>NC_081815.1:11645000-16720000 GCF_030704535.1 Vitis vinifera | reverse complement strand
CTTTAAAAATAAAACAAAAATAAGTGGCGACTCCAAGTCATTTTTCTTAATCAATATAAAAATCAATTTTTCAAATAAAAATTGAGCTCGCTATGGAGTGGGAAACGCATTGAGCCGAAATGCGGGGTCCACACCGTGATTACCGATATTTTCATCCTTACTCCCACCCAATCATCCTTCTTTCTCATCCTTATTTTCTCTTTCTTTCTCCATTTCTCTCTTACGCCCATCGATCTCTTCCATAGTGCACCAATACCACACGCCTTTCCATCTTCGATGATGACAATCTCCATCTCCATTCCCACTTTCCATGGCCACCACCTTTCCATATCTATCTAACAATGACTACTGTTATCGTAGATACCTTCTCACTGCACTATCCTTCTTCAGTGTGTTGATTTGCACAATGACCAGTTTTTGTGTTTGGGTTGTTTGTGAGTTTCATCTACATTAGTTAGTGGGCTTTAGGAAATTATATTGAGCTTGCTATCACAATATTTTGGGTTTCTAATAAGCCTGATATAAGTTTGGGCACATAATAGATTTATAATTTAATTAGAGTTAGTCTTTAGATTTGCTTAGGGCCTACAATGCTGCTTTGAGGTTATTATTGTTTAGTTTTGTGTTGTGTTTGTTGCTATCTTATTCTATTCATTTGTTATTTTAATTTATTTTGAATGGGTTGATTGTTGTTGAGAGCGGGAAGAGAGGCGCAGTGTTGGTTGGCAGTAGTTAGAGCAGTTGGAGATAGGGTATGGACATGGGTAGAAAGCTGGTAGGTGATTTGGGATAAAAAGATCACTTAGAGTAGGAAGAAGGCTAAGGATGGCTTTCTGATTTTTCTTCTCTTTCTTTGTATTATAAAGGAATTTTCTTTCTTTCTATGTGAGGGTTGAGAGTTCTTGTATATTTTGGAGACTTGTTAGGGAAGTTGTGAAGAGATACTAAACTTGGGATTGCACTGTAAAGGGTATACTGACTATTCTACTCGTGCTGATTGTTTAAAATATGAAGTGTTTTTAACTCATTTTTAAGTTTAAAGTTAATTATATGATTAATTTATCCATTGTGAAACATGTAAGTGTTGTTGAAAGTTGAAATATGTGAATTTTTTTACATTTTTTTTTGGTTTTGCTTCCATACTATCCCATTCCACTCCCATGTCTTCCAATTGTGTTCTCAATTTGTTCAATTCCCCTCCCAAATAAGGAAATACAAGTAGTTGCAGAACTTTGTACCCGAGTTTCATTTCCTTTTACCTTAGGTTGAATATTTTTAAATACAAGGTGTTTTTTAAATCTATCTTGACCTTAAAGTTAATTATATGATTAATGTATTCATTTTGAAACATATATGTGTTATTGGAGGCTACAAAATGTAAATCTTGAACATTTTCTATGATTTTGCTCTCATAGGCTATGTTTGTTTTTTTAGAAATTTGAGGGAAAATGTGAGAAAAAAAAAATAGAAAGAAAGAAAAAGTGACTGAAAATAAAATTCTTTGTATTGTATTGTATTTAATTATATTTAAACCAAACAATTGAAAGTCAATAAGAATTTTCAAGAAAATTAAATTAACCAAATAGCTGGTTTCATTAATTATATGTAAGAACTCATCAAACAAAATTATGTGATATTTCACATAGCAAAGTAAAAAAAAAAAAAAAAGTGTGGTATGCATATAATCATGGCTTTTGTGGGCATGGAATATTTTGGTACATCCTATTTAATTTTAATAACATTTAAAAAAAATTGTGTTGTCAGTTCAAGGATGAGATGACTAACTAAACTTGTGGATGGAATTCTTATCCGTTGATTGTTAACTATTCTTCAAAGTAGTTTTCTAATTTTTAGAATAAAAAGACAAATGCACAATTTGCTATTCTGAAAAATAGAAAATATGGTATTCTCTATAAACATATTTTGGTTATTTTTATTTATTTTTAATTTTTTAAAAATATTTAGAAACATCATAGAACTATTTTTTAAAAATAGTTTTTGAAAACATTTCCATAGGGACCCTATATTTCTATTTTCAATATTTGAGAGAACAAAAAAGGCAAAAGAAAAAAAAAAGAAAACAAATCAAATTGATGAAAATTTTAAATACTTTGTTACTATCTTTGTTTGATATTGCAAAAATTTATAATTTTCTAATACGCGTATAGGCATGATATTAATATTTCTGTACAAAAACTCATATAATATACATCGAAACAAGGATGAAAATTTCAATAACTTAGAGACTATCAATAATTAAATTTTAAATTTATTTTGAGAAATATTGGATAGAAATTTGGAAACAATATTGATGGAATGAAATTGGTCAAAACTTATAAAAATATTTAAAAAAATTCAATAAATGATATAACAGACAATAATATAAATAATAAAAATCGTCATAGAAAAAAAAAAGTGAAATTCAATAACAATATAAGATACATAAATTAAAAATAAGAATTTTAAAAGTATACATTTGAGGGTAAACATTGGATTTGATTAAATATAAATAAATTATATAATATTGGGACCTAACATGAATAATATTGTTAGCAAGTATGAATATGCCATGTATAGATCTTTTAAGAAAAATAATATATGCATAATAAAATTAATGATATTAGTCAAAAATAAAATTTGTGTGGATAACAAATAAAAATGAATATATTGAATATTAATGTGGAAATTAAAATATTTTCATTGAATTTTAATATTTTTAAGTATATTAAATTATATTTAATATAAAAAGATTATGAGGTTCAAATATATTTAAAATTATTTAAAAATTGAATACTAAGAGGGTGTTTGTTTTTTTGGTTTTTTGTTGAAAGTAATTTGTTTTCAAACTTTAGATGATTTATTTTTCTATTTTTTCATGATTTATTATAAATTTTTTGTTGAATAAAAAACCCTAAAATATTTGACATTTTCTAAATGAAAAAGTGACATATTAATTTTTTTTTTACTTTTTAATGCTTAATGAAAATAAAATATTATAAAAACAAACAATTTAATATTTAATACTATTAAGCATTAAAATTTTATTTAGAATTAAATAAAAAAAACAAACACCACCTAAGTACATTATTATTTTTTATCTTTTCTTTTATATAGTAGTTTTTGAAAGTTTATACTTCAAAATTTAAAATATAAATAAGAACTTTTCCGAGGATATAATTATGGTAATCTTATATTTATAATAGGTAATTTAATGAAATTTGAATATGAATAAAAGTGTAATTATTCATTATAGTTGTTATTTTATTAATTAGATTTGGAAAACATTAATAATCATAACACTTGTATTGTGAGGGAATAATATTTTTGCCTTCCTTTGTATGGGAGGGCCACTTTGATTCCCAAATCCCCACCCACAAAATGTGGCCAAATAAATCGGAAATACGATCAGCAAGAATCGATGTAAAATCCAAAATATCGTGACAAACATGAACGAAATTACGGATTGGTTGAATTTCCCTCCCGATTTTTTCTTCTATACTCTCGAATTTCGGTCCAAAAATTGCCGATATTTCCACGAAATTTGTGTGCCTGCATATAAATTCAAGAATAAGAAACATCTATATATATATATATATATGTATGTATATGATTAGCATTACTTGCTTATCTCATTGTCATGGCAGTACGTGAAAAGAAGAGAGCCCAACATAGCCAAGAAATAAATTGCCGATCCATGGACAAAGCTGCCTACTTTCATCGCCGGCAATTCATCCTTGGCTTTGTTCCTCCCTCTTCCTATTCAAGCAAAGCCCGACAATGGTCACCCGGCCATGTTTGATCTGCATTCTTAGTGAAATATATATAGGTGGAGAAAGTAGATTAAAAAAAGGGGAAAAGAATGAACATATTCTGCAAGTCATGGCTCCCATACCTCCCAAAGGCCATAGATAAGTGCAACTGGCTCCACAACAAGAGATAACATTATCTCCCATTTGGTCTCTATCTTCAACTCAAGATTTGGAATGGTTGACATGTATTCTTGCAAGAATCAATACCCTCATTCTCGTAAAAAGTGTTGACATCCTTAATCAACACTTTATTATAGACTACTTTTGAATGATTCTTTGCCCTGCCAATTTGGACCTTGCATGTACGGTTTTTGCTATACAAAGTTCAAAGGGGACTAATTTCAACAAGAGCCGACCATTCTCCAACTTGACCTTTATTTTGAATGTTTAGAATATGATTACAAATTGAGTGGATTGGTCGGATGAGAATCCTATCCAATCTCACCAGTTCAGGCCTATAGATTTTCAGTCCGTGGTCAGTTTCATAAGATGCAAATGAGTTTTTAGATTGCTTGGGTTGGATATTAGTTTTTCATTTGATGGGTTGTAGCAGATGGGTTTTTGCATTGCTTGAATTGGATATTGATATATTCTCAAATCAAATGTAATGGCTCATATTCAATCACATGTGCAACAACTTACTACATTTTTTATTATTATTATTATTATTTTATTTAGATATGAAAATTATTATCAAGATGCATTGTAAAGCAAAAGAAAAAGTGATTTGAGTGTAAATAATACGATCAAGTTATAAAAAAAAGTACCTAAGGCTCAAAATATGTGATTAAATTGTGAAGGTAAGAAAAATGCATATTAATGTACGAATAAAAATATAACTAAGGATAAAAATATAGGTATGATTACCAACAAGGATGAAAATATCGATAATTATGGATATATCGATACTTCGATTTTACGGATATATTGAATGTATCGAAGATATACTAGTGGATATTTTGATATAAAATATCGGTGAACCTAAATTGTTTAAAATTTATAAAAATGTAAATATATATAATATAATTTATTATATTTGGTAATAATATTGTATATGTCAATAAAGAATATAAATTTGATAAGTGTACATTAATTATTAAATTACATCAAATATTATTCGATAATAATATTGTGATATTTGATTATAATATGTCTAATTTTAAAAATATTTAATATTAAAATTATGATATATTTAATTTAATTGTATTAAATGATATAAAATAAATAAATGTATAATTTTTAATATTTAATTAATATATTAATGATATAAAAAACACTATGAAGAAAATTATCATGATCATTTTTATATTTTTGATAATATTTTAAATGAAATGTTTCATTTAATTATAAAATAATTATAATTAATTTGTTCTTTAAAATATTATTTTAATATTTTGTTTATATGATAATGTTTAATATATATATAAATATATTTGGTGCATAGTATATAATAAGGGGCAAACTTGCCCTATTGGTGCATGTAGGTGTTGACTGAACTTTTTGTTGGGGGTTCGAATCCCCTCAACAAAAAAACATTTTTGAGCTTTGACTATGTTGACCGGTCGATATATCCATGAAAAAAAACATTTTTGAGCTTTGACTGTGTTGACCATTGATATGTCCATGGGATATATCGTTTTGAAGCCCATTGATACACGATATTTTAATCCTTGGTTATAAAAAATATAATCAAGGTATTTGAGTAAGGAAAATGTGATCGATGTATGAAAAATGTTATTAAGGTACAAATACAAAAATATGATTAAGGTATGAAATGTGTAACTAAAGTATTAAAGTATTGAAATATAACTTTAGTACACAAAATATGATCACGATATGAAGAATGTGATTAAGGTAGTAAAAAAAAAAATGTTACAAAGGTACTAAGGTACAAAAAAATATGACCAATATAGGTAAAAAAAATGTGACCTATGTACGTAAAATGTGATTAAAATATAAAAGATGTGGTTGAGATACAAAAGATGTAACTAAGGTACTAATAATAGTATTGAGGTATGAAATTTGCAATCCAAGTATGAAAAGTCTAACCAAGGTACAAAAAAATATAACCAAATTATAAAGGTATGAAAGATATATATAATTTAAATAAAAAAATTTATAATCAATTTGTTAGGTTAATTAGTTAAGTTGGTAGAATTTCCAATTTTCTCAAGTTTCCTAAACTATCTATCTATCTATATATATATATTTGGCAAAATAAGATTTCTAGATAATGTCCAAGTTCATTGGGGTTTATCTTGTATATACATGCATCATATTATCCTATTTCACTTTTATGTACCTAAACTTCACATTGTTAATCTTTGCTCTTAACTTGAAACTCTTAAAAGAATTCATCATTACTCATGAGTTCATAGTAGTAGGGTCACATCTTTTCAAGTTCTTAAGGAGCCCACTAAGGAGCACTAAAGTACCAACAATGTAAGTCTTGATAGGTAGATGTAAGTACTGATAGTGTAAGAACATCTAGAAAGTTTTTGGGAGGTTTTGTGAGTGGTTTTCCTCATAAATGTGTGTCAAATTGTGTATTTGAATGTTCTTTGTTTTTAATGATTAACTATATCCCAATCAAAGAACTTAGAAAAAAAACAAAAGAATTTTTAGTTAAATATTTGAGGATTACCTATTCCATACCAGTCCTCCCCCACCCTAAAGTTAGTTTCACGATATAAGATCTTAAACTTTTAACTAGTATTAGAGTAGGAAAATTTAAAAAATCATTTTTTTCATACATTTCTAAGATCTTAAATCATGAAACTCCAAAGAGTGGGATTGTTTATAAATAATCCACCATATTTTGATAGAAACAATTATCCTAATTGGAAAAGCCCATAAATATGAAATTCCTTTTAAGAGTGCAAGGGGAAAATGTTTGGAATACGGTGAAATTTAGTAGGGAACTGTCATTAAAACTAGGTTGAATTGGTGAATTAAAACCCAAATAAGAATGGGACAAAGTAGACAATGAGGGCAGCGAGGCTAATGTTTGGGTTTTCTCTAACATCTTTAATAGGGTGAGTCTTGACTAGTTTCATAGGATAACCACATTTAAGCATACTAAAGAAATCTAAATATTATCTAAGTTACACATGAGGGAATTCAAAATTCAAACACAAATTTCCAAATTTGAATCATTCAAATGTAAGAGAACGAAAGTTTTTATAAATTCTATTATGAACTAAGTGATATAGTCAATTCTAGATTCAACCTAGGTGAAAAAAAAATCCCTATTCAAAGGTTATTAGAAAATTATTGAGAAGTACTACTATTGGAGAAAGAAAGGACATTAACTCTATGGGGATTGATAAACTTGTTAGATCCCCACAAATATATGAGATATCACTTCCTATTTCTAAGAAGTCTAAGGAGATAACCTTAAAGGCCTCTTCAAAAGAAGGAAAAGAGTCTGAGATAAACAATGGGAATATTTTGACTTTTGATGATTTAATTTTGATAACTAAAAAATTTAAAAATACAATGAAAGTATAGAAGAAGAATTTTCAAGAACTAAACTCTAAAAATGGAAAATGGTTTATATTAAGTTTAAGGAAAAAAAAAAAAGCCTTATCTAGGAGTAAGAAAATTGAAATCTTTAACAATGGTGGACTAAAACGCATGGCTCTAGACTATCCTAATCCCAAAAAGATTAAGAAAGCTATGCAAGTTACTTGGAGTGATTTTGAGATAAAGTGATGCTAAATCTTGAAATAAGGAAAAGCAAGTATGAGGAAACTAATAATACTACTGCATTTGTGGCATTTATAAATTCTAATTTTAACCCTTTGAGTAATATTGAATTTGATGATCATTCTTAATGAGAATTTGATAATTTGCAAGATTCTTATAAAGCCCTACTTGAGGGGAAATTTAAATCTGCTTAATGAAATTTTAATTATCTTGAAACTTGATATATATTTTTTTTTTGAGAAGTAAAATTTTTACAGAATGAACATAAAAATATCCTTGAGAACAAAAAAAATCCTTATCTCTAGAAATCGCAAGAATGAGAAAAGACTTGGCTTCTAAAAATGAAAATTTTCTCCTAAGAACTAAGATGTTAAATGAAATTATTAGCATATGGAAGTTTGTTGGATATAAAAGAGGCACATGTTATGTAAATAAAGATGTGACTCCTACTAGTGGAAAACCCATTTTTGTTAAGGCCTATGAAAGTGTTTCATCCTTTGAAGCCTCCACTAGTACTATTCCCTACAACACTATTTCTAACAAACTTGGACACACTCAAAGAAAATATTATAGTAGGCTTTTTAGCGTATTTAAGTCACATGTAACTAGGCTAGTGAAGAAGTTCAACTTCCTAAAAAATCAAATCTTAAACATTAAGAATGGAAAAAGTCTCATACTAATTTTAGGAATATGAAGAGTTAGGTATGCATGCATGCCTCCTAAGGTTAAACAGGTTTAGGTTAGTAAAGATCAACTTAGGTTCCGTATTATGTTTATTACACTTATGGCTACAACATCTAGTAAGTGGTATTTTGATAGTGAATACTCTAGGCACATGGTAGAAGATAAGTCTTTCTTACCGTTTTTGTAGAGAATCCTGGATTACTTTGTTCTTTGGCCTTATATCTCATTAGGTGAATGTAACTTTCTTAGGTCTACTAGATCCTAACAACAAAGGCAAAAACAAGCATAAAAAACATTATAGGATCTAGACTTAAGGGTTTAGACGTGCTTAACTTAGACATGGATCTTCCTAGATTGATTTTTTTTAGTGAAGAATGTAACAAAAACCATAAAAGATCTCATAGACTCAAAAGTATTCCACTTGATGATCCTTTTTGAAGCTTAGCACTTAGATGGTAGGAATCTAGGAGGCTAGAGGCTAGGGTTCTCTTTTTCTATAGGTGGACATGAATGTAAGACTGATAAAAAAATGAAGCCTTAATCCTTAAAAGGGGTATTTATAAGCTTCCCATAGGCTTAAGTGACTTGAGTCCACTTTGGCCTTGGGTCACTTAATCTAGCCCAAAAAGGGACTTAATTAATTAATTAGCCTAATTAGGCTCCGATTAATCAATTAGCCCAATCTAGAGAGATCATTCACTTACACTTGTGTAACCTTATGTAATTACCAAAACACTTTTATGCATATAAGTGAACTAAGAACCAATGCAACCCTTATAAACTATGTTATCAAGGCATATGAACTTAAGCAAAGACCATTGGGACCCATAGGACAATACCGGCTCCCTCATATTATAAAGTTTACTCAACATCCCATTATAGAAAGTCAACTGCACTCCAATATCTTATGTAATTACAATAAGACACAAAGTGCTCGGGTCCATGACATACTTTTCACTATATGCATTCTCCCTATGAACTCGTGTCCATAATTTAACAAGGTGAATGCTATCAACCTCTCAAGATTACCTTTACCATCCTTGAGTTATAAATCCTCATATTGTGTGATCAATTGAGATGTCCTAACTCAGAAAAACCTTATGTCAAGTTTTACTTAAGGAATTACTATGACTATAGTTTACTTGAACACATTTTCTTAGGATCACCTAAGGGGGAACATTATCTCAATCTCAATGAGATATCACAGTGCCTCTATTAAGAATACCTATTGCTACTAGCCTCTATCAACAATGATCTAATCCATAGGGAATATATTATCACTTCAAAATCTCATCCATAGGTTAAAGCCACTAGAAACTTTGGCACAAACTTAGTATTCTCTCAAGGTTAATAGACCATACAATATAGTAGTTTGATGAAGTCATGACTACCTAAGAGCCTTAAGTCATGACTCATCGTAGGTATTGTCTAATGTGTGATTGTACACACTAGTATACTCACCATGGGAAACCTTTCCTAATGACTAAGATCAATCATCCCTCTAATTATGAGGTAGTTGACTATAGCCTCAAACGGATTGCTTAAGTCCATGAACCAACTATAAATTATTTACTTGCAAGGAACCCATGTCTTAGATCTTTTGTGCAACTCCTAATGCATCCAAGTTATGTACAATGTGAAATATAACAAACTAGAATGCTTAATATAGTGTAACGGATGGTATAAGATAGATAAAAATGAAGCTAAAATCGTATTAAATAAATAATAAATTCAAATATTTTACATAATGCCACACTTTTAAGTGCTTTATTCTAACACTTTTAAGGATTTCAATAGTGGTTTTACTTTTGGTGGTAGGAGTGTAGCCCAAGTTAGAGGTATAGATTCAGTTTCTATATCAAGATGCCCTTAAGTGAAGGAAGTTCTATATTTTTAAGAGGTTGAAAGCAAATATGACTAGCTATGGACCAACATTTTGCACGTGCACCCCCACTCAATCAGCGAGACTCGCTTTTATATGGTGAAAAATTAGTTTTGGAAAAGTCAGACTTGCCACTTATTTTATTTTATTTTTAAAAGGGAAAATAAAACAAGAAAGAAAACCCTAAAAAAAAGTGACTCCATAATTTTTTTAGAAAAACATTGTCTTTGAAAAAACCTGAGTCTAGGTTCGGGGATCAAGTTACTTATTAGGAAGGTACCTCTAAGAGGTAGCACCCCTCTAAGCCCTACAAAGGTCTCTATTGACTAAGTAGAGGGAAACGTGACAATCAATTGGTTGATTATAGATACCTAGATAGGCTAGGTGATTTAAAAAATAGCATGCCTAACAAGAAAACCAATCACAATCATAAAGAAGATTTAGGGTGCGTACCTGGACTACTTTTTAAGCGCTATCACAAGACATCAATGGTTAGTTTAAATAGTATATCACCCAGCATCCGCTTTATAAGAAATAATAGAACAATGAAACAAATATCAAAACACTCAAGCACTATCAAACATAGGTGCAGTTCACAGTGACAAGCATATTCACAGAATTTAGAAGGTGGGTGATAGAAGGCGTACCTGGATAGCATAGATAACTTGTAATGCGCTTCCACAAGACATGGAAGTTAGATCAAAGTTACAATAATGATTAGTAAAGGAAAAAATCTTAACATGTTTGGCATCTAAATAACATAGCAAAAAAATGATCAAGAGTATACAAAAATATCAATTGTCACATATATCTTGTATATAATTCCTAAAAAAATATATATAGATATGATTACAACAAATAGCAAAAATGGTAGCAAAGACAAATTTTGAAAAGATTCTTTTATGTAGGGGTTTCACCAATTCCCCAATAGATATACACAAATCTAGCTTAGAATTATCCTATTTATTTGAGACCACAAGCTTGGATTCATGTCTTACTTAAAACCGTAGTTTTTATTGAAAACTGAGAAAGATGCGAATCGATTAAGACATGGTTGCTTATTATTTAATAAAAGGAGATTTTGATTCTAAGGACTCTAAATGATTTTTTTTTAAAAAAAAAATGGATTTCAAAGGGATCTTTTGAGAAAATTATTTTATTTTAAAATAAAAGAAATTAATTTGAAAACAACAAAACATAGGAAATAGAATACCAAGAAAAACAAAAGAAAACAAAATCACAGAGTAAATTTTTTGACAACCGAGTAAACTAAAGTGGCGAGAATGGAGGCCAATCTTCAGTATTTTCCGATGGCCTTCAAAAAGTAAATTTGACAAGAGACTACCAAAGCAATAAACTGTTAAAACTTAGATAAAATAAGCTAGCGAGATATCCACCAAGAATTAGTGACTAAGATTTAAGGAACACCTAAATTGAGAATAACAAATCAAGAACTAGCATAAAATCAACTAAACACACAAACACATCTAGACTAAAAAGATAAATTAAAATTGAACTAAATCAAAATTAAAAACATAAACTTTAGCTAACATGATTAACTAAACTATTGGATTAAAATCACCAACACATCTAAACTAAAAGATAGATTAAACCTAAACTAATTTGAAATTAAACTTTATCTAATAGGATTAATTAAACTATTGAATTAAAATCACAAACTATTCCCAACTAAAGAAAAAATTATAACTAAATTGAATCCGAATTAAAAACATGAAATTTATCTAACATGATTGATTAGACTAAAGAATTAAACTAATAAAATTCTGACTTTTTCAAACTAAAACAAAGAATCAAAAACTAAACTAAAGAATTTTAACTTACCTTTTTCAAGATTTTTTTGTGTGATGCGACTATAAGGCTTCTCAATTTGGTGCATGTTCCCGTTATCAATGGGAGTGTCTGTTGCTCTGGGATGCACTGGCCGCTTACTACTATCACACTGCTCTACCTCCACCTTATTAATGACCTTGAGTATGAGAGACTGAGGAACTTTCCGAGCATTCTCAACTACTATCCCCTTTTTGTTTCTTCAGACTTGTTTCTAAAGCTTTTTACCAGGAAGTCCAAAAACTAGTTTGCAGCTCTATTTCAACCTATTTACCCAATTTGATTGTATGCTCAAGATACAAGATGCTAGTTTTATGTTCTCATCATTCTCAGCAGCTTCAAAGGGCAGTTTTCCAAGTGGAGTGGTCCCTCATTTTCTTTCTAAAGTTGCCTTCGGACTGGGAATCAATCTCAAGTGCTTCCTCAGGCTTGTCTTCTGATCATTTCTTTTAGGAATGACTGCAATTGACTCGTATAACACTGATATTCTCTTGGACAAATTTAAGTCTGAGTTTCGATTTTGGTCCATGGAGTTGTGCATAATTTCATGTAAGAAGGGTGAATCTTCTTCATGCTGTTTTCCAAAAGAAAACTCATTTTCCTTCAGCATTTGGGGTTTGAGGCATTTCAGTAGCTGCTTGTATGGACACCATATCAGCCATGCTTGCACAATTTGAAGTTGGAAATCCAGAAACTGGTCAAAACAGGCAGTTGGAGCATCTGCCATAGCTGATTTACTCAAGTTTGACGACATCTTGAGAGACCGAACTAGAGTTTCAATAGCTGAAGCATCTCTGAGTGCTTGAAAGAGAATTTTCTATGCTATTTCTCGTTGTTGTGCTGCTTCCTTCCACATCATGTGGATGTAGTGAGACAATAAAATTTTATTGCATCACACGAAAAAACAAGAAGGGAAAAACAAAGAAAACAAAATAAATAAACACACATGAAATTATTTCAGTAGCAGGCACCATGCATACATCATATCCAAAACAAAAGTAGAGGCTTAGTAGAGTGCGCTTATGGTGTTCTCGTCATGGCAACACCCAAAAGTGATGTACTTCTCCATGATGTAGAGACACTCTGGGCACTTGATCTTCTCCTGAATCCTTCCAACTTTGCTAGGGAACTCAAAACTGCAGCAGGGCCGAGAATCGCTATGAAGCTTACTATGGAAATCCATGCAAGCTATGTCAAAGCTCTTTGGGGGCACGTTGTCTTTCCATGCATTGTACTCGGTAAAGGTGAGCAAAACAATGCTGCTGTGGCCATTGAAAAATACAAAAGATCCATTGCTGAGTACAACCCATCCTCCTTCTTTATCGTAGTTGAGCAGTTTCTTGATTTTCTGCAGCATAGGGTCAACATCGACAACACTACCTAGCTGGATCTTGGAGAACATCATGCTTTCCAATCGAGTCCAGAAGAACCAGACCATGGTAAGATCTTGCCAACAGTAGCTGAGTTTCTCCACAGTAATGGCAGTTGTGCATTTCCGGACTTGCTCTATTTTCTTGCTCTTTTCCACGTACACCATCCCTAAGGGGATCCGTGTAGTCGATGCAACTACCCGTGCAGTGGTTGTGAAATTTCAGATCCATTCCATGTCAGTTCCTCCGTACAAGTAAATGAATTTTCCTCTTTGATCCAGTTTAGTAAGTTTGGGTCAATACCATCCACTAGTAGCTCAAGCTTCCAAGTCTTCCTCATGTTTCTAACAGTGGGAGACATGGGAGCCTCGCTTCCTCTTTCTCCATTTATGTGCCACCCCATTTATAAACGACGAAGGTGCTAATTAGGTACTCAGCAGTGTTGACTGGCTGTGCACTACTTCAGTGAGGAGTGGAAGACACAAAACCCATTGAAAGCGTAAAATGACAGTCTTTGTGAAAAGTAAACTCTGATCAGAAACCATTTCCGGAGATCTTTGAGTGGTGAGTCGGTAGCAACAATGGCATTGCAGAAGAAATGGATTCAGGGTGGATCAGAGATATGGATCTATCAGTTTAGACAGAAATTGTATTCGACCTTCCTTGTTTCTAGAAAAATGGTGTTTCTCTCTCGATCCTCTATCCCCCCAAAACACCACCATCTTGTGCCCTTGGAGATGGCCAAATTGGTGATGCCTCAAAATTGTCTTCATGTTCACGATGAAGTCCCCCTCCTCCCAGTTTTGGTGCTGCTCATCTTGCCTCCATCGAGACTCCGTTTAGGCCCCTCTATGGTGCATGTTACTGTCCGTCTGGGGAGAGAATCTACTGTTGTCCATCTCATTGAATGGTGCGTCCTTTCTCTCCTAATGAAAGCGTGCTTTCTAGATGCAGTCATGCTTCCCGAAGCTTTCATGGTGCGGTTGAGTTCCGACCCTTTTTTTTCAAAAAATTGTCACATCTCCCTTAAAAGAAAATCTGCCATCCATCCACTTCACAAAATCCAACACAATCAGAACTCCTCCTCCTTGAACATGGCCCTCATTCTATCCATATACACACTAAATGTTTTATTTTCCTCTGGCCCTCAAAACTTTGGTAATTCATCTTTCAGAAAAAGAAATGACATCTTCCTCACGGACTGATTCTCCACTTTTCAAAAAGCACAACCTCTTCTCTAAAACCTTCTATCTCTCTTTTTCCTTCTTTCTTTATATCCGTCTTGGGCTGAATGTTCTTTCAAATCACGACTAAATCTCCCATTCTCAAAGAACCATGCAATAATAATAATAAAAACAAAATCATGCAATCTAAAAAAATTAATCATATGTATGCACAAGACAACCAAAATATTATTTCATGTGATAAAGAAACATAATGTTAGTATCATATAATTTCCTAAAAAATAAAAGAACAAATAAATAAATAAATAAATAAATAAATAAACTAGAACCCACTTAAAACAAAAATTAAACAAATAGAACTTAAGAAGACAAACTTTAGTGTGCTAAACTTAAAGAACTATCCAAGTGATCCTAAGTGGGTTGGTGCCTAATAGGCTAAGTGTATCTAAATGGGCCTAGGGGGGCCTAAGTGGGCCTAAGTGAGCCTAAGGTGGTGCCTAATAGGCCAAGTGTATATAAATGGGCTTAGGGTGCCTAAGTGGGCCTAAGGTGGTACCTAATGAGCCAAGAGTGCCTAAGTGGGTCTGAGTGAACCTAGATGGGCCTAAAGGGGGTGCCTATTAGGCCAAGTGTGCCTAAGTGGGCCTAAAGTGGTGCCTAATGAGCCAAGAGTGCCTAAGTGGGCCTAAGGTGGTACCTAATGGGCCAAGTGTACCTAAAGGGGTCTAAGGTGCCTAAGTGAGCCTAAGGTGGTGCCTAATGGGCTAAGTGTACCTAAATGGGCCTAGGGGGCCTAAGTCTAAATTAGGACTACCAAGTGTCACAATGGAGTTAGATAAATTCCTCAACCAAAGTCCCTAAGGTGGTTTAGAAAATATAGACTACACGAGTAGTAATGGGCCAATAGGGAATTGTTGTAAAGTACTAAACAAATACCTAATATGACATGTGCTAGACGGACAAAATGGAGGGTCTACACTAGCATTACTTAGATTTTTTTTTTAATAATAATCAGTGTTAGATTCTTTTAAAATAAATGTGAAGTCATAGATGATAGGAAAAAGTTAATTTACACTAGTGATAATTGCTATGCCATTAATCCTAGTCTTAATTCCTCTTTGGTTCATAGAAGTGTCAAGTTAGATACTATAGAGCTTATAAGAGTATAAGACACATAAACTATAGGGATTTGGTGAAAATTTTTCAATAAGGAACTATTTATAGGAGTCCTTAAATTGAATGCACCTAGTAACACTATATATGGTGATTTTATAAAAGGGAAACAAGTCAAAGGATCATACAAAAGAGATGGATACTATGTGTACTAAAAGTAAAGGTGGCAAGAAGTATGCCATTGCCATTATAGATGACTTCTCTAGGTTCACATTTATCTTTTTTTTTTTTTTTTATTTTAAAAAAAGAGAAGTTACAAACAATAGAACACTTGAAGGCTATTTGTATGGGGATTTATATTGAAAAAGGGCTTCATATTGTACAAATTATGAATGATAAGGGGGTGGAATTTGACAACATTGAAATTGATTGTTTTTGTGAGGCTAAATGAATCAAACACAAATCTTTTACCCCTAGTGTAGGGAAATCTTGGATTACATTATTCCCAAACCTTGGATCATTAAGATGCATGAAAATCTGTTATAGGTTCTCTAAATCTAGTGTAGTGGAAAACTTGGGTACTTAAAAAACAATATTGATACCACATAAAATATAGATCTGGAGAAAAATATCTTATACTTGTGATCCAAATGTTCCTAAATCGATTCCAATCGGTGTAGAATACTTCAACGTCATAATAGATCTTGTAAATGCAATAGTCTTCTACCAGATGATTTTTCCTTGAGCCTAGGCACTAAGATGGTGGAAATCTCAAGGTTGAAGGCTAAGGTTCTCTTTATGGATTGTAGGGAGAGAGTGGCAAAAGTTAAAAACCTTAACCCCTAAAGGGGCATTTTATAGGCTTCCTATATAATTCCCTTATTGGGCTTAAGTGACTTGAGCCCACCTAGGCTTGAGTCACTTAATCTAGCTTAAAATGGATCATAATTGATTAATTAACCAAATAGGACCATCTAATTAATTAATAAGCCCAATCTAGAGACCTTGTTCACTATCCTCTATGTAACCTTACATAATTACAAAAATACCCTTATGCACAAGAGTGAACCTAGAGATAATCCAACCCTTATAAATTGTGCCATCTATTAGGATAAAACCCTTAAAAGCATGACAAGATGTAATAAACTCTTGGATTTTATTATTTATTCAATAAAGTTCTAGTACACTCTTATTTATCCTATTTCCATGCATTATACCTTGTAAGCACTCTGGCTTGCACCTTTTGCATTGTACGTGACTTGGGTGCATTAGGAATTGCACTAAAGATCCAAGTCATGGGTGCTTTGCAAATAGTTGACTTGTTCACAACCAATACATGAGTCTAAACAACCCATTAGAGGTTGTAGTGCACCACCTCCTAATAGGATGTAGCTATTAGGATGGGATTCTCAGGGTGAGTGCACTAATGTATATGGTTGATTCGACTCATGGTAGCTTAGCTTTAAAGGCGTATCAACAAAATTTATACCTTAAATACTATTACTAAAGTAGCCAAGCTACTATAGCATAGTGGTTCTAGGATCGTTCACTGGGATGGGTTTTCACTTCACAAATGATATTCAAATTAGGAAAATAGGTGATTTTCTTATGGATGTTAGCTTTAAAAGAAGATGTAAATGTTTTAGAAAGATTTAAACTAATCTAAGCTAACATTAAAGACTAAAATGAAAGGGTGTAAAAACAAGTTTCTCAAAGATATGATAGCTATGCTCTGGCTCTTATGCAAATTGGAAATCTCAGGATAGGCTTCTCGCGTTGGGGTTGCAACTATGGTGATGCTTGCTTCCCGAACCGGTATGGATTTAGCAAATCAAGTTTTAATCCTTTAAAATGGAAAAATAGATGGTAGTGAATTTCATCAATGGTTATTCACCATAGACTTCCTTTGAATGGCTCGTAAGAGATAACTAATGGTCTAAAGCCAAAAGCTTACCAAATATTGGCAACTCAAAGTCATTCCAGGTGATAAACTCACCTTTCAATGGCCATTGAAATTGGTTCTAATGGATTAATGCAAAACTTGGAATTAAAAACCTCACCTTCCAATAGCTCGTAGGAGATAACTAATGGATAGAAATCCAAAAGCTTATCAAGTATTGGCCGTTGGAAGTTGTCCAAAGGAAATAAAAACCAAATTTTGCATTAATGAACCTTTAATGAAAAACGACTACCTTACCTTCCAGGTGCGAGAAATTTCCATGGGATTGCATCCAAGCCATCACATAACATCCATACTTTGAGAAACTAAAAGTTTTAGCCAATCATCCTCTGAGGAAAAGCCCTCAGAGGCTGTTTGGCTACTAAGAAAATAGAAATGGGGAAGAACAGGAGAAGAAAGAAAAAACAGAGCAAGGCTCTGTATATTCTATATATTGATTGATATTACATATATGATTCTTTATTTACAAGCTCCCGAGAGCTATATATAAAGAAAATTACAAAACAAAATATCTAAGGTTATTCACCCCTTTTCCAAACTTAAAAACTAAGGAATCCTATAATTCGTGGGTTACAAGGAGAAAATGGGGATTTAGACATCAAAAAATCTAAAGAAAAATATCTCACAATGTCGGTCGCAACTATTGGTAAGCTTCAGGAGAATTTCGCAGGCGTACAAAATGGCTGAGAAATTTCGCAGCCAAAGGCTGATTTCGCAGCCCTGCGAAATTGGCCTTCAGCTTGGAGTGATCTTCTTCCAATGGCTCTAACTTCTTCATTTCAACCTCGATTTACGAATCGTTTGAAGCATTGGATTGTTGACTTCCTGATCTTCGAAACGACATATAACATGTATAAATTGGACTCTAGGAAGTGCTCCAAAAGTGGCTAACATGACTGTCATCAAGAATGCTTCATGGCAGATATTCTCTTTGCTTCCTCTCCTTGCATTCCAGATTTGCTTATGGCAAAGGACTTCAAAGCTTTGGTTCTTCATGTTTCTGAGCTTTCCATTTGCTTTGCCATGGATTCCAAAGAACTCTCCTCAATCTCATATTGCTTTGGTGATAAAAAAGCTATCAAAACACCAAAACTTAACACAAATTGATTAGAATTGATTGCAAGGGTCCTTAACATGCCAATTGAGTTAAAAGGTAATAACTACTACTCAAAAGTGTTTAAAAGAGTTAATTACAAGCTATCAAATAGCACTTTTTGAGTAGTAATCAATGGTTACACATTGGAAAAGACTTATAGTGAGTCATGAATTAAGACTATCTAGTAGTCATGACTTCACCAAGTTATTTCATTGTGTTATCTCTCAACCTTGAGAGAATATTTAAGCTTGTGTTGAAATTAGTAGTGGCTTTGATCTACGGGTGAGATCGTAAATTGATTATATATTCCTTATAGATTGAGTCATTGTTAATGGAAGGCAGTAGCAATATGTATTCTTAATAGAGGTAACATAATATCTCTTTGGATTGAGATAGTGTGTTTGGTTAGGTGATCCTAAAGAGGTGTGTTAATAGAAACTATGACCATAGTAGTTCCTTAAGTGAAATTTGACATAGACTCTTTGAGAGCTAAGACATGTTAGTTGAACACACAATAAGAGGATCTGTAACTCAACTACGAACACTAGTTCATGAGAGATTGAACATAATGGATAGCAAGTCACGAACTCAAACACTTAGTGTCTCGTTGTTATTTACACAGGATACTAGAGTTCAGTTGATTCTTTGTAATGGGATGTTGAATCAACTTTAAAATTGGATTATGAGGGATCCAGTATTCCTATGAGTCTTAGTGGTCGTTGGCATGGGTTATGAGGGTTGAATCGACTCTTGGTTCACTTTTGTGCATAAGGGTGTTTTGGTAATTACACAAGTTGCACAAAGGCAAGTGAACAAAGTCTATGGATTTGACTAATTGATTAATTAGTAGGCCTTACTGGGTCAATTAATCAATTATGACCCATTTTGGGCTAGATTAATTCACTCAAGCCCTTAGTGGGATCAAATCACTTAAGCCTAGTAAGGAACCCTATTAATGCCCCTATTTCGTTTTTCATTTTCACCACATGGATTTGATTCGGGAACATCCAAATCTAAGGTATGGTTTTTGTTAACACTTTTTGAATCCTTTTAAAGTTTAAAAATGCTTTTTTCCATTGTGCATAGGATTTAGAAAAACCTAGGATAGTTATGCATGTTCTTAACCTAATCCAAGCTTGATAAATGAAGAGATCTGGGTTTTTCACATCACCATCATGGTATATGAGCTCAAAGTGGGGACCATTGATACCCATAAGATTACTTGCTTCCTCAAAATCCAATTTTGAAGTTGATTCAACATTCCACTAAAGATAATCAACTACACTTCAATACCTCATGTAAATAACAACAAGACTAAGCTCGAGTCCATGATTTATTATTCACTACATGTAGACTCCTCATGAACTGACATTCCTAATCTAATAAGGTAATGCTATTACATCTCAAGATTATCTATCAAATCATTGAGTTATAGATCCCACTTATTATGTGATCAACTGACATACTCTAACTCTAATGAATATATGTCAAATTCCACTAAAGGAATTATTATGGCCACAAATGTCATGATCACATGCCCTTTAAATCACCCAAGATGACACATTGTCTCAATCCATGATATATCATGTGCCTCTGTTGAGAATACTTGTTGTCATCAACCTTCATCAATAGTGATCCAATCCATAGGGATATATGACCACTTTAGGATCTCACCCATAGGTCAAAGGCTCTTATTGATTTTGGCATAGACTTAATATACTCTCAAGGTTGAGAGTCCATGTAGTATAGGAACTTGGTGAATCATAACAATTGATAGCCTTATGTCATGATTCACTGTAGGTTTTGTTCAATGTGCATCACATACACTAGTGCACTCATCATGGGAAACCCATCCCGATGGCCAAGACAAGCCATACTTTTCATTAGGAGGTGGTGCACTATAGTCTCTATTGGATTGGCCAAATCCATGAACCAACTATGGATAACTTATCTACATATAAGGAACCTATGACTTTTATCTTCTGTGCAATTCCTAATGCACCTAAGTCATGTATAATGTAAGAGACATGAGTTGAATGCTCAAATCAATGTTAAAACACCAAAAGGATAGCAAGAGGATAGTTAAGTCTAATTTAGTTACATTATGTCTTACTTTTAGGGGCTTAATCAAAACAAACTCCTACTAGCCCTAAAAGTATACTAGACACTACAAAAAGATTCTACTCCATTGTCCCACACCTCCTTGTACTATCTCACATATCTCACAATAAGGTAACACCTCCTTTTTATATGTTTTCTTTTCTAGTGGTACTTCAGTTCTTTAGACCATGCCACAGTCTCACTGTTATCACATAATAGGATCTTAGACAATATTGCCAAGGAAACAACCCATAAGCCAAAAGGCTTCCTTTGTTGTTATAAAAACAACAAAAACCACTTAGAGTATACACATACCTAGAAGTAGGCTTGTAGAATCCTTATCAAACTGTAAGTCTAATTCCCAGTAAAAAAAGAGTACCAACTCATTGCAAAGACTCACAAGCATATAATCCGTCATTCTCTAAAGATACTTAAGTATATGCTTAACATTCACCCAAAACTGTAATCCTGAAATGGACTAATATCCACTCACTATTCCTATAGAAAAAAAAAATATGGTTTACTATATGACATTACATACTTAAGGTTACCTATTGCAAAAACATAGGATACCACTTCAATTGAATTTTTTTCCTTAGATTTCCAAGGACATTGATCTTAAGAAAGACAAATTCAAACTCAAAAGGCAACAAACCCTTCTTGGAGTTTTGTATCATGTACTTGACCAAATGCTCATCAATGTAGTTGACATGGTGCAATTATCCTATTATTGCAGTCTTAAAGGACCTTAACCCTAAGAATATATTACGTATTCCTTTAGATTTTTATTTAGCATTGAGTAGACTACTAGATCTTGACTGATGACAATATCTCCACATCATATCCAATGAGCAGGTTGTCATCTACCTACAAGATCGTAGAACATCACCACTCTTCCTTGTACCTTTTTGTACATATAAGCCCTTTGCTATGAAAATTTTTAGTTGTTGTGTCTCATAAATGAGATACATCACAATAGATAGGAGTAATATGATGGATTTGAGTATAGCCACTGTTGAAAAGGTTTTCTATAGTTGAAACAAAGTTTCAAACTATAACCTTTAACTACAAACTAGCCATATAAAACTCAAGCTTTCCATCTACTTCTTAGTTCTTCTTGTGGATCAACTTACACCTATGAATTTTATCCCTTCAAGTGTTTCTATAGAAACCAAACTATGTTAAAATACAAAAATTCTAACTATCCTTGCATAGCTCCTTGCCAAGGATGAACACAAAAGCTACTCACTACTTCATCATAATTTGTGGAATATAGACCTCTCACTATGATGAGGTATTGGTGTACTAGAAATCATAGGAATGGTATGTCTTTAACCCTCTAGATCCATAGTATCCTATGCAATGATGACATTATCTTCTAATGTATCCTCCAATCTATACCAATCTTTGCCTCATCCCTTATTATATAGTTTCATCATAAATGTGACATTTGTATCAACAAATATCTTTTGATGATTCGGACTATAAAGGTAATGACCTCTAAAAGCCTCTTGGATATCTTATAAACCAATATACCTCTTAAGAAATAAGGGTATACACAATTCATAAGACATATCTCTAAAAAAATCTAGGAAAAGATGATAAACCTATCCACTATCTTACTATGTCCATCAAAGTTTGATATTTTCTTTCTACCTCTCCATTATACAATGGAGATGTTGGTGCACATAACTGGGTAATAATCCCATACTCCAATGGAAAGAATCAAACTTACAAGACATTTCACTTTGATCTAATCAAATTGTCTTGATATTTATACCCAATATGTTATCCAATTATGCCTTAAATTCAATGAATTTATCTAAGGCATTAGATTTCCTATACACATATCCAAACTTAGAGTAATCATCACTAAAATTGATGCAGTACCCATACCCTCCCCATGCATGAACACTAAAAGGTTCATGCATGTAAGTATGCACTAACTCCAAACATTCCTTGATTCTATATCATCTCGATCATTCTACCATCTATACAGGATTCGTAGATTGGAAGACCCTTTAGAATCAAAGAGTTCAAACTTGACCGGCCAGTCTTTGGATCCTATTTAGATTAACATTACCTAGATCTAGGTACCAAATGTTTAATTAGTGCTAGGTTCATTTTGAGATCTAACTATTATCATAATTTAACATAGTGATAATGACATACATATAAAAAATGAAGATATTACCTCCGACTAACCTGCACAACCATCCTTTTAATTGAAGCTAAGGCAAGTATAATTCCATCATTTAACCTTCTCACTTGTTGAATATCCTACAAGGACTTACAAATAGTGGGCTTGGAATCTGTCCACCATAAATGGTGGAATCCACTACTAAATATTCAATAATGAGGAAATGATGTATACTTTCCTTTTTTCTTAGTTAATCTGGGCATTCCTTTTCTAGTGTCCTAAAAGATCATAAGGGAGTTATCTGCTCTTTTATTATTTTCTTGAACTTTCCTTATTTGGTGTTATTGTTGTTCTTCTTGGTATAAGAACCTGAAGAACCCTTGAATCCTATATGAACACCCCTATGTTCTTTGAGAACCCTTTAACCATCTTGAAGGAAAATGACAAGGTCTCTAAAATCATATCAAATTTGGTGTTCATAATAGTCCTAAGGGCAACTTGTCAAGGCTGACTTACCTTTATTACCAAATAACCCTTGTAGACTAGAAAAAGAATATCAATGTCTATGGTAATAAATATGTGTTGCTATTGCAACACATTATTCACAAATCCAAGTGTTAGCCCAAGTGTTCTCCTAATTGCTTTTTGATGATAACAAACCATGGTTAAGTTGTTAATTAGTTTGAATTATAAAGAATTTCAAGTGTTAGTTTGGAAATTCATCAAATGACCCAATGGATGCAAGATCAAGACAATTGGAAGACTTCTTTAATCATAGGAAACATATGCAAGATGAATGCATGGGTGCACTTAGGATTTTCATATATTTTCATGCATCATTAAAAACTTGGTTTATACATTAAAGTTATATTTCCATGAAAACCCTGAGTTTTATCAAATAAACCTTAGATAAACCGTTTCAAAATTGGCATATTAATTTACCTAAAGACCTTGCCTAAGTGTTAGAAGAAAAAAGAATGGAAAAAGATAGGTTTTCAAGCCAAAAATGGTGAACTGGTCGAGGCAATGCCAACCGGCTCAATTGGTCATAGTATTGGTCGACCGGTTATACCTTCTCGGTTGAGAGATGAAAAAAATCTTCTTTCTTTTCTAGTAGCCTTGCATTCCTGGTCGAGGGATATGCCTTCCTGATAGAGGTCTGGTCAAGGATTGGTTGAGGCCTAAAAGTCACCTGCCACACATTTATTGCCCAATGGCTAGCCAACCGGTCAACCCCCAGCTCGACTGGTGGAGATTGCTTTTTGACATTTTGGCTCTCGAGGCTAGAAACCTATAAATTGAGAGTTCCACTTCATTTATGAGTAAAAGACTACCTACATTTATTTGTCTACCTACTTGTTCTTGCCTCAAAAGCTCTCATTCTTTCCTTGGTGCATTAAATCTCCATTTGCATATTCTTTAGTGCACCCTTGTGATTCATCCTAGCATTTAAGTTGTATTTGAGCCATTGTTGAGTTAGGTTGAAAGATTTGAATTTGTTATTTGAGTGTTATAAACTTCAAGTGAGTAGAGACTTGAAGGGATTGTGTAAGAGCTCATTGGAGTCGGAATCCAAGTGTAAAGGTGTTGGAAGCTTGGTTGAAGCTTCAAGTATAGTGGAACCCTCACTTGGTTAGGAGCTTGAGGAGAGTGGACATAAGCAAGGGGTGTCGAACCACTATAAATATGAGTTTTCTTCCTCTAACCTTATCTCTTTATACTTGTTCTTTCTTGTGTTTGAAAAAGGATTTTTAAAAAAAAAACCCAATTCACCATCCTCTTTGGTGTTTTCTCTATTAAGATTAGCCTTTATTTTTTCACAAAGTATAAGACACTTGGTCTTCTGATCTATTTAATGTCACATTTGATATATCAATCTTTCTTTCTACTAAGTTAGTTCATAAGGAATAGCTACCTCTACCTAAATTAGTTTCTATGTAATTAGTTACCATATCCATAATAAAATTAATCCAAATGATTAGTTGGGCTTGATCTATTGTGAGAAACAGAGTATTGATAATAAATAATCGACATTATATTTGTAACAAAGAATACAACCATTCATATGACATAATTAAGCGTTCAGGGCTTTCAATAATTAATTTAGCAAAAATATTGTGCTCTCAAACTACATGTCATTTTGTAAGGTATCCTAGTATCATAAGAATCAAGCCTACGTGGGGTAGGTCATGGCCTTATTACTATTTAGAGACCCTCTTAGATTGATTTTCCTACCTTAACAATAAAGGTGTTTAAAGACAAGATTAACATACCTTTTATTTGACCTATAGACTATGCAAGTAGGGGTGATTCTACCATTTCATAGCCAATGTCAAGTGTATAAACATTGTCCTTGAACTATCAATGTCACCAAGTAAAGAACCCCACTGTGGGAGTGGTCGCTCCCACTATAAACATTTAGTCTCCTCCATGTGGAGAGTCCATATCTCCTAATTCTTAGGGTTAACCCACTATGGGGGTGTGATGAACCCAAATCAAGATGAGCTTGACAATGGAGGCCATCAGCTTGTCTAAGGCCCTTTCCCACTTTGTCTTTTGAGAGAAATAAGAGCATTTTAAATCCTTAGTAATTATCTTGATGAATAAATTATCTACTTTGAGAATTTCCAAAAATGTTTATTTCCTAATTAGAAACCTAGCGTAATAGGAGAATATCAACATGAAAAATTTAAAATTTTCATGAGAGTATTTTTCGAAATGAATTTTGATAAAATACTTATTCAAAAATTTAAAAACTATTTTCATAAAATTCTCCTTATACACACAATTAATCCAATTAATAAATATTTTATCTGGGAAATGTTTTCAGAAAAATTTATATCCATCAAAATACTAAGGCATTTGGTAATAATATTTTAATGATAAATTATCTTTAATGAAAATTTTCATGATATTTATTTTTCAAATTGAAACAATAGTGTAATAAGGAAATTACCAATTTATGAGATTTTGAAAATCTTGAGAACGCTTTATCCAAGAAAGAAACTTTAGGGCATGTTTGATTGTTGTTTCCAAAACCTGTTTTATATTCTTGAGAACATAAAACACTCAAAAACACGTTTGGCAATTGTTCCTTGTGTTTTCAAATTTGTTCTCAGTGTTTTCAAATTTGTTCTCAGTGTTCTCAATTTGATGTTTTTGGAGAATAATCTCAAGTTGTTTTCCTTGTTTTCCACACTATGAACTGAAAAAAAAATAAAAATCAGAGGGAACAAAAAAAAAAAAAACACTCATTGAGAAAAAAAAAAAAAAAAAAAACATTCACAGAACAAACCACAAACCCTCAAACCCTAAAAAAAATGCATCATACAACAAATTGAACCAAATCCTAAATCCACACACAAAGAATAGATCATGAGAGATCTTAAAGAACAAAAAAGGTGGAGATGAAAAAATGATTTGGGGGTAAGTGGTCCATATGCAAAAGTTTTTATTTATTTATTTATTTTATTTTTATTTTTTTAAAGAAAAATAAAAAATGATTAAAAATAACATTTTAAAAAAAATAAAATTATAAAAATTAATTTTAAAATGGATATAATTTTTTTTATCTAAAATTATTATATTTAAAATATTAAGTTGATCAAAGAAAATATAATTTTTTAAAATTATTTAAAAATAAATAAACATATTGAAAAGGCTTTACATTTATAGATTAATTTAATAGTCAAATTATTTTTATGTTTAAAACATATTGATTATTTTTATTTTAAAAATTAATTGGAATGGATGTTCGAAGGGTAAGATTTGGTAGAAAATAGGAGAAAAAAGACAAATAATTAAGAACATTTCAGATAAATATATCCTTATAAATCATAAATCCTTGAGGTAATAATATTTCTCACCAATATTTAAAATAATAAAATATACCTGATTTTACATAATTGTAAGTATTTTCTTTAAATATTTGCATGCAATGTTTCTACAATCAATTTAGAGTGCTAACAAAAGTTTTAAATTTGAATTATAACTTTTTATCATTTTTTTTCTTTTTATTAAAAATCTAACCATTTATTGAAGGGGATCACCTTCATTTAGTATGATATTTAACTGCTTATTATTAAAATACTTCATTTGATTATTTATTATAATTAAAACAAAATAAAAAACAAAATCAAAATTTAAAATAAAATAAAAACTAAAAATGTAATTTGTTTTTCCATTCAAATCCATCACCCTCTTATTATTATCTTTTGTTGATTTATTTATTTATTTATATCTTTTTTCATTAATAGAGAAGAGTTAGTAAGAAAACATTAAATTTAAAAAAACAACAACTTCTAAACTTGTTTTTTGTTTTACTTGTTTTAAAAAACTTTTTTTATTAACTCAATCAAACTTTTTTTTTTTAAAGAATAAAAACGATTTTTCAGAATTCAGTTCCCAAACACAATTTTATTTATGAAAACACCAAAAATCGTTCTTAAAACTATTTTCCAAAACAATTTTTAAAAACAACAATCAAACATTCCTTAACTTCCCATATCAAAATTTCTCACAAATTTATTTTCCTTATCCTTACACCTTTCCAATCTAATAAATATTTTCATGAAAATTTTATAATAATTTATTCTATTAAATACTACCAAGAACATATCTTTTTAGTAATTCCTTAATGGATAAAATATTCTTTATGAAAAACATCCAAAAATATTTATTTCCTTCAAAGGAATTAAGTAATCCATTTTGGAAAGTCCTTTTGAAATATTTTATATCTCTATTAAATTAGTAATTGTTTTCAAAAATATTTTGATGACCTTTCTTGTCATAAATTTTCTTTCATGAGATTTTCCAAATTCATTATTTATCTTTTAAATTAGGACTCCTATGTTAAAATAATTGCTCTTTTATTCCTTATCCTTGAACTATCTATATCTAAACAGAATGGTTTCTTCATTTTCTTAGGAGATAAAAGCTTGAGGACCATATAGGTGCAGTTCTCTTTCTCTTAAGGAGAGAGAGCATGGAGAACCATCTATACCAAAATCAAAATGATAGTTCCAAAAAGGAATAACATTCTTTTTAGCATCAACCAATTTAAATAAATAATTTTAGAAAATATCTTCCCATTAAAATTTATTAAGAATACCAAAATACTTTTCTTTGTGTTTTAACACTTATTTTGATAACTATTCTTAATTATAAATAATCTATCATGAATTTCTAAAATTAACTTATTTTCTTTAAATCAGAATCTTGTGCAAAATAGGAAAAATATTATTTTATGAAGATTTGGCAAAAATAAAAGCTTTGCCTTTAAAGGAAAAGATTTTATTCTTGGAGATCTTAAATATTTGAGAAGATTTCATAAAAAAAATAAAATCTCAAAGAATTAATTTTTAAAAGGAAGGAAAACTCTTAATCCTTTCCCAACTTATCTTTTACTTTAAAATAATTTTTTTAACCATGCACATTCTAATTTAAATAAGTTTTTGCATTTTAAAAAATTCATGAAAATTTATTTTCAATTAAGAATATCAAAATATCTTATTTTAGGCTATGTATGAAATTAAACAAAAATAGTATATAATAAAAATAAGAGAATAATTAAATAGAAATATTTCTCATAGCTTTTAGGGATCCTATTGCATATTTTGTAATTAAAATCCCAAATTACAAAAATAGCCCTACAACCAAAGATTAGGGTTAGTAAAAATTTAAAAACCCTAAAAGGCCTAATTGCCACAAAAATGGGCCCAAGTAGAGGCCCAAAAAAGAGCCCAAATAACCAAAGGAATTGGACCTGTATGTAATCTTGTAACAACATACACTTCGTGTAGCCTTGCTTCAATTCAACATATTTCCTTTGTTTCAACTTTGAATTGTGAACTGTTTGAAGCATTGAATTTCTAGCTTCCTAATCTTCAAATCCATATGTGATTTACATCAAGAAACTTACTATAAGTAGTCCAGATTTTGACTCAAATTTGACATTACTGTACTGTCATGATTTTTGCGTAGCCTTGCTTCAATCGACCATATCTCCCTCATTTTAACTCCGAATTGTGATCCGTTTGAAGTGTTGGATTGCTGACTTTCTATGCTTCAAAATCATATATGTCTTGTACCAAGAAATTCATGGGATATAGTCCCAATTTTGAGTTGAATTTAACATCATCTTTCTTAAAAAAAATTTAAATGTAGATATTATTCTTGAGGACCCATAGGTGGATTAGTTCAGAATGTCCTAGAAGGTTCAGGAACTACTTTAAAATATTAGTATTTGTTTTTGTTAAACTATTAGACAAAATTAGTTTGGTGAATTTGAGTATATGTATTTTGGTTTTACTTTAGTTGATTGTGAACAAACAATATTAGGAGCGTTTGATGTATAAATGATGGAGTTCGTGGTCAAAGTAACATTTTTTTAAAAAAAAATCTCAATCTAAACTTATGCTGAAAATATCTGTCAAAGTAATGCGTCTATATCATTTTGTTATTTTTTATTTTATTTTATTTTATTTTTCGTTTTAAAACCACAGTTGGTCACTATGGTTTTATCTTTAAGATTAAAACCACAATCACCAATTAACTATGGTTTTAAAAACCATTGTTAATGACTATGGTCTTAAATTTAAAGATAAAATTATAGTTATTAATTGTGATTTTTACAATGTTTTAAAAACCGGACCGGTGATCGAACCGGAAAAGTTACCAGTTCACGGTTCACTGGTCGGACCGGCGGTCGAACCGTTATTGAACCGGTGATGTAATAAATAATTAAATATATAATTTATATATTATATAAAATTAAAAATAATTATAAAATTTAAAAATATATAAAATTACAAATTTTAATAATGTTTGATTTTTATATTTGGTATATTAAATTAAATTAAATGATAAAGTTTAACATTTTAAATTTGATTAAATAGAAATATGTAATATTTAAGAAAGAATATATATTTAAGATAAAAAAATTTATAATATTTAATTTTATCTTTTTGTCTTTGTATTTTATTGTTTTAAAATTATTATATTAATTAATTTATATTATTTTTTATAATTATTATATTATTATTATTATAAAAATAAACATGAATTTAAATATTTATATTTTTTTTAAAGATTTTATATGATAAAAATTTGAAATAAAATCAAATTCCGTGCGTCCAACCCTCAAGAGGCAATGTTTTCTTCTAATGAGTCTCATTCCCAATCCCACATCGGAAGCACATGAATTTTATGTGCTCCATGTGCTCTATAAATAGCTTCCCACTTGCCTTCAAGTCCACACAACCCAGCAAGCTGAGCCTGGAAACATGGCCCGAAGCATGACCCAAGTTGAAGTGTTATTTTAAAATAAAAAATGGCAGCAAATTGGGCTTCTATGGGCATGGCCCATATAAAGTGTTAATTTTATCTTTGCATAAGGTTTAGGGACCTGGAAAAGGGAAAACCTTAAATTGGGCCTGAAATGGGCCTTTTACATGGTAAACAAAAAATTGTTTCTAAGGTGTAACCGGTTTGCAAAAAACCGGACGGTTTGTCCAGTTCGACGGTTCAACCGATTCAATGACGGTTCGACCACAAACGGTTCATTGAATCGGACCGAACCGGAAAGTTCACCTATGGGTCCTCAAGAATAATATCTACATTTAAAATATTGATATATATATATATAACCTTTAAAAATACATTTATATACAAAATATTATATTAATATTTTGGTTGGATTATGTGTTGAGATCATGTTGGTAAAATATCAATAAAAGTTCTAGTCAAACTTAGTGGGTGTTTGGTAAACCAATTTAATAACTTAAAGTCACCTAATAACTTAATTTAAGTTATTAAGTAAATTAAATGTATTTGGTAAAATAACTTAATGGTATGACTTAAATAAAAAACAACTTTAAGTAATAAGTGAAAACAATTAACTTATTTTTGAATTCACATCTTCATATTATCTTTTTATCTTCATTTACTCTATTTATTTCCATTATCTCCTTTACTACTCTACAACCTTTGTTATTACTCAACCTCTTTTGCTTTAGTTTTCATTTATGGGAATAAATATGTCAATTTGATTATTTAAAATAAATTTTAAGTTCATTTTATTAAACAATTTTAATATTTAAATTAAAAATTATGTAATAAGTTTTAAATCAATAATTTAAAGTCAATTTAAATAATTAAGTAATAAGTATTAAGTTTTATTAAACACTCTCTAGATTGGGTCGAGAAATTTTTAATTAAAGTTCGAAAGTTTTTGGGTTGGATTCAGGTGGAATGAGCTCAATCAACACCATGTTGCAGTCATAATTTAAAAGAAAGTTTTTATTTGTATGATAATGAGTACCTCACTTTATTTTCGTTCATGGATAAGTATGGAAAATTAGAATATTCCACTCACCAAACAAAGTTTTTTCTTTATTTATTATTTACATTCTATTTGATTCATGTGAATACCAGGCTCACAAGTTCATGAACCAACTCATTTATGAAGTTTATTATTTATAAATGAATTTGCCAGAGAAAGTTTGAGAAATCCTGGAAAATACTTTGATGAAGTTTCCAATAGCTAAACACTAGTTTGTATCTATTTTGTATTTTCTATTTTTAAAAAATAAAAAATAATATTGACTTTTATGTGAAATATGGTAAGACTGTGTTATTAAAAATTAATTTTAAAATTTTTAAAATTTAATATAATAATTTTATTTTTTTAATATCTCAAAATTTTAATAGCTTTTAAAGTCATTATCTTTTTAAAATAAGTCTCAAAGTGTTGGTGTTTTTTTAAGACTTAGTATTATTTTCTATTTTAAAAATAAAAAATAAAAAGTACATTCAAAAGGACACCTAAATATGCAAGGAAAAAAAAGAGTAAATTAATTAATTAATTATGGGATAATTAATTATATTCCATACATTTAACTCTTTGTTGTCTCTTTAAAGATGTGAAAAAGTTTGAATAAAAAATAAAAAATAAAAAATAAAATTGAAAAACAGAGGTGTATGACAGTTTATGGTTATTTTTTATGCTCCATTGATGTTCTTCTCCGATGAAAGTTGTACCATGGAGGGGTCTTCAGAGGCTCACATGAAAAGAAGAGAGCAGAATGTAGCCAGGAACAACTTGCCGGGAAGATGATCGATGGTGCCTAATGCCAAGTGCCGGCAAGTCATCCTTGGCTGCAATCCACTTTCTACTTCTTCATGCAAAACTCATAGACAAAGCAGCATTGGGAGGTAGGCATACAGTACTATATACTCTCTGAACTCTCTATATTTCTTTTGATATTCTTTACTGCATGTATATATAGGACTGGTTATGGCATCATATATTCTGCATGACCGACTTTCCTATAGGGGCAAGCGACTCTCATGTCACCCAAAGGGCATGACTGCATTTAGGATCCAGAAAAGTAAGCATGCAAATTCGATTTTCTTCAAAAAAAACTGCAGGTTAGTACAACTTTAGGCATAAAAGAGAGAAGAGCTTTTGGTCAAAATGCTTGATTAATTACTTGGTCGGTTTGTGGGAATAGAATCTTACTTTTGAGGGTGATATGGACTTGCGTAGTGGTGGCCATGCTTTACTGTCAGTTTCATATTGACCCACCTTTAGGCATATCCCTTATGGGGAAAAGGAGCTGCAGTCCTCTTCAGGCATTTTTTTTAGGATCAATCACACTTTTCTATGCTTTTAACTTTGAATTATACTGTGCTTGCCTTGAAAGCTCTGAAAATTTTCAATTTTTTATGTTGGGTTAGAGTACAAAAATCAGTTGCCTTTGAAGTAATTTGGAATTTGAGAGTTTGGAAATAATTTGAAGAAAATATATATAGTACATAACAAATTAATAAATAGCATACATAAACCACCTTTTGTCATTGAAGAAGAAAATAAAATATGCCGGCCTTTTTTTGGCACATATTATTAGAATTCAAGGTATTCTTAGATTGATTTGTATACGATTTCTTTTGCTGAATGAAAAGATGACAGTAACTTAAAGAACCAGGAGAATAGTTAGGGACTTTCTCAAGTAGTTGGAATCTATAGATATGGCTTAGAAAAAAAGAGTAAAAAATTAGTAATGGAGTATAAACAAGATATGATATCTATTGACGTGAGCAATGCCGTATCAACTGTGTATGAGAAAGCAGCAACCCTTAATTCTTTTAGTTATGTGATAAGCTCATCATGTACAGTGAAAACAGGATCATTTTAACTAGAACTTACCAAAGATAACAATTAATTAATGACAAGTTAGAAGTGCCATGCACAACTCCAGGGCAGGATCGGGGGCAATGACTCGAAATCAAGTTGATGCTACATTTTATGATCTTGTTTCGGTTAATTTTGTCCATTTTCTCCGCTTGGTGCTGCCAAGTTATTAGTCTCATGCTACATATGTGTAGGTTCATTCATTATATATTCAATATTTGACGTCCAAGTGCCCCACTAAAGAGTGGATTAATACCAAGAACATTAAACAAAGACCTAATAATATTCAAAATTTGCTGCTATTCTAACATATGCTCTTTGACTTGCATATTGATCATTAAAGTATTGCAGCATTGGCATCTTTTGATTAAAAAACTTCTTTATCACATGTGTTGATGCAATGATAACCCTATGTGAAAGCCGGGAGTTTATAACATTCCCCTTTCCAGCGAAGTCTGTGTGCTAATCACCTTCAAAATCAAGGAATGCTTTCCGTTTTCTCCTTCTGATCGAATCTAGAATTGCCTTTCCAAATCATTCTTTGATAAATAATTCTTAAATGATTCTATTATACATAACCGTTTCTTTTGTGATTCTCAGAATTAATTATTAATTAGAAAGGACCTGCATTGTTATACATGCATATGCATCCTAATTTGGCATGTGTGAAACACGCAAACTCAAGCTAAACTAAAAGAAGGTAGGAAACCATATTCTTTATGCACATCTGTGATTAAAGAGTTTGCTTCTCCTACTCTCAGCAGCATACTACAATCAGAAGAAGTAACAAATTCAAGAAGATGGAATTTAAGTTTGGTACAAATAATATTTTCTTTAGAACTCATCCTTGTTCGAAAGTGTCTCAAATTATATTTTGAGTAAATTGGAAAGTTATTGATAGTTTTCTAATAGAAGACATTCTTGTAAGTGGGTCTTCTATTATTATAAAGGAAATATCCTATAAAGAGATCTTCTTTTAGGAAAAGACATCTTTGATACTTATACACTTAGTTTCCTATATGGAATCTTTCTTTGTAATTAGGAAAAAAAATATAGGAAGAGATTTTGACCAAAATAGTGAGTCCCTTTTTGGGTAATAATTGGGGCTTTGGGATTTGAGAGCTCTAAGGTTAAAATCTCCTTCAACAATAGTGGAAGTTCTTTGTCTTTGCTTGTGGATGTAGGCTTGAGGTAAAACCACATAAATCGTTGTGTTTTGTTTTTGTTTTTGTATTTTTTTATTCTTTTCTCCTTATTATTATTCTTTGTTGTGGTTTTTCACAACAAATTGGTATTAGAGCCTAGGTTATTAGACATGGAATGGTGACAAAGTTGGAGGTTGAGAAGCTTGATGGAAGAAACGATTTCAGTTTATGGTGCATTAAGATGCATGCCTTATTGGTTCAATAGGGGTTGTCTAAAGCACTAAAAGGTAAAGAGGTTCTACCAACAATGATGTCTAATGAAGAGAATGATGAACATATAGAGAAAGCGCATAGTGCTATTCTATTGTGCTTGGGTAATAAGGTGTTTCGTGAGGTTGAAAAAGAGGATACGACTACTAAGTTATGATTGAAGTTAGAAAGTTTGTATATGACAAAGTCTTTTACAAATCTCTTGTATCTAAAAAAGTGGTTGTATACTCTCCAGAAGAAACAACGTACGTCCATTAAAGACCTAAACTCATCAAGGATTTGAGGAATCTTGATTTAGAATTGATGATGAAGACCAAACCATAATTTTGATGTGTTCCCTACTGAATTCTTATGAGCACTTCGTAGATACCATGATGTATGGTAGAGATACTCTCTCCGTAGAGGATGTTAGAGTAGCCTTGAACTCAAAGGAGTCGAAGAAGATGGTGTTTGAGAGTAGAGAAGATGACTTAGGTGAAGGTTTGGTGGCTAGAGAGAGAACAAGAAAGAAAAATAATAGCAGAAAAGGTTGTTCTAGATCAAAGTCTAAAGGAAACAACAAATGTTTCAAGTGCAAGAAAGAAGGGCACTATGTGAAATATAGTCCAGACCATACAAGAAAAGAAAAGAAAAGAAAAACTTCTAATTCTAGGGATGCAACAGTTGTAGAAGAAAATTCAGATAATGCATATGTTCTTTCAGTTACTATTAATAACTCAGGTGATGAGTGGATTCTTGATTCAGGGTGCTCCTATTAGGTTTCCCAATAAGGATTGGTGTTGAACCAATCCTTAATGGTAGGAAGGTTCTCATGGGAAACGATGTAGCTTGTAAGGTTATTGGGATAGAAACAATTCAAATTAAGATGCATGATGGCCTTGTAAGGACATTAACTGATGTAAGGCATGTTTCAGAGTTGAAGAAAAATTTAATTTCTTTAAGGACATTTTACTCAAATGGATGCATATATAAGGCTAGAGATGGAGTTTTGAAAATTTCAAAGGGTCCTCTTGTTATGATGAAATGAAAGAAAATTAATGGTCTTTCTACATTGAAGGTAGCATAGTTATAGGTGCAGTTGGAGTTTCAACTTCAGAATCAATTTCAAAGACTACTAGATTGTGGCATATATGGCTTGGGCATATGAGTGAGAGAAGATTGGCGATTTTGAGCAAACGAGGTTTTTTGTATGGATAGAAAATGGGAGAATTGTATTTTTGTGAGAATTGGAAACAAGGGCAATGAAGTGCATATTCTTAGGATATGCAGATGAAGTGGGAAATATCGAAAATCCAATAAGAAACACTCGGAGGGAGGGGGTGAATGGGTGATTTAAATATTTTCAATAAAGATTTATATTTTATACCTAATTCTTTTACCTTGCGAGATGTTAGGGATGATCTATTTTATCAATTATAGACAATTCAAACAGAATGTCAAATATAAAAGATATAAACAATGAGGCACAAGATTTCTTATGTGGAAAACCCCTAAACTAACCGTGTAGATAAAAAAACAATGAGATTTAAGACCTACTAATCTAAATCCACTATACAGAATCAAGTTACATAGATTTAGCTGACTACTTTACCCTAAATTACTCTCTAGTACTTACAACTTGATTCACGTATGTGGCGTAGTAACCCTCGATTACTCCAATGGATTGCTTGATGAAGGTTTTCAAACCAAGATTCAAAGATCTAATCCTCGAATGAGAGATCAGGAATGGTGTGACACTTTAGGCTTTCTCTCTCGGAGATCCCCTCTAAAGAGTATAAGGTCTTTCAATGACCTTTATCTCTAATTTCTATGATCTTTGACCTTCAAGAGGCTAATACGGAGGTATTTAAAGGCAAAAACTTGAAGAATTTTGGTTTTGAAAGAGCTCCAAATCAAATGTGTGAAAATCTCGGTAGAATTAGCATGATCACTCAACCAACTCACCTACCACTTAAGCGCCTCGAGTGCTTGAGTACTAAGGCTCGCTTGAGCGGTCCTATTCTTTTTCAAAAGTCAATTTTAAATCATTTAAGTTTAAAACAAAACCAATCCTCTTAATACCTTAACGTAGCCTAATTTGCCACAAGCCAAACCTCTTTAGATGTGCCTGTGACTTCTTAATTGGATGAACAAAAATTATTGATCTTCAATGGGGAGTAAGTCACTATCTAAAAAGACTTTTATGGAAAATATAAAAAGAAACAAAATTGCCAACATATAAATAAGACTCAATGTCTTGACAGAGTGAAAATGTATAGGTTATGATGCTTAGATTCAAAATTCTCCAAATTCCTTATTAGCAAGGATGTGACTTTTAATGAGTTTGCAATGTTGAGTCCTAAGAAGGAGCAACTTCATATAGGAAACAACCTTGGTGTGAGAGAAAATGTGGAGTTTGTGCTTAAAGCTTTAGAAATCATAGAAAAAACTATTTCAATAAAGCCAAAGGAGGAAGAAGTGTAACATCTTGATGATAAAGAAAATGCACCATAAGAGCAATGATATTGTTTGGCTAAAGATAGAACAAAGAGCTAGATTAAACCACCACAAAGGTATGCTTATACATATTTGGTTGCTTATGCACTTAGTGTGACAGAGAGCATTGAAAATGAGGAACCTCATACTTATCATAAAGCCATGACTAGTAGAGAATCTACACAATGGATTGTTGCTATGAATGAGGAGATTGAATCTCTTCAAAAGAACCACACTTGAAAACTAATTGAGAAACCTAAAAATCAAAAGATTGTTGGTTGCAAATGGGTCTTCAAAAGAAAGGAAGGAATTCTAAGAGTGGAAAATGCTAAGTTCAAAGTACGTTTGGTGGCAAAGGGCTACACATAAAAGAAGGGTGTGAACTCAAATGAAGTGTTTTCTCCAGTTGTGAAACATAGATCAATAAGGGTGTTACTTGCTATGGTTGCTTTATTGGATTTAGAGTTAGAGCAACTTGATTTCAAGACTAATTTTCCACATGGTGAGTTTGAAGAGAAGATTTATATGCATCAACTTTAGGGATTCATTTTTTCGGGAAATGAAGACCATGTTTGTTTGTTGAAGGAATCTCTTTATGGTTTGAAGCAATCTCCTAGGCAGTGGTATTAAAGGTTTGATACTTTTATGATTGGTAATGACTACCATAAGAGTGACTATGATAACTGTGTTTATCACAAGGAATTGTTTGTTGGTTCTTTAATTTATTTATTGTTATATGTTGATGGCATGTTAATTACATGCAAGAATATGCTTGAGATCAACAAGTTGAAAACTTAACTTCAAGGAGAGTTTGAAATGAAAGATCTTGGAATTGTGAAGAAAATATTAGGTATGGAGAATCATAGAGACCGAAAGTAGGGAAATTATACTTATCATAGAAAAAGTATATTGAGAAAATGTTGGAACACTTTAGAAGGCAAGGATAAAAACTAGTGAGTACTCCATTTGCAGCTCACTTCAAACTTTCAAGTGCTTTATCATCATAGAATAAAGAAGAGAGAGACTACATGTCACATGTTCCTTATGCTAGTGCAGTTGGAAACATTATGTATGCCATGGTCTACACTAGGCTAAACATTTCACATTTAGTTAGTGTGGTGAGTAGATATATGGATTTCCTTGGAAAGATCCATTGACAAACAATGAAATGAATACTTCGATACTTGAGAGGAACATCCAATGTTGACTTAGTATATGATAAATTTAGTGACATTTCTGGGGAAATTCTTGGTTATGTTGATTTTAATTATGTTGGAGATTTGGATATAAGAAGATCTCTAACTTGTATGTATTCACTTTATGTGGTAGTGTTATTAGTTGGAAAATAACTTTGTAATCTATAGTTTCATTGTCAATCACTAAAGTAGAATACATGGTGGCCACAAAAGCATTGAAAGAAGCTATTTGGCTTAAGGGTTTGGTTGGTGATTTAGGCTTACAACAAGAATTGATTGTTGTGTATTGTAATAGCCAAAGTGCCATACATTTGACTAAAAATTAGATGTTCCATGAGAGGACCAAACATAGTGATGTCATAATGCATTTTATTGGGGATGTGATTGCATAAGGTGTTATTATAGTGAAAAAAATCCCTACAGTGGACAATCCTGTAGATGTGATGACTAAGTACATCTCTATAATTAAGTTTAAGTATTGTTTAGACTTAATTGGTGTTAGTAATATCTGAAGGCCCCTTTGGGGTGTGAGAGCAAAGTAACTTGGAAGACTTTTGAGTTTGTTTAAATCTTGGGAATTTAAGCCAAGTTGGAAATTATTGGAAAGTGTCTCAAATTGTATTTTGAGTCAATTGGAAATTTATTGATAGTTTTCTCATAAAAGATATTCTTGTAAGTGGGTCTCCTATTATTATAAAGGAAATATCCTATTATGAAATCTTCTTTTAGGAAAAGGCATCTTTGACAATTATACATTTAGTTTCCTATATGGAATCTTCCTTTGTAATTAGGAAAAAAATATAAGAAGAGATTTTGACCAAAATAGTGAGAGTTTCTTTCTAGGTATAAATTGGGGTTTTGGGATTTGAGAGCTCTAAGGTTGCAATCTCCTTAAATAATAATGGAAATTCTTTTTCGTTTTTGCTTGTGGATGTAGGCTTGAGGCCAAACCACTAAATCGTCGTGTTTTGTTTTTTATTTCTTTTTTTTTTTTCTCCCTATTATTATTCTGTCGTGTTTTTCACAACAATTATGATGCATAAAGACTAAGAAATAAGAACATGAGTTTTTTGGTACAAATAAGTCTTTTTTTTTTTCTTTTTTTTTTGGTACAAATCCTAGAATTGTGGTAACAAATCAACATATCTAATTGGTATTATATAGATTGTGCTTGACTATTATTGTTATTATGCTCCTACAAGATGGTGTTCTCTTTCTTAACATGAGGCTCTTTAAGGATGTAACTACAATAATGATGCAAATCCTAGAATTGTAGTAACAAATCAAAAAATCTCATTGGTATTATATAGGTTGTACAAGGCTATTATTGCTATTATGCCCCTACAAAATGGTGTTTTCCTTGGTAACATCACTCTTGGACCAAATTTGTTAAGAATGTTGTAGGAAACCTCAGATTACTTTATTCTTAAGTCTTGGATCATTAGAGTACATGAAATCCTATCCTACACTTTTTAGATCTAACCATAGTGGAAACATGATATTCAAAAAATTAATAATAAAACCTAAATTTAGAGATATAGATATATACTTGTAATTTTGATGTTCCTAGATCGATTCTTGTCAGTATAGAAAGCTCTAAAATTGTAAAAGATCTCATAAACGCAGTAGTCTTCCACTTGATGACTCTTTTTAAGTCTAGGCATTGAGATAGTGGAAATCTCTAAGTTGAAGGCTAAGACTTCTTTTGTGAACTTGAGGGAGAGAATGACAAAAGTCTAAAGCTTTAACACTTAAGGGGGTACACTTATAGGCTTCCTATTGCCTTTAAGTGACTTAAGCTCACCTTCGACTTAGGTCACTTAATTTAGCTTTAAAGGGTGTCCTAATTGATTAATTAGCTAAATTAAGTTCCAATTAATCAACTAGTCCAATCCAGAGGTATTGTTCACTTACACCTATGCAACCTTGCATAGTTACTAAAACACCTTTATTCATATAAGTAAACCAAGAACTAATCTAACAATCATAAACTATGTCATTAATGCATATGAGCTTAAATAGGGACCATTGGGATGCATAAGACAGTATTGAATTCTTCAAAATCCAATTCTAAAGTTGACTCAACATCCTACTATAGAGAGTCAATGACATTCTAATACCTTATGTATATTACAACAAGACACTAAGTGTTCAGGTTTTTGACCTGTTATCCACTATATATAGTCTCCCCATGAACTGGTGTCCGTAATCTAACAATGTAAAAGTTATCAACTTCTTAAGATTACCTCTAGCATCCTTGAGTTACAGATACTCTTATGATGTGATCAAATGACATATTCTAGCTCATGAAGAGTATATGTCAAATTCAACTTAAGGAATTAGTACAGCGCCATAGATTTCATTATCACACATCCTTAGTATCACCTAAGGGGACACACTATCTCAAAATCTATGAGATGTCATGGTGTTTCCATTGAGAATACCTATTGCTATTAGCTTCCATTAATTATGATCCAATCCATAAGGAACATGTGATCACTTTAGGATTTCACTTATAGATCAAAACTACCACAAACTTTAACACAAGCTTAGTATTCTCTCAAGTTTGAGAGACAATATAATATAGTAGCTTGGTAAAGTCATGACTACTTGATAGTCTTATGTCATGACTCACCATAATTCATATCCAACATGTAATCGCAAGTGCACTCACCATGGGAAACCCATCCCAATGGACAAGATTAGCTATTCCTCCAATTAGAAGGTAGTACACTGCAACCTCAAATGGATTGCTTAAGTCCATGAATCGATTATGAACAAATCATCTACTTGTAAGAAACCTATGAGTTGGATTTTTTATGCAACTCCTAATGTATCCAAGTCATGTACAATGTAAGACTTGCTAGGTGAGAATGCTCATAAATTATAATGTATGGAATAATGATAAATGAAAGTGAAATTGGAACATCCTTAAATAAATGATAAATTCCAAATCTATTATACCATATCATGCTTTTAAGGGCTCCCTCCAAACAGATGTGCCCATACCAAGAACTTGGTAAGATATACATAGTTATTACAATGGTTATGGGCATAGAGAATTGTATAAAATGAGCAACCCTTTCATTGATGTGATTTAGTGTGTGTATATATATATATATAAAGGAGCTAGAGAGTCTAACTACAATAATAGTATAAATCCTCGAATTGTGGTTGTATAGGGTTGTTATTTCTATTATGCCCCTTCAAGATGGTATTCTCATTAGTAACATCAAGCTTGGACCAAAGTTGTTGAAGACTTGACCACGCCAAAGGCTTGGTAATGTGTCAATGAGCTGATTTGAAGAGAAGACATGAGCTACTTGTAACTTAACACTTTAGACTTCATCATGAACAAATGAAAATCAATAGCTATACGCTTCATTTGTGAATAAAAAACAAGGTTTGTATAGAGGTATGTGGGTGCCAACATTATCACTTCAAATAATTGGTTACTATAGTAGAGAAACTCCTAATTCTTGAAATAACGAACTATCCAAGGTAACTTGGAGGTAGTGGAAGCACTTTCATGGTAGTTAACTTCAATTAAGGAGCATACACCCAAAATGTTGCTTTGATGTACTTATGAGATGACATTGTCTTAAGAAAGAGAACATAAGAATTGGTGGAGGTTAGATTATCAGTGTTTCTAGCTTAATTAGCATAAAAAGAGATGCAATAAGAGAGGAGATCCATGATATAGGGACAAGCTATTATATACTGTGTTGTGTAGATAGAGAAAAAGCCATTTCACAGTTGTCTAATATTTTGTTATTAGTTAATGCATGCATTGAAAATGATTTTTTTATAGTGAAGGCAATGTCAAGGAGAGTTAATGAGAGGTATTAGAGATTTCCAATAATCTTGTAATACTAAATAACATCATTAAATAATGAATTTGCAAATTTGAAGAATGAAGGACAAAATTGTTGTTGCATGCTTTTTTATACAATGTTTTGACAATATTTATGTACATATGTTGCAATAGATAAAAAAAAGACAAGAATGAAGGAAATGATATGATTCTTTAGATCATATCATGATTTTAGGAGAATGGTGGACTATCCTAATTGGAATGAGATAATTAAGGATAGTCAAATATGCTAGTTGGTTGCAATTAATGGTCTTGTAATAAATAGTACTTGATTTTCTCCTTGACATGATGGTTTACATCACCCCTCAAGCATGGTAGTGAGATAGAATGAATGTCAAGCCTATGTTGAAAGTCAATAAACAAGCGATTGACAAGTTTTTATGGAGGAATATTTAATGGCTGATGTCATGAAGGATCTCCAAGTTGAAAAGACTATAATTGTCCACTTGATGTTCCTAAAAACCATTTATCAAGATTAGGAAAAGTTGTAATTGAAAGATTATGAGAAAAAAAAAAGAGATTGAGGGCCTGTTTGGTTACTATTTCCAAGAATAGTTTTATGTTCTTGAAAACAAAAAACACTGAAAACGTGTTTGGGAAATGAGGTGATTTTTGTTTTTTGTATCTCTTGTATTCTCAAAAGGTCTCCTTTTAAAGAAAAAAAAGAAGGTGTTTTTGTAGTTTTTTTTTTCACTATTTAGAGAACAACTGTACTCTTATGTTTTCTTTTCCCTGTTTTTTTTTTTTTTTTTTTTTTGGTGTTTCTCTACTTGTGATTTCTCCTTCAGCACATTGAGTGCATCTCTAGCATCACGAAATGAAAGTCTCCAGCATAGTGAGATGGACAATGAAGATGACAACCATGTTGTCTACCGAAGGTAGTGATCGAGACCATGGAGGTCTCGGTGTGAGTGAATGGTTGTGGGTGTGAAAGGTGTTGGCGATGGAATGGTGCCTTGAGGGGTAAGACCATGGGGGGAGATGTCATGAGCAACGAAGTGTGGCGGCAGGGTGAAAATGAGTGATGTTGTGGGGTTTCTAAAGATGGTGACAATAATGATGTTGCCATGCATGATTGTTAGTTGATTAACGATGAGGGGCATCGATAGTAATTGTGGACTGGAATAGGATAGTAGAAAAAAGAAAATAAAAAAAAGAAATATTTAATTAAAAGGGATGAGAAAAAGAAAAGGACGTTTGGATGGAGGGAAAATAAGGAAATTATAGAGGAAAATGACGAAAAAATGGTGTGATGGGCTGGGTATGGAAAAAAGAATGAAAATGTTGTGTTTTATGTTGTCTATGCTAGACACTAGATCATAAACTATGTTTCTTAAATGAGCTTTTCCAAGGAACACAAAAATGATATGAATTGAGTAATTTTTCTTCCTAGTAGTTATATTTATTTATGTCACTATTGTTCATATTTATTTGCTAAAAGTTAACAAAATTTATGTATTTCAAAATGGAATAATTTTTTAATTTAAATAAAGTGTGAATTTAAAAATTATTTATATATTTTCAATATCAAGTTAATTGAAGAAAACACTTAGTAATTTAAAAAAAAAAAACAACTTTCAAACATATTTTTTGTTTTACTTGTTCTAAAAACCCTTTTTTTTTTATTAATTTAATCAAATATATTTTTTTTTTTTGAGAAAAATAATTCTTTTATAGAATTTAGTTCCCAAACACAATTTTTTTTTTAAACACTAAAAATTGTTCTTAAAATCTGTTTTCTAGAACAATTTTAAAAAACAACAACCAAACTGGCCTTGAGTTTTTGATAAAAAGAAAACATGCCTCATTAAAAACTACATGTCAAGAAATGTAAACCCAATTTGATATGGGATCAAGATATCTATAACTTTTATGTAAGGGACTATATCTAAGAAAGCATAAGTTAAAGTTTTTTTGTTTTCAAAAATCTGTGCATGCTAGAAATTTTTAAATATGGAAAGCAAAGAGAACCAAAGATGTGTAAATTGGAATAATTAGGGTATTGACCAAATAATTATAAATATGGAGAATTCTTACCAATAGAGTAGCAAGGTAGTATGTTGATAAGGTAAGTAGCAGTTAAGAATGTATCTACCTAAAATTTGAGAGTAACAATAGCATGAAAAAGAAGAGTTGGGCTTATCTCAACAATATGTTGAGGTTTCCTTTCAATTAATCCATTTTGTTCAAGGGTATGAGGATAGGATACTTGTTGTTTTATCGCACATTGAAGTAAATGATTTGTGAAATTATTTGAAGTAAACTCAATTCCTCTATCACATTAGAAAGTTTTGATTTTTCTATCAAAATGTTTTTCAACAAATACTTCAAACTTTAGAAACACATGTATAAAAATAAGATTTATGCCTTATAAGATACAACCATGTGTATTGAGTAAAATCATTAATAAAAATTACATAGTATTGAAACTTTTGTGCAAAAGTAAAAGGTGTCGAGCCTCATAAATCAGTATAAATTTATTTAAAAGAAAATTTGTAGTTTATGATTTATTAAAGGAAAGTTTATAACATTTTCCAAGTTGACAACTAGTGCAAGGAGGGTCCTTATTGAGCCAATTAGAAACATTCATAACTTTCTTATTTTCTAATTTTTTTTAAAAAAAAAGTAGAATTAGGATGCCTTAAATGAACATGCCAAATTTTTGAAGGTGCTCCTCATGCTTTGACACTAGTGAAAGTTTTAATTATCTGTCTTCAAAGGTGAAAAGTTTCCCTTGCTTATGACCTTTTTCTATTATATGTTGTTCGGAGACCTTGATGACAAAACCAAAAGAGTTAAATTCAAATAAATAAACATTATCATCAATAAGTTGACTAACAGATGGTAAGTTACTTTTTATCTTAGAAACAACTAGATTATTCTTTAAGTCTAGCTTACCACATGGAATATTAAGAGAATCATTGTCAGTATGTGTAATTGGCAAGACATATCCATTTCCAACAAGAATGTGGTCAGTACCAAAATAAGGTCTTAAAGTTTTTAATTTACCTTCTTTGTTTTTCATGTGAGCCATTGCTCCTAAGTTAACTTGAAACTATTTAGGTTCATTGTTACTAATGCCATTGTGTATTTTCTTCTTCAGTAGTATAATTATATTTGTAGTAGCATGTTATTGTTCCTGATTACTACTCAAAAAGTGCTATTTGATAGCCTATAATTAATCCTTTTAAACACTTTTGAGTAGTAGTTTAGGCCTTTTAACTCAATTGGCATGTTAAGGATCCTTTAAAGCAATTTTGATCACTTTGTGTAAGTTTTGGTGTTTTTGTTAGTATTTTGATCACCAAAGCAAGTCAAGACTGAGGAGAGCTATGAGGAATCGTGGGCAAAGCTTAGAAGTCATTTGCCAAGAGTGAATCCGGATTGCAAGGAGAAAAATCAAAGAGAATTTGCCATAAAGCCTATTCTTGATGACAGTTGTAGCAGCCACTTTTGGAGCACTTTCTGAAGTCCAAATGATGCATGCTATATACCATTTCAAAGCTCAGGAAGTCAACAATCCAATGCTTCAAACGGTGTGCAATTTGGAGTTGAAACGAAGAAGTTGCAGCCATTACAAGCCAATCACTCCGAGCTGAAGGAAGCATTTTGCAAAGTGTTGCGAAATCACCCTTTTGTTGCGAAGTGATTTCGCAGCATTTTTGTACAGTAAGGTGTTTCTCCTTCTGACGATGCACGAACCATGCCGCGAGAAGGGAGCTGGGAACCTCAAGGTGGAAGCCAACTTCGCAGCCCTGTGAAGATAGCTTGGTGTTGCGAAAATATTTCGCAGCCCTCTTGAGTGTCTGCGAAATCTCGCAGACACCATTTTTCTCCTGCGAAATGGTTCCTGAAGCCTCCTGAAGTTTGCTACCGACATTGGGAGATATTTTCCATTAGATTTTTGTTGTCTAAATCCCAAAATACTCCTTGTAAACCACCAATTACATGATTCCTTAGTTTTTAAGTTAGTAAAAAGACTAAATATCTATGTAATAATTAGTTTTATATTATGTTCATATATATACCTCTCGGGAGCCTGTTCTCGAGGAGGAGTTCCTTCTATAAACGTTTGGATAAGCAAGTAAAGTCTATTTTCTTTCTACTGCCTTACCTTCTCACTTTGTATTTTCATTTTATTTCTAAGTTATGAATTCTCTGAGGAGTTTTCCCCAGAGAATGAGTAACTAAATCTCTAATTCCTTGGAGCTAAGGTTGCCGAGGAAGGTTCCAAGTGCAAGAATGCAAAGCTCTGTGGTTTTAGCTATTAATGAAGAGGAAGTGAAATCCTTTAGTGATTTCTATGTTTTTAGTTAACTTAAAACACCTTGGAGTCACCTAGGCCAACACTTGGTAAGGCAAGTGATTTCCAACCATGGAAATGCACTAGTTTACCCCTTGCGAGCCTCTGGGAGGTGACTTCAAGGTAGGATTTTCTAGAATAGCCAACACTTGGTAAGCTTTTGGACTCCTAGGAGACATCCATTAGTTATCTCTTGCGAGCTTTTGACGGGTAATCCAAGGTTAAAGATCACCTTGAATGGTTAAGACTTAGTGAGAGGCTTAAACCATTGCAAGTTGCATCAGTGAGAGAATTAAAGTGAAATCTAATTTAAGGAGTCTCTGTACAACACCGGTTAGAGAATTGACTATATATTGAATCTCTAACACAAGGAAATGAACCATCTGACCAGAGTCGTGTCTTTTGCATGAGGAACCACCCCAGTGAACCTAACTCTCCAAGGAATGTTTTCTTCCTAAATTATTCCAAACTTCTGTTATGTTAGTTAGTTTAAGTCTAAACCTTTACCAATCAAAGTTTGTGTTTTACTTCTTAAGTTAACCGTGAAATGAAACAAGACCAATTCACTTGGAATTGGTATCATTGATTGCTTGTTAATCATTCCCAGTGAACGACCCTAGAGCCACTATACTATAGTAGCTTTTTCTTTGCTACCCTAGTGTATGGTGTTATAGGTAATAAATTTTGTTGATTACTCCCTCAATCAAGGAGCACCAGCTGAACACAAATCAGCTGAGACACCAATTGGGCATGAATCAGTTCCACAACAAATTTGAAAAGTTTCCTTGCCATAAATCTGTTGCTTTATTTATCCTTTTAAATCATTGTTGAACTTTCAGTGGAATCTTAGGTTTGAGGTTTTGTTGTTACCATTATTGTAGAGAGGACGACTGAAGTTAAGGCCCTATCCATGTCCTATTCCTCTTACCCCATGCATATTTCTTCCTTTCCTCATTGTCAATTGATGGTCTTTCTTCTACATGATAACTAGTTCACAATTTTGTACAAACATGATCAATTGATTAAATGAAGGATAAGGTGATTTTGTTAAAATAACAATTTGAAACTCTTTATATTTGTTTCCAAGTCCCTTTAAGACTTGAAACGCTTTTATCTATATCTAAAAGAGATTTTCCAATGGTTGCTAATTTGTCACAAATTGCCTTGAATTTCTTAATGTATTCATCTAATAAAAGAGTCCCTTTTATAGAGGCTACTTTTGAGTTGAGCCTCACTATCCTTGGTGTTGGAAAACAACTGGTCATGAATTTCAATCCATATTGAATATGTTGTATTCCCTATGTGGCTCAACCTAATAGTCTCCTTCTTCATGTTTGCAATAAGCTAGGATATAAGCAAGCCATTATTCAAACTCTATTGTTCCTCATTTGGATTTTTTTAACACAGTTCCAGTAGAATTAATGACTTTATTGGATGGTTGTAAATGATTGTTGATATGGTGTTCCAAGATAAGACTTTGAATAAATGGTAGAATTTGTGCCTTCTAGAGGAGAAAGTTTGAGATGGACAATTGAATGGAAATTAGGCTGAAGCGTTAATGAAAAAATTGAATGGAGAGTTTGGGAAAGACAAGGTCTTTGAAAAGGCAAGCTCTGATACCATAATAAATTTGTAAATTTGAAGAATGAAGGAGAGAATTGTTGTTACTTAATTTTTTTATTCAATGTTTTTGCAATCTTTATACACATGTTGCAACAAATAGAAAAGAAAAAAATGAAGAAAATGATATGATTCTTGAGTTGAAAAATCATATCTATGATTTTTAGAGAATGGTAGACTATCCTAACTATAATGAGATAATTAAGGATAGTCAAATATGATAGCCGGTTGCAATGATCTTGCAATAGCTAGTACTTGATTTTCTCCTTGATGTGTTGGTTTACATTAGCATCACTAAGAGAGTTTTCATTAGTTAAGAGTAAGAACTTGATTGATTGGTAGTGAAGTATGTATTGCTTCGGTGTTGAGCATATTTGCTTAAGCTAGCAAGTTGGTAATGTACTTTTGTTTAAAAGAAATAACCCATGTGAAGTAGAAATAACTTCAATGCCAAGGAAGTATCAGAATGGCCTAAGGTATTTGATTGAAGAATGATTAGCAAGCTAAGTAATAAACTTGTTAAGAAACCTCTCATCATTTTTAGTAAGGATGAAACCATTTACATAGATAAGAAGACAAAGAGTAAAGCTATCATAGTTGAAGAAGAAGAGAGAAGTAACTGAGTTGGAATTTACAAAACCTATGGAGACAATTAGTTATGATAGTTTGGCATACTAGGCTTGTAGGGTTTATTTAAGCCTATATGGTGCCTTGTGAAGTTTGTAGACATGGGTATGATTATTGGCATTGACAACACCTGGTGGCTTATACATAAAAATTCCTTAACAACTAATTGTCGAAGCAACCAACTATGAGAGAAAGAAAGACCAAAAAAAGACAAATTATGGTCTAGTTGACAACAAGACTCATTATATCATGGTAGTTGATGCCAAGCCTTTAATGAAATCCTTAATTTGGTCACCAATGGAGCCTTATAGCACTCAATAACTTCGTCATATATACTTAGACCATAAAATTATTAGAGTGTGAAACTTTTGCTTTGTTATCATTAAAATTGAGATTAACTAATCCTTCTTGATCATGACAAAACAAAGGTTACTAAAGTTCTCCCCCTCAACATATGTTTTTTTATTTATTTAAGAAAACATTCAACTTAAAGAATGTTGAGGAGTATATTAAGGGTGCTAAGAAAAAATATAATCAATAAACGCAACATAAGAGAAAATAGAAATAGGAAAATGTCAAGATATCGATGTCAATCAAGATACATACATACATATGATCATTAAAGCACAAAGCATCAATATGTAAGATTGCTAAAACAAAATTATCATTTTAGTACAAGAGTAAACTATTAAACAATAGGAATATCATCAATTTAACAAAGAAGAAAAGCAAATTTAAATCGTTTTTCCTTTTTCATTTAAAACCATTTTCTAAGTAAAAAATTAATTCAACCTTTTATGTCAAGATCTTAGAGATTAACTTAAACCACAAAGAACATTTTTCAATTTAAAGCATGATTTTAAAGAATATAGGAGAATAGACAATATATGCAAAGTATTTCGTAAAAAATGAAACACATAACATGCATAAGATAATATCATTGAAACATGCAAGTACATGAGCATTCTATTTAACCTAAAGTTTTCATAGTTTATGTCTTCTTCTTGATACAAACCTTGGGCTAGTGAATATACAAATTTTATCAAAATGATTGATCAATTTTTCTTTCTATGACCATAATCCAAAAATTATCAATTTTGCCTTATTATATTGTTATTATTATTATTTTATTTCAATAAGATTATAAGAGCAAAATATATTGCAAGCATTTCTAAGCTCAAAGCAAAAACTTTGACCCCTCTTTAGATGATGAGTGGTGTTATCCCCATTTCTTTGAAGATTCTTAGTTTGCTTGCTTTCTTTTTATAGAGTTTTCTTCAATTTGTTTTGACCTTACATCCTTCTCTACTTTTTCTTGTTGTTGGGCTAAGCTTCATTAATATTCTTCTTCAATTCATATATAGCTCATCATCATCTTTATACATGCTCAATAAAGAGGATTAGATTGATAAAAAAAAACTAAGAGACACTTTTTCATTGATAAAAATAAAGTTTTCTTGAAAAATTTCTTTTACTTTGAGGATTAAAGCACTTGCATACAAATTTTGTGGAATGAAAAATGATAAATCAAATGACATTTTGAAAGCATTTCACTCAAAGAAGATTTATTGTTACCAAAATGGTATTTCAATTTAAAACATTTTAACTTTAGGAAAGGTAACATTACTTGAAATTACCAATGCCAATGATCTCTTTTTTTGCATTGTCTCTAAGGTAAACATATTCTCATTTCTTCTTGTTGAATCCTTGCAAAACAAATTAAGTAACCTTTAGTAACTATATTTTCTTAGGTCCTAAAGCGTTAGCACTTCTCTTAAATTTAAAATTGGACGCAATATGAGAGGATTTTCTCAAAAGATAATTATTACTAATGAGACCTCATCTCCTATAAAAAATTGAATTGCTAATTTGATTATTGATTGAAGCCTTTTTCACAAAATTGTTTTTCCTTTTTTTTTTTTAAATACTTTTCATTTTTATGAAGCTTGTAACCTAATGCCTTTTTTTTTTTTAAATCAAAAATGCATTTTTAACTTGCAAAAATCATAATAAATTTTTTTCTCCCATTTAAAAATTTTTCAAGAGAGGATGTCAACCATTTGTTTTTCTTTTTCAAAACTTCATTTTCTTTTTCAGAATCATTTTAGCCTTCTCAATACTTTAAAAATATTCTTTGAGCTCATTGAGCTCTTTCTCAAGAAAAGAAACTATTTTCATGAGTAAGACATTCTTTAAAGCAACTTTTCAAAATCAAGTTATAATTCTTCAAAAGCATCTTACAATTCATCATTATTTGAAGAATATACCTCATTTTCATGTTCCTCCAAATCTATGAAGCATATGTTGACAACTTCATTTGTGCACTCTTCTTCCTAGAATCTTTATCACTCTCACTCCATGTTGCCACCATTGCTTTCTTCTTTTTGGCACTTGAGGATTCCTTATTTGGATGAAGTCTTCTTTTCACACGAACTTCTATGAGATGAGATCAAAGTCTTCATCTTCACTTTCCTCCTCTTTATGATGAATTATTGAAGCTTTGAATGTAATACCATTTTTCATCTTTTCATCAACTTCTTAATGCTTGTTCATGTGTACGTATCTCATGATTTATAAGGGACCCAATGAGTTCTTGAAAAGGAAGCTTAGTGAGATCCTTTGCTTCTTGAATTGTTGTCACATTTACTTCCCACTTGTTTGGTATATACCTCAATATCATCATGACCTTCTCAACCTTGGTGTAGGTCTTACCCAAAGCTTGATTTTGTTTATTATCTCCACGAACCTAGTAAACATCTCATCAATTAATTCAATTTTTTCATTGGAAGTAATTTACAATTATGCATAAAGATGTTTATCTTAGATTTTTTTGTTCTGTTTGGTGTCTTCACGGGTAATTTTTAGGAGTCTATATATCTATCTTTGATTAATTCACATTGGGAGACCCTATTACATTCATTTCTATATAAGGTATAATGGGGACAACATATATTTTAATATTTAATTGAGCACTTCTCTTTTCTAGCTCATCCCAATCATGGCTTGGTTTAGAAATGATCACTCACCCCATTTTCAATTTTAGTAGAAGCATAATATCCATTTTAAATGATTGCCCATAAATAGAAATCAATAGAGCTTAAAACCCAGTCTTTCTTGTTTTACAGTAAGAATAATTAAATTTTTTTATATACGAACTAGATTCTATCTAGTCATTAGAGACATTTTCTAGAATATCTAATCAACTGTCCAATTGATCACTTAGCTAACTATTGGATATTTAATGCCTTGTAGGTGACCATTAGGAGAGTTACTACATAGACAGTCAATCGTCTAGTTGAACCATTTTACTCTCTACAACTCATTGCCTTTGAGCGCACTTTTGTTGCTTTAGACTTCATTATATCTCCTTCTTAAATATTGCTCTTTTTCTTGCTTCTCAGAATGGGAGAGAACTTGAGTTTTGACATATAGAATGAGATGATCTTTTTGAACTGACGCACTTAATAAAATCATTAGTGTGTTTAACCTTTGCTTTATTATATTCAAAAATGAGATTAACCAAACCTTGGTCTAATAATCTTATATACAAATGGTGATCACTTCCACCCCAAGTGCCAAGAAAGAAAAAAGAAAAAAAAAGAAAAAAAAAGAAAAAAAAAACCCAATGAGCCAAGTGTTGATCCACAGGGAAAAAGAAGAAAAGAGACTACCAAGGAGAAGTTTAGAGGTAAATGAAAATGAAATGGATAGAAATTAGTAGAATGTTTGGTTAGAGGTTTTCCAAAACATTGGAGAAATTGAACCATATGAAAGCAAAAAACAATATAAAACACTCTAGGGAATAAATAACATCCTTTTAGAGTTCCCTTCCAAGTTCTTATGCACCAAAAACCAAATACAATATGGGAAGGGAGTGAATAAAATTGGAAGATATAACTTTAAAATCACTTGTTCATTTTCACAAACATGTTCTCTGCATGATGGTTTTGCCTCTGACAATAAACACACACAAACTCCTCATCAGCTCAAGATCTAAAATTATGATAAGAAGTCATGACAAAGCCAAATGATTAACAATACAAACACCCAAAGTGTCCACAAGTATTCCATAATTTAAAATAAAGTTTCAAGGAAGAAGATTAATCACACTCTAAATTGCAACTAAAACCCTAAAATTATAAAATGAAGATATAGCAACTGTAAGTCAAGAGATGTGAAACTCAAGCACCTAAAGTATTTCTTAAACACTTCATAATCTAAAACAAGGTTGAAAACAAGGGATAAACCATAAATGCAAAACCAAAATGTAGATTTCAACATTAAACTCATTATGTTTTATACAAAACAACCATTGAAGTTCACTCCTTATATGTGGACATCACCCTAGCACAAGGAAGCTAGTTAAAACAAAGAAAGCATAAAGCAAATAGCTCCATGAATGAAAGCAAACAGCCAAAATACATATGAAAATGTGGAGTAATACTACATAAATGGAGTCCCAAAGTTAGATGGATGATGCACAAAGCAAGAATAATCCAAAATAGAGCTAAACCCTAAACTAATCTAGGGCATGAAGAAGAATGGGAAAATTTAATTGAAGTGACAAAGGACAAGAGGCCTCCAAAATGGAGAAACAATCAAGTTCTTCATCTGGAAATTGGGTATTTAACCCCATGCCTGGTATCAATAACCTCTACAACGTTCCTCCATCTTAAAGCATAAGTGGAGATCTAATGATCCAAAACAGTCCAAAATTCACACACCTCAAATTTCAGGGCAAAGTGTGTGGATTTGAGTTGCAAAATTAAGCTGAGGGCCTCAAAAGATGGTACTTCAGGAAGGCTTTTGGCAAGCAAATGCTCATGGCTGAGGGTGGGAATTTAGGGTGCAATTTTTCTGATTTTCAACCTTTGCTTTCTGATATGCCCAAGTTCTGCACACCGTTCAGACTTTTAAATTCGCCAAATTTAAGTGATTCAAAACATCTTCAAAAACACATAGGAAACATAAACAAGCTTGGAATTCCAGGGTAGCTCCAACTTGGGTGATCATGGGGTGTGAATTGCATAAAAATACTTCAAAAATCAAGCCAATAACGAGGTGTTCATTACCATTTCTCATTAAATTTACATTGGACATACAACCATTCTACTAAGGAGGGGAATTGAACACAACAAAGATACATCATTTTATAATTTACTGTTATTTAATCCAACATATGTGTAGCCTTTTGACTTACATAGTAAATCATTACAACATTTCATCCCTTTCTTTATGTTTCCAAAATTCTGTCAGCATTGTTGATAGATGCTCATGCACTAACAGCCGTACATCAATTGATTGACATTCTGGGATTTAGAACAGAGCTCTGCAAATGATATCCGTGCGCTGATAAGCTCCAAAGTCAAGAGGTGCCTCATTTTTTTTTCTGCTGGTCCAATCTAGAAATGCTTTCTGAATAATGTTCTTGAAGGAAAATTTAATGATTTTGAATTTATAGAAAACAACTCTTTTTGGTGGCACTTGGTTCATGACTGAAGAATCAGGATCCAATCTCCTGGTTAATAAAGAACCTGCATGTGCATGCATGACATCTTATTTTGGTTTCTGTAAAACATACATGGTTGAGAAAAAGGTGTCTGAAAGAGAAGGAAATAATTTCCTGCTCGCCTTTGCGTGATGAAGAGTTTAATCACTATTCTCCTAACATTATTAGCAATAATAATGTAAATAAACAAACGAAAAGGAGAAAAGAAGAAATGAAAAAAGATTTGGTTTAGCTCTTTTTTAGGGATGGTTTGCATCCTACTAGTGTTAAACTTTCTTGGCTGTAGCTTTCTGGCAGCACTGATAGTCCACAGAGCTTCACATGAGAAGAAGAGGGCCAAACTGAGTCAAGTCAACTTGCCGGTTACACATAGCTAAAAGCCCCTGCATGCCTTCTGCAAATATATATCGGCAAGTCATCCTTGACTCAATTCCACCCTCTCTACCTCTTCATGCAAAACTCTTAGGACACAAAACAAAGCATCAAGAACCAGACAACTATTTGAAATTAATTTTCACACCTGCAAAATGTGGAGTAGCTAGCTAGCACTAATTTGATGTTGTATCCTAGCTTCTCAAATCCTTGTCTTGTAATGCAACATTGTTAACGTTTATATAGGCAGAGGAGTGCCGACATCCTAATTATTCTCTATACTGGTTGACTGGCTAAGGCAAGTGCTATAGTGCGACCTAAAGGGAATCATTCATATTCTCATTTTATCCATAAGCCTTTTCTTATACTTGTGCCAATTTCTTGCTCAACATGAGAAATATGAACCCCCTGTATGGTGGAGAGAGAGTGTTTGATCGGCTGAAATGCTAGATTATGAATATGGGAATAGAATCTCTTGGATTTGCGTCTGCTTGAAAGAGGAGGATCGTTCATGGTTGGAATTTACTTTGTGGTATACGTGTCGATATTTTTGTAGCTATCTTATGAGAAAAAGAATAATCATCAAGGAAATTTGTATATGCCTTTGGATAATTAAAGTGGTTTTTGATTTTTTTTCACGTCCACTTGTTGATAGACCACATAAACTGCCAGCAATGTAAGCATGTCGACAAATGGTGTTTGAACTGTTCATAGTAAGAAGCTGTGCGTGTGAAGTGACTAATCCATTTGAGTAAGAAAGCCTTAATACTCCGTATTCTGATAATCATGCATCTTTACATAATGAATGATTAATCTTGGAGTATTATCAAGTCCCTGAGAAGCACTAAACTATTTAGTTTAAATATTTAACTTTTAATATGAGTAGTTTAAGCTTAATAAGCCTTGTGTGGGATTGTTTCTTGTTTTTGGCTTTAATTGAAAGTTGAAAGTGAAGCCAAAGCAAGGTTGGAATGAGATTCACTGCAAGGAGGACACTTACCTTATGTCATGTTCTACATGTTCCTGATATAAGGGAGAGAAATACAAGCATTGTGCTGATAGGAAAAATATGTGAAAGTCTGTTCTTAATTGACAGATTGATCTACCTAGGGGAGAGTCAATAGTTAGTCTAAGCTTTATGTATCCCAATATTTTTAATTCAAATTTTGTTAGATGTAAATTAATTCAAATTGGAATATAAGACTAATCTATCTATGCAATGGATAAGAGATATATATACAAGAAAGAACTACCTATACAAAAACTCTATAGATTGAAAAGTCCTAGGTCAAACAATCACAAAATATTAACTCCATTAAATCTAAACAGAAGGACATAATTTTATTTTATTTGGATGCACCATTCTTATGGCTATGTTTGATTCCTAGAAAATTCGAGGGAAAATGTGAGAAAAAAGAAAATAGAAAGGAAAAGTGGAAGGAAAGAAAAAAGGAAGGAAAATAAAAAATAGATTTAAAATTAATAAATTATTTTTATATACTACTTCATACTCATTTCACTTATTTTAACGGTTCCAAGTAAAAATTAAATAATTTGAAGATGTATAAATTTATTATATTTGATTTTCTTTGATATTTTTCATAGGACAACCAAATATAAGAAAATCATTTTTCTTATAATTTTTTTTTCTTAGTATTTTTTGGGAATAAAAAATAGCATAATGGTCTTATACTAGTTAGTACCTATGCTCTTTATCACATCTACGATATAGTACCTTGTGCTCCTTAGCAAAACACCTCAAAGCTTGTATCAAGTAGCTTATAGATTTATGCATCATCTTGGCTTTCTACCCAAAAGGCTTTCAAGTTACAATCTTGGAAGCTTTTGAGAGTTACACATTTGAGGGCAAAGTAATTGACTATATTTGCAATATATGTATTAACACCAATAAAGTCTAAGGACTATGACCTTGTTTGGTAACTGTTTTTCAAAATAGATTTCAAAAATAGTTTTTGAAATTGTTCTTTGATGTTTTGTAAAACAAAGTTTGTTTAGGAACTTCAAATGTTTTTTACATGTTTTTAATATTTTTAAATAAGTTTTAAAAATAGTTTTTATGTCCACAACTTTATTTTTAATCATTATATATGTTTGTATAATTATTTTTTAAAACAACTTTTAAGAAACAAGTTAAAACAACTAAAAGATATTATCTGAAAATATCCTATTTTTTGGTTGCCAAATGTGTTTTCCAATTTTTTTGTTCTAAAAAATAGAAAATTGTTCTTGAAAACAGTTCTCAAACAGGCCCTATGTTTTTTAGGAAAAACCTTAGTCTTATTTAGAGTCATTTTAGGTAAGGTAAATTTACCAAAATGTGCATTTGAAAATATTAATTGTTGTAAAATAGGGAAAAAATCACCTAGCCAAGTAAAGTTCAAATTGTTGTAGATATTTGAATAGTGATGAAATATTTGAACATCCCCATATAGAATGTCTAAATGTCTATGGGACATTGAACGTATGTTTCCTAAGAGGCATTTGAACATCCCTTCCGCCCACATTTTTTTTCTTTTTGTTGTTTGCAAGTACATTTTGCCATAAATTTTCATTTTATTTAGTTGTAAATAACCATTGCATTGTTATAGTACTCCAAACACCTAGTTACCATAACCAACATAGCCTTTTAAGCATCTTGAAGTTGATTACAACAATATAGATTGAAGACAGTGAGTTGAGTGGAACTAGTACATGAATGAAACAAAAATACTAACCTAATTTAAAGCACTAAAATATGGTCTTGGGATGGGCATTAAGACAGGGATTGAATCAGGTAAATGTGTCATCACCAAAAATGGGGCCTTTGTAGGAATGTGTTTTGTTATTTAAACATGATATATATATATATATATATATATATATTAATAAATAATGTTTTTTTTGCTTATATTTTTTTAATGCTACTCTTTATGGCACGAGACTAAATTAATGAATTTAAATTTAATTCCTAAGTCTAAAATTGATGGATTATGTAAGTGTGAAACTTGCATTGAAATAAATTCGTTAATAACCTTTTAAAAATATTGAAATATATACCAAATGTGTGTGAACTTAAATATATTCCAATTAGAGGAGGTAAAAAATATTTTGTTACTTTAGTTAATGATTATACAAGATATTGCATGATTTATCTTCTTGCTTCTATGGATGAAACTTTTGATAAATTTAAATCTTAAAAAAATGAAGTAAAAAACCAATTATATTGAAACCTTCGATAAATTAATAACAAGTTTAACTAATTTTCGTGAACAAAATGGTATCATCCAACAAACGATAGCACCTTATACACCACCACACAATGGTGTAGTAGAAAGGAGAAGCAAAACTTTAAAAAATATGATTATTATGAATTTAGTTCTAATAATCTTATATACAAATGGTGATCACTTCTACCTTAAGTGCAAGGATTTGGTTGCAAAAGGAAAAAAAAAAAAACAATGAGCCAAGTGTCGATCCACGGGGAAAAAGAAGAAGAGAGAGTATCGAGAGGATGTTAGAGATAAATGAAAGTGAAATGGATAGAAATTAGTAGAATGGTTGGTGTTGACGTTTTTCAAAAGATAGGAGAAATTGAAGCATATTGAAGTAATTAAAAAAAAATATAAAACACACTAGGGAATGAACATCCTTTTAGAGTTCCCTCCCAAGTTCTTATGCACCAAACACCAAATATAATAAGGGAAGCGACTGACTAAAATTTTAAGATATAACTTTAAAATCACTTTTTCATTTTCAGAAACATGTTCTCTACAAGATGTTTTGCCTCTGATAATAAACACACAAACTTCAAAATCACCAACTCAAGATCTAAAATTATGAAAAGAAGTCATGACAAAACCAAGTGATTAACAACACAATTAAGCACCCAAAGTGTCCACAAGTATTCCATAATTTAAAGTAAGGCTTCAAGGAAGAAGAATAACTCAAAACTCAAACACCTAAAGTATTTCTTAAGCACTTCATAATCTAAAACAAGGGTTGAAAACAAGGGATAAAGCATAAATACAAAAACAAAATGTAGATTTCAACCTTAAACTCATAATGTTTGATACAAAACATGCAACCATTGGAGTTCACGCCTTATGTGGCCATCACCCTAGCACAAGGAAGCTAGTTAAATAAAGAAAGCATAAATATCTCCATTATTGAAACCAAACTACCAAAATACATATGAAAATGTGGAGTAATACTACATAAATGGAGTCCCATAGTTAGATGGATGATGCACAAAGCAAGAATAATCCAAACTAGAGCTAAACCATAAATTTATCTGGGTTAATCCATGAAGGAGAATGAGAAAATTTAAACCCTAGAAGTGACAAAGGACAAGAGGCCTCCAAAATGGAGAAAAAACTGAGTTGGTTCTTCATCTGGAAATTTGGTATTTAACCCCATGCCCAGTATCAATAACCTCTAAAACACCTCCATCTTAAAGCATAAGTGGAGATCTAATGATCCAAACAACCCAAAATTCACACACCTCAAATTTCAGGGCAAGGGTATGGATTCGAGTTGTGAAATTAAGATGAGGGCATCAAAAGATAATACTTCAGGAAGGCATTTGGAAAGCAAATCCTCATGGCTGAAGGTGGGAATCTAGGGTTTCCAACCTTTGCTTTCTGATATGCCCCAGTTCTGGACACTAGTTGGACTTTTAAACTCACCAAATTTAAATGAAAGCAGATTAAAAAACATCTCCAAAAACACATAGTAAACATAAAAGAGCTCGGCTTTCTAGGGTAGCTCCAAATTGGGCGATCATGGGGTGTGAATAGCACGAAAATACTTCCAAAATCACTTGAAAACCACTAGCGAGGTGTTCATCACCCAAGACATACTGTAAGTCAAGAATCGTGTTCATTACCATTTCTTATTAAATTTATATTTGACATACAGCTATTCTACTAAGGAGGGGGAATTGAACACAACAAAGATACATCTTTATAATTTACTGTTAATTAATCCAACATTTATGTAGTTTTTTGACTTACATAGTAAATCATTTTTACATTCCATCCCTTTCTATATGCCTTCAAAATTCTGTCAGCATGGTTGATAGATGCTCATGCACTAGCAGCCATATGTCAATTGATTGGCTTTCTGGGATTTAGTTCATAGCTCTCCAAATGATATCTGTGCGCTGATGAGCTCCAAAGTCAAGAGGTGCCTCATTTTTTTCTGCTGGTCCAATCTAGAAATGCTTTCTGAACAATGTTCTTGAATGAAAATTTAATGATTTTGAATTTATAGTAAACAACTCTCTTTGGTGGCACTTGGATCATGACTGAAGAATCGGGATCCAATCTCCCGGTTAATAAAGAACCTGCATGAGCATGCATGACGGCTTATTTTGGTATATGTAAAACATATATAGTTGAGAAAAAAGAGGTATGAAAGAGAAGAAAATATTTTCATGCTCACCTTTGCATGATCAAGAGTTTAATCACTATATTCTCCTAACACGTTACCCAAAAAAAAAAAAAGAGGAAAATTAATAACAATAATAATGTAAATAAACAAAGGAAAAGGAGAAAAGAAGAAACGAAAAAAAGATTTGTTTTAGCTCTTGGTTTAGCCATGGTTTGGACCCTACTAGTGTTACACTTTCTTGGTGATAGCTTTCTGGCAGAACCGATCGATAGTCCACAGAGCTTCACATGAGAAGGAGAGGGCCAAACAGAGTCAAGTCAACTTGCCGGTAACACATAGCTAAAGGCCCCTGCGTGCCCTTCTGCAAATATATAACGGCAAGTCATCCTTGACTCAATTCCACCCTCTCTACTTCTTCATGCAAAACTCTTAGGACACAAAACCAAGTAATCAAGCACCTGGGAACTTTTTGAAATTAATTTCCACATCTGAAAAAAGTGGAGGAGCTAGGACTAATTTGATGTTGTATCCCTAGCTTCTCAAATCCTTGCCTTGTAATGCAACATTGCTGGCATTTATATAGGCAGAGAAGGAATGTTGACATCCAAATTATTCTCTATACGGGTTGACTGCCTAAGGCAAGTGCTCGTAGTGCGACCTAAAGGGAATCATTCATATTCTCGTTTTATCCATAAGCTTTTTCTTATACTTGTGCCAATTTCTTGCTCAACATGAGAAATATGGACCCCTGTATGGTGGAGAGAGGGTTGGCTGAAATGCTAGATTATGAATATGGGAATAGAATATCTTGGATTTGCGTCTGCTTGAAAGAGGAGGATCGTTCATGGTTGGAATTTAATTTGTGGTATACGTGTCGATATTTTTGTAGCTATCTTATGAGAAAAAGAATAATCATCAAGGAAATTTGTAAATGCCTTCAGATAATTAAAGTGGTTTTTGAATTTTATTTTCACGTCCGCTTGTTGATAGACCGCATAAACTGCCAGCAACGTAACCAAGTAGACAAATGGTGTTTGAGCTGTTCAAAGTAAGAAGTTGTGCATGCAAAGTGACTAGTCCATTTGAGTAGATGATATTGTTGAAAAATTAATCAAAATCAAGTGTAAGCTACCTTCAGTCAAAATGGCTGAGAAAGCCTTAATTCTCAATATTCTGATAATCATACATCGTGACGTAATGAATGATTAATCGTGGAGTATTATTGAGTGCCTGAACACTAAACTATTTAGTTTAAATATTTAACTTTTACTATAAGTAGTTTAAGCTTAATGAGCCCTGTTTGGGATAGCTTCTTGTTCTTGGCTTTAATTGGAAGTTGAAACTGAAGCCAAAGTTACAATTTTTAAAGGAAAATATTAGCATTATAAATGTTTGATTAGATATGAAAGAACTTTTGAATGAGTGAAAATAGAGCTTTTATGATAAGTAACAAGAATTATTACCAATGGCACACTGTGGGCCTAAAAAAAGACAGTGCAAGCTTTGTTATGCCGAAATCTAAATGTTAAGTCAGCAACACTTCCAAATGCCACTTCTTCCCATCGCATCTGTCTTTAGGACGATCTAGTCTCAGGTTTTCACTTCTCAGTGAGTGAAAGATTTGTCCCCGGGTGTACGTTGAAAGCTTCTATAGTAGAACTCATTCGAGAGGGCTTGGCGGTCTTAAGAATGGTTTGGGTGGGGGGTTCTCTTAAGAATAAACAAGACAAATAGAATCTATTTCATGTTCATGCTAATAGAAGAGTGGATCCAATACCAAATTTTTTTTACTTTCATATTAAGATTTTTTTATGAGCTATCAACATTTTAAACAAAATTACTCAAATAAACATAAAGACTTTTATTTTGTTTAAAAAAGAATTTTCAGCTTTTGAAAAGTTGAACCAAATGAACCCTAAAAGTCTTTCATTAAAACTTAAAACATGTGTATAATTAAGTTAAAATTTATTTATTTCAATTTTGAATTTTATTTTCTTAAATTTTTGAGACATCTTGAGTTTGAAAATTATTTAAAAAGGTTAAAGAGTTGTGACTCTACCAAGTAAGAGCTTAAAATGGATGTGTGCATTTGAAAGTGATTAGTCCATTGGAGTAGATGATTTGATTGAGAAATAAAAGATGAAAAAGGCAAAATGCTTAATCTTCTGATAATCATGCTTAGTCATTGCACAATGAATTGTTAACCTCTGATGACTCTAATTCTAAGACGATTACACATCCTAGAAGGAAAATGAAAAAGTGAAAAATTCTCTCTATGGTCCTAAAGGGAAACACCATAAATTCAAAGGCAACTCTTATGTCTGTGGGAAAACTAGACATTGTGCAAAAGTTTGTGGCCACAAGAAGTACTCTAAAGTGAGGAGAGTTCAGATAGTTAGAAAAAGGTCAAGCAAATATGACTAAAATAGAAAATCTTTCTGCTGTTTTCTCACAAAAATGTCAAGCAAATGGTAAGCAACTCTAAGGATTCGTGGATTGATATTGACGCCATCAAATACACATGCTCAGAAAGAGGTATACTGTCCTCTTACACTAGAGATAAAAAGTTCAATATTTATCATGAATTCATCCACATTTCAAGGAATTAGGAAAGGCAAGGTTCGACTGAGATTCACTGCAAGGACAATTATGCCATGTTCTGCATGTTCAATACAAGCATTGAGCTGCTAGGAAAAATATGTGAAAGTCTGTTCATAATTGACAAATTGATCTACCTAGGGGAGAGTCAATAGTTAGTCCAAGCTTTTTGTATCCCAATATTTTTAATTCAAATTTTATTAGATGTAAATTAATTCAAATTGGAATATTCTATCTATGCAATGGATAAGAGATATACAAGAGAGAACCACCCGTAAAAAAACTCTACAGATTGAAAAAAAAAACAAAAAGAAAAAAGTCATAGGTCAAACGATCACAAAATATTAACTCTATTAAATCTAAACAAAAAGTACATAATTTTATTTGATTTGGATGCACTGTTCCTAAGGCTATATTTGATTCCTAGAAAACTTGAGGAAAAATATGAGGGAAATAAAATAGAAAGGAAAAGTGGAATAGAAGAAAAAGGGAAGGAAAATAAAAAATAAGTTTAAAATCAATAAATTATTTTTATATACTACTTCAAAGTCATTTTACTTATTTTAACTCTTTGATATAAAAATTAAATAATTTGAAAATGTATAAATTTCTAATTAATCTTAATTATATTTGGATTTTTTTTATATTTTCCATAAGACAACTAAATATGAGAAAATCATTTTTCTTATTTTTTTTCCTTAGTATTTTTTGGGAACCAAACATAACCTAATGGTCTTATACTAGTCAGTTCCTATACTCTTTATTACATTTACGATATAATACCCTGCGCTCCTCAACAAAATACCTCAAAGTTGTATTGAGTAGCTTGTAGATTTATGCATCATCATGCCTTTCTACCAAAAAGGACTAAGTTTTCAAGAAAAACCTTAGGGTTGAGTGGAACTAGTACATGAATGAAATAAAAATACTAACCTAATTTAAAGCACTAAAATATGGTCTTGGGACCTTTGTTGTCCAAGAAGGGTTTTAGGATAGAGATTGAATCAGGTAAATGTTCCATCATAAAAAATGCGGCCTTTGTAGGAAAATGATTTACACATGTTTTTTGTTATTTAAACATGATATATCTCATAATTATATTAATACATAATGTTTCTTTTGCTTGTATTTTTTTTAATGTTAGTCTTTATGGCATGCTGAATTAATGAATTTAAATTTAATTCCTAAAGCAAAAATTGATGGATTATATTAGTGTGAAACTTGCATTGAAATCAATTTGTTGAAAACCTTTTTTAAAATATTGAAATATATACCTAATTTCCACTAAAATTAATGTACTCAAATGTATGTGATCTTAAATATATTCCAACTAGAGGAGGTAAAAAATATTTTGTTGCTTTAGTTAATGATTATACAAGATATTGCATGAGTTATCTTCTTGCTTCTATGGATGAAACTTTAAATAAATTTGAACCTTACAAAAATGAAGTAGAAAACCAATTAGATTAAGACTTTTGATAACTAACCTCTTTAACAAAATTTTGTGAACAAAATGGTATCATCCAACAAACGATAGCACCTTATACACTGCAACACAATGGTGTAGTAGAGAGGAGAAGCTAAACTTTTAAAAATATGATTAATGTGAAGTTAGTTCTAGACTACCTAAGGAAATTTATTTGCAAAGAAAAGGTACTAAAATCACCAAAAAGATTACTTGATGATGAATCAAGTAATAAAATTCTAAAAGATAACACTAGTATAGATATTAGAAGCAAATTAGTGGTATAAAGATTTTTTAATAAATGAAATAAAGTGAAATAGAGGTTAGGGTTTTTAAAAATGAAGAGAGAAATCACTAAGAGAGATGTAGCTTTGATGGTCATTCCATGGGATCTAATGCATAACTTATTGAAAAACAAAAATGAACCCCATTATGATGAGCCAATTAGAATATTTGGATTTGAAAATCCTTTGAGACATTTTATCAAATATGTTGCATTCAACCCATGTCAAATGATTAGTGAAGACTTGAATCAGTATTTTTTTTAAAAAATGAAAAATGAAAGAATTGTTGTGATTCTCATTCTCTCTGAAAAAATCTATTTCATTTCTCAAAGGATATCTTAACCCTAAGCATTTGATGTTTCAAGAAAACACCAAATGTACATAAGAGATCATGAACCCTAGGCATTTGATGTTTTGAAAAAGAAACAAAGTCAAGAGAATAATGGATCTACAAGCATTCGACAACAATTAATTAAGTAAAAAATAAAGATTAGTAAATATACAAATCAAATATAGATTAAGCACATAAGCATTAAAGAGCAAAGAAAACTTAAAGATTGTACCCATAGAGTTTACATCAAAAGGTTCCCTTAGTTAGAGAATCTAGCTAAGAATGACTTCTCGGGAATCCTCCATTGATGGATCTTCAAGCTTTACAATCCTTAAATATCACCAAGAAAAAATAAAGAAGAAAACCAAGCCTAAAACCATCTAAAGTTCTTAATTCTGTAGGAAGAGGTAAGAGAGAGTGAGAGAGATCCCTTTGTTGCCAAAAATAAGGGCTTTTATACCCTCCAAAATGGAGCATTAGAAAAGGTGGCGATGTGGTATGGTTTGGAAGTAGTTGAAATAATTTAATGATTGAGATATAACCAAGGATGAAAATATCGGTAATGACGGATATATCGGTACTTCGATTTTACGGATATATCGAAGATATATCGACTGATATTTTGGAAAAAAATATCGATAAGCCTAAAATTGATCAAAATTTATAAAAATACAAGAAAAACTTCATAAAAATGTAATTAGAATAATAGATATTTAAAGTTGTTTTATTAAAGAAATTGATATATGTATAATATGATTTATCATATTTGATAATAATTTCGTATGCATAGATAAAAATATGAATTTTATAAGTATACATTTATTATTAAATTATATCAAATATTATTTCATAATAATATTATGATATTTGATTATAATATGTCTAACTTAAAAATATATATTAATATTAAAATTATGATCCATTTAATTCAATTGTATTAAATAATATAAAATAAATTATGATATATGTACAATTTTTTAATATTTAATTAATTCGTTATTGATATTGAAAACACTATGAAGAAAATTATTATGATAATTTTTATATTTTTGGTAATCAATTAAAAGATTTTTTTTTAATTATAAAATAATTATATTTAATTTGCTCTCTAAAGTTTTCTTTTAAAATTTTCTTTACATGATGACTTTGAATATATATTTTAAGTGCAATATATTTAACAAAGGGCATGCTTGCCCTGGTGGTCGGGTTCGAATCCCTTCAACAGCACAAGAGAAGGAGAATTTTAAGGGTACACTGTAGTGCATTGACCGACCAAAATATCGGCGATTTTTTTTTTTTGGCCCTTTTTCCCATTATATCAGCGATTTATCGCCTGGAACCGATATATCGCCGATATATCGGTGATTTTTTGGCGATTTTTGTAGAAATTTCTCCCTTCCGATTTTTTTCCACGAAATATCGTATCGACCCCTCTCGATACACGATATATCGGCGAGACATTTTCCTCCATATAACAAGGGACACTCAAGCTAGAATATGTACGGTTGAGTGTGGAATATGTGGGTGTAGTTGTAAATCTATGACTATGAGCATAGCTTGTGTACAGTGGCACCTTTCAACTATTATTTTTTATTTTTTATTTTTAATTTCAGGGGTGGAAGGTACATGCCCCTTCTAGGGGCTATGTAGCTCTGCCCTTGCTTGTGTATATTGAAGAGGCACAACTTTGATTCTTTGCAATATAACATGTGCCTATATTGGGTGTGTGCACTCTAAGGACCCAAAAATGTGCCGGGTATGGTGCACTTTGCTAGGGCACAAAAATGTGTCCACCTAAATGTTCCCATCTTACAGTATGCATACTATCCGAGGGCAAAGTTTTATTGCTTGTATTAGATTATTGTACACTCCAATACTCAGATGATAACTAGGAATAGTGAAACATAAATTAAAAAAAAAAAAAATCAAATTCATCAAGCATGTATTCTCAATTAACACCAAATTGAGTTATTTAGGGAAAGAGATGTGCAGCTAAATTTTTTGAGATTGCGAAAAGAGAACATAGAGATGCAAATTTGAGTGCAAACCAATGAGAAATATGATCAAGTAATGATCTCTAAAGGATTCAAGATCAATGAATATGATAAACACATTTAATGTAAGCAAGTTGATAATTCTTTTTTAATCAATTGTTTGTACATAGATGATATGATAAACTTAGGATAAAATACGGGTCACCTTCAAAGATTCCAAGAATATAGGGAAAAATTCTAAGTTATCTAGCAATAATATTGTAATCCTCGATCATATAACCTTAGTAACTAAAAAGTTCAAAAATATTGAGGCCACAAAAAATAATTTTCAAAAAACCAAACTCAAGGAAGAGAAAAAGCCTCATCTAAGGGTAAGAATGTTGAATCTTTTAATTGTAGCGAGGTAGGACACATCACCTGCACTGATTGTCCAAGTCCTAAGAATATTAAGAAGGTTGTATGGGCCTAGGGAAATACAGACTCAAGTGGATCATTGTGAATCCTCAAACTCTAGAGATAATAGGTACGACTAAATTGAAAATTGTCTTGCTTTTATAGCTTCTATCAATTCTGATTTTGATCCATTGAAAGTGATAAAAAAACAAAAAAGTTGAATATGAATTTGATATTTTAGCTACAATTTTGTTACAAGAGTTTGAAAATAAGAGCATAGAGTTGAAAAGTGAACAATAATATATCTTTAGAGGTGTATATATATAATTCACTCAAGGCTGAGAATGCTAATTATACTCAAAGCTCCTTTATTCAATTTTTATTTTATTTTATGAAGACCCTTTTAAGCATGGAAAACGTTAATAAAAAAGGTGGTTTTCAAATGGAAAATACTCCATCCAAATTTTGAAAAGATTTAAAATAATTTGATTTCAATTAGATGAACTTTGGAGTGTTAGCACTTCAAATAAGATATGCATGCGATTCTAAACTAATGCACCTACAATCTTAAATAAGATTAACTTATAATTAAAAATGATAAACCTTCTTGAAGTGCACTTGATCTTTTTTAATCTTGATAATATCTTCTTTTTTATTTCCACTCTAGACTTCATTGTATCTCCTTAAATATTGCTATTTTTCTTGCTTCTTACAATGGGAGAGACCTTGAGTTTTGACATATCAAATGATATGATCTTTTTTATCCTATGCACTTACACAATAAAGTCATTAGTGTGTTTAACCTTTGCTTTATTATGATTAAAATTGAGATTAATAAAACCTTGGTCTAATAATCTTATATACAAATGGTGATCACTTCTACCTCAAGTGCAAGGATTTGGTTGCAAAAGAGAAAAAAAAAAAACCAATGAACCAAGTGTCAATTCATGGGGAAAAAGAAGATAGATTATCAAGGGGAAGTTAGAGGTAAATGAAAGTCAAATGGATTAGAAATTACTACAATGTTTGGTGTAGAGGTTTTTCCAAATTCAGCATAGGAGAAATTGAAGCATATTGAAGTAAAATATATATATATATATAACACACTAGGGAATGAACAGAATTGGAAGATATAACTTCAAAATCACTTGTCTATTTTCAGAAACATGTTCTCTACAAGATGGTTTTAACCCTAATAATAAACACACCCAAACTCCAAAATCGCCCACTCAAGATCTAAAATTATGAAAAGAAGTCATGACAAAGCCAAGTGATTAACAACACAATTAAGCACCCAAAGTGTCCACAAGTATTCCATAATTTAAAATAAGGCTTCAAGGAAGAAGAATAATCACACTCTAAATCCCAACTCAAACCCTAAAATTTTAAAATCAAGATAGAGCAGCCATAAGTCAAGAGATGTGAAACTCAATACCTATAGTATTTCTTAAGCACTTCATAATCTAAAACAAGATTGAAAACAAGGGATAAACCAAAATGTAGATTTCAACACTAAACTCATAATGTTTGATACAAAACAACCATTGGAGTTCACGCCTTATGTGGCCATCACCCTAGCACAAGGAAGCTAGTTAAATAAAGAAAGCATAAATATCTCCATGAATGAAACCAAACTACCAAAATACATATGAAAATGTGGAGTAATACAACATAAATGGAGTCCCATAGTTAGATGGATGATGCACAAAGCAAGAATAATCCAAAAAATAGCTAAACCATAAACTAATCTAGGTTAATCCATGAAGAAGAATGAGAAAATTTAAGGCCTCCAAAATGGAGAAAAAACTGAGTCAGTTCTTCATCTGGAAATTTGGTATTTAACCCCATGCCCAGTATCAATAACCTCTAGAACACCTGCATCTTAAAGCATAGGTAGAGATCTAATAATCCAGACAATCCAAAATTCACACACCTCAAATTTCAGGCCAAGGGTGTGGAAGGCATTTGGAAAGCAAATCCTCATGGCTGAGGGTGGGAATTTAGGGTTTCCAACCTTTGCTTTCTGATATGCCCCAGTTCTGCACACTAATTGGACTCTTAAATTCACCAAATTTAAATGAAAGCAGATTCAAAAACATCTCCAAAAACACATAGTAAACATAAAATGCTCGGCTTTCTAGGGTAGCTCCAAATTGGGCGATCATGGGGTGTGAATTGTGCGAAAATACTTCGAAAATCACTTGAAAACCTCTAACGAGGTGTTCATCACCCAAGACATAAGACATACTTTAAGTCAAGAATCGTGTTCATTACCATTTCTTATTAAATTTACATTTGGCATACAGCTATTCTACTAAGGAGGAGGAATTGAACACAACAAAGATACATCTTTATAATTTACTGTTAATTAATCCAACATATATGCAGTTTTTTGACTTACATAGTGAATCATTTTTACATTTCATCCCTTTCCATATGTTTTCAAAATTCTGTCAGAATGGTTGATAAATGCTCATGCACTAACAGCCATATGCCAATTGATTGATTTTCTGGGATTTAGTTCATAGCTCTCCAAATGATTTCTGTGCGCTGATGAGCTCAAAGTCAAGAGGTGCCTCAAATTTTTTCTGCTGGTCCAATCTAGAAATGCTTTCTGAACAATGTTCTTGAATGAAAATTTAATGATTTTGAATTTCTAGTAAACAACTCTTTTCGGTGGCAGTTGGATCATGTCTGAAGAATCAGGATCCAATCTCCCAGTTAATAAAGAACCTGCATGTGCATGCATGACATCTTATTTTGGTTTCTGTAAAACATACATGGTTGAGAAAAAGGTGTCTGAAAGAGAAGGAAATAATTTCCTGCTCACCTTTGCGTGATGAAGAGTTTAATCACTATTCTCCTAACATCTTAGAAAAAAAAAAAAAAGGGAAAATTATTAGCAATAATAATGTAAATAAACAAACGAAAAGGAGAAAAGAAGAAATGAAAAAAGATTTGGTTTAGCTCTTTTTTAGGGATGGTTTGCATCCTACTAGTGTTAAACTTTCTTGGCTGTAGCTTTCTGGCAGCACTGATAGTCCACAGAGCTTCACATGAGAAGAAGAGGGCCAAACTGAGTCAAGTCAACTTGCCGGTTACACATAGCTAAAGGCCCATGCAAGTCCTTCCGCAAATATATATCGGCAAGTCATCCTTGACTCGATTCCACCCTCTCTGCCTCTTCATGCAAAACTCTTAGGACACAAAACCAAGCAATCAAGAACCTGGCAACTTTTTGAAATTAATTTCCACATCTGCAAAATGTGGAGGAGCTAGGACTAATTTGATGTTGTATCCCTAGCTTCTCAAATCCTTATCTTGTAATGCAACATTGTTGACATTTATATAGGCAGAGAAGGAGTACTGACATCCAAATTATTCTCTATACAGGTTGACTGGCTAAGGCAAGTGCTCACAGTGTGACATAAAGGGAATCGTTCATATTCTCATTTTATCCATACGTTTTTTCTTATACTTGTGCCAATTTCTTGCTCAACATGAGAAATATGGACCCCTGTATGGTGGAGAGAGAATTTTTGATTGGCTGAAATGCTAGATTATGAATATGGGAATAGAATCTCTTGGATTTGTGTCTGCTTGAAAGAGGAGGATCATTCACGACTGGAATTTAATATGTGATATATGTGTCAATATTTTTGTAGCTATCTTATGAGGAAAAGAATAATCATCAAGGAAATTTGTAAATGCCTCTGGATAATTCAAGTGGTTTTTGATTTTTTTTGGCGCCCACTTGTTGATAGACCACAGAAACTGCCAGCAGTCTAACCATGTCGACAAATGGTCATTTGAACTGTTCAAAGTAAGAAGTTGTGCACGCGAAGTGACTAGTCCATTTGAATAGATGATTTTGTTGAAAAATTCAAAAGCAAGTATAAGCTACCTTCAGTTAAAGACTTAATACTCAATATTCAGAAAATCATGCATCTTTACATAATGAATAATTAACAGTGTAGTATTACTGAGTTCATGAAAATCACTGAACTACTTTTTAGTGGGTGTTTGGTAAATCAGCTTAATAATTTAAAGTGACTTAATAACTTAATTTAAATTATTAAGTAAATTAAGTATGGTAAAATAACTTAATAGTATGACTTATAGTAAAAACAATAATTTTAAATAATAAGTAAAAAAAAAATTAACTTATTCTTAAGTTTACATCTTCATTTTATCTTTTTACCTTTACTTACCCTAATTACTTCTACGATCTCCTTTGCTACTTTATGACCTCAACTATTACTGGACTTCATTTACCCTCATTATAATTTATGAGGATAAATATGTCAATTTGATGATTTAGAATAAATTTTAAATTAAATTATTAAACAACCTTAATACTTAAAGCAAGAATTAAATAATAAGTTTTAAGTTAACAACTTAAGTATGATTTAAGTTAAAACCAATTTAAGTCATTAAGTAATAAGTATTGAGTTTTTATCAAACACCCCTTAGTTTAAATATTTAGCTTTTAATACAAGTAGTTTAAGCCTAATGAGCCTTGTTTGGGATAGCTTCTTGTTTTTGGCTTTAATTGAAACTTGAAATCGAAGCCAAAGTCACAATTTTTAAAGGATAATTTTAATATTGTAAATGTTTTATTAAATATGAAAGGACTTTTCAAATGAGTGAAAATAGAGTTTTCATAAGAAGTAACAATTTTTTAGCTTTCATATTAGGACTTTCTTTTATGAGGTATCAACATTTTAAACAAAATTAGACAAATAATCATAAAGGCTCTCAATAAAAAATATTTAAAAAAAAAATAGCTTTTGAAAAGTTGAACCAAATCAAGCCTAAAAGTTTTTCATTAAGACTTATAACACATGTATAATTAAGTTGAATATTATTTATTTATATATTTATTTATTTATTTCAATGATTTGAAATTTATTTTCTTAAAATTTTGAGACAACTTGAGTTTGAAAATTATTAAAGAGTTGTGACTCTACAAAGTAAGAGCTTAAAATGGATGTGTGCCATTGTAAGTGATTAATTCATTGGAGTTGATGATTTTGTTGAAAAATAAAAGATGAAAAGTACACTACCATTAGATGAAAAAGTCTTAATGCGTAATCTTCTGATAATCATGCTTAATCATTGCACAATGAACCGTTAATCTTTTAGTATTATTGAGTGAATGAAAAATACCTTGGTTTAAATATTTATTTTTTAATAAAATAGTTTAAGTCTAATAGGTATCTTTGGGGAAGGCTTATAACATATGTATAATTAAGTTGTAATTTATTTTTCTTCAGAGATTTGTTTTCTAAAAATTTTTAGGGACCCAGATTTTGAAATTTATTTAGAAAAAGCTCAGACTCTTCTGAACAGAGGTTTAAAGATAAGATATTTTTAAAGAGTTATGACTTTTCTAAGTGTTTAAAATGGAGGTAATTGTTCTTATTCATATCCAGCCATTGTAAACATTGGAAGATCACTGATTTGTAAGGTAAATTTTTATCTTAGAGAAAAGGTACATAGTATATAAAATTTTTATCCTCCTTGTTTGTATCTTTTGAATTTTTTCAGATCTCTTTCATACCAATATCACTATCCATATTCTGCAAGCATATGTTGTTACCAAGATCATTGTGTTAAAGAGCATGCTATGTATATTGAACCTAAATCGTTATTTTTCAATGATTCTAATATTTGATTTCATATTCATTTGTTAGATATGAATCTAAATTTTGTTAATCTAAGTTTTGTTTCTCTCTATTTGTTGGATATGAATCTAAATTCAGTCTAGCTTTGGTTGTTGGATATAAAGCCAAATTTTGTTTGTTTCTGTTTGTTGGATATGAATCCAAATTGTATTGACTTCTATAGTTTGTTGGATATAAATCCAAATTATGTTTGGCTCTATTTGTTAGATATGAATTTAAATTATGTCTAACTTTGTTTATTGGATATAAATTCAAATTATGTCTGTTTCTTTTTGCTGGATATGGACCCAAATTCTATCTAACTCTAACTATTATATGTGAATCCAGATTTTGTCTTTTTCCTCTTCTTTTATTTCTCTATCCTCTTTGGCAACAGGCTATGATTGAGGAACTTTTTGCTTTTTATAGGGTTGATACTTGGTATTTGGTACTTCAATTATGCAGTACAAAACTTAATTGGTTGCTAAGGGATTTTCTTAACAATACGATTGCAAAGTTGTTTACCAAGTCACACTCGCTTTCACACTTTTTATTTTTAGTGCTAAATTCTCGATACTTCTTACAGTCGCATCATGAGTTTGTGGGAATGTTAAAGAGTTATTTATTTAATAGTTTTATTTAGTTACTATTTATCTTTCTTATTTAGTTACTATATTAGAATTATTCTTTTTTGTTTTTTAAGTTTTATTCAGTCTATTTAAATCCTTATAATGTTGTATCTTTTTTTTCAAAAGAGAAAATTCATAATGAAAAATCCTAGATTTTCTTTTCTTCTCTCTTTTTTCTTTTTGAATCTTTTTTGGATTCAGCAAAGGAAAAAATTTTGCTTTAAGACATTGTGTTTAATGAATGCCTTAGCTTTCCTAATATTTAAGAGATAATAATCCACTTCTTAAGTCTTTCTATTGCACTCAAACTCCTTCTTGAGGTTATTTTTATTTACAAATTTTGTGAAAAAAAACCTTTTTAATTCTTGAAGTATTTATTTATTTTTACAAAACTCATTTTTTAACTTGAAACTTCCTATTTGGTATTGCTTTCTTTGAAATGTATTATGTCAATGTCAATTTTCATATTTATATGTCCAAACTGAAAAACCTAAGGAATTTAATGGTCAAAATTTTAAATTTTAGCAACAAAAAAAATGTTTAATTTGGCACCATTACACCTAACTCATGTTGTAAAGGATGAGAATTTTGATTTTATGTATGGAAATTACATTTTAAATGGACTAGACAATGTGCTTTAATTAGTTTATTTTTCTTTTGACACTTTTGACAAACTCTGCCCATACAAAGAAATTTGTTGTTAGCCATCTTCTTGATCTTAAGATGTGGAGGATTCCAAGTGTTACCACCAATGTCATGGGATAAACGCAAACAATGCACAACCAGATTTTATCCCCTCTTGTGAGAACCTAATAGGAATCAATTTAATAGAGTAATAACAATTCACCCAATGCAACAAGAATATAAACACCAACAATTTTTAGCATGGAAAACCTTCCCAAATGTGAGAAGTAAAAACCACGGGACCCTTAAGCCACTTAAACGCTCCACTAATATAATCAATGGGTTACACAATTCTCTCTAAATGAAACTAGAGGTTTACATCAGCCATATCTCAAGACAATTAGTCTTGGCAAATACAAAACAACTTGCATAAAACAATAGAGAGATCTCACCAAAACAGAGTCACTGTTCCTGGACATAAATCACCATTGTTCCAAACTCCAAATCCAATCTCCACCGTTCAAAATGAAGATCAATGAGTTAAGAACGTGCTAACCAAAAATCATCTCGATCAGACCACGGATTAATCTCGATCAAAGCTGAAGATCAAAACTGCCCGGGTGAGAAGAAATTCAACAACAAAGACACACTGTTCACGGACTGAAACAACAACCTTCCGAAACTCCAAATCCGATCTCCACCATTCAGATTAGAGATCAATGAGTTGAAAATCTCTCCTTCAAATTTTAGGTCGATCGGACCACACACGAAGTGGGATCGGCCGTTTGATGAAATCTGGATAGTAAAGAGAAGAAAAGAAATCAGCGTTTTTCTTCTCTCTAACTTCAAAAATTCAGTGGCTCTTTTTCTTTTTCTCTCTAACTTTTTCTTCCTTTTTCTTCTTACTCTCCTCCTAGGGCTACAAAAATGAAGAAAAAGAAGAGAAAACGGTTTCTTCTTCCCTTTTATACATTAAGGCCTAAAAAGCCTTAAATGTTTGGGCTTTGATGATATCTTGATTGTTGGCAGGAATGTTTCAAGAATTGATAACTTGAAGAAGCAGTTAAGCAAATCCTTTGCCATGAAGGATTTAGGGCCAGCAAAGAGAATTCTTGACATCAGAATTGAGCGGGATAGAGCATCCAAGAAGTTATGTATGCTACAAGAGCAATATATTGAAAAGGTGCTTGCAAGGTTTAACATGAGCAAAGCCAAAGTGGTTAGTTCTCCTCTAACTAGTCACTTTAAGCTAAGCAGCAGACATAGCCCTTCTACAGATAAGGAGAAGGAAGACATGAGAAGAGTTCTGTATGCCTCAGTAGTAGGAAGTTTGATGTATGTCATGGTATGTACTAGACCAGACATAGCTTATGCAATTGGTGTTGTTAGCCATTTTTTATCGAATCCAAGAAGACATCATTGAGAAGCAGTCAAGTGGATTATGAGATATTTACGAGGCACTTCCAAGTTGAAACTCACTTTTGGAGGTGGGAAACCAATACTTGTTGGATACACTGATTCAGACATGGCAGGGGATGTGGATAATAGAAGGTCTACTTCAGGCTATTTGATGACATTCTCAGGAGGTGCTGTGTCTTGGCAATCGAGACTACAAAAATGTGTTGCACTTTCTACAACAGAGGCAGAGTACATTGCAGCAGCAGAAGCATGTAAAGAGTTGTTGTGGATGAAGTGTTTCATGCAAGAGCTCGGGTTTAAACAACAGCGCTATGTGTTATACTGTGATAACCAAAGTGCTATTCACCTCAGTAAGAATTCTACCTATCATGCAAGATCAAAACACATTGATGTGAGGTATCATTGGATGAGAGATGCTCTCAATGACAACTTGTTTGAAATTGAGAAGATACATACAGATAACAATGGCTCGGATATGTTGACAAAGACACTACCAAAGGAGAAGCTTGGAGTTTGTTGTTCCATCGCTGGGATGGTGAGTCCCTCCACATAGTCGGAAAGGGGGAGATTTGTTGGGCTGGGTTATTTCCTTCTTGTGGAGGAAAGCCCAAAGCCCAAACATTTAAGGCTTCTTAGGCCTTAATGTATAAAAGGGAAGAAGAAACCGTTTTCTCTTCTTCTTCTTCATCTTTGCAGTCCTAGGAGGAGAGTAAGAAGAAAAAGGAAGAGAAAGTTAGAGAGAAAAAGAAAAAGAGCCATTGAATTTTTGAAGTTAGAGAGAAAAAAACGTTGATTTCTTTTCTTCTCTTTACTGTCCAGATTTCATCAAACGGCCGATCCCGCTTCGTGTGTGGTCCGATCGACCTGAAATTTGAAGGAGAGATTTTCAACTCATTGATCTCTAATCTGAATGGTGGAGATCGGATTTGGAGTTCCGAAAGGTTGTTGTTTCAGTCCGTGAACAGTGCGTCTTTGTTGTTGAATTTCTTCTCACCCGGACAGTTTTGATCTTCAGCTTTGATCGAAATTAATCCGTGGTCTGATCGAGATGATTTCTGGTTAGCACGTTCTTAACTCATTGATCTTCATTTTGAACGGTGGAGATTGGATTTGGAGTTTGGAACAGTGGTGATTTGTGTCCGAGAACAGTGACTCTGTTTTAGTGTGATCTCTCCATTGTTTTATGCAAGTTGTTTTGTATTTGCCAAGACTAATTGTCTTGAGATATGACTGATGTAAACCTCTAGTTTCATCTAGAGAGAATTGTGTAACCCATTGATTATATTAGTGGAGGGTTTAAGTGGCCTAAGGGTCCCGTGGTTTTTACTTCTCACATTTGGGAAGGTTTTCCACGCTAAAAATTGTTGGTGTTCATATTCTTGTTGCATTTGGTGAATTGTTGTTACTCTATTAAATTGATTCCTATTAGGTTCTCACAAGAGGGGATAAAATCTGGTTGTGCATTGTTTGTGTTTATCCCATCACAATGAAGGAGTTGTACATACTTTTCCATGATATTCATAAACATGTATGAAGGAATCAATGTTAGACTTCTTGGATTCTTAGTAGTTCAAGTGAGGATTGATAACTAGGGATCTCTAAAAAGCCCATTTTATGAAATTTTTGAGAGAAAAAAAGGTACGAATGCTTTATTTATCATCAAGTAGAGATTAATACTATATGATAACGACATGAAATTCTTTGACACTGAATTAGAGTATTCAAGAAGAATAGATTGTTCCAGCTCGATACTGTCAAGAATTCCTTAGTCATGTCTCTTAGTGAAGATTTCCAAGTTAGCAATTATTGAAAATTAATTTCCACCATCTTTTAAGTACTTCAAGCTTTTTTGTTTTCCTTCTATTCTTGAAATAACACGATAATATGAGGCTTAATGACCTTGTGATAAGATTGAGAATACAACATGAAAATAATGAAAGTGAAAAAAAAAAAAGTATTAGAAGAAGACATCTCTGATAAGTCCAATTCTAATATAATTACACATCCTAGAAGGAAAATGAAAAGGTGAAAAATTCTCTCTATGGTCCTAAAGGGAAACATCATAAATTCAAAGGCAACTATTATGCCTATGCGAAAACTAGACATTGTGCAAACGTTTGTGGCCACAAGAAGTACTACTCTAAAGTGAGGAGACTTCAAATACTTAAAACATGTCAAGCATCCCTTATGCCATGTTCTTCACGTTCTTGATACAAGGGAGAGCAATAGAAGCATTGTGCTGCTAGGAAAAATATGTGGGATCAATGGATCTACTTAGAGGAGAGTCAATAGTTAGTCCAAGCTTTATGTATCCCAATAAAAAAGTATTCAATTCAATTTGGAATATAAGACTAATCTATCTATGCAATGGATAATGGATATGCAAGAAAAAACCATCTATATAAAAACTCTAATCGATGTATGAAAAAAAAGTCATGGATCAAACAATCACAAAATATTAACTCTATCAAATCTAAAGAGAAGGTACATAATCTTATTTGATTTGGATCCACTATTCTTAAGGTTCTTATATTAGCAAGCACCTATACTCTTTATTACATCTACGAGACAATACCTTGTGCTCCTTAATATAACACCTCAAAACTATATTGAGTAGCTTCCATATTTATGCACCATCATGCCTTTCTACCTAAAGAACTTTCAAGTTACAATCTTGAAAACTTTTAAGAGTTAGGAGTTTTAGGGTATGTAGAGAAATAGACTATCTTTGCAATATATGGGTCAACACCAATAAGGTCTAAAAACTAGGTTTTTATGGAAAAAAACTTAGGGTTTAATTATTTAGAGTCACTTCAAGTAAGGTAAATTTACCTAAAAGTGCATTTTAAAATATTAAAAGTTGAAAAATATGGGAAAAAAAAAACTCAGACAAGTAATCAATGTTCAAATTGTTGTAGACATTTGAATGGTAGTGGAACATTTGAACATCATATGCAATGTTTGAATGTCCACAGGACATTGAATGTTCCCTAAGGGACATTCGGACATCCCTTCCCCTTTCTTTTTTCCCTTCTTGTTATTTGAAAGTACATTTTGCCACAAATTTTCTTTCTTTTATTCTTTTGGTTTTAAATAACTATTCACATTGTCATAATGCTCCAAACACACACTTACCATAACCAACATAGTCTTTTAAGCATCTTGAAGTTGATCGCAACAATATAGATCAAAGAGAGTAAGTTGAGCTAGAATTAGTACATGAATGAAACAAAAATACCAACCTAATTTAAAGCACTAAAATATGGTCTTCCAATCTAATATGTTGTTCAAGAAGGACTTTAAGACGGTGTTTGAATCATGTAAATGTGCCATCACCAAAAATGGGGTCCTTGTAGGAAAAGGATATATATATTTGATGTGTTATTTAAATATGATATATCTTATGAGAATACCAATAAATAATGTTTCTTTTGCTTATGCTCTTCTAATGTTACTCTTTATGGCATGCTAAATTAATGAATTTAAATTTAATTCCTAAAGGACCATATAAGTGTGACACCTGCATTGAAATAAATTCATTAAAAACCTTTTAAAAATATTGAAATATATACCTTACCACTAAAATTAATGTACTCAAATGTATGCCATCTTAAATATTTTCCAACTAGAGGAGGAGGTAAAAAATATTTTGTTACTTTAGTTAATGATTATACAAGATATTGCATGATTTATTTTCTTGCTTCTATGGATGAAACATTTAAACCTTACAAAAATGAAGTAGAAAACCAATTTGATTGAGATAATTTTTATGCACAAAAATGGTATCATCCAACAAACCATGTCATCTTATGGGCTTGCCTTCATCTCTTATTAACTGAAAACCATCCCCAAACATATAGAGAAGCTCTAGGTTCACTAGATGCATGATTTTGGAAGTACTAAATAATGCAATAAAATCTATTACCCATAATCATAAATGAATTGGTAAATTTATCTCCTACGAATAAACCTTTTGGCTGGAAATGGATTTAAAAAATAAACTTAAAACTTGATGATACTATAGATAAATATAAAGCTAGCTAGGTTGGTAGCTAAAGGATATAAAGAAAAAGAGGGTTTGGATTTCTTTGACGTTCATTCCTTTGCATGTCACTAGAATTACATCAACTAGACTCCTTATTACTATTGCACGTTTCTACTTGCTTTTAAATTATATAGAAAATTGATTTTTAGAAAAAGGCTTGGATTAATTTACATTTACTAATGCATTGCTATTTATAAATACCCAATTTTCATGTAGTTCGGTTGGTGAAAAAGAAGATCAGTCAGCACTACAGAAATGAGGAGGAAGAAGACCAATGCCTCTTCGTTTGCCTTTCCTCCTCTACTTTCACTGTTTTTGCCTTCAAATCAAGGGGCCGGGACCCTGTCTGGTGCTTTGAGAGCATTCCATCTTCTCTCTCATCAAGTTTCAGACTCTCCTTGATTGCAGAGACATGCTTCTTCCCCTCAAACTCCTTCAATTGACCCACTGCACACTCGTCAATGGCATCAACCATGAACCGAACCTCATTACCCTTCTTCTGTTTGGTGAGCAAAACCCGATGAAGAGAGCCTCATTCTTTTAGAATCAAAGCAACTTTCACCACCTGAAGGAACTTCATTCACCCTCAACACCCACGAGCTATGATTTTCTTTCAGCAATACCCACAACCCAAAGAACCCAGAAACTGATCTAAGAGGAGACAAACCCAACCATCCAATCTCAAACTCAACAATGCCTCAAAACATCACAAAATCCTCTCTTCCACCAACAATTTCACATTTCACTAAATCTCCAGTCTTGGACTTGACCATTGATGACATCATTCCATCATACATAAGAAGCAGAACAGTAAACAGAAAAGAGCATAAAACGAACCAAAGATTAGTGAACTTAGCTCCATTTCATGGGTTATCAATGAGCTAGGAACAGGTGAAACCAACATAAAGCAAGAGCATGATTCTCAAGCATCAAGTTCAAAGATGGACCCATACACAAATTACACAAATTATTTTCAGATGGAATCAAAGATATCAGAATAAAAACCAAAACAGAGCAAGTATGCAAACAATCAGATTCAGCAAAAACAACCCTGTGGCCCTGGATGTCCACAGCAAACAACAAACAACGTCCAAAAACCAGTAGAAAAGACAGAAGCAGAGCATGATAGTTGAAATGAACCGGAAACCCGCGACAGCCATACCTGGAATAACTCCTCCCAAGTAGTGTTGGCTTGGCTTCAGGTAAGTTGTGTCCTCTCCCCAAGATCTGCAAGAGCTCAACGAGCTATCCTTCTTCTTCCTCTCCTGGTTTTCCTGCCCTATGTTACTCCTTTCTCCCTCTGGTTTTTCTTTTTCCAGATCTAACCAACTTTCCTTGTCTTTAACAGGTCACTTTAGAGACGTGCTCTATCTCCTGTAGAAAATGTCTCCCAAAGTTGGCAAAAAAGTGTCCCGGAGCTTCCCCTAGGTGGTCAAAAAGTGGTCTCTCACAATTCACAAAAGGCCAAAAGACAAAAAAAAAAAAAAAAAAAAAACAGTAAAAAAGAGAGGGAACGCTAAGATGAGGACGCATGTCTTCATCTCCACACTAGCTATCAAAGGGAGTTCCAAAACCCTAAAAACTTCTCTAAGACCCGGTCCCAACTCAAAAACCAAACCAAGGTCTAGGCTAAGTCACCCAAACAAGCCCTCTCCCCTAGACTAAACCTAGGAGGCCTCTAAAAATCAAGTTAGGACCTAAAATAACCCCCTCAATGGCCTCCAAAATATAACTCAAAAATCAATAATGAGTCGACCAAACATGAACCAACAAAGGACAATGAATGATCAAGAAAAATGACCCTAGACATGCACTAAAAATGGACATAAGATGAGAGAAAAAAAAATAAACAAAAAAAGAAACCAAACAAAAACACAAGAATATATGTGCCAAGGACAAAATAAGGGTCCACACTTATATATATAATTTGCATATTTATGGGATGGATGTTAAAATAATATTTCTTAAGAAGGAATTTGAGGAATATATATATATATATATATATATATATATATATATATGGAATGATGTTGAAGATAAGAAAGCAAGAGTGTTTGATAAAATATCTCAAAGGGTTTTTAAAGACAAATGTTCCAATTGGCTCACCATGATGGAATACATTTGTGTTTTTAATTAAACTATGAAATGACCATCAGGGGTACCTCTCCACCAGTGATTCATCTTCTCATTTTTCCAATTCCCAACCTTTCTTTCATTGTTCTTATTTATCCAAAAATCTTTCTCCATCACTATAGCATTTCCAAATTTTATTTTCTATTTCAGTGAATTGGTGGCATAAAGATTTTTTAATAAATAAAAGAAAATTGAAATAAATGTTTGGCATTTTAAAAATGAAGAATTAAATCACTAAGAGAGATGTACCCTTGATGGTCATTCCAGGGGATACAATGCATAACTTGTTGAAAAACACAAATGAACCCCACTATGGTGAGCCAATTGAAATATTTGGATTTGAAAACCCTTTGAGACATTTTATTAAATTTATTGTGTTCAACCCACGCTTTCTCATTCTCTTTGAAAAAATATATTTCATTCCTAGGCATTTTATGTTTTAAGAAAGCAACAAATTCAAGAGAATAATTCTTAAGCATTTAATGGATCTACAACAAGAATTAATTAAGTAAAAAAAAATAAAGGTTAGTAGTACAAATCAAGCATGCATTAAACACATAAGCATTAAAGAGCAAAGAAAGCTTAAACATTGTACCCATATAGTTTTCATCAAAAGATTCCCTTAATTAGAGAATCTAGCCAAGAATGACTTCTTGAAAATCCTCTAGGATCTTCTTACAATCCTAAAAATCACCAAGAAAAAATAAAGAAGAAACCTAGCTTAAAACTATTTAAAGATTTAAATTCTTAAGGAAGAGGTGAATGAGAAAGAAAGATCCCTTTGTTACCAAAAATAAGGGCTTTCATACCCTCCACAATGGAGCCTTAAAAAAGATGGCAATGTGGTAGGATTTGAAAGCAATTGAAATGATTTAATGATTGAGATATGACAAGGGATACTCAGGCTAGGATGCATATGGTTGAGTGTGGAATGTGTGGGCATGGTTATAAATATATGTACATAGCTTGTTTGTGTATTGAGGAGGCACAACTTGATTCCTTGCAGTATATATAACTTGTGCCCACACTGGGTATGTGCACTCTAAGGGCACAAAAATGTGCCCACCCTAGGGTATGTGCATTTCGTGAGGGCACAAAAGTGTGTTCACCCTAAGTATGCCCAATTTACGATGTGATGTCCTACATCTGATAGGAGAAAATGTTTTTAGCGCTATATATGTAGAAATTCCTCTTAACTAAGTAGATGCGTTTTAAAGCTATAAGGGCCCCCTTAGGCCTAAAGTGGACAATATCTACATGGTTGGGTGCAGGTCGTTACATGGATACTAGATCACAAACTTGAGAAATTAATTAAATTAGATTTAGTCAATTTTCATCTCAATGTAATTTCATAGGATATTGGTGTCCAATTAACTCTCATTGTGGAGTGTTAAATTAACTTCATAATTAGATTTTGAGACAACCAATATTTTCCTGTGGGTCCTAATTAATAGTTTCCATTCGAGCTCATATCCTTTGTTGATACAAAGTCTTGAGATTTTATGGAGAATTAATCATTTATGTGTATAAAGGATTTTGGTAAAAGCATGAGGTTGTACAGGATTTATAATTAACTAATTTGGGTCTTTTTAGATTGAGCTAATTAAAAAATACCTCTATTCATGCTCGAAACCTCCACAAAAAATAAAATAAAAATAAATTATTACTATTATAACATTTTCTCAACAATGAATATTTATTTTTAGAATGTTTAGTTGAGACATGAGTGATATTGAGTGATTTGTAAATTCCATTTGAGAGTATAATGAGGGTTTATGCAATCATTATTTTGTCACAAAATAACCAAACCAGGAGATCATTAGTGCACTAGGTTGATAAGATTAAGTAGGCAATTTTGTTCCATTCATCTTGGTTTATGACTTTTTCATTTTCATAAGACTTAACTCCATTGATGGTTCAAAGTTGTTGCAAAGTTGAACAAGGATAACATATGTAAATATATTAGAGATATAAGAAAATGGTAATGACGTTTGAAAAGTGGCAAAAAGTGAACTTAGGGAATAAAAGTTTGAACAATTTTAAACTTAATTAATTGAAAAATATTTTTGAGATGAAGTGCTCAAGCACTTAGATCTAGTGCTCAAGTGTTGAAACACACTTATCCAACACTCGAGTTTTCAAAGGTTAATATATCAAAATTCTCAATTTGCAAAGTTTCTATTTTTATTTTATTTATTTATTTATTTTTTCATATTTTGGAAAATTGAGATTTTGAAAGTAGTCTAAGTCGACTAGGGTTTCACCCATATATATATATATATATATATATATATATATATATATATATATATATATATATATGTACTTGAAAAATTAGGCTTGTGTTGACGCATAAATAACCTAAAAGTCATTATTCTTTGCGTTTATACAAAATTCTCAAAACTGGCTCTTGTTTCATTCTTAGGTTTGTAAGAGAGATTTACATCCCCTTAAGGAATTGAGGAATCTACTAAGGAGTATAGTGATGTAGTGTCTATTAGGTGCAGGGTTATGAGGTGTAAATGAGTATGCGTGTGTGATTGGAATCCTTGGATTAATTAATAATTATCAATCTAATTGAAGAATTTTAAAAACAAAAATTTGTAATCTTTGAGTTAAATTAAAAGGCATTACCTATTCCTCTCTAGGTAGTTCCATGCTACAGTATCATAACTTTCAATTGGTATATATTCTTGCTAAAGATTTGCTTACCCTAACATAGGTACTTTTCAATATACCAGAGTATGGAGTACTTAGGGTCTCAAACAGTTTTGTCATGTTAACTTGTTTATTCTTTGTTTATTTATTTCTTGTGTTGTTGTATTGTCTATTTTGTGCTGTTAAATTACTGCTGTACATAAATTACAGAACATCCAGACACCTCATTAAGGAGCAGAACTAATCCAAATTAACAAGGAATAAAGAAGAGAATAGATCTTTATATTTTTCTGGTTAGTTATTTAACAAATATTCTTGGACTAGCTTACTGAATCATTAAAAGTTTTCATAATTGGCATCGTTTGATTAATTTATATTCAAAATTTAAAAAAAATACTCAGTCCCTGCTCGTGTATCAGTAGCCAGATGCTAATAAGTTTAATTTACATCCTAAGGGTTTTAACTTTACTTCCGCTCATCTTCCTGTGTGCTCTGTGTTGATCAGCTTCAAATTCAAAACGTGCGCCTAGGGTCTGTCCCACTATAAGTGCATCACATTTCCCTGCTGAGAAAATCTAGCTAGTAATTTTTTTTCCAATTCAATCAATGAAAATAACTCTAGTGATTCTGATACTGCTGTAACCAATTGTTTTAGGGCACTTGCAGCCAAGGATGATTCTCCTGGGTAAGAATTGGTATGCAATATTAGACATGCATAACTGTCTAAATTTGGCATGTATTTCACAGACTACAACTTAATAAATAAATAAAAAAGAAAATAGTTATCTTCATCCTCATATGTGATTTAGATCTCCAACCAGCATAGTCAAAGAAACATGAAGAATTAATGAACTAGGACAGTAGGGGAAAGGTGAATAATTAAGTTACCATCTCTCTTGTGGCAGTGATCATTTGATGCAAGTGTTGTTTTGTTGATGGTAGCTGTCTGGTATGACGACAAGGTCTACACAACTTCACATGAGAAGAAGAGGACCAAATAGAGCCAGGATTACATGCCGGCTGTTCCAGTTAATATAGACTTACTGCAAATGCCGGCAAGTCATCCTTGGCTCTATTCCACCCTCTCTACCTCTCCATGCAAAACCCGTAGACATTTAAATAACTTCTTTCATCCGTATTTTACTGAATTCACACCATTGTATGCCTTTATATACACAGAGAAGGAAGGCACATGGAAATGTTGATGCTCTCATTATTCTCTATTCTGGTTGACTACCTATATATCCGATAAGGGCAAGTGATACATGATGATGTATGCCACCTAGATGGAATCTTCCACGTTATCAACCATATCCTATAGTAGGTCTTAACTTTAGCTCACATATGAACTATGGACCCCTTGGTAATGGCGTAAAGAGGCTAATTGGTTGATAGAGATGCAAGACTTCAGGAACATGCATGGGAATAGAATCTTTTGTATGTCTGTGAAAGAGATGGCCATGAATGGGATATATATGCTATTGTGTTTTTGAGTTTTGGCAGATGCATGTCTTTGGAGAAAAGAAACAATAATCATCTAGGAATAAATCTGTGAATGCATTTTTTTATATGTAGTGTGCTTTTAATTTGATACCTTTTCAACCACCTGCTGATCACATAAATTTCTAGCATATAAGCATGTTGACAAATTGTGTTCGAATTTTTCAAAGTCACAAGGTGTGGGCATGTTGGGAAGTGGAGGAAAAAGTCAGTCCATTAATAGACTAGACAAGTCTTGTGATGTTTGTTTTCTGTTTTGTACGTAGAGCTTAGGCTTTGTCTCAAGAACACCTCTACCTCTCTCTGGTTGATTTTGTTAAGAAGTGTCCCAAATTCCTAATTAATATAGATTCCTTTTTTGTAAAGAATATTATATAAAATATTTCTAGGTTGATATATTATTGTAATATTAGACTTCCTTATAGAATAAGGAAGGTTGTTGAAAATATCTTTATAAATATTCTAGGTCATGAGGGAAAAAAGTTATGAGATGGAGATGGACCTGTAGAGACTATACGAGGTGGATAGAGATGTGAGGAAGAACGAGAGGTACTCTATGGAGCGAGAGGGCTCGTAGTAGGGTATGGATACAAGGAGTGGGGAAACATGGGATGTTTTGGGAACCCAATAGTTGTATCTGGTTCTGTCTTCTGTAATATTCTCTATTGTATAGTGGAATCGTTCTCTCTCATCCGTGGACGTAGGCATGGTTGGTCGAACCACGTTAAAACCTTGTGCACCATATGTGTGATTGTTTTATCTTTGTGTTCTTGAACTAACATTGTTGACATCAAAGCTTTCGCTAGCACTACAACTGGTATCAGAGTTTGGGTTGAAGATTTCTGGAAAAGTAAAAGATCACAAAACACACAAGATGAAAACAAAAGGAATTTTAACTGAAAATGGAGTCGATTGCTCTTTCGTGGTGATATGATACAAAAAGGTTTGTGTCATGGAGAGCTTGAAGATTAACTTCATGGAATTTGGTCCAAGGTGGAGATTGTTAAGAAGTGTCCCAAATTCCTAATTAGTATAGATTCCTTTTTTGTAAAGAATATTATATAGAATATTATGTATTTTTAAATTATTTAATCTTTATATTGATGAGTTAAAATAAACAAAATGAGTTTGAAGTAACAAAAAAAAATTCTTTATCAACTTTTAATTTATTTTTTTATTTTCCTTCACTTTTTCTTTCTTTCTACTTTTCCTTTATATTTTCTTTCCCTTGCATTTTCCTTCAAATTTTCTAGGAACCAAACATAGCCTTAAATTATGAAGATTCTCAATAATTAACTATAGAAGCTAATAGTATTTTACAGAAACTAGAAAAAGAATGAAGAAATTTAATTGAAGGTGAAAACATTTAGAAACTAAATACAGATTCAATGGGCTTTATTTAATTTCACTTCAGAAGTCGACATGCTTGAGAAATTGAAGATTTAATCCATCATAAGATATGAAATTTGATTGAATAATCTTATAATCATAATAAGTTGGATTTAATTTTCGTAAGTTGTAATTGAATACTTTAAGGGAGTCTTTTTAGCTTTACAACGATTGAATGGGTTGTGATGAACTTCTTCAAAAGATATTGAGATATTGAGATGTTGCATATTATAAAGCATTTTGGGCTTGAGCTTTACCATTGAGAAAATGGCTTTTTAATGAATAAAGAGAAGGAAATTGGACTTTGAACCCAAGTTTAAAGGGGTTTTGAATTATTTGATGAGAAAAATGGGCAATGGAGTAGAAAGGCTTTTAAAATCTCTCTCTCTCTCTTATATATATATATAGAGAGAGAGAGTCTATGAAAATATTTTACCACACATTTGAAAACCCTGAAATTAATCAAAATAAGACTTGATTAGACCATAATGCTTTATTATAGAAAAAAGAAAAAAAAAAAAAGAAAGAAAAAAGAATCTTACTTTTGTATAGGATTTATCCATTCCTTGAATTCACCCATCCTCTATCATTCACAATGAACACTCTCACATTAGAGAATTTTCTCAAAAAGTAGTCTAAAAATAATCCCAATAATCAAAAGTAATACCCAAATTGCTCAAGCGACTAGGAGTTGAATAGAATTCACACTATCTAATACTTATAATCAGGTATTTTTCATATTTACTCGATATGAGGACACGTAGGTTCTGCTATAGTCGGATCATAGTCATGTAGTACTGATGTTGTATTAGGAATTATTTAATTGGCGCACCTTTTAATCGGTTATTTATATGGATTTAATTAAATAAAATACTGTCATCTATGTTGAATTTTTGAAAGAAATATTTATTTTTATTTTTTTAAAATTTTAAAACCTTAGACGCTTGTATATATAATTATTTTCTAGACAACTTTGTGGGGAAGTAAAAAGAATTAAGACAAGCATATTATTTGCCTTTTTATGGACTTATGTTGTTAATTTTTTAAAAATCTTGGGGTTTATTTGGTTATATTTTCTTAAACTTGTTTTTAAAAATCGTTTTCAAGGTAAAGAATAAAAAACAGTTTTTAAAAACAAATTTTAGAAAACATGACCAAACAGGCTCATGTTCTCCTCCTTTTTTAAAATTGGTGAAAACAACTACTACTTATTTTTTAAAAACTAATCTCTATTTCACTTTATTTTTAAAAATTATTTTAAGAAAACAACGGTCAAATAGTGTTAAAAAAAGTTTTAAATAGTTTTTAAATCACACTACCAAAAAATTTGTAAAACAAAATTTTTAAATAAATGTTAAATTGATAAGTGGATTGTCAATTTCGGCACCACTTTCACCATTAAGGTTGAACATATTGACTTTTTGATGGTGAGTGGAATTTTGGTTTGTCCAAAATCCAGCTCCTGGTAACTACTAAAACTTTTTAATAATATGCGGTGAAAAAGCTGAGATGTGGTTTGCATACTCTTGCTTCTTTTTTGTGTTTATAAATAGAAAATATTAATTACTTCTATACAAAATATCTTAGGCTAGCGTTTTGATGAAAACAACATGAGAAAACCCTATAGATTTTAGAACAATTCAAAGAAGTATTATGCGATATTTGGAACTTCCCCTTCCCCTTCAAGTGATTTCTAGTTCTTATTTACTAGCTTCCAAACCAAGGAGCATGTAAGGTTTTACCAAGGAATGCCTGGTTTTTTCCCTGCAGAGGAAATAACATGCTAATGTTTTTCCTTTATTCTGCTATTTTGCAGTTCCTTTCAGCAATTTGGATATTTGGGGATGTCAATTTAAATAAACAACTACAGAGAAAGAAAGAAAGAAAAAAAAAAGCATAAAGAAGAATACCGAATTCCTTGAGACTAGACACAGGGAGTCCTTTATAATCTATACTTATTGCAGTACTTCATAAATTCCAGAGGTAATGAAGCAAACAAAGGTTCCGGAGGAATGGAAAAGAAAATTTATTAGCAAGTTTCTATTGAATTGCTTAGATTAGAGTGACTTGCTGCTGTCAATTAATTCCATGATTAGCAACATTAAGAGAGTCTGAACATGCATGTCCCCTGATTGAGTGATTCGAAGGTGAGTCTTCCTTGATACCTTGCTGCCAGCCTACATAAACAATAATAAGAAGATCAATTAACCAGGACATGTGGCATGTAAAAGGAAAGAAAAAACAAACCACAAAGTTGTTTGTTTGGTAGCAGTAGTTACTTCGCTAGCGGGATCTTTTTGGTAGAATGACAGTCTACATAGCTTAGCATGAGAAGAAGAGAGGGTGAAATAGAGCCTCAGATGCTTGCCAGTTATGACCAGTTAAACCCTATGCCTTGCTGCAGTTGCCGGCAAGTCATCCTTGGCTCTATTCCACTCACTTTACTTCTTCATGCAAAACTCCTCAGACAGAACACAGTATGAAGCACCTCAACTTTTGAATTTTCCCCTCATACAAATGTTAGGGAGCTACTAACTTCATGACATATACACGTATGTCTAACTTCTCTAATCTGCATGTTTTGCTTCACAGCATGGTTGACATTTATAAATAGAGAAATTGAGGCATGTAATGCTGTTATCCTAGTTATTCCCTGTTTGACCAAACTATCAGATAAGGCAACTGTTTGCTATGCCACTTATGGGGAATCGGCCATATTCTCATACATCCATATCCTCTAATACAAGAGGTAAGGACCCCTTGGCATATAGCATAAAGGGGGCATTGGCAGCTGATTGGAGTGCTAGACTTGTGCAAGGGAATCAAATTAATCTTTTACCTATCACAAAGAGGGAGAAAAAGAGAATGACCATGCTTGGAATTTGATCTGCATGTCAATGTGGGTTAGTTGTTAAAATTTTAGAGATTGACACATAATAGGAACTGGCCACATGCAAGTTGAAGCATAAAATGATGGGAAGAGGTGAGCCTAGTGTTCTTTTCTGCATCTTTATTACATGGTATTCTCTCTGTACTCTATCAATTTGGTCTAGTTGATTAAAGTTTGCGCACTTTAATCTTCCTTGAAACAGCAACTATGAGGTTGTAAATTAAGACTCTGGAAGAGAACAGTTGGTTGAGGAGAGATAATTCTCTGAAAGGTGACAGCATGATCCATGTGATTTATAGGTGCTTTTGCGAAAATGAAAAGTAAATATATAGATTCTTTTCATGCTATAATTTCTCTTTTTTGTCATCTAAATATCTACTCCATGCATAAGGCATCACGTTCTGATGAATATGATGACTGCAAAAATTCTTGAGCATATTACCAACTCCCTGAAAGAAACAGGCACCATTTTTGACTTTTGAAGTTTTAACCATGAATTTGGCTCACAAACCCATCACACAGCCCAGAAAAAAGGGTCCCTCACACACACATCGTCAACACCATATCTTCTTGAACCTTCACCTAACGGCTATCACTATCCATCCATGCAACAACTCCACCAACACGTATACAAGCATCTCGTCTTCCTCCCAAAACAACCACCGACATTACCAAGACCTCCCCACATACCCACTCAACTCTGTCGGCTGCAGCCCATGACCAAGGCATCACGTTCTGATGAATATGCATGACTGCAAAAATTCTTGAGCATATTCCCAACTCCCTGAAAGAAACAGGCACCATTTTTGACTTCTGAAGTTTTAACCATGAATGTGGCTCACAAACCCATCACACAGCCCAGAAAAAATGGTCCCTCATACACACATTGTCAACACCATATCTTCTTGAACCTTCACATAACGGCTATCACCATCCATCCATGCAACAACTCCACCAACACGTATACAGGCATCTCGTCATCCTCCCAAAACAACCACCGACATTACCAAGACCTCCCCACATACCCACTCAACTCTGTCGGCTGCAGCCCATGACCAATTAATAATAATAATAATAATAATAATTTAAGAGAAAGGACTTTCTTGTAAAAGCATGTTCTTTCAGAGATATATATATATATATATATATATTATGATTATATAGTGGCAATTTTTGGGTAGTTTTAACTCCTAAAAACCATTCCTCCCATTTCTTATTTTGTTGCTTGGGTTGGGTTAGCCCATTTGGCACCTAAACCCAACTCCAACATCTCCCATTTGCATAAGGTGGTTTGAAATATTCCAATCAATAACATCCAAGTTCATTATATTCAACTTTTGAAGGTCATTCATATAAGCAAATGGATTGTGCAACCATGCAAGCACACCTACAATTTGGGAGGAAAAGTTATGTACCTATTAAGGATACATAATAGCTCAACCCCAAAATTTATTTGTAAACAATTATAATCATGTTTCATTATACCTTAGATTTATTTAGCCACATTTTAATGTATACACTTAATCCCTCAAAGTTGTGTACTATACAATATTATAAGTGCATGTATTCACAATTATATTAGCTACAAAAGCAATATAATAGGTCAATCGTAAACACATCTTTGTCAATGCAACTTAAAAAAAGAAAAAGAAATTCTTTTAAGCTCATGCCTTTTAGATTCAAATTAATCGCTAGCCCAATATTTCTCATAAGGATAAATTATTTTATTTCCGTCGAAAACATATCAAAGTAACAACATCAATTTGTCACTTCAAAACATAGCCAAAATACAAAGAGTACAATAATGAGCTATTATAATTATAACAAGCCTTCAGGATCTCATATAGTGAAGATGTAGGGATTAATTACTGACTTTTCTTGTTAGTCATATTCAAACACATGTAGTATGAAATATATGCTATGGTGGTTTCTTTTCAATTGGAGAGTGTATGTCAAACTGCCACCATACAAACCTTAACTAATAGCTCCAAACCTTTTATACTAGAACTTAAATTCAATTTAAACAGGTAAATGTAATTGTGGGCGATTTCATTCGATCAAGATATCACTTTATAAACCTTATCTTGATACTTAATCAAAGCAACACATATTGTCTTTATATACATTTTATTCATTTATCATCATTAGTATACCGTGTCTCATCCTAACTCATAAACACATTAATTGGGGCAATTGTTCGTGTGAGAGGTCCAACCTCTACCTAATGACATACATTTAAGAGTATATTTGTGTAAGTATCAATTACATATTCAGTTATATGAATAACTAATACTCATCTCATTTGATCATGTAGAAAGTATCTTATGTCCAATCAATAATGATTCATGACACATAATCAACATAAAATTATAACCTATGCAATCCTAATGACTATACATATACATAAAAATGTCTCTTGGAAAGGGTTTTGTGAATGGATCAATAACCATCACACGTGTAGGTAAATATTTCAGGATCACCTCCTTTCGTGCAATAATATTTCTTATAAAGTCATTCTTGATATCTATATGCTTAGTTCTTCCATGATATTTCAAATCCTTTACAAAATCTATTGCAGCTTGACAGCCTGACTATCACTATAAATTGTTAGCCCAAAAACATCCTTAAGTATTCCTAAACTTCGTAAAAATCTTTTTAACCATACAGCTTCCTATATTGTAGCTAAGCAAGCAATAAATTCAGCTTCCATGGTTAACAAAGTTGTACAAGTTTGTTTCTTACTTCTCTATGAGATGACACCATTATTAAGCAAGAATGTATATCCAGATGTTGATTTGTGCTTGTTAAGATATTAAGTCTTGTTTATATGTTGGCAATTTTGTTCCTTTTTATGTTTGGTCATAAAAGTATTTTTAGATAGTAAGTTGCTCTCCATTGAACATCAAGAGTTGATATTTGTCCAACCAGGAAGTCACAGGTATGTCTAAAAAGATTTGGCTTATGGCATGAAAGGCTTCTTTAAGGTATAAAAGGTTTGATATCCTTTTTGCACTTAAAATGTTTTTAAATGATTTTAAATGATTTTTCGAAAGAAGTAGGGGCTGCTCAAACGATTAATCCCGCTCAACCAGTTAGCCCGCTCAAGCAATAAGGAGCTCTCAAGCGGTCTAAGTCCGCTCAAGTGGTCATGATAGTTCTGTTGAGATTAAGAACACATTTTGGATGAGTTTCACTCAAACTTTATTTTGGAAACTTAAGATACCAAAACTCTTTGGGTTTTTGCCTATAAATACCTCCCTACTAACCCCTAGAGGGTTAGTGATTGAAGATTGTAGAGATCTTAGAGGTTAGAGACCTCTCATTCTTAAAGAGAGGGACTCTTTCAAAGAAAGCCTAAATTGCCACATCATTCCTGATCTCTCATTCAAGGATTTGAATATTTGAATTGTGGGTTAAAAACCTTAATCCATTTAGAGTGGTTGAAGGATCTACTAGGGAGTAATAAGGAGTTACTACGTCGTGGACTTGGATTAAGTTGTAGGTGCTGGAGAGTAAGTCTTTAGAGTAAAGCAGTCATGTAAATCCATGTAACTTGATTTTGAATAGTGGATTTAGATTGTTAGGTCTTAGACCTCATGATTTTTATCTCTACGATTTGTGAGGGTTTTCCATGTAAAAATCTTGTACCTAATTTCATATCTTTTTATTACTTCTTATATTTTGATTGATGATATTTATAACCTTATGATTAATTGGTTAGTTTGTTATGGAGGTTGTTGGATTGGTTATCTTGGTGGTTGTGGTGGTTATAGTTATAACCAATTATTGTTGTCTCTAACTACTCTCACAATATCTTTTGATTGATTTGTTTGGATTGTTATTAAGTTTGTTAGGTTGGTTATTCTAGTGGTTATTATTATCCCTAACATATCTTAATATATATTTCATATATTAATAATAATATTACCTTATCCATTATTATTACCTTATCCCTAACTAATCACAGGGTATCAATTAAACATAAAAATGAAGTTTTTATCAATAAAGATTTGGGGTGAACTCCTTTTTGGATATCCTAAATATCTTTGTAATATCTTAGGATAAGTAAAATTGAATATAACATATAAATCTTTGTTTAAAATTTTAAATCACCCATTTACCCCCCTTTAGGTGTTCCCTATTAGACTTTCAATAGTTTTTCAAGTGGTATCAAGTGCTTTATCATTTTTCAACATCCATCTAGATCACATGCCAATCGACATCAGAATAACCTACCAAGCACAATTCTTTGCTTTGATAACAAAGGAAATTGTCCATAGTGCTTTTTTTTTAGATACTTAAGAATTCTCTTTTTCCAATACATCATTCTAGGATTTACTTGGTAGCGGCTAACCATCTTGATAGCATAGCAGGTGTCTGGTCTTGTTCACATCGTATCGTACATTTGACTCCTAACAACACTAGAGTAAAGAACATTACTCATTTTCCTTTTTTCTTCTAGAGTTTTTGAACCCATTTATTTGCTTAGTTTTTCACCTCTTGCAAATGGAATGTCAATGGGATTGCAATCCTGCATATTAAATCATTCAAGGATTTTCTTAATATAGTGTTCTAGTGAAAGAGCCATTATTTTGTTAGAATGATCTCTATGGATCTTTAGTCCAAAAATATAAGATGCTTCTCCCATATTTTCCATCTTAAAGTAGATAACAACCATCTTTTAATGGTTTGAACAAACTTCAAATCATTTCCAATTATAAGTATATCATCCACATATAAAGATAATAACACATATTTATCTTTATGTTACTTAATATAAACACAATGGTCTTCATCAATCATTGTGAAATCATACAAAGTTATTGTACAATGAAATCTCAAGTACCAATGCATGGATGATTGTTTAAGGTCATAAATCGATTGATTTAACTTGCACACTTTGTGTTCTTAGCCTTGGATAATGAAACCTATTGGTTGTTCCATATAGATTTATTCATTCAACTCTTCATTAAGTAAAGTTGTCTTAATATTTGATTCGTCCCTAGTAGTGGCAGTGGCAATGGCACCATTTGATTCGAAGTTCGATCCCCGGCAACGACGCCATTTGATTCATGCCCAATTGGTATCTTAGCTGATTCGTGTCCAGCTGGTGCTCCTTGATTGAGGGATTAATCAACAAAATTTATAACCTATTACACCATACACTAGGGTAGCAAAGACAAAGCTATTATAGCATAGTGGCTCTAGGATCGTTCACTGGGATGGGTTTTCACTTCACAAATGATATTAATTCAAAGCTGAATTGGTGCCTTTTCATTTCAATGGTTAGCTTTAAAAGAAAACATAAAGATTAGTTGGAAAAGGTTTGGTTTTAAACTAACCACAAATAGTAACTGATTTTACTTACAAAGAAAAATTTTTCTTGGAGTTTAGATCACTAGGCTCAGGTTCCTCATACAAAAAGGAGAGTTTCGGTCACTTGTTTCTTTTCCTCACATTAGAGAATTAACATATAGTCAATTCTCTAACCGGTGCTGTACAGATGCTTCCCATTAATGGGTTTAAACACTAAATCCCTCTCACTGATGCACCTTGCAATGGTTCATGCCTCTCACCTAGCACTTGCCATTCAAGGTGATCTTTAACCTTGAACTTCCCTTCAAAAGCTCGCAAGAGATAACTAATGGATGTCTCCTTGGAGTCCAAAAGCTTACTAAGTGTTGGCAATTCCAGAAAATCCTACCTACAAGTCACCTCCCAGAGGCTCGCAAGGGGTAAACTAGTGCATCTCTATGGTTGGAGATCACTTGCCTTACCAAGTGTTGGCCCAGGTGAATTAAAGGCATTTTAAGTTAACTAAAAAGATAAAAACCATTAATAGGTCACACTTTCTCTTCATTAAAAACTAAAACAACAAAACTGCCAAATTATGCATGTGGAAACTTACCCGGCTTTCCTTACTCCAAGAGACAAAAAGCTTAACCTCTCATCCTCTGAGGAAAAATCCTCAGAGTTTGGTTGGCTAGCAAGAAAATGAAAATGAAAGAGAAGAAAAACAACAGAGCAAGACTCTGTATATTCTATATATTTATAAATCTATATTACATATATCTCCGAGCGTCTCCTAAGAGTGTTTACAAGAGAGTTTATATAGGAAGGTAATTTACCCTTCCTTGGATACTTCCTAACTAAGGAATTACATGAGTGGCTGAATACAAGGAGAAAATGGAAATTTATACCAAAATATCTGAAGAAAAATATCCAAAAGAGTCGGTGGCAAATATCGGGAAGCATTAAGGACCATTTCGCAGGTGAAAATGGTGTCTGCGAGATTTTGCAGACACCTAAGAGGGCTGCGAAATCACTTCGCAACAACAAGCTATTCTCACAGGGCTGCGAAGTTGGCTTTCATCTTGAGGTGCTCAGCTTCCAGCGTGTCGCATATATCGGGTAACTTCAGGAGGGAATCCTCAACACTGTACAAAAAGGCTGCGAAATTCTCGCAACAAAAGGCTGATTTCGCAACACTTTGCTGAATCCTTCCTTCAGCTTGGAGCAGTCATCTTCCAAAGGCTGTAACTTCCTCATTTCAGCTCCAAATCATACACGGTTTGAAGCGTTGGATTCTTGACTTCCTGAGCTTTGAAATGGTATATAGCATGTAGAAAATGGACTTCGGGAAGTGCTCCAAAAGTATAAAAGAAGACTGCAGCTGCTATCCTCTATTTTCTTCACTCTGTTTTTCCTCTCTCCTTGCTTCTCTCCTTGCATACTTTGAACGACTTTGGCAAAGGGCTATGGAGCTCCAAAGCTTGGTTTCTTCATGAATTTGAGCTTCCAAAAGCTTTGCTATGAACTATATACAGCTCTCCCTCATTCTTAAATTGCTTTGGTGAGCAAAAAACTATCAAAAACACCAAAACTTAACACAATTTGATTAGAAACGATTGCAAGGGCCCTTAACATGTTAATTGGGTTAAAAGGCAATAACTACTACTCAAAAGTGTTTAAAAGAGTTAATTACAAGCTATGAAATAGCACTTTTTGAGTAGTAATCAATATTAATTTGGTGTAGTTGTAAATCCACATGAGTTACTATAGCTAGAATGAGGTGAATTGAAGCAAACCTAACTACTCGAGAGAAAATTTCCTCATAGTCTATACCTTATTGTTGGTTGTAACCTTTAGCCTATAGTCGAGCTTTATAATTTTCAATGGATCCATTTGCATTTCATTTTATTTTAAGAACCCATTTATTCCTAATAGCCTTTTCATCCAAAGGCAGATCAACCAAGTCCTAGACTTGATTCTTATGCATTGACTCCAATTCCTCTTCCATTTTCCATTTATCCTTGGTTGGAAAAATAAGAGCCTCTTAAATCGACTTAGGTTCAACATCATCATATTGAGTTATAATTTGAACTTTTCCTTTAATCTCAAATCATCATAAAGGAATATTGAGTTACTGTACTTGCTATATGTTTTAGTTCACTCCTACTAGGTTCAAGCATCAATTGTTGTTTGAGTGTAGATCATATGTCATGATCTATCATTTCATAAAGATGAAAATCCCTATCAATTACACCATCATAAAGATGTAAATCCCTATCAATTGCACCCACTGATGGGAAATCATCCTCTAAGAACGTGACATCTCATGATTCTAATTCAATTATTGTTCTATCTTCATGCTCACCTATGAACACATACCCTTTAGAGTGTTCACCATATCTTATAAAGATACATGTCCTTCCTTTAGGACCCAATTTTCCATATTTATGAGAAAGATTATGAACATAAGTCGCTAACCCCCATGGTTGCAAATTGGTATGATCAGACTTTTGATTATTCCATAACTCATACAAAGTAAATCTAATAGACTTTTAGGGTACTCGATTAAGTACATAAGTAGCAGTTAGCAATGCATCTTCCCAATATGGAATGAGGAAATTTGCTTGAGCCATCATTGACCTAATAATCTCTAACAACATTCTATTTCTCATCTCAACAATATCGTTTTGTTGTGGAGTCCTTGAAATAGTCAATTGTCTACTAATACCCCTTTCATCATATAAATTTTTATATTGTTGTAATAGATATTCTTTACCCTAGTTTTTTCTTAATATTTTAATCCTTTTGTCCAACTAATTCTCAACTAAATTAATATAGAGTCTAAAATAATCTAATGCTTTAGACTTATGAGAAATCAGATAAACATAATCATAATGAGTAAAGACATTTATAAATGTGATGAAATACAAGGCACTATGCCTTGCTTTAAACTCATAGGACCACAACTATCAGAATGGATCAATTGTAATGGTGTTTTAGTTATAGTTCCCTTTTTGAATGGTTTTCTTGTTGTTTACTAGTTAAACAATATTCACAAGTTGGCATATCAATTTTAGTGAATTAACCTAGAATATTTTCTCTAACTAGTCTATTCATTCTTTCTTATCCAATATGCCCAAGTCTAGCATGCCATATGATCACATTATCACATGTATTTCTAAAAGAAGTCATCAACGAATAATAATTATCATTAGTATTAGACAACACATAGTTATCAATGTCAAGACCATAAAATCATCCAAACTAAATCCAAAACCAAAGTATGTTGTTCCCAAATACAACTCCATCACCAAATGATGAAATTCAAACTAAAACCTAAACCAAGAAGGATTGACACAACAACCAAGTTTTGTCGAATATCCAGAGCATAAAGAGCATCATGCAAGAATGGGTTATGTCCTTTACACAATTCCAATTTGCACATTCCAATACCATTGACCTCAACTTTGGAGTTGTTTCCTACATAGATGCATATTGTACCAGAACTAATTCGTTGAACCTCTACATATGCTCTTTGATCTCTAGCTATATGGTTGGTGATCGCTAAGTTTACAGGCTATAAATGAAATATTTAGTTAACATTACATAACTAGAAACATAAACACATGAGTTATTTGAGCATGACCATACCTGTTTCGGCATAGTGCACTCATGAACGAAGTGAGCCTTATTGCCATAGTTATAGTATTTCAACTTGCACTTTTCACTTTTAGCATGCTTGAACTTCTTGCATGCCCCAAACTTCCCTTTATTTGAAGCATCATTAGATTTCTTATTCTTCTTAAAGAATTTTTTATTATGCTTAAATCCGAAAGTTTTGCGAGAACTAGATTTAGCTACATAAGCTTGTTCACTAGGCTTAAACCACAAGTCACTCAAATTCCAATTCAAGATGGCTAACTATATCATTAAAATTCTTGACACTCTCATTATGTGTCATGTTTACCACCATATGTTCTCAACTCTTTGGTAAAAGATCTTATGGCCACTTCAACTTGTTGCTCATCAGTGAGGACATGCCTAGATGTCTTAAGCTCTCTTATCATTCTTTTCATCTCCCTGAGATGTTGTTTCATTGTATGGTTTGGTCGCATCTTTTCCAAATTTCATTACAAGTTCTCTAAACTTTGTAGCTGAAATTCCACCATACTTCTCCTATAGAGCTTTCCACATCTCATGAATAGTTTTGTCTACATCATAATCTATTAAGAGATCATCCTACATACAACTCAATAACAAAATGCAAGCTAAAGAATTTTTTTCGTCCATGCCACATAAACCTCTTGATCCCTTATATGTTGAGTAGAGTTCTCTTGTTTAGGTTCTTCCATAACATGATTCAATTTGTCAAGAACCTCTTGCTCTTCAAGGACATATTGAACTTTGCGATACCAAATCTCATAATTATCACCATTCAATTTCTCAGCCTTGTTTAATTCTACTATGATGTTCCTGATTACTACTCAAAAAGTGCTATTTGATAGCCTTTAATTAATCCTTTTTAACACTTTTGAGTAGTAGTTTAGGCCTTTTAACTCAATTGACATGTTAAGGATCCTTTAAAGCAATTTTGATCACTTTGTGTAAGTTTTGGTGTTTTTGTTAGTATTTTGATCACCAAAGCAAGTCAAGAATGAGGAGAGCTATGAGGAATCTTGGGCAAAGCTTAGAATTCAATTGCCAAGAGTGAATCCAGATTGCAAGGAGAAAAAGCAAAGAGAATCTGTCATGGAGCATATTCTTGATAACAGTCGTAGCAGCCACTTTTGGAGCACTTTCTGAAGTCCAAATGATGCAAGCTATATACCATTTCAAAGCTCAGGAAGTCAAAAATCCAATGCTTCAAACGGTGTGCAATTCGGAGTTGAAACGAAGAAGTTGCAGCCATTACAAGCCAGACACTCTAAAGTGTTGCGGAATCAGCCATGTGTTGCGAGAATTTCGCAGCACTTTTGTATAGTAAGGTGTTTCTCCTTCTAACGATGCACGAACCATGCCGCAAGAAGGGAGCTGGAAACTTCAAGATGGAAGCCAACTTTGCAGCCTAGTGAAGATAGCTCGGTCTTGCAAGATAATTTCGCAGCCCTCTTGGGTGTCTGCGAAATTTCGCAGGCCTCATTTTTCACCTGCGAAATGGCTCCTGAAGCATCCCGAAGCTTGCTACCGACATTGGGAGATATTTTCCATTAGATTTTTGTTGTCTAAATCCCAAAATACTCCTTGTAAACCACCAATTACATGATTCCTTAGTTTTTAAGTTAGTAAAAAGACCAAATATCTATGTAATAATTAGTTTTATATTGCTTTGATATAAATACCTCTCGGGAGCATGTTCTCGAGGAGGAGTTCCTTCGGTAACCATTTGGTAAGCAAGTAAAGTCTTTTCTTTCTACTGCCTTACCTTCTCACTTTGTATTTTCATTTTATTTCTAAGTTATGAATTCTCTGAGGAGTTTTCCCCAGAGAATGAGTAACTAAACCTCCAATTCCTTGGAGCTAAGGTTGCCGGGGAAGGTTCCAAGTGCAAGAATGCAAAACTCTGTGGTTTTAGCTAGTAATGAAGAGGAAGTGAAATCCTTTAGTGATTTCAATGTTTTTAGTTAACTTAAAACATCTTGGAGTCACCTAGGCCAACACTTGGTAAGGCAAGTGATTTCCAACCGTGGAAATGCACTAGTTTACCCCTTGCGAGCCTCTGGTATGTGACTTCAAGGTAGGATTTTCTGGAATTACCAACACTTGGTAAGCTTTTGGACTCTTAGGAGGCATCCATTAGTTATCTCTTGCGAGTTTGTGAAGGGGAATCCAAGGTTAAAGATCACCTTGAATGGTAAGTGCTCGTGAGAGGCATGAACCATTGCAAGTTGCATCAGTGAGAGAATTAAAGTGAAATCTAATTGAAGGAGTCTCTGTACATCACCGGTTAGAGAATTGACTCTAAGTTGAATCTCTAATGCGAGGAAATGAACCATCTGACCGGAGCTATGTATTTTGCATGAGGAACCACCCCAGTGAACCTAAATCTCCAAGGAATGTTTTTCTTCCTAAATTATTCCAAACTTCTGTTAAGTTAGTTAGTTTAAGTCTCAACCTTTACCAATCAAAGTTTGTGTTTTATTTCTTAAGCTAACCGTGAAATGAAACAAGACCAATTCACTTGGAATTGGTATCCTTGATTGCTTGTTCATCATTCCCAGTGAACGATCCTAGAGCCACTATACTATAGTAGCTTTGTATTTGCTACCCTAGTGTATGGTGTTATAGGTATAAATTTTGTTGATCACTTCCTCAATCAAGGAGCACCAGCTGAACACAAATCAGCTGAGACACCAATTGGGCATGAGTCAGTTCCTAGTTGCAGTTGACATATTCAACTACATAGAGATATTGTACAATCTTATCGATTGATACTTTTATGGATATAGGTACTCATACTTGCTCTAACTATCTTCTAATATGCAATAACTTTAAATTGCAATAGAAATGAAAGTTCACTATGTTCCCAATCAACTTCTATATACAATTTTAATTATTACAAATTAGAAATAATCTATGCAAGTATTTCTAATTTTTAGCTAAGAAATTACTTATATTTCATTTTAACCTAAAACTTTCTACTCCATGAAATAATATTGTACAACTAGAATGTGTTAACAATATATATTTATAAAAGAATTGAAGACATGTAAATAAAAGACATACTAATTCATAAAAAAGATAAATATACATGTCATGTCTTACATATCAAATATTTACATTTTATATACAAAGCTTGAAGAATGTAACATATATAAAAAAAAAAAAAAAAAAAACTGATCTTCTCCCATAAAGCTAAAAGAAACAATATTTGGATTATACATAGTGTCTTCTGCAACTCTAGACATTGTTTTTAATAACTATAATCCTCTAACATTTTTATACTTGATTGGATTAAAAAAAACTCACACTTCGTAAGTTAGGAGAAACGGAAAGCATTATTATTCATTTAATGATATTCTTCACAAAGCATATTTGCTAATATCCCTTAAAAAGGTCTACTAAGTCATCAAAATACTTATTTGTCAAATCCTGAGGCCCTTATTGAACGAATTCCCATATATGTTCTAAAATTTTAACCTCAAGTTCTATTAATGACATTTGTAAAAACCATTTCTTATAGTTTGGCTAAATTTTTTTTACCATTTCTAGTCTCTTGATCATATTAACGATATGATACACATGTTCATCTATAGAATGGCTAGGGTTCCTCTTGTAGCTGATAAGCATATCCAAATTTGGCCAAGGTCCTTTACCCTTTAGTACTTTCCTAGTTGTCTTCGTTCGTACTATTTCAAACCTGACAATTTTTTTTAATTAATTTAATTTTAATAACATATACTCATACTTTAATTAAATATTTAAACAAATAAAAAAATTTAATTGGAAGGAACCAATTATTGTCATTGTTTAATAAATTAGACATTTGTCTATTGGTGCCTAATTATGTTTTGAATAAATCAACATGCATAATTTGACTACAACCTAAATAATTTATATTAGACACTAAGTTTAAACCAACATTCTTACATTATGGCTTTACCTTCTTTTTAAGTATGCTCTAAATGATATAATACTAATAAAGAGTATTTATATCACATCAAGTACTAGTAGTCTAGTAGTAATAAGGGACCCTATCTATGAGAGAGATTGAGTTTTGATTTTGCACTATCCTTTCATCTATATATATATTATTTATTACAAGGAAGAGTCTTAATCCATGTCCTAAGGGAGAGCTTACATGGTAGGGTGGACTTTCCACCATTTTTTTTTCATTTCAAGTGGATTTTGTCCTTCTCTTTTTATTTTTTTTAACTCTATTTTTTTTAGGAACTTTGTCATCCATATTTATTTCTTTTTTTTGTTTATTGTTTTTCCTAGAAACACATCCATATTTATCCTTTTTTTTGTTTCTTTATTTATTCATTTTAAGGATCCCTTTTTTTTGGAAATACATTCAGAAACTTATTTATCCACATATTTATCATTTTTTGTTTTATTTATTCATCTATTTTTCTATGAACTTTGTTTTTTTTTTTAACCAGTTAGAAAATATTTTTTATTTTTTTATTTTTCCAAATATTCTATTTTTCTTCTTAAACAGAGAAAACAAACAAAAAAAAAAGGGTAAAAAAACAGCCTAAACAGGGCTTTGATATTAATGATAGAAATAAGGCTTCAAATTACCTTCTAAAATGCCCAAAATCTAGATTGGTTGTTTCATTGATGAAGTCTCTACCCCAAGTTGTTAATGGAACTACAAAGGAAAAAATGAGAACCACTCTATTTCCATAACAGAAATGCCTTAATCTTCTTTCACGTAGAAAAAAAAGAAAGAAATTCAAGAAAAAGGACTTTCTTACAGAAGCGTGTTCTTTCATGCTTTTCTTAGAGAGAGAAAGAGAAAGAATGAGTGAGACAGAGAGATTTTTTATTATTATTATTATATAGTGGCAATTTATCGGTAGTTTTTACTCCTAGAAACTATTCTCCCCCATTTCTTATTTTGTTAGATCAGGTTGAGTCAACCCACTTGGTCACCCACAACCAACTTCAACACAAACCCCATCGAAAAGAATAGGATGTCAAATTTAATGTACTATGCATTACCATTTTCTTCTTTGAAACAATATTTGAGAGTTTAATTAGGTTGGCAATTATGGACAAAATTTTTTGAAGTGCCTTCTAACTCCGTCTTTCGAATCCTTTCTTTGACTACTTACCTAATAAAGACCAAGATGTTGAAGAAACCAAGATATGTAGTTGAGGTTGTAGGCGGATGAAATTGAATGGACCAAGTTTTTAAAATTGTAGTGTTTTTTGAACTTTTTTTTTAAGTTAAGGAGGCAAGGGCAATAGTTTTTTTTAACTAAGTGTTTATGTGCCTTATCGATTTAGATTTAAGTAAAATCGATCATCTTTTGTTGGACCTTTTTATAGCAATTGGATCAAGGGTTCCCCTTCATATTTAACCAAAATGCTTCTAGTTTAGGAAAGGGAGCCTTATAGTTGGAGAGTGTCTAGTTTTTGAGAAAATCCTCTTTCACATTGATTTCAAAATTGTTTTTCAATTGGATTTTCTTAAAAAGAAAAAAAGAAAAAAAAAAGAAAAAGAAAATTGGTTGATTCATATCATTCATTCATCTCTCAATTTTCTCATTTGGTTGGGTTTAGGTAAAAAATTCATTTCTTCTTGATTGAACTTAAAGAAAAAGCTGAGATTAAGTTTGGTGTGGACTTCAAGTATTTTCCGGAAGATGAAGACATGTAGTTGAAGTGAGAGGGTGCTGGTCAAGTAGCTTATGAAGGATTGGTGGACTTGAACTAGGTAAATCCTTGTACACATTGGTTGTGCTTTATAGTGAAAGGTTTTGATTAGTAGTAGGCCCATGGCTTTTTATCCCTTACAAGGTTTTCCACATAAAATTTTTGTTTTATTGTCTCTCTCTTATTCTACATTTATTCATTTCTAATTATTGATCTCATTTGTTACTTAGGAATATATGTTGGATGGGTGAAAAATGAATTGATATAAGTTTGATCATTCATAGGAAATCTTAAATAATTCTTGCTCAATTTGATAATGATATCAAGTAGTAATTGGAAATATGTCAATTGGAGTTAAAATTACTTTTATGAATTCAGGTTAGAGAATGTTGAATCATTTTCATATGAATTGCATTTATAAATTGTTGGAAGAGTGTTGTTGCATTCATACTTGCATGTGATTTTTATTTTTTGTTGAAAAATTGTTGAAAGAAAATAATAAAAGTTGTGAGAAATTGTAAGGAAAGACAATATGCATTGAGGGACCTTTTGACTGAAACTGATTCTCTCTAATACTCCAATATGAAGGGTATAGTCTCTTACTTTTCTATATATCTTGGATTTACAGTTATGCATGCGGATTTAGTTATATATATATATATATATATATATATATATATATATATTCAAACTAATGTTGAATTTTTAGGAGAAAGATAATTTTTTATTTTTTTTATTTTTGAGTTTAGGATGTATTTCACCATATTTTCTAATGTTTGTTTTTAAATCTATTTTTTAAGTTAAAAGAAAAAAAAACACAGTGTTTTAGTATTTTGTAAAAACAAGGATATTTAACAAGTTATTTTTTTAAAAAAAGGTTTTAAAAAATAAATATAATACTAATTAAATTTAATTCATGTGTTGTTAAAAATGAAAATAGATTTATAATTATAAATAAATTTTAAAATAAATAGGTTTTAGTAAAACATGAAATAATAAAATCATAAATCATATTTTTAATAAAAAAATTATTTTAGTGCATGTTAATTAGAAATATATAGATATTAACATATTTGTTAAAGTATAATTATTATTATTTTTTTGTTTGGTTAAAAATGAATAATAATGATTTTAGAAGACTAATGATTAATAATATTTTATTTTAAAATGAATAACAAATAAGTTTAAATTTTTCAATATGTAAATGAGCAAATTTTTTATTACATGTATTTATTTAGTACTCAATTACAAACATAATGTTATGGAATGTTTTGTTTTAATATGTAATTAATTGAACCAATTTTTTGAATTCTAAATTGTACTTAAAAATTAAAAGATTCTTTAAAAAATTTGAAATATTAATCATGTTTCACTTAATTTAGAATATATTTATCTAGTGAAAAATTCATAAAAAAAACATATAGTTGCGTGCATAAGAGAAACAATAAAGTCATTACTCATAATATATCAATTTGGATCTGGTATTTTTTGTAGTGATTAAATCTATTTTTTTTAGTTATAAATTATTTTTAAAATTTTTTATTTCTTAATTTGAAGTTCATTTCTTATTTATTTAGAGAATTTATAAAAATATAATTATATGTAAAAAAAATAACAAAGTTATTGTGAACCAACTTTTATTCATAAAATTTTTGTATTAATAGATTCATTATTTGAGTTTTAAATTATTTTTAAAAATTACTAGACTTATTAATAAATTCAACACATTAAGTTTTATTTAGCTTGAAGTTTATTTGCCTAGTGATTTTTTTTTTAAAAAAATGATTGTCTGTAGAAGAGAAACAATATAGTCATTCTAAATCAATTTTTATTCATAAATTTCTAGTAGTAATTGGATCACTATTTGATTTTTAAATTATTTTTAAAAATTATTAAACTCATTAATGAATCTAGTCTTGTTTGATTTGGAGTTTATTTGCCTAGTGAAAAAAATTACAAAAATATGATATATTTAAAGAAAAAAGCTAACAAAATCATTTAAAATAAATTTTAATATATGACTTTCTATTGTTATTGAATTTCATGACTTTCTAATACTAATTTAATTTGTTTTTTTAATTTTAAATTATTTTTTAAAATTAATAAATTTCAAGTATCAAGTATAGTTTGATTAGGAATTTATTTCTTTAATAAAGATTTTTTAAAAAGTTCAAAGAAATTTTAAAAATTGTGTGATTAAATAAAATGTTTTGAAAATTTTAGGTGTGGTATATAAATATAAAAGTAATAATAAAATTTCAAAATAAAATACAAAAACTTTTTAAGATTTGTTTTAAATTAATAATTATTTTTAAAAACCATTTAAAAAAATTGAGGTATTAAAATTCTTTGCTATTTCAATTTTAAAAGTAATTAAACACATTTTTTATATAAGAATTATTATTAATTATATACAACGTACTATTATTTTCTATTTTTTTAAAAACAAAATTATATTCAAACAAGTTCTTAATTACTTGAATTTGCATTATATTTATGTCGATATTTATGCTCTATATGTTGAAAAACAGGAAACACTAAGCAAGCCAAGGTTTACACTATATGGGTTGTATGTCCCTTTTTATTTTTTGGCCTTTTGTTTTTTTGAAGATTATACGAAAATATCTCAATTCCAAGGATGACTTCTTTAAACAAACAGCTGATTATTAGATACAAGGAGAGATGGATGGTTCTTGCTGGTCGAACGATTTTTTGTCCATTATATTGACAAATTCACCCCTTTTGCTTCCTTTCCCTTCACGCTGGGTATATACTATCGCTCACAGTGGAATTCTGTGGAAAGAGCACATAGAGGTGCAGTTGCAGTGCTTTAATTATTAAATAAGTCAACTTGATCCTTGTCTACAGGCTAGTAGATCAAGGCTGGACCTTATTTTGTCTGAACTGAAAGTTTTCATACACTTGGTTCTATTTTAGGTCTCATTCCCTCTACAGTTTCTTCACAGAAATTACACTCATGATTGATTGGAGTATACCCTTTTTCTCTTTTGCGAGGTTTATATAGATATCACCATCAATATCTTAGGCCGGGTTGGAATCTACAGCTTATGTTTTGATCAAATCTGTATAGATGCAGGGAGCTAACGACACTAGATTTTGGAACAATTCAAAGAAGTATTAATGAGAAATTTGGAAGTTCTTCCCCTTCCTCTTCTAGTGATCTCTAGTTCTTATCAGCTTCCAAACCAAGGAGCATGCAGGGTTTCACCAAGGAATGCCTGGTTTTTTCCCTACAGATGAAATCTAGCAATGCTTTTCTAAATCATTCGCTACTGAAAATAACATGCTAATGTTTTTTCTTTATTCTGATATTTAGTACTGTAAGCAATTCCTCTTAGCAATTTGGATATTTGAGGATGTCAATTTAAACAAACTACAGAAAGAAAGCAAAAAAAGAAAAAAAAAATGAAAAAGAAAAATATGGAAATCCTGGAAACTAGACACAGGGAGTCCTTTATAATCGATACTTATTCTAGTACGTTATAAATTCCAATGGGAATGAACCAAACAAAGGTCCAGGAGAAATGGAAAAGAAAATTTCTTAGCAAGTTTCTATTCAATTGTTAAGATTAGAGTGACTTGCTCCTGTCAATTCATTCCATGATTGAGTGATTCTAAGGTGGGTCTTCCTCAGTACCTTTGCTGCCAGCCTACATGAACGATGATAAGAATATCAATTAACCATGATATATAGCATGTAAAAGGAAAATGAAGCAAACCACAAAGTAAGTTGTTTGGTAGCAGTACGGAGTTACTTTGCTGGCAGTAGCTTTTTGGTAGAATGACAAAGTCTACATAGCTTAGCATGAGAAGAAGAGGGTGAAACAGAGCCTCGGATGCTTGCCAGTTATGGCCAGTTAAACCTTAATGCCTTGCTGCAGCTGCCGGCAAGTCATCCTTGGCTCACTTCCACTCTTTTATTCTTCATGCAAAGCTCTTAAGACAGAAGAACACAGTATGAAGCACCTCAACTTTTAAATTTTCCACTCATACAAAATGTTAGGGAGCTACTAATTTCATGACATATACACGTGTATCTAACTTCTCTAATCTGCATGTTTTGCTTCACAGTATGGTTGACATTTATAAATAAGAGAAATTGAGGCATGTAATGCTGTTATTCCCTGTTTGACCAAACTATCAGATAAGGCAACTGTTTGCTATGCCACTTATGGGGAATCGGCCATATTCTCATACATCCATATCCTCTTATACAAGAGATATGGACCCCTTGGCATATAGCATAAAGGGGGCATTGGCAGCTGATTGGAGAGCTAGATTTGTGCAAGGGAATCAAATTAATCTTTTACCTATCACAAAGAGGGAGAAAAAGAGAATGACCAGGCTTGGAATTTGATCTGCATGTCAATGTGGGTTAGTTGTTAAAATTTTAGAGATTGACTCATAATAGGAACTGGCCACATGCAAGTTGAAGCATAAAATGATGGGAAGAGGTGAGCCTAGTGTTCTTTTCTGCATCTTTATTACATGGTATTCTCTCTGTATATTCTCTATGTCAATTTGGTCTAGTTGATTAAAGTTTGCGCACTTTAATCTTTCTTGAAACAGCAACTATGAGCTTGTAAATTAAGACTCTGGAAGAGAACAGTTGGTTGAGGAGGGATAATTCTCTGAAAGGTGACAGCACGATCCATGTGATTTATAGGTGCTTTTGCGAAAATGAAAAGTAAATATATAGATTCTTTTCATGCTATAACTTCTCTTTTTTTTCATCTACATATCTACTCCATGCATAAGGCATCACGTTCTGATGAATATGCATGACTCCAAAAATTCTTGAGCATATTCCCAACGCCCTGAAAGAAACAGGCACCATTTTTGACTTTTGAAGTTTTAACCATGAATGTGGCTCACAAACCCATCACACAGCCCAGAAAAAAGGGTCCCTCACACACACACCGTCAACACCATATCTTCTTGAACTTTCTCCTCACGGCCATCACCATCCATCCATGCAATAACTCCACCAATACATATAAAAGCATCTCGTCTTCCTCCCAAAACACCGCCTACGTTACCAAGACCTCCCCACATACCCACTCAACTCGTTGGCTGCAGCCCATGACCAAGGTCTCAAACCAAAATGGAGCCCACTAAATTCATCCAGAACCTTCCACCATCTCACCACCCATGAAACTAAACCCATGATACCTCTGCAACCCACATCCTGTAACACATCCCAACCCACCTTCTCCTCTGCCCATCATATTCATCACAAACAAGTACCCGCTTCACAGACATCACCAAGGCTATTAGGACAATGATTCTATATTGTATGTTGGTAATTTTGTTCTAATTATTTTCTGGCTTAAGAAACTTTTTAATAGTAACTTACTCTACTTTCTAGATTCAAGGTTGTTGTTTGCTTAACCGAAAAGTCACAAGTAAGTCTAAAAAGAGTTGAGTAATAGCAAGTTAGTTTTTCTAATAAGGTAGGTTTGAATTGGAAGTTTTAATTAAGTTAAAATGTCTTAATTAATTTGAAAATGAATTTTAAAACCAAAGTTTTTTTCAAATCTTTTTCAATTTAAAATATGAAATATTTTTGAATCCTTGTAAAACTCTTTAGTTTGGAAATTATTTTTGGTAAAATATGATTTCTAAATTGATTCTAATTCCACTAGTTTTTTTTTCCTATATATACCCTACCTAAATGTGTTTTTTGGTGGAATACATTGAGAGAAACTCAACTTAACTTGTCCTACCATTCCCAATCTCTAAGAAAGATTCAAAGATTGAATCTTGGGTTGGAAGACCTACATCCCTTCAAAGAGAGTGAGGTGTATTCACTAAAACAATTGGAGATTGTTGTGTCACAAATGTGGATCAAGTTGTAGGCTTTTGAGAGTAAGTCTCTAGCGTAAAATAACTAGGTAAATCTATATGCTTTCATCTTATATAGTGGATTTAGATTTAAGGTCTTAAACCCCGTGGTTTTTTTATCTTTAAGTTATTATGAGGGTTTTTCACGTAAAAATTCTTGTGTCCATTGCATACTTATTTGTTTATTTTTATTAGAAGGATTATCCTTGATATCTCACATGTTAAAATTAGGTTAAAAATTCAACTCCCTATTTAATTTTTTTAAAAACACCCATTTACCCTCCTCTAGGTGTTATCCTACTGGACAACAATTTTTTCAATTGCTATTAGAGTAGGATAAAAATCAAAATTTTAATGATCTTGCAAGTCTAGTATGGAACAATAGAGATCTGGATCTCCCATAAGTAGTCCACCATACTTTGATGGAAGTAACTATCCCCATTGGAAAGCCCGAATGAAATATTTTCTAAAAATACAAGGAGAGAGGGTTTGGAATTAAGTGGCATTTGGATGGGGACCTCCATTGAAGATAGAAGTGAATGTGAAACCCACTAGTGAGTTAAAACCCAAACAATAATGGGACAAATTAGATAATGATGGAAATAAAGCTAATGCTAAGGATCTCTTTAGCATATTTAATGGGGTAAGTCTTGATGAGTTTCATAGAATAGCTAATTGTGCTTGTGCTAAGGAAGCCTAGGCTATTCTCCAAGTCACTCATAAAGGCACTTTTGCAGTGAAAATGTCTAAGTTAGAAATGCTCACTTCTAGATTTGAAAATATTTGAATGCAAGAGAATCAAAACTTTTTTTTCTTTTTATTATGAATTGAGCAATATTGTAAATTCATTTTTTAACCTTGGAAAACCAATTCCTAATTTAAAAGTGGTAAGAAAAATCCTAGGATCCCTTTCAGAAAGATTTAGGCCTAAGGTCACTATTATAAAGGAAAGTAAGGTCACTGATTCGATGGAAATTGATGAACTTGTTGGTTCCATTAAGACCTATGAGATGACTCTTCCTAATTCTCAAGGCTTAAAGAGTCTGCTTTCAAGGCTTTTGAGAACAAAGAAAAGGAAACTGAAACTCCTAATAACATAAGTAGATATGGACTTGCTCATATGGCTAAATGAATTAAACATGCTATGAGATTGTCTTAAAAATCCAATAAAAATCAAGATTCTAAAAAGGGAAAATGAACCAACAGATCCTCTAAAGAAAAGGATAAGGGAATCTCCAAAGGTAAAAATATAGAATATTTTAATTGTGGAGGTTTAGGACATTTTTCTACTAATTGTCCTAGTCCCAAGGACATTAAAAAATCCATGCATGCCACTCAGAGTGACACAGATTTTGAAGATACTGACTCTATGACTTTGAAGAAGCTAGGTATGAACAAAATGATTTTTTAGCTATTGTTGCATCTATTGATTTTGTGCATGATAGTGGTAGTGATAGCGATAGTGATGGTGATAACGATAGTGATGGTGAGTGTGAATATACTTATGAATAAAATGCTACTTTCCTTGATAATCTTACTATTGAGTATCAAGATTTGATTAAAAAATATTTGAGAAATTGTGATATTCTTGATGCTCATTTTTAAATTTGAATTGCTTAGCGAAGAAATGACCAATTATCTTGAGGAAATTCAATTTCTTGAATCTAAACATCTTTCTCTTCTTGACAAAAACAATGTTCTCACTCAAGAGATTGAGAAAATTAAATCTTCTCTTGTTAATGAGATTTTCACCTTGGGACTAAAGTGTTAAAATTCTTGATAAATGTAAGTCCCATGATGATAAGAGAGAATTGTGGTACATTAATTAGACTGAAAATCCTACTACTAGAGACTGTTTTTGCAAAAAGTAAGGAAGAAACCCCTAAACAAGCAACACCTCCTAACACTTCTTCACTTTGCACACACTATAAGAAGTCTGGACATACTCAACGTAGGTGCCACACTAGATTTCTTGAGAGGTATGAGTTTCAACTGAATAGGCTACTGAATGATTTTAATTCTCTAAAGAATAATATTCTGAACACTAGGAAAGGAAATAAATCTAATCCTAAGCCTAAAACTTAGTAAAGCTCCTCTAAGTCTCCACCTAAAGTAAAACAAGTTTGGTTGAGAAAAGATAGGCCTAAGTGTTAGGTTGTGTTCACTGCCATTAGAGCTAGACCCCCTAGTAAATGGTATGTTGATAGTGGATGCTATGATAGGTGATAAGTCCTTATTCACTTCTCTTGAGGATTTCAATTAAGGTAATGTCACCTTTGGAGATGGGAGTATAACCCATAGGAGAGATAGGGGTAGTATCTCTATTCCCAATTGCCATAAATTAGATGGAGTGTTATATGTAGATGGTCTTCAGACTAATCTTCTTAGTATTAGTCAAATTTGGGACAATGATCATACGGTCAACTTCTCTCAAAACTTATGTGAAGTAATTAATAAAGAAGGAGAAGTCATTTTCACAAGACATAAGAGAATGGATAATTATTATGCAATATACCCTAAAACGTCTCTAGTGTATGCAGTAGGGCAAAACTAGATATCATTGAACTTTGACACAAAGGTTAGGTCACATAAATTATAGGGATCTTGTTCACATAGTGAATAATGATAGAGTTAGAGGAATCCCTAAGTTGAGTGGTCAACCCGAACCTATTTGTGGTGAGTGCATGAAAGGTAAACAAAAGAAAAGTACAAACAAAAATGTTAATAATATTAATACCACTAGGCCTTTAGACCTTCTCCATATGGATCTTATAGGCCTATTTACATGGAAAGTAAAGGTGGGAAAAGTTATATCCTGGTCGTAGTTAATGATTTTTCTAGGTATTCCTTTGTGTGTTTTCTTAGGGAAAAATCTTAAATCATTGAATCTTTATGCACTAGAATTTAGGTGGAAATAAGTCATCTAATTGTGAGGATTAGGAGTGATAGGGGGAAGAGAGTTTGACAATGTTTGATTCGTGCCCAGTTGGTGTGCCAGCTGATTCGTGTCCAGCTGGTGCTCCTTGATTGAGGGAGTAATCAACAAAATTTATAACCTATTACACCATGAACTAGGGTAGCAAAGACAAAGCTACTATAGCATAGTGGCTCTAGGATCGTTCACTGGGATGGGTTTTCACTTTGCAAATGATATTAATTCAAAGCTGAATTGGTGCCTTTTCATTTCAAGGTTAGCTTTAAAAGAAAACATAAAGATGTTTGAATGAAAAAGGTTTAGATTTAAACTAACCAAAAATAGTAACTGATTTTACTTACAAAGAAAAATGTTTCTTGGAGTTCAGATCACTAGGCTCAGATTCCTCATACAAATAGGGAGTTTCGGTCACTTGTTTATTTTCCTCGCATTAGAGAATTAACATATAGTTCCTTCTCCAACCGGTGTTGTACAGATGCTTCCCATTAATGGATTCAAACACTAAATCCCTCTCACTGATGCACTTTGCAATGGCTCATACCTCTCACGAGCACTTACCATTCAAGGAGATCTTTAACCTTAGACTTCCCTTCTCAAGCTCGCAAGAGATAACTAATGGATGTCTCCTTGGAGTCCAAAAGCTTACCAAGTGTTGGCAATTCCAGAAAATCCTACCTTCAAGTCACCTCCCAAAGGCTCGCAAGGGGTAAACTAGTGCATTTCCATGGTTGGAAATCACTTGCCTTACCAAGTGTTGGCCCAGGTGACTCTAAGGTGTTTTAAGTTAACTAAAAACATAGAAATCACTAACGGGTCACACTTTCTCTTCATTAAAAACTAAAACAACAAAACTTCCAAATTATGTATGTGGAAACTTACCCGGCTTTCCTTACTCCAATAGACAAAAAGCTTAGCCTCTCATCCTCTGTGGAAAAATCCTCAGAGTTTGGTTGGCTAGAAAGTAAAAATGAAAGAGAAGGAAAAATAGAGCAAGGCTCTGTATATTCTATATATTGATCGATGGATTACATATATGATCATCTTACAGTGGATGCAAGAGAGTTTATATAGGAAGGTAATTTACCCTTCCTTGGATACTTCCTAGCTAAGGAATTTACATGAGTGGCTGAATACAAGGAGAAAATGGAAATTTAGACACAATAATCTGAAGAAAAATATCTAAAAGAGTCGGTGCAAAAATATCGGGAAGCTCCAGGAACATTTCGCAGGTGAAAATGGTGTCTGCGAGATTTCGCAGACACTCAAGAGGGCTGCAAAATCATTTCGCAACAACATGCTATCTTCGCAGGGCTGCGAAGTTGGCTTCCACCTTGAGGTTCTCAGCGTTCCAGCTTGCGGCATGTATCGGGTAGCTTTAGGAGGAATTCCATAGCACTGTACAAAAAGGCTGCGAAATTCTCGCAACAAAAGGCTGATTTCGCAACACTTTGGAGTGATTTGCTTGCAATGGCTTTAACTCCTTCGTTTCAACTCCGAATTGTGCACCGTTTAAAGCATTGGATTCTTGACTTCCTGAGCTTTGAAATGGTATATAGAATGTAGAAAATGGAATTCGGAAAGTGCTCCAAAAGTGTGCAAGAAGACTGCAGCTGCTGTCCTCTGTTTTCTTCACTCTGTTTTTCCTCTCTCCTTGCTTCTCTCCTTGCATACTTTGAACGAATTTGGCAAAGGGCTATGGAGCTCCAAAGCTTGGTTCTTCATGAATTTGAGCTCTTCATTGCTTTGCCATGGATTCCAAATAACTCTCCTCAATCTTGGATAGTTTTGGTGATCAAATTACTAACAAAAACACCAAAACTTACACAATTTGATTAGAAATGATTGCAAGGGTCCTTAACATGTTAATTGGGTTAAAAGACAATAACTACTACTCAAAAGTGTTTAAAAGAGTTAATTACAAGCTATGAAATAGCACTTTTTGAGTAGTAATCAATGTTGACATTGACCTCTTTTGTGATTCAAAAATAATTAAACGTGAATATTCAACCCCTAGAACTCCACAACAAAATGGAGGGTTGAAAGGAAAAATAGAGTCCTAAAAAATGGCTAGAGTCATGTTTCACATGCATGACACCCTTTTTTAGTTTTGGGTTGAAGCCATTAATATTGCTTGTTACATTGCTAATTGGGTTTTTCTTTGGCCTGGAAAAAAAAAAGCATATGAATTATGGACTAGAAGAAAACCTAATTTAAAGTATTTTAGGACTTTTGGTAGTGAATGTTACATACTTGGGGATAGGGAAAACCTAGGCAAATTCAATTCTAAGTTTGATTTTGGTGTTTGTCCTAAGGTATTCTAATAAGAGTAAAGCCTATAGTGTATACAATCAAAGTTCTAAAGTCATCTAGGATATAAATGACATTGGGTATGATTAAGATATAATTGAAAATGAAAATTTTACCCTAAAATCAATTGGGGATAACCCCAAAAAAGTGGATAGATTAGAAGATGACACTAAAAGTATCCTTGAAAATGTTATTGACCTAAACAAGGATAAAGATGCACTTAAAATTGATAAATTAAGAGAAGTGGAAAATAAACCTAAGTCCAGAGTACCCAAAAATCACCCTATCTCAAATATAATAGGTAACATAGATGATTCCATGGTTACAAGGAGTCAATCAAGGCTAAACGAGATAGACTTTGTATGTTATGCCTCCCAATTGTAGCCAAAAAATGTGGAGGAAACCCTAGGATATGAATCATGGACTACAACACCATAGGAGAAATTAAATCAGTTTATTAGAAATAATGTGTAGTACTTAGTCCCTAGCCTAAAGATAAGCATGTGATAGGTACTGAATGGATATTTATAAATAAGCAAGATGAAAATAGAGTCATTGTGACAAACAAAGCTAGGTTAGTAGCTAAATTGAGGGGATTGATTTTGAGCAAACTTTTGCTCCCATTGCTAGGTTAGAATCTATAAGAATCCTCCTAGCTATTGCTTGTTCCTTGAGGATGAACTTCCAAATGGATATCAAGAGTGCTTTTCTAAATGGGATTCCAAATGAAGAAGTCTATGTTGAGCAACTTAAGGGTTTCGAGGATCCGAAATTCCCTAATTATGCATATAGGTTAAAGAAAGCCCTCTATGGTTTAGAGCTAGCTCCTAGAGCTTGGTATGAGAGACTCACTTCGTACCTTTTAGAGAAAGATATTAAGAGAGAAGGAGTTGATAAAACCTTGTGTATTCATAGGTCTAAGTTTGAGTTCTTAGTGACTCAAATTTATGTTGATGATATTGGTTTTGGAGCCACCTCAAGTGATCTTGCCCTTAGCTTTGTCGAGGAAATGAAATCGGTATTTGAGATGAGTATGGTAGGTGAACTCAACTTTTTCCAAGGATTTTAGATTATGCAACTTAAAGACGACATCTTTCTATGTAAGTCTAAATATGCTAGGGAGTTAGTTAAGAAATTTGGTCTTGAATCCACCAAGCATTCTAGGACACTTATGAGCACTACCACCAAGCTTAGTAAGGATGTATCTGGAAAGGATGTTGAGCAAAAACTATATAGGAGCATGATAGGAAGTTTGTTATACCTCACTACAAGTCATCCAGACATATCATTTAGTGTTGGAACTTGTGCTATATACCAAGCAAACCCCAAAGAGTCACACTTAACTTTTGTTAAAAGGATTATATGTTATACTAGTTGGACTTGAGATTATGGGTTATGGTATCCCTATGATTTCTCTCTTTTATTGTTGGATATTCCGATGGTAATTGGGCTGAAAATGTAAAGGATAGGAAAATCACTTAAGGTCCTTATTTCTTTATTAGTGATTGTTGGGTAGCTTGGCAAAGTAAGAAACAAAATTCAATATCTTTATCCACTAGTGAAGCATAGTATATTGTTGTAGGAAGTTGTTGTACTCAACTCCTTTGGATGAAATGATTGCTAAGTGATCATGGAATTGAGCAAAGGACAATGAACATTCATTGTGACAACTCTAGTGCTATAAATCTCTCTAAAAATCCTATTCTTCGTTCCTGTACTGAACACATTGATATTCATCATCACTTTATTACGGATTTGGTTGAAGGTAAGGTTATCTCTCTAGAGTTTGTCCCAACTAAATAACAATTAGCAGACATATTCATCGAACCCTTAGATTCTCTTAGGTTTGAATTCCTTAGGAAATCTTTGTGCATATGCCTAATCCATTATATTGCCATGTGTTAGGCCTCAAAGGTTTTATTCTTTATTGCCCTTTTCTTCTATCCCTTTGGCCTTTTTCATATCTTCTTTAGGCATTTGGTTATTTTTTGTTTACTTGTCTTATTAGCATGATTTGTAATATCTTACATTTTTTGCCTAAAGAAATATATTAAATCTATAAGATTTGATGCCAATTTTCCTAAGATGTTTGTTAATCACTTTTGAGGTATAAGATTCAAGATAAATAAACATCTTTATATAGTGGAAAACCAAATAAAGTTACATCTTGTGATTGATCAAAAGGGAAACTTCTTAAGTTTAACTAATAAAGTAGTTTTTGGTTTGTTTGGAAGGATCAAAAGTCATGCCTAAACTAAGATCAATATTATTGTTTCCCGAAGTGAACTAATGCAAAATTGAGTTCTTTGCTAAGATCAACTCTTATATACTTTCCAAGATTCATTCTTTAAATATATGTTGCTCACTTGCAACATTCAGAAACACCCCCAAAGTGGATACAAAGGAAACCATGAATAAAAAATAAAGAAAAATATATAAAAAAAAAACATGGATGTGATTTTAATTTGACCAAAAACATGGCTTGATTGCTTCTAAGAATTCAATCTCAGAAATATAGAACTAGACAATGATTTATTTTTCCTTGAACATCAATGCTTATGTTTCTATGTTGATCCTCTTATACTCTAATAGTTATGCATCAAGTTTCTAAACTAAAATTGGGATTAACTTTGTTCTTTAGATTTGGGAAATCATTCTTGATGCTTTAAAGATCTCAACCTAGATTAGGGTTTGTTTAATTAACTTTTAGATCAAAAAGCTTCGAAGTTTGTGAGTATAGGTTGATTTAAAATTTTAATACATTCACCTCTTTGTGTCTAGGCACTCAAAACCAAACTTTTTTTCTTGAAAATTGACTTAATTTCTTATGAAGAGCCTCTACCTAAGTTTTATCATTAAATGTTTTGTCAATATTTTTGGTTCAATTTGAGAGGTATAATAAACATAACTTATCTCATTTAACTTGGATTGTCTCCTTGTTACCATGCTTCCCTCATAATTCCCAATCACATTGCTTAATGTGTGGTTCTTTGGCACCCTTGACCTATGTCTCTTGGATGGTTCAGTTCTCCCCCTATCAACTTTCTCTCGTTTCTCTTATCCTTTTTCTTTCTCTTCACTTAACCTTTCATCTTCATATTTTTCTTTAATCAATTGGACATCTTTTGACACTTCAATTCTATCATCATCAAACTTTATGGAGCTTAATCCCTGATCATCCACAATCACATTGAATGATTCTATCATACATTTGAACTCAAAATATACTTTACATGCTTGACTTTTGGAAGAATATTCTAGAAATATCCTTTCCTTACTCTTGGACTTAATTTTACCAAGATTTTTATGAGACTTCGAGACATAGCAACTTCTTCTAAGCACCCTAAAGTATTTCACACTAGGCTTCTTTCCTTTCCACAACTCATAACAAGTCATCCTAGTGTGAGGAGTAAGGGAATACTATTGGAAGTATAGCAAGCAATGTTAATAACTTCAACCCAAAAGTACATAGGAAGTTCATGCCATCTTGGCATTGTTCAGGCCATTTCTTAGAGGACACTATTCTTTCTCTTAATGATCCCATTCTATTAAGGAGTTCTAGGGGCGAAAAACTTATGTTTGATTCATAGAGAGTGATAAAATTCTAGAAAATCAAAATGATCAAATTCTTTCCCCATATCACTCTTAATTCTTTCATTGTTCATTTTGAATTTTCAAGCTAATGTCCTTGAAATTCATTAATGCCTCACTCTTTTCTCTTAAGAATGCAACCTATGCATACATAGAATAATCATCAACCATCACAAAGGACTGAAGGGTTTTCCAAGCTTAGGAATCCCTTTGATGAATTCATTGTTAGCAACTTTCATCAAATCATGGTAGTTCAAATGACCTAATCTATGATGCTACAAATCAACTGATTTAATTTTTGAGCTACCACACACTAGCAAAGAGGATGGAGAAGATTCTTGACTAGCTAGTAGTATAACAATTATCTAAAGGTCTCAATTTAATCATCACAAAATTTTCATCTGAATCAAACACCATGCACATATTTTGTGAAAATGAAACATTGGACATCTTGTCACATATTTGACCGATCCCAATCGAGCTATAATAACTCTTCAAGATTAGGAATGTCAGGGCCACAAACAACCACTTTTCCTTTTATACTTGTAACATTACCATCACCAAATGTCATATTTCCTCCATCAAATTCAGTGAAATTAGTGAAAAGTGAGTTTTAAATATTTTTTAAAATTAATGAGTTTTATGTATCAAGTATAATTTGTTTAGGAATTTATTTGTTCAATGAGGAATTTTAAAGAAGTTAAAAGAAATTAAAAAAAAAAAAAAAACAAGTGTAACTTGAAGTATGTTCATGTTTGAAGATTTTTTATATCAGGATTGGATCATGGATAGAAGAAAATAACGTTATGTTCAATTTTATTTAAGTTTTATGCTTTTTTTTCTTCTTTTTTTTTTTTTTTAAAAAAAAATCTCTATGTTTTTTCTGTGTTTTTAAAACCTAAAAATTTAAAATAATGGTTAAACAATCTTACGAATTTTTCAAAACAATTTTCTATTTTATAAAATTGTTTTTTAATCATATAACCTAATAAACTCTCAAAATCTTAGACGCTTGCATGTATATTTATTTGTCTGACAAATTTTGTAGGGAAATTAAAAGAACGAAGACAAGTGGATCGTTTGCCTTTTTTATGGACATATATTGCTAAGTTTGGAAAATCTTAATTTTGAAAAACTAAATTTTTAAATAAATGTTAGGTAGATAAGTTGATTGCCAAGTCACTTTGGTGGTTAAGGGTTAAACATTTGACTGAATTTTAGTTTGTCCCATCTGGGCAACTATTATCCAAATTAAACTTTTAGTAATATGTTGTGGAAAGTTTAGGTGTGGTGTGGATACATTTTTTTAAATAATTTTAATAATAATAATTTCTAAATAAAATACAAAAACTTTGTGTGATTTGCTTTAAAATAATAATCATTTTTCAAAACCATTTTAAGAAATGTTAGGTATAAAAAAATTTAAGGTGTGTACATGTCCTTTGCTCACACTGGAATTCTATGAAAGGGGTACATAGAGGTACAATTGTAGTGCTTTAATTATTAGATAAGTCAACCCCTCACCACATGCTGATTTTAAGGTGAAGACAAACTTGATCCTTGTGTACAAGCTAGTAGATCAAGGCTGGACCTTATTGTGTCTGAACTGAAAGTTTTCAAACACTTAGTTCTATTTTAGGTCTCATTCCCTCCACAGTTTCTTCACAAAAATTATACTCATGATTGATTGATTGGAGTATACCCTTTTTTTCCTTTGCAAGGTTTATATAGATATCACCATCAATATCTTAGGCCAGGTTGGAATCTAAGGCTAGCATTTTGATTACATCGACATTAGAAATCTGTATAGATGCAGGGAGCTAACGATACTGGATTTTGGAACAATTCAAGAAGTATTAATGAGAAAATTTGGAACTTCTTCCCCTTCCTATTCTAGTGATCTCTAGTTCTTATCAGCTTCCAAACCAAGAAGCATGCAGGGTTTCACCAAGGAATGCCTCGTTTTTTCCCTGCAGATGAAATCTGGCAATGCTTTTCTAAATCATTCTCTACTGAAAATAACATGCTAATGTTTTTTCTTTATTCTGATATTTAGTACTGTAAGCAATTCCTTTTAGCAATTTGGATATTTGAGGATGTCAATTTAAACAAAGTACAGAAAGAAAGCAAAAAAAAAAAAAAAACAAAAAAGAAAAGAAAAGAAAAGAAAAATATGGAAATCCTGGAAACTAGACACAGGGAGTCCTTTATACATATTCTAGTACTTTATAAATTCCAACGGGAATGAACCAAACAAAGGTCCTGGAGAAATGGAAAAGAAAATTTCTTAGCAAGTTTCTATTCAATTGTTAAGATTAGAGTGACTTGCTCCTGTCAATTCATTCCATGATTGAGTGATTCTATGGTGCGTCTTCCTCAGTACCTTTGCTGCCAGCCTACATGAACGATGATAAGAATATCAATTAACCATGATATATTATAGCATGTAAAAGGAAAATGAAGCAAACCACAAAGTAAGTTGTTTGGTAGCAGTACGGAGTTACTTTGCTGGCAGTAGCTTTTTGGTAGAATGACGAAGTCTACATAGCTTAGCATGAGAAGAAGAGGGTGAAACAGAGCCTCGGATGCTTGCCAGTTATAGCCAGTTAAACCTTAATGCCTTGCTGCAGCTGCCGGCAAGTCATCCTTGGCTCAATTCCACACTTTTATTCTTCATGCAAAGCTCTTAAGACAGAAGAACACAGCATGAAGCACCTCAACTTTTGAATTTTCCACTCATACAAAATGTTAGGGAGCTACTAATTTCATGACATATACACGTATATTTAACTTCTCTAATCTGCATGTTTTGCTTCACAGCATGGTTGACCTTTATAAATAGAGAAATTGAGGGATAGCATGCTGTTATCCTAGTTATGCCCTGTTTGACCAAACTATCAGATAAGGCAACTGTTTGCTATTCCACTTATGGGGAATCGGCCATATTCTCATATATCCATATCCTCTTATACAAGAGATATGGACCCCTTGGTATATAGCATAAAGGGGGCATTGGCAGCTGATTGGAATGCTAGACTTGTGTAAGGGAATCAAATTAATCTTTCACGTGTCACAAAGAGGGAAAAAAAGAGAATGACCATGCTTGGAATTTGATCTGCATGTCAATGTGGGTTAGTTGTTAAAATTTTAGAGATTGACTCAAAATAGGAACTGGCCACATGCAAGTTGAAGCATAAAATGATGGGAAGAGGTGAGCCTAGTGTTCTTTTCTGCATCTTTATTACATGGTATTCTCTCTGTATATTCTCTATCTCAATTTGGTCTAGTTGTTTAAAGATTGCGCACTTTAATCTTCCTTGAAACAGCAACTAGGAGCTTGTAAATTAAGAATCTGGTAGAGAACAGTTGGTTGAGGAGAGATAATTCTCTGAAGGTGACAGCATGATCCATGTGATTTATGGGTGTTTTTGTGAAAATGAAAAGTAAATATATAGATTTTTCTCATGCTTTAATTTCTCCTTTTTGTCATCTACATATCTACCCCACGCATTTGGTTTTTCCAATACTTGGAAGGCCCTTTAACATAATCTTTCCACTTGTATGTAACTGCTGTTAAAATAGTTTGGTTGCCAGTGGCTGATCCATAGCTTAAATGCAGATGCATTAGGCATCACGTTCTGATGAGTATGCATGACTGTAAAATTTCTTGAGCATATTCCCAACCCACTGAAAGAAATAGGCACCATTTTTTACTTTTAATGTTTTAACCATGAATGTGGCCCACAAACCCATCACACATCCCAGAAAAAAGGGTCCCTCACACACACATCGTCAACACCATATCTTCTTGAACCTTCACCTCATGGCCATCACTGTTGTTAGTCGTCTTTCGAGAGATGATTTCCACCCCTCTTATAGTCTTTACAAAAGCAAAGCCTGTGATTGGCTAATTACAGGGATAAGAAAGGAATTTACATCAAAAAATACAAAAGAAAAGATCTCATGTGGAGTCGGCAGAACAGAGGAGATTTCGCACCAAAGACGCATGGGCTGGTGCGAAATTCGCACATGCATGGTTGGTTGTGCGAAATTCGCACATGCTTGGGCTGTTGTGCGAAATTCGCACTTGCTTGGGCTGTTGTCTTCCGAAGGCCATATCTTCCTCATTTTAGCTCCAAATCGTACACGGTTTGAAGAGTTGGATTCTTGGTTTCCTGAGCTTTGAAATGGTATATAGCATGTAGAAAATGGAATTCGGAAAGTGCTCCAAAAGTGCGAAGGAATACTGCAGCTACTGTCCTCTGTTTTCTTCACTCTGTTTTCCTCTTTGCTTCTCTCCTTTACTTGACTTGGCTTAATGATCCAAAAAGCTGTCAAAACACTAAAACTAGCCACAAATATGATTAGAAGTCATTGCTAGGTCCTTAACATGCCAATTGGAATAAAAATGGAGTACTACACAAAAATGCTTAAAACATAATGAATTAAAGGCGCAAAATAGCCCTTTTTGGGTAGTAATCACTCCCCCCAACTGACACATTGCTAGTCCTTGAGCAATGAAGGAGAAAAAAAGAAAGAAAGAAAAATAGATAATATAATAATTTACAAAATCATGCTGATCACTCCAAAAAATAATCAAGTGGCATGATTGGATCAAACTCTCACATGGCAAGTCAAGGATATAAAACTCAATCATCAACAAGAGTCATCAAATGACTTACCTATCACAACATACAAAGAGTGGGCATTATGCAAATTTGAGTATCACAATAATTTCTACTCCCAAAGGACCAACTCTTAATTTTTCACAAAAATCTAAGTGTTAATGTGCTTAGTTTCCAGTTATAGTATGTCAAACTATATTCTCCCCCCAACTAAGGTTTTTTTCTAACTTTAACAACACTAAACCCCATATATAAGGCTAAGAACGCACCTTTTTCAAAACTCCACCCATCCACCCATGTAACGAGCAGTGAGGTCGGTGACTCCCAACCAATAAAGGCTTAGGGCACCAGGCTTCAAAAATTTTCATCATATACCCCTCGGACCTTGCTCGGGTTTCAAGGCAAGCAAACATTTTTCTTTCTTTCTTTATTTTCTTCAAAGACTCATTGGCCTTTTACAAGGTGTCCCAACACTATTAAATGAGGTCAAAAGTACCAAGTCTAAAATTTTCCTAAGTCAAGAGAGAAATAGTTTTTCATCTTATAATCGCAACCTATTGTGCACAGTGTATGAATAGCTTAAAGTGGAAGAACTGAGGTTGAATTCAATAGAAGTTTCAACAATTCATCAACTTTAGTAAGCATAATACAAACTCTAAGACTATGGCAATAAGATAAGAATTTAATTTCTCCCATTTACTTTTGAGAATTATCTTTGAGAAACAAAGAGAGTTTGCAAAAATTTTTTTAGCAAAATAACTTAACCAAAAATTCAACAAATTACTTCCTCAACTCTCCCCCCAACTAGGATGAACATTGTCCCCAATGTTCCAAAAGCAAGTGATAATAAAAAGGGAGGAAGTGATACCTCCTAATAGTAAGGGACTCTGAATGAACAGGAGAAACCACATGTTGCATAAGAAAAGAAAAATCATAAGAGTGATGATTAGAGGAAATAAAAAGGAAAAGCTAAAATACACAAAAAGGAAGATGTCTATATAAACTGAGAGAGTACAATATACAAGATAAACATGGAATACATCCAATCCCAGTATAAAAGTAGTCCAAAATATATAACACATCCAAAAACATAGAATATAGATACAAATCAAAAAGTGAGAGGAGTGATCGTATGATCAAGTAGTAGGCTCCTCTGGTGGATAGGAGGGGTCCTCTGCTGCAACTATGGAAGGTACCGCTACAGGTGTAGCATCATCAGCTGGAGCAGAAGGCTCTGAGGGCACAGGAGCAACAGGTGGAGCTGGTGGCAAAAGACAGAGGTGCTACTGAATCTCATTGAATGAGAGTCTGCTAGTCCTGCCGAAGCTAGAAGTGGTCCATCCGCTCCATAATAGTCGTCTGAGTAGTGGTCAGAGTTTGGAAAGAAGCGAGCAAGTCACGATACTCTGCACCAGGGATAGTAATGGGCGACTCTGAGGTAGGAGGAACAACAGGTGGGGCGTCAGACGATGCTGCCTCTGGTACGGGCTCCGAGGGAGTTGAAGTGGATTGAGCAGATATAGATGGTAAAGGCTGTGGAGGGACTTCCCTTGGCTCGGGAAGTTCTGGGGAATGCTGATGGAGCCATACCTGATTCCATTGGTCAAAAGAGAAGCTCTCTCGACAATGGCAACGGTGCTCAGAATGAGGGTCTGCAGGGAAACCCATATGTGCCAGAACATGGCATAGCAGCCGAGGGAAAAGTAACAGAATGGTGTCTGCCCTCGTAAGACGCCACTTATGCACCTTCTCCTCAAAATGGAGGAGGGCGGCCATAATCAAATGATGGGGGCCAAAGTAGTAGCCCTCAGAGATACGGAATAACGCTTCTAGAATGGCTCCTCGCCTCTGCATTCTATGCTGAAAGGAAAAAGATTGTTGCGAAGCACCACATCAACTAGGAGCATCCCTTCCTCATAATGATCCTCTGTGAAGATGTCCCTCGAGATAGTATACGAACCATATCCCACTCAGAAAGTGGGGCCCAGCATCTAAATGCAGCGGGATCTGCTGGTGCATAAGGGATATGGAAAGCCTTGGCAATCTGTCTAGCCCCCAAAATACCCTGGCGTCCATCAATGGTAAAAAGGATCGAGGCTGGTACCGGGACACCACGAGTAGTCATAGACTAGTAAAAGTCTAAAGCTACTCGAGGATAAAAGAACTGTGGCGGAGTCATAAAGGGTACAAGATGGTACCTCTCAAGTAGGCGGTATGAATCTCTCAACTCAGGCTGCTGTCGCAAAATAGAGTGATCAAAATATGCCTCGACATGGAATGCTCTCGATCGGCAATCGGAGTTGCCTTCAATGGGCGAGCTGGCGAGGATAGGGCACCTGGTGGGAGGAGGCTGAGACTGTGAATCTCGAGGTGCTCTGGAGGACTCTCCTGGCTCTGAAGTCTTGGCCTTCTTTGTAGGAGGACTCCTAAGTGGAATCTGAGTAGGGGCCACAGGCGTGGCAACTGCTCTCCTCGTATGGTATCTGCGCTGAGGGGCAGAATCAGGTAAATGTGCGGGTGCATCTAGTGGGGCCCGCACAAGAGCAGCTCTCTGACTGCTCTGGGGAGCTGAGGCATAGCCTCCTCGGGTCTTAGGCATAATGGAGCAAAGAAATGAGGCTTAGAGGCTTTGGATTGGGGAAGGTAGGGATGAAGAAGCTCAAAAATTCGCACAAGGGAAGAGTGGTGCGAATTTCACACAAGGGAAGGGTGTTGTGCGAATTTCGCACAAGGGAAATGTGTTGTGCGAATTTCGCACAATGCACTATTCACCCGTGCAAATCCGAAATTGTGGTGGTTTCAAATGGCAACAATTCTTGGTTTTTGAGGGTGGGAAATGCTAGCTGAGGTAGGAAAGGAGTTTTTCATGGTGGCTAAGCTTGGAAATGGGAGCTTTACAAGAAGAGAATGAGAGATTTTGAAGCTCCCATAGCCGGCGGCAATGGGTTTCTTATGAAGAAACCGTGGCTTTGAAATCTATGCTTGAGGTTTTGATTTTGAAAAATCAAGGTTGGGTTGGGTTTAGGGATGAATTTGGAGTGTTGAGTGAAGAAATGAAGGGTTTTTGATGGTGGAAGGAGGAGAAAAAGCTGAAAATGGAAGGTACGGACTGTTGTGAATAGTATTAGCCGTGGCTATGGAATGAAGTTCTTGAGATGGGCTGCCATGGTGGGGTTAAGGATGGGGGATGATGAAGGAGAGGACCTTGTGGATGGAAAGGGGTGATCGGAAGAGAAGTGTTGAGAGAATTGAAGAAGAACAAGCTTAGAATTGAAGAAGAGAAAATGGCTTTTAAAGAGAAATGTGAATTTCGCACAAGGAATAGTGAAGTGCGAAATTTTCGTATTCCTGTGGTTCTCCAAGACAGAGAGCATGTTTTTTTGGAAAATGGTCATAAAGGCAATTTCGCACAAGGTTCGCATTCCTGTGCATTTTCGCACTGAGATTTTGGGTAGGGATCGAGAGCATGCTTTTGAAAATTGGTCACAAAAGCGAATTCGTACAAGGGGGATGTGTTGTGCGAATTTTGCACCAGAGGATTGGGTGGTGCGAATTTTGCTGTGTCTTGGCTTTTCTCCTCTGTTTTCCCTTGTTTTCATTCTTCAAGCTTTCCTACCTACATGTTAACACAAAAACCAATTTAAACCACATTAGAATGAACTTAAGGGCAAAAATAAAAATCAAAACATGCATAAACACAAGAAAAACACTAAATTAAACTAAAATCAACTTAAAAGGAAACAAAAAGAGGATGCACTTTTTAGTCTTTGAAGAGACTAAGTTCAACCATGAACTGAGTGTTTTCATGTTAGAGGTGGATCAAGGAGGATGAATTCCTCCTTGTCTCGGGAAAATGATTCCATATAGGGCTTGAGACGATGCCCATTCACTTTGAAAGTTCGAGTGCTGTTGAAGTTGAGTAGTTCCATTACTCCATTTGATTGCACGTCATGAATTATGAAAGGACCCGTCCACCTTGATTTCAATTTTCCCAGAAAAAGGTGAAGCTTAGAGTCATAAAGCAAGACTCTTTGCCCCTTGGCAAAATTCTTCTGATTTACCAACTGATCATGCCATTTCTTCAACCTCTCTTTTGCAATTTTTAAATTGAGGTAAGCATCATTCCTCATTTCCTCCAATTCATTCAAATCCAAACATCTCTTCAACTCGGCTCTTGTCAAATCCATGTTGAGCTTCTTGATTGCCCATCATGCTTTATATTCAACCTCTATTGGAAGATGGCACGCTTTGCCATAAACAAGGCGATAAGGAGACATTCCAAGAATGGTCTTATAAGCGGTCCTATAAGCCCATAATGAATCTAGGAGCTTAATAGACCAATCCTTCCTATTCACATTCACCACCTTCATCAATATATTCTTGATTTCCCGATTGGCTAACTCAACTTGGCCACTTGTTTGAGGGTGATAAGGTGTAGCTACCTTGTGCTTGACCCCATATTTGGCTAGAAGAGTCTCAAAAGGCTTATTGCAAAAGTGGGTTCCTTCATCATTGATAATGGCCTTAGGCACTCCAAATCTTGAAAAGATGTTCTCCTTGAGGAATTTAAGAACCACCTTATGATCATTGCTCCTACATGGGATTGCTTCTACCCACTTAGAGACATAATCCACTCCCACCAAAATATAGGAGTGTCCAAATGACATTGGAATGGTCCCATGAAGTCTATCCCCCAAACATCAAAGACATCCACTATCAAGATGGGGTTCAATGGCATCATATTTCGGCGTGTTAGCTTCCCAAGCCTTTGACACCGATCACATCCCTTGCACATAGTGTGGGCGTCCTTGAAAAGAAAGGGCCACCAAAAACTTGATTAGATCACTTTCATAGTTGTTTTCTGGGAAGCAAAATAACCTCCATATGCACTATCATGACAATGGGATAGAATTCCTGATTGCTCTTGTTCAGGAACACATTTCCTTATGATTTGATCCGCACAATATTTGAAGAGAAAAGGCTCCTCCCAATAATAAGCATGGGTCTTAGCAAAGAAATGCCTCTTGTCTTGGGCACTCCACTCACTTGGAACTTCTCCAGTAACCAAGTAATTTGCAATGTGAGAATACCATGGAGCTACCTCTATTGACATGAGAGACTCCTCAGGGAAGTCATCATTGATATGTAGACCATGTGAGTCATGTGCTATCACAAGTCTTAACAAGTGGTCAGCTACCACATTTTCTACTCCCTTTGTATCCCAGATTTAGAGATTGAATTCTTGAAGCAAAAGGATCCATCTTATCAATCTTGCCTTGGCATCTTGCTTGGTTAGCAAGTACTTCAAAGCGGAATGGTCAGTGAACACCACTATAGAGGACCCTACCAAATAGGCACGAAACTTATCCAAGGCAAAAACTACTACCAACAACTCCTTCTCAGCAGTTGTGTAGTTCCTTTGAGCCTCATTCAAAGTTTTGCTTGCATAATAAATCACATAGGGCTTTCTATCTTCTCTTTGCCCCAAAACAACCCTCATAGCAAGATCACTTGCATCACACATTACCTCAAAAGGTAATTTCCAATTTGGGGCTCTCACTATTAGTGCAGTTGTGAGGAATTGCTTTAGTTCCTCAAAACTCTTCTGACATTTCTCATCCCACACAAACTTGACATCCTTTACCAAAAATTCACAAAGAGGTTTTGAGATTTTTGAGAAATCCTTAATGAACCTCCTATAGAACTCGGCATGTCCTAGGAATTGCCTAATTCCTTTAACATTTGTGGGAGGTGGCAACTTAACAATTAGCTCCACCTTTGCCTTATCCACCTCAATGCCATTCTTGGAGATTATATGTCCTAAGACAATTCCTTGTTGTACCATAAAATGACACTTCTCCCAATTTAGCACTAGGTCTTTCTCAATACATCTTTGGAGAACAACTTCTAAATGCAACAAACACTTCTGATAAGAACTTCCATATACAGTAATGTCATCCATGAAGACTTCCATGATGCGCTCCACCATATCACTGAAGATGCTTAGCAACATCTTTGGAAAGTTGCAGGTGCATTACATAGACCAAAGGGCATCCTCCTATAGGCAAAAGTACCAAAGGGGCAAGTGAAGGTTGTCTTTTCTTGATCTTCCAAATCAATCTCTATTTGGAAGTACCCCGAGTAACCATCCAAAAAACAGTAGAAAGGATGCCCTGAGACTCTCTTAAGGACTTGATCCATGAAAGGCAATGAGAAATGGTCCTTCCTAGTCACTGAATTCAACCTCCTGTAGTCTATACACAACCTCCATCATGAGGTAGGACGTGTAGAGACTTCTTCCCCTTTCTCATTCTGGATCACAGTAATTCCAAATTTCTTTGGGACTACTTGGGTTGGGCTCACCCACAAGCTATCTGAAATGGGATATATGATCCCTACTTGAAGTAGTTTCAGAACTTCACCCCTTACCACCTCTTGCATGTGAGGATTCAACCTCCTCTGGGCTGCCTCACTGGTTTTGCATCTTCCTCCATGTAGATATGGTGGGTGCACACCAAAGGGCTAATCCCTTTCAAATCATAAATTTGCCATCCAATGGCTTTCTTGCATTTTCTGAGGACTCCCAAAAGACTATCCTCTTGATCACTTGTGAGAGTTGAAGAAACCACCACGGGACATTTGTCATCTTCCTCCAAATATGCATACTTCAAATCAATAGGAAGTGGCTTCAAAACCAGCTTTGGAGGGTCCTCCGTAGCTACTCCTTGTGAGTCCTCCTTATTGAATAGTGGTAAGATCTCTTCCCGTCTCCTCCAAGGAGACATGATGGCTAACACATCAAAGGGTTCAGGTAACCCTTCTTCAAGCACTCCAAAGCTTTCTTTCAAGCTCTCTTCTAAATTCTTGTCACAATGCTATTCAACCAAGGTGTTGATCAAGCACACCTCCTCCAATCCTTCCTCATCTTCTGGGTGAAGATGCCTCTTGCATAGGTGGAATATGTTTTATTCCAAGGTCATGTTTCCAAATGTGAGCTGCATCACCCCATTCCTACAACTGATGATGGCATTGGAGGTAGCTAGGAAAGGTCTTCCAAGGATGATTGGCACATAATTTGCTTCCTTAACAGTGAGATCAGTATCAAGCACCACAAAATCCACGGGATAGTAGAATTTGTCCACTTGAACTAGAACATCCTCTATCACCCCCCTTGGGATTTTGATTGACCTATTAGCTAAGGAGAGAGTGATGGTTGTGGGCTTCAGTTCTCCAAGTCCCAGTTGCTTATACACAGAGTATGGGAGCAAATTCACACTTGCCCCCAAGTCTAGTAAAGCCTTCTCCACATGTGTCCCTCCAATGTTGACTGAAATGGTGGGACATCTCGGATCTTTGTACTTAACTGGAGACTTACTCTGAATGATGGCACTTACTTGCTTAGTGAGGAATGCCTTCTTTGTCACATGCAACCCTCTCTTGACCGTGCACAAGTCCTTTAAAAATTTTACATATGTGGGGACTTGCTTGATCATATCAAGTAAGGGTATATTCACCTTCACTTGTCTCAAAACTTCAAGAATTTCTGATGAATTCTTGATTCGCTTCTTTCCATATAAAGCTTAAGGAAAAGGGGGAGGCATATGTTTCTTCATCATATCCTCCTTAATCACAATCCTTGGCTCTTCTTCAATGCTTGATTTGGATGCACTCTTCTTCCCACTCTTCTCTTCTTGGTTATTGCTCTCTTTAACCAAGGTTCTCTTTGACATGAGTTATTCATCTTGCCTCATCTTAGGCAAGGGTTGATCAACCTCCTTCCCACTCCTCAAGGTGATCACAGCTTTGACCTCCCTCAACTTTGAAGACTCCCCATCTTGGGTTTCAACTTCATGAACACCCTTGGGATTTTGGCTTGGTTGAGAGGGAAACTTTCCTTTCTCATTCACTATGTTGAGGTTGGTAAGCCTAGAGATGGAGTATTGAATATTATCTATCTTCTGAGATAGATCATTTTGCATCCCATCCATTCTCTTAATCTGAGAACTCTCAACATTTTCAATCTTTTGGTGCAATTGGGAGTTGATTGCCTTTTGTTCACCCACAAAGTCACCCATGACTTTACTTAGGTTCACAATGGATTGCTCCACTGAAGAGGTTTGTTGAGGTGCTTGGGTTTGGGCTTATGGTTGGTATGGAGGTGGTCTTGGTTTCCAAGAAAAATTTGGATGATTTCTCCAGCTTGAATTATAGGTGTTTCCATAAGGTGCATTGTTGTTGGGCCTAAATTGCCCCACAACATTGGCTTGATCACCTAACATCTCCCTCACAGCTGGGATGGTTAGGCACTCATCTACCACATGATCACATGATTGGCAAATGGTGCATGGCATGACATGGGCTTATGTCTCGGAAATGGCTTGGACTTCATGCATTTTTTTCAACTCAAGTTCTTCCAACCTCCTTGCCATTGTTGCCACCTTAGCTTTCATGTCCATGTCCTCACTTAACATGTACATTCCACCCTTTGGATTTACAGGAGCTTTCATCCTTCCCATTTCCCTTGAGTTGGGTTCATCCCATCCTCTTGATACCTCAGATACATAACTTAAAAAGTCCATGGCTTCTTCCGGATTCTTACTCATAAAATCCCCCCCACACATGGTTTCAAGAATTTGCTTCATGGAGGAAGACATCCCATCATAAAAATAGCTCACCAAGAGCCATGTATCAAAGCCATGATGAGGACAAGCATTGATGGCCTCCATATACCTTTCCCAACATTCATGGAACTTCTCATTTTCTTTTGCAGAAAAGTTTGAGATTTGTCTCTTCAACCCATTGGTCCTATGGGTGGGGAAAAATTTCTTCAAAAATTCGGCCTGAAGATCAACCCAATTCCTTATGCTCCTTGGCCTTAAAATTAAGCCATATTTTTGCCTTGTCTTTCAAAGTTAAAGGGAATAGCTTGAGTCTCATCGAGTCTATTGAAGCTCCTCCCTCTCTAAAAGTATTGCACACCTCCTCAAACTCCTTGATATGGGCATATGGGTTCTCACTCTCCATTCCATGGAAATTTGGTAGGAGGGGCACAATATGGGGCCTTATAATCAGCTGCTCAAGAGGAGGTACGATGCATGAGGGTGCACTCATCCTTGGTGGGTGCATTCTATCCCTCATGGATAGATATGCATTTGAATTACCCCCTTGACCGTGTTGAGAATTTTGATCCTCTGGTGGAGGGTCCATGATGTTTACACAGATGTCCAACTCTGTGTCTTGAGGATTCTCTATCCTTACTAGTCTTCCCTCTTGGTCCCGAATCCAATAGGGCATGCACAAGTTACAACTTTCCTGAAAACAAAACAAAGACAACAAAAACAAAAGAAAACTAGAAGAAAGTTAAGGTTAGAAAGAAAATGAAAGTAAACTTAACAAAATGAAAATGAAAGGAAATGAAGTTAGTGAAAAAGGAATTCACCACACTTGTGATGGAAATCACAAGTAGCCTCTAAAAGGTTGTATCACTGTATCGTGGCACCATTCCCGGCGGCAGCGCCATTTTGATTCATGCCCAGTCGGGTGTTTTAATAAAAAATATTTATAAATCCTATGACCTCATACTAGCGTAGCAAAGTTACTATAGTATAGCAGCTCTAGGGTCGAACTCTGGGATGGGTTTTCATTCTACCAGTGATATACTCAAGATTAGAAATTGAATCTGATGATTTCCTTTGTCAAAAACTTAAAGTTTAAAAGAAAATAAATTTTTTTTTTAAAGTGGTGTTTGAAACTAAACTAATATAGAACTAGGTAAAAATGGAAGAAAGAAAGTCTCTCGGAGCTAAGGGTTGCTAGGATCAAGTTTAGAATGCAAAGTGGAAATTCCGGATTCTTCTTCTCGTATTGGGGACAACAACATAAAGGATGGTTGTTTCCCGAACCGGTATAGGTTTAACAATGAAGATTTAATCCATAAAAAGTCAATAGAAATGGTAGTCAGGTTCCATTAATGGCTTTAGACACTATGGGTCTTCACCTTGAGCCACTTTTCAATGGCTCGTACATGATAACTAATGGTCTAATATGGATCTAGCAATAAGTATCCATAGAGACCTAAAGCTTAACATGTATTGGCCATTCAAAGTGATTCTAAGGGATTTAAAGCAAAACTTTAGATTTTAAAAGCCATTTATGAACTCCAACTACCTGTATTTAATGCACGAGAGTTTTCCACTTTTGCATCTGGACTTCTCACCTAGCTTCCTTCACTCCAAGAAACCAAAGGTTTAGCCTCTCATCCTCTAGGAAAACATCCTCAGAGGTTATTTGGCTTCCAAGAAAAAGAAAATAGTAGAGAGAAAAGGAAAGCAAAGAGAGCCCTGTATTTTACTAAGTGTAAAACATAACAGAAGAAATAAAAATGATAGTGCTCAAAAATATTTTTAAAACACTCAAGTTAATCAGATGTCTAGAATTCATCATGTGCAGTAGGTACGACTTTGAAAAATCATATCTCCATAAAATAAGCATATTATTAATAGTTTATATGTCTAAGATTAATTTCAAGAAGCCTAGAATTGAAGAAAAATATTGAATCAAATTTAAAAAGTTATTTGGTATTTTATTTTTACAAAAATATCTCGGGTGTCCAAAACTGGGTGAAAACGGAGTCCCCCTAAAAACTCATTTATATCTTCTATTCCATAATGGATTTCTAACTCAAACGAAACTTTAAATTCAAGTTCAAGAAGTGAGGAAAGTCATACAAGTTTTGGAAATTTTTTAAAAATATTCTAAAGTTGCTGAAACAAATTTTAAATCTAGAAGGTTAGTGGTTGAATGGAAACTGGCAACTAGAGGTTTATATCGACAATAGGGTGAATTTGGTCCCGCTGAAGGACTTTCCAACCAGCAAGTTTTCTACATCTGTCACAGTAGATACGGGTCAAGGAAAAATTTGTCTCCTCATTTTTAGCTATAATCGTTTTAGAAATTATTAATCCATCGTCTAGACGGTAAGTGTTAATAACGTAATCAGCCATATAGTAGCTAGTATTGAGTTCCCTAGCTTGTACAACAACACCTCAAACATTTAGGTTGCTACTAAAGAACCGAAAGCAATAATAACAGCTGAGCCGTGTTGGAGTTGGGTTGGGATCCTGTGCCGGAGTTGGGTCTGATGTTGATGTGGTTGGTCTTGTTGTTTTTGGAACTATCACTTTCCTGAAATTAGCATACATGTTGGATTAATTTGAAAGAAACAACTTCCAAGTGAAAAGGGAATCTGATCGATGATGAACAACAATTTGAAGAAATTGCTAAATTTGAAATCAATAACTCCCAAGTTATCAAATTCTTGAATGCTGGCAAACTCGAATTTAATTTTTATTCTCCATCCAAGCCAGTTTCCACATGAAGTACCACAGTAGATAGAAACCGCATCTGTCACGACCCAAATTCCGGGCGACCCAAAATTTGGCCCATGACCCCAAGTCAAAGGTTTGACCCTAATGGTTCCTCCTATTCCATGCTAGCAGTCAACCAAAACACTCTGAAATTTTATTTTATTTTTTTTACACATACATCCCACTAGAATTCTCATAAACTACAATATCCCAAAACTACTCAAAACAACAAGGTTTAATAAATATTCATTATAGTCCAAAAAGAAAAGTTCACAATTAAACAACTTAATTAAAATAAGGCTTCATAACAAATCCATAAGTCATAATTACTAAAACAAATCCCAAAATCCAAAAAAACACAATAAAAGAAAATGCCACGCTCCACTAGGCCGCTCCATGAGCATCTTGAAGTCCTCCCTGCCCCACCTGTGGATCCTCATGAGTGATATCTGCATCTAAAAAGATGTAAAAAAAAAAAAAGGGTGAGCATTTCCACATTGCTCAATAGGATGCCTAACACCCAAGGGGTTAAGGGGATTACTAAGTTCCAAAGAATACGAAAAGAACACTTCAACACAACTGGACAATTCAATAGTATCAATCAAACCACACAGTTTAATATCTAATATTATACACAATTTCACAACATTCAACAATGAAATGAATGCACATGAATGTGTGACACACAGTCATACAATGTACTATTATTTTCGGGCTTTCACCGAAGGATACGCGTCCGCACCCAAATACACTCCCCATTCGGAGTCTTCCCGGGGTAACTTTTGGGTCTTTCACCCTAGGGATCTCTCTCCCTTCTTAATTCGCCTCACACGGGCTTCACTTTTCATCACTATTTCATTTTCTTACATTTTATATACTTTTCACAATTTTCATAATTTTTTTTTCACATAACCATAATGCAAATGAATGCCACAATTCCAAAGTTCCTCAATAATTTCAACAATTTCAACATTCCCCAATAATCCAATAAAATAATTTTCCATATTAAAATTTCCAAAAATTTCCCAAATAAATATTCAAAAATTTGCATATCAATAAACTTGAAATTACACCACACTTACGGATTTTTTCAACCATTCTAATAATTTCTAATATTCGAAATTAACTAAGTTTCCACCATAAAATTCCGAAAATATTCTAACCAATGCCCAAAAATTCACAAATCACTATTTTTGAAATTAAACCCTAATTTCGGAAATTTTCAACCCTTCTAATAATTTTTAATATTCGAAATTAACTAACTTTCCACCATAAAATTCCGAAAATATTCTAACCAATGCCCAAAAATTCACAAATCATTATATTTGAAATTAAACCCAAATTTAAAAATTTTTTCAACCCTTCTAATAATTTTTAACAATTCAAAACAATTAATTATCAACCGAAAGCAATTTCCCACAATTACAAAAATTCCAAACAAATTCCAAATAATAAAAAAAAATTCATACAACACTCATATTTCCTACTTAACTCATAATGACAAGATTTACAATTTTTTTCGAAGGAAAAAACATTAAATTTAAGTTTTAGGGTTAGGTTCCCCTACCACAGATCTAAGAATTCAACCGCTAAAAACACGATTGGTCATAGTAGGATTGTTCATCTCGTCGAGTAGAGCACCTCCTCAAAATCTGAACCAAAACAGAGGTCGTTTGGCCACCCAAACAACCGGTCAAAGTTTCGGCGAGATGCAATTTCTCCATAGTGCCGCCGCCGCCTCCTTTTCTCACTCGTTCTGCCACTGTTTTCCTTTCTTTTTGCAAAGCCCGTTTCATTTCCTTGTTTTAATCCACTTACCACCAATCCACTCAAGCCCAGCCCAAAGTTCAAAAACCCAATAACTAATTCCCATTTTTCTTTTAAACCCCATTTCATCCAAGCCCAAATTAATTCCATTTCATATATTTTATTATTATTATTATTATTTTTTAAAGTCCACTTACAGCCACTGCCCACCGCCCAAATCCAAAGGCTCCAATTAATCATTTTGTTTATTTCTTTTCTTTTCTCTATTTTCATTTGGTTATTTTCCATTTCCAATTTCATTTCATTTTTTATAACACACAAATTAATATTTTCTCAATTTTATTAATAAGGAATTTAATTTAATTAATTAATATTTTTTAATTCTAATTAATTTTAATTAATTAACTTTTCGTTTTCGTTTTTGTTTTTGTTTTTCGAAAATTCTCAATTACTAAAATCCTAAGAAATTTCTACCTTAAAGCTGACATGGCACAAAATTTTCAACTCACCTAATTGACCAACACAATAAACTGAATTTCACCAATCCAAAACTAACACGTGTTCTTCAGACACTTTTCAAAATAGAAATGCTAACTTGGCATAAAATACCAGGTCATTGCAGCATCCACATGACTCTCTTCAGGATGTTCACCAACATATAGACCACGAATTGAATTACTGTATGCTCTTGCATCACACCAGTAACATCGGGATCAAAGAAGAGCTTAGCCATGGAAAAGGGTAGTCAAAAGCAACGTGATTATGACAATGGATGCAGCGGAAATCGCAAGAAAGTGGTGGGGCATCCAGAAAGGCTTCAAGAGCATCAAGCATACTTGCAGTTTTTGGTGGAAGCGCCATTTGAACTTGGAATACCAAAGATTACCAGCTACTCTTCTTGATGGATCCTTCCAAAGACCTCTAGGATTTTCTTAGATCACAGCTTCAAGACGCATGCCATCATGGACCAAACCACCATTCAGAAAACGTGCTGCAATATCTCCTCTTTTCAATCTGGAAACCTTCTTTCATTAACTCGGACTAACCCTCGAAGAAACACAAACTAATCTTCTTTCAAAACCCGGATTGACTTTTGAAGAAAAACGGACTAACCTTCCTCTTAAAATTTTGGTGCTTGGCTCATCCTTCCTCTCATACCACAGCTTAAATGTGCTCCCAAAGCGTGTTCTCAATGATAAAAAAAAATAGTCTGAATGTGACTTTAAAACAAAACACGCTCTGAATATCCCCAGAACACGGCCTAAACGTGCTCTTAAAAATGAGTTGAATATCTCTGTCTCCATATTCTTTCAAACAGAAAAAAAACCCCTAAATGTCTTCAAAACGCGGACTGTATCTCTCTAAAAGAGGATTGTTTCCTATCCAAACTTTTCCCTTCAATCCATTTCAATATGTACCCATGGTATTCTCTGATTTTTCTTCAGCCATGATGCTTTGAAGATCTGCCGTGAATCCTCTCAAAAATCTGGTGAAGCTCATCTTCAAAAACTGTTGCCCCCCTAAAAAATCTGGTCATGCTCCTCTAAAAAAGAAAAGCCATGTTTTCTCCCTTCAACTTACGAAGACCCTCTCCATGGTGCAATCTGCAGTGTCTAGATTTCCAACAGTTGGTTGCCTCACTAAAAATTTCTCTTGATCTCTCTTTATCCCATTTGAAAATTTTCTTCTTTTCATCCCTTCTCTCTAGAACGATGCAACTGACTCCTCTTCTGTCCCTCTCCATCACGTTGCCCATCATCCCAAGACGTGCTGAATATATCTCCCAACTCTTGCTAAAAAAATAATTCCTCCTCTAACCTGCTCAGAATGGTCTTGCCCCCTCTCTTACTCAATGCGACTGCACCTTCTTTGGACTCCCCCCATCAGCCCGTTGTTTGCTCCCTCTCTTACTCAGTCAATCCGCGATTCCTCTAATCAGCCCCGTTGACTCCACCAACATGGAAAAAACCCCTCACCAGTCCGGAGAGAGCCCGCAATCTTCCGCATCAGTCACGAACCTCGCCTTCATTCCATCCACATACACACCAAATATCTTCTTTTCACCTGCCAAAACCAACTTTGGTAAGTTTCTTGAACACAACCCTCCCTGAAACCTTCCTATCTCTCTTTTTCTTCCATTTTTCATATCCGTCTTGGGCTGAATGCTCTTTCAAATCACGGCTGAATCTCCATTCCAAAAAAAACCATGCAATAATAATAATAATAATAATAATAATAATAATAATAAATCATCCAATTAAAAAATAAATAAATAAATAAAAAGATTAATCACATGCATGCACAAGATAACCCAAATATTATTTCATGGTAAAGAAACATAACATTAGTATCATATAATTTCCTAAAAAAAAATAAAAATAAAAGAACAAACAAATAAATAAACTAGAACCCACTTAAAACAAAAATCCAACCAATAGAATTCCAGAAGACAAACCTTGGTGCACTAAGCTTAAAGAACTATCCAAGAGATCCTAAGTGGGCCTAAGATGGTGCTTAATGGGCCAAGTGCATCTAAACGTGCCTAGGGCACCTAAGTGAGCCAAGGTGGTGCCTATTGGGGCAAGTGTACCTAAATGGGCCTAAGGTGCCTAAGTGGGCTTAAGGTGGTGCCTAATGGGCCAAGTGTACCTAAATGGGCCTAAGTTGCCTAAGTGGGCCTAAGCTGCATAAGTGGGCTTAAGTTGCCTTAGTGAGCCTAAGTCTAAATTAGGGATGCCAAGAGTCACAATAGGGTTAGATAAATCCCTCAACCAAAGTCCTCAAAGTGGCTTAGAAAAGATAGGCTACACGAGTAGTAATGGGCCACCAAGGAATTGTTGTAAAGTACCGAATAAATACTTAATAGGACATGTGCTAGGAGGACAAAATGTAGGGTTTACAAGGACCATCCCACTTGATTCTCAAATCATCTAGAATAATCTTTAGCCAAAGTAGTTCACATAACCCTTGAGCAATGGCCCTAAACTCTGATTCTATAGACGACCTTGCTACCACATTCTGTTTTTTACTTCTCCATGTTACCAGATTACCTCTAAGAAACGTACAATACCCTGTAGTTGATCTTCGATCCACTAGGGAACCTGCACAGTCAGCATCGATGTATGCTTCTAGAGCAAGAGTATTGTTCTTCTTGAACAAAATTCCTTTCCCGAGGTTGCCTTTCAAGTAATGCAGCACCTTGTAAGCAGCTTGAAGATGAGGTTCTCTTGAATCATGCATGAATTGATTGATCATGCTTATCAAGTAGGCGATGTCTGGCCGAGTGTGAGCAAGGTATATGAGCCTACCAACCAGCCTTTGGTACATTCTTTTATCGACCACTGGTTCTTCTTTAGCTTCTCCCAACTTGTGGTTTGGATTCATTGGGGTATAGACTAGTTTACACCCAATCTTCCCTATTTTTGCCAATATATATCAGTCACATACTTTTGTTGAGAGATGAAGATCCCTTGTGTGGAATATATCACCTCAATACTGAGGAAGTACTTTAGTTTTCCTAGTACCTTTATCTCAAACTCTATTGTTAATCTTTGCTTCACTTCATGCTTTTCTCTCTCATCATTTCCAGTCACTATGATGTTGTCAACATAGACTAGATGAGTAGTTACTCTCCTTGTAGCCAAGTGCTTAATGAAGAGAGTGTGGTCACCTTGGCTTTGTTTGTACCCAGACTCTTTCATGCCTTTTTCAAATCTCCCAAACCAAGCCCTAGGAGATTGTTTTAGCCCATAAAGGGCCTTTTTCAACTTGCACACCTTGTTACCTGTGTTTCCATCAAATCCTGATGGGATGTTCATGTAAATCTCTTCATCTAAATCACCATGAAGAAATGCATTCTTAACATCATACTATAGGAGTTGCCAATTGTAGTGGGCAGCCAGTGACAATAGGATTCTTACATTATTCATTTTTGCAACTAGAGCAAAAGTCTCCTGATAATCAACTCCATAAGTTTGAGTGTACCCTTTGGCTACCAATCTTGCTTTATAGACCTCAAGAGATCCATCAACCTTATATTTCAGTGTGAAAATCCACTTGCAATCACCAATGTTTTTTCCTTTCGGTCTTTCAACAATCTCCCATGCTTTATTCTTTTCTAATGCACTCATCTCCTCTTTCATAGCATTCTTCCATTCCCTTTTTGCTAGTGTTAGGGTTGATAGTGGTGTTTAGACTCACAATAAAATTCTTATGGGTTGGTGATAGGTGCTTAAGAGACACATAGTGTGATAGTGGATAGAATGGTCGGTTAGTGCATTCTTTGGCGCCTTTTTTTACAGCAATGGGAAGGTCTAGGTCTAGGTTGCCTATTGAGTCAGTGGAAGTTTCACCAGGTTGTGTATGTAAAGGTGGGTCTGATCTTACCGTGATTTCATTCCTAAGGTCTAAGTTGGATTCTTGGACCTGCTTTTGTTCTGGAATGGCCTTTTCCCTTGAATAAACCTTAGGAAACTGTGGAAAATTGCGAGTGACATTGCTGGAACAGAGGATGACACGGGTTCAGTGGTAAAATTGGGTGACTCAGATGTGATTGATTCGGATGACTCAGGTTCTTCATCACCATAGGTTGAGACATGAAGAAGATCAAGAAGTTCAAAGGACTCACAAGGACGATCTTCCACCATTGAAATCTCCTCTTAAAGAGAGGACTTGGGGAAAAAAATTTTATTTTCTATAAAGGTGACATCTACAGAGATGTAAAATTTTCTAGCTAAGGGATTGTAACACTTATATCCTTTTTTAATGGATGAGTAACCAAGGAGGACACATTTTATGGCTCGAGGGTCTAGCTTGTCTCTATGTTGGCTGTGGACATGAACAAATGCACTGCACCTAAATACCTTAGGAGTGAGCCCATTTGAGGTTCTGAAGTGTGGATAGAAACTCTTAAGTATCTCTACGGGACTTTTGTTGTCTAACACTCGCGAGGGAATTCTATTTATCATGTATGTGGCAGTAAAAACAGCTTCCCCCTAATAGGACTTGGAAACATTCCCTTGAAAGAGTAAGGCTCGGGTTGTGTTGAGTAAATGCCCATTTTTCCTCTCAACTACCCCATTTTGTTGGGGTGTGTTAACACATGATGAGTCATGGAGCATGCCCTGTGATTAAAAATAGGGTGACAAAATCTGGTTGAAGTAATCTCTAACATTGTCTGTCCTAAAGCTTTTTATTTTAAACCCAAATTGGTTTTCAACCATTGAGTGGAAATTAGGTATAACAATGCTAACATCATATTTTTGTTTAAGAAGAAAGATCCATGTAACCCAAGTGCAGTCATCAATTAAGGATACAAACCAACAAGCCCCAGAAATATTAGGTATAGTTGAAGGACCCCATATGTCACTATGAATCAAATGAAAATGATGAGAACTTCTTTTATTGCTAATAGGAAAAGATACACGAGTATGTTTTTCTGATTCACAAGTTTCGCAATGAAACTTAGAAATATCTAATCCTTGGAACAAATAAGGAAACATGACCTTTGAAACCATAAAAGATGGATGACCTAGACGTAGGTGATACAACTAGATGGTATCCATATTTGAGGAACTAAGAAAAGACAACGACAAATTATTACTAGTTTTCTGAGATGATTCAAGGTGGTAAAGACCATTCCTTTCCTTAGCAAGTCCAATCCTCCTCCCCAAGCCTTGTTCCTGAAAAACATAATAAGAAGGGGAAAAAAAAGCATAACATTTAAGATCATGGGTAAACTTTTGAATGGAAACAAGGTTGGCCGACAATTTTGGTACATGGAGGACATTTTTAAGAATAAGGGTAGGTGTGATGTATATGTCTCCGAAACCTGCAACAGTAGCTAAAGAGCCATTGGCCACTACAATTTTCTTGTTACTTGGGCTTGGGGTATAGGTATGGACAAGTTGAGATTTTGAGGTCATATAGTCTGTGGCACCGAAGTCTATTATTCAAGAGTCATCATAAACCCTATGTGAGGCATTTATGTAAAAAGAGAGTGAAGGTGTACCTGAAAGAGCCAAAGAACAATTCTAGTAGGTTTGTCAAGGGATCCCAACAAGCTTCTCAACTTCTTCATTTCTTCACTATTGAACAAGTTCCAGTAGGTTTGTAAAGAACACATGAATAAAAAAAAATCCAGCTATGAAGGCTAAAAAAATGGCAATGAAGGCCAGAATAATGCCCAGGTCTTAAAAACTTACAACTCTAATACCATGATACGAATATGGGATGAAAAATAATAAGTTCTATCTATTAGATTGACTATACACACAGTTTATATAGGAGATTACAAGAGAAGAAATAAGAAACAAGAGGCATAATAGGAAACTAACTTATTCCTAAACTAACTTATTCCTAAATCATAAAATATCTATTTATAGAAATAGGAAACTAATAAAACTATCTATTTACAGAAATAGGAAACTACCATAATAGGAAAATAATTCTCCTATTCTATTTACAGCTCAACACTTATCAATACCGTTGATTGTTTTATCATTGTTGGCTTGTAGAAGGTCTTGTTGATTGATTAGACCAGTTTCGAGCCACCATGGCACTAGCTTCAAGTGTTACGGAATCGCCTTTTAGAGTGGTGCTACGTATGGCCTCTCATCAAATCAAAGAATAACATTCCTCCAAGTTTAGAATCGGGTCCCTATGCAAAATCTCTCGTCGAATTTGGTCAAACCCTTCATTTAATCCATCTAGGAATATGTGAACTCTCAATCATTCAATAGACCTGCAATATGCCTTGACATCATCAGGATCCTTCATGACTACCTTATCACGATGGTCCAATTCTTGGAAAATTATATTAACTCTCCATAATATATAGAGTTTTTTTTTTCATTTTGCTTTGCGAAGAAGGCCTTCTCTATCATATAATGTTTTTGACAATGCATCCCAAATTTCATAGGCTACTAGGCAAGCGCAAGTAACGTTGCATAATTTTATTGAGACATGAACATTAAAAGCCACCTTTTGACCTTTTGATTTTCAACATACCATTTGTCATATCCTTCATCAGACTCCTTAGGTGACTTAGTTTTGCCCCAAATATAAGAGATCTTGTCCCTTTCAACAATCTGCATCTCTATCAACTGGGACCATATGTCATAGTTAGATTTTGTAAGAATGATTTTGGCATTAAAAGTGCCTTTGGCCTAAATTATAATATTTTTTTCATTCAATTTTTTTTTTTGGTTTTTTTGGCTTTTTTTTTTTTTTTTTTTTTTTTGAGGCCTTCTTTGTCACTCCAACAGATTGAGGCTCACCTTCAAGGGATGGGTAGAACAGCATCAAGAGATGCGATGAAAAAAAAATGAGTGTAGATTTTAAAAAACAATCACGATGACAATCTGGGCACAATAGTGAAGCAAGTGGAGATTAAGGTTGCGGCCTTGTCCGCTAGTTGTTAGTACAAAATGCTTTTAGCCAGGGCAAGAAATGGAGGGTGAACAGAATCGAAAGTTGGTGGCTGGTGAGTGTTGATCATGGCAACAAGAAGTGGATCGAACTTGCTCAGTTGTCAAAGTGCCACATCAAGTTCGCCTTCACATGACAATGGCTTCACAATTTTGTGTAAAGCCACAGTTGACCATGCCTCGTTTCTCTTCCAGGTTCTATTGTCATCTTTTAACAAATCATCCTCAGGGACTAGTTCAGATTTTCAGTTAAAGCCACTTGGAAACTTTTCTGAAGAAACTTTTCTGATCTTCCGGGATCAGAATGGAACTGATTTTCTGGTTTGGATGATGAATGATTATTGGGGGAAAAAAAAACAAACAAAACAAAACAAAGAAGATTGGTGAAAAATTCCAGAGATTCGGGATTAACCTGGCTCTGATACCATCACAAAAAATAATGAACGATTATTGGGGAAAAAAAAATAACAAAACAAAGAAGATTGGTTAAAAGTTCCAAAGATTCGGAATTAACCTGGCTCTGATACCATCATAAAAATTAATGAGATTCCTTTTTCATTCATATCTCAACATTTACAGAGAATATATAGAGAATTTACATTACCTAATACATGACATAAGAGCCTAGAATTATACAAATCAAATCCCTCAATTACAGCATCACAATCTCCTATAGTTAAGTGTAATATCCTAGAATTAGGAAAGTATGAATAAAAAGAAATCTGTATGGCTAATGACCACGTATTTCAACAGCTTTGTCATCATGGTTGGATGCCAAGGCCAATTCCATTATGGTCTATTGAATGCTTTAGCTTTCCACTTACTAAAGACCTTCATATTCCTCTTTAGAACCTAATATTTATTCAGATATATCGACAATCATATATAGTACGACACACGACTGCAAATCTAGTTATTATGCACAACCCAATAAAGCACATAGATGTTGACAACCACTTTCTGTATGATCTCGTTTTTATGGGTGCTGTGCATGTCAAATTTGTTCCCTGTACTGCTCATTTAGCTGAGATCTTCATGAAAGGGTTATTAACACATACATTTCTTTCCAAAATCTTGCTTATCCCCACAAACAGTTATTGGTGATTCTAATGACCACATTATTCAAAAATCCAGAGCCCAATTCAGTTGACTTTTTGCCAATCCTTCAATCTTTCTCATCCTTACTCAAGGAAACCATTGATTTCCATTGCTTTTGTAGCAAACAAGCCTTCCAAGTTGAAGCTGGAGACTTTGAAGCCTGAGGATCTAAAAGAAATTATTTCCACAAGAAACATGAGGATTTACAAGAAAAAAGAAGTTCAAAGAACAAGCGGGATGGTTCTGCAGACCATAAACCAGAAATCATCTGATTTCTTCCATAATGCTCGTTGATTTTTATTTTCCTCATGTCCCATGTGGTTGTGGATAAGCCACTGAAAAGGAAAAAGAATCATTCTATTTGACACCATTTTGGTGTTTGATTGGCTGCTGCGAGATTCAAATTTCTCCTGCAGATCACATCAGCCAGAGTATTATTGTGTCAGTCACAAAATTATTATGTCTCTCAAAAATCATCAGAACAAAAAAAAAAAAAAAAAAAAACATACATTCCTATAGTTTTATATATGCAAATTCTCTCCTTCCTCTCTTAAATAGACCACCAAAGAAAAGGTCCTTTCGACCCTCCTAATGAGTTTGTCAAAGCTTCAATTACAGCAGCATTTCCCAATCATAATACAGAATGTTGAGATGAAGATGTAAGGATACCAAATTAACAAGAAATAAAGAATTCATAATCATAATGTTGTAACCTCAGCTGACTCAACCAGCGCTCTGCAGAACTTCTTTTATGAACTAGAAGCCTCTCCTGATCCACCGATCTGTGATTCATCCAGAGTTCCCCAAACATCCTGTAAGCGGCCAGTGCAAATGGGGGAAGGGAAATTTCACTGCTGCAATATCCTCTAGATCCCCTGCCTCCAGTTCCAGTTCCCAAAGAATGCAAGCTTTTTCCCTTTTCAGCCTCTAGTATGGTATTTCTGGGACCTATAAGGTAGTAGACAACATTAGAACAAACAAATCTGAATTATATAGCCAACCATCATATATTCTCTTAAAAAGAAATGTAGGATCAAATCAGAAAAATAAATAAATAAATAAATAACTTTCAGAAAGCTAAATGAATTTGTGAATTTGTGAATTTTCACAAACTGAAACACAGATTGCTAGGAGCTCAACCTAGATTGCTAGCCCTTCTCAAACTGGTAAGGAAGTTCTAATTACCTTCCCTTCATGGCCTAAAAAAATCTATATACGTGGACTTCACAATGACCATCCCTAAAACTAAACTTAAGATGACTAGACGAAAGAGGTTTGTACACAACGACATCTTCTGTATCCTTTTCTTGAAGTAAAAATGAACTATTGGGAAGTGTCTCAAATAGTCTATTTATAAATCTTTCATAAATGAAAGATTATCTCAAATGAAGCATCAAATATTGAGATTATCTCAAATTTCTAATTGATATATATATATATATACACACATGGATCAAGGAATAGATACAACAATAGGAAAATATAACCAGCCAGTGCTCATTTGTTTATGTAGCTTTATCATCTATAATATTCTCTATGGTATTACAGAATGATTCTCTCTCATCTATAAATGTAATTAAACATGGCTAATTAAATCAACCACGTAAAAGTCATATGCGTCTTTGTATATGATTATGTTTTATGCTTACATTTTGCACCAACTCATGGTATTGATGCTTCCACCTGTATAACTAGTGTCAATTCTTTTTCTACCATAACAAGTTTGAATGGCATAACATGGACGTATGATTCCACGCATGACTAAGTTGGGCATCCAAGTCCAATGGTAACTTAGTCTAGTCTGCATCATTCCATCCACGAAACTATGATTGACGGCCAAGCAAATATTCATAAATAAATAGAGGCATGGATTGGTTGAAAAGAAGAAATTTCCTCTTCAAGTTTGAATCTTATATGTATTCAACTACCTAGCTACAGTAATTCAGCTACAAATGACATTATGGTATTTGTTGAACATGGCATTGAAGTCATGTGATCCCTGATAACATGAAACATGTTATTCCCTCCTAAAATGAAATCCCATACGAAGGTGATTATAAATATTTAGAAATATATATATATATATATATATGGAAGAAAATTGTTTAATTGTCCATATGAGCGGCTTTGCCAAATATGGACTATCCGTGTTTGCTCCCGTTCAATCTAAAATAATAGAATCAACAAAGCATGGAGTGGGAAACATGGCCTTAATAGTTGTACTATTGCGTAGCATGAACTATTATTCTCCACTAGAGCATCTAGCTCGTGTTTGAACTGATTCACCTAACTCCATTTCTAATTACCTCTAACCATGGTAGTAACTAACACAACCAATCCTACATATATGGGAAGTGAAGTCAATGAAAAAAGGCTTCTCTTTTAAAAAGGGAAAATCAACAAAAACTTCTATTCATTTTCTCTTTCAGTCTTTCCAACTCATCCATCAACAAAGATGCATAACAGGAATCTCTAAAAATATTTGTTGTACAGTTCACCAAAGGATCACTATGAAGTGCATGCGTTTTGTGCAAGATTGTTAGATTTTATCTGCTATTCCAAAAGAAAATAAATATTCTTATATAGGATAATATGCATTATAAATATTACAAAAATATTAACTTGGGTTCGGGTTGGGCTTAGATTGTTTGAACCTTAGCCCAAGTTCAACCCAAATTGAGTTCGATTTGAAAAAACCTAACCCAAGCCGAGTAAGGAAAATGATTGTTCAAGCCCGTCCAAACATCAGGTTGGGGTCAGGTTGGGTCAAACCCACCCAAACAAATTGCACCCCTAATTAAAATCATTAGGGTTTGTCTTCTCACAAATTATCTATGAAGATTGAATCTTGATGCCATATCAACAATAGACAAGAAAGTAGAATCAAGGAAAGGTAGAGATGCATAGTCATAATTGAGATAAAAAAAAAAAAAATCATAGATATTTGAGTAATTATTACCTTCTTCAATTAACTCCTAAATAAGTTTATTTCTTTTTTATGTTTCATTTGAAAATGCTAATTACTCATCAAGATTTTGATTGATTACTCCCTTCCTTAATTAACTCACCAATTAGCTTCTTTCTTTAAAAGTTTTCTTCTAAAAGTTCTAAGAAATGGTTGATTTTATATGCTATTCCCTTATGTAAGTCCTAAATTAATACTACTAATACAATTTAGTATAGAGATCTTTCCTAGTTTTTCTACAAATAAGTTCATGTATATTGAGTGTATGTGTATGCCTATATATATACATACATCCATACATACATACATACATATATATATATATATATATATATATATATATATATATATATATAAGGGTGCTTGATCAATATATGAGTGAACCCTTTCTTCAAGCTTACATTAGGCAATGGTTTATAGCTAGTTAGTATGACCAAGAAGAAAGATACACTTGAGATGACATGCTAAAATGCTAGTAAAAAAGTTTATGTTTTTGTATAAAGAAGCAACTCTAAATTTCTCAAGAAAGCAAAATCATATTGTCTGCTCGATTTTGTTAGAGATTTTTTCCTTCCAGCTCATATCATCACTCATACAACTCATCATGATAATGCTTTTTGTTGTCTAAAAAAAGAGTAGTAATAACTCCAATAGATTGGCTTCTATTTATTACATTTTGAACAACAATGCCATTCACAAAAAAAAAAAAAAAATCTTTGGTTTGGATTTTAAATTCCAAGGGAGAGTAGCCAAGCTTTGATAATATGTGCTTGCATTTCTTATGCTATAAGTGAACAGAATGATGATAATCCATTGGCAAGAATGTTGACCATAAAGAAGGTATCATATCCCATTTAAGTTGGCCCAACCTTTTTTGGGGTTTATACCTTGAGACTTTATGTTCATAATGATCAACGTCATTCTTGCTTTTGGTACTTCGAATAAACAAATCTTGATTGAGCATGCTCAATGAATACAATCTATCCACAGTAAAACTTCAAATTTGTTTGATGTACTTTTATTTTCAACAACTAGCTTGACATTCAACATGAGGTGACAATATCATTCATGTAAAAGCATTCATCAATTTAAGTTTATAGTGCCAGGAGAAAGAGTTGTCATAATTGTGAGACACATTATTTTCTTGCATTTATTAAGTTTTGGGGAACTTCCAGATAGCAATTAATTGCAAAAGGATGCAGTATGGATTCCAACCATCGACTCTTGTATGCATGGTCCATTTCTTTCAAAGATATGCATAGGAATAAAATCTTTGAGAATTTATTCAAAACAATTTCTTAATTGTGTTTGCTTCCCCTTATTTCCTTATGATTGCTTAATTGTATTAGAACTTTTTATATGTTCTTATAAAACCAAAGGAAAATAAAGGAACTCTAAAGCCTCATAACCTTTACAATCATTCAAAGGGAGGATAAATCCTTTAGACAAACCAATAATACAAAGATTCCATTTTTTGCCAATTAAGCTGCTACTTGGTTGATTGATCAAGGCCTTCAGTGAATCTAGAAATGCCCAAAAGTTATGCATCACACTAAAATTCAAAGAAAATTTTCATTTAGATTCTCAATTTTGAAGGTATTGCAACTTGCTTTATTAAATTTTCTTTATTGGAAAATGCTTGAATAAATTCTTTGATTCCTCTCAAAAGACTTCAACACTTTCCATCAATAAAGGAGTATAATAGTTTTAATCTTGTCACAAATAAATTTGATTTCTTGCATTCAGAGTTATAAGAATTTCTAGAAGCGATCTTTCACATTCTAATTAACCATGATTCAAAGTGTTAGTCAAGATTGGTAACATTCGACAATGTTGTATTGATCTTTGATAATGTTGTATCCATCTTCAACATGGCTACAAGTTTGAGACATGAGTCGAATGTGTCTTCAACAATGAATTCCTCCTTAATCTAATTTGAATCACTTGACTTTGTTGACTAATGAGATGACTTAAGAGTCACAAGACTTTGTTCAGATCGAGTGAAGTAGAAGGGAAAAAAAAAAAGAGAATCTTTGCATCTCTCAAACTTAAAAGAGCCAACATAGAAGGGGAAAAAATATAAAAGACTGCAAAATATTCAGATGGGAAAAGAATCACCAACAAAAGCCTTAGCCTCAAAAGTTCTCCACTTAGCCAACAAAATAGCTTCATAGTTAACTCTCTAGACTTCTATGAGGCATAATCCAAACTCCTTAGAAGTTTAATAGATTTATAATTTCATCTATCTAAATCTCGATGGCCTTCTCCTCCCTAAGTCACCTAAGATAGAACCATTATTCAGTTTTTTTTCTACTTTGATAAAAAACATCTAATCATGCTGCTATCAGGATCTGGTAAGATATTAGTAACATCCAATCTAAGTTTCTCATTTAGCAATGATCAAAATTGACTTCAAGATACCAAGGGAAAATTTTCATACTATCCTTACCTAAGCCTCACACCGATTAAAGCTACAAGCCTTCTTTCATTCCAAGATAATTATATTAATTAAAAAGAGTAGCAATGAACTTTTTAGTAATGAACCCTTAAAAAGAAAATGAGAGAGAAGGGCAACATTCCACAAAGCCTCATAAATGATTCCACTTATATATTTAGTATCCCTTTCTAATCAAATACCTAGGAATGGCACACATAGCCGCTTTTGTCAAAGTAGGATTACACAAGGGACTCTCCCTCACCTTTTTTATTTACTATAATGGAGGCCATTGACAAGATAAAGGGGTTTCAATATATGAAATTTGGACCTAAGAAGCAATAGTGTGCTTGGAAAGGGTTATCATCTCTCATCCTCGACATGATGGTTACAACCAAATTAGGATTGAGAAGGAGCAAGTCGGTACGTAGGATTTGGAGAGAAAATGATTTAATTATCATTGATGACATTATACACATTTATACAACGTATAAATTACAAAAGAATAAATCTCCTAAATTAGAAAACTAATTAGCAAGAGATATTTATAAAATTTTCTAACGACATGAAAAGTGAATATATGCAAAAATTCCTAAGAACATGGAAAGTGAATATTGGACAATTTGTATCCTTATCATACCTCTTCAGGATGGTTTTCGATTGGAGACACCAATCTTGACTTGAAGATCTTGACGAGATAGAGGTTTGGTGAGGGCATACACAAGTTGATTTGAAGAAGACCTATGAGACAATGTTTGCTAGTTTGAACTTTGTCATGCATAAAATAAAATCAGTAGCACCATGTTTCATACAAGAGTGACATACTAGATTGGCACAAAGATAAGTATCTCCAAGGTTAATTATCATAATAGATTACTAAGAGATTGTAAGGAAAATGATAGTCCACTATCTTGACCCTATGCATCACAAACCATGTGAGGACTTAAAGGATATCGCAAACATGTAAGTTCTTCCTATTATTTTTCATAGTATTATTTTTAAATAAAAAAATACATTCACCTCAAACACATTTTTTTTATTATTTATATATATTAAAACATATAACATTTACCTATTTTAAAAATGTACCCATTGAACTTATTTACATAGGGCTCTTCGAATATCTACAAAGAAAACATCTAAGAGGGAGCCATCTTAGCAACTAGTGCAGGTGACATCCAAAAATTTTTCTTTACACATTAGCTTATGCATTTGCACCATTTATATATGTGAGTACTAATGTTATTTTATAATTGATCGATTAGTGTCCAAGACAAGAAGAAGGGTTCGAATGTGGCTACTTTGTTATGAGATTCATTAAAGAGATAATTTTTTATCCTACAATTATTGCTTCAAAGGTATTACTTATTTAATGAATTGTACATAGTTTTAGGCTTCCAAATGTTATGCATTTTAATGTTATTTTCTTATTTGATTTCAGTTTGGTAATAAAAAAAACATATTCTTAAGTAGAATTCGATGAAATTAGAGGAGAATGGGCTACTTTTGTGCTACAACTAATCATGAATCATGTTGATGCATCATGATCACCATGCATGGTGAGTCCCTTAGCTACTACATGAATTTTTCCATAGGTATTGTATAGTAATGCTTATTCTTTGAATAATGTTTCTATTTGAAAAAAAAAATTAATTCTTACATTTGTTCATTTATGATAACATAGATTCATGTTTATTTTCTTCAATAAAAATCTCTAAAACTCATTAAATTTTGAAATGCAGGTATACACTCTTGGGAGGGTGAAATGGAGAATAAAAAGAAAGAAGGCAACAAGATTTTGGGTTTTTAAATGCAACTCTTATGTCATACGTTGTAGGACATAAACGTTACTTTAATTGCAATTGAGAAATTTAGATTTTTAGATGGGACTTCTATGTCATTTTATGGTTAGCCGGTTTTATGCTTATGAAATGGAGTTATACATGAATCTTGGGATCTTTAACATTTCTAAATCATGTTTTGGTATGTATTCACTCTTCTTTTTTAGTTTTGATGGGTTTGATTTGTTGGACGTACTATCCTTTTGTGAACATTTGATATACAAATATTATTAGATGATCAATGTATTATGAGTTATTCCAGAAACATTACAGAAAAATGAGTTAAATATAATATGATTGTTATATTTATGGACAAAATATAAACAGGTTAATCTTATTAATTCATAAGCATTACAAAAATCAACAACTAAAACCAATCATATATTCCACAATAATTTACAATGATGTAATACCATAACTCAAAGGTGATGCATTTAATGTGACATCATAACTCAAAGATGATGTATTTAATGTGACACCCTATCATCACTAGAAATATATGGTGTCACTTCTGAATGGGTCACCATTTATCTACTTTGGTGTCACTTCCAAATACGTCACCAATTGGTACCCTCTATGGTGTCAGTGGAGAAGGTGACGCTATGTTGTAGTGACACCTTATGTTTATGGTGACTCGTTATAAATGTCACCATATACCTTTTTCCTTGTAGTGATAACACATACCAAGCAACCGCCACCCAACTATAAGGAGAAAGATCTATGCTTTTCAGGCTCATTAAACCCGGATTCACTTCAGCCAGCTACATGATCTGCAGAAACATCCATCAAATTCAAAATATTATGTAGGAAAAGCTTAGAACTTTGATAGTGAGTGAGTGAGTGAGTGAGAGAGAGAGAGAGAGAGAGAGAGAGAAAGAGAGAGAGAGAGAGAGAGAGAGAGATTTGAGAAAGAGGTCATGTTTTAAGAATTTTAAACCACTTCCAAGTTTCCAACTATTGAAAGAAAAGATATACAAACGATGTACCATTTATACCATGAAACAGCTGGCCCTTCTAGCTTGCAATACAATACTCGGGGTATTTTCATCTTAAGATTGAGATACTTAGGTATTTCCATCTTAGTTTGCAATCAAGAAAGCACCAAGTAACTAGTCAACCAAAAAAAAAATACTAGTAGATAGTTCAATTTCTACCTTTGTGAAGATTGGAGGTCGATCATAAGGGATGGACGTCTCACTGTACTCAAGGTACAGGTAGCCCAGTTGATCAGTTGTTTGCTGTGCAGTATCCAGCTTCGCACTGGCATGACAGCTGGTGCTTGAACCTTTATTGATTGACACTTTGATTTCTCCTGACTGTCACTATCATGATGACTTCATCAAGTCATTCTGGGAGAACAATTGTGGCACTGGCATAGGAACTAAATGTATGCAAATGGGTACCTGAGAGAAGCATAGGGTTTATTTGTATATATTTGGATAGCCGACAACGTTGGAGAATAGGATCGCATGACCGTGTTGCCACAGTCCAGGATAAATGGAAACCCTGCCCCATAAGCACTCCACTCCATATAAGCCTACCAGAGGTCACTCAAGATGAAGTAATCAGCATAATATTTTCTCTTTCAAGGGGTTTCTGGAGGCTATTAAGTGCAGGAGTTTTTATCTGCTAAGAACTTATAGAGTTAGAACAATTATAACAATCACATTTAAAATAAATGGGCAAGAAAAATTTTAGTGATATAAAAAAGGTAGGATAATTACAATTATAACTGCACCACATGCATAAGGTATCATGGCAACTTAAGGATATAAAACTTGTGTCTGGACAGTTTATCTGGACTATGGAAGGTAGGAAAGAAAGAGAAAAAGAAATTATCTAGACTAGATTCCATGGGGGAGCCTAGGCTTGTTGGAGGAGGTCACATTAATAGGATGGTGGGTGACCCTCCTTCAAGCTATGTCGTTGATGCTCCCTATCTGGAGTTAAGAGTACTGACTGATGACCAATCGTATCTGGGGGAATTACTTGATCCTTCCAACAAGAGCATGTTTTGGGTGGAAATACAAGAAAAATATAAAAATTTATTTCTTTCATTGTTTCTATATTTTTACAATCCTAACTTCACAATTTTCACTTTCCAAGGATGACGTTTAATTCTTTCTGAGCTTGGGAAAAACTCAGAAGCCATTGAAGAGAAGCATCCCCATTGCTTGGGTTCGAGAAAGAGGATGAAGGAGATGCTTTCAAAGGCAAAGTAATTCAAGCAACTTGCTGAAAGCACTCTGAAGGAGAAGGAAAAACCAAGGCTTCCATCATCAGAACCTTGTCAAATATGTATGAGCATGGGAGGTTCTCAGCACAGCCCATATAAAAACTGTTACAAACTAAGGTCCAATTGTTGGAAGTTGAACTGAAGTTGAGGTATTTTCATATCTCTATCGAGGTGAAAAAGAGTGACGCCCTTTAGTTTGAAGACCCAATACGAGAAACAAGTAGCAGACTAAGGCGATGTTTGTTTTTTCACTTAATTTTAAATAGAACCTTAATGCTTAATAGTGTTAAATATTATGTTGTTTGTTTTTGTAATATTTTATTTCTATTAAATATTAAAAAGTAAAGAAAAACCAATGTATTATTTTTTCTATTTAGAAAAAACTACATATTTTGACTTTTTTCTATTTAGTAAAAAGTTTATAATAAGTCATGAAAAAATATAAAAACAAACGACTTAAATTCTGAAAACAAATTACATTCAGCAAAAAGCCAAAAAAACAAACACCACCTAGGTCAAGTTGGCATATTTGAAGGAGAAGGACAAAGGGTATGACAATTAGCGCTATGCTAGGCTCAATGTCATTAAAACATAACTCAATAGAAAATTTTAGATTGAAATGTAAGTGTAGTTGTCTTTCAACATAATTTAATGACAAGATTTGTGAGATTTGATCATTTGGTCGGGAGCGCCGAGTTAATCATCTGTAATATTAATTTGTCTTTTTAGATTGAGATGACTCACAAAGATGGTATGTGGACAAATTGAGATGACTCACAAAGGTATGTGGACAAACTGCCTTCTGAGAATCCAAGACCTATGGGTCAATGATGATTGAAAAGCATACAATCAATGTAACTAGCCTCGCTAAAATAAGAAAGATAGCTTTGCCCAGCAATTGTATGCTAGCTAGTACCACAAAAAAGGGAGTCCAGCGTATTAAGTGGTTTGATAAAAACGAGTAAACTCATGTTTTCAAAAAGATAAATATAATATAATAATTTTGAAAATAATAAATAAATTCTTCTTTTAAAAAACTAAATTCAATGTAAAAAGAAAACTCTTTTTTTTTAAAAAAAAAGAGGAATTCCATATAAAAAGTAAATTTATCTTTTAAAAAGACGAATTTAATATAAAAATTAAATAAATGATGAAAAGTCTTGTATTTTTTTACAAATATTAAATAAATAAAAGACTTTATAGTAGTAGCCCCCAGTGGATAATAGAATTTTTTTTAGTCCCAGAAAGAAAGCCTTTTTTTGGGAGTCATAAAAATGAAAATAATCACTGGAGTTCTACTGTTAATTTCCAAGTTTAATTAAAAACATGGGTTAGTAGCTTCCTAACAAGCTGATGGTGGTTAGTCCTACAATGAGAATGGGAAATAAAATCGAATAAATTCATTTCTCTTTGGCTAGATCTCAAAAATTGGAAAATAATGGAAATAATCAGAACTATCAATTTCTCTGGTTTAGAATTCAAACTTAATTTTTCTCTTTTCTTTATATATAATTGGGGCAAGGTAGGGTGGGAGAATACTCGAACCTGCACCGAACTTGTCCTAGGTTCAAAAAAAAAAAAATCAAACACATCCTTAACCCTTTCATTTAAATTTCAAACTTATCTCATTATGGATAGAGTCGGACATGATGAAAAAGTTTAAACCACATAGGATCATATGCTGACATTAAAGCATGCAGTAAAAGGGCAATTGAAGAAATGTTTACCTTGATTAATCCCATTGAAAGCCATTTCCATGCTCCACTGGTGTCCAAGAATACGTTCAGTTCGTGATGGTGTGAAAATTCGGGTTCAATGAGTTTTTCCCTTTCTACACCCAAATTCAATCTCTGTGTGTGCTCTGAAGAGTTCGTAGTGCGTGCCCTTTCAACCCTTAAGAGAAAATAGAACAGAACAGAAGCCTTCCTTTTTCCCTTGTGTATATATATATATATATAAATAAATATATTCATATATACCACATTACACACACACAATTTGGACCACTTGACTTAATGGGCCAGTTAAGTGAATTAGGGTGACCTCATAAAAAATCAAGCAACAATGTGTCCAGCCCTATTATGGACCACAATGCAAAAAATAAAATAACATTGATTTATGGCAATATCACATTGATTATGTAAGTCCACACATAAAAATTCCAACAATTCTCCCACTTGGACTACATAATCAAACATCACAACATACACATAATCATAAATCAATGTCCCATAGAATCTCATCAAAACAGATAATCAAAAGCAATTATACATGCTTCATTGCTTGATTCACAGGGAAATATATAATATTAGCAATCCTTCCAACAATAGCATAATATTACAATACCAAAAATGGATCCCACTAACTTAATGCAACCTAGGCTCCCAACAACCCCATTTGAGATACATGTTCCTAAAACACAACTATGGGTAAGCATTTTGTTAGTGGATCCACCAACATATATACCTTTTGTGGACATGTGCTCAATAACAATAAGAGACTCTGCCACTTTCTCCTTAACAAAATAGAACTTTACATCAATATGTTTGGAGCGAGAAGTACTCCTAGTATTCATAGAGAAAGCAACAACTGCAGAATTATCACAAAATAATTTCAGCGGTTTAGAAATGGAGTCAACAACTCCCAAAGCTAAAATAAAATTCCGCATCCATATAACATGACAACAAGTCTCATAACATGCCACATACTCTGCCTCCATAGTTGAAGATGTTATAAGTGTCTGCTTGACACTTTTCCAAGATACAATTCCTCTTACCATCACAAAAATATAGCCCGTAGTGGATTTCTTATCATCTATGCAGCCAGCAAAATCAGCATCACAAAATCCAACTACGTCAAGTATGTTGGTGCTCCAATATGTCAACATTAAGTCCTTAGTTCCTTGTAAATGCCTAAGGACCTTCTTAGCAACTTTCCAATGTTGACTCCCAGGATTGCTCAAGTACCTTCCCAACATGCCCACAACAAAAGCAATATCAAGGCGTGTACATACTTGAGCATACATAAGGTTGCCAACCAAAGATGAATAAGGAATGGTTCTCTTTTCCTCTCTCTCATCATCATTTTGAGGACACTGAGCCTTTGAAAACCTATCACCCTTCACAATTGGCACTCTAGCAAAACTACAGTTGTGTATATTGAACCTTTTCAATATTTTCTCAATATAGGTTCTTTGAGACAATTTAAGCACCCCATTAGCTCTATCACGAAGAATCTTTATGCCCAAAACATAAGAAGTCTCACCTAGATCCTTCATGTCAAAATGGGTTGACAACATGTGTTTTGTCTCAATCAACAAGTTAGAGTCATTTGATTCAAGTAGTATATCATCAACATATAAAACAAGAAATATGTAACTACTCCCATTGACCCTTAAATACATGCATCTGTCAATTGTATTCTCTTTAAAACCATTTTGGGTGATAATTCTATCAAACTTCAGATACCACTACCTCGAAGCCTATTTAAGACTATAAATTGACTTATTGAGCTTGCAAACAAAATCTTCCTTTCCAACTTCTACAAAACCAATAGGTTGCTCCATATACACATCCTCATCTAGATCACCATTCAAGAAAGTTGTCTTGACATCCATCTGATGTAGTTCCAAATCAAAATGAGCTACTATGGCCATAATCACTCTAAAAGAGTCCTTGGTCGACACAGGTGAGAAGGTTTCTTTAAAATCAATTCCTTCTCTTTGACTATAACCTTTAACCATAAGTCTAGCTTTATATCTCTCTATTTGCCCGCTATAATCACATTTGGTCTTAAAGACCCACTTGCACACAATTGGTTTACAACCATGTGGCAATTCGACCAAATCCCAAACACCATTCATATACATAGAGTTCATTTCATTATCCATGACTTCTTTCCAAGAAGTGAATTGAAGACAATGAATTGCTTCTTGATAAGTGACTGGATCAAAAGCATCATAACCATCATACTCATGCTCCTGCAAATAAATCATGTAATTATCTAAAATAGTCGGCCTACGAACCCTTTATGATCTTCTCAAAGGAATCCCCATCAACAACAGTACCATCAATAGGAATGTCAGGTTCCACTTGATCACCATGCTCTCCTTGACTAGTGGCTGGCTATTGGACAATAGGAACATCCACAACTATAACATGATATGTAGGAAAAGGAATTATAACATGCTCTTCTCCAAAAGGTATCTCACGAGGCACAAAATTGAGATTAACATTAACTTCATCTTCAAAGTATACAGCCCTGTCTGACTCAATGGTCCTGGTGGTATGAGATGGACAATAAAATCTAGAACCCCTTGATCCAATGCAATAACCAACGAAATAACCACTAATGGTTTTAGGATCAAGTTTCTTTGACTGTGGGTTATATGACCTAACCTCAATCTTACATCCCCAAACATGAAAATGGTGAAGGCTCGGTTTCTTCTCTGACCATAGCTCATAAGGTGTCTTAGGCATAGACTTACTTGGCACTTGATTCAAAATATATTCCACAGTCCTTAAGGCTTCACCCCACATAAATTCTGGTAAGGAGGAATTAGACAACATGCACCTTACCATATCCAACTATGTGTGATTCCTCCTTTCTGCAACCCCTCCATTCTGTTGAGCATCTGGCATTGTATATCTAGTATCAATGTCGCATTCCAACAGAAACTTAGCGAATGGTCCAAGATTCCATCCAGTCTCATCATATCTCCTATAATACTCACCACCTCTATCAAACTTCATAGCTTTAATGGGTTTTCCTAACTGTAACCCACCTTAGCCTTAAAGGCCTTAAACACATTTAAGGAGTCAAATTTCTCATGGATTAGTTCAACATAACCATATCTAGAAAAATAATCAATAAAAGTGATGAAATATTTATAACCGCCTAAAGTAGTTGGTGTCAAAGGACCACATATATCTATGTGGATCAAGTCTAAAGTACTTCTACACCTGTCAATCTTCTATTTTCTAGTCTTAGCTGTCATCTTCCCCTTTAAGCAAACAACACAAGTCTTGAAGTCTAAGAAATCAAGATTAGAAGGCACACCATCTTCAACCAATCTCTCTAATCTTTGCTTAGAAATATGACCTAGGCATTTGTGCCACAACATGGAAGAACTCAAATTCATTCTAGCACGCTTGCAACCAACAACAGATTAACAGAAGATGAATTACACAAAGGACCATGATGCAAACTAAGACTATAAAGATTGTCAAACAAAACAGCATTGCCAATTAGAACTGAGTTGCTAAATATGTCCATTTTTCTTCCTTCAAAGTGGAAAGTGTAACCTTGTCTATCCAAAATAGATACATAAATCAAATTCCTCCTAAGTGAGGGTATGTAAGCAACATTGTGTAGCAATAAAAAAATTTATGTGGTCAATCTCAATTTCATCATGCCAAAAAATTCTACTTTCACTTTGCTTCCATCACCCATATACACACATTCTTCATGCTTTGACGACCTTCTTTTGTTTGTCATCTCCTACAAAGAATTAGTAACATGAATAGTGGCACCAATATCTAATCACCAAGGCGCCATTTGATTCATTCCCAATTGGTGTCTCAGCTGATTCATGTCCAGCTGGTGCTCTTTGATTGAGAGAGTAATCAACAAAATTTATAACCTATATCACCATGCATTAGGATAGCTTAGCTAATATAGCATAGTGGCTCTAGGATCGTTCACTGGGAAGGGTTTTCAACTCACAACCGATACCAATTCAAAGTAAATTGGTGTTTTTTCATTTCAAGGTTAGCTTAAGAAATAAAACACAAACTTTGTTTAAATGAGGTTTTGTTTAAAGCTAACTAAAAAGAAAGTAATGGAAATTACTTATGAAGAAAAACATTCCTTGGAGGTTTAGGTTCACAAGAGAGGTTCCTTATGCAAAAACAGAGCTCTTGTCATTTGGTTCATTTCCTCACATTAGAGAATTAACATATAGTCAATTCTCTAACCGGTGTTGTACAGATGTAACCTTTAAATGGATTTCAGCTCTAATTCTCTCTCACTGATGCAACTTGCAATGGCTCGTGCCTCTCACCTAGCATTTGCCATTCAAGGCGATCTTTAACTTTGGACTTTCCTTCTCAAGCTCGCAAGAGATAACTAATGGATGTCTCCTTGGAGTCCAAAAGCTTACCAAGTGTTGGCAATTCTAGAAAATCCTACCTTCAAGTCACTTCCCAAAAGCTCGCAAGAGGTAAACTAGTGCATCTCCATGGACGGAGATCACTTGCTTTACCAAGTGTTGGCTCAAGTGAATTGAAAGTGTTTTAAGTTAACTAAAAACATAGAAATCATCTTGTAATCACTACTTTCATCAGTATGTTTTTTATTTCCCTGTTTGCTAACTCTACTTGCCTGAAAGTTTGAGGATGATAAGGTGTAGCTACCTTATGCTTCACTCCATACTTGGCTAATAAGGCTTCAAAAGGTTTGTTGCAAAAATGAGTACCTCCATCACTAATTATGGCCTTAGGCACCCCAAATCTTGATAAGATGTTCTCCTTAAGAAATTTGAGAACCACCCTATGATCATTATGTTTACAGGGGATTGCCTCCACCCATTTGGAAACATAGTCCACCCCCACCAATATATAAGAGTTACCAAAAGACATTGGGAAATGTCCCATGAAATCAATACCCCAAACATCAAAAAGATCACCTATAAGGATGGGGTTCATGGGCATTTGGTTTCTTTTTGTAAGCTTCCCGAGTCTTTGGCATCTATCACAACTCCTACACATGATGTGGGAATCTTTGAAAAGCGATGGCCAAGTAAACCCTGATTGCAAGACCTTCATGGCTGTTTTCTGAGAGGCAAAGTGGCCTTCACAGGCATTCTCATGGCAATGGCTGAGGATTTCTTGTTGCTCTTCTTCAGGGACACACTTCCTTATGATCTAATCTGCACAATACTTGAAAAGGAAAAGCTCTTCCAAATAATAAGCATGAATCTTTGCAAATAAGTGCTTCCTGTCTTGCGCTTTCAACTCACTTGGAACTTCACCAGTAACCAAATAGTTAGCAATATGAGCATACCAAGGAGTTTTCTCTAGCAACATAAGTGATTCCTCGGGAAAGACATCATTAATAGGTAATTCATGGGAATTATGTGTTATAGTCAACCTTGAAAGATGGTCAACTACCACATTCTCCACCTCTTTCTTGTCTCTGATTTGGAGATCAAACTCTTGTAACAAAAGAATCCATCTAATCAACCTTGATTTTGCATCTTGCTTCGTCAATAAATACTTCAAGGCTGAATGGTCAGTGAAAACAATGATGAAAGACCCTACCAAATAAGCACGAAACTTGTCTGAAGCAAACACCACAGCTAACAATTCTTTCTCTATAGTTGTGTAGTTTCTTTGAGCCTCGTTCAATGTTTTTCTGGCATAGTAGATCACATAAGGCTTCCCACCTTCTCTTTGGCCAAGTACAGCTCCTATAGCAAAGTCACTGGCATCACACATTACTTCAAAGGGTAATTGCCAGTTATGAGTTCTTATTATTGGAGCGGTTGTCAAAAATTGCTTCAATTGATCAAAACTCTTTTGATATCTTTCATCCCAGACAAACTTAGCATCCTTAGCTAAAAGTTCACAAAGAGGCCTTGACAGCTTAGAGAAATCTTGTATAAACCTCCTATAGAACTCTGCATGACCAAGAAATTGCCTTACTCTTTTTACAGTGGTTGGGGATGGCAATTTGGCAATAAGTTCCACCTTTGCTTTATCAACTTCAATGCCTTTCTCAGAGATGACATGGTGATTCGACTCATGGTAGCTTAGCTTTAAAGGCATATCAACAAAATTTATACCTTAAATACTATTACTAAAGTAGCCAAGCTACTATAGCATAGTGGTTCAGGATCGTTCACTGGGATGGGTTTTCACTTCACAAATGATATTAATTCAAAGATGAATTGGTGCCTTTTCATTTCAAGGTTAGCTTTAAAAGAAAACATAAACATGTAAATGTTTTAGAAAGATTTAAACTAATCTAAGCTAACATTAAAGATTAAAATGAAAGGGTGTAAAAACAAGTTTCTCAAAGATAGGATAGCTATGCTCTGACTCTTATGCAAATTAGAAATCTCAGGATAGGCTCCTCACATTGGGGTTGCAACTATGGTGATGCTTACTTCCCGAACCGGTATGGATTTAGCAAATCAAGTTTTAATCCTTTAAAATGGCAAAACAGATGGTAGCGAATTTCATCAATGGTTATTCACCTTAGACTTCCTTTGAATGGCTCGTAAGAGATAACTAATGGTCTAAAGCCAAAAGCTTACCAAATATTGGCAACTCAAAGTCATTCCAGGTGATAAACTCACCTTTCAATGGTCATTGAAATTGGTTCTAACAGATTAATGCAAAACTTGCAATTTAAAACCTCACCTTCCAATAGCTCGTAGGAGATAACTAATGGATAAAAATCCAAAAGCTTATCAAGTATTGGCCGTTGGAAGCTGTCCAAAGGAAATAAAAACCAAACTTTGCATTAATGAACCATTAATGAAAAACGACTACCTTACCTTCCAGGTGCGAGAAATTTCCATGGGATTGCATCCAAGTCATCACATAACATCCATACTTTGAGAAACTAAAAGTTTTAGCCAATCATCCTCTGAGGAAAAGCCCTCAGAGGCTGTTTGGCTACTAAGAAAATAGAAATGGGGAAGAACAGGAGAAGAGAGAAAAAACAGAGCAAGGCTCTGTATATTCTATATATTCATCGATATTACATATATGATTCTATGAGAACAAGCTCCCGAGAGCTATATATAAAGAAAATTACAAAACAAAATATCTGAGGTTATTCACCCCTTTTCCAAACTTAATAACTAAGGAATCCTATAATTGGTGGGTTACAAGGAGAAAATGGGGATTTAGACATCAAAAATCTGAAGCAAAATATCCAAAAATGTCTGTCGCAAATATTTGGAAGCACTCAGGAGAATTTCGCAGGCGCACAAAATGGCTGTGAAATTTCGCAGACAAACAAGATGGCTGCGAAATTGGCCTTCAACTTGGAGTGATCTGCTTCTAATGACTCTAACTTCTTCATTTCAACTCCGATTTGCAAACTGTTTGAAGCGTTGGATTTTTGACTTCCTGATCTTCGAAACGACATATAGCATGTATAAATTGGACTTCAGGAAGTACTCCAAAAGTGGCTGAAATGACTGTCATCAAGAATGCTTTATGGCAGATTTTCTCTTTACTTCCCCTCCTTGCATTCCGGATTTTGCTTATGGCAAAGGAATTTAAAGCTTCAAAGCTTTGGCTCTTTATGTTTCTGAGCTTTCCATTGCTTTGCCATGGATTCCAAATAACTCTCCTCAATCTTGGATTGCTTTGGTGATCAAATTACTAACAAAAACACCAAAACTTATACAAAGTGATTAGAAGTGATTGCAAAGGTCCTTAATATGTTAATTGGGTTAAAAGGTAATAACTACTACTCAAAAGTGTTTAAAAGAGTTAATTACAGGCTATCAAATAACACTTTTTGAGTAGTAATCACATGGTTAAGGACAATTCCTTGATGTACCATAAAATGGCATTTCTCCCAGTTGAGCACCAAGTCTTTTTTAATGCATCTTTTAAGAACCGCCTCCAAATTTACTAAGCATTCTTCAAATGTACCTCCATATATGGTGATATCATCCATGAAAGCCTCCATAATTCGCTCCACCATATCACTGAAGATACTAGGCATACATCTTTGGAATGTTGTAGGTGCATTGCATAAACCAAAAGGCATTTTTCTGTAAGCGTATGTTCCAAACGGACATGTGAAAGTGGTCTTATCCCGATCTTCAAAATCAATTTCAATTTGGAAATACCCTGAGTACCCGTCTAAGAAACAATAGAAAGGATGGCTAGAGACTCTCTCCAGCACCTGATCAATAAATGGGAGTGGAAAATAATTTTTCCTTGTCACAGCATTCAATTTCCTATAGTCAATACACACCCTCTAACCTGAAGTGAGGCTTGTAGCAATTTCTTCACCTTTTTCATTCTGAACCACAATAATACCTGACTTCTTTGGTACCACTTGAGTAGGACTCACCCAAGAGCTATCAGATATGGGATAAATAATACTCGCTTAGAGTAGCTTTAGTACCTCAGTTCGCACCACTTCTTGTAAATGAGGATTCAATCTTCTTTGAGGTTGACGAATTGGTTTAGCTTCTTCCTCCATATATATATAATGTGTACAAACCAAAGGACTGATTCCTTTCAAGTCAGATATTTGCCATCCTATTGCTTTCTTGCACCTCTTTAGAACTTCAAGTAGAGAAATCTCCTAATGACTGGTAAGAGATGAAGATATAACAACAGGACATTGGTTATTTTCTTCCAGGTATGTATATTTTAACTCCATGGGCAGAGGTTTCAAATTGAGCTTCGGGAATTCTTCTTTTACATCATCTTGTCCCTCCTCTTTATTGAATAGAGGTAGGATCTCTTCTTTCCTCCTCCAGCCTTGTAGAGTAGCAAGGACATCAGCAGGTTCAGACAACCCTTTTTCAAGATCCTCAAGACTTTCATTCAACTTGTCTTGCATATTCTGATCACAATGCTCCTCCACTGGAGTGTCAATAATACATACCTCTTTTGGACCTTCTTCTTCTTCCGAAGTAATTAGCTTCTTTGACATATGAAAGATATTAAGCTTAAGTGTCATGTTGCCAAAAGTGAGTTGCATAAGTCCATTCCTACAATTTATAATTGCATTTGAAGTAGCAAGAAATGGTCTTCCAAGGATGATAGGAACATAATTAGCTTTCTTAACTAAAGGATCAGTATCAAGAACAACAAAATCTACTGGATAGTAGAAATTATCAACTTGAACTAATACATCTTCAATCATCCCCCTTGGAATTTTCACTGACCTATCAGCTAAAGACAGGGTGATTTATGTTGGCTTTAATTCACCAAGTCCCAATTGCTTATAAACAGAGTATGGTAGCAAATTCACACTTGCTCCCAAATCTAACAAAGTTTTTTCCACTACCTTTCCTCCAATCATGACTGAAATGGTAGGACATCCCGGATCTTTGTACTTCAAAGGAGATTTGAATTGTATGATGGCACTTACTTGTTCAGTCAAGAAGGCTTTCTTATTCACATTCAACCCTTTTTTGATAGTACACAGGTCCTTTAGGAACTTTGCATATGATGGAACTTGCTTAATCATGTCCAGCAATGGAATGTTGACCTTCACTTACCTCAATACTTCAAGGATTTCTGATGCATTTTTAATCCCCTTTTTCCCATGCAAAGCTTGAGAAAAAGGTGGAGATGTGCATTTCTTCATCAATTCTTCCTTAATAAGCTCTTTCTCCGGATTTCCATTCATTGTTGAATCACGGTCCTCCTTCTCTTCACTGATATCTTTCTTCTTTCCTTTCATTTCCTCCCTCTTCTTTGTCTCTTCTTCTTCCTTCTCTTCCGCATATGGCTTGGGTGTTGTGACTCAACCTTTTTACCACTCCTCAGAGTGATCAAGGCTTTAACATCTCTCACCTGTGAAGATTCTGCCTCATGAGTTTCCACTTCGTGGATACCCTTGGGGTTTTGGTGAGGTTGAGAAGGAAATCTACCCTTCTCTTGCACTGTGTTCAAATTAGTGAGCCTTGAGATTGAGTATTGGAGATTATCTATCTTCTGATAAGTCATTTTGCAGCCCATCAATCCTTTTGTTCAAAGTATTCTCTACACTATCAATTCTTTGACTGAGTTGAGAATTGATGGATTTTTGTTCTCCAACAAAATCTCCCACAACCTTGCTGAGATTCACTATTGCTTGTTCAAGACTTGAAGCTTGTTGGGATGGTTGAGATGGTTGAGTCGGCTGTTGGTATTGAGGTGCTCTTGGCTTCCATGAAAAATTTGGATGATTCCTCCAACTTGAGTTGTAAGTATTGCCATACGAAGTATTGCTATTAGGCTTGAATTGTCCAATGACATTTGCTTGTTCTCCAAACATTTCTCTAGCAACTGGAATTGTAGGGAACTCCTCCACCAAGTGTTCATAAGATTGACAAATCGAACATGGCTTTACTTGCACTGGTGTTTCAGCAACAGCTTGCACTTCATGCATCTTTTTCAGTTCTAGCTCCTCCACTCTTCTTGTCATAGCTGCAAATTTTGCTTTCATATCAACATCTTCATTCAAGGTGTACATCCCAGCCTTAGCATGAAGAGCATTTGGTTGAGACTTCATCTTTCCCACTTCTCCTCTGTGCGGTTCATCCCATTCCCTTGAGACTTTAGCTACATAACTCAAGAAATCCATAGATCCCCTCCACACATTGTTTCGAGGAGTTGCTTCATTGAGGAAGACATCCCATCATAGAAATAACTCACCAACAGCCATGTATTAAAGCCATGGTGAGGGCAAGCATTAATGGCTTCCATGTATCTTTCCCAACACTCATAGAATTTCTCATTCTCTTTAGCTGAGAAGTTTGAAATTTGCCTTTTCAAGCTATTTGTTCTGTGAGTAGGAAAAAACTTCTTGAGGAATTCAGCTTGTAAATCAGTCCAAGTACGGATACTCGTTGGCCTTAAAGAATTAAGCCAAATCTTGGCCTTATCCTTTAAAGTAAAAGGAAATAATTTAAGCCTCATCAGGTCGATAAAAGCTCCTCCCTCTCGGAATGTATTACAAACATCTTCAAATTCCTTGATATGGGCATAGGGATTCTCACTTTCCATTCCATGGAAAGTTGGCAGAAGTGGCACAATATGGGGTCTAATCACTAGCTGCTCTGTAGGGGGCACTATACATGATGGTGCACTCATACGAGGTGGATGCATACGGTCCCTCATTGATCTGAATTCATTGGGATTGTCCTGATGATCATGGTGACTATGCTGATCCTCAGGTGCAGTTTCCATGATGTTCAAGATTATTTCCAACTCCTTGTTATGAGCTGTTTCCAGTTTAACAAGCCTTCCTCCACAATCTCGTATCCACTTTGGCATACACAACTAGTATCAACTGTAACAAAAAAAAAAAAAAAAAAAAAACAGAGGAAAACAAAAATAACACTACCAAAAAGTGTTCGATTAACTAAAACTAAATTAAAAGCTATGCTAGAATATAAACAAGTAAAAGAAACAACTAAAAGAGTTATTAAAATGAAGGAAAATTCACCAAACTTGTGATGAAAACCACAAGTACCCTGAAATAATATCACTATGAAGTTGGCACCTTCCCCGGTAGCGGCGCCATTTGATTCATTCCCAATTGGTGTCTCAGCTGATTCATGTCCAACTGGTGCTCTTTGATTGAGAGAGTAATCAACAAAATTTATATCCTATATCACCATGCATTAGGATAGCTTAGCTAATATAGCATAGTGGCTCTAGGATCGTTCACTGGGAAGGGTTTTCAACTCACAACTGATACCAATTCAAAGTAAATTGGTGTTTTTTCATTTCAAGGTTAGCTTAAGAAATAAAACACAAACTTTGTTTAAATGAGGTTTTGTTTAAAGCTAACTAAAAAGAAAGTAATGGAAATTACTTATGAAGAAAAACATTCCTTGGAGGTTTAGGTTCACAGGAGAGGTTCCTTATGCCAAAAACAAAGCTCTAGTCATTTGGTTCATTTCCTCGCATTAGAGAATTAACATATAGTCAATTCTCTAACCGGTGTTGTACAGATGTAACCTTTAAATGGATTTCAGCTCTAATTCTCTCTCACTGATGCAACTTGCAATGACTCGTGCCTCTCACCTAGCATTTGCCATTCAAGGTGATCTTTAACTTTGGACTTCCCTTCTCAAGCTCGCAAGAGATAACTAATGGATGTCTCCTTGGAGTCCAAAAGCTTACCAAGTGTTGGCAATTCTAGAAAATCCTACCTTCAAGTCACTTTCCAAAAGCTCGCAAGAGGTAAACTAGTGCATCTCCATGGACGGAGATCACTTGCTTTACCAAGTGTTGGCTCAAGTGAATTGAAAGTGTTTTAAGTTAAATAAAAACATAGAAATCATTAAAGGATCACACTTTCTCTTTATTAATGACTGAAACCACAAAGCTACTAATTCTTGCACTTGGAACCTTTCCCGACAACCTTAACTCCAAGGAACTAAAAGTCTAGCCACTCATTCTCTGAGGAAACTTCCTCAAAGCTTGTTTGGCTAGTAAGAAAACTAACGAGAAAACAAATATATGAAGGAAAAATAGAGCAAGTGTTCTGTGAATTATATTTCTTCCTTCCGCTTGTTACATCCTCCTCATTCTAAGAAAATTACAAACTTCTATCTATGAGGTTATTCACCCTTTGTTCTTACTTAAAGACTAAGGAATCCTATGATAGGTGGGTTACAAGGAGACTTTGGGGATTTAGATAACAAATATCTAAAGCAAAATATCTCAAGATGTCGGTCGAAAATATCAGGAAGCTTCAGGAGAACACCGTTGCACTGTATACTAAGAGAAAAACTCTGCGGGTAAGCGTTATCAGAAGGTCCGGATATGTCTATCCGGAGAAGTTGAAACGTCCTCCTCTCCCATCCGGTTGTGAGATATCCGGATGTAAAATGTCGACGCACGGAATTCTGGATGTGAAATGTCCCGCACCGCCAGGCTATCCGGAGCAACTCCATCCGGATTCCCCAAGAGGACATGTGGCGCGCTCCCCTATCCGGACTCTCTCAGGGAGAAGCACACGACACTCATGAACATCACACCCGGACGATAGCATATCCTATCCAGATATGTTGTCCGGGTCATTGACTTCCATCGCCATCCGATGGTGTGTCGGGACACCCTGTCTTGACATCTTTTGCTCCTTGCATTCTGGATTTGCTTATGGAAAAGGACTTCAAAGCTTCGGTTCTTCATGTTTCTGAGTTTTCCATTGCTTTGCCATGGATTCCAAAGAACTCTCCTCAATCTCTGATTGCTTTGGTGATCAAAATCTATTAAAACACCAAAACTTAACACAATTTGATTAGAATTGATTGCAAGGGTCCTTAATATGTTAATTGGGTTAAAAGGTGATAACTACTACTTAAAAGTGTTTAAAAGAGTTAATTACAAGCTATGAAATAGCACTTTTTGAGTAGTAATCAGTATGTAAGCAACATTGTGTAGCAATAAAAAAATTTATGTGGTCAATCTTAGTTTTATCATGCCAAAAAATTCTACTTTCACTTTGCTTCCATCACCCATATACACACATTCTTCATGCTTTGACGACCTCCTTTTGTTTGTCATCTCCTGCAAAGAATTAGTAACATGAATAGTGGCACCAATATCTAACCACCAAGAATTAGCATGAACATCAACAATATTAGTCTCAATCATGTTTGCATTCAAATTAACCACAACCACAATTTTACCTTTTTTCTTCTTCTCTAGCCAATTTTTAAACTTGAAGAAATCAGCCTACTTGTGCCTAATCTTGTGGAAAAAGTTGCACTTCTCCTTGAATTTCTCTTTTTTTTTTTTTTTTGTAGCATTAGAAAAAGCAAGTGCATTAGAGGTTCCTTGACTTGAATTCCTTTTCCTCTTGAATTGCTTAGAGCCTCCAGAATTCTTATGTGGAGGTTTTTTTCTTCATATTGCTCACTTGGTCAATTACAAGAGCAAGGGAGTGAGTATCATTTTTCTTTAGTGAGACTTCATGTTACACCACAATGGACATCAACTCCTCCAAAGTCCATTCTTCCTTTAAGGCATTATAAGTCAACTTCACCCCATCAAAGGAAGTAAGACGAGACTCAAGTATCAACCATTTCAAGAATTTCTCATTCAACTCCACTTTCATCTCATTTTCCTTGTTGAAGTAGTGCTTTAGCTTGATAATGTGATCTCTAACCCCACCTACTCCATCATACATAGTGGTTGTGAGAAGCTTCAAATAAGTTTTCATTTCTGCCTTATCAATCTTGGTATAATTGGCCTTCACATATTCCAAAAAGTCTTTGGCCCTTTCCGTCTTTGGCACACATTCTTTAATAAATTTATCCATAGTATACTTCATCACCATCAAACAACTCCTATTGGAGTGCTCCCATTTCTCATAAAATGATCTTTCATCAGTAGAGCTCACATCAATGGGCTTACTTGGCTCATCAACTCTCAAAGTCAAGTCTAAATTGTGTAGAGTCATATGCACGTTGAAAGACTCATACCATTCCTCAAAATTATTTCCAGTAAGAGGCTTGATGGAAGATTGTAGAGTAATTCCAGGATTGCTAGTAGCTAGAAAACAACAAAATTAAACAATATGCATGTTACTACAATATCATGCTATTTGCTAGTTTCCAGAATTTCTCAATTTAGTAATAACTTGGAATTTTGAAATTCCACAACAGTAAGGACAACTAATTAAATATCACAACCAAGATCGTGATTTGATCCACATATGTTTGGTAAAAAGAATAATCTTCTCCTTTGAGATGCACTAATTTTATTACCGAAAAGGCAAAAGAAAATTAGTACGGTTCATAATATATAATTAATTTTCTTCACCAATCTAAGCATCCTACCAAGTATTATAATCATCAATAGGACAATTACAATACCCATATGGACCTTAGTAATCACAATAATAAAACAACCAAAAGTGGGAGATAAAATATCTCAACAAAGACAATTTGACACATATAGGATCACAATAGGCAACCACATATATGTTCACTATTGTCATGATAAACTCAAATATTCAATTTGCACAACTTAACACACTTGGAATTGCGATAGGCAATCACATAAGTGTTCTTTAATGTCATAATAAATTGAAATAATTAACAAAAATGGCCTAGGACAACATTATTGGTATAAGACAAAAATTATACCCAAAAGAACAATAATAATAATAATTGTCCCAATAAAGCCAAACTTAACAAATGCATAATCATTCCAAGAATACCAATACAAGCAAAAAAACAATTTTTTTTATGACGTCATTGTCTTCTCCACTAGGTTGAACACGACCTGGTTCTTCTAGAGAAGAAAAAAAAAATTCGACCAAAATTTTGTGCAATTTCCGACGAAAACAATTAGGTTTCCATCCTCAAACATCAATCCTTCAATAAAAACCAAAAAATTACACAAAAAACGCATAAACGGAAGAACCATAGCAAACCCTAATTTTGAAATCCCATTAAATGAGCTCCAAAAACCAAAAAAAAAAAAATGGGTTTTTCTCCAAACAATGTTTTCTACAAGTCTCCAACATCAATCAGGCTTGAATGATACTTGTTTTTAAAAACTGTTTTTTTATTCTGTAACTTAAAAACAAGTTTCAAAAAATATGGTTAAATGGGTCATTTTTCCTTTTATTTTTAAAAACTGGTTAAAACAACTCCTACTTATTTTCTAAAAATTGTTTTCTATTTCATTTTGGTTTTAAAAATTGTTTCTAGAAAACAACAGCCAAACAATGTTAAAAAAATTTAAAAATAGTTTTCTGTTTTTAAAAATAGAAAACTATTTTTAAATCACATAACCAAACAGGCTCTAAATCTTTTTTATTTTATGAAAAGTGACATAAGATGGAACTCGACTATGAGATGTTTAAAATATAGAATAAAAAATATTACAATGGTTAATTTATAAAAGAACGAACTTAAACAACAAGTACTACCAAATCTTACCATTAGTAATCAAAATTAAAAGTTGTACCACCATATATGCATAGAACCACATTAGATAATTCATCCATATAATCTAACACATTCCTTTTGGTCATTGATTACCACATCTGCATCCATGTAAACACTAGGAAGAAACATAATGAAGAAAAATGGAAATACATATAGAAATAGGTTCATTCCACTTCAAAAGCAAAGGAATTACTGAAAATGAAAACTTTTCTTTATCATGTTAAAGGAAAATATCTTACCTCAAAATTTGACTCAGTGCAAACAACTGGGGTTACTGAGTCAAGAAAATTCTCAAGATTAGATTTATTTGAGTCTGAAGGCTTCCAAGAGATCCACCAAAAGCCATCTAATGACATGATTTTGGATACTCTAGAATATTTCCTCACAGAAAAAAAATATAGAAGAAATTTGAAGTTCTTAAGACTCTTATCTCTCTTGCCCTAGCCCTTATCAAACATGAAGGATGAATGTGATAGACCCTTTAAATATGTACTTTTCAAGAGAAAAATGCAATTATTATGGGTATTTAAAAATTGTATGTTTATATTCTCATACTTAGAAAAATGACAATTAGCCATTATTCAAATCCAACATCCAAAGTCTGGCACATTGATAGGATTCTTATGCATTAAATTTTCACATTTATCTTGCTATAAATTTATATTATTAAAACCTCCATTGGAGAGTTGAGATTTTAGAAACAATGATTTAATTTTTGGTTCATGGAAACTGTGGGCGGTGATGCATGATATATACTACTTTTGATGATGACAACTAGGACAACAAGAAATAAAAATGGGCCCACTTGAATGCATGAACAAACCCTAGCTAACCCCTAATTTTCAAGTTTAAAGACAAATTTGTTGTGCTGCTTTTTTCACTGTCTCCAACAACTTCACTGAAGTCCCACCAGATTTTTTATGCACACAACTACGGCTTTTTTCCCTCAAAATTTACGTCCAATATCATTTCTCAACTTCTACAAATGCAAAGCCTTATTCATTGTTTTAAGGCCTTAAATATCTTCATACCTCCCTATTTATAACTTTTAAAAATAAAAATAAAAATTCAATGGAAAAATGCAAAAATATCCTCTTCTTCTTCACCGGCCTCCTACTCTAAACTCTCAACCTTAATTTTCCTTCCTCTTCCATTTCTTTCTCTTTTCCCTTTTTTAATTAAACCATTTTTATTTTTATTTTTCCTTCTACCCTTCCCTTTCCCTTTCTTTATGGCTTTTTTTTATCAACCCAACCTTTTCCTTTTCTAGTTAAAAAGAAAATAGAAAAAAAGGGAAGAGAGAGTCCGGATTTAGGTTTTGGAGAACTATATTTCCATGCACTAATTGAAAGGAAAAAGTTAAAAATGAAAATTATAAATAAAAAACTAGAAGATTGAATAACTTAGAAACCTCTTATTTTTTAAAACATTTAATTTATAATTTTTATGAATAAAAAAATATATAAACACTCTTAAGTAGAGAGATAATTAATTTTTATATTGAAATATAAGTACTTCATTTGGAAAGAGTGATTTTCTTTTACTATTTTTTATGATTAATTTTTTTATTTTCCTCCCTTTTTTTATAAAATTGACAATTTATGCTTCTTGTTGGCAAATATCTTTTGATTCCTAGTGCTTTAAATTGTATTTTAACATGCATATTTATCATAATTGTAAAAATATCAAACATATTTTAATTACCGTTGTAATATGATATTATGACTTATATGAATGCTATGTACTTGAATCTTTTCACATTAAATGATGAGAATCACTTATTTCTTCTTGCCTCGCTATGCCTGGTTGACATGGTTGAGGGTTAATAACCTAATCTTATCCTTTGTAAATTTTGATGCATCCTTAAGCAAAATCGGAATATCCTTAAGAAAATATAGTACACTCTATATGAGAAGAGGTACATTGTATGAACAATATATCCATGAGTTATTTAATATTAATTGATGAGATTCACTGATTTCTCGATGCCTTGACATGCTTGGCTAAGGTTTAATAACCTAAACTCATGGTGGAAGAATTTAGGTACATCCTTATACAAAATTGGTATATCCTTGAGAAAATTTGGTACATTTTATATGAAAGGAGGTAAATTGTAGGGACGTCCATGAGTAATTGATGAGAATCATCCATTTCTCATTGCCTTATCATGCTTGGATAAGGGGTTAATAACCTAAACTTGTATAAAAAGAATTAATGTTTAAAAGAAATTTAATGTCCAGTCTTAATACAACGAAATTACCTAAAGAGGAGAAAATAGGTAGTCTTTGAATTAATCCTGAAATTAATACTTTATCACTAATTTTTAATTTGCCCCTTTGGATTAATTACTTATTCCACCTTGACTACTAACTAATTTGCTAATTATAATAAAAGGATGCACAATTTTTCTTGATCAGATTCATATACTTCCTATGGTCTTATACCATTAGCATCCACACTCCTTTTCTATGTCCCGAACTCAACATTCCCCAATACTCTAATCCCTCGAAGCTCTTACCATAGTTTCACAATGAGATCTCTAACCTTCGTTGAAGCCAAAAGCTAGTTATGTGAAATATCTTGGAAGTTTGAGAGTTTGAAGATCAAAATTTAATCATGAATGACTATTCTTTCTTAAGGTTTATGACACTTTATTCTTAATTATTTTAAATAAAATATCTCTATTTATTTTTCTAAAACATTTTGTAGAATTATGGAAAATTTTCTAATTCTAAAACATTTCAAAAATCCTTTTTTAGAATCACATACAAATTTAGAGATACACATAATTTTATAACTTACCAAAAAAAACATTCCAAAATTTGTTTTTAGAATCAAACACCAATTTGGATATAAACATAATTTTAAAATTTATCAAAAGCAATTTTTAAAATTTAAAATATAGTAAAAACCAAATTAGTAAATATAAAGCATTCCTTTTTTGAATTCTTGTATTACTTATTCCAAAAGCTACCATAGATATATAATTACCTTAAATTTTACGACTCCAGATAACCCGGATATGAATGTGATGAAGTCCAAAGTACTCTAAAGATGAATAAGACCCAAGGAAATAAGTCCCATCTAATTAGTAAGAAAAAAATAAAATTGTCAAATAAATAAAATACATTAACAATCTCTCATTTTGACATTTTGTAACAAAATACAAATATACAATAAGACCCACATAATTTTTTATGAATGACTGTGCTCTCTTAGGGTTCATAAAACTTCATTTTTAGTTATTTTAACTAGAATGTCTCTATTTATGTTTATAAAACCCTTTTTAGAATTATTGAGAGTTTTATAACTCTAAAACATTCTAAAATCCTTTTTAGAATCAAATACCAATTTAGAGATAAGTATTATTTTAAAACTTACCAAAAAACATTCCAAATTATTTTATTTTTTTTTTTAGAATCAAACACTAAGTTAGAGATAAACATAATTTTAATATTTATCAAAAACAATTTTTGGAAATAAAACAATAGTAGAACAAAATTAGGAAATGTAAAGTATTCCCTTCCTAATTTCTTGTATTAATCATTTCAAATATTGTACTAACTATAGATACATACTTAAGTTTGATGATTCGAATGTGAATTTAATGAAGTACAAAGTTGTCTTAAGATGAATAAGACCTAGGAAGTAAGTTGCATCTAATTAGTAAGAAAAAGACAAAATTGTCAACTAAATAAAATACATTCTTTTGTAAAATTTTGATATATCCTTAAATAAAATTGATATATTCTTAAAAAAATTCTTGCATGTTTTACATGAGAAGAGGTAGATTGTATGAACTCTATATCCATTAGTTATTTGACATTAATTTATGAGAATGATCTATTTCTCATTTCTCATCATGCTAGGCTAAGGGTTAATAACATAAACTTAAGTCAAAAAGATTTAGATACATGACTAATGCCATATTTTATATAAAAATAGCAGTTGAAGGGACTAGACATGTCTAGTTGATCTTAAACACCTCATTTCAACATTAGACATGTCCAACTGAATTAGTAATTGTTTTAAATTCAAAGTAGCCTATTAAGAGAATCTCAATTCATTCAATATAAAACCCCTCATTTCAACATTTGACAATCATGAATTATTAGTCTCAATAAGGCATCCCAAGCACTTAATGGTAAAGCTAGTTTGACTTGGGATAACCATCATTAAACCCTAAATACCACAATTAAGCAAATGGTGGGGATATTGGTCAAGTAACCACCACATTTTTATACCTAATTAGATATTGGAGTCTAGAGTCCCCATAAGGTATTTCAAGCACTTAATGGGGAAGGCCATTTTGACTTGGAACAACCCTATATAAGCCCAAGCATCATTAACATATTAGGAAAAGTGGAATGTTATAGTGGCCTTCCATTGATGGGTTAATATCTCTAAAAGATAAATTAAATGATTTTGTTGAAGATATTCCAATCAAGGGAACCTTTAGGTATCTTGGTTGAGATAGCATTAATAAGGATATTTCACGATAACGAAGGGACCTTAGGGATTCCCCCTTCCTTGGTTGTTAGTTACAATTTAGTTAAGGTTTTTAATCAATTCTTGTTTTTCACATAACAACTTTCCAATCACTTTCTTGCCTAGAGCAAGAATTCAAGAAAAAATTTGTTCTTTATCACTTTTTCTTTCATTCTTTGAATCTCTCCACTTCACCTACATTCCAAGATCACTTCCATGAGGTTCAACACCTAACTCATCGGGTTTTTAAAGCTACAACCACAACCCTATGCTTGAGGAACTACTAGATTATTTATATAGAATTTGGTACGGTCAATACATCCTTATAAAAATATTTTGTGTAATTTCCTAGTTTCTCTTTGTAACCAACCTATATATTTTCTTTTATATCTTTTTATATATTTTGGAGGTAACAATATATATATAGAGGGAGAGACAGAGGAAGATATATGTTTTTCATTGAACATTTGTAAATCCCCCATAGTAAGAAATATACAGAGTTTTTGCTCTGTCTTTCCTTCTCATTTTGTTTTCACTCTTCTTTCTAGCCAAACAACCTCTGAGGATGATTTCTCAGGGGATGAGTGGCTAGGTTTTACGTTTCTTGGAGTGATGGAAGCTAGGTGAAGAACCCGAATGCAAAAATGGGAGTTGTCCTTGCTTTAAATGAAAATAGTTGTTAACCATTAAGGGTTTTTATTTTAAGGTTTAGCTTTAAATCCCTTAAAAGCACCTTGAATGGCCAATACTTGGTAAGCTTTTCGGATTCTATGAATGCTTATTGCTAGATCCATGGATGTCTATTAGTTATCATTTACGAGCCATTGGAAGATGGTTCAAGATGCGGGTCTTTAGTGTTTGAAGCCATTAATGGGAAGCAACTATCATTTTCCATGAATCCTTTGGATCAAATCTTAATTGCTAAATACAAAACCAGTTCGAGAGATAACCATCCTTTGTGTTATTATCCCCAACGTGAGGAGAAGATCCGAAATCTCCCCCTTTGCCTAAGGAACCCGATCCTAGTGACCTAAAGCTCCAAGAGACCTTTTCTTTGTAGTTAACTTCACTTATTGTTTTTGCTTAACTTAAAATCAATCTTTGCAACCACAATTCCATTTTCTTTAAAAGCTCATTTTCATAAGGAAAAGCATCATTTTATTTCCTTCACTAAAGTCAACTGTTTGATGAAAACCCATCCCTGTGGACGATCCTAGAGCCACTATACTATGTTAGCTATGCTACCCTAGTGTGAGGTGATTTAGGTTTTATAAATTTTGTTGATAACACCCGTCTGAGCCAGAATCAAATGGCACGACTGCAATGGGGACGAATCAGTAATACTAACATTTAATAGTTAGTTGACCAGATGGTGGAATGGTTGAATCCAAACTACATCTAACTAGTGGTTCACTGATCAAACCCAACTATGTTTAATGACTAGTTTGGGTTTTCAACTCCTATATAGACTTCAAACTTTTCTTTTCTTTTCTTTTCTTTTCTTTTCTTTTTTTTTTTTTTTTTTTTTGTATAGTGAAGAGTTCTAAATCATTCTTAAATATTATTTGAACCTTAGGGAAGTGTTTTTAGACAACAATTTTAAACTTACATTTCATCTTAGTGCACCATTCAACCTTAGATTATTAGCATTCCATTGTGCTAAATTGTAAAGTAGGAGTTATATTCTTGCTAAATGTATTCTTATGTACCTTGTGAGGTAGGCTTAAGTGTGGGATAACACTTGAGGGATTCTAAGTATGGTATAACACTCAAGGATTCAAGAGTTGCTCTCTTGATGTGTTTGTATTATTGGAATCATAATCCAAGAGGGTACTTAGAGCCACAAATCCAAGAGACTTAGTTGGAAGCATAATCCAATTGAAATGCTTGAAGGCTTGGGTTAAAATCTTTGATGGTCAGAACCTTCACTTGGTTAGGAGCTTAAGGAGCGTAGATGTAAGTCATGTTATGTCTAACCACAATAAAAACTAGTAGTCCAATTTTTATTTTTTATTTTTTCTCAAACAAGGTATAGTTACATAGTTCTCCCTTTGGTTTTAGGTGGGTGTCATGGGTGAAAAAGTCATACAAGGGCTTTGTTATCTTTTCACATTCACTTTTTATGTGCCTATATATATATATATATGTATAGAGAGAGAAAGAGAGAAAGAGAGAGATTTAAGGTAGGTGCATTTAGGATGTATCCCAATTCTTACACATGGTCACCCAATTTTAACATATCTTAGAATACTAAGCCTATTTATGTTTTCTATGTTTTCAGAAGTATTTTGTGGATGTTTCTACTCAATTTGGGTGTGTATTTAAAAGTCAAGGTAAAGTGCACTCGTTGCCTCGGAACTTAAGCATATTCAAAAGAAAATCTAGTAAGTTGGTGGAAAATCACAACCTGAATGTACACCTACTGCCATGTGCAGTTTCCTTGAAGACTATCTATCTTGAAACATAACTTGCATGCTTTCAACCAAATTTTATACCCCAAATCTGTTAAGTTGAGTGAAGCTTAATTATACTATAAAATTTTTCCCACGACCATGGATCAACTTAATTTTCACATGTGTTTTACATATATATTAGTCTAACCTTATTTTTTTACTTTAGATAAAGAATTATTGGAGTGGCTGATTTTCTATCTGAGAGAGAAAAGCAAAGGCGGTGATTATTTTAAGGCATGAGATTACTTGATAATTTGTTATCATAGTGAACATTTTGCAATGATATAGTAGATATAGCTCTCACATATAGAGTGAACCTCTATGATTCTATTTGTGCTCTGTTTATTTTCTATTTCTTGTATGTTATTTCTCTCATAAATAGGGTTTTACTCCAAAAGAAATCCACACACTTTGCCTAGTGAATTAATAAGGTGTGTAAATTATTTGTCTCTCTATGTAATTATTTGTGTGTTTATTCATAACCCTATTACTCTAACAAATTGGCATCATAGTTAACCATACCAAAAAAAAAATGACAAGAGGGATGTATCTGTTTCAAGTTCCTCAATTCCATAAAGATAATTATGATAATTAGAGTATCAAGATGAAAGCTTTATTTGGTTCACAAGATGCATGAGAGGTTGTAGATAAAGGTGGCCACAAGATGAAACCATTCTATCCCCAAATCAAAAGTATTTTTTGCAAGACTTGAGGAAGAGAAACATGAGAGATCTTACCATTATCTATTAAGTAATAAATGAAGGTACTTTTGAGAAAATTTCAAGTACAACCACCTCCAAGGAAGCCTAGGAGATATTACAAAAGACACACAAAGGAGTTGATAAGGTATGAAAAGTTCGTCTTCAAACACTTGGAGAAGAATTTGAAGGTTGAATATGAAAAAATCATAATAAATCCCTTATTATTTTTCTAGAGTATTGGCTATTGTAAATTTATTAAAGAGAAATAGTGAAAGTTTAAATGATACTAGCATAATTGAAAAAATTACTTCAATCTTTAGATTCAAATTTTGATTATATTTGGGACCATTAAAAAATCTAAAGATTTTGACTTGATTTGATCAACTTATGGGATCATTGCAAGCCTTTGAAGAGAGAATAAAAAGGAAGAACCAAGATAAATTAGAACAAGTTCTTCAAACAAAATTAACATTAAAAGATAATAAAACTTTAATGAAAGAAGTTAGAATAATTATCGATATGGTCATGGACATAACTCATATTCCTTTAGAGGGCATGAAAGATGATATAATTCAAGGCAAACGAAAGGGGAAGGTATAATAAATCCCAAATTCAATATTGTAGTTATAAAAAAAATACGGTCCTTATGAGTGCCACTAAAAATCAAGAATAACATATTACATTGTTGGCATATAAAAGGGAAAGGCATGAGAAAAAAACACATAGTATCTGGGAGCAAACAATCATCTGTGGATTCAAAAATATATTTGTGGAGTTTGATAAATCAAAAAGTGGTAATGTTACTTTTGGAGATGTATCCAAAATTCTAGTAAAAGGCAAAGGTAAAATCTTAAATTATTTGAAAAAAAAACCATCAATTTATTTAAAATATCTTCTGTGTCCACATGAAAAATGATATATTAAATTTGAGTCAACTATTATAAAAAGGGTATGGTATTCATACAAAAAATCAAAGTCTCCAAATAAGATATCAGTATGTCAATTTAATTATTGATGTGTATATCACGAGTAAAAGAATGTTTTTATTAAATATTGAAAATGATGTTGTAAAATATCTTAAATATTGTGTCAATGATTCCTCTTAGATTTGACACTTAACATTTGGTTATCTTAATTTTGAAGTATGGAAATTATTGAGTAAGAAGAATATGGTGAAAGAATTGCCCTTTATAAATCACCTAGCTAGATCATGATAAAGGAAACTCTAACTCAGCTAGCTGATAATGCAATCTGCTAGAAAGGAAAACCACTCACCACTTCCCCATATTTGTAATGTGGAAAATCAAGGCTGGAAAGAAATCTCACTTACCTATTCTCTGTAATATTCCATTTTCTGTGTAAATAAAGTATGTATTGTTTATTTATTCTTTAGAAAACAATCAGAAAAGTAGTGGTGAAAATTCAACCTTTCAAAAATAGTTTATGTTCTTCATGGTATCAAAGCGGGTTAACCTAAAACAATTCAAAGCTTCCATGGCAACCCCAGAAAATGTTCTTAGCATTCAGGCTTTTCATCAATGCTCAAGCCTCGTCTCCATCAAACTAAATATGTCTAATCTCCTTTGTGGAACTCACAAGTTCTTCCTCTTGTGCAAAGCCTTGGATTAGTCCATCCTCTCTCTGAAAATAGACATGCATCAGAGGAGACAATGGGTACTGAAACAAAGGAGACCTATGATCAATCAATAGAGGCATGGTCTCACAATGATGGTCTACTTACCTCCTGGCTTCTTGGGCTCATGATAGAAGAAGTGATGTTTTTGTTGGATGGGACATAGACTGTCTATGATGTCTGGAACTCTCTAGAAGAAAACCTCCTTCCAATGACCAAAGAGAAGGAAGTGCAATTGACCAACAGACTCCAAGGGCTAAAGAAAGGCACAAGGTCCCTTGATAAATATCTAAGGGAGTTCAAAGGCATTTGTGATGCATTAGCTGCAGTTAGAAAACTAGTAAGTGACCTAGACAAAGTTTTTCAACTAGCTCAAGGTCTCGGAACTAAATACATGGATTTTTGGGTGGCCATGTTATCAAAGCCACCGTATCCATCTTACAATCAATTTGTTGTGGCTCTACAAGGGCATGAACAAATGATTATGACAGAAAATGAAGAGAACAAGGAGTCAATAAACCATGAACAGGCCTATTTTACCCAACGAGAAAGAGGAAGAAATCGAGGAAGAAGATTTTTCTCTAGAGGTCATGGCTTCACTCTAATAGGACGATTCAATCACAATGCTACCAGTGACCAAAGGTAGAATGTTCATCCCAGCACCAGAAATCCAAGAAATAGCTTCAATAACCAACTTCCACCACAATAGAAACTTCAAAAATCTGAAGGTACTCTTATTTGCCAAATTTGTAATAAAGCTAACTATTCAGGTTTGGATTGCTGGAATAGATTTGACTATTCGTATCAATCAAAAGAGATTCCTCAAGCTTTGGTTTCTATGGCTCTAACTGAAGAAGAGAATGATCCTAATTTTTATGTGGACTCGGGAGCAACAACCCATATAACAAATGACCCAGGTAAGATGTCCCAAGTAATTCCATATAAAGGGCATGATGTAATTTTTGTTGGAAATGGAAAAGCTTTAAGAATCTCACATATTGGTGAAGCTAGACTAAAAACTAAACATAGAGATCTAAAGCTTAAAAAATTATTGGAGAGTCCATTCTTTATGCTCTTCAAACAATATCCAGAATATAGGAGCTTAAGAATTTTTGGTTGTTAATGTTTTCCATACCTTAGAGACTATGGGAAGAATAAATTCTCACCTAAGACATATCCATGTGTTTTTATTGGATATAACTCTCTACACAAGGGTTATAGATGCTTGCATCCTTCAACTAAAAGAGTTTACATATCTCGTCATGTCATCTTCAATGAAAATTGTTTTCCTTATGCTAACTCTCTTGTTAAGGAAAATCATTTATAGATTCCTATAGAAATGGTATCATTCTCAACTTCAGATACTTCTTGTGAGACTTCAAAAATAGATCACCAAACTAAGTCTTGGAAGGAGAACACTGCTAACCAATCAAGCAACTCCAAGAAGTGCAACCACTGCCCATGTGCTCCTGAGCAAAGAAACCAGTTTAGTGTTGAAGGAAGAATTTGTGCTAGTTGCAATACTAACCAAAATACAGAAGCATCATGTGTTAATCCGACTGGAACTCCCACTGTTGTTGCTACTGAAATTTCCACTATTGCTGCTATTACAAATGACCATAATACTGTCATTACTACTGAAACTCCCACTGATGTTGCTCTTGGTGCTAATGGCCACAATTCCAACACTGCTACTACTACTGGAACACTTTCCCAGATTGAGTCTACTAGTAGCTACAAGCCTACCAATGTTAGTAATTTTCCTGATATCAGTAAGCACCTAGTAATTGATCTCTCTTTTCCTCAAAAATGGCAGAAAAATGAGCATGTTGGTTCATCTCCTCAAAACAAATCAACCAGTCATAGTGCTGATGATGAAGTTCTTGATATTAGCAAGCAAATTTTTGTTGACATCTCTTCTCCTCAACACCAACACATAGATAACAAAGAAACTCATATGATCACCAGAAGTAAACTCAAGAATGATCCCAGTTTAAAATCTCAAATGGTTACTTTTGTTGCCACAAGAAGTGATATTAGTGAGCCAAAAACATATTGTACAACATTGAAAATTCCCCATTGGCTCAAAGCAATGCAAAAGGAAATCAAGGCTTTAATCCAAAATCGAACATGGGATTTAGTTCCTAGGCCTCCAACTGCAAATATTGTGGGTTCGAAATGGGTGTTTAAAACAAAGCTACAGGAAGATGGAACCATAGATAGATACAAAGCACGATTAGTTGCTTGAGGTTTTTCTCAAATAACCAGTTTGGAATTTGGAGAGACCTTCAGCCCAATTATAAAGCATACTACAATTAGATTGATCCTTTCACTAGCAGTAACCTTGGGGTGGACAATGAGGCAATTGGATGTTAAGAATGCCTTCCTACATGGGTTTCTAAAGGAAGAAGTATTCATGAACAACCTCCAAGATTTATATACGAGGACCTTCTGAATCATGTTTGCAAATTGAATCGCTCTCTTTATGGCTTTAAGCAAGCTCCAAGGGCCTGGTTTGATAGACTATCCCAATGTCTTCTTCATCTGGGGTTTTACTGTGGTAAAGTAGACTTGTCTCTATTTATTCTTCACAAAGGTCGGTCTATTGTTTTGCTACTTATCTATGTTGATGATATTATAGTCACAAACAATGATAAAAACATCATTAGTGACCTCATCAGCACCCTGAGTAGTGAATTTTCTCTCAAGGACTTAGGATCTTTGCATTATTTTTTGGGATTGGAGGTTAAATATCTTCCTAATGGGTTGTTTGTTTCTCAAACAAAGTACACTAGAGATCCCCTAGAGCACACAAAAATGAAGGAGTGTACTCATATCAACACACCCATGGCTCTTAAGTCCATCATCATACCTTCTGATGAACAACCTATTGATCCTACACGATATAGGCAACTTGTCGGATCCCTTCAATATTTAACTTTCACAAGGCCTGATATTGTGCATGCAGTAAACAAGGGCTGCCAACATTTCCAAGCACCCACTAAAGCTAACTTGCGAGCTGTCAAACGCATCCTTGGATATTTGAAAGGAACAATGGAGCATGGAATCAGGTTTTTCAAGCAAAGTTCTCTTCGTCTCACTAGTTTTTATGATGTTGATTGGGCGGGATGCATAAACACAAGAAGAAGTACATCTGGGTATTGTATTTTTTTGGGAGCCAATTGTATCTCATGGTCCTCAAAGCAACAACTTACATGATTCGTTCCCAATTGGTGTCTCAGCTGATTTATGTCCAGCTGGTGCTCTTTGATTGAGAGAGTAATCAACAAAATTTATAACCTATATCACCATGCATTAGGATAGCTTAGCTAATATAGCATAGTGGCTCTAGGATCGTTCACTGGGAAGGGTTTTCAACTCACAAATGATACCAATTCAAAGTAAATTGGTGCTTTTTCATTTCAAGGTTAGCTTAAGAAATAAAACACAAACTTTGTTTAAATGAGGTTTTGTTTAAAGCTAACTAAAAAGAAAGTAATGGAAATTACTTATGAAGAAAAACATTCCTTGGAGGTTTAGGTTCACAGGGGAGGTTCCTTATGAAAAAACAGAGCTCTGGTCATTTGGTTCATTTCCTCGCATTAGAGAATTAACATATAGTCAATTCTCTAACCGGTGTTGTACAGATGTAACCTTTAAATGGATTTCAGCTCTAATTCCCTCTCACTGATGTAACTTGCAATGGCTCGTGCCTCTCACCTAGCATTTGCCATTCAAGGTGATCTTTAACTTTGGACTTCCCTTCTCAAGCTCGCAAGAGATAACTAATGGATGTCTCCTTGGAGTCTAAAAGCTTACCAAGTGTTGGCAATTCTAGAAAATCCTACCTCCAAGTCACTTCCCAAAAGCTCGTAAGAGATAAACAAGTGCATCTCTATGGAGATCATGTGCCTTACCAAGTGTTGGCTCAAGTGACTTGAAGGTGTTTTAAGTTAACTAAAAACATAGAAATCATTAAAGGATCACTCTTTCTCTTCATTAATGGCTGAAACCACACAGCTACTAATTCTTGCACTTGGAACATTTCCCGGCAACCTTAACTCCAAGGAACTAAAAGTCTAGCCACTCATTCTCTGAGGAAACTTCCTCAGAGCTTGTTTGGTTCGTAAGAAAACTAACGAGAAAACAAATATATGAAGGAAAAACAGAGCAAGTGCTCTGTAAAATATATTTCTTCTTTTTACCGATTACATAATAATCATTCTAAAGAAAATTACAAACTTATATATATGAGGTTATTCACCCTTTGTTCTTACTTAAAGACTAAGGAATCCTATGATAGGTGGGTTACAAGGAGACTTTGGGGATTTAGATAACAAATATCTAAAGAAAAATATCTCAAGATGTCGGTCGAAAATATCAGGAAGCTTTAGGAGAACACCACTGCATTGTATACTGAGAGAAAAACTCTACGAGTAAGCGTTATTAGAAGGTCCGGATAAGTCTATCCGGAGAAGTTGAAACGTCCTCCTCTCCCATCTGGTTGTGAGATATCCGGATGTAAAATGTCGGCGCACGGAATTCCGGATGTGAAATGTCGGCGCACGGAATTCCTCCCCGGCTGGAATGAGCTTTGCTGCGCAAGGGGGACCATCTGCGTGTGCAAGGTGTAGGGACCCCTCTCCCGGATGACACGGAGTGCACAAGGCTATCCGGATCAACTCCATCCGAATTCCCCAAGAGGACACGCGGCGCGCTCCCCTATCCGGATTCCCTCAGGTTGAAGCACACAGCACTCGTGAACATCACACTTCAGATGATAGCATATCCTATCCTGATATATTGTCCGGATCATTGACTACTGTGAGCAAGCCTTGCTACAGCTCACGTTCTGCCGTCCTCCGATGGTGTCTCCAAACGCCCTGTCCGGACATCTTTTGCTCCTTGCATTCCGGATTTGCTTATGGCAAAGGACTTCAAAGCTTCGGTTCTTCATGTTTCTAAGCTTTCCATTGCTTTGCCATGGATTCCAAAGAACTCTCCTCAATCTTTGATTGCTTTGGTGATCAAAAAGCTATTAAAACACCAAAACTTAACACAATTTGATTAGAATTGATTGCAAGGGTCCTTAATATGTTAATTGGGTTAAAAGGTGATAACTACTACTCAAAAGTGTTTATAAGAGTTAATTACAAGCTATTAAATAGCACTTTTTGAGTAGTAATCACTCCCCCCAACCGACATATTGCTAGTCCCTTAGCAATGAAGGAGAGAAAAATAAAAATAAAAAGTACTATAATTTACAACATCATGCTGATCAAAAAACAATTTTCAAGTGGCATGATGATCTAACTCTCTCATGGAACATTAAAGAAATAAAACTCAAACTTCAACAAGAGATATCGAATAACTTGTCTAATCAAAATTCTTAAAGAGAAGGCATTATGCAAATTTAAGCTTTAAAAGAGTTTCCACTCCCAAAGGGTCAAACCTTACTCTTCCACAAAAATCTAAGTGTTATTTATTAGCTTCCGAATATAGTATGTTGAACTAATCTCTCCCCCAAACCTAGTTCTTTTTCAAAGCTTAGCAAACTGATCAACCTCCAATAGGTTAAGAACGCACCTCTTGTTTCACAATTTTTTTCATTGTAGGAGTACAAGGCTTAAAGGTATTCTTTTCTAAATTGTCCATGTAACGGGGATCCATCGATGACTCCCAACCAATTAAGGTTTAGGGCATCAAGCTTTAAGGATTTTTCAACCACTAACTCCTCGAATTTTACCCCAGACTTTTGAGAATAAATTTTAATACCCAAGCACCTACAGTATGTTAAACTCCACCTATTCACCCTTGTAACGAGCATTGAGGTCGGTGACTCCCAACCAATGAAGGCTTAGGGCACCAGGTTTTAAAGATTTTCACCATATACCCTTTGGACCTTGCTCGGGTTTCAAGGCAAGCAAACATTTTTCTTTCTTTCTTTCTTTATTCTTTTTTCAAAGGCTCATTGGCCTTTTATAAGGTGTCCCAACACTATTAAAATGAGGTCAAAGGTACCAAGTCTAAAATTTTCCTAAGTCAAGAGGAAAATAGTTTTTCATCTTATACTCGGAACCTATTATGCACAGTGTGTGAATAGCTTAAAGTGGAAGAACTAAGGTTGAATTCAATAGAAGTTTCAACAATTCATCAACTTTAGTAAGCATAATACAAAATCTAAGTTAAGTAAAAAGACAAAAATTCAATTTCTCCCATTTCATTTTTGAAAATTTTTCCTTAATAACCATGGAGAGTAGAATAAAAACTTAAAAGAATTTTAAAATTAAGCAAAAAAACAACTAAATTACCAAAATAACTTAGCATTAACAGCAAAAACTTCCTTTCTCAACTCTCCCCCCAACCAAGCTGAACATTGTCCTCAATGTGACAAAAGCGATTGAAAAATAGGGAGGAAGTGGTACCTCTTGAGTGAGGTGGAGTGATGTTGTGGAAATGATGGCTCAGCTGCCTCTCCTATAGGAGGCTCCTAATGAGGAGGGAATGTCATGCTTAGGAGCTGATGTACTGCCAATTGATGCTGAATCTGCCTCAGGATGGCAGTGTGCTGTGCCTGAGTGGCAAGAATCTGCTCCTGATTTTAATCATTCAAAAAGATTAAGTTAGTTACAATTTACAAAATTTCAAGACCAAAATTACAATCAAATAATTTACAGAACTTATAAATTAACATAATTAACAAAATTATGGACTTTGGTGAAACCAAGTCCATCTAACCCTTCTCTGATCAGGATTTTTGTGGCTCAAAGAGGTTGATTTCCTCCTTTTCTGGCTTGAACGGCTCAATGAATGGCTTAAGGCGATGACCATTGACTCTAAAGGTGTCTATGCCATTAGAATTGGGTAATTCCACTACTCTATTGAGATGTACTTGGTGAATAATGAAAGGACCTATCCACCTTGACTTGAGCTTCCATGGAAAGATATGGAGACTTGAGTCATAGAGTAGGACTCTTTGTCCTTTCCGCAATTCTTTGTTGGAGATTAGTTGATCATGCCACTTCTTCATCCTCTGTTTTGCAACTTTGGAATTGATGTAAGCATCATTTCTTAATTCCTCCATCTCATTAAGGTCTAAGCACCTCTTTGCCCCAGCTCTGATCAAGTCCATGTTCAACCTCTCGATTGCCCACCAAGCCTTATATTCAACTTCCACAGGGAGGTGGCATGCTTTGCCATAGATGAGACGATAGGGAGACATGCCAAGAATAGTCTTATAAGTTGTTCTATATGCCCATAATGAATCATGTAGCTTAATAAACCAATCTTTTCTGCTTGTAATCACCACTTTCATCAGTATGCTTTTTATTTCCCTATTTGCTAGCTCCACTTGTCCGGAAGTTTGAGGATGATAAGGTGTAGCTACCTTATGCTTCACTCCATACTTGGCTAATAGCGTTTCAAAAGGTTTGTTGCAAAAATGAGTACCTCCATCACTGATTATGGCCTTGGGCACCCCAAATCTTGAGAATATGTTCTCCTTAAGAAATTTGAGAACCACTCTGTGATCATTATGTTTACAGGGGATTATCTCCACCCATTTGGAAACATAGTCCACCCCCACCAATATATAAGAGTTACCAAAAGACATTGGGAAAGGTCTCATGAAGTCAATACCCCAAACATCAAAAATATCAACTATAAGGATGGGGTTCATTGGCATTTGGTTTCTTTTTGTAAGCTTCCCGAGTCTTTGGCATCTATCACAACTCCTACACATGATGTGGGAATCTTTGAAAAGCAATGGCCAAGTAAACCCTGATTGCAAGACCTTCATGGCTGTTTTCTGAGAGGCAAAGTGGCCTCCACAGGCATTCTCATGGCAATGGCTGAGGATTTCTTGTTGCTCTTCTTTAGAGACACACTTCCTAATGATCTGATCTACACAATACTTGAAAAGGAAGGGCTCTTCCCAATAATAAGCATGAATCTTTGTAAAGAAGTGCTTCCTGTCTTGCGCTTTCCACTCACTTGGAACTTCACCAGTAACCAAATAGTTAGCAATATGAGCATACCAAGGAGCTTTCTCTAGCAACATAAGTGATTCCTCAGGAAAGTCATCATTAATAGGTAATACATGGGAATTATGTGCTATAGCTAACCATGAAAGGTGGTCAGCTACCACATTCTCCACCCCTTTCTTATCTCTGATTTGGAGATCAAACTCTTGCAACAAAAGAATCCATCTAATCAACCTTGCTTTTGCATCTTTCTTTGTCAATAAATACTTCAAGGCTGAATGGCCAGTGAAAACAATGATGAAAGACCCTACCAAATAAGCACGAAACTTGTCTAAAGCAAACACCACAGCTAACAATTCTCTCTATAGTTGTGTAGTTTCTTTGAGCCTCGTTCAATGTTTTGCTTGCATAGTAGATCACATAGGGCTTCCCATCTTTTCTTTGGCCAAGTACAGCTCCCATAGCAAAGTCACTGGCATCACACATTACTTCAAAGGGTAATTGCCAGTTAGGAGCCCTTACTATTGGAGCGGTTGTCAAAAATTGCTTCAATTGATCAAAACTCTTTTGACATCTCTCATCCCAGACAAACTTAGAATCCTTAGCTAAAAGTTCACAAAGAGGCCTTGACAGCTTAGAGAAATCTTGTATAAACTTTCTGTAGAACCCTACATGGCCAAGAAATTGTCTTACTCCTTTTACAGTGGTTGGGGATGGCAATTTGGCAATAAGTTCCACCTTTGCTTTATCAACTTCAATGTCTTTCTCAGAGATGATATGGCCAAGGACAATTCCTTGACGTACCATAAAATGACATTTCTCCCAGTTGAACACCAAGTCTTTTTCAATGCATCTTTTAAAAACCGCTTCCAAATTTACTAAGCATTCTTCAAATGTACCTCCATATATGGTGATATCATCCATGAAAACCTCCATAATTCGCTCCACCATATCACTGAAGATACTAAGCATACATCTTTGGAATGTTGCAGGTGCATTGCATAAACCAAAAGGCATTCTTTTGTAGGCGTATGTTCCAAACGGACATGTGAAAGTGGTCTTCTCCTGATCTTCAACATCAATTTCAATTTGGAAATACCCTGAGTACCCGTCCAAGAAACAATAGAAAGGATGGCCAGAGACTCTCTCCAGCACCTGATCAATAAATGGGAGTGGAAAATGATCTTTCCTTGTCACAGCATTCAATTTCCTGTAGTCAATACACACCCTCCAACCTAAAGTGAGGCGTGTAGCAATTTCTTCGCCTTTTTCATTCTGAACCATAGTAATACCTGACTTCTTTGGTACCACTTAAGTAGAACTCACCCAAGGGCTGTCAGATATGGGATAAATAATACCCGCTTGGAGTAGCTTTAGTACCTCAGTTCGCACCACTTCTTGTAAATGAGGATTCAATTTTCTTTGAGGTTGACGAATTGGTTTAGCTTCTTCCTCCAAATATATATGATGTGTACAAACCAAAGGACTGATTCCTTTCAAGTCAAATATTTGTCATCCTATTGCTTTCTTGCACCTCTTAAGAACTTCAAGTAGAGAAATCTCCTAATGACTGGTAAGAGATGAAGATATAATAACAGAACATTGGTTATTTTCTTCCAGGTATGTATATTTTAACTCCATGGGTAGAGGTTTCAAATTGAGCTTCGGGAATTCTTCTGTTACATTATCTTGTCCATCCTCTTTATTGAATAAAGGTAGGATCTCTTCTTTCCTCCTCTAACCTTGTAGAGTAGCAAGGACATCAGCGGGTTCAGACAACCCTTCTTCAAGATCCTCAAGACTTTCATTCAACTCGTCTTGCATATTCTGATCACAATGCTCCTCCATTAGAGTGTCAATAATGCATACCTCTTCTTGACCTTCTTCTTCTTCCGGAGTAATCAGCTTCTTTAACATATGAAAGATATTAAGCTCAAGTGTCATGTTGCCAAAAGTGAGTTGCAGAAGTCCATTCCTACAATTTATGATTGCATTTGAAGTAGCAAGAAATGGCCTTCCAAGGATGATAGGAACATAATTAGCTTTCTTAACTAAAGGATCAGTATCAAGAACAACAAAATCTACTGGATAGTAGAAATTATCAACTTGAACTAATACATCTTCAATTATCCCCCTTGGAATTTTCACTGACCTATCAGCTAAAGACAAGGTGATTGATGTTGGCTTTAATTCACCAAGTCCCAATTGCTTATAAACAGAGTATGGTAGCAAATTCACACTTGCTCCCAAATCTAACAAAGCTTTTTCCACTACCTTTCCTCCAATCATGACTGAAATGGTAGGACATCCTAGATCTTTGTACTTCAAAGGAGATTTGCATTGTGTGATGGCACTTACTTGTTCAGTCAAGAAGGCTTTCTTATTCACATTCAACCCTCTTTTGATAGTACACCGGTCCTTTAGGAACTTTGCATATGATGGAACTTGCTTAATCATGTCCAGTAATGGAATGTTGACCTTCACTTGCCTCAATACTTCAAGGATTTCTGATGCATTTTTAATCCCCTTTCTCCCATGCAAAGCTTGAGGAAAAGGTGGAGATGTGTGTTTCTTCATCAATTCTTCCTTAATAAGCTCTTTCTCCGGATTTGCATTCATTGTTGAATCACGGTCCTCCTTCTCTGCACTGATATCTTTCTTCTTTCCTTTCATTTCCTCCCTCTTCTTTGTCTCTTCTTCTTCCTTCTCTTCCGCATATGGCTTGGGTGTTGGTGACTCAACCTTTTTACCACTCCTTAGAGTGATCAAGGCTTTAACATCTCTCACCTGTAAAGATTCTCTCTCATGAGTTTCCACTTCGTGGATACCCTTGGGGTTTTGGTGAGGTTGAGAAGGAAATCTACCCTTCTCTTGCACTGTGTTCAAATTAGTGAGCCTTGAGATTGAGTATTGGAGATTATCTATCTTCTGAGATAAATCATTTTGCAGTCCATCAATCCTTTTGTTCAAAGTATTCTTTACACTGTCAATTCTTTGACTAAGTTGAGAATTGATGGGTTTTTATTCTCCAACAAAATCTCCCACAACCTTGCTGAGATTCACTATTGCTTGTTCAAGACTTGAAGCTTGTTGGGATGGTTGAGATGGTTGAGCCGGCTGTTGGTACTGAGGTGTTCTTGGCTTCCATGAAAAATTTGGATGATTCCTCCAACTTGAGTTGTAAGTATTGCCATACGAAGTATTGCTATTGGGCTTGAATTGTCCAATGACATTTGCTTGTTCTCCAAACATTTCTCTAGCAACTGGAATTGTAGGGCACTCCTCCACCAAGTGTTCATAAGATTGACAAATCAAACATGGCTTTACTTGCACTGGTGTTTCAGCAACAGCTTACACTTCATGCATCTTTTTCAGTTCTAGCTCCTCCACTCTTCTTGTCATAGCTGCAAATTTTGCTTTCATATCAACATCTTCATTCAAGGTGTACATCCCAGCCTTAGCATGAAGAGCATTTGGTTGAGACTTCATCTTTCCCACTTCTCCTCTGTGCGGTTCATCCCATCCCCTTGAGACTTCAGCTACATAACTCAAGAAATCCATAGCTTCCTCAGGATTCTTACTCACGAAATCCCCTCCACACATTGTTTCGAGGAGTTGCTTCATTGAGGAAGACAACCCATCATAGAAATAACTCACCAACAGCCATGTATCAAAGCCATGGTGAGGGCAAGCATTAATGGCTTCCATGTATCTTTCCCAACACTCATAGAATTTCTCATTCTCTTTAGCTGAAAAGTTTGAAATTTGCCTTTTCAAGCTATTTGTTCTGTGAGTAGGAAAAAACTTCTTGAGGAATTCAGCTTGTAAATCAGTCCAAGTACGGATACTCCTTGGCCTTAAAGAATTAAGCCAAATCTTGGCCTTATCCTTTAAAGTAAAAGGAAATAATTTAAGCCTCATCAGGTCGATAGAAGCTCCTCCCTCTCGGAATGTATTACAAACATCTTCAAATTCCTTGATATGGGCATAGGGATTCTCACTTTCCATTCCATGGAAAGTTGGCAGAAGTGGCACAATATGGGGTCTGATCACTAGCTGCTTTGTAGGGGGCACTATACATGATGGTGCACTCATACGAGGTGGATGCATACGGTCCCTCATTGATCTGAATTCATTGGGATTGTCCTGATTATCATGGTGACTATGCTGATCCTCAGGTGCAGTTTCCATGATGTTCAAGATTATTTCCAACTCCTTGTTATGAGGTGTTTCCAGTTTAACAAGCCTTCCTCCACAATCTCGTATCCACTTTGGCGTACACAACTAGTATCAACTGTAACAAAGAAAAAAAACAAAAACAGAGGAAAACAAAAACAACACTACCAAAAAGAGTTCGATTAACTAAAACTAAATTAAAAGTTATGCTAGAATATAAACGAGTAAAAGAAACAACTAAAAGAGTTAGTAAAATGACAGAAAACTCACCAAACTTGTGATGAAAACCACAAGTACCCTGAAATAATATCACTATGAAGTTGGCACCTTCCCCGGGAATGGCGCCATTTGATTCGTTCCCAATTGGTGTCTTAGCTGATTCATGTCCAACTAGTGCTCTTTGATTGAGAGAGTAATCAACAAAATTTATAACATATATCACCATGCATTAGGATAGCTTAGCTAATATAGCATAGTGGCTCTAGGATCGTTCACTGGGAAGGGTTTTCAACTCACAACTGATACCAATTCAAAGTAAATTGGTGCATTTTCATTTCAAGGTTAGCTTAAGAAATAAAACACAAACTTTGTTTAAATGAGGTTTTGTTTAAAGCTAACTAAAAAGAAAGTAATGGAAATTACTTATGAAGAAAAACATTCCTTGGAGGTTTAGGTTCATAGGGGAGGTTCCTTATGAAAAAACAGAGCTCTGGTCATTTGGTTCATTTCCTCGCATTAGAGAATTAACATATAGTCAATTCTCTAACCGGTGTTGTACAGATGTAACCTTTAAATGGATTTCAGCTCTAATTCCCTCTCACTGATGCAACTTGCAATGGCTCGTGCCTCTCACCTAGCATTTGCCATTCAAGGTGATCTTTAACTTTGGACTTCCCTTCTCAAGCTCGCAAGAGATAACTAATGGATGTCTCCTTGAAGTCCAAAAGCTTACCAAGTGTTGCCAATTCTAGAAAATCCTACCTCCAAGTCACTTCCCAAAAGCTCGCAAGAGATAAATAAGTGCATCTCCATGGACGGAGATCACGTGCCTTACCAAGTGTTGGCTCAAGTGACTTGAAGGTGTTTTAAGTTAACTAAAAACATAGAAATCATTAAATGATCACTCTTTCTCTTCATTAATGGCTGAAACCACACAGCTACTAATTCTTGCACTTGGAAAGGGGAATCTTTCCCGGCAACCTTAACTCCAAGGAACTAAAAGTCTAGCCACTCATTCTCTGAGGAAACTTCCTCAGAGCTTGTTTGGTTCGTAAGAAAACTAACGAGAAAACAAATATATGAAGGAAAAACAAAGCAAGTGCTCTGTAAAATATATTTCTTCTTTTTACCGATTACATAATAATCATTCTAAAGAAAATTACAAACTTATATCTATGAGGTTATTCACCCTTTGTTCTTACTTAAAGACTAAGGAATCCTATGATAGGTGGGTTACAAGGAGACTTTGGGGATTTAGATAACAAATATCTAAAGCAAAATATCTCAAGATGTCGGTCGAAAATATCAGGAAGCTTCAAGAGAACACCGCTGCACTGTATACTGAGAGAAAAACTCTACGGGTAAGCGTTATCAGAAGGTCCGGATATGTCTATCCGGAGAGTTGAAACGTCCTCTTCTCCCATCCAGCTGTGAGATATCCGAATGTAAAATGTCGGCGGACGGAATTCCTCACTGGTTGGAATGAGCTATGCTGCGCAAGGGGGACCGTCTGCGTGTGCAAGGTGTAGGGACCCCTCTCCCGGATGACACGGAGTGCGCAAGGCTATCCGGATCAACTCCATCCGAATTCCCCAAGAGGACACGCGACGCGCTCCCCTATCCGGATTCCCTCAGGTTGAAGCACACAACACTCGTGAACATCACACTTCGGATGATAGAATATCCTATCCGGATATGTTGTTCGGATCATTGACTACTGTGAGCAAGCCTTGCTACAGCTCATGTTCTGCCGCCATCCGATGGTGTGTCCGAACGCCCTGTCCAGACATCTTTTGCTCCTTGCATTCCGGATTTGCTTATGGCAAAGGACTTCAAAGCTTTGGTTCTTCATGTTTCTGAGCTTTCCATTGCTTTGCCATGGATTCCAAAGAACTCTCCTCAATCTCTGATTGCTTTGGTGATCAAAAAGCTATTAAAACACCAAAACTTAACACAATTTGATTAGAATTGATTGCAAGGGTCCTTAATATGTTAATTGGGTTAAAAGGTGATAACTACTACTCAAAAGTGTTTATAAGAGTTAATTACAAGCTATCAAATAGCACTTTTTGAGTAGTAATCACTACAGTTTCTAGATCAAGCGTTGAGGCCGAATATCGATCCCTTGCATCCAGTGCCGCAGAAATAACTTGGCTTACTTTCCTTCTCCGTGATATTAGCTTTCAACTACGTGAACCTCCTTAATTGTTATGCGATAATCTCAGTGCCCTTCACATGACAGTAAATCCCGTCTTCCATGCACGTTCCAAGCATATTGAGTTGGACTATCATTTTGTTTGGGAAAAAGTTGCAAGTGGAGTTCTGATTACTCGTTTCCTTCCATCGTCCTTACAAGTAGCTGATATATTCACAAAGGCACTCCCTAAGACTTCATTCCAAGTCTTTCGATTCAAGCTAGGAGTGCACAAGTTACTACTCACTAGCTTACGGGGGGCTGATAAAGGAAACTCCAACTCATCCAACTGATAATGCAATCTGCCATAAAGGAAAACCACTCACCACTCTCCATATTTGTAATGTGGAAAATCAAGGCTGGAAGGAAATCTGTAGCGAACTTACTTGGAAAACATGCCCGAAAAAGTTTTTCAAACTAATGAAGTAACTACAAGAACAAATAAGCCTTTAGGGCTCATTCATGTGGATGTATGCGGTCTAATGCATTCAAACTCTTTTGATAAAAATAAATATTTTTTACTTTTTATTGATGATTTTAAGAGAAAAAAATGTGTGTATTTCTTGAAGGAAAAATCCAAAGTATTTGGTAATTTTAGTAAATCTAAAGCACTTATTGAAAAGAAAAGTGACTACAATATGAAGGCGATAATGAGATCGATAGAGAAGGCAAATTCACATCAAAACAATTTAAATAATATTATGACAATCATAATATTCTTCGGTCTTTAATAGTTTCATATCCTCCTCAACAAAATGATGTAGTTGAAAGAAAAAATAGAATTGTTCTTAACATAACTCAAAGTAAGTTGAAAATTAAGAAAATGTTTAGAGGTTTTGGGCCTAGTAGTTGATTATTCAGTTTGTTTGTCAAATTGTTCTCTTAATTTAAATATACAAATGAAAAGATAACAACAAGCTTGGAATGAAAGAAAATCATATCTTTCACATTTGAAAGTCTATGGAGGAGGAAGTAAAAACAACAAAGGAAGAATGACACATGGGAACAAAAATCTCTTCCAAAAGGGAAAAATAAAGTAATTGAAGTAAAATGGATTTACAAGATAAGGAAAAGTGCAAAATAAGAAATGGAGAGATACAAAACAAGAATGGTGACTAGGAATTACACCTAACAACAAGATATACACTATGTGAACAATAAATCATTGATTATATGGTCAAAAAAATCAATTTTTTTTTGTGATTGAAGCAATCACATGGATATAAAATATCATTTTATTAGAGAGTGGATTATGAAAAAAGAAGTGCAATTAAATTTTGTAAAGTCTCAAGATCAAATTGCGGATATATACTTTTACTAAGTCTCTCAAGTTTGAAGATTTTAGAAGTTTAACATACTACTTGGAGTTATAAATCAAGTTTAAATGGGTATATAAGCTAAACTTAATCTTGAAAGTTCCTAAAAACTAGAATGTGATTTAGTTTCTAAAAGTCAATTAGAATATTTTATTTTGAATAACTAATTTAGTTTCTATGTTTGAGGAGTCAAGTCTTAGAAAGTTTTTATATTTTTATTATAGGAGTTTCTATTTTGTTAAGTACGAGTATCTATAGATAAAAGATTATGTAAGTAAAAGACAATAAATTTTTAATTCCTCCTCAATTATTTCTCTCTGTATGTAATTATTTCTGTGTTTATTCTTCAACCTATTAGTCCCAACAGTATATATCACTGCATAATCTAACAGAGGTCCTTGATCTATATAATAATTAAAAATATTCAATGATTAGAATCTTTTCATCCATGCAAATTTATTCTTGTTTCAAGACATGCTCATGATCCACTACCAGATGGACACGTGTATATCAATTGAAAATTTTCTAGCTTTCAATAACTACGTATACAAGACAAAGATTTAAAGAAAAGAAGAAAATATATGTATATGCTGCTCATCATCAGATAGTTATTCTTGACTTACATACTCATTTATATTCAAGTCAATCCCAAAAAAGATTTCAAGCAAAAAGAAAGGAATATATCTCTTTACTGCAACTTATCTAGCAGAGGTTCTTGACCTATATAATAAATAAAAGTACTCAACAATTAGCATCTTTTCATCCATAAGAATTTAATCTTGTTTCCAGACATGCTCATGATCAACTTGCAGACACACACGCATGGGTCAACTGATGTTCTACATGATGAAGTTCAAAACCCTTTCCCTTGCCAGTGATATGCACTCATGCAATAAAAATAAAACTTTTCATAAAAAAGAAAAGTGAAGAAGGAACATAGTTGATAGTTTCAGTGATGGCTTGTTCTGAATTGCAAAGTTAGAAAATAGGGGGTGATCAACTAGCTAGAACCTTGATATTAGTTAGGGGTGGAGCACCTTGATAATAGTTAGGGCGGGGCTCCACCGCTCCTTCTATATGCTGAGACAAATGCTCCAATAGTAAATAGTCATAAAACAACTACCCCTAGGTAGAATTAACACTTGAACTTTCACATATTTATACTACAACTACTTCATCTTCATACTTTTAAATTTGAACTAAACTATAAGGGACAAAAGATTAAGTGATAAAAAAATAATAAAAAGAGGATAGGAAGCTTAAAACAAAATAAAGATTGAGCACAACAAAATTAATAATATTTTCTTCTACTCTTGTTCCAAATTAGTTCACTTACCTTCAAGCTAAATAAGTTTTACTAGGTTTTTTTTTTCCTATGAATTTCAGTAATTCTTCTCATCATTTTTTGAGAGTTTGGAAATATATCAATTTTTCAATAACTTTTTTACTATTCCATAATTGATAGGGGTGGCAATGGGTGGGTTTGAGACGGGTCACCCCCATCTCAACCCATCTTGTTTATTTATATCTATTCTCATTCCTCTCGATGCTTGCATTGTTTAAAATTTTTCAACATTTTTCAATTTTTTTATTTTAAAATTTTTAAATTTTAATAAAAATAAATATGGTTTATAAATAAAAAAATATTATTTATAATTTATTTTAATGAAAAATAATATTTTATTTATGTTTAAAAGGTACATGCATGCAAAAAATAACAAGTAAATGAAACAAGAAGAGGGGTTCTGAAAAAAGAAAATATGACAAAGAAAATTGTGCAACTAATAATGTGGTTTCAACTCTCTTTTCAGTCATGGGTCTACAGTATTGTTGCATTGCCGGGATTAGCTTCTGGTAGAACCGCTAGGTCCACGGAGGTTAGCATGAGAGGGAGAAGGGCCAAATGAGCCAAGGATGACTAACCGTGCATGCACGGTTAAAAGTCTCCAACTCTTGTTGCAGATGACGGCAAGCCATCCTTGGCTCAATTCGACCCCTCTATCTCTTCATGCAAAACTCTTAGACACAACACCCATCAAATGCTAAAATTTGCGTGCCAACTTCTTTGCGCCATGTTTTCCTTTGCAGCATTGTTGACATTTATATAGGGATAAAAGTTTGACATATGGGAATCTTGATATCTTTCTTATTCCTTATCCAGGATGACCAACCATATATATCCGATAATGGGAGGTGCTCATAATGCCATCTAAATAGAATCATCCATATTCTTCAAAACCCAAAGTCTTCTTCTCATATTTGTGTGACCTTTCGCTCAACACAAGAGATATGGACCCCCGGTACAGTGTAAGTGGTAAATGATGAGTTGAAAATCTAAATATTGGAATATGGGAATAGAATCTTGTGGCTGCGGGTGTGAGAGAGTGGAGAATGGCGATGCTTGGAATCCTTTATCTATGTCAATGGGGATTAATTACTTTTTCTAAGCTTGGTGTTCTTTGTATGCCTCTTCCCAAGGCTCTCTCTTTGTAATTTCTTCATGTCAATCGAATTCTATACCATAATTTTTCACTAAACCCTAAATATAGTTGTTATTGAGATGGTGAAGATATCCAACAGAGAATTGAAAGTTGGAGAAAGGCACTTTATTGATGACAGTATGTGGGTGCAACATGCATGATCTATTTGATTATGCAGATGTCCTTTGAGAAAAGTTATAATTCATCAAAGAATAAATGTGATTTTAAAATGTCCTAGATAAAGTTGTCTTTTGACCCTTTTGTCATCTGCAAGTGGACCACATGAACTACTAGAACGGTCGTGACCATCTCGATAGATGGGGCTCGAATTTTCACGAAGTCAGAAGGTGTATTGGAAAGTATAAAAGTTGTTCTATTGAAGATATCTTGGATTTCATCATGTCTGTACAACCTTAGGCCTGCCATAGAAAGACATTGTTTACACATTTTTTTCTTTGGTTAATTAGTGGTTAATCACATTTTTTTTCTTTGGTTAATTAGTGGTTAATTATCTTCACGGTGTCCTGCATGTAGTCATCAGACATGTTTGTCATTTACATGATGATAGAAAAAAGGCATTATTTTTAAAGAATATATGCATTCATACTAAGTTTCTCAGCTTGATTGCGTGTCTTTTATTTAAATATATTATGGCTAAGAAATCAACTTCAAGAATATTTGAAATGACCGCCTAATTCAGCATGGGATTTGTCAAGTTTCATGCATACTTAATATGTTGCCCATCTCTTCTGAGTTATCCTCAACAGTATCAGGAAGAATATGATAATGAATCTCTAAACCATCACCAAGTATTCCAAGGAGGACAAGCATATGCCTTGACAATTTTTTTGTTTCTATTTCATTATCGTTGACACTTGTGACTATTAGTATGTATGGAGTGCCCATATTAGAGGAAAATTAGAGCTAGATAGGCTTATGTCTCATGTGATTTAGAGCTAGATATATAAAGTCTCACATTAGAGATTGACTCTAATACCCACATTGGCTCATGAGAGATGTTTTTAACAATATAGATATATACCAGCAGTACACATTCAATGTGTTGTGTGTTTATGAACTATTCAATGGGATCAAAGCCCCTCACTACAAGATTGTTGCATAAAGGACTTCATTTATTACATGAAGGACTAGAGCTTTCATAACTTTAAAATGTGTATATATAGTTAATAGGAGTTCAATATATATATATAAAACGCAAACTTTTCATGGATGATATAAGATATCATAAGCACCCTTCTACAAATACAATATCCTTATTATGTCTCATGTTATTGTAGAGCTAGATAGAGTTGTTAGGGTTTGACTCCAATGCTGACATTGGCTCATGAGAGATGTTTTTAATAATACATATATATATATAGTAGGTTTCTCTTAACTATGTAGACTGCTTTAAAATTGTGAGACCCTAATATAAAGTACAAAATATCTACATGGGAGTGAGTAGGTGATTACAAATGGTGTTAGAACTTAGGTTTGTTCTTATAGAATTCTAACCTAGTGGGGTTAGGATAAATTGAGTGACATTCTAGCATGAAAAATTTACATGTCTTACCTATTTATAAAATGGTAACTCCTCCTGTCTTCTTTTAAATTGGCTAATACATTCATTCATTTTTTAATCAAGTTGTATCTTTCAATGTATAGGATATTATGGCACTTAGATGAACTACTTCTCTTGTAGTAGCTAAGCTATAAAAGACGATGTACCTCCTATAGCTACTGAGGGAATGGATGCACACTTGTAATTGCCTAAGGTATGATACAATCTATGAATGCTTGGGTTAGATTGGTGGAGCAACAAACTCATGCTCTAAAAATGCAAGCTTGAAATCTTGAGGCTCAAGCCCAAGCTACTGAGACTTACACTCAAGGTCCATAGTCTTCTTTGAATAGGACTTCCTTCAAGTAGTTTAAGAAATTCAACCCACAAAGGGCTAGATCTAACCAAAGCTAAATAATGGATCTTGTAGGTAGAGAAATATTTTGAGGTGTTCAATTATTCTAAGGCACAAAAGGTTACTTATGTTGTTTTTATGTTAGTGGATATATAAGGTTGAACATTGGTGAAAGATGTCCCAAAAGGCTTAAGAAGATTCAGGAGCCTTTAGTTTATGGTTAGGTTAATAGACTTTAGGGTACATAGGAGACAAAGTTAGCATATCAGGGTAATAGGATTATGCCTAATAAGAGGCTAAGTTCATAAAGCTTTCCTATTTTGGACCTAATATATATGGTTAATATAGAGAGGCTAGGCACAACACTTCTAGGATGATTTGAGCCACAATATTAAAAATAAAGTTGAGCATATTGAAGCTAGAGGTCTGCACTAAAGTGGTGGATAGGTCCTTATTGCTAAGAGTGACATTCTTGATTCTCAAAATTTTAGGGAGCAATAAAGGAAGGCATTACCTCCTTTTTGAATTCATCCATTATCTTTTTGTTATTTCTAATAAATACCAATTCATCAATATAAAGAGCAATAATAAGGATGTTAGACTCACCTTGCTTCTTCACATACAAGCTCAACTAACTCTTGATTTTATGATAACCTTTTTTCAAGATAGAAGCCACTAATCTCACTATACCAAGTCCTTAGTGCTTGTTTGAGTCCATACAAAGCCTTTTTTTAGATTGTAGACTTTATTTTCTTCTCCTTTGACAAGAAATCCTTGAGTTTGGTTCAACATACACTTCTTCTCTCAATTCTCCATTCTAAAAGGTTGATTTAACACCAAGTTGGTATAACAACCAACCTTTTTGGGTAGCTGATGTAATATGCACTCTCATGCTATCTAAGCGAAAAACTAGAGCAAAAATTTCATGGAAATTAACAATAAGTTGTTAAGTATAGCCCTTAGCAACTAATCTTGATTATATTTTAGTATTAGAAGTTTTTATAGTTTTATTTATAGGAGTTTCTATTTTGTTAAGTACGAGTATCTATAGATAAAAGATTATTTAATATGCTGACCATTATCTGATAAATGCTCTTGACATACATAATCATTTATATTTCATCCCAAACAAGTTTTAAATGAAAGAAGAAAAGAATATATCTCTGTACCGTTCTAATCTGACAAAGGTTCTTGACCTATAAAATAATTAAAAATATTCAATAATTAGAATCTTTTCATCCATACAAATTTAATCTCGTTTCAAGACATGCTCATGATCCAATACCAGACCGACACGTGTATATCAATTGAAAATTTTCTAACTTTCAATAACTACGTATATAAAACAAAGATTTAAAGAAAAGAAGAAAATATATGTTTATGATTCTCATCATCAGATAAATATTCTTGACTTACATAATCATTTATATTCAAGTCAATCCCAAACAAGATTTCAAGTAAAAAAGAAAGGAATATATCTCTTTGCTGCGGCTTATCCAGCAGAGGTTCTTGACCTATATAATAATTGAAAGTACTCAATAATTAGCATCTTTTGGTCCATGCAAATTTAATCTTGTTTCCAGACATGCTCACGATCAACTTGCAGACACTACATGATGAAGTTGAAACCCTTTTCCTCTTGCCAGTGATCTGCACTCATGCATTAAAAATAAAACTTTTCATAAAAAAGAAAAGCGAAGAAGGAACCTATCTTCATACTCATAGCTGACAGAGTTTGATTATCTCTCTTCACTGCATGTTACATGCAACAAATAAAAAAGTAAAGGAAACAAGAAGAGGAGTTCCGAGAAAACAAACAATGGAAAAGAAAAATCTGCAACTAATAATGTGGTTTCAACTCTCTTTTCAGTCATGGGTCTACAGTATTGTTGCATTGCCGGGATTAGCTTCTGGTAAAACCGCTAGGTCCACAGAGGTTAGCATGAGAGGGAGAAGGGCCAAATGAGCCAAGGATGACTAACCGTGCACGCACAGTTAAAAGTCTCCAACTCTTGCTGCAGATGACGGCAAGCCATCCTTGGCTCAATTCGACCCCTCTATCTCTTCATGCAAAACTCTTAGACACAACACCCATCAAATGCCAAAATTTGCATGCGGCCTTCTCTGTGCCATGTTTTCCTTTGCAGCATTGTTGACATTTATATATGGATAAGATTTTGACATATAGGAATCTTGATGCCAAAATCTTGATATCTTGATATATATGGGGAGGTGGTCATAATGCCATCTAAATAGAATCATCCATATTCTCAAACACCCTAAGTCTTCGTCTCATATTTGTGTGAACTTTTGCTCAACACAAGACATATGGACCGCCGGTACAGTGTAAGTGGTAAAATGATGGGTTTAAATTCTAAATATTGGAATATGGGAATAGAATCTTGTGGCTGCGGGTGTGAGAGAGAGTGGAGAATGGTGATGCTTGGAATCTTTTATCTATATCAATGGGGATTAATTACTTTTTCTAAGTTCGGTGTTCTTTGTAATTTCTCCATGTCAATCGAGTTCTATTTAGGAATTCTACACCATAATTTTTCACTAAACCATAAATATAGTTGTTATTGAGGTGGTAAAGATATATATCCAACAGAGAATTGAAGGCACTTTATTGATGACAGTTGGTGGGTGCAACATGCATGATCTATTTGATTTTGTAGATGTCCTTTGAGAAAAGTTATTATTCATCAAAGAATAAATGTGATTTTAAAATGTCCTCGATAAAGGTATCTCTTGACCCTTTTGTCATCTGCAAGTGACCATCTCGATAGATGGGGCTCGAATTTTCACGAAGTCAGAAGGTCTATTGAAGATGTCTTGGGTTAATTCATCATGTCTGTACAACCATAGGCCTGCCATAGAAAGACATTGTTTACACATTTTTTTCTTTAGTTAATTATCTTCTGGTGTCCTACATGTAATCATCAGTCATGTTTGTCGTTTACATGATTTGGATTAAAAGGAGAAAAAAGGCATATTTTTAAAGAATATATACATTAATACTGAAGTTTCTCAGCTTGATTGCGTGTCTTTTATTTAAATATATTATGGCTAAGAAATCAACTTCAAGAATATTTGAAATGACCGCCTAATTCAGCATGGGATTTGTCAAGTTTCATGCATACTTAATATGTTGCCCATCTCTTCTGAGTTATCTCAACAGTATCAGGAAGAATATGATAATGAATCTCTAAATCATCACCAAGTATTCCAAGGAGGACAAGCATATGCCTTGACAATTTTTTTGTTTCTATTTCATTATCATTGACACTTGCGACTATTAGTATGTATGGAGTGCCCATATTAGAGGAAAATTAGAGCTAGATAGGCTTATGTCTCATGTGATTTAGAGCTAGATATATAAAGTCTCACATTAGAGATTGACTCTAATACCCACATTGGCTCATGAGAGATGTTTTTAACAATATATATATATATATCCGTGTGTGTGTTGGGGGGGTTAGGCTTCTCTTAAATATATACATTGACTTCAAAATTGTGATATCTAAAGTAAAAAATATCTACATGGGAGTGAGTAGGTGATTACAGAAAATATCTGTATGGGAGTGAGTAGGTGATTACAAATGATATTAGAACTTAGGTTTGTTCTTATAGGGTTCTAACCTAGTGGGGTTAGGATAAATTGAGTGACATTCTAGTATAAAAAATTTACATGTCTTACCTATTTATACAATGGTAACTCCTCATGTCTTCTTTTAAATTGGCTAATACATTCGTTCATTTTTTAATCAAGTTGTATCTTGCAATGTATAGGATATTATGGCACCTAGATGAACTACTTCTCTTGTGGTAGCTAAGCTATAATACACGATGTACCTCCTATAGCTATTGAGGGAATGGATGCACACTTGTAACTGCCTAAGGTATGATACAATCTATGAATGCGTGGGTTAGATTGGTGGAGCAACAAACTCATGCTCTAAAAATGCAAGCTTTAAATGTTGAGGCCCAAGCCCAAGCTACTGAGACTTACACTCAAGGTCCATCGTCTTCTTTGAATAGGACTTCCTTCAAGTAGTTTAAGAAATTCAACGCACGAAGAGCTAGATCTAACCAAAGCTAAATAATGGATCTTGTAGATAGAGAAATATTTTGAGGTGTTCAATTATTCTAAGGCACAAAAGGTCATGACTTATGTTGTTTTTATATTAGCGGATAAGGCTGAACATTGGTGAAAGATGTCCCAAAAGGCTTAAAAAGATTCAGGAGCCTTTAGTTTATGGTTAGTTTAATAGGAGACAAAGTTAGCGTAGTTCAGGTAATAGGATAATGCCTAATAAGAGGCTAATTCAATTAACTACATCTAGAAAGAAGACCATTGCGTAGATCTGAACAAGATAGAATAAGATTGCCTATTGAAGTAAATTAATCCAATTGCACCTCCTCAAATTCTGAACTACATGCAGTTTCAGCTTTTATTCATTCTTAGGTTTCTCATGGATCTAGACTTATATCATCTACAAAATCATAGTGAAGCAAACACATACAGAGAATCCATTGTATTTTCAAGTATCATATAGGTGAAATCTATGGAAAAATTCAGAAGAATTCAATCATTAAAATATAGAAATCATGACTTAGAGATAGGAATTGAAATCCACCACAAAGTAATGCATTTTGATCTTATTCTTCCCTACAAAAATGTCATCTTCTAGATATAGGAAGGGCTTAGCCTTCCATCATGAATAATTCAGTTAAAAATTCATATTTGGATGCTAGGAACATCACTAAGAAAATTTTCTAGGATCTAAAAAACTCTCCAAGTTTCTCTCTAGCTATCTATGTCTAACTCTTTGCTAACAAACTATTTATAGGTGGACACAACATAATTTCACCCAATCATACATGTCAAATAAAAATCTTAAAGTCAACAAACTCCAATTGTAGTAGTTATAACTAAAATGCAACGCTCAGGCTACATACAATTCAATACAGGAACCTCCAAATCGTACAAGTCGATACACTGGTCTCCTTCCATCTTCAATAGCAGGTATCCAATTGCAAATTTTGATACAACTAAAATCATCAAGATACATTGAGCTCTTTATTGCTTAATATCAAATATTATTTGCATATCAAACTGATGCTCCAACATCTTCAATAGGTTTCAACTTGTATCAAAAACAGTGACTGTATATTTTGATACTCTTCGATGGATTAACCCTTCTATCGTAATGTTAAATGAAAATCAGGATGCCACAAAAAACTTTAGCCTTTATCAAAATGCTTTCCCGATATTGAATTGGCATTTGATACAAGACATGCTTCATCAATTTGCACACTACACCTTCCATAGTTTCTCTTCAATTTAACTCATATAATCAAAAATCGAAATAAATTGATAATAGCTCATTCTAATACATCCGATGTTGAGTGGTTTCAAAATGCTATCAAAATATATATCCTCATTCTAATACATCCTTTGTCTCTCTAAATTTTGCTCTTTATTCTTGTCTTTTCCTTCTGATTTTCCTTGCTTACTTTTTTGCCATGACGTAAGGCCCTAAAACCTTCCAATTCTACACAATTTCTCACTAATTCCAAAGTCAAATCCAAATTAGATACTAGCTCAAATATAGGTTAACAAAGACCATTTGTATGCTTTCTCTGTATTTCTCAAGCATTTTAGCTATAGAAGAGCATATGATTTATATATAAATCAGTAGCATTGTGGTTTTCCCCTGCCTCTATCTTTGCCTCTTAAATCCTTTCCTTTTCCTCTACTTAACATTTTTCCTTTCCAGTCATTATTATATGGTTATTTTTCACTGTTTTTTGCTCCAATATTAAGTTTAGATTGAAATGCATTCTCTACCAATTTTTCACATTCGAGTCAATCTATGCTCAAATGATTTCAAGGAACCTATCAATTCTTGGATACTAATTTTGAGATATCCTTTGTTTCTTCTGTTATGACAACAACTGGACAATTTTTCAAGAACACTAATCAAAATTTTCTCAACAATTCTCTTATCAGAAATTTCCCCATTTGTCTTTATGAATCTAGAAGAGTAATCATTTATATTCTCATTTTCTTTCATTTTAATATTCTCAGATTCCTTTCTAAAAGATTGAAATTTCACATTTGTTACCTTCAAATCTCCTATGTACTCTTATTGCAAGATCTCTCAAGTATCTTTGGCTTAAGTTACACTCTTGATTCTTGGAAGGATATATAGAATCTTCTACAACCCTATATATGCAACATGGAGAGCGCACTAGCTTGCATTCCATTTTCTATTCTTTTCCAACTTTTTCTATTGATTTTTAGTCAACCTCTCTTTAGAATTAAGTTCAGTATACCCATTCTCAAGCCTATCCCATAGACCAACAGATAAAAATGTAGTTTTCATCTTCACACACCAGAATCATAATTCTCACCATAAAAATTGGGACATAGGAAAATTGGATGTTTGCACTTGCACCACTTGAGCTAGTCATGGCTTCTGCTTCTCAAATATTCTTTTTTCCAACCAAGCTTTGATACCAAGTTTGTTGAATGGTTTCTTATAGATGCTACACTTTAATAAACTATTTATTCTTCACATACATGGGAGCCTGTAAATCTGTAGGAAAGGAAATAAGAAAAATAGAACAAAAGGCAAGGCATAAATGGCAACAAGAATTACAGCTTTTGCAATTTCCTAATTTTTCCAGATACATATATGAGAGCCTTGCTTAATAAATTTCTTGTCTTTCTATCCAATCCCTCCAATTGTCAAAAGTACATCCATAGATCAAGATGCAACTTAACATTGAAATGCAAACTACAGTACATCAACTCATCAACAATTCTCTTGAAACACGAAGCTAGCTATAAATTTGTCTAACCTAGGAATAATTGACTTCAATGCCTTCTATATGAGTCAAAAGATCAAGCACCAGGCATTACCCTTCCCATCAAAAAACTAATCACAAAAAATATTGAGGCATATCCAATCTCAACTCCTTTCACTAAAATCTTTGAGTCTCAGAGTGATACAAGTTTGGGTATCAAGGTTAAAGACATTGAGACTTATATGCTATCTAAAAACACTTGAGGGATGGTAGAAACTCGTTTTTGAGGAAGATGTGTATTTGTCGTTTAGGAAAAAAATCTAGGACTATTGACACTCATTTTAGTTAATCAGCAACATATGCAAAGACTATAATAGGACCAAGTGTGAGCAAAATTGTCAATAGAGGATGCCATTGTGAAATGAGCACCAATATTGGTTGGCACTTGGTTTGATGACTTGTTCCTTGCTCTCTTATATATCTTCTATCTTTATAATAGGGTTATTTGATTAAAAGGGATAAAATCATCCCTCATTTGTAAATCTAACCTTTTAACTTTTTTTTCCTACCTAAAAATACCCATTTTGATAAAAATAAAATAAAAAATTACCCTCACTTTTTTCTTGTAAAAATTCTCCTTTAGAACTTGTATAAAAATACTCAAATGTTGAAAGACACTTATGTTAAAATGGATTATTTTTCAAGTTAAAAAGTTGGAGAGGTTAGATTTGCAAATTTGAGATCTTTTCATCTCTTTTAATTAATTATTTATTTATAATATGTATATTCTTTTGTTTTTGAAAAACGATATTCCATTTCTTATTAATTGCCTTAATAATAGTAGTATTAATTATCCTTTTAGTTTTCATTCATTTTAACTAGGTCCTAGGTTCATGTGATACTTGTAGGCTACCCTAATTGCTTGGAGTGTTGATCATTTGACCAAAAATCTTCCAATTTGATTAGGGTTGCCATTTAACATTGAATAGGTATTGATCTTTATCTCTGTAATGATGGGCCAATTTATTTGAACGGGATATTTATGAAAATGATGACTTAAAGAGCTTCGACGAAAAAGTCTTCTGGTTGGGATAACTTAAAAGTGTCACAAACATGTTTTAATCCATTCTTCACCAACATAAAATCATATTTGACATTATTCAAAATTTTCATTATTGAAGCATATTCTATTTCTAAAAACCTTGCTTTATTAAACAAAGATACTTTCCTGGTTTTCATTAATGCTTCCAAATTGATAAACATTGTTTTGTTTATCTTCTTTTAATTCATCAAAAAATTTCACCAATTTCTTAGGAGTGATATTTCATTTTATTAATTCATTTAATTTTAGTTTATCACACTACAAGAAATTCTTTATATGCAACACTTAATGATAGAACATCAAATTCACTACTAGATATAATGCACAATCACTCTATGAATCACTCACAATACCAACCATCAATGCAACATGAATAGTAAAACCTTTGTAATTACAGTACTTTTTTAGATGCTCAATGTGACCACATCACCAATAGTAAGCATTTTTGGATCCACTTACATATCATGACCCATATACGGTTTTGGAATCGTTCCATCACACATATATTTCTTACTCCCACTAGATCATTTCATGACCTACTATTAAAAATAAATAAATAAATAATATAAAAAAATAAAATAAAAACACAATCTTTTTTTTTTGGAAAATTTTATTTAATTTTAATAAATACTTAACTTTATCATCTTTCAATTTATAGAATGACACCTTGCAAAAAATCTACTATCTAGCATGTCAAATGATTAAGATATTTATTAGTTATGCTTTCTCTTCATTAGTAGTTGTGCATGAGATGGATCAACTTCATGGATCCTCCACTACTACATGCTATGATACACTTATTGCCTCAAGGTAGGAGGGCATAGATGAGGGGAGGGAGGGTACAGATGAGAAAAGGGTATACATAGGGAAGTAGAGCCTTCTAAGGGAGCAAGCTATAGTGTTCAAATACCATCATCATATACATCACATGCACCTAGATCACATCAACAAATAGGCACATAACCACAACCTCAATCAAAGCCTTCATTTTGTGACAAGAGGGTGACACGGCTACATGTCAACCTAGCACCTTAAGAGAAGTCCATCGTGCATAGTGAAGTACCTCTTATTGCATGCACATACATCTTTAGAGGTGTCATCTACCATCGAAGAGCCATCTACTCCACTACCAACAACTTTAATTATGCCATCACCATAACCATTAGATCATATATTTAGTGATGAGAGGATTACTCATGTACAGGACATTCCTATAGTTCATAATAGAGAGCAAGAACATGATCAGAGACATGGACAAGGACGAGAACGAGAGCATCAGGCAACGTGTGGGGGAGGACACTTCTGATCCATCAAATTCTACTAAAGTCATGTCATGAAAATATAATTTTATTATTTTACACTAAAGTCATTTCTTAAAGACACAAATTTATTATTTCACTTAACTCATGTCTTAAAGACATGATTTCATTATTTTACACTAAAGTCATGTCTTGAAGACATGATTTTATTATTTTACACTGAAATCATGTTTTAAAGACACGATTTCCTTATTTTAAAACACAATTTTAATTTCAACACATGATTTCCAATAATTTTACACTAAATCTGTATCTTCAAGACACAATTTTAGTAATTCTCTACTAAAGTCGTGTTTTCGAGACATGATTTCAATAAAATGTACTAAAATCATGTCTTCAAAAAACGATTTCATTACTTTTATACTATTTCACACTAAAGTCATGACTTGAAGTTTCAATTTCATTATTTTCACACTTGAAGTCGTGTTTCAAAGACATGATTTCAACAAAATGCACTAAATTCACATCTTCAAGACATGATATCTATGTGGCGCTTTGCTAGCATAATATTCCATAAATTTGGACATATTTTTTAAACAGTCATATTTTAAAAATAATTTTAAAATTGTGGTTTAAAAAAAAAAAACCATCCAATCACACCTCCTACCTCTAAAATTTGAGTCTCAAAGTGATAGGAATTTGGGTATCAAGGTCAAAAGGCATTGAAACTTGAATGCTATCCAAATTAATACCTAAGGGGTGGTAGAAACTCCATTTTGAGGAAGACATGTAGTTTTGGATTAGGAAAGAAATCTAGGAACATTGACACTTATTTTGGTTAATTTTAGTTACTTATATAAAGATTATAATAGGGCTAGGTTTGAGCAAAATGTGCACCAGTGTTCGTTGGCTCTTAGTTTTTTGACTCATTCCAATGCTCACTTTCATGCCTTTTATCTTTATAATATGTGTACCTGTTTGTTTTTGAATAAGTGTCTTCTATTTCTAATTAATTGCCTTATTAATACTAGTATTAATTGTCCTTCAAGTTTTCATTCATTTTAACTAGGTTGTAGTTTCATGTGATGCTTATAGGATATCCTAGTTGCTTAGAGTGTTGATCCTTGAGCCAAGATCTTCTAATTTGATTACTTGATTCCAGGGTTGGCATTTAACATTGAAGAGGTATTGATCTTTACCTCTATAATGATGGGCCAATTTATTTGAACCAGATGTTTGTGAAAATGAAAATGATGATTTAAAGAGCTTCGATGAAAAAGCCTTCTAGTTTGGATAACTTAATAGTGTGTCCCACATATGTTTTAATCCATTCTTCACCAATAAAATCATATTTGATATTATTCAAAATCTTCGTTATCGAAGCATATCCTATTTCTAAAAACCTTATTTTAGTAAACAAAGACACTTTCTTGGTTTTCATTAATGCATTTGTATAGATAAACGTAGTTTTTTTCTCTTTTTTTAATTCACCAATTTCTTACTAATGACATTTCATTTTATTAATTCATTTCATTTTTAGTTTAATACACTTAGCAAGAAATTCTTTATATGCAAAACTCCTTAATGATATAGCATCAAATTCACTACCAAAATGCAATGCACTATCACTCTATGAATCACTCACAATACCAACCATCAATGCAACATGAATAGTGAAATCTTTGTAATTATAAGACTTTGAAAATCAATTGAAAACATCATAATTCTTCTTTTTGTTTGCACATTCACAAATATTACCTTTAGCATTACAATTAAAATACTCCTACTTTTGATCTAGTGTGTTGTTTATCTTTTATTTTCTCCATTGACCATGAGGTGTGAAGCGATCTAGTACTAAACAAAACCCAACCTATTCCTGCAATTGCAGAGCGAATCCAAAAATTTAGTGCATTTGGTAAATGCACTTCTAATAAATTCTTGAAAATTTTGAGAAAAAAATAGGAGTAAAAGAAAATAGATAGAAGAAACGAAAGAAATGAAAAAGTAAAGAAAAATAAAAAATAAATTTGAAGTTAATAAAAAATAGAGAGAGAGAGTATAAGAAGATTAATCTCTATTCTTCATTATCTATCTTCATCTCTTCCTAATTTTGACATTGCATAGAATAGATAAGAAGGAACATTGAACCTAAAGCATCACATTTTGATATTAAAATCAATTCAACCTTCAATGGAGTCACACATGCAGTGGAATTCGTATATACTCTCAACTTCTCCTAAAGAAGAATATAGATGAATGATGACTTGTTCAGATTTTATAATTGCAAATTAGCTTTGAGTTCTACCTCTAACCTTTTCAAAACTTGAACACAAAGCATGAATCAATTCTAAGACATGGCTCCCGAAAATTCTTTATGCTATGCTTGGTTTCAAGAAAATACAAGGGAAAAAAAATATAAAGTATTTTTCATATTAAAATCAATTATGGCACCCATTCTATGTTTGTGTCACAAAAATTTTGAAGAAAAGGAATGCAGTGTAGTAAGTCGCATCAGGTGAGATGTAAAAGGACGGAAACAACAATAGAAACAAAGAAACTAACTTAAAATTGCCAACTTATGAACCATATATTTAAACCCTAAGTTAAGGAACTTTAAATTTTTAGGGGCTTTTTCACTAAGAAATTAGAGCTGCAACACGTTTGAGTTTAGTCCAAACTAACTTGAAGTAGCTTGGGAAGAAAATGCAAAACTTAGAGAAATCTCGTACTAGATGTAAGGCTGAATTGGATGTGAGTTGTGATTTCACTATCATCATCTCAACTCAAAATCTGACCCTGATATATAAATATCATTGTTCATGCAAGTCTATTAATATTCTTCCTTTTAATGCGTACTTAGAATTTTATATTAGCGCTTCATTTGTTATATGAGTTTGTATATTGTCATATATGATATATTTTGATATATTTCTAGCATTATTTTCATAAAATTTGATTTTAGATATGTTTATTTTTATGTAATATAATAACCAATGATGAAAACATCTCTAATCACTAATATATCAGTATTTTAATTTTACGATTATATCGACGGATATTTTGAAAAAAAATATCGATAAGCCTAAAATTAATCAAAATTTATAAAAATATAAGAAAAACTTTATAAAAATGTAATTAGAAGTATAATGATATTTTTAAGTTATTTTATTAAATAATTTGATATATGTATAATATGATTTATCATATTTGATAATAATATCGTATGCATCAATAAAAATACATTTATTATTAAATTACATCAAATATTATTTCATAATAATATTATGATATTTAATTATAATACATCCAATTTTAAAATATATATTAATATTAAAATTATGATCCATTTAATTCAATTATATTAAATGATATAAAATAAATTGTGATATATGTACATTTTTTAATATTTAATTAATTATTAATGATATTAAAAACATATGAAGAAAATCATCATGATAATTTTTATATTTTTGTTAATCAATTAAAAGAAATTTTTGTATTTGATTATAAAATAATTATAATTAATTTGCTCTTTAAAATATTCCTTTAATATTTTCTTTATATATATAATGACTTTAAATATATATATATGTTTAGTTCATAATATTTAACAAGGGGCAAGCTTGCCCTAATGGTAAGTGAGCTAAACCCTTCGAGTCCCCTCAACAGACCGTAGTTGATACTGTAGCAACACTATAGCGCATTTTGACTTCACTATAGCACGCTTAACCGTGTTAACCATATGATATATGGGCAAAAATAGGTGATTTATCGCCAAAACCACGAGATATCGTCGATTTTTTGGGATTTTTCCCGAAATTTCCCCGAATCGATATTTCTCCACCAAATATTGTTTCCATAACCTCTGACACATGATATATTGCCGATGTATCTCGATATTTTCTTTCATGATAATAACTAATATCAACCATTTAACTTTGCAAAATTCTTTATTTTAAATATGAAATAAAGAATTTATTTTTATTCTTGTGTTTAAATGTTTAATTAGAAATAATAATAAAAATGAAAATTTTATTTTCATGAAAATTAAAATCTACTTTTGTTAGAATTTTTAATTATTTTTTTCGACATGTTATATTTGTATTTTCTAACTTGTGTTTCCCTTGTGAGTGAAAATGGGTTGATGATGTTAGTTGAAGGGATTGTGGAGGTTTGTATGGTTCCAGTTATTTTGCGTGTCCAAAATTCTAGCCGGAATCAACTCTATTTATATTTCATATTTTTACTTGCCTTATTCCCATTTTATCCTTTATAATTTATCTTTCATTTTTTTTACTTTTCTTATTCCCAATTTTATACATTTTATCTAGTTATCCTCGTGTCACTCCATGTCCCTAGGAGGTTTGGTAGCGTTTTTTTTTAAAAAAATAAAAAAAAAAAGATATATATATTCTGAGAAAAAAAAAACAATTAATAATATTCCAAATACTCAAATAAGTAAAAAACGATTTTTGGAAAGATCTCTTACTAAATTATATCTCAAGTCATTAAATGATTTTTCAGATTTTTAAAATTTTATTGACACATCCCTTTGATTGTAGGAAAATGCAAAGAAAAAAATGAAGAAAAAGTGATTTTTTTAATATTTGATTTAATCATGAAAAATACAAAAATGTAATTAAAATTATTTGTAAATTAATACATTTTTTAAATTCAAATTATTTAATTTTCAATTAAATTAATTAAAATAAATTAAAATGACATATAAAAATAATTTTTTAATTTTTTTTTTTTCATTTTTCTTTTCTTTCATTTTTTTTTTTTCACATTTTCCTTTAAATTTTCCAAAAATCAAACACAATCTTAATTTTCATAAGAAAGTACTTTCAAAAATTAGAGGCACTTCTAACCCTTCTAAAATTACTCCCATACTAGCCCTCCTCCGTCTCAACTCCACATAAATACTAGCCTTGGATAAGAATTTACAATCGCCACAATGTCACATCTCACATTGACTAAATCCTGGGCCCTCTTCAGCATTCAATCGGAGGACAATAGAATATCATAATTCAAGATAGGGGGTAAGTCAATGGTTCTCAACCAATTTTAATTGTTTCCAGATAAGCAATTAATTGTTAAAGCGCTTAGCTGTGCGATCTAGATTCAAGTACTATCCACAAGGAAGAGTTGGAGCCGTGGTACATAGACGTTTTTGAGTGCCCAGAAAAGTTCTAACCAAGTGGGGAGAATAAGCTAATGGTTTTGCTTGTAGGATAGGGGAGAAGATGAATGTAAGACTCTGGATCTGGTTGGGGATGGTGGAGATGATGGTTGGATGCTACACGAGGTGGGAACCATTGTTTCTTCCAATATTTCTTCCCGGGAACTATATGCTATTGCTAAAACATGAACAATTAAAATCTTACGTCAAAACTGCATACAAGTCTATTTATGCAAACATCAAGTTTAATCCCACAAGCTCGTTTGGCAACCCTTTCTACATTAACATGTAGCCAACTCTAGTAATTGGGCGCAAGGCTTTGTTGAATTGGGTTGGAAGTGTCAACTGTTTGTCCCTATATCCCCGCATACTATATCAAAGTCACTGAAACCATTCTGCATGCACACCCATTTCAAATTCATCTTCCCAGCATCCACAATCTACCCAAGTCAGTTTTGGATCAGGACTTATCTATGGATGTCCAACACCACCATATTACAATGGTGCCAAAGCATTCCTTAGCTAAACCCGACATACCCGTTCTTACACTACTTAAATTTCAGGGTCCACAGGGAACTTTCTCCACTAGAGTCCCCCTTACATGAATCAGATCCATTTTCAACTACTAACAACAAGAACAAGTAAACATATGTCCTAAGCCAGCACCAAATAGAGCTTAAAAAGAAATTCCCTCCCTACCTTCAAGCTTCATATTGCTGCAGCTCTCAGCAACCTGCTTCCTCCACAAACCTCATTCCCTGCTTTTTCCTGCATCATGGAGCATAGAGGTCTGAGGATTAAACACTGGTGTGTGAAAGAATAAGGACTTTCATATATGATAACTTGAATAAAGTAATGATGCACTTTGTCCTTTATATCAACAAATTTTAATCTGTCTTCTCTCTTCATTCCTTTTGAAAATGGAATGACCCTTCCTTGCTTCAAATAATATATCAAAAATACCAAGACAATTTTCTAAATCTCTTTCAAACTAATCTTAACTTGAATAATGATGCTAAATCATCAAAGGAACTCTTCTTACATCAGCACTGGAACCCCTGTAACTAGCTTCATTAAAATCACCACCATGGTAGACAGAATTTATAAAATAACCTATAATCAAACTAACTAGAAATCACATAGTTTAGACTCAATTAAAAGTATTAAGCAGAAATAGAACATAAAACTGATAATCATGGGTATCACCCCCAATCTCCTCACAATGTAATATAACAAGTTCTTGTACTTCCATTTTTGTAAATACAAAATTTTACCCATCCTAATTAATAAGCTAAACATAAGCTGGCCAAACATAAATGTCCATAGTTTAGAGCCATTGTCCAGTGCAGTGGCAAAATCGTAAGGCTGTTGAGTGCAAATGTTTAGATTCTAGTCTAGTCTTGAGGGTTGCCACTTAATCCAAAAGAAAAACATTTCCTTCCAGAATCCTATTGCTGGGACTATCATTTGGTGTGTTACATGGTAGTTTCAGGTGTGTGCTTAAGATATGGGAACTTGATAGGTATCTAATGAAGAAAAAATTATTAGTGATATTATTGAATTTCAAAAATTTCAAGAAGAGGGCCAAACTGATAAAAAGATAGCTATTCCAGAGGCTATCACTCTCCCACCAGACTCACAGAACAGCCAGCTCTCCAACTAATTCCATCTTTTTTCCTATTTAAGCTATTCCATCCTGTACCAGGACTGTTACACAGCCTGTACTAAGACTGTTACAACTAGCTGCCAGGTGGCAGTACACTCCTCTTCCCTTTTCTGGAATATACATAACGTATAGGAGGCCTATCAAAACTCAACTGAAAAATAATCTTTTAACGGTACTTGGATGGATATGACATAATGAAGAAAAATATCAAATTAAAGTCAATTAGAACAAAAATTGCATATTCTTCATAACTTTTTTTTTAAAACTCTCTTTTCTCTTTTATCCCAATTAAAAAAAAATTTTAAAATGAATTCAATTTCCAAAGGCAAATGGGAATATTTGACAAGAGTCCCACACCCGTACTCTTATCATGTTATTTTGACATGAAGTTGAAGATTCCAAGTATCGCAGATAACAGCCTTGAGAAGTTCTGATAATTTTTTTGCAATCCCTAAAGATTTAATTAAAAAGCTGGAATATAAATTATTCTACGAGGACAATACAATACCGAGCTAATCAAAATCATATCCAACCATTAGATAGTATGGAGCTTTGACTGAGTTTCAAGCTAATTAAAATCATATTTAACCAGTAGACAGTGCACAGTTTAACTGAGATTCATCAGATTGAGGTTAGCTCACAATATACAACAGTCAAGAATGCCAATGTCATGCAAACATAGCCTGTCATCACATCAAATTTTATTTCATCCTTCCACAGAAAATAATTGTTGTATTGTTGAATCAAAAGGATGTCAAAGAAAAAAAAAAAAGTACCTAAGGTTGACTGAAAATTTTTAAGAAATTATACTGCTACTACTTGATTAAAACTTTTTGCAAAACTGTCCACTGGACCATGTCCATAAAATGTTTTTACATAATATATGCATACCCTTCACTAGAAATTCATATATCAAAACATATGAAAATACTAACCTTTAGCATCGTCATCTCTTGCGCTTAAGTGTCTTCATATTCTTCAATATATACTGAATGACCTCTTTCAATGTGGCTTTCCTTCCTTCTTTGAAGTTCCAGAGCTCAAAAACCGTGTATCTACCACTTGGATTATATTCATTAATCTCTTTCAAGCTCTTAGTAACTGCCATGTATATCTCATCACCCCACTCTTGCTTGAGCTTTTGTAGCTTCTCATCCTCTTCATTTATTATTTCCTGCACATGATTAATCTCTTGATTATCTTTGGTTATCAGTTGTGAAGGAACATAAATTTTAGTTTAATTCTCAAGGACCTTAACCTAAGCAATATAAAAGATCATTAAAGATATTCCAAGTACTATAAGGATACTTGAAAAGAGAAAGTACAAATTTCAATTTTCCACCTGTAACTTTTATAAGCCAGCAAAGATCCATTGATATGCTAAATCAGGAGATGAAAGAATTTGTGAGCATAAATTCTACTTTTCTGACTCAGGCCCATGAGGCCGTGAGCAATGACAGAATACAAATGCAACATAATAGAAGTACAAACATAATTGAGCATAAAAGGGTGGAGCAATGGAAGGAGAGCAGAATATTCAGGAGGCATACCAGGGTCTCGCCTTCAACTTCAACAATTTTAAATGGATGCCATTCTGGTTTCTTCAGATTATCTTGCCACAAGGACACTAGAGTATAGGCCTGTACATTTGCTTCTTCAAGTGAGAATCTTTGCTTACATGTATTGAGAAATGGCTTTTCATCAAGTTCCCCCATTCTCTTTAACCCAATATTAGTGCGGCCACTCAGCATATCTTTCAAACCCTAAATAAGAGAACAGTGTTTTCAATGAATTTTACTGAACATAATTATGATGGAAAGAATGCAATAGGTAATAATTATGCTGGAAAGAATGCAATGGTTACCTATCCAAGTTTTGAGGAAACAGAATTGAGCATAAGTAGACAGAATAAGGTACAAAATCATAACTAATTGCATCCAGTTACATGGCTAGCAGTTGGTTCCATGGACCCAACTAGGGGATGTAGGAAAAAAAATCAACCATTTGACAGCATGATTCCAACAACATGCTTAACCAATTAGAAAAAATTTTGTAATGCACATTCAAAAGGGTTTCTGTTTCCCTTTTTCTTTGTATTTTATTTCATTTTTCTATCACCATTTTAGGAAATGTCATGTCAATTGGGTGGTCATTTCATCTGATAATTAACTTCAAACCTAAGGACTGTCTCAAGTGGAACATGCAATTGGTGGCCCATGCTTTCCCCATTTTGGTCATAAAATCTTACTTGGAAAATCTGATTACTTTGAAAAACTCTTAGCCTAACATTTAAACAACAGGTTCATAGAAAAGAACAAAAGGCAAAGAAAAGCATACTGTAATTAATTCTGTACGAGCAGCTTGTAACTCATCATTGCTCTGACGCTCTTTAACTATAAGAGTTTGATTTAGAGATTCCAAATTTTCCATTTCGCCAACTTTTTCTTCCAACTCTTCATTCATCTCTTTCATCTTATTCTGAACTGCAGTATCATCTTCATCTCCCAGATGTTTCATCACCTGTAATTTCCCTTTTATCTCTTCAATTTCCATCTCCAACTTCTGTTTAGCATCTAGCTGCTTTTCTAACTGAAGTATCTTACTAAGTGCCTCCTCTTTCTCCCTCTACACATTTAGAATCTCAGTCAATGAGAGCTATACAAGCAGTAAAATAGCAGAGAATATTAAATTAACAAGCTAGTGTCTTGAGGATGATACTGATTGGCACACCTTTTGCTCTTCAACCAGCTTTAAGACATTTTCATCAGCCTTTCTCTGCTCTATGGAAGCCATTTGAAGTGAATTGTTTCTATCATTATTCTAATAGGATAACAAACAATATCAGCACAGAGTATAAGCTTTGTTTTTCTTCTTTGATAGGCTAGAAAAAGAATATATTTAAAAAAGTAACCAGTAAAAATGGGAGCAAATCCAGGACATGGGAGGCATACACAGAGCATCAAGGGGAAACAAGAAAAGAACAAATACAAAGACGACAAATCCCCTATAATTGAATCATTCAAACTGGAGACACAGTACTGGGAAAGAAGGACAGAGTAGATTAATTTGTTTATTTTTCCTAGAGTGAAAAGCAACTGTACATTCATTATGACAGTACACACTAATCAAGGAGACAAACTGCTTAACTATTGCATGGATAAGGCAAACCAGCAATACTCAGACCAATAGCAAGACAAGCAGACACTAGGATAGTTAAAAGACATGGTCATACAACTGTAGAATCCAGTCAATAGGATGGCTAGGAATTCTTTCAAATGCTCCAATGGTATGTCTTTGATCCAGAACTCATCAATCCAAAAGACGGTCCATCACTACAATGCTTTGCAATTCTCAGTCAATTCACATACAAACTAGTGTTAACAGACAGATGTGGTTGGGTGATAATAAAGAATAGGTGAAAAAAAAATGGTCTATAAGCTAAAATCACAAAATACTTTAGGTTTCATTATGGACAATCAGATCATGTTCTGAAATGTAAGAATAAACACTAAAAGAAGGGTATAATAACTATGCAGTTCCTGCTATGCATCACAGAAAGGCAGACTATTTCCATTTCTACCAAAACAAATAGGAATTTTAAAATTTAACCTTCTAAAAATTCAATAATGAATCTATGAAAAGTATAAACTGCGTTAGGAGCTTTTCACCTTTTTCTTCTCATCGTCAAGTTTTTGTTTCTCACGTTCAGTTAGAGCTTCACGTTTGTTTAATTCTTTGCTCCAGTTATCAAGTTCTTTCCTCTTGGAGTCCAACTCATAATTCAGCTTCTCCTGTTCCCCTAGAATCCTCTGGACATGATCCCGTGCAAGCCGTTGCATCTTCCTTGTTTCTGATAAAGAGGAATTATATGTTCTATATTATGTACTCAGCATATATTAATACAAAACCAATACCTGAATGCATATATATGTAATAATAGCAGCCTTTTGAGGTTCACTGCCCATGGAATGTTTTTAACTGACCAACCTCTCTCAAACTTCATGCAAACAGGTATACAACAGTTCAATAGACCAGTGAAAAACAACTGAATCCAATTAGAAATAAATGAAGATATATATTTTTTTTTAAATTCATCAACGAGTGAGAACCAAACATTCATGATTTCTAAGACTAGTAAGTTCAATAATTCCATGTAGCATTGCTATAAAAAAGTTTAGGATTAACTAAGCAGAGTTTAGGCTTAACTAAGCAGAACACACGACTAACAAAGGCACAAATAAACAACCTCCACATCCACAGACACAGATTAATAGAGTCAGGGGCAAAACCTTCATAAAAAGCATGGTGTAGCTTGTCTTTCTCTTCAAGCATCCTACTTAGTGACATGCTCTTCTCATTGTATTTGTATTGCAACTCATCAAGATTCTCATTTTTTAAATCAATTTCATTGGCTAGGTTTGCGACAATAGTGTTCCTATCCTGCTTTGCTGCTTCAACAATGTCAGAGATTGTTTTCAATTCCCCAGTTTTGCGAAGATACTCCCCTACAGGTCCTTCTGAAATGTAGTCATCAGCACGAGCAACCCACCCATAAATATTTGAACCAGGATGCTGTTTCTGCACATTCCACTCCTTTTTACTGTGACGATCAGCTTCAAAAGCTTTCTCAAATGCTGTTGCATTCATGAAACCAGTCCAGTCATTATTGAATCTCACTATGGCTAATGCAGTTTGGTCCATGTCATTCCAGAAAGTATGAACTTCTAGAGGCTTATGTTTAGAGAACTTTTTCAACCAATATGCATTCTTTTGCTCAGTCACTATGTTAGTGATGATTCCTGTCCAAGGCCAGACAAATAGATCATCTTGCTCCTGAGTTCGAGTAACAGGTTTCGGTTCAACCGCACGAGGAGCTTGATCCGATTCACTCGCTAGATCAGTCTCCAAATACTTTGCCAAGGCCAGGTGGTTTGCCTTCTGTTTTGCACTTCTGTTGGCAGAGCCTTTAGCTACTCCTGAAGCATGCTGAAGCAGATCCTTATAGCGATAGTCTTGTTTCTTTTTCCCAGCACAGAAGGGACATCTAAGTGTGCCATTTGTGCCTTTTACTTTATATTTACCAGTCTTCAGTTGTTCATATGGTTTCTCTTTGTATTCAACAATCTCAGATTCACTTATATCTGACTCTTCGTCAGAACTGTAGTCCATCTAGCTTGCAAATGAAAACTGAAAAATAAATGTTAGAAAACTGGGATTGAAAAAAACTGATATAAATAATACTAGAGATCATCAAAGCAGGAAACTTCCACGATAGACATCTTATTGAAAGTCAATGAACAGAAGTTTTAAATGAAAGGAGGAAAACACAGGGCAACAAATTTAAAAGAGGGAAAAAGAAGAAGAAAAATAAAAGAAAACACAAAGACATCAGAATTATGAAATCAAAGACAAAATAACCACTTCTATAGACTATAGTATGACCATCTTGTAGACAGAAAATTAAGTGTTACATATTTAACTCAAAAGGGCAGAAATCAAATCTAGATTCCACCCTTCATCAGCAAGCACAGTAGATCCATTTTCTTGTGTGCAAAGGTAGACTAGAGGCATAGATTCAAACGTTTGAATAACAACTGAGACGAGATTATTATTAATCATACTAATGCTCTAATTAAATAATTAATTATACAGCAGAACTTTTGTACACATAGTGCAAGATTAAAATTAAAAAAACATGGAGAAAAAAGATATAGAAACCAAAAAAATAATAATAAGTCCAACATTTAAACAATGGTTTCTCCAATTATAGCCCCTCTACAGAATTTTATAAAATCCATATCTATGTCTATATTTATATCTATATCTAAATGTATGAAGAGTCTGTAGACCTTTTTCTTCCCAAAGTGCTACTATTATATTACTTATTTTCCCTCATACTCCACATCATTATTATTTAACAGTAACAATCATAATAAATTCACGTTTTTATCATTTATCAGTCGTAACCAATATAATTAAGTTTTTAGGTTTGTTGTTGTTGGTTGGCTTAGAGGCTAGGTGTTTGTTTCTCCTCAGATATAGAAGAGGAGAGGGGCTGGTGCTCTCTCACCTGGTCTTAAGGTAAGGGTTTAGGGGTCATGGGCTATTTTGTAATTCCAAGGGGGCTTCTGTGGTGGTTTCAAGAAGGGCAATGAAGAGGGGTTATGGCAGTAGTGGGGGTGTTTTAGGTTGGTTTCACCCAAGTATTTGTTAAGTCTGGGTTTTCTTGTTCTTCAAGGCTTTAGGGTGAGGTCTTTTGCTTCAAGTATGTTTTTTGGGTGTTGGCTTGTTGTTTCTCTTTCCTTTTGTTCGTATTCAGTTGCAACTTGTATACCCCGTCTGTACTTTGTGCGCCTTTTCCAAGCACTTTTAATATATTTGTGTTGTTTTCCTACCAAAACAAATAACCAATATAATTAAATTCATACCATTATAATTAAATTCATTTTACTTATTTTGTACTTTGAAGTTCTTAATTTTCTTCTCTGAAGATAAAGAGTTATTACTCCTTTTATTTTATTTTAGTTTTCTGCTCTTCTTTATATTTTTGAAAGGCTTTCATTTACATTGGAATTCATTGGCAGCACTATTTATATTTCCATAGTAAAATTAGTGAATGTTAGTTCAGCTCAATTTGTTTATACATATAATTGTACAATATGACATCCCCAAAATTCTAGCTTGCTGTAGTCCAAAATGAAATCCCAGAATTCAAATTTTCAGCAATAGCATTGACAAGTTAAAAGCATTCAAACAGAAACCCTGGCCCTCTGTTTGGTTTCCAAGAAAATTGAGGAATAAAAGAAAACAGCATTTCCAGTCCTATGTTATCACTTATCATTCACTTCCAATAAAATCAGATAACCCAGGTCAACTAAGCGAAAAAGTCAGTTTGAGTTTTAAGTAGTCACATTTTTTCCTCTCCAACCCAAACCTCCTCGGTGATGAAAATTTTACAATACAAAACTATTTTACTTTCCTCATATTTTCTCTGCATGTAAACTAAATCTATTTTTATAGTAGAAAAGACCGTCAATCTAACAAAAATTTCAGTCTTAGCTGTAATCCAAACTTGCAATAGTTCCATTGCTGTTCAAAGACAAACCCTAAACTCAAAATTTCCTATAAAGCACTGAAATCCGAACCTCCGTGTGGTTACCAAGAAAATGAAGAAAAATAAAAGCAAACCACATTTTAATTCCTATATTATCTCTCTCACTTTCTTTGCTGCCAAAAATCCAAACCAAGAAAAAAAAAAACGGAACAAAAAAACCAGATTAACTAAAACAAAGAGTCATAAGAGCTTTGGGTAAAGTGCCATTTCCTGTACTCTCGAGCCCTAGATGGTGAAAATTTTGCGATTCAAAATTTTCTTTCATTTTCTCATTATTTTCTCAGCATCCAAAGGAATGTATCCAACCTACAACTATTTTCTCAGCTTTGTAACTAACCTAGAATTCGATGGATTGAAAAGGGAATAGAGATTGGAGCAGTACCTTCAACTCTGAGATCGATCGAACGCAGCTTTTGGAGAAGAAATGATTGAATGCTGCTGTGCAAACTGACATCAGGGCATCTTATGTTGGAAAAATAAAATAATAATAAGCATCATAAAGTGATAGTGGGCTGAGCTTCGGCCGGCCCAATGTTGTAACTTTTGGGCTGTGAGTGGGCTGGTTTCTGATACGTCATAAGGATATAGAATTAATTATCAAATGTTGCAGCTCGGATAATTTGATTCGGACGACAGTCAACTCAAGTTGAATCTAATAAAGCTAATATCACTTTCCTTACAAGATTTTCAATCCATGACTAATTTATTGGAGTTTAACTAGGTTTGAGTTTCATAAATTTAATAAATAATTGACTGTTGTTTGTATAGGATTTTTGTTTTTTTTTTCCTCAAAATAAATTTAATAAATAAACATAATATTTCATATTAGGAGAAAAAATTATAAAGATTATATATATACGAACTTCTTTAACCTTTTAAACGCATTTTAAAATCGTGTGGGCCCTTTGAACCCAAAGTAAACCATATTTACACAGTTGCATGCGGGTTTTTATTATAGAAACGTCAACCCAATTTTGCTCAAGTTCTCTAGATCCAATTGATTGAGTTTTCATTAATTTTTAAAAAAATTTGAATAAATAAAGAAATCAAAATTCCTTTTTATTGACAGATAAAACCATATGAATCTAAATTAATCATCAACAAAAATTACATAGAAATGGAAATCCTAATCTAAATCTAAAGGGGGAAGATCATTGAAAGATCTTAATTCTTCAATCAAATTAATTTTCCATTAAATTTTGATATTTTTGGAAATAAAAATCATATTTTCTTTCTACCATCCATAAAAATTACATAGAAATAGAAACAATGATTTCAATCAAAAGGGGCATATCCCCAAAGATCACAATGTATCTTCTCAAGAGAAGATTGTGAGATTTTATTCTTTTGTCCATTTGACAATTAACACTTTGTGGACTTGGTTACCAATGAGTAACATTAATGACTTTCTTTTCCTTCAACAAATATATCAAGTTTGAATTATGATTTCCAAGCCATTGATGCCAAATTAAAGAGGAGCCACCTTTCTTTATTGCAATCAAAGCCTCCAAAGATTTTCTATCCCAAGTGTAGAGCTATCCTTTCTTATATCCCTTTCCTACAATCATTTGGTTTTGGTTTTTAACAATAAAACCAAAAGATATGAACATCACCAATACAAGATATTAGCAAGTTATTTTTATTTCCAAAATAAATCACATCACTTTCATTATAAGAGTTAGTGGGTGTTTGATAAACTCAGTATGTTTCGAGGTGATTCTAGAAAGCGTTTTTAACATTTTTAACATTTGAATGATGAAAATTTTCAAGTATTAAAAATATTAAAAGCGCTTCCTAAAATCATTACCAAATGAGCTTTTAATAATTTAAAGTGACTTAATAACTTAACTTAAGTTATTAAGTAAATTAAATATGTTTGTTAAAGTAAATTAATACTTCTGACTTAAAGTCAAAAACAACTTTAAGTAATAACTAAAAACAATTAAATTATCCTTAAGCTTATATCTTTATTTTACCTTTTTATTTCATTTATTCTAATTACCTCAATGATTTTTTTTACTACTCCATAACCTCCATTGTTATTGAACTTCTTTTATCCTAATTATAATTTATGAGAATAAATATATTAATTTGATGATTTAAAATAAATTTTAAGTTAATTTTAACAAACAACCTTAATACTTAAAAGTAAGAATTAAGTAATAAGTTTTAAATCAACAACTTAAATATAATTTGACTTAAAATCAACTTAAATTATCAAGTAATAGATATTAAGTTTTACCAAACACCCCTTCATATATGATAATTTACTTATATCATTTTCATTTGTGAGGTAGCTCCATAATCAACATAAGAGTAACAAGTTGTTGAGAAAAATCTTTTGATTGACATGAGTCATCAAACCTCATACAAGAATATCGAGTTAGTTATATAATTATACAAGGAAATACATCCATATATATATAATCATCATTGCCCATTAAACACTTGATTTTCAGTATCTTTGTAATCAAAGGGATTATTTACCTTAATAATAAACACATTCAATCCAAGACATATTTTATCTATTTATGAATTTAACATATTTATAATCACTCTATGGTTGTCACACCCCAAGACCCACTCCAAAGGCGTTGATTCGTCCCCAATTGGTGTACCTTTGATTCAATCCTCAGACAGGAATTATCAACAAAATTTATGAACTTAATTCACCATATACTAGGGTAGTATAGCTAGCATAGTATAGTGGTTCCAGGATCATCCACAGGGATGAGTTTTAATTTCACACGCAATATTAGTTTAAAGAACTGGATTGGTGTTTTTTCTTTTCTGAGTTAGCTTTAAAAGAAAACATAAGTTTGATTGAAAAGGATTGGTTTTAAGCTAATAAAAAATAGTAACTGAGTTTAATTACACGGAAAAGGTTTCTTGGAGTTTCAAGTCACTAGGTTAAGGTTCCTTATACAAAAGGGGAGATTCCGGATCTTTTCATCGCATTGGGGATTTAACCTATAGTTATCCTCCCAACCGGTGTGTTACAGTTGCTTCCCATTAATGGTTTCAACGCTAAATCCCTCTCACTGATGCATCTTGCAATGGCTCGTACCTCTCACCTAGCATTTGCCATTCAAGGTGATCCTTAACCTTGGTTTACCCTTCAAAAACTCACAGGAGATAACTAATGGATGTCTCCAGGGAGTCCAAAAGTTTACCAAGTGTTAGCTATCCTAGGTAATCCTACCTTTAAACCACCTCCCAGAGGCTTGCAAAAGATAACTAATGGATCTCTATGGATTGAGTCCGAAAAGCTTACCAAGTGTTGGCCCAGGTGATTATAAGGGATTTAAGTTAACTAAAAATATAAAAACCATTACCAGGTCACAACTTCCTCTTCATTAAAAACTGAAACAAGGAAAACTCCCACTTTTGTATCCAGGTCTCTTACCTAGCTTCCTTCAGTCCAAGAAACAAAAAGCCTAGCCACTCATCCTCTGAGAAAACATCCTCAGAGATTGTTTGGTTAGAAAGAAAATACAATCAAAGTGAGTAGGTAAAGCAGAGCAAAACTATGTATATTTCTTACTAAAAATGTACAAGTGATCCCCAAGAATGTCTTCTGAGATTCTGAGATAGATATTACAAAAAAGAGATATGTTAAGACATATATAGAGAGATATTTTTAACTCCTCTATCAGATATCCTAAATATCTAAAAAGATCTTTAGCTGATTACAAGGAGAAAATAAATAATTACACAAAATATCTTGAGGTAAAAAATCTAACGGAGTCGGTGCAAAAATATCTGAAGATTACATGAAGGATTTCACAAGTCAGATATGGAATTGCTAAAATTTCGCAAAGCTGAAAAGGAGTTGCGAAAATTTCTTCTGGCTTGTGAAAATTTCGTAAGAGGTTGCGAAATTCTTCAGTGTTAGATTCTTCTCTGATTCTCTTCCTTGCACACTTGATTGATTTGGCAAAGGCTTTGAAGCTCTCCAAAACTGGGATTCTTCATGTAATTTAGCTTCAAACTTGCTTTGCCATGGATTATACCAAGTTCTCCCTCATTCTTGGCTTGTTTTAATGATCAAAAAGCTATCAAAACATCAAAACTTGCCAAAAACTGATTAGTAACACTCGCAAGGGTCCTTAATGTGTCAATTGAGTTAAAATGTATTAATTACTACTCAAAAGCGTTTAAAAGAGTTTATAAGAAGCTATAAAAGAGCACTTTTTGAGTAGTAATTAGGCGTGACGGTCATTTCACACCTCAAACCCGAAGACTTTAAGTGTAACCTGACCCAAACAATTATCTTGTAATTGAAAGTTACCAATTACCAAATACACATTCAAAGCAGCGGAACAAAATTCTAAAATCTTCAAAACTTAACTTAAAAACTAAGCATCCATCAACCAAAATCAATTATCTAAATAGATTGCAAACTCAAACAATTCAAGTACTAACAAAAATTTTCATAATCTCCAAATCTCAACTTCAAACTATCATAAAAATTTAAAAGTTCAATATCTAAAAAGCTTTCAAAAACCAAATAATCCATATGAACATAAACTTATAAGCTAACAATGTCCTAAAATAACATCCTAAGCAAAATCCTAATGATGACCATTCCCCGACCTAGCCATCACTCCTCACCCGAACTAAGGATACCTAAAAGATTATCAACAAAGGGAAATGAGCTCAAAGCCCAATAAGGAATATTAATACAATTTCATGGATCAAATATTTCAAGTTCACTTGCAAAATAGGAGATATTATAACTAACTATTTTCATAAACCTTTGAGTCAGTTTTGCTAATACATTCAAAACTTTTAATTGTACACTTTCATTTCTGATTCAAAGATTTTCATATCAAATTCAGTCAAAACATTCAAATCATTTATTTACTTTGGTTATCAAACATCAAATGGTGCCCAATTAGGTGAGACTTTTCAAATAGGTGGCTAGCCTCAAATTATTCCTTTAAGGTGGACGCAACCAATCACTACTAGTACTAGTAACCTCTAACCAAACCCCTAGAGGTTGGGATCCAAATCAATTACATTCCCCACCAAGAAATGTAAAGGTCAACTATTATATCCCATTGACAAGGGTCAAACAAACTAGAGTCAAACACTTATTTCAATTATTCAAATTTGCAAAACATAATATCTTACATTTCTCTACTGTAAACAAAATGTAAGGTTCTAACATACTTTTCATGCAAAACATATTTGATCCATGCATAAAATGAATAATAACTCAAAACGTTTCCAAATGATGTATATAAAATTTGGTTCTAAAAAAAAAAAAAAAACAACTGTATTAATTTTCCTTACCTCAAAAGAAGTCCTCAAAAACTTGGGAGAAAAATAATTCTAGAAAATTTACTCTTCACCTAATAAAGTATAAAAGAAATAACCATTACTATTTATCTAAAATTATAGGTTTGACAATCTTAAAATTTTAGGTATTCAAATTAATGTTTTTAATTATGAAAGATAATTTAATCTATTCCTATTTTAGAAAAATTAATAAATTTCTAATTCATATAAAACTTAAATTTTATTTTCAATTTATTTCTTGGGACACAACATAATTTAATTAAACTACAATACATCATTAGTATAATTATAATACCAAAAACTTTACTTTCTTTTATTTTTATAAATTTTATTCTCTCACTTTCAAGTTTTTTTTTTTCACCTAACATAACCTATACACAATAACTCTCCATCATTATAATATATATATATATATTAACCACCAAACACCATCCGTACACATCTTCCTTTATTATTAATATTACTATATTTTATTTATTTATTTATTTTTTCTTTTCACCATTCTTCATCTTCTACAAGCACACATTCTTCTTTCTTTTTTTTCTTTTTCTAATATTTTCTAATCCCTTAAGCCACATATAACAATATATTTATTTACTCATTTATTTTTATTTTTTTAAAAAAAATTCATTACTTAGATCTATTTATCTAAGAAATTTTGAATTTCCCTATTTTCATCAATAGAACAACCTATATTCCTAATTTCAATATTTTGAGCTAAAAGTTTTAAAATAGGTTAACCCTAGCCTAAATTGAAATCTTCCAGAGAATCATTTTTTTTTTTTTCAAAAACTTAAGATTTCCCAATTTCTAATAATAAAACCACCAATAATCCTAAATTTCCAATATTTTGATATTAAAACAAATTAAAAAAATAATAACTAACCCTAATCTAAATTTAAAAAAAATTCAAAGAATAACTAGTGTGTTCATAACTAACTAACAAATATAATATATTAATTTAGGGTTAGAATCTTATTTGGAAAAAACCTGAACTTCAACTCTGAATCTATAATCCTTGAGCCCTACAATCTCCAATTCTCTACTTCTGGTTTATAGGGTTTTTTGAGTGAAGAAGACAAAAGGAAAAGTTCAATTTATACCTAGAATTTTTAATTGTAAAAGGACTCTTTCACCCTTAATGAATTTAATTAATTACTTAATTACTTTATAAATTACTACTTTGCCCTTAGATTAAATTTTGGGGTGTTACATCCTCCCCTCCTTAAAAAAAGTTTAGTCCTTTAAACTTGACATACCTGGGTCTTGAAAAAGATGTGGGTACTTTTCTCTCATCTCCTCTTCTAATTCCCAAGTAGCTTCTTGAATACTGTGATTGCTCCATTAGATTTTTACTAACTTAACAACAGCATGACGTAGTACCTTGTCCATCACATCCACAATCTGAATGGACACCTCTTTATAGGTCAAGTCCTCATATATTTGAATAGGCTCCAACTCCACAACATGAGAGGGATCATAAATATATTTTCTCAAAGTCGAAACATGGAATACATTATGAATCTTAGATAGACTTGGGGGCAAGGCCACTTTATAAGCCAAAGTGTCTACTCTTTCTAATACCTCAAATGGTCCCACAAAATGAGGATTGAGTTTCCCTTTTCTTCCAAATCTCATTATAGACTTCATAAGTGAAACTTTCAAGAAAACATGATGACCCACCTCAAACTCCAAATCTCATATGCGATTATCAACATAACTCTTCTGTCTACTTTGTGTTGCTTTCAATCTTTCTTTAATTAAAAAAAAACCTTTTCAACAGTCAACTACACAAGTTCAGGCCCCAAAAGTTTCTTCTCTCCAACATCATCCCAACAAACAGGAAATTGACATCTCCTACCATATAAGGCCTTAGAAGGTGTCATCCCAATGCTAGCTTGAAAGCTATTATTATAGGCAAACTCCATTAGGGGCAAATAATCATCTCAATTACCTTTTAGGTCCAAAGCACAAGCTCTCAACAAATCTTCCAAGACCTGAATTACCCTCTCTGATTGGCCATCAGTCTGCGGATGAAAAACAGTACTAAAACTCAACTTAGTACAGAATGCTTTCTGTAAACTATGTCAAAATGTAGAAGTGAAACGAGGATCTCTGTCAGATACTTTAGAATCAGGTACACCATGCATTCTCACAATCTCCTTAATATAAAGAGAAGTAAAACGATCCATAGAAAAATTGATTTTCATAGGCAGAAAATGAGCAGACTTTGTTAGTCAATCCACAATTAACCAAATAGCATTATTATTCCCTAAGGTTCTTGGCAACTCTGTCACAAAGTCCATGGTAATATGTTCTCATTTCCATTCAGGAATAGGAAATGGTTGTAATGATCCTTCTGGTCGTTGATGCTCAACTTTCACCTGTTGGCACACCAAACACTAAGCCACAAATCTTGCAATATCCCGCTTCATACCTAGCCACCAATAATTTTGCTTCAAATCTCTATACATCTTCGTCCCTCCTGGGTAGATCGCAAACTTAGAACAATGAGCTTCTTCCAACAACTTTCTCCTTAAATCTCCATCATTTGGGACACAAAGTCTAGTCCCAAATCTCAAAATCCCATCATGTGATATGGAAAGTGCTCCATCATGTGATATGGAAAGTGCTCCTAATGCCACCTATAGGGAACCATATCCATTCTACACAAATATGTCATCGGTCCATATTCCTTTTCTTCTTAGAGTTGTGGTCCAATATGCCAAATATGGATCCCAAGAACACCTATCGAGTGGTTGCATGAGATGGTATATAATCTCTGTTGTTTATAAATAGTGGGAGAGGTAGAATGGTCAATCATGATTGATATTTGATATAGATATGCCAATATGTCTCTTGAGAAAAGGAATCTTCATCACAAAAATTTGTGAATTCCTATGGATAATTAAAAGTGGCCTTTAACTCCTTTGTCTACATAAATTACGAGCAAGTAACCATGTTGACAACTTGTCTTCTCATTTCAAAGTAAAAATGTGGCATTTGAAAAGTAGAAAAGTGGTCCTTGTAGAGAACCAATTCCATATAGTCATTACTGGGTTTCCTAGAAAGTAAAATTAAATTTAAATTTGGAAAGTTTTTAAAAATTAAAATTTGGTTGGGTTTTAAAGTCAACTGAAATGTTTTTAGTTTGAGTAGTTGATTTGATTTTAATATTTGAGAAATTGAGTCTTATAAACATAAAATTACATTTAAATACTTGAAATAACTAAGGGCATTTAAGTTAAAAATGAGTTACTCTTCAAGCAAAAACACGAGAGAGGTTAAATTCACAAATATGGAGATTATTTCATCCCTTTTAACCAATTAATTCAAGAAAAAAACAACATACAAATGATAGACTTATATATATATTATTATGAATAAGGTTGGATATATAAGAGAGAACTCTTCATGAAATTTTATAATGTGTTACTATTAATATAAAAAACTTTAGCTCAAATTCACGTCATATATTCATAGATAAATTTTTATTCATGATATACATAACTATTTGTCTTAAACATTATTAATTAACTTCATAAGAGTTCAACAACTTAATTATCAAGATAGGAATTAATGTGAATCACATTTTTCCAAACCTATTTCTCTTTTATCATGAAAGAACTTACTTATGAAGGTGTGATTGCATTCCTTACCAGCTCTATCTACACTTAACACAAGCTAATTCTTTTGAAAGAGAAGAAACTTAAATTTGACCAATGTCTTTAAGTAAATCAACAACTTAATTATGCATGAAGGGTTTCAAATGGTAAACAACTCCTAATGTTGGCATAAATAGTCTAGATGCATGTGGGTTTGACTTTCCTTCTTTGCAAAAATATACTTATACAAATATGCCATGTTTGGTTCCCAAATACAAGGAAAAGAAAATAGAAAGGAAAAAAAAAGATTTAAAATTAATAAATTACTTTTATATACTACATCAAATTCATTTTACTTGTTTTAACTCTTTGATATAAAGATTAAATAATTTAAAAATATATGAGTTTTTAATTAATTTTAATTATATTTTATTTTCTTTGATATTTTCTATGGTATAACCAAACATAAGAAAATAATTTTCCTTAATGTTTTTGTTGTTTTTGTTAATGCTTTTGAAAATAAAATATAATCATAATGTTTTACATATTACTGATGTAAAACATAAATAAAAAACATAAACAGTTATCCAAATGAACGTGATGCAAAACACATGTAGATTGGTATTTATTGACCTTGGACATAGTCACAATCATGTATTCAATTGAATTGATGTCAAGCCCATGATGATACAACTTCACTGTATGACATCAATAACTGATTGGCAAAATTAATTAAGTGACTGCCAATACATCCTTTGACCACCCAAATGTTCAAATGGAAACACTCTATAAGGAAAAAATGTACAAAGGATTCTAGGCAAGTGTACACCATAACCCTTAGGATGTATTTGGTAATTGTTTTTAAAAACAGATATTTGCTTTTCAAAAGAAAAAATAGAAAAACATATTTAGCAATCAGAAATCAAAAAATTATTTTTAATTTTTATATAAGGAAAAATAGGTTTTGACTCATTAATTTGAAAAAAAAATTAGAAAAAGGAACCCTAACTTTTATAAATCAATTTTATCTTCATCAATTTAAAAATATTTTAAAATATATGCACTTTTTCACAAGTCAGATAATTATTTCCTAAAATGACCTTTTACTTGTCAGGTCAATAACACCAATTGACAATTTTTTTTACTATGAGAACTATAATAAAAATATAAAAATAAAATATTAACTTTCACTTAGCTAAATCACATTAATAGAAATATAGATTGGAGAAAGAGTTGGAAATACAATGAGGGTTAATATTTTATTTTATTTTTAAATTTGTAAGTTTTTTTGGTTTTAATTGTATTTAATTTTATTTTGTTTTAATTGTATTTAATTTTTAATTATATTTTTTATTTTTAAAATTTCTTATTTTATTATTGATGTCAAATAATTTTTTTATTCAATTTTATTAAAAAAAAATGAGTAGATTTATATAATATAAGATATAAATTCATTATTAATTAGGGAATTAGAAATATTTTATTTATCACTTGAGGATCCTAGAGAATTTTTTTAAAATAATTTGTATATCATATTATATAATAAAAAATTTATAATATATTTATTTGTAAGATACTTTTATCAAATTAAAATGATAAATTAATTTTCTTTTATAATTTTATTTAATATTAAGTGATTGGCAAAATTAAGTGATTGCCAATACATCCTTTGACCATATCCAAATGTTCAAATGGAGGCACTTCGTGAGGCAAAAATGTACAAAGGATTCTAAGTAAGTGTGCACCATAACCCTTAGGTTGTATTTGGTAATTGTTTTTTAAAAACAAATATTTGCTTTTCAAAAGAAAAAAAATTGAAAAACGTATTTAGTAATTAGAAATCAAAAAATTGTTTTCAATTTTTATGTAGGGAAAAACGAGTTTTGACTCATTAATTTAAAAAAATTTAGAAAAAAGAACCCTAACTTTTATAAATCAGTTTTATCTTCATCAATTTAAAAATATTTTAAAATGTAAATACTTTTTCACAAGTCAGATAATTATTTCCTAAAATGACCTTTTATTTGTTAGATTAATAACACCAATTAATAATTTTTTTTTACCATGAGAACTGATTTGAAATTAATAAAATATAAAAATAAAATATTAACTTTCACTTAGCTAAATCACACTAGTAGAAAATATAGATTAAAGAAAGAGTTGGAAATACAATAAGGGTTAATATTTTATTTTAATTTTTAATTTTTAAGTTTTTTTTTTGTTTTAATTGTATTTAATTTTTAATTATATTTTCAAATTTTAAATTTCTTATTTTATTATTGATGTCAACTAACAAAATATTTATTCAATTTTATTAAAAAAAAAAATGAGAAGATGAGTTGATTTATATAATGCAAGATATAAAGTCATTATTAATTAGAGAATTAGAAATATTTTATTCATCATTTGAGGATCTTGGAGATTTTTTTCAAAATAATTTGTATATCATATTATATAATAAAAAATTCATAATATATTATTTATTTGTAAGATACTTTTATCAAATTAAAATGATAAATAAATTTTTTTGATAATTTTATTTAATATTATCAAGTAGAAGGGTATTTCAAGAATAATTATAAAAATGTATGTATTTTAAAATATTTTTAAATGGATAAAGATAAAACTGATTTATAAATAGTGAGGTTCCTTTTTCTATATATATATTTTTAAATTAGTGAGTCAAAACCCTCTTTTCTCTTTTATTAAATTAATATTCTAAAACATATCATTCAACCTTTTATGCAACCTAATTACCCGGATGTACATTAAAAGTTAAAAAACAAACGACGCTTCATGTTATCATGCCAAGAATATATTAGTAAACCTGGAAATTAAAATTGAGAATTAAATCTCAACCTTTTATTCAATCTGAAATTGACCTCATAGACCCTTGAATGTCTGCATTTAATCCTACCACACATAATTCCATGCACAAAATTAACACCTTCATGCCACCCAAAAGCTCCCTAGTGTAATAAATTAAAATCAAAATTTTCTAATCTAAAATTTATCTAATGCAATAATCTCCACTCATGAAAAATTGAGATTTCAATTTATAAAGATCATCCATATGCAATTCATTGAGTGGTCACTACAAGAAAAAAGGGAAATAATGACCCTTTTTAAGTGTCAAGAAAGATAAAAGATGACGCTTTCCTTAAGCGTCATCCTCTACCTTGTCATTATATGTTTTAGTTTATAATGACACTTCTAGGAAGCATCATCTTTGATTAATATTTCAATGACGCTTTTAAAAGTGTCATCTTTGAATAACGTTAATAATAACACTTGTTAAAAAGGCCAATGTTGAACATCTTCTATTGAAATAATTTTTGCAAAATTGTCAACCTTGACCCTTATATGAGTGTCATCTTTGATTCATGTTAATAATGACACTTTGACCAATGTCATCTTTGGTTCACGTTAACAAGACACTTATAAAAGCGTCATCTGTAAACATTTTCTATTAAAAATAATATTCATATCCTATTATTAAAATAATGGATTTCTTATGCAAATAAGCAAAAGAAAAAACAATTACAAGCCATAAAATTAAATTGAATTTTACAAAATAAAATATCCCCAAACATTGATATACAATAACTTAGTTCAAACAATTAATGTAATTATTTATATAAATATACTAATTACATAAAAAATTTATTATTTACATCAGAATATTTCAACAATCTAATGATCAAATATTAGTGCAAAGATTATTAAGATAAACTATAATCTACAAAAACATAGTTCATCCTCTTCATGAGTTCATTGATATAATCCCCCTGGTTTTTGACATCGTCTCCTTTAGGATGACAATTCCTCTTCTTTTAGCAAACCAAACTCCTTTGCAACCTATAAACAAAGATAGGAAGAACAAAAAACCTCTTAATTGTATCTGCAGCAACCAATAAGTATATCAAAAATTAATTTTGATTATTCAAGTTTGCTCCCCACCTTGAATCCCATTAGCCTTTTACATACTAGAATGAATGGAAGACATTAAGGGGTCACATTCCTTTAAGTAATAAAGAATTAAATAGAGTTGTGTTCCTTTCAGTTCATTATAAGAAAAAATATATATATTATGAAGAGTTTTAGCTAAATCTAACTTAATGATAAAATTCAAAATTTAATAAAAAAACTTCACATAATCATATTGTTAAATGCCTAAAAAACCATATATAAGATTTGAGAATTGATTCATTACTAAGTTTGGATTTGACTTATAATAAAATTAATAAAAATAAGAATCCACCAAAAATTCATTCTTAGAAATCAAAACCCACTTGTGATAAGTATACCAACAAGCTTGGTTTTATTAGTATTTGAGACATGGTAGATGAGGATTAGATTTTCATAGGTGAGCAAGTTAGTGGTCTACATGTTGATGATGAAGTGTTTTTATAGGAAAAATCACCAAACTAATAAGATAATCATAAAAGTCACAACCTTAAGCATGAAAATTCAAGGAAGTTCCATGTTAACAACTAAAACTTTTAGGATAACATAGCAAAAAGGTCTAGAAACGATAATTGTGAAATCACTAGAAAGAGGAAAAAGAATCTATAGAGCTAATATGAAAAGCAATAATAGTGAATGAGTATGAGTTGATTTTTTAGGTGAAAATTTTCATACATTTGGAGATAATTGTCAATTTGTCAACCACCCCTAAAGCTAAAATTCAATTTGATAGAGTATCTATAACAGATATATAATTGTTAATTTGCTAGCCATGTTAGGGTTTTTTAGAGGGTGTTTTAGCATTTCTACATAGATGGTGGAACAAAAATAAAGTTTAAAAAAGAGTGGTAAAGTATCTGCCAATGGATGCACTATGGAACTGAAATCATAAAATAAACAAAAAAAAAAAATAGCTTTACAACTAAAATTCTCAAATAGTTAAAATTCTCAAAATTTAGAAGAAATACAATTAAAACACACACACACACACACACCCACCAAAAATTAGAAGAAAAAAAGAAAAAAAAAACAGACTAAAAGCAAGGTAAAAATGAAAAATGAAGATGATTACCCCTCCATTTGCCATAGCAATGACCATGATAGCAGCAACTTCCATCACCCATGATAGAGGATTCCACATAAAGCTCAAGAATTTAAGCAACTTGCTTTCCTGTTTCAAAAAATTGTTCTTAACATATCAATTTTTCTGTCATTATTAACAAAATAAAACTAGGGCACTACTCAAGAAGATAAAGAATTAGCCTTTTTCTCCTCCAGCCTATTTGGACCAAAGATCTAAAGCCTCGTTTCCCCTTCCTCTGTTGCCAAGCAGCTTGAATTAGGGCAACAACATGAGTTGATTTTCTAAGCAACTAGAGAGTCTTTCAAGGAAAGATGTTCTTCTATCACCATCAACGTTTTGTGCTGCAGTTTGAGTAGCCTTTTCAACTGCAATATTAGTAGAAACAAAGTCCATCACATTCTCATTGGTCCTTAAAGAACCAAGGTGATTGGTTAAATGTGCTTCTGCCAAATATCCAGCAATCCCTTTAAAGAAGTTTTATTTTAAGTTAGTATTAAAATTCAAGAGAGAAGATAACTTGATCACATTGCAACAATGCACACAAAATAGTTAGTTTTGTTTTTTTTATTCTTTTGGCAATTGGAATTCCATTAAACAAAGCAAGCAAAGAATACATCAAGAATTGAACTTCCACACACTAATGAACCCAGAATACATGATTTGCAAGGAGAGAAAACAAATCGATATAGTCTTGAAGATCCAAGGATGAAAGTAACAGACAACCCTTGAAATGATAAAGGCTCTAAATGACAATAATGTATTAAAACTAAGAAAATTATAGAGAGTTCAATGTAAATAAATCTTACAATTGTATGAATTTTAAAAAAATCTTAAGTAGGCTTCAACATATTCATTTGAATATCTATCTCATTCTTTCCAAATATTAATTATAAATTGGACAAAGATGTTGCATTATCATCAAATAGAGACAAAAACAACAAGATAAGCTACAATGGCAATATCACCCTACCCAAATCCATTGGAATGGGATGTAGAAAATGATCTAATGAGTTACACAGTTGAATAAATTGAATCCTACATAAGGGTAGGAGTTACTCATGATATTTCACAAACTAATTATCAAAGCTTTCCAACCACCAAAAAGAAAAAGAGAGATGTAGACTTAAAATGGAAATATATTCCAATTATCATGCCCCTTATGTCCAAGACTTCTTTGTTGCAATCCAAGAACGGCTTACACTAGAACCAGTGTCATCTTGTATTGTATTGAGAGTTGTATATAGACTAGGATAACTGCTATATATTATTTCATTTTAGAATAAATTCACCTTATTATTTAGCATTGTCTTAGCCACAAAGGCCCAAATCATCCATGATTCTAGAGTTAGCAAGTGATGAAATTTTAGTCTATAAAAGAAACATAAACCATGGATTCCATGATGTAAATTTGACATGCCACAAATATTTCATCCCATATTTCTCCTTAGATCCAAAGTCAAGTTCCACAAAATTAATTTATATGATATTTGTCAAAATAGAAGTCATATATCTACAAAAGATTAGGAATGAGGCTTGTTTCAGCTCCATTGGAGCTAAATTTCCAAAACCAAATGGGAGAAAATATGAATGCATGGTTATTTCAAATTTCCCCCACAACATTCTCAGTAGATGGTGAGATGGCTTTATCAAAAATTTCACCAATTTTCTTACTAGTGACATTTCATTTTATTAATTCATTTACTTTTCAGTTTAATACACTTAGAAAGAAATTCTTTATATGCAAAACTCCATAGTGATATAGCATCAAATTCACTACTAAAATGCAATGCGCTATCACTCTATGAATCACTCACAATACCAACCATCAATGCAACATGAATAGTGAAATCTTTGTAATTATAAGACTTTGAAAATCAATTAAAAACATCATAATTCTTATTTTTGCTTGCACATTCACAAATATTACCTTTAGCATTACAATTAAAATACTCCAACTGTTGATATGGTGTGTTGTTATCTTTTATTTTCTCCATTAACCATAAGGTGTGAAGTGATCTTGTACCAAACAAAACTACTTTCACTTTCCATAACTAAAATGAAAGAAAGTCAACCTATTCCTACAATTGCAAAGTGAATCCAAAAATATGGTGCAGTCAATAAATGCAATTCTAATAAAATTCTTGAAAATTTTGAGAAAAAAATAGGAATGAAAGAAAATAGATAGAAAAAACAAAAGAAAAGAAGAAGTGAAGAAAAATAAAAAATAGAGAGAGAGTAGAAGAAGATTAATATCTATTCTTCATTATCTATCTTCCTCTCTTCCTAATTTTGACATTGCATAGAGTAGATAAGAAGAAACATTGCACTTAAAAGCATTATTGTAGACCCCCTCAAGTAGTATGAGTTCTTTTTTATTATTTTTATTATTTTCTCTGGCCACCCTGAGGAGGAGCCGTTCCTGGGGGCAGCCAAAGAAGATTGGAAGTGAAAGAAAACGGCTGATGAGTGAATGGTTTCAAAAGAGGAGACAATTGAGTGAAAATGGGACGGTTACAGAGATTTTTTGCAGTTTTCTTAGGGAGCTTAGATAGACAAAAGGAGGGGCAAGCTGTAGGGGACAAAGGGGCATGTTCTGCAAGCTAGCTAAAGGATTTAGAGAAAAAAAAATATTTTTTTGGGGCGGGGGAAAGAGAGAAAAAGATCTTCCTTTGGTTGTTGCAGGGAGATACGGGGTGAGCTTGAGGGAGAGAGAGATTTTTTCGGAGGGAGCTTGAGAGTGAACCAGTGAGGAGCCTTAGAAAGAGCAGGGGAGGAGCTTGTCAGTCCGATCCAGGTATGATTTCAGCACTCCTTTGTATTTTCTCATTCCAGAGTGTTCTATCTTGTTTCCTAGTAGTTTTTGGGTTCATTAGATGATTTGGTGTGGACGTCATGGGCCACTTGTTTGCTTTGCTGTGTCTACTTTTTATGTGCATGCTCTGTTAGGACCTCACGTTCCGATGTCTTTGTTTCCCTTTGGAAAACACTTGATGTATTAATCTCTCCATGAGTTTGATAAATAGAAATCCTGTTCTCACTTCTTGAGATTCTTCCACCTATATTCAGCTCACTGATCAACATGAGATAGGGCTAAAAATAACAACCTTACTTCTTTTTGTGCATGCTCTGTTTTCCCTCATTGTATCCTCTGTTTCTGGTATTCCTGGAGTGAGTATCATGTTTCGGCTGGCCGGTTGGATTGGGTTGCTTTTGAGGGAGTTCAGCATTAGGGTCTTAGGGGGCCATTATCAGGTTGCCTATTAGATGAAGAACCAGAATAAGCGACTATGGCTTCCACAAACTGCAAATTCAGGATGAAAACAGGAGCATACTGAGTGGAGGCGATGTCGAGCGAAGAAGCTCCAGCCGAAACGGTGTTGAAGGTTAGGGAACTAAAGGGAGAAAATGCAACCTTTGGACCTATTAGAGACCTTGGTTCGCACCACTACTGGCATGAAAGAGAAAGCCGATGGGGAGAGATCTTCACCATGCGCAGCCATGCCGGCTGCCAAGATGTTTCACAAGGATGCAAGGAACTTGATGTTATTGTTCTTCATGTCAAGCTTCGTGCTGTCAGAGGAAATAAGACCAAGACACCTGGTCCTGGTGCCCAGTCCACCCTCCAAGCCCCTTGCTCGTTCTAGAATGAGGATGGGGTTGCAACCCCATTTCCCACTCATTCATCCCTATTCTCATTCACGTGCAGACATCCTCAAACATTCTCCCAAGCCTTCTCATAAGATGCATATCCACTTCTTTCACTAACCTACACCACCTAATACCTATAAACCCATTCATTTTTCTTACACCTCGTATCCCAATGCCATCAAGTATCAATTTCCAAAACCAATCTCCAAAATGAAGGCTCTCAGAGCCATTGTGGTTTTCTTTTATTATTATTTTCTTGCTTGGGAATCATTACATGGCAGTTAAGTCAATGGAAGATTTTTTTGGTGGGCCATCTTGGAATATATATGCCCGTTTTCCTTTTGGTCTCACACGTTTTCACAAATTGTTTTCTTAAAATAACTTTCAAAATTTTGAATTTTCAATCACTTCAATCTTCAAATCAATTTTTCAAAAATTCTAACTTCCAAATTTTATTTTATTTTATTTTATTTTTTTAAAATGTCATCTTCAAATAAAATTTCCAAAAATTCTAGTTCCTAAATTTAATTTTTAAAATGTCATCTTAAAATAAATCTTCTTCCAAATTCAATTTCCAAATTCCAAAATTCTAATTTTCATAATTATTTATCCAATCATTATTATTTTCGTTATTATTATTATTCCATTCATTTATTTATTCACTTATTCATTTATTCAAAATTCCATCTTTAAATAATTCTTCAAATTTCCAATCTCTAAATTTAATTTCCAATTTTCAAAATTCTATTTTTCACATTATTTATTTAATCATTATTATTTTCGTTATTATTATTATTATTCTATTTATTTATTTATTTTAAAATTCCATCTTTAAACAATTTTTCAAAATTCCGACTTCTGAATTTAATTTCTAATTTAAAAAATTCCAATATTCACGTTCATTTATTTAATTATTATTTTCCTTATTTTTATTATTCTATTTATTTATTTATTTTTAAAATTCCATCTTTAAACAATTTTTCAAAATTCCGACTTCCGAATTTAATTTCCAATTTCAAAAATTTCAATATTCACGTTCATTTATTTAATTATTATTTTCGTTTTTATTATTATTCTATTTACTTATTTATTCATTTATTTTTAAAATTCCATCTTTAAACAATTTTTCAAAATTCCGACCTCCAAATTTAATTTCCAATTTCCAAAATTCCAATTTTCATATTTATTTATTTAATCATTATTATTTTTGTTATTATTATTATTATTATTATTATTATTATTATTATTATTATTATTATTATTATTATTATTTAAATTCCATCTTTAAATAATTCTTCAAAATTATGATTTCCAAATTCTAATTCCCAATTTCCAAAATTCCAATTTTCACATTTATTTATTTAATTATTATTATTTTCATTATTATTATTATTTTATTTATTTATTCATTTTTAAAATTCTATCTTTAAATCATTTTTCCAAAATTCTGATTTCCAAATTCTAATTCCAATTTCCAAAATTTTAATTTTCACATTTATTTATTTAATCATTATTATTTTCGTTATTATTATTATTTTTTTATTCATTTTTAAAATCCTATCTTTAAGTCATTCTTCCAAATTCCGGTTTCCAAATTTAATTTCCAATTTTCAAAATTCCAATTTTCACATTTATTTATTTAATCATTATTAATTTTGTTATTATTATTATTTTATTTATTTTTAAAAATTTCATCTTCAAATAATTCTTCAAAATTCTAATTTTCAAAACTTCCATTTTAAAAAAATTTCCAAGTTTTCGATTTTCATAATTTAATTTTCAAAACTCCAATTCTCAAATAATTTGCTAATTTCTTTCAAATTTAATTTCCAAAGTTCTAATTCCTTAATTTAATTTTCAAAACTCTAATTCTCAAATAATTTTAAAAATTCCAATTCTTAAATTTAATTCCCAATATTCCAATTTTCAAATAAATTTCAAAAATCCAATTTTCTCTCAAACAGTTTTAATTCCACTTCAGTTCTCAAATAATCTTCTGTTCCTCTTGATTTTAATAAGTGAGAATGAATTTTTCATAATTCCAAAATAATGGAATTTGTGATATTAATTCATGCAAAATAAATTGGGTTTTGGTGGGGGCCCTATATATGAGATTTCTCTCCTGATTGTTAATTGTTATGCCTAATGAATATTGTTTGATTTTTGTTATGATCTTGGACATACATGTGATATATTTTGTATTTGTTATTACGCACTAACTCTGTTTCATGATAACGCTTTATTACCTGCTACCAAGGTATGCTATGGCTCTCACTTTGTTCATTTATTCATTATCATGACTTGCTTATGATTTGTGATCACTTTGGTATCCATTGATTTCCTTACCAATTGACATGTTTACTTCATCTTATTAGTAGAGACCCGTTTTTAGGAACTTAGAGGGGTGCTACGGTTTTTACCGTACCTTCCCGATAAGTAACCTGACCCTTGAACCCTGACTCGATTTTTCACAGACCTACTTTTCCAAATAAGAAGTCACACTTAGGAGGTGTTTGGTACGTCGGAATAGAGAATGGAAATAATATTTTGTTTCCTTTCCTATTTCTTAGTGGAATGGAATGAATTTGATGATTCTATTTCTAGCATTTGGATGAACTTAGGAATGCAAGATTGGAATGATTATTTGTTTCCATTCCAATGTTTGATAATAATAGGAATGGAAATGAAAAAGAAATAAATTTACAATAATATCCTTACATATAATTTAAAATATTTTTTTATTTTTACTTTTATTATAAAAAAATAAAATTTGAGAGGTTTTTTGTTATTAAATAATAAGACTAAAAAATACATATATACTGAATAAATAAAAAATTAACCATAAAAAATCGTATAACCCTAATGCACAAATATTCAATTATTATTTTTATTAAAAATTTGAATAATTTGTCATGCTTAAGTAGTTATAAAATTATATTTTTCAAAAAAAAATTATTTATTATAATATAAAAATTCTCAAAGCTAGCAAATGTTTTTCCTATTTTCAAAAGAGGAAATAAAAGAATTCAAATTTATTCTAATTTTCAACAAGTATCATATCCGATAAAATCCATAACCTTAAAAAATTTTAAATATTCGTTTTTTTTTTATCAAAATTTTAAATAATTTGTCATGCAAAAAAAGCTATAGAATTATATTTTACTAAGAAAAAAAAAGAAAAAAAAAATATAAGAACATATAAATTGTCAAAGCTACCAAATACTTATTTCTTATTTGCAAAAAAGGAAATAAAAAAACACAAACTTCATTCTAGTTCTCAATATAAGTACCATATCTACTAAAATCTACAACTAGTATATCCTCCAAAATTAAGTCATCAAATCAATAAAAAAGTTCATAGGAAATTGATGAAACAAAATCCAACCTAAAATTTCTATCAATCCAACCTAAAGACAATAAATCAACAAGGATGTAACATGGAGATTCATGGGGTTTGAAGAAGTTGTTTCGCCCATTCAACCTTGAGATCTTCATCTAAATTGAACAAAAGTTTGACTTTCATTGGGTCACTCATAATAATTTGACTTAACTTAAATATGTCCAATCTATTAAGATTAGGAAGTTTCTCCAACTCACCAACCACTCTATTTTCCTTTTCCGTCTATTTTTGTTTGTTTTTTTCTTTTTATTTTTTTTCCTAACCATTAAAAATTTTCAATATTGTAAACACATGAAATCAAAAAATCTTTTTCCAACCATTTCAATTTTTCTCTCCAGTTTCCATTAATACAAGATAAAGAAACATCAAAGATTCCAAACATAAATTAATAAAAAAAAATTAATCGATTTATAGAGAAGAAGAAACACATATAAAGAAGTAGAAGAAGAAAGAGAAAATAAGGTAAACCTGATCGAAGATGTAGAAGGGAGTTTTCAGAACCTAGTTGCAGCAAACAATGACGAATCCTAGATCCAACAATCAAAATGAACATCCAAAACCCTATAAATTAGAAATTGATTTTTTTTTTTTAAATATCGTGGAAGGTTTAATTGATTCAATTTGGAAAAATCACTTGTTGCAGAGAATTGGATGATGAGTGGGTCTCTAGCTTTGCAAGAAGATAAGAAGTGGATGATGAATGGATTTCTACCTTTGCAAAGAAGATAAACATCGGGTTTGAAGAACAAGATAAGAGGGTAAAATAGTAATTTAGGTTATTTTATATTATCAAATAGGTTTAATGAATCAGAATACCACCTACTTTTAATGAATGCAAATCCGACTCATAAGTTGGATTTGATTTCTGCTGGAATAATTTTTTATTTTATTTCCGCCTTCTTAACATTTATCCAAACATAGGAATAAGGGAGAAAAGGAATGAGATGTCTATTCCCACTCCCTATTCCCGTGTACCAAACACCCCCTTAGGGTTTTTCTTTCTTATTTTGTTTTCCTTTTTAAAAAATAAAACAAAAATAAGTGGCGACTCCAAGTCTTTTTCTAAAAATCAAATTTTCACCAAATAAATGAAAAAAAAAAACGAGTTTTGCCATCGAGTGGGAACACATCGAGCGAAAATGCAGGGTCCACAATTACATTTTGATATTAAAATTAATTCAACCTTTAATGGAGTCACACATGCACTAGAATTTATATTTACCCTCGACTTCTCCTAAACAAAAATATAGATGAATGATGACTTATTTGGATTTTATAATTGCAAAGCAACTTTGAGTTCTACATCTAACCTTTTCAAGACTTGAATGCAAAGCATGAATCAACACTAAGACATGGCTCCCAAAAATTCTCCATGCTATGCTTGGTTTCAAGAAAATACAAGGGAAAAAAATATAAAGTATTTTTCATATTAAAACCAAATATGACACTCATCCTATGTTTGTTTCTCGAAAAATTTGAAGAAAATATAAAAGGAAGGAAACAACAGTAGAAACAAAGAAAACATAGTAAAGTTGCCAACTTATGAACTATATATTTAGACCCTAAGTTAAGGAACTTCAAAATTTTAGAGACTTTTTCTTTTGACTTTAGTCCAATCTAACTTGAAGTAGCTGGGAAGAAAATGCAAAACTTAGAGAAATCTCATACTAGATCTAAGGCTGAATTGGATGTGAGTTGTGATTTCACTACCATCATCTCAACTCAAAATCCGACCCTAATATATAAATATCATTGTTCATGCAAGTCTATTAATATTCTTTCTTTTAATGCAAACTTAGAATTTTTTATTAGCGCGTCATTTGTTATAAGTTTTTATATTGTTATATATGATATATTTTGATATATTTATAGCATTATTTTCATAAAATTTGATTTTAGATATGTTTATTTTTATTTAATATAATAACTAATATCAACCATTTAATTTTACAAAATTCTTTATTTTAAATATGAAATAAAGAATTTATTTTTATTCTTGCATTTAAATGTGTAGTTAGAAATAATAATAAAAATGAAAAATTTATTTTCATGAAAATTAAAATCTACTTTTGTTAGAATTTTTAATTATTATTTTTTGACATGTTATATTTGTAGTTTCTAATTTGCTTTTCCATTTTGAGTGAAAATGGTTGATGATGTTAGCTGAAGGGATTGTGGAGGTTTGTATGGTTCCAATTATTTTGCTTGTCCAAAATTCTAACCGGAATCAATTCTATAATTGTAATTTATCTTTCATTTCTTTTACTTGTCTTATTCCCACTTTTATATCCTTTTATCTTAGTTATCCTCGTGTCACTCCATGCCGCTAGGAGCTTGGATACTATTTTTAAAAATGATTTTTTATTCTTAAAATAAAAAATACTTTCTTGAGTTATAACAAATTTCATAATTTTTTTATAACTCATTCTAAAAAGAATTTATTTTCAAAAAACACATTTTAATTATTTTTAATTATTTCTGAGGCTATTTTAAAAATTAATCATGTAAATATAAAGAATGATTAATTTAAAAAAAATACTTGAAAATACAAAAAACCAATTCAGAATATTCCAAGTTCCCAATCCGACATTTATGCTATAAGACAATTTTTGAAAGGGTTACTACATGATTTTAAGGTCACTTACTAAATGATTTTTCATATTTTTAAAATTTTATTATTATTGACAATTACATCCAATTGATTCTAGGAAAATACTAAGAAAAAAATGAAAAGAAAAATGATTTTTTTTTTCATCTTTGGCTTATTCATGAAAAAAAAATCAGATATAATTAAAATTATTTATAAATCCATACATTTTCAAATTCAAATTATTTAATTTTAAATTAAATTAAAATATTTAAAATAAATAAAATAGATATAAAATAACATATAAAAATAATTTATTAATTTTAAATTTATTTTTCATTCACTCATTTTTTTCTTTCCTTCACATTTACCTTTAAATTTTTCAAAAATCAAACATAAAGTACTTGTAAAGCTTAGAAGCACTTTCCAAAATTAATCCCATACAAGCTCCCCTCCGTCTCAACTCCACATAGAAACTCCATGGTTTAAGAGTATACCAGCCTTGGCAGTAGCTTTTGGTATCCTCCCAGAGTCTATGATATTTGCTCCATTTGCAAATCATGCTTGAATCATAGGAATTTATTCGTCTTTGCACTTTTTGTAATATGAATATTTGTTTTAGTAATTGAAAACACAAGGGAATGAGATTCACCATGGTATCATCAAAATAAATACTAGCCTTGGATAAGAATTTACAATGATCCTCTACTCCATCGCCACAATGTCACATCTCACATTGACTAAATTCTTGGCCCTCGAGGACAACAGAATATCATAATTCAAGATAGGGGGTAAGTCAATGGTTCTCAACCAATTTTAATTGTTTCCAGATAAGCAATTAATTGTTAAAGCGCTTAGCTGTGCGATCTAGATTCAAGTACTATCCACAAGGAAGAGTTGGAGCCGTGATACATAGACGTTTTTGAGTGCCCAGAAAAGTTCTAACCAAGTGGGGAGAATAAGCTAATGGTTTTGCTTGTAGGATAGGGGAGAAGATGAATATAAGACGGTGGATCTGGTTGGGGATGGTGGAGACGATGGTTCAGGAAATGGGTCGCAGATGGATGCTACACGAGGTGGGAACCATTGTTTCTTCCAATATTGTTCCAGGGAACTATATGCTATTGCTAAAACATGAACAATTAAAATCTTACGTCAAAACAGTATGCATTAAACTGCATACAAGTCTATTTATGCAAACATCAAGTTTAATCCAACAAGCTTGTTTGGCAACCCTTTCTACGTTAACATGTAGCCAACTCTAGTAATTGGGCTCAAGGCTTTGTTGAATTGGGTTGAATTTGAATATTGGAATTTCACTCTTAAGTGTCCAAGTGTTTGTCCCTATATCCCCACATACTATATAACCACTTTGCATGCACACCCGTTTCAAATTCATCTTCCCAGCATCCACACTCTACCCAAGTCAGTTTTGGATCAGGACTTATCTATGGATGTCCAACACCACCATATTACAATGGTGCCAAAGCGTTCCTTAGCTAAACCTGACATACCCGTTCTTACACTACTTAAATTTCAGGGTCAACAGGGAACTTTCTCCACTAGAGTCCCCCAAATAGAGTCATATTTACATGAATCAGATCCATTTTTAACTACAAACAACAAGAACAAGTAAACACATGTCCTAAGGCAGCACAAAATAGAGGTTAAAAAGAAATTCCTCCCTACCTTCAAGTTTCATATTGCTGCAGCCCTCAGCTCTCAGCAACCTGCTTCCTCTACAAACCTCATTCCCTGCTTTTTCCTGCATCGTGGAGCATAGAGGTCTGAGGATTAAACACTGGTGTGTGAAAGAACAAGGACCTTCATATATGATAACTTGAATGAAGTAATGATGCACTTTGTCCTTTAAATCAACAAATTTTGATCTGTCTTCTCTCTCCATTTCTTTTGAAAATGACATAAGCATTCCTTGCTTCAAATAATACATCAAAAATACAAAGACAATTTTCTAAATCTCTTTCAAAGTTATCTTCAAATTAATCGTAACTTGAATAATGACGCTAACTCATCAAAGGAACTCTTCTTACATATCAGCACTGGAACACCTGTATCTAGGTTCGTTAAAATCACCACCATGGTAGACAGAATTTATAAAATAACCTATAATCAAACTAACTAGTAATCACATAGTTCAGGCTCAATTAGAAGTGTTAAGTAGAAATAGCACATAAAACTGATAATCATGGCTATCACCTCCAATCTCCTGACAATGTAATATAACAAGTTCTCGTACTTCCATTTTTGTAAATACAAAATTTTACCCATCCTAATTAATAAGCTAAACTTAAGCTGGCCAAACATAAATGTCCATAGTTTGGAGCCATTGTCCAGTGCATTTCCTTCCAGAGTCCTACTGCTGGGACTGTCATTACATGGTAGTTGCAGGTGTGTGCTTAAGATATGGGAACTCAACTGAAAAATAATCTTTAACGGTACTTGGATATGACATAATGAAGAAAAAAAAAAATCAAATCAAAGTCAATTAGAACAAAAAATTGCATATTCTTCATAAGTGTTTTTTTAAACTCTTTTTTTTTTCTTTTATCCCTATTAAAAAAAAAGAAAAAAAATGCAGTCAATTTCCAAAGGCAAATAGGAATATTTGACAAGAGTCCCACACCCACACTCTTTATCATGTTATTTTGACATCAAGTTGAAGACAACGAGTATCACATATAACAGAACAGCCTTAAGAAGTTCCAATAATTTTATCGCAATCCCTAAAGATTTAATTAAAAGCTGGAATATAAATTTTTCTATGAGGACAATACAATATCGAGCTAATCAAAATCACATCCAACCATCCATTAGATAGTATGCAGCTTTAACTGAGTTTCCAGCAAATTAAAATCATATTTAACCAGTAGACAGTGCACAGTTTAACTGAGATACATCAGATTGAGGTTATCCTGACCGTCCCATGTCAGTATACAACAGTCAAGAACGCCAATGTCATGCAAACATAGCCTGTCATCTAATCAAATTTTATTTCATCCTTCCACAGAAAACAATTGTTATATTGTTGAATCAAATGTATGTAAACGGAAAAAAAAAAGAAGAGATACCTAAGGAATTGACTGACAATTTTTAAGAAATCATACTGCTATTACTTGATTAAAACTTCTTGCCACTGTCCATTGAACCATGTCCATAGAATGTTTTAACATAATATATGCATAACCTTCACTAGAAATCCATATATCAAGACATATGAAAATACTAACCTTTAGCATTGTCATCTCTTGCGCTTAAGTGTCTTCAAATTCTTCAATATATACTGAATGACCTCTTTCAATGTGGCTTTCCTTCCTTCTTTGAAGTTCCAGAGCTCAATAACTGGGTATCTTCCACTTGGATTATATTCATTAATCTCTTTCAAGCTCGTAGTAACTGCCATGTATATCTCATCACCCCACTCTTGCTTGAGCTTTTGTAGCTTCTCATCCTCTTCATTTATTATTTCCTGCACATGATTAATCTCTCAATTATCTTTGGTTATCAGTCGTGAAGGAACATAAATTTCAGTTTAATTCTCAAGGACCTTAACCCAAGCAATAGAAAAAGATCATTAATGATATTCCAAGCACTATTAGGATACTTGAAAAGAGAGAACAAATTTCAATTTTCCATCTGTAACTTTTATAAGCCAGCAAAGATCCATTGATATGCTTAATCAGGAGATTAAAGAATTTGTGAGCATAAATTCTATTTTTCTGACTCAGGCCCATAAGGCCATGAGCAATAACAGAATACAAATGCAACATAATAGAAGTACAAATGTAATTTTAGCATAAAAGGGTAGAACAATGGAAGGAGAGCAGAATATTCAGGAGGCATACCAGGGTCTTGCCTTCAACTTCAACAATTTTAAATGGATGCCATTCTGGTTTCTTCAGATTCTCTTGCCACAAGGACACTAGAGTATAGGCCTGTACATTTGCTTCTTCAAGTGAGAATCTTTGCTTATATGTTTTGACAAATGGCTTTTCCTCAATTTCCCCCATTCTCTTTAACCCGATATTAGTGCGGCCACTCAGCATATCTTTCAAACCCTAAATAAGAGAACAGTGTTTTCAATGAATTTTACTGAACATAATTATGATGGAAAGAATGCAATAGGTAATAATTATGCTGGAAAGAATGCAATGGTTACCTATCCAAGTTTTGAGGAAACAGAATTGAGCATAAGTAGACAGAATAAGGTGCAAAATCATAACTAATTGCAACCAGGTACATGGCTAGCAGTTGGTTCCATCGACCCAACTAGGGGATGTAGGAAAAAAAATCAACAATTTGACAGCATGATTCCAACAACATGCTTAACCAATTAGAAAAAATTTCGTAATGCACATTCAAAAGGGTTTCTGTTTCCCTTTTCTTTGTATTTTATTTCATTTTTCTATCACCATTTTAGGAAATGTCATGTCAATTGGGCGGTCATTTCATCTGATAATTAACTTCAAACCTAAGGACAGTCTCAAGTGGAACATCCAATTGGTGGCCCATGCTTTCCCCATTTTGGTCATAAAATTTTACTTGGAAAATCTGATTACTTTGAAAAACTCTTAGCCTAACATTTAAACAACAGGTTCATAGAAAAAAACAAAAGGCAAAGAAAAGCATACTGTAATTAATTCTGTACGAGCAGCTTGTAACTCATCATTGCTCTGACGCTCTTTAACTATAAGAGTTTGATTTAGAGATTCCAAATTTTCCATCTCGCCAACTTTTTCTTCCAAATCTTCATTCATCTCTTTCATCTTGTTCTGAACTGCAGTATCATCTTCATCTCCCAGATGCTTCATCACCTGTAATTTCCCTTTTATCTCTTCAATTTCCATCTCCAACTTCTGTTTAGCATCTAGCTGCTTTTCTAACTGAAGTATCTTACTAAGTGCCTCCTCTTTCTCCCTCTACACATTCAGAATCTCAGCCAATGAGAGCTATACAAGCAGTAAAATAGCAAAATGAATATTAAATTAACAAGCTCATGTGTTGAGCATGATACTGATTGGCACACCTTTTGCTCTTCAACCAGCTTTAAGACATTTTCATCAGCCTTTTTCTGCTCTATGGAAGCCATTTGAAGTGAATTGTTTCTCTCATTATTCTAATAGGATAACAAACAATATCAGCACAGAGTATAAGCTTTGTTTTTCTTCTTTGATAGGCTAGAAAAGGAAAGCAACTAGTAAAAATGGGAGCAAATCCAGGACATGGGAGGCATGCACAGAGCATCAAGGGGAAACAAGAAAAGAACAAATACAAGGACCACAAATCTCCTATCCCAAACAGAGTATGAGCAGTGTTATAACTGAATCATTCAAACTGAAGATACAGTACTGAGAAAGGACAGAGTAGATTAATTTGTTTATTTTTCCTGGGGTGAAGAGCAACTGTACATTCATTATGACAGTACACACTAATCAAGGAGACAAACTACTTAACTATTGCATGGATGGGGCAAAACCAGCAATACTCAGATCAATAGCAAGACAAGCAGACACTAGGATAGTTAAAAGATATGGTCATATAACTGTGGAATCCAGTAAATAGGATGGCTAGGAATTCTTTCAAATGCTCCAGTGGTATATCTTTGATCCAGAACTCATCAATCCAAAAGATGGTCATGTACAATATTTTGCAATTCTTGGTCAATTCAGATATAAACTGGTGTTGACAGATGTGGTGGGGTGATAATAAAAAATAGGTGAATACAAAATGGTCTATAAGCTAAAATCACAAAATACTTTAGGTTTCATTATGAACAATCAGATCATGTTCTGAAATATAAGAATAAACACTAAAAGAAGGGTATAATAACTTCACAGCTCCTGTTATGCATCACAGGAAGGCAGACTATTTCCATTTCTACCAAAACAAATACGAATTTTAAAATTTAACCTTCTAAAAATTCAATAATGAATCTATGAAAAGTATAAACTGTGTTTGGAGCTTTTCACCTTTTTCTTCTCATCGTCAAGTTTTTGTTTCTCACGTTCAGTTAGAGCTTCACGTTTGTTTAATTCTTTGCACCAGCTATCCAGTTCTTTTCTCTTGGAGTCCAACTCATAATTCAGCTTTTCCTGTTCTTCTAGAATCCTCCGGACATGATCCCGTGCAAGCCGTTGCATCTTCCTTGTTTCTGATAAAGAGGAATTATATGTTCTATATCATGTACTCAGCATATATTAATACAAAACCAATACTATGCTTATATATGTAATAATAGCAGCCTTTTGAGGCTCACTGCCCATGAAATGTTCTTAACTCATCAACCTCTCTCGAACTTCATGCAAACAGGTATACAACAGTTCAAGAGACCAGTGAAAAACAACTGAATCCAGTTAGAAATAAATGAAGATATATTTTGTTTGAAATTCATCAAGGAGTGAGAACCAAACATTCATGATTTCTAAGACTAGTATGTTCAATAATTCCATGTAGCATTGCTATAAAAGGGTTTAGGCTTAACTAAGCAGAAAACACAACTAACACAGGCACAAATAAACAACCTCCACAACCACAGACACAGATTAGTAGAGTCAGGGGAGAAACCTTCATAAAAAGCATGGTGTAGCTTGTCTTTTTCTTCAAGCATCCTACTTAGAGACATGCTCTTCTCGTTGTATTTGTATTGCAACTCATCAAGATTCTCATTTTTTAAATCAATTTCATTGGCTAGGTTTGCCACAATTGTGTTCCTATCCTGTTTTGCTGCTTCAACAATGTCAGAGATTGTTTTCAATTCCCCAGTGTTGCGAAGATACTCCCCTACAGGTCCTTCTGAACTGTAGTCATCAGCACGAGCAACCCACCCATAAATATTTGAACCAGGATGCTGTTTCTGCACATTCCACTCCTTTTTACTGTGACGATCAGCTTCAAAAGCTTTCTCAAATGCTGTTGCATTCATGAAACCAGTCCAGTCATTATTGAATCTCACTATGGCTAATGCAGTTTGGTCCATGTCATTCCAGAAAGTATGAACTTCTAGAGGTTTATGTTTAGAAAACTTTTTCAACCAATATGCACTATCACCCAAGTCATTTCCATTCATTTGCTCAGTCACTATGTTAGTGATGATTCCTGTCCAAGGCCACACAAATAGATCATCTTGCTCCTGAGTTCGGGTAACAGGTTTCGGTTCAACCGCACGAGGAGCTTGATCCGATTCACTCGCTAGATCAGTCTCCAAATACTTTGCCAAGGCCAGGTGGTTTACCTTCTGTTTTGCACTTCTGTTGGCAGAGCCTTTAGCTACTCCTGAAGCATGCTGAAGCAGATCCTTATAGCGATAGTCTTGTTTCTTTTTCCCAGCACAGAAGGGACATCTAAGCGTGCCATTTGTGCCTTTTACTTTATATTTCCCAGTCTTCAGTTGTTCATATGGTTTCTCTTTGTATTCAACAATCTCAGATTCACTTATATCTGACTCTTGGTCAGAACTGTAGTCCATCTAGCTTGTAAATGAAAACTGACAAATAAATGTTAGAAAACCGGGATTGACAAAACTGATATAAATAATACTAGAGATCATCAAAGCAGGAAACTCCCACGATAGACATCTTATTGAAAGACAATGAACAGCAGTTTTAAATCAATGGAGGTAAACACAGGGCAACAAAACTAAAAGAGGGAAAAAGAACAAGAAAAATAAAAGAAAACACAACATATCAGAATTATGAGATTAAAGACAAAATAACCACCTCTATAGACTATAGTATGACTATCTTGTAGACAGAAAATTAAGTGTTACATATTCAACTCAAAAGGTCAGAAATCAAATCTAGATTCCACCCTTCATCAGTGATCACAGTCAATCCATTTTCTTGTGTGCAAAGGTGGACTTGAGGCATAGATTCAAAGGTTTGAATAACAACTGAGAAGAAATTATTGTTACTCATGCTAATGTTCTAATTAAATAATTAATTATATAGCGGAACTTTTGAACACGGTGCAAGATTAAAATTCAAAAAACATGGAGAAAAAAGATATAGCAACAAAATAAAAAATAAAAATAAAAAAATAATAAGTAGTCCAACATTTATATTTTATATGATGTTAATACAAATAATAAGACTACACATACATGATAGAATTTTATAAAATCCATATCTATGTCCATATTTATATCTATATCTAAATATATGAAGAGTTTGTAGACCTTTTTCTTCTCAAAGTACCCCTATTATATTACTTATTTTCCCTCATATTCCACATCATTATTATTTAACTGTAACAATCATAATAAATTCACCTTTTTATCATTCATTAGTCATAACCAAAGATGAAAATATCGATAATTACGGATATATCGGTACTTCCATTTTACAGATATATCGAATATATTGGAGACATATCGACAGATATTTTGACACAAAATATCGGTGGGCCTAAAATTCATCAAAACTTATAAAAATGCAAGAAAAAACTCTTAAAAATAAAATTAGAAGTATAATAGATATTTTAAAGTTGTTTTGTTCAAAAAATATAATTTATCATATTTGATAATAATATTGTATACGCAGATAAAAAATGTGCATTTTATAAGTGTACATTTATTATTAAATTATATCAAATATTATTCAATATAATATTGTGATATTTGATTATAATATGTTTAATTAAAAAATATATTTAATATTAAAATTAAATGTACAATCCATTTAATTTAATTATATTAAATGATATAAAATAAATAATGATATATGTATGATTTTTAATATTTAATTAATAAATTAATGATATTAAAAACACTATGAAGAAAATTATCACGATAAATTTTATATTTTTGGTAATTAATTAAATGAATTTTTTTCATTTAATTGTGAAATAAACATAATTAATTTGTTCTTTAAAACATTCTTTTAATATTATGTTCATATAATGAGTTTTAGTATATATATATTTAGTGCCAACTATATAACAAGGGGCAAGCTTGCCCAAGTGGTTGGTTCAGTGGCTAGTGAATGTTTTGATCGGGGTTCGATTCCCCCAACAGCAGAAAATTTGAATTTTTTTTAAGTTTGACCGCCCATTTGCATTAACCGGTCAAAATATCGCCGAAATATCGGTGAAAATCAATAAATTGCGAAAAATCGGTGAAATTTCCAATAAATTGCCGAAATATTGAGGTGCCGATATTTCTTTCCTATATATCGTGTCGAGATCCACCAATACACGATATTTTAATCATTGGTCATAACCGATATAATTATGTTTTTGGGGTTGTTGTTGGTTGGCTTAGACGTTAGGTATTTGTCTCTCCTCGGTTATAGAATAGGAGAGGGACTGGTGCTCTCTCACCTGGTCTTTTGTAATTCCAAGGGGGCAAAAGGAAGTGGTTTCAAGAAGGGCAAGGAAGAGGGGTTGTGGCAGTAGTGGGGGTGTTTTAGGTTGGTTTCACCCAAGTTTTTGTTAGGTCTGGGGTTTCTTGTTCTTCGAGGCTTTAGGATGAGATCTTTTGTTCTAGGTATTGTTTTGGGAGTTGGTTTGTTGTTTCTCTTTCCTTTTGCTTGTATTCAGTTGCAACTTGTATACTCCATGTGTACTTTGTGCACATTTTCGAAGCACTTTTAATATATTTCCATTGTTTACCTATCAAAAAGGAAAAAAAAAAAAAAACAAATAACCAATATAATTAAATTCATACAGATATAATTAAATTCATTTTACTTATTTTGTACTTTGAAGTTCTTAATTTTCTTCTCTTAAGATAAAGAGTTATTACTCCTTTTATTTTATTTTATTTTTTTGCTCTTCTTTTTATTCTTGAAAGGTTTTCATTCACATTGGAATTCATTGGCAGCACCATTTATATTTCCATAGTAAAATTAGTGAATGTTAGTTCAGCTCTATTTGTATATACATATAATTGTACAATATGACATTCCCAAAATTCTAGCTTGAGCTATAGTCCAAAATGAAATCTGAGAATTCAAATTTTCAGCAATAGCATTGACAAGTTAAAAGCATTCAAAGAGAAACCCTGGCCCTCTGTTGGTTTCCAAGAAAATAGAGGAATAAAAGAAAACATCATTTCCAGTCCTATGTTATCTTTTATCATTCACTTCCAATGAAATCAAATAACCCAGGTCAACTAAGCCAAACAGTCAGTTTGAGTTGTAAGTAGTCACATTTTTTTCTCTCTAACCGAATCCTCCTCGGTGATGAAAATTTTACAATACAAAATTTTATTACTTCCCTCATATTTTCTCTGCATGTAAACGAAATCTATTTTTATAGTAGAAAACATTCATAAGTAGTAAAGACCGTCAATCTAACAAAAATTTCAATCTTAGCTGTAATCCAAACTTGCAATAGTTCCAGTGCTGTTCAAAGAGAAACCCTAAATTCAAAACTTCCTATAAAGCACTGAAATCCGAACCTCTGTTTGGTTACCAAGAAAATGAAGAAAAATAAAAGCAAACCACATTTTAATTCCTATGTTATCTCTCTCACTTTCTTTGCTGCCAAAAATCCAAACCAAAGAAAAAAAAAACGGAACAAAAAAACCAGATTAACTAAACCAAAGAGTCATAAGAGCTTTGGGTAAAGTGCCATTTCCTGTACTGTTGAGCCCTAGATGGTGAAAATTTTGCGATTCAAAATTTTCTTTCATTTTCTCATTATTTTCTCAGCATCCAAAGGAATGTATCCAACCTACAGCTATTTTCTCAGTATTGTAACTAACCTAGAATTCGATGGATTGAAAAGGGAATACAGATTGGAGCAGTACCTTCAACTCTGAGATCGATCGAACGCAGCGTTTGGAGAAGAAATGATTGAATGCTGCTGTGCAAACTGACATCAGGGCTTCTCATGCAGGAAAAATAAAATAATAAATAATAAGCATCATAAAGTGATAGTGGGCTGAGCTTCGGCCGGCCCAATGATGTAACTTTTGGGCTCTGAGTGGGCTAGTTTCTGATACGTCATAAGAATAAAGAATCGATGATCAAATGCTGCAACTCGGATAACTTGATCCGGATGAAAGTCAACTTAAGTTGAATCTAATAAGGCTAATATCACTTTCCTTTCAAGATTTTCAACCCATGACTAATTTATTGGAGTTTAAATCGGTTTGAGTTTTATAAATTTAAAAAATAATTCATAAGAGAAAAGGTTTTTGAAACTCTTAATCATGTAAACGTATTTTAAAGTCATGAGACTCCTTTGAACCAAAGCAATCCATATCTATATAATTAGATGCGAATTTTTATAATAAAAAGGTCAACTCAATTTTGCTTAGGGTCTCTAGATCCAATTAATTGATTTTTTATTAAATTTTGAATTTTTTTTTGAAACAAATAAAGAAATCAAAATTCCTTTTTATTAACCGATAAAGCTATATGAATCTAAATTAATCATAAAAAAAAATTACATAGAAATTTAAATCTAAAGAGGAAGATTATTGAAAGATCTTAATTCTTCAATTAAATTAATTTTCCACTAAATTTTGATATTTTTGGAAATAGAAATCATATTTTCTTTCTAATGGATAGAGCATCCATAAAAATAACATAGAAATAGAAACAATGATTTAAATCTAAAGGGTCATATCCTCAAAGATCATGATGTATCTTCTCAAGAGAAGATTATGAGATTTTATTCTTTTGTCCTTTTGACAATTAACACATTGTGGATTTAGTTACTAATGGGTGACATCAATGACTTTCTTTTCCTTCAACAAAAGATATCAAAGTTTGAATTATGATTTCCAAGCCATTGATGCCAAATTAAAAAAGTGCCACCTTTCTTTATTACAATCAAAGCCTCCAAAGATTTTGGATCCCAAGTGTAGAGTTATCCTTTCTTATATCCCTTCTACAATCCTTTGGTTTTGGTTCTTAACAATAAAACCGATGGAATTCAAAACTACTACACACATTATCCAAGGTGAATTTTCAATGGATACTAAGGTTGTTGGGGATAAATGTATGCCCAAGATCCAATCTATCATGTAATCAACTTTAGTTTTAATAAGGTATTAATTCTTTATTTCATTATCATATCTGTTTAAAATAGTTTATATGATAAGGTCCTTGATTAAAATTTGAAAAATTGTTATCATGATAGAGATTATGATAATGAGAAGCAATTCTTTTAATAATTTTAATCTAAACTGTTCTTGATCATAGGATTATTGTCAACAGGACATCAATAATCCAGATAGATCAATATATATGTGATGGTCTTTATTGGATAAAGATTGATATATCTCATTTGTTAAATTACATATATAGATGATGCACATGTAGATGTGATCATTGAACTGACTCAACTGAGAATTTCTAATGGTTATCTTTACCTTAAATTGTCAATAGGAATTTCTCAAGAAGAAATATAATAGTTTTCTTTGACCTGAGATTATCAAAGTAATTAACAAGTTATTTATTATATTTTAATCCCGGACACCTAATGCCTTAGGGCACTAGTTGAATGGATATTGGATATAATTAAATACTTGTAGAATTAATGATTAATCAAGAAGGAATCCATCAACTCGTGGTAATGAGTTTGAGCTCTATGATAAAAATAAGACCTTGGCCAAGGGCAATTGAATGAATGAAGAAATGAGTTTCTTAAGTCATTCACTAAATAAATAATGTGTTGACTTATTAGAGTTTGACAGTAATACCATACTCTAGAGTTAGCCCAGAGCTGTAAATGATGGAAGGAAATATTACATTATTCTTCTACCGGTTCTTGAAAGTAAAAGATATTACTTCATACTATCTGGACGTTAAGGAGTGTTGCTAGACGCCTACCTTAATTAGTAAATTGATTTGATTAATTTACTACCAGCTTAGTAATGAACCTACGGGGTCACACACAAACGAGTGTTTTAATCTTTGCAAAGAGCTATTTATTATTATTTGACAATTAAATTAGAGAATTTAATTTTAATCAAATAAATAAATATGTTCTATGTGGAATATTATTATATTCTTTGCTAGCACCAAGAATATAATTAATATATAGATAAAAAAAATAAAATATTTTTCTTTGGACGTGGAAGTTAGTCCACGAGAATGTTTGCTAAACATTTGCAAACATATGGGTACATGCAGCAACTTACAGGAGGGATGTGGGTTTTGTTTTTAACTTACAAGACTTGGTCAAAGTGTTTTTCAAATGCTATTGAAAATAGCAAAAGAAAAACAAATGGACCAATAGAATCTCTTAGTAGCCCAAAAAAGGAGGACACGATAGAGATAGATTAAGTGATAAAATCAAAAATCAAATTAGTTGAGTTATCTTATCACTTAAAACAGAAGTTGTATCGGATATGCTATATAACATATATACACAATCTGAATAAGGATCGATCTATCTTTTTCCTCCTTGTTTTTACGCCAAAGAAATAAAAAGTGTTGTTCTATTTTTTTAAGTTCCGCGTATCAAAGGGTTGATAGCAAAGATTAATTTCGGTGTGGATACACGTAGAGTCTTCATACAATTGGAGAAAATTTTATGCTTGAAGAACTGATATCCAGGTTATTATTTTAAATTTTTGATAGCTGCAGTATATATTTTGAATGCAAAATAGATCAATTTTCCGCTGTATGTGTTATAAATTTATTTTATAACCTTTCAATTGGTATCAGAGCAGGTTTATTTTTGTGTTTAAAATTATACTACCAATATAATTTTCGTGACGTGAAAGCTTTATCCTCTGTTATTGTTGTTCATTAGACTGCAACAGTTGCAGAAGTAAAGATTGATGCGACAATTGCTTATTGCTTTTCTGTTGATATACGTGCCTAATAGATATTTCAAATTTATATTCACATGCTGAAGTATTATTTTTGAATTATATATATATGTGATCTTTTACTTTGAATCCCGCATGCATATATATTTTTATATGCTAAAGTCTTGTCATGCTTTATCATTGTGATAAGTAAAAGTTGATTCAAATAAATGATCCTCTGTCTTGCCATTTATCTAATATAAAATATAGTAATATATAGTTGATATATTTTGACTTACGTTTTATTAAAACTATTTGGCTTTAATATGAATATATAAATATACATGTACCTGGAGAGGTATAATTCATTATTGATTTTGTTGAATTATTATATATAGTGATATATATTAATTCTTTGATAGATGAATTCTATTCATGTATAATAATGTGTTTATGTATATTAGCAAGTTGTGTAAATTTTTTAGCATGTGATGAAATTTTTATTTATTTATTAATAACAAGGAACGACCTGATAACCAGGAGACTTGTAATTAATTACAGCATGTATGTTTAGAATAATTTTATACTTAATGTCTGGACTACCCAGAGAAGTATTAAATTAAATTCATAGATATTAATAAGTTTGACCTGACAACCAGGAACTTATGTAATATATTATTTTTTTGAAATTGTATGAGATACATTTTGTCTTAGAATATGTATGAGAAACGACTTGATAACCAAGTGGCTTATTCATAGTTTTAAGAAATTATATATGTTTTAACATAATTATATTTTGATATCCAGAATGTCTTCCTTATCACTCCGTTCCATACTTGAAACTTCAAAATTGGTTGGAGCCAATTATGATGACTGGTACCGCAATCTGAGAATTGTTCTCATGCATGAAAAACTTATCAATATAATTGATAAGCCTGCTATAACTGCACCAGCTGACACAAATGATGCTGAAGCAACCAAGACCTATCAGAAGTACTTGGAAGAATGTCTTTCTGCAAAATGCATAATGCTAGCATCCATGAGTCCTGAACTTCAGAGGCAACATGAGGATATGGAACCACCTGCAATCATCGAGCATCTTAAGAAGATGTACGGTGGACAAAGTAGGACAGCTAGATACCAGTTATCTAAGGCTTTGTTCAGGTCCTCATTAGCTGTAAATGCTCAAGTTGGACCCCATGTTCTGAAGATGATTGATCTTATTGAACAACTTGAGAAGTTGGGGTGCACGCTTGGAAAGGAACTTTCTCAAGATTTGATTTTACAATCACTTCCTGATTCTTTCTCACAATTCATTGTGAATTTCAACATGAACAAAATGAGTTGTGATCTGCATGAGATGCTTAACTTGTTAATTGATTATGAGAATCAAGTTTCCTCTGAAAAGAATAAAGGAATTGTCATGGTGGTTAGCAAGACTTCTAAGAAAAAAGGCAAAGGTAAATATATACCAAAAAGGAAACCTCTTGGAACTAAGGGTGGTGTGACCAAACCTAAATACAAGAAGGTTAAAACTGACCACAGTGATGCTGAATGCTTCTTCTGTAAAGAGAAAGGACATTGGAAGAGAAACTGCAAGAAATATCTTGATTCTTTGAAAAACAAGAAACAAGGTAAGACATTAATGAAAAATGTTTTCATGATTTCTTTAACTGTCACAGATTCTTCAACATGGGTATTAGATACCGGTAGTAGTTTTAACATCTGCAATACGTTGCAGGGGCTGAAGATAACTAGATGGTTGAAGAAAGGAGAAATCAACCTTCAAGTAGGAAATGGAGCAAATGTTGCCGCCTTAGCTTTAGGATCAATTTCTTTAAATATGCCCACTGGCAAAGTACTAGTGTTAAATGATTGTTATTATGTTCCGAACTTTGTTTCAAATATAATTTCAATTTCTATGTTGGACAAGCGAGGTTTTCGCATTATTTTCAATAATAACATTTGCTCAATTTATCATGATGATGATTTATATGTAAATGGTTATCTCCAACATGGCATTTATGTCTTACCTGATGTGAATTATAATTCAGTTATGCATGTTTCTTCTAGTTTTAAAAGAAAAAGAGATAGTCAATTAAATAAAACATATCTTTGGCACTGTAGGCTTGGTCATGTTGGTGAGAAAAGAATTAACAAGTTATACAAGGAAGGTTACCTTGATAATTATGATTATGAATCATATAAAACTTGTGAATCTTGTCTCAAAGGAAAAATGACTAAATCTCCATTTATTGGAACTGGAGAAAGAGCCTCTGAATTATTGGGACTAGTTCATACATATGTTTGTGGACCCATGAAAATTCAAGCCAAAGGAGGATATTCTTATTTTATAACCTTCACTGATGACATGTCAAGATATGGTTTTTTGTATCTCATGAAACATAAATCTGAGTCATTTGAAATGTTCAAAAGGTTTCGCAGTGAAGTTGAAAAACAAACAGGTAACAGTATCAAAGTGCTGAGATCTGATAGAGGAGGAGAATATCTTAGTGAAAATTTTATTGACTATCTAAGAGAGAATGGGATTCTCTCACAGTGGACACCCCCAGGAACACCACAGCACAATGGTGTATCAGAAAGGAGAAATCGAACCTTATTAGATATGGTAAGATCTATGATGGGGTTCACTGATCTTCCAGTAAATTTATGGGGATATGCTTTAGAAGCAGCAGCTTATTTACTAAACAAAATCCCTACAAAAACAGTATCTACAACTCCGTATGAGATATGGAAAGGGCGTAAACCAAATCTCAAACACATTAAGGTTTGGGGCTGTCCAGCTTATGTTAAGAAATTACAAACAGATAAACTTGAGGCAAGGTCAGATAAGTGTAGGTTCATTGGGTATCCCAAAGAAACAATGGGATATTATTTCTACCACCCTTTAGACCATAAAGTGTTTGTGGCAAGAGGAGGAACCTTTCTAGAAAGGGAATTTCTTGCAGAAGGGAGTCATGGCAAAGAAATAGAGCTTGATGAAACTCAAGAAGAAACCAATGAAACAACAGCAGCTCAAGAACATGAGATGGAATTTGAGCAACCTTTCTTTGATGTCTTAAAATCAACACAAAGGTTACAATCTCCAACAATTGTGGCTCCAGAACCAGCTATAGTTCAAGAACAAGTTAATGAACCTGAACCAGCTGTAGTTCAAGAACAGGTTAATGAACCAATCTTAGAACAGATTCAACAACCTCTGAATCCAATACATGAGCCTCTAAGAAGGTCTAGTCGAGCACATCGTGCGCCGGATAGACTAAACTTGATGGTTCAAGATGACTTGTCTAATGAGGTTCATCATAATGATGATGACCCTAAGAACTATGAAGAGGCTATGCAAAGCTTGGACCGCAATAAATGGCAAGAAGCCATGGAATCCGAAATGGAATCAATGAAGATCAACAAAGTATGGACTTTGGTTGAAGCTTCAAAGGATATAAAACCAATTGGTTGTAAATGGGTTTACAAGAAAAAGATTGGAGCAGATGGAAAAGTTGAGACTTACAAAGCTCGCCTTGTTGCTAAAGGATATCGTCAAAAAGAAGGAATTGATTATGACGAAACTTTTTCCCCAGTGGCAATGCTCAAATCAATTCGGATTCTACTTGCCATAGCAGCATACTATGATTATGAAATATGGCAAATGGATGTGAAAACAGCTTTTCTTAATGGTGAGTTGAAAGAGGATGTATACATGACACAACCAGAAGGATACACATCAATGTCTGATCATAATAAAGTTTGCAAGTTGCGACGATCCATTTATGGATTAAAACAAGCTTCAAGAAGTTGGAACATACATTTTAACAAGACAATCGAAAAGTTCGATTTTATTAAATGTGAAGAAGAACCTTGTGTGTACAAAAGGTTTAGTGGGAGCACAATCATTTTCTTAGTGTTATATGTAGATGACATATTGCTTATAGGAAATGATATACCAGCAATGCAAGGGACAAAGGTTTGGCTATCAAAACAGTTCTCCATGAAAGATTTGGGAGAAGCAGCCTATATTCTAGGAATAAAGATTTATAGAGATAGATCTAAAAGGTTGCTTGGACAATCCCAATCCATGTACATTGATACCATCTTAAAGAGGTATAATATGGAAAACTCCAAAAGGGGCTATTTACCAATAGGAACTGGAGTTACTCTTAGTAGGGAGGATTGTCCTAAAACTCCTGAAGAGAGAGAACGCATGAATAGGGTACCATATGCTAGCGCAGTGGGAGCTATTATGTATACCATGACTTGTACACGTCCTGATGTCGCTTATGCACTAAGTGTAGCTAGTCGATATCAGGCAAACCCTGGTGAGGAACATTGGAAAGTGGTCAAGACCATTCTTAAATACTTAAGAAGAACTAAAGACCAATTCCTTATCTATGGAGAATCTGAATTAAAATTAAAGGGTTATACTGATGCAAGTTTTGCATCAGATAAAGATGATAGCAAATCTATTTCAGGTTATGTTTTCACCTTAAATGGTGGTGCAGTGAGTTGGAAAAGCTCCAAACAAGCTACAGTAGCAAATTCAACTACTGAAGCCGAATATATAGCAGCAAGTGAGGCAGCTAAGGAAGCAGTTTGGATGAAGAAGTTCATATCTGAACTTGGTGTGGTTCCTTCAATTGAAGAACCAATTCCACTGTTATGTGACAATAATGGAGCAATTGCTCAAGCAAAGGAACCAAGATCACATCAAAAGTCTAAACATGTCTTGCGAAGGTATCACTTGATTAGAGAAATCATTGAACGTGGTGACGTTAAGATTGAAAAGATAGATGGAAAAGAGAATGCGGCAGACCCATTTACCAAAGCACTTGGCATAACGCAGTTTGACAAGCACAAATGGGAAGTAGGAATGAAATACATGACTGATTGGCTCTAGTGCAAGTGGGAGATTGTTGGGGATAAATGTATGCCCAAGATCCAATCTATCATGTAATCAACTTTAGTTTTAATAAGGTATTAATTCTTTATTTCATTATCATATCTGTTTAAAATAGTTTATATGATAAGGTCCTTGATTAAAATTTGAAAAATTGTTATCATGATAGAGATTATGATAATGAGAAGCAATTCTTTTAATAATTTTAATCTAAACTGTTCTTGATCATAGGATTATTGTCAACAGGACATCAATAATCCAGATAGATCAATATATATGTGATGGTCTTTATTGGATAAAGATTGATATATCTCATTTGTTAAATTACATATATAGATGATGCACATGTAGATGTGATCATTGAACTGACTCAACTGAGAATTTCTAATGGTTATCTTTACCTTAAATTGTCAATAGGAATTTCTCAAGAAGAAATATAATAGTTTTCTTTGACCTGAGATTATCAAAGTAATTAACAAGTTATTTATTATATTTTAATCCCGGACACCTAATGCCTTAGGGCACTAGTTGAATGGATATTGGATATAATTAAATACTTGTAGAATTAATGATTAATCAAGAAGGAATCCATCAACTCGTGGTAATGAGTTTGAGCTCTATGATAAAAATAAGACCTTGGCCAAGGGCAATTGAATGAATGAAGAAATGAGTTTCTTAAGTCATTCACTAAATAAATAATGTGTTGACTTATTAGAGTTTGACAGTAATACCATACTCTAGAGTTAGCCCAGAGCTGTAAATGATGGAAGGAAATATTACATTATTCTTCTACCGGTTCTTGAAAGTAAAAGATATTACTTCATACTATCTGGACGTTAAGGAGTGTTGCTAGACGCCTACCTTAATTAGTAAATTGATTTGATTAATTTACTACCAGCTTAGTAATGAACCTACGGGGTCACACACAAACGAGTGTTTTAATCTTTGCAAAGAGCTATTTATTATTATTTGATAATTAAATTAGAGAATTTAATTTTAATCAAATAAATAAATATGTTCTATGTGGAATATTATTATATTCTTTGCTAGCACCAAGAATATAATTAATATATAGATAAAAAAAATAAAATATTTTTCTTTGGACGTGGAAGTTAGTCCACGAGAATGTTTGCTAAACATTTGCAAACATATGGGTACATGCAGCAACTTACAGGAGGGATGTGGGTTTTGTTTTTAACTTACAAGACTTGGTCAAAGTGTTTTTCAAATGCTATTGAAAATAGCAAAAGAAAAACAAATGGACCAATAGAATCTCTTAGTAGCCCAAAAAAGGAGGACACGATAGAGATAGATTAAGTGATAAAATCAAAAATCAAATTAGTTGAGTTATCTTATCACTTAAAACAGAAGTTGTATCGGATATGCTATATAACATATATACACAATCTGAATAAGGATCGATCTATCTTTTTCCTCCTTGTTTTTACGCCAAAGAAATAAAAAGTGTTGTTCTATTTTTTTAAGTTCCGCGTATCAAAGGGTTGATAGCAAAGATTAATTTCGGTGTGGATACACGTAGAGTCTTCATACAATTGGAGAAAATTTTATGCTTGAAGAACTGATATCCAGGTTATTATTTTAAATTTTTGATAGCTGCAGTATATATTTTGAATGCAAAATAGATCAATTTTCCGCTGTATGTGTTATAAATTTATTTTATAACCTTTCAAAGGTGTCGTTTGACAACTATTTTCAAGAACAATTTTCTGTTTTTTAAAACAAAAAAAAAACTAAAAAACACGTTTGACAATTAGAAACTGTTTTATTTTTATTTATTTTTTCTTGTTTTTTATTATCAGAAAACAGAAAACAAAGTATTTTCAGATAACTTTTTTTAGTTGTTTTTTAAGAGTTGATTTAAAGAATAATTATACAAATATATATAATAATTAAAAATAAAGTTATGGACATAAAAATTATTTTTAAAACATATTTAAAAATATTAAAAACAGGTTAGAAACAATTTTAGGTTCCCAAACAGACTTTTATTTTACAAAATATCATAAAACAGTTTTCAAAAACTGTTCTTAAAAACTATTTTTTCAGAATTGTTTTGAAAAACAATTACCAAATAAAACCTAAATTTTTTGTTAAATTAGGAACACAACAAGAACATCTTTCAAACTCAATTCCTATTTATAGCACTACGAACATCACCAATAAAAGATATTGGCAAATTATTTCCATTTCCAAAATAAATCACATCACTCTCGTTATAAGACTTAGTATTGGTAAACCAACTTAATAACTTAAAGTGACTTAATAACTTAATTTAAGTTATTAAGTAAATTAAGTATATTTGGTAAAATAAATTAATGTCTATGACTTAAAATAAAAAACAATTTTAAATAATAAGTAAAAGCAATTAACTTATTTTTAAGTTTATATCTTCATTTTATGTTTTTATCTCATTAGCCCTAATTACCTCAACGATTTCTTTTACTACTCCACGACTCTCATTGTTACTCAACCTCTTTTACCCTAATTATAATTTATGATGATAAATATGTCATTTTGATGATTTAAAATAAATTTTAAGTTAATTTTATCAAATAACCTTAATACTTAAGATAATAATTAAGTAATAAGTTTTAAGTTAACAATTTAAGTATAATTTAACTTAAAATCAATTTAAGTAATTAAGTAATAAGTAATAAGTATTAAGTTTTACTAAACACCCTTGAGTCTTCTTCATATTTCTCCATGTTGCCGATGTGGCAACAAGCAAGGGAACAAAATTGATACATGCATGGTTTTCAATTTAAATAGTAAGTTTATTTCAAATAATTCTATAAAATCAGCATTCAAAAATTCTAAAACTATTATTAGAGGATTAAAAATCATCTCATACATGGCTTATTTGGAATTCCTTGTTTTGTTATACTTACATTTTTTGTTTTTTGTTTTGTTTTGTTTTGTTTTTTTTAAAAAAAAGTAGTTTCAAATTCCATGTAAAACACATAAACTTTTATATGAAAGTATAGGTTTAACTTATATTTTAAAAAAATCAATTTAATTTTTTTTAAATTTAAAGTAGTAAATTCCTTATTGTTTTAAACAAAATTTAAAATTTATTAAAATTTTAATATAACAAATTTTTGAGACCTTATTTTTAAAACATATTTTATACAAAAGTAGTATTATTCTTTCTTTTTAAAAACATAAAACAACACGTGTATAAAAAAACATACACTAAGGGTCAGTTTGATAATTGTTTTCGAAAACAATTTTTAAGAATAGTTTTTGAAATTTGTTCTTTCATTTTTATAAAATAAAAGTTTGTTTGAAAACCTAAAATGTTTTGAACCAATTTTTAATATTTTTAAATATGTTTACATTTTTTTTATATCTAATGTTTTATTTTTAATCATTCTATATGTTTGTATAATTATTTTTTAAAACAATCCTAAAAAAATAAGTGAAAATAATAAAAACAACTAAAAGATGTTCTTTTAAAACACCTTATTTTCTATTTTTAAGAATAGATAAAAAATTTTGATTGTTAAATGTATTTTCTAATTTTTTTTACTACGGAGAACAAAAAACTGTTCTCGAAAACAATTTACCAAACAAGCCTTAAATTATAAATTGAAGAATAATTTTAAAATAGTAATAAATATGAGAAAAATTCATTTTTTTAAATAAAAAATAATAAGATAATATATATATATATAGTCTAACAAATGATGAAAATATCAGTTTATATAGATATATAAATAGTTGGATTTCAGGGATACATCGGTATATATTGGGAAATATATGTGAAAATTTTAATAAAAAAATATAGAAAAAAGTGGGTTTTGATTCATTAATATGAAATATATGGAAAAAGGAACTTCAAATTTTTAAAAAATATTATCTTCATCTATTTAAAAGTAATTTGAAATACATGCACTTTTAATAAGTTATCTAATTATTCCCTAAAATGCCTCTTTTACTTGTCCTGCCATTAACATCGATTGATAACTAGACTCCTCTATGTAAATGCGTTCTTTCTTTTTAGATTTATTATTATTGTTATTATTATTTGATATTTTTTTTTTTCACTTCTTCTAATGTTTACACTTTTCAAACTACCTCACTTTTATTATAAGATATTTGTTCATAAAGAAAAAAATAAGTTTCAACTTTTCCTGAGAGGATTTCGTCACGGGTGGGAAAAAAAATCTCATATAATAATGATGATAATAATAATAATAATAATAATATTAATAAATCTAAAAAGAACGGAAACATTAACATGAGAGTTTAGTTGTCGATTGATGTTGATAACATGACAAATAAAATGAGCATTTTAGGGAATAATTAGATGATTAATTAAAAAGTGTATGTATTTCAAATTATTTTTAAACAGATGAAGATAATACTGATTTAAAAAATTTGGATTTTTTTCTTTTCATATACTCTCGTATTAGTGAATCAAAACCTACTTTTCCTAAAAATATATCGATGACATAGAATTAATAAAAACTTAGAAAAATATTGAGGAGAACTAAAATATTGATAGAAGAAACAATAATACATATATATATATATATATATATATATATATATATATATATATATTATAATATTCAATAATAATGTATAAAATTTGAAAATAAATTTTATACTAATCCGATATATCCAAAGATATAAAAGAAATAATAATGCATGTATGATTTTTTAAAACTATTCATAATTTTATTTTTAAATTTATATTTATCTTATAGTTAATTAATATATAATAGAAATAAATAAAGACGCGTTGAAAAACCATGATAATGATGTTTATATTTTAATAATCAATGAAATTATTGAATATAAGATACTTAAAATTAATTTATTATTAAAATTTTATTTTAATATTTCTTATTTTGTTGGAATGCATTAAAAAGTATAGTCAGCTCCGTTTTCTAATTAGGGAAAACAAACTTTGTTTGTATGTAATGTTAGGATATAATTATTAGCTAATGTTTTTGTTAACCTTAAGGTTAGGGATTCAAGTCACCGTCCATCAGTATTTTGAGAAATTTTGGGAGTTTGACCATCGGAATTGGGATTTATTGGGAAAAAATTGAAGAATCCGAGAAATCCATAAATATTATCCTTAGCTAGTTGAAATTTCCACGAAATATCTCACATATTTCATTGAATATAATATCCTAAAATTTATTTGTTATTGAATTTGGTATGGGAAAATATTTCACCAAATAAAAGATCTTAAAATTTATTTTTTATTGAATTTGGTACCGAAAAATATCATATCAAAAATAATATCTTAAGATATAAGTATTCAATTATGTCCTATTTAGCAAACTAAACTAAACATAGCTTAACCGATTTTATTAAGCCTAGCGTGAAATATAAGGAGTGTTTGGAAATGACTGAAAAAAGAGTTTTTCTTCTCCAAGTTGCTAAGGAACTTGTTGGGAGAAAATTTAACACAATATCACAACAATATTTATCAACAAAAATCAACTATAAGCCTACATCAAAAATTTATAATAGGGAAAACCTTCCCAATGTGACGAGTAAAAACTATAGGACCCGAGTCCACTAAAAAGAGCTTTATTATCAATAAAAGTGAGAGTACACAATCTGCCCCAACTTGAATTAGGGACCATCAATGATAACAATCATTAAGAAAAAAAAAATTATTGGTTTCACAAACATAAACACTAAATGATAAAATAGTGAAAGAAACATATCACAAATTCGATGTGGGTATATTAATTTGTCCAAAAAACTCTTATCAATGATCCAACTGTTTAGATTGAAGCACCATGAGTGTTGAACCTTCTGTTAAAATTTCACCTCAATCATACTAGGGATCAAAGAGATATCATTCTTTGATGAAGATTATATAGAACCGAGATGCTCTCCTCTTCTTTTTCATCCTACTCTGTTAAGATGACTATAACTTATAGATGACTAGTTCGATCATGATCCGACCGACTAAAATCAAGACACATAAGAAACGAAGCTATTGACCAAATTTCAGCACAATCCAACGCTGCAAAACAAATATCAAGAAGGTTGATCAAAACTGCTTGGAAGTGATTCTATTTCTTATCAATTTTGGTTAAGAAACTATAGAATGAAACAAACAACTCTAATCAACAATCTCACTATCCAGAATGAAGATGTACAAGTGATGAACCAATTGACCAAGTTTAAGCTTAAACGGACCATAGATCATAAAGATCTATTTCTTGGATGAAAATGACTCATTCACACTCTTCAATATCTTCTTCTTTCTTTCTTACTTTTCTCTCTTTTTCTCTCAAAACCAACAACTGGTCTCTTCTTATTATGTATTCCAAGAAGTGAATCCTGGACAAAAATGTCCATATCATATAGGTTTTGTTGGGTTTGACATATGTGAGCCATCCTCCACATGAGAGGAAACCCAACCCAACACAACTTTGGTATGTTTTGTGCATACACAATGCTCTAAGGAAAAAAAGAAACATAGGAAAGCAAATGATTTTCATTTCATTTCAGCAAAGGAAAGGGGGAAAATTTTAATGCAATTGATGTTTTTTTTATTTATTTAAATTCTCTTTCTAGTGTAGGCTAAGGTACTCTAGAACAATGCATATCTAAGTCCAAACTCCAAAGAGCTTCATATGAGAACAAAAAGGCTGAATAGATTGATCCCTTCAAATCTCTCAAAGGACATTGGATGAAGCAATATCGAACATGCACACTATGTTTGCCTTTTAGAAAATTTGAGAAAAAAAATGTAACATTAATATTATGTTTTCTTTTTAAATAATACAAAGAAAAGAAAATAAAGAAAACAAAAGGAAAAAAAATGAAAAATTGATTTAAACATACTAATTTCTTCAAATTTATTTTATATGTTTTTCTTCTTTCATATAAAGATTAAACAATTTTAAAATAAATAATTTTTAAAATTAATTTTAATTATATTTATTTTTTATTATTAAGCAAACACTAGAAATCATATTCCCTATTTTTTTTTTTAATACTTTGTTCAATTTTATCGGCCCTGCAAAAAGTGGAAGAGTTAGCTACTTAGGGCTTGTTTGGGAACTGTTTTTAAGATCAATTTTCTATTCTCTAAAATAAAAAAATACAAAAAATATGTTTAACAACTAAAAATTGTTTTCTCTTTTCAATTCTTAAAAATAGAAAACATGGTGTTTTTATATAATATTTTTTAGTTGTTTTATATTATTTTCACTTGTTTTTTGAGGATTGTTTTAAGAAATATATATATGTATGTATGTATGTAAAATAATTAAAAGTAAAACACTATATATAAAAATTATTTTTAAAACATATTTAAAAATATTAAAAATAGGTTAAAAACATTTTAGGTTTCTAAACAAACATTTGTTATATAAAAATCAGAGGACAGTTTTAAAAAACTATTATCAAAAACTATTTTTTTAAAAACAATTATCAAATAGACCCTTATTTTCTCACAAAATTTGTATGACAAGCTTCTCTAACCCATGTTTTTTTTTTAAAAAAAAAAAAATTAAAACTTCTATTGGCAGAGAAGATTGAGGTTGGGACAGTGAATCTTACTTCACCAAATTATATATGTGATATGGAAAGTGCTCCTAATGCCACCTAGAGGGAACCATATCCATTCTACACAAATATGTCATCGGTCCATATTCCTTTTCTTCTTAGAGTTGTGGTCCAATATGCCAAATATGGATCCCAAGAACACCTATTAAGTGGTTGCATGAGATGGTATATAATCTCTGCTGTTTGTCAACCGTGGGAGAGGTAGATTTGATATAGATGACACTTGAGAAAAGGAATCTTCATCAAGGAAATTTGTGAATTCCTTTGGATAATTAAAAGTGGCCTTTTGACTCCTTTGTCTTCTACATAAATTGTGAGCAAGTAACCATGTTGGCAACTTGTGTTTGCATTTCAAAGTAAGAAGGTGGCATTTGAAAAGTAGAAAAGTGGTCCTTGGAGAGAACCAATTCCATATAGTCATTACTGGGTTGGCTGGGAAGTAAAATTAAACTTGAATTTGGAAAGTTTTTAAAAATTAAAATTTGGTTGGTTTTTAAAGTCAATTGAATGTTTTTAGTTTGAGTAGATGATTTGATTTTAATATTTGAGAGTAATGAAAGAAAATAATTTTTTTTAATATATTAATTGTTGTGTGTTAGGTAGTGTTTTTATTTTTTATTTTTTTATTTAATTCTAAATAGAATTTTAATATTTAATAGTTTTAAGAATTAGGTTGTTTGTTTTTTTTTAAATATTTTATTTATATTAAATATTAAAAAGTAAAGAAAAATTAACATGTTACTTTTTTTCATTTAAAAAAGGTCAAATATTTTTGTTTTTTTTATTCAGCAAAAAGTTTACAATAAGTAATTAAAAAATAGAAAAACAAATAACCTAAAGTTTAAAAACAAATTGCTTTCAGCAAAAAGTAAAAAAAAAAAAAAAAAACGTCCTTTAACACTAATGTATACAAGAAAGTAGACATGGGATTGTTAAATTCATGTATGTACTCTTGGTAGGGAAAGAAAAAAGGGTTATTTGATTAAAAAGGCCATTGAAAACCCAAATTTGAAAATTTAACCCTTTATATTTTTTTGGTTGTGTTTTAATAAAAAATACCCTAATTTTTTTTATTTATAAAAATAATAATTTCTTTTAAAATTACATTTAAATACTTGAAATAGTTGAGGGTATTTGCATAAAAAATAAGTTACTCTTCGAGAGGTTAAATTTACAAATATGAGGATTATTTAATATCTTTTAACTAATTAATTCAAGAAAAAAATAACATACAAATGATAGACTTATATATATTATTATGAATAACGTTGGATATATACAAGATAACTCTTCACGAAATTTTATAACGTGTTACTATTAATATAAAAAACTTTAGCTCAAATTCACATTAGATATTCATAAATAAATTTTTATGCATGCTATACATAACTATTTGTCTTAAACATGATTAATTAACTTCATAAAAATTCAAGAATTTAATTATCGGGATAGGAATTAATGTGAATCACATTTTTCGAAACCTTTTTCTCTTTTATCATGAAAGAACTTACTCAGAAAGGTGTGATTGCATTCCTTACCCGTTCTATCCACACTTAGACACATGCTTATTATTTTGAAGGAGAAGAAACTTAAATTTGACCAATGTCTTTAAGTGAATCAACAACTTAATTATACATGAAGGGTTTCAAATGGTAAACAACTCCTAATGTTGATATAAATAGTCTAAAACATATCATTCAAAAAACAAATGACGTTTCATGTTATCATGCCAAGGATATTTAAGTAAATTAACCTGGAAATTAAAATCGAGAATTAAATCTCAACCTTTTATTCAATCTGAAATTGACCTCATAGAACCTTGAATGTCTACATTTGATCCTAACACACGTAATTCCATGCACAAAATTAACACCTTCATGCAACCCAAAAGCTCCCAAGTATGTAATAAATTAAAATCAAAATTTTCTAATCTAAAATTTATCTAGTGCAATTATCAATTCCACTCAAGAAAAATTGAGATTTCAATTTATAAAGATCATCCATAAGCAATTCATTGAGTGATCTAAGAAATCGAAGTTTCATAAAAGGAAAAATTCTATGGCAAATGCAATTACTACAGTAGATGTGCTCAATGGAACATCTCATTGTGCAAACAACTGATCAACAGGTCCCATGGCCTTTGGGCCATGAGAGGCAATGTGGTGAGTGGGTCGTGTATGGCAAATAAAGGCTTATTTTTGCAACAAAAGAAAACCGGAACCGAACCGAGCATGAATCAGACCGGATCAAGGTCCGATTGACGGTCTGACCGGTTCAATCGACCGATGAGTTTTACTAATGCTGGTTATAAGTCCATACAATCTAGACATCTAGACAACTTCCTAATTTTAATAAGAAGAATCCCTAAAGTCCATCACAACTACTTGAAAGTGCTATTTGACAAGATTTTTGAAAACAATTAATCTAAAAAATAAATTTTTAAAAATAGCTCTCAATTGTTTTCAATAATAAAATTTTGCTTGAAAAATCATAAAAAATTAGTTTTATTATTTTATTCTCGATAAAGGCAATGTGTACTCATGCATAGTAACAAAATTTCTAATGTATTCTTCATATTTTTAATCGTTTCTTAAACTATATAGAAAACCACCCGAAAACACCTCAAATTTGTTATAAAAATTACCTTATTTTTAGGTTTAATTATTAAAGAACTGTTTTAAACATATTTTTTAAGATAGAAAATTATTTTTTTGAACGGTTTCTAAATAGGCATAAGTTGTTTTAAAAGTTCAAAATTTTGAAACTTAGATCTCATCCAATTAAACTTAGATTCCATGTGGAAGACCAATTGACGCTTCGATTTTGATATTTTGACTTGTAGGAAAAAGGATCCACACTTTGGCAACTTTTCTTAGTCCATCTCAAACATAAACCTTGTTAGGCCTTCATCAATGGATGTAGATAAGAAAATACACCAAACAAGCTTATATTTAAGGAGCAAAATAACAGCAAAGGAGTCCTATGTTTTTCACTCCTCCGTTCCTCTTCAGTCTCCATCCCCTGGTTCTTTGGTTCAAACAACAACCAACACTTGTGATGGTTGACTCTGTGTGCTCTTTGCCAAGTAAAGGAGCGCCGAGGTTCTTATGAACTTTTCCACTTCTCGTCTAGTGTTCTGTATGACTTCCAGGTCAAAGAGTATGCCTACTGCTTTTCCCACTGATGGAAATTTAGAAATGCCTTTTAAGCACATTCTTTGATAGAGATTAACATTATTAGTCACTCTGCTGCTGTCTGCCATCCTTTCTGCAAAACAGTAAACGGGTTAACCTGCAGTCTACAAAGATAAACATTGAAACTCTGTACATATCAAACAAAATATTTACAAACGAAATGCAAAATAAGAAGGAAGAGGAAAAACTATCTTCATGCTCTATGTAATGAGAAGTGATTTGAAGAAGTGAAGTAGCCAAAGGGGAGAACAATGATACAATTTTTGGTTATGGTTTTCCCTGTATTTTGTCTCATTGTTGGAATTAGATTTCTGGTAGAATGGATAGGTCTACAGAGGTTCGCATGAGAGGAAGAGGGGCCGCATGAGCCAAGAATAACTCGCTGTCCATGCCCAGTTAAAGCTTCAATGCTTGCTGCTGATGGCGGCAAGTCATCCTTGGCTCAAATCCACCCTCTCCACCTCTTCATGCAAAACTCTTAGACACAAAATTTTCTTTTAATCTATGGATTTTCCCTCCCACAAAATCCTGTACAAGAGCTGCAGGCTACTAATTCTATCTTCTATTGTATGTCTGGTTTCTCTTGTCCATGTTCATCTGCAGCATCGTTAATGGCATTTATATAGGCATACAAGTATTAGGGATGGGAGAGCTAGTATCCTCACTGTTCTCAATCTGGGTTGATCAACCACATATCCGATAAGGGCAGGTGCTCTAGTGCCTTCTAAATAGAATCATCCTTATTCGCACACACCCAAACACAAGATTGATTATATGCACCTTTTGATGCCACGTAGAGGCACAAGATTGATTGGTTGGCTGAAATGCTAGACTCGGAATGTGGGAATAGAATCTTATGTACTGTCTCTAGAGAGCGCTGGAAGCTTGGAATCCTAAATACAATTTCATAGATGAGATAAAAGAATTCCCAAGAGAAACGAACGTTGGGAAACGGCACTTTGTTGTTGAAGCATTGTGGGGACAACATTATCTTTGTGATTTGCAGGCATCCTGGCCTTTGAGAAAACGAATAATATTCGTCAAAGGATAAATGAAATTCATAAATAGCTTGTTGGATGAAGTGGGCGTTGACCCTTTTTGTCATATACAAATGGACCACACATAAACCATATGCCAGCATGTAACCATGTTGACAAATGGGTTGAAACTTTTCGAAGTCAGAAGATGTGCTGGAAAGTAGACAAGTCACCTCATTGGGCATATCATAAGGTTAGTTCATCTTTTAATTAATAGAAGTCGTTTTTATTAGGGTGATAAAGTTTGATATGATTCATTAATATCATTGGTAATAAAGTGACAAAATTTGATACGATTTGTTAACATAACTTAAACCTCAACACGCTTTTTGTGGGTTTGAATTGAATTTGAGTTAAATTTATGTCAATTTGTATAACCTATTTAGTAAATAGGTAATTTTTGAATTAATTTATATAATACGAATTTGAATTAAATTGACTAATTTAATAATTATGATGATTAACTTAATTATAAATTTAAATTATTTAATTTATATTTAATTTATTTTTAATTAAATATATCAATTAAGTTATAGACATGTTTGGTTGAGACATTAATCATATAGAGTTATATAAAATCTAATTTAATTTGATTATTATATTAGAAGATATAATTATTAAATGGATTAAAGATGTTACGTGACATGTTACTTGTTTAATAATTGGATAGTATTTGGGTTATGTTTTTAACATGTGGGGTTTGAGTTGACTTATATAATAGAATACCTAGTCTTTGATATAACACAAACACAACCCATCAACACAAATTACCACCCCTACTCGACACTTAATGTTTGCTTATTAAAACACATCATTTTCTTATCTCTTTTTATTAAAATTTAATAAAATCTTCATCAACAGTTGCTAAAATAAAAAAATAAAAAATAAAAAATAAAAAATAAAATTTTAAAATAATAATATAAAAATAGTCCTATAAAATAACAAGACCTTAAACATTGACAGAAAAATCAACAAAAATATTATTATTACTATTAAAAACAAATTAATAATAGAAGAGAAAGAATTAAGCTTTCAAAATCATTCAGAAAATTAAAATTAAGATAATGAATTCATAAATTGGGTAAGATAGTCAATTACAAGAAGAAGGAAGAAATCAAGTACGGAATGTTCCATTCGATACTTGTTTGAACCCTTTGTTCGTCAGACATAAGAGAGATATTTGATTACCATGGTAGGTTACACTTAAAAAGCTCTATTCCACCCATCTCAAATAGTTTTATTAATTCAAATTCTCTTCTTTTGTCAGTCGAGGGCCCTTGCCTTCCACTCTAAAAGCAATTGTAGCAACTCTGACACATTGACATCCCGACACCCATTGATTTTGTACCTAGTAGCATCTTGAGTTAAGAATTTTGTCACTCTATCTTTTTCCATATATATTAATGAATAATATTAATACTTAATGTATTAAAACGATTATAAATTTTTTTTAAAAAAACTATAATGTATATGTATATTAAAATAATAAGATTCTAATATAATAATTAGATAGAGAATTTCTATCTTATATGGAAAAAGTATATGATATATGATATGTAGTCCTATCACATATGTAAAAATATTATAATATTGAATTCCAAATGTTATTTGAATTCAAAACGTAAAAAGAAAAAAGAAAAAGAAATAGAACTTACCATCTAATTAAGAGATTGATTTTTTTAATCTATAATTGATAAATAAATCAAAATCATATTTTTCTCTATTATATGAATCGTTAATATTCAATATGTTTTTTTTTGAATCTATATTCTTTTATATATTCATATTAATTATGAATGGCTAAGAAGGAATAGTTGATAGCTAAGATACAACGGTTTACTGAATTTCAATATATGCACATACAATTTTTGTTGAGCTTGTTTAGCTCAAAGATTAGAGAGGTTAATTTATCTAGAAGATTTGCAATATAACTAGGGACATATTTCAAATACCACACATGTGTTACTAGGCATGCTAGTTTGATGTAGTCAATTTGATATCTTCATATTCAAGAATCAACAAATTCGATTATGCATTGTTCACAAATTTTTGGAGCGTTTTTTACATCTTCAAATACTCCATAATTTCCAATAGCACGAATTTCACTTTTTATCCATCTTTTTTGGGCTTACTAGTTTTTAATGAAAAGTGTAGGGTTTTGTAATCTCTCCAATTATTGGGTTTTATAATTATTACTAGTCTTCTATAATAATTATAATGAAGCAATAAATAGAAGCATTTATCAATGACCAGCTACTATATCATTACATAATAGTCCCCATGAATTGGTATCAATAATTCAATTGGGAATTGTTATCAGCCATTTGGATCACATTGCTATTCCTTGATTTGCAAATCCACTTTTATTCTATGATTTATTGATATGTTTGTATCCTTAAGGATAAATATCAAATTCTAATTCAATGGAATTACCATGATCATGAATTAGTCTTATCATTAACATTATAAGTGTTACTCAAGAGGGGTATTATTGTCTCAATTATAGACATATCATGATGTTTTTATTGAAGATTATTTTCTTACATGTCAATTTTATATGATCACTTTAGGTCTCACTATAAACTTAAAAAAATTAGTAATTCTAAGATTATTTCAATAACTTCTCGATATTAAGAACATATTAAACATTGTAGCTTAGAGAAATTATACATATTTACTTTATAACATTAATGTTATATATCTCAATAGGTCCTATTTAATATATAATGCATATAGACTAGTACATCTATCTTAGAAGAATTTGTTTCTAATCACTAAGATAAGTCAATTCCTTTATAAGGAAGATGATGTATTACAACTTCTATTGAATTGTCTGAATTCATAAATCATCATAAACAACTTATCAAGTCACAAAGATTTAATGGTTTCTGTCTTCTATATATTTTCATGTACACAATGTACAAAACAAGTTAACTTATTAGGAAAACACTCATAACAACAATGCTTAAAATAAGTAAACAATATCCAAACAATAGTGTGTAAAGAAAAATCATACTTTATTAATGACAACAAATGTTTTAGAATAACTTTGAGTTCTAGGGCTAATCTATCGAAAAGAGATGTTCCATGACACCTTTGGTTCATTTCTGGTTTTTATTTTTTTTCATTGTGACATGTATGATAGCTTGTAGTTCTTTGAAGGTTTTTAATTTTCACATTGTTTTGTTTTTCTATTTACATCCTTCCTAGCTTTGCCTCAAAATGTGCAAGAGCTAGCTACTAATTATATAATTGTTTCCTTTGGCAAATTGTTAATAAAGTTTAAGGCATGGAGTTGTTATCTTTGTTGATGTACTAGATTAGTTTTGCAATTTTGTTTGGTTAGTACATTGAATCCAAAACATATTATGTTCTAAGGGTCATACTAGTTGTAGTCAACTTCAAGATACCCTGAGAGTCGAATTCATTTGAGGTTAATATGTGTTGAAATTATTAGGGTATGGTTAATTGCTATGGTAAGTAAATGAAACGTAAATTCATAGATTTTTTTTTTTAAAAATGAAGGAAATTTTGAAAAATATGGGTAGACATTCAAATGTCTTTTGGATCAATGCTCAAATACCCTCTAGATAAATGCTTAATGTCCATATTCAAATGCCCCCCAAGGATGTTTGAATGCTGACTCTGCCAAATTATGTTTTGAACACAATTTTTAGGTTTTGAAATACTTTTTTGTAAATTAACTTAGTAAAAACCTTCTTTGAATATCTAAATTGGTTTTTGATATATAAACTAAGGTTTTGTACTATTATCTTATATATATGCGTAAGGAATCTTGGATCTTTCCATTACCTATGTCAGGCTCAGGATAAGTGCCTGAAATCTAGCTAGGGCATCTAGATCCTATGCAATGGAAGTGAAAATAAAAATAAAAATACAATTTTTAACATTAAAAGGATCTCGATAAGTGCTATAAAATTCCAAATCAAATTCATTTCAAGAAGATTAAATTCAAAGTGGTTGAAGGTCTCCTAAACCTATGATATTCTGAGCACATTCTTTGATAAAGATTATTACATTATTAGTCACTCTGCTGCGGTTTCAAATCTATGGAAATTATTGCTGCAAAACGGTAAACGGGTCAACTTAGACTACCGGCATTCTACACAGATAAACATCGAGTCTATGTACTTATCAGACAAAATATTTATAAACGAAATGCAAAATAAGAAGGAAAAAGGAAAAAACCATATATTCCATGCTCTATGTTATCAAAAGTAACCAAAGGGAGAACAATAATACAATTTGGTGATGATTTTCCCAATATGTTGTCTCATCGTTGGAATTAGATTTCTGGTAGAATGGATAGGTCTACAGAGGTTCGCATGAGAGGAAGAGGGGCCAAATGAGCCAAGAATAACTAGCCGTGCATGCCCAGTTAAAGCTTCAATGCTTGATGCAAAGGACGGCAAGTCATCCTTGGCTCAATTCCACCCTCTCTACCTCTTCATGCAAAACCCTTAGACACAAAATTTTCTTTTAATCTATGGATTTTCCCTCCCATAAAAACAAGTACAAGAGCTGCAGGCTTCTATTTTTTGTCTAGTTTCTCTTGTCCATGTTTCTCTGCAGCATTGTTGGCATTTATATAGGCACACAAATATGAAGGACGGGAGTGCTAATATCCTCGTTATTCTCAATCTGGGTTGACCTACCACCTATCCGATAAGGGTAGGTTCTCTAATGCCTTCTCAATCTGAGAATCATCCTTATTCTCATACACCCAAAGTCTTTTTCTGATGTTTGTGTGAACTTTGGCTCAAACACAAAATTATATGCACCCTTTGGTGTCACGTAAAGGCACAAGATCAACTGGTTTGCTGAAATGGTAGACTCGGAATATGGGAATAGAATCTTGTGCGTTCCTAAGAGAGTGTTGAAGCTTGGAATCCTTTCTGTATGTCAATGTGGATTACTTCTCTAAGATTTAGAAATCAATTTAAGCCCTATTTTTAGGCATAAATTAATGATGGGAAGAAGTGAGCCTTGGGTTATTTCCGCATCTGTCTTTAGCATTCCATCTGTGCACATTCTCTATGCCAACTAGGTCCATTTATTTAATATTTTTTTTTAAAAATTGACTCTAATTTTCACTGGAAACCCTAGATACAGTTTCATAGATAAGACAGAAGAATTCCAAAGAGAAACGAAAGTGGGAAAGGGCTCTTCATTGATGAAGCATCGTGGGGACAACATTATCTTTGTGATTTGCAGGAGTCCTGGCCCTTTGAGAAAACGAATATTATTCATCAAAGGAATAAATGTGATTCATAAATAGCTTGTTGGATGAAGAGGTCTTTGACCCTTTTTGTCATATACGAATGGACCACACATAAATTATATGCCAGCATGTAACCATGTTGACAAATGGGTTTAAACTTTTCAAAGTCAGAAGATGTGCTGGAAAGTAGATGTCACCTCATTGGGTATATCTAGGATTACTTCACCTTGTTTTAATTAATAGAAGTTGGGTGAAAAATCCTCGCCAATCCTTTGCAAAGTGTCACGGTTTAAAATCATGGTATCGGTCATTGATTCGGAGGGTTTTGAGGCACATTGGTATCGGTGTCTTGGTTCGGTATTGGGCGATACGCAAAATAACTTACGTAATAAGTTCAAAAAATTATAAAAATTATAAAAAGTATTTTTAATATAATTAAATAAATTAAGAAAGTAATAAACTTAATAATAAACTATTGACATAATAATAAATTAGATAATTTTTTAAATTATTAACAATAAATTAACATATAAAATAATACACCTTATATAATACCATTACCATGTAAAATAATATATTACCTAAATTAAAGTCATTCATACCATATTTAATATATAAAATACTAATTTTTAAATTTCCAATTCCAAATGTATATAAAGTAAAATGATGCAAATACATGAACATTTGAAATAATAAATCATTTTTATATAAAACAATACATTAAACCATTTTCTTTAATTCTCAATCCCAAACATCATTTATTCACACCACGGGATACCTGGTTTGTAGAAGCAAAAGCCTCTTTGCAGTAGATAGCCAAACAACAGCCAAAGAACACTACAGGGATTGAGCAAGGAGAGACAACACCAACATGCAAAGATCATCATCGATGAAAGAATGTGATGTTTCTCACCAATCGGTCACCACAACTACATTACCAACTCGAAGCTTTCTTTCTTCTTCTTCTTATACTTCACGGTTATGGGCCTTGAATTTTTTTTTTTAAGAGAATCTCTCATATTTATTAGAGATTTCTCAGTTTTGGTTGCCTTTTGTTGTGATTTGAAAGAGACTTTTTTTTTTTTTTTTGGTTTAATCCGAGAATATTTAGATCTTAAACAATTGAACTCGTAATTTCGACCAAGCCCACTCAGAATCTCAACTGAGGCGACCATGTTTAACCGATTCTTAGTTGGGTTTGTGTTGAAGATGGTATCGGGTATCGGACTCAGTGCGGAAAGGTTTGAGGCAAATATGACTCGGCCTAGTAGTACCAGACTCGACCAATATTTTGAACCATGCAAAGCATTACTAATTGAAATACTTCATTTTCTTACCTCTTTCTATTAAAATTGAATACAAACTTTTGTCAATAATAAAAAATAAAAAAAAACTTAAAAATATAGTTAAAACTAAAAAAAACAGAATTTAAAACTAATATTGTACATATCCTATAATTCTACAAAATAAGAAGATCTTAAGCATTTCAAGAAAACCAACAAAAAAAAATTAAAAGTTGAGCTAAAAAAAAATAATAAGAGAAAGAATTAAGCCTTCAAAATTATTGAATGAGTTAAAATTAAGATAATAAATTCATAAAAAAATAAAAATAAAGTCTTAAAATTTTTTTGGAGAAGTAAAATTAAGAAAATGCGATATGTATGAGAAAGGAAGAAAGATAATTATAAAGAAACGATATATTTAAAATCAACACTACATTTTTTTACATATTTCTTGTTTTTTGTTTTTTATTTTTAATTTTTTAATTTTTTATAAGTAAATCAAGGACTTTCGCTGTGAAAGTTGTTGACTCCATTCTCCTCTTTTCTTTGCTCTATAATCCCTTGCTTGTGCAAGGTACACATGTAATTTAATTGAAACCCTCTTGCTAGTGATGCTCACATGCACTTTTTATTCGTGGATTTTTGGCAAAAATACTACTATTTTTAAAAAATATTTATTAAAATATGAAAATTTAAAAACCATGTTCAGATCTATTGTACTTTTAAGATATCAATTTAAAGGTGAAAAGACAATTTCAAGATACAATTTTTTTAAAAGAAAACTTTAAAATTAAATTAAGATCGACTTTTCAAAAGATAATTTTAAATTGAATTCCTTTCCATTAACATAGATTTTGCAAATATTTTTTAAATCATCATATTTTAAAAAATATTGTCTAAAATTACTATATTTTCTTTTAAATACCCTCTATGTACTTCATTTATCTTTCCGATCGCATGTTTGTTTGCATGAACTTAATTTATTTTCAAGTAAAAGTTGTTGATTGTGAAGTTTGAATTAGTTTTGTTATACTTTGTTTGGAATGTTAGGGGTCGAGTTCTTTGTTAAGCTCATGATGATCAAGTTGCTTGATCAACTTATAGGAGTTGAAGCGGGTAATATCCCTTGATTTTTTTTTTAATGTAATGAATAACGAGTTTGCCTTTACTATATATTTAACCCTTCTATATTTTAGGATTTTATTTTTAAAAAGTGTAATCACAATTGAGAGATTTTTGTTTTGTTTGTTTGTTTGTTTTTTTAGAGTTTTATCATTGTACTATTTTTTTCTTTGATAAATGGATTGTTGAGTATTGATACATTTCATGGACGTAGAGATCGATTATTAAACCACGTTAAAATATCATGTTTTTTAAAAATTTTACTCTGTATGTTTGCATGGTTCTAGTTAATAGAAGTTTCCAATACAACATTTGTGACAAAAGTACAACATTTAGAGTAAAACTAAAACATGAGCGAAACTCACTATCATTTTTAAGAGACTTGTGAGTGATTAGCTAGGTTGGCAATTCTGAACAAAATTTCTAAGTGTACCCTAACTCGGTTTTCCAATTCCCTTTCAGACTACTTAACCTTTGAAGATTAAGACTTTGCTATGAGGCTAAGGTATATAGTTGAGTGTGTGTTGAATGAATTGAATCAACATTGTTTTGCAACATGTTGGTTGCCTTAAATTATTTTAAAAAATGTTAGGGAAGTTGAGAGAAATATTTTTTGATAAAAGTAGTAAGTTCCCCTATTTTTGGATCGATCCATGTGCAAGGGTAGATTGATCCAACTAACTTGTTTTTAAGATCAAATTTCAGCCATATATTAAGGGTTTTTTTTTCCCTTTGAAATAAAAATTTCTCCCATTTCTAGGAGGAGAAACCGCAACAACTGTGAGAGAGAGCTCCTCATTCCTTACCATTTTAAGGTTGTGTGCATACTAAGAAAATCCCATCCAAGTTTTCCAAGAAAATTTTAAATAGATTTTCTGAAAAGAAAAATGAGTTGATTCCTTAAACATTCATTTCTCATTCTTTTGGGTTTGTGTAAAAACCCATTTTCTTCTTATGTTGATTCAAGAAGAGGTCGAGATTGAGCTTGGTGTGGACTCCAAGTGTGCTCCACAAGAAGAAGGTGAGGGCTGAAAGTGAAAAATACTAGTCAAGTGGTTCGGGAAGGATTGGTTGGCTTGGGCTAAGTAAAACCTTGTATTTAGTTTTTATTCTTTATATTGGATGTTTTCAATCGGTTGTAGGCCTGTGGTTTTTTATCTCTTCGAAGGTTTTCCAAGTTAAAATCTGATGTCAATTGTCTCTTTTTTTCACTCGACTCTTTGATTTATTTTCAGTTTTTGATATCGTTGGTTACTTGGAAATATATGTTGAATGGAAGATATATGAGTCAAAATAAGTGTGATTATCCATGGAATATCTTCAAGAATTTTTCTCTTCATTTTGGTTAATGATATCTTGTAGTAAATTGAAATGAGTTAAAAAGCTAATTATTCTTTTGAATTAATTTTGAGTGTTGAAGCATTTGCAAATGAATTGCATTTATAAATTGTTGGGAGAGTGTTGGTGCATACATACTTGCTTATGGATTTTATGCTGTGTTGAAAAGTTGTTGGAAGAGAAGTTTATTGACATTGAGAAATTCTAAGGTTAGGTAATATTTATTGGGAAATTATTTTTTTATAGTTTAACAACATCTATTCACCCCACTCTAGGTGTAGTCCATTATTGAAATTCACCTTTCAAGACTAATGGAAGAGAAAGAGAAACCTGTGAAAGAAAAAAACATTTCTATCATGACAATAGTCGTTTTTTTTTCACTCTCTCATATGACATAAAACCTTATATATTTTATATGGAATTATATATATGTATGTATGTATGTATATGTATAAATATATGTATATATACATATATCTATACATATATATACATAGTGTCTACTGCATTTTGTATTATCGCCAAGTGGAAGGAGAAAAAAAAGAAAAAAATTAGTAGTACTAAAAATATTACCTTTTTTAGAAAACCCCAACTAACTTAATCATCGGAGGAGGTGATCTCCAAGTAAAACCAGGCAAGCCTTGTGTGGCAGGTATAAGGAAACGTGTGGCGATAAGAGAACTATTGCTTAAGAAATTCTCAGCTCCAATATGCACGACAGACGGATGGAGTACTAGTATAAAAATGCAATCAAAGACATGGACTGCAATTCCCACATCTCATAGCATAACGTGAAGTAAATCCAAAACCTTAGAAATGATGAGCTTTCTATGCAAATGATGCATTTATTTTACGTATAAACAAACCCATCTATAAGGAGAAATGAGCAGAAATCCACCAAAAATTCAACACACCTATATATATATATATATATATATATATATATATATATATAACAAAATCAATAAGTGGTGAACAACATAGGGCATTCTTTGGCAAGACAACGACTAGAACATAATAGAGTGCTAAAAGAAGTTGCATTCATATACCTTTCAGCTACCGATAGGTGTGGAGATCGCGGGAGCACTTTTTGGTCACTTCAAGCGGTTATTACCTCAAGTGTTAACTGTCTCCACTATTCCTCGTGAATTGTTCTCCCACGTTCTATTTCCCACTTTACCTGTTGGTTATTTGAGTTAACTGTGTCATTAGGCTAGTTAAGCTTTTAATCTTGGCCCAAACTGGCTTGACTCAACAGATAGTTTTTTAGCTAGACTCGGTATCCCCATTTACGGGGGTGCCCACAATTGCCCACAATTTTTTATTGACCTTTGGCTAAGGTTAAACGGAAAATTATTTTTTATTTTAAACGGTAACATATTTTCCTTGATTTTATGGACTTTCCAATTTTTGTATTGGATGCACATACCGATGTACCCCCCGGCCGCCTTTGGGGGTTTCTCTTGCCCCCTAGTGGCGACACACATACCATGGTTTTTCAAATTCCAAAACTTAAGATATCTTTCATTTTGGAGTCTCAACAACACCATTACCACACCGCGACATTCTTGTTTTTTCCTCTTCCATTTGCATCAAGCTGTCAATCCTGGGTTTATTGATGTTCAGGTGAGGAAAACCCATATCTTTCATCATATTTATATACTAGTTCAAGTTTTGATTCTATTTGCTTCATTCATATTCCTGTTTTCCTAGATAAAGAGTTCTCTTATTCGTTTGGTCCCTTGAACTCTGCACGAAAGTGCACTTAGAAACCTCTTTCTAGGGTTTCCTTCTTTCTTCCTTTTCCTGCTAGCAGTGCGAACCCTTATAGAATGTCAAAACAATATGAAGGTTCTGTAAAAAGAAAAAAACCCTAGAAGGGTTCGTCCTCAAACAACACAACCGCGTTTCAGTTCCTATTATGGAGGATTCAGTTCCTATTATGGAGGATTTTGCCACTAATGAATTTAGAAGAGATTTTAATATTCTAGACAATGTTGATATCCAACTATTGCACAACACCACACCCTTTCCAACTGATACACATAGGAAATTCTTCATATTCTTCACTAGGGAACAGTGTCATGTCGGGTTGCGCTTACCTTTGCCTTCATTAGTGAGGGAGTTTTTGCACTATATCCAAATTCTGCCTTTATTTGTCCATTCGAACTCAATCTGCATTGCTCTGTTTTAAATCAGTTATTCAATCTCGAGTTGTCCTTGCTTGAGATTCTTTTCATTTACACTATTAAGCTGAACAAATGGGGGAAATTCCTTATTTCTATTTGCAGAAGGTAGTTGCAACTAATCACGAACCTGCTGAATTTTGGGAAAGACTGGGCCATCAAACACGTGATTGTTTATGGAGAATAAGAATTTTCAATTCTAGATCCTCATGATCCTTACCCCCTAAATCATACCCTTAAACTACCTAGTAAGTGCCCTAATACCATTTTATTATTATTATTATTATTATTTATTTTTAATTTTTTTTAATATCTGTCTAATCTGGCTTCCAGATAGCTAAAAACTATCGTGGATGCCTAGTAGAGTGGGTGGAAAAACCTTCCCAGGAATGGTTTACGAAGTTGTTAACATTGATTTCAAGCAAAGAAGCTTTTCTCTTTTACTTACCAAGACCAATCTTCAAACTGTACTCTCAAACTCGGACCCTTTCACCCTTTAATTTTTTCCAAGGATTGCTTCTAGCGACCTAATCCTCTTGGTGCATTTTGTTCTAAAAGACTTTAAAGTACACAAATCTTCTAGCTCTTTTGACACTAGCATGGAAGATATTGGGAAGGGCGAACAACCTCTCCCACCAACAACTGCTCGGCAAACTACTCGGCCTGGTCTCTTTGTCATAATTCCACTTTCTTTGCTTGAGCACACTCCTACTCAGGGCTCGCCTTCTACTGCCCCAACAAACTTGCCACTATTGGTACTAGACAGTGATTCTATTGAGTAGAACAAGCCGACTCCTTTGATTGCAGACGGCATGGACAACATAGAAGGTGAGGCCGTTGACATCTTTAGCCAAGTTAGAGAGAGAGAGAAAAGACTAGAGATCAACCCATTTAAGACCACCCAACCAAATTTTGGCACGTTTCAAAAGGCACCAACTACACAAAGTGCTTTACCGGATACTACTTCACAAACGACTCCTCATGGCAAGATTATTGTTCCCAGCCTGCGCCTAAGGAAGAATCTACACTCTCACAAGACTGGTCCCATTTCAACCGAGGAGGTAGGAGAAATCCTAAACTTGTACTCTTCTTTTATCATTGTTGATCCTCCTTTATCAAATATGGGTGTTCTTTTCCCTACTACTAAGCAGATCACCATAGAGGTTCTTGACCAGCCATACTTGAACTTTATTGAAAATGTTCCCATTAGGGCTCCTGTTTAGGTTGTTTAGACGGTAGCTGCTATCTAAGGATCGAATGAAGATCGGATTATCGAAATGGCACTATGGTAAATCGAGCACACTTTTGATACTCTTCCTTAAAATTCTTCAATACATTTAACACTATCATATTTATTTACCAAGGGGTTGCTAGTGTTAGAGACTTGAAACGCTGGCTTCAATCTGCCAATAAGAAGTTGGAGGCTACCAATAGACTTAGGCAGTATGCTGCTGAATCCATGGCCAAGCAGAGGAACCTTGAGATGGAGTTGGTTTCAGCTAAGTCACACACGACAGAACTTGGGAACTCTAATAAAGTCTTTCAGGCCTCAATCTAAACTTTTCAAATTGAGTGCAGGGACTTGAAAGAGGATCAAAGAAGGAAGGTAGAGGAGATATAATGGTTCCATCTTCAAATTAACCAGTCACAATCCACACTAAAATCTCAACATGCAAAGTTAATTGCTGAGTACACCAAGCAAGTGGAGAAAATGTATCAGTATGTGTACTAGCGTTACAAGAAAAAACATGCTATCTTGAAGACTTTGATACCAACGAGGACTTTATCACCGAAGATGAATGTTCTATCCCTAAAACCTCACCACTGGGTGTTGGTAGGACTAACAAGAGAGTGAGGTTGACTACTATAGACGAGGATGAAGCTGACCTTGCTAGGGTGTTAGCCTCGTTGGATGCTTCTTTGTGAAAAGATATCACCCTTTGCTTGTATGAGGTTTCTCCTCTATGTCACATCAACGATGCGCCTTTCCTTGTTGAACTGATAGGTGATCTGGATGACCAAGGGAACGTTCTAGAGAGGACTGAAGAATTAGAACCCCTACCATCCGACTTGAATCCCATTACACTCATTGATGACCTAGAAGAATGAACTGAAGTCATAGTTTTTTTTTTTTTTGGTAAAAACTTAACAATTACACTAGTTCTTTGACCTTTGACGAGTTTTACTGCTTTTTTCTTCTTCTTTTTTGTCATTTTTAAAAAATGTTTGTAGGATCTTTCCTCGACAATAGGTTTTTGTGCTTTGCTTCTTTTGTCCCTACTTTGTTCAGGGATTCTTTGAAGCTTTTTGCTTTCATCAATTACTTTTTGCCCCTACTTTGTTTGGGGTTTTTTTTATTTTATAATATTGCATCTATCCTTTAGTGCATTTTGCTAGCATGCTTGCACTCTTTACTTAATCATTGGATTTTTATTCAAGGAAAATACCTTTTCTTGTGTGAAATATTCCAAGGACGAAGTAAACATTTCCTGATTATTTTTTCTAAGTAGTAGGCTCCTCTATGTCCTATTTTTATTACACTGTAGGGACCTTCCCAATTGGCTTGCAATTTGCCAAGCTCGAGATCTGCCATATTCTCAAACATTTTCCTTAAGACTAAGTCCACGACTTGTAGTTGCCGCGGTTTTGACCGCTTGTTGTAATACCCCATATCTTGATGGTGATAAGCATCCATTTAGATCAGAGCTATCTCATTCAATTCATTAGCCCAATCTAGACTAGCTTCGATATATTGGTTTCCTACTAGTTCCTAGGTTATTTGAAACGTTGGCATTCCTACTTTAGTTGGGATGACAACTTCCATGCCATAAGCTAGGGAGAAAGGAGTCTTCCTAGTTGAGTGTTGTCGCATGGTTTGATGTGCCCACAATACTCTAGACAACTCTTCCACCAAGTACCCGTCGACTCCTTGAAGTCTTTTCTTCAACGCATCAAGTAGAGACTTATTTGTTGTTTCCACTTGCCCGTTAGCCTATGGGTAGTGTGGTGAGGAATACAGGTTCTTGATTCCCAACTCAGCATAGAATTTTTTGTAATTAGAGCTATCAAACTGTGGCCCATTATTTGAGATTATCACTCGTGGTATCCCAAAACAATAAATGATGCTCTTCCATAAAAACCTGGTTACGTCATTATCTTTTATTGTTGTGAAAGCCTCTACCTTGACCCATTTTGTAAAGTAGTCAATTGCCACCAGCAAAAATTTCTTTTGGGCAAGGGCTATTGGGAAAGGACCCATTATATCTATTACCCATTGTGCAAAAGGCCAAGTACTAACCAAAGGAGTAAGGGACTCTGATGGTAGCTGGGGGATGTGTGCATACCATTAATAACTGTCACACGTCCACACTAACTCATGGGAGTCCTTATGCATGGTAGGCTAGTAGCACCCTTGTGTGTGGGCTCGATGGGTTGCCCGAGTCCACACACTCCTTCGTGCAATTTTGAAAGGATATACTTCGTTTTTTCTAGGTTTAAACACCTTAAATATGGTCCATTATAAGACCTTCTATATAATTGACCCCCGATCATGCTATATTGTGCAGACTTAATCTTGATTTGATGTGCCTGAAGTTCATCATCTGGTAGCTCCCCTCCGTCCAAATACTTGAAAATCAATTCCATCCAATTTCCATGGATATCATAAACTTGATTTACTTGTTTTCTAGGATTGATGGGTCGTCTTGGTAATAAATTGATAGAATTCTTATTTGCGTGACACAAATAAGGAAACTGCTAATCCAACTAACGCATCTACTTGGATATTCTTTTCCCTAGTGATTTGAGTCACCTTCCACTCACTAAATTTATGAAGCTGGTTTTTCACTTTTTGGAGGTACTTTACCATTCTTTCATTCTTTGTTTCATACTCTTCTTGCACCTGGTTCACCACTAGTTGTGAGTCATTTCGTATATCAAGGTGGTTAGCTTAGACTAACAATGCGAGGCTTACCTCAACATGTAGAGCTTCATACTTGGCCTCATCGTTTAAAGCATGGAAGCTTAACCAGACTACCTGCCTCAAACATTCTCCTATGGGGAATTGAAGGACGAGTCCTATCCCTGTACCTACGCCGTAGGACGCTCCATCAACATGAAGAATCCACTTTTCCACTGTCTTCCAGTCAAAGCAATCTACAGGATTAGGCCACTTAGCGATAAAATCCACAAGGACTTATCCTTTCAATGATAGACGAGGTAAATACTATAGACCAAATTCACTTAACTCCACAACCCATTTTATCAACCGCCTAGATAACTCAAGCCTAGGCAATATAGCCCGAAGAGGAACATTGGTTAAGACATTGACTTGGTATGCCTGAAAATAAGGGTGCAACTTCTTGGATGCCATTTGCAGTGCTAATGACATATTTTCTAGCATGGTGTAGTTCTGGTTAGCTGGCAACATTGCCTTACCAACATAGTAAACTGGTAACTGACTCCCATTAAGGCCTAGCTTAAGCAAAACTGCATTAACTGCTAACTTTGACACTGCATTGTACATGCATAATAGATTTCCTAATTGAAGACTTTTTAAAATTGAGGGTGAGACCAAATAGTTTTTTATGGCTAAGAACGTTTCCTCGCACTCAACGGTCCACTCAAAGGCTTTGGCTTTTTTTTTTATCACATTAAAGAAAGGCTTCAGATGGTCAGTGTGCTGGTAAATAAAATAGGCCATTGCAACCATCTTTCTTGTTAAATGCTGCACATCATTTTTGCTTTGAGGAGATGGTAGTTCTTGTATTGCCTTTGTTTGAGCAGGATCTATTTCAATTCCTCGCTCTGTGACCAGAAAACCCAAAAACACAATTAGTAGGATTCAATTTCATCCCAAAGTGTTGTAGCAAGTCAAAAGCTTGCTGCAAGTTTGCACAGTGATCCTCCTGTTTCTTGTTTTTTACATGTCATCTATATAGACCTCTACCATTTTGCCTAGCATTGGATAAAATATTTTTTTCATCAGTCTCTAATAAGTGGTCTTTGCATTTTTAAGGCTAAAAGGCATTACATTATAATCAAAAGTCCATAATGAGGTTATGAATGTTGTCTTTTCAGAATTAAGAGGGTACATAGGAATATGGTTATAACAAAAAAAAACATCCATAAACAATATCATCTTATGCCTTAAAGTGGCATCAACAATTTGATTAATGCATGGCAAGGGAAAAATATCCTTTGGGCATGCCTCATTCAAGTTAGTAAAGTCTATGCAAACCCTCCATTTACCTTCATTTTTCAACACAACTACCACATTGGCTAGCCGGTCTAGGTAGTAAACCTCATGAATGAATCTCACATCGAGCAATCGGGATACTTCAAGCTGAATTATCTGTCACCTCTCTGAATAAGTCTTCTTACTTTTTATTGGATAAGCTTCAATCTTGGGCGAATCCCGAGTTTATGACTCATCACTTTGGGGGATATTCCCGACATGTCAAAAAGTTCCCAAGCAAAGACTCTAGTGTTCAAATTCAGTTGGTTTACCAATTGTTGCCTTTTCTGCTCTATCAACATAGTATTGACATAGGCAACCTTCTCCAGTCTCCATTTTTATATTTCTACACAAACCAGCGAGTCAACGACTAGGGACACTCGGTCATCTTCGTCCTTCAATAATTGTTATTTCTATTGGGACTCGTCAATGCGGGCATTTTCAATTTCCTCTCTCACAAGCAAGACATTTACTTGATAGCATTGCCTAGTAGCTAGTTGGCTCCCAAATAAGTCCACTTGGCCCGTTTTAGTAAGGGAGCTGACTTTTTAGTGATAACTTAAGGGGGTAGCCTTCATTTTGTGAATCTATGCTTGTCCCAATATGGAATTTTATGGGGAAGGGTTTGACATGACTGAAAAACAAACGTTTAGGGCCAACTTCAATCGACAAAATTATCTGTCCCCAAGTCCGGGTTGTTGATCCATTAAAACCTATTAGTACTCGGCCCAGGTTTCCTAAAGTGGAGATTGGGATACCCATATGCTTATAAGCGGAGATGTGAGGCAAATTAACTGAACTTCTTGGGTCAAAAAGTACTCGACAGACTTGGAACCCGACAATTTTTAGTGACAAAACAAGAGCATCTTCATTCGAGATTGTTATTCGTGAGAGATCCTAGGTGTTAAATGTGTCAGCCCTATCTACAGGCTCCATTGTCCTTGGTACAAAGAAGTAGTGGTCTATAACAATCTTCTCCACGTTACTCGCTTCTTGAATCATTACTTGATGACGACGCTTTGATTCCCAACGTTGATCAATAAGTCCTTTTTGAATGACATGAATGACTGGCAGTGCTCCTCATGGCAGGATCAAGTTGGCCACGACTTACTCAATACTCCCAGTAGACGGTCGTTCACTCTTTTTGACATACTGAGAGAGCAAATCGACTCTTACTATGTCTTCCACTAGATAAAGAAGGTGTTGACACTCATCAGCGGTGTGTCCATGCTCTTTATGGTATTCACAATACCAAGTTTGGTTCCGTTGCGCCGGGTCACCCTTAAGAGTGAAGGACCACCTAAAGCCGGGTAGACTAGTCATAATTGGAAGTAATTGCCCATAGGTCAGATTGAGCGGGGTCCATCATCGGGGTAGTCTTTGGCCCTCTTCACCCCTGTGTGGCTTCTTGCCTTGTGAGGGGTTCCCCGAGCATTAGTGTTTATTCCCTGTATCTTTTTTTGCCTGTGCCGCTTGCATTGATACTGAGATGAGACTTGTTGTAGCATACAAGTCCTCTTCCAACGTAACATACTTGTTGGCCTTTCTAAACTATTCATCAATCGTCTCTAGTGGTTTCTTAGAGACTAAAAAAATGGGGTCCTTGGCCTAATGCTACACTTGAAGGCTTGTAGTAGAGCATCCATATTGTATGTTTCTACTTGGAGCATTACTGGGCCAAACTTGTGCATGAACTGGCATAAAGCCTCACTTTCTGTATTTTTCAGATTCTGAAGGTTGCTGATATTGAACTTCTGCTTTACTGAGAACAAATAATGAGCTACAAAGACTTCTAACATCTCCTTAAATGAGTGAATGGAATTAGGGAGAAGTTGATTGAACCAGGCTAGAGTAGTGCCTTGGAGACTAGTCGAGAAGACTTTGCATAGAAACTCATCATTGTCAATATCAAGTGTCATCATTTGCCAATAATGCATTAAATGATCAAACGGGTCATACGTTCCATCATACATGACAAACTTAGGAATGGTATACCCTCTCGGGGGTTCATACATCAAAATATGCTGGGTGAATGGTGTTGTCATCATATCATTCAAGCGATGAGTTGTGGCTCCTAGAAGCAACTTGTTCGATCGCCCATGTGGGAGCTAGATCGCCGAAGATAGAGGCCAAGCCAACTCTCCTACGGCCTCCACACAAGGCAACCTCATTGTTGTAAGCTGCCGGGATTTGAATATACTAGGGACTAGGGTCCCCACTGGGAAGTGTTGTCTGCCTCATCAATGCCTTCAATGACTGGCATTATTGGAATCCTGAGTTTAGATGGGCGGTGTTCCTTGTGTGAGATTAAAATGGTGTGGGGAACTTGACCAAAGAGACCTGCACAATCTAAAGGTTCCACCACGTCATTATTGTCCTAATGGTGCAAGTGATCAAGATTACTTGTTGATTGATGCAACACTTGAATGTGAGCACATTGATTTTTGAGCTGTGTCCGTAACAAGGCATTCTCTTACCTTAGCAACTTTGTCTGAGCAACGATGGATTCAATTCTTTTCTCCCGCTCCTCTTAACGCCTTTTGAAATCCATAGGAATAATTTTTGGTGCGGTAGCCCTCTAAGGAGTTGTTGTACTAATTGAATCCCATGGTTGACTGACTATCTCCTATTGCGAAGCTTCCAACTCCAAACAAAAATGGGGGTCTATTTTCAGCTCAAAGTAAAAAATGTTACTTTAATGTAGAACCTTTCTATAGACGGTGTCACTTGTTGGAACTGAGAATTTCTTGAGCAATAGTCCTCTTCTTGTTGTGCGCTTCCTTATACTTGCCACACAAGGCTTACCCAATTTTACCCCGGGATCACCTCCTCTGATGATTAAGTTACCAAGGGTTTTCTAGAAAATGTAATATTTTTAGTGCTACTATTTTTTTTTCTCTTGGACTTGCCAGTTGCATTCATATACCTTTCAATTACCAATAGACGTGGAGATCGCGAGAACACATTTTGGTCACTTTAAGCGGTTACCGCCTCAAGTGTTAACTTCCTCCACTACTCCTCGTGGGTTGTTCTCCCACGCTATTTCCCACTTTACTTGTTAGGCTATTTGAGTTAGCTGGGCCATTAGGCTTGTTGGACTTTTAATCTTGACCCAAACTGGCCTAAATCAATGGATAGTTTTTTGGGTAGGTTCGTTATCCCCATTTACGACGATGCCCACAATGCATGCTAAGTTTTAATGAGAATATCGACTTTGGTCATATCCTTCTGATTTTGGTAATCAGTATGAGTATGGTATTGATGCCTCCATTTGTGCTGCCACCTTGCTCAAATTTAGTGTAAAATATCCAATTAAATAGAGTCAATGGCACCAAATGTTCACTTTGATCCAATCAAACAATTTAGTTTTCTTTATTAGTTGTTAAATTGAACTGTTTAGATACTTAATTTACATTTCCTGATCCTCACATTTTCAAAGGTCAGCTTACAATGCCACAGTTTATACATACTTGTTATGATTAATATTAATCATTCATCAACACTTTACATTCCTTCCATACGTTACTTTACATGCTCACCACCAACTCATGGAACTCTTAAGATTTTCAGTGGGTTGAAAATTCTAAGCTTTCCATTATGGAAAATCTAGTTCCAGTAAGGTAACATCAAGATGGATAAATGAGTGCATTTTAAAAAATTTATAAGAATTAATAATTCAATTTTAACCTATGAGATATCAAACATAATTATTATGATAAAATAATCAAGATAATCACATAAATAAGTAACAAGACAAAAAATTTTCATGAAAAACCCTTACACTAACTATAGAGATAAAAAACCACGAGGTTTAAGACTTCTAATCTAAATCTACTATATGAGAACAAGTTCCACAAATTTACTTGATTGTTTTTTACTCTTCAAAATCTATAACTTGTTCCACGTTCGCGACGCAACAACCTTCAATTGCTCTAGTGAATGCACTTCAGCCTTGTTAAAGGGAGACATGTCTTCAAACAACCCTAAATTCAACACTTGAATCTTTCTATGAGAGATTGAGAATGGTGTGACAAGGTAAAATTGATCTCTCTATCAATCCCTCTAACCCTGAAAGGGTTATAATGAAGTATGTATAGACATAAAAGCCATAGGGAATCGATATTTCAAAGTTTTCAAACTCGATTTGTGTGAATATTTCAAAAATATTCTACCATATTTTGCACGAATGCTCGAACGCACTTACCCCACTTGAGTGGTTCCTCAATTTTTAAATATTTAATAAAATATTTTTAATTTTAGAAAAATGTATCAATCCCATTTATATCCTTTGATCACCTAACTTGCCACAAGTCAAACCTTTTAGACATACCTATGACTTTCCAGTTTGATGAACAACAATCTTGTATCTTCAATGGAAAGTAAGTCATTATTTATAAAGTTTCTTAAGTTAGAAAATAATTGGAACAAAATTACCAACAAATAAAAATGATTTATTGTCCTCACACATTCCTCTTTAGTTCTACATGAATTTGAGGTCAAGGAGAGCTTATTACTTTTCTGATAAAACTATTCTTTGATTGAGAGCATGCATTTGTTTTGTGAAGACTTTGATTTTTGGAAGTATGATTGCAAAATGATGGTTCTGCTTAAGAAGGAACCTGCATTACACACTTATAAGCATCAAAATTAAGTGTGAATTGATTCGACTCATGGTAGCTTAGCTTTAAAGGCGTATCAACAAAATTTATACCTTAAATACTATTACTAAAGTAGCCAAGCTACTATAGCATAGTGGTTCTAGGATCGTTCACTGGGATGGGTTTTCACTTCACAAATGATATTAATTCAAAGATGAATTGGTGCCTTTTCATTTCAAGGTTAGCTTTAAAAGAAAACATAAAGATGTAAATGTTTTAGAAAGATTTAAACTAATCTAAGCTAACATTAAAGATTAAAATGAAAGGGTGTAAAAACAAGTTTCTCAAAGATAGGATAGCTATGCTCTGACTCTTATGCAAATTGGAAATCTCAGGATAGGCTCCTCGCGTTAGGGTTGCAACTATGGTGATGCTTGCTTCCCGAACCGGTATGGATTTAGCAAATCAAGTTTTAATCCTTTAAAATGGCAAAACAGATGGTAGTGAATTTCATCAATGGTTATTCACCTTAGACTTCCTTTGAATGGCTCGTAAGAGATAACTAATGGTCTAAAGGCAAAAGCTTACCAAATATTGGCAACTTAAAGTCATTCCAGGTGATAAACTCACCTTTCAATGGTCATTGAAATTGATTCTAACAGATTAATGCAAAACTTGGAATTGAAAACCTCACCTTCCAATAGCTCGTAGGAGATAACTAATGGATAAAAATCCAAAAGCTTATCAAGTATTGGTCGTTGGAAGTTGTCCAAAGGAAATAAAAACCAAACTTTGCATTAATGAACCATTAATGAAAAACGACTACCTTACCTTCCAGGTGCGAGAAATTTCCATGGGATTGCATCCAAGTCATCACATAACATCCATACTTTGAGAAACTAAAAGTTTTAGCCAATCATCCTCTGAGGAAAAGCCCTCAGAGGCTGTTTGGCTACTAAGAAAATAGAAATGGGGAAGAACAGGAGAAGAGAGAAAAAACAGAGCAAGGCTCTGTATATTCTATATATTGATCTATCTATATTATAGTGGATCACATGATTACATGATTACATGATTCTCGAGAACAAGCTCCCGAGAGCTATATATAAAGAAAATTACAAAACAAAATATCTGAGGTTATTCACCCCTTTTCCAAACTTGATAACTAAGGAATCCTATAATTGGTGGGTTACAAGGAGAAAATGGGGATTTAGACATCAAAAAATCTAAAGAAGAATATCTCACAATGTCGGTCGCAACTATCGGGAAGCTTCAGGAGAACACCCGTGCACTGTGCAAAATGGCTGCGAAATCATTTCGCAGCCAAAGGCTGATTTCGCAGCCCTGCGAAATTGGCCTTCAGCTTGGAGTGATCTGCTTCCAATGGCTCTAACTCCTTCGTTTCAACTCCGAATCACGCACCGTTTGAAGCATTAAATTGTTGACTTCTTGATCTTCGAAACGACATATAGAATGTATAAATTCGACTTCAGGAAGTGCTCCAAAAGTGGCTGAAATGACTGTCATCAAGAATGCTTCATGGCAGATATTCTCTTTACTTCCCCTCCTTGCATTCCGGATTTGCTTATGGCAAAGGACTTCAAAGCTTTGGTTCTTCATGTTTTTGAGCTTTCCATTGCTTTGCCATGGATTCCAAATAACTCTCCTCAATCTCATATTGCTTTGGTGATCAAAAAGCTATCAAAACACCAAAACTTAACACAATTTGATTAGAATTGATTGCAAGGGTCCTTAACATGCCAATTGAGTTAAAAGGTAATAACTACTACTCAAAATTGTTTAAAAGAGTTAATTACAAGCTATCAAATAGCACTTTTTGAGTAGTAATCATGAATCAAGCACAGATTTTCTTAAGAAATGAAAAGATGAGAGGGAAAAAAAGGGAAAACATCTTCATTCCAATAAGTAATGAACAACTTCATCAATATTGAATCAAAAGAGCAGGCGGAAAATATGGGAATAATTCATTTAAACCCTATTTTTGGGGAATTTCCCTAGTATATAGGTCTACAGAGGTTCGCATGAGAGGAAGAGGAGCTAAATAAGGCAAAGACAACTCGTCGTGCATGACCAGTTAAAACCTTAAATAATGACAAAGGATGACAAGCCATCCTTGGTTCAATTCCACCATCTCTACCTTTTCATGCAAAACTCTTAGACACAGAACAAAAAACATGGAAGCCAACAATTTTCTTTCAACTTAAGGATTTTCCACCACTACAAGATGTACAAGAGTTGACTGTTGATGGATCTTTGCAGCATTGATAGCATTTATATAGGCATACCAGTTTGAGGCAGGGGAGGGTTGAGATTCCCATTATGTTCAATCTGGGTTAACCAAGACATATGCACCCCTTGGTATCGCCTAAAGACAACTAACTGGTTGGATGAGATGCTAGACTTCAAAATATGGGAATAGAATCTCATATGCTTCTAACAGAGAATAGTGTTGCTTAGAATCCTTTTTATATATGCCAATGCGGATAACTTGTCTAAAATGTATAAATCAATAATAAGACCTTGTTTAATTTTCATTTAGGGTCAAAGCATAAATTAATAAGAAGTGAGGCTAATGTTTTTTCTGCCTCTGTCCATGGATGGCATTCTCTATGCCTACATTCTCCATGCTAATTAGGTAAAAAAAAAAAAAAAACTTTGCAATCTAACTTCATTTGAATCATTCAATATAATTATGAAGATATGGGAAAGGAAATCAACAAAAATAAATGTTTGAGAAAAAACTATTTTGCTAATGAAAGGATGTTGCAAATGCATTCATCTATAAAGTGGTTTTTGACCACATAAACTTGTATCATGTAACCATGTTAAAGCCTAAAAGGTGTGTTGGGTAATGGGAAGGTCCCTGCATTGTAGATAATCCATTTATGTTACTTCATTTTCTTTTAATTTGAAGAACCTTAGGCTTGGTTGAGGGTATTGATTTTGAGTGATCAAATACAATGGACAAATAAATTTGTATGCTACATATCAAGGATTTTTCAATTAAAAACATATCTAGACTTGAATCCACATATCTTTGCTTTAGTTGATGTAGGATTAATTAATCCACCACAATTTTGCCTCAATCATCAAGAATTTTTTGTCTTAATGCTACCCACTTGTATGTCAATTTTAGAAGAGAATGGTAGAAAGGAATGGAAAAAGGTGGTGGCTTCTTTATGTTTGGCTATCAAAAAGTGCCTCGAATATAAACATAAGGGTTCTTTCTATGGATTTTAGGGTGAGGAAAAAAAGACCACACTGTGATTATTGATCTAGCCTTAGCCTCGACTATCATGATGCACTCAAGACCACATGGTACACCCTAATCTTCTAATTATTCAATAAAATAATTACATACCTTGATTGAATAGCTCAAGTAGTGAACATTATGACCCATAGAATTTTCCAAAAATTATATATTCAATCTTCACTCCACTAAAGAAAATTAATTGAACTCTAGTCACCTATAATAATTATAATGAAGCCAAAAATAAAAGCTCTAGTCAATGACCTATTATATATATCATTACATAATATTCCATATAAATACCCATAATCCAATTATAAATTGTTAACAACCATTTGGATTGCATAGTTATTGCTTGATTTGCAAATTGACTTTTATTCTTTGATCTATTAATATGGTTCTATTCACAAGGGTAAGTATCTAATTCAAACCTTAGTCTTTGTTGATGGAATTCATTATAGAAAGAATGAAAGAAGTTGGGTACATCAAAGACTAAGACCCCATTAACTAACTGGTCTCTGCACCAATCTTACCCACTTAGATCTGGAATCAACCATTAGCCTACTAGAATAATAATAATAAAAAAAAAAAATCTAAATCCCCCCAATCTAGCTTTGCAAGGGAACCCCTATAGGGTTCTTCAATTCAAAAGGTAGTGTCCACCACTTTCTTTTTCTTTATATGATGCCCAAAAACAAAATACTAAACTTGGTGTTCACATGAAGGTCGGGGAGCTAAAAGAAGATTGGATTATTGAATCACGAACAAAATGTTTGTCATTGGTTCTAACAATTTAGGAAAGAATTTTGTTACTCAAACGAGAGAGAAACAAAGAGAATTCTAGTCTATGAGACCCATCACTCAAAATAACCTTAGATTCACACTTAGAATCCATTGTCTTTGTCCTTAAAGTAGATTATTTGGCATCTTCTTCTTCTCCTTTGCTCCTGAAAATGTCATTGCTATTTTTTATTTTATTTTATTAATTCAATTGCTACAGAAAGAGGTCTTTACTTTGATTTGATGTGGATATCTTAGCAATGTTCATTACCTTCCTTTGGACTATAAATATGTCACTTGTTTTTACTAGCATCAAATATTTTGATTTTATCATGCTAAAGAGCCTTATTTATCCCATGTTAACAAGAATAGATGATTTGTCTTAAAGAGTCATTATTCCAAGATGAGAAGATAGATAAACCTAGTCTCTCGAGATGTATTGAGATAGAACCCTAAAAAATATTACATGATGTAACAAATTTTATTCATTAATAAGTTTATTTATTTATGTTTTTAGTTCCCTTGTATCATCTCTTTTTACATTATATATGACTAGGGCGCATTAAGAGTTATAAAGAATATCTAGGTCAGGGGTTCCTTACAAAGTGATAAATGGTTTACAATTAGTTCATGGATTTGAGCAATCTAGTAGAGACTATAGTGGATCACTTCCTAATTGAAGGGATGACTTGTTTTGGTTATTTGGATGACTTTCCCATGGTGAGTGTACTAATATATATGGTTACACGTTAGACAAGACTTGTGGTGAATCATGACAATATTGATCAGGTAGTCATAATTCACCAAGCTACTATATTGGATGGACTCTCAATCATGAGAGGATCTTGAGCTTGCGTTTAAATCAATAGGAGACTTTGACATATGGGTGAGACCCTAAGGTGGTTGTATATTACCTATGGATTAGGTCACTATTGATAAAGGCTAGTGACAACAAGTAGTCTCAATAAAGGCACATGATATCTCATGAGATTAAGATAAGGTGTCCTCTTGGGAGATCCTAAGGATATGTGATCAGAAAAACTATGGTTTTGGTAATTCCTTTAGTGGAATTTGACATAGCCTTTTTGTGAGCCAGAATATGTCAATTGATCACATAATAGGAGGATCTGTAACTCAAAATTGGAGTGGTGATCTTGAGAGGTTGATAACATTACCTCATTAGATTATGGATACTAGTTCATAGGGAGTTTGCATGTAGTGTGTTGGCAGATCAGAGGGTTGGCCACGTCCATCAACTCCTCTTGTGTTCGCCGTGGGCGCTTGGGTGAATGCACTATAAGGTTAGGGTATGCGTCTTTTCTAACAGCAATTGCTTTTAGGAGAGTTGGTAGCGCCTGAGATCTTACATAGTGGATAGTAGGTTATGGACTTAAGCTTTGCCTCATAGTATTATATGGGATATTAGAGTACAATTGATTTTTTTTTTATTGGAATGTTGGGTCAACTTCAAAATTACATTCTAAGGGAGCTGGTATTTTTCTATGGATCATAGTAGTCCCTGCTCAAGTTCTTGTTTAATGGTGGCATATTGGGTTTGTAGTTCATAAGTGTTCATAAAAGCGTTTTAGTAAAAACATAAGGTTACACTAGATCTTATGAATGAATTTTTTTAGATTGGACTAATTAATTAATTGAAGCCCAATAGAACTCATTAATTAATTAGGCTTAAGTGGGCTAGATTAGGTGACCCAAACCCAATTTGGCCTTAAGTCACTTAAACCCATAGGAAAGCCTATAAATACTCCCATAGGGTTAGGACTTTAGACTTTTGCCATTGTCTTTCATAGCGAGAGAGAAAGAGAGAGCAAACCCTAACCACTCTCAAGAAAGAGGAAACTATAGATCTAGTTCTCTTATGTTGTGTCAAATTCTATGAAGTGAGAGATCCCATGAAGATTGTTGGATAGGTGAGACCTAAGACAACTATAACCTATTTGATATCTTCTTCGAATCAGATTCGATTTAGGAAAATCCAAATCACAAGACTCGTTTTTTTAATCTCTAGTTCTAGTATTGTTTAATGGTTTTGTTTTTCATTGTTTTCCGTTGTGGCAGATCTACAGAGCCTTAAGCTTAGATTGTATGCACCTTACATGATTCAAAACTTAGGAGCAGAGTAATTCGGAGTTCCCAAACAAGATGTCCTTGTTCTTGCCACTAAACAAGCCAAATTGAAACATATCGATGGGGAGGAGAGAGATTTAGGGATTGAGGATGCCTATAAGAATGCTATTTTTCTATAGATAGATTAATTGGGTCAACTAGTCAACAAAGAGAAAGAAGAGATCAAGTACGACATGTACCAATTGATATTTTTTTTAAGCCTTTATCCATCAAACATAAGAGAGATATTTGGTTGCAGTGGAAGGTTACACTTGAAAACCCTATTCTAGCTATCTCAAAATATTGTTTTATTAATGCAAATTCTCTCTTTCTATTTGTCTAATGCCATTGCCTTTCACTCTTAAGCAATTATTATAGTTGTAACACCCATTGATTTTGCACCTTGAAACATCTTGAGTTGAGAATTCTTCTCATGCTTTCTTAATATATTTAAAATTTTATGAAATTGTATTATAGAATTATAAAGTATATGTCATACCATATATGTAATAATATTATAATATAAAGTAATAAAAAAATTCCAAATGTTCATGTTCAATATATTTTTCTAAATTTATATTAATTATATTTTTTTATATATTCATATTAATTATATGGATAGCTAAGAAGGAATGGTTTATAGCTAAGATACCAATAGTGTACTATATACATGTAATATTTCTAGTGGGCCTAGAGTGGTTTATGTAAAAGATTGCAGTATAACTAGAAAGATGTTTCAAATACCACACATGTATTACCAGTTTGATGTGTAGCCCATTTGATATCTTTGTATCCGAGAATCAACAAATTCAACTACGCATTAGTCACAAAATTTTGGGTTGCATTTTTCATCTCCAATTACTTAATATTTTTCACAAGCACAAATTCCACATTTTATAGGGCCAAAAATTCTTTCACAAAATAATTCTTTTTTTTTTGGTTTATTAGTTTTGCAAATAAAAAATATAGAGTTTTATAACCTCTCCAATGATAGGGTTTTATAATCTTCTATAATAATTATAATGAAGTAATAAATAAAAGCTCTTGTCAATGACTTATTATATCATTACATAATTTTTGCCATCTGATATCCTAATCCAATTGGAAATTATTATCGACCATTTGGATTGCATCATTATTCATTGATTTTCAAATTTGCCTTAATTCTATGTTCTATTGATATGTTTGTATCCCTACGGATGAATATTAAATTCAAATTTAATGGAGTTATCATGACCATGGATTAGTCTTTATTATCAACCTTATAAGTATTAATCAAGAGGGTATTATTGTACTAAATACTGACTTATCATGCATGGTATTTTTTTATTGAAGATATATTTTACTACGTGTCGAATTAATAATTACCCAAGTTAACAAGAGTATATGATCACTTTAGGTCTCACTATAAATTTAAAGCAACTATTAATTCAAAAATTATTTCAATAAATTCTTAATATTAGGGACGTATTAAACATAGTAATTTAGAGAAATTATACATATTTACTTCATAGCATTATTGTTATATATGCCCAAAGGTCCTATTTAATGATAACACGTATACACTAGTACATCTTTCTTAGAATTCATTTCTAATCACTAAGATAAGCCGATTCCTCAATAAGGAAGATGATGTACAATAATTTCTACTTAATTTCCCAAATTTATAAACCATTGTCAACAACTTATCAAGTCATAAACATCTAATGGTTTGTGTCTTCTATCTTCATAGACCCAAACCATGTACAATGCAAGTTAATTGATCGGGTAAGTAAAATACTTATAATGTAAACATTCAACCTAATAATAATAATAAATAAATAAATAAATAAATGTTTTGGAATAACTTTGATTTCTAGGGCTAATCTAACAAAGGGAGATGTACCATCTGCATCTTTGGTTAATTTCTGGATTTTTTTTTCATGGTGACATGTATGATGGCTTATTGCTCTTTGAAGGTTTTTAATTTTCAAATTGTCTTATTTTTTTTATTTGCATGCTTCCTAGCTTTTGCTCAAAATGTGCAATAGCTAGCTACTAATTCTAGTTTTTATATACAACTAGATTCTCTACGAAGGTTTTCCCTTGGCACATTGTTGATAGAAGTATAAGGCATGGAATGTTTGTTATCTTTGTTGAGAAAGGTTTGTTTCATTACTACACTAAATCCAACACATATTATGTTTTAATATTGGCCGTACTAGTAATTGTAAACTTCAAGATACCTAGAAGTTGAATTCATTAATTGAGGTACATATATGTTGAAATTATTAGGGTACAACAAATGGCTATGGTAAGTAAAGGAAATGGAAATCCATAGAAAAAGTTTTAAAAAATGGAGGAAAATTTAAAAAATATGGGTAGACGTTCAAATGTCCTTTTGATGAATGCTCAAACATCCTCCTGATAAATGTTCAATGTCCACATTCAAGTGCCCCCCAAGGAACGTTTGAATGCCAACTCTGCCAAATTATGTTTTGAACACAATTTTAGATTTTCATAAGACCTTTTTAGTAAATTAACTTGGTAAAAACCTTAAGATTTTTTATACAAATTAAAACCCAGTTTTTAGACTGTAATTTTATTCACATGATCTCATAGCATTGTTTAGCAGTCTTAAATCTCACACTCTTTCAAGAACCTTTTTGGAATTCCTTTCAGTATAAAGGCATAGTGCATCAAACTGCTAACCTCAGCACACTGTTATTGATATTTGATATTGCCATATTCTACTAACTAGATTGTGAATATATGCAATCCAATTTTGTGGTTTGTATTTGTGCTCTCACATGTCTTTTAGGACATTGGATTTTCCGTAATGGCAAGGCCCGGTAGATTATCAGTTGATTAGTGAAGATGTTTTCATTTAGTAAAGATGTTTTCATTTTGATAGTTGACATATCATGACTTGATGTGTATACGATATGTCTTGACTTGATATGTATGGATAGGTTCATAACTTCCGCTAGTTTCTTTTCAGCTGATTGTTCAGTTTTATGCTATTTAATTCTAGTGGATTTGGAAACATTTTTTGAAATTACTTTTATTTTTTTCAAAATCCCCTTTATCTACTTCATTCACCCATTCCTTCATATGTTTGTTTGCATGGACTTAATTGATTCTTGTGCAAACAATTTGAAGTACAACATTTCTAACAAAACTAAAGCAAGGAAGAATCTTACTACAATTTTTAAGAGACCAATTGAAGACACCGAAAATTTTGTGAAAGAAAATATATATATATATATATTTTCACGACAGTATCTGCTTCTTTTCACTCTTTCATAAGGTAGAAAACCTTATAATTTTTATATGGAAATTTCTTTATATTAACGTACTTATGTAATCACTATAAACTACATACAAGTTCCTTGCCGAGTTTCAAGACACTGAATGTTGTATTTTCGCCAAGTGGCTGCATGAATTAGATGACGATAATCTCTTTTTCACTATCAAGACAACAACAGTTTCCCTACTTCTAGCAATCTGGTATGCTGTAGTCATTGACTTGCCAAGGAAAGGAATGCCCTATATATGCTGTCTCCCAGAGAATATCACATTTGATAATTTCCTTCTGATTTTGGTAATCAATATGAGTATGGTACTGATGTCTCCATTTGTGCTGCCACCCTGCCCATATTCTGTGTAAAATATCCAATTTATAAATAGACTCAATGGCACCAAATTCCGATAAAGAGATTGTGTTTAGCTTTGATCCAATCAAACAATTTAATTTTCTTTACTAGCTAGTAAATTGAATCCTTAATTTAGATACTCAGTTGACATCTTCTGATCCTCACATTTTCAAAGGTTAGATTACAATGGCACAGTTTACACATGCTAGTTATGATTAATATTAATCATTAGTTGGCACTTTGCATCCTTCCATGCTTTACTCTACTTGCTCACGGCCAACTCACGGAGCGCCTAGGATTTTCAATGGGTTGAAACTCTGCGTTTTTTATCCCTTTCTAGTTCTGTATGACATCAAGGTCAGGAAGAGCTTATTGCTTTCCTGATAAAGAATCTAGTAATGCCTTTCTGAAACCATTCTTTGCAAAGATCACTCTATAGAGTGTATGGTTATTGCTGAGAGCATGCATTTGTCTTGTGAAGACTTGGACATTTGGACGTATCATCGCAAAATGATGGTTCTGCTTAAGAAATAACCTGCATTGCATACACATAAGCACAAAAATTACGTGTGTATCAAGCACAAATTTTCTTAAAAGAAAAAGAAAGATGTGAGGAAAAAACGGATACCACCTTCATGCTCATAAGTGATGAAGAGCTTGCTCAGTTCATACCCTTAAGCACATGAAAAAGAGAAAAAAAAAATGGTAAATGAACCAAGGAGCAGGGAAATATGGAAACAAAATAATTAGTTTAAACTCTGTCTTTGGTGAATTTCCCCTAGTATATAGGTCTACAGAGGTTCGCATGAGAGGAAGAGGAGCTAAAGGAGACAGGGATAACCAGCCGTGCATGACCAGTTAAAGCCTCAAATACCAACTGAAAAATGACGGCCAGTCATCCTTGGCTCAATTCCACCCTCTCTAACTCTTCATGCAAAACTCTTAGACACAAAATTTTCTTTTAATCTAGGGATTTTCCCTCATACAAGAGCTGCAGGCTACTAATTCTATGTTCTATTCTATGCCTAGTTTCTCTTGTCGATGTTTCTTTGGAGCATTGTTGGCATTTATGTAGGCATACAAGTATGATCGAGGGATGGGAGTGCTAATATCCTCATTATTCTCAATATGGGTTGACCAACTACATATCTGATAAGTGCAGGTGTTCTAATGCCTTCTCAATATGAGAATCATCCTTATTCGCATGCACCCAAAGTCTTTTTCTGATATTTGTGTGAACTTTGGCTCAAACACAAGATTATATGCACCCCTTTGGTGTCACGTAAAGGCACAAAGATCAATTGGTTTGCTGAAATGCTAGACTCGGAATATAGGAATAGCATCTTGTGCGTTCCCAAGAGAGTATTGAAGCTTGGAATCCTTTATGTATGTCAATGTGGATTACTTCGATCTCTAAGATTTTGAAATCAATTTAAGCCCTATTTTTAGGCAGAAATTAATGATGGGAAGAGGTGAGCCTTGTGTTATTTCCGCATGTCTTTAACATTCCATCTGTGCACATTCTCTATGCCAACTATGTCTATTTTTTTTTTATTATTATTTTTTAAAAAATTGACTCTAATTTTCACTTGAAACCCTAAATATAGTTTCATAGGTAAGATAGAAGAATTCCAAAGAGAAACTAAAGTTGGAAAAGGCTCTTCATTGATGAAGCATTGTGGGGACAACATTATCTTTGTGATTTGCATGCAGGAGTGCTGGCCCTTGAGAAAACGAATAATATTCATCAAAGAATAAATGTGATTCATAAATAGCTTGTTGGATGAAGTGGTCTTTGACCTTTTTTGTCATAAACATATGGACCACATAAACTATATGCCAGAATGTATCCAAGTTGACAAATGGGTTGAGGCTTTTCGAAGTCAGAAGATGTGCTGGCAGTAGTTGTCTCCTCCCTGATTCTCAACACCTAGTGTTGCTTAGTAAGACACTTCATTCTTTTATCTCTTTCCATTAAAACTGGACTTCACTAGTTATGAATAAAATAAAAAATAAAAAATAATGGAAAATATAATTTAAACCTAAAAACAAGATTTTAAACTAATAATGTAAAAGCTATCATATAGTTTTATAAAATAAGAAGACCAAAGAAAATTTAAAATATATATATATATATATATATATTATTGTTAAGAGAAGTTGAGCAAAAGATAATAAAAAAAGGGAAGAATTAAGCCTTCACAATCATTTAGAGAATTAAAATTCAGATAATAAATTCATGAAAAAAAAATTAAGTCTTAAGATTTATTTGGACAAATAAAATTAAGATAATATGTTGATAAATAAAAAAAATGAAGTGAAAATTGAGAAAAGATCGAAGAAAGATAAGTACAAAAAAGTGATATATTTTAAGTCAAAAAGAATATATATATATATATATATATATATATATATATATATATATATATATATATATATATATATATATATTAAGTTTGCTTTTTTATTTTAATTTTTAAACAAAAAATGGCAAGTATAAAGAAAGAATTTGTACTTTGAGTTGTCAAGTTTTCTTCTATATTGAGTTTCATCAAATTTTCTTTAAAGTTATACTACAAAGCAACTAAAGAGTTAGATATTTTTTAAAAAAATACATAAGAAAAAAAAAAAAACAAAAGATAGATATTAAGAATAGGGGCTAATTTGTACAATGAATCAATTTTTTATATTTACATTTTTAGTTTATATGTACTGTTAACCATTTTCTTATTTTAAATTTTATCAACTAAAGAGTTTTTATTCGATTTTAATGGAAGGGATGAGAAGATGAGGTATTTTAACAAAGAACATTGAGTTGATATAACATTAGGTATCAAAATATTATCAACCACTTGAGAATTAAAAAGGATTTTTACCTCCTTTCTTCACTTTAGGTAATATGTCGGAGTAGAACTCGCCCATAAAGAAATGCACATATTGTGTAGTTAGTAGTGATTAATGATTTTAGCCCATCACATGGTTTAGCTTAAATAGTATAGCAAAAAGCTTCAGTTCCAAATAACAATCATTAGTAATAAAATTTCTCAAATTGATGATGTATTGATCCTTTTAATTTAGGGATGCAGGGTTAATTAGCTAATCCAAAGATGGTATTAGTCAAATTTCATGTTTTATCCATTAACCCTTTTGTGATAAATTCATAATTACAATCTGATTTGTTCCAAGGTCACAAAACTTCCTGCATTAATAGATTTTTTTTTATTTTTTATAAAGTACATCGAGGACTTTAGCATGTAGGTTTTTGTAGGGGAAATTACAGTGTTTGATGGTTGCTGGTTTAGAGGAGACTTCGCTCAGATCTTGCTATCTATAGCACATAAAATATCAATTTCAAGCGCTATTCTTGATGAAAAATTGGATCTCAATGACTACAGTTTTTAAAAATTAAAGAAAAATAAATAAAATTTATGCCCATTTTCTTATATGAGTTAATGGTCTAAATCATTATGAATGCTCTCATTGATCATTGATGTAGCATATATATAATATTCACTACATATCAAACTTTAGGGAAACAATCAGGGGGACAAGAAGGCAGATAATGAATCTATGATAGGATTTGTGGGGAAGGCCTGTCTCAGTCTGAGTGCCGTTTCTAGGCTCTATATGCATTTTTCTCCCTATTGGAACACACTATTGCTTGACATATTCCTCTTTTGTGATCATGAATTTAATTATTCCATGCATTAAGATTAATAAGTATGATAAGATTTTCGGAATTGATACTAATTTGAATTACATAAAAGTTCCCCCACCTTTGTAGGCCCGGGGTTACGTGAGGGTGCAGTTGTGAAATGAAATCCCAAAGGTTAAGTTAATCTATAATTAAATTCTGGCTAATAGCTATACTTTCAAAAGAGCAATGAGGGTCCTTTCATTTTTCGACAAAAGCTATACTTATGTTTGAATTGAAATGCTCTAGACATGATAGTTTATATGGGTATTGGTCTTCAACCTAACTGATATATACTTATTGCACCAAGTAGAAATCATCAGGAGTTCCTTCCAAGGGATGATGACTATTTGGGCATTTCCTGATTCAGCAAATTCAAGAATGAGCATGGAGTTTTCACTGTATTTTTTCCTCTTTTCGCTTGCTCGATAGGTCAAGATTGAATCACTTGCTTGTGCAAGGTACACAAATGTAATTTAATTGAAAACCGATTGGCAGTGATGCTCAACATTGTGCAATCTTTATCCATGGGATTTCGACAAAAATGTCATTTTTTTTAGAAACATTTATTAAAATATGACAATTTCAAAATTATTTTCAAATCTATTGCACCTTTGGAGATTCATCCCCTTGAAAAACGGGCTTGCCCACTAGTTTTTCTTTGAATTTATTATGCAGAGATGGGGAAGACAGTGAAACTTTTTTTTTGGGCGGACTTATTTTAAAAATCTGGGAAGCAATGACGAGGAAGTGATTGATTATTCTTATGAAGCCAAAGCCAGGAAAAAACCAATTTCCGCATTAGCTTAGTTCCCATCTCATATAAAAATAATGGTGTTAGGGGTTTCAAACTTGCCTTATATGGAAAGTTGAAAAAACTTTGGTTCAAGTACAAAAATCACCTTTTCAAAATTCAATTGAATTTGTCATTTTAAAAGATAATTTCCAATGGAATTCCTTCTAATTAACATAAATTTGAAAACATTTTTTGAATTGTCATAATTTAATTTTTTTTTAAATTACTATATATTTATATATTGTCAAAATACCCTTTTATCTACTTCATGTACCCATTCCTCTTAATGTTTGTTGCATGGACTTAATTCATTCAAGAGTAATAGTTTAAAGTACAATATTAATTTATGACACAAGTACACCATTTATAACAAAACTAAAACAAGGAAGAATTTCACTACTATTTTTCAATGTTTTCAGAATCGGATCGAACATTGAACCGGAAAAGTTATCGGTTTACGGATTAGACTAGTGGTCGAACTGGTGACGTAATAAATATATAATTTATATTTTATTAAAATTAAAAATTATTTTAAAATATATATAATTAAAAATTAATAATATTTATAATATTATTTATTCATTTTTATATAAATGTATTAATATTTTAAATTTATTAAACAAAATATATATATATTATTTAAATATGAAAATATATTGAAAATGGTAAAAGAAATTGTATTTAACATATTGAAAATGAAAAAACAAATTATGTAAATATATATATATAAATTATTTTTTGAAATAAAACCTAACAGCATAGGGGCAGGAGGTGGGTGTTGCAGGCTGCAGCAGGCAGGGGGAGGGGGGGGGGGGGGGGGGGGGGGGGCGGGGGGGGGGGCGGTGGGGGGGCGGTGGGGGGGTTTACAGCGGGTGCGGCCGGGGGAAGGCTTCACAACATTGCAAGAGGGTGGAGTGGGGGCGTTTCATGGCAGCTCCGTGCCGACAACAGTGGCTAGCTTCGAGAGAGGTTGCTGGAGGGGGGGCCGCCGGGAGAGGGCTTCACAGCACTGCAAGAGGGTGGGGTGGGGGCGTTTCAGTGGCAGCTCCGTGCTGACGACAATGACAGCTCCTAGAGAGGTTGCTGGAGAGGGAGAGGCAATTGAACCGCCCGATCTGATTCTGGTTCAACCTTTTTTTCGGGTTAATTGACCAGACCAGACCAGAAGCGTGACCGGCCAGTGATCAGTCCGGTCCGGTTTTTAAAACCATGCCATTTTTACAAGACTAATGGATGGAAGAGAAAGAAGAATTTATGAAAGAAAAAAAATATTTTCCACCATGATAGTATCTATTTCTTTTCAATCTTTCATACTACAGAAAACCTTATGACTATATTTGGTTCCAAAAAGTTTAAAGAAAAATGTGAAGAAAATAAAATAAAGAGAAAAAGTAGGGGAAAGAAAAAAAATGAAGGAAATAAAAAATAAATTTAAAGTCAATAAATTATTTTTATATATTACTTTAAATTTTTTTCATAGATTTAATTCTTTTATATATGGATTAAATAATTTAAAAATAAACACATTTTTTAAAATATTTTAATTATATTTAATCCTTTTTTTTGTATTTTTTTGCAATAAAACCAAATATAAGAAAATAATTTTTCTTAACAATTTTTTTTTCTTTCCCTAGTACTCTCCGATAACCAAACATAACCTATATATTTTATATGGAAAATTCTTTTATATTAACGCAGTTGAGTGTCAAGACACTGAATTTTGTATTATGGCCAAGTAGTGGTTGCATGAACTAGATGACGGTAATCTCTTTTTCACTATCATGACTACTGGCTGCATGATCAAGAAAATAACAGTGGCCTACTTCTTCTAGCACTCTGGTATGTTCTAGTCGTTGTATTGCCAAGGAAAGGAATGCTCTATGCTGTCCACAACTTATTGATTCTGTTATATGGGTGCGTTGAATTTGATAGTGGTGGACTTGCAGTCACTGCTCCTTATAGATGAGCTTATATAGAAGTAAAAGAAATGCATCACTCGCCTAGAAAGCTCATCATTTCTAGGGTTTGGATTTACTTCACGTTATGCTAAGAGATGTTGGACTCGGATGAGCCCATGGCTTAGATTCCATTTTTATGCTAGTATCATATCTGTCTATCATGCATGCAAAATTTTAATGAGAATATCGACTTTGATCATTTCCTTCTGATTTTGTTAATCGATATGAGTATGGTACTGATGTCTCTCATCCATTTATGCTGTCAACCTGACCAAATGCTGTGTAAAATATCCAATTAAATAGAATCAACGACACCAAATATTCATATAAAGAGATTTTCTTTAGCTTTGATCCAATTAAACAATTTAATTTTCTTTACTAGCTAGTAAACAGAATCCTTTAGATACTTAGTCGACATTTTCTGATCCTCACATTTTCAAAGGTTAGTTTACAATGGCACAGTTTATACATGCTAATTATGATTTTCAATGGGCTGAAACTCCGAACTTTTTCTTCCTTTCTAGTTCCGTATGACTTCGAGGTCAAGGAGAGCTTATTGCTTTCCTTATAAAGAATCTAGTGATGCCTTCTAACACAATTCTTTGACAAAGATCACTCTATAAAGAGTATAGTTATTACTGAGAGCGTGCATTTGTCTTGTGCAGACTCGGATCTTTGGAAGTATGCCTTTCCAAAATGATGGTTCTGCTTAAGAAAGAACCTGCATTGCACTTGCACATAAGCATCAAAATTAAGTATGTATCAAGCTTAGATTTTGTTAGAAGACAAGAAATATGAGACGAACGAAAGGAAACTGTCTTCATGCTCGTATGTGGTGAAGAGCTTCATCAATGAACCAAAGGAGCAGGGGAAAGATGGAAATAAAACTATTCATTCAAACCCTCTTGTTGGGGAATTTCCCCTAGTATATAGGTCTACAGAGGTTCGCATGAGAGGAAGAGGAGCTAAAGGAGTCAAGGATAACCCTCCGTGCGTGACCAGTTAATGCCTCAAATAGTGACAAAGGACGGCAAGCCATCCTTGGCTCAATTCCACCCTCTCTACCTCTTCATGCAAAACTCTTAGACACAGATCACCAATCATGGAAGCCAATAATTTTCTTTTAACTTATGGATTTTCCACCCCTATAAGATGTGCAGGAGCTGGCTGCTGATGGATCTTTGTACCATTGTTGGCATTTATATAAGCATACCAGTGTGAGGCAGGAGAGAGTTGGGATTCTCATTATTCTCAATCTGGGTTGGCACAGACATATGCACCCCTTGGTATCGTGTAAAGGCACCAACTGGTTGGTTGAATTAATGCTAGACTTCAGAATATTGGAATAGAATTTCATATGCTTCTGACAGAGATTAGTGAAGCTTAGAATCCTTTACATATGCCAATACGGATAACTTGTCTAAGATTTATAAATCAATAATAAGACCTTGTTTTCTTCTAGGGTCAAGGCATAAATTAATAAGAGATGAGACTGGTGTTTTATCTGCCTCTGTCCATGGACGGCCTTCTCCATGCTAATTAGGTCTATTTGTTTAAAATTTTGTATCTAATTTCACCTGAATCATTGATTAATACAATTATTTAGATATGGTAAAGGAAATTAACAAAAATAAAAGGTTGAGAAAAGAACTGTTTTACTGGTGAAAGGGTGTGGGCAGGCGTTCTTTGAGGAAAAGAATAAATGTTAATGCATGTCATTTGCAAATGCGGTCCTCTAGAAAGAGGTTTTTGGCCAAAGAAACTTGGAATCATGTAACCATGTTGACAAATGGGGTTGGAACTTTTCAGAGTCAGCGCCTAAAAGGCCTGTTGGGTACAGGAAAGGTCCTAACATTGGAGATAATGCATCCTTACTTCATTTTCTTCTAATTTGAAGAACCTTAGGCTTGGCTGAGGATGTTGATTTTGAATGATAAAATGCAGAGGACAAGTAAAAAATTTGCATGCCATAAGCCAGGGTTTTTTTTTAATTAAAAACACACCTAGATTTGAATCCACGTATCTCTTTGCTTTAGTTGATGTAGGATTAATCCTCCACAATTTTGCCTCAATCATCAAGGATAAGTTTTTGCCTAAATGCTATCCACCTGTATGTCAATTTTATAAAAGAGAATGGGAGAAAGGAATGGAAGAAGGTGGCGGCTCCTTAATGCTTCTCTTAGAAGTTCCCTCTGATATAAACGTAAGGGTGCTTTATGTAGAGGTTAGGGTAAGGGAAAAGACCACGATAAGCTTAATGACCTAGCCTTAGCTAGCCCCGACTCTTATGATACACCCAAGACCACATGGTGTGCCCTAATCTTCTAATTACTCAATCAAATAATTACATACGCTAGTTGAATAGCTCGAATAGTGACTATTATTACCCATAGAATAAGATTGGCTTCCATAGAATATTTCCAAAAACTATATTTTTAATCTTTTCTCCATTAAAGAAAATTCATTACACTCTAATCTTCTATAATAATTACAATGAAGCAATAAACAAAAACTCTAGTCAATGACCTATTATATATCATTACATAATATTACTCATGAACGGATATCCATAATCTAATTAGAAATTGTTATCAACCATTTAGATTACATATTTATTCCTTGAGTTACCAACCCACTTTGATTCTATGATCCATTGATATGTTTCTATCCCCAAGGATAAACATCAAATTCCCACTGTAATAATTAGCATTCTATTTGTGCATATTCTCTATGCCAAATAGGTCTATTTATTTATTTATTTTTAAATTAGTGTAATTTTCACTTCAAACCCTAATTAGAGTTTCATAGATAAGATAAAAGAATTCCAAAGAGAAACAACAGTTAGAAAAAAACACTTCATTGATGAGGCATTGTAAGGAAAACTTTATCTTTGTGATTTGCAGGGGTCGCGGCCTTCGAGGAAATGTAAATAGCTTGTTGACAAATATTCATGAAAGGATAAATATGATTCATAAATAGCTTGTTGGATAAAGTGGTTTTTGATCCTTTTGTCATATGCAATGGACCAAACAGAAACTTCATGCCAACATGTAACCATGTTGACAAATGGGTTGAAACTTTTCGAAGTCAGAAGATGTGTTGGAATGTAGACAAGTTGCCTTGTTGAGGATATCTAAGGATAGTTCTTTTAATTAATAAAACTCTGGTTCGGACCCCCTCAAGTAAAAAAAAATAAAAAAAAATAAAAAAAAAATCCTTCTTGATCCTTAACACCTAACTAACATTGCTTGTTGAAATATCCCATTTTCTTATCTTTTTCCATCAAAAATTGAACTCATTAAAATGAACAGAAGAACACAGAAGAACAAAATAATTATGTTCTTTAAAATAAAAAGACATTAAACATTAAAAGAAAATTAAAAATATTATCATTAAAAAGTTGAGCTAAAAACAATTAATAATAAAAGAGAAAGAATTAAACCTTCAAAATAATTTAAAGAATTAAAATGAAGATAATAAATTCATGAAAAATAAATTAAAAAAAATTAAGCATTTAAATTTATTTGGAGAAGTAAAATTAAGATAATGTGTTCATGATAAATAAAAAAAATTAAGACAAAATATGAGAAAGAAAAGAAGATAAGTATAGAGGAGTGATACATTTTAAACCAAGATTTAAATTTTATGATGTTTTATTTTTTAAGTGTACTTTTTATTTTTAGTTTTGGAAAAAAAAAAAAAAAAAGCAAGTATTGAGAAATCTCTAATAAAATATTCTTTCAATTTTCTTTCTTAGAATTCTATTTTTCTTTGAACATTCTCATCTATTCTCTTCTATTGTTACTTCTTATTCTTTTATTTTACGTGTTTTCAGCATGAGACTCTAAGGAATAGCTAAAACATCATTCAATTTTTTTTAAGACTTCTATATCAAACCTTATGAGAGGGTATGTCATAATATAGTTTTCTTTTATGTAATCATTATAATTATGTATTCCCTTACATTACTTGATTACCTAAATTTTAATTAATAATATTTTGAAGCTATATAAGATAAATGTTAAAAATCATATAACCAAAAGTTATGTGAAAAAATATTGTGTTTATACATAGTTAAAAGTTATGTAATTATCATCATTATTCATAACTAGAAGTTCTAAAAAAAAAAATCAAAAGTGATATAAAACTATTATGTTATTGTACATAATAAGAAGTTGTATATTATTATCATTATTCATAACAAGAAGTTATGAATATGAAGATATTAACAATGTTCATATTAGTTAGAGATTTCAGCAAAAATAAAAAATAAAAAATTGAACATTATCCAAGAGATTTCTTTTATTGTTAATTAAATTTGGTTTATGCATTTTTGTTCTTTTGAGAACTGCTATATCTTCTTTTACAATTTTATGAAATTCATATAACTAGAAGTTATGTGAAGAATATTTTATAGTTTGAAGATATACAATCTTTATTTTCACATTTTGTTATAATAAAATTATGTAAAATGAATTATGGCTTATAGATGGAATACTTTCGAAATCACTTTCAACATATATAAAGAAAGTTTTGAAGCACTTTTGTATAGACCAATTACATCCATTAAGTTCTCTGATGATAGTTCATTCACTTAAAATGAAAAAGGATCCTTTCCATCCTAAAGAAAATAATGAAGAACTACTTGGTCTATAAGTATTGTATTTCAATGCTATTAGTGCATTGATGTATTTTGCAAATTATACACGACTAGACATTGCATTCTCTATTAGCTTGCTTGTAAGATATAGTTATGCACTAACTCGAAGACATTGAAATAGAGTCAAACATGTACTACGATATCTTCGTGGAACAACCATTACGAGATTATTTTATTTGAAATGATTAAAATCTTAGTTATTTGGATATGCGGATGCTAGCTATCTTTTGGATCCCCATAAAACTCCATCTCAAATGAGATTTGTATTTATTTATGATGGTACGACAATATCATGAAGTTCAATCAAACAATAATGATGGTCTTCTTTTCAAATCATTCAAAAATACTCTCAATTCATGAAGCAAGTCATGAACATGTATGACTAAGGTCAATGATCCAACATATTTGGAAATCATGTGGACTACCCCCATCAAAGATAATGCTACCAAGTTACATGAAGATAATGTTATTTGTATTACATAAATTAAAGGTGGATATAAAATGTGATAGAACTAAGCATATCTCCCCCAAATTCTTCTATACTCACAAGCTCTAGGAGAATGGTGAAATTGATATTCAATGAACATCTATTCATGTGATAATCTATCAAATCTATTCACAAAAGCATTGTCATTGACTAAATTGAAAATGTTAAGATACAATATGAGAATGGGACATTGAAAGATTTACTAGTTTAAGTGTTAAAGAAAGCATAATCATATCTAAATGAAGGGGCAGATGGGCGGGGGGCGGGAAGGAGGAGAAGGGTGGGAGAATATTGATATAAATATACTACACTATTTTTTCCTTCGTCTAAGTTATTTCCTAATGGGTTTTAATGGTAAGATTTTTAACGAGGAAATTTTAAATGATCAAAGTATTTAAATGATATTGTACTATTTTTTCTTCACTAAGGTTTTTCCCATTATGTTTTTCTTAGTAAGGTTTTAGTAAAGCATATTCTTATAATCATTTGAGGGGGGTGAGTGTTATATAATATGAGAATTTATTGGATCATGGAACCTTTTGGATGATCATCCACATTAATGTAAATCTCTTTGTGATTACCTATAAAAAGAGAGACCTCTAATGAAATATTCATTCAATATTTTTCTTTCTTAAAATTCTATTTTTCTTTTAGCATTTCCAATATTTTTCTCATTTCTTCTTTATTAAGGTCTCTGAAGTCAACATAAACTCTAACTTTGTCATCTTTTTTGGGAACATGGACGACGTTAGCCAACCACTTTGGATACTCAACCGTTGATATAAATCCAACACTGAGTTGTTTATGAATCTCCTCTTTCACCTACAGACTCCAACATGGGTGTCATCGCCTCAATTTCTGCTTAACTAGTTTGGCATGTGGTAGGATGGATAGATGATGTTGAACTATAGAGGGATCAAGGCCTGACATGTCCTCATATGACCATGCAAAGACATCCAAGTATGACTTGGGTAAATGAATAAGTTTATCCCTCTCATATGTGGATAGGGGTAAAGCAATCTTCAACTCTCTAGGCTGATCATCTGTGCCAAAATCAACAGTCTCAATATCCCCTATTGCAGGTGAAACTCTCTTATCTATGGGATCAGAATCATGTTCAAAAGAGTCTCTATCTGAATCGGGTTATGCAATTTCATCATTTATATCAAATCTCTATGAAGTGGGTGAATAAGGTGCAAGTAACAAAACATCATCACAAGAGATAGATGAATACTCGTAAATGCTCAAATCCATAACTGAATCATCAGAAACATAGTCAAAACAGGTGACAAATCCCGATAGAATGTCAAATGAAAGAGGTGGGTCCATAGAGGCCAACGCTCCCTCAATTGGGGCAATAGTGCCCTTATACATGTCAATAGTAGGAACAACAAAAATAGGAAGCTCATGAGCAGGAACAGTCTGATCCTCTTCGGAAATCTCGATGACAGATACTCCAAAAAAGCTCCAATGGGGAGAAAGGCTCGCGCTGAACTACATCAAGGAATTGACTAATACTCAACATGTCCATCTCATCACGATACTCATCACGAGGAACTACTCCATCAATCATATCTGTAGGCTCAATGACTACCCCATAATCAGTAGTCTCATTTGGGAAGCATAAGGAGAATAAGTTGGCTCGATCCGAAGATGGTAGAACGATCGTCACAGAAGCTAACACGCCAAGGGTCTCATCACCCATCTGCATCTGATGTAGCATATGCTGAAGCTCATCCATTGTACCATCCTCAACACAAGGCTGAATCTCTGATCCCCTAACAAAGTAATTGGCCAAGCTGAAAGTGTAAGAGTGAATAAGATAATCAAATGGGATGCCAGACAATCGATCTCTCACCTTGTCCCTACGTAGTCATGCCATATAACAAACATCATCCTCAAAAGGGGTGAATCCAAGTCTAAAAGAAGTATCATGATCAATAGTGGTCACAAACTCACTAGATCCATGTTGGCGTCATCCTAAACCAAAACCAGGTAGAAACGACATGTCTCTCATCATATCAAGAATAAGGGTACTTCTGTTGGTCAAATGACATGGCCACGAAATCTCTGCAAAAATCCTGAATCTCAAGGGTCTGTACCTCATCAAATGTGAATCCTATAAGAAAAAAATCATCATCACTATGACCGATCTACAATACTGGCTCAAAGGATGAAATCATGTCTTTGGTAGACTGTACTGTAATAACCTACCCATCATGGATAAACTTCACCTTCTGATGAAGGGTAGATGGAATAGCTCCAGCTTGGTGAATCCAAGGTTGGCCCAAAAGCATGCTAAAGGATGCAGGAATCCTCAAAACCTGGAATAATATAGAGAATATGGTTGGGTCGATCAGCAAATCTATACTCAAAGTGCCCCCCTATGAGTGTTGTCCTAAGCTCTCACTGTCTGTGTAGAGGGACCAAAATCTGAGGGTGCAAAGTCGAGGGCTACAATGGTGGCCAATGGACAAACATTCAGGGCAAAGCCATTGTCCAATATGACGGATGAGAGTCTGTGGCCTGAACAAACAACTGAAATATAGAGAAGACGAGTATGGTCAGAACCTTCCCATGGTAGATCATCAGTAGAAAACACAATGCAGGTAGCCCTATCAGCTGTCATCATATGAATCAATTCCTCTATAGTAGTAGAGGTCTCAACACGTATCTGACTTAAGGATCGAATAAGTGCATCTCTATGGGTACTAGAAGTGGAAAACAAACTCAAATGGATATCCGAGCCTGGGTGTTCTACAGCTGTCTCAAGATCTCATCATCCTCCTTCTTGACCTCATCGCGAGAGTCCGTACCACCAAATGGTCTAGTAACTGGAGGTGCAGCCTGAGCTATCCTCCCACTATGAGTCATAACCTGTACATCAAAATCCTCAGGCCATAGAATAAATGGAGCAAACGTGTCCCCATGCCCGACATCTGATGGTGTAGAAGGAATCAACTGTAATGGTGCTCTATCCGAGATCAAAATGAATGGTGCAAGGATAAAAAAATTTGATGTAACTCCTACAATCTCATAGCCATTGTTTGGAACAATCATCTCAAGCAATCCATCATCCCAACTCAACATGTGTATGACATCATCCTAAACAAAATCCATGTGATGAATACCACCAGTAGGTGGAGGCACTGAATGTGTGGTGTGAGAAGGTAAATGGTTCGTGGTCACACTTGGTTACCCTAAGTTAACCAGACCCTGATCTATCAAGTCCTTACTAGCATGTCTCAGAGCAGAGCAGCGATCAGTGTCATGTCTTGGACCCTAATGGTAAGCACAGTGAAGGTTCATCTTGAACTGAGGTGGCATAGGCTGAGGTGGTGGTCTCAGTGCCAATGCAATCAACAATCCTCCCTCTACGAGCTTCTAGAAAGCTCAACTCAAAGGCATTCCCAATTAGGAAAACTGTCGCATTTGTCTCTATACAGGCGAAGCCCTAGACTGAGGATAATGGGTGGGTGGCCTCTGTGTGGCCTGAGTAACATAAACTGGTTGTGGAGCTGGGTGTAGATATGTGGGAGACATAGGTCTAGAAGAAACAGGTGACCTATACTGCACATGGGTGATGGTGAGTAATAAATTCCGGAAGTTTGCCCATTGTCTGATAATATCTAGGTGGCCTCAGTCTGGCTACACTGATGGCATTGACGTCCCCTAGTCTCTGCCCAATAGCTGGTTTCTTCCCATTCGAGTTTGACAGAGAAGACTCAGGCCATAATCCTCTAGCAATACCCTCCTCAATACCATATAGTGCCTGCACTAAAGATCCAAATTCTACGTGTAGGAATCCTATCAAATGCCTAGCAAATCGAGGCTACAAGTTCTTATAATCATGCTGATCTGATCCCTCTCATATGGCCTATCAATGATCTAGGTAATCTTCTCCCTCCAACGAGATATGAATGATGTCACTGTCTCAATGAGCCTCTGCCTCAAAGCCTCCAACTCTCTCCGTGAGACATCTATGATAGTGTTAAATGCAAACTGTCGTAGAAACTCCTAGGCTAAATCCTCCCATGTACGACGACGTGACACATCCAAAGAAGTAAACCAACGTTGGACCGCCCCACTTAAGGACATGGGAGATAACATAATCATCTGAGCCTCATCCAAACCGTGGGCCCTCATCACAGTACTATATAGTCTCAAATGAATGTGAGGGCATCCAATCCCTGTGTATCGCTCGATTACTGGCATCATGAACTTGGTCAGCATACTAGCCATTGGTAGTCCATCAAAATCATCCCATACCATCCCTTCATTTGATATTCTCAACTATCTTATCCTCTGCTCAAGCCTATCCATGTGTGCATGGGCATTCTCCCAGGTCAGAACAACCACCATGACAAGTGATAGGGAAAACTTAGTCTGACTCTATAAAGTAAATGGTGTAGGTTGTGGAACTATCTAACCAAGTAGGGAAGGTGGTGGTATCTGAGTGTCTTGTGGAGCTGTTTGACTAGGCGAAAGAGGTGGCAGAATAGCGGGATGATATTGCACACTCTCCTGAATTGGAACTTGTTGGGCCTGTTGCCTATCCATCCTCTGACCAAGACTAGTTATGGCCTCCTGGATCAAAGCCATGGTAGCAGCGAACTAATCAACTGTAACCACCTGCGAATCCATATCTGTCTGATTTGACTGGTCCGACACTTTGATAAATCTACTTCTAACTTTGATCCAAAAAACTAAACCCAGATCGAATGTATCAATACTCCTACAATAGTGGAAATACTAGATAAGATATAGTGTAATGGAAACTCTACAATAAATGTCTATCAACTATGCAGGAAGGTAACCCGGAAGTATTCAGACTGATATTCAATTCTAATCAAATATATAAGAGACTACTATGAAGATAACTAAACCTATTACTACTAACCCAGCTCTGAGGGCCCACAGATGCACCCATGTGTAAGAAGGGAATCCTAATGGAAGGATCTAAGGCTCAACCTACAAGGCCAAGGTGGCTCTAAAAGGATATGGGTGGACTTTAAAAGATCCCTAGCAGAAGCGATCATACCCTCTGGCAGTACGCAACCCTCTGCTTCTGGAAGTGTGCACTTTCAATGCTAAGATGCAACTGTGTGGAGTGGGGTCTTGGTAGTGTCCCAAAAAATAATCTTCAACAGTGCTCCATGCTATCCCTCAGATGCGTGATGTTGTGTATCAAGAATGGTGCAACTGGTTCCTTTTTTCTTCCAAGTAGCGTGATCTTCCCATTAAAAATAGGTGCAACCGTGAGTAATGAAGACCCCTCCTCAATATGGCAACATGTTATTATTATTATTATTATTATTTTGGAAACTTGAATTTTGGTTTTTATATACAAAGTCGTTTTTCTTTTGTAACGGAAAGTGGTGTTTTATTGGAAAGTGGTTTTCTATTTTATATACATTACAATTCAAAAAAATTAAAAATATTAACTTTAAAAAATAAAATAAAATAATAATAATAATAATAATAATAACTTATCAATTTGGCATAAAAAAATATACATTTTTTTTATAAAAAAAAAAAACTGAACTTACCAAGAATATATTAAAAACACTTTAAAAAAAATAACATACTAAAAATTTGTTTATGTACATATTAATAAAAACATTTAATAGTAATAATAATAATAATAATAATCATAACAAAAAGAGATAAGATAATTGATCACTTGCAATTTTTTGAAAATAAATAAATAAATAAAAGTAAACAAATAGCTAAACAAATAATATTAAATAAATAACTAAATAACTAAATAAATAAATAAATAAATAAGAAATCAAGCACATGCAAGTGTTAAAAATGCAAATCATGTGAACTATGTAAGGCATACAAGTTAGGCAAAGAATGCTTACAAGGTGACCCAAATGTACTTAAGGTAGGCCAAGTGTGCCTAGGTGAATCTAAGTGGACCAAGTGTGCCTAGGTGAACCTAAGTGGGCCTAGTTGTGCCCTAAATGGGCCGAATTGAACCTAAATGGGCCTAAGGTGGTGCCTAATGGGCCAAATGTGCCTAAGTGGACCTAAGTAACCTAGGTAGGCCTAAAGTGGTGCCTAATGAGCCAAGAGTGCCTAAGTGGGCCTAATTGAACCTAGATGGGCCTAAGGTGGTGCCTAATGGGCCAAATGTGCCTAAGTGGGCCTAATGTGATGCCTAATGGGCAAGCAGGCCTAGGTGACCTAGGTGGGCCTAAGGTGGTGCCTAATGGGCCAAGTGTACCTAAATGGGCCTAAGGTGGTGCCTAATGAGCCAAGAGTGTCAAAGTGGGCTTAGGGTGTTTAGGACAGTGCCTAAGTGACCTAAAAAGTGATCAGGACATTGTCTAAATGACCTAAACATGCCTAAGTGTGCTATCCTAAAATTTCACTTAAAAGCTATCCTAAAAGGGAAGGAAAAGCCTAAGTCTAAATCAAGGTTGCCAAGGGTCACAATGGGGTTAGGTAAATCCCTCAACCAGAGTCTCCAAGGTGGCTCATAAAAGATAAGCTACATGAGTAGTAATGGACCATTAGGGTTTGCAAAGTACCAAATGACCACATAATAGGACATGTGTTAGAAGAACAAAAATGGAGGGTCTACATAAGGTTAGGTAATCTTTGTTAGGAAATTTTTTTTATAGTTCAACAACACCTTTTCACCCACCCCTTTAGGTGTCGTCCATTATTGAGATTCACCTTTCAAGTACCAAAACCAATTTAAACATGGTCAAAACCTTAATAGTATATATTAATGTTGAAATAAATGAAGAATTAAACATACTTCCTACCATTAATGGTTTGGGAATCCAGAAATCAAATTTGACATTTAGATAGATTGAGGTGCTTTTAAACCCTTAATCAATCTCAAAATGATGGTGTATATGTGTCTTAATAGAGATTGGAGGCTTAAGGACCTAACCATGAAGGTTCTATTTATATTCACTCTGCCCATCACATAGTCAATGCTATAATTTATGACTGTTAATGGCAATCAAAAGGTAAAATAACGAAAATCCCAAAATATTATGGGGTAGATTTCTAAACCATTTGAAAAAGTCTAGCATTATTTCTAGAATTTATGGAAGATTATAAGCTAGATTTCTAGATCCATTTAGGAAAATCTAACTGATTCGTGCTTGAATTCCCAGCCGGGTCTTTTAATCAAAAACATTTATAAAACCTATGACCTTATACTGGCGTAGCAAAGCTACTATAGTATAGCAGTTCTAGGGTCGAACTCAGGGATGGGTTTTCACTCTACCAGTGATATACTCATGATTATGAATTGAATTTAATGATTTCCTTTATCAAAAACTTAGAGTTTAAAAGAAAATAAAATTGTTTTGAAAGTGGTGATTTAAACTAAACTCACATAGAACTAAGTAAAAAGTGGAAGAAAGAAAGTCTTCCGGAGCTAAAGGTTGCTAGGTTCAAGTTCCAGATGCAAAGTGGAAAAGTCCGGATTTTTCTCCTCGCATTGGGGATTTAACCTATAGTTATTTCCCGAACCGGTATAGGTTTGACAATGAAGATTTAATCCATAAAAAGTCATTAGCGATGGTAGTCAAGGTCCATTAATGGCTTAAGACACTATGGGCTATCACCTTGAATCACTTTCCAATGGCTCGTACATGATAACTAATGGACTGATATGGATCTAGCAATAAGCATCCACAGAGACCTTAAGCTTACCATGTATTGGCCAGTCAAAGTGATTCTAAGGGATTTAAGGCAAAACCTTGGCTTTATAAACCATTTATGGACTCCAACCACCTGAATTCAATGCACGGAAACTTTCCACCTTTTAATCTGGACTTTTCACCTAGCTTCCTTCACTCCAAGAAACTAAATGTTTAGCCTCTCATCCTATGGGAAAACATCCTCAGAGGGTGTTTGGCTTGCAAGAAAATAGAAAATAGAAGAGAGAAAAATAAAAGTAAAAGAGATCTCTGTATTTCACTCAGTATCAAATTTACATTGGTCTCCTGGAGAAAACTCCCCGAAAGATAGATTTTCAGTGATTACAAGAGAATTCATATAGGAAGGTAATTTTACCCTTCCTTGGATACTTCTTAGCTAAGGAATTACATAAGTGGCTGAATACAAGGAGAAAATGGAAATTTAAACACAAAAATATCAGAAGAAAAAGAGTTGGCAAAAATATCCAATTTTTGCACGCTGAGTTCCAATTTCGCATGTTGGTTTGAGGTGTGCGAAATTTTCGCACAATGGACTGAGGATTTCGCACCTTAAACAGTGGTGTGCGAAATTGTCCCTCAGCTTGATGCAGTTGTCTTCCTAAGTCCATATCTTCCTCATTTCAGCTCCAAATCATACGTGGTTTGAACCATTGGATTCTTGACTTTTTGAGCTTCGAAATGGTATATAGAATGTAAATAATGGACTTCGGGAAGTGCTCCAAAAGTGCACTAAAAGACTACAGCTGTGTCCCCTGTTTTCATCCCCTGTTTTCTTCTTCTCCATTGTTTCTCCCTTGTAAACTTTGAACGACTAAGGCAAAGGATTATGAGGCTCCATAGCTTGATTTCTTCAAAAATCAAAGCTTCCAAAAGCTTTGCCATGAACTATAAATAGCTCTCCCTCATTCTTAAATTGCTTTGGTGGGCTTAAAGCTATCAAAAAGCACCAAAACTTAACACAATTGTTAGAAATCTGATTGCAAGGGTCCCTAACATGTTAATCGAGTTAAAAGGTAATAATTACTACTCAAGAGTGTTTAAAAGAGCTAATTACAAGCTACAAAATAGCATGTTTTGAGTAGTAATCACTCCCCCCAACCGACATATTGCTAGTCCCTTAGCAATTAAGGAGAGAAAAACTAAGGAAACGTAATAATATATATAAAAGAGGTCATGCAATTCATTCCAAAAAATAATTGAGAGGCATGACTGATATCCAAACTCATCTCACCTGGCTAATTAAAGATATGAAGATTCAAAATGCAATAGGAGTTATCAAAGTTTAAACTTAAACAAAAAGTACAAAGAGTGGAGATTATGCAATTAAGTATCAAAAGAATCTCAACTCTCAAGGTTTCAAATCAAACTCTTCCATAATAAGCTAAGTGTTAATGAAATTAGCTTCCGGATATAGTATATACAACTATCCTCACCCTCCAACCTAAGCTTTTCTTGAATATTGGCAAAATTAATCAACTCTTAATAGGTTAGGAACACACCTTCTTATTCACAATTCTTTTTACTCACTAATCTTAACCAATTCACCTATGTAGCAAGCAGAGGATCGATGACTCCCAACCAATCAAGGTTTAGGGCATCGGGTTTTAAAGGCTTTCGCCACCCCTTCGGATCATGCTTAGGTTTTAAGGAAAGAATAGAAGCTTATTCTCTCTCTTTTTTTTTTTTTTTCAAAGACTCATTGGTCTTTATGAGGTGTCCCAACACTATTAAAGAGAGGTTAAGTAATGAACCAAGTCAAAATTTTCCTAAGCTTAGAAGGTGAGAAAGTTTTACATCATATATCCGGGATCTAATGTGCACAGTGTGTGTAAAGCTTGAAATGGAAGAAGTAAGTTTGAAATCAAAGAGGCTTCAATAGATTATCAACTTTGAAAGCATAAAACAAACTCTAAGACTTAAATAATTAAGTTAAAACTCGACTTATCCTATTTTATTTTTGAGAAATTATCTTTAACAACCATAGAGAATGATTCAAAAAACTTTTAAAAATTTTAAATTTTAAGCAAAAATCAACTAAAATATCAAAATGACTTAGTATTAACAACAAAACTTCCTTTCTCAACTCTCCCCCCAACCAAGTTGAACATTGTCCTCAATGTTTCAAAAGCGATTAAAAATAAAGGGAGGAAGTGGTACCTCCTGAGTGAGACAAAGTCTGAACGTATGGAGTACCTTAAACCACATGTTGCAAAGACAAAAGAGTAATGAGACAAGGGAATATAATAAAAAAGGATATATATATATATTACTTGTAAAAGAAATATACAATGTATGATTTCAAGTAATACTTCCAATCCCAGTTTATAACACATGCAAAAGATGGGATTTACAAGTCTAATATAAAAAGCAAATAAAATATAAAAATATCAGATATGAGGGGGGTCATGTGATGGCTCTGCTCTGGTCTCCTCCTTTGGTATGGGCTGCTCAGCTGGCAAGCTCTCCTCATCTGGCACTAGAGGCTCGGATGGTGCAGACCTATCATGCCCAAGAGGAGCCTGCATACTCAGATGCTGCTGAATCTGATGAAGGATCGTGGTATGCTGGGCCTGAGTAGCAATGATCTGATCCTGGTGTGCACGAATAGTGGCTATCTGGTGGATGATAGAATCCTGAGCAGTGTTCAGTGTCTGCAATGAACGCACTAAGCTTCTGAATTCCGTAAGAGAAACGGTGACAGTGGGCTCAGGTGAAGAAGGAGGAGCTGGAGTAGCTAGCATGACTGGTGGAGCATCCGCAGTGATAGGAGAAGAAGGATGTATACCTTCGGGCATGTGCACTGAGGTGGGTGCTGCAAGGTCATGAGGTGTGGTGTCAGTGAGAATCTCATCCTGCTGGGCCTGAGGCAACTGCTCATCTCGGGGTAGCTCTGGAGGTGCAGGCACAGCTGGTGCTCCCTCGGGTGCAAAGTAGGCTACCAAGTGATGCCATTTGTCGAGAGAGAAATCCTCTCTGCAATGGCGGCGCCTCTCAAGACGGGGCTCTTCAGGATAGCCCAAGTGCTCTAAAATCTGGCAGAGGAGCCTCGGGAATAGTAATGGTATGCCATCTGCCCTCTGAAGTTTCTTCTGATGGACTTTCTCTTCAAAATGAAGAAGAGAAGTCATAATCAAATGATGAGGGCCGAAGAAATAGCCCTCAGAAATCCTAAATAATGCCTCAAGTATAGCTCCTCTCCTCTGAACTTTATGCTGAAGGGGGAATAGGTTGGCACGCAGGAGCACATCAATGAGGAGCATCCCAGATGGAAGCTCTCTCCTGGTCAATACCGAGGCTGTAGAAGTCCCCCTGGACAGAATGCGGACCATGTCACTCTGAGAGAATGAGGACCACTCCCTGAAGTCTGCCTGAAACACGGGCTCATAAGGTATATGGAGGGCCTCAGCAATGTGACGAGCTCCAATGGCACCCTGACGTTCGTCTATAGTAAACTGGATGAGGGTAGGATTGCGGAGACCTCGAGTAGTCATAGATTGATAAAAATCTATAACTACTATGGGATAGTAGAATTGCCTAGGAGTGAGAAAAGACTCCATGTGATACCTCTGCAGCAGTCGGAATGAATCTCTGAGCTCTGGCTGCTGTCTGAGGGCCTCTATATCAAAGTAGGTCTCGGAATGAAATGATCTATCTCTGCAATCCAAGTTACCCTCAATCGGCGGTCCAGCTATCATGGGACACCTGATAATGGCCTCGGGAGGCATGTCCACTGGAATCCGAGGTTCCTCTGTAGCTGGCTCTGGCTGAGGTGCGTGGGATGGCTCTCCAGGACCCGAGAACCTGGTCCTCTTCGCAGGGGGCCGAGAAACAGAGCTCGCGGCTTGCTCGGCTGGTGGCACAGGTTCCGTGGGTGGCCTCCGGGTGGGGTATCGGCGCTGAGAAGGAACTTCCCCCTCAGATGGGGGAATGGCCGGGGCCTGAACAGGAGGTGAAGGTGCGGCTCCCATGGCAGCTCGCTGTGGTCGAGGGGTCGGTGAGGATGGGGAGGCGGAAAGGCCTCCTCTGGTCTTCACCATGGCCGAAATGACGGAATGTGGGTGCTCGAGGTTCCAGAGGCTTTTCAGCTGACAGGTGGGGGAGTCCTTTGAGCTTCTGGACCTCAAAGGTTTATATAGGACTGAGGTTTAAGGGATTTTTGATGCTTTAAAATTTTCCAAGGCAGTCGAAAAGTCGTTTTTGGACGTTAGGCACAATTTCGGGGGTAAAATTTTAATTTAAAAGTCCGTTTTAAATTTTTAGAACTTAGAATTTTACCGTGCGAAATTTTCGCACCTTGGTCTGTCCATTTCGCACCTTGGAATTGGGTGTGCGAAAATGGCACCCTTTTTGCTGAGGATTTCGCACCTTAAAAGGAGGTGTGCGAAATTTTCGCACCTTGAATAGTGGTGTGCGAAATTTTCGCACACTGTTTCGCACCGTGCGAAAATGAGCTTGAGGTGTGCGAAATTTGCACACGTGTGCCAGGAGAGGATTTCGCATCGTGCGAAAATTTTCGCACCTTACACAGTGGTGTGCGAAATTGGATTTTAGGAAATTCGCACCTTGAAAATGGATTTCGCACCTTGAAATTGATTTCACACCTTGAGGTAGGGGTGTGCGAAATCTTCTTCCTTTGGTCCAAGGATTTCGCACCTTGGTATTGGGTGTGCGAAATTTTCGCACCTTGAAATCAGGTGTGCGAAAATTTGGCACTTTGAAATTAGGTGCTCTGTTTCCTTGGTTTTTCTCCCCTTGGCTGCTTTTGACGAGCTCTCCCCATCTTTCATGATTTTTTTCTGAAATTTATCATCAAAATTAACTTGAATTAAGACAATATAAACTAAGATTAGGAGAAAATTATAATAAAAAGAAATAAAATTAATGATATAACTATAAAACTATAACAAAAAATTCATGGACTTATTTAGCCCATGATACCCTGCTTTCCCTCAGAGTTGTGGTGGTTCAAGGAGGTTGATCTCCTCCTTGTCTGTACTGTAAGGCTCTATAAATGGCTTGAGACGATGGCCATTGACTTTGAAGGTTTGATTGCCTGTGGGATTGAATATTTCCACCACTCCGTTGGGATGCACTTCATGAATTATGAAAGGACCCGTCCACCTGGATTTCAATTTTCCTGGAAAGAGATGAAGTTTAGAGTCATAAAGCAAAACTTTTTGTCATTTGGTAAAATTTTTCTGATTTACCAACTGATCATGCCATTTTTTCAATCTTGCTTTGGCAATTTTTGAATTGAGGTATGCATCATTCCTCATTTCCTCCAATTCATTCAAATCCAAACATCTCTTTAACCCGGCTCTTGTCAAATCCATGTTGAGCTTTTTGATTGCCCACCATGCTTTATACTCAATCTCTACTGGAAGATGACACGCTTTTCCATAAACAAGGCGAAAGGGAGACATTCCTAGAATGGTCTTGTAAGCGGTCCTATAAGCCCATAAGGAATCCAGGAGCTTGATAGACCAATCCTTCCTATTCACATTGACCACCTTCATCAATATATTCTTGATCTCACGGTTGGCTAACTCAACTTGGCCACTAGTTTGAGGGTGATAAGGTGTAGCTACTTTATGCTTAACCCCATACTTGGCTAGAAGAGTCTCAAAAGGTTTATTGCAAAAGTGGGTTCCCCCGTCACTTATAAGGGCCTTTGGCACTCCAAATCTTGCAAAGATGTTGTCCTTGAGGAATTTAAGTACCACCTTATGATCATTGTTCCTACATGGGATTGCCTCTACCCACTTAGAGACATAATCCACTCCTACCAAGATGTAGGAATGTCCAAATGACATTGGAAATGGTCCCATAAAGTCTATACCCCAGACATCAAAGATATCCACTATTAAGATGGGGTTCAAGGGCATCATATTTCGGCGTGTCAGCTTACCAAGCCTTTGACACCGATCACATGCCTTACACATAGAATGGGCATCCTTGAAAAGAGAGGGCCACCAAAAGCCTGATTGGATCACTTTCATAGCTATTTTCTGGGAGGCGAAATGACCTCCACAAGCACTATCATGGCAATGGGAAAGAATTCCCGATTGCTCTTGCTCAGGAACACATTTCCTTATAATTTGATCTGCACAATATTTGAAAAGAAAAGGTTCCTCCCAATAATAGGCATGGATCTTAGCCAAGAAATGCCTCTTGTCTTGAGCACTCCACTCACTTGGTACTTCTCTAGTAACCAAAAAGTTTGCAATGTGAGAATACCATGGAGCTATATCTACTAACATGAGAGACTCCTCAGGGAAGTCATCATTAATAGGCAGATCATGTGAGTCATGTGCTATCACAAGTCTAGATAAGTGGTCAGCTACCACATTTTCTACCCCCTTTTTATCCCTGATTTGGAGATTGAATTCTTGGAGCAAAAGAATCCATCTTATCAATCTTGCCTTGGCATCCTGCTTGGTTAGCAAGTACTTCAAAGCAGAATGGTCAGTGAACACCACTATGGAGGACCCTACTAAATAAGCACGAAACTTATCCAAGGCAAAAAATACTGCCAACAACTCCTTCTCAGTAGTTGTGTAGTTCTTTTGAGCCTCATTCAAAGTTCTACTTGCATAATAGATCACATAGGGCTTTCCATCTTCTCTTTGCCCTAAAACAGCCCCCATAGCAAGATCACTTGAATCACACATTACCTCAAAAGGTAATTTCCAATTTGGGGCTCTAACTATTGGTGCAGTTGTGAGGAATTGTTTCAATTCCTCAAAACTTTTCTGACACTTCTCATCCCACACAAATTTGGCATCCTTTACCAAAAGCTCACACAGAGGTTTTGAGATTTTTGAAAAATCCTTAATGAACCTCCTATAGAACCCGGCATGTCCAAGGAATTGCCTAATTCCTTTAACATTTGTGGGAGGTGGCAACTTAACAATCAGCTCCACCTTAGCCTTATCTACCTCAATGCCATTTTTGGAGATGATATGTCCTAAGACAATTCCTTTTTGTACCATAAAGTGGCACTTCTCCCAATTTAGCACTAGTTCTTTCTCTATACATCTATGGAGAACAGCTTCTAAATGCAATAAACACTCCTCATAGGAACTTCCATATACAGTGATATCATCCATGAAAACTTCCATGATACGTTCAACCATATCACTGAAGATGCTTAGCATGCATCTTTGGAAAGTTGCAGGAGCATTACATAGACCAAAGGGCATTCTCCTATATGCAAAAGTACCAAAAGGACAAGTGAAGGTTGTTTTCTCTTGATCTTCCAAATCAATTTCTATTTGGAAGTACCCTGAATAACCATCTAGAAAACAATAGAAAGGATGTCCTGAGACTCTCTCAAGGACTTGGTCCATGAAAGGCAGTGGAAAATGGTCCTTCCTAGTTACTGAATTCAACCTCCTATAGTCTATACACACCCTCCATCCTGAAGTAGGACGTGTAGAGACTTCCTCCCCTTTCTCATTCTGGATCACAGTGATTCCAGATTTCTTTGGGACTACTTGGGTGGGACTCACCCACAAGCTATCTGAAATGGGATAGATGATCCCAGCTTGAAGTAGCTTCAAAACTTCACTTCTCACCACCTCTTGCATGTGAGGATTCAGTCTCCTTTGGGGTTGCCTCACTGGTTTTGCATCTTCCTCCATATAAATATGGTGGGTGCACACCAAAGGGCTAATCCCTTTCAGATCAGAAATTTGCCATCCAATGGCTTTTTTACATTTTCTGAGGACTCTTAAAAGACTATCCTCTTGATCACTAGTGAGGGTTGAGGAAACCACCACTGGACATTTCTCATCATCCTCCAAGTATGCATACTTCAACTCCACAGGAAGTGGCTTTAAAATAAGCTTTGGAGGGTCCTCCACAGCAACTCCTTGTGAGTCTTCCTGGTTGAACAGTGGTAAGATCTCTTCCCGTCTCCTCCAAGGAGACATAATGGCTAGCACATCAGAGGGTTCAGGGAACCCATCTTCAAGGACTTCCAAGTTTTCATTCAAGCTCTCCTCCAAACTCTTGTCACAGTGCTCTTCAACCAAAGTGTTGATCAAGCATACTTCCCCAAATCCTTCTTCCTCTTCAGGGTAAAGATGCTTCTTACATAAGTGGAATATGTTTACTTCCAAAGTCATGTTTCCAAATGTGAGCTGCATCACCCCATTCCTACAGTTAACGATGGCATTTGAGGTAGCTAGAAAATGTCTCCCTAGGATGATTGGCACATAATTTTCTTCCTTGACAGAGGAATCAGTATCAAGCACCACAAAATCCACAGGATAGTAGAATTTGTCCACTTGAACTAGAACATCCTCTATCACTCTCCTTGGGATTTTGACTGACCTATCAGCTAAAGAGAGGGTCATGGTTGTAGGCTTTAATCCTCCAAGTCCCAGTTGTTTATAGACAGAGTATGGGAGCAAATTCACACTTGCTCCCAAATCTAATAAAGCTTTTTCCACATGTGTCCCTCCAATGTTGACTGATATGGTGGGACATCCCGGATCTTTATACTTAACTGGGGACTTACTCTGAATGATAGCACTCACTTGCTCAGAGAGGAATGCATTCTTTGTCACCTGTAAACCTCTCTTGACTGTGCATAAGTCCTTTAGAAACTTTGCATATGTGGGGACTTGCTTGATCATATCAAGTAAAGGTATATTCACCTTCACTTGCCTCAGCACTTCAAGAATTTCTGATGAATTCTTGATTTCTTTCTTTCCATGTAAAGCTTGAGGAAAAGGAGGAGGCATATGTTTCTTCATCATATCCTCCTTAATCACTATCCTTGGTTCTTCTTCAATGCTTGATTTGGATGCACTTTTCTTCCCACTCTGCTCTTCTTGGTTTTTGCCCTCTTTAGTCAAGGGTTTCTTTGATCTAAGTTCTTCATCAGGGCCCACGTTAGGTAAGGGTTAATCAACCTCCTTCCCACTTCTCAAAGTGATCACAGCTTTGACCTCTCTCAAATTTGAAGACTCACCATCTTGGGTTTCAACTTCATGAACACCCTTGGGATTTTGGCTTGGTTGAGAGGGGAACTTTCCCTTCTCAATCACTGTGTTTAGGTTGGTAAGCCTAGAGATGGAGTACTGAATATTATCTATCTTCTGAGATAGATCATTTTGGATCCCCTCCATTCTTTTAATTTGAGAACTCTCAACATTTTCAATCTTTTGATGCAATTGGGAGTTAATTGCCTTTTGTTCACCCACAAAGTCACCCATGACTTTACTTAGGTTCACAATGGCTTGCTCCATTGAAGATGGTTGTTGAGGTGCTTGGGTTTGGCCTTGTGGTTGGTATGGAGGTGGTCTTGGTTTCCAAGAAAAATTTGGGTGGTTTCTCCAGCTTGAATTATAGGTGTTACCATAGGATGCACTGTTGTTGGGCCTAAATTGCCCCACAACATTTACTTGATCACCTAACATCTCTCTCACAGCTGGCATGGTTGGACACTCATCTACCACATGATCACATGATTGACAAATGGTGCATGGCATGACATGGACTTGGGTATCGGATATAGCTTGGACTTCATGTATCTTTTTCAATTCAAGTTCTTCCAACCTCCTAGCTAATGTTGCCACTTTAGCTTTCATGTCCACGTCTTCACTCAACATGTACATTCCAGCCTTTGGATTTTGGGTTTGTTGAGAGGGAAACTTTCCTTTCTCTCTTGAGTTGGGCTCATCCCATCCTCTTGACACCTCAGCCACGTAACTTAAAAAGTCCATGGCTTCTTCAGGATTCTTACTCATAAAATCTCCCCCACACATGGTTTCAAGAATTTGCTTCATAGAAGAAGACATTCCATCATAAAAATAGCTCACTAGGAGCCATGTATCGAAACCATGATGAGGACAAGCATTGATGGCTTCCATATACCTTTCCCAACACTCATGAAACTTCTCATTTTCTTTAGCAGAAAAATTTGAGATTTGTATTTTCAACCCATTGGTCCTATGGGTGGGGAAAATTTTTTTCAAAAACTCAGCCTGAAGATCCACCCAATTCCTTATGCTTCTTGGCCTTAAAGAATTAAGCCATATTTTTGCCTTGTCCTTTAAAGTGAAAGGGAATAGCTTGAGTCTCATAAAATCTATTGAAGCCCCTCCCTCTCTAAAGGTATTACACACCTCCTCAAACTCCTTAATGTGAGAATATGGATTCTCACTCTCCATTCCATGGAAAGTTGGTAGGAGGGGCACAATATGGGGCCTTATAACCAACTGCTCAAGAGGGGGCAGGATGCATGAGGGTGCACTCATCCTTGGGGGATGCATTCTATCCCTCATGGATAGGTATGCATTGGGATTACCCCCTTGTCCTTGTTGAGAATTCTGATCCTCTGGTGGAGGGTCCATGATATTTACACAGATATCCAACTCTGTGTCTTGAGGATTCTCAATCCTTACTAATCTTCCCTCTTGGTCCCTAATCCAATAGGGCATGCACAAGTTACACTACCTGAAATAAAACAAAAAACAACAAAAACAAAAGGAATCTAGAAAAAAAAAAATTAAGGTTAGAAAGAAAATGAAATTAAAATTAACAAAAGGAAAATGAAAAAAAAAATAAAATTAGTGAAAAAGGAATTCACCCAACTTGTGATAAAAATCATAAGTAGCCTCTAAAAGGTTGTATCACTGTATTGTGGCACCATTCCCGGCAACGGCGCCATTTGATTCGTGTTTGAATTCCCAGCCGGGTCTTTTAATCAAAAACATTTATAAAACCTATGACCTTATACTGGCGTAGCAAAGCTACTATAGTATAGCAGTTCTAGGGTCGAACTCAAGGATGGGTTTTCACTCTACCAGTGATATACTCATGATTATGAATTGAATTTAATGATTTCCTTTATCAAAAACTTAGAGTTTAAAAGAAAATAAAATTGTTTTGAAAGTGGTGATTTAAACTAAACTCACATAGAACTAAGTAAAAAGTGGAAGAAAGAAAGTCTCCCGGAGCTAAAGGTTGCTAGGTTCAAGTTCCAGATGCAAAGTGGAAAATTCCGGATTTTTCTCCTCGCATTGGGGATTTAACCTATAGTTATTTCCCGAACCGGTATCGGTTTGACAATGAAGATTTAATCCATAAAAAGTCATTAGCGATGGTAGTCAAGGTCCATTAATGGCTTAAGACACTATGGGCTATCACCTTGAATCACTTTCCAATGGCTCGTACATGATAACTAATGGACTGATATGGATCTAGCAATAAGCATCCACAGAGACCTTAAGCTTACCATGTATTGGCCAGTCAAAGTGATTCTAAGGGATTTAAGGCAAAACCTTGGCTTTATAAACCATTTATGGACTCCAACCACCTGAATTCAATGCACGGAAACTTTCCACCTTTTAATCTGGACTTTTCACCTAGCTTCCTTCACTCCAAGAAACTAAATGTTTAGCCTCTCATCCTCTGGGAAAACATCCTCAGAGGGTGTTTGGCTTGCAAGAAAATAGAAAATAGAAGAGAGAAAAATAAAAGTAAAAGAGATCTCTGTATTTCACTTAGTATCAAATTTACATTGGTCTCCTGGAGAAAACTCCCCAAAAGATAGATTTTCAGTGATTACAAGAGAATTCATATAGGAAGGTAATTTTACCCTTCCTTGGATACTTCCTAGCTAAGGAATTACATGAGTGGCTGAATACAAGGAGAAAATGGAAATTTAAACACAAAAATATCAGAAGAAAAAGAGTTGGCAAAAATATCCAATTTTTGCACGCTGAGTTCCAATTTCGCATGTTGGTTTGAGGTGTGCGAAATTTTCGCACAATGGACTGAGGATTTCGCACCTTAAACAGTGGTGTGCGAAATTGTCCCTCAGCTTGATGCAGTTGTCTTCCTAAGTCCATATCTTCCTCATTTCAGCTCCAAATCATACGTGGTTTGAACCATTGGATTCTTGACTTTTTGAGCTTCGAAATGGTATATAGAATGTAAATAATGGACTTCGGGAAGTGCTCCAAAAGTGCACTAAAAGACTACAGCTGTGTCCCCTGTTTTCATCCCCTGTTTTCTTCTTCTCCATTGTTTCTCCCTTGTAAACTTTGAACGACTAAGGCAAAGGATTATGAGGCTCCATAGCTTGATTTCTTCAAAAATCAAAGCTTCCAAAAGCTTTGCCATGAACTATAAATAGCTCTCCCTCATTCTTAAATTGCTTTTGTGGGCTTAAAGCTATCAAAAAGCACCAAAACTTAACACAATTGTTAGAAATCTGATTGCAAGGGTCCCTAACATGTTAATCGAGTTAAAAGGTAATAATTACTACTCAAGAGTGTTTAAAAGAGCTAATTACAAGCTACAAAATAGCATGTTTTGAGTAGAAATCACTAACATTTTCCAACTTGGTCCATATATTCCATCATTCACCATAGTAAGAAAAACAAAATACATGAATCATGACAACAAGTTGTCTAAAATGAGTACTATCTTCCATCTATCACAATGCATTATGTCTCTTAAACACTTATCTTCATTACTTAATGAATAAACCCTATGTTTATTCTAGGTCCAAACTTCTCAAATGAATGAAAGTGTACACAAATTAGAAACAAATACAAGAAAAATATTATCACATAAATAGAATTTCATAACAAATAACATTCGTTCTTACAACGAAAACCATACAAAGGAACTAAGTCCCATTCTATCCGCATGATCCTTGAATTTCGATAGTGGCGTGCCTTTTATCAAAAAATTAACTATCATCAATTCAGTGTTGATGTGTTCAATAACCATTGTTTTCTCTTTACATGTTCCCTTATGGCTAAATACTTGATGTCGATTTGTTTGCTTCAACTATCACTTTTGTTGTTTTTAGCTATAAAAATTGCAATTGAATTGTTGCAATATATCCTTAATAGCCTAGAAATTGAATCCACAAATCTAAGCCCAAAAATGAAACTCTTCATCCATACACCATGCAAGGTAGCCTTAAAACAAGATACAAACTCGACTTCCATAGAGGAAGTAGTAGTCAAAGTCTACTTTTCACTCCTCTAATCCACTCACGAACATAGAAATGTATCTAGATGTTGATTTCTATGAATCGACATAGCCAGTAAAGTCTAAATTTGAGTAACAGATCACCTCTAGATTATCATTTTGTTTATACATAAGCATGTAGTCCTTCGTCCCTTGAAGGTACCTTAACACCTTCTTTGCAATTCTCCAATGTTTTGTACCTAGATTACTCCGATATCTTCCCAATATCCTAACAACAAATGCAACGTTAGGTCTTGTGTAGACTTGAGTATATATTAGGCTTCCAACAATAGAAGCATATGGAATGTTCTTCATTTGTTCCCTTTCAAGATCATTTTTTGGGTACTGGTTCAAATTAAACCTATCATTCTTCATAATGGGTGATATGCTTGGTGAACAATCTTTCATCTGAAATCTCTCTAAAACTTTGTTGATATAGATCTTGAGACAAACCCAAAATTCCTCAAAATTTGTCTCTATGTATCTTAATGCCAATGACATAAGATGGATTATCCATATCCTTCATGTCAAAGTTTATAAATATAAATTGTTTCACCTCATGTAGCAAACTCTTATCATTGGTTGCAAGTAAAATGTCATCCACATATAGAATAAGGAAACAGATTTTACTTCCACTGACCTTTTAGTATATACATGGATCCATAATGTTCTCTACAAACCCAAATGAAGAGATAACATCATGGAATTTCAGGTACCACTAAAAAGAGGCTTGTTTCAATCCATATATGGATTTCTTGAGCTTGCACACCAAATGCTCACCATCTCTAGAGGAAAATCCTTTTGGTTGTTTCATGTAAACTTCTTCCTTTATATCTTCATTGAGGAAATTTGTTTTCACATCCATTTGTTGCAGTTCTAAATCAAAATATGCAACCAATTCCATAATAATATGAAAAGAATCTTTCTTAAATACAAAGGAAAATGTCTCCTTATAGTCGATTCCTTCCTTCTGAATTAATCCTTTAGCAACGAGTCTTGCTTTATATTTTTCAATGTTGCCTAATAAATCTTTCTTTATCCTAAAGACCCATTTACATCCTATGACTTTTGCACCATTAGGTAACTCAACAAGATTCTAGACTCCATTAGATGCCATAGAATTCATCTCATCTTTCTTAGCATTGTACCATAAATTTGATTCTTTGCAACTCATGGCTTGTAAAAATGTTTCAAGATCATTTTTGCCTTTAATGTTATAGTTCGATTCTTATAGATACACGACATAATCACTAGGAATTGTTGATTTCCTTACTTTAGTAGATCTCCTTAACGTTGAATTAACATTTTCCTGAGGATCATGTTGTTCAGTTGATTGTTCAACAATTTCTGGCATTTCCTAAACAACTTGATCTACTGGGATATTCTTTACAGCTTGTGGAACTTCAACGATTGGTTGTTCAACTCTTGTTTGAACTTGAGGAGTGTTATGAATGATAACCAATATTTCACTTTAGGTGGAAGATTGATCTTTCTTAGAGACTATGCTCTGGGATTGATCACTCCCATTGAATGATTCCACAATCTTAGTGTTGCGGGATGTACAATATAATATGTACCCTTTAGACCTTTCGACACATCCAATGAAAAATTCACTAAGTACCTTAGGTTCAGTTTTGTCTCTTGTGGTTTGTAAACTCTTACTTCAGGTGGGCATCCCCAAACACATATATGTCGCAAACTCGGTTTCCAACATTTCCATAATTCGATCAAATGGTGTCTTTAGAACAACCTTAGTTGGAACTCAATTCAATATATACACTGTCATTTTAAGAGCTTTAGTCCATAAGGATTTAGGAACCTTAGAGTTGCTAAGCATACTCCGTACCATGTCCAATAACATTTGGTTTCTTCTTTCTACTATGCCATTCTAGTCTAGGAAACCAAGCATGGTATATTAGGCAACTATCCCATGCTCTTGAAGAAACTTTGCAAATGGACCAGGTGCTTGTCCATCCTTAGTGTATTTACCAAAATATTCTCCACCTCTATCTATTCTCACTATCTTAATTTGTTTTCCGCATTAGCTCTCTACTTTGGCCTTACAAACCTTAAAGGCATCTAATGTTTCATTCTTGTTATGAAGCAAGTAGAGATACATGTATCGTGAGTCATCGTCTATGAAAAAGATGAAGTATTTCCGACCATACAAGTCCATGTTTGGACTACAAATGTATGAATGTGTGATCTCTAATATGTTTGTGCTCCTCTTGACACCTTTCTTTGACTTGTTGGTCTGTTTTCCCTTAATTTAGTCCACACTAGTGTCAAAATCAGTAAAATCCAAAGTACTAAGTACTCCATCATGTACTAATCTTTTAATTCTTTCTATCCAACACTTTTCAACATATATACTTGACACTAAGCTATGAGACATGGAAGTTTGAGTCCATGGCTTTCATTGCAATTTTATATGAGCACTCCATTTGTCTATCATGCATGCTAAGCTTTAATTAATGAGAATGGCTTCTTTAGTTTCCTTCTGATTTTGGCGATCCCTTGAGTATGGGAATTTCTCCATTTTGTGCCACCAACTCAGTCTACTCAAATGTTGTATAAGATATGCAATTAAATATCCAAGGTATAGAATCAATAGCACCATACATTCAAATAAAGAGATTGCCTTTAGTTTTGATCCAATCAAATGAATAATTTTTTTTTACTAGCTAGTAAACTGAATCATTTAGGTATATATTAATATCTGTTGATCCACATATTTTCAAAGGTTTTCTCCCAATGCCATAGTTATACATGCTTGTTAACATTGGCATTGATCATGAGATAGCACTTTGCATCCCTCATAAGTGACTCTATTTGCTCATACCAACTCAAGGAGTGGCAAGGATTTTTCAACCGGCCAGCTGAAATTATGAGCTTTCCATTCCTCTTTAGTTCTGTATGACTTCAAGGTCCACAAATGCTTATTGCTTTCCTAATAAAGAATCTAATTATGTCTTCTAAAACCATTCTTTGATAAAGATCACTTTGTTAATAATATTGTTATTAATGAGATCATGTCTTGTGAAGACTCAGATCTTTGGGAGTATCACTGCAAAATGATGGTTTTTCTTAAGAAAGAACCTGCATTACTCATGCATAAGCATCTAAATTTAGAATACAAAGCACAAATTTTCTTAAAATTATAGGATGAGAGGAAAAAAGGGAAATTACCTCCATGCTTATACATGATGAAGAGTTTGATCAATCATCTCTAAGCACATGCAAAAAATATAAGTAAATGAACCAATGAGCTGGAAAAGATGGGAAAAGAAAAAATCCATTTAAACCCTCATTTTGTTGATGATTTCCCCTTGTATATATTGAAGCAGTATTGGCATTAGATTTTTGGTAGAATAAATATATATATAGGTCTACAGCAATTTGCATGAAAGGAAGAGGAGCTAAAGGAAACAAGGATAACTCTCCATGCATGACCAGTTAAAGCTTCAAATACCAACTGCAATGATGACAAGTCATCCTTGTGTCACAGGATGCTTCAAATGAACCTCCCTAGAGGTTTATATAGAGCCCATGAAGCTTCTGGAGACTCCTACACTTAGCCATTGATGGGGAGAGTGTGGAAAGTTCTAAAAATACCTAGAGATGTCACACATCTCCACACTATGGTGGAAGGCATGAGAGGAGTCCAAGGCTTTCTAGAGAATTCTAGAAATCTCTTGTATATTCTTGTACATAGGCTTGTACATAGAATTGTATAGGATGTTCTAGATTATTCTTAAGTTGTAAGGAACCCTCCAAGGTTCCAGAGAGTTCCATTGGTGACTATAACTAGGTGAGGGCCTCATTTGGCCAAAGCACCAAACAAGTGAGTTCCAAAGCACTTGTAAAGCTTCCATTCTATAAAAGTTGCCTACTATGCCTTCTAAAACTTCCAAGTCATAAGCATCTTAGCCTAGCAAGCTAAACATCAGGAGTAAAGCTGACTTAGCAAGATCAAGGGTCTTGACTTGTCTAAGTGCCACTTGAGCTTAGGAAATGACTAAGTCCATGACACTTGGCTCAATTCCACCCTCTCTACCTTTTCGTGCAAAACTCTTAAAATGCAAAACACGAAGCATGGACAAAGGCAACAATTTTCTTTTTAATATATGGTTTTTCTCTGCCCCATGTATCTTTGCTGCATTGTTGCCATTTATATAGGTATATAAGGAGAGTTGATATCCTCATTATTCTCTATTTGGGTAGTATATATCCAACAGGGCAAGTGCATTAACACCACTAAATAGAATTATCCGTATTCTCATGCACCCAAATGTTTCTTCTAATATTTGTGTGCTTTGGCTCAGCACAAGACATGCACCCTTGGTATTGCGGAAAGGCACTAAAAGGTTGGTTGGAATGCTAAACTTCAAAATATATATATGGGAATAGAATCTCATATGTTTCTGAGAAAGAATAGTGATGTTTGCAATCCTTTATATATGCCAATGCAAACTTGTCTAAGATTTAGAAATCAATAAAAAGAACTTGTTTTCATCTAGGGCAAGGCAAAAATCAATAATGGGAAGAGGTGAGGCTGGTGTTTTTTCTACCTCTGTAAATGGCATCTGTTTGATGAACATTTTCCATGCTAATTAGGTCTATTGTTTAAAAATTTCAAATTTAACTTGCTTGAGTCTAAATACAATTATATAGATATGGTAAAACAGATCCAAAATGAAAATAAAAGTTGGAGAAAAGAACTTTACTGGTGATGAAAGGGTGAAGAGAGTAATGCACGTCATTTGTAAATGCTTTCCTGGATGTAGTGGTTTCTGACCCTTTTGCCATCTGCATATGGACCACATAAACTTGAAGCATGTAACTATGCATGTTGATATAGGATTGGAACTTTCATAGTCATGACCTAAAAGGTGTTTTGAGAAGTGGAAAGCCCATGGCATTGGAGATAATCCTCTGTTAATTTTCTTCTAATTTGAAGAACTTAAGGCTTGGCTGAGGGAAATGTACCATGTAGATCATTGCTTAATTTGTGGCTTTTTTTCATGGTGACATATATTTTCTAGCTTGTAGTTCCTTGAAAGCTTTTAATTTTCACATTATCTCGTCTACTATTTGCACACTTCTCGGGTTTAACTGCTAATTCTAATTTTCATATTTATATGTCTTGCTTCTCTAGTCAGGTTTTCCTTTGCCATATTGTTGATAAAAAATTAGGCATGGAATTTCTGATAACTTCATTGTTCTCTATCTGAGTTGACCAATTATATATCCCTTAAGTGTAAATGCTCATAATTCTGCCTAAGCAAAAGATCCTTATTCTCACACAGCCTAAATCTTCTTACAATCGGTATGAAACAATGGAGATCTGGACCCTTTGATATAGCACGAAGGATGTTATTAATTCGTCAGAGAATTTGAGAATAGAATGTGTGTGTTGAGTGTGTGACAGACAGAGAGAGAGAGAGAGGGGGGGGGGGGGGGGGGACTTGCATGTATGATGCTTGGAATCCTTTGGAGAATAACAATAGAGCATAGTCTCATGCATGTAGGCTCGATCAAAGCATAAATTATTGATGGGAAGGGATGAGCCTGATGTTTTTATTTGTTTGTTTTTCCTGCCTCTTCCATGGCATTCTGTTTCATGTACATTCTCTATGCCAATTAGAGATGGTATTTGTTTAACAATTTGGACTCCAGTTTTCACATATAGAAATGGTAAAGATACCCAAAAGATTCCTAAAGAAGTTGGAGAAAGAGATGGCGTTGGAGAAAGGCCCTTTATTGATGAAAGGTTGTAAAGCAACGCGATTGTTCTCATTAATTTGCAGGTGTTCTTTGAGGACAGAAATAATATAATCAAAGGATATGTGTGATTTGCAGATCCTTCCCCGGATAAAGTGTTTTTTCACCCTTTTATCATCTGTATATGGACAATAAAAAGCGTAAGCATGCATTGATTACTACTCAAAAAGTGCTATTTGATAGCTTGTAATAAACTCTTTTAAACACTTTCGAGTAATAGTTATCACCTTTTAACCCAATTAACATATTAAGGACCCTTGCAATCAATTCTAACCAAATTGTGTTAAGTTTTGGTGTTTTGATAGCTTTTTTATCACCAAAGCAATCCGTAGATTGAGGAGAGTTCTTTGGAATCCATGACAAAGATGTCCGGACAGGGCGTCCGGACACACCATCGGAGAGCGGCGGAATGTGGGTTGTAGCAAGGCTCGCTCACTCACTTTAGTCAATGTTTTCCATCCGGACAACATATCCGAATAGTATATGCTATCGTCCGGATGGAGCTGCGCCAGATAGCATTGCATCACATTTTCCTCTGAGGGAGTCCGGATAGGGGGAGCGCGCCGCATGTCCTCTTGGGAAATCCGGATGGAGTTGATCCGGATAGCCTTGCGCCCTCCGTGTCATCCGGGAGAGGGGTCCCTACACCTTGCACACGTAGACGGTCCCCCTTGCGCAGCATAGCTCAGTCCACCCGGGGAAGAATTCCGTGCGCCGACATTTCACATCCGGAATTCTGCGCGCCGACATTTTACATCCGGATATCTCATATCCGGATGGGAGAGGAGGACGTTTCAACTTCTCTGGTCAAACATATCCGGATCCACTGATAGCGCTTACCTGGAGAGTTTTTCTCTCGGTATACAGAGCAGCGGTGTTCTCCTGAAGCTTCCTGATATTTCCGACCGACATTTTGAGATATTTTAGGATATTTTGCTTTAGATATTTGATGTCTAAATCCCCAAAGTCTCCTTGTAATCCACCTATCATAGGATTCCTTAGTCTTTAAGTAAGTACAAAGGGTGAATAACCTCATATATATAGTTTGTAATTTTCTTTACAAAGATATCAATTATGTAATCGGCAGAAAAAAGAAATATATTTCACAGAGCACTTGCTCTGTTTTTCCTTCATATAATTGTTTTCTCGTTAGTTTTCTTACTAGCCAAACAAGCTCTAAGGAAATTTCCTCAGAGAATGAGTGACTAGACTTTTATTTCCTTGGAGTTAAGGTTGCCGGGAAAGGTTCCAAGTGCATGAATTAGTAGTTTTGTGGTTTCAATCATTAATGAAGAAAAAGTGTGATTCTTTAATGATTTCTATGTTTTTAGTTAACTTAAAACACCTTCAAGTCACTTGAGCCAACACTTGGTAAGGCCAGTGATCTCCGTCCATGGAGATGCACTTGTTTATCTCTTGCGAGCTTTTGGGAAGTGACTTGGAGGTAGGATTTTCTAGAATTGCCAACACTTGGTAAGCTTTTGGACTCCAAAGAGACTTCCATTAGTTATCTCTTGCGAGCTTGTGAAGGGAAATCCAAGGTTAAAGATCACCTTGAATGGCAAATGCTAGGTGAGAGGCACGAGCCATTACAAGTTGCATCAATGAGAGGGAATTAGAGCTGAAATCCATTTAAAGGATACCTCTGTACAGCACCGGTTAGAGAATTGACTATATGTTAATTCTCTAATGCGAGGAAACGAACCAAATGACCGGAGCTCTGTTTTTGCATAAGGAACCTCCCCGGTGAACCTAAACCTTCAAGGAATGTTTTTCTTCATAAGTAATTTCCATTACTTTCTTTTTAGTTAGCTTTAAACAAAACCTCATTTAAACAAAGTTTGTGTTTTATTTCTTAAGCTAACCTTGAAATGAAAAGGCACCAATTTACTTTGAATTGGTATCAGTTGAGAGTTGAAAACCCTTCCCAGTGAACGATCCTAGAGCCACTATGCTATATTAGCTAAGCTATCCTAATGCATGGTGATATAGGTTATAAATTTTGTTGATTACTCTCTCAATCAAAGAGCACCAGCTGGACATGAATCCGCTGAGACACCAATTGGGCACGAATCATGCATGTAACCATGCATGTTGGCAAATGGGGTTCCAACTTTTCATAGTCAGAATTTAGGTTTTTTGGACAATAGAAAATTCTCTCCTTCAATGATAATTTAGATTTTTTTTTCCTTCTAATTTGAAGCTAATTGCCTAAGTCCACGACGGATTTCCCGAATTTGATTTGTTACCCACTATCATTTTCCTTTTCAACATGAGATCTCCTTGGAACTTCATTCATCTCCAAAAGTATACCACACGCAGATTTGTTTCAAAGTGAGATAACTTCATATAGAGCTGGTCAATGACTAAAGTAAATTACGGCATGAAGAGTTTTTCTAAAGGAATTTTTCTATGGACCATGATCACATGATGATCAAATTAACACCTTCCAAAATGCCTCTCATCTCCAAATGTAATCTGCCAATATAATAAAAGACCAGATCCAGAATTTGCTTGTCATCCTAGTAGGCCCTTCCAGTTTCATATTTCCACTATATATGTATTTTATACATTGTTTTTTTATTTAATTCTAAATATAACTTTAATGCTTAATAGTGTTAAGTATGAGGTTGTTTGTTTTTTTTAATATTTTATTTATATTAAACATTAAAAAGTGAAGAAAAACTAACATGTTAATTTTTCCATTTAGAAAAAGTCAAATATTTTTGTTTTCTCTATTCATAAAAAGGTTTATAATAAGTCATGAAAAAGTAGAAAAATAATCAATTTAAAGTCTGAAAGCAAATTACTTTCAGCAAAAAACTGAAAAAGCAAATGCCCTCTAATACTCTATACATTTCCCCTTTCTAAATTATGCTTACTCTAAATAAACTTCTGAACTACATCTTGATACCAATTCTCTTTACAATAGGGCTCTGATGTCAAATGAAACTTGGAATTTTTATGCCAGCATCGTTCAAATAGAATACTTTTTCAATCATAAATGCATAGGTTGTTTTAAATAAGACAAGAATGTCTGGCGTCCAACAATTTTTTTAGCCCATATGTCAGTGGGCTCAGTCTCAATGCCATTATATCCAGAACTTACATCACTTGATTCATCTTATTCTTTCAGTTAAATTTGAATGTTGCATGTGAACTTGATTCTGACATCATATATATGTTCAGTTCTGGTGCATCCAAAAATGTCCGTATGTAGCTTCTTCTCTTGCCATGAAAAAGGAATATGAATTAGCGATTTCTTGGGCATACGCACCCCACTTTGTCATTGCTACTAATAGAAATGAATCCATCACATTTGTTTAGCTCAAAATATTAAATCATTCGTCTAGTTAACTGACCATATTTGCAACTTCTACAATTTTTTATATATTCAAACTATACAAGCTTGAAAGCAGGTGTCTCTGAGTTAATTGTGCTGTTAATGGAGTTGGACGAGTATATCGTACATGTTTGAGTGGAAGACCTCATTTTATTGCAATTTGTTATGTTCTATCTTATGTATACAGATAAATGGTGTGTTCGGATGCAGTCCAAAACATATTCTAATTGTGATCAATTGAGATTAACTACATTAAATATTTTAAAGAAAGAAAAAATTAAGAGTATTGCACTATAAATTTGCACTCTTAAGACCAATCCAATGTATGTTCTTGACTGATAAAATGAGTCCTTTATCAACATATGCATGGACATATTACTCGTCTAGCAACTTCCATTTGTTCAGCTTCAATGTCTTCAGAGCTAGACCCCACTGTCTGCATGTCTCACTAATAGAATCAAATTGGAAATTTTCTCTTGTGCACTTGTATCCTTAAAAGGACTGAAAATTGGCAGAATAAAGAACCTTCAAAACTCATGCATAATCATCAGAATATGGCATCAGGTCCAGCAAACTATACCTGCCTGTTAACCTCACTCTCTTGTGCAATCAAGAGCGATCCTTTTCCTTCCTCTGAATAGCATAAGGCCACAAATACAAAGACAGAAATGTGAATAAGAAGAGAAAAATAAACAAGTAAATGTACAGCAGACAGGTCTAATGAGTCTCACATGAGAAGAAGAAGGCAAAAAAAAACCTAGGACAACTTGCCAGGGTATGCAGTATGGTAAAATCATGTTGCATCCTGCTTCACTCTGAATAAATGCCAGCAAGTCATCCTTGGCTACATTCCACTCTCCTATCTCTTCATGAAAGACTTTAAGACCAAACGCCAACTAGACAACCACTCCATATTTTAGTGAATTTGGTCACTCTAAAGCCAGTCGATATCTTCTTCTTCAGCAATTTGTTGACTTATATAAGCTGATAAAGTTTGGGAATATATTCATCTCTTGACTAGCCTTGCCAGAGGGCAAGTGCTTGTGACGCCATCAAGACAGAATGAAGACATATCGCCCCTGAAAATCATACATATTTTCATATGACGAGAGACCTTTCATACTAGATGCAAATTAATTATCTTTTTGCTCTACACTACATAAAAAGTTTGATATCTTCAGCTGGTTGAATGCATAATTTAGTTATGAAGTAGGAATAGAATCTTTTTCATGTCAGGCATGGGAATAATGCCTGATATATCAGCACTCACAGTTTAAAATTTCAAGACCCTCAAGTTTAATTAATTTTCCCATGATAAGGCATAAATCAAGTGTAGTGAGGTTCATCTAACTAAACTTTTCTGGCGCATTCTATGGCGTTCAATGGTCATGTATGCCTTCAATTTGGTCACATAGCATAAGTTTCATAATCAGTCCCCTTGTTTGTATTTACTGTAAATTTAATGGGACGTTGTTATGTAAATATAAGGTATATAAATTGTAGAACTAAGTCATGCCAATCTCATCTTTCAAATGTTAAATCCCCTGTTCCATTCAGTGACATCATAGAATGCCAAAAAAAAAAAACTAAAAAGATAAAGTTCGATTTGTGTGTTGGACTATTTAGTTCAGAATTCATCAGCAATCTTCTCACTTTTATCAAGAAAAAAGGACTCTTTTCTTGATAGCGAACCCTTACTCTCAATGGCCATATCCACTATTAATTCACCTATCACCACCACTCAGCTGTTCGCTATCCACATAAAATTCTTCTTTTACGGTTCTCGATGAACAACATACTAGAAAAGTATACAACGAACGACACATGGTCCAAATTCAGCCATTGTCAAATCACGCTTTGAAATATTCAAATTCGACAACCACAGGTGGTCACAATTACTTATTATTCCGTGCATCAGTCCTACATTATTGTCTTAATTAATGGTCACATATGTTGAATGAACCATGGGAACCAATTTTATCTCCTAATGCATGCCAAGGAAGGTCTCAGTAGTAAAAGGTCATCAGTTATTAGTTTGAGGCTCAAATACCAAATGGCAGTCTGATATCTCTAGATACACCCCGGCACCATAATGATGAAGAATGTCCATCACCTATAGATGAGTTCGTTCTAACAAAACAAGTAGTTTTGTACATTGAGCGATAGAAAGCTTGTTTAAAGCACACCAACTTGTAAGCCCATATAGTAGTGACATCATTCTCAATATACATATACTGAACCTCCATCCACTTGACTTATGGCAGCGGCGGTAGGAGTCGCATAACTTGCATCGTGATTCCCGATACTCCTCGTCGAATAGAGGGCGAGCTCCGTGCGTGAGCAGCGACTAAGCTTAATCCAATCTTTCTTAACAAGAATTTTGTACGCTTGAAGGCCCATCCTCTACGGCAGGGTACAGAGACGAGGCCTTTGATCCACCTCTTTGTTACATAAAAAAATGCAAATCAATCGGTCGAATAACAATTCTTTCTAGTAGCACCCACGACAGAATGTCCGGAATATACATCTTTTTTTGGGACGGAGGCACGCGTGCTAAAAAAAAACATCAACTCTATATCAGTTGAACAGAATTGAGATAGATGGGCTCAATAGATTCCGTTCATATGTTTGATGTCCCATAATGGTAATAGACTTAAAACCCATTTGGCAATGATTCTAGAAAGCGTTTCTAACTTTTCTAACTCCTAAAATTTTTATCAAAAGAGTTATTTTCAAGTGTTAGAAATATTAGCAAAGTTTCCAGAATCATTGTCAAACAAGCTCTTAGTAGATTTCCTTCATATGTTCTAATTGTTGTCATGAATCAAAAAGGAATGCTCACACATCTCACATAAAGTAATTTAATTTCTTACATGACTATATTGAATTTTGATAATGAAGAACAATATTGGGTCTGATCACATACTTGTTTTCGTAGAAATTAAGCTGGCAATGCAATTTCAAATTTCTGGATATCACAAAAGAGTGAATAGTAGTGACTTTGGTTTAGTGAGTATATATGGTGATGTACCTCAACTAGTGATGTTGTTGCATAAAACATCCCATTAAAAATCTTTCAAGGAACGGATCAATCAATGACACTTGTACAGAACCCAGTCATTAATCCAATAACAATATATCGTTGTTTAATAATGGATAAATGGAATCCGCCTAAATGCTCGATCTTTCACATCTTATATCTCATGGATTTTCAAATTAATTAAGATATTCAACACATGGTTAAGACATGCTTCTCAACATTGGCATCAATCATTAGGTGAAGCTTTGCATATATTCCTCTTCCAACTACCTCTATTGACTCAGCTTCAAAGCCAATGGACACCTGTCAGGTTTTCTGACTTCTAGAATCTAATAATTCCTCTTCCTATTTCTTTAATTCTTCAGTGACTCCATAATTCCTTATCTGCACGTATTCAAATCTTCAAAAAAGACTTGGAAAGAGACATATCTCGGTCGAAAGTGTCTCCAATTCCTATTAAATATATATTTCTTTGGTAATTAAAAAATATTATTTAGAATTTGAATTTCCTTGTAAAAGTAATATCTTTATTTCATAAGAAAAGTTGTAAGAAATACTCTATAATAATTCTAGATCACAAAGAAAGAGAAAGAAGATGAGATGCGAAGGGGTATATGATAATGCCTGTACTTGCCTATACCAAGTACCAAAAAAAATGTGAAGAAGTGTGGGAGGCACCTGATACAGCGAGGGCTCACAGCTCACAGCTCACAGCAGAAGTAAGGAAACATGGCATATTGTATGGGTTATCAGCCAAAACACGTTAAAATTACCTGTTGCATCTTTTCTAGTGAATGACATTATATATCTTTATATTCTGGTACTAACATCCTGAATTGAAGTTTATGCTGGTGTCTGAGCTAGCTTCTTCCAACAAAACAGATCTCATGGCAGTTAACTCCGCATAAGTATATCAGCTTGATATAATCTACTTGCCTGTTAACCATCAGAAAAGAAAAAGGGATGAAAAATAAAAACCACCATCACCCTCATCAACCTGCAGCATGATCCTCTATTATATATCTTAAGCGAACAATAGCAAACATGGTTTCAAAGATATTTAATTTCGATCACAATCTAGTCCGATTATTGTAACTTTGCTAGCGAGATAACTGACAGGCCTATGGAGACTCACATAAGAAGAAGAGAATCAAATGTAGCCAAGGACAACTTGCCAGGGTTCACTATATATGTGAAAGCATATAGCCTCTTCTCTTCTCACTATATATAAATTCCGGCAAGTCATCCTTGGCTGCATTCCACTCTCAACCTCTTCATGCAAGACTCTAAGACCAAACACCAAGGGTTGGTAAGCACTCAATATTTTGTGAATTTGATCACTCCTACAAGCTATGCAGAGCAATTGTTATCATATATAAAGGCAGATAAAGTTGAGGCATATATTCTCCATCTGACCAGCCATCCAAAAGGGCAAGTGCTTTTGATGCCACCAAGAGGGAATGAAGATATGTAGCCCCTCAAAATCATGCAGATTCTGATCATGTCACCCAAAACCTTCCCTTATACAACATGCAGCTTTTTGTTCTACACAATATGTAAGGATATTGTGCCCCTTGCATGAAGTGAATTAAAGAGGATAGTCAGTGGGTTGAATGCCCATATATTATTTATGAAAATGGGAATAGAATCTTTTTGTGTGAGAGGATGGTCTCCGTAGGATGTGGTTCAGTAGGAGTTAGACCCCCTTCATATCCAAGGCATTCAACAATATCCATGCCTATCATATGATCAGGTGTCAACGTGGTTTAGATTTTCTAGGCACATAGCAATTAAGTTTTTCCCTTAATGATGTGAAGGAGTGAGGCAGATAATTAACCTCTTCTGCCTATGTTACCATTAATGTATTCTCTTTACTTCTAAATTAAACATTAAGGCTGTGCCCACTAATTAAACTAGGAATCATGAAGCCTTTCTTTCTAATCGGAGGGCCCTGTAGACCAATATAATACAGATGGCCCTATAGAGACCTTCTTCTCTGGATAATCATTAACATAGAACTCAGTAAAACTAGGTGCGCATATGGATTCCAAAGAGAGAATAGAAGGTTGGAGAAAAGAATCCTTTCTGAAATGTCATGTAAAGGCTTGATCCTTGAGATTTCGGGTGGCTTTTGAGAGAGGAATACGATTCATCAAGGAGAATCTCTGATTAAGTGGGTGTTGACCCTTTTTCCATATACATACATAACCACATATTTCCAAGAACCTAACCATACATGTCCAAAGATGGTTTCAAACAACGGAAAAGGAAAACATAAAAGCTTCTTCAAATTGCTCTATTGTCCTTCCATCTTTGTTGAAGTATACATGATCTCTCTCCTTCATTAGGTTGATGTCTTCTTTGTCCATGTTTTTATGTCTTCTTCAATAAATCAAAACATATTCACCCAACCCCAACACTTTTTATGATTCCATATGCTGGCCAAATATCAAATTAGTCAAAATTCAAAATGTGCTTACCAATTAGGTAATTAACTTTTGAGCTAAATACTTCAAACACTTGACTCACCACACGCATGCATTCTTGATAGGAGATCATTTGACTCACAATGTTAGGAAGTACATTTAAGTGTAGAAAGTCTCCAAAGATTACGATTTAATATTTGGTTTTTAAAAATTAATTAGGTCATTTTTATTTGAGTAATGGATTTGGTTTTCATATTTAAGTAATAGAATACTAAAAAGGTTCTATATTTTTGTTATTAAGGGTTTTTATTTGTTACATATGTATTTATAATAAGGGGTTATGTAATAGTTAAACAAGAGTGATGGAAGACACAATGAATTTCTATTTTATTTGCTTTTATTAGTTATATCTCTTGTTTAATTGTTTGTACGTGTTTAGTCCTATTACGATCCAATAAATTGATATAAAGTCATAAGAAAAAAAGGACAAGTGGAGTGCATCAATTTCAAATCCATTAACTCAACAAAGACAATTATGAAAATTGGAATGTCAAGATAAAAGTTTTACTTATTTTAGAAGATGCATGAGAGATGTAAAGAACTCCTACAAGGAGCCGCAAGATGAAACAACTTTATTCCATAGTCGAAGAAAGTTTTTGAAAGATATAATGAACAAAGACAAGATTTTACCCTCCTTTATCAAGCAATGAAAAAAGACACTTTTGAAAAGATTTCAAGTACAACTACTCTCAAGGAAGCACGAAGAGATTATAAAATATCCATAAAGAAGTTGATCATAAGTAAAAAAAGAAACCATCTTCAAACTATTAGAAGAAAATTTAAAAGTTTGATCAGTATGAAAGAATTAAAAATAATATCTAATTATTTTTCAAGAGTATCGATACTCTTTAGATTCAAAGGTTGATTATATTGTTGTGCTATTAGAGAGTCCAAAAGATTTCAATTCTAGGATCGTTACTCAACTAATGAGATGATCATTACAAGCCCATGAAAGTTAAAAAAGGAAAAACCAAGAAAATTTGGAACAAAATTTCAAAAAAAGAAAAAGAAAAATAAAAAGGCCTATAGTACAGGAGAACAAAGAAAATTTTAGTAATGAAAAAGGAAAAAATAATCATGGTTATGGTTGTGGTCAAGGAAATTAAGAAAGGTGTAGTTTCGATTCATCAAACAATGTAGAAATAAAGCAAAATTCATTTCATGAAAAGAATGTGGAAGAAGGAACAAACAAGGCAAAACAAAAGATGGAGTACAATAAATACCAACTTCAATATTATAATTATCAAAAGTTTTGTAATTATAGAGAATGTGGAGATAAAGTTCAACTATGTTGAAAAGAAAGATCAAGAAGGATCTACTTTATTGTTGGCATGCAGAGGAGAAATAAGAAGAAAAATACATGGTATCTTTACACCAAAGTAACTAATTATATGTGTGAATTTAAAAATACATTTATGAAGCTAGGAAATCGAAAAGTGGCTATGTTGTTTTTGAAGATACATCTAAAATCCTAGTGAAGTATAAAGGTAAAATCTTGATTAATTTGTTTGAAAAAAAAATTGAAGACGTCAATTCTATGCACCTAATATTCAACAATATATTAAGTTCCAAATCTTAGAAAAGGGTTATGACAATAAAAAATCAACATGTCAATTTGCTTGTTAATGTGTTCATTATAAAATGCTTAAAATTCTATATTAAAGATTTTTCTTGGATATTTTGGCACTTGAGATTTAGACAGGGATTGCAATTGTTAAATAAGAAAAAAAAAATGATGAAAGAGTTGCCTAGCTATTGTAGATTACATGGATCAATTATGCACGAGATGCTTCCTTTAAAAAATATATTTAGAAATTTTTTTCAAATAAAACAACTACAAGTGCAAAGAAACCTCTAAAACTCATTCATGTGAACTATGCCGCCCAATAATTTTTCTTACTATTTATTGATGATTAAAGTGCAAAAACTTGAGCGTATTTTTCAAAAGAAAAATTCAAAATATTTGCTATTTTTAAAAAATTTTACATAGTTGTTATAAAAAAGTACTTGCAATATGAAGACAATGAAATCTAATAAAGGAGACAAATTCATATTAAAAAAAGTAAAAGAATATTAAAAAAATCATGAGATTCAACAACCTTTAACATTTTTATATTCTCCATAACAAAATGGAGTGGTTAAAGAGAAAATAGAATTATTCTAGATGGTCTATTGTATGTTAAAAAGTAAGAAAAGAAAATGTCTAGAATTTTGATCTGAAACAGTTAATTGATTGTATGATTTATTTGTCAAATAATTCTCTTAATTGAAGTGTATGAAATAAAATATCATAACAAGCTTCTAGAATAGAATAAAAGTCGAGTGTTTTATGCTTCAAAGAGTTTGAAAGCATTAGATATGCATATCTCATGTCGGATCAAAGACAATCAAATTAAGGTTAGATAACTACAAGAGTAGAATATATATACCTTAAAGAAAGAGATCATTAATAGTCTGCGGAGTAGTTGCTTTGATCCAATCTAACAAATACGGTTCTCTACTGATAACTTTTTAAATCGTTTGGACATTCCATTTACATATCTTTTCAAGGATTTCAGATTCATGATTGATACATAATGTCAACAATATTGGCACCCATCATTAGTTGGATCTTTGCATATATTCCTCTTCTAGTGACCTCGACGTCCTCAGCTTCAAAGTCAAGAGACACCTGCAGTTTTTCTCACTCATAGAGTCTACTAATATATATATATTTAGTCTCTTTTCTACACCTTTCTTTGCTCTGTATTTTCTTTCACCCACTCGTATCGTTGAAAAAAGACTTGGACAATGACACTTATCATGGCTGAAAAAGGAACTTTTCACTACTGTAACATGTTTAAGCATCTGAATATAACCTTATAAAAAGCTTTATCTGCCTGCAGTTCATAAAGAAAGAAATAAAGAAAGAAAGGAAAACTAGCATCATAATCCCATGCCTAATCAACAGTACGTACGATCATAAATCTGAAAACAATATGAACTGGTCAATATGCATCTCTTTTCAATAATCTAGTTCAACTTCAGTAACTTCATTATTAATGGTACCATGCAACTTCATTATACAGGTCTACACAGCCTCACATAAGAAGAAGAGAACGAAAGGTAGCCAAGGACAACCTGCCAGGGACACCATGGGAAGAGGCCGGCCTCTTGCCTCATTCCACTCTATATGTGAATTCCGGCAAGTCATCCTTGGCTGCACTCCACTCTCCACCTCTGCATGCAAGACCCTTAGACCAAACACCAAACGATATGCTATGAAGAGCTAGCAATGGTTGACATATATAAAGGCTTATAAAGTTGAGGCATATATTCCCCATCTGACTAACCTTCCAAAAGTGGCAAGTGCTTGCGATGCCACCAAAAGAGAACAAAGACATCTAGCCCCGGCCTGCCCTTAACTACAATCATACATACAAATTCTCATCTCACCCAAAATTAAGCTAAACCTCTTATACCGCCTGGTTGGATTAATTCATATGCATAACTTCTCGTTATTGCATGTAAGTTTGGGGGAAAAAAAAGGCAGCATCATAATTACTATATGATAGACTTGGGTCTCTGCTAATTCCTAAGCATGCACCCACAGTGCTAAAGGTTACAACCCATTTGGCAATGATTGTAGAAAGCGTTTCTAACTTTTCTAACTCTTGAAATTTTTATCAAAAGAGTTATTTTCAAGTGTTAGAAAGACTAGTAAAGTTTCCAGAATTATTGTCAAACAAGCTCTTAGTAGATTTCCTTCATATGTTCTAATTGTTGTCATGAATCAAAAGGGAATGCTCACACATCTCACATCAAGTAATTTAATTTCTTGCATGATTATATTGAATTTTGATAATGAGGAACAATATTGGGTTTGATCACACTTGTTTTCGTAGAAATTAAGCTGGCAGTGCAGTTTCAAATTTCTGGATATCACAAAATTGTGAATGAGTAGTGACTTTGGTTTAGCCCACTTGCAAGGTCTAAGATAACGTCCTGTTTTATTCATTCTAGTCAGTATATATGGTGATGTACCTCCTGCTTGCACCTCAACTAGTGATGTTGTTGCATAAAACATCCCATTAAAATTCTTTCAAGGAACAGATCAATCAATGACACCATGTACAGAACCCAATCATTAATCCAATAACAATATATCGTTGTTTAATAATGGATCAATGGAATCCGCCTAAATGCTCGATCTTTCACATCTTATATCTCATGGATTTTCAAATTAATTAAGATATTCAACACATGGTTAAGACATGCTTCTCAACATTGGCATCAATCATTAGGTGAAGCTTTGCATATATTCCTCTTCCAGCTACCTCTATTGACTCAGCTTCAAAGCCAATGGACACCTGTCATGTTTTCTGATTTTTAGAATCTAATAATTCCTCTTCCTATTTCTTTAATTCTTCAGTGACTCTATAATTCCTTATCTGCACGTATTCAAATCTTCAAAAAAGACTTGGAAAGAGACATATCTCGGTCGAAAGTGTCTCCAATTCCTATTAAATATATATTTCTTTGGTAATTAAAAAATATTATTTAGAATTTGAATTTCCTTGTAAAAGTAATATCTTTATTTCATAAGAAAAGTTGTAAGAAATACTCTATAATAATTCTAGATCACGAAGAAAGAGAAAGAAGATGAGATGCGAAGGGGTATATGATAATGCCTGTACTTGCCTATAACAAGTACCAAAAAAAATGTGAAGAAGTGTGGGAGGCACCTGATACAGCGAGGGCTCACAGCTCACAGCAGAAGTAAGGAAACATGGCATATTGTATGGGTTATCAGCCAAAACACGTTAAAATTACCTGTTGCATCTTTGCTAGTGAATGATATTAAGTTTATGCTGGTATCTGAGCTAGCTTCTTCCAACAAAACAGATGTCATGGCAGTTAACTCTGCATAAGCATATCAGCTTGATATAATCTACTTGCCTGTTAAACATCAAAAAAGAAAAAGAGATGAAAAATAAAAACCACCATCACCCTCATCAACCTGCAGCATGATCCTCTATTATATATCTTAAGCGAACAATAGCAAACATGGTTTCAAAGATATTTAATTTCGATCACAATCTAGTCCAATTGTTGTAACTTTGCTAGCGAGATAACTGACAGGTCTGTGGAGACTCACATAAGAAGAAGAGAATCAAATGTAGCCAAGGACAACTTGCCAGGGTTCACTATATATGTGAAAGCCTATAGCCTCTTCTCTTCTCACTATATATAAATTCCGGCAAATCATTCTTGGCTGCATTCCACTCTCAACCTCTTCATGCAAGACTCTAAGACCAAACACCAAGGGTTGGTAAGCACTCAATATTTTGTGAATTTGATCACTCCTACAAGCTATGCAGAGCAATTGTTATCATATATAAAGGCAGATAAAGTTGAGGCATATATTCTCCATCTGACCAGCCATCCAAAAGAGCAAGTGCTTTTGATGCCACCAAGAGGGAATGAAGATATGTAGCCCCTCAAAATCATGCAGATTCTGATCATGTCACCCAAAACCTTCCCTTATACAACATGCAGCTTTTTGGTCTACACAGATGTAAGGATATTGTGCCCCTTGCATGAAGTGAATTAAAGAGGATAGTCAGTGGGTTGAATGCCCATGTATTATTTATGAAAATGGGAATAGAATCTTTTTGTGTGAGAGTATGGTCTCCGTAGGATGTGATTCAGTAGGGAGTAAGACCCCCTTCATATCCAAGGCATTCAACAATATCCATGCCTATCATATGATCAGGTGTCAACGTGGTTTAGATTTTCTAGGCACATAGCAATTAAGTTTTTCCCCTAATGATGTGAAGGAGTGAAGCAGATAATTAACCTCTTCTGCCTATGTTACCATTAATGTATTCTCTTTACTTCTAAATTAAACATTAAGGCTGTGCCCACTAATTAAACTAGGAATCATGAAGCCTTTCTTTCTAATCGGAGGGCCCTGTAGACCAATATAATACAGATGGCCCTATAGAGACCTTCTTCTCTGGATAATCATTAACATAGAACTCAGTAAAACTAGGTGTGCATATGGATTCCAAAGAGAGAATAGAAGGTTGGAGAAAAGAATCCTTTCTGAAATGTCATGTAAAGTCTTGATCCTTGAGATTTCGGGTGGCTTTTGAGAGAGGAATACGATTCATCAAGGAGAATCTCTGATTAAGTGGGTGTTGACCCTTTTTCCATATACGTACATAACCACATATTTCCAAGAATCTAACCATACATGTCCAAAGATGGTTTCAAACAACGGAAAAGGAAAACATAAAAGCTTCTTCAAATTGCTCTATTGTCCTTCCATCTTTGTTGAAATATACATGATCTCTCTCCTTCATTAGGTTGATGTCTTCTTTGTCCATGTTTTTATGTCTTCTTCAATAAATCAAAACATTTTCACCCGACCCCAACACTTTTTATGATTCCATATGCTGGCCAAATATCAAATTAGTCAAAATTCAAAATGTGCTTACCAATTAGGTAATTAACTTTTGAGCTAAATACTTCAAACACTTGACTCACCACACGCATGCATTCTTGATAGGAGATCATTTGACTCAACAATGTTGGGAAGTACATTTAAGTATAGAAAGTTTCCAAAGATTACGATTTAATATTTGGTTTTTAAAAATTAATTAGAATATTTTTATTTGAGTAATGGATTTGGTTTTTATATTTAAGTAATTGAATACTAAAAAGGTTCTATATTTTTGTTATTAAGGGTTTTTATTTGATACATATGTATTTATAATAAGGGGTTATGTAATAGTTAAACAAGAGTGATGGAAGACACAATGAATTTCTATTTTATTTGCTTTTATTAGTTATATCTCTTGTTTAATTGTTTGTACGTGTTTAGTCCTATTACGGTCCAATAAATTGATATAAAGTCATAAGAAAAAAAGGACAAGTGGAGTGCATCAATTTCAAATCCATTAACTCAACAAAGACAATTATGAAAATTGGAATGTCAAGATAAAAGTTTTACTTATTTTAGAAGATGCATGAGAGATGGAAAGAACTCCTAAAAGGAGCCACAAGATGAAACAACTCTATTCCAAAGTTGAAGAAAGTTTTTGAAAGATATAATGAACAAAGACAAGATTTTACCCTCCTTTATCAAGCAATGAAAAAAGACACTTTTGAAAAGATTTCAAGTACAACTACTCTCAAGGAAGCATGAAGAGATTATAAAACATCCATAAAGAAGTTGATCATAAGTAAAAAAAGGAAACCATCTTCAAACTATTAGAAGAAAATTTAAAAGTTTGATCAATATGAAAGAATTAAAATCAATATCTGATTATTTTTCAAGAGTATCTATACTCTTTAGATTCAAAGGTTGATTATATTGTTGTGCTATTAGAGAGTCCAAAAGATTTCAATTCTAGGATCATTACTCAACTAATGAGATGATCATTACAAGCCCATGAAAGTTAAAAAGGAAAAACCAAGAAAATTTGGAACAAAATTTGAAAAAAAAAAAAAAAGAAGAAGAAGAAAGAAAAAGGCCTATAGTAAAGGAGAACAAAAAAAATTTTAGTAATGAGAAAGGAAAAAATAATCATTGTTATGGTTGTGGTCAAGGAAATTAAGAAAGGTGTAATTTCAATTCATCAAACAATGCAGAAATAAAGCAAAATTCATTTCATGAAAAGAATGTGGAAAAAGGAACAAACAAGGCAAAACAAAAGATGGAGTACAATAAATCCCAACTTCAATATTATAATTATCAAAAGTTTTGTAATTATAGAGAATGAGGAGATAAAGTTCAACTATGTTGAAAAGAAAGATCAAGAAGGATCTACTTTATTGTTGGCATGCAAAGGAAGAATAAGAAGAAAAATACATGGTATCTTTACACCAAAGTAAATAATTATATGTGTGAATTTAAAAATATTTTTATGAAGCTAGGAAATCGAAAAGTGGTCATGTTATTTTTGAAGATACATCTAAAATCCTAGTGAAGTATAAAGGTAAAATCTTGATTAATTTGTTTGAAAAAAAATTGAAGACATCAATTCTATGCACCTAATATTCAACAATATATTAAGTTCCAACTCTTAGAAAAGAGTTATGATATCCACATGAAATATCAAAGTCTCTCAATATAAAATCAATATGTCAATTTGATTGTTAATGTGTTCATGACAAAAAAATTTCTTGTTGAACATTCAAAATCACTATAAAATAATTAAAATTCTATATTAAAGATTTTTCTTGGATATTTTGGCACTTGAGATTTAGACGGGGATTGCAATTGTTAAATAAGAAAAAAAAAATGATGAAAGAGTTGCCTAGCTATTATAGATTACGTGGATCAATTATGCATGAGATGCTTCCTTCAAAAAATATATTTAGAAATTTCTTTCAAATAAAACAACTACAAGTGCAAAGAAACCTCTAAAACGTTAACTCATTCATGTGAGCTATGCCGCCCAATTCATCAAAATTCCTTTGGTAAGAATAATTGTTTTTACTATTTATTGATGATTGAAGTGCAAAAACTTGAGTGTATTTTTCAAAAGAAAATTTCAAAATATTTACTATTTTTAAAAAATTGTACGTAGTTGTTATAAAATAAAGTATTACAATATATGAAGACAATGAAATCTAATAAAAGAGACAAATTCATATTAAAAAAAGTAAAAGAATATTGTGAAAATAATGAGATTCAACGGCCTTTAACATTTTTATATTCTCCACAATAAAATGGAGTGGTTAAAGAGAAAATTGAATTATTCTAGATGGTCTATTGTATGTTAAAAAGTAAGAAAATGTCTAGAATTTTGATATGAAACAGTTAATTGATTGTATGATTTATTTGTCAAATAATTCCCTTGATTGAAGTGTATGAAATAAAATATCATAACAAGCTTCTAGAATAGAATAAAAGTCGAGTGTTTTATGCTTCAAAGAGTTTGAAAGCATTAGATATGCATATCTCATGTCGGATCAAAGACAATCAAATTAAGGTTAGATAACTACAAGAGTAGAATATATATACCTTAAAGAAAGAGATCATTAATAGTCTGCGGAGTAGTTTCTTTGATCCAATCTAACAAATACGGTTCTCTACTGATAACTTTTTAAATCGTTTAAACATTCCATTTACATATCTTTTCAAGGATTTCAGACTCATGATTGATACATAATGTCAACAATATCGGCACCCATCATTAGTTGGATCTTTGCATATATTCCTCTTCTAGTGACCTCGACGTCCTCAGCTTCAAAGTCAAGAGACACCTGCAGTTTTTCTCACTCATAGAGTCTACTAATATATATATATATATATATATATATATATATGTCTCTTTTCTACACCTTTCTTTGCTGTGTTTTCTGTCACCCACTCGTATCGTTGAAAAAAGACTTGGACAATGACACTTATCATGGCTGAAAAAGGAACTCTTCACTACTGTAACATGTTTAAGCATCTGAATATAACCATATAAAAAGCTTTATCTGCCTGCAGTTCATAAAGAAAGAAAGAAATACAGAAAGAAAGAAAGAAAGAAAGGAAAACCAGCATCATAATCCCATGCCTAATCAACAGTACGTACGATCATAAATCTGAAAAAAATAACAATGAACTGGTCAATATGCATCTCTTTTCAATAATCTAGTTCAACTTCAGTAACTTCATTATTAATGGTACCATGCAACTTCATTATACAGGTCTACACAGCCTCACATAAGAAGAAGAGAGCGAAAGGTAGCCAAGGACAACCTGCCAGGGACACCATGAGAAGAGGCCGGTCTATTGCCTCATTCCACTCTATATGTGAATTCCGGCAAGTCATCCTTGGCTGCACTCCACTCTCCACCTCTTCATGCAAGACTCTTAGACCAAACACCAAACGATATGCTATGAAGAGCTAGCAATGGTTGACATATATAAAGGCTTATAAAGTTGGGGCATATATTCCCCATCTGACTAACCTTCCAAAAGTGGCAAGTGCTTGCGATGCCACCAAAAGAGAACAAAGACGTACATCTAGCCCCGGCCTGCCCTTAACTACAATCATACATACAAATTCTCATCTCACCCAAAAGTAAGCTTAACCTCTTATACCGCCTGGTTGGATTAATTCATATGCATAACTTCTCGTTATTGCATGTAAGTTTAGAAAAAAAAAAAAAAGGCAGCATCATAATTACTATATATGATAGACTTGGGTCTCTGCTAAGTCCTAAGCATGCACCCACAGTGCTAAAGGAGAGAGAGAGAGAGAATGTCCAATATCGTTGTGTCAATCTGTAATCTCCAAGCTTTCTTGACCATTCAAAAGATGAGTGAATGAATAGAAGGCTGGAGAAAGAGTCCCTATTGAAAGGTTACGTGGCACATTCATCCTTCATCCTTCATATTTGCAGGGCTCTGTTGAGAAAGGAATAAGATTCATTATGGGGAATTTCTAAAGTAATATTAATTTATATATACAGATATGGGTTTTGACCCTTTTTTTTCTCCTCTACATATCTCACCACATAATTCCAGGCATCCACCCAAAAGGCACACTAGAAAACCCTTCAAATTGTTCTATTCTTTGATTGTTCCTTTTATTTTATATATATATATATATATATATATATATATATATATAGTTAGAGCGTATGGTATACTTTGTGGGTCCAAATCCTATAAATTTAAGAGTCCGGTAGTATGATTTAAAAACAGTTTTCTATTTTTAAAATTTTTTAATATTGTTTTACCATTATTCCTTAAAAACAATTTTAAAAAATAAAGTGATATAGAGAATAGTATTTAGAAAATAAGTAAGAATTATTTTCACCAATTTTTAAAAAGAAAATAAAAATATTGGCTCGTTTGGTCATATTATTTTAAACTTGTTTTTAAATTAAAGAATAAAAAACATTTTAAAAAAAAATTTAGAAAACATGATGATATAATAGGTCTCATTTTGGAACTTTCATTACTATATGCCAAAGTTTTAGGTTATGTTTGTTAACTATTTTCAAAACTAGTTTTTTATTTTTGAGAACATATATATATGTATATATTTTATGACAATCAAAAATTGAAAACATGATGTACTTTTTGGAACATATTTTTAATTATTTTTAGTTCTTTTCAATTTGTTTCATACTATTATTTTAAAAAGAATAATTGAAAATAAAACTCATATAAAATTTAGAGCCCATTTAACCATATTTTTTTAAACTTGTTTTTAAATTATTTTTTTATTCTTTAACTTAAAAACAGTTTTTAAAAACAAGTTTTGAAAAACATGGTCAAACAAGCTCACATTTTCTTTTTATTTTTAAAAACTAATAAAAACAACTCTTGTTTTCTAAAAATTGTTTTCTATTTCACTTTGTTTTTAAAAATTATTTCTAAAAAACAAACGGTAGTATTAGAAATTTTTAAAAACAATTTTTTGTTTTTTTTAAAAAGAAAACTGTTTTTAAATCACATGACCAAAAAGACTCTTAATTTAAAAAAAATGATATCTTAAAATAAAAAAAATAAGTTAAAAATATTTCAACTTTCCAAATAATTTTTACTTTAGAAAAATATTAGAGAATCGTTTTTAAAACTATTTTTCGAGAACAATTTTTAAAAATATTCCCAAACAAACCCTTACAAATCTTTCTCAACTTTTCAATTAGAATTCACAATAAAAATAACACTTTTATGGTGAGTACATTTTTAATCAAGAAAAATAGGAGCCAAAATCTAGGACCCGAGAAATTATTTTAGAAAATTTTGATCAATAATGTGATTTTCACAAATCAAAATATGATAATTGATATAAAAAAATGTCATGTTCATCTTTTGTAAATAAGGATTTGAGTTCAAACTCCCAAATAAGAGGTACAAAATATTAGTAAAAATATTGGATTAGGAGCAAGTGAAACAATTGTTGTTGCAAAGGATCGACAGCAGGTAACGGGGAAAGAGGAAAGGCTTTCCTTCATCAACGGAGAAACAGAACGTCGCCGTTTTAATAAACGAAGAAACTAGAACGGCGTCGTTTCAGTTTAAGAAGGAGATCTGGAACCTGCTCTTTCCTCCATTTTCCCTGCAGAGGTTTCTTCTACAGTTCTACTTCTTGGGTTTTGGAACCCTCCCTGGCCAGCGCATTCTCGCCAGCGTTATCGCCGGAGGTTCGAACCAGCATCCGGAGCTCGAAATCTCTCAGATGTTGGTTCTCAGGTACATGTTCTTCGAGTTCGTAAAGCACAAATCGTTCTCCATTTGATTAATGAAAAAAAAAAACTCTGGAGAAATAATTTTCGTCGGAACAAAAAGAAACTGAAATTTTTTTAGGTTTTGTCAGAATTTTATGTGACTTGCTATAGTAGATTGCTCTCTGAGGTTTGTAATGGAAACCATTTGCCGTTTCCAATTTCTGATTTCGATAATTGAAGGAGTTGTCGATGGATTGAAATGACTGTCGATGAGTTAATGGCCCAGCGCTTAAAATAGAGCTTAATTGAAACCATTTTTTTTTTCATCTCGTTACAGTGGCTTCATTGCTATAGAAATTTTGTCCTTCTTTCTCAACTTCCAGTTAGCTATTTGGCAAATTAGAATTCGGAACAAACTGACGCAGAAATTAAGATTTTAGAAAATTAAAGAAACTCTTTTGTGACTATATTCATAGAAGAGTATTAGTGCTTCCTCTAAGAAGTAGGTGGCTTGATTATATGGAAGATCCGCAGGTTGTGAGTGTATTTTTTTTTTTCTTTTGAGAGAAGCCAGCATTCTTTTATATTTTTTCATGCACTTTTTATTTGTCCTTTGCTTTCTCTAAAGATATTTTTTGGGATGATGTTTGATAATCAGCTGTCAACTAATGAATTCTTAACCTTCAGCTAATTGATTAGATTTCAATGCATTGTCTTAATTCGATCCATATAGATCTTATAAGAAACTATGAAGCCATTCAGGCTTTGATCATGGTGAGGAATGGCTGAACTACAAATTTTACCAAAAAGGATAAGCTGTTTTCTCTTCATAGTGCATCATGGACATTCAAAGAGGTAAACCTTCCCTCATTTATTGTTCTTTGAGACAGCTTTTTTTTTCTTTCTTTTTTTGATCAATAAAACCAATTGCATGAAAAATTGGTCTATCCTTTATAAAATTTTATTATTTCTAGGTCAACTACAGTTTGAATGCAAATATCTAGTCAATGAGTTGATAAGTGACAAATATTTGTCGATATGGTTTGTTGAGGGAACTTCATTGTAGCATTCCATACAATCTTCCATTCCATTTTCACACCTGAATTTTGTATACATTACTGACGAGATTAATGATGCAAACACTCAATGCCTCCCTTCCAACAATAATTGAAGTATATAAATGGATAGAAGCATCAACATTCATTTTTCATTGATAATTTTCTCAAATTGCTGATTAATGATCTCTTCTCTTTGCTCAACATAAAGATATGAGGTCCCGTTTCACTTAGTCTGTCCTCCTTATGGATCAAGAAAGAGAGCAAATGTTCTGCTCCACATAGAAATGCACCATCATGAACTGCATTGTTTCTTCATTGCAATTTTTTCTGTTCCCTCCCTGTGTTAGCTCCATGGCTCTGTGTCAAAGTGATATATTCATTCCACCTGCACAAACCCTGCTGGTGTATTGGATTCCTAAATAGCTCTCCAGGATGACAGTCTTTGAATAGTTCAACAAAGGAAAACCCAGAAATGTCAATAAATTTGACCTCTCAGCCAAAGTGAATTCTGGTGCAGCCATAATGATGCAGCTCTGTAACTAGATGGCAATATTTTGATATGGATCTTCTCTCCCTTATCTATGTTCATGTTCTATAATCCTAATGTATGAGACATATTTCAGAAGACTACCATTATGTTTCCAAAGATGAGAGCAATTGTGCCTTGGATTTTTGCATTTGTGATAGCATTGGTGGAGAGAACAAGCATGGAAGGTGCCCTATAGAAGGCAAAATTGGGGGGGTTTAATCTTAGAGCAACCAGCTAGTGCCTCTCTGGACCTGATGGCTAGAGCCCTAGGTAGGAATATGTCCCACATCACAACTGCAGAGGTCAAACTGAGAATCAATATGGTTTAAATAATCCTATAGAAGATATCAGAATATCCAAAATTACATGTCAGAAATATTTGAAGAGCGCATAAGCAAATATTCTGAAGTACGAAAGGACAAGGAGATTTATTGAAAAAACATGGGCCTTTGTCAAAAGGAGAAGAAATATGTACATGTACGTACCCTCCACCGCATGTTATAATCTTCTTGGCATAGAAATGAAAAGGAAAAAAAATGATTATGCTTTTATTTCTCCAGTAAAAGTATTGTATTAAAAAAGAGGCACTAAAATAGCGGCCCAAAATGTACAAGAGAAGGACGCTCACCCCCTTACAGCTGAAACAAAAAAAGAAAACTATCCAAACAAGATGTACAAAAGAACAGCCCCTCCCTTAACGAAATCTCACCCAATCAATAAAATCTATTAACATCGAAGGACATCTTTTATAGATAGTTTGGTCTCTTACCATAGTAAATACACAAAAGAAGCTTTCAACCTTTGCACCCCATCTTCAAAAGCAATTCTATTTCTAGCCTTCCAAACAAGCATAACGGGCCTGCTTTCCACACCACCCTACACTTTTTGCCTACCCAAGAGGGTCTCCCTTACCGATGAAGGGAACACCCAAAACACAGTGAATAAGGTAAAAACTAGCTTCCACAACTACTGAGACTTTGTAAAGGTCCGACTCTAAGACTTTGTAAAGGGACTTTATTGAGAAATTGCCATTTTTGGACTCTAACCACCTCACCTCAGCCTCCTCATCCAACAACACTCTTTCCCCACCCAAGCGCCCCAACAGGTTCTCCACCTCAACCAGCTCCCAATCATTGAAGGATCTCGTGAAACAAGGGTTCCACACTACTCCCCCCCTCCTCCTCCTCCTTCCCCTTCCCCCCTTTCCCCACTTACTAAATCAGTCCACATATCACTCACCCAAGCCTCTTTGGATGCAGTGAAAGCAAATAAAGAGGGGAAATACTCGCAAAACGATGAAGTTCCACACCACTTATCCTTCCTAAAGCTCATCCTCTGGCCATTACCCACCACAAAAGATAGTCTAATGCTAACAAGGTGGCCAAGCTTCCTAATTGTTTTCCACAACCTTACTTCATACCCCTCCCTAACCTCATGGGAACACCACCCACCTCGATCCTCCTCATATTTTCCCCTTATAACTTGGTTCCAATAAGCCTCTCTTTCAGTAGCAAAATGCCATGTCCATTTGCCAAGGAAAGCCTTGTTGAGCAAAGCAAGGCTCTTAACCCCTAGTCCCCCTTTTCTTTTATTTTTATTTATTTATTTATTTATTTATTTTATAGGAAACAACAAAGGAATATATTGATAAAAAGGAAGTACAAGAGAAGGATGAGGAATCCTCCCACCAGACTACAAGTAATCAAATATAAGAAAAAACAAGCAAACACTCTAGTTAGACCAACCCATTGGGATTACACACCGCTAACCAATCAAGTTGTAACACGTTAAGAGGTATCCCCTTAAAAACCTTAGAACAAAAAGTCCAAAGAGAAGCTAGAAAACGAATAGAACCCCAAAGATTCTCTGAATTCCTTACTTTATCCTAAAAAATCCTTGCATTTCTTTCCCGCCACACCACCCACATTAAAGCAATGCACGCGTCTTGCCATAAAACAATCCCTTTCTTAGAAGATCCAAAACCATTAAAATTAGTAGATAACAAGTCAGAGATGCTCATTGGGGGGATCCAATCCATCTTTGCTAATTGAAATAATCTGTGTCACAACCCCATCATCAAAGAGCAATGGAGAAAAAAGTGATCTACTGTTTCTTCATGCTTCATGCACAACTTACAAATGTCGGGACTAAGTGCTTTGTAGGGTCTTCTCGACTGTAGCAAGTCATTAGTATTAACCTTCTTGTGAGCCACCAACCAGACAAAGGACTTGACTTTGAAGGGGACTTGAGAATTCCAAACGAACTTAGTAGGGAAAACTAGAGGTGAATTAGAAAATTGAGGTAAGGCAAGAAAGAAATTGTCAACCACCTCACCAAATGAGGTTTTCACTCAAGAGTCCCACCTCTCCATAGAAAGTCCCTCTGAATCTGCTCCAGTCTCATTCTAACCACTCTTGACAAATGGAGGATAGACTTAAAATAAATAGGCAAAGTGGACAAAGTACTACGAATCAAAGTAATTCTCCCGCCCTTAGAGATGTATCGGTGCTTCCATATAGCCAATCTTTTATGAAATATTTCCTCAATACTATCCCAAGCTGCCACAAAATTAAAAGGAGCCCCAATGGCATCCCCAAATAAGTGGACGAAAGACTTCCCACCTTGCAGCCCAGTTCACAAGCCAAATCATCCACATTCGGAGACCCTTCACACCGAGATCAACTCACTTTTATTCAAATTAACCTTCAACCCAGAGATTGCCTCAAACCACATCAACAACCAACACAAAAACGTCATTTGTTCCTCTTGCACTTCACAAAAAATCAGTGTATCATCAGCAAACAGCAAGTGGGACACCTGGACCACTTCACATCCCCTTCCCCACACTTGACAAGCCGATAAAAAGCCACCATAGACTGCTCTCTTTAAAAGACAATTGAGGGCTTCCATCACTATCACAAAAAGGTAAGGTGAAAGTGGGTCTCCCCGCCTTAGGCCCTTAAAGCTTTGAAAAAAGCCTGAAGGTGTTCCATTAACCACAACGGAAAACTTGGCTATGGATAAACACCACTTAATCCACCTTAACCACTTCTCCCCAAACCCCATCTTCTTCATAATTGTAAGCAAAAAAGACCATTCCACATGATCATAGGCTTTCTTAATGTCCAACTTACATAGGATCGCCCCTCCATTGCTTTTCAAAATCGAGTTTATTACTTCATTCGCAATGAGCATTGCATCCTATATTTGCTTGCCCTCCGCAAATGCATTTTGGGTCTTGGAAATCACCTTAGCTAGCACCCCATTCAACCTATTAGCCAGCACCTTGGCCAGCCACTTGTATAGCCTCCCCCCCCCCCCAACCAAGCTAATTGGTCTGAAATCCTTCAAGTCCTTTACCCCCCATTTTTCCATGATCAGAACTAGAAAGGTAGTATTCAAACTGTGCATAAAGCAACCCAACCTACAAAATTCCCTGAAAAAGTTCATCACCTCAATCTTCACAAACTCCCACAAAAACGACCAAAAAGCCATGGGAAACCCATCTAGGCTTGGAGCTTTATTCCCGCTAAAACTCGGCAGAGCCCCATACACTTCCTCCTCCGAAAAAGGCTTCTCTAGCCCTACCACCTTAGAATCATCTAGACTCGCTAAGGACAATCCACTAAGACTAAGTCTCCTATCACCTGAGGTAGAGAGCAGAAGATGAAAAGCTCTACTTACTTCCTCTTGATTTCACTGTCCTTTGTGATCCACGACCCATTAATTTTGATTCTGGTCATCTGGTTCTTCCTCCCATGAGCATTGGTCATTCTATGAAAGAAGTTTGTATTTCTATCCCCCTCTTTCAACCAAGTTTCTCTCAATTTTTGCCTCCAAGACAATTCTTCAAAAAGGACCCACATTTTATAGATCTCTCTAGCGTCCTTCTCGGATTCTTCCTCATCCAAAAACAGAGAATGAGAACACTCCTCCTTATCCTAAAAATCCACCTGGTTTAAGGCTAACTCCTTCTAAACTTCAATCTTACCAAAAACCTCCTTGTTCCAACTTCTCAGAACAAGTTTCAGAGCTTTCAATTTTTCAATCAAGATGAAGCTAGCAAACCCACTAAAATTAAACCCCTCTCACCACGATCTCAAAACAGTCTTAAAGGCCTCCTCTTTTAGCCATATGTTTTCAAACTTGAAAGGAGTGGGCTCACTCCTCAACCCTCCCCACTCAAGAAGAATCAAAAAGTGGTCTAACACCGGCCTAGCAAGAACAAATTGAACAACCCCTGGAAAATGAATTTTCCAATATTTAGAAATAAGAAAACGATCAATTCGCAATTTATTTCGATTATTTAAACCACCGCTCTAAGTGAAAATACCTCCTTGAAGGGGTAGGTCCCTCAACTCTAAGTCCTCTATCACCTTGAAAAATCTTCTCATAGTTGAAGACAATCTACCTCCTCTGCTATGCTCCTAGGGGAATCTGATCATGTTGAAATCACCTACCACGCACCATAATCACTCCACAAACCTCTAACAACCCTTAACTCGCTCCAAAAACTCTCCCTATCCATCTTCAACGTGGGACCATAAACCCTTGTAAAGCTCCAACTAAAATCGTCCTCACAACTCTTAAAACCACAAGAAACTAAAAAGTTCCCCTCCTCCATTTCTAGCAGCTGTAACACCTTATTGTCCCAAAACACCAGAACCCCTCCCCCCACCCCCCTTGAGTTCACAGCCCCCCATTCTAAGCATCTTCCTACCCCTAAGCTACACACAATCTCCTTGGTCATTTCCTGGATTTTAGTTTCCTGCAAACATATTAAATCCGCCTTCTGGGATTTAATAACAACCTTGATTAGTTTTCTTTTATCTCCATCATTAGCCCCTCTCACAATCCACTACAAAATTCGAATCTTCATCTAACTTAAGTCGATTCCCCCACAAAGCCCCCTGACCTACAATAATTCACCGAAGACTCCAGCTTCTTTAGCTCCAGGTCAAATCTTGAGGATTTCTGACATTTTGTCTTCTTCCCCGTCACCTTCTTAAAAAGTTATCTTCTCTCATTCATTCTTCTAAGAAGCTTCAAGATTTGCCCCTCGAAGCCCTCCATTGGCGTTCCCAAACAATGGTAGAACTTTGCCAAACAGCTAAACTTCCAAGACTCCAAATTCCCTCCATTTTCTTCCACCACCCCATCGTTTGCCTCCTTCAACAAGAAAGACTCACCAATTCCTTGTCCATTACCCATTTCCTCCACCAAAAGCACTCTCTAGGGATTTACAGTTAGCTCCCCTTCCCTATCCACAAAATCAACGATCGCATCGTGGTCCTCCTTTTTACTGTGACCAAAGCCCCTTCCAACCCTGAGAAAGGAGAAGAAGAAAAGACTCGTCCCCCCAAAGCACAACGAGATTTAAGCGAAAGGAAAAGGTACCTAAAAGCTTCTTCCATGAGGCATGCGCCAGCTGAAGAGCCACTGATAGAGACTCCCTCTGCTGCTGCGAAAACCTCTCCTCCAAACAAGTCTTCATCCACACCCCACAGCTTTGATGAAAATGGACTCCCCCCAAAGCCCTAACCTCTTTTAAAAACCCATCAAGACCGACCCGATCCAAATCCATGGCCCTTTTCACAGCGTGACTAGGCTAACCCACCTCCCAAAACGAGCTTGGCCCCCAACCTTCTTCCTCCATCAAGAGACGACCAAGCCCACTCTTTGAAAATGATATGCCCTTTTTAGAACTCAAGAGGCCTTGATTCTCTTTGGCTTAACAACCCTGCCCAACAGACCCAAGGCCTTTTCCAAGAGTAGGTCACCCATCACAATTTGAAATTCTAATCCTTCTCTCTCCTACCCTCCCCAACCTCCGCGTCACCATCAAAAAGCGCAGCCGCTTTTGCAGACACATTGCCTTTACTGAACTCCACACCCCCAACCTCTCCACCCGAGCATGCCAAGCCAACCTTTGCGGCACACAAAGACTCCTGTTCCATTCCCATGCTCCACCCTGCACATAAACCACCTTCACCATCATCCCTAACCTTCGCCCCCTCACTCCCTCAACTCCTGTTCATTGGAACCACAATAGAGACCCAAGGTGGCACCCCCCACCACAATTGGATGGCAAAACAGGAAAAGTCCACCACCAACCACAAAGTCCCTAAAAGGTCTTTTCCCTCTAATTTTACCAAAATTTTGGCCCATTGCAGCTGGGAGAACCTCCTTATGTCTTCATCCACCCCAATGAATCCCCCACAACAATCTCCTATTTTCCTGAACACCTCCCCATTCAAAAAGTGAAGCGGGAGACCCACCACCCTCACCCAAACTTCTTTGGTAAGATTTCCTAACTGCAAACAACCAACCTTTGCGTTCCATCTCTCCAAACACAAAAGTCTATCCTTGAACCATCGCACCCCCCTCTTCAACACTCTATCTACCTCTTCCCCATCTTCAAATTCCAACAAAAAGGAGGCACCTCCCAACTTCGCAAGTTTCACTCCTCCCTTCAGATTCCACAAGCGTTCCCTTCATCTTTTTAGTGAGACCAACTTGGATTCCAAAATCGACCCCTCTCCCCACCTTCCAAATAAGCAGAGACCCAATTGGTACCCCTTGCACCACATCTCCCTGCCACCAAGCTGAAGCCAAAGAGCATCCCCTACCCTTCCAGCCGACGCTCTGGCAACATCCAGAAATGCCCTCTTCTCAAACTCCCTCGGTCTATCAAGACTCTTCTTGTCCCTACCAGCTGTAGGTATCAATAGAGTCATAGCTTCATCACAAGTAATCACTCCCAAGGACCTCAGTTTCTCAGCCAAAGTAACCCAGCGCCCAAGCAGCCCCTTTCCTTCAGGGAACACTAAACAAAACCTCTTACTCTCCAGATCAAGAACAGAACATAGTACGAACCTCCCCGCCCCATTGACCCTTCTATCCAACCTGTACTTTCTCTCCTCATCCTCCCAAACTTTGACAAATCTTCCTTCCTTTTCCTCCCTGCAACATTCTTCAATTCCATCCAACAGCCTTCTTAAGCTCAAATCCCCAAACCGAATCCAAGAGGAAAAGCCCCTGCTCCTCTCCACAATGATTCCTTTTAACTCTCCTCGAGCTTCCTCCACCGAGACTTTGAAAGACATCGACTCCACCGCAAACCAGCATCTACCCCCTCTCATTCCCTTTAGAATGGAGCTTTACCAAGGATGTAGTATATGGCAGTCTCCGTAGAAGCTGAAATGCCATTTTTCTTTGAATGCTTTAATAGCTAACGAAGTTAGCAACCTGCAGCCTGCTTTCCAAGCAGCTGATGCAAGACCAAATATAATCTTTGTAAGTAAAATACATCTCAGGGCAGAAAAATGGCTTCTATAGTATATTCTAGGAACTATGGACTTTGCAATTGGAAGTAACAAAAGTTCTGGACTGAAATTAGCTTGTTTGTTGTTGAGGAGGGCGGGAGTTATGTTGATGTGCAAAGAAAATGCTGAGAGTTTTTTGACAGCCAATCAGTATAAAGGGACAACAAAAAATCCAGTTTATCATAGCTGCACAAAGCATATCACCATAAAACGTCATTTTATTAGAGAAGTTATTGAAGTAGGTGAAATTATTATTTAGCATGAAAATTTGAAGATTAGCTAGGTGGATCATACATTCACCTAGGCACTCCTAAAGGAAAAAGATTCAGCACTTCAAAAATTGGTTGGGAGTTGATGAACAGCATATTAAGGGGAAGAAATGTTGTGAATAATCTGCCCATATATTTATTTTTCATAACATTGTCATTCCATTTTGGTTATATTGTTGTCCCACCTAAATTATCTTTTTGGTTAACCTGTGTTTATGGTGAAATTAATCAGGAAGTTGTAGATATGAAAAATGTTCATGTATATGTGTGGTCCATGCACTTTTCACTACTTTTCTGTCATTACTTTTAGGTTGCTTCTAATATACATTGAGTTGAATCCCTGATTTTCTTGAGTCTTCTCTCACTTGTCAAGGAACAATTAATATTGCATGAAACCAAAATGCTAACGAAACTCAACACTTCTTACAAAATAAACTTTTTATTTTATCTTCGTATTAATTTTGGCTTCTGTCTAACGCAATTGGCCTTTCAACAAAAACTTTCTAATCCATTGATTGCAAAATCAAGCATGTAAAGATCCTATCTTTCTTTAAAGTTTCTCTCTCATGCCATTGCCATTTCAACAAAAATTTCCTAGACCATTGATAGCACAGTTAAGCATGTAAAGATCTTATCCTTCTATGAAGTTGTACATCTACTCAGTGATGATTTCTGATAAACCTGCACCAAAACCAGTTCCAAAATGCCCATGCTTACCACAACATTCCTTTCTAAAGCTCTTGCAACATCCACCGACCTCTCTCTTCTCCAAACTCATACAGGCATGCTTACCAGTGGATTCCACTAAACCAGTGCCCAATTCAAGATCGGTAGATGCATGAAGTGGTGCACTAGAGTCCATACCATGCTTCTTGCACTCAGAACGAACTTCATGTCCTACTTCATCTTTGCTATGGTTTTTGACATGGTTTTTAATGCAAGGAATCTTTTGACAATGGCCATTATTGGGCATTTGTTGTCTTGAGTCTGTAAGAGCAATAGAATGGTGTTGATGGTTACTTGTACTGCATGAAATCGTATTGTGATTGACCATGTCACAGCCCCCATGTTTGCAGTGTTTGGACTCATGGAACCCATCACCTCCACCATCACATAGCCTGTCAACCAGGTTTGCTCCTTCATCTTTCACACACAAGCTGGGAAAAGAATGCCCTGAACAACTATGGTTGGGCTTATTGTGCAACTCCGTACCATGAGTGGCGGTGTTACCACTTCTCTGGTCACAATGCTGCATATCGTGGTGCCCTTCATTGCCTACACAACAATCATGCCTGTCAGCTGAGTCCGTGCATTTAGTATTCACACACGAACTCAACCCGGAATGATCAGGCTGACATCTTGAAGCACACCTCTGGGAAGAACACTTCTGAGGCTCACACTTCTTTTGAGAAATGCTGTTGGAACAACTATGCTGATGATTATGAGATGAGTGGCTCCCACCCCCTTTACATCCATGCTTGTCAACATGTGAGGCAGCAGAGGATTTACAGCATTTTCCTCCATGTTGGTGTGTTCCTCGTAAAAGTAGCATGCTGTTGAAGATCACTAGCAAGCATGTACCGACATCAGCAAGAACTGCTGCCCAAATAAGCGGGTGACCTGCAATGGCCAAGGCAAGGATGGCAGCCTTTGTAGTGATTGATAAAATGACATTCTCAACTACTTTTCTGTGGGTTTTCCTTGCTAACCGAACAGCTTTGGGTATTTTTCTAATATCATTTGTCATAAGAACCACATGCCCTGTCTCTGTCGCAAGTGCTGAACCCGCAATGCCCATTGAGATACCAATATCTGCTGTGGCCAATGCAGGGGCATCATTTACACCATCACCAATCATGGCTGTTGGTCCTTCCTCCTTAAAGTCTTTTATGATTCTCGCCTTATCTTCAGGTAAAAGTTCTGCATGAACAACCTCTAGAGTATGCCCTAGCTGCACATGAGATATTTTTTGCTGCCTTGTTAGCTTATTACTTTAGGATTTTACAGTCATATTTTGATGATTTTTTACACATGATAATCAAATTATATAAATTCAACAGTGCAAGGTGCACCTGATCTTGTGTATGCATAGCTGATGCATGACTATCTCCTGTAAGCATGGCAGATTTAATTCCCAATAACTTCAGCTCTTTAATAGCCTCCACAACCCCTGTTCGACAAGCGTCGGAGAGGGTAAAAATTCCAGTTGGAGTTGCATCAGAGTATACATACCCAATTGTCTTTCCTTCCTTGTCTTCTCCTATGGTTGGAACTGAAAATTTAAACACAAAATTATTTCAAATATTGCCTAGGAATGAAAACCAGCATAAAAGATGCACATTTCCATTGTGTAATGTGAAACCATTCACCTGTTTCACACCCAGCTCTTAGAGCGATTTTTCTGTTTCCAACATAGATGTCTTTCCCATCAATTTTCCCATGGATTCCTTCCCCGGGAAAATTCTGAAACTCTTCCACATTTTCTGGCTTTGGCTCGACGGATTGTGACAGTCCATAATCAAAAAGAGCTGCTGCCATCGGATGACTCGACTTACTCTCAATGCTAGAAACCCTTCAAAATTTTGCCATCTAGTCTTAGTTTCCAAGTAACTGCAAACTTTCATGAAATTCTCTCAGGAGGAGTCCTTACCAGTAGAGCAATGTATCGGAGCTAACATCATCCCGCAGAGACTGGAAATCCTTAACAACAAATTCACCCCTTGTAATTGTACCGGTTTTGTCAAAAGCCATGATCCTGATTTTAGCAAGAATTTCAAGATACTCTCCTCCTTTGATGAGCAACCCAGATACAGCAGCCTTTGAAAGTGCACAGAATGTAGCAACTGGCGTTGAGAGAATCAGTGCACATGGACATGCACTTACTAGTACAACCAGTGATAGGTGAAACCAATGACTTAGATCATGAACCCTTAAGGCAGCAGGAATCCCCGCAAGCCCAGCCGATATTAGCACTACCACTGGAGAAACCAATGTAAAGATACTGTTAATCTACAGGTTATTCCAAAATCTTACCCAGTTACAATTTACACCACCAGCTAATGTCCTTGCTTACATTTTGGGTGAAGGAGTGAACACAAATTTAGGCATCATGTTTTGCTGTTAATTACTCTGAACACTATTTGGGAAATGAGCCCACGAATTATGATTATAAAGAAATGTACTGACCTGGGGTGTAAAACTTGGTACATTTGTCTATGAACCTCTGAGTTTTGGACTTGCTGTTTTGAGCTTCTTCTACTAGCTTTGCCATCTTGGCCACCACACAGTCCTCAGCTAGGGCTGTAGTTTTTACACTGATGTAACCTGAAATTGCTCAAATGAAAGATGCTTATTATCAGAAAAACGACTCTTTTCCTTGTTCCTTGTATTAATGGAGATATAGAGAGCTGCTACCATTTAGATTTATGGTGCCAGCCCAAACAGTGGAGTCCTTTTGTTTGGCCACTGGAAATGACTCTCCTGTTAAGCTCTTCTCATCGACCTCACATTTTCCTTCTACTACAATTCCATCAATAGGTATGACTTCTCCAGTCTTAACAGCGATGATTGTGTCCACCAGGACACTGTTGGCTTCTACAATTTCTCCGGTGTCAGCTATCACTGCCTTTTGAGGAGCTATACTCATCAGCGATGACATGACTGCAGTTGCCTGAGATATGAAATTTGTAAGTTTTCCCAACTGTTTATTTATGATGTTATTTTTATAAAAATTAAGAATATTTAGGTACCAATTTAAATGTGTTCACAATCATGTCTATGTCTATATATATACCTTGTGACTAGCCCTTGACTCAAGCCATTCTGCAATGGTGAAGAGAAATACTATGGACCCAGCTTCCCAATAATCATTCAAAGCAATTGTCCCAATCACTGTCAATTATGATCAATTTATCAAAATTCAATCTGTCAATAACAACTGTGTATTTGGGTCTCTTCATTTATTTGATGGAATATAAATAAATCTTATTATTCATATATCAAGTTAGCTCTGATACCATGTTAAGTTATCAATTGATCTAAAGGTTTCAAGTTAACGAGTAGTGGGCTAGCAATGGATCAGGTTTATTTGGATAAAAAATAAAACTACAATAAAACTCTAATTTAAAGCACAACGCAACATCTTAATTGAAAGGAGAGTATGGGGGTATTAAATGAGGTATTAGGTTAGGCAAGCAATGACTATCTGATCTATAGGGTATATTAAATTTGCAGTTAAGAATGGGCTCATGAGTAGGTTCTTGTCTTGAGTTGAAGGGGAACGTTTGGGAATTGAAGTGCCTTTTTCTTCTGTTTTAAATAAAAAGCGAATGCAAGTGGCATTTGTCATTTGCCTACTATGATTTTATCATAGGAGCAAAAGCTAAAAGCCCTTATTTATCAAAAAAAATTAGGATGAGGATAGCCTTCATCACCATCATCAAAAAAATAAATATGTGATGAAATTTGAATTCATGACCTGATTATACAAGTCTCTGATATAGCATATGGACAACTATTTTTTCCTAAAAGCATAAGCTCTTAGGATTTGGGTTTAAGATATAGATGACAAATTTCAACATGTTTGGATACAAATGTAAGCACTTGAAAGCTAACACTAGATAGGTAGAAATGTCCTAAATAGGAGATAGGCCTCAAATATGTGTGTGAGGAGTCTTTTAATGGGAGGGGTTTAAGAACAACTTTAAACCCTAAATTAGGTAAAAATCAAACTCAATTAGTATAAGTCTAGCTAAAGTCTTGTCTACACTGAGTGGGAAAAAATAGGGAAATTTTCTTTATCATGAATTTGAGTGCTGATACAACTTGCCATCTGTTTTGTAGCGGGATAAAAGACATACGTCTTACTCTCTTGTTTTACGAGTGATAATGACAACATTGGATTTATGTTTAATAAAGAATCGATATTAAAATGACTGGAGTAATTCTTGAAGCTAACTAGCTAAGAATGATAAATATATAGATATATATATATAAAATGTAGTAAATACCTGCGATGAGAACAAGAATGTTGATATCAAGTGTGAAGTTTCGGATGGCCACTATCCCTCTCCAGGCGATGGGAAAGATGCCGGCAGCAACCGCTCCAAGAGCGAGCCACCGGAAAGGTTGATACACATATTTGAGAAATGATAGCAAGAGTAAGATACCAGAAACAATTGCAAAAGGACTAGGCCATTTCTTCTGATAAGCGACTTCCCCATATATTCTAACATTAGCCTCTAATCTTGCTTGGTTTAGTGCCTTAACTGCAATTAATCACACCCAAAAGACATATGATGATATGATAAATAGCTTCATAACTACATAAAAAAACAAAATAAACTTATATGAAACAAGGATCTATTTAAGGCCATGTTTTCAACCAATTCTTTAGAATTCTTTCCTTGCATCTTAGAGTTTAATGGTTGTTATTTTGAGAAAAATTATAGTGCAATAATTACACCTTTGGTATTAGTTTAAAATCCTCCACATTCTTTGTTTCATCCTAACAATTGAAAAGCTACAAGATTGTTTAATAGAAAAGTGAAAATCAACTTTATTGAAAGGTAAAAGATTTGAAGAAGAAAGTTTGGCTGAGATTTAAAAGAAAAAGGTGGGAGTGGGTTCTGTGAAAGGGAAAAGACGAGCTTTAATATAAAGGAAAATGGAAGAGGTTAAGTAAATGCGTAGATCATGATGGTCCAGTCTTAAAGTGTTTAAAAAGTCGTGCAAGTAATTTCAGATTTATTAGCAGTACTTGGTGACATTTATTAATACTACAAAATATTAAACTAAAATCTAAACAAACCGTGTTAAAGTAATTGAACCATGTAATTATTTTGTGTTTAATAATAATAGCAAATTTTTGAAGAAGATAGAAAATAATTGCAAAGAAAGAAAGTTGGAACTAGCCTTTGAATATCACAACAGTGTCATTCCAATTCATCAGTCACTAACAAGGAAAGAAAAGGAAAGGAAAGAAAAGAAAGAGAGAAAAACAGTGGACCAGCTCTGATTAATTTGACCTTTTTTCTTTGTCCAAGCAACATTATTGTTGATGGAGTCATGTGATAAAGAGTCCAGTGATAATAAGAGTCCTAATCAAAGAGTCATGTAATAAAGAGTTCAGTGATACGAGTCCTAATCAAAGAGTCGTGTAGGGCATTTATGGAAAGATGGGGTACAAGAGCACCCCCTCCATATATGCTCCTGCAGAGGACCTTTCAATCAGAAACAAGACCCCTTTTGTAATCAGACGCCAGAAAGATTGATTTTTTCCATATAAAACCAACCATATTTGTACTATATGGAAGAGGGAAAATTTTGTGGGGCTATGAGAAAATCCATGCATATGTAGAGCAAGCTCTTAGGAGTGTTACCAATTTGAATCTGGGAAATGAGGAGATTGTCATGGACAACAATGAGAGTTCTGGATGGGACAATGACTGAAATCTCTTTGACACCATCTAGAGGCTTCAGAATCTTCTCAATCAGAGGGACCTCTGATGAACAGCAGAGACCTAACACATCAAAGTAGCTTTTCTGCCACTTTTTGGTAGCCATTGTTAGGAGTAGTTCTGCAAATAAGAACAAGAAGAATATAGTTAGAAATATTGAAGTGGAAGTTTTGGTTCAATACCCAGATCATAGAATGAGTAAAATGGTTTTGTTTTGGGTTGAAGATTTGGATTTCACAAATGGGTGTCTGAAATTCATGTCTAAAAGTTTGGAAAAAAGATGGAAAAACCAAGGGGGAAAAAACGTAGGAACATGAGTATGTATGAATATTTGAAAAGTAAGGACAATATTCTTCTCTACATAGAGACCGAGAAGAGGACCTTTTGTAAGAGAGCTTGATTTGATGAGCTTCTTGAAGTGAGGAATGGGAAAGAAGAGAGGCTTCAAAGCTTATAAAGGGAGAGAGCTGTGTGAGAGGGAGATTTAAGGAGAATGATGCAGTAGTGTGATTGAAAAGACGTATTACACACACACACACCAGAAAAAAGGAAAGGAAAGAGAGAAAGGAAGAAAGAATGAGACCAATTTTCTGTGTGAGAATAATGGAGTAAACTTTTCTGAAGCCTGTGAATGAGACAGAAATAGTGGAGAATCAGTTCAAGAGCATGATGGAATCCAGATATGAAACCACACAAATGCTTGCTTCTTATTTATATTGGCATATGTGCTTAAAGAGATTACTATATATATATATACACATACATATATATATATAATAATAATTTTTTCATTTCCATTTCTTCATTTCATTATTATTTTCCCTCTCAACTTTTCATCTCTTCCTCCTGCTTTTTAACTCCATCATTGTCCTCGCACTCCAGCTTTTCTACCTTTTATCTTACTTTGAGCTTTACTTACATATGAGTAGGTGTTTCTGCAACATAGAGCCAACCATAATATCATGTATTACATCACCCAAATCCTCCATACAATCATCACAACATGCATGCAATAATTTTCACCGTAAAAAGGCAACTTGATAACACTTACCCTTCCTCTGAATACGTGGTTTCAACATCCTAGCCACCTTCTTCTCATTCTTTAATTCAGAATAAGAGATAGGGGGGCTATGATCATATAATCCTCTTAATCTCTTCAATAAATTTTTTTTAAAAGTTTATAATAATTTAGGAATAAAACCATGTGTTATGTTGCGTACAAGTTTAATAAAAATTTAAAGATTTTCCTAGAGAAAGAAAAAATAGTTACAGAATATTCTCTCTTCTTCTTGGACCAATAGATTAAAGTTGAATAATATTCTAAGGTTTGTGTTATTTCTTGGATTAATAGAGAGAATTTGTGTGTTACTTTTTTGGATTAATAGGACGTTTGGAGATTGTGGTAGAATTTGGAAGTCAGGGTAGCCTGCAAGAAATATGTATTCCTAAAATTGATAAAAATAAAATAAAATAAAATAAAGTGAAATTTTCACGGTTAGAAAGAGAAAAAGGAAAAGGAAAAGAAAAAAGATACTTTAGCAAATAGGAAAAGAGGAAAGAATTCATGTTAGTCAATGCCACTAAATAGTGTTTTGTTTTTCTAAGATTCTTAATATGATTTTTATATGCTCATCTAGAACCAACTTTAGTAGGCTTCATGATGAAATTAACACATAATTGCCAAATTGATCATACTTTATAGATTGTCCTTGTTGATTGATCAATGGATCCAAGGAAATCTTGGAGTAAATATGCTTTCCACATCCCTATCTTGAAAACATTTTAAGATTCTAATTTTGATCTTGAAAAATATTATAAGGGAAAAATATAAGAAATAAATGAATTTATGTTAAAAAAATAATTAGAATAGAGCCAACTTTTTAATGTGTGAGAGAAAGAAAGAGAAAGAGGGGCTGAAAATGTGGGAGTTAGAGAGAGAGAAGGGGGGTGCAATTCATGTGAGTAAAGGGGCATGTAACAGTCGAGACAAGAGAGGAAAAGATGTTGGATGATCATGCATTTTAATGGGTCCAAACACCCATACTTTGTTTCTTTTCTTTACAGACTTGCAGCTTTGTGCTTCCTCACATCATTTTTAATGTTTTGTGAAGTATTAGTGGAGGGTCATGGCCAAAATTCAATATATCTTTATGGGGTTGTTCAGACTTGAATCACACCATTATGCTCATTTCTCATTTCTTTCCCCACCACACCCTGCCACCATTCTCCTCCTCTTGTGGGAATGTTCACCTGCCTGACTTGGACCATCATTTGCATTAACCTTTTTATCCTTTCTTATTTTTTATTTTTAAATATCTTTCAAGTTAAAACTATGCTTATCGAATCTAAGATGCTAAGATGGATTTACTTGGACTACCTATTTTTGGTTTTGGGAAATTAATTTTTTTTTAAAAAGTAAAAGGAGAGAAAAATATGAAAATAATAATAAAACTTGAATTTAAATTTAATAATTATTTTTTCTATGTTTCCTTAAATTTATTTCCTTCTTTTAATATAAAAAATTTGAAAGTATATAAAATTGTGCATATTGTTAATATGTTTATTTTTTTTCTTATTTAAAATTTCATTAATAAACTTTGTTTTTTCTTTTTCTTGATCTATAAATATTACTCATATGCATCAAACCAAAAGTGGGACAAATGTTGTAATATAAAGCAATTATCCATGATTGCATTAAACATGCTTCCAACTAAAGATATTTACATTAGAGGATCTTTAATGGGCATTTCATGCCGATGTGAATTTTACCCTGGTCAAAAATTAAATTTCTATCTAAATCCTCCTCTCAATGTTAGAAGATATTAGCATATTGATATATTTAAAATGTGTTTGACAATATTTTATATTTTTTTTATAATTATTTTTAAGTAAATCACCTAATTTTACAATTTTTAAAATTTTATCTGACTTTTAAATTTTTTTTTTACAAAAAAGGTTTTTTATGCTATAAGTGTTTTCTAAAAGCACTCAAATGGATGCTTATTTAATGTCCAAATCGTTGTAAATTTTTCTTAAAATCTCAATCACAAAATTGATGTAAGAATTTTAGACTTCAAAAGAAGCATATCAAGAAGACATACTTAAAAATAAAAAATAGACAGCTTTATTCTTAAGGGAGAACCATGTAAAGGTATGTTATTTGGAAAGCAAAGTGACTTTCATAGAGAATACATTGTGAGGAAAATAATCCACAATTCATACATTCAAATAATGCTTTTCCCACACTTCCACATCTCCCTTTACATCTATCAACAACTCCCCACATGATTCTATCAACTCTTCATATGATTCTTTTTTTTTTTCTTTTTTTCTTTTTTTGGTATGTTGATATGACAAGTGAAAGTGTTCATGTTATTTTTTTCCTCCTCCTCAATATGCTTGAATTTCTTCACCTTTGACATTTTTTTTTTCATGTTAACTACACATTTTCTCATCATACCTTTTTAATCACTCATCCTCTCCACCTCTAACTACTTTTTTATGTTGGCTACATATTTTTCTCATCATACCTTTTTATTTTTTTTTTCACTTTTTCATCTTTTCACATTTTAATTATTTATAAAAGTTTTAAACATAAAATAATATATAATAAATCATTAATGAGAATAAATTTAGAGGTTTAGGAGATAAGATTTTCTATATTATATTAAACAAAATATTTATTTATTCTTATCACATATAGATTAAATAATAAAAAAATTATCATATTATTTTATTATCATATTTTTTTAACTTTTTGCTTAATTAAAATGTTTAGTTTTTTTTATATATAAAATAAAATACTTTGATCATGATTTTAACCTTTTGTGCACTCTTGATTTATTTAAATTGTGCATCACTACTAATTCAAAACCCTAAGTGGAAGCACCATAGCTCTAACCTTTTGCTTAGTTAAAATTTTTAGTACCATCTGTCACATACTCAACATTGACTATAATAAATAAAAAATATACAGAAATGCATAAGTATTATTGTGTTTAAATACCTTGTGTTTATCCTTTTAAAATAGGATACCACCCTTATTTAAGAAAGTACCACAAATGTATAGTATAGTTTTAAAACGCACAAGGAGTACATAAGGCACAAAAGTCTCCTATAGCTTAGACGTAAGGCGCAACACAAAAGGCGTGCCTGAGTGAAGTGAAATGCAACTTGGGATGCACATCAATCTTATAAAATATGATTTAAAACTTAATCCAATAAATAAAAAATTTAAGATTCTAAACATTTAAAAGAAGCATTCAATAAAAAAAAAATGAAATTATATAAGTTTCAATATACAACTATAAATTTCAAGAATAAAAGTGTTTAAAAAGGAAGAGTAAAGTCAATAAAGCACGCCTCTTCAATAAGTTGTTATCAGATGTTACATGGTGAGAGGCACCACTATCCAAGAGCCATGAGGGATTGGTAGAACTAGCAGCATAATGGGCATGTGGTTGCCATGGTGTAGGAGGATGAATGATTGGGGCAATGGAGTTGTTGGATGAGTGAATGGGTATCAATATGAAGGAGGGACATCTCTTGGCAGTGTGACCTTGTATCCACAAGTGGCGGACCAACATCTTCTCTTGGACATCGACCTTCCCATCCATATCTAGGCCACTACCAAGGCGAATACATAGCCCTTGCCCATTTTCCAGCAACCAATGGAGTTTCTCATCTCACTACTCCCTCTCACACCCCTTAACACAATTGCTTTTCTGAAAGAAGACATCTTCACATTGTTGAAACAAGTTTAGCATTACTCTTTCATGCTTTCATTCCTCTCACTTACTGGCCTCATGCTTTTACCACAACAGTTTACCTCATTAATCGTATGCCAACCCCAACCCTCAATCTTTCCTCTCCATGTGAAAATATTTTTGACACTACACCTAACTACTCCAAACTAAAAATATTTGGTTGTCTCTGTTACCCTTGGCTTCAACCCTATACAACTCACAAACTAGAGTCTCATTCCAAACCTTGTGTCTTTCTAGGATATTCTCTAACTCAAAGTGGCCTACCATTGTCTTGATCCCACAACTTCTAAAGTCTATGTCTCTCGCCATGTCCGGTTTGTTGAATCTTTGTTTCCTTTCACCCATCTCTCATAACATTTACCTCAATCCACTATTATTACCACTTGGTTTCCCCCACCAATTCGTGTCACCTCACCATCTCCCTTAACACCACTTAATTCACCATCTATAGTAATTGCTCCTCAGCAATTGCCTAGCAACGCCCCATCACCAACTCCCTTGCCAAACCTCTTACTTGAACCTGTCATTCAACACCCTTCACAACAACTTCCACGAGCAACTAATCCATGGGTGCTTATGTTGTCTATTTTGGTAAAACTCGTGTCTTAGAGTTCTAAAAAGCAACGGGCTATCGATCATTTGCTAATACTACTGCTGAAATCCAATGGATCTGCTATCTACTTTCTGATCTTTGCGTTACACTTCCCTACCATCCAGTCATCTATTGTGATAACATTGGGGCCAATCAATTATGTTCAAATCCAATTTTTCATTCAAAAATGAAGCATGTTGCCATTGATTTTCATTTTATTAGAGATCAAGTAAAATAATGCTCTTTGTGTTGCTCATATTTCTTCAACTAATCAAATCGTTGATGTCCTCACAAAGCCCCTTCCTCGCCAACGGTTTCTTCATTTCAAGTTCAAGATTGGACTTCGTTCCCAAGCCCCATCTTGAGGGGGCATACCAATGGATTAGCTTATCTCCTTAGTTTTAGCAACTTACTTTTGATTTATTCTTTTATTCAAAGAGATTTTTTTAGCTATACATGGCAGAGTTAGAAGTTAGTTTCAACAACTCTAATTTATAGGATCTCTGTAACAAACTTTTCTTACTCCTTTGTTGTATTTATACACTTACTTTGATCAATGAAAGTTACGAAAAAAGTTCATACATTTCAAAATCTGATAGGTGCATGTCTTGGCAAGTGAGGCATTATAACTACGAAGTGGTTATGCCTTGAGCCTAGGTGCACTTAAAGTGCGCCTTTTAAAACTATGATGTATAGAGGGAGTATCACAAATGTCTATAGGATGCACCACATGTAAAGACTAATGTACCATTCTTTTTTGGGTTACAATTAGGATTAGTATTATCCATTACATACTCAACATCTACCATGATAAAGAAATAACATGAAATGCATGAGTATTATTGCATTTAAATACCTTGTACCTAACTCCTAAAAATAAGATATCACTTTTATTTAAGAAAGTAATATTGATGTATAAAGAAAGTACCATTGATGTCTATAGGATGTACGACATCTAAATAATGATGTACCACTCTTCTTTGGGTTAAGAATGAGCTTAAAACCATGCTCAAATTTTTATTTTATCTTAATAAAAAAATTTAATGTTTTAACTAAGCAAAAAGTTAAAACCATAGTCATATTAAAACCATAAGCAAAAAAATAAAAAGTATGATCATTAATTCTTATTTTTCACATGAAAATTTGAAATTTGAAATTAATATAATAATAAAATAATATAATAAAAATATTTTTATTTAGAATAAATAAATATTTTGTATGGTATGAATATAGAAAATCTTATCTCCTAAACCTTTAAATTTATTCTCATTAATGATTTATTACATAATTATTTTATGTTTAAAGTTTTTATAAATAATAAAAATATGAAAACATGAAAAATTGGAAAAATAAATAAATAAATTTAAAAAGTTTGACGAAAAAATGTGTACCCAACATTAAAAAAAAAAAAAGAGATTAAAGGTGAAGAAGGTGAGGCGAGTGGAGGAGAAGGAAAAAAATAACCTACATTGTACTCTCCATAAAACTCACTTTTTTCATGCTCTCAATTCATATGTGCTTTGTAAGTACCCTTTATAAGATTCCCCCAATGACTTTTTTGAGGAGGGAAAAAAAATAAAATCGTTGACAATATTTTCTTTTCTAGTTTATTAAAATTATTGAAACTTGTATCTATAATTTATCTTATCCAATTAATTTGTTGTTTAATAATTATATTTTATAAAATATTATAAAATTTATTTTTATTAAATTTTAGTTGTTTGCAATTTTAGATAACTTTATATTTTTTTTAATTTTTAATATAAAAAATTGAAAGTAGTAAATATGATAAAAACAACCATTGATTTTCATTGAAATATCAGGAAGCTTTCCTCTCTTGTTTCATTTCAACCACCCAAAAAGCAATCGGTTTGATATTCACCAAAATTTGGGGAAAAAAATTTAAATTTAATAAAGAGTAACTAGTAAATTAGAAAATACGTCATACCCTCTTTAGCTATAAGACATAAACTAATCAATAATATAGAGTCGAGTTCAAAAGACTATTATGAAGCTCCACAATGGGGAGACTGCATCTAGGATACTTAGAAGGATGGTAGAGATGCTCCAATCTTTTTTCTCATCTTTTTTTTTTTTCTTCTATCCTTTTTTTCTCTCTTCTCCTTCTTTGTTTATGGTTGTAGTACGTGTGAAGCATGAAAATTATGCACGAAAATAGGTTGTTTGTAGGCTTTTTTGCTAAGTGTCAAAGTGGCAATGCAGTTTGTTAGGGTGACACCACTAGTGGCCAAGTTATGTGCTTGACTTTGACCTAGAGGTAGTGAATCATGTGGGTACCCCCCTTATCGACATGTATGGTGGCGAACTAACCACCTCTTTGGGGAACCACTAACCCTTTTTAGGGATATTTCATTTTAGCAGCATCGTTATGCTACAACTGGGATAATTGATTTTGCATAACATCTTATTCATTCAGGTTATTCTCTACAATATGATCTTTCGTCTATCAACGCTTCTTCATCATCCATGGCTTTTCTGTTTAGGTTAAGAATCTTCACTTTCTCAGTGTGTTTCCCATAGATGGCGCCAAAAATAGAGATGCTCCAATCTTTTTTTTCCTTCTATCCTTTTTTTTTTCTCTTCTCCTTTCTTTTATATGGTTGTAGTACATGTGAAGCATGAAAATTGCACACGATCACGGGCTATTTGCATGTTTTTTTGTTAAGTGTCAAAGTGGTGATGTGGTTTGTTAGGACAACATCGCTAGCAACTAGGTCATGTGCTTGGCTTGACTTGGAGGTAGTGAATCATGGGGGCACGCTCTTATCAACATGTCTGGTAGCGGACTGGCCCCTTTTTAGGATATCTATGATTGACTAACCCTTTTTAGGGGCATTTCATTTTAGCAACATCTAGCACATTGAATTGAGATGACTACCTTAGAGGGAATTATCTTATGTGACATAGTTTGATTTAATGTTACATGGTGTTTTTGCTATAATTTTCCAATTCAATTATTAAAGGCTTTTGTTATATTTTATTTTGAGTTTGTCTAGCAATTATAGTTTTCATTCTCCAAAATAAAAAAATAAAAAAACTGGAAAACACATTTAGTAACTAAAAAAATAAGTATTTATAGAGAATATCTTTGAGTTATTTCTTTTTAAAATGTATTGAAAAATATTTAAAATAGGTTTAAAATATTTTAGGTTTTCAAACAAATTTTCTTTCTAAAAAACATTTGAGAACAATTTTTTAAAACACATATCAAACAAGGTCTTACTTTCTACAAGTCTAGTCTACAATAAACATTAAACCAAGAATTCCTGATGAAGTAGTTTACTTCTCTTACCAGCTTGATTCCTTATGGACACTTGTCCCTATTCTTTGAAAGTTATATTTGATGGTTTAAAAATTTTGTGTGGGCATAGAAAACAACCTAATATCACCAAAGTAAAAAGGGCTCCTATGCATATTATAATCTACCAAAAAGAATCGAAGTATTTAAGCTATGTTTGGTTCACCAGAAAATTTAAAGGAAAATGTAAATAAAAGAAAATATATGGAAAGAAAAATTTTTTTAAAAATTAAAAAATAGATTTGAAGTCAATAATTTTTTTTATAAAGATTAAATGATTTAAAATATATAAGTTTCTTACTAATTTTAATTATATTAAACTTTCTTTCTTATTTTTCATGGTAAAACCAAATATGAGGAAAAAAAAGAATTTAGGGTTTATTACACTTTACCCCCCAACCTATATTGTGTTTTGCACATTGCCTCCTTAAGTTCAAAATCGAGTAATGCATCATTCATATGCATTTTTTGAGAGACAACGTTTTTTTTTTTTTTTTGGATAGAAAGTCATGTTCTTCCTCCTTCGATCGCTGACTAGAATTTTCCCAGAATTTTGGCGAACATGATTACACATCTTATGGTGATTGGAACCAAACCAAAAATTTTTACCAAAAAAATAACAACATTATTAAAAAAAATCACTTCAACTAATTCAAATAGTCTCTCCTATTCAAAATTTATAAAGAAAAAAAATAATATATTGATTTTCTCGTCGATCGAATATAGTGCAAAAACCCACAAAAACAGCAACAATCAAACAAACATAACATAGCATCTAGATCACACAACGCATGTATATAACTCAAAGTTAGGGTTAGGGTTGGGTTTCGTTTTTATGTTATGCTTCCATTTTAGGATTAGGGTTTCATTTTGATGTTTCAGTAAATCGAGGGAAGTTTTGAAGAAATTTTGGGAGAAAAAATCATGCTTTTTGGAAAACAAAAAAACAAAAAAACAAAAAAAAACAAAGCACCGACCCATGCAAATTTTCAATAGAAAATGGGAGGAGAAAGAAAGAGTGAAGAAAAAAGAAAAAGAAGAAGAAGAAAGTTTAGAAAAATACTGCATCATCACTATTTTCTTGCAATTTTCACTCCCTAATATGCTTTGGTTGCAATTTGGGGATTCAGCTATGCTTCAACTACAATTTGGGGATGAAAAAAGAAGGAAGAGGAGGACAACGAAGGCAGAGGAGGGCTTGGTTAGGATTTTAAAATGAAATGACATTTTTGTTCTCACTTAAATAGGTCACGTGGAGAGCACATGCGTCTTTCGTCCAATTAAGGTAACATCGGCATTCCAAAAATGTACATTGCATGCAATTATAAAACATAGACGGCACATTGCTCGATTTTAAACTTGATGTGGCAATGTGCAAAATACGCTATAAGTTAGAGAGTAAAATGTAATAAACCTTTTTTCTTAATATTTTTTTCCTTTGTACTTTCTGAAAACCATACCAAACATAACTTTAAGGAAGTTGGCAAAATAAATATTTTTAAATATGAAATTGCCCTAACATAACCAAGTATCAAGCCAATAGGTCTATTTAGGTTCAATTTCATTATTTGTCAAAAAGTGGAAAAAAATTCCCTAATAGGAATTTATGATCTATTTTAATATTTTTATTATTTTAATATAGATAAATGGTAAAAAAAAAACACAGTAAAAGTTCTTATAGACACTTTGGAATGAATGCATATTTTAGCTAGTTGTGAAATGAGCACCATTATTATAATACCATCATCTATAAACCCTAGATAGAAATCCTAAATATAAATCAATAAAGCCTTTAATTTATTTTCTATACTATGCAGACTTCTTTTATTATTATTATTCCTTTTGTTTTTTCCTTTGGTTTTGGATGGATAACCCAAAATTCTATTAGAATATTCTCTTAATTTGTTTTTATTGTTAGTGCTTTAATGAATCTCCCACAGCTGTGAAAAGCATTGAAACAACTAAGAACTGCCTCGAAAACATCATTTGAGATAGGAAAATGAAGAAGCAATGGATTTCCGAACACATCACCATGAAAGACAATAACCATATCACAGTAGATGAAGAGACAAAAAATAAATAAATGGATAAAATAAATTTCAACAAAAAATATATTAATTAATAAGCTTACCATCTCAACTATAACGATCATACCAACACAAATGTTTCTACTAGGATACACACTCATAAAATGTGTTGAAAAAAATTATTTGGGTATGAGTTTTGGGGAACCAAGTTGCAACCTCTTCAAATTGATAAATGGTAGTTTTTTTCATTCATACTTTCATTCGTTCATGTACAGAGTATATATAGAGGGTAATCACCATTTTAAGAATGGGAAAGAATGATACAAGGAAAGAATGATATAAGAAAATAACAACTAATATCCTAATATCTCAACTTTCCTAATATCTCAATATTCCTAATATCTCAATATTCATAATATCTCAACTTTCCTAATATCTAAACATTCCTAATATCTCAACATTAAATGATATAAGGAAAGAATGATATAAGGAAAGCATTCATAATATCTCAACACTCCCCCTCAAGTTGGTGCATAAATGTCACACATGCCCAACTTGTCTAAAAATTTTGAGAACACTTGACTTGAGACAACTTTGGTAAGGATATCGGCCAATTGATCTTCTGATCGAATCTTAGGCAATTCCACAATCTTATTATCCAACTTTTCCTTAATGAAGAATCTATCCACCTCGACATGCTTTGTACGATCATGTTGTACTAGATTATGAGCAATGTCACATGCGGCTTTATTGTCACAAAACAATCGGATTGGTTGCCTAGATAGGTAACCTAAATCCTGTAAGAGGAGTCTTAGCCATAATGCCTCACAAAGTCCTAAAGTCATACCTCTAAATTCAGCTTCTGCACTTGAACGAGCGACGACATTCTGCTTCTTACTTTTCCATGTCACAAGATTACCACCTACAAAGGTAAAGTAACCAGATGTAGATCGCCTATCATCCACTGCACCGGCCCAATCAGCATCAATATATACTTTTATACTCTGATGATCAACATTTTTAGCGAACAAAATTCCCTTCCCAGGAGCATTCTTCAAATACCTCAAAATACGCATGACTGCATTCATATGTTGCTCTCTAGGATTATGCATGTATTGACTCACTACACTCAATGCATAAGCAAGATCTGGTCTTGTATGAGCTAAGTACATTAATCTCCCCACAAGTCTCTGGTATCTTCCCTTATCGGTTGATACTTGATTAGGCTCAACACACAATTTTAGAGCTTCTTCTATTGGTGTATTAACAGGTTGACATCCCGACATTCCAGTCTCCTATAAAAGATCTAAGGCATACTTTCTTTGAGACAGAAAAATTCCTTCACTTGATCGAGAAACTTCAATCCCAAGAAAGTATTTCAGATGACCTAGATCTTTCATTTCGAATTCTCTAGATAGATAATTTTGCAGAGCTTTTCTTTCTTCAGGATCATTTCCTGTAACTACCATGTCATCCACATATACAATGAGTGTCGTAATCTTACCATGTTGCTTTTTTAGGAACAAAGTGTGATCTAAATTACTTTGACGATAGCCAAAAGCTCTCATTGACTTTGTGAACCTTCCAAACCATGCTCTCGGGGATTGCTTCAACCCATACAATGACTTCTTCAATTTGCACACCTTCTGACATTGCTTTTCTGACACCATGCATCCTCGTGGAAGATCCATACATACTTCTTCAGATAACTCGCCATACAGAAAGACATTTTTCACATCGAATTGTTGTAATGGCCAATCTAGGTTGCAGCTAAAGATAATAATACTCGAATTGTGTTGATCTTAGCTACAGGTGCAAATGTCTCTGTGTAGTCAATTCCATAAGTTTGAGTGTACCCTTTTGCTACCAGTCTTGCTTTAAATCGTTTAATACTATCATCTGCCTTGTACTTCACAATATAGATCCAACGACACCCAACTGGCTTCTTTCCTGGTGGACATTCTACGAGTTCCCATGTTTCATTCTTCTACAATGATTTCATCTCTTCATTCATGGCTGCTTTCCACCTTGGATCAGCTAAAGCTTTCTGCACACTGTTAGGAATAGATACAGTAGATAATTGATTTACAAATGACTTATTTGATTCAGACAAACGATGGGTAGACACATAGTTGCTCATGGGATATTTGACTTTAGTAGACAATTCAGGTTCATATGTGGGTTTAGGAATACCTCTATTATGACGATGTGGTAACCGTTTCATGAATGGATCAGGTTCCAAATTAAGAACACCCTCAACAGACGACGATTGGTTTAGTATTTCAGTGAAGACATCTTCGGACCCAAATTGTTGACCACTCATATCCAACTCATCCACTTCCTGGTTCACTAGTTCAGATTGTCTAGATTCATCTTCCTCAGAGATATGATAATCATAATCGAAAGTCTGAATTTCCTTATGGTACTCCCCCTGAAGTTCAGACTCAGATGAAAAATACATTGAATCTTCATGAAACACCACATCCATTGTAATATACATTTGTCGAGTTGGAGGATGGTAACATCGATATCCCTTTTTGTGCAATGCATATCCAACAAACACACATTGCAATGCATGGGAAGTTAACTTGGTGCGTTGGTGCTTGTGTAGATGCACAAATGCCACGCAACCAAAAACACGAGGAGGTAGATTTGGGACGGTTGGGACAACTACGACATTAGTAAGAGCTTGGAGAGGTGTTTGAAAGTTAATTGAGCTAGAAGGTACCCGATTGATCAAGTATGCGGCAGATGTGATTGCTTCTCCTCAATAAGATATCGGTGTTTTTGCTGCTATCAAGGAAGCACGAACAACCTCTAACAAGTGTCGATTTTTTCGTTCAGCGACTCCATTTTGTTGGGGTGTATTGGAACAAGTAGTCTGATGAATGATGCCATGTCCTTCCAAATACTTTTGAAGATCAGAACTTTGATATTCTCCACCATTACCACTACGTAGAACCCGAACCTTTGCATTGTACTGAGTTTCAATCATTTTATGAAATTTTTGAAACAACAAGTTCACTTCATCTTTGGTCTTCATCAAGCATAACCATGTCATTCTGGTACAATCATCAATAAAAGTAACAAACCAACGTGAGCCACTCAAAGTTGGGACTTTGGATGGGCCCCAAACATCAGAATGTATAACCATAAAAGGAAACAGACTTTTATTAAAAATTAACGGAAACAAAGCACGATGGATTTTAGCCAATTCACAAATATCACAACGGAAACCAGAAATATCACTCTTTGTAAACAAACTAGGGAACAATTTTTTTAAATAACCAAAGGAAGCATGTCCCAGACGTTGATGCCACAACCAAATTTCAAACTTTTTCTTCTCCCCCTCAGATCCATTTGCCATCAAGGCTTGTTGCAACTTATTTGAATCCTTTGATTGTAAGTCCAAGTAATAGAGTTTTCCCCGTTTAATACCACAACCAATCGTCTGTCTTGTTTGGATGTCCTTAATCACATAAAATTCAGGCCAAAAATGACAATACAAGATAAGGCTGTAGTGATTTGAGAAACTGACAAAAGATTGTAATCTAAAGATGAAACAACTAAAACAGAATCCAAATTCAAAGTATCAGTAAGAGTTAAGGATCCTTCCCCAATGATTGGGGTTGTGATACCATTGGCTGTGGAAACAATTTTTTGTGAGGAAGGTCTAAGGGGTGAAACCTGTCTAGAATCAAAAATCATATGATCTGTAGCACTAGAATCAATTATCCATGCACTATTAATAACAGGTGTAAAAGTATTTAAAAACTTACCACCATGATCAGTAGCGGCTACCAATGCAGAGGATTTCTCAGCAACATTAGCCTCTGTTTTTATTTCGGCAACAGTTGCAGTCGAGGTTTTCTTGGGATCCTTCTTCCGTTGATCACGTTTATTATAATTAATAACAAAGTGTTGATAGCCTAAACATGATCTAAAGGTTCATGGTTCAAACCCTCGGTTCCTTATTGTTTTCCTAGTCATACCAAGAGTTGTTGCTTTGAAATTGTGGGATATCCAGACTGGTGGGACCAGTCTTATTGAAGTGAGTGCATTTGAAGGTTGACTTATCAATATTAGGGCTTGTCTTAGGATGGTTGATCACTGTCGGACTACCATAGCGACAAAATATCCAGGATTTCAGTTCCATGGCTCTGATACCATCTTCAAATTGATAAATGGTAGTTTTTTTCATTCATACTTTCATTCGTTCATGTACAGAGTATATATAGAGGGTAATCACCATTCTAAGAATGGGAAAGAATGATACAAGGAAAGAATGATATAAGGAAATAACAACTAATATCCTAATATCTCAACTTTCCTAATATCTCAATATTCATAATATCTCAACTTTCCTAATATCTAAACATTCCTAATATCTCAACACTAAATGATATAAGGAAAGAATGATATAAGGAAAACATTCCTAATATCTCAACACCTAGATAGGTACAAGCAAAAGAATTAACAATATAAAAATCATTTAAAAAATAAAATAAAATCTAAATCTCCCCATGAATCAAAAAGTTTTATCTTTAAAGGACGAGAATATCATTAGAGAATTTATGCCTTGTTTGTTTTTTTTATTTAAAGTCTTAATGGATTGCAAATGTTTTGATATTATTTATTATTATTTTTTAACTCTTGTCTTATTTTCAAACATTTTTTTCAATATAAAATTTAAAGATTTTAACTCTCATGTGAAACTAAAATGTGAAATAACAATTTTACGGTGATTTCTATTTAAATTTCAAATTTAATTTAGATTATATCAAAGATGATAGATTATATCAATGATATTTGTAAGGTATATCCTTGAACTTGTCAAGAATGATAAGATTATATCAATGTAAATGTTTGTAGGTATATTTGGATTAGGGAAGAAATGCATAAGGTTTAGTTTGGTTCTTGAGAAGTATTAAGAAAAGAAAAAAAATATTAAAAAAAAAATAATTTTTTCATGTTTAGTTATCTCATAGAAAATACTAAAGAAAGTCAAATATAATTAATATTACTTATAAATTTATGCATTTTCAAATTATTTAATCTTTGTATTGAAAAGTTAAAATATGAGAAATTGGGGAACCAAGTTGCAACCCTACATAGGTAAAAGTGAAAAAAATTAATAATATTAAAATCATTTAAAAAGAATCTAAACCTAGATGGATAAAAAAAAAGGCTTAAGATTTTTCTTTAAAGGACAAGAATACCAATAGAGAATCAAGTCATGTTTGTCTTTTCTTTAAAGTCTTAATAGATTACAGATGTTTTGATATTATCTTTTTTTAACTCTTGTCTTATTTTCAAACATTATTTTCCAATATGAAATTTAAAAATTTTAATTGTCATATGAAACTAAAATTTGAATAACAATTTTATAGTAATTTTTATTTAAATTTCAAATCTATTTTAGATTACATCAAGGATGATAGATTATATCAATGATATTTGTAGGTATATTTGGACTAGGGAAGAAATGCAAAAGGTTTAATTTGGTTCCTGAAAAGTATTAAGGAAAGAAAAAAAATGTTAGGAAAAATTATTTTTTCATGTTTAGTTGTTTCATCGAAAATACTAAAGAAAATCAAATATAATTAACATTACTTAAAAATTTATGCATTTTCAAATTATTTAATTTTATATTGAAAAGTTAAAATAGGAGAAATTGGGGAACCAAGTTACAACCCTACAAAGATAAAAGTTAAAGAATTAACAACATAGAAATCATTTTTAAAAAATCTAAATCTCTTGATGGATCAAAAAGGCTTAAGCTTTATCTTTTAAAGGACGAGAACATCAATAGAGAATCAAGTCTTGTTTGTTTTTTTCTTTAAAGTCTCAATAGATTACAGATGTTTTGGCAACTCATCTTACTTTCAAACATTTATTTCAATATAGAATTTAAAGATTTTAACCATCATGTGAAACTAAAATTTGAATAACAATTTTATGGTGATTTCTATTTAAATTTCAAATCTATTTTAGATTATATCAAGGATGATAGATTATATCAATGATATTTGTAGGTTATATCCTTGAACTGATGTGTCCTAGGGGATGATATTACTTTTTTGATAGATTTTGTAGATTATTTAGGCTTCTTGTAAGGTGTGGTACTCTTTGCGTGTATTTGCCCCTATCGATTTGTGTATTTGTATACATCATATATACCTTTATTTAATACAATATCCTTTTACCTATCAAAAATAAATACATAAAATTGATGTGTCAAGGATGATAAGATTATATCAATGTAAATGTTTGTAGGTTTATTTGGACCAAGGAAGAAATGCATAAGGTTCAATTTGGTTCCTAAAAAGTACTAAGAAAATAAAAAAAAATATAAAGAAAAATGATTTTCTCATGTTTAGTTGTAATATGAAAAATATTAAAGAAAATTAAATATAATTATGACTACTTAGAAATTTATACATTTTAAAATTATTTAAACTTTAAATCGAAGAGTTAAAATAGGTGAAATAAGTTTAAAGTAACAAATAAAAACAATTTATTGATCTTAAATTTTTTATTTTATTTTTATTGTTTACTCTTTACTCTTTCTTTCATTCCATTTTTCCTCTCTATATTTTTCTTTCACATTTTCTCTCAAAATTTTTGGGAACCACAATGCCTACGAAAAAAGGTTAAATCAATATAACCATTAAGGTAAACTTTTGAAAAAAATCATAAAACCTTATAAGTAGAAAAAGCCAATGTTTCAACAATGATGATTATATTAATGCCAAAAAATCATAGAGAATTCCAGCTCATAAAACATATCCTTGAGGATGACTTTATACAAGTTTTAGAATAAATAAATAAATAAATGATATATAAGAAAATACAAGAAAAAAAAAACTAAAAATAAAAAGTGGAAAGAAAATAACTTATGTGAATAAGTTTTTAACCAATTTTAATTATATTTGATTTAATTTTATATTTTTATAAGAAAACTAAGCATGAGAAAATAATTTTTTGACATTTTTTTATAATACTTTTTTAGGAACAAACATAGAGTTAATGTTTAATTAAAATGGTTATATCAATGAAAATGTCGATACCTTGATAGCATTGTTAAGGGAATTTGGCCTCATGGAAAATATGTGTGAAGAAAGGTTAGAATCTGTTTAGTAACTATTTTTTAAAAAAAATTCTAAAAAATAATTTTTGAAAATTATTTTCTTATTTTTGTAGAACAAAAGTTTATTTAGAAACCTAAAATATTTTTGACTTATTTTTAAAAATAATTTTTATATCTAATATTTTATTTTTAATCTTCTAATGTATAATTATTTATTAAAGTAGTTTTTAGAAAATAAGTGAAAATAAAAAAGTCAACTAAAAAGATGTTATTTAAAAACGTCCTGAACAAAAAATAGAAAACAATTTTCATTTGTCAAACATATTTTATGTGTTTTTTTATTTTAAAGAATAAAAAACAGTTCTAAAAACAATGTTGTACAAATTTTGGAGAACTAAGTTGGAAGCCAAGAAAGACCCTATATAGAAAAGCAAAATTTTGAAATAAACATAATAAATATTTTATAACATGATTTAAAATCATGGAAGATGAAAGAAATGTAGAGAAAATATTGATTCCATGCAAGTTTTGGGGTTGCCCAAAGCCAAGTTGCACCACTATATAAGAGGTACCATTGAAAACATGAACAACACGTGAAAATAAGTTTTTCAAAGGAATTTAGTGTAGAATATATGCATGGAATCCAACTTTAGGGCAAGGGGACATGCAAGGGGAATTGTATGGTTGTTTTCATTGACAATGTACAAAGCTAATTTGAAGATCGATGTGGGAATGATAAAGGGATAGGTATTATTAAAGTCAAGTTCGATCCACCTTGAAAATAATTAGGGTGATAGTAAGTTTAAAATTCTTTTCTTTTATTTTATTTAGAAAGATAGGCAGATTCTAGTTTTGCAAATATTAGTTTAAAGTAAAGAACTTTAACCATCAAGTAAATATTCTTTACTCAATCTTTCATTAAATTTGGTTAAAATTAATAAAAAAAAATGTTTCATTATAAAAGAATACTAATTCCATTTTTTATTATTTAAAACAAATATAAATTAATAAGTATAAATTATTTTACAATTTACAAAACAAATGGAAAGACGAAAAATAAAACAAATAAGGTATTTTAAAAAGAATCTAAAACATTAATTATGAGAACTTGTCAAACAGTAAAGTAATTTTAAACTCAAAAAGTTCATATAAACTAATAAAATCAAACATTTCTTTTAAACTCATACATATATATATGCATGGAAAATGCTAAAAACAAAAAATTGAATCATTGAATATATATGATGAAATTTAAATTGTTAAATGACGATAAAAATAAATGAGAGTATTTTAAGATTTGAAAATATATATGTAGGTGATACTTTTTACATTCAAAAAAGCACATTTGTGTGTTATAGTTGATCCGACACCGGTACATGACTAAGCATCAATTATATATTGTCCAATATGGTAAAAGGTGAGGTGGGTCCTAGGCATGTATTTGTGGAGCTTTGTCTTATAATTTTCTTTTTCTCTAAAAAAAAAAAAAAAAAAAAAGGACAAAAGAATAAGGAAGAGGCATAATTTTTCATTAGGCATTGTGGAATATCCATGAAGAGATGCCATCAATGAGAAAAATGTTTTGGAAAGAAACAAAGTTGGGAAACATCTATCTATTTCTTTATTTTTTGATATCTGACTTTATATTTCTTTTCAATGCCAAAATCTTTTGTACCACAATTGCAGTACACATAGTACTATATTTTAATATTAGTCTGCTCTTAAATCATATCAAATCAACCTATCTTTTTGCTTTCTCCTCAAACATGTATATATATACCTCATAGCCGTTTCACATTACATTTTTAATTCTTATTCATTGAATAATGGATGCTCAAAAGCCTTTCACACCCCCTTTCAAGTACCCACTTTGAGATTTCCTTGATTTCATTCTTCCTCTCTCTCTCTCTCTCTCTCTCTCTTCTTTTCTTCTTTTTTTATTTTTTTTATTTTTTATTTTTATAACCAAATCAAATGTGCTCTTTAAAGCATTTATATATACACATGTATACACAATGAACATGTAAAATATTCAGAAGATGATAATATTTTAAACCCTTCTCTTTTTTTATTCTAATGGGTGAAGATTGATTTAAAGTATTCCATGAGTGAGATTAATATGGGGTGGGGGGGTTTAAAGAGATGAATTAGGATTATTGTAATTAATGGATAAGATATTTAAAAAAAAAAGTTATGAAGGAATAAAAAGGGAGAAAGATGGTATCAAATGATGTGACTGCCAATGGAACTTGGATCATCCAAATAAGGTAGGATCCACCACTTTAATCTGTGACTGCAAACACATGATACTAATGGTGGAAATATTCTTTTGATATGGATTGTCCAATCACTAGACATTTCTAGCTTTATTAATCCAATATCTTTGCCTTGTCAGACTTGTTTTTATTAAAGGTTGTGAAATCAAAAATCACAAATATTACCCATTATGTAACATGGGTCAAGTAACATTTTTGCCCATAGGATTTATATGTCAAAATTTAATTAATATTTGAGTATAAGTAAAAAAGAGGAAAAAAAAAAAAAGTGTGCTTTAACAATATTTTTAATAATTTTAAAAAGCACTCTAAGTAATTTCAAAAATTACTTTTAACATGGGTTAATCATTTTCTTTGTACTTTTTTTTTTCCAAAAAATGCCACTATTGGGAACCCTAATGGGAGGGAACAAACATTAGTATGGAGAACCCGTCAGAGTCCACATGTTTGTGCTGGTTTTGGATGACAAATTCTGAGAAAAAGGAGACTTACAATCAAGGAAAAAGTCTGCTATATTCTGAGTTTAGCAGTGGACCAGGAAGAAACAAACTCCAGAAAGGTTACAACTAAAAACAGTGAAATAGAGGCCAAATGAATGCTGTTCCAAATTCCAAAGGAAGCAGACAAAGTAATGAGACAGCAGTGTCTAGTACTATCCACAATGTTAGCAGATGAAGAGGTGATTTTAGTTAGTACCCAAGGAAGGTTTGACAGACTGAGAAGCAAAAGTGATAGATATGGATAAAATTCAAGATAGATTCCCCATAGACAACATTGTGGTTGAAATCCTTTAGGCAGAAGGCATAAATGATTTCTGTGAATTCAAGAGTCAAGAAGACCATATGTTGTAGGAGGTTTCCATAAAATCATTATCAGCTTGCTAACTTCAAGCCATAAGATCACTGCAACACTTAATCTGGAAACCCATTTAAATGTTCACTTAGCGATATTATCTCTATTACTTAGCAACTCCATTCATGTGCCATCAAGCAAATAGCTCAAGAGTCCCAACAGTCGAAAAGTAGGCCTGCATGCTCACCTCAGTGTGAATTCACTCATCTTTACAATAAATCATAGTTAGGACCTGTCCCTTTCAGCATATAAATTAATATCTCAAGGACATATAGCCTTAAATCTGCCCCCTCTCTTTTTGTATCACTCCATGAGGCACCCTCTAGTTGTACTCCTTTACAGAAGTGTATCTCCACAAACAAAGATAAAAAAAAATAGCTAAATTAATTGAAGAAAAGAAAAGTATATATTCACCCAAATTGGTTATGATCCATTGGACTGTCTCCAATAGCAGTGGGTACGTCCAAATCTACAAAAAAAAAAAAAGAAGGGAAAAGGAAAAAACAAGCACAATGTGACAAAAGAGATTACATTAAGTTCATAAAATATATATGCACCATGACTAATCATACATTGTGAACACAGTATAATTTAATTTACAGGAGTGGGTTAAAAGGGGAACCCCATGATAGGTCTTTAAGTGCTAGAATTAAAAAGAAATGGAGGAGCCCACATATGATATTCTATGGCTATGGAAACTCCCACCCTTGGAGAAAGATTAGGGTTGTGATTATGGCTTTTTCATATACAAAAAGATTTGGCAAGTACGGGAATGGTAGCACTAGCAGATGACAATCATGTGCATTGCATACCAGAAGGGGGATCACAGAGAGAGCACTAAGAGTAGTTTCCATGGTGCAATTTTAAGTGCCATGTGTCACGTCAAGGGACACCACCAAGGCATGTTGCGTACCAAAATCGTCACACATCAGTTGGTGGACATGTGTCAGCAAACCACCAAAAACACGTCACCTCTTTGAAAAGGCTAGTTGAGAGATGATTGTGTAACAGGGCTTGTTAAGCATCCAGCCAAACAGCATTGCACCCATGCAGTAGATAGAGGCCTTCTATCAGGTCTGAAGGTGACAATGGGCTACACAGCAAGATACCAACAATGGGTGTCTGATTTTGAAAAGACCCCTTGAGAGAGATTGTGTTGGGGGGTTATTGGGTGCAGGCTTGAGTGCATTGCACAGTTGCACGTGCATCATGTCTCGGAGATGCTTCATGTTTTGCTCTTTATTGTTTAGGGATTTGAAAGGAAACAATGAACTAAACAATGGGGAATCCTCCTCTGAATTCATAATGAACTACTACTAGCTAACTACTCCATTAGAGAAAAGTCTCTCAACCTTGATGAAGGTGGAATATATATAACAGCACAAGTTTCAAATACAACAACTAGACACCTTACAGGAGAACTAGCTGCCAACTCCAATGAAGTCTTATACCCTTCCACATGACCTATCAATACTTTGTACAACCACCAACCTCTAATAGACCGGACTTGCCAAAAGCCAACAGCCTTGTCACACTATCTTGTGCACTATGTACAAGTAGTTTCTGTGGTGGGGGTGGGAGTGGTGGTGGTGGTGGTGGTGACCATGGTTTTCATATATAGTTGTACAAATTGTGCATGCTTCAGGATACCCTAGGTGGGAATTGGGATGAGGACCCCCTCTCAATGATTTAACACATTCATTTTGGTGGATGTTGCTGAATCATTTCGCAATTTGGACCAAGTACCTATTCCAATATTTCCTCCACTATGGTCTCTGTTCTTTTCTTTCTACAAATATGCTAAGGCAACAATAATTTCCTTTCTTGACTCCTGCTCTGTTTGATGCCTGGAAAGTCAAACAAATCATATAACTTGTTTTGGGTTCAAAGAACATGATTTCAAGTCATCATTCCTTCCTCTACATGCCTTTCTAATCATATAAATAAAGCCTCCACGCCCTGATAATATTGATATGGTGACAACTATGAACTAATCACAAAATATCTTCAAAATTTTGCACGACTGCTATACTCAACAGAATCTAGGTAATATGTAAGTTGTTTTCTAAACATTCTCCAAACTTGTCATATCAAGGAGATAAAAGAGTTTTTAGCATCCACATATAATATCAAACAGGAAAATGTAACTTGCCTTGCCTAGTGAAAGATCCTCTAACTCTGTGCAATCCACTATCTATTTTCAAAAGACAAGAAGCCATTAACGATTTTTACCTTGAGCATCTTGGGTCAAGATAAGATATAAAAATCTTGTTCATGCATATGATTCATTATCAAGGTGGGTAGGAGGAACATCACCTTTATGTCCCTTAATATATCTATGGGGAATGGAAATCTCATATGGACGGCAAGATTCCCATCCCACTAATAAAAACAAACACGCTAATGAAGTAACTTTATGTAATGTAAATAATTTTTATGATTCTAATCCTACAACTAATATATATATATATATATATATATATATATATATATATATTTTATAACGGAGGAACCTTCTATAGCCAAGTCCTAGGACTCTCTATGAAAACCTAAACCTCGGAGTGCTAACCATCTCATAACAACAAGCACTGGGCAAATTCAGTGTATTATTAATGGTAAGATTCAAATTCGGGACCATATGTCACTTACTAAGATTACACTTCTCAATATTTGCCTTGACCAATTAGACTACCTTGACAGATATAAGTAATATATTAATGTTACTAAATAATTTAAATGATTCATTCATATTTTTTGTTTAGCAATTAATTCTATTATATTTACTTTTAGTATTAAATTAATGATATATTCGGCATCCAACTAATTAATTAATTATATCCATGTCTTCTCTAAAAAAATTAACTCCATAATTTTTTTTTTTTATCAATGATGAGAAACTAAACTAGCCTTTTTCATGGGAGTTGTATCTTTCAACATATCTCATTTTCAGTTGATCTTCTCACTAAAGTAGCCGTTTATCATGGGAGTTGGTTTCTTTCAACAAATCTCATTTTCAGTTGGTCTTCTCACTAAACCAGCCTTTATCATGGGAGTTGGTTTCTTTCAACAAATCTCATTTTCAGTTGGTCTTCTCACTAAACCAGCCTTTATCATGGGAGTTGTATCTTTCAATAAATTTCATTTTCATTGGGTCTTCTCTTACACATTTTTGTACTAGTCAAACAGTATTTATCAGATGTTATAAGATTACATTCTTCACTACCAAAAAAAATTATCAAATCCAAAACATATTCTGATAGTGAATCAGACATGGGAATGGATATTGAACTCCTTTCATTTCTGGAGGGAGATAATATCCTGGGATGTGTGGATCCTCCCATACTGCTCACCTAAAGAATCAAACACAAGCCAACAACATGGTCAATAATTTCCTTGTATAACTTGGCTTTTCCTCAGAAGTTTTTCTTCTTCTAGTCCTGGGAGTTATTTTCAGTCCATTCCACTGGATCTTGAAGTAAAATGATAAATAATATGCAAACCATGTAAGGAAGGAACTCTCCACCAAGATATTGCTTAGAGTTGTGCTCCCAATGGTCTATCCATGCATCATGATTAAGCTTGAATTAAAGTCCAATCTAGATACAACCCAAGCTTAAGAATGGTTACTGTACACACAAAATGTTCTTAAATAAAAAATTGTGGACAAGTTGTACTTTGATTTATGAGATTGGGAAAGATCCATATATCATCTAATTGTAAAAGTCAAAAACATCCGCCAATCATTTTAATATCTAATTTTGGATAGATGTGTTCTAAATAAATATAATTTTTATTGAGCATCTTTAAATAAGATCTTATATTTCTTTGATTGAAACTTCAAATCTTCCAACAAAATCTCCAAATCTTTGTGAAAATCTCGGAATCTTCGATTGACAAATCTTGAAATCTTCCATTCTTTAATATGGAGATTTTATTTTTATTGTGATAATTACCCTTATTTTAATTATCACAAATTAAATAATCATGGTGATTATATTTTTCTAATTATCAAAATTAATTAATTTATTATTATCATTTTTTTAATTTATCATATGATTAGTCTTGCTTCTTATGAGACTCATGCGATACGTGTCATTATCTTACTTAGGGACATAAATGATATACAATCTACTATGCTATGAGTGTTGTTGACACATGGCATCATTTGACTTGCACAATTGACATTTTGTGACAAATGATTACAATGTAGGGCTAATTGAAGATTCTTTATCATTCACAAATGATTTCCTTTTGTGCGGTTATTCGTGGTTAAAGTTAAGTCAATTAGAAACCTCGGAGTTGCTATCGACAACTTTCAAACATCTCTTTGCATTTTCAAGGATCCAAGGGTTTAATCATATTTATATATGATTTTCTTTTTCATACACTGCCACGGTTTCGAGTATCAGAATCTGGTCTATAAATTAAAAGGGGTATGAAGTGAACACTTTTTTTAAAACTTTTTCTCTCAAAGAATTTTGCTTTATTTAGTTTCTTTTGAATTTTGAGGGATCGTAAATGAATTTTTTTTATTCAAATTAGATATTATCCAAGATTTTATATAACAAAATTTTAAAAAAGGAAAATCATATAACCATACATAAGGGTCTCCAAAAAGCCCGCGGCCCGCGGCCCGCTTTAGGCCCGGCCCGAGCCCGTTTATGGGCGGGCTGGGCCGGGGGCCTAATTTTAGGCCCGGCGGGCCGGCCCGTAGGCTCGCCCCTTTAAAAAAAAACTACAAAAATAAAAAGTATTAAAAAAAATATACTTTATTTTTATATATATATAACTAACTCATTTAATAAGCACAAAAGGAATGTAGCTCAGTTGGTTAGAGCCTTGAAATTTAAGCTTGAGGGGAGGGGTTCAAATTCCCCCCTCTCCCTTCCTTTATTTAAAAGTCATTTTGGCTTATTTAAAAAAGCCCGCGGCCCGGCCTGCTGGCCCGGCCCGCCCAGCCCGCCAGCCCCCGGGCCGCGGGCCTAGCATTTTAGCATGGCCCGGCCCGCCCGTTGGAGACGCTTAACCGAACTTTACTTTTTAATTTTAGTGTAAAATGGGAAAAAATATTATCTATTCGTGCACTCTAATAGGGTTTTTAAATTTGTTCCACAATTACCCTTAAAAGTAAATGACAAAGTACATACCACTTTAATATCTTGTTTGACAAGTACATATGTCATTTATTTTTATTATTTCTCTCAAATCAATATATTCCCACTTTTTTTTTCTTTTTTTTTCTTTTATTTCCCACTCCTGCCACCATAATCCATTGTCACCTATTATGGTTTTTATTATTATTTTTCTCTTTTTCCTTTATATTATTTTTAATATGCTCATGTATTTTCTCATAAAACTTCTTTAATTTTAAAATTTTTGACTCTCTAATTTCTCCATATTTATTGATTTTAATTATTTTTTGACATATTAAACTTAAAATGATAATCTATAATAAATAGTTAATATAAAAAATTAAATAAAAATAAAAATATATAATGGACAAAAAAAAATTATTATCCCACAAATAATATACTTGATGATTTTAAATATTAATCATAATAATACATTTTATAAATTAAGGTTTAAATTTAAAATTTTTATTTTATTATTTAGAAGCTTATGATATAAGATTTTTTTATATTAATATTAAACAAAAGATTTATTTATTTTGTAAATTCTATCACATGTAAAAGTAAAATATCTTTGTAATACTATTTTATTATTTGCATTATTTTTCTTTTAATTTTCATTTTAAATTTATCATATCAAAATCACAATAAGTGATGATGTTTTTATCATTTTTCTTATGATTTTAATTTGATCATGGATCTAACTTTTCTTTGGTTAAACTCTTTAATTTTTCATTAACATAAAATGTAAAAGAAAATATATTTTTCATAAAAAAATTGTATTTAACATTTTATATTAATTTCATAAAAAATAAGTACATTTTTTAAAAAAATAAATAAATAAAAAAGTAAATTCATGCTTAGGGAACTACAAACACTATCATACTTATCATGGTGTATATATTTCTTTGAGACCCTTAATAAGTAATTGGAGGTCCTCGCCCACCCAAAATGAACTTTGGAATCCTAGGTATATCAATTTTTAGAGGAACCAAGACCCCTATCTCCATTCTCATGGTTCATATATTCCTTTGGGGACCCTCAAGAAGGAATTAGAGGTTGTTCTCCACCCTGAAACGGACATTGGAACCCAAAGTACATCGTAAAGACAATTTGGTACATCATTTACAAAATTTGGTACATATTTCACAAAATTTTGCACATCCTTAAAACAATTTGGTATATCCAATCCATGAGCTACCGAGATCTCTAAATTATTACCCATGGTTCATTTATTTCCTTAGGGATCTTTAGGAAGTAATTAGAGATCGTTCCCTACTTTGAAACGAACTTTGAAGCCCTAGGTACATCTTTAAGGAAATTTGGTACATCGTTAAGAAATTTTGGTACATCCAATCCTCGGGCTATCAAGACCCCTCTCTATCTTCCCATGGTCCATATTATCCTTTGAGGACCCTTAGGTAGTGATTAAAGCTCATTTTCCATCTCGGAACAAACTTTAGCACTCTTGGTACATCATTTACAAAATTTGATACATTATTTACAAAATTTGGTATATTCTTAACAAAATTCGGTACATCTTTCACAAAATTTGGTACATCCTTAAAAATATTTGGAATATACAATCCTTGAGCTATTGAAACCTCAATCTTATTATCCATGGTCCATTTATTCCTTTAGGAATCTTTGGGAAGTAATTGGAGGTCGTTCCCTAATCCGAAATGTACTTTGGAACCCTAGGTACATCATCGAGAAAATTTGATACATCCAATCCTTGAGCTAACGAGACACCTATCTCCTTTTCTATGGTCCATTTCTTCCTTTAGAAAGCATCAGGAAGTGATTGGAGGTCATTCCTCACCCTAGAACGGACTTTGACAACCTTGGTACATCCTTTACAAAATTTGGTACATCCTTCACAAAATTTGGTACATTCTTAAAAAAGTTTGGTACATCCAATCCTTGAGCTACCGAGACCCCTATCTTATTACCCATGGTTTGTTCATTCCCTTAGGGATCTTTGGAAAGTGATTGGAGGTCGCTCCCTACTCCAAAACAGACTTTGGAACCCTAGGTATATCCTTAAGAAAATTTGATACATCTAATCATTGAGCTAACAGGACACCTATCTTCCTTCTCATGGTCCATTTATTCCTTTGGACAACCTTAGGAAGTGATTGGAGGTTGTTCCCCACTTTGGAATGGACTTTGGCCCCCTTAGTACATCCTTTACAAAATTTGGTGCATCATTTATACAATTTGGTACATCCTTCACAAAATTTGGTACATCCTTAAAAAAATTTGGTACATCCAATCCTTGAGCTATCAAAACCTCTATCTTATTACTCATGGTTCGCTTATTCCTTTAAGGATCTTTGGAAAGTGACTGGAGGTTGTTCCCTACTTCAAAACAGACTTTGGAACCCTAGGTACATAAAATTTGATACATCCAATCCTTGAGCTAATGGGACACCTATCTCCCTTCCCATGGTCCATTTCTTCCTTTGGAATCCCTTGGGAAATGATTAGAGGTTGTTTCCCATCTCAAAATGGACTTTGGCAACCTTGGTACATCATTTACAAAATTTGGTACATCCTTAAAAAAAAAAATTCTTTCATACAATTCTTGAGCTATCAAAACCTCTATCTTATTACCCATGGTCCATTTATTCCATTTATTCCTTGAGGAATCTTTGGGAAATGATTAGAGGTCGTTCCCCACTCCGAAACACACTTTGAAACCTTAGGTACATCCTTAAGAAAATTTGATACATCCAATCCTTGAGCTAACAGGACACTTATCTTCCTTCTCATGGTGCATTTCTTCCTTTGGAGACCTTTAGGAAGTGATTGGAGGTCGTTCCCTTCCTCGGAATGGACTTTGGCACCATTGATACATCCTTCACAAAATTTGGTATATCCTTAAAAAATTTTGGTACATCCAATTCTTGAGTTACCAAAATCTTTATCTTATTACCCATGGTCCATTTATTCCTTTAGGAATCTTTGGGAAGTGATTGAAGGTTGTTCCCTACTTCGAAACAGACTTTGGAACCCTAGGTACATCATTGAGAAAATTTGATATATCCAATCCTTAAGCTAACGAGACACCTATCATCCTTCCCATGGTTCATTTCTTCTTTTAAAGTCCCTCAGGAAGTGATTGGAGGGCGTTCCCCACCTCAGAACAGACTTGGCAACCTTGGTACACCCTTTACAAAATTTGGTACATCCTTCACAAAATTTGGTACATTCTTAAAAAAAAAAAATAGTACATTCAATCCTTGAGCTATCAAAATCTCTATCCTATTACCCACGGTCCATTTATTTCTTTAAGGATCTTTGGGAAGTGATTGAAGGTCCTTCCATACTATGAAACACACTTTGGAACCCTAGATACATCTTTAAGAAAATTTGATACATCCAATCCTTGAGCTAACGGGACACCTATCTCCCTTCTCATGGTGCATTTCTTCATTAGGAGGCCTTCGGGAAGTGATTAGAGGTTGTTCCCCACCTCGGAACGGACTTTCACACCCTTGGCACATCCTTTATAAAATTTGGTGTATATTTCACAAAATTTGGTACATTCTTAAAAAATATTTGGTACATCCAATCCTTGAGCTACTAGGACCCCTATCTTATTACCCATGGTTTGTTTATTCCTTTAAGGATTTTGGAAAATGATTGGAAATCGTTTCCTACTCCGAAAGCTACTTTGGAACCCTAGGTACATCCTTGAGAAAATTTGATACATCCAATCCTTGAGCTAATGGGACACCTATCTCCCTTCTCATGGTCCATTTCTTCCTTTGGAGACCCTTAGGAAGTGATTGAATGTCATTCTCCACCTCAGAAAGGAATTTGGCTACCTTGGTACATCATTTACAAAATTTAGTATATCTTTTACAAAATTTGGCATGTCCTACACAAAAATTGGTACATCCTTAAAAAAATTTGGTACATCCAATCCTTAAGCTACTAGGATCCCTATCTTATTACCCATGGTCCGTTCATTTCTTTAGGGATCTTTGGAAAGTGATTGGAATTCATTCCCTACTCCGAAACAGTCTTTGAAACCCTAGGTACCTCCTTAAGAAAATTTGATACATTCAATCATTAAGCTAGTGAGACACCTATCTTCCTTACCATGGTCCATTTATTTCTTTAAACAACCTTAGGAAGTGATTGGAGGTTGTTCCTCACTTCGGAATGGACTTTGGCCCCCTTGGCACATCATTTACAAAATTTGGTACGTCATTTATAAAATTTGGTACATTCTTCACAAAATTTGGTACATCCAATCCTTGAGCTATTGAAACCTCTATCTTATTACCCATGGTTTGTTTATTCTTTTAGGGATCTTTGGGAAGTGATTGGAGGACGTTTCCTACTTCAAAATGAATTTTGGAACCCTAGGTACATCCTTGAGAAAATCCTTGAGCTAACGAGACACCTATTTCCCTTCCCATGGTCCATTTCTTCCTTTAGAAACCCTCGGGGAGTGATTGGAGGTCGTTCCCCACCTCGGAACGAACTTTGGCAACCTTGGTATATTTTTTACAAAATTTGGTACATCATTCACAAAATTTGGTACATCTGTAAAAAAATTGGTACATCCAATCCTTGAGCTACTAGGACCCCTATCTTATTACCCATGCTTTGTTTATTCCTTTAGGGATCTCTGGAAAGTGATTGGAGGTTGTTCCTTACTCCGAAATCGACTTTGAAACCCTAGGTATATCCTTGCTAAAATTTGATACATCCAATCCTTGAGTTAATGAGACATCTATCTCCCTTCCCATGGTCCATTTTTTCCTTTGGAAACCCTCGAGAAGTGATTGGAGGTCGTTCATCACCTCAAAAAGGACTTTGGCAACCTTGGTATATCTTTTACAAAATTTGGTACATCCTTTACAAAATTTGGTACATCCAATCCTTGAGCTACTAAGACCCCTATCTTATTACTCATGCTCCGTTTATTCCTTTAGGGATTTTTGGAAAGTGATTGGTAGTAATTCCTTACTCAGACATGGACTTTGGTACCCTAGGTACATCCTTGAGATGTATCAAATTTTCTTAAGGATGTACCTAGGGTTCCAAAGTCTGTTTCAGAGTAGGGAACGACCTCCATTCACTTTCCAAATATCCCTAAAGGAATGAATGGACCATGGGTAATAAGATAGGGGACTCGGTAGCTCAAGGATTAGATGTAACAAAATTTTTTAAGGATGTACCAAATTTTATGAATGATGTACCAAATTTTGTGAAGGATGTACCAAATTTTGTAAAGGATGTACCAAGGGTGCCAAAGTCCATTTCGATGTGCGGAACGACCTCCAATCACTTCCCGAAGGTCTCCAAATGAAGAAATACACCATGAGAAGGGAGATAGGTGTCTCATTCGCTCAATGATTGGATGTATTAAATTTTCTTAAGGATATATCTAGGGTTCCAAAGTTTGTTTCATAGTAGGGAACAACCTCCAATCACTTTCCAAAGATTCCGAAAGGAATGAATGGACCATGGGTAATAAGATATGGGTCTCGGTAGCTCAAGGATTGGATGTACCAATTTTTTTTTTTATGAATATACCAAATTTTGTGAATGATGTACCAAAATTTATAAAGGATGTAACAAATTTTGTGAATGATGTACCAAGGATGCCAAAGTCCATTCCGAGGTAGGGAATGAGCTCCAATCACTTCTCGATGGTCTCCAAAGGAAGAAATGGACCATGGGAAGGGATATAGGTGTCCCGTTAGCTCAAGGATTGGATGTATCAAATTTTCTCAAGGATACACCTAGAGTTATAAAGTCCATTTTAGAGTAGGGAATGACCTCCAATCACTTCACAAATATCCCTAAAGGAATAAACGGAGCATGGGTAATAAGATAAGGGTCTTAGTAGCTCAAGGATTGTATATACCAAATTTTTTTAAAGATGTACCAAATTTTTTAAAGATGTACCAAAGGGGCTAAAGTCCATTCCGAAGTGGAAAATGACCTCCAATCACTTCTTGAGGGTCTCTAAAAGAAGAAATGGTTCATGAGAAGGAAGATAGGTGTCCCGTTAGCTCAAGGATTTGATGTATCAAATTTTCTCAAGGATGTTTCTAGGGTTCCAATTCATTTTCGAAGTAAGAAATGACCTCCAATCACTTTCTAAAGATTCCTAAATGAATAAATAGACCATGGGTAATAAGATAGAGGTTTTGATAACTCAAGGATTTGATGTACCAAATTTTATAAATGATATACCAAAGGAGTCAAGGTCCATTCCGAAGTGGGGAACAACCTCCAATCACTTCCTAAAGTTGTCCAAATGAATAAATGGATCATGGAAAGGAAGATAGGTATCCCCTTAGCTCAAGGATTGGATACATAAAATTTTCTTAAGGATGTACCTATGGTTCCAAAGTATATTTTGGAGTAGGGAACGACCTCTAATCACTTTCCAAAAATCCCTAAAGGAATGAACGGACCTTGGGTAATAAGATAGGGGTCCCAATAGCTCAAGGATTGGATGTACCAATTTTTTTTAAGAATGTACCAAATTTTGTGAAGGATGTACCAAAATTTGTAAAAGATGTACCAAGGTTGCCAAAATCCATTCCGAGGTGAGGAATGACCTTCAATCACTTCCCGAGGAACTCCAAATGAAGAAATTGACCATGAGAAGGGCAATAGGTGTCCTGTTAGCTTAAAGATTGGATGTATCAAATTTTCTCAAGAATGTACCTAGGGTTCCAAAGTCCATTTTGAAGTAGGGAACGACCTCTAATTACTTCCCAAAGATCCCTAAAGGAATAAATTGACCATGAGTAGTAAGATAGAGGTTTTGATAGCTCAAGGATTGGATGTACCAAATTTTTTTAAGGATGTACCAAATTTTGTAAAGGATGTACCAAATTTTATAAAGAATGTACCAAATTTAGTAAAAGGTGTACCAAGGGGTCCAAAGTCTGTTCCGAAGTGGGAAACAACCTCCAATCACTTCCTAAGGCTATCCAAAGGAATAAATGGACCATGAGAAGGAAGATATGTGTCCTGTTAGCTCAAGGAGTATATGTATAAATTTTTTTTTTAAGAATGTACCTAGGGTTCCAAAGTCTGTTTTGGAGTGGGAAATGATCTCTAATCACTTTCCAAATATCCCTAAAGAAATAAACATGTCATGGGTAATAAGATAGGGGTCCCGGTAGCTCATGAATTGGATGTACCAAATTTTTTTAAGAATATACCAAATTTTGTGAATGGTGTACCAAATTTTGTAAATGATGTACCAAGGTTGCCAAAGTCCATTTCAAGTAAACCTTAATTTATCAAATGTATTATTATAATTAATATTTAAAATCATCAAGTATATTATATGTGGGGTAATATTTTCGTTTTTGTCCATTATATATTTTTGTTTTTATTTAATTGTTATATTAACTATTTATTATATATTATCATTTGAAGTTTAATATGCCAAAAAATAATTAAAATCAATAAATATGGAGAAATTAGAGAGTAAAAATAAAGTAAAATTAAAGAAGTTTTATAAGAAAATACATGAGCATATTAAAAAATATATATAAAGGAAAAGAAAAAAAATAATAATAATAACTATAATAGGTGACAATGGATCATGGTGGCAGGAGAAGAAAAAAAATGAAAAAAAAAATGAAAAAAGAAAGAAGTAGGAATGTGGCAAGTTGTAAGGGGGATATATTGATGTGAGAGAAATAATAAAAATAAATGATATATGTACTTGTTAATAAGTGGTATTAAATTGGTATGTACTTTGTCTTTTACTTTTGAGGATAATTGTAGAACAAATTTGAAAGCACTATTGGAGTGCATGAATAGGTAATATTTTTTTTCCCATTTTATAGTTATATTTTTTGTAGTTGGTGTATGATTATATGATTTCCCCTTTTAAAAATTTAATAGGCCACAAAATTTAAGCCAATATATTTAATTAAATATTTTGAGATTTATATGTCACCAACATTTGAATTAAAAACCTCTAAAGATATCTAAGATTTTGTAAAACACAATTTAAAAGATTTAATTACCAGTTAAAAATCTTAAGATTTAAACCAAAAATAAATAAATAATCCAACAAATTTAAAGGAATATTTGGAGATTAAATGCCATAAAACAAGTCTTTTAAAGTAATTGATTTAATTGGGTTTTAAAAAACTAAAAAAAAAAAAAGAAATTGAATTCAAAGCTATGAAATTTAAATTTTGCATCAATAAAGTGAGATTTGGCTTCAATAAAAGGCCCACTATTCTGCAACAATCTTTTATTGTACTCTATTGTGATAATATTTGAAGTATTGATGAAGACTAGAAGGAACAATCCCATAATCACAAAGCCACGGTTGTCCTAATTGCATGGGATATGATGTTCTAGCTTCAATGACATGGAACAAAGCACTTGAAGGCATGTCTTCCGTCATGAAGTTGAGTTTAATCATTTTGATAGCCTTCTAGCCTCCTTGATTGAATCCTTGGATTGTTAAGGATCCATCAAAGAGTTCATCCATAGACATCCCAAGTTCTTTCATTGTACAAGTCAATAAAATGTTAACAATCAATCCTCCTTCAAAATCCTATTTACCTAATGCTCATGCACAAATCCTACCACAAATGAGTGGTTGGTTATAAGGCTTGGAGCCAAGGAGCAAGTCTTCATCTAAAAATGTAATTTTTGGCAAACAATTTTTGCAAACTTGGCATTGAGTATTTGAAACCCTCTTTGCACTATACTTCAAGATTGATTTTTCATCTTCACTTCTAGAAAATTCCTTATCATCATGTACTTCTTCATAACATACTTTAGAAAGATAGGACTCCTCGACTTTTGCTTTAGTCATTAAAATTAACCATAAATTCTTTCACCTTTATAAGGTTCCATTTCTTCTTTTACCTTTTGTCCATCTTAGACCCATGCTTAGTCTTTCGTAGTCTCATCAATGGTGACTTAGGTGGACCTAATCTCTAGTTTCTTCGATAAGTTATAGGAGTCCATCCTTCTTGAGTGATGGATGATTCCAACACTTCAAAAATGATTTTTTTTTTCCTTGTAGAACTGTCACAATGGGCTTTTTTCATGTTGTTTGGAATATAAGGAGCCTTAAAAGTTGTATGTGAAGTTGACTTGAATAAGGTCAAATGACCCAAACTAAATTCTATAAGTAGGATGGAGAACTGATGGCTTTGGTATATCTTTGGTAGGGACTCCATAGTTGTTGATATGAAGTTTGAAGTTGCTACATACTTGTCAAGATTGATTTTTCCTTAACAAGCCAATTTCATAACCTTACCCTTTAAAATAAACCATTGTTTGATAGGATAGATAACAAGTCATGGTACTTCCAATATGGGTCATCTACTCAATTAACCTCTTCAAGGCACTTCATTTGTAGTAGTTCTATCAAGTTTAACTTCAAGAGATCTTCAAGCATTCCAAGGACATCAATCAAGGAATGAATATTTCTCTTCCTACATTTCTTCAAAGTAAACTTCCTCTTACCATTATCCTTTTAGATAGTAGTCATTTCATCTTTCACTTTTCCTCATTTTGATTGGCGTTTGGTTGGAGCCATATTTGTAGTCATAGCCTCTTTATTACTAGTTTTAAGAGAAGTCTTGCACCCTTTATGGGTTTCTTGCTTCTCCTTACCTTTCCTTCGATCTTAGACAGGTGAGTCCATACTCCCATTAACAACAATGCTAAGCTTCATGTCATGAGCGTGTGTTACCAACTCCTTAAAGGTTCTTAGTCTCGTTCTTTAAAGGGTGTAGTGCAAACCCTAATGCATTCCTTGCATACACATTTCGATGGAAAAAGTTTTAGTTATCCTATCCTTATAGTCAAGGCTTAAGTTTCTCCATCTATTTATGTAATCAATTATAGGCTCATCCTTCCATTAGTGAGACATTGATGAGTGCAATCATATTAACAGTACGTTTAGTACTATAAAAGATATTAAGAAATTCTTGTTCCAATTGCTCCCAACTATCTATTCAACTTGGTGGAAGATTAATATACCAATTTAAGGTATTTCCTTTTAGTGAATGGACAACTTGCTTGACTAGAAGATCTCCATTGGTGCATGTATTATTGAATGTCATACAAAGTGAGTGACATGTTGTCATGAGTTGTGCTTTCCATTTGTTGGAATTTTAGAGATTGAAAACCTAGAGGCATTCTCAATCATTCAGTTCTCTGCTAATAAATCTTAGCATGAATATGAGAAGATAAAACACCACCTTCATCTTCACTCTTAAGAGCTTTGAGGATGAATTCCTTTAGTTGATTGATTAGGTTGACCCATGTAAAGAGACTCAAAGCTTTTTAAGGAGTTCTTATGCTCTCGAACTCTCAATAACTTGAGAAGGATTTCCTTTTAGTGGGAATCCTATGGATAGATCAACAACAATTTGGCTTGGTTCTTTCATAAATTTTATCTCGTCCATGAGCAAGCAATTTATGCATCTTTTTCATTCATGGTCTTGGTGAGGACTTCAATTTGTTTAGTCATTTGAGCAATTGACTCTTCTAACTAGATTGAATTTGCCATCATGACTATCATGATGGTGTTAGAAGTAACAAGATGAACTATTGTTGGTTGTGTTGCTTTTAAGGTCTCACATGAAGATGCTAGTGTAGATGTGTTGCTAGACTTATTGTCCTTTTTAGTAGAAGAGGACTTTGAATTTGCCTTCTGAGACATGGCTAGGTGTGATTCCACTTGTTCAACCATGTCGTTGTTCTTTGCCCCTAAAAATGCAACGAAAATTTCTAGATTTTTAGGGCATGTCACTTTAAAAACCCTAGTTGGCTTGAGTAATGAAGCAACTTTTACCTTATTTTAAGTTATGGGGTTGAGGCTTATTTCGATTCCAATAACTTTGGTTGGATCGGACTAGGTAAATCTAATTTCTTGATGACCACATTTGTTTTTTCTAGACTCCATTATTGATAGTGTAAATTTCTTGTAAAAAAAAATGATAGGTGGTAGAGATTTGTCCTATCGAGTGTACCAAAAAGTAGTACTCAAAATGTTCTTAAATAGAAAAATTGTAAGCTAGATTATATTTTAATTAATCAACAAGATTGGAAACAATCCCTATACTGCCCTTCAATTCTTCTTACAAAAGTAAAAAATGTTCCCAAGCATTTGAATGCTTAATTTTGGATCAAAGGTGTCTTTTGAATAAACATAGAATTTTTAATGAAGATCTTCAAATAAGATCTTATATTTTTCTAATTGAAGTCTACAAATCTTCGAACAAAATTTTCAATTCTTCATGAAAATCTCCAAATCATCGTAAGTCTTTATGAAAATCTTAAAGAAATCTTCAAATTTTCAGGAAAATCTTCCTCAAGTTTTCAAATCTCCAATACAAAGACTTGATCTTGAGCTCTCCTCAAATCTTCTTCAATGTAAAAAGCGTGTTCTCTAAAAAGGGAGGTCCCTATTTATATGATTGGAGAATTACCTTTGATATTATCTCTTAATATTTTAGACATAATTATTTTTATTGTGATAATTATCTTTCTTCTAATTATCACATATAAATTAATCATTCTAAGTGTATTATTTTTTAATTATCAAAATTTATTTATTTATTATTATCATTTTTTTTAACTTATGTTCTTCCTTCCTATGGAACCCATGTGAAGCACTCACTTGGAGACAAAGATGACATGGCACAATCTAATATATCGTATGTGTCAAGTAATTGACATGTGGCATCATTTTACTTGTCACAATTGTCATTTAGTGACACATGACAAGAAACGTGTCAATTTCTAATTAGTCATTTATCAACACATGGTAATTAATGAGGACAAAATTTGTCATTCTACGATTACCTAACCCATATGAACCAAGCTAAAGACCAATAAGGACTTGAATGATACAAAAGCCTTCTTGGATGGAATATTACTGATGCAGTCAGCCCAACCAATCCATGAACAGGACTTGAGAAGTTTAGACAACTTGCAGTAATAATTGATCTTGGTCTATGCAATGTGGGGTGCTACTGCTTTTGGATCATCAAACTAAACCTGTTCAAATTGCACTTAGACCTCCCAGTTTGAAGACATAACCCTTCTACCCAATCCAAAACACAATTAGCTGCTCAAGGGAACTATCCTAGTCACATTAGAATGCTACATTCACATAACCCAACCCAGACCCACACACCATCCTTATCCCCATCCCACATGCAAGTTTCAGCAAGTGTTAGAGAACAGGGCGTAAATTACAACAGAAGATCGCCTATGGGCCTCTTCCTTAGAAACTACAAGAGCTCTCATGTGGTACAGCAGCTATTGAGGCTGACCTGATGAGATTTGAATAACAAAAATGACCGCAAATCCCTTTTCAGTGGTTTCAACATGCAATATGTTTTGATGCTGTGTTAACAGAAACCAGTGGTCTTAACCTACTGACCAGTAACTACAAAGAAATGTGCTAAACAATTGAACTTTATGTAATGCTTCCATCCGACAAGTCAGTAGGTTGGCAGTATTTAGTGAAGATACAGGTGAGGATCACCTCAAGGAACCAAACTAAACATTGAACATTTAATATACCGTGAGGGATTACTGTAAGAATCAGGAATGACACCAATGCTTCTCTTGGACAAGTATGTGTGGTCAACTTGCAATGGCTTAATTTCCCTGCCATCATGAAAACAAAGTACCATTATTTATAAACAAGATTTTCAAAAGATGTATGTACTTCGTCTAAAGCTTTTTATAAAATTGCAATGATCAATTTAATTAGTTTCAACTCATAAGTTTTTTATTAATTGCAAAGATCAATTTAACGGGTATGCTAGTGCTTAAAGATAAATTTATATTTACTCTAATCAGCTTAGAAAGAAGGGTTATTCTCACAAAATATCAATAGTTCTTAAATTTTTCTTGGTAAGTTCAAATTCAAAATATCAAGTATTTCAGAAAATGCTAGAGACCAAATCGGGAAATTCAAAATTTTGAAAAACATACAAAGTTTTATGATGACAAAGAGAATAGGATGAGAAACAAGGTCATAATATCAAATAGGGTATGTTGGGCTCTTAAGTTAGAGAATGAAAGGTATCTTACTATTTTTCCTTCTTTTAAGTTCCTCCCCTTCCCCCCCACCCGAATAAGGGGTAAATGAATAAAGTTTTACAGATAAATGTTCATTTAAGTGTAAGGATTGAAGTCAAGCTTGTACATTTTTTTCAGGTTGGATTGCAGTCAACCAAGCCAAATTGCAACCCTAGCTTCACCAGCATGGCAAACTATCATCTTAAGACATGTTTTTGCATAGAGATAAGCCTTAGGAGCTCTCATTAGTAAAAAATTCCTAGTCTCCTTTCCCAATTAATTTCATGACATGTTATCATATCCACAATTGCACTGATGAATATCTAAAAGAGATTTGTATGTTCTGGAGTATACAGATATGGACACAGATCACATCAAGGCACAAGTAAAACACACCATATATAAGCTTGCATGGTCAATGGAAGAACAGTTATAAAGGTCAAGTTGTCATTCCACCATGTTCAGATAAGATGCATCTTATTTTCTCCCAAAAATAGGAATGTGAATGACAAAATGGCTTGGGAAGGGACAGTCCATTCCTGTTGCTGGATTTCTCTCTTGCCTAGATTTCCTGCTCATATTTCAAGCTTCCAGAACTTCAGGGAGACCCATTTTAGAAACCAATATTTTCATAACATTTTAAGTGAAATGAGGAGATTTTCTATTCATCTTCAACCAATTCCTACTACATAACTCATTCATTCTAGACTAGAAACCTATATCAGATTTTCCAATGCAATTTAAAGCCATACAGCCTTCTTCTTTACTCACAATTGTCTCCTTTAACCACTTCCTAGATGGGGTAGTGAATACTGATGGTCAACCCTAGCACTAGCCAAACCCCATTTAGGGCCAACCTTTCCCAAGATCTAATTTTGAGAAATTCCCATCAAAACTGATGTTGACCATAACCAGATTGCATTCCTTAATTTCACCCCAAGAAATCCAGGTAGTTAGTATTCTAAGCCAATGAAGCATGCATATATCAATTACCATGCAAGTAAAAAGGACAAAAAATACAGCAACGGTCTACAAAAATGATGCCATGAATCCAAATTGAATTTGAAAATCGCACCTTGAACCCAACATAAAACTATAAAGGTGCAAAATCAAAATTAAGTATTCTAAATGAAGCAAAAGTGACCATAAATTATTTTTTCCAAAACATATTAAGAACAGAAGAAATTAATCGATTAGAAGAAGAGAAACAAAGGAAGAAAAAAGTAGCCAACCTCCACGACATTTCCTGGTTCAGAATTCAGAGCTCAAATCTTAACACAGGGAACTTTTCCACACCCAGGAATTGCTTAGTTAAACAGCCATTGAGGTCCCTTCTAAAGAAATGGATGAGGAAAAATTATCAGGAACTGTCAAAAAATGGTAACAACAAACTTTTGAAACTGAATATTACATACCCCATTTAATTTAATTAGGTCCAGAAATCTCCCCAAATATCATAGAAAGTAAAAGAAGGAACAAAGAGAACTTTAAAAGGGCTGTAATAATGTGCTATGAAGTTCATGACCATATAACATTCTGATCCAAAACCACATGGCATAGGAAAACATGAAAATTTAAAACATCTTAGAGGGAGATCTTATGCACAAACCATAAAGATAATCAACAAAGAAATGCTAAATTACCAGTGAAATTAAGGTTAACTAGCTGCCCACAACCTTTTGGACATACATTAGATTATTTCTTCCATGAAACATATGCTCTTACTCAAGCATCTTTCAACCTTACATCAAAGAAATTATGTATATACTCAAAATTGTGTTATCAACTTTATAGAAACAAGTTGTGGACCCACATTTTTCAGGTGCAAACCCACTTGATGCCTAAACTCTTTTTTATTTGGAAATGCCTTTTCACTTTTGAAACTTCTTGGAGTCAACACTTATTTTATTTTATTTTTAAAGGGAAAAACAAATAAGAAAACTAAAACATAAAATGACTCCTTAAATGAAAGTAAGGCAGTGGCTACGAACCATGTCAAGTTCAAGGGGGGGTCAAGTTACTTATTAGGAGAGCATCAAGACATCCCTCTGTGCTGAAGTTCAAGCTTGGTCTCTGCTAGTATGTTGAGGGAAAATGGATTTTTAACTAATTAATGAATGGGTGCCTCATCAAAACACATGCACACACACATAGATATATCAATTAAAACATGATGGATCACGTACACAATTGAATTAAGCAATAAGGATGGTTCACTCAGTTTGGTTTTCATGGAAGTCGTATGAATCATAGCATATTTTTCCAACATTTTTTAAGGTGATAATCAGTCCAAAAAAATTCCCAAAAACCAGCCATTTTATTTCTTTAAGCAATGGAAAAAGAGGCAAGGAGTATGGGTAGTGAAATGGGCTAGTAATGGGCATCATGAGTGAGGGGAATTAGGGGAGTTTGCTGCCAGAGTGCGCTTGAGCGCCCCTGACAGTGGCCTTATGGCCCAATACTGAAAAAGGCGCTCCTTTGCTTTTTTGAACTCCTTTTGTTGATCAGTTTGAGGTAAAGAACTCTTTATTTGTCCCTGATTTATACAAATCAAAATGCTTTTGAGATTGAATCAATTTAAAGCCTTTTCCTTGGTTGGGAAAATTGAGTCTTATTCAAAGATTCTCAGGGCATTTAAAAAACTGACTTTTCAATCCCAAATGACTAAAAAGGTCAAGCTTTTATCGCTGAAACTCATATGTAAATGGATATGCCAATTCTCACTACACGCATCCCACAAATTTTCACATAAAAGAACATAAACATGATCCTTTCATTTGATTCCTTTTTAGATTAAAGAAGAGATGATACAATCATTATCCATGTGCACAAATCTTTGCAAATCAACCCCATTGATAAATCCATATATGATGTGAATCATGTACTTTAAGCATGTGATTGCTAAAATCAAGGGATAGAAGCAAGTATGATCAAATAGCAGAGGGCTAAGAGTCTTAACAATGATGAGGACAAAGAGAACTCGCCTAGTTTGGTGCATTCAAGATGGAAGAACCAGGCCCAAAGCCTTCTCAAGAATTCCCATTTCTCTTCCTTTCCTTCTCTTATTTGCTTCTTCGGTTTTTTGCCCTCAGCCCAGAATTCCTTAGATCCTTATTGTGAACCCTCCAAAATCTTAGCTCCCCTCTTTATGTTTGTCTCCCTTGCTCTCCAAGAAAAACTCAATGTGTTAAAAAAAGACCCCACCCCCACTCCACAAAATCCTCTTCTTTTTTCTTTTGCACTCAATCCCTCTTTTCCTTTTGTAATCCAATTAATCTTGAATTTCAAATACTTTTCCCTTTTCTTCTTTCAATCAACCACTTCCCTTTTTTTACCCCAATCAAAATTTCTTTTCCGACAATTCCTTCTACTTTCTTCTCTCGAAATTCCACACAAGCTTTTTGTTTTGAAGTTGAATATGCATATTACTTACCTTTCAAATAATGAATCTATATAATTTTATAGGAGTCGATACACAAAAAAAAAAATAGAAAAAACTAACTTCCTAAAACATATGTCCCAAAATCAAGAAATTGGAAAAATATATATATATATATATATATATATATATCAATGAAATAAAATTAGATGGATAAATAGGGAAAAAAAAAAAGTAATTTCCTAAATTTGAAAATCTATTATCAATCAACCTTTGACTTCCCTATTCTATAAGGATTCTTAACTAATTAGTCACCACTCCCCTTCAAGCTGGTGAATAGACATTGTCCATTCCCAGTATACTCATGATCATATGAAAGGCTTGACTTGTAAGTCTTTTTGTCAGAATATCTGCCAGTTGTCCTCCTGTTGAAACATATGGAGTGGAAACCAAGCCACTATCCAACTTATTTTTGACGAGGTGTCTATCAACTTTCACATGCTTTGTACAATCATGTTGGACATGAATATATTTAATATTAATAGCTAACTTGTTGTCACAATACAACTGCATTGTTCCTTTCCATTGCACTTGTATTAAACAACTCCTTGCTTTTTAGTTCTCTAAGCAAACAAGTTTCCTCCCAAGAATGTATAATATCTTGATGTTGACCTTCGATCTACAACTAACCCCACCCATTCGGCATCAATGTATGTTTCCAAACTTAACTCCATATTCCTTTTAAATATAATACCCTTTCTAGGAGTGAATTTGAAGTATCAAAGGATTCTGTAGACTACTTCAAGATGGATTTCTTTTGGTGAATGCATAAACTAACTTATGATGCTCACAGGATAGGCTATATCCAGTCTAGTATGGGATAAGTAAATCAACTTTCCAACCAGCCTTTGATACATGCCTCAATCTATGACAGCCGCCTCCTTAACATCAAGTCTGTGATTTTGTTCATGTTGGAAGATAATTCGAATAAAACCAAATCATTCTAATTATGGAAAGATTCTGTTTTAAACCAATAGCTGAATAATCAATTATTATTTGAACATTATTTGACCCTTTTGATGTTGAATAAATGTTGTTGATTAATAGCAACAAAATCTTATGAGATATGATTTTATTATTCTTAGAATTAAAGCTTATTTCACGTCCTACTTTGTATAAATTAGAGTTTGTACCTTTATTTTATTTTTAATAAGAATTCGGTGAATACTGATTTTTTCTCCTGATCGGTGACATGGTATCAATGCCAACCGACTTCTAGTTGAGAAAAAAACAATGGTCAAAACAGCCATGGTTGGAGCAAGCAGGAGTAGTGTTTCAGAGGAGCCGACACTTCTCAGACACCTACAATTGCTCTCACCATCTTAACCTCAAAAAATGCTCTGCTATAAATTACAACAAAAAAAAAAATTGAACAGGAAAAATTTTTGATAATGGTCAAGAGCAGTGCTAATGGTGGTTCAAGGCTGCAGCAAGCTAAGGTACTTGAACGACACCATTATTAAACCAACAAAAATAGACCCAACTTACCCCACATGGGACGCCAACAACTCAATTGTGATGTCTTGGTTGGTAAACTCCATGACTGATGAAGTACAAAGCAATTATCTTTGTTATCCTACTGCAAAAAAAATCTAAGACTCTAAATCTTGCATATTTTGACTCAGAAAATTCAGCTCAGGTTTTTGAGTTGCAGAATATGGCTAAAGCTCGAATGTGTCTACGTACTTCACATCACTCAATAAAATATGGCAAGAGTTGGACTTAGCTGATGATTGCAATTGGAGCTATGCCACAGATTGTGAAAGATATAGAGCTCAGATTAATAAGGAAAGGATCAATGACTTCTTAGCGGGGCTCAACAAGGAATTGGATGAGGTTCATGGTCGACTTCTTGGAATAAAGCCACTTCCAGTGATTGAAGAAATCTTCGTAAAGGTGAGGAGAGAGGAGACACACAAACGTGTGATGCTTGGTATGGTAAAAACTCCTACTGTTCTTGGCAATACCACTACTGATAACTCAGCCCTGGCAGCCCATAAAAATGATAGTTCCCATGGAGATACGCACAATAACAGAAGAAACGACAACCTTTGGTGTGATCACTATCAAAAATCCAATCACAGCTGTGAAAACTGCTGGAAGTTGAATGGCAGACCACCGAATTTCAAAGATAACTGACGCACATCAGACCACTTCGGACACTGAATAGCAACCAGAAGAGAATTCTGTCAATATTTCCTTAAACAAAGAGTAATTAGAGCAACTCTACAAATTGTTAACATCATCCTTAGCCTCGATACCAGCACAATCAAGCACTACTACATCCCAAAACCTCATTAACTCATCATTCCTAGCCCAGAAAGGTACATTTCAAACTGCTTTGAGTGGAACAAAAAAAAAATTCAACCCTTGGATCATAGATTCAGGGGCAACAGACCATATGACAGGTTGTACAAGTCTTTTTTCTACTTATACTCCAGGTTCTAGACACATTAAAGTCAAAATTGCAGATGGATCCCTTACTATTGTTGCAGTGACTGGTACTATAATTTAATGGCCTCATATAACCCTTTTCAATGTTCTCCATGTCCCAAAACTGTCATGTAACTTGCTATCCATTAGCAAACTTACCAAAGATTTGAATTGTGCTACCTATTTCTTGCCTAATCATTGTGAATTTCAGGATGTGACTTCAGGAAAGAGGATTGGCAGTGCTGGGGAATATGGAGAGCTCTACCACTTCAAGGAAGACAATACAAGGATGGACAAGCTCTAACAGCTAGTTGTAAATCTTCCTCTAGGACTAAGCAACAAGAAATAATGTTGTGACACTTTAGGTTAGGCTATCCAAATTTTCAATATTTGAAATATTTTTTCCTTCTCTTTTCAATAATAAAGATGTCTTTCAGTGTGATATTTGTCAATGTGCCAAACATCAATGATCCAATTATCCTTCTCAACCCTACAAAGCATCCAAACCTTTTGCAATGATACATAGTGACATATAGGGTCCCTCACATCTACAAATTCTAATTGGGAAAAGGTGGTTTATCACGTTTATTGATGATCACACACGAACTACATGGCTTTATCTCTTGAAAGAAAAAAATGAGGCAAAACCAAAATTCAAAATTTTTTATCAAATGATTCAAAACCAGTTTAATACTGAAATCCAAATCTTAGGAATAGATAATGGGGAAGAGTATTTTAACACCATTCTAGGGAATTATTTGTTAGAAAAAGGGATTATGCATCAAAGTTCAAGTGTAGGTACACCTCAACAAAATGGAGTGGCCGAGCGAAGGAATAGACATTCATTGGAAGTAGCCCGATCTATTATATTTACCACAAACGTACCAAAACAATTTTGGGGGGATTCCATTCTTACAGCCTGTTACCTTATAAATCGTATGCCAACCCGAGTTCTCAATTAGCAAACACCATTAAAAAGCTTCCTTCAATTCTATCCACAAACTTGGTCCATCAACCAACTTCCTCTTAAGGTTTTTGGCTGTAAAGCCTTTGTTCATGTTCCTGACCAGAATCAAACCAAACTGGATCCTAGAGCATTAGCTTGTGTCTTCCTTGGTTATTCAGCCACACAAAAGGAGTATCGTTGTTACTCTATTGAAAAACAAAAATACTTTGTCACAATGGATGTTACATTTTTTTAGAACCAACCTTATTTCTCCCAAAATTCACTTCAGGGGGAGAATGTAGGTAAAGAAAATTTTTAGGAATTATCATTGCTAAGCCTACTACCAGAACAACCACCAAACTTGTTGCCTAATCCAGCTGTATCACCAGAACATCTATTAAACCAACCTTCTCACCAACTTGAACAACCACCAAACTCGTTGCTTAACCCAACTGTCTCACTAGAAAAACTATTAAACCAACCTTCTCACCCACTTGAATAGCTAGAACACTTCCTTAACCAACCAGTGTTTGAAACTGATGAACCAGAACAACCTAACCCAATTGAACCTAGGGTGTCAACAACAAAAACAAATTCAAGGCCAAGGGGAGATTCACTGTAGCAACCAGAACTTCGTGTCTATTCAAGGAGGAGTAACCCAAGAATAGTAAAGGCCAAAATGGACCAACAGTGTTGTCAAGAATCAGAAACAATTGTCCTTCCTGAGGTAAGTGACGTTGATTTGCCTATAGCCATGAGAAAAGGAGTTTGATCATGTACTAAACACCCAATAATTCTAGGAGAAATTGGTGTGAAGGAGGAGATGCCAATGAAGATGTATTGTGACAATAAGGCGACCATCAACACATCACACACCCAGTTCATCATGATCGGACTAAACACGTAGAAATTGACAGACACTTTATAAATGAGAAGGTTGAAGACGGTACAATTTACAAATAAACAAGTAGCTGATGTACTCACCAAAGCACTATTAAAAAGATCATTCGAGCAACTAGTAGACAAACTAGGTATGTTCAATTTGTGCAACCCAACTTGACGGGGGAGTATTGGAAGATAATTCAAATAAAATCATATCATTCTAATTATGGACAGATTTTGTTTTAAACCGATAGCCGAATAATCAGCTATTATTTAAACGTTATTTGACTTTTTTATTTTGAATAAATGTTGTTGATTAATAGCAATAGAATCTTAGGAGAAATGATTTTATTATTCCTAGAATTAAGGCTAATTTCACGTCCTATTTTGTATAAATTAGGGTTTGTACCTTTGATTTATTTTTAATAAGAATTCGGTGAATGTTGGTTTTTTCTCCTGATCAGTGGCAATTCAATGGTAGTGTCAACAAGCTTACATCCTAGCATTTGGGTTTGTCTTAGCAAATCAATGACATATTTTTATTTTTTTTTGTGAAATAAAAAGACCACCCTTTGAATGAGTTACTTCAATCTCCCAAGATATTTTATTTTAAACTCTACAAATAGGTGTTTTTTAAGCCATTTTTTTTTCTCCAAATCATCTCCAATAATAATTATATCATCCACAAAGACAATTAAGGCAACAACCTTTCTTGAAATTGAGTTACTAACAAAGAGTGTATGATTTCCCTCACTTATTCGATACTTCATCCCCACTATAGCCTCGGTGAATCTACCAAACCACGCTCTAGGAAATTGTTTAAGTCCATGTAAAGCCTTTTTTATATTGCACAGAAGGTTGTTACTAAAATTCTTATTAAATCCTAGAGAGCTTCCATATAAACTTCCTTCTGCAATTCACCATGGAAAACACATCCTTAACATCAAATTACTGAAATGACCAACCAAGGATAACTAAACATAACAAGATACGAATAGTATTTATCTTTGCCATCAGGGTAAAAGTTTCTTAATAATCACCTCCATAGGTCTATTATGACCCTTGGCTACTAATCTAGTTTTATCTCTCTAGAGTCCCAGTTGTGTTGTATTTTACAGCGAATACTTATAACCAAACGGCCCTTTTCTCTTCAAAAATTCTATAATTTCCTATGTTTGACACTTTTCAAGTGCTTTCAATTCCTCACTCACGGATTTTCTTCAATTCTCATTCCTAAGAGCCTATTGGACTATTTTTAGAATTTCAATGGGATTTAGGTGACAAAGAAAGGCTTTATGTGAAGATGACAATTTATCAAATGAGATAAAACGGGAAATAAGGTGTTGAGTCCACTTTTGAGTTTCGTTCCTAATAGTAATAAGTAAATTTAGGTCCTCAAAAACAGGTTCATCATGAGAATCATCAATGTTTTTCAACCTATGTTTAATATATGGAGAAGAAAGCAATTCAAAAGAAGTAAACAATTCAATGCCCATCATAGCAATTCAAGTGTTTGGTTGTATCTCTTATGTTCATATCCTAGTATTTTGGGGTCAAGTTTGCTACGGTTTTGATATGAACATAGGAGATACAACCGAACACTTTGGGAGGGAGTTAAGCAAAACCATGTAAATCTAGGAAAAACTTTGAGAAAACAACCATTGGAAATCAATGATCCAAGACTCTAGAAGGCATTCTATTTATTAGATATGTGGCTGTTAAAACTGCTTCATCCTAATAAGACTTAAGCATATACTTCGAAAATAATAGTGGCCTTGTAACTTCTAGAAGATGCCTATTTTTTGTCTCTACAACCTCATTTTGTTGTGGAGAATTATTACAAGAAGATTGATGAATGATGTCTTTTTCTAAGAAAAATGTTGATAAAACCTTATTGGAGTAATTCTTCCTATTATCAGACCTTGCATTTTTTATTTGAACCTCAAACTAGTTATCAATTATTTTATGGAATATAGGAAACACATTGCTCACATCATATTTATTTTTCAACAAATACAACTAGGTGACTCTAGAGCAATCATCAATGAAAGACACAAACTATCGAGATCCAGAAATATTTGAAATAAGAGGACCCCCCACATCTATATGAATCAAAGTTGTAGAAACTAAGAATCATACAAATTGTATATTCAATCGTGTGTTTTTTACATAATCGGGTCCCTATTTAACATATGTGTATAGAGAGCAAAATATGGAAATATAAAAATCAAACCAAACATTTAGCCTAAATATCATATCTAATTGGGGCCTCAATCTTCTACCACAATATCCTACAAATCACCCCCCAAATCATACGGGATTTCCACACTCCCCCTCAAGTTGGATCATAGATATTAATCATGTCCAACTTACAAATAAAATCTTCAAAACTAGATTTTTGTAATATATCTGTCAATTGTTCCCTTGTAAGGATATAAGTCATGCAAATAGTCCCCTTCTCAATTTTCTCCTTTATAAAGTGTTTATCCACTTCTATATGTTTGGTCTTGTCGTACTGAACAGGATTATGAGAAATACTAATGACAGCTTTGTTGTCGCAATAGAGTTTGATGGGGAACTCTACTGTAATGTGTAGTTCTTCCAACAGTTTCTGCAACCATAGTCCTTCACACATACCTTGTGCAACTGCTCTAAATTTAGTCTCAGCACTACTTCTAGCTACTACACTCTGTTTCTTACTTCTCCATGTTACTAGATTTCCCCAGACATAGGTACAGTAGTCGATAGTAGACCTTCTGTCTTTTGTTGATCCCGCCCAATCTACATCTGTATAGATCTCTACCTTTTTACTATCACTCTTCTTAAAGAATAGTCCTTTCCCTAGAGAACCCTTTAGATATTTGAGGATCTTATACACTGCTTCCAAGCATGGTTCAAAGTCACAGTATCGGTCACTAACTCGGAGGGTCCCGAGGCATATCGGTCTCGGTATATCGGTTTGGTATCGGACGATACGTAAAATAAGCTAATTAAAAAATTCAAGAAATTATAAAAATATTATGTAAATCATCATAAATATATATACAATTAAATAAACTCAAAAAATTAATAAAATAAAATGGTATCACATTTAACATTATTTAAATAGTTATAAAAGTATTTGCTCAAAGTTATTTATGATAATGCTAATAAAAGTAAATATATCAGTCTCGAAATCAACTTGAAGTCAACTATAATCAATATGACCTTTAGAGGTAAGATCTATAGACGGGGTGCATAAATAAAACAAAATTATCAATTTAGACTAATACATCAACATAATTATTATTTTAAGCAATTACTTAAATTATCAATCTCCTTCCGAGGTAATATTAATACATTATTCTTATATGATTCTTTAAACAAATTTTAATTTAATTTTTTTATATATAATTAATTTTAATTATATTCGATTTTTTTTATATTTTTATAAAAAAAATGCATGAAAATTTTATTTTTCTTAATATATTTTGCAAGAAATTATTTTTTTCCATAAGCTTAAAACACCAAATTTTTATTTTTTTATTTTTTTTTATAAAGAAATACATGGACTGCAGGCTTTCATGAATTGAACTTGGGCTGGGCCTAATCTGGTGGGCCGAACCAATGTTTTTAAAGGCATTTGTGGGGCGCGCCTCTTGAGGTGAGGCGCAGCGAAAACGCGTTGAGGCGTTAAAAATAAAACGAAACACCTGAAAGGCGTACGCTTTTCCGATGAGGCGTGATTGAGGCGCGCTTTGATCGCGCCTTTCACGCTCCAAGAAGAAGGCGTACGCTTCGTCGGATCTGATGTGGCAATGAACAGAGATTTAAAAAAAACCCTAAGTAATCCCTAAAACCCCAGTCCTGACTAAAAACAAACCCAAAACGAAACCCTACCTCCAACGACTCAAGCGGCGACGGAGTGCTCACCCTCGGCAGCGACCAATCGCAACGATCTTCTCCGGCGACAATCCCTCTCATCTCCAGGTATGTTGCGAACTCCCTCTTCCATGGTTTCTCCTTCTTCGTTTCTCTCTCTGCAATCCACACGGGCGTTGGCTCTTCATCCAATTTTTTTTTTTTTATCAAATCAGATGTGCTATATATCTATTTATATTTAAACCCTTTTTTCTCTCTCTCACAGCATTTAAATTCTCTCACAGCCCACACTTCCCGTCCACACTTTTCTCTCTCTCCCAGTAGGCTTTTCATCTTTTTTTTTTTTTTTTTTTTAATTATCAAATCAGATGTGCCTTTTGTTAATAAGATTTTTTTTTGAAGTTTTTTATATGTTTGCTTATAGTATCAACAAACAAATATAATTAAAATTATATAAAAGATAATTATTTGTGAATTTTGAATTTTTTATTTTTGGTTTAATTTTAATTCTCACCTCAATTTTCTTTATTTCATTATTAAATTCCAATTAAAATTTATGTGTATAATTTTTAAACTCCTTTTAAAAAAATTGGTTTTTTTTTTAATTTAAACCAATTAAATTTTGTATTTCATTTTTAAATTTCTTTTAATTGTGCTTTGTTATTATTTTTTAGTCAATTATATTGTTATATGGAAATTTGAATATTATTATTGGTGATTTTTTTTAGAATGAGTTCCTCCGATTCGAAAAATTCAAGAAAGGATTTTGTGTGGAAGTATGTGATTGAAGTTTCTGGAGAGCAATATTCAAGATGTAAATTTTGCAATCAAAGATGTACGGGAGGGGTGAATAGACTAAAGCATCACTTAGCCGAAACTCATCATGGTATGAAACCATGCAACAAAGTTAGTGAAGATGCTAGATTGGAATGTAAAGAGGCATTGGCTAATTTTAAGGATAAAAAAACGAAGTGAAATGAATTGCTCCAAGAAATTGGTATGGGTCCAACTTCAATGCATGAAAGTGCCTTGTCTAAAACAATAGGGACATTAGGGAGTGGGAGTGAGAGTGTAAGTGGGAGTGGGGAACCTATTCCTAGGGGACCCATGGATAAATTTACCACTTCACAACCTAGACAAAGTACTTTAAATTCAAAGTGGAAGTAAGAAGAAATGAAGGAAGTGTGTAGAAAAATTGGTAGGTTTATGTATTCAAAAGGTCTCCCATTCAACACTGTGAATGATCCTTATTGGTTTCCTATGATAGATATTGTTGCAAACTTTGGGCCCGGGTTTAAGCCTCCATCTATGCACGAATTGAGGACATGGATTCTTAAAGAAGAGGTGAATGACCTAAGTATCATTATGGAAGATCACAAAAAAGCTTGGAAACAATATGGATGTTCAATTATGTCAGATGGTTGGACAGATGGAAAAAGTAGGTGTCTAATCAATTTTTTGGTGAATAATCCTGCTGGCACTTGGTTTATGAAATCAATTGATGCTTCTGATACAATAAAAAATGGGGAATTGATGTTCAAATATCTTGATGAGGTGGTTGAAGAAATTGGAGAGGAGAATGTTGTGCAAGTCATCACTGATAATGCCTCTAATTATGTGAATGCTGGAATGATGCTTATGGAAAAAAGGAGTAGATTGTGGTGGACTCCTTGTGCTGCTCATTGCATTGATTTGATGTTGGAGGATATTGGAAAGCTAAATGTTCATGCTACTACACTTTCTCGAGCTAGGCAAGTTGTGAAGTTTATATATGGGCATACTTGGGTTCTTAGCTTGATGAGAACATTTACAAAAAATCATGAACTTATTCGTCCAGCAATTACACGATTTGCTACTGCATTTCTTACTCTCCAAAGTCTTTATAAGCAAAAGCAAGCTCTTATAGCAATGTTCTCCTCAGAAAAATGGTGTTCAAGCACATGGGCTAAAAAGGTAGAAGGTGTGAAAACTCGAAGTACAGTGTTGTTTGATCCAAATTTTTGGCCTCATGTTGCTTTTTGCATAAAGACCACTGTTCCATTAGTTAGTGTCTTGAGAGAGGTTGATTCAGAGGAAAGACCAGCGATGGGTTATATTTATGAGTTGATGGATTCAGCTAAGGAGAAGATTGCATTTAATTGTCGAGGCATGGAGAGAAAATATGGCCCAATTTGGAGAAAAATTGATGCAAGATGGACTCCGCAACTTCATCGACCTTTACATGCAGCAGGCTATTATCTTAATCCTCAATTGCGGTATGGAGATAAGTTCTCTAATGTTGATGAGGTGAGGAAGGGATTATTTGAATGCATGGATAGGATGTTGGATTATCAAGAACGTTTAAAAGCTGACATTCAGTTGGACTTATATGACCAAGCAATGGGTGAATTTAGGAGTCGTATAGCAATTGATTCTCGAACATTAAGAAGTCCTACAAGTTGGTGGATGCGTTTTGGGGGTTCAACACCGGAGTTGCAAAAGTTTGCTATTCGAGTCCTTAGCCTTGCTTGTAGTGCTTCGGGATGTGAAAGAAATTGGAGCACATTTGAATCGGTAATACTTCTATTTTTGTAAATTTTTATACATATATTTCTATTTCAATGTTAGAGAACTTTATTTCATTTTAACACATAAAATTGTTTCTTTTATTATTTGTAGATCCATACAAAAAAAAAAGAAATAGACTTGAACATCAAAGGTTGAATGCTCTAGTGTATGTAAGGAACAACACTAGATTGAGAGAGCGAAGTCTACAAAGGAAACAAAATGTTGATCCAATCTTGGTAGAGGAGATTGATTCCGATGATGAATGGATTGCGGAGAAAGAAGATCCCCTCCTCCCCCTTGATCTTTGTTGACTTCAAGATAATGAATTATTCAATGTTGATGCCATTAGAGTTGTGTCATCCAACTCCCAAGAGACGCAAGCATCATCGGATCATATGGTTTCTTCACATTCCTACAAAAGGAAACATAATGAAGTACCAAGTAAGCACTCAAAAATTGAAATCATAAATTTGATTAAATTTAATAAAAAAAACTTTTAATATTTACACATAATTAATACTTTATGCTAGGTACAAGTGGAGGCAAAGGCAAAGAGAAGGAATTGAATTTGACACCAATTGATGAAGATGAAGATTTAGATGAAATGGGGATACATGATAGTGGACATTTTCCTACTATTGATACATTGGATGAGGATGATGATGACCTTGGAGAGGAGGATTTAAGTTGAAACAATTTACTCTAGTTGTTATTTCATGACTTAGTTATGGATTTTTTGTAAAAGTTTAGAACTATTATTATGGTTGACTCTATTTTCTATTTCATGACTTAGTTATGGCTTTTTGTTAAAGTTTGAAACTATTAGTATAGTTGAATCTATAATCTATTTTATAAATTTGTTATGGTTTTTTGTGAAAGTAGGGAACTAGTATGTTTTTTTTTATGATTCTAATGAATTGTTTTCATGTTTTTATTTATGCTATTTTATTTTATATATTTTAAAATATTAATTAATTATATAATGTAAGGCTCAAAAAGCTTACGCCTCAACGCCTCGAGGCTTACGCCTCGCCTCACGAACACAAAAATGCCTTGCCTTACGCTTTCGCCTTTAAAAACTTTGGGCCGAACCCGTAAAAAAATGTCATGGTGCTGACCCACATAGGATCACCAATCCTCAACCTCAAGACCTATCTTCTTCTATCTTGCCCTCCACAGCTCCACTGAAAGCAGAGAGTGCAAGCTGCAGAGAGTGAAACCGCCATGGCCACCTCTCTCTTCTCCTATCTTGCCCTCCACCGTGGACACTCACGACGTTGGTTCCGCTGGTGGTGCAGTCAAAGCCTCTTTCCTTCACTGCACAAAGCTCTTCTCTACTCCCAAACTCGGAAGGAGGGTTGTCTAGTCAGCGTCCAGTCACCGTTGCGGCACCAACAGCGCACCAAAGATGAAAAATCTACACTCCTGATTTCTTTAAAAATGTTGATTCTTGTTGTAATGGGTTTCGGAATCTGTTGATTGTTTTTTTTCCGAGTCGACCGAGTTAACTCGGAATATCGGTCAAGTCATCTGAGTCCAACCGATTCAAGGCCGAATCTAGGTATAAACTGTATCTGGTATCGGACTCGTCGCGGTCAGCGTCAAGGCTGATACGACTCGGCCAAGTCATACCGAACTCGGCCGATTTTTTGAACTCTGCTTCCAGGTGACTTTCCTTTGGTGAATGCATGCACTGGCTAATCATGCTTACGATGAAAGCAATGTCTAGTCTAGTGTGAGAAAGGTAGATCAATCTACCTACTAGTCGCTAATATCTCTCTCTATCCACAGGTTTTCCGTCGCTTTCCGTCATTTTTCTTGCCTTGATAGGGGTACCGCTTGGCTTGCAACCAAGCATGACAGTCTCCGTCAGCAAGTCAAGTACATACATTCTTTGGGATATAATAATTCCCTTCCTTGATTTGGCGACCTCCATTCCTAAGAAATACCACATTTGACCCAGATCATTTACCTCAAACTCTGTGGCTAAGACCTTCTTCAACCTCTCCACTTCTCCTGTGTTATCTCCGGTGAGAATGATGTCATCGACATACATGATTAGGATGGTCATCCTTCCATCGTTGGATTGTTTGAAGAACATAGTATGATCTGAATGTCCCTGTTGGTATCCTTGGTTCTTAATCACCTTTGCAAATCTATCGAACCATGCTCTCGGAGATTGCTTGAGACCATACAGAGATTTCTTCAATTTGCATACCCTAGTTTCTTCTTCTTCCTTACAAAACCCTGGCAGTAGCGTCATAAATACTTCTTCTTCCAGCTCACCATTCAGAAAGGCATTCTTGATATCAAACTGATGGAATGGCCAGTCTAGGTTTGCTGACAAGGATAAGAGAACTCATAAGGTGTTCAGCTTTGCCACTGGTGCAAATGTCTCGGTATAGTCGATGTCGTAGGTCTAAGTGAACCCCTTTGCAACCAGGCGGGCTTTGTATCGTTCTACTGTGCCATCCGCCTTATATTTCACTATGAATACCCATTTATAGCCCACTGGTTTCTTTCCTCTTGGCAAAGTCATCACTTCCCAAGTCCCATTTTTTTCCAATGCCCTTATTTCTTCCATCACTGCCTCTCTCCATTCTGGAATCTCCAAGGCTTCTTGAATGTTTTTAGGAATCTGGATTCTATCAAGGTTAGTCGTAAAAGCACGACACTTTGCTTTGCAAAAAGAGCATTATAAGACACAAATTTTGAGATAGGATAGAGAGTACATGAACGAGGTTGCTTCCTAAAAAGCAATGGGTAAGTCATCTGTTACCTGATCAAGATTGGAGGCAAACTCCTAAAGGGTTGGAACTATCACCGGTTCTGACTCTTTTAGTGCTTTAGAGGTGAGTGTCTCATTAGACTTCGATTTTGGCCTCCTTGAGTAGACGAGTGTTTCCCTATTTGTCTGTATTTTCGTATCTCCCCCTGAGTTCAAGTGTCCTTCTATATTAGGCGAAGGGGTAGATATAAGGCTCAGAGTGGACTCGAACACAGCAACATCGAGGTAGTCTAAGGTTAAGGGTGGTCTAGCTTCACTCACAGACTCCCCCTGAAGCGAGTAGTAAGGAGTATGCTCAAAGAATGTGACATCTAGGCTAACATATGGCTTATGTGAAATTGGGTCATAGCATTTCTAGCCCTTTTGTGTGAAAGAGTAGTCAAGAAAGACACATTTAAGCACTCTAGGATCCAATTTGTTTCACTTAGGTGTGTGAGCATGGACAAACACAGTGGACCCAAAGACACGAAGTGGAAGATGTGCACTGAGTATAGAATGGGGAAAAAACTCATGGAATTTCTGGAGAGGTGTGTCAAAAGATAGGACTCAGGCATTCAGTTAATAAGCTATGTGGCTGTCAAAATGAAGTCACCCCAAAATTGTGAGGGCATGTGAGAGGTAAACAGCAAGGCACGAGCAACTTCAAGAATATGTCTATTTTTCCATTCTGCAACCCCATTTTGCTAAGAGGTGTCAACGCAAGAACTTTGATGAATAATACCATTTTCTTGTAAATAAGTGCTCAAGGAGTGATTGAAATACTCAATACCATTATCAGTACAAAGAATTTGAATTTTAGTGTAAAACTGAGTTTGTATCATAGAGTGAAAGTTTATGAAGATTGATCAAACCTCAGTTTTATCAGTCAACAAATATACCCAACACAGGCGAGTGTAATCATTAATAAAAGTAATAAACCATTTTTTATGGGTCTTATTAGGGGTACGTGAGGGTCCCCATAGATCACTATGAATTAGAGTAAACGGTATGGATGGTTTATACTTAGATTTAGGAAAAGATGCACAATGGTGTTTGGCAAGTTCACACACATCACACTGAAAAACCCATGAAGCTTTATTTGAACATGGTGAAGAAAATAAATGTTGCAAGTATTGAAAACTAGGATGACCCATCCTTTTGTGCCATAACAAAAGTTCACTTTCCCTAGGACTAGATGTAGAATTACAAACAATAGGAGGACACTGTCCATGCATATTAGCTTCGCCGAAGTAATATAGCCCCTCACGTTCCTTAGCACTGCCAATCATCTTCCCTGATGATAGGTCCTGAAAAACACAATGAGAGGGTAGGAATTTAGCTGAGCAATTAGACTGTTTCGTTAACTGGCTAATAGACAGCAAATTGCAAGATAAATTAGGAACATGTAGGAAAGGGTCGAGAGCAATAAACTCAGAAATACGAATACTCCATTTGCCAGCAACTAGGGATAAAGTACCATCTGCAATTTTTATTTGCAAATTACTGGCACAAGGAGAGTATGTAGAAAATAAATGATGAGCATCGGTCATATGATCAGATGCACCAGAGTCAATAATCCAGGGAGTAATATGAGACTTGGTACTAAGTGCTGTTAGAAAAGTACTTTTGTGGGCTAAAGAATTAGAGGACAGAGTAGTAGAAGACTGACCAGAGGCTTGGAAATTAAAAAAAGTAGCTCATATAATTTCGCAAGCTGGTCGGAATTAAACCCCACACTAGAAGCTAACTGATGATTTTCTATAAGTGTTTTGTCTGTCTGGGTTTCGGTGGAGGCCTAATGACTATGGGTTTTATTAGGCTGTTTGGGCTTCCAATCTACGGGCTTACCATGTAAAGTCTAGCAAATGTCTTTAGTGTGGCCCGTTTTCTTACAATGCTCACAATAAGTCCTCTTAGACTACCATGGGCCAGATCCAACATGAGGCCCACGGGTTACAAGTGCTGAAGCCTCGGACCCAGAAGTGAGATGTTCCCACAACATCACTTTCCTTCTGCTCTCCTCACGTCACACGTCAAAGAAGACCTCTCGGATGGAAGGCAGTGGCCGACGACTAAGAACTCTGCTCCTAACGTCGTCAAGCTCGCATTTCAACCCCGCTAGAAACTCAAAGACTCTCTCATTCTCCATCTTTTTCTTTAATCACACACTGTCACTTGTGCACTCTCATTCCTCTTCGCAGCTAAGATCAAGATCTTGCCACAAACCCAGCATCTCGATATAGTATTATGTGACTTCCCGATCTCCTTGCTTCATCAGCCAAAGTTGCATCTTGAGTTCGAAGATTCGGGAAGCATTCTTGACATCGGAGTATGTTTCCCGTATTGCATCCCACACATCTTTTGCCATCGGGAGGAACATATACGGTTTACCAATGGCTAGCTTCATGGAGTTGATCAAGCATGAGGTGATGAAGGAGTTTTCGGATCGCCATTTATAGGATGTTGCTGCATCAATCAGAGGTGGTCGCCGAGTCTTGCCGGTAAGAAACCCTAGCTTTCCCTTTCCGTCAATAACAAGCTTGATTGCCTGTGCCCACTCTCTGTAATTCTTACCGTTCAATTTTTCAACGGTAAGATGGAGTGGGGAGTTGTCGAATGCACCAGCCGAGCCCATGGAGGAGTTTATCTCCGACTCTCTTTCCTGGGTTACCGATTGACTGGACTCATGGTTGTCTCCTTTTTGGGCAGCCATGGATTGATTAGGGTTTAGAGCAATCTGTTCTCTAATACCATGCAGAAACTAAGAATCATACAATTGTACATTCAATCGTGTGTTTTTTACATGATCAGGTCCCTATTTAACATATACACAAAGAGCAAAATATGGAAATATAAAAATCAAACCAAACATTTAGCCTAAATATCACATCTAATTGGGGCCTCAATCTTTTGCCACAATATCCTACAAATCACCCCCCAAATCATATGGGATTTCCACAAAAGTAAATGGATGAGATGATTGTTTATTATTCGATGGAAATGAGGAGCTATGATGTTTGGCCAATTCACAAACTTCATGATGGAACACATTGATATCTCAATTCTTGAATAGCAAAGTAAATATTTTTGTCAATAAAAGAAATGATGAATGTCCTAATCGGAGGTGATGTAGCCAAATTTGGTCTTTTTTGGATTGGAGATTTTCTGAAAGATAAAAGAGTGGTAGTTTATCACCACTTTCATTACTAGGTTCAAGGAAGTAGAGCTATTCCTATTCTTTAGTATGCTTGATCATCTTCCCTGTAACTTAGTCATACAATAAGAAGGGAAAAATGTTCACATTACAAGTTAAATCTTAGTTGATGGACTGATAAAGATAAATAAAAGTTTTGGCACATGTAAGATTGGCTTCAAGGACAAAGATGATGACAAATTTATTGTACCTTGACTAGCTACTTTAGATAAAGCATCATCAACTATTTTAATCTTTTTATTTCCAATTCAGGGACATGGACTAAGCATCGAGAAACAATGTGAAGAATCTGTCATAAGGTCAGTAGTGCTCAAGTCACTGACCCAAGAACTTCAGAAACAATCGTTCAAGGCACTAAGAGCTTGAGAATCAGAATACTTACCTGAGTGTGCCAAAGAGAACGAAGCACTCGGGTTTTCAAGTGATGAGAGGAGATTTCTCAGTTGCTCAATTTCCTCTTTCTTGAATCCTCCAATTCCAAAATTGTTTGTTGTATGCTCTTGGTGGGCTTCTTCAGTATGAGCAACATATGCTTGTCCTACTCACTGTCCAGTTTGTGCTCCTCAGTTGTCATTGTTTTGGTTGGATGACCAAGGTTTGCCACAAGGCTTTCTTAAGGATTCATTCAGAGTTTTCCATCTTAGCAATGAATGAAGAGGCTTTGGTCATTGATTATTGGTGCATATAGCAACGTCATTGAAATCCAAAAATTTTTAGAAGTTTTTATGATTGAGAACTAGAATTGATGGATGGAATCATGGCTTGCATTTATCATAGTATCCCTAGGGAGGATAGGGAGGCCATTAGAGTTCACCTTTTTAGTTACTTCATTTTTTAAGCCAAACATTTATTTCCTGTTCTGATATGGGGTTCTGATTCCCCATCCAAGGTAGTCTTTTAATGCAAGAAAGGGTTCAGGTAAAGATCCTCACCATTGATCAACTGATTAGTTGACTGCTCTTCCTGTCTGCACAAGGTACACTAATCCATTGTGAGGCCTCCAGAAGCCTCTGCACTATATTGTTTTCGGTCTTTACCATGTCTTTTGTGCTGCCTTGTTAAGTAAAGGAAACTTGGTCAGCCTGGCTTGATGGTTTTGTAGGGAAGAGGTAGAAAGGGTGGAGAATGCACCCTTTTAGCTTAATCTGGTGCATCAGGAAGAAGTAAAATTAGAGAATCCTTTTGAAGAGGGGGGCTTCTGAATCAAAGTTGAAAAACATATCCCTGAAATTTTGGTTTTATTGGTTGGTGGACTCCCTTAGGTAGGGACATTTGTCTTCCAGATTTCAAAGATAGGATATATGTGACCTGAGCCCTTTTCAGGAATCCCTTTACTCTCTTTTGCCTTGTTTAGGCATTTGTATAACCCGTGTACCAAATGTGTGCACCCTTTAGAGGCATATTGATTATAATTCCATTCTTGCTTGCTTATCAGAAAAATAGAAAAGAAAAGAAAAGAAGCTAAGTTGAATGGAGAATCTCAAATCTCCTAATCCATAGAACAGACAAAAAACATTCTCTCACAATGGATAATCAAAAATACCAAAATGCTATTGAAAATTAAAAAGGATTAAGAAAAACAACCCGTTTCTTTAAAAGTCAGCTTAAGAGCTTAGCTTCTGATGTATTGCAAAAGACAAGAACTGTATTAGTGTTAAAGAAGTATAGATTTTGAAAAAACTAAAAATATTCCCAACATAATAACGGGAAACCAAACAAGTAAAAAACTTTAAAAAAATATAGAACACTCTATTAAGTCAATTATAAGAACACAAGAGAGTAGTGGTCAAGAAGAATAGCACGAACACTTCTGATCAAAATAAAAAAATAACACAAACACCCATAGACAGGGACAAAGACACAGAGACAGAGACATTATAAGTTAAAAATTGAGAAAGAGATAGAGTTGAACCTCTTTGAAAGCTCTCAACTGTGTCAACCCCCTGCAGCTTTGACTTTCTTGTTTTCTAACTCAAACAGAATGAGAGAGAAACACTTGATTAGCTATTTTTTAGTACTTTAAAAATCCATCAGCTTCTTTAGAAACTATAGCAGCTCATGTAAGTAAGCACTCAAATTGCCAGGTGGAGCTTATCTCTTTAAAACAACAATCTTTAATTGGGGATGGCTTTTGGGTTCTCAAGTCCCATAGACAGAAACACTTGACAATCCAGGCATTTTCATGTCCAATCTCCAGTTCTCACAACATCAGGGAGCAGGTAAAGTAGCATTCTCTACATGAGTATAATCCGGAACCGATAGTAGAAATTTCTAGCATATGCAAATAAGGCATTTTATTCAGCATGGCACAATACTCGCATAAGCAGAAATGTCGAAGGGAGTAGTTTCAAGACTTTCTACTCTGATGTTTAGGCCAGTATCAGTGTCTTGGAATGGTAGGACACCTCACCTTATGGATGACTATGCAAGGAATGTATGTCAAGGTTCACTTCATAAAGCACAGATCAGAAATCAATATCATCTTCAAGAGTGAAGGCTAAGGTTGAGAAGCAGACTGACAAAATGTGAAGCACTTGAGGGCTAATATCAGCTTAGAATATAGGGAAAATGACTTCTTTGATATTTGTAGGCAATAATGCATAACTAAGCATTTTCCAGCTCCAGGAACCCACAATAAAATTGGGTAGCAGGACAAATCATTAGAACTTTGGTAGAGAAGGCAAGATATGTTAGGTTAAATGCAAGTTTTCCAAAGACTTTCAGGACCACAGCAGCTAACTTGCTAAACTGTTAATAGGTTTCCTTCACCAGTTACTTCAAAGTTCCAGAAAAGGTCTGCAGAGGCAATCCTGAAGATAACTCTATTATGGAAATGTTTGGTAATGTGGATTATGTTTATCTGCAGAGTAAAGAACATCCAAAGTGGAATGCAAACTTAAGGCAAAAGCATTCAGGTTGCAGTTCCAGGAAAAAATTAAAAATTAAAAATTTTAAAAATAAAATAAAATAAAATAACCAAAAAAACAAGTAGGAAGACAGATTGTAGAGTTGGAGCTCAAGAATCTCCAATGGAAGAGGGTGGGTGATAATTATTGGGAGGATCACAGCAGTCCAAGACAAGCCATATTCTATTGTGAAATAGGTTCCAATAGAAGTACAGAGGTAAAGTTTTGAGCCTAAGGTTTCTTTTGCAGTGGTATCAGATAACCGTTCTTGTCATAAAGAAAATGTACCCAAAATCACATTAATGGTATCTCAAGCGGCAGCACAATATTCATACAGAGTTTAAAAATGGTAAAACTTCATTTTGTCCCATGCTTACAACAATAATATACAACAGCAAAAGAGTTAACTAAATTCACCAACCTGACAAGACATGATGGCTCCAAGCATGTTATTTGGTAGTTGACAAGCTTGGCAAGTAAAGCACACTTCCCTTTCTATAGAAAATCAACCTTTGGACCATAACCTTCTACCTTCATCTCCTCATTTAGCAAGTTAATTACCTGGCACATATCTTGCGAAATGAAGTGTAAGACATCACCAGCATGAAATTCATGCACTTGATTCTCAATCTCAATCCAGCTACAACCAGGAGTTTTGGTGACACCCCTCTGCCTCATCAACACTCTCATCCTAGCTGAATCATCCCACCTCTTCATGTTTGCAAATATCTTTGATGAGATTATATAGTTTCCAGAATTCAAAGGCTCCATCTCTAAAAGCATATGCATTACACGCTCACTGACATCTACATTTCTGCGTTTCTGACAGGCACCGAGCAATGCCCCTAATACAACTTCATCTGGTTTTTCAGGCATCTTCTCAATGAAGTCCCAAGCTTCATGCACATGTCCTGCACGTGCCAAAAGATCAACCATGCAAGAGTGGTGTTCAATTTTTGGAACCAATCCAAAAGATGAACTCATCAAATCAAATAATTGACGGCCCTCATCAACCAAACCAGCATGTACACATGCAGATAGAACTCCTATAAATGAGATATCATTTGGTCGGACAGCACCACCCTCCTTTGACATGCGCTTAAATAGTGACAAGGACTCTTGGGGCCGCCCATGAAAAGCAAGGGCAGAAATCATGGCATTCCAAGACACCTCATTTTTCTGGGGCATGTCTTCAAAAACTCTAAGTGCATCATCTAAGCTCCCACACTTTGCATACATATCAATTAAGGCAGTAGAAACGTAAATGTCATTTTGTAAGCCTCTTTCTGATGCATATGTATCAAGCCACTTTCCAAAGTCAAGGGCCCCAATTGAGGCACATGCAGACAATACTCCAACCAATGTGATTTTATCTGGGTTAACACCTGATTCTCTCATGCCGCTAAATAGTATGATTGCTTCATCTGACACTCCATTTTGTGCATATCTATCATTGATGAGCAGAATCATAATTCATATAGAACTTAATAAATAAATATTCATTAAATCAAAAGACAACCACCAAATGTTCAGTCATGGCTGACTTTTCAAGTTGAAAACAAGGTCATAAAGAAACAAAGAAAAAGACAAATGTTAGGAAGAAAAACCAAAAATTTAATCTCTTGACACAAAATTAACCCAGTCAATAGTCCAACATGTATATTCTTCAAAGTGTTGAGAAACATTAGGATACTAAATTTATAAAAGACTAAATTCATAAATCTTTTATAACTCATACTGTTACAATCACTCAGCTAGACCAATATTTCCTACAAGGCATGTCCCAGCTGCAGTTGCTATCCACTAAGGCTGCCTATCAGCTAAGCTTGGTTTATTCAATGTCAACATAAACCAGAACTGACCAAGAGGTTTCTCATTTCTTCCCAGAACATGAACTAACCAGGTTATTTCATCCAATGTAAATGACCAACAGCTGAAGGTTAAAAATTAGGTCTATGTTGTACACATCCAATCTTTATAAGATTAATAAAATTTTCTTTTTGATGAATAAATGTGTTCAATATCATACACACACACACTAAGGTGACATTTGATTTTTTTACTTAAATCTAAATAGAACTTAATTTAACTTAACTCTAAATACAACTTAATACTAATAAGTATTAAGTTGTTTGTTTTTATTATTTTATTTTTATTAAGTATTAAATATTGATAGGATGAAGGCTGTGTTGAGAATATGTTTTAGTTGTTTCAAAAAGTTATTTTTAGCATTCAGAAAAAGCCAAATATTTTGGCTTTTTCTATTCAATCAAAAAAAAATTAAAATAAGTAATAATTAGAAAAAAAAATAAAGTTAAAAACAAACTATCTAAAGTCTAAAAGCAAATTGCATTCAGCATTAAGTTGAAAAAACAAACACCATCTAAGTACAACAGGGTGTGGTTCTGGATGATTGACTTACCCAAGGCAATCTAAACAGAACACTACTGCCTTGTTGCATTCCCATTCTCTTAGGTCTTAACCCACAAGCAAACCTAGGTGCAAGCAGGGACAGACTCAAATTGCACTAAGAATTATACCATAGTACAGGTAATAGTTGAAGAAGGAAAAGTATGGCGCTTATGTTTGAACAAGGACACCTCTAAAGCTTTCCCTTCTCCTTCAAACAGAGAATATCATTCTGCCTTCCCTTCAGTAGAAAACAGTAAAATGTGACCTTCCATTGGACAAATTATTCTTCTAAGAAGAATTATGCAGAAGGCATTTTCATAAGAATATTTCCTTATGATAAAAGTCTTTATCTTTCAGCTATTGAAATCTATTGTCCCTTCTAAAACTTGAGTCATTGCCAAAATTACTGAGTCAAAAATAAATGCTATTCAACAACTCAATGTCATTACCAAAAACACCCTATCAAAATGAATACTACTGAAAATTTCACTGCCATTGTCAACCAATATAAACCAACAAAAGAACAAACCAAGTTCCATCTGAGACATTCCTGAGAATGAATTATAACAATAGATAAGCACAAAGGAAAATTTTCTCACCCAGTAATCATAGCATTCCAAGTGACCACATCTTTCTTCACCATTCTGTCAAACACCCTCCTGGCCGATGACAAATCCCCACATTTGCCATACATACCAATCAGTGCAGAACCCACAAACGAGTTCAAATCCATCTCATTTTCCACAACAAAACCCTCAATCCAACTTCCCAAACCCAAGTCCCCCAAGTCCCCACAGGCACCAAGAATGCTCACCAAAGTCATCTCATCCGGTTCAAACCCTGCATCCCTCATTTCTCCAAACAACCCCACCGCATCCCCTGCATACCCCATCCTTGAATACCCCGATATCATCGAATTCCACGACACCAAATCCTTTTCACTAATTTCATCAAACACCCTCCGAGCACACCCCAGTTCCCCACACCGGGAATACATCGTGATCAAAGAATGTCTCACATGGCCATCCGCGCACAACCCACTTTTCAAAACCCCCGAATGAGCACATTGCCCATGATTCAACACTAAAAGATTGGCACAAGCAATAAACACAAATGGGTAAGTGAAATTATTAGGCCTTATGCCAAAGTCCTTCATTTGGTAATAAAACTCAATAGTGAGATTGAATTTTTGCCATGTGGTCGTTAGGCCGCGGATCATAATGTTGAAGGCATACTCATTGGGATACGGGATTTGGGAGAAGAGAAGGGAAGCATTGTTGAAGTCTTTGAGATCAATGAATCTGTGGAGGAGGAAATTGGGTTTGTGAATGGCGTTGATGATCATTTGGGTGTGAATTTGTTGGAGTGATTTGGTGGAAGTGCATTGTTTCAAGAGAGATAATAGCTTGTCAGTGAGGGTTTGTTGTGCGTGACGTTGGGATTTAGCAAGGGCTTTTGTGAAATGGCGGGAAATGAGATGTGAAGATGCTTTTGGTTTGAGCATTTGATTGGGGAGGATCCGGAGTTGTCCACCTTACCGCTTGTCCATGTATATTTAACATGCCCACTTCTTCTTTCCCCTTTTTTTTTTTTTTTTTTAATCTCTCAATATTTTTTAATATTTAAAGTTATTTTAAATTACATTTGATTGAGAAAAAATAAGATGTATTATCTTATTATATTTCATGTTTAATCAAATATGAAATAAGATAAAAAATAAAATATATTATTCATATTTTTTTCTTATATTCTCTTTACACTTCAGTTACGATAATGGAACATACACAATTTTTATATTACATATTTTGTAAAGCAAAAAAAAATTATTCAAAAAATTAAATTTGTTATTAAAAAAGAGAAGTAATATATATAATATAATATATGAAAAAATAATACTAATATGTTGTAAAATAAAAGAATAATAAGAAGAAAAGACGAGAGAATAAACAAAGATATTCAAAGAAAAGTAAAATAAAATGTAGGAAGAGAACGAAATAAATTTTCATTAGAGGTATCTCGCTTTTATAGGGAGTTGCAAAGAGATATGCATCAATATAGATAATCATCCACAAGTTTTCATACTCTCATAAATTCTCATATTTTACAACACTTCCCCTTGGATGATCATAAGAATATGTCTCATTAAAACTTTACTAGGAAAAACCCTAGTGAAGGAAAAAAAAAGTACAATATATTCTTTTGGATTACTACAATTGTCTTGTTAAAAACCTTGTCAATAAAACCCAATGAGACAAAACTTGGATGAAGGAAAAAAGAGTACAGCATAGTGATATTATTATCAATTAGTTCCTCCTCATATTGACATGATTATATTTTCTCTAGTAGCATAGCATCGGATCTTTGAGTCGGCGTATTCCAATAAACATCTTGAGTATTGCAATTGACAATGTCTTTGTGAATAGATCTACTAAATTGTCACTTGATCTTATTTGTTGAATAACAATTTCATCACTCTTCTAGAGTTAATGAAAGTAAAAGACTTGGGTGATATATGCTTAATTCTATCACCCTTAATGTATCATTCTTTAATTTGTGCAATGCATGCAACATTATTAACTTGATAACATTACCTCTTATGGAGGGTAGTCCACATGTTTCCATTATTTGCTTGATTGATCTCCATAATATTGTCGTACCACCATTGATAAATACATACCTCATTTGAGATTGAGCTTTGTGGGGCTTTGAAAGATAGTCAACATCTACATATTCAAGTAATTAAGATTTTGATCCTTTAGAATAACATAAACCCATGTTATTATAGTACATGATTAATTTTATTCCAATGTCTCTGAGTTGGTGCAAAACTATATCTCACAAGGAATGCAATATCTAGTTTTATGTAATTTGTAAGATTTATCGGTGCACCAATAACACTGTAATATGGTACTTTTGGACCAAATAGTTCTTCATTATCTTCTTTAGGACAAAAAAGGTCATTTTTCACTTCAAGTGAATGAATTATCATCAGAGAACTTAATGGATGTGATTCATCCATATGAAAGTGCTTCAAAACTTTCTTTATATATGTTGACTAATAAACTAATATTTCATTTGAAAAATACTTGATTTGCAAGCCAAGGAAAAAAAATTTATTTTTCAAGATCTTTCATTTCAAATTTACTTTTCAAATAGTCAACTATTTTTCTAAGCTTTTCAGTAGTTCCAACAAAATTCAATGTTCCACATATACTTTAATAATTGAAAATATTCAACATAATGAATATGCATAGACAAATAAGATAATACATACATACTTCTCACTTCAAATATTCATTGAAGTGATCATACCACATGTCTTTGGATTGCTTAATCAATACAAGGATCTTTGTAGCTTAATTGAGTATATGCTACAATGTTTTGAATTAGTTGCTTCAAGCATTGAAACCCTTCAAGGATTTTCATATATATATATATATATATATATATATATCATTATCTAAAGATCCATGTAAAAATGCAGTAATGACATCCATGAGACGCAAATCAAATCCTTATAAGACTGTTAAATAAATTAGATATCTAAATATGGTTGCGTTCATCATAGAAGAATATGTTTCCTTGTAGTCAATACTAGGTTTTTGTGGGAAACCTTGAGCTATGAGTCACGTTTTATATCTCGTGATTTCATTTTTCTCATTACACTTTTTTATAAATACTCATTTATATCCAACAAGTTTGACAACTTCAGGAATCTAGACTATAGGTCCAAATACTTCTCATTTTTCTAATGAGTCTAATTTTTTTTTTTAAGGGTCTATTATTTCCATTATGACCAATCTTTTTTATGTTGACATTCATTCATAGTTTCTACTTTGGGATCCTCATCATTTCTTATGATGTCAATAGCTATTTGGAAAGAAAATATATTGTCAATGACAAGAGTATTTCAATCCCATTTTTCTTTATATATAAGTATATAATTGAGATCTCATCAATATCAAGTACTTGTACCTTCTCAAGAGCTAATTGTAAAACATATGCCTCTCATAGGGCTACTTGTTTAAACTATGCCTCTTTAGGGGTTGTTTGAGACTGATTAATCATTTTAATAACTCACCTTATATGCAACTTCTTCAAAAGTGTCACATTTCATATATCTTTTCTTGTGTTTTCCTCTTCTATGGAATGTGTTTGCCTTTTTAGGGTCTACCAGGCTTCAAGCATGCCTTAAACTCATTATTTAATTGTCTTTCAAAGACATCAACTCAATATTTAATTGCCCTTCAGGGACATCAACACATTATTTAATTGTCCTTCAGGGACATCAATTCATATTGGAATATTCTAGGTCAGTGAAAATGATTTTGTTACTTTATTTGCATCAATGAAAGCATTTGGTAGTTGATTTGCAAGTTCTTGCAAATAAATAATCTTTTGAACTTCTAGTTCACATTGACTGGTACAAGGATCAAGATAAGTCAAAATTAATGCATAATTTCACACCGTTCTTCTGGAACTAGCCCTTCTCTTCCTAATGCGCAAGAAAATTATCTCATTAAAATTATAATTTGCACAACATGTCATTCTATCTTTCAAGTGTATAGGTAGACTAATCACTAAATAAAAACTTATGGCTTTATAATGTACATCCATATGACCTTTTACTTCGGGGGACCAAGTTGGTCTTACAAGATTCTTCTAGATCTAGCATCGTATAAAATGTCATTCACATGGAATCAAATACTACTAATGACATAGTATAAGCTCTTTTGGAGTCTTTAATCAAGTTTCCATCACCTGATATAGTATTAACATTATTTGTCATCAACGTTGTGCAATTAATGAGACAAGAGTTTCATCAAAATAACAAGTCATAAAACATTGTCATAAAGATCTCGTTTTTATAGAGTTGAAGAAATATTATCATAGAGAAAGAGTTAAAATCAATAGAAAAATATTAGTCATTAATGATGACTTAATAAGTTGAGAAAAAGCAATGAGAACATATATAACACAATAAAACAAATATGAAAAAGATAATTTAAAGTTATATATTTCTTAAATAATCTCACATTTGATTTTGTAAGTATGGAACAATTTATACATGAAATAACGAGGAAGTATTTCAATAATCAAACTAACTGTAGTGATAGATTAATAATTTTATTCAAAATATTATTATGATCTAAATCAATGTGCAAAAATTAATTCATAAATCAAAATTTCAAGAGGACATATAATGATTTAAAGCATCTTGTTGTCTCAAAACTTTAATTGAAATACAACAAATCCATCTAAACATATATGTAAAGATATAACATAATATATTGAGAACAATAGTTGAACTTATTGTAATGTTAAAATTATTTTTGGATAATAAAATTATTGCATTAATAAGAATACCATATGTGGCAACATGCAATAATATATATTATTTTATATAACTCAAAAATTTTCAATCATAAAAATATGCTATAAAGAAAATTGACATGCAAAACCAATTTATTAATCATATGACCAAGTCATATATTTCTCATGCATCCCAAAAAATCTCAATTTTCTAAATCAAAAGATTATTGTGTATTAAAAAACTAGAATAAAAAAAATTATTCCAAACTATCACCTCTAATATAAAAATATCATACTGTAGACCCCCATATGGGGCTCGGTTTTCATGCAGCCTGTTTTGCCAAGTGTCACAATTCCATAAGGCCATGTGTTGATTTCTAGTTGGCTGCTGGGAATCAGAGTAGTGGAATTGGAGGACCAATGAGAGGTCGACGCGTGGCAAGAAGATTCCAAGGAATCTGCAAAAGCCGTTATGGAGGAGCGTCTCTGGCAGCTGGAGAGGAGGGTGCTTTTCAGAGTTGGTTAGGATATACAATCGGGGATGCTGCAAAGGAGGGGGTGATTCTTTTCCGGGGGGAGCTGTTGAGGAGAGCTCAGAGGGAAAACTAGGAGGAGTTTTGGCCAAGATATCCAGAGAGAACAGAGAGCTTGAGGGGGAAGAAAAGCGAGGTATGACTGCCATGGATCCTTCATTTTCTTTATCAGTATGTAGTTTCATTCCTTTTGCTTGATTTTGTCTGTGACTTGTTTGGGTATACGTTCTATCTTATGGTTCCTGCTTGGTTCTCGGATTCCTTGGCGGCTATCTTGCCTATTTTCCTTATGATGATTTGAGAATGGCTCAGCTCTGTTTTAGTTTTCGCTATGCCACATATAGGATTTTTGTCTTGTTCTTATCTCTTTAGGACGTATTCTAACTCACCCACCTACAACCAAGTCTGTTGATCTAAACATGAAACACGGCTCTGGTTGTTTTATTTGTTTCATTGGTTTGTGCTCTGTTTTGCTTTGCCATTCCCCTGTTCTGGGCATCCTACCTTGTTGTATATCAGGTTGTGCATCCCTATCTGAGGGAATCAGGTAATGCCATCACCGCACATAGCTCATGAGTGTTGAGGATGAATAAATCTCCTCCAGGTGGTTTGGGCTTGCACCGAGATCTTGAATGGGGGCGATTTCTGGGTATATTCAGAATGATTATATGGATGAGGCTCTGTTTTTGTTTCATATGAAGTCTCTTGAAGTTATGATGTTTGGGACCGATTTCCCGATGTTTGCCACTTCTCGTTTCAGACTGTACACCGCCTCAACAAATATGCTCGTTGGAATTGCATGAGAAAGTATGTTTTATGGAAAAAATTCATAGAGATCGAAATACGTGAGGAGATTGTTGCAGTTACTGGGTTTTGTGAGAATTTATTTAGCATTTGGGTTGTTCTTGAGGATCAAGTGTCATTTGATGTTGAAATCCAAGTTTCTGAGACCAGGGAAGAGCCATAGTTGAAGAGGCAGGTGTGTTTATGGCATCTCAAACTGCTGGAGGGGTTCTTGGTTGCAACTGTCGTATATCAATGGACAACTATATGACTGAATCTCTTTGATAGAGATCAGTGCATCAACTGTAGCCAAGGAGTCACCGTGCCCATACTCCCACCCTCCATGCATGTCGTTTCATCATTACACCCAGCGTTCCAATGCAAATATGCCCATGACCATACCCTTTTCTCTATTATTTACAAACTGCCATTATACCCATATCCCTATTTTTCTTAAAGTACCCACTAAACCTATCTTTCCCTCACCACTGTATTCACTACCCATTTTCTATTCACACGCAGGGAAGCATGCATATACGGCCATCCTTCATATTCCCACACATATCTCCATACCCATTTCTCACTCACCTACACCTTCTATTCCACCTTTCTCACCCTTTCAAACCCACTACTCATATTTCATGCTTCATCACATCTCATCCCATACCCTCCATGCATATCATTCACCTCATCTTAGATACCCATCACCTTCAGCTTCGGACCCATCTTCCATCATTCCATATGAGACCCAGCTTAGACGTGCCAAGAGTCTCATTCCACGTGTCTCTCTCATTTCGAAATCTTTGAATGATGGAAAAGAGGAGGGTTATAGAAGAAAACATAATCATAAAGAGGGCGACTCCAGCGGCTTCATATCCATAACGCTGCCTTTCAATGACTTTAGAAAAGGAACTCCCAAGCAATGAGAAGTTTCTGTTGGTAGCAATGAGGTTTTCCACCTAATCTGGTTCCCGCTTCGGTTCGAATATGTCGTCCCTATACCCATTAGAGGAGGTGCCTGGCCGCTTTTAGTTGGTGAAACTGTCAGTGGTTATCTGGTAAAGAAAAGTAGCATGTGGTTGGATGGTACAGCACAGGACCAACACTACAGGAGAACGACCTAGATATTCACGGACTGTTCCATGACTATGTTCCTAATCCTGTCTTAGTCATAATGGATGTCCAACCAAAGGAGATAGGAATTCCCACCAAGGCTTATTATGCTGTTGAGGAAGTGAAAGAGAGTGCAACCCAGAAAAGCCAGAATGGTTCAAGCAGCTGACTCACTACCGAATCTGGTGTTAGAGCTGAAGCAGATTGCAATCTTGTCAGGATTTGCATCCCTTAATGACCATGTATATCAAAGAAAGGCACCTGAAGTCGTTTCCTTTTCTACGTGTTTAAGGATTCAAAATGATGGGGTCTTTTCTTTCAAGAGCTCTCATGCTGACTTTTGGTTATGATTATCCTGCATATGAATGCTCCAAAACTATGGACAAGAATAAGCCAGTAGCGAGCCAATATCAAGTAAACTGGAAGCAGAAAATGCAAATGCATATTCTCCTTAGAAAGTGACTGTCATTGAGGAAGCAATCCGGGTTGAGGATGATGAATTTCTGGAAGCAGCTATTAATGCAGTAGAGGTAGTTTAGAACCGTGGGCTGCTCAAGCGAGTTGGGGTTTGCCATGGCATTAGTGGGAATGCTCATGTGTTTCTCTCACTGTACCGACTGTAGAGGACTTGGCTGAGAACACTTGGCAGCATTTGAAAACAAGCCTAAGTCTTGTTGATGCTGCCATGGGAATGATTGCACAAGGTAACGCAGATGGGTTGAACCGGATGAACCGATTCTAGAATATGGGAAGTTATACACTGGACCAAGGGTCAATATATGAAGGGCGCCCAAGCAGGATGAAGTCTCGTGTACTTCGCTGAAGAAGAGGTGGAGATGTGAAGGTTGCATCATTTATTTGGTAGTGAATAGAAGATTAATCGATAATAATTGGAATTCCCACTTTATTCTAAAGATGAATTGAAATGGCAAATCAGCGGGGATTCCATCACAGTCCTTTGCCACTGGAGATGCCTTGGTTTGCCACTCACTGTTTTGGTTAGATAAGTCTTTGAGATGTGGCACAGACGGCAGCGCTGGTGGTGGCTCCGGCGGGTTCGGCAGTGACCGGGCTAGCACGACTGATCATGATTGTTTGACCCTCCATCTTTCTGAATCATGGCTTGATGAACTGATGCAGACAAAGCTAGTGGAACTCCATCAACAGTGAAAGTGAAAAATTGGATTATAGGCGCATGAGGGTCCTTGGTCTTACCTTGCAATTCTCATTGGTGTAGCTCTTGGTAAAGCGTTGAGAACCACCCCACTGAAGAATCCCGAGACCCATTCTCTTCCAGGCAGATGCATGACCACCTTTTGGGCCACGTGTCATTTATTCATTTATTTGTTTATCTATTTATTTCTTTATCTTCAATTCTAAAATAATTTCCAAATTTCCCATTTTCAAATAGCTTCCAATTTCTCGATTTTCAAATAATTTTAACTTTTCAAATCTTCATCCTTACTTTTAGTTTTTATTAGGTCTCAAAATGTCAACTTTAATAAAATTTGTTTCCGTTTTCTATTCGACAAGCCATTTTCAAATCTTTCATGATCTTTTAAAATGTTTTAAAAAATAAGCAAGAATTCATTTCCATAATTCCAAATAATGGAATTTATGAAATTAATTCATGCAAAATAAACGGGCTTTAGTGGGGGCCCCACATATATGATCTCGTGACTGATTGACCATTTGGTTGATTTATTTGCCATGCGTGTTTGATTTATTCTGTTCCTTGACATGCGTATAAGTATATGTACATATTCATGTTCACTGATCCTGTTTCATGATAGCGCATTTGTCACAGGAGGTCCAGGTACGCACTCATTCTTATTTTGATTATTCTCTATGCATGCTCTTATTTTCATATGTGCAAGTTTGATTTGAGTATTCGATGATTTCCTCATTGATTGTCACGTCAGCTTCAGTCTATTAGTAGAGACCCGACTTTAGGGACTTAGAGGGGTGCTACGGTCTTTACCGTACCTTCCCGATAAGTAACCTGACCCCCGAACCCGATCCGGTTTTTCGTAGACCCACCTTTTCCAAAATAAGGAGTCACACTTAGGGTTTTTCTTTCTTATTTTGTTTACCCTTTAAAAATAAAACAAAAATAAGTGGCGACTCCAAGTCATTTTTCTTAATCAATAAAATCAATTTTTTCAAATAAAAATCGAGCTCGCCATTCAGTGGGAAACGCATTGAGCACGAAATGCGGGGTCCACACATACTTTCATGCAATCCGAAATTCCACATCTATACTAATGATAGTATAACTTCTAATAATAGAAATTTATAAAAACTATCAAACACTTACCTATTTGTATAACTTGCTATACAAAATATTAATATTTTAATAATATGTAAATATTATCTATATGCTTGTTATCATAGTTTCAGGCTATAATATATTTCATTATAACTTTTGGTTATATAAATTTCATAAAATTGTACAAAATTGTTAGTTAACAATTTTGTTCTCTATAGCTTCTAGTTATAAGAAAGTACATATTAACAACTTTGGTATAACCTTTGATTAGCACAAAGAATATTGATTTTCTTATTTTCATAACTTCGGGTTATGAATAACAATATTTATATAACTTCTAGTTATATAACAAAATTTAAAAAAATTATGTATCTTTTAGGTACATAGTTGTTCATTGACAATTTTGTTTTGTATAACTTATGGTTATACAAGAGAATTATAAATTGTATACATAGTTTCTAACTATGAAACAATTGTTAATAAAAATTGTTTTCCATAATTCTAGTTGTGAAAAATAAGTGAATACGAAATAAAAATTAAAAACCAATATTTTTCATAACTTTGAGTTATGATTATTTTGTCAAACTAAGAAAATATGCAAATTTGTACATAGCTTCAGACTATAAACTATTTATGTATAACTTCCGATTACACAATATAATTAAAAAAAATTAAAAGTTAATATATTTTATAGCTTCTGGCTATGACTATTTTGTGAGAACAAGAAAAATATTTAAATTAGTACATATTTTTCATAACTTCTGGTTATGAATTTACCCCATAATCTATAATTTATCCCATAACCTTTGGTTATAGGGATTGTACATATTTATGCATTCAAATAAAATAAGTGAAAATAGAGAGTCAAAGAGTAATAAAGTTGAAAATCATGATATAAGTTTATCACGTATCTTTTTGTGAGAAAGAAAAGAGAAGAGTTTTTCTATTTCTTTAAATAGAGAAAAATCTTTCTATTTCTTTTGTAGAGACTATTTGTGCTGATAACATATTGTCAAATAAAAAAATAAGGAGATGAAAATACGAGAGAATAAACAAAGATATTCAAAGAAAAGTATAATAGAATGTAGGAAGAAAACAAGATAAATTTTCATTAGAGGTATCTCCCTTTTATAGGGAGTTACAACGAAATATATATCAATATGAATGATCATTCACAAGTTTCCATAATCCGATAAATTCTCATATTTTATAACATAATATATATTATTTAATATATACAAATAATTTTTATATATATTTAACAATATAATATATATATTTTTTATAATTTTTAAATATTTTAATCATGCATATTTTAGGCTTTATTTGAACACACTTTTTCTTTTTTAGTTTTAAGAATAGAACTTTCCATATAAAAAATTTTAAAATTTGAGGTGGTAAAATATATGCTTCTAAAAGTTATTATATTTTATATAGAAGTTATTATTATTTTTTATTTTTTAGAAAACAAGAAATGTATCGAAATGAACACCTGTTAAATTATAAATTATATAATAATTTCCAAATAATATTAAACATGAGTGAGATTTCATACTTTTTCTAATAGCAAAGATTGTGATGCAATATAATTTTTATTTTAAATATATGAAATTCAATATATTTTTTATTTCATTTTTTTTACAAATTAAATACAAGCATAGCATAATATATACCCTATACTATTAGACCAAAGTTTGATTGAACTTATATTTTGATGACAACAAAATAATGATTGAATTTAATACATAAGTTTAGTATGTTGGATAATAACATTTCCAAAGAAATATCGAATAAGAAGTTACTTAGGAAATAAGAAAGAGAAAGTTTCAAAAATAAGATTTATCAAGTTTTTTTTTAAGATTAATTTCTTGGTAAGATTGTTGGTGCACCAAGTTAATATTGCATTGCATCTGTTTTTATAGAACCTTATTTCATCCATAGGTTTTTAATCGACTTTATATTTTTACAATTTGAATAAAAATCAATTTGTGTAAAAACCTAAACTTAAATCGATTAAGAATATTTTTATAAAAGTTTTTCAATTACTAAATAGTTAATAACTACATTTTATTGAATTTTAGAACTTAGAATTACAAATTTATCAAGAATTAAGGGAATCAATTGATTGAAGGGTCAACCTCACTGAGAATGGCTAGATATTGTGTTAACAGGTTAAGGTAAGACCTCGACTAGCCCAGAAACTAGTTCAACCAATTGGTCTAATGGTCATGTGTTGTCCCTTTCATTTTCCAACAATAAGTCGACTAATTTAATTGGAAAGTTGATCGATCAAACCCTAACTATGCCTTATAGTTAGTTTGTGTTTCAACTCTTATATAAACGTTCCAAACTTCATATATTGATGAGAAGAGAGTTTTGAATCCTTACTAAAATATCCTTTGAGGCTTTGTAAAATGTTTTGAGTGCATTGAGCCTTGCATTCCATTTTTAGTGTACCTTGTAATCCTAAGTTGAATTGTAATCCCTTAAGCACAAACTTGTAACTAAAATTTTATTTATATCATTATATCTTTGTGAGAGAAAAATCTAAATGTGAGATATCACTTAAAAGATTTGTCAAGTGTGGGTTATTACTTAGCAAGTTTAAGAGTGCAACATCTCTTGAAAACAATTGTAAAGGCTCATTGGTGTCAATTAATCTAAGTATAAAGCTTGAAGGCTTTGTTTGAAAGCCTTAATATTATATAACCCCGAGCTTAGGATTATAGTGAGAAGAGAGAGGATGTAGGTCAAATTGCAAGCTAAGTCCATGAATTGGTTAAGAACAAATCATCTAGTTACAAAAAACTCATGACTTAAATTTTTCTATATAATTTCTAATACACTCAAATCATGTACAATGCAAGAGATGCAAAACACAAATGCTTAACAAGTGTAATGCATGAATAGGATAGATAAAATAGGAAAACAAGAATCTTATAATTAAATGATAAATCCATTATTAACAATATGTCATGCTTTCAAGGGTTTTATCCTAATACACACACACACACACACACACACATACATACATACATGCATATATGTATGTATATATATGTATGATATTGTAGAATAAACATATTTTATGATATACACATTTTATCATCTATCTAACTAACCAAATGTAACCCTAGATGATGTTTTGTTTATCAAATATAACATAGAATGAGATAAGAGATGAAATAATATATTTTATCACATATTTGATTGACGATACAATAAGATTAATATTATATTACTTATCATATCACATATTCAACCAAACATGACAATGATAAGTAGGAAGATATATTATCCAATATTTTTTTTAACAACTCCTCCACATAGGATATGATAATCATAAGTTGATATGCGAAATAAAATATCTCATGAATTGTAAGTTTATTCTTTTCATTTGTTACCTTAATTTTTTTTTTTCAATTAGTGAAACAAAATATTTGGATTACAACATAAAAAATGTAATTCGAAAAAAAAAACTTTAAAAAATGTATAAAATATAACGTAAAATAATACTAATATATTATTTAATAAATATAAAAAATGTTTTTATATATATTTAACAAAATAATACGATTTTTATTTATAAAATAATAATATTAGTAACAAAAAAATAAAAATTACTTACCGAATGAAAATTGTACAACAATTTTTAGATTGTACTAAAATACAAAAGTGATTTCATATTTTTTTAATAGAAAATATTATGATGTAATATAAATTTCAAATATTGAAATACAATGTGTTTTTTATGTCAATTTTTTGTTAATTTCTTGTATAAATCAAATATGAGCTGCTACGTAGATATAATATTTAAGATTATTATATCTCACACTATAAATAAAATCCTAAGCAAGGATGAAAATATCGGTAATCATGGATATATCGGTGCTTCAATTTTATGGATATATCGGAGATATATCGGCGAATATTTTGGAAAAAATATCGGTAGGCTTAAAATTATTAAAAACTCATGGAAATGCAAGAAAAATCTTATATTAATATAATTAGAAGTATAATAGACATTTTAAAGTTGTTTTATTGAAGAATTTGATATACATATGATATAATTTGCGATATTAGATGTAATTATATCATGTCGATCTATAAGAAATGTTAATTTTGTAATTGTTCTCATTATAAAGTCACATAAAATACTTCATTTCATTAAATATCAATAATTTGTACACATTACATTGCAATGTCCCTTTAGTACCAAAATGAGGATCGATGTGGTTCAATGGGATTGATAAATGAAGGAACCCCGTCTTGCTGTTGGAGATAATATTGGTACCAACTTAATGAGCCTCGATAATATTGGTTAAAAATTCTAACATGCCATGCATATATATCTTGAGTCCTGCCCATTGCCTCTACATGGATAGGATACTCAAAGTTCACCCATGTGTTAATGTCAAATCCTCCTTCCATTTGATATGGAACTTGGTATGGCATTTTTCTGGAAGGGGAACAACGCAACATACCATACTCTTCATCGGTTGAACTTGAAGGTTGACCATAACTCATCACATGAAGAGGGTAGACATTAGCCTCATTCGAGGAGTCACTAAATTGAGTCCCTATACTCATAGATTCAGAACTCCTTGAAAGTAACTCCTCGTTATATGGTTCCATCATTCGTTTTCTTCCTCTATAGGGCTTCCCAATAGCTCCTATGTCTGGACCAGCTCTTCTAGAGCCATGGTTTTCATCTTGTGTGTAGTGTGTGAAATCATTTTCACTGGTAAATTGACTGATTGGATATTGACTATGTTGATGTTCATGAATATCTCCTCCTACATTATCACCTCCATCATCAGTTCCACCTCTTGAACCATCGTAACCAGAAGCAGAAGGACTTGTAGCACTAGGTCTACTACTATGACCAACACTTGTGGAGTCAATCTCTTGGTGGGAATTCAATGCGGTTTGAACTGAATCATCAGTATCTTTGCTAAAACTTTCAGAGTGAACTTCTTTGGACAACACACGTTCAACATTAACTCCAAATTCTTGAGCATGAGCGGCAATTCGTGGATCAGGATTTCCAACTTTGTCATCCAAGTGTATAGGCCTAACCCATTGGAACAACTGATTATCTTCTTCTTCACCCACCTCGGTTGAAATGTCAAGAAGATCAAGGTAATCTTTTTTAGCAACTCGATCATTTTCTGTCTCCATATCGCATAACTTTAGTCTCATATTATAGTAACAAAAAACTAATTGCTCTAATCGAGGGCAAGCCAAATGATTTCGTTGCTTTGTGTGGATGAGAGCAAATGTGCTCCAATTTCTCTCACAGGCAAAATATGACGCAATCTGTGAGAGAACTTTGATGGCTAACTTCCTCAATGTAGGTGTTTGATTCACATACATAAACCACCATTCAGCTGCAACCAATTTGATAATCATATAAATACTTATGTGGTGAATTTACAATAATGATAATCAATTTTTTCCTATAAAGACTCACTGGGCACCATGGTTGACCTTGCTGCAATCGCTGCTCGATCATTGAATCCTCTTTTTGCATCTCGAAAAAGCACAAGCTATGTATTCAACATTTAATTTGTTAATATCATATTTGTTAGTAAACGTTCAAATAAATTGATGAATGAAATTATTGTTTTATTGACAAAAATAACGGTTTTTTATTTACCTCATTTCCAAATTAACCAAGTGATTCAATAGTTAGATTTAATTTTGCAAGAACATCATGGACCGCTTGAAGTAGTTCCTAATCACTACCGATTTCACGCCTATATTGAAATCTTGGATCCAAGAAGTATGCTACAATAAAATTAATTAGAGTTAGTATTTTTTTTAAAAGAAAATTAAATACAAAGTAAAAACTTATAAAGATAGATAGTACTTAAGTACCTGCTGCATGAAGTGGATGTTTTAGTGTTTTCTCCCAACGATCTTTTATTATTTTGAAGATCCAATTTCTAGCTCTTTGACTAATAAGGTTCTCTTTCATCACGTGCATAAGCTCGTACACAAATGGCATTGTGGGAACAACTTCAGAATCCACAAGTCGAAGCACCACGTATAATGGCTCATATAATGAAACTATATTTGCCAATCTGTCCCAATACGTATGGTCAAACAATAATTGCTCCAACCTTTGTCCAAGTTTTGTTCGACTGAGCTTGTGTTGTGTCCATTCATCACTCATAAACAATTTTTTCAAATCAACCATTTTTTTAAGAAGATTGTCAAGAGCAACCCATAGAAATTACAAATTGTTCCATTTCTGTTACCCTGAATTGGTGAACAATACTTCCAAGCTGGATCTCGCCCTGGCATAGCAAAACCACCTTCACTAGCCATGCTAAATCTATTGCAAGAGAAATACACTTGAATGTGATTTCAATGTAAACAAAAATTAAGTCAACATTTAAATTTAAATCTATGAGAAATCTACAAAATAATCATAAAGAATGAACATATTTGATATTCCAAATATACTAGTTCATGTTAATTAAACTAATTAAATAATTTAGCTAAGTTAATTTTTTGAATCTAAATGTATTCTATGAAAAAAATTACTAAATATAAAAATTAATCATAATTGAATATGAAAATAAATCGCAATAATCATGCCAATTGAACATATTTGATATTCCAAATATACTAGTTCATGTTAATTAAACTAATTAAATAATTTTTTGAATCTAAATGTAATTCTATGAAAAATTTACTAAATATATAAATTAATCATAATTGAATATGAAAATAAATCGCAATAATTATGTCAATTAAACATATTTGATATTCCAAATATACTAGTTCATGTTAATTAAACTAATTAAATAATTTATCTAAGTTAATTTTTTGAATCTAAATGTAACTTCTATTAAAAATTTACTAAATATAAAAATTAATTATAATTGAATATGAAAATAAATCACAATAATCATAAAAATGAACATATTTGATATTCCAAATATACTAGTTCATGTTAATTAAATTAATTAAATAATTTATCTAAGTTAACTAGTTGAATCTAATTCTAACTAGAATGAATGTGAAAATAAATCACAAATAATCATCTAAAATAAACATATCAATTTATAATTAAATAATCAAATTAACCTAAGTTAATTCAATAAAAATATACAAATTAATTACAATTGAATGTAAAAATAACGTTAAATCATCCATATTGCAAATATACTAATTAATTGAAAATACATGAATTAATTACAATTGAAAATAAAATTAATTAAAATTTAAAACAAACATACCTTAAAATGATTAAATAATTGAGCAACCTTAGAAAAAATTGGAGTAATGAGAGAGCAAATGAAAAATGAAATCAAAGGTCGATGAAATTGATGCAAAATGAGCTATTTATAGGAGAAATTTGGGCCAAAATAGCCATTGGAAGATTATTTTACCTTTGAAAAACAATTTTGGCCGTTGGATCAAAATCTGGGCGAAATCTGACCGTTGGATTGTGATATTACCATTGGATCAAACCCAGATTCAATCTGGGGTTTTGGATAGATGACCGTAGCAGGCAGACGTGGCGGGCAACATCTAGGCCGTTGGATCAACACGGGCGTGATCTGGGCCGTCAGATCAAGCTGGAAAAAGGAGCAAAGATGTCACCAAAAAATCGGTTATTTTATTCTGTCAAGGGTCGTTTCTCCATTAAATTGGTGATTTATCGCCTGATACTGATAAATCGGCGATATATTGACAATTTTTTTATCGATTTTTACAGAAATTTCTCATCTCCGATTTTTCTCCATAAAATATTGTGTCGACCTCTCTCGATACACGATATATCGTCGATGTATCCCAACATTTTCCTCCTTGATCCTAAGTTGATGTATATTAATTTATGTTAACAATTTTACTCCGAAGACAAAAAAAAAAAAAGGTTTTTAATGACGAATCTTTAGTCACGGCCACAAATATAGTGACCAAAGATATTATTTTGTCACGACCAAGATAAAGTTGTGACTATATGTGTTAATGGGAAAAAAAAAACATGTTTAGTCACAGTGATTTTATCAACCGTCACCAAAAGGATTGATGAGAGGGTATTTTAGTCACGGATTTATTTGAAACCATGACTATTTGTAAATTTATGGAGGGAAATTTTGACGCCAATAATTTTAGTCACGGTAATTTTATCATCCGTGACAAAAAATGTAACGAAATGATGTTTTAGTCATGGTTTTTTGTGAAACCGTGACCATATATATATTTTGTGACTTTTAGTCACGCCATTGATTGACCGTGATTGTAGGGGAAAACCTATAGTCACGAATTTCTCATAACCGTGACAAAATGCATAGAGGTTTATTTTAAATATTTTGAACCTATGGTCACGGGGTTTACACAATCGTGACCAAAAGTCTATTATTTATTTTAAACCATTTTTTGGATTACCTATTATAATTTTTTTAGAAAATTATATATATATATATATATCATAAATAGAAATTATCATTAGTAGTAATAATAATAGTTCTTATTAATTATAAAATGTTTAAAGTTATATTACTATATTTTTTTAAGTTAAGAAACAAATTAGTGTGTTACCTATTTTTCTTTAGTTAAAATTATTTAATTTCCTTGTTATGATTAATGTTTTAATAAGAAGCAAAATAAAGTTTAATATGTTAGTTTAAAAATATGATGGTTTAATTTGATATTATTTGATAAAAAGTTTAAATGCAAGTGAGTTAGCAAATTAAAAAAAAAAATTTGATTTTATATATGATAAATAATTCTTATTATATTTAAAGTATCAATAGTCGTGATAACTAAATTTTACTATGAACAAGTAAAATTGTTTATAGTTTTATTTAATTTTCAATCATAAAATATTTTTTAATCTTTATGATTTTTGCAATACAGAAACAGTTTATAACTACAAAAATAATATTCTTTGTTTATGATTAAAAATAAAAGTTCTAAACTTTTATAATTCTTAAATTTGTAAAATTAACAAATTTATAAAGTTAAAATTCATGGAAAATATTCTTAAACACACAATTCTCTGTTTATGTTTATTATCTTTAGTACCAAATGGAAGTCTGAAATTCTGTTGTCCAAATGTATGATGAAATTAAGCTACAAGCATATGGGATAAGGTAGAAATTAATATCATCAAATATGAAAAAATGATACCATATGATAAAATAATAATAGATTGGTATAAGATATAAAGGGACACGTGACTGAAAATAATGAAGACAGAATAGGAGTAGGATGCACATATAACATTTCCTAGCACCTAAGGCCCACAAAAATACTAATAAATTATAGTTTTATTTGTGAAGTATTTTGACATTTTCAAAAATAGTTATACAAAAACGGTTTTTTAAAACATTTTTAAAAATTTGTTTGCGGATGAATTTTAAAATAAAAGTCGATTTAGAAACCTATAATATTCTTAATATATTTTTTTTATGTTTTTAAATATATTTAAAAAATAAATTTTATATGTTATATTTTATTTTTAATTATTCTTTGTATTTATATAATTATTTTTGAAAATATCTTTTACTCTAATAAGTGAAAACAATTTAAGATAACTAAAAATATTAATATTTTTTGTTTTGAAGAACAAAAAATTGTTTCCTCTTTATGGTTTACTTACTTATTTATTTATTTATTATTAAGAATAAAAAAATGGTTATAATTAAAAGCTCGTTAGCAAACACTACCTATACCTTTGAATTATTTTAGAAAAAGAACATTTTATATATGATAAATAATAGGTTTTATAATAAGATAAGTTATTATTAGAAGATTTTATTAAATTTTATCATCATTAATATTAACATCATTAAGACCAATTATTTCTTTTTTAGTAAACTTAAATTTACTAAACATGTTTAACTATTAAAATTTTAAAATATAGAACTTGATAAATTTCTAATATAAAATTTTAAAATTTTAAAACTTGATAAGCTTGATAAAACTTTGAAAATAACAATTTTAAAATATAAAACTTGATAATTTTCTCATATATAATTACAAAATTTAAAATTTTAAAACTTGATAAAAAATTTAAAATATAAAACTTGATAAATTTCTAATATAAAATTTGAAAATTTTAAACTTGATAATTTTAAAACTTGAAAAACTTGATAAAACTTTTAAAACAACACTTTGAGTAAATTATTGAACTTTCAAAATTAATTTAAAATTTTAAAATAATTTAAAATTTTAAAAACTTGATAATTTTAAATCTTTAAAAACTTTCAACATTAATAGTTCTGAACACAAAACAATAACAGTAAAATTAAATTAATTTTTTTTCTTTTTTTGTGTGATTAAATACGCATGTGATAATTATAAAATATTCAATAGATAAATTGGATAAAATAAAAAGACAAAGCAAAAAAAAAATCAAGACATCAAATTTTTTATATAAAAAAAAACTCTACTATGAAAAAAAGTCATTAGACTTAATCCTATTCAAATCTTTCACTATGAAAAATAATGAAATAATGAACCATGTGGGTATATAAAAACTCTACTATGAAAAAAAACCATAAGATTTGATAATAACCCAGGCCAACATTTTAACCATATATAAAGCCATGAGTATAAAGCCTCACATCACTTTCCAATATAACATTTTAACCATGTGGGCCAACATTTTAACCATTGAATATAAAGCCTCACATCACTTTCCAATATAAAATACACATCCAACATTTTAACCCACAAAACCCTTCTCCTGCAATCATTTCCAATATAAAGCCTTTCTCTCTCCTGCCAACAAAACCCATTTTCTCTTCCTCTCCAAAACCCACGGCCATAAAACCCACAAAACCTACCCACAACCCCCATTGCTTGGAGGAAGCCATTACCGGAAAAAGATTATGGAAGCCATGCCGAAGAAGCTCCATGGAAGCTATGGTCCATAAAGCCAAAGCCACCTCCAAGAAATTCTCGTAAAAATCGTTTCTCTCTAGGTTTTGGTGAGTTTTGGGGAATTTTTTTTTTTTTTTTGGTTTTGTTAGTTGGTATTTTGGAAATGTTTGTGATTAGGTTTGAGATTCCATTGTTATTGGGTTTATTTCCATTTTTATAGGGTTTTGGTGCTTTTGGAAAAACCGCATTTAATTACTTCCCAAGGTACAATTTCTCTCTAGTTTCTCTCTATTTTTTCTATGATTTAATTCTGATTTCATTGTTATTGTGTAATGAAAGAATTTTTCTTTTGTGTGTGTTGCATTCTCTTCAATTGTCTATTTCCATTGGGTTTAATTACTGTGTTGTATTCCTAATTTGATTAGTTTTCAACAAAGTTAGCTTCATTAATTTATCTTTTTGTCTATTTCTACGTGTTGCTTTTTCTTTGTTTCTGTAGCTTTGAGTTTGATTTTGCTTTGAGTTTCTATAGCTTTGGGAACTCATATTGCCAACTATCTAAAATTCATGATATTTTAAGTAGATAAAAAAATTATAATTTAAGAACTATTAATTATATAATAAGAGATACAAATAATTATGGAAAAGTTTGTATACAAATAACTGTTTAAAAAAATAATTATATAAATATATAAAATAAAATATTATACATAAAATTTATTTTAAAAATATTTTAAAATTTTAAATATTCTTTTTTTTATTAAACATAATTATTAAAACTCTTTTTAAAATTAATTATCAAACATGCTATTAAAATTTTTGAATCATAATTCTTTCTAAATAAATTCATTATACAACTAATAATATAGAATGAAACTTAAGTATGTAATAGCTCCCACCGTAGGTCCCCTAAAATTTAATGATTTTCCACGTGGCATGACATCATGTCATAGTCAAATCATTTCCATCCTAAAATAAATAAAGAAATTTACAATGGTGGTGCAAACTGGATTGCAATGGTGGATTAATTAAAGTTAAAGCAAATCCCTCAATGCATCCAAATTTACATGATTAAAGAAATTTTATAAATTAGAATTATGAAATGAATAAAATAATAAAGGATGGATTATTGATTAGCTTAATTGACAACTATTTTATAGGCGTCGAGATACAAATAAGAGATACAAATAGACATTTTATTTTATATATACAAATAAGTATTTTTTATTTTTTATATATTTTTAAAAATAAGTGAGTCAAAACCCATTTTTCTTTAAAAAAAGAAAAAAAAAAGTTTGAATTGAATTTAGGTAATAAATTAGATTAGATAAAACTTCCTATACGTGATTTATTAAAATTTTGACTGCATACATTTAATTTTCATTGATTCCAAATTCCTTTAATATATATATATATATATATATATATATATATATATATATATATATAATTTTTTTTTTTTTTTGGATAGAGTTTGAGTTGGCAATCAACTAGACCCCCAATCCACATGAACTACACATTACAACCACTAATGCTGAGTTGGATATAGGCCTTGAATCTGCATATATATTATAATCTAAAATTCATGATATTTTAAGGAAATAATGATATGACTTATGAAAAAATGCATTTCAAAATATTTTTAAATGAATTATTTATAAAAATTGGGTTTATTTATTTATTTATTTATTTTTAAAAATAAGTGAGTCAAAACCCACTTTTCTTAAAAAAAAAAAAAAAAAGTTTGAATTGAATTTAGGTAATAAATTAGATTAGATAAGACTTCCTATACGTGATTTATTAAAATTTTGACCGAATACATTTAATTTCCATTGATTCCAAATTTCTTTAATATATACATATATATAATTTTTTTTTTGGATAGAGTTTGAGTTGGCAATCAAACCCCCAATCCACATGAGCTACATGTTACACCCACTAATGATGAGTTGGATATAGGCCTTTGAATCTGCATATATATTATAATCTAAAATTCATGATATTTTAAGTAGATAAAAAAAAATAGAAAGTAGATAAAAAAATTATAATTTAAGAACTATTAATTATATTGTATGTACCTTCATGAAAAATAGATGGAGAAAATAATTTTTTTTTATCTTTGAATTCCCAAATATAATTTAAGAACTATTAATTAAACCATGCTTGACTTTAGTGAAATATTTACATTTTTAATTATTGTCAAAAGTAAAAAATAAAAAATAAAATTTTTGAAAGTGATACAAGTAAAATCTATTCTCAAATTTATATCTTTCTTTTTATGATTTAATTTATAAGTTGTGTCTTTTTATTTATTTAAAATAAAGTAATTAGTTTTTAAAGTTTAAAGATAGTAAACTTATATAATATTTTTAATTAAATATACTCTCAAATAATATCCTACTTCCAAAACAACTTCTCAACAAAAACCATTTTTTATTTAAAAAAAAAAAAACAATATCAAAACTATTCTAGAAAAAGAATAGGAATATTTAGAAAATTTTTGTTTTGCACCCAAATTAGAAAATTAAGAAATTTTTTGTTTTGTTTCATCTTATTTATACCTTACCCTTTCGTTACTTCATGATCTAAGATATGCATATGTTGCATCTATTGTGAGGCCTTATTTATGATTTTATATTTTATTATTGTTATCTGTGAACTAACCCTCGTTGATTTTATGCAATAGAAATATTAGTAATTCATTTCTATAAATTATCGAATGTGTTAGTCTCATTGTGTGTTTTTATCTATTTCTTTTTTAATATTATTTGTCATTAATTTTATCATTTACTTATTTTCATTTTAGAAAACCCCAGAATTCCCGTTCAAGTATCCTTGCTTGACAAATGTCTCTTTTATCATATATTAAAAACATATAAGTTGTAGACGTGTGGATATGATTATTTGTTGTGGTTATATTTAAGTTTTCAACCTATATGTTTTGTATATGATTGGTAGAATTGTCTGCAAATGATACTTGAATTGTCCGTTTGGACAGTTTGGAAATACATAATATCTATGAAATCACACGCTTATACTTTAACATATTGATAAGATTTGATAGTGATTCCCCTTGTTCTCTGAGTGTATATTTGGACAAGGTGACATATTGTTAGCAGCTTAGTTAAGCTAACTAATAGTATGTTTATACCTTAGCCAATTCGTGTACTTGGATAACTATGGGGAAATGCTGCCGAAATTTTATCAAAATGAAACTAAGCATGTTAGTGATTGATTCATAGGGATTATGTATTTCTAAATGGGATAAGAACCACTACCAAATATAGAAGTTTGAGATGATAAAAAACATATCACATTCATTATAAGTTGATATGAAGATTCATTATTATGTGATTGAAGGGTTTAATTTGCGGAAGTACGAGAAAAATGCCAATAGATAAGAGTTGGATGCAGAAGTCAAGAGTAAGTAGTGAATATCATATAGGAGTTTTGGAGTTCTTAAATTTTGCCTTTACCAATGCACTTGGAAAAGAAATGCTCCCATGTCCTTGCATTCGTTGCAGTAATTGTGTTATGCAGAAATGAGAAATCATGTATGACCATTTGTTGGACAATGGGATAGCTAGAAATTATGTGTGATGGTTGATGCATGGGGAATATGAGTTTTGTGAACCTACGAATACTAGCACTAATGAGTCTGATATGCATGATGAGATAGAAGAAATGTTAAATGATGCATTTGGAATGTCAATGCGAAATGAGGAATCTGAACGAAGTCCACATGTGCATGAGGAGTTTGAAAAACCAAATAAGGATGCAAACAAATTTTATAATTTGTTAAGAGAAGCAAATCATGAACTATATCCAGGGTGTAAAAAATTCACAAAGTTGTCTTTTATCATAAGATTATTTCATATGAAGTGTCTTAATGGATGGAGCAATAAGTCCTTTACAATGTTGCTTGAATTGTTGAAGGAGACACTTCCTAAGGGTGAGACATTGCCAAGCAACTATTATGAAGCAAAAAAAATACTTCGTGACCTTGGCCTTCATTATATCAAAATTGATGCATGCCCCTCAGATTGCATGTTGTATTTAAAAGAGCATGCAAATGCAAATGAGTGTGTTGTTTGTGGTGTCTCCAGATGGAAATCAAGTGATGATCACTCTATAGATGAGTTCACTAAGTCAGTAAAGAAAAAGAAAATTCCTGCTAAGGTCTTGCATTATTTTCCCTTAAAACCAAGGCTTCAAAGGTTATATATGTCATCTAAGACAGCTTCTCACATGAAATGGCATGTGATGGTCGCATGGAAGGTGAGATGATGAGACATCCAATGGACTCTTGGACTTGGAAAAACTTCGATAACGTACACCCTTCATTTGTGCTAGAACCTCGAAATGTTAGGCTCGGTTTAGCAAGTGATGGGTTCAATCCTTTTGGGAATATGTCAATTTCATACAGTATGGGGCCTGTGGTTCTTATTCCATATAACTTACCACCTTGGATGTGTATGAAACAAACATTCTTCATGTTGTCACTACTTATTCCTGGTCCAACTACACCTGGGAATGACATTGACATATAATTACAACCATTGATAGATGAGTTGAATGACTTATGGGAGGTTGGAGTTGAAACATATGATGCTTCAACAAAACAAAATTTTTGTATGCGTGCAGTTATATTATGGACCATCAATGATTTTCCTGCATATGCAAATCTTTCGGGTTGGAGTACTAAAGGGAAATGTACTTGTCCTATTTGTAATAAGGATTGTTCTTCATATCGATTACAAAACGGACGGAAATGGTGTTACATGGGTCATTGTCGATTTTTACCGATTGATCATAGATTTCGATGTGATAAAAAGTCCTTTGATGGAAATGAAGAGCATAGAGCAGCACCTAAACAATTGTCTGGGGAAGATGTTCTACATCAATTAGATGGAATGGAACATATTACTTTAGGGAAGACATCAAAAAATAAGATGTCCGTAAATAATAAAAAAAAAAACATGTTGAACTTGAGCACAATTGGAAAAAAAAACATTTTTTTTTTCCAATTGCCATATTGGAAAACCCTCATTTTGTGTCACAATTTGGATGTAATGCATATTGAAAAGAATATATGTGACAGTATAGTTGGCACCTTGTTGAGTATCGATGATAAATCGAAAAATAACTTCAATAGTCGTCTTGACTTGCAAGCTATGGGTATCAAAGATCAACTTCACCTCATACAAAGAGGGAATAGGGTTATGTTGCCTACTGCATGCTATTCACTAACTTCAAATGAAAAAAAGGAATTCTGTAAATTTTTTAAAGAAGTAAAGGTTCCAGATGGTTATGTTTCTAACATCTCTCAATGTGTACAAGTGAATGAAAGAAAGATATTTGGGTTGAAGTCTCATGATTGTCATGTTCTCATGCAACAACTCCTTCCACTTGCAATTCGAGGAGTTCTACATAAGAATGTTTGTGCTGTTATAGTTGAACTATGTAGTTTCTTCAAACAATTGTGTTCTAAAGTGTTAAAAACTGATCAATTAGAACACCTTAAGAATGACATAATAGTCACACTTTGAAAATTAGAAAGAATATTTCCTCCATCATTCTTTGATGTTATGGTGCATTTACCTATTCATCTTGCAAGTGAGGCAAAGATCGCTGGACCAGTGCAATATCGATGGATGTATCCTATCGAGCGGTATGTTCTCATTCAATTAATCTTATGTATATTAGGTTTCGTATAGTTCATGAAACAAATCTATCATGTTGTGGAATGACATGTATTTATGTACATTAAAGTCTTATATCCGTAATAAGAGTCGTCCAAAAGGTTCTATTACAGAGGGGTACATAGCAGAAGAATGTACAACCTTTTGTTTAAGATATTTGCATGATGTTGAAATGAAGCATGACCGTGAAGAAAGAAATTATGTCATTGAAAATAACATAACAAATGGTGCAGGGTTAACCATTTTCAAATGCATGGGACGTACAATAGGAAAGTCAACATCTCGTGTTCTTAGCATAGAAGAATGGTCCCAAGCACATTTATATGTGTTGACTAATTGTGAGGAAGTGACATCATTTATTGAGTAAGACACTTATTTGAATGAAACTTTATATTAATTCTCATACAAAAATTTAATTTTGGTCTTTGTGAGCATTATAATTAATTTTTTCATTTTTATCATAGAGCATAAGCAATCTATAAGGGTTAAGCCTTGTATTCGTGCACGAGATGTAAATTTGATTCACAGAAGAGAATTCATTAGTTGGTTTGAAGAATGTGTAAGTTCATTCACTACATAAATTGTTCTATTATCTAATACACATGTATGTGTTAACATCTTATATTTGAATCTATAGATTATACAAGTGCGATATGAAGGTCCAATTTTTGAACACATACTATCATTGTCTTGTGGACCAAGTACATCAGTTACATGTTATAGAGGATATATCATTAATGGGTTCATATTTCACACAAGAGAACGAGAAAATGGAAAAAAAACTCAAAATAGTGGAGTTGTTGTGATTGTAGAGGTATCAAGCTTTGCAAGTGCAAGAGATAAGAACTCAATTCTTGGTCATGTTTCTTACTATGGTGTGCTAACTGATGTAATTGAGTTACATTACCTTGGTGGAAATAGAGTTATTTTATTCAAGTGTGACTGGTGGGATGTAATCAATAGTGGAAGGGGAATAAAGAAGGATGAATATGGGTTCACGTGTTAGAATTTCGAACGTACCATATGCACAGATGAACCATTTGTGCTTGCATCTCAAGAAAAGCAAGTCTTCTATGTTCAAAATTCAAATGAGGAAAATTGGCATACCGTTGTAGAGATACAAACTAGAAGGGTTTATGATTTGAATAAAAAAATATTTACTAATGATCCAGAGCCATATCAACATCTTATAACACTTCATAATCAACGTGATGTGCATGAGTTGATCGAGAATGATTTAATCAATTGGGATAGAAATGATATTGCAGGAGAAACTATCCAAACGGATGTTCTACTATCACGACAAGAAAACATTGTTGAAAGAGATAATGAATTCATTCATGATAATGATATAGATGATGTGTAGCTAATAATATTGGTAAGTACATAAATATATACTTACCAGATATACAAATTATAATTTATTTCATATTATTTATGTAACTTATTTTGTATTACTTTTTCTAATTTACTTTATTATGTAGGAAATGTCACATCGAAGAGAAAGAGTACAAATAGTGTCTCCAAAAAATGAGTTGGACAATCTACAACAACTCTTAGACATACAACCTGCTGCAACTACTACTCCTAGTAGTTCTGATCCTTCTGATTCTTCAGATCCTTCTGTTGTAGGTATGATTAAGAAGATTATGTTTAACTTTACATATGATAAATGTGTTTACATATATTTAATTTCTTGAATGATAGGTTTTTAATGTTTAATTTTATATAAGATAAGTAAATTATGTTTCTTTTAATTTCATTATTACTTTTAATAGGTTCATCCTCTAGCAAAAAAAGGACACGTGGCCCAACACGTAACTTAGATTTACTTAGTATGAAACCCGAGGAAAAAAAAACTACACGATTCAATACCAGAGGGCAAGTTGCTTATGATGGAAAATGGGAAAGATTGTCAAGCTATATGGGAACATTGGTGCGATCTCAACACAATGTACCCATCCAAGTTCAAGATTGGAATCATGTTAGTGAAGATGTGAAGGAAAAGATTTGGGCCTTAGTATTGGTATATACTAATTACTATTCAATCTAAATTGTAATGTTATTGTTTAAAAATGATACCTCTTATTTATACATGACATTTTAATGCAATACAGGAAAAATATGAACTAGAAGAAACATGTAAGAGCTACATTCTTCAATGTTGTGGAAATTTGTTTAGAAGCTATAGAAATAAAATGAAGGCCAAGTATTATAACCCTTATAATACACATGAGGAGAGATTGTGCCATCGACCTCCACACTTATCGGATGATGATTGGAGGTGGCTCATCCACTTTTGGGGTACACCTGAGGCCAAGGTAAAGATAATGATCTTTTCTTGATAATGTATCTTATGGTACTCATATTCACATAAAATAATATTTATTAGTTATATCTAACCTAATACTTCATGTATATAACTTTTATTATGTTTCTATTACCTATATAGGTGACTTGCTATTTTTTAATTGATGTAGGATATCTCAGAAAAAAACAAGGCAAATAGGGCAAAACAAGTGATAAAGCACACATCGGGATCAAAAAGTTATGCTCAAATTCAATATGAACAGGTTGGAAATTTATTATTAATATGATATGTTTGTACATTAATAATTCATCATAAATAACTCAATTGTTTTACTTATAAGAATAGGCACAAAAGAAGGAGGATCGAAGTGAGCCCAATAGAATTGAGATGTTTGCCTTGACACACACAAGAAAAGATGGGACGCCTGTTGATGATCATTCTAAGGAGATTATGGTAATGAAGTAAATAAATTTTATATACTTGTGTTTCAATCATAGCCTCATACTAAATTATTTTAAAAGTCTAACAATTTTTTTTTTTTTTGTTTCTTATAATTCCAGGATCAATTTCAGCAATTGCTATCCCAACCTGAGGGGACATCTTCTTCTACTTCTGCATCATCTGGAGCATCTACATCTGTAGCATCTACATATGTAGATGAGATATATACTCAAGTCATGGGTCTAGAGAGGCATGGTCGTGTTCGAGGGTATGGATTTGGTCCTACTCCTACCTCAATCTTTGGTTCTACTAGTAGAAGGCGATCAGGAGTTATTATTTCAACACAACTTGAAAACACCTTAGAGATGCTAATAGCTGCAGAACAAAAGTTTACAACTGCAATTGAAGAACTCTCAAATGTGAAATATGAACTCTCACACGTGAAAGAAACATTTGAAGAGAGGTTGATAGAAGTTCAAAGGAAGACACGTGAAGAAGTGAAAGAAGAGCTTGAAGAAAAAATGATGGAAATGCAAAGAAAAATGCAAGCACAAATTCAAGAACAGATGATGCAAATGATGCAACAATTTCAGCAAAAGCAGTAGAAATTTGAAGATTTTGCTACATCTTTATATGATAAATTCTCTTAACTTTTTTGAAGATTATGCTACTTATTTATATGATAGATTCTCCTAACTTTTTTTTTGCTTTCTATGACTATTATGTGATGTTTGGTTGGTTGATTTGTTATATTATGTTAGAATGTGAAACTAAATTTGTATCTCTTTGTTTTTTGTTTGTTTGTTTGTTTTTTTTTGTTATATTATGTTTTTTTATTTAATGACTTATATTGATATATAAGTTTTTAACTAGCTTGAAATAATTGATTGTAATATATTGAAATTGGTTTAATTGCTTAATTGCATATACAGGTCTAAAATGGGTTTGTTTGGGTTTATAACAGGTTTGGGAAATTTTAATTTATAAAAAACCAATGTCCAAAATATAACAAATTTTAGTCATGACCACTAAAAAATTGTGACCATAAGTGTACTTTTAGTCATGCTCAATAATGAACCGTCACCAAAATTTGGGGATAGGTGGCCATCATATGATTAATTTCAGTCACGGTCATTAATAGTCGTGACCATAAGTGGACATTTTGTCATAATAGACTTAATGATTAGTCACGATCACTTAATTACCATAACCATATACCTATATTTAGTCACGATTAATGAATTGACCGTGAGCATACGATCAGTTTAGTCACGGTTAGGGCATTGACTGTGACCATAAGATTACATATAGTCACGGTCACTTTATTAACAATGACTATAGACATACATTTAGTTACGGTTAGGGAATTGAGTGTGACCATAAGTTTACATATAGTCACGGTCATTTTATTAATCGTGACTATAGACATACATTTAGTCACGGTTAGGGAATTGAGCGTGACCATAAATTTACATTTAGTCACAGTCATTTTTATTAGTCGTGACTATAGACATACATTTAGCCACGGTTAGGGCACTGACCGTGACCATAAGTTTACATTTAGTCACAGTCATTGTATTAACCGTGACTATAGACATACATTTAGTCACGGTTTAGGGCATTAACTGTGACCATAAGTTTACATTAATCCATAAATTTACATTTAGTCACGATAACTTACTTGAACATGACCATAAGCTTACATATAGTCACGATCGATAATTTTACACGTGACTATAAGTGTACATTTAATCACGTTCATTATTTGATCGTGACTAAAGGTTAAACATATAGTCACGATTTATTACCTGACCGTGACTAAATTAACTTAATAAATAGCAAAGTATTCTGAATTTTTTCGTCACAGTTTTTGTATGACCGTCACAAAAAAAGAAATCATATGATCACGATCACTTAGGAAACCGTGACCAATACCTTTAGCTACGCCTCATACTATGACGCTTGGTCACAATTTCATAAGACCGCGACAATAGGTTTTGGTCACAAATATATAAGATTTGGTGACGGTTGGCGACCGTCACCAAAAATCCTATTTCTTGTAGTGATCCAAAGATTTTTAGTCCAAGAGTAGTTCACTACCACCAAGTATTATATTGCCTTCTTTGAGTTGAATAAATTAAGCTTGGAAGTAAAGTATGTGCTTTGGAATTTATTTTGGGAATGACAAAATTGAATTTAATATAAAAATGAATTTTAAAAAGTTGAAGGAATTTTAAAGTAATCTTATTTCCTTTTTTATTTTCACTAGGAAGAAATCTCCTCTTTTTCAAATCTTCAATGCAAAGACTTGATCTTGAGCTCTTCTCAAATCTACTTTGATGTAAGAGTACGTTCTCAAAAAGGAGAGGAGCTCCCTAGGTTATTCTACATTTCATTTTTTAATACTATGTCTAGTTCCTAAAAAAAATTGAAAGAAAGAAAATAAAGAGAGAAAATAAAGAGAAAAAGTCAAATAAGATTAAAAAAAATTAAAGTTAATAAATTATTTTTTATATGTTTTTTCAAATTTATTTTATTTATTTTTCTCAATTATATAAATTTTAAATAATTTAAAATTCATAAATTTTTAAATAATCGTATTTTCCATAATGAAACCAAACATGAGAGAAAATCATTTTTCTTATCACTTATTTTCTTTTCTTAATACTTTTCGGAAACCAAACATAGCATAAGAGTTTCACCAACTATGCGTAAAAATTATCTCTCAATTTTTAAATCTATAAAAGATTCTTTTACACAATCTACGAAGCAAGAAAATCTTGCAACAATGTGAGGGAGTATCCAATCAAGCTGAATACAACAACTATCCAGCCGAAGACAATATCAATACCCTTCTCTACCATTTCTGCCTCTTTTGCTTAGGCAACCTCTAACATTTATTATGTTTATTAATTTTGTGTTTTCGATGAGTGTCTAGACCTTCCTGTTCTTCTACTACTTTTTGTAAAGATTATGGGAAAATCTAGCTACCAACCCTTTTTCTATTGTTGAAAGACCGATTCATATCCCTCTAAGCTTCATATTTAAGCTATTGTTTCCTTATTAGTTTTCACTTTTCAATATTACTTTAGGTTATGTTTGGTTCCCAAAAAATACTATGAAAATAAAAAGACTATTAAGAAAAATAATTTTTTCATGTTTAGTTTCACTATAAAAATATAAAAGAAAATAAAATATAATTAAAATTAATTTAAAATTTATATATTTTAAAATTATTTAATCTTGCTATAATAAAAATAAATAAGTAAAATGAGTTTGAAAATACGTATAAAAATAATTTTTTATTATTTTTTTATTTTTCTTCATTTTTTTATTTCCTTTTACTTTTTTTATTTTTATTTTTATTTTCTTTCCTTAGCATTTTCTCTCAAATTTTTTGGGAACCAAACATAGCCTTAAACTTCGTATTTAAAATGTTTTTTTGTTATTGGTTTTTACTTTTTAATTTTATTAAATTTCATATTCTATCAACACTAAGGTTTTTTTTTCTTATCAAAAAGATAACTATTTGTCAAAACACAAATAATAATAATAATAATAATAATAATAATAATAATAATAATAATAATAATAATAATAATATTTTATCGTTACTTTCTATTGATCCAAAAATTCTCAAAATCAAAATTTTAATTAGAGAAACTTGAAAACCCTTTTATGGAGGAAAGACAAGAGGCTGAGAATTTGAACTATTAAACCTTAATACCTTTCGAGATGATCCACTAAGGAGTCAGAGACAATATTTCATTGTATAAAGAATACATTAGGGTGTTGATCGATATAATATTTGTGCAAATACACATAGGTGTCGATCAGTACTACAAAACTTGTGGAAAGAAACATGTGTTGGTCAATATAAGACTCGTGGATTTTTTTATACTTAATGGATTATTTGTGATTCATAAACCATCCATGATTTTTATATATCTAGGATTTCTAGGTGGTTTTTATGTATTATATCATATTTCTATTGTGCGATTGGATTTATGTGTGCATGGAATTGATCAACATTTACTTATAATTTATATATTTGGAAAGAACATAAATATTAGAAAATAGATTATAACTTTTGTAATATTTTTTCGTTAGACTATTTATTTACTTGTCTACCAAGAATAAGTTGTTTCACTAAGATGTGTATCTTATTAGAATAATCTCTTAGAATATCCATATCCCATCATCATGTCAATTTAAAAGTTGTGTTAGGTTAACTAAATATGTACGAGATAGGATAAAAAAACGATATAATATATCTTATTTTGTGTTCAATCAAATATATTATCCTAACATTTTTTATATTATAGGAAAATGATAATTGTAAGTTGAAATATAAGATATGAATATCCCCTTAATCATAAATTTATTTTTTTCATCTTTTTTTTTTTTTCAATTTTTGATTTCACACATTTTGCAAAATAAAAATTTTGATTAAAAAAAATTAAACTTGTAGTTAAAAAAAACTATAAATATGTATAGAATATATCATAAATACACAAATAGTTTTTATATATTTAACAACACATTTTTAAAAAAAATAAATAAATTTTTTAATTATAAATATTCTTAACCAATAGAAATAAAGGGACACTCTCACCAATTTATTAAATAAATTAATAATTATTTCATGAGCTAATGAGATGATCAATTTTTTTACCACTTACCACCTTATCTTTATAAAAGTTCTCATAGCACCACTATAGGGAGGAAATATGCAGAGGATCCACGTTTTCACTTTCCCTTGCATACTTCAAGTATTTATGTCTTATTTTAAATTTATGTTGTAATTATTACTTGATATAAACATAAAAGAAGGAGATCATAAATCTTTAACATTAACAAAAAAAAACTTATTAAATTATAAATTATAAAACAATTTTTAAATAACATTAAATATTAGAGAAGCTTTAATTTTTTTAAATAACAAATATTGTGATGCAATATAATTTTTATTTTTGAAAAATATCGAATATTGTAATACAATATATTTAATGTATTTCATTTGATATAATATCTAAAAATATTATATACCACTAGAAGTAAATCAAATAACATCTTAGAAAAAACTAATACCGATTTAATACCTATCAAACTCTCAATCTCCTCCATTGAAAGTATATAAAAATTTAAGTAATTAAATAAAGGTACAAACAATGAGATTAAGGTACAAAAAATAAGATCAGACACACAAAATAAGACTAATGTACAAATATATGGAATCAAAATACAAAGTTAAAGCATAAATGAATGAGATCAGGGTACAAAATGATAGGTATAAAGCAATGAGACTTAAATAAATGTTATAAGCTTGATCTCATTTTCAATCGGTATATGTGTTTTTATGTAATTTTTTATATTTTATTTTTAATATTAAAAAGGTTCACAAATAATGTACTCAAATATGGCCGAAGTTGAGTAACAACTAATAACAGAGCTTCCCTAATTTAGCCAATATAGTGTAGAGAGACAAGCTCATTACAGGCTAGAGCAATGTTTTGAAAATCGGCCCAAACCGGTTGAACCGATTCAATCGTCTACTAGACCCTTTTTCGCTTCGGTTTGCCTTTCCAAAGCTAGGCTTGAAGAGATAGCCCAAAAGGGGAATGGGCCAAGTATTACATGGGCCATAAATCATGCCTCAGCCTCAACCAGCCATTCATTAAATAGGCATTTACTTTTGAAAGTGTAACAAACCTTTTAATAATTTTTAGGTTATTTGATTAAAAATGCATTTTAGAAACCCAAATTTTGAAATCTAACCCTTCATATTTTTTTTTTTTATCACATTTTGATAAAAATATCCTTCTTTTCTTGTAAAAATAATTATTTCTTTTAAAACATACATGCAAATATTTGAAATAGTCAAAGACATTTATATAAAAAAATGAATTACTTTTTAAACAAAAACATGCAAGAGATTAAATTCACAAATATGAAGATTATTTCATCCCTTTTAACCAATTAATTTTTTTTAAATTATTATGTTATATAAATTTAGATATATATATATTTAACTAAATATTTAAAAAAAATTATATCTTGAATGTATTTGCATACTTAAATATTATCTATATTTTATTTAATAAAATTTAAAAAAATAACATATTTATATTTTTTGCTTTATTATGATTAAATTTGATGATATATATATATATATATATATATATATATATATATATAAAAAGAAAATAATAAAATATTATTAAGTTTTTTCATTATTTATATATTTATAACATGGCTATTGTTGAATTATAGATTCAACAATTAGATGCAAGAGTTTTTCCATTATTTTTTATTATACTTTAATGATTGAAGTGGTGGAAGTCATCAATTCGAACTTGATTATTCCTAAACTTAATGTGAGTTTTCTTATTTTGACTTTCCTATCACCTTGCTAGTTGATAAGAGGCTTGCGGGATTAATGTGATAGGATATGGATTACTATATTTCTAGTAGCGAACACTAGGTGAAAATGAAGCACATGGATACAAGTTATACCTTGAAATGAAAAACAATTTTGAATTAGTTTTATTTACAAATAAAGAAGTTATAAGTAATGCAACTATGAATCTCATGGAAAATTCGACTTTGATTTAGGATGAATACTTTCAACATGCTTAATGTATATAAATCAAACGGGAAGTGATGTTTCCAATGGCAGATGAGTGAATGACGCATTCATTTCTTTCCTTTTTGGAAAGATTTGATAAAAAATTCACCCATAACGTATATAAAAAATTAATGTTAGTTGTTTTCAATTCAAGTAACTTATTTTATTTAAACTTCCATTTTTTTTTCCTTTTTGGAAAGATTTTTTATATTTTAAATATTTTTTATATTTGATTAATTTTAAATTTTAATTTCTTTCTTCCAATGGTGAAAGTATTAACTTACATGAAATTTCATTAATAAAACCATGTTATAAGACATTAAAAATTTTTAAAATGAGTAATTAAAAAGTGATAAAAGGCTAAAGGGGTCATTATTGTACTATTAGTATAAAATTACTTAATTTGAAAATAAATATCAATAATAACTTATTTCATTAAAATGAAATTTCAAAATTTCAAAATTTCAAAGTCCACTTTAAAAAGTTGATCCATGCATCTTGAAAAAATTGATGATAAAAACATAAATAAAAAATTATTTGATTTTAGAATTAAATTAAAGGAATATTAAAAATAATATAATTTTAAATTAAATAAATAAAATATGAAAGTAAATTTAATAGAGTCTATCTATTTTTTATAACTTTATGGGAACATCTCTCAATATAAAAAAATCTTAAAACTTTTGGCTTGAAAAAACTTAATATAAAAGTGATTTTTTAAATATAAAAGTGATTTTTTTTAAAAAAAATTAATATTATTAATACTTTCACTTTGCCAAACTTAAGAACTTTGAGATTATGAACTTTCCCGCAAACTTACAGCTCTCAGCGACGCATGGAACTAGAACTAAGGGTTTCTTCTTACTTGCAAATCTCTTCACTCTTCACATCGCCTTCTGATACTTTTTCAACTCGCTCATCCTTTTATCAATTATATTCATTTAGCTATTAGAAAAAATAAAAAATAGTAACAAAGTCTGTAACTTTTTTTTTATTATTGTTCTAACACTTGAGAAATCTAAAAAGTTGATTTTTTTTTTTCCCTTTTATTTTATGCTATGTTTTTAACTTTAACTTTATTGTTTTGATTTTGTAAGTTTTTCATTTGCTAATTCCCATGTATTTTCTTAAAGTATTATGCTTTTTATTTTCTTTATTGTAAGTTTTGAAAGAGGCATTGGAAATGAATGGATGTATGTGAGGGGTTTTTCACCTAAAAAACTATTTTTTTTTGGTGGATTATCCTTTAAGATTGGATATAAACTTAGACAAAGAAAAGAGATTTTTTTTTCTTTATTTTTTTATGGATAGTCTTTGTTCAATATTTGTCCAAATACTAGTGGAATTTGGTCTCTTTATGTTAGGATTTTTGAGAAATTCTTCCTTATAGAATATAATTTGGCATTCTCTATCATAATTTCTTCAAGAAATAAACAACTCACCTCCATTATAATTCAAAAGCTATTTCCTTTGGAAAATCCCAATGGGTTGCAACTTTCTTCTATGTGGCTATTTTCTCACAAATCAAATAGACAAAGTATGAAGAAAAATGAGTAGAAGATGAAAAGTAGTGATGGAGTAGTGGGTGTTGCAAAGGTTAGAGAATTTGCCATGGATGCAAGTGAAGAAGGCCATTAAAGATTTAGCTTGTTTGATTTTCAGGAAAATTGATTATTTTAATATAATATTTAGTCAATTCATATGATTTTTAGTATATAACTATTTAATTCTTTTTTAAATGACATAATTAATAAAAAGTTTTTGCTTCAATTTTAGTGCTACTTCTAATTTTATAAGATGCTAAAACAAAAACATTTTTAATATAAATATTTAACATAAAAATAAGTTAATTTATGTGACATAATAATAATAATAATAATAACAACAACAACAACAATAATAATTATTATTATTATTATTATTATTAATTGAAATAACATAATGATATACTAGAGGAGTTCCAAATAAATAAAAACCTAAATCTAATTAAAATTTTAAAATATATTAATAAAAAATCAAGTTTTTTTTTCAATGAGAAAATGAGAAAACCATAAAAATTACACAAAAATTATTTATCGTTAGGCTTACTATAAGAATTTAGTTAAAAAAATTATAAATTCTTGAAAACCACTTATTGCATTTTGGTTCATGGGAAAAGCCATAACTAAGATGGTGTTTTTTTTTTTACTTAATTATAAATAAAACTTAAAATTAAATAATTCTTAATAGTGTTTAGTAATATGTTTTTTGTTTTTTAATATTTAATTTTTATTAAACATTAGAAAGTAAAGAAAAACTTATCACTTTTTCTCTTTAGAAAAAATTTAATTATTTTAATTTTTTATTTAACTAAAAATTTATAATAAGTCATGAAAAAGTATTAAAAAAAATAAACAACATAAAATGTGAAAACAAATTACAAATGCCCTCTAATTTATATATTTAATAGATTAAGTGATTTTTAACAAAAATTAAATAACAAATGGTATAAATTCTATGTCGAGATGTATTAATTTTTTTTTGAGTTTTCATCATTAACTCTTTTATCAAAATCTCTTAATTTTAAAATAAACGTGAAAATTAATCAAAACAACCCAAAATAATAAAAGAATTACTCACAGTTATTTTATTTTCTACTATATAACAATAAAATTTATTTTAATATTTACAAAACTATAAGCATAATTTAAAAGTATTTATATTTCTTATTTTTAAAAGTAGGAAAAAAAAAAGTGCATCCAAATGACTACACTCTTGTATATGTATAGCTGCTAAAAATTCATTTGACTTGAAGTTAATTGGCATTCAATAGGCAAGCCATAAAATAAGAGGATTCTCTAATAAACAAATATTTGGTTTATGATTCCACATCAAATCATATTCAAAACTGATTATTAAATTTGAATCTTGCATGATATATAATGTGTATTACCTTTTTTTTTTTTTTAATACTAAGTGGACTCCATAAAAAATAACAAATAAATAAATTCCAAGTTGGGTAAACAAACATAGAGTGGGGACTGGGGACCTTGGGCAGAGTGTTAAAAGTGGAAGATTTTGTCTTCACCACTAAGTTTGTATAAGGAAAAAAAAACAAGACAAAAGTAGAAAGTAAGGAATTATGGTAAGATTTTTGGGTAAGGACCAAGGTGTGAATGAAGATAAATGTATCATTTCAAATAAAAAAGTAGGTGGGGTTTATTTGGAAAGAGCATGAGTTCAAAAAGAACTCCCATCACCTTCCAAGATTCCCCATAGCACCTCCATCACCTCTCCAAATTCCCAAAACCCCTTTCTTTTTTTTCTTTTTTTTTGGCTCTTTGTCCATCTTTAACCTTAATAATATGAAACATTTGGTTAAAAGGGATTAAGACTATGTTTGGTTCTCAGAAAATTTGAAGGAAAATGCAAGGGAAAGAAAATACAAAGGAAAAATAGAAGGAAAGAAAAAGTGAAGGAAAATAAAAAATGGATTAAAAGTTGATAAGTTATTTTTATTTTTTACTTCAAAGTCATTTTATTTATTTTAACTCATTAATATAAAGATTAAATAATGTTAAAATACATAGGTTTTTAATTAGTTTTAATTATATTTTATTTTCTTTTATATTTTTCATAGGACAACCAAACATGAAAAAATAATTTTCCTTTGCATTTTTTTTCTTTCCTTAGTATTTTCCGGGAACCAAACATAGCCTAAATAATCCCTAGAATCGGAAATCTAACTCTTCTCATGTATTTTTTTTTTTAAAAGTAATCAATTTTTGACATAAATGTCATTTTCTGTTTTAAGTATTTACATGTAGGTTTTAAAAGAAGAGTTATTTTTACAAGAAAATAATAAGGATATTTTTGTCCAAATGATGCCAAAAAAAGGTGGGAGGTTAAATTTCAAAAATTGGGTTTTGAGAAGCCTTTTTAATCGAATAACCCTAATAATATTCATGCTCCATGGGTCTTTTATCTTCCCATTCTTTAAATGTTCAACTCCATTGGTTTTGGAAGTGTTTTGATTACTCAAGTCATATTCTTAGCCATTTAAATGATATTTTTAAAATACGTTCCTACGATTTAAAATACATTTATTTAATATAAGAAACAAGCACAAACTCAAATTCAACATTCTAAAATACTTGAACAAGCAAACAAAAATGATATAATATTAGGCTAAGATAATTCAAAACTGATAACCTTAACTTAAGATAATTAAAAAGTGAGAAATATTATAATTCATTCATTATCCTTTTTATATTTTTCATATTTTAAATAAAACATTAGATAATATAATTTTAAAATAATAAATAATCATAATGTAAGGGTTCGGGTTTTGACGGGTTATTTGAACCTTCAACTCATGTCATCTCAAATGTTTTTGAATTAATTGATTAAAATAAATGAAATTATTCTCACATTTGTGAATTTAACATCTTCTATATTTTTACTTGAAGATTAACTCATTTTTTTTAATATAAATGTCTTTTAATTATTTCAAGTATTTACACAGATTTTAAAACAAAAAAAAAAATTATTTTTACAAGAAAAGAATGACGTTTTTGTCAAATATGATAAAAAAAGATAAAGGGTTAGATTTTCAAAATTATATTTTCGACCATTTTAATCAAATAACCCAATATTTTTTAGTTGATATTTTTGTAACCCAAGATTAATCCAAACCCATCCAAACTTTGCCCCTGTCAACTCAAATTTCAATTGGACTCGTTTAAGTTGCAGTCCTACTTTTATATGACCTTGACATCCTTTGTCGTTCATGACTTGTGAGATGTTTGACTTCACATATTTTTAAGTAATGTTTGAATTTGATATTATTTATCATAATCCATTTTTATATGTAGATATGGTCTGTTTTAAGTTCATTATTATCATGACTTTAAAATGCTTTTACACAATTCAAAGATGCTATCTCACATGAATGTAAAAAAATTTTATTCCCCAAGTCTGGGATGTCACACAAATGCCATAGGGTGTTCATCACTCATACATTGAATGTTTTTCATGGTGGCCATAACTAGTCAATTGGACACCATGAAGAGTGTCTAGATCTCTTATACCAAACATTATAAAAGGTGTGTAGATTTAGAGATCCAAAAGACCATGAACTCCTTTTTTCATTAGGTTCAAAAGGTTGAAAAATGATTAAAAAAAATAGAAAAAAAAAATCTTTATCTTCATCTTTATAAATAATGATTTGTTTGTCTTTCACTTCAAAACAACAATTTTCTATAAATTTTGTCAAGATTGTGAATAGAGAAATTGGTGAAAATGAAAGGGATAATGGCAAAGTTGTCTTTTCATTTTATGATCATTTTTGTTTTCCTTGAAAACGGTTAAAATGAAGTGGATGTGAATGAATAGGTTCAAGGAAGGTTTGGTTTAATCTCAAAACTCCTCTTTTACAAAAAAATTACACTTTTACCCTTAACCTTTTTACGTATCCGTTAAAACCCTTTATATGTACTCTAAATTTCTTCCCTTTATATGCTTTTCTCTGCTCTCTAGGTGGAGGGAGATGGTTGGTTAAGAAGTACAACATGAAGTGGGTTATGGGAGCTCTAGGCATTGTGTTGAGTGATCCACTAATTGTTGTCGGTCCATAGGTGAGTTTTTTGAAACGTAAGTAGTGAAAACCAATCTTATTTGGAGCAAAGAAACTAGGGTAATTTGTATTAGGGTTATATCTTTTGTTGTTATTTAATTAGTTAAATGAATTCTAAGGCTTTATTTGATTTCTAGAAAATTTGAGAAAAAATACAGGGAAAATAAAAGAAAATTATGAGGAAAAACAGAAGGAGAGAAAAAAATAAAATTAATAAATTATTTTAATATATTATTTCAAATTTATTTTATTTATTTTAATATTTTGATATAAAAATTAGATAATTTGAAAATGTATCAATTTGTAACTAGTTTTAATCATATGGGTTAATTTCATTCACCTTCTCTGAGGTTTTAACTAAATACATTTAGCTCTCATATGTTTGAATTTTTATCAAATATCTCTCTTATTTTGAGTAAGAGAAACACAAGTAAAAATTAAAAAGATGAGAATAATAGGAGAGATATTTGATAAAATTTCAAATCAATAAGGATCGACATAAGTGAATGAAATTAATTATAATTATATTTGATTTTCTTTGATATTTTTCATAGTACAATCAAACATTAAAAAATAATTTTCCTTATCAAAGATAACATATAACATAAGATTATATTTGGTTCGCGAAAAGTAGTAAGAAAAAAAATTAAGAAAAATGATTTTCTTATATTTAATTTTATTATGAAAAATATGGAAGAAAGTTAAATATAATTAAAATTATTAAAAATTTTATATATTTTAAAGTGATTTAATCTATATGTGAGAAGAGTTATTCCATGAAAAAAAAGTTTAAAATAAATATAAAAATAATTTATTGATTTCAAATTTACTTTTTATTTTCTTTTACTCTTTCTTCCCTTCAACGTCTTCTTTCCATTCCCACGGACTTTCCTTCAAACTCAACTTTTCGATAACCAAACATAACTTAAAGTTTTTTAAGTCTTTTCATTTTTTGGGCATCAAGTGGAAAATCTTGTATGGGTTTTGCAAATAAATTCAACTGCCCTGTGCTATCAAGGTTAGGTTTCAATCTGATATGAGATTTTTCGTAATCTTGTAGGAGCACGGTTGGAGATGGAGGTTTTGGTCATTCTAGGATAGGAGAGATTGGAATGGCATTTACGATATTATGGTCAAGTTTGGGGCTACTTTCTAAAAGTTTCCCGAGGCGTGGCTTTAAAGGGACCCAAGGTCCCTCTTTTTCTTTACAGCCCACTTTCTTTTTCATTCTTTTATGGTTCTTTATCGCATTTCCTTTCTTATTTCTCCACTATGTTTCTATTCAAATTACCAAACTCTCCTTCCCTTGCCTCCACTTTCACTATTCCTATTTCTACACTATTCACTCATGCAATTACCCTTTTATTTTTTAAAAATTAAATTAATAACAAGGATAAAATCTGGAATATAATTAATTTTATATTTAAAATCTAGAATCATGATGTAATATTTATACAAAAAGAATAAATATGGGATTTTTTTTTCTATTGGTAGCATGTTTGTACTTCTAAAAACACCAAAGGAAAAAATCATTCTAACATTTTCTAAGGTAATCTAATTCCCCATTTAATAATTTAATAAAAAATTTACTAAATGTAATTTTCTATAATTTTGTGGAATTAAAAAAAATATATAACACCTAGAATTCTTAATCAGAGCAACTGATGGGCATTACAGTCATTTGGCACGAGTGGCAATCTCGAGGATAGATGAAGCATGGAGGGTATTAACTAAAGCAGTTATGTTCTTATTCCTGCCTTTATTTTGTGTCTTCAACGAACCTCCGACTTTATAATCCTTTTCTTTTATTTTGTATTTTCATTTTTTTTCTCTCTCTTGGATTTTGACCGTTGCTTTTCTCAACGTCTCTCTTCCTTCCCCTCCCTTCGCTCTCACAGTCTCACACAGTGATCAAGCTCTCGCTCTCAAACCCACTACCCCAGGTATGTTATTCCAATGCAATTCATTATGAACTCTTTCTTTCTTTCTTTACTTCCTATTTATTTTTTCCTCTTTTTTTTTTTTTTGTTAAAAAAAAAATTTGTACAGATTTTTTTTTCTTCAAATAATTATTTGAAAATGTCAACTTCTGGGTTTTTCCCCCCTAGTTTAGAAGTGGGTTTTGAGTATAATGTTCACTTGAGCTTTTTATTTTTTTGGTTTCTTTTTTAAGTTTTACTTTTTGGATTTATAGAGTTTGAATGTAATTTCTGAAATGGTTTTTCATTTTTCTGTTCATCTGAGTTCTGCAGTGTTCATGTTCATTGTAAGCTCTAGCTGAATCATTTCTTGTAAAGATATTTTCAGAACAATTCATGAACTTTTTCTAACAATTCTTTGATTTTTTCCTTCTCATTTTTCTTTTTGTGCAGTTTCTGTTGTTTAAGCAACATGGGGTTCACTATCTTCATCTTTTTATCTTATGATTTTTATTTTCATTTTTTGTTCATCAGAATTATGTTCAATTTCCCATTTCTTAATTCCCCCAAATTTTCTACGTTTGAGAATTGGATTTGAGTGCAAAAAAAGGGAAATCTTTTTTTTCTTTTTTTTTTTTTCCAAATGGGTTTTTGGTATCATTGAAAATTTTTGATCCGTTACCTGTTCTAGTAAACACTATGAGGAGATTTCACCATGCGAAATCTGCAAAATGGTTAGTCTGTTTTTTCTTCTCTGCTTTATACCTTTCTCTTCTTTTGATGTACTTACTGAATATGATATTTTGCAAATTTGATTTCACATTTCTTTTTGTATGTGAGTCTCTTCTTCTTCTGAATGATCTTTCTTTTATTTATTTTAGTATTCTTTTTCATCTTTGCTTGCCCCTTTAAATTTTCCTTTTATTGGAATCTCCACCTTGGTTTTTTTTTTTTTTTTACCTAAATTTATTCATTTTGAGTTGTAAACTTCACAACTTTGATCACCCATAATGATTCTTCCTTCAAATCTTCATACAAAAGTCTGATGCTTAATTTCTTTCATTTGAAGTCTTTTTGGGTTCTTCTTCAGACAGGAGGTTTCTTTCCATTTTGATGATTTTTTAGCTCCAGGGTTTTTAAGGAATTGAAGAGAAAGCTGAGAATCTCTATTTCTTTGTTCTGTTCTTGACTCCCATTTGTGACTTGGGAGCTAAGAAAAGTACCATCTTTTCAAACTTTTGTTTCCTTGCATGTAAACCTCTGTTTCTGTAACTTGAGCTGTTTTTAGCTTGATTTATGGGAATACCTTCACTGTTTTCATGTATGATAATTCCCCTTCATCAACTTCACCTCTCAAAATTCTCTGTTTATCTTCAACAGTGAGGGAAATCCTTATGAATCTGGTGGGAAATTTGCAACAAAACCCTTGTGATTTTGATTTTGATTCAAGGCTGAAGAAGTCCTAAAAATTGGCGAGGGAAAAGAGGGCGAAAGAGGGGGAGAGCAATGGGATGTTCTACATCCAAGTTGGAAGATGAAGAGGCCATACAGCTTTGTAAGGATAGGAAGAGATTCATTAAACAGGCTGTTGAGCAAAGAGCCCGGTTTGCCTCTGGACATATTGCTTATATCCAATCCTTAAGAAGAGTTTCTGCTGCGCTTCGTGATTATATTGAAGGAGATGAGCCCCGGGTGTTCTTGTTGGATTCATACATAACCCCATCCTTCACGCCTGTAAAGAAAACAAGCTCTGGTTTCATCCCAATTTCGTCGAAATCCTTCTCTGCAACACCAATCCAATCTGAACCCAATTCATCTTTGAAAGTGAATTATCTAAGGCCAGGTGGGAACCCAGCAGTCGTGGTTGAGGAGAGGCCCCAGTCACCGGAAACTGGTAGAGTTGAAACCTACCCTCCAATGCACCATCTGGGGATCGATGGGTTTTTTGCAATGCAGTCTTCACCCATGCATTCTTCGTTCTTCTCTTATACCCCAAATAATAGACCTAATTTAGCTCCTCCTTCACCTCAAACCTCTCAGTGGGATTTCTTTTGGAATCCATTTTCAACATTAGACTATTATGGGTACCCTAACAGTAGCAGCCTTGATCAGCCGGCCATGGATGATGAGATCATGGGAATAAGGCAGGTTCGAGAAGAAGAAGGGATTCCCGACTTAGAAGAGGAAACAGAGCAAGAAGAAACTGAGAGGAAGATAGATATAAGTGAGGAAAGAGATGACATTGACATGAACTTTGTTAGAGAAGAAGTTATCGTTGAGGATGCTGATGATGAAGATGATGAAGATGAGGATGAGGATGAGGATGAGGATGATGATGATGATGATGCAGATAGTGGGATTGAAATGGAGCATGAAGTGAAAGGACTACGATCCCAAGGTAGTGGGAGCATAAGATTGTCTGAAGGTCAAGGGCAAGTTGAGATTGGTAATCAAGAAACAGCAGTAAGTGATCAAAAATCCAAGGAAGAAACTCCTGGTTTTACTGTTTATGTAAACCGACGGCCAACAAGCATGGCAGAAGTTATCAAGGATCTTGAAGAGCAGTTCATGATTGTTTGCAATTCAGCAAATGAGGTCTCAGCCCTGCTGGAGGCTACCAGAGCTCAGTACGCCTCAACCTCAAATGAACTCTCGGGTGAGTATTTTACAGAATTGGCTTCTGCTCTCTGCATCAAAGCATGGAAATTGCTAGAATGATGAATAAAGCCTATCAACAACAGTTGGCTTGAAATTCCCAATTCGCAACATGACATGGAGATGTAGGCTCTACTTCATAAAAGATGAGATCTTAGAAATGAAAGACATTGTTGCTCTCAGATGAGATGCATATAATTTTGATAGCAAGCTGTTCGTGATTTTCACTAGTGTCAAACACAGCCATCAAATATACAAATACTCATGTATCATTGAACTGCAAATACTGTTTTGTTTTAGTTCTGCTTCTTGACTATCCAAAACTTTCAGGGTATCAATTTACAATATTCTTGTTGTTTTGCAGGTATGAAAATGTTGAATCCAGTAGCTTTGATTCGCTCGGCTTCATCTAGATCATCCTCATCAAGATTCTTAATGAATTCTTCAAGTTCCAGAGATGAAGGTTATGAAAGCAGTAGTGACGTCTCCGAGGAATCCTGTATGTTTTCAGGGAGTCATCAATCGACGCTGGACAGGTTATATGCTTGGGAGAAGAAACTATACGATGAAGTGAAGGTATGACTTACCATCTTCAAACCAACTCTGAAGAAAGCATGGCTCCATATTATTCATTATATATAGAATAGTAAGAGCAAATCAATAATCTCTCCAGTTGTAACCTTCTCTTCTAACAGTCTGGAGAAAAGATTAGGATAGCATATGAGAGGAAATGCAATCGACTCAGAAACCAGGACGTGAGAGGAGATGACCCCTCCTCCGTTGATAAAACAAGGGCAGGGATTAGAGATCTGCATACCCAGATAAAGGTTTCAATACACTCGGTTGAAGCTGTTTCAAAGAGGATAGAAGCTCTGAGGGATGAAGAGCTGCAGCCTCAACTTCTAGAATTGGTACAAGGGTATGTTAATCAACATCATTCAGCAGCATCCACCATCTTCCTGGCATTTTCTTTTTGATCTTTCTCTGCTATCCAATGAAAATAGCAAATTATCATCACTCTTCTGATCATGAACATCTATACTAATCCCACAGGTTAGCTCGGATGTGGAAGGTAATGGCTGAGTGTCATCAGATTCAAAAGCGAACCTTGGATGAAGCCAAGCTCTTGCTGGCTGGAACGCCTTCTAAAATAGCAGAGGCAAAGAAGCAGGGTGCTGTATCAACAACAACTACTGAGCCACACAGGCTAGCCCGTTCAGCTGCCAATCTTGAGGCTGAACTCAGGAACTGGAAAGCATGTTTCGAGTTATGGATAACCTCTCAACGCTCCTACATGCGTGCACTAGCCGGTTGGCTCTTAAGGTGCATCAGGTCAGGCCCGGGCTCTCCTCGTAGGACCAGTGGGGCTCCTCCAATATTTGGAATTTGCACCCAATGGTCCAGGTTTCTAGATGACATCCATGAGGTTCCTGTGCTGGAAGGACTCGACTTCTTTGCGACTGGGGTGGGCTCTCTCTACGCACAACAGTTAAGAGAAGACTCACGCCGGGCCCCAGGTGGATCAAAGAGATTCGGAGGTGGGTCTGGGGGGAGTCTGGAAGTGGTGGAGGTTGGTGGGGTAGTAGAAGAGGAGGTGATGACAGCAGAGAAAATGGCTGAAGTAGCCATCAGGGTCCTATGTGCTGGAATGTCAGTTGCAATGAGCTCACTGACAGAGTTTGCTATTGGTTCTGCCGAGGGATACGCCAACCTGGTTAAGCAATGGGATAACACCAAGTGGCCGCGAGATTCAGGTGAGCCTGGAGTGTAATTTTCTCGCGTTTTGTTAGCTAGGCTAGGTTGGGAATGTTTGTCTATGTAATTACAAAGTTATCATTTTCGTTAGAACACAGCAGCAAAGTACAGAGTAGGGTTGAAATGATATACATGGCTAATCCCCTCCTACCCTCTTATCTGTTTTCCTGTTTCTGTTTGGTTGCTGGGAAGGCCAAGGAAAAGTGAAGAAAGAAGTAAAAACACTTCAAAACTGTAATGGTTGTTTTCTTGGCACCCAAACAGTTTACACCAGTTAAAAACTAACTCACAAGCAGTAACACAAGCACACTTTAGTGTGTGTTGTTCAACAAAGTTTCTCACAGTTGAAATAAGTTTGCGGAAACTTGAAGGACAAGGCGATATCTGACCAAAGAAACTAAGGAATTTTCACATTGCCAGTTCATTTGGACGTAAAAACCACTGAAAGTTAAAAGCCATGTAATCTGCAGTCAAAGAAATACAATATTCTATTAAGTTTCAACAAACAATGTTGAAGAAGAGAACCAAGCGAAATCTCCAGTTTCAGACACAAACTTTCATTAATGCTCTGTTTTGCATGTAAACAAATAAATTATCGATAATCTTTCTGGAAAACTGTCATATTGAAATTTAAATTTCCAATAGTGCCATTGTTTCAAAAATAAGTCTCATGCTTTGCAAATGAACAATTAACTTAAAAATATAAACATCACAGGAGATGCCTTGTAACATACAAATACACCATTAACACAACAAACCAACTTCACGACAATAGCCACAATCAGACCTCATGTAACAGCACTGATTTAATTCGGCTCATCCTGCTCTTCAAATTAAGATAAAAATACAAAATAAGGAAACCATAGAAAATCTTTAAAAATATTCTGCACTACAAAAAAATGTCAATAAAATGTGAGAATACCACTTGATGGGGCCCAAAATAGAGCTTGATCTATTGCACAAGAATTCTTTGATTTGTATGGATTTTTATTTTCCAAAATTTCAATGGAAAATACAGAACAAATGAGACACAAATTAGGAGAGAACAAGCCAATCCTCATGTAGGGTTCTAGCCTTGTGCCGGTAATAGGAAAGAAAGAACTGAAACTTAAACTGAAGAATGTACGCTTTGTTAATAATTGTAATCATCATCCTCATCATCAAGGTCCACTTCATTATCGCCACCACTTACACCCAGGAGAGACAGAAAAACTAGAACTGCAACCAGTTGTGTTACCAAGAAATATTTGGCCCTTCTTCTGAAAGTTTTCTCTTCCTCAGTCTTTTCCCTCTTTGGTTTACTCTTGGCTTTCGAACCTAATAAATGAAACATCAAGTTTAGATGAGTTAAAAAACAATTGTCCACTGAAGAAAGAAAAGTGGTTACTATTAGATGGCTGGGACCACAACTCCACAAATCGGAACTTAATTCATATGACAAGGAAGCATAAATCTTTTGTACTTACTAGTTTAATAATCAGTGGTGTGGTTAAATCATAAATATATAACTCTGCCAACTAATAAGGTAAAATTGAATATGTTCAGGTATTAATATAACATCCTGATCTGATACATGGCTTATGGATAGCAAATGCACAAGACAAGTGCAACTTGCCCATCAATCCAATGAAGAAATAAGAACTCTTTATTGACTTAATGGAAGAACAATAGATTTTACCCATGACTATTTCACATTGGCAATTGCCCCCAACAACAAATAGATCCTCATTAATTTAGTGATACCATTTCATTTTAATAAACAATTAAGGTTTCCCTTCATTCCTACTATTGATAAAACACTTTCTCAATTCCAAAGGAGATGCCCACTTGGCTACATCAGGTCTTACTAGGAAAGAAGACTCAATTTCTTAAGATAAACTTGCAATATGTTCTTGTGAAGTGATAGTAAAAGGGCGTAAATGAGTCTTAACAAAATAATAATAATAAAAGAGAGTAAAAGTCAACTTTACTATTACCCACTATTGTAAGTTTTCAAGTTGAAAATTGAATGGCAGTTGCTTGTGTGATTCTTACATTTAATACATTACATTACAACATATTAAAAAGAAACACTTGATTTGCCTATTCATCAAATAGTGTAATATGCTGAACTTTTACAGAAGGGCCTAAACCAACATTTTCAACAACAGAAAAGAATAAACCCAGGACAGGGAAGTGAGATGCAATGTAGGGCACAAGTGCAATTTTATATGGTAAATTTGGACATTCAAACCTTTATTATATGCTCCTATATCATCAAATATGATCTTGTATCCCAATCCAAATAACAAAAAAATAAAGTTTCCAAATATTTAAAAGACACATCTAACAAAAAATAATAAAATATAAATTTCAATCTACAATAAAAGATTAGAAAACAAAACGAAATTCTATGCTTAACTATCTAGTTGCAGAGAAATTTAGAAACTAGAGGATATAATAACACTTTTTTGGGTGCATGAACATTTTTCAACACAATGTCACAAGATAACCATTTTTTCCTTCAGTTCTTCCAGAAAAAAATAAAAATAAATAAAAGGCAAAACGACATCCCCTATTCAACTTAGAGAAAAAGGGCCAAAAGGACATTGTTTTGCCTTGAGCTTAAAAAAATAAAACAGGTGCCCTCTGCCCAGGCATGGCGCCAGACTTATGGAGTTGCTGCCCCTTTGCCCTAGGTCCACCTAACATGAAAAGAGGAACTAGTTTTATTCAAGGGTCTTATACCCTTTTTTTTCAATGTCATCCCAGCAGTCATGCACATGATATCTACAGAATCCTGAGTTTGGGCCAAGATGTGGCAAAGGGCACAATAATTATTCTTCCAGCCCAGCAATATCAGCCATGCTTTTCATAAAATTCCAGAAACATTGGCTACATTGCTGTATTAACCATCTGCCAAACCAGAATATATCTAGCCATTATTCACAAATGGCAGTTCATTTAGGTAGGCCAAAACTAATAACTTGCAGGATCTCACTGAGATACAGAACCATGGTTTGGATATATGAAGGTATGCAGTAAAGGCAGCTTTGAAACGATTCACCTCATCAAAATTGAGATGGTTAAAATGGTAAGAGATAAATTTAAACAGAGAAAGTATCTTACTCCAATTTGAAGGACCTCTTCTTGATGTTGATGATGAAGGTTCTGCTGGGAACCGCGGGACAGAAGAAGATGAAGAACCAGCTTCCATGAATTCTGTCTTAAGTTTTTCAGCATACTGCACAAGATTACTGTGCTCTAAGAGCTTGCTCCTCAACACCGATGTGTCCTATTTTGAAAAAATAAAGATGGAACTGAACAGGCTTAATATATTTCCTTATTATAAAAAACTTGGGAACTGTCAACTAAATGGAAAAAATTAAATTCCAAGGACTGATGAGTCGTCTTTATCAAAATGCAAGATCAAGTTTCCATTGAAATATGATTACTGAAGAAGAAAGAGCAGATGAAATTGTAAGAACAGGAACCATTATCCAAGAAAAATAAATTTCAAGTGAAGCATCTTTGACAACCTATGTAAGATCTTTCCTGAGCCTCCTACAACAAAATTCCTTCAAATGACCAGCGTCTAGAAAACTGTATTCCCAAGATGTTTCAAACTGGGACTAAAAATTTGTCGATGGCTTAAGATATGTCATAAAGAGACTAGAATATCTGTAATTATAGTTGACACAACAGATTTGTTATGAATTCATGATGAGATAAACCTCCAAGTACCAGTTGCATCTTAATAACTGTTTACCAAGATAGCCAAGAGGGTGCTGAAAAGGATCTAAAGAAAGTGTCCAACGAGTTAATTTCATAAAGAGTATCAACAGGATGTCAGGATCACCAACTAACATTCATTCCCTTTATCTCCAGGACTGTAAATCCCTTAATGGCAACAATTCTATGCCTCTTAACTTGGTAGGAAGCTTTTATAAAGTGATTTCTCTCACTGTATCCAAATTTTGGGCTCTAATTTCACTGCTTCAGAATGTGTTCTTGAACGATCGAGGCTTAGACCTCAAATTGTTCGATCACCCTTATGTGTTTTGAGCTTCTGTTTTCATAGGAGGAAGAAAAGTAGGAAGTTAAATAATGAAGTAAAAGCACCATACTCACTCTAACATAAAGTTATAAAAAAATTGTCATTCTTTACACTGTTGAAGTTAACAAAGACGCTTCTGTAAGTGTTTAAATGGATGTCTGACACAGGAAGTATGAACACATCAATTTCCAATACAGAAGTGTCCTTATCACAGGTATTGCAGTGAAAATTTTATCATCAATTTTTTTCTTTTGAAAATATTTATCAAAATCTTCAATACTTCTGCTCTCTAATCACTATTTGAAGATATTGATTGAATCAGACATTTTTCACAGGTTTATAAAAGGGAGATCAGCTATATACTGCCCACTACTTCATCCATAAACATTAATTAAATTTAGAACTTCCATCAAAACAAAAGACTCCTTTTGCAGCCTTAGATGTTCTGTGTCAAAAATTCCAGTGATTGCTAAGCAGTATGAATCCGCACCCAAATATGACAAAACTTACATATTAGTCACTGAATGTACCTTAAAAAAGGTTTTTGTTTGATTTATTTTCCATTTTGTAGCTAGCATTGAAAACAAAAAGGACCACTTAAAACATTGCTATCATTTGTAGCTGTTTTCTTTCAGTGTGCTATGGTAACATATTACCAAACTTATAAGCGTTTGACTTTAAACTAAAGTTCAATAATCATGGAAATGGAATTAATTTGAACAAGTTTATGATGTTAAAATATTTTGAAACCATAACCATTACTTCAAATCATAAAAGGATCCACAAGCACAACAAGGGTTGAACTTCAATTGTAAAATTAGTAGAATAATGGTCAACGTTTTAACAAACTTAACGGAATTATAATATTAATATATTGCTTTCGTTGCCTATCAAAAAAAAAAACCTTCATGTTAGTATAAATTTTCATATTATGCTGCTATCCAGCCTGAGGTGTCAAAGAATCACATAGTCCTATACTTGGCATAAACTTCTTTTTTCCGACTTAAGCAAACAATACTGTGTGAGCCAACAAATTTGCTCATACTCCTAGGAACAGTCCAAGTCGTGTTGACTATTCATCCTCCTAAAAATTCCAAATCAGTTTTCACTTTGACGAATGTTGGACCATCACTCTCATTTAACTTCACACATATGAAATACAACTCCAGCTAAGTCATGCATACAATAGCCCAGAACAAGCTTCCACAAAGATCACAACATTGGTACAGTCCATAACTTACAGGTAAAGCTTGAAGAGTAAAAAGGGCATGCCCAAGAAACAATGCATCCACACCACTTGGCCTGCATGGAAAGGACAGTGTAGATGGGTACAATGAAATCACATTAATATAATTTACATTATAAAATGAAAAAAAAAAAAAAAATCTATAATAGCACATCCTGAAAAACCACCTGTTCTCAAAGAAAAAGGTTTGCTCCCCTAACCTAGTTGACAAAGCTCCATATGCGATGGTTGCTCTCCTGTGAATCTGTCCAATTAAACAAAAATAGTGTAAAACCTAAGGGAAAAGCTTCAGATCTTTGGAGCAAACTAAAGAAAGAAAAAGATACACCATTTCCTCTATCATATGCTCTTTTATTTGCATGTATAAATAATATCCCAAATATATACTTCTAAAAAAGAGGGAGAAGTAAGATCAACAGAAAACTTGAAACCTCTTCTTCTCTTCGTTCTGCATTGTCTTTTGTTATCCCAAGTAGCTGTTTCACAGCATGGATCTGCTTGAAGTATAAAATCTTTCCTATTGGCCATGGGAGATCAGAATAATAGATCTTCTTAGCAGAACTTCCATCAGAGCATACCCAGAGTTCATACATGATTGCCTCTTCCAGCCAGGTGCTGATCATCACCTTCATGGATAACCATTCTGGGATAGCATGAAGTTGAGAGTCCAAATCAATAATACCATCCTCCTTTAAACTTTCAAGAACCCCACCCTTCTCATTGTTATAGGCCACATAAGCACCAGACTCAATGTAAGGAATTTGATCTGATATCAGAAACCATGAAACCCATCATGATGATTGTATATTAGCTTAGATAAATAGAATACAATTATCAACTATTCTATACATAATAAACTACCATGGTCACAAACTAGCATAAATGCATATTAGCTTAGATAAATAGAATAGGATTATCAACTTTTCCATACATAATAAAGTACCATGGTCATAAACTAGCATAAATGCATGCGGGAGCAATCAAAACAATTAATAAAACAGAGCATGGTAAATTGCACTCCTGAGCAATCACAACAATCAATGAATGCAATTAATGAGCAGACCATGGTGAAGAGATTACTGGTAATCTTTCCAGTCATATAACATTGGGGACCAATTTAGCTATTTCCTTAGTATGCTATAAATCAAGATGACTGTACAAGAACTATCCATCATTTTTAAGGGTGTGCGTATCTAATCAACAAAGCCTTAACCACCAAACTGGGGAAGCCAACATGTTTTCATCTGCCATTCTGTTCCATCCACACTAGCATGTGTAATTCTGGTTCTCTGAGTTCATTGTGCACACAGACAGTAAAATGTACTGTGAGCAGGAGATGATCATGCTTAGATTTCATTAGTTGCTTGGGTTCTTCTGGTGTTTGAAGGTATGAACCTGTGGGATCATATTTTTTCTTTTGTTCCTTTTCTTTTTGGTCCCTGTGTTGCTGCAATTTGCATATTTGGGTTGCCCCACTGTGGCATCTTCAATACATTTTACACATGATTTTCTCTGGCATATTTGCTGCAACTTCTATTAAAAGAATTCACAGGATTTCCTCTGGCATATTGAGGGATTTGAAGGGCAAGTATGTCGCATCTGCTTCCATTTACTTTCTGAAACCTGCTTGCTTTTTATTTTAGAGTTTGAACTACTGACAAATTTTCCTCAGGTCAACCTAGTCAAAAGTATTGCCAGCTTCTGTACATACCATGCTGGATCCAAAATTTACTATGTAACTATTGAGATTGGATTGATCTCATTAAAACCAAGGAACAGAATACCAATCCATCATCTACATCAATGTTTTGAAATTACTGAAATATCAACATGACATTGATCAAATACAAATATTGGTCTAGAAATGTTAGAAATTAGTAGCAAGAAATGGAAAATTTAGCATACAAAGGAAATGGAAATTTGAATATTTGTAGCTATTGAAGACATCAACACATTATTGATTAAAAAAAAAAAAAAAAGAGACAACAACACATCAATGGATATTCAAGACTGTCAAACCTACACATTATAAGTTTCCTCACACTCCACCAAATGGATCATCAACTGGAGGAACATCACTTAATTCTAGGAGTTGTCAGCTGTACCCCACCATGCTCTTCAATGGGATGCACCTTAGATCATTCATATTTCAATACTAGAGACCATCTACAATTCCATTACAGTCAACAAGTAATTTTGGATCTTCCTGACAGGAAATACTCACTGGCTCTTTCTTTGATAAATATTCCAAAGTTACAGGATTGATGTGCTTGATTTCTTGTTAAGATAAAAGATCAACAGACACATGAGATGTTGACCAAGGCTTATCAAACTAGTGTGTTCCTAGTAGAGTCCCATTGACATAGTTCTACAAAAAAAATAATCCATTTAACAGCAGCAGGGGGAATGTTACTCTCAATTAGTCTAGGACCAACCAAATGCAGCCTCTCAATCATAAATTTGGAATAAAATCAGGAAAGATTGTCTTCAGCAACAAGGAGAAATGATGCAAAATTTTCCTTTCAAAGAAATTGAATTCTTTTTTCATGCACTGCAAGATTTCTCCTGAAAAAGCCTTCTCTAAGCTTCAACCCTATACAAATATTAAATATTTGCATCCCAATGATCCCATGACAAAAAAGTAAGAGATTCCTCAAACTCAGTTAAATTAGGATATTATAGTCAAGAAAGAAAACAAGCATGCAAGGAAAAATCTTAAGAACCAATTCATGTTTAGGTAAGTTTCAGGAGTGTCCTTCCCTCATTTTTTTTCCCTGAGAACCAAAAAGACCCGGAAGCAATAAAGATCACACATTCCGTGAACAAGCCGAGAAACTAAAGGTGATTTCTAAAAACCAACCAAGAATCAAAAGGACTTCATCTCTCTTCACATGCATACCAGATTACACAGAAATTGAAATCTTGGAAACCAAGAAACTGGTCCAACACATTGTATCCAAGTGATTGGTTTTTAAGTAAGTTTCAGCATTCTCCTTCCTTATTTTTCGCCAAAAAAACGGACAGACCTTGAAGCAGAAAAATGGCACAAACCCACAATTTGATCAATCAATTGCATTCACCAAAAATAAACCAAGAACCAAAACGACAATCCCTTCTGCACACGAAATCCGACCATTCAAAGGAGTTTACCAGAATCAAAACAATAATCCTTTCCCTTCACATGCATGAAAAATTGCACAACGATCAAAATCTTGGAAACCAAGAAACCCAATCCAACTTCAAATTCAGCAGACAAAGGAGATTGGAATTGAGAATACCAGAATCAGGATGAATGAGATTGAAACTCAGATCAAAGGGAACTTGAGCGAATCTGAGGTAGATGTAAACAGGCAAGCAAGAAGGGCAAGCTGTTGGGAGGCCAAAGCACGGCTTCCTTGCAACAAGAGTGAGTTTCTGGTTGTCCAGTTCATCCATTAGTGGAGAAGATTGAGCTCTGAAAACCCCCTCGGTTGAGAGAGCTAGGGTTTATGAGGTTTCAGAGAGGGAGGTGGGCTCAGAAGCTTCTGAAGATGGGCCTTGATGGGCTATTTGTATGCAATAATATATTGTCTTGCCCCAAATGCTTTTTCGTTGTAATTTTCCTGGTAATCGCGTGTCTTGTCTTGTAGACTTGTAATTTTTATTCTCATTAAAAATTAGTTTTAGTTATTTAAATATAATAGAAAAATATTTTACTAATTCAAATGTCTTTCAATTTATATGTAAGAAATTTTTTATTAATTATATAAATTCTTTGACAAACATTTGCAAGATATTTCTTATTAGAAAAGCAAACTAATACATCAAAAAAAACAAAAGTATTTTGCCTTCATTGATTTAAAAGTTATAATACGGTCATATTTGGATCGACTTCCAATTAATCATGGGTTGTTCTATGGTACCCACTCTTCATTTTGGGGGTACCTACCCACATTTGACCCCAATAAAAATATGACATGTGTAAAGTACATATCATTAAAAAATTTATAAAAACTTATCAAACCGGTAAAGATGACTTGTTGGTGAGAAATAATCACATGCATTTCATATATATCTAAATATTACAATTTTTTATAATTTATTATTAAATATCAAATATAATTTGTTATTTAATGCATTACCTAACTCTATCTAAAAAAAGAAAATCTTACCTACTACTCTTATACTCTCATTATTCATATATAAAAAAAAAAGGATAGTAATTTAATATGAAAATTAAATAATTTCAACTACCAAATTACAAAATATATAAGATGTATTTTGATGAATCAAATTTCAAGATCAAGTTCAAAACTTTTTAAGAGAGAAAATTTAAAATTTGTATTATATGAAGAAGATGAAGGATTTCAAGTTATTACAAGTGTCAAAGGTAATATTTGATATTTTTTTATCCAAATATAATTGTTGTAGGAAGAAATGTGATGTTAAATAACAATTTTAGAATTTTTTATGAGTTTATTATAAAATTTTGTTATCAAATTGTTATTAATATTTTTATATAATTTTTTTTTTGTTCATAGATTAAATTTGAAGATGAAGCTTTATATGTCTTGAAGGATGTCAATTGATTACAAGTGTTAAAAGGTAACATTTGATTTTTTTTTTCCATTTACATATAACTATTGTAGGTAGAAATGTCATGTTAAATGACATTTAAATATGTAATGATTTATGATATCTAGATTTTTTAATTTTTTTCTGAGAAATTGTCATCAATATTTTGTAAGAGAGGGTACGAACTTTCTAAGGGAGGGTACGAACTTTCTAAGGGATGGTACGAACTTTCTAAGGGTGGGTACGAACTTTCTAAGGGAGGGTGCGAACTTTCTAAGGGAGGGTACGAACTTTCTGAGGGTGGGTACGAACTTTCTAAGGGTGGGTACGAACTTTCTAATGGTGGGTACGAACTTTCTAAGGGAGGGTACGAACTTTCTAATGGAAGGTACGAAATTTCTAAGGGATGGTACGAACGAACTTTCTAAGGGAGGGTACGAACTTTCTAAGAGAGGGTACAAACTTTCTAAGAGTGGGTACGAACTTTCTAAGAGAGGGTACGAACTTTCTAAGACCGGGTACGAAATTTCTAAGAGAGGGTACGAACTAGATAATGTAATTTTCTAACTACTCTATCTTTTATATTTCAGTTTCTTCATAGATACGATGGACAAAGGCAAAGGAAAGGAATTTATCATTGATTTGAACGATGAAGACTTTGATTACCAATATGATAGCATTGTTAAAACTGAGTCTGATGAAGAGGCCATTCTAGTTTCGGATAAGATTTTTAATGATTTAACTGTTGAAGATGTATGGAAGATGGAGTTTAGCTCAATAGAGGAGGCAGAAGAATTTTATAATTTATTTGCTAAAGTTACCGGATTCAGTGTTAGAAAGGATGATGTGAAACGAGATAAAAATCAAAATATAGTATCTCGTAAGTGGGTTTGTTCGAAAGAAGGATATCGACATAGAGTGTGTTTAGAGAACGAAAATCGAAAACGAGAACCTAAGGTAGTAACTCGAGTTGGTTGTGAGGCAACATTTCGGATTGGGTTTAACAAACAAATGAACTAGTGGGTTGTGAAAGAGTTTATGGCTAATCATAATCATCCTTTGGTGGAACAAAAAAATGTCCAATTCCTTCGATCCCATAGGGTCATTAAAAATGTAAATAAAGCTCAATTGAATGCAATGCGAGGTGTTGGCATGGGAACTAGCCAAATTATGGATTACATGGTGCAACAATCAGGTGGATATAACAATGTTGGCTTCACAAAAAAAGATCTATATAACCATGTTGATGCTGATCGTAGAGTTCATCTAAGAGATGATGATGCAGAGGGTGCTTTGGCTTATTTGTGTGGAAAGTCTGAAATGGATCCATCATTTTATTACAAGTACAATGTTGATGAAGACAACCATCTAGCAAACCTGTTTTGGGCAGATTCTACTAGTAAATTGGATTACAGTTGTTTTGGAGATGTGTTAGCATTTGATACAACTTATCGGACCAATGCTTATAAAAAAACCGTTGGTCATACTAGTTGGCATTAACCATCACCATCAAACTATAGTGTTTGGATGTGCATTATTGGTAGATGAGAGTCTTAGCACTTATACTTGGGTCTTGGAGACTTTTTTGGACGCAATGAATAACAAGAAGTCTCTTTCTGTTATTACTGATGGGGATAAAGCAATGTGTAAAGCCATCAAGAGGATATTTCCAGACTCTTGTCATCGATTATGTGCTTGGCATATTCAACGCAATGCATTCACTAATGTCCATGTCAAAGATTTTACTAATCATTTTTCTAAGTGCATGTTCATGGAAGGCACCGTTGAAGAATTTGAATGTGCATGGAATGACATGTTGGAAATGTTTAATCTTCATGGACATAAGTGGGTGACAGATATATATGCTAACCGTTCTAGATGGGCAGAGGCTTATTTAAGGGGGCATTTCTTTGCTGGTATGAAAAACACACAAAGGTGTGAGAGCATGAATGCATACTTGAATCGTTTCCTTAAAACTCGTTTGAAGCTGTTTGAGTTTGTCAAGCATTTTGATAGAGCACTCTCATGTATTCGTCATGAGGAGGCAAAGGCAGAGTTTGAGACACACCATTCTTCAGCTGTTCTAACAACCAAACTCTATGCACTTGAGAAATATGCAGGGACTGTTTTCACAAGGCAATCTTTTCTAAAATTTAGGGATGAGATGAAGAATGCAGAATTGTTTTTCCCTGTCAGTACAGAAAATCATGGAGGTTATCGTGTCCATACATTGACCAAGTTTAGAAGCCCTGACAAGATTTGGAAAGTATGTTATGGTAATAGTGATCGGTCTATGAAATGTACTTGTATGATGTTTGAGTCAGTTGGTTTTCCATGTCCCCACATGATTGTTGTAATGAAGATAGAACACCTTGAAGAAATACCTGAGACTTGTATTATGAAAAGGTGGTCTAAGTTAGCAAAGGAAACGGTCCAAGTTCATCATGACAATGAAAGTCAAGGTGATGCGACTAACATCATACGATATGGTGCACTCAGCTCTATGTGCTCACGGATGTCTTATTTCGCATCTCAATCGGAAAAGCTTTTAAAGAGGCTAGATGTGAAATACAAAGACTCACTTGTCAAATGGAAGAACTTTGTAAAAATTCAGTGGAAGAAAGTGAACGAGAAGATTTGAAAGCTACAAAACACCATGTTCGAGATCCTATCATTGTGAATACGAAAGGTAATCCGGGTAACTTAAAAGACAAATTTAAGAAACCAAGGCATTGTGGGAAATGTAAGAAAGTAGGACACACTGTTCAAAAATGCCCAGAGTTTGTCAACACTCACAATGCATTTATCAACATTGAAGATTCAATTGAAGATATGGTATGTTCAAACACACATTCACTAAATTCATTAATTATTCACTTTATAGTTTTTTTTATTTGGTTAAATTGGTTGAAATAAAAAATTGAATTCTTTATATTAATACAGGGGGACATGCCTTCATTACTAAATCACAACATGGAAGGTGGATCAAGACACGGGACAAATGAATTTTCTCAAAATGTAAGTTTAACATTTTTTAAGTAATTTTTATTATGATGTGAAAAATATTACTTATTAGAGTAATTGAAAAATTAAATCATATTACAAACAACACTTGGCACATTTCAGAATGGTCCAGAAACAAGCTTAAATGATTCATGGCTCGAGTTACATCCACCAAATTACTTCACAAACCAAGTAAGAGTCATAGAATAAATTATTTACTCCACATATCATATATCTATATATTGACAGAAGTTCCTTAACATTTAGTATTTAATCATATGGATTTTCTTTCAAAATATTATGTATAACTGTAAATATTTTCAATGTAGGTCACCATGAACCACTTTACATCCGGAATTTCGGGAGCAAGTTCTACATATCATAACCAATGAGTTGTACTACAATGCAAAAAATTATGTACAAAAAAAAAAATCAACTCTTGATTGTATTCTATACTCTTCTTCTCTTTATTTTTGCATGATTCTGAACTTTGTCTAATATTATAGCTTTCTCACTATTTTCATCATCAAGAAGTAATTCGATTGCCAAGTTGTGTCTTATAGCTGTAGAGTCCCAATGGGAAGGGGTTGAACTTGAGTCTATGAAATCGGATCTTCGCATATGATTAATGACATGGACTCCACAATCCCACCTAACAAATAAAATGAGTAAACATTTATCTAGTTAGTACATAGAAATATTATATTGAACACATTATATTTGAAGAAACAATTATGCTTGCTTACCCATTGGCTTGCACATCTACCCATGTAGGTCTTTCAATGGGAACACTTGATAAATTCTTTAGATGCCCATTGAGATTAAAAAAATGTGCACACTCTTCAACCTAATATTCATATCGTTATATCTTTTAGCAAAATAAAACATGCTATTTAACAACTAACATTAAAAAGTAATAAAATTCATTAAAATATAAGACATACCACAGTTCTCACAGATGAAGTTCGCATGTCATCCCTTTCTATTTATGGTAATGAATCCAATATATGAATATTATGTTGATGAAGATTTATAACACACAAATACCAATAATCTGGACATGAATCGTGCATCGGGATGTATATCTAAACAAAACACACATTTTAGCATTGATAATTATTTACAACTATGCTATGAATCCAACTTCAAATATGTACCTTATTGCAATCATTCATTTCATCCATGTGTTTGATAATATGTGTGAACATCTTGGTAGCAGTTGCCAATTTTCTACCACCATGTAAGATTATTTGCTATGCAAAAAAAAAAAAAAACATATATATATCACAATATTTATTAGGTTTATTTTTTTCTTTAATAAGAAATATAATGGATGAACATACCGCAAATGTGGTGGGTAAGTAGCATCTAGTAGGCCGTATTCCTTTGAATTTGTTCTCAAAACTATTAAGTTTGCATGCAAATACATTTATGATCTAAAAATGAAACACAAAAAAGTTAACAATGTTAATTATGTAATAGAATTAATAAGAATTGGGTTTATCCTTGTATTACTCACCACATCGAGTAATTCTTGTCTAGGCCCTAAAGTCAAGAAGTCTGCTCGACTTGCATGCTCAAATTGAAAATTAACAAGAAGTTCACTGCAAAATATAAGATATTTAATAAGTATAACTTTTAAAACATGACATACATAAAGTATAGTCAAAATAATTGGTTTACACACCTTTTGTCCAATGAAACATCAAACACATAAGCAACAACTAGAGACTCAAGTGTACTCAAGGAATGTGAATCCTCCACATTCGGCAAAATGGACATGGGGATTATCTATATTGAAAACATCTCTAACAAACATTAGTTATCGTTCACTATATTATTAAGTATTTAAAAAATACTACATCAATGAAGTAACATATTACCTCTAATACCTTTTGTGATCCAACAACTATGCTTGGGAATCTCTTAGGCTTTGGCATCTTATTGGATTGATGAATGTAGGGTGACACCTTGAATTTACTAGGCTTACGTTCCATTGTCGATCATGTTTTCTTCAATTGACGTGGGAGCACCACCAATGAACTTAGTTGTTCTTCTTGTTTTTCAACATATGGAACATCAACATTAACCTATCATGTATTTGAACATTAGTATATATATATATAGAACTTTGTAAAAAACTAGGTCTTCATAATATGCAAATACCTTTTCATCGTGACATTGATTGTTGACAATGGGAGAAACATGTAAGTAAGTCACCCTCCTCTTTGTGAAGCTTGACATTTAATTCCATGGGAGTATCAATAGAAGTAGCCCCTTGTAGACCAGTTGTAGCCACCAAGTCACTCACATACTTATGTTGATTAAGGGAAATACCAAAGGGACTATGATGCACCTCAAGACCAAGAAAATAAGTGAGATACCTAAGATCTTTCATATGAAAGGACTCGGAAATATGAGTTTTGAGCTGACCAAGTAAAGCAAAATCGGAACCAATGATCACAATATCATCAACATAAACCAAAAGAACAACAATACCCATGTCTGATTTCCAAAGAAACAAGGAAGTGTCATACTTGCTCTGCTTGAATGAAAATTGTAATAAAGTGGTGCGGAATTTATCAAACCAAGCCCTCGGAGCCTATTTGAGACCATAAAGAGAGCGACGAAGCTTACACACATGTGAAGTCGGAGAGAGAAACAATCCTGGGGGTGGCTTCATATAAATACACTCTTTAAGATCCCCATGAAGAAAAACATTTTTTACATCCATTTGATGTAGTGACCAATCATTGGAAGGTGGCCAATCACTGGAAGCAGCAAGAGCTAGAATCGTACGAACAATAGTCATTTTAGCCACAGGAGCAAAGGTCTCTTCATAATTGACACCATATTCCTGATTATTCCCAAATGCAACAAGCTGAGCTTTGTAACGATCCAAACTTCCATCAGATCGGACCTTGACTGAGTAAACCCATTTGCAACCCAGAGGAACAATAGTGGGAGGACAGGGCTCAATGTCCCAAGTGTGATTGGCCTCTAGAGCGGCAATTTCTTCCTGCATAGCTTGTCGCCAACAATCATGTTTGGCAGCATGTGAGTAGCATGTGGGAATATCAACATTGGACAATGCAGCAGTAAGGGCTGAAATAGAATTGCCAGAACTAAAAGAGGGAAATCCATACCTATTCGAAGTACAAACACTCAAAAAGAGCGACGTACTAAAGGTGATGGAGGTGCTGCAACTAATTGAATCTGGAGCGTGGTAGGATCAGATATCGGGTGAGCCATCGAAAGAGACTGTGAGCGGGAGTGTCTCATATACACAATACCTGGTTGAAAGCAAGAACTGACTGGATGAAGATCTGAGAACTATTGCTCAAATGAGGGAAGAACCATAGTAGAAGAGGGTGACACAGTAGAAAAGGATACAAGAAAGAAATGTTGATTTTCAAAGAAAATAACATTCTTAGAAATATGTGTACGATGTAATGTAGGATCATAACAAACAAATCCCTTTTGACATATATTATATCCCAAGAAAGCACATCGAACAGATTGAGCAGATAATTTATGTCGCTCATGAGGAGGTAAATGAACAAAGCATACACAACCAAAAATACGAAGGTGATCATAACTAGGTTGCTTAGCAAATAAGCGGAAATAGGGAGACTCAATATGTAGGACTTGAGAAGGTAAACGATTAATCAAGGGAGTAGCAGTTTTCAGAGCCTCTACCTAAAACATGGATGGAACAGAAGATTCTAACAAAAGAGTACGTACCACATCTAGGATATGACGATTTTTGCGTTCGGCAACTCCATTTTGTTGAGGAGTAGAGGGATATGAACGTTGATGAATAATACCCTTAAAAGCCAAGAATGCTTGAAACTTAGTAGACAAATACTCACCACTGGAATCTGTGCATAATGTCTTAATAGAAGTAGAAAATTGATTGTCAACATACGCTAAAAACTCAGTAAAAGTATGAAAGACATCAGATTTAGAGCGAAGAAAGTAGACCCAAGTAAATTTTCTATGACCATCAATGAAAGTCACATAATATTTAAATTTCTCATGTGAACTACTTGGGGAAGGTCCCCAAACATCACTATGGATAAGATCAAAGCAGTGAGATGCTCTACTTGTATGCAAAGGGAAGGGAAGAGTTTTACTTTTACCAAGTTTGCAAGAATCACACTTAAGAGATAAAGAAGAACGATCCTTATTACTAGGTAAATCAGAGTTTAATACATGAGATAAGATCTGAGTATTGGGATGGCCTAAACGATGATGCCACACCATACTAAGATCTGAAACATTATTACAAGCAAAAGACTTAATAGAAGAAAGTGGAGAAAAATCTGGAATGGGTAAAAATAGTGGAAACAAGCGCCCCACTTTAGGTCCCTTCGCAATCAGCTCCCCCATTACCTGGTCCTGCACAACACAACCATTACCAGAAAAATTAACAACACAATTGTTATCAACTAATTGGCCAACAGAAATAGGATTCATGGAAAGTTAAGGAGTAAGAAACACATCAGTGAACTTAGAAGAGGCATCGCTGATAGCATCTATGGACAAAGAGCTGCCATTGGCAGTATAAATGGAAGATTGACCAGCGTAAGGCCGAACATGACACAAAACGGTGGGATTATTAGTCATGTGATTAGAGGCCCCCGAGTCCACATACTAGAGTTTAATAGAATTGTTACCTTGGAACCCCGTTGCTGATAATGCTGAAATTAACATTCGTTACACTATTTCTGGGGTACAATAATTTGGTGCAGGATATGCAAGAACAGAGCACATAACTGAAGGAGAGTCGTGTGCTGTAGAAGTTACTATAGGAGGGACAATAACCGAAGTCTGAAATGCTTGGGCCTGAAGATTCTGGGGGTGAATACGACATTCTTTGATAATGTGACCCTTCTTATTGCAATAAGAACAAAACTTCTTAAGACAAGTGGCAGCAATATGCCCATATTCCTTGCAGCAGAAACTCTACAAGTTTTTAGAATGCATAGGTGGTCCGCGTCCTTGGGCAACATAAGCTACAGTTGCCGTCCTAGAACTGCCATGAGATTGCTCCAGAATAGCTTAAGTACTAAGGCGTTGCTCTTCGCGAAGTAACTCACCAAAACAAATATCAAGAGAAGAAACATGAAATCTGTTCAGTAAAGAGGAGTAGACAGATTCATATTCCGAACATAGTTTCATAAGAAACTGATCACGTCGGGTAGTCACGTGAATAGTCTGAATAGTTGATAAAGCGGCAATAGGAACATTTGCTGTAACCAAATCAGCATATTCATGCCAAAGAGTTAGAAATGTCGAGTAGTAGTCCTGGATGGAAAGACTACCATGTTGAAACATGGCAATCACATGTTCTAACTAAAAGCGATAAGCATCGTTATCCTGATAATAAACTTTCTTCAAGTAAGCCCACATAGATTGAGCGGAGCGATGGGGCCGCAAGTGGGTGACAATATGAGACTCCACTGAACCAAGAAGCCAAGACATGATGCGTGCATCAAGCACAACCCATGAAGGGGAAGATCCAACATCCTGAGATTTGTCAAAAGTGGATGGTTTTTCAACATCCGTGCCATCAATATGACCCCAAAGGTCTTTTCCCTTGAGAAAAAGTTCAAACTGAAATGCCCAGGTAGAATAATTTGTACTTGTAAACTTAACACACACAAGTGCAAAATCCATAGAAAATAAATAGAACCCGAGACAAAAGGATGGACCAAAAAAAAATTCCCAGAAGAAAACTGACCCACGACCGCCACAAAAATACCGAGAAAAATGGTTGTGGTTGGGTGCAACACAGATCAACACAAACTTGATCAAAAGACACGAGAGGCACCTCAAAAACCGAGAAGACATAAAAGAATTTGAAAGAAGAAAAATTAGCAACCTTGCTTTGATATCATGTCAAAATATTGTGCGAATGGCTCAATGCCTTGACCTTGAGTTTTGTATATTATATATAGACTTTACAAGGATGCTATACATGGAAAGCAAATAAAAGCAAATAAATTCTCGCATGATTCTAGATCTATACATGTAAACTAGAATCTGTCAAATAATGCATGCTAATTGTACAGAATAATAAATGGAGAAATAAGGAAACAATTATGGGCTAAAATAAGGAAAGAAGTGTGGATTGTCCTTTGACATAGGCTATTTCTTGAAAATGACAAACTTAAATGCCCAAATTGCTGGTAAATATCTCACTTGAGAGGAATGAACCTTGATGAGTGGGTGGCACCAATACCAGGTCTTCCGTGTTTCACTGGCTTGTATGAGATTGAGAACTCAACCAAATAATGCCCAATCATTTCCGGCTTGATTTCAAGCTGATTGAAAGTATTCCCATTGTACACTCTAATAATGCTTCCAATTATTTCAAGTACTATGATCGTATTGTGCAGATGGGTTCTGATTGGTTCCGACTTCTCACCAGATGGGGCCTCACGTTTCGTCTTGCAAAGCTTTTTGATCAAGGTCGTGGGCTTTCGCTTCAGTCTTCTCTAGAACCTTCTTCGAGCATAGGCGTGACAGAGCTTGACAAACTCATCAATGGACATGCTGAGAAGTGCATCCAAATCGACACCCTTGAAGTTGAACTTCCTGAACTTTCTTATAATGATTGGGTATTTTAAGCCACACTAGAATTTCAAGTTTGAAAAATCTTTTATTGGACAGTGGTTGAAAAGTAAAAAAAAAAAAAATGATTAAAGAACACGTGTCAATTTTGGATTAGTGGAATTCAAAATATTTTATTGGTCCATTAAGCAAGTTGAAACTTTTGTGCCACGTCAGTTTTATTGTAGAAAATTTCTTAAGATCGTAGAAATTGAAAACTTCCAAAAACGAAAAGCAAAAATGAAAAATGAAAAATTAATTAATTAAAATTAACTAGAACTAATTAAGTAAAAATTAAATTAAATTACTTAATAATAAATTTGAGAAAATTAAAATTTTTGGGATGGTGTTTGATAATTTATTTTGTGTGTTGTTTAAAAAAATGAAATGGAATGAAAAATGAATTAAGAAAATAAAGTGAAATGAATTGAAAAAAGAAAAACTAAATGATTATAATATATGTATGTATGTATGTATGTATGTGTATAAGTGGAGTGCCTATGTTGTGGTATTTTAAAAGAACAAAAGAAATCAAACTTCATAAAGGATTTTGAATGGTGTTGGTCGTGGGCTACTTAGTGGCTAGGGGATTTAAAAGCAAAAAGAATAAAAAATGAAAAAAAAAAAAAAAAAAGAGGAAGTGGAGTGGTAGAGACTTTCAGGTATAGGGGAGTGTGGTAGCGTCGTTTTGACAATCAAATGAGCTCATTTTCGTGTGAAATTTTGAGGAAGGCTGATTTCATTTTCAACGATCGAATTGTTAAATCTATGGTAGGGAGACTTGACCTTAAAACTTTTATTTAATGTTTTTTTTCTTTAAAAAAATTATAAATCTCGTTGTTAGAAAGTAAATAGGTAATATTTATGATGTAAGAAAGTTTGTTGGGTGATTTAGGAATTTTCCTTGGGATTTTTTGTGTGATAATGGAAGCATTTAATTATGGAAAATAATTGTGTTTGATTGTAGGAATTATTGGGATTGTTGAGAAATAATGGAATGTTGGTGGAAATTATGCTCAAGTGATATTTGAATTATTGGAAATTTATTTGGTTTGTTTTTAGTAATTTTATTGTGGAAAAATAATTATATTTGATTATTGGAATTATTGGGGTTGTTGGAAAATTATGGAATTTTGATATAATTGTAATTTTAATGATATTTGAACTAATTGAAATTTTATTTGATATTTGTGATATTTGTGAATGAGGATAATTAATCTCATTGCATTTCATTTGCATCATGGTTGTGTGAAGAAAAAATAAAAAACTGTGAAAAGTGCATGAAATGGAAATAATAATAATAATAATAATAATAATGAAAAGTAAAGGTTCGTGTGAGACGAATTAAAAAGGGAGTGAGATCCCTAAGTGAAAGACCCAAAAATCTACCTCGGGAAGACTTCGAATTGGGAGTGTATTTGGGTATGGATGCGTATTCTTCGGTGAAAACCCAAAAACGATAATGCATTATATGATTGTGTGTCACATATCCACATGCATTTTATTTAATTGTTGAATTGTTATAATTATAGAAATTAAAATACGTGGGTTGATCAATTACGATGGAATGTTTATTTTGTGTTCACTTGAAACTTAGTAATCCCAATTAACCCCTTGGGTGTAAGGCACCATACTGAGCAATGTGAAATGTTCACCCCTTCCTTCTTATATCTTTTTAAATGTAGATGTGACTCTTGAGGATCCACAGATGGGGCAGAGAGGACTTTAGGATGCCCCAAGAGATTTTGGAGCAGTATAGTGGATTGTGACGTATTTGGTATGTTGACTTATTTTGGAACTTGTATTAGCAAACTTGAAACTATATATTTGTAATGAGACTTTATTTTGATTAATTTGCTCAATTGTGAACTCTTATTTCTAGACTTTAATGATAATTATTATATCTTGTCACTCTTGAATAGTGGTTGGTAGATTGAAAAATTGGAATGTTAGTGGAGGGACCTCTAGTGTGATTTATGTTTTAAAAAAAATATCAGAGCGTTTTGGTTAACTGCCAACATGGATTAAGAGAAACCCTTAGAGTCAAACCTTTGACCTGGGGTCATGGGCCAAATTCCGGGTTGCCCAGAATTTGGATCGTGAAAATTCTCTTCTTCGGCACTGCCATGGGTATTTTTCACAAGCAGCTCCAACAGGTAAAGGTGTGGATGCAGTGTTCTCAATCACAGGAGAATCACTCTAACGCCTTGCATATAGAAAGTCAATTGCTACCTCCAATTTTCTTCACTTCGCAAACTTTAGTTTGTTTGAGAGTTAATGCATACCCAAACTCGTCAAGACTGATGGTAAACCAATTGTAACCTCTTAGCAAAAAATGCACATATGAACGAAGTTGGATATTCTGAGTGAAAATATCATAATAGTGTTTAGATTTTATGACATGCATGGATTTCGCATGTCTTGCGGAGTGCAAGTTCCAGAATTTTCCAAGTCTTTTATAAGGAGTTCAAAGTTTCATATTAAAGGCCAACAAGGTTCGAAGCTAGTCCAAATCTAATTGGATGAGTGGGGGGCAAATTGGGGTTCACTGAAGGCGCTCATTTCTGGATTATAAACAACACTGAAGCAAACTAATACCTCTAACAGTGGGTTCCATGTCAAAAACCCATGTAAAAGTGGTCCACTATCAACAAGCTTTTGTTGTCCAATATGTGTCCCTGTAGTAGTTGTTGCCTAGATTCATGAGAGTACCCACAGTCATTCTTCACATACTACACAGTATTCGGGTCTAGAATGACATCGGGGTCCTTGTGGGTATGCGCTCAATACGATTTAGGTTTAGCATAGGATCCACCTTTGGGCCTTGGGATAAAAGCCATGAAATCATTGTCATGAAGAATGGTATTGGGTCGAGCATAGAGCATGAACTGGGAGGAGAGTTGGGTGCTTAATACACAGAAAGAAAATGTGGCCATGCATGGATTTTCATGAACGTAGGGGGTGAGTGGTGGACCAACTAGGAAGTGGGTGCAATTAGCATCAAGACTAAGAAATGGGTCATTCTGATTCGGGTGCTCTAAGCGAACTCATTCCAACTTGTCATATCATATTTTCTAGAATATCAGATGTCCTAATATAACCGAAATTCTTGCTTCTTGAACCATTCATCTAGTTTATGTTGGATACATGCAAAGAAGAACTAGACCAAAGTGTGCATCGGGTTTGAAGTGATCTTCCAACCCACTCACATTCAACCCCATGGCTCTTCATTTCATTCTTCTTCGAGCTTCATTGCTTGTAGCACTAATGGCAGAGTTGGAACTTCCTTGAGCATTTCTCACATCTACGTCAGTTCTCTTCATCCCGATAATCACTTTCGGCTACAACACTTCTAGTTAAATCCATCACACCATGATGGTCCTTCGGAACATATTCATCTTCTAGCTCATGGTAATCACCATTTTTTTACAGGTGGATGGAACCCACTCTTTATTATCATTTGATGGCATGACATGGGAATAATGGAATAAATAGACATAACAATTACCAAAATCATCCAAAATTTCTAAGTCTTTCACTAAATAGATTCTAACAACCTAAACATTGCTGAGATTTTACCCATTAAGAAGAATATACATGAAAAGGTCATTATCTGGATCTTAAGGTTACAGTGGGATTCAGAAGATTCTCTTAATAGAGCAATAATTTCAAAGGAGCCTTGGACCCTCTTTTCCTCACAGATTCAACAATGTCGTCCATCTCAACAACAATTTTTTTTGTCGAGGATGCAAGTTCCAAGCAGGACCCTTTCTTATGAGCAAAAGAATGATAAGCAAAAGCATTATCTTGCATGTGATGTTGAGATTAGGGGCACAAAGACCCACATTACTGAAACCTTGAGAGCTCTTTGGAAAATGACCAAGAGAACATTGCTCAGATGACTAAAACCTATTCAGCTTTTCTGGAATCGACTTAACAGGACCCAACTCTCTCAAAAGGATGTCAGAAGCAAAGAAATCCAAAATGGGTGAAATAAAGACGCAACAATAATGAACAAAGCAAAATACCCATTAAATATAACTCTATTTCATGGGTTGTCAATGAGCTTTAAAAGCTGGTAGGAAGGTCTGAATGATCTTAACACATGAACAGTGGCATAACCATCATGCAACACACAGGTGAAACAGAGACCAAATAAACAGAATGGGGAACATACTTAACACATTCAAGCATCAAATAAAAATCCAAATATCAGTAAGAAACATAGTATGACAATGTAAAAAAAATGGTGAACCTAAAGTGTGAAATGGTCATACCTGAGCAATTCCTCTTGAGCAAATGTTGCTTGGCTTCCACCAAGCTGCAATCACTTTCCTCTGTTCCTCGTTTCCTCCTCTCTAGCCCTCTGTTTTGCTCTAAATCTTCCAAAAGCTCCACTTCCTCAAAAACAACTACCTCAATCTCTTTAAAAACTAGATCACAACTTGCTCACCCTCCCTAAAAATAAAAAATAAAACAAAAATAAAAAACCTCCTTCACCATCATAAAATGCTCATCTCTTTTCTTTGTTCCATACTCTTTTCTCCATCTCCTCTCAACCTTTTTGTTTTTCCTATTGTTCTTGCTTTTCCTTCCCAACTCCCCCAATGGTCTTTGAATCATCCCCTTACGTGTCACTTGTTGGTTTCCTATAGAAAAAATCCTTGCCAGCCCACTATCTCATACACCTACTGCCAAAACCTCCTAAAAATTGGTAAAAATATGATCCAAAATATCTCTTATCTCCAAACCAAAAATGAGGGTCTACACTTATTTAAGTAAAGAAACATGTGCATATGATTTTTCTTTTTTCTTTTTCTTTTTTATTTTTTTTCATTTTATAAATTACCATTGTAAAAAATTTTGTTGCTAAAATCAATATATAGAATATTTTCATTGTGAAAAACTATGTAGAAAATATTTTTTATAACCAAAAGCAGTGTAGAAATGTTGTACCAAGAGTTTTGCAAAATATATAAAGTCCTCTAAAGTTATGTAGAAAATTATGTTATTTTTCTCATAATTAGAAATTACAAAAACATCACCAAAATCTATATATGCAATTTTTAATTCTTTTTAATTATATAATATAGCTGAAAATTATACAAAAGGGAGCAATCAAATAGCCATTTATATAATTTTGCAAAATTCATATAACTAGAAGTCATACAAAGAATACTTGATAGCCCAAAGCTATGCACAATCTAATACATTTTGTCACAATAAAATATGTAAAAAATAATTCATAATACAAAACTATGAAAACTATTGGTTCTCAATTTTTATTTTGTTATTGTTACCTTATGGTTATGGATTTTTTTAGCATATTTGTAATAATGTTATAGCAATAAAAAATATAAAAAATCTTAAAGCATTGTATTCTTGTCGTAAGCAAATATTATATTTTATTTATTTAATAAAATATTATTCATATTAAATAATTCCATATATTTTTTCAAGTAATATTGAATCTTACCAAGCTTGAATTTGTTACCCTCAATATTTCAAGTGAAAACTACTTATCATAGATGCAATGAATCTTTGAATAATTAATAAAGACAAAAATGAATCATCTTTTCAAGATCACATCAAAGCTTTAATACTCCTTCACCATCATAGTGATGAAGAATTAAAAGGTGGATATTTTAGGGCTAAAGATCTTTTCATCATTTGGAATATTTTGAAGGAAGAATATGACCATCAAGAGATGATAATCCTTTCAAACGCATGTTATGTGTGGATGAAATAAAGATTTGAAGGAGGAATATGACCATCAAGAGTTGATAATCCTTTCAAACACATATTATGTGTGACTGAAATAGAGATTATAAAATTTCAAATTTGTCAGTGACTACAACTCCACATTATTCAAAATTAAATCCCAATTAAAATTATATAAAGAAAAAAGTCATGAAGAAGATATGTTTGAAAAGACACTTAGGACATGTTTGGTATGTGGAAATGAGGAATAAAAATGAATAGTTTTATTTCCATTCTTATTTCCTCTTGAATAAGAATGAATTTGGTAATTACAATTCTTGTACTTTGATGTATATAAAAATGTAAGGTTGAAATGATAATTTGTTTCGGTTTAAAATATATATATTTTTTTATTTAGAAAAAATCTCACATTGAACCTAAATTGAAATATTTATTTTTTATTTTCATTTCAAAAACTCCTTGAGAGTTTTTTTTTTTTTTTGCTAAATGATAAAAACCTATTTGGACATGTGATTTTAAAAGATTTAAAAAAAAAACCAAATTTATATCACTATTTGGTTGTTGTTCTTTGAAAACAATTTTAAAAAGGAAAATAAAATAGAAAATTGTTCTTCCGATTATTTTTCACTAGAGAAAATGAATTTTAAATCAAGTAAGACTTTTTATTGAACTTATATATATGTATAAACTAATAGACATAATTAACGTTTTAAATTCTTTAATAGATCTTGTAATTTTTAAAAATAATTTGAAATTCAAAAAATTAATTAATTAATTATAAATAAAATAAAATAATTCAAATGTCATCTTCGTAATTAAGGAATAAATGTATGGATATAATGAAAAATTTAGCTCATTTATACCTTAAAAAAATATTTTACTTGTTTTTATATTCATTTAAAATAGAATAGTATTAGCAATTTCTAATTTTGAATACTTATTCTTTATTTTTAACAAAATGAATTAATTATGCTTTTATAAGAGGTTAATAACCATATTTTTATAATATTTATAAAATAATATAAATAGTCTTAGAAGTTATTTTTAGTATTCATAGTTTATTGAAAAATATATATTTGTAATTCAAAATTTGTTTTTATTTTTAATAAGATGTAAATTAAATTTTAGTTTATATTATATAAATTGAATTTACAATTTATATTTTTTATAAAATCAAAATAAATAGTTATTTTTAAAAACAACTTATCTAAAAAAGTCTTTAGTTTTTAGATTTTTAAAAATAATTTGCATTACGGAATCAAAATATCTCCTAGTAAGATGAATTGAAATCCTGCTTATAAATAAGATTTCATTTTTATTAGAATCACTTTTAATTTTATTCCTATTATCATTTAAATTATCCAAGCATAGAAATGAAGGACAAAAGGAATGAGATAACCATTCTCACTCATTCTCGTGTACAAAACACATCCTTAATACTTATATGCCTCAAATGTACTCTTCTAGTAGCAATATTGATAGAGTTATTTCATTAAATATTTTAAATTAATCTCATGTCTTTTCATAGTTGACAAAATAATGAATTTTTATTAGAAAAAACATCAATCTCATCATGTTAGGTCTATGCTATTGCTTGTAGCAAATGTCACGTTTGTACAAACTCATAGATGTAGATGTGGATATCGACATTGACATGGACAAGGTTGAACACATGATCATGGTTTTGATAGACTCAATTCCTAACAACGCGACGGTTATAGTTATTCTCAAAATAGAAAAAATAATTCAAATTATTTAAAAGAAATAATTCAAATGCAACACCGGAAAGAAAAAGGAAATAAAATTACAAAACATTTATGCCCCGTGAGAATCAATGCTAAAGTTGCTATATATTTAGGCATAAAACAATGAGACCAAAACTATAAAACAATGAGATTAGCATACGAAACAATAATATATTTGGCCATCCTAAGCAAATATACAAATTTATGAAGTGGAATGATTAATTTTGGGAGTGGTATTTGTAATTTTGAAAAGATTTACTGATTTTATAAGCATTTCTACTACTTTTAGGTGTAAAATTGTATTTTGATACTAGAATTTATCTCCATATTCGGTAATTTCAAAAGTAATTGTGTGGACCCCGCATTTCGATCTATCTCAATGCGTTTCCCACTCGATGGCAAGCTCGATTTTTATTTTATTTGAAAATTTGATTTTTATTGATTAGGAAAATGACTTGGAGTCGCCACTTATTTTTGTTTTATTTTTAAAGGGTAAACAAAATAAGAAAGAAAAACCCTAAGTGTGACTCCTTATTTTGGAAAAGGCGGTCTATGAAAAACCGGATCGGATTAGGGGTCAGGTTACTTATTGGGAAAGTACGGTAAAGACCGTAGCACCCCTCTAAGTCCCTAAAGTCGGGTCTCTACTAATGAGATGAAGCTGACATGGCAACCGATGAGAAAGTCAATGAATACTCAAATCGATCATGCACATATGAGAATTAAAACAAGCATAAGGAGTGTCCATGATGCGAGAAAATACGTACCAAGCTCAAAAGCTGTTTAGGAGTTCACCCATGCTATTCATCCGCCACTTCATCTTCTTCCTCAAAGCTTCCTTGCCTCTCAAGCTCAAGAAAACCCCAGCAAAACTATCAAAGTTTACTCCTCAAGAAAACATCCTCCTAAATGACCAGAAAAATCACCTTCCTCTCTAGTTCTAACCCTCACCCAAAAGACCTCACTCCTTCAGCAAAAGCAGCTTAAGCTCAAGGAAACTCTCCAGAAAAATCTCTCCCTCTCTCTAAAGCTCTCTGCTCTCTTCGTCCAACCTCTAATGTCTTCCCCAAAGCTCTCTAGCTTGCTCCTCCCTCAAACTCCAAATCCCTCTCTACAACTCCTCACCTCAGCTTAAAAGAAATCCTTCCTCCCAATGCCACTGCATCCCCCTAAAAATATCTCTAACGGCCTTCCCAAAAGCAAAACCTCTCCCCCCCACTCCTCTGCCAGCCTCCACTCTCTCTGCCCAGACGACACCCCCTTCCTGCCGCTGGCAACCTCCACTACTCCACTAATAACAGAAGACGCTCCTCAAGACAACCGCCTGCAGATCCTCATGCCACCTGTCAACCTTCCATTGGCACTTCAAAAGCAATATATGATTCTGCACTGTCCTCTCAAAAGAAGACACGTGGTTGAGCAAGGCTCTTCCACGTGGCAAAATGAGCAGCTGCATGAAAGGCCCCAAATGGGGGTCTACAAATTGATTTCTTTATTATCATAAATAAAATTTCAATTTTTCTATAATATTAATAAATAATTTTTGTTTTTTCAAATTGTAGCATATGATCATCTAAATGAAATAAACACTTTTTTTTTTTTCTAATTTTCCCAATATTTTATATCAATAATTTCTTTTGAGATAATATTTTATTTCAATAAAGTAAGAAAAGTTTCTTACTTTTTTTTTTTATCTATTCATTGAGATAAAAATAGATTTGTATATAATAATCTTTTAAAAAAAAAAAAATCATTTTTCCTATATTAGTTATCATATACATAAAATTAATTTTTATAAAGGCTTTTTTAGGATACATGTAACTTTTAGGAAGTGTAATTTAGTCAATTTAATTTGAATCCCACACGCGTGAGGTCATACGTGCCACTTTCAGATCGATAGAACGACGTCGTCTCGAAATTGTCGTGGAAGAAGCCAGACTAATCGAGGATTAGAAATAGGTGAGAAGGGGGAGAAGGAGAGAAAGCGCTAGGGCAAAATCTGAAGAGAGCAATTAGGAAAGGGAGAATGGGGTGGGTATGGTTGCAAGCAGCTCTTCCTCTGGGAATCATTGCCGGAATGCTCTGCGTCATGGGCAATGCTCAGTTCTACATCCATAAGGCCGCTCATGGCCGCGTACGCTTTTCTCTTATTTGTTTATTTTTTATTTTTCTTCTCAGATCCAAAACCCTCCTTTTCTTTCTTTTTCTTTTCGTTTTCTGTTTTTTTCATTTTGTTTTCTTCCAAATTTCTGCAGCCGAAGCACGTAGGTAACGATTTGTGGGACGTGGCTATGGAGAGAAGGGACAAGAAGCTCGTGGAGAGCTCCTCTGCTGCTTCTCTAAATTAGCCCTAATCTGTGGTACTATTTCCTTTCAACTTTGTCATTTATCGCTTTTTTGATTGTGATCGTGGGTTTTTTTTATATATAATTATTATGAATAAAAGATTGATCCTATATATACTATCAGGAATGAGAATTGTCATTGTATTAAGCAAGTGAATTTACACGGATAAAACTGAAACATAGGAAGTATGTGAAAGCGTAGGGGGCATTTGATGCCAGACGATGTCAACAAGAGAAATGACTGCTTTCGTAACGAAGATGTTGCCACTATGATTAGCGGATGTGGATTTTAAGGATTAGAATAACCCCAAACTCTGGGGAAATCCCCAAATCTTTGGATTTAATTGACATATAGTTATGATCCTCTCCCTTCATTGGCAACACGAAAAAGAATTGTCTCCGAGTCGCCCCCCCCCCTTTCACCACGAGACTGGGGATTCCCAACCCTCCGGCACTCTTCAGGCCTTTTGGTAATGCTAGGATTTTTGCTTTGATATCCAGGCCAAAATCAGTTATCTTCAAGAGCTTGGATAATCCTAACTGTGTGGTCCGTATGATATTGCCAATTCCCAATTGACACGAGTTACCTAAGGAGCAATTGTTGAAGTTGAGCTTCAAGGTACCTTTAGACAGAGGAGTCACTGCACCCAGATCTCCATCACTCTTCCATGTGAGAGGCATACTAATCTCCATTCTCAAACGCCCCACCACCACCACCACCAAAAAGGGGGAAAAAAAAATTAGAGAACTAGATAAACCCAAAAGTGTCTTTATGCATTGACATGGATTCTTTGTTGGGAAAAAGAGGAAGAAAGCTTGGAGACCAGCTTCATTGTGCTTATTTTCGACAATCTGGAAGAAGAGAAATAGGAGAGCTTTTGAAAACATTGGATGGGATCAAGCAATCAAACAATTCTTTATGTATAACTTTTTGGGATGGGTCAAGAGTGTATTATGTGATTACTCAATATTCACGTTGGGCTTCATTGATTGATTGAGCTTTTAAGTAGGGGGAGAGTATTGTTTTTTGTGCCCTTCTTTGCTTTATTTTGGCCTTTTGGCATCTTTTTACACACCATGTATACTTTTATACACTTTTTCTAGCCGCTTTTAATAGAATTGATTTTTGCTTATTAAAAAGAGAACTACTCTTCTGCAGATCCATTAGCATTCTTTTTCTGTCCAAAAAGTCTGGCATTTTTACCCATAATGTTGGTAGAATAACCTTTCTCCGTAAAACCATCTTCCTGTGACTGCTTCTGAACCCCCTGGAAGGAGATAGTCAACATGTTGGATTGTGTTTGCAAAGTTGATACAAGATGATGGTTAACTGGCCAGTGGTGGTAGCTTTTAGACAGGTAGAATATAGAGGTCAGTGGGCACTGTTGTTTTGAAAGACGATTCTATGGTGAGGATAGATTTTATGACTAGAAAGTATTTTAAAATATGCATAGAAATTCAGGATAAGTTTGTTCTCTTGATGGATTAATCTATGCCATTGAGATGGACTAAGAATACACGAAAGACTTGAAGACACATTCTTGTGATTATATACAAGACTTAAGGTGGAACTGTATTAATTGGATTGGATCTAAGTTAGTGGGTATATGGTACAATACATGCAAAGTGATGTGGCACAATTTGGGTCATAGGGTGCTTGTTTCAGAGCCCCACTATTTTGCGGTTGTTTGCACAAGTATCATTTCAATATCCTGATAATTAAAAATTTACTGGTGAGCTTTCATTTTTCCTTAGGACTGCTGAGCCCTCATTCTTTCTACTTGTCCCTTGAATGGTTTAACTATATTGCTCCTTCTTGGTGTAATACCAATTACTTGTCTTCCCCCTCATATTTCTTGTGTGCTCTTCCAAGTTCTACCACTTGCATCCTTTATTGTAGAATTCGTCTATTATCCACACATAGGCACGCACATGACAAAGGCAGTGAGCCCTAATAGATGGGAGGCATACATTGAAAACCTAAAAGAAAGAATATGTGATTCAGTAAAAAGAAAAATAACAGACCAGAAAAACACGGTCTATGAAACAAAAAACAGAACAGATGAAGGCAAGATCCCCCTCCACGAAAAGGCCATCAATAAAGTCCCCAAAGAAACAGTTCTGGGCTAATCTGAAGGTTGAGATCCAAGGTTTCAAGGATGTAGCCAGGTTGCCTTCAGCCTTGTAATTGTATACTTCTCCCTCAAAATTCATTGTGTTGTGCTCATTCTAAATGACCAAAACAAACATAAAGGAGTCGGTTTCCACTTTTACATCTTATTTATTAGATGCTTTGCATGGCAGTTGGTAATGACTTCCTATATCAGTCCAGTAGGCACCTGCACTGCTCTGAAGAGGAATTAAAAAAAAATTAGGATAGGAGCTATTTACTCATTGGATAATGGGAAAGAATGTGATTGTGTGACTTCTTATTACTTTTGCACAAAGTACACTCATTTGCACCACTGCATCAACTGTTCAATGGTGAGGATTTCCCTATTATGCCTTCTGCACAAGGAACACCATGTTGGATGGAACAACTGCCCACCAGATCTTATAAGTTGGAAACTTCCTGCCCACTTACAATTGTTGGATAATTGTCCATCCCCTCCTAATGCTCTTTAACAATCCCTGGATGAAATTTACCGTTTTTATTAATTTAATCTAATTTAATTTTTGAAATTTCATAAATATCAATATGCATGCACCAATATATCTCACACTTACCATGGGATACTTGGCTGGTTGACTCCTTTGACTGTGAAATTGCCTCGGACCGGTAAAAAGTATTTATCTTTTTTATTTGTTGAATTGTCCAATGCAGATTTTTTTTTTTGACCAAAAAAAAAAAGGAAGAAAATCTGTCAGATTTTTAACCTTGAATCCTTAAACTGTTTTATCTTATTGAATCACATGTTTTGTACTTGATAATTGTATAATTGTACAGTGTTAAAAACTTATAAAAATACTGACTTTAAATAAGACAGGCACGGTTTTTGCTATGTATCAGCCTTGAAAAAGAAAAAAAAATGACACTAACTTCGCATCATCCTCTGTTCTCTACAGTTGAGCAAGGCCGATGTTGGTGCTTCTGGGTGTGAAGGAAGAACATTGAGCTTTGAGGAATTTAGCTTGTTCATGAATCATAATTGTCTGCCATTGTTCCCAAAACTGGCTTTGATGTAATGACTTTTTTGGAACTCGTCACTTTTTCTGCACATTGTCAACAAATAAAGTTTTAGGATCGGGGCGCATTGGTTACAAGCTTGGAAAAAATGGCGTTCTTGCTGCTTGGTCCTAACTTGGACATTGGGTTAATGTGCTTTGAATTAGACTGTTAATATGGAATTTGAAATTTTATCATTGTGAAATAATGTGGCTGTATCAGGGTGATATTGATGATCTTCTTGGAGCTTATTTGGAATTAAGAGTCTGTTCTGTTTAAAGTAAGGGTTATTTGATTAAAAGGGATGAAATCATCCCCATTTTGTAAAACTAACCCCCACTTTAAAAAAAACACTCATTTTGTACAAAAATATTCTCATTTTTTTCTTGCAATATATATATATATATATATATATATATATATATATATATACACATGTTTCGGCTTATATTCCCACGAATATAATTTTCATTACAGATGGACAAATATTCTTATCCATCGATTTATTCAATGCTGGAATCAGGTTTGCTATTAATGTGGGTATTTCCGTCTCCAGAGTAGGATCCGCGGCTCAAATTTGAGTAAATAATGGAAGTGTTTGAGGATATTTATGAATTGGTTACATTTTAAGTTTAGAATTAGGAGAGGTTAGTTTTATAAATTTGGGATGTTTTTATCATTTTAATCATTTGATTCTTAAAGTTATTCTTAGAAGATTTAATGGGGGTCTTTGAGTCCGTTTGACATTGAGTGTTTTTTTTTTTTTTTTTATTTATTTTATCTGAAAGGTGTTTTTCTTTATATATATATAAAATGTGTTTGATAAATTTTAAGAAACACTAGTCAAAATCTAAAAAATCACTTGTAATAATTATTTAGATGCAAGAAAATATTTTTACTACTCTGAAAGTTTGGAGCCTTTATAAAAATGAGGCGATTATCAAAATTTTAGAAGTCTACACTTTTTGGTTTCTATATCCTAATTTTTCTTAGAGGGATTGCACTGTTAAGACTGTTTTAAAACTGTTTTTGAAATATTAGGAGAAACAAGAAATGATTCTTAAATTATTGCGAGGTAGATTTTCTTATAAAATTGATTTTTCCTTTTTTAAATGAAACATTTTATCAAGGAACACTGAGAAGAACATTTTTAGTTTATATCTAACTAGGCATTTGAATATGATTACAAGAATCATGGCGAACTCTGTAGGTGTCTTTTGGATTCCGTAAATTTGTGAAAACCATTTCTTAAAGTATAAAGAATCCCTTGAAAAAGTTCTTTCAAAATTACTTTCATATTATATAGCACATTATTAAAAAAATTGTCAAAGTAATTTATTTATTTATTTTATATATTCAAATATTAAATGATCTTTTGACAAAAAAAACATATTTGATGGTAATATTAATAATAGTATGTCATGGATTAAAAATATTTTGATAGAAATTACTTTAAATAAAGCCTTAACTAATAAGATAACCGATTAAAAGGAACAAAAGAAGCGTCAAATTGCAAATTTAAGGTGGTGTTTGTTTTTTTACTTAATTCTAAATAGAACTTTAATACTTAATAGTATTAAATATTAGGTTGTTTGTTTTTGTAGTATTTTATTTCTATTAAGTATTAAAAAGTAAAAAAAATCATTGTGTTATTTTTTCTATTTAGAAAAAGCCACATATTCTGGCTTTTTCTATTTAATAAAAAGTTTATAATAAGTCATAAAAAAGTAAAAAAACAAACAATCTAAATTCTAAAACTAAATGGTTTTCAACAAAAAGTCAAAAAAACAAACACCACCTAACTTTTCACTTTTTTTTTCACCCAAAAAAACACCCATGTTGGATAAGAGCTCTCCATTCTTGTTTCTCTAGGTCCTCCGAAACCACAAGAATCTTGAATTAGAATGAGATTTCAACTCAACACCTTTTTAGATTTTGAGAAGAATTGCTCTTTGAAGAGAGCAAGATACTATAAAAGTTGTAAGTTGTGTTTGAGGAGGAGTTATTGTCTATCATTTGCCCTTATGGTAGAATCAATATGGGGACACACTTTTTTCCTTACAAAAACAAACTTTTCTTTTAAAACACACATGTAAATAATAAAAATATTGAAAGATAATCATGTAAAAAATGAGTTACTCTTCAAGTGAAAAAATAAAAGAGATTAATTTTACAAATTTAGGATTTTTCATCATTTTAATCAATTAATCCTTAAATAATTCTCTTAAAGAATGCCTATTTTTAGAATTACTCTGGAATCCATGCCGTCAATTCCCTAATCTAGTGTTTTATTTATTTATTTATTTATATTTAATAAACAAGTATATAATATTATCAAACTTGGTGAGTATGGTTTGAAATTTTCTAAAATTTTAAAATTATTAATAAAAAAAATATTATTATTTATTTGACAAGAATTTATGTGTAACAGTTTAGATTAAAAAATTTTAAATCTCAATCTTGAAATTGAAAGAATGACCTTTGTACTCAAATTTTTTTTTTAAATGACTCTATAGACAAAAATTTTAGTAGATTAAATTACCACTAATTTGGTATTCAAAATAAATAAGTAAATAAATAAATATCCTTTTATGAATAAGTTTTGTAAGAAAAAAGAAACTAATTCCCAACTATAAAAAGGATAATAATAATAAGGAAAATATTATTATTTTTATCATCTTGTTGGCAAAACCTCCAAAAGAAGAGAAATTGCTAAAATCAAGGAACTAAATCCCTTGAATTAAGCAACTAAAATTCAGAAATTCGAAATTCAAATTTACTGTCTTCACCTATAAATAGAGGTGACTTCTTTCAAGAAAAATGGGGAGGAGAAATTCAGAAATCAAAAAAATTCATAAAGGAAATTCTAAAGAGAAAATTTAGAGGCTACTTCGTATGAGAAAGAGGCTTCACAACAAAAGAAAAAGTTTCATCAAAACTCTTTGCAAGTTATGTAAACGACAAAAAGACTACACGTGTGTTCTTCGCCATTTAACAAGTTCATTCGAGAAAAAACCATTTAGGCCATAGATTGATCTTCAGATTCAAGGAAACAAGTTTGTTATCGTTCTTCAAGTTGTGGTCAAAACGAAGAAATCAGAGAAAAAAAAATTATTTTGTAAAGAATATTATATTTGAGATTGTACCCCACAATATTTTAATTTCAATAAATATTTTGTTTGCATTATTTTTTCTATTGTTTTGCTAATTTCACAGGACTTTTCCAAAATTTGTGTGTACAAATTTATGGCAGACTAGGTGGGACTTCTTTGTGCCTCATCTCTTTCATTAGAAGATTGATCACTACTACGTCGATGACATCCAAAATAACTTAAGTTGTGCATGTCAACAAGGGCAGTGACAAGATCGTCATTATGTAATCGACACACAATACCATTATGGGCCCTATGACTCATAGCAAAGCGAAATCAACATCTTCACTTTCAAAAAAACAAACAAGTGAGCCTACTTGTTTTTTAAAACTGGTATGGACACGTAATAAGCACCAACCATTCATCACTTTGGCCTCTTCAAGGGCAAGGAGCCATAGTCCTCATAGTAGGGGAAAACTCTCTTCAGCACTAAAGGACTTTGGGGATAAGTCTCTCAATTATGCTACCAATGCCAACTCTAGCACCAACTCACACTTAGTATCACCAACTGAATTGTCAAAAGAAGAAAAATACTCCAATCATTCTAACTCTTTTACTTCTCCCTTTTCGATGACTATGCCAATAATGACAGCCGACACTACATTTGTAGAAGAACAATTGGCAGAGATGGCTCACGCCATTGCCAAACTCACCAAGACAATCGAGGAGAAGGATATGCAGATAGCTTCCCTCTTAAACAAGGTCGAGACACAAGTGCAAAATACAAGTGAGTCTAGTCAAGGATTCAACCACCTTCCGAATGTTTCATCTCCTCTCAATTATGCATTACATGCATCTAGGACAGTACAAGTCGAGAGACAAACGACGGAATTTGCCTCGGTGGCGTCATTATCTATCTAGCAACTTCAAGACATGATAACTAACACCATTAAAGCACGGTAAGGTGGACCCTTATAGAGTACGTTCATGTATTTTAAACCTTACACTAAGAGGATTGATCACCTACGTATACCTGTAGGTTGTCAACCTCTAAAGTTTCAATCATTTGATGGGAAGGGGAATCCAAAACAACATGTTGCCTATTTCGTTAAAACTTATAACAATGCAGGTACAGATGGTGACTTGTTAGTAAAACAATTTGTTTGTTCTCTCTGAGGGAATGCTTTCAATTGGTACATAGACCTTGCACCTGAGTGTATCGATAGTTGAGACCAAATGGAACGCGAATTCCTCAACCGTTTCTATAGCACCTGATGAACTATAAGGATGATGGAACTTACTAATACTAAGCAATGGAAAGATGAGTCAATTGTAGACTACATCAATCGTTAGCATTCCTTAAGCCTTGATTGCAAAGATAGATTATTCGAGATATCAGTCATGGAGATGTGCATACAAGGGATGCATTGGGTTCTCTTGTACATCCTCTAAGGAATACGACCCATACCTTTGAAGAGTTAGCTACTTGAGTACATGACATGCAGCTCAACATAACCAACCATGGTTTTAAGAAGGACCTTGTCGTTGACTAGCAAAAAGAAAGACATGATGGGAAAAAAAGTGACAAAACCTCAAAGAAACCCATCCAAGAGTCAATGACAGTAAATATGACTCCTATCAAAATCTCACCAAGAGATAAAAAGAAGGAAGTAAAAAAGGCTAGACCAACTTAGGAAAATGAGAGGCGTCGATTCACCTTAAAGGAATTAGAGGATAAGAAGTATCATTTTCCTGACCCTGATGTGTCTAACATGCTGGAAGACCTGCTCCAGAAAAAGGTTATTGAGCTACCTAAGTGTAAGTGTCCAAATGAAATGGGTCATGTTAATGACTCTAACTATTGTCATTACCATCGAATCGTCAATCATCCGATGGAGAAATGTTTCATCTTAAAAAATCTCATAATGAAACTTGCAAAGCAAGGAAGAATTCATTTGGATCTAGATGAAGTAGTAGAGTCAAATCATGTTATAGTCACATTTGGGTCATTCAATCTTGTTCCATTACATGTTCCACTTATGAAACTGGGGACATGCACCAGTACTATTCAATGTGAGTCATTGAAACCAAAGCAAACACAAGTGTCATGTCGGAATAGCCTTTTTCGCCTTTACTTTGATAATAAATCAATGTCATACGACAAAGAAGGTTGGACATTGGTGACACAAAGAAGACCTCGCAAGAAACAAGTGTCCTATCCATACACTAGTCTTCCTAGGAAATGACAACATGAGTAGAATAGTTGTCAACATCCAAATAAGAGAAAAAAAGAATTATGAAAGAAAACAAGAGATTGTACAAATAAACGACCTTTTGGTGCAGAAACTCATCACCCCTGTCACCCTGGGAGAATACTTCCCTCTAGGGTTCTTTGGTAAAAGGGTGACAGTATTAACTCATATGGTCTCTTGCAATGAGACTTCAAAACAAGAAAGGTCAAGTGAAGATGAAGAAAACACTCTTGATGTAGAGTCAGGCAAAAATAAGGAAGAAGAGGGGGTAGTGGTAAGCCTACAATACTTACCCTCACTTTTTAGTAGCAATAAAATGCTACAACTTCCTAATGAGATGCGAAATGCATTAATTCAATCATTTAAGAATCCAACACCCTATGCCACCAAAATAAAAAGAGGCAAAAAGACTTGAGGATGAAAGCCAAAATTGTGCCAAATATTGTGCAACCATCACCTTTACCGATGAAGACCTTCAGTTACGGTCAAAACCACATAATCAACCCTTGTTTGTTACTTGGTACATACGAGAACAAAATATCACTCCCATCTTAATTGTTGGAGGGTCTGCAGTAAATATCATGCCTAAAGCAATGATGAAACTACTCGAGATTGCTATGAAAGAATTAATTTGAAGTCATCTAATGATCTAAGGCTTTAATTAAAGGGGACAACGAGCTATTGATATGATTTTCCAAGTGCTTGTTATAGTTGAGTTGAGTTCAAACACATTATTTCATGTAATTGATGCAGAAACATCTTACATTGTATTACTCGAGCGACCATGCTTTCATGAGAATGAGGTAATTCCTTCGACACTACACCAGTGTTTCAAATTCCATAGAGAAAGGGTAAGGAAAGTAGAGGCTAATACTAAGCCATTTACAGAAGTCGAGTCTTATTTCGCTAATGCTAAATTTTACATAGAAAATGATGTCATACAGGAAGTCCTTCCTTCAATCATTCCCTCCACTGGAAATGCTAAACTTAAGGGAAAAGTTTAGCAGTGCAATTTGACATTATGAAGGGAAATCTCATAATTGATAATGACTCAAATTGAAGAAAAATACAATTCCTCAAAAAAATTGACTCTAGACTTAAGGAGTGTCATTACTTCCCCAGTCTTTAGGTACATCCCAAGATCTCGACGAAGAGAGGGTCAACCACCTTTCATAGAAGATAGAAGCAAAGTACAACCTTGAAGATTGGAAAACAGGAATCTTCATGTTTTAAAAGAAGATGTAATAATTCCCCTTCCAAACTTACAACTTATCTCTAAGGATGAAACACAAAAATCCGTCAAATCCTTAGAAAATCAAACAGAGCAAGAATTCTTCCCTAGTAAAAGAATAAATGAGGGGTTCAACCCTAAGGCTTACAAGTTGTTATCCATGACGGGGTATGACTTCACTTCCTCATCATGATTAGGAGAACTTAGACTCGAGACTACAGGTGAAAAGATGTATGACCTTAACGAAACTCGAAAGAAGTTAAAACAACAAGGGTATACAGTCAAACCTTCTAGGGTTGGTTTAGGGTTTGTACTTTTCGAGCCTATCAAAATTTTAGTGAAGACTAAAAAGACTAAGGCAAGTACACAACATAGCACTGTGGAAGACGTAGAGGAGAGTAGTGGGTCAAATTCTCCTCAAATTTCAGTATTTGATAGGATTGAAGCTCCAATTACACAAGCTTCAATATTCACTAGGTTGGGTAGTTTTAACCAAGTAGAACGTAATTCAACACATATTCCACAAAGGTCAATTCAACAAAGGATTAGAACTCTACCCCGAAAGTCATGGCAACGAAATCCCAATAAGAAGCGATGTATTGAACTAAAGGAGGATGTAGAGACAATGAGTTTAATCCCATCAAGGATGAAACACCATTCAACTTAGGAAATCTGTACCAATGGTTTGTTATAATTAAAACGATGTACCATCATGATCACCAACCAATTGGATGAGGAATGCCTTGAGGATGTTGAAGAAAGTTTGATGCACACTAGCTACCATGTTAGTGGTAGAAGTTGACCCTAATCCACAATCTTCAAAAGACAAACCAAGGGAAGCTTATCAAGCATTTGAGAATGGGGGCAAGTCACTATAGATGAGTTGAAAGAACTCAACTTGGGTACAAATGAGGACCCAAGATCAATCTATGTTAGTATGCTTTTAAGTCCTTTTGAAAAGAAAAGTTATCTTAAGTTGTTACTCGATTATAAAGATGTTTTTGCATGGTCGTACAAAGAAACGTCAAGTCTTGATCCAAAGGTTGCGGCACACCAACTCGTAATGAAGCATGGTGTCCAACCAATTAAGGAAGCTCAGAGACGATTTCGGCTAGAACTTGTTTCATAGATAGAAACAGAAATTGACAAACTGATTGAAGCTGGTTTTATTAGGGAGGTAAGGTACCCGACATGGATTGCAAACATTGTTCCAGTTAAGAAAAAGAATGGGTACATTCTCATTTGTGTGAATTTTAGAGATTTAAATAATGTTTGCCCAAAAGATGACTTTCTATTACCAATCATTGAACTCATGGTTGATGCAACTACTGGTTATGAAGCTTTATCCTTCACAGATGGATCATCAAGGTAAAATCAAATATGGATGGCGCCAAGGAATGAAGAGCTTATTGCATTTTGTACTCCAAAGGGTATTTACTATTACAAAGTGATACATTTTGGACTACAAAATGTAGGTGCAACATATCAACATGCCATATAGAAAATCTTCGATGACTGCTCCATAAGAATGTCAAGTGCTATGTTGACAACCTGGTGGTAAAGTCTAGGAAGAGAGAAAACCACCTACGAGATCTTCGTATGGTGTTTGACAGGTTAAGAAGGTATCAACTCAAAATGAACCTACTCAAATGTGCTTTTGGTGTTACTTTTGGTAAGTTTATAGGGTTTATTGTTCTACACCGTGGAACTGAAATGGATCAATCTAAGATCGTAACCATTCAAGATATGCTAGAGCTGAGGAATCTTCAAGAACTTAAAAGTCTTCAAGGACGTCTTGCTTTCATTCAACGGTTTATTTCAAACCTTGTAGAACGATGTCAGCCCTTCAACCAACTTATGAAGAAAGATGTCCCATTTGTTTGGGACGAAGCTTGTCATAATGCATTTGAGAGCATAAAAAAAGTATTTGGCTAATTCACCAATCTTAGGTGTTGAGTGCTCATATGGCAAGGAAGCCATTGATACTCTACATTACTACATAAGAATGCTCTCTTGGAGCATTACTTGCATAAGAAACTGAGGAGAACAAAGAAAAGGCATTGTATTACTTAAGTCGAACTCTAATGAGGCCATAACTAAATTACTTCCCAATAGAGAAGACTTGTCTTGCCTTAACCTTTTTGGCAAAAAAGTTAAGACATTACATGCAGGCATACATGATACACTTAATAGCACACGTTGATCCCATTAAGTATGTGCCATCAAAGCCAATCATTTTAGGATGATTAGCAAGATGGGGGTTGCTACTCACTGAATATGAAATAATTTGCATCCCTCAAAAGGCAATCAAAAGACAAACACTTGCAGATCTCTTGGCAAATCATCTTATCTCTACAGGATGGGAAATTTTAGATGACCTCCCTGATAGAGAGATCTTTTATATTGACATTTTTCCTTCATGGATGATGTTCTTCGATGGATCAACACACTATGATGTAAAAGGTGCAGGTGTTGTATTTGTCTCACCACAAAGGCATATACTACCATATTCATTTGTTCTTAGTGAGTGATGTTCCAACATCACTGAATACCAAGCCTTAATTATTGGGCTACAAATGGTGATCAAAATGAAAATCACAAGCTTGGAAATATGTGGGGATTCTAAGTTGGTAATTAATCAACTTCTAGCCTTGTATGAGGTTAAAAGTGATGACTTGGTTCCTTACTTCCAATATGCTACCCAACTAATGGAAAAATTCGAGCCAATCTTTTTGGTTCATATTCCAAGAAAAGAAAACCAAATGGAAAATGCTCTAACTAATTTAGCTCCAAGTTTAACACTATTTAAGGATAAGACTGTGCACGTCCCTCTTTGCCATAGGTGGGTACTCCTGCCATTACCAATATTACAAGAAGAAAATGTGAACGTTATATCAATATTCACTATTGATAGCGAAGATTGACAATAACCATTAATTGACTACTTAGAAGATAGAAAGTTACCCAATGAACTAAGGCGTCAAACAGAAATACGACATTGAGCTCCATGCTTCATTTACTACAAAGAAACACTATATTATCGCTCATTTGATGGAGTACTTCTTTAATGCCAAGGAAAAGAAGAGGCAAATCAAGCGATTGAAGAGGCACATTCCGGAATCTGTGGGACTCACCAATCAGGGCCAAAACTTCATTTTCGAATCAAAATGATGGGTTACTATTGGCCAACTATGGTTAACGATTATATGGAATATGCTAAGAAGTGTCAATCATGTCAATTCCATTCAAATTTTATACATTAACCCCTTGAGCCACTTCATCCTACAATTGCGTCAATGTTATTTGATGCATGGGGACTTAACATGGTTGAACCCATTACTCCTAAATCCTCTATTAGGCATGCTTACATATTGGCAGTGATGAATTATTTTTCTAAATGGGCGGAAACAGGACCACTTAAATAAGTGAAGAAATAAACTATAGTGAACTTTATTCAAAGTAACATCATCTATCGGTATAGGGTACCGTGGTACATAATCATTGACAATGGGAAACCCTTCTATAACAAATTGATGAGCAATCTCTATGAGAGATTCGGTTTCAATCAACACAATTCATCAATGTACAATGCATCGGCCAATGGTCTTGTAGAAGCATTTAACAAGACCCTTTGCAACTTATTGAAGAAAATTGTTGATAAGTCAAAGAGGGATTGACATGAATGAGTAGCTCAGTTGGTCCAGCCTTGGGTTTGTTCCCCAATGGTCACCAGTTCGAGTCCCCTTAGGGCCACTGAAGGTTTATCCGATCGTTAACTTCAGGACCCCGTGGGATTAGTCGAGGTGCGCATAAGTTGGCCCGGACATCCACGGTTATCAAAAAAAAAAAATCTACTCCTATATTATTATCCCACAATATTGTAATTTTTCCTTTATCACTACCACTACGTTATTCATAAGAAAGTCATATTCTAGCTTCCTCAATTATACCAAATATTGAATGACTTCAAATATGTCACTTGAATAGGAAAAATTAAATAAACAAAAATATATTAAAATAAAATAAAGTATTAGTTCTTTTTTTCTTTTTCAAACAATAAAAAATGTCCAACCAAACCCACACTCCCCACCTAACCAATATGCAATTAGTATAAGATGGTAATAACATAATTCTACAACTTCAGCAAAACTTCGTAAATCTTCCATAAAATCAAACACATTTACACATTCATTTTTTTGAAAATAATGTTCAAGAAAAAACTAAGTATTTTAAATCTTTCTCTTCAAAAACATAATCAAAATAGTTAGAACAAACTCATTTTTTCAACAAAAAAAATTATAAAACGAATGAAAAGAAAAATATAAAACAGAGAATATGGGAAAAGTTACATAATAGATGAACTAGAGTCTACATTATTGTATTGCATCTTTTTGAGGTCTTGAATGTAGAAAGGTAATAGAAATCATTGCTCAGGATGGGAAAGAAGGTGATTGTGGTGGCCAGAGTGGTAACTTTAAAGTTTACTTCGTAAATTTTTTTCTCTTTCAAAGTTCATTTTCTATTTTTTTTTTCTTTTTTTCTTAACTTTTATAACAATTAGTTAGGTGAAATGTACATTGCACATGAAGTGCAAGTGAGTGATGAATGTTAGTGTGTAGGTTTTGGGTTAAAGTATTTGATTATATGTTAATATCTCCCTTCAAAATTATTATATTTGATCATATTAGAATTTGTTAATGTGCAAAAATAATTTATTTATTTAGACTATAAATCAATTAATTCTTTGAAACTGGATCAATTTAAAAAAGCACATAAAAAAATCAATTAATTCTAGTTTTAAAATTTTAAATAAAATAGTTGGAAAAAAAAAATTGGATAAGAGAGTTTTAGCTTACTTAAGAACTAAAACTTTCATTGCTTGTAATAAATTTAAGTGTGATACTAACAAGTGTTCTTACTTCAAATATTAAACCTATATTTCACTTGTGCATTTTTAAAATATTTGAAAATGTAATAATATAATAATAATATTGCTTCTTTTAAGATAATATTACTTAGATTGAACTAACATCTTCCTAATAAATTAAAATGTGCAATGCACGTATAAATATTGTTACTCATCTTAAATAACAAATTTATTGGGTTAAAGTATTTAATTATATGTTAATATATCTCTTCAAATTTATTAAATTTGATCACATTAGAATTTGTTAATGTGAAGAAATAATTTATTTATTTAAACTATAAATCAATTAATTCCTTTAAACTGAATCAATTTAAAAAGATCTTAAAGAGTCCAAATGAAGTTTTTTATTTTCTAGTTTTAAAATGAATTTGATCACATATAACTCAAAATGAATTAATTTATTTATTTGATCAAATTCATTAACAAAAAGATTTTAAAGATCAAGAGTCAAAATGAATTGTTTCTTTCTAGTTTTAAAATGAATTTGATCACATATAACTCAAAATGAATTAATTTATTTACTTGATCAAAGTCATTAACAAAAAGATCTTAAAGATCAAATAATTTATTTATTTGTTCACATATACATTATATAAACTCCTCATATTTATAGTACACAAAAGCAACAAATGGAGCTTTGACAACATCCTCATCTACAAAATACCATTGGCTAACCCATTAGGAAGAAACTCTAAGATATCATCAACCTTACAACTTTCATAAATGAAATAAGAAATGTGTGAATTTATGAATAAAATCATTACCACAAGCTACTAGTTAATGACTTTATATGATGCAGTGTTATGTGATAAGTTGGAAAAGAAATCTACCAAATATAATATTTCGTGATGTATCACAAAATAATAAACAAGCAACACTACTAAATAAAAAGATAATTGGTACATGTATCACAACATTTTAGTGGTTTTCTATATTAAATCAAGACTAATTCAATTAGTTGAATTTTACTTAAATATGCATAATACAATCAAAAGAAAAAAAATTGGCATATGAATGTTGTATGCAACACTTACCTTACTCATCAATCTAATTCACCTGATATACTAATAATATATAGAATATCATCTCGAGAAAATTATACCATAAAATGTTTAACACCTCATCCAAAATTTTAACATCTTCCTATGTTATATCATATATATTTATGAAACAAACTAATATATAAATAAAACAGAAATAAATTAAACTTACCATGTCATTATGAGTTACAAGATTTCTTAAAATGCAAAAATAAATAAAATAAAATAAAAGCCAAGGGCTATCATAATACTGAGGACCTATCTCAAAACCATTTGCAATTCTTTGTTATTCACCTATCTAGTATTATTTTTTATGCATTAGGTCCATAAAGGACCAATACATGGATATCTTGTTAACATTTTTTACAAAAAATCACATAAGTTTTGGTATGTATGTTAAGTTATGATGACACAGACATGTGTGGGAGAGCAATTGAAAAAAATTACGATGAGAATGGTTTAAAAGAAATGGATGTCTATGCATAGTGTGGACCCCGCATTTGCGATGCATACATTCCCCACTCAAATGGTGCAACTTGTTTTTTATTTGAAAATTTGATTTTTTGAAAGGTGTTTGGAGTCGCCACTTATTTTTGTTTTATTTTTAAAGGGAAAAAACAAAATAAGTAAGAAAACTCTAAATGTGACTCTAGAAGGAAAAACAGGTCTGTGAAAAATCGAGTCTAGGTTTGAGGGTCGGGTTACCTATTGGGAAGGTACAGTGATAGATCGTAGCACCCCTCTAAGCCCTAAAAATTAGGTCTCTACTAATTAAGTTAAAGCAAGTGTGGCAGCTGATTGATTAATTGTGGGTACCAAATAGTGATCAAGGGTGTGAAAGCAAGACACGCATGATAATGAATAAATAGATAAATATAATCAGGTACGAGACGTACCTTAGTTGCAAGTTGAGTGCTATCATGAGAGACATGTATGTCATAAAGTGAGGCAAGTCAATCAAGAATAGCAATCAATCAATCAATGAGAAAATCTCATATGTTGGGCCTCACCAAAGCCTGATTTGTTTTAGCATGAATTAACTCCATAAATTTCATTATTTGAAATTATAGAATTATTCATGCTTATTAAAAAAAATGAAAATCAAAAAATTATTAAAAAAAAAAAATCAAGGAGAATTTATGAAAGGTGCTTACAAGAAAGAAATGTGACAATAAATTTTATTAAATAAATGAAAAATATTTAAAATCAAGGAAAAAAAAAATAAAAGATGTGTGCCTAGTGGAAAATGGTAGGAATTGATTTATTAAAATTGGATTTATTTAAAATAAAGAAAAAAACTAGAATTTTAAAATTTATTTGAAAACGGGAGTTTGGGAAATTATTTTTAAAATCAAATATGAAGAAATAAGAGGGATGACACGTGGCTACTAGGATTGTATGCCAAAGGTGGCCACGCATAGGTGTAGAAATAGGAAAGATGGTGAAGGACAACCATGCAATGAAGAAAATCCTACTTTTCTGGCAATTCTTTTCGATCACAAAATCAAAATCATAGACAGCATATCGACACTCATCAACAAGAAGATCTATAGTGAAATCTTGATAGCTTTGAGTAGGCTCACCAACCTTTTCAACAACAACTTGCTTTTTCTTCTCCTCGATCTTGAAAACTACGAAGCGGTAAGTTCTTTTTGCCTTCAATTCTAAGAACTTTAACTTGCAATCATCATGCACAACCATACCTGATGTTGCTTTAGCCATTTTCGTTGTACACAATTGATGAGACGATAGATGACAACCGAGACTTAAGAGGATCTAGCATTTGTAGACAATACAGAAAGGACCCCTTCGATGACGAGGACTCAATTTTGCATCTATCAAAACTAAGATAAACAATTCAAAATATCTAGTTTTTTTTTTTTTCATTTACTTCTAGCTTTTGACATTTATTTAAAGCATCATATAACATATGTGCAATATTTCTCCTAATCATTTAAAAATATACTCCTTTATTATTATCCCAAAATATTGTAATTTTTCCTTTATCACTACCACTACGTTATTCATAAGAAAGTCATCTTCTAGCTTGCTCAATTATACTAAATATTGAATGGTTTCAGATATTTCACTTGAATAGGAAAAATTAAATAAACAAAAATATATTAAAATAAAATAAAGTATTAGTTTTTTTTCCTTTTCAAGCAAAAAAAAAATGTCCAACCAAACCCACATTCCCCACCTAACCAATATGCAACTAGTATTAGATGGTAATAACATAACTTTACAACTTCAACAAAACTTCGTAAATCTTCCATAAAATCAAACACATTTGCACATTCATTTTTTTAAAAATAATGTCCAAGAAAAAACTAAGTATTTGAAATCTTTCTCTTCAAAAACATAATCAAAATAGTTAGAACAAACTCATTTTTTCAACAAAAAAAATTATAAAAAAAAAATGAAAAGAAAAATATAAAATAGAGAATATGGGAAAAGTTATTTAATAGATGAACTAGAGTCCATGTTGTTGTGTCGCCTTTTTTGAGGTCTTGAATATAGAAGGGTAATAGAAATCATTGCTCGGGATGGGAAAGAATGTGACTATGGTGGTCAGAGTGGTAACTTTAAAGTCTACTTTATAAATTTTTCTCTCTTTCAAAGTTCACTTTCTATTAATTTTTTTCTTTTTTTCTTAACTTTTATAACAATTAGTTAGGTGTAATGTGCATTGCACATGAAGTGCACGTGAGTGATGAATGTTAGTGTGTAGGTTTTGGGTTAAAGTATTTGATTATATGTTAATATCTCCCTTCAAATTTATTATATTTGATCATATTAGAATTTGTTAATGTGCAAAAATAATTTATTTATTTAGACTATAAATCAATTAATTCTTTGAAACTGGATCAATTTAAAAAAATCATAAAATGTCAAAATGAAGTGTCTCTCTCTAGTTTTAAAATTTTAAATAAAATAGTTGGAAAAAAAAATTGGATAAGAGAGTTTTAGCTTACTTAAGAACTAAAACTCTCATTACTTGTAATAAATTTAAGTGTGATATAACGGGAGAATTATCGGATAGGGTGAGCTAGATGTGATAATTACTAGGAAGGGTGGTCTCATTTGATAATTCTTAGGGAGGACAATAATAGGCTTAAATACCAAAATTGTCCTTCAACTAAAACTTTTAAAACTCAAAACATTTAAAGCATTTCACTTGGTTTGTCAAGACATTTATGGTGCGTGTGCCCCACATTTATTGTAATTATTGAAATTCAAATTTTAAATCAAAATTTTGGGTTTAACCCGTACAATTATTATATATAATGATAGTATAATTTGTTATTTAAATTTACTATTTAAAACAAAATACTTCAATTTTTTTTTTCAAAATGTCATTTATTGTGTGTGTGTGTGTGTGTGTGTGTTTTATTCTAATTTTTAATTTTATTAAGAAAAAAACAAGTTTCATAATTATATAATAAAATTGATGATTTTTCATATATATTATTTTAAATTTTAAATTGATAAATTATATTTTTGTATTAAATTCGAGGAAGATAAAATATTTAATTTTTCATTTGGATTATCTAAAAAGAATAAGAAAATGATAGAGAATGTTTAATCATTTTTTATTTTTTATAATAAGATAATTTTTAAAAATCTATATGATTTTTCTATTTCTTTCCCTTTGCATAGTGTTTTTTTTCTTAATTTTCATATAAAATTTTTTTGTTCTCAATGCATCAAGTGGATGATGTTAATACATTTGATATGTTGAATATTAATGAGGTATAAAAGTGATCTTCAAGATTATTACTTCTATTATAAAATAAAAGTACAACAAAAATATGTTATAATTACAATATAAATACATTTACAGTACAATAAAACCTAATTGAGAAAATTTTGAAATTTTTTATAAAAGTGATCATTTGTATGATCATACCATATTTCATAACAAACTTATATTATAAATCATTTCTGAAACGAAATGAAATACTAATTTGAATTCACAAGACTCATAGTTTTGTTTTTATATGCAAAAATTATTAAATAATTTCAATACATCAGATGAATGTTATTAATATATTGATATGATGTGTTAATACCAATAGGGTATGAATAAACATTTTTAGAATTATTACTTTTGTAATGAAATATAGGTACGACATAAATGCATTATACTAACAATACAAATGCACTATCGTTACAATATATTACAACATAATTTAATTTATTTTTGTTTAATTTTTTTACGTGCTATATTACCCAATGAATAGTTGTGAGTTATTCCATTTAATAGTTGTGTATTATTCAATTGAATATTAATATATTATTTAATTAATGAGTGCTCATGAAAAATAATTATTCATTCTATTAGGGTAACAAAGTTTTTAATTGTATGCTTCATATATAAAATGAAATAATAACCTTAGGATATGGTTTTTATTTATGAGATATTGAATTTTTTTTTTTTTTACGAGGTTCTTTAAAAAAATCTCAATTTTTTTGAAAGAAAAATAGCAATTTTTTAAACAATCGCTTGATTGTTCAAAGGTGAATAGCAATTTTTTGGGGCCTGAAAAATGTACTATTGATTACTTGTACTTATCATCAATGATGTGGGGGTCCCACATCATTGACAATCTCAAATTGATTTATAAATAATATAAAAAACGTATTCAAGGGTAAAATTGTCCTATGAAAATTCTTAAGATAAGTGACCGTAATTATCACATCTGCCCATCCTATTCGATAATTCCCCTTGATATAAAAGCAAAAGGATAGTTGGGCTTTATTTGTTTGCAAGTAGAGAAAGAAAAAGATGCAGCTTCAGAGAGATAAGGAGAGAGAATGAGTGGATAGCAAGCATGGGAAGAATGGCTATGGAAAGTGATGGAAATGGGTTTTGGGCAGCCCAAAGCATGGGTTGTGGTAGAAAAATGACGGTTGATGAAGGTGGTAGAGATAAGTTTTTTGGATAACCTAAATAATAGGTTGTTGCAGGGGGATGTCATGGTCTAATGGGTGTTGTACTAAGGTGTCTTGAGTAACTAAAAAGAACAAAGGCTTTTAATAGGGAGTGGTAAGGCTCATGCATGGGTTAAGGCACGTTTTGAGCAGTCTAAAATATGGGTGGTAGCAAGAAAGAACAATTGATGGGTAAGAGAAATGGGGCAATTGGGCTGATGGATTATGCATGGGTTAAGGTGTGCTTTGGGTAGTCAAGAATGGAGGTTGTTTTGGATGTCTAATGAAGGCTATATGTAATAAGATCATGGGTTGGTATGAGATAAAAGAGTAGGTGCACGGGTTGGTGTTTGATCATGAGACCTTTGGTGCTTGTTAGGGAACATGCTAAAATTTACATAAAAAAGGAACTTGTTACTAAAGTCTATAAATAACGTATTTGTTATCAATTATAAAGAAATGAAGAATAACAATATGATAATGAAAAGAACAAGAAATCCATAATACCCTTATAAGAGAAATCCTCCTTTCAAATAAAAATTGTTTGGCTTCGTGCACTCCTTCCTATTCTAATACCATGAAAACTAAGATGAAATTTTTTTTCTTCCTTTGTATTCCTCTGAGAAGTGTACATAATATATTACGATCTAGGTTGACCCTCAAGGATCAAAAAAAGGAAACACTACTACCTATTTACAACATATTCTAATTACACTAGAATCCTAGGGATACAAAAAAATTTTGTTCAAATACACAACTATTTTAGGAAGAAAATAAATATAAAATATTATAATTTCAATCATAACCCCAAGATTGTAGCAGCAAGCATCCCAAGATTATAGCAACAAAATATTTCAACAAATTGAATCATTTTTTTGAATTTCAAATCATTCTTAAAAATTAAAAGATTTTTTAAAGATTATAAATTATTAATTCTGTCTCACTTTATTTTGAATTTATTCACCTAGTAAGACAATTTTAAAAATATAGTTTTGTGTATAGAAGAAATAATAAAATTATAACTCATAATATAACACTTTTGATCTATTATTTTTTTTTTGGCAATTAGATCTATTTTTTAAGTTCCAAATTATTTTTTAAAATAATTAATAAATTGTATACATGGTGTTGCTTGATTTGAAGTTCATTTCTTTAATAAGAAAATTTATAAAATATAATTATGTAGAGAAAACAAATAATATAGTCATTGTGATACATTTCTAGTATTATTGAGTTCACTATTTAGGTTTCAAAATATTTTTAAAAATTATTAGATTCGTTAATAAATCCAACACATTAAACCTTATTTAATTTAAAGTTTATTAATCTAATGCAAACTGTTGGAAAAATATGATTTTAAGTAAAAGAGAAACAATAAATTCGTTTTAAACCAATTTTGTTCATAAATTTTCAATATTAACTGTATTACTATTTGAGTTCTAAATTATTTTTAAAAATTGTTAGATTCAATAGTAAATTGAATATATTAAGAGCCCGTTTGGTAGTGATTCTAGTGGAAGTGTTTTTATTTGAAGTGTTTTTTGCTATAGTGTTTCTGTAAAAAACACTTTTATCATAATCAGAAAAAATGATTTTAAAGTGTTTTTGATAATGAATTGTATAAATATAAAAACACTTTTAATATTAATAAATTACCAAAAAGGACATACAATTTTAATTAAAAAAAATGGTATGATAAACAAAAAAACTTTTTATTAATGAAAAAACATCTAAATCACTAAAAAAAATAACATTGAATAAAAGATAATTTTAAAATTAAAACAATATATGATTACCAATTAATTTCTAAAAAAAAAAGACTTTTCTAATTAAAAATAATAATTTTTTTATCACTATACTAAAATTTTAAAAAATATTTACAAAAAACATCTAAATCAATAAATAAATAAAAAGAACATTGAATAAAAGATAATTTTAAAAGTAAAACAATATATGACTACCTATTAATTTCTAAAAAAAAAAAGATTTTTCTAATTAAAAATAATATTTTTTTTTTATCACTGGGGGGCATTTTTGGAATATTTCAAAAAAATTGAAGTGTTTTTTTTAAAAAAACACCTGTCAAGTGATTCTCTAAAAATCACTTCAAGTGTTTTTCCAGATTTTCAAAAGTGTTTTTTAAAATTTGCCAAACACTTTATTTTCATCCCAAAAACACTTAAAAGTGTTTTTAAGGGTAGAAACACTTTTAAAAATCACTGTCAAACGGGCTCTAAGTCTTGCTTAATTTGAAGTTTATTTGCTTAATAAAATTTTTTACAAAAATATGATGTATGTAAAGAAAAAACTAACCAAATCATCTAAAATAAATTTTTATCTAAAACTTTATAATGTTATTGAGTTCCATGCTAGTATTGACTAAATCAATTTTTGAGTTTCAAATTAATTTTGAAAATTAATAAATTTTATGTATCAAGTATTGTTTCATTTAAAAGTTATATGCTTAATGAAAATTTTAACATAATTTAAAGGAAATTAAAAAAAAAAACATGTAATTTAAAAGAAAATCATATTTAAAGATTTTTTACATTGGTATTGGATCATGATACAAGAAGAAGAATGATCATGTTCAATTTTATTTGTTGTTTATGTTTTTTTTTTTAAATTTCTTTATATTTTCCTTTTATTTTTAAAAAATGAATGAAAACAACATTTTACTTGTTCCATATACATTTGTTTTAAAAAACTGAAAATAAAAAACAACAATTAAATAATATAATGAATTTAAAAAAAAAATGTTTTTTTTTTAATTATATAACCAATTCATCAGAAATTATTCTTGAGTTGTAACTTCCACTAGAATCTAAAATCACAATAAAATCTAAGAATCATTTATCACTCATCTACTTCATAGAGAAGACAACATGAGACCCCTTTTTCACTCTTTCACTATATCATTGATTTTTATTATTGTTATTCTTTATACTACTACACTGGTTAAAAAAAGACTAAGAAAACAATATATATTATAATTTATTAATTTTAATTTTTTTTCATTTTAATATATTTTCAAACCTTTATACAAAAAGATTTAATTCAAAATAATTAATACGGGTCTAAAATAATATATAAAAATAATTCACAAATTTTATTTTATTTTATTTTATTTTTTTTTTTGTCTCAGGAGTTTCTTCCTCTTCCATCTTTCTTTAAATTTGTTGAGAGAATCAAACATAACCTTCCTATCTAGTCTCTTTCCCTTGCATTTTTCTTCTTTTGTTTTCTACAGAAAATAAAAATGAATCATGCATTGCTTTTTTTGGAGCACCCTAATAGACAACACTTGCTCTAAAACATTTGAGTTGGGGAGTTTTCAGATATAAAAATTGCAAATTCTAGCTGCCATATAACTCATAAGGATTCAGGAAGCCATTCTTCAATGCACTAAATTAAAATTAAAGCAAAATTTGTAGCCACACCACCCTCTTGGTTCTCAAATAAATTTCCTAAAACTCTCAAAAACTGGCCTGGTGCTTAACAGTTCCCTCAATTTACCAAACCCATTACAGATCATATTTCACCCAATTGTTAACCTTATCCGTCAGGCCAGGTCAGGGAAGCAACAAAAGAACAGCAGCAGCAATAGGCCATCACTTTAATAACCTCCTAAAATGTACTCTGCAGATATAAGCAAGCACTCAAAGGGAATCAAAAGCGAGCCTTTCGTTTGCGAGCGGTGTATTTTGTATCTGGCGGCACAGTATTTCCTTTTCTCCTCATGTGTTCCTTCCTCTTCAGTATCCATTCCCTCCCCCTCCCTTTCTTGGTTATTTTCTGCTTTTTCCTTGGTCTGTGCCTGTCTGAAATGGACACCTGCACAGAAACATGCACCCAAAGTGTAGTTAACAGAAATGAAGACAGAAACAAGAAAAATCAATGCCCAATAAAACTCAACTCACTGTTTGATTTTCTTCATCTCCACTACTCTCATCATCAGAGCAACTCTCTCCATCTTCACCTTTCGCCTTTGGGACAGCTGTGCTTAGTGAGGGTGGACCACAAGTGAGGACAAAGTATTCTTTTCTACTCCTAGTACTGTTGCAGAATAGTAGTCCTCTAGTTAGTAACATATGTAAATTTCAAGGAACGAGGATTCTACTAAAATTAAATCTCAGATATTTCATTCACAACTTCCCAAGAGAATTCAGCCCATTTTGTAACTTTCCAAGTGAATTTAGCCTCATTCATCATAAAATCTTCAAAAATTGTCACTATTCAGCAATTCACAACCAATTAATCATTTCCCTTTTTCCAAGTTCAAAGGAAAAGGTTTGCTAAAGCAAAAAGCACCAAGAGAAGGTGAACAGTAAGACACCATACTTGGGAGCAAAATGGAGAATTAGCATACAAAGTAGGAACATACCTAAAAGTTTATTAGCATATATTATTAACACAAGGAACTACCAGTGTAAAAGCACAATGGCTCAGTTTCCCTGGAATATTTTGTCCCAAGGGAACAAAAAATATTAATTTACTGATTCAGCAGTCATGATTTTTATTTTTATCAGAAACAAAAGATGAATATATTAATGTTAAAGGAAACATGAGAAGGATGAGGAGTCCTCCCCACAATTACAAAAAACCTGATCCAAATAATGATTGAACTCCATTACACAAGGAATCCATACAAAAGGTTTAGACTACAACACAATACACAGAGACTCCATCTCCTCAAGCTCTAACTAAGCTCTCTCTGACGTCTAAATCCTTTTGATTTACATACTGAATGCCAATTGATTCAGCAGTCACTATTTTTACTTAACAATTTTCTTTTATCAGAATCACTAGCACTTGATTTATCCTACATAATTCTCCTTGAGTGTGGAAATAGCCCCCCTTCAAGCTATCCATTTTTAGCCAAATTATATGATAAGGATATTCTAAATGACTGCAAAATGTTGCATTAAGCCCTTAAAAAATCACAACTTTTCCATTTTTTGGAAAAAGAAAATCCTTGATTTAGACTTTGATTCCCTATAAAATGGATTGGAGATACAAAGGGAGGATAAGGAATTTTTTAAGTAAACAATTAAGAAAACAAAGACAAAAATGCTAAAAGTAGCACCACCCTGGGCAAAATCATCTCAGGGATTGAAGAACCATAAACAAGAAGTGTTTGACTCATGTTTCTGGAGTGGGGGCCTCATGATGAAGAAGATTCCGAAATATATCATTCCAATCCATTTGAATGAAAACAGACACTAACATCCATTCAGTATTCATTAATTTGAATGTCAGGAACATTTGTTGTCGATGTATGTGCTTGCTGACATGCACGTATTTTGAAACTTATATTTCACTCTGAAAAAAAACTACATTTTCCTCAGTTGGAAAATCTGCTGGTTGGAAAATCCCTCAGCTTGTGTGGCAGATTATTGAAGATTTTTTCCAGCTTGTATGAGCTGTAGCAATTGTACAGTTGTATATAGAATTTCCTCAGGTTCTATCCTTTCCTAGCATTCTTCAATTATTTCATTTACCTTTGATAGCATAATCATAAGCAGTATTTCCTAGGCTATTTTTAGACAATCATTCTGCTATGCAATAAACAGAGCAGAAAGTAATCTCATGCAATGAAAACATCCTGAACTGCAGCCAGTTTCCTCCCCATGAACAACAAGCAAAGCAGATTATTTGATAGGCACATTATAAGATTGACCTAATAGATATTTCGCATACCTATGCGGGAAATCGACAACCACACCACCAGAAAATCCAGCACGCATTGCAAAACCCAGAATCAACTCACGTTGGGCAACATTTTCAGGATATACTTGGAGCACTGCTCTTGCTCCCCTTGCTAAGCATCTATATAATGATGTAAAGAAAGCCCTACAAGGAGATTAAACCAAACACACTAAATTACAGGAAGGAGACACGAAATGTTAACCATGCTTCAATTATTATTATTATTTTATTTTATTTTTGGTTAAAAAAGAAAGAATTTTTCAGATTTTCTTCACTCCCACACAAATGAAATAAGCATGCTCTTTTACTCAAATTGGGGAAAAATAAGAATCTAGATATACTTCAATCTTAACCGTGGCTCGTGCGAGGACTTGTCAGCATTGCATAACCACTGTAAATCAAAAATGGATAAAATAAAAAGATAGCACAAATGCAGTTATAAAAAGAGGAACATAAATGCAGCCAAGCATCTAACAGAGTATTGTTTTTCCTAAAGCACCAAAGAACCATGTAGAGGATATATCAAAGCAATTGGTAACACAAAAAATTAGCCCATCACAAGCTGAGCCACGTCTATGGGCTTAAGGCTCAGGCATGATTAAGTTAATAGAGTCATTCCTCAACTGGGTTTCCTAAGGTGAACTAACATGATCAAGTAAAAGAAACACTGCAAAAGCATGAAGCTCCAAAATGATAGATCAAAAGAGATAAGGCATTGTTTTTTTATCAGAAAGAGATAAGGCATTATGTCGTACAACATTCCAGACCTCACATGCTTCCAAAACTTTTCTTCCAATGTTTGTAGTCACTCAATCTCCTATGAACTTGTCTACTTTTAGTGATATATCTAGAAAAAAACCGCAAAGAAAACAGTTGAAGCACAGGCTACAAAAACTCTTCTTCTAATGTTTGCATGTCACTCAATCCCTTTGAACTTGTCTACCTTTAATTATATATCCATAAAAAGAACCAAACAGAAAATGGTTAAAGCAGCAACCACTGTATTCTTTATAAACATCAGGTATAACCACAAATTTGTGCATGTTAATGCGTTACAGCCAAGCCAAGTGTAATCTGCTCAGCACCTGAATCTGTTATGGAGATGAATTGGTCTTGATCTACAGCAGTTAAGTGAACATGGGCCTAGTTTAAATACTTGGTTTACATACACTTTTCAGTGAAAATGAAATCTACAAATACAGGGCTAAGCAAGAATTGGTATATCTTGAGTAAAAATACATAATTCTGTAATTTCTGTGCATAAATGCAAAATAGAGCAAATTCTAATAACATAAATATTATCTTGTCAAAGAAATCAATCACAATACTTATGCCAAGAAAACAGAGAGCTGGAACAAAGAAGGCAAACCTGAACTGCTGAGATGCTAATAGCACCATCAATGACTCCTGGTCGAAGTCCTAAACCCTGAAAATCTAAACATATCAGCATTTCCTGATAACTAGCAATTGAAGTTTGATCAACACCAAAACACCAAATTAAGCACTAGTGAATGGGATATGGAATCCAACAGCAGTTGCTTCAACAAAAGCAGTATAAGGAAGAAATTAACCTTCTGTCCACAATCAGTTAGACAATACTGAAGCATAGAATGTCTCTGGACATCCCTAGTAACTATGAGAAATGACATGAAATGACAAAAGATACATCACAGTACAACTGAAATCACAAAATAATACATCACAGAGGAACACCATCCTCTATTTCATGCACAGAATAGGTCAATAGAGCCTGATCTCTGCTGTTTAGATTGGCTACAGAGGACACTGATCATTATTCTGCTCAATTGAGTAGGTCTATTTTTTTATTTTTTTATTTTTGGCTAATTCATAGCCATGTAATTATATTATTTCATAGTCTCAATGCTTATTCTTTTTGTCCTACATATCATGTAATCTGTTCAAATCAAAAGAAACTATTCTGTAATGGTGTATTCATTGCTCCTGGTTGCACATGATCAAACCATCTGAAGCAATTTTTGCTCATGATATCCTGATTATTTCACATATATGGACCTTGTTTTGTCAAAAACAACCATTTCATTGCAATGAATCAGTAGGGGCAAAGGACTAGAATTCCTTCCACAATGTACAAAATTTGATAAATATGGACCCTGATTGGAACAAATGAGGTGACAAGCTCATATTGTGTAAGAATTTCAAGAGGAATCAAAAAGAGGAATGGAGGTAGAATACTTCCTATTAAGGTTTGTAACACTCAGGCTGCTTCAACAATACTTCATAGCAATCTTCTCACAGAGCATCACTTGATAAATAGAAATGAATTTCATGTATTAAGCGTACATCGACCATTGGGAAAATAAAATCATTAGTAGAAAATAATTTTTATCTGCATAAATATGCTATTCTGACTCCAAATCATCAAAAATCCAGAAAAGTTCTTACAGCCCAGCATGGTTATAAACTGCTGAAGCTAAAGGTGAAATATATGATTGAGGAACAACCATGGTTCTCAATTATGGACACGTAACAAGAATATCTATTGGCAAGACATGAAAGAAAGGTTAGTGATATCTAAGTTGGGATTTTTTAAAACTCTATCATTGATTTTAAGGGACTCACAATCAGGGTGGACATATTTCCATCTGTAAATCTGAACCAGTCAGTATGTCTATGTGACTAATTTCACAATTGACATTCAGATGACAAACAAAATGTCAAATTTTCACTCAATATGCAGTTTATTAAACAATACAAACTTAATCATGGCCAGCAGTCACAAATACTATGCATTTTCCCTTGCTTAGAGTTCAAAGTTTTTGATTCACATGATCTAGCTGATATGTAAAAACCCATCATATAAAGAAAAATAAAATAATTTCAAAGACTTGACTGCACATCTGTCCTTCCTTTCTCCTCTCTTATTAGAATAGAATCACTTCACAAAAGTAAAAGATTTTAGGATATAAATAACACAACACTTTTGGTGATGTAGCCTAAACCATGAACTATATTATGTTCTCTATCTGCAAAAGTTCTTTTTGAATGTAGCAGAGTACAAAATTAATATAGTAACAATAAATTTAAAAATCAAAATCTGATATTTAGGTGGCTACCTGACCCATGTCTCCAAGCAATAGATCACCATCAACGTCGCGCTCTGATGCAATATCTTGAATGTAAAAAAGAAAAACATTCTAAATCAAACCTGGAAGACAAAATAAAGCAAACTTTAACAAAATGATATCAAACTGAACCAAACTTGGCAGTCCACATACTAAGCATTGATTCTGAGATATCTAAACCAATCCATTGGTGTCCATTCTCAGACAGTGTCTCCCCACTAAGTCCAGATCCACAACCTATGAATACAAAAATGGTGAATGTTAATTCCACGACAATATGTTCAAAATAGTGAAAGAAAGGTATTGCTTTAAAAGTTAAAATTCTGTTATCCAGATTTTTAATAATAACATTATCTACAAAACATGCCAAACATGAACAAAATAAAAATAAAAATTCACTACTTTCCATTTGCTAAATACCAATGTCAAGAACTCACATATTCCAGTTCAAATTCTTAACGTTTCACGCTTTTTATCACATTCTGAATTTCTCTTTCTTTTAAACCCAATCAATTAAACATTTAAACGTAAAAAAAATCATTATTTTGGGATTTAAAAAAAACACACACACTAAAACTTCCACAAAACTTAACCTAGTCCAATTTAAATAAAAATTTCCAAAATATTTGATCCTAAGATGTTAACATCTAATTTTCTTTTCCTTTCTAAACAACCAAATAAACAATAAATTATTCAATCGAAATACTTCTCTGTCAATATTTACCAATGTCAAGGAGTAATCTGGGAACTCCATCATCGGGCAAAGCAAGCAGCTCCAATGCTCTTTCCGAGAGCTTAGCCTTTCAACATACAAACTAAAATGAGACCAAAGAAGAAATACATATATGTATATACACGCAAGATATTAAAAATTGAAATCAAGTGACGACTTGGCTGCTCAAAAAATATTCGAAATTTAATTTTCTGAGCAACCAAACCATACGAAGCTCCAAGGGAGTAGCAAGGAAAGGAGTTGAGTTGATGAACAAGAGTGCCTGAATTTCGATGATCCGAGAAGAGGAAGTGTATTTGCGAGCTTCGGTGTCATCGTAGAATATCTCTGGCGGCGCCTGAAGTTCCGGCCTCGACGACATCCCTCTACTTCTGTTCCAGTCGGTTACGGTGAGAAGAAAACTAGCAAACAAAACCCTAAATTATGGTGTGGGGGCAAAAATGTGAAGGCGAGCTTAAAAATTTTAGAGCCACCTCACGGGGCCCTTTTCTTAAATAATTCTATCAAAAATAAAAATAATTATATTTTAATTATTTTAATTTTTCACTAGAAATTTCAGGGTATTTGTGAAATTTCCCCCTTAACATTATTGCAATTGTGCAAATCTAATTACAAATCATTCCCGGGCCCGCCCCGCCCCTAATGGGACGGGGTTAAAATTTATTAAACGGGTTTGGGACGGGTATGGGATTTTTTTTTAAACCGGGGGCGGGTTCGGGTATTGTCTCATCCCATCCCGTCCCGCCCCGCCTCGTTTACATATAAAATTAATTTTAAAATTTAATTTAATTTAATTTTAAAATTAAATTAATTTAAAATTTAATTTTACTATTTTTAATATATAGATAATAATAAAAAATTTAATAAAATAAATTATAAAAATATAATAATTTTATTATTTATAAAATATATTTATTTTAATGTAATTAAATTTTTTTAAAGTAATTTAAAAAAAAAAAAAGCTAAACGGGGTGGTTACTCCCACTGAAATCCGTAGATCAGTAATATCTTATTTTAATCCCTTTTCTCATCCACTTTAATTAAGCATTTATGTATATCTAATTATTTTATTTTTATATAAAAGAACTAAAATTAAAAAAAAATCTAAATAATATATCAAAATAGCTTATTAATATATCAAAATAAATCTAAACAAAAACAAAACATAATGTCCAAACAAAATATTACGTTCTAACGATATCTTCCTTTAACGATTTTGTGATTCCATAAACCCCCAAAACTCTCAAATGGAGTTTACAAAACACTCAATAACGTTAGTCCAAACATATTCAATCGTCCATATGCAAATGACAAAACTATACATTCAATGTTGTAAAATATTCCTATATCTATAAACTTCATACACCAAACATAAATTCCTAAGTTTATGTTTCTAAGGTATTGATTTTCAAGGGAATTAACTAACTGTCTAATTTTATATTTCGAATTTGAATTCTTAGAAATCATTAAATATGTCATGATCTAATTAATTTATATTCAGTCAATTTAATCTAAGTTTCGTCAGATTTTTGTTTAACATAACATTCATTAATCTACATGCAACACAACTTTTCTCCCCCTCAATTATATATATATTTTTTTTCCTTTTCATTTTTATTTTTTATTTTTTAAATTTTTTTGAGAAATGTGGACATTGTACACCATTTATGGAAATCATACTTTGACTATGGTTGTCTTATTCCACTTAGGAGGTTTTTCCAAATATTGCAAGTGATAATAAAAAAATTCTTGGAAAGAATATTTGATTTTATTTTGTCAGATTTTATTTTACTTCGGGAAACAAAATATTGAGCGTAGTCAAACAAGATATGTGTATTAAAATTGAGTAGGCATGGTGTTTGTTAATTCCAAAAAAAAATACAAACTACTTTATTAGTTAAACTTAAGAAGGTTTCTTGAATAATTTTAGATTTTGCTTTATACAATAATTTTTATTTACCTTGATTCTTTTATCTTAAAAGTGATAAAAAAAATTTAAAAAATTAAAAATTAAAAAAAAAAAAAAAAAAAGCCTTAGGGAATAGGGTATACCATATGACCTTTAAGCAAGTAAATAGGGTAACCAAAGTTACATTAAGAAGAGTTGAGATAGGCCTATGAAGAAGAAAAGAGGTGCTAAATCAAGATCCTTAGCCCTATACCATATGACCTTTAAGCAAAAAGACATAAAGAACTCTCCCTGTGATAAATACTCCCCCCTAAACAAGAAATCTATTATATATATATATATATTAAAAAGGGATTCTAAGAGAAGAAAGGACCTACAAATACCATAGTTCTAAGATAGAGAATAAAACAAAGGGGTAGGTATATATAAGAAAATTTGACTTTCGTTATTCTTTTGTATCCAACATTTCTAACGAATAAATGGGTTATAGTATTTCATGTTGGATCAAAGAATTATTGGATCGAGCTAGATTTGAACCAGCATAGACATGCTGCCAACAAATTTACAGTTTATCCCCATTAGCCGATTAAACATTGATCCAAGAAGAATCAATTCTAGGATTATTGATAATCCATGATCAATTTCCTTTCTTCCTATCCTCGGGGGAAGTTGAATCCTCGTTCCGTCCTTGAGAGAGAGATGTCTTGAAGCACTAGACGATGGGAGCATACTTCCCCGAACGTCCTAGGGCTATGGAACTTAGTGAGCTAAGTAGATGTAGAAGCTCCTAAAGATTTTACAAGATTCGAATTCCTATAAAAATCTAAAGGAACATTCTCAAAATTAGTTAGGTGTTTATTCTAAAGAAAAATGAGATCTCCTTTCTTTACCCAAATTTGCTTTATTCTTGGAAGAGTGTTAGAGGAGTTTTTCTTATTCCTAGGCTTATTATTTGTTCTTCCTTCTTTTTCTTTATTCAAGATTTGATTCTTTAGAAAGTTAGACTCACCCACTAGTCTATTTAATAGGGACTCATACCTATTAAAGAATCTACTACAACATTTACTGTAAGTATGTTCAGACTTATTACAGTAAGTGCATTGGGGAGAAGTGCTAGAATTGGCTATATACTTAGGAGTTTTCTCCTTACCCTTAATAAAAATTGTCTCCACTAATGAGATTCGTAGATTTGTTAATATAGCCTACACTCTTTTATCTCCATGAGACTTACATTTATCAAATAAGTCATTCAAAATTTTATTTTTGAGATAAAAGGCCTCATTAATGGAAGAAAAATATAATTTTTTAGCATTCAATCTCCCGAGTTAGAGTATTGTTTCTCTCAAGGAGAGATTGATACTTAGTCTCAAAAAACGATTTTTTTCAATATAATTATCTTTTCTTCATGTAGCATATCAATCTCAAATTTATGTGAATTAACATGAGTTGTGAATTTCATGAATTTTTGGAATCAAACATTAATACTGTCACGACCCAAATTCCAAGCAACCCAAAATTTGGCCCATAACCCCGGGTCAAAGGTTTGACCCTAAGGGTTCCTCCTACACCACGCTAGCAGTCAACCAAAACACTCTGAAATTTTTTTTTCTACACATACATCACACTAGAGTTCTCCCCAACTAACAATATACCAAACAATACTAAAAAACAACAAGATTTAATAATTATCATTACAGCCCAAAAACAAAAGTTCACAATTAAACAACTTAATCAAAATAGGGTCTCATTACAAGTCCATAATTCACTGTTTACTAAAACAAGTCCCAAAACCACAAACTCAATAAATACAACACACTCCACTAGGCCGCTCCAAGGGCATCCTAAAGTCCTCCTTGCCCCACCTATGGATCCTCAGGAGTGATATCTGCATCTAAAAAGATGTAAAAAGGAAGGGGTGAGCATTCCACATTGCTTAGAAAGGTGTCTAACACCCAAGAAATTAATAGGGATTACTAAGTTCCAAATAACACAAAAAAAACATCTCAACAATATTGATCAAGCCACATAATTTAATCTCTAATATTATACACAATTCCACAATATGAAACAATTAAATGAAATGCATATGAATGTGTTAGAAATATTAGGCTAATCCAACCTATGGTAATCACCCTAGAGAGGGGGTGAATAGGGTGATGGTCTCTTTTTGTAAATTTAAACAAGTTAATGCAAGAGACAACTATATGCAAGTATACAATAATCAATATATAGACAATTGCATATTAATTAAAGAGTAGGGAAGAGAGAATGCAAACACAAGAGTTTATAGTGATTCGGTGCAACCCGGCCTACATCCACTCTCCTCTAGCTTCAATCTCAAGGTTGAGGTTCCACTAATCCTAAGCTTCCAAACCAAGCCTTCAAGCAATACAATTGGATTATGGTTTCAATTCACCCTCTTGGACTTTTGGCTCCAAGCACCTTTTACACTTCTCAAGAGATATCTCATTCTTGAACAACCCCTCAAGTGATACCCCACACTTGAGAAACTTCCTCTCAAAGATTTACAAATGAATGATCTCTCAAAAATCCTAGCACAAGAACTTTAAGTTTAAATGATATAAGAAAAACTAGGATTGAATGGTGCACTAAAGATATGCAAGTTTTGAAATAATGGTGCACTCAAAAATACTCTTCCAATGCTCAAATATAATCAAGAAAGATTTGGGAAGGTTAAGCTCATGAAACAATGAAGATTGGAGCCTTTTTATAGAAGAAAAAAGTCAAACTAGCCATTGGGGGTTCGACCGATCGAGATAGGGGTCGATCAATTGACTAGCCGTTAGCATTTAATGCTTGGCAGGTGACCATTGGGCCTCAACCGGACCTCAACAAGACCTTGATCGGACCTCAACCGATTGAGGTTCAACCTTGACTAGGAAGAAAAGGCCACTAGGAGAGAGAAAAACTTTTTGGCCTCTCAACCGGTCCTTGACCGGACGAGCACAACCGGTTGAGCCATTTTTTGGCTCAACACCCAACCTTTTTCAACTTAAAACCTTTTAACACAAGTTTGAAAATCATTTAACACAAGGTTTTAGTTAAAAACATGAAATCATCCAATTCTTAAGATATTTAAAACAATATTACTCTTGGATGATTTTTGTGCATAAATAAAGAATGAAATGCATAAAGGTCCTAGTGCACCAACAACCTTACAAAGAGATCTTATGAAGTTTTGGTCTTGAAAAACTCTTCTCTTTGAGGTGATCTTCTTTTTCATGATTTCTCCTTGGCTTGATTTGTCTTTGTGATTGCCACTTTGGAAATCGTCTTGCCTAATCACACTTGAAATATGATCATTAGTTCTAAACCTTGTTTTGTTATCATCAAAATCAAAATTAACCAAACATTGGTTTCATAGAACATGTGACACAGTCATACAATGCACTATCGTTCTTGGGCTTTCACTAAATGATATGCATCTACACACAAATACACTCCCTATTCAGAGTCTTCCTTAAGTAAACTTTTGTGTCTTTCACCCGAATGATCTCTCTCCCTTCTTAATTTGCCTCAAAGGAGCCTTTACTTTTCATCACGATTTCATATTTTTCTTTCTTTTTCTATTTCATACACTTTTCACAATTTTTTATCCCTTCTTCACACAACCATGATGCAAATGAATGTCATGAGGTTAATTACTCTCATTCATATGTATCACCAATATCATTAGAATTACAATCATGCCACAATTCCAAAATTTTCCAACAATTCCAACAATCCCAATAATCCAATATAATTAATTTTCCATAATAAAATTTTCGAAAATACTCAACCAAATTCTCAAAAATTCACATATCAATAAATTTGAAATTATACCACAATTTCAAAATTTTCCAATAATTCTAATAATTTCCAATAATCGAATATAATTAATTTACCACATTAAAATTACCGAAAATATTCCAACGAATTCTCAAAAATTCACATACCAATAAATTTGAAATTATACCACAATTTCATAAATTTTCAACAATTCCAATAATTTTAGCAACCTAAAACAATCATTTATCAACCAAAAAGAAATTCCCAAAATTACAAAAATTCCAAAAAAATTCCCAATCATCCAAAAAAGTTCTTACAGCATCAACATTACCTAATTAACTCATAATGACAAGATCTACAATTTTTTTCCAAGGAAAAACGCATTTAATTAAAGTTTTAGGGTTAGGTTCCCCTACCACATGTATACGAATCCAACCGTTAAAAACAAGATCGGCCATCGTAGAATTATTCATCTCGTCGAGTAGAGCACCTCCTCAAATTTTCAAGCAAAACGGATGACGATCGATCATCCAAACGGCGGCCAAAATCCGGTGGAAAAAGAATTCTCCATCATCGTCGCAAGTCCCCTTTTCTGCCACTTCTCCCATTTTCTCTTTTCATTTCTTTTTTCTTTTTCTTCTAAAACCCAATTCCCTTTGTTTTTAATCTAACCAAAGCCCACGACTTAATATCCAACCTTTTTTATTTCTTTTCTTTTATTTATTTTCATTTGCTTATTTTTCATTTCATTTCCAATTCACTTCATTTTTTATTTTTTTTAACAACACACAAATTAATTTATGAACCACCAGCCCAAAAATTTAATTTTCTCAATTTTATTATTAAGTAATTTAATTTAATTTTTACTTAATTAATTCTAATTAATTCACTTTTCATTTTCGTTTTCGTTTTTCGTTTCGGAAATTTCCAATTTCTAAAATCCTAAGATATTTTCTACCATAAGGCTGACATGGCAAAAAATTTTCAACTCGTTTAATTGACCAACAAAATAGTTCAAATTTCACCAATCCAAAATTAACACGTGTTCTCCAAACACTTTTCTTTTTTACTTTTCAACCACCACTCAAAAGAAGACTTTTCAAACTAGAATTTCCAACATGACCTAAAAACCCGATCATTACATTCTACCCCCCTAAAAGAAATTTCGTTCTAAAATTTAAATGAGCTTACCTTAAAAATTGTAGAAGAGTTGCAGATTATGTCGTCTCATTTCTTCCTTAGGTTTCCAAGTGACTTCTTCTATCCCATGGTGTTGCTACCACACTTTGACTGTGGGAATCACCTTGTTCCTGAACCTATGCTCTCCAACTTCCAAAATTTGTAAAGGTTCCTCCACATAAGAAGTATCTTCACCAATCTGAACATCTTACAAGTCCACTACCCATGTTGGATAGTACATTTCTTAAACATTGACACATGGAAGACATCATGCACAAAGGACAACTGTTGAGGCAAGATTAACTTGTATGCCACTAGGCCAATTTTCTTATCAATCTGAAATGGTCCCACAAATCTAGGGGTTAACTTCCTCTTTTTCCCAAATCAAAATATACCTCTTTGAGGGGACACTTTTACAAACACCCAATCCCTTTTCTCAAACTCCAAGGGCCTTCTCTTTTGGTCTGCATAGCTTTTCTACCTATCTTGGGCAGTCTTAAGTTTTTCCTTGATGAGTTTTATCTTTTCTGTAGTCTCTTGGACAATCTCAGGTCCCAACAAACGACTCTCACCCATTTCTATCCAACACATGGGCGATCTACAAGGTCTCCCATAGAGTGCTTCATAAGGTGTCATGCCAATACTAGATTGATAATTGTTGTTATAAGCAAACTTTGCCAAAGGTAAATAATCTGCCCAATTTTCTCCAAAGTCCAAAACACAAGCCCTTAACACGTCTTCTAAGATCTGGATCACTCTTTTTGATTGACCATCTATCTGATGGTGAAAAGCGATGCTAAAATTCAAATGGGTGCCCAAAGCCCTTTGTAAACTCTACTAAAAAATGAGAAGTAAACTTAGGGTCTCTGTCAGACACTATAGACAAAGGTATCCCATGCAATCTCACAATCTCCTGTATATACAACTTAGCCAAAGAGTTCATGGAATTAGTAGTCTTCATGGCTAGAAAATGAGCTGACTTAGGAAGACGGTTCACAATCACCCAAACTCCATTTTTCTTATTTCTAGTTCTTGGCAACCCTATCACAAAGTCCATTGTGATATGATCTCACTTCCACTCAGGTATAGGTAAAGGTTACAACAACCCTGCAGACCTCTGGTGTTTAGCTTTCACTTGCTGGCAAATCTGACAGTTGGCTACATACTAAGCAATATCTCTCTTCATCCCACTCCACTAGAACTGTCTCTTTAAATCTTGATACATCTTGGTATTCCCAAGGTGGATGGTATACTTTGCCCTATGAGCATATATTAGAAGTTCATTCATCAACTCCACATCTCTTGCCACACACAACCTTCCTCTAAATCTCACACTCCCATCTACATGTATAGACCAATTTTCATCTTCTTCACCTTCTACCAATTGGGCTTTAACTTTTTCTAAAAACTCATCATGAACTTGGGCCTCCACTATTCTTTGGATAAACATCAGTCTAGTTGATATACTATACAAGCATGGACCTTGTCCTTCTTAACCAAGACATAGCTTAAAATCTTCAATAACTGCATGCATCTCAAACTCTCTCAACTCCAAGCTACACAACTGCCCATAGCTCTTCCTACTCAAGGCATCTGCTACACCATTCACCTTTCCAAGATGGTAATGAATAACAAAATCATAATCTTCCAGTGTCTTCATTCATCTCATTTTCCTAGAGTTTAGATCTTTTTGAGTGAAAATGTATTTCAAACTCTTGAGATCAGAGTACACCTCAAACTTCTCTCCATACAAATAGTGTCTCTAAGTCTTAAGGGCAAACACCACTACTGCAAGCTCCAAATCATGTGTTGGATAATTCTGCTCATGCTACTTTAATTGTCTTAAGGCATAAGCTACCATCTTGCCTTGCTCATTAGCACACACCCTAGCTCCACTATAAAAGCATCATAATAAACCGTAAACACTCTCCACTAATTGGAACAGTTAACACTGAAGTAGTGGTCAATTTTCACTTAAACTCTTGGAAAGCACTCTCACACTCCTCATTCCATTCAAACTTCACTCGTTTTCTAGTCAATTGAGTCATTGGTGTTGCAATCCTAGAGAAGTATTCCACAAACCTCCTATAATATCCAGCTAACCCCAAGAAACTTCTAACCTCAAATACATTAGTAGGTCTTTGTTACTCTTGCACAACATCCACTTTGGAATGGTCCACTACTATTCTTGCCTCAGAAACCACATGACCTAAGAAATTCACTTCAGTAAGCCAAAACTCACTCTTGTCAAACTTCCCATACAACTGATGTCTTTTTAAAGTTCTAAGGGTGGTCACCAAATGCTGCTTATGCTCCTTCAAACTCATTGAGTAAATCAAAATGTCATCCCCAAAGACAATCACGAACTGTTCCAAGTAAGCATGAACTACTATGTTTATTAAATCCATGAAAGTAGTAGGGGCATTAGTGATTACTACTCAAAACATGCTATTTTGTAGCTTGTTATTAGCTCTTTTAAGCACCCTTGAGTAGTAATTATTACCTTTTAACTCAATTAACATGTTAGGGACCCTTGCAATCGTTTCTAATCAATTTGTGTTAAGTTTTGGTGCTTTTTGATAGCTTTATGCTCACCAAAGCAATTTAAGAATGAGGGAGAGCTATATATAATTCATGGCAAAGCTTTTGGAAGCTCAAATTTATGAAGAAACCAAGCTTTGGAGCCTCATAATCCTTTGCCTTAGTCATTCAAAGTATGCAAGGAAAGAACAATGGAGAAGAGGAAAACAGGGTGATGAAAACAGGGGACACAGTTACAGTCTTTCATCACACTTTTGGAGCACTTCCCGAAGTCCATTTTTTACATTCTATATACCATTTCAAAGCTCAGAAAGTCAAGAATCCAATGATTCAAACCATGTACGATTTGGAGCTGAAATGAGGAAGATATGGCCTCCGGAAGACAATTGTATCAAGCTGAGGGACAATTTCGCATGATGGAAATCAAGGTGCGAATTCCTCAGTCCAAAGTGTGGGAATTTCGCACACCTCAAACCAAAGTGCGAAATTGGAACTCCAGTGTGCGAAAATTGGATATTTTTGCCGACTCTTTTTCTTTTGATATTTTTGTGTCTAAATTTCCATTTTCTCCTTGTATTCAGTCACTCATGTAATTCCTTAGCTAGGAAGTATCCAAGGAAGGGTAAAATTACCTTCTTATATAAATTCTCTTGTAAACACTGAAAATACACTCTCGGGGAGCTTTCTCCAGGAGACCAATTGATGTAAATTCTACACTTAGTGAAATACAGAGATCTCTTTTGCTTTCTTTTTCTCTCTACTATTTTCTATTTTCTTGGAAGCCAAACAGCCTCTGAGGATGTTTTCCCAGAGGATGAGAGGCTAAACTTATAGTTTCTTGGAGTAAAGGAAGCTAGGTGAAAAGTCCAGATTAAAAAGTGGAACGTTTCCGTGCATTAAATTCAGGTGGTTGGAGTCCATAAATGGTTTCTAAATTCAAAGTTTTGCTTTAAATCCCTTAGAATCACTTTGACTAGCCAATACATGGTAAGCTTCAGGTCTTTGTGGATGCTTATTGCTAGATCCATATCAGTCCATTAGTTATCATGTACGAGCTAGTGGAAAGTGATTCAAAGTGATAACCCATAGTGTCTTAAGCCATTAATGGATCTCGACTACCATCTCTATTGACTTTTTATGGATTAAATCTTCATTGTCAAACCTATACCGGTTCGGGAAATAACTATAGGTTAAATCCCCAATGCGAGGAGAAAAATCCGGAATTTTCCACTTTGCATCCTGAACTTGAACCTAGCAACCTTTAGCTCCGGGAGACTTTCTTTCTTATATTTTTACTTAGTTTCATGTGAGTTTAATTTCAATCACCACTTTCAAAACAATTTTATTTTCTTTTAAATTTCAAGTTTGTGCTAAAGGAAATCATCAGAATCAATTTCTAATTTAGAGTCTGTTACTGATAGAGTGAAAACACATCCCTGAGTTCGACCCTAGAACTGCTATACTATAGTAGCTTTGCTACGCCAGTATAAGGTCATAGGATTTATAAATGTTTTTTATTAAAAGACCCGGCTGGAACCAAATGAATCAAATGGCGCCGTTGCCGGGGATGGTGCCACAATACAGTGATGCAACCTTTTAGAGGCTACTTGTGAATCCATCACAAGTTTGGTGAATTCCTTTTTCATTAACTTCATTTCCTTTCATTTAATTTTTTTTTTAGGTTTATTTTCATTTTCTTTCTAACCTTAATTTTTTTTCTAGGTTTCTTTTGTTTTTGTTGTTTTCGTTTTATTTCAGGTAAGTAGTAACTTGTGCATGCCCTATTGGATTAGGGACCAAGAGGGAAGATTAGTAAGGATTGAGAATCCTCAAGACACAGAGTTGGATATCTGTGTAAACATCATGGACCCTCCACCAGAGGATCAGAATTCTCAACAAGGTCAAGGGGGTAATCCCAATGCATATCTATCCATGAGGGATAGAATGCATCCACCAAGGATGAGTGCACCCTCATGCATCCTACCTCCTCTTGAGCAGCTGATTATAAGGCCTCATATTGTGCCCCTCCTACCAAATTTCCATGGAATGGAGAGTGAGAATCCATATGCCCACATCAAGGAGTTTGAGGAGGTGTGTAATACCTTTAGAGAGGGAGGAGCTTCAATAGACTTGATGAGACTCAAGCTATTCCCTTTCACTTTGAAGGACAAGGCAAAAATATGGCTTAATTCTTTAAGGCCAAGGAGCATAAGGAATTGGCTTGATCTTCAGGCTGAGTTTTTGAAAAAAAAATTCCCCACCCATAGGACCAATGGGTTGAAGAGACAAATCTCAAACTTTTCTGCAAAAGAAAATGAGAAGTTCCATGAGTGTTGGGAAAGGTATATGGAGGCCATCAATGCTTGTCCTCATCATGGTTTTGATACATGGCTCTTAGTGAGCTATTTTTATGATGGAATGTCTTCTTCCATGAAGCAAATTCTTAAAACCATGTGTGGGGGAGATTTTATGAGTAAGAATCCTGAAGAAGCCATGGACTTTTTAAGTTATATGGCTGAGGTGTCAAGAGGCTGGGATGAGCCCAACTCAAGAGAGAAAGGAAAGTTTCCCTCTCAACAAACCCAAAATCCAAAGGCTGGAATGTACATGTTGAGTGAAGACGTGGACATGAAAGCTAAAGTGGCAACATTAGCTAGGAGGTTAGAAGAACTTGAGTTGAAAAAGATGCATGAAGTCCAAGCCATTTCCGATACCCAAGTTCATGTCATGCCATGCACCATTTGCCAATCATGTGATCATGTGGTAGATGAGTGCCCAACCATGCCAGCAGTGGGAGAAATGTTAGGTGATCAAGTAAATGTTGTGGGGCAATTTAGGCCCAACAACAGTGCATCCTATGGTAACACCTATAATTCAAGCTGGAGAAACCATCCAAATTTTTCTTGGAAACCAAGACCACCTCCATACCAACCGCAAGCCCAAACTCAAGCACCTCAACAAACCTCTTCAGTGGAGCAAGCCATTGCAAACCTAAGTAAAGTCATGAATGACTTTGTGGGTGAACAAAGGGCAATCAACTCCCAATTGCACCAAAAGATTGAGAATGTTGAGAGTTCTCTAAATAAGAGAATGGATGGGATGCAAAATGATCTATATCATAAGATAGATAATATTCAATACTCCATCTCTAGGCTTACCAACTTCAACACAGTGAATGAGAAGGGAAAGTTTCCCTCTCAACAAAGCCAAAATCCCAAGGGTGTTCATGAAGTTGAAACCCAAGAGGGGGATTCTTCAAATTTGAGAGAGGTCAAAGCTGTAATCACTTTGAGGAGTGGGAAGGAGGTTGATCAACCCTTGCCTAAGGTGAGGCAAGATGAAGAACTCATGTCAAAGAAACCTTTGATTAAAGAAAGCAATAACCAAGAAGAGCAGAGTGGGAAGAAAAGTGCATCCAAATCAAGCATTGAAGAAGAACCAAGGATAGTGATTAAGGAGGATATGATGAAGAAACATATACCTCCCCCTTTTCCTCAAGCTTTACATGGAAAGAAAGAAATCAAGAATTCATCAGAAATTCTTGAGGTTCTGAGACAAGTGAAGGTGAATATACCCTTACTTGATATGATCAAGCAAGTCCCCACATATGCAAAGTTTCTAAAGGACTTATGCACGGTCAAGAGAGGGTTACAGGTGACAAAAAATGCATTCCTTACTGAGCAAGTAAGTGCTATCATTCAGAGTAAGTCCCCAGTTAAGTATAAAGATCCGGGATGTCCCACCATATCAGTTAACATTGGATGGACACATGTGGAGAAAGCTTTACTAGACTTGGTGGCAAGTGTGAATTTGCTCCCATACTCTGTGTATAAGCAACTGGGACTTGGAGGATTGAAGCCCACAACCATGATCCTCTCCTTAGCTGATAGGTCGATCAAAATCCCAAGAGGGGTGATAGAGGATGTTCTAGTTCAAGTAGACAAATTCTACTATCCTGTTGATTTTGTGGTACTTGATACTGATTCCACTATCAAGGAAGAAAATTATGTACCAATCATCCTAGGGAGGCCTTTCCTAGCTACCTCCAATGCTATCATTAATTGTAGGAATGGGGTGATGCAGCTCACATTTGGAAACATGACATTGGAATTAAACATATTCCACTTATGTAAGAGGCATCTTCACCCTGAAGAGGAGGAAGGATTTGAGGAGGTGTGCTTGATCAACACTTTGGTTGAAGAGCATTGTGACAAGAATTTAGAGGAGAGCTTGAATGAAAGCCTGGAAGTGCTTGAAGATGGGTTCCCTGAACCCTCTGATGTGCTAGCTATTATGTCTCCTTGGAGGAGACGGGAAGAGATCTTACCACTGTTCAACTAGGAAGACTCACAAGGAGTTGCTGTGGAGGACTCTCCAAAGCTTATTTTAAAGCCACTTCCTGTGGATTTGAAGTATGCATACTTGGAGGATGATGAGAAATGTCCAATGGTGGTTTCCTCAACTCTCACTAGTGATCAAGAGGATAGTCTTTTAGGAGTCCTCAGAAAATGCAAGAAAGCCATTGGATGGCAAATTTCTGATCTGAAAGGGATTAGCCCTTTGGTCTGCACCCACCATATCTATATGGAAGAGGATGCAAAACCAGTGAGGCAACCCCAGAGAAGGTTGAATCCTCACATACAAGAGGTGGTGAGAGGTGAAGTTCTTAAGCTACTTCAAGCTGGGATCATATATCCCATCTCAGACAGCTTATGGGTGAGTCCCACCCAAGTAGCCCCAAAGAAATCTGGAATTACTGTAATCCAGAATGAGAAAGGGGAGGAAGTCTCTACACGTCCTACCTCAGGATGGGGTGTGTATAGACTATAGGAGGTTGAATTCAGTAACTAGGAAGGACCATTTTCCATTGCCTTTCATGGACCAAGTCCTTGAGAGAGTCTCAGGACATCCTTTCTATTGTTTTCTAGATGGTTATTCAGGGTACTTCCAAATAGAAATTGATTTGGAAGATCAAGAAAAGACAACCTTCACTTGCCCCTTTGGTACTTTTGCATATAGGAGAATGTCCTTTGGTCTATGTAATACTCCTGCAACTTTCCAAAGATGTATGCTAAGCATCTTCAGTGATATGGTGGAACGCATCATGGAAGTTTTCATGGATGACATCACTGTATATGGAAGTTCTTATGAGGAGTGTTTGTTGCATTTAGAGGTTGTTCTCCACAGATGTATTGAGAAAGACCTAGTGCTAAATTGGGAGAAGTGTCATTTTATGGTGCAACAAGGAATTGTCTTAGGACATATCATCTCCAAGAATGGCATTGAGGTAGATAAGGCAAAGGTGGAGCTAATTGTTAAGTTGCCACCTCCCACAAATGTTAAAGGAATTAGACAATTCCTAGGACATGTCGGGTTCTATAGGAGGTTCATTAAGGATTTCTCAAAAATCTCAAAACCTCTTTGTGAACTCTTGGTAAAGGATGCCAAGTTTGTGTGGGATGAGAAGTGTCAGAGGAGTTTTGAGGAATTGAAGCAATTCCTCACAACTGCACCAATAGTCAGAGCCCCAAATTGGAAATTACCTTTTGAGGTAATGTGTGATTCAAGTGATCTTGCTATGAGGGCTGTTTTGGGGTAAAGAGAAGATGGAAAGCCCTATGTGATTTATTATGCAAGCAAAACTTTGAATGAGGCTCAAAGGAACTACACAACTACTGAGAAGGAGTTGTTGGCAGTAGTTTTTGCCTTGGATAAGTTTCGTGCTTATTTGGTAGGGTCCTCTATAGTGGTGTTCACTGACCATTCTGCTTTGAAATACTTGCTAACCAAGCAAGATGCCAAGGCAAGATTGATAAGATGGATTCTTTTGCTCCAAGAATTCAATCTCCAAATCCGGGATAAAAAGGGGGTAGAAAATGTGGTAGCTGACCACTTGTCCAGACTTGTGATAGCACATGACTCACATGGTCTGCCTATTAATGATGACTTCCCTGAGGAGTCTCTCATGTCAATAGAGGTAACTCCATGGTATTCTCACATTGCAAACTTTTTAGTTACTGGAGAAGTACCAAGTGAGTGGAGTGCCCAAGATAAGAGGCATTTCTTTGCCAAGATCCATGCCTATTATTGGGAGGAGCCTTTTCTCTTTAAATATTGTGCAGATCAAATCATAAGGAAATGTGTTCCTGAGCAAGAGCAATCGGGAATTCTTTCCCATTGCCATGATAGTGCATGTGGAGGTCATTTTGCCTCCTAGAAAACAGCTATGAAGGTGATCCAATCAGGCTTCTGGTGGCCCTCTCTTTTCAAGGATGCCCACTCTATGTGCAAGGGATGTGATCGGTGTCAAAGGCTTGGTAAGCTAACACGCCGAAATATGATGCCCTTGAACCCCATCCTAATAGTGGATATCTTTGATGTTTGGGGGATAGACTTCATGGGACCATTTCCAATGTCATTTGGACATTCCTACATTTTGGTGGGAGTGGATTATGTCTCTAAGTGGGTAGAAGCAATCCCATGTTGGAGCAATGATCATAAAGTGGTTCTTAAATTCCTCAAGGACAACATCTTTGCAAGATTTGGAGTGCCAAAAGCCATTATAAGTGATGGGGGAACCCACTTTTGCAATAAACCTTTTGAGACTCTTCTAGCCAAGTATGGGGTTAAGCACAAAGTAGCTACACCTTATCACCCTCAAACAAGTGGCCAAGTTGAGTTAGCCAACCGTGAGATCAAGAATATATTGATGAATGTGGTGAATGTGAATAAAAAGGATTGGTTTATAAAGCTCCTGGATTCCTTATGGACTTATAGGACCGCTTACAAGACCATTCTTGGAATGTCTCCTTATCGCCTTGTTTATGGCAAAACGTGTCATTTTCCAGTGGAGATTGAATATAAAGCATGGTGGGCAATCAAAAAGCTCAACATGGATTTGACAAGAGCCGGGTTAAAGAGATGTTTGGATTTGAATGAATTGGAGGAAACGAGGAATGATGCATACCTCAATTCAAAAATTGCCAAAGCAAGATTGAAAAAATGGCATGATCAATTGGTAAATCAGAAGAATTTGACTAAGGGACAAAAAATTTTGCTTTATGATTCTAAACTTCATTTTTTTCCAGGAAAATTGAAATCCAGGTGGACGGGTCCTTTCATAATTCATGAAGTGCATCCCAACGGAGCGGTGGAAGTATTCAATCCAAAAGGAAATCAAACCTTCAAAGTCAATGGCCATCGTCTCAAGCCATTCATAGAGCCTTACAGTACAGACAAGGAGGAGATCAACCTCCTTGAACCACAGCAACTCCGAGGGAAAGTAGGGTCTCATGGACTATATAAGTCCATGAATTTTTTATTTTAATTTTATAGTTATATCATTATTTTTATTTCTTTTTATTATAATTCTTGCTCAAACTTAGTTTATTTTGTCTTAATTCAAGTCAATTTTAATGTTAAATTTCAGAAAAAAATCAAGAAAAAGGTGGAGAACTCTTCAAAAGCAAGACAGGGGAGTAAAACCAAGGGAACAGAGCACTGCATTTCAAGGTGCGAAAATTTCGCACGATGCATTTCAAGGTGCGAATTCCTTAGTCGAAAGGGTGGCAATTTCGCACACCTCAAAACAAGGTGCGAAATTGATTTCAAGGTGCGAAATCCCCTGTTCAAGGTGCGAATTCCCCAAATGCCATTTTCGCACACCACTGTACAAGGTGCGAAAATTTTCGCACCGTGCGAAATTCCCTCCTGGCACACGAGTGTCATTTTCGCACAACTCAAGCCAAGTTTCGCACCGTGCGAAACAAGGTGCGAAATTTTCGCACAGTGCGAATTTGATTTCAAGGTGCGAAAACCACTGTCCAAAGGGTACCATTTTCGCACACTCAAATCCAAGGTGCGAAATTTCTAGTCCAAGGTGCGAAAATTTCGCACGGTAAAATTTTAAGTTCCAAAAATTTCAAACTGACTTTTAAACTAAAATTTTACCCCCGAAATTGTGCCTAACGTCCAAAAACGACTTTTCAGTTGCCTTGGAAAATTTTAAACATCAAACCCCCCCCCCCCCCAATCCCCATCCCTATATAAACCCTTGAAGCCCAGAAACTGAAAACACTATCCGCGCACCAGCTGAGAGCTTCTGGAAATTCCCGAACAGCCATCTCACTCCATTTCGGCCATGCCAAAGACTAGAGGAGGCCTTTCCGCCTCCCCCTCACCACCGACGCCTCGACCACATCAATCCACCATGGGAGGCGCCGCTTCGCCACCTGTTCAAGACCAGGCCATTCCCCCATCTGAGGGGGGAACCCCTTCTCAGCGCCGATACCCCACCAGGAGGCCACCCACTGAACCTGTGTCTCTTGCCGACCAAGCTAAGAGGCCTGCTTCTCGGCCCCCTGCGAAGAGAACCAAGTTCTCGGGTCCTGGAGAGCCATCCCATGCGCCTCAGTCAGAGCCGCCTACAGAGGACTCTCGGATTCCTATGGGTATTCCTCTCGAGACCGTTATCAGGCGTCCCATGATAGCTGGACCACCGATAGAGGGCAACCTGGATTGTAGAGATCGATCCTTCCACTCCGAGACCTACTTTGATATAGAGGCCCTCAGACAGCAGCCAGAGCTCAGAGATTCCTTCTGACTGCTGCAGAGGTATCACTTGGAGCATCTTCTCACTCCTAGGCAATTCTATTATCCCAGAGTAGTTCTAGATTTTTATCAATCTATGGCTACTCGAGGCCTCCGCAATCCTTCTCTCATCCAATTTACCATAGACGGACGCCAGGGTGCCATTGGAGCTCGCCACATTGCTGAGGCCCTCCGTATACCTTATGAGCCTGTGATTCAAGCAGACTTCAGGGAGTGGTCCTCATTCTCTCAGAGCGACATGGTCTGTATCTTGTCCAAGGGGACTTCTACAGCCTCAGTGTTGACTAGGAGAGAGCTGCCATCTGGGATGCTCCTCATTGATGTGCTCCTACGTGCCAACATCTTCCCACTTCAGCATAAAGTTCAGAGGAGAGGAGCTATACTTGAGGCATTATTTAGGATTTCTGAGGGCTATTACTTCGGCCCTCATCATTTGATTATGACTTCTCTTCTTCATTTTGAAGAGAAAGTCCATCAAAAGAAGCTTCAGAGAGCAGATGGCATCCCATTATTATTTCCGAGGCTCCTCTGTCAGATTTTAGAGCACCTGGGCTATCCTGAAGAGCCCCGCCTTGAGAGGCGCCGCCATTGCCGAGAGGACTTCTCTCTTGACAAATGGCATCACTTGGCAGCCTACTTTGCACCTCAGGGAGCCCCAGCTGTGCCTGCACCTCCAGAGCTACCCCGAGATGAGCAACTACTTCAGGCCCAGCAGGATGAGATTCTCACAGACACCACACCTCTTGCCCCTACAGCACACACCTCAGTGCATATGCCTGAGGCTATACATCCTACTTCTCCTCTCACTCAGGGTACTCCACCAGTAGTGCCAGCTACCCCAGCACCTCCTCCTTCATCTGAGCCCAATGTCACCGTTTCTCTTACGAAATTCAAAGGCTTAGTGCATTCATTGCAGACACTGAGCACTGCTCAGGATTCTATTATTCAGCAGATGGCCACTATTCGTGCGCACCAGGATCAGATCATTGCTACTCAGGCCCAGCATACCACGATCCTTCATCAGATCCAGCAGCATCTGAGTATGTAGACACCTTTTGGGCATGATAGGTCTACACCATCCGAGCCTCTAGTGCCAGATGAGGAGACCATACCAGCTGAGCAGCCCATATCAGCTGAGGAGATCAGAGCAGAGCCATCACATGATCCCACTACTATCTGATCTTTTTATGTTTTACTTGTTTTTATATATTAGACTTGTAAATCCCATCTTTTTCATGTTTATAAACTGGGATTGGATGTATTACTTGACCATCATGCATTGTATATTTCTTTTTCAAGTAATATATATATATATATATATATATATATATATATATATATATATATATATATATATATATATATATATATATATATATCCTTTTTTATTATATTCCCTTTTCTCATTACTCTTTTGTCTTTGGAACATGTGGTTTAAGGTATTCCATACCTCCTATACACTCAGACTTTGAACCACAGGAGGTACCACTTCCTCTCTTTTCTTTTAAATCGCTCTTTAAACATTGAGGACAATGTTTAGCTTGGTTGGAGGGAGAGTTGAGAAAGGAAGTTTTGTACTAATGCTAAGTTATTTTTGTAATTTAGTTGATTTTTGCTTAATTTTTAAAATTTCTAAAAGTTTTTTGAATCATTCTCTATGGTTGTTAAAGATAATTTCTCAAAAATAAAATAGGATAAGTCGAGTTTTAACTTAATTATTTAAGTCTTAGAGTTTGTTTTATGCTTTCAAAGTTGATAATCTATTGAAGCCTCTTTGATTTCGAACTTTCTTCTTCCATTTCAAGCTTTACACACACTGTGCACATTAGATCTCGGATATATGATGTAAAACTTTCTCACTTTCTAAGCTTAGGAAAATTTTGACTCGGTTCATTACTTAATCTCTCTTTAATAGTGTTGGGACACCTCATAAAGGCCATTGAGTCTTTGAAAAAAAAAAGAAAAAAAAGAATAAGCTTCTATTCTTTCCTTGAAACCTAAGCATGATCCGAAGGGGTGGCGAAAGTCTTTAAAACCCGATGCCCTAAACCTTGATTGGTTGGGAGTCATCGATCCTCTGCTTGCTACATAGGTGAATTGGTTAAGTTTAGTGAGTAAAAAGAATTGTGAATAAGAAGGTGCGTTCCTAACCTATTAAGAGTTAATTAATTTTGCCAATGTTCGAGAAAAGCTTAGGTTGGAGGGAGAGGATAGTTGTACATACTATATCCGGAAGCTAATCTCATTAACACTTAGCTCATTATGGAAGAGTTTGATTTGGAACCTTGAGAGTAGAGATTCTTTTGATACTTAATTGCATAATCTCCACTCTTTGTACTTTTTGTTTAAGTTTTAGTTTTGACAACTCCTATTGTATTTTGAATCTTCATATCTTTAGTTTACCATGTGAGATGTGTTTTGATATCAGTCATGCCACTCAATTATTTTATGGAATGATTTGCATGACCTCTTTTGTGTATATTATTACGTTTGCTTAGTTTTTCTCTCCTTAATTGCTAAGGGACTAGCAATATGTCGGTTGGGGGGAGTGATTACTACTCAAAACATGCTATTTTGTAGCTTGTTATTAGCTCTTTTAAGCACCCTTGAGTAGTAATTATTACCTTTTAACTCAATTAACATGTTAGGGACCCTTGCAATCGTTTCTAATCAATTTGTGTTAAGTTTTGGTGCTTTTTGATAGCTTTATGCTCACCAAAGCAATTTAAGAATGAGGGAGAGCTATATATAATTCATGGCAAAGCTTTTGGAAGCTCAAATTTATGAAGAAACCAAGCTTTGGAGCCTCATAATCCTTTGCCTTAGTCGTTCAAAGTATGCAAGGAAAGAACAATGGAGAAGAGGAAAACAGGGTGATGAAAACAGGGGACACAGCTGTAGTCTTTCATCACACTTTTGGAGCACTTCCCGAAGTCCATTTTTTACATTTTATATACCATTTCAAAGCTCAGAAAGTCAAGAATCCAACGATTCAAACCATGTACGATTTGGAGCTGAAATGAGGAAGATATGGCCTCCGGAAGACAACTGTATCAAGCTAAGGGACAATTTCGCACGATGGAAATCAAGGTGCGAATTCCTCAGTCCAAAGTGTGGGAATTTCGCACACCTCAAACCAAAGTGCAAAATTGGAACTCCAGCATGCGAAAATTGGATATTTTTGCCGACTCTTTTTCTTTTGATATTTTTGTGTCTAAATTTCCATTTTCTCCTTGTATTCAGTCACTCATGTAATTCCTTAGCTAGGAAGTATCCAAGGAAGGGTAAAATTACCTTCCTATATAAATTCTCTTGTAAACACTGAAAATACACTCTCGGGGAGCTTTCTCCAGGAGACCAATTGATGTAAATTCTACACTTAGTGAAATACAGAGATCTCTTTTGCTTTCTTTTTCTCTCTACTATTTTCTATTTTCTTGGAAGCCAAACAGCCTCTGAGGATGTTTTCCCAGAGGATGAGAGGCTAAACTTATAGTTTCTTGGAGTAAAGGAAGCTAGGTGAAAAGTCCAGATTAAAAAGTGGAACGTTTCCGTGCATTAAATTCAGGTGGTTGGAGTCCATAAATGGTTTCTAAATTCAAAGTTTTGCTTTAAATCCCTTAGAATCACTTTGACTAGCCAATACATGGTAAGCTTCAGGTCTTTGTGGATGCTTATTGCTAGATCCATATCAGTCCATTAGTTATCATGTACGAGCTAGTGGAAAGTGATTCAAAGTGATAACCCATAGTGTCTTAAGCCATTAATGGATCTCGACTACCATCTCTATTGACTTTTTATGGATTAAATCTTCATTGTCAAACCTATACCGGTTCGGGAAATAACTATAGGTTAAATCCCCAATGCGAGGAGAAAAATCCGGAATTTTCCACTTTGCATCCTGAACTTGAACCTAGCAACCTTTAGCTCCGGGAGACTTTCTTTCTTATATTTTTACTTAGTTTCATGTGAGTTTAATTTCAATCACCACTTTCAAAACAATTTTATTTTCTTTTAAATTTCAAGTTTGTGCTAAAGGAAATCATCAGAATCAATTTCTAATTTAGAGTCTGTTACTGATAGAGTGAAAACTCATCCCTGAGTTCGACCCTAGAACTGCTATACTATAGTAGCTTTGCTACGCCAGTATAAGGTCATAGGATTTATAAATGTTTTTTATTAAAAGACTTGGCTGGAACCAAATGAATCAATTAGTTAACCCAAAAGACATGACTAAGAATTCATAATACCCATATCTCGTTCTAAAAGCGGTTTTAGGAACATCTTCTTCCCTAACTCTCAATTGATGATACCCAATTCCCAAGTCAATCTTACTAAAATACTTCACACCCTTCAACTAATCAAACAAGTCAACTATCCTTGGAAGAGGATACTTATTCTTCACAGTAACTCTATTCAACTTCCTATAGTTAATACACAACCTCATGGTGCTATCCTTCTTTTTCAAAAATAACATTGGGGCTCCCCATGGTGATGTACTCGGACGAATAAAACCTTTACTCAGCAATTCCTTCAATTGAGTTTTCAACTCAAGAGACACCATCCTATAGGGGGATACTGAAATAGGATCCGTTCCTAGGTAGACTTCAATAGAGAAATCAAACTCTCTATGTGGTGGTAAACCTGGTAACTCATCTGGGAATACATCCTAAAACTTTTTCACCACTGGAATTTATGTAATGTCCTTCTGAGCTTTCTCCTTACTACAAAGGCAAGGTAGGAAATTTATTGATCTCTTCCTCAACATGTACATATATCACGGATCGGATTGCGAAAAAGGCAAACTAACGCACTTCCCTCCAACAAAGCAAACCTCAAATTTATCTGGTAGAAAAAATATTATCCTGCGGCGATGACAATCAATAAGCGCTCTATACACCGTCAACCAATCCATTCCCAAGATAACATCATACCCAGTCATATCCAAAATCCTCAAATCCACCTTAAGTGCTTTATCCGCCAAGGTAATAATGCACCCTTTGCATATTCTATCAACTCTAGAATTTGTACCCATAAGAGACTCGATAAGGAACAAATTTTCTACCATTTCTATTTTCAACCCCAATGCATTAGCCTAAGATGCAGAAATGAAATAATGAGTTGCACCAGTCTCAAACAAAACACGCACACAAGTACTATATATCAAAATCATATATTCCACTAAAAGGGCGTCCTCATCTGACTCTGTTAGGGTTAAGGTAAAAACTCTTCTTGCTGCCTGTCTCCCTCTACCTTTAGCATTCGACCCCTGAGAAGAACGAGTCTGACTACTCATGGTAGCTGTCCTGGCTCCCTACGCTGCTGGGGGTAAATGTGGCATCTGGTAGTAAGCCAACTGAAATTGAGGAGGCTGGAAAGGCACTATCGACTACTACTAGGAACCTCCCTGAGATTGAGGTCAAGTCTGCTATGCGCCCCGTAATGGGCAAGCCCTCCATAAGTGGTCTCCCGCTCCACAACCATAACATACTCTAGTAGTAGCCACTCTTTGAGCACTCTGCTCACCTCCTGCATAGAATGAAAAAAACCCCTCAAACTGCTGACTCTTCTGTCTCTGCTGTGGGCCCTGGGATCTAATTTGGAAACTTTCCCCCATTCTTTGTTTGCATTTTCTATTCCCCATTTGCTCTTGTGGAAATATGGGATTATGATTTGTAATTAAGTGCCAAGATTATAGGGATTGTGTTAGGATACTTTCTATTTTATGGATGAGAGAATCTCTCCTAATTAGTTATTGTTTCCTTAGAGATAGTGATTGTGCATATTATATGGCTTAGATTAGGAATCCCACTTGTATATATATAGGTCACTTTGTATTCAGTTTAGACAGAGAAAAAAGAAGAATATTTTCTTCATGGTATCAGAGCATTCAGATCTGAACCACATATAAAAAATAAAAAAAAATCATCTTTTTCCATGGAGAGCAGAACGGAAGGATTAAACTCGGAGGTGACGTCCAGACCTGAAGCAGTTCACTCCGGCAGTTCCAGCACCACAGATGGCATCATTCTTCCCATAACAGGTCATAAACTCAATGGGCAGAATTTTATTCAATGGGCTCAGTCTGTTCGGATCTTCATCTGCGGGAAAGGTAAGGAAGAATACCTTACGGGAGCCATTGTTCAGCCGAAGGAAGATGATCCAGGATACCGAACCTGGAAGTTGGAAAATAGTATGGTGATGTCTTGGTTAATTAACTCTATGACCAATGACATAGGAGAAAACTTCATGTATTATGGCACAGCAAAGGAGATATGGGATGCAGCTAGAGAGACCTACTCCAACATCGATAATACCTCGGCGATTTTCGAAATCAAGAGTATTCTCCAAGATCTTCGACAAGGAGATTCAACTGTTACCGAATATTTTAATATCCTTACACGGTATTGGCAACAACTCGATATTTATGAAGAATTGGTTTGGAAGTGTCCCGAAGATGGACTCCTATACAAGAAGGTCATTGAAAAGGAACGCATTTACAAATTTTTACTTGGCCTTAATAAGAATTTAGATGAGGTACGTGGAAGAGTTCTAAGTATTAAGCCATTACCTAGTGTTAGGGAAGTTTTTTCTGAAATTCGCAGAGAGGAAAGCAGACAAAAAGTGATGTTGGGAACCCAAAATTCCTCCAAAAATCTTGAGAACTCAGCCCTAGTTGCACGAGGAACCCAATCCAACAACAACAACCACCAAACGAAGAAGAATCGTCCATGGTGCGACCATTGTAGAAAACCTGGACACACGAAAGAGACTTGCTGGCATCTACACGGTAAACCTGCTGATTGGAAACCTTCTCGGCCACAGCAAAACAGAGAAGGCCGGGGTTACACCGCTGCAGCCGAAGAAGACACATCTGGCACTAGCTCAAATCCTGGACCGTTTAGCAAAGAGCAATTGGAGGCACTACAGAAAATGTTCCAACAGACTCTTCAATCAACTGGAACAACTATTGGTACCGCATCTGTAGCCCAGAAAGGTATTTTTTTCCATGCCCTAAATGTTAGACAGGAAAATCACACTACATGGATAGTGGACTCTGGAGCTTCAGATCACATGACTGGGAATCTCATGGTTTTTCATGAATATACTCCTTGCCATAACAATTGCTCTGTTCGAATTGCCGATGGAACCCTTTCTAGGGTATTCGGCACAGGTTCAGTTATTATTTCCAAGGATATTACTCTTCACTCCGTGCTCTATGTTCCAAAATTGGATTGCAACCTATTGTCTATAAGTAGACTAACACAGGATCTTAATTGTGTTACTAAATTCCTTCCTCACATGTGTGAATTTCAGGCCTTGAACTCTGGGAAGAGGATTGGCAATGCTGAGGTGCGTGCTGGACTTTACCTTCTAAGAGCTGAGGAAATTCGAAGGCTACCAATGAAGACTGCTTGTGTAGTTTCCAACCCTAGTACCAAGACAGATAGTGTTGTTATGTTATGGCACTACCGATTAGGTCACCCAAATTTTTCCTATCTTGAAAAACTATATCCATCATTATTCAATAAAAATTCCAAAAATTTTCAATGCGAAATATGTCAATTGTCCAAACATACTCGCAACTCCTATTCCATTCAACCATACAAACCATCTCATCCTTTTTCCTTGATTCACAGTGATGTTTGGGGGGCCTCTAGAATCAACAACATTACAGGTTCTAGATGGTTTGTCACCTTTGTTGATGACCACACTCGAGTGACTTGGGTATTCCTTATGAAGAAGAAATCAGAAGTGAGGGAAATATTTGAAAACTTCAACAACATGGTTCAGACGCAGTTTCAGGCAAAAATTCAAGTCCTTCGGACAGATAATGCTCGAGAATACTATCACAACATTCTTGGGTCATATCTTCTAGAGAATGGCATCGTACATCAAAGCTCGTGCATTGATACTCCACAGCAAAATGGAGTTGCAGAAAGGAAAAATAGACATTTGATGGAGGTTGCACGATCCCTCATGATAGCTTCAAACGTGCCTAAACAATTATGGGGTGAAGCTGTACTCACAGCAACCTACTTGATCAACCGAATGCCTTCTAGGATTCTTCAATTTAAAACCCCGTGTCAAATCCTCCTCGCTGCATATCCATCCGCTCGAATAATCTCGTCTATCCCAATCAAAGTCTTTGGTTGTACTGCTTTCGTTCACATCCATAAGTCCCAACGTAGTAAACTTGATCCGACAGCCACTAAATGCATCTTTCTCGGGTACTCACCAAACCAAAAAGGATACAAGTGCTACTGTCCAACAACCAAGAAATTCTACACTTCCATGGATGTCACTTTCTTCGAAAATCAACCCTTTTACCCCAAAACTGCAATTCAGGGGGAGAACTGGTCCACAGATGAATTCCAATTTTGGGAAACCGAAATCAGCACTACTTCTCCTTTGAGTTCATCACTGCCTCCTCAAACAGATACTACTCTTTCTGTCCCCGAAAACAATTCCTTGGATGTCCCTTCTGTCACACCTGAGTCAACTACACAAGGCAGTAAAGAGGTAATAGTTTATTCTAGAAAAATTTTAAAGGAAAAGCCCGAGAAACCTCCTCAAAAGGAGCCCGAGGACAGCACTCCACCTGAGTAGAACCAAGAATTGGACCAGGATCCAAGCAACCCAATCGCACAACCAGGTAACACAATTTATGATCTAAATTCCAGTAATGACCTTGATGATCTTGATCAACCCATTGCTTTAAGGAAAGGTGTAAGATCCTGCACTCAGCATCCAATCAGTAATCATGTGTACTATGGAAAGCTTTCACAGAACTTCCAAGCATTCATCACTTCTCTTGAAGATGATCGTATCCCATCCAACATCCAAGAAGCACTTCAACAACCTGAATGGAAGACTGCTGTTCAGGAAGAAATACAAGCATTGGAGAAAAACGGGACATGGGAAATCTCAGAATTACCAGAGGGTAAGAGGCCTGTTGGATGCAAGTGGATATTTACCGTGAAGCACAATCCGGATGGAAGTATAAACAGGTTCAAGGCTCGACTAGTAGCTAAAGGATTTACTCAATCCTATGGCATTGATTATGAAGAGACATTTGCACCAGTAGCAAAACTCAACTCCATCAGAGTGTTATTGTCAGTTGCAGTAAATTTGGACTGGAATCTGCACCAACTTGATGTCAAAAATGCATTTCTCAACGGAGAACTAGAAGAGGAAGTCTACATGAAGATTCCACCTAGTATGGAAACTCCAGAAAATTCAGGAAAAGTGTGTAAACTGAGAAAGTCCCTATATGATCTAAAACAGTCACCTAGGGCCTGGTTTGATCGACTGACTAGAGTTGTGAAAAAACATGGGTTCATCCAATGTCAAGCAGATCACACACTGTTTATGAAGCACTCTAAGGAAGGTGAAATGACTTTGTTCATTGTCTATGTTGATGATATTATAATTACCGGAGACGATGAAGAAGGGATAGGGAATCTCAAGAAGCTGCTAGCAAGAGAATTTGAAATCAAAGATCTTGGACAACTCAGATACTTTCTTGGCATGGAAGTTGGCAGAACTAAGGAGGGAATTGTGGTCACGCAAAGGAAGTATGTCCTTGATCTACTTCAGGAGACTGGAATGCTAGGTTGTAAGCCAGTGGACACGCCTATGGATCCTATTGGTAAGATTGATAAAGATAATGACAGTCATCCAACTGACAAAGACAGGTACCAGAGGTTAGTAGGAAAATTGATCTACTTAACTCACACAAGGCCCGATATTGGTTTCGCTGTGAGCATGGTAAGCCGCTACATGAACAATCCCAATGAAAGAAACATGAAAGCCGTATACAGAATTTTACAGTACCTTAAAAAGAGCCCGGGTAGAGGACTCTACTTCAAGAAAACCTCAAGTAGGGAAGTTGAGGTATTCACAGACGCTGATTGGGCAGGATCCTTGACAGATCGGAGGTCAACTACTGGGTATTGTTCCTATGTGTGGGGAAACTTGGTGACTTGGAGAAGCAAAAAGCAGTCCGTAGTGGCGAGAAGCAGTGCAGAGGCAGAATTCAGGGCAATGGCTCATGGGATATGTGAAGGAATGTGGCTCCAAAGAATACTCAAGGAACTTGGAATTATATCAAACTCCACTATGACAGTTTTGTGTGATAACAAGGCTACCATAAGTATTGCAAAGAATCCAGTTCAACACGACAGAACCAAGCATGTGGAGATAGACCGTCACTTCATCAAGAAGAAACTTGAAGGGGGAACAATCAGACTTATGTATATTCCTTCAAGTCGTCAAACAGCAGACATTCTGACAAAGGCACTTCCAAAGACCACCTACGAAAACATGAAAAGCAAGTTGGGAATGCTAGACATCTACTACCCAACTTGAGGGGGAGTGTGGAAATATGGGATTATGATTTGTAATTAAGTGCCAAGATTATAGGGATTGTGTTAGGATACTTTCTATTTTATGGTATAGGGATTGTGTTAGGATACTTTCTATTTTATGGATGAGAGAATCTCTCCTAATTAGTTATTGTTTCCTTAGAGATAGTGATTGTGCATATTATATGGCTTAGATTAGGAATCCCACTTGTATATATATAGGTCACTTTGTATTCAGTTTAGACAGAGAAAAAAGAAGAATATTTTCTTCAGCTCTCAAATTTGGTTAGTTTCCTCAATGTCCTGTTCCACCAACAAAACCCTCTTGACCAACTCAGAATAGTCATTTATTGCCAGTAGGACTAATCTATTCCTAATAGTAGGCCTCAACCCCTGCTGGAACCTCCTAGCCTTTTTTCCTTCCTCATTGATCATCCCTAAGGCGAATATGGACAACTCTGAAAAGTGTGACTCATACTCCAGCACCGACATGGTGCCTTGGATGAGGTACTCAAACTCCATCCTCTTGGCATGCTTATCCACCTCTCCAAAATACTTGCCTAGGAAGATTCTCTCAAATTCCTCCCAGGTCATAACCTCAGTATCATACACTATTTTCATTGATTGCCACCAGAAATCAGCTTTGTCAACAAGCATGTATGCCGCTAGACTTACCCTCAAAATCTGATAGATAGCGAGTGTTGATTCCAACCACAAAACCCAAGTGAAGCTTGTTCGCTTCTTATGAGGACACTGCAACATGTTGATGTAAGATTGTCATGCAAAGTAAAAATATAGCACATGAAATTTTAAACAAGCTGAAATAAAAATGAAAGATTATTAATTGTGCAACCTATTTATAGAATTTATAAATAAAATATTTTAAATTTAGAATCTAAAGAAGATAACATTTCATTAATCTATTTTAGAAACCCCAAAATGTTGATGAGTGATAATATGCCCGTTTTCTTAATAAATACTAAATCCTAAATCTATACATATCATTCACCTTTTGGTACGCATAATCTTGAGTTTGTTTTAATTAGAAGTAGAACTTGGCATAACCATCCTCCATAGGAGACTTATTCATTCTAGCCTTTATTTTCTTCTTAATGTATGAGTTTTAATGAAATATAGACATCATGTATGAGTTTTAATGAAATATCATGTCTCACACATGGACTTCGTCATCCATTCTTAATGAAAAATTTTAACCAAATAAATTATTAGGTATTTACCCATTGATATGTGATTGTTATAAATTGTTAATGACTTGATTATAAATCATTAAATTGTTGATAACTTTCATTCTTTAGATTAATGTGGGATTTTTGTTTCTAATTTGATAGAGAGAAAAAAAAATGGAATCAAACTTGACTCCATCCTCTAGTCAAGATTCAATTACCAATTTACAATCAACTAGAAGTAAGACCGATCTTGCATGGGAGCATATTTCTGAAGAAAGATATGCAAATGGAAGGAAATCTCTTATTTGTTTGTATTGTAAAAAGATTACAAAAGGTGGGGGTATTTATAGAATGAAACAACATCTTGCTGGAGTGAAAGAAGATATTGGTCCATGTAAATCGGTCCCTCCTGATGTCAAATTTCGAATGAAAAATTCTTTGCAAGAGTTTGTGAATTCTAAGAAAGCAACCCAAGAAGCATATGAATATAGAAATCCTTATGGTCCTAATGTGTCACAATTTGAAGGGGATATGACAAAAGGTGAAGAAGAGGTTCAAGAAATGCAAAGTCCTATGGCAGCTAGTAGTGTAAAAAAGAAAAAATCAACAATGGATAAGTATTTTGCACCAATAAATACTCAAGGAGCTCAACCTTCCATGAGGAGTGTATTAGTTGGGAAAGAAGCTACTTGGAGAGCGGATATGGCGGTTGGGAGATTCTTTTATGATGCATGCATTCCTATTAATGCAATGAATTCCTTCTACTTTAAGCCAATGTTGGATGCTATATCTACAATTGGTCTTGGATATAAGGGTCCAAATTACCATCAGTTGCGCGTTAATCTTTTAAAGGATGTCAAGAAGGAAGTTCAGTTACTTGTGAACTCTTATCGTGCAATTTGGGCAAAAGTTGGGTGTACAATAATGGGTGATGGTTGGACAGATAATAGACAAAGAACACTCATCAACTTCCTTGTGTATTGTTATGAAGGAATATCGTTTGTGAAATATGTTGATGTTTCGAACATTGTCAAAGATGCAACTAATTTGTTTATATTATTTGATGTGGTGATTGAATGGGTGGGTCCACTCAATGTAGTTCATATAGTGACTGATAATGCAACAAATTATGTGGTCGTGGGGATATTGATTTCTTAGAGGCATAAACACATCAATTGGTCACCTTGTGCAACTCATTGTCTTAATTTGATCTTTAAGGATATTGGTAAGATGGACCATGTTGTTGAACTTGTAAGACGTTCATTAAAGGTGACAATTTTTGTGTATAATCATGTTGCTTTGTTAAGTTGATTGAGAAAAAAAGAAGGATGGATAGAGATTCCGCGACTTGGTGCAACTCGCTTTGCTACTACATTCATTGCACTCAAAAGTCTTCATGATCATAAACATGACTTGCAAGCTTTGGTAACTAGTAAGTTCTTTGTGGACTCTAAATATTCAAAGGATAATAAAAGCAAAGTTGCAATTTCCATCATCTTGGATAATAGATTTTGGAATGATTGTTTGATTGTTGTGAATCTTATGTCTCGACTAATGCGCTTACTACATATTGTTGATTGTGATGAAAGGCCTTCGATGGGATATGTGTATGAAGGCATGTATAGGGTTCGTTTGGGCATTAAGAAATTGTTTAACTACAATAAAAGACTATACAAGTCTTATACAAAGATCATAAAACAACGTTGGGATCAAAAACTAAAGAAAAACATTCATTCAACAGCTTATTGGTTGAATCCATGTTTCCAATATGGTTAAGAAAACTTTTGTAATAAGCCAACTATTATTGGAGGTGTCATGGATGTTATTGATCAGAAAGATCTGAAAAGCAAGCTTGAAACAATGAATGAAATGAAGTTGTTTCGTAATCGATTGGGAAGTTTTGGAAGAGACCTTGCTTATTTTCACGTGAAGTACTTCAACTTGGTAAAAGATTATTTTCATTTATTAGTGTGTTTGTTCTTTTTTATTAGTTATCTACTTACTATTTAATATTTTAAACTTGCTAATACGTTTTATTTTTTTTCTTATTTTTAATGTGAAATGGTAACTAGATGAATGGTGGAGACTACATGGATACAGTGCACCACATTTGCAAAAGTTGACCATTCAAATATTGAGCCAAACAACATCGTCTTCTAGATGTGAGAGGAATTGGAGTGAACGTATACATACCAAAAGAAGGAATAGATTGGAACATCAAAGGCTTAATGATCTTGTATACGTTCATTACAATTTGTGGCTAAAAAATCGGTATAAATGCTTTCTTAGTTGTTTTGAATTAAAATCTTTTATTCACAATTATATGCTTTTCTTTTTTAGGTTCTATAACAAGAAAAAAAATCTATGATACCATTGACTATGCATGCATTGATGAGACCGATTTTTGGATAGTTGATGACGATCAACCAGTAGAACTAGATGTTGAAGAATTGGAAAATCTTCTATACGAAGAATGGTCAATTCCAATAAATGAAGTGGAAGGTTCAAGTTCTCACATTGGTTAGTATAATATTTAAACTTATAAAAGTTCAATAATTATATTTTTTTTCTTCAAAAATGATTTCTTGTTGATATATATTCAATATTTTTGTAGATGATGAGGATGGTGGTGGCGTGGCTATAGAAGGGCTTGATGTGGAGAACTTTGGTTTTCCAGATGCTCATTTTCAATCTCCATATTCCAATTTCCAAAATGAATGAAGGCATTAATTTTATATTTGTTAGTATGCAAAAATCTTCATGAATATTCAAACATTGACATGTTATATTTTTATTTTGAGTAATTATTTAAGTGTTGTGAACCTGTGGTTGACATTTGTATTATCTATTATGGACAATGTGTTAACAACTCTTTGATAATTTGGTTATTATAGGATAATAATGGTTTGATTATTTGATAAATATCGGGTTTATTGACATTATGAATGTATAACATCTTATATTGTGTTATAGATATCATATATGATGATTGATGACTTCTACAAGTAAAAATTTTTCTGAAAAAACTCAACAAAGTAGATGCCGTCAAAATTTAGATAGAATTTATTAATTTTTATAATGTATAAAATAATAAAATATATATTTATGATGTCACTAGTTCGACCGCTGATCCGACTAGTGAACTGTGAATCGGTAACTTTTCCGATTTAATAACCGGTCTGGTTCTGAAAACATTGGTATTTAACCTTATCACCAACAACTACAAAATAGGCTAGCTAACTTAGTAGTAAAAGATGAGAGAACATAAATGAAAGATGAAATAGCGGACACTTCTGAATCCTTATCACATGGATTGCCACTCTTTTTATTTATGATTTGACTTAATAATGAAAAGAGCAAGTCATATTTGATTTTATTATAAAAAATATCAAAAAATTTAATATAATTAAAATTATTTAAAAATTTATGCATTTTAAAACTATTTTATCTTTATATAATGAAAGAAAATAACTGGAATGAATTGGAAAGAAAATAACCGGAATGAATTTGAAAAAAAATATAAAAAAAATTGATTAATTTTGAATTTATTTTCTTACACTTTTCCTCTTATTTTCTCTCTCTAATATTTTCTGAACCAAACATTAAAGAAAACACTTCCATTAAACACGACTAAAAACCATTATAACAATAAAATTCATGAGAGAGGGAAAAGCAAGAGAGAGACAGACACACTGGATGGGATGGGTAGGAATGGCAACGGGGCGGGTTCGGGACGGATCGCCCCCATCCCAACCCCGCCCCGTTTATTAAAAACAATTCCCATCCCTATGTCATTTTAAAAATTACTTTAAAAATTTTTAATTACATTAAAATAAATATATTTTATAAATAATAAAATTATTATATTTTTTTATAACTTATTTTATTAAAAATTTTTAATTATTATCTATATAATAAAAATAGTTAAATAAAATTTTAAAATTTAAATTAACTTAAATTTTTTAAAATTAATTTTATATATAATCGAGGCGGGACGGGATAGGATGGGGCAATACCCGAACCCAAACCTGTTTAGTAAAATTAAATCCCGTCCCATTAGGGGCGGTACCCGAAAAACCCGTCCCATTGCCATCCATCCGGATGGGTGGCTAACCGTTCAGTTTCATGAGGTCACGAGCCACAGGAAGAGCGTCCAGGAACAGCCGAACAGCCAATTGAGCGGTGGTTGAATTCAAAGCATCGCCCACTGTGTAACAGGGCGGCCTCCCAAAAATACTTCTGGGTCCACGAGCGCAGGGCCCTCAACAGGGTAAGCCTGCCCAAATCAGAGAGGGGTAACTCTCCAACCAAAGAAGACCGGCCCAAACCCAAAAAGGGGCTTCAAACTGCTTCGCCCACCGACCCAAGAGGATATCCCTGAGAATCACACCACTGCCCTGAAGAACTCCTCGGGCGGCGTCTCTCTCAGAAGCTACGTGCAGGAGCCCTAAAATCCCCAAACCTAATGGGAAAACGATTCGGGAGAAAACGAGGTGCCCGAGGTGAGTCTCTCCACCTGCTTGGCAGCCCAGAAAACGAAGGAAACCGATAGAAAGTTTTGAATTTTATATATTTGTCTGTTAATAATCAGTATGAACTCCCATTACAAACAAAAATTCATTTAGTTTTCAGAAACATTTATATTAGAGAACTACATGACAATAATCTCCACATTGTGATAAATTAGCAAAAGAGGAGTATGGGATGTGATTGTAATTCATGTTGTTGTCATTATAATTATTTTTAGTTCATAGTATCCCTTATGCTGCCTTGTTTTGTCATCTGTAAGTACTATAAAAGTTGCGTTTGGGTTTGTTTAATGCTTACTTGTTAAGCAGGATTGAAGGGAACTAATACACCTGCCAAGTATGACACAAGCAAGCGTGTAAGGAGACGAACTGAAGAGAAGGTTGCTAGTAGCCCCTCACCCAGTTCCTCAGGCATGATTACTTTGCTCCTTTATATTCTTTTGAAAAATGGTGTCTCTTAAGGTGTTCTTTCAAACTATTTCAGCTTAAATGGGTCCTTGTAAACTTGCGTTTGAGACCATCCATTGACCTTGCTGTGGGTGTTTTTGATGTTTGGATTCAGTTTTATGCTTCAAGTTGATTTAATGAAGTTCTTGTTCAATTATTGAGGATATGTGTGTCATGAATTATTTAAAAGTTTCAGTCTTAGATTCAGTGTCAATGGTTAACATAGAAACTACACATGCAGCTAACCTGACCCTTTTTACTGATCATTTGGTGCAGGGGAATCATCTGACGAACAATCAAGTGGTGTGGCTTCTGAAGAAGAAGTGGTTTATAAGGAACCATCTATGTATGACAATTTATTGTTTACATTGGGAACGGGTAGTGAATCTCTTGCCAATGCATATAAAAGGAGGTAATAGTGTTATTGTAGGAGTTAAAACTGATTCAAGCAGCAGTGGGGCATCTTGTACACATTTTGCCTTGTTTGCAGGATAATTTTTTGTCTGTGTGACTATTGTTGAATCTAATATTCAGGGTGCAGTTTGGTTCAGTTTGTTATAGGCAATCCTGAATATCTATTGAGCTATACTCAGATTATTTTAAGCATGCTGTATGCAGGTTATCTTATGTTTTCATTTTCCATTCTTTTGCTTACATTGTGAAAGGAGAGTTTCACTGGATAGTTGTCTTCAAGCAAGCATTTCTTTGTGCCATTTAGATATATTGGATTTTCTTAGTATGAAGTCGTATGTTCCTTAATACCTTGAATGTTGTCCAATTTAATTATCACCCTTCATGATAAAGATTCACTAATGAGGATCTTTTTGTTTTCATAGTATATCTATTAGGAGTGCCACGGTTTCTATTATTATTATTATTGTTGTTGTTGTTGTTGTTGGTATATACTACAAAAATTACAAGTTATGGGATAAATCGAAAGGTCTTATTATATCTTCTCTCAATGAATTATGGTGTTGGAATTTCTTTTCACTTGAAGGAAACCAGTGTAGCTAACCAGCATAACTGAAACCTTGTGTTACAAACTTAAATGGAGAAGAGAATTCTTTTATGCGGTTACCATATTTCTATGTTTGACAAGTGACGTTGGAATCACTTCATGTTTGCTGGATATTTATTTTTGAGCCTCAGATCTAGTGAATTATGAATGTACCTCCTTCACAGACTTCTTGACATTTTGATGATATGCTTGGTTTTCCTAACTAATTTCAAAATGCTGTTGATTAATTGAAAATCTTAAATTAAAACTTCATGGCATTATTGGTTTTATGTGTTTCTATCGTGTGTAGACGAAGAGATGAAGAAGGTAGAAGTGACTCTGAAGAAGACATCAATGGTGGTTCTGAATCTTTGACAGTGTCTGAAGAAGAGGACAATGAGGAAGGTGAGAATTGTTTTATAGGTTTTACTACTGTTTTATATGGTTTACTGCTCTATTTACATCCATACATGTAAATATGCATAACATGCATATGTATGTGTGGTGGTTTTCAGTCTTTAACAATGTTTGAAGAAGAGATATGTAAATTTTTTTTGATAGGTAATTGGAGAAAGGTAACTATTGTTTTATAGGTTGTACTTCTCCATTTGCATCCATATGCATAAATATACATATTAATATGCCTGTCTCTACATATATTTTGCGTCTGTGGGTGTATATATATATATATGAATGTCCATGTATTTGTTTCCATTCATTTTCTTTTGTTAAGAAATCAAAACTTTATCTGACAAGGGAGAGGTACAAAGAAAAGGTGGAAGCTCTTCAATAAAGTCTTAAAACAATTTTCTTATAGGTAGATAATAAATTAAATATGTATAGGGAAGGTGTTTAATATCATTTTGCCAGTGGGTTTTGATCTATTGGGGTTGGTTGTCCTTGTAACATAGATTATCATAGCATTTTGCCTCCAGGGACGTCAAAACCAGGAAAGATGAGCAAAAGTGAGAGGTGATAGTACTTGGAAACATTTTTTTCATGCCAAAAGGAGAAGCCAATGAAGAGATGCTCATGGTAGTGAAATATCCGATAAAAATAATTTGTTGATTATACATGTAATTTCTTTATGTGAAGTATCTGCTCTATAATTTACAATTCTCATGAAGAGATTGTGCCAGCTGCCATCATGTCTGTCTTGTATTTTTATTTCATTAACAGGATTACATGTGTATGTTGTTTATATGGTCTAATGACTTCATAGATTTGATCTTATGAAGTCTTTTACCATCCATGTGAGTTGCATGATCTTTTGTGCAATCATTCTTCAGCATCCTGAATTCTGCTGTTTGTTATTTTCTTTTCTTTCCCCTCACTTGTTGGATTTCCTCAGGTACTGATAATGAGTCTGCCAGGGGTCATGCTAGTGAAAGTATTATGGAGCAGAGTGAAGATGCTGAAACTGAAGATGACAATGAGGCTTCTGACACAGATCAAATGCATGACCTAGATGTTGATGATCAATCTGCTGTTGGTGCATCAGAGAGCACAAGGTTCTACATTTTGTATATTTTGTAATTATAATTATTCCTTTAATTATTCGTCCTAAATTATAAAAAGGAGATTTAACTATACAGCACATATATATGTTGAAAAAGAGAGACCGAGAGAGGGAGTTTTAACAGAGAAAATGTGTTGTAGCTGTAGCGTGAGGGGACATGATATGTTGTCAGGATAGGTTCTATGAATCTGTGAGCTTGGACAAAAGTTAGTTCCATTTTCGCTGGCAGAATTTTAACCTAAAAGTTAAAGGTTTACTCTCTCAGAAGGACTTCTCCCTAAACCCCCCGAAAAGAGAGAACTATTATATCTGCATTGCCTCTTGGGGGTAGCTTTGGCCAATGAGAACATCCTACCATAAAAAAGGCTATAATATATCTGCAGTGCTTCTTGGGAATGCCTAGGTAGCTTGGCTGATGAGAACAGTCTCTATCATAACTTTAGAGCAATAATGCAATAAAGGAAGAGATAATCTTGATTCAATTATGTTTGATTCACATTCCTAGGTATTTTCTCTCTCTCATTAAGATCTCTGCATCAATAGCCTCAAAGATTGAGAAATTGCAAAGGGACTTCCTTTGGTCTGTGGTCGGGGATGATGAGAGATCATCTTATTGGTTGGGAAGTGGTGTGTAGGCCAAAGGAGATGGGAGGTTTGGAGTTAGGGAAGACTTCCTTAAGAAATAGTGCACTCTTAGGGAAGTGGTTTTGGAGGTTTCTTAAGGAAAGTTGTGGTCTTTGGCATCAAGTTATTGCGAGCATTTATGGGACACATCCTAATGGATGGGATGACAACATTATGGTTAGATGGTCACACAGATGTCCTTGGAAGATTATTGCACAAGGCTTTCAAGAATTTGCTCCACACATTTGCTACGTGATGGGGAATGGGGAGATAATCCAGTTCTAGGAAGATTTATGGTGGGGAAGTCAACCTTTGTGGTCCCAATTTCTAGAACTTTATAGAGTTATCTTAGTGAGACACCATATCATCTCAGCTGTCTTTGGTGGTTCCAACTTGCCTTCTTGGAATTTTAATTTCCGCTGCAATCTCACTGATGTTGAAATTGATTCTCTTGAAAGACTCGTGTCTTCACTCTCCTTGATGTGGTTCTTCATGGGGAACTGTTGCAAAGGCTTCTTCAATGGACAAAAGTGGTTTCATTCCAGTAAGTCTCCCCCGAACTTCATCTAGATCCTGGTTCTGACCACCAAGAAAATCATAAACTCGTTCTTTCTCTATCATCTTCCTGTACATCATAGCATCTTCAGGATCATGCCACTGGCAAGTGTTGAAGAAATCTAATTCCTGCCACAATTTGGTCAAGGAATTGAAATATTGACTCACATCTAGCTCACCCTGTCACAGGTCACGGGCTCTGTTTCGTAGCTCAAGCATTTGAGACGAATTTTCAAGGTCTGAGTATGCCAAATTTATAGCATCCCAGATTCCTTTGGCGGTGGAATAGAATAGGTTTGTGTCTCCAATCCTGTCTTCCATTGAGTGAATTAACCAGGCTGTAACCATTGAGTTTTGAGCATCCCAATTGGAGAATGAGGGATCATCACTCTTGGGCTGGGTGATAGTACCATCTAGGTAGCCCATTTTTCCCTCTCCACGAATTACCAATTGAATGGATTGTGACCATTGAAGAAAATTCTTTCCGTACAATTTATGTGTCGCGACCATTGAAGAAAATTCTTTCCGTACAATTTATGTGTCGTGATTTGCAGGGTCAGATTATCAGAAATTGCAGTGGGAACAATTTTAGAGGTTGACTGAGAGTCACCATCTCTGCTTGCTCCTGTTATTGTTTTCCTCAACTAATTGTTAGCCCTTTTTAAAAACTGGCTCTGATACCATGTAAAAAACTAACAATAGGAGAAATACAATCTAAACACTGCAAGTTGTTCAATGAAAAATGTATTTCATTCATTCTTTTTATCATAAAAGTACAATCTGGCCTTTATAGACTAATCAGTCCTACTAGTTATGGTTTTCCTGAAACTAACTCCTAGAAATAAGGATACACATATTTTATTAACAACCAGATATATACATTTTCTAATATTCCTACAATATGTATTTTTTTTTATTACCATACTATAGTTAGGCTATCGCCTTGTTTTTTGCCTCTCGCCTTAGGCTATAAAGAGTAATTATTAAGCCTTTTGCCTCAATACCTAGTGAGTTTTACACTTCTATAGGCTTTATGCATAGATTTTATAAGTTTTGTCTTAGGTTCAGATAAACTTTTTATAAAATAAGGGCTTAGTTGACTTCCCTATAAAAAAAAATGAGGCTTAGTTGACTTCCAATTCCCATCAAATGGAGGGGAAAAAGTGTGTTTGAGAAGAGGAAGTAGGCATTGTTGGCTGTTCTAGTGGTTAAGCTCATATGTAATCATTATCGTATTAGATAAGGAAAAATACTATTGTAATTGAGGGATGAAGAAGAAGAATGGGTAGAAATAGATGATTGGGGGTTGGTGGGAAGGGGATAATACAATAATTAGATCTGCACTTATTTACTTTGACTTTCACCTATCCAAAAAAAAAAAAAAACAATAATTAACTTTGATTGTGATTTCTTGGAGGATCCCATAAATGATCATTATGATTAGTGCTAAAGATTATTTGATGAGGCCGCAACAGAGTTAGAAAAGAGAAAAATGAACTAAATCAGAAACTACTGATAGTAACAAACTTTTAATTTGTTATTATAAATATTGAAGAGTATGATATATATTGTGAGCCCATATCCTACAAGTTTAAACTTTTAGGAAAATTGGTAATTCAACATGGTATCAAAGTCTCATTTGGTGGGATGTCATGTGTTCAAACCCCACCACTGTGCTCATTTCCTCAATTTATTTAGCCCATGCGAAAGCCCCAAAAAGGCTACACGCGAAGGAGGGTGTTGAAGAGTAAAATATACATTGTGAACCCAAAACCTACAATCTTAAGTTTTTAGGAAAATTGGTTATTCAATAATAAATATTATGATTTTCTTATTATTCAATTTTCATGTGATTTTATCAGCATTTTACTGATTTTTTGAGAATTTATTATTATTTATTTATTTACTTGGCTTATATTTCATCTGATTTGGGAAAAATGTCTCAAGATTGCCTTTAGCCTTTTAAAACATTAATTGTAGATTCCTAGTATTGAATCAAATAGTGTTAGATGATAAAATGAATGCAATGAATAAAGTCCTCGTAAACTTGTGACACTGGGATAGCAGGAAAAGAAAAGAACTAAATAGATAGGAAGGAAAATACAAGCTCACCACCCAAGAAGAAACAATAATGGATTTAGATTCAATCACCCTCCAAAGGAGTCCACAAGGGATATAGAGCAAGAAACAATCCTCTGTTCATAGAATCTACCATTTGCCTTTTTATTCAAAGCCTCTGCCCATGCTCAATCAACTTCCTCTCTTTTGGACTTCCAATTGCCACAACTTGGAACAACCCTCCAAGCATGAACAATTTCCATGATTATAGTTTCTAGGTAAAAATTATGAAGTCTAACTCAGATTACAAATTCCACTGTAATACACTAGGAAGTAGAATTTCTTCAATACTTGAGTAGCACTAGACAGCTGGACCTTTCTATGGAAAACTGAACATAACTTGTTCTATAGAACTCCAAATGAAGTCCCATAAAATGCTTTTGAATCTCTACTCAAAGACCTTTAATGTGGGAAATTGCATGCATAGGAATTTTCACTATCCCAGTACCAGATTTACCCTGAAAATACCCCTACAAAAAAGTAGTTTCTGCCTCCCCTGCATCTCACATGATTAAAGTAAGGAGTTGGAACTCTTTTTGAACTAGGTGTTGGATCATACAATGAGACACTCCTGTGTCAACCTGGGATATTTCTTTCCAACTTTATAAATGTGTACATCCTAGCTATAATGATGGCACTTCACGTATCACTATGCACTCCATAGATGCTACTGATACTGTGATACCTCATACCATAAAGAATTACACTCTCCGGTGAACCACCATGGCCACTATCAACTAAAAGCTACAAAAGGCCCTCTTTTGTTTTGTTTTTTCTTTCAAAAGCAATTCCCCCTAGGCTTACCCTACCACTAGGGACACCAATAACATGGTCAACCTTCATTCCAATTAAGAGACTTTTATATATATTGATCTTCAACCTGAATACCACCCAAAATGTCTAACCCACCCAAAAAGTCTAAGCACTGTGGATGGATGATCTTCCTCTCGTGTTGTTGTTGTTAACATGTTTTTTTTCTTTCTATTGAAGTTCAATTTCTAGAAATCTAGCATTTACTTACCATTATATACTTAGTGTTTGTAACTGTAATGCAGTGAGTTTCACATACTTGAGATTTCCAGTTACAGTGGAACAACAGAAATGTCAAATATTTATGTAACTTCTCTATATTTTTCAAGAAATTTTTGAAGATTGCTTAAATATTCTTCATCCTTATTGTTTTTATATAAAATCTTAAAAATTGTCTTGAGCTTTTGACAGGAGTTCGAAAATCTTAATCTAAAGGAAATAATAGTTAGGATTTGGGACAATAATTTGTTTTTTATTTTTTATTTTTTTACTTTTCCTGTTAAATTAATTTATGAATTTATAATTTTTAAACTATGAGAAGTTTCTAAGAAAGATTTACATTGGCTTTTGTCTTTGAATTTGTTTCATTTCCTTATGCAAGTTTGTCTGTCTTACCTTTTTTTTTTTTTAATGATTTTTCTTCATGCAGTTCCTTTACCAGTCACGTGGGCCACAAATTATCAAAAGAAGAAGTTGACAATCTAACACGAAGGAAATGGAAATATAATTGGGAGATGCCTGCTTTTGACATGTCAAGTTGCAAGTGGATGGGTACAGGGGAGTCTTTTCTAAAGGTATATCTGTCATTTGTATTGTTTACTTGTCTAATGAGTTTCTATTGCTTAAGGATCCATTTGCAACATTCTTTATTTTAATAATTTGAATTCATGCACCAGTACACAATGTGAAAATAATGAGATGGCAGCTGGTGCCTTTACGTTAATTTTGTTTGTTGACCATATTTTGTGGGATTTTTTCAATCAATTCTTGGTGATTGGTAAAATAGTGAAAAAGATTAATGGGATAAGTTGATAAACTATAAAGATGAATACATGATCTTGGTGCTTCTTAATACATGATCTTGTTGTCTATCAGAAAAAACAGAAAACAAAACAAAACAAAACAAAAAACTATAAAGATGATCCAATAACAAATATGCTTTGATATAAAACAGCTGGCAGGGGGCTATGTTCAAGATTTCCAAGTGGATTGAGGAGAAAGGGGGGAAGTTGATTTCTCACTTCCTCTTGGTGATGTTGCCCTTGTTTTCTTTAGGGCCGACCTATATCCACTTTGATGCCTTAGGTTTGTCTTGCTTTCTTTTGAAGCAGTTTCAGGGTTGAGGTTAAACTAAGAGAGAACTCAAATCAGTTGTGATTGTGGGGATATATCTTCATTAGCAGCAGTTTTGGGATTCTGGAAAAAGAAATTATAAGCCTGCCTTTGGGCATAATTTAAGGGCACATCTATGTGGGATCCTGTAGTTCAATGGTTTAGGTATAGAGTGGTCATTGGAAGAGATGGTACTTCTTGGAAGGAGTCATTTTGGCTAGGCATTTTTTGGAGCTCTACTTGTTTGCTTGAGGCCCACTTTCTTCATTTCAGTGTCTGCTTATGGTTGTAAAAGTTTCAGGAAAACTTCCTTTAAGGAAGATTGGCTGGGAGAAAAATGCTTCTTGTGGACTGTGATGTGGTGGGCCTTTCTTTCCAAGGACTTTGGGGTTTTAGGGGTGAGGAAGTTGAAAATTTTAGCTATCCCATTATAAAATGGCTTTTGAGGTTTGCTAATGTGAGAAGCAGCTTGTATAGAAGGGTCATGGGGGGACAAATACGGGTTTGAGAAGATTGATGTAAACAGTATGAGCAGTTTGGATGGGAAAGGTTTATGGTAGAACACTAAAGGGGGTAGGATGACCTCTCGAAGTTTGCTTTCTTTCTGTGGGCAATGGTCAAAGAGTTAGTTACAGTATAAGTGGTGCAGAGATGCTCCCTCATTTCGACATTCCCAGATCTCTTTTCTATAGCTTGTGATAGATAGGCCTCAATAACTATGTACTGAGAGTTCTAAGAGGCAAAGGGTTTTGGCACCTGAATTTTGTGAAGAATTCCAGGATTGGGAATTAGCTTTAATATGATGCTGCTTGGATGGTTTCAAGTTTGTTGGGATGGAGGGAATGGGTTGAGATGTAAGGCCTCTAGGTCATGCCGTTCTTATTGAAACCTTACTTCCACCTGTTATTTCCTGATGGTGGTCCCATTTTTCTGACGTTAAATTTTTGCCCCTTCTAGGGTGGCCTTCTTTTCTGGACTAACAGCCTGAGAGAAAACTCTGATTATGGGTTGTTTGAAGTTTAGAGGCTGGACTTTGGAGTTTGGTAAATTGGTCTTGCCTTCACAAGAGGAGAGATGAAATCAATGAAACACTCACTTATCTCTGGGGCTGGTTCTATATGAATTGTGGTCTATGGTGTTTGTTCTGTTCTAGATCAAGTTGGTGCTGCCCAGATCCTTAAAAGAGCTTCTCAAAAGTTGTCACAGGAATTTCATCACAAAGAACAGGAGAAAGGAGTGGAGGGCTATCAGTCTATATTTAGCTTGGTGTTTGGAAAGTAAGGAACTTGAGAACTTTTGAGGGATAAAATATTCAGTTACCGATCTCAACGATATTATGATTATTTTGCCATTTTTTTTCCCCTGCTTTGGCAGAGGCTGGGGTTTTGTTTAGGAGGCATTCTTTTTTAGTATTCATTAGCAGCTTGGACAGTAACTGTGTATAGGATGATGCAAGCCTTTTCTTTTACTCTTTTTCTTGCCTTATTATTGTTTTTAGCACCTTATTTTATAAAACTTCATTATACATACAAAAAGCTTCTGAAAATTTTCTTTTGATTTGGATTCTTTTTTGCACTTAGTGGAATAGGACCAGCATAGTTTCTGGGGGTTGGATTTTTTATTAGTCAGCTTTCATGTGTTTAACTTCTTGGCAGTTGGTGAATTATCTATCCACTGCTGTGTTGCCTCTTTAATGCAGTCCTTCATTTTCTTTTGGTCTAGGTTCTCTCGGGTCTTATGTGTCTTTCTGGTATTGTTTCCTTTTGATGAAGATGTACTGCTTTGTTTCTTTTTGGGTTTATTGAAGTATAAGAATGGCCGGTTCTTTAATTGGAGATACAAGATATTTAGAGGATTGAAGTGAGAACCAAGGCTTCTATTTTAATTTGACATTTTTGTGCCATAATTTGGAGGTGTCACTTGAGGAATCCTTACTAATTGGGACCTAAAAAGGAAAATTGCGATGAAATTGTGAAATATGCAAGTGTGTTTAAATGGAAGGAAAGTTTTGAACATGCAACATGGTCCGTATCCCACCTTGGTTAACTCAAGTTGCTTTATTATATTACAATCTTTAAGCTAGCTTCTTAATCACATTTTGTTAACCTGCAAAAACATTTATGTATAATACAATTTCCATTTTTTCAGGATGTTAACACCAGTTCTGGCTATGATCTCAAGCTAAAATTGTACAAGCATTGGTTGGAAAACTATAAGACATCTGGTGGCAATGATTTTCATTCATCCAAGCAAAGATTGTTCTTCTCTCTATGTGAGTGATGCTGATCTGTTTAGCAGCACCTTTTAACATCATCTTTTTACTCACGTTGGCTGATTTTATTTTATTTTATTTGTACCTTTACATATTTTTCCTGCGATCTTGCTTGTCCCATTTTTTTCCTCTTGTCGATTCATGATGTGCGGCAGGTAGAACTCAAAATATCTTATGGTCATTGGACTATTACGAGTCTGTTGACTTACAATTTGATTGTGAAAGTATTCATATGCTCATACTTACAAGCGGTCCACTCTCTCAAAATCTCATCTTATGATCTCAGCTTTGGGCAAGAAAGTCTTTAGAGGGTGCCTCTATGTCTATTCTAAATTTTATTGATTGGTTGGGCTCTTGTTAATGTAAGAGGGGTGCCTTTGTCAGTCTCTCCATCTAAATGTGCCTTTTTGGCACCTTTGTATGCTTCTTGTGTACTTTGGCGCACCCTCTTTTGATTAGGTGCTGTTAATAATATTATTTTTTACCCATAAAAAGATTAAAAAAATATATAAAAGGATGAGAGGTTACAATCTTGAGGATCTGCCCTCTAAGACTTCTGGATGGTTTTTTGGAAGCATCTTGACTTTTGTTGTGTCAAGATGCATATTCTTTATATAGAACATCCATATTCTTTTAAATCTTCAACAGAAATTTCTAACGTTCATGCTCAAAAGGGGATAAATATTCAAGTCTAGAATCTGTAAATTTGAGGGATATCTATGGCTTAATTGACAATATTTTAGCCATCTAAAGCAATCGATCTTGTTCCTGATCTGTAAACCTTCTATTTGTTGTTGACCACAAGAATGTCGATGGTATTTTTTCCATGAATGATGATTAAAAAAATCCTTGTGTTTTGAGATTGTGTAAGAAATTCTTATGAATTAATGTTGTGTTGCTGATCAAGAAAAAAGAAAGAAAAGAATATTAACTTTACTGTTGTGTGCTTGTCTCTTAGCATTATGGTATTATTTCACTATTATGTTTGTTTGGGTGTATTTCACCTATTCAAGGTTATGCTTTCCAAGTTCATTGCCATCCCCCAGAAAACTCAGAAACAAACATATTGATATGAATTTAAACGAACAAATCAAGGATGAGGAATCCTTCCAAAGTGTACAAATCTGATAAAAAAATTATATGAAGCAATATCTATTCATCATTTCCAAATCAATATTGAAATTATTTTAATTTTTGATGCTTGAATTCTTCAAATTCATCCAACATACTTGCATCGACATGAGTCACATGACATGACAAGGGTGTGGCAGTGAGGTCCTTGTTGTTGTGCCAATTTTGCTTCAGATACTTGCAACATACTTGAATTCTTGAATTCAAATTATTTTAAATTTTTTGAATTCTTGAATTCATGTTGCAACATACTTGCAACATAATTGAAATTATTTTAATTTTTGATGCTTGAATTCTTCAAATTCATCCAACATACTTGCATCGACATGAGTCACATGACATGACAAGGGTGTGGGAGTGAGGTCCTTGTTGTTATGCGAATTTTGCTTTAGATACAACTATTTTCATTTTTTTCTTTTCAAAACAGGAATAAAAGAAAAGAAAGGGGGCTTCTTTATTTAATTTTATTGAGGTGTACACCTATATATATATATATATATCTGGCTTTTGATTGACTTCTAATTGATTTTTTTCTTTTCTGATCTTAAGCACTATTGGGATTATACTCGGCCAAGTATCCATATCCTAAAATTTGGAGTTATGAAAGATCAAATGCCTAGACACATAGCTGAAACCAACACATGTAATTGACCCTGTAAACATGGATTTAATAACATGACCTTTGTAACATGGATTTAATAACACTCTTTGGCAGGAGGATTCCTCATCCTTCTTTTGTACTTTTTTTCTATCAATAAATCTTTGTGTCGTTTCCAATAAAAAAAAAAACATGGATTTAATAACACTCTAATATCAGTGGTAACTATATCTACACTCAAGCTTCAATACTCCATGTGTATCTTTGACAACACGTCTACAATGTTTTCATATTTCCCTCTCTTTTCATTTTTGTCATCCATTTCTAGAATTAGAGCCTTTGATTAATCATGATAATTATCTTTTATTATCAATCAAGACCATTTTTTTTCCTGATAAAAAAATAGTCTTTTAGGAGAAACATATTTTAAAATTTGATTTTTCTTTAAAAACATGAAAAATAGTTAAAGATGCTTGTGTATTGTGTCATACTGTGTTGGATGGGTGTGGGTTTTGTGCATGGGCATGTGTGTAGGTAGATCCTTTACACCTAAAAATTCTAGGGTATGAGGATTCAGCTAGAAATGATCTCAGTGATGGGTATGGACACTTGGATACGATATAATAAAAGGGAAAAATAAAAATTAATTAAATTTCAAGAAAAGACAAAGATACCTTTGATAAGAGCTCTCCTTTTTGTTTCTTTTGATTCCTAATTATTTTTATAACTCTCTTTCTTCCATGTAATTATCTGTTGAGAAAGTTAAGAAAAAAAAATCAATGAAAATCAAATAGCTAGATCCAAAGCAAAGTAGGATCCAATAAGAATCCTATACCTACACCCATGTTATGTTGTATCATGTCGCCATGGATACGTTGGGTGAAGTTGGAGAATCTGTGTATTATAGGTATCATATTATCTATGAAATTATATATCATATGATAAACTTGCTGCTGATGGGGTACACTCTCTTTTAGGTCTATCTATGTACCTGGGGGCATTTTGAAAGTTTACTGTTTTTCCCTTTTAACTCTCTTGTTGAATTGGAAATTAATTTGGCTTCCTCAAAATAGGGGTGCAGTTTTTAGAGCTTATTGAGCTCCTCCTCCTGTTGGGAGCCTTTGCTGAAATTTGGTGATTGCTTCTTTGATAATCCTTGTGAAATGGGTTTAGTGTTCTCTTTCAAGATAATAGGAAAAATGGGATTCTCAAGGCATTCTTTAAGCAGACTGATATCAGGTTTGTAATGAGGGAGATGTTTTACTTTGGAAAGCCTGAAAGAGGTGATGATATTAGGCATTTCTAGCTTTTTGATGGAGTAAATCCAAGGACAGATTTTCAGTGTCATAGAGTAGAAGGACAAGGAGATACAACCAGTAATTGTATCAGATTGTGTATCTATCTAAATATGTGGTTTCTTGCGTTCACTTTGGAGCTAGGTCAATTAACTGGGAAGTTAATAAGCTGTCTAAGAGTGTATCCTGCTCCTGTGCTCAGTTGTTGGGGACTTTCTAACTCTTGGGTTTCGTTGGTTTTGCTTCACTTTTGCCTTTGTCTTGGGTTGTATTTCCAAGGTTGATATCTTGTCTCTGGGTGCCTTCTGGCATTCCTTTTCTTTTTTCTTCCAATACTGTTTGCTTGATGGATTTTTCATCCTTATTTTTACTTACCTCTTCTGTATTTAATTAATATTAAGAAGATGTTATTTCCAGCTTTTTTTCCTTTACCTACAGAAAACTCAATCATTTTGGTTACTTTGTTCTGCTGACAGTAAGAGTCCAAGACAATTCCTCTTTGTACAGTTTAATTTTGGATGATTCATTTGCTTTGTTGCTGTAGTTTGAATCCATTTTTATGGTCTTTCTGCTTATTCATTTGCTTACTGCCTGTCACTGTTTTAGGTAACAGCTATCGAGATATACTGTACTGTAACAAGAAGCCCTTTTATCTCAAAGGCCAGGAAGAAGATTCTTGTATCATGGATGCTTATATTATGCATGCGGTGTGTGGGCCTTTGCCATTGTTATTGAAATGTTTTATTTCTTTTGCTACATTAGTATATTTTGTAAGCCATTTTCTTACAATAATTAATAAGAATATGTTTTGCAGCTTAATCACATATTCAGAACGGGAGATCTTGTGACCAAGAATGATTCAAAAGTGGCCAAGCACCAAGAGACAGTTAAAGAGGAAATTCTAACTGGTGATAGTTTCCTTGACCATGGGTTTACTCGTCCTAAGGTAGTGTCAGTTGCTTTCTTTTAATATGTTTGGGGTGCAAATTGGCTTTGGAATAATATAAAATCTTCTAGCACTTAAATATTGTAACAGTTAAAAGGACTTTCATCTTTAGCCTTGGATAAAATATGGATTGCTCGTAGGTTGATCTCTAGTTGTTGGCTTTTCCCCAGCTAGTTTAGCATGAGGCACGTGGAATTATGTGTGAATTAGCAAGGATCACCTTGCAAGGCTAAATGTCAGTACCATGCAGAATTCGTGGGCCATCTTATAATTCCTTTCCCTTTTTAAATCTTGTGTACTCCTCTTTCTTAGTTCTTTCAGGCATTCACCCATCTTTGGTCCTTGAAATGATCCACATTTCAAGGTGGCATTTACTTTTAGGGTCCAAGGACTCACCTAGTTCCTCTCTCTGAAGAGCTTTTTGAGCTTTCAAGAAATATACAAGAGTGTATGCTTGAGCTAACATATATGTCTCACAAAAATTCACAATGGCCTTTCAGTGGGTTGTTTTCTATGATATTGGATTGAACCCTTGTATTTATTGTATCATTTTTAAGGAATGGTGAAATTAACATTTGTGGAAAACATGATGCTTCTTGGACATTCAAATCATATGCAAGTGGCAAAAAAGGAATTTAATTTTATGTCGACAATTTTTTTTTAATTGATTATTTAATTACTTTATGAAGGAATGAATAATTTCTCACTCTTGATTTTCAAAAGGATGAGTACAACTTATATAGATACAAGGTTGACTAGGCTATAGCTAATTTGAGACTAAATCAGGGAACCTAATTACGGGCAGATTTCTAGGGAAGAAATGAGCAACAAAACAAAATATACAACCATGCAAATCAATTACAATATTTGCAAACAAATTATAGCAATTCAAATCTGGACATAATTTGTCAAATCTTTTGACAGTCCCCCTCAAGCAGGTGTAAAAATGTCTTGCATTCCTAGCTTATCTAAGATTTGATGAAAAATCAGATTTGGTAAACCTTTGGTGAGGATGTCTGCCAGCTGCCTAGTTGAGGAGACATATGGTGTACCAATCCGTCTGTTTTCTTTTTTATGAAGTGTCAATCCATTTCTGCAATTTTGGTGTGATCATGATGACTGGGTTATGAGCTATATTTATTATTGTCTTGTTGTCTGTAGAAAAGAAAAGAAAAAAAAAATTATGCTTCCTTTTATAGAAAAGTTACAACAAATCAAACTAAATCTACAACTGTACACCCAAATTTCTAGGAATAAAATAAATTTAAAATATAAAACTTATCCCTAAAATATAGAACAACTTATCCCCAAAAAACAGCAACAAATTATCCCTAAAATATAGGTAACAACTTGATCAAAAAAATTCTGATATGGTTAAGATTCTCAACGCTCCCCCTCAAGCTGGCTTGAAGATGTCATTCATGGCCAACTTGCTTACTAAATCATCAAACTGCTTCTTTGGCAATCCCTTAGTGAGTATATCTACAACTTGTTCAATCGTAGGTATATAGGGCATAACAATCAGTCCATTTTCCAGTCTCTCCTTGATAAAATGTTTATCAACCTCAACATGTTTAGTTCTATCATGGAGTGCTAAATTATGTGCAATGACAACTTTAGTATCACAAAAGGCCTTCATAGGTAAAGAGCTAGCAACCTTAAGTTCTTCAAGTAATTGTTTAATCTACAAAACTTCACAAATGTCATGGGCTACGACTCTAAACTCAGCTTCAACACTACTTCTAGCCATAACACTTTGCTTTTTACTCTGTCAAGTCACAAGATTGCCTTGAGCAAAAGTACAATACCCCGAAGTTGATCTCCTATCAATTACACTTCCTGCCCAATCTGCATCAGTAAACACATCCACTTGGAGATGTCCTCGGTTCTCATATAGAAGTCCTTTTCTTGGAGTCCCCTTTAAGTACCTTAAAATTCTGTACACTGCATCAAAGTGTCCCTGATTTGGCGAGTGCATGAATTGACTCACCAAAAGCAATATCGGGATGAGTATGAGAGAGATAAATAAGTCCTCCCAATGAGGCATTGATGTTTCTCTTTGTCAATCACCTCTACTGGACTTGCTGGTTGGAGTTTCAAATTTGGTTCTATAAGAGTTTCTGTAGCCTTACATTCAAGTAAACCCGTTTCATTTAATAAGTCAAGTATATATTTTCTTTGAGAAATGAAAATACCTTTCTTGGATCTAGCAAACTCCATACCAAGAAAGTATCTCAGGGGACCCAAATCTTTTATCTCAAATTCACGAGTTAAAGCTTTCTTCAATCTCTCAAGTTCTAGACTGTCATCACCAGTTAGAATAATGTCATCCACATAAACTATCAACACAACAATCTTTCCTTCTCTTGAGCGTTTATAAAACCTTGTATGGTCAACTTGACTTTGAATATATCCTTGAAGCTTGATTACTTTTCCAAATCTCTCAAACCAAGCCCTAGGAGATTGCTTAAGACCATACAAGGACTTCTTTAATCTGCAAACCTTTTTTTTTTCTAGCTTTTCTTCGAAACCCGGTGGTAAATCCATAAACACTTCTTCCTCCAAATCACCATTTAAGAAAGCGTTTTTCACATCTAATTGGTGTAAAGGCCAATTAAAATGTACTGCAAGAGAAAGTAAAATCCGAATGGAATTGATCTTTGCAACAAGCGCAAAGGTCTCTTGGTAGTCAATTCCATAGGTTTGTGTGAAACCTTTGGCTACTAACCTTGCTTTATATCTTTCAATGCTACCATCGAGCATACACTTGATTGTGACAACCCACTTGCATTCCACTGTCTTCTTCTCCTTAGGTAAATCAACAATTTCCCATGTTCTATTTTTCAAAAGAGCATTCATTTCTTCTTGAACTGCTGATCTCCACTCCGAGTGTCCTAGTGCTTCCTGTATAGTTCTAGGAATGAATAAGTGAGAGATATTTGGAGTGAAAGCTCTATATTTTCTTGAGAGTCTTTGATAAGACAAATATTTGGCAATGAGATATTTGGTACAATTCCTAACTCCTTTTCGGATTGCAATAGGAATATTAAGATAAAAAATAGGTAAAGGAGTGGAGTCCATAGGAAGATTACCTGGATTTTGAGAACTAGGAGCTGATAATTGATCATGCTCAAGATTGACTTGATTATTCTCAGTATTAGAATTAAACTTGCGCCTAGTATAAACACGGAGTTCAATGGACATAGGTTGTAGAGTTTCTCCTCCTATTTATGATGCAATTTTATTTGGCAGAGATAAATCAGTATTTCCCCCTTTTTCACTAATTAAAACATTTGATTTTTGATTTATTAGGAAGAAAAATACTAGGTTTTGGTTGTTCTTGTTTCCAAAATTGATTTTCATTAGAGCTCGCCCCCTGAAGGGTAGTTTTGTTATAAAAGGGAATATATTCAATAAAGTTGACATCCATTCTAACATGAATTTTCCTAGTGGTAGGATTAAAACACTTATACCCTTTTTTATTAGGAGCATAACCTAGAAAAATACATTTTTCGGTTCATGGATCGAATTTGGATCGAAGATGAGTTGGCACATGGACGAAGATTGTACAACCAAAAATTTTTAAGGGTAAATCTGAGGTGAGGCGTGTGTTTGGAAAAGTATTCTTAAGAGTTTGTAAAGGTGTTGCATAGTTTAGAACCCTTGTAGGCATTCTATTAATCAAATAACAACTTGTTAAAATTGCATCCTCCCAAAGGTGTGTAGGAACATTCATATCAAACATAAGAGCTCTACCTACTTCAAGTAAATGTATGTTTTTACGTTCTGTAATTCCATTTTGTTGAAGAGTGTCCCTACAAGTTGATTGATGTAAAATACCTTTCTCTAGCAAAAAATCACCTAAACAATCATTATAAAATTTTGTTCCATTGTCACTCCAAAGAATACTTATTTTGGTTTGAAATTGGATTTCAACCATAGAATAAAAACCCTGAAAGAGTCTTGCAACCTCAGACTTAGAGTTCATTAGATAAAGCCAACATAGGTGCGTGTGATCATCAATAAACGTCACAGACCATTTTTTCCCAGTTACAGTAGTAATCTTAGAAGGACCCCAAACATCACTATTTATCAAATAAAAAGGCTTTGAGGCACAATACGGTTTTATTTTATAAGAATTACGATGACTTTTGGCCAAAAAACAAGTTTCACAATCAAAAGAAGTACAATCTAATCCTTTAAATAAACCCGAAAACAAATGTTTTAAATAGAAAAAACTAGGATGTCTTAATTTGTCATGCCATAGCATTATTTGATCATGCACAAGGATTGAACCAACACTACCAATAAAACCTTGAGCTTGTTTATTCTCAAACCTATTGTCATCAAAATAGTAGAGATTGTCGATCAATTTAGCACTGCCAATCATCATCTTTGAGTTCAAATCCTAGGATTCACAAAGAGAGGCACAAAAAACAACATGACAATTAGAATCCTTAGATAAACGACTTATGGATAAGAGATTACAAGAGAGTTTTGGGACGTGTAAAACTAATTGTAAAACAATCTTATCAGACCAATGAATAGAGCCTTGCCCAACAATAAAAGATAAACTTCCATCTGCAATACGTACTTTTTTATTTCCAGAACAAGGAGTATAAGAAATTAATTAGTTGTGTGGTAAGATGCACTTGAATCTATGATCCAAGGTGTAGATAATGAAAGAGAATATGCACACAAAAGACTACCTGACTGAGTTAGAGATGCTATAGGAGTACCAGGAGTCAGCGGAGCAGGTTTTAGCAGCTGTAGCAGTTGGTCTAATTGTTCTTTGCTCAATGAGGGTGTCTCGGCAGCATGTGCTTTAGCAGGAAAATGATTAGAGTCGCCTTGCTTATTAGTCTTCCATTCAACGAGCTTCCAATTAGCTGGCTTCCCATGTAATTTCCGTTTCACGAGTGTGGCGTGGTTTATTACAATGATCACACCAAACTCTTGGCTTGTCATCCGGATGACGCTGGTTATTAGGATTGCGAGAAGCTGTTGCTGTAGTGCCCAATAAGGTTGAGTTTTCCACAGGTCCAGAGAGCTTCTTCTTAAGCATAACATTCCTTTGGCTTGCCTCACGATGCACTTCAGAGAACACTTCACCTAGAGAAGGGAGAGGTTTCCGACCAATGATTCTACCTCGAACTTCATCAAACTCAATATTAAGCCCAACGAAAAATTTGAATATTTGTGAACTTTCTACCATCTTCTTAAAATAGTTAAAATCATTCGTATTTTTCCACTCATGATCATTGAATAAGTCAAGATCTTGCTATAACCTAAGCACATTAAAATATTTAGTAACCGAATTCTCACCTTGACAAATATCGCCTAGTTTGAGTTGTAACTCATAGATTTGGGACTGATTTCCAAGGTCTGAATACATCTGAATAATGTTGTCCCAAAGAGCTTTGGCAGTAGGATAACATATATAATTTGAGCTAATCTCCTCGTCCATGGAATTTACCAGCCATGCCATGATCATGGAGTTTTCTGCATCCCAAGTGGCATAGCTAGTCTTTGTTGGTTCTTTGGTGTCACCAATCAAATAACCAATGTTGCCTCAGACCTTAATGTACATCCAAACAGATTGTGACCATTTGAGAAAATTGTTCTCATTAAGGTGGATTGTGGTGATCTGGATAGAGTGGCAATGAGAATTGGATGTGGGTAATTTTGAGGAATTGGAACCAACAGTAATGGAATGAGTAGATTTGGAAATTTCTGGCATGGTAAAGAGATAGCAATAGAAACAAAAAGGGAAGAAGAACATAATTGGAAAGAATGAGAGGAAAAAGAAAGGGAATAGCTAATTAACTTGGCTCTGATACCATGTAGAAAAGAAAAAAAAATGTCATATATTAAATTAAGGAAGGGAAACATGCTTCCTTTTATAGAAAAGGTACAACAAATCAAACTAAATTTACAACTGTACAGCCAAATTTCTAGGAACAAAATAAATTTAAAACATACAACTTATCCCTAAAAAACAACAACAAATTATCCCTAAAAAATGGGTAGCAACCAGATCAGAAAAATTCTGATATGATTGAGATTCTCAACATTGTCACAGTACAACATCATTGACTTTTTTTAATCTTAATCCAAAGATCTATGAGTATATTTTTAGTTATAGTAGCTCACACATACCTTGAGCCATGGCTCTAAACTTAGCTTTTGCATTAGATCTAGCCATGGCTCTCAACTTGATTGTCTCTTTCAGTTTTTACTAGGGTTAGGGTTCAAGATGTTGTTTGGCTACATGTACCAAGAGGAGGGAGCAGTGAGTGCCCTTGATCTTGAATTGCCAAAGGTGTCTGTAGCTATATCAAATCAAATGGCTGAGAAGTTAACTGGCCGGTTGTCGTGAATCTCTGTCGACAAATCTGCTTACCGAACTTCTCACATTTTTTTGCTCCTCTTCTGTTAAAATCTATCAAAAAAACAGATTGTTTTTTGCTTCTCCAAGTGACTAAATGTCCTTCTAGAAATGTGCAATACCCGGTAGTTGATCTTCTATCTATCATTGAACCTGCCCAATCTGCATCAGTATAGGCTTCCAACTTGAAATCATCATTCTTTTGAAACATTACTCCCTTGTCATAATTTTATAGACAGCCTCCATATTAGACTTAAGTGGAGAATGCATAAATTGATTTACCACACTTATAACATCAGGTTTAGTGTGCAATAAGTAAATTTGTTTCCCCACCATTCAACCATAGGTTCTTCATACTTTTCCCCTAGCTTGTGGTTTGACTCTATAGGGGTATTAGCAGGTTTGCACCCTAGCATGTTTGTGTTTTTCCAGTGCTACATCCTCCAACCTTGGTTATAATGGCTTGCTTTTTTGCAGTAGTATACATGTTTGTGATTTCTGTGAATTTATACCGAAAAGCTCACTGCAGCGTAACTTATATGATTCCTCCCATATTATTTTTATGAAAATGATTACTCTCTGCATTTACATTTTATCTCTTATATATATATATATATATATATTATTATTATTATTATTATTATTATTATTATTATTATTATTATTATTATTATCAGATGCATTTACATTTCATCTTCAATATGAAAGATAGAAATTGCATTCATGATGAGAACTCTAAATTGTATTTTACTCACAATTTTTTTTTAACCACCAATTATCAAATAACTTATATTTTATTCTAACAAAATGTAAGTACAGTTTTGTACAAAAAGAAATACTCCATAATCTGAATTGTATTTTTCTTGCTGATAAATTTTTTTATTATGTGGTCCAGGTTCTGATCTTATTACCACTTGCAAGCATTGCACTTCGTGTTGTTAAGAGGCTAATACAACTGACTCCTTCATCAAGCAAGGTATTTCAACATTCTTCTGTCAGATCACTTCCATAAATTACTGATATATGTTTGATGAATTGTTTACCTTGTTTGTATTTTTCTCATCATTGGTGACATGCTTGTTTCCCCTTAAGAAAAGGGGAAAAAGCATTTGAAGCAGAATAGTGTGGTTTTCAACAATTTAAGGACTGAGTTTATGTCATAGGGTAAGAGAAGGCCCTAGAGATATGACCAGTGGATACATTACTTATTTCCAAGGATTAGAATATCAGGAATTGTGGAAATCTCAGTGGTTGGATTTTCGAGGTAGTAAGATCATTCCCGAGGTGGAGTTCTATGGTGGGTGGTTAGCCTCTCTTTGCTATGGATGATATGGCTTGTGAGGAATGCTCTAATTTTTTAGGATGGATAAAGGAATTAGGAGGCCTTGGGGGATGCTTTTCAGTTTCTATATTCCCTTTAGGCTTTGTTCATAGATGACTTGTTTTTAATAGGTACTTTACTGAGTTTGATCTTACTAGATTGGAGCTTTGCTTGTACTTCCCAAAAGAGAAAAGGAGAAGAGAGAAGAGTATTTGGTTTTTCTTTTCTTCAAAATTTTCTGCTTTTTGGTTCCATTTGTGGTTTAAGAAGGATAATTCATTCTTCTTTGTACATTCCTTTGCAATTGTATGCATGAATTTCTTCTTTTTGATTAAAAAAGGGGTGGATGGCTTTAAAGTGGATTATATAGAAGCTTACAACAATGTTAATAGGGATATGTTAGATCAGACCCTATGGCTCAAATAGATCAGGAAGTGACTATCATCAACTGGTTTTGCTATTAGTGTTCAAGCCATCGGTTGGATTGAGGTTTCTAGAGGTCTTTGACTTTAACTCACTCCTCTTTATTTACTATGGTGGTGGTGTCCTAAGTGGGTTGATTTGCCGCTTAGTTGCTAAAAACTTATGATATTGATACAATATAAGGATATGATACATTTTTTGTGAAAATCAATATGTATCACAACCCATATATTATCTCAAGTGTATCTTACAAATACTTATACAATACTTGATATGATATGTGATACAGTAATACAACAATATACATACTTTTAATTACTTTCATAATTTTCAAGAAAAATCAAATTCAATATTTTTTTCTCTGTAAAGAGTTATTAAATTAATTGTTTAAACTGTATGGTTATTTTCAATTACAGATGACACAATCTTCTTCTACACGGCTAATTTAGAAAATATTTCTAATCTCAAAATGGTTGGAAAAAATCATACCTGACTTTATGTGACTTGGAGATTTAAATCTATCTTTAGGATCTTGATTAGTGTTGCCTTTAGGACTGAAAGGATTTAAGGGAAGTGGGGAGGGAAGGAATTTATTTTTGGGCCTGGTGAGATTGTTAGAGGCCATTTAGTTCAAACATCAGGTAGTTTATCAACCCAAGAATAATAGTGGTGTAGGTCTAAGCAATGTGACTTAGAAACAAACCTTGAGTTTTAAATTTTCATGGACATCTCCTAAGGTACTTAAGAGTGCTTTGGCATTCAATGATTCGTTGCAAATATGGGTTTATGGTGCAATGGCTTGGATGCAGACATTCCCCCCCCCCTAGAAGCTCATCTCTTGGCAAGGTTCAAAGTATCGATCAAGTTTGATATGACTCGACTGAATAGTATCGCTTTGGTTAGGCTCAGGGCAATTTCGGTACTTGAGTTACAATTTTACAACATTTAGCATTTACTCGTTGTTGACTTCACTTGAATTGATTGGCTTGGCTAATTTCTTGAAACAACTCATTTGACTTAAATGAGTTTTGGACATGACTCAATTAAGACACAAACTCTCCTCCTTCATAGACAAAATCCCTTTCTTTGTTGCTTGTTGGGCTCTCTGTCAGCAGCAAAATCTTTGATGATGGTCTGGATTTTCTGTTTGCAACATCTCTAGTGGTGGCTTGGCTTTTCTTGTAGAGACATCTCCTGCTGTACTGCACAGTGACAAACCTTAAAGCATGAGAAGAAGATTTACTCTTTAGGCTTGAGAATAAGATTTAGATTTCGGAAAAGATTGACTATTTGGTATGATACATACACACACACACACACACACACACACACACATATATATATGTATGTATGTATGCATATATAACATCACAGATTCTTTTTTTGTTTTTAATGTTTTAATTATCTATATGTTATGTTGTTATCCTATTTTTTAGGAGTTTAAATTTGAATTTGTTCATCCCTAGAATAAAGGATTTGGTCTAGGTCTCTTGTTAGTTACCGAGTCTATTTATTCAACAATTTTTTCTATTTTTTTTAATTGAGTAATAGTGCATTTATTTTTTTCCCTTCTTGCATCCGGTTTCATGGTATTAGAATTGGAAATCAGTTGAGGGAAAAAAAGAAACATGGTGAAAACTGCAATGATTGAAGTGAGCAGCTCCTAGGTTTTGACAAAAACCTCTCAGCTGAGCCCTACAATCGCTCTCACTGTTTTTTCTGGATAGTAACTTCCTGTAAATCAAAACCCACCAACTTAATGACAAAAATTACCTTCAATGGTCCCACTCCGTTCAAATGGTGATACAAGTACATGGAAAGATGGGCTATTTTACTAGTGTGAAGAAGGAACCGAAATAAGAAGGTGCATCTTTTCAGATAGGGGATGTAAAAAATTCCATGATCATGGCCTGGCTTGTGAACTCGATGGAGAACAATGTCGGTGTGGACCCGTATTCTTCACGTGCGCCCCCACTAGATCGGCGAGACTCGCTTTTTTTTTTGTACAAAAATTAGTTTTGGAAAAGTCGGAGTCGCCACTTATTTTATTTATTTTTAAAAGGGAAAATAAAACAAGAAAGAAAACCCTAAAGAAGTGACTCCATTGTTTATGGTTAGGCTCAAATAAATCATACTTTGTTTTTTAGACATCAGGACAACAAAAAGTACTATTTTCATTGTTTATATTCATGACATAATCTTAACAAGAGATGATGTTGATGAAATGAAACTTTTGCTACCAAGTTTGAGATCAAGGACTTGGGTTTCTTGAGGTACTTTCTTGGCATGGAGGTGATGAGGAACAAAATAGGTGTATTAGTTTCTCAGAGAAAGTATACTTTGGACTTGTTGAAAGAAACGAGTATGATGGGTTGTAAACTGGTGATACTCCAATGGATTCAAATTTGAAATTGGGAGAGCTAAATGATTGTAGTCTAGTTGACAAAGGGACATATCATCATTGTTGGGAAACTCATTTACTTATCTCATACAAACTACAGACATTGCTTTTGCTGTTAGTATTGTGAGTCAGTTTATGCATTCTCCTTGTGAGGTGCATTTGGAGGCTGTTTATTGAGTACTAAAGTATTTGGAAGGAACTTTAAGGAAAGGTCTATTCTTCAAGAATAATGGAGGTAGGAGCATAAAAGCCTTTACAGATGTAGATTGGGCTGGTTCATTAAGCGATTGAAGGTTGATGTCAAGATATTGTACCTTTGTTTGGGGGAATTTGGTGACTTGGAAGAGCAATAAGCAATCTTTTGTTGCTAGAAGCAGTGCAGAGGCTGAATTTAAAGCTCTGACCCAAGGGATTTGCGAGATATTGTTGTTGAAGCTAGCGTTAGAAGAATTAAAAGTTTCACATGGTGATCCTATGAAGCTTTATTGTGACAATAGAGCTGCCGTAAGTATTTTTCATAATCTATTTCATCATGATTGTACTAAACATGTTGAGGAAGATAAGCATTTTATAAAGGAAAAGATTGAGAAAGGAATTATTTGCATGTCGTATGTCCCTACATTCGAGCAGGCAATTGATTTGTTGACAAAAGGTCTTGGAAGACCAATGTTCGAAAAATTGGTAAACGGTGTGGTTAGTTGCATAGCTGTGGGAGATATGTTGTTAAGAGAGAGAGCGAGAGAGTGTGAGAGCGAGGGTGAAGGGGATGGCGACGAGGGAGATAACCAAATGGAGAAGCGGAGGAAACGGCAAGGAAAGAGTTTTGGGGTGGAATCAAAGGTCTTTGAAGTAGAGGTGGAGAAGAGAAGAGGTAAAACCCTACTCTTCATTGTGGAGAGCAAGAAGGGGGTATCGTCATGGGTTAGATTGGGGCCGGCAAGCGCTAGGATTTTTCTGGAGGGGTTGGATCGGTGCGTCAAGGATGGGAAAGAGGACAAATGGGAGAAGGGGAGAAGTTATTCCATGGTGTGCGAAGTCAATAAGGCGGGGAGCTTTATACGGTTAGGGGTTGTAGATGCGGAGGAGAAAAGATATAGTATTTGTATCTCGAGAGGCAGAGGGGAAAGGGGGGGATGGTCAGCTATGGCGGAGGTTGTACGGGATTTGATCGCGAGGCTTGACAGAAGGGAGGAAAAAAAGGAAGAGTCGATCCCTGTAAGACTGCAAGCTGAAATGGGTAAGAGATGGGGGAATAGGGGCAGTCTTTTGGTCAGAATGGAGGTAGAAGGAGAGGAAATCAGTAGAAATGTGAATAGATTGGGGCACTGCTTAGTTGGAAAATGGAACCCTAGGGTAGCAGGAGGAGAGAATCTGGCGAGGTTGGGGTGGTTGATGGCGAGCGCTTGGGGGCTGAAAGGGAAGCTTGGTTTGGCTTAGCTGGAAGAGGGTCAGGCCCTCCTAGAATTCGAACTTGTGGAAGAAGCCAGGAAATTTTTTGCCGCCGGGAAAAGGTCGGTGGGTGGGATTCAGGTTGGTCTGGAGCTTTGGAGTCCAAGTTACGAGTGTTTGGAAGAAGGGGAAATAAGAGAAGAAGTTTGGGTGAGGATCATGGGCTTGCCAATATTGCTCTGGGTCCCGTCCATTCTGAGAAGGGTGGGGGATGAGTGCGGTGGCATTGTAGCCATGGATCCTTCGACGGAAAAAATGGAAAACCTCCGGTGGGCTAGGATCCTGGTGAAAACAAAGGGAAATGAGTTGCCAAGTTCGTTAGAAATTGGAGTCGAGGGGATATCTTATAACCTTCCTCTTTGGTGGGAGGTGTTGCCGTCGATTAGACAGAAGCTGGAGGGTTATCGGGGCTCAACAGATCGTGCCAGAGGAGAGGTCAGGGGCGATGGAGGTGCACGCGCTGGTCCGCAAGTGGAAGAGTGGGGTAGAACAAGGCTTGAGGCGCTGTCATGGACAACTAACGGGATGGAAGGGCAAGTGGATGGGACGGGTAGGGTTTTGACTGTGGGCCGGATCCAATTCGGGTCGATGATCCGACCCTCAGTGGGTGGGGCGGAAGATGGGCCGTCCTTGTTTGGGCTCACTGAGAACACTCTGGGCTTGAGAAGGGCTGGGGGGCCTAGTCCGCAAATCCTCTCTGAAGGAGCAACTTCAAAGGGGGCTGGAGTTGGTGGGGTTGGGCCTGTGGATGGGTCGAAGGGCTCTAAGGGAAAGGAGAAGGTTTTAGAGGTGGAGTTTGGGCCGCGATTTGGGCCTACAGTGGCCCAAAGAAAGAGCAGCGGGCCGTTACTAAGCCATCTTAAGGATTTTGGGGTGCAGCCTGGTGGGCTTTCAGTTATGAGTAGAAAAGGCCCGATAGAGGTTCAGTTTAATAAAGGTCCGATGGGGATCTTAGCCCAACTTGGGCCCTATGGGGAAGCCAACTTTGAGCTGGAGTTTCTAAGTACGCGGGAAAAGGAAGCTGAGAGAGTTCAGCAGGTAGACTTTCACTACTTGTTGACAGATAGCGCCCTAGTGGAAGAAGTCTCAAGGTATGGGTCTCTTTCAAACTTAGGGGGTTTAAGGGATTTGGGGACTCCTTCTCATTCTTTTTTGTTTTCGCTTGGTCGGACTCCAGAGAGGGAGTTCTTTGATCATTCTGAGGTGTTAAGGGAGGCGTGCCAGAATGGAATTGTGTCAAATTGCCAAGACGCAGCTGGGCCTAGTGAGGTCCAGGCGGCTTTGATGGGTATGAACGGGGATAAAGCCCCAGGCCCTAACGGCTTCACTTTGTCCTTTTGGCAAAGTTGTTGGGACTTTGTAAAGGAGGAAATTTTGGAGATGTTCAAGGAGTTTTATGATCAGAATGTTTTCCTCAAGAGTTTCAACAATACCTTTCTGGTGCTGTTACCAAAGAAAGGAGGGGCCGAGGATCTAGGGGACTTTAGACCCATCAGTCTATTGGGGGGGCTTTATAAGATGTTGGCTAAGGTGCTGGCCAACAGGCTTAAAAAAGTGATAGGAAAAGTGGTCTCCCCTTATCAGAACGCGTTTGTCACGGGAAGACAGATTCTAGATGCCTCTCTAATAGCAAATGAAGTGATTGACACATGGAATAAAAGGGGTGAGAAAGGGTTAATCTGTAAGCTAGATATTGAGAAGGCCTATGATAGCATTAATTGACAGTTCCTTTTGAAGGTTATGGAAAAAATGGGGTTTGGTTCAAAGTGGCTGAGGTGGATGTGGTGGTGTATCTCCACAACTAAGTTCTCAGTCATGGTGAACGGAGTCCCAACTGGCTTCTTCTCTAGCTCGAAGGGGCTGCGTCAAGGGCACCTCCTTTCCCCCTATCTCTTTGTCATGGGGATGGAAGTGTTGAGAGTTCTAATCAGAAGGGCCACGGAAGGGGGATTTATTTCAGGGTGTAAAATTCAGCATGGTAGAGGGCGGGCTGTCCACATTGCACACTTGCTCTTTGTCGATGACACAATCGTTTTTTGTGAGGCAAAAAAGGAGCATTTAACGAATTTGAGTTGGATTCTATTTTGGTTTGAAGCCGCTTCAGGGTTAAGAATTAATTTGGCTAAAAGCGAGATCATTCGAATAGGGGAGGTGGAAGAGGTGGATGAGTTGGCTGTGGAGTTAGGGTGTAGGGTGGGGCAGCTGCCTGCAGTTTACTTGGGGCTGCCTCTGGGGGTGTCAAATAAGGTCGTCTCTGGGTGGGATGGGGTAGAAGAGAAAGTGAGAAGGAGGCTTGCCCTTTGGAAAAGACAATATATCTCAAAGGGCAGGAGAATCACTCTTATAAAGAGCACAATGACAAGCATGCCAATGTATCAAATGTCCCTCTTTCAAATGCCCATTTATGTGGCAAGGAGACCAGAAAAATTGCAAAGAGATTTTTTGTGGGAGGGGGGAACTTGGAAAGGAAAGCTCATCTTGTCAAATGGGAGGTGGTGTGTGGAGATAAGGAGAAAGGGGGGCTTGGAATAAGGAAGCTAACCCTTTTGAATAAAGTTTTACTTGGCGAAGTATGGTCAAGAGGACTTCGGTTGGAGGAATAAAAAGGTTGCGGGTGCGTTTGAGATGGGGGTTTGGAAGGAGATTTTAAAAGAAGCTGGCTGGTGTTGGGAAAACTTAGCGTTCAAAGTGGGGAAAGGCAATAAAATTAGGTTCTGGACTGACATTTGGTGTGGGGATATAGCGCTGTCCCAAAGATTCTCGCATCTCTTCATTTTGGCAGCTCATAGGAATGCGACAATAGAAGAAATGTGGGACCAGAATTTTGGAGAAGGAGGTTGGAATTTGAGATTTATTAGGGATTTTAATGATTGGGAGTTGGATATGGTAGGCAACTTGCTCCAGGTGTTGAGGGGTTTCAGGATTACTTGGGAGGAAGATTCGGTTTTTTGGAAGGGAGGGGGAAGTGGGCAGTTTAGAGTAAAGGAAGCATACAGCCTGTTGGATAGGCCTTTGGAGGTCGTTTTTCCGAAAAATAAGATTTGGGTGGAGAGAGTTCCAACTAAAATTATGTTTTTTGCGTGGGAAGCCACTTCGGGGAAGATATTGACTCTTGATAGGCTCCAAAAGAGAGGGTGGCAGCTTCCCAATCGCTGTTTCTTGTGTGCTTGTGAAGAGGAAAATGCGAATCACATTCTTATACATTGTACAGTGGCCAGAGTGCTGTGGGATTTAGTTTTGGGATTAGTTGGGGTTCAGTGGGCTTTTCCTAATTCTTTTGTATGTAACATTTGGGGTTGGGCTAAATTGTATAGTGGTGAGGAGCCGCATTCCCTTATAGGATTCCTGGAGTGGTTAGCCTCCAGTTAAGGGGTGGTGAGTTTTTGGTTTTTTTGCTTGTAAGGTCTTAGCTGCCATGTATACTCCCTGTATACTTTGGGGCTTTTTTGCCTCCTTTGAATGAATTCTGTGCTTACTTATCAAAAAAAAAAAAAAAATGGTAAACAAGCTAGGAATGCTCAATATTTTTAGCCCAACTTGAGGGGGAGTGTCGCAGATTCTGTTTTATTTATTTATTATTTTTTATTTATTTCAAATCTTTTAATTATTTGTTTGTTAGGTTGTTATCCTATTTTTTACGAGTTTAAATTTGAAGTTGTTTATCCCTAGAATAAAGGATTCAGTTTAGGTCTTCTGTTAGCAACTGAGTCTATTTATTCAACAATTATTTTTATTTTTTTGAATCAAATAATAGTGCATTAGTTTTTTTCCTTCCTGCATCTTGTTTCATATATATGTGTGTGTGTGTGTGAGAGAGAGAGAGATAGAGTTCTCTTTACTGACACACTTTTGGTGTACTCCTTTGGGATTGAAGCTCATCTAAGATGCACTTTTGGTGTGCCTTTTGTGCACTGCTTCATGAGGTGTAAACCTCTGAAGAATTCTCTTTGCTGAGGTGGCTCAAAAGAAAGAAAACAACCCAGTCTTTAACCCAAAAAATCTTGAAAAAATCCTTACCCTCACTCTTGCCATCACCACAATACCTCACTATTGTTGTCACCACCACCATCTTGGGCCTCTCTCAGCAATGTTGACATTTTCTCACCTTTGTTCCGGTATTGGCAGCTTCTTTCCCTCTCGTTGTGCTCCACTGTGCTAGGTCTTTTCTCATTCCCCTCCTCTCTTTCGTTCCTCTCTTTCCTTTCTCCTTCATCATTTTAAACATTTTTCCTTTTATCTTTTTATATTTATTTATTTTTTACTTTTATGTTTTTTTATTTTCCTTCCTAAACAAGTTCTCAGTCTACTTTTTTTATTTAAGTATTTGTTTTCCTTTTTTATGAGTCAAGGTTTCTTAGCCTATTTTTTTTTCTTTTATGTTTTTTTTTATGTGAAAAATTATCAAATTAAATAAAATTGATTTATTTGATCTTTGATTATATATCTATTTTGCCAATGTATATTTATGTTGATCTTTGAATGAATTACATAATTTAGTTAGTAAATTAAAGAATAAATATTTAATTACTGTTTAGAAAAAGATGTTAGGGAATTAGCTCAGTCAATGGCTCATAGAAACATTGATACAAGTAAAACCTCCAAGCAAGGAGATCATACAAAGCTCTCAGATCATTATGTGTTTCATGTGCTGGAAAGTTAAGAATAAGTTGGTCATCTATTCTTCTATCCTTCTGTTTCATATGTGGTTTGGAAGAGATTGTTTCTTAGGCAGATTTTTCTGAGGTTATCCCAAGAGATACTCCCTACTGTTGAAGAGAAATTTTGGAGAATTTACAGATGCTAATAAAGGTAGAAGTTCTCTACTATGCTATCCCAGCTACTGTGTAGCTGCTATATGGAAGAGGATTCTTAAGGTTTTTTCTAATACATCTATGGTAATGTGGATGAGATATGGACATGTTCATGTTTTTGTCATCACTTTTGAGCCATATCTTCCAGGATTTTTATATGGGGATCTCTCTTAGTGTTATTACTTCAAAACATAAACATGTTAGCTTCTGGAGATTGGATAGATGACATTCTCAGAGTGTCAGTATGTTGAGGTCCTCACCAAGATGCACTAGACTTGAATTTTGATGCTTGATCATATGGGAATCTTTGCTGGGTGGCTGTGGAGAAGATTTTGGTTAAAAGTGGAGTAGCAGCAAGCAGAACCCTTAGGCATCATCATTAACCTCAGTTCTTGTTTGGAGGTATCTTTTTTAATATTTTCATAGCTGACTGGTTCTGCATAACTACACATTGTATTTTTTGGGATGGATCTCATCCTTTTATGGGAGTTAAGTGAATGGTCAGATGATTGAAAACTGTAAAGTATATGGTGGTCTGTTTTATTTATACATACCCGAACGTTTGAACATAGTGTCATATTAGTGATTTTCAAGCCTCCATGGGCAGCTCAACTTGTAGGTGCTCCCATGCAAGAATGGCAGGTCCTGAGCTTGAGACCCTGGCTTACCTGATACATGATTCTTGGGGGAAGGTTTGTGCTTCCATAGTTTTCCCTGTCCTATGAAGCAAGGATAGTCTTTTTAAGGCACCTAATAACATTGGAACAATGCAGAGAGAAAATTAGCATGGCTTGTTTGCAAGGATGATGCACACAAATGGAGAGATGGTCCACATTTTTTGCCCCATCATGGGAAGATCAACTGCCAGGCACACTTGCGGACTACTCAACTACAATCCCAATATTTCATTGCTAATATACTATTTTTGGACAAACCTTGTTTTATGGAAATCGTTGCAGAATCTAGTAAAAATAAAGAAAGAAATCACCTGAAAGAGACATTGGATTTTTTCTAATTTTTAATTTTTATTTATTTTGGCAAGATTTTCTATTTCCATCATGAGGAAAAAATCCACTATCTATGATTTGAAAGGGTACCTTAAAAAATATTACTCCTCCCCTCAACCTTATATTTCCAAGACATGTGAGAACATCTTGCTCAACAATAATAAGGATAATTTAAATTTAAAAGAAATGGAAAAAATGACTGTTGAAATGGTACAAAATAGCCTTTTTTTTTTTTTTTTTCAGGCTTGACAAAAAATTTTCAGGCTTATTAGCCCTTCAACCTCTATAAAGACCCCTTGCCCTTGGGCTTAGAAGGCCACTGAGACATGAATGCAAGACACCTCATAATAGATATATATCATATATATATATATATATATATAGCATTCATTGTTTCTCATTAGAATTTAAAATTTTTAATAAATATTAGTTCTGTTTGTAAAAAAAGTATTAAAACCGTTGACTGGTTCTTATCCTTTCATAATACTATTTTATTTGCTTTCTCAGGTTAATGTGGAGCACATTGATCGTTTCTCTGATGAGTTTGGAACTGGAGTGGTTGAAGATGACCAGGAGCAAAATGAGTTATTCCAGAAAGTTCAGGATTATGAAAATTCAATAGTTCAAAAATCTTCAAAACCTTCCGACTTTCAAGCGCTTTTTGGTGCAAACAACAATGATCACTTTATGATAGGCATTAAGTTTACCAGGTGAGTATCTGCTTTTCATTGATAAATAAATAAAGTAAAAATTTATTTTCATTAGCCTTCTGTAGTTGAATGAAGCATAAAAATTTGGAAGTTTGTACCTAGGTTACCGACAACAAAAACACATATGAGCCAAATGATGGCATAATGGGCTCTATGATATGTTACATGGGTGGGTATGAGAGTTAGTTGGTGGTGTGCATCTAAGTGTTAAATTCATTTAGTTTGCAGATCTTAAGTCATGGGAACATGGCTGAATATCTAATTTCCCTTTATTATTATTCTATTCCTTGGGTGAAATTGAGGTATATGAATAAGAATGTGCAACATGAGTCCAAGGTTACTTACAATGAAATAGGAAGTTGTTCTTCTCATTTCTCTTTTGGATATACCTGTTGACAAAGATAGAATCTGAAACATGAGTCCAAGTTGCTTTCAACAAAATAGGAAGTTGTTATTTTTCTTTGTTACATATACCTGTTGGTTACATGTCTTAGCAAGGCAATTGGACACATGTACCACACCCAAACCCTCATCATATCATATCCAAAACAGGTACTTAACAGACTTTGAGGTGTCCAGCTCTAGGAAATCTCCAAAAGAGCTGCGGAAATAAGGATATGTACAGGGTCCACAGGGAACATCAAAAGAAATAGATCCAATCAAATATTTTCGAATTCCTCTCTTTAATTAAGCTCTAAATTAGGCAAGATTGGAGGAGTGTCAATGAAGGAGAAGATGATGAACCAACTTGGCCAAACCTAAGGAAAAACCACTTCCTGTCATCCAAATGATCAAACTATAAGAATATTCATCCAAACTATGGAGGAAATTTTGGTTCATTGTGAATGTTTTCAATGATTTTTATTGGAAAATTCTTCTTCTTGGTCTAAATCAATGACCTTAAAAAAGAGCACAGAGAAACCTATAATCAATTCCATATAGAAAAGCTAAATGCCATAAAGAGAATATGCTTCCTGGGCTTGCAGTTCCCTACAAAAGTTAGTGACAAAACAAAATCCCTAGGTTCACTCATATCATGTGTTTGCTCAGTGCTGAATCCTGTTTAGCCTCCACATGATGCACATCGAGGAGTTATTGATCAAGAGGCCAACTAAGCATCCTTTGGGAAACTTCATTTTACTCCTAATTTCCCCAACTAAATCAGTATCCTTTCCTAAAACATAATCTGAGATGCTTTCTCACAGACTACAATAATGAGACTACACAAACTTAATCAGAACCCAACCAAGAAAGCTGTCTGCATACTTTCTAGCAATCATCTGTCTCCATTGGCTATTTCTGTCGTCATAAATCCTTGAAAGTCATTCTCTCATCAATGGCTAGTTCATTGGATGAAGGCCAAGTATTCAATCCGCTTTTAGGAAAGTGCTCTGTTCCACTGGATATTTGAACTCATCACCCTTATCTTTCTGATAGAGATACCTCTATTATTTAACAATCATTCTAATAGCCAAAGCAAGAATAGCAAAGAGATACAAAATAGTTTCTTTTCACCTCTTGTGAAACTTCTATCCTTCTTGTAAGCATTATCATCAAACAAGTTTATCAAGTTAGTCTCCAGCATGAGATTCTGTAAAGGAGGTGCCCTGGTGTGAGGATTAGGTAAGTGGATGGAAATATTGATTGTAAATCCTAGCTCGGATGCCCTCTCATTAATATTCTGTTCAGCCCCTCTCCCATTCTTTAATCTTAAATCTTGATTTTAGGGTCATGAATATGGAGTTTGGAGGCATCTTAAGTTACATCTGATGAACCAGGGTTGATGGTTTGTGCCAGTCTGACTGGGTTTGAAACAGCTCATACTTATTCTCTCCTTCTATACACTGTGTACCTGAGTTCAGCCCTTTTCTATTAAGCACTTTTGAATATATATCCTACTTGTCTCTAGTAAAGTAAAAATGAAAACACAAGAATTGAAAGCATCTGATGAACTCGTTGGGAATGAAGTGCACCACTGAATATGGTATCTTTTCTGCAAACTAATGGTGGGAAATGCGAGGGCCATTCTAGAAATAAGAAATCTTCACCGGGCCTCTATTCAGCCTGCTCAGTCCTGACCTACAATTTGAAAAGGAAGAGGGAAGAAAGGATTCCCTTGTTGGATTTCCTACTGATCCATGAGCAAGAGAGAATACACCAAGAGATACATTGTCTACACCTTTGTCAATTTTGTTTTTGGTGTTTTTTAAATTTATATCAATAATTCAATAGTATGAATTGTTAAACACAAGCAAAAGATGGTTGGATCCTTCTAAAATTACAAAAGATGATTAAAAAAAGAAGGGTGAACTGCCTAACAAGAGTAGCAATATAACTATACAGAAGTTCTCCCAAATGAAAATTTATGCTTTTAGTTTGTACTTGAACACAAGTGGTAGTTGTTAGATGCTTTTATATGTCCTTGGTCAATTTCTTGTTAGCTTTATATGGCTTATGCTGTGGTGTTACCTAGCTCTCTGCATGAGTTAGTGAATGGGTGGGTTTGTGTGTCAGGGATACCAAGGGTAAAATTATGTGGAATGTTATTATTTAGTTTCCTGGTCACTGTTGGAAGAAACAAATGGTTTTTCTGGGGATTGGATTGCCAAATTTAATTGTAATTTGGTATCTTTCCAGTGCTCGTGTAGTTCAGTGAAGAATTTAGAGAAATAATGAAGCTTAAGAAAGATGATTGGGCTAATTGTTTTCACTATATGTTATTGCCATTGCAATAGATACTCAGTGAATTCTATGTTATTGTAATTCAGATCAATTTTCAACCTGTTTCCGTTATATTTTTTAATTGCTTGACATGAAATGTTGTGTCAGTTTATTGCTTGTATATTTGCAGTTACCTATCTTCTATGTGACTTTTTTCATTTATCTTTTTGTTATTGGTAGGAGGACCATAAAGTTGTACAGTGATTTCTATTCCTCAGACATGATTATTGCTTCTCCCCTTGGTTTAATAACTGTAAGCATTTACAATTTCAGTTCTTTAGTTTTGGTAACAATTTTATAGCTGGAAACTGCTAAAATTTTTGTCAGATTCTGTTCATTCTGTGCATTTTTTGTCACCTAGGAAAATCCTTGTTTAGCACAATCCAAAATGATGTTTGAGGGACTTATTTAATAGAGGTTGTTCTGATTATAATTTTCTGATTATAATTTTCTGATTTTGTTAAATTCGTGGGATAAACCTTTATCATGCCCAATCTGTCAGGACATGTTTCAGGAAATTAGTTAGTGGACTAGCTTTATTCATATTTTGTTTTTTCTATTTCGAGCTCTTTTGGTGGACACCCCTGAGAGATCTCTTGTGTTGATACATAAAATATTTCATTTATGAAGAAATGGAAGGAGGGTGCAATATATGGTGCTTCAATTCAAAATTCAAAGTTTAAAATACTGTTGTTTTAGCACAAAGAAATGAATCCTATTCCACAGAGCCTTAACCATGAAAAACTAATCCTAAAAATTCCTAGCACTTCATTCCATCTGAATTACCCAAATGGTGACCGGATTACATGAGACCAAAGAACTCGTCTGCCCCTCATAGTCTCTGAAGGACATCTGGAAGAGGTATTTTCCTGGAGCACCATCTAGCATGGTTCTGCTTATCCATCAAGCAGATTTGAAGCTGAAAGGCTGCATGGATTTGATTGAACAAGTTATAAACTGATTCTTTGTGCCTTTTATACATAATATGGACGCTTGAGGCATATAACTAATATTTGCCTTCTAATTTGAACTTTGAAGTATCTCATTGGCATTCCCTCTATTCTGGGAAACTATCCCAGCAAAAGCCTTAAATTTTTGAGACACTTTTTTTCCCCTTTTCCTCCTCTCTCTCTCCTCTCTCTCTCTCTCTCTAAGCAATTCATTGATATGACCTTTTAAAAAATTTCCGATCGGAGAACATCATTTCAGTCTCATAGAAAGCTGCACCCATGGCCCAAAACTACCAAGGATGATCAAAAAGGAAGGGAGAACTATCTAATAAGAGTAATAACATTGCCATACATTTGCCTTTCGAGGAACTTTGGCTTTCCAAATGGAGCTCATTGAACCAAAATTAAAAGTATCTGATTTATGAACGAGGAACTTGAAAAAGATTCTGGAGAGTGAATCTTAGCTTGTTAATTTCTCAAACATTAACATTACTGAGGAAATTAATGTTTCAAGAAGAACATGTTGTCACCATAGAATGAAGTCAGTAATGGGGAACCATATCAATGCAGGAATCCTAGAAATACCAGGAAAAATCTTTCTAGGATGTTCCTCACCAAAAAAAACCTTGCAAAGGAGACTAGTCTATTTCTGACAATGAATTTGTAACAATGAATATCCTAAGATGGGAAAACTTTTGGCACCTAGAATGATGAACTTAGGACATTTTTGTGTCAATTTGGTATCCTGCCCATTTTCCAAGTGGCCATCTGCTGTTTTAATCATGAAATGCCACATCAAGTTTTGCCTTCTAGGGAAGTCCACAATATTTTTGCAAGAAGAGAAGAGTTCATAAATTGTAGGAGTTACAGAAAAGGACTTTGGCTTTTGGTTAAACATTTTTCCACTAATGAAGAACTAATTAATAACCTGTTTTGTTTTGGATCAATGATTTTTAATTTCTAAGTTTTTTTTTTTTTTTTCAAACCAAACAATTCCCATTCTTGATAAACCTTAACAAAACCAAAACGTAACTATTGGCATTTTCACTAAAACCAACATTGATTTGACTAAAACATTGTGGAAATCTGGAGTATTTTTGTTCGAGTTATTTAGTGAAATAATCTCTTAAAAAGATCATATCCTATTTGCCCATTTGAAAATTAGATTGTTGCTTTGGTGTTTGTTTGCGTTTGTGTTGTCAAATAACACCTGTTCTAAAACAATGCTATGCTAACTCCTGTATCATTATTTGGGAATGTTGCTTTTCCAAGCCAACTGTTGGATTTTATACTCCCATTCATGTCGGGCAGACTGAATATCACATTGATGGGATATCAATAGGTGTAGGATTACAATCCCACTTTTCTCTTAAAACTAATTATAAAATAAAACTTTAATTTCAGGCATTGTATGGATAGAACAATGTTGAGACTTGATAAACTTTATATTTTGCATGCAAGATGAGCATAGAAAGCATATGTTGTCCAACAGTCAGTTTGATGAAACATATTCCCACTTGAAATTATAAGTAATGAGAGAGTAATAAATTCTCATACATCTAGCTGGACATATGACTTACAATTGGCTTCATTGTTGGGCTCTGTCAGAAAATTGGGGAGGCTGAGGTAGAAAAGGAAAAAGATGTTGATTATCTTTCTTCTATAGAGGTATTCATCTGATTTATTTTTGTTGACTTTTAAGGATTATGTGTTTGTACTGTCTTTTTCTTGATTATCTTTGTATGACTTTCTTTTCAATTAATTGGGACGGTATGTTTTGTTGGTTTGAACAGGTTCTAGTGATTGATCATGCAGATGTAATATCAATGCAGGTACATCATGTGATTAATATTTTTGGCATAAATAGTTTGTTAATTTTTTCTCCTTCAAGCACAAAGTCAACTTCCATTTCTTTTCTTATCTCGTTTTCCTTTTTGTTGAAAAAAAAAATGCAGAATTGGTCCCATGTGAATTCAGTTGTTGAACAATTGAACCGCATACCTTCTAAGCAGCATGGAACTGATATTATGCGCATTAGGCAATGGTATGTTCTAATCAGTTTGGATGTAATATAAACAATGTTTCTAAGTATTATAATTCATATCCATTCCTGTTCATGGAGGGCAAGCTCTATGGAATCATAAGGAAAAGTTCCATTTCTGGATATTTTCAAGTTTACTTTATTACAATATGTGATGTTCATTTTTTTTTCCTTTTTACTGAAAGTTTGCATGCTGTCAGGGTAAAGCATTACTGCTTTCATGAATTGTTTTACTAATAAGGATTGGGCAATTTCAGGAAGTTCTCTTTGAGTTTTGTTTTCTTCCTCGAGTTGAATTGAATTGACACTTTGTTCTGCCTTTCTCTCTTAGGTATCTAGATGGACATGCACAGTTTTATCGGCAAACAATAATTTTGGGTTCTTATTTAAACCCAGGTAATTGGCTTATCTACTATTCCTTTCAGTTAGATTTCTTGGAAACACCTTGTGTCTTTATTGCCTTGATTTGTTTGTTTGTTTAGTTTTGTTTTGTCTTTTTCTTCCCTCTGTTGGAGAGATGGCATTATGAATCATTTAGAAAAATCCAAACTAGTAAAGCTTGTACAAAATCCCCCCTTATTCCTTGCCAATTCATTGAGTGATAGAGATAGGAGTATGCTGGGTCCATGTTCTTTCCTTAATATGTGCATGGCAAAAATATGCTACAATCTATATAGCCCCTGGAACAGCGAAATGGAATCAGATTTTCTCAACTTTTCTTTCATCATCTCTCCCTCTTTTGATATTAGATATTCTGATCATGTACAGAAGATACTTATAATTTGAAGTTCCATATTTGGCATGGTAACTCATCACTTAAGCATAAAGTTTGTTCTTGGTATGCATTCTGAAAAAAGACGCTAGAACTAGGAATGGTATTTTTTTTTTTTTCCACAGAAGACACATCTATGAATCTAATCTACATCCACACTTCATTTTCCAGATATGAATGCCTCATTCAATCACCATTGTGTTAACTACCAAGGAAAGGTGTGTCAAAATTCTTCCTTGTATACATACATACATGCATACATACATACCTCCACTCTGATAGCAAGGCATTTATTCCAACTGCCCTACACCACTTAAGCACCATGGAGGCTTGAGCTAGGGACCTTTGATTCATTGCCAAAGGCCACTATTGCTGAGCTACCCCATGGGGCAATGTTCTTCATTCTATACACTCCATGCATATGTTGTAAACAGAATATATGGGGCAATTTTCTTTTAGACTTCATGTAATTTATTTTATTTGCATCTATAGGTGAAGTTGGTCTGTGAATATAAAGGTGCTCTTGCGAAAGTACTACTTCAAGTGCGGCAGGTGTGTATTCCTTTCTGTTCTTGTTCTTGGTTTGAACTGGACCTGATTTTATGCCAAAATCAAATCATTGACATGTAATTGGTTTTGTGGATTTGTTTATCTCCTTTTTCTGATATTATTCTGAACTTGGTATTATACTTTGTTTTTGGAGATCGATTTCAGGCTTGGGCTAATCTTAACAATTGCTTCATATAAAAGAAAATTTATAATCTAGTGCTTCTGCCAATAAGTACTTCCAGATAGGACATATGAGAATTTTGTATGACACATTATCATATCATCAAAACTGTATTACAGATGGCAAGAACAAAAAGTCCATCCCATGTTCACAGTATTCTAGCTACTTGTTTCTAACGTGCCTCAACTGATTGAGAATTTAATATGATACATTGGCATATCATCTTTAATTGTATTCTATGTGGCTTGAAGCAGCAAATCATTCCATGTTTATGGCATTCCAGGAGTTGTTTTCAAAAGTGACATGGACAAAGTCTTTGTTGGTTTTGAATTGGTTGAAGGCAATCCCTTGATACCTCTTCAATGGCTCTAGGACCCAAGAAAAAACTCCAATTCTTTGACAAGATAACCTGAGTCCATTATTACAGAGCAGCAAAAGGAAGAGAAAAATAAATGAGTTATGATAAAAATTAGAATCTTTTTTGTTAATAGCTATTACACCTCCAATAATTTAAACCAAACTGTGTCAATTGTTGCCAGCTCAAGAAGTTCGTATGGAAAAAGTACTTTCTATCAGTCTCTATGATTACTGCCATGGATCTAGCAGTTTTTCAACAAGCCAATTCCAATTAATATCAGAAAAATCTTATACTAACTAATTGAGTTTTTGAAGCTGCATGTCTCTTGTTAAGTTATAGGTCCACATGTTTTTTCTTTAGCCTTGGGTTGCATTGTCTTGCCCTTGTAGCACCTTTAACTTGGAACAAATGCTTATGGCTCATACTGGTGCAGTCACTGTCTATTACTTTAATGGGCCTTGGAATTGCATGCAAACTCAATTGAATTCAACTTAATAAATCTTGACTCAAATACATTTTTGTCATCTCCACAAATCCTTTCATTTTTTTTACCACTCTGCTCTAGGTAGGCCATATCTCCTGATAAAGCAAGGGTTTTTTCTTGCAAACTTGATTCAGTCTTTTTGGCCTCAGTCATAATATCCTTGTCACAGCTTTGTCATGAATCAGATGATTTTTTTACAAGGCAATAGCTTATCTCTGGTGCATGTGACCAAACCATCTTTGCTGTCCATCTAATTTTTCCCTAAATTGAGGCTTTCTCTAGCATCTCATTAATGCATTCAGTTCTTATTCTGCCATTTCGAATAATCCCACTCCATCCATCTCAACATCCTCATTTTGACTAGATTCATATTTTTAACATGTTTCTTTTTTATCCAACAATTTTCAATTAAGAGCTAAGTTTGTTTTATGCCTTACTTTCACTCCTAGTTTCATTGAAATTACTTTTTCTGCCTTTTTATTTCTGATTCCAAAGAAACTTTTTAATTTGTAGCATTTTCCATACATGTGAGACTGTGAGGTAGAAATATAGGAGTATCTTGTATATTAAAGGGAAATAATGATTAACAAAATTATTCACATTAGAGAACTAACATTCCTTGTCAAGTTTTGGGTACATGTTGGAGTTAAGGTGGGTCAAGTTTTGGACAGAGGGTGTTAGACCTCAGATTGATTTCTAGACCAACCAGCCAAACCCACTGAGTTGCGGCCCAGCATTTACCCATTCTCTAGTCTTATGAATTAAAGATATGCAATCATGAAGCTCCACTAGAATATGGAGCCAATTCATCCATAACAATCTGATAGGGGATGAGTGTGACTCTTTATGTAGTAATATTGTAATTGGAACATCACTTTTTTTTCCCCAATAGTTCTCATGTATGTTATTACTCCATCATAGGTTGTTGATCATGACTACCAGTTACCCTCCTTTTTTGTTACACCAACTATCTTTCCAAGGATGTTTTTATATGTTATCACAAGTCATTTAAAACCATGTGGATATCTTTCTTTTATAAGTGTTCCCAATTTGTTTGCTAAGAAAATAATACCCATGATCAATCTCCTTCTCTTTCCAAGAGGCCACACTGTTTTTGGATCCTCTTGGTTCATGTCTTATTCTTTGTTCACTCTCTTGAAAAATAGGTCCAATATCACAACATTCAGTTATTTAGATTTTACTCTATTGAGTTATTTTGTTGTAAAGCCAACAAAATATTTTCTCCATTCATCTGGAATTCCTCGATTTTTGTGATGTTGTTGAACAATATGATGAACCAAACATTTCATGCTTATACGCTTTCAAGCCTCAATTGTCAATGTTGGAGATTTTGCCATATTATTGGTTTTTGAGGCTCCATTCATTTGTGTGTGTGTGTTTTTGAGGCTCAAGCCCCTCGTCAATTTTTATGTTCTCTAAGTAGACTTTGAGTTTCTCTATCATGCTGATATATTGTGTTATTCTTCCCTTGCAGATTTATGAGCGTTTTGATGCAGATTCAGTAGTAGATTCTGATGATGCTCGCTTTGAATATTTTACTACGAAGGTTCGTTTAAATAATTATCATGTTTTTTGTAGTTTATCAAATGAATGAATTGGTAGAAAGAATTTTTCACAGCCTGTCTCCTCTTAGTGTCTATATTCTTGTATTGAAGCTGATCAACTTGAGTTTAGTTAGCTATTGGTTAGAAAAAGATTGGAAGCTTGTTTTACTTTTAAACCATGCTGTATTATCAGCCATCCAAAAATAGCTACTCTAATTGAACGAATACATACTTTGGGGTCTTTATGTTTCTTTTAGATAATTTGAAGGAAGCAACTCCAATTGAGGAACTAAAATAGGGCAAAGAGAGGGAGGAAGGGAATAATGCTAATGTATTAAAGAGAATATAAAGCCATGGTTTGAAATGCAATGCTCTTCTTTTTGTGGCTTCAGAAGCAGAATAATAATCTATTTACGTATCTTCCAAACCAAAGTTCTTTGAAAAATCCTACTCATTAGAGCTTCTGTGAAAGAGATGTGCTATCTTTGCCATGTCAGTTCATTTTTTCCCTTTTCCTTCCTTTTTGCTGGGAGTTTGGAGTGGACTATATGGATAGAAACATGGATTCCTTAATGCAATCATTTATACTTCTCTTTTAATTTTTTTCCCTTCTTCTGTTGAAGCATAATAACTCATTCTTCCTTGACTTTTCCAATTTTCATTTTTAATAAAATGTAATTTTTTTCTGGATTTTCTGGTAAAAAAAAAGTTTAAAATTAAATGTTTTTAGTTTACTGGACATTCTCATTCATACATATGTGCAAAGGTTTATATGGAGTGAGACTTAGACCTTGCCTTTGATTGTTTTGGTTTAGATATCCTATTTCCTATAATTGGCCTCACATTATAAAGAATGTTATGTAACTCATATTAAAGTTTGTCATAAATAGAGATAAATAAAAGAGAAGAGACATCATAAAAAAAAGGCAATTCTACAGAGATTTTTGACACTTAGTAGCATAATCTGGAAGAAAGAAATGGAGGAAAGCAAGAACAATTTCTGTAAGGAATTTCAAATTTGTGCTTAATGCATAGAATGAGGAAGAATGTAAAGTAGCATTCCTCATTTTCTAAGGAATTAGAAGGGGAGAAAATGAAATAAAAGGGGTGGAAGGTTGCATTTATATGTGGTCTGTTAGATTTCAGTTACTAGTGAGTGGTTTTGACAGCTAAGGATGTCAACATGGCGGGTTTGGGACAGGTTTTCCCTACCCAGATCAAAACCAAGGCAGGACAGTTGGGGTGGCCTCCTTGTTTAGTAACACCTCTGTAATCCCATTCCCAGCCCATGTTGCATATGCTTACACATCTTTCTCAATCTTTGTCTACTGATTCCTACCCACAAAAATGAAGCACCTTTGAAGAAATGAAAGATTCCATGTTCAAATCGAACAATTTCCCCAAAATGTTAAAATAAAATCAAACCTGACAAGAAGAAACTAATCAAAAACAAAAATCCAAAACTACCAACATGAAAAATTCATTAATGATACCCATATAGAATGGGTCACAAAAACCAACACTAAATAAAATCAGAAGAATAAAATCTCACCAGACAAAAAGAGAAGATGTAGGAAGATGTTCTTGGATCTATAAAGAATCATGAATCTGCTTGAGAGTTGAGACAATGGGTGTAGACAGACTAAAGGGAAGCTTTTAGAGAGATAATGGGATCTGTGGCTGTGTCGACCTACCTACGGTGAGGTGTGGCTGTTGTGACCTACCGCCAGTGAGATGTGGCTTTGGTCTTAGATTTAGGGATAGGGATTTGGGAGGAAGCTGAGGATGAGCAGTGTGGAGAGAAGGATTGGGAAAAATAAATTCTTAATTATATATGGGATATGTTGTGAACTTTTGGAATTTGAATAATATTTATGTAATTCTATGTATAATCAGAGTGAGGCATGACGAAGTGATGAAACCTGCTCTGATCCAGATTCAGGTTTGGGGACAAAATTCCATACCCTTTCCTACCCTGATTACCATTTCCCCAAACCTGGCTCATCAGGGGTGGACCAGACCAGGTTTGAAAATCCTACCTGATTGCCACCCGTAGTGGCAGTGGCATAATGGTTGTTGGGCCCAATATATATTTATTTATATATGACCTTTAAGAAAAAAAAATTCTGTGAAATTCCCCCTTGGAAGACACCCTACCCAAAGGAATTGAGATGATTATACTAAAAGTGCATCAATACGGGAGGAAGAAAAGCAGTAGTAAAAGAAGCTTGACTTTTTCCCTTTCAACTTCCATTCACCTATGATTGCATTGTACTTCTTCACAAAAATACACCTAAAACCATTTGAAACTAATCTTACCAACATGGTAACATATTAAAGCTGATGGTATAAAATTTAAAAATCAATCATCAATGATTCCAATCTTGTGTTTTATTTGATAGACTGGGACCTGTCAGAAATTGGGTGCCTTCACCATAGAACTGCTGCTTACGTGACAATCTATGTTCCGCTAATCTGTAATGATGGAATTTCCTCTTGTTAGGGGCTTTTCTCTGTTCCAGCATGTTTTATAATGCAGTCAATTAATTTTGCAATCCTGGCATTTTCTTCCCTGCCAAATTTAATATGTAGAGGTTTTTTGAAAATTCTGAGTCAGGTGTTGAAGATTGTCTAACCATAATGTTTGTTGGCATATAGAACCCCCATAACCTAGGTTTATCTAGTATTTGATGTCTCATGATAATATGTCTATGACATGTCTATACAGTATCCAAGAATCTGTGGATCCAGCATGAGAAACTAATGCAAGATTCTTCCTTTTTTGTAACATATACCTTGCTGTTAATCAAGTTGATTAGCTTCCATTAGGAGTGCTTCCTGTCTGAGTCTTAAATACTGGGATGCAAGAAATAATATATGGTTTTTCCAGCTTTGAGCTCAAAAAGTTGGCTTCTGTAAGAAAGGATATTCATTTTGATTCTGGTTGCTTCCTTCTTGCAGGTTTTTCCCAAGATAAAAGATTCTATTCAGGTATTTGTACTGTTAGTTTAAAATATTTAAAAATGAATTGCAGTAGGCCCAAACGTTTAGCTAAATTTTGTAAATTCTGTGTAATCTTTTCCTGAACTTCTCATGCAGGGTGGGATTATGCTATTTGTCAGTTCTTATTTTGAGTATGTTCGTATAAGAAACTTCTTGAAGTCTCAAAATGCATCCTTCTGTTTGCTTGGAGAGTAAGTAGCTGTTTTTCCCTCTTCTGATATTAGTTTGACACTACCTTTTGAAAGCCTTCAGGATGTCCTATAGGAACTGTCTCCTGCTTTAATTGCTAGCATCATTCTCTGGGAAATAACAACCTCTTTTTCATTTTTATTTTTTTCCTTTTTTGCAAATTCAGGTACACAAAACAAAGTGATATTTCTCGTGCACGGGTTTGGTTTTTTGAAGGAAAGCGAAAAATCATGCTTTACACTGAAAGAGCTCACTTTTATCACAGATACAAGGTTATCATTTGATTGCTGATCATATGCTTTATTGAAGAAGTATACCTCCAGGGAAACTGCTTTTACACACATGCATTCTCTTGCCTGACTAAATACATCTGCCTGTTGTTTTTCCCTCCAATGGAGTTGTGATGAGTTAATATCATGGAGATTGAAAAAGAAACCATGAATATGATTTTGATAATTTTTCACTTTGTTTTCTGTGAATGGCATTTCTGAAGTTTACACCTTGAAGAATGTTTCATAAACCTTCAGAGATCATCCTTTGAGTGGAATCCAAGTCACATTATAGCTCCTTGTTTTATGCTTTTGCCTTTTGAAATATTGTTCAAAATTTCCTAGTGATGAGAGTTTAAGCTGAAGGATTTTTAGTCACTGCTACAAAATTCTCCCACTAAGTTATGTGCAACATTTAGATTACATCCCATTTGAGCTGATGTATCAGATGTACTAATAATGAATTCAAATAATTGACACGAATCACGAAGTTTGCATAGTGCTGAAGTCACATATGATCATCTGAATTGCTTGAACATGACAAGAATCACAAAGTTTGCATAGTGCTGAAGTCACATATGATGCATCTGTATTGCTTGAACAATAGAAGAATGCTACTTCAGTTTTTAATGATATTTATTCTGATACCTAGTTAAAATTCTCATGGACTTCAAACATGACTGGTTGAAAGAGAATGCAACTATGGTGATTTTTGCATTATTTTCTGAGTCATCAAAGAATATAGTGTGATGGTTAGGGTCATTTAAATAATTAAATCCTGGCCCAGTAAACCTTGGTTCGACTTGTTTAAAGCCTCATGTTCAATAAAGATTTGGTGCCCTTAACCTTGATCAAGTATCATCACATATTTTTTGCTTTGCTAGAATAGAAAATTTTCACACATCCATTTCCATAATAACTTGTGAACTTGGTAGAATTTTTTAGTTCATCAGATGTTGCTAATTTTTTAAAACATGTGCTGCTTGACATGCATGCCTCCCATATAAGACATGTTTAAGGATTTTGACACCTGACAGGTTGGGTGGAATGCTTGATATGCTCTTATCGCATTTCATAACTTGAAAACAATTGTTAGTGAAAACTGGAAAACATTTTTAACCTAATATGTCATGTTAATTTATATACTTGTTTTTCCTGGTGTATAGATCCGAGGCATTCAGAATCTAATCATCTATTCTCTCCCTGAGAGGAAAGAATTTTACCCTGAGGTGAGCTTGATCCTTCATTTTTTCCCCCTGATCTAGGCCACTTCTTTATCTTTAGGATCTTTTCAAACTTCCCCTCACTTTTTTTGCTTTGGATTATTATTTGCAGATTGTGAATATGCTTGAAGGGTCCCATAACATGACTTGCACTGTGCTTTTTTCTCGCTTTGATCAATTCCGGGTAAATACTCTAGTTCTGTTTATTGGTAGTAGCATAATAGAGGTGAATGCATGTAACTGTATGGATGGTGCAGTTGCAGGGCATTCAGATGGCTAGTGGGTTATGGTTGTTTCAGTGGATTTACTAACTAAATTGTTTTGTGATTGATATAGCTGGAGAGGATAGTAGGAAGTGGGCCAGCAAAAAGGATGGTGGCATCAGAGAAGAATGTTTTTGTCTTCTGTTAGAAGATTTCTCCATGCTCTGCAATTTTGGGAAATTATTGAACTGCTTTGGAGTATTTCTATTTGAAGTGCTTCTAGTCGAAGTATTTTTTGAAAAGTGTTTTTTAGATAATCATCTGTTAAGTGCGTCTCTAGAAGCACTACAAGCGATTTTTCACAACTTTTTAAAATAGTTTCGAAATTTTTCAAAACCTTTAAAAATTAATTTCTAAATTTTGTCAAACATCTGATTTATATTTTTTTAAAATGCTTTTCATCTTAAAAGTGATTTCTAAAAGCACTTCCAAATGGGCTCTGACAACAAAAGGGTAAGGAGAAGGGGTTGAACAATTGATGCTTAGTACTGAATATGGGTCTTCATCTTCTTGAAAGGTCCTTGGTGAGGTGATTTATTAGGAGCAAGTCCTCTGCTTCCTAATCTATATTTGAATTGCTCTTAAATATTTTGTGATAGCATAGTCACAAGGAATTATGTAAACCTTGATTATTTTGTTACAATTTTCATACTTCATTTACATTTTTTATTTTAGTTAGTTTATGATTAAAGATGAATTTAAATACAATTATTATTATTTGGTTTTATATTTAACCAATTTGATAATTGGTTAATATGATGCATATCACAGCCTTACCAATTGAAAAATAACGAAATTATTAGAAAAACTTAGTTTAAAAATGAGACAAGTTGTCTCTGTATTTTTTTTCTTTCAAAATTAATTTTAATTTATATGAGCAGACAAAATTTCCATCTGGTAAAATATATATGTGAATTTGCTCTTAGCAAACATATTTTCAATAAAAATGTTCAAAATCTGTGTTTATTTTTATTTTTTTGATTTTTAAAAATTTATTTTTAAAAACTATTTTCATAGGATGGGCTAGATCATGCCCTATGGATTTTAAATTTCTTACTGGGAATGAAGAAATATGGTGAAAAAAATTATTAAGAACTTGTCCGGTGGTAACTGTTTTCAAAAATAATTTTAAAACAAGACTAAAATTTTATATAATTTTGTTTTTAGTTTTTAGATTTTAGTTTTTTTACTTTTTTCATTTTTAGTATTAAAAAAAAAAAAAAAGAGTTGGTATTGAGAAAGAATCGAAAGACTTTAAATTTAGGGTTATATTTAGTTTCACCTTTTCTTTTAACCTTTTAAAGATATTTAATTGGACAGTTAGATATGGAAAAAAACTATACAATATAAAAAAATAAAAGAGAAAAATATTAACTTGAATAAGAAATTAATGTTTTATTTTTATATTTTTAGTTTTAATTATATTTTTTATTTTTTTTAAAAAAAATTAATTAAGATTTTAAAAGTATTTAAGAAGAGAGTTATAGGTAGAAAGAAAAATAAAAGATAAAAAAAAATAATTAATTGCTTAAAAGGAATAAAATAATGAATTTAACTAAATTTATGTTTTTTTAAAAAAGTAATTCATTTTTGACATAAATGTCCTTAGTTATTTTTAATATTTACAGGTAGGTTTTAAAAGAAAATGTTATTTTTACAAGAAAAGATAAGAATATTTTTGTTAAAATGTGGTAAAAAGAAAGATGAAATATTAGATTTTTAAAATTGAGTTTTTAATAGTCCTTTTAATCAAATAACTGGAGAAGAAAATAGATAATAATATTGCGTGTTTTGGAAAGAAATGTTGGATTAATAAAATGCCAAGTGGTAAATAATTATTAACAACTTAAGTAATATATTTTTAATATTTTTTAAAATTTATTGTTGAGGACAATTAACAGAGTTTTTATTCAGTTTTATTCATTTCCAAAAAGAAATAAAAAAAAAAAGTCATATTTTTCAAATGTTTTTATTATGCTGTAGCTTATGCGAATTTTCCCAATTTATTTCCAAGTTTATACAACCCTTCAAAAGTTTTGGGCCCGTCATTGTGGTCCAGCCCAAGACCTACCCATATCCTTAAGCCCAAAAACGTTAAGAGATGATAAAAAAAAAAAAAAAAAAGCGCGGGGACAAAATTGTCCTTTTGCCCATGGCCCAAATCTCTCATTCTAGGGTTAGGGTTTTGCTCCTCTACATAAAGTTAGCACAACGCCCAGAAGCCGACCTCTCATCTCTTTGGGCTGTGAATTAGGGTTAGAGTTAGGGGTTTGGAGAAAGAAAAATGGGAGTCTTCACATTCGTGTGCCGGAGCTCCGGCAAGGAGTGGACCGCGAAGCAGATGAACGGCGATCTTGAAGAGTCCGCGGCCTCCACTTACGATCTGCAGAGGAGGTGCGTTCAGTCTGCTCTCTCCGCCGACTCCTCCGGCGGAGTTCAGTCATCTTTCTCCTACGTCACTCCTTCCTCTGCCGTTATCCAGGTACTTCTATTCTTCTGTAACTCTGTTTGATTGCCCAGAAAATTTTGAGTTTTCAAACTTGCAAAGCATTTGAGATTTGTTGGATTTCTCATCAAATGGAAGGTATTAGGTATTTTTTGTTTTGCCTTTTTTAATAAGTTCTATTTTTAATAGCTATATAAGTTGTGAGTTTATGATTGAAGTATTCGGATTGATGGATGGTCGCTCCTCTGTTCTCTCAATTCTATATGAAGATATGGCTGTAGTATATTGATTAATTGTTTATTATGCATAGCGGTTTATTCCGTTTCAGAATAATATAACAACATTGCATGTTAAGCTGGGTCTTTTGCAAATACCTGGGCAACAATCCTTGTTATCATTTCCTGCCATATCAAAAGAAATGGCAGATTCCTGAGCAATAGTCCTGGTTACCATTGCCCCTAATATCAAAAGATATTGGTAGATTGTATGGTCCCTATGTGGTTCTTTGTGAATGAAAATACTATTTAGAAATGCTCGTTTTTGGAAATAAACTGGGAACATTTTCTAAAACAACATACTAATCTTTTCTAAAATTGTTTTTTTTTTATTTCCTAAATAAAAGCTTTTGATGTCATGTTTCCCAATATTCATTCTGTTCTGCTTTCAATTTGGTAGCTGCATGGCATTGGACAATTGTTACCAACATGGTCAATAAGAGTGCCAAAAAATAGTTTAGATCAGTAAATATATGCTTCCATCCTTTATTCTGGTGACTCAACCATTAATCCAATTGGGGTTGGTGGATTGCTTGGTGTATTCAGATTTCATAAAATGGATGTTTGTTGTTTTCGTGAGTGAGGATTTAAATGGGTTGGAGCAGGAAAATCATATTTGTGATGCAAATCTCATGTGGGTATTATTTTTAGTTCTTGCTTTTAACCTGGAAAGCACACTCTGTGTAGTTGATTAACAAGTTTGTAATAATCTGATTGGTGGTTGGGCTATTTTAATTCCAATTCGATGTTGTATTGTTATTGAACGTTAATATGATGCAGAAGATGCTGTGGGCCACTGGAGTGGTCTGGACCCATGTATTGGACCTTCTGTGATTAGGGTTTTGTTCTGCTTGATTTTGTTTCAGCAGAAGATGTTTGCATGTTATTGAAGCTAAGAGTGTAGGCTTGGGTTTTGTATTATATATGATGTATGAATTTATGTGATGCAGGTGATTGTTGGTGGCGGTGGAGGCGGCGGCTTCTTTGGTGGTGGTGGAGCTGCTGCAGCAGCACCTTCTGGGGGAGGGGCACCGGCAGCTGATGCACCTCCAGCTGAGGAGAAAAAGGAAGAGAAGGAAGAGAGTGATGACGATATGGGATTCTCACTCTTTGATTAGTGCATCTTTATATACCCAAGTTTTTATTTTATGGCCTAATATTTCCAGAACTTTCTGCATTTGGGGTTTTCCAGGTAGGTTAATGCTGAGTTTGGTCAAAAGAATTTTTGTTGAACATCTCACAACTTTTGAGTTTCTAGTGTGATCCTCCTATATGTTGAAATTTGAATTCTCCTTGATTTGATGATGAATGATGTCCCTAGTAAGAATGGGGCAATTGGAACTCTGATAGAATCTATTTTTTGTTTTTTACCCTTAAAAAATAGAAAATAATATAATAGTAACTCATATATGAAATATATTAAATATAAGAACATTTTGAGATTTACCTTGAAAAAACAATTATTTAAAAAAAAATTATTATTTCATTTTTTTTTTTCAAATTTTGAAGATAACTTTTAAGTTGGTGAGGAAAGCTCGTGTGTCTTTTTTTTCTTAATATAAAAGTTATTATTATTGTATTTTTATATTGAAAATTTTTTATTTTTTTGTTTGGTTTGATAATCAAAGAACATCCTGCAACAGCCAGCTCAGGTGTTTAGGATATTTTTATATAAAAGTTATTAGATTTTATGTAGAAGTTATTAATTTTTATTCTTAAAAATAGAAAATTTAGGGTTCTAATTTGGTTTTTATTTTTTTATTTTTTTTTAAAATGATTTATATTTTTTTAAAATAATTTTTATTTTTGTTTGTTTTTTTAAAAGAAAAAGAAAGAAAGAAAAAGAAAACTGTTTTGTTTAGGTGAAAATTGTTGAAAAAAAATGAAATTTGGAAATTTTGGTTTGATTTTAAGTTTTTATTAATATAAAAAAGAAAAAGGAAAGTCTATTAATATAAAACGAGTAAATTTTTTATTAAACTTTCCAAGTTCGGGTTGTTTTGAAAAACATTTGATGAAAGCAACAAGGTGCATTTAACATAAATTTTGGGTTAAATTGTGGAAATAAATAAATTGTTATAACAAAGAGGAAGAAGAAGATCATCGATTCGAACATGAAATATTAGGGGTTACTCCTTTTTATAGGGATTCACGATCATCCGTAAATTATTGATACAAAATCTTATATTTTATAATATAAAATGATTTATTAATTAATTAATTTATTTGTATATATTATTATAATTATTTTGTAGTCTAATAAATAGTTAAAATAAATACATGATACTTTTAATATAATATTTGTTTGATATTGATAATCTTTATCTTCCGTTTGTATCATGGATCTAATAAGATTTTATTATATGATTTTAATTTCCTTTTTGTTTTCAATATTTTAGAAATAATTTTCATTTTTCTTAATTTTTTTTTAATGCCATCCAAAAGCATTTTTGGACTTTATTTCATTTTTCTTTAGAAATAAAAATGAATACGGTTTAAAGAAATGAGATATTGTGGACCCTGCATTTTGCACAATGCGTTCCCACTTGATGACGTGACTCGTTTTTTTATTTATTTGGTAAAATTTGATTTTTAAAAAAAGATTTGGAATCGCTACTTATTTTTGTTTTATTTTTAAAGTAAAAAACAAAATAAGAAAGAAAAACCTAAGTGTGACTCCTAAAGGAAAAACTGATTTGTGAAAAACCGAGTTTGAATTCGGGGGTTAAGTTACTCATTGGAAAGGTATGATAAAGATTGTAGTACCCTTCTAAGACTCTAAAAACGAGTTTCAACTAAATAAAGTGAAGCAAATATAAAAATTAATTAGGAGATCAATTGATATCGAAATGAAATAATCATATAATAATGCGAATCATGCATAAGACTAAACGAAATGGGAATGAGATTGTACCTTAGTAGCAATTAATAATGCGCTATCTAAGAGTGAGACAAAGATTAGGTAATACTCATCAAGCATGACAATTGACAATTAGAAGAGAAAACTCATATATGAAGCCCCCACCAAAGCCTAATCTATCTTGCACGAATTAGTTTCACAAATTCCATTATTCTGGAATTATGAAAATTGCATTCATGCTTATCTAAAATCAAGAGAAACAAAAGAAATATTTGAAAATCAAATAAAACACCCAAAACCAAACAAATTAACATTAAAAAAAAAAATACCGAACGTTCAAGACACAAAAAACAAAACAAATAAATACAAATCAACAAAGAATCATATCGGTTTGTAGATACGTGAAGATATGATTCCTATGGAGAAAATGACAGTAGCGTAAACTAATGAGACTGCTAGTAGTTGTGAATATGAGATAAACAATGATGAATCGAGAGGAGATGGAGGAAATGAGATTATTAAATGGATTTTCGGATGGATTTTTGCATTGAGTGGGAGGAACAACCCTAGCGTCGAGAGGAACGAGAACCTTAAAACGAGAGAAGAAGACCTGAAATGATAGAGGAAGAAAATATTTATTGGTGGGAGGTAAAGTTGTAATTCCATATTTGAAGGGGGTGGGGGGAGAGGACGGGGCGGGTCAAATTATTATTAAACCCGATCCCGCCTCGAACCCAATTCGGGTTTTAAAAAAAAACTTGAACCCGACCCATCCCTGATTTCTATGTTCCCAAGCCCTTTCTAATTGGGGCGGGTGACCCGAAAAACTTGCGAAATTGCCATTCCTAGGTGTATATAAGTTATTATATGACTCTTGGTTTGTAAAGTAATTTGGTGGATGTAACCCGAGCCATGAATCATATAAGCTTGTTTCTTGACCATTCTGAAATGTGTCGAGTGCTGTTTGTAATATGATTTAATTTTTCAATTACTCTTAAAAGTAATATTTTGCATATCATAATAAAAATTACTTAAAAAATGTTAAACTTACATTTTGAGAAAATTCATTTGTCTCATGTCTTGATCCACCTTCCATGTGATTTTGTAACTAAGGCATGTCCCCTATATTAACATGTCGAATTCAATTTTTTCTTTCAACCAATTTAACCAAATAAAAATAACCATAAAGTGAATAATTAATAAATTTAGTGAATGTGTGTTTGAACATACCATTTCTTCAATTGAATCTTAATTGTGGATGAATACATTGTGAGTGTTAACGAACTTTGGGCATTTATATGAATAATGAGAGTATAAGGGTAGTTGGTAGGATTTTCTTTTTTTAGATAGAGTTAGGTAATTCATTAAATAATAAATTATATTTGATATTTAATAATAAATTATAAAAAAGTTGTAATATTTAGATATATATGAAATATATGTGATTATTTCTCACCAACAAGTCGTTACGGTTTGATAAATTTTTTTAATGAAATGTATTTTATTACCAGGATCAAATTTGAGTAGGTACACCAAAATGAAGAGTGGGTATAAGAGTATGAATTTGAAAAACATCAATCACTTGAAATGGTAAAGACTTGTAGTCGCATTAATGCGGTGATATCTGATCCCCTTTTAAATGGGTGGTTTCGCTGTGCGTTTTTTTTATAATATTTTTGGTGAAAAAAAAAGAAGAAAAAGAAACGTTCCAAACGTGGTATTGGCCATCAAATCCAATGAGAAATTGGGATGAAAGTTTTTGGACTCTACCCCACAAATGCCCCTCTATGTCTATAAATCTCTGATAAACATCCTCACTTTCCCATTCGCTGGCTTCAATTTTCCGATGTCCACTTCGTCCGCCGAACAAGTTGCCGGCAACGGTGACCTCTTGACTGAGATCTTCCTTCGGACGCCGGTGAAGCCTTTGCTCCGCTTCAGGTCGGTGTCTAAGAGGTGGCTCTCCCTCATCTCAGACCCACACTTTTGCCACCGACACGCTCGCCGGAGCTCTGCCTCAGTCCCCGGAGTGCTGTTAGGTCTTCCGAATTCGAACTTCGATTTCATCTCCTTCGACGAGAAGAAAGCTTCGGAACCTCCGCTCCGCTCCCTCGATTTCATTGGCGATCCTCTGGGCGTTAAGGTTTTGCAGGTTTGCAATGGACTGCTTTGCTGCAGCACCGTTCGGAGTCTCGGGACGAGCCGGAACTACTACATTTGCAATCTGGCGACTCGGCGGTTCTCAGTGTTGCCGCCGCCCTGCAGTAGTGGCGGACGCGACACCGTATTCGGCATCAATTTGGCCTTTGATCCTTCCAAGTCTCCTTACTATAGCGTGATTTGCGTTCGGAGTTGTGAAGTGTCGATTTCCCATTATCAGATCGAAATCTATTCCTCTGGCACTGGCGATTGGAGGCTCTCTGGCAAGCCTTTCAGAGCTCCATTTGATATGGTGTTTTACGATGGAGTGTTCTGGAACGGAGCGGTCCACTGGATCAGCCCTAGCGGAGCTTCACTGTATTTTGGGATTGATGAGGGTCGAATTGACACAATGCCGCCCCCGCCACCTGGCCCTGGTGGTTGGGGCAAGAGGAGGATCAGACACTTTGGGGAGTCCGGGGGCCATTTGCATATAATCGAAATCTACGGCCCTCGGACCACGCAATTCGTAGTGTATGAGATGGAAAGGGACTATTCGAATTGGGGTGTGAGGTTCAGTGTGGATCTTGACAAGGTCATAGCTGCCTTCCCTGAGATTACTCAGAACTACCTTGATGCTCATGACTTGTACTATTACGCATATAACGTGCTTTGCTTAATTCGGGGAGGAGGAAATGAAGAGGATTTTTCACTGCTGTTGCAAATTCGGGGTAAGATCATATGTTATAATATCAAGGATGGTAGTTTCAAGAATGTTTATGATGTAGCCCATGGGAATCCCCCTGCTCTTCCTCCTGTTAAAGCTTCCTCGCTAATCGGATGCCTGGAAGCTTACCCATACATGGAGACTCTTACTTGTGTTTAGTCCTGTCCTGCAACTGTTGAGAATGAAGGTATTTTTCCTTAATAGTATGAAGTTATACATTGCATAATTTTTGGGGCAATAAATCATTGATTTATGAATGATAAATTTTCAATGGGATATTACTTATAGCCCTATGAATAGGAAATCTCCTCCATATTTGGTGACCTAAAAGGACTACCCAAGTTTATAGGTGCATTAATGGTTTATTATATAGCTAAAACTAGGGCAATCACTTCATTAAAAAATTATACCTCTTTGATCCAATCAAGAAATGTCATCTATAAACTCCTGAATGCAACCTCTTCCATTTACATATTTTAGAATAATGGGTCTTGGGTAATTGTATCATCAGAAGCCAACAACAATTTATGTAACTATATGTATACATTTGGAATTAGGTTGTGGACCATTTTAAGAGACTTCTTGCTCCTCTGTGGGAGGGGTGGGTGGAAGGCTTACCCTCTTCAATGAAACAATGATTTCCTATGGAAAAATCAGAGGGTAGGGTTTATGTTGGGTCTTTAAGGTTGGATGGGTTACCCTGCCCATAGGGTCTTTGAAGCTCAACTTTGGCTTGAAGAAGGCCTTAAGAATTGCTCTTCTATGACAGGCCACTAGTAACTATGATATTTCGGTACCCAAACCCATTCAAATCTTGTGGCCTAATGGCTGAGTAAGGAAATGGTGTCTTGAGCAGCTTCAGGTGGGAATTTCATCTCTTTCACACTGCTCATATTAAAGTAGTGTATTCTGTTGTTCATTAGAATGGCAAAACCCGTGTCTTCATGATAAAGATAAGATGGAGCCGAGCCAGCCGTGAAACTTGTGGTTGACAAGTAATTGAGCAGCTTGGGGATCTTATCCATGGTATAGTGAGTGTGAAACCCATTCAAATAATAACATACATGTGTTGTAGGGCCCTCAAATTACAATTCAACCATCTTTGATCATGTCCTATGACATAAGGTAAAAAACATGTCATAACATATTCTCATTAGTCCACCTTTTATAATTTGAGCTTTCACCAATGGACAATTATCATGATAAAATGACCAAACTCTTGCCTGGTGATGACACAATCTCTCTAAAAGATTCTCAAGTTTCTCCATGTTTGATTCTTTCTCAATGGTCCAACAATCTTTTGCAATCTATTCATGACAAGGGGAAATAAGCTAAAAAATCTCTCACTATCTAAAAGATTATCAAGTTTCTCCATATTTGATTCTTTCTCAATGGTGCAACGATCATAACTCATTATCTAAAAGATTCTTAAGTCTCTCTCTCTCTCTCTCTCTCTCGGGATAAGGATATGGCTGTCTAAAATATTCTTAATCTTGGGATAAGGATATGGCTAATAACATTAGCCAACTTACTATCAAAAAGATTCTTAAGTTTCTCCATATTGGTCCAACGATCTTTTTTATTTCTAGAAGAATAAACCATCTGATACCTTTCTACGGGGCTTCCCAAACTATATAATGGGCTTAAAGGATCTCAAAGATGTACAATTGGGCCAAGACCTAGAAACTGATTTATAATTGATGTAAATGATTTTTGACTATCCAATAACCCAAAATATACTTTAAAAATAATTCTCAATTCATTTGAAAAAAACGTATCCCTGAAATTCTCAATTCGTAAGCAATTTCTTACTAATTAGTAGTCAACCAGTCAACATCGACAATCAGAGTTGTCCAAACTCTCCATTACAATTTATAGTGCATGACTAAAATCTAAACACAATACTACATGTTTTGATTTTCTGTTATAGTTATTAGATCATGGGAATTAATTTGTTGTCAAGAAACTGATTTTTTTCCCTTTTTTTTTCTTTAATTTTCTTTCCTTTTGTTTTCTTTGGATTTAAAAAATTGGAGAGGAAGAAAGATGGACACTAAGGCCCTGTTTGGTAATTACTTTTTAAAATAGTTTTGAAAAACAGTTTTTAATAACTATTTTATGATGTTTTATAAAATAAAAGTTTGTTTAAGTTTGTGTAATTATTTTTAAAAACAATCCTAAGAAAATAAGTGAAAAAAAAAACTAAAAAATGTTATTTGAAAACACTTTGTTTTGTGATTTTAAGAAAAGAAAACATAAAATAGAGAATACCATATTTTTTTGTTTTTAAGAATAAAAACAGTTTTTGATTATTAAACATTTTTTTTTGTTTTTTTTAATTTTAAAAAATAGAAAAATTTTTTGGTTAACAAACAAGCCCTAAGGGAGTTTTTGTTTCTTCAATTTTTTTTTCTTAATAAATGTTTTATGAGTTGTTTTATATTCTTAATCAATTAGTTCTTTAATTTGCATGTAATAATTAGGTATTTAGAAAACTTGTATGGATAATTTTTAAAATTTTTAAAAATTAATTAAATGTCATTTTTAAACTACCTTTTGATAGATTTTTTTTCTTTTAAAAAAAAAAAATAGAAGAAATTTTCTATTATGTAGTATATTAGAAAAAAAAATCTAAAACAAAATTATGATTTGTATGCAAACTCAAATGGTTTTCTATAAGAATATTTCTAATAAAAATGTTTTTGGTAAAAGCACAATCCATGGATCAAGTAGTAGAAAGAAACCAAATCAGTAAAAGCACTGTTTTCATGTCGATGAATTACACTAAAAATTTGGCACTTTTTCAGGGAACTACCATACATGAGGACTTCGTTTCAGGCAGTAAGTTGCAACATTTTCAGCCAACTGAATTAACCAGAGATCATTCCTTCTTCATTTCTTCAAGGCTGCTATCACTTATCAAGCGAAGTCTTTTGCCAATATTGGGCCCTTAAATACCAGTACCACTACTATGCCATTTCATTGGCATATGCCTGATCTGTGATCTCTCCCAGTGGCTGCTAATAAGATGGTTGTAGTGAGCTTGAAAGCAAGTTACACAGTGAAGCCATCGGAGCCCACTTTCGATGGTCGTTTATCTCTGTCGGAGTGGGATCAGATTGGAACCATAACTCATGTGCCGACCATCTATTTCTACAGACCCTCACAGGACTGGATTATGCGGGATGGTGACATCTTGGCAACTCTGAGGGACTCATTGAGCCGGGTCTTGGTGCATTTCTACCCGCTTGCCGGTCGTTTGTGCTGGATTCAAGGAAGCCGCCTGGAGCTTGAGTGCAATGCTATGGGGGTTCAGCTGATTGAAGCTGAGTCCCAAGCAACACTAGATGATTTTGGCGATTTCGCTCCATCTCCAGACCTTGAATCCCTTGTCCCTTGTGTAAACTACAACAGTCCAATTCATGAGCTGCCACTGATGCTTGTGCAGCTCACCAAGTTCAGCTGCGGTGGCATCAGCCTCGGCACGTCCATATCACATGCTGTGGCCGATGGCCAGAGCGCACTTCACTTCATCGATGAGTGGGCAAGGCTTGCCCGGGGCGAGCCTTTAGGCACACCGCCATTTCTTGACCGGAAAGTGCTGCGAGCTGGGGATTCCCCAATTGCGCCTCCTTGTTTTGATCATGCAGAATTCAGCCATCCACCGCTATTGATGGGAGCATCAAGTACTGTCGAGGAGAGAAAAAAGGGGACGACTGTATCATTGTTGAAGCTGACCAAAACCCAAGTTGAGAGACTGAAGAAGATGGCCAATGATAGTCGGCCTACAGAATGTGGCCGTCCTTATAGCCGGTACGAGACTATTGCAGCACATATATGGAGATGCGCATGCAACGCGCGTGGTCACAAGCCCGAGCAGCCAACGGCAATAGGTATATGCATTGATTCACGCAGTCGTATGCGGCCACCATTGCCTCAGGGGTACTTTGGCAATGCTACACTTGATGTGATCGCGACTGGCCGCTCCGGTGAGCTAGTGTCAAAGCCATTAGGCTATGCTTCGAGTAGAATAAGAGCAGCAATAGAGAAAGTGACGGACGAATACGTGTGGTCTGCCATAGATTTTCTGAAAAATCAGCCTGACTTGTCACAGTTCCAGGATCTACATGCCTTAGGGAACGATGAAGGACCTTTCTATGGTAACCCAAATCTTGGGGTAATAAGCTGGTTGACGCTACCCATGTACGGGATCGATTTTGGATGGGGGAAGGAGGTGTACATGGGTCCAGGACCCCATGATTTTGATGGTGATTCTTTGATCCTACCAGGTCATGATGGAGATGGATCCTTGGTTGTTGCCTTGTGTTTGCAAGTTGCTCATATGGATGCTTTCAAGAACTTCTTCTACGAAGCCATGGCAGAATCTTCAATAGACTGATAACATCTCATCTAATACTAATGGAGTAAAAATAAAAATGATGTTGCCTCATGATGAAAATATGAGCATCTCATCTTAGCTGTAAACTCCAATTAATAAGCATATTTTTATCAGATCATGTCCGAATTCTTAGATCAAGAATGAAAGATGTGTTTCATTATCTGACAGAATGTTGCAAAGACCAATGGGAGATTTCATGAGGGGCCTAACCATATATATTACATACGTATACATTCAATAATATTTGACAAAAAATTTCCTCAAATTGTCAGTTGGATGATGAGAAAAAAGAATGAAGATCTTTGAGTCAAAATTTAATTGGACATTTTTTTTTTGAAAAAAAATCGATTTTCCTTTTTAAAATAGTTATATATATATATTTGGAAATTTGAATATATATGTTGTAAGAATTAATTTAGTTATTATTCAGTAATTATTAGTGAACTTTAGTTAAAAAAAAATTAATTTTACTATGTTCAATTGCTATGGTGAATTTTTTAAGAAATTGAATTTAACATTAGAATAAATCTTATTCAATTTTCATAATTAGAATCTAACCTTGTGGAATTATAAAGGATTGAAAATTGAAATTAAAATTTTGTTTTATGTATGCGAGAATTTATAGGAATGGCAAATTGATTAGATAAAAATTTAAATTGTTAATTAATGGACTTCAATTTTGAAGGAATGATTTAGTTGAGATATAATTAACAAATAGAATGGATTTAATTCATATGATTACAAAGGACTAAGACAATTATTATAAATTAAATACTTAAATAATAGATGTTAGGAAGAAGATAATTATTACAAGTCAAATAATGAAATAATAGATGTTTGATGGATTATTGAGTAAGGTTAAAATTGATATTTACAAAATATTTCATTAAATTAAGACTTTGTATTTTCATATATCATAATATGGAATTTAATTAATTTAGGAAGGCATACATTTAAAAAGAAATATTTTTATTTCTGGGTTAAATGATTGGTAACAGATAAAAAATGAATGAAATTAATTAAAAGAAAGTATAAAGTTATATATGTGGATTTTATCAATAAGAAAATATGATAAAATGAATTATATAAATATGGTTATGAAAATTAATTATTGACCTAATATAAATTTCATGATGGTTGTTTTTTGATTGAATAAAAAATATTAAAATATTTGACTTTTTTATTTAGATAAAAGAAACTTATTGATATCAACCAACATAATTAGAGTATAAAAACAAATATCATCTTGATATAGATAATATATATATATATATATATATATATATATATATATATAAATGGAAACAATATGAAGTGAAAAAATGAGAATAAAAGTTTAAAATATGTATGTGGGTGGTTGGATGTGAAAAATCGCGGCTGGATCTTTCTTTTTTTTTTTTTTTTTTTTTTTTTTTTTTTTTTTTTTGGACAAAAAGCCAATATTTTGGAGGGCTCCCTTTTTCAAGAAATTTTAGGAGAGGGAAATGCAACTAATATGTCAAATTTGAATTTGAGTACTCAGATTTTCAATACTTGGAAGGGTGATTTGTTCTCGAAAATTTTGTATTATATTTTTTCAAAGAAAGATGAGTGGTTGATACCGTCTTATGTATTTTCATGTTGTTTTTATGTGATTTGTATATATGTTTTTGTGCTTTAATTATTTTATTGTGATTATGCCATTTTTGGTCCATTATTGGTGATAATGATACTAGAATAAAATTTCGTAGTTATTTGTTAGTGATTAAATTCATGTGGGTATTATAATGTTTCAAATATTGCTTGGAATATGAATTGAGCATCCTCGATCATTATTTAGTGATATGTTGGTGTTGCAAATTTCACTTGCATATAATGTTGTATGATAGGGAAAAAAAAACTTAATAGAAATAAAACATTGCAAAAACAAATAACCAAATACTTGAACATTATTAAACACTCTTTAATTTTAAGTTTGATTTAGAATTAAGTTAAAAAAAACAAATACCATCTTAGTTTTGTATGATTATAATTTTATTATAATATACAATATGAATGGATTTTTACATCTTGAAATACACTAAATTGGAATTCTTATTTTCCTTGTGTGCAAAGTAGCTTACTAAGCATTGTGGTTTGCTCAACCCTTTCCCTAATATGAATGATAACTTCTTTTGGATTGGTTTCAATTTTGTAATTGTGAGTTTTTTTTTTCCATAAACCTATATATAGGTGTATTTATTTATTTCCAATAAATTCTAGAAGGAAGCTAAGACTAAGAAAAAAATCAATTCACCACTTAAACAAAGTGACTCAGAGCTCTAGGTTATGATAATTCTTGAGCTGGAATTATATGTGATTATTGGCTTTTTGCATACTGTTTTGGTACTTACAATAGACTTGCAGGGATATGACAATTTGTGGTTGGTGTACATGAGAATATATTTTTTTTTCTACAGGTTAATATGCTATGCATGATATATACATGCATGTTGGTGATTTTGGGGGCATGTGAGATTATAAATTGTATATATGAAATTAATGGTAATAATAAATTTAACAACTTTCATGTTTGCATTGTAAAATTGTTAATCAGAATTTGATTGTGAGACGTTTGAAGATATTACTACTTTGTGGAGATCGTAAATGATTTTGAAGTTTTCCTAAGCTATTTATTTAGAAAAATTCTTTTATACTTTGGTTAAATAAAAAAAATTAAATTTGGATTGCAATCTCTACAAATGTAGATGAGTGAATTACTTGGAGAGTGTTTGTTTTTTTAGTTTTTTTATTAAAAAATAATTTGCCATCAAACTCTAAGTTAATTTTTATTTTTATTTTTTTCATGATTTATTATAATTTTTTGATTGAATAGGAGAAAATAAAATATTTGACTTTTTCTAAATGAGAAAAAAGTATCATATTGATTTTTCTTTACTTTTTAATACTTAATAGAAATAAAATATTATAAAAATAAATAATTTAATACTTAACACTACTAAAAACCATTTAATTTTATGTTCTATTTAGAATTAAGTGAAAAAAAAAACCCACTTTAGTGGGATTTTGTTTTAAAAATTTTGAGTTGATAAAAAAAATAAAAATGAAGAATATGATGCGTATAAAGTTAATTATTTAGTTGCATGATATGAATATTGATGTGTTTAAAGATACAAGGATAACATATGGAATGAAAGAGTCTTGGGAATGGGACATCACATTCAAATATGGCATACCATGAGATGGTAACGTAGAATTTTTAAAAAAAAAATAAGAAAGGGTAGAATTGCATCTCACGGCATCGTGTGATGTTGAGGTATGTGGTGTGGAAAGTTATGCGAGTTGAAGAAAAATGTGATTAGATTAGAGGTAAAGTTGAAAGATGAGTGTGATTAGGTTTGGGATAACGTTGAAAGATGAGTTAATTTTTTTAAGATCTTGAGTGGTCAATTGGAAACCAACCAATTTACCAATTAGGTGCTGTGAGACGTCGTTTTTCCTTGGATCTTGTTGATCTCATCTCCCTTGCTTCATAATTGTGGTTGACATTATGGTGTGATTGCTTGTGCCAGGATGTATGGTATGTTGGTAAAAGACAATGACCCCATTCTACATTAAGGAAGTGTCGAAGGTGACTAAGATGAAGTAATTGATTGAAGGTATCGAGGAGACCCAAAACATTTCAATTATACTTGAAAGATTAAAAAAATTTATGCGTTAAAAATATTAAATATATATTTTAAAATTACTATCAAACGTACTCTTATAATGCTTTCAGAATAAGTGAATAAATTGTAAAAGATAGATTTCCAGAAACTCTCGGAATAAATGTTGATAATTAATTTGTTGGCTAAAAAAACTTATCCTAAGTGCATAAGTAAATAAATAGTACATGAAATAAGTGAGGAACATAAAAATGGAGGTTTACATTAAGGCTATATTAATATGACACCAAGAGTTTTGTATTGACACAGTTAGCATTCATGATTAAACAATTGTGGAAAGGCACCACACTATCATGGATTTCCACCTTGGTGTATAAGAGACTTCAAAAAACAAGTGTATGAATGGAAGAAAAATAAAAGAGAAACAAAACCAAAATGAAAGGAATCAAGACTAATTCATGCAAAGTGAGAAATTAGAAGTAGAGTTCCAGGAATTCATTTGGGAACAAATTAGATTAAAGAGGTGAAACAAGACGAAGATGAGTATATATTAAGGGACGTGAGATATAAGGAATGAAAGCACAATATGATATGATCGTTTGTGGATAATCTTCAAGGGGAATACTTTTAATGAATAAAATCCTAGAGGATTATAAGAAGTTCGAAGTTAGGATGGATTCGAAGACTTTCAGTAGTTCATAAGGAGAGTATCAAGCTATCAAAAATAGAATTTTGAGAATGAAATTCTTTAAAAGAGAGAGTGTATAAGTTGGATGGTAAAAGAGAATGATGAAGCTCTATGAATCAAAATTCAATTGAGCAAAGTTTTGGAAAGTTGGTTTAAAATTAATAGTTTGAAAATTTTCCATGTCACATCTTGAGAGTGAAAATTTTAAAAATTGAATTTAAATTTGAAAAAAAAAAATTAGCTATGGAATTTTTTAGATTATATTTTAAAATTTGAATATAAGTGTGTTTTAAGAATTAATTAATTATTATTGAGTAATTATTAGTGAACTTTTGTTAGAAAAAAAAATTGTGTTTATTGGACATGAGATTGTTATGGTGGATTTTTGAAAAAATTGATCTTATCATGAACTTGAGTCATATTCAAGTAAGTATATAAATGTCAGACAAAGAAAAAATAAAGTTAGTTAAAGCATAGTGTGGATGGTAGTTTTTAAATTAAACTAAAATCATTTTAATCAAGCTTGGGGAACTCCTTTAGCAATCAAGTGCTCATGGTAGAATTCTAGATTATTGATTTTCCTTTTTTTAAAGGTTCTATTTTGAGAAAATTCTAGATCCCATCCACTAGGTTTTTTACATTATAAATACCTTTTCTAAAAAGGATTTCCTCTTTAATGTGAATATTGAAAGAAACCTAGCTTGCCTTCATGTTCCCAAAACTCTAAAAAATGTTTGTTCTTGTATTCATTGGGTTGAAAAAGAGATCCAAATCCCCTTAGGTGTTGAGGTGAGATCCACTAGGAGCATGTGTGATGTTGCATTGCAAACGTGAAGTTTAATGTAAGTGCTAGAAAGTACGACTTGGTGATAACACCTGTCAGGTAAAGTTATGTATTGTTCTTTCAAATAGTTAATTGGTAATTAGAAATCTCTAATCCCATGATTTTTACATTTGCACAATCTCGAGGAGATTGCGTAAGATTTTTCAAGTAAGAATTTTTGTGTGTGTGGTATTGATTGATCTTTACTCTTCCTTGTTTAGTTTTTTTTTTTTTTTTTTTTGGGGGGGGGGGGGGGGGGGGGGTAAAAGGGTTTAAACACCTATTCACCCCTCTAAGTGTTCTCTAAAGTCAGACCGATAAACTTTCATCATGCAATTATTAGTAACTAAATTTTATAATTATGTGGTAGCTTTAAGTATTTGTTTATCAAGGTATTATCATTTTATTTAAGTTCAATAATAATGATTATTTGTCATGTGATGATGTAATTGAATGAATATTTGTTACATGATAATGTAAATGATATAAATTAATTAAACAACACTTTTTTCCTATAAAAACCCACGCAATTACCATATAAATATCCCAATATATGATTGATTTGTGAGTGAAGTAAAAAGAATAATTTAAATAATTAAGGCCTGTTTTCTAATGTTTTTCAAAATAATTCTTAAATTTGAATTTTTTAAAAACCGTTAGTAAAAATAATTCTTCATTATTTTCATGAATAAAATTATATTCGAAGAATCAAATATAAAAATATTTTTCTCAACTTATGTGCATAAGACAAAAATTTTCAAACTTATCTTTACGTTTCTAATTATTAAAATATTTTTCAAAAAAAAAAAAAAAGTGGCTGACCGATATTTCATTGTCATGCAGATGACAGTGATAAAGAAAAATGGAATAAATATATAGATAGGAGGAGGGAGGCAGATGAAGAACATGGGTGGGGGCTACATACCGGAACAAGGAGGGCATGGCCGCCCAAGGTTTCCATATTCTTCCATATTTATTGATCTGGAGCATTGTTGAATGTTGACTTCAAAGGCTTTAATTCTAATAAACTATTTCACAACTTGAAGATTTTGTATATCTAAAGTTGAACATAAATCATTGCCTCCCAATCCATATGCCCTTTGATGTCACGTGATTCAATGAGAAAGGATAAGATGAAATATGGAATAATAATAATAAAATAAAACAAAAATTGCTTCCCACTTTTCCAAAATTGATTTTAAAATTTTAAAATATTTATTTCTTTTAATGTTTTAATAATGATACGTGTCAAATTATGTATTTTATATGTTTTTATAAGATTAATTATTATTATTTTCTTATTTTAATTTTAATAATAATAGTAATGATAATAATTTAATAAATTTTATTAGAGCGCCAGAATTTATTACCATAAAAGAATTTATAACAATTATGTACTTTTTTTTAAATGCTCAATGGATGACAATTAGAATTTTTAATTACATTTAAATGGTGTTTTCTTAGGTTGAATAGAAAAAGCCAAAATATTTAATTTTTTTTACTTAATTAAAAGTAACCTATTGATATTCATCGATATAAGTAAAGTAAACTTATTATCAATAGATTCAATTTAATTATGTTAGTTGACATAATAAACTACTTTTAACTTAATTGAAAAGCCAAAATATAACTGAATAGAAAAAGTTAAATATCTTAACTTTTTCAATTTAGTTACAAAACAAACACTACCTTAGTTGTTAAATAAATATTAAAAAAAATTCTAAATGAGCACTTATGAATGTACCTTGGAATTTATGAATTTATGATCTAATTTAATTGGAATTAATGACTCTAGTAGACACTTAGATAAGAATCAATTAGGTTTTAGAGTTCTAATATTAAAAAAATCATTAGAATTTATGGTAATTAGTTTATTTTGGTCTGAATACAATAAATAATTGAAATTTTTTTCTAATTCAAATTTTATTAGTTGAGTATTATATATTTTCAAATAAGAATTCTGTAAACTTTAAGGAATTTGATCTGGTTAAAAATTAGATGATTTAGTCAACAAGAATAGTAGTTTTAAATTTTATAGATGCATTTTGGATTAATTTCTTATCCAAATTATGTAATTTTTATATTATTGTTGTTATTTTTTAATAATAATTATAAAAAGATTTGTTATCTAATTTTTGAGAAATAAGGGGAAAATGGAAAAAAAAAATATTTTCATAATATTTGATTATTTTTTTCGTGATAATTTTGCGCATTTATATTATATTCAATATTTGTAATCCAAATTGTACAAAATTAACGTAATTTAATTTATTTTTAATTTTTTTTACACAAAAATTGCAAAAGTAAATTTAGTTTTATTTTATGTGAGAAATTAGATTTACTATTAATAAAGTTAATGGTTTCAAAAAATAAAAAGTGTTTTGCTGAGTTAAGATCAAAATAGAAAAAGTAAAAGGATGTTTTTTTTTTTGCTTGAAAGCAATTTGCTTTTAAAATTTAAATTTTATTTAATTACTTTTTCATAATTTATAAATTTTTTGCTAAATAAAAAAGTCAATATTTAACTTTTTTTTAATAGAAAAAGTAATATGTTGGTTTTTTATTTTTTATTTTTTAATATTATATAAAAATAAAATGTAACATAAACAAACAATTCAATACTTAATATTATTAAGTACTTTAAATTCTATATAAAATTAAGTAAAAAAAAAAAAACAAGACTAAGAGAAAAATATCATACAAAAAGGATAATTAAAAATCAAACCACTTTAAAAATGACTTAGAATCTTAAAAAAGTTATTTATGAAGTTTAATAAATATTAATTCATTCCAAGTTGGAATCTCAAGAATGAAAAATGTTGAATAATGTGGAAAGGAAATCCATTCTTTTAGGAACACTTTTCTTTTCTTCATTTTATATAAGAGGATAGGCAGTAGAGGGACCAAGCCTAAAAATTTGATTCTTCTAACCTGAATTTTAAGTCACTATTTTTAATCATACATTTTCTTGGCATCCAAACAAATCATAAAAAAAAAAAAATAGAAGTTAACATTTGCTGTCTTTTCATATTCCCATAGAAGAAAAGCTTAAAGAAAAAAAAGTTAATGATCATGAGGAGAAAGCTACTATGAACTTTCCCCAACCTTGACCATACAAAATAAAACACACAAAAGAAAGAAGAGAAGGAAATTCTAAGGCTTATGAAGGTATCTTCCAGCAAGCAAAGCAGCCTCCATGACAAGGGTGATGACATCAATAACTTCATCTACTTGGCATTTGTTGCCCTTGAATGTATGCCCTCCTGAGCTCTTGAAGCTGTTCATGCAGTTTATGAAGTTTTGGCTGCACTCTTGGCTCAGATAGTCATCTGCACCACCAACCACCCATCATTTTTCTTGTGAAAAAAATATTCTTCTTTACACATTTATCATCTTATTATTGGGAGCTAAAATCTTAGTTGGATGAGATTCCCTAACAAAAGGACAAGATTGCCATCCGAGCATGCATTTTCTGGCCACTGCAATGAGGGCAATTTTGTCCTAAGAGTACAGGAAGGCCCTCCATTCCCAAAATTTTTGAAGATTATGAAGAATATAAACTAACAGTCAGAGCAACAAAAATAGTTGATTTTATGAGTGGCATGTGATGTAAAATTTTAAGAAATGAGGGTCATTTGACTAATGTGTCATGTTAGAGATGTGATAATTATAGATTCTAAGATGTGAAAAACTCACTGTTTTTGGCTTGTACACAGGCATCATGCTTCATGCAACAAGCATCCAGGCCATCACATGGCTTCTCCCCAGGGCACCCACTATACAGGAGTCCACAATACTTGCCATATCTCAGAAATGGAGGCACTACCATTCAGACAAAAAATGAAAACCATTAGTTGGAGCCCATTAAAGTGTATAAATTAAAGAAGTATTTAATCCCATCCCCATCCCCCCACTCCCCGAACAAACATCAAAAAAAAAAAAAGACAAGACAAGAAAGGAAGAAGAAGGGGGTACCTGAACAGAATTCAGATTCACATTTTCTACTGCATTCTTTACTCTGCAGGGATAGATTAAGAAAGAGGAATTAATTATTTTTAGAGGAAAATGGAGGACAAAGAAGAGGCAGAGACATAGACATACCAGAGTGACGGAGCCATCTGTGGCTTGAACACCAATGTTGAGAGCAAGGGTGGGAGTGGCAGAAAAGATAAGGCCAATGAGGGAACACAACAAGAGAGTCATAGCTAACTTCATTGTTGATTCTGCAGAAGCAGCAGAGAATTGAGAGAAGAGAAGAGGAGAGAAGAGAGGCACTGAAAAATGGAGCTTGGGGTTTCGGAAAAAGGGCTCTGATTTATAGAGAAAAAGAATGGATGGGGGAGTGTGAGGGGGAGAGATCGGTGTATAGAAGCCTAGGGGTGGGTTAATAGGCGTTTGTCTTGTAATGGCTCGTGACCTTTGTTTTTTGGAGTGTTGTTCACACTGGTTGTCAGCCAGTTTTTTTCACCTTAATTTCATTATAAATATATTGGTAGTTGTGGGTTCCATCTCGTGACCATGGCCTTTGAACCAACTCACTCATCATTCATCCAATTCTTCCCTCCTCTGTAGTCTATCCTCACCATGGGGTGTTTGTTGGTCAATGCTACTCATATCAATTATTGTGACCTGCAAAAGCAACATGTTTCTGCACTCTTCCCTTTTAATTTGGGAGAATTGTGTTTTGTGCCAACTGGTCCAAAAATAAATATTTGGTCTATATATCATGCATATTTAAACACAATACCCAAACAAAGTATAAAAATTAAGATGAAGGATCTTGTCCTTCATTAATCCCTAAAATACTGTTAACCCTTACATAGACACAAATGAGTGTGAATTTCAATTTTTGTGTGTTTTTTTTTTCTTTTTCTATTTCCTATTAAGTATTACTCATTTCTAACTTTTTTTTCTTTCTTTTTCTTCCAATCTATATTTTTATTTTATGTCAAATAAAAAGCAATAATGTTTTTTTGTTTTTCATTTTTAAAGATATTGAATCTTTTTGCTCTTATTATAAGCAATGATATAATTTTTGAGATTTTTCATCCAAATATTTTTTATCTTTTTGTATTTATCTTTTAGTTTAATTTTCATTTTTTATTTTAAATTTATATTACCCTTTCATTTATATTTTCTCTTATTTTTTATATTTTCTACATTAACCATATTTTAAAAAATTTAAAAATTGACTATCACTTCACTTTATTATATATATATATATATATATATATATATATATATATATATATCCTTTTAGCTTTTAAATTTTTAATGTTTTTATTTTAAAATTTTTAAAAAGATAAATTTATTGAAAAAAATAACTAAGATAAGAAGTTCTAATATTATATTAATAATTTTTCTTATCTAGATAGACTAATGCAAAGTATTTTGACTCACAACAAGAAAATTGTCAACACAATTTTTTAATTAAACTTTAGAAATTAAATTTCAAATAAAATATATTATATAAAATTTTATCTAAAAATTATTGAAAGTGGTATTTAATTTTTTTTTTATTGACTTTGAAACTTATCTTATTTTTTTACTTGAAAGGTAATAGAACATGTTTACAAAAAAATAAAAATAAATAAGTTTTTCATTTTTTAAATAAATGAGTATAAATATATTAAAAGAATTAAAGATAATCTTAGTAAAAAATTTGATAAATATGATTATAATTTTAAATATAGATTCATTTGGATAAAATTTCACAAAAAAAAAAAATAGTGGAAAGAAAGAACATTGCTAAAACTACAAAAACAAAATATGCAATTACAAAATTTTGATAATGAAATTTAAAAATAAAATTCGAAACAATTCTTGAGTGAGAGAATTTGAGTGGGGAAAAAAATCTTCGAGTGGAAAAAAATGGGAAAGTTTTTCAAAATCACTTGAAATCCTTAACAAAAAGTAGTCTTGTACACCCTTGTATAATTAGTAAATTTGTCTTGTACAGTTAGTGTAATACTCTAATACAATAACTTAAATTTCATACATCATTTCATGAATATCTGACAATAGGTCGATTAACCATGTTTGCATTGGTTTGGTTTTAAAAAAGAAGAAAAATTGTTGTATAATTTTGTTTTACAATCATCATAAGTGAGGTACCTATTCAAATGACCATATACAAGTTAGATAAAGTACATGAGATGAATGTATGCTTAATCAATGTGTGTGTAAGGAATGTCATTTATCCTCAGTTAGGGGAAATAAACAAATAAGTTTTTCAAAATCACTTAAAATCCTTCATAAATAATAGTCGTGTACACCCTTGTACAGTTAATGTATTTGTTATGTACACTTAGTGTAAATACCTTGTACAGTAACTCAAATTCCATTTACCCCCTACTCAATGTGTAACCATAGGTAGGTTAACCATGTTTTCATTGGTTTGTTTCAAAAAATAGTGGAAGATGGAAAAACAAAATTTTCTCTCAAACATCATTAGTGGGATAAAAATTCTAATTATCATGTGCGAGTTAAATAAAGTGTATAAAATGAGTGTGTAATAGAGGAAAGTGTACCTTAAGAGTGTGCAATCCTTAGATGACAAGACAAAAAAAAAGTTGTCCAAAATTGATTAAAATCTTTCACAAAGGATAGTCTTGTATATCCCTTGTATAGTTAGAACATTTGTCTTATACAGTTAGAACATTTGTCTTGCCTAATTGAACATTTACCTTGTATAGTTGGTATACCACCCTTGTACAATTTTGCAAATTTTATCCATATGCATACATTATGTGCCACATATAATGTGTGAACCATGTTTCCAATGGTTTGATTTAAGAAATGATATAAAACGTAAAAACAAAATTTTTCCCTAAACTATTAAGGTAAGTATTTGAATTGTTATATGCGAGTTAAATAAAGTACATGAAATAAAAGAATTTATGGTAGGAGAACGTATAATCCTTAGATTATACGTTATTTTCAATAGTTTGACATTTAAAATAATTAAAACAAATAAAACGTTATTTTATTTTATTTTCAATGCAAAATGTAATTAAAAATAAGACAAAGAAATTACTTAAAAACTATTATTTAAGCCAAGTTTATTTATTTATTCCCTTTCATTTTTGGAAATAAAGAAAAAAGAATAAAAAATTTATTTAACCATAAGAAATATGAATATAAGATCACTTAGAAAATACCAAATTTATTTATTTATTTCATTTTATTTTTGGAATTAAAGAAAAATAAATAAAAAATTTATTTAACCATAAAAAATATTGATATAAGATATGTTAAAAAATAGAAATAACCCCAAATTTATTTACTTATTTCATTTTATTTATTTAAATTAGAAAGTAATTTATTTTAATAGATTAAAATGTGCACAATTGATTTATTACTTTGTTAATTATGGATATATTAAAATTTTCTATTAGAAAATAAATAAATAAAGAAAATAAAATTAAAAAGAGTAATAAATATATATAATTTAGTTATTTAATTATTTTTCATGTAAAAAATAGTCCCACAAAAAACGCATAATTGAACAATTTCTTTGTTGAATTGTAAACATACTATATTTTTTATTATTATTAAAATAACCAATATAAAAAAATAAAAATGGATAATCAATGAATGAAATTTAATTATTTTTATTATTTTCATATAAAAAATAGTACTAAACAAGGTTTTCAATTTTTATTTTTAAAAATAGTTTTAATTTTTTAATTAAATGTTTTTTCAAAAAGAAAATATAAAAAATATAAATCATATTACCATTTTTTTAGAAAGTAATGTTGCTTTTCAATTATTTATAAAAAAAATTTAAAACAGTGAAAAATCCATCAATTATCCTTTAAAAGGCAATTTGAGGGATATATTGGTCTTTTAACATCTTTTATCATTTCCATCAATTATGGAAGTTATATGGACCAAATGTTAATTTTTGGGTCAAACTAGGTTCACAACACAATTTTCCCTTTTAATTTCTTCTGGTGTTTCGTACTTTGAAATTTAAATTGACTTTTGAACTCCATTTTTCTTTTTCTTCAGAGGGAAATGCTAGTAATTCCTATTTTTTGTTTTTAAAATAAAAAAACTTCCATAAAAAGTATAAAAAATCTCAAATATATTATATTTGGGTATGATTATTGTGGGATAAATCCGTAATTACGGATGGACGAAAAAATTAATGCAAAGAAGTCGAACTCTCATTCCATTCACTCTACATAGGTTAGTTGAAATTAAAACTCATTGCAAATTGTAACACCGAAGAACAAGCTCAAAAGGTTAAGAATAAGATACATTGACTAAATTTTACTAAGTCCAATGTCCCATGTAATCTTGGATCCATATGATCTAGTCATTCTTGCTCAATTCCTAGCCTGAAATTGATTAGGGTGCATGTAAATTATCTTAAGGACTCTTCAGATCTCACATGTGAAAGCAATATGAATACCAAAAACTTAGATTTAGAGTTTAAGGTGCTTTACCTCAAATAGGCATGTTCCTAAATGGTTTCTTATCAATGTGGAGTAGCACACATCTCGCAAACCAAGGGATCTTTCTCTGATGGCTCTCTTTCCTTTACTTTTGGCATTGGAAGTGGCGGTAGCCTCACAAAAGAGTGGTGGTTAGAGCTCTCTTTTCTTTGGACTAAATGACAAGAGTGAAAGGTTAGAATGAAGGCCTAACCCCTAAGGCTTTATATAGGCTCCTTATGGGCTTAAGTAACTTGAATCCTATTAGTTTTGGGTTACCTAATCCAACCCACTTGGGATCTAATTGATTAATTAACTTTATTGAGCTCTAATTAATTAATTAGTCTAGTCTAGAGAGACCATTCAAGAGCTCATGTGCAACCTTACATATTAACTAAAATATCCTTATGCACACATGTAAATAAAGAACTCAAATATCTCTTAATAATCATTTGATTTTATTTGCAAGACTAAATTTTCTAGCCTTTCAAATTGCTATTTTTCACCTTTAGAATATATGCCACATATCAAATGTGTGTGACCCATCACTTATCGAACCCAAATTTTGTTGAATTAGGAAGCCACAATTTTGTTAAACCAGTGCTTGTAGCTTTTGGATTGGACTAAGGGCTTGTACTAAAGGGATTCTAGTTGACAAGAGCATTAACCACCTCATGAAAGATTAACTCGGTCTAATTGCTTTTTTTGGGTTTTCACAATTAGATGATTTAGATAAGTTTATACTCATGTCGATCAAAAGGATTATTTTTTGTTTATTAGGCCTATAGTGGAGAAACATAAACATGACGTAATGGTTGCTTAACTTATGCCTCTCACAACTAAAAGCTCATACCCATTTTTCTCTCTAAGGAGTACTTTTTTTTTGTCCTTGTAGTCACTCATCTAAGAGAGGCCCTTTTCAACCATCAACAACTAAATTAATGGAGGATTGAACTAAGATATGGAAATCTCAACCCTTTTCACTACCTTTGGAGCAGACAAACATAAATGAAAAAAAAAAAACATAGAAACATGAAGACAGAAACATAAAGCTAAAACATAGAAACTTAAAGATAAATTTTACTGAATTGCGAAAAAAAAAACATATTTCAAATAGGAAATTAAATCTCCTTCCCCCATATTCACTATTTACAGTTCTCCTATTTATAGGCAAAAAAATATCCCTCTCCTCATCATTTATCCGAAGTTATCCATATTTTGTTATGCCTCATGTGGGTGGTGTATCAAGGTAGCCATTAGGGTAGCCATCAGTAAAAGATGTCAGTATGGGGGTGGGAGGTGATTGTGCTTCTTGTCTCTTCAATGTAGTTGTTTGGTGATGTGATGGAACATTCAAAGCTATGTGGACACTATTTTTCGTGCAACCTTAATAAATGTGTAATGTTTGGAAGATGTAGTGCATGTGCAAGGTGGAGTAGTCAAGGTAATGCACTAAGATAGGAGCCATTTGCAATTTGCTTCATAGATGGAGGAGAAAATAGATTTTATTAAGGGGAGGTTCATTGAGTTATTGAATTAAAATTTGCACCAAAGGGATATGGATGTGCACTTAGCTTATTGATGAATCAATAACACATTTATGGTTGTTTGTTCTATGAGTACTATGCAAGTTGGGCTTGTATAGTGCGCCATCTTGGCACACTTAGTGGTGTGTAGTGGTTGATGCACCTTAAGGGAAATGTGCAATCTAAAGGGAGTTCCTTTAGTAAACAATCGGAAGTGTGCTATGTAGTCCAAGTTGCTAAGTGCATAATGATGTGCAATCCTAAATGGCATCCCCAAGGTATGCTGACTACACAAGGCTTTACTTTTGTCGTAATTTAGTGTCATGCGCAGATTGAAGTACACTATTGTTGGAGTGCCTAAGGGGAGTGCGCTATTCACCAAAGCATAATATAATAAATGTCCTTTCAATGTGCAATGTAGACCTGACCCCCTAAATACACAACCTAAACCACCACTTAAAGGTGCGTAATTAAACTATGTTTCTCTAAGTGCGCAATTTGGATTGATGCTCCTAGGGTGTGTCATCTACACTGAGCTCCTAGTGATAAGCAATCTAAGGATCCTACTTAGTGCATCTAGTACTAGTGAAGGCATTTGCTACTTAAGTACTCTAATATCACCTCCTTACTACTAATAGTCATATTTTCATTCTACTATTGTTAAGAGAAGTTTTTAGCTCCTAAATTTGTCATCATTTATGGGAAGACAACAAAATGCCATCTTCTATAAAACTAAGTTACGGTTTTCCTTAGTGAAAGGTAGAATGCAAAGTAGCATATGCAATTAGTGCTAGAACTTAGAACTCACTTTAGAATTAAAAACTCTCATTAGAGAATGATACTTATTTTCTTATTTTTAATCTTTATCTAATTATAATTTTATTTATTATAATTATTATATAATAAGGTTGAAACTATAGCAAATACAAGTTGCAAGAATAGCGAAAGAGGTTGCACCTATAGCAAATACAAGTTACAAGAATAGCAAAAAAGTTATCCAATCATTAACCTACTTAGCGAGAAGTCATGACAACAACTCTTGTGTGCACTATCTCACTTCATCACAAGAAGAATTTATCCTTTTTAATCTTTTTTTTTTTATCTATATTTTTAAATACTTAAATGTTATCTCATTATAATTTATTAAATTTTTATTGTTATAGGAACTCAGAGTTTGATGAGAATCTATTTTCTCTTAAATTCCCTTTGGATTCTACTCTAAAATTAGATATATGTACACTATTATTGTTTCAGACGACATATTAATAAATTTCAATTTAAAAAAAATGAAATGATAGAACTTCTAACAAAGGCTTAGTCTAAAAATTGACTAACAGATAGTTGAAAAATGAAAGATTCCTCACAAAAAAATATAGAACAAGTGATTGAATTGATTTTAGCATAGAATCCAATAAGTAATTATGTATTTAAATGCAAAGGCTTTAGTCCAAGTTCAAATAATAGATGGAAAGATTGATCCAAGAAGATTAACAATAAGAAAGACAATATGAATAACAATAAAAAGCAAAATATTGAAGATTGACAACAAGAAGGATAAGAAGGATAACAAAAAGCAAAATAGTAGGGATAAGAGGAAAACAAAGTATTCGGATTAGAAATCTAAGCATTTGGAAGAAATACAAGGAAAATACAAATTCAAGTATTAGGAAGATGCACATCTCAATAGTAGGAAGATAATTGTAGCATTTCGAGAGTATAAACAACCAAAACTAGCCCAACCAAGTAGTCTGTGAGCTCAAGTTGTGACCACATGGGCGTTTGGGGAGCAATGTGGCAGAGTACCCTAAACCATTGTTTGACAAATCTAAAGATAATAAAACAACAACATGAGTCCTAGTATTAGTCAAGTACCATTCTAAAGATAACATAATAACAATCTATGTCCTAGTGGAAACCAACCATCGTTGAGCCAAAATAAGTCATGAGTAAAATATTTTGAGATTATATTTGTAATTGCCAACTATATCAATGTAACCACCCACTATGATATATGTAACCATGTCACTACTATAAATACAATACAAGGATGAAAGGATAACTCATCTATAAATTTTCCACAAGAGCAACGTTTTGGACTCGTATAAAAGAGTCATTTTGACAAGGTTCAACAAGTTTTATATTTGTAGCATTTCATGATTATATAATTATAATCAAGATATATTTTTTAAAAAGATTATCCGTCATTTATCTATTTTATATTTTTTATTATAATTATGATAAATTTTTAGCTCCTACAATTTATTTCCAAAAATACCATAAAATAAAATCACTATTAATAAAAGTGATATAAAGTAAAAATAAGATTACAAAAATTACTCTCACCTAATTAGTTGATTGGCTCATGTCCTTTCTTTCGAAGAAAATTTTATAATAAAATAGAAAAAAAAAGGTTTAATTTATTCTAATTTCAGTGAATTCATAATTAGAAGAGAGTGAATCTTGGACATGTTGTGATGGAGACAACATACCAAAATGTCCATGCACGACCTTTTGGCATTTGGCACATGGTTACATGATAAAATATCTTTGAAATTGTGCTTCCTATTGATTCTTTCAAGTGTTGGACCCTATATATACTATTTAGGGATATGTAACATCGAGGCTCACTTTCACATTGGCCCCCACCATGATGTAGTGGCACAAAAGTTTTGGGGTTTTGATCATTTTAAAATTTTCACTTATTTTGTAAAAGTTTCATACATAATAAGAAAAAAAGACTATATAATAAGGAATAGTTACATTAGATTTATGTTGAATAATTTATCACAACCTTCTTTTATTTTTGGACATGATCTCATTGTATTAGTATATGATCACATTTGTGTGAGATTATGTACATTTGACAATAATTCTAAAAAATGTTTTTAATTTTTTTTAACATTTGAAATTTTTTGTCTTTTAAATATTAAAAACGTTAGAAATACTTTCTAAAATCACTATCAAATGTACTCTAAAGGTCATTTGAAGTAATTATAACGATGATATCTTTATCTAATTATGCTTTTATTAGTATCACTTTTATTAAAATACAAAGTAAAAGAAAACTTATTTATGAAAATTAATTAACTTTTAGATATAAATTTAAAAGTTTTTTTGATAATGCTTATGGAAATATATTGTATGACAAAAAAAAATAAGTTTTTTAGAAAAAACAAAGATTTTTAAGTGATAATGTAAGCTCATGTGATTCTCTAGATTTTTATTTTTATTTATTTTTTATAATTTTATTAAATTTCTAATTTTATGAAAAATGGTTTTAAATATTAGAAAATACTTCTAATCATACAATGATAATTTCTCAACCAACTCCAACAATAATATGAGATATTTTTTTTGGTGGATTATAATTTTAAAGTTTTATTGAAAAAGAAGATCATATCATAATTACTATTATGAGACCAAATTTATTAATGGTAGGAAGCAATTTTGTAAGTTGAGGCCATTTTGTGGTGCCTAACATAATATGCCCTAAATTAAATTATATACCGGTGGATTTGAGAGTAATTTTATGTTGCGTTTGGTTACCAAAAAGTATTAAGGAAAAAAAAAAAGTGTTAAAGAAAATAACTTTCTCATATTTGGTTTCATCATAAAAAATATAAAAGAAAATAATTAAAATTTATATTTTAAAATATTTAATCTTTATATAATAGAGAAAAATAAGTAAAATGAGTTTAAAGAAACATATAAAAATAATTTATTGAGTTTAAAATTATTTTTTATTTTCTTTCACTTTTTCTTTCTACTTTTCTTCTTAATTTTTTTCCCTCAAATTTTCTAAAAACCAAACATATCCTTGGTGAAAATGCTTTTAGTATGTAATTATTTTGTTGGTAACACTTTTATTAGAAATGTTTTTTTTTTTAAATCACCTATTATTTTGATATTAAAAAATAAAAGTAATCTTCTAGTGTATTTTTGGTAATACGGTATATAACAAAAAAAAAAATGATTTTTGGCAAAATATTTGTGGACCCAAATTCTATTAAGATGGGTGTTTAGTAAAACTTAATACTTGTTACTTAATTATTTAAGTTGACTTTAAGTTAAATTATATTTAAGTTGTTTACTTAAAACTTATTATATAATTCTTATTTTAAGTATTAAGATTATTTGATAAAATTAACTTAAAATTTATTTTAAATCCTCAAATTGATATATTTATCCTCATAAATTATAATTAAGACAAAGAAGGTCGAGTAATGATGAAGGTCATAGAGTATCAAAAGAAATCGTAGAGGTTATTAAGACAAATTGAAATAAAAATGTAAAATGAAGATGTGGACTTAAGAATAAGTTAATTATTTTTACTTATTACTTAAAATTGTTTTTGACTTTAAGTCATATAATTACGTTATTTTATCAAACATACTTAATTTATTTGAATTAAATTATTAAATCATTTTAAGTTTATTAAGTTGTTTTATCAAATACCCATGGAGTTTGCGCATTATATGTGAAAATCATTGAAGTTTTTAAATAAAAACAAGGATGGTAGATAATAAAAAAAATCTTATTCAAATTTTCTTATAAATAGATGAACTTTCTTCTACTCTTTAGGACACAAATGAAGAGACAAAAACTTACGATAAAGTAAGTTGAGATCAAGCTTCATTAGTCCTCACATGCGCTTGATTCAAGAATAAGTGGAAGCAACCTTGAATAAAAATCAATTTATGAAATCCGATTAAAGGATTACATATTCTTTAGTTTAAAGAATATTACAAAACATTCTGTTTTTAATTTGATATATTAATTTGAAAAAATATAAAAATAGGAATCCCAACTTATATAAATCAATTTTGTCTTCATGTATTTAAAAATATTTTAAAATATATACACTTTTTCACAAGTCAAATAATTATTTCTTGAAATATTTTTTTATTTTTGATAATATTAAATAAAATTATCAAAAAATTAATTTATTATTTTAATTTGATAAAAGTATCTTATAAATAAATATATTATAAATTTTTTATTGTATAATATGAAATACAAATCATTGTGACTTTTTTTTTTAGAATAATAAAATATTTCTAATTCTCTAATTAATAATGATTTTATATCCTTTATTATATAAATCCACTCATCTTCTCATTTTTTTAAAAATAAAATTGAATAAAATTTTTGTTAGTTGACATCAACAACAAAAATAAAAATTTAAAAATTGAAACTAAAATACTTAAAAAATAAATGCAATTAAAAAAAATTATGAATTAAATATAATTAAAACTAAAAACATAAAAATTAAATAAATATATAAAATATTTATTATATCTATATTTTTTACTAGTGTGTTTTAGTGAAGTGAAAGTTAATATTTTATTTTTAGATTTTTAGCTTTAAAGTTTAAAATTTATAATTTTATTAATCTCAAATTAGTTGTCTGAATAAACAATTTTTTAGTTAGTATTATCAACTTGATAAGTAAAATAATCATTTTAGGAAATTATTATTTAATTTATGAAAAAATGCATATATTTTAAAATATTTTTAAATGAGTAAAAATAAAATATAAAATTTAATAATCTGTTTTTCTATATTTTTCTAAATTAGAGTTAAACCCACTTTTCCCTGTAATATTCTTAAATTTGTTTGAGAAAAATACTAATATAATAGTGTACAGTGTACATGACAAGTGGACAAGTGCAAATAGATGACACCAAGAGTTGGTGAAACAGTCTTGTCAGCGTCCCAAGGTGACAAAACAAACAATTGGACAAAATCATTGGTGGAGACAGCTTGAGTGCGCCCACCCAAATCACTTTCACGGCTTTTTCCCAGCCAACGTGAAGCCACGTCAGAATTGCAACATGCGGTATATTAGTATCATTTCCTTTTAAACACATTTAATTTAAATAAATATATATAAAATGTGTTTTCAAGTTTTATATATTTTATTAATTTATCATCCAATGTTACAAATTATATTATATAATTATTTTTTTAAAAAAAAACATAGGTGTATTATTTTGTCTTTTATTTTACCTTAAAATTTCTTTTATTCATATTTTTTTTTTCAAAACTTTCATGAATATTTTTTAATATATTCGTAAAATTTGACAATCCTTCTATTTTCTTGCAAAGGTGTTCAAGGGGTGATTGAGGTATTAATTCAATACATATAATTCAAATTTTTCTTGATTTGGTGGTAACCCATTTAGACGAGCAATCGCTGCTTCGTTCTCGCCTTTAAGTGTGCAGAGCTTGAATCATCTATAAAACGCGTATTTGTGAGTACCAAGTTAGGGACCACCTCTCATCTACCATCTTGATAAAGTCTCTTGGAATTTAGAGAAAAGAGATAGAGAAGAGAGAAAGGGAAGATTTTGATGAGATTGCGAACATGACTCGTTCTTGCAAATGTTTTAATCCAAACAACCCAAAGACAGATGGAGAGAAAGAAAAAGACAAGGAGAAAAAGAACGAAAAAGACCAATATTCCAAAAGGTGTTGCTGTTGGTAGGCCATTTTCAAGAGACTCGGGATGTAATGGTACTTAGCTCGATATTTTCATAGATGCATTTATATAATCCATTTCAAAAGTGTCCTTTTCACTAATGCCATCTCCTGATTAGCCTTTTCATGTATTATATAAGCTCATCTATTTTCTTTAATGTACCAACTTTCATATTTTATTTTAACTTCGATTTAAAATTTCTCAAATTATCGATCATTATATTTTAACTTTGATTTAAAGTTTCTTTAATTTCCGTTTCCTAGAATAAGAGTGGCAAAGGTGCTGAATGGATTCAGATGGAGGCTTTCCATCTTTGACAATGAATAGAATATCCACCCGAAAATACCAGCAGTTTTTTTTGGGTTAAAAAAACGAATAATAATATTAAAATTTTCGAATTATAATATTTTAAAATTCATGAAAATCTCAATATATTTTGAAATAAAATTTAATTTTGTACAAATCACAATGGCTAAATATGAAATGAATGGCCAATAATTTCTTAAATAAATAATGTACTCATAATTTTCATAAATATGAATACTAAAATTACAATGAAACATAAATCATGTATTCTTTTAGTAAAAAATAAGGATAACATTTTAATAGTATTATAAAATATAAATAAAATATAAATATTAATATTTAAATAAAGTTATAAATTGATTTTTTTAATTTAAAATAAGAAATACTATTTTAGAAAATGATAATGGCTTTAATAATAATTTGCTTAAAATGAATTATAAAAATAAATATAATTTATATTAGGATAGAACCCTTAAAAATACGATATGATGTAATAATAAAAGGTTTTTATTGATATATTTTTTTTAATTATGATTCTACTTTTCCTTTTACTATCATTTTCATGCATTATTAATGTTGAAAATTCAGACCTTATATCATTTGCATTATTGTAGAGCCTTAATTTTGGGTCTTGGGCTTGCGTTTCTTTTATACCCTTGTGCTGTATATTTTTGGCCATCTTTTAGATGTTTCTAGACACTTCTTTAAGAGCCGGTAGATAAGACACGTGGGAGCATGAGATTCCACTTATAGAGAGAAATATGGGCTATGAGGGAATGACACGTAGTAGGGGAAGGACAAGACTGCTTTTTCGGTTTGTTATAGAGAGAGGATATTCTCTTTGGTGGTGAGAATTCCAGGTCATTTGGGGAGAGAGGGAGAATTGAGTAGAGTGAATAGGGGAGAAGAGAAGTATTGTGGGTTTTTAGGGAGAGGGTAGAGTCAAGAGGCGAGAAAAACTTGTGGAAGTTGTGAAGGAAGGAGCTAGAAATAGACTAGAGAAGAAGGAACTGTAAGTTTTCTTTAGCTTTGTGAAGAGAAGTTTGCGGCAAAGAGGCGCTTCTTGGTAAGTTGGTGTGGACAAGCATTTTTTACGTGCGTCCCACTTGATTGGCAAGATTCGCTTTTATTTAGTGAAAAATTGATTTTTGAAAAGTTCGGAATCACCACTTATTTTATTTTTATTTTAAAGGGAAAATAAAATAAGAAATAAAATCCTAAAAAAAATGATTTCATAGTTTTTGAAAAAATATGTTTTTGGAAAACCCGAGTTTAGGTTTGGGGATTAGGTTACCTATTAGAAAGGGTACCTTTAGGAGGTAGCACCCCTCTAAACTCCATAAAAGTCTCTACTCACTAAATTGAGGGAAATGTAAATACTTCCTTAGTTCCTACTCCATGATACTTGCAAGTCAGACTCACATTGTCTTAGAAGAACACAATCTACAGGTTCCAATAGCTGCAAAACATAGATGAAATCCCTTGTTGTGATGGCCATCGCGTTTGCCGGAGAATCCCAAAAAGCACTGCCTTTACCACCAATCTTCAAACCACAAGTTCAAAAGCAAAGTTGGATGATCTGCTCATTACTGATGTCTTTTGGAGCTGTCAAGATTTTCCTGAGTAGTTAGTGGTTGAATGACAATTTGGCCTATTCCATCTTGAAGCTCTCTTGAAATAGACAAGCTGACTGAGTTATCTACATCTGTGCAGCCATCCTCAGCCAGATCTGAATCGCTATCTGGAAGCTGATCCCCATCTAAAAAGGACCAAAAGTTAACAGAACCACTAATAGGTGCACTATTACTTCCAGTGAATTTTCGAGGCTTCAAGCATTGGCAATTGCTACCTCTGACACCCCCCGCTCCACAGTCACAAAAGAATCGACTTGAATGAGAATAAACAACACGATGATCACGATCACAAACTTTGGTACACACAGAGCAACATCCTTTTGACAGTCGGATCACATGTATAACAAAAATACCAGTGTTGTTCCATAAAATTGCTGCCACTGGATGTAAATGTGCATACCTTGGAAGCAAGTGCCCTTTCACTGTTGCTGTAATCTTCCTCATCCTTATCCATGCTAGCAACCTCACCATCAGATGTTGCATCATTCTCATCTTCATCTACAGAAGTTGCATCACATTCAAGAGAAGTCGATCCTGTTTCTTGATTAGCTGAAAGAACCAGAGTTTTAGAATTTTTCCTTGAACCTACTGGTCTAGAAGCCACAGGTCCAACCCCAATACTATTGCTAGAAAAAGGCTTCCCAGGAGATTTTTCCAAGGTACTCTTAGTAGACCTACAATCACTCAAGACAGTTCCAAAAAAAAAACCAAAGAGAAACTATAACCCTTGAAGCAGACCTTCCTCACCAGATAGCTTTTCCATCAATGCTACAGTCCTCTTTAAAAGTGGCGTCATCAGGGATTCCCCTCTAGAAAGTTGAACTATAAAATGGAAATAGGACTTGGCTGTATGGATATCAAATAAAACAAATGCTGTATCAAGTGAAATCAGCATGGCTTCAAACAAATGACTAGCTCTTTTGATTGCATATCATGTGGGGATGCAAGCCATAAAATAAAATTCATAGTTGATTCTCTGAGAGCTGTGGAACTGGCTTTTGCACAGGAAACCCCTTCTGAGGCATCTACTGCACAACCCACCAGCCTCTTCTCCAACCATTTAGACAGACAAAGCAAATCCATGCTAAGAAATTTTCTTTGTATCTTCTGCTTGAGGTCAGGGCAGAGGTCTTCAGATAAAAGATCAACAAAGAAGTTAAGGACCTTCGCATTAACCGATCCAGAGTAACAATTATCCAATGAATCAACCAGAATCAATAAATCACCACGTTGCAACCCATAAAGCTGCTCGACCTTTTCAGACACATCAACCATACTGACATAAAATTTGGAAATGACAGCCAGTGAAGGGTCTTTCCTGAGGATATCCATCATATCAATTGCCTTGGTCACTATACATTCATGAATACTTCCATCACTTACTTTTCCAGCATTGATATCCCTTAGAAAACCTTCCATCTGCTTCATCTGAAATAGGTAGCTAAAATCTGATCCTTCCATTCCAGCACTCAAACTGTGATAAATAGCTTCACAATTCCCATGAAGACTTTCAAAGATCCTATCACACTTGATAGTCATCACCGAATCAAGGATCTCCTGCAGAACCTCAGTCTCCATAAGAATGTTTCCCCTCGCATCCTTGATTTTCAGCAGCCCATCTAGAAGGCAAATGATCCCTCTTATGCTTAGAATGCATGAAAGAAGAGTTCCACTGGAAGCTTGAAGATGAGAGGGGAAACCATGCAATATACATTCCCAAAAGACCTTCGATGGGAATCCAGAAGCTCTTTTCTTAACCATTTGATCCAGATAGAAAAGATGAAACTGAAACTCTGCTCTCTTTGTTAGAGAAGCAAGAGAGAGAAATTTAATATATATATTGTTCAAAGAACACGGTTGCAATAGATGGAGACAGGCTGTAATAACAGCTAGTAAAAAATAACAAACCAATAACAATAAAGCTAACAAATAACAAGTGGACTTCATCTCGTGAGATCAGTAACTAACTCCTTTTTTCTTGGCTTATCATCCCCCCTCAAGTGAAAGGGTCTTGGAGCTATACAAAGCTGAGATTTGAGGGACAAGAACCTTGAACTTGTGAGATGCTTAGTCAATAAATCTGCTGGCTGCTCTTCAGTGGGAACAAAGTGCAGCTGTATCTTTCCTCTCATGACTTGATCTCGTATAAAATGAAGGTCTATTTCTATATGTTTAGTTCTAGCATGAAACATAGGGTTCTTTGCCATACGGTAAGCACTGATATTATCATACCAAAGCAGAGGTATTGCAGGTATTGGCACACATAGCTCTTGCAGTAAGGCTTGCATCCAAACAATCTCAGCAGTAGCGAAAACAAGGCCACGATACTCAGACTCTGCACTGCTGTGAGACACTACTTTTTGTTTGGTAGAGGACCAAGAGACTAAGTTACCTCCTAGATAAACGAGATATCCACTTGAGCTGCGCCTATCAACAAGGTGAGCACCCCAATCTGCATCTGTGAATCCCTCTATTGTCAAGTTACTTGAAGGACTTAATAAGAGCCCATCTTGCATTGTTCCTCTTAGATACCGAAGTATTCGTTTGACTGAGAGCCAGTGAGTTGTGGTTGGTTGTTGCATAAATTGGCATGCCTTATTGACAGCAAAGGTTATATCAGGTCTTGTCAAGGTAACATACTGAAGTGCCCCTACTACACTTCGATAATGAGTAACATCTGCCATAGGATCTCCATCAAATTTAGACAAGTTCTTCCCAACAGCACCAGGTGTTTTTGCCGGTTTGGTATAAAAACATTTCAGTTCTATGAAACAGATCTGAAATGTATTTGGTTTGACTCAAAGTCATAGAGCCTTCATTGTAAGAAATCTCTATACTGAGAAAGAATGAGAGTTGACCCAAGTCTCGTAAGGCAAAAACTGAATCAAGTTTAGCTATGAGAGAAGAAATCTGTGTGGAGGAGCTACCTGTTATGATTATATCATCAACATAGACAAGAACTATCAAAGTAATGGCCTTACCAAAGTGTAGAAACATAGAACTATCAGTCCGAGACATGCTGAATCCCCACTGAAGAAGAGCAGAGCTGAGTCTTTGAAACCAAGCTCGTGGGGCTTATTTTAAGCCATATAAATCCTTCTTCAATCTACACACTCTATTTGGGAATTGAGTGTCAAAGTATCCAGGAGGTTGAGACATACAGACTTGTTTTTCTAGCTCACCATTAAGGAAGGCATTGTGAACATCAAGCTGTCGAATTTCCCACTTAAAACTGAGAGCAACAGTAAGTATGGCAGCCTTAACTACTGGACTAAAGGTCTCAAAATAGTCCAGACCATGAGTCTGATTATATCCTTTTGCCACAAGCCTGGCTTTATACCTCTCTATATTCCCATCTAGCTTATGTTTCAGTTTATACACCCACTTACAGCCAATCACATTGACATCGGGTGGTTGTTCAACAAGATCCCAAGTATGGTTTCGATGAAGAGCAGCAATCTCCATTTCCATAGCTTTAGTCCAATTTGGATCTTTGAAGGCTTGTTTGAGAGTAGATGGTTCTGAAACCTTTATGGCAGAGAGATCAAGAATGGTCTTTTTCTTGGTTATACCACGCATGGACCTTGTTGTCATTTGTGGAGTAAGAGCAGTGACTTGAGGTTCTGGAACAGATTTAGGTGGCAAATCTGTAGCAGGAGAAGAACTAGATGTGTCCAGAGGTGAAGAAGAGGCTGTAGGAACAGGACTTTCACTTGTGGATAGAGAATGAGAATCTATGGAAGCATGACTGATTTTTGAATCTGGGAGAAGACATGGAGTAAGAAAAGAAGTAGGAGCTATAATGGTAGGGGTAGAGCCTTCTGCTAAAGTATCATTAGACGAAATGGAAGACTTGGACTGAGCAAGTGGGAAAGTTGATTCATCAAAGACCACGTGGGGAGTAATATAGATTCTTCTAGTTGCATAATCAAGACATAAAAACCCCTTGTGATTCAAACTATAGCCAAGAAAAAGACATTGGACAGATCTGTACTGCAATTTATGAGTGTTGTATGGCCGAATGAAAGGATAACAGAGGCAGCCAAATACACGAAGAGATTTATAATCAGGATGCCTTCTAAAAAGAGTGAAGTAAGGAAAGTCATACTCGAGAACTTTGCTTGGCATTTGATTGATAAGAAAAGTTGCTGTCTGAAAAACGTAGTGCCAGTACTTCATTGGCAAGGAAGCATGAGATAACAAAGCCAACCCAGTTTCAACTATGTGTATGTGCTTCCGCTCAACTCTGCCATTTTGAGCTGAGTTGTATGGACAGGAGAATTGATGGGCAATACCAACTGCTTGAAGAAAAGACATAAAAGATCGAAATTCTCCACCATTATCAGACTGTAAGCACTTAATTTTGGTGTCAAACTGATTCTCCATTTGAAGCTTGAATCGCTTAAAGATGGGAAGGGCCTGATCCTTTGTTTGTAATGAATAAAACCAAGTGTACTTGGAATAATCATTTACAAAAAGAATGAAATATTTCGCTCCATATGTAGATTTAACTGAGGCAGGTCCCCAAATATCAGTATAAACAAGTTCTAAAGGTTTAGATGCACGAAAATTTGAGAGCTAAGTGGATAGTCTATGACTTTTAGCTAACTGACAATCAGAACAAACAATAGATTTATATTTCCCAGAAACAACATTACAAGTATTCATAACTTTTGAAACAATGTTAGAAGCAGCATGGCTTAGTCTATTGTGCCATAACTCTGCTTTATTTTCATCAGTACTAGAAAAATGGGAATGAAAAGTAGAAGCATTATTAATACTACTATAAGGTTTCTTATTGCTGAACACAGGAAACTTGTAAAGCCCATTTTCAAGCTTGCCTTGAGCAAGAACCATCTTCGTATGTCGATCCTTCACAAAGAAAGCATTAGAATGAAACTCAATCAAGGCATTATTATCTTAGCAGAACTTAGCCACACTAATCAAATTAGCTGAGATAAAGGGAACATGAAACACCTTCTTGAGTTGAAAAGAATGTGTATGAGAATGAAGCTGTTTAGAGCCAATATTGGAGATGGAGAGATGATTACCATTACCAATAGTGACTCTATCTATTCCCGTGTATGGTGAAGTACTGGTTAAATTCCCCAAATTCTGAGTCAGATGGTGACTTGCTCCAGAATCCAAATACCAACTCTCATATACAGAACTATTAGAAGCAGAAGCAACCATATCAGGTATATTGTTTTGATTCCAATTATTTAAAGAATGAGAAGTAGTAGTCTGACCACCTTGAAAAGAGATATCAAACCTGTGATAACAGATCTGAGCAGTGTGGCTAAACTTACCACATAACTGACATTGAGGTTTCTCACTTGGACTGGAATTTTGCCTTCTACCTTGTCCATTTCTACCTCCACGTCCACGACCTCTGTAGGTGTAATTATTGTTATTTGGAGCATAGCCTTGTCCACGACCTCCATTAAACTTCCTTCCACCACCTCTGTTATTAGAGGAAGAGGCATAATTGGCAGACATTTGTTCAATCGAGCTTTGTTGCTCAAGACGATGCTTAAAGGCTAATAGCACACTATGTATAGCTTCAAGAGAGATCTTATCATTTCTAATGTTGATAGTAGTAACAACAACATTGTAGTTAGATCCAAGACCTCCAAGAAGATTCATAACCTGATCTTGTTTTGAGACAGGTTCTCCAATAGTAGCTAGATTATCAGCAGCTCCTTTGATCTTCATTATGTAGTCTATCATCAACATTGATCCTTTCTTTGTGGATTGTAATTCGAGTCTGAGTTGCATTATCCTAGCTCTTGAAGAACATGAAAAAATACTTTCCAAGGCATTCTAAGTAGAGCGAGAAGTATTATGGCCTATGATCTATGCCATGATACCTGGTGTGAGCAACGAGTAGATCCAATTGAGGATTGTTCGATTTTGTCTCCTCCAAGCAACAAAAGCTGGATTGATCACTCCTGGACTCATATCTTTCTCCGGACAGATAGAGGTTCCATCAATGAAATCCTTAAAGCCATTAGCAAAAACGACATTATCAATCTGAGATCTCCACAGGATGTAATTCATCCGATCAAGTTTCACAGGCAGAGTGTGATTAAGCATTTGATAGGAAGGAATGGACGCCATTGTTGAGCTTTGTCTAGATCCAATCGAACCAGAGGAAGAAGAAGATTGTGTCAGAGTAGAGGCCATGTTTGGATCGAGAGAAACCAAAAGAAAGTGAGAAAGAGAAGAAAAATTCAAACCTTGAATGTGAGCTCTGATACCAAGATAGAAAAGATGAAACTAAAACTCTGCTCTCTTTGTTAGAGAAACAAGAGAGAGAAATTTAATATATATATTGTTCAAAGAACACGGTTGCAATAGATGGAGACAGGTTGTAATAACAGCTAGTAAAAAATAACAAACCAAGAACAATAAAGCTAACAAATAACAAGTGGGCTTCATCTCATGATATCAGTAACTAACTCCTATTTTCTTGGCTTATCAGATCCAACTTTGATAAAAGACCATAAACAGACTCCAGATGATAAGGTTACTCCACTCTTATCAAGAAGCCCATCTTGTATGCCTTCGTCAACACTAGTATGTTTCAGAAGCAATAAAGGTGAAAACCTATCACCATGGTACTGATCATTGTCAATTGTAAAGAGAAATGCTTTCTGGTAAGCTTGTAAATATCTGTTCAAGAAAGATGACAATATCCTTGAGACTTTGGCAAATTACCCAGCCTCTAATAAACTGGAAATTAGGCCTTTTGCAAGAGTAAGATATTCATTATCACTGGATGCATATTCAGGAGAGATTGGACCCATTCCAGGGACACCGTTTTTTAGGTAATATTCCCCAATTCCAGTTTGAAGCAAGGAGAGTACCAGAGACAACCACATTCCATTCCTCAAGAAATCCCAGCGTAGGTCCTCAATGTCATCTGTTATGTGCACAACATTCAAGTGCTGCAGTACACCAATTACCACATCCAAAAAGCTAATGCCCTCACCAAGAACACCAGAATGACCTAGAAAAGAATGGCTAAAGTGAAATAAATACTTTACATATGATAAATCGAGAGTCTGCAAGTTATTCCAGAGTGGTAAGGGATGGTCTAATGTAGAGCCCATTGTAGGAATATCCCAACAAAGTATAAAAATGTACCTTTCAAGAGTAAGGTCTTCCACAGTTGTAGGTTTCTTGCCTTTCCAGCACATATATCATCCCAATGCAAGCATAAGGATTGGATGACAAGATCATCCCTACAAAGTGAGGCAGGAAGTGATGCAACATCAGAAAGTTGATTGACCAAACTACTGAGGAAATGGTCTTCTTTGATCCAGGCACCCATTATGTTCTCAACTGCAATTGATGCCTAAGATGACAAATTATCACTTGTGTTAACAGAAGGATTGGATCCAACAAGTGGTGCTTCCCTTAACTTGGATCTCAAATCAAGAAGCAATGATGAAGGACAAGCACGGAGGTAAAATATCATATGACGAAGCACTAAAATCAACCTTGAAACTAGTATAACCCAGCATGACAATTGAGTGCTAATTTGACTCATGCCCAATTGGTGTCTCAGCTGATTTGTGTTCAGCTGGTGCTCCTTGATTGAGGAAGTGATCAACAAAATTTATACCTATAACACCATACACTAGGGTAGCAAATACAAAGCTACTATAGTATAGTGGCTCTAAGGATCGTTCACTGGGAATGATTTGCAAGCAATCAAGGATACCAATTCCAAGTGAATTGGTTTTGTTTCATTTCACGGTTAGTTTAAGAAATAAAACACAAACTTTGATTTGTAAAGGTTGAGATTTAAACTAACTAACTTAACAGAAGTTTGGAATAATTTAGGAAGAAAAGCATTCCTTGGAGATTTAGGTTCACTGGGGTGGTTCCTCATGCAAAAGACATAGCTCCGGTCAGATGGTTCATTTCCTCGCATTAGAGATTCAACTTAGAGTCAAGTCTCTAACCGGTGATGTACAGAGACTCCTTCAATTAGATTTCACTTTAATTCTCTCACTGATGCAACTTGCAATGGTTCATGCCTCTCACGAGCACTTACCATTCAAGGTGATCTTTAACCTTGGACTTCCCTTCACAAACTCGCAAGAGATAACTAATGGATGCCTCCTAGGAGTCCAAAAGCTTACCAAGTGTTGGTAATTCTAGAAAATCCTACCTTGAAGACACCTACCAGAGGCTCGCAAGGGGTAACTAGTGCATTTCCACGGTTGGAAATCACTTGCCTTACCAAGTGTTGGCCTAGGTGGCTCCAAGGTGTTTTAAGTTAACTAAAAACATTGAAATCACTAAAGGATTTCACTTCCTCTTCATTATTAGCTAAAACCACAGAGCTTTGCATTCTTGCACTTGGAACCTTCCCCGGCAACCTTAGCTCCAAGGAATTGGAGGTTTAGTTACTCATTCTCTGGGGAAAACTCCTCAGAGAATTCATAACTTAGAAATAAAATGAAAATACAAAGTGAGAAGGTAAGGCAGTAGAAAGAAAAAACCTTTACTAGCTTACCAAACGTTTTCAGAAGGAACTCCTCTCTGAGAACAGGCTCCCGAGAGGTATTTATATCAAACTAATATAAAACTAATTCTTACAAAGATATTTGGTCTTTTTACTAACTTAAAAACTAAGGAATCATGTAATTGGTGGTTTACAAGGAGTATTTTGGGATTTAGACAACAAAAATCTAATGGAAAATATCTCCCAATGTCGGTAGCAAGCTTCGGGAGGCTTCAGGAGCCATTTCGCAGGTGAAAAGTGGTGTCTGCGAAATTTCGCAGACACCCAAGAGGGCTGCGAAATTATTTCGCAAGACTGAGCTATCTTCACCAGGCTGCAAAGTTGGCTTCCACCTTGAAGTTTCCAGCTCCCTTCTCGCGGCATGGTTCGTGCATCGTCAGAAGGAGAAACACCTTACTGTACAAAAGTGCTGCGAAATTCTCGCAACAAAAGGCTGATTCCGCAACACTTTAGAGTGACTGGCTTGTAATGGCTGCAACTTCTTCGTTTCAACTCCGAATTGCGCACCGTTTGAAGCATTGGGTTGTTGACTTCCTGAGCTTTGAAATGGTATATAGCTTGCATCATTTGGACTTCAGAAAGTGCTCCAAAAGTGGCTGCTACGACTGTCATCAAGAATATGCTTCATGGCATATTCTCTTTGCTTTTTCTCCTTGCAATCCGGATTCACTCTTGGCAATTGAATTCTAAGCTTTGCCCAAGATTCCTCATAGCTCTCCTCATTCTTGACTTGCTTTGGTGATCAAAATACTAACAAAAACACCAAAACTTACACAAAGTGATCAAAATTGCTTTAAAGGATCCTTAACATGTCAGTTGAGTTAAAAGGCCTAAACTACTACTCAAAAGTGTTAAAAAGGATTAATTAAAGGCTATCAAATAGCACTTTTTGAGTAGTAATCACTCCTCCCAACCGACATATTGCTAGTCCCTTAGCAATATAGGAGAGAAAATTAAAAATAAATAGCAAACTAATCTACAATTTACAACATCATGCTAAAGGAAAATAATTCTTAAGTGGCATGATGATCTAATTCTCACATGAATCATTGAAGAAATACAAACCCAAATCTCAACAAGAGTCATAACACCTATGCTAAACACTGTCAATCAAGGGAGTGCATTATGCAAACTGAAGTTTAAAATCATTTCATTTTCTAAGAACTAAACTTCAATCTTCCACAAAAATCTATGTGTATTGGTTCCTTAGGTTCCGAGAATAATATGCTACTAATCTCACCCCCCAACCTAACTCTTTTCAACACTTTAGCAACCTGACCAAAATCAATAAGAAAAGAACACACTTTCATTTTTTTTTTTTTTTTTTTTTTTAGTAAGGTAGCTTTCTGGGGTACTCTTTATGACTTGTCCATGTAATAGGGGTCCATCGATGACTCCCAACCAATTAAGGTTTAGGGCACCAAGTTTTAAAGATCTTTCAACCACTAACTCCTCGGATTTTTCCCCGGACTTTTAAGAATGAGCTTCTAATACCCAAGCATCTACCATATGCTAACTTTACCTATTCACCCTTGTAACGAGCATTGAGGTTGGTGACTCCCAACCAATTAAGGCTTAGGGCACCAGGCTTTAAAGGCTTTCACCATATGCCCCTCAGACCTTGCTCGGGTTTCAAGGCAAGCAAACAACTTTCTTTATTTCAAAGGCTCATTGGCCTTTTGCAGGGTGTTTCAATTTTTATCAAATGAGGTCAAATATACCAAGTCTCAAAATTATCCTAAGTCAAGAGGGAAATAGCTTTTCATCTTATAATCGGAAACTAATGTGCACAGTGTGTGGATAGTTTAAAGTGGAAGAACTAAATTCAATCACAGTAGAAGTTTCAACAATTGAACCACTTTAGTAAGCATAATCCATACTCTAAGTCAAGTGAAAAACAACAGTTCAATTTCTCTTGGTTTAATTTGAAAATTTTTCCTCAAAATTCATGGAGAATAGAGTAACACGAGTAAAAAGTAAAAACTACAACTAATTAACCAATATAATTGCAATACCAAAAAGATTTAGAATACTTCCTTCCTCATACCCCCCAACCGAACTGAGCATTGTCCTCAATGTGATTTGAGTGACTGTAATAAAAGGGAGGAAGTGGTACCTCCATGCTGATATCAAATTCGAATATTGATTGGGGAAAACCACATGTTTCAAAAAGAATAGAATATATGAGAAAAGGAAATAAGGAGAACTTAATGCTAAGTTTTAACAAGAAATATTCAACTTGTATTACTTTGAATTCATTTGATTACAATGCAAAAGACAAGTAACACAAGGAATCCCATATATAGTACCAAAATACTGGGATTTCATTTTAACTAAAACAAAACAAACATGCATAAAAACATAAACAACAAATATATATAATGTCTGATAAGTGGGGTGATAGTGCTAGGCAGAAGGATCTGCCTCTCCAGTAGGTGGATCAGCTAGTGCTTCGGGTTCTGGAGGATGAGACTCTGAAGGCTGAGAGTGTGGCTCTGGTGGAGTCTCAGTGGAAGGCTCTACAGCTTGTGGCAGATCGAAATGGACTTGAAGCTGCCTTAGGATGGCAGCTTGTTGAGCTTGAGAGGCTAACATCTGCTCCTGGCATGCTTTGATGGCTGCCAACTCCTGAGCAAGATTGCTCTGGCTAGCTGTAAGAGTCTCCAATGCTCGGCACAGCTCTCGATATTCGGATATAGGGATGGCCATCCTCGGCTCAGCTGATGTGGATGGCTGTGATGGAGCAGGTGCAGCTGGTGGAGCTCGAGGGATGGCAGGAGTAGCAAGTGTAATACCTTCAGGTGGATGTCTTGGGGAGGCTCTCCTTGCTGCTAGTTGAGGCTGCCCAGGCTGATCAATTTTGTAGGCCGTCATATTATTCCATTTATCAAGGGTAAATGACTCACGGCATATTCTCTTTCTTTCTTGCTGAGGCTCAGAGGGGTATCCGAGATGCTCCAAAACTTGGCATAGCAGCCTTGGGAAGAGGAGGGGAATGCAATCTGCTCTTTGAAGTTTCTTCTTGTGAACCTTTTCCTCAAAGTATAGAAGGGCTGCCATGATCAAATGATGAGGCCCAAAGAAGAATCCTTCTGACATTCTGTACAGAGCTTCCAGGAGAACTCCCCTTCTTTGGGTCCAATGCTGCAGGGGATAGATATTATGCCTCAAAAAGGCATCAATCAAAAACATCACTGGAGGTAGCTCCCCCCTCAACAGGTGTGACCGATTTGCAGCTCCTCTGGTTAGTGTGCGAACCATCTCTAACTCAGTAGGATTTACCCAAGCTTTAAAATTGTCGAATTGGGTTGGCTCAAAAGGAATTTGCAGGGCTTCAGCAATATGTCTTGCTCCCAAAATACCATGTCTTCCATCAATTATAAAATGAATCAAGGTTGGATTTCTTACTTCTTTGGTTGTCATGGTCTGGTAGAAGTCCGTGACTACCCGGGGATAGAAAAAATCCCTTGGAGCTAGCAGATGCTCCATATGATATCTCCTCAGTAGCTGGAAGGATTGGGCAAGCTCTGGCCTCACTCTGAATGCTGTTAAATCGAAGCAAAGCTCAGAGTGGAATGCCCGTGTTCAACAATCCAAGTTTCCTTCGATTGGGGGCTGGGGCAGCATTGGTCTTCGGATCATTTCTTCCAGAGGTGCTTCAGCTGCAATTTGGGGCTCTGGAATTGGCGCTGGAGGCTCCTGAGCTTTTTCTTGGGGTGCCGGAGGTGGTACCGGCGATGAAATTGGAGTTGCTTCAGGTGAGGGAATTGGCGAGGGAACCGGTGACGGCACTGGAGTTTGAACCGGTGAAGGATTTGGTGAAGATACCGGAGATTGAACCGGTGATGGGTTTGGGGACTGCTTAGGGGATTGCTCAGTCAAATCAATTGGTTCAGAGCTCTCAACCCTGGGCTTCTTCTTCAATGGCTGACCGCCTGACCTTGTTAAATATCGCCTTGCCGGCGGCTTTGGTGGCGCCGGCTTCACTGGAGAAGGTTGTGGTCTCGACGGCGAAGGCTTTGGAGCAGGTTCTGGAACAGAACCTGGACTTGGATCCTTTCCCAGACTCCTTTTGCGGTTCGAAGGGGATGAAGACTTTGCCCCTCGCGTTCGTGCCATTTTGGTCTATCGATCTTTGGCCGGCGCTGCTAAACGGAGAAGACGACCGGAGAAACGGACGGCGTGGCTTGGTGAAGAAGACGAAGGGGCTGCAAGAATGGTGCTCTGATTTTTGAAACCCTTTTCGCAGAACTTTTGACCGGTATAAATAGGAAAAACGGAAGCCCAGGGGTCAGTTTAAGTTTCGCAACAAAACGCCAATTTCGCAGCAACTTGCCATTTTCGCAGCAACTTCGCAGTGAGTTTCGCAGCTGCGAAATTGATGTCACTGTGCTGCGAAGTGGCACTCGTGTGCCAAATCCACTTTCGCAATTGCGAAATACTCTGCGGAATAGGACTTTTGGTTCGAAATCACGCTTTTTCATTTCGCAACGCGTTTCGTAGCTGCGAAATTGATGCCACTGTTCTGCGAAGTGGCACTCGTGTGCCAAAACCACTTTCGCAATTGCGAAACACACTCGCAGAGGCTTCTACAGTGCTGCGGAATGGGTTGGCAGCAAAATGCCAATTTCGCAGAAGTTTCCTTCACCCTGCGAAATTTCGCAGAGCTCTGTTTTTCCCCTGTTTTTGCTCTGTTTCGGCTCCAATTTCGGCCCGATTTTTTTCTTTTCGATTTCCTTGAAATTTCTTCCACCTGGGATCATTTAAAACGATTAAAACACACCTAAAAACATGATTTAAGATAAAAAAACTAAGATCAAAAGCATGGAAACAACTTGAAAATTTACAAAATTTACAAAAATTTTGGACTGTGGTAAAACCACGTCCAGCAAACCCATTTCACTTAGGCTTTTTGAGGTTCAAGGAGGTTGATTGCCTCCTTTTCTGATTTGAATGACTCCATGAACGGCTTAAGACGATATCCATTGACTCTAAAGCTGTCCTTGCCATTGGAATTCAATAAGTCCACCACTCCATTGGAATATACTCGGTGAATAACAAATGGACCAATCCACCTTGACTTGAGCTTCCCAGGAAAGATATGGAGTCTTGTGTCATACATCAGAACTTTTTGTCCTTCCTGAAATTCCTTGTTGGAGATGAGTTGATCATGCCACTTCTTCATCCTCTGCTTTGCAACTTTGGAATTGATATAAGCATTATTTCTTAATTCCTCCATCTCATTAAGGTCTAGAAATCTCTTTTCTCCGGCCTTAATCAGATCCATGTTCAGCTTCTTTATTGCCCACCAAGCTTTGTATTCAACTTCCACAGGGAGATGGCATGCTTTGCCATAGACAAGATGATAGGGAGACATCCCAAGAATAGTCTTATAAGCTGTTCTATATGCCCACAATGAATCATGAAGCCTAATAGACCAATCCTTTCTGTTGGAATTCACCACTTTCATCAAAATGTTCTTTATTTCCCTGTTAGCTAGCTCAACTTGCCCGGAAGTCTGAGGATGATAAGGTGTGGCCACCTTATGCTTCACTCCATACTTGGATAACAGAGCTTCAAAAGGTTTGTTGCAAAAATGAGCTCCTCCATCACTGATTATGGCCTTGGGCACCCCAAATCTTGAGAAAATGTTCTCCTTAAGAAACTTGAGAACCACCCTGTGATCATTTTGTTTACAGGGGATTGCCTCAATCCATTTAGAAACGTAATCCACCCCCACCAAGATGTAAGAATTACCAAAAGACATTGGGAAAGGTCCCATGAAGTCAATGCCCCAAACATCAAATATTTCAACTATCAGAATGGGGTTCATAGGCATTTGATTTCTTTTTGTTAGCTTTCCAAGCCTTTGGCATCTATCACAATTCCTACACATGATGTGGGCATCTTTGAAAAGAGAGGGCCAAGTAAACCCTGATTGCAATACCTTCATGGCTGTTTTCTGAGAGGCAAAGTGGCCTCCACATGCATTCTCATGACACTGAGATAGAATCCCTTGCTGCTCATCTTCAGGGACACACTTCCTAATAATCTGATCTGCACAATACTTAAAGAGAAAGGGCTCTTCCCAATAATAAGAATGAATTTTGGCAAAGAAGTGTTTCCTGTCCTGTGCATTCCACTCACTTGGAATTTCACTAGTTACTAAATAATTAGCAATATGAGCATACCAAGGAGTTTTCACTAGGAACATGAGTGATTCTTCAGGAAAATCATCATTGATAGGCAAGGGATGGGAATTATGTGCTATAACTAACCTTGACAAGTGGTCAGTTACTACATTCTCCATTCCTTTCTTATCTTTGATTTGAAGATCGAACTCTTGTAACAATAGAATCCATCTAATCAACCTTGCTTTTGCATCTTGCTTTGTCAATAAATACTTCAAGGCTGAATGGTCAGTGAAGACAATGATGAAAGACCCCACTAAATAAGCTCGAAATTTGTCCAAAGCAAATACCACAGCTAACAATTCTTTCTCTGTAGTTGTGTAGTTCCTTTGAGCTTCATTTAGTGTTTTACTTGCATAGTAAATCACATAGGGCTTCCCATCTTCTCTTTGGCCAAGCACAGCTCCTATAGCAAAGTCACTGGCATCACACATCAGTTCAAAAGGTAACTGCCAGTTAGGGGCTCTCACTATTGGAGTTGTTGTTAAAAACTTCTTCAGTTGATCAAAGCTATGCTGACACCTTTCATCCCATATAAACTTAGCATCCTTAGCTAACAGCTCACAAAGAGGTTTTGAAAGACTTGAAAAACCTTTTATAAACCTCCTATAGAACCCTGCATGGCCAAGGAACTGCCTTACTCCTTTCACAGTTGTTGGAGATGGTAATTTGGCAATAAGCTCCACCTTTGCTTTATCAACTTCAATGCCTCTTTCAGAGATGATATGGCCAAGGACAATTCCTTGACGTACCATAAAATGGCATTTCTCCCAGTTCAGCACCAAATCTTTTTCAATGCATCTATGAAGAACTGCTTCCAAATTAACCAAGCATTCCTCAAATGTACCTCCATATACGGTGATGTCATCCATGAAAACCTCCATAATTCTCTCCACCATATCACTGAAAATACTCAACATACATCTTTGAAATGTAGCAGGTGCATTGCATAAACCAAAAGGCATTCTTCTATAAGCAAATGTTCCAAATGGACATGTAAAAGTGGTTTTTTCCTGATCTGCCAAATCAATTTCAATCTGAAAATACCCTGAATACCCATCCAAGAAACAATAAAATGGATGTCCAGAGACTCTCTCCAGCACTTGGTCAATAAATGGTAATGGAAAATGATCCTTCCTGGTGACAGCATTCAGCTTCCTATAATCAATACACACCCTCCAACCTGAAGTGAGGCGTGTAGTAATTTCTTCCCCTTTTTCATTTTGAATCACTGTAATCCTTGACTTCTTTGGCACCACTTGAGTAGGACTCACCCAAGGGCTATCAGATATAGGGTAAATGATTCCTGCTTGAAGTAGCTTCAACACCTCAGCTCGCACCACCTCTTGTAGATGAGGATTCAACCTTCTTTGAAATTGACGAATTGGCTTTGCTTCCTCCTCCATATATATATGATGAGTACAAACTAAAGGACTAATGCCTTTCAAATCAGATATTTGCCATCCTATTGCCTTCTTACACCTCCTAAGAACTTCCATTAAACAATTCTCTTGATGACTGGTCAGAGATGAAGATATCACAACAGGACATTGATTATTTGCTTCAAGATATGTATATTTCAGCTCCACAGGTAAAGGCTTCAAATTGAGTTTTGGAATTTCTTCTTCAACAGCTGCCTCTTCTTCCTCATTGAACAAAGGTAAAATTCCTTCTATCTTTCTCCAACTTTGTAGAGTAGCAAGCCCAATAGGAGATTCAGAAAAACCTTCCTCAATATCCTCAAGACTTTCATTCAACTTTTCTTGCATATGTTGATTGCAGTGCTCCTCCACCAAAGTATCAATTATACATAGCTCTTCTGGTCCTTCTTCTTCTTCTGGAGTGATTTGCTTTTTAGACATATAGAAAATATTGAGATCCAGTGTCATATTACCAAAAGTGAGTTGCATAAGCCCATTTCTACAGTTGATGATTGCATTTGAAGTTGCAAGAAATGGCCTTCCAAGGATGATAGGAACTAAATTAGCTTCCTTTACAGTTGGATCAGTATCAAGAACAACAAAATCTACAGGATAGTAGAAATTATCCACTTGAACCAATACATCCTCAATTACTCCTCTTGGAATTTTCACTGACCTATCTGCTAAAGATAAAGTGATTGCTGTTGGCTTCAACTCTCCAAGGCCCAGTTGCTTGTAGACTGTGTATGGAAGCAAATTCACACTTGCTCCCAAGTCTAACAAGGCTTTCTCAACTACCTTTCCTCCAATCATGACTGAAATGGTAGGACTTCCAGGGTCTTTGTACTTCAAAGGAGACTTACACTGTAAGATTGCACTTACTTGCTCAGTCAAGAAGGCTTTCTTGTTTACAGTCAACCCTCTTTTGATAGTACACAAGTCCTTTAGGAATTTTGCATACGTTGGAACTTGTTTGATCATATCCAGCAGTGGAATATTAACTTTCACTTGTCTCAATACTTCAAGGATTTCAGCTGCATTTCTAACCCCCTTTTTCCCATGTAATGCTTGAGGAAAAGGTGGAGAAGTTGATTTCTTCAGCATTTCTTCCTTCAAAAACTCCTTCTCTGGAATTGCTTTCATTGTTGCATCAGAGTCCTTCTTTTCTTCACTGATCTCACTGCCTTTATCTTTCATTTCCTTCCCTTTCTTTATCTCTTCTTCTTTCTCAACATGTGACTTGGGTGTTGGCTGCTCAATTTTCTTACCACTCCTTAGAGTGATCAAGGCTTTGACATCTTTCACCTGTGATGATTCTCCCTCAAGGCTTTCTACTTCATGGACACCTTTGGGATTTTGGTTAGGTTGAGAAGGAAATCTTCCCTTTTCTTGCAGTGTATTCAAATTTGTAAGCCTGGAGATTGAATATTGGATGTTATCAAATTTTTGATTCATATCATTTTGCATTCCATCCATTCTTTTGTTCAACATACTCTCCATTCTGTCCATTCTTTGATCAACTCTGTCCATTCTTTGATCCACTCGAGCATTGGTGGCTTCTTGCTTTCCCACAAAATCTCCCACTACCTTGCTGAGATTAGCTATTATTTGTTCAATACTTGAAGATTGCTGAGATGGTGGATCCGGCTGTTGGTATTGAGTTGCTCTGGCCTTCCATGAGAAATTTGGATGATTCCTCCAACTTGAATTGTAGGTATTTCCATAAGGAGCATTGTTATTGGGCCTGAATTGTCCAACAACATTTGCTTGATCTCTATACATTTCTCTTTCAGCTGAAATTGCAGGGCACTCCTCCACCAAATGTTCAAATGATTGACAATTGGGACACAGCTTCACTTGCACTGGTGCTTCAGCAATAGCTTGCACTTCATGCATTCTTTTCAGCTCCAGCTCCTCCAATCTTCTTGTCATAGCTGCCAACTTTGCTTTCATGTCATCATCTTCTTTCAAATTATACATCCCAGCTTTTGCATTATAAGCATTCAACTGAGACTTCATCTTTCCCACTTCTCCTTTAGTTGGTTCATCCCATCCCCTTGAAACATCAGCTACATAGCTCAAGAAATCCATAGCTTCCTCTGGATTTTTGCTCATGAAATCTCCTCCACACATTGTCTCGAGGAGTTGCTTCATTGAGGATGACATACCATCATAGAAATAGCTCACCAATAGCCAAGTATCAAAGCCATGGTGAGGACAAGCATTTATAGCTTCCATGTATCTTTCCCAACACTCATAGAATTTCTCATTCTCTTTAGCTGAGAAGTTTGAAATTTTCCTTTTCAAGCCATTTGTTCTATGAGTAGGAAAAAATTTCTTGAGGAACTCAGCTTGTAAATCAGTCCAAGAGCGGATACTCCTTGGCCTTAAAGAATTAAGCCAAATTTTGGCCTTATCCTTTAAAGTAAAAGGAAATAACTTAAGCCTCATCAAGTCAATTGAAGCTCCTCCCTCTTGGAATGTATTACAAACATCTTCAAATTCCTTGATGTGTGCATACGGATTCTCACTTTCCATCCCATGGAAAGTTGGTAGAAGTGGAACAAGATATGGTCTGATCACTAGCTGCTCTGTAGGGGGCACTATACATGATGGTGCACTCATACGAGGTGGATGCATACGATCCCTCATTGATCTGAATTCATTGAGATTGTCTTGACGACCTTGGTGACTATGCTGATCTTCAGGTGCAGCCTCCATGATATTCAAGATTACTTCAAATTCTCCTTTCTGAGGTGTATCACACTTAACAAGCCTACCTTCAATGTCTCGTATCCACTTTGGCATACACAACTAGTATCTACCTGAAAAAAATGAAAACAGAGGACAACAAGAACAGAGGACAACAAGAGAAACAGGGCTACAATAGCAAAATTAAACTAGACTAAAATTTAAAAAGATAAACTTAGATTGTAAATAAACAAAGAAAGAATGAAAATTAGTAAAGTGAAAGAAACTTTACCAACTTGTGATGAAAATCACAAGTGCTCAAAAATGGTATCACAATGAACTTGACACTCATTCCCCGACAACGGCGCCATTTGACTCATGCCCAATTGGTGTCTCAGCTGATTTGTGTTCAGCTGGTGTTCCTTGATTGAGGAAGTGATCAACAAAATTTATACCTATAACACCATACACTAGGGTAGCAAATACAAAGCTACTATAGTATAGTGGCTCTAAGGATCGTTCACTGGGAATGATTTGCAAGCAATCAAGGATACCAATTCCAAGTGAATTGGTTTTGTTTCATTTCACGGTTAGTTTAAGAAATAAAACACAAACTTTGATTTGTAAAGGTTGAGATTTAAACTAACTAACTTAACAGAAGTTTGGAATAATTTAGGAAGAAAAGCATTCCTTGGAGATTTAGGTTCACTGGGGTGGTTCATCATGCAAAAGACATAGCTCCGGTCAGATGGTTCATTTCCTCGCATTAGAGATTCAACTTAGAGTCAAGTCTCTAACCGGTGATGTACAGAGACTCCTTCAATTAGATTTCACTTTAATTCTCTCACTGATGCAACTTGCAATGGTTCATGCCTCTCACGAGCACTTACCATTCAAGGTGATCTTTAACCTTGGACTTCCCTTCACAAACTCGCAAGAGATAACTAATGGATGCCTCCTAGGAGTCCAAAAGCTTACCAAGTGTTGGTAATTCTAGAAAATCCTACCTTGAAGACACCTACCAGAGGCTCGCAAGGGGTAACTAGTGCATTTCCACGGTTGGAAATCACTTGCCTTACCAAGTGTTGGCCTAGGTGGCTCCAAGGTGTTTTAAGTTAACTAAAAACATTGAAATCACTAAAGGATTTCACTTCCTCTTCATTATTAGCTAAAACCACAGAGCTTTGCATTCTTGCACTTGGAACCTTCCCCGGCAACCTTAGCTCCAAGGAATTGGAGGTTTAGTTACTCATTCTCTGGGGAAAACTCCTCAGAGAATTCATAACTTAGAAATAAAATGAAAATACAAAGTGAGAAGGTAAGGCAGTAGAAAGAAAAAACCTTTACTAGCTTACCAAACGTTTTCAGAAGGAACTCCTCTCTGAGAACAGGCTCCCGAGAGGTATTTATATCAAACTAATATAAAACTAATTCTTACAAAGATATTTGGTCTTTTTACTAACTTAAAAACTAAGGAATCATGTAATTGGTGGTTTACAAGGAGTATTTTGGGATTTAGACAACAAAAATCTAATGGAAAATATCTCCCAATGTCGGTAGCAAGCTTCGGGAGGCTTCAGGAGCCATTTCGCAGGTGAAAAGTGGTGTCTGCGAAATTTCGCAGACACCCAAGAGGGCTGCGAAATTATTTCGCAAGACTGAGCTATCTTCACCAGGCTGCAAAGTTGGCTTCCACCTTGAAGTTTCCAGCTCCCTTCTCGCGGCATGGTTCGTGCATCGTCAGAAGGAGAAACACCTTACTGTACAAAAGTGCTGCGAAATTCTCGCAACAAAAGGCTGATTCCGCAACACTTTAGAGTGACTGGCTTGTAATGGCTGCAACTTCTTCGTTTCAACTCCGAATTGCGCACCGTTTGAAGCATTGGATTGTTGACTTCCTGAGATTTGAAATGGTATATAGCTTGCATCATTTGGACTTCAGAAAGTGCTCTAAAAGTGGCTGCTACGACTGTCATCAAGAATAGGCTTCATGGCAGATTCTCTTTGCTTTTTCTCCTTGCAATCCGGATTCACTCTTGGCAATTGAATTCTAAGCTTTGCCCAAGATTCCTCATAGCTCTCCTCATTCTTGACTTGCTTTGGTGATCAAAATACTAACAAAAACACCAAAACTTACACAAAGTGATCAAAATTGCTTTAAAGGATCCTTAACATGTCAATTGAGTTAAAAGGCCTAAACTACTACTCAAAAGTGTTAAAAAGGATTAATTAAAGGCTATCAAATAGCACTTTTTGAGTAGTAATCAGCTATTAAAACCATCAACAGGAGCATCAATTGTTCTGAGGGAAGAAAAAAAAAAAAGTTTGCAAGTATTGCTTTTTCACCTTCTGAAGATAAATGGAGTGCCATAAGGAGAATCTCGATGTGAAACATAGAGGGAAGAGTCCCAAAAAAAAGTTCCTTGAGGCTTGGACATTTTGAATAGAGAGCTTTTGTCTTCTCAACAACGAAATCTATATCTCCCTTGTAAATGTTGTTTCTGAACTGGCTACCAGCCAAACCTACTCAATAGATGAGAGAGTGAGCTAGAAAAGTTAGGGTTAGATCATTGTAAATGAAGCAACCACTATCAACATTAAGGATTTGCCCAAAAAGGTATTCTTCAAGTGAATCAGACAAAGCATGACGTGTGAGAAGATTGTGCAGCAATTCAAAGCAAAGTTCATGGACGTGTCCAGTCTTCCTCTGCTCATGCAAACCTGTAATGCTGTCAGAAATCCTATCTTTAGAATAGCAGCCCTGATAATTGAGTATGGAAAGCAGAATATCAATGTGCTTCCCACTAAGCTTTTTACAACCATCCTCATAAACTGAGGTGCGCCATTCTGGAGAAAAGGCACAATCTTTTAGAAATCCCAATACTTCTGAAGCAGCTTGAATTGGCATATTGGCAGTAGTTGGAAGTTGGACTGATTGAAGTAGGGGCTTGAACAGAGCTTCAGTCTTTAATTTCTCCGCAAATTATCAGCAGGTTCCAGAATTTTCCAACACCTACGAGTTAGAGCCGTCACATGAAAGATACAGAGTCGGATAAATCGCTTATTATCGATGTCTACTGCAATTGAAACTTTAACTGAATTTGAGAGTAACTCAATCTTCATCGTCAACCCACAGAAACACACCGGAATGCATTGGGATTGTCGCACACCTCATCCTTCATGCCAACACTTTTGTCATCCTCTTGAAACATGCCCCAAGTACACAAAGGCTAAAACATCGTACGAGAAAGGAAACATAGAATATAGGTAAAAACGTAAATGCAAAGAAAGGATGAGCAGAAAATATCAATCAACATTGTCAGCTCCATTTCACATGTTAATCCATGGGCTGGACAAGGGGATAATAAGGAATAGTATTTAAACATAAACAGAGTATTGATTAAATTTAGGCACAAAGTCATATATTTCAGAAGGTATCAACGACATATAAAGGAATCAAAATCAAAACAAGGCAAACAAGCAAGCAACCAATCTTAACAAAACAACTTGTGGCCTTTTCCATCCACACCAATTAACAATACATTGAATATTCAAAAATGATCAAATGGAGAAATTGAATATGGGTAAGAATATCGAGAGTAACCAGAAATGTACTGTGGACCCCGCATTTTTAATTATGCATTTTCACTCGATCGACAAGACTTGTTTTTTATTAAAGTAAAAAATTGATTTTTATATAAAAAAATAAAATTGAAGTCACCACTTACTTTTATTTATTTTTAAAGGGGAAAACAAGTAAGAACAAAACCCCTAAAATGACTCCTAATTTTTTTTTTATTTTTGGAAAAGTTGTCTGCAAAAAAAAAAACTCGAGTTTGGGTCCGGGGATCAGGTTACCTATTAGGAAGGTACTTCCAAAGAGGTAGCACCCCTTTAAGCCCTAACAAGGTCTCTACTAGCTTAGTTGAGGGAATTATAACAATTAGTCAATTTATTACGGATACCTAAATGGATTAAGGTGATTATGAAACTCCATTGTGACTAGCATGCCAAAGAAGGATTCAAAATACAATAATAAAGAATGATAGTATACGTACCTGAATCGTGTCTTAAGCGCTATCACAAGATCATCAAAGTTAGTTCAGGTATTATATCATTCAACATGCATTTTATTAGAGGAATTCAAATGAAAATCATAGGCACCCAAGGCAATATCAAATATGAATATAGTTCACTCGAAACATTTATTTTTTATTTTTTATGTATTCAAAAGAAAGTGAAAGTTGGAGAGTGTACCTGAATAGTATATTCTAAATGCAAATACACTTGATATGGATAGAGAGGTTAGGACAAAAATTGATGACATTCAATTAGGAAAGTAAAACGTGACATGCATGATCATAATAAAATGTTTAAAGCTAAGAATTATCAACAATGACCTAGTGAAATAGCGAACTAAAAAAAAAATTTATGCCATACATCTAAAAACTTAATGAACTAAAATAAAAAATAAAAAAATAAAAAAATAAAAAAAACCTAAAATACTTTAGGGAGAATTATGTTTTGGGCCCAGCTGGGCCCAAAAATTAAGAAAAGGTCCATGTAACTGACCCATTTAAGCTAAAAACCCATAGAAAGTGTCAAAATTAAAAAGAAGGATATGCACTTTTATTAATTCCAAAAATAACCTTTGTTGATTATGAAAAAAAAATTAATAAACAAAAAAATCCAGGTTGGAATTTTGCCCTAATTTTGCTCTCTCTTCAGCATTTCAAGCCTAGAAGTCGTTTTCTTCTCTTTCTCCCGAGTTCTTCCATCGTTTGCATCTCAATCTCCGTGCCTCTTTCATTTTTTCTTGCATTCGTCTCTCTCGAAAATTTGAATAAGCTCTCGATTTCAGTTGGGTGTCTCTTGTTCCATCATCGATCCGCATCGGTGTTGCCATTCATGCCGAGCGTAGTTGGCTATTTGAGGTTAGCAGGTTCTCAAATTTTGTTTTCTCCATATTTCGTCTTTGCCAAGCATTTGATTTCAACCCAAAATACATTGATGTAATCTCTTTCTCGATTTCAGTTCGGCATGTTCGTCTTGGTGCAGACTCTTGTTGCATATTTGAGGTTAGTAGATTGCCTAAATCTCGGCCTAGATTTTCCTAGTCCAAATCTCTAAACTGTGTTCAACTTGATCTTTAGAGTTCAAGTTACTGTTCCCATTCAATAATTGACTTCTTGGTTTGCTACAATTATTCGGATGTTGAGAAAATAATGAGAAAAAGAAGGAAAAATTTTGAACCATAATTTTTTCTTTAAGCCTTGAGAATACAGAAAATGCACTTTACCTACAACTCATGATTCATGGCTTAATTGATCTGATTTTATTTTTGTAATTTTTTTTAGTTTTTTTTTCATGCAATTTGTATATTTTAAATTCAAAAAAATATTTTTGAAAAATTGTCATATATACTTGAAAATAATTTATAATTGTTTAATTGGTTGCTAGAAAACCGGGAGAGGAAAAATGGAAAGCCTAAAAAGACCCCCTAAATTTTTCTTATGGTGCCTTGGCTTGAGATGTAGGCACAAGTAACAGATTTATCTCTTTTTATCTATTAGTTTTTTTTTACCCTTAAACCTTAAATGTGTTAAACTATTGTTTATGGTTTTATATGAATCATCTAAAGTAGGACATGATAGTTTAGAAGAGAATTCTGTATTTGTTGCATTTTTTAGGCTATTATCTCTTCATATTATTTTGCAAAGAAACACTTTATAATTAATATTTAAATATCTCCATTCTCTTTGAATAAGTTTGTAAGCATGTTTGATATAGTAGCACCAACAGAAATTGTCTAAGGGTTTGAGTGAGAATGAGAATTTGTTTTCTACCTAGTGTAAGTATAGGCTAGAGCTTAATAAAACGTGGGGAATTATTTCCTATTGAATGTCTTATAGTTCCATAATTCCAATGTTTTTGGTGTATATATATATATATGTTTTGGAGTATTATGTTGAATCGGACACAAAATCCTCCTACTTTACTAGATATTGTTGTGATGTTCTGTCTTAAAGTTCCAAGTACTGACACGATTAGATTATTAGCATAGGTAAGTAGTAGTGTCAAATTGGGTAGCACTAAAGTAGTTGGAGAGAGAGGTTTTTGCTTATAAAAATGTGAACTATGAATATATAAGTAAAGGGGAATGATAGGGAAAATAAGTTAGAGATTTGTTTTTAGAAGTAGGAGTAGAAGTAACATAGTTTTGAGTTGTAATCTTTCATTTTTTTTCCTTTTATAGTCTTTCTTAGTTTTTAATTTAATGATTTTTTTAATCTATTAATTTCAATCTTCTAATTTCCATTTCAGTTTTACATTTCTCAATTTTGTGTTTTATTTTTATTATTATTTTTAGTTTTGTTTAGGTTAGGTAGTATTTACCACTCCAAGAGAAGAGAGAAGCCGGGTCTTCATATCTTAGTTCAACTCACCGTTTGTTTATTAGTGCCTATCTTAAAATAATCTTATTGTTGACAATGGTTAGAATAATCAAAAGGAGCAATAGAAATTATTTTTTAAGACATGCTAAAGTTACATTTGTTTGTATATACATTTTTTAAAATATAACTTTTTCATATGGGAACATAGTATATTGTGAGATGAAAAAACTTTTAAGATCACATTGAATAGGCATTATTGTTTGTTCAACAATATAAATTTGTGCTTTATTTCAATAGGTTGATGGATGCCACAAATATAATATATTGTTATATTTTCGTGGGAGGCAAACTTGTCCAAAAAAATGATAACCTTTGGGAATATGTTGGTGGAAGAAGCAAATGTATTCACATTTATAAAGGAATGCCATTTGAAGAATTCACTCACAAAGTCTTAGAAAAATTCGACATTTCCCTTCATGTGAGGAGGATGCACTACACCCTCAAGTTTAACCCCACAGTCATCCAAGATTTAGAAGATGAGGATGACTTGGATAACGTGGTTTCCCACAGTGATGACTTTGCAAATGTGTACATAGTAGAGTCACTCGGTGTGGAAGCCATTGAGGCAAATATACCGAATACACAGTTGGTATTTGGGTAATGCGCTTTCACTTGGATGTCTATTTAAAATTTTTTGAATATCAATTTTACGCATTATGTAGTCTAATTTTGGTTATGAATGTAAATGTAGAGGTCCCCACCTCCTACGTTTCCTTCGTCTAATGCATCATGCGATGTAAGTCCTAATACTATGATGTTATCAAGAGATTTTGCATCGCGTTGTGCAGATAGTGAGTACACCCCTTTGGAATCGAATCGGTTTTGTGAGGCAATATTAGGTTCCGGACATACATTTAAAAATGCATATGAGTTTCAAAATGCAATATACCAGATGTCATTAGCTGGAAGGTTTCAATACAAGTACAAGAAAAATTCACCTACTCATATGTCCGTAAAGTGTTTGATTGAGGGTTGTCCTTGGAAGATAACAACTCATGCTGTTGAAGGAAATGAAATATTGCGAGTTTATACTTACCAAGTTAATCATAATCATATAGCTCAAGATGAGTGTTCATCTAAGGTGAGGGTTTCTTCAAAGAGAGGTGCTGTTGTTGTTGAAGATGTGTTTAGAACAACTCTGGAATACCTTCCCCGACAAATTTGCATTTTGAACGTGATCATGGAGTTCAATTGACTTATAACCAAGCATGGCATCTTAAAGAGAAGGTAAAATAGCTCTTATATGGATCTCCACGTGTGATTACTACCAAAAAGTGCTATTTTGTAGACCTAATAATAATGGTTTTAAGCACCTTTGAGTAGTAATCATATTCATTTAACCCAATTAATTCATTAAGGTCCTTAGTAATTGGTTTTAACCATTTTGTGACAAGTTTACATGTTTTTATCAGCTTATGAACCAATTCAAGCATGCCAATTGATGGAGGAGCTATTTGGGTGAGTTAATCAACGATTTTGGATGATTACAGGCTTGAATTTCAAGTGGAAACACGAGCACAAGCAATGGAGAAGAGGAAAACAGAGTGAAGAAAACAGCTGCAGTCTTCCTTTGAACTTTTGGAGCACTTCCCGAAGTCCATTTTTTTCATGCTATATACCATTTGAAAGCTTAGGAAGTCAAGAATCCAACGCTTCAAACCATGTATGATTTGGAGCTGAAATGAGGAAGATATGGCCTTTGGAAGACAATTGCATCATGTCAAATGACCAATTTCGCAATGTGAATTTTACATTGCGAAAATTTCGCAAGGAGATTTTCTTCATGGTGCGAAATTTTGCCATTTCGCAATGTGAATTTCACATTGCGAAAATTTCGCAAGGTGAATTAACTCATGATGCGAAAATATGGCACTTCGCATCATGAGTAATTCACATTGCGAAATTCCTTTGAATCCTCTGTTTCTCCACGCACGCACCACCGACTTCCCAAATATTTTTAGCTTGATATTTTCTCATGTAAATTCCTTTTGTAACCTTGTATTCAGCCGACATAAAGCTTTATCTTGTAATTTTGCTATATATAGAGGTGCACAACACCTCCAACGAGGATGAAAAAGGGGATGATTGGGGATCGATCCTCTGTACATTAACTTAGAGATATATAAAGCTTTGTTTTTCTCTCTTCTCCTGTTCTTCCCCATTTCTATTTTCTTAGTAGCCAAACAGCCTCTGAGGGCTTTTCCTCAAAGGATGATTGGCTAAAACTTTTAGTTTCTCAAAGTATGGATGTTATGTGATGGCTTGGATGCAATCCCATGGAAATTTCTCGCACCTGGAAGGTAAGGTAGTCGTTTTTCATTAACGGTTCCTTAATGCAAAGTTTGGTTTTTATTTCCTTTGGACAACTTCCAACGGCCAATACTTGATAAGCTTTTGGATTTCTATCCATTGGTTATCTCCTACGAGCTATTGGAAGGTGAGGTTTTCAATTCCAAGTTTTGCATTAATCCGTTAGAACCAATTTCAATGGCCATTGAAAGGTGAGTTTATCACCTAGAATGACTTTGAGTTGCCAATATTTGGTAAGCTTTTGGCTTTAGACCATTAGTTATCTCTTACGAGCCATTCAAAGGAAGTCTAAGGTGAATAACCATTGATGAAATTCACTACCATCTGTTTTGCCATTTTAAAGGATTAAAACTTGATTTGCTAAATCCATACCGGTTCGGGAAGCAAGCATCACCATAGTTGCAACCCCAACGCGAGGAGCCTATCCTGAGATTTCCAATTTGCATAAGAGCCAGAGCATAGCTATCCTATCTTTGAGAAACTTGTTTTTACACCCTTTCATTTTAGTCTTTAATGTTAGCTTAGATTAGTTTAAATCTTCCTAAAACATTTTCATCTTCTTTTAAAGCTAACATCCATAAGAAAATCACTTATTTTCCTAATTTGAATATCACTTGTGTTTGCGAAAACCCTTCCCAGTGAACGATCCTAGAACCACTATGCTATAGTAGCTTGGCTACTTTAGTAATAGTATTTAAGGTATAAATTTTGTTGATACGCCTTTAAAGCTAAGCTACCATGAGTCGCATCAACGTGCGTCCTATGCGTTTTTGTCTTGGTTATGCTATAGGCTAAGGGAAATTAACCCCGAAACTATTGCCGAGTACACTTCTCATGAAGGTCACTTCAAGCAATTGTTCATTGCCCATGCATTTTCAATTCAATGGTTCACCATGGGGTGTCGACCGGTATTGGCTATTGATTCTTACCACCTAAGTGGTCCATACAAAGGAGCTCTTTTGTCTGCCATTGCATATGATGCAAATGATGGAATGTTCCCTCTAGCCTTGGGTGTGGTTGGTTCAAAAAATTATGAGGACTGGTATTGGTTCTTGGAGAAATTGAAAGGGATCATAGATGGTCAAGAAGTAATTATTATATCAGATAGATATCAAGGGATATTGCGTAGTGTTTCGGAGTTGTTTAGGGTAGAAAATCACTCCTATTGTTATCAACATGTGAAAGAGAACTTTTCTAGCTTCTTCAATAGGCAAAACATTAGGGGAAAGAAAGGGAAAGAAGATGCTTTGTTGCTTTTAGACAACATTGCATATGCTTGGTTGGATATAAACTACAATGAGGCATTTGAAAAACTTGTGCGTTTTAATGCCGACCTAGTAAGGTGGGTTGCGGAGAATAGTCCGGAGCATTGGGCAATGTCAAAGTTCCTTAAAAAACATTGGGATAACAGAGTCCTTCAATGCGTGGTTAAGAGATGAACGACACCAAACAATTTATACGTTGTTGTTGATGCACATGGATAAGCTTGCAGCCATGTTGGACACCCATATGCATGGTACAAATAAGTGGAAGAGCGTGGTTGGACCCAAAACAGAGGAAAAGCTAATGTCAAATATCATGAGGTCTGCTCCGATTACTGTGATGCCCTATTTGGGTGGGATGTTCAAGGTTTTTACTAGAGAAGTTTATTTGGTTGTGGATATGTAGCAACATAAGTGTACGTGTCTAACATGGCAAATGTTGAGGTTGCCATGTCCACATGTATGTGCTGTGATCCGCAAATTGAGACACGATGTGTATGACTATATCGACCCATGTTTTAAAGTCTCTACCCAACATTTGATTTACTCGGGTCAGTTTCAACCATTACCTACACACAACATGCCTAAAGTTTGTGAGGCTGGGACTTTGCAAGATGGCCGAGGCAACGTATTTCCTAGTCTCCAACCCCCACAAGTGAGACGTCCTCCAGGAAGACCTCGGCAGAGGCGTATTGAGTCACAATTTAGCCATAAGAGAGCTATTCATTGCTCTCGATGCAATGGCATAGGTCACAATTGATCTAAATGTAATAATCCATTGCTGTGACATGTTCATTTCTTTGCTTGTAAGGTTTTCATTTTGTGGACGATCCCTCATTGTTCCATTCTTTGCTTTATGGTCATGGGGTTGTTGCTTTTGGATGTTATGTATTGTCCTTGTTATAGACACGATGCACTACTTTTTAATTTTCATTATTTAGAGTTGCTTTCATTATTGATTTAATTTGAAATTGCACTTTCAATGTGGTATCCTTTAACTTGATGTATACTTTCACTTCCCTATTTTAAGTATGTCCTACTCATATCATTGGATGTGTGCATTTTCATGTCACTTAGCTGAACTTTCATAGTATTGTACTATACTTGCTGTCTAGTTATTCACTTGGTCAGTTTAGCTGTGCATAACATTCTACTTTTCTATGCCCAATGATGCAGTTATAATATTAACAATGGCTGGTAATGGCCTAGATGGTTCTGCTACCAGTTCACTCCCAATCTCGGTATGGTACATCATGCTTGCTTATTTTTGTTGTTTTTTGTATTCTTCCGTTGCCAACATACTATTTGAGAGGTTTTGGCTTCTCTGGTAGAGTGCCACAAGAACTTATAATCTATAGTCATGCAATTTTAATGTATTGTGAGAACATAAATCAGAATGCATGTTGGTATCAAAATGTGTAAAATTTCATTTTATGATATTTTACATATTTGAATTGGTGTGAACAAATGACTCCCTTGTTTATATATAATCTGAAATCATTTTATGAAATTTTCATTTTTAGATACATTTTAAGTTAGTATATATATATTATGCATGAAATTTAAGTGATTTCTTCATCTCCCTTGTTATAGTTACCATGTATCAGTTATGCTGGAAAGTTCTCCAATATAATATTTTAATAATTCAACATTTATTTATTCAATATTATTCTATCAACTTTGTAAGTTATCGGGTAATATTTGTGTACAATTTGGTAATATGGAAAATGTGGTTCACTAACACCATATAAAATTATGCTTTAGGGATCTAATGGTCTTCACTATACAACTGCAGGGATAGGCAAAAACCATGTCGTCTAGGAGGAGGGATGAGGGTAGAGGAAGGGATAAAGAGAGGTGTTGTGGTAGGAATTGTGATGGGGATGGGATTAATGCTAATGGATATACTCAAAGTAAGTTTGGTTGTGTCACCTCAAACCATATTTTATAAAACCTAGAAAAGTTTTAAGTCACAATGAACTTCCTTACCTAGTGTAATGCTTCACCAAACAATTTTAGTTTTCTATTTCTTTACTTAGGTTACACTTAAATTACAACTTGACACAAAGAAAAAAAAAACTATATTTTTTTCAACTTTCTTATGGTTTGTTAAACTATCAAACAACATCCAAGAAAACAACTGTTTGACTTTTAAGTTGCTATGATGTCTTATTATGAAGCAATCTAAGTATCCCTTGATTAACTTTTTGTTACACCGGTATTCAACCCATTTTTAAAGCAAGATTATGAGGACAAGTTGTCCCCCTTTAGAAGACACATGTAATATGCCAATTTTTTTTGTTTTGGGTTGTTTTTAAGTGAAATTATCACAACAATTAGAAGATAATTTCAAATGTTTTGATGACTATTTCCAATTACAACTCTTTGCTCAAGGTTTAATTTTGAAATCTGTTTGAAAAATCAATTTCACACTTCAATTTCAGGTTTTACTTTGATTTTTAACTGATCATAGTCCTTAGCACTCAAAATAAAAAGTGAATTTACTAAAAAAGAACTAGTGAACATGAATAGCAGTTAGGTGGTCTCCACAAGGATTTACTTATCTAATTCCTAGATCTATATATAAATGATCTATATTACACTATAAGAAATGTAAGATATAATGACTTAGTTTTAATTGGGCAAAATCCACAACCAAAGCAACATTATTGTTAGGGGAAGGAATAACTACTGCTATAAAAGGTCTTATAATTGAGGGAAGAAATAGGTTGTTGCTATAAGAGCTCTTATAGTTAGGAGAAGAAATGAGCTGCTATTATAAATGGCTCAATAGAGCTACTATATAACCACTACCTCTGTCGCTCACTTCGGACTGCCAATAACCCACTAAGAGCCACTTCCTTATTTCAAACTGTTGAGAACCCACTAGTGAGAATCTTCAAATGACTTGTGATTTTGTTTTCTCACTAATTGTTTGACATTTTTCTTCTATTCACTCTTCTCAACCCTCAATGTTGAGAGACGTTGCTAGTGATGGCCATTGAACTCTTCTTCCAAAGGCATAAAACCTTAGGAGTTGAGTTAGCAACTAGATTGCTGATGAACAACCAACTCGCTCACCGAACTCTTTGCCATACTCGAATCAGAATTGCATGTCAGAGACTAATGATAAATAACCCTAGGAAGTGAGTTTCTTTCCCCAAATTTTTATTCTCCAAATAAATGAAATTTGATTGTGTTTATTTTCCTCTTTGGCCTTTGTTTGGCTTATTTGAGTGAAAAAATGAAATTTGATTTTCTATACGGAGCAAGAGTTATTTTTTACACTCAACTTCGGTTCACTGTCAAGAGCTGCTCAGATATAGAGATTACTGCTAATCTAGTTGCCTCACCTTCTAACTGGCACTAAAGATTTTTATTTACTTCAGATCACTTCTTACATTTTCCTGGGTGAATCTCGGATTTCTAGTTTCTGGAAATCAAAGTAATGGATAGTTGATGTTGCTTGAGGCATTCAATTCGTATTGTGTTTGTTTCCTAGTGATAGAATGGTAATGAAGATTCATTCTAATCTTGATTGCACTTTAATAGGTTGAACTACAATGAGCCTTTCATTCCAATTTTATGTTAATTTAATTCATTATTTTTATTTCATCAACATCTCTAAGTTTTTCTCATTCCACCTCTAAATAATGTTTTCAATTTTATTAATTTCATATTTTCTGTTTCTTACTTTATAAAATTGTTTTCTTCTTTGATTACTAAGAAAATCAGGGAAAAGAAGATAAATAAATGTTTACAATTTATTTTCTTAAATTTTTTTTATTTTATATTATTTTTGTTCTCCTCTAGGTACTTAACACTTACTTTAAAATTAATAAGACTGTTTCTTTGCTGAGAATGGAATGGTATCCAGAAAATCTTAATAAAGATTCATTTCAATATTTGGTTGCACTTAATACTCTAGAATGGAATGAAAATTTCATTCTCATTTTGAGCTAACTTCATGATTTTTATTGCATACAATCTCTAAGCTATTCTTACCCACCCCAAATAGTGGTTTCCATTTTATCAAAAATTTCATATTTTATGTTTTTAATCTATGAGTAAGGAAAACTTTTTATTTAATTACACTTCGAGAAAAAACATTTCCAAACGCACTCTAATTCTCTCAACTGTATATTTAGCCTTTAAAAGAGATGAAATGGTGCTCTCCGTGAAAATCTGGCACATATGATTGTAATCCCTTGCAGAAGTTTTCTTGACTTGTTTCTAAAAAAAAAAAATCAATTAAATAATTGGGATTCCAGGGCGATAAGGCAGAAATTCTCCTTTTGGGGCAGTATTTTAAGCGTTGGACCAATATTTTGCTCAAGCAAATGTGAATGTGGATGAATAGGTCGGCTCTATGTGAAACTAATACAAGATTTGGTGCATGAACTGACTAAAACATTAAAACTGAAACATCAATCTTCATGATGATGATGATTATTATTGTTGTTGTAAAGATTGTCCAAATAATTAATTCCTCTCTCTCTAAAGATTTTTGTAATTCTTGAAGTTTAAGTCTTGAAATTAAAGCCTTAGAATATTCTCAAATATCTAATAATTTGGCATCTGTAAATGGGTATGCAGCCAAGCTGTTGAAACTCTAGTTGAGTCCTGCCTGATATTAAAATTTTGATTTCTTAGGCAAACAGAAAACTTGTAATTAAGCAGGATATTATAAGTGTATGTCGTGAACTATGTTTTGGTTTTAAGACTGATGCATTGGCATAAAATATAACTTAATGCTAGTTAAACTGCTGTGGTAATGAAGGAGAACTGTTGATGAAGTTTCAAGTGTAACAAGCAGTGTCATAACCTCTACTTGAAACTATGTAACAAGCAGTGTCATAACCTCTACTTGAAACTATGTTTTATGTTTCTTACCTTAGTTGATGTTCTTGTTGTATTGGCCATCTACCGGTTGGAGTTTATGGTTTCCAAACTCCTCTTCATTCATTTAATTCTCCAAGACTCATGGATTCACCTTCTTTATTCTTGTTTTCAAGGGCAAAGATACTCTTTGTTTACTATTCTACAAAAAATTATGTAGTAGCATTTCATATTGTATCAGTACCTAATTTGAAATGACCACTTCCTCTATTCTGCAAATTTTAGATTATTATGCTCAGTGAATCAGATTTAGGCCTCAAAACTTTCACAAGTTTAGATTAAGAGTCCTAGTTTTCATTTATTTTCCCATGGATCCTCACTTAGCTAACAACTTAGGTATGAATGAACTTTGGCTGAACACATGATTCATGGTATCAAAAGATAGTGTACAATTCTTGAATGATAGTAATTACCAGAGGGAATACTCTCAACATAAGCTTGGATTCCAAACCTTGTCCATGTTCAATGGCAGTAGCAAAGTGCTTGCTCTAGCAGTTCCTCTAGATTTTGTGCCTGTCAGAAGTATAAAAAAGAGCAGGTTAAACCCCTTTTAAATAGCCAGAAGAATGAAAAAAACAAGGAAAACAAAGAGATATTTTTGAGTTTTTTCCCTTGCTCACATCCATGAGTGCAAGGCCCTTAGCAACCAGCATGTTGTTAGGTATAGAGGAAAACACTTGGGGGAATACAATTATTGCAAAGATGATTCCTGACACAAAACCCAGTGTGTGCGAGGGAATACGAAGAAAAGGCCTTTCAGTTAGTGAGCTTTTATTTCCACCTTCTCAAGCATTTTATTGTAAACATGTTAAGGCAATGAAAGAAATCTGCTTTTCCATAGCATTTTCTGTTTACTCCATTTGTTCCTTGTTGTTAAAGATCACAAATTCATTACCAAGGATTTTGGTTCTATCAAGTTGTCTTACAATCTAAATAGGAATTAAATAGGATTATTCATTGATTTGTTGATGGTTTCTTTCTCTAATAGAATTAGTCAATTTATTTCCATAAATTGACTTGATTTCCTTCTTTTATATATCATGTAATATTCCCAGATTTATTTTTGTACTTTTATAGTCTATTATGTACAGTTGTACGGTTATTGTCTATTCTATATAGGATTATTCATAAATTGACAATCCTCCCTCTTACAGGATATCTCATTGTCAATAGCACCCAATCCCATCTCATGTCTTACCCTGCTGTATATTATTTCTAAATACAAGCAGACAAGTCTTTGTTCATCTTTATTTATTTTTCACTAGGAAGGGTTACCATGATTACCCTCTCCATGTTTGTTGAAAAATCTGGTTTGGGAACAATTGCCTCTGACCTAGTGATTTTCCTGTCCTCCAGAATATGATGGAATACCATTTTCCATTCTTAGAACAAACTGAATACCAAAAAATCTAAGGTTGTTGGTGATAAAACCTTATTTTATCAGTTCTTCTACAAAAACATACACAAAACCCAGAGTTCCCAGACCATTATTCACCAAAAACATTAGTGTCTACAAGTACCCACCAAGAAAAAAAAACACTAAAAAACCACGAAAATGAAAATGTCCTTCCATGCTTATTGGGTTGGTGAGGAAATAGCCTTGAAGTCAATGAAGAGTCTAAGCTTCTTTTGACAGCGCAGATGAGATCAGTTGGGATTGGTACTCCTGACACTATGTATTTGAAGATAAGATCTTGATGTTCAAGCTATTGCCACTGTGATGCTGTGAAAAGAGACTTGTTTCTTGCACTCATCCTCATTTATTTGCAGTCATCATCAGCTGGGATTGGTACTCCCGACACTATGTATTTTTGCAGGGTCCATCGATTGCAGAATCTTCTGTGCATGGATAAAACTAATGGCTCTGATGATACTGATGATACTACTGCTTCCTCTCTCTCCCTCTCTCTCCCCCTATCTCTCCTTACTCTGCTCTCCTTAATCATCCATTTGGTGCTACTTCATTTTGTAACTATTAGAAATGACATCTTTACTTTTTCACTTATTTTTTGCATTACCAACTGCAATAATGTTGCTATTCCTAACATGGCCATGTTGTCAAACATTGCATGCAGGGCCCATCAATGTTTACACGATGCTCAGCTGCAAGATTTAAGAAAATCTACAACCGTTTACCAGAGGAAAAAATACAAGCCATAAGAGACCTCTAATTTGGAGGTCTATTGAACTTAAACTGCACAGAGGTGCGCCACAACATCTGTATCTTTTTAATCCAACATTTCAATGTTGGATTTAAACGGATAGAGTTCTCAGCCTAGAAACACTATCCTATTACAGCCACCGATGTTGGCCTCATTTTCGGCCTCCCAACAGAAGAGCAGATTCTACAGGTGACCTCTACATCATCAGAGCATCCATTTGGGACTATTTGGGCATGCGAGAAGAAACTCTTCAACTTACCTATGGGAGAAGAGTTCTGTAGAGCATTCATTTACTACGCATGTGCCACATTGTTGGCCTCCACGTCTAGGCTCAATGGTTGCCGTAACTTGTGGCATACCATCCATGAGGATAGATTCCGAAATGAAGTTAATTGGCCCCAGTTTGTGCTTGACCAACTGGTTGAGGGAATTAGGCGATATCAACAGTCTAACACCTCTTGGGTACATGGCTGCGTTTTATTTCTATAGGTAGTGAACTTATTCAGTATTTGTTTTCTATTTTTTTATATAATTTTATTACACAACTAAGTAACATTTTCCTGCTGATGTTTGTATTTATTATGCAACTGCATTATGTCATTAAATTCCAAATTCCTTCAGTCCAAGTCCTCATTACAGTGCCCTCAGCATTGGCATGGACTGATGATTTGATTAAGCGGTGACTAGCCGCTGAGATAAAGGAGTTTGGAGCATTCAGACATGCTGAGGTTGATTTTTTAAGTGATGCATCCATAAATATATTGTCATTACCAACATAACACTCATTATTTAAGGACTAATCTTCAATGCTAATTATAGGCATCCCAGAGATCTCCAACCATAGAGAAAACTATGGAGGCAGAGACTAATGTGGACCATGACACAAACATTGATGCTGAAAATAGTGATGTAAGCTGTTAATTTTTAAAAAAATTAATAAATGTTCATTTCATTGTCATTGTAATTTATTTTTACTTCTTAACTACAAAGAAATATGTTGTTGTGACATTTTGTACTCAAAGACTGACATCAATATCATGTGATAGAAAATATGGCATCAATATCATGATGCGGAATGAGCAATCGACCAATATCAACAGGGCATTTAGTAGCAACTGAGAATAATGCGTGGCCTTTTGCATAAGTTAGGGGCTCGAAGACATAGTGGGGTAAATTCAGATGCTGGTGGTCACTCTGGCTATGCACCAGCCAACACTCCCACAGCCGATGACCATGCATTTCTTGGTGATGAGGACATGGCTTTGCATGGTGCAGACCATGTGATATACACACCAGATTGTATTGTCGCCCCTGAGTATGAGTTGCAGCCTAGTGTACCCATTAATGCAGTAAGCGGTAAGTGATAAAATTTATGTAAACACCCATATGGTAAACAACCCAAGTACCCAATCATAATGTATACCTTTGCTGACTAGTTCTAAATCTTGTATTGTAGATGGTGAAGAACAACCAGAAGGTAATGTTGTCCCCATAAAAAAGAATGTCCGCAAACGCCGAGTACATCGAATGGCTCCAAACCTGTTGTCCCCATACATATCCCAACCACAAACCAAACAATCTGCCATCAGAATGGACCTAAAACAAGCAGCTGCACTGGCATTTGGAGAGGATTTGGATGCTAGGTAACATACTTCAGAGACACTCCTCTCATTGTATGATAGTGATAACACAAAAAAAAAAAAAAAAAAAAATTGTATGTGTTTGTAACAGTGAGGAACTAGTGTTTATGCATGACACTATCCTAACCAGAGGCAATTTGGGCTGCTTCGAAGGGAATGGCTGGATAGGGAACGACGTGCATATGACTTCTTATCCATCTTTATGCATTATTTTAAGTTTGAAAATTAAAGTGTGGTTTTGATATAATTAGTTACTTACACTTTTATGATCTACGAAATCAGGTCGTCGATGCCTACTATAGATTGTTGCAGACTGAACATGAACTGAAGACGAAATTGTTTCTATTCCCCTACATAACTGTAATGATGATTGATCCATTAAATCATTGCTTAACTTTATTTTATGACTTGAACCAGGCATTACCTACAATGACAAACCTGATGTTATCGCCTATTTGATATGCAGGAAATGGTAATCCACTCCCAGGCAAAGCACTTAGTGAGGGAGGCAGTTATAGGACGATTTGAACCACATGTGTATCAGATGAATATTCCATATGTGAATGTTAACGAGGTGGATTCTTGTGTTTAATGCTTGGAATTGTTTTTTTATTGCATGAAGGTACAATATTTAGATGTATGTTTAATGGCAGTCTATTGGTGTAGGTCTTCTTACCGGTTCTCATAAAAAACCATTGGACACTTTACGTATATGACCTATCAAACAAGAAAATCCAACTGTTAGATTCTCGTCCTAGTAGGAAGAAGACAACTTTGAGTGGAATACAACAAAATCTGGTAAAGTAACAAGTAATAACTAATAATTTGTTAGGTATGTCTTCCCATAAAAATTTCAATTGTTGCGTTAATAAATGTTTCAGGCTAAGGTTATCCTATGGTTGGCTGCACACAAGAAAGAGGTATCACCTTATGATTTGAGGACATTCAATTTCCTAACACCTAATGTACCTCTCCAACCTAATGAGTGAGTGTTGACCTTGCAGTCCAGGATGATGTTAAAATGGATTGCAACTTATTTTAAGTTCCTCTCTTATTTATAATTCCACACTTAATAACGTTTTGGTAATGATATTGACGTAGGCACGATTGCGGAGTGTTTGTAATGAAATTCATGGAGTTGTGGTCAATGGGCGGGTTCTCCAAATCAATCGATGTGGTACGTAGGAGGAATTATCTATGACCATCTCATTAATGTTAAAATAGTTAGAAAATCCTAATTAATTAATTTGCTGATTTGTTGCTATAAACTTGAATGAATGTAGGGGAAATTGAAACATTATAGGTTGAAGATTATGGGGAATATGTTGTTTTCACCACATAATGCACACCGACAGCATGTCCGGAGGGATTAATGGGGATTGTAATTTTTGATGAGACTGTATAAAGTTAGCACGTTTGCATGTAATTTATGGTGGACAAACGTAGTTCTTTAAATGTTTTTTTATGGTGCCACATGCGGAAATGAACATTGGGATTATGGGATTAGTAGGACTTTGACTGTTTTTTGACTTAAGTTGATTGTCATTGCATTGTAAGTAAACAGGGAGAATTAAATATTATTAGAATCAATTTTCAAAATTGCATATAAATTAAAACTTTGGTTCTCTGCCACTTGTCAACATATGAAACCGTAGTAGTCGCTCTCATAGGTATGATCATATTCCTCTATATATTTCTCTATGAATACTCTTTTAGTAATCTCTACTGGTTTTGCTAACTTTATTTTCAATCAACTTGCACTTGCTTGACTGTTCATGTTCAGGGAAGAGACTTGATGTCAGGAACTATTCTTCGTGGCTGTATGCATCTTGTTGATCTGGCCGACAGTGAAAGAGTAGAAAAATCTGAGGTCATTAGAGATAGACTACAGGAGGCATAACATATTAACAGATCTCTCTCTGCTCTAGGGGATGTCATATCTTCCCTTGCCCAGAAGAATCCACATGTCCCTTACAGGAATAGTAAACTAACAAAACTTCTTCAAGACTCACTTGGTAAGAATAAACTAATGCATTTTCAGAGTAGGAACTTCATATTTGATTCTGTTTTGTTTAATTTTATTTTTTAAATTATAATATGGCTTTTGGATTGTAATTATATTTAGGGGGGCAAGCTAAGACACTAATGTTTGTTCACATTAGCCTTGAACCGGATGTTGTTGGAGAAACAATTAGCACAGTTAAATTTGCAGAGCGATTTGCCATGGTAGAACTTGGTGCTGCTTGTGTAAACAAGGATAGTGCAGATGTGAAAGAGTTGAAAGAATAGGTTTTGAATGCTCTCATTATTTATCATTCTTCTCAATTCTTATTTATTCTTCTGAAAACTTTGAACTATTATTTCAGATTGCTAGTCTTAAGGCAGCGCTGGCAAGGAAAGAGGGAGAACCAGATGACATGCAACATTCATTTTCCAACAGCTCTGAAAGATACAAAACAAAAGCCAGTGATTTATCACCTTTTCATTCTAACAAGCAGGCTGGAGATATGTTAGATGATCAAAATAGCTGCAAGCAACCAATGTGGGATGTAAGCAACATCGAGGTAAATATTTTTTTTTAATCATGATGGGATATTCCTTTTTCTTGACCCCAATCATTGATATTTGGCTTTGAATAATAACATAAGTGTATTTAAACTTGAATGATAGCAAATTGCTGATGGTGAGGGAACCTTTATTTCTTGATAATCATGACACGCCATGCCTAAGTTTGAAGATGATCATAAACTATGTATTATATCACATTCATTGGAAATTTTCATAAAAAGTAATTTCTAGCTCATGTATGATTAGGTTCCACATAGATGTGGTCTAGGTAGACATCAAATAATGGCTTCATTTTAGTTGACTGATTATTATGCATCCAAGTCTTTGTGAAACCAGAATTCAAGTTCGATGTTCTGATTATGTAGGCATGCAGCAATTCCATGACGAGGCAAAAGAACCAAAGTTTTGATCTTGAGGAGTTACTAGGGAACTCACCTCCTTGGCCTCCAGTCAGTAGTTGTGTGAAAAATTATGTGGAGGACGACAAAGACATGGGCTCTGTCAGTGGGTATATAAGGTTATGGTGAATAAGTAAGATGTTGTACTTAGAGTTCGAAACCCTTTAGGATGTTGGGAAACAGAGAATAGGAACTTGCCTGATGCTTTCTACCAAAAACTTATTTCAGATTCTTCAAAGCTATTCCTGGATCAATCATATAACATATTCATGGAAAACAATCGTTATGACATTGCTAATAATGATGATTTGGATGAGGATGCTGCCACTAGTGCTTCTTCTGATGCCGATTTGCTTTGGCAATTCAATAATGCAAAAATAACTAGCATGACTAATGGGATTGAGTCAAACATCAAGAAACCTAATACAAAGCCAGCAAATAGTCCAGAACTAAGGTAATGCAAACTGATTTATTCCTCATTTCAAATACTATTACCTAGTAAGTTCCCATGTATACTGACAAAATGTTCTCAAAATTTTCCTACAGGAATTTGAATTCTAATGTGGGCCCTTCACCACACAGAAACTATCAAATGGGGTTGGGACCCGACAGCACAGGAATGGAAGGCACCCAGTTCCCGTAGATGGGAAACGGAAAATTAGGAATATAAAGTAGCACTACGATTACTCACATTTGGGAGAGGGGTTTTTCCAATTCTTCTATTCATTTGAGAGAGGTTTTTTTTACTCAAATATTTTGTGTTTTATATATAGATATTTCCTTTTGGTGTTCTTTATGATATATAGTTCAAGGCAGCAATAATTCTAGTTGCTTGTAATGTTAGTGGTGAGTTCACGGTGTGTTCCACCTGTTTTGTTTCAATTATAGATACATTTATTTGAAGAATCTATACACTTCGTTGTTTTTCTTTTTACTTTTTCTAACATGGGGTTCCAACAAGTCAGGGTTGTTATGGGTTTCAATTTTACCTTCAATCAAACTAAGACACAATACTAAAAGTTGTCTCCCGAATTCCCATTGGAGGTTTGAAAGGAGATAGAATTGGAAAATGAAGCCTCTTAGAAAGGAAATTAGGCAATTAAGAGTGTAAAAACAAGGCCATCTCATATGAGGTAAAGTTCGAGGCATCGGGCTTAGGCTCTGTGTGCAAGATGACCAGCCATTATCACTCAAAGATTGAGCTCAAGGACGAGGACATCAAGACCAGCAAAGACAAGGCCATGGGGACGTACAAGGTTGTGGAAGAGTACCTCCACGCCAACCCAGATGCCTATGCCTAATAGAGTGTATGGTTGATCTTATTTGTTATCATACATGCTGGTGTGGCTTTTTCCTTTTTTTCCTTAGGTTTTTTGGTGGGCAAAATTGCTCATGGCTTGGTAATAAGAACCCACTTTGCCCTTGGGTTAGTTGGGTGGATATTGGCTTGATTGATTATAAGAAAAAGGTTTGTCACAAACTTATAATCAATATTTGTGTTGAAATTCTCCCTAGACTCCTACTTTAGTATTGGGAACTAGTAAGTTCAAACAAGAGAAAAGGGGAACTCAAGAATAATCCATAATCACTTGAAAATTATTAGTCTTTATTTTCGAAGTTATTATGTATGATTTTAAAAATTATTATTAACCATTCTCAGAATGCAGTAGCTCCACACCTTAAAAGTAATCATTCGCCACATCAAAAAATGGTGATCATCATCCCAAAATTTTGGACTAATGGGAATGACACCGTTCAAGCACAAAACACCTTCTTCAACACTAAGTACTTGGTTAAAAAGCTAATCTATCAAGTCAATTCTCGTTATATTACAGGCAGGCTACCTCTATAATTCCTAACTTACAATTGTTACAATTTTTGAAGCACGTGTTTCTCATACAAAGCAAGATGTCTCTCTTGTTGGGATTCCTGAACTGAAGCAGCTCAGCCCCATAATGATGTTTTGTGAGTTCTTCCATAAGTTTCAACACAATGAATTTTGTATAGTCCTCTGGGTTCGTATGTTGGCTGTTGTTGTCCTCGTTGGCCTTGAATATTTAAACACCATCTTCTGACTGCGTGAACTTTAGAGGGCTAGTTGTGATCCTTGACATCTTATTTTCTCTTGTTATTCTTTTATTAACATCCATATCTTCAACAAATTCAATAGCCAGATCAAAGTCGTTTACTCTCGAACGTTTCCCATGGGAAGCAGTGTTGAGCTTATTGTCCATTGCTGTTTTATTAAGAGAAACTGATGTTAATTGTTGCTGAAGTAAATCAAGTTTTCCTTGTGTGGATTGTAGTTGAACAGAAAGAGCTTTTGCCCTATTGTTTGCTTATGCACGTGCTGCACGCTCACTCTCTAGAAGGCCTTCAAGGACTTGAACTATACGAAGTGTTAACCTTGTCTCAGATTCAAAATAGAGGTTGGGCTTTGGTGAATAGTTGTGTCCTTTGCAACTGCAACGAAATTAAATAACAATCATTCCAATAATGCAAGCTTTCTTCAGAAAACCAAGGTGGAAAGAAAAACCTTGGAAAAGAAAGAGAAAAATGAGCAAATTAAAAAAACCTTAAATCTCAAAATCAGTGCTTACTAGAGGCTGTTTTACAAAGGCTTTTAACATCATCAAACACCAACTAGTACCTACTTGGCAGCCAACACACTCGTCTCTCTATTATGCCTTTATTTGCTTTCTCACTGGGGGAAAAAAAACACATACCCTTTATCAGGTTGAAAACAATCATGAGGAGGGCCCATGTGGATATCAATCAATGAAAGGTTATTATCATTTCATTTGAGAAATGAGCAAGCAATTTTTTCAAAAGCATTTCAAATCCTTCAAGATAGGTAATATTGTACACACTTGTACAGTTAGCACATTTGCATTGTACACTTAGTATAAATGCCTTGTTACGTCACGAAATCCCACATAGGCACAACCGAACGAGTGCATATGGTTGGGTAACCAATGTTTCTATTACCATGGATTAGGGAAAATGACAAAAAAGTTTACCCTAATTTCGGGTCATATTCATCATTACTAGGGAAGCTAATAGAATGAATTAACATGGTAGACATCAAATAAAATGCATGCAATGAGGGTGTTATCAAGCAATATGTCTGAGGAATGTTCCCCATGATTGGAAAAAGTAAGATAGACACCCTTGTACACTTAGTGTAAATGCCTTGTACAGTTGTAGAAATTCAACCTAGATACAACAGAACTAGTGCATATGGTCGGGTTAACCACGTTCCAATGTCATGGCTCACTGAAAAGGGGGAAAATGACACCCAATTTAGGTTCCTATTCATCATAAGCGCTCTATCTCATCCAATGAATGTGTACGAAGGGAAATGAGGAATGTCCCCCTTAGAAAAAATAAATGAGCAAGCAATTTTTTCAAAAGAAGATAGGTAGCCTTGTACACACTTGTACAATTAGCACATTTGCTTTGTACACTTAGTGTAAATGCCTTGTCCAGTCACCAAATCCCTAATAGGTACATATTTTCAAGTGAATATGGGTGGGTAACCAATGTTTCCATTACCATGGACAAGGGAAAATGAAAAAAAAAATTTACCCTAATTTTGGTTCATATTCATCATTACTAGGAAAGCTAATATGAATAATTAACATGGTAGACATCAAATAAAATGCATGCAATGAGTGTGTTATCAAGCAATATGTGTGAGGAATGTTCCCCACGATTGGAAAAAATAAGATAAACACCTGTACACTTAGTGTAAATGCCTTGTACAGTTGCAGAAATTCGACCTAGATACAACAGAACTAGTGCATATGGCCGGGTTAACCATGTTCCAATGTCATGGCTCACTGAAAAGGGAAAAAATGACACCCAATTTAGGTTCCTATTCATCATAAGCGTGCTATCTCATCCAATGAATGTGTACGAAGGGAAATGTGAAATGTCCCCCTTAGAAAAAATAAAAGAGCAAGTAATTTTTTCAAAAACATTTCAAATCCTTCAAGATAGGTAGCCTTGTACACATTTGTACAGTTAGCAACATTTGCTTTGTACACTTAGTGTAAATGCCCTGTCCAGTCCCCAAATCCCTAATAGGTACATATTTTCAAGTGAATATGGGTGGGTAACCAATGTTTCCATTCTCATGGATTAGGGAAAATGAACAAAAACTTTACCCTAATTTCGGTTCATATTCATCATTACTAGGGAAGCTAATATGAAGAATTAACATAGTAGACATCAAATAAAATGCATGCAATGAGTGTGTTGTCAAGCAATATGTGTGAGGAATGTCCCCCGCGATTGGAAATAGTAAGATAGGAAGTTCTTCAAAATCACTTGAAATCCCCTAAGATAGACACCCTTGTACATTTAGTACATTGGCCTTGTACACTTGGTGTAACTGCCTTGTACAGTTGAAGAAATTTGACCTAGCTAGAACAGAACTAGTGCATATGGGCGGGTTAACCACATTCCAATGTCATGGCTCAGTTAAAAGGGGGAAAATGAAACCCAATTTAGGTTCCTATTCATCATAAGTGTGCTATCTCATCTAATGAATGTGTACGAAGGGAAATGAGGAATGACTATGAGGAATGTCTCCCTTAGAAAAAATAAATGAGCAAGAAATTTATTCAAAACCATTTGAAATCCTTCAACATAGGTAGCATTGTACACACTTTTACAGTTAGCACATTTGCATTGTACACTTAGTGTAAATGTCTTATACAATGGCGAAAATTTGACATACCTACAACTAAAAGCTTGCATATGGGTGAGCTACCATGTTCCAATGTGATGCCTAAGGGAAAAGGGGGAAGGGAAAAGGGGAAAGTGAAACCCAATATAGGTTCCTATTCATCATTACTGTGGTTGATCATCCAATGAACATATATGAAGTAATAAAATTGAACGGGATGAGTGCGTGATCAAGGAATGTGTGTGAGGGAATGTTCCTCATCCTTTCAAAATGGAAATGATTTTAAAACGATTGCAAATACTTCAACATAGGTACCTTTGTACACCCTTGTACATTAAGCACATGTACCTTGTACACTTAGTGTAAATGTCTTGTACACAGACAGAAATTCCATACAACCACTACTGAATGTCTGCTCATGCATAGGTTAATCATGTTTGCAATATTTTGGTTCATAAAATAAGGAAAAACTGAAGTATCAATTTGTTCCCTATACTTTTGTAACAATACAATCAAATTAAAAAAATAGCAATCTGTCCATTAATGTGAAGCTATTTGAAGCTAATTCCAACTTTCCAGCTAGAATTCAGAAGAAGATTATATGTTAAAGCATGACAAATTATTATTCAAACATATATTTTATTCAGTAAAAAGCATGCCTAAAGATGGGTTCCATTCAACTAGTGAACAGCTTTTTAAACATCACATGTGGCACCAGGCCTAACAATTGTCTATAATTTATGAGGAAACTTTGAAAAAGACCAAAATGTTTTTAACAGTGGCTAACTTTTAGAGTAGTCACCCTTTTCTCCTCCAAGCAATTCTTCAGAGCCTAACAGGAAGACATTATTTTCTTATGTCCGTAATTCTCCTTCTCACCCATTCCCTCCTGATCTAGAACTTTCATTTCTAAACATGCTTCAATTTAATGCCAATGATTAGCAATTTCAAGCTTCCTGTTTATTCCCATAAACACCAAATATTTCCAATTAAAATTATATGAGATAAATGTGGATGAAATTTACACCAAACTAATTGGGCACAAATTAAATTTTTAATTCATTTGTTGCAAGAATATACATTGATCAACGAAATAAGAATTGTTTCAGACAATGTTTTCAGAACCGGACCGGTGATCGAATTGAAAAAGTTATCGGTTCACGGTTTACTGGTCGAACCGGCGGTCGAACCACTATCGAACCGGTGACGTCATAAATATATAATTTATATATTATTAAAATTAAAAATAATTATAAAAATTTTAAAATATATATGAATAAATTAAACATCAATAATATTATTTTATATCTTTAATATTATCAAATTAAATCATATTAATATTTTAAATTTTATTAAATGAAATATGTATAATATTTAAATGTGAATATATAAAAAAAATGAAAATTTAAACTAATTTCATAATTTTTAAAAATATTATATTATTTTTATTTAATATTATAAAAAAATTTAAAATCTAATATGTGTTGTTTTGTTTGGCATATTAGATAATAAAATACATGTAGCCGAGTGGTGTCCTAGGTGGACTATAGTACAGGGGTGGTCCAAGGTTCAAAACTTCTTGCTGGAGTTTTGTTATGCTTTTTTTCTTTGATATTTAGCAATCCCACATCGGAAATTGAGAGGAACAAGGAGTCAAATGACTCCTATAAAATCCATCCTCAGCAAAGGCTTTAGATGGTCTTATGGGCTCAAAACTCAGCCCACAGTAAGTGGAATGGGTATGTGGGTTGTGTCATAAGACAGGCCTAACATGTGCTTTAGTAAAAACCATTTAAATTCTATGGAATCCTTCCATCAATGAGAGGATAATATTTTCATTTTGTAATTTTTTTTAAAAAAAAATTAAAATCATTTGAACCGGCTGGTTCGTCCGGTTCATCGGTTGAATCGCCGGTTCGAGCGGTTCAACCCTGGTTCTATCTCAATCCGGTCCAAATGACCGGATCGGACCGGAATGGTGACCGGTCGATGGTTGGACCGGTCGGACCGGCCGGTCTGGTCCGGTTTTTAAAACATTGGTTTCAGATACTAATCAAAAGAACGAGAAAGGAAAAGTTGGGTAGAGTAGGCGAAGACAAGAAAAATCTTCAAAAAGAAAATTTAAGAATTCAAGCAGAAAACAAAAGCTCATGATTTTGATAAAATCAAGATAGCTAATAGAATTTTTAATAGAATGTGAAATAGTCATGAACTTACAGCTAACACAAAAAGCAAGAGAGATTTTGAGAGAGTGGATCCTAAATTAATCTCATGATATCAGTTTCTATGAGCCCCAAGCCTATAGATCTTATAAAGCCTTATTACAAAAGTCTCCAGCCACATAGAAAGACAATAGGACCAAAAGTAGCATTAACTACGCATGCATCATGTAACCAGGTCAAGGTATACAAAAAGAAAAGGAAAAATGTAAAAAAATGAATAACCTAGAATGTTCTAGAGGAACACAACACCTTATGCATATACATCTTGCCTAGTGTTTGTGAGCCATAGATCAATAGTTACATTTGAGGCTTTTTAGAGGTCTGGACTCATCAAATAGAACGGAGGTCTTGATTGTCCAATTGGTGCACCATATAGCCCACAACCCACTAAAACTAAAGTTGATGGACTACATAGATGTTTGATATGCTAACAATGAGTAGTCAATTGGTGGACATAGTAGTTGGTGGAAGCCATCAATTTATAAAATGGAAACTTACCCCACAATAGGGCATATACCCTATTTAACATATTTCCATCTTCACAGGAGGTTGTTGGGCCACTGCCATCATCACGACCACAGTTGTGGCCGGTTTATATCTTCATTGAAGTTCTTCATTTTCTCTATTTCATCGGGTTGACCAACTTCTCTACTTTCGAAATATTTTTGATCTGAAGGATGGCTATTCTGGATGAATTGCATCATCACCGAACAATCTTCTTCCCCAAAGCTCACCGTTTGGATGAAACCCATTTATTCTCTCTGGACGATGATGATAAAATACCTACAAACGCCTCAACCTAATCAAATCAAAATGTCAGCAAATAATTCAGACCCTCGTCATTTGGATTTGGGAATGATCATGATAAAATACCTACAAAAGCTTTTCTGAAATGCTCACAATCCTCGGCTGCTAAAGAAAGCAATTGGGGGATAGTCACAGTTGGCATCATTTGTGCGTATGTTGTTTACAGAGAGAGAGAAAGGGGTAGGAAGATTCAGAATTTTCAATCTAGTGACATGGCATTTCAAGTTTACCAGCTATGAAACCCATTAATTTACAACCAAAGATGAAAATATCGGTAATCACGGATATATTGATACTTCGATTTTACGGATATATCGGATATATCAGAGATATATCGGCAGATATTTTGGAAAAAAATATCGGTAGGCTTAAAATTGTTAAAAACTCATGAAAATGTAAGGAAAACCTCATAATAATATAATTAGAAGTATAATAGACATTTTAAAGTTATTTTATTGAAAAATTTGATATATATATAACATGATTTATCATATTTGATAATAATATCGTATGCATCAATAAAAATATGAATTTTATAAGTATACATTTATTATTAAATTACATATAATATTATGATATTTGATTATAATGTGTCTAATTTTAAAATATTTATTAATATTAAAATTATGATTCATTTAATTCAATTGTATTAAACAATATAAAATAAATTATGATATATATATATATATATATATATATATATATAATTTTTTAAATATTTAATTAATTATTAATGATATTAAAAACATTATGAAGAAAATTATATAATTTTTATATTTTTGGTAATCAATTAAAAGAAAATTTTGCATTTAATTATAAAATAATTATAATTAATTTGCTCTTTAAAATATTCTTTTAATATTTTCTTTATATAATGAGTTTAAGTATATATAAATTTAGTGCACAATATATAATGAGGGCAAGTTTGCCCGGATGGTAAGTGGAGTGTACCCCAAACCTTTTGGTTTAGGGTTCAAATCCCCTCAAAAGCAAAAGGAGAAGGCACTGTAGCACATTGACTTGACTGGGGAAAATCGTCGATATATCGCCGTTTTATCGGGATTTATCCTCCCAATATATCGCCGGATTGATATTTCTCCATGAAATGTCGTGTTGATACCCTCCGATACATAATATTTCGACATTTTCCTCCTTGTTTACAACAACCATTTGAGTTGGAAATGTAAAGGACATTTTTGTCTGTTAACATCTGATATCCTTATCATTAATGAGGTCAGTTACATGGACCTTCTCTTAATTTTTGGGCCCAGCTGGGCCCAAGACATAATTCTCCCAATACTTTAATCAACTAAATGAAATAAATTAAATTAAAACTAGTTTAGGAAAGACATGTTACCATATAACTAATTAATCTAGTAAAAATAACTTTAACTTTAATCACCCAATTAAACTAAAGACTTTAAAGACTCCAACTTTTTCATTCTCATAAAAAATTTAACTAAAACTAAAATTTTAAATGCTCTAACTTTTATCTATATTAAAATAATATCTAAAAGTAAAAATAAGCAAAATTCAATTCTTTCATTAATATTGAAAACTAAAATTTTTAAATCTCTAGCTTTTACTTACATTAAAATAATATTTAAAAAAAAACTGACTTTCCTATTAGCATTAAAAAAAAAAAAAAAAACCTAAAACCTAAATGTTAAAATTCTAATTTTAATTAACCTTCTACACGAATTTTATCTTTAAAAAAAAAAAAAAACAACCATTATATCTATCAACATGCATTTTAAAGAAACCATTACATATTGATTACACTAACTTATTTGATATCTAAAATCTAAAACACTAACACACATAGTCACATATTATATTACTTAATATTTAAAACCTAAACCTAAAAATTAACTCAAAACTATTATTTTTAACACTCTAACTTTTATTAATATTGAATTATCTAAAGCAAATAAAAAAAAAACCATCTTTTAAATTATCACCTCGAATCGTCCAAAGCAAATCTATACGAAAAAGTAACTTGAAATTAGTAAAAATAATGAACAATAATAACTAAAAAAATTTATTCAAAAGTTAACAACTAAAAAAAACTAGCTTGATTTTTATTTATATTTTTATCAATCATTAATATATCTTATATAAATTCATTGGAATTTTATGTGATTTTATAACGAACAACATGCCACTCATACATATTCCTACATACATTCATTGGATTTTTTTTTTATTCAATAAACTCATACCACTAACATATTTTATAGCTAGCCACAATTACATATCCAATCAAATTTTAACCACTCATACAAAAAGTCATTAACTTTATCATGGCCGGCTTGCACAATCTTCAAATCCACTTTTCAATTTCTTATTATTATACGTTACCAACATACCTTCATGGATTCCTTACAATTTTTTTTTATTCACAAATTATCATATCATAAACATCCTACAATTTGGCACATTTCACACATTTCACTAAATCTTAAAAATCATGCCATCAGTTCCTAGAATTAAAAATATGTCCATTAAGATCTTCTATATCAGTCACTTTCAATTCATTTATATATATAAAATTGATTAAAGCCATTACATTTGTTTCACACTAATCATTTAGTTTTTTTTTTTTTTTTAATTCCAGACAAACATCAACCATTGACATCTCTCACAATCGACCAGATTGATATACCTTTATTCGGTTATTATTATTATTTTTTTAAGGTTCAATAAAGTTGTTAATTCCATCATAACTTGCCACGGTCACCTTCCACACTCACTTGAGTTTTAAAGTTCAACAAATAAGCGCTTCAATGACACAACAACATGCATGCTTTGTCGCTATCCCAATACAACCAAACTCAATCCTTCTCTGAGCAAAGTAGGAGGAGCACTGTCAACAGGGAACAAGGAAGGCAACTGATTATTTGCGCAGCAACTTTTGCATTGGAATAGTCCACAAAAGCATTGAGAGAGGCACCTACTTTTGCATCATCAATTAAGGACTTAACCATAACCGATTGATACGTGGCTGTGATATCCCAAATATTTCTATTTTGAATTATATTACATCACATGATGCATACTCAGGCCCACCTTGCTTCCCATCAGAATTGATCACACCAATGTGTTAACGAGAATGATAATCCCAAATCCTCAAAGTCTCATCTTTATAATCACACTTCCCTAGTCCCAAAAACTAGGCTATTAACAATATCATACATCCACACAAGAGCAACATAATAGTAAATAGAAAGTATAAAAAAAAAATAAAAAAATAAAAAAAAATAAAAAAAATAGATGCAGAACATAAATGAACCAAAAAATTGTGAATCTAACGCCCTCATGGGTGTCCATGAGTTAGGGATAAGCAAAATCCACAAATGGCAGGAGGATAATTCTGTAACAACTCCTCTAGATCGTATTGTCCAGACTTTGGAAATAAAGAATCCCAACAAGACCACAAAAAGCTCAAATAAACAGCATAAATAGCAAGCAAAATCCTAAAAGAGAGCATAACCAGAAGAAAAAGAAATAAATGAATGAACCATTAAACATAAACCCATTTGGTGCAGGATTCTACAAGTTCAAAACCCAGTGGTGTAGTTGAGAGATTCAAAGCACACACTGAGATATAATCAACAAAGAACTCTCAATACAAAAGTGGACCATGTTCAAATCAATTTCCTATATAATATCATAAAAAATTTCCAACCTCAAAATCGGTTCATAATCAACAGAACTCAACTAACCGTGCATAAATAAAAAATGATAAATGGAAATGAACATAGGAGTTACAGTAATCATACCTGTAGGACTCCCCTAAGAAGAAAATTCTGGTTCCACTCTTCTTCAAACGTCACCTGAATGTTATATCTCTCAAAACCTCAAGACCTCTCTAGAAAAACTTTTTTTTTTTTCTTTTTCTCCACCTAGCTCTCTCTTTTTCTTTTTTTTCTTTTCTAACTGTGGATCCTCTCCCGATCCATTGACCGACGCGACTTGCGAATTAAAGCAATGAGGTGAATGTGGATAAAAAGTGGTTTTCAAGTTTTAGAAAATCCATCCCGACGAGGAACGGTTTTCGTTTGGAGTCGTCACTTACTTTTTATTTTTATTTTTGAAATGAGAAAAATTAAGAATAAAAACCCCTCAATGACTCCAGTTAGGAAAAAGTGGTCCACGAAACTAGATTTCTGGTTTCGGGAATCAAGTAACCTATAAAAAAGGTACCTCATACGATGTAGCACCCCTCTAGGCCTGGAATCTGATCTCTACTAGTGAATTGGGTACATTGGAGCATACAAGTTGAAGATCAAGCAATTTTCCCCTTGGGCTACATGAATGACAAGACTTGCAATTCTAGTCGGTATTCGGCACACGCAGGAAATTAATAACCAAAACAAAGTTGTGTACCTGAGGTCCTAGCCGTGCGCTACGAGAAAGGGTTAGTCAATAAGCACAAACACACAATATATGCGAATTCCAAATTTACTAAAATTTCCGGCCATGACCAAACTTTATATATGTAATCTCTAGGCTCTACCCAATGGCCACCAAACGTAGCCATGACTCTAGACTACGTGGTTAAAATTTAGCTACTCCCATTCCATTGGTTTTCAGTTGAGATCTAACATCTTTCCCGTTTGAACTTCATCCCCTAATAACTAGAATTTTGGAAACTTTGGAAATTTTTGGAAATGATACTAAAAAATTGAATCCGGACTTTTCGCAACTTTGGAAATTTTTGGAAATTGACACTAAAAATAAATAAATCAGGACTTTTTGAAACCTTTGGAAATTTTTGGAAAATGACACTAAAAAAATAAATCTGAAATTTTTGAAAGTTTTGGAAATTGATACTAAATAAAAAATAAAAAAAAATAAATCCAAACTTTTCAAAACTTTTGGAAATTTTTGGAAAATGACACTAAAAAAAATAAATCTAAAATTTTCGAAACTTTTGAAAATTGACACTAAAAAAAAATAAATCTGGAATTTTCGAAGCTTTTGGAAATTTTTGGAAATTGACACTAAAAAAATAAATCCGGAATATTCGAAACTTTAGAAAATTTTCGGAATTGACACTAAAAAAAACAAATCTAAAATTTTTGAAACTTTTGGAAATTGAAGCTAAAATAAATAAATATGAAAATTTCGAAACTTTAGAGATTTTTCAGAAATGACACTAAAAAAATAAATTCGGAATTTTTGAAACTTTATAAATTTTTTGGAAATGACATTAAAAAAAATAAATCTGAAAATTTTGAAACTTTGGAAATTTATAGGAAATGACACTAAAAAAACCAATTTGGAATTTTCGAAACTTTAGAAATTTTGGTACGGGAATTTTTTAAAAATGAACCCGGAACTTTTCGAATTTTTAAAAACTTGTGGTATGAGATTATTTAAAAAAAAAATGAATTCGAAACTTTTCAATTTTTCGGAAACTTGGGTACAGGAATTTTAATAAAATGAATCTGGAACTTTTCGAATATTCGGAAACTTTGGTGCGGGAATTTTAAAAAATGAATCCGAAACTTTTCAAATTTTCAGAAACTTTGGAAGATTTTGGAAATGTTAAGTTGGGAATTTGGAAAATTGGAAATGTGGGAAATGATATTTCAAAAGTTAAGTTACATGTGGAAAATTGGAAATGTGGGAAATGATATTTTAAAAGTAAAGTTAAGTTGCATGTGGAAAATTGAAATGTGGGAAATGATATTTTAAAAGTTAAGTTGCACGGGGGCTGTGCATGTGAGGTATAAGAGCTAAATGGGGGGGATGAACGTAGGGGAGGAATTGTGGTGAGATGTATTTGGTGCTGTTTGGAGACCTTAAGCTTCATGTGAATTGTGGAGTGGATTGAAGCCATATGTGGGTTGCATTTGGTGGCCATTTGGAAACCTTGGGTTGCATATGGGCAGTGGGGTGACTCTAAGCTGCATGTGGAGGCTTTAGGCTATGTGTGTAAACTGTAGGTGAGGGTGCGGAAGCCGTGGGTGCATGTGAGGATGAGGTGCGACCTGTATGGGTGGTCATGGTAGGGTGAGGGGATGTATGTGGTATTGTGGGCTGCACAATGGGTGAGTTGTGAGCTGTATAGGAAATGAGTTTCATGAAGACTGAACAGTGGAGGAGGTAGAAAGAGAAGTGGGTTTGGTGGGTATGGAAGATGAAAATGTGGATATGGTGGTGTGAAGGAGTTGTGAGGTTGCATGAGCTGCATGGTGATGGTATGAATGAGTTGTGAAGGTCATGGGAAACTTGTGATGAGCTATGGGTGGTGGGGTGGCTATCATGAGCTTTGTGGTGGACTGTGGGTGCGTGGAGACTGCATGTGGAGAGTGGGCAGTGGTTGTGAGAGTTGTGCTAAGGTGTAGGTGATCCGTGGAGGTCATGGGCTCCATGAGGAGGGTATGGGTGATCCGTGGAGGCTGTGGTGAGGTAGAGGATGGCTGTGAGGATGCGTGGACTACATGGTGATGGTGTGGAACGTGGGATGGCTGCATGCTGGCCGTGGTGTGCATGTTAGGATGGTGTGGTGAGAGTGAGAATGTGCGGGCTGCATGAGTGGCTGTGCGATTGTGTGGGCGAGTTGCAGGTGAGCATGCAGGCTGTATTGATGATTATGTGGTGGAGGTGGAGGCAGTAGAGCCATAGAAGGAACAAAAGCCCTGAACACGTAGCTTCCTTCTTAGGAAGGCAAACGGTTCCTACTGGATAGTCAAAAAACAAAAATATAAAAATAAAAATGGAAAAACCCCTTCTTGGCATTCTTAGCACAACATTGATAGCAATCAAAATGACACGATAATAAAAAAAATGAAGTCCACCCGAAACCAGAATCTTCCAACACAGTCTCTGGGACCAATAACACCCTTCCCTGAGACACCTCTCTCCCTAATCCCATGCTCAAGAAAATGCAAACACCGGGAACCAGGAGAAAACAATAAAAAAAGAGTACAAAAGTAGGAAGCAAAATGAATCAGAAAAACCATGTTTCATGCTTCAATGAATGGGTTTAGATGTTAGTGAGTAAGAAAATTTTTCAAACACCATAGAGAGGTTAAAACTAAGTTGGATCATTCTTGAACATGAGCAGAGAAGCAATGGTTAGCCACTGTAAAGAAACCATGAAGCATCCAAAATCAACAGCAACATGTGACCTCTAATGGCCACCCCAATCGTACAAAAAAATATCAATAATAGTAAATAAATGAATTGTAGGAAAGAGTAGAGATTTTCACACTGAGTAACTTACCTCTAAGTTGATGTAGACCGATGTATATTTCTCAAGAATCCCAAAACTAGTGAGCTTTCCTCTTCTTCAAACCTCCCCTTTCTTCTCTTCCTCATTTCTCTCTTTTTCTCTTTCTTTTTTCTTCTTCCTTTCTCTTTTCAGTCCCTAGACTCTTCTACCCCATCTCAAAACGTCTCATATCCCTTTTTGAAAAAATCTCCATCTTTTTCCCATGCCGAGAAGACCCCTCAGAAACCTCTCTTTCTCTCTTTTCAATATCCGTCTTTCACTCTTCTTTTCTTTTTTCAAAAGAAACAACCTCTCTTCCCATGCATTCTGCCAGCTTCCCAAGTATCCATTTTCATTTTTAATTTTTCCATTAATTTTTTTTTTTTTACCTTCCCATGCAGTCCACCGACTTTCCTTCTCTATTTTTTTTTAAAAGTAAATAAAGCTTTTATACAATTAAACATAGAAAATTCCACTTGAGCAATCCAAATAAAAAGATCAAGCTAAAAACTCACCTAATCTAAAAAACCATCAATCAAGAATTTAATCCTAGGGAATTAATCCCACAAATATATATATATATATATATATTCCACTTGAGCAATCCAAATAAAAAGATCAAGCTAAAAACTCACCTAATCTAAAAAACCATCAATCAAGAATTTAATCCTAGGGAATTAATCCCACAAATATATATATATATATATATATATATATATATCTAAGTGATTTAAGTGTCCTGAGTGGAAACTAAACAAATGACGTGTCCAAGTGATTGAAGAAAATGTGTTGAGTGACCTAGGAGTGTACCTACTGGGCCAGGTGTATCCAAATTGGCCTATGGTGCCAAGAATGCTAAAAACCAACCGATCGATCCAGTTGAGAAAAATTCTCAAATTTTAACAGAATATCCCTCGAGAAATAAGGAATCCAACAAAAAAATGGTGAGCAATTCCAAACTTGGACGAAGGAGAAATGACTAAAACAAGCCATAGTGCTCTCGACTTGGATTGGCTTCGGTGAGCTCCAATTGAACTGAAGCTTTTGTGGGAACCCTAGCTCCTAGCCTGTAGCATGATGTGAACAAGGAATTGGCCATGGTTGTGACATATAGAAATTGGGTGCGGGTGACACCCCTAAGATACATGCAAGTGGTAAGAGACAAAATTGAGGGTCTACACTAGCCCTTTTTCTCTGTTTTCCTCTTTTTTTTTCCAAACCTCCAGGCTATTTTAAAAACCTCTTATCCCTGCCGATTTCTCCTATTCCTTCTCAAAATCCCCACTTTCTTTAAAAAAAACTCTGTTCCTCGCTCCCCAAACTCTCCTTTCCATAAATAAAAAAAAAAAAACCATCCTCTTCCCCAAGTCAGTCTCTTCCCTATAAAACCCTTTTACATCACCGACTCTCTTATTCTTTTCTCAACATGTGATGTGAAGATCTTCCAAAATATGCCGTCCATCTTCCCCATGCATTTAGTCCACATATCAATCAAGATGCAACCTTCCAAAAATATCCTCTAATCTCATTTCCACATGCTTTGGTAAGTGTCCTTTCTTTTGGAAAGGTGGCAACCCTCATCTTGCATTTTTGGGAGTTATCGAACTCCCGTGCAAAAATAAATAAATAAATAAATAAGCTACAAATTAAAAGAAAACCTTAATAATAATAATAATAATAAGATCACTAATCACATGCAATTCTCTAAAAATAAATTAAATAGATGAATAAATAAATAAAATAGGAAAAATAAATAAATATCAAGTGCATATAATTATTAATCTAAATATTAAACTAAAACACAATAAGAAATTAAATTAAAAAACAAACAAATAAACAAACAAAATATCAAATTGACACAATTAAATATCGAAAATTCATCTCAAGTAATCAAAATCAAGCCAAATACTCACCTAATCTAAAAAATCAAGTAATCAAAAAATTAATCTTAGGGAATTAAACCCAAAAAATCACCTAAGTGACCTAGATGAAAAAGTGTCTAAGTGACCTAAGTGATGTAGGGTGATTAGAAATGTGTCAAGTGACCTCGGAGTGTACCTAATGGGCCAAGTGCATCTAAATGGGCCTAAGGTGCAAAAGTGGGCCTAAGATGGTGCCCAATGGGTGATTAGAGAATTATTGTAAAGTATCAAACGGACACGTAATAGGACATGTGCTAGTAGGACAAAATAGAGAGTCTACACGTACCTGGACAATCTTGGTTGCAATCACCCCTTTCCCGCTCTTGTGTGTTTTTCCACAAAGACAATCCCCAAAAATCCCTCATCTCCAGCATCATTTCTTACGTATATATATCAGCCCCAAAAAAACCCAAATTTGTTCCAAAAAAGAAAATCCCTCATTACTTTTTTTCCATTTTTTTCTTTTTTGCAATCCCCTTTTTTTTATGTATTTGTATCAGCCTCCCAAAAACTCAATTTCTTGAAGGTTATCCATTTTCCTTTCTTTTATTTCCTTTCCTTTTCAAAAATCAAAATGTTTCTCCCTTTCTATGTAGGATCTCTTTTTTCCATATGTATGTAGCCACATTAATCCTCTTTTCCCTCCAAAAATATTTTTCTTACCTTCTTTGAGTGCACGTGCCTTAGTGAGTTGATTAGCAGCCCCCAATTCTCGTGTCAAATGATAAAAATGAAAATAAATAGAATAAAACCAAAAAAGAGTTGGCAATCTTGCAATATATAAAATAATAAAGTAAAATAAAATAAATAAATAAAGTAAAAATAAATAAATAAATAAAATAAAATGGTCAATCCTATGTGGGCCATGCAAGTCATGCAAGAAATGCTAAAAAAAAGTCTAATAAGAAGTGTGCCTAAGAGGGCCTAAGTGAACCTAGATGGGCTTAAGGTATCTAATGGGCTGGGTATACCTATACGGGCCTAGGGTAAGACTAGGTGGGCCTAACTAAGTCTAACCTGAAGTGCACCTAAGTGAAGCCTAATCTAAACTTGAAGGGTAGTCAATGTCATAATGTGGAGCCGGATAAACCCCTCAACCAAAGTCGCTCAGAAAATGTAAGCTACACGAGTAGTAATGGGCCATCAAAGAAACATTGTAGAATATTGGAAGTGAACTTAAAGGCATGTGCTAAAGGGACAAAATGAAGGGTCTATAGTTGGTTATATCGTCTTTCTTGTTCATTTTGATCTTCCATGCTTCTCCTGCCTTTTTCCCTGTGATTTTTGCATTGCTTGTTGGGTTGCTATGGATTGGTTATTGTTGCCTTAATCTTTCACTCATTTCATTGAATTCAAGAGATATCTGACTGTGCTTCAATTTGTTGTTTGATATTCAAAGAGTTTGTTGCATTTCATGTTTTCCTCTTAAGACTTTTTCCACGAATTAATCCATTGATTATTAAACCCATAGACAAGATAATGAAATGGATTTTGCACATTTGGTAAATATTTTATGCTTTGCTCCTATTTATTTTATTTTGCTCTTTCTCTGTTTTTCTTTATTTTTAGTAAGTTTGGGGTGTTAAGTATTTTAGAAATCAAGAAAATAAGATCGCTAAATTCTAGTTTAATGAACCTAAAATAGATCTATAAAACCCACCTTGTGACATTATAATAAAGATCACCTTATGTAGATTGTTTATAATGTTGAGTCACCTTTGGGAGCACCTTGTATCTTTTGAATTGGTCTCATTACTCTCTCATACTTGATGTTTGTACAGAATGATAGAAAACCTCACAAACTTATAATTGAGTGGGGAGAGGGATGGAAAACCCTTTTTTATATCATTTCAAGTAACCTTCCATCAAGAGTCACAAAATGAACACTTCCTTCTAGATACATGAATCCTCATTCCTTAATTCCATGTAGTATTTATGGTATATGAAAACTTTAATTTATGTGCATGACTTTGGTTATTGTACCTTGTAAACAACTTGGTAGGTTCATGACTTTGGTCATGACACCTTGTATTTTCCAAATACCATGTACCATATATATTTAATTTTTCCCATACATTAAATGTGTAAAATATGAAATGTAAATATATTAGGTTCATGACTTTGGTCATGAACCTTTAGAAGAGTGGAAATTAACTTTATGTGGTCATGAAGGCAACAATAATTCCAACATTCTCCCACTTGGACAAATGACCACATGGAGACTTGAAACTTTTATGGATTCAATAAGTGGCCATATAAAAATATTACAATCATTGCATGCTTATCCTATGAAGTTACCAATATGGATCATGGCGGCCACATATCATTTAATAAGATATAATTCCTTTCATGCACCATAAAACTGATAACTCATTATATCAATTGATCATTCTCGTTTTAGTTTGAGTTTCTGTTTGGGACTGCACCTATATCGATCAGTTATTCTCGCATCAGTTTGAGTTTGAGTTTTAGGACAACACCTACATTGATCCGTCATCTTCCTATTAGTTTAAGTTTCAATTTGGGATTGCACTTATATCGATCAGTTATTTTTGTATCAGTTTGAGTTTGAGTTCTAGGACCGCACCTATATTGATCGATCATCTTCATATTAGTTTGGATTTCATTTTAGGATCACACCTACATCGATAGGTCATCTTCATATTAGCTTGAGTTTCAGTTTAGAACCACACCTATATTGATCGATCATCTTCCTATTAGTTTAAGTTTCAGTTTGGGATCACATTTATATCGATCAATCATTTTTGTATCAGTTTGAGTTTGAGTTTTAGGACCACACCTATATTGATCGATCATCTTCATATCAGTCTGAGTTTCATTTTGGGATCACACATATATTGATAAGTGATCTTCATATTAGTTTGAGTTTCAGTTTGGAACCATAACTATATTGATTTTATCATCTTCGCATCAATTTAAGTTTCAATTTAGGACCACACCTATATCTATCAATCATTTTTGTATTAGTTTGAGTTTGAGTTTTGGGACCACAACTATATCATGTTGGGATTGAGGTCTGGAAAGTATGACATGATGTAACGGACTGAGATTCATTTATAAATTAATTAATTTCTTTATGTTTGTTGGTTTCTTTTAATTATCCCATTTGTATTAATTGGTTATTTAAATGTACACACCCCACATCACTTGCATTGTACAAGACTTAGGTGCATTACGAGTTGCATAGAAGATCCAAGTCATGACTTTCTTGCAGAGTGATGAGTTGTCCACAGTCGGTTCATGGATTTGGGTAATCCATCTGAGATTGTAGAGCACTACCTCTTACTTGGAGGGATGACTTGTCTTAGCCATCAAGATGATTTTCCCATGGTGAGTTCACTAGTGCATATGATGCACATTGAACATGACCTACAGTGAATCATGATGCAAGGCTATCAATTGTCATTATTCACTAAGCTACTATATTACATTGACTCTTAACCATGAGAGGATATTAAGCATGTGCTAAAGTCAATAGGAGACTTTGACTTATGGGTAAGACCCTTAAGTGGTCATTTATCCTTAAAGATTGGGTCACTATTGATGGAGATAGGTTGCAATAGGTATTCTCAATAAAAACAACATAATATCTCATGCATTGAGGTAGTGTGTCCCCTTGGGTGATCCAAAGGATATGTAATCTAGAAGACTATGGCCATAACATTTTCTTTAATGAAAATTTAACAGATGCTCATTGGAACTAGAATATGTCAATTGATCACATAATAAGTGGGATCTGTAACTCAAGGATTGGAGAGGTAATCTTATAGGTGATAGCATTATCTTGTTAGATTACAAACACTAGTTCATGGGGAGTCTACATGCAATGATAGTAGGTCACGGACCCTGAGCTTTGTCTTATTGTTATTTACATAGGATATTGGAGTGTAGTTGATTTTCTTTAATAGAATGTTGAATTAACTTTAGAATTAGATTTTGAGGGAACTAGTATTCCTATGGGTCCCAATTTCATGTTCTTAGCTCATATACCATGATGACATGGTTTATGAGGGTTGAATTGACTCTTGGTTCATTCTTGTGCATAAGGACGTTTTGGTAATTACGCAAGGTTGCATAGAGGATAGTGAACAAGTTCTCTAGATTGGGCTAATTCATTAATTAGATGACCTTGTGTGGTTGATTGATCAATTAGGACCCATTTTGGGCTAGATTAAGTGACCCAAGCCTTGGTGGGCACAAGTCACTTAAGCCCAATAAGGGAACCCTACAAATACCCCTTTAGGGGCTAGGGTTTCTATAACCTTGAGAGAGTTGTCTTCCACCTCTAGAGAAAAAGAGAAATAGTGAAAGCCAAGAGATCTTCGTTCCAAAGCCCATACTTTGGAGTGCCAAGATCGTCGTTTGAGTTATCATGCGAAAAATCTTGGGTGTATGAGATTTCTAGATTCATTGTTCTTCATCTTCACCGAGCATAATTGATTTGGGAACATCCAAATAAAAGGTAAAGTTCTCTAATGGCTTTTCTTTTGATCCTAGAATTGTAAAAATATGATTTTTGCTTCTATTGCATAGGATTTAGAGGCCTAAGATAGTTTTGCATGTACCTATATGATCCAAGGTAAGGAAATGGAGAAATTTAAGGTTCCTAGCATATCGATCAATCATCTTCATACCGGTTTGAGTTTTATTTTGGGACCACACCTATATTGATCAATCATTTCTGTCTCAATTTTAGTTAGAGTTATGGGACCACACTTATATTAATCGATCATATTCGTATTAGTTTGAGTTTTAGTTTAGGATTGCACTTATATCAATTGGTCATCTTCATACTAGTTTGGGTTCTAGTTTAGGATTGCACCTATATCAATACATCATTTTTGTATCAGTATGCGTTTGCATTTTAGGACCACACCTACATCAATCAGTCATCTTCATGTAAGTAAAGTTCAGTTTTAGGACTGCACTTATATCGATCGATTATTTTCCACTACAAGAAAAATGGGAAACAATGACGTTTTTTAAGTGTCAAGAAAGGTAACAGATGACGCTTCTCTAAAGCGTCCTCTTCGCCTCTGTCATTGTATGTCTTAGGCAACAATGACACTTTCAGGAAGCATCATCTTTGAAAGATGACTTTCCAAAACTCTAAATCCGATCTTCACCGTTCTAATTTAAGATTAATGACTTATGAACCTCTCCTCCAAATTTCAGCTCAATCAGACCATGAACAAAGCGGCATCGGACCTTTGATGAAATCTGGACATGATGTAAAAAACCGTTGTTTTTCTCTCTTCTCCTCTTTCTCTCTAATGACTGTCCGAAACTCCAAATCCGATCTCCACCGTTAATATTTAAGATACATGAGCCACGAACCTCTCCTTCAAATTTCAACTCGATCGGACCACGGACGAAGCGGGATCGGACATTTGATGAAATCTGGGCATGATGAGAAAAACCTGCGTTTTTCTCTCTTCTCCTCTTTCTTTCTAATGACTTTCTGAAACTCCAAATCAGATCTTCACCGTTCAGATTGAAGATAAATGAGTCACGAAACTCTCCTCCAAATTTCAGCTCAATCGGACCACAGATGAAGTGGGATCGGATGTTTGATGAAATCTGGGCATGATGAGAAAAACTTGCATTTTTCTCTTTTCTCTTCTTTCTCACTAAAAACGGTGGCTCTCTCCCTTCTTTCTTGTCTTCCAAAAGTTAGGGTTCTCAATGGAGACTTTATAACAAATTCTAAAATACCATGCATGTCCTTTTTCAATAAATTAAAAATAGTATTCTTTATTTCATCTTCCAATAATAATTTTTATATATTGAACTCATAATGAATTTATATTGTTTAATTATTTGATATTTTAGGTTGATGTTGGTTTAATTTGAATATTGATATTTAAAAAAAAAACTAATTTAATAGAATGAGCTTAATTCCCATAAATATTAGAAAATTTTTATAAATATTCTTATTGCATTTAGTTTTATTGTGAGTCTAATCATCATTAAATTAATTTAAATATTAATTTATTTCATTTTAGTTAAATAATTTCAAATTTATATTCATTAACTATAAAACCTTCTCAAATAAAAGGGTTAAACCCAATAAATGTGGCCCAAGGCCTGAACAAGTGCTCAAAATAGGCCACTTTTTTGTGGTCCACAAATAAATTAACAAATTATTTTTAAATGAAATATAAGATAATTTCTAATTTAATAAAAATGAAAAATAGTTTATGAAAATAGATTGTATTGATACAAACTATAAAAAAATTAATATCAAATAATAAAAAAATAATTTATTAGGAATTTATTTTATTTATATCCAATTTTTTTTAAAAAACCTTAATGTAGCAACTTTATGTCATTAATATTAATGTCAATTTACCATAATTAATTTATAGAATAAAATTTTAATATCAAAATTTGTATAAGTTAACTTAAAAACAAAAATTTTAAAAGTTAATACAACTATGACACTTATCAGGAGCGTCATAACATACCCATCAAATAATGATGCTTATAATAAGTATCAAGGTAAATAATAAAACTATGATGCTTCTTATAAGCGTCATTATATACACAGTTATAGGAAAAAGATGACATCAAATAATGACACTTATAATAAGTATCAAGATAAATAATACAACTATGACACTTCTTATAAGCGTCATTGTATACCCTCAATAATGACGTTTTTAGAAAGCGTCATAAAATAAAGCGTCATTAATTTCAATTTTTGTAGTAGTGTTCATATTAATTTAAGTTTAGTTTTGGGACCACACCTATATCAATAGATTATTTTCGTGTTAGTTGAGTTTGGGACCATACCTATATCGATCGATCATCTTCATATCAGTTTTGAGACCACACCTATATTAGTTGGTCATTTCCATGTCAATTTGAGTTTGAGTTTGGGACAACACCTACATCGATTGACCATTTTTGTATCAGTTTGAGTTTAAGTGTGCAACAACACTTATATCGATCCATTATTTTCGTATCAAATTGAGTTTGAGTTTGGAACCACAACTATATCGATTGGTCATTTTTGTGTCAATTGAGTTTGATTTTGGGATCGCACTTATATCAATCGATCATTTTGATGTGAGTTGAGGTTGAGTTTGGGACAATACCTTCACGATTGGTCACGTTTAGTCTCGTTTTCAATGTAGATCAAAAATTCACAATCGATCACATTTAGTTTGTCTTCATCATTTGGTGCTATGTGATCTTTTAGCATTCAAATCCATTTATTTTCCTAGTTTTAGTGTTCAATTTTTTTAGTTGTGAAATTCATAATCCTTTTCTTAGTTTTGGCATTCAGAGTCGTTTGCTTAGTTTTGGCATTTAAAGCCTCTTTCATAGTTCAGGCGTTTTGAGCCAGCTTTGTTAGTTTAGGCGTTCAGAGCCGTAGTGTTAGGCATTTAGAGCCATGGTGTTAGGTGTTTAGGTAGTTTTGGTGTTCATAGCCACCTTTTTCAATTTAGGTGTTCAAAGCCATTTTTTTTTTTAGTTTAGGCATTTAGAGCCATAGTTTTACATTCAATTCATGGTTTAGGTGTTCAAAGTTGTGGTGTTAGTTTTTAGGGTCATAGTTTGGCATTTAGAGTCATTTTCATAGTTTAGGCATTTAAAGTCATAGTTTAGGCATTCAAAGCCATAGTTTTGGCATTCACAACCATATATATATATATATATATATATATATATATATATATATATATTCAGTTTTTACATTCATGGCCATTTGTTCTTAGTTTTGGCTTTCAGAGTTATTTTTCATAGTTTTGGCCTTCATAACATCTTTTTCGGTTTAGGCGTTTAGAGCCATAGTTTTGGCTTTCACATCCATCTTATTTTCAATTTTGGAGTTTAAAGCCACTATTTTTCACATTCTTAGTGTTCAAAGATGATAATTTTCCACTCATTGTTCTCATCATTTCATTGTATTCATTATTTTTTTATATTTAATCACATGAGTTTCCTATATCCTCCTAATCTAAAGTACTTGTTCCCTTTTGTTAGGTCTATCTTGGAGCATATTGTGTCATGTGCTAGGACAAAATTTCTAATCCTTCTTTGTTTTTCGATATAGTTCACTTCGTTTCATTCATTACTTGCGTTTCCACTCTTACTCTTTACACTCGTGATCCCTATCGAAGAGGAGCATACTTGTAGACCTTCCATTTTGTCATCTTGGAACATGCAATACTAGTTGCTTTCTAGTATTTTTCTTTTGCTTTATAGTCATCCCTTGGTGGCCCATTGTTACATCTATGGTTTACTTTTTCTAAGCCACTTTTGAGGATCATTTGTTGAGAGATTTATATAGACCCTCACCTTGAGCTCAAAATCCCCTCGAGTTTAGTTTAGGATTCTTCACTTAGGTGCATTTTAGGATAGTTCATTTAGGAGCATTAGAAGTTTAATGGATCTTAGGTGCACTTTTAGCTCATCCAAGTGTCTTTTAGCTTATCTCATTTCTAGGTGCATTTTGTGATTGCTCATTCAGGCACTTTCAGCTCACTTTAGCTTGCTTAGACACCTTTTAGGTAAGTTCACCTAGTTTCTTTTTAACTCACGTAGTTGCATTTTAGGTAACTTTCACTTTAGCTCACTTAGTTGCATTTTAGGTCATTTTTACTTAAGTTCACTTTAGCTAATTTAGTTGCATTTTAGGTAACTTTCACTTTAGTTCACTTTAGCTCACTTAGTTACATTTTAGGTAATTTTTTTCTTGTGCTCACTCAGTTGCATTTTAGGTAACTTTCACTTTAACTCACTTTAGCTCACTTAGTTGCATTTTAGATAATTTTCACTTAAGTCCACTTTAGCTCACTTTAGCTTACTTTAACTCACTTAGTTGCATTTTAGGTAACTTTCACTTTAGTTCACTTTAGCTCACTTAGTTGCATTTTAGGTAATTTTTCACTTAAGCTCACTTAGTTACAATTTAGGTAACTTTCACTTTAACTCACTTTAGCTCACTTACTCACTTAGTTTTATTTTTGTTATTTGAAAATACATCTTTTTCTTTTTGAAAAGAAAACCTTTTCTCAAAAGATCCCTTAAAAAATCTTTTTCAAAAACTCCTTCTAGAGTCCTTAGGGTCAAAATAATTTTTTCTTAAAATGTATGCAATAGATTTAAATGGGTTTTTATTCTCTTCTTTGTTTTCAAAAATTCTAGTTTTGAATAACTCATGAATCCAGACTTGTGGTCCCAAATAAATCTAGCCTATGCTTTCCGAATCTCGCATGAGTATTGATAAATTCATCAAAGCCATTTGAATAACACATGAATCCAAACTTGTGGTCCCAAATAAATGGGATAATTCTCAACTTTGATGAATTTATCAATACTCATGTAAGATTGGGAATGCATAGGCTAGATTTGTGAATATCAATGGAGATTTGGTGAGACCCTTACATAATTTTTTTTTTAAAAAAAAACTTCTTGTAACCAGCTTGTTTAGTTTGCCACATCTCTGAAATATAAATTTGATTTAAACCATATGGAGTGTTTCAAAAAAATTTCCTATGGTTGTATGGTATTGTAGACTTCTTGAACTTGATTTTAGAGTTTTGTTTGAACCAAAAAGCTTTTTTCAATTGGGAGATATGAAGTCATCTTTAGGTAGGTTCAATTTTCACCCAGTTCTGGACACCTAGATTGTTCTTATGTTTTTAAATTATTAGATGACCTTGTAAAATTATTTTGATAGTTTTTCTGGATTCTAGAATCTTGAAGTTTATTTTAGATATATAAAATATGAGAATATGTTTTCACAATTGAGAGAAATATTTTTCCTTTGCTGCATCTACTACACTAATCAAATTTTGAATAGAGGGGTTGTTTGCTTGTTAAAATTGATTTATGTGCCTTTTGATCTTACCATTATTTTTTCTTGTAAATTAGACATTCTAAAACATAATGTGTAAGTTTTTGGGTGATTTTATCACACTTTTGGATTAGTTGAAAAAATACGTTTATATATGCTTGGAATTCTATCACATCTTAGACCTTTTTGGATGTTTTTGTAAACTAGGATTAAATGAGGCTTCAATAAATTGTTTGACCACTTGAGTGATGATCTAGACATATAGGAGAGGTTCACTGATTTTTTTATTTTTATTTTTGTAATTAAGTTGCCTTTCTAGATATTTTTCTAGGATTATTTATTTATTTATTTTGGTGAAAGCTTCTGTTTTGATTGTTTGTTGGAAATTTTGTACCATATTTATTTGTTATTTAATTTTAAGTTATTTGACATATTTTGGCTTGACTTTGACTTTTGTATTGTGATATAGACATAATGAGAATGTTGTATAATTTTTTTTCATTATAAAATAATACTTTCAAATATTTACTTAGGAATTTATTTTTATTTATTTATTTAAATTTGTGGATGCTAATGTTATGCCCCTTTGTTCCTTGCTTAGATTAAGTCACTAATTTTGACTTTTTTTGGCTATCTTTTACATAGTTTATCCTTAACAATGAGTTGTCTGCATGTCCTATGTGATAGTAGATATTTCTTTAGATTTTTGTCATTTCATTTATAGTTGTACATATACAATATGTATTAGGGTTTGATATCATAGTTATTTGTTATCACAATTATCTTAACCCCTCTCTAGTCTTATGCAAGCCCATTGTAAGTTATATATGATATCCATGTACGGCGTCCTTTACACTTTTTATCTCTTTAATTATATAAATTGGCAAAACTTTGTGTGTGAAATACCCTCATATATGATACTGCTTTGTATGGATTGATTAGTGTTTGTTTTCCTTGAATGAGATAAAATGCATGTCATATGCTATATTTGTTAAACTAACCTTGATGTTTTCATGAAAGCGCTTTGGATTGCAATTAAGGTAAGCTCATCTTCCCTTCTCATGTAATTGATTTCTTTGTTATCTTTGGTATCCTTAATTCATTGATTAATTGTCATGCTTACCTTAACTTAGTAGAAACTTGTTTTCAGGACTTAGAGGGGTGCTACCTTTATGGTACTTTCTTGATAAGTAATCTAACCTTCGAACTTAGATTCAGGTTTTCAAAAACATGTTTTTTTCCAAAAAAATGAGTCGTTTTTTGAAGGTTTTATTTCTTATTTTATTTTCCCTTTTAAAATTAAATAAAAATAAGTGGTAACTCCAATTTTATAAAAATTAGTTTTTCACTAAGAAAATGAGTCTTGCCATAAATTTAATATATAAGAATAATTATAATTATTTTGATATATTATTTATCAATAAAAATAATATTTATAAAAGTATAAATTATGTTTAGCATCTTATATTAAAAAAAAAATAACTATTTTATATTAAGTTAGATATTGATTCAAAAAATATTTTGGTCTTTATCTATAATTTTATCTTTAAATTAATTTAATTAATTATAATTATAAATAGAAACTAATTTAATTTTATATTATTTTTTATTTATAAGATAATTAATAAATTTTTAATTTTTAAACACTTAGGTTACTACAATTGAAATTCTTGGATCCCAATGGAGACAATACCTAATAATCCTAGGTTACTACAATTGAAATTCTTATGTTTGGGATCTGCTAGATCTATATGTAAGGAGCATTAACAACCAAAGAATGCTTAATGTCAACCCAAAATGTATAGAGATAAAAGTTGTATATTTTTATTGCTTTTTTTAGACCCACAAAAAAAGAAAAGCTTTAGTCTGTTATAACCTTCCACTTCAATCCTATCGGATTAGTGCACCTTGATTTTGTGGGCTATCAAACCTTGAACATGGTTTGCAGTTGGAGCTTCCTCAATTATTTTCTAGTGTTATGTTGATGGTTTGGATAAGAGAATCCGAGTCTGACTTACATTCAACTTGATGCTGCCTATTGGATCAATCTGCCAAGGATAGAGAGAGGTTGATTTCGGGCTTACCTGACTCATCCTTTGAGGGACCCTGCTTATGGGATTGAGCTTCAAGGGATAATGAGAGATCGATTATGTCCTGAGGTGGTTTGATACTTTCATGAGCTTTGGTCAGCTTGCAGAGTTTCTTTAATTGGGGCTCTTGTTAAAATTTGCAAATTCTCCATTACCCATAATCTGTTGGAACCAAGTTCAAGATTATGCAAGTCATGAAGGTGGCCAATCTCCTTGTGTTAATTAACTTGCATGGAGAAAGACCTGTATAGTGGTAGAATTCGCATCACTACTGTCATCTCTAATGCTTCCATTTCCTCTGAATCAAACAGGCATTATGAAGCCTCAATAACAATAACAAGCTTACGGATGATGCTTTCTGCCATCTCTTCGATTTTGGGTCTGCCTATTTTTCAAACAAATTTCCAAGATTGAAACTCCGAGACCCAAAAAGTAAGCTCAAAAGAATTCATGAAGTCTTTCTTTCCTTTCCATGACAAGATTATCCTCCAATTTACTGAAAGCAATATCTATATCATGGACACTAAACCATTTCACCCCAGCTGGGATACCTGCATGTCCTATCCATGGGGTTGGTATGCCACCCTGTTATGTGTGCCTCGACCATATTCACTCTCTGTCCATAACTCGCTGCAACTACCTCTGTATAAGATCCACCCAGAAAACAAACTCTTCTTGTCCCTGAGTATTTTTTATTCTACATGTTACTACTCTAGGATCGGAATAAACAAGAAATTCTCTCTATAAACCAATATCCTAAACAGAATGAAGATCTCGACATATAAAAATGAAGTCAATCGACATATTCATCAACTAGCAAGAGTTCCTCCCATTAATGTGAAAGGTTTTCCCATCTACCATGAATCGAGCACCAGAAACAGTGGAACACAGAAAAAGAAAAAAATAAAATAGAAACATAGCATGCGCAAACGAAAATGCATGAATCAAAACATAGAAACAATGACCAAAATGGATTTTTAAAAAGACAATGTACTGAGGGTGGTGATGTTTCCCTTCTCTCAATGTAATCATGTTTTATATTTTTTAGATATAAGCAATACTCACAAAAAGTGTGACTGAAGGATGTATAAATATCTCTATTCTGAGGATGGTGACGTGTCCCTTCTCTCAATGTAATCATGTTTTATATTTTTTAGATATAAGCAACACTCACAAAAAGTGACTGGGGATGTATAAATATCTCTGTTCTGAGTAGTAAAAACCTAGAAAACAGAATAGAAAACCATTTTTCTCTTTACAACCCTTTTTCTCATCATGGTATTAGAGTCATTTCATCTTCAATGACAAACCCCTCTTCCATTGATTCCACCCAAATGTCATCGTCTAGTAAAATAACTGTATCAAGACCCTCTGGTTCATCATCTTCCATGATACAAGTTGTGAATCCAGCCACACAACCAATTGCAATGAAGCTTGATGAGGATAACTTCCTCCTATAGAAGCAACAGATCTATGCTACAATTCATGGACTAGGGCTTGATGGTCATACTTTAGGCACTTTTCTTTGTCCACCTCAATTTTGTTTGAATTTAAATCCTATTGAAGGTTTATCTCAGGTCCTCCTCAACCCAGATTATGAATAACGGCAACGTCAAGATATGTTGATCGTTTCCTGGCTTTTTGGCTCAATCTCTGTAAGTATTCTTCCCTAATTGGTTGGATCCAGTACTTCTCATGAGATTTGGACTGCCTTGACTCAATATTTTGCTGCTCAAAATGGAACACATATAATGCAATTTAGATCTGAATTGCAAAATTTACAAAAGGGTGGTTTAGCTATGAGGGATTATTTGAATAAAATGAAGACTATTATGGATTCATTTGCCTTAATCGATGATATTCTATCCATAAGGGATCAGATTCTTGCTATTACTGCTGGGTTAGGACATGATTATGAATCCATCACTGTGCAAATTACATCTAATTTGAATGCCTACAAACTAACTGATGTAATTGGCCTGTTTGCACATGAGAAACAACTTGAGCAATATAATATCCATGCCTCCAGTGTCATCCCAACAGCTAATGTCGCCTATCAAAATCCACAAAAGAAATTCTCTCATCCTACTCAAGGAAATTCATCTCAAAACTTGGGGTCATTTCATGGCCATTCGGGCACCAAATTTCATGGCAGTAAAGGAGCCAAAGGTCAAGGATATGGTGGCAGAAACAGTGCCAAGCCTCAGTGTCAACTTTGTGGGAAGATGGGTCACATTTTTCTCAAATGTTACCATTGTTTTGACCCATTCTTCATTGGTTTCTCTGATTACCATTCACACTCACATACTGGTGCTACTACATCAGGATCTTCTAGCAATGCAAGCTATTGTTGTAGCACCTAATACTCAAGATGATGGGGTTTGGTTTCTAGATTCTGGTGTACAAATCAAGTCACCAATGAATTCAGCAATCTGAACATTGACACTGATTATCCGAGCTCTAATAAGCTACATGTGGGTCGTACAGGTTTGGTTACTTCACATGTTGGACATTCATATTTTTCAAGTCCTTACTCTTCTAAATCCTTCATTCTTAGAAATCTTTTACATGTTCCAAATATCACCAAAAATCTCATCAATGTTTCACAATTTGCCAAGGATAATGATGTTTATTTTGAGTTTCATTCTTCTCTTTGTTTTGTAAAGGATATGGTCATATGAGCCATTGTACTCAAAGGGATTCTTAAGGATGGACTTCATCAATTTCATCTTCCCAAGCTCTCATTTCCTTTAAACCAGTTTTTCACTAGTCTACCCGGTTATCATCACATTCCAGCTTCATCTTCACCAACTCAGTTTTCAAGTCCTTCGGTCTCTAGAGTTTACACAGCTAGCTTATGCTCCAGTTCCAATTCAAATTTAGTTCATTGTAATCAAATCTGCATGTCTAGTATTGGTCTTTGACATCAAAGACTTAGCCATCCAGTTGATAAGATTGTCAAAATTGTTCTGGATTAATGTAAAAGAAAATTTTCAAGAAATAAGAATTTTCATTTTGCACAGCTTGTCAATTGGGAAAAAGCCATAAGTTACCTTGTCCAATTTCATATTCTACATATCACACTCCATTAATGCTTATTAACTCAGATGTACGTCTCTGGGGCCCTGCCCCCACCCTCTCATCCAATGGTTTTCATTATTTTGTGAGTTTTATAGATGCATATTACAGATTCATATGACTTTACTTCTTTAAAGCTAAATCTAAAGTGTATTCAGCTTTTTATAATTTCAAAACACAAGCTGAACTTCATTTTAATTGCAAATTGAAAAGTCTTAGAATAGATTGGGGTGGAGAATTTCGTTCTCTTACTTCACCATTTCCAATTTTTGGAGTCATTCATCAACTCTCATGTCCTCACACCCTTGAACAAAATGGGGTTGTAGAGAGAAATCATAGAGATACTATTGAGAAAGGTCTCACTCTCCTTGCTCAAGCCAACCTTCCCATTCAATATTAGGATGAAGCTTTTACCACTGCTAGTCACATCATTAATATATAGGCTTTCTCACTTCCATTCTTGCCAACAAAAGTCCATTGGAAGTCCTTTTTAAAATTAAACCCAACTACTTTGAGTTCAAGGTGTTTGATTATCAATGTTTCCTTTACATTCGACCTTAACAATTATCACAAACTTGAGGACAGATCTCTTCCCTATGCATTCCTTAGTTATAGTCCATCTCATAAAGGCTATAAATGTCTTGTCTCCCATGGTTGAGTGTATATCTCTAAGAATGTCACTTTCAATGAAACTATTTTTTCGTTTCATGGAATTCACTCTTCCTCTCCTTCTTTATCTACTACTACACAACCAATTGTTTCTGTTCTACTTTTTGCTTATCCACCTATTCCTCCTTCAATTCCATCTCTATGTATCCTTTTCAATGCTTTTTCCCTTAACAGTCCACCTTTTCCATCTTTTTTTTTTTTTGTCAACTAATCCAATATTGCACTCACGACCAAAGCATATGGAACTAGATTTGTATTTGGTTAGAGAAAAAGTAATGGCTAAGTAGTTACTGGTTCAACATGTTCCCTCTTTAGATCAAGTTATCGACATTTTGACAAAGCCCTTATCAGCAACTCTCTTTGAACGATTCAAGAGCAAGCTTAGCGTTGTTTCACCAGCCACACTCAGCTTGAGGGGAAGTAAAAAGACAATGTATTGAGGGTGGTGACATGTTCCTTCTCTCAATGTAATCACATTTTATATTTTTTAAATATAAGCAACACTCACAAAAAGCGTGACTAGAAGATGTATAAATATCTCTATTCTGAATAGAGAAAACCGTGAAAACATAATAGAAAACCATTTTTCTCTCTACAACCCTCTTTCTCATCAATATTTTTTTATATGAATAAAAAATATGATTACATAAGTCTTGTAGAGAACACCACAACGAAGCCAAAGAAATAAAGTATAATTTCATATTCCATAGAAACAGAATAACCAAACAGAAAATACATATAGATGGTCTAGAATTCCATAAAAACATACATGATTTATAATGTCCATAGCCAATCATCAAAATGATACTACAAGAAACATATCAGAATAATGTGAAAATGGAAGAACATGAATCTGTTACAATATGGTACAACAACCCAAAGAAAATTGATTGCAACACATGTGTGGTTTAGCAAACGTACCTAGAAGTGCTTTTCTCCAAAAAAAAAAAAAAAAAAAAAAAAAAATCAAGTAAGAAAATTCCCTAGGCTCCTATTTGCCTCTCCTAAAAAAAATGCCCAAAGTCCTCTCTGTCGGTGGTAAACTCTGCTCCCTTCTAAGGATGGAGATGGTGCTCTCCTTCCAATGCCTAAAACTCCTCTCTCTGTTTATTTCTTTTCTCGCCAAAGGATTCACCAAAAGATGAAAACTGAAACTTCTCCCCAAAATCCCTTCCTCCCTGATTCAAATACTATATAATAGGTGCATCATTAAAGACAGATATTGAATTTTTACTACTTGTATTCCTAAACCAAAAGTAACTTTGATTTATGAATGAATAAAGTCTGCACATTGTATCATTGTCTAGTGTAATAGTGTAGTCTAATATATAAATCATAGTCATCAATCATCATAATAGTTCAATTTTAAATTTACAATAATTTTTTTTTTTTTAAAAAAGAACAAAGCATAGTCATAGGAGGAAATAGAGCAATGCAAAATGCAACTATGGACGAGCCAAAAGAAATCCATTATTATATGACCAAATGTCTACATGTTGAGCCACTTTTGGTCGTGGCCAAGAGAATCCTATAGCCATGAGCGCAACCTTTTAAGTTGTGGAACTTAGTTCTCCCTAGCCATAGACCTATGGTTATGGGATTGCTTTTGTTCATGATCATAGGCTTTATCAGCACCATCTATGATCACGCTTCGTCAGAGTCTTTTTTTTCTGCAACAATAACCTATGGTCACAGTCTTTTAGCCTTTAGCCATAGTCGGTTGATTGTGAGCGTATATAGACCTATCCTCTTGTGCTTCTTTGATGAGTTCCTCTATTCCTTTTAATTTCTTTTCGGTTCAGTTTAGTTTGTGCAATTTTTTATCAGTGTTTTATAGCCATTGTTTCATGATCAATACATTATATACTATAAAAACGGTCTCAACATGTTCACTATTTTTAGTCATCATGGCCCAACAAATGAAAAAAATAATGGTCTCAGGAATCTCTTAGGCCTGGTACGTAATTTAGTTTGCCTCAGATTCTTCTAAAAAAGGAGATTGTTTCAAAATGGATTTTGGGGAAATTTGTGAAGAGAGTGGAGTTCAATTACCTATTGAAGAACACAAGGAGATTGTGCTTACCTCCGAGACCGATTAATCTCTCTTTTCTTCATCCCTATCAGTACTCATTAATTCCTCAATTAAAATTAAGCAACTGTCAACTTTTTATGTATTGTAGATAGCTAAGGATTTACATTTCATATCCTACATGAGATCAATATAGCCTTCAGACTTTGCCTCTTGGTTACAACTTACAAGAGCTTCCATGCTCTACCTCCATCCATATTAAACTTCTTTAGTCTTCCAAAAAACATGACAAAAATGAGAATTATTTTCCCCTCGTCACTCCATTTTCCCGAGAATCCAAACCATTTACTTTGGCAGCTACTATCAGGTTTCAACAACCGTTCACAACTGTAGCCTGCTGTAAACCCAACATTTCCATAGGCACTGCAAATCATTTGCAACATGTAAGTATATATAGATTCAAACGCAAATGCAGGGCAAACAAGGAGAAATTGCTTTGTTTTTTAGGTGGTGGATAACAGGAATATTTACATACTTGAGTCATAATCATACATAAGGCTTTTGTAGTGAATAAAACCCAAAAACCTTAAACACTAGGAATTGGATTCTCTTCAAAGAAGACAAGTACTGGTCTTGCAAGCTCCCTTGGTGGGGTTCCCAACATTGTTTGTCCTGACATATGTTCGAGATCAATGCATGTGTTCTCTCAGCTAGGTGAAAATTGAAATCATATCCAAAAGTTGGACATTGAGAGATGGATTTCCATAGATTATGCACCCTTAAGCAATGATTGATGTTGTTGGAATTGATATAATGAAGATGATACATGAACCACAAATTAGTGGAGTGGATAGATATAGGCCACTCTCCCATGATAACCTCATGCTTCTGAAGAAACACCTTGGCTATATATGTGGCTTTTTAATGAGTTCTAATACTCACACATCATTTTTCACTACTTTTGTGAAATATTAATAAGTATAATCATGTGATTTCATATACCATGTAAACAATATTAGATGCATTACATTCATAAATGTTCAAGAAATGAAAAATTACATACTCTACCCAACTATTAATCTCGGAAAAAGAAAAAAGGAAAGGAATAATAAAGCCTAATTACCTGATTACTTCTATCACAATATTTAACACTGTGAAGTTGAGAGGATCATCTTTCATCTTTCTCCTCTCCGTTATGCAGATAAGGATGATGAAGATGGCCAGGTACGATAGTTGTGAGAATATTAAATTCTCCACAATCTTTCCCCTTCTTCTCTTCCTCCCTCCATTGCATATTTCTGAAGACTGTTCATCACCTTTTGTGGGTAGGAAAGAAGTATAAGGAGGAAGGTACCTGTGGATTAAAACATTAATTAATTCCAGTGCAAATTAAATCTTATCCAAATTCATAATAAATCAAATATATATTACAAAGGTCAACAAATTGCTATTATGAATAAGGTAATTTGGGGATGTCAAAGTTACATGTTAATGTCATATTGCCAAATGTACCCTATAGATTTTTTTAAAAATGTTATTTTAGAATAACTAAAGGTTAATTTGGTAATTATTTTTAAAAACAGTTTTTAAAAACTGTTATATAATGTTTTATAAATTAAAAGTTTGTTTGAAAACCTAAAATATTTTTAATTTATTTTTAATATTTTAAAATATGTTTTAATAATAATTTTTATGTCAAATATTTTATTTTTAATCATTGTACGTGTTTGTATAATTATTTTTTTAAATAAAAAAAGAGTCAAAACAATAAAAATAACTAAAATATATTATTTGAAAAGACCATATTTTCTATTCTTAAAAATAAAAAATAGAAAATAATTTTTGGTTGTCAAACTTGTTTTCATAATTTTTTGTTTTGAAGAATATAAAACTGTTCTCAAAATCAGTTGTCAAACATGCCTCTTAATGTTCTATATATATGGAATTTTGCATTCATATAAAAAAATTTGAATATTTGACTCAAAGGTTTGATTATTTAAATGCATATAATAAAGTTTCGTGAAGCAAAAACATATATTAATGCAATAAATACTTCTCACGATGCAATTCATTATTTTTTCAAGCCCTAAAAACGTCCTTTAGTAAGATATTAAAACATATGAAACATAGGAACTATAAAACCTAGTTGGCTTTTTTGTTTTTTCTTTTCCCATCTTAGTTTTTGACTCCATTTGACTTGACCTGGTTATATACATGAATGATTGGTCTTCGTTTCTTTTAGAAAAATTTGAGTCTGTCCACCATTAACATCTAGAACTATTCTTAATTTGGCACAAGGAATCATAATAATTCATAGTACTTATAGTTACAATTGATTCCATGATAAGGCACATGTTGGGCATGGCTTAATTTTTCTCTCTTTTTATTTGAACAAACTAAAGGGCTGTAGCAAAAATTTTCAATTGATCAAGCTCGTGTTAGAATAGTCAAAACCTTATACACTTAAAAATATTCTGAAGCAGAAGAAACACAAAACATATGTATAAACTATGGAGTTGTTGAAATAAAATATTTTCGTACATAATAAATATCAATCACATTTCTGGAGAGTTTCTAAAATAATTGTCTCCCTTGAAAGTAGAGACCCCAATTGACCTCTAACTGGGTCTTATTCCAAATATTCTACTGTTTTATGCATAGAAATGTGATGGGTAGCCAAATGTATTGAAAATGGTCAATGATCTAGAATGTAAGATTGAATTAAATATCATGTGATGAGGACAGGAAGAAAACCCCCGAAATCGCTAGGTTTCTCTATAATATTTCCTACCATCATCAACTTTAATCCACATAAAGATGGTCAATTTTGATGAATATTTGCGTTTTACTTGGTTTCTATGTGCCAATTTGAACAATATTTCCTAGCACCTTACCTTTAATTCACATGGGGGTGGCCACTTATGGTGTTTGATTTCAGGCTATACTTCTGAGATCATGGATAAAGAAAGATAAAAAGAAAAAAGAGTTGAAAGAGACTAACATCATTACGACGAATAACACCAAGATGGCAGGTGAGAGAATTGAGATATCCACAATTGTTTCGCCTGTATGCCTTGAATTCACGCTCTGGAAGAGGGCACCGATGATTTTCTGATAAGAATTCAGGCCATTCAACCCTTCTGAATTCCACTCCATGGAGCAAAACAACGTGAACTGTATCAGAATGAAGCCCAGAACAGTAGGAACCAAAAGAGTAGAATGGAGACTAGGAAGCAAGTGCAGAAATCCAATCTCCCTGGTGTTGGTCAACAGGTAATTGGACTCCACTTTCTTAAACTTCCCCAGAGTCCATATGGAAAAACGCAGGCAGGAGGGAAACAAGGTGTTCCCGAGAAGGACCTGAGGAATGATGATAAGAAGCAGGCCTGAGTTCTTGCTGAACACTATCATGTTTTCATTTGTCGGGACAAAACCGCAACTTGCAAGAGTTGATACTGTGGTGAAGAGTGAAAAGGTGAAGAGCTTGAGGCCCTTTTGCTTTAGTACATCTCTCGCACTTGACACAAGGGCTATGTAAGCAGACACTAGTGTGACTCCAAGGACATGAACTACTACAAGGTACCCCATCACCACAAAGCCTAAAAATTTGATGGAATGGTATTTGAGAGACTCACTAGACAATGACTTAGTTCGGCCCTCAATTTGGCTCTGAACCTCATCAGTTTCTAGTGTTGAATTACTCGTACTAGGAACCGTTACCACCCGCAACTCAAATTGACCAAAAGGATTTCTAGGATCCGGAGGAGCACTGCTATTGTTACTAACCGAATTGACTTGGTTTTCCGCTATCAATGGTTTCTTAAGTTTAGACCTCCACAACTGGAGTTCTACCATCGAAGTGAAAATCTCTCCGCCTACAAACATTAGAAGAGTCAAAATCAGAAGCTGGTTGTTGGAAAAAACCTCCATTTCCACTGTGGACATGCTAGAAACAGTAGCTGCCGACACAGAGGTGAAGAACAAATCCAAGTTTCTAGGCCTCAAAGGAGTCCTCGGCTTCAAAGCCTTGAGGACCCAGAATCCCTGAAATGAAAGACACAGGAAATAACAAAGCTGAACCGAGAAAGTGTTGAACCGGAGAATTACGAAACGATAAAAGGATGAGACTAGAAAGCAGATTGATCGGCCTAGACATTCCAGTTTGAAAGATGAACAAGTGCAAAGACGATGAAGTTTGTTGCCGGTGAAACTAGCAGAGTTCATCATCTTTATTTAGCCGGGAAAGCTCTTAATTCCCTTGCGATCAAGTTGGCCTAACCCTGGGGCATATATATATACACACACCCGAACATACTTTGATGTGTGTGATCTCGTAGGACAAATGCGTAGATGAGATAAAGTAGCGTGGTAATGATAAAGACGAGTTTCTAAGAAATTTCACTCATTGAGAAGGTTGGCTGAGCTAAATTGACACATAATTTTCAATTCTGGAAACTTGCATGTGGAAATCAAGTACACATGTGACCCCAGATTGCAAACTATTTCCTTCTTTCATACCATGTGGAAACTGCCCATATGCTAGCTTCTAACTTCAAGTCTTTGGTTTGTTGACTGATTGAGTGATTAATTGAAGGAATAATCAGGGGGTTTGAAACCCACAGGTTCCGTCGTAAGTAATTAATTGGCCATTTCCCATAATGTTTTTCAAAGTTGATGTGCGGGGAAAAATGACTATATTTCATGAAGTCTCTGATTCACACTTCTTTTATGAAGTTTAAAATTTTGACATTTGACAAGTCTCTTTGAAGAGTCCATATGATAAATAGGCAATGTGAAACAAATTAGGCGTGTTTGGAATATGATATAATGGGGGAACAACACAAGGTTTTCAACTACCAAATTGTTGTCTACAGGTCACAACAAACAAGAATAAACAAAGAGTGCAATTATTCTAGGAGAATATGGAATGAATATGCTGGTATTTTCTCGACCTTAACTTTTTCTATCATTTGCATAAAACAATCCATAATAATACACAAGGATTTATCGCCTGGGGCAGTGGAATTAAAGGGCATTTGGAGGAGACATTTCATTCTTGGGTCACTTTGTGGGGATCAGGCTAGTCCACTGTTTTGTCCAAGCATGTCACCAAAATGCAAAACCCAATTCATATAACTTAATGCAAGGAACTAATTCATGCCCTAAACTTTCATCTACAATACTTTCTTTTTAGATTAAATTTAGACCCCATCTAAAATAGCTCTTGATGGTGTGGCTTCAAGATTACACTGCCTATTAACACTTCAAATATCAAGTGATGAAGATATGCAACCCTTTTTAGCAAAATAAGAAATGAGACATTTTCAAAAATTAACTAAAAATGAAAATAATAATAATATGAATAATATAAAAATAGTTTTAAATATCATTTTAAAGGAAATAGTTAATAGTCCATAATAATGAAGTGGTAGACTTGAAATTCACATGGTAGATATCATTACTTTTCTTTTACTAATAAATATTGGAAGACTGCTCTTCATGGAAAGCTTCTTCCTTCACTAATTAAATAGATGAATGAAAGCATAGATTGAGCAAAGAATCTCAAATCTAGCTCTGGGGAGGCCATATGTTGGAGAGTGATAGATCAGCCATGTTCCATGGAAAACATAATTAGTATGCAATCATGCATTTTCCGGTCAAATCTTTGGACGGGATAGTCTCATTCATCTACAATTTTGTATTTGTCTGATTCTCAATCCAACCATAATTAATTAATGCTTTAAATTCTTCAATCATAATTAATCTAAGTGAGACCCATCATTTATGGGCCCTAATTTTTAATATTGTCTATAATATAACAAAAATATTCGAATAAATGTTGTATATTGACAGGAGCAAATTTTAAAATGCAACCCACGCGGATGAGGTTGGTTAGACGCGGAGAATTTTGGCATCTGCCAAAATAAAAGATTTGTGTATTATAATAAATATAGATAAATTTTTATATTTTAAAAATGGTAGCATCAATATTATTTAATAAAATAAGTAATTATTTATATTAGTTTTATAAGAAAAAAAGATTTTATAATATGATAAATTAAATAACAAAAATATTAAAAACATTGATAAGAGTGTTTTAAATTTTATTAAAAATTTATCAAAAAAATTCAAATAATATTTACCAAATTTTTTTTAAAAGATACTAAAATTTTTTAATAAAATATTTTAATAATTTTTAGAAATATTTTTCAAGAGAAATTTTATAAAAATTTAATAATCTCACTAATTTTTATTTTTTTTTTGGATTTTGTTTAAATAATTAAATATAAATCATTTCATAGTAAAAAAAAATTTATTTAAAAGTTATTCATTATCATTATTAAAACTTAGGTGTTCAACTCTAAATTAATAAATATTTTATTAAACCTTAAAAAATTTAAACATTTATACAAATCTTTAAGGTAAACTAAAAATAACCTATCAATAAAAAGATATTTAATAAAATATCAAATATTTAAATAAAATTAAATTTTATCATCAATTAAATAGCAGATATTTGAATAATTGTGTATGTATTCATGAATTAACAATTCCATTATTAAACCTAAAAGTCTAAACATTTAAAAAGTCTCAAAATTAAACAAAACATAGTCCATAATAGAAAATAAAAAAAAAAATATTTAATAAAATATCAAATACAAAATTATAAAACAAAAATAAAATTATTTTGTTAGATTTATTTTATGTATATTAGGATTTAAATAAATTGAATTTTTTTAACATTAAATAAAATTAAAAATACAAACAAACAAACAAATATTTGATAAAATCTATCCGATATTCATTGTTTATCAAATTTTTTATTTTTTATTTTATTTTTCACTCACAAAAATATTTTTTTAGAGGAGGCAAACTTGTATTTTTATTTTTTTGACTTTCCAAAATTCCCAAATAAACAAAAGAAATTTTTTAATTTTAAAATCTGAGGGTGCCATGCCTGAGCCTATGGTGGCTCCACCCCTGAATTGTCACTGCAAACAATACATGAAATCCAAATAATTTGTTTGGTACCACGGAACCAAAACCTGCTCATCTGTCAAGTGCTGATGATGTTTTCTATGAAAAAAAAAATGCAAGTCAATCACAACTAAGTTATTAAAGAAAGCGTCTAATTTAAATACATCAAATTATTTCCAATAGAATAGAGATAACAGTATCTATAATGATCAGCATAATTTGGTTTCACACTTACCGTTATTACCTAAATTTTTGAGATATCCGATCTAAAAAACTTAACTTTTATACATTAAATGGTTTCACATTATAAGCACAGAGCCTTAAGTTAAATATATATTAAAATAATAATTATTTGAAAATGTTTATATTATTTTAATGAGTGTTTGAAAATTTTATATTAAAATAATAAGTATTTGGAAATGTTTATATTATTTTAATGTTAGCCATAAATGTATTCACACTTTAAATCAATATAAAACTTTCATTAAACTTTCATTATTAACGGAGATTTCAAAATCCCTACCATTACTTTGATTAACAAACTGTTGTTGAAACTGTTGATGGAAAAAGTTGGTATCAGAGTTTCTCTGTGTATTGCAGTATATTAATTAGGAAAGGAGACTGTAGATTCAAATTAATTTTCAGAGTACCAAACTTTATCTTACCCTATTTAAAGTCTGATTAATTTTGCTTGATTTATTCTAAATCTTTATTTACTCTACTTATTTGATATGAATTAATATCTTTTATTCCTTATCCTCCTGGTATATATAATATAGATTATGATCGTGTAAAAGAACTTAATAATAGGTTGTATACTCAACATAAAGAATTTAGAGAAACCTGTGATAAATTATATAATTTAAAAACTACTGTAAAAGATTTAACCATAGATATTAAAAACCTAACTTCTCTTAAATATTTGAATGAATACGAAGTAGCTATACAAGAAGCTTTTAATGAACTTTTTGCTACAGAAACCTTAATTAGAAGAGAAATTATAAAATATTATATTGATAATTTATATGCTAGCTCATCTAATTAAAACATATTAAAGATAATGAACCCTCATCTACAAACCCAAGAGGTAAAGCAGTTAAAATTTTTAGTAGAGACACGATTAAAAATAACAAACGAAGTATTACAAGAACAAATTCAGAAAGAAAACCAAAATAATATAGATATTTTAAAAGAAATCCAAAAAAGACAAATGAAATATGTAGAAAAACTAAACACAGTCTTAGGAATTGGAAAAGAAGCTGGAAGACTTTAAAAACCATAACTTGTTAAGAAATATAGTATTATTAGAGGAACAAAAATTAAATAACCTTTTAAAACAATTTGAAAACTTTAATGTAGGAGAAAAACCAATAATTAAAATAGAAAGAAAAATAAATCCTTTTAAACCAAAAAAATCTAGCAATAAAACCATGGAAATAGTAGAAATAATAAACCCTAAAGATAATGTAAAAGAATTTATTGAAGAAAAATTAAAAAATGCAGTAAAGGAAGTAACACCTTACAAAAAACAATTAGTTCAAAATTCTAAAATAACTAGATTTTTAAATCAACATACTAAAAGTTCAATAGGAAATATTGTATATTTTGACTTAGTATCTCCAGAAACAAAACACAAATTATTAAAAAATAAAACCGATAAATATATGCGCTTAGGAATAATTTTAATAGGAATAATAGGACTTCATCGTAAAGAAATTGGAGCACTTATAAATACTAATCTTTTAAATACTAGAAACAATACAGTAGGACGAGCCCTTTTAGCTAGTGCAGAAGTTAATATGAACCAAAATTACGTAGTCATTGGTTGTATACCTCGATTTTGTATAGATCTTAAGGAATTCACAGAAAAAATAAAAATAGTTGTAAATACTAAAGGTTATAATATGGAATTAGGAAGTAAGAACCTTAGCATAGCTATAGGATTTATAGAAAAAACTACTAATGCTTTAAGTTTAAAATGTATGATGGAATTTGATGATATAGTAAAAACTTTTGGAAGTAAGACTGTAAATATGATAGAAACAAAACCCGTAAATATAGACTATTTATTAGGACGAGAGTGGGAATTACCTCAAATAAATAAACCAGTAATAAAATATCCAACATCCAGTAGCTTATATGAAAACCAAGATGGAAGTGCAAGTATAATCTTTGGAAATTATAAAACTGTAAATGTAGAGGTAGAGTCAGATAGTGAGATAGAAACTGTAAATTTTATACAAGAAGATATTTTACTAAACATTGAGACAGTAGAAAACCTATACAAAAACTTAGAGTTAGTAAATATAATGTTAGAGAAATTTAGCAATCCAACATTACTAGACGAACAAGTAGATCAAGAAAACTTTGTTAATATAATGTGTAAAAACTATGCAGATGACCAAATAATAGAACAACTTTATAAAACCAATTTAATAAAAAAACTTATAGATATAGAAATGATAAATTAATTTACTATTCAACCAAAAGTTAAAGAAAACATAGAAATAATCTCAAACGAGTCAATAAATACAATAAATGAAGAAAAGGAATTTGTAAATGTAAAAAGTGAAATAATAAAATATAATAAGCCGTACAGCAAGCCAAAAGGACTTCAATGGAAAACTAAAACAGAACCTTCTAGTTATTTGCAACCAGTATATGAATATGGAACAATATTAGATATAGATAGTGCGCAAGATCTTAGGAAAACCATAAAAAATTGGGAGCGATCTTTAAATTCAGCAGGTGTGGTAGTATCCTTTGAAAACCAATAAGAAATTTATGAATTTTGTAAAAGCACCCTTAGAGGAACTGTGCTACAATTTTTTAGAAAGATGGAACAAGAAAAAAATAGTTATTTTCAAGAAGTTAGAAATAATTTTAGCATATCTGTATTTATAAATCTAATAAAACTTTATTTTTTGGGAACAACTCAAGAAGATGTAAAAGAACCTACAATATACCTTCATAAGTTAGAACAATTGAAATTATGTAACCTTTCATATATAAGGGAATATGAACAAAAATTTAGGAAATATGCAATCCTTGCTAGAGTAGATAGAACCCCTGAATATTTAAATAAATATATATTAAAAATACAAGGACCCGTAGGACTTAGACTATGGAATGAATTTACAACCTCCGAATATAAAAACTCTCCTTATATAGGTGCTAGAATAGAATTTGTAAAAAATTGGTTAGAAAGAGAATGTGTAAGCATAGGAGAAAGAAGTCAAATAAAGAAACAAGACATAAATCAACAACTTTGTAGAAAATTACATATAGGCAAAAACCTAGATATAGGATGTAGAGAATATAAGTTTAGAAAACCTAAGAGCTATAATAAATTTTTAAGAAGAAAGTCAAGAACCTTTTATAAAAAACAACCATACATGTTAGACAAGATATAAAAAAACTGAAAAATTTTGGATAAAAAGAAAAAGAACCTCAGAGAGAAAAAGACAGTGTAAATGTTATTTGTGTGGTTAGGAAGGCCATATAAGACCTGAATGTCCTGAACTTAAAAAACCATTAAATGAACGAAATAAAAAAACCCCAGTAAAAATAAGCCTAATAAATGAGTATCAGCTAGATAGTGAAGAAGAAGAACTTATCAGTGAATTAGATTTTGAAAGTGAAAATTCAAGTGTATATAGTATAGAAGATAGTGAAACTGAAAAAGAAGAAATTTGTAAGATTATTGAAAAAGAGAAAAATCAAGCTAAGAAAACCCCTTTAAATTTAGAAAACCTTGTACAACCTTTAGAGAGTAAAATAAAACCTTATAATATATGGAAAGATTTACAAATAATAATCAAGGGAAAAAATTCAAAAGAAGAAGAAGGTAGTTGTTCAAAACCTAAGGAAACAGAAGAACCAAAAAGTCCTATAAAAGAATCAATAAATCCTGAAAAAATAACCATACAAACAATAGAACAAGTAAATATGGAAAATAAAGTTAAATATATTATTTTTCCAACAACAATTAAATTAAAAACCATAGAATTAAAGGTAGACGCAATGTTAGATACTGGAGCCAATAAAAACCTTTTATTTGAAACCTTAGTACCTCAGGAAGATTAGCAAACATTAGTTCAACCAATAGAGTTAATCCAATATAATCAGCAAAAACTAATACTAACCAAGTATATTTCAAACGTACCAATTATAATTAATAACATAACCTTAGTGTTGCCCCAAACTTATCTTGTACCTACTATAAGTTTATATCCTTTTATTTTAGGTTTAAATTTTGCACATTCTTTACAAAAAGGGATAACAATACAAAATAACCAAGTTAGTTTTCATCCTAAAACCACAACAATTGTTTATACAAACATGGAAAATGTATTAAATAAAAATCATAATGTAACATCTCATCAAATTAACAAAGTAGAGGCACAAAAGAATAACATAATTAATGACTACTCAGAACAATTAAGAAATGCAAATAGATTAAAAAACCTTATATTAGAATATATAAAAAAATAGGAATTATAGGAGAAGACCCACAAAAACATTGGAATAAAAATAAAACAACCTATAAAATACCAATTAAAAACCTAGATTTAACAATAAAAACGGCAGATATAGCATGTAATCTTATAGATACGAAGGAATTCAAAATTCAAATAGAAGAACTGTTATAGAATAACCTCATAAAACCAAGTTTTAGTCCCCATAGATCCTCAACTTTTTTAGTTAGAAACCATAATGAAGAAAAAAGAGGAAAAGCTAGGATGGTTATTAATTATAAAAGATTGAATGATAATACATATGATGATGCCTATGAAATTCCAAACAAAGATTCTTTAATTAATTCTATTCAAGGATGTAAATATTTTTCTCAGTTAGACTGTAAAAGTGGATTTTGGCAAATTAGATTAGAAGAGGATAGTAAACCATGGGCAGCATTTTCATGTCCTTGTGGATTATATGAATGGAATGTAATGCCATTTGGACTAAAAAATGTTCTTCAGATATTCCAACGAATGATGGATAATATTTTTGGTAAATATTCTTTTGTTCTTGTATATATTGATGATATTCTTGTCTTTTCATATACTCTTTAGGAACACATAAAGCATTTAGAATTGATTTTTGAAAAACTAATTAGTCATGGATTAATAGTAAGTAAAAAGAAATTGAAATTATTTAAAACTCAAATAGAATTTTTAGGATTAGAATTAGAGGATGGACAAATAAAATTGCAAGAACATATGGTACAAAAAATAAATAATTTTCCAAATAAACTCGAAGACTTAAAAACCCTTCAAAGTTTTTTAGGATTATTAAATTATGCTAGGCCATATATTAAAAACCTTAGTAGATTAGCTGGACTCCTTTATAGTAAAACAAAAAACACAGGGCAGAGATATTTTAACCAAGAAGATATTAAACTTATATAGAAAATAAAAGAACTTGTGAAACATCTCCCAACCTTACATTTACCCTTATAAAATGAATATAAAATAGTTCAAACTGATGCTAGTCAAACAGGATGGGAAGGTATACTTTTAGCAGTAACTAATATAGGAGAAGAAAAACTCTGTAGATATTATAGTGGAACTTTTAATGATTATCAAAAGAACCTTAGTTCTATAGACTTAGAAATTGAAGCAATAATATTAATCTTAGAAAATTTTCAATTATTTTTTAACCAAGAGCAATTTACTTTAAGAACCGATTGTGAGAATATTAAAAAATTCTTTGAAAACAAAAATTCTTCAAAACTGTCCACCAAAAGATGGATAAAGTTTCAAAACTCTTTAATTGGTTTCAAACCTAAATTTGAACATATTAAAGGAAAAGATAATATATTAGCAGATTGGTTAAGTAGACAAATAATTAATAACATTGATAATACTAATGATTGATTTCATGATTACAGGAACATGGCTCAAAGAAAACCTACTAAAGCTAGAACCTTTCAATATGGAACCATATGTCTAAACGAAGTGTTGAATCCAAATCTGAGGTTTAACTCTTTATTTTCTCAAAACCGTTTTGAAGAACATAAGGTTATTGTAGATAGTTTTTGGTCTCTAAAACCACAGAGTTTTCCGAACCAAAATTTAGAATACGCTTATGAAAAAACAGTGTCAGCTTTAGCCCAACATTTACAAAACCTTCAAAACCAACTGATTGCTTTAGAAACCCAAAAATTCCAAAACCTCAAAATCCAAGAAAATTAGGAAAAACTGATAGAAGATTTGAAAACCAGTACAGTGTCAACCAATCAAACTAGCTATTCGAATAGTCAACCTGAAGTAATTAGTTTAATTAAGAAATCGGCTCTTCTGACTAAACAATATGAAAAGCTTGTTGTTAAAAACCTAATTGGATTTGATAACTACTCTTTAGTCAAAACCTTTTTCCTACAAACTCAATATAACAAAGTGTTTAAAAATCAAGAACTTTTGTATAAACATTTTAGAACCAAAAATGCTAAGATAAAAACAAGGTATATGGCATATCATGACCCTGAATTTTTCTTTGTTATAGATTTACCTTGTGTAAATATGTCTGTTATAAATAGAAAATTTTTTTTTTTAGTACCGCAGCTCATGGATCAGGGAATTTTAAAAAATGTTTTTATGAACCATATATCTCAAATCCCTGAAAATTTCCCATAAAAATTGACAGATATTTTAACTTATCTTTTTAAAACCAAAAAACATATAGTTATTTCTTTTGAAACCATTCCACATTTATTTCAAACCAATGGATCAGTAGTACCAGCCTATCATCATGTATATATAAAACATAATAAAGAACCACTCATCCTTCAACAAGAACCAGAATGGGAAATGACCCGTTCAAATGAATTTCCAGAATTTTTTACTCACTTTAGAGCTTTTCAAATCTATGATCTTAGACCAACCCGGAATAAATTATTTCAACTTATTGGTGAAACAAAAACCATGTCTATATGGAGAGTAAAACCTTTAGAACACATTATTGTTCCAAAACCTTTTATATATATATATATATATATATATATATATTATTTATGTGGGCCGATAAATAAAATAAAATAGAGTATAGATATAAACAGTGTTATGATCCCTAGTTTAAAAGGAACGTATTTGTTATTTTACTCATATCACATCACTGGTAAGGTTTAAGCTCTTTGCAATACATTGTTTCAAACATAGAAGACTATAAACCCCATTGTTGCATTCCAATTGATACAGGTATGTCTTTCTATTACTTTTCTTCAATGTTTTCAGAACCGGACCGGTGATTGAACCGAAAAAATTACCGGTTCACGGTTCACCGGTCGGACCAGCGGTCGAACCGCTATTGAACTGGTGATGTAATAAATATATAATTTATATATTATATAAAATTAAAAATAATAATAAAAATTAAAAATATATAAAATTATAAATTTTAATAATATTTGATTTTTATATTTGATATATTAAATTAAATGATAAAGTTTAATATTTTAAATTTTATTAAATAGAAAGATGTAATATTTAAGAATGAAGATATATTTAAGATGAAAAAAATTATATATTTAATTTTATCTTTTTGTCTTTATATTTTATTGTTTTAAAATTATTCTATTAATTAATTTATATTATTTTTTATAATTGTTATAAAAATAAACAGGAATTTAAATATTTATATTTCTTTAAAGATTTTATATGATAAAAATTTGAAATAAAAACATTAATGTTAAGTCTTATTATATATATATTTAACAACATTGTAATGATATGATATGGTTCATGCGTCCAGCCCTCAAAGAGGCAGTCCTATTCCCAGTCCCACATCGGAAGCACATGAATTCCATGTGCTTCAAGTGCTCTATAAATACCTTGCAAGTTGCAACATGCAAACCAAGCTAAACAAGCCAACAAATTGGGCTTGAAAGGCATGGCCCAAGGGACATGTTAATAAGCTAATGTTTTATTTGTTTGGGCCCAGTTGTTTAAACCAACTATGGGCTTATAATTAATTTGAGTTTCAATAGTTATGGGTGTGGAATGGGCTCAATGGATAATGGGCCTTTTAATATTAAACAAATTTTTGTAGAATATAAAAGAAAATGCTTGACCGGTTCGTGAAAAACCAGACGGTTTGTCCGGTTCGGCGATTCGACCGGTGGTTTGAACGGTTCAATGCCGGTTCAACCATAAAAAGGTTCATTGAGACGGACCGAATCGGAAAGTTGACCGGTCGGCGGTTGGACCGGTGGGACCGGCCTGTCCGGTCCGGTTTTTAAAACATTGCTTTTCTTAATGATTTAGCATGAGATTCTAGCATGGTGAATAAAGTTTTTATTATCTATTAATTTTCTAACTAGTGGTATCAGAGCCACTCATGTTGAATCATTCATGAATCATTTAATAATTTATTTATTTATTTATTAAATTTGATTCTTGATGGGTGGAGGCCATGAGCATGATTTCTAGACTTCCACACTTTTAAGTGATGTTTTTTTTTATGTTGTAATTAAGTTTTATTTTTCCATAATTTTTCCTAGAAAATCAAAGTATTTTGTGCAACAAGGATTTTTTTTTTCCAAGAAATTTAAATGTTTTCTATTGTAAGGAATTTTTTCCATAATTTTTTTCTCAAAAAATCTAAGTGTTTTGTGTAGTAAGGATTTTTTTCTTAAATTTTTCTATGAAAATTTGGGTGTTTTTTGAGAATTGTTGGGGAACGAAAGAGATGGTTGCATGATCATGGCATATAATCTCACCATTATTCGTTTTACATTATTATCTAATAAGTTATGGAAACAAAATTGGTTATTATCTTTTAGTTGTGAACAACTGGGCCTAAGCCTATTTATTGTGGAGTTATTTCTTTTAAGCTTTTGGGTCAAGTGATGGATTTGGGTATGGTTATTGGGTTGGGTCAAGTGATGGATTTGGGTTTAGGTTATTAGGTCAAGTGATGGGTTTGGGTTTTTGGTAATTGGGCAGGTTTGTGGTTTGATCGACCCGATTTCACTTTGATTGACCCACTTTGACTAACCCAATTTGACTTTAACCAACCCGGTTTAACTAGCCCGATTTGATTTTAAAAAAAAAAATTCTTTCTTGCATGATTAAAATCCAATGTTTCAATTATATGTTGTCAAAGCGACCTCTATTATGTAGATTTATTTATCTTGAAATATGTGGATTTTGTTAAGGAATTGCATAAAATATATCTAAATTTATGCGGAAAATAGTCGGTCTAAAGAAATGTTATTTTTTTTTGCTAGATCATGGACACATGTAGTAGTAAATATGTGATGATTTTGTATTTTTCATGCATGCCATAAGTCGATCCAAAGAAAGACATATTATTGGCAAGATTTATTGTTAATATCTATTAACTAAATTTTTTTTAAGAGTACTATTTACAAATTGTTATTTCTATCTAAAGACTAAATATCAATGTTGTAGTAGGTATATTATAAGGGCCCACCTTATTGCATTTTATGTTTTGTATATACATGTAGTTAGTGTTTATTTACATCATATGTGTATAAGTAAATGACATTGTTGTTAATTGTGAGTTTATTTTTTTGTTCTAGATATAGTCAATGCTTCTTCTATATCTATAAATTTGAACAACATTCCAGTATTCAATGGCACTAACTTCAAGAAATGGAAAGAGCACATCACCATTATACTTGGGTGTATGGATCTAGACTATGCGATCTAGACTAAACAACCTCCCGCTCTTACTAATGACAACACTGCATAACAAAGGGCTAACTTCGAAAAGTGGGAATGTTCTAACCACATGAATCTTATGATTATGAAGCATTCTATTCCAAATACCATTTAGGGCGCAATGCCTGAGGAGGAAAGTGCTAAGAGTTTCCTGAGCCAAATAGCATACCTATTCACTAGAACTAAAAAGGTTGAAATGAGCATTATTCTTGGTAAGTTCATTTCAATGTGATACAAAAGCAAAAGGAACATAAAGGAGTACATTCTGGAAATGTTTAATCTTGTTACTCAACTAAGGGCACTAAAGTTAGAGTTGTTTAATAACATTCTTATGCACCTGGTCTTGATCTCTCTCCCTACACAATTTAGCCCTTTTAAGATAAGTTATAATATTCAAAAGGAAAAATTGACTCTTAATGAGCTCATTGCTTACTGTGTGTAAAAGGAAGAGAGATTGAAATAAGAGAAGATAAAAAGTGCTCACTTAGCTACTTCCTCTCATGACAATATAGCCAACAAGAAAAGGAAAAAAAATAGCAACAGTAAAGGAAAATGAGTTGCAAACAATGGGTCTTCATAGCATAAGGAGCAATAGAAACATGATAAGGTCATCACTTGTTTCTTTTGCAAGAAAGATGGATATATGAAGAAGGATTGCCCTAAGTATGTAACATGGCTCGTAAAAAATGGTAAACTTCTCAACTTTGTTTGTTTTGAAGTTAATTTGGCTTACCAAATCACACTTGGTGGATAGATACAGGTGCAACAACTCATATAAGTGTGACAATGTAGCGTTATCTAAGGAGTCGAGTTCCAACTGATGCTGAAAGATTTGCCTATAAGGGAAATGACAATAAAGCTCTTGTTGAGGTGTTTGGTTTATTTAGATTGCAATTATTATCTAGTTGTTATTTGGATTTAGATGAGACTTTTTACATACCATCAATTAGATGGAATTTGATATCTGTTTCTCATTTGAACAAATCTGGTTAATCTTGTTCATTTGGAAATGGAAAGTTTAGTCATTTTCAATATTCAAATATGATTTGTATCAATTCTTTAGTTGATAATGAATATAAATTGGATATTCATGTCTCACATATTAATGAATCATTGCATGCAAGTAATTGTGGTAAAAGCGCAAATTCAGTTTGCTTCAATGCCTAAGGAATGAAATTGAGAAGAAAGAGATGGAGAACACTCATTATGCGTCAACAATGGGAAGTCTCATGTATGCTCAAGTTCATACATGTCCAGATATTGCATATGTAGTTGGTATGTTTGGCAGATATTTAAGTAACCTAGAAATGGTTCATTAGAAAGGAGCAAAACGGGTTATGCGATATCTACAAAGAATAAAAGATTTTATGCTCACATATTGGAGATTTGATCATTTAGAGATCATGAGGTATTCTAACTCTGACTTTATCGATTGCCTTGATAGTAGAAAATCCACTTTTGGCTATGTTTTCATGTTGGTTGGAGTAACTATGTTATCGAAGAATGTTAAGCAATCACTCATACCTACTTCCACCATGGAAGAAAAATTTATAGCTTGTTACGAGGCATCTAACCAAGGAATATGGCTGCGGAATTTTATCAATAAACTACGTATTGTTGATGGCATTGAGAGACTATTAAGGATAAATTGTGATAACAAAAATGCAAAATTGTATTCTAAAAACAACATAACCTCTTCAAAATTGAAGCATAGTGACATAAGGTTTCTTGTTGTTAAGGAAAAAGTTCAAAGTCTTCAAGTGTCCATTGACCATATTAGTACAAACTTTTTTATTACGAAAGGATTTACCACCTAAAGTGTTGCATGAGCATGTGGCTTATATTGGTATGATTCATCTTGGTGATATGCTTGTCTAGTAGGAGTTTATTAGTTGATATTCATTTGTTATTAACATGTTTTTATTTATTTATCAAACTTAAGTATTATTCTTGTTTTGTTTATTGAAAACTCAAAAAAAAAAAAATTATATTCTTTTAATTGCAGTTGTGCATAAAGTTTGAAAGTGTGTTGTTTAACTCTTTTGAGTTAAAAGTAAGACCAGTTGGAAATAGTCATGATATGGGATCATATTACATAAAATTTCCATGCTACACATCTATAATTGATCCATGTCATTGATTGTATTGATATACTGGTCATTGATAGGTCTAGTTATGAAAATTGTGACAAAGATCAATTTGATCCTAGATTGATATTATTGATGGACCATATTGTTTATAGGTGTTTAAAGTTAAGATACCAAATATTGAGCTCATTAAATTTTTCGTAATGTATAACTATTTGATGACATATGTGGCCCAAGTGGGAGATTGTTGGAAAACTTTTCCAATTATGAACCTACATATTAACATTAATTGTACATGTGTGTTATCTATTATTAACCTATTAAAAGTGATTAATTAAATTAATTAATTTATTAGGCTTATAACACTACTACAAAAAACAAAAATAATAATGATGATTCCTTCTTTGTCGTTTTAAAAAAATCGTCATTATTTATTTATTATGCCCAAACATTGGCACTTGTTTACTATGATGCGTCTACAAGCATCCTTGATATGTATAAATTAAAGAATGTTGGTGTTTATTTTAAGTTTCATTGGATATATAATATTTTTGCATTCTTGGTGCTTCTAAAAAGCGTCATTATCCTACCTAGTATATATATTTACCTAAAACATACCTAAAATTTCCACTCCCTCCACACGTTTTCGCCACCCACCAAAACTCAATTTCCCTTTGCAAACCCTGGAATTTTGCATTCAGAGCATCAAAAACCCTAAGTCTTTCACTTGCCTAGGATGTACTAGTGGTCAATTATCGAAGTTGTGTTTAGACTTTTCCTCTGTGAAGTAACTAGAAGCAAGATGAGATTTAAAGGTTTTCATTTCAACAGTAGAAGTAGTCGCTCAATGTAGTTGGGATTGGAAGACAAATTGAAGTGAAGAGTCCACGGTTGGAAGAGTAAGTTTTGCACATGCACGGTTTCTTGTGGGTTTTTCTTCTTCCAATCTAAACCCTAGTTTTTTTCTTTCATTTTCCATTTGACCAAACCCTATTTTCTCTGAAGTAGTGAGAAAAATAACTCCAATTGTTTGGAAGGGAAACAACTTGGGACCAAAAGACATTTCATTGTCTCCATCCACTTAGAGATTCAAGGTAAAGTCCCAATTTTTTCTTGGTTTTTATTAATTTTATTAAAAATTATGTTAATATTTTATCACCTTTGATATTTTTATGGTTTATTAAATAAAAATGTGTTACGAACCAAAAAGAATCCTATGAATCTGGTTTATGTCTCTTAACAAAGTAAAACTTAGTATCTTTTGACCAAAAATTTTGGGTATGAGTTAGGGTAGATCATGCCTAAAGGTTCTACATATGGGGCTCTTGCCAAGACAGGCCAATCTTCAGAGTGGTTCCCATACTAAAAGTGCTATGGAATTATCCAAGTCAAATTCTTATATTTATATAAGGTATTTGAGACCAAGACATGAGGTATTTTTTAGGGTGGTTAGGTGATGGGGATAGGGTGTTATTTACTATTGAATAGCTCTAACAATGAAGAAGTCAATGTCACTAACAATTTTATTGGTTTTGTGGCTTTAAAGTCAATTGAAACAGAGGACTTCATAATCAAATATGTGGGTTCTTGAAACCTTTTATTTTTTACCATTGGAGCCTTGGAAGTTAATCAAGGTGTGATAACTAAGGGAATTATGATACGAGAATTGCTCTATTAATACAATCAACCATGGAGTAACATGGCCATAGATGTTCATGTTACTATCATCTAAACATCATGCAAAAAAAGTTTTAGTAATTTTCCTTGAATACCTAAGTACCCAAAGATAGCACTTTTTTCTTAATCAAAGTTTTAAGATAATATGTTGATCTATTTAATGTCTTCTTCTTAAGTATCTTGCATTTCCAGCATTACTAAGAGGCAGATTGGAGATGTTCCTACTAAAACATTTTTATTCTTATGACAAATTATACAAAAGCCACTAAAGATGGATATGTCAATTTTGTAGTTTTTAAGCATTTAGGAACTGAGTTTTCTCTTGTGAGTTCGATAAACCATTTGTTTGATGGGAAAGAATAGAAAAAGAAGGAAAAGGCAAAATTTTGGTTGAAAATAAAATATGAAACTTGATTCAAATACTTTGATTTTACTTTTCTTTCTTTTAAATTTCCTTGGTTTTCACATAAACCAAACAAAAATTATAGTAAAATTAGCAAAAACATCATATTGGAAGGCTAAAGATATTTTTCATGGCCTTCTACTTGCCTTTGTCATCGAATAACTCAAACTTCAAGATTATTTTCTATTACAACTAAACAAAGAACACCTTGTGATATAAAGTAATCAAATCAAAGCTTGTGGTTTTAAAAAAAAAGTCGAACGCCCACCAACAATAAAAAAAATATATCAAAAGACCTAAAAGATTTTCAACTTTATAAACCCAACTAAAGCAAGAATATGAGCTCTAATAAAGCAAAAACCTATCAAATTTGTTCAAATTCTTGTAATGGTAGAAAAGAAGAGTTATAAAAAATAAAAAAAAAACAAAACCAAAAGCTATACAAGAGAAACAACAAACTTTTATCTCCATCGAGTTATAGGAATGATATCAATCTAGGCCCTGAAAAGAAAAATATTGGAAAAACTTTACCAGAAAATAAAATTAAGGGTTTTTTTATTGATGGAAGGATAAATTGTTATATAATAAATTATAAGACATAAAATGAATACAAATCACATTAAATTAATATTAATTAATGGATTTTTGGGTAAATTGTTTTGGTGATTAAGGATAATTTTGGAAAGAAAAAGTTGACAAACACCTCATACTTTTATAGATAGTATAGATTATTGTATCATTCAAGTAGAGTATACAAAACTAATTGCATATTTCAAATACTTTTATATTGAATTCACAAGAATGTATGACACAATATGGTGTTTTTTTTTTTTTTACGTAATTATTATTTTGTGTTTTTACAACATCACTTGATTTTAATTATTCATATCTTGAAACTATGTAGAAAAAGTTAATAAATTAATAAATATTAACATTCATGTGGTTAGAAGTTATCTAAAAAATCTTTTATTATAAATAAAAAATTTGCATAGCACAAAAAGTAAGTCCAAAAGGAGTTTGTTATTGTATCACCTGATGTCTACATTGTTGTGCCACTTTTGGTCGTAGCCAAGAGAATACTATTGTCAGAAGTGCAGCCTTTTTAGTTGCGGAAGTTAGTCCTCCTCGGCCATAGATCTATAGTCACAAGATTACTTCTGGTCATGACCATAAGCTTCATCAGCACCACCTATGATGACACTTTGTTATAGTCCTTTTTATAGTCGATTGACCGTGAGCATAAACCTAATCCTCTTATGGTGCTTCTTAGATGAGTTCTCACGTTTTGTTTTTAGTCTTTTTTTTTTTTTTTTAGCAGTTTTCAGTTTAGTTTGTACAAATTTTTATCAGTGTTGTACATTTGTTGTTTCACGGTCAATACATCATATACCATCAAAAAGACCTCAACATGTTCACTATTTTTGGTCATCATGGCCCAACGAAACAATCGGTTTGAGGAATCTCATAGGTCAAGTCCTAAATTTTGTTTCCCTCAAATTCTCCTAAGAAGGAGATTGTTTTTAACATGGATTTTGGGGAAATTTGTGAAGAGAGTGGAGTCCAATTACCTATATATTGAAGAACACAAGGAGATTGCACTAACTTCCTAGTCCGATTAATCTCTCATTTCTTCATCCATCGTAGTACTCATCAATTCCTTTGTTAAAATTAAGCAGTTGTCAACTTTTCATGCATTGTAGATAGCTAAGGATTGACATTTCATATCCTACATGAGATCAATATAGCCTCAGACTTTGTGCCTCGGTTACAACTTACAAGAGCTTCCATGCTCTACCTCCATCCATATTAAACTTCTTTAGTCTTCCAAAAAACATGACAAAAATGAGAATTATTTTCCCCTCATCACTCCATTTTCCCGAGAATCCAAACCATTTACTTTGGCAGCTACTATCAGGTTTCAACAACCGTTCACAACTGTAGCCTGCTGTAAACCCAACATTTCCATAGGCACTGCAAATCATTTGCAACATGTAAGTATATATAGATTCAAACGCAAATGCAGGGCAAACAAGGAGAAATTGCTTTGTTTTTTAGGTGGTGGATAACAGGAATATTTACATACTTGAGTCATAATCATACATAAGGCTTTTGTAGTGAATAAAACCCAAAACCCTTAAACACTAGGAATTGGATTCTCTTCAAAGAAGACAAGTACTGGTCTTGCAAGCTCCCTTGGTGGGGTTCCCAACATTGTTTGTCCTGACATATGTTCGAGATCAATGCATGTGTTCTCTCAGCTAGGTGAAAATTGAAATCATATCCAAAAGTTGGACATTGAGAGATGGATTTCCATAGATTATGCACCCTTAAGCAATGATTGATGTTGTTGGAATTGATATAATGAAGATGATACATGAACCACAAATTAGTGGAGTGGATAGATATAGGCCACTCTCCCATGATAACCTCATGCTTCTGAAGAAACACCTTGGCTATATATGTGGCTTTTTAATGAGTTCTAATACTCACACATCATTTTTCACTACTTTTGTGAAATATTAATAAGTATAATCATGTGATTTCATATACCATGTAAACAATATTAGATGCGTTACATGCATAAATATTCAAGAAATGAAAAACTACATACTCTACCCAACTATTAATCCCGGAAAAAGAAAAAAGGAAAGGAATAATAAAGCCTTACCTGATTACTTCTATCACAATATTTAACACTGTGAAGTTGAGAGGATCATCTTTCATCTTTTTCCTCTCCGTTATGCAGATAAGGATGATGAAGATGGCCAGGTACGATAGTTGTGAGAATATTAAATTCTCCACAATCTTTCCCCTTCTTCTCTTCCTCCCTCCATTGCATATTTCTTTTATGGGTAGGAAAGAAGTATAAGGAGGAAGGTACCTGTGGATTAAAACATTAATTAATTCCAGTGCAAATTAAATCTTATCCAAATTCATAATAAATCAAATATATATTACAAAGGTCAACAAATTGCTATTATGTATAAGGTAATTTGGGGATGTCAAAGTTACATGTAATGTCATATTGTCAAATGTACCTTATAGATTTTTTTTAAAAAAATGTTATTTTAGAATAACTAAGGGTTAATTTGGTAATTATTTTCAAAAACAGTTTTCAAAAATTGTTTTACGATGTTTTGTAAAATAAAAATTAGTTTGAAAACCTAAAATATTTTTAACTTATTTTCAATATTTTAAAATATGTTTTAAAAATAATTTTTATGTCTAATATTTTATTTTTAATCATTGTACATGTTTGTATAATTATTTTTTAAATAAAAAAAAGTTAAAACAATAAAAATAACTAAAAGATGTTATTTGAAAAGACCATATTTTATGTTCTTAAGAATAAAAAATAGAAAACAATTTTTAGTTGTCAAACTTGTTTTCATAGTTTTTTGTTTTAAAGAACATAAAACTATTCTCAAAGAAACATGCCTCTTAAGGTTTCTATATATGGGATTTTGTATACATATAAAAAAAAATTTAAATATTTGACTCAAAGGTTTGATTATTTAAATGCATATAATAAAGTTTCGTGAAGCAAAAACATATATTAATGCAATAAATACTTCTCACGATGCAATTCATTATTTTTTTTAAGCCCTAAAAACGTCCTTTAGTAAAATATTAAAACATATGAAACATAGGAACTATAAAACCTAGTTGGCTTTTTTGTTTTTTCTTTTCCCATCTTAGTTTTTGACTCCATTTGACTTGACCTGGTTATATACATGAATGATTGGTCTTCGTTTCTTTTAGAAAAATTTAAGTCTGTCCACCATTAACATCTAGAACTATTCTTAATTTGGCACAAGGAATCATAATAATTCATAGTACTTATAGTTACAATTGATTCCATGATAAGGCACATGTTGGGCATGGCTTAATTTTTCTCTCTTTTTATTTGAACAAACTAAAGGGCTGTAGCAAAAATTTTCAATTGATCAAGCTCGTGTTAGAATAGTCAAAACCTTATACACTTAAAAATATTCTGAAGCAGAAGAAACACAAAACATATGTATAAACTATGGAGTTGTTGAAATAAAATATTTTCGTACATAATAAATATCAATCACATTTCTGGAGAGTTTCTAAAATAATTGTCTCCCTTGAAAGTAGAGACCCCAATTGACCTCTAACTGGGTCTTATTCCAAATATTCTACTGTTTTATGCATAGAAATGTGATGGGTAGCCAAATGTATTGAAAATGGTCAATGATCTAGAATGTAAGATTGAATTAAATATCGTGTGATGAGGACAGGAAGAAAACCCCCGAAATCGCTAGGTTTCTCTATAATATTTCCTACCATCATCAATTTTTAATCCACATGAACATGGTCAATTTTGATGAATATTTGCGTTTTACTTGGTTTCTATGTGCAAATTTGAACAATATTTCCTCACACCTTACCTTTAATTCACATGGGGGTGGCCACTTATGGTGTTTGATTTCAGGCTATACTTCTGAGATCATGGATAAAGAAAGATAAAAAGAAAAAAGAGTTGAAAGAGACTAACATCATTACGACGACTAACACCAAGATGGCAGGCGAGAGAGTTGAGATATCCACAATTGTTTCGCCAGTATGCCTTGAATTCACGCTCTGGAAGAGGGCACCGATGATTTTCTGATAAGAATTCAGGCCATTCAACCCTTCTGAATTCCACTCCATGGAGCAAAACAACGTGAACTGTATCAGAATGAAGCCCAGAACAGTAGGAACCAAAAGAGTAGAATGGAGACTAGGAAGCAAGTGCAGAAATCCAATCTCCCTTGTGCTGATCAACAGGTAATTGGACTCCACTTTCTTAAACTTCCCCAGAGTCCATATGGAAAAACGCAGGCAAGAGGGAAACAAGGTGTTCCCGAGAAGGACCTGAGGAATGATGATAAGAAGCAGGCCTGAGTTCTTGCTGAACACTATCATGTTTTCATTTGTCGGGACAAAACCGCAACTTGCAAGAGTTGATACTGTGGTGAAGAGTGAAAAGGTGAAGAGCTTGAGGCCCTTTTGCTTTAGTACATCTCTCGCACTTGACACAAGGGCTATGTAAGCAGACACTAGTGTGACTCCAAGGACATGAACTACTACAAGGTACCCCATCACCACAAAGCCTAAAAATTTGATGGAATGGTATTTGAGAGACTCACTAGACAACGACTTAGTTCGGCCCTCAATTTGGCTCTGAACCTCATCAGTTTCTAGTGTTGAATTACTCATACTAGGAACCGTTACCACGCGCAACTCAAATTGACCAAAAGGATTTCTAGGATCCGGAGGAGCACTGCTATTGTTACTAACCGAATTGACTTGGTTTTCTGCTATCAATGGTTTCTTAAGTTTAGACCTCCACAACTGGAGTTCTACCATCGAAGTGAAAATCTCTCCGCCTACAAACATTAGAAGAGTCAAAATCAGAAGCTGGTTGTTGGAAAAAACCTCCATTTCGACTGTGGACATGCTAGAAACAGTAGCTGCCGACACAGAGGTGAAGAACAAATCCAAGTTTCTAGGCCTCAAAGGAGTCCTCGGCTTCAAAGCCTTGAGGACCCAGAATCCCTGAAATGAAAGACACAGGAAATAACAAAGCTGAACCAAGAAAGTGTTGAACCGGAGAATTACGAAACGATAAAAGGATGAGGCTAGAAAGCAGATTGATCGGCCTAGACATTCCAGTTTGAAAGATGAACAAGTGCAAAGACGATGAAGTTTGTTGCCGGTGAAACTAGCAGAGTTCATCATCTTTATTTAGCCAGGAAAGCTCTTAATTCCCTTGCGATCAAGTTGGCCTAACCCTGGGGCATATATATATACACAAACCCGAACATACTTTGATGTGTGTGATCTCGTAGGACAAATGCGTAGATGAGATAAAGTAGCGTGGTAATGATAAAGATGAGTTTCTAAGAAATTTCACTCATTGAGAAGGTTGGCTGAGCTAAATTGACACATAATTTTCAATTCTGGAAACTTGCATGTGGAAATCAAGTACACATGTGACCCCAGATTGCAAACTATTTCCTTCTTTCATACCATGTGGAAACTGCCCATATGCTAGCTTCTAACTTCAAGTCTTTGGTTTATTGACTGATTGAGTGATTAATTGAAGGAATAATCAGGGGGTTTGAAACCCACAGGTACCGTCGTAAGTAATTAATTGGCCATTTCCCATAATGTTTTTCAAAGTTGATGTGCGGGGAAAAATGACCATATTTCATGAAGTCTCTGATTCACACTTCTTTTATGAAGTTTAAAATTTTGACATTTGACAAGTCTCTTTGAAGAGTCCATATGATAAATAGGCAATGTGAAACAAATTAGGCGTGTTTGGAATATGATATAACGGGGGAAAAGTCTCTTTGAAGGTACATGCAACACAAGGTTTTCAACTACCAAATTGTTGTCTACGATGACAAACGCGTTTCTACAGGTCACAACAAACAAGAATAAACAAAGAGTGCAATTATTCTAGGAGAATATGGAATGAATATGCTGGTATTTTCTCGACCTTAACTTTTTCTATCATTTGCATAAAACAATCCATAATAATACACAAGGATTTTTCGCCTGGGGCCTCGAGTCTTGTAAGAATGCACTAGGCGGTGGAATTAAAGGGCATTTGGAGGAGACATTCCATTTTTGGGTCACTTTGTGGGGATCAGGCTAGTCCACTGTTTTGTCCAAGCATGTCACCAAAATGCAAAACCCAATTCATATAACTTAAGTTAGTCCTCATGCAAGGAACTAATTCATGCCCTAAACTTTCATCTACAATACTTTCTTTTTAGATTAAATTTAGACCCCATCTAAAATAGCTCTTGATGGTGTGGCTTCAAGATGAAGATATACAACCCTTTTTAGCAAAATAAGAAATGAGACATTTTCAAAAATTAACTAAAAATGGAAATAATAATAATAATAATAATAATAATAATATGAATAATATAAAAATAGTTTTAAATATAGAATAGAAATCTTATAGTTGTTACTGTTATCATTTTAAAGGAAATAGTTAATAGTCCATAATAATGAAGTGGTAGACTTGAAATTCACGTGGTAGATATCATTACTTTTCTTTTACTAATAAATATTGGAAGACTGCTCTTCATGGAAAGCTTCTTCCTTCACTAATTAAATAGATGAATGAAAGCATAGATTGAGCAAAGAATCTCAAATCTAGCTCTGGGGAGGCCATATGTTGGAGAGTGATAGATCAGCCATGTTCCATGTAAAACATAATTAGTATGCAATCATGCATTTTCCGGTCAAATCTTTGGACGGGATAGTCTCATTCATCTACAATTTTGTATTTGTTGATTCTCAATCCAACCATAATTATTTAATGCTTTAAATTCTTCAATCATAATTAATCTAAGTGAGACCCATCATTTATGGGCCCTAATTTTTAATATTGTCTATAATATAACAAAATATTCCAATAAATGTTGTATATTGACAGGAGCAAACTTTAAAATGCAACCCACCCGGATGAGGTTGGTTAGACGCGGAGAATTTTGGCGTATGCCAAAATAAAAGATTTGTGTATTATAATAAATATAGATAAATTTTTATATTGACAGAAGTTGTGGAATAAAGGCTGAAAATTTCTTATTATCTGAATGTGAAACACGTACAACTTATATAGGAAGAGAGGTGGATATTTACATAAAGAGTCCTACTCCAAGTTTAACTAAAAAGATAAACATTCCTATTCCTAGTTTAACTAAAAGGATAAACATTATAACTTACAACAGATAGACATTATCACTTAACAGATGGGCATTATCACTTAGTGGCTAAGCATTATCTTTTCTGTTACTCCCCCTCAAGTTGGTGCATGAAGATCTCGAATGCCCAACTTGCTTGATAAGAAAAGGAATTGTTGTCTTCCAAGGGCTTTGGTGAACATGTCTGCTATTTGCAGCTTTGAAGGAAGATATGTTGTCACTATCTCACCGGATTGCACTTTCTCTCGAACAAAATGACAATCTATTTCGATGTGTTTGGTCCTCTCATGGAATACGGGATTTGCTGCAATGTGTAAAGCAGCCTTATTATCACATTATAATTTCATTGGCTTATCATGAAGCACTCCCAATGATGCAAGAAGTGATTTTAGCCATGTTAACTCGCTTGCTGCCATTGCCATGGAACGGTACTCTGCTTCTGCTGAAGATCTTGATATAGTTCCTTGCTTTTTGCACCTCCACGAAATTGGTGATGTCCCAAGTTTAACGCAACATCCGCTAATTGATCGTCTTGTTAACGGACAACTTGCCCAGTCTGAATCTGAATAACAATAAAGCTGAAGATCATTATCTGCTTTCAAAACTATTCCTTGACCTGGTCCTTTCTTCAGATATCGAACAACTCTATAAGCTGCATCTAGGTGTTCTTCCCGTGGGCTTTGCATGAATTGTGACAAAACATGAACAGCATACGTCAAGTCTGGCCTTGTTACAGTCAAGTATATCAATCGTCCCACGAGTCGCTTGTACATTCCTGGGTCATTTAGCAATCTCCCATTAGCAAGTGCTAGTTTGTGGTTTTCTTCCATTGGAAATTCCACTGGTCTCGCTCCTAACAGCCCACATTCCTTTATAATGTTTAAAGCATATTTTCGTTGTGATAAAAATAATCCATCCTTACCTTTTGCCACCTCGATTCCAAGAATGTATTTCAATTGTCCCAGATTCTTGATTCCAAATTTTCTATCAAGAAAGTTTTTGAAAGCTTCGCATACTTTGTTGTCATTCCCAGCCAATATTAAATCATCCACATATACCAATAGGTTCATCACTATGTTTCCACGTCGATAAGTAAAGAGTGAATAATCAGCCAATGATTGTTGAAAACCATATTCTTTCAAAGCTGTCGTGAGTTTCGCAAACCATTGTCTCGATGCCTGTTTCAATCCATACAACGATTTTTGTAACTTGCAAACTTTGTTCTTTCCAGTGGCCTTGAACCCTTCTGGCAGCTTCATATATACTTCTTCTTCAAGGTTTCCGTGTAGAAATGCGTTGTTTACGTCCATTTGGTGTAATTCCCATCTTTTTGCCACTACTACAGCTAGAAAGCACCTTACACTTGTCATTTTTGCCACTGGAGAAAACGTCTCTTGATAGTCTATTCCTTCAATCTGTGTAAATCCCTGCGCCACTAACCTCGCTTTGTACCGCTCGATTGATCCATCCGCGTTGTATTTTATTTTGTATATCCACTTGCATCCTATTGCTTTCTTTTCTGGCGGTAGGTCAACTACTTTCCACGTCTGATTAGTCTCTAATGCTTCAATTTCCTTTGCCATGGCTTCTCTCCATCTGTTGTCTGTAACCGCTTCTTTGTAAGTTCTTGGTTCCTTTTCAATATTTATTGCTGCAAGAAAAGCTCGATGGCCAACAGAAAATTTTGTATAAGTCACATAATTCGCAATAGGATAAGGCTTACCTGAGGGTACCTTTTGGATTGAGCTTGCCTTGGAACAAAGTGTACTTAAGCTTCTAGCCGAATAACATATATAATCTTGGAGATGTCTCGGTTCTTTGTGTTGTCTATGTCCCCTACCAAGCATCTCCCCCTGGCTTTGATCCTCTCCTGTCTCCATATTTTCTTCCCCTTTCTCCCTTTCAATATTTTTCTCACTCTCTCTTTCACATGTTTTCTTTACTATGACATCATCATCTTCAATGTAAGATTCTATGTTCCCATTGTTCTGGAATTTTTGTTCCTTATCTCCCTTGCTGCTTTGACAAAAAGGAAAAATTGTTTCATGAAATATTACATCCCTACTCTCAAATTGTTCTTTGGTTTCTAGATCGTGAAGTTTCCATCCTTTCTTTCCATAGGGATAACCTACAAATATGCATCGCCGGCTTCTAGCATCAAATTTATCATTACTACGTGACTTTTTATGGGCATAACACAAACTACCAAAGACTCTCAGGTGCTCATAATTCGGTTTCTCGCCAAATAATATTTCATAAGGCGTCTTTCCATCTAAAATAGGTGTGGGTGTTCGATTTATCAAGTATGCTGCTGTTAAAACACATTCTCCCCAAAAATCTATTGGTAGACAAGCTTGAAATCTCAATGTCCTAGCAATATTTAATATGTGTTGGTGTTTTCTCTCCACTCTCCCATTTTGTTGTGGGGTGTTTACTAGGCTGCTCTCCCTTAATATTCCTTCTCTCTTATAGAAACTCATCATTTGTCCTGAGCAAAATTCTAATCCATTATCACTTCTGATGCATTTAACCGGTTTATCAAATTGTGTTTTGGTCATAAAACAAAAATTTTGTAAAATTTCTTTGGTTTCGCTCTTTTCTTTCATGAGATATATCCACACCCCTCTACTATGATCATCTACAATGGTAAGAAAATAATGTGCCCCTGAAGTAGTGGGAGTTCGATATGGACCCCATATGTCTACATGTATGAGATTAAAAATTTCAAATGCTCTTTTATTACTCAACTGAAAAGAATTTCGTACTTGTTTTCCACGACAACATGAATCACAAACATAGTCCTCAATTCCCTTCATCACATTATTTCCTAAACTATGAATGGAAGCTAAAACACGATCTGAAGGATGCCCTAACCTCCTGTGCCACAATTCGTACTTTTCTTCTACTTTCACTGCGTTCACCTTCTCTCCTTGTAATGGCTTGTAGTAGTACACTCCATTCTTTAGCTTACCCACTCCAATCGGATTCCTCGAAGTGCGGTCCTGTATCACACAAAACGAATCAGTAAATGTGACTATATAATCTTTTTCTTTTAATAATTGGCCTATAGAGATTAAATTGCATTTCAAGGAAGGGACATATAAAACATTTTTTAAGCATAAATCTTTAGAGAGCTTCACATATCCCATTTCATTTGCTACTGTTTTTGTTCCATCAGGTAGTCCCACGCATGCTGTCTCCCATTTACGTAGCCAATCGAACAAATCTCTCCTTCCTGTCATATGCATGGATGCACCACTATCCAATATCCATTCTTCCACAATTTTATTCTTACCGGTCAGTTTTTCTACATTACTGCTTCCACTTCTGAGTAGAGCCATGAGTTTTTGGAAGTTGTCATCATTCAGTCCTGGGATTATACTACGTTCCACATCATGTCCAACGCACTGTCCTTTTTCTTGCGTATCTGCTTCAGCAACTGCATTTGCATAATGAACGCGTCCTGAAGTTGCTCCTCTTCCAGCATAACTGTTGCGGCCACGTCCACGTCCCCTTCCTCGTCCCATCTGGCGTGTTGGCCACCAGTCGGGATATCCTTTTAGTTGAAAGCAATCTGCAACATCATGTCCCGTCTTTCCGCAATGTGTACAGCTCCCACTTTTATTTGTTTGTCCCCCAGGTTTCTCTGTCCTCGCTGCAAAAACTGTTATTTCAGCACGATCAGCTCCTCTGGCCATGCTACGATGGCGTTCTTCTTGTGTAACCATTGCATATATTTTTCCCAAAGTAGGTAAGGGATCAAGGGCTAAGATAGACGATCTCACAGTCCCGAATGTAGTGTCATCTAGACCCATGAGAAACTGATGTGCCTTCTCATCTTCTCTGCTTTTTACTATTGCTTGAGCTGCTCCACAAGTGCACTCAGGTATCTCAATGTATTGATTTAATTCATCCCACATGCCTTTTATTTTGGCATAATATGCAGCAACTGTCATTCCTTCTTGTTTCAAGTTCACGATTTCACTTCTGAGTTGATGAACCCTCGGAGCATTTCCAACAGCATATCTTTCTTTGAGATCCTCCCACATGTCTTTTGCAGTCTGCGCATAGGCTACACTTGAATGTAAACTCTTGTCGATCACATTAAACATCCATGATATAATCATCGAGTTACATGCTTCCCATGCATTCAATTCGTTTCCATCTTCTCCTTTTGGTTTGTTTACTGTCCCATCAATGATCCCAAGCTTGTTTTTCGCTCTCAATGCATTTTTAACAGCCTTCTCCCCCATATCATAATTTTCACCATTGAACACACATGTCGTGATGGTTGCCCCTGGATTATCAAATGGATGTAGGTAAAGAGGTGAAGATGGTTCTATCATCTTTGTGTGAGTCGAAGGTTTTTCTGCCATGATATATTTTCTTCAGGTATCTGGCTCTGATACCATGACAGAAGTTGTGGAATAAAGGCTGAAAATTTCTTATTATCTGAATGTGAAACACGTACAACTTATATAGGAAGAGAGGTGGATATTTACATAAAGAGTCCTACTCCAAGTTTAACTAAAAAGATAAACATTCCTATTCCTAGTTTAACTAAAAGGATAAACATTATAACTTACAACAGATAGACATTATCACTTAACAGATGGACATTATCACTTAGTGGCTAAGCATTATCTTTTCTGTTATATATTTTATAAGTGGTAGCATCAGTATTATTTAATAAAATAAGTAATTATTTATATTAGTTATATAAGAAAAAAAGATTTTATAATATGATAAATTAAATAACAAAAATATTAAAAACATTGATAAGAGTGTTTTAAATTTTATTAAAAATTTATCAAAAAAATTCAAATAATATTTACCAATTTTTTTTAAAAAGATATTAAAAATTTTTTAATAAAATATTTTAATAATTTTTAGAAATATTTTTCAAGAGAAATTTTATAAAAATTTAATAATCTCACTAATTTTTTTTTTTTTTTTGGATTTTGTTTAAATAATTAAATATAAATCATTTCATAGTAAAAAAAAATTATTTAAAAGTTATTCATTATCATTATTAAAACTTAGGTGTTCAACTCTAAATTAATAAATATTTTATTAAACCTTAAAAAATTTAAACATTTATACAAATCTTTAAGGTAAACTAAAAATAACCTATCAATAAAAAGATATTTAATAAAATATCAAATATTTAAATAAAATTAAATTTTATCATCAATTAAATAGCATATATTTGAATAATTATGTATGTATTCATGAATTAACAATTCCATTATTAAACCTAAAAGTCTAAACATTTAAAAAGTCTCAAAATTAAACAAAACATAGTCCATAATAGAAAATAAAATAAAAAAATATTTAATAAAATATCAACTACAAAATTATAAAACAAAAATAAAATTATTTTGTTAGATTTATTTTATGTATATTAGGATTTAAATAAATTGAATTTTGTTAACATTAAATAAAATTAAAAATACAAACAAACAAACAAATATTTGATAAAATCTATCCGATATTCATTGTTTATCAAATTTTTTATTTTTTATTTTATTTTTCACTCACAAAAATATTTTTTTAGAGGAGGCAAACTTGTATTTTTATTTTTTTGACTTTCCAAAATTCCCAAATAAACAAAAGAAATTTTTTAATTTTAAAATCTGAGGGTGCCATGCCTGAGCCTATGGTGGCTCCTCCCCTGAATTGTCGCTACAAACAATACATGAAATCCAAATAATTTGTTTGGTACCACGGAACCAAAACCTGCTCATCTGTCAAGTGCTGATGATGTTTTCTATGAAAAAAAAAATGCAAGTCAATCACAACTAAGTTATTAAAGAAAGCGTCTAATTTAAATACATCAAATTATTTCCAATAGAATAGAGATAACAGTATCTATAATGGTCAGCATAATTTGGTTTCACACTTACCTTTATTACTGAATTTTTTAGATACCCGATTTCAAAAACTTAACGTTTATACATTAAATGGTTTCACACTATAAGCATAGAGCGTTAAGTTAAATATATATTAAAATAATAATTGTTTGAAAATGTTTATATTATTTTAATGAGTGTTTAAAAATTTTATATTAAAATAATAAGTATTTGAAAATGTTTATATTATTTTAATGTTAACCATAAATGTATTCACACTTTAAATCAATATAAAACTTTCATTAAACTTTCATTGTTAACGGAGATTTCAAAACCCCTACCATTACTTTGATTAACAAACTGTTGTTGAAACTATTGATGAGAAAAGTTGGTGCCAGAGCTTCTCTGTATATTGTAGTATATTAATTAGGAAAGGAGACTATAGATTCAAATTAATTTTTAGAGTACCGAACTTTATCTTACCCCATTTAAAGTTTGATTAATTTTGCTTGATTTATTTTGAATCTTTATTTACTCCACTTATTTGATATGAATTAATGTCTTTTATTCCTTATTCTCCTAGTATATATAATATAAATTATGATCGTGTAAAAGAACTTAATAATAGGTTGTATGCTCAACGTAAAGAATTTAGAGAAACTTGTGATAAATTACATAATTTAAAAACTACTGTAAAAGATTTAACCACAGATATTAAAAACCTAACTTCTCTTAAATATTTGAATGAATACGAAGTAGCTATACAAGAAGTTTTTGACAAACTTTTTGCTATAGAAACCTTAATTAGAAGAGAAATTATAAAATATTATATTGATAATTTATATGCTAGCTCATCTAATTAAAACATATTAAAGATAATGAACCCTCATCTACAAACCTAAGAGGTAAAGCAGTTAAAATTTTTAGTAGAGACACAATTAAAAATAAAAAACGAAGTATTACAAGAACAAATTCAGAAAGAAAACCAAAATAATATAGATATTTTAAAAGAAATCCAGAAAAGACAAATAAAATTTGTAGAAAAACTAAACACGGTCTTAGGAATTAGAAAAGAAGCTGGAAGACTTTAAGAACCATAACTTGCTAAGAAATAACCTAGATTATATTAAAGAACAATTAGCTATAGAAGAAAAATTTGTTAGAAAGAAAATAGAACAAATAAAATTAGAACAACAAAATTTAAAAGAAACTTTAGAAAAAATTAACCAAAAAGTAGATAAACTTTTAGAACAAAGAAATATAGTATTATCAGAGGAACAAAAATTAAATAACCTTTTAAAACAATTTGAAAATTTTAATTGAGGATAAAAACCAATAATTAAAATAGAAAGAAAAATAAATCCTTTTGAACCAAAAAATCTAGCAATAAAACCATGGAAATAGTATAAGCAATAAACCCTAAAGATAATGTAAAAGAATTTATTGAAAAAAAATTAAAAAAAGCAATAAAGGAAGTAACACCTTACAAAAAACAATTAGTTCAAAATTCTAAAATAACTAAATTTTTAAATCAACATACTATAAGTTCAATAGGAAATATTGTATATTTAGACTTAGTATCTCCAGAAACAAAACACAAATTATTAAAAAATAAAACCGATAAATATATGCACTTAGGAATAATTTTAATAGGAATAATAGAATTTCATCGTAAAGAAATTGGAACACTTATAAATATTAACCTTTTAGATACTAGAAACAATACAGTAGGACGAGCTATTTTAGCTAGTGCAGAAGTTAATATGAACCAAAATTACGCAGTCATTGGCTGTATACCTTAATTTTGTATAGATCTTAAGGAATTCACAAAAAAAATAAAAATAGTTGTAAATACTAAAGGTTATAATATGGAATTAGGAAGTAAGAACCTTAGCATAGCTATAGGATTTATAGGAAAAACTACTAATGCTTTAAGTTTAAAATGGATGATGGAATTTGATGATATAGTAAAAACTTTTGGAAGTAAGACTGTAAATATGATAGAAGCAAAACTCGTAAATATAGACTATTTATTAGGACGAGAGTGGGAATTACCTCAAATAAATAAACCAGTAATAAAATATCCAACATCCAGTAGCTTATATGAAAACCAAGATGGAAGTGCAAGTATAACCTTTGGAAATTATAAAACTGTAAATGTAGAGGTAGAGTCAGATAGTGAGATAGAAACTGTAAATGTTATACAAGAAGATATTTTACTAAACATTGAGACAGTAGAAAACCTATACAAAAACTCAGAGTTAGTAAATATAATGTTAAAGGAATTTAGCAATCCAACATTACTAGACGAACAAGTAGATCAAGAAAACTTTGTTAATATAATGTGTAAAAACTATACAAATGACCAAATAATAGAACGACTCTATAAAACCAATTTAATAAAAAAAAACTTATAGATATAGAAATGATAAATCAATTTACTATTCAACCAAAAGTTAAAGAAAACATAGAAATAATCTCAAACGAGTCAATAAATACAATAAATGAAGAAAAGGAATTTTTAAATGTAAAAAGTGAAATAGTAAAATATAATAAGCTATACAGCAAGCCAAAAGGACCTTAATGGAAAACTAAAACAGAACCTTCTAGTTCTTTGCAACCAGTATATGAATATGGAACAATATTAGATATAGATAGTGCGCAAGATCTTAGGAAAACCATAGAAAATTTGGAGCAATCTTTAAATTCAGCAGGTGTGGTAGTATCCTTTGAAAACCAATAAGAAATTTATGAATTTTGTAAAAGCACCTTTAGAGGAACTGTGCTACAATTTATTAGAAACATGGAACAAGAAAACAACAATTATTTTCAAGAAGTTAGAAATAATTTTAGCATGTCTATATTTATAAATCTAATAAAACTTTATTTTTTGGGAACAACTCAAGAAGATGTAAAAGAACCTACAATATACCTTCATAAGTTAGAACAATTGAAATTATGTAATCTTTCATATATAAGGGAATATGAACAAAAATTTAGTAAATATGTAATCCTTGCTAGAGTAGATAGAACCCCTGAATATTTAAATAAATATATATTAAAAATACAAGGACCTGTAGGACTTAGACTATGGAATGAATTTACAACCTCCGAATATAAAAACTCTCCCTATATAGGTGCTAGAATAGAATTTGTAAAAAATTGATTAGAAAGAGAATGTGTAAGCATAGGAGAAAGAAGTCAAATAAAGAAACAAGACATAAATCAACAACTTTGTAGAAAATTACATATAGGAGAAAACCTAGATATAGGATGCAGAGAATATAAGTTTAGAAAACCTAAGAGCTATAATAACTTTTTAAGAAGAAAGTCAAGAACCTTTTATAAAAAACGACCATATCAGACAAGATATAAAAAAAAACTGGAAATTTTTGGATAAAAAGAAAAAGAACCTCAGAGAGAAAAAGACAGTGTAAATGTTCTTTGTGTGGTTAGAAAGGCCATATAAGACTTGAATTTCCTGAACTTAAAAAACCATTAAATGAACGAAATAGAAAAACCCAAGTAAAAATAAGCCTAATAAATGAGTATCAGCTAGATAGTGAAGAAGAAGAACTTATCAGTGAATTAGATTTTGAAAGTGAAAATTCAAGTGTATATAGTATAGAAGATAGTGAAACTGAAAAAGAAGAAATTTGTATGATTATTGAAAGAGAGAAAAATCAAGCTAAGAAAACCCCTTTAAATTTAGAAAACCTTGTACAACTTTTAGAAAGTAAAATAAAACCTTATAATATATGGAAAGATTTACAAATAATAATCAAGGGAAAATTTTCAAAAGAAGAAGAAGGTAGTTGTTCAAAACCTAAGGAAACAGAAGAACCAAAAAGTCCTGTAAAAGAATCAATAAATCCTAAAAAAATAACCATACAAACAATAGAACAAGTAAATATGGCAAATAAAGTTAAATTTATTATTTTTCCAAAAACAATTAAATTAAAAACCATAGAATTAAAGGTAGACGTAATGTTAGATACTGGAGCCAGTAAAAACCTTTAATTTGAAACCTTAGTACCTCAGGAAGATTAGCAAACATTAGTTCAACCAGTAGAGTTAATCCAATATAATCAACAAAAACTAATACTAACCAAGTATATTTCAAACGTACCAATTATAATTAATAACATAACCTTAGTGTTGCCCCAAACTTATCTTGTACCTACTATAAGTTTATATTCTTTTATTTTAGGTTTAAATTTTGTACATTCTTTACAAGGAGGGATAACAATACAAAATAACTAAATCAGTTTTCATCCTAAAACCACAACAATTGTTTATACAAACATGGAAAATGTATTAAATAAAAATCATAATGTAACATCTCATCAAATTAACAAAGTAGATGCACAAAATGATAGCATAATTAATGACTACTCAGAACAATTAAGAGATGCAAATAGATTAAAAAACCTTATATTAGAAGCAGAAAAAATAGGAATTATAGGAGAAGACCCACAAAAACATTGGAATAAAAATAAAACAACCTGTAAAATACCAATTAAAAACCCAGATTTAAAAATAAAAACAGCAGATATAGCATGTAATCTTATAGATACAAAGGAATTCAAAATTCAAATAGAAGAATTGTTACAGAATAACCTCATAAAACCAAGTTTCAGTCCCCATAGATCATCAGCTTTTTTAGTTAGAAACCATAATGAAGAAAAACGAGGAAAAGCTAGGATGGTTATTAATTATAAAAAATTGAATGATAATACATATGATGATGCCTATAAAATTCCAAACAAAGATTCTTTAATTAATTCTATTCAAGGATGTAAATATTTTTCTCAGTTATACTGTAAAAGTGGATTTTGGCAAATTAGATTAGAAGAGGATAGTAAACCATGGACAACGTTTTCATGTCCTTGTGGATTATATGAATGGAATGTAATGCCATTTGGACTAAAAAATTCTTCTCAAATATTCCAACGAATGATGGATAATATTTTTGGTAAATATTCTTTTGTTCTTGTATATATTGATGATATTCTTGTCTTTTCATATACTCTTCAGGAACACATAAAGCATTTAGAATTGATTTTTGAAAAACTAGTTAGTCATGGATTAATAGTAAGTAAAAAGAAATTGAAATTATTTAAGACTCAAATAGAATTTTTAGGATTAGAATTAAAGGATGGACAAATAAAATTGCAAGAACATATAGTACAAAAATAAATAATTTTCCAGATAAACTCGAAGACTTAAAAACCCTTCAAAGTTTTTTAGGATTATTAAATTATGCTAGGCCATATATTAAAAACCTTAGTAGATTAGATGGACCCCTTTATAGTAAAACAAAAAACACAGGGCAGAGATATTTTAACCCAGAAGATATTAAACTTATACAGAAAATAAAAGAACTTGTGAAACATCTCCCAACCTTACATTTACCCTTAGAAAATGAATATGAAGTAGTTCAAACTAATGCTAGTCAAACAGGATGGGAAGGTATACTTTTAGCAGTAACTAATATAGGAAAAGAAAAACTTTGTAGATATTGTAGTGGAACTTTTAATGATTATCAAAAGAAACTTAGTTCTACAGACTTAAAAATTGAAGCAATAATATTAGTCTTAGAAAAATTTCAATTATTTTTTAACCAAGAACAATCTACTTTAAGAATCGATTGTGAGAATATTAAAAAATTCTTTGAAAACAAAAATTCTTCAAAACTGTCCACCAAAAGATGGATAAAGTTTCAAAACTCTTTAATTGGTTTCAAACCTAAATTTGAACATATTAAAGGAAAATATAATATATTAGCAGATTAGTTAAGTAGACAAATAATTAATAACGTTGATAATACTAATGATTGATTTCATGATTACAGGAACATGGCTAAAAGAAAACCTACTAAAGCTAGAACCTTTCAATATGGAACCATATGTTTGAACGAAGTGTTGAATCCAAATATGAGGTTTAACTCTTTATTTTCTCAAAACCTTTTTGAAGAACATAAGGTTATTGTAGATAATTTTTAGTCTCTAAAACCACACAGTTTTCCAAACCAAAATTTAGAATACACTTATGGAAAAATAGTGTCAGCTTTAGCCCAACATTTACAAAACCTTCAAAACCAACTGATTACTTTAGAAACCCAAAAATTCTAAAATCTTAAAATCCAAGAAAATCAAGAAAAACTAATAGAAGATTTGAAAACCAGTACAGTGTCAACCAATCAAACCAGCTATTCGAACATTCAACTTGAAGTAATTAGTTTAATTAAGAAATCAGCTCTTCTGACTGAACAATATGAAAAGCTTGTTGTTAAAAACCTAATTGGAGTTGATAACTACTCTTTAGTCAAAACCTCTTTCCTACAAACTTGATATAACAAAGTGTTTAAAAATCAAGAACTTTTGTATAAACATTTTAGAACCAAAAATGTCAGGATAAAAACAGGGTATATGGGCATATCATGACCCTAAATTGTTCTTTGTTATATATTTAGCTTATGTAAATACGTCTATTATAAATAGAGAAATTTTTTATTTAGTACCGCAGCTTATGGATCAGGGAATTTTAAAAAATGTTTTTATGAACCATATATCTCAAATCCCTGAAAATTTCCCATAAAAATTAAAAGATATTTTAACTTATCTTTTTAAAACCGAAAAACATATAGATATTTCTTTTGAAACCATTCCACCTTTATTTCAAACCGATGGATCAGTAGTACTAGTCTATCATCATGTATATATAAAACGTAATAAAGAACCACTCATCCCTCAACAAGAACCAGAATGGGAAATGACCCGTTCAAATGAATTTCCAGAATTTTTTACTCACTTTAGAGCTTTTCAAATCTATGATCTTAGACCAACCCGGAATAAATTATTTCATCTTATTGGTGAAACAAAAACCATGTCTATATGGAGAGTAAAACCTTTAGAACACATTATTGTTATATATATATATATTATTTATTTATGTGGGCCGATAAATAAAATAAAATAGAGTATAGATATAAACAGTGTTATGATCCCTAGTCTAAAAGGAACGTATTTGCTATTTTACTCATATCACATCACTGGTAAGGTTTAAGCTCTTTGCAATACATTGTTTCAAACATAGAAGACTATAAACCCCATTGTTTCACTCCAATTGATATAGGTATGTCTTTCTATTACTTTTCTTGATGATTTAGCATGAGATTCTAGCATGGTGAATAAAGTTTTTATTATCTATTAATTTTCTAACTAGTGGTATCAGAGCCACTCATGTTGAATCATTCATGAATCATTTAATAATTTATTTATTTATTTATTAAATGTGATTCTTGATGGGCGGAGGCCATGAGCATGATTTCTAGTCTTCCACACTTTTAAGCGATGTTTTTTTTATGTTGTAATTAAGTTTTTTTTTTCCATAATTTTTCCTAGAAAATCTGAGTATTTTGTGCAGCAAGGATTTTTTTTTCCAAGCAATTTAAATGTTTTCTATTGTAAGGAATTTTTTCCATAATTTTTTTCTCAAAAAATCTAAGTGTTTTGTGTAGTAAGGATTTTTTTCTTAAATTTTTCTATATAAATTTGGGTGTTTTTTGAGAATTTTTGGGGAACGAAAGAGATGGTTGCATGATCATGGCATATAATCTCACCATTATTCGTTTTACATTATTATTTGATAAGTTATGGAAACAAAATTGGTTATTATCTTTTAGTTGCGAACAACTGGGCTTAAGCCTATTTATTGTGGAGTTATTTCTTTTAAGCTTTTGGGTCAAGTGATGGATTTGGGTTTAGGTTATTAGGTCAAGTGATGGGTTTGGGTTTTTGGTAATTGGGTAGGGTTGCGGTTGATCGACCCGATTTCACTTTGTTTGACCCACTTTGACTAACCCGATTTGACTTTAACCAACCCGATTTGACTAGCCCGATTTGATTTTAAAAAAATATATATATTTCTTTGCATGATTAAAATCCAATGTTTCTATAAAAACTAAATTGAAGTTATATGTTGTCAAAGCGACCTCTATTATGTAGATTTATTTATCTTGAAATATGTGGATTTTGTTAAGGAATTGCATAAAATATATCTAAATTTATGTAGAAAATAATCAATCTAAAGGAATGTTATTTTTTTTGCCAGATCATGGACACATGTAGTAGTAAATATGTGATGATTTTGTTATTTTTCATGCATGCCATAAGTCAATCCAAAGAAAGACATATTATTGGCAAGATTTATTGTTAATATTTATTAACTAAATTTTTTTTAAGAGTACCATTTACAAATTGTTATTTCTATCTAAGACTAAATATCAATGTTGTAGTAGGTATATTATAAGGGCCCACCTTATTGCATTTTATGTCATGTATATACATGTAGTTAGTGTTTATTTACATCATATATGTATAAGTAAATGACATTGTTGTTAATTGTGAGTTTATTTTTTTGTTCTAGATATAGTCAATGCTTCTTCTATATCTATAAATTTGAACAACATTCTAGTATTCAATGGCACTAATTTCAAGAAATGGAAAGAGCACATCACCATTATACTTGGGTGTTGGATCTAGACTATGCGATCTAGACTAAACAACCTCCCGCTCTTACTAATGACAATACTGCGTAACAAAGGGCTAACTTCGAAAAGTGGGAATGTTCTAACTGCATGAGTCTTATGATTATGAAGCATTCTATTCCAAATACCATTTAGGGCGCAATGCCTAAGGAGGAAAGTGCTAAGAGTTTCCTGAGCCAAATAGCATACCTATTCACTAGAACTGAAAAGGTTGAAATGAGCATTATTCTTGGTAAGTTCATTTCAATGTGATACAAAAGCAAAAGGAACATAAAGGAGTACATTATGGAAATGTTTAATCTTGTTACTCAACTAAGGGCACTAAAGTTAGAGTTGTTTAATAACATTCTTGTGCACCTAGTCTTGATCTCTCTCCCTACACAATTTAGCCCTTTTAAGATAAGTTACAATATTCAAAAGGAAAAATTGACTCTTAATGAGCTCATTGCTTAATGTGTGCAAAAGGAAGAGAGATTGAAATAAGAGAAGATAAAAAGTGCTCACTTAGCTACTTCCTCTCATGACAATATAGCCAACAAGAAAAGGAAAAAGAATAGCAACAGTAAAGAAAAATGAGTTGCAAATAATGGGTCTTCATAGCATAAGGAGCAATAGAAACAGGATAAGGTCATCACTTGTTTCTTTTGCAAGAAAGGTGGATATATGAAGAAGGATTGCCCTAAGTATGTAACATGGCTCGTAAAAAAGGGTAAACTTCTCAACTTTGTTTGTTTTGAAGTTAATTTGGCTTACCAAATCACACTTGGTGGATAGATACAGGTGCAACAACTCATATAAGTGTGACAATGTAGCGTTATCTAAGGAGTCGAGTTCCAACTGATGCTGAAAGATTTGCTTATAAGGGAAATGACAATAAAGCTCTTGTTAAGGTGTATGGTTTATTTAGATTGCAATTATTATCTAGTTTTTAATTGGATTTAGATGAGACTTTTTACATACCATCAATCAGATGGAATTTGATATCTATTTCTCATTTGAACAAATCTGGTTAATCTTGTTCATTTGGAAATGGAAAGTTTAGTCATTTTCAATATTCAAATATGATTTGTATCAGTTCTTTAGTTGATAATCTATATAAATTGGATATTCATGTCTCACATATTAATGAAACATTGCATGCTAGTAATTGTGGTAAAAGTGCAAATTTAGTTTGCTTCAATGCCTAAGAAATGAAATTGAGAAGAAAGAAATGGAGAACACTCATTATGCGTCAACAATGGAAAGTCTCATGTATGCTCAAGTTCGTACATGTCCGGATATTGCATATGTAGTTGGTATGTTTGGCAGATATTTAAGTAACCTAGGAATGGTTCATTAGAAAGGAGCAAAATGGGTTATGTGATATCTACAAAGAATAAAAGATTTTATGCTCACATATTGGAGATTTGATCATTTAAAGATCATGAGGTATTCTAACTCTGACTTTGTCGATTGCCTTGATAGTAGAAAATTCACTTTTGGCTATGTTTTCATGTTGGTTGGAGTAACTATGTTATCGAAGAATGTTAAGCAATCACTCATAGCTACTTCCACCATGGAAGAAAATTTTATAGCTTGTTACGAGGCGTCTAACCAAGGAATATGGCTGCGGAATTTTATCAATAAACTACATATTGTTGATGGCATTGAGAGACTATTGAGTATAAATTGTGATAACAAAAATGCAAAATTGTATTCTAAAAACAACATAACCTCTTCAAAATTGAAGCATAGCGACATAAGGTTTCTTGTTGTTAAGGAAAGAGTTCAAAGTCTTCAAGTGTCTATTGACCATATTAGTACAAACTTTTTCATTACGGAAGGATTTACCACCCAAAGTGTTGCATGAGCATGTGACTCATATTGGTATGATTCATCTTGGTGATATGCTTGTCTAGTAGGAGTTTATTAGTTGATGTTCATTTGTTATTAACATGTTTTTTTTTTTTTTTTTTATCAAACTAAAGTATTATTCTTGTTTTGTTTATTGAAAACTCAAAAAAAGACTTATATTCTTTTAATTGCAGTTGTGCATAAAGTTTGAAAGTGTGTTGTTTAACTCTTTTGAGTAATAAGTAGGACCAGTTGGAAATAGTCATGATATGGGATCATATTACATAAAATTTCCATGCTACACATCTATATTTGATCCATGTCATTGATTGTATTGATATACTAGTCATTGATAGGTCTAGTTATGAAAATTGTGACAAAGATCGCTTTTATCCTATATTGATATTATTGATGGACCATATTGTTTATAGGTGTTTACAGTTAAGATACCAAATATTGAGCTCATTAAATTTTTCGTAATGTATAACTGTTTGATGACATATGTGGCCCAAGTGGGAGATTGTTGGAAAATTTTTCCAATTATGAGCCTACATATTAACATTAATTGTACATGTGTGTTATCTATTATTAACCTATTAAAAGTGATTAATTAAATTAATTAATTTATTAGGCTTATAACACTACTACAAAAAAAAATAATAATAATGATACTTCCTTCTTTGTCGCTTTAAAAAAACCGTCATTATTTATTTATTATGCCCAAACATTGGCACTTGTTTACTATGACGCATCTACAAGCATCCTTGATATGTATAAATTAAACAATGTTGGCGTTTATTTTAAGTTTCATTGGATATATAATATTTTTGCATTCTCGGCGCTTCTAAAAAGCGTCGTTATCCTACCTAGTATATATATTTACCTGAAACATACCTAAAATTTCCACTCCCTCCACACGTTTTCGCCACCCACCAAAACACAATTTCCCTTTGCAAACCCTGGAATATTGCATTCAAAGCATCAAAAACCTGTCTTTCACTTGCCTAGGATGTACTAGTTGTCAATTATCGAAGTTGTGTTTAGACTTTTCCTCTATGAAGTAACTAGAAGCGAGATGAGATTTAAAGGTTTTCATTTCAACAATAGAAGTAGTCGGTCAATGTAGTTGGGATTGGAAGACCAATTCAAGTGAGGAGTCCATGGTTGGAAAAGTAAGTTTTGCACATGCATGGTTTCTGGTGGGTTTTTCTTCTTCCAATCTAAACCCTACTTTTTTTCTTTCATTTTCCATTTAACCAAACCCTATTTTCTCTTAAATAGTGAGAAAAATTACTCCAATTGTTTGGAAGGGAAACAACTTGGGACCAAAAGACATTTCATCGTCTCCATCCACTTAGAGATTCAAGGTAAAGTCCCAATTTTTTCTTGGTTTTTATTAATTTTATTAAAAATTATGTTAATTTTTTATCACCTTTGATATTTTTATGGTTTATTAAATAAAAATCTGTTACGAACCAAAAAGAATCCTATGAATCTGGTTTATATCTCTTAACAAAGTAAAACTTAGTATGAGTTAGGGTAGATCATGCCTAAAGGTTCTACATATGGGGCTCTTGCCAAGACAGGCCAATCTTCAAAGTGGTTCCCATACTAAAAGTGGTATGGAATTATCCAAGTCGAATTCTTATATTTATATAAGGTATTTGAGACCAAGACATGAGGTATTTTTTAGGGTGGTTAGGTGATGGGGATAGGGTGTTATTTACTATTGAATAGCTCTAACAATGAAGAAGTCAATGTCACTAACAATTTTATTGGTTTTGTGGCTTTAAAGTCAATTGAAACAGAGGACTTCATAATCAAATATGTGGGTTCTTGAAACCTTTTATTTTTTATCATTGGAGCCTTGGAAGTGAATCAGGGTGTGATAACTAAGGGAATTATGATACGAGAATTGCTCTATTAATACAATCAACCATGGAGTAACATGGCCATAGATGTTCATGTTACTATCATCTAAACATCATGCAAAAATAAGTTTTAGTAATTTTCCTTGAATGCCTAAGTACCCAAAGATAGCACTTTTTTCTTAATCAAAGTTTTAAGATAATATGTTGATCTATTTAACGTCTTCTTCTTAAGTATCTTGAATTTCCAGCATTACTAAGAGGCAGATTGGAGATGTTGCTACTAAAACATTTTTATTCTTATGACAAATTATACAAAAGCCACTAAAGATGGATATGTCAATTTTGTAGTTTTTAAGCATTTAGGAACTGAGTTTTCTCTTGTGAGTTCGATAAACCATTTGTTTGATGGGAAATAATAGAAAAATAAGGACAAGACAAAATTTTGGTTGAAAATAAAATATGAAACTTGATTCAAATAATTTGATGTTACTTTTCTTTCTTTTAAATTTCCTCAGTTTTCACATAAACCAAACAAAAATTATAGTAAAATTAGCAAAAACATCATATTGGAAGGCTAAAGATATTTTTCATGGCCTTCCACTTGCCCTTGTCATCGAATAACTCAAACTTCAAGATTATTTTCTATTACAACTAAACAAAGAACACCTTGTGATATAAAGTAATCAAATCAAAGCTTGTGGTTTTAAAAAAAAGTCGAACACCCACCAACAATAAAAAAATATATCAAAAGACGTAAAAGATTTTCAACTTTACCCAACTAAAGCAAGAATATGAGCTCTAATAAAGCAAAACCTATAAAATTTGTTCAAATTCTTGTAATGGTAGAAAAGAAGAGTTAGCTTATAAAAAAAAAAACAAAACCAAAAGCTATACAAGAGAAACAACAAACTTTTATCTCCATCGAGTTATAGGAATGATATCAAACCAGGCCCTGAAAAGAAAAATATTGGAAAAACTTTATCAGAAAATAAAATTAAGGGTTTTTTTATTGATGGAAGAATAAATTGTTATATAATAAATTATAAAACGTAAAATGAATACAAATCACATTAAATTAATATTAATTAATGGATTTGTGGGTAAATTTTTTTGGTGATTAAGGATAATTTTGGAAAGAAAAAGTTGACAAACACCTCATACTTTTATAGGTAGTATAGATTATTGTATCATTCAAGTAGAGTATACAAAACTTATTGCATATTTCAAATACTTTTATATTGAATTCACAAGAATGTATGACACAATATGGTGTTTTTTTTTTTACATAATTATTATTTTATGTTTTTACAACATCACTTGATTTTAATTATTCATATCTTGAAACTACGTAGAAAAAGTTAATAAATATTAACATTCATGTGGTTAGAAGTTATCTAAAAAATCTTTTATTATAAATAAAAAATTTGCATAGCACAAAAAGTAAGTCCAAAAGGAGTTTGTTATTGTTCACCTGATGTCTACATTGTTGTGCCATTTTTGGTTGTAGCCAAGAGAATACTATGGTCATAAGTGCAGCCTTTTTAGTTGCGGAAGTTAGTCCTCCTCGGCCATAGATCTATAGTCACAAGATTACTTCTGGTCATGACCATAAGCTTTATCAGCACCACCTATGATGACACTTTGTTATAGTCCTTTGTATAGTCGATTGACCGTGAGCATAAACCTAATCCTCTTATGGTGCTTCTTAGATGAGTTCTCACGTTTTTTTTTTAGGTTTTTTTTTTTTTTAGCAGTTTTCAGTTTAGTTTGTACAAATTTTTAGTGTTGTACATTTGTTGTTTCACGGTCAATACATCATATACCATCAAAAAGACCTAAACATTTCACTATTTTTCGTCATCATGGCCCAACGAAACAATCGGTTTGAGGAATCTCATAGGTCAAGTCCTAAATTTTGTTTCCCTCAAATTCTTCTAAGAAGGAGATCGTTTTTAACATGGATTTTGGGGAAATTTGTGAAGAGAGTGGAGTCCAATTACCTATATATTGAAGAACACAAGGAGATTGCACTAATTTCCTAGTCCGATTAATCTCTCATTTCTTCATCCATCGTAGAACTCATCAATTCCTTTGTTAAAATTAAGCAGTTGTCAACTTTTCATGCATTGTGGATAGCTAAGGATTGACATTTCATATCCTACATGAGATCAATATAGCCTCAGACTTTGTGCCTCGGTTACAACTTACAAGAGCTTCCATGCTCTACCCCCATCCATATTAAACTTCTTTAGTCTACCAAAAAACATGGCCAAAATGAGAATTATTTTCCCTTCATCGCTCCATTTTCCCGAGAATCCAAACCATTTACTTTGGCAACTACTATCAGGCTTCATCAACCGTTCACAGCTGTAGCCTGCTGTGAACCCAACATTTCCATAGGCACTGCAAATCATTTGCATCATGTCAGTATAGATTCAAATATGCATGCCCATATAATATGCAACTTTTTTATACTAACTAATTTGTTTACCTTGAGAGTCAACATTAGAAATGACAAGGGGCGAGTTCGGGATGGGTCACCCCCATCCCCGTCCCATCTAAAAAATTAAACAGGGTGGGGCGGGGCGGGGCGGGGTGGGTATGATAAATTCTCATACCCACCCCGCCCCACTCCGTTTAACTTTTTTTTTTTTTAAATTACTTTAAAAAATTTTAATTATATTAAAATAAATATATTTATAAATAATTAAATTATTATATTTTTTGTAACTTATTTTATTAAAAATATTTTTTTATTATCTATATATTAAAAATAGTAAAATTAAATTGAATAGGGTAATTCCCGAACCCGCCCCGGGTTTTAAAAAAAAATCTCAAACCCTTTCCAAGCCCATTTATTAAAATTGAACCCTGTCCCATTAGGGGTGGAGCGGGTATCTGAAAAAACATGCCCCATTGCCATCCCTAGTCAACATTGCTTTGTTTTTGAGGTGGTGAATGACAGAAAGATTTACATATATATTTGAATCATAATCATACATACATGAGGCTTTTGGAGTGAATAAAATCCAAAACCTCAAACACTAGGAATTGGATTCTCTTCAAAGAAGACGAGTGGTCTTGCAAGCTACCCTTGGTGGGTTCCCCAACATTCTTTGTCCCGATATATTTAAGATAAATGCATGTATTTCTCAGCTAGGTGAAAAATTGAAATCATGCCCAAAAGTTGGACATTGAGAGAGATGGATTTCCATAGATTATGTGAAGGTATTCAAATTTTACATTCTTGTAACATGTTTTTGAAGAAACAACTTGTCTATGTGGCTTTTTAATGATTTCTAATGCTCATTAATCATTTTTCACTGCCTTTCTGAAATATTAATAAATATAATCACATGCTTTTATATAGATAATCCATGTAAATAATACTAGATGAATGCCATGCATTGATAATCAAGAAACGATGAAATTGCAAACTATACCCAATTATTACTTCAAGAAAAAACAAAACCAAAAGGAATGACAAAACCTTACCTGATCACTTCTATCACAATATTTAACACAGTGAAGTTGAGAGGATCATCTTTCATATTTTTCCTCTCCGTTATACAGATAAGGATGATGAAGATGACCAAGTACGATAGTTGTGAGAATATTAGATTCTCCACAATCTTTCCCCTTTTTCTCCTTCTCCTTCCACTGCATGTTGGTGAAGACTGTTCATAATCTTCTATGGGTAGGAAAGAAGTATAAGGAGGAAGGTACCTGTGGATTAAAACATTAATTAATGCCATTGCAAAGCATGAATGGAAATTTTTGGACAAATTTTTATGGTAAAAGTAGGTTATTTTTTTCTGGGATGATGCTACAATACTACAAATTAAATCTTATCCAAATTTATAATAAATCAAATTATCTTACAAATGTGAATAAATTAATTTGGGGATGTCAAAGTCACCTGTTAATTATGTCATATTGCCAAATGCACCTCATACATTTTTTATTTAATTCTTATGTTATTTCTGCATAACTAAAGGTCTGTTTGACAATTATTTTCGAGAATATTTTTTTATTCTCTAAAATAAAAATCCAAAAAAATATATTTGACAATCAAAAATTGTTTTTTGTTTTATGTTTTTTGTTCTTAAGAATAGAAAATACCATATTTTCATAAAATATCTTTAAGTTGTTTTCTATTATTTAACATATTTTCTAAGGGTTGTTTTAAAAATAATTATACAAATATGTAGAATGATTAAAAATAAAACACTAGACATAAAAATTATTTTTAAAAATATTAAAAACAGGTTAAAAATATTTTAGGTTTTCAAATAAACCATCGTTTCACAAAACATCAAAGAATAGTTTTTAAAAATAATTATCAAACATGTCCTAATATTCCATACATATAAATAAATTGAATGTTTGACTCAAACGTGAACGCGTGTTTGATTTGACTTCACAGGTTAGATTACATAAATGAATATAATTGAGTTTGGTGAAACAAAAACATATATTAATGCAATGAATACTTCTCATAATGCAATTTATATTTTGTAAAGTTCTAAAAATATCAACTACTAAAATATTAAAACATATGAAAGATAGAGTCCATATCAACTACTCATCATGAAATCCATCTATTTTCCCTTAGTTTCTGACTCCATTTGATTGGCTTCTTTTCTTTTAAAATATTTGTGTTAGCCAGCCAATAAGGCAATAACATCTTAACAGACTGAAAAAAATGAAATAAAATAATTCTAATTAATTTATGGTAGAGGAAATCATAATTAATCACAATAATTGGATTAATTTTTCTTCCATTTGACTTGACATGTTTATTTTATACATGAATGATTGGTTTTCTTTTCTTTTAAAATATTTATGTTAGCCAGCCATGCAATAACATCGTTTCATAGAACATCAAAGAATAGTTTTCAAAAATAATTATTAAACATGTCCTAATATTCCATACATATAAATAAATTGAATGTTTGACACAAACGTGAACAATGTTTGATTTGACTTCACAAGTTAAAGTATATAAATGAATATAATTGAGTTTGGTGAAACAAAAACATATATTTATGCAATGAATACTTCTCATAATGCAATTTATATTTTGTAAAGTTCTAAAAATATCAACTACTAAAATATTAAAACATATGAAAGATAGAGTCCATATCAACTACTCATCATGAAATCCATCTATTTTCCCTTAGTTTCTGACTCCATTTGATTGGCTTCTTTTCTTTTAAAATATTTGTGTTAGCCAGCCAATAAGGCAATAACATCTTAACAGACTGAAAAAAATGAAATAAAATAATTCTAATTAATTTATGGTAGAGGAAATCATAATTAATCACAATAATTGGATTAATTTTTCTTCCAATATTTGACTTGACATGTTTATTTTATACATGAATGATTGGTTTTCTTTTCTTTTAAAATATTTATGTTAGCCAGCCATGCAATAACATCGTTTCATAGAACATCAAAGAATAGTTTTCAAAAATAATTATTAAACATGTCCTAATATTCCATACATATAAATAAATTGAATGTTTGACTCAAACGTGAACAGTGTTTGATTTGACTTCACAAGTTAGAGTATATAAATGAACATAATTGAGTTTGGTGAAACAAATACATATATTTATGCAATGAATACTTCTCATAATGCAATTTATATTTTGTAAAGTTCTAAAAACATCAACTACTAAAATATTAAAACATATGAAACATAGAGTCCATATCAACTACTCATCATGAAATCCATCTATTTTCCCTTAGTTTCTGACTCCATTTGATTGGCTTCTTTTCTTTTAAAATATTTGTGTTAGCCAGCCAATAAGGCAATAACATCTTAACAGACTGAAAAAAATGAAATAAAATAATTCTAATTAATTTATGGTAGAGGAAATCATAATTAATCACAATAATTGGATTAATTTTTCTTCCATTTGACTTGACATGTTTATTTTATACATGAATGATTGGTTTTCTTTTCTTTTAAAATATTTATGTTAGCCAGCCATGCAATAACATCGTTTCATAGAACATCAAAGAATAGTTTTCAAAAATAATTATTAAACATGTCCTAATATTCCATACATATAAATAAATTGAATGTTTGACTCAAACGTGAACGGTGTTTGATTTGACTTCACAAGTTAGAGTATATAAATGAACATAATTGAGTTTGGTGAAACAAATACATATATTTATGCAATGAATACTTCTCATAATGCAATTTATATTTTGTAAAGTTCTAAAAACATCAACTACTAAAATATTAAAACATATGAAACATAGAGTCCATATCAACTACTCATCATGAAATCCATCTATTTTCCCTTAGTTTCTGACTCCATTTGATTGGCTTCTTTTCTTTTAAAATATTTGTGTTAGCCAGCCAATAAGGCAATAACATCTTAACAGACTGAAAAAAATGAAATAAAATAATTCTAATTAATTTATGGTAGAGGAAATCATAATTAATCACAATAATTGGATTAATTTTTCTTCCATTTGACTTGACATGTTTATTTTATACATGAATGATTGGTTTTCTTTTCTTTTAAAATATTTATGTTAGCCAGCCATGCAATAACATCGTTTCATAGAACATCAAAGAATAGTTTTCAAAAATAATTATTAAACATGTCCTAATATTCCATACATATAAATAAATTGAATGTTTGACTCAAACGTGAACGGTGTTTGATTTGACTTCACAAGTTAGAGTATATAAATGAATATAATTGAGTTTGGTGAAATAAAAACATATATTTATGCAATGAATACTTCTCATAATGCAATTTATATTTTGTAAAGTTCTAAAAATATCAACTACTAAAATATTAAAACATATGAAACATAGAGTCCATATCAACTACTCATCATGAAATCCATCTATTTTCCCTTAGTTTCTGACTCCATTTGATTGGCTTCTTTTCTTTTAAAATATTTGTGTTAGCCAGCCAATAAGGCAATAACATCTTAACAGACTGAAAAAAATGAAATAAAATAATTCTAATTAATTTATGGTAGAGGAAATCATAATTAATCACAATAATTGGATTAATTTTTCTTCCATTTGACTTGACATGTTTATTTTATACATGAATGATTGGTTTTCTTTTCTTTTAAAATATTTATGTTAGCCAGCCATGCAATAACATCGTTTCATAGAACATCAAAGAATAATTTTCAAAAATAATTATTAAACATGTCCTAATATTCCATACATATAAATAAATTGAATGTTTGACTCAAACGTGAACAGTGTTTGATTTGACTTCACAAGTTAGAGTATATAAATGAATATAATTGAGTTTGGTGAAACAAAAACATATATTTATGCAATGAATACTTCTCATAATGCAATTTATATTTTGTAAAGTTCTAAAAACATCAACTACTAAAATATTAAAACATATGAAACATAGAGTCCATATCAACTACTCATCATGAAATCCATCAATTTTCCCTTAGTTTCTGACTCCATTTGATTGGCTTCTTTTCTTTTAAAATATTTGTGTTAGCCAGCCAATAAGGCAATAACATCTTAAAAGACTGAAAAAAATGAAATAAAATAATTCTAATTAATTTATGGTAGAGGAAATCATAATTAATCACAATAATTGGATTAATTTTTCTTCCATTTGACTTGAATGTTTATTTTATACATGAATGATTGGTTTTCTTTTCTTTTAAAATATTTATGTTAGCCAGCCATGCAATAACATCGTTTCATAGAACATCAAAGAATAGTTTTCAAAAATAATTATTAAGCATGTCCTAATATTCCATACATATAAATAAATTGAATGTTTGACTCAAACGTGAACGGTGTTTGATTTGACTTCACAAGTTAGAGTATATAAATGAATATAATTGAGTTTGGTGAAACAAAAATATATATTTATGCAATGAATACTTCTCATAATGCAATTTATATTTTGTAAAGTTCTAAAAATATCAACTACTAAAATATTAAAACATATGAAACATAGAGTCCATATCAACTACTCATCATGAAATCCATCTATTTTCCCTTAGTTTCTGACTCCATTTGATTGGCTTCTTTTCTTTTAAAATATTTGTGTTAGCTAGCCAATAAGGCAATAACATCTTAAAAGACTGAAAAAAATGAAATAAAATAATTCTAATTAATTTATGGTAGAGGAAATCATAATTAATCACAATAATTGGATTAATTTTTCTTCCATTTGACTTGACATGGTTATTTTATACATGAATGATTGGTTTTCTTTTCTTTTAAAATATTTATGTTAGCCAGCCATGCAATAACATCTTAACAGACTGAAAAAAAAGAGATAAAATAATTCTAATTAATTATGGTAGAAGAAATAAGGTCGGTATCTAACATTTTCAATTGTTCACACTCGTTTTAAAATTGTCAAAATCTCATACCTTTAAAATATTTTAATGTAGAAAAAATAAAAAATAGAAATATAAACATCGAAAAGTATATTTCTAAGAGGAAGAAGTAAGGAGCTGTTCAAAATAAAATATTTTTCTATGTAGGAAAAGTGCGTTTAAAAATGATTATAGAAATCATTTCAAGCCTGTTTATTACTTAAATGATAAAAAATTTTAAGTATTAAAAATATTAAAAATACTTACTAAAATAAATAAACGTGAATCAATCACTTTTCTTTTGTTTGGGAGATAATTATTTTCCTTTAAAGCATAGAACCCAATTGGTTTTCCTAACTAGATCCTATTCTAAATATTTTACTGTTTGATTGGATGGTAATTTTGACCATACATAGACATGTGATGGGTAACCAATTAAATGAAAATGGTCAATGGTTTAGAATGTGAGACTGAATCAAATATCATGGGATAAGGGCAGAAGAAAACCCCAGAAATCGATATTTTAAATTGCAAATAATAGTACAATCACGAAGCAATAATGTAGGTTTCAAACCCGCGTCAAACCGGTAATACTACAATCTATATATGTTATGTTATTGAAAGTTTTCATATGCAAGCAAACCCTTGAGTTTTAGTATGATACGTTAACTCATCATATAGTTTGATTTCAAATTTCATCATGTATAAAATTTATTTTTTAAAATACTAAAATTGATTTTTAAAGAATTATTAAATATATTTATCTAAAATATTTTTAAAATATAAATTTTATAAATAAATAAAAAATTATAAATGAAAGATAGAGACGGGAGACTAACATCATTACGACGAATAACACCAAGATGGCAGGTGAGAGAATTGAGATATCCACAATTGTTTCGCCTGTATGCCTTGAGTTCACGCTCTGGAACAGGGCACCGATGATTTTCTGATAAGAATTCAGGCCATTCAACCCTTCTGAATTCCAGTCCATGGAGCAAAGCAAAGTGAACTGTATTAGGATGAAGCCCAGAACAGTAGGAACCAAAAGAGTGGAATGGAGACTAGGAAGCAAGTACAGAAATCCAATCTCCCTTGCGTTCATCAGTAGGTAATTGGACTCGGCTTTGTTGAAAAACTTCCCCAGAGTCCATATGGAGAAACGCAGGCAGGATGGAAACAAGGTGTTCCCTAGAAGGACCTGAGGAATGATGATAAGAAGCAGGCCAGAGTTGCTGCTGAACACTATCATGTTTTCATTTGTTGGGACAAAACCGCAGCTTGCAAAAGTAGAAACTGTTGTGAAGAGTGAAAAGGTGAAGAGCTTAAGGCCCTTTTGCTTTAGTACATCTCTGGCACTTGACACAAGGGCTACGTAAGCTGACACTAGTGCGACTCCAACGACATGAACTACTACGAGGTACCCCATCACCACAAACCCTAAAAATTTGATTGAACGGTATTTGAGAGACTCACTAGTAGACAATGACTCAGTTTGGCCCTCAATTTGTCTATGAACCTGCTCTGTTTCTAGTTTTGAATACTTGTCCGTACTAGGAACGGTTACCACCCGCAACTCAACTTGACCAAAAGGTTTTCCAGGACTCAGAGGAGCACTGCCATTAATGCTAGTAACGGAATCGATTTTGTTCTCTGCTATCCATGGCTTCTCAAGTTTAGACCTTCGCAAGTGGAGTTCTACCATCGAAGTGAAAACCTCTCCCCCTACAAACATGAGAAGCGTCAAAATCAGAAGCTGGTTGTTGGAAAAAACCTCCATTTCCACTGTGGACATGCTAGAAACAGTGGCTGCCGACACTGAGGTGAAGAACAAATCCAAGTTCCTAGGCCTAAAAGAATAAGTCCTGGGCTTCAAAGCCTTGAGGACCAAAAATCCCTGAAAGGAAAGACATGGGAAATAACAAAGCTGAATCCAAAAAGGGTTGACCCGAAGAACTACCAAGCTGTAAAAGGATGAGACTAGAAACCAGATTGATCGGCCAAGACATTCTAGTTTGAAAGATAAACAAGTACAAAGACGATGAAGTCTCTTGCCAACGAAACTAGCAGAGATCATCATCTTTAATTTCATTGCGGAGGAAAACTCTTAATTCCCGTGTAATTAATGAAGTCTGCCTAGGCCTGGGGCATATATATATATACGTGTGTGTGTGTGTATGGGCAAATGCGTAAATGAGATAATTGCTAGGAAGTTTCACTCGTAGATGAGATACTTGCTAGGAAGTTTCACTCGTAGACTAGGTGGGTTCAGCTACGTTGACAGACATAATTTTCAATTCAGGCAGATGGACAACTGTCATATGGGAATGAAGAACACATGTGCAGCAGCAGCAGGTAACATGGGAAACCGCCCCATATGCTTGTAAGTTGTAACTTTGGGTCCTTGATTTATTGATCAATTGAAGAAATAATCAGGAGGCTTGAAAATTGAAATTCCTGGTCATAATTAATTGGCCATTTTCCTTATGTTTTTCAAGCTTGATGTGTCTGGAAAACTCAAAGATGAAAACATTTCAGCATTTATTAAGGGGAATAGAGAGAGAGAGAGAGAGAGAGAGAGAAAGAGAGAGAGAGAGAGAGAGAGGGAGGCTATGTGAAATAAATGATGAGTAATTGTTATATAAAATACATTCTTCCTAATTTTTTTTTCTCATAAGTTTTCCCTTCTCGCTAAAGCATGGAAATATAGAAAAGTACTTTAACATAACGATTAAAACAAAGATAAAAAAGAATCGACTTGGTTTAATAAAACATATGGTAGCATTTTGTCTTAAAGTTACTATTGCCTCCATGCTCATTACTTTCCGGAAATTTGTGTTATAAATTGATGGTCACATCCATGAATATATAACAACCAAATTCATCAATTTTTCAAGGGTAGAAACGTGTGTGACTGGAAGAAGAAAAACCCAACAAGCGTCAATGTATGATATTTCACCTACTTAAGATGGGGCCTCAAGCCTTGTAAGAACGCATGCACTAGGCAGTGGAATTAAAGGGCATTTGGAGCGGACCTTTGTTTTTGGGTCAGTTCGTGGGAATCAAGCTAGTCTACTTTTTCATCAAAAGGCAAAACCCAATTCAAATAACTTCAATAATTAGTCCTCATGCAAGGAACTAATTCATGCCTTAAACTTTGAGCCACAGTATTTTCTTTTTAGATTTAAATTTAGGCCCCATCTAAAAGTTTTGATGGTGCATGTGACTTCAAGATTACACTGCCTATAGCACTCCGAAATATCAAGTGATGAAGATATACAAGCCTTTAAATCTCATACTTGTCTTAGCATCCTTTTCAAGGAATAGTTGATAGTCCATAATGATAAAGTGTCACTCAAATCATATTTCTTTTACTAATACATATTAGACGCATGCCTGCTCTCAATGGAAAGCTTCTTTCTTCACTAATTAAATAGATGAATGAAAGCACAGATTGAGCAAAGAATCTCAAATCAAGCTCTGGGAATGGCATATGTTGGAGAATGGTAGGTGGGCAATGTTCCATGTTAAAATTAATATGCAATTATTCATTTTCAGGTCAGATCTTTCGACAGGACGGTACCTCTCATCTACAATTTTGTACTTGTCTTATTCTTAATCCTACCAATAAAATAAAACAAAATAAAATGACTTCAATTCTTCAATCATAAATCTAGGTGAGACCCATAAGTTATGGGCCGGTCCCAATTCTTAATAATGTCTATAATATTGTATAATGACAAGAGCAAAATGCAACCCACCCAGATGATGTTGGTGCAGTTTACAATACATGAAATCCAAATAATTTGTTGGTACCTCGGAACCACAAACTGCTAAACCGTCAAGTGGTGATGATGTTTTCTATGGAAAATAATGCTAAGTCAATCACACCTAAGTTATTAAAGAAAGCATCTGATTTAAATAGAACAAATGATTTCCACTAGAATAATGATAATAGGGCCTATAACGGTGGAAAAACAATAATAAGATTATCGGCATCATTTGGTAGTTCTGTGTTTTCCATTAATTTATGTAATTTTTATTTACAGGGAAAAAAAAAAATTGTGAGCCAGTTTTGTTTCAGCCTCAGTTAGAGGCATGGTTTCTCAAAGAGCTAAGGGGTGAATAGCATTTGAAATATGTAAATGTAATTGTGAGTTTGTAACTGCATAGAGTCGATCGTATGCTTTGCCACTTTGGCAAAAAAAATCTTATCAAATTAATATGAGGTTTGATTTGAGAGTCATACGTATCCTTCTGTGACCATGCCTGTTTCTTCGATTGAACAAATTCATCAATAAAAGCTCTTTAGTTGTTTTAGAATGTAAGCAATCAATAAGAATGGGAGAAAATGAAAACAACTGAGTGAATAAATATTAGAGTTATGTTTGGTTTAGGTAAATTTGAGAAAAAAAAAAAAAAAAGTGAGAGAAAGAAAATGGAGAGAAAAAGTAGAAAGAAAAAAAAATAGTTTGAAAGATAATAAAAATGTTTTTACGTTATTTTAAACTCATTTTACTTATTTTTCCTTCTATATAAAGATTAAGGCTATGTTTGATTTCCAAAAAATTAGAAGCAAAGAAAATGGAGAGAAAGACTTAAAAAAAATAAAAAAAAGATTTAAATCTAATAAATTATTTTTATATACAACTTCAAACTCATTTTACTTATTTTAAATCATTAAGATTAAATGATTTAAAATTGTATGAATTTTCAATTAATTTTAATTATATTTAATTTTCTTCATATTTTTCATGATAAAAGCAAACACGAAAAAAATTATTTTCCTACATATTTTCTTCAAAAAAAAAAAAATAGAATAGATAATAAGAAAAAGCATAGAATATCTCAACACAAAAATTGCTAAATAATAGGTGAAGAAGTACATGGAACATTGGAAGTTGAATATAAAGAAAAGGAATGACATGTTTATCAAATAGAAAATGTCTTGAAATTTATATTCAACTAAATTATGTATGTTTCAAATTCTAATTTGAATCAATTAGAAAGTCTTTGATAATTTCCTAATAGCATATATTCTTGTAAGAGAGTTTCCTATTATTATAAAGGAAATATCCTATTATGAGATCTTCTTTTATAAATAGATATCTTTGAAAATTATACAGTTAGTTTCCTATAAAGAATCTTCTTATGTAATTAGGAAAATATATATAAAGAGATTTTGACTTAGAGAGAGTCTCTTTTCAAGTGTAATTAGGAGTACTTGAGATTTGAGAGCTAGGACTATAATCTTCTCAATAATAATGGAAATTCTTCTTCATCTTCGCCCATGGATATAGGCTTTAGGGTGAACCATGTAAATCGTTGTGTTCTTTTGTATTTTTTGTTTTCATTCTCTTATTCTTTTCTCCCTATTATTATTCTTTGCCATGATTTTTTCATAGGATCTAGAGGCCTAGGAAGATTTTCATGCACCTAACCTAAGCCTGGGATAAGAAACAAAGTATTCAATATTCCCTACATCTCTCAATCTCTCTCTAGAAGACAATGATGAAAATGCCAAAAGCCTAAACCCTAAACCCTTAAAGGGGTTTATATAAGGTTCCCTACGGGCTTAAGTAACTTGAGCTTATCATAGCATCCACCCTTCCAAACACCCACTTTTGGAATGTCAAGATCAAAGTAGATGGAAAATCTTAGGTCTACAAGAACCTCTCGATATTTCAGGCTTCATCTTCATTACACGAATTTGATTTGGGAACATCCAAATCTAAGATAAAGGTTTCTATAACACTTCAATCTAGATTCGTTTTTTTTTTTAATGTCTTTTTGTTTTCATCACTAACATCGAGAGCTTTAGGAAGAAAATCATACACCTAACCTGATCCTAGGATAGGGAATAGGGTGATCTGAGATTTCCTATATATATTTGATTCATCCACTAGCCAATTTAAATGGGACTCATACCTCTCAAAAAGTCTACTAAAGCATCTACTTTAAGTGTGCCTTGATTTTCTACAAAAAGTGCATTGGGTTAGTGTATTAGAAGAGGCAACAAAGTTAAGAGTTTCCCCCTTGCCTTAACAAAGACTATTTATCAACGAATCTTGTTAGTGTAACTAAGAAATCTCTTATCTACATGCGACTTAGACTTATCAACTATTTCATTCAAGATTTTTGTCTTAGGATGAAAGAACTCATTTTTTGAAGAAAGGGATTTTCTTTGGTATTTAATTTATTGAGTTAAAGCATAATTATTTCTCTCAAGAAGAGATTTATGCTCAGTCTTAAGAAATCAAAATTTTTCAATATAATTTAACTTTTCTTCGTTTAGCATACCAAGATCTTTTTTTGTGATTCATAAGCAATAGTAACTTCGATGCAATTGTTTAATAAACACTGATATGCTTTACCTAAGTTATTAAGAAAAGAAGTCGTATCATCAAAATTACTATCATAGTCACTACCTACATCATGCTTAGAATCAACAAAAATTAATAAATGAAAGATAATAATTTTGATCATACCTGTGATCCCCAAAAGTTGTGGAATCACTCTTATTTGACTTCATGTCACTCCAAGTTGCCTATGTAGACTTTTTAATATCCTTGGGACTAAGATAGTCAAAAGACACACGTCCTAGTCCACCATAGTTAAAGCATTCAATATTTTTATCTTTAGAGAAGCCTTTATCTTTTTCTTCAAAGGTATTTTCAGGTCTTTTACACTTCCTCGAGTCTTGTTTCCTATAGGTATTTTTATGAAATTTCATGGCAACTTTATTCGTGTAGACATTAAAGCAAGCTCTTTTATTTCTATGTTTTTAAAGTTTTCGTTCTCTCTTTTCTCATTCTTTGAAGCTTTAAAAGTAGACTCTTTAGGCTTCTAAGAATCAAGTAGAGTCATCTCATAGGTCTAAAGATATCCTACAAGTTCATCAACTCTCATAGAATCGACGTCCTTGCTTTCCTCTATCGTCATGACCTTAGGTCTAAATTAATCTCTTAGGAAAAGACCTTAAATCTTCCTTACAACATTGGACTCAGGTATTCCTTCTCCTAGATTAAAAAATGAATTCACAATATCACTAAGTTTTGAATATAATGCAGAGAAAGTCTGATCCTCTTGTATTCTAATGCTCTCAAATTTTGAGGTAAGCATCTAAATCTTAAACAACTTCATAGTAAAAGTGCCCTCATGGATTACTGAAAGAATATCCTAAGCCTCTTTATCACGTTTACATGTGGCTTTTCTACTAATTTGTTAGGACTAACCCCATTAAAAGAGAGTTCGAGTGTTGGCCTCATTACCTTCATTGTTGATTTTATCTTATTCTTGTTTGTTCTTTAGTTTATTGGTTGATATTCTAATTACATATAATTTTAATAAGGTCCCCATCCAAATTCCACTACATTCCAAACCCATTTTCCTTGCATTTTGAGAACAAATTCCATTCAAGTTTTCCAATGAGGATAGTTATCCCTCTCAAAATATGGTGTATTATTTATGGAAGATCCCACCCACTATTGCTCTATACTGGATTAGAGGAATTGAAAAAAAAATGATTTTCAATAAGAATTTATGCTCTAATACCAATTGAAAAACCAAATATATAATAGGGTGACACCTAGAGGGGTGGGTGGAGGGGGGGTTTGAATAGGTGTTTTTATTCTTAATCACCTAAAAGTTGTATTTTTTTTTAATCCAATTAATTCCTTAGAGTATGGAAAAGATAAAAAACAATCCAACACACAAGACATAATATTTTTTATGTGGAAAACCTCCACACAAAGTGTGAAGATAAAAACCACATAATAAGAGACCTCAAATTAACAATCCACCGTTTGAGAAAGTAATACACAAAATTACCTAGTTGATGCTACCCTTAGACTTACTCTTAAGAACCTATACTACAATCCACTTCCATGATGCAACACCTCATGTGCTCATAATAAATCTCACCTCAACATTTGAGGGGATGCAAATCTCTTTCACAAACTGGTCGAAGTATAGGAACCTTCTTTGAGAGTTTTGGAAATGGGAAGACAAACATTTTTTTTTTTTTATGAAGTGTGAATGTAAAAATTATTTATATATTTACAATATCAAGTTAATAAAGAAAATACTCAATTTTAAAAAAAAAACCAACAACAACAACTTTGAAACAAGTTTTTTGTTTTATTTGTTCTTAAAAATTATTTTTATTAACTTAACCAAACATGTTTTTTTTTTTAGAACAAAAACTATTTTTTAAAATTCAGTTTCCAAACACAATTTTTTTAAAAAAAAAAAAAAACACACCAAAAAACCATTCTTAAAAACTATTTTCAAAACTGTTTTAAAAAACAATTCCCAGATATCCCTTTGGATATTGTAAATATATAAATAATTTTTACATTCACACTTCATAAAAAAAAAATGTTCCATTTTGAAAAAATTTTGTATCAGTTTTAATTTTTTTAAACAAAAGTGTATAAACATGTGTAATTATGTTTGATTTCAATAACTGGTAAACTATTCGATCAAAATATCATAAATTGGTAAATATCAACGATTGGATTTTATGAAGATAAAATTTATGATATCAAACAGTAATACATTATACTTGGAAACTCTTGATCTCTTTTTTCTATTTTAAATGTAATTAATAATATAAAAAAAATTAACTAATGATGATATATTTATGATAATTTTTTGTTTAAACATATTTATAATTTTATTTAAAATTAAATTAAATTTTATATTTAATTATTATACAAAAGATAAAAATTCCTAAAATAAATTAAGTTATTTTATATATAGAAATTTATTAATTTTTACTATTTTACATATGTATAATATCCATGTTGGGATGGAAATCAAGATCAATATTTTTTTCGTTTCTTTCCTTATATTTTTTAAGTCCTCTATCTCCTTATTCTCTTTCCAGTCCTCTATCTCCTCTTATTCTCTATTTCTTTTCCAAAATCTAAACTTTTATTCACTAATATTGAACTATTTCTCTCTTTTAAGATCAAAATATTACTCATTGAGGCCAAAATTCAAATTTATGGTTGTTGCAGGGATTCTTGGTTAAGGTTTTAATTTTTTTTTTTTTTTTTTTTTTTTTTTTTTTTTTTTTTTTTTTTTGCGTTCTTGGTCTTTTGTGTTATTGTTTATGTTTTGTTTGGTTTAAGAAAAATCCTAGAATTTATGGAGGCTTTGGCTTTGAAATGCATCTAAAAAATCATATGGGGATAAAATTCTAAAATATTGAAATAGAATGACCAAAAAAATGAAAAAAATCAGATAATGTTGAATTTTGGGTTGAATTTTTGTTAGACCGATTTTCTGATTTTTCCTCACAATGCAAAAAATTTTCCCTCATAGTATAAAGAAGAGGCGAAACCACGCAAGAACACTGATTGAAAACAAGAAGAGCATCATTTTTATTTTTTTTAGAATAATGGCAAAAACATGAAAAACACCATTTTTTTTCTCTAAAATTGGGCCTTAAAAAACGCGGAGAACACTTGAGAATAGAAAATATTCTATCAAACGTGGTTTCTGTGTTTTTTGTTCTCAAAAACAAAAAGTAGTTTTTAAAAACACCAACCAAACAAGCCCTAAGTTTTTCAAATATTTGTATCAAACTCAAAATACCTATTTAGTCAAAGTACATATAGGCCCAATGGTATAGATAATCAATTGTGGAAGAACCCAAAAATAAAAACTTAAATATATACTTTTAGCAAAAGGTCTTAAACAATTTTTAAACTTAAGTAATATGAATCTACTCATTACACCAATTTTAAAGCTTGAGAGAATTTCCAACTTCTTAAACCCTTAAATGGTAAAAATCAATTTTTAAGAGTGTTTGGATAAAATTCTTAAAATTACTTTAAATATAATTTTTTTTAAAATATAAATTGAATTAATTGTATAATGAGAACAACCCCTTCAATTATTTTTATTTTTAATCATTATATTGCTAAAAAAAAGTCGAAGATTATCTATGATAAACCTTGATAGCTTTTATTGAATTTGTTTTTTCTTGACTAAAATTCTTGAATTCAAAAGGTGAAAAAGAAAAAAAAATTATATTTTCAATTCCTTTTAAAACTTTTAAGCTATGTTGGTTCTAAAAATTGTTAAGAAGAAAAAATATATTAAAGAAAATTATTTTTTCATATTTAATTTCATTATAAAAAATACAAAAGAAATTCAAATATAATTAAAATTAGTTAGAAATTTATATATTTTTAAGGAAAATGATTTTCTCGTATTTGATTTCATTGTAAAAAAAATTGAAATATAATTAAAATTAGTTAGAAATTTATATATTTTTAAATTGTTTAATTTTTATATAAAAGAAAGAAAATAAGTAAATTGAGTTTGAAATAACATCCAAAAATAATTTATTTTTTATTTTTCTTCCCTTTTATTTTCTCTCCTTCGCATTTTCTCATAAACTTTCTTATAAGCAAACATAGTCTTATAGATAAATCTCCCATTCTAAAATATGCCTTTAAAAGTTAAAACGAAAATGTTACCAAGTAAAAAGTAATTTAATAATATATGAACACATTATAAAGATGATGTGGGGACACTTGTCAGCCAACAAAACCACATAATTCAGTAGTACCCCAGAATAGAGGAAACTCAACCGTCAGTCGCCAATTATATTGTTTAGATCACTACTTAGTTGTTATACTAAGAATACAATTTAAATATAGTAATCATTCCTAATATACTGATAATAACAATGTAGTAGTAGTAGTATCAATAATAGTGATTAAATAATAACAAGAACACCGTCATATGTTCGTCCTACGTTTTAAGTCATATCAATAATTGTGATTAAATAATAATAAGACCATCATCATCTATTCGTCTTATGTTTTGATGTATACCATATAATGGAAAAGACTCAAAGCATAGCATGTTATTATATATATTATTGTAGCATGCACAAATGGTGATTGTCTTATTATTATTTAATTATTAGTATTGATATTTATATTATTATTATTATTATATAAATATAGCCTACGTTTAGTTGACATGATAGAATAAGATAGGTGTAGACCCTAAAATTTGTCCCAATTTTATTTTTACATTAATTTTGAGCCCAATTTTAAATCCTGATTACATGTGTTATTTTAAGCCCATTCACCCTTTAATTTTTAGTCTTTATTATTTTGTAAATTATTTTTTATTTTTTATTTTTTGTTTTATTTTTTATTTATTATTATTATTATTATTATTATTTTATTTTTATTTATTCATTTTATTTTATTATTATTATGATATTATATTATATTTTTATATTTTTATTTTATTTTATTAATTTTCTATTTTATTATTTTATTTTTTTCTCTCTTCTCTCTCTTCCTTTTTTCTCCTCCACCTACCTTCACCTACCCACTCCTTCTCTCTCCTCCCATACCCCTCACCACCGGCCACCACCAAAATCTCTCCCTTTTTATTTTATTTTTTATTTTTTTTATTCTCTTTTCCTTTTCCCCCCATTTTTTCCCTCTCACTCCCTTACTCCAACACGCTAAGGGCCCTCATCCTTCTGCTCTTCCCCCTTTTTCCATCTCTATCATGTTCCCAACTCTACAACCCATTTTTTCTCCAGCCCTTTCTCTGCCCAAAAAAGACCCACACGGCTCTCGCCATTTTTTTTCTACTCCCCATGTTTTTTTTTCTTTTTTTCTCTCCCCCAACAGAACACACCCGACGACCATCTCCCCAGCTCCTCCCTTCCATTTTTTTATTTTTTTTCCCCTTCCCAACAACACACGTCGGCTCATTCTTTCCTCCCATTTCTTCTTCCCCCCAACTTCTTTCTTCCATTTTCATTTTCATTTATTTATTTACTATTATTATTATTTTCTATTTCCCTCCTTAAACTCTCACAGTGTCGGCGGCGTGACGCCGATGCCTTTTTCATCCTCCCGCCCCCCTCCATCCCCATTTTCTCCCATTTTATTTATTTATTTATTTATTTATATTTATCTTTATTTTATTTTATTTTTGTTTCCAAAAAGCTATCCACTGCCGCCAGCAAGGTCACCGACTGGTCGCCGCCAGAGAGCCCCAATCGACCGGCGACCTCTTCCCTTTTTCTCTCATTCTCTCACTTCCCCGCCAGCGAGCCCCAGTCAGCCGACGACCTGCTCCCTTTTTCTCTCATTCTCTCACTTCCCCGTTTATTATTATTATTATTATTATTATTATTATTATTATTATTATTATTATTATTTTATTATATTTTAATAGTAATTGTTGTTTGTGAAATTTAGATTGTTGAATTAATATAAAATTTGGGGTTGTGGATATATTGGATTGAGCTTAGTACATTATTACCTTTGATTATATATATTATTAATGTGGGCTTGTTAATTGGATATTTGTTTGGGCTTAAGATATTATTTCTTTTGGTCATGTGTATTATTAATATGGGCTTGTTAATTGATATGAATTTTGGGCTTACAATGTGAGTGAGGTTTGTTGGATAACTTGAATATTTGATGTGGGTTTTGCTAATTTGGACATGGGACAATTGTAGTGTATATTAAAATTGGGCTTGGATAATGAGATATTAAATTTACTCTTAATGAGATTTATTTTAATTTATCATGTTTTGGGTTTGATTAATTGAGCTTATATTTTGGCTATTAATTTGAAAATTTTATATTATGACTTATGACATGTGAGATACTTTTTATTGGGTTATATTTGTTAATTTGGACTCATTTTTTAAATTTATTGAACTAATTTGAAACTTGAATAATTATTTTGGACTCCACATATTTTTTGATATTTACATTTGTGTTATTCTTGTTTTTGCATGGACCCACTCTACAATCTTGTTGGTTGAGTACGAATTGATGACACGTGAATCTTGTTGAAAGTTTGTTTTGGTACATATTTTATTTCTCACTTTTATTTAATTTTATTTTTATTGGTTCTTGTAACTATTCATTTGTATATATTTATTGAGTGTGTGCAAAATTGAACATCGAACAAACTAGAAATTTTGTTTAAATGAGGAAAAAAATTCAATAAATATGTTTTAATAAAACAATAATTTTAAAATATTATTTTTAATAAAAGAAAGTTTTTTTCATTATTTATAAAAATTTAGAAAAATGCATTTAGAAAAATCCAAAAAAATTGTTTTTAATAGAATACGAAAAATTGTTTTTAATAACATTGTCCAAAAATTTCTTTGTTTAATAAAAATTGTCCAAAAAAATTTGTTTTGTAAATAAAGTTGTCCCAAAAATTAATTTTTAATAAAATTGTCTAAAAATATTTTTTTCAAATGAATTCTTTTTCTTTAATTAAAATGGGATTAAAAGTGTTTTTCAGAAATAGAGGATTTAAACCTTTGTTTTTCTTTTCTTTTTTAATTAAAATTTCTTTTGCAAATAAAGTTGTCATTTTAAATAATTTGTAAAAATCACTTTTTTTTAAATGAAAATGAATCTAAATACTTTTGTAAATAAAATTGTAAAAATTCATTATTTTCTAGTAAAAGTAAGTAAAAATAATTTTTGTGCCCAAATTGAAATTTTGTAATAAGTTCTTTTGATATAATTAGTGTAAATAGTTTTTTTGAAAATTGAATACAAATGAAATTGAGAAAATAAATTGATTCTTTTTTGTAAGTAAATAAATTGAAATCATTAATTCAAAATCATTTTTAATAAAATCCTTTGAAATTTTTTTAAAACCTTTTTTAATATCTTTTATTTATTTAATTCAATAAATCATTTTGCATAATTCTCTTATTATTTATTTTGTGTATTTTTGCAATTAGATTTCATCATTGTTTTTGTGTATATTGATTTCCATCATGACTTATACATTGATTATTTTTCTTGGTATCCATAATTAATTAATTAATTGTCACAATTCCCTTAATTAGTTTAGTAGAGGTCGTATGTATACAGGCTTAGAGAGGTGCTACGGCTCACCACCGTACCTTTCCAATAAGTAAGCTGACCCCTAGACTCAAACTCGATTTTTCACAGACTTGTTTTTTCTTTAGGAGTCACACTTAGGGTTTTTCTTTCTTATTTTGTTTTTCCCTTTAAAAATAAAACAAAAATAAGTGGCGACTCCAAGTCTTTTTCTAAAAATCAAATTTTCATCAAATAAAATAAAAAGCAAGTTTCGCCATCAAGTGGGAACGCATCGAGTAAAAATACGGGGTCCACAATAGGATGTGTATATTTTAAGATATCATATCGTATAAGATATGATATCCTTAGATATTAAATTTAATGAATATAGATCCTAAGGTATCTTATTCGATAGGATATATAATGTTATGCTCACTACAGAGTAAGAAATAGGAATAGGATAAAGGTTACTTTTAGGGGGCAAATATAAACTAAAACGCAAGGTTTGACCTATTGGTTAGCTTAAATTTTGTCCAAAGGACACATGTCCTCTCTAAGCCCTACCTGAATCCGTTAGTGGCAATGCTTATATGTAGTTTATAAAATATATAGTATTTTTCAATGTTTATTAAATCATAGTACATATATTAATATCGTTTTACAATATTTTTTTTTTAAAAAAAAATTTGTTCTTTTTAACCACACATTTAATTTTATAATAATTTTTTTATTTTCCAAAATAAGTAATATAAAAAAATAAAAAAAATTGATAAAAATAAATAAATTTATGATATAAGAGATTGTATATCCTACATCTTAATTAGAATAAAATTAACATATCCTATATAGAAGAGTATAAAAAATGGATGATATATTTTATACCATGTTTGATTGAGCAAATGATATGATAAGTGGTGTGATAATTTATTCTATCTCATCGCCAACTAAATATAAGATAAGATATGTTAACCCCTTTTTTAAAGTACTTACTTACAAAGCGTGGGGTTAGTCTCCTGATACTCACAAAATGTTTTCAAAAAATTTTATGCCAAAGTCCTATGATTATTATGAATATATGGATGCTTGGTACTTTACCTTTTATTTTCGTCCCTTTGACCACTCATGGTTTTTCCATTGGGGGGATGAAATTAAAAATCAAAATGATTTTCCAAATTGGTTCCAAGAATGGTGGTTATTCTTTGGTGCCACTCAGGACATTCTTTGTCCTCAAATCAAGGAAGGTTGAAGAAATCTCTAAGTTAAATGTGGAGGAGTCACAGTGGTCTCGCTTAAAACCCATATAACTTTTACAGAGCTTCTATAAAGTACTCTGACTTTCAAATAGAAGATGAAAGAGAAGATGAATATGATATACAGTAAAAACAAATGCACAATGAATTTGAAATTTGAAATTTCATTCAATCTAAGAACATATACAAGAACTTTGAAAATTTAAAAATTACAATCTTTGAAGTAAGCTTTAAACATAAATTTGAGAACTTTGAGTTTCTCAATACAAGTCTTTCAGAAGGAAATCTCACAAGCTTTTCTCACTAGAATTCTCATAAGTTAAAATTTTCAAATGATCAACAGGATTTACTTCAAACTTTAACAAGTAAAATTGCACAATTAGATCTTTCAAACAAAGCCTCGTCTTCAAACACAAAATCAATCAATGTGATAGAAGAAATCACCCTTGAAAATGTAGATGAGATACAGGCCCTGATTGAGGATAAGGATCCTCAGATAAATAAGATTGTTCATAAGTTCAAACAACAAAGTAGAACTAGGAATTTCTATCCTAGATCCACACCTCCTGATCTTCAATATGAAGAAAAAAGTCAAATAGTCCAATCAGAGTATGATGGAGATGGCATCTATGAATGGAACATAGATGGTGTTAGTGACCATCAAGTCCTAAACATTCTCCAAGAAATGATTATGGCCTCCACAGCCTATAAATCAAGAGGAAATCTTGATCCAACAATCTGCTTTCATTTGATAACGGGATTTACTGGGCAACTCAAAGGATGGTGGGATAATGCTCTCACAGAAGAAGAAAGGAGATTCATCCAAAAAAGTGTAGATGAAAGTGGAAACCCCAATGCGGTTCATACTTTAATCTATGCTATAACTAAACACTTCCTAGGAGACCCCATTTCATTTCAATCTTAAAGTTCTGAGATTCTTCAAAATTTACACTATGACAAATTGAGTGATTACAGGTGGTATAAGGAAGTATACTTTGCCAAGGTACACTCAAGAACGAATTATAACCAACCCTATTGGAAAGAACGTTTTCTAAATGGGTTAGCAAAAGTTTTTAGTCAAAGAGTTTAGTTAAGAATCAAAGAAATGTACAATGGTATAATCCCTTAGATTCTTTGACATATGGACAACTGGCAAACTTTGTCAGTCAAAAGGCATTAAACCTTTGTTCTTTAGCCAAGGTTAATGCTACCATGAAAAAAGACTTCAAATCTTCTAAGAAAGAGTTAAGATCATTTTGTGCCCAATATGGGTATGATACTCTCATCCCTCCTTCTAAACATGAAAATTTTCATAAATAAAAAAGAAGAGATTCAAATAAGAAATATTCAAAGCAGAAAGAAGAACCATATTATAAGAAATCAAAGCATAAGAAACATTCAAATAAAAAATACAAAAAACATCCCTCTAAAAAGAAGGATAAAGATGATGTCAAATGTTTCAAATGCGGCAAGAAGGGGCATATCCCAATTGCAAAGTCAAAGAAATCATTGCTGATTTAGACATAGGAAAACGTCTTAAGAAGCAAATGATAAATCTTATCAAATCATATTCTTATTCATCCAGCCAGTCCTCCGAGTCTAGTGATAATCAGTTCCTTCTGCTTGAAGACAGCTCTTCAAGTGATTCAAATAGGTCATCATCCCAGTCGTCATGTGATTGTGTAGGAAACTGCCTTTGTCAAATACATCAGGTTAATATGATATATAATGAAAATAATTTTCTCATAGAAATCATAGAAAGCATTCCTAACCCAAATCTTCAAAAGGAATACTTTAAAAAATTCTTAGAGATTTAAAAACAAAGTAATCAAAAGAGTCTAGAAAATAATAATAACTACAACCTAAAAACTGTGTTAGATAAGTTTTCTAGTAAACCTAAGTCAGTAGGAATACAAGATCTCCAACAAGAGATAAGTGAAATCAAACTTCAAATTAATACAATGTTAGTTCAAAATGAAGATTTGGACTTAAGACTAAAAGTCTTAGAAAATGGAAAAATTCAAATTGAAGAAACAAAAGAAGAAGAACAATTAGAAGAAGGAGAATCTTCTCAATTGTTTGTGAATGCTATTACAAAAATGATTAGACAAAAATGGCATATCAAAATAAAATTTTTTATCAAACCCAATTTTTCAAAAAATATTATCGCATTAGTTGATTTTAGTGTTGATATTAACTGTATTCAAGAATGATTGATTCCTTCAAAATACTTTGAAAAAACCCTACAAAGAGTTGTTGGTCCAAACAAACAAGCTTTTGGTGTAGAATATAAAGTTTTAAATGTTCATGTTTGTAATAAAAATGTTTGTTACAAAATTTCTCTTCTTCTTGTAAAAGATATGAACAAAGAAATGATTTTAGGAACACCTTTCTTGAGCCTTCTATATCCTCTAACTGTTGATAAAGAAGGAATCAAAACCATTTATGAAAACCAAGAAATTTGTTTCTATTTTTTAAATGCTCCAGAGATAAAAGAACTAAACTCTGTAGACAATCAAATAAACTTAATTCAAAAGAAAAAAGAACAAATCAAATTTCTAGGAAAAGAAATTCACCATAAAATAATAGAAGAAAATCTTTTAAACAAAGATATTCAAACTAAGGTTGAAAAGATCAAAAAACAAATTGAACAGGATTTATGTTCTTCTGTTCCTAATGCTTTTAGGAATAGAAAGAAACATAAAGTTTCTTTGCCCTATGTGGAAGGATTTTTGTTTTAAGTTTGCTTCAAAGATTGTAAGTTTTAAATTTTCAAAGTTCTTGTATATGTTCTTAGATTGAATGAAATTTCAAATTCACTGTGCATTTGTTTTTACTGTACATTTTATTCATTTTCTCTTTCATCTTCCATTTGAAAGTCAGAGTACTTTATAGAAGCTCTATCAAAGTTATCTGGGTTTTAAGCGAGACCGCTGTGACTCCTCCAAATTTAACTGGGAGATTTCTTCAAATTTCTAATTGATTTATTATTATTATTATTATTATTATTATTATTATTATTATCATTATCATTATCATTATTATTATTATTATTATTATTATCATTATCATCATCATTATCATCATCATCATCATCATCATCATCATCATCATCATCATCATCATTATTATTATTATTATTATTATTATTATTATTATGATCATCATCATCATCATCATCATCATCATCATCATCATCATCATCATCATCATCATCATTATCATTATTATTATTATTATTATTATTGTGTTTTGGGAAATTTGAAATGAAAATTTACCCCAACTCAATATTAATATTTAAGCATATCTTTCACCATTTGAGACAAATTACTTAGAAAATGGAAAAGCACCTTTAGCATTTGTGCCGCTCCCATCCTAACTATAAGGGAGATGTTGTCTTTTCCTTCTAATAACATCTTATTCCACTCCACAACTCTGCATTTGTTGGCATGACCTACATTTTATTCCTATCCACCTGGGTTGCAAGACCAATGGAATTTCTTTTTATTTTTTACAATGAATCCGCCGATACAAATCTCCTTCACCTTTGTGTTAGACCCCAACTTCCAATTTTACAATCAAACACACTCGACATCATTTTATAATAATTTTAGAAAGCAATTTTAATTTTTTAAATATTTAAAAAAATTATCATTCAAGTATTAAAAAATTTAGAAATATTTTATAAAATCAGTATCAAACGCACTTTATATATGACTTTTTATCATTTAAAACATCTTTCTAATTATGAAAATTTGATTAGATATTCATTTTTAAAGCAAAAACGGTTTGAAGTTTAAAATTTTTTTGGAATCAACATCCTTTTACACAAGAGTTCTCATAAAGATAATTTATGAGATAATTTCTAATTTATTTAATTTAACCACATTGCTATTACAGTAAAGATGCCTTTTTTTTGTATTGTGTGCCTAATTTTTATAAATTTAAAGCATTTTTGGTCATGTGATTAAAAAATAGTTTTTTATTTTTAAAAACATAAATTAGTTTTTAAAAATTCATAATAGATTTTTGTTGTTGTTTTATGTTTCTAGGTTTTAAAAACAAAGTGAAATTTAAAATAAATTTTAGAGAATAAATAAAAGTTGTTTTCACATATTCTTAAAAACAAAAGAAAAGCATAGAGAAATTTTAAAAAACCATAAAAATGAATAAAAATTGAACATGGTATCATTCCTTTTCTCTTACCATGATCTAATATCAATATAAAAAAATTTCAAAGTTGATTTTTCTTTAAATTACTCTTGCTTTTATTCTTCAAAATTTTCCATTAAGTAAATAAATTTCAAATCAAACTATACTTATACATAAAATTTACTAATCTTAAAAAATAATTTGAAACCCTAAAACCAATTTAATTAGTACTAAAAAATCATGAAGCTTGATAACATTAGAATGTTATAGATCAAAATTTAATTTAAATACTTTAGCTAGTTTCTTTTTTACATATATATCATATTTTTACAATTTTTTTATTAGGCAAATAAACTCCAATTTTTTGTAGAATAAAGTGGGAGGAGAAGAAGAAAACAAAAAAGAGAGAATAGAATGCACAAAGAAAATATATTTTTAGGGGTCTTTTTTTTTATAGGGATTCACTAAGAGATATACATCATTATAGATGATCATCCATAAGTTCTCACAATGCTACAAATTCTCATATTTTATAACACTCTCCCTTAGATGACCATAAGAATATGATAATTGTCTCGTTAAAAACCTGGACGAAAGAAAAAAGAGTGTAATATATTCATATTAGTATTTTCCCCCTCATGTAGACATGATAATGATTTCTCCAACTCTTCAATTGGTAGATCTTTCAATATTCACATTTCGATATCATACCTTAACTTTTTCAATGTTGTCAAAGGTAACACCTTTGTGAATAGATCTACTAAATTATTGCATGACCGAATTTGTTGAACATCAATTTCACCTTTCTCTTGAAGCTTGTGAGTATAGAAGAATTTAGGATAGATATGCTATGTTCTGTCACCTTTTATGAATTCTCCTTTAATTTGTGCAATACAAACAACATTATCTTTATGTAACTTGGTTGCATTGCCTCTGATGGAAGGTGATCCACATGTTTTTTAAATATCTTGAATCATTGACCTTAGTCATATAAATTCATGAATTGTAAGAATTTCGAAATGATTTGAAGAGGTGACTACCATTGTTTGCTTAACTAATCTCTAAGATATTGTTGTACCACCATAAGTAAAGACATATCCTATTTGAGATCGGGCTTTTTGAGGATCTAAAAGATATCCTGCATTTGCACACCCAATCAATTGTAATTTTGATTCTTTTGAATAATATAAGCCCATGCCACTTGTTCCACGAAGGTATCACAATATATGTTTAATCCTATTCCAATGCCTTCTAGTTGGGGCAGAATTCTATTTTGCTAGCAAGCTAACAGAGAATGTTATGTTTGGTCTAGTATAATTTGTAAGATACATTAGTGCACCGATTGCACTGAGATATGGTACTTTTGGACCAAACAATTCTTCATTTTCTTCTTTAGGACGAAACGAGTCTTTGTTCACTTCTAGTTAATGAACAACCATATGGAAATTGAGTAGATGTGATTTTTTGATATAAAATTGTTTTAATACTTTCTCTATATATGTCGATTGATGGATTGATATGTCATTTAAACAATGCTTGATCTGCAAGTTGAGATAATATCTTGTTTTTCCCAAATCTTTCATTTCAAATTCATTCTTTAAATAATTGGTTGTTTTTGTGAGCTCTTCAAGAGTCCTTATAAGATTCAAATCATCCACATATATTGCAATTATTGTAAGTTAAGTTTCCAATTTATTGATAAAAAAATATGAATAAATTGGATTATTCACATATCCTTCTTTTAATAGATACTCAATCTAACGATTAACCACATGCGTCCGAATTCTTTTAATTCATATAGAGATCTTTGTAGTTTGATTGAGTACATGTTTTGAGGTTTTGGATTAGTTGTTTTAGGCAATTTGAATCATTCAATGATTTTCATATATATGGTAGTATCTATAGACTCATATAAATAGGTTGTAATAATATCCATGAGACACATATCTAGTCCTTAAAGACTATTAAACTTATCAAGTATCGAAATGTGATTGTGTCCATTATAGAGGAATAACTTTCCTCATAGTCTATACTAGGTCTTTGAGAGAAACCTTGGGCAACAAATCGTGCTTTATATCTTATAATTTCATCATTCTCATTTCACTTTCTCACAAGCTTTATGTTTTTAGGTGTTTGAACTATAGGTCCAAATATCTCTAATTTTGCTAACGAGTTTAGCTATGTTTTGATAGCTTCTTTCCATTTTGGTCAATAATTCATTTTTCAACATTCATCCATAGTTTGTGGTTCTCAATCTTCATTATTTTTCATGATGTCCATAATCACTTGGAATGCAAATATATTATCTATGATAATAATTTCACTATGGTTCCTTGTTTCTTCCGTGTGACTCATTGAGATCTCTTCAATTCTAGATATCAATATTTGATCAATTTGTACCTCTTCAAGGGCTAACTGTTTATCAAGTTGGGTTTCATCATTTGACCCTTTCATATTTGTAAGCTCTTCAAGAATGCCAAGTTTTTCATATGTTGTTCTTTTTCTTTTTCCAGGATTTGAATCCTTTAAGTCAATAAGTCTACCACACTTCAAGCGTGTCTTAGATTCACTTGTTATGACATTCTCCAATTGTCCTTTAGGGACATCAATATGTGTCAAGATATTCATAGCTAGTACATGTGACTTTGTTGCTTTCTTTATATCTGTGAAAGCATCAAGTAACTAATTTGCAAGTCCTTACAAAGGAATAATCCTTTGAACTTCTAGTTTACACTACCTTATATGGGGATCGAGATGAGATAAGGAAGATACATTCCATGTAATGTCTCACCATTCTTCTGGAATCGACTTGCCTTCCCTTAATGGTGGAAAAACATTTTCATGAAAATGATAATTTGCAAAGTGGATAGTAAAAACATCATCTGTTAAAGGTGCAAGATAACGGAAAATGGAGGGATAATCAAAACCATATATATCAAGTCAACATTGAGGACCTAACTTAGAATGTTGAGGTAGTACTATGGGAACATCGATATCGTAACCAAAAATACGTAAATGTGAAACATTTGGTTGGGAGCCTAAAACAAGTTGTAAAGGTGAGCATTCATGGTTAGTTGTAGGACGAATCCGAATTAAAGTAGCAGCATGAAGAATAGCATGCCCTCAAGCAAACAAAGACAATTTTGTTTTCAAGAGTAATGGTCTTGCAATCAATTGCAAATGCTTAATAAGAGATTCAACTAATCCATTATGAGTGTGAGAATGAGCAACAAGATGCTCAACATCACTACCAACCAACATATAATAATCAAGAAATGTTTGAAAAGAGAATTCACTAGCATTATCAAGATGAATTATCTTAATAGGATGATCAGGGAATTGTGCCTTGAGTTGAATTATTTAAGCAAGTAACCCGCTGAAGACAACATTTCTAGTTGAAAAAAGACAAACATGAGACCAACGAGTTAATGCATCAATTAAAACCAAAAAATAACGAGAAGGTCCACTAGGTAGATGAATAAATCCACAAATATCACCTTGAATGCGTTCTAGAAAGACTGGTGATTCATATTCAACTTTGGTAAGTGATGGTCTAATAATTAATTTGCCTAATGAGCAAGCAACACAATTGTAATCATTAGGCATCTGAATCTTCTGGTTCTTCAAGGTATTCCCAAAAGATTTGTTAATGATACAACATATCATAGATAATCCTGAATGACCAAGAGGTTTATGCCAAATCATAAAAGTTTTTAAGTCATAGAACTTCTAGTTCATAACAGCATATGACTCAATGAGTCTATGATTGTTTGATATAACCACATGGATAAGAAGGAAGTTTTTTCAATATATGTTTTTTCCCAGAAATAATTGAAGTAATGAGAAGATATTTATTACTACCATTATTCATAGTTTCAATGTAATATCCATTTCGACAAATATCCTTGAAACTAAGAAGATTTCGCTTAGATTTAGTAGAATAAAAAACATCATTAATGTGGATTTTGGTTCCACTAGGTAAAATAATATTTGTTCTTCTGAAGCCTTGAATCAAGTTGATAAGACCTAATATTGTATTAACCTTAGACTTATCTAATGATAATTTGAAAAAATTATTTTTATCACAAAGGATTGTGTGTTGTGGCACAATTTGCAAGACATGCATATACATTGGATGTCGCATGATGTATCCAGGTATGCGAGGGATCCATATATCTTCAAGTATAAATAACAAAAAGAATTTATATAAGAAATAATAAAATGTGAAATAAACTATGAAAGATGAATGATAAATAACATGTTCAAAATATGATAACAAAATAAAACTATTTGCAAAGAACTAAATAAGAACATACATTTAATCATAAAGTAAAATAATTAGTATGAACTCAAGAAACTAACAAGGCAACATTAACTAAATAATAAAAGTGAAAGAATAAATTTATCAGAACTTCTAACCATAAATAATTTAAAAATGAAAATTTTGCATAGCATCAAACTATAAAATATTTTCTATATAACTTCTAGCTATAAAATTCCATAAAATTATTAATTGAAAATTTAGTTTGTATAACTTTTGCTTATACCATAGTTAGAAATTCTCTATATAATTTTTGGTTATAAAATTGTTGATTAACAAATTTAGTTTGTATAACTTCTAGTTAAACAACAAAATTTTAGAAACAGTCTACATGAGTCCTACTATAAAATAATTATTAATAGAATTTTTTCATAGCTTCTACCTATAAGAAATTTTTTGTATTGCTTCTAGATATACAAAATTAAAATATCAATATTTTCAAGTTTTTGTCTTAAGTACAAAAAATATAGCTTATATAGCTTTTGACTATGAAAACATTTTCTGTATAGTTTCTATTATACATTCTATTTTTTCATAATAAAAATGTGTAAATTTGTACATAACTTTGAGTTATGAAATATTCATTGTATAGCTTCTACTTCTAAAATTTTGTTTAGTATAACTTTTGGTTATACAATATAGTTAAAAGAAATTAAAAGTTAATATCTTTCATGGTTTCGGGTTATGATTATTTTGTCAGAATAAAAAAAGTATAAATTTGTAAATAACTTCAGACTATGAATTATTCATTATGTAAATTTGTACATAGCTTTAGACTATGAACTATTTATTTTATATCTTTGACCATATTGCATAACCTTTAGTTATATCATATAATTTTTTAAAAAAAATTAGGAATCATATGCATAACTTATAACCATGTATTTGTAATTTTGTAATTTACCTCATAACTTCTAGTTATAAGGATTGTACATATTTTTCATAACTTTTGGTTATAATTTTTTTTTTCATGATTTCTTACTAGAAAAAAAAAAACATATTTTCTAAATAATATTTGCACATATTTATGTATCCAAATAAGATAAACAAAATAGGAAATCAAAGTATAATTTTATCACTTATAAATAAAATAGAAAATCGTAACATAAGTTTATGACATACCTTTTATGTGAGAAAGAAAAAAAGAGGTCTTTCTATTTCTTGTACAAAGACTATAAGTAGAAAGAATATGAAAAAAAAAAAAAAAGATAATAGAATGCACAAAGAAAACTGAATATATTTTCATTAGTGATCCCTCCCTTTTATAGGGATTCACAAAGAGATATATCATTACCGATGATTATCCATAAGTTCCCATAATGTTACAAATTCCCTTATTTTATAATACAAATTAAGCAAAACTTAATGTGTTGAATTTATTAACAAATCCAGTAATTTTTAAAAATAATTAAAAACTCAAATAATGATACAATTAATATAAAAAATTTATGAAAAAAATTGGTCTAGAATGATTCTATTGTTTCTCTTTCATATAGAATTATTATTTTTTGATTTTTTTTTCACTAGGCAAATGAACTCTAAATTAAACAAGACTTAATGTTTGAATTCATTAACAATTTTAATAATTTTTAAAAATAATTTAAAACTTAAATAATGATACAATTAATACTAGAAATTTTCCATTTTTTTCACTAAGAAAATAAACTCAAAATTAAACAAAACTTAATGCATTGGATTCATTAACAAGTTTACTAATTTTTAAAAACTCAAATAGTGAACTAATTAATATAAAAAATTTATGAAATAAAGATAGTTTAGAATAACTCTATTGTTTTTCTTTTACATATATGGAACCATCATTTTTTGATTTCTTTTTCACATGACAAATGAACTCCAAATTAAACAAGACTTAATGCATTTGATTCATTAACAAGTCTAGTAATTTTTAAAAATAATTTGAAACTCAAATAGTGAACCTATATTAATATAAGAAATTAATGGATAAAAATTAGTTCACAATAATATAATTATTTTTTTTATACATAATTATATTTTTATAAATTTTCTCAGTAGCAAAACAAACTTCGAATCAAGGATACTTTGTATTAATTTTATTAATAGGTTCATTTATTTTAAAAAATAATTTGGAACTCAAAAAATAGATCTAATCACTAAAATGAAAATCAAAATTGATGTATTGTGAGCTATGATTTTACTGTATATTATATACACATAACAATTTTTTTTTTTTGAATTTTCTCACTATATAAATAAATTATAAATTAAGTAAAAAATAATTAATAATTTAAATTCTTTAAGAATCTTTTACTATTTAAGAATAATTTGAAATTCAAAAAACTAATCCAATTAATTGCAAATGAATTAAAAAATATATCCAATTAATTGCAAATTAAATCAATATATTCTAGAATATTAAGTTCATAATTGAGTATTAAATGTATCCATATAATGAAAAATTTGACTCATTTATGTGTTTAAAAAGTTAAACCTTACTCATTATAATAATAATTATTTTAAAATTATTATTATTATTTATTTTTAGCAAAAAAAAATAAAAATTAGGACGAGGCTAATCCATTAAATTTCTAACATATACTAAAATAGTTTTTTTAATAAAAAAACTCAAAATATGATTTTATTATAATATTATTATTGATGTTTTACTAACAATAATTTATTTGTAATTATATTTATTTTATTTTTAATAAAACTTGAATTATATTTAATTAATATTATATAAAATCAATTTACAATTTTTTTTATAAAATTAAAAAAAAAATTATAAGCAACTTATCGAAACAAGTTTTTAATTGTTTTATTCTTAAAAATAATTTACTAAATACCCTTATTTTTATAAAACTCTAAAAACCTGTTTTTGTTTTTCAACTTAAAAATATTTTTAAAAAACAATAATAAGAAAACATGGCTAAACCTTCCTTCATTTCTAATTTCACAAAAAAAAAAAATACAACTCTTAAGATGTCTTTTTTGTTTTTTTGGTAGTTTGATGTTTAGCACGGTGTGGAAATAAAAAAAAATGTAAAAAAACAATAATTTTAAAAAAACTACAGAGTATCATTTTCGATATTTATGTAAATATTGGACTTATTTGGTTAAAAAAATAAAAAGATAAAATGGGTCAATCTTGAAAGTTAAGAAATATAAATACTTAAAGTGTTTTGATAAACTTAATACTTATTATTTAATGATTTAAGTTGACTTTTAGTTAAATTATATTTAAATTGTTAACTTAAAACTTATTACTTAATTTTTATTTTTAAGTGTTAAAATTGTTTGATAAAATTAATTTAAAATTTATTCTAAATTATCAAATTAACATATTTATTTTTATAAATTATAATTAGGATAAAGGAGGTCATGTAGTAGCAAAAGAGATCGTGAAGGTAATTATGACAAATGAAGACAAAAAAGTAAAATAAAGATGTAAATTTAAATTAAGTCATTTTAAGTTATTAAGTTGGTTTATTAAACATCCATCTAGATGATGCTCCTTTTTTTGATTAAAAAAAAAAAAATTAAAATATTTATTTTTTCTATTAAGTTAAAAGTAATTTATTGATATCAACTAAGATACAACCTATTAATAACAAGTTTATTTTATTTATATTGATTGATATCAATATATTACTTTTAACTGAATTTTATTCGGTTAGATAACAAATGCTACCTTACACTAACACAAAAAAAAACTTTCTATCACCTTATTTTTTTTTAAAAAACATTTCCAGTAACTGTTGGCAAACAAATCCATACTATTTTAAATATCAATTTTTGTAAATATAACATCTACCATATCTGAGTAGATGTTTCAAATGTGCCCTAATGTGGCTTAATAAGCAAAATTTCTGATCACAATTTTGACACATCTCGGTAGTGTTAGGGGAGAAAATAGAAGAAGCAGAGAAGCTTATCAACTTCAGAGGAGCTACTGCTCGCCACCACCACTTCATGGCTGTAGCCATTTCACTTGTTCAATCCACTCTCTTCTCCAAACCCTCCATTTTTCTCCGCAGAAATGCCCTCAAGGGCTTCTCCTTTTCCATTCCTTTCTCCTCTTCTTCTGCTCAGAAGACTCAGAGTCACAAGTGGAGGCAACCGGTGGTCTCGGTTCTGGAGCTCGGTGGAGTCAAGATTGGCAAAGATGGTAACATCCCAAATTCCAGAATCGTGTTTGAAAGGATCTGTAGCTTTGATTTCGTGTGCCTAATTTGCGTTTTTGCAGACTTTTGCACTCAACTTGTGTCGTTTGTTTGCAATTTCACAATCTGATTTCTTTTCTGTTGTGCTTTTTTATTTATTTTTTTTGTTTGGCGACATTGGAGTTGATATGCACGCTTAGCGGGTTACGTTTCTGTTCTATTTGTTTTACTGTTGGAGGAGTTTGGTGCATTTATGTAACTAGGCTTGCAATTTCGCCCTCTGATAAAGGTTAAATTTTATTTTATTTTATTTTATTTTTTTTATGGTGTATTTATCCTGGGTATATGGAGAAATTGGGATTCTGTACTGGGTTTCTGGTATTTTTTCAATGGGTTTGATATATATGAATGTGGGTTTTGTAGGGAAGGTATGCAATTTCCCTGAAACTAAGAATGCGATTACAGTTTTGATTTCCTTTATATTTTTATCTTTTATACTTTTCTGTGTATTGGTTGATATCAAAATTCATCTAATAGGTTGTTTTTGAATGCTTTAGATTGCTTTAATGTAGTTGAATGGGGGATTTTGTTTCTAAAACTTAGTGTCAATTTCATTTTTTTTTTTTTCAATTTGAAGACATGGGAGTCCATGTGAGTGAAATTGATGTACTGGAGTTTTTGGATTTTGCTGATTGCCTTGATAAACTTGGCTTGCAGAGCCTTAAAAAATAAACTAGACTCAGTAAGCTATATCTCAGATGATACTTTGTCAGGGTGTGAAATGCAACTTGGAGTCTTTGTATTTTTTTTAATTTTTTGGGTTATTTTATTCTGGATATTTGGTAAAATTAGAATTCATGTTCTTTTGATTGGCTTGATTCATTTGGTTGTGGTGTTTGTAGATGTGGTGAGAGACGATCCAACAAACAATGTCCCGGATGAAATTTTTTCAAAACTTGGAATGCAGCTTCACAGGAGGGATCAACACCCAATTGGAATTCTGAAGAATGCAATATATGATTATTTTGATGCCAATTACTCAAACAAATTTGATAAGTTTGACAACCTTTGCCCCATAGTCTCCACAAAAGAGGTTTGACCATTAAGAAATAAAATAGAAATTGTATGCTTGCTTTTTTTTTTTTTTTCACTGTTTTGAGCCATACGTTGCACTATTTAGAACTTGTATTATCTTGCTATTATTGGTGCTTGAAATTTTGTTGGTGTCTTTATTTCTTTTGCTGCCTATTTCCTGTTGGTTTTTGTCTTGTCCTAGGTGTTTTAATTCCATCTACTATGTTGTAAGTAGGGAACCTGGCATCCTAACTTAAATATCAAAGAAAGTCCAGAACAGGCATTCAGTTTACCAGGTGTATCAGTTCTCTACAGTGCTTATTCAACTCTTAATTGCAGTATTCTTGACTTACTCCAAATTTGAAATTCATTTGGTGAAATAATGGCATGATACTTATAGTGGTCTCTTAAGGGAAAGGTTTTCTTTGACCTAGCTTTCGTACAAAAAAGTCAAGGACGGTCTTGCAGATTTGTTATTGTATAGGTGTATATTTCTCTATCATGATACATGCAAGAAAAATTGAAGGAAAGTTCTTTTTTATTTTTTTTATTTTTTTATTTAAAAAAAAGAAAAAGAAATTGAAAGTTAATTTATGTTCCGAGAGTGACAGTAGACAACATAGGATCCAAAAGGACATATTGTCTCTTAGGAAAGTATAATTCATAGCATGTTTCAATCACTTACAGGTTATTTTAGTCCTTTTAAATTGGTTTATTTAATTTTGTTTTCTTTTTAGTAGGCAAGCAGAAAATATATTTATAACACCTATTATTATCATTATTTTGGTAATTAGCGTTGGTGGAAATCGTAAAAATTCTCTAATAGTATTGGAGGGGAAAAAATTACTTAGGAATTTTTATTAAATGCAATTATCATAATGATAATAATTAATTAGAATAATATAAGTTTGTAGTTGGAAAAATTTTAAAAAATAAAAGCTTTTGGAAAAGTCTGGATAGGATTAGAAAATTCTTGGATTTCAAGGAGAGCTTAGGTGGGATCTAAAGCATGGGGTTGTTATCTATTTCAGTATTTGCTGCTCTTCTCTCTTATAGGTGTTCAGTTGCAGCTTGTACACTCTGAGCATACTTGGGTTGTGCCCCCTTTTGTGTTCTTCAATATAATCTTCAGGCACATTAGTAGCGCAATTTCTATTCAACACTTCTCACTTCAAACAACATTCAGTAATCTAAATAGCATTTATCAAATTATTTGTCACTCACCATTAGATTTATAAAGCACCCAAAATATGAATCTTCTTCTTAAGCATGAGAAATTATCATCATTATAAACTCCATGTTTGGCTTGTGCTTACAAGCATAATGATAAAGGATGATGCTTCATGTCTTATCATGAAATATAATGATGTCATAAAATAGATGATTAATAAAATATTAGGAGCCCATTTCAAATGCTTAATGGAATTGAAAATTATTATAGAGCAAGTGCATATTTCACTCGAACTTTTATACAGTAGTGCTAGCTTATTTTTTTGATAAGCAAGCGAATATATATAAAAAGGCTTAGAAGCCGCAAAGCATACAGGAAGTATACGAGGCTACCAACCCCCGAAACAAAAAACAAAACAACCCAATCCCTATTTGGAGGCTAACCACTCCAAGAAACCTATTAGGGAATTCGACTCCATATCAATGTATACTTTAGCCCATCCCCAAATATTGTAAACAAACGAAGTTTTTAACTTCTGAAAAGCCAACACTCCCCCCTTAAAAGTTAGTCTATTCCTCTCCTTCCATATTATCCAGAAAATGAATAACGAAATGGATTTCCACACTTTTTTCCTTTTTCTCCCCACAAAAGAGCCTTTCCAACTACTAAGAACCTCCTTTACAGAATTTGGAAAGACCCACTGTACACCACATAACGCAAGAATGATGTCCCACAACCCTTTTGCCACCGTACAATGTATTAAGATATGGTTGATCGTTGCCTCTTCGCACCCACACAAGTAACACCGGTTAGGTAGTTGCCACCCTCTTCTCTGCAGCCTATCCAAAGTGAGAACCTTCCCCCAAGTAGCTTCCCAAGCAAAAAAAGCAATTTTGGTTGGAACTTTGTCCACCCAAACATTACTATGAGGAAAATCCGCTCCTTCAGTATTTGCCAACACACTATACACTTTCTTGACTTTAAACAGCCCGTCCTCTCCTTTCTTCCAAATAACCGAGTCTTCTTCCAAATTTACTCTATAATCCCTCAACTCAACTAAGAGATTGCCCACCAAGCCCAACTCCCAGTCATTAAAGTCCCTTATCAACCTTAAGTTCCACCCTCCTTGACCCAAATTCTGATCCCAACATTCCTCCACTGTGATATTCCTATGGGCAGCCATGGAAAAGAGGTCTGGGAAGCCTTGGGACAGCACATTGTTTCCGCACCAAAGCTCAGTCCAAAACCTTATTCTATTGCCTTTTCCCACCTTGAACACCATATTTTCCTAACACCAAGTGGACTCCTTCAAGATCTCCTTCCATAATCCAACTCCAAACACCCCATTTGCCTTCCTTGTCCTCTACCCAAACTCCTCTTGCCCATACTTAGCCTCAAGCACTTTTTTCCAAAGCTCCTCCTTAGCACACGCAAATCTCCAAATCCATTTGCCTAGGAGAGCTTTGTTCAAGCAAGCAAGCTTCCTTAGTCCCAACCCTCCCTTTTCTTTATCCGCGCACACCACATCCCATTTGACTAGGTGAGCCTTGTCCCCCCCATTGGCTCCTCCCCACAAAAAGTCTCTTTGAAGCTTTTCAATCCTTCTTGCCACTGAATTAGGCATACGGAATACCGACATTTGATACAAGGGAATGCTGGCCAGCGTACTCTTTATAAGAGTAATCCTCCCTCCTTTGGATAAGTATTGGCGTTTCCAAAGAGCAAGCCTCCTCCTCATTTTCTCCTCCACCCCATCCCAAACGGAAGAGGCCCTATTTGACGCCCCAAGGGCCAGCCCCAAATAAACAGTAGGCAGCTGCCCCACCCTACACCCAATTTCAGCCGCCATTTCAAGCACCCCATCCACCTCCCCTATCGGAATAACCATACTTTTGTCCAAGTTAATCTTTAATCCTAAGGCTGCTTCAAACCAAAAGAGGATCCAGCTCAAATGCAACAAAGACTCTTTCTTTGCCTCGCAAAATACAATTGTATCATCTGCAAATAGAAGATGAGTAATATTGACAGCCTGCTCTCTTCCTCTCCATATCCTGCAGCCATGGATGAATCCCCATTCAACGGCCCTCGTGATGAGCGCACTTAGAACTTCCATTCCCATGACAAATAAGTAGGGGGAAAGGGGGTCCCCTTGCCTTAGTAGCCCTTTTGTACTTGAAAAAAACCCAGCTGGAACCCCGTTCACCAGCACTGAATACTTGACAGTGGAGATACAGCTCCACATCCATCCTATCCATTTTGGCCCAAAACCCATCTTTTGCATGACCTTTAGCAAAAATTGCCAATTGATGCTATCATACGCCTTCTCAATGTCCAGTTTACAGATTATACCTTTCTCTCCCCTTTTTTGCGAAGAGACTATTACCTCATTTGCGATTAGGGAGCCATCAAGAATCTGTCTCCCTTTGATGAAAGCATTCTGATCAGGAGAAATCACCTTTCCTATAACTTTTTTAAGCCTATTGGCCAGCACCTTGGCCAATAATTTATACAAACCCCCGAGCAAACTGATTGGCCTGTAGTCACCTAAGTCCTCCACCCCCCCTTTCTTTGGTAACAACACCAAAAAGGTATGATTCAGGCTCTTAATGAAGGAGTTCTGATCATGGAACTCCTTGAATAAATCCAAAATGTCTTCCTTGACAATCTCCCAACATCTTTGCCAAAAAGCCACTGTGAATCCGTCTGGACCCGAGGCTTTGTCCCCATTCATCCCCATTAATGCTGCATAGATTTCAGCCTCAGAAAATGGGAACTCAAGGGCTTCCGCTTCTGAGGGGCTGATCTGTTTCAGCAAGAGACCCCCTATATCCGCCTTCCAACCCGAGTTTTCCGAGAGGAGCTGCTGATACGCATTTGCTCCTTCCCTCATATCTTGTTCCTCTGTGATCCTCATCCCATTTATCTTAATTTTAACCAGGGCATTGACTCTCCTATGGGCATTGGCCATGCGGTGGAAAAACCCCGTGTTCCTATCCCCTTCCCTTAACCATAATTCCCTTGATAGTTGTCTCCAGTGCAATTCTTCCATCGACACCCACTTTGCATAATTCTCCTTAGCTTCCTTTTTGAGACCTAACTCCTCCTCTATTAAATTTCTCTCTTCTTCCACTAAATCGCAACGCTCCACTTGTTGTAGAGCTTCAGCTTTGTTTTTCTCCAATCTTCCAAAAATCTCCTTGTTCCAGATTTTTAAACTTTGTTTCAACCCCTTCAGCTTAGTCGCTAATCTGTAGCTCGGCCTGCCTCTAACCACTATCCCTTGCCACCACCCCTCTATCAGCTCTTTGAACCCCTCAGCTTTGAGCCACATATTTTCGAATTTGAAAGGGGACGGGCCTCTCCTTAGCCCTCCACCCTCTAGCAGAATCGGTACAGTAGTGCTAGCTTATAAATTCACAACTTTATAATCATGTGCTTGAATCAAATAAACTTAATGGATCTCAGCTACAACTGCCCCGCATTTTAACCATTGTTTTATGTTATGGGAATAGTGACCAAATTTCACAGTCCCATCATTATAATTTATGCATGTAATTTCATTTGTGGGACTTAGTTTTCACATGTCATAACTGTAATTTCTCTAATTTTATGAGTAAAAATAAAAAACACAAATTTTCTCTATTTTTGACTGAAACTTTAGGAACTTGGACTTTATATGGTGCAAATGTATGTTATCAGCCATTCCTTTTGACAAGTCATTAGTAGATACTATTTATAAAAGGACACAAAGGAGGATATAACTCAAGTTCACTTGTAGTAGACAAGTCACTTTGTGGGCTTCAAAAGAGAAAGAAACAACAATGAAGAAAAGCAACAAGAAAGTGCCCCTACCTCCCAAACTCTCAATAAACTATGGGAAGGATCTGCTGCTATTTAAGATAATTTCTTCTAATCAAACAAATAATGGTCCAAACATTTTCTCCTTTAATTTCTAAATTAGATCTTCAACCCACTTGAATGTTCTCATATTATTCTCCTTCCAAATGCATTGTTAAAGATAAAGAAATTCTTCTCCACACTTCCCTTTTCTCATTGACAAACTTTGCTTGCCAACCAGTCAAGGTGTCCTAGCTACCCAGTGATTTATTTAATCAGCCTTTCCCCATTCTTCTTACTTATACAATACCAATTTCGGATGATCCTCTCTCTTCTCACTGACTGGCCTATAGTTAAAGTCTTAAGGAAATATGAGATTTCCAACCTTATCTCTCCTAACCACCTTTTATTCGGAGTGTATTAGGAAATTCCTATTGAGATAATTGTATGCCTTTCTCAATGGCTTGAGCACAATTACCTGTAACAGTACTTAGCCTGCACTAAGGTGTCAACATGCCTATTTTGATGGATTTTAGTTTGTGGGGATAATTAAAGTATTTGATAAAATATAGGTGCTGGTTTTAATAAATTGAAATTACTACTGAATGAAATTTGAAGCTAGATATTAGGAGGAGAAAGAAAGATAATTAATTTATTTGTATGACACTGTGACTTATAAATTGTGAAGCTTACTGGTTGGGAATTGGTTGAACAGAGGAACTTTTAATAGGGGAGAAAGAACCACACGTATTATTTGATGAGAAAATATGATTACATCAGCCAAAGGCCAAAAATATATGAGAAGTTCACTAATTGCATATTATCAGAAAGAGAGCTGAGCAACACATGATTCATGAACTTTTTAAAATTTGAAGGCGTGGGTCCAATGAGATACATTGCATCATATTACCAAATGAACCAAGGAAGTTTATGAATTTCCAAAACTTCCTGGTGATGCTCATTATTTTATGGTTCTTTGTTTTTAGGGTTCTTTATTTTCTCTTTTCCAAGATATCTAGAATATGGCATGGTAGGTACTTCTTGCTCCATTTCTCTTTGGAGCTCAATTCTTTGGCAAAGCAGGCAGAAAACAAATTAGAATCAACTTTAGCATGACTTGAAATCACAAATTTGACAAGAGATTTTCTCAAACTCTTTGGAGCTCAATTCTTTGGCAAAGCAGGAAGAAAACAAATTAGCATCAACTTTAGCATGACTTGAAATCACAAATTTGACAATAGATTTTGCAGTAGTGTGTTGAGGTCTTATCCGAATCCAGGTTGTGATGTGTGCATCAACGAGCCTTTCCATAAGCCTTGAAGCTTTGAGGTGTGTTTTGATGGTATGACTGGATAGTGAGCCACATTTTGATTTGGAATTTGGTTATGCATTTCTGTATCTCTATCTCCAAAATTATTAACTAATTTTAATCATTTGATCTATTTTTCAAAATAAACATTCAAAATTGAAAAGTTTGTGTCTCGAGTCTTCGGGCTTATGTGGGATAGAATGCCCTCATTAACTTTTGCTGTCAATGCATGTAATACCAGGTCAGTCAACACAGCCATTTTCTTACTTATGTTGACTTTTAATGGCTTAAAATTTGTGGCTTTGACAATCATAACCATGCTAACTCAAACTAATAACTAATAGTTATTGGATTTAAAGCTTGTTTGTTAATGTTCTTCATGGTTATACTTCTATTTTTAATCAATTCTCTTGGCCATCACTGTTTCCCCCTTATTAAGATTGGATATTTAAGTTTCAGAGAAGCAGCCTACTAAATCCTCAAGATAGATCCTATTTATAGCACATGAGAGATTTGGTCAATGTCTGCTTCCAAAATTCTTATTCATATTTCTATGAATTCTTATGCCAGAAAATATACTTCTTGCAGAATTTTGATGATGTTTTGGTTCCTCCTGATCACATCAGTAGGAGTTACAATGATACATACTACATTGATCCTCAAACTGTCTTGAGGTGTCACACCAGTGCTCATCAAGCAGAGCTGTTGAGGAGGGGACACACTCATTTCCTTGTGACTGGAGATGTTTATCGTAGAGATTCCATTGATTCAACTCACTACCCTGTTTTTCATCAGGTTTCTTATCTCTGATTCTTGCAATGATTGTTTTCTATTAACTAGTTTCTTAATGTTTTCTTCAGTTCAATAACTTTGCTTCCTGATCATGCAGATGGAAGGTGTTCGTGTCTTCTTGCCAGGTGATTGGGAGGCATCTGGAATGGATGGCACATCTTATGCGGCTGAGGATTTAAAGAAATGTCTTGAGGGTTTGGCACGGCACTTGTTTGGTAAACTTAGATCAGAAGATTGTCTTAATCAAATGCAAACTTAATCTGTTGCTGCTGCAGAGGGAAATATGGTTTGAGGAATTATTTACCAGATCTAATAATTCCAAATATGGGAAATACTGAGTAAAAGGGGGAAAAGAATAAAATAATAAATCTAAGTGGGGAAAGCAATTAATGTTAGACAAAAGCAGTATTGGTTGGTTATTTAGGAGTCAAATCAAGATAGTTCAGAATAATATATGGAATTATTTGTGATGCTCAGGGTACTGGTTAAGAATAATTTACAAATTACCTAAAGAAACATTTAAGAGTACTGTTAGCCTTAAAATTTCTGAAATCTATCAGAAAGGAGGTTGTCATCTTGAGGTTTACCATATACTGTATGGAATCTCCGTGGGCTAAATCTGTTGAAATTTGCAGGTGATGTGGAAATGCGCTGGATTGATACATATTTCCCTTTCACCAACCCATCATTTGAACTTGAGATATATTTTCAGGTATGCTTCTGATCTGGCTGGTGGTTACATTTTAGCAGTATATGTTTTGAACTAATTTTAGTAGAAACAGGCTCCATTTCATTTTTCTGTAAAACCTTTTGCAAGAAAGTAAAAATCATTTCCAAAATGTGAACTTCAGTTTATTCCATTGCTGGCACGTGTGGCTTTCATCTGATATTGCAAACACTAAGAATCATAGACTGATAATATTTCAATGCTTCTATGGAAGATTTGCAAATCCTTAAACCAATCCTATTGGTTTTTTGGAAATTATCAATGCTAAAGATTAATTTAGATAAGAGCACTTTATTTGAAATTAACACAAGTCAGGATTTGATTATCAGGCTGGCTTCAATGCTTGAATGCAAAGTTTCAGAATGACCTTTAACTTACTTGGGTCTTCCATTAGGGGGGAATCGAAAGGCAATTGCATTTTGGGATCCAATGATTGATAGAGTTTCTAGGAGACTGGATGGATGAAAAAGGACCTTTTTGTCTCTAGGAGGTAGAATTACTCTAATTCAGACATCCGTATCCCACATCCATAACTATTTCTTATCTCTTTTCAAGATTCGAATGTCAATAGTGTCCAAGATTGACAAATTGCAAAGAGATTTTCTTTGTTCGGGAGTTAGGGACAATAGAAAAGATCATCTCATTAGTTGGGACCTAGTTTGTAAGCCTAAGGAGTATGGAGGTCTGGGACTAGGGTTGATCACATTATAGTTAGATGGTCACATAGGTGACATTGGAAGGCCATTACATGGGTATTCCAGGTTTTTTCAAATTACACTCGTTTTGTGTTAGGTGACGGGTTGAGAATACACTTTTGAGAGGATTTGTGGCCGGGGGATTATCCTTTATGTTGATGACAAAGGGGTTGTGGGATTTACTTCAATTCTATTCTTCTTTCTAGGCCTCATGCATCGAGGTTTTTAAAGGCATTCTTCTAAGAGTTATCCAACTCAACTGGCTTGCAGTGTGTAAATCTAAAGCATTTGGAGATCCTTGAGTGGAATTTACGTTTGTAGTCTAAACCTTCTGTATAGATTCCTTGTATATAGTAGAGGAGGTCATTCATATTATGATTAGTTTTTTTTGTATTCGTGGGGAGGACTCCTTATCCTTCTCATGTTTCCATTCATATAAATATATAGATCTCTTGTTTCTAACTAAAAAAAAAAATATTTTAGTGCTTATAATAAACAGAGTCAAGGAAACCACACTCTCTTTGTTAAGTATTCATCTTCAGGGGTATTGCACTTAATGATATCATCTTAACCGGGCTATTGCACTTTCCTTGGAGGTAATCTTGTGACATGGAAAAGTAAGAAGGAGAATGTGATAGCAAGATCAAGCACTGAGGCTAAGTTTAGAGTAATGGCACATGGAGTTTGTGAACTTTTGTAGCTAAAAAGATACTTGATGATCTTAAAATCAAGTGGGAAGGACTTATGAAGCTCTACTGTGACAACAGATCAGCCATCAACATTGCACACAACCCTGTGCAACATGACCACACAAAACACATCAAAGTGGATTGACATTTTATGGTAGAAAAATTGGACAGTGGGATGATTTGTATGCCATACATATCGTCTGATGATCAGTTGACAGACATTCGAACCAAGGGATTGTCTACTTTGAGTTTCCAAGATATCACAAGCAAGTTGGGAACGGAAAACTTCTATTGACCAGCTTGAGGGGGAGTGTAAAAAATCCAGTAGATTTAGTTTAAATTAATTATTTTATTCTCTGGATATTTTTGTGCAACCTGTATGACTCCTAACTAGCAGGAAATCCTGATTTCATGGGATAGAAAGAGAAGTCAAGCTTCCCTATTTAGACGAATTCCTCTTGTATAAATTGAGCATGTACAGTTTTTTTATTTTTTTATTTTTTTTTATTTTTATTTATTTATTTATTTTTATGATTAAGAAAGAGAATTATTTTTTCTCCACAGGTTTGAATTTGAATATTTTTGTATCAACTTATTACTTGACAATTATTGCCTATAGTTTTTTTTGTGGAACTGCTATGATCTCACTATGCAACATCCATTGGTAATTTGTCAGGAGAAATGGTTGGAAGTTTTAGGTTGTGGGGTGACAGAGCAAGAAATATTAAAGAAAAGTGGTAAAACAGATAATGTTGCTTGGGCTTTTGGGCTTGGATTGGAACGGCTAGCAATGGTTCTATTTGGGATACCAGATATTCGGCTTTTCTGGTCAACTGATGAGCGGTTCACTTCTCAAGTAATTCCCCAATTCAGTAAATGATACTGTATTTTATTTTATTCTCCTTTTCTATGTCTTTGTGGTTAAGTAATCATTTCCAAAATTGAAATCCTTGGGAAAATAAAGCATGCTGAACATGAACCTTGTTGACATTCTCGACATCTGATTTAGTTCCCCTGAATGTTTAATATAAATGCTTTGTATGCAGTTCTCAAAGGGCCAGCTAGGGGTCAAGTTCAAGCCATTTTCAAAGGTATTACTCATGTTTTTTTGATTTTGATAATAGTAGTATCTTCTTGTGATGTTTTGTGTAATTGAAACTGTTGATTAATTTTCATGCAAAAGGATCCATGACATTTTGGGGGCCCACATTTTTAAGTATAACTAGAAAAAGTCCTTCATGTAAATTTGGCTTTTACATTCTGAAATCTAAAAGATTACTTACACACAATATAATAACTAAGTATTTATACCTGTTAGAGCCCCATGTAACCTTCTCTATTGGCTGCTAGAAACTGACTATTGTCTTTTTGCAGTATCCTCCTTGTTATAAGGACATGAGTTTTTGGATTAATGAGTCATTCACAGAAAACAATTTATGTGAGGTTGTTAGAGGAGTTGCTGGAGATCTTGTCGAGGAGGTATGCCTTTTTATGTTTCTTCCTGTAAATTGTTCATTAGCTATAGATCTGTTCATGGTTCACTAGGTAGAATTTTCCTAACCATTTTTATAGTTACACTGAAAGCACATTACTAATTTGTGTTTTAATTAGAGGTGTACATGGTTTGGTTGGTTTGGTTTTGAACATTAAAACAAAGCCAAACTGGCCTAATCAGTTTTATGTATTAAGAACCGGACTATTTGAACTTATAGAGGGAACTGATTGATTTGGTTCAGTTTAATAACAATAATTGATGTTAGTTTACTTTATTTCTTTGGTTCAGTTCAACAACAAAAACTGATTTTTTTTAATTACCTCGGGCCAAAACCAAAAAGCTCATATAGGAAATTGTTGGTCAAAAAGCTTAAAATAGTGCTATTACAATAAGTTGCTTTAGAGTTTGCTCAAATTACATCATTTTAACTCATTTTAAATCATATTATTGTAACACAACCACATGAACTTGGAAAATCTAGTCAGCTGAGTCATTGACAACCTGAATTGTCTTTGGGAGCATCCAGTATCTTTTCTCCTTTGTGAGGGCAGATAACTGGTTTGGGTCCCCTGCATCATTTTTCCCAGGTTGCAGAGCTGCTGTATGTGTATAGAAAATAATATGTTCTTCCTTCATAGCTTTAAGTGCCATCAGGAGTTGAATATACAAAGATGAGTGGGATGACTCAAAATGGTGGACTCATGAAGACCTTCACTCTGATTCGTTGATGCTGAACATATAATTGTGATGAAAGGGGACTTTGGAAGTTAATATTCTTGTGAAGTGTTTCACATATTGAAAGTTTCATAAAGAGGTTAAAATTGAGAAATTACTATTCTCTATCTAATTGGATTGAAGTCAATTTTTCGTTCAAAATTTATCATCTATTCCAAGATGATTGTTACCAATCTGATCTATAGTGAAACAGTTGCCATAATGGTCCCTGTTCCTCCCAGTGCCTGAAAGTGGAGCTTCATTGTGAAGTTTTCTAAACTATTAGATATATTTTTGACTGCCAGGTGCAATTGATTGACAATTTCACCAACAAGAAAGGAATGACCAGTCAATGTTATCGGATAGCATACCGGTCCATGGAGCGTTCACTTACAGATGAGGAGATAAATGAGTTGCAGGTATGTCATGTTTAAGGGATTTTGTACAAGTAATTAGTATTTTGTCTTGATTGCTGGTAATAACTGATAACCTGGAATTTGGCTATGATTCTGGGTGTAGTGGAATGTTAGGGAGCAAGTGCAGAGCAAGTTGAAGGTTGTTCTTAGATGAGATTTCTGATGCTGGGAACCTAGTTTTACTATCTCACTCTCGTAAGTCTACTTATGGACATTTTCTTTTATTATTCTTTTTGTTCCTACCTTGTACATTTTGCAATTATCAGCAAGAGTTTGAATTAGTTACAGTTGGGAAATTATGTATTCAAAACCAGCTCTAATGAGAGAAACACTTTGAGGAAAATAAGGAAAATGTACTAAAAGGAATAATGCATAAGTTGTTGAATGTGAAATTTATTTTTATATATAGTGTTTCTCTAATTTTTTAAAAATGCCTCACCTCAAATATAGTAATTAATCTCTCTAATTTATTTTGTAAAATCAGAAACAACCATTTTAGTGGATTGGAATAGTGGGTACAAAGTAATGTGAGAAATCTTCCCAATCAGTATAAAACTTCTTCATGCAAATATTTATGAAAATAGGTGTATACTAGTCCAAAAAGATAAATTTATCTTAAAGGCCAAAAAATCTCTTATAGAAGAAACCAAATGTCTTACTCCATGCTTTGCTAACCCATCCCTTCACAATTAGTTTAGTGATGAACCAACAAAAGGAACATATCAATTCTGATGAAGTATCAATAATTTGGAGTTATGACCCATCAAACATCTAGGGTTCTCTTTTTTCCGTGGTCGTCCGTGATATTACAATGGTAGAAGCTTCTTCTACTAGGAGATTGGAGAGGCCTGAAGCTTTTGCTTGCAACAAACTCTCTAAAAGGGTTAGAATCTCTGCCTCAACGGCTAAACTCTAACTAATGGATTTAGAGAATTGTCTTATTATTGTACCATAGTGGTCATTGAGTAACTCTCTAATCCCCAACTCCCCTATGTTACCCAAACGACTCCATTAACATATAGCTTATAGGTTATGCCACACTTCTGAATGTAGGTCAAGGATGAGATATTGATGCTATGCTTATCCATCTTGTTCCATGGCCCAAAGTAGCCTTTAGGAACTATTTTCGTGTTTGTTAGGCTAAATTATACCTTTTCATCCTCAATATTTATGTCAATGCCAAGTTTTAGCTTGAGTTTGGATTGCCTATATTGTGGGAAGGAAATAAAATAGGAAGAAACATGAAATTCTCTTGTTTGGTTTACCATGAAAAGCAGGGTATAATAGAAAGAAGCTGCTTAAACAGTTGAAGGACATTTTGAAGGTCATAGTTTTAGAATGTTTAAATAGAAATCTCAAAATAGACCCTACATTTCCTAAAGAGAACTTGTTTTCCTAAAATATGATATGGGAAGCAGATTTTTATTTACTTAAAATTTTGGAAATGTTAATATTATTGTTATTTTAATAAATAAATAAAAACAGTTTTAAAATGATCTTGAACTTAATTTTGCAAGATTACTGGTAAAAGTAGGAGGTAAAAAGCTATCTCAAACAGGCCCTGAGCCCTTTGCAACATTCCCTTGAGTTTGTTTGCCCTCATAGGATTTGTGGTTGTTAAGTTTCCTTTTACTATTTGGGTTGTAATAGATTATTCCTCAAAGGAAACGTCAGTAGCTAATTTGATTCCTTTCTTTTGGGACATGCTTAGAACATTGCAATAAAGAATGAGAATGAGAAATCTATTTCATTTTTCATTTATTAGTGTGTTTGAATTGTTTTTCTTATAATGAAAATAGAAATAAAAAAATTATTATCATTGAAATCAGAACTCACTCTTATTAGATTTTGTTTCTCGTCCTTTATGTAATTCATCCCCATTTTCATCCCTTTCTAATTTCCAATCACCATCTTGGAGTCTTCTAAGGTTTTTGCCTAAGAACTAACTCCCAAAGGATTGGTGTGGTAATCATTGTTTTTGTTAGCCGTTTCAAGTTTTTGGGTCTTTCAAGCAAGAAGGTTGTATTTGGTATGCAAGAATAGAAATGGAAATATATATATATATATATATATGTATGTATGTATATATATAATTTTTTTAAAGAAAAACAATTTATGCATTTATTTAATATATATATATATATGTATATATATATTTTTTTGGTACAGTTCCTATCATGATGTTGACATTGTTTAAAATTAATTATGTTAAGACTCTATTTGATAGTGATTTAAAAAAGTGTTAATAATCTAAAAAGTGTTTATGAAAAAAAAAGGGTATTTAGCAAAATTTAGGAAACACTTTCATAAATTGAAAAAATTACTTATAGCGTTAAAAATTCACTTGTAGTATTTCCTAGAGAAATACTTAGAACCTGTTTGGTAACGATTCTAGAAAGCGCTCTTAATATTTTTAATACTTGAATTTTTTTATCATTTAAGTATTAAATATGTTAGAAATGTTTTTTAAAATTACTTCTAAACACACTCTTATAATATGTTTGATAGTGATTATAAAATCCGTTTTTACATATTTTTACACTTGAATAATAAAAATTTTCAAGTGATTATAAAAGCCGTTTTTAAATATTTTTACACTTGAATAATAAAAATTTTCAAGTATTAATAATATTAAAAGTGCTTTCTAGAATTATTATCAAACAAACTATAAGAGTGTGTTTTATAATGATTTTAAAAAATGTTTTTAGTTATTTTAACATTTAAAATTTTTTATTTTTTATTATTTAAGCATTGGAAATATTATAAAACATTTTTTAAAATTATTGTTAAATACATTTTTAAACGGATGATAATCCTAAAAATATTTCTAAAGAAAAGATTTTCACTAAAAAAATACTTGTTCGGACTAATAGGTTTCATGTTACGTCAATTCGAACTTGCTCGATGTGTTCAATTGCTACCTTATAATGCAATTGGATTCTCTGCTTCAATCACTGTTTTTGTTTTTGTATTCCTAATTTATCCACTAGGTCAGTTTGGTTGGTTCTTTGCGCCTAGTTTTGGTGTAGCAGCTATATTTTGATTCATCCTCTTTTTCCAAGGGTTTCATAATTGGACGTTGAACCCATTTCATATGATGGGAGTTGTCGGTGTATTGGGCGTTGCTCTGCTATGCGTTATTTATGGTGGTACTGTAGAAAATACTTTATTTGAAGATGATGATGGTGCAAATACATTCCGGGCTTTTAATCCAACTCAAGTTGAAGAAACTTATTCAATGGTCACCGCTAACCGCTTTTGGTCCCAAATCTTTGGGGTTGCTTTTTCTAATAAACGTTGGTTACATTTCTTTATGTTATTTGTACCCGTAACCGGTTTATGGATGAGTGCTCTTGGAGTAGTCGGTCTGGCTCTGAACTTACGTGCCTATGACTTTGTTTCCTAGGAAATCCGTGCAGCGGAAGATCCTGAATTTTGAGACTTTCTACACCAAAAATATTCTCTTAAATGAAGGTATTCTTGCTTGGATGGCGGCTCAAGATCAGCTTCATGAAAACCTTATATTCCCTGAGGAGGTTCTACCTCGTGGAAACACTCTTTAATGGAACTTTAGAAGTAAAAGTACTGTTAAATGCACTCTACGATAGAATCATCCTGGGTGTGAGGCTCCCTGGAACGGACTCTGCACTCTAATATAGAATCATCCTGAGTGTGAGGCTTAGAAGTGCGTTTTTGTTGTACATTGCAAAAGCAAACGTGCCTTTCACTCTGATTCCATGGCTCTTGCAGCACTACGTACCTTGCATAACTATTAGTGAATATTGCAAAACATCGACTTTTACATGACCATAATTGATTTAGGTGCGTTTGAACGCCATTTAATGGCACCTTTGCCACTCCACCTCCACCTCACAACTCAAATGCCTCTCAAAATTCAGCAAGAGCCATCTTCTAAATTCCGATGTAGGGAGGAGTATTCAAAGCAACATGGCTGGCAGATGATGGTGGATATTGGAATTCAAGGTCCTTTCCGTATGTTCTTTTAAGAAGATAAAAAAAAAAACATGGTCTAATTTAAGCCACTTCAAGAAGTTTGAAGAAGAGTGAAGGACAAAAACAAATAAAATAGAAAAATGGCTAGTGGGTCGTAGATAAAAGTAAAATCTAATTTGTGGGCTGCGGCTACAGGGAAAAGAAAAATAAAATAGAAAAATGGAATACAAGAATAAATTTTAAAAATGGTTTTACGTTCTTTTCAAGAATAAGATATTATTTGAAATTTCAATTAGAAAAAACAATATTTTTGGATCCATTTTTTGATGATGTCTTTTCATGATGATGCAATGCAGTGGTGAAGTCAGAAAGTTTGGTTTAAAGGGGTAAAATTATTTATTTATATTATAATAAATTATTTATTTATTTGAAAAATATGATATCCTCCTTATTATTTAAGGATACTAAGTAATTTATAAATTGTTATATATAAAAGTAGGTAAAAATATTAAATTAAATCATCAACTTATAAAAAAATATTATTAAAAATTAAAAATTTGATTCTATAAAAAGAATTCAAAAGATTTTAAAAAAGATTAAAAAAAAATTATTTTTTCATAAAATTTTTATAAAATTTGAAATTTTATTTTTAAATCATTAAGTATAAAATCAATTGAAAGTGTTGAAATCTTTTACTTAAAAACTATTTATCATATGATAATTATGAGAGTGACACATTCAATAGCATATTAAATGCCATGATATTTAAAGTTTCAATGAATTTATATGTCATTTTAATAAATATAAATATTTACTAAAAATTTAATAGTTATTATTGTCTATAGTTTAAAGTATTTTAATAGTCATATTATCTTCAAGACTAAACATAAACTCAATAAATATGAATAAATTTAAAATTTACAAATGGAATCAGAAGAAAATACACCATCAAAAACTTGTTTAACAAAATATCAAATACAAAATGATTAAAAACTTAATTTTATTAAAAAATTATAGGAGATAGAAAATAAAATAAGATAATGTTAACATGTGAAATTTTTTTATAAAGATAGAAAAAAAGGGTAAGTTGTTCATAAATTTTGAAAAATATGATACTCTCCTTCATCATTCCACAAAGCAATTAATTTGAGCATTGATATAAATAAAAATATTAAATTAAATCAACTTACCAAAAAGTTGTTAATTTGACAAAAGGAAAAACATTAGATGACAATAATTATGGTATGTGACATAGGGAAATCTAATACATGTTAAATGAACAAGAGGTATTAGAGACCTTAACTAATGCCTCGATTCGACCCAAAAAAGGGAATTCAACCCAACACCACAACGATAGGGAAGCATATTAGTCTTGGGTTAAAAGAGACCATTGTGCATGTTTCACTATGTTGAGTATCATGCACTATAATTTAATAGGAGAGTTTGAGAATTGTTCTATTGCCCAGGACATGTGGAATAAGCTCAAGTTTGCCTATGATTTGACATCTACAACTAGGCTACAAGCGCTCACTTTGAAGTTCGAACAATATGTCATAGACTCCAAACACACCATAATTGAACATTTTGAAGACAATGTTAGCCTTAATTCGTGACTTAAAGGTGGTCAATAACAACCTGATTGATGAGTAGCAAGTTACAATTATTATTCAATCTTTCCCTAAATCATGGGGCAAATGAAACTTGTGCTCACACACAATGATGATGTCAAAAAGCCCTTCTACCAAAGAGAAGAATAACAACACCAAATAAGCAAAGTTCAAGAGAGAGAATGAGAAAACAAGCTTAGGGGTAAGTGATTCCTTTATGGCCTTTTGGGATTGTAGAAAAGAAAAACCTAGTATACCTAAGGAAAAGGAAAGTACATAGAGTAATGGATACATTTTAGGTCCACTATCTATAATTATTTACAAGGTTTTCAAGAAGCGAGAATGTTATATGATGGGGATGTACTTACCTTAACTTTAATTGCAAGGTTAGCAGGTTAATGAGAAATATTACTTCTTTTATATGTGACTTCATTATTACTTTGCCAAGTGTTAAGAATAATAAGATCTCATTAAAAGTAAAAGGAACTTAACCCTAATCAAACATTTGGCTGAAAGATCAAGATCAAGAGTCTTAAGGCTTGTTTGGTTCCTATTTTCAAGAACGATTTTCTGTTCTTGAAAACAAAAAACACAAAAAACTTGTTTGGGGAAGGGGGTGTTGTTTTTTTGTGTTTTCTGCGTTCTCAAAAACCATTTTTTTGAGAACAATAAAAAAATGTTTTCATTGTTTTTTCACTGTTCAAATAATAGATTTATTTTGTGTTTTCTCTTTTTTCTTTTTGTGTTTTCTCAGTTGTTTTCTGTGTTTCCATAAAGGTGAGCTCCACTCAACCACCACATCCTCACCCGCAAACTCTGTTTTCTTCCTTAAATTATTAAAATTAATATACTTATATATGGTGACAAAGTCATCATTTGTTTAAGAAAATTATAACTGGTCTAAAAATTTCAAAATTGAATAATTTTTTTTTAATTTAAATGAATTGTGCATATGAAAATTATTTATATATTTATAATATCAAGTTAATGGAAAATAACACTTTATTAATTAAAAAATAAATAACTTTTAAACATGTTTTTTATTTTACTTATTTTTAAAAACTTTTTTATTAACTTAACCAAACATGTTTTTTTTTTTTTTTTTTTTTTTTTTTGTGTTTGAGAACAAAAAATGTTTTCCAGAATTCAGTTCCCAAACACAATTTTTTTTTCTTCTGAAAACACAAAAAATTGTTTTCAAAAACTGTTTTCCAGAACAGTTTTCAAAAATAGCAACCAAATAGACCCTTAGGCTTTATTTGGAAAGTGTTTTTGAAAAATGATTTTTGAAAACATTTCTTTAATGTTTTGTATAAAAAAAGTTTGTTTGAGATTCTAAAATGTTTTAAAGCTATTTTCCAGTTATATTTTTAAATATGTTGTAAAAATAATTTTTATATGTAATGTTTTATTTTTAATCATTTTTTATATATTTATATAATTATTTTTTAAAACAGTTTATAAAAAATAAAGTGAAAATAACTTAAAATAACTATATTTTATATTTTGAAGAATAAAAAACCATTTTGTATTTTCTCATTGTCTGTTTTCGTATTTTTTATTTGGAAAAATAAAATATTATTTTAGAAAATAGTGCCTATTGCTACCTGTGGTTGAAAAATGCTGACAGTAACAACAGTCAAGGCCTTGGTCCCTGCGGCACAAAGCAGTTCAAGTACTCTTTTATTTACACAATTGCAAGTCTAAATTAAGACCAGCTTGCACTAGAACAGTTTTCAGGCTCTACCAACTTTTATACTAAAATTCTTAAGTTTTCCAATGAACATGATAAGAATGAGAATCAACTTTCCTTGTCACTCCATCTTCCAACAAATCCATACCAGGCGTCTTTGCAGGAGGGGTCGGGTTTCAATTTCCGGGCGCAACTATAGCCAGTTGAGAATCCAACATTGCCATACGCACTGCAAATGATCATATCATTGTACATGAATGTTAGAGTTAGATTACTGTATGTGCTTTCTTTGACAATCGGGAATGTAGATCAAGTGAAGGGGCACACTGGTTACTTCTGAAAAAAATATATGAAAAAACTCACCTAACGACTTCTATAGTGACGTTGAGCACATTGAAGTTGAGGGGGTCTTCCCTCATCTTGTCTCTCTCAGTGATACAAATGAGAATGATGAAGAGCACCAAATATGAGTTGTGAGAAAGGTAGATATTCTAGAAGCTTGTTTCGCTTTGTCCTCCTCTTCCGATCTTTTAAGGCCTTTTGGCAATCATGGATGGGTAAAAACGAAGTATAAGCTGGAAGGTACCTGCAAAAACAAGTTTATCAAAACTCGCAAGTTCAAATATCATTAAGATATATATATGACTTGAACAACTGTCTTACAATGGATTATTCAATATGACATGTACTATATCTACACCACTCAATTAGCTGCTAGTTATTTCAGACTGTTCAGTGGTAATGAAAAAACAAAGAAGAGAAACAATAAGTACTAGTAAACTAAGAAAATCTAAATTCTAGGCCTAGATATTCTGAGAATTGGATTAGATGTGGTTGTAGAAATTTTCCCGATAGTTGTTACTAGTTATTGTTAAACCTAAATTCTATAAGTTTAAAATTTTAGGAAAATTTGTAATTTAACATGGTATCAGAACTTGGTTTAACCGGAGGTTGTGAGTTCGAGTCACGTCTCCCAAATTTGTATGTTTGTTTCCACATTTGGTATATATTTTTATCCGTTGAATATAAATCTAAATTTTGTCTGTCTTTCTACGTACAAGGTATGAGGCCATATGTGAGAGAGAGTATTAAGAAACATGATATGCATATTGAGCCCAAATTTTGTAAATTTAAACTTTTAAGAAAATTGGTAATTCAACACTTATAACAACAATATGAAATTTCATCTTAAAATTGAATTTTCAGAGAAAGTTCAAATGGGGAGTTCATGATAAAATACTATTGCCTCTCTATACAATTTCTTTCTTCTTTCATTCTCTCTTCAGCTATCATATATTTTTAAATATAACCTCCATCTGATTGCACATGTCTTCTTAAATTTTTTTTAACTTTTCTAATTTTTTCGTAGGCAAAACCAAATCAAACCACTTTTGATACATAGGATCTACTAATTTGTAAAAATAATTTGAAACTCAAAATCGATCCAACTAAATCTAGGAAGTCATAAAACTCAAAATTGATCTAATTAATATTAAAAAATCATGGACTAAAACTCATACTAATATTAAAAAGCTTGTAGCCAGTTTCTTCTAGACATATAGCTATAGTTTTTTTTTTTTTTTGATGAATTTTTCCACTAAAAAATTCACTTCAAATTAAGCAAAACTTAATGTGTTAGCTTCATTAATGAATGAAGTAATTTTTAAAAATAAAATATTGAACTAATTGATATCATAAATTTATGGATAACAATTTGTGTAGAATAACTTTGTTGTTTTTCTTGAACATAAAATTACAATTTTATGAATTTTCTGATTAGGTAAATAGACTCTAAATTAAGTAAGATTTAAAATGATATATTTTTCAACAAGTTTATTAATTTTAAAAAATAATTCATAGCTCAAAAAATAATTCAATTAAAAAAATCATAATGATGGTTCTTTTCCTTTATACATAACTAGACAAATGGATTTCAAATTAAACGAGACTTAATATGTTATGATTTATTAATGAATATAATAAAAAATAATTTGGGACTAAAAAATAGATATAACTACCATAAACAAAATAATAGATCAAAACTAGTCCAAAATAGGTCATGGCTATTGTTTCTCCTTTACAGACAATTATACTTTTCTAAATTTTCTCATTTAGCTAGCCAAATAAATTTTAAATTAAATGAGAATAAATCAAATGAGACTTAATACTTTAAATTATTTAATAAATCTACTAATTTTTAAGAATAATTTAAAATTCAAATAACTAGTCCAATTAATTGTAAAATGAATCAAAACTAATTTGAAATAGTTTGTCCATAACTGAGTACTAAATATATATATATATATATATGCAATGAAAATTTTTGCTTGTTTATGAATTATAAAAAAAAAAGATTTTCGTGTTTTTAAAATTTGTTTTAGATAAAATATTATCACTTTAAAAATTATTATTATTCATTTAAAAAAATCAATTAAGCCTCTATAAAGTGTTGATATTCCTCAGTGTGTGTGTTGGACTAAAATATATTATTTTTAATAAAAATATAATTTATAATATTAGTATTCATATTTTACTAAAAATTATTTATTTTAATTTATTTATAATTATAAAACTATTTTCATTTTTAATAAGAATTGAATTTGTAAATTATTTGCAAAATCAAAATAAAAGTTTTAGTTTAAAAAATAAGCAAAATTTATTTATCTCATCAAGTTCTTTGAAAAGTGTTTCTAAAAGCAACTTATCAATACACCGAAAAATACAAATTTAAAAAATATTTTTTTTTCTTCTTTAATCTTCAAACGGTTTTCAAAAACAAGTTTCAAAAAAATATGACTAAAGGGCCTAAGAATCTTGAGAATTATTTCAGAAACTTATGGGTGCATATGGCCTTAATATAATGGAAGACAAGTGTAAAAGTCATGAAACAGAAAAATAAAATTTATAAGAGAACTAGATGCTAGCAAGGCTGCATGTCAAGTGCGATCATGACTCAGAAAATTAAAGGTCGTAGTGATCCGCTGGCCCCATTCAGCCAGTTTTCCTAGTGGCCTTAATAGGAAAGAATTCATGATGGGCAGCAAGGCGCGCATTTACCAAAAAGGGAAATGGAATCTATGAACAAGTCATGCAACTAATTGTAATGGCAGACAGTCGTATTCACGAGAACTCACATCATTACAACGAATAGAACCAATACTGCTGGGGAGATGGTTGAAAGATCAAAGACAGATTCACCAGTGTGCCTCGAATTTACAACTTGAAACAACGAGGCCACAAGCTTCTGCTTTGTATTTAAGCCTTCCACGACTTCTGAATTCCACTCCATGGAGCCAAATAATATAAGCTGAACTAATATCATCAGAAAAACGGTAATGACCAGAAAAGATGAATGCAGACTAGGAAGTAAATGACTGTAGCCTATCTCTCTCGAATTCTTTGACATGTAACTGAATTCTGATGGGATAAACACAAAGAATGCACAACCAAGTTTTATCCCCTCTTGTGAGAACCTAATAGGACCCAATCAAATAGAGCAACAAGAATTCACCCAATCAACAAGTATATGAACACCAATAATTTTAGCATGGAAAACCTTCTCCAATATGAGAAGTAAAAACCACGGGACCCTTAGGCCACTTAAAAACTCCACTAATATAATTAATGGGTTACACAATTCTCTCTAGATAAAACTAGAGGCATACATAAACCATATCTCAAGACAAATTGATCTTGGTAATTTAAACAACTTTGCATAAAAACAATGGAGAGATCTCACCAAACACACCACTGTTCTTGGACTAAAATATAACTTTTCAGAACTCCAAATCCAATCTCAACCATTAGAATGAAGATCAATGAGTTCTGAACGTTTTCTCCAAAAATCGGCTCAATCGAACCACGGATTAACCTCGATCGGAGTTCATGATTAAAACTGTCCGGATAGAAAACACATCAAAGTGGAGGCTCTGTTCTCGGACTGAAAGATGACCGTTCAGATCTCCAAATCCGATCTTCACCATTCAGAATGAAGATCAATGAGTCACAAACCTTTCCTCCAAATTTCAGATCGATCGGCCCACAAACGAAGCGGGATCGGACCTTTGATGAAATCTGGGCAGTGAAGAAAAAACTGAATTTTTCTCTCTAACTTCAAAAATGGTGGTTCTCCCCTTTCTCTCTCTTTTCTCCTACCTCCGGTGGCTGCGAAAAATTGGAAGAAGAAGAAGCAGAAAAATGATTATTTTTCTAGCCCTTTTATATAAAGGCCTAAGAGGCCTTAAATTTTGGGCTCTTAATTTGGGCCTTCCACATGAGGAAAAACCTAACAAACCCATTTCCGATTATGTGGAGGGACTCGCCATCCCGGCGATTGAACAACAAACTTCAAGCTTCTCCCTTGGTAAGGACTTCGTTAACATATCTGAGCCATTGTGATCGGTATGTATCTTCTCAAGTTCAAACAAATTATCATTGAGAGCATCTCTCATCCAATGATACCTCACATCAATGTGCTTCGATCTTGCATGAAAAGTAGAATTCTTACTAAGGTGAATGGTGCTCTGGTTATCACAGTATACCACATAGCGCTACTGCTTAAACCCGAGCTCATGTATGAAATGTTCATCCACAATAACTCTTTACATGCTTCTGTTGCTGCAATGTACTCTGCCTCTGTTGTAGAAAGTGCAACACATTTTTGTAGTCTTGATTGCCAAGATACAACACCTCCTAAGAATGTCATCAAATAGCCTGAAGTAGACATTCTATTATCTACATCCCTTGCCATATCTGAATAAGTGTAGCCAACAAGTACTAGTTTCCCACTTCCAAAAGTGAGTTTCAACTTAGAAGTGCCTCGCAAATATCTCATAATCCACTTGATTGCCTCCCAATGTAGTCTTCCGGATTAGATAGAAAGCGGCTAACAACACTAACTACATAAGCTATGTTTGGTCTAGTACATACCATGACATACATCAAACTTCCTACTACTGAGGCATACGGAACTCTTCTCATGTATTCCTTCTCCTTATCTATAAAAGGGCTATGTCTGCTGCTTAGCTTAAAGTGACTAGCTAGAGGAGAACTAACCACTTTAGCTTTGCTCATGTTAAATCTTTCAAGCACCTTTTCAATATATTGCTCCTGTGACATATACAGCTTCTTGGATGCTCTATCTCGCTCAATTCTAATACCAAGAATTTTCTTTACTGACCCCAAATCCTTCATGGAAAAGGATTTTCTTAACTGCTTCTTCAGCTTATCAATTCTTGAAACATTTCTGCCAACACTCAAGATATCATCAACATAGAGCAACAATATAACAAAATCATCATCAGAGAGTTTCAACACAAATACACAATGGTCAGAAGTAGTTTTTCTGTAGCCTTGCTCCCCCATAACTGATTTAAACTTTTTATACCACTACCTCGGTGCCTGCTTTAAGCCATAAAGACTTTTCTTCAACTTACACACATAATCCTCTTTTCCTTTTATTACGAAACCCTCTTATTGTTCCATATAAATTTCTTTGTCTAAATCACCATGGAGAAACGCAGTCTTAACATCCATCTGCTCAATCTCTAAATCAAGACTAGCTGCCAAGCCCAAAACTACACGAATAGACGACATCTTAACAATAGGAGAAAAAATCTCATCAAAATCAATACCTTTCTTTTGACTGAACCCTTTGACAACCAATCTAGATTTGTAACGTGGCTGTGAAGCGTGTTCTTCTTGCTTCACTTTATAGACCCACTTGTTCTTCAAAGCTCTTTTTCCCTTTGGCAACTTGACAAGCTCATAAGAATGATTCTCATGCAATGACTTCATCTCATCTTGCATAGCATCAACCCACTTTATCTTATTCTCATCTCCCATGGCTTCCTCATAACTTTCAGGTTCTCCCCCGTCAGTTAGTAATACATAATCATCAACAGAATACCATGTGGAAGGATGTCGGTCTCTGGTAGACCTCCTAAGTGGAATATCTAGTGGAGCCTCTGCTACTGGTGACTGCTCATGAACATCATCATCCATCTCAACTTGTGTGGGAGTTTCAACATCACCAATGTCAGGTTGGTCATCATGTGCTTCATCTTCAACCTGTGTAGGAAGATGTGTCAAAGGAACTAGATCAAAGTCAATCAGATTATCACTATACTGAAACTCTGTTACATTAGTCTTCTCAATGTCTTATATGGTATGATCTTCCATAAACATAGCATCTCGACTTCTTACAAGCTTTTTCTGCATCAGATCATAAAACCTGTAACCAAGCTCATCCTGATCATAGCCAATGAATACACAAGGTCTTGTCTTAGCATCAAGCTTAGACCTCTCATCTTTCGGAATGTGCACAAAAGGCTTGCATCCAAAGATACACAAGTGATCATAAGAGATTTCATTATTTGACCAAATTCTATCCGTAACATCAAATTCTAAAGGAACACATGGTGTAAGATTGAGAACATGTACAACAGTATTCAAAGCCTCACCCTAAAAGGATCTTGGCAATTGTGACTGTGAAAGTAAACATCTCACCCTTTCAACTAGTGTCCTATTCATTCTCTCAGCCAACCCATTCAACTGAGGGGTCTTAGGAGGTGTCTTTTGATGTCGAATACCATATTGTTTACAATACTCATCAAAAGGACCAGAATACTCACCCCTATTATAAGTCCGGATGCATTTCAATTTTTCACCAAATTGTCTCTCAACAAAAGCATGAAACTTCTTAAACACTTCTAACACTTGGTATTTTGTTTTCAAGGTATATACCCAAATCTGTCTTGAATGATCATCTATAAAAGTCACAAAATATAGAGATCCACTAAGTGTTTTTATTTTCATAGGACCACACACATCAGAATACACTAAATCAAGCATACATGGCTTCCTTGTATGGCGGTGTGTTTTGAATGCAACTCTGGTCTGCTTTCCTGCTAAGCAATGAGCACACATTTTCAAAGATTCGTTCTTCATACCAGAAAGAATATTCTTCTTAGCCAAAATCATCAAGCCTTTCTTACTCATGTGACCGAGTCTGTTGTGCCAAAGCTCAACTGTGCTATCATCATCCACTGCATTGATACTGGAATCAATTACCCTTGCCTGCATCAAATACAATGAGGAACACTTCTTTCCTTTTGCTACCACCATAGAACCTCTGGTGAGCTTCCACTGACTATCACGAAAGGTGTTGCAGAGCCCTTCATCATCAAGCTTACCTGTGGAGATTAAATTCATGCGGATATCTAGAATGTGTTTGACATTCTTCAAAATCAACATAGTACCATTACTAGTCTCCAAACGCACATCTCCCATACCAATGGCTTTAGCTGAGCCATCATTACCCATCCTAACACTTCCAAAATCACCAGATGTGTAGGATGTAAAGAAATCTTTCCGAGGTGTAGCATGAATTGAGGCACCGCTATCAATCACCCAACTAGTCTCCGGGCAAGCAAAATTAACAACATCACTATCATAAACAATAAGGAAATCTGAAGTGGTAGTGGCAACTCGATCATCTTCACCATCATTGTCATTCTTCTTGTCCTTCACTTTCCCTTGTTTCACATCTCTCTTCAATTGGAGACAATACTTTCTTATATGCCCTTTCAAATGGCAATAATGACACTCAACATTGGCAAACTTGTTAGTCTTGCTTTTGCTTCTATCTCTATTCTTCGGACCTCTACTCTTACTCCTCCCCTTCTTTTCAGTAACTAGGACATCTGACTGTGAAGAAGAACCCTGTGACTTTCTTCTCATCTCTTCATTCAGAACACAACTCTTAACCAAATCCATATTCATAGAACCATCTGGGGCTGAGTTAGACAAAGAAGTTCTAAACGTCTCCCACGAGTCCGACAATGTACCAAGAAGCCACAACCCTTGCACCTCTTCCTCAAACTTGATATTCATTCAAGCCAATTGATTAATAATACCTTGGAATGTATTCAAGTGATCTGTCATAGGAGTTCCATCTTGATACTTCAAGCTAATCATCTTCTTGATCAGAAACAATTTATTGTTACCAGTCTTTCGAGCTGTTCGAACTTGTTCTATAGACTTTGTGCATTTTTCTCTTCACTAACATGATTGAGAACATTATCATCTACTCACTGTCTGATATAACCACAAACTTGCCGATGAAGTAAATTCCATTCTACATCAGTTTTATTTTCTGGCTTTTCAGAAGCAAACACAAACAAATAATAATCCTTCACATACAATAAGTCTTCCATCTTTCCTTTCCAAACATGATAATTGGAGTCATTCAGAGTAATCATTCTACTTGTATTGCTTTCCATTGTTCTATACAAGACATAGATTATCTTGAACCAATGCTCCAATATCACTTTGATGGGATAAACACAAAGAATGCACAACCATTTTTTATCCCCTCTTGTGAGAACCTAATAGGACTCAATCAAATAGAGCAACAAGAATTCACCCAATCAACAAATATATGAACACCAATAATTTTAGCATGGAAAACCTTCTCCAATATGAGAAGTAAAAACCACAGGACCCTTAGGCCACTTAAAAACTCCACTAATATAATTAATGGGTTACACAATTCTCTTGAGATAAAACTAGAGGCATACATCATCCATATCTCAAGACAAATTGATCTTGGTAATTTCAACAACTTTGCATAAAAACAATGGAGAGATCTCACCAAACACACCACTATTCTTGGACTAAAATATAACTTTTCAGAACTCCAAATCCAATCTTCACCGTTCAGAATGAAGATAAATGAGTTCTGAACGTTTTCTCCAAAAATCGACTCAATCGAACCACGGATTAACCTCGATCGGATTTCATGATCAAAACTGTTCGGATAGAAAATGCATCAAAATGGAGGCTCTATTCTCGGATTGAAAGATGACCGCCCGGATCTCCAAATCCAATCTCCACCGTTCAGAATAAAAATCAATGAGTCATGAACCTCTCCTCCAAATTTTAGGTTGATCGGCCCACAGACAAAGCAGGATCGGACCTTTGATGAAATTTGGGCAGTGAAGAAAAAACTGAATTTTTCTTTCTAACTTCAAAAATGGTGGTTCTCCCCTTTCTCTCTCTCTTTTCTCCTACCTCCTGTGGCTGCAAAAAATTGGAAGAAGAAGAAGCAGAAAAATGATTCTTTTTCTAGCCCTTTTATATAAAGGCCTAAGAGGCCTTAAATTTTGGGCTCTTAATTTGGGCCTTCCACATGAGGAAAAACCCAACAAATTCTACTCGCTTTGAACGTTTCTCCAAAACCCATATTAGAAAGGGGCAAACAGCGTGTTTCCAAGAAGGACTTGAGGAATGAGAAGGAGGAGGAGGAGGTCCGAATTCTTCTTGAAAATCATCATGTTCTCATTTGTGGGGATGAAGTCGCAGTTGGAGAAGGTAGACACCGTTGTGAATATGGAAAAAGTTTGTATTGAAAGGCCTTTTTTGTTTAGTACTTCTCTTGCACTTGGAACAAGCCTAAGATTTAGAAGAATCAAAGCAGAACCAACAAGATGGACCACCAGAATATAACAAAAAATCACACAACTCAAACACTAATAGAGCAGTACTTAGAATCCCCACTACCATTTTCCAAGTTAGGATCGGGTTTTTCATTCTGTGACTGGGGAAGAGTTGCCAAATCCAACTCAACTTGATTCACGAACTTCTCAACGTTTGAAGCATTAACATGGACTCTAGTTTCTATATTTTCCCTCTTGGAGAAGTACTTGGACCTCAGTAATTGAAGTCCAAGAAAGGAAGTAAAAATCTCCCCACCCAGAAGCATCAAAATGGTCATGATAACAAGTTGGATGTTGGAGAATATTTCCATTTCCATAGTGGACATGCTAGAAACCGTCGATGCAAACACTGAAGTAAAGAACAAATCAAGACCTGATGACCTAAATGAGGTAGTTTTAAGCTTTGAAACCTTCAAAGCTAGATAGCCCACCAAACTGAGAGTAATGTAGTAACTAAGGTGAATCCACATTGGGTTAACATGGAAGACTAGGAAATGAAATAGAGATGATAATAAACCCAGGAAGCATTACTAGAAGCAAGACAATAGCTAAAAAAATGCTCTAGTTTTTTGCCTAAATAAACAAAGACTTTCATGTTTCTTTTCAATAAATGAACCAAGTCCCTCATCTGCATTTTGACAAGCAATGGAATGAATGAACTGGGTAGAAAGTGGGCTTTATAGAAAAAAATCATCTGTCATGCATCAATAATAGTGGGATTCCCCCATGTTCTATTATTGGCAGATCAGAGGGTTGGCCGCGTCCATCAACTCCCTTTATATTTGAATGCCGTGGGCATTTGGGTGAATGCACTATAAGGTTAGGGTATGGGCCTTTCTTGACAAAAATGCTTTTAGGAAATGAGCATACCTTAACCTTATAATGCTTACTCAAGCGCCCATGACATTCAAACATAAGAGGAGTTGATGGACACGACCAACCCTCCGATTTGCCAACAATTATAAACATATAACTTAAAATTAAAAATAATTATAAAAAATTAAAATATAAATAATTAAATTTTTTTAAATACATTTCACTTTTTTGTCATTAATATTGATAATTTAAATTAAGATAAAAACCCTATGGGAAAAACCTAGCGAAGGAAAAAGAGTACAATATTCTTATAATTCTTTAAGTTGCTCTTGGTATGTTAGGACTGCCTCGTTAAAAACCTTGCCAGTAAAACCCAGTGGGACAAAACCTGGATGAAGGAAAAAATAGTACAATACACTAACACCTTTTTACAACCATATTCTTCCTCATGTTGATATCCTTGAGTTGACACATTCCAATCTTGTGTATTAACTTTTTGAATGTTGAGGTTGGCAATGATTTTGTGAATAAATCTGCTAGATTATCACTTGAACATATTTGTTGCACATCAATTTCACTACTCTTCTAGAGTTCATGTGTATAAAAGAATTTTGGTGAATGTGTTTAGTTCTATCTCCTTTAATATAACCCTTTGTTATCTGTGCAATGCATGCAACATGATCTTCAAATAATATTGTTAGGTCACCTTTGATAGAGGAAAGTCCACATGATTCCCAAATATGCTGGATCATAGATCTTAGCCATATACATTCATGACTTGTTACATGAATTGTCGGTATTTCTAAATGATTTGATGATGTGACCACCATTGTTTGTTTGACAGATCTCCATGAAATAGCAATACCATTACAATTAAACACATACCCTGTTTGTGAGTTACCTTTATGTGGATTTGAAAGATATCTTGCATCTTTATATCCAAGCAATTGTTGCTTTGATTCCCTTGATTAAAATAGACCCATATTAGTAGTTCTATGAAAATAACGCAATACATGTTTGATACCATTCCAATGTCTTCGAGTTGGAGCAGAACTGTATCTTGCTAATAAATTGATAGAAAAACAATGTCTGGACGTGTAAAATTAGCAAGATACAGTGCACAATAGCACTAAGATATGGTACTTCTAGACCAAGCAATTCTTCATTTTTTTCGCAAGGACGAAATGAGTTTTTTTTTCACATCAAGCGATCGGACAACCATTAGAGAACTTAAAGGATGCTTTTTATCCATATAAAAACGCTTCAAAACTTTCTTAATGTATGTTGATTGATGTACTAAAACTTCATTTAGAAAATGCTCAATCTACAGGTCGAGACAAAATTTTGTTTTTCCAAAATTTTTCATCTTAAATTCCTTTTTCAAGTAATTTATTGTTCTTATGAGATTTTCAGGAGTTCCAACAAGATTTAAGTCATCAACATACACTGTAATAATTGCAAATCTGATTCATTCCCAATTGGTGTCTCAGCTGTCCTCTCAATGGTCCCCAACAATGGTGCCATTTGATACGTGTCCAGTTGGTGTCCCTTGATTGTGGTGCTCAGAAGGGAGTAATCAACAAAATTTATAACCTATTACACCATGAACTAGGGTAGCAAAGACAAAGCTACTATAGCATAGTGGCTCTAGGATCGTTCACTGGATGGGTTTTCACTTCACAATTGATATCAATTCAAAGCTGAATTGGTGCCTTTTCATTTCAAGGTTAGATTTAAAAGAAAACATAAACTTTAGTTGAAAAAGGTTTGGTTTTAAACTAACCAAAAATAGTAATTAATTTTACTTACAAAGAAAAGTGTTTCTTGAAGTTTAGATCATTGGGTTCAGATTCCTTGTACAAAAAGAGAGTTCCGGTCACTTGTTTCTTTTCCTCGCATTAGAGAATTAACATATAGTTAATTCTCTAACCGGTTTTGTACAGATGCTTCCCCTTAATGGGTTCAAACACTAAATCCCTCTCACTGATGCACCTTGCAATGGCTCATACCTCTCACCTAGCACTTGCCATTCAAGGTGATCTTTAACTTTGGATTTCCCGTCAAAAGCTCGCCAGAGATAACTAATGGATGTCTCCTTAGAGTCCAAAAGCTTACCAAGTGTTGGCTATTCTAGAAAATCCTACCTTCAAACCACCTCCTCGCAAGAGATAAACTAGTGCATCTCAATGGATGGAGATCACTTGCCTTATCAAGTGTTGGCCCAGGTGATTTAAAGGCGTTTTAAGTTAACTAAAAAGATAAAAATCATTAACGAGTCACACTTTTTCTTCATTAAAAACTAAAACAACAAAACTTCCAATTTATGCATGTGGAAACTTACCCGGCTTTCTTCACTCCAAGAGACAAAAAGCCTAGCCTCTCATCATCTGAGGAAAAATCCTTAGAGTTTGATTAACTAGAAAGAAAAATAACGAGAAAACAAAAATATATATATATGAAGGAACAACAGAGCAAGTGCTCTGTACTTTATATATCTTCCTCCCGTCGGATTACATTCTGATATATGATCGATCTATCATCGATATCTTCTGTAAAGGAAATTACAAACTATTTATAAGAGGTTATTCACCCTTTGTTTTTACTTAAAGACTAAGGAATCCTATGATAGGTGGGTTACAAGGAGACTTTGGGGATTTAGACATCAAATATCTAAAGAAAAATATATCAAAATATCTAAAGAAAAATATCTCAAAATATCTAAAGAAAAATATCTCAAAATGTCAGTTGCACATATCGGGAAGCTTCAGGAGAACACCGCGGCACTGTGCAAAAAATGGTTGCGAAACTCTCCGGGTAAGCGCTATCAGATGATCCGGATATGTCTAACCGGAGAAGTTGAAACCCACATTTCCTATCCGGCGTCAGGCGCCGGATGTGAAATATCCGGAGAAGGTGGAATGTCACCCGGCCAGAATTCCGGATGTGGGATATCCGGAGAAGATGGAACGTCGTAAGGGTGACCGTCCGTGTGTGCATGGTGTAGGGACCCATCCGGAGCAACTCCAGCCGGATTCCCTAAAAGGATACGCGGCGCGCTCCCCTATCCGGACTCCCTCAGGGAGAAGCACACGACACTTGCGAACATCACACACCCGGACGATAGCATATCCTATCCGGATATGTTGTCCGGATCATTGACTAAAGTACACAAGCCTTGCTACGTCATTCCGACAGCCTGCCACAGCCCATGTTCCGCCGCCCTCCGATGGTGTGTCCGGACGCCCATACTCCTTGCATTCCGGATTTGCTTATGGCAAAGGACTTCAAAGCTTCGGTTCTTCATGTTTCTGAGCTTTCCATTGCTTTGCCATGGATTCCAAAGAACTCTCCTCAATCTCGGATTGCTTTGGTGATCAAAAAGCTATCAAAACACCAAAACTTAACACAATTTGATTAGAATTGATTGCAAGGGTCCTGAATATGTTAATTGGGTTAAAAGGTGATAACTACTACTCAAAAGTGTTTAAAAGAGTTAATTACAAGCTATGAAATAGCACTTTTTGAGTAGTAATCAGTCCCCCCAACCGACATATTGCTAGTCCCTTAGCAATGAAGGAGAGAAAAATAAAAATAAATAGTACTATAATTTACAACATCATGCTGATCAAAAAACAATTTTCAAGTGGCATGATGATCTAACTCTCACATGGAACATTAAAGAAATAAAACTCAAACTTCAACAAGAGTTATCAAATAACTTGTCTAATCACAATTCTTAAAAAGAAGACATTATGCAAATTTAAGCTTTAAAAGAGTTTCCACTCCCAAAGGGTCAAACCTTACTCTTCCACAAAAATCTAAGTGTTATTTATTAGCTTCTGAATATAGTATGTTGAACTAATCTCTCCCCCCAACCTAGTTCTTTTTCAAAGCTTAGCAAACTGGTCAACCTCCAATAGGCTAAGAACGCACCTCTTTTTTTCACAATTTTTTTTCTTGTAGGAGTACAAGGCTTAAGGGTATCCTTTTCTAAATTGTCCATGTAACGGGGGTCCATCGATGACTCCCAACCAATTAAGGTTTAGGGCATCAAGCTTTAAGGATCTTTCAACCACTAACTCCTCGGATTTTACCCCGGACTTTTGAGAATGAAATTTTAATACCCAAGCACCTACAGTATGTTAAACTCCACTTATTCACCCTTGTAACGAGCATTGAGGTCGGTGACTCCCAACCAATTAAGGCTTAGGGCACCAGGTTTTAAAGATTTTCACCATATACCCCTCAGACCTTGCTCGGGTTTCAAGGCAAGCAAACATTTTTTTTTTCAAAGGCTCATTAGCCTTTTATAAGGTGTCCCAACACTATTAAAATGAGGTCAAAGGTACCAAGTCTAAAATTTTCCTAAGTCAAGAGGGAAATAGTTTTTCATCTTATAATCGGAACCTATTGTGCACAGTGTGTGAATAGCTTAAAGTGGAAGAACTAAGCTTGAATTCAATAGAAGTTTCAACAATTCATCAACTTTAGTAAGCATAATACAAAATCTAAGTCAAGTAAAAAGATAAAAATTCAATTTCTCCCATTTTAGTTTGAAAATTTTCCTTAATAACCATGGAGAGTAGAATAAAAACTTAAAAAATTAAAAATTAAGTAAAAAACAACTAAATTACCAAAATAACTTAGCATTATTAACAATAACTTCCTTCCTCAACTCTCCCCCCAACCAAGCTGAACATTGTTCTCAATGTGACAAAAGCGATTGAAAAATAGGGAGGAAGTGGTACATCCTATGTGACATGGAGTCTGAGTCATATAGGAGAAACCACATGTTTCAAAAAAACAAAAGAGTTAGTGAGTAGAGGAAATAGAAAAATGCCAAGTTTAAACAAAAAATGATGTTTATGTATGATGTATCATCAGTAATACATCCAATCCTAGAATATAAAACATCAAAACATGAAATTATTTATACTAATATAATATGTAAAGACAAAAGTAAAGAGATGATCAAGTACTGGTAGGGTCCTGTGGAGTTGATGCATCTGTGGTGGCCTCTTGAGTGGGTTGGATCAGGACTTTGGCCTCTGTTTTGGTAGTCTCCTTAGGTGGCATAGTCTCCTCAACTGGAGCTTTCAGTTGGAGCTATGGGCTTTGATGGTTTAAGGAGGTAAGAAATGGAGTGAGAGGCTTCGTGTGTGTGATCTCAGTGAGAGGGCTCTCCTCTTTAGATGCATGGTTGCGGGGCGCAAGGGGCTATTTTGGGCTGCGAAATTTCACAGACCACTGAATTTTCATGGTTCTAAGCTCCTTTTAGCTCCCTGAGACCTTCCTTCACTTCTTTTGCAATTCCTCCTGATTTTGATCATCCAAAAACCTATATTACATCAAAACAAATTAGAATTAAAGCATTGAAATCAAAATTAAAGCATTGAAATCAAAATTAAAACAAGTAATAAATAAAACAAAAAGATATGGACTAGCTAGTCTTTAAAAAGACTAAGTCCATCAAAAAATTTGATCCTGATTTAGCTTTCCCAGATCCCATATGAAGTTTGCATCCCTCACTTGAGACTTTTTCTGTATGATTTTCCCATACAAAGCTTGGAGGAAAAGTGGAGGCATGTGTTTCTTCATCATTTCTTCCTTGATGACTATCCTCTGTGGTTCTTCATCTACATTAAAATCATAGCCATCTTTCTCTGTACTTTTCCCCTTTTTCTTTCCTTTGATTTCCTCCCTCTTTTCATTCTCTGTTTCACTCTCTTCCTTATGCTCTAGCTTGCATGTGGGCAGATCAACCTCTTGAAACTTAAGCCACATAACTCATGAAGTTCATGGCTTCCTCTGCTATCTCGTATTCAATATGACATGCACAACTAGCAATTTGTGAATTAAAAACAGAGAAAACAAAAGAAAATAAAAGAAAAAAAAATTCTAAAGAAAAAAGAAAATTATTAAGATTAACTAAAAACTAAATAAAAGATATACTAAAATATGAACAAAGAAAAAAAATAAATAAAAAGAGTTAGTAAAAGGAAAAGAAAAGTCACCAAACTTGTGATGAAGATCACAAGTACTCTAAAAAGGTGATATCACTGTAAAGTGGCGCCATCCCCGGCAACGGCGCCATTTGATTCGTTCCCAATTGGTGTCTCAGCTGTCCTCTCAATGGTCCCCAATAATGGTGCCATTTGATACGTGTCCAGCTGGTGTCCCTTGATTGTGGTGCTCAGAAGGGAGTAATCAACAAAATTTATAACCTATTACACCATGAACTAGGGTAGCAAAGACAAAGCTACTATAGCATAGTGGCTCTAGGATCGTTCACTGGGATGGGTTTTCACTTCACAATTGATATCAATTCAAAGCTGAATTGGTGCCTTTTCATTTCAAGGTTAGATTTAAAAGAAAACATAAACTTTAGTTGAAAAAGGTTTGGTTTTAAACTAACCAAAAATAGTAATTAATTTTACTTACAAAGAAAAGTGTTTCTTGGAGTTTAGATCACTGGGTTCAGATTCCTTGTACAAAAAGAGAGTTCCGGTCACTTGTTTCTTTTCCTCGCATTAGAGAATTAACATATAGTTAATTCTCTAACCGGTTTTGTACAGATGCTTCCCCTTAATGGGTTCAAACACTAAATCCCTCTCACTGATGCACCTTGCAATGGCTCATACCTTTCACCTAGCACTTGCCATTCAAGGTGATCTTTAACTTTGGATTTCCCATCAAAAGCTCGCAAGAGATAACTAATGGATGTCTCCTTAGAGTCCAAAAGCTTACCAAGTGTTGGCTATTCTAGAAAATCCTACCTTCAAACCACCTCCCAAAGGCTCGCAAGAGATAAACTAGTGCATCTCAATGAATGGAGATCACTTGCCTTATCAAGTGTTGGCCCAGGTGATTTAAAGGCGTTTTAAGTTAACTAAAAAGATAAAAACCATTAACGGGTCACACTTTTTCTTCATTAAAAACTAAAACAATAAAACTTCCAATTTATGCATGTGGAAACTTACCCGGCTTTCTTCACTCCAAGAGACAAAGAGCCTAGCCTCTCATCATCTGAGGAAAAATCCTTAGAGTTTGATTAACTAGAAAGAAAAATAACGAGAAAACAAAAATATATATATATATGAAGGAACAACAGAGCAAGTGCGCTGTACTTTATATATCTTCCTCCCGTCGGATTACATTCTGATATATGATCGATCTATGATCGATCTATGATCGATCTATCATCGATATCTTCTGTAAAGGAAATTACAAACTATTTATAAGAGGTTATTCACCCTTTGTTTTTACTTAAAGACTAAGGAATCCTATGATAGGTGGGTTACAAGGAGACTTTGGGGATTTAGACATCAAATATCTAAAGAAAAATATCTCAAAATATCTAAAGAAAAATATCTCAAAATGTCGGTTGCACATATCGGGAAGCTTCGGGAGAACGCCACGACACTGTGCAAAAAATGGTTGCGAAACTCTCCGGGTAAGCGCTATCAGATGATCCGAATATGTCTGACCGGAGAAGTTGAAACCCACCTTTCCCATCCGGCGTCAGGCACCGGATGTGAAATATCCGAAGAAGGTGGAACGTCACCCAGCCAGAATTCTGGATGTGGGATATCCGGAGAAGATGGAACTTCGCAAGGGTGACCGTCCGCGTGTGCATGGTGTAGGGACCCATCCGGAGCAACTCCATCCGGATTCCCCAAAAGGATACGCGGCGCGCTCCCCTATCCGGACTCCCTCAGGGAGAAGCACATGACACTTGCGAACATCACACACCCGGACGATAGCATATCCTATCCGGATATGTTGTCCGGATCATTGACTAAAGTGCACAAGCCTTGCTACGTCATTTCGACAGCCTGCCACAGCCCATGTTCCGCCGCCCTCCGATGGTGTGTCCGGACGCCCATACTCCTTGCATTCCGGATTTGCTTATGGCAAAGGACTTCAAAGCTTCGGTTCTTCATGTTTCTGAGCTTTCCATTGCTTTGCCATGGATTCCAAAGAACTTTCCTCAATCTCGGATTGCTTTGGTGATCAAAAAGCTATCAAAACACCAAAACTTAACACAATTTGATTAGAATTGATTGCAAGGGTCCTTAATATGTTAATTGGGTTAAAAGGTGATAACTACTACTCAAAAGTGTTTAAAAGAGTTAATTACAAGCTATGAAATAGCACTTTTTGAGTAGTAATCAAAATCCAGTTTTTGATTTCTTAATGATGATGCATGGGCATATAGGGTTATTCATATACCCTTTTTTTAGCAAGTATTTGCTAAGTCAATTGTACCACATGCGTCCAAATTGATTTAATTCATACAAGGATCGTTGTAACTTGATTGAGTACATGCTGTGAGGCTTTGTACTATTTGCTTCAGGAAATTTAAATCCTTCAAGGATTTTCATGTATATATCATTATCCATGGATCAGGATAAAAATGTTGTAATAATATCCATGAGACGCATATCTAGTCCTTTTGAGACTGCCAAACTAATTAAGAAACGAAATGTGATTGCATCCATGACAAGATAATATGTTTCCTTGTAGTCAATACCAAGTCTCTGCGAGAAACCTTATGCTACTAATTGCGCATTATATCTTATGATCTCATTATTCTCATTGCACTTTCGTACAAATACCCATTTGTACCCAACAGGCTTTACATCTTCAAGTGTTTAGACTACAGGTCCACAAACTTCTCGTTTTGTTAATGAGTTTAACTCTGTCTGCATAGCTTCTTTCCATTTTGGCCAATCATTTCTATGTTGGCATTCTTCCATATTTCATGGTTCGGGATCTTCATCATTTCTTATGATATCTAAGGTCACTTGGAAAGCGAAAATATTGTTAATAACAATATTATTTTGATCCCATTTTTCTCTTGTGTGTACATAACTTACTGAGATCTCACAATTTTTAGGTATCTGTGCTTCTCTAGGGGATTTCTGTATTATTTATGCCTATTTTAAGGCTATAGATTTATCAATTTTAACATTTTGATGGCCTCTTCTAAAGTGCCAAGTTTTTCTTGTGTTCTCCTCTTCTGGGGAGTTACAACCTTTGAGTCGATATGTCTACCACGCTTCAGATGTATCTTAGATTCATTTGTTAACTTTCTACAAGGACATCAATCCGTGCTGGAGTATTTTCAGTTGGGATATGTGACTTTATCACTTTCTTGGTATCAATGAATGCATTTGGTAGTTGATTTACAAGATTTTGCAAATGAATGATCCTTTGAACTTCTAGTTCACATTGACTTATATGAGGATCAAGATCGGATATAGTAGATGCGTTCTAAGTAGTTTCTTGTTGTTCTTCAGGAATCGACTTTTCTTTCCCTAATAATGGGAAAACACTCTCATTAAAATGATAATTTGCAAAGCAGGCTATAAAAACATCGCCTGTCAAAGGTTCAAGATATCTTATGATAGATGGAGAATCAAAACCTACATAAATCCCAAGTCTTCTTTGAGGACCCATTTTAGTGTGTTGTGTAGGTATAATTGATACATATACTGCACAACCAAAGATTCGTAAGTGAGAGATATTTGGTTGTTTTCCAATCACAAGTTGTGAAGGGGAGTATTCATGGTAAGTTGTAGATCGAATACGGACTAAAGCTGCACCATGCATAATAGCATGTCCCCAAGCAGAAGTAGGTAATTTGGTTTTCATTAGTAATGGTCAAGCTATTAATTGGAGACATTTGATGAAGGATTTTGCTAAACTATTTTGGGTATGAGTATGAGCAACAGGATGCTCAATATTTATCCTTACTAACATGCAATAGTCAATGAATGTTTGAGAAGTAAATTCGCCAGCATTATCAAGACGTATTGTCTTAATTGGATAATCTAGAAATTGTGCTTGTAATATGATTATTTGTACAAGAAGTCTAGCAAAGGCAACATTACCTGTAGAAAGGAGACAAACATGTGACCACCTAGTAGAAGCATTTATTAAGATCATAAAATAACGGAATGGTTCACATGGTGGATGGATAAGCCCACATATGTCCCCATGTATTCTTTCTAAAAAGACTAGTGACTCAGATATGACTTTAGTAAAAGATGGTTTGACTATCAATTTACCTTGTGAGTAGGTAGCACATGAGTATTCATTAGGCAAAAGAATCTTTTGTTTCTTTAGTGGATGCCTGTGTGAGTGTTAGATTATTCGACGCATCATTGAAGACCTTGGGTGACCTAGCCTGTCATGCCAAAGGACAAAAACTTTTGGGTCATTGAACTTCTGGTTCACAACAACATATGATTCAATAGGCTTTATAGTTGTGTGATACAACCCAGAGGAGAAAGTCGAGAGTCGAGAGTTTTTCCATTATAAGCTTCTGGTAAGATATAATGGAAGTAATGTAAAGATATTCTACATTATCTTCATTCATAGTTTCAATATGATATTCATTTTTGTAGACATCTTTAAAATTGAGCAAATTTCTTTTGGATTTGCTAGAATATAAAACGTCATTTATATGGAATCTAGTTCCATTTGGTAGCATTATGTTTGCTCTTCCAGATCCTTCAATTAAGTTTATAGTACCAGATATGGTACTTGCATTAGCTTTTATTAATGTTAATTCGAGGAAATATCTTTTATTTCGAAGAATTATATGTGTGGTTACATAGTCTGCGAGATATACATCATCCTCATTCATCTTGAGAACAAATAACACATGGATTTTAGATATAACTAATATTAAAAAAAAACAAGGTATAATGTAAATAACAAAAGAAAATTAGATGTAAATATAAGACACTGAGAAAATAAAAGCTAATAAGAAAAACACCCAAGAGGGGGGTGAATTGGGTTTTTCAAAAAACTTTTTCAACACAACAAATTTAAGCACAATATAAGCAAATATAATGAGATAGAGTTAGAGAATTCAAACTTAGATTTTATAGTGGTTCGACACTTTCTTGCCTACGTTCACTCTCCTCAAGCTCCTAACCAAGTGAGGGTTTCACTAACTTAAAGCTTCAACCAAGCTTCTAATCTTCTTTACAATTGGATTATGGCTCCCATTGGCTCTTACATAGTCTCTTCAAGATTCAACTTACTTGAAGACTCTAACACTCAATTTATAAGAATGATCTTCTCTCAACCTAGCTTAATAATGGCTCAAATATAAATCAAAGCTAGGATGACTCACAAGGGCGCACTAAAAGATATGTAAGTGAAGATTTAATGCACCAAGAAAGAAATGAGAGCTTTTAAGGTAAGAACAAGTGGGTAGACAATTGAATGAAAGTGTTCTTTATATCATAAATGAAGTGGAGCTCTCAATTTATAGGTTTCTAACCTCGAGAGCCAAGAAAAACAAGAAGCAGCCTCAACCGGTCAAGTTGGGGGTTAATCGGTTCACTAGTCGTTGGAGCATTTAATGCTTTGGCAGGTTATCATTGCCTCGATCAGACCTCGACCGGGAAGGAGGATGCCTCAATCGGGAAGAGAAGGCTACTGGATGAGAGAAAGTTTTTTTAACACTCCTCAACCGGACAAGGGCAACCGGTTCCCTGGCCGGTTGAGCCGGTTGGCTAGTGCCTCGACCGGTTCAGCCTTTTGGCCCCGAAAACCTATCTTTTTCAATTATTTTCTTTTCTAACACTTAGGCAAGGTCTTTAGGTAAATTAATATGTCAATTTTGAAACGTTTTGCATAAGGTGCATTTGATAAAACTCGGGTTTTAATTAAATTGTAACTTTAAAGAATAAAACGAGTTTTCCAAAGATGCATGAAAAGATATGTAAAACCTAAGTGCCCCCATGCATTCATCTTACATTTGTTTTCTATGATTAAAAGTCTTTCAAAAGTCTCGATCTTGTATCCATTTGGTCATTTGATGAATTTCCAAATTAATACCTGAGATTCTTTACAATTCAAACCAATTAGTAACTTAACCATTATCATCAAAACTTGATTAGGAGAACCCTTGGGCTAACAGACATAATAATATATTATTTGATATATAACGTAACATCAATCAATGTTAATATTCTCATCATTTATTAAATGGTTTGTTTTTTCACTAGGATCTTTAAAGAAATTAAAGTTATAGTAAGTTAGGTCCAATCCACCACCATCGGTAAAGTTCATCTCTATCTCTTTTCCTTTTGCTTTTATTGATGGTTGGTAAAGGTTGACCAAATGTTTGGGCGTATGACAAGTATGCGGCCAATGCCCCTTCAACCACATCTATAACAATTATTCTCATGGTTCTAAGGAGGTTTATGGTTCTTGTTTTGCCTCAATATTATTCCACTTCTGGTGGTGCAATAAAGTTTTTTTTTTTTTTTTTTTTTTGAGAATTTGATGAATTATTACCATAAGAACCATGGTATCGGGGATTTCTTCCATGACCACGACCATGTCTTCGTCCTTGTCTACGAGTTTGGGGTGATATTGCATTCACTTCAGGGAATGGTTCAGATTTAGTTGGATGAGATTGGTGATTTCTCATCAAAAGCTCATTATTTTGTTCAGCAACAAGAAGACATGATATTAATTTAGAATATTTTGTAAATCTATGCTCTCGATATTACTGCTGTAGGAGCACATTCAAGGCATGAAATGTAGTAAAAGTTTTCTCTAACATGTCTTCTTTTGTGATTTTTTCTCCACATAGCTTTAATTGAGAGCTGATTTTGAAAAGTGCGAAGTTATATTCACTAACAGTTTTAAAATCCTGCAATCTTAGGTGCATCCAATTATATCGAGCTTTTGGGAGAATCATAGTTTTCTGGTGATCGTATGTTTCCTTCAAATTAATCCATAGAGTAAAAGGGCCCTTTACCGTAAGATTCTTATTTTTTAAACCTTCATGCAGGTGATGGCAAAGGAAAATCAACACTTTTGTGTGATCCTACAGGGATGCTTGATTTCCTTCTTTGATAGTAACTCCAAGATTCATTGCATTAAGATGTATTTCAGCATCAAGCATCCAAGATAGATAATTCTTTCTCAAAATGTCAAGTGCCACAAATTCGAGTTTTGTGAGATTCGACATTGTCAAATAACTTCATATATATGACAAAACAATATTATTAGAATCAGTTATAATAAATTGATAGCATTGGTATAACTTTGATTATAAACAAAATCAAATAATTTGCTTATAACTTTTAACAATGTATAACAAAACAAAATCAACAATAATATAAATATGTAAAATTTTATTCTATATAGATAACTTCAAGTTTAAGATATGAGAATTACCTTCAGAGCAATTCGTGTTGATAACATGTTGTAAAACGAGGATAAATGCAACACAACTCAAAGTAGAGATAAAATATATATTACTTTAACAATATATATATATAATGGGAAGAAGGAATCAAAGAAGAGAATTGAGAGAATGAAAGTGATTACTACCAAAAAGTGCTATTTTGTAGACCTAATAATAATGGTTTTAAGCACCTTTGAGTAGTAATCATATTCATTTAACCCAATTAATTCATTAAGGTCCTTAGTAATTGGTTTTAACAATTTTGTGGCAAGTTTACATGTTTTTATCAGCTTATGAACCAATTCAAGCATGCCAATTGATGGAGGAGCTATTTGGGCGAGTTAAGCAAGGATTTTGGATGATTACAGGCTTGAATTTCAAGTGGAAACACGAGCACAAGCAATGGAGAAGAGGAAAACAGAGTGAAGAAAACAGCTGCAGTCTTATTTCGCACTTTTGGAGCACTTCCCGAAGTCCATTTTCTACATGCTATATACCATTTGAAAGCTTAGGAAGTCAAGAATCCAACGCTTCAAACCGTGTATGATTTGGAGCTGAAATGAGGAAGATATGGCCTTCGGAAGGCAACTGCATCATGCCAAATGACCAATTTCGCAAGGTGAATTTCACATTGCGAAAATTTCGCAAGGTGAATTTCACATTGCGAAAATTTCGCAAGGTGAATTTCACATTGCGAAAATTTCGCAATGTGATTTTCTTCATGGTGCGAAATTTTGCCATTTCGCAAGGTGAATTAACTCATGATACGAAAATATGGCACTTCGCATCATGAGTAATTCACCTTGCGAAAATTTCGCAATGTGCCTTTTACATTGCGAAATTCCTTTGAATCCTCTGTTTCTCCACGCACGCACCACCGACTTCCCAAATATTTTTAGCTTGATATTTTCTCATGTAAATTCCTTTTGTAACCTTGTATTCAGCCGACATAAAGCTTTATCTTGTAATTTTGCTATATATAGAGGTGCACAACACCTCCAAAAGGGGGATGAAAAAAGGGGGATGTTTTGGGGATCGATCCTCTGTACATTAACTTAGAGATATATAAAGCTTTGTTTTTCTCTCTTCTCCCGTTCTTCTCCATTTCTATTTTCTTAGTATCCAAACAACCTCTGAGGGCTTTTCCTCAGAGGATGATTGGCTAAAACTTTTAGTTTCTCAAAGTATGGATGTTATGTGATGGCTTGGATGCAATCCCATGGAAATTTCTCGCACCTGGAAGGTAAGGTAGTCGTTTTTCATTAATGGTTCATTAATGCAAAGTTTGGTTTTTATTTCCTTTGGACAACTTCCAACGGCCAATACTTGATAAGCTTTTGGATTTCTATCCATTAGTTATCTCCTACGAGCTATTGGAAGGTGAGGTTTTCAATTCCAAGTTTTGCATTAATCCGTTAGAACCAATTTCAATGGCCATTGAAAGGTGAGTTTATCACCTGGAATGACTTTGAGTTGCCAATATTTGGTAAGCTTTTGGCTTTAGACCATTAGTTATCTCTTACGAGCCATTCAAAGGAAGTCTAAGGTGAATAACCATTGATGAAATTCACTACCATCTGTTTTGCCATTTTAAAGGATTAAAACTTGATTTGCTAAATCCATACCGGTTCGGGAAGCAAGCATCACCATAGTTGCAACCCCAACGCGAGGAGCCTATCCTTAGATTTCCAATTTGCATAAGAGCCAGAGCATAGCTATCCTATCTTTGAGAAACTTGCTTTTACACCCTTTTATTTTAGTCTTTAATGTTAGCTTAGATTAGTTTAAATCTTTCTAAAACATTTTCATCTTCTTTTAAAGCTAACATCCATAAGAAAATCACCTATTTTCCTAATTTGAATATCACTTGTGTTTGCGAAAACCCTTCCCAGTGAACGATCCTAGAACCACTATGCTATAGTAGCTTGGCTACTTTAGTAATAGTATTTAAGGTATAAATTTTGTTGATACGCCTTTAAAGCTAAGCTACCATGAGTAGCATCAAATGGCGCCGTTGCCGGGGAAGGTGCCACAAGCACAGTGAAGCAACCATTAAGGGTAACTTGTGATCTTCATCACAAGTTTGGTGAGTTTTCTTATAATTTTTTTTTTTTTAGTTTAGTTTTTATTTAGTTAAATTTTTTTTATTCTCTTTTCTTTTATTTTTGTTTTAATTTCAATTTGTGCATTCCTTGTTGGATTCGAGACCAAGAGGGAACCCTGGTACAAGTTGAAGAAAAGAGGCTTAGTTGAATATCATTTTTTTTAGAAATGGAAATTCCACATGAAGATCAAAGCTCTCATTATGATCATAATAAGGACAAATTTGCATACCTATCCATGAGGGATCGGATTGAGTTAGGGAAAAGGCAAGTTCAACAAAGCCAATGGGGTAGTAAGTATGTCTTGAATGAAGACATAAGCATGAAGGCAAAGCTAGCATCTATGGCTAGAAGGATAGAGGAGTTTGAATTGAGGAATGTGCATACTGAAGCACAACCACAAGCCATGCCAACTTCATTTGAGTATATAAACCATCCCAACCTTGCAACCCAACCTCAACCTCAACCATCAATGAGTACATCTTCATTGGAGCAAGCCATTTTGAAGATAAGCAAAGTCATGGAGGACTTTGTAGGTGAGCAACAAAAGATCAACTCTCATCTTAATGAAAAGATTGATAATTTGGAGAGTTCAATAAATGTAAAAATGGAGGGGGTTTACAATGATCTATCACTAAGGATAGAAAAAGTTCAAGACTCCATTGAGAAGCTCACCAATCTCGACATAGCAAGGGGGAAAAGGACGCTTCCTCCTCAACCCCACCATAACCTTCAAGGAACCAATGCAAAAAGATCAAGGAAAGTGTTGATGATCGACACTTTGGTGGGGGATTGCTATGACAACTTTATGGACCAACCTTCCATTGAAAATCATAAGGTTCAAGATGATAAAGGGTTACTTGAACCCTTTAAAGCATCCACTTCTCCAGGGAAGAGAAGAGAAACGAATTCCCTTGGACCAAATGGGAAGGATGCCAATTTTGTTTGGGATCCAGGGGGAATTCAGCATGAAGTGGGTGTGTGAGTGAGGATGAGCTAAATAGTTCATCTTCTTTTTGGGGTACATGCTATCAGCTTCATTTAAATTCTATGCTTTCTTTAAATTTATGCATGTTTTAGTTTGAATTCTTAGCTTTAATTTAGTTTTAATATGGTTTTAAGATGAGTTTTGAAGTGTTCATGCAGGTACGATGCTTGCAAAAATCGAAATGGAGGTGAAACAGAGGAAACAGGGGAGCCAAAATGCATAAGCAAAGCTCTCAGTGGAATTTCGCACCATGAACACACTCAGTGCGAATTTTTCGCACAGTGACAGTGCATGGTGCGAAAAGGAATTTCTATACATTTTGGGAAGGCCTTTTTCTTGAATTCCATGTTTTTCCAAGTTTAAAAATTCATGAATGCATTTCCAAACCTTTTTTTTTCAAATCCCATCCATCCAAAACTTTTTAAAAATCGAATTTCAAAACCATTCCATGCATGGCCGTCCACTTTGATTTTCATTTTCCATCATTTAATTTTGTTTTTCATCATTTAAAAACTACCCAAACACCTTAGGAATCTTGTTTAGAGCCTAACCATACCTTTTAAAAAACCATTTTTGAATTTTTTCCCAAAACTTGGAAAACGCACAGTCGGGCTTCAAAGGAGGTGAACAGTGACTGTGCCAATTTTGGCACTCACTGTTCACTTCTCCTTTGTTTTCCCCTGTTTGAGCCAAAAATCTCCAATTTTAACACCCTGCAAGCTACATTCAAATGTCATTGCAACTTATATGAGTATACCATCATGGCATGGACCCTTTGAGTCTTGTCCTCAGCTGCTCAAAGTGGGGCCCACTCATCATTTTTGTAAATATTTAGTATAAATTCCTCTCTCATTCAATTTTTGAATTTTGAAACAGGTGGTTCAACCTTCCCAACTCCAAGTCCACATCACATGAGGTACCAATTCCTTCCTCCTTATTTTCGATTCAAATATTGAGGACAATGTTCATCTCGGTTGGGGGGAGAGATGAGGAAGTAAGTATTAGTTTAAATTTTTATCATACTTAGTTAAATTAGCTACTTTTTAAAATTTTTAAAATTTTTGCTTTAAACTCCATGGATATTAAGGATTAACTCTCAAAATTAAATGAGAGAAGTCGAGTTTCAACTTGATTACATGAGTCTTAGAGTTTGTATTATGCTCTTCTAAAAGTTGATGAATGGTTGAAACTCCCATTGCATGCAAACTTATCTCTTCCACCTTAAGCTATTCGCACACACATACATTAGATTTCGGTTATAAGATGTGAAACTATCTCACCCTCTAAGCTTGAGAAATCATAATTTGACACCTTTAACCTCTCTTTAATAGTGTTGGGACACCTCATAAAGACCAATGAGTCTTTGAAAAAATAGAAAAAAGAAAACGAAAAAGAAAAAGAAAAAAAAAATATAGAATAAACTTCTTTACTTGCCTTGAAACCTGAGCATGGTCCGAAGGGGTGGCGAAAGCCTTTAAAGCCTGGTGCCCTAAGCCTTTATTGGTTGGGAGTCACCGATCCTCTGCTTGTTACATGGGTGAATTGGTTAAGTTTAGTAAGTGAAAAGAATTGTGAATAAGAGGTGCGTTCCTAGCCTATCAAGAGATGGTTAATTTTGCTAAAGCTTAAAGAAAGACTTAGGTTGGGGGGAGATGATAGTTATTCATACTATACTCGGAAGCTAATCACATTAACACTTAGCTTTTAGTGGAAGAATTTGATTTGGATCTTTTGAGAGTGGAAATTCTTTTGATGCTTAAACTTGCATAATATCCATTCTTTGTACTCTATGATCAAGTGAATGCTTTGACAACTCTTATTATAGGTTGAGTTTCACATCTTTATTGATCCATGGATGTCCATCATGCCACTCATGTCATTTTTTGGAGTGATTTGCATGATCCCTTTTATGTATATTATTATAGTTTACTTAGTTTTTATCTCCTCCATTGCTAAGGGACTAGCAATGAGTCGGTTGGGGGGTGTGATTACTACCAAAAAGTGCTATTTTGTAGACCTAATAATAATGGTTTTAAGCACCTTTGAGTAGTAATCATATTCATTTAACCCAATTAATTCATTAAGGTCCTTAGTAATTGGTTTTAACAATTTTGTGGCAAGTTTACATGTTTTTATCAGCTTATGAACCAATTCAAGCATGCCAATTGATGGAGGAGCTATTTGGGCGAGTTAAGCAAGGATTTTGGATGATTACAGGCTTGAATTTCAAGTGGAAACACGAGCACAAGCAATGGAGAAGAGGAAAACAGAGTGAAGAAAACAGCTGCAGTCTTATTTCGCACTTTTGGAGCACTTCCCGAAGTCCATTTTCTACATGCTATATACCATTTGAAAGCTTAGGAAGTCAAGAATCCAACGCTTCAAACCGTGTATGATTTGGAGCTGAAATGAGGAAGATATGGCCTTCGGAAGGCAACTGCATCATGCCAAATGACCAATTTCGCAAGGTGAATTTCACATTGCGAAAATTTCGCAATGTGATTTTCTTCATGGTGCGAAATTTTGCCATTTCGCAATGTGAATTTCACATTGCGAAAATTTCGCAAGGTGAATTAACTCATGATGCGAAAATATGGCACTTCGCATCATGAGTAATTCACCTTGCGAAAATTTCGCAATGTGCCTTTTACATTGCGAAATTCCTTTGAATCCTCTGTTTCTCCACGCACGCACCACCGACTTCCCAAATATTTTTAGCTTGATATTTTCTCATGTAAATTCCTTTTGTAACCTTGTATTCAGCCGACATAAAGCTTTATCTTGTAATTTTGCTATATATAGAGGTGCACAACACCTCCAAAAGGGGGATGAAAAAAGGGGGATGTTTTGGGGATCGATCCTCTGTACATTAACTTAGAGATATATAAAGCTTTGTTTTTCTCTCTTCTCCCGTTCTTCTCCATTTCTATTTTCTTAGTATCCAAACAACCTCTGAGGGCTTTTCCTCAGAGGATGATTGGCTAAAACTTTTAGTTTCTCAAAGTATGGATGTTATGTGATGGCTTGGATGCAATCCCATGGAAATTTCTCGCACCTGGAAGGTAAGGTAGTCGTTTTTCATTAATGGTTCATTAATGCAAAGTTTGGTTTTTATTTCCTTTGGACAACTTCCAACGGCCAATACTTGATAAGCTTTTGGATTTCTATCCATTAGTTATCTCCTACGAGCTATTGGAAGGTGAGGTTTTCAATTCCAAGTTTTGCATTAATCCGTTAGAACCAATTTCAATGGCCATTGAAAGGTGAGTTTATCACCTGGAATGACTTTGAGTTGCCAATATTTGGTAAGCTTTTGGCTTTAGACCATTAGTTATCTCTTACGAGCCATTCAAAGGAAGTCTAAGGTGAATAACCATTGATGAAATTCACTACCATCTGTTTTGCCATTTTAAAGGATTAAAACTTGATTTGCTAAATCCATACCGGTTCGGGAAGCAAGCATCACCATAGTTGCAACCCCAACGCGAGGAGCCTATCCTTAGATTTCCAATTTGCATAAGAGCCAGAGCATAGCTATCCTATCTTTGAGAAACTTGCTTTTACACCCTTTTATTTTAGTCTTTAATGTTAGCTTAGATTAGTTTAAATCTTTCTAAAACATTTTCATCTTCTTTTAAAGCTAACATCCATAAGAAAATCACCTATTTTCCTAATTTGAATATCACTTGTGTTTGCGAAAACCCTTCCCAGTGAACGATCCTAGAACCACTATGCTATAGTAGCTTGGCTACTTTAGTAATAGTATTTAAGGTATAAATTTTGTTGATACGCCTTTAAAGCTAAGCTACCATGAGTCGCATCAGAAAGACAAAGAGAAGAAGAGAAAGAGATAAATTTCTTTCTTACTTGGAGGTACATATTACAGGGGATGGGAAACCCTTTTATAGGCTTTCCAAATGACTTCCATTAATATTCCCATTAATGGATATTAATGGAATTCATAAATAATATTTAATGGTTTCCATTAATGAGTATTAATAGAAATCATAAATAATATTTAATTAAAATTTATTATAATTAATGTGGTGACATTCATAACTTCAATTATAACACATGAAGATTTATTAAATTATTAATATTTTTAATTTTATTAAATATATTTAATATTTAATTATTAAGATAAAATAAGATTTTATTATTTAAAGTTGTTTAGATTTTAATAATCATATATTTTATTATTTTTAAAATTTGAAGTTGTTATATATATATATATATATTAAATGCATTTAAATACAAGAGTCGTGCACCCCCTTTCTACCACCAGAGACCCAATCTTGTCCACCCATTTTATAGATGGTTTTTTTTTGGAATCCCACATTGGAAATATATTTAGCAAAAGCTTCACAACTATCCTATAAAAATGCCAAGCTTGCATTAGGCTTGAGAATATTGGGCCCATCTTATGACTATTAAATGGCCATTAAGAAGCATATTGGTCAACTCAAGTTGGGTTTGGACTATTTATTGGGCTTTTGAATGTTAGGCCTAATATGAGTTAAATAAAAAAAAGATGGAGGTTCGAACTTATGAACTAATCAGGTTGATCCACTTATTTGGTGGTTGGACCGTTGGATAGACCATTCAATGTCGGTTCATATTAATTTTGGTCTAATTAAGTGAATCACACTGAATTAAGGTCCAATTGACAATTTGACCGGTCAAACTGGCTTGTTCAATTAAGTTTTTAAAACAAAACAATTTCATTAGCATGAATTTCACCATAACTTTTCTAAATATCCCAAAATTTTGATTGGAGGAATGAAAATATGCGGAAATGCTATAATGACATGTAGGGTGCATAGGTTAGTGTGTCAACATAATCTTTTGAATTTGTTTGATTCAAAATATTCTTTACCTCAAAGACTTAACCTATGTTAGAAGTAATTATGAGTATCAAATTATAATTTGGTTAGATTTATTTTATTGTTGTAAGGTTAAGAAGTTTTTTAATCCTCTTGCCAAGCCATAGATTGAGTGGTAAACTTTCTACTCCACCAATAAATGTAGTGTGCATTAGAAGGGGAGAGCACTTTTTTTAGGTCCAATTATTTAAGTTTGTTTGGAATAGCTTTTTGAGTTATAGTAGAGTATAGAAAAAGATGTCAACAAAATAGCTGGATGGTATTTGATAAATCAAGTTAACTATTAGCATGTTAGCAAAAGTTAATATTTATTTTCATTTTAAATATAATATTTATCTATTATTAGTTTAACTTAAATAGAAGATAATTACTATTATTTTAAATTAGAGTATAAGACAGACTCAAACATGATTTGTATTTAAATATTCATCAAATCATCAATGGGAAAGTTATGACATATTTTCTTAATCTTCTTCTTTCCTTATATGATGTCATAGCCTTTATGCTCATCTTTCTCCTATGATTCGTGACCCACACTTTGTCTTTTAAACCTCACCCACTTTTTACTACTCTTCTTCCTTATTCTCTTTCCTACTTTGATAGATTTTCTTTATGGGATGGTTGGAGTCTATGTTATTATTCTCTTTCTCGTTGCTTCTCCTCTCTTTCCCTCTACATCTTACTCTCATCTTTGTGTTTGAAAGAAATGATGATCACCAAGGTTATCTCTTATTCTTAATTGATCATCTTTCTTGTGCTGGTCTAAAACATCACCATTTTTTCATTTTTGATGATTGGTACTTTCTTTATAGCTATACAAGATCTTTTCTTTGTTAGCATGGTCCCTTTTTAGATATTCCTCATTAATCCTTTTCATAATAATTTTTTTTCCATTATTAAATTCTCTCTCTCATGATTTAAATCTTTCAATCTCTAGTTTAGTTGAGCTTCTAAATTACTAGCACTATCCAATTTTGTTTGAGATCTCCATTCTCAACCAAAATTTCAATTTTTTTTTCCAGCATCCAACCTTTCAACTTTAGATTTCCAATTTGTGATGATTTCCTTTGCTTTTGGTTTTTGTACTCAAATATTTTCCATTTTTACTACTACTTTCCTTTGTTAAATGATCCGAGCCTTGACTTTGAGTTGTTAGTACATGAAGTATTTTCTTCCATGTTTGCCATGAATTTTTTTTTCTCTTAGCATTTTAGTGAGATTGTCATATTAATCATTAAGTGATTGATTATTTCTCTAGAAATCCTCAATTAGTTCAATAAGTGGTTATCTTTTCAAGTTTCATTTTCCATTCCCATCATTTTCATTTAAACCTTTGTCATTTATAAGATTTAGTATCTTTTTCCCCTTATCCTAGGTCTCTATTTTATTTCTTTTTAGCTATTTATCATTTTCATGATGCATGCAATTTTTTTAAAAAAAGAAAAGAAAAAAGAAAAGAAAGAAGAAGACCCAATAGATTCTCTTCATCAATGCTTTGTCATCTCTTATTCAGACCTTCAACAAACTTTCTTTAACCAAAAAAGAAAAATTGCTTTATTTTTCACGCTTTTTGTCGTCTTACCATTTTCAATTGACACTTAAAACTCCCTTTCCAATCCATAAGCCTTCTTGCATACTTATCTATATGCTTGACTTGTTGAAGAAAGAATGAAGAATTTGTTAAAGGGATATGGATAGAATGGAACTAAAACACAGTAGATGATTTTTAAGCAATTCTTAAGCTTTTGGTGTTTGTCTTTGAGATGATTTTGAGAGAATATAGATCAATGTGGTGATAATCAATCCATATACATAGTTGCCTTATAATTTCCATCTTTTCCTTACCTTCTCATTTTTCTCTTTCACCATCTTTTACAATTCTCTCACCCTCTTTTTGAGTTAGGTCACAACCCTTATCAAGTTTGATTTCTCACTATTTATCTGTTTTAACTCATTGTTTATCCATTTGATTCACTTCCTTGCTGATAAAAGCTCCTAAAACGTTTTGGAAATATAACTTAAGAAGATCCCACTACTCTCACCTAGCCTCTAAACCATCAAGTTGAATCTATTCAGCACTTGGACTTCGAGGAGACCACTCTCTACTAAAAGTTGAATACAAATCTATTGCCTCTATTGCTATCAAACTCAACTAGGTGTGCTCTCTTTTGATTGAACTACATGTTTGGATTCTTCAAACATTTGTGATTTTTTACGATAACGTTGGTGCAATGCAATTATGTTCCAACCCTATGTTTCACTCTCGTGTGAAGTTTATGGCCATTGATTTTTTTTCATTCATGATTGGGTTTAACATGGTGTTCTTCATGTTGCTCATATGTCATTAGAAGATTAACTAGCAGATGCTTTAACAAAACCACTACGTCACAATTGATAGTCATGGGTTCCTTGTAAGTAGATAAGTTATCCATAATCAGTACATGGATTTAGACAATCCAGTAGAGATTGTACTGTACTACCTCTTAATTGGAGGGATGACTTATCTTAGTTTTCGGAATGAATTTCCCATGATGAGTGCACTAGTGTATGTGATGCACACTGGATAAGACTTACGGTAAATCATTACAAAAGACTATCAAGTGTCATGATTCACCAAGGTATTATTATGCATAGAGTCTCAACCTTGAGAGGATATTGAGCCTATATCAAAATCAACAGGAAGCATTGACCTATGGGTGAGACCCTAAAGTGGTCATATATCCTTATGCATTGCGTCACTACTAATGGAGGTTGGTGGCAACAATTATTCTCAATAGAGGCATCATGATATCTCATGGGATTGAGAAAATGTGTTCCATTGGGTGAACCAAGGACATGTGATTATGAAATCTATAGCCATAGTAATTCCTTTAGTGTAATTTGACATATTCACCTTGAAATTAGAGTACGCCAGTTGATCACATAATAAGTGAGATCTTTAATATAAGGATTGGAGGGTAATCTTAATATGTGATAACACTATCTTGTTAGATTACGAACACCAGTTTATGGAGAGTTTGCATGTAGTAGATAGTAGGTGACAGACTTGAGCTTCATCTCGTTGTTATTTACATAAGGTACTAGAGTGCAATTGATTCTCTATAGTGGAATATTGAATCAACTTAAGAATTGGATTATGAGGGAGCCAATAATCCTATGGGTCCCAATAGTCCTCGCTTCGAACTTATATACCATGATGACATATGAGGAGTAAACTAGCTTTAGGTTCACTTTTCCTTCTTTTCCTCTCTTCTTCACGTGCAACCATTTTTTTTTCTATTTTTCCCTTCTTTTTTCCCATTTCTTTCCCTTTTTTTTTCTTTCTTATTTCTTTCATTTATTCTCCATTACATCAACCAACTCCCTTACCACTATGCATGAATCCACCAAGCCTTTATCACCGATGACACCATCTTCAGCATCGCTCCAGCCACCACTAGCCACTACACTCTTTCTCTCATTCTCCTATTCTTTCTCTCTCTCTCTCTCCCTCCCTCCATCAATTTCACTACCACCACTTCCAGCCACATGAAGTTCCCATGGTTACCTTGATTCGTGCCCAATTGGTGTCTCAGCTGATTCGTGTCCAGCTGGTGCTCCTTGATTGAGGGAGTAATCAACAAAATTTATAACCTATTACACCATGAACTAGGGTAGCAAAGACAAAGCTACTATAGCATAGTGGCTCTAGGATCATTCACTGGGATGGGTTTTCACTTTGCAAATGATATTAATTCAAAGCTGAATTGGTGCTTTTTCATTTCAAGGTTAGCTTTAAAAGAAAACATAAAGATGTATGAATGAAAAAGGTTTGGTTTTAAACTAACCAAAAATAGTAACTGATTTTACTTAAAAAGAAAAATGTTTCTTGGAGTTCAGACCACTAGGCTCAGGTTCTTCATACAAAAAGGAGAGTTCCAGTCACTTGTTTCTTTTCCTCGCATTAGAGAATTAACATATAGTTAATTCTCTAACCGGTGTTGTACAGATGCTTCCCATTAATGGGTTCAAACACTAAATCCCTCTCACTGATGCATCTTGCAATGGCTCATACCTCTCACCTAGCACTTGCCATTCAAGATGATCTTTAACCTTGGATTACCCGTCAAAAGCTCGCAAGAGATAACTAATGGATGTCTTCTTGGAGTCCAAAAGCTTACCAAGTGTTGGCTATTCTAGAAAATCCTACCTTCAAACCACCTACCAAAAGCTCGCAAGAGATAAACTAGTGCATCTCCATGGACGGAGATCACTTGCCTTACCAAGTGTTGGCCCAGGTGATTTAAAGGCATTTTAAGTTAACTAAAAAGATAAAAACCATTAATGGGTCACACTTTCTCTTCATTAAAAACTAAAACAACAAAACTTCCAAATTATGCATGTGGAAACTTACCCGGATTTCCTTACTCCAAGAGACGAAAAGCCTAGCCTCTCATCCTCTGAGGAAAAATCCTCAGAGTTTGGTTAGCAAGAAAATGGAAATGAAAGAGAAGGAAAAAATAGAGCAAGGCTCTGTATATTCTATATATTTATATATCTATATCTTTTACAGTGGATGCAAGGGAATATATATAGAGACGTTTTTCCAACCTTCCTAACTAAGAAATCTTATGGTTGGTGGATTACAAGGAGAAGAATGGAAATTTATACAAAAATATCTGAAGAAAAGATCTAAAAGAGTTGGTGGACAAATATCGGGAAGCACTAAGGACCATTTCGCAGGTGTAAACGAGGTCTGCGAGATTTCGTAGATGCACAAAAAGGGCTGCGAAATCACTTCGCAGCAAAAGACTGATTTCGCAGCTCTGCGAAGTTGGCTTTTATCTTGCAGTATTCGGCTTCCAACGTGTCGCAAATATCGGGAAACTTCAGGAGGAATTCTACAGCACTGTGCAAAATGGCTGCAAAATCATTTCGCAGCAAAAGGGTGATTTCGTAGCCGTGCAAAATTCTTCCTTCAGCTTGGAGTGATTGGATTCCAATGGCTGTAAATCCTTCATTTCAACTCCGAATTGCACACCGTTTGAAGCGTTGGATTTTTGACTTCCTGAGCTTTGAAATGGTATATAGTATGTAGAAAATGGACTTCGGGAAGTGCTCCAAAAGTATGAAAGAAGACTGCAGCTGCTGTTTTCTATTTTCTTCACTCTGTTTTTCCTCTCTTCGTTGTTCTTTCCTTGCATACTTTGAACGACTTTGGCAAAGGGATATGGAGCTCCAAAGCTTGGTTCTTCATGAATTTGAGCTTCCAAAAGCTTTGCCATGAACTATATACAGCTCTCCCTCATTCTTGGATTGCTTTGGTGTAGTTAAAAGCTATCAAAAACACCAAAACTTAACACAATTTGATTAGAAACGATTGCAAGGGTCCTTAACATGTCAATTGAGTTAAAAGGTAATAATTACTACTCAAGAGTGTTTAAAAGAGTTAATTACAAGCTATGAAATAGCACTTTTTGAGTAGTAATCATACCTTCCCTATCCTCTTAGAGTCACTATGCACTACATCTTGCTGCCACTACCTATGCATCTTTCTCTCCTTAGGGTTTTCCAAATATGAGGTAAATTTGGTTCATTTTGATTTTGAGAAAATAAAGGCTATGCTTAAATGAGAAAAACACCCAAGAGAGGGGTGAATTAGGTTTTTCAAAAACTTTTTCAGCACAACAAATTCGAGCATAATATAATAAAAAATAAAGAGATAGAATTAGAGAATTCAAACTTGGATTTTATAGTGGTTCGACACTTTCTTGCCTACCTCCACTCTCTTCAATCTCCTAACCGAGTGAGAGTCCCACTAACTTGAAGCTTCAACCAAGCTTCCAATCCTTTACACTTGGATTCCGGCTCCAATGCGCTCTTACACAATCTCTTCAAGAATCAAACCTCTTGAAGGCTTTAACACTCAATTCTTACAAGAATGAATCCCTCAACCTAGCTCAATGATAGCTCAAATACTAATCAAAGCTAGGATGACTCACAAGGGTGCACTAAAGATATGCAAGTGAGGATTTAATGCACTAAGAAAGAAATGAGAGCTTTTAAGGCAATAACAAGTGGGTAGACAATTGATTCCAAGTGTTCTCTATGTCAAAAATGAAGTGGAGCTCTCAATTTATAGGTTTCTAAGCTCGGGAGCCAAGAAAAGCAAAAAGTAGCCTCAACCAATCGAGCTGGGGGTCGATTGGTTCACTAGAAGTTGGAGCATTTAATGCTTTGGCAGGTTACCGTTGCCTCGACCGGACCTCAGCCGGAGGTCAACTAGGAAAGAGGGTACCTTAACCGGGAAGGGAAGGCTACTGGATGAGAGAGAGTGTTTTTGACACTCCTCGATCGGACGTAGACTGGGCAAGGGCAATCGATCGATCGGTTCCTTGGCCGGTTAAGCAGGTTGGCCTGTGCCTCGACCAGTTCAGCCTTTTGGCCTTGAAAACCTATCTTTTTCAATTCTTTTCCTTTCTAACTCTTAGGCAAGATCTTTAGGTAAATTAATATGCCAATTTTGAAACGTTTTGCCTAAGGTACATTTGATAAAACTCAGGTTTTAATGAAATTGTAATTTTAAATAATAAACCGAGTTTTCAAATATGCATGAAAAGAGATGTAAAACCTAAGTGCACCTATGCATTCATCTTACATTTGTTTCCTATGATCAAAAGTCTTCCAAAAGTCTCGATCTTGTATCCATTTAGTCGTTTGATGAATTTCCAAATTTATACCTGAGATTTTTTACCATTCAAACCAATTAGTCACTTAACCATGATTTGTTATCATCAAAACTTGATTAGGAGAACCCTTGGGCTAACAATCTCCCCATTTTTTATGATGACAAACCTTGGTTATCTAGGAGAAGAAAAAATCTCCCTCTCAAACCAATCATGGATCAGTCAATCAAAATTTATGAATTTAAAACCAAGATAATCAAGACATGCGAATTTTCAATAGGAAACAGTGTAAGTCATGAAACATATAGCATATCATATATATAGTAAAGTCAAATGTACACGAAACATAAACATATAAGCTAATCCAAATAGATGATATGACAATGATATGCATGTAGGTTTCCTAGACCCTAGATCCTAAATATCTCTCCCCCTTTTGGCCACATAAAAAAAAAAACGAAGGAGGTCTCTATGAAATCAAGGCTGAGGAGGTGGAGGTGGAAACAGGGAGAGTAGGTAAGCCATCATCTCCTCATGCTGACTCTTCTAGAGACTCTCAATGCTCTCAATCCTCTGTTGGATATGCTCAAATGTAGCCTGCTACTGATCCATGCGATCTTCCATATGCTCAAATCTTTGCTATAGATACTCAAATTGAGAGGAGAAGCCAGTCTGATATTGATCCATGCGATCCTCCATGGAGTAAAATCGAGTATCACTGACTACTACAAGCTCCTCTATGTGAGTGCCAAGAGAGCTGATCTGAGCAGATAAGTCTATCCAAGGCTCGTGATCAGGAGCGTCAGGTGCTTGATGAGGTGATGTCTCTGCATGAGGAGGCTCAGTGAATGATGGTTGAGAAGATGGTCCCGCTGTATATGTCGGCTCAGACATCATCGGCTAAAAATATATAGCCTCAAACTGAACACCCTTTGAGTGGAGTGGAGGAATGTCAAGCTCGGGCTTTCTTTGCTCAAAGCCTCTCTGAGGGTCTAACCCACCCTCCATCTCTCGAATCTTGGCCTCCTCCTCTACTCTAGGATGCACCTGTCCCTATCCTCGGGCTTGTACCGGTGGTTGCTCTGCTCTCTTAATCCAGGATCCATCGGGGCCTCTTCAAACTTCATCTGCCCCAAAGATTGCTCATCATATGTATCATAAATATTGGGGGCCTCAAAATCTGTCTCTCTGCTCAAATCAACCTCGACATCCTTGAACACTCTAGTGAGGAAGCGGTCATAGGGGAGTACACAAGTCGTGCTCTCGCAACATGATATCATGTGCATCATCATCAGTACCCCACATGAATCCATCTCCCCGTCAGAATGGAGTCCACGAGGAATGCCTCAAGGTAGGAGACCCCATCTCGGTGTTCGCCTCATGGCAACAGGATGGAGTAGATCATGTGGTGAAGTACTTGACTAATAACGGTCAGGCTATGGGCCAATGGTTTGCCCATGACCTAGGCGTCTGCAAGTCCACATATTCTCTAAATGGCCTCTTTAGGCTCAAAACCCGGCACAGTGGGCTAAGCCTTGGACTCATACACCTTGAGTCCAATTGGAGCAATATCTAAAATACGATAGATGCTCTCCGGGTCCAGTTGGATCTCAACACCTCTAACGGTGGAAATAATTGGTCCACCAAGTCCATATGTCACTCTCAAGTAGAATGCTCGCACTAATGTCGGGAAAATCGGCTCCGAAATAGTCACTATGGGAAACTACCCCATTCGTCCGAAAAGTCCCTCAAACCCGAAATGTTGTAGTTGGGAGAAATTGATACTTCTCCATGTAACTACTTTCCTCTAAACGAATTTCTGTTTGTACCTCTTATAATCCTCCACGGTGCTAAAAAGGGTCGTTTCAAACCTTGCCTTTTGGTGAGCCTCCGTCTGAGCAGGCTGAGACAGCTTAGTAGGGCACTTGCCCTGTGCCCTAGAGACAACCATCTCTCTCATATGAGCCATCAGAAAAGCAAAGATGAAGGAGACGAGGCTGGTAGAGAGAGAAACACACACCTAAAACCTTAGGTGCGCGGGAAAAGAGTTGAAACCAGTTGTGATGCACGTTGAAGGAGGAGAAGCCATCCCAAATCCAAAGCCCTAGGTCCCAAAACCAAAGCCCTAGCCTCCAAAAATCAATTTGAAGCCCTTAATCTGCTATAATGGCCTCAAAATACCTTCTTGGCAGTTGAATTGGCAGAACACTTGAAGAACCAGAGAAAACGAGAGAGAAAATGAAGTGCAGGGAGGTATTTAAATCGCTAGCCCCGACAAACCAGTCGACCGGTCCTGATTCGGTTGACCGCTTGATTAACGGTCAACGTGGTCAACTTTTCAATTTTTGTGCATTTTCTCATCTCGTGATCCTCCATGCCCTTTTCAGTTGAAATCCCTAATTTTTGATGCCTAATGCCAAGGGAATTTTGATTTTTGGTAAAAAATTGACCATTTATCTAAGTATATGTCTATATGATGCATATGACATGAAATTCATGCAATCAGAAGGTATATTCATCAAGAATTCATTAAGCAATCATTAGATCATAAAGAAATCACCCCTAGTTGTCTTCTAATATCAACAAATTGTTCTTCACTTTGAGGTTTTGTAAAAATATCGGCAAGTTGATCTTTTGTGCTTACAAATTCAAGTGTAATGTCACCCTTTTGTGCATGGTCTCTAAGAAAATGATGTCTAATCTCTATATGCTTAGTCCTAGAGTGTTGCACGAGATTTTTTGAAATATTTATGGCACTAGTGTTATCACATTTAATAGGAATATGCTCAAAAGATAAATCAAAATCACTAAGTGTTTGTTTCATCCAAAGAATTTGTGCACAACACAAACTGGCTGCTATGTATTAGGCTTCCGCCTTTGACAAAGCTACTGAATTTTGCTTCTTACTATGCCATGAAACAAGTGAGTGTCCTAGGAAATGACAAGTGCCACTAGTGTTTTTTTCTTTCAACCCTACAACTGGCAAAATGGGCATCCGAGAATCCAATTAATTCAAAGTCATCACTCTTAGGATATCATAAGCCTATGTCCATTGTCCCTTTCAAATATCTAAGAATTTGTTTTACGACACTTAAATGAGATTCTTTAGGACAAGATTGAAATCTAGCACACAAGCATACATTAAACATGATGTCGGGTCTAATAGCGGTCAAATATAGCAAAGAACCTATCATGCCTCTATACATAGTTGAGTCAATGGATTTATCTTTCTCATCCTTATCAAGCTTGATGGATGAGCTCATTGGAGTCTTCATTGTTTTGGCTTCTTCCATGTTGAACCTTTTGAGAAGATCTCTTCTATATTTTGCTTGATTGATGAAGGTTCATTCCTTTAGTTGCTTGATTTGAAGTTCAAGGAATAAGTTGAGTTCTCCCATCATGCTCATTTCAAACTCACTATGCATGCACTTAGAAACTTCTTCACAAAGAGAGACATTAGTAGCTCCAAAAATAATATCATCAACATATATTTGAACTAAGAGCATATCAATTTCTTTGGTCTTTATGAAAAGAGTTGTGTCAATTTTTCCCATTTTAAAACCCTTTTTCAAAAGAAATTTACTCAATCTTTCATACCATGCTCTAGGTGCTTGTTTCAAACCATAAAGTGCCTTTTTAAGTTTAAAAACATGGTTAGGAAAGTTAAAACTTTGAAAACCGGGTGGTTGTTCAACATATACTTCTTCATTTATAAAGTCATTCAAAAAAGCAATTTTCACATCCATTTGATATAAAATAAAGTCTTTAAAGCATTCAAAAGCAAGTAGCATCCTAATGGCTTCCAACCTAGCTACGGGGGCAAAGGTTTCTTCATAATCTATCACTTCTTCTTGATTAAAACCTTGGGCTACCAATCTTGATTTATTTCTAACAATTATGCAGTTTTCATCCATTTTATTTCTAAAGACCCATCTAATTCCAATAACACTTTGATTTGAAGGTATTGTCACTAATTCCCATACTTCGCTTCTTTCAAATTGATTTAACTCTTCTTGCATAGCAATCATCCAATTTTCATCAACTAAAACATATATTTTTAGGTTCAATTTGAGATATAAAAGCAAGATTATTGCAAATATTTCTAAGAGATGATCTAGTTCTTATCCCACTACATGGATTACCTATAATTTGATCTTGTGGGTGGTTGATGACAAACTTCCAATCTTTAGGAAGGTCTTGGCTTGATTCACCTTGCACTTGTTGAGGAGAGGGTAGTGCCAATGGTGATTCTTCTTTCTTGGGATCCTCTCCAATTTCTTCTTGTTGTCTTCTATTTTCAATTTGCAATTTTCCCATGGAGGTCTCCAAGCCTAAATCATCATCAAAACTCTCTCTTTCTTGGAGAGAATTGTTAGATTCATAAAAAATAACATGGATGAACTCCTTTACAACCATGGTTCTTCTGTTGAAAACTCTAAAGGCTTTACTTGAAGTTGAGTAACCAAGGAAAATTCCAACATCCGATTTTGCATCAAATTTTCCAAGGTTGTCTTTGGTGTTTAATATAAAACATTTGCACCCAAAGACTTTGAAATAGCTAATGTTGGGTTTCTTGTTTTTCCAAAGCTCATAGGGAGTTTTCTTAAGAATTGGCCTCAATCATATTCTATTTAAAACATAACAAGAAGTGTTAACCGCTTCGGCTCAAAAATATTTTGGTAAATTGGTTTCATTTAACATGGTTCTAGCCATTTCTTGAAGAGTTCTATTTTTTCCTTTCAACTACCCCATTTTGTTGAGGAGTTCTAGGAGCCGAAAAATTGTGGTTAATACCATGCTCATTGCAATATTCTTCAAAATCAATATTTTCAAATTCTCTCCCATGATCACTTCTTATATAAGTAATTGTAAAATCTTTTCATTTTGAACCTTATTGCAAAACTTTGAAAACTCATAAAAGGCTTCATTCTTTTGACTTAAAAACAAAACCCATTTGTATCTAGAGAAGTCATCCACAATAACATATGCATAATATTTTCCTCCAAGACTTGCTGTCCTAGAAGGACCAAATAAATCCATTTACAAAAACTCAAGAGGCCTAGATGTTGAAATGAAATTTTTGTTTTTGAAAGAATTTCTGATTTACTTTCCCATTTGACAAGCTTCACAAACTTTGTCTTTTTGAAAATTTATTTTGGGAAGGCCTCTAACAAGTTCATCTTTGTTGAGTTGGGAAATGAGGTCCATGTTAGCATGTCCCAACCTCTTATGCCATAACCAACTTTGATCATCCATGCTTGAAAAGTATCTATCATGGCCATCATATTTTGAAATATTTATTTCGTAAACATTATCACATCTATGGCCCATGAAGATGGTTTTATCATTTTGAATATCCTTGATGATGCAATGAGATGCTTCAAAAATCACTTTAAAACCTTTGTCATAAAGTTGACTAATGCTTAAAAGGTTATATTTTAAACCATCCACTAATAAAACACTTTCAATAAGAGAGGATGTGCCATTACCAATGTTGCCTTGACCAATGATTCTTCCTTTTGCATTGTCTCCAAAGGTAACATATTCTCCATTTTTCTTTGTAGGGAAAGCAAACTTGGATTCATCCCCAGTCATGTGTCATGAGCATCCACTATCCAAGAACCACTTATCCTTCTTTGAACCCTACAAAATAAAATTCAAGTTGATTTAGGTACCCATATCTTTTTGGGTCCTTAAGGGTTAGTGACCTTGGATTTTTCAGTCCAAACCTTTTTAGCTTTTGCATTTGAATTCTTTTGAGAACCATTTCTTAAGGGACATGTACTACTAATGTGCCCTCATCTTCCACAAAAGTTGCAAGTGGTAGAAGGACTTGCACTTGAGGATTCTTTTACAAAGTAGTTTTTAAAATACTTTTGAGTTTTTGAAGATTTGAATCCTAGCCATTGTTTGTCAAAAACACATTTTTGGCTAGCTAGAATCATTTCAAAAGATTTTTTTCCACAAGAAAAAATTGAAAGAGATGAGGTCAACCATTAATTTTTGTTTTTCAAAATCTTATTTCCATTTCTCAAAATCTAATTTTCTTTTTCAAGATGAGTTTTAGAAATTTCAACAATTGAAAATTTTCTTTCACTTCTTCAAGTTCTTGAATTTTCTTTTTAAGAGAATTATTTTTCAAACTAAGTTTTTCAAAATCCTCATATAATTCTTCAAAAACATCATGCATATCTTCATCACTAAAGTTAGAGTTTACATCATCAAGTTCATTTATTACCATGAAGTACATGTTTGCCACTTCTTTCTCATTTTCTTTTTCGGAGGATTCTTCACTTTCACTCCAAGTGGCCATCATTGCCTTCTTCATTCTTCTCTTAGCTTTACTTTTGTAGAGAGGACAATCATATTTAATGTGTCCCAGTTTTTTGCATTTGAAACACATTAAATCTCTTGTCTCTTCCCATTTCTCCTTGTCACCATGAGATGAAGATTTTTTTAGAAAGGTCTTTTCTAGAGGTGAAATTTCTTCCTCTAAACCTTTCATCTCTCATGTATTTGTTGAGCTTTCTTATGATGAGGGCTAAATCATCATCTTCTTCACTTGTTTTTTCTTCTTCAACATCTTCTTTTTCCTTAGTTGTAGCTTTGAGAGCTGTGCTCTTCTTCTCTTTGTCTTCACCCTCTTGTAGCTTCTTTGCCAAATTGATCTCATATGTCGGGTTTTAATGAAATTATAATTTTAAAGAATAAATTGAGTTTTCAAAGATGCATTAAAAGATATGTAAAACATAAGTGCACCCATGCATTCATCTTACATTTGTTTCCTATGTTTCCTATGATCAAAAGTCTCGATCTTGTATCTATTTGGTCATTTGATGAATTTCCAAATTTATACCTGGAATTCTTTACCATTCAAACCAATTAGTCACTTAACCATGGTTTGTTATCATCAAAACCTGATTAGGAGAACCCTTGGGCTAACAGATTTGTATAGCAGTTATTTGTGACTTTAGATTTTTGTTTTATGGCATTGGATATTTGCTTTGAATTGGGTTTCCACCTAATGTGGGCTAATTATTATTACTTAGGCTTTGTTGCTTCAGGTTACTATTGTTAAGGTTTGGGCTTAGACTTTGATTTTAGTTTTTTTTTTTTTTTTTTTTTAGGTTTATTAATTTTTAGATTGCTGATGATTTTAGGCCTAAATTAATCTAATTTGAACTATTGATTTGGTTGTTGCTTTGTTTGGGTTGGGCTTGTGTATTATTGGTTTAGGCCTTTTATTTGACCCTATATTCATTTTTGTGCATGGGCTAGCTTTACATATTTTTTTTTTTTTGGCTAATAGGAGCAATTGGAAGGTAGAATAAGGCTTGAGATGACACACATACATGACTTGAATTTTCTTGAATTGAAAAACAAGTTGGATGCTTTGGAAACAAAATTGATAGGAGAGTGGCTTGATGGGAAGTGGAAAATGGCTCTATAGGGTTTTCATGATGTTTTTTTATGAGTCTTTTTGCTATTTATTTTAGGTGAAGGCAAAGCATTTGAGGCGAGAAAGGGAGGGCTTTCTCTTGGCTTGTTTTCAAATTTTTCAAGTAAGAGAGAATGTTGAGGGTTTGATACTTGAACTTCACCTTGAAGCTACTTGGATTATTTTGCTGTGTTTCGGTACATCCCTATCCCCTTCATGTAATTATTTATTTATTTATTTTTGTTTATTTATTTATGAAAAAATGGTATCCCTTTGATACTAATTGAAAAATGGGTATTGCTTAAATACCACTTGAATAATGACCGAAAGTCCAATAGGGAACACCTAGAGGGGGGTGAATGGGTGATTTAAAAATTTAAATAAATATTTATAAATTATAACCAACTTTTTACCCTAAAAGATATTAGAGATGTCCCAAATAAATGGTTATACCTAGAATTTTTAGGTATACAAAAATATGATTTTTAAATTTTGAGATAACCTGTAGTTGGTTAAGGATAAAGATAAAAAACTTGTTGATAGCTAAAATATAAGTATTGAGATATATTATGGATAATGATAATCACTAGAATAACTACCCTAACAAACTCAATAACAACCTCAACAAATGAATCAAAGGATATCTTGAGAAAAGTTGGGAATAATAATAATCGGTACACATTAGTTGAGATGAAGACAATAACAACTTGATGCCCAACCACAACCATTATGGTAGAGTAGTTAAGAGTTTTGTGTGAGCCAGGAGCCAACTTTCAACAGGTTAGCATTGAAGCTGAAAATTTTAACCTTGTTGGAAGGTTTGAAGGTTTGAATGAGGGGAAGTGTATGAAGACTCATTTTCTACTCTTTATTAGGCCTCTCAAAGGAAAAGAAGGCTTTGGAAGTTGGGTTTGATGGTTGCACCAAATTATTGATATTTTTGAGGGGGTGAGTTAATTTTTCACTTGGATTCCTATCACCGAACCACGACAAATCAATTGGACATGTGGGAAGTTCGAGTGCTAAAGGTGTTTTGTTGGAAATTTCATGCTCCCTTAGTTAAGGACTCTACTTAATAAAAAAATTAAGGAATTGTTTGAAAACTATTTTCGAAAATTGTTTTCTATATTTCAAAACAAAAAAAGAAAAAGAAAAAAAAAACAAATATCTTTACCAACTAGGAATTTAGGTGTTTTCATTGAATATTTTTTTATTTATTTTCAGGTATTTTTACTTGTTTTAATTTTATTTATGAGGGTTGTTTTAAAAAATAATTAATAAAAAAAATTAAAAATAAAATATTAAATATGAAAATTATTTTTAGAACATATTTAATAATAGAGAACCATTTAAAAACATTTTTGTTTGCCAAAGAGAAACATAGATTTGTTTTATATAACATTAGATGACGATTTCTAAAATCTATTTTTCAAAACTGTTTTAAACAATACTTTCCAAACAAATCTAAACTTTTATAACAAAAATGCTAGTTTGGAGTTTTACCTAGATTTAAGGGGAATTATCTTCATTTCACATCACAGAAACAAGAAAAGGGAATCAATAGTTAATTAAGATACATTTAGGTTGCTCAAAGAGAACTAAGACAGGGAAAAAAAATACAAGTTCTGAATCAAAACCCTCAAATCAACTCTCCCCAATACAATATTTAGCTTGTTATTTTTATTCCTTTTTTCTTTGAAAGCCAAACTACTTCAAAAAAAAAATGAACAATGAAAAATGTAAAACAATACACAGAATCTGATTTCTCGGAGATTTTCTCATCAACAAAACAAAAAGTCTAAAGATGCAAAGTAAAAAATGGGTCTGGGAGTAAATACACATATCGGAAGAACAAATCCTTGATCTTCTACAATGCTTGGAAGCTCTGTTATTAGCTAAGCTGAGACAAACTTTGCACCAAAAGAAAAAAATTTCAGTGGTGGGGTTCATTGGATTGAGGTATGAAATACTTGGAAGAGAAAATGAAAACGAGGCCTTACGATATCCATAGAAGTAGAAATCAACATTATTAGGATTATTATGAATATGATTGGTTCAGTGAAGGTTTGAGCATGGTTGGAAAACACCAGTGGGATTGAAAATTTGGAAGAGATGAGGCATGTGTGGGCACTAGCGCACTACACAATGAGATGGACCGCCACGCCTAGTCAATCTTCACCTAACGTAGCTTATCTAATTTTTAAATTCAATTTAAGACAATAAAATATTAAAGCTCCACCGATTTTAGCCTTGAGGATAAGGCTTTTGATGGGGGGAAGGGGGGCATGTGAGAGAGCAAGTGTTCTGAAGAACATCAATTCTAGTAGAATTGTTTATGTTGTCAACCTTGATTAGCGAGCTATCATGTTTCCTATTATTTTTCTTTGTATATTTCTCAGTAAGGCAAAACATATAGAATCAAGGAAATCATAATGGGGAATCAATGTGAAATTTCAATAAAAAAATACTCAGAAACTTGTCTCTAAATTTTACATCTTCTCTCTAGCCATTAGAGATTCCTAAAAGGCTAATCCGTAATAATTAAATTACTCAAACCTTCCATTTTCATACCTTAGTTCACCTAGAATTCTCCAATTTCAAGTCTCGGTGTATTTTGGATTTTGGGTGTTGCCAACTTGCTTAACCCCCTTGACTGAACCACTTGAGTAAACAAAGTAGGTGTATAGCATTACTCTCAAACTACCCTTTAGTGCAATCTTTTAATCTCAAATCCCACTACAAGGAAAAAGATATATGATGACATTTATAACGAGTCACCATAAACATAGGGTGTCACTACAACATAGCGTCACCTTCTCCACTGACACCATAGAGGGTACCAATTGGTGACGTATTTGAAAGTGACACCAAAGTAGATAAATGATGACACATTCAGAAGTGACACCATATATTTCTAGTGATGATAGGATGTCACATTAAATGCATCAACTTTGAGTTATGATGTCACATTAAATGCATCACCTTTGAGTTATGGTGTCACATCATTGTAAATTACTATGGAAGATATGATTGCTTCTAGTTGTAGATTTTTGTAATGCTGATGAATTAACAAGTAAGATTAACCTGTGTATATTTTGTCCATAAATATAACAATCATATTACATTTAACTCATTTTTCTGTAATGTTTATAAAATAACTCATAATACATTGAGCATCTAATAATATTTGTATATCAAATGTTCACAAAAAGATAGTACGTCCAACATATCAACCCATCAAAACTAAAAAAGAAGAGTGACTACATACTAAAACATGATTTAGAAATGTTAAAGATCCCAAGATTCATGTATACCACCATTTCATAAGCATAAAACCGACTAACTATAAAATGACATAAAAGTCGCATCTAAAAATCTAAAATTCTCAGTACCAATTAAACTAACGTTTATGTCCTACAACGTATGACATAAGAGTTGCATTTAAAAACCTAAAATCTTGTTGCCTTCTTCTTTCTTTTTATTCTCCATTCCACCCTCCCAAGACTGTATACCTGCATTTCATAGTTTAATGAGTTTTATAGATTTTATTGAAGAAAATAAATATGGATCGATATTATCATAAATGAACAAATCTAAGGACTAATTTTTATTTTTTTTTTTCAAATAGAAACATTGTTCAAAGAATAAGCAATACTATACAATACCTATGGAAAAATTCATGTAGTAGCTAAGGGACTCACCATGCATGGTGATCATGATGCATCAACATGATTCATGATTAGTTGTAGCACAAAAGTAGCCCATTCTCCTCTAATTTCATTGAATTCTACTCGAGAATATGTTTTTTTATCACCAAATTGAAATCAAATAAGAAAATAACATTAAAATGCATAACATGTGGAAGCCTAAAACTATGTACAATTCATTAAATAAGTAATACCTTTGAAGCAATAATTTTAGGATAAAAAATTATCTCTTTAATGAATCTCATAACAAAGTAGCCACATTCGAACCCTCTTTCTTATCTTGGACACTAAGCGATCAATTATAAAATAACATTAGTACTCATATATATAAATGGTGCAAATGCATAAGCTAAATGTGTAAAAAACAATTATGGATGTCACATAGACTAGTTGCCAAGATGGCTCCCTCTTAGATGTTTTCTTTGTAGATATTTGAAGAAGCCTATGTAAATAAGTTCAATGGGTACATTTTTAAAATAGGTAAATGTTATATGTTTTAATATATAGAAATAAAAAAAAATGTGTTTGAGGTGACTGTAATTTTTTTTTTAAAAAATAATACTATAAAAAATAATAGGAAGATCTTACATGTTTACGATATCCTTTAAGTCCTCACATGGTTTGTGATTCATATGGTCAAGATAGTGGACTATCATTTTCCTTGGCTCAATCACTACCAAGACCCAATGAAAGCTAAAACATTAAAAAAAAAAAAGTAGCATCTAATTAGAAATATAAATCAATCATAAAACCTCAAATTAAAGTATAATATTCGTCACTTACTCGGGGTTGTAGGGCATGAAAACATATTCAGCATCTTGGCACTCTATTAAGATTTTTGACAACAATAGTGCTCTTTTCTCTATTTGAGGAGTACTAAAGCTTGCTCATGATATTGTAAAAGGATTAACAAATATAAATTGTGATTCCTTTTTGTCAATATGTAGTTTGATTCATGCCCAGTCGGTGTGCCAGCTGATTCGTGTCTAGCTGGTGCTCCTTGATTGAGGAAGTAATCAACAAAATTTATAACCTATTACACCGTATACTAGGGTAGCAAAGAAAAAACTACTATAGTATAGCGGCTCTAGGATTGTTCACTGGGAAGGGTTTCAAAATTACAAATGATACCAATTCAAAGTGAATTGGTACTTTTTCATTTCAAGGTTAGCTTAAGAAATAAAACACAAACTTTGGTTTAGAAAGATTTAGATTTAAGCTAACGGAAAAACAAGTAATGGAAATTACTTAGGAAGAAAAACATTCCTTGGAGAGTCAGGTTCACTGGGGAGGTTCCTCATGCAAAAGACATAGCTCAGGTCAGTTGGTTCATTTCCTCGCGTGAGAGAATCAACATATAGTCAATTCTCTAACCGGTGTTGTACAGATACATCCTTTAATTGGATTTCAGCTTTAATTCCCTCTCACTGATGCAACTTGCAATGGTTCATGCCTCTCATGAGCACTTACCATTCAAGATGATCTTTAACCTTGGACTTCCCTTCAAAAGCTCGCAAGAGATAACTAATGGATGTCTCCTTGGAGTCCAAAAGCTTACCAAGTGTTGGCAATTCTAGAAAATCCTACCTTCAAGTCACCTCCCAGAGGCTCGCAAGGGGTAAACTAGTGCATCTCCATGGATAGAGATCACTTGCCTTACCAAGTGTTGGCCCAGGTGACTCTAAGGTGTTTTAAGTTAACTAAAAACATAGAAATCACTAAAGGATTTCACTTCCTCTTCATTAATGGCTGAAACCACAAAGCTTTGCATTCTTGCACTTGGAACCTTTCCCGGCAACCTTAGCTCCAAGGAACTAAAGGTTTAGTTACTCATTCTCTGGGGAAAATTCCACAGAGAGTTCATAACTTAGAAAAAGATGAAAAATACAAAGTGAGAAGGTAAGGCAAAACAAAGGGCCTGAACTTTACTTGCTTTCAAACTTTTACAAAAGGGTTCCTCCCCTTGAGAATAGGCTCTCGAGAGGTATTTATATAAACATAATACAAAACTAATTATTACATGGATATTTACTCTTTTTCCTAACTTAAAAGCTAAGGAATCTTGTAATTGGTGGCTTACAAGGAGAATTTTGGGATTTAGACAACAAAAATCTGATAAAAAATATCTCCCAATGTCTGTAGCAAATATCGGGACACACTAAGGACCATTTCGCAAGAGAAAATGATGTCTGCGAAATTTCGCAGACACTCAAAAAGGGCTGCGAAATCACTTCGCAGCAAAAGGCTAATCTCGCAGCTCTGCGAAGTTGGCTTTCACCTTGAGGCTCTCAGCTTCCAACGTGCGGCATATATCGGGCAACTTCAGGAGGAAATCCACAACACTGTGCAAAAAGGCTGCGAAATCATTTCGCAACAAAAGGGTGATTTCGCAACACTTTGCAAAATGCTTCCTTCAGCTTAGAGTGATTAACTTGCAATGGCTGTAACTTCTTCATTTCAACTCCGAATTACGCACCGTTTGAAGCATTGGATTGTTGACTGATTACTACCCAAAAAGTGCTATTTTACACCTTTAAGTCATTATGTTTTAAGCACTTTTGTGTAGTAATTCTTCATCTTTATTCCAATTGGCATGTTAAGGACCTAGTAATGACTCCTAATCATATTTGTGGCTAGTTTTAGTGTTTTTGACATCTTTTTAGATCATTAAGACAAGCCATCCAGAGGAGAAAAGCAAAGAAAACCAAAGAGAAGCAAAGAGAAGCAAGGAGGAAAACAGAGGACAGCAGCTGCAGTCTTCTTTGGCACTTTTGGAGAACTTCCCAAAGTCCATTTTTTACATGCTATATACCATTTCAAAGCTTAGGAAGTCAATAATCCAACGCTTCAAACCGTGTACGATTTGGATCTGAAACGAGGAAGATATGGCCTTCAGAAGACAACTGCTCCAGGTGTGCGAATGGTGTGCGAAATTCGCACACCCCCTTAGCTGTGCGAATGGTGTGCGAAACTCGCACACCCCCCTTAGGTGTGCGAAAATTCGCACACCCCATGCGTGGTGCGAATTTTCCTCTGTTTTTGCCAACTCCACTTTAGATATTTTCTTTTGTATTTTTTGATGTAATTTCCTTTCTTCTCCTTGTAACAAGGCAATCACAAGCTTTGCTTTTGTAAAAACTATATAAGGGGTGGAAATCACCTCTTGGAGAGGATCACGCGTGTTATGTTTTACACTTAGAAAAATATACAGAGCTCTCTCGTTTTCCCTTTTCTCTTTACTATTTTCTTTTTCTTGGAAGCCAAACAACCTCTGAGGATGTTTTCTCAGAGGATGAGAGGCTAAACTTTTGGTTTCTTGGAGTGATGGAAGCTAGGTGAAAAGTCCAGATGCAAGGTGGAAAACGCTCGTGCCTTAAATACAGGTAGTTGAAGTTCATAAATGGCTTTTAAATCCAAAGTTTTGCTTTAAATCCCTTAGAATCACTTTGCATGGCCAATACATGGTAAGCTTCAGGTCTCTGTAGATGCTTATTGCTAGATCCATATCAGTCCATTAGTTATCATGTACGAGCCATTGGAAAGTGGTTCAAGGTGAAGACCCATAGTGTCTAAAGCCATTAATGGACCTTGACTACCATTTCTATTGATTTTTATGGATTAAATCTTCATTATTAAACCTATACCGGTTCGGGAAATAACTATAGGTTAAATCCCCAATGCGAGGAGAAAAATCCGGAATTTTCCACTTTGCATTCTAAACTTGATCCTAGCAATCCTGAGCTCCGGGAGACTTTCTTTCTTCCATTTTTAATTAGTTTATGTTAATTTAGTTTCAAACACTTTCAAAACAAATTTTATTTTCTTTTAAACTCTAAGTTTTTGATAAAGGAAATCATTAAATTCAATTCCTAATCATGAGTATATCACTGGTAGAATGAAAACCCATCCCAGAGTTCGACCCTAGAGCCACTATACTATAGTAGCTTTGCTACACTAGTATGAGGTCATAGGTTTTATAAATGTTTTTGATTCGATGACCCGACTGGATTTACATACGCGAATCATTGACTTCCTGAGCTTTGAAATGGTATATAGAATGCATCAATTGGCCTTCAGAAAGTGCTCCAAAAGTGGCTGATATGACTGTCATCAAGGATATGCTTTATGGCAGATTCTCTTTGCTTCTTCTCCTTGCATTCCAGATTTACTTATGGCAAAGGACTTCCAAGCTTTGGTTCTTCATGTTTCTAAGCTTCCAATTGCTTTGCCCAAGATTCCTCATAACTCTCCTCAATCTTGGATTGCTTTGGTGATCAAAAAGCTATCAAAACACCAAAACTTAACACAATTTGATTAGAAGTGCTTGCAAAGGTCCTTAATATGTTAATTGGGTTAAAAGGCAATAACTACTACTCAAAAGTGTTTAAAAGAGTTAATTACAAGCTATGAAATAACACATTTTGAGTAGTAATCACTCCCCCCAACCGACATATTGCTAGTCCCTTAGCAATGAAGGAGAGAAAAAATAAAAATAAAAATTACTATAATTTACAACATCATGCTGATTACTTCAAAAAATTTTAAGTGGCATGATGATCTAACTCTCACATGAAACATTGAAGAAATATAAACCCAAATTTCAACAAGAGTTATCAAAAACTTTGCTAAACACTATTAATCAAGGGAATGCATTATGCAAATTGAAGTTTTAAAATCATTTTCACTTCCGAAGAACCAAACTTTATTCTTCCACAAAAATCTAAGTGTATGATTCCTTAGCTTCCGAATATAGTGTGCTAAACTAATCTCTTCCCCCAACCTATCTCTTTTCAACACTTAGCAAACTGACCAAATTCAATAGGCAAACTGACCATTTTTTTTTATTTTTTTTACAAGGCTTAAGGGGTATTCTTTTCTGAATTGTCCATGTAACGGGGGTCCATCGATGACTCCCAACCAATTAAGGTTTAGGGCAACAAGCTTTAAGGATCTTTCAACCACTAACTCCTCGAATTTTACCCCGGACTTTTGAGAATGAATTTAATACCCAAGCACCTACCATATGCTAACTCCACCTATCCACCCTTGTAACGAGCATTGAGGTCGGTGACTCCCAACCAATTAAGGCTTAGGGCACCAGGTTTTAAAGATTTTCACCATATACCCCTCAGACCTTGCTCGGGTTTCAAGGTGAGCAAACATTTTTCTTTCTTTATTTCAAAGGCTCATTGGCCTTTCATAAGGTGTCTCAACTTTATCAACTGAGGTCAAAGGTACCAAGTCCCAAAATTTTCCTAAGTCAAGAGGGAAATAGTTTTTCATCTTATACTCGGAACCTATTGTGCACAGTGTGTGAATAGCTTAAAGTGGAAGAACTAAACTTGATTTCAATAGAAGCTTCAACAATTGAACCACTTTAGTAAGCATAATCCATACTCTAAGTCAAGTGAAAAGCAACAGTTCAAGTTCTCCTGATTTAATTTGAAAATTTTTCCTCAAAATCCATGGAGATTAGAGTGGACTGTAAAAGATTACAACTAATTTATCAACATAATTGCATTACCAAAATAACTTAGCATACTTCCTTCCTCATTTCTCCCCCCCCCCCCCCCCCCCCAACCGAACTGAGCATTGTCCTCAATGTGATATAGGTGTTTGAAATTAAAGGGAGGAAGTGGTACCTCCTGATTGATATCAATTTCGAATACTGATTGGAGAAACCACATGTTTCAAAAAGAATAAAAGTTGTGAGAAAAGGAAATAAGAATAAATTAATGCTAAAGGTTAACAAAAATGCTAGACTTGTATTACTTTGAATCCATTTGAGTACAATGAAAAAGAAGGCAATACAAGCAATCCCATATATGATACCAAAATAATGGGATTTCTTGAAAGACTAAAAAAAAAAAAACGAAATACATAAAAGACATATGCAATAGATATATATAAAAATCAGATGGGTGGGTGGTGTTGGAGCTAGGCAGATGGGTTTGCCTCTTCAGTAGCTGCTTTTGGAGGGGCCTGAGGCTCTGTGGCCTGAGAGTGTGGCACTGAAGTAGTGGGAGTGGAGTGCTCAGCAGTTGAAGGCAGGTCGAAATGATGCTAGAGCTACCTCAAGATGGCAGTGTGCTGAGCCTGGGTGGCCAACATCTGCTCTTGGCATGCTCGAATGGCTGCCATCTCCTGAGCAAGACTGCTCTGAGATGCTGTGAGGGTCTGCAGTGAACGACATAACTCTCTGTATTCAGAAATGGGAATGGTCATCCTTGGTTCAGCTGAAGTGGATGGCTCAGATGAAGCTGGAGTAACTGGTGGAGCTCTGGGAATGGCAGGAGAAGCAATAGGTATACCCTCATGTATGTGTCGTAGGGATGCTCTCCTGGCAGCTGGTATTGCAGCTGGCTATGGCTGCCCTGGCTGCTCAACTCTATAGGCTGTCATGTTGTTCCATTTGTCGAGAGTAAATACCTCTCGGCAAATGCACTTGCGCTCCAACTGAGGCTCTGTTGGATACCCCAGGTGCTCCAAAATCTGGCACAGCAGCCTTGGAAAGAGAAGAGGAATGACATCAGCTCTCTGCAGCTTCTTCTTATGGACTTTCTCTTCGAAATAGAGAAGGACAGCCATAATCAAGTGGTGAGGGCCAAAGAAATATCCCTCAGAAATTTTGAATAGAGCCTCCAAAAGAACTCCTCTCCTCTGAGTCCAATGCTGGAGTGGGTAGATGTTATGACGCAGAAATGCATCAATAAGAAACATGCTTGGAGGAAGTTCCCCCCTCAACATATGTGGACGTGTGGAGGCTCCTCTGGACAAGGTATGTACCATCTCCAGCTCAGTGGGACTAGTCCACACTCTGAAATCCTCAAAATGAGTTGGCTCATATGGTATATGCAGGGCCTCTGCTATATGGCGAGCTCCCAAAATGCCATGCCTCCCATCAATGGTAAAATGGATTAAAGTAGGATCTCTGACTTGCTTGGTAGTCATGGACTGATAAAAATCCATGGCTACCCTGGGGTAGAAGAAGTCTCTAGGGGCCAGCAGCTGCTCCATATGATATCTACGCAATAGGCGGAAAGAATCTGCAAGCTCCGGCCTCAATTGGAAGGTGGTTGTGTCAAAGCACAGCTCGGAGTGGAATGGACGAGCTCTGCAATCCAAGTTCCCTTCAATTGGCGGCTGTGTCAGCATCGGCCGCCTGATTACTGCTTCAGGAGCTATTTCAGATGGATTTTGGGGTTCGGGAAGTGGCGGCTGAGGCTCCTGAGGCTCTGCTGGCGGCACCGGAGATGGAACCGGAGATGGAACTGGTGAAGGTTCTGGGGACTGCTCCGTTAAGTCAATGGGCTCTGAGCTTACAACCCTGGCTCTCTTTTGCAGGGGTCGACCCCCTGACCTGGTGAGATAACGCCTCGCCGGAGGCTCCTGCGGTGCGGGCTTCGCCGGAGGGGAAACAACTTTTTGCTGCGGAGGTTCAGAGGTGGGTTCTGGAATGGGCTCCCCTCGCGGGACTCTCTTGCGGCTTGAAGGAGAGGAAGACTTGGCTCCTCTGGTTCGCGCCATTTCAGATTGCCAAAATTTGGTCGGAAGTGATGACCGGAGAAGATGATCGGAGGTTCGCACGATGTCGGGCTCGGGCAAGGAGATGAACAGTCAGCAACTATGGCATGTTCTCTTTTTGAAACCCTTTCGCAGCTCAAATGACCGGTATAAATAAAAATAACGGAATATTAAGGGTCATTTTGAGTTTCGCAGAAAAAGGCCAATTTTGCAGCAAAAAGTCATTTTTGCAGCCCACTTCGCAATGCATTTCGCAGCTGTGAATTGAGTGTCACTATGCTGCGAAGTGGCACACGTGTGCCAAAATTTCTTTCGCAATTGCGAAATACCCTACGGAATGGAACTTTGGTTGTGAAATCAGGGATTTTCACGCTTTATCACTTCGCAGCCGTTTCGCAGCTGCGAATTGGGGGCTCCTGTGCTGCGAAGTGGCACTCGTGTGCCAAACTCGACTTCGCAGCTGCGAAAATTTTCACAGAGAATTCCAATGAGTTGCGGAATGGTTTGGCAGCAAAGTGCTTATTTCGCAGAAGATTTCCTTAGGCTGCGAAGTCTCGCAGAGCCCTATTTTTGCTCTGTTTTCGCTCCGATTTCTTCCTTTCAATTTCTTTATAATCTCTTCCACCTGAGATCATTCAAAAAGATTAAAACACATATAAAAACATAATTTTAAGATCAAAAACTAAGATCAAAAGTATGGAAAAAACTTTGAAATTTACAAAATTTACAAAAATTTTGGACTGTGGTAAAACCACGTCCACCAAACCCTTATTTGCTTAGGCTTTTTGTGGCTCAAGGAGGTTGATTTCCTCCTTTTCTGTTTTGAATGGCTCCATGAATGGCTTGAGACGATATCCATTGACTCTAAAGGTGTCTTTGCCATTGGAATTCAATAATTCCACCACTCCATTGACATATACTTGGTGAATAATGAACGGGCCTATCCACCTTGACTTGAGCTTCCCAGGAAAGATATGGAGTCTTGTGTCATACAGTAAAACTTTTTGTCCTTTCTGAAATTCCTTGTTGGAGATTAGTTGATCATGCCACTTCTTCATCCTCTGTTTTGCAACTTTGGAATTGATATAAGCATCATTTCTTAATTCCTCCATCTCATTAAGGTCTAGGCACCTCTTTGCTCTGGCTCTGATCAAGTCCATGTTCAACTTCTTTATTGCCCACCAAGCTCTGTACTCAACTTCCACAGGGAGATGGCATACTTTGCCATAGACAAGACGATAGGGAGACATGCCGAGAATAGTCTTATAAGTTGTTCTATACGCCCATAATGAATCATGAAGCCTAATAGACCAATATTTTCTGCTTGCATTCACCACTTTCATCAATATGTTCTTTATTTCCCTGTTAGCTAGCTTAACTTGCCCGGAAGTCTGAGGATGATAAGGCGTAGCTACCTTATGCTTCACTCCATACTTGGATAATAAAGCTTCAAAAGGTTTGTTGCAAAAATGAGCACCTCCATCACTGATTATGGCTTTGGGCACCCCAAATCTCGAGAAAATGTTCTCTTTAAGAAACTTGAGAACCACCTTATGATCATTTTGTTTACAGGGGATTGCCCCAACCCATTTAGAAACATAATCCACCCCCACCAAGATGTAAGAATTACCAAAAGACATTGGGAAAGGCCCCATGAAGTCAATACCTCATACATCGAATAACTCAACTATTAGAATGGGATTCATAGGCATTTGATTTCTTTTTGTTAACTTTCCAAGCCTTTGGCATCTATCACAACTTCTACACGTGATGTGGGCATCTTTGAAAAGAGATGGCGAAGTAAACCCTGATTGCAACACCTTCATGGCTGTTTTCTGAGAGGCAAAGTGGCCTCCACATGCATTCTCGTGACAATGGTTTAGAATCCCTTGATGTTCATCTTCAAGGACACACTTCCTTATGATCTGATCTGCACAATACTTAAAAAGGAAGGGCTCTTCCCAATAATAAGCATGAGCTTTTGAAAAGAAATGCTTCCTGTCCTGTGCATTCCACTCACTTAGAATTTCACCCGTAACTAGATAATTAGCAATATGAGCATACCAAGGAGTTTTCACTAGGAACATGAGTGATTCTTCAGGAAAATCATCATTAATAGGCAAGGGATGGGAATTATGTGCTATAACTAACCTTGAAAGGTGGTCAACTACCACATTCTCCACTCATTTCTTATCTTTGATTTGGAGATCAAATTCTTGTAGCAAAAGAATCCATCTAATCAACCTTGCTTTTGCATCTTGCTTTGTCAATAAATACTTCAAGGCTAAATGGTCAGTGAAAACAATGATGAAAGACCCTACTAAATAAGCACGAAATTTGTCCAAGGCAAATACCACAGCTAACAATTCTTTCTCTGTAGTTGTGTAGTTCCTTTGAGCTTCATTCAGTGTTTTGCTTGCATAGTAGATCACATAGGGCTTCCCATCTTCTCTTTGGCCAAGCACAGCTCCTATAGCAAAGTCACTGGCATCACACATCAGTTCAAAGGGTAATTGCCAGTTAGGGGCCCTCACTATTGGAGTTGTTGTTAAAAACTTCTTCAGTTGATCAAAACTATTTTGACATCTTTCATCCCATATAAACTTAGCATTCTTAGCTAACAGCTCACAAAGAGGTTTTGAAAGACTTGAAAAACCTTTTATAAACCTCCTATAGAACCATGCATGGCCAAGGAACTGTCTTACTCCTTTCACAGTTGTTGGGGATGGTAATTTGACAATAAGCTCCACCTTTGCTTTATCTACTTCAATGCCTTTTTCAGAGATGATATGGCCAAGGACAATTCCCTGACGTACCATAAAATGACATTTCTCCCAGTTAAGCACCAGGTCTTTTTCAATGCATCTGTGAAGAATTGCTTCCAAATTGATTAAGCATTCCTCAAATGTACCTCCATATACGGTGATATCATCCATGAAAACCTCCATAATTCGCTCCACCATATCATTGAAAATACTCAACATACATCTTTGAAATGTAGCAGGTGCATTGCATAAACCAAATGGCATCCTTCTGTAAGCATATGTTCCAAATGGACATGTAAAAGTGGTTTTTTCCTGATCTTCCACATCAATTTCAATCTGAAAATACCCTGAATACCCATCCAAGAAGCAATAGAACGGATGGCCAGAGACTCTCTCCAGTACTTGGTCAATAAATGGCAATGGAAAATGATCTTTCCTGGTTACAGCATTCAACTTTCTATAATCAATACACACCCTCCAACCTAAAGTGAGGCATGTAATAATTTCTTCCCCTTTCTCGTTCTGAACCACAGTAATCCCTGACTTCTTTGGTACCACTTGAGTAAGACTCACCCAAGGGCTATCAGATATAGGGTAAATAATGCCTGCTTGAAGTAGCTTCAGCACCTCAGCTCGCACCACCTCTTGTAAATGAGGATTCAATCTTCTTTGAAGTTGACGAATTGACTTTGCTTCCTCCTCCATATATATATGATGCGTGCAAACTAAAGGACTAATGCCTTTCAAGTCGGATATTTGCCATCCTATTGCCTTCTTACACCTTTTGAGAACTTCCAGTAAAGACTTCTCTTGATGACTGGTCAGAGATGAAGATATTACAACAGGACATTGATTATCTTCCTCAAGGTATGTATATTTCAGCTCCACAGGTAGAGGTTTCAAATTGAGTTTTGGAGTCTCTTTTTCAGTAGCTGCCTCTTCTTCTTTATTGAATAAAGGTAGAATCTCTTCTATCTTTCTCCAACTTTGTAGATTAGCAAGTACATTAGGGGGTTCAGACAAACCTTCCTCAAAATCCACAAGACTTGAGTTCAGCTTGTCCTACATATTCTGATTACAGTGCTCCTCTACCAAAGTGTCAATGATGCACACCTCTTCTGGACCCTCTTCTTTTTCCGGAGTGGTTTGCTTTTTAGACATATAGAAGATATTGAGATCAAGTGTCATGTTGCCAAAAGTGAGTTGCATAAGCCCATTCCTGCAGTTGATGATTGCATTTGAGGTAGCAAGAAATGGCCTTCCCAGGATGATAGGAACTAAATTAGCTTCCTTTACAGTAGGATCTATATCAAGAACAATAAAATCTACCGGATAGTAGAAATTATCAACTTGAACTAAGACATCCTCAATTACCCCCCTTGGAATTTTTACTGATCTATCTGCTAGAGATAGAGTGATTGCCGTTGGTGATGCGACTCATGGTAGCTTAGCTTTAAAGGCGTATCAACAAAATTTATACCTTGAATACTATTACTAAAGTAGCCAAGCTACTATAGCATAGTGGTTCTAGGATCGTTCACTGGGAAGGGTTTTCGCAAACACTAGTGATATTCAAATTAGGAAAATAGGTGATTTTCTTATGGATGTTAGCTTTAAAAGAAGATGTAAATGTTTTAGAAAGATTTAAACTAATCTAAGCTAACATTAAAGACTAAAATGAACGGGTGTAAAAACAAGTTTCTCAAAGATAGGATAGCTATGCTCTGGCTCTTATGCAAATTGGAAATCTCAGGATAGGCTCCTCGCGTTGGGGTTGCAACTATGGTGATGCTTGCTTCCCGAACCGGTATGGATTTAGCAAATCAAGTTTTAATCCTTTAAAATGGCAAAACAGATGGTAGTGAATTTCATCAATGGTTATTCACCTTAGACTTCCTTTGAATGGCTCGTAAGAGATAACTAATGGTCTAAAGCCAAAAGCTTACCAAATATTGGCAACTCAAAGTCATTCCAGGTGATAAACTCACCTTTCAATGGCCATTGAAATTGGTTCTAACGGATTAATGCAAAACTTGGAATTGAAAACCTCACCTTCCAATAGCTCGTAGGAGATAACTAATGGATAGAAATCCAAAAGCTTATCAAGTATTGGCCGTTGGAAGTTGTCCAAAGGAAATAAAAACCAAACTTTGCATTAATGAACCTTTAATGAAAAACGACTACCTTACCTTCCGGGTGCGAGAAATTTCCATGGGATTGCATCCAAGCCATCACATAACATCCATACTTTGAGAAACTAAAAGTTTCAGCCAATCATCCTCTGAGGAAAAGCCCTTAGAGGCTGTTTGGCTACTAAGAAAATAGAAACGGGAGAGCTCTGTAAATATTCTAAGTGTCAAACATAATATATATTCTATATTCTATATTCTATATATTCAAGAGGTGATTTCCACCCCTTATATAGTCTTTACAAAAGCAAAAGCTTGTGATTGGTTAGTTACAAGGATAAGAAAGGAAATTACATCACAAAATACAAAGGAAAATATCTAAAGTGGAGTCGGCAGAAACAGAGCAAAATTCGCAACACGCATGGGTTATGCGAATTTTGAAGGTGTTATGCGAATGTTATGCGAATTTCGCATAACACCTTGTGGAATGCGAAATTTTTGCATAACCTGGAGCAGTTGGCTTCCGAAGGCCATATCTTCCTCATTTCAGCTCCAAATCGTGCACGGTTTGAAGAGTTGGATTCTTGACTTCCAGAGATTTGAAATGGTATATAGAATGTAAAAAATGGACTTCGGGAAGTGCTCCAAAAGTGCGAAAGAAGACTGCAGCTGCTGTCCTCTTTGCTTCTCTTCACTTTGCTTGCTTTTCCTCTTTGCTTCTCTTTGCTTGTGCTCGTGTTTCCACTTGAAATTCAAGCCTGTAAATGTCCAAAATCCTTGCTTTAACTTGTCCAAGTAGCTCCTCCATCATTTGGCATGCTTGAATCGATTCATAAGTTGATAAAAACATGTAAACTTGCCACAAAATGGTTAAAACCAATTACTAAGGACCTTAATGAATTAATTGGGTTAAATGAATATGATTACTACTCAAAGGTGCTTAAAACCATTATAATTAGGTCTACAAAATAGCACTTTTTGGTAGTAATCACACCCCCCAACCGACTCATTGCTAGTCCCTTAGCAATGGAGGAGATAAAAACTAAGTAAACTATAATAATATACATAAAAGGGATCATGCAAATCACTCCAAAAAATGATATGAGTGGCATGATGGACATCCATGGATCAATAAAGATGTGAAACTCAACCTATAATAAGAGTTGTCAAAGCATTCACTTGATCATAGAGTACAAAGAATGGATATTATGCAAGTTTAAGCATCAAAAGAATTTCCACTCTCAAAAGATCCAAATCAAATTCTTCCACTAAAAGCTAAGTGTTAATGTGATTAGCTTCCGAGTATAGTATGGATAACTATCATCTCCCCCCAACCTAAGTCTTTCTTTAAGCTTAACAAAATTAACCATCTCTTGATAGGCTAGGAACGCACCTCTTATTCACAATTCTTTTCACTTACTAAACTTAACCAATTCACTCATGTAACAAGCAGAGGATCGGTGACTCCCAACCAATAAAGGCTTAGGGCACCAGGCTTTAAAGGCTTTCACCACCCCTTCGGACCATGCTCAGGTTTCAAGGCAAGCAAAGAAGTTTATTCTATTTTTTTTTTCTATTTTTTCAAAGACTCATTGGTCTTTATGAGGTGTCCCAACACTATTAAAGAGAGGTTAAAGGTGTCAAATTATGATTTCTCAAGCTTAGAGGGTGAGATAGTTTCACATCTTATAACCAGAGTCTAATGTATGTGTGTGCGAATAGCTTAAGGTGGAAGAGATAAGTTTGCATGCAATAGGAGTTTCAACAATTCATCAACTTTTAGAAGAGCATAATACAAACTCTAAGACTCATGTAATCAAGTTGAAACTCGACTTCTCTCATTTAATTTTGAGAGTTAATCCTTAATATCCATGGAGTTTAAAGCAAAAATTTTAAAATTTAAACAAAAAGTAGCTAATTTAACTAAGTATGATAAAAATTTAAACTAATACTTACTTCCTCATCTCTCCCCCTAACCGAGATGAACATTGTCCTCAATGTTTGAATCGAAAATAAGGAGGAAGGAAGTGGTACCTCATGTGATGTGGACTTGGAGTTGAGAAGGTAAACCACCTGTTTCAAAATTCAAAAATTGAATGAGAGAGGAATTTATACTAAATATTTACAAAAATTATGAGTGGGCCCCACTTTGAGCAGCTGAGGACAAGGCTCAAAGGGTCCATGCCATGATGGTATACTGATATAAGTTGCAATGACATTTGAATGTAGCTTGCAGGGGTGTTAAAATTGGAGATTTTTGGCTAAAACAGGGGAAGCTTAAAAATTCGCACAAGGGGGGTGTTATGCGAAAATTTCGCACAAGGGGGGGTGTTATGCGAAAATTTCGCACAAGCACTATTCACCCGCCTTGTGCGAATTTTTAAAGCTCGTTCAAATGGTGAAAATTTTTAGCTTTTGAGGGTGGGAAATGTTGGCTGAGGTAGGAAAAGGATTTTTCATGGTGGCTAGGCTTGGAAATTGGAGCTTTTTCACGAAGAAATTTTGAAATTTGGAGCTCCTCTACCCAGCGGCAATGGGTTTCCTTTGAAGAAAACGTGGCTTGAATCCTTAGCTTTTGAAGATGAGAACACGACCTTTAAAGAGGAAGTGTGAATTTCGCATTCCTGTGGAATACCAAGACAGAGAGCATGGCTTTGAAAATTTGTCCCAAAAATGAATTCGCACAAGGTTCGCATTCCTGTGAAATTCGCACTGAGATTTTGGGAATGGACAGAGAGCATGCATTTTTGAAAATTGGCACAAAAGCAAATTCGCATAAGGGATGTGTTGTGCGAAAATTGCCAAGTCTTAGTTTTTCTCCCCTGTTTTCCCTTGTTTTCACCACAACTTCGATTTTTGCAAGCATCATACCTGCATGAACACTTCAAAACTCATCTTAAAAACATATTAAAACTAAATTAAAGCTAAGAATTCAAACTAAAACATGCATAAATTTAAAGAAAGCATATAATTTAAATGAAGCTGATAGCATGTACCCTAGAAAGAAGATGACCTATTTAACTCATCCTCACTCACACACCCACTTCATGCTGAATTCCCCCTGGATCCCAAACAAAATTGGCATCCTTCCCATTTGGTCCAAGGGAATTCGTTTCTCTTCTCTTCCCTGGAGAAGTGGATGCTTTAAAGGGTTCAGGTAACCCTTTACCATCTTGAACCTTATGATTTTCAATGGAAGGTTGGTCCATAGAGTTGTCATAGCAATCCCCCACCAAAGTGTCGATCTTCAACACTTTCCTTGATCTTTTTGCATTGGTTCTTTGAAGGTTATGGTGGGGTTGAGGAGGAAGCTTCCTTTTCCTTCTTGCTATGTCGAGATTGGTGAGCTTCTCAATGGAGTCTTGAACTTTTTCTATCCTTAGTGATAGATCATTATAAACCCCCTCCATTCTTACATTTATTGAACTCTCCAAATTATCAATCTTTTCATTAAGATGAGAGTTGATCTTTTGTTGCTCACCTACAAAGTCTTCCATGACTTTGCTTATCTTCAAAATGGCTTGCTCCAATGAAGATGTACTCATTGATGGTTGAGGTTGAGGTTGGGTTGTAAGGTTGGGATGGTTATTCCAACTTGAGGTGTAGGAGCTTTGGTAACCGTACATGTCTCTCACAGTTGGAATGGTAGGGCACTCCCCTACCGTATGCTCATATGAATCATCTCCATTCAAAGCATACTTACTACCCCATTGGCTTTGTTGAACTTGCCTTTTCCCTAATTCAATCCGATCCCTCATGGATAGGTATGCAAATTTGTTCTTCTCATGATCATAATGAGAGCTTTGATCTTCATGTGGAATTTCCATTTCTAAAAAAAAATGATATTCAACTAAGGCTCTTTTCTTCAACTTGTACCAGGGTTCCCTCTTGGTCTCGAATCCAACAAGGAATGCACAAATTGAAATTAAAACAAAAATAAAAGAAAAGAGAATAAAAAAAAAATTTAACTAAATAAAAACTAAACTAAAAAAAATATTATAAGAAAACTCACCAAACTTGTGATGAAGATCACAAGTTACCCTTAATGGTTGCTTCACTGTGCTTGTGGCACCTTCCCCGGCAACGGCGCCATTTGATGAGACTCATGGTCGATCCCCGGCAACGGCGCCATTTGATTCGACTCATGGTCGATCCCCGACAACGGCGCCATTTGATTCGACTCTAACTCCAGTCGGGTCATTTAATCAAAAACATTTATAAAACCTATGACCTCATACTAGCGTAGCAAAGCTACTATCCCCGGCAACGGCGCCTTTTGATGCAACTCATGGTAGCTTAGCTTTAAAGGCGTATCAACAAAATTTATACCTTGAATACTATTACTAAAGTAGCCAAGCTACTATAGCATAGTGGTTCTAGGATCGTTCACTGGGAAGGGTTTTCGCAAACACTAGTGATATTCAAATTAGGAAAATAGGTGATTTTCTTATGGATGTTAGCTTTAAAAGAAGATGTAAATGTTTTAGAAAGATTTAAACTAATCTAAGCTAACATTAAAGACTAAAATGAACGGGTGTAAAAACAAGTTTCTCAAAGATAGGATAGCTATGCTCTGGCTCTTATGCAAATTGGAAATCTCAGGATAGGCTCCTCGCGTTGGGGTTGCAACTATGGTGATGCTTGCTTCCCGAACCGGTATGGATTTAGCAAATCAAGTTTTAATCCTTTAAAATGGCAAAACAGATGGTAGTGAATTTCATCAATGGTTATTCACCTTAGACTTCCTTTGAATGGCTCGTAAGAGATAACTAATGGTCTAAAGCCAAAAGCTTACCAAATATTGGCAACTCAAAGTCATTCCAGGTGATAAACTCACCTTTCAATGGCCATTGAAATTGGTTCTAACGGATTAATGCAAAACTTGGAATTGAAAACCTCACCTTCCAATAGCTCGTAGGAGATAACTAATGGATAGAAATCCAAAAGCTTATCAAGTATTGGCCGTTGGAAGTTGTCCAAAGGAAATAAAAACCAAACTTTGCATTAATGAACCTTTAATGAAAAACGACTACCTTACCTTCCGGGTGCGAGAAATTTCCATGGGATTGCATCCAAGCCATCACATAACATCCATACTTTGAGAAACTAAAAGTTTTAGCCAATCATCCTCTGAGGAAAAGCCCTTAGAGGCTGTTTGGCTACTAAGAAAATAGAAACGGGAGAGCTCTGTAAATATTCTAAGTGTCAAACATAATAAATATTCTATATTCTATATTCTATATATTCAAGAGGTGATTTCCACCCCTTATATAGTCTTTACAAAAGCAAAAGCTTGTGATTGGTTAGTTACAAGGATAAGAAAGGAAATTACATCACAAAATACAAAGGAAAATATCTAAAGTGGAGTCGGCAGAAACAGAGCAAAATTCGCAACACGCATGGGTTATGCGAATTTTGAAGGTGTTATGCGAATGTTATGCGAATTTCGCATAACACCTTGTGGAATGCGAAATTTTTGCATAACCTGGAGCAGTTGGCTTCCGAAGGCCATATCTTCCTCATTTCAGCTCCAAATCGTGCACGGTTTAAAGAGTTGGATTCTTGACTTCCAGAGCTTTGAAATGGTATATAGAATGTAAAAAATGGACTTCAGGAAGTGCTCCAAAAGTGCGAAAGAAGACTGCAGCTGCTGTCCTCTTTGCTTCTCTTCACTTTGCTTGCTTTTCCTCTTTGCTTCTCTTTGCTTGTGCTCGTGTTTCCACTTGAAATTCAAGCCTGTAAATGTCCAAAATCCTTGCTTTAACTTGTCCAAGTAGCTCCTCCATCATTTGGCATGCTTGAATCGATTCATAAGCTGATAAAAACATGTAAACTTGCCACAAAATGGTTAAAACCAATTACTAAGGACCTTAATGAATTAATTGGGTTAAATGAATATGATTACTACTCAAAGGTGCTTAAAACCATTATAATTAGGTCTACAAAATAGCACTTTTTGGTAGTAATCAGTTGGCTTCAACTCACCAAGTCCCAATTGCTTGTAGACAGAGTATGGAAGCAAATTCACACTTGCTCCCAGGTCTAACAAAGCTTTCTCCACTACCTTTTCTCCAATCATGACTGAAATGGTAGGACTTCCCGGATCTTTGTACTTCAATGGAGACTTACATTGTAAGATTGCACTTACTTGCTCAGTCAAGAAGACTTTCTTATTTACAGTCAACCCTCTTTTGATAGTACATAAGTCCTTTAGGAACTTTGCATATGTTGGAACTTGTTTAATCATATCCAGCAATGGGATATTGACTTTCACTTGTCTCAATACTTCAAGAATTTCAGCTGCATTTCTAATCCCCTTTTTCCCATGCAATGCTTGAGGAAAAGGTGGAGAAGTTGATTTCTTCAGCATTTCTTCTTTTTGAAGCTCATTCTCTGGAATTGCATTCATTGTTGAATCATAGTCCTTCTTCTTTTCACTGATCTCACTCTCTTTGTCTTCCATCTCTTCCCCTTTGTTTATGTCTTCTTCTTTCTCAACATGTGGCTTGGGTGTTGGCTTCTCAATTTTTTTACCACTCCTTAGAGTGATCAAGGCTTTGACATCTTTCATCTGTGATGATTTTCCCTCTTGAACCTCAACTTCATGGACACCCTTGGGGTTTTGGTGGGGTTAAGAAGGAAATCTTCCCTTTTCTTGCACTATGTTCAAATTTGTGAGCCTTGAAATTGAGTATTGGATATTATCAAACTTTTGGGATATATCATTTTGCATTCCATCCATCCTTTTATTCAAATTACTCTCCACTCTGTCAATTCTTTGATTGATTTGAGCACTGATGGTTTCTTGATTTCCAACAAAATCTCCCACTACCTTGCTGAGATTTGCTATTGCTTGTTCAAGACTTGAAGATTGTTGAGATGGTGGATCCGGCTGTTGGTACTGAGTTGCTCTAGCCTTCCATGAGAAATTTGGATGATTCCTCCAACTTGAGTTGTAAGTATTTCCATAAGGCGCATTGTTATTGGGCTTGAATTGTCCAGCAACATTTGCTTGATCTCTAAACATTTCCCTTTCAGCTGAAATTGCAGGGCATTCCTCCACCAAATGTTCATATGATTGACAATTGGGACAAAGCTTCACTTGCACTGGTGCTTCAGCAACAGCTTGCACTTCATGCACTTTCTTCAGTTGCAGCTCCTCCAATCTTCTTGTCACAGCTGCCAATTTTGCTTTCATATCATCATCTTCTTTCAAGGTATATATCCCAGCCTTAGCATTAAAAGCACTCAGTTGAGACTTCATCTTCCCCACTTCTCCTTTGGTTGGTTCATCCCATCCCCTTGAAACTTCAGCTACATAGTTCAAGAAATCCATAGCTTCCTCTGGATTTTTGCTCATGAAATCTCCTCCACACATTGTCTCGAGGAGTTGCTTCATTGAGGAAGACATTCCATCATAAAAATAGCTCACCAATAGCCAAGTATCAAAGCCATGGTGAGGGCAAGCATTTATAGCTTCCAAATATCTTTCCCAACACTCATAGAATTTCTCATTCTCTTTAGCTGAGAAATTTGAAATTTTCCTTTTCAAGCCATTTGTTCTATGAGTGGGAAAAATTTTCTTGAGGAATTCAGCTTGTAAGTCAGTCCAAGTACGGATACTCCTTGGCCTTAAAGAATTAAGCCAAATTTTGGCCTTATCCTTTAAAGTAAAAGGAAATAACTTAAGCCTCATGAAATCAATTGAAGCTCCTCCCTCTTGGAATGTATTACAAACATCTTCAAATTCCTTGATGTGTGCATAGGGATTCTCACTTTCCATCCCATGGAAAGTTGGTAGAAGTGGAACAAGATACGGTCTGATCACTAGCTGCTCTGTAGGGGGCACTATACATGATGGTGCACTCATACGAGGTGGATGCATACGGTCCCTCATTGATCTGAATTCATTGAGATTGTCTTGACGACCTTGGTGACTATGCTGATCTTCAGGTGTAGCTTCCATGATATTCAAGCTCAATTCCAATTCCTTGTTATGAGGTGTATCACGTTTAACAAGCCTTCCTCCACTGTCTCGTATCCAATTTGGCATACACAACTAGTATCTATCTGTAACTTAAATGAAAATAAAGGACAACAAAAGGAAACAGGGCTACAAAAAACAAAATTAAACTAAGCTGAATTTAAAAGATAACTTTGAATTATGAATTAGTAAAGAAAGAATGAGAATTAGTAAAATGAAAGAAACGTTACCAAACTTGTGATGAAAATCACAAGTGCTCTGAAATAGTATCACTATAAACTTGACACCTTCCCCAGCAACGGCGCCATTTGATTCATGCCCAGTCGGTGTGCCAGCTGATTCGTGTCCAGCTGGTGCTCCTTGATTGAGGGAGTAATCAACAAAATTTATAACCTATTACACCATATACTAGGGTAGCAAAGAAAAAGCTACTATAGTATAGCGGCTCTAGGATCGTTCACTGGGAAGGGTTTCCAAATTACAAATGATACCAATTCAAAGTGAATTGGTGCTTTTTCATTTCAAGGTTAGCTCAAGAAATAAAACACAAACTTTGGTTTAGAAAGATTTAGATTTAAGCTAACGGAAAAACAAGTAATGGAAATTACTTAGGAAGAAAAACATTCCTTTGAGAGTCAGGTTCACTGGGGAGGTTCCTCATGCAAAAGACATAGCTCAGGTCAGTTGGTTCATTTCCTCGCGTGAGAGAATCAACATATAGTCAATTCTCTAATCGGTGTTGTACAGATACATCCTTTAATTGGATTTCAACTTTAATTCCCTCTCACTGATGCAACTTGCAATGGTTCATGCCTCTCACGAGCTCTTACCATTCAAGATGATCTTTAACCTTGGACTTCCCTTCAAAAGCTCGTAGGAGATAACTAATGGATGTCTCCTTGGAGTCCAAAAGCTTACCAAGTGTTGGCAATTCTAGAAAATCCTACCTTCAAGTCACCTCCCAGAGGCTCGCAAGGGGTAAACTAGTGCATCTCCATGGACGGAGATCACTTGCCTTACCAAGTGTTGGCCCAGGTGACTCTAAGGTGTTTTAAGTTAACTAAAAACATAGAAATCACTAAAGGATTTCACTTCCTCTTCATTAATGGCTGAAACCACAAAGCTTTGCATTCTTGCACTTGGAACCTTTCCCGGCAACCTTAGCTCCAAGGAACTAAAGGTTTAGTTACTCATTCTCTGGGGAAAATTCCTCAGAGAGTTCATAACTTAGAAAAAGATGAAAATTACAAAGTGAGAAGGTAAGGCAAAACAAAGGGCCTGAACTTTACTTGCTTTCAAACTTTTACAAAAGGGTTCCTCCCCTTGAGAACAGGCTCTCGAGAGGTATTTATATAAACATAATACAAAACTAATTATTACATGGATATTTACTCTTTTTCCTATCTTAAAAGCTAAGGAATCTTGGAATTGGTGGCTTACAAGGAGAATTTTGGGATTTAGACAAAAAATCTAATAAAAAATATCTCCCAATGTCGGTAGCAAATATCGGGACGCACTAAGGACCATTTCGCAAGAGAAAATGATGTCTGCGAAATTTCGCAGACACTCAAAAAGGGCTGCGAAATCACTTCGCAGCAAAAGGCTAATCTCGCAGCTCTGCGAAGTTGGCTTTCACCTTGAGGCTCTCAGCTTCCAACGTGCGGCATATATCGGGCAACTTCAGGAGGAAATCCACAACACTGTGCAAAAAGGCTGCGAAATCATTTCGCAACAAAAGGGTGATTTCGCAACACTTTGCAAAATGCTTCCTTCAGCTTAGAGTGATTAACTTGCAATGGCTGTAATTTCTTCATTTCAACTCCGAATTGTGCACTGTTTGAAGCATTGGATTGTTGACTTCCTGAGCTTTGAAATGGTATATATAATGCATCAATTGGCCTTCATAAAGTGCTCCAAAAGAGGCTGATATGACTGTCATCAAGGATATGCTTTATGGCAGATTCTCTTTGCTCCTTCTCCTTGCATTCCGGATTTACTTATGGCAAAGGACTTCCAAGCTTTGGTTCTTCATGTTTCTGAGCTTCCAATTGCTTTGCCCAAGATTCCTCATAACTCTCCTCAATCTCGGATTGCTTTGGTGATCAAAAAGCTATCAAAACACCAAAACTTAACATAATTTGATTAGAAGTGCTTGCAAAGGTCCTTAATATGTTAATTGGGTTAAAAGGCAATAACTACTACTCAAAAGTGTTTAAAAGAGTTAATTACAAGCTATGAAATAGCACATTTTGAGTAGTAATCATAGTTGATCATGCATGTGCCTATTATATTATCAAAACACCAAAAGAAAATTATCATTAGTCATATCCAATCTCGTTCAACATGGGCAACTCATATTAAAAAAATAAAAAACAAATAAAAATCAAAGGTGCACACCATAAATACAAGGAGATGTAGTTTGATGACACCTCTAAAAATAAAATAATGTATTCACAATCCTCTCTAGATGTATATGTTTGAAATTCGACACCAAATAGTGAAATGGGGAGCTGTATTGGGTAAGACAACCATCCACAAATTTCTGAAATTTTTTAATGACCGAATGATTTTGAGGCTTAGATTTTCAAATAATTGGTGTCTTCACTATTTTCTTCTTTCCTTTATCCAACACCTATGAAAAGGGAAGGAATGTTAGTAATATATTCTCCTAAACAATAAAATACCAAGTTGCAATCAAATTTACTACAAGCATAAAATGACATACCCGAGGATGTTCAGTTTCAAGTATGACAAGGCTTGTTGTCCAATCAAGCTCAAAGCCAATGATATCCCCAATATTGATAATCTCATATGGATTTGGAAATGAGAGTCTAGCATCTGGCTTGTGTGCAATATTTATTACAACCAACCTATTTGATCATTTTTCTTCTATTAGTGTACTTGTTGCAACAACATTTCCTTTTTTTCCACTACTAATTAACATTTAATTATCTTCAATACAAAAAATAATATCATTTACATAGGCTATATATCACTTATATTACCAGGTTGTCGTGGTCCTAAGATCAATAATGATAGCATGATTACTAGTCAAAAGTGCTCTTTTCTAGCTTCTTATAAACTCTTTTAAACACTTTTGAGTAATATTTATTACCTTTTAACTCAATTGGCACATTAAGGACCCTTGCAAGTGTTACTAATCAGTTTTTGGCAAGTTTTGATGTTTTTGATAGCTTTTTGATCATTAAAACAAGCCAAGAATGAGGGAGAACTTGGTATAGTCCATGGCAAAGCAAGATTGAAGCTAAATTACATGAAGAATCCAAGTTTTGGAGGGCTTTGAAGCCTTTGCCAAATCAATCAAGTATGCAAGGAAGAAAATCAGAGAAGGAATCTAACATTGAAGAATTTCGCAACCCCTTACGAAATTTTTGCAAGCTAGAAAGAATTTCGCAAGGCCTGCGAAACTGAGGGAAATTTCGCAACTCCTTTTCAGCCTTACGAAATTTTTGCAAGCCAGAAGGAATTTCGCAAGCCTTGCAAAACTGATGAATTTCGCAACCCCATACGAAATTTTCGCAACCTTGTGAAATCTTCCTGAAGTCTTCAGATATTTTTGCACCGATTCCGTTAGATTTTTATCTCAAGATATTTTGTGTAATTATCTATTCTTTCCTTGTAATCAGCTAAAGATCTTTTTAGATATTTAGGATATCTAATTGAGGGGTTAAACATATCTCTCTATATATGTCTTATCATATCTCTTTTTATAAGATCTATCTCAGAATCTCAGAAGAAATTCTTGGTGATCACTTGTACATTTTTAGTAAGAAATATACAGAGCTTTGCTCTACCTTACCTACTCACTTTGATTGTATTTTCTTTCTAGCTAAACAACCTCTGAGGATGTTTTCTCAGAGGATGAGTGGCTAGGCTTTTTGTTTCTTGGGCTGAAGGAAGCTAGGTAAGGGATCCAGATACCAAAGTGAGAGTTTTCCTTGTTTCAGTTTTAAATGAAGAGAAGGTGTGACCTGTTAATGTTTTTATGTTTTTAGTTAACTTAAAATCCCTTATAATCACCTGGGCCAACACTTGGTAAGCTTTTCGGACTCAATCATAGAGATCCATTAGTTATCTCTTGCGAGCCTATGGGAGGTGGTTTAAAAGTAGGATTACCTAGAATAGCCAACACTTGGTAAGCTTTTGGACTTCCTAAAGACATCCATTAGTTATTTCCTATGAGCTTTTGAAGGGTAATCCAAGGTTAAGGATCACCTTGAATGGCCAATACTAGGTGAGAGGTATGAACCATTGCAAGATGCATCAATGAGGGGACGTTAGTGTTTGAAACCATTAATGGGAAGCAGTGTAACACACCGGTTAGGGAAATAACTATAGGTTAAATCCCCAATGCGAGAAAAAGATCCGGAAGCTCACCTTTTGTATAAGGAACCTGAACCTAGTGACCTAAAACTCCAAGAAACATTTTCTTTGTAATTAATCTTAGTTATTATTTTTGGTTAGCTTAAAACCAAACCTTTTTCAACCATCATTATGTTTTCTTTTAAAGCTAACTTATAAAAGAAAAAACACAAATCCAATTCTTCAAACTAATATCATGTGTAAAATGAAAACCCATCCCTGTGGACAATCCTAGAACCACTATGCTATGCTATCTATGCTACCCTAGTATATGGTGAATTAGGTTTATAAATTTTGTTGATAGCTCCCGTCTGAGGACTGAATCAAAGGTACACCAATTGGGGACGAATCATAGCATCATAAACTTCATTTTCATACACAACCAAGGAGGAAGGTTGTATATGATTAGTATAACAGGCCAACAACTATGTCTACTGCTCATAGACTTATGAGGATTTATACCATTTGTTGAGAGTGCTAGTCTAAGGTTTCTCAGTTTAGAAGCAAAATCAGGCCACATATGGTCAACTAGTTTCCACGCTGAGGTGTCTGATGAGTGGCATAATTTACCATCATATTCTTTATCCTTGGCATGCCACATAAGATGTTTAACAGTTTTTGAGGATTGGAACATCATTTTGAATCTAGGGATTGGTGGGAAATACCATAAAAAATTTGTAGGAACCCCCTTCTTAATTTTCCCCCTCTCCCCTCATTATTTATCTTCCACCTTGACTTTCCATAAGTTGGGCATGTAATAGCATCATTATACTGGTTTCTATACAAAATACAATCATTAGGACACACATGAATTTTTTAATATTCCATCCCAAGTGCACTGAAAGTCTTTTTAGCTTCATACATGGACAACGACATCTCATTATTTAATGGCAACATATCTCCAAGCAATTGAAGCAATTCTAAGAATCCTTTGTCATACCAATCATAACGTGCTTTTAAGTTGTAAAGTTTTACCAATGCTGACAACTTTGTGTATTTCATGCATCCAAGATATAAATTTTTTTCTGCATCTTTAAGTAACCTTCCAAACACTTGGGGATCATTCATACAATTAACTTGTGCAACATTAACCATATCTATTGTGTCAGTAACATCATTATGCTCGCATTTGTCATAACGCTGTTGTGATACATTTGAAAATCCTCCACTGGGACCCTTTTCTCCATGCCAATACCATACTCGATAACTGAGATCTATTCCATTAAAGAACAAATGCTCTCTAATGACTTGAGGAGCTTGACATAACAAATTTCCACAACGTAAGCATGGGCATTTTATAGAGGTATGGTTGGTTGAATGTGCTAATGCAAAATTGATAAAGTTTTCAACTCCTTCATCATACTTAGTTGACCTTCTATCTTTTGACATCCAATCTTGATTTTCCATTTCAATTAAAATAATGGAATATATATCCTAGACAAGAGAACGAAAAAACTTCTTAATATTAAGAATAAAAAAAGTTAAGTAAGTACATCTTTCTTCAACATAATATTGAATATATTTAAATAACTAAATATAGCTTATATAGGCAAGAACAAAACTTAATATGCATTAGTACAGAAAATAGTTGTAAAAAGTTTGTGAAAAAATATACATAAGTATTATGCAATAAAACTATGGAACAAAATAAAACACATAAGTATACAAAACATTTGTAAAAAGTTTGTCAAATAACTAATATGTTTAATTAAACAAGCTTCAAAAGCATAATATATAGAAATTTTTTTAAAAAATATATAAAGATTTAATTACCTTTTCAAGGTAATTTTATCTTCCTTACAATTGATACTATATAAGAGCATGCAATAAATAAACGTACACTTACACTTTCAATAACTTCTTTGATAATGACTTGCTTACTATTTGAACTTGTTACAAGAATAATATATTATCAATATAAAATGTTACAAATTTAATTTTTTTTTTTTTGTACTAAAAAGGACACATATCCATAATCAGTTATCAAGTCATATTTTCAATAATACATTGTAACTTTTCAACTAAATATTCATTTCCATTAAATTAAACTAATAATCCAAAAAAATGCAACATTTCAAGTATTAACATGTGTATTTATATATATTACATGCTTCAAGTCATTCATATAACTTACAAATATTAAATTTAAGTACTAAAATTTTAATTTATAAATACTAAAAGTTATAAGTAATAAAAGCAAATAGTATCCTTTGAAATTTTAAAATATAAAGAAATACGTTATAAAAATACCTTAAAATGCCATAAATTTGTTATAAAAACAACCTATTATCTAAATAAAATTTTTCAACAACTATTTTTATCATTTACCAACCACAATTATTGTTATCATTTACTATGTTCACCATTATCATAATTATTATCCTTTCCATCATTTTATTTTTTAATATTTTTCTTTAACTTTAATCAACATGTTTAACTTAATTTATTGGCATTTTGTTTGTTATTTTAAATTAATTCATTTCACATAACAAAAATTATGCTTTCATAGTTATCTATGTATACAAGTACCAATAATTTACCTCTAAACTTTTCACCCACAATATTTACATATACATTGGGTGCACTTCAAGAATTGGCCCACTGCCTCTTTAACTCCAATTCCTAAAAAGTGATATATAGTGATTTACTAGCTTGTGAAATTTCCAAATGCAAAAAATACTCTAATAATGGTGCCTATTTAGTCCATCCTGCAATGTTATTTGACTTAACTCTTTTAAGTTTCTAGTTGTTTATCTATTATCACAGAGTATGCCAAAATTTTCTTAACTAGTGTGAGTCTCTTGTTTCTATCATTTGTTAATTGATGACATTATTAGATGTTTTCCACTTGCAGCTTGAGCAAAGAGTGAATGAGGTTGAGCAATTCTACTTGACTACAAGTAAGAAGCAATTGAATGGTTCTAAAGGTAGTTCAATTGTGAAGGATAAGGATAAGGATAAGGAGAGACATGTTGCTAGTGTAAAAAAGTAGCAGCAATTGGAATTGTTTCATCAAGATATAGGAATTTAAATGGATACATGCCCAGATTATCAAATTGGGATTGTATCTTCAAGATATAGGAATTTAAATGGATATATGCCCAGATTATCAAATTAGGATTGTTTCATCAAGATATAGGAATTTAAATGGAGATATCCGGATTGCTGAAACGATAATCATATTGAAGAAGAATAAGAAAAATAATAATATTAAGGGTCAGGATTACCTCTGGGATGAATGGGGGCCATTTTTTCTTGTATCTCTGTCCTCTCTCCATCTGAGAAAAATGTGAAACAAACCCTAGCTTTTTGATCTAACCAGGATGAAAAAATCCTGCTACGACCTATACCGTATCTACAAATTCAATAGAGCCACCATGTATCACTTATATTATGTACAAATGGAACAAAATCTTAATGAATCTCCACCTAAAATAAATTTCAGAAATACTTTCGGAATTTATCCAAGATTTTTTGGAATCTATGATCAATTCGATAGCAAGAGATAAGCGTGGGAGAGGGGAAACTGGAGAGTGAGATAGAGGTAGCGCGAACAGAGCATAGGGTTTTGGAGAGTTGGGTTTTTAGATGAAGATGGGTATAGCGCGTGGCCATCGCATGACTTCCATTCATGGGTCATAGAGGTGCCAAAAGTTCACTGTGGGCTTAGAATTTGTTAACATTCTCATAACCAAAACATTTGAATTATGGGATTAAGCAATGGGCCAAATTTTGGGACCCCAAAGTCACTTTGAAAACTTAAGGCAACCATCAGAATTGCTAAACAAGGCATCTTGATACCGAAAACTGGTCATTCTCACACAAATACATATTAAAAATCATTCATTTTTTTCTTGGTTTTCACTTGTTTTTAAGGAGAAGGCCATATGTTTGGTTCAGATTAAAAAATCAATTAATCTACAGGTTTCTTCTCCTATGCTAGAAGTTTAAACTTAAATTTTTCTTCCATACAACTCAAGAAAACGCAGTTCATAAAAACCATAATACAAAGATGCTGAAACAATAAATATAATGACATTAATAAAAGAAAAAAGGATGATAGATCTAAAAGGTTTTGGGTTACCTAGGTGTATACAAAGTGAAGAATGTCAGTTGTGAGCATGTTGACTATGGGTGAGAAAAAAGGTAGAAGAAGATTATGGTTTTATATATAGGGTTTCTATATTGAGATTTTTTGGATTATGGGTGGCATGTGGAAACAATGGGCTTTTTATATATTGTTCCTCATTATTAATTCTAAAAGTGGGCTCAAGTAGGCTCATTGAGTTGTAATACTTAAATTTTTTTATTTTATATGATGTCATTTCCTAAAAAATGACACTAAAAATATAAAACTAACATCATCTAACTACCTCAATTGAAGGTTTTTTATATGATATGTCACCTTTATTAATTATAAACCCTATGGTGTCATTATTTTAAAAGTGACACCATAAATTATTTTTGTAGTAGTGTCCTAACACTATGTTTCATTATAGGAAAGTAATAAAGAAAGAGAAAAAATGTTAAGAAAAATAAATTTTTCCATTTTACTATGAAAAATATGAAAAGAAAAAAATACATAAATAATTTATGCATTTTCAAATTATTTAATCTTTATTTAGACAAGTTAAAAATAAGCAAAATAATTTCAAGTAACATATAAAATATAATCTTTTTGATTTCCAATCTAATTTTTATTTTCTTTCACTTTTTCTTTCTTTTTACTTTAAAATTTGATGATTAAATTATAGTTTTGTGTCTTTACAATGACTTGTTTCAAACCGTGTAGATATTGTCTACTAATAAACTTTCACAACTGAAAATACATATATGTGGTTATGAGAAACTCATACATATATGGTATCAAAAACTTTTTCCCCCATCCAATGTGGAATATCACAATCACCATCCATGTAGACACAACATCCTCATTGTGCCCTATAAAATTACGGAACCAAATCAACTCCCATTTTAGGATCAGGAATCAATTCTAATAGCATTTGTAAGGGCATGCTCCCAACCATATGGATATTGTTTGCCCTAAGTCCTTGGGTCATCACAATTTTAAAATGCGTCTACATGGTTAAAAGAAGCTCATACATATGTTAGGATAGAGCCCTTAAAACCATAACATGATGTAATAAATTTGGAATTCGTTATTTATTTAATGATGTTTCAGTTTCACTTTTATCTATCCTTATTCCATGTATTATACTTTATGAGCATTCTTATCTACATTTTTTGCATTTTACGTGACTTGGGTGCATTAGGAGTTGCTAAGAAGATCTAAGTCATGGGTTCCTTACAAATAGATGACTTGTTCACAATCGGTTCATGGGTCTTGGCAACCCATTAGAGGTTGTAGTGCACCACCTCCTAATTGGAAGAATGGTTGGTCTTGGCTATCGGGATGGATTTCCCATGGTGAGTGCACTAAAGTGTATGGTTACACATCGGACAGGACCTATGGTGAGTTATAACTTAAGGCTATCAAGTAGTCATAACCTAACCAAGTTGCTTCATTGTATTGTCTCTCAACCTTGAGAGAATATTGAGCTTGTGCTAAAGTTAGCACTGGCTTTGACCTATGGGTGAGATCGTAAATTGATCATATATTCCCTATGGATTGGGTCACTGTTGATGGAAGTCAGTAGCAATAGGTATTCTCAATAGAGGCACCATGATATCTCATGCGATAGTGTGTCATCTTGGGTGATCCTAAGGAGGTACGTTCATGGAAACTATGGCTATAGTAGTTCCTTAAGTAGAACTTGAAATAGACTTTTTGAGAGCTAAGACATGTTAATTGAATACACAATAGGAGGATTTGTAACTCAAGGATAGTAGAGGTGGTCTTGAAAGGCTAATAGCTTTCACCTTGTTAGACTATGGACACCAGTTCATGGGGAGACTGAACACAATGGATAGTAGGTCATGGACTCGAGCACCTAGTGTCTCATTGTTATTTACATAGGATACTGGAGTTCAATTGATTCTCTATAGTGGGATGTTGAATCAACTTCAGAATTAGATTATGAGGGAGCCAGTACTCTTATGGGTCATAGTGGTCCCCACTCTGAGCTTATATACCTTGTTGGCATGGATTATGAGGGTCGGATTAGCTCTAGGTTCTCTTTTGTGCATAAGAGCGTTTTGGTAATTATGCAAATTTGCATAGGGGTAAGTGAACAAGGTCTCTGGATTAGGCTAATTGATTAATTAGTAGGTTTTATTGGGTTAATTAATCAATTAGGACCCATTTTGGGCTAGATTACGTTACCCAAGCCAATGTCAGCTTAAGTCACTTAAGCCCAATTAGGAACACTATAGATACTCCCTAGTGGTTAGGGTTTCCATAACTTTTATCTTCTACCATTTAGAGAGATAAAGAGTCATAGCCTCCACTCTCCTTTCCACTCCACTAGAAGTGTGCGAAGAACAAGGTTGATTCACTGAGCGGAAGATCATGGGTTTACGAGACTTCCAACAACTTCAAAGTCATCTTCAACACTTGGATTTTGAGGTTTGGGAATGATTCGTGCCCGATTGGTGTTCCAATTGATTCAACTCAATTGATGTGCTCTGATCTCAATCCTCAGACGGGAGTAATCAACAAAATTTATAAACCTATTTCACCATATACCGGGGTAGCATTTAGCTAGCATAGTATAGTGGCTCTAGGATCGTCCACAGAGATGGGTTTTCACTTCGCAATTGATATTAGTTCAAAAACTGAATTGGTGCTTTTTCTTTTCTTTGTTAGCTTTAAAAGAAGACATAAGTTTGAATGAAAATGGATGGTATTAAGCTAACCTAACATAAAGTAACTAAAATTAACTAGAAAAAAAATTAGAAAGAAAGGTGTTTCTTGGGATTTCAGGTTACTAGGATCAGGTGCCAACTACAAAGAGGGAGATTCCGATCACTTGAATCTTTTCCTCACATTCGGAATTTAACCTATAGTTATTTCCCGAACCGGTGTGATACAGATGCTTGCCATTAATGGTTTCAACGCTAAACCCTCTCACTGATACACCTTGCAATGGCTCGTACCTCTCACCTAGTATTTGCCATTCAAGGTGATCCTTACCATCGGATCATCCTTCACAAGCGAACAAGAGATAACAATTGGACCTCCATGGAGCAAGATTGCAAGCAATAAGAATCCATGGAATCCGAAAGCTTACCAAGTATTGGCTATTCATGGAAATCCTAGTTAACTAAAAATATAAAAACCAAAAACGGATCACACTTTCTCTTCATTAAAAACGGAAACAACAAAATCTCACACTTATGTAGCCGGAACCTTACTTAGCTTCCTTCACCCAAAAAATAAAAAGCCAAGCCACTCATCCTCTGAGAAAACATCTCAGAGAATTTTTGGCTAGCAAGAAAATGAAAATGAAAGAGAAGGAAAAACAGAGCAAGGCTCTGTATATTCTATATATTGATCGATTCTACATACTTATATATCTCTATCTTTTACAATGGATGCAAGGGAATATATATAGAGAAGTTTTTCCAACCTTCCTAGCTAAGAAATCTTATGGTTGGTGGATTACAAGGAGAAGAATGGAAATTTATACAAAAATATCTGAAGAAAAGATCTAAAAGAGTCGGTACACAAATATCCCAGTTCGCATGTAGATTTCGCACGTTGCATGGTGACTTGCAAAAATCTCGCAAGTTGATTTCGCAACTTGGAATCCATTTTCGCACGTTGAGCTCCAAGTTCGCAAGTTGCAAAATCACTTTCACAAGTTGGGCTTCTCTGTGACTGTGCGGTTGTATTCCATTTCCATTTCGAAAAGTAGGCTTTAATTTTGCACGTTGGAGTTCCAAATTCGCAAGATGAGAATTTGTCCTTCAGCTGGATGCAGTTGTCTTGCAAAGGCCATATCTTCCTCATTTCAGATCCAATTCGTACATTGTTTGAAGTGTTGGATTCTTGACTTCCTGAGCTTTGAAATGGTATAAAGAATGTAGAAAATGGACTTCGGGAAGTGCTCCAAAAGTACGAAGGAAGACTACAGCTGCTGTCCTCTGTTTTCTTCACTCTGTTTTCCTCTCTCCATTGCTCTTTCCTTGCATACTTTGAACGACTAAGGCAAAGGACTATAAGGCTCCAAAGCTTGGTTTCTTCATGAATTTGAGCTTCCAAAAGCTTTGCCATGAACTATATACAGCTCTCCCTCATTCTTAAATTGCTTTGGTGAGCAAAAAGCTATCAAAAATACCAAAACTTAACACAATTTGATTAGAAACGATTGCAAGGGTCCCTATCATGCCAATTGAGTTAAAAGGTAATAATTACTACTCAAGGGTGTTTAAAAGAGCTAATTACAAGCTACAAAATAGTATGTTTTGAGTAGTAATCAGGGAACATCCAAACCTAAAGGTTAGTACTTTATAACACTAAAAGGTCAATTTTTTTAAAAAAAAAAATTGGTATTGCTTCTATTGCTTAGATCTAAGATGCCAACAACATATATAGCACTAGGAAATTTTCCCCCCACAATCTCTTTCTCCTTACATTAAGAAATAAATGGTATGCCTAGAAATGGTATTACCTAGAACTCCCTCTTTAAGAAATAGAGTAATTGTCACTCAACAACTATGTCTTAGCTTAGGAAAAAATGTTTGGTTGAGCCTCTATCCCTTGATTGATTTGATTAGAAGCTTACTTTTTCCTAAGTGCTTGTTCTCTTGATATATTTTTTTCTATAACTATAGATTTTGAGCTAATCAAGTATCACCATGTGTCAAATTGTGTCAAGCGAGAGACAGAAGGTTGTTTAGGGCTAATTTGTTTCTAATGAGAACTAGACATGCATCCCAAATACCTTTTTTTTTTTGTCAGGATCTTAGTATGATTCCATCCCCTTCTTTCATTTTTGTTGGAACCATTCAATTCATTAGATATTGATTTGATATATAATTAAATAATTATAATATATAAGAAATCTTGAATCTCATTTTCCAAAATCCCTTTCCTAAAAATCAACTTTCATTTTTTCAGATTGGATCCCTCCCTTTGACTAATTATGTAGTATCTCAAAATATATAATACACAAAAAATTTCTCTCTCTTTTCTATTGAAAAACCAAATGTGGATTTTTAGTCACAAAGCTAAAATTTAGGACAAATTGGACCCATTGTCTATTACTATTGACTGTGAATTCATGAATGATCATTTGATTTGAATCTCAAATTGTGTTTCCCTAATGATATAAGAAAATAAAAATTGTTATATAATATAACTAATTAGTTTTGATCCTTTCAATGAAAAAGACTTATCAATTATATTTTAAGAAGTAATTATGATTATATGTAAACCCCATAACTTAAATTCTAACAAAGACATAAAATATGCTATCTTATCTATATATGATGTTTATAGGAAATTATAATGCTTCAATTTTCATTCAATAGATTGAATAAAAAAAAATTGATAGAGCACAACCTAAGCTACCCTAAATAAAAGTGCAAAAAGGGATATGGAATATAGATAGTCATATTTGCACATGTTTAAAAAATATAACCCTTCTTGCGTACTTCAATTGTATCCTACAAATTATGCTCAAAATAAAAATATATTGAAATTTCTTTCTTCTTTGTGAATCATTTTTTGAAAAAAAAAAAAAAAACTCTATACTCTTTCTAACTATTATGTCTTTATCCTAGTGAACAAATCAAATCTTGAATTCATTTATTTTTCTAGTATCTAATCGGATTGAAATGCATAAAATCATAATAATGGTACAAATGGAATCATTTTTGTTTTGATATTATACACAGAACTCCATAAGTCTAAGTAGCATTTCTCAGTTCCTTTCCAATTTAAGTAGAAAAATCTCTTTATTCCTTCATTCATACAAATTTCATATATTAGATTACATATATGGAGTTGGGTAAAATTCCATGTGATTCAATAAACAAAATATAAAGTCCATCATTACTAGATCTAGATCGATCTATATGCTTCAATGAAGAATGAACCAATCCAATAATGGGGGTTGAATGGAATGTGTTTACCTATCCAGTCGAATATCTTAACTATATCCTAATCTTCACTTGTCATTTGCCTTGGCACTGCTTTTTACCCCTAAGTTTTAAGCATATAACTTTTAGTTTTTCCTTTTATTTAACCTAAAACTTTAACTGCTTTAATAGTTTTAAGTGCTTTAAGTATTGGGATTGAACCCCTAAAAGCAAGACATTTTGTAACAAGGTTAGACTTGATTGCCTTTTAGCTATTCATTTCATATATCGACATTGATTTGAGTATTTAACTCATATCTCTTACATTGTACATGACTTGGGTGCATTAGGAGTTGTATAGAGGATACAAGTCATGGGGTTCCTTGTAAGTAGATAAGTTGTCTACAACCAGTTCATATATTTGGGCAATCCAATAGAGACTATACTGCACCACCTCCTAATTGGAGGAATGGCTTGTCTTAGCTCTTGGGATGAATTTCCCATGATGAGTGTACTAGTGTATTTTATGCACATTGGATAGAACCTACGATGAATCATGACGTAATGTTATCAATTATCATGATGCACTAAACTACTATACTACATAGAGTCTCAACCTTGAGAGGATAACGAGCTTGTGCCAAAATCAACAGAAATAATTGATCTTTGGGTAAGACCCTAAAGTGGTCATATATCCCTATGGATTGGGTCATTGTTTATAGAGGTTTTTGGCAACAAGTATTCTCAATAGAGGCACCATGATATCTCATGGAATTGAGATAGTATGTCCATTTGGGTGATCTAAAGGACATGTAATCATGAATATGTGATTGTAGTAATTCCTTTAGTGGAATTTAATATATGCTCATTGGAACTAGAGTATGTCAGTTGATCACATAATAAGTTGGGTTTGTGACTCAAGTATTGGAAGGCAATCTTGATAAGTGATAACACTACCTTATTAGATTATAGACACTAGTTCATGGAGAGTTTGCATATAGTGGATAGTAGGTCATGGATCCAAACTTCATCTCATTGTTATTTACATAAAGTACTAGAGTACAATTGATTATCTATAGTGGATCAACTTCAAAATTGGATTTTAAGGGAGCCAATACTCCTATGAGTCCCAATAGTCCCTGTTCTAAGCTCATATACCATGATGACACAATTTTATGAGGGTTAGATTAGCTCTAGGTTTACTTTTGTGCATAAGGGTATTTTGGTAATTATGCAATGCTGCATAGGGTATAGTGAACAAGGTATCTAGATTAGGCTAACCGATTAATTATAGAAATATTTGGTTAAAAGGGATGAAATAATCCCCAAATTGTATTTTAACCCTTTTCATGTTTTTTCTTGAAAAGTAACCGATTTTTTTTACATAAATGCCCTTTGTCATTTCAAGTATTTACATGTAGGTTTTAAAAGAGAAGTTATTTTTAGAAGAAAATAATGAGGGCATTTTTGTTCGAATGAGACCAAAGGTGGGAGGTTAAATTTCTAAAATTAGGTTTTCAAAGACCCTTTTAATCAAATAACTCTTAATTATACGGTCATGTTAGGTTAATTAATCAATTAGAACCTATTTTAGACTTGATTAAGTGATACAAGCCTTAGTGGGCTCAAGTCACTTAAGCCTAGTAAGGGAAACCTATAAATACCCCTTAGTAGTTAGGGTTAAGGTTTTCATGCATGGATTTAGATAGTCATCTTTAAGAGAGGGAGTTTAGGTTTCCATCATTCTAAAACCCACAATCTAAAGTGACAAGATCATGGTTAGAGTCATTGGGCGGAAGACTTTGGGCATACGAGACCTTTACAGACAATAAGCTTCATCTTCATTGGATGAATTTTGATTTAGGAACATTTAAATCACAAGTATGAGTACAATATCTCTAGTTTTATAGTTAATAATGGTTTTTTATTGTCATTTTATTGTGCTGTGATAGATTTAAAGATGCCTAAGGATAGATGCATACACCTTACAAGATTCAAGGATAGGGAATGGAGAAATTCGAAGTTCCTAACATTAAGCAATTTGATAACTCTTTATTCTTTGAAAGATTCGAAACAATGGGCTTTTGTGCCTATGCCATCGATTGGAACTGGTAATAGATCTTTCAACGGATCATGATCAATTGTGTTCAACTCCTGTTACTAGGTTATCTCCAAACTAACACTCAGGAATGGAAGCCAAACTACTTCTTCCTTTTCCTCTTCCCTATCTCACCGAGCCACCTTAACTAAGTACCTCTAGTTGCAAAAGATATTGCTTATTAAAGACTTTAGTGAAATGGTTGGGTGTTGTAATGTTTTTGCTAACTAATGGTGGGTGTGTGGAGAATGATATTGATTTAACCTTTATTTCCCTTTTGGTACTTAGATCCTCCTTTAAAATTTCTTCTATTCTTGTTTCCTTTGTTCAACTAGCTATTTCAATTGGTCATAATTCATGTTAATGAGAAAAGTAAGATTCTCATCTCATTGGCCGCCAAATAAGCCTATGCATGGTACAATCATGCATTCATCTTTCACAATGCTTTACTCTTGTCTTATGAAAAGATGAATGGACAAACACTGACCCTTTGTTAGGATCTTCTCAAGTAGTCAAGGAAGAAAGACAAAATAATAGAGTGGTGTTGACATCAAATCATTTCCTTCTTCTTCATAAGATTAGTCTATGCATAATGCAATAGTCTATTTTATTTTATTTTAGTTTATATCATCTGGTAAGTACCAGAGAAGGTATAATACATTCTTATGTTAGGCATTATCAATCAAAGCATCGATTTTAAGCTTTTCCTCGATTGATAGTAGAAAAGTAAATCCTATTAAGGTCATTAGTAGCCAATTGGGATTTTAGCTATGATTTGGGATTTTCTTCTATAACTAAGTGTGGCAAAGCCACTTCCAGATTCAATCGTTTTTTTAGTTCAATGACATTTCAAGTTTAAATAGTTGATCTTGATGTTTTCATATGACAAGAAGAAAAGAAGTGACAATCTAAGAGGAAGCAGAAGCTTTTGTTGTTCATGAATTTGTTACTTTCCAATCTGAGAAGGAATAACCATATGATACTTACATTTCCTTGAAAAAAACTCTAAAACAAACAATCAAGGATCGAGAATAAAATAGGCAGTTCTTAATCACTACTCTAATTTTCTCTTTTCCACTCTTGATGGTTTAGTAATGGCATGGATTAAGGTTGTGAGGGGAGTTAGAATGGAATAAAGTAGTGTATGTTTGGCTAAATAACTTAAAAACAATTTTATAGTTTTAAAAATAGAAAATAGTTTCTTAAAACTTACAATCGTGTTTGGCCATTATTCTTGGGGCACAATTTTTTAAAAACAAGATTAAAAAAAAAAACTTAAGAAACAACCTTAGGTTGTTTTATATTGTTTTTAAAAAGAAAACAAAAGACAAAATCAAAGTGGAGTTGTTTTTTGTTGTTTCTAAAACCAAGAGAAAATAAAAGCAAAAACAAAAGTACTTATCTCAAAGAGATGTGAGGTTTTTTGACGAAGTCCACACTAAGAGAGAAACAACAAGAAGAGACATATCTCAGGTTAGTGTTTTTTCTTAACACATTTTTTTTTGCCTCATTTAAAGGGATTTTTCTATGTTTTTAAAGATTTCTTCTGCTTAGTTTAGGGTTTTTTTCCCTTGGTTTTAGATTTCTAACTTATGATCATTTTATGTAGTAGAGATTTCATCAAGTTAGTGGAAAAAAATGAGATTATGTGATTGTGGCAGCAAATCCTCTATTTTTTGGTGAGTTTGGCTATTTTACAAATCTAATTTTGTTGTGTTGTTTGAGGGTTTTATTATTATTTTTATTTTTATTATTATTTTAATTGAGAATTACAAAAGGGGATGAGGTTAAGCTCTAAGAAAGGAAGGGAATCGAGAAAGTTATTATCATTGTTTAACTATGAGGGAAGCCAAGCTAGGAGTAGTAGCAGTGGAGAGAGAATTTTAAGGGGGAGGGAATGCCATATTTTGGGTTAGAAAACATTTTGAACTAGGGGATAGAATTTTAACGCGTAGTAGGAGTAGCAGGAACTGGATCATAGAAACTAGTTTTAGGTTAAATGGGAAATGTGATTTATTTGTCTTTTTTAGGTTTGTGAGTGCTCTTCACACCCCTTCCTATTCTAAACCATTTGGTTAAGGTTAGATCTGTTGAATCTAATATTTTTTTTTATTTTATATTTTGTATTTTTTTTTAAATTTTTTTACTTTTATTTTAGCCTATTTTAGGGTTTCTACATTATTGTACTTTTTATTTTTGTTTTTGGGTGAATTTAATTTTGGTGGTTTCTTTACAATTAGTTGTTGATAATGGAGTATTAAGCTTCTTTAGGTCCACAGGAATTTCAGACTCTTGGATCTATATCACGTGGGTTCAATAATTTTTTTTCCTTTTCTAGTACTGGTTATTGTGTGATCTTGATCTCTTCTATATATTTTGCTCCCTTGATTGTATGAATTTGTTGATGAAATTAGGAGATTAAGAGGTTTTCTTTAATCAATGATATTGGTAAATTTGTCAATTTGAGTTGTTCAATCAATGGATTCAGTTGATGTTGTTGACATAAGAATATTGTTGCTTTTCATCACAATATGATGCATATAAGGTTTGTGGTTATGAATCACAAGTGGGTTTCAAGGATTACTATCTTTTTGCTTTGGGAATAAAATTTCTCTATTTAATATCCTCAAATGAAAGAATGTTGTTATTTATAAGGATCATGAACCAATTGGTTGTAGATACACGCTAGTTTTGGATCTCAAGTTATTTGTTGTCTAGAAAGCTATGTTAAAATGAATTAGAAATGAAAGAATATGACCATTTTCTCTTCATTGTTGATGAAACATCAATACTAGAAGTGGTTGTAGGACTTTTAGGTGTAAGTTGAAGATGTGGCTCTATGAAGACACCTAAACCTTTGTCCCCAACCCAACTGTTCCATCCCATCCACTTTCTATAATTGAATTCAGGTTTAGGTGTTCTAACCAAAACACTAAAAAGTTAGGAAATACAAGAACCTACTCGATCTCATTAGCTCATGTTTAAAGCTAAAGGTGTGTGTGTGTATATATATATATATTCCATCATCAATAGCAAAGAAATTTTCTCCACCCTTCTCAATTTTTTTTTTTTTTTGTCTCAAATGGCAACCCACACACTCATTTCTTTTACAACCAAGGCTACAGCTTACCTATTGCTCCTCACTGTCACTATCGCATTCTCCGCCTCAGCTCGAGTTCTTGAATAGCAACCAAAGTTTATTTATGAGAGGTGGATAAATGTTTTTTCAACAAATTGATTGTTTAGTTTGTATTGTAGGAATGAATATGACAAGTCAAACCTTGAAACTATTGAATTAGAGAGAGGATTATTGAGAAACAATGGCTTGACTTTTCCATTGATTAAGAATGAATATATATACACAAAACCTAAAACACAAAAATAGCAAATAATCTACCCAAAACACAAATATAGGAAACAATCCTAGAATTAGGGGATTACAACAAAAATAGGAAATTACAACTAATTACAAGAATTTAAAAATAAAAAGAAAATCTATTGTAATGAATTCTCTAATATGCCCCCTCAAGATGGAGCTTCAGAGGAGACGCCAATCTTGACCCGTAATTCTTGGAAGCGGCTTTGTGGAAGAGGTTTAGTAAGAGCGTTGGCAAGTTGATCGGCTGAGAAAACATGAGTAACACGAAGAGCACCTGATTGAACTTGATCTCGAATAAAGTGATAGTCAATTGCCACATGTTTCATACGCAAATGAAAGACTGAATTAGAACAGAGATAGGTGGCACCAACATTGTCACAATAGATAACAAGCAGTGTAGGAAGAATGACACCAAGCTCCGTGAGAATGGAACAAATCCAATTGATTTTTGAAGTAGTAGCGGCAACTAATCGATACTCAACCTCTATGGATGACTGAGCAACTGTACGCTATTTCTTAGATGACCAAGAAATTGGATGACGACCAAGATAGACAATATAAGCACTCGTAGAGGTATAATTGTCTTTGTTGCTAGCCCAATCTACATCTGAGAAGGCATGAAGAGAAAATGTATTGTCTTATGAAGAAATAATCCATGAGTCAATGTGCCACACAGATATCGAAGCATTTGTTTTTCAGCATTCCGATGTTTAGACGTCGGGCGATGCATGAATTGGGATAGCTTGTTAACAACATATAATATGTTTGGGCGAGTGAGGTAAAGATGTTGTAGACTGCCAACAATGGTTCTATATTCTGTGTAGTTAGTTATAGCTGTACCTAAATGAAGATTGAGATTGCCATCTATAACAAGTGGTGTAGCAACAGGTTTTGCACTAGACATTTTTGTTCGAGCAAGAAGATCAGAGATGTAACGCCTTTAAGTAAGCAACATACCAGATGGAGTGGTAAGAACCTTAATGCCTAGAAATTAGGACAAAACACCAAGATCCTTGATTGAAAATCTTTGTGCCAGGAGGTCAATGTAGCGCTAAATAATATTGGTGTTGGTACTTGTGATAATAATGTCATCCACATAAACAAGTAGATATGTAGTAATGTCACCTGAGTGGAGAATGAATAGAGAAGTGTCTGCATGAGAGTTTGTAAACCCAGACTCAATGAAGAACTAGAGAAGTTCAAGATACTAAGCATATGGGGCCTGCTTGAGTCCATATATAGCCTTCTTTAATTTGCATACATGTGTTGGATTGTCTTCCATATGAAAACTAACTCAAGAAAAGCTGGAAGACCCGTTCTTGCCTCTTTTTAAAGTCACTCACTCTAGGTTTTTTTAGTTTAAAAAAATTAGTGGAAGTTTCATCTTAAGTGACAAGAGAAACTACTGCATTGGAAAAAGGAACCCCTTGGAAAGGCCGAAGAGATTATAAATGTTCTAGACTCTCAAGGAGCGCTAGGAACTGTATATATCAAAGGTCTAGGGTGGCAAAAAGGACTTGTCTGGTTGAATCATTCAAGCCAACCTGACCGCAAAATCCTTTGACCGAAGTAGATCAACAAATCTCGAAGGCCGGGCCATGTAGACATCTTCGGAAAGATGGCCTTGAAGAAAGGCATTATTAACATCCAACTATCGCAACGACCAACCTTTACTGACTGTCATACTTAGAACAAGTCGTATTGTTGTCAGCTTGATAACCGGACTAAAGGTGTCATGATAATCCACTCGAGGTCACTGATGAAAACCTTTGACAACTAATCTGGCTTTGTACCTGTCAACAAAACCATTAGGAAGCCGTTTAATACGAAAAACCCACTTACATCCAACAAAATTCTACATAGAAGTAAATGGAACAAGCTCCCAAGTTCCATTCCGAACAAGAGCATCAAATTCATCTTTCATAGCTTATCTCCATTTGGGATCGGTTAGGGCTTAGTTAACAGTATGAGGCTCAATTTTTTATGGTTGAGAAAGGACAATAATGAGATTCATCTTAGTTAGGGGTTTGTGGATGTTGTTTTTGGCTCTAGTGGTCATGGGATGGGTATTTTGATGGGTGGGTGGAGCTGTGGTTGAAGCATAAGAGGTCTCAGAATTGTGTGGTTCTAGTGGTAAACAGTCAATTGGTGAGGAGGAATGGTCAACCGGTTGGGCATTTTGGGATGGATGTTGACACGAGGAATCCCTTTGTGGAAGCGTATTAAGTAAGCCATTTGGAAGTGGTGGTGCAGGCAATAAGCGATTGTAGTGAAACGGAGATAGCACCAAGGAGAACGCTAAAAATGAGATGATCCTGATGCTTCCAAGTTGTGTATGTTGGATTTTAGGATGCAACACCAGTGACAGTGACGATGGGTGGTGGTGGAGTATGAGTGCCATCAATGAAGTGATGAAGATCATAACTTTCAAGAAGAGATTAGATTTGAAGGCTCCATATGAGATAATTGGTGGATGACAATTTGTTGATATTGGAGAGATTGATTGTAAGAAGGGGATGTTGAGGATCTTGGGAGTTTTGGATGGTAATATAATAGTTGGTGGAAGAGAGGATTGCACCAAAAGCCATTGAGGAAAGTGGTTGTAGAGTTCTTCTGGTTTTTCTGGGAAAAAAAGAGAGAAGAAAATACGCCCAAGAAGATTAGGCTCTTGATACCATGTTGAATTAGAGAGAGGATTATTGAGAAACAATGGCTTAACTTTTCCATTGATTAAGAATGAGTATATATACACAAAACCTAAAACACAAAAAATAGGAAATAATCTACCTAAAACACAAAAATAGAAAACAATTTTAGAATTAGGGGATTACAACAAAAATAGAAAACAATCCTAGAATTAGGGGATTACAACAAAAATAGGAAATTACAACTAATTACAAGAATTTAAAAATAGAAAGAAAATTTATTGTAATGAATTATCTAGTAGAAACCTCTGTTGTTCCTTCTTCCTCTGGCCCTCTCAAATTTCCTTCCCTTTGATAGTACATAAGGTTTGGTGTGGCTATGTGGCACACCAGGAGCTTTGCCAAAGTGCTTCACAGCTTCACAAGCATTCTTGAGACCTTTGAGGAGAACCTACAGCATGAAGCCAGAAATAATTATTATTGCCAGATTGATCCTCATAGCCTTGATATCTATTCTTAGATAATTTATAAATAGAACAAACTCAACAATGCATTATAGAACACCTATTACTCATGTAATGCTCTTGGTTGCCCTCTAATATGCTTGGGTCATGTGTTAAAACACTAGCTTCATATGTTTTGATAGGTAAGTTGCATGCCTAAATTTTTAAGCTAATGTTTTGCCGTCACCTTGATTTTTGATTCATGAAATTTTATTCAAAGTGTGAGAGGTTAAGGTCAATAATAGTATTTTTACTTTAAGTGAGTTGGTGAGTTTTTGGAGGTAGTTTTGTAATTGACTAGATCTATCCCCTTAACCTTGTTACTTTTTAAAATTTGAAACTTAGGTGCATGGCTACCTATTTTTTTAACCCATATTATGCAATTTGTGAGAAGAACAGCTCTCATAACATCATAGATTAATCATAGATAAGTAGTAAAGAGGAATGTTTCAAGTGCTACCTTAGTGCTCAAAGGAGGCTGTTTTTGGAATACTTTTAGGTAGGAAGAATAGAAAAGAGTTAGAGTGGGACCTGTTAATCAAAATTCGAAGCCACTACTCATCACTTTATACGATGCCATATAATAATAAGTCAATAAAATTTGAAGATAGAGATATATTAGGAGAGAATAAAAGAGGACACAAAATAGTAAAATACAGAATGATAGGACAAAATGGTAGGACACACGACGACGAAACGCAAAATGAGAGGACATAGAATGACAAAATGCAGGATGATAAGAATCCACTCTAGTTAATATTTCCATAAATGAAGAGTAGTCAAATATTAGTAATATTTGATCCCCTTGATTTAGGAAATAATATTTATTTTCCTTAATTTTAAGATATTTATTATTTCTTTCTTTCTATAATTCACAATGTATTCTTGTATAATTTTATGAAAAAAAAATAAATTATCATTTCTATTGTTAAATTATCAAATTCTTCATGGTATCAAAGATAGGGGAGGAGGCTTGAAGTTGGGTTTTCTCCATAGGTGGTTGAATGCCCTAAAAGGCTCACCCTATCTTCACAAATTATGTCTTCCCCTTTAAAAATAAAATAAAATAAAATAAAGTCCTCAATATTCTAGCCTTCCATCAATATTCTTTCTAGTTTGATTTAAATCAAGCTACACACCACAAATTTTCTACTCTTAGTTTGTGGCTTCGGTGTTCTAACCTTTCATCAATTTTCTACCCTTTTATCAATGTTATTTCTAGTTTGATTTCAATCAAGCTAAACACCACAAATTTTGTATTGTAGCAAAATTAAATTATCCTCTTAGTTTGTGGCATTAGTGTTCTCCAACAATTTTTAGGTTGAGAAAAATTTGTTAAAGAAATTAAAGATGATGAGGGAAGTAAAAGTTCTATCATGCAATACCAGTTATCAATCAACAATGATAGGTTTATCACTTCATGAGTACTTGGAACCATGAGAGAACATGTAAGAACATGTTTTAAACATGATCTTTAGTGTTAACATAGCATATAAGGTATAAACTTTTCTTAAAGAGTAATTGCTTCTTGTTACATTTGAAAAAAGAAATAATCTCTTGAAGAATATTTAAAAGATTTTAAAAATATATGTGACAATTTCACTATAATAAAAAACCAATTTTAGACCAAGACAAAATTTGTCGGTTCACTCATAGTTTAGGATAAAGGTATGAATATTTTTTTTACCTCCTATTATTTTCTAATCAATTCATAGTAGCTCTTCAAGGACATAAGCAATCACTCACTACCAAAAAGGAGGAGAGAAAATGTTCTTAGAGCATGCACAAGTTTTTATTTGGACAATATAGTCATGATTGGAATTGAAAAGATAGAAATTTCAATTTGAGAGAAAGATGCTTCACCCTTTCTATGTGTTACAATTCTCAAAATAAAAAATAAAAAAATTGTGTTACAATTCTAAAAATAAAAAAATAAAAAAAGTTGTTTTTATGTTTTTATCAAGTTCTTGTCAAAGGATGTATTCACCATGTTTCATGAAAGTTGAATGAGAGGATAGAAAATGCTAATACACATATGATAAGAATCCACTTCACATAATATTTCCATAAATCAAGAGTAATCAAATATTAAAATATTTGATTCTCCTAATTTAGAAAATAATATTTATTTTAAATAAATCAAAAGCAATTAAATATTAATAATATTTTATTATTTTAATTTAGGAAATAATATTTATTTTCCTTAATAGTTATTATTATTATTATTTATAATTCACAATGTATCCTTGTATAAATTTTTGAAAAGAAATAATAAAATTGGTGGTATTGACAAATTATCAAATACTTCAAGATATCAAAGGATTTGCGTCTTTTAGTATTATTTATGATTTAAAATTGGGGTCGGTCGATGTTAGCATAGAGTTTGTGTTATTAAAAAAAAAAAAAAACATGTGCCCTCGAGGCCACACACCCTTATAGTATTATTATTATTATATCATTTTTGTTTTTTTTTTTTTTTGGGGTACAGATTCTCCCACTGAACTTGATCAATTTGCAGATGCGCATTAGGAAATGAAAATCTACACCAACTGGGTATCACCATTTAGCATTTGTGCCACTCCCATCTTCACTATAAAAGGAGATGCTGTCTTTTCCTTCTAACCACATCTTATATTCCACTCCACAACTCCCAGTTTATTCTTGCCCACTTGGTTAGAAGACCAATGGATTTTCCCTTTATTGCTGGCATTGAATCAAGCGATACAAATCTCCTTCACCTATGTTAGATAGATCCCGACTTCCAATTTTAGAGAGACACACTCGATTGGGTATAACTTTTTATTATTTAAAACTTTTTTCTAATTATGAAAATTTGATTAGAGATTCATTTTTAAAGCAAAAGCAAAAGAGATTTGAAGTGTAAAATAATTTTCTAATGAAGGAATCAATATCCTTTTAGGAAAGAGTTCTCGTAAAGATGATTTCAAATTTATTTAGGTTATGTTTGATTCCCATAAAATTTAAAAAAAAATGCGAAAGAAAAAAAATAGAAAAGAAAAGTAGATAGAAAAAAAAAATGAAGAATAATAAAAAATAAATTTAAATTTAATAAATTATTCTTATCTGTTTCCTCAAACTCATTTTACTTATTTCTCTATATTATAATAAGATTAAGTAATTTAAAAATATATAAAATTTAAATTAATTTTAATTATATTTGATTTTCTTTTATATTTTCTATAATGAAACAAAATATGAAAAAATCATTTTCTTTAACATTTTTTCTTTCTTTAGTATTTTTTCGGGAGTCAAACATAACTTTTATTTTTTCCCTTTATCAATTGGAAAGGCATCCCCGTGCTTTTATGTAAGAGTTCTTATAATATATTAAAAGTCTAGTATATAGTGCAAATTGAATCAAATTGAATTGATATATTTTTAGATTTGGTCAAGTCGATTCTTAATATAATTAAAATGATTGGACCGATATAATCGTGCACAACTATAAAAGGAGATGCTGTCTTTTCCTTCTAACCACATCTTATTCCACTCCACAACTCCGCGTCTCTTGGCATCACCTACATTTTATTCTTTGCCCACTTGGTTAGAAGACCAATGGATTTTCCCTCTATTGCTGGCATTGAATCAAGCGATACAAGATCCCAACTTCCAATTTTAGAGACACACTCGATTGGGTATAACTTTTTATTATTTAAAACTTTTTTCTAATTATGAAAATTTGATTAGAGATTCATTTTTAAAGCACAAGCAAAAGAGATTTGAAGTGTAAAATAAATTTCTAATAAAGCAATCAATATCCTTTTAGGAAAGAGTTCTCGTAAAGATGATTTCAAATTTATTTAGGTTATGTTTGATTCCCATGAAATTTAAAGGAAAATGCGTAAGAAAGAAAATAGAAAAGAAAAGTAGATATAAAGAAAAAGTGAAGGACAATAAAAAATAAATTTAAATTTAATAAATTATTTTTATACGTTTCCTCAAACTCATTTTACTTATTTCTCTCTATTATAATAAGATTAAGTAATTTAAAAATATATAAATTTTAAATTAATTTTAATTATATATATATATATATATATATATATATATATATATATATATATATTTATATATTTTCTATAGTGAAACCAAATATGAAAAAATCACTTTCCTTAACAATTTTTTTTTTCTTTTTTTAGTATTTTTTAGGAGCCAAACATAACTTTTATTTTTTTTTCCTTTATTAGTTGGAAAGGCATCCCCGTGCTTTTATGTAAGAGTTCTTAGAATATAAATGATTTTTTTCTTATCAATTAGACGATATCCTCTTGCTTAGAGAGACTTTAAAGTAGTACATTAGAAGTCTAGTATATAAAGCACATTGAATCAAATTGAATTGATCTGAGATAAACTGATTGGTTATATTTTTAGATTGGGTCAAGTCGATTCTTAATATAATTAAAATGACTGGACCAATATAATCGTGCACAACTATAATATCTTTTTACTCTGTAAAATTAGATGTGAAGTTAGCTTAATTTAATATTGAAAGTAAAAGTAACTTTATGTCCTTAATACAAGTTTACTTTAGCAAAAATATGATATGCCTTCACTTTCATTTTTAGAAAACCACCTATCATTTGGAAAAGAAATCAAAATTTAATGTTATTTTAAAAATAAAAAATGGTATTGCTCTTGATATCACTTGAAAAACTATTGAAAGTCCAATAAAGAACACTCAGAGGGGTAAATGAGTGATTAAAAAATTTAAATAAGAATTCATATGTTATATCTCAAGAGATATCAAGATGTCCTAAATAAATAAATAGTTATACCTAAAATCTTTAGGTATATAAAGATACGATTTTTAAAATAATAATTAGTTATAGGTATAATGACCGTAACCTCCAAGATAACCAACCCAACAACCTCAATAACAAACTAACCAAACTAACCTATCAATCAAGAAGTTTATTAATATCATCAACCATAATATAAGCAGTAATAAAAAGATATGCAATGAGACAAAAGATTTTTACGTGGAAAACCCCACAAATTGTGGAGATAAAAAATCATGAGGTCTAAGACCTACCAATCTAAATCCACTATTCGAAATCAAGTTACACAGATTTAATTAGCCGTTTTACCCTAAACACTTACTCACCAGCACCTATAACTTGATATATGTTCGTGACGCAATAGCTTCATGTTACTCCTTAGTAGATCCTTCGATCACTTCGAAGGGATTAAGGTCTTCAACCCATGATACAAATTTCAAATTCTTGAATGAGAGATTAAGAATGGTGTGATAATTAGGCTTTCTCTCAAGGAGTCCTTCTCTTAAGAATGAAAGGTCTCTCAAATGATATATCTTCAATCTCCCATAATATCTAACCCTCAAGGGGTTATAATGAGGTATTTATAAGCAAATATAAAAAAAGTCTCAGTATCTTAAGTTTCCAAAAAAGAGTTTGAGTGAAATTCATTCAAAATCTGTTTCTAATCTTGGTAGGATTGTCATGATCGCTTGAACGGACTTAGACCGCTTAAGTGCTCCGCTTGAGTAGGCTGACTGCTTGAGTGACCCTTGCTTATTTAGAAAGATTATTTTAAAATATTTTAAGTACAAAAACGATAACAAACCTTTTTATACCTCAAAGAAGCCTTATATGCCATAAGCCAAACCTTTTTAGACGTACCTATGACTTCTTAGTTGGACGAATAGCAACCCTTGATCTTCAATGGAAAACAAGTCACTATTTAAAAAGACTTCTATGACCAAACATAAATTGGAAAAAAAATTACCAATAAATAAACAAGACGCAATGTCCTAACAAAAAATTATATCATAAAATTTTATATTGCTTCTTTGGTAGAGCATTGAATTTTCAACATCAAACATTGGATTTTTACCTCCAATATAAATAATTGATAACTAAAAAAAGAGAAGAATAAAGTTTTTTTGGTTGGTCTTTTTGAAAACTATTTTGAAAATAACTTTTGAAAACAATTTTTAGTATTTTCATAAACAAAATTGTGTTTAGTAATTGAATTCCTAAAACTAATATTTGTTCTAAAAGATTTTAAAAGAAAAAAAATGTTTGGTTAAGTTAATAAAAAAGATACAATTAAAACTTGAGACCATTGAATCAAAACAATTGAAAAAAAGATACAATTTTGAGACCACCACAATACAAAGACGCTAAGACCCTAACAATGTCAAAACCAAGATTCACCAAAACAAACCATCTCTCTTCCCTTCCATGTGTATATTTAGATTATTTAGCATATAAGGCCTCATTCTAAATAGTGCATACTTTCACAAGCTAAATTGGGGCTTATCACATGTCAGATTAGAACATATGTAAACCAAAAGCAAAAATATTTAAGCTAACATCGAATATTTGACAAAGTTAAACATATTGATGAGTTTTTTTTTTTATGGATAGATCCTTTAATCTATCCCTCTCAAGTTGCAACCCTACCATCTAAATTATTCTCATTCATTATATAACTGAAAGTTCACTTAATTATATAATCCAACAGTATTCAAAATTGATTCACTCCATGAATTCAATTCAAAACCAAACCATTAATTAATTCCAACAAATTAAATTGAGACTCAAAAATAAAAATGAAAGTGTCATCGTGGGGCTGAACCCAATATGGTGTCTTCTTCTTCAGTTATTCTTCATAACATGATTTTTAAAATTTTTTTTTCTTATTCATCAAAACCCTAAATTCACCGTTTTCAATTTCATAAACCTATTACTTCATCCATCAAATCTAACCCAATTGCATTCCCAAATTCATTGTTTGATCCATCCTTAAAAAAAGGGGAAAATGGGTTTTGGGCTTTTGATAACTAAATACTATGAAAATGAGAACCCACTTTTACCATTTCCAATTTTACAATATTGAACCCAAAATATTTTGGGTTTCATGCACTTTGGGTTGGGGTATTTTTTTAATGCATAATATGTCTTTTCTTGCATGCTAGGTCAACCTCCACATATAAAATAATAATAATAAAACAAAACAATAAAAATAAAAAAACTGAAAAACGTTTGCCTTGTTCACCTTTCCACTAAACACTGAAATCCAAAAAAAAAAAAATTCTCCATCCACTCTTTTCCCTTTCAAAACCCAAATCTAGAAAAACTCTAACCTCTTCGAGTCTCCTTCTCCCCTTACCTTTGTCCTTGTCTCTCCTGCTACCTCTCACACCTACAAGTAGCATGCTCCATCTCCCAATTTACTAAGTCTCAATCTTTGTTTTCTGTGACGGGGCCCGCAACTAGGTAGTGGAAGATGGGAAAGGAATTTTGGATCTCAATAAAGATGAATCATGGGTGGATCAGCGTTGTTTCTTTCTTTGCTTCTCTATCTATAGGTTTGTCCATAACTTAGACCCATAACCTGTTCAATTTATTTTCCTCTTCACACTAAACCGGGTACTTCCCTTGCTAAAACCCTACTTTATTTTGCAAATTATTCTCAAATTTAAAGCATCTACGGAATAATGTTCATTGAATTCTGTAAACTGAGAGTTGATAATCGTATAAGGAACCCTAGTGTCTATAATTTGATACCCAAATGCTTGTTGGTCAAGTTATTACATAATGTTTTAGCATTATTGGAAACAACATATCAAAATTTTGAAATTTGGTTTCAAATGTGTAGGAACGATGTGTCTTTTTGTTCCATTGCTTTGGTCTATGGTTTTCAAGAATTGACTTTTTTAAGGCAATGAGGTTTACACTCTTTATAAGTCTATTTGTGTGTTAAACTATGTGGAATTTCAATGATAAGAACAACCTAATTGAATTGTGTCTTGATGCGTTTTACATTTAAGAACATGATTCTCTCTAGTTTAAAAAATGGTGTTCAATCTGAGCTTGCAAGACACATTATGGAAAGTATTTATCTTGTTCTATGACTTGTGTCTAGTATGCTACTTGTATATGATCTGGAAATCAATATTCTTATGTAGCCTCTATTCTTCAATAAGACTTTAACTTATTCTTAGTGTTTCGATAGGGTACATGACAATATTGTTGGTGGAAGTTAATAGGACAATTCTTGTTTCTTATGTTGAAGTGGTCATATGATGAGGGCACTTGTATTTTGAAAAGAAATATGATGCTCATTAAACTTTCCTCTTGCATAGCAAAGACTTTAGATGCCTGATTGAACAAATCTTCTTCTTTATTGTTGTTTTATGTTTCTAGATAGAACTTAATATTACTAATGTATATCAAAATATCTACACTCGGTTGTATCCTTCCTTGTCTTTTTCCTCATGTCTAACTATCTTTGCAATCTAGGAACATTTGAGATAAGTGCTTTATTAGGTTGAATTCAGTTAGATAGTATAGGATGATAGGAGAAAGTATTTTTCAAAACTTGGGCAAATTAGGAATGTGCCTTTCTTCTTTTATTGGTTATTTCTGCATTTCAAGAACAATTCATGTTACATCTAACAAAGGAATTTAAGTCATTTACCTTTAAAAAATCACTCCCTATTGGTCTTGGGAAAAAAAATATATGTACTAAGTCTCTTTTAAATTTCATTACTAGAACATTTAAAACCAATATTTCAAGATGTTGTCAAGAAATTTATCAAGGACTCTAATTTTTCTAAACATCTTAGGAGCCAATATTATTTTTTGTATTTTCTCAAAGTATTTTATGTGAGTAGAATTGGGTACATTCCTTTTTTTTGTTTTCACTTTGTCTTAGTATGATTTCTAAGGCATTCCTAACTGTTTAAATGGAACTATAGGCCTGCATTGGGCAAGAAGGATGTGCAACCCCTATTTCAACATCTAGGCTTAGAGACCTTGATGCAGTATATATATTTTTTTTACAATAATTTAGGATTGACTTTTGCTCGAAAATATTGATTCTTCATTTTGGTCTCCTTCACAATAAATGTAAGCATCACTATTTCTACATCTTTGTAAATAATTTTCTAGCTTGAATTGTATAGCATACTCATACAATTCAAAGATGCAGAAGTCCTAGCCCACAACTTACCATCTCATGTGGATTTGGGAGATAGGAAATTTACAAGATGAAATACAAGCAACAACATAAAAAATTATGCAAGGTTTGTCAACTCGTCAATCTATCCTAAACTAAATCTTATGTGATGGAAGTGGATTGTGACAATTTGCTTTTTAGGATGGAGTTAAGGAATTTTTTATTCCCTTATTCATTTTTGTTTTAGCCAATCTGTGATTCATTCTTAAGTTGTTTTCTTTCCTCTTTATTTGAGTTTGCCAATATGTTCATTCTTAAATATTTTGGCATGCCTTAAAACTACCTCTAAGGGAACGTGTTCATACCCTGGATCGTGGCAATAAAAAAAAAGGGTCTATTTTGTTATATGATGATAAAAAATGAAAGGATGTCAATTCTTACCTTGCTAGATAAGTAATGAGCCTTGCCTTCTTACTTTGTTCCACCCTTTGGATGCATCATGCATGTTCATTGTGTGTGTAGACCCATGAGTTTGTGATTGATGTATGAGTTCTACCTTTTAGGTTATATTCTATGGCCAAAGGAAATGGCTTTTATGAGTTATACACTTTAGGTTAGCTTCTATGGAAAAAAATGCATCGTAGCATTTCTTTGATTGATAGTGGGATCTTTTTATCAAACATGTTGATTATCAATTATAGGATCTTACATTATTTATTAGCCTTTTTTCCCTAAGAAAAAAAAAATTTGGTATGAGTACCATTTGATTTAGTTGTAGGTATCGTTGTTGGGATTGAGCCCTTAAAAGGAAGACATGATGTAACAAAGTTACACTTAACTATCCCTTTGGTATATTGACATTGATTTGAGCATTCAACTCATGTGTCTTACATTACACATGACTTGGGTGCATTATGAGTTGCACAAAAGATACAAGTCATGGCTTCTTTGTAAGTAGATAAATTATCTATAGTTGGTTCATGGATCTGGGCAATCCAGTAGAGACTATAGTGCACCACCTCCTAATTTGAGGGATGACTTGTCTTGGCCAACGGGATGGGTTTCCCATAGTGAGTGCACTAGTGTATGTGATGCACACTGTACAAGACCTACAATGAATTATGACACAAGACTATCAATTGTCATGATTCACCAAGATACTATACTACATGGACTCTCAACCTTGAGAGGATATTGAGTTTGTGCCAAAATCAACAAGAGGCTTTGACTTATGGGTGAGACCTTAAAGTGGTCATATATTCCTATAAATTGGATCACTATTGATGGAGGATGATGACAATAGGTATTCTCAATATAGGTATCATGATATCTCATGGGATTGAGATAGTATACCCCATTGGGTGATCCAAAGGACATGTGATCATGAAATTTGTGGTCACAATAATTATTTTAGTGGAATTTGACATATGTTGCTTGGAACTGGAGTATGTTAGTTGATCACATAATAAATGGGATATGTAACTCAAGGATTTAAGAGATAATCTTGAAAGGTGATAACACTACCTTGTTAGATTACGAACATTAGTTCATGGGGAGTCCACATGTAGTGGAGAGTAGGTCATGGACCCAAGCATTTAGTGTCTCGTTGTAATATAAATAAGGTACTAGAGTGGAGTTGACTCTCTATTCGGGGATGTTGAGTCAATTTCAAAATTTGATTGAGGGAGCTAGTACTCATATGGGTCCCAATTATCCCCGCTTTTAGCTCATATTCCTTTATGACATGATTTTTTAAGGTTGGATCAGTTTTGAGTTCACTTTTGTGCATAAGGGCATTTTGGTAATTAAATAAGGTTGCATAAGGATAAGTGAGGGGTATGTCTGGACTATACTAATTGATTAATTAGGGCCTTGTATGGTTAAATAATCAATTAACAACCTTTTGGGCTAGATTAAGTGACCTAGGCCCATGGTGGGCTTAAGTCACTTAAGCCTAATAGGAAGCTTATAAATACCCTTTTAGGGGTTAGGGTTTCCAGGTCTTGTCATTCTCCCTTTCAGTCCAAAGAGAAAACCCTAGCCTCTATCCTTGAGATCTCCACCATCATAGTGTCTAGACACAAGGAGGAGTCATCGGATGGAAGATCTTGGGTGTAGGAGAAACGTACTGGAATCATACAACCCACATGCACGAGAACTGCATTGGATGCGCATAGGCCACGTGCATGGGAATTGCACGTGATGTGCACATGCCATGTGCATGGGATGTGCACATGGGTAGCAGCATGAGTAGAGATTCTCCAATTTTTCTAGGCATGTTTTTCACCACAAGAAATTGATATCAGAACATCCTGATCCAAGTATGAGTACTTTTTTCTCTAGATCTTTATTCTATAATGGTTTTTGAAGCCATTATTTTCCATTGTGTTAGACTTAGAGAGCCCTTAGGATAGATGCATACACCCTATGAGATCTAAGACATGGAAATGGAGTAATCCATGGTTCCCAATAATAGCAAATACTCTTAATGCATGACCCTTTTATGGAGATCACTTATTTTCTATTTAATGTAATTTTAGTTATATCCAAATATCTAATTAGTTAAATTTTCAATATAACTTTAGTTATATCTCAATATCTATAGTTTTTTTTTTGTCAATGATTAACATGTGTAGCTACTTCTAGGAGTCATGGTTTTGAGATTGAGTTAATTTTAAACCAATATTTCATGTCTTAAAATTAAAATATTCTTTTATATGTTTGTAGGAAATTTGAGTATTAACTATTGAGTATAAATTTTATGCTCAAATGGAAGTTTAGCTAAATTCAAGAAGCAACAAGAGAAGTGTTGATTGACTCTCACTAGCATTGTAGCCGAAGTAAGACCCCTTAAGCCGGTAGTGCGTTTAGATGCATGTTGGAGCAATTAAGCTTAATGGTCGTGCTTTGGTAGTTGATGATCTAATTGCTATTTGTGGCAATATTTGTGCAACTATGAATTTACTTGTTAATCATTTTGTAAAAGTTTGAATGCTAGTTGTGCATTAAAAAATTTTGATCCACTAGTTCTTTTGGAAATATTGGTGTTTTTCCTTTTTACTTTGAGGTATGTCCTAGTTACTACTATTAGTGGAAAGGATAGATAGAAGCTTAATTCCTACATCTTCATCATGGTTGAAAAAAAAAATGATACAACATGATTTATTATAAATTTTACTCTCAAATATAAAAGATGTGTAATTTAATTCGGGTGGTTGTCTTATTTTATGAGTTCAAGGTTTTGATTTCTTTATGATAGTGCCACTGCTTGACCAGATTAGATCTATCAAAGATCTTTATCCAATTGAGATTTATGTGGAGAATTAAGATAATATTTGAGAATTAGATGCTGCTACTTTTGGTTTGGACTAGAGATCCTATAGTTACTTCCTGATGGATTTCTAAGAACAATTGTAACTTGGGAACTATTATTCTTGGTAATATCTTTAACCTTATCTGAAGTGATGTTTTTGCCCTTCAAAAAACTAGAATAACAATGTTTAGAGGGGTTATAAACTCAAACACTTTAAAATTATTTAATCTTTATATATATTTTATTTTATAAAATTAAAATGAGTTGAAATGAATATAAAATTAATTTATTGACTTTAATTCTATTGTATTTATTTCTAGTCATTCTTTTCTTATACTTTTCCCCTCTAACTTCCTTTCTTCCCATTAGTTTAAGGTGACCCTAAAGCAAAACTATAGTTAGCATATCCAAACATCTCCTAAATAACAAAGTAATGTTGCTTTTCATCTACAAGTACCACCAAAAGAAACCAATGGGAAGTTTCATTCCTCAAATCGTCAGAAGATGGACCATTAAGCAAAAGAGAAATTACACCCATCTCATGAATGGAATCGAACAAAAAACTCACACATAATATCAACTTCTCCTATTTCATCTTGGCATAAAAATTAAGTCAAATTACAATTGTGGCTCATGACAGGAGGGAGAATATTAAGTCTTTTCCTCTTATGCTTCAAAAAAAGAAATAAGATTTTGAGCATAACAACAATTTGTTTTTTTTTTCTTTTTAAAAAAAACCACTTAGGCCACTACTAAGCCATTGTCATGAAACTAAGAATCTTTAGTTCTATGATGAAAATAAGAAGCTTCAATTCCTTTCCCTCTTTCAACCTTATCAGGGATTAGGACATTGTTGTAGGTTCATCCCATTGAAGTCACAAGGAGAAATAATTTGCAAAAAGCATTATAAGCAACAATAAATAAGTAGAAATTCATATGTCAAGAACCAAACATACTCCATCAAAGGCTTACTCAAATTTTTCGATTTTGATGAGAGTAATCTCATCTGCCACCTTGAAGGGTTCCACTAAACACATAAAGAACACCATTTTAGAAAGAGAATTGTCAATCATTATCCATGGTTGAAAATCAATATAAGTACAAAAAGTATTTGCTTTTTGGATTATATTTTTTTCTGTCCTTTCTTTAGCTAGTTAAACTTCCTAGGTTATGGAAATTTATTCTTTACTGCTAGGTTCTCATAAGAGAGGAAAGAGGTAAGGGCATAGAGTTAAGTTATAGTCATTTCAAATCAATTCCCAATTGGTTTTTGCTTGTTTTAATTGATTAAGTTTAGTTGTTTATATAGTATAGATTTAGAATAAAATATAATTGTGTTATTTAATTGTATTGATAACGCCAAATTTAGTTACCAACCTAAAACCTCAAACCATGACCGAAACTTGATGATCGGTGGTTAGTTCTGCAATCAAGGTGCAATTAGCCTAATGAAACAACCCTCATAATACTTATGAGATGATCATACATAGCATACCATCTTTAAAATTCAAGACAACAACTAACATAACTCTCAAATCTTCCCAGCTTTTGTCAAAGAATATGAAAGTTACACATCACAACTATACCGAGATCAATAAAATCACCAGTACTGCATACTAAGTTAGCTTAAGGAAACCAATATATCAATACATCAATATTGCATAGATACATGTAATAGATGTTTTCCTTTTAGGAGAAAAAAAGTCCATACATTGTTGACCGATGGAAAAAGTAGTCATAAGCTCAAACACAATTAACTGATTTAAAAAATAGATTCATCCCATGTGAATGACAATGATACAGTAAAGCTACAACATGAAAATAAAACACCATGCAATAAACTATAGATATGTAAAATAATGGATCCATACTACGTAAAATCAGTAAGACATCATAATTGTCATAGACTAGCACTACTATAGTTATGCCATAATATGTCAACAAAATAACACTATTGTAATCATGGCACAACAAATGACAATTTAAGTGTCCTTACATTAGTTTAGATAAAGTAACAAAAAAGGTTGAACCACGTAAGGAAAAAGTAGTAACCAAGGTTAACAAAGGTAGTACCTAAGGTTCACTATGGTAATACCCAAGGTTCATTAAGGTAGTACCCAAGGTGCAATAAGGTAGTACCTAAGGTTCATTGAGGTAGTACCTAAGGTTCACTAAGCTACTACCTATGGTGAACCAATTGACTAACCTATTAAAACATAATAATGCAATGTTCATATCTAAATGAAATTAAATAAGTTGGGAATTGCGTAAACAAGCTCCACACTTTCTCAATTGATCTTCAAGCCATGGATTTCATCTTGATTCAATGCCAAATATAGGTCCTATAGTTGACAAATGTAGTACATAAGGTTGACAAAGGAACTACCTAAGGTTCAAAAATGAAGTACCTAGGGTTCACGAATAAAGTACCTAAGACTCATTGAGGTAATACCTAAGGTTCACTAAAGTAGTACCTAAGGTTCACTAAGGTGGTACCTAAGGTGCACTAAGGTACTACCTAAGGTGCATTAAGGTAGTACCTAAGGTGCATTAAGGTAGTACCTAAATGTTCACTAAGGTAGGACCTTCGGTTTAGTAAGCTAATACATAGTAATCTCATCATAATGGCATGGTCATATCTAAACTTCGATAAGGTAGTACCTAAGGTTGAAAAATGAACTATGTAAGGTTCATAAATGGAGTACCTAAGGTTGACAGATGAAGTACCTAAGGTGCATTAAGGTAGTACCTAAGGTTCACAAAAGTAGTACTCAAGGTGCATTAAGGTAGTACCCAAGGTGAATTAAGGTAGTACCTAAGGTGCACTAAGGTAGTATCTAAGATGCATTAAGGTAGTGCCTAACGTTCACTAAGATAGTACCTAAGGTGCATTAAGGTAGTACCTAAGGTGCAGTAAGGTAGTACTTAAGGTGCATTAAGGTATTACCTAAGGTTCATTAAGGTAGTACCTACAGTTTAGTAAACTAGTACATAGAAATGTCATCATAATGGCATGGTCATATCTAAGCTTCACTAAGGTAGTACCTAAGGTTGACAAAGGAACCACCTAAGCTTCACAAATGGAGTACCTAAGGTTGGTTGTATGAAGTACCTAAGGTACATTAAGGTAGTACCTAAGATTCACTAAGGTAGTACCTAACATTCACTAAGGCAGTACCTAAGGTTCACTAAGGTAGTACCTAAGATTCATTAAGGTGGTACCTAAGGTTCCTTAAGGTGGTACCTAAGGTTCCTTAAGGTGGTACCTAAGGTGAACCAATTGACTAGTCTATAAAAGCATAATAATGTCATGTTCATTTTAAATGTAATTAAGTAAGTTAGGTGTTGAGTACAAAAATTCCACACTTTCTCAATTGATCTTCAAACTATGGATTTCATCATAATTCAATCCAAAGGTAAGTTATATCATTGAGAAAGATAGTACCTAAGGTTGGTAAAGGAACTACCTTTGTGAAACAAAGATAGTACTCTAGGTTTACAAAGGTAGTACCCAAGCTTCACAAAGGTAGTACACAAGGTGCATTAAGGTAGTACCTAAATTGCACTACGGTAGTACTTAAGGTGCATTTAGGCAATACTTAAGGTACACTAAGGTAGTACCTATAGTTTAGTAAACTAGTACATAATAATGTCATCATAATGACATGGTCATATCTAAGCTTCACTAAGGTAGTACCTAAGGTTGAAAAATGAACTACCTAAGGTTCACAAATGAATTACCTAAGGTTGATGAATGAAGTACCTAAGGTACATTAAGATAGTACCTATGGTTCACTAAGGCAGTACCTAAGGTAGTACCTAAGTTTCACTAAGGTAGTACCTAAGGTTTATTAAGGTAGTACCTATGGTTAACCAACTAATTAGCCTATACAAGCATAATAATTCCATGTTCATATCTAAATGTAATTAAATAAGTTAGGGGTTGAGTACACAAATTCCACACTTTCTCAATTGATTTTCAAACTATGGATTTCATCGTAATTCAATCCAAAGGTAGGTCATATTGTTGAGAAAGGTAGTACCTAAGGTTGGTAAAGGAGCTACTTTAGTTTCACAATTAAAGTATCTAAGATTCACAAAGGTAGTACTCTAGGTTTAGAAAGATAGTACCCAAGCTTCACAAAGGTAGTACCCAAGGTGCATTAAGGTAGTACCCAAGGTGCATTAAGGTCGTACCTAAAGTGCATTAATGTAGTACTTAAGGTGCATTAAGATAGTACCTAAGGTACATTAAGATGGTACCTAAGGTACATTAAGATGGAACCTAAGGTTCACTAAGATAGTACCCAAGGTTCAGTAACTTACTACCTAATGTGAACCAACTAACCTATTAAAACATTATAAAGCCATGTTATATCTTAAAGGTAGATCCTATTTCCTAAAAAGGGAACCTTTTTTGTATACTCTGAATTACCAACCTAAAGCTTGGATTCTCAAAGAGGTATTTCATATCATTGTGATAGAAGATATGATCATAGGGTTACTACTACAAAGACTCCATCCATTTCATCATAACATCCTCTATTACAAAAAGTTTCAAGATTTTTAAAAAATTGAATCATAAAATAAAATAAAACCAATTAATAATTTGAAAAGGTTTCTCTTTAAATTCTGGAGAAGCATAGACCCAAAAAAAATATTGGGAATTCAAGAGTTCAAATCATAGACGAATGCTTGTTGTTTCAGAAGCATAAATTCCTCAATCGGAAAACTAAATTTCTCAAAATAAACCCACTAATTTCCATAATGCCCACTCAAACATCCATAAAAAAATCAAACCTAATACTACCGAGCATTAAAAAAGAAAAAAAATTGAAATCATATCAATTGTAGATATTCCCATAATTTTAAAAAAAAAATTTAAGATCAATGATTTTTGGGAGATAATCAACCAACCAAAAAAACCTTCAAATTAACCAAACAAAAAAACTAATTATAATAATAAAAAAACATCTTCAATTTATTACTGAAAAAAATTAAAAACAAAATTTAAGATTAACGATTTTTGAGAGATAATCAACCAACCTAGAAACCTCAAAATTAACCAAACAAAAAACAAGTAAAAAAAAAAACATCTTCAATTCATTATTGCAGTTGAGTTTCTATTTCACACATTAAAAATAAACAAATTTCTTACATTTGAAATCTAGGAAAATTTTTCAAAAAAAAAAAAAAAAAAAAGTTTCCAAGAAACGGTACAACAGATCAACAACTGAATTGAATCTCTAATAGAAGCCCTTAATTGAGAAAAATTTACAGACAAAAAAATGGAGTTTTGTATAGATAGAAAGATATGTAGATTTTACAGTCATGCTTTGACAAACCCTCTTTTCGCAATGTGAAAAAAAAAAAATTAACACAAATAAACCACCACAAATATACCAACACAAAAATATATCACCTGATAACAACAATGAAAAATAAAGATTCGAAATTGGATCTTTAAACAGAAATGTTAGGGTTTCTCCACGTTCTCAAATCTACAACATCGACTTGTTCAAATAAGAAGTTAGGGTTCATTTCCCAGGATTCTAGTGATTTCGGGGATATATGGGAAAATCATAGGTAGGATTTCATGAAATTTAGGTTATTTGGATTTAGAGAAAGATCAAGGAGAATTTATGGTTTTAGATTTGGGGGTCTTTGGCTTTAGTTTGGGTGTGGAGGAATTCAAGAAAGAGATGTTTGGGAAATTGGGAAATTTCATATTATAATTAATTTTTTTTAACCCTTTTTTCTAGCTATGCAACGTGGATGCTAACATGAAGACTGGGTAAGGGAAAATTGGGCATAAAAAAATAGTTAGCATAGAGTGCACAAAACTTTAAATATTTTTCCCCATTAACAGGGAAATCTTGGAATTCCAATTCTTGGGGTCTAAAAACCCATTTATTTCCAAATGGCCTACCCAAAACATAAGTTTCCCTTAAAAAAATCTTAATCACTACAAATACGTATGGTAAATATCAGCGAAATTGAAGTGGAGGCAAGGAACTATCGGTGAGGAGCACTTTTAAGGGTACTAGTAGCAACATGCGCCAACACCATGCAACGACTTTGCTCCATTTGCCACTTTCACCTCCTGCTCCAATTCCAAGTCAGATTTAAATGGTGAGTGGAATTTGGGAAAGAAAATGAGAAGGGTAGGGTTTTAAGTGAGTAATTTGATGATGACTATGATGATGACGAGGACAGTGACAGTAGAAAAAAGATGAGGACAAGGAATATGAGAATAGGGAGAAGAACTTTGGCAAAAATGGGAAGTAAAGATGCTCTTTTTGTTCTCTAAATAATAGAAAAAAACAAATCAAAACATGTTTTTTTTGTTCTCTAGAAAGAGGCATTTTGAGAACACGGGGAACACTAAAAACAAAAACCACTCCCTTTTTTAAAAGTGTTTTTAGTGTTTTTTGTTCTCAAGAATAGAAAACAGTTCTTGAAAACACTAACCAAACAAGCCCTTAGTGATGTAAGGAGTTAGTCTCCTCCACCTTTTTCGTTCTCTTCTCCTTACTACACTTTTTTCTTAAAGAAACAAAAACCAAAAATGCTTTTCTACAATCTATCTCTCTATTATCTTATTATTCAATTAAAAAGGTGTTTCCTTATCCCAAGATCTAAATTTTCCACATAATTAAAGTATAAAAAAGAAAGCTAAAAAAAGTATACGAAAAAACACACTTCAACAAATTTCCAAGAACAAAATTATAAACTTTAAAATACTAACTAAAGAAATTGCCTAAAAATTATAAAATGAAGATACATCAGTATGTTTAACTAAAAAAGTCATAATATTCATATCTAGTTTGAAAAACTATTTTTGCAATACATGTCTCCTTTACCCTTAATTGATGGTATCCTAACCTTAAATCAATCTTAGAGAAATATCTAGCATCTATTAATTGATCTAATAAATCATCAATCCTCAACAAAGGTTACTTAGACAGTGATGATTCAATTTGCTATTATCAATACACAACCTTAAAGAACATCTTTCATTTAAAAATAATAATAATAATACAAGAGCATCCCATGGAGAAGTACTTGGTCTAATGAATATCTAATCTTGAAGATCTTATGGGTAGACGCTTAATTCTCTTGACTCAATTGCCATTCTATAAGAGCGACAGTTATAGGGGTTGTACTTGGGCATACTTCAATGATAAAATAACATTCTCTCTTAGAAGGTAATCCCAATAATTCTACAGGAAAGATGGAAGTAAATTGATTAATAATAGGAGTAGTTTGTAAATCCTATTTCTCTTTATTCCCTGCTTGAACACTTCCCAAAAAAGTTTTTACCACGTTTCCTTAATGTTATTTGATAATGGTAATTCAATGAGAGTTAAGGAAATGGTACCTTTTAACAATCAATGATAGCATGATAAGTGGATAAAAAGTTCATGCCTAAAATCACATCATATCCTAACATCTTTAAGAAAAACAAATATGTTTTTACTTCATCATCTAAAATTGTTATGCTACATGCTCTACACATCCTTTTTATCCTCAACATGGCCCATAGGAGTACTAACAAATAAGGAGTTACACACTTCAAGTATTAATTATAGTGCATACATAAGGATATGGCAATAAAAGAATAAGTAGCTCTAAAATCAAATAGAACTTTGACCTAAGAATGAAAAAACTAAAATAGTACCTTCTGATTACTACTCAAAAAGTGCTATTTCATAGCTTGTAATTAACTCTTTTAAACACTTTTGAGTAGTAGTTATTACACTATTTCAGAGTACTTGTGATTTTCATCACAAGTTTGGTAACTTTTCTTTCATTTTCCTAATTCTTATTTTTTTTTATTTTATCTTTACTTGTTCATAATCTAATATATCTTTTAAATTCAGTTTAGTTCATTTTAGTTTTTTTTTGGTAGCCCTGTTTTCTTTTGTTTTCTTTTATTTTCATTTTAGTTACAATTGATACTAGTTGTGTATGCCAAATTGGATACGAGACAGTGGAGGAAGGCTTGTAAAACGTGATATACCTCATAACAAGGAATTGGAATTGAGCTTGAATATCATGGAAGCTACATCTGAAGATCATCATAGTCACCATGGTCACCAAGACAATCCCAATGAATTCATATCAATGAAGGACCACATGCATCCACCTCGTATGAGTGCACCATCATGTATAGTGCCCCCTACAGAGCAGCTAGTGATCAGACCCCATATTGTGCCACTTCTACCAACTTTCCATGGGATGGAAAGTGAGAATCCCTATGCACATATCAAGGAATTTGAAGATGTTTGTAATACATTCCGAGAGGGAGGAGCTTCTATCGACCTAATGAGGCTTAAACTATTTCCTTTTACTTTAAAGGATAAGGCCAAGATTTGGCTTAATTCTTTAAGGCCAAGGAGTATCCGTACTTGGACTGATTTACAAGCTGAATTCCTCAAGAAGTTCTTCTCTACTCACAGAACAAATGGCTTGAAAAGGCAAATTTCAAACTTCTCAGCTAAAGAGAATGAGAAATTCTATGAGTGTTCGGAAAGATACATGGAAGCCATTAATGCTTGTCCTCACCATGGCTTTGATACATGGCTGTTGGTGAGTTATTTCTATGATGGGATGTCTTCCTTAATGAAGCAACTCCTCGAAACAATGTGTGGAGGGGATTTCATGAGTAAGAATCCTGAGGAAGCTATGGATTTCTTGAGTTATGTAGCTGAAGTCTCAAGGGGATGGGATGAACCGCACAGAGGAGAAGTGGGAAAGATGAAGTCTCAACCGAGTGCTTTCAATGCTAAGGCTGGGATGTATACCTTGAATGAAGATGATGATATGAAAGCAAAGTTTGTGGCTATGACAAGAAGATTGGAGGAGTTAAAACTGAAAAAGATGCATGAAGTGCAAGCTGTTGCTGAAACACAAGTGCAAGTAAAGTTGTGTCCTATTTGTCAATCTTATGAACACTTGATGGAGGAGTGCCCTACGATTCCAGCTGTAAAGGAAATGTTTAGAGATCAAGCAAATGTTGTTGGACAATTCAGGCCCAATAACAATGCACCGTATGGAAATACTTACAACTCAAGTTGGAGGAATCATCCAAATTTCTCATGGAAGGCAGGAGCACCTCAGTACCAACAGCCGGCTCAACCATCTCAACAATCTTCAAGTCTTGAACAAGCAATAGTGAATCTCAGCAAGGTTGTGGGAGATTTTGTTGGAGACCAAAAATCCATCAACTCTCAACTCAGTCAAAGAGTTGATTTGTTGAATAAAAAGATGGATGGAATACAAAATGATCTATCTCAAAAGATAGATAATCTCCAATACTCAATCTCAAGGCTCGCTAACTTGAACACAGTGCAAGAGAAGGGTAGATTTCTTTCTCAACCTCACCAAAACCCCAAGGGTATCCACGAAGTGGAAACTCATGAGGGAGAATCTTCACAGGTGAGAGATGTTAAAGCCTTGATCACTCTAAGGAGTGGTAAAAAGGTTGAGCCACCAACACTCCAGCCATGTGTTGAAGAGAAGAAAGATGAAGAGATAAAGAAGATGGAGGAAATGAAAGGAAAGAAGAAAGATATTAGTGAAGGGGAGAAGGACCATGGTTCAACAATGAATGCAAATCCGGAAGAAGAGCTTATTAAGGAAGAATTGATGAAGAAACGCACATCTCCACTTTTTCCTCAAGCTTTGCATGGGAAAAAGGGGATTAGAAATGCATCTAAAATTCTTGAAGTATTGAGACAAGTGAAAGTCAATATCCCATTGCTGGACATGATTAAACAAGTTCCAACATATGCAAAGTTCCTAAAGGACCTGTGTACTATCAAAAGAGGGTTGAATGCGAACAAGAAAGCCTTCTTGACTGAGCAAGTAAGTGCACTCATACAATGCAAGTCTCCTTTGAAGTACAAAGATCCAGGATGTCCTACCATTTCAGTCATGATTGGAGGAAAGGTAGTGGAGAAAGCTTTGTTAGACTTGGGAGCAAGTGTGAATTTGCTACCATACTCTATCTACAAGCAATTGGGACTTGGTGAGTTGAAGCCAACATCAATCACCCTATCTCTAGCAGATAGATCAGTAAAAATTCCAAGGGGGATAATTGAGTATGTCTTAGTTCAAGTTGATAATTTCTACTATCCAGTAGATTTTGTTGTTCTTGATACGGACCCCACTGTAAAGGAAGCTAATTCAGTTCCTATCATCCTTGGAAGGCCATTCCTTGCTACCTCAAATGCAATCATCAATTGTAGGAATGGACTCATGCAACTCACTTTTGGCAACATGACACTTGAGCTCAACATTTTTCATATGTCTAAAAATCAAATCACTCCGGAAGAAGAAGAAGGTCCAGAAGAGGTATGCATTATCGACACTCTAGTGGAGGAGCACTATAATCAAAATATGCAAGACAAGCTGAATGAAAGTCTTGGGGATCTTGAAGAAAGGTTGTCTGAACCCCTTGATGTGCTTGCTACTCTACAAGGTTGGAGGAGAAGAAAAGAGATTCTACCTTTGTTCAATAAAGATGAAGGAGAAGTTACTGAAGAAGAGACCTCAAAGCTCAATTTGAAGCCTTTGCTTGTGGAGCTGAAATATACATACCTTGAACAAAATAATCAATGTCCTGTTGTTATATCTTCATCTCTTACTAGTCATCAGGAGATTTCTCTACTTAAAGTTCTCAAGAGGTGTAAGAAAGCAATAGGATGGCAAATATCTGACTTGAAAGGAATCAGTCCTTTGGTTTGTACACATCACATATATATGGAGGAAGAAGCTAAACCAATTCGTCAACCTCAAAGAAGATTGAATCCTCATTTACAAGAAGTGGTGCGAGCTGAAGTGCTGAAGCTACTCCAAGTAGGTATTATTTATCCCATATTTAACAGCCGTTGGGTGAGTCCTACTCAAGTGGTACCAAAGAAGTCATGGATTACTGTGGTTCAGAATGAAAAAAGAGAAGAAATTGCTACACGCCTCACTTCAGGTTGGAGGGTGTGTATTAACTATAGGAAATTGAATGCTGTGACAAGGAAAGATCATTTTCCACTCCCGTTTATTGATCAGGTGCTGGAGAGAGTCTCTAGCCATCCTTTTTATTGTTTCTTGGATGGGTACTCAGGCTATTTCCAAATTGAAATTGATGTTGAAGATCAAGAGAAGACCACTTTCACATGTCCATTTGGAACATACGCCTACAGAAGAATGCCTTTTGGTTTATGCAATGCACCTGCAACATTCCAAAGATGTATGCTTAGTATCTTCAGTGATATGGTGGAGCGAATTATGGAAGTTGATTACTACTCAAAAAGTGCTATTTGATAGCTTGTAATTAATCCTTTTAAACACTTTTGAGTAGTAGTTTTGGCCTTTTAACTCAATTGGCATGATAAGGACCCTTGCAATCAATTTTAATCACTTTGTGTAAGTTTTGGTGTTTTTGTTAGTAATTTGATCACCAAAGCAATCCAAGATTGAGGAGAGTTCTTTGGAATCTTGGGCAAAGCAATTGGAAGCTTAGAAACGTGAAGAACTAAAGCTTTGAAGCCCTTTTCCAAGAGTTGATCCGGAATGCAAGGAGAGGAAGTAAAGAGAATCTGCCATGAAGCATATTCTTGATGACAGTGGTGGCAGCCACTTTTGGAGCACTTTCTGAAGTCCAATTGATGCATGATATATACCATTTCAAAGATCAGGAAGTCAACAATCCAATGCTTCAAACAGTACATAATTCAGAGTTGAAACGAAGAAGTTACAGCCATTGTAAGTCAATCACTCTAAGTTGAAGGAAGCATTTTACAAAGTGTTGCGAAATCACCCTTTTGTTGCGAAGTGATTTCGCAGCCTTTTTGTACAGTGTGGTGGATTTCCTCCTGAAGTTGCCCAATATATGTGACAAGATGGAAGCTGAGAACCTCAATATGGAAGCCAACTTCGCAGCCCTGTGAGAATAGCCTTTTGTTGCGAAGTGATTTCGCAGCCCTTCTTGAGTGTCTGCGAAATCTCGCAGACATCATTTTCTCTTGCGAAATGGTCCGTAGTGCTTCCCGATGTTTGCTACCGACATTGGGAGATATTTTCCATCAGATTTTTGTTGTCTAAATCCCAAAATACTCCTTGTAAGCCACCAATTACAAGATTCCTTAGCTTTTAAGTTAGTAAAAAGAGAAAATATCCATGTAATAATTAGTTTTATATTATGTTCATATAAATACCCCTCGAGAGCTTGTTCTCAGGAAAGGAACCTTTTTGTAAAAGTTTGAAAGCAAGTAAAGTTCAGGCCCTTTGTTTTGCCTTACCTTCTCACTTTGTATTTTTCATCTTTTTTCTAAGTTATGAACTCTCTGAGGAATTTTCCCCAGAGAATGAATAACTAAATCTTTAGTTCCAAGTAAAAAAATGCAAAGCTTTGTGGTTTCAGCCATTAATGAAGAGGAAGTGAAATCCTTTAGTGATTTCTATGTTTTTAGTTAACTTAAAACACCTTAGACTACCTGGGCCAACACTTGGTAAGGCAAGTGATTTCCAACCATGGAAATGCACTAGTTTACCCCTTGCGAGCCTCTGGGAGGTGACTTTAGGGTAGGATTTTCTGGAATTGCCAACACTTGGTAATCTTTTGGACTCCAAGGAGACATCCATTAGTTATCTCTTGCGAGCTTGAGAAGAGAAGTCCAAGGTTAAAGATCACCTTGAATGGTTAAGGCTTAGTGAGAGGCTTGAACCATTGCAAGTTGCATCAGTGAGAGAATTAAAGTTGAAATCTAATCAAAGGATGTATCTGTACAATATCGGTTAGAGAATTGACTATATGTTGAATCTCTAACGCGAGGAAATGAACCATCTGACCAAAGCTATGTCTTTTGCATGAGGAACCACCCCAGTGAACCTGACTCTCCAAGGAATGTTTTTTCTTCCTAAGTTATTCCCATTACTTGTTCTATTAGTTAGTTTAAATCCAAATCTTTACCAATCAAAGTTTGTGTTTTATTTCTTAAGCTAACCTTGAAATGAAACAAGACCAATTCTCTTTGAATTGGTATCATTGATAACTTGCTAATCCTTCCCAGTGAACGATCCTAGAGCCACTATACTATAGTAGCTTTTTCTTTGCTACCCTAGTATATGGTGTAATAGGTTATAAATTTTTTTGATTACTCCCTCATCCAAGGAGCACCAACTGGACATGAATCAGCTGAGACACCAATTGGGCATGAATCAAATGGCGCCGTTGCCGGGGAAGGTGTCAAGTCTATAGTGATACCATTTTAGAGCACTTGTGATTTTTCATCACAAGTTGGTAACGTTTCTTTCACTTTACTAATTCTCATTCTTTCTTTATTTATTCATAATCCAAGTTTATCTTTTAAATTCAGCTTAGTTTAATTTTGTGGTTGTAGCCCTGTTTCCTTTTGTTATCCTTTATTTTCATTTAAGTTACAGATAGATACTAGTTGTGTATGCCAAAGTGGATACGAGATAGTGGAGGAAGACTTGTTAAGTGTGATACACCTCATAACAAAGAATTCGAATTGAGCTTGAATATCATGGAAGCTACACCTCAAGATCAGCATAGTCACTAAGGTCGTCAAGACAATCTCAATGAATTCAGATCAATGAGGGACCGTATGCATCCACCTCGTATGAGTGCACCATCATGTATAGTGCCTCCTACAGAGCAGCTAGTGATCAGACCGTATCTTGTTCCACTTCTACCAACTTTCCATGGGATGGAAAGTGAGAATCCCTATGCACACATCAAGGAATTTGAAGATGTTTGTAATACATTCCAAGAGGGAGGAGCTTCAATTGATTTGATGAGGCTTAAGTTATTTCCTTTTAATTTAAAGGATAAGGCCAAAATTTGGCTTAATTCTTTAAGGCCAAGGAGTATCCGCACTTGGACTGACTTACAAGCTGAATTCCTCAAGAAATTTTTTCCCACTCATAGAACAAATGGCTTGAAAAGGCAAATTTCAAAATTCTCAGCTAAAGAGAATGAGAAATTCTATGAGTGTTGGGAAAGATACATGGAAGCTATAAATGCTTGTCCTCACCATGGCTTTGATACTTGGCTATTGGTGAGCTATTTTTATGATGGGATGTCCTCTTCAATGAAGCAACTCCTCGAGACAATGTGTGGAGGAGATTTCATGAGCAAAAATCCAGAGGAAGCTATGGATTTCTTGAGCTATGTAGCTGATGTTTCAAGGGGATGGGATGAACCAACCAAAGGAGAAGTGGGAAAAATGAAATCTCAACTTGGTGCTTTCAATGCTAAAGCTGGAATGTACACCTTGAAAGAAGATGATGATATGAAAGCAAAGTTGGCAGCTATGACAAGAAGATTGGAGGAGCTGGAGCTGAAAAGAATACATGAAGTGCAAGCTGTTGCTGAAGCACCATTGCAAGTGAAGCTATATCCCAATTGTCAATCATATGAACATTTGGTGGAGGAATGCCCTGCAATTTCAGCTGAAAGGGAAAGGTTTAGAGATCAAGCAAATGTTGTTGGACAATTCAAGCCTAATAACAATGCATCTTATGGAAATACTTACAACTCAAGTTGGAGGAATCATCCAAATTTCTCATGGAAGGCCAGAGCAACTCAGTACCAATAGCCGGATCCACCATCTCAACAATCTTCAAGTCTTGAACAAGCAATAGCGAATCTCAGCAAGGTAGTGGGAGATTTTGTTAGAAACCAAGAAGCCATCAATGCTCAAATCAATCAAAGAATTGATAGAGTGGAGAGTACTTTGAATAAAAGGATGGATGGAATGCAAAATGATATAGCCCAAAAGTTTGATAACATCCAATATTCAATTTCAAGGCTTACAAATTTGAACACACTACAAGAAAAGGGAAGATTTCCTTCTCAACCCCACCAAAACCCCAAAGGTGTCCATGAAGTGGAAAGCCAAGAGGGAGAATCATCACAGATGAAAGATGTCAAAGCCTTGATCACTCTAAGGAGTGGAAAAAAAATTGAGAAGCCAACGCCCAAGCCACATGTTGAGAAAGAAGAAGAGACAAAGAAAGAGGAAGAGATGGAAGAAAAAAGAAAGTGAGATTAGTGAAGAAAAAAAGGACTCTGATTCAACAATGAATGCAATTCCAGATAAGGAACTTCTGAAGGAAGGAATGCTGAAGAAATCAACTTCTCCACCTTTTCCTCAAGCATTGCATGGGAAAAAGGGGATTAGAAATGCAGCTGAAATCCTTGAAGTATTGAGACAAGTGAAAGTAAATATCTCACTACTGGATATGATTAAACAAGTTCCAACATATGCAAAATTCCTAAAGGACTTATGTACTATCAAAAGAGGGTTGACTGTAAACAAGAAAGCCTTCTTGACTGAGAAAGTAAGTGCAATCTTACAATGTAAGTCTCCTTTGAAGTACAAAGACCCGGGAAGTCCTACCATTTCAGTCATGATTGGAGGAGAGGTAGTGGAGAAAGCTTTGTTAGACTTGGGAGCAAGTGTGAATTTGCTTCCATATTCCGTCTACAAGCAATTGGGACTTGGAGAATTGAAGCCAACAGCAATCACTTTATCTCTAGCAGATAGATCAATGAAAATTCCAAGGGGGGTAATTGAGGATGTCTTGGTTCAAGTTGATAATTTCTACTATCCAGTAGATTTTATTGTTTTTGATACAGATCCTACTGTAAAGGAAGCTAACTTAGTTCCTATCATCCTTGGAAGGCCATTTCTTACTACCTCAAATGCAATCATCAACTGCAGGAATGGGCTGATGCAACTCACTTTTGGCAACATGACACTTGATCTCAATATCTTCTATATGTCTAAAAAGCAAACCACTCCGGAAGAAAAAGAGGGTCCAGAAGAGGTGTGCATTATTGACACTCTGGTGGAGGAGCACTGTAATCAGAATATGCAAGACAAGCCGAATGAAAGTCTTGTGGATTCTGAGGAAGGTTTTTCTGGACCCCCTAATGTGCTTGCTACTCTACAAAGTTGGAGAAAGATAGAAGAGATTCTACCTTTGTTCAATAAAGAAGAAGAAGCAGCTGCTGAAAAAGAAATTCTAAAACTCAATCTGAAGCCTCTACCTGTGGAGCTGAAATATACATATCTTGAGGAAAATAATCAATGTCCTGTTGTGATATCTTCATCTCTGACCAGTCATCAAGAGAATTGTTTAATGGAAGTTCTCAAGAGGTGTAAGAAGGCAATAGGATGGCAAATATCTGACTTGAAAGGCATTAGTCCTTTAGTTTGTACTCATCATATATATATGGAGGAGGAAGCAAAGTCAATTCGTCAACTTCAAAGGAGATTGAATCCTCATTTACAAGAGGTGGTGCGAGCTAAGGTGCTGAAGCTACTTCAAGCAGGTATTATTTACCCTATATCTGATAGCCCTTGGGTAAGTCCTACTCAAGTGGCACCAAAGAAGTCAGGGATCACAGTGGTTCAGAATGAAAAAATGGAAGAAATTACTACACGCCTCACTTCAGGTTGGAGGGTGTGTATTGATTATAGAAAGTTGAATACTGTAACCAGGAAAGATCATTTTCCATTGCCATTTATTGACCAAGTGCTGGAGAGAGTCTCTGGACATCCGTTCTATTGCTTCTTGGACGGGTATTTAGGGTATTTTCAGATCGAAATTGATGTGGCAGATCAGGAAAAGACCACTTTTACATGTCCATTTGGAACATATGCTTACAGAAGAATGCCTTTTGGTTTATGCAATGCACCTGCTACATTTCAAAGATGTATGTTGAGTATTTTCAATGATATGGTGGAGCGGATTATGGAGGTTTTCATGGATGACATCACCATATATGGAGGTACATTTGAGGAATGCTTAGTCAATTTGGAAGCGGTTCTTTATAGATGCATTGAAAAAGACCTGATGCTCAATTGGGAGAAATGTCATTTTATGGTACGTCAAGGAATTGTCCTTGGCCATATCATCTCTGAAAAAGACATTGAAGTTGATAAAGCAAAGGTGGAGCTTATTGTCAAATTACCATCCCCAACAAATGTAAAAGGAGTAAGGCAGTTCCTTGGCCATGCAGGGTTCTATAGGAGGTTTATAAAAGGTTTTTCAAGTCTTTCAAAACCTCTTTGTGAGCTGTTAGCTAAGGATGCTAAGTTTATATGGGATGAAAGGTGTCAAAACAGCTTTGATCAACTGAAGAAATTTTTAACAACAACTCCAATAGTGAGGGCCCCTAACTGGCAATTACCCTTTGAACTGATGTGTGACTCAGTGACTTTGCTATAGGAGCTGTGCTTGGCCAAAGAGAAGATGGGAAGCCCTATGCGATCTACTATGCAAGCAAAACACTGAATGAAGCTCAAAGGAACTACACAACTACAGAGAAAGAATTGTTAGCTGTGGTATTTGCTTTGGACAAATTTCGTGCTTATTTAGTGGGGCCTTTCATCATTGTCTTCACTGACCATTCAGCTTTGAAGTATTTATTGACAAAGCAAGATGCAAAAGCAAGGTTGATTAGATGGATTCTTTTGTTACAAGAATTCGATCTCCAAATCAAAGATAAGAAAGGAGTGGAAAATGTGGTAGCTGACCACCTTTCAAGGTTAGTTATAGCACATAATTCCCATCCCTTGCCTATTAATGATGATTTTCCGGAAGAATCACTCATGTTCCTAGTTAAAACTCCTTGGTATGCTCATATTGCTAATTATTTAGTTACTGGTGAAATTCCAAATGAGTGGAATGCACAAGATAGGAAGCACTTCTTTTCAAAAATTCATGCTTATTATTGGGAAGAGCCCTTTCTTTTCAAGTATTGTGTAAACCAGATCATAAGGAAGTGTGTACCTGAAGATGAGCAGCAAGGGATTCTAAACCATTGTCATGAGAATGCATGTGGAGGCCACTTTGCCTCTCAGAAGATAGCCATGAAGGTGTTGCAATCAGGGTTTACTTAGCCATCTCTTTTCAAAGATGCCCACATCATGTGTAGGAGTTGTGATAGATGCTAAAGGCTAGGAAAGCTAACAAAAAGAAATCAAATGCCTATGAACCCCATTCTAATAGTTGAGCTATTTGATGTATGGGGCATTGACTTCATGGGACCTTTCCCAATGTCTTTTGGTAATTCTTATATCTTGGTGGGGGTGGATTATGTTTCTAAATGGGTTGAGGCAATCCCCTGTAAACCAAATGATCACAGGGTGGTTCTCAAGTTTCTTAAAGAGAACATTTTCTCAAGATTTGGGGTGCTCAAAGCCATAATCACTGATGGAGGTGCTCATTTTTGCAACAAACCTTTTGAAGCTCTATTATCCAAGTATGGAGTGAAGCATAAGGTAGCCACACCTTATCATCCTCAGACTTCCGGGCAAGTTGAGCTAGCTAACAGGGAAATAAAGAACATATTGATGAAAGTGGTGAATTCCAGCAGAAAAGATTGGTCTATTAGGCTTCATGATTCATTGTGGGCATATAGAACAGCTTATAAGACTATTCTTGGCATGTCTCCCTATCGTCTTGTCTATGGCAAAGCATGCCATCTCCCTGTGGAAGTTAAATACAAAGCTTGGTGGGCAATCAAGAAGCTGAACATGGACTTGATCAGAGTCGGAGAAAAGAGATATCTAGACCTTAATGAGATGGAGGAATTAAGAAATGATGGTTATATCAATTCCAAAGTTGCAAAATAGAGGATGAAGAAGTGGCATGATCAACTAATCTCCAACAAGGAATTTCAGAAAGGACAAAGAGTTTTACTGTATGACACAAGACTCCATATCTTTCCTAGGAAGCTCAAGTCAAGGTGGATAGGCCCGTTCATTATTCACCAAGTATATATCAGTGGAGTGGTGGAATTATTGAATTCCAATGGCAAAGACACCTTTAAAGTCAATGGAGATCATCTCAAGCCATTCTTGGAGCCATTCAAACCAGAAAAGGAGGAAATCAACCTCCTTGAGCCACAAAAAGCCTAAGAAAATAAGGGTTTGGTGGACGTGGTTTTACCACAGTCCAAAATTTTTGTAAATTTTGTAAATTTCAAAGTTTTTTCCATACTTTTGATCTTAGTTTTTTATCTTAAAATTATGTTTTTATATGTGATTTAATCTTATTGAATGATTGCAGGTGGAAGAAAATCCATAGAAATTGAAAGGAAGTCAATCGGAGCGAAATCGGCGCAAAAATAGAGTAAAAACAGAGTAAAAACAGAGCAAAAACAGGGCTCTACGAGATTTTGCAGCCTCTGTGAAATCAGCACTTTGCTGCGAAACCGTTTCCCAGCCTAAACGAAGTTGCTGCGAAATCAACATGTCTCTGCAGAAGCGACCATCCGTTGCGAAATCATTTCGCAGCTCCATTTTCTCATCTGCGAAAATTTTCGAAGCTGCGAACCCAAGTTTGGCACACGAGTGCCACTTTGCAGCACAGGAGCCCCCATTTCGCAGCTGCGAAGCGATAAAGCGTGAAAATCCCTGATTTCGCAACCAAAGATCCATTCCGCAGGGTATTTCGCAATTGCGAAAGCGATTTTGGCACACGTGTGCCACTTCGCAACATAGTGACACTCAATTCGCAGCTACAAAACGGATTGCGAAGTGGCTGCGAAAATGACTTTTTGCTGCGAAATTGGCATTTTTCTGCGAAACTCAAAATGACCCTTAATCTTCCGTTATTTTTATATATACCGGTCATTTGAGCTGCGAAAGGGTTTCAAAAATAGAGCGCGCCATTCTCGCAGACTGTTCATCTCCTTCCTCGAGCCCGACACTGCACAAACCTCCGTTCATCTTCTCCGGTCATCAATTCAGGCCAAATTTCGGCAACCCGAAATGGCGCGAACCAGAGAGGCCAAGTCTTCCTCTCCTTCAAGCCGCAAGAAAGTCCCGCGAGAGGAGCCCGTTCCAAATCCCATTTCTGAGCCTTTGCAGCCAAAAGCAGTTTCTCCTCCAGTGAAGCCCGCGCCGCCAAAGCCTCCTGCGAGGCGTTATCTCACCAGGTCAGGGGGTCGGCCACTGCAAAAGAGAGCCAGGATTGAAAGCTCAGAGCCCATTGATTTAATGGAGCAGTCCCCAGAACCCTCGCCAGTTCCATCTCCAGTTCCATCTCCGGTGCCATCTCCAGCGCCGCCAGTAGAGCCTGAGGAGCCTCAACCGCCAATTCCCAAGCCCCAAAATCCATCTGAGATGGCCCCTGAAGCAGTAATCAGGCAGCCGATGTTGACTCAGCCTCCAATTGAGGGTAATTTGGACTGTAGGGCTCGGCCATTCCACTCCGAGCTGTGCTTTGACATAGCTACATTCCAATTGTGGCCGGAGCTTGCGGATTCTTTCCACCTGCTGCGAAGATACCACATGGAGCACTTGCTGACTCCAAGAGACTTTTTCTACCCAAGAGTAGCCATGGATTTTTATCAATCCATGACTACCAAACAGGTCAGGGATCCAACTCTAATTCATTTTACCATTGACGGGAGGCATGGTATATTGGGAGCTCGCTATATAGCTGAGGCATTGCAAATACCCTATGAGCCGAGCCATTTTGATGATTTTAGAGTGTGGACCAGTCCCATTGAGCTGGAAATGGTGCATATCCTATCCAGAGGAGCCTCCACATGACCACATCTGTTGAGGGGGGAGCTTCCTCCAATCATGTTTCTTATTGATACATTTTTGCGTCATAATCTCTACCCACTGTAGCATTGGACTCAAAGGAGAGGAGTTCTTTTGGAGGCTCTTTTCAAAATTTCTAAGGGTTATTTCTTTGGCCCTCACCATCTGATTATGGCTGCCCTTCTCTATTTCGAAGAGAAGGTGCATAAAAAGAAGCTACAGAGAGCTGATGTCATTCCTCTTCTCTTTCCAAGGCTGTTGTGCCAAATTCTAGAGCACCTGGGGTATCCTTCTGATCCTTAGTTGGAGCGCAAGCGCATTTACCGAGAGCTATTTACTCTCGACAAATGGAACAACATGACAGCCTATAGAGTTGACCATCCAGAGCGCCCACAGCCAGCTGCTAGGAGAGCATCCCCACGACACATACCTGAGGGTATACCTATTGTTGCTCCTGCCATTCCCAGAGCTCCACCAGTTACTCCAGCTTCATCTCAGCCATCCACTTCAGCTAAACCAAGGATGGCCATTCCCATTTCTAAATACAGAGAGTTATGTCGTTCATTGGAGACCCTCACAGCATCTCAGAGCAGCCTTGCTCATGAGATGGCAGCCATTCGAGCATGCCAAGAGTAGATGTTGGCCACCCAGGCTCACCAGCTGCTGAGCCCTCCACCTCTACCACAGCAATGCCACACTCTCATCCCACAGAGCCTCAGGCCCCATCTGGAGCAGCTACTGAAGAGGCAAACCCATTTGCCTAGCCCCAGCACCACCCACTCATCAGATCATTATATATATATCTATTGCATATGTCTTTTGTGTATTTCGTTTTTTAGTTTTTAAGAAATCCCATTATTTTGGTACCATATATGGGATTGCTTGTATTGCCTTCTTTTTCATTGTACTCAAATGGATTCAAAGTAATACAAGTCTAATATTTTTTGTTAACCTTTAGCATTAATTTATTCTTATTTCCTTTTCTCACAGCTTTTATTCTTTTTGGAACATGTGGTTTCTCCAATCAGTATTCGAAATTGATATCACTCAAGAGGTACCACTTCCTCCCTTTAATTGCAATCACCCATGTCACATTAAGGACAATGCTCAGTTCGGTTGGGGGGGAGAAATGAGAAAGGAAGGAAGTATGATAAGTTGAAGGAAGTATGCTAAATCTTTTTGGTAATACAATTAGGTTGGTAATTAGTTGTAGCTTTTTCTTTTTACTCTTTTTATTCTATTCTTCGTGGATTTTGAGGAAAAATTTTCAAATTAAAACAGGAGAAATTGAACTGTTGCTTTTCACTTGACTTAGAGTATGGATTATGCTTACTAAAGTGGTTCAATTGTTGAAGCTTCTATTGAAATCAAATTTAGTTCTTCCACTTTAACCTATTTACACACTGTGCACAATAGATTCCGATTATAAGATGAAAAACTATTTCCCTCTTGACTTAGAAAAATTTTGGGACTTGGTACCTTTGACCTCAGTTGATAAAGTTGAGACACCTTATGAAAGGCCAATGAACCTTTGAAAAAAAAAATTGTTTGCTTGCCTTGAAACCCGAGCAAGGTCTGAGGGGTATATGGTGAAAATCTTTAAAGCCTGGTGCCCTAAGCCTTAATTGGTTGGGAGTCACAGGCCTCAATGCTCGTTACAAGGGTGGATAGGTGGAGTTAGCATATGGTAGGTGCATGGGTATTAAAAATTCATTCTCAAAAGTCCGGGGAAAAATCCGAGGAGTTAGTGGTTGAAAGATCCTTAAAGCTTGATGCCCTAAACCTTAATTAGTTGGGAGTCATCGATGGACCCCCGTTACATGGACAATTCAGAAAGAGTACTCCATTAAGCCTCCTTAAAAAAAAAAAAAAAAAGTGTGTTCTTTTCTTATTGATTTTGGTCAATTTGCTAAGTGTTGAAAAGAGATAGGTTGGGGGGAGAGATTAGTTTAACATATTATTTTCGGAAGCTAAGGAACCAATACACATAGATTTTTGAGGAAGAATAAAGTTTGGTTCTTTGAAAGTGGAAATGATTTTTAAACTTCAGTTTGCATAATGCATTCCCTTGATTGACAATGTTTAGCATAGTTTTTTATAACTCTTGTTGAAATTTGGGTTTGTATTTCTTTAATGTTCCATGTGAGAGTTAGATCATCATGCCACTTGAAAATTATTTTTTGATCAGCATGATGTTGTAAATTATAGTTTTTTTTTTCTCTCTCCTTTATTGCTAAGGGACTAGCAATATGTCGGTTGGGGGGAGTGATTACTACTCAAAACGTGCTATTTGATAGCTTGTAATTAATCCTTTTAAACACTTTTGAGTAGAAGTTTTGGCCTTTTAACTCAATTGGCATGATAAGGACCCTTGCAATCAATTTTAATCACTTTGTGTAAGTTTTGGTGTTTTTGTTAGTAATTTGATCACCAAAGCAATCCAAGATTGAGGAGAGTTCTTTGGAATCTTGGGAAAAGCAATTGGAAGCTCAGAAACGTGAAGAACTAAAGCTTTGAAGCCCTTTTCCAAGAGTTGATCCGGAATGCAAGGAGAGGAAGTAAAGAGAATCTGCCATGAAGCATATTCTTGATGACAGTGGTGGCAGAAACTTTTGGAGCACTTTCTGAAGTCCAATTGATGCATACTATATACCATTTCAAAGCTCAGGAAGTCAACAATCCAATGCTTTAAACGGTGCACAATTCGCAGTTGAAATGAAGAAGTTACAGCCATTGCAAGTCAATCACTCTAAGCTGAAGGAAGCATTTTGCAAAGTGTTGCGAAATCACCCTTTTGTTGCGAATTGATTTCACAACCTTTTTGTATAGTGTGGTGGATTTCCTCCTGAAGTTGCCTGATATATGTGACAAGATGGAAGCTGAGAACCTCAAGATGGAAGCCAACTTCGCAACCCTACGAGAATAGGCTTTTGTTGCGAAGTGATTTCGCAGCCCTTCTTGAGTGTCTGCGAAATCTCGCAGACATCATTTTCTCTTGTGAAATGGTCCGTAGTGCTTCCCGATGTTTGCTACTAACATTGGGAGATATTTTCCATCAGATTTTTGTTGTCTAAATCCCAAAATACTCCTTGTAAGCCACCAGTTACAAGATTCCTTAGCTTTTAAGTTAGTAAAAAGAGAAAATATCCATGTAATAATTAGTTTTATATTATGTTCATATAAATACCCCTCGAGAGCCTGTTCTCAGGAGAGGAACCTTTTTGTAAAAGTTTGAAAGCAAGTAAAGTTCAGGCCCTTTGTTTTGCCTTACCTTCTCACTTTGTATTTTTCATCTTTTTTCTAAGTTATGAACTCTCTGAGGAATTTTCCCCAGAGAATGAATAACTAAATCTTTAGTTCCTTGGAGCTAAGGTTGTCGAGGAAGGTTCCAAGTGCAAGAATGCAAAGCTTTGTGGTTTCAGCCATTAATGAAGAGGAAGTGAAATCCTTTAGTGATTTCTATGTTTTTAGTTAACTTAAAACACCTTAAAGTCACCTGGGCCAACACTTGGTAAGGCAAGTGATTTCCAACCATGGAGATGCACTAGTTTACCCCTTTTGAGCCTCTGGGAGGTGACTTTAGGGTAGGATTTTCTGGAATTGCCAACACTTGGTAATCTTTTGGACTCCAAGGAGACATCCATTAGTTATCTCTTGCGAGCTTGAGAAGGGAAGTCCAAGGTTAAAGATCACCTTGAATGGTTAAGGCTTAGTGAGAGGCTTGAACCATTGCAAGTTGCATTAGTGAGAGAATTAAAGTTGAAATCTAATCAAAGGATGTATCTGTACAATATCGGTTAGAGAATTGACTATATGTTGAATCTTTAACGCGAGGAAATGAACCATCTGATCGGAGCTATGTCTTTTGCATGAGGAACCACCCCAATGAACCTGACTCTCCAAGGAATGTTTTTTCTTCCTAAGTTATTCCCATTACTTGTTCTATTAGTTAGTTTAAATCCAAATCTTTACCAATCAAAGTTTGTGTTTTATTTCTTAAGCTAACCTTGAAATGAAACAAGACCAATTCTCTTTGAATTGGTATCATTGATAACTTGCTAATCCTTCCTAGTGAACGATCCTAGAGCCACTATACTATAGTAGCTTTTTCTTTGCTACCCTAGTATATGGTGTAATAGGTTATAAATTTTGTTGATTACTCCCTCATCCAAGGAGCACCAGCTGGACATGAATCAGCTGAGACACCAATTGGGCATGAATCAGAAGTCTTCATGGATGATATCACCATATATGGAGGTACATTTGAAGAATGCTTAGTAAATTTGGAAGCGGTTCTTAAAAGATGCAATGAGAATGACTTGGTGCTCAACTAGGAGAAATGCCATTTTATGGTACGTCAAGGAATTGTCCTTGGCCATATCATCTCCGAGAAAGGCATTGAAGTTGATAAAGCAAAGGTGGAACTTATTGCCAAATTGCCGTCCCCAACAACTGTAAAAGGAGTAAGGCAGTTCCTTGGCCATGCAGGGTTCTACAAGAGATTTATACAAGACTTCTCTAAGCTTTCAAGGCCTCTTTGTGAACTTTTAGCTAAGGATGCTAAGTTTGTCTGGGATGAGAGATGTCAAAAGAGTTTTGATCAATTAAAGCAATTTTTGACAATCGCTTCAATAGTAAGTGCTCCTAACTGGCAATTACCCTTTGAAGTAATGTGTGATGCCAGTGACTTTGCTATAGGGGCTGTACTTGGCCAAAGAGAATATGGGAAGCCCTACATGATCTACTATGCAAGAAAAACATTGAATGAGGCTCAAAGAAACTATACAACTATAGAGAAAGAATTGTTAGCTGTGGTGTTTGCTTTAGACAAGTTTTGTGCTTATTTGGTAGGGTTTTTCATCATTGTTTTCACTGACCATTCGGCCTTGAAATATTTATTTACGAAGCAAGATGCAAAAGCAAGGTTGATTAGATGGATTCTTTTGTTACAAGAATTTGATCTCCAGATCAGAGACAAGAAAGGGGTGGAGAATGTGGTAGCTGACCACCTTTCAAGGTTGGCTATAGCACATAATTCCCATGTATTACCTATTAATGATGACTGTCCTGAGGAATCACTTATGTTGCTAGAGAAAGCTCCTTGGTATGCTCATATTGCTAACTATTTGGTTACTGGTGAAGTTCCAAGTGAGTGGAAAGCGCAAGACAGGAAGCACTTCTTTGGAAAGATTCATGCTTATTATTGGGTAGAGCCCTTCCTTTTCAAGTATTGTGCAAATCAGATCATAAGAAAGTGTGTCCCTGAAGAAGAGCAACAAGGGATCCTCAGCCATTGCCATGAGAATGCCTGTGGAGGCCACTTTGCCTCTCAGAAAACAGCCATGAAGGTCTAGCAATCAGGGTTTACTTGGTCATCGCTTTTCAAAGATTCCCACATCATGTGTAGGAGTTGTGATAGATGCCAAAGACTCGGAAAGCTTACAAAAAGAAACCAACTGCCCATGAACCCCATCCTTATAGTTGATCTTTTTTATGTTTGGGGTATTGACTTCATGGGACCTTTCCCAATGTCTTTTGGTAACTCTTATATATTGGTGGGGGTGGACTATGTTTCCAAATGGGTGGAGGCAATCCCCTGTAAACATAATGATCACAGGGTGGTTCTCAAATTTCTTAAGGAGAACATCTTCTCAAGATTTGGGGTGCCAAAGGCCATAATCGGTGATGGAGGTACTCATTTTTACAAAAAACCTTTTGAAACCCTATTAGCCAAGTATGGAGTGAAGCATAAGGTAGCTACACCTTATCATCCTCAAACTTCCGGGCAAGTGGAGCTAGCAAACAGGGAAATAAAAAACATACTGATGAAAGTGGTGATTACAAGTAGAAAAGATTGGTCTAGTAAGCTACATGATTCATTATGGGCATATAGAACAGCTTATAAGACTATTCTTGGCATGTCCCCCTATCGTCTCGTCTATGACAAAGCATGCTACCTCCCTGTGGAAGTTGAATATAAGGCTTGGTGGGCAATCAAGAGGTTGAACATGGACTTGATCAGAGCTGGGGCAAAGAGGTGCTTAGACCTCAATGAGATGAAAGAATTAAGAAATGATGATTACATCAATTCCAAAGTTGCAAAACAGAGGATGAAGAAGTGGCATGATCAACTAATCTCCAACAAAGAATTGCAGAACGGACAAAGAGTCCTACTCTATGACTCAAGGCTCCATATCTTTCTAGTGAAGCTTAAGTCAAGGTGGATAGGTCCTTTCATTATTCACCAAGTACATCTCAATGGAGTGGTGGAATTACTAAATTCCAATGGCATAGACACCTTTAGAGTCAATGGTCATCGCCTCAAGCCATTCATTGAGCCGTTCAAGCTAGAAAATGAGGAAATTAACCTCTTTGAGCCACAAAAAGCCTGATCAGAGAAGGGTTAGATGGACTTGGTTTCACCAAAGTCCATAATTTTGTTAAATATGTTAATTTTTAAGTTTTGTAAATTATTTGATTGTAAATTTGGTCTTAAATTATGTTAATTGTAACTAACTTAAAATCAGGAGCAGATTCTTACCACTCAGGCTCAGCACACTACCATCCTGAGGCAGATCCAGTATCATCTCAACATTACATCAGCTCCTGAGCATGCCATTCCCAGCTCATCAGAGCCATCACAGGCCCCTCCTTTGTTGATCAGCCTATGCCTCATCAGGAGCCTCCTACAGGAAAGGCAGCTGAGCCATCATTTCCACAACAGACTCCATGTCACTCAGGAGGTACCACTTCCTCCCTATTTTTCAATCGCTTTTGTCACATTGAGGACAATGTTCAGCTTGGTTAGGGGGAGAGTTGAGGAAGGAAGTTTTTGTTAATAGTACTAAGTTATTTTGGTAATTTAGTTGCTTTTTGCTTAATTTTAAAAATTTTTAAAGTTTTTATTCTACTCTTCATGGTTATTAAGGAAAAATTTTCAAATTGAAATGGGAGAAATTGAATTTTTGTCTTTTTACTTGACTTAGAGTTTGTATTATGCTTATTAAAGTTGATGAATTATCGAAACTTCTATTGAATTCAACTTTAGCTCTTCCACTTTAAGCTATTCACACACGGTGCACACTAGGTTCCGAGTATAAGATGAAAAACTATTTCCCTCTTGACTTAGGAAAATTTTAGACTTGGTACCTTTGACCTCATTTAATAGTGTTGGGACACCTTGTAAAAGGCCAATGAGCCTTTGAAAAAAAGAAAATAAAGAAAAATGTTTGCTTGCATTGAAACCCGAGCAAGGTCTGAGGGGTATATGGTGAAAATCTTTAAAACCTGGTGCCCTAAGCCTTCATTGGTTGGGAGTCACCGACCTCAATGCTCGTTACAAGGGTGAATAGGTGTAGTTTAACATACTGTAGGTGTTTGGGTATTAAAATTTCATTCTCAAAAGTACGGGGTAAAATCCGAGGAGTTAGTGGTCAAAAGATCCTTAAAGCTTGATGCCCTAAACCTTAATTGGTTGGGAGTCATCGATGGACCCCCGTTACATGGACAAGTTAGAAAAGAATACCTTTAAGCCTTGCACCCTTGCAATGAAAAAAAAAAGAGAAATGAAAAAAAAGGGGTGCGTTCTTAGCCTATTGAAGTTGGTCAGTTTGCTAAGTGTTGAAAAGAGTTAGGTTGTGGGGAGAGATTAGTTTAGCATACTATATTCGGAAACTATCATCTCACATTTAGACTTTTGTGGAAGAGTAAAGTTTGATCCTATGGAAGTGGAAATGATTTTAAAAGCTTAAATTTGCATAATGCCTTCCCTTTAAGAATAGTGATTAGACAAGTTATTTGATAACTCTTGTTGAAGTTTGAGTTTTATTTCTTTAATGTTCCATGTGAGAGTTAGATCATCATGCCACTTGGAAATTTTTTTTTTATCAGCATGATGTTGTAAATTATAGTACTGTTTATTTTTATTTTTATTTTTCTCTCCTTCATTGCTAAGGGATTAGCAATATGTCTGTTGGGGGGAGTGATTACTACTCAAAAAGTGTTATTTCATAGCTTGTAATTAACTCTTTTACACACTTTTGAGTAGTAGTTATTACCTTTTAACCCAATTGGCATATTAAGGACCCTTGCAATCAATTCTAATCAAATTGTGTTAAGTTTTGGTGTTTTGATAGCTTTTTGATCACCAAAGCAATCTGAGATTGAGGAAAGTTCTTTGGAATCCATGGCAAAGTAATGGAAAGCTCAGAAACATGAAGAACCGAAGCTTTGAAGTCCTTTGTCATAAGCAAAACTAGAATGCAAGGAGTATGGGCAGGCTGTCGGAATGTCGTAGCAAGGCTTGTGCACTTTAGTCAACCATCCGGACAACACATCCGGATAGGATATGCTATCGTCCGGGTGTGATGATCGCAAGTGTCGGGTGCTTCTTCCTAAGGGAGTCCGGATAGGGAAGCGCGCCGCATGTATCCTCTTGGGGAATCCAGATGGAGTTTCTCTGGATGGATCCCTACACCATGCACACACGGATGATCACCCTTGCGACGTTTCATCTTCTCTGGATATCCCACATCCGGAATTTTGTCCGAGTGATGTTCCACCATCTCCAGATGTTTCACATCCGGCGCCTGATGCCGGATGGGAAAGGAGGCGTTTCAATTTCCCCAGATAGACATATCCTGATCCTCTGATAGTGCTCACCCGGAGAGTTTCGCAGCCATTCTGCACAGTGCCACGGTGTTCTCCTAAAGCTTCCTGATATGTGCAACCGACATTTTGAGATATTTTTCTTTAGATATTTGATGTCTAAATCCCCAAAGTCTCCTTGTAACCCATCTATCATAGGATTCCTTAGTCTTTAAGTAAGAACAAAGGGTGAATAACCCCTTATATATAGTTTGTAATGATCTTGTATCTTTGTACAAGTTTGGAAGGAAGTAAAATACAGAGTCTTTGCTCTACCTTACCTATTTGTTTTGATTGTTTATATTCATTTAATTTTTATTACTAGCCAAACAAGCTCTAAGGATGTTTCCTCAGAGAATGAGTGGCTAGACTTTTAGTTTCTTAGAGCTAAGGTTGCCGGGAAAGGTTCCAAGTGCAAAAATTTATAGCTTTGTGGTTTCAACCATTAATGAAGAGAAAGTGTGACCCGTTAATGGTTTTTATCTTTTTAGTTAACTTAAAACGCCTTTAAATCACCTAGACCAACACTTGGTAAGGCAAGTGATCTCCATCCATTGAGATGCACTAGTTTATCTCTTGCGAGCCTTTGGGAGGTGGTTTGAAGGTAGGATTTTCTAGAATAGCCAACACTTGGTAAGCTTTTGGACTCCAAGGAGACATCCATTAGTTATCTCTTGCGAGCTTTTGACGGGTAATCTAAGGTTAAAGATCACCTTGAATGGAAAATGCTAGGTTAGAGGTACGAGTCATTGCAAAATGTATCAGTGAGAGGGATTTAGTGTTTGAACCCATTAAAGGGAAGCATCTGTACAACACTGGTTAGAGAATTGACTATATGTTAATTCTCTAATGCGAGGAAATGAACCAAATGACCGGAACTCTGTTTTTGCATAAGGAACCTCCCCTGTGAACCTAAACCTCCAAGGAATGTTTTTCTTCATAGGTAATTTCCATTACTTCCTTTGTTGTTAGCTTAAACCTAAACCTTTTTCAATCAAAGTTTGTGTTTTATTTCTTAAGCTAACCTTGAAATGAAAAAGCACCAATTCACTTTGAATTGGTATCATTTATGAATTGAAAACCCTTCCCAGTGAACGATCCTAGAGCCACTATGCTATAGTAGCTTTGTCTTTGCTACCCTAGTTGATGGTGTAATAGGTTAAAAATTTTGTTGATTACTCCCTCAATCAAGGAGCACCAGCTGGACACGAATCAGCTGATACACCAATTGGGCACGAATCACCTTCCAACAAGGCAGGGGTGTTATTCCTCCATTTTAACTACAATAAACACAACCTTGAGTAGCACTTTTTTAATTACCTTGTCCTTAACTTAACTAAAGCCAATATGCCCTATAGGAGCACTAACAAATAAGGAGTGACACACTTCAAGTATTAATTCTAGTGCATACATTAAGAATATGGAAATAAAAGAATAGGTAGCTCTAGAATCAAATAGACCTTTGACCTAAGAATAATAAACTAAAATAGTACATTCCAATAAGGCAGGAGTGTTATTCTTCCATTTTAACTACAACAAACACATAAACCTTGAGTGGCACCTTCTTAATTTCCTTGTCCTTGCCTTAACTAAGGCTTGCTAGTTATATATAGTCTACTATTGGGATCGCGATTGCACTTCATTAACTTCTTACCATTTTTGAAAATTGAAGGGTTGATTTATTTGAGTTTGTTGGAAATGATGGAAATGGTTCTTCTTAGTTTTTCAAGAATTGAGGACATAATTACTACCCAAAATTCCTTTGGTTTTGGTTTGGTGGAAAACCCTTCACATAACACTCTTTCTAGTTATTTTCTTTCTTTCTCACACCTATAACAACCTTGCCTTTACACCAAAGCTTGTCTAGGCCCTTATAGCTATTATGAAGGATTTGTTATTTGCTGTTTATAATTACTCCTAGGTGTAAAAGGCCATTGTCCCACATTCTTTCTTTATTCTCTAATCCTCTTTGTTTGGACTCTCTTGATCCATCGTAAAGCTCTATTCACCATCATTGAGTACTTCCTCAAGTCCAAAAGCACTATCTTCTCCCTTATAATTAGTTTTAATCCTTTTTTAAACCTCTTACACTTCTTCACTTTAGTTTAGTTTTTATTGTCTCACTTGAAAAAGAAAGAAAGTTAAAAAAATTTGGCTTATTGTTTAGGATGAAATAAAAGTGCTTACAAAGAGGGATTAATTTATTGAAAAAGAGTTTAATATGCTTATAGAAGATATTTATGTAGTTGATGAAGCAAATGAAACTATTTTGGCTGAGGAGGAAATTCCAATCAATAATGAAGGAGACCATAGCATTTAGAAGATCATTAGTGATTTATTAAAGGATTTGAATACCCAAGTAGAAAACTTTATTCCATAGAGGGAAGTGATTATTGGAGAAACTAATACCTCTATCCCAATAATTGAGGTAGAACAATTAAGCTTAATTAATGTGCAACTAGCCAAAACTTATTAAAAAAAAATAGATTGGTTATGGCTAAAAAAAGTTGAGTGCAACAATAATCCTATAACCAACACAAATTGAGAAGAATAAACCTATTATGGTGACTAGACAGACAATTATAGAAGGAGAAAAAGCAAACCCCTATTCTATTAATAAAATGGATGCCTAAGATGAGATAATCATGAAAAAAATGGCTAAGAATATTCTATAAAGCATCTAAAATAGAAGAATCCAAGAATAGAAAAACTTGACTTAAACCTACTACCCATAGCTTAATTGATGAAAATCCAAAGGGAGTTAAATGCATATAAAAGGTTATAATCTAGATGGGTTCCCTTTAGAAGAAGGTGAAAGAGAAAGGGTTGGGAGAGTCCAAACAAAAAGAAAAACAACTCCATGTCAATGACCTTTTTCCATGAAGTGGCTAGTAATTTTTTAAGGAAGAAATGGAAATTAAGTGGTGATTGAAGAAGAGTAATCCCAAAGGGAACAAACCAATACTGAAGAATGATCCAATAACAAATGCTAAAGAGAAAAAAATGGAGAACAATAAAGAAAAGATCCTAAAGTAAGATAACAAAGAAAAGAAAAGAAATTAGACTAGTCTTAGTCCTTCAATAACGTAGATGACAATAATCCTTATGAAGATAAATATATCAAGTTAGAAAATGAGTTAAAACTTGACATACTCGAGGAAGAGCAACTTAAAGACATGGGACTGATAGAATCTATCCTCACTCTAAACTTTATCTCAACATTTCTTAATCTTACAAAATTGAGACCTAAATTCAAAGATAGAAAGATGGTAGAAGGGGCAACATTAAACTTTGATAATATCTTCAAGAATAAAATGGAGCAAAAAGGGAGATTCAACAATTTCTACATTTTCTAGTAGAAAGGAAATACATCTACTAGATATTTATCATGCAAGATTGGTTACGGCCTTTTATTAGGACATAGTAGTTCTTAAAGAAGTTAGGGGATAAGGTTCATTCTCCATGTTGATAAAAGTAGCTATGAACTTATACTAAAAGATGTTGTAGGAGTGTTGAACTTTCCTTATTCCTAAAAAAGCAAATTGGTAAAGCAAATAGGTAGAGAGGTGAAAGGAATTGTAATAAAAGTTATCTATTCTAGCCATAAGGATTGGTATGTGAGGTTGATTCATGTTTTGTTGGCTTATAGAATAGCTTATAAGATAACACTTGAGATGCCCCTATATAGAGCAATGTATGGGAAGCCCTACCATTTACCTATTAAGATCGAGCATAAATCACATTGGACTATCAAAAAACATAATTAATTTAGTTTGGGAAAAAGGTAAGGAGAATAAAAGGCTTGAGCTGAATTAACTTGAAGCCCTCATAAATGAATCTTATGAATGCAAAATATAAGAAAAAAAGAGGTGCAAGTTCTATAATAAGATGATCCTCATAAGGAAATTAAGAGAGGACTAGAAAGTGCTTCTTAAGCAAATTGAGACAAGATATACTAAACCATATATGGTGAATCAAATCCACCCCACTCGAGTTATCACTATTGTGACTCCCAAATCTAGTCATGTATTCAAGCTTAATGAGCAGCAACTGAAACATTTCACGGAGAGGTTTGGAAAGAGAAAAAAAGAGGTTGCTTTTAAAGACCCCAAGGCTTGACTTCATAAAGAAAGTGCCTAGTAGTAGTAGATGATGATTTTTTTTTTTTTTAGTTTAATAAAAAATTTTAACTTTCAATTTGGAGTTGATTAACTATTAAATATATTAGAGAGCTACTACCAACACAAAGGTACCCCTAAACTATGACTTTTTCATTTATTTTTAGATTTTACACACAATGAAAACATTATGGTAGTTAGATTGTGTATAGAGGGAGGGAGTGGAGGGATAGGGGGAGGTTAAATATATGTGAAAAAATTTTAAAAATATTCCCAAATACCTCTAAATGTTCCCATGACACTTGAAAGGAAGTTAGATAATTGCTCTTGGAATGAGAATTCTTTGAGGTAAGATAATAAGATTTCATGTCATCAAATATAAATTCATATAGGAAGCGAGACTCAATTAGGTGGAAATCTTAAGAATTCCAAAGAACCCCTACTTCTATTTGAGACTCTAACCTCACACTAAACACATCATAACTTAGTTATGCTAGACCTATATGCAAGAGGCATTAAAACAACAAAAGCATACGTGATAGATGCCCTAAAAAGTAGAAGATAAAAGTTTGTACTTTTTCAATTTTAGACCCACAAGGATGGGAAAGTTACAAAAAGTTGAGATTTTTTTGAAGAAAATGAAAGGCATAAGAAGTTTTTCCACCAAATTCAAATATTTTTGAATTTTCCCTTAGGTTCAATATTTTATAATATTTTTTCTTGACCTATCAAACTAGTGCAAATTGATTATGTTGGCAATCGACTTTGAGCAAGATATGAGAGGAATAAAGTAGGGTTAAAGGCTACTAGGGTTTCAAGAATGTAGGTTTCAAGCACTTTTCCAACAAAACACAACAATGCTTTATATAGAGCACTTGGGGATAAGGTAAAATTACTGCATTACCTTAATGATCCTATTCCTAAGCTTAGCCCCTATGATGCACCCAAGACTACTTGGTTGACCCAAAATTTCCAATGTTCAATAAAATAGGTGTGCATATGTCATTGATAGCTTGAGTGAGGACCATTATGTTGGGATTGAGCCCTTACAAGTAAGACATAATGTAACAAAGTTAGACTTCACTATCCCATGTTATCATTTTTATGCATTAACATTGATTTGATTATTTAGCCCATATCACTTGCATTGCACATCACTTAGGAGCATTAGGAGTTGCATAGAAGATACAAGTCATGGGTTCCTTACAAGATGATAAGTTGTTCACAATCAGGTCATGGATTTGGATAATCCAATAAAAATTGTAGTGCACTACCTCATAATTAGAAGGATTACTTGTCTCAATTGTTGGGATGGGGTTCCCATGGTAAGTACACTATTGTGTATAGTTTGTTACACATTGGATATGATCTAAATTGAATCATGACATAAAGTTATCTATGAAAAAAAGGTTAATTACAATAAATGAAGTGGAAGGTTCAAGTTCTCACATTGATTAGTAGAATATTTAAACTTATAAAAGTTCAATAATTATATTTTTTTTTTCTTCAAAAATGATTTCTTGTTGATTCATATTGAATATTTTTGTGTATGACAAGGATGGTGGTGGCACGACTCTAGAAGGGCTTGATGTGGAGAACTTTAGTTTTCCAAATGCTCATTTTGAATCTCCATATCCCAATTTTCAAAATGAATGAAGACATGAATTTTATATTTATTAGTATGAAAAATTCTTCATGAATACTCAAATATTGACATGTTATATTTAGAGTAACTATTTAAGTGTTTATGAATAATGTGTTAACAACTCTGATAATTTGGACATTGTTGGTTTAGTGCTCATATATGGATGCAAGGTAGTAATGATTTGGTTATTTGATAAATATTGGGTCGATTGACATTATGAATGTATAATATCTTATATTGTGTTAGAGATATGATATATGATGACTTTTACAGGTAAAAAAATTTGTGAAAAAACTCAACAAACGGAGTAGATGTTGTCAAAATTTAGATAGAATTTATTTATTTTTTTTTTTTAATAATTTAATAATATATAAAATATATATTTATGATGTCAGGGATTCGACCGTGATTTGATCACCAATTTGACTAGTGAATCGCGAATTGGTAACTTTTTTGGTTCAATGGTTGGTTCGGTTATGAAAACATTGGCTATATCTTGATAAATTGATGCAAATGAACGATTTATTATCTTACATTTAATCTTTCTCTAATTATGTTTAATGGATCCTTTGTGGTGTCTTATTTCCTTTCTTATTGCCAAGGACTAATAATATTTAGGTTAGGGTGTGATTAGCACCTAAAATAAGGGTTTTATCATATGTTCAAAACAAGGATTTTATAGAACTTTTGAGTGCAAATCAATAATCCTTAAATTTAAAATATGTCAACTCCCTATTTAAGTATTATTATATTTATCTAGTGAAGGATGTAATAAAAAAGAAATAAAAAAAAAATGATGCAAGTTCCAAGGTAATACAAAGATCGTAGATTAATGAAAGCAAACTCAAGAAGAAAGGAGAATTGAAGTTGCAAAATAAGGTGAAAAAATACTAAAAGGAAAAAGCTTAGTGCCAGTTCACATGTCTGACATCCTTCTTCATCTTGAGTGGTGTTGCCTATTAAATAAGGACAATTGTGTTTTGGACCCAACTAGACCCAAAAATTAAGCTTTGGTCCATATAAGTGAACCATGTAAGCCCAAAACCCAGAAGAAGTTTCAAAATTGAGAAGAAGATTATGAATTTTTAATATTTCCATAAATGGCCTTTACTAACTATGAAAAAAAAAAATTTTTTAAATCCAGGTTGGAATTCTTGCCCTAATTTTACTTTCTCTTCAGCATTTCAGTCCTAAATAGTGGTCATTTTCCTCTTTCCTCCGATTTCCTCCTTCACTTCCTTTTCATCTCTGTTCCTCTTTCATTTTCTCTCGATTTCGTCTCTCCCGACCATTTGATTTCAACCCAAATACATTGTTGTAATCTCTCTCTTGATTTCAATTCGTTGTTTATTGTTTCCTCATTGATCTCCATCGACATTGCCCTTTATGTCGACAGTAGTTGGATATTTGAGGTTAATAGGTTCTTCAATTTTGTTTTCTCTCGATTTTGTCTTTGTCGACCATTTGATTTCATCTCAAATACATTGCCCTAATCTCTTTCCCAATTTCAGTTCATCGTCTATTGTTCCTTCATCGATCCTCATCGGCGTTACCCTCTATGCCAACCATAGTTGGATATTTGAGGTTAGTAGGTTCTCTAAATCTCGCTCTATATTTGCTTAATCCTATATTTTTTTTAATCCTCATTGGTATGAGGAGAGAGATTCTTGTCTTTTGTTAACCTTTAGTTTATGAAGTCAATTTTGGGTGCTATTGATATTTTTTGCAAACCTATCTCAAAATGGAAATAGTTCTTATTTATTGTAGTGTTTTTTATGTTGAGATACATGAGTGACTTGTGAATTTTGGGTGCTTGCCTTTTTTTTTTTACACTAATGGATTTTTTCAACAGTTGAACCAAATTATGGGGATGGAATGTTTTAAAATTATGCACCATCCCTACTTAATTTTTGGATATTAGTATTCATCTATACCCTGTTTTATTGGTGATACTCACTAGTGGCCCCCTATTTCTGTTCCAAGATAAACAGACTTAGTTGTAATCTACCTTTTATGAGTGGTTATGAATTGTTCTCCTCACGACATAAATTGAAACTATTTATGTGTCTAAATACAATGAGTATCTAAGTGGAATTCTATGATGGCACTAAGAAATACAATGTGCCAATATTCTTTTAAAAAAAAAATTATTGACCATGTTACCCTTTAGCCTTGTAAACAAGGGTCATGGGATCAGATTCAACCAACATTGGCTCACACTTACCTCAATATGAGCATAAACCCATGTTCTGTGTGAAGGAATAGATAGCTTATATGACTCATCAACACTAATTTGTAACTACACAACACACAACAAATTTTACTAGTAGAATTGGTATTTCTTTAGTAAAATAAATAGAATAGTGCAAACTGAAATAAAATTCAAACAACTTTTAGAGACAAACATGTGAATATGAAAATAAAGTTCTAATGAAAAAAGAAATCATACACTACTATATTCCTTAAGAAAAAGATTTTTGTTCCAAACCTTTGACTCAGGGTTTGATTTCCACATCAGAAAAAGTGCTCATCAAATAGAATGTATAGAACATCACTACAGTTCCCATACCAAGTCAATTTTTAAATTTTGTAAGCATAAATTGAAAATATATGAATAGTAAAACTCCTAAGCATTACAGGAATTAAAAACGGAATCTCTTATCTTCATTCACAAAGAAAAAGTGCTTTGCAAAAGTTATTTTTAGATCATGATTTAACTTCAATTATTTGGAAACCTCTTTATAGAATAAATAAAAGAGTTTGCTTGAACAATGTCAAGTGTACTAATTGGTCTTGGTTTTCTTAACCAAGTCTCTGAATCAATGTTAAGTTTGCTTTAATGATAGTAAGTTTTTTATTTTGTTAGTGGTTCTAATGCATATGCGCATGAGCATAGGTGCAAATGATGCTATGAACAAGTTATGGAACCTCAAATTAGTTCATCAATGTAAGGTTGAAGACCCAATAAGGTACTTCATTCATAGGAACCTAAATTGGTTTTATGAAGATTATGGAGCATAAGATCATATATGTTTTTGAGGAAGCTGGGATTTAAGGCCTGACAATTAAAAGTTGTAGTAGAAGTGATATTCTAATGCCTAAGTTAAATGTTTCAGCAGCTATTGTGTCTCATGTATTTGTTATTTTCTTTGTTTCAATGCATTATTTTGATTTTAGGGAATGTTTTATATTTTTTCACTCTTGTCTTTATAAAAAAAAAATCAAAATTGACCAACACTAAGTCATGCTAGGGTGAGCATCTCTTAGGGTCAGACAAGGCACCCACTGCACTTTAGCCCATGTCGTTGCAATTGTCAATATAACAGAAAGAACACAAAATACACAAAAAAGTATCCAAATATGTTTGTATTATTACCTATTATTAGATCAATTGATTTTGAATAGACTGAGTAATTAATAGTTACAAGTTATCCATCATGAAAAATATGAACCAAATTTCTATCAAGTGTACGAACCCGACCCAGGAAACAAGTCAACAGTTGAAAAGCTAGGCACTGAACTACAACAAGTGTTTATCTACCAATTATAATGGTTTTGCTACACAAATCCTATTTATCCATCAAACTAGATTGAGGGCCATCTCCACTCTAAATTTAGGGTCATGGTCTTCTTCCCTCTTGTCTCGAATAGATGCCTATATCTTGGTTTCAACTAAGATATTCATTTTCTATTCATTTATCCATCTTAACATCTCCATTTCAGCATGCTTATTTTATATGGGCAGGCACCATTAGTACAAGGCCTATATCTAGCAAAATTACCTTAATTTTAATGTTAACCTAACAACTCAAAACCACTTCCCCACAACATCTATCATGCTCTAATCTTGCAGTTAATGTTCACTTCATTCTCCATATATCAATGATCGATTGAAAGAGAACCAAATAGTCACTTGGCCATCAACTCTTACAATTCTTCCACTTTTACTCTTGTAAATATTTATAATTTCTGCTCTAGGCTTTTTTTTTTTTTGTTTTGTTTTGTTTTTTTGTTTTTTATTTTTGGATAGGCAAACAATAAAATATAAAATATGCCATTCAAAGAACATCGCAAGTACACGGGACAATTCTACTCTAGTTAGTGAAGTTATACTTTATAAAATTTAATTTATGTTTAATTTAAAATCCTTATATTGAAAGGCTCTTTTTCACAGTTATAACTTAAATAAAATCCAAACAATTTACACACCACATAGGAAAAAAGATAATGATCTAATGTGAGCCTTGAGATAACCATGATTTGGAATTGATTTGTCTATCTTTCTTTCAATACTCATGTTTTTCAATGTATTAGTTCTTTATCACATTAATATATTTTGTATCCATACTCATGGTTTATCTGTGTTCAAGATTTGACAATCCTCAACTTACATAGTTTTTTCTAGTGGTTATTTCTAATTTCCAACTACAACTACAAGATGGTAAATACGGCATATTTGGGGAGTAAGGCAAAACAATGCAAAGTCCCAAAAACTAGAGAAAAGCAATGATAGGTAAGCTAAACTAGTCCATAAGGTAGTTAATCCCAAGTTCCTCTAAATCCTGGTTTCTATGGGAATTCAGGGGATCTATTCATATCTGCATACTTGGAATCACATAGATATATTAAATCACAAGATCTTTGGTTTTTTTTTTATATATCACCTTTGTTTTTGAATTATAACCAAAATCCAACTTTCTTATTCTTTACATGATATGACCTAGTTGACAATCTCATAAGTCAGGAACCACATTGGAGCTAAAATAGTTGGACCCAAGTCTTAATACAAAAGCATCCTATGTAAGTAATAAGTCATTGCTAGTGGCACAGTTGGTAGGGGGATGGCCAGAAATGCACTATGCCGGTGAACTTTTACACTTTATTACTTGTTCCTTGGACTAAAGTGGCATTCGTTATGCCCATCAAACTATCTCTTGTCAAACTATAGTGTTATGTTACTTATTGATAATGTCAATCTAGATTTTGATCTTGTTTCAATTCTTGTTATATCATGGTGCACATTCCAATTATAATATTTATCTAGCTTGGGCCACACTCTGATTTATTTGTCCTGATAATTTTTTCTTCGACCATGTACTTTTAGAAACAAATAAGGGGTAATTTTTGATGAATGCTATGTTATTTGTATCCATGATGAAAATTAATTTCACTTGTTTTCTTTCCATTTTGTGGACAACATGTAGAATCCAGGATTTTTAAATTTTTTTTTTAATCACCCTCATTTTGTAACCATTTGTGATGGAAATTAAGCAAAAGATAGTTGTTGTAATTCATTCTCAAATATTGTTTCTTCTCTTCATTATGATTTAATACTAATGTCAATATCATCATTTATGGCCTAATTAATATAAATAGTTGGCATTGAGCCCCAAATTCAAAGTTTGCTTATACAATAGCTAAGGTGGTACTTAGGATCCAATCCTCTCTGTTACAAATTTGAATGTTATTCGTATAAGATATCATTTATTTGTTTTGATTGCATTTGACTAGTTTTTTTTTTTACAATAAATCACTCTCAATGGACATTCATATTTTATAAACATTGCCTAGCATATAATTGTACTCATCTTCATATTGGGTTTGTTGAAACCCAAATCTAACATTCCTTATATCAGAACCTTTACTAAGGTGCTTAATGTCAATTATATGGAGAAAAAACTTGTATCTATATAAAAAAGAAGCCAATATGATCTATGTATTGTTTGTTTATATTTTACAAGAAAACCAATATGTATTGTTTGATGGTGGGTAACCTAAATTGATCTGGTTAAGAAAGAGACAATTGGAATTGCTTCTGTCCATGTCACATTTTTCCTTGTCTATTAAGAGCCCTCCACTGATTCCATGCTTCTAACTGTACCAACACATTATCATGTGTCCCATTATTTGGGTGATATGGGAACATGTAGACATTTGTCATCAAATGTTGATATTTGTGCTACTGCATTCTATAACTCTTACAAATTACATCTTCACTATTTTGTCCTATTTTTGCATTACCAGCTATACTGATGTTGTTATTTCTAACATCACCATATTCTCCAAAATTGCATGCAAGTGGCATCAATGTCCACCCGTTGCTCAGTCACAAGGTTCAAGAAACTATGAAATTGTTTACCCGAAGAAAAATTGCAAGCCATACGAGACCTCCAATTTGGAGGTCTTCTTGCCTTAAATTGCACAAAGGTTCGACACAACATCTGTCTGTTTCTAATCTAACATTTCAATGTTAGATTTAGACACATAGAGTTGTCACCCCACAAACACTATGTTGTTATAGTTGCAAATGTGGGCCTCATTTTCGAGCTCCCAACAAAAGGGTGTATTTCTGTAGGTGACATCTACCTCAACAGAGCATTAGTTTGGTAGAATTCGAGCATGTGAGGAGAAACTCCTCAACTTACCTAATGGTAAGGAGTTTTGTCAAGCACTCAAATATTACGCATGTGCGACATTATTAATCGCCACGTCTAGGCTTGATGGCCACAAGGATGGATTAAAAAATGATGTCAACTGGGGCCAGTTCGTGTTTGCTTAGCTTGTCGAGGAAATTAGGTAATATCAACAATCAAACACCTCTTGGGTACATGGCTGCATTTTGTTTCTATAGGTATTGAACTTACATGACATTTGTCTTCCTTTTTCTTATATAATTTTATTTCAGTACTAAGTAACCTTTGCCTACTGATGTTTGTATTTATTATGCAACTGCATTATATAATTAAATTCCATATTCCTTCAGTCCAAGTCCCCATCACAGTGTCCCCAGTATCGGCTTGGACTGATGAATTGATTAAGTAGTGACTAGCTGCTGAGATAAGGGAGTATGGATCATTTGGACATGCTGAGGTTTATTTCTAATTGATGCATGTAGGAATATAATGTCATTACCAATACAACACACATTATTTCAGTACTAATTTTGAGTTCTAATTATAGGGGTATGAGAAATCTCCAACGACAAAGACTAATGTGAGGCTATAGACTAATGTGGAGCCTAAGACTAATGTGGAGATTGACTATAGTGATGCACATTGGCATTTTTTAAAATTTGAATTTAAGTTCATTTCATTCTAATTGTAATTTCTTATACTTGTTTACTAAAATGAAATATGTGGTTGTAACATTTTTTGTGCAAATATAGTCAATGACCTTGTGCACATGAATTTACATGCGATAGAAAACGTGGCACCAATATCATGACACAGAATAGGCAATTGAGCAAGATCAAAGAGGCATACAACAATAGTTGGAAATAGTGTGTGGCCTAATGTAGAAGTTAGGGGCTTGAAGACATAATGGGGCCAATTTAGATGCTACTGGTCACTCTAGCTATGCACCAATCAGCAATCCCACACCCGAGGACCATGCATTTCTTGGAAAATAGGGCATGCCTTAGCATGGTGTAGACCATGTGTTAGATACACTAGATCACGAAGCAGCCCTTAACTTTGAGTTACAGCCTAGTGAACCCATTCATGTACAAAATGGTAACATTTATGCAAACATCCATGTAGTAGGCATCCCAAGTGCCTAATGATATAGTATACATCTCAATTGACTATTGCTAAATCTCGTATTACAGATGGTGAAGAAGAATATGAACTTGATGTGATGTCATTTAGTGCTCTTATTGTACCCCTGAGAAATAGGAGTGTGTGAAGATATTGAGTCCGTCAAATGGCTCCAAACCTCTTGCCCATGTTCATATCCCAACTAGAAACCAGAAAATCTGCCATAAGAATGGACCTAAAAGAAACAGTTGCATTTCTCTTTGTAGCGGATTTGGATGCTGGGTAAGATGCTTCAGACACACTTCTTTCATTATATGAAAATGAGATAACAAAAACTAAATTTTATGTGTTTCAGACAGTGAGGAACTAGTGTCAACACATGACACTAGCTTAACCAGAGGTAATTTGGGATGTTTTGAAGGGGATGGTTAGATAAGGAACAACTTGCATATGACTTCTTATCCCTCTATATGCATTAGTTTAAGTTTGAAAATTAAATTATTGTTATGATATATTTAGCTGCTTACATTTTATGATGCACGAAATCAGGTCATCGATGCATACTATAGATTGTTGCAATATGAAGATTAACCAAAGATGAAATTGTTTCTATTTCCCTACATAGTTGTAATGATGATTGATCCATTAAATCATTGTTGAAATTTATTTTCTATCTTGAACAATGCATTAGCTATAGTTACTAATCTAAAGCTATCCCCTATTTGATATGCAGAAAATGGTCATTCGCTCCTAGGGAAAACATTTAGTGAGAAAGGCAGTTATAGGACTATTTGAGCCACATTTGTCTCCCATGGATATTCCGTATAGGAATGTGAACAAGGTAAAGTGCAACGTTTTATGTTTGTAATTCATTTTCGTTGTATGAAGGCCCATGATTCATATGTATGTTTAATGAAAGTCCATTGGTACAAGTCTTCTTATCGGTTCTTATAAAGAACCATTGGACACTCTACTTATATGACCTATACAACAAGAGAATCTAACTGTTGTATTCTCACCTTGGTAGGAAGAAGACCACTATGATTGGAATACAACAAAATCTAGTAAAGTAACGAGTAACAACTAATAATTTGTTAGTTTTGTCTTCTGAAAAAAGTTTCAATTGTTGCAATAATAAATGTTTTAGGCTAAGGTTGTCCTATAGCTCACTGCACACAAGAAAGAGGTGTCACATAATGAATTACGGACGCTAAATTTCTTGATGCCAAATATACCACCCTAACCTAATGAGTGAGTGCTTATCTTGTAGTCCAGGTTTATGTTGAAATAGATTACAACTTCTTTTATGTTCTTGTGTTATTTATAATTCCACACTTAGTAACATCTTTGTCATAATATTGTGGTAGGCATGATTGTGGAGTGTTTATTATGAAATTCATGGAGTCGTGGTTAATGTGGGGTTATCCAAATCAATCAATATGGTATGTAGGAGAAACTATGTATTATCATTTCATTAATGTAAAAATAGTTATAAAAGGCGAAATTCATTCATTTGCTGATTTTTGCGTTAAACTTGAATGAATGTAGGGAAAGTTGAAACAGTATAGATTGAAGATTATGGGCAGTTTGTTGTTTTCAGCAAATAATGCACACTGACATCGTTTCATGATGGAATAATGGGGACTGTACAATTGGATGACACAATATAAATTTGATTTGGTTGTAATTTATGTTGGACAAATGAAGTCGTGTAAATTTTGTCATATATCGACAGTCATGTAACTGAACAATGACACTATGGGATAAGTATGAATTTGGATTGTCTTTGGAGACAATGATAACAATAATTAAGTTGATTGAGTAACTGAACAATGACACTATAGGAGAACACATTATGAAGCCCTATGGCAAATATAGGCGATTGGAATGAAATTGCACACATTATTTATGATGAAAAGGACAGTTGCGTCATCTTATGCAATTGGAAAGTTTTTGAGTTAAACTGATTGTAATTGTATTCAATTTGTACAGGGATAATTAAAACCTTTGTTTCTGATTTTAAATGTATGTTCATTGTTACGAGAACTAATGTAATTTGAATTATACTTAGATTTTAATTGGTTTATTGTAGATTCCATAATAGGGTACATTAGGTGTTTGGACTATAATATAATATGTTTTATTATTTATTATAAGAATTTTTGTCATTATATTACATTTGTAAATTGATTTATTAAAGTTTTACTTCATATTATATATCGGCTTTTGGTTAACCATTGCAATGTGATTGGTAATTGTTATATCAAAACTAGGTGTTACGATGGTAGCATATTAGGTACCTTGTGCCGAAGTGTATAACCAATAGCAAGGAAGGAGGACTTCAATTGGAGAAGTGCTTGTTTTTTGTGTTCAGGATAGGAAAGACAAGGCAAGTTGAAGAAGAGAAAGAAAAAGGTGAAGATGTAGAACTAAAGCAATGGGCTTGGCTTGGCCATTATTGAGTTCATTTCCTTCCTCGTCCAGTGAAATAGTATTAACTAATAAGGAGAATATGCTAAGTTAGGCACATCACACATTGTTTGTTTTTTGTGTTATCATATTACCAAGCTACCCAGAAATTCATTCTCTCTCAGTCCTATTTCCTATGGCACGGGCTTTGAAGACAGTAAAAGCTTTTTGCAAAATCGGTTATCAGTGTCTTATTCTTATTCTCAGTGCATCACATTATTGATGAGCACAAATAATATCTTAAGCACTTCCATGTTTCCGACATGTTTCTTCTTTAGCTTATATTATGCAATTTATATTCAATTTTCTCCAACACTGTAACAACCTTGATTCTTTTTCACAATAATAAAATTCTTCTTTACATATAGTTTTTCATATTGTAACAACACTGTAACAATGTTTTGAGGATTGTAGTTCTCAAGTTGTAATCATCCAACATAATAATTCAAGATTTAAGATGCATTACATATAGATATTAGATCATATTTGTTCCAATTAATATGATTAAAATACTCCAATTTGTTAGGGCAAGAATTACCATCCAATTGTAGTTTCACATAAGATAGAATTGGTTACATGGAAAGACATAATTAGTATAACTCGAATCTAATTGGACATGTATTTGGGTATACGCAAAATGTTTTCATACTCCACCATTGACAAATCCCAACCATTGTCTTATGCAAATTGGATGCAAATGCACAATAATGACTTATGAGCTCTACGACGCATCATTTGATTATTTTCTATGCGTATCTTAACTAATGCATATTCAAATGCAAACATTTTTTCACAATGCCTTTGAATTGCAATTAATGGGAGAACCTCGACATATAGTTGTTGTAATTCCATGACTAAATCAGTTTGTTCCTACACCCTATAAGCCCACTTTATACGTATTATTCATAATTGATCATTAAAGCTAGCGCCATGTGAAACGGTTAAGATGCTGTCAAATAGGATCCAATTCCTTCTTGACATCCTCTTATGAACGAATAAATCGAATTATGGCAAAAGAAATTGGTATAACATAGGAAACCATTATTATAAGGCAATATTGTAAATGTAATTGATAGAAGTCTATATATATAACAAATGCAGTAAAAAAACATTAATTTCATTGAATCTCTAGTGTAATGAAGAAAAGAAAAAATGTAACGGAGGATGGGCTTTCACAATACTTTGTTAGATGTGACTACTCAAACATATTTTAATGATAAGAGAACGAAGTTCTCCATTTCCCTATGGTAATAAAAAAATTTAATCGTTACAATTGTAATGGAAATTGGTGCACATGAGTGTTAATTTTAAATGACAATAGAAAGTACTATCACAAGTTGTCATTGATGCATGCGTCATTCTAAAATTGAGAAGAGAACACAAAAGACTCATCTGAAGTTGACAATATTAGACTAAAGTACTTTGAAGGGCTGACAAATCACTTTCGAGATTCATTTTGCATGCAATTGTAATGAAAATTGGTGAACACGAGTGTTAATTTTAAATTACAACAGAAAGTACTATCACAGGTTTCCTTTGATGGATATGTCATTCTAAAATTGAGAAGACAACACAAAAGACTCATTTGAAGTTGACAAGATTAGACCAAAGTACTTTGAATGGTCAACGAATCACTTTTGAGATTCATTGTACACAATTGTCAGGGAAAGTGGTGCACATGAGTGTTAATTTTAAATGACAATAGAAAGTACTATCACAGGTTTCCATTGATGCATGTGTCATTCTGAAATTGAGAAGACAACACAAAAGACTCATTTGAAGTTGACAAGATTAGACTAAAGTACTTTGAATGGCCAACGAATCACTTTCAAGAATCATTGTACGTAATTGTCATAGCAAACGGTGAAAAGATGATATGATATGTACACAACAAAGACATGATTGAAAAGTTAGTTTAGCACATTGAAAAGACATAAAGCTAACACAAAAGGTAGGGAAAGAAAATAGAATAAGATATGGGATAAGAATATTACAAAATATGAGCACGTATAGTGTCATGTTACCATAGTATAAATAAAGGGTTCTGCATCGAACCTTTTGTGACTAGGAAGAAAGTGGAGTGCTTAATTTTGCATCAATCACACTTGTCATCTTATAGCTTATAACTTTGGTACAAAACTTCTTCATCATTCGGTAGCAAGGCACATTGTCATCAACTTTCTTGTATTAGTCAATTACTATAGTGTCTATTTATTTGAAAGTTAGGAAAACGAATTTTTAATTGTCTTAAGTTGTTAATCAAGATTTTGGGGCATATGCACACTTTTTTTGGCAAGTCAATAGTTGTTGCAAGTGATGGACGATAGAAGAGGTGAACACCATCTTCACTTAGGGAAGTATTGTTGGCCATAGGATATATTTGAGCTATCAAGTTGACATTGGGCATTAAGAGATGATAATTTCATGTATTCACTAAATCCATTGGACAAGTATTTGGACGTGACCATGTGTACCATGGAAAGTGAGTGGATGCATTAGGTGGAGGAATCAACAAATCTAATCCAACAACTCATTGTTTTAGTTATACGTGTACCACGTAGAAAATCGTTGTCTGTTCATCAATACGATCACATCAGTTACTTGAAGCACTTAATAAGATAAGGAAGGAAAACAATAGGATGGAAATTCAAAAAATTAGGGTAATAATGTTAGAAGAGGCACACAACAAAGCACTAGTGCATGGTTAAGAACTCAATGAAGAGGAACAAACAAAAATTCTGTCTCACTGCCATGCAAATCGAATTTTGAAATCTTTGATGACAAGTAGTAACATATATGAATGACCCTACCTGAATGAACCCTATGTCATGTATGTAATATTGTACTCCAAATTTTGGAAAAATTGTTGCAACTTAAGTAAGCAAATGGCTATAAGTAATTATCAACTTTGTTGTTAGCATCCCATTATTAGCTGACCACCTCATCATATAACATTCAAATTAGTGTCACATCTTGTTAGTTTTGTGATCAATTTTAAATAACATTCACATATTGCATGACATGGCGTATCAAATATATTCATTTTGAACACATTTTAGGTGAAGTAGAATTTGGTTAGGAAAATTTAATGAATATATTTTTGAATTTACCAATGATTCACATTTTGTCACATTTTCCCAATATGTGATAGCAAAATTAAATAATGAAAATTATATTTTGCATGTCATAGCAAACTGAATCAATTATATTCATTCTGAAGATCTTTTGGAATGACCCAATAGGACGTTATAATGTAGGTAAAGAACACTTTGGCCATAGGATATTATTAACTTTTACCAATGATTGAAAGCAAAGGGTCATGAGAACACCATTTATCTGAAAATTGACTTCATAATGACATTTTTATCAGGCATACACATTTATATTTAAAAGTTTCATATAGGTCTTGTACTTTTCTATTTGTATTGGAAATAGGCCCTCGTGCAATATTACAACTAGGCCCTCCAACCAATCTTCAAACTATATAAATGGTATAACCTCAACTTTAACACCATTGTCTGGTTCAAAGCACCTTGTAAAGAACCTTGATTCCAAACGTATATCAACCATATTGTCCAGGTATGTTTGAAGGCATAAATTTTATATTTCATTTCTTCAATTAAGCATATTATCAATATTTTTGACAAATATGAAAGAAAGGCTTTAAGCATAGATTGTTCATTTGTTTACATCAGTATAAACAAATACATGGCAAATGAAGACAATATCTATATTGTTTTTGTTGGAATGAGGTCAGGTGTATACACAACTTGGCCTGAATGCTAAACTCAAGTCATTGGTTACAAGGGTAATGCTTATAAATCATACAAAACTCATCGTGAGGCTATACAAAACTCATCGTGAGGATTTTTTCATCGAGGCTCGTACATCACCCATGTTGATATAGCATCACGATGAGTTTTGTATGATTTATAAGCGTTACCCTTGTAACCAATGACTTGAGTTTAGCATTCAGGCCAAGTTGTGTATACACCTGGCCTCATTCCGACAAAAACAATATAGATATTGTCTTCATACATGGGTGATGTACGAGCCTCAATGAAAAAAACCTAATGCACGTATTAAATCCTCCAAGCCTACAAAGGTTAACTAGGTTATTGGCCAACTTGTAGATGACCAAGTATTAAGGAAGATTGAAGATCGAAAACAAAATTTCCTTGCTCTTTTTGTCCTCAGATGTGTTGTAACATTCACAATCATGTTTTTCGTTCAAAAGTTCTTTTAGGTATGCTAAAATGTGGTGCGACTAAGTTACATGTTGTATTTGTATTACATGTCTTGAATGCAATGGTATTCTTGCCTTTCATCCTTCATTATTTATTTCAATTTGAAAACAATACTAAAACAACATAAAACAAAATAAGAAGTTACAAATTGTGGATGATGAAATTTAAGGGGGCAATGAGTGAGCAAGTTCTTCAAAATTCTTTAAAATCCTTCAAGATAGGCTGCTTTGTATACCCTTGTATAGTTAGCACACGTACCTTTGTATACTTAGTGTAAATGTCTTGTACACTTGCATATTTACATACACCTATAATGCAATGTGTGCATATGGGTGGGGTAACTATGTTTCCATTGTCATGGCTCAGGAAAAGAGGTAAAAAAAAAAATGAAATCAAACCCAACCATGTATCACTAATCATCATTTATGAATACAAGTTAATGTAATGAACATGTATGAGGTTAAATAAATGCATGGGTTGCACATGATCAACCAATATGTGTGAGAAACGTCTCTCATCCTCAGAAAAGGGAAATAACCAAGTGAGTTCCTCAAAATCATTTGAAATCCTTCAAGAACCCTTATACACCCTTGTACAGTTAGTGACTTTGCCTTATACACTTTGTGTAAATGCCTTGTATAGTGGCATAAATTTGACATAGCTACAATTGAACGTGTGCATATGGGTGGGTTAACCATGTTCCAATGTCATGCTTGAGGGAAAATGAGGAAAATTAAACCCAAATTAGCTTAGTATTCATCATTAGTGTGGTAGGTCATCCAATGAACATCTACGAGGTAAAAAAAATTGAATGGGATGAGTGGGTGATCAAGGAATATTTGTGATGAATGTCCTCCATCCTTACAAAAGAGAAATGAGCAAGACAATTTTTAAAAAAGATTTGAAATCTTTCAATATAGGTACCCTTGTACAGTTACCATATTTGCCTTGTACACTTAGTGTAAATATCTTGTACATTGCCAAAAATTTGACATAGCTACAACTGAACGTCTGCTTATACACGGGCTAACCATATTTGCAATGTTTTGGTTAATAGAATGGGGAAAAAGTAAAATCTAAATTTGTATCCCGACTACTAGTCCACCATTCTTACGCAATAATCATACAAACAGATCAGTGAATGATGAAAATGAAAAACGTTTCTACTAACTTCCTACATGCACAACATTTGATATTGAAAAACAGTTTTCCCTATTATTATTCTCCTACTCAAACATAAAGGAATTTCAATCATACAATTAATAGGGTCCCAAACATAAAGAATTTTAACAAATATGGATGTGACAATTCATCCCTAAACCTAATAAAAACACCCTTAATCCTCCATAAACTTGGGTTCCAAATCCAGAAACTGTACTAACTTGAAAACCACTTCAACAGATGGAACATATTTTCGTGCTCAAAGGAGGTCACTGAGCATATACCCTACTACCAGTGTTGTAGTAGCTTTAAATCTTGAAGGGAATGCTTGCTTTTGAAATTCGTTTGACTTGAAGGAATTGTGGAGGAATTGTATGATCTTCACATAGTCTTTTTTCCCAAAGTTCATCATCTCTCTCCATGAACCATACCCAAATCCTCTCTTTGAATTTATTTTATAGGACAATAGATCCAGGTCATAGCCACATACACATTTTAAAGAGATCCGACATGACAACTTCAATTGACCACATATGAAACCCAAATTTTACAAACATCTAATATGGAAATTTGAAGGGTATATTTGTCTCTTGATATTTTGTATCCTCTCTCTCAATTATGCAACTTATATGGCTCAAAGGTGAATTTTTCATTGCAAATGGGTGTGTGAGTTCTTCAAAAACATTTGAAATCCTTCAAGATAGGTAGCCTTGTACACCCTTGTACAGTTAGCACATTTACCTTGTACACGTTGTGTAAATGCCTTGTACGGTCACATAATTTCCACATAGGTAGAACTGAACAAGTGCACATGTGTGGGTAAACAATGTTTCCATTCTCATGGATCAGGGAAAACGAGGAAAAACTTTATCCTAATTTTGATTCATATTCATGAGTAGTGGAAGAGCTAATAGAATGAATTAACATGGTGGACATCAAATAAAATGCATGCAATGACTGTGTGGTTAAGTAATGTGTGTGAGGAATGTCCCCTGTGATTGGAAAAAGTAGATGAGTAAGTTCTTTAAAATCATTTGAAATCCCTTAAGATAGACACCCTTGTACAATTAGTACATTTGTCTTGTACACTTTATGTAAATGCCTTGTATAGTGGCAGAAATTCAACATAGCTACAACTGAACGAGCGCACATGGGTGGGTTAACCACATTCCAATGTCATGGTTGAGCAAAAAGCGGGAAAATGAAACCTATTTTAGGTTCCTATTCATCATTAGTGTGCACTACAAGAAAAAGAGTCATTGTTGACATATATTATCTTTACTTAAAGTAGTATATGTCAATATTTTTTATTTAAATGGGCAACTATGACATATAAAACTTAGTTAAAAGAAATAATGACATATATGAATTCCAGTTATTATTCCATGACCTATGACGATGCAACCTTGACAGAGAATTTATAAGTCAATATAAAATTAATATATTTGTATGTCAAGGTAGCTAAATAAAGGCAATAATGACATATATGGAATTTGCTAAAATTTTCTTTAATTTATAGTAATACAATCTTGATAGAAAAATTATAAGTCAATATATATAGTTAAAATATTCGTATGTCAAGGTTGGTAAAAGCTATCTTGACAAATAATTTATAAGTCAATGTAATTTCATTTATAAATCTATTAAGGTTATATTAGTAAATATTGAAAATCTCACTTCTCATTTTTTTTCTTTTAATTCTTTTATTTTTCTTTTAATTCTATCTAGACCCATTCCCATCTAGAAGCAACTTGAAAGAAAATCCTAAGAGGCCACCATTAAAAATTTTGTGAAAAGTTAAAATATTTTTCATGAAAATTTATTGGATTAGATATTTATTCTCCATGCAAATATATATCCTTTATAGGGTTTAAATTTTTGTTTTTTGTTTTTTTTTTTTTTTGCATTTTTTATGACATTTATTAAATGATGTAACATGAATTCCTTTTATTTGGTTTATTATTGCAACCATAATAATTATGAAAAAATTCATTATAGTATTTTAGGAAAATTTGGAACTTAAAAAAAAGTGGTCCTTAATTATTTTAGGAAACTATGGTACTGTTTAGAAGTACCATTATATAATTCATTTAGACAACAAGAGAAGACATAAAAATTGTATATCAAATTTCATTAATTATAATTTTAAGATAATGAAATTGTTTTATATTTATGCATAAAAAGTTGGAAATAAAATATGTAATTTTAATTCTCTCTTATCTAAGTCCTAAGGATGCTTTGATCTCATAATATGATATAAACCACTGGCATGAGGTTGTCCATAATCTAACCTTAAATATGAATGAAAATTTCTTTGATCTTGAGCTCGGGTTGTGCAAGGAATGCTTACTTAAGGTTCAAGAACATTAATCAAAGGAACATGAAATTAAAGCCAAGTGAAAGGCCCATGAAATCTTCTTGAAGAAATAATTAAAAAAGAGAATAACAATTAATGCAACAATGTTTGTTCTCCTATAGTGCATCTGTGACATATCTTCAAGTTTAGAAGCGACTTGAAATAATTGTTGTGTCAGTTAAAGAAAAACACAAGATTATATATATATATTCATAAAACTGAAAATGTGGCTCATGAGGTGGAGTGTCCAAGGTTATTTAATTCCTCACTTCTATATTAACCAAAATTTGATATCATATGATGTAGGAGTCTACCAATGAGAAAAAACCCAAAATGGAAATTTGTTGAAATTAACTATTTTGTTTTTCCATTATGCATCCAAGATGTTATGTTAGAATACAAGATGCAAGAGCTTAGCAAACTACAAAGCTTTTTTTGTCATTTTTCGTTGTATTGATGATCATTTGTTATGAATTTGTAAAATATAAACAAAATTAAATATACAAAGAAACAAATATTAATATAGATAACATCTATAGAGTGAGAGTTTTGACCCAAAATAGTCCATTGAAAATTTTTTTTTTCATAAAATAAACTTATTTCCAAAATAATACTCAATCTAATGTGTCTGTATCACATAAGTTGTCATGCCATAAAATTGTAATTGGTGACTACAGTTTTATTTTTCTAAAATGGTTAGAAACCGTAGTCACCAACCACAGTTTTAACTTTAAGTTTAAAGCCGCAATTAGTGACTACGGTTTTGAATTCTTTTAAAAATGATCAAAACCATAGTCACCAACTACGACTTTAACTTATATATATATATATATTATTATCTTGTTTCATTTAAAATATTTAACTTTAATTTTTTTAAATAAAAATTATATTATTTTGATTTTAAATAAACTTATCTCATTATTTAAAAAATTATTAGTATATGAAATTAAATAATTGATATTTTTAATATGGTATAAATTTGTTATATTTTATTTTATTAAAACAATTGACACTATATCTAATATAAATTTAATTAATTAATTAAACTTAAATATAAATAAAATAATGATAAATTATATTTATTTAAAATAAATAAATTATGAAAGCCTATTTATGAACTTAAATAAAAATATGATAATATTTTCATAAATTATGATCCTATGGACATGATGTAATATTATGAACTAAAATTAAAATATAATAAATTTTAAATTTAAATTGAACTTATATAGACATGATATTATATACCACTTAGATATGGTATATAAAAAATTATTAATTAACAAAAGAAAACAAGACATGTTGACCACGGATTATTAAAGAACACATGGAAAAGTGGAATGTACAAGTTGCACCACATACCGAAGGCTAATAAAAAATTATTTCTAAATCGTAATTATTTTTTTAGATTAAAACCAAGTGAATGGATTGTATCTTGTGCCTTGGTGTTTTTCTCAGGTCAACTTGATTTATACCATCCAAAACCACGGAATTTGAATAGTTCAATTAAGATAAAATTCTGACATATTGGAATCATATCAACTAATGATCAACTTAACGTAAGTAAATGAAACCCATTTTTCGGCTTACTGGACGTGACCCTTTTTAGTTCCACAACTAAATTTTTAGTTGAGATAATTTGCTAATCCTTTGAATAGTAGGCCCCTTATAGAACACACCAATCTTCTACAAATACCGGTAAGAAGAAATCTTAGCTCATCATTGCCACTTCGATATGAATGGACATAATGAAGAGAGGCAAGTTCTCATTAAGATACAAGCATTCAATGCCTTAGAATTTAAGCTAAAAGAGGCGCCATGGCTAGATTTGAGGTCATGTACTTGAGAGCCAAATCTGATAAAAGAAACAAATTGAGAAATTGAAATGGGGGTGACATACCTGAAATCATTTTTTCTACTAATATCAGAGGCGAAGTGCCTTCAGATGCAGTAAAATGCCTTCTTTCATGGTCAACTGAGTTGTCCTCATCCTTAGCTGCTAAACACCATAGCGTTTAAAAGTTTCTTTGTTTGTATTTTCCTTTTCTCAATATCACTTCATGTATAGCCCGTGTTTAAGTTGAAATTGAGAATGCAAGTTTTTCCCTTGTAAAATTTTTTTATGAAATGTAGAAGATAGCATAACCCTTTCTTTGCAAATTATTCCTCCACATACAAGAAATATAAATACGTAGTCTAATGCCCTGGCTGCCCATAAACCAGATGTTATTATATATCAATAAATCTAACCATGGATATTCATCAACCAACATGTAAATTTGAAATTAACATGACAGTCTACAGTTTCATGACAATGGTACTCCAAAAAAGCAAGGCGGGAAAACTAATATATAATAATTAACCGAGTAACTAGTACACATGCTATGTTATTTTCCAAATGATCAAGTCCTTGAATCCAAGGCCATGATGGTGCTAAGATTCATGGGGTTCATGTACATGGTTGAGCTGGTCATGATCTGTTGTACTATCAGTCTGTTTACCTTTTCGGATGGATGGAATGCATCCCAAAACGCATACTGGCCTCAGTTGGGGCACAGGTTTGAGAGCACCGTGCAAAGTCCGAGCCCATTGTTGGGTCCTTGCCCACAAGATGCTATCTTTGATGTTGTAAACCCTATCCAATCATAACATACATGAATAATGCCATTACATTTAGTCCTACTATGATTAACAAATTATCTTTTAATTTGTTGCATGCCTAATTAAATTCCAAGCATACCCTTTTCATGATGGAAGTCTTTTTCAAAAAGAAGGAAAAGAGAATCAATATATAGTTACATATATAGAAACTAACGTACCAAATGCCTAAGGATCAGTTATGAAGTCCGTATGCATTTCTTGTGTATTAGCAGCGATGAAAACATCTGCATGAAACTTTTTATTGAGTCCTTATAGCATCTGAATGAGTTGTGGGTTGAACAGGGCTGAAGCTTGCTGCAATTTAGCTGCGCACTCTCCGTTTTTGCTCCTCATGACATGTTTTGCTGGTACACACCCCATTGGTCTAGTGCCCGTCACAAAAACCCTTCGTGTTCCAAGCTTATATAGCCTCTGCAACCATAAGTTTAGACCATACATATAAGTCACTAAAATATATAACATTAATACATTGTATTTTGTTAGAAAATGGGACAACCCAACGCACAAAATAGTAATAGTGCTTATTTATAAAGTTTACATGCATTGGAAAAGGCTCTAATGTAACAAGTGTCTCTACCTACCAAAACAAGTCTCTTGTGATAGACTATCATATATGCAATACCATAATGCATTTGCCCTCAACTCATCCCCAATTCCTCATTAGATTTAATAGTGAATATTTTATGCAGATTAGGCCAAAATGTAACACATGCTGGGGAGAATTACCATTAGAATTTTTCGGCACTTAGAGATGAGATAGCAAACATAATTGGGAAGAGTAAATTGGCGAGATCTTGTAGAGTTGGGCACCAAGTAGTAGTTGTTGACAAAGTCGTTTCTGCCTAGAGTGATGAGGACGAGTGCTTTAAACAAAAGGAAACAAGACATGTTGGCCACAGATTATTAAAGAACACCTGGGAGAAGTGGAATGTACAAGTTGCACCATGTATGGAAGGCTAATAAAAAGTTATTTCTAAATAGTAATTATTTTTTTAGATTTTAAACAAAAGGAAACAATACATGTTGACCACAGATTATTGAAGAACACATGGGAGAAGTGGAATATAAGGATGCAACACATACCAAAGGCTACTGCCTGAAAATGATGACGGACCAAGCTTGAAAAAGAAAGTGAAGCACAGGGTTGTCTCTGAAGAAATTATTAGTTGGAAAAACGCACTCAAAATCTCGTTAGTAATAGGATATCACCCTTGAGATTGTGGACCAAAAGCGAGATGGATGGACTCTCCCTATGTCCTCATCTTTCCTTTTCCGGTTCAAGGTGGCCACCTCAACGCCATGCTTAAACTCACCCAAATACTGCGTGTTGAGCCTCCAGCTCAAATACCATTGCCACAATTTTTTTAATCCATACAACTTACAAGAAAAACAAAAGCATTCCAAATTCTAGTAAATGACATGCAAAAAAAAAGTAAAGAAAACAACATAAAATCACAAACGCACAAACAAAATGATTCAAATGGTTCACCCAATAAAGTTGTATTGATAGGCAAGGGCAGTGAACAAACTTTACCAATTATATAAAAAAATTTACCTCTTCTAGAAAACCCACCAAAAAGCACCCATAACCATAAAGCTTGAAACGAAAACTATTTTAATTCAATTGATTTACCTCAAAGTCCACAAAAATTAATATCTAAGACAAGAGCTGAACACTTGTTGCATGTCAGATTCCCCACGGTGAGTTCTGATGGAGTTGACAACTGTGTTCTACATGATGAGCTAAAAAACGTTTGGGTCTAGCCATCCCCTCCACCTCTTCACGAATCATTTGTTGCATATTGAAACTGCTATGGTGTTTAGTTTGAAGGAAAGAAGAAGACGACATCACAATGAGACTAGGTGCTGCTGATCTAAATGTGCATGTGTGGAGGGATAAAGAGGGAGAATTAATGGACGGGAAGCATGGATATCATTATGACAAATGGGTTTTGGGCAGCCCAAAGCATGGGATGTGTCAGAAGAAAGACGCTTGATGTCTGATGAAGGTGGTAGGGATAGGTTTTTTTATTGCCTAAAGAATATGTTGTTGCAGGGTATGGCATGGTCTAAAGTACTTGTCTTGAGCAACTAAAAATAAGCTTTAAAGAGAGAGTGGTATGGCAGATACGTTTTAAGCCATCTGAAATATGAGCAGTAGCAAGTAGTAACAAAGCACAATTGATGGGTGAGAGAAATGGGAAGCTAGGCTAACGACCTATGGAGACTATTGATGGACGGTTGATGCATGGGTTAGTTTAAGGTGTGTTTGGTATGTTTTAAATTAGATGAAATCTAAGTATAAATATTTCATAAAATCATACAAGTTGCATATTTGTTTTTTATTTAGAAAATTAATTTATTTTATGTTTTGATATGTGAATTTTAATATCATATAAACTTTACTTATGATTCATGATATCCAAAAATAATAACTATTTTCGCATGTTTATTATAAAAAAAAAACACATTTTGTTTTATATTTTAAGACATGAATTAGATAACCATAATAAACTCAAATTTTAATTTTGTTTTTGGTTCATAAAGTATTAAAAAGAGAATTGCTTTGATATATTAATAAACTAAAATCTTTATTTTGATTTAGGATTCCTGTGATGTTAAAAAATTAAATTATTTTATCATAAAATAAAGCTTTGAATATATATTTAATAACCTTAACATATTATTTCTCAATTTAATCATTCAATATATTGATTAATACCTCAATTTCTATAATTTATAAGATAAAGTTAACAAAAAAACTTGAATCTTATTAAATCATTCTTAAAAAAGAAAAAAAAAAGAAAAAAAAGAAAAAACTCATTCCAATTCATTATCAAAACCTTATTGTATTTTATATTTTTAAAGAATATGATATCAATTATTATATTATTTTAAAACATGAATTTATTTGTAAGAATTAAGGTTTTAGAATTCTAAACAAACCTAAATATGTTGTAAATCAATAATAATAAAAAATAAAAATAAAAACAAAGTCCTAAACTAATAATTAAGGGTCACTACAAACAAAATAGGGATCCACTTAGTCTCTCCAAAATATCTAATTGAAAATCCAAAACTAGTGATCAATATAGTCTTAGTGGACCATCAATTAATAAGAGCTAAACACAACTCAAAAAATGACCACAATTGCACACTAAAGCATCAAAGGATGTAGGAGGACAATCCTATATGAAATGTGTCAAGAGAACAAAATAGAGGGTTTATAATATTCTAAGAAAAAAAAAAACACATTACCATATACATAATCACTTTGTAAAAAATGTTTTCATTAGGATTATAATTGAAATGTTGATATAGAAATTAAATAAGATGTAGAAATTCATTATGTTTCTTATATATTATTGTATTTGGATGCCATATAAAATTATAAATAAGAATTCATTGGAAAACAAATATAAATCTTGTTTAACTAACTATCAAATGAAAACTAGATGAAGCAAAATATAATTTTAAAGTATTGTGTTTTCCTTTATTTGTGTTTTATAATTTTTAATCTATTTAGTCTTTTCATGTTTTTTTTTTTTTAAAAAAAAAAGGCAAAAAAAATTGCTCTTAAGAAGCTCCCTATATTGTTAATGAAAAAACAATTATCTGATAATGTTGTTAATTTCTAAAAATAATATTTAGTTTTTAAAAATGAAACTATATTTTGAATGGTATGGTAGAACTATTACAAAATATTGTTATGATTGACTAAGTTTTCTTACCTCATAAAACAAAAGGTTCTCCCTCCAATTACAAAATGTCTGTTTTGAGATTACTTTATTTTATTTTTTTCTTATTTTCTCTCCTTCTAAGCTTTCTTTTTGTTTTATGATTCTCTAAGCATAATATGTGTTTGTCTTTATATATATTATAATAATTATAAGAGATGGATGAATGCACCTCCCTATTTCAATTTTAATTTTGGATTATTGGTCAAGTTGTAATACCATTATATATATATATATATATATATATATATATTATTTCAATTCTTCAAAGTACAGTGATCTTTCTCATTAGCCATTTAAAAAATATATATATTAATACAATAAGCTTTAAAATTTCATTTCCATCTTGAATTTCTCGAATAAAAGATTCTATTAAGAAAATTAGAGAAGAGAATGGATTAAGAAAATTAGGGGAGAGAAAATGGACGAATGTGAAATTTGAAAAAAAAAGGTTATATTAAAACTTCATAAGTCCTTTTCTGATATGTTATGTAATCTAGATTATAATATATGTTATATTAAAAAATATTATTATTTTTTAAATATCCCATTATTCCAACTGGTGGTCTTGGTAGTGAGATACTAAATGAGTATACGTTTACTTAATTCCAGAATTGCAAGAAGCATGACAAAGAGGCCATTGAAAAATATATTGGACATGTTATCCTAGCATCCTGCAAGTGTAAAGGCAATGTTGGAAAAGTTTAGAGTAGAGCCTTGGAGGTAGTGGAGTCACGTCATCAGCATCCTAACTATTAAGTGCTTAAATGCTGCATGCTAGATGGGAAGTGGAGGACTACTTATAGGCTATAGGATAGTGGAGAAAATGTCATCTCTCCAATCATCATCCCTAAATTGTTAGCTACTTATAGCTTGTCAAAATATTGAACATTACCACCCAATCGGTGGAGAAAAAAATAAATAAAAAGCAGGAAAAAAAATCCATAAAAAGTTGTTGCTATATATTTAAACGTTTTTGATATATATAATTAGAATCAAGGATAAAAATATCAATAATTACAAATATATTGGTACTTCGATTTTAGGGATATATCGAAAATATCATAAAAATATCAATGAATATTTTTTCCCAAATATGGGTGGAGCGAAAATTATTTAACATTCATAGGAATGCTCGGAAAAACTGTAAAAACGATAAAATAAGCAAGAATACACATTTTGAAATTATTTTGTAAGTATAATTGACATAGATGTGATAAAAAGAAAAAAACATAGATAAACAAACATATATCGGTAGATTCAATATTTCAATTTTAAGAATAATAAATATGCATTTTGGAAATGTATAAAGTTAGAATAGAGTTAAAAAAATATTTGTTTTTATTGAATAAAAATAATTTATACATATGACATTGCAATAGGACTTAGTATCAAAATGAAGATCGATATGGTTCTATCATATTGTTAGATGAAGGGAGTCTATTTTGTTGAAGACAATATTTATTTTCAAAATTTTAAAATACTTTTATCATAACATGTTTTATTACATTTTAAATGAAAAATGAAATTAATTTATATCAAATATTTTATTTGAGATTTATTAAAATTATTAATAAATTATCTTATGAAATTAATTTTAATTTCTAAAATATGGCCTTTAGAAAGCAAAATTGTTGATTTCATCAAGCGAAATTTCTCATAATTTGTTTCATTGTTTTTTTTTTTTTTTTTTACTAAATCTAAAAATAAAAAAGCCACCCACTTCCTTTGACTCGGCCATGAAGAAGCCATTTTTGAAGTTGCCTTCCACAAGAGAGAATCCCTAAAAAGGCCATTGTTTCCTCTGCCACTCTCATTGAAGTTGCCTTCCACAAGAGAGAATCCCCAAAAAGGCCTTTGTTTCCGCTGCCACTCTCATTCAACGCAGGTACTGATCTAATAAGTTTATTATTACTATTATTATTATTGCAATCCCCATTTGATTCCCATGAAAATCCATCACCCATTCCATTTCCAAGAAGATTCTTCCTCTGTTGATTTCGAAGACAATCCATGCAAAACCCCCATGGAAAACCATAAAATAAAATAAAAATGCTTTTTTCTTTGCTCTGTGTGGTTTCTGGATGTGTTGTAAGGGTCTCTTAGCTTTTGTGCCATTGGATTTAAATATTATGAACCCTAACTCCACGATTTTTGAGGCAGGTTGAAAAACTCAACCTTTACCTGCAAATCATGGTCATATTATTGAATAGCATGTTATGTCTTTTTTTAAAAAAAAAAAAAAACGGACAGATTTTGTATCCTGTGCGTGGCTTGGACTAGTAGGAAATATCGGTAAATTTTCCGAAAAATCGGTAAAAATACCGATTAATACCAAAATATCAGATAAATTTTGGAAAATTTACCAAAATTTCTGTGGACCAATAATTGGTTACGAATTTTGTGTTGGAGTCGGCTGATCAATGATATTTCTCTCTGAAATAGTATTTTATTTATAATTATTATGAAAGCAATGATAAACAATTTATTAAAAAACATGACAAATTTTATGGTAAAATTATTTATTAATCAAAAATTGTTTATATGAAAAAGATAAACATTAAATATGAAAATTCTAAAATTATTGAAAGAAAAATATTATAAAATAAATATCATAAATAATTTAAGATGGATATTTTATAATTCTAATTTATTTATTACAAAAATCATTATAAAATATTTTATTGCTATGTAATAATGGTACACAATTACCAACCCATTGTAGAAATAAGCAAAGCTTTCTCAAACTGCATGGATACGTAATGATGATCCTATCTTTTTATCCAAAAAGTAGAACAAGAAACATGAAACCTGGATGAGAAAAGAGGAAACAAACAAGGGGAAAAAGAACTAAGAGTTTTAATGGATATTGATGTTCTATTTGTTGTTTAAAAGTTCATATCCTTGTACCAAAAATGCAGGTCCTCCTAATCATGGGTTAGTTTTTTAATTTCTCAATCATTAGAGGACAATTTCAAGGGACAAGTCTTGTTAAGGTAATTCTTTACTCTCTCATGTTTCTCTCTCTCTATACTTTCCCATGAAACTCTAACTTGTCAATACTTCATTTTTTTTTAAAGGAAATTGAACATATATAATCAAACTTGTAGTTGAGTTATTTGATGGTTAGTAGATTTGGTCTAGTGGGTGGGTTTACTTTTGATTTAATTTGATTCCATTGAATGTGACGTTGATGACTTTATATTTTGAGTATTAACTTTTGTTTGTTTGTGGCCAAGTGTAATTAAATTTCTCTACTCATGATTTTTCAAGTAAATATATTTCTTTTTTCCGCTACTAGGCAAATAACAAATATGTTAAAGGAATTAAATGTATTTCATTTTAATGTGTTAAGGATACTTAGATAGAATTTAAATAAGTTCATGCATGAAACATTAGACTTCCCATTCTAGCATCCTTGTATGACAAAAATTTCTCTTATTACATGCTAAGGACATTTAAGTTGTCAAAGAATGCAAATGGTTCATTGATGAACTAGTTTGAAGTTGACAACTTCTAACTTAGTCTAGCATGTGAATGAGACTTTTTTTCTACAAATGATGCTTGAATTGTCCAATTGGACAATATAAGGAAAACATAATATCTTTGAAGTTACGCTCTTATGCTTCATTCATTTTTTAGAAATTTCGACATTCGTTCCTTTTGTTCTCTGGGTGCATATTTGGACAAGGCTGAATAATATGCCTTCTCCATTTTGTGTACTTGGAGAACTATAGGGTAATGCTATTGAAATTTTTCTAAAATGAAACGAAATAGAATAGTAGTTGACATGTAGGGATTATGTTTTCCTATATGGAATAGGAACCACCACCTAAACTAGAAAGTTGGAGATGTTAGAATGCATATGACATGTAGTTTAACTTGATTTTAGTTTAACAAGATAGAATCATGAGAGTTAATTATGTTTCTTGGTTTAATATTTTGATATATAAATTTATTTTAATTTTACAGATATATGCATAATAAATGATCTTTGACGATTCGCTATTGAATAAAGACTTGAAAAAGTGTAACATATATTTATTTCTCATTTGTATGGTAGTGCATAAACTAGATAGGATCATAATTCTATAAGAGAACCGCATTTTTTACTTTGGTTCAATACCTAATGAAATTAAATGTATTTAATAAGATGAAATATCATGAACTAATAGGAATTTTAAATGGATAATTTATGGCATTACCTACAATGACATGAATTGAATATGACAATTTTTATAATTAACTATCTCACTTTGATATACTTGTAGACAACATGGCTATATTACATGATGAATCCTTTTGATATATGACACAACATTAATGTTAAAATTCCTCATGATTAATTCATTGTGTATTTCAATCATAGAATGGATCGAAGTTGGATGTCTAAAGATAGAATGTCACAGGAGTATGAGGAAGGAGTTGAGTACTTCATTAATTTTGCATTAGAACATTGTCCGAATCAAAGTGGAATTCGTTGTCCTTGTATGCGATGTGGAAACTTAATACATCATACACCTAACAAGATTCGGGAACATATGTTTTTCAATGGTATTGACCAAAGTTATCATACATGGCATTGGCATGGAGAAGCAGGTCCTACTAGTAGACAACCAACTAAAATGGCACAATGTTATGACACGATGGATTGTGGTGACGTTGCTAGTACAGTACAAATGGTTCATGTTATAGATGATGAGTTCATGACAGACCCAATGTCATTTAAAAAATTGCTTGAAGATGCTGAAAAACCTTTGTATCCTGGTTGTATAAAGTTCACAAAGATTTCTGCATTAGTTAAATTGGACAATGTGAAGGCACGGTATGGGTGGTCAGATAAAAGTTTTTCAGATTTACTCCAAATATTAGGGGATATGCTACCGGTCAATAATGAGATGCCCTTATCCATGTATGAGGCAAAGAAAACATTGAATGCATTAGGGATGGAATACAAAAAGATACATGCATGCCCAAATGATTGCATATTATACAGGAATGAGTTAAATGATGCATCTTCATGTCCTACTTGTGGAACTTCAAGGTGGAAGGTAAACAAAGTTGGGGCAAGAAACACTAAGAGGATTCCTGCAAAAGTGTTGTGGTATTTCCCACCCATCCCTAGGTTTAAAAGGATATTTCAATCTCCCGAAATAGCTAAAGACCTAAAATGGCATGCAAAAGGTAGAGAAAATGATGGTAAGCTTCGACACCTAGTGGATTCCCCAACATGGCAACTAGTGAACCAAATGTGGCCTGAATTTGCTTCAGATTGTAGGAACCTTAGACTTGCTATTTCAGCAGATGGTATCAATCCTCATAGCTCCATGACCAGTAGGCATAGTTGTTGGCCTGTTCTCACAATAACTTACAACCTTCCCCCTTGGTTATGTATGAAGAGGAAATTCATGATGTTATCTTTGCTAATATTAGGACCACGATAGCCTGATAAGGATATTGATGTTTATTTGGCACCATTAGTCGATGATTTGAAAGCATTGTGGGAGATAGGGGTGAAAGCCTATGATGCACATCAACGAGAGTTCTTCACATTAAAGGCTATTTTGTTATGGATGATTAATGATTTCCCTGCATATGGGAACTTGTCTGGTTGCACTGTTAAGGGATATCATGCTTGTCCAATATGTGGTGAAGAAACAAATTCACATTGGCTAAAACATGGGAATAAGAACTCATATACCGATCGTAGAAGGTTTCTTCCATGCAACCATCCATTTAGAAAGCAAAAAAAGGCATTTAATGGTGAACAAAAGTTTAGGTTACCTCCAAAAGAACTTATTGGAGAGGAAATATTTACAAAGGTTGATATGATTCATAACTCATGGGGAAAGAAAAAGAAGGTTAAACAATGTGAATCCTTTGCTAATCCTACAAGTTGCTGGAAAAAGAAGTCTATATTTTTTGAACTTGAATACCGGAAATATTTTTATATCCGACACAACTTGGATGTCATGTACATAGAGAAGAATGTTTGCGAGAGCATCATCGGAACCATGCTTAACATTCCAGGTAAAACAAAGGATGGATTAAAGTCTCGACTTGATCTTCTCGAAATGGGCTTAAGGCCTGGCTTAGCACCAACATTTGGGTTGAAGTGAACTTATCTTCCCCCTGCATGCTATACTCTAAGTAGAAAGGAAAAAAAATAGTATTGTAGACTTTGGATAATTTAAAGGTTCCTGAAGGTTATTGTTCAAACTTTAGAAACCTTGTGTCTATGGAAGAGCTAAAGCTTAATGGTCTTAAGTCCCATGATTATCATGCACTTATGCAACAACAACTACCAGTAGCAATAAGATCTGTGTTGCCTAAGCATGTCAGATATGCCATTACAAGATTGTGTTTTTTCTTTAATTCACTTTGTGCAAAAGTGGTGGATGTGTCAAGATTGAATGATTTACAATAGGACATAGTGGTGATTTTGTGCTTGCTAGAGAAGTATTTTCCACCTTCCATCTTTGACATCATGCTTCATTTAACAGTGCATTTGGTAAGAGAGGTTAGATTATGTGGACCAGTGTATATGAGATGGATGTACCCATTTGAAAGGTACGTGAAAGTCCTGAAGGGTTATGTTAGAAATCATAATCGTCCAGAAGGGTGTATTGTTGAGTGCTATATCGCTGAGGAAGCCTTAGAGTTTTGTACAAAGTATTTATCGGGCATGGATGCAATTGGAATTCCTTCTAGTATGAAAGATGAATGGAAATGTGGGAAACCATTACTTGGTGGTCATGCAATAACTATTCATGATTATAAATTGGTGGAGCAAGCACATCATTATGTTCTACAAAATACAACCATTGTACAACCTTTTATTGAGTAAGTGTCATAGATGTGAATATATGAGTTTCAAACTATTGCTAATGTTTATGCAAACCATGACATGCCTATTTTTGCTTGATAGTGAACATATAAAATATTTGAAGACAAAATATCCTCGTCAATCAAAGAGAGTGAAGTGGCTAGAGGATGAACATGTGCGCACATTTAGTTATTGGCTTAGAAAAAAGGTATGAAACTCAATATTCATACTCCCCTTAAAATTTAATGCTTTTAAAATTTTAACTTACATTAACTTACATATCATTAATGAACCTTATAGGTTTCAGATGATATAAGTAAGAAAGAACTTATTGAAAATGAACTTAAGTGGCTTGCGCAAGGACCAAGACAACAAGTTCTTACTTACCCTGGATATATCATTAATGATTGTCGTTACCATATTAAGGAGCGTGATGAGGCACAAGTCAACCAAAATAGTGGTGTTAGTATTGTGGCATCGACCATGCAAATTGCAAGTTCCAAAGATAAGAATCCTGTGCTTGGTGACATGTGTTTTTATGGGATTGTCAGAGAGATGTGGGACCTTGATTATAACATGTTTAACATTTGTGTTTTTAAGTGTGATTGGGTTGATAGTAAAAATGGTGTCAAAGTTGATGACCTGGGTTTTACATTAGTTGACTTGAGCAAGATAGGACATAAATCAGATCTTTTCATATTGGCAACACAAACCCAACAAGTATTTTATGTAGAAGATCAAGTTGATCCAAGATGGTCTATTGTATTATCAAGGCCAAAAATGGAGTTGTTTGACATAGAAGGTGATGATAACATAGCCGACAATTATATGGAGCATCACCCATTTGCGAATAGGATGTCTAATATTACGTCTTTTGATGAAGTTGAAGATTATGATGAAATTTGTATGCATAATGATTGTGAGGGGATTTGGATTGAACATTAAGCTTAATATTTTTTTTTGTTTTTTAGGGTTGTGCTTTGTGACTACTAAGTGTATTATGTGTTTTTTGAGTTATTGTTAATATACAATGTGATACTCAACAATGTTATGTTTTTATTTTATTCTTCTCAAATATATTTTTACTATTATATACTTGATAAGCTATTCTAAATAAATGCAGTTAGTATCATATTTATATATATTGAGATTTAAGATTAATTTTCATGTATTGCAAAGTTTGTACAACAATGATTTATTCCTACTTATGAAATCATTTTGTAACTAATTTCTTTAGATTTAGTTGAGATACATTTTCAAGTGTTGTTTATTAGTGCATAATTCTTAATTATTTGGGAACTTAGGTGAAAAGTGCAACATCTTTACGGATGTCTCAACCAAGAAGAGATAAAGAGCAAGTAACCATTAAAATATCATGATTTACTTTTGAATGTAAGATATATATATATATATATATATATGTATTATGAGATTGATCATATTCTTTTGATTGTCATGTAGATGGATGAAAAGGAAGGGGAACAGAAGATTACTTCACCAAAAAGGTTCAGAGGCCCAACTGTAAAACCTGAAATTGCTAAAAAGAGAAGTGAAGGAGTGAAAATTGACATTCAATATAATGATAATGGTGAGGGAGTGGGTGAGGGATATGTACAGCTTGTATCATACTTGGGGATGCTAGCACGAACCATGGTGCCAGTATATCATACTAATTGGAGAGTAGTGCCTATGGAATTGAAGGAGAAATTATGGGATTGCATTAAGGTATATAATAATCAATTGAAATTATTTTCCTATATTTTGTGTAGACCTTACACGATTATTAAATAATTAAGATCTTCTTATAAGGTATATAGTAATCTACTTAAATTATTTTCCTATATTTTGTGTACACCTTACATGCTTATTAAATAATCAAGATCTTATATTTTAGGGTGCATTCTTGGTTGATGAGAATAGCAAATACAACGTCATATCATCAATTGGGACTAGCTTTAGGTCATTCAGGCACACATTGACGAAAAAGTATATCCTGCCTTACAAGGATAAGCCCGAGTACCTTTTGCAACCACCAATTGAAGACTGGAGAAAGTTAGTGGCTAATAGGTTGTCAACAGAGTTTCAAGTTAAATCAAAAAAAGGAAAAGAAAGGAGGGAAAAATACTTTTATATTCACCAAGTGAGTAGAAAAGGATATGCAGGACTTTAAGAAGAATTGGTGAGTTGAATTTGTGTATTTTATTTTGTTGGACATTTACTTTTGTAAAGTTTAATTACTTCACTTTTTTGTTTTTTTATAGATGCAAAAGACAGGTTCAAGGAAACCTATTGATAGATGGGTCTTGTGGAAGCTAGCAAGACTGAAAAAAGGTGAATATGATGATGTTACAAGGCCTATAGAGGAAAAGATTGTAAGTTGTCAAACCTATACTTAGTTTTAGTCAATTTCATTTGTTTTTGTTTTTTTTTTTTAATATGACTCTTGAAGCATCTTATATTTTTCTGAGGATGAGTTAGCAAAGGCTGTTGAGGAAGAGAAGATCACATGTGTTGGCCAAAATGATATCCTCACTTTAGCATTGGGTACATCCGAGCATCTTGGACGGGTTAGAGGAAAAGGTGGGAAAAAAAAAAGCCAAAAAAATTCTTCACCACACCAAAACCCACAAAAACTCTTGAAGAAGAGGAATGTCAAAGGATGTTAAGGGAGAAAGTAAAGAGCTTGGAAGAGGAGATCATTTCTTTGAAAGCTAAAAAAAAAAAAAAGAACCCCTCACACCCCACTCTAAAGTGAGCAGCACAAACATAAGGAAACAATTGTTGGAACATGAAGAAATACGAGGGAAAACTCATTATAGTGCTCATGTGGAGAACCTATCAGTAGAAGGAACTCGAAAAGCTTCTCCACTAACTCAGGTATATATGGCTTTTCCTAAGTTAAATTTATAAAAACAATATATAAAATAACTATAATGAAAGACTAAGGATTATAAAATATGTTTTTACAGGTTTATAAATGCAAATTAGCTCTTGAAACTGAAGAGAACATTGTTGCATATGGAACTTATTTGCGAGATTCAAAGATTTCCATTGATGGAACTGATATATTAGTGGTCATCCTTTACCCTCTTCAACCTAATGCACTTCTTCCATTCCCGCTGTCTGAAAACATTAGTACAATAAGGGAGGGTGTTGGATATGAGGTTTTGTGGCCTGTTGCATTTGTGATAAATGATGAAAATGATGAGGTGAATAATCTTATACCCAAACTTTCAAAGTTGAGTTATATTTTCCTACACTCTTGGTTTATTTATTTTTCATTTTAATGTCATGCATCTATTTATGTGTTTAGGATTTTGGCAAAAGGAAGAATAAAATGAAGAAGATACAAGCATCCCCAAAGAAAATCAAATATGAGAATCCTAGAGATATACAACTGTTTTCTAATACAGTTTCAGCAATGTTGGAGGGTAAACCGGCACCCAAAGTTGACTTTCCAATCAATGTTTTTGGGATGAAATTTCAAACCTTCCTCTTGACAACTGAAATGAAGGATGTAATTTCTGCAAAAGAGTTGACTATGAATTGTATATGTTTCTATATTTGGTGAGATTTGTTGTAAATCTTTATGTTACATTCATGATATAAATAAGTAGAAGCTGTTTTTTTTTTTTTTTTTAAGTAATTCTAAATTAGGTGATATTTCATTAGGTGGCTGCATGAACATCTAGATGATACACTACATGAGAAAATTATATTTGTTCATCTCGGAATGGTGTCTAAGGCTGGAACAATAGCCCCACAAATTGAAAAAAGAGCAAGGTTCATTGCTGATCGCCTAATTGACTCCAAATTGGCATATCTGATTTTTCTTCCGTATAACCCAAGGTAATTTGTTAATTATAATTGTTTTTAATTTCTTAGCCTTATAAATGCTATTTTTCTAAATTATATGTTAATATATTGTAGGTTTCATTGGGTTTTGGCTGTAATTGACCTCAAATCACAAACAGTATACTATTTAGACTCACTATTACAACAGCCATACCAAGATATAAAAGATATTGTGAACATGTAAGTCTACCATAATTTTAGTTTTCATGTCTCAAAATAAACACTAATGTAATCTTATTTTTTGTAGGAGGTTTCGAATTTTTGTATCTCAAAAGAAAAAAGGATCTAAAAAAGAGCTCAAGTGGATAGTTATTGAGGTTACATTTTTTTCTTCTTCTAAACTTTTTGAAGACTTACCCACATTTAAGTTGCTTTCTTGAATTAAAGTTTACTTGATTTTTGAAATGTAAAGATTCTATATGGCTTCCTCTCACATGAATATATACCTATATATATGAATTTTCTTAGCTTATAATTGTTTTTGTTATTATTTCCTATTCATAAGTTGAGTGGAGAAGGATACCATATACGTTTGTTTCACCACCTTATGAAAATATAATCTAAATTGCTATGAATACAATGTACCCATTTGTCTATTATTCCACTAGTAATGAAGTAGTACTAAAAAAGAACAAACCTATAGTATTTACAATCCTTTACAACAATTTAGATATATGTGTGGGTAAGGAAGCAATGAGGATTCATTTAGATAGCTTTGATCATGTTACTTAGGTGTGAGTTGTTCTTTATATCTTTCTTTTGGCCTTAGTATGTCTTATATACATCCTATTATTTAGTTTAGATATTTATTGTAAGGCACAACCTCTCTCTCTCTCTTTCTCTCTTTAATTTAAACTTTTTACTCTTTTATCCATCTTCAATCAAATGGTTCAAATGTAAAACATTTATTCCTTATAATTACTAATTGTATTTCTCTTCTATAATGTCAATCTATGAGATGTAAAAGGATGCTAATACTACATATTTCCAAATATATTATCGATAATTGCTCTTGAAGCTTGATTGATTTACCTTAATGAAGTCTTAAAAGTCATGATCTTTTCTAAGGGATATTTTCACACGGACAAAAGTTAACTATTTTTTTTAAAAGTTAATCACTATTCTTAATAAATATAATTAATCATTACCTTTATCTATTCCTTTTTTTGTCCATATTTCACATATACATGTTATTTGACATTCTTATATTTTACCCAATTTAACCCTCCAAGTTGTAAACAGGGGAGCTTAGGGTATTATGCTAGACATGAATTGACTTAATTTATGTGCAAATTTTACTTGAAACTAACATTATGTCATCCATTGTTTTTTTAAATTTTAAATGTGAAGGATGAAAAAATTGACCAAATTTATATGTTGTCATATTTGATCGTGAAATTTGATTGATATAATTTTGCTTATAGGGACCCAAACAGTTGGATGGTGTCATGTGCGGATATTTTGTCATGCGATACATGCGAGACATAATTGCAAATAGAAGTCTCCTAACATCTCAGGTTTATTTACCTATGTATTTTCATAAGTACATGAGAACTTATACATATATTTAATGTTTCATGTTAACATATTTTCTCTTCTCATATATTTTAGTTCGAAGGGAAAAAAACCTATTCGCGAGTTGAGTTAGATGAAGTGAGATCTGAATGGGTCTCATTTTTTAGCACTCTTATCTTAGACCAAGTATAGTGGGTATGTGAATTTTATAGTTTTTTAATAAAATCTCAAACATAAATTTTAATTAATGTTGCATCTTTTCTCTTTGCAAGGTATATGGTGACACTTGCAGTTGTTGCAATTTTGAGATTTCAAGATCATACGTAAGATCTTATTGTCATGCATAGATGCTGAAGTTTTGGATACTTTTGGGTACATACCTATATCTTTTAAAAGATACATTTGATGAAATTACCAATTCATGTTTTTGTTTTTTATTATTCTCTATGTTTGTTGGATTCTTTTAGCATAAATTTTCGTACATGTTAATATCATTTTAGTAAAATTTTAAATATAGACTTAAAGTAATGTAGTTTGTTTATCTACTTGCAAGAAGTTGAATAACATTTGTAGTAGTTGGAATTTTGAGAATACAACATCAGCATAGGTTCTTACTATCATGTATGTAAAGTTGCAATTAGTTTTTTCTTTTATTGGATATTCTTAGGTACATATCTTATCTATATTTTTTTCCTTAAAAGTTCATTGCTAGATTTTATTTTATTTTTTTTTATGTATTTTGGTACATGTTTATATATTTTTAATTAGTACTTTTAAATATAAACATAAACTAATGTTGTTTTTTTCTTATTTGCAAGAGGTTGGGTGATATTTGCAACATTTACAATTTTTAAAGTACAAGATCATGCATAAGTTTTTGTCATCATGTATAGCTATTAGATTTTTTGGTAAATATTTGTCATTTTATATATATATATATATATATATATATATATATATTTGATAAGAGTACAAGATCGTGTATAGTTGCTTGGTTGTTTGTGAATACATTTGGATATATTTGGGTACATGCTTATATTTTTTTTTTAAAAAGTTTGAAACATAAACATAAAGTAATGTTGTTTTTTTGTCCATATTTGCCTTTTTTGGATGTATATGTGATGATAATACAAGATTATGCAAGGATATTAAGCTTTTTTTTTTTGTCAATATATTTGCCTACATGTTCATATTTAAAAAAAAAAATTATACATTCATGTACTTTATCCATATATATACACACATAACAGGTTCAATTTTTATGTAGATCATTTGGGCAACAGGTTAGGTTGTTGACATGTTCCATATGCAACCTTGATATGAAATAAAACAATTTCTTTTATATGAATAAAGAAATCTTGACATAAAAGACATTGTATTCCTTGACATAAGAATAAAGGAACCTTAACATATTAAAATTTCAACTTTCAAAAAAAAAACAAATCCTTGTCATATGTGTAAATTAAATTTAAAAGCATATACAACAACATTGACATATATCATACTTAAGCTTAACATATATTGAATATAATCTTGACAAAACAATGAGTTAACCTTCACATATGTTTAACCTAACCTTGATTGATGTGGAAGAAACATTAACATATGTCATATTAATAAGATTCCTACGTTGATAGAAATAAGGTATACCTTATTTCATGCATATGTCAAGCTAACTTTTATCATTTCTTGACATTAGCATAGATAACATTTGTGAATACTGATCTACCTTAACAGATATACCTTATCTTGACAATGAAAAACTGTCAATGAAGACCTTTTTTCTTGTAGTGGTGGTAGCTCATCCAATGAATGTGTATGAAGGGAAATGACAAATGTCTATGAGGAATGTCCCCTTTAGAAAAAAGAAATAAGCAAGCCATTTTTTCAAAAGGATTTGAAATCCTTCAACATAGGTACCTTTGTACAGTAACCAAATTTGTCTTGTACACTTAGTGTAAATGTCTTATATAGTGGCAAAAATTTGACATAGCTACAACTGAATGTATGCATATGGGTGGGCTAACCATGTTCCAATGTGATGCCTAAGGGAAAAAGGGAAAATGAAACCCAATATAGGTTTATATTCATCATTACTATGGTAGGTCATCTAATGAACATATATGAAGTTATAAAATTGAATGGGATGAGTGTGTGATCAAGGAATGTGTGTGAGGGAATGTCCCTCATTCTTACAAAATAGAAATGATTTTAAAAAGATTTGAAATCCTTTAACGTAGGTACCTTTGTATACCCTTGTACAGTTAGTACATTTACCTTGTACACTTAGTGTAAATGTCTTGTATAAAGAAAGAAATTCCATACAACTACTACTGAGTGTGTGCTCATATATAGGTTAATCATATTTGCAATGTTTTGGTTTATAAAATAAGGAAAAACTGAATTATCAATTTATTCCCCAACTACTAGTCATCATATTATTAATCTTCTACTCAAACATAAAGGAGTTTCAATCATACAATTAATGGGGTTGTGCTTTGGATCATAGCAAAATAATTTTCACAAATATGAATATCACAATTCATCCCTAAACTTAATAAAAACACACTCAATCCTCCATCAACCTAGGTTTGAATTCCAGAAAATATACTTCCACAATTCTACTTTAAAAGGACATATACCCTATTTAGCATATTTTCATCTTCATAGGAGGTTGCTTGGCCACTAACATCATCACAACCACCACTATAGCCATTTTAGATCTTCATCAGACTTCTTCATTTTCTCTGTTTCGTGTGGTGGACCAACCTCACAATCATGACAACCACCTTCTCTACTTTCAAGATACGTTTGATCCAAAGAATAGCTATTATGGAGGAATTGCATCATCATCGAAGAATCTTTTTTCCCAAGCTCACCGTCTCTCTCCGTGAACCATACCTATTTCTTCTCTTTAGACGATAGACCCAACAACCAGATTCTATAAAGTAAGATTTTTAAGACAAGTGACATGGCATTTTTAAGGAGATCTTCTCCATGAGATTGACTGTAAGTTTCTTGAATTGACTTGAGCTATGCCGCATTCCTATGAGCCAAGATGGATATGATCAAAGCCTCATTTATCCCCCACCCTACATCCAAAACACAATGTTATTAAGATAAAAAAAATTTAAATAACCCAACACGAGATCAAAATGGTTGGCTTTCCTGAAACTCTATACTAACCTAGTAAACAAATATCCAACACATCATCAAAGGAACCAACATTATCAAATCAAAATGTGGAAAAATAAATCAGACCCTCGATCATTTGGATATAGGAATGATGATTATAAAATACCTGCAAATGCTTTTCTGAGTTGCTCACAATCCTCGACTACTAAAGGAACCAATTGAGGGATTGTCAGAGTCACCATCGTGTGTGAGTATAATGTTTATTGAGGAAAAGAAAAGGTGTAGAGCGGTTGTGACCCGTATGGCCTTTATTTCAGATTATTAAGATAGGTGACATGACATTTTTAGTTTACCATGTATGAAACCCATTAATTTAAAAGCATTTGAGTTGGAAATTTGAAGGGTATATTGGTGTCTTAATATTTTATATCCTCTTCATCAATTATACAACTTATATGGACCAAAGCTTAATTTTTTTACCCAACTGGGTCCAAAACACAATTCTCCCTCTTAAATACAACATGGTTTCCTCTTGTATTTTCAATGTGAGATTGCTTCCTCTTAAACTCATAAAAAACTTCTTTAAATGGTCACCACTCAAGCCTAAACAGATTCCCTTTGGTTCTAGACCATGGCATTTGGTTCATCAACCAATGGACGAAAGGCATTTGAATATTAAATATATAAATTAATTAAGTTAATTTTAATTATGTTATTATATGTTTTAATAATTAAGTATAAAATAGATGTAATTTTATGAATAAAATTATAAATATTTTTAAATAAAAATAATTATACATATATTAATTATCACTTTTTGTTATATCCTTCAATATATCCAAATTAAATATATTATAATTTTAATATTAATATATTTTCAAATTTTGTATATTATTACAAAAATTTTAAAATAATTTAAATGTGCATATTATTTTTTATTTTATCATTTCAAAAAAATTAAACATTTTTATGAATTTTAAATAGTTTCCGCTTTACCGAAATTTTTGTCAAAATATCCACCTATATTTACCAATATTTTTGATGTATTTGTAAAATTCAAGTATCATTATATCTATAAGATTCCAATATTTTCATCATTGGTATTTATTTAGTCATTCAAGATTTTCACACCAATGCATCTTTGTGAATGGTGTACGTGGTGGCCACCTATCTACACGAAGTTAATTTGAAACCGAAGAGGTTGAAAATGCTTAGCGGGTAGGCTCTACTATGAAGTTTAGTTGATTGTGAATTCGTCGTGGAAATGTATGTGAAATTATTTGACTTGTTGACCTAGTGTGAAATGTATGTGAAACTTCAACTCTTGAATATATGAACTATTTGGTTGCAACTAACACTAGTTCGTATCATGAGCAACATGGAAGTTCTCGAGGTACTTGGAAAATTGAGAAAAGGCAATAGAAATGGTGATCTTGTTGAAATGAAATTGGGGCAACAACCTTTGAGTGAAGCTCTTAAAGAAAGAATAATAAAACACCCTATAGTGAAATATCGAAGTATACCCTAAGAAAATTCCTATTTTGACTATCTTTGGGAATAAAAGTGTGCTTGATAGTATTTTTATTTAAAATATTTTTTCTTTAAGTGTTTTTGAGAAAATTATTTATCAAGTGTTTCTCCAAAAAACACTACAAATGATTTTTTATTGTTACAAGCGATTCTTCAAAATTTTAAAAGTACTTTCTAAATTTTACCAAACACCTAATTTTCTTCAAAAACACTTTTCATACTAAATTTCTTAAAATTACTGTTAAATGAATTCTAAATATATGTACCAACATAGAAACCTCCTGGAATACTAGTTGAAGGCCCTATGAAATATGTTATTAATAACCAATTTGTAGGAGGATTGATGTGAATAAGCTTTTCTTTTGATGTTGATAGTACTATTGATGCATTAATGATGAATGAAAGAGTAATGTAACCAAACATGTGTAATGTGTAATGTGGTGTGAGACGAAGATTTCCATTTTATCACACATACATTTATTTTTTATCTTAAAAATAAGAAACAAAATTAGCTTTATTAAACATGTTTAATATTTATAAAAATTAATAACATAATTAATAATATTGATAATCTTTTGTTTTGAAAAAAAGATGATAACAAGTAAAGAAGTATATATGAATTTGTTGGAATGGGACAATAATGACTAATACTTAATTTCCCACCTCACACCTTGGGTGGTTTTCTTAGCATATATCGTTAAATGTACTAATAATTACATAGTAATATTTATTGTGCAAATACAATAAATGACTACCATCATAGAAATAGTAGTCGAAAACCTTGCTCACACACATCGACATCGACTCTATTTGCATTGAGAATACAAAGACAATGTCCAAACCTTTACTAAAATTGTGTCCACGCCCTGAAACCTCATCACTTGCCAAATTTCCTAAGTTTTCCCAGGAACATGACGATCACCAGAAGCAATTTTCCTCCGGCGCTCCATCTTCCAACAAATCCATACCACACGGGTTTGCAGAAGGGGTCGGGCTTCAACTGCCGAGCACAGTGATACCCAGTTGATAATCCAACATTTGCATATGCACTGCATAGATATCAAAATATACCATCCTATTAGAATTTGTGGAAAAAACTAAAGACTGGAAGCTCTAGTAACGTACCTCCTCCATCCATGACAATCAGAAACAGTTGCTTACGTACGTGTCAAGCCAAAATAAACCATTTTGAGTTTATTATAATTGTATTCTAATATATGAATGAAAGAAGGTTTCTTATAAGATAAAGATGATGATAATTTTAATAGGTCTTGCATGCACTATATATTAACAAATTCTTTTCGATTTTTGTGCTTAGATGTATCCATAACCGTGACTAGAATAGCATAGGCAATGAGACAAATGAAGAGATATCAAAGCAAAATATAAACAAAAACTCACCTAATGACTTCCAGGGCGATGCTCAAGACATTGAAGTTAAGGGGGTCTTCCTTGAGCTTGTCTCTTTCAGTCATGCAAATAAAAATGACGAAAGGGACTAAAAATGTGAGGGGCGAGAAGGTGTCATGGCCCATAAGCCTCTTCTGCTTTGTCTTTCCTTCCCCATTTTTCACATCAGTTTCATGCCCCTCTATGGCAAAAAATGAAGTACGAGCCGGAAGGTACCTGCAATTAAAACCGCAGTGTCCCCATTTAGTATATATGATGACTACTTTGAAAAGGTATTCTAGTTGCTTGATGAAGTGATCAAACTCACATCATTACTATGAATACCACCAAGACGGCCGGGGTGACGATTGAGAGATCAAAGACAGATTCACCAGTGTGCCTCAGATTTACAACTTGGAACAATGAGGCCACGAATTTCTCATTTCCATCCAGCCCATACAAGGCTTCCGAATTCCACTCCATAGAGCAAAAGAATAGAAACTCGAATACTATGAGCACCAACACAACAATGGCCATAACAAATGAATGCACACTAGGAAGCAAATAGTTGTATCCTATCTCTCTAGAATTATTCAGCATGTACCCGTACTCTACCCGCTTTGTAGTTTTCCCCAGAACCCAGATGACGCACCGCAAGGCGGGTGCAAATAATGTGTTTCCAAGAAGGACTTGAGGAATGAGAAATAGGAGGAGACCCGAGTTCTTCTTGAAAATCTTCATGTTCTCATTTGTTGGGACGAAACCACAGTTGGAGAAGGTGGACACCGCTGTGAACACAGAAAATATTTGCATCTGAATGCCTTTGTTCTTCAGTACTTCTTTTGCACTTGGAACAAGGCTTACGTACAGAAAGATCAGACCAGCGCCCAGTATTTGAATCACAAAAATATAACGAATGACTACATGACCCAACAGCTTAATAGAGCAGTTCCTCAGATGCTCACCACTCAAGGATTTGTCTCCATCTTCTACGATGGAATTGGGTTTTTCATCCTTCAACTGGGGATGAACTACCAAACCCGACTCAACCTTTGCAGGAAAGTTCCTAGAAGTCGAAGGATTATCATGGACTCTACTTTCTATACTTTTTATCTTTTGGGTAAAATTGGAGCCCACAAAGTTAAGTCTAAGCATGGAAGTGAAAATCTCCCCACCCATTAGCATCAAAGCGGTTATGATAACAAGTTGGGTGTTGGAGAATAGCTCCATTTCCACCGTAGACATGCTAGAAACTGTTGATGCGGACACGGCAGTGAAGAACAGATCAAGGTCTGCTAGCCTAATGGTGGTAGCTTTCAGCACTGAAAGCTTCAAAGCTAGAAAACCCAAGACGGAGAGAATGATGTAGTAAAAAAACTGAAACACAAATGAGTTCAGCTGCAATTCATGGAAATCAAACAAAGAACAAAGAAAACCCACAAAATATGTTCGGAAGCTAGACATTTTGGCGCGTGAATTGTTGTAAAGCTGCTCAAATTTTTCGCCTAAGGAAGCAAAGATCCCCATCCTTTCTTGTCACACAAACAAAGTTCTGAGACTTTGTTTTGAGAAGAATGGAATGAAGTAACTGGGAAGGAGGTGGGATTTATATCTTATTGAAAGGAACCATGTCCCATCAATAATAGTGGGGATTGGAATTCCCCTTTCTATTATTGCACACAAGCCTTTCCTAATAACTTGGAGGCTGGGGCAGAAGAACAGTGGGCACAGTATACGGTTATTCTTAGTGTAAGAAGTTAAATAACCGAATCAGGCTTGGAGGCTTGTATTGTATACTTATTTCGTTAAAAGAGATTAAATAATTATCATATTTATGAATTTAATTTTTTCTACGTTTTTGTTTGAAAAATAACTTATTTTTAATATATATACCCTTAACTATTTCAAGAATAGAACTTATTCTATAGAAATATATATATATATAGTACTTCATAAGGTACTTTTCATATTTTTAATTATTTTTTAAAACACTTTATAAAAAATAATTAAAAGCACCTTTTATTTATTTTAAAAATAATTTATTTATAGATCAAATTCTCTAAAAAGTTTTATATCAAAAGTTCCCTTAAATTTATTTTTTAAATTAAAAAATATTTTTAAGAGCAATTTTCCAATAGTTCCTTTGTCTTTGTTTTTTTTAAAAAAAGAAAAAGAAAAAGAAAAATTGTCCTTAATCTTTAGAATAACAAAATGATTTTCAAAAGATGCCCTAAAATTTTCATTAATCCCCATCACACTTTTACCTCTGAATAGAAAAGGATTTAACTATGGTTTAAAAATAAAATATGACACTCATTCTATTGCATTTCCAAATTATGATATTTTCAAAAAAAATTATTTTAGTTTTAATTTTATTAGCATGGGAATGTCTCTTGTCTCTTGTCTCTTGTCTCAATTACATTTGCATCATGGAAAGTATGAGAAAAAAGAACAAAGAATACAAAGAACAAAAAAAGAAAAGAAAAACAATTAAAATTAGGTTTAACTTAAACAAATTTTTCCTGTGATTCACTAATTATATTCATTTCATACACAAAAATGAAGAAAATGCAAAGGATTACCAGGAAACTTCTTACTTAGACCAATGATATTCTGGACATGGTGGGGAAGAGCCCAGTCCTGCTCCAATAATTACATAAGATTAATAGAGGGAAGAGTTTTGTAGGGCCAGATTTTGTTTGTGTCACTGCCATTTTCAATTTCTTAACAGCTCCCAGTTTTGCCGACAAGCCGTTTTCAATATGCCTACTTGTTTTGTTTTCAAACTTCTATAAATCCAAAGGATTCTAATTTCAAGAATCATGATTATAAATAAGTTTTAGGTTTTTAATGATAAAGAAATATTGGATGAATACGGTATTTCAGAAATGAAAACATATTTATAATTATGACCTCTGTAAATATCCGAAGAACTGAAAATTTATGTGTTGTAGATTTGGAGGAGCCTGTTTAGGTCTAGTTTAAAATTTAATTTAAAGAATTAATGATGAAAATATAAGATCATGCTAATTAATTAATGAAGTTAATTAATGGATATTTGGTAAATCAACTTAATAACTTAATGTGACATAATAACTTAATTTAAGTCATTTAGTAAATTAAATATGTTTGATAAAATAATTTAATAGCATGACTTAAAGTCAAAAATAATTTTAAATAATAAGTAAAAACAATTAATTTATTTTTAGATTTGTATATTTATTTTACTTTTTTTTTACCATAATTTGTTTTAGTTATCTTCACGATCTTTTTTACTATTCCATGACCTCTATTGTTGTTACTTAACCTCCTTTACCATAATTATAATTTATGAAGATAAATATATTAATTTAATTATTTAGAATAAAGTTTAAGTTAATTTAATCAAACAACCTTAATACTTAAAGTAATAAGTAAATAACAACTTTTAAATCAATAAATTAAATATAATTTAACTTAAAATCAACTTAAATCATTAAATAATAAATATTAAGTTTTACCAAACACCTTCTTAATTAGGTACAAAAACTTATATTTAGCTATTCTCTCACCTTAAAAGGCAAATCCAAACAAGGCCCAAGCTGCATGTGCCCTTCAATTGAATTATTGATTGAAGTTAAAAAAGTACTGGACCTGCATGCATGCATATAACATGTGAGTGTATATTTTCTTCTAATATTTTTTTTTAATAGTTATGTGGACGTATATGGATCCGCATATAGAGTGATGATGAATATTTAACTTAAAAGTTGGGTTATGAATCCAATTAAGGCTCCATTTTGGCCTTGGCCATGGCCAGGGGCCAATCCCTTCAATTATCATCCAAAATGATTTAGGGGCAGTGAGGTTGTCTTTTGTTATGAGGCAACTTCTTACTGGTTTTTTTTCCGAAGGTTCCTTAATTTTGTAGTCCTTCGATGATTTGAATTTTTACTTTTTGTTATCTGCCATTATTTCGTTGCTATTTCGAAGTTTCCTTAATTTACACTTCTCCTATTTAATCATTGGTTTCCGTTTTTCAACAGTTCTTATTCAACCCTTTTTATTACACTTTCAAATCTTATTAGTTTATAATTCTTGGATCAGCAGGTAAAAACAAATGTCAAATAGTCATCTTTTGATGATAAATAAATACCATTGATGAGATGTGGCCTTGTCGGATCCTTTATTACTATTAAAAAAAAAATCAAATATTTATTGTCACAAAAAAAAAAATAACTCCTCTTATTAAAATTTCAATTATTTCATATTAAGTGGTATTTTTTTTGTAATTCACATGCATTTTTATTCTACAAAGATCTTTGTCTTATATATTTCTCCAATCATGAATTTTAAAACTAAGCCTAAAAATAGGAGGTATTTTTTTCAATATTAGAAAAATTGGACATAACTTAGATTTAATATACGCATTCTCCTCACTTTTTAAGATGGCTAGAAGTGACGTGAATTAAGTATGTTTAGTAGTGATTTTGGAAAGTATTTATAATATTTCTAATATTTGAAAGATGAAAATTTTTAAATGTTAGTAATACTAAAAATGTTTTTAAAATTTACTATCAAATGAACTATAAATTAATCGTAATTACAACTAGTAACATTATTAATGGATAATGATGACAATATTAAAGGGATGATATTTCCCATTGGAGCAACTACAAATAGATGTTATGTGTGTGATCACTAGTACTTGTGGTCTAGCTCATTTATGTCTCTCAAAACTATATAATGAGTATTACTATTAAGTGAATAATTCGATGTATAATATTAATGTACACCAAACCCTAACAATGATGCTTCCCAGAATAGTCATTATAATAACAAGCCAATCATGAATTGAAATTAAAAGTGTACCTGCATGCATGTGAGTTTACGCAAGGGATCTCTCTCTCTCTCTCTCTCTCTCTATATATATATATATATATATCCAGAGATTGGTTATTTGCAGGTAGCTTCCAACCTTAAATCTCAATGATGCATGCAATAATATTTTACCATTGATGGCCCTACCCCAAACCCTTAAATTATCGTCTTAATGATTTTGGGGCAGTGATGAATTTCCGCTAGTACATAATACTTTCTTCTTTTTTTCGTTGTGTTTAAGTAATATTGTTTTTTTTTCCTTTTTTTTTTGTTTTTTTTTTGTTTTTTGTATTTTAGTTTGTTAGAAATACGGAATAATTGTATTATATTTCCTAAATCAAAGAATATACATCAGTGCCTTTATATAGGAGGCATATGTGTGCGGTACAAGTAAAGTGCACTGTACAAGTAACCTAACTAGGCCTAGAGCCCATAACATAATATACATTAACAACCCCCCTCAAATTCAAGGTGGATGTGAGACCAACTTGAGGTTGTCAACTAAATCACGAGTGCGTCTCTTAGGAAGTGACTTGGTGAAGATATCTGCAAGTTGATCTTTGGAGGAGACGGAGAAAAGCTTAAGAGCACCATGGACAAGATGATAACGGATAAAATGACAATCAATCTCGATGTGTTTAGTTCGTTCATGAAAGACATCATTGTGAGCAATATGAATGACATTCTGGTTGTCACAATAAAGAGGAGTAGTAGAGGAGGTGGACACACCCAAATCCTTAAGAAGCCATCTTATCCAAAGGAGCTCAGATGTGGTATCAGCAAGGGCATGATATTCTACTTCAGTACTGGAGCGGGCCATAAAAGTTTGTTTCTTACTTCTCCAAGAAATCAAAGAAGAACCAAGGAGGAAGCAATAACCTGTAGTGGACCTGCGATCAGTAGGATCTCCTGCCCAATCAGCATCAGAGAATGCACGGAGTACAAGAGGAAACCGAGCTGAGTAGAAAAGGCCATGAAAAAGGGTACCCTTCAGGTATCGAAGAATGCGCAGAACAGCAGCATAGTGAGTTGATCGTGGAGCAGACAAATACTGGCTCACCTGATGAACAACATAGGAGATGTCTGGACGAGTAACTGTGAGATAAACTAAGTTGCCAACCAATCGTCTGTAAAGAGAAGGATTAGACAATGGTTTCCCCCCCGAGGGTGTTAGATGCACATTAAGTTCAACTAGAGTGTCAACAGTCTTGCTGCAGTGAGTCCAGCTTGAGACAATAGGTCAGAAGCATACTTGGCTTGAGTAATATAAAGACCATCTGTGGAATGAGTAATTTCAAGACCCAAGAAATAGTTGAGATGTCCAAGATCTTTCATCTCAAACTGCTGACTGAGAAAATCCTTGAGTTCTTGAATGCCACTAAGGTCATCACCAGTTATGATCATATCATCCACATATAGAAGAAGCAAAATAGTGCCTTTATCAGTACGACGAAAAAATAAGGCAGAATCATACGGACTGGCAGTGTAACCAAGCGAAAAATAGTGGAGCTGATCTTGGCAAACCAAGCTCGTGGGGCTTGTTTAAGACCATAAAGTGCACGTCGAAGATGACAAACCTTGTTTGATTCAACAGAGAGACCAGGAGGAGGTTGCATATAGACTTCTTCACTCAGATCCCCATTAAGGAATGCATTTTTAACATCCATCTGAAAAAGATCCCATTTACGAGCAGCAGCATTAGCTAAGAGAGCACGAACAGATGAGATACGAGAAACTGGAGCAAAAGTCTCTTCATAATCAATCCCATACTCTTGTGTAATACCTTTGGCAACAAGACGAGCCTTGTAGCACTCAACGGATCCATCAGAGCGAGTCTTGATCTTATAGATCCACTTACAACCAACCACAGACTGTCCAGGAGGGAGAGTAACCAGGTCCCAAGTATGGTTTTTGGTTAATGCATCAAGTTCCTCTTTCATTGCAATCTGCCATAAAGGGTCAGTAGAGGCCTCACGATAGGTTCGAGGCTCGTGAAGTGTAGCAAGAGCAGTGTAACAATGATAGTCAAGTAGGTGTGGAGGAATGGATCTTACCCGGGTTGAGTGGCGAGGTGGAATGTCTTGTGGAGGATCTTCAGGCAGAGCAGGAGCAGGGGACCCAGGCTCAAAGTGGGGTAGCTCCTCATCAATCTGTTCATCTGCAACCTGTCTAGGAGAAGCATCAAAAATATCTGGAGAGAAGTCCAAAGAAGGATCAAAAGTATTGGTAGAAGGAACAAGAGACTCATTTGGAAAGATTTCTAAAACAGAGGAGTTAGTCAAGGAAGAACGAAAGTGAGAGAGTTCAACAAACAATCGGTGTTCCCAAAAGACAACATTACGAGAAACATGAAGACGATGAGAGACAGGATCATAACACCTATACCCCTTTTGAGTTTCGCCATAGCCAAGGAAACAACAGAGTCTAGATCGAGGCTCAAGTTTGTTGTGCTCATGAGGCTGAAGAAGAACGAAACAAGCAGATCCAAATGAGCGAAGGTGATGATAGTCAGGGGGTGACCCAAAGAGACGCTCATACGGAGTCTGATTATGAATGACAACACTTGGAATGCGGTTAATTGCATGAACAGCATGAAGACCAGCTTCACCCCAAAATGGGACAGGAACTTTGGCAGAAAGAAGTAGAGCACGAACAGTGTCAAGAATATGACGAAGTTTTCTTTCGGCTCGACCATTTTGCTGAGAGGTACCTGGACAAGTTAGATGATGTATAGTGCCATAGGAATGTAACAGAGCTTGAAACGCATATTGAGTATATTCAAAATCATTATTAGATCGAAAGGTTTTGATACGTTTGGAGAATTGAGTTTCAACCATTTTTGCAAAATTGCTATATATTGGTAAAATTTCAGAACGAGATTTCATAGGAAAAATCCAACTATAACGAGAATAATCATCAATAAAAACAAAAAAATATCGAGATCCACCAATACTAGCAATAGGAGAAGGTCCCTAAACATCATAATGAATTAACTAAAAAATACTATTAGAAATGGATTCACTGTTATTAAAAGGCAAAGCAGGCTGTTTTCCTAACTGATATGAAGTGCAATCAAAATTGTCTTTAGACACAGAACCCAACAGACCCCTAGACACTAACTGTTGTACCCGAGAAGATGGTGCATGACCAAGACGAGAATGCCAAAGTGCAAGAGAAGGTAAGGAAGAAGCTGCAGCAGCTGCAGTAGCAACAGAAACAGGAGCAACAGGTGGAAGATGAAGATTGTTCACGGGAAACATACGCCCAATTCTAGGACCGGTCCCAAGCTCCTGCCCCGTCCTCGGATCCTGCACAATACACCTAGAATAGTAAAAAATAAGGCGATAACCTAGTTCAGCTAATTGTCCCACAGAGCACAAATTATAGGATAGGTCAGGTACATGGAAGACTCCAGGAACAGAAAGATTAGAGGTTGAAACAAAACCTAGACTATTCCCATGGATGGTGGAACCATCAGCTATATGAATATTTAGAGGATGTGGTGTAGGGTCAAGGTTGGAGAACAGGGATGAGTGAGGTGTCATGTGATTGCAGCAGGCAGAATCAAAAAACCAAGTTTGAGACTTACCAGGTAGAACAGATAAGGCAGTGGAAAGAGATGCATTACCAGCCATACGAACAACCTGAGCTATGATCTCCTGTAGTTCAGTGGAGGAGAGATTGATAGTAGATCTAGAAGACTGGGACTCAACTGAGGTGGAAGCCGTTGGCGGAGTAGGCTCAGTATTAGCAACAGCAGCAGTAGATTTGTTACGACGGTAACAAGTCTTAATGGTGTGGCCAGGACGCTTGCAATAGTTGTAGAACTTTTTGTTGGTCTGCTTACGACGATTGCTAGAGCCAGAAAAATCACCTGATTGCTGAGGTTGCTCTATGAGTGGAGTAGATGGAGTAATAGCCAAAACATTGAGCTTATTCTGGGCTTGAAGGGTTGCAAGACGAGCTTCTTCTCTAACCAACTCATTCACAGCAGTATCAAGAGAGGGAGCAGGACTGCGATTTAGCAGCTGACCACGAATGGGCTCAAAGTCCTTGTGAAGTGACATCAAGAATTCATAGAGGTGAAATTCATCTCTGATGGAAGCATATTGCTGAGCATCTTTTGAGCATGCCCAAGTTGGATCAGAAAGGTCAATTTGGTCCCAAATGAAGTGAAGCTGATCATAATAGTCATTGATGGATTGCCCTGGTTCTTGCCTGAGTTGATGCAATTCAACCACTAACTGATAATTCATGGATCCATGAGTAGTGGAGTACCTTTTAGCCAACATATCCCATGCAGATTTTGCATCGTCGAAGCTGCCCAATAGATTGGAAATAGAGGGAATGGAAGTGTTCCGAATCCATGTGAGGATCATGTGGTTATGACTATCCCATTCAATCATGCGACTAAGAAAGGCAACATCTTCTTCACTTGCTCCCTTGACAGGAATAGTCATTGCACCAGTACAATAATGCCAGAGCATGCGACTCTTAAGAAAACTACGCATAGCTTGAGACCAGGATAAGTAATTTTTATTCCCCTCCAATACAATATTGATGGGGCGAGGAAGAAAAACATCCTTTTTATCCATTTAGAGACACAATATGCAAAAACAGACTGCAAAAATGAAATCTACACGAAAAACTGGGTAAGGAGAACCTGGACAGAAAAAGTAAACCCTGGGAAAGTCAACGGTCAACGGCTAGTCAATGGTCAACGGTCAACGGATGGTCAACGGTCAACGGATGAAGCCACAGGATGACGTGGAGATGACGTCAGCAGATCAGTGGATTCTGACGTAGCTAGGGCTAACATGGCAGAGATAATGACGTCAGCAGACCAGGCCCCGGCGCGTGAAAGCGCGTGGCAATGCGTGGAGGTGCGAGTGGCGCATGATCAGCGTCGCAGAATCTTTGAGTGGCGCGTGGGGGTGCATGCGGTCTCCGATGGCGGCGAAGATTCCACGAATGTGTAGATCGGCACTGGACGATCTCAGTGGTACCTTCAAAAATGAAATCGGAGCAATATTCGCAGCGGTGATGCAATCATTCGTGGCTACTGGTTTGATGGTGCGTGTGATTTGCTTTGCCTCGGATGAAGTCATCCAAGTAGTACAGTCCCCCTCTTAGTACCACACCTAATAATCTCCTTGCTGAGAACATCCTAAAGAAGACAAAATGTAGAGTATATTAGTACAACACAATTAAGCTCTTCAGTAATTTGACTCATAGACATCAATTTGTTGGAGAGAGATGGAACAAGAAGTATGTGAGCTAAAGAGAGAGAGGGAGACAAGGGCACGATTCTAGCCCCTGTGACTGGGTAAGTTACCCCATTGGCATTGGCAATGCAAGTCCTCCTTGGCTGAGTTGTGTTGGAGAAGTCATTTGGATCAAATGTCATATGATTCGTCGCTCTGGAATCGATAATCCAGGCACCATCATTCTGAGTAGTAGAGATTCAAAAAACTTGACCACAATTACCTTGATCTGGGGTTGAGGTAGCATGTTCAACCATGGGAATAAGGGATAGTTGAGATTCAGGCGTGGCCACCGCTGCTCTACCCAAGACGTCTTTAATTACAGGAGCATCTCATTTCTTTCGGGCTTGTAATTTGTGCCACCAGTCTGGGTAGCCATGCAATTTGAAATAGGTTTGAGTGCACTTATTCCCATCTGAGTGACCTTTGGATCGTGAGGAAGACCCAGACTTTAGCAAAGTTTGTGAGTGGCCAGATTTCACTCCTTTAATGGCCGTAACAACACCACTAGCCACTGCTTCCGCTCCCGATACCATCACAGATTTTCGGAGATCTTCTCTTCGAATGTGAGCATATGTCTGCTCAATTGAAGGGAAAGGTTTCAGGCAAAGAACATCGCTCCGAACATGATCCAATCGATCATCTAGTCCGTCAAGAAAAGTGTATACTCGCTCCTCTTGTAAAAGGGAGTGGTAGTTTTGTATGTCAATTGCACATGACATCGGATTCAGTCGAAGAAAATCTATCTCTAGCCACAAACCCTGTAGGTTGTTATAGTATTTTTCTATAGATCCACCTACTTGTTTCATTTGAGATACACGACGTCTGAGCTCGTATACCCGTGAGATATTAGTTCCATCAAAGTATGTCGTGGCAACAGAATCCCATACTTGCTTAGCCGTTGGGTATTCTCAATGGAGTTGATTAACCAGCCTTTCACCATGGCATTCTTAATGCGCCATTTACGAAAGGAGGGGTCGGTTTCTGGTGGTTGGGGGTAGTCTCCATTGATGTATCCCAGTTTGTCTTTTCCTCAAATGTACATCTCAACAATCTGGGACCATAATCCATAGTTGGAACCATCCAACTTGATGCTGAGTGGAACCAATGGGGAATTAGTGATGGGAAGGGAAGAGGTCTGGACCCTTGACAAGGTCTTTGTCATCTTTGATGTTAAATTATCAAGGATGGTTTCAGTGGAGTCAGCCATGGAGACCGAGCAAAAAAACTTGACCCTTGCCTAATAAAAAAACAGGGATCCCAAGATCATGCTCTAATACCATGTCAAACGTAACTTTTTTTTTTTCATAATCAATTCCATAAAAACAGAGTACAATATATAGAGATACAAGAAACTATTTTAGGAAGTTGTTCTTTGTCTATACAATATTTACGGCTGCAATCATGTTTTATTTGACCTTTGAGTGAAAGGATTCCTAAATCTAAGATTTCCATAACTGGCTAATTATAGGACTCATGCCAACATTTTCTTCCTCATAATGTAAAGATAGGGTTTGTTCATGGCCTTAAAGAGCCAAGACAAACTAGTTGAAGGATGGATATGGAGCTTTTGTCAACATAGCTATATGAAAATCCATATATTGGTTTCCTAATCCTCTCGAAAATTGAAAACCCTTATCAAGGTCTGAAACTGACATATTAATGGTTGCAAGATTATCATAGATAAATTTGAATTATTTATGGTATTCTTCAATTGAATGTGAACCCTTCTTGATTTTCATCAACATACTTTCTAGGTTTCCTTTATTTTCAATGGTGATAGGAAGTAGTTGTTGTTCAAGTGAAGTCCATATGTTAAAGGCAGTTCATGTTTCTCCAAAAACCGTACTAAGGACATCTTCTTCCATAGATCTTAGTAGCCATGAAGTTAGAAATCCATTGTTGGTTACCCAGATTTAATAATTAGGATTTGAAATTTTTTTTCTTTTTTGTTTAGAATTTCTTTAGTAGGTCTTTCATTTGTAGCTATATGATGGTAGATGCCAAGGCTGCGGATTAAAGGGATGATTTGCGAACACTATAGCAAAAAGTTGGTAGTGCTCAATTTGATGGAGATCAAACTAGAGCATTGATGAAATGAAAGCAAACTGAGTTTAGGTTCTTGCTTAAAAAAAAAAGTAGAAGATGAAATTATCGTGTTTTGGTTTACAGATGATGGCTCTAATACCATGAAGAAAATTCAATAAGGAATGGATGAAGCCATAGTGTTTTCATTGACTTGCAGCTCTTAATGTATAAAGAGTATATTTTACATATGGAAGGTGTATATTTTACATATGGAAGTGTGTATTTACAAAATAGGAAATGCAATATTTATTTTCCTTCTTTTGCAGCCTGTAGCTTGGAGATTTTATTCTTTGGAATTTTATTCTCTTGAGTTACAGCCTATAGCTTAGAGATTTTATTCTCTTGAGCTGTATTGGAATATGCTTGAGCTGGATTCTTAAGAAGACTAACCCCATTTAGTTGTATCAAACTTTTTATCAAGCCTCCCCACCCCAAAATCATCACGTCACTGGTAGAAATTAATATGCTAACACATGGAAATAGAAAATAAATTAAGAATCTGTTTTATAGTGATTTGAGTGTTTCTAATATATTTAACACTTAAATTTTTTTATTATTCAAGTATTAAAAAGTTTAAAAATGTTTCCTAAAATCACTATTGGCATTATCCCTAAGGCTATTATCTTAGGCATTGAATTTTTATATTCAGATTTTTATTTTTTATTTTTATTTTTTTTGGTGTAATTTTTTTTAAGAATATCCAAAATCATTTGATTTTTTTTTAAGAATGAGGAGAATATACCAGATGAATATAACACTTTTCTAGATACCTCTTTGACACCCAAAAGTATGAATAGCATGTGTTATGCACTGATGGTGTCATGAAGATTTACCTACTAACCAATTAACACACTAAGATGTCTATATGCACCGATGGTGTTTGCTAAAGTTGTATGTTTTAAGGTCCTTAATTTGTTAAACATTCATTGTCATTTGTAAAGAAATATACTAATAGAAATTGCCTTTTCTGAACTAAAATTTCTTCAGGGATCTTTTCTATTTCCTTGTAGTTTTGGTTTAGTTGTTGAGAAAATATGGGAAAATATAGGAAAATGAAAAAGTTGGAACTTTTTCTTTTTCATAATTTGAGGATTGGCAAAACAAAGATTTTGATTCAACTGTGCTTAACACGACTATTTGGATTTATTGAAGTGGGGTTTCATTTCTTGGAAAATTAAAAAGACAAGACCTAAGACCCAGGATTTGTTTCTTTGTATTTTCTTGGGTTTTCTTAGAAACCACACAAGGGTTATTGGGAGGTGCTTCTACTTGGCTATTTTGCAATCCCTTTTACAAAAAATATGAATTGCTAACTCTACTAATGCTGTGTTGCTTAGAATTTTAAGTTTTTTTTATTTATTAATGACCTTATTTCTATACCCAATAATCAAGTTGATCACAAAGTAACCTACTGTTAAGATGAAAAGAACCCAATTTCTAAAATGGTAATGGTTAATTTTGGCATTTTATGGTTGGATTAGCCAAGTGTAGATTATTCTATCTTGCTTGGTACTTAGGACTAAGCTTGCGTTACTGTGTTGTTACCTTTTTTCCATGAGTTTTTGACACATTATAATTTCCATAATAAAGATTAAAAAAATATTATTATTATTATTATTTTCTTCAAATTTGTTTACAAATTGTGCCCCTATATGCATGCATGAAACCTTAGACTTCTCTTTCAAGTATCATTGTATGAAAATTTTCCTTTCTTACATATCAAAGACATTTAAGTTGTCAAAGAGTGGAAATAGTTCTATTAATGAACTAGTTTCAAGTTGACAACTTCTTGATTTGTCTATCATGTGGTTAAGGTTTTTTTTTTGTCTATAAATGATACTTGAAATGTCCACTTGGACAGTATAGGAAAATATAATATCTATGAAGTTGCTTTTTATGCTTGGTTTCTTGTTTAGAAATTTTGGAAGTTTTTCCTTTCGTTCTTTAGGTGCATATTTGAACAAGGTCAAATAATATACCTTGCCCATTTTATGTACTTCGAGAACTATAGGGAAATGGTGCTAAATTTTTTCTAAAATGAAACAAAGCATATAAGTAGTTTGCTCATTGAAATTATGTATTCTTGTAAGGGATAGGAACCACCACCTAAAGTAAAAAGTTAGAGATATGCATCATAAGTTAACATGGTCAAATTAATTTTCATATAGCTGAAGGAAATTCCAATAGACAAAAGTTGGATGTAAAAGTCAAGAGTGAGCCTAAAATATGATAATGAAGTTTTAGAGTTCTTGGAATTTGCATTCAGCAATGCACCTTGAAGTGATAGGTGACCTTGTCTTTGTGTTCGTTGCAACAATTGTATGATGCAAGATAGACAAGTTATGCACAATCATTTGCAACACTTTGGAATGGTTAGAAACTATATTCGTTGGGTAATGCATGGTGAATACGAGTTTCGTGACTCAATCGATACTATAAATGACTCTAAGAATCAACAAGATGATGATATGCATGGATTATTACATGATGCATTTGGGGTGTCAAACAATAGTGATATATTGGAACAAAATAACACTTCACATATTGATATTGACTTTGAACAACCAAATGAGGAAGCAAAAAAATTTTACAAGTTGTTAGGGGATGGAAAATGAGAATTGTATCTTAGTTGTACCAAATTCACTAAGCTATCATTTGTTATAAGATTGATTCACATTAAGTGTCTTAATGGATGGAGTAACAAGTCATTAAAAATGATATTAGAACTATTGAAGGAGACACATCTTGAAGGTGAAAATTTGCCCGTCAATTACTATGAAGCAAAGAAAATACTTCGTGATCTTGGGCTTGATTACAAAAAAATAGATGCATTTCCTCTCAATTGCATGTTGTTTACAAAGGAATATGCAAATGTTGATAATTGTATATGATTTGGCATCTCTAGATGAAAGAACGTTGGGTGTAATTTTGATGATGGTTTAATAAAAAATTCAAAGGACAAGAAAATTTATGCTAAGGTTTTGCGATGCTTTCCTCTAATACCAAGGCATTAGAGATTGTTTATGTCTTCAAAAACAGCTCCCTATATGAAGGGGCGTCTATAAGGTCGTAGTACAAATGGGCTAATGAGACATCTTATGGACTCTTTATCTTGGAAAAAGCTGGATATGTTGCATCTTGCATTTGCATTAGAGTCTCGCAATGTTAGGCTTGGGTTAGCTAGTGATGGTTTCAATCCATTTAGCAACATGTCTACTATCCATAACACATGGCTAGTTGTACTCATCCTCTATAACTTACCACCATGGATGTTCATGAAGTAATCATTTTTCATGTTATGTTTGCTTATTCTTGGACCAATAGCTCCAGGAAATGACATTTGATGTATACTTACAACCCTTAATAGATGAGTTACAAGAATTATGGGAGCATGAAGTTGATACATTTGACATTTGCAACTAAACAAAATTTTTGCATGTGTGTAGCCATATAATGGATGATTAGTGACTTTCCTGCATATGCAAACCTTTTAGGGTGGAAATCTAAAGGGTAATAGGCTTGTCCTTGTTGTAATAAAGAAACATATAGTTTTAAAAAATCAAACAAAACCAGCTGGTCATGTTCCCGGTCCGATCCAATTAATTAGGCTAAAGAATGGTATAATTGGAATCAGACTAGGTGAATCGATGGTCCGACCAAGGAACCAGATGATTTATCCAATTTTATTTTATTTTTTATAGTATCAAAACGACGCTATTTTGATGACTATAAAAGCTTCTTTTCTCCATCTCTCCTTTCCCTAGGCGCCCTAACTTTAGTAGTAACTGCCAACTATCACCGCTAGCTCGCTTGCTGCTAACAAGGAAGTGATTTCTTTCCCCTCGCAGTGGCCCCAACTCCAATAGCCACCACCGCTCATTGTCGCCACCAACACGCTTTCCTATAGTTGACAAGGAGGTGAAATCTTAACTTTCAGTTTTTTTTTTTAAATTTAATTTTTATGTTTTATATTTAATGTCTTAATTTTAATGTTATGTTTAATATTTAATTTTTATAATTTTTTGTTTATTTATTGCACATTGAAATTTTAATTTATTGAAATTTTTGTTGATTTATTTATCGTAATTGAAATTTGAATCATTTCCATATTTTATTTAGTTTAGAGTTTTAGGCTTTAGATTATATATATACTTTATTTTCATTTTTTTTTAAATTTTAATTTTTTATTGATTTTTAAAATTTTTTAGTTGAGTTTAAATAAATTAATGAAATCATTGAAAAGTTAAAACATTAAGGATTAAAATAATTTATTGATTTTCAAATAAAATTCTAATTTTTAAATTTTAAATAAATATTTTATTTGAAAGTAAATTTCTCATTTTAGAAAAAAAAGTTGTCATAAATTTCAAAACTTTTAATTCTTTGATTTGTTTTTTAAAAAAAATTGTTGATGACTTGATTTTTTAAACTAATGTGTGGTTTTTATAAATTGTTGATGACTTGAATTTGTTTTTTAAAATTAAATTGTTGACTAGTTAATTCTTTAATTGTATTATTAAAATTGTGATTTTTGTATAATTTGATAAAGAAATAAAAAATGGAATCAAACTTGACCCCATTCTTTAGTCAAGATTCAACTGCCAATTCACAAACAACTAAAAGCAAGACCAACCTTGCACGGGAGCATGTTTTTTAAGAAAGATATACAAATGGAAGGAAAGCTCTCATTTGTTTGCATTGTAAAAAAGTTGTAAACGGTGGGGGTATTCATAGAATGAAGCAACACCTTGTTGGAATGAAAGAGGATATTGGTCCATGTAAATCGATTCCTTCTAATGTTAGATTTCAAATGAAAAATTCATTGCAGGAGTTTTTGAATTCCAAGAAAGTAGCCCAAGAAGCATATGAATATAGAAATCCTTATGGTCCTAGTATGTCATAATTTGAAGGGGATATGGAAAAAGATGAAGAAGAGATTCAAGAAATGCAAAATCCTATGGTAGCTAAAAAAAAAAAAAAAATAGTAGTGTATAAGTATTTTTAACCAAGAAATACTAAAGAAGCTCAACCTTCCATGAGGAATGTATTAGTTGGGAAAAAAGCTATTTGGATATCAGATATGGTTGTTAAGATATTCTTTTATGGTGCATGCATTCCTACTAATGTTGTGAATTCCTTCTATTTCAAGCCAATTGTGGATGCTATATTTGCAATTGGTATTGGATATAAGGGTCTAAATTACCATCAATTGTGGGTTAATCTTTTAAAGGATGCCAAGAAGGAAGTTTAGTTACTTGTGGACTCTTATCATGAAATTTAGGTAAAAGTTGGGTGTACAATAATGGGTGATGGTTGGATAAATAATAAACAAAGAACACTCATCAACTTCCTTATTTATTGTCTTAAAGGAATATCGTTTGTGAAATCTATTAATGCTCCAGATATTGTCAAGGATGCAACTAATTTGTTTCGGTTATTTAATGAGGTGATTGAATGGGTGGGTCCACTTGTTGTAGTTCATCTAGTGATTGATAATGCAACAAATTATGTGCCCATAGGGAGATTGATTTCTCAAAAGTATAAACACATCAATTGATCACTTTGTGCAACTCATTGTCTTAATTTGATCTTTAAGGATATCGGTAAGATGGACCATGTTGCTGAACTTGTAAGACGTGCGTCAAAGGTCACAATTTTTATGTATAATCATGTTGCTTTGTTAAGTTGGTTGAGAAAAAAGAGGAGGATGGATAGAGATTCTCTGACTTGGTGTAATCCACTTTGCTACTACATTCATTGCACTCAAGAGTCTTCATGATCATAAACATGACTTGCAAGATTTTGTGACTAGTCAGTTCTTTGTGGAGTTTTGATATTCAAGGCATAATAAAAGCAGAGTTGCAGTTTCCATCATCTTGGATAATAGATTTTGGAATAATTGTTTGATACTTGTGAATCTCATGTCTCCACTAATGTGCTTATTGTGTATTGTTGATTGTGATAAGAGGCTTTTGATGGGATATGTGTATGAAGGTATGTATAGGGCTCGTTTAGGTATCATGAAATTATTTAACCACAAAAAATGACTATACAAGCCTTATACAAAGACATAAAGCAACGTTGGGATCAACAACTAAAGAAAAGCATTTATTCAACAGCTTATTGGTTGAATCCATGTTTCCAATATGATCAAGAAAACTATTGTAATAAGCCAATTGATATAGAAGGTGTCATGGATGTTATTGATAAAAAAATTTTGAAAGGCAAGCTTGATAAGATTAATGAAATGAAGTTTTTTCGTGATCAATTGGGAAGTTTTGGAAGAGACCTTGCTTGTTCTTCACGTGAAGTACTTCAACCTAGTAAAAAATAATTTTAATTTATTAGTGTGTTTGTTCTTTTTCATCAATTACTTACTAACTATTTAATATTTTAAACTTTCTAATGCTTTTTTTTTTCCTTTTTTAATGTGAAAATGGTAACTAGATGAATGGTCAAGGCTACACAAATACAGTACATTGCATTTGCAGAAGTTGGCCATTCAAATATTGAGCCAAACTGCATCATCTTCTATATGTGAAAGGAATTGGAGTGTCTTTGAATGTATACATACCAAAAAAAAATGAATAGATTGAAGTATCAAAGGCTTAATGATCTTGTATACGTTCATTATAATTTGCAACTAAAAAATCAATATAAGTGCTTTCTTAGTTGTTTTGAATTTAAATTCTTTCATTCACAATTATGAATAATTACATGTTTTTCCTTTTTAGGTTCTATAACAAGAAAAGAACCTATGATCCCATTGACTATGCATCCATTGATGAGACCGATTTTTGGATAGTTGATGAGAATGAGCCGGTAGAGCTAGATGTTGAAGAATTGGAAAATCTTCTATATGAAGAAGGCAAACAAAGTGGAAGGCTCCAGCTCTCACATTGGTTAGTAGAATATTTAAACTTATAAAAGTCCAATAATTATATTTTTTTTCTTCAAAAATGATTTCTTGTTGATATAATATTTTTGTAGATGATGAGGATGGTGGTAATGTGGCTATAGAAGAGCTTGATATGGAGAACTTTGGTTTTTTAGATTCTCATTTTGAACCTCCATATCCCAGATAGTTTAAATAAGGATGCCATTAAGTCAAAAAAGAAAACATGGCCCCACACGCAATATTGCATTACAAGGATTAGGGCTAGAGAAGAAGGTAAAAGTTGCATTTAATGAGTACAATTAGTTGGTTAAATAGAAAAAAAGAAAACACTTACCAAGCTACATAAGGACCCATGTACGTAACCACACAATGTATCTCTCCAAGCTAGTGATTGGAGAAATGTTCTAGATGATGCAAAAGAGAAAGTATGAGCCTTTGTTTTGGTATGTTATATTTCTCACTATATGATATGTCATTTCATTGTTATCATATTTTGTGATTAACGTTTGAATCATTTGTAAGAAAATTTGAAGTAGATGAAGATTGAAAAGATTACATATTGGGTATAGCCTTAAATAAATACAAAAACTATAAAAACAGGATGAAAGCAAAATATTGTGACCCTTGGCATATAGATTAGGAAAGGTTGATGCATAAACCGCCATTTGTCTTTGATGCTAATTGGAAGTGGCTTGTCCATTTTTGGAGCTCATTAAAAGTAAAGATAATTAAAATGTTTGTATAATACAATGTTAAATTGAATGCCAATATATTATGAAATATATTTGTTTTAAATAGGAAAATAGAGCTAAACAGAAAATCAATCATACCTCAAGATCCAAGAGTTTTGCATAGCTTCGCTATGAATAGGTTAGAAAATCTTTTTTAATAATGCATGTATTATGTTAGTCATCACAAGTTTATGATAATGTAATATTTGAGGATGATAGACCTAATTGAGGAAGGATGACATACAACTTAATCGAATAGAAATGTTTAAGCAAACACATACATGTAAGAATGGAACACCAATTGATGAAGCGTCTCGTGAAATTATGGTGAATGATTAATTATCTTCTAATAATTCTTATAGAATGAAAATTTATGGTACATTTTCATTATTCATTTAAACAATTAATCTTCCATAATATTCTTTGTAAGCTAAGTTTAATGAGCTTTTGGTGATTCAAATGCAATCACACACCGAGGAGTCTTCAACATCCACCTCATCCACAGTTGTGTCATCCACTCCACCATTGGTGGATGACATATACACACAGGTAATGGGCTCAGAGAGACGTGGTCATGTACGTGGTCTAGGGTTTGGTCCAACTCTTATATTAGTCTTTGGACCCATAAGAATAAGAGAAACAAATGTGGCCCTTGCATCAAAGCTTAAGGATACATAGGAAGAATTGATGCATTTCAAACAAATGCATCAGGACCATGAAGAATGTATACAAAAGAAAATTCAACAGCAACAAGAACAAATGGAGTTGATGCAACAACACATATAACAAATGTAACATATGATGCATCAAATGTTATAGTTTCAATAAGGGCAACGTGGTTGACAAGGCCTTTTTTTCAGTTTCAGCAAATTTTTTTCTTTTCTTTTTTGGTTTTTTTTTTTTTTTTGGTTTGTGATAGATGAGATTTCAATAGCATTTTTGATACTTTATGCAATGGTTTAAGCTTTGACATGAAACTTTTTTGTTCATTATTGATGTTCTATCTAGGTTTTATCATAACCAACTTACCTTTTTAAGCCTTGCATTGCCCTCTTATGTTTATCTTATTTTTTTCTACTTTATTATTTCTCACACTTCCTTATGGTTTAGAATGATGTGATGATAAGTTTTTGCCTATTGTAATTGCTCCTCATATGTAGGTTGTCAAAGCTAACCTAGGTACTTTTAATCCATACTTAATACACATGTAACATTCTACAAAACTTGAATGATACTAACTTCACTGTGTCATCAAGTTGAGATGCCTATATTAATGAATCCTTATTATCTACAGGTCTTGGAAGCTTTAGTCTAAGTTCAAGCAATGGGGATGCTATTAAGGTAAGCAAATTTACATATGTAGATATAATAGTTAACTATTTGTACTGTGTTTACTTGTAATAAAATTGTAAGTGTGGCATTTGCTGATTCAATAGAATAGCAATGAAGAACCCTTGTGCACGAATGCTTAGTTTTTATTTTATTGAAGTTTCCAAGCTCTAACACAGTTTATTTGCAATCCAAGTTTGCCCAGATTTTGGTATTTGTTCTAGTTTTATGATTTTCTCTACAAGTTGTCTATTTTTCAAGAGAGTTAGGCTAAGTTTTATTAATTTCTTTGCTTTTCAATTATTATATCCTTTTAGATCCTACTTCAAAAGAGAACTCTTCAAATGTATTATCCCTGATTGAGTTACTAAAGTTATTATGAGGAGCTGAAATGGTTTTTTTGTGGATGACACTCCAATATGAGAATTTTGGTTATATGAGAGGTTGGATTCATTGGCTCTCACCTAATAGACAAATTGATGCAAAATGAGAAAAATGAGGTATGCCTAATTTTCTACTTTATCATTCTTTGGTGCACAAAAGTAGTGATATCATAAATGTTGCAATTGGTATTTGACTTTCTTCTGCTCCAACACATGCTCCTTCTAGTTAAAAAAAAAAAAAAAAAAAAAACCTTGGATTCAGAGAAAAATCCACTTTGTGAATGGGACTTTGATCAGTTTCTCTAGGAGAGTTGCAACCATGAACTTCCTAGTGGCAGGGTAACTATTTGTGTTGAGACTGATGAAATGCTTAGTTGATTATTACGATAACCAAAGAATTGGTTCACAAATGACAAAATCACACAGAGTTGGTATCATGACTAGAGAGGAATATGTTGAGAACGTTTAAAGCCTATTAATCATAATAGTTTTTTTTAATTAATCTGCATTGCAAAACCTTGATAGACCTAATCATGGATATCTTGTTGGTGATCCTGGTTATATTTACCATGCTTTTGATTTTTGTTTATTTTATTAAAGATACTGCATTACTCTATTTTGCATTATGGAAACAGTCAGCCCATGTAGTAAGCTCAGTTTTCATTGACAATGCTTGTTGTTGGCGATTTGAAAACCATCTTTGAAGTAAGTTTCTCAACTTTTCAACCATTCGCACAACTGGAAGATCTCTTGCATATTTTAGTACAACATTCATGCACTCAACGATCCTTGTAGTCATGATATTATATCGTTTTCCATTACTATGTGACCGAGCCCATCGATCTACTCCTACATCCACTAAATATTTGGCTGCTCTTGGAGAAATCATCTCTAACTAACCAAATATAGTATCAAAATCCGACATTCGATATACATAGGCAACATCATGAAACAACTTATGTACAACAACATTCTTGAAATTTGTTTTCAAGTTTTGTCCTAAATGATAAGTGCATACGCCATGGCTTACATGAGGAAACAGCTTTTATACTACTTTTTCAATGCTACCATGATGATCTGAAACCACCACTAAATCATCTACATGTCCAATCACATCATATAATTTTGTAAGAAACCACTCCCAAGAAGCATCATTTTCTGAATCACCAATTCCGAAAGCCAATGGGTAAATTTGATTGTTACCATCTTTGCTCGCTGCAACAAACAAAGTCCCTAAATATTTTTACTTCAAGAATGTTCCATCAACTGCAATTACTGGCCTTATTGATGTACGAAACCCAGAAATGCATGCACTAAATGCCATAAATAGATACTTGAATTGATTGTCAACATCAGTAACAATATCAGTTATTGTCCCAGGATTATTTTGCTCTAGCATATAACAATAAGAAGGTAAAACACCATAAGACTCTTCAGGTGATCCCCTAATGGAGTTAAGGGCAAATTCTCTTGCTCTCCATGCCTTATCATAACTAATCTGAACACCGTACTTGTTTCGAATATCTCCGATAATGTCTTTGGGACGGTATTGATGACCAACTTGATAAGTTTGTCTCATGCTTTCACCAACCAACCAACTACTTGTATGACGATTATCCCGAGACATCATGTCCAACCTACAAGTGTGCGTAGGATGGTATTTCATTACTTGAAAGAAATTAGAACTTCCCAACTTAGTTGCACGAAATCTCCATTTGCATTCGTTATCAACATATTGAAGCACCAATAACTTGGTAGTAGATTTTATCGTTCTAAACTCAAACTTCTCTTTCAAGGCAATAATGTACAATTTTTTCTGCAGTTCTTTCTTACTAGAATATATTTGCTTCTCTTCAATATGATCATCATTAGTGCCATAATCACTAGTACCTATCCGACTCATGTCTTGGTCATTATTACTCTCCTCAATCATGGTTGGAACATCATTCATGAGACCATCTTTTATATTCATGATGCTATGAATTTCCATTATTTGAGCTGCTTTGTTGCTTGAATCCCTATTTTCAATCACTTGGACATTGCTGGTCAGGTTGGTATCTAACACATGATAGTTATCATAAATAGCATACCCATTCATGTTCCATTCAACAACATTAGATCTCTCAAGTGGCTCATAGTTGAATTTTGTTATGCTTTCATCACCAACAACATTAAGAGATTCTATTGATCCATCATTTACATGTCCATTTCCATGCATAAACATTGACTCTGCATTATTTTTAGATCTTCTATCCACGGTGATGCATAATGGAGCTAGTAACTTGTTAATGCAATTTAAATGAATGAAAAATTTAACATCTCCATCATCTCTTAGTTGAATTGGTGATGTCGGTATGTTACCACTAAATGCATACTTCATTGAAATTGAACACTCAATTGGATCTAGTTGAAGAATGTGATACATAACTCTCATTAATTCATGATATGATATATTCTTCTTCACTGTAATGCCTTTACCTTCACTTCCTTTAAAGTGGTATGTGTTTCCATCTGGTACCCAATTCCCTTTATACAAAATCATTATTCCTACTTCACCAATGACTGAAAAAATAGACATTTCAAACTATCATGTTAATAATAAAATAGTACAACATAGGATATACTTTTATTAAGTTTCAACTATAGACTATGCATTGAATCTTAAAACATGTATTTTTATTTTTATTAAATAACTCACTACATAATAATATGTCAACAATTCAATCTCAGTTTTTCAATATAGTAATATAAAAACAGAGTTTTTCTTTGAATAGAAACACATAAACTCAACTTATATTAAGTTAAACCTGACAAATAGTAAAATTTGTTGTTCAATGCAGGAATGCAACACTTCCCATAAATCAAAGATCCAAATGAACAATATATAACTACAATGGGTATTAATCATACAAGCAATACTAAAACTATAATAATTCTTTATGCAAGTGATTTATTGCTTACCATCATTTGACCTTGCCATTTCGATAAATCTTTTCAACTTCTTTTGAACAAACTTTTCACTTTTTCAGAACTAATAATGGAGTCTCTATTTTTTACCTACAATATTGAAGTAGGATTTTGAATTTTCAAGAAACAGAAAAAAAAAATAAAATGATAATATAAAAAAGAAATTGTTGGTTGCTTACATTTTTTTCATATTTTCGTGACCAAGAATGAAGAATAGATGAAACAAATGAGAAAGGAGTTAAACTTGTTCTCTGTAGGAAAAGAGAGAGGAGCAACCAATGACCGAATAGAAAAATTAAAACCTAATTAATCTACTATAAAACAAAAGGAAAGGGAAAGTTGTCTTGGAGGGAAAAATGAGGGGGGAAAAGGAAATGAGAAGAAGGGCATTTTTGTCTCAACCGGGTCATTTTTTTTGTTTTTTGGCTGGTGGGTTATATTTGCAAATATAGGGGTTATTTTGACCTTTTTAACCAATTAACCCTTTATTCATTGGGTTTTTATTTAAAAATGATGTTATTGTATAGTTGTCTTAATGAAGAGAACAGAGATCCTTGATTTGGTTCCTGGGTTGACTATGGTGAATCTCAATTTTCAACTCTTCTTGCTTTCTTTCTTTCTCCTTTGTAGGACTATGAAATATCATGAACCTGAATCATGGAAATTTGGAAAAGTACTTTTAGCATGCAACCAGGCAGATTTAAGTCATCTCAAAGGATCTGGCCATATATATCTTTGTCAACTAGTAAGAACAGATAATGGTTTTCAGTTTAGAGTTTCATAGATTCCATCTTCCAAAACTTTTTTATATATAATATTTATAAACAAAATTCTCTAGTCATTGAAATTATGATTTCATTGATATTTCATTTATGATGAATACACCTTGATCATGATATTATGTTATGCTATAAGGCTACATACGACATTGAAATATATAATTGTTGCATAACTTGCATTAGTATTTACACTAATTGAGAATTGAGGGTCCTAGTGAGGGTGTTCCAAGAGTTTTGTTATGCTTCAGTAATGTTAGTTTCAACATCTATCATAACATGGTTTGTTTAGTAGTAATTTTTATTATTATTATTATTATTATTATTATTATTGATCTTGCTATTTTCTCCCACAATAGAATCTTCTTTATCATGAGCCCCTCAAGCTTGTGGATGGTGGCCAATCCCAAAGAACCTTTGTTTACATAAAGGATGCTATTGAAGAAATCTTGGTCATGATTGTGAGTGGACCATCCTTTCCTTCATTATAGAATTCCACATTTAGTTTACATGAAAGAAAAAGGTTGTTGAGTATTATGATCACTTCTTAGGATAATCCTATCAGGGCTTCCCTAACAATGAAGTTACTGTTAAATAGCTTGCAGAAATGATGACTGAGGTGAATGAGACATTGGTTTATTTGATGTAATATTAATCTTATTTTTTAGGATTCTATATATCGATGTTTTCCTTCCATTCTTCAGGTTTATGTAAAAGTAAGTGGGGAACCTTCTTTAGAGGATATGCTTGATGTTGTGCAACTGCTTGTGAAGAGGGAAAGTTAAACCTCTGCTCCAACAACTTCTTATGCACAAACAGGAGACTTTTCTTCATCCAATGATAACTAAATACATTAGCATATTTTGTGAGTTTTAGGAATTTGTATTTTCCATATGAATGATAACAATGAATTGGTTTCAGTTTGTAAAGATGAATGTTTTAATTTGTAATCCATGACTTGAATTTTCTACCTTATGTTTTTATAAAGAACCTAAATTATTTATAAATTATTTTTATCTTTTGGAGTTTCTTGAAATTCACTAAATTATTTACATTGGATGAGTGGGGCTTTTAAATTGATTCACGTGGATTGGATGAGCTTTAAAAATTATTTAAAAAAATAGTATTCTATAGACGTGTCCAAAATCAAAAGTGTTATTGAATACGTATATATGGATGTCCCTATGGAGGCAGTGTGAACTAAAACCACCATTAAATACAATCTATGGAGGTGGCTAAATAAAAACCTCCATTAAAGAAAAGTTATGGAGGCAGCTAGAACCATAACCCCCATTAAATAAAACCTATGGAGGCAGCTAGATCTAAAACCCCCATTGACAACAATCTATGGAGGCGGCCACATACATAACCACCACTAAATGTTTGATATTTCGTAGCAAGAAAAACACACCCACATCTATACGCCTCCTTTATTCAGGTCCTTATTGTGGGGCAAAAGGTTCATGGCTGCCCTTATACCCTTTGTTTGTGCCACCTATTGAGACGTTTTGTCATGGCCAGATTTTGTTGTAGTAATACGATATGGTGGCAACAATTTTATCTATAGGTGTGGGTCTTGTCCACCTCCATAGGTGCTACTTCTTGTAGTGTAATAATGTGTTCTCAAATTAGGTCTTCAAATTGAAAAAAAGAGAAAAGAAAGTTATGGTTTAAAGCAAGCTCTAAGAGTTTGGTAGGAAAGACTAAGTAAATTTCTTTTGGTAAATAATTTTAAAATGGGAAAGATATATACAACCTTATTTACAAAAGTAAAAAAAAATAAAAAAATGATGGCATCATTATTGTGCAAATATATGTAGATGATATTATTTTTAGATCTTCTAATGAATCTATTTGTTAAGAATTCTCTAAATGTATGCATGGTGAATTTGAAATGAGCATGATAGGGAGGAGTTTAACTTCTTTCTTGGACTTCAAATCAAGTAAACAAAAGAAAGCATCTCTATTAATCAAACAAAGTATGTATAAGACATCTTCAAATAATTCAAGATAAAAGATGCTAAGACCATAGGAACTCCAATGAGCTCATCTACTAAACTTAAAAAGGATGAATAGGGTAAATCTATTGATCCTACTTTCTTTAGAGACATAATTGGATCTTTACTTTATCTAATTGCTAGTAAATTTGACATAATGTTTGTATGTGCTTATGTGTTAAATTTCACTATTGTCCTAAGGAGTCTCACTTAAGTGCAATTAAAATAATTTTTAAGTTCTTTAAGAGATCAATTGATCTATGTTTACAATACCCTAAGAACATAAATTTGGATTTAATTAGTTATTCAGATGTTGACTTTGTAGATTGTAAAATGGATAGAAAAATCACTAGTGGAACGTGTTACTTCCTAGGACACTCTTTGGTCTCTTGGCATAGCAAGAAACAAATTTTGGTTGAACTTTATGTGGAAAAAGTTGAATGCATAGTCATCAGTCTTTGTTGTGCACAAATCTTATGAATGAAACAAAATTTAAGTGATTTTAGTTTATCTTATAACCATGTGCCTATTAAGTTTGATAATACAAATTCTATTAGTATATCTAAAAAAATGGATTCAACATTTAGAACTAGCACATAGAAATTAGAAAACACTTTTTGAGAAACCATGCACAAAAATGAAATATGACCCTTGAATTTGTAAGCATAGATGACCAATTGCCAAACACACTTACCAAACCCCACAATGAAGACTGATTTAATATAATTAGAAGGGAAATTAATCTTTTTTATGCTTGTGAATGAATCCTCATTAGATTAATTTTGATCCCATAAAATTTTCAATTGTTCAAATAAAAAATGATGGATAAGTAGCATTTTTTTCTAATCCATGCATGTCACTTGGTGTAAACCTTATCGCATTAAAAGTATAATATAAGAGGCATTTTATTATTTCATTTTCTAAGCCTCTAGATCCCATGGGGTTATCTAAGTGGACTTTCATATCTTATCCTATCAAGATCTAGATGACCATGCAATCGTCTCCTTGGCCAGGCTTCTCATTTTAAAGGCCTATTTTGGGTTGCCACCTTACCACATTCTACTTCAAAACCTTTCCTCTTTTGTCTCTCTTTTTAAACCAACACCCATATCTATCTTTTCTCTAGAAATTAGGTTATTTTCTTCATTTTTCTCCACAAATCTTCATCTTCAAACCTCATTATCTTAATATACCATCATTCTTTTGCCATTAAATCCTTCCTTACCCATGTCTTTTGATGAGAACTCGAATTATATATTAGGATGGCTCTAAAAGAGCCTATTTTATTTGTTTGAGGCACTCACAATAGGCCTAATTCTCTAGTTTGTTGTTAATGCCTTAGAAAATTCGTTTTGATGTGTTTTGTGATATTTTTGTAGAGTTGAGGCATGTTTGGCACACTTTTAGCACTTCATAGAGAAAAAAGTACCCTAACATTATCACCAAAAGCACAATCTAATCTAAACATAACCCCTAATCGCACACTAAAAAGAGCTCATTGTAGATTATGCACCCTAGGAGCACCAATCCAATTTGCGCACTTACAGAAGCGCACTTAAGATTGCACACCTTTAAGTGGTGATTTGAATTGCACCCTTAGGGACCATAGCTACATTGTGCACTTCCTATTATGCACTGAAGGAACTTTGCTCAGATTGCACACTTAAGCATACTTAAGTAAATAGTGTAGCTCATTTAGGGGACTCAATAATTGTGCACCATTTACATGTGCTAAGAAAGAAGCGTGCCTTACTACCTCAACCTTCACAACACTCATAATGTGCATCATTCTTAAGCGTGCTATTGAGTAATAAAGCCAATGCACCCCAACAACCCTAAATGCAAAAATTTCTTAAATAAACAATGCACATCCCCATTTAATAAAGTGCACTTTCTCTTCTAATGATGAAGTGCACCCTAGACAACTTTCATTTTAGCTCATTTCCTTAATTGCTTCACCTTGCACTAGTGCCACATCTTCCCATCTTTGTATACTCATCAAGGCTACATAACAAACAACACCCTTATAAACCTTATTGATCTCTTCACATCATCATGTTATATATCACATTGAAAAGATAAGTCCAACTAGTCACTTTACACCAACATTTCCTTATTGATGGTTATGTCGCTAGTCCAACAACATGGCAACAAGCACAGCTAACTAGGAATAGCTTCAAAGTAGTAGGAAGGATAGAGATTTTACTGCTTATAAATACGAAAACTATAAATAGTAAAAAGGGAGGAAGGGAATAGTTAGGGGAATAATTTATATTGTTCTAGTGCTTGTTTTTTTTCTTCCTTTTGTAATATTTTCTTTTAGATGTTTTAATGAATGTGTTTTCTTTTCAGTTCTATGTTCTTATGTTTGCTTTTTTTTTTGTGTCTTTCTTGCTCCAAAGTGTAAAAAAAGCTAAGGTCTCACTATCTTAGTTCATCTCGCCATTGGTTTAGTTGTCCATGGTTAAAAATGACTCTAACTTAAATCAGTGGTCATAAGGACTAAAAAGAGTCTCCATTGACATAAGTCCATAGTTACGAGGACCAAAAGGAGTCTTTGTGGGGAAGCATGGGCTATGGTTGTGAAGGTTGCAAATCAAATAACCCTGGGCTTAGTTCTTGCAATCATATAAACCAGAACAGGTATTTTGTCAGGTGCATAAAGCCATCTAAACCATTTAATTGGGATGACACACCAAGGAGTGATCAGACTGTGTTGGTTTTTTGTTGAGGTAGTTAATGCTCATGTCAATCGGAGCCTTATAGTTAGCGTAAACCTAAGGCATAGTCCTAAGGTCGATAGCGTAGGGCCAATGCCTTGCTTAGGGGAGTTGAGCTCAAAAGAAGAAATTCAAGCGAATTTTCAATCTTAGGGTTTTGTTGTTGTTGTTGTTTCCTTTTATTTTCAGCTTCTAAGATCCTTCCCTTTCTCCTAAATTAAAAATCATTATTTTTTCCTCCAATTAGCAATGTTTTTAGAATCGAACCGGTGATCGAACCAGAAAAGTTACCGGTTCACGGTTCACGGTTCACTGATCAGACTGGCGGTCGAACCGGTAACGTAATAAATATATAATTTATATATTATTAAAATTAAAAATAATTATAAAAAATTTAAAAATATATGAATAAATTAAAAATCAATAATATTATCAAATTAAATCATATTAATATTTTTAATTTTATTAAATGAAATATGTAAAATATTTAAATGTGAATATATTAAAAATGAAAGTTTAAACTAATTTTATAATTTTTTAAAATATTATATTATTTTTATTTAATATTACAAAAAATTTTAAAATCTAATATATATTATTTTGTTTGGCATATTAGATAACAAAAACTATGTAGTTGAGTGGTGTCCTTGGATGGCTATAGAATCTAAGGTCCAAGGTTCAAATCTTCTTGGGTGGGACTTGTTATTTTTTTTTTTCATTGATTAGGTTGGTTAGCAATCCCACATTGGATTGTAAGAGAAATGAGGATGCAATGGATGCCTATAAAAGCTATCCATATTGAGGACCAATGCATTACCTCATCTGGTGGGCTCAAGACTTAGCCCACAATATGGTTGAGTGGGGTATGAGCTTTGTCATTATGAGACAAGGCCCAGCATGGGCTTTTGCCAAATCTTTTTATACAAGGGAGCCTTTAAAATGGTGGTCCAACTAGAACTGTTCGATTCGATTAGAACCGTCCGAGTCACCGGTCCGACCGCCGGTTTAGGCAATTCGTGACCGGTTTAATTCTTAAACGGTTCAAAGGGCAAATCGGATCGGAATTGAGACCAGTCGACGGTTGAACCAATTGGACACGCCGGTCCGGTCCGGTTTTTAAAGCATTGCCAACTAGTATTCACACCCCTAAAGATCCTACCTTCAACACTATTAATCAAAGGTTCCCTATGGAGATGACCTAATAGCTATACAATTATTACTTCTTTTTATTTTTTGTTCAAGAGTTAAAAGTTTGAACGATCACTCTAGTTTAAATTTTGTTCCTTTTGTTTCAAACCAAAAAAACCCAACACTAAACCATCTTCTCACTTACCCAAACCCTCACTATCTCTCACTAAAAATTAACCTAAACCATTTGCTCAATACCACCATTTGCCTTCCTTAAATCCTTTATTTTCATTTGTCTTCTTTCATTTACATAGTCAATTCTCTCATTCCTCACTCACCTAATAGTGGACTATCTCTCCAAACCTCTTATCTTCTCATCTTCCAACCCTTATCTCTCTCTCTCTCTCTCTCTCTCTCTCTCTCTCTCTTTAATTGGCTCCAAAGCAAGGTTAAGGAAACAAAGGCAAGAGTGAGGGGAAATGACCCATGGAGGATGTAGATCGAGAGCATCAAATGAAGGCTTGGTATGATGAGAAATAATTTGAGAATGATAGTCACATGCTTAAGTTAATGAATCTCTTTGTAAATCAAAGTATTCTTTCTAATCAAAATATCAAGTTTAGTAACATTATAGCTTTTAAAATTCCTAACTTAATCACAAATATGGGCTAGAATTCCTTATTTGAAAGAAAAATTAATTCTATCCAAGACTCCTTAAGGTGTTTTATGTCAATCTAGCTAATTATACTCCTGTTAATATTAGAAGCTATGTGAAAGGTGCTTTCAATGGGAATTATTTAAACAAATCCTGAAACTACCTATTCTTTGAAAGAATGGCCTGAATATGAGCATTTTTCCCTACTTTTGACTTGTAGGCTACTTTGTGATGATCATTCTTTAGTAAGTCCTATAAAGTTAAAAGCTAACATGTTTCCTCTTTGGACCCACATGTTACATGATATGATGACGTATATTTAAGTGACAAAGGGAGGCCATAACGAGATATATATATATAATAAAAAATAAACAAAAAAAAAAGCAAGACTTTTTATCATATTAATCATCTTGTGTTTGACAGTAGAAACACTCTTAATGATAGAATTAATCAGTAGACATAGCAATCAAATCAATCAAGATTGATGGAATCTATCAGAGTTATAAGATAGAATCACACAATTAATTGTTATTGATTAGAACTCCATCCAATGAGAGCTTCCAAGGGTTATTGGGTTAAATTAATCCATTACGAGCATCGGATTGGTCAAATCAATAAGCCCAATTTCCAACGTAAATGTCACGTAAAATTACAAAAGGAAAGTTTAAAGACTCTTCAAAAAATCCAAGTCTCTTGAAACATTTTTGGCCATTAAATTATCCAATTTATGCAATAATTACAAGGAAAATTTAATAACCACTATAGGAAACATCCATCAATTTCATGGAATGAGTTTGAGTTTGGTTTATTGATGCGCATTACGAATTCCGCTTGAATGAGTTTGGGCCCTGAGCGTGGCGTGCAGAGCTTTACCCTCACTCTACCATAAAGTTCCAGAAGATATGGAAGTGGGTTTCAATATATACCCACATAAAGAGTTCTCTTTTTCCTATGTGGGATTGGAGCTTTTCATTTCAACACTTTAAAACCATACTCAATACACTCTATTTCCTCAGCTTTGTCCTATGAAAGGCATAAAGAAAAATTATCAAGAAAAAAATATATGGGTTTAGGATATACCAAAAATATGTGCAGGCTACATATTATTTAATTTTCACAGAACTGCAAGTATATATGAATCCAAATTACTACAACTCTAGCACTGATCATAACTACAATTTGAAAGCAGTAGTTGAAAAACTTGGTTGCAATACATGGTAAATCAAAGTATATAGCTTTCTTTTGCATGCTCTCTTGTCTGAACTAGTACTAATCTAGTTTCCAGGCTCTGCCACCATGCATACTGAATTTCTTTAGTCTTCCAAAGAACATGACGAACATGAGAACAAATTTTCCACTGTTACTCCATCTTCCAACAAATCCATAACACAAGTCTTTGCAGTGGGGCTCGTGTTTGAGTTGCAGGTTACATTGGTAGCCGGCTGAGAACCCCACGTTCCCATATGCACTACAGATCACCATAAAGACAAGTAATTAAACTCTTCTAATTGCAACTAAGAACCTTTAGATAATCAAAATTCATTATATTAGAAAAGGAACAAATAAAGACTCACCTAACGATTTCAATAGTGATATTCAACACACTGAAGTTTAGGGGGTCTTTTTTCATTTTCTCTCTCTCAATGATACAAACGAGAATAACAAAGATGACTAAATATGAGAGTTGTGATAACAGTAGATGCTCCACATACTTCCTTTTTTCTGTCCTCCTTTCCTCCTTTTGCAAAGCCTTTTCACCACCATCTATGGGTAAAAATGAAGTATGAGGTGGAAGATACCTGCAAAACAAGTTAACCCAACCTCCTTTAAAACAATTTGTGTTTACATATTCAATTGAGATTCACCCTAGTAACTGATGAAATATTAGTAGGAAGACTCAAATCAGCGCCTTGCAGTGGATTCAACAACTTGCCTGCATCATTGGTAACATTGCTAAATTAATAATAGACTTTTTCAGATCATATTTAGTGCCTTCAAAATGAATGAATGTCAAAAAAAAAAAAAAAGATAAAGACAAGGAAAAAAACAAAAAAGAAAAACAAAGTGTGATGAGTAGCAACTCAAAATTAAAAGGACACCATAAATGAGTGAAGAAAAATCCAAAATTTCTTCTTAGAAAGAATCAGAAAGAAGGAGAAGCAAGCCGTTATAAGATAGTGGTGCCTTTTTCATTACATTACATTTTGAGGTACCAGTCTCAGGGCATTTCAGCCTCTAGAGGTGTCTTTTCCGTGTTCACTAATGCGTGAGTAGGACAATGAGTGTGGCCCCAATCATCCACTTTTTGGCTGGGCTCAACCAAACATGATATTCATGTACGAAAGGTATCAAAGCATTATCTAAAAGGAATTGAAACCTTTTGTTAATAATTCGTAGAAATAGTTCTAGCAAAAGATAGTGGAACACGTAAGGAGAATTGTGGAACTCACATCATTAGAACAAAGAGCACCAAGACTGCTGGAGATATAACTGAAAGATCAAAGATAGATTCACCAGAATGCCTGGAATTTGCTGTTTGAAACAACATGCCCACGATTTTCTGATATGCATTTAGGCCAGCCAAGTCTTCTGAATTCCATTCCATGAAGCAAAGAAGTAAAAACTGTACTAATATGAACCCGAAAACGGTTATAGCCAGAAGACATGAATACAAACCAGGAAGCAAGTGATCATAGCTTATCTCCCTAGAGTTCTTCAACATGTAGTTGAATTCGACTCGCCTTGTGATCTTCACCAAAACCCAGATCACAAACCGCAAACATGGTGCAAACAATGTGTTTCCAAGAAGGATCTGAGGAATAAGAATCAGGAGGAGACCTGAATTCTTCTTGAAAACCACCATATTCTCATTTGTGGGGATGAAACCACAGTTTGAGAAGGTAGAAACCACTGTAAACACTGAAAATGTTAGTATTCGAAGGCCTTTGTTCTTTAATACTTCTCTTGCACTTGGAACAAGGTTAAGATACAAAACTATCAAAGCCGAACCAACTACATGAACCACTAGAAGGTAAAACAAAACCACATAACCCAGACACTTAATAGAATGGTACTTCAAATCCTCGTCACATGAGGCTTCAATTCCTTTTTCTAAGTTGGAACAGGGTTGCTCATTCTGCGCCTGTGGAAGAGTTACCAACCCCAATTCAATTTGATCAAAGGAAATCTTAGAATTCGGAGATTTATAGTCTATGCTAGCCAAGTGGGCTTTATTCTCTCTATTTGCCTTTCTGGTGTACTTGGACCTCACAAATTGGAGGCCAAGCATGGAAGTGAAAATCTCTCCACCCACTAGCATCAAAACGGTCATGATAACAAGTTGGGTATCGGAGAAAACCTCCATTTCCACCGCAGACATGCTAGAAACCGTCGATGCAGACACCGATGTAAAGAACACATCAACGTCCGAAGGCATAAATGAGGTAGTTTTCGGCTTCGAAACCTTCAAAGCCATATAGCCCAGCAAAGAGACAGTGATGAAGTAACCAAGCTGATTCCAAAATGGGCTTACCTGGAAGGCTAAGAAATAAAACAAAGAAGAAAACAGACCCCTGAAAGATTGTTGCAAGCAAGACAATTTGGTGGATGAACGATTGAAAACATCCACCGGTTTCCTTGCAAAACAGGGAAATTTCTTCATCTTTTTCGTAAGAGGAATGGAATGAAATAACGAGGAAGGAGGTGGGGTTTATATAAAGGAACAAATTGGTATCCATGACAATATCGGGGTTTGAACTAGCGTGTTGCACGTCTTTCTTTTCAACTTGGAGCTAAATTCACAGCTGGAATCATTTCATTATTTCCACTTGATTGTTGAGAATGTTAAAAGAGCGTGATACTTAGTTGGTGTTTGTTTTTTTACTTAATTCTAAATAGAATCTTAATGCTTAATAGTATTAAATATTAGGTTGTTTGTTTTTGTAGTATTTTATTTCTATTAAGTATTAAAAAGTAAAAAAAACCATTGTGTTATTTTTTCTATTTAGAAAAAGTCATATATTTTGGCTTTTTCTATTTAGTAAAAAGTTTATAATAAGTCATGAAAAAGTAAAAAAACAAACAACCTAAATTCTAAAACTAAATGGTTTTCAGCAAAAAGCCAAAAAAAACAAACACCACCTTATATTAAACCCAAATCCTACAAGTTTAAGGTGGTGTTTGTTTTTTTAGCTTTTTACCGAAAGCAATTTGTTTTCATAATTTAAGTTGTTTATTTTTCTATTTTTTTATAACTTATTATAAACTTTTTACTAAATAGAAAAAGTCAAAATATGTAGTTTTTTCTAAATAAAAAAAAACATATTGGTTTTTTTTTACTTTTTAATACTTAATAGAAATAAAATACTACAAAAACAAACAACTTAATATTTAACACTATTAAGCATTAAAGTTCTATTTAGAATTAAGTAAAAAAACAAACACCACCTAAGTTTTAAGAAAATTGATAATTTAATATGATATCAGAACTTGGTTTAATTGGAGATCTCTGGTTCAACGGTTCGACCCTCTTCTCCACAATTTGCATTTCCAAATTCAATTTTGTCTCCCTTATTTGTTTGATGGATATGAGTCCAAATTCAATTATGTTTCTCTCTTAGATATAAATATAAATTCAATTATGTCTCCATCTCTTGAATTTGAATCCAAATTTAATTGTGTCTCAATTTCTTAGATATGAATTTAAATTTAATTTTGTCTCTTCACGTATTATAGGACTTCTTAATAATTCTATAACCTTAAATTTTTAGAAAAAATTGATAGTTCAATTAAAAAAATCGAAAGACCAAATATTCTTTTTATGGGGGAAAGAATAAATTATTGTGGTTGCATCTAACCGTATCAGCTTTCTTAATTGGGGTATTGATCATGGGATTTGAATCAATTGATTGGATTGGAATTCTTTAGTTTTGGATTTAGCTTTATGACTTGCGGAGACTTAAACTCGATTGTCCTTTTAAGCATATTGATTGGTATATAACTTGTACGTCTTTACTTTTATCCTTTCAAGCTTAAGTTTTTTTTTGGTAATTTGTTAAGAAAAAGAGAGACAAATAAAAACTCATCCATCGCCTTTACAAATAAAGTGAACTTAAAAAAATAGTTCCTACATTTAAATAGTAACTCAGAAAATATCATCCTCGTATTCATTTTTCTCAAAAGACCCCAATATCACCTTAACAGCTTATTTTGCTTAAAAAGTCCACATGATTGTTTAACAAAAGTTTTTGTTTTGTTTTTTTTTTTTTTTTTAAGGTAATAAATCAACATTTTTGTCTGAATTTTAGAACAAAATTTCAATACTTTCCCTCACCAATTTAATAAGTCATCTCAACAAGCTAATAAAATAGGCATGGAATTCCATGTTGGCGCTAACATGACATAGGCATTTAAAAGTAGAGGAACCCATACTACGGTTTTTTTTTTTCTAATTGTTAATTTTTCCAATGAATATTAATATTAATTTTTTGTTAAATATGCAAATAAACCAATATTTTATTACCCAATTAATTCCAAAGGTTATTCTTGATGACTTTGATTAAAGAAATTATCATATTAATGGTGTCAATATTTAAGTTTCAAAATATTTTTAAAAATTATTAAACTTATTAACGTATGTTATATGTTAAGCCTTAGAAGTTCCTTTCCCTAATAATAAATCGGCTTACCCTACATCTTTGTTGATGCATGTACTATTCATTGGTCAAAATGTACTACCATATACTCAAACATGCATTGATCTAACAATTGGACATTTGTTATAACTCTTTCAATGACTTTGATATATTATCTAAATTTTAAATCAAACACGACTCATTATATATTATATATATTTATGAAAAATTTTAGTAATTTTTAAAAATAACTCAAAACTTGTTGAGGAGATTTAATAAAGATCTGAAATTCCTTTACTTAATAAAAAAAAATCTAAAAAAAAAGGTAAACTTATTAAGGAAGTTGCAATAAGCATTCAATGATTAGAATAGTACATGTTTCAATACAAGATAATATATATATATATATATATAAACAATAAGCAGTGAACATATGAGCAAAGGTAATACATACATAAATTGTAGTTAGTGTGCATGCTAGTTATTGTTTTATTGTTCTTTCCCATGATATTCATCTTCCTGTCACATACTAATGAATGTTTCTATTGCATATATATTGCAATCTATGCATGCATACCACTCTTAAATCCTTCCATACATTACTAAAAGTACATTTAAATATAATTGGAATTTGGAAGCATTAATAGAAACTTAGAATCTATTTGATTGTATGGTTTAAAAATAAAAAATTGTTTTTAAAATTTTCTAATATTGTTTGATCGTTCTTTGAAAAGAATTTTTAGAAACAAAGTAAAACATAAGACAATTTTTAGATAATAAATCGGAGATGTTTTTGCCAATTTTTAAAAATAAAAGGAAAATATGAGTCTATTTAGCCATGATTTTTTAAACTTGTTTTTAAAAACTGTTTTTAAATTAAAGAATAAAAATAAATTTTTTAAAACATGTCTTGAAAATCATGACCAAATTGACCATTAAATTTGAAAAATCAAAATGTTGGTTATAGCTTTGGATATGTTATAGATTAAATAAGGTTGGAATAGAGTGTAAATGCTTTATCAAGATGGTGATCACAGGTTTGTTTTCTCTTATTTTCTATTCAAACAAACAACTAGAAAGCATTAAAAGAAACAAGACAAAAAAAATTGGTTGAATTATAAGATAGAATTGTGAACAATTAATAATAAAAACTTAGGGGGGAAAATAAAAAAGAAAAAATTTCAAGAAGCAATATTTTTTTTTTTAATTCCAATATCTATTTTATGTTTTTTTATCAAATACCAGCATCTATTTTATTGCAAAAACCAAGTTCATCACATCAACACTTCATAAAAGGAAAATTGGATTGCTCATCAATGTCAACAACACTATTGAGATCTTGAGGTAAAAAGGAGAAAAGGTTGAGATTTTGTTTAAAATTTTGAAAAAAATAAAGAAGACTTTGAGGAAAAAAATTGAAATTTTGTATAAAATACTTCTTAAGCAATGTTTGTTTTTTGTTAAATGTGTTGCGACGGTGGAAGCTTTCATGCAAACATCATTAATCAAGAACACAAAGATAAAACAATAATGTATACGGTACATGAGGTTTTAATGTAGTTCGGCCAACCATTCTTATGTCCACACATGAAAGAAAATTATTTCACTATACATTAGAAAAAATTACAGATGACATAACCAAATACAACTATTACGTTACCGAAACATCCCATGTTTCTCTAGTCTTCGCATCCCCACCATACCATGAGTCCTCTCACTCCACCAGGTACCTCCATACTCGTACTTCCTCACATCTCTATTCACTTCATATAGTCTTTACAAACTCATATCTATCTCATTATTTTTTCCTTCATGACCTAAAATATTTATAGAGATATTTCCAATAACTTTACTTATGTTATAAGGAAATATAATATTACAATAATATATTAACTTAGGAAATATTCTATATAATATTTTTTATAAAAATGAATCTTTACTAATTAAGAATTTGGGACCATTCCCAACAAAATGGAAAATGTTACAATATTTTATTTTATTTATTCAGTTAATAGTAGTTTAATAATAAAATTAAAATTAACTTATTATCAATAAATTCAATTTAGTTTATATTCCTTCATATCTACATGTTACTTTTAGTCAAATACAATAAGTATAATATTTTGGTTTTTCCAATTTAGCTAAAAAATAAACATCATCTTAGTAAGGAATTTATATAAAAAAAATATTGGGATTTTGTTAAAATAAAATAAAATAAAAGGAAAAAATTTAAGATTTTATGTAAACAAGGTTTGAAAAAAATTGAGGTTTTGTTTTACAATTGAGACAAAAACAAATGATCCTATTTTGAAGAAGTTAAGGGCCTGTTTGGTTGCTGTTTTTGAAAACTGTTCTGGAAAACAGTTTTTGAGAACAATTTTTAAGAACAGTTTTTGGTGTTTTTTAAAAAAAAATTGTGTTTGGGAACTGAATTTTGAAAAACAGTTTTTGTTCTCAAAAACAAAAAAACATGTTTGGTTGAGTTAATAAAAAAAAAATTTAGAACAAATATAACAAAAAATACGTTTGAAAGATGTTTTTTTTTTCTTTTCTAATTAATAAAATATTTTCTTCAAGTAATTTTATATTATAAATTTATAAATAATTTTTAGATATATAGTTCATTTAAATTAAAAAAATTATATATTTTATTAATTTAAAAATAAAAATATTTTTTTATTTAATTTTTAACTTTATTAAAAATTATAGCATATTTTATTAAGTTGAGATAAAATTGTTCTCATGATTTGTTATTTTTTTTTTTATCTCTTCTAATTCTAAAATTCAAAATGCCAACCCTTTCTCCACCCACTTCTCTCATCGGGCATCAAGAAGCCCTTTTCTGAAGTTGCCTTCCAGCTGAGAGAATCCCTAAAAGGCCCTATTTTCCTCTGCCACTCTCAATCCTCGCAGGTACTAATCTAATCATGTTATTATTATTATTTTTTTTTTTGCAACCCCCGTTTGATTCCCAAGAAAATCCATCCCCCATTCGATTTCCGGGAAAATTCATCCTTATTTGATTTCCGAGAAAATCCAAGCAAAAACCCTGCAACCCGTTTGATTCCCAAGAAAATCCATCCCCCATTTGATTTCCGGGAAAATTCATCCTCGTTTGATTTCCGAGAAAATCCAAGCAAAAACCCCAAGGAAAACCAAAAAAATGGATTTTCTTTTGCTCCCTGCGTTTTCTGGATCCGTTTTAGGGTCTCTTTGCTATTGTGCCATTGGATTTAAATTTCACGAACCTTGAATCAAAACTGAGAAATGGGAAAAATCAAGAAGAGGCGAGCGACTGTGCTGGAGATGAAAACGGGAAGAAAAAAAAAACACGGGAAACAGATTGTTTTTTTTTGTTTAATTTTGTTCTTTGAACAGTAAAAAAACGGGGAAAACAACATTTTGTTGTTCTCTAAACAGTGCCATTTTGAGAACACGGGAAACAACAAAAACAAAAACGACCCTCTCAACCAAACGAGTTTTTTGTATTTTTTGTTTTCAAGAACAAAAAACAGTTCTTGAAAACACTAAACAAACAGGCCCTAAATTTCGTATTGAGATGATTTTATGAATTTTCGGGGAACATAGGCAATTATGGTAACTTTTGACCAAATATGCAGAAGATTGATCTTAACATTTCCAACTAGTTACGTGTGTCACTTGAGTTGTAGAAATTCATTTTTCTCCTTTACAATGCGCCATTGCCATTGACATTGCCATTTGCCCCTACCATTTCCACTACAATGTTGAGTCCCAACTCATACGGTATAAGACTTAAACCCATTTAAAGATTAGTTATAAGTTCAAGTTATGATTTAATTAAATTCATTTTTAGGGTTTAAAATAAGATAAATTTTGATCTCCCATTTCTGAAATTTGAGCAGTTATTCGGTGCTTCAAAGTCCAATTAAAGGACGAGATTTGCTTGCGGGGTTTGTAAATTAAACTCAAATTTCAACCAACCCTATCTCTTTATGCTGTTGATAAACTTTTTCTGTTCCTTTTTTGTCTACTTATTTTATTCAAAATTCTATCCCAAAATTCGAAGAAGTTTTTTCCCAATGACACAAATTGAGGATGTGGACTGCATAGTTTTTTATTTTGCAATTTTAAACACTTAAAAAGTAACATTTGAAGTTGAAAGACAATATTTAAGAGTATTTAAATGGACACAATGTTTATCGACGTAATGAAATTATAGAAAAATTGATACTTTTCATCAAGCCATAAATTTTTAATAATTTATTGAAATCAATCATTTAAATTTAATAAATGCCTTCAAATCAATGAAAATTTACTATTAAATTAATTGTTGTGTTCTATTTAGTGATAATTTATTGAAATCAATCATTTAAATTTAAGAAATACCTTCAAATCAATGAAAATTTACTATTAAATTAATTGTTGTGTTCTATTTAGTGATAATTTATTGAAATCAATCATTTAAATTTAAGAAATACCTTCAAATCAATGAAAATTTACTATTAAATTAATTGTTGTGTTCTATTTAGTGATGGCAATAAGACGGATTTAGAACGAGGTACACCTATCCCATTCCCATCCTAATTTTATATTCCCTCCTCATCCTCGTCCCAAACCCTGGGTGGGGCATGTTGATGAGTACCCATCCTCATTTACAGAAAAGAAAATAAACTATTCCCCATATTGTCTCAACCTGGATATTTATTTCTATTTCGATGGGAGGTTGATTTTTCCAAAACCAATAACATTACATCAATCCACCAAATCCCCAACGAAGCAAATTTACAATGTTTGTGCCATTGATAAACTTTTTTGAAAGAGCAAAAAATACCAAGAAAAATTTGAAAGACCAATCTTCAAAAAGAAAGTGTTGGAAAAAATATGAATGTGCACAAAGGTAAGAAGTTCCAAATCCAAAAATTCAATTCATATAGCATCCACATGAAAAATGAAAATGAAAGGGTTTGAGACATGAGACAAATTCACACTTGGAACAACATAGGAGAAAAATTGATTTATCAAAACAAAACCCAAAGTAGAAAGAAACAAAGATTTAAAATTTTCATAAAAATCAAATATCTCTCCATAATCCTACTAGATAAAACCATAAAAGTATGACTAAGGTTGAAATCCAAATCAAAATTTAAACCTTCAAAAGAGGAGAGGGCTTGAAATAGAGGCCTTGAAGTCTTTAACCGTTATATGATAAATATTGAAGTTATTGTTATCACAATGGAGTTGATCGTCACCATGGTTCCACTTCCATTCGAAGAAGAGAAAAGGGTTTCTCTATGAACATTTCTTAATTTTATTGCTCTTCTTAAATTCATACTTGAAGATGGATTTATGAAGCTTGAAATAGAAAAGGGCAATATGCAGAGATAGAGATAGTGATCTAGCGCAAATGTGAAAAATTAACCATTTTGTAATGAGAAATTCTATAGCATTTTATAATACTTGAATGAAAGATACATTTGTAACTTGACGGGGCAAGTTGATACAAATAATTTGGATTTTGAAAATTTTTCCAAACCTATCACATCCCCCAATCACCACCTTTTCATACCTGTCCAAATAAGGATGAGATAAGTTACTCGAATAACCCGCAAAACTACCATACCTATTATTATTTTATTGATAAAAAATTCTAAAAGATTGATAGGTCATACATTAAAATTTTTAATATCGATCTTTGTTGTTTATGTAAAAGATTAAATTTCACTTAAATCTTTTGAGATTTGAGGTAATATATTTAACTATTATGAGTTTGAAATTTTATAAAAAAAAAAATTTATTTTATTTTAAATCAAATAAAAAGGTCATCGAAATGCTAAATAAGAACGAGATATGAGATATTTGATAAAATTTTAAGTTTATTAATAATTAAGCATATTTAATTTAACGAATGAAATTAATACACTTATAAAAATCTAAATAATTAAATAAAAAAGTTAAAATTGATATAAAAAATAAAGTTCAGAACTTCAGATACGCAGGAGAACATACACAGAAATAAGTCTAGTTTCAAAAACATTTGTTTATTAATCACAATCACCACTTTTTTGTTTAGAAATACATTAAAGTAACGTATACCTTACCCCTTTTAAAATTTCCTGAAGGGGCAAGAGACCAACTGTGCCTATGATTTCAAAGAATGATTGATGGAAGATGGATGACGACGAGAATAAAGGGATTAGTAATGCTACCAATCATAGCACTGACAGAAATCAGTCTGATGGTAAATTTAATTTGTTGACTATTATATTAACCCTGTACTGTCACAAGGATATGTAGCTCTTGGATACACCGTGAGTTTTACTTTTAAGTATTTTATGTTTCTCTATAAAATATTATAAATATATTTTTAATATTATAAATATTTTTTAAAAGTTTTAAAATTTTACAAAAACACCTCATTTAATATATATATATATATATATATATATATATATTTTAAGTTAAAATATTTTTTTTTTAAAATTTCAAAATGGACTTTTGGTATAATATGTTAGGATAAAAATTTGTGTCCATTGAATTTTAAAAATGGTACTTTTTGTTTAAAAAATTAAAGAAATAAACACAAATTTTATTTTTTTTATTCTTTATTTTTAAAAATAAAAATAGCTTCTATATCAAATATAATAAAGTTTATATAAAAAAAATATATAAATTTAGTTTATATCTTAAAAAATTATTTTTAGAATTTCTAAAATATGATGTGGTAAAAATATTTTAATACTTCAATTTATATTTTATATAGAACTTATTATAATTTACTATTTTTAAAATATGAAAAAAGAAAAGAAATATATCTAAATAACATGAAAATCAAAATTTTTACTATTTACTTAATTTAATTTGTACCCTAGTAATAAACAATTTCAAACAAGCCTACAATCAAGCTAATTTTTCCAATCAAACCGAGAGTGGTTTAATTTTGGTTACTCAAATCTAAGCTAGTGCCATGTCTCCCTAGCTTGGCCCAAAAATATGATTGAGTTTGTAGTTAATATCTCATTAATTTTTATCCGGTTTTTAGAGTGGCAAAGTCAACAATTTACTAGTAGAGAAATTAAAATGTTTATTTTGATGGTGTTTGATAAAATTTAATATTTATTATTTAATTATTTGATTTTAGGTTAAATTATTTTTAAATTATTAACTTAAAAATTATTACTTATTTTGTTTTGTAAAATTAAACTAATATTTATTTTAAGTTATCAAATTAACATATTTATCCTCATTATTTGTAATTAATGTTTATTATTAAAAAATTTAAATAATATTTATTTAAAAAAAAAGTCATGAATATGAAGTATATGATTGTTAAATATATTTTCTTTAGATGAGGACAAATAAGATAAGAATAATTTGGAATTAAAAATAAATTAATTATTTTGACTTAAAATTTAAAATCATTTTTAATTTTAAGTTATAATATTAAATTATTTTATCAAATATATGTCATTTATTTAATAATTTAAATTAAATTATTAAAACACTTTTAAATAATTAAGTTGATTTATCAAACAACAAGCAAATTGATTTATTTAAGTGGGATGAAGTTTTAACAAGATAAGTAATATAAATATAATGATTCAAATAAAATGGGTTTTTAATTCCTAATTCCTTTTATTATTCAAATATCTTTATATCTCGGGAATATTACTTGGAAATCAATTACTACTTTCCAATACCTGTAAATCATACAAGTGGTAGTGGATGTGAACAAAAGGAGTGGTAGGGGCTTATCATGAAACAAGCCTGCTAGGTTTTTCTCAGGGTCACTTATGATTGTTTATTTTGAGTGATTCAAGATGGGTTGATGGTGACTAGCAGTACTTCCAACTTTGAAGCTGAGTGGTAGTGGATATGCATGTAATAATTCCAGTTTGCTATTGAATGCCTTGGAAGTATATCTTGTTTTGGCTCCTCCACTTTGATTGCCCTTGCGCACCACAAAGTGTTGTGGTGGACCTTGTATCTTGTATCACCATTAATGAGTGGCCAAAAACAACACACGTAACTTCACCTGAGCCCAACCATATAAGTTCTCAATGCAAATACAGATGGCTCACATAGTACACAACAAGGGATACTTATCAATTGCATGCAAAGGATACCTAGTTGTTAGTAGGGATGACAATGGGGCGGATCTTTTTGGGTACTCGCCCCGTCCCGCATCTAATGGGACGAGATTAATTTTAATAAACAGGTTTGAGACAGATTTGAGAATTTTTTTTAAAACTTGAGGCGGATTCAAGGCAGATTCAGGTATTGCCCCACCCCATCCCGCCCAACCCGATTATATATAAAATTAAATTTAATTTAAAATTTAAAATTAATTTAATTTAATTTTTATTTTATTATTTTAATATATAGATAATAATAAAATATTTTTAATAAAATAAGTTATAAAAAAATATAATAATTTAATTATTTATAAAATATATTTATTTTAATATAATTAAAAAATTTTAAAGTAATTTTAAAAAAAAATTCAAATTCAAATTAAAAAAAAAAGTTAAAAGGGGCAGGTATGAGAATTTATCATACCTGCCCACCCCGTTTAATTTTTTAAATAGGATGGAGATGAGAATTGTTTCAAATAAACAGGGCAGGGTTGAGATGGGGGCGACCCGTCCCGAACGTGCCCCGTTGCCATCCCTAGTTGTTAGCTAAGAGTTCTCCTAATCGTGTTTTGATAATAAAAAATTATAATTAAGTTGTTAATTGATTTGAATTATAAAGAATTTTAGGTATTAGTTTGGAAATTCATCAAATGACCTAATGGATGAAAGATCAAGACAATTGGAAGACCATTTAATCATAGGAAACATATGTAAGATGAATGCATGGGTGCACTTAGGATTTTCATATCTTTTCATGCGTCTTTAAAAACCCGGTTTATGCATTAAAGTTACATTTTCATCAAAACCCGAGTTTTATCAAATGAACCTTAGGTAAATCCTTCAAAATTGGCATATTAATTTACCTAAAGACCTTGCCTAAGTGTTAGAAGATAAAAAAACATTAAAAAAAAATAGGTTTTTAGGCCAAAAATTACGAACCGGTTAGGGTACTGGTTGACCGGTTATACCTTCCTGGACGAGGTCCGGTCTCTCGACGTAAAAAATCTTCTCTCTCTTCCAATAACCTTGCATTCCCAGTTAAGGGATATGCCTTTTGGATCGATGCCTAACGATCACTTGCCATGCATTTATTGTCCAACAGCTAATCAACCAATCGACCCCAGCTCATCGGTCAAGGCTGCTTTTTTATCATTTTTGGCTCCCGATGCTAGAAACCTATAAATTGAGAGCTCCACTTCATTTATGAGCAAAAGACCACCTGCATTTACTTGTCTACTTACTTGTTCTTGACTCAAAAGCTCTCATTCTTTTCTTAGTGCATTAAATATCCATTTTCATATTCCTTAGTGCACCCTTGTGATTCATCCTAATATTTGAGTTATATTTGAGCCCTTGTTGAGGGTAGGTTGAGAGATTTGATTTTGTTATTTAAGTGTTAGAACATTCAAGTGAGTAAAGACTTGAAGAGATTGTATAAGAGCCCATTGGAGTTGAAATCCAAGTGTAAAGGTGCTAGAAGCTTGGTTGAAGCTTCAAGTGTTGTGGAACCTTCACTCGGTTAAGAGTTTGAGAATAGTGGACGTAGGCAAGAGGTGTCGAACCACTATAAAATCTAAGTTTGCTGCTTCTAACCTTATCTCTTTATATTTATTCTTCTTTTTATTGAATTTGTTGTGGTTGAAAAAGATTTTTAAAACCTAATTCACTTCCCCATCCCTCTTTGGTGTTTTCTGTATTGAGATTAACCTTTATTTTCTCACTAGCAATTGCTTAAGTTAAATAGCATTTTACCATATCTGCCATTGTCGTAGCTAATCTAAAAGGCCAAAAATTTCATCACCTTTGAAGGAAGAAGCTACCCTTTGTTTGGTCTCCCATATAAACCTTGTTTACATTTGAGAGGTCTAGTAAATGAAGAGACACACAACACAACCTAGATGAAGATAATTTTTAGTGTTCTCCACCATAAGCTATGTTCTAAAAAGGTTAAGTATCACTTTATTATTATTTTAAAGTATGGTTCTATGGGTTCCTATTATAACTTAATTAGGGTCATTTTTATATTAAAGTATTTCCTATATTTTATAGGAATGATTAAATAAATCACCCCAATCCCTGGATCATTAAAATGCATGCAAAACTATCATAGGCTTCTCTAGATCGACACAATGGAAGCATATAGGTATTTTAAAACATAGGTCTAGAGAATAGAAACTATACTTATGATTTGGATGTGATCAAATTGATTCCAATTAGTGAAGAGGTGATGTGAATCTCAAAACCAAGAGATCATTTGGCGATAACTCTCTTTCTAGATCTTGGCACATGAAGATTATGCAATTCTCTCTTGGTGAGGGTAGAGGCTAGGCTAGGCTTCTTCTCTAGATGAGGATGAAGACTAGGTTTTTTCTCTTTGAAAAACTAAAAGGCAAAAGTCATGAGCCTTAAACCCCTAAAAGGGTTTATGTAGGATTTTTTGTAGGCTTGAATGACAACCCATTTTGAGCCCAATTGGGTCCTAATTAAGTAATTAACCCAATTGGATTCTAATTAATTAATTAGCTCAATTTAGAAGGACCATTCATAAGCTCTTATACAAACTTATGTGTTTATCAAAAACACCCTAATGCACACATATGAATACATAACCCAAATATCCCTCAAATAATGTACCACCAAAGGAATATGAGCTCGAATGGGTAACATCAAGATCCATAGAAAAATATTGGCTCTCTCACAATCGCATTCTAAAGTTGACTTAACATCCTCTATAGAGAGTCAACTAAACTTCAGTATCCTATGATATTAAAACGAGATAATAAACACGAGTCCATGACCTACTATCCACTATATGTAAGTTCCCCATGAACTGGAGTATGTAATCTAATGAGGTGAATGTTATGATCCTCTCAAGATTACCTTTACAATCCTTGAGTTTCGAAGCATCATATTATTTGATCAACTGACATACTCTAAAATTCTAAGAGCATATGCTAAATTCCACTTAAAAAATTACTATGCCCATAGATTTCCTAATCATAAGTCCTTAGAATCACCCAATGGAATACATTGTCTCAAACTCATGGGATATCATGGTGCCTATCTTGGGAATACATGTTGCTACCTATCTTAATCAACAACAATTAATGCAATCCATAGGAAATATATTGTAGGTGTTAAGATAAAACCCTTAAAAGCATGGTATGATGTAATAAATTTGGATTCATTATTTATTTAATGATGTTCTAGTTTCACTTTTATTTATTTTTATTCCATGTATTATACTTTATGAGCATTCTTGTCAGCATCTTTTGCATTGTACATAACTTAGGTGCATTAGGAGTTACATAGAAGATTTAAGTCATAAGTTTCTTGCAAATAGATGACTTGTTCATAGTCGGTTCATGGGTCTAGGCAACTCATTAGATGCTATAGTGCACCACCTCCTAATTGGAGGGATGGCTAGACTTGGCTATTGGGATGGGTTTCCCATGGTGAGTGCACTAGTATATGGTTACATATTGGACATGACCTATGGAGAGTTATGACTTAAGGCTATCAAGTAGTCATGACTGCACCAAGCTACTTCATTGTGTTGTCTCTTAACTTTGAGAGAATATTGGGTTTATGCTGAAGTTAGTAGTGGTTTTGACCTATAGGTGAGATCATAAGCTGATCATATATTCCCTATGGATTGGGTCACTATTGATGGAAGTCGGTAGCAATATAAATTATCAATAAAAACACCATCATATCTCTTAGGATTGATATAGTGTGTCCCCTTAGGTGATCCTAAGGGGGTGTGTTCATGGAAACTATGATCATAGTAATTCCTTAAGTGGATCTTGACATAGGCTTTTTGAGAGATAAGATATGTCAATTGAACACACAATATGAGGATTTGTAACTTAAGGATGGTAGAGGTAGTCTCGAAAGGCTAATAGTTTTTATCTTGTTAGACTATGGACATCAATTCATGGGGAGATTGAACACAATGGATAGCAAGCCACAGACCTGAGCACTTGGTGTCTCATTGTTATTTACATAGGATACTAGAGTTCAATTGATTCTTTGTAGTAGGATGTTGAATCAACTTCAGAATTGGATTTTGAGGGTGCCAGTATTCCTATAGGTCCTAGTGGTCTCCGCTTTGAGCTCATATACCTTGTTAGCATGGGTTATGAGGGTTGAATTAGCTTTAGGTTCACTTTGTGTGTAAGGGCGTTTTGGTAATTATGCAAGGTTGCACAAGGGTAAGTGAACAAGGTCTATAGATTGGGCTAATTTATTAATTAGTAGGGCATGTTGGGTTAATTACTCAATTAAAACTTATTTTAGGCTAGATTAACTCACCCAACATGGCCTACAAATCATTTAAGTCACTTAAGCCTAATAGAAAACCCCTATAAATTACCCTTAGGGGTTAGTCTTCACATGGTTTTTCTAAAGAGTCATCTTCCATCTCCAGAGAGAGAGAGAGAGAATCATAGCCTCTACTCTCTCTTCCATCCCCATCGGAAGTGTGCCAAGATCAAGGTTCGAGTCATTAGGCAGAAGACTTCAGGTTTACGAGACTTGTGTGTTTTCGTTTTTCATCTTCACCACGTGGATTTGATTCGGGAACATCTGAATCTAATGCATGGTTTTCATTAGCACTATTTAAATCCCTTTAAAGTTTAAAAATGTTATTTTGCCATTGTGCATAGGATTTGGAAAAGGTCTAGGATGGTTATGCATGTTCCTAACCTGATCCAGGATTGGGAAATGAATAGATCCAGGTTTTCCCCTTCAATAGGCAATATCCAGATTACTCTCGTCCCATCCTTGGATCATTATGGTACATTAAACTATTCCTAGGGCTCCTAGATCTGGCTACAAAAAATTTAAAAAAAAAAAAAATGCTATTACAATAGAAACTTGGATTTAAAGTTTACCTTAGATTAGGATGTTCCCACATTAAATCCTATCAATGAATATTGGTCATATGCATAGTAGATCTTGCAATCCAAAAGTCTTCCTCTCGATGGCTTTCTTTATGCATCCTATCACATGAGGGGTGGAATCCTCTTAAAAGGTTGGAGGCTAATGCTCTCCTTTCTCTCTCTCTCTCGTGAATAAAAGAATGAACTCTTAAAAGTGAAGCCTTACCCCTCAAAAAGGGGTATTAATTTATGGGCTTCCATTAAGCTTAAGTGATTTGAGCCCATCTTAGACTTGAATCACTTAATGCAACTTACTTGGGTCCTAACTGATTAATTAGCTTCATTGGGCTTAAGTTAATCAATTAACCCAATTTAAAGATAACATTCACAAGCTCCTACGCAATCTTACATTTTTACCAAAATTCCTTTATGCATTCATGTAAATAGAGACTCAATTAACCCTCATAAATTGTGCTACCATGGAATATGAGTTTGAGCAGGGACCATTGAGACCCATAGAAAAATATTGGCTCTCTCAAAATCTATTTTTGAAGTTGACTCAATATCTCACTATAGAGAACCAACTACACTTTAGTATCCTATGATATTACAACGAGATACTACTAAGGTTTATTACCTACTATCCACTGCATATAGACTCTCCATGAATCGATGTTTGTAATCTAACAAGGAAAATTCTACCAATCTCTTAAGAATCCAATTCTAATCCTTAAGTTACAAATCCTCATATTATATGATCAACTAACATACTCTAACTTTCAAATATCATATGTCAAATTCCAATTAAGGAATTACTACGATCATAGTTTTCATGATCACACACACACACACACACACACACACACACACACACACACACACACACACACACACACACACACACACACACACACATATATATATATATATATATATATATATATATATATATATATATATATTTGTTAAATTTTTTTCTCTTATTTCATTTTTGTTTTTAAACTTTTGACTTTCTTTTATTTTAAGGAAGAAATAGGCTCATCACTTTGAATGTATTAATCTTCCCTTCTTGCAGTGATGGATTTAATTTCAAGTATCTTATATATATATATATATATATAAATCCAAGTTCAAATTCTTCAAAAAATTATCTTGGCGCCTTAAGAGAAAATTTTATCAAACTTAAATACACACACACACACACACACACACACACACACACACACACACACATATATATATATATATATATATATGAATATTTATAGTTTGACCTTTATGTAGGGAAATTGTAGTCATGACATGGAGCGACGTCATATTTTCAACACTTAAATGTTGAAATCTTCACATATGCCAATTAACTTGATTTAGATACATAGTAGTGTCTAAATTTTAACACTTCATTAAAAATTGGAATCATATTTAACACCCACGTAGATATGTTATAGCCTTGATGCTAGGCAATGTTGTATTTTTTATACTTAATGTGATTTAATTGTTAAAGTCTTCACTAATATAAATTGACTTCACTTAGATGCATAATAGTGTCAACTTCCAACGCTTAATTGAAATTGAAACATATTTGATACCCATGTAGACAAGTCATAACCTTGATGTGGAGATTGTTGTATTTTCGATATGTAATACAACTTATGTGGTATTTACTCATGCAAATTTGTTTGGCTTTGATGCATAGTGGTGTCCAACTTTTAACATTTAATAAAATTGATATTGCACTTAACACCCACATATTTCTTCTCTTATTTACATTTTTTTCTTTTTTTTTTTTATGGTAGTGATTGAACTTAAGTAATTTCCCTAAGTTGAATATCTACCCTTCATAGAGAGAGGATAAAGTCAAACATAGTTCAATGTGTGTGTGTGTGTGTGTATTTTAATTATATAACTTTGTCAAGACTAAATATTTTAATCTTGCAAGCATGCCCTAACTAGGGTTGCAACGTAGCTAGTTGGATTGGGTTAAGAGCCAACCCAAGCTCAACCTGAATTGAAATTATTAAATTTAGGTTGAGCTTGGGTTGATTATATGATAGTTGGGTTGGGTCGGGTTGGGTTAATAAAATCAATTCTAAATGCAAACACACAACATTCATTTGTTACATAACCTTTCTTTTACAAAGCCAAGCATATTACAATAGACCATGATAATATAATTTCTGTTTTTGGTAACAATTCTATGTTTTTTCCACATAAAGGATAAAGGCTTCAAAATTTCCTTGAAGAACCTACCTTCTCCTCTCTATCATCACTTTAGAAAGATAAAGTGAAAACCAGAAAAGGATATCTCAAAATTATTTTCAAATCAAACTTTTTCATCGTTTCCATGATTTATTAACTAAATTGTTGGCAATCAAAAACCAAGTAACAAAATGTGAACAACAATGGCAAAGTTGAACAACAATGGTGTTGAACGACGACTATAGCACTAAATAATGATGAAGAATCTTGAACTAGGGCTTAGGAACTTCTACTCTCTATCAAAGAATCTTGAATGATGGCAATAACATCGGATGACGAAAGAATCTTGAACTAGGGCTTAGGGATTTGAACAATATCAAAGGTTTGAACAACACAGAATGACGGAAGAACCTTGGACTAGGGCTCGAGGATTTTTCACTCTCTGTCGAAGAATATAATGGAAAGAGCCAAGGTATTATTTTTTTCAAGTTATATATATAGTCGGGTTCGGGTTGCCCAAGTCATCTAACCAAGCCCAAGTTGAATTTAATTTAGTTGATAAAAATGAACCCAAGCCCAACCCGAGTTACATAAAATGGTGCCCAAACTCACCTAAACATCGAGTTGGGTCGGGTTTGCTCACCCAAATTGCAACCCTAGCTCTAACTTTTGCCTAACTCACTTTTTTAGGTTTTCAATTTAGTGATTTTTTTTCTATGTCTTACATAATTTAAGCTCAAGTTGGTCAAAAGCAATATGTAGTTTAGGCTCATACTTTTAGGAGCATTTTTTATTTTATTTTTTTATCCAAGGGCAATAAATGCATGTTCTTGGAACAAAGTTTAATTAAGGGTTAAAGATGATTTATTTTCAACCAAACTTGTGGAGATTATTTTTAAAGTATTTTGGAGAACAAAAGAAGTCCAAAAGTCTCGATTAATGTTTGCTCATCTACAATGTTTGATCTCCCTAATATAGTGAATTGCAATCTATTGTTGTGCTCGATCTCTATGGCAAACCAATATGACATAGAAATCTCGAATCACCGTTGTATAGAAATAATGCAATAGAGTCATAGATTACTGTACTCTATAGCATATCAACAACTTTGCAACTCATTTAGTGGTAAAAAATAGTGAAAAATCCACAACAACATAGTTGTGTTCAAGTCCAAATGAACAGTCCTAGTATTTCTATCTACCAGTGGAGCTCATGAAATTTTCCTCCAACTTTTTATTTATTTTTTCATAATATTTTCCTCGATATTTTTTAAGGAAAGTACTAAGGAAAATATTATAACATTTTTAATATTTTTCTTTCCCTCTTATTTTTCACATCATCCAAACAAAGGAAAGTGATTTTCATTAACTTTTTTTTCTTTTCCTTTAACCTTTTTCGGAACCAAACACGCCCTTAAAGAAATAATGTCAATAGCAGTCATAGTACTCGTTCCCTACAAGACCCAAAAAGAGGTTTTGTTATTATAAAACTTTTTCATCAATTAATTAATTCTAATTCCTCACTTTCTAATAAGATCTTTTACGTGGATGTCTAGCTTTTGGGAAAAGTAAAAAATAAATAAATTTATTATAACTTAATACCTGAAAACAGGTCTTCTTATTAAAAAATTATCTTACGAAAAGTGCTATATATACCTAGTCCACTTGCCATAGGTATAGGCTTTTTTTTGTGCCTCCAAATGATTTATTAATTAATCTTCATGCTAGTGATCAGAAAATCTCTTCTATTACTCTTTTATTTAATTAATAATGTTATTCTCTTTGACTTATTTATCATGCACTTACCAATTGAAGTAACTTTCTTTAATAAGGATATAATATTCAATCACTCTGTCATTAATAAATGATCTCACATTATTTTCTATTCCATTTGTCGAGCACTTTCTTATTGACAATCACAGTATTAGCACTCATCATAAAATTCACTTGTCATTCTCATTATCAATATGGAGTACACCTCATATTTATCATTCATTTAAATATTAAAAAACAAATAATTATAATTAGATTTAAATATAAATATTTAATATTTTAAATATTTGAAGTCTCACGTTTGTTTAACATATTTACAATCTATTTAATAATAATTTTAAAAAGTGTTTTTATCTTAAAAAGTATTTAAAATAAAAATAAAAATTAGACTTTTGAAAAAAATTTAGAAAACACTTTAAAAAAATTTAAAAAATCATTTATAATATTAAAAAATCACTTATAATTTAAAAAATATATATATATTTTATAGGTAATTCTCATAAAAAAATATTTCTAAAAAAATATAATAAAATAATAACCATGAAATTGTATTTAAAAAATAAAAACAAAGCCATATCAATTAATAAAATATTAAATTTTAGTTATTAAATATTTTTCTATAAGGTTTGTAAATCCTTGGTGGCACATATATATCATTTCCATTTCATTTCTTAATCGTCTTATAAACACTTTAATCAAATTTCTTATTCTGATTCCATTTTCTTCTAATTTTAATTTTTTATTTTTATTTTGCTATTTGATCATAATTAAGTAAACATGCCATTAATTCATTCATTGTGGGTGGAATGACAGCATCATCAAATGTGTAAGTGGGTTGGCTTCGCATTTGAACAGGGTCAATATTCTAGGCAGTTAAAAAAAATTATATTTCTATACTGTCAAACACAAGCACTTCTAAAAGATGGCCCTCATCATATTCTAAAAACCAAATATGCACTACTTCTGGCTGTGATTTCTCCTTCCGGTTCTCTTTCAAAGATGTATATAATATTCCACACTCAGATTTATGCATCCATAAAGCTATGCTTAAAAGGACGTTATCTTCCACATTCTTATATCATTATGTAAAGTTGGTGTAATTAATATACGACTACTATTGAGACGATTTGTACATGATTATGATATTCCTCATTAGATTTTGTTCGTTTAATTATTTTGAAGTAGTGCGTACCACGTTCGTAGCATGAAAAGTGTAGAAAAAGTCTTTAGTACCCTTGCGTTAATATGATACAATTACCCATATATTTTATCATTTCAAAGCTTTGAAATAAATAAATTTTGTTTATTATACCAATATTTTTAAATTTATATTACTAATTTTAAACTTTGCTTGGATTATTATTAAGCACAACTTTCTATTTATTTTTATTTTTATTGGATTAATTTTAAATGAGATAAAAGGATATGAATAAACCTGTTGGAAAACTTTGGGTCATGTTCAGCCCAATTGGACCGCCCATAATGGCTATATATATAGTATGAGACGAATATAAAATTAAAACAATGAAAGAAAGATACACTATAAGAAAAAAGGTTTTTCTCGACGGTATTTGACTGTCATGGTAAGGGTTATATGTCATTGTAGCATTTCGATTCTATATATCATCTATCCCAATGTCAAGATAAGGGTATGAACAATCTTCACATATGTACACTATAAGGTAGGTATATTTCATTACTTATCATATGTCATGATCTCTCTAACATATGTTAAGATTAAAAGGAACATACGTCAAGGTTGCTCTAACATATGTCGAAGTTATGAACCACATAGGTCTTAGTGGGCACCATATATGTTAAGGATAGGTACCACATATGTCATGGTTGCTCCCATATATCTCAAATTTGAGTATCATGTAAGTCAAGATAGGGAATAAGTACAACTTTTAAGGTTGCCCCTAAAAAATTTTAAAATTATTTTTTAATATGAAAAATTGAACCTACTGCTATGTATAATCAATTTGATATTATTTAAGAATAATAATGACAATCAAATTATCATGATTTTATATATAATTAAAACATCTTTAATATACATTTGATTATTAATTAAAGCACAAATCAATGAACTTGTTTAAAGTTGTCCCCAATTTCTTTATATAGAAGAAACTCATATAATATACAACGAAATTAAAAACACAATATACATAAACTTAAATTAAGTTACTCATGTATATATCTACAACCAAGTCTCTTGCCTCCATCTTGAAGCATTACTTTTTATAGGAAAGCCTTAAATTTCCAACACCCAAACTTCAAATCTATAGCATAAAATATAGAGCATACTACACCTTTATTAGACAATAATAGGTTATTTCTTAATAACAAAGGTAAACAAACCAACTCTCAAATATTAAAATATTGATATAGCAAAAACATATGGAGGCAAAACTTAGGAGCAAAACCTAAAATAGAAATCATTTTAACCTAATGAAGTTTTCTTTTTTATCCAACCTCAACCAAAATATTTAACTATTTAGATCATTATTATGATTTTTGAAAAGTAAAAACTTAAACCAATTCAAAAGTACTAACATCTAATTCAACAACATATGTATAATAAGCAATGGAACTTTATAGCAATTGTAATGGCCTTCCTAGTAAGAACACTCCCACATAAGTTAGATAGAGACTATGACAGAATAAGTCTAAATTCTCTCTCTCCATCCTATATTAATAAAATACTAACCACTAAAGATTAAGTAATCGGTTAAAACTAAGAAAAATGTTTTTATATATAATTATAATTACATATCATAGTGGACAACATTTTTTATACCCTCTGCATGCAAAGCCAACGTGTTGTTATTAAATATTAAAAAAACTCATTGCATCATTTTTAATGGAATTGTACTATTCTTAAAATTAAATAAAAAATAAAATGACAAAATTACCATTTCTTTTTCATTTCATACTTTTCTAACTTATATGGTCTCCCAACTTCTTTAGAGATTTTATTTTTAATTTTGTCATATATTCTAACTTACCATAATTGCAAATTGGAATACAATTTTTTATACTAAATTTATATATATATATATATATATATATATATATATATATATATATATATATATATATATATATATATTAATATTATGTATATTAAATATTTTAATAAGTGAATTGAAAAACTAAAAAATAAATTTTAAAACAAATAATAAAAGACTATACTCACCCCTTTCAGTATTTTTTTCCATAATATGTTAAACTCTCAAACACTATTAAACTTTATATGATAAAATTGAAAGTGTCATATTGTATTATTTTAAATATCAATTTAGATTGATTAAAGTCAAACTTATTTGGCATGAAGGACGTACACGTCAAAGTGCACAATCTAATAAAAACGAAAAAAAAAAAAATTGTCATTTTCTTTATATATTTAACACAAAAAATTTGACTTAAAAATTTACTTATATATATCAAATAATTAATTAATAAGAGAAAATAATAATATATTAAAAAATGAAACATAAAAGAAGAAAGCTTACAAGTTGCAAAACACGCCCTGTATGAAATCTATGGATTTAAGTGAAAGGTTGTGGCTTTACCTAGTAGAAACAACGAAGCTTTAAATAATAGAAAATAAAATGTATATACCACTTTAACATAAGAGGAGTTTGGTGCCGGCCTAATGTTTTCTTTGGCCAGGTTTTTCTATGATAACCATGATAAATAATATAATATAAAAAATAGAAGTATTCACATAACCATGAAGTAAAATGTATATATATATATATATATATATATAGATATATATTCTAACACTTTCTTTTTTACATTCTAATCATTAAAGTGAATATATGACTCACTACCATAAGAGAACAGGTAGCATCCTACATTAAGCATTAAGATCCCACTCCACAAAGTGGTACTCGACAATTGGGTTGATGCTCAACTCTACATCTACGTTTTTACCTGGCCACCTTAACCAACTCAACCTCTTTTTAAATGCAATCACTAACACGTTACCATATGACTCTATCATTAAACCCGCCATCTAAACCTGTGGGGGCCCAATTTGTAGCATGTTTGGAGATAGATATATATATATATATATATATGTGGACTCCGCATTTTGCTCAATGCCTTCTCACTTGATGGCTCGATTTGTTTTTCATTTATGTATAAAAAAATGATTTTTAGAAAAAAGATTTGGAGTTGCCACTTATTTTAATTTTTTTAAAGAGAAAACAAAATAAGAAAGAAAACTCTGTGTGACTCCTTATTTGGAAAAGACATGTATGCAAAAATAGAATCTGGATTTGGAGGTCAGGTTACTTATTGGGAATGTGCAGTAGTGAGCCATAGCACCCCTTTAAGCCCTTATACATACGGTCTTCACTAAACGAATTAAGAGAATTGTGACAATTAATTAATTAATTATAGATACCAATATTAAATGAACGAAACAATATGCACAAAGATGATGACAAAATAAAATTACAAGAATATACAAAATAAATGACCACAGAATTATGCAAATTGCTTTATAGAACTAATTAAAAAAGAAAGATATTTAAAAAAAATTAGTTTTATGAAAATTTCAAATGATTTTATTAAAAACAATTTTGAATGTGTGCTTTCAATTTATTTATTTACAAAAAAAGAATCAATTTATTTTCTAAATTTCATTTGTATTCAATTTTCAAAAAATTTATTTATACTTATTGTATCAAAAGAATCTATTACAAAATTTTAATTTGGGCACAAAATTTTTTTTACTTGCTTTTACTAGAAAATAATGAATTTTTACAATTTTATTTACAAAAGTATTTCAATTTGTTTTCATTTAAAAAAAAAAGTGACTTATACAAATTATTAAAAAAAAAAAACTTTATTTGCAAAAGAATTTTTAATTAAAAATTAATTTTTGGGACAACTTTATTTACAAAACAATTTTTGGACAATTATTATTAAAATAATTTTTCAAATTCCATTAAAAATTTTTTTTTTTGGATTTTTCTAAAAGCATTTTTCTGAATTTTTATTAATAAAAAACTTTCTTTTATTAAGAAAAATATTTTAAAATTATTATTTTATTAAAAAATATTTACTGAATTATTCATTTTATTTAAACAAATATTTTAATTTGTTCGATATTCAATTCTGTACACACTAGATAAATATATACAAACGAATATTTACAAGAACTAATAAAAATAAAACAAAATAAAAGTGAGAAATAAAATGTATACTCAAATAAGCTTACAACAAGCTCAATGTTTTTCTGCAACTTTTTTATTCTCGCTTTCTTCCATGAAATTCCATGTTCCATGTGTTATAATCCATACTCAGCCAACATAATTGTAGAATAAGCTCATGCAAAAACAAAAATAGTCCAAATGTAAATATACAGAAATATACAAAGTTCAAAACAAATATTCGAGCCCAAATCCAAACTTCAAATTAGTCCGATAAATTTCATCAATCAAAATGGGCCAAAATTAGTAAGTATAACCTAACAAAAATATCTTACATGTCATAGGCCCTAATATAAAATTTTCAAATTAATAGCCAAAATATAAACTCAATTAATCAAACCCAAAACATGATAAATTAAAATAAATCTCATTAGACCTAAATTTAATATCTCATAATCCAAGCCTAATTTAATATACAAACCTAAATTCAAAACCAAAATCAACCCAATTTAATATGCAAACTCACATCCAAAATATACCGTAATATTATATCATGTCCAAATTAAATAATTAAAATTAGTACAATCATATAAATTATCAATTAATCTAACCCAAATTAGCCAATTCTAAATTAATTCACCAACAATAAATTATCCCAAATTTCATATTAATTTACAAACAACAAATTAACCTAAATTTTATACTAATTAACAAAGCTCAAACATAAGACCCACAAACAAACATAAATGCACAAGCCCAATTTCAACAACAATTACTATTAAAATCAAATCAAGAAAAATAAAGAAATAATAATAATAATAATAATAATAATAATAATAATAATAATAATAATAATAAATTGTGCACTTTGACATGAAGGACACGTCAAAGTGCACAATTTAATAAAAACGAAAAAAATTATCTTTTTATTTATATATTTAATAAAAAAATTTGACTTAAAAATTTACCTATATATATATATCAAATAATTAATTAATAAGAGAAAATAATAATATATTAAAAAATGAAACATAAAAGGAAGAAAGCTTACAAGTGGCAAGACACGACCTGGTATGAAATCTATGGATTGAAGTGAAAGGTTGTGGCTTTTACCTAGTAGAAACAACGAAGCTTTAAATAATAGAAAATAAAATGTATATACCACTTTAACATAAGAGGAGTTTGGTGCCGGCCTAATGTTTTCTTTGGCCAGGTTTTTCTATGATAACCATGATAAATAATATAATAAAAAATAGAAGTATTCACATAACCATGAAGTAAAATATATATATATTCTAACACTTTCTTTTTACATTCTAATCATTAAAGTCATATAAGTGCATATATGACTCACTGCCATAGGAGAACAGGTAGCATCTTACATTAAGCATTAAGGTCCCCACCCCACAAAGTGCATGGTACTCGAAAATTGGGTTGATGCTCAACTCTACATCTACCATTTTACCTGGGCCACCTTAACCAACTCAACCTCTTTTTAAATGCAATCACTAACACATTACCATATGACTCTATCATTAAACCCGCCATCTAAACCTGTGGGGGCCCAATTTGCATGTTTGGAGATATCTATATCTATATATATATGTGGACTCCGCATTTTGCTCAATGCGTTCCCACTCAATGGTGTGACTCATTTTTCGTTTATTTGTAAAAAATTGATTTTTCGAAAAAAGACTTGGAGTTACCAGTTATTTTAATTTTTTTTAAAGGGAAAACAAAATAAGAAAGAAAACCTTGTATGACTCCTTATTTGGAAAAGACATATATGCAAAAACAAAATCTGGATTCGGGGGTAGGTTACTTATTGGGAATGTAAGGTGGTGAGCCGTAACACCCCTTTAATCTCGTATACATACGGTCTCTACTAAACGAATTAAAGGAATTATGACAATTAATAAATTAATCATAAGTACCAAAATTAAATGAATGAAACAATATACACAAAGATGATGACAAAATAAAATTACAAGAATGTACAAAATAAATGACAATAGAATTATGCAAATTGATTCATTGAACTAATTAAAAAAGAAAGATATTTGAAAAAAAAAATAGTTTTTTGAAAATTTCAAAGGATTTTATTAAAAATAATTTTGAATGGATGATTTCAATTTATTTATTTACAGAAAATGAGTCAATTTATTTTCACAATTTCATTTGTATTCAATTTTCAGAAAAGTTATTTACGCTTATTGTACAAAAAAATTTATTACAAAATTTCAATTTGAACACAAAAATTATTTTTACTTGCTTTTACTAGAAAATAATGAATTTTTACAATTTTATTTACAAAAGTATTTCAATTTGTTTTCATTTAAGAAAAAGTGACTTATACAAATTATTAAAAATATAAATTTATTTTCAAAAGAATTTTTAATTAAAAATTAATTTTTGGGACAACTTTATTTACAAAACAATTTTTGGATAATTATTATTAAAAACAAATTTTCAAATTCCATTAAAAACTTTTTTTTTTTTTGATTTTTCTAAAAGCATTTGTTTGAATTTTTATTAATAAAAAACTTTCTTTTATTAAGAAGAATATTTTAAAATTATTATTTTATTAAAACATATTTACTGAATTATTCATTTTATTTAAATAAAATTTCTGATTTGTTCGATATTCAATTTTGTACACACTCAATAAATATATACAAACAAATATTTACAAGAACTAATAAAAATAAAACCAAATAAAAGTGGGAAATAAAATCTGTACCCAAATAAACTTACAATAAGCTCAATGTCTTCCTACAACTTTTTTATTCTCACTTTCTTCCATGAAATTTCATACTCCACATGTCTTAAATCCATACTCAGCCAACAGAATTGCATAATAGGCTTATGCAAAAACAAAAATAACCTAAATGTAAATATCTAGAAATGTACAAAGTTCAAAACAAATATTCGAGCCCAAATCCAAACTTCAAATTAGTTTGACAAATTTCGTCAATCAAAATGGGTCCAAATTAGCAAATATAACCCAACAAAAATATCTCACATGTCATAGGCCTTAATCTAAAATTTTCAAATTAATAGCCAAAATATAAACTCAATTAATCAAACCCAAAACATGATAAATTAAAATAAATCCCATTAGGCCTAAATTTAATATCTCATAATCCAAGCCTAATTTAATATACAAACCTAAATTCACAACCAAAATCAACCCAATTTAATGTGCAAACCCATATCCAAAATCTACCGTAATATTATATCATGTCCAAATTATATAATTAAAATTAGCACAACCATATAAATTATCAATTAATCTAACCCAAATTAGTCAATTCTAAATTAATTCACCAACAATAAATTATCCCAAATTTCATATTAATTTACCAACAACAAATTAACCTAAATTCCATACTAATTAATAAAGCCCAAACATAAGGCCCACAAACAAACATAAATGCACAAGCCCAATTTCAACAACAATTACTATTGAAATCAAATCAAGAAAAATAAAGAAAAAATAGTAATAATAATGAGAGAAAATGGGAGGGGGTCACTTGTTGACAGTGGCTCGCCAACGGCGATTGGCCGGTGGTCTTGCCAGCGATGGTGAAAGGTGATAGATTTTTAGGAAACAAAAATAAAATAAAAGAAAAAAAATGAAAAGGAAGAGTAGTCAAACACAGAAGAAATGGGAGGAAGAAGAAAAAATGGGGTTGTGAGGGTGGTAGTCGTGAGTGGCAATGTGTGGGTAGGAAGAAGAGAGAAGAAAAAAATGGAAGAGAAAATGGGGGTCGACCGTGTGTGGGTGTTGGGAGTGGAGTGTGTGGAAAGGGATGGCAAGCAGAGAATAAGCAAAAAAAATGAGGAAAAGAAATCAGTTGGTCGTTTGATGTGTGAGTCGTGTAGTGTGTCTCCTATAAGTTAGAGAGCCAAGAGGAAGAAGTGTATGCAAAGTAGAGAAAAATAATGGAAAAAAAAATCAAAAGAGAGAAGTTGGAGGGGGTGGGGGTATGGGGAGTGGCTTAGACGTGTAGGAGAATGGAATGGGTAAGGAGAGTCGGTGGAGTGGGTAGAATGAGGAGAAAGAGGAAGAGAGGAGAAATGAGAGAGAAAAGAAAAAATAAATATAAATAACTAAATAAATAAATATAATAATAATAATAATAACAAATAAAAATAAAAATAAAACAATTTATAAAATAATAAAAACTAAGAATTAAAGGGTGTAAGTGGGCCAAACATTTAAGATGTAATCGAGATTTAAATCTAAGAATAAAATTGGGCTTAAAATTAATGTAAAAATAAAATTGGGATAAATTTTGGAGTCTACAAATATGCCCATCTTCGGTAGAGTCCACGAGTAAAGTGAGTGTATACACAAACGAAACGAAGTGGGCTTTGCTGAAGAAAAATAAAGACTACCAAATTTGTCCCAATATGACATGAGCTCTCTTAAACCAAAACAAGAACAAAGAGGCTCTAAAACCCTACAAAAATGAAATGGCAAGAACAAAAACTCCTAAGGTACCCTTAAAGTTACACCATGGATCCAGACTCTCTCCAAAAAGTCTCCAAAAGTGACTTAAAAATCGATGTCGAAGTTGAGTAGCAGTCGAACCACCTAGGAGCACAGAAACAAATGCAAACAAAAGGAAAAACCACACATGTACTATACGAAGTAGGATGAAATATGAAACTGTGAGGACAAGGTGTGAAAAGATTGGAGTCACCTAAATCTAAAGGAATGAAATGGATGTGGTCATAATGACCAGAATCATTGAAATAAGGAAAAGAGATGGGACGTGGTCGCAATGACCGAAATCATCTAAAACAGATGAGACGCGGTCATCATGACTGAAATCACCAAACTAAAGAAAGGAATGGGACGTGATCGCCATGATCGAAATCACCAGACTGAAGGAATGAACAAGACGTGGTCGCAATGACCAAAATCACCTAAGACCAAAGGAAAGACAGGACACTGTCTCAATGACTGAAATCATCTAAAATAGACGAAAATGATGGGACGTGGTCGTAATGACCGAAATCATCTAAGACCAAAGGAAAGATGGGACATGGTCTAAATAACCGAAATCACCTAAAATAGAAGGAAAGACGGGACACGGTCTCAATGACTAAAATCACCTAAAATAGATGGGACACGATCATCATGATCAAAATTACCTAAAACAGACAGGATACGGTTGTAATGACCGAAATCACCTAAAACAAATTGAAAGACGAGAAGCGGTCTCAATGATCGAAATCACCTAAAACAGATGGACGTGATCGCCATGACCAAAATCACCTAAAACAGATGGAACGTGGTCGCCATGGCTGAAATCACCTAAAACAGATGAGACACAATTGTCATGACCGAAATCACCTAAAACATAGACAGGATGTGATTGTCATAGTCGAAATCACCTAAAATGGACGAGACACGGTCATGATGACCGAAATTACCAGATTAAAGGAAGGAACAAGATAGGGTCACAATGACCGAAATCGCCTAAAACAGACGGGATGCGGTCGTCACGACTAAAATCACCTAAAACGAATGGGACGCAGCCGCAATGACCAAAATCAGCTAAAATAGACAGGATGCGATTGCCATGACCGAAATCACCTAAAACATAGACTGGATGTGGTTGTCATGACCAAAATCACTAGACTTAAGGAATGAATGGGACGTAGTCGCCATGATCGAAATCACTTAAAACATACAAGACACGGTCGCTATGATCGGAATCACCTAAGACAGAAAAGACATGATCGTCATGACCAAAATCACCTAAATCAGATGGGACGTGGTCACAATGACCAAAATCACCTAAAATAGATAGGAAACGATCGCTATAACCGAAATCACCAAAAACAGATGAGATGTGGTATCCATGATCAGAATCACCTAAGATAGACAAGACATGGTCGTAATGACTGAAATCACCTAAAGCAAACGGGACGCGGTTGCCAAGACCGAAATCACCAAATTAAAGGAAAAAGCGGGACATGATCTCAATAACCGAAATCGCCTAAAACATACGAGATACGGTCGCCGTGACTGAAATCACCTAAAACAGATGAGACGTGGTCACCATGACGGAAATCACCTAAAATATACCGAACACAGTCGCCATGATTGAAATCACCTAAACTAAAGGAAAAAATAGGATGCGGTCAAAATGAATGAAATCGCCTAAAACAAACAGGACGTGGTCGCCATGACCGAAATCACCTAAAACATAAAGGAAATAAGGGACACGGTCTTAATGATTGAAATCACCTAAAACAGACAGGATGTGGTCACCATGACTGAAATCACCTAACTAAAGGAAGGAATGGGACACAGCCACCATGATCGAAATCACCTAAACTAAAGGAAGAAACGAGACATGGTCACAATGATCAAAATCACCTAAAGCAGACGGGACATAGTCGTAATGACCGAAATCACCTAAAACATATGAGACATGGTCGCCATAACCAAAATCACCTAAAACAGACGAGATGCGGTCGCCATGATTGAAATCATATAAAACATATGGGACGCGGTCGCCATGACCAAAATCACCTAAACTAAATGAAAGAATAGAACATGATCACAATGACCGAAATAACCTAAAACAGATGGGACGCGGTCTTAATGACTGAAATCACCTAAAACATACGAAAAATGACAAAGATGAGACCGATCATATAAGGTATAGTCTATGCTAAAGATAAAACTGACTGACATGATGATGATCTAACCAGATGGCTCAAAGCCAAAGGATGTTAGAGATAGTGATGCAAACAGACTCGACACAGAAGGGGATATGCCCTAGTATGACAACTCACAAGGATCGACAACTAGATCAAAATGCAATGAAGTTTACTAAAGATCTGATGATCTCAAAGAAGGGGGTATGCCCTAGTATGAGCCTTGTAAGGGTTGATAACTATGTCGAATGGTAATGAAACCTACTAAAGGTCTAATGAACTCAAACAAGGGGGGATGCCCTAGTATGCAAATCATGAGGGTCGAAAACTAAGTTGAAAGGTGAGTGAAGTCTGCTGAAGGTTCGATGATCTTAAAGAAATGGGTATGCCTTAGAATGTGCTGGTGAAAATACTGAGATATGGAATGTCACAAGAACTGTTGTACTCTGGGATATGCTCGTCAACCATGTAATGAAGATGTTTAACCTCAAATGCAAATGCCAAATAGGACCATGTATCAGAAAACTATGTTGACAATAAAAATGACTGATGGATAAAAACAATAATGACCATTACACAAAATCCAAAATGCAAGCAAGTTAAAACTTAACATGTCAACTGTTAAAATAAAAGCATCGTCACTAAAAAGAAAAAAAAAATCAGTAATCTGTCAAGCTCTACTATCATGGAAGATATTAAACCCAAAGTCTAAAAGATGTATGAAAGCTCGACCAGAGGACTCAAGGACTGATCTACATCATCCCCTAATCAAGAGAGTAAGGTGTGAGGTTATGTGTCATAGTGAAATGTGTGGGCCAAAAGAAGGAAAATATCGGTCAAACTCTAATAGGGTAGATATAAGCATGAAGGTATCGAGAGTGGAATGTCTAGGTATGAAATGTAAGGAAGGTAGGTATTCGAGATCATCCAAGTATGCTGAGGAGATTAAACCCAAGTTGTCACCAAACCCATGATCCATCAAAATCCTCCATCGAATGGTTATACCTCAATGTTAACGCATCAAACAAGGTGGCTATGCCTTCGTATGAAATGATGCTAACAGGAAATGATCCAAAGATCTGAATATCACGCATCAGATGCTCTAACATAATGAATGAATCTGATCACTCTCCAAAAGATGGATATGCCCTAGTGTATATCACATCATCCCAAATATCCACCACCGATAAGAAGGGTATGCCCCAGTATAAAGTAGTGCATCCAAATCAACAACTGCCGAGAGGGGCCATGCTTTAGTTTTTGTTAACAAATCAATCAATCTCAACTCATCCTACCATTGAAAATGAAAACATCTCAACACGACCCATGGACTCCTAATCTTCATGCTCCAATGTAAAAAAGAATCTAATCACCTCCTAGGAACAACTATGTCCTTAGAATCCATCATCAATTGAGAGAAGTATGCCCTTGTGTAATGGTCATCTTAAAATCAACCCTCGATCGAGAAATGCGTGCTCCCCAATGTGATGTATCAAGCAGAATGGTTGCATACCTGATAAAAACTCTCTAAGGTGGTTATGCCCTAGTGTAGGGTTATACCACAACTCCTGGTTCATGACAATCAAAATGCTCTCCGACCGATCCTAAGTATCGCCCACATGAGAGCTATTGAACACAATGTGTGATGTTATGGCCTCAAGGTGGTCTTAATACTCGGGACATAACGTAGGCTAGGGTAATAAGGTGAAGAAATGAATGGAAACTAGGCTCAATAATCCCAATGATAAAACCTCATACCCTCATGTATAAGATGCAATATGTATAGAGAGTCTTATAAATAATGGATATGAGGACGTCCAATATGAATATATCGGTGATGAAGAAAGAATCCAAGATGAATATATCAATGATGAAAGAGAAGAAAGGAATAATATCGAACTACTAATGGGATGTACAAGAATGATGTGTGAAAAATATCGAACATAGAATGTAAATTGATATGAACAAAGAACAATGTAGGCAAGGCAAACGAAATATTATGAGAGGATCAAATAGATCGAAGGAAAATGAATGAGCACTAATCCACTCAAATCAAGTCATTGAGAACAGTCAAATCATTAACATATGGACTAATGGAGAAGACAATAATTCGAAGTCCCTAAGGAAAATGTCATCCTTCTCTCACACATAAGATACATAATAAGATAGGCACAAAGAAATGTGGGCCTCCGAAAGCCCACATACAAACTCTCACAAGCAATTGACTAAAAAAAAAAAACTATCAATAACCAATATCTACACTAAATGGAAAATAACACAGTATACATACATAAATACATGCGCTTATTCTTTTTTTTCTTTTTTGTGTTTTTTTTTGTTTACTCACACATACTTTGAATATTAATAAATGAGCTCCTTTGAGAATATATAATGAAATTGATATACTCTCAAACAATGACGTGTACAAACTTTCTCTGACAAAATGACCTTCTCAACTAAGGATCTCTTAACCAATGTCCATGAGATAGGAATGAAAGGGGACATGATCGTCTTAAATGCACTGAAATATGAAATATCATCACTCATGGCATAGAAATAAATGCGATGATAAAGACAAAGGATATAAACAATGAGGTATGATGAAAAATGATGGTAGGACAACAAAATAATAATAATGAAGAAGATGAGTCAGTAGTCCATGGCTCATGAGATTCTTGAATAAAACATATATACACCAAAGGACCCTTATCCCAGTGTAAAAGGTGAGCAAGGCTATAAGAAAGAAAATACTATGATGCTCATGCGAGGCTCAAAGGGCTAGCAATGGTCCAAATGTCAATAAAGATAATAGGGCATGAGCTAATCGAAATGAAAGTCACTCATCCTACGACCACAATCTCAAACATCGTGCTCTCAAACCCTCAAATGATCAATACTGAAGATTGATGTCCATCTAATATAACCATCTGGAATCATGCACCAAACCGTAGTCCAAATGCTCTATAATAATCTCAAAGATAATCCTCTCAAAGCAAAGTAAATGATGATCACATCAAGCACAACTGCTCATCACAAGCCAACTCTCATCATACAAGATCAATCTCTATACTCATGGTAGAATAAGCGATAGTCTTATCAAGCAATCGACCAATCCTCACATCGTAAGCCACCTAAAGATCATAAGCCATCCTTTGCCATGCAAAGTCAACCATGGGCTCAAACTCCTCACACTTTACTTGGTTGGATCAAAGAGAAAATGTGCAAAGATAGAACAACTAGTTATGGAAAGGTCATGTAATGGTGTCAAGGGTGATGTTGTGTAAAACTCATAATAGGTAGATGTATGCCGAAGTAAAGTCCAAGTGTGGGAGTGAGTAAGGTACTGCTTTGATCATAAAAAGATGGGTCACAGTCTTAAATTCCCTAGGTCAAATCTCCGATCCTAGGCTAATAAGTTCAATATCCTCCATGATAGGTTAGGCCTTAAGACAACAATGTGCGAATGAATAGACGCCTCAATTAAAAAGTACAACACATCATATGCTATATGGTCTTGTGATGGCAATCTAAAACTAAATAAATGACAGAAATAAGGTCATAAAGGTGTCCACTGTAAGATGGCTACAAATGTGACTAAAGAATTTTTATTAATAATCCAGAAAATGAATGAGGCGTGAAAAACAACACTATCATGAGATTGATACTCCATCTATAAAAAAATATCTCTTATTCACTTTCAACCTAAGCTCAATAAAAAAAAAATGATAAGGTGATAAAGGCAAACCTCTCAAAAATGGTGTGAATGTGAAAACATGCCTTTTACCTTTCTGTAATGAAAATATAGGATTGAAAATAGAAATAGGCAAATTGACCAAAGAATTAAGTACCAAGCCCATGACACATGAAGAATGTAAAATGTGAGCATAATCAATCAACATATCCCAAAATGTCAAGCAGAAAGTGACAACAAAGCGAAAGAATGTGTCAACTCAAGAAAAGAAGACTATCTAAAGTCCTAGGGAGAAAGTGTGCTAAACTCAACGAGCGACAAGAAGAAACCAAAACCATATAGCAAGGGATGGTCCGACTGATACTCAAACTCGCACCGATATCTAAGCACTCTCAACTGGAGACCAAAAAAATGGAGTATTGGATCCAAACTATAACTAAAGAGGCTCTAAAAACCCTCAGATGCACCCACGTGTAGGAAGGAAGTCCTAGTCGAAGGATCTAAGGCTAAACCTACAAGGTCAAGGCAAATCTAAAAAGAAAAATGAGTGGACTTTAAAGGGTCTCTAGCAGAAGCAATCGTACCCTTTAGCAGTACGCAATCTCCCACATGTCTCCAAAAAGACAGGAGTGTCTCCATGCAAGGTGGTCATCACCTCCACACACGCACTATCTCGCATCCTAGAGTGTTTCTTAATTATGAAAGCTCTCACATCTCTCAACACTCAGTGGTAATCTAAGGTGCACAGTGAGTAGTGTGAGTGCATCCAAAAATCCTATCAAACTAAGCAAAGAGAAAACACATTGGTCACACAAATATCCTGAAATCTAGCTCTAGGTTATACAAGACTTCAAAGATCGGACTCCAATCAACATCAATATGTCGATCTCCTCTAGAATGATCCCAAACATCAATATAACCCATTGCTAGACCCTATTCCTAACCACTAGCTCGATCGAAGAAATAAGTACACACAAGGCCTCATATATGCAAATGTGAGAACCAAAAAGAAGGAAATGACTGAAACTAGAGGGTCAAAAATAAGGGGATAGATATGTGACCCACATAGACAAGCAACGCATGCAGTCACACAGAAAAAGAGCAGTCATGCACCAAGCAGTCATGCAAAACATGTATATATCATCCAAATCTACACACAAGCCAAACAAAAAGTATGATAAATGAGATGAATGTATAACAAGGATAGCATGCTCCATGATAATCATGATAATATACAAGCAAGAGAGTCAACACTAATACAAACAAGATGTACAGCAATGTGAACATACATGTTAAAGTGAGTAGGATAATCATGGCAATAATATAATCAATATGTGAAGACAATCAAATGAATCAATCAATATCATCAGCATGTCAATGTCCTAAATGGATATAGAAATCCAGCTTAGAAAATTGTCACATCAAAACTCTCAATTTACTATGAACACTCATGCATAGAAAAACACAAAAAGAGAGGGGTACTCACTGATTGACCAATCAAACGTCATATTTTCCTCAACTCGAGTTTAAGTTTGACCCTCTAAACATCCCCAATGGAGTTGCCATTTTGTGGACCCTGCATTTTGCTCGATGCATTCCCACTCGATGGCACGACTCGCTTTTTGTTTATTTGCGATTGATTTTTAGAAAAAAAAACTTAGAGTCATCACTTATTTTAAATTTTTTTAAAGGGAAAACAAAATAAGAAAGAAAACCATGTGTGACTCCTTATTTGGAAAAGACATGTTAGCAAAAACAGAATCTGGATTCGAGGATCAAGTTACCTATTGGGAAGGTACGGTGGTGAGCCATAACACCCCTTTAAGTCTGTATACTTATGATCTCTACTAAACAAATTAAAGGAGTTATAACAATTAATTAATTAATCATAGATATCAAAATTAAAGGAATGGAACAATACACACAAAGATGATGACAAAATAAAATTACAAGAATATACAAAATAAATGACAATATAATTACGAAAATTGATTTATTGAACTAATTAAAAAAGAAAGATATTTGAAAAGAAAATTAACTTTCTGAAAATTGAAAAGGATTTTATTAAAAACAATTTTGAATGAGTGATTTCAATTTATTTATTTACAAAAAATGAGTTAATTTATTTTCTCGATTTCATTTGTATTCAACTTTCAGAAAAGTTATTTATACTTATTATATCAAAAGAATTTATTACAAAATTTCAATTTGGGTACAAAAATGATTTTTACTTGCTTTTACTAGAAAATAATGAATTTTTATAATTTTATTTACAAAAGTATTTCAATTTGTTTTCATTTAAGAAAAAGTGACTTATACAAATTATTAAAAAAAAAAACTTTATTTGCAAAAGAATATTTAATTAAAAATTAATTTTTGGGACAACTTTATTTACAAAACATTTTTTGGACAATTATTATTAAAAACAATTTTCCAAATTCCATTAAAAACAATTTTTTTTGGATTTTTCTAAAAGCATTTTTCTAAATTTTTATTAATAAATTAAAAAACTTTCTTTTATTAAGAAGAATATTTTAAAATTATTATTTTATTAAAATATATTTACTGAATTATTCCTCTTATTTAAACAAAATTTATTTTTTGCTCGATATTTAATTTTGTACACACTCAACAAATATATACAAACAAATATTTACAAGAACTAATGAAAATAAAACCAAATAAAAGTGGGAAATAAAATGTGTACCCAAATAAGCATACAATAAGCTCAATGTCTTCCTACAACTTTTTGATTCTCACTTTTTTCCATGAAATTTCGTGCTCCACGTGTCATAGATCCATACTCAGCCAACAGAATTGTATAATAGGCGCATGCAAAAATAAAAATAGCTCAAATGTAAATATCCAAAAGTGTACAAAGTTTAAAACAAATATTCGAGCCCAAATCCAAACTTCAAATTAGTCCAATAAATTTTGTCAATCAAAATGGGTCCAAATTAGCAAATATAACCCAACAAAAAATATCTCACATGTCATAGGCCCTAATCTAAAATTTCCAAATTAATAACCAAAATATAATCTCAATTAATCAAACCCAAAACATGACAAATTAAAATAAATCCCATGAGGCCTAAATTTAATATCCTATAATCCAAGCCTAATTTAATATACAAACCTAAATTCACAACCAAAATCAACCCAATTTAATATGCAAACCCACATCCAAAATATAATGCAATATTATATCATGTCCAAATTAAATAATTAAAATGAGTACAACCATATAAATTATCAATTAATCTAACCCAAATTAGACAATCTAAATTAATTCACCAACAATAAATTATCCCAAATTTCATATTAATTTACCAACAACAAATTAACCTAAATTCCATACTAATTAACAAAGTCCAAGCATAAGACCCACAAACAAACATAAATGCACAAGCCCAATTTCAACAACAATTACTATTAAAATCAAGTCAAGAAAAATAAAGAAAAAATAGTAATAATAATAATAATAATAATAATAATGAGAGAAAATGGGAGAGGGTTGCCAACTGACAGTGGCTCGTTGGCGGCAATTGGTTGGTGGTCTTACGGCGACGGTGAGGGGTGATAGATTTTTAGGAAACAAAAATAAAATAAAATAAAATAAATGAAAAGGAAGAGTAACCAAACAAAGAAGAAATAGGACGAAGAAAAAAAATGAGGTTGTGAGGGTGGTAGTCATGAGTGGCAGTGTGTGGGTAGGAAGAAGAGAAAAGAAAAAAAATGGAAGAGAAAATTGGGGTCGGCCATGTGTGGGTATTGGGAGTAGAGTGTGTGGAAAGGGATAGCAAACAGAAAATAAGCAAAAAATAAAAATAAAAAAAATCGGCAAGTCGTCTGGTGTGTGGGTTGTGTAGTGTGTCTCCTATGAGCTAGGGAGCCATGAGGAAGTGTATGGGGGGAGTAGAGAAAAATAATGGAAAAAAAATAAATCAAAAGAGAGAAGTTGGAGAGGGGTATGGGGAATGACTTAGTAGTGTAGGATAATGGAATGGGTATGAGGAATGGCTTAGACGTGTAGGGGAAGGGAATGGGTAAGAGGAGTCAGTGGAGTGGGTAGGATGAAGAGAAAGAGGAACAGAGAGGAGAAAGGATAGAGAAAAGAAAAAAAATAAAAAATAAAAATAAAAATAAAAATATAATAATAATAATAATAATGATAATAACAAATAAAAATAAAAATAAAACAACTTAAAAAATAATAGAAACTAAGAATTAAATGGTGTAAGCGGGCCAAACAATTCAAATGTAATCGAGATTTAAATCTAAGGATAAAATTGGGCTTAAAATTAATGTAAAAATAAAATTGAGACAAATTTTGGGGTCTACAAATATGCCCCTCTTCAGTAGAGTCCATGAGTAAAGTGAGTGTATACACAAACGAAATGAAGTGGGCTCTGCTGAAGAAAAAGTAAGACCACCAAATTTGTCCTAATATGACAAGAGCTCTCTTAAACCAAAATAAGAACAAAGAGGCTCTAAAACCCTACAAAAATAAAATGGCAAGAACGGAAACTCCTAAGGTGCCCCTAAAGTTACACCATGGATCGAAACTCCCTCCGAAAAGTCTCCAAAAGTGACTCAAAAATTGATATCGAAGTTGAGTAGCAATCGAACCACCAAGGAGCACAAAAACAAATGTGTATAAAGGAAAAAACCACACATGTACTATACGAAGTAGGATGAAATATGAAACTGTGAGGACAAGGTGTGAAAAGATTAGAGTCACGTAAATCTAAAGGAATGGATGGGAATGGCTAGGGGAAGTTGGTGGAGTAGGTAGGATGAGAAGAAAGAGGAAGAGAGAGGAGAGATAATAGAGAAAATAAAATAAAATAAAATAAAAATAACATTAAATAAATAAATAAAATAAAATAAAAATACAATATAATAATAATAATTACAAATAAAAATAAAAATAAAACAATTTACAAAATAATAAAAACTAAGAATTAAAGGGTGTAAGTGGGTCAAACAATTCAGATGTAATCGGGATTTAAATCTAAGGATAAAATTGGGCTCAAAATTAATATAAAAATAAGATTGAGACAAATTTTAGGGTCTACAATATGTTAGAAGAGAAAGGGATGCACCTAAAAAATGAGGCCTCCTCACAAGGGTAGTTGAAGAGATCTTGATGGCTTTTGATCCTCTAAACGATCACAACACTTTCCCTAAAATGTCCAAGGCCTTCATCAAACCATACAAGTCAAAGATAGCCTATAAATTATGCACAAATGCTTCATTTGGTTGCTTAGAAAGACCAAGAAAAAAATGACAACACAACCAGCTATGGTTTACCATGCTCTACATAAAGGTACATGAAAAAAAAAAATATGACATCATATTGGATGAGGATAGGAAAAATAAATGAGCAAATTTAGCAAGAACTAAAACAACTCCAAATTTATGTAAATGCAAACTATACCTGGTTTCATCTAAAATTGCTCATTTAAGGTTTTTTTTTTATAATTATTTTTCTATACAAAAAGAATTTATCTGTGAACCACACTAATCAATCAAGGAATTGGGCAACAAATCAATTTCTTGTACTTAGGCTAGGTGCCAAAAGAGTTCGTTTCATCATTCTTGTAGTCAGACAAACCTTAGCAAATACAATCTTTGATTGTTTAATCCCTGTAAAATCTGAGGAACCTCCAAGAACCAAGGAGGAAAATGTCGGGATATATTGGCAATATATCACCGATATATCGTGTATCGGGAATGGTCGACACGATATTTCGTGAAGAAAAATCGGAGGAGGGATATTTCGCAAAAAATCGCCAAAAAATCGGCGATATATCGCCGATAGGTAAATTGCGATAAATCGGCGATTTTAATGGAAAATCGCTTATGACTCCAATTAATCGCCAATTTTTTTAGCGATATATTACTCCTCTCTCTAGCGTGATCTGACGGCCCAGATCACGCCCGTGTTGATCCGACGACCCAGATGCGATTCCAATGGTTATAAAGTGATCCAATGGCCAGATTGCTCCCAATTTGTGATCCAACGGCCAAAATTGAATTTCAATGGTAAATTAATGTTCCAACGACTATTTTGGCCCAAATTTCGTCTATAAATAGCCCATTTTGTATCAATTTCATCCATTTTTGCTTTCATTCTTCATTTGCTCTCTTATTACTCCAATTTTTTCTAAGGTTGCTCAATTATTCAATCATTTTAAGGTATGTTTGTTTTAAATTGTAATTAATTTTGTTTGCAATTGTAATTAATTCATGTATTTTTAATTAATTAGTATGTTTGCAATATGGATGATTTAATGTTATTTTTACATTCAATTGTAATTAATTTGTATATTTTTATTGAATTAATTTAGGTTAATTTGATTATTTAATTATAAATTGATATATTTATTTTAGATGATTATTTGTGGTTTAGATTCACATTTAGAATTAGATTAAACTAGTTAACTTAGCTAAATTATTTAATTAATTTAATTAACATGAACTAGTATATTTTGAATATGAAATATGTTCATTTTTATGATTATTGAGATTTATTTTCATATTCAATTATGATTAATTTTTATATTTAGTAAATTTATCATAGAATTACATTTAGACTCAAAAAATTAACTTAGCTAAATTATTTAACTAGTTTAATTAACAAGCTAAATTATTTAATTAATTTAATGAACATGAACTAGTATATTTTGAATATGAAATATGTTCATTTTTATGATTATTGGGATTTATTTTCATATTCAATTATGATTAATTTTTATATTTAGTAAATTTATCATAGAATTACATTTAGATTCAAAAACTTAACTTAGCTAAATTATTTAATTAGTTTAATTAACAAGCTGAATTATTTAATTAATTTAATTAACATGAACTAGTATATTTTGAATATGAAATATGTTCATTTTTATGATTATTGGGATTTATTTTCATATTCAATTATGATTAATTTTTATATTTAGTAAATTTATCATAGAATTACATTTAGATTCAAAAAAATAACTTAGCTAAATTATTTAATTAGTTTAATTAACATGAACTACTATATATGAAATATCAAATATGTTCAATTTTTTATATTATCACGATTTATTTTTATATTCAATTATGAATAATTTCTATAGTTAGTAAATTTATCATAGAATTACATTTAGACTTAAAAAATTAACTTAGCTAAATTATTTAATTAGTTTAATTAACATGAACTACTATATATGGAATATTAAATATGTTCAATTTTTTTTTTATTATTGCAATTTATTTTCATATTCAATTATGATTAATTTCTATATTTAGTAAATTTATCATAGAATTACATTTACATTTAAAAAATTAACTTAGCTAAATCATTTAATTAGTTTAATCAACATGAACTACTATATATGGAATATTAAATATGTTCAATTTTTTTTTATTATCGCAATTTATTTTCATATTCAATTATGATTAATTTCTATATTTAGTAAATTTATCATAGAATTACATTTAGAATAAAAAAATTAACTTAGCTAAATTATTTAATTAGTTTAATTAACATGAACTACTATATATGAAATATCAACTATGTTCATTCTTTATGATTATTTTGTACATTTCTCATAGATTTAAATTTAAATGCTGACTTTATTTTTGTTTACATTGAAATCACATTCAAGTGTATTTTTCTTGCAATAGATTTAGCATGACTAGTGAAGGTGGTTCTGCCATGCCAGGGCGAGATCCGACTTGGAAGTATTGTTCACCAATTGAGGGTAACCGAAATGGAACAATTTGTAATTTCTGTAGGTTGGTAATGAAAAGTGGAGGCATCACGCGATTCAAGTTCCATTTAACGCATAAGGACCTGCATAACAACACCAAAAAGTGTCCAAGAGGGCCACCCGAAGTGAAAGAAGAGATACGATTGCTGGTGCATGACAAAAAAAAAAAAAAAAAAAGCAAAAGCAAAGAAAAATGCTAATATTAAAGACATTTGTACTCAATTACCTGGCACAATGGGGACTCATCATACACATTTGGTAAACGAAGATGATGATGATGAAGATGTGTATATGTATCCGACAGATATGCACCCAAATGAGCGGGATGCATATCGATTTGCAGTTCGTGCCTCAAAAGCATCTAATTGGGAACGTGAACAACATGAGAATATTGTAGGAAGCAAACGCAAAACGAGAGAGTCTTCACGGTCTACTGGTATACCGCCGACAATGCAAAAATCACAGAGTATGCGACATTCGCACCAATCACCCCCTATTGCCCCTTCGCTTTACAAGTCTTCTGTAGCAAGACAAAAAAAATATCAAAGATATATTCAAGGCTGGTGCAATTAAAGAAACGATAGAACGCTTAATCAGCAAATTCTTCATTTATGAGAGCGTCGCACCTACAAAAGCAAAATCTCATCACTTCAAGAATATGATTATTGGTGCACAACAAGCAGATAATTACTAATTTTTGAAATGTTATATTGTGTTACACTTTTTGTAAGTGTAGTCTTTTGTGATATGTTTTACATATTTTTTATATATGAAGTGCAAGAATGGGAATCGAACCTCCATCTTCATTTCAAAGAAAGAACAAGTACTTGGAAATGGAAGCTTATGTGAACCAACAAAGAGAAAAATGGAAGACATATGGGTGCACAATAATGTCAGATGGATGGACAGGGCCCACGAAATGAAGTATTATTAATTTCATGGTTTATTCTAAAGGGACCACGATGTTCCTCAGGTCAGTCGATGCATCAAACTACATCAAAGACCACAAGTATATATATGAGCTATTGAAGACTATTATCAAAGAAGTCGGTAAAGAAAATGTGGTCCAAATTGTCACAGATAATGGGCCGGCGTTCATGAAAACAGGGAAACAATTGATGAAGAGGTATAACTTATATTGAACTCTGTGTGCGGCACACTGCATCGACTTAATCTTTGAAGACATCGGTAAAAGACCCAGTGTTATCGATGTGATAAACAATGCTCACAAGATAACTAACTTCATTTACAATCATGGTTGATTACTAGCACAAATGCGAAAGTATTGTGGTGGAGACATTGTTCTACTAGGAGCTACAAGGTTTGCTACCAATTATATTGCTCTTGATAGTCTTCTAAAAAAAAGGGTTGATTTAAAAAAATTGTTTATGAGTGATGAATGGGCACAACACAAGCTCAGTTGAACAAAACTTGGACGAGAATTAGAGCAATTATTGTTTGACTATACGTATTGGGACAGATTGACAAATATAGTTTCATTATATGAGCCATTATACGTGGTGCTTCGACTTGTGGATTCAGAAGTTGTTCCCACAATGTCATTTGTGTACGAGCTTATGCACGTGATGAAAGAGAACCTTATTCGTCAAGGAGCTGGAGATTGGATCTTCAAAATAATACAAGATCGTTGGGAGAAAACATTAAAACTTCCACTTCATGTAGCAGGTACTTAAGTATTATATATCTTTATAAGTTTTTACTCTGTATTTAATTTTCTTTAAAAAAAATACTAACTCTACTTAATTTTATTGTAGCATACTTCTTGAATCCAAGATTTCAATATAGGCGTGGAGTTGGTAGTGATCCGGAACTACTTTAAGCTGTCCATGATGTTTTTTCAAAATTAGATCCAACTGCTAAAACGCCTAGTCAATTTGGAAATGAGGTGAATAAAGAATTGTTATTTTTTTTCAATAAAACAATAATTTCATTCAACAATATATTTGAACGTTTACTAACAAATATGATATTAAAAAACTAAATGTTGAATACATAGCTTGTGCTTTTTCGAGATGCAAAAAGAGGATTCGGTGATTGAGCGGCGATTGCAGCGAGGTCAACCATGGTGCCCGATGAGTCTTTATAGGAAAAAATTGATTATCATTATTGTAAATTCACTACATAAGAATTTATATGCTTATCAAATTGGTTACAGCTAAATGGTGGTTTATGTATGGGAATCAAACACCTACATTGAGAAAGTTAGCCATCAAAGTTCTCTCACAAACTGCGTCATCTTCTGCCTGTGAGAGAAATTGGAGCACATTTGCACTCATCCACACAAAGCAACGAAATCATTTGGCTTACCCTCGATTGGAGCAATTAGTTTTTTATTACTATAATATGAGGCTAAAGTTACATGATATGGAGGCAAAAAATGATCGAGTTGCTGAAAAAGATTACCTTGATCTTCTTGACATTTCAGCCGAGGTGAGTGAAGAAGAAGATAATCAGTTGTTCCAATGGGTTAGGCCTATACACTTGGATGACGAAGTTGGAAATCCTGATCCACAAATTGCCGCTCATGCTCGAGAATTTGGAGTTAATGTTGAACGTGTGTTATCCGAAGAAGTTCACTCTGAAATTTTTAGCAAAGATACTGATGATTCGGTTCATGCCGTATTGAATTCCCACCAAGAGATTGACTCCACAAGTGTTGACCATAGTAGTATACCTAGTGCTGCAGGTACTTTTGCTTCTGGTTACGATGGTTCAAGAGGTGGAACTGATGATGGAGGTGATAATGCGGAAGGAGATATTCATGAACGTCAACATAGTCAATATCTAATCAGTCAATTTACCTGTGAAAATGATTTCACACACTACACACAAGATGAAGACCATGGTTCTAGAAAAGCTGGTCCAGGCATAAGAGCTATTGGGAAGCCCTATATGGGAAGAGAATGAACGATGGAACCATATAACGAGGAGTTACTTTCAGGGAGTTTTGAATCTATGAGTATAGGGACTCAATTTAGTGACTCCTCGAATGAGGCAAACGTCTATCCTTCTCATGTGATGAGTTATGGTCAGCCTTCAAGTTCAACTGATGAAGAGTATGGTATGTCACGTTGTTCCCCTTCTAGACAAATGTCATACCAAGTTCCATATCAGATGGAAGGAGGATTTGGCATTAACACATAGGTGAACTTTGAGTATCCTATCCATGTAGAGGCAGTAGGCAAGACTCAAGAGATATATGCATGGCATGTTAGAATTTTTAACCAATATTATCGAGACTCATTGACTTGGTACCAATATTGTCTCCAACAGCAAGACAGGGTTCCTTCATCTATCAATCCCATTGAACCACATCGATCCTCATTTTGGTACTAAAGGGACATTACAATGTAATGTGTACAAATTATTGATATTTAATAAAATGAAGTATTTTATGTGACTTTATAATGAGAACAATTACAAAATTAACATTTCTTATAGATCGACATGATATACTTACATCTAATATCGCAAATTTTATCATATGTATATCAAATTCTTCAATAAAACAACTTTAAAATGTTTATTATACTTCTAGTAATATTATTATGAGTTTTTTCTTGCATTTCCATGAGTTTTTAACAATTTTAAGCCTACCGATATTTTTTTCCAAAATATCCGCCAATATATCTGATATATATCCGATATATCCATAAAATCGAAGTACCGATATATCTGTGATTACCAATATTTTCATCCTTGCCTAGAACTTGTCTTTCCACATTTGGAGCTCTAAATTTGAGGACAATGAAGCGTTGTTGATCACCACAAAGCTATTCCGAACAACCCCACGAAAGCTAAAGAATGTGAAGAGCAAAGTAGCTCTAAAAACTAGAGCAAGACATTTGCATGTCTGGAATTCAAATGACAGCCAAAGAATCTCAAATGCTTACAACTTGACAAGTCCATTTGAGACTTAGAACCAAAAAACCTAGTAACACATGAACTCTGGATAACCTTGGAGCACTTGTTTACCTTAAAATAAAAAACAAAATTGCTACAACTCAAGATGCAAATACAATCATTAAGAAAAGGATCTATGACAATGGGTGATTACTTTGCTAAGATGGAAAATACTGTAGATCAATGTGCAATGGTTGGTTGTTTTGTTAGTGAAGAAGATTTGGTATTTTATATTTTAGCAGGTCTTGGATTAGAATATGATCCAATTGTATGTAGTATTACTACTCGTAATAGTATTGATCATCTTTCTCTAAAGGAGATTCATGCTCTTCTACTCAATCAAGCAAGTAGAGCTGAGCAATTGTATGCAACTACTTCAGATTCACACCATTTATTTGCCAATTTTGTTGCTCATAAAAATGAAGGAAATCAAAGATCTAATATGTGGAAAATTTGAGGTTTCTGATCTCAAGTTTAATGTTGGCAAAACCAAAATCAACATAATCTTGATTCAATGATGTTCTACATGACCAAAAGAGGAAAATAGATTATTAGAATTTAACTGACAAGAATAAATAAAAAGATGAAATATTACCATTTCCGCAACTTCATTTAATCGATTGAAAGTAGCAAATGCCCATTTAAAGCCACAAAATTAAGTGCCTAGGGAATAAGAACCCATTTTATTATAAACCCAACAAGCATGTCATTCCAAAACAATACAAATATGAATGTAAGAATCCAAAAAAGCCCTAACCTACCCGTTTTTATAGCTTGAAAGAAAGAAAAACACAAATGTTATTTCTAAACCCTAGCCTACCCATTTCAAGAATATAAATAAAAAAACGAAATTAGAAAATACATTCAAGGTTTCAAAAAGAAATCCTCTACAATAGCAGCCAAGTTAGAAAATCAAAATGAAGATCCTTCGTTAAAGATGGCAATGAAAGGCTGATCAACTAGCTTTTGATTTTAATAATGACAATAAAAGGAAGATTTTGTTTAGGTTAGGGTTTAGAGCAAAGAGTTCCAAACCCTAAGCTCTCAAAATGAATATCAAGTTTTGAAAAAATGAGGAGTGTTCTCTGTAAATACCACAGGGAACCTTGACAGGTAATTATAACATGATATCTTGACTTATAATCCATAGGTCATTTAAGATCATTTTACTACAATTAAAATGACATATATGTCTAAAATCATACCTTGAATTTTGATTTTATGTCAAGCTAGCCACATTATAAATAATGTTTATTGTTTTAAATTTACACATATGTCATGGTTACTTACATATAAATTATATAAGTCATTGTTGCCTATTAAAACAACATATAATGACATAAATTGCCTTCAAGTCAATAAAAAAATATGTCAATATAGGCTTTTTTTTTCTTGTAGTAATAATGGAGAGAGAAGAAAAAATGCTTCTCAAAATATTGGTTATATCATTTACAAACTAGGGTACCCTTTTTATAGGTTCGTAAATGGAACCTAAGCTTACAAATTTATTACTTCATTAAAAGAATATTTATAACACTCCCCTTAGATGTCCATCACATTAAAAGAATATGTCTCATTAAAACTTTGCTTATAAAAATTCGTATGAAAAAAAAAAAAAAAAAAACCTACCAAAAGAAAGAAAAAATATAATACAATAATATCCTTTTTGTAAATGAACTCTTCCTTATTTTGATATCCTTAAGTTGATTCATTCAAATTTTGTGTATTAATCTCTTGAATGTTAAGGTTAACAATAACTTTGTGAATAAATCTACTAGATTATCACTTAAACGTATTTACAAAAGAATTTTGGTAAAATGTGTTTGATTTTATCTCCTTTAATATAACCTCCCCCATGCTCCCTTCCTCCCTCCCTTTATCTATGCAATGCATGTATGCAACATTATTTTCACATAATATTCAAGTTGTCTTTGATAAAGGAGATTTCACATTATTCTTAAATATGTTGGATCATAGATTTTAGTGATATACATTCACGATTTGCTTCATGAATTGTAAATATTTTTTAATAATTTAATGACCTAATCATCATTGTTTATTTGATAGATCTTCATGAAATAACCATGGTTTTAAAAACCAGACCGAACTAGTCAGTCCGATCGTTGGCTGGTCACAATTCTGGTCCGGCCGGATCAATTGGGCTGAAAAATGGTCAGACCGGAATTGGACCAGTTAAACCGGTGGTCCGACTGGCGAACCAGATGAATTGGACGGTTCCGTCCGAACTATCTGGTTCAATTTTTTTCCTCCATTGTGGTTGTTCCCCTTCGGTGAGACCCCCACCCCCCTTGGAAAGCCACTCCGTTGGAAAAGCTCTTCTTCTTCGTCGAAACCCTCCCAACAACCCCGTTGGAACCTTCCCTGTCCCCGCGCCGAAAAAGCCCTGTCAGCAGGACCCCCACGACCCTTGCAAAGCCAACCCGTGACCCCGCTGGAACACCACCACCCCCTGCTTGTGCGCGCACTGGAAAAGTTCTTTTTGCTCGCCGGAACCCCCCACAATAGAAACCACCCTCCTCCCCTATGTTGGAACCCTTTGTGTTGGAAAAGTCAAAAAGCTTTCCTTTTTTTTCCCGTCGAAAACCCTCTACCCGACACTAGAAATGCCAGTCAGAAGGCCCCCACTCGACGTTGGAAGTGGAAACCCACTCCCCAAAACCCCACTGCCCACTCATTTCCCATTTTCTTCAGTTCTTCTAGATTTTTTTTAATTATTTTTTACCTTATCTCATTACTATTTATTTCCTTTTATATTTATTATTATTATTATTTTATGATATTTAAAACTTATGCTTTTAATTTAAATTAATAAAACTATTACAAATTTAAATAAATTCTTGATTTTAAAATGAGTATTTTTTATTTTAAAATGAATTTTAAATTTTTAAAATTTAAATTTAAATTATGATTTTAATTTTAATTTATAATTTGAAACTAATTTTCTAATTTTCGAATAAAATTTTAATTTTTAAATAATATATAAATTATTATTTTTATTTTTATAATTATTTTAAATTTTAATCATTTATAAATTATATATTTATGACGTCACCGATTTGACCACGGTTTGACCATCGATCCGACCAATGAACCATGAACTGGTAACTTTTCCGGTTCAATGACCGGTCCGGTTCTGAAAACATTGGAAATAACAGCACCATAATAATTATACACACACCTTGTTTGTAACCTATCATAATAAGTAATTGTGTAGCAAAAGGAGTTTGAAAAACTATATGTTTTACTTGGAAATAATGACAAGAGTCTGGTAAAGGAATTGAAAAAATTGGTGGTTTTGAAAAGAGAAAGCCCTTTAACTAAATTGAAATAGCATTTTGATACCATTTTTTAGAATGTGTCAATGACAAACTAAGTTGTCAAAGTGGATGGATAAAGGGAGTGTGTTGTGGAATCATGTCCATACACCCTGGAAATGCAGTAGTTCCATTTGATAAAGGAAGCAAAATTTAGTAACATTGACGAATTTTCGTTACCATATTTGACACTTTAGTCTTGATATCAAATTGATTCAATAAAGTATATGTGGGGATTTTAGCAATGGAATTTGACAGAGGGGATCAAATGTCAATAAAGAGTCGATAATTTATTCAATGCTATTTTCAATACCTCCAATATGGTTGTAATGAGTTATTTCAATATTGAGAAAGAAATGTTGTTGTTCATGTCTTTATCAAGGTTACATCTAGTTACCTATTACGATATCAATGTCATTTTGATATCAAAGCTCAAATATGAAATTTGAATTTCAAAATACTTGGAAGAAAGTGCTTGACAAGGATCAAGGCTAAGAGTGCATTTGTTCTAGGTAAAATCCAATTCTTATTCTATGATTCATAGATCTCTACTATTGGGATTGAGCCCCTAAAAAGAAGACATGGTGGAACAAAGTTAGACTTAATTGTCACTTTGCTATCACTTCTATGCATTGACAATGATTTGAGCTTTTAGCTCATATCACTTGCATTGTACATGACTTAGGTGCACTAGGAGTTGCATAGAGGGTACAATGGGTTCTTGCAAGATGCTAAGTTGTTCATAATTAGTCAATGGATTTCGGTAATCCAATAGAGACTATAATACACTACCTCTTAATTGGATGGAAGACTTATCTTGACCATCATAATGGGGTTCTTATGGTAAGTGCACTAGTGTGTATAGTTACACATTAGACGGGACCTTCAATGAATCATGATGTAAGATTATTAGATTGTCATGATTCACCAAACTACTATGTTTCATGGACTCTCAACCTTGAGAGGATATTGAGTCTATGTTGAAGTCAATATGAGATTATGACCTATGAGTGAGACCTTAAAGTGGTCATGTATTCTATATGGATTGGGTCACTATTAATGGAAGTTGGTGACAATAGGTATTCTTAATAAAAGTACCATGATATCTCATGAGATTAAGACAATATGTTTCCTTGGGTGATCTAAAGGAAATGTGATCAGAAAATCAACGGCCGCAGTAATTCCTTAAGTGAAATTTGACATATATTCCTTGGAGTTATAGTGTATCAGTTGATAACATAATAAGGGGATTTGTAAGTCAAGGATTGGAGAGGTAATCTTGATGGGTTGATTGTTTGACCTTATTAGATTATGAACACCAATTCATTGGAAGTCTACATGCAATGAATAGTAAGTCACGAACCCAAGCTTTGCTCGTTGTAATTTCATAGTATACTAGAGTGCAGTTAACTTTCTTTAGTGGAACGTTGAGTCAACTTCAAAATTGAATTCTAAGGGAACCAATATTTTCCTATGGGTCCAATGGTCCTCGCTCAAGCTCCTATTTCATGGTGGCACATGGCTTGAGAGTATTTTGAATATATAATTCATAATGCAAGTATGTGTTTCAAATCTCTAGATTTATGATTAGTAATGTTTTTTATTGTCATTTGTGTTGGCAAATCGGAGAGTTGGCCGCGTCCATCAACTCCTCTTGTGTTCGCCATGGGCGCTTGGATGAATGCACTATAAGGTTAAGGTATGCACTTTTCCTAACAATAATTGTTTTTAGGAGAGTTAGTAGTGCCTAAAGTCATACAATTTGTTTTTATTATGTTACATTTAGAGAAGTCTATGATACATGCATGTACCTTACAAGATTTAAAACAAAGGAACAAAGCAATTTGGGGTTCCGAACATCTACATCACAAGTAAGCATTCTTTGAATAGCTCTCTTAGTAAGGTATAGGTGATTCTTTTTTAATTAATTGGATGCTTGTATTTTTAAAATAAGATTAAATGATTTTTAGAATGATCACTCCCTAACAACCTCTTCACTAATTCTAAGATGAATTAGAGCCACTCAAGAACTAGAATTCTAAAGAATGTAATTGAATTTTTCTTGAGGAGAATTCAATTTTAAGTTGAGACCTGATCCAAGGAAAAGACTATGTGAGTGACCATTTTCAAATCACATATTATACCTCTATCTTCTACTCAATTTCACTTGAAATGCAACCAAATCAAATTCTCTTTTCTTATTTTCTAGAACAAACCACAATTCCAAATCAAATTCAAACATATCTCTATTAGTTAATTAAAACCTAACTGCTATACTAGTTGTTAGTCCTTATAATCATTTAATAATTTGGCTTGAGGAGGAATAAGACAATAGTTAATTTAGATTAAATGTCATAATTTAGATTTTCTTACAACATCAATTTTCAAAAGAACTATGAGGAAATCATTGAAATATCTGGAAAAAAGTAACTAATTTTCTAGTTTTTAAATTTAAAAAGATTAAAAAAATATTTTAGTTAACACAAGAAAACTAGCCACTAAAAATTGCATGTATGATATTTTATTCGATGACTAAAAAATTTTATTATTTTGTAAAATAAAAATAACCAAATGTACAATATCTCTACATTGGATGATTTGAATAAGGTTTCAAAGAAATATGAAATAAAAATAAAAATATTTTTAAAAAATAATAATCAATAGACATGCACAAAATAAAATATGAAATTACAAATCCTAAGCCATTAGTACAAAGAAAAGAGTCACAGAAAAATTCTCACCTTTGCCCTTGAAATTAGGAAAATTATGTCTATTTTAATCTTAACAACTAAATAACAAATAAATTAAAAAAAAAATAGGTAAAGGAGGAAAGACATGTAAGAAAAAATTAAAAATAAAATAAAATTGTACGTATATGATTTCCATGTACAATACTCATGTAAGCTAATTTTTTAAAATTAATTAAAATATTAAAGTAAAGGTATTTTATTAATTATTTTTAAAATAGAGTGATTAATAATCCTATGTGAAATAAAATGTATTTAATCGTTTGAAATTTTTAAAATAAAAATTTAGTCATTTTTAGTAATATTTTGATCATGTTGCATCTTTTCCCAATTTTTAAACAAATTCTATGACTTTTCATATATAGATTAACATTCATTTTTAATAGGTTTCATATTATTCCCTCTTTACTAGCATTTAATTAGAGTTTTGACCAAAAATACCCTCTTTAAAATTTAAAAATTTAGACTCTAGATTGGCTTTCAAAATAATTTCTAATCTAATACGTTTCCATCACATAAGCTTTCATGTTATAGAACCATAATTGGTAACTACGGATTTGAATTTTTTTTAAATGATCAAAACCATAGTCACCAATCATGACTTTAAATTTAAGCTTAAACCATAATTAGTAATTATAGTTTTGAATTCTTTTTAAAATGATGAAAATCATAGTCACCAACCACGATTTTAAATTTAAGCTTAAAACCATAATTAGTAACTATGATTATAAATTTATTTTCAATATTTTTTATACATATGAAATTATGTTGTTTCATTTAAAATATTTTAATTTATTTTTTAAATAAATTTAATATCATGAACTTATTATATTATTTTTATTTTCTATTTATTAAACTTATATGATTATTTTTAACAAAATAATATGTGAAATTAAATAATTGGTATTTTAAATTTAATATAAAAATATTTTGTTAGTTTTATTAAAAAAAATTAACATGATAAATTATCAACCACTTACATATTAATAAATAGAAAATAAAAATAATATAATAAATTCATAGTATTAAATTTATTTGGAAAAATAAACTAAAATATTTCAAGTGAACAACATATTTTACATATATATATATAATTGAAATTCAAATTTATAGTTGCCAACTATAATTTTAAGCTTAAATATACTTGATGACTACGATTTTAATCATTTAAAAAAAATTCAAAACCATAGTCATTAACTATGTTTTTATGATGTGGATACTTACACGACAAAAACATACTAAATTGAGAATTATTTTGCAACCAAATCTAGCTTATGGATTATTTTTTAAAAAAGGACTTTTTTTTTTTTATATCAAAATTCATTTAATCAAGGGAGTGTTTATGTTTGTTAAAAAGTTCAAATAATTGTAAATTTGTCTCCAATGAAGGAAATGCAAAAGTGTGATTTAAATTCACATTTGAGTAAAATGTCAAAATTGTTTTCACTCTTAGTAATCAAAACTAAACTTAATTTAAAAAAAAAAAGAAAAAGAAAAAGAAATCTATACTTAAACATTTGAATTCTATTTAACTTTGTTATCTAAATGACCACATATGAGTGGATAGTGTCGTAATTAATTACGTTCGTTTGTTTGTTTTTTTGTACTACATGGAATAATAATATAACCTAGAGATGTTAGCTGACGTCAACGGCTGTTTGTCATTTAACATCTCCCTATATGCGACACTTATCCTATAATATCTTATCCCTTTATCTAATATAAAGGCCATTTACTTTACACATTTGTCACAGGTATTATAATATTTTTGTAGGTTGGATCCACATAATTGGGAATCTTGTTGTTCTCCACTAGGAATTGTTTGGAAGAATACCCTTCTCAAGGTATTCCACGCTATATGGAATTCAATCAATCTCAAAATGCGCTAGAGAATCCACTCAACATTCTTTTGTAAATAACACACATTTCCATGGAATATATCGGGCAGTTAGGTTTGATATAGAAGTTCTCAATCAACTAAGTTGGTGTTTTGATAAAATTTATTTATAACTAAGTTGATTTTAAGTCTATAAAAAATTCTCTATATGAAAACACAGTGAGACAAAGGGCTGATCTTTAAATAGAAAAAAAAAACCTTGTTCTTTGGAAGATCTATCTCGTGTCTAGTACTGTATGGTTCCACCCTATAAGAACTCCAAATCATTCTCTTGAAGTCCATTCTTTTCATCATAAATGATCTGCTAGCCCTTGAAAAGACCTGACCCAATAAGGAAATTCCAATTCATCGGTCCTTTCGATATAATCAAATAGAAAGCCCCAAGGGCACCATATTTTAGGAACCCAAACTATGTGATTGAATAAATCCTCATCTATTTGTTGTGGGTGGAGGGCTTATTCTTAAGTTGTTAACTTTAAATTTATTTATTTATTTATTTACTTTAAGTATTAAGGTTATTTAATAAAATTAATTTAAAAGTTATTTTAAGTTATTAAATTGACATACTTATCATTATTACTTGTAATTAATGTTTATTATTAAAAAATTTAATTAATATTTATTTTAATAAAAAAAAAGTAATGAATGTGAAGTCATAGTTGTTAAATATATTTTCACTAATTGTAGGCAAATAAGACGAAAAAAATAGGATTAAAAATAAATTAATTATTTTGATTTAATACTTAAAGTCATTTTTAACTTTAAGTTGTGATATTAAGTTATTTTACCAAATGTATTTAATTTATTTAATAATTTAAATTAAATTATTAAGTCACTTTAAGTTGATTTACCAAACACCCATTAAGATAACAAATCAACTTAACAACTTAATTTATATAATTAAATAATTAACATATTCTTAACCTTAAATCTTTGTTGTCATATTTACGCACATCCAATAATTTTATATTTTACCATTATACCTCCATATCTATGATTTATTTTTATAATAAATATTTCATAGTTATTTACGTATTTAAATTTAAATACGTATGTTTAAAAAATAAATTTATTTAAAAATTTAATGAAAATAAATATTAGTTAAAATCAACAAGAATTAATATTACTTAAAATTAATTAGCGTAAAAGTGTCAATTTGATGATTTAAAATAAAATTTAAGTTAATTTTATCTCACAACTTTAATTCTTAAAATGAAAAAATAAAATAAGAAATAAATTTTAAATCAACAACTTAAAAATAGTATAATTTAAAGTTAGTTTAAATATTTAGTTTTACACATCATCCTCTAAAAATGTGTTTGACAAAATTTAATACTTATTACTTAGTAATTTAAATTAACTTTTGAGTTAAATTATTCTTAATTCGTTGACTTAAAACTCATTACTTAATTTTTATTTTAAATATTAAAATTATTTAGTAAAATTAATTTGAAATTTGTTTTAAATCATTAAATTTTCATATTTATCCTTATTAAATGCAACACATATTTTTATTTTCATTAATATTAATTTTAAATAATAAATTTATTTATTAAACATCTATATTTTGACTATTATACATGAATAAGATATTTATAAAAATATGAGTTGTGAACGTAAAATCATAATTATAAAATATATTTTCACTGAACATGGAAAATGTAATCCAAAAGATATGAAATTAAAAATAAGTTATCTATTTTATTAAATATATTTAATTTATTTAATAATTTAAATTAAATTGGTATTTGAATATATGGATAATGTTCCTTTGTGGGATGGGTGAGACTTGTTTTTAAAATTTAAGCTACACTTGATTTTGGGACTAGATGATGAATATTTTTCCAAGGAGAATGTCGTCCAAGAGAGCATTTATACTCAACATTGATTTGACTTTTCAATCACTACTAAATTTGGCCAACCAAGAAGATAGAAATAATTTTTTATACCTTTATAAGTTTAATTTAAATTTTTTATCTTAAAATATTAAAAAATAAAATTATTGAAAAATAATCAAAATATATAAAAAAAATTTAATAAAAATAAATTTCAATAAGTTTTAAATAAAATAATTTGACAAGATAAATTATAAATATAACTTTCAATAATTTTAATAATTTAAATAGACTACAAGTAAAAAATTATCAAATAAAATTTTCAATGAAACTTTTAAAATCAAATTTCAAATAAAATATTTTACATAAAATCTTATTTAAAGATTTTGAAAAATTTATTTTTCATTTAGAATGCAATAAAAAATGTTTCAATGAAAAATTTCTTGTAGTTTTCAATTTTTTTTTTTGAGTGAACATAAATATATTAAAAGAATTTAAGATAACTTAGTAGAAAATTGGATAAATATAGATTGATTAAATTAATTTATCCATTTTCATGTTAATATATATTTACTTAAAAGTTTATTCTTATTAAAAAAATATTATAAAATAAAATAGTTAATAATAAAAACACTAAGAGCCAAAGACTGAAGTTGGAGTGAGTGCCAAATCCAGTGTCTTGATGAGAATCATCCCTCTAGAGACACCATGAATGGCTGTGGCCCATTGATATTTCGAGCTTAATACATGGGCCTTGATGCACCACGATTGGCCTATTGAGAATGGGAAGCCTCCATGTTAAGCTCTCGATGTGGACGTCGCATGGACAGCCAAACGTCGTGCCCCTCCAATTGCACCCTTTTTTGCCACTTCATATTTCTTCTTACCAAATTTAAGCAGAAAAAATAGTGCATGTGCGCAGAGGCTGCCTTACGTCTCACCGCACATTAGCAATCATTAAGGAATGTGCTCATCATGGTATCACATGCATGGGTTATATAAATCTGCATATTTTCATGGGACTTTTCATCTTTAAGATCAAGTAGAACAAAAAACAATTGATCATTTTGTCACAATGTGGTAACTAAAATGGTAATGTGACATCATCAAATAGATATGATACGAAGGAACTTAAATAAAGAAAGGAATAGAAGAAGGAAGGGACTGTTTGAGAATTAAAACTGCCCTTTTATTGAACTTATTCAGGCTATATATAGCCATACAACTAGTAGGGAATAACAACAATGCTAAAGAATAGGAAGTGCAGCTAAATAATAGGAATTGTTGAAAAACAGGACAAGAATACGTAACAAACTCAACAAACAATTAGACTAAGTCTTCCATCTTGCCACTAGAATATGTAACAGACTCAACAAACAATTAGACCAAGTCTTCCATCTTGCCACTACACTACGTGGTTTGATCTGGTGCGTGTAAAGTGGTACGTATCATTCCCCACCGCTTAAGGATCCTTGTCCACAAGGGTGAAATCAGGATATGACTTGGTGAAACGCTACTCATTCTCCTAGGTTGCATCTTCTACTGGTGCACCAATCCATTTCACCGGGATTTCAGATTTAGGGCGGTATTTACCCTTATGGATTACGTGGCGATCTAAGACAACTTCGAGTTAGGGAAGGATAGTCGAAGTATTCGAGACAGGGGGAAGTTGGGTAGATGTTGGACTAACTAGACCCAAATGCTTTCTTAACAAGCTAACATGAAACACGTCATGAATTTGAGAACCAGGAGGCAAAGCCAGTTTATAAGCCATTGGACCAACCTTCTCAATCACTTTGTATGGACCAAAGAAACATGGGGTGAGCTTCATGGAGGCCCGAAAAGCTACAGAAGTTTGTCGATAGGGCTGGAGTTTCAAATACACATAATCTCCCACCAGGAACGATACCTCACGCTGGTGTTGGTCTGCTTGACATTTCATCCGATCTTGATCCAGTAGAAGGTTATGTCGCAACTCATGTAGGATGGCAACTCGGTCACGCAGGTACTCATCTATTGCTTGGACGCGGGAAGTGCCTGGTATATAAGCCAATAGACTTGGAGGCGAAATGTCGTCAACGGCTTCGAAGGGTGTCATCTTGGTGGAGGAGTGAGTGGAAGTGTTGTAGCTGAACTCGGCCCAGGGAATCCATTTGAGCCATTTCCACGGTTGTTCCCTTGCAAAACATCATAAATATTGCTCTAAAGTTCTATTGACAACTTTCGTTTGGCCGTCGGATTGGGGATGGTAACTTGAGCTCATACACAACTTGGTTCCCTGTAGTTGGAACAATGTTCACCAAAAGGAGCTGATAAACACTTTGTCCCGATTGTTAACGATGGATGTCGGAATACCATGTAGGCGAACCACATTGGCAACAAATGCCTTAGCGACAATTACAGTAGTAAATGGATGTTTCAAGACTACAAAGTGAGCATATTTTGTCAATCAATTGACGACCACCATGATGGCAGTATATCCATTAGAATATGGTAACCCCTCAATAAAGTCCATTGAGACATTAGTCCACATTTGAGTAGGAATGGGTAGTGGTTAAAGCAACCCCGTTGCTTCATACAATCGGTTTTGAACCGCTGACAGACATCACATTGTTGCAAAAAATCCTTCACCATTTGGCACACATTAGACCCAAAGAAACTCTGTTTGATACGAGAGAGAGTTTTATGAAACCCAAAGTGCCCACCTATTGGCGACGAATGGCAGTGAGCCATTATCTTCGGAAGCAAGGGTGATGTGGGACTCAAATAGACTTTGTCTCTTTTGAACCACACTCCATCACGTTGGAGCAGCTTGTGGGATACTTGAGTTGGGTGTTTTTGTAAGAAGTCTGCATAATATGAGTCCTGTTGGACTTCTTTTTTAAGCGGTGGCCACCAATCTGCACGTGGTTGAGAAATGGATAAAAATTGGAATTCAACTACATGTGACAAAGAATCTACACCTTGATTTCAAGCCCACGTTTATACTCAATTACGTAATCATAACCGAGTATTTTTGGCAGCCATCTTGTTTGTGCTGGTATAGTAATTTGTTGCTTTAGTAAGTACTTAAGACTTTTTTTGTCAGTGCGTATTGTAAATGGTTTCCCCATCAGGTATGGACGCCATTTCTTGATTGCTTTAACGATAGCCAACATTTCTTTCTCGTAGGTGGACAAGGTCAAGGTCGAACCTTTCAATGCTTCGCTAAAATATGCCACTGGTCTATTTTGTTAGGTAAGAATTGCACCGAGTTCGATTCCGCTAACATTGCATCCAATTACGAATCGTTGAGTAAAATCGGGAAGGCATAAGATTGGTGGTGACGTCAATTCCACTTTTAATTGTTTGAAAGCCATTTCTACTTTCTCATTCCAATGAAATCCATCCTTGCTCAAGAGACAGTTCAGAGGAACTACTATACATCCGAAATGAAGAATAAATTTCCAGTAGTAGCCTGCTAAACCGAGGAACCCACGGACCCCTTTTGCTGTTGTTGGTGTTGGCCACTCAATGACAGCTTGTATTTTGGCTGGATCAATTGATACTCCTTGCTCCAAAATGACGTGACCCAAGTAGTCGACTTGTGAAACTTCGAATCGACATTTCGACTCTTTTGCAAATAAATTGTTAGTTGATAAGATCTGTAAAACAATTTGCAAATGTGTGAGATGGTCTTCCCATGGTTTCGAATACACTAGAATGTCATCAAAGAAAACCAAAATAAATTTTCGGAGATAGGGATGAAAGAGATCATTCACAAGACTTTGGAAGGTTGTTGGTGCGTTAGTGACACCAAATGGCATCACAAGGAACTCATAATGCCCTTCGTGTGTCCGGAATGTCGTTTTAGGAATGTCGTCTTCTTGTAGGTGGATTTGATGATATCCAAACCGTAAATCCAATTTGGAGTAAAATTTGGCGTCGTGGAGCTCATCTAATAATTCATCGATGATAGGGATTGGATACTTATCTTTAACTGTGATGTCGTTTAGAGCTCAGTAATCCACACAAAATCGCCAAGCACCATTTACTTTCTTTACCAATAGAAATGGGGATGAGAACGGACTGTGGCTTGGTCGTATCAAACCAGATTACAAAAGCTATTTTACCATTTTCTCTATCTCAGTTTTTTGGTAATAGGGGTATTGATATGGTCTCACACTTACGGGTCCTGCGGTCTGATGCAATGGAATGTGATGGTCATGTGATCGCTTTGAAGGTAAGTTGGTAGGTGTTTCAAATACCCGAGGGAATTTCGCTAGGAGGTGGGCCACTTAGGTGGTTAGGAAGTTGGTTGGTTGTTGCTGTTGGAAGGAATTATTTATAAAAATAGCCCGATGCCTTATAATCCATTGAATTCTTTGTCAGTTAAGGCTTCGATGTCAATTCGTCCCAATCTGTGGAATGTGTGGGAAGTTCCTGCCATGTTGAAGCTCATGGTAAGTTACTTGTAATCAGTCTTAATGAGTCCGAGAGTTGCAAGCCATTGCATTCCCAATACCAACTGGCATGCTGCGACAGAAAGTGCAGTAGTCGATGGTGACGGGAAGTCCTTGAATTGTGAGGGTGAGGGCTCGACAATGTCCAACATGTTCTATCTTCTCTCGATTAGCAACCATGACTTGGAATTTCTTATCCTGGATTACTGGTAACCCAAACTTAGATACGATAACCTGATCAATGAAGTTGTGAGTGCTGCCACCGTCTATTAGCACCGTTACATTCTTGTTTTTCAATTTGCTAAGGACGCGTATAGTTTGTGGGTGATTGGTACTTGTAATTGCATGAAAAGAAATTTCAAGTAGAGTGTCATGAGGTTCCGGTTTAGGTTAATCGCCCTTAACATTGGCGATGCCTATATGGGGTGAATCCTTGATCATAAATAATTGTGGTCATTCGCAACGATGGCCTGGAATGAACTTCTCATCACAATAATAACATAACCCCTTCTCTTGACGTTCTCATGCCTCTTAATTGGTGATTCGGCGGAAGGTTGCTAGTTGAGTATTGGAACTTTGGTTTATACGCTGGGTTGGTGGGGGTCCTAGCACGCCAGCTATTGGTTTGGGTGAGGCCTTTGGTGTCGCAAAAGCTAGGTGGGAACGTAGTTGCTGGTTTGGTCTCCTCTGCAGTTGGTTGCGTTCCTCGATTAGCCGAGCCACTCTTATTGTATCTGCCAAAGTGTCGGGTTGTTTAATTTTCACGTCTATGTGAATATCGTCTCGGAGTCCTGCAATAAAACTACCAATTAAGAACCTTTCGGGTAGGTCGTCAACTCAGTGGGAAAGCTTTTCAATAGCTTCTTGATAAGCTACTACAGTGGTGGTTTGTTTAAGGCGAGTCAAAGCTTTTGAAGGATCCTCATAGTCGGTTAGACCAAATCAGAGTTGTACAGCCTTGGTGATCTCATCCCATGTGAGTGGTCCGCGAAATTTTGTCATCCACCTGTGCCATTGCAAGGCGATGTGTTCTAAATGGAAGGAGGCCAGCTGAACTTGTTGTTTAGGTGTAATGTTTTTGAATTCAAAGTATTGTTCTGCCTTGTAAATCCATCCAGTTGGGTCATCTCCGTTAAACTTTGGGAAGGATAACTTGAGGTGTTGATGAGAGTGGTCATTTATAGTGTGAGAACGAGAAGTATGTGGGTGTGAGGATTCATCACGTGCAAATGGGTTGGGTTCAGGGGGGCTAGTGTTTTGGCTGCGGGCGGCTCGAAGAGTTTCAAGCTCAATTAACATTGCTTGCAAGGCTGAGTTTACTTGATCGAAACTAGTCTTGTGGAGTGATAAGATTTCGTTGACCTCGTTGTGGAATTCTGCATTTGTTTTTCCGCGAGTGTCCATGGTCGGAACTGGCTTTGATAACATTGATACGAAGAAACTTAAATAAAGAAAGGAATAGAAGAAGGAAGGGACTGTTTGAGAATTAAAACTGCCCTTTTATTGAACTCATTCAGGCTATATATAGCCATACAACTAGTAGGGAATAACAACAATGCTAAAGAATAGGAAGTGCAGCTAAATAATAGGAATTGTTGAAAAACAGGACAAGAATACATAACAGACTCAACAAACAATTAGACCAAGTCTTCCATCTTGCCACTACACTACATGGTCTAATCTGGTGCGTGTAAAGTGGTACGTATCAAGATATAAAAAAAAGGGCTTGGGAAACAATATGTGAAATGAAGTGACATAAATTGAAACTTAAAAACACCACTCCAATGCCCAAAGGAGGCTTAAGTACTTGATGCATGAACTAAAGTTTTTTAAAGATTTTATTTTTATGTAAAACAATTAAACATCAACTTGATTCTAGTTTCAATAGAAGTTTTAATACAAACAACGTTAGTTCAAGAATATAAAGATACAACAATAATATACGATAAATTAAGTTTTAATGTGGTTCGGTTAATTGTGCCTATATTGACGGATGATAGAATTTTTTTCATTATATCATAAAAATATTATAGAGGATAAAATCAAATACAATTATTGGGTTCCCAAAACATTTAACGTTTCTCCACTCCTTGTATTTACAACCCTAAACCATAAGCTCTCTCGCTCCATCGGGTGTCTCTCATTCCTTCTCACATCTCTATCATGTATAGTCTTTATTAGTCCATCTTCATCTCATAACTTTTTCTTCTCATAACTTATAATATTTATAAAAATATTTCCAACAACTTTCCCTATTCTTTAAAAAAAATTTAAGAGTTTGCTTGACAATGATTTTAAAAAGTGTTCCTAATCTTTTTAACACTTAAAAAAAATAAATCATTCAAGTGTTAAAAAAGTTATAAAGGTTTTCTAGAATCATTATCAAACACGCTCTAATATTACAATAACAAATCAACTTATGAAATATTTTATTCAATATTCTTTTCAAAAAAATAAACAAATATTTATTAATTAGGAATTTTGTACATTTCAACATATTTCATGATAAACCTATTATGTTAGATTACCGATATTTTTCTTAAACTCTCAAAACTTTTTCAATTATTGGAAAGAGTTAGTGGAAGGAGTTAGTAGTAGATCACATGCTCTCAACAAGAAAAAAGTATCCAATAAGGAGCAAGTGGTCATATGTTGAAGATATAAAAGCCAGCCTTAAATCCAAGCAAATCTATTTTATTGCATTTCAAAATTAGGGGGTTAACTGTACAATCAACTAGGTCCCTTATTCTACATTTATAAAGGTTTTAGTTGAGACTTCCATGCATATCATGTCTTATGTTGCTTACTTGTTTACATTATTCTCCAAATTAGATAAAACTGTATGTTAAGAATAATCAAGAATCATAAAAATTAAAAATTTGGGCCAACTAGACTATTTATTGCCACCCGCCCTAAAGGAAATTTCGTCAAACTTTTTAAATTTATCAATTATGACATATGTAGGTGTTAGGTTCCCTTGTTAAAAAAAGTTGTCTTTGAACATGAGCTCTTCCTATAACGAGCATGTCTTTGCCCAACAACATTTTTGAGCAAATATTTTTCTTCCCTTTAGGTCTAGAGTTCGAGAGTTGATGAATGTGGTAGGGGTCTACCCCATTTGGTGGCACCACAATGTATCTTGATAGGCTGTGTAGTCTTAAAAAAAATGATTTATCCTTGGTATTCAGGTTGCTTTGTTTTTGTATCATTTCAAATTTTTGCTTGTTAATTGCTCCCATCCTTAGATGAAAATGTATCATTTCAAATTGTTGTTTGGTAGTTGCTCCTATCCATGGATGAAAATGTTGTAATATATGACCGATATATTCCCAAAATTTCAGTTGTTAGTAGCCTTCGACAAATATATATTTTGGTGGCGCAATGTTTTCATAAGATCAATAATTTTTCAAAATATAAAGATATTTTCCTGATATTTCAAATCATGTGCTGCTAATAAGGGTCTCTAAAAAGCCCACGGCCCACGGCCTGGCCTGGCCCAGCGGGCTAAAGCCCGGCTCGAGCCTGGCAGGTCCGAGCTCGGCCTGAGCCCATTTCTAGGATGGGCCGAGCCACGGGCCCCAATTTAGGTCCTGCCCGGCCAGGCGGACCGACCTGCCCGTAGGCCCATATGCCCGCTCTTAGGCCCGCCACTTAAAAAAAAAATATATATATATAAAAAGATATTCAAAAAATAGAAAATGCTACATTAATAAAAATATTCATTGCTAACTATTTTATTCATTGAATGTATACATTACATTCGAAAATATGGGAAAAGTTTACATCACTACAAAATAAGTACATCCCAACTAGGTTGACACCTACTTATTTATCAATCATTTGTACTTTTCAACCACAAAAAATAAAAATAAAAATATGACATACATCTAGTAAAATATTTTAATCATTATCTTTTGGCGGTGATGGCGAACTATCACAAATCCATGAAGATCTTGATGATTTTAGTTTTTCCATATCGGCAAGCATATTTTCTTCTTGAATAGAATCAAATATCCTTTTATCTGCTATTTCCTAGTCTTTCACATATATATTTGCTTCAATAGAATCCAGCGCTAAGCTGCATCGTTTATCACTAACTACTCTTCCACCTACACTAAACGCAGCTTCTGATGCAACTGTACTTACAATAACTGTTAGTACATCACGAGAATTGATAGAAAGCACAAGATATTTGTGCTGTTGTGATTTTCTCCATATTAAAATATCAAAATCTTCATCATCTTCAAATGAAATTAAATCAGTATTAAGATATCTATCTAAATCAGTTGTGTTGTTTGGAGAACTATTTGTTGCCTTCTTTCGACTTTTCAACATTTCTAGAGCTCCTTTATAAAAAGATGAAGAGCTTGTAGATGTAGGTGGTAATTTAATAGAACTAATATCATCACCATATTTTTCTTTATAATAGTTATATAAATTATATAATAATGAATTTATTTCATTTTTAATTTCTTTAATTTTTATTTGGTCATTAAAATAAATAATTGTTAACCATTCATCCAAAGCTTCAAATTTCAATCTAGGGTCCACAATTAAACAAGATAAAAAATTAAAGGTATTTTCCCCTAATATTTTCTAAATTTTTTTATCATTGCAAATATTGCATCATTAAATATATCCAAATTTAAATATTTTTGAAGTACAATAAAAATATTAGTTATTTGCATGACAACTCGGTTTGAAGATGGATAATATACACCACAAAATTTTTTTGTTGAAGTATCAAATACTTCAAAAAGATCTCTTAAAAGATCTGTAATATGTCAATCATAATCATTTAATACATCAATATCTGCTTCACAATCATTGTTAATTAATTGTATTTCATATAGTTCTACTACTTTTCTATATTTTATAATAGTTTGTAAAAGTTTATAAGTGGAATTCCATCTAGTGAGCATATCCAAATATATATATATATATATATATATATTTTCATATTTAACATTTTACAACAATAAAAAAATAATTCATGTTTTGCTTGAGAACTATTAAGACCCGCAACAATGCCTCTAATTTTTTATAATGTATCATCAACGTATTTTAATCCATATTTTACAATTAAATTTAAAATATGTGCATAACAACGCACATGAAATATTTTACATTGATTTTTTTTTATTTACCAATATCATTTTAATCTATATACTGATGCATCATTATTAGAAGCATTATCTAATGTTATTGTAAATATTTTATCACGAATGCCAAAATTTGTAAAAGTTCATCATTTATTAAAGATGCTATATTTTTACCATTCTGTGGAGCATTTATTATTTTAAATGAAATAACTCTTTTATTTAATTTCCATTCATTATCAATATAATGAGCTTATACATAAAAAACTACTGTGAGTTAAAGATGTCCAAATATCAGATGTTAAACAAATTCTTCCTTCAAAATTTGCAAAAAAATTGATAAAATATTATGCTAAAAATAATAAATGTAAAATTAAAATGTAACAAATAAATAAAAGAAAAGGTGAAGTATGTTACTAAATTGAAGAACCGAAGCTGAAATTCCTTCAAATTCAAACTCTTTGAGCCACCAATGTTTTTTTTTCACCACCAATAATATTGAATAATTTGAGACAAAATGCAACAATTGGAAATATTGTGGAATGGGAGAGAGCTTGAGAATTGAGAGAATAGAATAAATTGAGGGTATTTAATATTTATAGGGAGGTATGTGACCGTTAGGATTTATTTATTTTTTTAAAAATGCCAAGATGACTGTTCAACGATCATATACTTTGAAATTAGTGGCTTGTTCAACGGTCATGTGACCATTGAACAATCAACTCACTTTTTTTTTTTTTTTTTTCAAAAATCATACAACATTTCTAATATATATATATATATATATATATATATATATATATATATATATAACTAATGCAAAATAGTTACACAAAAGAGAGCAAACTCAGTTGGTGGCTGGCTCTCCTTGAAATCCATAAGGGAAGAGGTTCGAATCTCCCTCCCTTTAAAACTCAAAAGGCATTTTAATTTTTACCCATGCCCACCCAAGCCCGTAGGCCCGCCCGCCAAGCCCGCCCAACTTGAGGGCCCACAGGCTGGGCCATGGGCCTTACTTCTTTGGGCCGGTCGGCCCGGCCCATTGGAGACCCTTAGCTGATAAATCCATCAATTTTGCCTATTTGATTTTTTTCCAAAATTCTTTCTTTGGCCCTGTTCTCAGCCCACATTACATACTCCGCACCTAGCCTAACACACTTCATGCTTGACTCTTAATGGCTGCTCCTCAGGTTAAATTCCTATTTTGGTGTTGTTCTATTTCCCACCCGCCAACTTTTAATTTGATATTAATTAGACATATGGTGTTATATATATTACATTATACACATTATACTTTGCATTCTTAAATATAAATATCTCATATAATTATATATATATTATAGGTCTATAAATTAATATATATATTTTGTATATAGATATCATAAATTAATTATAATTAAATTATTATAAATAAATTAATTTTAATTATAATGTTTTTTGTATAATAACGAAATAAAGATAAATATGAATTAATTAATAAAATTATGAACATTTTAATAAAAAATATTAATACATGTATCAATATTTCTTCTATATAATTGAATACATTCAAATTAGATAGGTATATATAAAATATATTTTTGAACATTATGAGTGAATATCACAAAGAGTATCATACATATATCAACTTTTCTAATAAAACAATCTCAATACATCTATTATTATTTCATATATCATTTTTTGAAGTTTTTGTAATATTTCTATGAGTTTTAATCAATTTTTGTCTCACTGATATTTTATATCAAAATTTTTATCGATATTTCCCAATATACTTGTAAAATCAAATAACCAACATCCGTAGAAACCAAAATCTTCATCCTTGCTCCTATCTAGCTAGCTACTTGGGATTAAGCGGGCTTTTTTAACTTTTGCAGCAATTTTTAAAAATAGTTATTAAAAAAATGGTAGTTGGGAAAATATTGATAGATCTACGGCAGTTTTGGCCACGTGGAAGGTGTCTTTTGAAAAGACACCTTCCACAATTTTCAAAATCATGATACATATTTAAAAAAATTGAATTTAAGCTAAAGGTGTCTCTTCAAGAGACACCTTCTACAATTCCAAAAAATTGGATTTATATTAAATGTGTCTCTTGAAAAGACACTTTCCACATGGCAAAAAATCCAATATGCATTAAAGGTGTCTCTTGAAGAGACACCTTCCACAATTTGACAAATTTGAATGTCTCATGAATTTGATTTTAAAGTTAAAGATGTCTCTTGAAGAGACACCTTCTACAATTCCAAAAAAAATTAATTTATACAAAAGGTATCATTTGAAGAGACACTTTCCACAATTCCACAAATTCCAATATATACTAAAGCTGTCTCTTCAAGAGACACCTTCTACAATTCCAAAAAATTGGATTTATTTGAAAAGACACTTTCTACAATTCCACAAAATCCAATATGTATTAAAAATTATGGAAATGATTTTAAAGCTAAAGATGTCTCTCTTCAACATAAATTCGAATTTTTCTACTGTGTATGAAAATTGTGGAAAGTGTCTCTTGAAGAGACACTTTTAGTACAAACCCAATTTTTTTAAAATTATGGAAGGTGTCTCTTCAAGAGACACCTTCAGTATGATTAAGTCTTTTGCCAAAAATAAAGTTTTTCCTATGATTAGTTATTAGAGATGTCCTCCCTACTTGTGAGTTTCTAATTGTTAGAAGGATGAAGATTACAAACATGTGTCATTTTTTAAATCAAAATAGTGAAAATATTGACCATATTTTTAAATATTGTCCTTTTGTTCAAGAAATTTGGGATCACATTAAGTATAATTGTCCTACATCTCTCTTGTCTCTCTTGTACGAAGGTGACTTCCTATCTTGACTTGAAATGGTGTATCCAAATTATAAAATTAACCATAAAAATTTCAATTATCCGATGGAAAATTTGTTATTATCTTGTGAAATGTATGGATTCATAGAACTTAGATACCTTTTAGGAAGATCCAAATCAACCCTTTCGTCATTATTGAGAAAACTATCTTAAACTTCCAAAATCTTTAAGATTATATGATTGACTCCTATCTTCAAAATGGAGAACGTAATGTCCTTCGAATTGTTAAAAAAATGGGTTCATTGGATTCTTGCAATTAATGGAATATTTAAATTAAATTTTGTTAGTTTAAGGATAGAGAATAAAAATGCATCGGGATAGGTTACTAAAGACTCTAATGGAACTTTTTAGGCATAAAAAAAAATAGTGGATTAAATTACCACTAATTTGGTCTTCAAAATGAATAATAATAATGATAATAATAATAATAATAATAATAATAGATATCCTCTTATGGATAAGTTTCCTTATCTCCAACTTTAAAAAAGATAATAATAATAAGAAAAAAGTTATTATTATTATTATTATTATTATTATCTTGTTGGTAAAACCTCATCGGGAGAAGAAAAATTGTTAAAATCAAGGAACTAAATCTCTTGAATAAAGCAACTAAAATTCGGGAATTTGAATTCAAATTCCCTATCTTCACCTATAAATAGAGGTGTCTTCTTTCAAGAAAGGAGGAAAATTGAGAAATAAAAAAAATCCAGAAAGGAAAATCCTAAAGAGAAAATCCAAAGGCAACTTCGTATGAGAAAAAGGGTTTCACAAAAAAAAAAAAAAAAAAAAAGACTTCATCAAATTTCTCTACAAGTTCGGTAAACAGCAGAATTGCTACACGTGTTCTTCGCCATGTAATGAGTTTATTCGAGAATAAGCCACTTGTGGCCCTTGATTGATCTTCAAAATCAAGAAAACATCATCGTCGTCTTCCAAAGTATGCTAAAGGCAAAAGAATCAAAGGGAAAATATTCCTTTGGAAATAATATTATTTTTGAGATTGTAACCACAATATTTTTAATTTCAATAAATATTTTGTTCGCATTATTTTCCTACTGGTTTTGCTAATTTTGTAGGACCATTTAAGAAATTTGTGAGTACAAATTTCTGGCATGCCTAGTGGGACATCCCTACCTCTCATCTATTTCGTTAGAAGATTTATCACTACTACGTCAATGGCACCCAAAAGAACTCAAGTTGTGCATGTTAGCAAGGGCAATGGCAAGATCGTCATTCACAATTGACACACAACGCCACTACAGGCCCCATGACTTATAGCAAATCAAAATCAACATCTTCACTTTTAATAAAACAAACAAGTGAGTCTGCTTGTTTACTAAAACTTGTAAGAACTTGTGATGAGCACTAACCACTCATCACCTTGGTCTCTATAGGGGCAAAGAGCCATAGTCCTCGAAGCAGGGGAAAACTCCCTTCAACACTACAGGACTTTGGGGATAAATCTCTTTACTTTGTTACCGATGCCAACCCCAGTACTAGCTCACACTCTGGATCACCAACTGGAATGTCAAAAAAGAAAAACTACTTCCAATTGTTTTAACTCTTTTACTTCCTTCTCGACGACCATGCTGGTAATGGCAACTGATACTACATCCATAGAGGAACAATTAGTATAAATGGCTCACACCATCGCCAAAGTCACCAAGACATTCGAGGAGAAGGATATGCAGATAGCCTCCCTCATAAACAAGGTTGAGGCATAAGTACAAAATACGGGTGAGTCAAGTCAAGGACTCAACCACCTTCTGAATGTTGCTTCTCCTCTCGATGATGCACCACATGTGTATAGGACAGTGCAAGTTGAGAGACAAACGACGGAATCTGCCTCAGTGGCATCATTATCTGTCCAATAACTTTAGGACATGATAACTAACACCATTAGAGCGTAGTACGGTAGACCCTCACAGAGTACACTCATGTATTCTAAACCTTACACTAAGAGGATTGATAACCTATGTATGCCTCCAAAATTTCAATCATTTGACGTGAAAAGAAATCCAATACAACATGTTGCCCAGTTCGTTGAAGCTTGTAACAATGCAGGTATAGATGGTGACTTATTAGTTAAATGATTTGTCCATTCTCTTTGAGGGAATGCTTTCGATTGGTACATAGACCTTGCACTTGAGTGTATCAATAGTTAGGACCAAATGGAACATGAATTCCTTAACCATTTCTATAGCACTCGACGAACTGTAAGCATGATGGAACTTACTAACACTAAGCAATGGAAAGACGAGTCGGTTGTAGACTATATCAACCATTGGCGTTCCTTAAGCCTTGATTGCAAAGATAGATTATCTGAGGTATTAACCGTGGAAATGTGCATACAAGGAATGCATTGGGGTCTCCTATACATTCTCCAAGGGATACGACCCCATACCTTTGAAGAATTAGCTACTTGAGCACATGACATGGAGCTTAGCATAACCAACCATGCTTCTAAGAAGGACCTTACCATTGATCAGCAAAGAGAGAGACATAATGGGAAAATGAGTGACAAGACCTTGAAAAAACCTATCCAAGAGTCAATGACAATAAATACAACTCCCGTCAAAATCTCAACAAGAGATAAAAAGAAGGAAGTAAAAGAGGTTGGACCAACCCAGGAAAATGAGAGACTCTGGTTCACCTTGAAGGAATTTGAGGAGAAGAAGTATCATTTTCCTTACTCTGATGTGCCTAACATATTAGAAGACTTGCTCTAGAAAAAAGTTATTGAGTTACCTGAGTACAAACGTCCATAAGAAATTGATCGTGTTAATGATCCAAACTATTATTATTACCATCGAATTGTCAATCATCCTGTGGAGAAATGTTTCATTTTAAAAGATCTCATAATGAAACTTGCAATGCAAGGAATAATTCATTTAGATCTGGATGAAATAGTAGAGTCAAATCATGTTACAGTCACATTTAGGTCATTTGATCTTGTTCCATTACATGTTCCACTTAAGAAGCTGGGGGCATGTGCCAGTACTATTCAATGTGAGTCATTGAAACCAAAGCAAACACAAGTGTCATGTCAGGATAGCCTTCTTCACCTTTGCTCTGATAATAAATCAATGCTATATGACGAAGAAGGTTGGACATTGGTGACACGAAGAAGACCTCACAAGAAGTAAGTGTCACATTCATACCCTAACCTTCCTAGGAGGGGACGACATGAGTGGAATACTCATTAATATCTAAAGAAGAAATTAAAAAAAAATCCTGAAAGAAAACAAGCGATTATACAAATAGACAACCTTTTGATCCAGAAACTCATCATCCTATCACCCTAGGGGAATGCTTCCCTTTAGGGTTCTTTGATAAAAGGGTGACAATATCAACTCATATAGTCTCTTGCAATGAGACTTTAAAATAAGAAGGGTTAAGTGAAGATGAGGAAAGCATTCTTGGTGTTGAGTCAAGAAAAACTAAAGAAGAAGAGAGGGTTGTAGCAAGCCTACAACACCTATCCTCACTGTTTAGTAGCCACGAAATGCTACAACATCCTAATGAGATGCGAAATGCGTTGATTCAAGTACTTAAGAATCCAACACTCTATGCCACCAAGATAAAAAGGGCAAAAAGACTTGAGGATGAAAGCCACAATTGTGCCAAATGTTGTACAACCATCACCTTTATCGATGAAGACCTTTAGTTGGGGTCAAAACCACATAATTGACCCCTGTTGTTACCGGGTACATACAGGAACAAAATATCACTTGCATCTTAATTGATGAAGGGTTTGTAGTAAATATCATGCCTAAAGCAACAATGAAACAACTCAGGATTGCTACAAAAGAACTAACTCGGAGTCACCTAATGATCCAAGGCTTTAATCAAGGGGGACAACGAGCTATTGGTATGATTCGCCTAGAGCTTGTTACGGGTGAGTTAAGTTTGAAAACATTGTTTCATGTAATCGATGCAAAAACATCTTACAACGTATTACTCGAGCGACCATGGCTTTATAAGAATAGGGTAATTCCTTCGACACTACACCAGTGTTTCAAATTCTATAGAGGGGTAAAGAAATTAGAGGAGAATACTAAGCCATTTACAAAAGTCAAGTCCTATTTTGCTGATGCTAAATTTTACACAAAAAATAATGTTATACAAGAAGTCCTTCATGCGATCATTCCCTCAATTGGGAAGGCTAAACTTAAGGAAAAAGTAGAGCAGTGTAAGTCAATATTGGCAGGGGAAATCTCACAACCAATGATGACTCGAATTGAAGAAAAAGAGAAATCCTAAAAAAAAATCAACACTAGACTTGACAAGTGTCACTACTTCCCTAATTTTTAGGTACATCCTAAGATCTCGATGAAGTGAGGGTCAAGCACCTTTCATAGAAGACAAAAACGAAGTACAACCTCGAAGATTGGAAAATGGGGACCTTCAAGTCTTGAAAGAAGATGTGACCATTCATTTTCCAAACTTACAACTTATCTCTAGGGATGAGACACAAAAATCCATCAAATCCTCAAGAGATCAAACAAAGCAAGAATTCTTCCTTGGTAAAAGAATAGATGAGGAGTTCAACTCTAAGGCTTACAAATTATTAGCCAAGACAGGGTATGACTTCACTTCGTCATCATGATTAGGAGAACTTAGCCCCGAGACTACAGGTAAAAATATGCATGGCCTTAACTAAACTCAAAAGAAGTTGAAACAATAAGGGTATGCAGTCAAACCTTCTAGGGCAGGTTTAGGGTTTGTCCCTTTTGAGCCTATCAAAATTTCAGCTAAGACTAAGAAAACTAAGGCAAGTACACAACATATCACTATAGAAGATATGAAGGAGAGTAGTGGGTCAAATTTTCCTCCTCGAATTTTAGTATTTGATCGTATTGAAGCTCCAATTACACGAGCTTTAGTGTTCACTAGGTTGGATGATTTTAACCAAGTAGAACGTAATTCAACACATATTCCACAAAGGTCAATACAACAAAGGATTGAGACTCTACCTCGAAAGTCATGGTGACGAAATCCCAATAAGAAGTAGTGTATTGAACTAAATGATGATGCAAAGACAAGAAGTTTAATCCCATCAAGGATGAAACACCATTCAAATTGGGAAATCTGTACTAATGGTTCATTAAAATTAAAACGACATACCATCATGAACACCAAGCAGTCAGACGATGGATGCCTTACAGATGTTGAAGAAAGTTCGACGCACACTAGTTACCATGTTACAGTAGAAGTTTACTCTAATTTAGAATTTTCAAAAGACAAACCAAGGGAAACTCCTCAAGTATTTGAGGATGGGGGACAAGCCATTGTAGATGAGTTAAAAGAGCTCAATTTAGGTACAAATGAGGACCTAAGGCCAATCTATGTAAGTATGCTTTTAAGTCATTCTGAAGAGAAAAGTTATTTTGAGTTGTTTCTCGATTATAAAGATGTCTTTGCATGGTCGTACAAAGAAATGCCAGGTCTTGATCCAAAAGTTGCAGTACATTAACTCATGCTGAAGCATGGTGTCCAACCGATTAAGCAAGCTCAAAGACGATTTCAACCAGAACTTGTTTCACAAATAGAAATGGAAATTGACAAATTGATTGAAGTTGGTTTCATTAGGGAGGTAAAGTACCCGACATGGATTACGAGCATCGTTCTAGTTAAGAAAAAGAATGGGCAGATTCGTGTTTGTGTGTCTTTTAGAGATTTAAACAATGCTTGCCCAAAAAATGACTTCCCATTACCAATCATCGAGCCTATGGTTGATGCAACTACTAGTCATGAAGCTTTATCCTTCATGGATTGATCATCGAGGTATAATCAAATAAGAATGGCACCAAGGGATGAAAAGCTTACTGCATTTTGTACTTCAAAAGGCATTTATTGTTACAAAGTGATGCCTTTTAGACTAAAGAATTCAGGTGCAACGTATCAACATGCCATGCAGAAAATCTTTGATGACATGTTCCATAAGAATGTCAAGTGCTATGTTGATGACCTGGTGGTAAAGTCTAGGAAGAGAGAAGACCACCTACGAGATCTCTGTATAGTGTTTGATAGGTTAAGAAGGTACCAACTCAAAATGAACCCGCTTAAATGTTCTTTTGGTGTTACTTCTGGTAAGTTTCTGGGGTTTATTGTTCGACACCGTGGCATTGAAGTGGATCAATCTAAGATCACAGCCATTCGAGATATGCCAAAACCAAGGAATCTTCAAGAACTTAGAAGTCTTCAAGGACATCTTGCTTTCATTCGACGATTTATTTCAAACCTTGCAAGACGATGTCAACCCTGCAACTGACTTATGAAGAAAGTTGTCCCATTTGTTTGGGACGAAGCTTGTCATAATGCCTTTGAGAGCATAAAAAGTATTTGGCTAATCCACCAATCTTAAGTGCTCCTATGGCAGGGAAGCCATTGATAATCTACATCGCCGCACAAAAAATGCTCTCTTGGGAGCATTCCTTGCACAAGAAAATGAGGAGAACAAAGAAAGGGCCTTTTATTACTTAAGTCGAACTCTAATAGGACCGGAACTAAATTACTCCCCAATAGAGAACACTTGTCTTGCTTTAATCTTCTCGACAAAAAAACTAAGAGATTACATGCAGGCATACACGGTACACTTAATAGCACACGCTGATCCCACTAAGTATGTGCTATCAAAGCCAGTTCTTTCAAGATGATTAGCAAGATGGGGTTGTTACTCATGTAGTATGAAATAATCTACATATCTCAAAAGGCAATCAAAGGACAAACACTTATAGACTTTTTGGTAGATCATCTTATCCTTACAGCATGGGAAATTTTAGACAACTTCCTTAATGAGGAGATCTTTTATGTTGACATTTTTCCTTCGTGGATGATGTTCTTCAATGGGTGAACACACTATGATAGAATAGGTGCAGGTGTTGTATTTGTCTCACCACAAAGACAAATACTACCATATTCATTTATTCTTAGTGAAAGATGCTCTAACAATGTCACTGAATACCAAGCCTTAATTATCAGGCTATAAATGGTGATTGAAATGAAAATGACAAGCTTAGAGATATGGAGGATTCTAAGTTGGTCATCAATCAATTTTTAGCCTTGTATGAGGTTAAAAGTGATAACTTAGTTCCTTACTTCCAATATGCTACCCAACTAATGGAAAAGTTTGAATGAATCTCTTTAATTCATATTCCACGAAAAGAAAACCAAATGGCAGATGCTTTAGCTAATCTAGCTGCAATTTTGACAGTGCTTAAGGACAAGATTGTACATGTCCCTCTTTTCCATAAGTGGGTACTGCTACCATTGTCAATATTATAACAAGAAGAAGTAAACGCTACAATAGTATTCACTATTGACAGCGAAGATTGGCAACAACCATTAATTGAATACTTAGAGTATGAAAAGTTACCTGATGAACTAAGGCATCGAATAGAAATACGACGTCAAGCTCCATGCTTCATTTAATACAAAGAAAAATTTCATCAACGCTCATTCGATGGAGTACTTCTTCGATGCCTAGGAGGAGAAGAGATAAATCAAGTAATTGAAGAAGCTCATTCTAGGATTTGTGGGGCTTACCAATCAGGGCCAAAACTTCATTTTCGAATCAAAATGATGGGATGCTATTGGCTAACTATGGTTAAGGATTGTATGAAATATACAAAGAAATGTCAATCATGCCAATTCCACTCAAATTTTATACACCAACCCCCTGAGCCGCTCCATCCTACAATTGTGTCATGGCCATTTGATGATGGGGACTTGACGTGGTCGGACCCATTACTCCTAAATCCTCTGTTGGGCATGCTTACATATTGGTAACAACGGATTATTTTTCTAAATGGGCGGAAGCTATGCTTAAAGAAGTGAAGAAGAAAAAATATAGTGAGCTTCATTTAAAGTAATATTATCTATCGGTATGGGGTACCACGGTACATAATCACTAACAATAGGAAACCCTTCTATAACAAATTGATGAGCAATCTCTATGAGAGGTTCGGTTTCAAAAACCACAATTCATCAATGTACAATGCACCGAATGGTCTTGCAAAAGCATTCAACAAGACCCTTTGCAACTTATTGAAGAAAATTGTTTATAAGTCAAAGAGGGATTGGCATGAACAAATAGGAGAAGCACTTTGGGCATATCGAACAGCATATCGAATTCCTACACAAGCAACCCCTTATTTCCTTGTTTATGGTGTAGAAGTTGTATTGCCCTTTAAGCGTCAGATCCTTTCATTAAGGATTGTTATACATGAAGGAATAACTGATGAAGATAATGCCAAGTTATGTCTTCAAGAATTAGAAGCACTAGACAAAAAGTGACTCGAAGCCCAACAACGCTTAGAGTGTTATCAAGCACGCCTTTCAAGAGCTTTTAACAAAAAGGTTCGCCTTTGGTCTTTTCAAGTTGGTGATCTAGTTCTTGCCATTCGTAGACCCATCATTATGACACATAAGACTGGGAGCAAATTTACATCAAAATAGGATGAACCTTATGTGGTGCAAAAATTTTACACCAATGGTACTTATAAGATCGTCGCTGAAGATGGATTAAGAATTTGCCCTATCAATGGCAAATTCTTAAAGTGTTACTATACTTGAGTCACATTACGCCTTTGATTCGCATGAGCATAAATTGTGTATGGTGCACCTAAAAAAAAAAGTTCAATAAGTTGAAAACCTGACTTAGGCAAAAGTTAGGACATATGCTTGCAAAATTAAATCTTTCTTTTAGTCTTGGAAAAAGTTAGAGCGTAAAAAAAAAAAAAAAAAAAAAAAAAAAAACTACGTTTGACTTGATCCCCTTTCTTTGAAGGATATGTAGGCAACTCATGAAAACCACTTGAGTTCAGTCACTACAAAAAAAAAAATGTCTCATTTTTATTAATAAATAAATCTGACTAACAAATGCTAGACTTTATTACTTCTTAATAAAAAAAATGAATTAAGGAAAATAATGAGAGCTAAAAACTAAGTAAAAAGGTACAATGGTCACATCCACACCAAGCATGCAAGCTTGTCACGTTGAGTCCTTAAGGCTTCTTGAAGAGTCTCTAAAGTCTTGACATTGACATCTGTAAGCACAAGGGTCAAGCGAGAAACATCATTCTGTTTATTGGCTATAATCTCATCGATCTCCAAGATTGAGTTATGAAGGTGCTCTTTTTGTATACCTAGTTGCTCCAATTCCTTCTTAAGTACTTCCTATTTAGCATCGAGAGTAGCTAAGTCAACCTTTAATGATTGACGATGGTTCGCCTGTACACCCTCAGAGTTTAGAGCATTCACAACCTAAGACTCAACAATAGCTAAATGTTTGCTTTGTACTTCTAGAGATATCTTCATAGAATGGGTGCGTCACACTTCATCGAGGTGATCTGCACTTTCCATGTACTTCTTAATTTGATACTTTAATGGTGAAAGGTCCACCTCAATCTTCGTGATAGCATTGAAAAGCTCATCAATTTTTCCTGTTAATAATGAGAGACACTCATTGGAAGTTTTGATAATCATCTCCTTAATGCGTTCTCCTATCATAAGTGTTGCTTGGTGTTGAACATTAAGGATGATTTGTTTGACGTTGAATGTGTGAGTGGAAGTAGAATGAGCAACCACAGTAGGGCATGGAGATTGTTGTTCAACAATTAAACCTGCAACTACTAAAAGTGTCCATACATTATATGTTGTATCTTTAATTATGGTCTTTTGACCTTGAGATTCAATCAGAACATCACTTAAGATCTTAGTAATACCTTCATCACCCAAATGAGAATAAGGCAAAGGTAAGGGGATGATAAAGTGCTTATCTCATTATATAGTCAAGTTAAAGGGCGTTGACTCCCTAGTAGCAACAACATTTTTGAACCGATCCTTAGGAGAAGACTCATTCCCATCATCGAAAAATTGGTTGTCACCCGCCACCTAAGACAAATATTTATTTTTTTTAGTATCAATGCAAAAAAAAAAATTACCTCTTCACCATCAAGTTCCATTAGTTGAGTAGAAGTTAGGATGTCAACAAAGAAGACATCTACTTCAAGAGGATGAGAGTTAGTCTTATCAGAGTACACAGGGTTGGGTCTAATATTTCGGCATTTGAAGTGACATTCACTTGTATTTTCAGAGTCATTGTATGATACATAAAGACTTTGTGCATTGTTATGTTGCTTAAAACTCTTGTGACAATGAGTACTACCACCATTGAAAATAGTTTGCTCATGCTTTGAGTGTGTGGAGGTATTAGTTTGATGTCCACCCATTGAGCGCTTAGAAGAAGCTCTTGAATCATCAGATAAATCCTCAAAATCCTTTTCAACATTGTCTCTAACATTCCCCTTAGTAGAAACACTTGAGTCAACCTTGCACGTTCTACTCTCTAAAGATTTGAGGGTATTTTCCAAAAAGAATCAAGAGGGGGCTCCATACAAGCAGCGATAAGAATTTTCTTATCAGGTTTACGCACTCTAATCCACCAATTCGCATAAGCCTTAGTGGCTGAAAACTCTTCAAGACTATGATAATCTAGTATAGTAACTTTGGAGTAGGTACCAAGCCTAGTGCATGACTCCCAATGTTAAAACACCGCCTCTAAATTTATAGTGCGAAAAATCTCTAGCAAAACCGATGAGGATAATAATAGATTTATTATCAGTCCAATGCACACGCTCCTTGTGGCACAATGCCAAGTGGTCCAGCTTTATGCCTTTACAAGACATTATCAAAACCTAAGCTTGCAAATCATTAAAACATTTAGCAGAAAACTCGCTGGCGTAATAAGTCATCCGTGGGGGATGGTTCTAAGAAGGAGAAATGAAATGGGTATCGAAATATTCACCTAACCATTCGTAAAAATAATGAATAGGGAAAATAGATGCATTAGTCCCAAGCTTCAAAGAACAAGCGATTTCATTTAAGTCGTGGTAAATTCTTGCTAACACTGGAACAACAAGGCTAAATGTCTCACCTTGAGTCGTTCTACTAGCTACCTTGAAGACTTTAGGACGAATCAAATTGACACTCCCTCAAGGAAGAACAAACTTACATAACCAACATGCCAAGAAAGCGGCCAAGTAAGTCTCCTTAACATTTGTCTCAGCTATGTCAAGGTTGTCAAAAACTTTCATCTCCGACTAGGTACAAGATTTAACATGATCAATTTCCCCGGAGAGGTTATGAGTCTCCTTATGCCTCTGCATCTTATTCCTTGTACTTTTATTTGAAGGTTTTGCATACTTCATGGAGCCTTTGTACCAAAATGACACCCAAGAAGCTAACTTGATTGAAAACTTCCCTTTTGTCTCAAAGCAAATTCAATGATAAGTTTCGACAACTTGGTAGGAGTGAGGACTTTGTTGCCTGATAACTCTTCCGCACTCGATACCATCTCATCATAAAAAGATCCAATGATGGGTAGTCTAGCAATACGATACAAGTCCCAAAGAGAGATGGAAACCTCTCAAATGGAAGTATGCAAGGTGTTAGTGGTAGGATACCAATATTCACAAAAGGCCCTAATCACAAAGGCATGACAATCATAGCTGAATAAGGATGCAAAAATAGATTCATAAAGCTTATATCCTTTAAGAAATGGTCCATGCCAACCTAATACCTTCTCTAACCATTCCCAATATCCTTCAGTAAAGAAGGATTCCCCAAGTAATTTGAATGAGCTTCCCCATTGGCTTCTTCGTCACGAACATGAGAACCCAACAATCCAAATTCATCATGAACTTTAGTTGTAGATGGGTGAGAGGAATTCAGCAGCAGAACATCATAAACAAGTTTCACCTTATTAAGTTTTGAATTGCTGATATTTGTAAGCTTGCAAGATGCAACTCGGGACTAGGAAGAAATGTGTAATGGGTCCTTTGTCACTAGCATTAACAAAGATTGAAGGTTAGTAAGTGACTTATGCACTGACAAGGTAGTCCATTCCTCAAAATCTTCACTATCATCCTTAAGAATGATTATGATCTTCTCCTTGAAGCATTTGAAGAATGTCATCCTACATTAAAAAAAAAAAAAGAAGGTAGAAAGAGGAGATGAATAAAATAGGGTCTAAGTTTTTAGATACCACTATGCATTTAAGTTAGGCCAATTCACATGAGTGAAGACCTTAGCACTTAAGTTGTATTAAGTGCTGAAAGTACAACTATAGACCCTTCATTTTGTCCTCTTAGCACATGTAATGCTAGTTTCTACCCCGTGTTTCCTTTTTACCTTGTGATCGTTCCTTGGTAACCCATTGATACTCATACAACTTCTTTTTCTAAGCCATCTTTGGGGACCCTTTTGTAAGGGGGCTCATTAGGACCCTTACTATGAACTTGGCTACTCTTCACACCTAGTTTAGGTCACATAGATGCACCCTAACTCATTCAGACACACCTGGCCCATTTGGACACACTTAAATCCACTTAGGCACACCTAGGCATCTTTTACGCAAACTCACTTAATCATACTTCAGATCATTCCAATCTACTTAGTTACACTATAACTTAGTCCACTTGGTTGCATTGTAGGTGCACTTCAAATTAGTTAATTTAGATACATATTCATTTTAACTTGAATTTTGGTAAGGTAATTTTTATTCTATTTTATTTATTTATTATCATTATTATTCCTATTATTATTATTTTGGTAAATTAATTTTTTGAAATGTTTCAATATATTTTTTTTAATGAATAATTTTTTGGTAAGTTATTATTATTTATTTATTTATTTATTTACTTTATATTTTTTATTTTATTCATTTTATTTTAATTTTATTTATTTTTTTTAAATTTTATTTTATTTACTTAGGCAAAAATAAAAAAATAAATAAAAATAAATAAATAAAAGAAAATTGAGAGGCATGGAAAAAAAGAGTGGACTGGGGGAATTGGAAAATAAGACTTTTTTTGGAATGAGAAAATGGTGAGGAAATGAGATGATGGGTCTCTCGGCATTCACATCTCATCAAAAGCACTTGAAAAAGTTGAAAAGAGAATTCAGTCTCGAGGGCTGGAGGGATGTTTGGATCTTTTCCTCTTCTTTTGCCAATTCCCCATCAGAATTAGAATGATAATATCTACCTTTCACTTTGAGTTTCCTTCTTGGAACCGACATTTTTTTTTTACATTTGACCTACAATGAAACCCATATAATAATTTCTCACATCTCAGCAGTGGACCCTGGCATTCTCTGTTGCATTTGCCATCTCAACTCTCAACAACTTGCTAGCCTTCTCAAGTTTGGTAACTGATTTGCTATTTTTATAGTGGTTGTTGAATGGTCTGGAATTGAGCTTTGGTTTGGTTGGTTTTCCATTGGTTATGATTGGATTTGATTTTGGCCATTTTAGGGCTGGTTCTAACTGGGTTTTATGTGTGATGGTTGGGGTTGGCAACACCCAAAAGTAGTACTAATCATTCAGATTTGGAACATTCTTATGTGTTGTTTCTGATTCTATAATCTACCTTTTTGGGTCTTTGGGGCTTTTGATTTTGGAGGCATTGTGATTGATCATAATTGAAGGCATTGGTGCTGCATAGTGAAGATAATCAGTGTGTTTGTACTATATCTGAAATCATGGTTCTTGGGCTGAGGACGAAGAATCGTAAAGGTGTTTTGGTTAAGGTTGATTATATAGTTCATGTTCAGGAGATAAAACCTTGGACACCCTCACAGTCCCTCAGATCAGTTCAATCTATGGTTTTTCAATGGGAAAAGAGAAGGGTTTTGAAAAAAACAGAAGAGGAGAAAGAAAAAGAGAGAAAATGAGAGAAAATAGTACTATGTCAATTTTTTCATCGTTCAATTCAACGACTACTGGAGAGTGACAAAATTTTCGAACTCCACACAACTGTTGACTGACTCATTGCTAAATTTTTTTTTTACGTTTTTGTTTTTTGGTTCATTGAATACCATCATCGATATATTGAAAAGATACTTTGTCAAGTGGGCTACTTCTTGTGGGTGGGAAACATGGAGACCCATAAGAGGTTTGGGATAAAAATGGGGTTTCAGCAAATGGGTATTTAAGAATTTTGTGTCATGGGGTGTTTTTATTTTTTTCGAATTATCATTGTGTTTTTGATCGGTGGGTTTTGGGGGGGAAAGAAAGGATGTTGAGTTTTAAGGAATTTTGGACAAATAAGACTTTGGTGGGACTTGGATTGGGCCAGCTTCTGTCTCTTCTGAACACTTCCACCGGCTTTGCTTCTTCTGAACTTGCAAGAAGAGGAATCACGCCCCAACTTCTCAGTATTTTCTAAATTATGTTCTCTTGGCAATTGTCTATGGAACCACTATGATTCTCTAAAAGAAAGCTTTCAAGGCAAAATGGTATTATTACATAGCTCTTGCATAGGTGGATGTGGAGACCAATTTTTTTGTGGTAAAAGCATACCATTACACTTCTGTAACAAGCGTCATGCTGCTGGGATTGTAAAACAATCCCGTGTGCTATAATTTTTACCTGGTTTTTCTTGAAGACAAAGTACAGATTTAAAAAAATTAACCGGTGTAGCGATCTGTATTGCTGGTCTTGTTATTGTCATCTTTTCAGATGTTCATGCAAGTGACAAAGCAGGAGGGAGTAGCCCTCTGAAAGGGGATTTGTTTGTGATTGTTGGGTCTATTCTCTATGCTGCTAGTAATGTTAGTGAAATTTTGTGAAAGGCATCCACACGTTTTCATGAATTTGGAGGGCAACCATACCATGCAAAAAAAATGACAAGAAGCTGCCACTTTTAGGATGTCTCGGGATTTTCTTTTAGAACATGCAACATATAAAGCATCAGATTGGAAGGATTAAGAGCGTTCTAACAGCAACCCCTCTTACACGGTGGAAGGTAAGTTCTCTTTTTTAAATTCTTGTTTTAGTTTATTTTAATTTGTTCTATTAGCTTAGGTCCATTTATGATTTTTCATCATTAATTTAATCGATCTTTGGTGTTATAGTTCATGCTTTGATTTGGTTTGATCCCATTCTTTTAGTTTGAGTATTTTTTATATTTTTGGTAAATTGGCTTCTAGGTGAAGCAGTTTTTATTTTGAAATTTGTCTTGATTTATCTTAATTCGTTTTAGTTAGTTTAGAATTTTTTTATTATAGTGCACTGTACTTCTGCATCTGTAAATTGGAATTTGACAACTTAGAAACCCTTTAAATTTTTTTAACTATTATGACATTCTAGACTCCTTGAACTTGATTTTAGAATCTTTCTTGGGTCAAATATGGTTTTCCAATTAGGAGATATAAATCAATTTTTTAGAAGGTTCAGTTTTCACTCTGTTTTTGACACTCAGTCTTGTTTTGCAAAATTAAATTACTAAATGATCTCTTTAATTTCTTTGAAATTTTTTATTTTAATCTAGACTCCTTATATTTAATTTTTTATATATAAAATATTAATAAATAATTTCTAAAATAAAAGATATAATTTTTTATTCTTGCACCCATTGCATGAGTGCTCTTCTAGAGCTGAGATATGGTTATTTATTTTTAAATATGTTATGAATGTGTTATATCCTATGATTATTTTAAATATGAAATAAACAATTAAGATAGTTGTGTGAATTTTCATATGATTTTAGGACATTTATAAGTTAATTGTAAAAATCAATTGTCGAATACCTTTAAAAGATGCTTTGTTCTGGACCTATTATCATCATCATGAAATCTGGTACTAAATGAGGGTTGGTGAATTAATTTGGTCACTTAGATGATAAACTAGACATATAGGAGATGTTCTCTAAAAATTTTATTGATAAAACTTAACTTCTAGGTATTTGTTTTAGATTTATTTTGTACAGTCTTCTATTCTAATCATTTGTTGACTTTTTTTTTTTTGTGAAATAACCCCTTTGTGAATAAATTTGTTATTGATTGGAATATAATCAATTAATTTAGCCTATTGGATGCTTATCTAGACATGTTAAAGATGTTACCTAATTTTTATTTTGGTGAGATAACCTTTCTTGATATTTATTTGGAGTTTATTTTGTGAACCGATATTCTACCCTTTTAATAATATTTCCTTGGCTTTTGATAATTTAGTCACTTTTGATCATACTTGTGAACTTTCCTTGACTTGAGACATGCTAAGTGTATATATATAGGTTTAGTTATTTTTATTTATTTATTATTCTTTAATCTTATCATTATTGTTGGTGAATTAACCTCATTTTTATAGAATCACTGACTCTTGCTACACAGGTACGCTCTCTCTCTATCTTCCCATTCTAAATGTATATGTATATATATAGGTTTAGTTATTTTTTATTTATTATTCTTTAATCTTATCATTATTATTGGTGAATTAACCTCATTTTTATAGAATCATTGACACTTGCTACACGGGTATGCTCTCTATCTTCCCATTTTAAAGTTTCATGAATATGTATGTCATTAAGAACTATATCCTCGTTTGATATTGACTTTGGGTGCCTTGATGTTCATTTGATTTCCATATAATACTTGAACTAACTTTGGTGTTTTATGATAGCATTTAAGTTATAGATCTAGGTATGCATATTATCCTTTCTTTATGATAGTGGTTTGAATCCTTGTTTGGCATGTTAGAATTAGTAAAGTTTTTGAGATCACCTTAACTTATCTAGGTATTCATAATCAACTGATTAATTGTCATATTTTCCTCAATTAAGCTAGTAGAGACCTTGTTAGGGCTTAGAGGGGTACTACCTCTTTGGAGGTACCTTCCTGATAAATAACTTAGGTTTTTCGTAGATAGCTTTTCCAAAAAAATATAAATAAAAAATCAGGAGTCTTTTTAAGACTTTGTTCTTACTTGTTTTCCCCTTTAAAAATAAATAAAAGTAAGTGGTGACTCCAACTTTTTATAAAAAATCAGTTTTTCACTTTAATCATAAGCGAGTCTTGCCAATCGAGTGGGAACACATCATGAAATAATGCGGGGTCCACAAATTGGCAACTTCGTTGGGGATCGAACCCAAAATCTCTGATTTCATAGAAGATCAAGCTTGAACACTAGTTGACGAAAATATGGCGTTTGATTAGGCGATTAATGGATACTTTCTCTTTGTGCTTTTCTGTGGTTGAGTGATCATAGCACATTGAGGATTTTAATGTGGCGTTTTTTCTATGTTTGATTGCTATATCTATTTACGACATTTACATGGAAATGATATTGATTGATTCTTTTGCTTGTCTTAGCATATTGATTATGCTCTTGCCATAATTATCCTGTTCACTTTGACATGTATGCTCATATTGTTATATATCTTGTTTGTCTTAGTATTGATTCTCTTACTTGTAATATTATCTTGATCATTTTTTAGTATGTTATCATTGTTACTATTCATCTTGATTGTCATATTCTCGTTTAGCTTGTGTGTGGACATGGATAATATATTTGCACCCTGCTTGACTGTTTGTTGCATGATTGCTCTTCTCCTATGTGTTTGCATGTTGCTTGTCTATGTGGGTCTCACATCTACCCCTTATCTCCAACCCTCTGGTTTCTTTCATTTCGACTCTTACTTTGGCAAGTGTGAGGCCTTGTGTGTCTTTGTTTCTTTAATCGAGCTAGTGGTTAAGAGTAGAGTCTAGCAACGAGCTATATCGATGTATGGGAGCATTCTAGAGGAGGCCGACACATTGATGTTGATTGGAATTCGATATTTGAAGACCTGTATAGCCTAGAGTTAAGGTTTCATGGATATTTGTGTGACCAGTGTGTTTCTTTTTTTACTTTAGCTTTATATGATTTTCGGATGCACTCACACCACTCACTATGCACTTTAGTTGACTACTGAGTGTTGAGATTTGTGAGAGCTTTCAACATAGGAAATCCCCTAGGATGTCGAGGTAGTGTATGTGTGGAGGTGATGACCACCTTGCATGGAAGCACCCCGTCTCTTTGGAGGCATGTAGAGGATTGTGTACCGCTGGAGGGTATGATCGCTTTTGCTAGGGATCCTTTAAAGTCCACCATTCTCCTTTTAAAGCCACCTTGTCCTTGTAGGTTGAGCCTTAGATCTTCCCATTAGGATTTCCTTCCTACACGTGGGTGTATCTGTGGGCCTTTAGAGTTGGGTTAGTAGTGTTAGGTTTAGTTATCTTTGTAGTAGTCTCTTATATATTTGCTAAGAATTGGATATCAGTCTGAATACTTCCAAGCTACCTTCTTGCATAGTTGATAGACATTCCTTGTAGAGTTTCCATTACACTATATCTTATCTAGTATTTCCACTATTGTAGGAATATTGATACGTTCAATCTAAGTTCAGCTTCTTAGATCAGAGTTAGAGGTAGATTGATCAGAGTTTCATATCAGTCAGATCAGAAAGATATGAATTCGTAGGTGGTTACAGTTGATCAGTTCATTGCTACTATGACTTCGATCCAGGAGGCCATAATTAGTCTTGGTCAAAGGATGGATGGGCAGCAGACCCAACAAGTTCCAGTTCAAGAGAGTATGCAATATGATCCCACTATTCCACCACCTTTCCCACCTAGTCAAACAACTCCACAAGACAATCAGATATCACCACCTCCCCCATTTGGTCAGACAGTTGCAAAACCTAGACCCTTTACTTTACAGAGTCAAACTGAGGTTACCCCATCGCCTGCCATGGTGGTTGTTTCGACCTCGAAGGATGCCCATGCACGCATGGATAGACTTGAGTAGAGGATGAGACAGTTGAGAGTATCAGATAGAGGGATGGTATGGGATGATTTTGATGGACTACCAATGGCCAATCTACCGGCCAAGTTTAGGATGCTAGAGATCGAGTGATACACGGGGATTGGATGCCCCCGTATTCAATTGAGACTATATAGTACTGTGATGAGGGCCCACGGTTTAGATGAGGCTCAAAGGATTATGCTATTCCCCATGTCCTTGAGTGGGGCAACCCAATGTTGGTTTGTGATTACTACTCAAAAAGTGGTATTTGATAGCTTGTAATTAACTCTTTTAAACACTTTTGAGTAGTAGTTATTACCTTTTAACCCAATTAACATATTAAGAACTTTTGCAATCATTTCTAATCACTTTGTGTAAGTTTTGGTGTTTTTGTTAGTAATTTGATCACCAAAGCAATCCAAGATTGAGGATAGTTCTTTGGAATCCATGGAAAAGCAATGTAAAGCTCAGAAACATGAAGAACCGAAGCTTTGAAGTCCTTTGCCATAAGCAAATCCGGAATGCAAGGAGGTGAAGCAAAGAGAAATCTAACATGAAGCATTCTAGATGACAGTAGTGTCATCCACTTTTGGAGCACTTCCTGGAGCTCAATTTATGCATGCTATATTTCGTTTCAAAGCTCAGGAAGTCAACAATCCAATGCTTTAAACGGTGCACAATTCGGAGTTGAAATGAAGGAGTTACAGCCATTGGAAGCCGATCACTCCAAGTTGAAGGAAAATTTCGCACGACTGCGAAATCAGTCTTGGGCTGCGAAATGTTGTCCTTTTTGCTGCGAAATTTTGCAGCCCTCTTGCACGCACAACTGTGGTGTTCTCTTGAAGCTTCCCGATATTTGCGACCAACATTTTGAGATATTTTGCTTTAGATATTTGATGTCTAAATCCCCAAACTCTCCTTGTAACCCACCTATCATAGGATTCCTTAGTCTTTAAGTAAGAACAAAGGGTGAATAACCTCTTATATATAGTTTGTAATTTTCTTTACACAACAATCATGTAATCGGCGAAAGGAAGAAATATATTTTTACAGAGCACTTGCTCTGTTTTTCCTTCATATTTTTGTTTTCTCGTTATTTTTCTTTCCAGCCAATTAAACTCTAAGGATTTTTCCTTAGAGGATGAGAGGGTAGGCTCTTCGTCTCTTGGAGTGAAGAAATCCGGGTAAGTTTCCTCGTGCATAAATTGGAAGTTTTGTTGTTTTAGTTTTTAATGAAGAGAAAGTGTGACCCGTTAATGGTTTTTATCTTTTTAGTTAACTTAAAACGCCTTTAAATCACCTGGGCCAACACTTGGTAAGGCAAGTGATCTCTGTCCATTAAGATGCACTAGTTTACCTCTTGCGAGCCTTTGGGAGGTGGTTTGAAGGTAAGATTTTCTAGAATCGCCAACACTTGGTAAGCTTTTGGACTCCAAGGAGACATCCATTAGTTATCTCTTGCGAGCTTGAGAAGGGAAATCCAAGGTGAAAGATCACCTTGAATTGCAAATGCTAGGTGAGAGGCACAAGCCATTGCAAGATGCATCAGTGCGAGGGATTTAGTGTTTGAACCCACTAAAGGGAAGCATCTGTACCACAACGGTTAGAGAATTAAATATATGTTAATTCTCTAATGCGAGGAAAAGAAACAAGTGACCGAAACTCCCTTTTTGTACAAGGAATCTGAGCCTAGTGATCTAAACTCCAAGAAACACTTTTCTTTGTAAGTAATTTCAGTTATTTTATTATTGGTTAGTTTAAAACCAGACCTTTTTCACTCAAACATCTTTATGTTTTCTTTTAGAGCTAACCTTGAAATGAAAAAAACATCAATTCATCTTTGAAGTAATATCAATTGTGAAGTGAAAACCCATCCCAGTGAACGACCCTAGAGCCACTATGCTATGCTAGCTAAGGCTATCCTAGTACATGGTGTAATGGGTTATAAATTTTGTTGATTACTCCTTGAGGACCAAAATCAAGGGACACCAGCTGGACATGAATCAGTTGAGACACCAATTGGGAACGTATCAAATGGCGTCGTTGCCGGGGATGGTGCCACTTTACAGTGAATCACCTTTCTAGAGTACTTGTGATCTTCATCACAAGTTTGGTGACTTTTCTTTTCTTTTTACTAACTCTTTTTATTTGTTTCTCTTTCTTTGTTCATATTTTAGTATACCTTTTATTTAGTTTTTAGTTTACCTTAATTTCTTAGAATTGTTTTTCTTTTGTTTTCTTTTGTTTTCTCTGTTTTTAATTCACAAATTGCTAGTTGTGCATGCCATGTTGAATACGAGATAGTAGAGGAAGCCATGAACTTCATGAGTTATGTGGCTGAAGTTTCAAGAGGATGGGATGAACCAAATGCTAGAGATATGGGAAGAATGACGTCTCAACCTAATGCTAAGGGTGAGATGTATATTTTGAATGACGGCATAGACATGAAGGTAAAGATTGCAGCTATGGCAAGGAGATTGGAAGAGCTAGAAATGAAGAAGATGCAAGAAGTGCAAGCCATCTCTCAGACACCATTGCAAGCTATGCCTTGTGCCATTTGTCTATCTTATGAGCACTTGGTGGAAGAGTGTCCTACCATTCCAGTGACGAGATAAATGTTTGGTGATTGCAACACCTACAATTCCAATTAGAGGAACCATCCAAATTTCTCTTGGAAACCACAGCCACCTTAGTATTAGCAACATGTTCAAGCACTTCCGCAAGCCTCGAACCTTGAACAAGCTATGGTGAATCTTAGCAAGGTCATGGGAGACTTTGTTGGAGCTCAGAAATCTATCAATGCTCATTTCAGTCAAAGAATTGACAGTGTAGAGAGTTCATTGAACAAAAAGATGGATGGAGTGCAACATGATCTATCTCAAAATATAGATAACCTCCAATATTCAATCTCAAGGTTTGCCAACCTCAACAAAGTGCAAGAAAAAGGAAACTTTCCTTCTCAACCTTATCAAAATTCCAAGGGTATCCATGAAGTGGAGGCTCAGAAGGGAAAATCTTTAATGGTGAAGGAAGCTAAAGCGGTTATCACTTTGAGGAGTGGTAAAGATGTTGATCTGCCCACATCCAAGCTAGAGCATGATGAAGAGAGTGAAATAGAGAAAGAAAAGAGGGAAGAAATCAAAGGAAAGAGAAAGGGGAAAAGTACAGAGAAAGATGGCTATGATGTTAATGTACAAAGAGAACCACAAAGGATAGTCATCAAGGAAGAATTGATGAAGAAACACATGTCTCCACTTTTTCTCCAAGCTTTGTATGGGAAAATCATACAAACCAAGTCTCAAGTGAGGGATTCAAACTTCATATGGGATCCGGGTAAGCTAAATCAGGATCAAATTTTGTTTTTATAGACTTAGTCTTGTTAAAGACTAGATAGTCCATATCTTTTTGTTTTATTTATTACTTATTTTAATTTTGATTTCAATGCTTTAATTCTAATTTGTTTTGATGTAACGTAGGTTTTTGGATGATCAAAATCAAGAGTAATGTCAAAAGAGGTGAAAGAAGGAAATTGGGAATCAAGAGGAGCTCAAAAGCAAGGAGAGAGCATGGTCTGCGAAATTTCGCAGCCTAAAGTGAGCCGCTGCGAAAATCGCCTCCCGCTGTGAAATGGTTTCGCAGCCGCCCATCCTCCTCTACGAAAATTTTCGCAGCTGCGAAGAGGTCCTTTGGCACACGAGTGCCATTTCGCAGCCAAGTACACCCGTTTTGCAGCTGCTAAATGGCTGCGAATTTTCCACGCTTGGAGATCCACCGTTTCGCAGCCGAGACGCCATTTGGAAGGGTGTTTCGCAGCTACGAAACCACCCTTTGGAACACAAGTGCCATTTCAAAGCCCCGTACACTCATTTCGCAGCTGCAAAATGCTTGCGAAATCTCCACACCTTAAAATCCTTCAGCGCGCACACCATGAATGGGAATGTCACAACCACACCCCCATTTCGGCAACTGTTGGACACATTTAAATCACTTCCTGAAGATCATTTCATGAATACCATATTTTGTTTCAAAGCTTGGGAAGTCAGGAGTCCAACACTTCAAACGATGAACGATTTGGAGTTGAAACGAAGAAGTTATGGTTGTTTGAAGATGGCCGCGCAAACTATGAGCGGAAATGTTGCAGCCGCACCCCTATTGGACACATTTTGGAGCACTTTCTGAATCTCAAATTATGCATACTATATCTCATTTTGAAGCTTGTGAAGTCAGGAGTCCATCGCTTGAAACGGTACACTATTTGGAGGTGAAACGAAGAAGTTATGGCTGTTTGAAGACGACTGTGCAAACAATGAGCTGAAATGTCGCAGCTGCACCCCATTTTGCAACTGTTGGACACATTTTTGGAGCACTTCTTGGAGCTCAAATTATGCATACCATATGTCGTTTTGAATCTTGAGAAGTCAGGAGTCCAATGATTCAAATGGTACATAATTTGGAGTTGAAACGAAGAAGTTATGACCATTTGAAGACGAGCGCACAAAGCTGAGCGGGAATTTCGCAGCCGAGACGCCATTTGGAAGGGTGTTTCGCAGCTGCGAAACCACCCTTTGGCACACGAGTGCCACTTCACAGCACTCGTACGACCATTTCGCAGCTGCGAAATGGGCTGTGAAAATTCCCCTCCTCTACAAAATCCACACCCCGCTGCGAAAATCCCCCTCCTCTACAAAATCCTTCCCTCGCTGCGGAAATGATCTCCAACTTAAAAAATGGGCTACGAAATTCCCATTTTGTTGCCAAATGATTTCCAAACTTCCAAATGGCTACAAAATGATCTTCAAGCTTCAAAATGGCTACGAAAATGCTCTAGGCATCAAAATGGGCTACGAAATTCCCATTTGGCTGCGAAATGTTTTCGCAGCCCCATAGCTACCCCTTGTGAAATTCCCCTTGGGTTGCGAAAATGTGTATATTTCTTTTCAATGGGCTGCAAAAATGTTTTTCTTTTTCCCTTTGGCTGCAAGATGATCTCCAAGATACAAAATGACCTCCAAGCTATAAAAATGACTTGCAAAATGAAGAGAGGTTTACGAAAACACCTTGCAAAGCCAAGGAAAATTGTGAAAATGCCAACAAAGCCCCGCACCATGCATCTAAAGAGGAGAGCAGATGAGGAAGTAAGTATTAGTTTAAATTTTTATCATACTTAGTTAAATTAGCTACTTTTTGTTTAAATTTTAAAATTTTTGCTTTAAACTCCATGGATATTAAGGATTAACTCTCAAAATTAAATGAGAGAAGTCGAGTTTCAACTTGATTACATGAGTCTTAGAGTTTGTATTATGCTCTTCTAAAAGTTGATGAATTGTTGAAACTCCCATTGCATGCAAACTTATCTCTTCCACCTTAAGCTATTCGCACACACATACAATAGGTTCCGATTATAAGATGAAAAACTATTTCCCTCTTGACTTAGGAAAATTTAGACTTGGTACCTTTGACCTCATTTAATAGTGTTGGGACACCTTGTAAAAGGCCAATGAGCCTTTGGAAAAAGAAAGAAAAAGAAAAATGTTTGCTTGCCTTGAAACCCGAGCAAGGTCTAAGGGGTATATGGTGAAAATCTTTAAAACCTGGTGCCCTAAGCCTTAATTGGTTGGGAGTCACCGACCTCAATGCTCGTTACAAGGGTGAATAGGTGGAGTTTAACATGTTGTAGGTGCTTGGGTATTAAAAATCATTCTCAAAAGTTCGGGGTGAAATCCGAGGAGTTAGTGGTTGAAAAATCCTTAAAGCTTGATGCCCTAAACCTTGATTGGTTGGGAGTCATCGATGGACCCCCGTTACATGGACAATTTAGAAAAGAATGCCTTTAAGCTTTGCACTCCTACAAGAAAAAAATTGTGAAAGAAAAAAGGTGCGTTCTTAGCCTATTGGAGGTTGATTAGTTTGCTAAGCTTTGAAAAGAACTAGGTTGAGGGGAGAGATTAGTTTGACATACTATACTCGGAAACTAATAAATAACACTTAGCTTTTAGTGGAAGAATTTGATTTGGATCTTTTAAGAGTGGAAATTCTTTTGATGCTTAAACTTGCATAATATCCATTCTTTGTACTCTATGATCAAGTGAATGCTCTAATAACTCTTATTATAGGTTGAGTTTCACATCTTTATTGATCCATGGATATCAATCATGCCACTCATATCATTTTTTGGAGTGATTTGCATGATCCCTTTTATGTATATTATTATAGTTTACTTAGTTTTTATCTCCTCCATTGCTAAGGGACTAGCAATGAGTCGGTTGGGGGGTGAAAATGTTCCCAACAGTTGCCGAAATGGGGTGGTGCGAATTGCTCTGTTTTGGCTTTTCTCCCCTGTTTGCCTTTGTTTTCACCATAACTTCGATTTTTGCAAGCATCATACCTGCATGAACACTTCAAAACTCATCTTAAAAACATATTAAAACTAAATTAAAGCTAAGAATTCAAACTAAAACATGCATAAATTTAAAGAAAGCATATAATTTAATTGAAGCTGATAGCATGTACCCCAAAAAGAAGATGAACTATTTAGCTCATCCTCACTCACACACCCACTTCATGCTGAATTCCCCCTAGATCCCAAACAAAATTGGCATCCTTCCCATTTGGTCCAAGGGAATTCGTTTCTCTTCTCTTCCCTTGAGAAGTGGATGCTTTAAAGGGTTCAAGTAACCCTTTATCATCTTGAACCTTATGATTTTCAATGGAAGGTTGGTCCATAGAGTTGTCATAGCAATCCCCCACCAAAGTGTCGATCATCAACACTTTCCTTGATCTTTTTGCATTGGTTCCTTGAAGGTTATGGTGGGGTTGAGGAGGAAGCTTCCTTTTCCCCCTTGCTACGTCGAGATTGGTGAGCTTCTCAATGGAGTCTTGAACTTTTTCTATCCTTAGTGATAGATCATTATAAACCCCCTCCATTCTTACATTTATTGAACTCTCCATATTATCAATCTTTTCATTAAGATGAGAGTTGATCTTTTGTTGCTCACCTACAAAGTCCTCTATGACTTTGCTTATCTTCAAAATGGCTTGCTCCAATGAAGATGTACTCATTAATGGTTGAGGTTGAGGTTGGGTTGTAAGGTTGGGATGGTTTATATACTCAAATGAAGTTGGCATGGCTTGTGGTTGTGCTTCAGTATGCACATTCCTCAATTCAAACTCTTCTATCCTTCTAGCCATAGATGCTAGCTTTGCCTTCATTCTCATGTCTTCATTCAAAATATACTTACTACCCCATTGGCTTTATTGAACTTGCCTTTTCCCTAATTCAATCCGATCCCTCATGGATAAGTACGCAAATTTGTCCTTCTCATGATCATAATGAGAGCTTTGATCTTCATGTGGAATTTCCATTTCTAAAAAAAAATGATATTCAACTAAGGCTCTTTTCTTCAACTTGTACCAGGGTTCCCTCTTGGTCTCGAATCCAACAAGGAATGCACAAATTGAAATTAAAACAAAAATAAAAGAAAAGAGAATAAAAAAATTTAACTAAATAAAAATTAAACTAAAAAAAAAATTATAAGAAAACTCACCAAACTTGTGATGAAGATCACAAGTTACCCTTAATGGTTGCTTCACTATGCTTGTGGCACCTTCCCCGGCAACGGCGCCATTTGATGCGACTCATGGTAGCTTAGCTTTAAAGGCGTATCAACAAAATTTATACCTTAAATACTATTACTAAAGTAGCCAAGCTACTATAGCATAGTGGTTCTAGGATCGTTCACTGGGAAGGGTTTTCGCAAACACAAGTGATATTCAAATTAGGAAAATAGGTGATTTTCTTATGGATGTTAGCTTTAAAAGAAGATGTAAATATTTCAGAAAGATTTAAACTAATCTAAGCTAACATTAAAGACTAAAATGAAAGGGTGTAAAAACAAGTTTCTCAAAGATAGGATAGCTATGCTCTGGCTCTTATGCAAATTGGAAATCTCAGGATAGGCTCCTCGCGTTGGGGTTGCAACTATGGTGATGCTTGCTTCCCGAACCGGTATGGATTTAGCAAATCAAGTTTTAATCCTTTAAAATGACAAAACAGATGGTAGTGAATTTCATCAATGGTTATTCACCTTAGACTTCCTTTGAATGGCTCATAAGAGATAACTAATGGTCTAAAGCCAAAAGCTTACCAAATATTGGCAACTCAAAGTCATTCCAGGTGATAAACTCACCTTTCAATGGCCATTTGAAATTGGTTCTAACGGATTAATACAAAACTTGGAATTGAAAACCTCACCTTCCAATAGCTCGTAGGAGATAACTAATGGATAGAAATCCAAAAGCTTATCAAGTATTGGCCGTTGGAAGTTGTCCAAAGGAAATAAAAACCAAACTTTGCATTAATAAACCATTAATGAAAAACGTCTACCTTACTTTCCGGGCGCGAGAAATTTCCATGGGATTGCATCCAAGCCATCACATAACATCCATACTTTGAGAAACTAAAAGTTTTAGCCAATCATCCTCTGAGGAAAAGCCCTTAGAGGCTGTTTGGCTACTAAGAAAATAGAAATGGGAGAGCTCTGCAAAAATTCTCAGTGTAAAACGTAATATATCTTCTATATTCTATATTCTATATTTTCCAAGAGGTGATTTCCACCCCTTATAAAGTCTTTACAAAAGCAAAAGCTTGTGATTGGTTAGTTACAAGGATAAGAAAGAAAATTACATCACAAAATACAAAGGAAAATATCTAAAGTGGAGTCGGCAAAAACAGAGCAAAATTCGCAACACGCATGGGTTATGCGAATGTTATGCGAATTTCGCATAACACCTTGTGGAATGCGAAATTTTCGCATAACCTGGAGCAGTTGGCTTCCGAAGGCCATATCTTCCTCATTTCAGCTCCAAATCGTGCATGGTTTGAAACGTTGGATTCTTGACTTCCAAAGCTTTGAAATGGTATATAGTATGCAAAAAATGGACTTCGGTAAGTGCTCCAAAAATTCGAAAGAAGACTGCAGCTACTGTCCTCTTTGCTTCTCTTCACTTTGCTTGCTTTTCCTCTTTGCTTCTCTTTACTTGTGCTCGTGTTTCCACTTGAAATTCAAGCTTGTAAATGTCCAAAATCCTTGCTTTAACTTGTCCAAGTAGCTCCTCCATCATTTGGCATGATTGAATCGATTCATAAGCTGATAAAAACATGTAAACTTGCCACAAAATGGTTAAAACCAATTACTAAGGACCTTAATGAATTAATTGGTTTAAATGAATATGATTACTACTCAAAGGTGCTTAAAACCATTATAATTAGGTCTACAAAATAGCACTTTTTGGTAGTAATCAAGAGCCCTCTCACTGAGATCACACACATGAAGTCTCTCACTCCATTTCTTACCTCCTTAAACCATTAGAGCCCATAGCTCCAACTGAGAGCTCCAATTGAGGAGACTATTCCATATAAGGAGATTACCAGAACAGAGGCCAAAGTCCTGATCCAACCCACTCAAGAGGCCACCACAGATGCATCAGCTCCATATGACCCTACCATTACTTGATCATCTCTTTACTTTTTTATATTTACTTATTATATTAGTATAGATAATTCCATGTTTTGATGTCTTATATTCTAGGATTAGATGTATTACTGATGATACATCATATATAGACATCATTTTTGTTTAAACTTGGCATTTTTTTATTTCCTCTACTCACTAACTCTTTTGTTTTTTTTTTTTTTTTTTTTTGTTTTTTTTTTAAACATGTGGTTTCTCCTATACGACTCAGACTCCATGTCACTCAGGAGGTACCACTTCCTTCCTATTTTTCAATCGCTTTTGTCACATTGAGGACAATGTTTAACTTGGTTAGGGGAGAGTTGAGGAAGTAAGTATTGTTAATAATGCTAAGTTATTTTGGTAATTTAGTTGTTTTTTGCTTAATTTTAAAATTTTTAAAAGTTTTTATTCTACTCTTCATGCTTATTAAGGAAAATTTTTCAAATTGAAATGGGAGAAATTGAATTTTTTGTCTTTTTACTTGACTTAGAGTTTGTATTATGCTTACTAAAGTTGATGAATTGTTGAAACTTCTATTGAATTCAAGCTTAGTTCTTCCACTTTAAGCTATTCACACACTGTGCACAGTAGGTTCCGATTATAAGATGAAAAACTATTTCCCTCTTGACTTAGGAAAATTTTAGACTTGGTACCTTTGACCTCATTTAATAGTGTTGGGACACCTTATAAAAGGCCAATGAGCCTTTGAAAAGAAAAAGAAAAAGAAAAATGTTTACTTGCCTTGAAACCCGAGCAAGGTCTAAGGGGTATATGGTGAAAATCTTTAAAACCTGGTGCCCTAAGCCTTCATTGGTTGGGAGTCACCGACCTCAATGCTCGTTACAAGGGTGAATAGGTGGAGTTTAACATATTGTAGGTGCTTGGGTATTAAAATTCATTCTCAAAAGTCCAGGGTAAAATCCAAGGAGTTAGTGGTTGAAAGATCCTTAAAGCTTGATGCCCTAAACCTTAATTGGTTGGGAGTCATCGATGGACCTCCGTTACATGGACAATTTAGAAAAGAATACCTTTAAGCCTTGTACTCCTACAATGAAAAAATTGTGAACCAAGAGGTGCGTTCTTAGCCTATTAGAGGTTGATCAGTTTGCTAAGCTTTGAAAAGGAACTAGGTTGGGGGGAGAGATTAGTTCAACATACTATATTTGGTAGCTAATAAATAACACTTAGATTTTTGTGGAAGAGTAAGGTTTGGCCCTTTGGGAGTGGAAACTCTTTTAAAAGCTTAAATTTGCATAATGTCTTCTCTTTAAGAATTGTGATTAGACAAGTTATTTGATAACTCTTGTTGAAGTTTGAGTTTTATTTCTACAATGTTCCATGCGAGAGTTAGATCATCATGCCACTTGAAAATTGTTTTTTGATCAGCATGATGTTGTAAATTATAGTACTGTTTATTTTTATTTTTCTCTCCTTCATTACTAAGGGACTAGTAATATGTCGGTTGGGGGGAGTGATTACTACTCAAAAAGTGCTATTTGATAGCTTGTAATTAACTCTTTTAAACACTTTTGAGTAGTAGTTATTACCTTTTAACCCAATTAACATATTAAGGACCTTTGCAATCATTTCTAATCACTTTGTGTAAGTTTTGGTGTTTTTGTTAGTAATTTGATCACCAAAGCAATCCAAGATTGAGGAGAGTTCTTTGGAATCCATGGAAAAGCAATGTAAAGCTCAGAAACATGAAGAACTGAAGCTTTGAATTCCTTTGCCATAAGCAAATCCGGAATGCAAGGAGGGGAAGCAAAGAGAAATCTAACATGAAGCATTCTAGATAAAAGTCATGTTAGCCACTTTTGGAGCACTTCCTGGAGTACAATTTATGCATGCTATATGTCGTTTTGAAGCTTAGGAAGTCAACAATCCAATGCTTTAAACGGTGCATGATTCAAAGTTGAAATGAAGGAGTTACAGTCATTGGAAGCCGATCACTCCAAATTGAAGGAAAATTTCGCACGGCTGCGAAATCAGCCTTGGGCTACGAAATGTTGTCCTTTTTGCTGCGAAATTTCGCAGCCTTCTTGCACGCACAACTGCGGTGTTCTCTTGAAGCTTCCCGATATTTGCGACCGACATTTTGAGATATTTTGCTTTAGATATTTGATGTCTAAATCCCCAAACTCTCCTTGTAACCCACCTATTATAGGATTCCTTAGTCTTTAAGTAAGAACAAAGGGTGAATAACCTCTTATATATAGTTTGTAATTTTCTTTACACAACAATCATGTAATCCGCGAAAGGAAGAAATATATTTTTACAGAGCACTTGCTCTGTTTTTCCTTCATATTTTTGTTTTCTCATTATTTTTCTTTCTAGCCAATTAAAGTCTGAGGATTTTTCCTCAGAGGATGAGAGGGTAGGCTCTTCATCTCTTGGAGTGAAGAAATCCGGGTAAGTTTCCTCATGCATAAATTGGAAGTTTTGTTGTTTTAGTTTTTAATGAAGAGAAAGTGTGACCCGTTAATGGTTTTTATCTTTTTAGTTAACTTAAAACGCCTTTAAATCACCTGGGCCAACACTTGGTAAGGCAAGTGATCTCTGTCCATTGAGATGCACTAGTTTACCTCTTGTGAGCCTTTGGGAGGTGGTTTGAAGGTAGGATTTTCTAGAATCGCCGACACTTGGTAAGCTTTTGGACTCCAAGGAGACATCCATTAGTTATCTCTTGCGAGCTTGAGATGGAAAATCCAAGATTAAAGATCACCTTGAATGGCAAATGCTAGGTGAGAGGCACAAACCATTGCAAGATGCATCAGTGAGAGGGATTTAGTGTTTGAACCCATTAAAGGGAAGCATCTGTACCACACCGATTAGAGAATTAACTATATGTTTAATTCTCTAATGCGAGGAAAAGAAACAAGTGATCAAAACTCCCTTTTTGTACAAGGAATCTGAGCCTAGTGATCTAAACTCCAAGAAACACTTTTCTTTGTAAGTAATTTCAATTATTTTATAATTGGTTAGTTTAAAACCAAACATTTTCACTCAAACATCTTTATGTTTTCTTTTAGAGCTAACCTTGAAATGAAAAAACACCAATTCATCTTTGAAGTAATATCAATTGTGAAGTGAAAATCCGTCCCAGTGAACGACCCTAGAGCCACTATGCTATGCTAGCTAAGGCTATCCTAGTACATGGTGTAATAGGTTATAAATTTTGTTGATTACTCCCTGAGGACCAAAATCAAGGGACACCAGCTGGACATGAATCAGCCGAGACACAAATTGGGAACATATCAGTTTGCTTCTTTGGATGTGTCACGTTATCATACATGGGATGATTTATCCCAAGAGTTCCTACGACAGTTTGCATTTAACACTGTCATAGATGTCTCACGGAAGGAGTTGGAGGCTTGAGGCAAAGGCCCGATGAGATAGTCACATCATTCATTTCCCGTTGCAGAGAGAAGATTGCCCAGATCATTGATAGGCCATCTGAGAAGGATCAGATCAGCATGATTATGAGGAGCTTGCAGCCTTGATTTGCTAAGCATTTGATGGGATTCCCACACGTGAACTTTGGATCTTTGGTGCAGGCATTGTATGGTATTAAGAAGGGTATTGCTAGAGGATTATGGCCTGAGTCTTCCCCTTCGGCCTCGAAGGGGAAGAAACCAGTTATTGGACAAAGATCAAGGAAGGTTAGTGCCGTTAGACCGAGGCCTCCTAGATATTATCAGATAGTCGGGCAAACTTTCGGAATTTATTACCCATTATCACCCCATGTGCAGTATAGACCACCTATTCCTTCTAGATCTTTGTCTCCTACATATCTACACCCAGCTCCACATACAGTTTATGCTACTCGGACCACACAAAGGCGACCCATTCATTATCCCAAGCTTAAGGCTCCACCTGCACAAAGACAGATGCGGCAGTTTTCCCAGTTGGGAATACCTTTGAGTCGAGCTTTCCAAAAGCTCGTAGATGGAGGATTGTTGAATGCATTAGCACCGAGACCACCACCCCAGCCTATGCCACCTCAGTTTAGGATGGACCTTCACTGTGCTTACCATCAGGGTCTAGGACATGACACTGATCGTTGCTCTGCTTTGAGGCATTCTATTCAAGACTTGATAGATCAGGTTCTGGTTAACTTAGGGTAACCAAGTGTGACCACGAACCTTTTACCTACTCACACCACACATTCAATGTCTTCGCCTACTAGTGGTATTCATCACATGGATTTTGTTTAAGATGATGTCATACACATGCTAAGTTGGAATGATGGATTGCTTAAGACGATTGTTCCAAACGATGGTTATGAGATTATAGAAGTTACATCAAATTTTTCGATCCCTACACCATTCAACTTGATCCTAGATAGAGCGTCATTATAGTTGATTCCTTCTACGCCATCAGATGTAGGGCATGGGGACACGTTTGCTCCGTTTATTCTATGGCTTGAGGATGTTGATGTACAGGTTATGACTCGTAGTGGGAGGATAGCTCAGGTTGTACCTCCAATTACTAGACCATTTGGTGGTATGGACTCTCGCAATGAGTTCAGGAGGGAGAATGATGAGATCTTGAGACAGATGCAGAGCACCCAGGCTCGGATATCCATTTTGAGTTTGTTGGCCACTTCTAGTACCCATAGAGATGCACTTATTCTAGTCTTGAGTCAGATACGTGTTGAGACCTCTACTACTTTAGAGAGATTGATTCATATGATGACAACCGATAGGGCCACCTACATTGTGTTTTCTATGAAAGATTTACCACCAGAGGGTTCTGACCATATGATTCGTGCCCACTTGGTGTATCAGCTGATTCATGTCCAGCTGGTGCTCGTTGATTGAGGGAGTAATCAACAAAATTTTTAACCTATTACACCATGAACTAGGGTAGCAAAGACAAAGCTACTATAGCATAGTGGCTTTAGGATCGTTCAGTGGGAAGGGTTTTCAATTCATAAATGATACCAATTCAAAGTGAATTGGTGCTTTTTCATTTCAAGGTTAGCTTAAGAAATAAAACACAAACTTTGATTGAAAAAGGTTTAGGTTTAAGCTAACGGCAAAGGAAGTAATGGAAATTACTTATGAAGAAAAACATTCCTTGGAGGTTTAGGTTCACATGGGAGGTTCCTTGTGCAAAAACAAAGCTCCGGTCATTTGGTTCATTTCCTCGCATTAGAGAATTAACATATAGTCAATTCTCTAACCGGTGTTGTACAGATGCTTTCCATTGATGGGTTCAAACACTAAATCCCTCTCACTGATGCATCTTGCAATGGCTCGTGCCTCTCACCTAGCATTTTCCATTCAAGGTGATCTTTAACCTTGGATTCCCCATCAAAAGCTTGCAAGAGATAACTAATGGATGTCTCCTTAGAGTCCAAAAGCTTACCAACCGTTGGCTATTCTAGAAAATCCTACCTTCAAACCACCTCCCAAAGGCTCGCAAGAGATAAACTAGTGCATCTCAATGGATGGAGATCACTTGCCTTACCAAGTGTTGGCCCAGGTGATTTAAAGGCGTTTTAAGTTAACTAAAAAGATAAAAACCATTAACGGGTCACACTTTCTTTTCATTAATGGCTGAAACCACAAAGCTATAAATTTTTGCACTTGGAACCTTTCCCGGCAACCTTAACTCCAAGGAACTAAAAGTCTAGCCACTCATTCTTTGAGGATACTTCCTCAGAGCTTGTTTGGCTAGTAAGAAAAATTAAATGAATATAAACAATCAAAACAAATAGGTAAGGTAGAGCAAAGGCTCTGTATTTTACTTCCTTCCAAAACTTGTACAAAGATAAAGATCATTCGTCTCAGAACAAGCTCCCTCTTTAAATATGGGTTTATTTACCCTTTGTTTTTACTTAAAGACTAAGGAATCCTATGATAGGTGGGTTACAAGGAGACTTTGGGGATTTAGACATCAAATATCTAAAGCAAAATATCTCAAAATGTTGGTCGCAAATATCGGGAAGCTTCAGGAGAACATCGTGGCACTGTGCAAAAATGGCTGTGAAATTCTCCGGGTAAGCGCTATCAGCGGATCCGAATATGTCTGACCGAGGAAGTTGAAACGCCCTCCTTTCCCATTCGGATATGTCTGCCGGATGTGAAATATCCAGAGAAGGTGGAATGTCACCTGGACAGAATTCCGAATGTGGGATATCCAGAGAAGATGGAACGTCGCAAGAGGGACCGTCCGCGTGTGCATGGTGTAGGGACCCCTCCCCCTAATGACACGGAGCGCGCATCGCTATCCGGAGCAACTCCATCCGGATTTCCCAAGAGGAAATGTGACGCGCTCCCCTATCCGGAGCAACTCCATCCGGATTCCCCAAGAAGGCACACGACGCTTACGAACATCACACACCCGGACGATAGCATATCCTATCCGGATATGTTGTCCGGATCATTGTCCCAAACTCCTTGCATTCCGGATTTGCTTATGGCAAAGGACTTCAAAGCCTCGGTTCTTCATGTTTCTGAGATTTCCATTGCTTTGCCATGGATTCCAAAGAACTCTCCTCAATCTCGGATTGCTTTGGTGATCAAAAAGCTATCAAAACACCAAAACTTAACACAATTTGATTAGAATTGATTGCAAGGGTCCTTAATATGTTAATTGGGTTAAAAGTGATAACTACTACTCAAAAGTGTTTAAAAGAGTTAATTACAAGCTATGAAATAGCACTTTTTGAGTAGTAATCATCATACTCACGCTCTCTATATTTCAGCTGTTTGTTTAGGTCATAGAGTCTCATCCGTCCTATTGGACAATGGATTTGCCTTGAATGTTTATCCATTAGCCACTACTGTAGCCCTCGGCTTTACACCCTCAAATTTTGGTCCCTCTATATAGACAGTGAGAGCTTATGACAGTACTTAGAGAAAGGTCATGGGCACCTTGACTATAGATTTGCTTATTGGATTGACCATATTCTCTATATTATTCTAGGATTTGAGGATTCCTGCATCATTTAACATGCTTTTGGGCTAATCTTGGATTCACCAGGCTAGAGCTATTTCATCTTTCCTTCATCAAAAGGTGAAGTTTATCCATGATGGGCAGGTTATCATAGTACAGTCTACTAAAGACATGATTTTATCCTCTAAGCCAGTATTGCAAATCAGTCACAGTGATGATGATATATTTCTTACAGGAATCACATTTGATGAGGTACAAATCCTTGAGATTTAAGATTTTTGCAAAGATTTCCTGGCTGTGTCATTTGACAAGCATAGTAGTACCATTGTACTTGATATGATGAGAGACATGTCATCTCTACCTGGTTTTGGGTTAGAACGACGCCAGCATGGATCTAGTGAGTTTGTGACTACAACTGATCATGATACTCCTTTCGATCTTGGTTTTGTTCCTATAGAGGGCGATTATAGATAGATGGTGCTTTTGCACAAGGAGAGACTCGGAGCTCGATTGTTCCACATGCCATTTGACTATCCTATTCGCCTATACAGGATGAACTTAGCAGATTATTTTGTGAGGGCACTAAAGGGCGCTGCATGGTTGATGGATCTATATGGAAACCGATTCTTAGAGCCGACCAATATAGATCAGTTGAAGAAGTATTATGTTTGAAACCATGGTTGCAAGATGGGTGGCCATCATTTTGGTTAGCCACATACCTTGTTATCCCTTTTTTATATACATACCATTGCTAGCCCATTGAGTCTCGCATGCACATCAGAGCCTTTCTTTCTTATTACCTTGCTTACACTTCTACATCGAGATAGGGGCCTTTCAGTGTATGCATGCTTCATTTAGGAGTTTCATGAGCCTTGGGCCTATGGACGCATCTTTCTCTCATTATTTTTCCTACCATCACACTATTACATTCCATCATATCTCATTGGTTGTGTCCTTCATCTTTTTTTTGTCTCATTTGCTACTTGTTCTGCTTCATCTTTTCTCTATCCTGAGTGGTGATCCTTTTTAGTTTATTACATGGAGTATAGTCACATCATTTCCACTATCTATCCCACAGGCACTAATTCAGAGATCCTTAGTTTGAGAAGGTCATCTCGTCAGAGAGAGTTTATGTTACTTCAGCACTTAAGAGTGTGTCTATCCATTATTGATATCATCTTTAGGGCTTATTTATTTCATGTTCAGGGTATGTGCATTTGTATATATGTAAAAAAAATGAAAAGAAAAAAAAAGCACATGTGTATGTACATAGTATTCTCCATCATTGATCGTGTATATTGATATCTGATGGTCATTTTATCGAGTATAATTGTTGGTGAAAGTTCATATGTGAGCTTTCTAAGATCATTTTTTTTATTTGTATTCACTTCGTCACATCTTTTCTTTGAGAGTGAAATGAGTGACCTTCTTCTAGGGTCTTCGGGTTATTGTCCTTTCCATCATTACATTCATTGTTGATGTGACTTCACTCTATGTTTGATTTGAGTTGATCATCACTTTTTCTTTGTATATTCATTGTTTTGCTATCATCCTCATCATTGCTTTTGATTTATCCCCTTCGCTTCACCCTCTTGTTCTTTTCTTACACTAACTTATTCCAAGTTTGATATTTCCCTTGCATCATTCTTACACATCTCATTATCAGTTTTTGCTTCATTGTCTCATTATTGATATTTTATTCACATTGGGCACCCTCAGGTCCATGACTCACAAGCTCTTCTATACATGTTGCATTTTATACACGAGGGCATGGGTTTTTTATCATTGGGTATTTGGGCCTAATTTTCCTTCATTTCTATTACCACATGACCCTAGCCTACATTACGTCTCATGTCTTAAGACCATCCTGAGGCCATGGGATCAGATGTCATCTTCGACAGTCCCTACTTGGACAGGTGTTTGAGATTTGGTTGATATTTGAATACCATCATGCTTCTTCTTCTGGGAGATGCCTTTGTGATGTTTGAACCCGATTCAGTTGTGGATATGGATAATTGGGATTGCACATTTGATGATGGATGATCTGATGTTGTCTAATTTTTTTTATCTACCATACATCTGATGTCATACTGGGGCATATTTCCCTTTCGATTGAGATTTATAGATCTTCATGGAGTTGCATGATCATCTCCACTTACAAGATACACACCGAGATGATGACCTGTTTGTTATCTTATCATGATCCCCTAGTAGAGCCTCTTTTAGGCCATTAAGTCAGGCCCACACTTTTTTATATTTAGATGTCCTATGCTTCTTCTTCTGAGATATGTCTTTTGATTTGTGGATCTGATTCAGTTGTGGACGTGGATAACTAGGATTACACACTTGGTGATAGATGATTTGGTGCCATCTGATTTTTTTGACATACCACACATCTAATGCCATACTGGGGCATACTTTCGTTTTGGTTGAGATTTGTATATCTCCATTGATTTGCATGATCATCCCCATTTATGAGATACATATCGAGTTGATGATCTGTTTTTATTTTACGATGATTCCTTAGTGGACCCTTTCTTAAGTCATTCATTTAGGCTCATACTTTTTTATATTGTCGTGATTCTTTGATGGAGTTATCTCAGACGCATTGACTTCCATATCATCATTTCAGTGGAGTGCATGTCAGATCTCTTATACATCCCCATTGAGTTATTCTCGAGTCATTAAAAAGACCAGATGTACTAGTTGCTATACTAGGGCATATTTTCCTCAATTACCCACATGGCGGGATGCGTCAGTTGCTACACTAGGGCATATTTCCCCTTTTCTGATTATGGAGATGATCGTTTTCTCATGGAGTTGTTACCATTTTCTTTATTCAGCTGAGATATATTTACTCACATTATTGGTCATAGTATCGATGATTTATACCTAGATGAGCCTTCAGAGGAGCCTGACTTTTGGGTCTTGACTGTCTCATTACCTATGACTCTTCAATAGATCGTTATGTTGAGGTAGTGACAGTTGCCCCAGTGGGCCATTTTTCTTTAAACTCGTCACTTGATTGTTCCTTTGAGATGACAACAGATTCCTTCAACAGGGTATCTTGAGTTAGAGGCATCTGGATTATTATGACACTTTGTCAGGCCTCGTGATTTAGTCAAATGGGTTGTGAGACTTTATTTTATAGGTGATTTGACCATTCCAACTTGTCAACGGAGCATCTTTTGAGACTCATGGAGTCTCTTTTAGACCCTTTCAGTGGATCAGAGATTTGTGATGACATGCCACACTGGGGCATTTTTTCTCTCATCGTTTCCATAGGCATTCAGAGCCACCATTTACATAGACGTTCAAAGCCACCATTTCCATAGGTGTTTAGAGCCACCATTTGTATAGGCATTTAGAGCCACCATTTGCATAGTTATTCAGAGCCACCATTTGCATAGGCATTCAGAGCCACCACTTGCATAGGAGTTCATAGCCACCATTCCCATAAGCGTTCAGAGCCACCATTTTCATAGGCGTTCAAAGCCACCATTTGCATAGGTGTTCAGATCCATCACTCACATAGGCGTTCAGAGCCACCACTTGCATAGGCATTCAGAGCCATCCCTTACATAGGCGTTCAGAGCCACCACTCCCATAGGCGTTCAGAGCCACCATTTTCATGGGCATTCAAAACCACCATTTGCATAGGCGTTTTAGAGCCACTACTTCCATAGGCGTTCAAAGCCACCATTTGCATAGGCGTTCAGAGCCATGATTTTCATAGGCACTCAAAGCCACCATTTGCATAGGCATTCAGAGCCACCATTTGCATAGTCGTTCAAAGCCATCACTCCTATAGGCGTTCAGAGCCATCACCACTTGCATAGGCATTCAGAGCCACAACTTACATAGGCGTTCAGAGCCACCATTTTCATAGGCATTCAAAGTCACCATTTACATAGGCATTCAGAGCCACCATTTTCATAGGCGTTCAGAACCACCACTTGCGTAGGCATTCAGAGCCACCATTTGCATAGGCATTTTGAGCCACCATTTTCATAGGCATTCAAAGTCATCACTCTCATATGAGTTCAGAGCCACCATTTTCATAGGCGTTCAAAGCCATCATTCTCATAGGCGTTCAAAGCCATCATTTGCATAGGCGAATAGAGCCACCATTTGCATAGGAGTTCAAAGCCATCACTCTCATAGGCATTCAGAGCCACCATTTTCATATGCGTTTAGAGTCATCGTTCTCATAGGTGTTTAGAGCCACCATTTGCATATGCGTTCAGAGCCATCATTTTCCCATTCTTGGCATTCAGAGGCATAGTTTCATGGTATTCGAAGATGTTAGTTTTCACTCTTTGTTCTCATTGTTTCATCATATTCGTCATGTCTGTTAGTTCATTGCTTGGATTTCCTATAAACCTCGTATTTAAGGTATTTCTTCCTTTGTATTTGGTTTATCTTGGAGTTTATTGTTTCATGTGCTAAAACAAAATTTTTGGTCTTTCTTAGTTCTTCAGTATAATTCATTTTGTTCCACTCATTACTCGTGTTTCCACTCATGATCTTTACCGAAGAGGGGCATCTTTGTAGACCCTCCATTTTGTTCTCTTAGCACATGTAATGCTAGTTTCTACCCTGTGTTTCCCTTTTCCTTGTGATCGTTCCTTGGTAACCCATTGATACTCATACAACTTTTTCTAAGCCATCTTCGAAGACCCTTTTGTAAAAGGGCTCATCAGGACCCTCACTATGAACTTGGTTACTCTTCACGCCTAGTTTAGGTCACATAGACGGATCCTAACTCATTCAGACACACCTTGCCCATTTGGACACACTTAAATCCACTTAAGTACACCTAGGCATCTTTTACACAAACTCACTTAGTCACACTTCAGATCATTCCAATCTAGTTAGTTACACTTTAACTTAGTCCACTTGGTTGCATTGTAGGTGCACTTCAAATTAGTTAATTTAGACACATATTCATTTTAACTTGAATTTTGGTAAGGTAATTTTTATTTTATTTCATTTATTTATTTATTATTACTATTATTATTATTTCGGTAAATTAATTTTTTGAAATGTTTCAATAATTTTTTTTTAATGAATAAATTTTTGGCAAGTTATTATTATTTATTTATTTATTTATTTATTTACTTCATGTTTATTTTATTCATTTTATTTTAATTTCATTTCTTTTTTTAAAATGTTTATTTTATTTTATTTTATTTACATAGGCAAAAAAAATAAAAATAAAATTTAAAAAAGAAAATGGTGAAGGAATGAGATGATGGGTCTTCCGGCATTCACATCTCATCAAAAGTCCTTGAAAAAAATTGAAAAGAGAATTCAGTCCCGGGGGTTGGAGGGACGTTTAGATCTTTTCCTCTTCTTTTGTCAATTCCCTATTAGAATTACAATGATAATACCTACCTTTCACCTTGAGTTTCCTTCTTGGAACCGACATTTTTTTCACATTTGACCTACAATCAAACCCACATAATAATTTCTCACCTCTCAGTAGTGGACCCTGGCATTTTCTACTACATTTACCATCTTAGCTCTCAGCAATCTACTGGCCTTATCAAGTTTGGTAACTGATTTGTTGTTTTTATAGTGGTTGTTGAATGGTCTGGAGTTGAGCTTTGGTTTGGTTGGTTTTCCATTGGTTATGATTAGATTTGATTTTGGCTCTTTAGGGGTTGGTTCTATCTGGGTTTTGTGTGTGATGGTTGGGGTTGGCAACGCCCACAAGAAGTAGTAATCATTCAGATTTGGAACATTCTTATGTGTTGTTTCTGATTCTATAATATGCCTTTTTGGGTCTTTGGGGATTTTGATTTTGGAGGCATTGTGATTGATCATAATTGAAGGCATTGGTGCTACATAGTGAAGATAATCAGTGTGTTTGTACTATATCTGAAATCATGGTTCTTGGGCTAATGACGAAGAATCGTAAAGGTGTTTTGGTTAAGGTTGATTATATAGTTCATGTTCAAGAGATTAAACCTTGGCCACCCTCACAGTCCCTCAGATTAGTTCAATCTGTGGTTTTTCAATGGGAAAAGAGAAGGGTTTTGGAAAAAATGAGAGAAAATAGTACTATGTCAATTTTTTCATTGTTCAATTCAACGATTGCTGGAGAGTGACGGAATTTTGGGAACTCCACACAGCTGTTGATTGACTCATTGCTACCTTTTCTTTTTTACGTTTTTGTTTTTTGGTTCATTGAAAACCATCATCGATATATTGAAAAGATACTCTGTCAAGTGGGCTGCTTCTTATGGGTAGGAAACATGGAGACCCATTAGAGGTTTGGGATAAAAATGGGGTTTCAACAAACAGGTATTTGAGAATTTTGTGTCGTGGGGTGTTTTGATTTTTTTCAAATTATCATTTTGTTTTTGATCGGTGGGTTTTGGGAGGGAAAGAAAGGATGTTGAGTTCTAAGGAATTTTGGACAAATAAGACTTTGGTGGGGTCTTGGATTGGGGCAGCTTCTGTCTCTTCTGAACACTTCCACCGACTTTGCTTCTTCTGAACTCGCAAGAAGAGGAATCAGTGCTCTAACTTCTCAGTCTTTTCTAAATTATGTTCTCTTAGCAATTGTCTATGGAACCACTATGATTCTCCAAAAGAAAGCTTTAAAGGCAACATGGTATTATCACATAGTTCTTGCATAGGTGGATGTGGAGACCAATTTTCTTGTGGTAAAAGCGTACCATTACACTTCTGTAACAAGTGTCATGCTGCTGGGATTGTAAAACAATCCCGTGTGCCATAATTTTTACCTGGTTTTTCTTGAAGACAAAGTACAGATTTAAAAAAATTAACCGGTGCAGCAATCTGTATTGTTAGTCTTGTTATTGTCATCTTTTCATATGTTCATGCAAGTGACAGAGCAGAAGAGAGTAACCCTCTGAAATGGGATTTGTTTGTGATTGTTGGGTCTATTCTCTATGCTACCAGCAATGTTAGTGAGATTTTGTGAAAGACATCCACACGTTTTGATGAATTTGGAGGTTAACCATACCCTGCAAAGAAGATGACAACAAACTGCCACTTTTAGGACGTCTCGGGATTTTCTTTTAGAACATGCAACATATAAAGCACCAGATTGGAAGGATTAAGAGCGTTCTAACAGCAACCCCTCTTACACGGTGGAAGGTAAGTTTTCTTTTTTAAAATTCTTGTTTTAGTTTAGTTTAATTTGTTCTATTAGTTTAATTCCAATTATGATTTTTCATCATTAGTTTAATCGATCCTTGGTGTTATAGTTCATGCTTTGATTTGGTTTGATCCCATTCTTTTAGTTTGATTATTTCGTATATTTTTGGTAAATTGGCTTCTAGGTGATGCAGTTTTTATTTTGAAATTTGTCTTGATTTATCTTAATTTGTTTTAGTTAGTTTAGAATTTTTCATTATAGTGCACTATACTTCTACATTTGTAAATTGGAATTTGACAACTTAGAAACCCTTTAAATTTTTCTAACTATTCAATGATATTCTAGACTCCTTGAACTTCATTTTAAAATCTTTCTTGGGTCAAATATGGTTTTCCAATCAGGAGATATAAATCAATTTTTCGGAAGGTTCAATTTTCACTTTGTTTTTGACACTCAGTCTTGTTTTTCAAAATTAAATTACTAAATGATCTCTTTAATTTCTTTGAACATTTTTTTTTAATCTAGACTCCTTATATTTAATTTTTTATATATAAAATATTAATAAATAATTTTGAAATAAAAGATATAATTTTTTTATTCTTGCACCCACTACATGAGTGCTCTTCTAGAGCTGAGATATGTTTATTTATTTTTAAATATGTTATGAATGTGTTATCTCCTAAGATTATTTTTAATATAAAATAAACACATAAGGATAGTTGTTTAAATTTTCATATGATTTTAGGACATCTATAAGTTAATTGTAAAAATCAATTGTTGAATACCTTTAAAAGATGCTTTGTTCTGGACCTATTATATTCATCATGAAATCTAGTACTAAATGAGGGTTGGTTAATTAATTTGGTTACTTAGATGATAAACTAGATGTATAGAAGATGTTCTCTAAAATTTTTCTTGATAAAACTTAACTTTTAGGTATTTGTTTTAGATTTATTTTGTACAGTCTTCTATTCTAATCGTTTGCTAACTTCTTTTTTTTCTGTGAAATAACCCCTTTGTGAATAAATTTGTTATTGATTGGAATATAATTGATTAATTTGGCCTATTGGATGTTTATCTAGACATGTTAAAGATGTTACCTAATTTTTATTTTGGTGAGATAACCTTTCTTAATATTTATTGGGAGTTTATTTTGTGAACTGATATTCTACCCTTTTAATAATATTTCCTTGGCAAGCTGAGGTAGCTCTGATAGAGCTAGGTAGGGATAAGGTCCTCAGGCTAGATTGGATGCCCATGGTTTTTCAGTTGTAATTAGATTATGCAAAAAGGTATATGACGAGTGGAGCGCGGGAAGAAAATGGAGCTGCCAGGGGTGGAAGAAGTTGGTTTGTGGTGGAGTCCAAATCTTTTGAGATTTTGGTTGAGGATTTGGAAGGGAAACTGAAAGGCTGCATTTGGGATAGAAGCAGAGGTGTCTCTTCATGGATTAGATTCGAGGAGGTTAGTTTATGGTGTTTACTGGAAGAAATAGAAGCCTGTTGTAGAGAGGTTGATAACTGAAGTTGGGTTATTGGCTGGGAGAAGGGGAGTAGGAAGTATAAGCTAGAGAGACGTTTAAATGAGACAGGAAGGTTCATTCTTTACTCTGTCCATGATCTTGAGTAAAAAAAAATACAACGTTATCTTTTTAGAAGGGAAGAGACAGTCTATTGATTGGAATTCTCTGGCCGAGAGGTTGAGAGGCCTTGGAGTGGTCCCGATAAGAGGCTTAAAGGAAACCAAAGTTCTAGATGTTCCGTTGAGGGTGAAGGGGGGCCCGAAGGTTCTGTAGAGGGAGAAGGTGGTAGGGATAAAGTCCTATGCAGATGCTGTTAAGTCGAGCCCAGGAATAGTAGGCGATTCAGTTTGGTTAAAGGTAGAAGAAAGAGAAGTGCAAGGAAGGTTAGATCAGATGATACAATGTCTGGTGGGCTAGTGGGGTATTAATTCAACTCCTTTACTTGAGTTGGAATATGTAAGAAGTTGGGCGTATCAACATTGGGCTTTAAAGGGGAATTTGAGGGTTGCTGTGTTAGGCAAAGGACTCTTACTGTTTGATTTTGAGTTGCCAAGTGAGGCTGAGCGTGTTCTAACTAGAGGCAAAAAAAAAAGTATTAAGGAGAATTTTATTATTTTGGATAGATGGAACTTAAAGGTGAGATGCTTTTGTAAGGACTCCGTTGCTAATGAGGCTTGGGTAAAGGTGGTCGAGTTCCCGCTTCATTTTTGGAGTCATGAGGTGTTTAAAAGAATCGGTGATGGGTGTGGAGGCTTTGTTGCAGTGGATGAAGATATTGTTTCTTTGTTTGAGTTGTAGTGGGCTCGGATCCTAGTGCAGCGTGCGGAAATGGATTTACCCAACTCTTCTCATGTTGTTGTGGGGTCGGGGTGCTATTTCTTTGATCTATGGTGGGAGTATCCACCTTGTTTCACGCAAGTGGTGATGGAGGGAAGAATTTGTGGGGAGGGCGGTTCAAGGGTAGGAGAAGAAGATGGTGGAATTTCACGCGTTGCTTGCTGTGGGAGTCAAAGGAAAAAGGTGGAGCAGTTGAATTTGCAACTAGGGGTACAGGACGTGTCGTCTGTTAGAGGCAATGCACCTACCCTTCCTGTTGAGGCCTCTATCGTAGAGATTGAAGTGAGGGGTAGGGTAGGTACTTCTTTTGGACTTGGGAGAGGGGGTAGGAAGCCTTCCTTAAACAGTCCAAGCGATCTTGGTTTAGGGTCCGGTGGCTTTTTTGTGGGCCTACTAGATTGGCCTTAGGGAGGCCCATGGACAAGTAAAGGAGCTACAGGTGGGCTTGGGTTGGGTCTTTAAGCCTATCGCTCTAATTGGTTTGAAAGACTACAGCGAGGGGGAGACGAGTGTGGGCTTTGGGCTTGAAGGTGTTGACGTAACAAGAGGAGGGGTTTTATTTGGGGAAGAGCCTCTATTCCCTCTCTCTAGGGCATAAATTGAATTTTCGATTAGCAAGGTCAGAGGCACAAGCGGAGACGACAATCCTCTTGTCAGGATGACGAGGGTTGTGATGTCACTAAAGGCCCTTGAAGTGGTGGAAAGAGTGTCAATGACTGACGAAGCATTGTGTGAAGAAGCTTCCAAGTACGTCGAAACTCTTTCTTTCTCTGTGGGGGTTCGGGAGCTCTCTTCTTCTACTTCTTCTAGGTTTGGTCGGGTTGTGTTGAAGGGGGGTCTTTCGGTGGATTGGCCTCCAGAGATGACGGAGATGAGCAAATCTCGTTGAGTATTATTTTGGCTGATGGCAACATTGGGGAGATGGCCTCTGAGGGAGAGAAGACTAAGGCTGGAGAAGGAGTGGGGAGAGAGGTTGAGGAGTTGCTATAGTATCTAGAGGGAAAAGGCTGTCGATGGGACGACAGCTGTTTGACGAGGTTCAACAAGTTTCTGGGTTTTTCTACTAAAGGGTTTGAAGGTGAAATTTTGAATTTGCTTATAAAGACCAAGAGAAGAAGAGAGCAAAGTAATAAGAAGGAAACCACTTGGTCTATTAAGTTTGATCGAGAACTAAAAAAATTAGAGTGGTCCATTAATTATAATGGTGCGAGAAATGAGAACTCTTTGGTTAGAGAATGTGGGACCAGACTTTCAACCATTAGATGAAGTTAAAAATTTTATCTTGGAATGTTAGAGGGGCTAATGACAAAAATAAAAGGAAGATAATCAAGGTCTAATCAAGTCGTAAAGAGTGGATTTGGTGTGTCCGTAAGAGACTAAAATTCAAGACATGACCTAGGAGGTAGCGCACAGTCTTAGAGTGGGAAGATTTTTAGGTTAGGATGTAGTGAGTGCAAAAGGGGCAGTTGGTGGGGAGGTAGTTATTTGGGATAATAGAGTTTTGGAGTTAATAGGTATGGAGGTGGGTCTCTTTTCAATTTTGTGTCGTTTTAAAAATTGCGAGAATGGCTTATTGTGGATCTTTATGGGGATTTACAGACTTACATTGACAAGAAACAGAGAATTGTTTTGGGAAGAGTTAGGTGCCATTCAAGGGTTGTGGACTGATCCTTGGTGTATTAGAGGGGACTTTAATGTGATCAGATTTCCAAGCGAGCATAGTAGAGAAGGAAGAATGTCTGGGTCCATGAAAAGGTTTTAAAAGGTGATTGATAAGTTGGCTTTAAGAGATTTGCCTCTTCAGGGGGTGCCCTTTACGTGGAGTGAAGAGTTGAATGGTCAATCTAGGTCAAGACTGGATCGCTTTCTGGTTTCGAAGGATTGGGATAATCATTTTAGCGAGGTGACATAGTGTACTCTCCCAAGGTCGGTGTTTGATCATTTCCCAATTCTGTTAAATGGGAGTCGAGTAAGGAGAGGTCCAATTCCTTTTCATTTTGAGAATATGTGGTTGAAGGATGAGGGGTTTAAGGAGATGCTAAAGGATTGGTGTCAAGGTTTCAACTTTATTGGGTCCTATAGTTTTATCTTGATAGAAAAATTAATGGCTTTAAAAAATAATTTGAAGATTTGGAACAAGGAAGTGTTTGGAAAAGTGGGGGTGAACAAGAGGTTGGCTCTGGACAGAGTGTCTTTTTGGGATTATCAAGAGCGATTAAGAGTTTTAAACGAGCAAGAGTTAAAGTCTAGAAAGGAGGCTATGGAGGATTTCAAAAAGTGGGCGCTTATGGCAGAAATTTTGTGGAGACAAAAATCAAGAGAAACATGGTTGAAGTAATGTGATAAGAACATGAGATTCTTTCATAGGATGGCAAATTCTAATAGAATGAGGAATTGTTTAAAAAAGATTAAAATTCATGGCATCTGGTTATTAGAAGATCAAGAAATTCAGAAGGGTGTGGTTAAGGCCTATCGGAATCTGTTAGCGGACCTTGGTGGTTGGCACTCTAGTATGAACAGTTTGGAGTTTGAAAGAATTGGGGTTAAGGAGGCAACCAGGTTGGAAGAGATGTTCTCTGTGGAAGAGGTGTACTTGGCCCTTTCAGAGCTGAATAGGGACAAGGGGCCTGGTCCAGACGGGTTTCCCCTCGCTTTTTGGCAGTTCTGCTGGGATTTTGTTAAAGATGAGTTAATGGCTTTTTTCAAAGACTTTTTTAAAAAGGAAAATTCATCAGAAGCCTGAACACCATGTTCCTAGTTTTAGTCCCAAAAAAAGTGAGGTAGATGATTTGAGTGATTTTAGACCCATCAGTTTGGTGGGAGGACTATACAAGTTGCTTGCAAAGGTCCTAGCTAATAGGCTAAAGAAGGTAGTGGGAAAGATGGTGTCATCTACCCAAAATGCCTTTGTTGAAGGAAGGCAAATCCTCGATGCTACTTTAATTGCTAATGCGGCCATAGATTCTTTGTTGAAAAGGAATGAAAGTGGTATGATGTGTAAATTGGACTTAGAGAAGGCTTACAATCATATTAATTGGAATTTTCTGCTGATAGTGATGCAAAAAATGGGTTTTGGGGAGAAATGGGCTAGCTGGATTAGTTGGTGTATATCCACTGCTACATTTTCAGTTTTGATTAATGGCTCGCCAACGGGTTTTTTTCAAAGCACTAGGGGGTTAAGGTAAGGGGACCCTCTTTCCCCTTACTTATTTGTGATAGGAATATAGGCCTTAAGTTGTCTCATTAATAGAGTAGTAAGGGGGGGTTTCCTAACAGGCTGCAGGATAAGGGGAATGGGTGGCAATGGGCTCAAAATTTCTCACCTACTATTTGTTGATGATACGTTGGCTTTTTGTGAGGCTTCCCAAGAGCAAATGGTTTTTTTAAGTTGGTTGTTAATGTGGTTTGAAGCCATTTCAGGGTTGAGTATCAATTTGGATAAGAGTGAAATTTTGTTGGTGGGAAGAGTAGAAAATGTAGAGTTGTTGGCCTTGAAGCTTGGCTGCAATGTCGGAACTCTTCCTTCCACTTATTTGGGGCTCCCTTTGGGTGCTCCGCACAAATCGATGGTGGTTTGGGATGGTATGGAAGAGATGATGTGGAAAATACTAGCCTTGTGGAAGATACAATACATTTCTAAGGGAGAGAGAATTACTCTCATTCGAAGCACTCTAGTTAGCATGCTAATCTATCTCATGTCCTTGATGCATATGTCAAGAGTTGTTAAATTGAGACTAGAGAAAATCCAAATGGACTTTCTTTAGGGTGAGGGAGCTTTGGAGAAGAGGCCCCATCTTGCAAAGTGGGTAATTGTTTGTTTAGATAAAAAGAAGGGTGGATTGGGGGTTAGAAATCTTTCTATTCTCAATAGGGCCCTTTTGTGCAAGTGGAGTTGGCGTTATGCAGTTGAAAGGGAGTCCTTATGGAAGCTTGTAATTAGTAGGAAGTTTGGGGAAGAAGGTGGAGGGTGGAGTACCCGTGAAGTTAGGGAGGGCTATAGGGTGGGGTTTGGAAGGAAATTAGAAAGGAAGGTTCCTTATTGCTTAAAAATATTACTTTCTTTGTAAGGGATGACAGAAGGGTAAAATTTTGGAAGGAAATTTGGTGTGGGAATAATACCCTTTGTGAGACTTTTCCCTCTTTGTTTGCCCTAGCAGATTCTAAAAATGCATGGGTAGCGGATTGTTGGGATTCTTTAGGGGTAGAGGGGGGATGGAATCCCCGTTTCTCTATATTTTTCAATGATTGGGAGGTGGAGGCGGTGGAGAAGCTCCTTTCGACCCTTCAAGGAAAGAGACTAGTTGTTGGTTTGGAGAATAGGATGGTATGGAAAGAGACGAAGAATGAGATTTTTTTTTGTTAAATCCCTTTATAATACTCTTGATCCTAGCTGTGCAGTCCCGTTTCCTTGGAGCATCATTTGGAGCCCTTGTATTCCTACTAAGTTGAGTTTTTTTGTTTGGGAAGCTTCATGGGGGAAGGTCCTAGCCCTAGATCAACTCAAGAGGAGGGGATGGAACTTAGCTAACAGATACTTCCTGTGGTATGTTGAAGAGGAGACGATAAATCACATTCTTATTAATTGCTCTAAGGTGAGGGTTTTGTGGGAACTCGTGTTTACTTTGTTTGGTGTTAATTGGGTCCTTCCGCTTATGGTTAGAGACACTCTTTTAAGTTGGCTTACTTCCTTTGTGGACAAGAAGCGTAAAAAGGCTTGGCTGGAAGCTCCTCTCTATTTATTTTGGACGATTTGGAAGGAAAGAACATTATAGTTTTTTATAATGAGGATTTGTTGATTCAAAGAATGATAAATTCGTTTGTTTGTAATCTTTGATCTTAGGCTAAGTCTTGTTTAGATGTAGGACCCTTATCTTTAATTAACTTTGTTGATTGGTTGGGTTCTTGTTGAGGGCTGGTGAGTGTTTGCCTTTTTTGTTCTTTCCTTTTGGTGACTCATGTATACTCCCTTTATGTTTCGGGTTGCCTCTTAAGCGCCCTTTTTCTTATATATTTTCTGTGTGTTTATTTATAAAAAAAAAAATGATATTTCCTTGGTTTTTGATCATTTAGTCACTTTTGATCATACTTGTGAACTTTCCTTGACTTGAGACATGCTAAGTGTATATATATAGGTTTAGTTATTTTTATTTATTTATTATATTTAATCTTATCATTATTATTGGTGAATTAACCTCATTTTTATAGAATCACTGACGCTTGCTACACAGGTACGCTCTCTATCTTCCCATTCTAAGTGTATATATATAGGTTTAGTTATTTTTTATTTATTATTCTTTAATCTTATCATTATTATTGGTGAATTAACCTCATTTTTATAGAATCAATGACTCTTGCTACACGGGTATGCTCTCTATCTTCCCATTTTAAAGTTTCATGAATATGTATGTCATTAAGAACTATATCCTTGTTTGATATTGACTTTGGGTGCCTTGATGTTCATTTGATTTCCTTTGATAAAATGCATGTTGAGTAATATAATACTTGAACTAACTTTGGTGTTTTATGATAGCATTTAAGTTATAGATCTAGGTATGCATATTATCGTTTCTTTATGATAGTGGTTTGAATCCTTGTTTGGCATGTTAGAATTAGTAAAGTTTTTGAGATCACCTTAACTTATCTAGGTATTCATAATCAACTGATTAATTATTTCTCTTAACTAAGCTAGTAGAGACCTTGTTAGGGCATAGAGGGGTGCTACTTCTTTGGAGGTACCTTCCTGATAGGTAACCTGATCCCCAGACCTAGACTCAGGTTTTTTGTAGACAACTTTTCCAAAAAAGAAAAAATCAAGAGTCTTTTTAGGGGTTTTGTTCTTACTTGTTTTCCTTTTTAAAAATAAATCAGTTTTTATAAAAAATCAATTTTTCACTTTAATCAAAAGCGAGTCTCGCCAATCGAGTGGAAACGCATCGTGAAATAATGCGGAGTCCACAACAACACTGTATAGCATCAGGTCCATAACTTATTTACATAGATACCAAGTATTATTCTAGTTTTAATTAAATATTAAAGCTTGACTATGCATTCAAGTCAAGCTAATTTGCATAGGTGAAGACTTTAGCACATAAGTGTCGAAAATACGACACCACATAGCATTCGGGTCATAACTTGTTTGCATAGTGATTACTACTCAAAAAGTGCTATTTCATAGCTTGTAATTAATCCTTTTAAACACTTTTGAGTAGTAGTTATTGCCTTTTAACTCAATTAACATGTTAAGGACCCTTGCAATCATTTCTAATCAAATTGTGTAAGTTTTGGTGTTTTTGTTAGTAATTTGATCATCAAAACTATCCAAGATTGAGGAGAGTTATTTGGAATCCATGGCAAAGCAATGAAGAGCTCAAATTCATGAAGAACCAAGCTTTGGAGCTCCATAGCCCTTTGCCAAAGTCGTTCAAAGTATGCAAGGAGAGAAGCAAGGAGAGAGGAAAAACAGAGTGAAGAAAACAGAGGACAAGCAGCTGCAGTCTTCATGCGCACTTTTGGAGCACTTCCCGAAGTCCATTTTCTACATTCTATATACCATTTCAAAGCTCAGGAAGTCAAGAATCCAATGCTTCAAACGGTGCGCGATTCGGAGTTGAAACGAAGGAGTTACAGCCATTGCAAGCAGATCACTCCAAAGTGTTGCGAAATCAGCCTTTTGTTGCGAGAATTTCGCAGCCTTTTTGTACAGTGCTATGGAATTCCTCCTGAAGCTACCCGATACATGCCGCAAGCTGGAACGCTGAGAACCTCAAGGTGGAAGCCAATTTCGCAGCCCTGCGAGTTTAACTTGTTGTTGCGAAAATATTTCGCAGCCCTCTTGAGTGTCTGCAAAATCTCGCAGACACCATTTTTCACCTGCGAAATGTTCCTGGAGCTTCCCGATATTTTTGCACCGACTCTTTTGGATATTTTTCTTCAGATATTTTTGTATAAATTTCCATTTTCTCCTTGTATTCAGCCACTCATGTAATTCCTTAGCTAGGAAGTATCCAAGGAAGGGTAAATTACCTTCCTATATAAACTCTTTTGTAAACACTCTCAGGAGACGCTCGGAGAAGTATGTAATATAGATATATCATATATAGAATCAGAGAACAGAGCACTTGCTCTGTTTTTCATATATATTCTTGTCTTCTCTTTCATTTTCATTTTCTAGCCAACCAAACTCTGAGGATTTTTCCACAGAGGATGAGAGGCTAAGCTTTTTGTCTCTTGGAGTGAGGAAAGCCAGGTAAGTTTCCACATGCATAATTTGGAAGTTTTGTTGTTTTAGTTTTTAATGAAGAGAAAGTGTAACCCGTTAGTGATTTCTATGTTTTTAGTTAACTTAAAACACCTTAGGGTCACCTGGGCCAACACTTGGTAAGGCAAGTGATTTCCAACCATGGAAATGCACTAGTTTAACCCTTGCGAGCCTTTGGGAGGTGACTTGAAGGTAGGGTTTTCTAGAATAGCCAACACTTGGTAAGCTTTTGGACTCCAAGGAGACATCCATTAGTTATCTCTTGCGAGCTTTTGACTGGTAATCCAAGGTTAAAGATCACCTTGAATGGCAAGTGCTAGGTGAGAGGTATGAGCCATTGCAAGGTGCATCAGTGAGAGGGATTTAGTGTTTGAACCCATTAATGGGAAGCATCTGTACAACACCGGTTAGAGAATTAACTATATGTTAATTCTCTAATGCGAGGAAAAGAAACAAGTGACCGGAACTCCCTTTTTGTATGAGGAACCTGAGCCTAGTGATCTGAACTCCAAGAAACACTTTTCTTTGTAAGTAAAATCAGTTACTATTTTTGGTTAGTTTAAAACCAAACCCTTTTTCATTCAAGCATCTTTATGTTTTCTTTTAAAGCTAACCTTGAAATGAAAAGGCACCAATTCAGCTTTGAATTGATATCATTTGTGAAGTGAAAACCCATCCCAGTGAACGATCCTAGAGCCACTATGCTATAGTAGCTTTGTCTTTGCTACCCTAGTATATGGTGTAATAGGTTATAAATTTTGTTGATTAATCCCTCAATCAAGGAGCACCAGCTGGACACGAATCAGCTGAGACACCAATTGGGCACGAATCAGATAGATACCACGTATCATTTTGGGTTTAATTAAATGTCAAAACTTGAACATCACAATGCATTCAAGTCAAGCCAATTTGCATGGATAAAGACTTTAGCACATATGTGAATAAAATACAATACCGCTTCATGTCAAGGCTACAACTTGATTACATGAGGGTCAAATTTTAAATATTCATTTTTTATGGATATTTAAGCTTGTTAAAAATTCCCTCTCAAGTATTAAGGTAATTTAAAATAAATAAATTAAATTACCTGAAATCAAATTCGTCTTTGTGAATAATGAAGGTTGACACATGTTCGAAAAAAGTGAGCATTTTTCTTCCTTGACAAAAAAAAAAAAAAAAATGAATAAAGAGATCATGTGTCAATATATATATATATATTTTAAATCCTCATTCTTACGCCTATATATAGATATATAGCCGAGTGAAGACATCTCCCAAGGCAACCACATTGAGGCTCTATCCCTATTGACTTCGGCATACACCTACCAAGCTCCAATATATATATATTAAAAAAAAAATACTTACAGGTTTGAAAAATAATAATAGATATCCTCTTATGGATAAGTTTCCTAATCTCCAACTATAAAAAGGATAATAATAATAATAATAATAATAAGAAGAAAATTATTATTATTATTATTATTATTATCTTGTTGGTAAAACCTCCCGGGAGAAGAAAAATTGTTAAAATCAAGAAACTAAATCCCTTGAATTAAGCAACTAAAATTCGAGAATTTGAAATTCAAATTCCCTATCTTCACCTATAAATAGAGGTGTCTTTTTTCAAGAATGGAGGAGAAATCGAGAAATCAGAAAAATCCAAAAAGGAAAATCCTAAGGAGAAAATCCAAATACAACTTTGTACAATTCAAAGGGGCTTCATAACAAAAGAACTTCATTAAATTTCTTTCCAAGCTCGGTAAACGGCAGAACTGCTACATGGGTTCTTCGCCATTTAACGAGTTCATTCGGGAATAAGCCACTTGTGGCCCTCGATTGATCTTCAAAATCAAGAAAACATCACCGTCGTCTTCCAAAGTATGATCAAGGCAAAAAAATCAAAGGGAAAATATTCATTTGGAAAGAATATTATTTTTGAGATTGTATCCATAATATTTTTAATTTCAATAAATATTTTGTTCGCATTATTATTTATTTATTTATTTTTTGCTAATTTTGCAAGACCATTTACGAAATTTGTGCGTACAGAACTATAAAAATGGTTGTAAGTAGGCATATAGACAATACTTCAATAATTATTGACAACGCATTAGCAACCAAGAACAATGGGTTCTTAAACCTATAGATTGAAAGTGACTATAAAATAGTAATAGATTGTTATTATTATAGAATATTTAGAAGTTATTGTAGGATTTAAATATTTGGAAGTTATTAGAGAATATGTATAAGGAAGCAAATAGAATAACAAATTTTTTAGCTAAAAAAAAAAAGTATTTGTAATATAGAGTCTATCATTTGAAGGTCAAATTTTTCTAAAGATGTTACAAAATTTGGTTTCGAAGATCATTTTGGTTGATCTTTCAATTGGCCGGAGCAGGATGGTTATCACCAATGTTGTGGGGCCACCAACAATGGCGCTGTCAATAGTGAGTGGCCACATTGTGGGTTTGAGGGGTACAAGGGATGAGTGGGAGTGAAAGGGAGAGAAATAGGGAGAAAATAAAGGATTTGGGGGTATGTGGGCTTTGAATGTGAATAAAATAAAATAAAAAAGGAAGAAGAGTAGGAAAGGAATAATAATAATAATAATAATAATAATAATAACAATAAAAAATAAAAATAAAAATAAATTTGCTTGAAATATTAGGTTAAAAAAATAAATAAATGATACAAATTTGGGGTCTACACATACTTTTTTTTTAATAATTGTGGGGCACTTACCACTAGCACGCCCCTGTCTCCTAAACTAGGGGACCTCAATCTTCATTTTTGAGCCATGTCACTCCCCATTCGTAGCCCTATACAACCAGTCCCTATATATATATATATATATATATATATATATATATATATTAAATTATGACTAATGTCTTTCAAATCTGGAATACATTTAGATCTTCTGTACGGTAAAAAAGTTCTCATTGCAACTTCATAGATTATATGTAGGTTATATTTGGCTCTCGGAAATTACTAAGGTTATGTTTGATTCTCAGAAAGTCCTAAGAAAAGAAAAAAAATACTAAGAAAAATAATTTTCTCATATTTGGTTTTGGTATGAAATATACAAAAGAAAATCAAATATAATTAAAATTATTTAAAAATTTATATATTTTTAAATTATTTAATCTTTATATAGAATAGTTGAATAAATGAAAAAAGTTTAAAGTAATATATCAAAATAATTTAATAACTTCAAATTTATTTTTTACTTTCCTTTGTTTTTTCTTTCTTTTTATTTTTCCTCTCTATTTTCTTTACCAAGCAATTTCTTTCAATTTTTTCGAAAACCAAACATAGGCTAAAGAAAGAAAAAAAAAATGTTAAGAAAAATGATTTTCTCATGTTTGGTTGTCTCATACAAAAAAAATTTAAAAAATCAAATATAATTAAAATTAGTGAGCAACTTACACATTTTCAAATTATTTAATATTTATATCAATGAATTAAAACAAGTAAAATGAGTTTGAAGTAACAAATAAAAATAGTGTATGAACTTTAAATTTATTTTTTATGTCCCTCAACTTCTTTTTTCCTTCTACTTTTCTTTCATATTTTTTCTCTTGCATTTTTCCTTAAATTTTCTAGAAACCAAACATAGTCGATGTATAACAAAAAGTAAATACATAATTTGGCATATTTTCCAAGTTTTATAGGTACATTGCAATAGAAGCTCATTTATTTTCTTTTAGGGGATATAGTGGCTCTAGATTGTTAGAAAAGTTTTATTACTTGTTAATTCATCATCAACGAAACTAGTAATTGACAAATTACATTCATTGTAACGACCTATACTCAAACATGTAGATATTGTCCGTTTTGGGCCCAAAGGGGTCATCATAGCTTTAAAACGCGTTTACAAGAATAAGAAGAGTCCATTACTTATGTAGCGCCAGGAATTTTTCCCTTTATATGATATGGGATATCACAAACACCACCTCTCCTTCCTCCCATGCAGATACAATGTCCTCGTTGTCTCCTATAGGATCACAGGTCCAAACAAAAAAACACCCTCTACAAGGCCAAACAAACACCCACACACCGGGGTTGAGGATCGACTTTAATACCATTTATAACAACCCGTACCCAAATATGTAGATATTGTCTGCATTTAGCCTAAAAGGACTCTCACAACTTTAAAACGCATCTACGGGGGTAAAAGGGGTCCATTACTTATATAGCATCAAGAATTTTCTCCCATATCCGATATCAGATATAAAAAAAATGAAAATAATATATATTTTTTTTACACATTTCAAAATACAATTATAAACCCCAAAATTTGCCTCATACCCTTTCTCTTTTTGTTTATTTTATTTTATTTTATTTTATTTATTTACTATTATTTATTTGTTTTTTAAGACCCATTTGGTTAATGTTTTTGGGCCTATATGTTTTAGCTTTTTTGGCTTAACCTTTGAAGCCCATTATTCATACCCATTTAAGAAGACTAAATCTTGGCCCTTCATTTTCATCAAATTTTCACCTTCCATTTCAAACCCTAAACCTCATCTTTTCTTCCTTATTCTTTCTTCACCAGTCGTTCCACCTATTTTTTTCCTTTTGAATTTCTCTTAATTCCCTCATCTTATCTCTTCTTCTTACCTTCCCAAGCACCTTTCCTTTTCCTTTTATTTTTTTTTTATTTACTTTTTCTTCTCTTTTCTTTTTCCTTTCTTCTTTATTTCTTCCCATTTCCAACCCATTTCACCCATCATCTCCACCATTCATTTCCTGTTGTCCCACTCACAACCTCATTTCTTCATCTTCTTCCTTTTTTTCCTTTTCTTTTATCTTCTCATTTCTTTTTCTACCACTTTCATCACCGATTCCATTGCTACCAAGCCACCGCTGACAGTGTCATCGTTCGCACCACCACTGGCCATCACCCCTTCCATTCGTCGACCACGACTCTTTCTTTTTCTTTCTATTGTTTTTATTTATTTATTTATTACCTTTTTTATTTTTTACTTTTAATTTTTAATTTAAATTTTAGTTTGTATCTTATTATTATTATTATTATTATTGTTATTATTTATTCATTTATTTATTTTTAGTTTTAGTTTTTTTTCCTCCATTGTCGTCGTTGACGAGCCTCTATCTTCTCCACTTGATGCCGACTTGCACACAGGTTCTTCAAAGGGAGGTAAGTTCTCTCCCCATTAATTCACACAATAATAGTTTATGGGCCTTGGGTATTTACTTTGGATCATTGGATTTGGGTTATTAGATTTGGGTAATTAGATTTCCTATTAGGTCTTTGATTTATTCCTTTGGGCCTATTTTGGTTTGATTTTTGTTTTCTATTTATTGGTATTGGACCTTGGCTTGTTGAATTATTGTTTGGTTTCATTTGGTCCTAATTGCATTTGCTTTATTATTCCTTTGGGTCCCCTGTGTTCGGGTTGGTATCTTGACATTGTGCTGAGAACGGGAAGAGACATAGTATATTAGGAGCAGTTTGGGGTGGTTGAAGCAGGGCATGAGCAATGGCAGATTGGAGATGAAAAAATTGGAGACTTCGTCCAATAAGTAACCTGACCCCCGGACTTAGACTCGTTTTTTTCATAGACCTATTTTTCCTTTAGGAGTCACACTTTGAGTGGGGACACACTTGAAAAACATAGGTCCACAAAATGGCGACTTCATTGGGGATCTTTAGAGTGTCAAACTTGAACTCAAGTTGAGGAAAATGTGGCATTTGATTAATAGTAGTGGATACCCCCTCATTGCGCCTTTATTGTATATTTGCATGTTTTAAGGCATATGAGTGTTGACATGTTGATTATTTGGTATATATATTGCATGTGCCTTATTATATATTGATTCTTGTTATCATGTGCGCTTGTAAATATTTGCTTATATTTGTATGTATCTATTTTGTATGACTGCATGTTGCATGATTACCCTTTTTCTTTATGATCCATGTTTGGTTATTATTGTTCATTGGCTATATTGACATGTTGAATACATAGATTGATTTTCTTACCTAATTTAGCATAGTGACTCTTCTTGTTGTATGATTATCTTGCTTTCTTGGACATGTATATTCTCATTTTTATATATCTCATTCATCCTGGCATAATTGAGTCTCTTTGTTGTATATTATCTTGTTTGTCTCAACATATTGTCCATTTTGCTATATACCTATCTTTTTTATCCTATCTTTGCCTAGTTTGTGTAGATATGAGTGATATACCTGTTATTTGCATGATTGTTTAGTACATGACTGCTCTTATTCTGTGTGATGCATGTCTTGTTTGTCTATGTGAGACACACATCCATCCCCTTACCTTCAACTTCCTGGTCTTGGTCGACCTTGTTACCCTTGATCTCATATTTGATACGAGACTTGTTACTTTGTTTGCTCTTTGATTGAGCTAATGATTCATAGTAGGGTTTAGTAATGGGCTATATTTATGTTTGGGAGCATTCTAAAGGAAGCCGACACGTTGATGATGATTCGAGTCCAATCTTTGAAGACCTGTATAGCCCAAAGCTAGGTTTCATGGATATTTGTGTGACCAAAGTGATTCATTTTCTACTTTAACTTTATAGGATTTTTGAATGCACCCACACCACTCATTGTGCACTTTAGTTGACTATTGAGTGCTGAGAGTTGCAAGAGCTTTCACCATAGGAAACTCCCTAGGATGTCGAGGTAGTGCATGTGTGGAGGTGACAACCACCTTCCATGGAAGCATCCCGTCTCTTTGGAGGTGTGCAAGAGATTACGTACCATCGGAGGGTATGATCGCTTTTGCAAGAGATCATTTAAAGTCCACTCATTTTTCTTTTTAGAGCCACCTTGACCTTGTATGTTGAGCCCTAGATCTTTTTATTAGGATTTCCTTTCCTACACGTGGGTGCATCTGAGCACCTTCAGGGCCACTTTAGTCACAACATGGATCCATACTTCTTCTTTCGGTCTCTAGTAGAGAGTGCTTAGGGATCAATATGAATTTGAGTATCAGTTAGACCACCTCTTGTTGTATGATGTTAGTTTTTTCTTGTTTCTTGTTAAGTCTAGCACTTTTCCTCTAAGGCTTTAAACATGTTTCATTTCTTGAGTCGGTACATTCTTTTAGTTTATTGTCATTTTTTTTTATGCTTTAGGGTATGCTCATCGATCATGTTCACCCTTCTACACTTATCATGGGCTTGATATTTCATTCTTTGATTGATTCATTTGATTCCATTTTCAACCTGATGCTTATCATTTTCACTACGAAAAGGTCAAAGACTTGTTTTCATATTCATGCCTTTTTTAGAGATCTGCTTTGATCACCTTATCATTTTTTCTTTATGAAGCTTGGGTTGAAAGTGAATTAAGGATATTTTGTTATAGATTGAGTATTGATCTCGTGATAGTGTTGTTCTTCGCACCTCATTCATTTTCTTCACACCTTATTCATCTTTTGGGTCATTGATAGAATTTTTTTAGTCATATTTGTAGCCATCTCGCACTGGACACTCCTATGACTCTAAAGTTTCTATCATATATCCAAATTTTGATTGTCACCATAGGACCGTGTATCACACCTTGTCATGTATTGAGTTGTGTTGTATCATGCATTGGTCATTGTTCTTTACATCCTGCGTCGTTGCATGAGTCGTTTTGTTTTGTTTTTTTGTAGGAGTCTATGTGTAGTCCCAGTCTTGGTTCAGTGCCTTGAATTGAGTTGGAGAAAGGTTGATCCATATCACAGAGCTGCTATAGAAAAATTCACATTTGGTTTTGGTTGATTAGTTTACCACTTCTGTGGCTTCGATTCAGGAGGTATTGACTAGTTTGAGTTAGATGATGGATACTCAGTAGAGTAGGCATGTAGTGCCCGAGGACACACCATCTGATTTAATGCCACCACCACCTCCACCTGTTCAAATTCCAGCTACATAGACTTTGCATACTATTTCACATGACCAGGTTGCTGTCGTTCCACCCATTTTCACACCAGTTACTGTTATTGAGGATCCTCAATCTTGTATGGACAAACTCGAGCAGAGGATTAAACGAATGAGAGATCCCGATGAGACAATTTATTGGGATGACACTGATGACAGTGGCCACTTTACCAATCAGTTTTAGGATGCCTGAGATAGAGGGATATACGGGTGTTGGATGTCCTCGTATTCATCTCACACTTTACAACAGCATTATGAGGGCTCTTGGTCTAGATGAGGCACAGTTGCTCACTTTGTTCCCATTGTCATTGAGTAGCACAACATAGAGATGATATGTTTCATTAGAGTCATCTCGTCGGAGAACTTGGGAAGAGTTAGCACAGGAGTTTCTGAGACAATATTCATTCAGTAGTGATAAAGGCATTACACGTAAAGCATAGTTGTGAAATGCGTGCCTAGGCTCGGGGTTGCGCGACGCCACACTTCGGTGCCTCGCCTAAAGGCAAGCGATGCTCCTTCACGAAGGTGCCGCTTAGGCGCGTAAGGCGTGACGCGGTCGCCTGACTCGTTTCTAGCTAGATACGCCCTCCTTCTTCTCATTCTCCCTCTTCTTCTTCTTCTTCTTCTTCAATCTTTCGGGTTGCAGAGGGTTGGGGCTGAGCCCTAATTTTATTTTGTTTTAATTTTGTGGGTCCAAAACGACATTGTTTTAGCCCTTTTTAATTTTAAAAGGAACATGTCAAAATGAAGTCATTTTGGAGCCTATTCCTTTAAAAGAAAAAAAAAAAGCCAAAACGACATCGTTTTGGCCTGTTCCTCCCTTCTAGCCCCGTTTTTTTTTTTTTGTATTTTTCAACCCAACACCACTCCCAATCGTGCCCTAGCCTTAGCCGTGCTGGATAAGTGAAAAAGAAGAAGAAGAAGAAAAATAGGAGAAAAATAGAGGGAAAATAGTCATGTACCTTCCGGGACCTCGGTATTTTTCTCTTTTCTTCACTTTTCTGCATTTTTTTCCATTCTTATCTCATAACTCTCATTGGCATTTTTAAAAAAAAATGTAAATATTGTATTTTGACATGAAAATTTTACTAAATAAAAATAAATAAACAAAAAACACTCATATGCATATTTTTTTGTTAATGTGATATGCATTTTTTTTCTTAATTTAATTATAATTATTTTATTTTAGTATAGATAATTTGTTTGCAAAATGGATAATGAGAGTGAAACTCAAGTGGACTCTAGTGCAAGTGGAATAAGAGATCCCGGATGGAAATATGCTCATTTGGTTAATGAAAAGGACTTGAACACCATCATATGCATTGTTTGTGATAAAGTAACCAAATGAGGCATATATAGACACAAACAACATCCTGTTGGTGGATATAGAAATGCTAAAAAGTGTAGAAAATGTCTGGAACATGTTAGAGAATAAATGGAAGAGTATATGAGTTCCAAGAAAAATAAAAAAGAGCAAATGAATATAGGGAGCGAAAATGTTAATGAAGATTTGTTTGGTTTCGAAGATGAAGATTTTGTCAAGGAGATTAATAGTAGAATGAACGTCACCAACATTTCTAGTGTAGGTAGTAACCAAGGAGGAAGTGGTGGTAGGATGTTTTCTTAAAAAAAAACCAAAACAAAAAGGTCCTATGGATCATTTTTTCACTCCTAATGCAAAGATGGTTGTTCAAAATCGAAGGAATAGAAAGATGAATCAAACTACCATCAATGATGCCTACAAAAAGGAAGCAAGAGAAAGAGCTTGTATGATTATCACAAGGTGGATGTATGAGGCTACTATTCCATTTAATGCAGTCACATATCCGAGTTTCCAACCAATGATTGAGGTTATTGGCCAATATGGTGTGGGTATGAAGGGACCAACTCTTCATGAGGTAAGAGTTACTAACCTTAAGAAAGAATTGACTCTCACAAAAGATTTGATGAAAGATCATATGGTGGAATGGGGGAAAAATGGATGTTTAATTATGTCAGATGGATGGACCGATAGGAAAGAGAGAACTTTGGTGAACATTTTGGTTAATTGTTCAAAGGGAACCATGTTCATGCAATCCATTGATGCTTCTTCAATGATTAAGATGGGAGAAAAGTGTAGACGCTCAATTTTGTCCCTTTAACACATGTCTTTAAAATTCGTTTTCAATGCTCCACAATACTTCCTTGGTGGCCCATTACTACTCGTACAACTTACCTTTTTCCGAGTCACCTCGGAGGCTTTGGTTAAGGGATTATCTGACCCTTTATTGTGATCCTTGGCAGTTTTGATTTAGATTTAGGCTTTTCTTGCTTTTTTTAGGATAGCTTTTAGATACACTTGGCCCATTAGGCACCACCTTAGGCCCACTTAGTCTCACCTTAGGCCCGTTTAGGTGTACTGGGTCTATTAAGACTTTTTTTTTTAGCGTAACTTATATGACTTGCGTGTTTGCATGGCTCGTGGGGCCCATTTTTTGTTAATTTGTTTATTTTTATTTTTATTATTATTTTTTATTTTTAGTTTTAGTTTTATGATTATCATTCACTTTTTATTGGTTATCTTCCTCTTTATATTATTTTCCTTAACTTATTTATTTATTTATTATTTTTACCATTTTCTAATTTATTTACTTATTTATCTATTTATGCAATTATTTAACTTCTAAAATTTCATGCTTTTGCAAGGAAACTTACCATTGGAGTTTAAGGAAGGTGAGACTCTCCTTGGAAGGTTTTGGAGGGGAATTTGAAATTGGGAAAATTGCTTTTGATTGGAAGATTTAAAAGAAAGAAGAGAAGAAGAAAGGAAATAGGAGAATTTTCCTTTTTGGAAACAAATTTAGGTCTTGAGGGGTGATATATATAGGTGAGAAAAGGAAAAGAATAATGGGGGGGACTGGCAGCACGCATTGGAGGAGATTGGTTTTAGAGAAGAAGAAGGAAGATAGCAAAAAAAGAGATTTTATAAGAAAACTTTCAGCACGCATTGAGAACGGAGGGGAATTGGAAAAGAGAAGCAATCTTTGCCTCTTTAAGAGAAGTTCTAAGGTAAGTTTTCGGAGGATTTTTTTTTTTTTTTTTCTGGCTTATATCCCTAATCTATGTTCTTCATTCTCTCATTTTATGATTTGGGACATTGTTTGCTTGGTGGGTTGAAGATGTAAGAAACTTCATGCGAACTTTATTGATTTCTGGTTCTTGTTTATGCTTACTGATATGGTTTCATTCCTCGCTATTCTTTTTCTTTTTTTATTATTATTTTCTATCATATGAACTCAGTGAGACTCTGTTTTATGGAATATTATTTGATGATATTGGTTGCCCTGTTTCTCTTTTACTCCTCCCACTAATCCAAGCCCATGGATTAACATTTGAAATGGGGACATGTTTATTGGCATCCTCTGCTTATTCCTTCTCCGGTTTACTATGTGTCTATCCATGTCCTCTGTTCCCCTTTCCATACTGCATTCCAGTCCTTGTCTGTATATTTGGGTGTGTATCTGAGACCGATAGAAGTACTGATGTGAAAGATAAGGTGTGTAGCACACGCAGTGTGCTCAGTGTATTCCTGGTGGACTGCAGAGAATGAAGGGTAGTGATGGAGATTTAAATCATGTGAATTTGGTTGAATTACAGAAGAAGGCTACCACTTTGAATTTTCTCTACGTGGCATATTGGGATTAAAAGAGTTCCACGCATAGTCCATGATGAAGACAGCCTGCAAGCATAAATGGGTATCCCACGTGGCTATGAGACTAAATGATATTCCCATACAAGTCTGCACCTTTGTGAGAGACGTGTCGCTATTGAAGAAGCAGCCGCATCCTTGAGACTGTCTGCGCACAAGGAGAATCTCCAGGGGTGCTTACCTTATCTACAGATTTGCATGGTGATTAGCTACGCTCAGGTAGTCCTGAAATGCTTGCAAATCTGCATGGTTCACCAATTGAGTCTGGGAATTCTGACAGATCTTCAGGAATGGATGATGAGTCCAATAACCGCGAGGTGAATTCTAATTTAGAAGTTCCTAATGCAAATGCTGGTCATGCTAATGCTCTGTATGCTAGCGCTGATGTTGATATGAATGGTGCTAGTCTTGAAGATCAAATTGAGCCAACTGGCCCGGTTTCTAAATATGGCACGGGTGAGCCACAGTCAAGGCCAAACACTCTAGTTCCTTGCTATTGAGATCTACTATTTATCAAAAAGACCTATCCCCAAATCAGTCCAACAGAAGCCGAATCAATTGAAACATGAAAGCAATGAGGGTACAATATAAAGGGGCAGTTTTTGGCGAGCCGAATCCGCACCCTTTCGTCCTTGTTGATGTTGCATAGAAACTTATGGTGAATGAGAAAATCAGTCAGTCAATTCTGGTTAGTGGTGAAAGTGGGACAGGTAAAACAGAAAGTAAAAAAAATTGCTTATGCGTCATCTCGCCTACATGGGAGGGAGATCTGTAGCTAAGGGAAGGACTATTGAGCAACAAATTCTTGAGTCCAATCTAGTTCTAGAAGCATTCGGTGATGCAAAGACTGTCAGAAACAATAATTCAAGTCGGTTTGGTAAGTTTGTGGAGATTCAATTTGATCAGAGGAGAAGGATTTCAAGAGCAACTATCAGGACTTATTTTCCGGAAAGATCCTGTGTTTGTCAAGTGCCTAATCCTGAGAAATTATCATCGCTTCTACATGATTTGTGATGCATCAGCGGAGAATGTTCAAAGGTCCAGATTGGGAAAAGCAGGAAGTTTCCATTATCTGAATCAATCCAATCGCTATGAGCTGGAAGGTTGACAGCAACTAAAGACCTTTGCCATCTCATTTTTCCCTCACTAAAATCTGAACCTAAGGCATACATGCATGCTGTCACCATGACTCCCGGTCACTCACATCTAGAAGATAAGAACATAAGGAAAATTCTTGTGGTAAATGAGCAAACAAACCTGGTTTTACGCAGTTCGTTGATGATTCACATGAAAGCATTTGATTGAAGACACCATCTCGTAGAACTGAAAGCGATGTTAAGGAGAGAACTGAAGGTTTGGTCTTCTAGTTTGTGCTTGGATGGGAATAAGATTTCTGCTGGAGGTAGTGGGAGCCTTTCTGATAATTCTTCCAGAGATTCTGTTGCAAATGAAACCAGTGCAGCATTTAGAACTGACAAACTAGCTTTGGAGCAAAGAGATAAAAAGTACTCTTTAAATAATAACGGTCCAGAAGTGGAGATTAGTCGTTGTTGTGTAGTCCTTTAGTCTTCACTAAGACCATTAGTTGGCAAAGTTCACCAGATTTTGAGGCAATTCAAGATTAACTTACTTGATATGGATGCTGCACTCCCTGAGGAGGTTCTAAGGCCATCGAGGCCTGACTTAGAAAAGAAATTGGCATGGCGCGCTTTTGTTAAATCTGCAGAGACAATCTTTGAGATGGTTCAAGCAACAATCATGCTCGAGGGCATGATTAAGATTGAATACTTGATGAACGGATGGTGGTATTGGTCATCACTCTCTGCTGCTGCCAAGACTTCTATCGTTTCTTCCCTTGCCCTCTGCATATACTCTCTGGATGCTGCCATTGCTTATGAGAAGATCTCATTTAATTTGGATGACTGGCAGTCCCTCGCTCAACCAGAAATGACAGTATCTCCCACTCAGCAGATGCCACATGCAGAACAGCCAATTCCTCCATAAGTTAACCATCCTTCTGAATCTTCATGTGGATAACCCAATGGCTATCCCTCTTTCAGTCAAATTCAATTTTACCTTGCTGTTAGTTCTCTTCTTCACATATATGACCACCTTGATGCTTTTCCATTACTTTATTGAACAAAGTAGACGGATGGGATGAGGTTATGAAGGTTATTCAGCGTGTCTAGAAACTCATGAGAAATAAGTATGGATTCAGAAGTCAAGTTCAGAAGCAGCAGACGATAACGCCTAGAGAATAGACCACGCAAAGAGCCACCTGCCAAGCCAAGAAGGATTGAACTAGAAATTCCATCTCAACAACCTTCAAACAATCACTTCAGAAAGGACAATAAAGCAGACACTGAAATCCATAAAAGCTTTTATAAAGTTGCACTTCCCATTGATGATTTGGTAGACTGGATCGTTGAGGTCCTCAATTCTTTTAAGACTTGGTGCAATGATGTGCATGGGAGTTTTAATTGAGCAGCTTATGATTCAGTCAGCGTTAGAGAAGAAGTTGTCCCATTTCCAGCTATATCCATTAGTAGAAATAATGAAGCATCTGATTATCTGTAGAAATGCGCTACTGTTCATGGGCATTCTGAATACGGTGTGCGGTTGAGTTGATAATTCGTCATCTGATAGCACTATTCCTAAAAGTCCTATAAACCAAATAGCATCAAAGGTAATGTTGACCCGAATGATTAGGCTCATATTCAGAAAGACAGGATTTGATCCAGACTCAATTTCCTCTGGTTCTGCTACAAATAAAGAAGCTGAATTTCTGGACTGCACAAGGACCTTTTAGTTCTGATTTTTCGTTAGGTGCCAATCTTACCACAGTGGAAGATGTCCAGAATAGTTTTAATGCAACACAACCTAGACTTTGTGGAAGGTTAAGCAATGTTGATGGCTATATAATGCCGATCATCTTCCCAAGTGTTATTCTCTGTGGCTGAGTTGTTTTCTGAAGCTGAAACATAAAGACCCTCTCAATAAGGCCGCCTCTATGAATCTTGCTCGGCACGCTCATGAGTAATTTTGGTGAATTATTGTATTATGCCAGCAACCAGAATACAGATTTCCAATGCGCCCGAAAAGAGAAGTAAAATCCGCAGCCTTGTCTACATTGTTGGACTGTCAGTTAAACTGACAGATTGAAGATCCTCTCCAGCGCAAAGAATATTTTGGTGGGAAGGGATATAACCATTTTCTGTTTCTTAACGCATAACACTCCACCGATTGCTCAGATTTTTAACAACATTCAGCTTGCTGCTTGCACCATTAGTTGGAGATTCATTTAAGGCCTATGAATTGTGATGAGAGTTTGTGAATGGCTGTTGCGACTAGTTTACGTTCATAATACTGGAGGTGATGAAGATGAAGTACTCAAATAAGTCACTAATTGAATTGAAAACTGGGCTAATCACTTTCATGGAGCTAGTTGCTTCAGAATGGCATTATGCGCAGTCTATTGAGATGTATGGAAGAAAGAAAAAAAAAATCATTACTAGTGGAGTATTCTATAGTTCATTTAGAGAGAAGAATGTGGAATCAGATAAAAACCTTACAGGCATTGGTGACTTGACACTGACTGAAGGGAAACAGGTTTCCTTGATTGATACTGAATTTGATTATGAATCTTGGGGAAAGACTGCTAATGATCTAACATATCAAGTCTCAAATTGATACGATTTCAGCAGTTTGAGGGAGCTTGACAGTATTGGACATAATGAATTGAAGCCTTTTCAAAATCAGCAGTGGACATATTCTGTTCTAAAACACTTGAAGTTGGAGCACACTAAAGCAGTTTGGTATTCTGAAATCAGTACCCGGTTTTCTGATGATTCAAGTTCTTTATTTGACTTCTCCTTTATAGAGAAAACTCCTAGTGGCATTGACCAGCCAGGAACTCACCATATGCAGCATCAGCAAGCTCAACAGCTCATGATTGTTCTACCAAATTGCTGGAAAAGGGGTCCATTTCGACAAGTGGCACAGTTTTCATTAGTGCATTATTGAGGTGAAATTCCTGGGAAAATGTATGCATGTATACACGACTCCCATGTTGCAATGCCTCCATACCTTCAGCATGATTCTGCTAAGCCAATTCAGATTTCAACCGGTTACACTATAGTCCAACTCAATTTCTATTCTGACCACATTCTACAAGCACCCTTTCAGGGATGGATAAAGATGATCAGCCTAAGGCCAAGCCAAATGATTGGGAAGATGCAGCTGACTTCTCTACACCGAAATGGGGAAGCTCTCACAACTAAAGCAACAATTTTTCCTATGCAACGCCCAACTTCAAGACATTATTTTCAGATTCATGGAGAGGAAAGATGAGGACTCGTGGCAATGGTCTGAATTTCCCAGATTTGGATGGAACGAAGCTCGCGATGTGACATCAGGGAAATCATCAATTTGCCCTTGATGGATAAACAGGAAGCACATACAGACTTCATTTGTTTGTCCAGCTAAGAGACCAATTGATGCAGAATTCTGGAACTGTTATGGAATTAGTAGAGCTTTTAATGGGGATACAGATCTTCTTCCTGTTTCTTTTAAGGGAGTCTTTGTCAAACAGGACAATTCTAACTCATCTTGAGGCATGCTTCAATACAGAGAATTTCGAAAGACAGAATAATAAACTATAAGAAAGGTTCAATTGTCCAGGCACAAACAGAGATTAAGTAGCATAGTCACAGGCCCCTCTCCAACATGGCTGGCTTGATTCACTTATCCTCTTGATGCTCCTTCCGTTCCCTTGTGAATTTACACATTCATTTTAAATTTGGATTTCAAAATATTTTCCATTGAATAACTATTATTTCCTTTAAAATTTCATCCTTAGGAGTTCATAGACATTTAAATCTAGACCTTTAATAAATTCTTGGCTGCCATTTTCCTTCCGGCACGCGTTTTCACTATTTTATTTGATTTTCAATTGATCTTCTTGATTTTCAACAAGCATGAATAAACTTCATGATTCCAAATAATGGAATTCGTAGAATCAATTCATGCAAAATTAATTAGGGCTTTGGTGGGGGCCCGACATTCATGACATTATCTTTAATATTGTTAACTTGATATGTTGATTTTTGGATTCTCCTTGATGACATATATGAATTCGTTTTATATTTATTGTTGAGATACCCTTGTTCCCATAGACGTGTGGATGCTCGCTGATCAGGTACGCTCTTTCTACTCTTCAACTCCAGAATTCTATGAATGTGTACGTTATCATGAGCCATGACCATGTTTGGTGTCATACTTGATTGTTTTGATATTTGTTTGATTGTATGATCATATTTGATGAAGATGCATGTTGTGTGATATATCATCTAAACTAATCCATTGGTGTTTTATAATAGCGCCTATGAATCGGTTCAGGTACGCACTCTAACTTTCCTTCATTGTTATTCAATCTTGTTAGGCATGCAATATTCGAAATCATCTAGTCTACTTAGGTATCCATAATTAACTGATTAATGGCCACACTTCCCTTAACTTTGTCAGTAGAGACCTTTATAGGGCTTAGAGGGGTGCTACCTCTTAGAGGTACCTTCCCAATAAGTAACCTGATCCCCGAACTTAGACTAGGGTTTTTTCAAAGACACGCTTTTCCAAAATTCATGGAGTCATTTCTTAGGGTTTTATTTCTTGTTTTGTTTTCCCTTTAAAATAAAAATAAAATAAGTGGCAACTCCTACTTTTCTAAAAATTAATTTTTCACAAATAAAAAGCGAGTCTCGCCGATCGAGTGGGGACGCACATGAAAAATGCGGGTCCACAAGACCAACTCTTCATGAGGTAAGAGTTACTAACCTTAAGAAAGAATTGACTCTCACAAAAGATTTGATGAAAGATCATATGGTGGAATGGGGGAAAAATGGATGTTTAATTATGTCAGATGGATGGACCGATAGGAAAGAGAGAACTTTGGTGAACATGTTGGTTAATTGTTCAAAGGGAACCATGTTCATGCAATCCATTGATGCTTCTTCAATCATTAAGATGGGAGAAAAGATGTTTGAGTTACTTGACAAATTGGTAGAACAAGTTGGTAAGGAGAATGTTATTCAAGTTATAACAGATAATCACTCAAGTTATGTGATGGTAGGTAATAAATACTATTTCTTGAATTTTTATTTACTTTTAAAATTTGAATTATTTATCTTGAGAACTTATGTAAATTTATTATCTACAATGTCACATAAGGAGGTTGTTAGAATTAAAGTGCCCGCATTTGTATTAGACACCATGTGTTGCACATTACCTTGACTTGATATTGGAATATATTGGAAAGCTACCAAACATCAAAAGGACATTGGAGAGGGCTATATCACTAAATGGGTATATTTATAATCGCTCAGGGCTACTCAACATGATAAGGCAGTTTACTGGACAAAGGGAATTGCTTAGGCCTACTAAGACTTGGTTTGCAACTGCTTTCATCACATTATCGCGATTGAGGAAGATGTTTATAAGCTCAAATTGGTCATATAGTAAATGAGCAAAAGAGAAAAAGGGGAAAACTATAGTCAACATAGTTCTAATGCCTTCATTTTGGAACACTATTGTATTTTGCTCAAAGGTTTCGGGTCTCCTAGTTCGTGTGCTTCGTTTGGTTGATGGTGAAAAAAAAAAACTCTTATGGGATACATTTATGAGGCCATGAATAGAGCTAAGGATACAATTGTGAGAAGTTTTAATGGAAATGAAGAGAAGTACAAAGAAATCTTCAACATCATTGATAAGAGGTGGGAGATTCAACTTCATCGGCCTTTGCATGCAGTAGGGTACTTTTTGAACCCGAAATTCTTCTATGATAAACCAGAAATAGAGCATGATGCAGAGATTATGAGTGATTTATATAATGCATCTTAATTCTAACAAAAAAACCCTGCTAAGTAAGAAAAAGTAGTGGCCAAAGTGAGTTTGTACACAAATGCCCAAGGACTATTCGGGAATGAGTTAGCTGTTAGGACAAGAAAGACTAGAGCATCGGGTTAGTTATTTAGTTTTGTTTATCTAAATGATTAGATTGTATTTTTGCTAAAATAGGTGAATTGTTTCACTAAATTGTTAATATCTATACTACAGTTGAATGGTGGGCTGCATATGAAGCTTCAGCTCCAAATTTACAAAGGTTTGCAATGAAAGTCCTCAACTTAACATGCAGTGCATTAGGTTGCGAACGGAATTGAAGCATCTTTGAAAATGTAAGTGACCAAAATAATTGCAAGTAATATTCTAATAGATTCTTGAATGTAACTTAAAAGTTAAAACTTTAAAATATATTTATAAGCTTATGAATTTTTGTAGATTCATAAGAAGTGGAGAAATAGGTTAGATCATCAATGCTTGAATGATTTGGTACACATTAAGTATAATTGAGCCTTGAAGAGAAGATACAATGAACGTAACACCATTGGCCCAATTTCTTTGAAAGATATAGATGATAACAATGAATGGTTGATAGGAAGAATGGAAGATGAGGATTCTCATGGAGGTGCACAAGATGATTTTGTATTTGATGATGATAATTTGACATGGGGTGATGTTGCTAGAGCTACTGGAGCTGAGGAGGATAGGTTTGATACTAGAGCTAGAGCTAGAGCTAGAGCAAACTCAAGCATAATACCACCAACGAGGGAGATAGCTTCAAGTTTTAGAACTTTGCCTTCTCATTCACTAATAGATGAAGATGAAGATGGAGACATGGTTGATTCAACAGAAGAAGAAGATGGGGAAGGCTACAAATGTGATGGAAATGATGATGATGATGGAAATGAGGAGTGATGATTTCTTGTTGTGGACAAATTTGTTATTTAAGTGTTTTTTAATGATCTTTTTGAATTGTGGAAAATTTTCATGTTTTAGACCTTTTGGTTTGGAAACTTTGGATTTGGATATGTATTAGGCTATTAGAAATATGAATTTGGGTTTGTTTTTATGCTTGGAGTTCTTTATTTTTATGTCTTTTGTTGATTAAATTGAAGTTTTAGATGATATTTGATGATTTATGTGTTTAAGACAAATAAATGATTGTTAAATTTGATTATATTATATAAAAACATATATGTAAATTAGGGTGCACCTCACTTCACTAAAGCTCGCGCCTCAGGTGCGCTTTGCGCCTCAGGTGCCCTTTGCGCCTCAGGTGCGCTTTGCGCCTCATGTGCGCTTTGCGCCTCAGGTGCGCTTTGCGCCTCATGTGCGCTTTGCGCCTCATGTGCGCTTTGCGCCTCAGGTGCGCCTTCCGCCTCAGGTTCTAGGACTACTTTGCGCCTTGGTGCACCTTGAGCCTTTTAAAACTATGAGAGCCCAATCAACAATGATATGGAATTAGTAGAGAAACTCCCCAAAAATCTACATCATTCTGAAGCAATGAACTAAGGTGCCTATAAATCCATGTAGAACTCAAAATAATAATAATAATAATCAAAAGACCAACCCCCAAATTTAACAGTTTTCATCAGAACACCAAATGTTTGCTTCAACCTAATTAGAAGTTCGCTTCCTACACCCAACTCAATAAGTGTTAAGAATTTGTTCAGAGGAGTTGAAGATCAGATAACCGAAAAATGACAAATCCACCAAATTGGGACTTCACTATTTGGATGAGTACATGTAATCTAAACAATTGCAATAGGTACTTGCAACAATGCTGTCAATTGAGGCTATATTGGAATGTCATGGTGATGATGAAATGGCTACAACAGTAGTGAGGGGATGGAGGTTGTTGTGGTGGTGGCAGAGTTGGTCATTTCTTGGTCATAGTGAAACTACTGGAAATTGCACGAAGACATGTGGCAACCTAATACACTGGAAATATGAAGCAAGGATTTTGCCCATTGAAACCCTTAAATTCAATTTCACTTTTTATTGTTTCCTAGTCAAGCAAAGGAAATAAGTTTCAGGAACCCAGAATCCCTTATTCGCACCCAAAATTCTTCCTATCAAACACACCCAAAAGGAGAAGGGCCTTCAAAATAGTAACTAAGCAAAATTGACCCATCTCTAAATAGGGGCAAATTTGCACAACCCCAAAAAAAAATACTAGGCAAGAAACAAAAAAGATAAATAAATTAAACACTACAAAAAGGGAGTAGTATTTCCTCACCTGAGAATTAAAGCAACACAACTTGTCCATGAAAATCTAGTAGCCGCCACCACCATCACCACTAACCTCTAGTGCTTTCTTCACTTTCTCAACATCCAACCTAAAATCAAAATTCCATGAAAACCCACCTCATAAGTTGGCCAATCAAAACCATATCCCCAATCATACAACAAAAACACCCATCATAAATTTCTTAAAACAAAGATACACACAAACACAACATGGGTATTTCCTAATTTCACTTACTTTTCATTACTATCTTCCTGTGAATCGAAACAAAAAAAATAAAATTCAAGCAAATAGCTTCCAGAAAATAAGAAGCTACCTAGCTTTTGTAGCTACTATTATTGATGATGATCAAATCTTGTGTATTGTGTTTGTTCAAATCAAATAAAATAAAGGGAAAAAGTAGAAGAAATGGTAAAAGAAGGAACACTGGATGACCTACCTTAGGGAGAAAGTTGGTATGAGGTAGGAATTGTGAATTCTATTTGTTTTTCTGACTTCGCAATTCTTTGTGTGAGTCTACGCACTGACCACATTTTAAAATTATTTTCATATTAATTAATTAGTAAACTGATAAATATTTGCATTAAATTTTGGGAAACTTGTGTTTTGATGGGCTAATTTGTGAAATATATGGTTTTTGGAACCCATGTTTATGAAATATGAAAAAACAACTATTAATGTGGAAATTTATATGTGTTTCATGCCCTTTGAGACAGTTGCCTTTTTTGTGCCGAGTTTGCCCCTTCAGGTATCCAGGTCAATAGCATCTGCAGGCCATGTCAGCACGAGCTGAAACTGAACCGATTGAAAACTCCAAAATCAAAATTTGAGCTTCCCACAAAAACACCCTAGCCGACGGTTCTTTCTTCCCTCTCTCTCATTTGATACCCATTCCTCTCATATTTCTTCACTTCGTCACCAAGGTGAAGCAGAGAATCCTATATATTTTTCAACAATTTCTCTCATTTCATTTCAGAAGCCTTTAATCCCAAACTCCAATCTACAGTTTTCTATCTTCAGCCCCTTCTCCTCTCAAAGTCCTAACCATTTGAACCCGATCGTCCCAATTTCCTCACCCCTCCGGATCGAAGACAGTGTAAACTCCAATCTACAGTTTTCTATCTTCAGCCACTTCTCCTCTCCAAGTTATAACCATTTAAACCTAATCATGCCAATTTCCTCACCCGTCCTGATCGAAGACAATGTCAAAATTTACAAAATTTCACACATTTGAAAGTGTAAACCTTTGATCGAAAACCTCAATCTAAATTTTTGTTGCTTGTGGAAATTATGAAGAACCAAATGGAGCGCTTCATCGAAACATCGTCTAGTTAAGAAGACGGGTTGAGGAGGGTACGTTTTGATTGAAATTCTGGTTTAGGATAGCGAACCGACAACTGTGATATATTGGCTTCATGAAGAAGAAATCTTGTCTTCGTCTCATTGGATGGCATTTTTCTCTAACCCCACATAAAATGTGAAGGTAATTAATTTGTATTTAGGTTTGTTCTGTTTTTTATGTTATTTTTTTTGTTTCAAATGGAGCACAAGAGCGATTTTCAAGTGGTTGTTGTATTCCGAATTTTTTGTGCATAGGTGAGGTCATAGCTTGAGGCACATGTGGATTTTGAAGCGCATGATCGGACGTTCAATCTCAGTCTTTTTGTGGATTGGAGACTCATGAAATGAAAAAATGAAAGTGGTAATTTATTCTTTATTATGAAAAGAATGTTGTGGAGATATATAAAACTTGGGTGGAATACTTGTGTATTTTTTGAGATTTTTAAACTGATGATAATTATTGATGACTATAATTAGGCAAGATCATCTTTTGGCGAAAAACTTGATAATTCAATTATATTTGTTGAGAATAAAAATAATAATAAGAATAAGAATTAAAATGCATAAATTATGTGGTAGTTAATAGAAATTTTTGGTAGTGTTTGTGAATTTGTAATATTTGTTGAATTTTGAGTCTACATTTTTTGTCAATGAAGACACAATTCTTTCATTGCATTATAGATTGGAGCATGACATTATTATGTTGTTACTAGTTACTCAACGTGTAGCTTATGTAATCATAACAAATTTAAGGTACTACCTTATTGCACTTTAGGTACTACCTTAATGACCCTGAGGTACTACCTTAATGTACCTCAGGGTACTACCTTAATGCACCTCCAAGAAATGTTGCTCTTCTGTAACTTAATCCACAATTAGTTCATTGCATTACACATTGCTGCATGGCATTGTTATGTGCTTATTGGTTATTGATTACTACTCAAAACATGCTATTTTGTAGCTTGTAATTAGCTCTTTTAAACACCCTTGAGTAGTAATTATTACCTTTTAACCCAATTTACATGTTAGGGACCCTTGCAATCGTTTCTAACAATTGTGTTAAGTTTTGGTGCTTTTTGATAGCTTTATGCTCACCAAAGCAATTTAAGAATGAGGGAGAGCTATTTATAGTTCATGGCAAAGCTTTTGAAAGCTTAAATTTATGAAGAAATCAAGCTATGGAGCCTCATAATCCTTTGCCTTAGTCGTTCAAAGTATACAAGGTAGAAACAATGGAGAACAGGAAAACAGGGGATGAAAATAGGGGACACAGCTGCAGTCTTCCATTGCACTTTTGGAGCACTTCTCGAAGTCAATTTTTTACATTCTATATACCATTTCAAAGCTCAGAAAGTCAAGAATCCAACGGTTCAAACCATGTACGATTTGGAGCTGAAATAAGAAAGATATGGCCTTCGGAAGACAACTGCATCAAGCTGAGGGACAATTTCGCACGATGGAAATCAAGGTGCGAATTCCTCAATCCACTGTGCGAAAATTTCGCACACCTCAAATCAAAGTGCGAAATTGGAACTCCAGCGTGCGAAAATTGGATATTTTTGCCGATTCTTTTTCTTCTGATATTTTTGTGTCTAAATTTCCATTTTCTCCTTGTATTCAACCACTCATGTAATTCCTTAGCTAGGAAGTATCCAAGGAAGGGTAAAATTACCTTCCTATATAAATTCTCTTGTAATCACTGAAAATCATCTTTCGGGGAGCTTTCTCCAGGAGACCAACTTATGTAAATTTGTTACTTAGTGAAATACAGAGATCTCTTTTGCTTTCTTTTTCTCTCTTCTATTTTCTATTTTCTTGCAAGCCAAACACCCTCTGAAGATGTTTTCCCAGAGGATGAGAGGCTAAACATTTAGTTTCTTGGAGTAAAGGAAGCTAGGTGAAAAGTCCAGATTAAAACATGGAAAGTTTCCGTGCATTAAATTCAGGTAGTTGGAGTCCATAAATGGTTTTTAAAGCCAAGGTTTTGCCTTAAATCCCTTCGAATCACTTTGACTGGCCAATACATGGTAAGCTTAAGGTCTCTGTGGATGCTTATTGCTAGATCCATATCAGTCCATTAGTTATCATGTACGAGCCATTGGAAAGTGATTCAAGGTGATAGCCCATAGTGTCTTAAGCCATTAATGGACCTTGACCACCATCTCTAGTGAATTTTTATGGATTAAAACTTCATTGTCAAACCTATACCGGTTCGGGAAATAACTATAGGTTAAATCCCCAATGCGAGGAGAAAAATCCGGAATTTTCCACTTTGCATCTGGAACTTGAACCTAGCAACCTTTAGCTCCGAGAGACTTTCTTTCTTCCACTTTTTACTTAGTTCTATGTGAGTTTAGTTTAAATCACCACTTTCAAAACAATTTTATTTTCTTTTAAATTTCAAGTTTGTGCTAAAGGAAATCATCAGAATCAATTTCTAATTTAGAGTCTGTCACTGATAGAGTGAAAACCCATCCCTGAGTTCGACCCTAGAACTGCTATACTATAGTAGCTTTGCTACGCCAGTATAAGGTCATAGGTTTTATAAATGTTTTTGATTAAAAGACCCGGCTGGGCATCGAATCAAATGGCGCCGTTGCCGGGGATGGTGCCACAATACAGTGATGCAACCTTTTAGAGGCTACTTGTGAATCCATCACAAGTTTGGTGAATTCCTTTTTCATTAACTTCATTTCCTTTCATTTAATTCTTGTTAGGTTTATTTTCATTTTCTTCCTAACTTTAATTTTTTTTTTTCTAGTTTCCTTGTTGTTTTTTGTTTTTTTTTTTTATTATTACAGGAATTGTAACTTGTGCATGCCCTATTGGATTAGGGACCAAGAGGGAAGATTAGTAAGGATTGAGAATCCTCAAGACACAGAGTTGGATATCTGTGTAAATATCATGGACCCTCCACCAGAGGATCAGAATTCTCAACAAGGTCAAGGGGGTAATCCCAATGCATACCTATCCATGAGGGATAGAATGCATCCCCCAAGGATGAGTGCACCCTCATGCATCCTGCCCCCACTTGAGCAGTTGGTTATAAGGCCCCATATTGTGCCCCTCCTACCAACTTTCCATGGAATGGAGAGTGAGAATCCATATTCTCACATCAAGGAGTTTGAGGAGGTGTGTAATACCTTTAGAGAGAGAGGAGCTTCAATAGACTTGATGAGACTCAAGCTATTCCCTTTCACTTTGAAGGACAAGGCAAAAATATGGCTTAATTCTTTAAGGCCAAGGAGCATAAGGAATTGGGTTGATCTTCAGGCTGAGTTTTTGAAAAAAAATTTCCCCACCCATAGGACCAATGGGTTGAAGAGACAAATCTCAAATTTTTCTGCTAAAGAAAATGAGAAGTTCCATGAGTGTTAGGAAAGGTATATGGAGGCCATTAATGCTTGTCCTCATCATGGTTTTGATACATGGCTCTTAGTGAGTTATTTTTATGATGGAATGTCTTCTTCCATGAAGCAAATTCTTGAAACCATGTGTGGGGGAGATTTTATGAGTAAGAATCCTGAAGAAGCCATGGACTTTTTAAGTTACGTGGCTGAGGTGTCAAGAGGATGGGATGAGCCCAACTCAAGAGAGAAAGGAAAGTTTCCCTCTCAACAAACCCAAAATCCAAAGGCTGGAATGTACATGTTAAGTGAAGACGTGGACATAAAAGCTAAAGTGGCAACATTAGCTAGGAGGTTGGAAGAACTTGAGTTGAAAAAAATACATGAAGTCCAAGCCATTTCCGATACCCAAGTCCATGTTATGCCATGCACCATTTGCCAATCATGTGATCATGTGGTAGATGAATGTCCAACCATGCCAGCTGTGAGAGAGATGTTAGGTGATCAAGTAAATGTTGTGGGGCAATTTAGGCCCAACAACAGTGCATCTTATGGAAACACCTATAATTCAAGCTGGAGAAACCACCCAAATTTTTCTTGGAAACCAAGGCCACCTTCATACCAACCACAAGGCCAAACCCAAGTACCTCAACAACCATCTTAGTGGAGCAAGCCATTGTAAACCTGAGTAAAGTCATGGGTGACTTTGTGGGTGAACAAAAGGCAATTAACTCCCAATTGCATCAAAAGATTGAAAATGTTGAGAGTTCTCAAATAAAGAGAATGGAGGGGATGCAAAATGATCTATCTCAGAAGATAGATAATATTCAGTACTCCATCTCTAGGCTTACCAACCTAAACACAGTGATTGAGAAGGGAAAGTTCCCCTTTTAACCAAGCCAAAATCCCAAGGGTGTTCATGAAGTTGAAACCCAAGATGGTGAGTCTTCAAATTTGAGAGAGGTCAAAGCTGTGATCACTTTGAGAAGTGGGAAGGAGGTTGATCAACCCTTGCCTAACGTGGAGCCTGATGAAGAACTCAGGTCAAAGAGACCCTTGATTAAAGAGAGCAAGAGCCAAGAAGAGAAGAGTGGGAAGAAGAGTGCATCCAAATCAAGCATCGAGGAAGAACCAAGGATAGTGATTAAGGAGGATATGATGAAGAAACATATGCCTCCCCATTTTCCTCAAGCTTTACATGGAAAGAAAGAAATCAAGAATTCATCAGAAATTCTTGAAGTTCTGAGACAAGTGAAGGTGAATATACCTTTACTTGATATGATCAAGCAAGTCCCCACATATGCAAAGTTTCTAAAGGACTTGTGCACAGTCAAGAGAGGTTTACAGGTGACAAAGAATGCATTCCTCACTGAGCAAGTGAGTGCTATCATCCAGAGTAAGTCCCCAGTTAAGTATAAAGATCCGGGATGTCCCACCATATCAGTCAACATTGGAGGGACACGTGTGGAAAAAGCTTTATTAGATTTGGGAGCAAGTGTGAATTTGCTCCCATACTCTGTGTATAAGCAACTGGGACTTGGAGGATTGAAGCCCACAACCATGACCCTCTCCTTAGCTGATAGGTCGGTCAAAATCCCAAGGGGAGTGATAGAGGATATTCTAGTTCAAGTGGACAAATTCTACTATCCTGTGGATTTTGTGGTGCTTGATACTGATTCCACTGTCAAGGAAGAAAATTTTGTGCCAATTATCCTAGGGAGGCCTTTCCTAGCTACCTCCAATGCTATCATTAATTGTAGGAATGAGGTGATGCAGCTCACATTTGGAAACATGACATTGGAATTAAACATATTCCACCTATGTAAGAGGCATCTTCACCCTTAAGAGGAGGAAGGATTTGAGGAGGTGTGCTTGATCAACACTTTGGTTGAAGAGCACTGTGACAAGAGTTTAGAGGAGAGCTTGAATGAAAACCTGGAATTCCTTGAAGATGGGTTCCCTGAACCCTTTGATGTGCTAGCCATAATGTCTCCTTGGAGGAGACGGGAAGAGATCTTACCACTGTTCAACCAGGAAGACTCACAAGGAGTTACTGTGGAGGACCCTCCAAAGCTTATTTTAAAGCCACTTCCTGTGGATTTGAAGTATGCATACTTGGAGGATGATGAGAAATGTCCAGTGGTAGTTTCCTCAACCCTCACTAGTGATCAAGAGGATAGTCTTTTAGGAGTCCTCAGAAAATGTAAGAAAGCCATTGGATGACAAATTTCTGATCTGAAAGGGATTAGCCCTTTGGTGTGCACCCACCATATTTATATGGAGGAAGATGCAAAACCAGTGAGGCAACCCCAAAGGAGACTGAATCCTCACATGCAAGAAGTGGTGAGGAATGAAGTTTTGAAGCTACTTCAAGCTGGGATCATATATCCCATTTCAGACAGCTTGTGGGTGAGTCCCACCCAAGTAGTCCCAAAGAAATCTGGAATCACTGTGATCCAGAATGAGAAAGGGGAGGAAGTCTCTACACGTCCTACCTCAGGATGGAGGGTGTGTATAGACTATAGGAGGTTGAATTCAGTGACTAGGAAGGACCATTTTCCATTGCCTTTCATGGACCAAGTCCTTGAGAGAGTCTCAGGACATCCTTTCTATTGTTTTCTAGATGGTTATTCAGGGTACTTCCAAATAGAAATTGATTTGGAAGATCAAGAAAAGACGACCTTCACTTGTCCCTTTGGTACTTTTGCATATAGGAGAATGCCCTTTGGTCTATGTAATGCTCCTGCAACTTTCCAAAGATGCATGCTAAGCATCTTCAGTGATATGGTGGAACGCATCATGGAAGTTTTCATGGATGACATCACTGTATATGGAAGTTCTTATGAGGAGTGTTTGATGCATTTAGAAGTTGTTCTCCATAGATGTATTGAGAAAGACCTAGTGCTAAATTGGGAGAAGTGCCATTTTATGGTACAAAAAGGAATTGTCTTAGGACATATCATCTCCAAAAATGGCATTGAGGTAGATAAGGCAAAGGTGGAGCTGATTGTTAAGTTGCCACCTCCTACAAATGTTAAAGGAATTAGGCAATTCCTTGGACATGCCGGGTTCTATAGGAGGTTCATTAAGGATTTCTCAAAAATCTCAAAACCTCTGTGTGAGCTTTTGGTAAAGGATGACAAGTTTGTGTGGGATGAGAAGTGTCAGAGAAGTTTTGAGGAATTGAAACAATTCCTCACAACTGCACCAATAGTGAGAGCCCCAAATTGGAAATTACCTTTTGAGGTAATGTGTGATTCAAGTGATCTTGCTATGGGGGCTGTTTTGGGGCAAAGAGAGGATGGAAAGCCCTATGTGATCTATTATGCAAGCAAAACTTTGAATGAGGCTCAAAAGAACTACACAACTACTGAGAAGGAGTTGTTGGCAGTAGTTTTTGCCTTGGATAAGTTTCGTGCTTATTTGGTAGGGTCCTCTATAGTGGTGTTCACTGACCATTCTGCTTTGAAGTACTTGCTAACCAAGCAGGATGCCAAGGCAAGATTGATAAGATGGATTCTTTTGCTCCAAGAATTCAATCTCCAAATCAGGGATAAAAAAGGGGTAGAAAATGTGGTAGCTGACCACTTGTCCAGACTTGTGATAGCACATGACTCACATGGTCTGCCTATCAATGATGACTTCCCTGAGGAGTCTCTCATGTCAGTAGATGTAGCTCCATGGTATTCTCACATTGCAAACTTTTTGGTTACTGGAGAAGTACCAAGTGAGTGGAGTGCTCAAGACAAGAGGCATTTCTTGGTTAAGATCCATGCCTATTATTGGGAGGAACCTTTTCTTTTCAAATATTGTGCAGATCAAATTATAAGGAAATGTGTTCCTGAGCAAGAGCAATCGAGAATTCTCTCCCATTGCCATGATGGTGCATGTGGAGGTCATTTTGCCTCCCAGAAAACAGCTATGAAAGTGATCCAATCAGGCTTCTGGTGGCCCTCTCTTTTCAAGGATGCCCATTCTATGTGCAAGGGATGTGATCGGTGTCAAAGGCTTGGTAAGCTAACACGCCGAAATATGATGCCCTTGAACCCCATCTTAATAGTGGATATCTTTGATGTCTGGGGTATAGACTTCATGGGACCATTTCCAATGTCATTTGGACATTCCTACATCTTGGTAGGAGTGGATTATGTCTCTAAGTGGGTAGAAGCAATCCCATGTAGGAGCAATGATCATAAAGTGGTACTTAAATTCCTCAAGGACCACATCTTTGCAAGATTTGGAGTGCCAAAAGCCATTATAAGTGACGGGGGAACCCACTTTTGCAATAAACCTTTTGAGACTCTTCTAGCCAAGTATGGGGTTAAGCACAAGGTAGCTACACCTTATCACCCCCAAACAAGTGGCCAAGTTGAGTTAGCCAACCGAGAGATCAAGAATATATTGATGAAGGTGGTCAATGTGAATAGGAAGGATTGGTCTATCAAGCTCCTGGATTCCTTATGGGCTTATAGGACCGCTTACAAGACCATTCTAGGAATGTCTCCCTATCGCCTTGTTTATGGCAAAGCGTGTCATCTTCCAGTAGAGATTGAGTATAAAGCATGGTGGGCAATCAAAAAACTCAACATGGATTTGACAAGAGCCGGGTTAAAGAGATGTTTGGATTTGAATGAATTAGAGGAAATGAGGAATGATGCATACCTCAATTCAAAAATTGCAAAAGCAAGATTGAAAAAATGGCATGATCAATTGGTAAATCAGAAAAATTTTATCAAAGGACAAAAAGTTTTGCTTTATGACTCTAAACTTCATCTCTTTCCAGGAAAATTGAAATCCAGGTGGACGGGTCCTTTCATAATTCATGAAGTGCATCCCAATGGAGTGGTGGAAGTATTCAATCCCACAGGCAATCAAACCTTCAAAGTTAATGGCCATCGTCTCAAGCCATTCATAGAGCCTTACAGTACAGACAAAGAGGAGATCAACCTCCTTGAACCACCACAACTCTGAGGGAAAGCAAGGTATCATGGGCTAAATAAGTCCATGAATTTTTTGTTATAGTTTTATAGTTATATCATTATTTTTATTTCTTTTTATTATAATTTTTCCTCAATCTTAGTTTATTTTGTCTTAATTCAAGTCAATTTTGATGATAAATTTCAGAAAAAAATCATGAAAGATGGGGAGAACTCTTCAAAAGCAAGACAAGGGAGTAAAACCAAGGAAACAGAGCACCTAATTCCAAGGTGCGAAAATTTCGCACACCTGATTCCAAGGTGCGAAAATTTCGCACACCTCAAAACCAAGGTGCGAAATCCTCGGTCCAAAGGGAGCCATTTTCGCACACCCCAAAACCAAGGTGCGAAATTTATTTCAAGGTGCGAAAAATGATTTCAAGGTGCGAATTCCCTAAAAACCAATTTCGCACACCACTGTGCAAGGTGCGAAAATTTTCGCACTGTGCGAAATCCCCTCCTGGCACACGAGTGCCATTTTCGCACACCTCAAGCCACTTTTCGCACCGTGCGAAACAAGGTGCGAAAATTTCGCACACCTGATTTCAAGGTGCGAAAATTTCGTACACCTCATTTTAAGGTGCGAAATCCTCAGTTAAAAGGGTGCCATTTTCGCACACCTAATTTCAAGGTGCGAAATCCTCGGTCCAAAGGGAGCCATTTTCGCACACCCCAAAACCAAGGTGCGAAATTTATTTCAAGGTGCGAAAAATGATTTCAAGGTGCGAATTCCCTAAAAACCAATTTCGCACACCACTGTGCAAGGTGCGAAAATTTTCGCACTGTGCGAAATCCCCTCCTGGCACACGAGTGCCATTTTCGCACACCTCAAGCCACTTTTCGCACCGTGCGAAACAAGGTGCGAAAATTTCGCACACCTGATTTCAAGGTGCGAAAATTTCGTACACCTCATTTTAAGGTGCGAAATCCTCAGTTAAAAGGGTGCCATTTTCGCACACCTAATTTCAAGGTGCGAAATTTGCAGACCAAGGTGCGAAAATTTCGCACGGTAAAATTTTAAGTTCCAAAAATTTTCAACGGACTTTTAAATTAAAATTTTACCCCCGAAATTGTGCCTAACGTCCAAAAACGACTTTTCGGTTGCCTTGGAAAATTTTAAAACATCAAAAACCCCCTAAACCTCATTCCTATATAATCCCTTGAAGTCCAGAAGCTCAAAGGACTCCCCCACGAACCAGCTGAGAAGCCTTTGGAATCCCGAACAGTCACCCACCTCCATTTCGGCCATGGCGAAGACCAGAGGAGGCCTTTCCGGCTCCCCATCCTCACCGACACCTCGACCACATCGAGCCGCCATGGGAGCCGCAGCTTCGCCACCTATTCAGGCCCCGGCCATTCCCCCATCTGAGGGGGAAGCCCCTTCTCAGCGCCGATACCCCACCAGGAGGCCACCCACGGACCCATTGCCACCAGCCGATCAAGCCATGAGCTCTGTTTCTCGGCCACCAGCGAAGATAACCAAGTTCTCGGGTCCTAGAGAGCCATCCCACGCACCTCAGCCAGAGCCACCTACAGAGGACTCTCGGATTCCTGTGGGGATTACTCCTGAGACCATTATCAGGCGTCCCATGATAGCCGGACCACCGATAGAGGGCAACTTGGATTGCAGAGATCGATCCTTCCATTCCGAGACCTACTTTGATATAGCGGCCCTCAGACAGCAGCCAGAGCTCAAAGATTCATTCCGACTACTACAGAGGTATCACATGGAGGATCTTCTCACTCCTAGGCAATTCTACTATCCCAGAGTAGTTATAGATTTTTATCAATCTATGACTACTCGAGGCCTCCGTAATCCTACCCTCATCCAATTTACCATAGATGGACGCCAGGGTGCCATTGGAGCTCGTCACATTGCTGAGGCCCTCCGTATACCTTATGAGCCTGTGATTCAGGCAAACTTCAGGGAGTGGTCCTCATTCTCTCAGAGTGACATGGTCCGCATTTTGTCCAGGGGGACTTCTACAGCCTCAGTGTTGACTAGGAGAGAGCTTCCATCTGGGATGCTCCTTATTGATGTGCTCCTGCGTGCCAACCTTTTCCCCCTTCAGCACAAAGTTCAGAGGCGAGGAGCTATACTTGAGGCGTTATTTAGGATTTCTGAGGGCTATTTCTTCGGCCCTCATCATTTGATTATGACTTCTCTTCTTCATTTTGAAGAGAAAGTCCATCAGAAGAAGCTTCAAAGGGAAGATGGCATCCCATTACTATTTTCGAGGCTCCTCTGCCAGATTTTAGAGCACCTGGGCTATCCTGAACAGCCCCGTCTTGAGAGGCGCCGCCATTGCCGAGAGGACTTCTCTCTCGACAAATGGCATCACTTGGTAGCCTACTTTGCACCCCAGGGAGCCCCAGTTGTGCCTGCACCTCCAGAGCTACCCCAAGATGAGCAGATGCCTCAGGCCCAGCAGGATGAGATTCTCACAGAGACCACACCTCCTGCCCCTGCAGCACACCCCTCAGAGCATATTCCTGAGCCTATACATCCTATTTCTCCTATCACTTCGGGTGCTCCACCAGTCATGCCAGCTACCCCAGCACCTCCTCCTTCATCTGAGCCCACTGTCACCGTTTCTCTTACGGAATTCAGAGGCTTAGAGCGTTCATTGCGGACACTGAGCACTGCTCAGGATTCTATTATCCACCAAATGGCCACTATTCGGGCACACCAGGATCAGATCATTGCTACTCAGGCCCAGCATACCACGATCCTTCATCAGATTCAGCAGCATTTGAGTATGCAGACACCTTTTGGGCATGATAGGTCTGCACCATCCGAGCCTCTAGTGCCAGATAAGGAGAGCTTACCAGCTGAGCAGCCCATACCAGAGGAGGAGATCAGAGCAGAGCCATCACATGACACCCCTCATATTTGATATTTTTATATTTTACTTGTTTTTTATTTTAGACTTGTAAATCCCATCTTTTGCATGTGTTATAAACTGGGATTGGAAGTATTACTTGAAATCATACATTGTATATTTCTTTTACAAGTAATATATATATCCTTTTTTATTATATTCCCTTTTCTCATTACTCTTTTGTCCTTGGAACATGTGGTTTAAGGTACTCCATACCTCCTTTACACTCAGACTTTGTCTCACTCAGGAGGTACCACTTCCTCCCTTTATTTTTAATCGCTTTCGAAACATTGAGGACAATGTTCAACTTGGTTGGGGGGAGAGTTGAGAAAGGAAGTTTTGTTGTTAATACTAAGTTATTTTGGTATTTTAGTTGATTTTTGCTTAAAATTTAAAATTTTAAAAAAAGTTTTTTGAATCATTCTCTATGGTTGTTAAAGATAATTTCTCAAAAATAAAATAGGATAAGTCGAGTTTTAACTTAATTATTTAAGTCTTAGAGTTTGTTTTATGCTTTCAAAGTTGATAATCTATTGAAGCCTCTTTGATTTCGAACTTTCTTCTTCCATTTCAAGCTTTACACACACTATGCACATTAGATCCCGAATATATGATGTAAAACTTTCTCACCTTCTAAGCTTAGGAAAATTTTGACTTGGTTCATTACTTAACCTCTCTTTAATAGTGTTGGGACACCTCATAAAGACCAATGAGTCTTTAAAAAAAAAAAAAAAAAAAAAAAGAAAGAAGAATAAGCTTCTATTCTTTCCTTGAAACCTAAGCATGATCCGAAGGGGTGGCGAAAGCCTTTAAAACCCGATGCCCTAAACCTTGATTGGTTGGGAGTCATCGATCCTCTGCTTGCTACATAGGTGAATTGGTTAAGATTAGTGAGTAAAAAGAATTGTGAATAAGAAGGTGCGTTCCTAACCTATTAAGAGTTGATTAATTTTGCCAATGTTCGAGAAAAGCTTAGGTTGGAGGGTGAGGATAGTTGTATATACTATATCCGGAAGCTAATCTCATTAACACTTAGCTTATTATGGAAGAGTTTGATTTGGAACCTTGAGAGTAGAGATTCTTTTGATACTTAATTGCATAATCTCCACTCTTTGTACTTTTTGTTTAAGTTTTAAGCTTTGAAAACTCCTATTGCATTTTGAATCTTCATATCTTTAGTTCACCAGGTGAGATGTGTTTGGATATCAGTCATGCCTCTCAATTATTTTTTGGAATGAATTGCATGACCTCTTTTATGTATATTATTACGTTTGCTTAGTTTTTCTCTCCTTAATTGCTAAGGGACTAGCAATAAGTCGGTTGGGGGGAGTGATTACTACTCAAAACATGCTATTTTGTAGCTTGTAATTAGCTCTTTTAAACACCCTTGAGTAGTAATTATTACCTTTTAACCCAATTTACATGTTAGGGACCCTTGCAATCGTTTCTAACAATTGTGTTAAGTTTTGGTGCTTTTTGATAGCTTTATGCTCACCAAAGCAATTTAAGAATGAGGGAGAGCTATTTATAGTTCATGGAAAAGCTTTTGAAAGCTTAAATTTATGAAGAAATCAAGCTATGGAGCCTCATAATCCTTTGCCTTAGTCGTTCAAAGTATACAAGGTAGAAACAATGGAGAAGAGGAAAACAGGGGATGAAAACAGGGGACACAGCTGCAGTCTTTCATTGCACTTTTGGAGCACTTTCCGAAGTCCATTTTTTACATTCTATATACCATTTCAAAGCTCAGAAAGTCAAGAATCCAACGGTTCAAACCATGTACGATTTAGAGCTGAAATGAGAAAGATATGGCCTTTGGAAGACAACTGCATCAAGCTGAGGGACAATTTCGCACGATGGAAATCAAAGTGCGAATTCCTCAGTCCACTGTGCGAAAATTTCGCACACCTCAAATCAAAGTACGAAATTGGAACTCCAGCGTGCGAAAATTGGATATTTTTGCCGACTCTTTTTCTTCTGATATTTTTGTGTCTAAATTTCCATTTTCTCCTTGTATTCAACCACTCATGTAATTCCTTAGCTAGGAAGTATCCAAGGAAGGGTAAAATTACCTTCCTATATAAATTCTCTTGTAATCACTGAAAATCATCTTTCGGGGAGCTTTCTCCAGGAGACCAACTTATGTAAATTTGTTACTTAGTGAAATACAGAGATCTCTTTTGCTTTCTTTTTCTCTCTTCTATTTTCTATTTTCTTGCAAGCCAAACACCCTCTGAAGATGTTTTCCCAGAGGATGAGAGGCTAAACATTTAGTTTCTTGGAGTAAAGGAAGCTAGGTGAAAAGTCCAGATTAAAACATGGAAAGTTTCCGTGCATTAAATTCAGGTAGTTGGAGTCCATAAATGGTTTTTAAAGCCAAGGTTTTGCCTTAAATCCCTTCGAATCACTTTGACTGGCCAATACATGGTAAGCTTAAGGTCTCTGTGGATGCTTATTGCTAGATCCATATCAGTCCATTAGTTATCATGTACGAGCCATTGGAAAGTGATTCAAGGTGATAGCCCATAGTGTCTTAAGCCATTAATGGACCTTGACCACCATCTCTAGTGACGTTTTATGGATTAAAACTTCATTGTCAAACCTATACCGGTTCGGGAAATAACTATAGGTTAAATCCCCAATGCGAGGAGAAAAATCCGGAATTTTCCACTTTGCATCTGGAACTTGAACCTAGCAACCTTTAGCTCCGAGAGAATTTCTTTCTTCCACTTTTTACTTAGTTCTATGTGAGTTTAGTTTAAATCACCACTTTCAAAACAATTTTATTTTCTTTTAAATTTCAAGTTTGTGCTAAAGGAAATCATCATAATCAATTTCTAATTTAGAGTCTGTCACTGATAGAGTGAAAACCCATCCCTGAGTTCGACCCTAGAACTGCTATACTATAGTAGCTTTGCTACGCCAGTATAAGGTCATAGGTTTTATAAATGTTTTTTATTAAAAGACCTGGCTGGGCATCGAATCAATTACTCCATCGGTAGCTTTTGTAATCATCACAAATTTAAGGTGCTACCTTAATGCACTTCAGCTACTACCTTAATGTACCTTAGGTACTACCTTAATGCACCTTCAAGAAATGTTGCTCTTCTATGACTTAAGCCACAATTAGTTCATTGCATTACATATTGCAACATGACTTTGTTATGTGCTTATTGGTTACTCCATCGGTAGCTTATGTAATCATCACAAATTTAAGGTACTACCTTAATGCATTTCAGGTACTACCTTAATGTACCTCGGGTACTACCATAATGCACCTTTGAGAAATGTTGCTCTTTTGTGACTTAATCCATAATTAGTTCATTGCATTACATATTGCAGCATGGCTTTGTTATGTGCTTCTTGGTTACTCCATCGGTACCTTATGTAATCATCACAAATTAAAGGTACTACCTTGATGCACTTCAGGTTCTACCTTAATGACCCTGAGGTACTACCTTAATGTACCTCAGGTACTACCTTAATGCACCTTTGAGAAATGTTGCTCTTCTGTGACTTAAGCCACAATTAGTTCATTGCATTACATATTGCAACATGGATTTGTTATATTCTTATTGGTTACTCCATCGGTAGCTTATGTAATCATAACAAATTTAAGGTACTACTTTATTACACTTCAGGTACTACCTTAATGACCTTGAGGTACTACCTTAATGTACCTCAGGTACTACCTTAATGCACCTTCAAGAAATGTTGCTCTTCTGTGACTTAAGCAACAAGTAGTTCGTTGCATTACATATTGTTGCATGACATTGTTATGTACTTATTGGTTACTCCATCAGTAGCTTATGTAATCATCACAAATTTAAGGTACTACCTTAATACACTTCAGGTACTACCTTAATGACCCTGAGGTACTACCTTAATGTACCTTGGGTACTACTGATTACTACTCAAAAAGGGCTATTTGATAGCTTGTAATTAACTCTTTTAAACACTTTTGAGTAGTAATTATTGCCTTTTAACCCAATTAACATATTAAGGACCTTTGCAATCACTTCTAATCACTTTGTGTAAGTTTTGGTGTTTTTGTTAGTAATTTGATCACCAAGGCAATCCAAGATGGAGGAGAGTTATTTGGAATCCATGGCAAAGCAATGGAAAGCTCAGAAACATGAAGAATCAGAGCTTTGAAGCCTTAAAGTCCTTTGCCATAACCAATCCGGAATGCAAGGAGGAGAAGTAAAGAGAGAATCTACCTTGAAGCATCCTTGATGACAGTAATTTCAGCCACTTTTGGAGTACTTCCTAAAGTCCAATTTATGCATGCTTTATGTCGTTTCGAAGATCGGGAAGTCAACAATCCAATGCTTCAAACGGTTCGCAAATCAGAGTTGAAATGAAGAAGTTAGAGCCAATGGAAGCAGATCACTCCAAGCTGAAGGCCAATTTCGCAGGGCTGCGAAATCAGCCTTCGGCTACGAAATTTCGCAGCCATTTTGTGCGCCTGCGAAATTCTCCTGAGTGCTTCCAGATATTTGCGACCAACGTTTTTGGATATTTTGCTTCAGATATTTGTTGTCTAAATCCCAATTCTCTCCTTGTAATCCACCAATTAGATGATTCCTTAGTTGTTAAGCAAGAATACAGGGGTAAACAACCTGTTATATATTGTTTTGTAATTTTCATTTTATATGCCCGTGGTCGGGGAAACTTTCCCCAGGAGACCAACTTATGTAAATTTTACACTTAGCTAAATACAGAGTATCTTTTGCTTTCTTTTTCTCTCTACTATTTTCTATTTTCTTAGTAGCCAAACATCCTTGGAGGATGAAATCCCCAAGGATGAGAGGCTAAAACCTTTTAGTTTCTTGAAGTAATGGATGCCATGTGAAGCTCCCGTGTCAGGATGGAGATTTCCAAGCCATAAATGTAAGTAGCTGAGCGTCATAAATGTTTTCATTCAAAGTAAAGCTTTTAATCCCTCTGACTTGCTTTGAATGGCCAATACTTGATAACCTTTTGGTCTCAGTGGATTCTTATTGTTAGATCCACTGACGTTCATTAGTTATCTCCTACGAGCCATTGTATTGCAAGTCGAGGAGATGACCTATATCATTAAAAGAGCATTTATGAGGTTCAGCTACCCTTTTTGTAAGTTTTGAAGGACTAAAACTCAGTTGTTAAACACATACCGGTTCGGGAAGTAAGCATCACCTGAGTTGCTTCCCCAACTCGAGGTGAAAAGTTCCAAAATCTCCATTTTTACACCGTGAGTTAAGCATGGCTATCCAAAGCTTTGAGAAACTTCTTTTTCCATCTTTTAACCTATTTGCATGTTAGTTTAGTTTACAACACCTTCATATTTTTATGTTTTCATCTTAACCTAATTTTTATTAAGAAAAGTTCACTCCATCCTCCGAACTTCATCAGTTAAAGTAAAAACCCTTCCCAGTGTTCGATCCTAGAGCCACTATGCTATAGTAGCTTTGCTACTTTAGTGTAAGGACGTTAGGTATAAATTTTGTTGATACCCTTACATGCCAAGCTACCAAGAGTCGGGTTGTCAAATGGCGCCGTTGCCGGGGAAGGTGCTACTTCACTGTGAATAAATCAGCCGGAGGTAACTTGTGAGACTTCTCATGAGTAAGGTGAATTCTATCTCATTTTTCATTTACTAACTTTTTATTTTAGTTTTAGAACATTTTTAACTTAGTTTAGATAAGTTTCTTTTAGCTTTTAACTTTCATTTTTAGTTCATTTTTCATACTCTGTTTTTCCTTCCGCATGCTCTGTTTTTTTTTTTTTTTTTTTTTTTTTTTTTTTTTTTTTTTTTTTTTTTTTTCTTTGTTTTGTTTATTTGTTTTGTTCCAACTGAATCCATGCATGCCCTTTTGGATTCGAGACCAAGAGGGAACCCTGGTACAAGTTGAAGAAAAGAGCCTTAGTTGAATATCATTTTTTTTTAGAAATGGAAATTCCACATGAAGATCAAAGCTCTCATTATGATCATGAGAAGGACAAATTTGCATACTTATCCATGAGGGATCGGATTGAGTTAGGGAAAAGGCAAGTTCAACAAAGCCAATGGGGTAGTAAGTATGTCTTGAATGAAGACATAAGCATGAAGGCAAAGCTAGCATCTATGGCTAGAAGGATAGAGGAGTTTGAATTGAGGAATGTGCATACTGAAGCACAACCACAAGACATGCCAACTTCATTTGAGTATATAAATCATCCCAACCTTGCAACCCAACCTCAACCTCAACCATCAATGAGTACATCTTCATTGGAGCAAGCCATTTTGAAGATAAGCAAAGTCATGGAGGACTTTGTAGGTGAGCAACAAAAGATCAACTCTCATCTTAATGAAAAGATTGATAATATGGAGAGTTCAATAAATGTAAGAATGGAGGGGGTTTATAATGATCTATCACTAAGGATAGAAAAAGTTCAAGACTCCATTGAGAAGCTCACCAATCTCGACATAGCAAGGGGGAAAAGGAAGCTTCCTCCTCAACCCCACCATAACCTTCAAGGAACCAATGCAAAAAGATCAAGGAAAGTGTTGATGATCAACACTTTGGTGGGGGATTGCTATGACAACTCTATGGACCAACCTTCCATTGAAAATCATAAGGTTCAAGATGATAAAGGGTTACTTGAACCCTTTAAAGCATCCACTTCTCCAGGGAAGAGAAGAGAAATGAATTCCCATGGACTAAATGGGAAGGATGCCAATTTTGTTTGGGATCCAGGGGGAATTCAGCATGAAGTGGGTGTGTGAGTGAGGATGAGCTAAATAGTTCATCTTCTTTTTGGGGTACATGCTATCAGCTTCATTTAAATTCTATGCTTTCTTTAAATTTATTACTTGTTTTAATTTTGATTTCAATACTTTAATTTTGATTTCAATACTTTAATTCTAATTTGTTTTGATGTAATATAGGTTTTTGGATGATCAAAATCAAGAGGAATGTCAAAAGAAGTGAAAGAAGGAAGTTGGGAATCAAGAGGAGCTCAAAAGCATAAAAATTCAGTGGTCTGCGAAATTTCGCAGCCAAAAATAGCCCCCTGCGAAAATGCCACTTTGCTGCGAAATGATTTCGCAGCCCAATTGCCCCCTCTGCGAAAATTTTCGCAGCTGCGAAACCACCTCTTGGCACACGAGTGCCATTTCGCAGCACAGTACCCTCATTTCGCAGCTGCGAAATGGCTGCGAAATCCCCAAAGCGTGAAATCTCCAATTTTCGCAGCCAAAGCCCTATTTCGCAGGGTGTTTCGCAGCTGCGAAACCACCCTTTGGCACACGAGTGCCATTTCGCAGCCCCGTACACTCATTTCGCAGCTTCGAAATGGTTGCGAAATCCTCCATGCCTTAAAATCCTTCAGCGCACACACCCTGAAGCCGCACCCCTGTTGGACACATTTCGAAGTACTTCCTGAAGTCCATTTCATTCATACCATATCTCGTTTCAAAGCTTGGGAAGTCAGGAGTCCATAGCTTCAAACGGTGCTCAATTTGGAGTTGAAACAAAGAAGTTATGGTCGTTTGAAGACTGTGCAAACAATGAGCTGAAATGTCGCATCCGCACCCCATTGGACACATTTTTGAAGCACTTTCTGGAGCTCAAAATTTTCATACTATATCTTGTTTTAAAGCTTAGGAAGTTAGGAGTCCAGTGCTTCAAACGGTATGCAATTTGGATTTGAAACGAAGAAGTTATGGCCGTTTGAAGACGAACGCGCAAAGCACCAACGGAAATTTCGCAGCCAAAGCCCCATTTCGCAGGTGGTTTCGCAGCTGCGAAACACCCCTTTGGCACACGAGTGCCATTTCGCAGCCGCCCAACCCTATTTCGCAGCTGCGAAATGGGCTGCGAAAATGGCACCCGGCTGCGAAAACTCCATTTGGCTGCGAAATGATTTCGCAGCCCCATAGCTACCCCCTGCCAAATCCTCCATGTGCTGCGAAAATGGCCTTTTGCTACCAAATGATTTTCAAACTTCCAAATGGCTATGAAATAATCTCCAAGCTTCCAAATGGCTATGAAATGATTTTCAAGCTTCAAAATGGGCTGCGAAAATGTTTCTATTTTTTCCATGGGCTGCGAAAATGTTTTTCTTTTTTTCCTTTGGCTGCAAGATGATCTCCAAGATACAAAATGACCTCCAGGCTATAAAAATGACTTGCAAAATGAAGAGAGGTTTGCGAAAACACTTTGCAAAGCCAAGGGAAGTTGTGAAAATGCAAAGAGAGCCCCGCAACCATGCATCTAAAGAGGAGAGCCCTTTCACTGAGATCACACACAAAGCCTCTCACTCTATTTCTGACCTCCTTAAACCATCAAAGCCCATAGCTTCAGCTGAGGAGACTATGCTACCCAAGGAGACTACCAGAATAGAGGCCAAAGTCCTGATCCAACCCATTCAAGAGGCCACCACAGACGCATCAGCTCCACATGACCCTACCACTGCTTGATCATCTTTTTATTTTTTGTATTTACATATTATATTAGTGTAAATAATTTCATATTTTGATGTCTTATATTCTGGGATTGGATGTATTACTGATGATACATCATATATAGACATCATTTTTGTTTAAACTTAGCATTTTTCTATTTCCTCTACTCACTAACTCTTATGTTTTCTTTGAAACATGTGGTTTCTCCTATACGACTCAAACTCCATGTCACTCAGGAGGTATCACTTCCTCCCTATTTTTCAATCGCTTTTGTCACATTGAGGACAATGTTCAGCTTGGTTGGGGGGAGAGTTGAGGAAGTAAGTATTGTTAATAATGCTAAGTTATTTTGGTAATTTAGTTGCTTTTCGCTTAATTTTTAAATTTTTTAAGTTTTTTTTCTCTACTCTCCATGGTTATTAAGGAAAAATTCTCAAAAATGAAAAGGGAGAAATTGAATTTTTGTCTTTTTACTTGACTTAGAGTTTGTATTATGTTTATTAAAGTTGATGAATTGTTGAAGTTTCTATTGAATTCAAGCTTATGTCTTCCACTTTAAGCTATTCACACACTGTGCACAATAGGTTCCGATTATAAGATGAAAAACTATTTCCCTCTTGACTTAGGAAAATTTTAGACTTGGTACCTTTGACCTTATTTAATAGTGTTGGGACACCTTGTAAAAGGCTAATGAGTCTTTGAAAAAAAAGAAAAAAAAAAAAAAAAAAAAAAAAAAAGAAAGAAAAATGTTTGCTTGCCTTGAAACCCGAGCAAGGTCTGAGGGGTATATGGTGAAAATCTTTAAAACCTGGTGCCCTAAGCCTTAATTGGTTGGGAGTCACCGACCTCAATGCTCATTACAAGGGTGAATAGGTGGAGTTTAACATACTGTAGGTGCTTGGGTATTAAAATTCATTCTCAAAAGTCCGGGGTAAAATCCGAGGAGTTAGTGGTTGAAAGATCCTTAAAACTTGATGCCCTAAACCTTAATTGGTTGGGAGTCATCGATGGACCCCCGTTACATGGACAATTTAGAAAAGAATACCTTTAAGCCTTGTACTCCTACAATGAAAAAATTGTGAAAAAAAGAGGTGCGTTCTTAACCTATTGGAGGTTGATCAGTTTGCTAAGCTTTGAAAAAGAACTAGGTTGGGGGGAGAGATTAGTTCAACATACTATATTCGGAAACTAATAAGTAACACTTAGATTTTTGTGGAAGAGTAAGGTTTGACCCTTTGGGAGTGGAAACTCTTTCAAAAGCTTAAATTTGCATAATGCCTTCTCTTTATGAATTGTGATTAGACAAGTTATTTGATAACTCTTGTTGAAGTTTGAGTTTTATTTCTTTAATGTTCCATGTGAGAGTTAGATCATCATGCCACTTGAGAATTGTTTTTTGATCAGCATGATGTTGTAAATTATAGTAATGTTTATTTTTATTTTTCTCTCCTTCATTGCTAAGGGACTAGCAATATGTCGGTTGGGGGGAGTGATTACTACTCAAAAAGGGCTATTTGATAGCTTGTAATTAACTCTTTTAAACACTTTTGAGTAGTAATTATTGCCTTTTAACCCAATTAACATATTAAGGACCTTTGCAATCACTTCTAATCACTTTGTGTAAGTTTTGGTGTTTTTGTTAGTAATTTGATCACCAAGGCAATCCAAGATGGAGGAGAGTTATTTGGAATCCATGGCAAAGCAATGGAAAGCTCAGAAACATGAAGAATCAGAGCTTTGAAGCCTTAAAGTCCTTTGCCATAACCAATCCGGAATGCAAGGAGGAGAAGTAAAGAGAGAATCTACCTTGAAGCATCCTTGATGACAGTAATTTCAGCCACTTTTGGAGTACTTCCTAAAGTCCAATTTATGCATGCTTTATGTCGTTTCGAAGATCGGGAAGTCAACAATCCAATGCTTCAAACGGTTCGCAAATCAGAGTTGAAATGAAGAAGTTAGAGCCAATGGAAGCAGATCACTCCAAGCTGAAGGCCAATTTCGCAGGGCTGCGAAATCAGCCTTCGACTGCGAAATTTCGCAGCCATTTTGTGCGCCTGCGAAATTCTCCTGAGTGCTTCCAGATATTTGCGACCAACGTTTTTGGATATTTTGCTTCAGATATTTGTTGTCTAAATCCCAATTCTCTCCTTGTAATCCACCAATTAGATGATTCCTTAGTTGTTAAGCAAGAATACAGGGGTAAACAACCTGTTATATATTGTTTTGTAATTTTCATTTTATATGCCCGTGGTCGGGGAAACTTTCCCCAGGAGACCAACTTATGTAAATTTTACACTTAGCTAAATACAGAGTATCTTTTGCTTTCTTTTTCTCTCTACTATTTTCTATTTTCTTAGTAGCCAAACATCCTTGGAGGATGAAATCCCCAAGGATGAGAGGCTAAAACCTTTTAGTTTCTTGAAGTAATGGATGCCATGTGAAGCTCCCGTGTCAGGATGGAGATTTCCAAGCCATAAATGTAAGTAGCTGAGCGTCATAAATGTTTTCATTCAAAGTAAAGCTTTTAATCCCTCTGACTTGCTTTGAATGGCCAATACTTGATAACCTTTTGGTCTCAGTGGATTCTTATTGTTAGATCCACTGACGTTCATTAGTTATCTCCTACGAGCCATTGTATTGCAAGTCGAGGAGATGACCTATATCATTAAAAGAGCATTTATGAGGTTCAGCTACCCTTTTTGTAAGTTTTGAAGGACTAAAACTCAGTTGTTAAACACATACCGGTTCGGGAAGTAAGCATCACCTGAGTTGCTTCCCCAACTCGAGGTGAAAAGTTCCAAAATCTCCATTTTTACACCGTGAGTTAAGCATGGCTATCCAAAGCTTTGAGAAACTTCTTTTTCCATCTTTTAACCTATTTGCATGTTAGTTTAGTTTACAACACCTTCATATTTTTATGTTTTCATCTTAACCTAATTTTTATTAAGAAAAGTTCACTCCATCCTCCGAACTTCATCAGTTAAAGTAAAAACCCTTCCCAGTGTTCGATCCTAGAGCCACTATGCTATAGTAGCTTTGCTACTTTAGTGTAAGGACGTTAGGTATAAATTTTGTTGATACCCTTACATGCCAAGCTACCAAGAGTCGGGTTGTCAACTACCATTATGCATCTTTGAGAAATGTTGCTCTTTTTTTAATTAAGCCACAATTAGTTCATTGCATTACATATTGCAGCATGGCTTTGTTATGTGCTTATTGGTTACTCCATCGGTAGCTTATGTAATCATCACAAATTTAAGGTAATACCTTGATACACTTCAGGTACTACCTTAATGACCCTCAGGTACTACCTTACTGTACCTCATTTACTACCTTAATGCACCTTCGAGAAATGTTGCTCTTCTGTGACTTAAGCCATAATTAGTTCATTGCATTACATATTGCAACATGGCTTTGTTATGTGCTTATTAGTTACTCCATCTATAGCTTATGTAATCATAACAAATTTAAGGTACTACCTTAATGCACTTCAGGTACTACCTTAATGACCTTGAGGTACTACCTTAATGTACCTCGGGTACTACCTTAATGCACATCCGAGAAATGTTGCCCTTCTGTGACTTAAGCCATAATTAGTTCATTGCATTACACATTGTTGCATGAAATTGTTATGTGCTTATTGGTTACTCCATCGGTAGCTTATGGAATCATCACAAATATAAGGTACTACCTTAATGCACTTCAGGTACTACCTTAATGACCCTGAGGTACTACCTTAATGTACCTCATTTACTACCTTAATGTACCTTCGAGAAATGTTGCTCTTTTATGACTTAAGCCATAATTAGTTCATTGCATTACATATTGCAACATGGCTTTGTTATGTGCTTATTGGTTACTCCATGATTACTACTCAAAAAGTGCTATTTGATAGCTTGTAATTAATCCTTTTAAACACTTTTGAGTAGTAGTTTTGGCCTTTTAACTCAATTGGCATGATAAGGACCCTTACAATCAATTTTAATCACTTTATGTTAAGTTTTAGTGTTTTTGTTAGTAATTTGATCACCAAAGCAATCCAAGATTGAGGAGAGTTCTTTGGAATCTTGGGCAAAGCAATTGGAAGCTCAGAACATGAAGAACTAAAGCTTTGAAGTCCTTTGCCAGGAGTAAATCCGGAATGCAAGGAGAAGAAGTAAAGAGAATCTACCATGAAGCATATTCTTGATGATAGTCGTGCAGCCACTTTTGGAGCACTTTCTGAAGTCCAATTGATGCATGCTATATACCATTTCAAAGCTCAGGAAGTCAACAATCCAATGCTTCAAATGGTGCGCAATTCGGAGTTGAAACGAAGAAGTTACAGCTACTGCAAGTCAATCACTCTAAACTGAAGGAAGCATTTTGCAAAGTGTTGCGAAATCACCCTTTTGTTGCGAAGTGATTTCGCAGCCTTTTTGTACAGTGTTGTGGATTTCCTCTTGAAGTTGCCCGATATATGCGACAAGCTGGAAGCTAAGAACCTCAAGGTGGAAGCCAACTTCGCAGCCTTGCGAGAATAACCTTTTGCTGCGAAGTGATTTTGCAGCTCTTTTGTGTGTCTGCGAAATCTCGCAGACATCATTTTCTCTTGCGAAATGGTCCGTAGTGCTTCCCGATATTTGCTACCGACATTGGGAGATATTTTCCATCAGATTTTTGTTGTCTAAATCCCAAAATACTCCTTGTAAGCCACCAATTACAAGATTCCTTAGCTTTTAAGTTAGTAAAAAGAGAAAATATCTATGTAATAATTAGTTTTGTATTATGTTCATATATATACTCTTCGAGAGCCTGTTCGAGAAGGAGGGGACCCTTTGTAAAGTTTTGAAAAGCAAGTAAAGTTCAGGCCCTTTGTTTTGCCTTACCTTCTCACTTTGTATTATTTATTTCTTACTAAGTTATGCACTCTCTGAGGAATTTTCCCCAGAGAATGAGTAACTAAACCTCTAGTTCCTTGGAGCTAAGGTTGCCGGGGAAGGTTCCAAGTGCAAGAATGCAAAGCTTTGTGGTTTCAGCCATCAATGAAGAGGAAGTGAAATCCTTTAGTGATTTCTATGTTTTTAGTTAACTTAAAACACCTTAGAGTCACCTGGGCCAACACTTGGTAAGGCAAGTGATTTCCAACCATGGAGATGCACTAGTTTACCCCTTGCGAGCCTCTGGGAGGTGACTTTAAGGTAGGATTTTCTGGAATTGCCAACACTTGGTAAGCTTTTGGACTCCAAGGAGACATCCATTAGTTATCTCTTGTGAGCTTGAGAAGGGAAGTCCAAGGTTAAAGATCACCTTGAATGGTTAAGGCTTAGTGAGAGGTTTGAACCATTGCAAGTTGCATCAGTGAGAGAATTAAAGTTGAATTCTAATTAAAGGATGTATCTGTACAACACCGATTAGAGAATTGACTATATGTTGAATCTCTAATGCGAGGAAATGAACCATCTGACCGGAGCTATATCTTTTGCATGAGGAACCACCCCAGTGAACCTGACTCTCCAAGGAATGCTTTTCTTCCTAAGTTATTCCCATTACTTGTTTTATAGTTAGTTTAAATCTACATCTTTGCCAATCAAAGTTTGTATTTTATTTCTTAAGCTAACCTTGAAATGAAACACTACCAATTCACTTTGAATTGATATCATTGATAATTTGGAAACCCTTCCCAATGAACGATCCTAGAGCCGTTATACTAAAGTAGCTTTTTCTTTGCTACCCTAATATATGGTGTAATAGGTTATAAATTTTGTTGATTACTCTCTCATCCAAGGAGCAGCAGCTGGACACAAATCAGCTGAGACACCAATTAGGCATGAATCACTCCATCGGTAGCTTATATAATCATAACAAATTTAAGGTACTACCTGAATGCACTTCAGGTACTACCTTAATGACCCTGAGGTACTACCTTAATGTACCTCAGGTACTACCTTAATACACCTCCGAGAAATGTTGCTCTTCTGTGACTTAAGCCACAATTAGTTCATTGCATTACACATTGCTTCATGACATTGTTATGTGCTTATTGGTGACTCCATCGGTAGCTTATGGAATCATCACAAATATAAGGTACTACCTTAATGCACTTCAGGTACTACCTTAATGACCCTGAGGTACTACCTTAATGTACCTCAGGTACTACCTCAATGCACTTTCGAGAATTGTTGCTCTTTTGTGACTTAAGCCATAATTAGTTCATTGCATTACATATTGCAACATGGCTTTGTTATGTGCTTATTGGTTACTCCATCGGTAGCTTATGTAATCATCACAAACATAAGGTACTACCTTAATGCACTTCAAGTACTACCTTAATGACCTTGAGGTACTACCTCAATATACCTCAGGTACTACCTTAATGCGCCTCTGAGAAATGTTGCTCTTCTGTGACTTAATCCACAATTAGTTCATTGCATTACACACTGCTGCATGGCATTGTTATGTGCTTATTAGTTACTCCATCGATAGCTTATGTAATCATAAAAAATTTAAGGTACTACCTTAATGCACTTCAGGTACTACCTTAGTGACCTTGACCTTGAGGTACTACGTTAATGTACCTCAGGTAGTACCTTAATGCACCTCCGAGAAATGTTGCTCTTCTATCAATATTTTGTTGTAACTATTTATTTAATGAAACAGTTGTTTTCTCATTTTGGTGTTTATCTAGATTTTGAAGGGTTCTAGTTGGATATGGAAGGTGATCATGTTAACCAAAAATTGATCGGTTTTCTAACACATTTATTTTTGTAACACAACCTGTAGATTAGATGAAGTAAAAGATGACCGACATCCAGAAGCATTCTGAAACCCTGCATAACCCTTGCAAATGAGGATGCTCTTCCTTTAGAAGAGCGAGTGGCAACCCTACAAGATGAACATCAGGATTCTTATTTCCCTATTGATGTTAAGTTGGGGCCCGGAGATTAGGATAAATTTTCTTCATGACTAGGAGCTCAGCCAAATATTAAGAACATGAGGAAAGATCATATCATAAAATAAATATGTCTATCCACTGAATAGGGTTTAACCCTTATAGATCAGGATTTCAAGAATGTTAGAGAGGAATAAGGAGAGAGAATGAAAGGAGTGGCATTTTGGCTGAATCCATGATTTGACTAGGGTCGAATCTAGTCATTTTGGCTGGACATTCATGTTTATCGTGTTTGGCATTAGAAGAAATAGTCAGCATGAAGACAACAAATTAATGGATGGTTAAGATTTGGCACTATTTTAGTAGTTATGTTTAATGATTTAAAACCTTATCTATTATTAGTGTCCTGAGTTCACAACTAATAAGACTTCAAATTCTCTTTGCAGGAAGGTTACCTAATGATTGCTTCTTAAAAGAAATCTAAATCATAACAAGCAATTCAAATATATCACATGACTTATTATTATTTTTATAATTATTAATATTATTAGTATTACTATTATTATTATTTTAATTATTATTAATATTATTATTTTTAATAACTTTGTTGATAATCAAATACAGTTTTTTTAAAGCCACACAAAATTATGAGCAAAATGGATAGTTGACATTTTGTGGGTAGTGCATTCTCATCATATCCAAGCAAGGTTGCCACATTAATATGTCACCACAGAACCCATGTTGCACCCAATCTCTCATATCAAACTTTAAGATTTGTCTTTATTTTTTGTGAGATGATTTCATCCGATTTTTATTAAATAAAAGAAAAAAAGCTCGTGATACATGGAAGAGGAATTTCATCGACATGCATAAGGCCATCTTAGCACATGACAATCTAAAAAAATCACCAATGCCAATAGTCTTGAATGATTTCTTACGAATACCATCCCATTTCTTCACCATCACCCATGAGACCTGAATATTTCACCATGGTTTGTAGCATTCAGCTTCTACAAATGATCATTTTTTTTAGCTACAGTTGGAGAGGCCACTGGCATGGAACAGGAAAAAAATGGAAAGGATATCTAACAAATGCTTGACCTCCATTAGGATTTCCTCAATAAAACAAAACACAAACATAGTCCATGGAATTTGTATTTTAGCAAAATGATTATAATATAGTCAACAAACCAAAGAAACCTCCAACCTACCTAGAACATTGACAGAAGATGCTATGTAAAAGCTTACACACCAACTAATTATGAAAGGAAACCCGACAAACGATTTACTAAAGTGAGCATAGAAAGATAAACTGATGTTGTCGAAGCATAGAATGATCAAGGTAAAAACAATAATTGCCAGTCTTTGTTTGTTGTTTTCCTATGAAACTAGTACCATGGCCTAGAAACAGCCTCTTACTTTGGATCATAGCTTACAAACGCAGATGTTGTTGAAGCAGTCACCAATGCACCACGGACCAACACTTTTCATCAACATCAGAAATTACCAAATATTGACTTTCTCCATGTTCTTCCTCCATTTCCTATACAATATTTCACATTAATGAACAACCCTATTACAGTGATGAATCTCCTCATTTGAAGAGGATTAAATAATTGATTTATCTATTTCCTAATTTTGATCATATGGAAAAACGAGTTTGCTTGATACAATTTGAAGGAGGATAACATATGACCCAGTCTGATATTAGTCCCTCCTGTAGGCTATAGCAGCAACATCACTAGGCAGTCTTTCTTTTTCTAATGCGTTACCCATTGTTGTACATAAAGTCCTGACATTCAGCATCACCAAACTCCCACTGTTATAATGGTTAGTGGTATACTTAATAAGATACAATAGATATAGAACAGAAATAATGGTTTTAGAATGGGAACAAAACCACATCGGAACACAACAGGATAACCATTCAGTCATTTGTGGACAAAATACAATCAAGCATTGCTTTAGAGGGTTAATAGCATCAAATAGGAAAAACTTATCATCAACCATGTAGTCACAATTGACAGGAGGCCATAATTTTATCTCTGACATTGCTCCATTCATTGAGTAGTAAATGCACAACTAGCTGGAGTCTGTACATGTGCAGCTTGTCCTACATAAATGGGAAAAACTAATTTCATGTTGTGGGGGGGAATAGTATAAATTAGGGTGTGAACCAGCTCTAACCTCTACCACTAAAGTACTTAAGGTCGCCCCATTCCAAAATTCCATGAACTTAAGAGCGAGAATACCACAGTCGCACCTATAACACATGACACTTAGGCTTGTCATGTAGATGATTGAAATATGAGAAATATAATTGAATACAATAGTCTATTTTGGTTAGAACATATGAGTATTTTACCCATTAAGTTGTTGGACAAGGTGTGGTTGCACATGCACAAATGTTGAGACATCCAGGTCCATATGAATTCTATATGCATATAGTGCTTTGTGGATTGCCACTGATAATCGTCTCATTGATGCACTAATGTTGTTCCCCCGCCTCAATGGCAAAGAAGAAAGAATTTCAGCTCTCCCAACTGGAAAATTAACAATGTGTATGTGACAGTGATTGTTCTCACATACGGGAAGGAACATCTGCATCATCATTAAAGAGTTATTATTAGATAATAGTCATGCCCAATGCCATTGCATATATTACTAAGCAAATAAACTTTAACAACCGTTATTTACCATGTCACATGTCCCTAGATCACGACCTAATATGTCAGCATCCAGATACATGCGACATTTGTCCATGATGACCTGACTGGTTGCATTAGCTTTCAGGTTGCTAAGAACAACCTGTTCAAGGGTGGGGTTAATCAATACAAACATCAAGAAATACTATTCTATTTTGACACCATGTAAATTTAGGATATTAGAGGGTGCTCCGAGAACGAAGGATCAAAATAATGTGTGCGTGCTGGTGGTGCTTGTTATCCATTCAACATGCAGAACATAATTGCTACAATCTGCAAAAGTTGTGGGAATGAACATATTTTACAACCTCCATCAACACTTTATTCATTCATATGACCTAGTAATTATGAATTCCATTCAACTAAAGGATAAGTAACTTACCACCGAATTAACCCACCACCCTGCATTAAGATAAGAAATTTCTTCTCGGGTAATGTACATCCCATACATCTCTCACAAAATCTCACTACAAGGACAGAAAATGAATTTTGTCATACTAATGTGAAGTTATTCACATATTAAATGATTGTAAGAATGATTTTTAGAACAAATAAAAGTACCTAGGATCACCAATTTTTGCCAAAGCATAATCTGCTACTACCATATCAACATGGGGGATTTTAAGGAATTGTTTAACACATTAGGCGACAAACGGGCTTTTGAAAGTGCGAGGATGCTTCACAGTCCTCATACCAATCCGCTTAAATTTCCTCATAGATGAAGGTTTAAGTGCTTGGCTGCCACTTTCACCTGGCCCATCATATTCTCGCGCTTCTTCTACTATCACTTGTGGTGGAAGTGATGCCTCTACTTTAGACTGTGGGGCCACTACCTGAGAATGAGTGGCTACTGGTGATGCTTCCATTCCAATTGGCGAGTGGGGGGTTGGTGCCAGGCTATTTTGTGGTTGCATTTCGTCAACTGAAGGTTGCCTGGCCGGTGTCCGTCGCATTGGTTGATATTCAGCGTAGTGCTCTGTGTTTGGGCAAGGGATTGAAGAATTCCCCTATGATCCACTGTGGAGGGAACGTAATGCAACAACATCTCACGCCAAAAAGGAAGCTATTCTTAGCATAGTCTCCGATGTCTCAATGACACGGGCTTCAAGAACCACATACATAGTGGAAAATTTTATATACTTGCGTGCATTGTATGGAAAAACTTGTATATGTGGTTAGTGGGCATGAACTATCTCTATAGCATCGTCAGAAGCTGAAGAGGTTGAAGGTACTGATGGTACATTCATGTGGGGTGTGCTTTATGGTTTCTCTTGTGCCTGCGTCTTGCATCATTAGTTGAATGAGAGAAGCAACAAATTGGTGTTAACTTGAATAAGCTAATGTTGTAATTTAACTAGTACAGAAATCTTTGTTGAGTTAGAGCATACATGCACATGTCCATAACCACCGAATGTTGATATTTTAGTTGCTAATCGGCATTTGAGTACATCGTCACTCCATGCGGTAGCTAGCGGAATGGTGACTTCAACCTTGACTGATGGCATGTGGAAATATGCCATGTAGAACAGTTGTCTAAAGGTAGTATATGAAACAAGAAGCATTAAAAGAGCAAATTGCAGTAAGCATGACATTCAAATTAAAATGTAAACTAAGTTCAACCTAATTGCAAAATGGGTTGGGGCCTTGACTGTACCTGCAAGAACATGAGGCAGTCTCGGATGTAAGTAGGTTGCTTTTGGCGATATTCCCTAATTCCATCTTCTAAGTATTGCAGCACAAACTTAGCCCAATTCCTTTGGACACCAACATCACCATCCCAAATGGTGTCCCAAAGGTCATGGATTCCTTCAAGCTTTGAGTTAGGTTCCAATAGAGTGGCACATGAAAAATTTAAAAATGTTTTTAAGAATGCATCACAAACGGGCAAATTCTCAAGGTTTTGCTCTAGTACCCTAAGGGTGTATGTGCGATTGGACGGGCCTACTTTCTTAAGGATAACCATATCTGCCCCGGAGCTAGGGATGCCCATGACTTTGCTAACATGTTCTTCAGTGACAGAGACAGGATTGCCGATTCCCATATTCAGTCTATGGTATGTAAAGTCATATTGAGAGATGAGCCACCCGCATAGCTCATACCTCAGTTCGCGACAAGCAAAGGTGAGCAGGCCCCCAAAGCCCATCTCTTTAATGGCTTGCTATTTTTCTAGTGCTAGGCGTGCTATGGCAATGATGAATTTCTTCCCAGAACAGCGGGATTTTGGAAGTTTATCCTATAGTAAAAATGAAAGATTGGTCAGTGACAGAAAAAAGCAATATCTGGAAATTTCCAATATGGGTGAAATTGAATATTCAATCCATTGTTTAATGAAAACTGTTTTACCGACCTATGAAGATGTTGTCGAAACATGCTCCTTCCTTTTCCTACGCTCTGTCGACATGTGTATAATCAGATAAGCTTATGTTTAGATGGCAAAATCGAAAGCTCAAGTTTAGAAACCCTACAAAGTGAAGACTGTTCTCGTAAAGTGTCATATGGTAATGCATAAGCCATGAAGAAGTTCATTTACAAATAAATTGTTAGCGTCCAGGAAAAATAAACATAGACTTGGGAAAAAATTGAATAATACACTAATCAATGGAAGCTACCAATAAGGAAATTAACCAGTTTTCTTCTTAACAAACCAAATAGGTTACTATTAAGGACAACAACACTAACTAGTAGTTGCACAACTAGTACATTAAAGTAAAACAATTTACAATTTAACTATTAGATGGAATTTTCTAGGTAATTAATGGCCTTATGAACATTAAAGCGTATGAATATGACAGTTGTACAGGGGAGTAAAATTGAGACAGCTATGCCTTTGAAAAAGATGATTGTGATTTATGAGAGTGTGATTGGTTTAGCACAAGTTCAACAGTTCTGAAACATCAAGAAGATAGGCAGGTTTTTTAAGGGCATAGAGAAAAGTTCTAATATGATATTGCTCCCGGCAAAAACAATGAAGTGTAGGGATTTGCTTAAGCTAATGAAATATGTAGGCATTTGTATTTGCAAATTTAATATGAAAATAAGGGAGCCAACACATAAATATAGTTCTATGATGCTACCTTCGACATAAGGCTCCCATTCTACCCAGTTTAAAAGGACCACATATAATAAACAAGTCATTGTCAACATATATGATAGTTATTACCCAGCCTAAAACTGTGAAAAATTATGAGATTGAGTTTTTCCCCCATTTACAACATGCTCATGTTTAACTAGTTCAAAGTCAGTAAAAAATAATGAACAAACCAGAATTTTCAAAACTATGACAAGATTGACAAACAAGTGAACAAGGAACATCAAAAGTTTAATGTCCTTCTTAGAATTTGGGCAAGTTACTAAAGACAAATATAGTAATCTTGGGACCAAAACGCTCAGTTTTTTAGATTGAACACTCCTACCAACTGAAAGTTACTTATCTAAATAAGAAAACAAAATTTAAATTTTTCCACTACATAAATTTTATAGATGCAATGTAAATCAAATTTGTTTTGTCAACAACAAAAACAACTTTGCATTCAGTTGTGGCCTAACCAACACCTATATGCTGCACGAATTCCTATAAAACATAAAAAAAAAAAAAAAAGATAATAACCACCATGTATGTAGTTAGACAAGATAAGTTGTAGTGGCGGGAAAAAGGGGAAATGGTGGAAAACATAGTATAACAAAATACATGGATTCAATGGTATACATTTCAGGTTGTTGGGTTGGGGTACTATATATTACAGTAAAGCAATAGTCTTTATACATGGATATATATAATGCAATTTGCTTAAACTAGTTAAAGCAAGGTAATGGCAGCAAAGACATGCAGTTGGAGTAAATGCCAATAAAACAAGATGTGTTGTAACCATAGTTCCATCATTGTGAAAGAAAATAATAATCAGAGGAATATAATTTAATCAATGAACTTAGCAAGAGAAAGCAAAGGTACATAACATTGAAATAGTAATGCTCATTTGGTGAGAACCAGCTCACTTAATTTAGTTCAAATACAGTAATACAACATCTGCAAAATGCAATAAAGTGACAGATATGCATTTAGGGCAAAGGATTGCTACACGTTTTCCTATTGTGGTCAGACATATGACAACGAGAGTAATAGACCGTCCATTTATCTTGAAATTGGGACTCAATGCACTTCTTCCTTGGTTTTCCGGGATGGCACTTTGTAGGTGGAGGCTTTAGAGAGAAGAAAACCTCCCCAGTGATAGATCGAACCAAACCATCATCATCCACACTGGGCATGTCATGGGTCTCTATGCCGGAGAAAGAGCCCCCATATATCAACTCTTGCATTGGGTATTTGTAGCAATCATCAACGAAATCAGTAACATTTTGGCTAATGGAAATAATGACGATTGCGGCATGTTCACAAGGGATTCCCAACATTTTCCAACCCCTACAAGTGCATGTACGGTTCATAATGTTTACATTCAACAAGGCTCTCCCGATACATACCCCAAATACTCCATTCATGAACGAAGTGACCGGATACACCTCACCCTTTGCAATATTTTGCAGCACCTTATCTTCAATTTTTGGGCCTATACACTCTTTCCAATTGTTGGACTCTTCTTTATGCTTCACAAACATAGAATTTAACTTGGACATGTGCTCTAACAAAAAGTTACAAATGGAGTGATGTCTTTCAATCTGTAACCAAGCATTAAATGACTCGGCAAGGTTGGTAGTCATTTATCCCATCTTTGTTTTGGGAATTTCGACATGGCCCAATGGTACGACACATTTTCTTCAACCCATTTGGCTAAAGCCTCGTTGTATTTTTTTTTGTTCAAACATGGAAACGTTATGATCATGTTCTAATCTTCCATACGCAATACTATCTAGGAATTGCAATACTTTTTCTTTACCCTTATTCCCTCATGTGTTATGCTTGGACAAGAAACTACTAAAACTCTCTTTTAGGTGATGGTAGCAATAGGCATGGTTTTCAAGGCCAAACACCTCAAGAACACTACGAATGAGAGCAGGATGTCTATCTGAGATAATAATAACTTTCTTGTTTCCCATAACTATCTTCAATTTTTCCAAGAACCATAACCAATCTTCATAATTTTCTAAGCTCATCACTCTAAAGGCTAAGGGGAACATGGAGTCATTAGCATCGTAGGCGATGCCTGAAAATAGAGCACCGCCATAAGGCCCAATCCCGAATCTATTGCAATGATTGGTCGACACCCCCTTACAAACCCTTGGATATATATTGAATGAGCAACAAAAAATTGCTCAAAATGGCCATCATCGAAATAACTCAACTCAACACTCGATCCTGAATTAGTTGCAAACATTCTTTCACACATCCATGGCAACAATTTGTAATAATTTTTGGGTAGTCTATAAATGCACTCCTTAGCCTTCTCCTTCATTTTCCATGCTTGAAGGTAAGTCATCTAGATGCCATGTTGCCCTACAAAGTCCTTACAAATTTGTTGTGGTTGGTATTTAGGAGTAGATCGAATGACATCATCAATGACCAAGGAGGCACGAGTGGATCTCACTAAAGGTTGAGACAAGGCAACATCTTCCAAGCAATGGTTATGCACATTTCGAAATGTGTGTACTTGAACAATGTTCAAATTCCCTATTGCATAGGCAGTCATTTTCCAAGGACAATCTTCAATTGTGCATACCACGGTCATGTGTTCTAAACTATTCCTTTTGTAACAATATCAGAATTTTCTAGCCAAAGACATCAAATAGATTGCATCTCGAAACTCTGAGACATTTGGGAAGATATGTCCACTACTTATAATTGAATGTTCGAACCGGCTTCATTCAAGTTGAATGATATTTATTACAGCACATCTTTAGGAAAACCCAAATGACTCAATCATGGGCGACTCATTAGACATGTGCATTGGGGTTTGCTAATGGAGGAAACATGAGCTGAGTTTGAAGCAACAATAGGTGTTGGGGCACTGCGAAAAACACATGGAAAAAATTGCACATCCATCAACCTATGTGTGAAGAGTGATTATACAAAAGGAAAAATTATTATGGAAATACATTAGGTACCTAGTAGGGCCAATGAAGCCATCACCACCTTCAGTACATTGGAAGACATAGGCACGAAAAAACATGTCGTTGAATTTGAACATCTTGACTATGTCAGCATCATCATGCAATGGGAGTAGACATGATGGGTCAAACTTCACTGTGAAATCTAATTTAATTGAATTAGGCTCCAAGTTTAGTTCACCACATACTTTTGAAACAAATTCATAATGTGAGATATTCTTGCTAACAACAATGCAATTGGTCCGACCACCCTTATATTCGACGGACCCAACAGCAGTCTTAACAAGCTCACCACCTTCATGAATGTAACAAAACATCTCATTTTCCATTTCCTTAATGACATAAAGATTTGTTATAAACAATACAACAACCAAAGATTGAGGAATTATATATGTTGATTCCATCTACTTTTATGTAGGAAATATATAAGTGTCACATACACACTTGCGAAGCTTCCAACAATGAACTACGTAATTAAGGTTCAGACATGATAATTGGATGATGCACACAAGTAGTGTGCAAGTGCAACTACGATAGTACCTAAGGATCACTAACCTAGTACCTAAACATTACTAAGGTTAGACCTAAGCTTAATTAAGATAGCACCTACGGTATAGTCTGTAGTAAAGGTAAGGGGAACCAAATGAGCAGAGTAATCAAACACATAATGTCATGATAAGTTGTATGTGGAAGTGAATAGAATTAATTTATTCATGGATTGAAAACAACGTGTGGGTCCTATGTTTGACAAACTTACCCCATTGGGTTAAAAAATAAGACAACTTTTGTTCACGAATTATCTGAATCTTCAGAAATGCATTTTCGAGTCGTCACACAGTTAGTACCCAAGGTAGGCTCAGGTACTACCTGATGTTGACTAAGGCACAACCTACAGTCGATTAAGGTCATACTTTCAAGAATAATGAGTTAGTACATAAGATTAACTTAGCAATAGAATTAGGTTAACCAACTGATCACCAAAATAAAACATGATGGGCTAAGGTAGTACCTAATAGATTGGTAAGTTCTATGTGCAATTGAGTATGTTTTATGCACGTAACCCATGCAATGCGACTTATTGGTTATATCCTTGTGAAACGGCCTAGGTATTGACAAAGGAATTACGTAATGTTAAGGAATGAAGTTACTAAGGCTAATATGAGAAGTGAACATTTTCTAACTAGCATACCACTATTAAAAATTTGGTCAGCCATAATGACAAGCAAGGTTTTGTTAGCTCAACTTATTTTTTTTTACGGTATCTTCATCAGGATTGGAAGTTTGTATTGTTACGATAAATACAAAAACCAACGGAATCGGAACAGGTTTATGGTCAGCCATGGAGATTTGGCTCCTCCCCACACTGTTTATTCATAAAGAACCATTTATCTTAAGATTATAGTGTCATAAAATTTTCATTTCTTAATTTACGTCATTGAAAATTTAGTTACTTCATTTGAAGGGTTACGATTATTACCTGTATATATAAAATATACATTTGACCAGATAATTTTAACTGCTGAAAACCCGTATCCTTTTTTCTAAGCATTTATAGCAACTACCTAATAGTTAAAGTAATTTTATATAACTATATGAAAATAAAACTGATAAAATTATCAAATCTACGTCATTTTGTGCTAAATGGGAGCAGTCACAGACAAACAAGACAAAAAAATATATAGATCAATATGCATTTCATCCATTCTACTTGCATTCCCTAGTTCCAAAAATGTTATGAAGGAAATTAAATCACTGCATGGATACCAATAGTTCCTATATAGCCTTTCCTATTTCCATCTTCTAAAAGGGATCTCTAAATCAATATCAATTACTAATCAACAAGAAGAGTAACATATACTAACCAATAATATTTGAAGAAATGGGATGTAAATTTAAACTATACACATAAAAATAAAAATAAAAACAACGAAAACTTTAGCATCCATCAACCATCAATATCACAAAAACCCAAAAAACTAAGTAATTTGGAATCTAAAAATCACCATTTCAAATGCACTTATTTCTTTCTTAAAAGAAAAACATTCTCTAGAAAAAGTGTTCCCTTTTGGTAATCTACTGCAAATCCCAATCCAAAAACACAATCCAACAAATGGGTTTTACTAAAAAATCTCATCTTTCCCAACACCCAAAAACAAAAAGGAAAAACAATCATTTTTGGAAAATCAATTCAAAATCCGTTTTTCCCAGTTCAAAACGATTCCCAACCCATATTCTTGCCTTCATTTGATATCAAAACAGCAGAGTTAAGGAAATTTGTCAATCCAAATAAAACTGTAGAAGCTTATAAAAATGCATGGGATTGAAAATATGGATGATGATTCATTACGAACAGATTTAAAAACTCATTACGAACTCCTAAATGCCAAAATTTGAGCCACACCTAATTAAGAAAAAACCTAGACAAACAGTAGATTTTCATGAATGTGAATGCGAATGCAAAACAAATAAGGAATGGGTTACCTCGAGAGAGAAAATATAATATGAGACAAATGGGATTAAGGGCTTCTCAATTGAAATGACAAAAATTTTTTAAAACTCTACATGGTTCTCTACTTTTCCTCGATGACGGAGTGAAGAAATATGAGAGGAATGGGTATCAAATAAGAGAGATGGAAGAAAGAACCGTCAGCTAGAGTTTTTTTTTGGGAAGCTCAAATTTTGATTTTGGAGTTTTCAACCGGTTCAGTTTCAGCCCATGCTGACATGGCTTACAGATGCTACTAACCTGGATACCCGAAGGGACAAACTTAGCACCAAAAAGGCAGCCTACTCAAAGTGCATGAAACACATATAACTTTACACATTAAAATTTGTTTTTCATATTTCATAAATATGGGTTCCAAAAACAATATATTTCACAAATTGGCCCATCAAAACACAAGTTTCCCTTAAATTTTTGCTAAGACAAAACGGTTGCTAAAGTGCTTAAAGCGTGTTGACTTTGTTGGCCCCCCTTTGAATCCTAAAGTGAGCACTTCTCTTCCTCCTCCCTTTCCTTACCTACCTGTTTGGCCTGTAGGAATTTTATTACCTTAGTTTTCATTTCAATTATTTCGACTTTTCTTTTAAAATAGAAGAGTATAACAACTTTATTCGAATTATTTGGGTTGCTTTATTGGTAAAAGACATGAAATTGATTAGATATAAATTAATGATTGATTCATCCCCAATTGGTGTACTATTTGATTTAGTCCTTAGACAGGAAATATCAACAAAATTTATAAATCTAATTCACCATACACTAACGTAGCATAGCTAGCTTAGTATAGTGGTTCTAGGATCGTCCATAGGGATGAGTTTTCATATTACAAGTGATGTTAGTTAAAGTACTGAAATGGTGTTTTTTTCTTTTATGAGTTAGCTTTAAAAGAAAACATAATTTTGGTTGAAAGGGGTTGGTTTTAAGTTAGCCAAAAATAGTAACTAAGATTAATTACAAAGAAAAGGTTTCTTAGAGTTTTAGATCACTAGGTTCAGTTCCTTAGACAAAAGGGGGAGATTCCAGATCTTTTCCTCGCGTTGGGGATAATAACATAAAGAATGGTTATCTCCCGAACCGGTGTGTATTTAGCAACCAATATTTGATCCCACTGGTCCATGAAAAACTACAGTTGCTTCCCATGAATGGTTTCAAACACTAAAGACCTCTCACTGTGAATCATCTTTCAATGGCTCGTACATGATAACTAATAGACATCCATGGATTCCATGAAGCCCGGAAAGCTTACCAAGTTTTGGCCATTCAAGGTGATCCTAACCTTGGATTACCCTTCAAAGGCTCGTAAGAGATAACTAATGGATCTCTAGGGAGTCCGAAAAGCTTACCAACTATTGGTCATTCTAGGTAATCCTACCTTTAAACCACCTCCTAGAGGCTCATAAGAGATAACTAATGGATCTCCAAGGAGTTGGAAAAGCTTACCAAGTATTGGCCCAGGTGATTTAAGGGATTTTAAGTTAAACCTTAAAATAAAAACCATTAACGGGTAGCAACTCTCCTCATTTAAAGCAAGGAAAACTTCCACCTTTGTATCCGGATCCCTTACCTAGCTTCCTTCAGTCCAAGAAACGAAAAACCTAGCCACTCATCCTCTGAGAAAACATCCTCAAAGGTTGTTTGGCTAGAAAGAAAATAAAAATAAAATGAGTAGGTAAGGCAGAGCAAAGCTCTGTGTATTTCTTACTAAAAGAATTTTTAAGTGCTCTTCAGAATTTCTTCTGAGATATTTTAAGACATATAGAGAGAGATATTTTTAACCCCTCATTTAGATATCCTAAATATTTAAAAATGTCTTTAGTTGATTACAAGGAGAAAATAAGTAATTACACAAAATATCTTTAGATAAAAATCTAATGGAGTCGGTGCAAAAATATCTGAAAATTACATAGGAGGATTTTCGCAAGGCTTACGAAATTTCGCACAGGGTGCGAAATTCATTTTCCTCAATCTTTGGTTTCGCAAGGCTTGCGAAATTTCACACATGGTGCAAAATTCATTTTTCACAATCTTGCTCTCTGTCTTGCAGCTTGTACTCCTTTTTACATTTCGCATAGCCATGCGAAATTGCTGGATATTAGATCTCTTCTCTGATTCTTTTCCTTGCATACTTGATTGATTTGGCAAAGGCTACAAAGCTCTCCAAAACTTGGATTCTTCATGTGTTTAAGCTTCAACTTGCTTTGCCATGGACTATACAAAATTCTCTCTCATTCTTGGCTCATTTTAATGATCAAAAAGCTATCAAAAACACCAAAACTTGCCAAAAACTGGTTAGAAACATTTGCCAGGGTCTTTAATGTGCCAATTGAGTTAAAAGGTAATAAATACTACTCAAAAATTTTTAAAAGAGTTTATAACAAGCTATAAAAAAACACTTTTTGAGTAGTAATCACTCCCCCCAACTGACATATTGCTAGTCCCTTAGTAATGAAGGAGAAAAAAAAATAGACAGTAAAATAATTTACAAAATCATGTTGATCACTCCAAAAAATTTTCAAGTGGCATGATATAGAGCATACTCTCTCATGGGATATTAAAGAAGCATAACTCAACCTTCAACAAGAGTTTATCAAATATCTTGTCTGATCACAATTCATAAAGAGTAGGCATTATGCAAATTTAAGCATCAAAAGAATTTCCACTCCTAGAGGTCCAATCCTTATTTTTCCACAAAACTCTAAGGATTAAGCTTATTAGTTTCCGATTATAGTATGTCGGACTATTCTTTCCCCCTAACCTTGTTCTTTCTCAAACCTTAGCAAACTGACCAACCTCCAATAGGCTAAGAACGCACCTCTTTTATTTCATAATTTTTTTCATTGTAGGTGTACAATGCTAAAGGAATTGTTTCCTAAAGTGTCCATGTAACGGGGATCCATCGATGACTCCCAACCAATCAAGGTTTAGGGCATCAAGCTTTAAGGATCTTTCAACCACTAACTCCTCAGATTTCACCCTAGACTTTTGAGATTGAAATTCAATACCCAAGCACCTACAATATGTTAAACTCCACTTATTCACCCTTGTAACGAGCATTGAGGTCAGTGACTCCCAACCAATAAAGGTTTAGGGCACCGGGTTTTAAAGGCTTTCGCCATATACCCCTTGGACCTTGCTCGGGTTCCAAGGCAAGCGTAACACTTTGTTCTTTCTTATTTTATTTTTATTTTTTTTTCAAAGGCTCGTTGGCCTTTTATAAGGTGTCCCAACACTATTAAAACAAGGTCAAAGGTACCAAGTTAAAATTTTCCTAAGTTCAGGGGGTGAGATAGTTTTTCATCTTATAAACGGAACCTAATGTGCACAGTGTGTGGTAAGATTAAAGTGGAAGAAATAAGGTTGAATTCAATAGGAGTTTCAATAATTCATCAACCTCGATAAGCATAATACAAACTCTAAGATTCAATTAAAAATGTAAGAATTCAATTTCTCCCATTTCATTTTGAGAATTTTTCCTTAATAATCATGGAGAGTAAAGTAAAAACTTTTAAAATTAAGCAAAAATTTTAGAATTAAGCAAAAAGTACTAAATTAACAAAATAACCTAGCATTATTAACAAAACTTCCTTCCTTAACTCTCCCCCCAACCAAGATCAACATTGCCCTCGATGTGGTAAGAGCGATTGCAAATAAAGGGAGGAAGTGGTACTTCCTAAGTGACATGGAGTCTGAGTCGTATAGGAGAAACCACATAATTCAAAAAACAAAAGAGTAATGAGTGGAGGAAATAGAAGAATGGCAAATACAATAAAAAATTATGTGTATATATTACTCTGAGAAAGTACAATGTGAGATATGATCATGTAATACATCCAATCCCAGAATATAAAACATCAAAACAAGTAATTATGTGTACTAATATAATAAGTAAATACAAGATAAAGAGATGATCAAGTAGTAGTAGGATCATGTGAAAATGATGCATTTGTGGTGGCCTCCTCAGTGGGCTGGATCGGGACATAGGATCTGGTGGTCTCCTTAGTTGGAATAGTCTCCTCAGCTGGAGCTATGGGCTCTGATGGTCTAGGAATGTCAGGCTGAGGTGGTGGCAGAAGTCCCAGATGCTGCCGAATCTGACGAAAGATAGTAGTATGCTGGTCTTGATGAGCACGCATGGCGGCCATCTTCCAGAATAAAGCATTGTGTGTAGTGGTTAGTATCTGGAATGTATGTACCATGCCACGAAATTCTATGGCAGAAATGGTGATGAAGGCCTCAGATGTAGAAGGTGCATCCGGTGGAACAGTAGGAGTGGTAGAATGAGCAGTATAAGTGGCCTCAAGCATAGGTGCTACAAAGGCAGGTACTGCAAAGGCAGGTGGTACAGACTCTGTGGGAAGCTCATCCTGTTGTGGCTACTCAGCCTATGGTGACACTGGAGGTACTGGCCTAGGTGGGGCTCCTAGAGGTGTCGAATAGCCCGCCAACTGTGTCCATTTATCGAAAGTGAATCGCTCTCGACAATGGTGGCGGCGCTCAAGGTGGGGCCTAGTAGGATAACCCATTTACTCCAGTATGTGACAGAGCAACCTCGGAAACAGTAGTGGAATAGTGTCAGCCCTCTGGAGCTTCTTCCTGTGAACCTTCTCCTCAAAGTGGAGGAGAGAGGCCATAATCAAGTGATGTGGCCTGAAATAGAAGCCCTCTGATATCCAAAATAAAGCGTCTAGGATAGCTCCTCACCTTTGCACTAAATGCTGAAGAGGAAAAAGGTTGGACCGCAACAACACATCTACTAGGAGCATCCCAGGTGGAAGCTCCTTACGTAGAAGGACGAAATCTATAATGGTCCCCCTGGATAAGATGTGGACCATGTCCCGCCGAGGTACAGGAGACCACTCCCAAAAATCTGCTGGATCCACTGGTTCGTATGGAATATGTAGAGCCTCTGCAACGTGTCTAGCCTAGGGGATACCCTGGCGCCCATCAATGCTGAAGTGAATAGCGGTAGGACTCAGGGCGCCATGACTAGTCATAAACTGATAGAAATCTAGTGCCACTCTGGGGTAAAAGAACTCCCTGGGAGTCATAAGGTGCTCGAGATGGTACCTCTAGAGCAATCCAAATGAATCCCGAAGCTCCTGTTGCTGTCATATGACCTCAAGGTCAAAATATAGCTCGGAATGGAATGGTCTAGCTCTACAATCTGAATTTCCCTCAATGGGTGACGCGATGACCATAGGCTGTTTGATGATGGCTTCCTGTGACATGCCAGAAAGACTCTGAGAATTGGCAGGGGCTCGAGGATCAAGCTGTGAAGGTCTAGACGACTTTCCAGGGCCTGAAGTCCTAGCCCTCTTAGCTGAAGTGTGACGTACCTAGTTCTCAGGACGCGAAGAAGTCGCCCCGGGTGTAGTCGATGGTCTCCTCGTCTCGTATCTGCGCTAAGGAGGATTAAAAGGCACTCCACCCTCAGAAGACGGAATGGTCGAGGCCTTAGGGGCCTGAGATGTCGAATCCTGCGGAGAGAAGGCTCTTGGCCTCGGATTGCGAGACAGTGAAGAGTCGGTATGGCCTCCTCTAATCCGCGCCATGTCAGAAATGTAGCGAGAGGCTCGGGTTTATGTTTTACAGGTTCGGTATGGGTTGCCTCTTCAAATGGGTGGGCACGGGGCATCCAATAGAGAAAAAACTATGGAAACTAAGGCATCGCAAGGTGATGGAGGCTTTCGCAATGGGCAGATGGGTGTGTGAAATGAAAACAGGGCTTGGAGGGGTTTAAATATAGTTTTCAGTGACCGTTGGTTTTCGCACAGGCTATTGGAATTCGCATAGAGTTTGCAAAATTTCTCTAAGGTTGCGAAATGGGTTCGCACACCCTGTCTAATTTCGCATAGCTTTTTGCAAAGGTGGGTGTGCGAATTTTTCACATGCCTTGTAAAATTTTCGTAGGGTATGCGAAATTTTCACACCCCTTGCGAAATGACATTTGGGATTTTCGCAAGCCCTGCGAAATTTTTGCAGGGTGTACGAAATGCTCTGTTTTTCTGGTTTTTCCTCTGTCATAAAATTTTTAAGGTTTTTCCCATCTGTTTTGAAATCCATCTGCAATTGATCATCAAAAATTAAATTAAATCACAAAAAAATAAAATTAAAGTAAGAAATCACAATTAAAACAAGTACTAAATCAATAAAACTTTAAATCAACATTAAAACAAAAAATTATGGACTTAATGTCTTCCGAAAAACTAAGTCCATCTAACCACTTGTCTTGTTAAGCTTGATGTGGCTTAAGGAGGATGATTTCCTCCTTGTCTCGAGAAAAAGGCTCCACGAATGGCTTGCGACAATGGCCATTGACTTTGAAACTCCCGGTGCTGTTGGAATTGAGTAGTTCCACTACTCCATTTTAATGCACTTGTTGAATAGTAAAAGGACCTATCCACCTTGACTTCAGCTTTCTCAGGAAGATGTGGAGCTTAGAGTCATACAGCAAGACTTTTTGTCCCTTCTGAAATTCTTTGCGAGAAACTAACTGATCATGCCACCTATTCAATCTTTGTTTTGCAATGTTTGAATTATTGTAAGCGGCATTACTCGGTTCCTCCATCTCATTAAGGTCTAAGAACCTCTTCAAGCCAGCTCTGCTCAAATCCATGTTGAGCTTCTTGATTGCCCACCAAGCTTTATATTCCACTTCCACGGGGAGATGGCATGCTTTGCCGTAGACTAGGCGATAAGGAGACATTCCAAGAATGGTCTTGTAAGCTGTTCTGTACGCCCACAGTGAATCATGAAGCTTAACAAACCAACCTCTTTTACTCGTATTCACCACGTTCATCAGTATGTTTTTTATCTCCCGATTTGCTAACTCAACTTGCCCAGAAGTCTGAGGGTGGTAAGGTGTAGCTACCTTATGCTTCACCCCGTACTTGGCTAAGAGAGTTTCGAACGGCTTGTTACAAAAATGAGTACCCCCATCACTGATTATGGCTTTGGGTACTCCAAATCTGGAGAAGATCTTATCTTTGAGAAATTTGAGAACAACTCTGTGATCATTGCGTTTGCACGGGATCACTTCAACCCATTTAGAAACATAATCTACTCCCACCAAGATGTAGGAGTAGCCAGAGGACATAGGAAAAGGTCCCATGAAGTCAATGCCCCAGACATCAAAAAGATTAACTATTAAAATGAGATTCAAAGGCATCATGTTCCTTCGTGTTAACTTCCCAAGCCTCTGGCATCTATCACAGCTTCTACACATAGTGTGGGCATCTTTAAAAAGTGATGGCCAGCAAAAACCCTATTGCAACACCTTCATAGATGTATTCTGAAAAGCAAAGTGGCCTCCGCATGCGCTTTTGTGGCAATGACTAAGGATCCCTTGTTGCTCTTGTTCAGGAACGCACTTCCGTATTATTTGATCCGCACAATATTTGAATAGAAATGACTCTTCCCAATAGTAGGCATGAATTTTTGCAAAGAAGTGCTTCTTATCTTGTGTTTTCCACTCACTTGGAACTTCTTTGGTAACTAGATAGTTAGCAATATGAGCATACCAAGGAGCGACTTTCATCAACATGAGTGACTCCTTTGGAAAATCATCATTAATGGGCAAACTATGGGAATTATGTGCGATGGCTAGCCTTGACAGATGGTCGGCTACCACATTCTCCACTTTTTTCTTGTCTTTGATCTGAAGATTGAACTCTTGAAGCAAGAGAATCCATCTAATCAGCCTCGCTTTTTCATCCTACTTAGTCAACAGATATTTCAAGGCCGAGTGATCAATGAAAACCACAATGAAAGACCCCACCAAGTAAGCGTGAAATTTGTCTAAGGCAAAAACTACAGCCAACAATTCTTTTTCTGTGGTTGTGTAGTTTCTTTGCACTTCATTCAACGTTTTTCTCGCATAGTAGATCACATAGGGTTTTCCATCTTCTCTTTGCCCAAGAACAGCTCCTATAGCAAAGTCATTTGCATCGCACATCACTTCAAAGGGCAATTGCCAGTTAGGAGCTCTCACTATTGGAAAGTCGTCAAAAATAGCTTCAGCTCTTCAAAAATTCATTGACATCGATCATCCCATATGAATTTAGCATCCTTTGCCAATAGTTCACAAAAAGGTCTTGCAAGTTTAGAGAAATCTTTGATAAACCTCCTATAGAACTCAGCATGGCCAAGGAATTTCCTTACTCTTTTGACAATTGTTGGTGATGGCAACTTGACAATAAGTTCAACCTTTGATTTTTCCACTTCAATGCCTTGCTTTGAGATAATATGCCTAAGGACAATCCCTTGGTGTACCATGAAATGGCATTTCTCCCAGTTAAGCACCAAGTCTTTTTCAATGCATCGGTTCAGAACAGCTTCCAAGTTGACTAAGCATTCGTCAAACGCACTTTCATATATGGTGATATCGTTCATAAAGACTTCCATAATACATTCCACCATATCATTGAAAATGCTTAACATGCATCTTTGGAATGTTGCGGGTGCTTTGCATAAGCCGAAAGACATTCTTCTGTATGCGTAGGTTCCGAATGGACATGTGAAAATGGTCTTCTCCTAGTCTTCAACATCAATTTCTATTTGAAAATACCCAGAGTAGCCATCCAAGAAACAGTAGAATGGATGGCCAGAGACCCTCTCAAGCACTTGATCAATAAACGGCAACGGGAAGTGGTCCTTCCTTGTTACAACATTCAACTTTCTATAATCAATACACACCCTCCAACCTCAAGTGAGGCGTGTAGAAACTTCTTCTCCCTTATCATTTTGCACCATTGTGATCCCTTATTTCTTTGGCACGACTTGCATAGGACTCACCCATGGGCTATCTAATATGGGGTAGATAATACTAGCCTGAAGTAGCTTAAGCACTTCAGCTCGCACCACCTCTTACATGTGAGGGTTCAACCTTCTCTAAGGTTGATGAACTGGCTTAGCTTCTTCTTCCATGTATATATGATGGGTACCCTATCGCCTTCTTACATCTCCCAAGGACTTCAAGTAGACAATCCTCCTGAGGAGTGGTAAAAGATGAAGAAATAACAACAGGGCTCTGCTTGTTTTCTTCCAGGTATGCATACAACTTCTTAACAACTTCTTGTGTCTCCTCCCCATTAAATAAAGGCAGAATTTCTTCCCTCCTCTTCTAAGGGTCAGAGTAACAAGCAAATCTGAGGGTTCAGGTAACCCTTCATCAAGATTCCCAAGACTCTCGTTCAAATATTCGAGCATTTTTTTATCACAATGCTCTTCCACTAAGTTATCAATCATGCACACCTCTTCTGGTCCTTCTTCTTCTTCCGAATGGAATTGTTTCTTGCACAAATAGAAGATGTTGAGCTCAAACGTCATGTTGCCAAATGTAAGTTGCATGACTCCATTCCTACAATTGATGATAGCATTTGATGTAGCTAGGAATGGTCTTCCAAGTATGATAGGAACATAGTTAGTTCCTTTGGCAACCAGGTCCGTATCAAGAACAACAAAATCCACTAAGTAGTAGAACTTGTCAACTTGAACTAGGACATCTTCAATCATGCCTCTTAGAATCTTCATAGATCTATCTACTAAAGATAGAGTGATTAATGTTGGTTTCAACTCTCCAAGTCCCAATTGCTTTTAGACAGAGTAAGGTAGCAAATTCACACTTACCCTCAAGTCCAACAAAGCTTTCTTCACACACGTCCCTCTAATCATCACTGAGATGGTAGGACAGCCCAGATCTTTGTATTTCACTGGAGACTTGCACTGTATAATGGCACTTACTTAGTCAAAAAGGCTTTCTTATTCACATTCAACCCTCTTTTTATAGTGCATAAGTTCTTCAAGAATTTTGCATAAGTCAAAACTTGTTTAATCATGTCTAGCAAAGGGATGTTAACTTTCACTTGCCTCAACACTTCAAGAATTTCTGATGCATTATTGATTCCCTTTTTGCCTTGCAAAGCTTGGGGGAAAGGTGAAGGCGTGTATTTCTTCATCATATCTTCCTGGTTGATGGTCCTCTTCGGTTCTTCATTCACAGTAGATTCAAGGTCCTCCTTCTTTGCACTGTTCCCTTTTCTCTTTCCTTTGATTTCCTCCCTCTTATCTTTCTTTGTTTCACTCTCTGGTTCATGCTCTGGCTTGGATGTAGGCAGATCAACCTCCTTAGAGTGATCACTGCTTTGACTTCCCTCACCTGTGAAGATTCTCCCTCCTGAGCCTCCATTTCATGGATACCCTTGGGATTCTAATGAGGTTGAGAAGGAAACTTTCCTTTCTCTTGCACTCTATTGAGGTTGGTGAGCCTTGAGATTGAGTACTGGGGATTATCTATCTTCTGAGATAGATCATTTTGCATTCCATCCATCCTTTTGTTCAATGTACTCTCTACACTGTTAATTCTTTGACTGAACTGATCATTGATGAGCTTCTGGCCTCCAACAAAGTCTCCCACGACCTTGCTAAGATTCACAATGGCTTGTTCAAGATTCGAGGCTTGCGGAGGTGCTTGGCCAGGTTGCGTGTATTGAGGTGCCCTTGGCTTCCAAGAGAAATTCGGATGGTTCCTCAAATTTGAATTGTAGGTGTTGCCATATGAAGCATTATTATTAGGCTTAAATTATCCAATAACATTTGCTTGATCCCTAAACATTTCTCTCACAGTTGGAATCGTAGGACACTCCTCCACCAAGTGCTCAAAAGATTGACAAATGGAACACGACATAGCTTGCACTGGTGTTTTAGAAATGGTCTGCACTTCTCATATCTTCTTCATTTCTAACTCCTCCAATCTTCTTGCCATAGCTGCAACTTTTGCTTTCATATCAATGTCTTCGTTCAAAGTATACATCCTAGCCTTAGCATTAGGAGCATTAGGTTGAGACTTCATTCTTCCCACTTCTTTGGCATTTGGCTCATCCCATCCTCTTGAAAATTCAGCCACATAACTCAAGAAATCCATGACTTCCTCTGAACTCTTACTCATGAAGTCTCCTCCGCACATCGTTTCTAAGAGTTGCTTCATTGAGGAAGACATACCATCATAAAAATAGCTCACCAATAGCCATGTATCAAAGCCATGGTGAGGACAAGCATTGATAGCTTCCATGTATCTCTCCCAACACTCATAGAATTTCTCATTCTCTTTAGCTAAGAAGTTTGAAATTTGCTTTTTCAAGCCATTGGTCCTATGAGTAGGGAAAAATTTCTTGAGAAATTCAGCTTGCAAATCAGTCCAAGTTCAGATACTCCTTGGCCTAAAAGAATTAAGCCAGATCTTGGCCTTATCTTTTAAGGTGATAGGAAATAGCTTGAGCCTCATCAAGTCGATTGAAGCTCCTCCTTCTTGGAAAGTATTACAAACCTCCTCAAATTCCTTGATATGCACGTAGGGATTCTCACTTTCCATCCCGTGGAAAGTAGGTAGAAGTGGCACAATATGTGGTCGGATCACTAGCTGCTCTATAGGTGGCACTATACATGACAGTGCACTCATACAAGGTGGATGTATGTGGTCCTTCATGGATCGGTATGCGTTGAAATTCTCCTCCTAAGCATGTTGACTATGTAGCTTCCATGACATTCACGCACAATTCCAACTCTGTTTCGTGAGGAGTTTCGATTTTCACAAGTCTTCCTTCACTGTCTCGTATCCAATAGGGCATGCACAACTAGCAATAACTGAAACAAAAACAAAGGGAAAAAAACAAAAGAAAAACAATTCTAGAAAAAAAATTAAGGTTAACTAAAAACTAAATAAAAGATAAACAAAAATAAAAACAAATAAAAAGAGTTAGTAAAAGAAAAGAAAAATCACCAAACTTGTGATGAAGATCACAAGTGTTCTGTAAAGGTTATATCATTATGAAGTGGCACCATCCCCAACAACGACGCCATTTGATTCATCCCCAATTGGTGTACTATTTTATTCAATCCTCAAACGGGAGTTATCAACAAAATTTATAAACCTAATTCACCATACACTAGGGTAGCATAGCTAGCATAGTATAGTGGTTTTAGGATCGTCCATAGGGATGAGTTTTCATATTACAAGTGATATTAGTTAAAGTATTGAAATTGTGTTTTTTCTTTTACGAGTTAGCTTTAAAAGAAAACATAATTTTGGTTGAAAATGGTTGGTTTCAAGTTAACCAAAAATAGTAACTGAGATTAATTACAAAGAAAAGGTTTCTTAGAGTTTTAGGTCACTAGATTCAGGTTCCTTAGACAAAAGGTGGAGAATCCAGATCTTTTCCTCGCGTTGGGGATAATAACATAAAGAATGGTTATCTCCCGAACTGGTGTGTATTTAGCAACCAAGATTTGATCCCACTAGTCCATGAAAAACTGTAGTTGCTTCCCATTAATGGTTTCAAACACTAAAGACTTGTCATTGTGAATCATCTTTCAATGGCTCGTACATGATAACTAATAAACATCCATGCATTCCATGGAACCCGAAAAGCTTACCAAGTATTGGCCATTCAAGGTGATCCTAACCTTGGATTACCCTTCAAAGACTCGTAAGAGATAACTAATGGATCTCTAGGGAGTCTAAAAAGCTTACCAACTATTGGCCATTCTAGGTAATCCTACCTTTAAACCACCTCCCAGAGGCTCGTGAGAGATAACTAATGGATCTCCAAGGAGTCCGAAAAGCTTACCAAGTATTGGCCCAGGTGATTTTCAGGGATTTTAAGTTAAACCTTAAAATAAAAACCATTAACGGGTAACAACTCTCCTTATTTAAAGCAAGGAAAACTCTCACCTTTGTATCCGGATCCCTTACCTAGCTTCCTTCAGTCCAAGAAACGAAAAACCTAGCCACCCATCCTCTAAGAAAACATCCTCAAAGGTTGTTTGGCTAGAAAGAAAATAAAAACAAAATGAGTAGGTAAGGCAGAGCAAAACTCTGTGTATTTCTTACTAAAAGAATTTTCAAGTGTTCTCCGAAATTTCTTCTGAGATATTACAAAAGAGATATTTAAAGACATATATAAAGAGATATTTTTAACCCCTCATTTAAATATCCTAAATATCTAAAAATATCTTTAGTTGATTACAAGGAAAAAATAAGTAATTACACAAAATATCTCTAGATAAAAATCTAACGGAGTCGGTGCAAAAATATCTGAAAATTACATAGGAGGATTTTCGCAAGGCTTGCAAAATTTCGCACAGGGTGCGAAATTCATTTTTCACAATCTTGCTCTATGTCCTGTAGCTTGTACTTTTTTTGGCATTTTGCATGCTATGCGAAAATTTCACATAGCCATGCGAAATTGTTGGATGTTAGATTTCTTCTCTAATTCTCTTCCTTGCATACTTGATTGATTTGGCAAAGGCTACGAAGCTCTCCAAAACTTGGATTCTTCATGTGTTTGAGCTTCAACTTGCTTTGCCATGGACTATACAAAATTCTCTCTCATTCTTGGCTCGTTTTAATGATAAAAAAGCTATCAAAAACACCAAAACTTGCCAAAAACTGATTAGAAACATTTGCAAGGGTCTTTAATGTGCCAATTGAGTTAAAAGGTAATAAATACTACTCAAAAGTGTTTAAAAGAGTTTATAACAAGCTATAAAAGAGCACTTTTTGAGTAGTAATCAATGATGTTTATTTTATATTTAGCTTTAATTATTATATAAACACTTTTTTTTAATCGAGTAAGTTTAGATTGCATTCTTATTTCATATTTCATAATCATACCATCTCATCTTGTTTTTTTTTAATTAAGATTAAAAACTTTTGTAAAAGCAATGCTTTAGAGCATGTTTGGTAACAATTCAAAAAAATAATTTTTGAAATCTATTCTATGATATTTTGCGGAATGAAAGTTTTTTTGTTTTTATATTTTTAAATAGTCCTAATTTCATATTTCATAATCATGTCGTTTGATCTTGTTTTTTCTTAATTAATATTAGAAGTTTTTCCTAAAAAGAAATGTTTTAAAGCCTATTTGATAATAGTTTTTATGAATAGTTTTTGAAATATGTTATCTAATTTTTTTATAGAATAAAAGTCTATTTGGAAACTTAAAATGTTTTTATATTTTTAAATATATTTTAAAAATAATTTTTATTTTTAATTATTTTACATATTTAAGTGGTTATTTAAAAAATAAGTTAAAATAATTGAAAATAACTAAAAGATGTTATTTAAAACCACTTTGTTTTCTGTTTTTAATAACAAAAAATAGAAAATAATTTTTTATTATCAAATATGCTTTCCTTTTTTTTTTATTAGGGAAAGTATAAAACTATTCTCGAAACAATTACCAAACATTCTTTAAAAGAAATTCTAAATCTATCTTTTTTTCCAAAATATTCTTCAAATTAATATTTTCCCATCACATCAAATCTCACGTGTGTTTCCTTTTCTTTAATATTTTCCTTTTCTCTAATATAAAAATTATAGTTAGCGACCTTGATTTTAGCCAAGTTAAAATTACAATCAACTTAAGATTTTACATTGATTTGGAATTTTGCTTTTTTTCTTTTTTATTTTTAAAAGAGACATTAAAACTAAAATCACAATTAGTTATTGTAATTTTGACAAGAATATATCTTGAAAGAAAACACTAATTTTGTGAATATTTAAAAAAAAAAACATTATTTTTCATATATCTTTTTTGAGAAAAACATTACTATGATGGGAAAATGGATGAAATGATATTATTTTTCCTATAATCATGATGAATTTTGGACTAGATAAATCAAATTTGACTAGGGGTCTTCATATCTAGATTTTTTTATTTTTTAGGTTTAGAGGAATGGAATTATTATTTTTTGCCAAGATAATAATATTAAATACTAATTTTTAATATTTTATTATTGTAATAAATTTTAATATTGAGTAATATGTTAAAATATTATTCTTAAATTGTATTTCGCGGAATTTTGACTTAAAGTATTTTTAATAGAAGTGTTTAAAATGTTTCTAGAAAAATTATATATAAAGTGTTACTTTAGAAAATATTACAAGTCATTTTCCAAAATTTTAAAAATATTTCCTAAATTTTGTTAAATACCTAATTTTTTTAAACACACTTTTTAAATCAAGAACGCTTCTTAGAATCATTGTCAGATGTTTTATAATAACAAAATAAATTATTATAATTATTTTCTCAAAATGAAACATTTAAAAATTACTTATTTTCAATTTATTTGGATATTTCGTTCAATCAAGGATTTAGAAGTGTTTTTTCTAACAAGCCACGTAATAAACAAATGATTTTTAAAAGAATTACTACCAAGTTTTAGTAATATAATCATCTTATCTATTTTTTTTTTAATTTTATCTAATCAACTTTTGAAAATCATTACAATATAAGTCTATAACATTTTTTATAATTCATATACAAATTACTATTATTTTTTATTTTTAAAGTAGAAAATAGAAATAACCCAAAAATATATTTTGATTTTATTTTTAGTGATATTTTATATAATAAAAAAAGTCATTTTTAAAAAAATCAAATATTTAGCTAGGAAGTGTCAAAGTAGAAAAATCAAGTAGTCAAGTAACTATTATAAATTATTTTAAATGATTGTCTATATTTTTGGAAGTTTGACAAATATTGGGCTGTCGTAAGAAAGTGTTGCCATTGTTAGGAAACATTTTAAACTATCTCAAAATCACTCATTAATAGACTTTTAATAAGAGAGTGTGTTTACAGTATTTTTATTTTAAGTGTTTTTGAAAAAATTACCAAAAAATCCCATAACTGATTTTTCAAAATATTTAAAGTCTTTTCTAAATTTTTTCAAAAATTAAGGTCTTGTTTGATAACAGTTTTTTAAAACTATTATCATGTTGTATAAAACAAAAATCTGTTAGGAAACTTAAAATATTTTTAACATATTTTTAATATTTTAAAAATAATTTTTATGTATAGTATTTTATTTTTAACCATTCTACATGTTCATATAATTATATTTTAAAATAGTCATTTCCTTGTGGCTTTTTTTTTTTTTAATTATAGAGAATCGAAAATTGTTCTAAAAAACAATTATCAAACAAACCTTAAATTTTTCCTTAAAAAAATGTGTGTTTATGCTAAAAGTATTAGTTTCTAAATGCACTACCAAACAAACTTTAAATATTTTATATATAAATAATAATAATAATACTAATAATAATAAAAACCTCTAATAAAAAGTTAATTAGCATTTGGAAATAGAACAAAATAGCCACTTTAGAAAAAAAAAAAAAAAAAGTGAGTTTCTACATACTCATGTAAAAATAATTATAAAATAAAACCAGTAAAAAATAATTCAAGCTTCATGCACTTGCTTATCGATCCTAAGGTAATACTTAGGATGGTCAAAGATAATATTTAAGTGGTCAAAAGTAGTATATTTGATTAAAAAAAACATAAAATATTAATTATTTTTAGATAACTGCTATAAATTTTGGTTCCTATTTTATGATTTTTTTTCATATGAATGTATAGAAATACATTTTTTTCGAGGGTAGTCTAAAAATCATGTGAAATGATGATGTAAGTTTTTAAAAATGATTTTGAAAACTTTGTCAAATATTTTATTTTAAAAAAATCATTCACAAATTAGAAAACGTCTCGAAGCTTTTTAGATTATGACAGATATTTCATTCCATTCAACTTGTGTTATTGACTTGAATAAAATTAAAAAACGATGATGGATTAGGTATGATATAATAATAATAATAATAATGAATACGTAGGAATTTGTTCAACCTGAATTTGAGTAACCCAAATTATTCTTTAAGCTATTCTTTTAATAATAAAATTTGAAAAATTAAAATTTAATTATTCGAATAACATAATTATTTTAATTTCATAAAAAAATAAAAATATCAAGCTCCAACATGTGATTCATGGATTTGACTTTTCTTGAATTGAGAAAAAAATGAACAAAATAATCTTAGTGGGCATAACCACATGGGAAAAAAAAAAAAAACATGTTATGGGGGATGTGGATTCGAAGAAGATGAGGATGGAACTTTTATTATTATAATCGTTGGACCAACTTGCAAGTTGCAAATATGACTAATAATCTAGACTACTAAGATGGTGGAACAAATCAACTGATCCAAAAATTTCACTAACAAGCAAGATCATTATAATTTCTTTAGTTAAGATGGAATTGGAAAGGGCCTTAGTGCCTAAAATCATAATATATGAGTGATTACCACCTACACATATTTTTCTTTCCTTTAACGCACCTCAAGACCCACCATCCATTCCCACCCCCCACTACCACATATTTTGAAAGAAACGGTGAAAATGAAACGAAGCGGTTTAGAGGTGAAAGAAAGAAACAGTTGAAAGTAAAGACATCGGGATTTTAAAAATAAAAAATAAAAAATGAACGGAGATTCAACGATCCAAAAACTTTGAATAGAAGGTTTTATCAAGTCAAAAAAACTCCAATCCACTTGTACTACTTTTCCAACTTCAATGGTCATTTTCATACAAAGCATACTTGAAAACGACACTAAGAAAAGATCTTGGCCTCACCCCGATACCTAATCATCAAGAAAACACAGATTAAATACTAGGGTTTCTATGACAATGTAACATAAATATGAAGGGAGATTCCAAGACTCTCACCATGAGATCTAACTACCCAATAGGAAGTTGTAATTATGAATACCATGCATGTGGGAACTGCAAGTCTGCAAAAGAGCTAGTATAGAGAGGAAATCAGATTCTGTTGCTGCACCTTCACTTTATTCTTGATTGGGACTGATCTAACACCATTGATTGGTTCAGAAAAGGTTTGTTTTGGGGCATGTCACCAAGTTTACAGCATTCCTGTTTCTAAAACAACTGAACTCTTCCAGGGTTCTTCCTCATAAGTTACAACAATGGAACAGAATCTGAAAAAACACAATGAAAGATTGTTTTCCCAGCTGTTTTCTATTTGAGCCAGACGAAGTTTGAAAATGTGTTTGGCAGGGGTAGATATCCTAACCAATTTGTTAGGAAATGGTTTCACTTCTTTGTCCCTAATTTTTATGCATATCCATATGCTGGCATGTAAGCTGGTATCTTGAGAAAAGGATTTCCCTCAAAATGGAATAGGCAAGTGCAAAGGATCTTGACATATAGAACCATTCTTCTCCCTTTCAACCCGACAAAGCCCTTCTCCATTTGCCCACTCAAGCCTCATAGTAGAATATTTGCAGTTTTATGTGATCCACTCAAGGCATCTGTAGGTTTTTGATAGAAACAGAGTGTAGGTTTTGATAGAAACAGAGTGTGGAAACTCTTTGGAAGCAATAGAACGTTGAGGAATCTGAAGTTATAATTTTATTAAGCTTCAAAGCACTTATTTATACAGCTAGCTTAAACCAGAAAAATATAAAAATAGCAACAAACTTGCTACCTATAGATAATTCCTAAAGAATAGAAACAACCAACAAACTTCCTAAGGAATAGGTAAATCTTCCACATGACTAACTTATTTGACTACTTCCACTTCAATCTACTCAGCTCCATGTCAACAGCTCCTATGACATGTCATTCAACAGCATCAGACTCTGCAAAGTAGCTTTCCTCTTCATCAACCAAAGCTATACTGCAAGGACTTCTGAGCGTTTCATTTTTCCATGCCAACTAGAAATCAGAGCAACCTACTTCTGTGTAGGACCCCTTATCTATTTTCTCTTTACTCTGGCATAAAGATATGCATGTAGTCCCTGTTGAGTCCTCATTTTCAAATCTTTCCCTCAAGCACCCAAGGACTACAAATCTATTTGTGATAATTTAAAAACTGTAAGGGTCTCTTGGATTAATGCGATTCCTCTCCTGCATGCCACTGATAGCGAACGAAATTCAGCCGTGAATGGTGCTGAATTAATGTGTACGTCCCCATTCACTATGACATGGTGACCATGGACAAAATGTGTGAGAAGAGAAATGGACAAAGTGTCCAACAGAACTTGCGAATTATTGTCAAAGGGCCAATTACCTACTAACCTCAGAAGTCATACTTTACGCCAAAAAGCTCAAATTAGCTTCAAGATCCAAAGTTACGATATTATGTTGAACAATTATTGGTTCAAAAGCTTACATAATGAGAAATAGACTGACAATATATATTAAAGTATCTAGCTCTTGACAAACAAATGTCTTGTTGATCTTTCATTAAGCAAGAAGTGGATTTCCTAGGTGCCCACTTGGTTTCATGGTGCCATCATTCATGGAAGTCCTTCCAAAGTTCTGATAGTTGAAGTGAGGTTAGAGAGCCTGTCAGGCTTAGATATGATAATGTGTTAGATCATAGCAGAATATGGGAAATTTGAACATCTTGGATCAGATCAGATATGATTATCAACCATGGCCAAACCTGCCCCTTATCATGAACTCCTTTATGGATGAGATGCTTTAGCAGTGTACATTGTTTTTGTTTTCTTTTTTTCTTTTCCTTTTCCCTTTTTCCTTTTTCCTTTTTCCTTTTTCCTTTGATGATTAAATTGCCGCCATGGTTTTTTCTAGAATCTAGAATGACTCAGAGTCCAATATTTCGTTCACTGTCTGATTTCTTTCGTCCATTCGAGAATCTAGAATCTAGACCTATATTCAACCCGATTAAGATTTGAGTACAACATTGATTAATTAGGCCTGAAGGTTCATCAAAATGGTGGTCTGATTTATGACATCTGATTTGAATTGCAGATTTACATCTCTGTTTCCAGTATCAGAGCCCTTAAAAGACTTTAGAGCAACAAAAAGTTTCAGTTTAGATTTCAAGGAGAATTGTCACCATAATATAATATGGTTCTCTGCCTTTGTCTCATTAGAGTCCAAAATTATCCCAAAAAACTAGAGAATTTTTAGGAATTTCCAACCCTTTCTACAAAAAGCCTAGGATACCACTGTCAGATGCTTCCCAAGTAACCGGGACGAAATCCAAATTCCCTAGTTGTCAGTGCATTCAAGTGATCAGAGTATCCATAATTAAATGTACAATTTTGTGTAGTGCATCATCCCTGAATATCTGCTTTTAAAAAATTGTGAACATCCCAATGGGGCAATCTCCTCATTCTATCAAAGCCGGTGATTTAGGTTCAGAAGTACTAAGATTGTAAGTATGTATAAGGAAAGAACCTTTTACTGATGTTGGCTCCTGAGCTTCCCAATGGCTGAGGTGAACATATTGCCGGTTGGGTGTTCCCCTAAACCTCCAACAATGAGTGATCTCTCACCAGTGGAAGAAGAAAAAGTCATCTCCATTTCAGAGTCAATTGAAAGTAACATTGCTAACCAACCATATGGCCACAAAGTAAGCTTTTCTTGTTTTAGTCATGATTTTGGTTGTCTTTGTAAATGCCTATAGTTTTTCGCCGTGTTATTTATTAACCACTGGGCATATTTCCTGGACGCTTAGATACTTGCAGAGCTTGTGGGGACCTATGTGATCATATTTGCAGGTTGTGGGTGTGTGCTTATTGACAAGAAGTATCGGCTTACTGTCATGGGCATAGCAGTGGGATGGGGTATGATTGTAATGGTGATGATATACACACTTGGGCATGTCTCAGGTGGCCATTTCAATCCTGCTGTGACTATTGCTTTTGCTGCATCACGCAAGTTCCCATGGAGACAGGCAAGCATCTTAAGCTCTTTCTTTAACTGTTGTGAACATAGAATTGTTGCCTCTTGCTCTGTTTCCATATGCTGTACACGAAAGCACTGGCCACCAGATTGTGGTCTTTAGTATTTGCATCTATGAAACTTGCAAGCAAAATGGTGAAACTGTACTTAGGTTCTCACAATGAAAACTGTCTTTGGTGGAATTATAGGGTGAGCAATCTCAGATGTTGGACAGATTCCTTCCTTTTTTTCATTTTATTTTTCAAACAGTAAGTAGAAATCATTCTAGGCAATAGCTAGTTCTGGATCCCCTATATTTGTGTGTATCCCTGGAGAATTTCCTCTGTATTCTTGGATGCGAGCCCAGAAGGGGAAAAGGGAAGGTTTGCAGTTTCGAAAATGATGATGAATGATATGATATTTTGTCGATCTTAACTAGTAGCTAGTTGCTACCTAAAAATTGTTTACTAGGCAAATGCATATGCTTTTAGGACATTGTTGATCGCTTCCATTACATTTTGCAATCGGCATTACTATTTTTCTTGCTTCTTGGTGCTTGTCCATAAAGATATATGGATACATCAATAGCAAGAATTGTGAAGTAAAAAAATATGATCTCTTCACAAATCATGGGTTGTTGATTAGTATGTTGGGCTGGATTTGAAAAGATCTTTACCATCTTTCCTTATACCTTCCCCCCAAGATGGTGTCCTTGGAGAACACCAATCTTGGTTAGTAGCAGATGAAATTGATATCATGAGAGAGCCTTAGTTGGTGCATCAACAAGCTGGTCCATTGTGAATATGTGAGAGACACACAAGCTGCCTTTTTATACTGGATCCCCTACAAAATGAAATTTTATGATAGTGTGCTTCATTCATTCATGAACATAGGATTTTCTATATGGTACCAACATTGTTATAAATTTATAATAAATTATAGGTGGTGCCGGTAGAGTGATGCCAACTTTTAAAAAAGGTTGTGAATCCAAGTGCCAGTGCCAGCATCAACACAATATTCGGCTTCAGTTGAGGAGCGAACAATTGTTCTTTGTTTGCGGAAACACCAAGAGATGGGATTTGCACCAAAGTAAACAATGTAAGCACTAGTATAAGCGTGTAGTTGAAGAAGAGTGTTGTTATGGGACCCTCTTAGTTGCTATCCAATGAGTGACGGGGGGGGGACCCTCTTAGTTGCTATCCAATGAGTGAAGGGGGGGGGGGGGGGGGGGGGGGGGGCGCTTGTGCATAAATTGCGATAATTTGTAGACAATGTAAGAAGTGTCAAGTCTTGTAAGAGATAAATGTTAAAGAAAACTGATGACACTCTCATAGACAACAGGATCAACAGGGGCTATAGCATCAAGTTGCAGAGGAATTGTAGTGGGCAGAGGAGTGGAAGTCACCTTCACACCGAACATTTTAGTTTTGTCCAACCAGTCTTGTATAACTTTCTGTAATGTAAGAAGTGTCAAGTCTTGTAAGAGATAAATGTTAAAGAAAACTGATGACACTCTCATAGACAACAGGATCAACAGGGGCTATAGCATCAAGTTGCAGAGGAATTGTAGTGGGCAGAGGAGTGGAAGTCACCTTCACACCGAACATTTTAGTTTTGTCCAACCAGTCTAGTATAACTTTCTGTTGGGAGAGAAATAGACCAACATTAGTTAGGACATGGGTTATCATATGTGCATAGAGAAGTAGACTCTAGACTTACCAAGGGAGGATTGAGCACATTGGCCTGTGACATAGTAAGAGGACCAATAGACAAAATGAGTGGGCGAAAACTTTATACATGCAGTGTTTCCAAACCAGCAGTAGAGCATATAATTGACTGAAATGGATTGTGAATGGATAAATTGAAATGCATAGGAGAAACATTTATGGTTGTTGACAACCATGACTAATCAGAAGAGAACACACGAGAGATGGAAGAATCATGGCTTTGAAATGGAAATCGATCTTCTATGTAGAAAACCTTCAGTAGGATATCGAGACAATGAAGGGCACTTTGGGTGGGTAAGTAACCACCGAAGAGTGGTGGGTGTAAGGACGAAACCATGGATAATAGGCGGCCAAAAACCTTCAGTTTGTGGCAATTAGGTGGTTTACAGAAGAATTTTTAGATTAAAGAAAGTTTTTAAACCCATACCAGTAATTGGAAGACCAGTAATATGTCCAATTAGAATGAATGGCCAAATTATTGAGATCAGGGGGATATGATGGGATAGTCCCAAATCAACCAACCAATTTTGAGAGGAAGTGGCATTGGTAGTAGTGAAGTTGAATGGTGGCGTAGGTTTAGGCTCCGGCCGAGTGCTCTTGTAACATTGCTTGGCAGTGTGATCTGGCTTGTTACAATATTGGCAAATCATATTTGACTTTCGAACCGACATGCGCAGCAACAAGTCTAGGCCCAATCCCCACTGTTTTCAAAATGATATTTCTCTTTCCTCCTTTTTTTTCAACTTCTATTTTTACATTTCTGAAACTACTGAGAGGGGAAACCCGTATACCATATTCAACTGCATAATCAATCATCACCTTCCAACCTCATTTCTGCTACCACAACTGTTCAATTGAAATTTTCTTGGAATTTTTGCAGGTGCCACCATATGTTATATCTCAGGTGGCAGGCTCAAGCCTGGCAATTCTCACCCTTCTTGTTATGTTGAACACCAGCATACCTATATGTGCCACGGTCACTCAGTTTTTCAGTCAACAACTATCCCTGAAGCTTTCACATGGGAATTCATCATCTCTTTTATTCTAATGCTTGCCATTTACGGAGTCGCCACTGATAGTAGAGCGGTACCTCTTTCTATGCAAAACTTTACTTGTTCAGCAATTCTAAAATGTTACCTTAAAAATGTTACTTGGACAGCCTTCATCTTCTATATGCTTCTACTAATCCATTCTTTACTTAGATAAAATATTATTTTCATTGCTACTCAGTTGACTTCCTACTGATGCTCTTGAAAACTGAACAGATAAACGAGCTCTCTGGAGTTACAGTAGGAGCCACGGTACTAGTAAATGTCCTCCTTGCAGGGTAATGAAATTTTTTTCCACATACTAATAAAAACCGAATTCCTCTTTATCATAATTTCTCTTTGACTCATGTTCTTCATTGCAATCTGCAGGCCAATAACAGGAGCTTCCATGAACCCTGCTAGGAGCATAGGCCCGGCACTTGTCTCAATGGAGTTTGACTGCCTTTGGATCTACATTGTGGCTCCCATTCTAGGAACCACTACAGCAACTGTAATCTACAGTCTTGTTAGGCTTCCCTTGCCTGAGAATCGGCTTTAAAAATGTATAGGTACTATTCTTTCTCTAAACTAGATGATGAAGGGAATTAATCCGAATTCCGAACATGTGAGAAACAAAAAAAATCGAGAAAATACACATCAAAGAAAAACAATCACGCGCACAAGACAATATTTATGTGGTTCGGCAATTTGCCTACGTCCACGGAGTTATAGGGATATTACTATTATTTGGGAAGAATATAGATTTCAACTTTCGGCTACAATATTTTCTCTTTTTATAAACCACAGGAACAACATCATACTAAAAAAACCCTAATTACAAAAGGCGGATTCCACAATGGGCTAAACTGGCCCAAAAATTTTTTCTCGGGGGTCCTGCCCCCGGACCCCCAAGAGGCTTGTCCATGAGCGCCGGACTAAGCCTCATCCCATTAAAAAAACAACGCAATATTATTCGGGTCGGATCATCAAACCAGATCAACACAAAACTAGGCTCTACAAAGCTCGACAGATGAGGCATAAATAGATGATATTACTTGAACTTCTGCTAAACCGTCCCAGTGGGTTAGTTCATATTCACATTCTGAAATTATTTTAGACTTATGATCTGGGCTATAAAGAAAACTTGGCCATACTGTTCTCCAAGATTTTCAATTTTCTCTTTCCCCAAACATGTATCCAGCAAATCATGGATGGTTTACAGCGCCTAGATTACACCACATGGCTCCGGTTGAGACAGACGGAACAAAAATCCTGTCATGCCGCACACACAGAAGACTTCATGTATAACCAAATCACTAATAAAATGAGTCTGAAATCAAGCTGCATGATGAAATGCCCCACCAGAGAGCTGAAGCCAAAGACCATTGAAGCAAGTACATGTGGTTCCAAAAAGAATACCCATCAATTGGTTATTAGACTCAGTTTAATCAAAGAAACAACACACCCCCCTTTGAATAATAATTGTCAGCAGCCCTCATTTCTTCACTACTGCTACCCACTACATATATTATGCCGTCATGACCCACCCACTAAGTTAATCTCAATTATGGTATATAATTCTATGCTTGTGATTGATGTCTTTGCATTTAAACTGTTAATTTGACTTAAGAGGCTAACTAATTACCTGCAGCTTCCTTTGTTTGGAAAGGTTTCCTGAATACTTCTGCGCGAGCTATTTTTCAACTCAGGATTAAAGAAAAAATGGAGCCAAGGCACCTTTATTCTAAGTGGAAAACATTGATCATGTGATATATGGTTTTAAAAAACTTTCACATTACCATCAAGATCAGGGCACGCATAAGAAAAAATAGCCGTAGTTGTTAACGACTTTCAACTCTAAGGCTAAATAGCTTATATTCAAACCATCCACTATCAATCTTGGTTGAACTTCATCATCTTAAGACCTTTTAGCTCTAAAAAATTTCCCTACAATCATAGTTAATTAATCATCAACTTTCATTCTAATTTTCTAAAATGATTTTCGCCATAAATAGTACATGCCCCATGAAACTCCTCGACCCTAATTTAACTCTTATCTTATCTTATGTTCAATTAGCCGAGAGTTCACTCAATCTAATTTGGTAGCCCTAATCCATTTTACAACCCTTAATGGTAATTCCTTTAGGTAATGGCTCAAGAGTCACAACACTTCTAAAACCCTAGCCATCAAAGTATTAGAAAGCCAATATTCTTTATTATCCCACAAAATAGTTGCTCAAGTTTCTTAAAATGTATTGGAAGAGGATTAAATTCAAACAATAAAATTATGATTACATTTGACATTTTGGGTTGAGGGGGTTAGGTTAGGTGGTGAACTTCTTGCTTCACTTTCCCCTTTTCACTATTGAGTGGTGTAGTGATTATTATGTTCATTTTCTCCACAATCTAGAAGTTTTTTATTATTGGTTTCACCACCATGAATGACCATATCATCGACTTTTTAAACTTTAACCAAAGTTTCAACAATTTTTTTTCCAGCATGTAGCTTACTCAACAGAAACTTAATCAAATGCAGTCAGCACCTTATTACTCAATCCCACACGACACCCATTCTTCTACTTCTAAGCAATTTGGACTTTAATCAGTGAAGAATTTGATGGATTCGTTAACTCAAGTGTCTACAGTCGATCCCTTGTTGGAAAAGTAACAATCAAAAGTTCAATACCTACTCCTCAAGAAGGAAGTAGTGCCCATCTCTTGAATATTGTACGGGCAGGCATTTTATTCTAATCTTCCTCACCTACATATATTATATTATGTTTTTAATTTGTCATTTTTTACAATAAATAGCCACTTGATCTCTCTCATGGTCTTTACATATTAATTTATTTGAATTTCATACTTAATTATGTGCCCAATTCAACTATAAATCTTTAAAAACACATTTAAAAAGTTCAAGGAAATCGAAAATATCGTAAAAAAAAAAATATACACACATGTATATATATTTCATGGTCCAGATATTGTTAAGTGGACTAATCAATTTGCATATAAGATGAGGTTGACATATAACTTATTTAGCAATTTTTTATTTTTAATTAATCATATTTTTATTAAATTTTAGATTTTTCCCATCCAAATAAAAATTTAGTGACATGCACACATATCAAATTAAAGATAACATGGAAATTTTAAGAATCTATTAATGGGTATCCAGTCAAATTGAAAATTGTCTCAAACCTAATCCTCATTAGAAGGTCTAGCTCCATTATATTAACATATCACCAACTGCCAGTTGATTTTAGGGGATCCTCAACAATATTTTTTTTAACTTTGTTTTTCTCCTTGAGCAAACAGCCAAAAAGATGCCCTCGAGCACTATCTTTATGTTTTAAATATTAGAAAATTTCTACAACTCACTATATTAAACGTACTTAAAACTAATTAAATTGATTTAATAAATATAATTAACAATGTTGATGCAAGAATTCATCTTCACGACCGACTTTAACAACAACACATTGGTCTAAAAGTCTCAAAAGCAAGAAGTACACAAGATATGATATATAAGTTATGAATCTAGTCAAAAAAACAAATGGAGGGCAGGCCTCATCTTCAAAATCACACCTTTCCACTTGCAGAAACTTCTGTTTTCGTTGTACTGATCACCCACATTCACATTACTGCACTATCAGTTTCAATTGCATGACATTAAATTAATTTATTAAAATCATGCAGTCTTGGGCTGGGACAGGTAGCAGCCATAAATCAATTCAACAGTCAGAATAATATTCTAAAAACCTTGTTTTCTAACAAACTTGGGTCCCTCTCTTATCATTGAGAATCCTTTGGACGTCACCCTTTTGACACAAATGGCTTTGGTCAACTCTTTCTCAGGCCATGGCCCCCAAATAATTAATTTATTAGGTTTTTCCATTTCAATAAAGGGCTGTTTAGTGATGAACATGACAGTGAAATGGATTTTGGAGCTAGCTCCATCTCTCAGAGTGGTTGGCTTAGCCAGCCTGATCTTCACTTACCCCCCAATTAAACTATAGATTAATTAATTAGTTAGTTAAAACATACCATTTAAAGTACAACTAATAAAGAAAAACTTAAGTTTGCGTGTGAACATCCATACTAATTGTGAGCTTTCCAAATTCAATAGTTTTGAATCCTTACCTTCATGATCATATTTTATTTATTCAAATTTTCTCCCTCTTTTTTTGTTTTTAAATTTTACCAAGCGATTCTTGTTGGAAAAGGGCTGATTGGATTGTTGTTTGCCAAGAAGAGGCAACAAGAAATTCAAATCTAAGTACTAAAACTGAGGGAAAACCTTTGATGAAATGACTGTATATTTAACATGGCACATTATGATATAGACTTACAAAAAAAGGAGTAAGAAAACTGAACCATGGGATGGATTCAGAAACATACAACACAAGGTGAACGCATGCATAACTAGGTTAATGAGTATATCGAGGATGATTCTATGAACAATGGAGAGTGTGTGTCATGCGGTGAAGAGTTTGATGGTGCAACTGCAAACCTTTTCATACGTATTTAAAACTAAGCAATCTCACGAAATATGGGGTCTTCAATGAAGACGCCATCAGGCCAAAACAGAGGGGCCCCTTCATAGATTGGAGAACTAGATGCGTCTGCTGGGTTGGTGATGGAAGTCTCGGTTGCAGGTGGGGCAGCATGAGAAGACGACGAAGCGGAAGGAAGCCATGGAGAGTTAAGCAAGGTTTCACCTTGGCTGAACACTGTGAAGTTAGAAGACTGAGCCATGTCCTTGCTTGAAGGTGTTTCGAAGGTGGAAGGGGTTTCCAAACTGGGCAAACGAGAGAAGGGCATGGAATAAAGGCCAGCTCCAAAAGAAGATGGGGTGGGAGTTTCCAACTGGGAAGAATTCAAAACTTGTGTGTCTTTGATTGAAGAGAGTGAACTCAAGAGATTAAATGCTTCCATGTCTGTGATGCCACTGATGCTATTTGAGGCAGACGCAACTGAAGCTGGAGATTGAAGGAGATACTGCAAGTACTGAAGTCTAGCCATTTGAGCAGCTTCTGCTTGTAGCCTCACAGCATGTTCTTCCCACGACTGGTGCTCCATAAGCTCCTTCAGGTTAACCAGAGCTATGAGGTGAGGCAAGCTTGCAAACATATCAGTTCGAGGCCGGTGAGTCATGGGGTCGAAACCCATCTGAATCAGCTTCTTCTTAAGATGGGTGTTCCGGAAATTCTTGATTTCATTGTCGGTCCGTCCAGGAAGGTGGGAAGCAATTGCTGACCATCTACAATAGGAAAACCAGAAAAAGAAATATGAAAATAATTAATACACATTATTCAATAGAATTAAAATGATTCCATTAAAGAAATTGATTTTGTTCGAAGAATTACTTGTTGCCAAGGATAGAATGGAGATTCAGAATTGTCTCCTCTTCTTCTCGAGAAAATTTCCCTCTCTTGATATCAGGCCTCAAATAATTAGTCCATCTTAATCTGCAACTCTTCCCACATCTATTAAGACCTGTAAATTAAGACAAAATTAAGAACACCCATGCCTTTTGCTAGAGACAGATAGATACCCAAAAAAAGAAAAAGGAAAAAAAAAAAAAAAAAAGATTCATTGTGTGAATTGTACCTGCAAGTTTGGGGAGGGCTCTCCAGCTTCCATGGCCTTGTTTCTGGATATATTTGACAAGTTTCTGGTCTTCCTCAGGAGTCCAAGGCCCTTTCTTGAGGCCACTCTCATCACAACAAGGAGATCTTCCCATATTGTTGCTCCTTTTTCTGTTGATTTAGTTGTTTAGATCCCTTAAATCCAACCAAAACACTAGGTTAGTATTTATAGACCCCTTCCCACTCGTCTACCTTGTTTATTCCCAACAAAGTGGTGACCGACGTGCTCGCCTCCCATTTGCTTGCAAACCAACTGGGCCCTTTTCTTCTCCAAATGACACATTTATCCTTCTCTCTCCCTGTCTCTGAAGTAGTACTCCACCTATAAATTGATTAACATGACTACTTTTGGAACCACTTCACATGGACAGATGTGGAAAAACATAAAGGAATATAAAATTATTGGTTTCTCGGAATTATATACTTGACTATGTATATAATAAGGTATTAATTAATCAATTAATCCACATTAAAACCAACAAAAAAAATCAGAAATTAAAGCTCAAGTAAAGTCAGATATTAGCGGCGGAGAGAATAACCCATTCAATGCACGCAACAGAAGGCTTTCAGTCGTCACTGATTGCATGGGTTTCATTTAATTTACTTACGTATTGATATTAATGCATCATGCATGGGTCCTCTTTCTGAAATTTCTGACCAGCTTACGCATATACTGGCTCTCACAATGAAGTCCACTCTCTCCATTCTAATTCACGTGCCAATCACACTGTGCCACGTGAATACAAGAAGGAAAAATCACTATCCTGCACACCCCAATATTTTCTCCGGGACTGGACATATTGTTTGTAAGGTTATGAAATTTGGAACTGATCGGTTAAGCTAATTTTCTGTTTTCATATTTGCAGAAGCAGCATGTTCATATGAATCATATCCCTTTGCTGCATCATCAAAATGATTAGGAAATTATCAGACCAACTTCAAAACCTGTTATTCGATATCTGCATGGAAGAGAGTGATGAAATGCAATGCAGGTCATTAGGCAAAGATGGTAGAATTAAATGGGTGATGGTGGTTGATAATTCAGGGGGGATTGTTAATTGAAGCTATAATACTCGTATGCAAACTTGCCTTAATAAATTGAAGGGTCTCATGAGGTGGATCTCGTGGGAGTAATATTAAAAGTAATGAGTCTCTTTCCTCGTGTGTAGACAGTGATTTCACTCCCCAACCAATCTCATCTCTTATGTAATGTGGTCCTTGTGTGGTTCCTAACTTAATATTTCCGTCCTGGCTTGTGGGTTGTAAGAATTGGGTCGAGAAGATTGATATTTTTCTTCTCTGGGGAAAAATGAGCCATCCTTCTCTGAGGAAGAAAACTTAATTGTATTACGGTAATAAGTGATATACATATAGCTTCCAATAGGCTCAAGGTGTGCCAAGATCCATTGTTTGAACCGAAATGGAAGTTGATGATGGAAGTTCTGAGGATTACTCCCTTTCAAAATTAATAATTACTGTCAAAATGTTTTGGTTTTCAATGAGCAATCAAAACTTGGGGTAAGATGGAGACATGAAGAGATGTGATTCCTATTTGACCATTGAGGGAGCTGGTTAGAGGAGAAGTTGGTGCAGCAAACCCTCTGAATTTCCAACACAACCTTTGAAACCCAAAGACATTCTTCCAGCTTTGCCTTGAGAATGTGTCAATGGCATTTGTTGATGCCTGTCTTCATCTCCTTTGTCCTCGATCATAACTCTGATCTTTTTCACACTGGCCCAACAACAGAGATATTATTCTGGAAGAATTAAGTTTGATACACAAGTTTATCACTTTATTTAATGATGCCATACATGCCCATACATGTTATTCATTTTGCCAAAAAAGGAAGAAGAAAATGTCAAATTCCTTTAAATCTGTTGAGAAAACTAATTGATCATACAAAACATCAATTTCAAAAAAGGGCAAAAAAAATCAAAGTTTAATTTCCAATGGAAATGTCTTTATTACACACTTAGAAAGATAGAACTAAAGCAGTGGTTCAATTTCTTATAGCAAAAGTAAGCATTTTTCCAGAAAGTTGGGAATTGAAAATACCCCACTATATATGGACTATAAATCAAAAGTATATGATTGGGCAATTTCCCTATACAGTACAGCACAAAATCATCTTGCAAAATCTTTTTATTTTTCCTTCCTCTTTTTCATGGGATACCACCTAAGGGTGGCCAATAATAAATCAACTGTGGCCTATCTGTGCTTACTAAGCTCAAATACATTTGCAAAAAGGCAGTTATACATGCCCCTTTTTTTTCTCATTCAAACCCGAAATCCAGGATTCGTGTTTTCCAAAGAAAGGCCATTATCTTAATTCATAAGCCATTATCTTTTCAAACCTAAACTCCTATTCAAAGCATCACATCAATGGCCACACTGGGTCAAAGTAACAAGTAACAACAACGACACTCTAGGTTCATAGAAAAACAAATTAAAACCCATATCATCAGGGCCTTCCTCGTGAAAGCTTCTGAGAGACTTTCCTTTGAGAAGAGAGAGGGAGGGGGGGTGTTTGTGTGGAAAGGGGATTGCTTCTTCAACTAAGGTTCCTTGTCTGGTGGACCACCTTCCCACATCAAAAGAAGCAGGCTTAATTCAATTAAATAAGAAGGGTTTTGTGATGTCACCTAAATAGTTTTCTTTTCAATATTTGAAATAAGCGTTTCTTATAGTTTCAGCTAAACAACTGATTTGCTTGCTCTGTTGGGTTTCTACCCAATACATCTAAACTCAGAGACTTCATATACTTCCAGAGACACGTATGTCCCTTTGTGACTTTTCATTTCCATGCAGATAGCAGTCCACCACCTCCTTGTCCACTACCCTTGAATGAGGTCTGCCTGATCAGCTTTAAATATCAACTAATTGTCACCTTAAATCTACTTGGCCTTTTCAGATTATTTACTTGTAAAGTACTGTTTAATCTCTTCTTCGTTATAAACAAGAAAATTATCATACCTAGCTGTTGATCTTGTTCCCTCTACTGTCTGAAACCTTCACTAAAATAAGCCGAATATAGCTTAAACTAGGGAGGTTTGTCTCTTTCTAATATGTGAAATGTGATAGACAATGGCAGTTACTCTCCAGTGCCGTTGCGAGCTAGAATAAACAAATCTAAACCAGAACATAGAGCCCACCAAATATAGTTAATAATACTTCTCTTACGTATAGTACACGTGAATCGTATTTGATATAATACATCAAACACATACCAACTTCCCCCTTTTCAACTATCAATAGCCCAACAACCCTAATAGTATCCTCAAAATATTGATGCGGGGTTATGAAAATCTATGCTAATTTCATCATATCTTTACCGTTTCAATTGACAATAACATATCAAAAGGGATGGAAGGCGGACCTGGCAACCTATTGGTCTCATCCTAAGTGCCACAGCCGACACCTAAAGAATATTATATGTGTAGTGTAAGTTAATGTATAATGAAGACTAGCTTAAATTTTGATTAATTTCTTAAGAAATGATGTTACGGCAAGGAGTCAAATAATTCAAATTTCGAATTAATAAATGTTTAAATCTTGTCAATGACTCCACATTTGTATGAAAACCTTGGCGTCTAGCTAATTGTCTCAACTGTTATGCCCAACATTATGGGATTAGGAATATTTTATGAACTATTTAATGAGCAATCATCCATATAATATCATGCAATTTCGTTAAGATGCATGTTTAAATGTACTAAAAAATATTGTATCTACATTTGTACTCTACTAAATCATTGATGGCTTGTAGCCATCAACAACTTCGTCTTATTTTTTGGCTTAACTTCCATCGGCAATGACATCACCTTCACAGCTAAGGTCAATGAAAGATGGTGAGATTGACAGTCGATGATACATTTATTGTACAAATGATATCACATGATTCAACTTAAATATACTCACTCACAAAAATCTCATTTGCTAACTGGTCTTGTTCCGGGTTTTAGTCACTTTGGAAATGGCAACTGGGTTGCAGACCACGAAATCTATTACCAACTTGACACATGACATAGGCAGCCAAAAAAACAAAAAACCAATTGCCAAAGTAAATAAATTGGATTTAAATCTACAAATGTTTTAGCATTTGAAATGATCATCAACAAAATCCCTCTTTTAAACTGATTAAATTTACATTAATCCTTCATTCAAGTTTGGAAAATATGTTGAAGAGTGCATCAGAAGGATTGATAGACAGCCATTAGTCATTAGTCAAAGTTCATATAGTTACCCATTAATTTCATTTATTTAGACCTTGATATCTTTGACACGTCTTCAACACACGCAAGTAGTCTTATAATACAATGTATATATAAAAACACCACAATTATTGTAATTTCTTATGTAAAACTGGGGTATTCCAGATTGTTTAGTCCTCTCATGCTCTGCCAAGTTATTTTTTAATCCTTGAAGATCAAAAAATTGCGGAATGCAAACTACCTGCATTAATTCTAACAATCAAAAACCACCCTTGTAGTATTTTAAGCTCAAGGTTACAAAATTCGACACCGTGTACCCATCTGATATCAATATATATTAATCTTCATATATAGAGTTTAATTTAGCACTGAAAACAGCCACTGTACTATTTTAAGTTGTGTTACAAAATCATATCTTGTCAGTATATATTATATCTTCATAAATAAAGTCTCATGCATATTATATCTGCACCAGCTAACTCCAACCCTGAAAACTATCATCTTAATATCAAAATTTGACCCCTTTGATATACATGATACCTTCATATATAGAAAGCCCAATTTAAAAGTGATTCCAATTCTATTGGTCGATTCTGATGTAATGACAACCAAAGAAATTTTTTATTTACAAAATGACAATATGCACCAACTATAATCAATTTGATTTTGTGTATGAGTGTAGTATATGTGGCATGTCAACATATTATAGATGATTAGATGATTAGCCATGGGATGTAAGTTGGAAAATTCTAAACTTAGCAAAAGTATTTGGCAATGAATTAATACATGTATCTACATTAAATTCTAGACATAAACTACTTTACATTGGAAAGAAAAACACCTGAAGGGATTTTAGAACACAGTTCTACTAAGATGGTGGATACACATAAATCTGATAATAGAAAACAAAGAATTAAGCAATGGAAGGGAAAATGAAAGAATTAAAAAACCACCCACACCACCATTGTTTACAATCTTTCAAAGTGAAGAAAGATGGCTTTTAATCCTTTTTCGCTTGTTCATCTCATCAAATATTAACATCTGTCATAGAATTTCAACATCAAAATGAATGCAAAATGTGTACTGTTCAATCAAATTAGTTACTCAAAGGAGGTTTTGACAACCTTAGGGTTTTTTTTCAATGAGCTCCCATGTATGTAAGTTGATCACATTAAGTTAACATTGATGCCCTGCTTGGTCATTTAGACTGATCCTCCAAGAAATACCTTTGTTGATATTCAAATAATTATTTCATTGTTTGAATTCATAATTAAGCTCATCTAGTTTTCCATAGAAAAGGGGGGAAAAAAAAGTCTTTCAAAACATAGCGTGAATCAATTGAAATATATAACCACTTGTTAGATGATTAGGACACAAAACCAGAAAAACACCTAGCTACTCTACGTCCTTAACAAAGGCCTGGTGAAGGAACAAAGTTTGATTGGGGGGTTTGGTTAGTGGACCCCATCCTTGAACCAAACTTGATTCTAATCCATAACGAGATTCACACCTGAATAAAGGCAGCCCATCCTGAACCTAACCCATTGAGAGCCCTTAAATGCAAAATAGAAGATTATAGACCCTTGAATGATAAAGAGAAGATTATAGGGTCATATTCGGATTGTCATAGGGGCCAAACCAGTTAAGGGCCTATGGGGTTAGGCCCAAGACCACAGTAAACATGATTTCACTTGATCTATCACGTCTATTACGTCTATTATAATAAACATGATTTCACAATGAACTCCTATGCTGGTCTTCTACAACCTTAACCTAACACATTGTTCTCATATATGACTTGGTAGGGCCTTAAACCAATACATTTTCTTGATATGGTTCCCTTGATAAATGGCTTGACCGGAGCTTAAACTATTGCCTCAACACTTGATCGAGTACTGCCTCAAATTACTATTTTGCCTAAAAACATTGCCTCAATCAGATATGGTAGTTCCTTAAAATACTACATTCCCCAGGTAAAGGGTTCCTTGGATAGATGGCTAGAATTAACACTTATGTTTGCCTTGATACATGGTTTCCTTGATATGTTGTCTGTTAGAACATTAAGCTATCACATGCCCTTAATAGATGGAACAGTAGGACCATAAACTTCCATGTTGTCTCGATATGGTTGATCAGACCTCAAGCTAACTTCCATGTTGTCTGGATGGTGGATAAAACCTCAAGCTACCATTTTGCCTGTTTGAATTGATACATGACTGCTGGATATGGTAGCATCCTAAATCATGATGTTGCTTTCATGCAAAGAATTGCATCCCTTCAGTGTTCCTTGCTTTAGTGTCTGAAAAAAAAAATATAGAAACCCTATTGCTGGTGGCAAGCTTAAAAACATCAGTGGATAGAGTATAGAGAGGTGAATGACTACTGTGATTCTATTGTTGTCATCAGTTAGCGATACTTAGGTATTCCTCAGACATTCTGAAAATATCAATATTGTTTGGGTTCCTTCATCTTTATCCCTGAAGAATAGAGCACTTACCAATTTCCACAGACATTTCACAAAGGTCAACAAATTACGGACATTAGAATGTCAGAGCTCCTTAATTGGACTCACTTTTTTATGTGAATGCTAAACTAGATGGAGTCTTTGAAGGTGGGTTAATGATTGAAATGCCTAAGAGGCTAGAAGTGCAGGTTGAGTTTAGTTGGGCGAGTCCTACTAAAATTGCTAATCCTTAAATTCTGGAGGCCTCTTTCAAACAGGTACTTTGTTATGACTGTGTCGGATTCATGTCTGATAGACTTGGTCTACTTGGATTTAATGCTAATGAGTTGCTGAATATGAGGCTGATTGAAGTTAAAAACCTCTACCCTCTTTGGTTCTTCTCCATCTGGTGGCTAGTATCCAGTTTCCTTGACATCTTGAAGCTAGTTAGCATTGCTCTTATGAGCTAGTGGCTAACAAGATGTGTAGCCATTTTGGATCCTTGTTGAGGTTAGGCCCAATACTTACACAATGGGCCTTCCCAATATCAAGACATGGTTGTATTCTGGTAATTCTTTCTATTCTTTAGGGTGTTGCTGTGAGAATGGACTTAAGCTCTCTTTAGCACTTTATTGTCCAGCATAGGAGTTCATTGTGAAATCATGTTTATTATAATAGACGTGATAGACAATTCAACAATGTAGACTTCATGGGAATCTTGCCAACTCTACAATCACTACTCCAATAAAAAAAAGATCCCGATGTTTGAAAATCTGGGGGTTTCTACCCTTAATTTACATCTAAATATGGTATTGTGTTAGACTGTTGGTGGAAATCAAAGATTTTCCTGTAGGTTTAATAAGTTTTTATGTTATGTCTTGATCCAAGTTTGACTTCTGGATTTCATCGGGTCTCAAGTGATTTGTTGCTCTTGGATCATTGTCAAAGTTGGGGTTGCAACACCAGTACCTGTTCTGCCATTAACCATCCGCCAGAAGTCATACCTTGAAATCCTTTTCTGACTTCCAGCCTAACACTAGTCACTTATGTTGTCGCCTCGCGTATCCGGTGGTCCACGTTGCTGCTAGATGGATGGACACGTGATTCTCAACACACAAGGGGTTCTTGATTCAGCTGTTGTACATGCAAAAGGCATCCGAACAGGGTGTCCGGACGCACCCTCCGATGGTTTTGTTAGTCATGGTAAGAGGGAGAGATATAAATCAGTTGGCCTTTTACTAGGTCTCAAGAGGTTACCAGGGGATCCCCTTCTTCTTCGTGCGAAGGCATATATATACAGCTTCAGGGGTACTGTTCCTCTCATTAATGGTGAGGAGATATTTTATGTTGTGATGATGACAATAGGTGTCAGTAGGAGCATTATCACCCTACGAACGACTGTCAGAAACCATGGTAGGTGATGCGGCTGTCAGAGATCGTGGGAAGGTGGTCATGTAGAATGATCGTGGGAAGTGACTTGCTATCACTTCATCTTGTCTTCTCACTCTGCAGGTGACAAGATGTGGGCCATGGCTGCTTGTTGTGATTGCGTGTAAGACTTGCTTTACTTTAATTGACCATCCAGACGATTTATATCCGGATGGCTCATGCCGATTATCCGGATGTGTTGTGGAGACTATCCGGATGTCTACGCTCTGCCAGCGTCGTTTGCTCTTCCTTGGATAGGAGAAGCTGAAACGTCGTTTGCCTTTCCTTGAGGCGGTCCGGATAGGATGACTGCACCATGCATATCCTTAGGGGAATCCGGATGATGATGGTCCGGCTGATAACACGTGCCACGCGTCACCACGAGCTGCGTGCCACGTGTTTCCCAAGGGGAGGGGTCCCTACATTGCCCCCCTTTTTAACTTGCCTATTTTGCCCGAAAAATGGGCGGGTTAAAAATAACTGGCTTTTGAAAATTGAAGAAGTCCCTTCGTCTGACTGGGCCACGTGGCGAGTGGGGGTGCGGAAGCCAAAAAGGCATTTATGACGAGCCGCCGACCCTGTGTATCCCCAGGCAATATGTCGTTTCAATGATAACACGGCTGTCCTGCTATAAATAGGGCACTGTACCTCTTTGTGCATTTTTTCCTACTGCGTTTTCTTGAGAGCCTTTCTTCTTCTTGCTTTTTTCTACGCCCTTTGCTTCTCTGAGAAAAAAAAACTTTGAAAGCTCTTTTGTACCGGTGTTTTTGTATCGCGGCTTCGTTTGGTTGCTGCTGGTGATTTTGTACCGAGATAGTAACCGTTCTTCTTCTTCAGAGCTTTATTTGGTACGTACCTCTTTGCTACTGTCATTTCTTTGGTTGCGTTTGCTGGTTCTTTAAACTTGGTTTCTGGCTTGCTTGGGCATTGTTTTGGACAGGTCGCTTGCAATTGTTGTTGAATGTTGGTATTTTGTTGGTGTTCGGGGGGGGGGGGTTTTGAGGGGTTTTTGTGACTGCTTTGGGTTAGGGTTTGTGTATTTTCTGACTGCTTGGTTTGAACCGTTGCATTGCTTTTGTATGTAGATTTTGGTTTGGCTTTGTGGTAAGAAATGGCTTCAAAAAAGACTGTTTCATCTGCCCGGGTTAGCGAGGCTTTCGAAAAGGCGATAGACAAATTAGATGTGAAGGAGTTCTGGGAGCGGTTCTGCATCCCAAATGACGTATCTATAGACGTGGTGAACGAGGAGGCGGCTATGCCTACTGAGAAAGGTGAAGAAAACGTTATCCTCTTCACAAAGGAACAATTCAACGCGGGGCTCCGGTTCCCTCTGCCGGCGTTGTTCAAGGAATTCCTCCACTTCTCTCAGGTTCCACCCATCTTCATTCATCCCAACCTTGTCCGGGTGCTGATGGGATGCAGCATCATCAACATGCTGTACAGCCTCGACCTTACGCTACTGGAAGTGTTCTTTGTCTATTCCCTGAAGAAAGCAAAAAATGATATCTTCAGTGTGTCCGCGCACCTGCCCTCCCTTCAAGTGGTGACAGAGCTGCCAGATTCGACAAAGGGAGGGGCGAAGGGGCTGGTGGCGGTCCGAGGTGGATGGGCGGGGCTACCGGAGCGTGCGTCGAGGCCATTTTCTCCAAATTATACCTTAAAAATTCCGGGTATTCTTGTTTTGCGATTCCTTGTCCGGATTTTACTTTGCTGATTTTTCCGGACGGAATTCTCACCTTTTGTTGCTGTCAATGCAGGTCTGGAATTGAGGGGCCACCTTGTGGATTGGGTGGAAAAGGCGCCCTTCGCCTGTGCCTGCAAATTATTCGAGATAAATCCCAAGGAGAGGGCCTACAAGACATTGCTTTCCGCGCGGAATCTGATGGCAGTCGTCCGGGAGCCCCAGGAATATGTTATCAATATTCTCCCCAGGAAACTGTCAAAGGATGAGATAGTGCCTGGGGAGCATTATACTGTGAAGGAGCTCCCCCTCTATCAGGAAGCTAAAGAGGCTGACGCTGAGAGACGGCGAAAGCTCCTAGAGGATCGAGATCAGAGGAAAAATGAAGGCACTATCCGGAAGGCTCCCGGACAGAAGCAGGGTCCGGATTCTCCTCCAAAGAAAGCTCCAGCAAAAAGGAGGAAGCTGGTGAAGAAGCATGGGAAGGATGTGAAGGAACCCACTCCTCCCAAGGAGTTTCCTCCTCCTCAAATTACCTATGAGAGGGAAGTAATGATAGAGGAGCCAGTAAACGCTGCTCCGCACTCTATCTCAAGCGGCCCCGGGCGCATCTCGGGGTTGAACCATTCGGGCACTTCCTTGGCCGCGGTTGCGCGTCTAGCTAACGTGGCTGAGGAAGCTGCATCTATCAACCGTCCGGGCAACCTTAATCCGGATGCTGATGCAGCTGGTTGGAGGAAGCGGGGGCAGAAAGCCAAAGTCAGCCTTCCGACAACCCGGATCGCTTGGCCATAGTCCCGGTGAAAGGGCCTCCTTCAAAGAAGCCGCGTTCGACGGGCGATCTACGGTCCGGACTACTTGGGCGGCTTCAAGAGCGGCAGCAAGAGATTGAAATTAGCTACGCTTCTGCCCATGACGCTCATCCGGATGGAGGCGAGGTGGAGATGGCAACTGAGACTTTGGCCGCCCCGGTAATAATTCCGGCTGAAGATGTATCTGGACAGATGCGTCCGGACGAAGATGTGGAGGTCCCGAATCCGGGACAAGAGTCACCTTTTGTTTCCTCATCTGAGGAGGAACCTGCTGACGATGCAGCTCCTGCTAGCCCTTTCAGCTACGCGGAGTTGGAGTTTAAGCTAAAACAGATTACACCCGACTGGAAAGCCATCAAGCCCTCTGCTAAGATGTTTGATATGATAGAAACGGTATACCGTTGTCTTGTGTTTTTGCTTTTTGATTCTTTGTTGCGCTGATGTGTTTGTTGTAGTATGATTTATGTCTTTGCTTTTCTTGTTTGCGTGTCAGCTGGTGAGGGGCCTCCGCGGCATGGCTCAACAACACGATCTTTTTACTCAGCTGCTGCAGACTGCAGACTATATGAGGACCTTCTCCTCTCAGCGCCAAGAGATTGAAAATCAGTTACGTCTGAGAATGGAGGAGGCTGAGGCCAATCTATCCACCATGCGAGAGGAAAATGAAGCCCTCCGAGTGGAGTTGGCTGGGGCGAAGAGTCGAGAAGAATCAACTGCGGGCCGCCTACATGAGGCGGAAGGTGAGGCAGCCCGGCTAAGGGATGAAGTGAGTCAACTCCGGACAGAAGTTTCGAATGAAAAGAAACAGAAGGAAGACTTGCAACTGCGCCTGGATGTGCAAAAAGAAGAACTTGAACGGGAGTTTGCTGTGGAAAGGGAGGAACTTGCAGCGGATTACCAGCAACAAGTGGATGATACGTTTATCTTTGGGTATCGCTGCTGCATGAAGAAGAACGACATCAAGCGAGATACCCCTTCAATTCCTCCGGGTGAAGAAAAGAAGCTCCATGAGAAGCCCGCTCCCTGATAGTTTATCTCTTTTTGCAATTTTTCTGCTGTAATTTTTCCTTCTGTATTTTTGTGGTCCGGAGATCTCTTTGTAATTACACTTATTCATATCAATAAAAACATACTTCTTTCTCATTTGCACTTGTGTATACTTTTTATTGATAGTACTGCTTTAAGTTGGACACATTCCATGGTCTGAGTAACGGAGTGCCATCTAGCTTTTGTAAATGATAGGCTCCATTTTCGTTTGCCTTAGACACTATGTAGGGTCCTTCCCAATTGGCTTGGAACTTTCCTGCGCTTACTTCAGCAGTATTTTCAAAAACTTTTCTAAGTACTAGCGTACCATTTTTGAAGTTTCTGGGCCTGACTTTTCGATTGTAATGCGCTGATGCCCTTTGTTGATAATCTGCCATCCGGATGGCCGCGCTTTCTCTGACTTCGTCTGCCCAGTCCAAATTTCTTCCTAGTTCCGTGTTGGCATCTTCTTGTTTTGCTGCATCGGTCCGGATAGTAGGAAGACCTATTTCAGTGGGAATGACTGCATCCATTCCATATGTGAGGGCGAAAGGAGTGTTTCCTGTTGGTCGTCCGGGTGTGGTTCAATAGGCCCACAGGACGCCGGGCAGCTCCTCCACCCACTTCCCTTTGGCTTGCTCGAGCCTTTTCTTTAAGGCATTGATTAGAGTTTTGTTTGTGGCTTCCGCCTGCCCATTGCTTTGAGGATAACGCGGCGTGGAGTATGAATTCCGGATATTCAGTTCCGAACAGAAATTCCTGAATGAAATGCTGTCAAATTGTGGACCATTGTCAGTTATGATGATTTGGGGAATTCTAAAGCGGCAAACAATGTTCTTCCATACGAATTTGGTGACATCTTTATCTTTGATGCTTGCATATGCTTCGGCTTCTACCCATTTACTGAAGTAATCAGTGGCGACAAGGAGGAATTTCTTCTGGGCAGGTGCTGCTGGGAGGGGTCCCACTATGTCCATGCCCCACTGCGCGAAAGGCCATGGGCCTGAGACCGATTTCAATGCTGCTGATGGCATATGTGGAATGGGAGCGTATCTTTGACATTTATCACATTTTTGGACATATGCTGCCGCGTCTTTCTTCATTGTAGACCAATAGTATCCTTGTGAATGAGCTCTATGTGCTAGGGATCGTCCTCCCGTATGATTTCCGCATATTCCTTCATGTAATTCAGCTAGCACATACTGGGCCTCTGATTGCCCAAGACAGCGAAGATAAGGCCCTATGAAGGATCGCTTGTACAGGTGCCCCCTAATCAGGGTGAAACGGGCAGCTTGCACCCGGAATTTGTGCGCTTGTTTAGGATCTTCGGGTAAAGTGCCTGTCCGGAGATATTCTGCAATATCATGCGTCCATTCTTGATCATCCGCTTGGTTTGCCTCAACGGTGTTGCAAGTGGAATTTCTTGCAACAGAGGGATTAGCTTGTACATGGATAGGCAATAGAATGACTTCTCTGATGGGGAGGGAAGCAGCTATACCGGCCAAGGCGTCAGCGCGCCCGTTGTCAGCTCGCTTAATTTTTTCGATTGTCCACTCAGTGAATTGCTGTAAGGTGCTTCTTACTTTGGCCAAGTATCGCGCCATGCGTGCGTCCTTAGCCTCATATTCTTTCTGGACATGCCTTACCACTAGTTGCGAGTCGCTGTAGATCCGGAGTTTGGAGACGGATAGAGCAAGGGCGAGGTCCAATCCGGACAGGATGGCCTCGTATTCTGCTTCATTGTTAGACGCGGAGAATCCCAGCCGGATGGCTTGCTCCAGATGTTCCCCAGTTGGGGACTGTAGTAAGAGCCCAACTCCAGAGCCTGATGAGCGTGAGGCTCCGTCAACTCGTAGAGTCCACCACTCCTGTTCACTTGATTCGTGGTGCTGGTTGGGTCTTCGTGAATATTCGAGCACGAAGTCGGCCATTACTTGGCCTTTTTTGGATAATCTGGGTTGGAATTCGATTCCAAATTCGCTCAATTCGATGGCCCATTGTAGCATTCGCCCAGTTAAATCTGGTTTGTGCAGAATGTTATGAAGGGGTTGGTCGGTCAGTACAATTACTGGGTGGGCTTGAAAATAGGGGCGGAGCTTTTGAGCAGCACTTCGAAGAGCTAAGGCTGTTAGCTCCATTTTTGAATACCTGGTTTCTACATCTGCCAATGCTCTGCTGACATAGTAGACAGGTTTCTGCTCCTTTGGTGAAGGGCAGCGGAATAGAACGGCGCTGATTGCCCATTCTGAGACAGCCAGATACATGTATAGCTTTTCCTTTAGGATGGGGCTGCTCAAGATGGGTGGATGCATAAGACAATGTTTAATTCTTTCCAAAGCGTTTTGGCAATTGTCCGTCCACCCGTGCGTTCCAGCTTTTCGTATCGCCAAGAAGAAGGGTCGCAACTCATCAGTGAAGCGGGCTATGAAACGCCCTAAGGCAACGAGTTTGCCTGTGAGACGTTGTATCTCCTTCTTGTTCCTGGGAGGAGGTGTTTCCATAACTGCCTTGACTTGATCCGGGCTGACTTCTATGCCCCTTTGGCTGACCATAAATCCTAGAAATTTGCCAGCACTCACGCCAAAGGCGCATTTAGAAGGATTTAGCTTCATGCCATACCTTCGTAAGAGGTGAAAAACTTCTTGCAAATGAAGGATATGCTGTTCTCGAGTTTTGCTTTTAACCACGATATCGTCAATATATACCTCTATTGAGTGGCCTATCAGAGGTTTGAAGATTTTAGTCATCAATCTTTGATAAGTGGCGCTAGCATTTTTGAGTCCGAATGACATGACTTTGTAGCAGTAGAGACCATGTGGTGTTATGAATGCTGTCTTTTCTTCGTCATCCGGAGACATGGGAATCTGGTGATATCCGGAGAAGGCATCCAAGAAAGAGAGCATCCCTTGCCCGGAAGTGGAATCCACAATTTGATCTATTCGTGGTAATGGAAAACTGTCTTTTGGACATGTGTTATTGAGATTGGTGTAATCAACACAGACTCGCCATTTGCCCTCTTTCTTTGGTACCACCACTACATTTGCCAACCAATCCGGATAAGATACTTCTCTGATGAATCCGGCTTCCAGCAATTTGTCAATTTCGTTTCGGATAACTTTTTGTCTATCCGGATGAAAGCGTCTAATCTTCTGTCGAACGGGTCTGGCTGCTGGAAAGATGTTAAGCTTGTGAGAGGCAATAGAGGGATGAATTCCCTTCATATCCGAATGTGTCCATGCGAAGATGTCATGGTTGCTTCGAAGGATATTTTGTATGCTCTGAGTTTCTTCTTGTGTCATGAGGGAACTGATGTTCGTGAGGTGATGATTCTCTTCTGAGATTTGGATTGTTTGTAAGGGATCTGCTGCCGGGGGATCCTTGTCCGCCGGGCCCAATAATTGCTATTGGTCATGCGTATGGCTGGGTTCAGGGGGAGATGCATCCTCCTGGCTAGTTCCCGCTTCTCGTGCTATTTGATAGCACTGTCGAGCGGCCAACTGGCTGCCATACAAGTCAGTTTGCCCTTCGTTGGTGAGGAAACTCACCATTTGATGATATGTGGAAGGGATGGCTTTCATGTAGTGAAGCCATGTGCGTCCCAAGCTGACATTGAAGGGTGATAACTCTTGTACCACCGAGAATTGCACGTTGAGAGTGACTGGGCCAGCTTGGACCGCCAGTATAATGTCTCCTAAGGATGTGGTTGATGACCCATTGAATCCGGATAAGATTCGTCCGGGGTTTTCGAGACCCGCGAGACTATGTCCCATATGGCCAACGACTGATGCTTGCACCAGATCAGCTGAACTGCCTGGGTCGACCAAGATACGTCTTACATCGAAATCTCCTATTTCTAGGGAGAGGATGAGGGCGTCGCGATGGGGCTGTAGCATCCGGGTGGGATCTACTGGTGGGAAAATGATTGTCCCATCTATGGGGCGAGGGCCCTCTCCAGTGAGACCCGGCCGGATGGAATTAATGCGTTCGCGTATTGACGCAGCTCGCAGCAATTTCTGCCTTTTCCGCCTGGAATCGTATTCCTCGTCAGATGGGCCCCCGTTGATATAGTTTATGACAGCCTTGGGGGCGACTGGGGCCCTCGGGGCCCCAGAGTTATGATGTTGAGATGCGTCCCTTCCTCCAGTATCTGAGCGGAGGTACTGTTTTAAATGTCCTGCTTTGATGAGCCTTTCAACTAGATACTGGAGGGACCGACATGTTTCTGTTGTATGACCATGGTCTTTGTGGAAGGCGCATTTCTTGCTGCGGTCTCTCATGGATGGGTCCGTTTCGAGGGGTCTAGGCCACCTGAAGTCGGACAACCCTTGGATCATTGGGAGAAGTTTTTCGTACGACACGGATAGGGGTGTGATGGGCGGCCTATCCGGACGACTCGGCCCGTCCTTCCTCCGGTCAACTGGTTTTGGCCGGTCCGGAGGTTTGGCATGTCTGTCCGCGTCATCTCTAAAAGCCCGTCCGGCAACCAAAACTTGCTGAGTGGCTGCACGTACGTCATCTTCGAGCATTGAATATTTGTTAGCACGTCTGAACAAATCGTCCATCGTTGTAGGAGGCTTTTTGGCCAGTGATTCGAAAAATGGAGTGCCTGGACAGATGCTTCTCTTGAAGATCTGTAGGACAGCATCCATACTGCAAGCCTCTATTTGAAGTACGGCTTGGCCAAACCGTTTCACAAATTCCCTCAAGGATTCGTTGTCTCTCATTTTTATGTTCTGAAGGGTGCTGATATTCTGCTTGTGTTGAGCAGAGCACAAGTACTGTCCCACGAAAGCTTCAGAGAGGTCCCTGAAATTGTCAACAGAGTTAGGAGGTAGGCGATGAAACCATGAGAGGGTCTGCCCTTGAAGGCTGGCCGGAAATACGTTGCATAGCAATGCATCGTTGCCAATATCGAGCGTCATAAGCTGTCGATAGTGCATGATGTGATCGAAGGAATCGTTGGTCCCATCGTATGTGGAAAACTTTGGTACGAGGAATCCCCTTGGGGGCTCGTGATGGGTGATATGAGAACAAAAGGGCGTGGAGAGCATGTCATCCAGCCTTTTGCTGATGGAGCCAATGGGTGGCTCGTTTGGGAGGTTTCTCCCAGCTGGTTGTTCCGCTAGGTGTGAGTGAACGTTCCGCATCGCTGGGGTGACCATGGGGTCACGATGCGGAGGTACGTTCTGCACCATGGGAGCGATCATAGGATCGGGGCGTGGCGCCCGGGTTGTGGCCACTGGTGGCCTTGATCTCCTAGGCTCTTGTGGGCCTAGTCTTGCGCGCATAGAACTTGACAACTGTGATTTTCTATCACGTTGTCTTTTTGTTGAAAAATGAGTGGAATCTGAGCTTTCCTCACGGGGAGCTCGAGGCATAGGTGTATGTGGCTCATGAGGCTTTGCGTTGTATGCTCCTGGGACAGTTCCCATTGACCCAGGATATATTGATTCTGGCTCTGGCCTTGAGTTTGCCACCTGGCCTCTTGAACGCTGACGACGAGGAGGACCTGACGTTGAGGCTTGAATGCGTAACACAGCGTTTTCTTCCCTTAACCTCACCGTCTCCTAGAGGAGAGCTCTTAGATGTTTTTCGCTCGCCAACTGTCTTTTTTCGATGGCCTGACGCCATTCGAGATTATCTTCCTCCCCTCTACCAGATGATCGACTTTGGGAAGGTGTGGCCATCTTTGCTAGTGACTGAATCAAAATAAAAAGTAAAGGTTCCCACAGACGGCGCCAATGTTGTCGCCTCGCGTATCCGGTGGTCCACGTTGCTGCTAGATGGATGGACACGTGATTCTCAACACACAAGGGGTTCTTGATTCAGCGGTTGTACCTGCAAAAGGCATCCGTACAAGGTGTCCGGACGCACCCTCCGATGGTTTTGTTAGTCATGGTAAGAGGGAGAGATATAAATCAGTTGGCCTTTTACTAGGTCTCAAGAGGTTACCAGGGGATCCCCTTCTTCTTCGTGCGAAGGCATATATATGCAGCTTCAGGGGTACTGTTCCTCTCATTAATGGTGAGGAGATATTTTATGTTGTGATGATGACAATAGGTGTCAGTAGGAGCATTATCACCCTACGAACGACTGTCAGAAATCATGGTAGGTGATGCGGCTGTCAGAGATCGTGGGAAGGTGGTCATGTAGAATGATCGTGGGAAGTGACTTGCTATCACTTCATCTTGTCTTCTCACTCTGCAGGTGACAAGATGTGGGTCATGGCTGCTTGTTGTGATTGCGTGTAAGACTTGCTTTACTTTAATTGACCATCCAGACGATTTATATCCGGATGGCTCATGCCGATTATCCGGATGTGTTGTGGAGACTATCCGGATGTCTACGCTCTGCCAGCGTCGTTTGCTCTTCCTTGGATAGGAGAAGCTGAAACGTCGTTTGTCTTTCCTTGAGGCGGTCCGGATAGGATGACTGCACCATGCATATCCTTAGGGGAATCCGGATGATGATGGTCCGGCTGATAACACGTGCCACGCGTCACCATGAGCTGCGTGCCACGTGTTTCCCAAGGGGAGGGGTCCCTACAACTTAGAAACATTTTACAGTGATTTCACTCTAAATTACTTCTTAACAGCTATCTTTCTAATATGTGTATTTTGATCAGTGTCCGTGAATTATGCTTGGAACCAGCTTCTGGCTTCGCTTATAAATTCTGTTCAAAATTTGGTTCCCTCCTCTCAAACTAAAATGATCAATCTTACCTTTCTAAACTTGTCATGCATGGAAGCTACAGTTTAGGCATCTTGCTGATATATTTCTTGTTGGTGTATTGTTTTCAAACCCTCTCTTAGCAAGTCCAACCATTTCAGCTTGCCCCAGCAATGATCAGATTCTCTTACGCAATATCCTAACAACTCGTCTTCGTGAATGGACCCATAATAGAGGTGATCTTTTTCTCTCTGGGACATGTGGGTTAGTTTCTTCTTTAGGAAGTATGCATCTCAAATCTCCCTGCCTCCTAATGATCTCCTTCATTATCTTCTGCACCTGTATAGAACAGAGACAACTTACAAGATTATGGTATTTCCCAAGGTTTTGAAATCCAGATTTAAGATGTGTAAGATCACAAAAAGAAGAAGAAGAAACATTAGGAGGAGTATGATGTGTGGCAAGGTGGCCACTATGTGAGCGAGGTCTGGAGGTCCACTTGAGGCTACATTGCTGAAACAGATTCGTGTGGAGACCTCTGCAGATCGTTGGTAGTCTGGAAAGAAACTGGCTATATTAATTTTAGAGCCCATGTTCACCATGCTATTACTCATTCTCCAGTTTTGGCCCTCAAGACTCTATTTCACCCACTTGCTCATAACTCCCCTCCGGATTTCTGCATCCCAGCTTCTATGCTCTCATATCCATTGTGAGTTTCATATTAAACTCCCCTTTTTTTTGTTGTTTTATCATCATGAGAATCAGTTTCTCATTTTCTGGAGCTTATAGTAATTCATTTCCTTCCCGTGTTGCTGCCCAACCAGTATCTTTTCGGATAAAAACCAATAATGATCTCAAGCCTGCTGCCCATACATGTATCAATTGCAAAGTGGGGTGAAGATCCTTATGCCTTTCAAACATAGTATTTATCTGATCACGAGCCCTCCGTTGGCACTGCTGCAGTCGCCATCTTTATGATGAATCTGTTTTCTGTGGATTCAGGGTCATTTGTTAAGATGCCTCGGAAAATATGATTTGATCGCCAAATGCATTATCCAATGCTCTTGCCATATTACACTCCCAATCGATAATAAATAATGCAGCTGAAAGACATGGAACTAGCTCACTTCCTCCACAAAACGTCTGCGAGCAAAAGAAGCTACCATCAAGTATTTCACGAGCAAACTGAGCTGTCTCCAGCATGTTAATTGAAGATTCCAGTTCTGTCATGGAATCTACTGCCGTAGGAGCTAATAAAGAACCTGCATCCTTAGCCCATTTAAAAGAGGAGGTCATTATAAAAGTCAGTAACTTTTTGAAGACATCCTCAAAAATCAGGATCATTGCATCTCTGGATAGAAAAGAAGCCTAATCATCTTCAATTGAGCCACCAAGGCCAGCCTGGATAAACCGAGAATCAGAAGTTGATTTAGGAATAGCTCAACACCCAGCTCACAGTTGTTCAATAATGGCGCTCACCAGATCCATATACTTCATCTGTTCAGCCTACTATTCAAGCTCAAGAACAGCAGAAGAAAAGATGGGGTTCATTCCAAAACCTGTCAAGTCATCCTCTCCACATGTGCGTAATATCGACTTGCATGACCACCTTGCAATACTTGGAGTCACCGCGCGCCTCATCTGGAGCTGGCAGAATGAGGTAGCTCTCTCGCAGATCTGTACCAGTAGAAACTCTGGCATTAGCTCACCCTCAAGCTTGAACGGTTCATTGCCCTGGGATTCTTACATGATACAGAGAAAGGAGCTGCCGACAAGAACACTCAAACAAAATCTGAAACTTAACTGTGCAACTTTGTTGTGAAGGATAAAAATTTGAAACCAATGATAGTAACCAGTGGCTGCCTTCACTCGTTTGAAGAATTCCCAGAATTTCCACAAAATGTGAAACCAAACAGCAGCCTTGATCCAAAAGATAGCAAGAAAGAATTGGTTCCTGATCAACTATACTCTCTTGCAAACCATAAAGATTTTCTTCCTTTGGTCAGTTTTATGTTTATGTTTCAGTTTGCAAGAACAACTGCAAACTTAAAGTTTATAATGAAGTGAGTGATTTCCAGGGAAAATATATCGACAAAAAGCTGCACTTGAGGAATTTCCGAGTGGGGGCAGCTGTGCTGGTTCCGTTTAACAGAAAACTTTGGATCAATTGGCGTCAAGATCCTCAAAAGCAATCAAAAGGTCGATGGCTGTGAGCAATTTGTCAAAGTCTGAATGAGAGAATAAACTTATTACTGGATCGAATTTCTTCTTAATCTTCTCCTAAAACACATTCAGCCATTCACTATTTGGATATTTAATCAAGATGGCAGAAATTGATCTTTTCAGTATATCTCCGATACCTTCCAAAATCTCCATTATTAGCAATTCTGTCACATCTCCTGATGCTTCGAGTTTGAATGTTATCAGAGCTGCTGCTGCAACTTGGAGTATAAAAATTTCATTTCCATCTTCTAAACTGCTTTGTGTCGTATTTAAGCAAGTCAAACAGGTTAACTTAGAGACTTCTACTGGAATTTCCCCGATCAGTCGACAACTTTGGACATCAAATACCTGCAGTTTTCTCACTTCCAGAGACGAGAAGAGTGGCTTTTATTGGGCTTTTGTATTACGTAAGTCCTCCACATTCTTTGCATACCAAAAATAACAAAAACACTAATTTCAGAAATAGCCAAGGCATATAAGCCTGACTTATCTATATCCCCATTATCAATGCACCTGCTATCTAGGAAGACAGCAGGGTTCTCCATTGCAAGAACACAGCTGGCTGACTGTTTTTCGCTATCATCAATTCTCCAAACTGCAATATATCTCTCACCAATAGCAGATGATAAGATGTACTCCCCACCATCAGTAAAGATCACACAACAAACAGCTCCAGGATGACCAGAAAACTTCTGTATCTTCTTGCGATCAGAAGAATTGGGGACCTTTAATTGAGCGGCTGACAAAAATTGCCTTTGTAGAAGCTCTAAACTTCCCTAATAGGTTTCCTGCACAGCAGATACATCAAGTGCTAATTAAAACGTCACCGCTGCTTGTTCAACTCGGAACAGGAGGTTGGGATGCAGAATCTTTTTCCTCTCGATCAATCAAAGAAGATGAAACCATGATCGAAGAAGCATCTGGATATTGCCCAGAATCAGAAATTAACACTCAAGTCAGTAGGATTCAGCAACTTCTTCGCTTGTGTGAAGGCAAAAGGGCAGTATGTTTCTGTGACACTCGATACTTCATATCATACGCAGACTACTTCCCCTGGTCCGAAAGTATTCTATTTGCTTCTCCAATAAGCTTAAAAGCAGCTTCAGCACCAAAAACTTGTTCTTATATGGATGAAGTAGAAGGGCAAGCTTTCGGTATCACTTCCTGATCATAGCATCATCAGCCGCTTGTTCAACTTGAAGGATTCCATACCAGTCCATTTCAGTCCTATATATCTTGTTTTGGGCAGAACAGCGAAGCTAGGAGTACCATGATCACTAGCATCAAAATCATGCAGGATGAACTGCTGCGGTAAGGCGATCTTGCTGACCTGCTTCCATATGCGTCCTCAAAAGGATGCTGAAAGTATTGCATCTGAAGAGGATCCAGAAAAGAAGGTTGCAGCATTAACCCATGATGCCCATAGATCTTATTCAGATTTTGTAACTCATGTGGAATGCTTTCCCCCATTGATGCACCAGTTGTTCGAGCATTAAAGCTTGGACCAGAAGTAGCGTCAAAAGGCATAGGAATAACAGCAGGAGTAGGGTACCCACCTATAAATTGAGGAGCAAGTGCCGAACTCAGACTATATCCACCCACCCCATACTGCGGAGCAAATAGGCCTGATGGCTGTGTGTTAGGGTAAAATGGACTTCCTGAAGCAATATATGCTGCTGCTGTTGCATACAGAGGAGGGGTGAGTCCAGGAGACTGCGTCATAGGCTGTACCTCAACTAAAGAGAACTTAGGGAGTGCATGGGGAAGTTTTTCCATGCCATTAGAAGGGTAGCTCATTCCTTGAGAGATCACTTGAGCCCGAACTCCCTGAACTTTGTATGGAGAGCTTTGTTGTGCATATGGATGGTGTGGCGGCGCATTCCTCTCATACGATGGTTTCTGTCCTTGTTTATTTGCATTATTCTCAGCAACTAGAAGAATAGATACATTAGGTGCTTTGGTTTTAGACTCCACTCTAGAAACCTCCAATCCAGCGCCCTCACTAACTAACGCACCAACCCCACCTTTATCGCTTGATTCATCTTTAGGTAGAGGCAATGAGCTGTGTTTTCTATCAGAATGTGATGAGCTTGGAAAAGAGTTAGCCGCATCATCCTTATTGGGCATTAACCCAATAGCAGGTGCATCTAGAGTGCATGTGCTTGCAGAAACATCAACAGTGCCTGGACCTGGTCCCGGTAATTTTGAAATTTCAAGAGAAGAGTCATTTAATGAAATGGCATGGACATCAAGATCAAGTAGTTCCTCCGTTGCTGCATGGCTTGAGGAACGAGACTGATTATATACAGGGGATGGGGTGTGGGGAAAGTCCTCCTGTATCAGATCAACCAAACTTTTATGACGACCTGCTGAAGAAGCTGTCTTCTGTCCAGGCATAACTGCACTGCTGGTTTCTGGCCAATCATCTGAGGTTTGACAGGGTGACCTATCATCCTCAGACTCTTCCTTGTGAGTAGATAGGGAACTAGGAGACAAATACAGAGATCCATTTCCACTGTCGTCCAAAAGGAGTTAATCTCCAATTATTGCCGAAACCACCAACATGGCGTACCAGGCGTTGATTCTCCCGTGAAATAAGAGGTGGAGGAAGCCTTGGATTCAGGTTGACGTTAGAGCAGTAGTACGCAAAATAGGCTGGATCAGACCGCAATTGTTCCTCAGACTCAGAATTCTCAATAGCACTGCTTAAACTTGCCAAGCTTGAATTCAGATTGTTCTGTGGAGTCATTAGATTCCGAATAGCAGCAAAAGAACCCTCCATACTAGGTGGTGCACTACCATTTCGATTCGGAACCATATCGCTCTAATCTCCATGCAACCTATGACCATTCAGAAGTAGTCCCAACTCCTCTGCTGCCATACGAGATGTAGATACATGGACCTAGGTCAGATTTTGGATATTCATGTGGCAACGTCACAGCAAGGTTTAGAAGCCCAGACTTGGGATTCATGTATTCTTGAAGGGGTAGAGAATGGAAGATTTCATCATAATGAGCAGGAAACTGTTCTTGAAATAAATGGGAAGAAAGCCAACCCTTCAATTTCAGCTTCTCTTGCCATGCATTTGTATGCTTCCGCCCCTCCAGAGACCCCATAAAGAACTGCTTAATACCAATTTCTACCTCACATCAATCCAAGCAACTGGTAGCTTTAACAGCTTTCTTGTCATTCCCAGATTAGGCACTGCTCCTTTCCAGATTTATCTACTCTTACAAATTCATAAAACTCTGTTGCTTCTTTCTATTTTTTTTTTTTAATTTTGGATCATTCTGGAACCAGTTGAAAGGACATGAGTCATGTCTGCATGAGCCCCATGGCTTGTCGGCTCTGTTCTCGCTGGCTGCCAAAACAATCCAGCCTTGAGCTTCACTTGTCAGCTTGGTTGTGACTATGATCTGCGACCAGCAGTTCTTGATTTTGAGCTATGACTCTAACAATTTCTATGGGAGAGATAAGCCACTCATATCAAAGTTCTCAAGTTGAGGCCCTTTTAAACAAACTTCAGGTTTCAATGTCCACATCATTTCCTTCACAACGAGAAGCCCCTTACTGAAAGATTTGGTGTAGCTTCCATTCCATCTCCATGCCAGAAAAGGTCCTGCAGCTTCCAAGTGGTGGGCAAGACTCGATCACATCTGGGCACAATATTCCTTGGGCCAAGCTGCAAATCTTTGACCAAATGAGCATTAGCTAATATGGTCTTCAAGCTTCTGGCATTCAGAAGAGTGGCAGAGGACAGAGCCATTTCTTCTAGCTCGTAGATTTTGTCACATCAAACACGGCCTTACAGACATACTGATCTTTTTTTTTTTTTTTTTCATCCTTATGATAAGCAAGTAGAGTAGACCATACAAAGTACCCTCCAGTTCTGAAGGTCTTATCATGATACTAGGGCCAACATTTGATTGTTTCTTTTTGTAGATAAGCTCACAGAAGAAGAAAACAGGTGTTATTGCACCAAAGCGTTTTGTACAGAGGCTGAAGAAACAAAATGAGCTTTTTCGCAGCTGTATGCACCAGGTATGTATTTAACATGAAGGGCCTGAAAAGGAAAATGAAACAAACGAAGGCTATTAAGGTTACTGAGATGGCAAACATGTCAGCTATCAATGTCACCAAAGTTGTTCAGTTGATTTGAATCAGAACTCTTCTGTTAAAATCCTTGTGCTTGATGGATCTAATTATTTTGTGAGTCTGATGCGATACCAATGGTGTTCCCATGATTTCTTTGGTTTTGCAGTCATATGTGTTAAACTATAGCTGAGGATTTCTGCTCTTAAATTCTGTATGGTGCTTCTTCAATACAACTCTCACTTATCACACTGATTGCATGATCTTCATAATACCTGTAACCTCCATAAAATGACAGAGATTGGTTTCATCCCAACAAACTTGTTTAATGTTCTCACATGTGCATTAGATGACTCGCAATTGTGACTTGTTTTTTACCAGCATTTATATATAAGATAGGACCGTATTAGAGTGCTTGGATAAATTAGTTTTTTCAATAGACTCATCCGAAGATTTGTGCAACTGAACTAAGCTCAACAGTGTGTTACTACGAGCAGAATTGAGTGAATCGCTGTGGAGATTTTGGGATGAACTAATACCACATGGATTCTGGGGAAGGCTCACAATAAACAAGTGTATAGCCTATGGAGACCAGCCTTCCCCTCATGAATCTACATTATATTAGAAATTTTTCTTCTGGTGTTTCAAATGTAGTTATTAAGTTCATCTTGGGATCTTTTTATGCAAATGAATGTAGTTATCAAATACAATTTTGAGGTGGATTTTCCCCAAAATTACTGGTAGAGGCACTGTAGCTCAAAGGTGGCAGCTACTATGCCCCTTCAAAAATAAAAAATGATCCCCAACCCTGAATTTTTTTCTTTTTTAAAAAAACCTAACTTTATCTTTTTTTTTAACAGAAACAGCCCTTCTCCTCCCCTTCAATATATAGAAAAATGATCTTTTTTTAAAAATCCCAACTATGAAGTTACATTTTTTCCTTTCAAATGCAAATACCCATTACCAAAACTTTTATCAATGAGCCTAGACTCAATGGTTAATCCATAATTGTCTGCAAAGATAAAAACACTTCATTAATTTTCAGTTGTTTGAAATATATATGTATAATGTACATATGTAATGTATGCATATGTGTGTGTGTAATGTTGCTTGCACATCGCTTAAATAATTCTTAAATGAAAGTACCTTCATTCCGCTAAAACCACTTGTGTTCAAATATATGAGAAAGAACCTAAAATTTCTTAATGGAATTTATTGATATTTCTTATTAATGAGATAACTGAAGCTTATGTTTACAAGTTTTCTTAGTAGATAATTTTTTAAAACTTAAAATTCTCTAATTTATATGCAAGTCTATACGAATATCTTTAAGGTCATGTTTGGTTGGGTGGACATAACATATAATAGGATAAGATATGAGATATTATATCATAAATTATGTTTGATTAATAAGTAGCTTCATTTGATTTTATATTGTCTTATACAGTCTTTGGTTTTCCTTTTTGTTTTCATCTTTTTAATTGGAAAAAAATGCAACTTAGGATACTAGGCAAACACCAATTGCAGGCTTAAGTAAATTATTTTTACTTCTCCACAATTATGTAAATTATTTGTATTTAAAATCAAATTTTATTTTTTTAAGTACAAAATAATATTTTTAAGGGTTAAGGTTATTAAATATAGTCTTTTTAAATCTCCCTGAATATTAACTTTAATTAAAAATAATAATATTTATAAGTGATTAAAAATTAGTTATAGAAACATATATACTGTTTGTGAGCTTAATAATTAACTTTTAGCTTATCCGAAGTCAATTCAAACAAGGTATTGAAAGAATTGGAGAACACTTAACTCCAAACCTAGGTCCAAGACACACTAAGATTAAAGCCTAGACTCATAATTTAAATGTAATGACATGTTCCCTCTCATATACCTGTTTTTCGGGTCTACATGGTTAAAAGTGAAATATTACAGTCATTTTCCATGGAAATACGATATTCTTGTTATGTTAAACGGATTACTCACTCCCTTTAATGTATATATTGTCCATTTTAGACATAATTGGTTCTTATGGGTTTAAAATAAATATATATTATAACAAACTTGTGATTTTTATACTTAGTAGGATATCATAATAAACTTTAGAGAGTTTCAATGAATCAAAAGACACCTCTTAAGAGCTGAATAAGATCTTATAATTTAAAAATTATTTAAAAATAACTTTCCCATCTCCTCACTTGAATATATTTTTAAGGAAAAAAAAAAGTATCTTCAATTTAATTTTTAAAAAATGATGAGTTTTAAAATAATATTTAATTATTTTCATGTGTCTTTTATAGAATAGTTTGAAAAGCTATTTCACACTTGAATTCCAAAATCTATTGTTTGTTATAAATTATTCTGAGAAATCGAGAATATTGTTGAATAGGTACTTATGGAACTATGAAAAAAATATAAAATAAAAACAATCTTTAACTTAATATTTTTTTTTCCATTCTCTATCATACAAAAACAATAACTAATTTCAAAATATATAGTTTTTAAAGTAATTTTTATCACTTTTAATTGGCCTATCTCAATCAACTTTCTACTAAGGCTTAACATTAATATTCCTCTTTTAGGTTTATATTATTTCCCTTAATAAATTTTAAAAAAGTTAAATTAAAAAAATCTAAAACTAGGTTTAATTAACTATCTCTTTTAATATAAAATAATAAAATTGAGTTAATATTTTTATTCTATTATTGAGAAAATTCTAAAAAATATGATAAAATCATAATCATCAACGTCCAAATACAAACACGTGACATCAAAATATAGAACATAATAATATTATTTTCACCTAATTAAGCTTAAAAACCAAGTGTTGACTCCATTATATTAATGTTTCACATAAGGGAAAGATGCCTCCGTATGTCAAATAACATTTTTGGTAAAAGTTAGTCATATTTTCCAAATTTTATATTTGGAGAGAAGAAAAACAAGAATTGGAAATTCTAACCTATTCAATGAGAGAATTTGACCTTGCATTTCATGGGAATTGACATGCAGGAATTGTGATTCTTGGGACCTGGTAAAACTTATTTCCCCCAATTGATTCCCCAAGCATCAGGAAGACACAGATACGAAAAATAATAACCAAAAAAAAATAGGAAACGCATTTTTGACATTTGACCAATCAATCGACCAGTTCGTTGGCTTATGGTTTGAAATACCCCTCCCACGCTTCGTTTTTTCATCTATTTCCTCTGGTGCTTGAATGGTTGTGCTGATTCAGCTGCCAAACAGTGATTATCGATGCCATTGCAGCTATTCGAGGGGTTTAGAATGATATTTAGGACCTAGGGCTTCGATTTTGGGACAACCCCTCCTTCAACGTGCGTCATTGCCGATTTGAGCCCTGTTCCCGCGCGCCTAGGGCTTTCATTTGGGTTTGTTTTCACTAGGCTCTGCTTGGTTCTTTCTCTACCAGCCTCGTCATCTTCTTTTTTAATTTCTGATGGCGCCTAGGAGAGAGACGGTTGCCTCTAGGGCATAGGGCAAGCGCCCTACTGAGACATCTTAGCTCGCTCAAATAGAGGCTTGCCAAAGGTTCAACACGGGCCTCTTCACTTCCATAGAGGATTATAAGAGGTACAAGCAGAAGTTCACTCGGAAGAAGGTGGTTCTAGGGAGAAATATTAATTTCTCCCAACTATAGCATTTCGGCTTTGAGGGACTTTTCAGACGGATGGAGTGGCTGCCCATAGTGACTATTTCAGAGTTGATTTTTAAGAAATTAGTTAAGGCATTTTATTCACGAGTGACATATGGACATGGTGGACCCATCATTTCCACCGTTAGAGGTGTTGAGATCTAGCTTGACCCAGAGAGCATCTGCCGGATTTTAGACATTGCTCTAATTGGACTCAAGGTATATAAGTCCAAGGCTTAGCCCACTGTGCTGGGTTTTGAGCCTAAAGAGGCTATTTAGAGGATGTGTGGCCTTGCAAATGCCTAGGGGATGGGCAAATCATCAGCACATAACCTGACGGTGGGCAGCCGAGTCCTTCACCACATGATCTTATCCATCCTACTACGACGAGGCGGCCACTGAGACGAGGTATCCTATCTTGAGGCATTCCTCATAGATTTGATTCTAATGGGGAGACGGATTCACATCGGTTATCTGATGATGATGCACATGATATCATGCTATGAGAGCTCGACCCACGTACTCCCTTATGGCCGCTTCCTCACCAGATTATTCAAGGATGTTGGGGTTGATTTGAGCAGAGAGACAGACTTCAAGGCCCCGAGTATTTATAATACATATGATGAGCAGCCCTTGGGTCAGATGAAGTTTGAGAAGGCCCCCGATGGCTCGTGGATTAGGAGAGCAGAGCGCCCACCAACACAGGCTCGGGGACAGGGACAGGTGCATTCTGGAGTAGAAGAGGAGGTCAAGATTCGTGAGATGGAGAGTGGGTTAGACCCTTAGAGAGATATTGAGCATAGAGAGCCTGCATTTAACATCCATTGACTCCAGTCTGAGAGTGCTCAGTTGGAGGCCACTTTTTCAAAGTCGATGATGTCTGAGCCGACATACATAGCGGGACTATCTTCTCAGCCATCATTCACTGAGCCTCCTCACGCTAGGACATCATCTCATCATGCTCCTCACGCTCCTAATCATACGCCTTGGATGGATTTATCTGCTCAGATCAGCTCACTTGGCACTCGCATGGAGGAGCTTGCAGTAGTCAGCGATACTCAATTCTACTCCATGGAGGATTGCATGGATCAATATCAAACTGCCTCCATTTCTCAGTTTCAGTATCTACAGCAGAGATTTCAAAGTATTGAGGATCACATAGATCAGTAGTGGCTACATTTGAGCATCTCTAGCAAAGGCTTGATTGCATTGAGAGTCGCCAGGACAGTCAACATGAGGAGATGATGGCTTACCTCCGCTCGGTGTTTCCACCTCCACCTCCTCAGCCTTGATTTCATCGAGACCCCTTTCGTTTATTTTTTATGTTGCCAAAAGGGGAGAGATATTTAGGATCTAGGAGACCTACATGCAGATCATTGTCATATCTCTTTCATATGTCTATGTTTCGTGTACATTTGACTTTACCATATATATATAATATGTTATTTTTATGATTTACATTTTTTCATATTTTCTGAGTATTAAATTCATAAATTTTGATTGATTGATCCATGATTGGTTTGAGGTTGTTGATGAACATAGCGTAAATTCAGTTTTTCTTCAAGAGGATTAAACCTCAAAAGGAGGACCAAATCCAAGACTTAGGGCTTCCTTTGAAGATAGGCCAACATATTTAGGACAACCCATTTAATATCACTGAAATAGAGACATGTTGAAGTTAAAGATGGTTAATGGAGTTAATGAGATAAATTGAAGTACAAGGAAACATGTAACGGAAAAAAAACAGAAAGGTTATAAGAGACCTGATCTTATGGGGGGGGTCTCAGAAGCCATTCAAGGCATGGATGGTATGATGACTACCTCGACAGAACTTTTTTTGTTCTTTTTGTAAGTAATTGGGAGAGACCTAGTAGACCTTAATTAATCCATGTTCGACTGGGGGAGTTCTCTTGCTATAACGACTGAAGATGAATGAACTTCTATCAACCGATTAAGTTTATACATGGATTTATATAATGAGATGGATGAACCGATGAAGCTTTATTCTTGTAGATGTAATGTGGGTTTTAAATGGCTACAATTGAGTTTGGTTTCAATGGGCTTTAGTTGGGTTTATATGCTATTTCTTTGGGGTGTTTTTTCATTTTGACAAGGCCATGGTATGTGGTTTTGATGACTCCAATAGATGAGTTTGATGCTATTCGATTTGTATGTATTTATAATTGGATTGAACAGGGTAAGGTATAATGATATAGATGTAATGGGAGTTTAGCTTTTTTTAGGAATAAATTTGATTGTAATTTATTTTTTTGAAGTGTTTATTAGTTTTTCTTAATGTTTTGGTAGTGAGATGAGGTTTTTTTTGTTGCTTCTTAGATGCTGCTCTTGAGCTTGGTTATATTGATATTTAGGAGGTTTATTTGTCATTTGTCTGATGTTTCTTATTTCAGAAAGTATCTATGAGATTCTGGGTTTTTTTATTGCTCTACCTTAGTTTGATATGTTAATATCGATATTAATATAGTTTTTATTTTTATTTTTTTTAATGTTTCTATATTTGGATATGATTGCCTATTTGTTTGCATACACATATAACCTTAAATGCATATGTATTTTTATATATGAGACCATGGGCTCAGTTATTGCTTCACCTTAGTTTGAAGATTTGGGTTTTTAGATGTGTTAATGTCAATATTAATATAGGTTTTTTTTGGAATGTATCTGTATTTGGACATGGTTGCGTCATGCCTGTTTGTTTTATACACCACTACCTTAATGTAGACCCTCAATTTTGTCCCTTTAGCACATGTCTTTAAGTTCATTTTCAGTGCTTCAAAATAGTTCCTTGGTGGCCCATTACTACTCATACGGCTTACCTTTTTCTAAGCCACCTCGGAGATTTTGGTTAAGGGATTATCTGACCCCTTATTGTGACTCTTGGTAGCCTTAATTTAGACTTAGGCTTTTCCGTTCATTTTTAGGATAGCTTTTAGGTACACTTGGCCCATTAGGCACCGCTCTAGGCTTTTAGACACACTAGGCCCATTTAAGCACTTTTAAACCCACTTTTTATATGACTTGCATGATTGCATGGCCTACATGACTTGTGTGGCTTATATGGATTTCTTTATTATTTTTATTTTATTTTATTTTATCTTATTACAAGTTTCCTAAATAATATTTCTTGCCTTTTTGGGCATGAGGAAACGGGCTGTCATCTATTTGGAAGGAGAATCAACAGAATTTTTTTAAAAAAATGAGATTTTGTTTTTAGAAGGATAGCACATATATTATTTCCATGGGAGAATCGGTTATAAAAGGGAAGAAAATAAGAAAGGAAAGTAGATTACAAAAGGAAGGAATGAGGGGATTTTCCTCCAGCAGATTTGAGGTGTTCTTTTAGGGAAGGCTGACATATATACGTGAGAGAAGAAAGGGAGAAGGAGGGAGGATTCTTTTGATTGTGAGGGGTGGAAAGGTGCAGAAGAGCAGGAAAAGGGAGATTGCAGCTAGGAATCTGCCAGGTACGCTTCTTGTTCTTTTTTGATTTTTTTTTGTATTCCCGTTTACATTCCACTCTAGATTCTCTGGCTGTTTTCGAGAAGTTATTCTTGCTGATTGGAGTGGACATTGAGGGCCACTTATTTACGTTGTTGAATCGAAATTTCCTTCAAGCTTGCTCTGCTATGATTGTGTTCTTTATTTCTTAGATTCTTTCTACAAATAGCTGAAACAGAGATTTATAGCTGAGCTTTAATGTTTGTGAAATCTTGGTATAATCTGAACTAAGTTTGTCTTAATGTGTTCAATTCTTCAAGCCATTTTGAAAAGCATAAAATGTGACTTATTCTGATTACCCACCTATCATCTTCCTTTTCCCTGTTTTCTCTTCTTTTCTTTCTTGGTCTTTTTTATGTGCATCTGTATCTACGTTTCTTCCCTTTCTTTACCTTGGTATTCTCGGATATGGGGACCATGAGCATTTCGAGAAAGGTGGGAATTTGATAAAGGCTGTGTAAAACGGGTTTTCTTGGAGTTAAACAGATGCAGAGGTTACCATAGTTCTTAAGGGTTCTTAGTTTATGGCATCGCTTATTCCACCCGGATATCTCAGCGCAATCATACCCGGCCGACATCCCATTTTCTCTGGATGTCTCACAACCGCCATTCCACTCGGATACCTCAACTGCCATTCCACCCGGCCGACATCCCATTTTCTGTGGATGTCTCACAGCCACTATTCCACCTGGATACCTCAGCCGCCATTCCACCCGGCTGACAACCCATTTTCTCTGGATGTCTCACAGCTGCCATTCCACCTGGATACCTCAGCCGCCATCATACCCGGTCAGCATCCCATTTTCTCTGGATGTCTCACAACTGCCATTCCACCTGGATACCTCAGCCGCTATTCCATCCGGCCGACATCCCATTTTCTCTGGATGTCTCACAGCCGTCATTCCACCCGGATACCCCAACCACCATTCCACCCGGATACCTCAGCCACCATTCCACCCAACCGACATCCCATTTTCTTTGGATGTCTCACAGCCGCCATTCCACCCAGATACCTCAGCCGCCATTCCACCCGACCGACATTCCATTTTCTCTGGATGTCTCACAGCCGCCATTCCACCCGGCTGACATTCCATTTTCTCTGAATGTCTCACAACCGTCATTCTATTCGGTCGACGTTCCACCTTCTTCGGATATTTCACACCCGGCGCCTGCCGCCGGATGGGAGAGGAGGACGATTCAACTTCCAATTGAGCTTACAAATCAAGATGTCTTTTAAGTTGAAGCATTTGACAGTTGAACACTCTTGCAGTGAATTGGTCCCTTCTATCCAGAATTTCCCGGCTTCACTTCATGGCAACCTTGCTATACACACCTTCTTCTTTGTTTGCTTCTTTGATTGGGAACTTATTGTTTTAAATTGAATTTTTGAACCTTTGTTCAACTAAACATTCCTGGTTTTGAAAAATTCATCTTAAGTCCTTTTCTAGGTATAAAATCCATATTCGAACATACTCTTACTGCCATTTTCCTTCCGACATGCATTTTCACTATTTTATTTGATTTTCAACCAATTTTCTTGATTTTTCTCGATTTTCAACAAGCATGAACAAACTTCATGATTCCAAACAATGGAATTCATTGAATCAATTCGTGCAAAAGTAATATGGACTTTGGTGGGGGTCCTACATTCTTGATATCTTCACTAATATTGATTTTAAAGGTGATTGTTTGGTATTTAATTGATTTTGATTCCTCTTGGAGATACGCTTGAATTTGTTTCATATTTGTTATTGGGCTAACCTTGCTTCCCATAAAGGCGCTTTAGCTTGTTATCCAGGTACGCTCCTTCTCATCTATTTTTTAGAACTCTATGGACTTGTATGTCATTGATGACCATATCCATATTTGACGTGATTCTTGGATGTCTTGATATATGCCTGATTTGCTTGAATAAAACAAATGTTGTGTGCTACATTTCTACACTAACTTTTATGTTTTATGATAGCGCTTGAAGAGCTGTTTAGGTACGTACCCTAACTCTCCTTTATTGCAATTTGATTGTGTTTGGCATGCCACTCTTTAAAATCACCTAGCCTACTTAGGTATCCATAATTAACTGATTAATGGCCACACTTCCCTTAACTTTGTTAGTAGAGACCTTTAGAGGGCTTAGAGGGGTGCTACCTTTTAAAGGTACCTTCCCAATAGGTAACCTGATCCCCGGACTTAGACTCGAATTTTTCAAAGACATGCTTTTTCTAAAAATTATGGAGTCACATTTTAGGGTTTTTCTTTCTTGTTTTATTTTCCCTTTAAAATAAAAATAAAATAAGTGGCGACTCCGACTTTTCCAAAAATTATTTTTCACAAATAAAAAGCGAGTCTCGTCGATCGAGTGGGGGCACACGTGAAAAATGCGGGTCCACACTTAAATTCATGTGTTGGTTGTTTCATTTACCTTTTCCATTTACACGACGTTAAATGCAATTCCTGGTTACTTGCATGCATAAGAGAGCTATTTTTATTTCCTCAAAAAAATGAAAGAATGGAAAATAGGGTATTGATGTTGTTGGGTAGTTGGAGGAGATATTTGTTGATATGCCCTGCTGTTGAAGCATTTGCATGATATAAGATGTAATTATGCGTCCTTACTTTGACATTAGCATCCTTGTACATCCTGAGAGAAAATGAAACCCATTTCCTTTATTTTGGCCTATTACAAATCTTATATTAGACTATTAACAAAATCTTCCTTTCTGATACATTAATGTTCAGTGTTACTTCTTTGGAATAATTTCTTAATCTGATTTCCTCTAGCACCAAGTAATAACCTGTTGGAAAAGCCCATTGCTTAGATATATTGCATGGTTTTAAAAGGCGCGCTTTAAGTGTGACTAACTCAAAGCGCAACCACTTTGACAGAACTCTTTTTGTTTTATTTTTAAAGTAATTGGGAGAGACCCAGTAGACCTTAATTAATCCATGCTTGATTGGGGGAGTTCTCTTGCTATAACGACCGGAGATTGTTGCTAAAAGATGGTTTAGACCCATGATGTGCAACTCATTTTTATAATCAAAATTTTCTATTTAATCATTAGATTAAGGTACATGTTATATAATTCATATGATTAATATCTCAACGAAATATATATATATATATATATATATATATATATATAATGAAATTCATGTTATACAAATTAACCCTAAAACCATTCATATCTAAATGATTATATTAAATTCAAACTCTTCAAAACAAGCTCACAAATTGTATCAAATTCTATCACCCCTACTTGAAATGAATTGTTTTCGAATAAAATCAATGACAATTCCCCTCATTTGATTAGGATTTTAACTAAAAATGATTTGTATCATCATTCCACTGAAGAAGAGATTATCACAAAATTTACAGATTTTAGGTATAAATTCGGAAAATCATCAAAGAACCAAATGAATACAAGATCGAGACTTTTGTAAGACTTTTGATCATAAGAAACAAATTTAAGATGAATGCATGGGTGCACTTAGGTTTTTCATACTTTTTAATGCATCTTTGAAAACTCGGTTTATCATTTAAAATTTTGATTTCATTAAAACACGAGTTTTATCAATTGTGCCTTAAGCAAAATGTTGTAATATTTGCCTATTAATTCACGTAAAGACCTTGACTAAGTGGTAGAAAAGAAAGGAATTGAAAAAGATAGGTTATCGGGACCAAAAGGCTTAACCAGTCGAGGAAATGGCCAACCGGTCGATCGACCAGGGAACCGGTCGACCGGTTTCCCTATACCAGTCAAGTACCGGTCAAGGAGTGAGCCAAAACAATCTCTCTCATCCAGTAGCTTTCTATTCCCAGTTGAAGTGTCCTAGTGCCTGGTCGACGTCCAGTCGAGTGCCAGTCGAGTTACAATTGAGGAAAATTTTTAACACCAAAACCTTTTATTTCCAACAGCTATTGAACCAGTCGACCCTAGCTCGACCGATCGAGGATGCCATTTATCTTTATTACTCTTTAATTATAAACTTGTTTATTACATATTCATATTAAAAGTATTGCAAACATATAAAATACTACAAAATATTAACTATAAAAATTAAGTAATAAATATGGAGTTATAGATATAAATTAAAAGAGATTTGTAAACAATAATAAATTAATCATTTTAATTTAATATTAAATATTATGGTATTAAATTATCTTAACAAACATGATTAATCTATTTAATGACTTAAATAAATTATCAAGTAAATAAATTGTTCACCAAACTTGGAGAAGCACTTGAATTGAGTATGACCCATTATTTTTCATACACCCAATCTAGACCAAGGCAAAAATTTCAGCTAGAACTTGTGTTGATACAGTGCGAAATAAGCACAATCTAAGTTCGATACATTGGAATTTAAATTGAAATTATATGCATAATTACATATCCCCAAACATATATGATACTAGCCCATGAAAAGAGCTACACTGTAAAAACTAAAAAAGAAGCTTGGTCTCTTATTATCCAACTCTGAGCAGAAATTGGCTTCCTAAAAAACAAACTCTCTTTATCATCTACATTTCTCTTTCTTTCTCTTCTCTTCTTTGCTCTGATGTTAAGCTTCTTCTTTTGAAGTATTTGTATTAGCATTTGGGAAGGTCACTTGGAGGTAGTAGAACTTATTCATTGGGGCCTTTGCCATTGTCAACCATAAAGGGCATTTTCATACCCCATGTTGTGTGGACTTCCAAATGGTAGTGCATGAACCAAACCCCTACAAAACACAAAGTGAATCAAGTTTAGGCATGAGAATTAAGAATAAACATGCCTAGGGTAAACTAGAAGATAAATGCTCACTGTAGTAGCATGGACCATGTTTGAAATATTTCTACAGAGGAAGATAGGCTGACTGAAACATTCTCCATAACTCCTCCTTCTGAAAAAGAATGTGAGCTTTGATAAGATACAAATAGAAATAATCAAAACCTACAACAAGCCACAAAGAATCCAGAATCACAAGTGGAAACAGAAGGGCTTACAAACTATAAATGTAGAAGAAAAAGAATTCAGACTAAACAATCAATTTGTGAGTACCATGGGTCAAGGCCTATAAAATCTTTTTGTTCTATTTATAAATCTATGTAATATAATTAAATGAAGCAACACAGAACCTAGGGCCATAAGGAGATCAAAAACCAAAGAGAACATACCAGCACCTATCCTAGATGAATACTCTATCCATTCTCCAATTGTCACATCCAATGTTCTTCCCAATAGATTCAGAGAGCTTCGCATGCTCCATAATTTACGAAAAGCACGCAAAGCTGCAAATTCATATAGGGGATCACTAGTTAATCATGATAAAGCTCCCATTTCAAGAATCAACGAACCTCAACACATAAATGGAAAATCACCTAGTTTCAGGATAGCACATTCTTTATTGGCTTCATCTGAAAGTGAAAAGGAAAAGCTCCTCAACAGACGCTGATGTACTTGTTTCAATTGTCTCATTCTCCATCACTCCATACTGTCCACATAATTTTGCATTGATGCAAAGTCATAAATCCCTCTTACAAACAAAACAAGTGAACATACTCATACTTTATGAAAATTGGAAGGATGAAATTTGATTGAAAAAAATTATGAAGATAAGAAATCCCAAGCATGTCTTGAGTACAATAGATGTTTTAGAACTGCTACAGTGACATTTGCACTCTTGTAGCATGTTGGGATTCGATTAGCTTCACCCAAGCTAAAAGATGAACTATTCTCAATGGTGAGAACAAACATGTTAAAAAACCTATCCTATTATAGTTTTTAGGCATAAGAAGAAGTATATAAGCATATCTGATTATTTACTCATGACGTTTACTATTGTTTGCACAACTTTATGCTAAAAACCACATGTTTAATGCAACATACTTTACAAAGCTAGTTTCTTGTATAATATTTCTCAAAAAAATCTAATATTGTTTTATGAGGGTATATGAGATGCCTTGAATATATCATAAATAGTAAATTAATTTGCCATCAATGTACTATTTTTTTTAGGTAATCTTGCATCAATATACTAATCTTCAACTTAAGTGTTTTTCAGCCAGTACCTTTAAGTTAATCCATGCATAAGGCAATCTAGTGGGTGTATGAAATGCAGGTAAAAAACGTCGCCTAAATCTTCAGCTAGAATAAGTTGCTCATTCTTGTAAGTTCCTTGAACTAACCTATTTCTAGAATCAGTTGGAAGAATATCAGCAGAAACAAGTCCTCCAAGAACTCTTATGTTGCACTACACCATAGCGATCAAGTGGAAAGGAGAAGCATTAAAAAATTTCAGATGTGAACTGATTAACATTTTCACAATAAATAACACTTTTAGAAAGAGACTAATAAGTAAAAAGTGCAGCCACCACACCTATCAAAATTTAAGAAAACTGAAGCTTTGAAGCCACACAAACTGAAATAACTATCTGATTTGCATGAAGTTGTTGAATTAGATACCTCAAAAAGATTTTTCCTCACATCAACATCAAATGAGAGTTTTTCAAAAAGCAAATGAGCTACCTTTTCAAATTCTGTGTTATTACCCAAGATAACAAGGCTAATAGAGGGAGAGAGAAATTGTGTATCAGAACAATGACCATAGAAATTAAGCAGCAGCATTAAGGAAACACAAAATAAATATTACAACTAGTAGCAGCAAAAAAGGGAAATGAGCAAGCAATTTTTTCAAAAGCAGTTCAAATCCTTCAAGATAGGTAGCCTTGTACACACTTGTACAGTTAGCACATTTGGATTGTACACTTAGTGTAAATGCCTTGTACAATACCGAAATCCAACATGTGTACGATCGAACGCATGCATATGGGTGGGTAAACAATGTTTCCATTCTCATGGATTAGGGAAAATGAGCAAAAGTTCACCCTCATTTCGATTCATATTCATCATTAGTAGGGGAGCTAATAGAATTAATTAACATGGTAGACATCAACTAAAATTCATGCAATGAGTGTGTAGTCAAGCAATATGTGTGAGGAATGTCCCCCACGATTGGAAAAAGTAAATGAGTAAGTTTTTCAAAATCACGTGAAATCCCTTAATATACACATCCTTGTACACCCTTGTACATTTAGTACATTGGCCTTATACACTTGGTGTAAATGCCTTGTACAGTTGGACAAATTTGACCTACATACACTGAATGAGTGCATATGGGTGGGTTAACCACATTCCAATGAAATGGCTGAGTGAACAGGGGAAAATCAAACCCAATTTAGGTTCCTATTCATCATAAGTGCGCTAGTAGATTCCAATGAATGTGTACGAAAGGAAATGAGGAATGACTATGAAGAATGTCCCCCTTAGAAAAAAGAAGTGAGCAAGCAATTTTTTCAAAATCAATTCAAATCCTTCAAGATAGGTACCCTTGTATACACTTGTACAATTAGCACATTTGCATTGTACACTTAGTGTAAATGCCTTGTATAGTACCAAAATCCAAGATAGCTACAACCGAACGCGTGCATATGGGTGGGTAAACAATGTTTTCATTCTCATGGATTAAGGACAAAGAGGAAAAGCTAATAGAATGAATTAACATGGTAGACATCAAATAAAATTCATGCAATGAGTGTGTAGTCAAGCAATATGTGTGAGGAATGTCCCCCATGATTGGAAAAAGTAAATGAGTAAGTTTTTCAAAATCACGTGAAATCCCTTAAGATACACACCCTTGTACATTTAATACATTAGCCTTGTACACTTTATGTAAATGCCTTGTACAGTTGCAGGAATTTGACCTATCTACAACTTAACGAGTGCATATGGGCGGGTTAACCACATTCCAATGCCATGGCTGAGTGAAAATGGGGAAAATGAAACCTAATTTAGTTTCCTATTCATCATAAGTGCGCTAGCTCATCCTCAAAGCTCACCGTCTAGATGATACCCATTTCTTCTCTAGACTATAAACCCAACAAGCAAATTATAAAGTGAATAATTTTCAGACAGGTGAAATGCCATTTTTGAGGAGATCTTTTCCATAAGATTCTATGTAAGTTTCTTGAATTTACTTAGGTTGTGCTACATTCCTATGAGCCAAGATGGATATGATCAAAGCCTTATTTATACCCCACCCTGCTCCCAAAAACACTCTGTTATCAAGTTCAAAATTTTTTAAGAACACCCCAACACGAAATCAAAATGGATGTCTTTCTTCAAACCTTGCACTGACCAAACTTCCACCACATCATCAAAGGAACCAACATGATCAAATCAAAAAGTGAGAAAATAATGCACACCCACCGTCATTTGGATTTGGGAATGATGATGATAAAATACATGCAAAGGCTTTTCTGAGTTGCTCACAATCCTCGGCTACTGAAGAAACCGAATGGGGGACATTCACAATTGGCATCATCTTTGAGCATGATGTTTACGAAGGGAGAGAAAGGGGTAGGAGGATAGTGACCCTTTATGCCCTTTATGTTAGATTTTTCAGTTAGGTGACATGGCATTTCAAGTTTACCACTTGTGAAACCCATTAATTTACAACCATCTAACTTGGAAATTTGAAGGGTATATTGGTCAAATAATATCTCATATCCTTTCTATTAATTATGTGAGATATATGGACCAGATCTTAATTTTTGGGCCCAAAACACAATTCTCCCAATAATAAACTCATTAACCCTAGAATTTTATGCATAAAAATTGGTTTATAATAGCTTTATTATTATTATTTTGCATATAATTATATTTTTATAAAAAAATTTCATTATAAAAATGACATTCAAATCAAGTGACACTTTGTATTGAATTTATTAATGAGTTTAACAATTTTTAAAAATAATTTGAAACTAAAAAAATATATCTAATCATTAAAAAAAAAAAAGATCAAAATCGATATTTTATGAATTATAAATTTACTATTTCTGCTATACATACAAATACATATTTTGAATTTAGGTAAATAAATTATAAATTAAGACATAATTAATAATTTAAAATTTTTAAATGATTTTAAATATTTTTAAGAATAATTTTGAATTAAAAAAACTAACCTAATTAATTGCATATTAAATAAAAATGATCTAGAACATTATTTTTGTAATTCAATACTAAATATGTACATGAAATGATAACATGACTCATTTACATGTTAAAAAAGTTAAATATGATTCAATATGATTCAATATTCATTTTAAATAAAATATTGTTAAAATTTATTATTTTAAATTATTATTATTTATTTTTAACCAAAAAAAATTATGAAGATGTTAATATCCTTATGTTTCCAACATACAATAAAATAACATTTTTTTATAAAAAAAATATATATATAATTTATGATTTTATTATAATATTATCATTCATATTTTACTATAAAATTTTTATTTTTATTTTATTTTTAATTATAAAACCATTTTTATTTTTAATAAAACTTGAATTAAATTTAGTTTATATTATATAAATTGAATTTTCAATGTTTTTACAAAGCTTAAAAAAAAAAAAACTTTTCCAAAATAGTTTTTTTTTTTTTAAAATAATCTATTTTTAAAAATAACTTGCTAAACACCCTTGTTTTTATAAAATACTAAAAAACTATTTTTTGTTCTTCAACTTCAAAAAAAAAATTCATAAAACATTAATTGTGGAGATAAAAAACCACGGGGTCTAAGATCTCAAATCTAAATTCATTATATGAGACCAAGTCACATAGATTTACTTAACTACTTTATCCTAAAAACTTACTCTCTAGAACTTACAACTTAATCCACGTCTATAATGCAACAATCTTCAATTGCTTTAGTAAATACACCTCAGCGTAGCTGAAGGGATGCAAGTCTTCAAACAACCCAAGATTCAACACTTTGAATCATTCTTGAGAGATTAGGAATGGTATGACAAGTTAGGTTAAACCTCTCGGTGAATATCTTTGCAAGTGTCCAACCCTAAAATGATTATAATAAGGTTTACATAGGCCTCCAAGCCCTAGGGAATCAGCATCCTAAAGTTTCCAAATTCAATATGCATGATTATCCAAAAAAATATTCAACCATATTCTAGCAAATTCTACACAAGCTCTCAAGCGCATTTACCCATTGCTCAAGTACCTCGATCACTTGAACGCTAGATAAGTGCTTGAGCAATCCCGAAACTTGAGTGTTGTTTCCATTGCTCAAGCAACCTTGACTTTTTAAAAATAGTAATTTAAGCTTTTTAAATTGAATAAAAAAATACCAATCAACTTTTAACTCATTGAACACCTAACTTGCCACTATCCAAACCTTTTTCAGAGAAAGACTCAGGTTGTTGTTCGAGGAAAAATCAGTCTGTGTTTTGGAGGTAATTCAGGCTGCTGTTCGAGGTAAAAATCAGTCCGGTTTTGGAAGAGATTCGGGCTACTGTTCGGGGTTTTATCAATCCAGTTTTTGGAGGAGATTTGAGTTTCTGTTCAGGGTGAAATTAGTTCGATTTTTTTAGGCGATTCAGGCTGTTGTTCGAGGTAAAAATTAGTACAGTTTTTGGAAGAGACTCAGCCTTCTGTTCGGGGAAAAATCACTCTATGTTTTGGAGGCAATTCAGGCTGCTGTTCGAGGTAAAAATCAGTACGATTTTGGAAGAGATTTTAGTTGTTGTGCGTGGTGAAATAAGTCCATGTTTTCGAAGAGATTCAGGCTAGTATTCGGGGTGAAATCAATCCGTGTTTTGGAAGAGATTCAGGTTACTATTCAGGGTGAAATTAGTCCGTGTTTTGAAAGAGATTCGGGTTGTTGTTCAAGGTGAAATTAGTCTGTGTTTGGAAGAGATTTAGGCTAGTGTTCAGGGTGAAACCAGTCCGTGTTTTGGAAGAGATTCAGGTTGTTGGGTTTCTCTTTCTCCATGTTACACAACCACAGACAGTTCACCTAGACTGCCACTCATCCAGTCTTCATTCGCACATCTACCACTTTGAGAAAGACACAATCCACGCCATTGCTCGGAAAGGTAAGTTGGAATTTTGTTCTATTTAAATCTTGATTTATTACATTAAAAAAATGTGTTGATCGTCATTGGGTTGAGGCTTCGATTTATTGTGTCAGTTTGATAGAGTTGGCCTGGCTTAGTTTCAGTTTCGAATTTGTTAGATTAAATTGGAGAGGTTTGAGTTTAAATAAAAAAAGTTTGGGTCTAGTTTAGTTTCAGTTTTGGCCCTATTCATGTACATGTGTTCTTTAGAATGTTGATAAATTTTATTGTGGGTGCTTTCATTTAATTCTTAAGATTTTCAACTTTAAATTTTCATTTTAGTAAAATCCTTGACATGTCATTAAATTGATAAATTGTTGATCTGATTGGTTCCTATTAATTACTAAATTATAATTATGGGTTTTAGATAAAATCCAAGCCATGTTCTCAATTGTTTTTTTTGTTAGTTTGGATAATTTTATTCAATCCCTCAGTTTTAGATTATTCTGTTATAAATTTAATCCACATAGTTGCCTTAGTTGTTAATGTTCTTAATTGGCTCATGTCTTTAATATCTTATGTTCTATTTTTTTTAAACTCAAGTGATGTCTTTAGGATTAATTTATTAGTTTGATTTATTCTTGCCAATTGTTAAGGTTGTCTACAATTTTAATTTTAGCCAAAAATCCATAATTATTAAGTTATTTAGAATTTTTGTCTTAGCTAAAATCTAGACCTATTCTAAGTTATTAAGTTGATAGTTCGATCTACCTTGCTATTATTTAGTGTTTAGAATTTTAGTTTTAGTTAAATCCTTGCATGTTCAAGTTGATAATTTTATTTAGTTTGATTGGTTCTTATTTAATTCCTTACTTTCCAAAGTTTAATACATAATTGTTGATGTTGGCTTCCTTATATTTGATTGAATTGTTAGTTTCTTATCTTTGACACTTATTTTATAGGCACCTTAGGGAATTCTTAAGTTTGAACTTTCTTTTAGAAAATGTTTTCTTTATTAAATTGACATTTTGAGTTGAATCAAATTTTCTTTTTCCATCATAAGTTTGGCTCCTTGATCCCAAATGAAAGGTAGCCAAAAAGAGGATCCAATTTAGTTTTTCTCTTATTTTCAAAACCCTCTCAAGTTAGAAATCAAAAATCTCTATTTTGTGTCTATTGTATGGGATTTAACAAACCATTGGGTCTTTTTTTTTTTTTACTTCCCTTTAAGTCATTTTCAAAAGCATTTAAATCACCAATAAAAGGTTTTAGAAAACATTCATTCTAGCTTTAGGCAAAGAACACCCTTTCTATTAAAATAATGTAACTAATTTCATTTAAGTTGCATTTCTCCTTTGTTGGTTTTTCAAAAATTTGGTTTTTATCCACATAGGTTTGGACTTGTGCTCCCAAACTAATGGGGATACATAGGTAAAACTTACGGAAATTGAATGGGGACTTGATGGAACCCCTATATAAGACAATTTTTCAAAACTCTTCATTGCTGCCAGTTTTCACTCAACCACTGACCCTTTAGATTTAAAATTCGTTTTAGCAACTTTAGAATGTTTTAAAATTTTTCTAAAACTTGTATGATTTTCCTCACTTCTTGAACTTGAATTTAAAATTTCGTTTGAGTTAGAAAGCAATTCTGGAATAGAAGATATAAACAAGTTTTTGGGGGGGCTTCGTTTTCACCCAATTCTAGACACCCGAGAACTTTTTGCAAAAATAAAATACCATACGACTTTTTAAATATGATTAAATATTTTTTGCTTAATTCTAGGCTTCTTGAAATTGATATTAGACACATAAAATATTGAAAAATGTGCCTTTTTGAGGGAGATTATATTCATACCTACTGTGCATGATGGAATTTGGATATCTGATTAGTTGGAGCGTTTTTTGAGTATTATCCGACCCTGAATTTATTTTTCCCGGTTATATAGACACCTTGAACAATGTATGTGATTTTTTGTATGATTTTATGTTATGTAATATTATTTTTTTTTAAATTTATGCATGCCACTATTTTTTATCTAATCTGGACCTTCTGGAACTTTTGGGCGTCTTTGCTACAATTTGACATTTGAATGAGTGTTTGGATTTTGGTATCTTGTTCTAGATGTGTAGGAGTTGTTTCCAGAAATTTTTTGTGATTAAATTCCACTCCAAGTCCTTTTTTAGAAATTATTTTTGTGATCCTCTCTTTACTATATGCATGCTGATGACTCAGTACTTGCTTGAATTGGTATTCTTTTTGGAGTCATTTGATTTATCTTAGCTTGATTTTGGCTTTGGCACTACATATTAAACATAATAAAGGTGTTATATAATATATACTTGTCCTAACCACTCTAGCCTTTTTTTTTTTAGGAATCTTATAAATTATGCATGTTATCCAGGTATGCTCTCTATCACTACTTTTCGGGATTCCATGAACATGCATGTTCTTGTTAGCTTTATTTATGCTTGATGTGATCCTTAGGTGCTTAGATGTATGCTTGATTCGCTATAATTAAATACATGTTGTGTGCTATATTTTTATATTTCTATATTAACTCTGATGTTTTATGATAGCGCTTGAGAATTAGTTCGGGTACACATCCTAATTCTCATTTATTGTGATTTAATCTTGTTTGGCATGCTATTTTTTTAAATCACCTTAGTCTACCTAGGTATCTTCAATTGATCAATTAATTGCCACATTTCCCTCAACTTAGTCAATAGAGACCTTTGTAGGGCTTAGAAAGGTGCTACCTTTTAGAGGTACTTTCCCAATAGGTAACTTGATCCCTGGAGTGAGACTCGGGTTTTTCAAAGACACGCTTTTCCAAAAACTATGGAGTCACTTCTTTAGGGTTTTCTTTCTTGTTTTATTTTCTCTTTTAAAATAAAATAAAATAAGTGGTGACTCCGACTTTTTCGAAACTAATTTTTCACCAAAATAAAAAGCGAGTCTCGTCGATTGAGTGGGGGCGCAAGTGAAAGATGCGGGTCCACAAATTGGCGACTCCACTGGGGATTTTGAGGATCAAGCTTGAACACTAGTTGAGGAAAATGTGGCATTTAATTGGTCGATTAGAGGGTACCTCATTTTTAAGACAAGGTGATCTAATCTACTTGCTTGTTTGGGTTGCTATCTTAACATGTTTGATTGCCTTGAATGATCACTTGATTGCTTGCTCACTTCAGCATGATTCACTCTCACATATGCTAGATAAGACTTTGTTTGTATGATACCTATCTGCTTGGTATGACTGCTTGTTGCATGAAAACCCTTGCTCCTACATGATTGTATGATTGCTTGTCTCTGTTTACCTTCTCACTTTAGATCTTAGGTTTTTCGGATGCACCCACATCCTTCACTGTGCACTTTAGATTATCCCTGAGCGTTGAGAGATGAGAGAGCCTTTGCCATTAAGAAACCCCCTGGGAACATGAGGAAGTGCATGTGTGGAGGTGATAACCACCTTGCACGGAAGCACCCCATTTCCTTGGAAGTGTGCAGAGGGTTGCGTACTGCCAGAGGGTACAATCGTTTCTGCTAGGGATCCTTTAACCCACCCATTTTATTTTATAGAGTCATCTCAACCTTGTAGGTTAGCTTATACCCAATTAGGATTTCATTCCTACACGTGGGTGCATCTGTGGACCTTCAGAGCTGCCTAAGTTACAGTTGGGTTCGGTTACCCTCTCTATAGTCTCATTTTGGTATGATGAAATACGAGTATCAGTTTGAGTATACATAGGTTGTATGCTTGATTACTTTTTAGTTAGTTCCTACAGAGCTGTTCTCCTGTACAGCATCTCACCCAGTGTTTCCCTGTTTATAGGAGTATTTTCGTGCCCAATCTGGATTCGCCTTCATGGAATGGGGTTAGAGGCAGGTTGACTAGAGCATCAGATCAACCAGACCAGAGAGTAGATCAGAGAGATATGGACTCACAGGTAGTCATTGTTGACCAGTTTGTCGTGACCATGGCTTCGATTTAGGAGGCTAGAGCCAGCCTCAGCCAGAGGATAGATGGGCAGCAGACCCAATAGATCCCGCCTCAGGATAGCGCACAGTATGACTCTGCAATACCACCACCACCTCCACTCAATTAGTAGGTTCCACACCCTCCACAGTATGTTTTGCATAGTCAAACTAATGTTACTCCACCTCCTATTGTAGCGATCATTCCAGCCTCAGAGGATGCACATGCTCGTATGGATAGACTTGAGCAGAGGATGAGACATATGAGGGTTTCAGATGGAGCTATCAGTTGGAATGATTTTGATGGAGCACTGGTGGCCAGTTTACCGGCCCAGTTCAAGATGCCAGAGATTGAGAGGTATACAGGCATAGGTTGCCCTAAGATTCATTTAAGGCTATATAGTAGTGTGATGAGGGCCTACGAGTTGGATGAGGCCCACTTGATCATGTTTTTCCCCATGTCCTTGAGTGGTGCAGCACAGCATTGGTTTGCTTCCTTAGATTCATCGCGCTGTAGGACTTGGGATGATTTGGACCAAGAGTTTTTGAGACAATTTGCATTTAATACTGTCATTAACATCTCGAGGAGAGAACTAGAGGCCTTGAGACAAGGACCAGAGGAGTCGGTGACTTCGTTTATTTCCCGATGGAGGGAGAAGATTGCACAGATTGTTGATCGTCTTTTAGAGAAGGACCAGACTAGTATGATTTTGAGGAGCTTACAACCCAGATTTGTCAGACATTTGATGGGATCTCCTCATACGGATTTTGGATTCTTGGTACATGCTCTATATGGTATAGAAGAGGGCATTGCTTGAGGATTGTGGCCCGAGTCTTTCCCTTCTAACTCGAGGGGAAGAAGCCCTCAGAAGGACAGAGACCAGGAGATGTGGGTACTATTAGTTCAGCAAGATCGATATCTTCTAGGCGCTATCAGACATTTGGGTAGACTTCAGGAGCCTATTACCCACAGCGTTATGTTCAGTATAGACCGCCTAGGCCCATGGCTCCTACATATTTACACCCAACCCTAGAGCTTTTTTTTGTTGCACAAGTCTTAAAGAGACCTATCTTATACCCTCGGCCCCGAGCCCCATAGACTACTATTCCTCTTGTACAGAGGTTGACATGATAGTTCTCCCAGCTAGGTATGCCTTTGAGTCAAGCTTTCCAAAAGCTCATGGAGGGTGGTTTGTTGACTCAGTTAGCTCTTAGGCCTGTACCCCAGCCCGTGCCACCGCGCTTCAAGATGGACATGCATTGTTCCTACCATCAGGGTCCAAGGCATGGCACGAATCATTGTTCCGCCTTAAGACATGCTATACAGGACTTGATAGATCAGGGTCTGGTTAACTTGGGGCAGCCAAGTGTAACCACAAACCCTCTATCGACTCACTCTACGCATGCAGTGCCACCACCTCCAGGCAGTATCCATCACATAGATTTTGAAGAGGATGACAACATACACATGATGAGTTGGGATGATGGATTTCCAAAGTCGATTGTTTTGGATGATGGTTATGAGGTTGACACAATGGGTTCTCAGACTTCAACTCCATTCAGTTTGATTTCAAATTGGGTACCATTTGAGTTGACCCCTTGATTACTACCAAAAAGTGCTATTTTGTAGACCTAATTATAATGGTTTTAAGCACCTTTGAGTAGTAATCATATTCATTTAACCCAATTAATTCATTAAGGTCCTTAGTAATTGGTTTTAACCATTTTGTGGCAAGTTTACATGTTTATATCAGCTTATGAATCAATTCAAGCATGCCAAATGATGGAGGAGCTACTTGGATAAGTTAAAGCAAGCTTTTAGCTACACCAAAGCAAGCCAACAAAAGGAGAAAAGCAAAGAGAAGCAAAAAGAAGCAAAGAGGAAAATAGAGGACAACAGCTGCAGTCTTCTTTGGCACTTTTGGAGCACTTCCCGAATTCCATTTTCTACATGCTATATACCATTTCAAAGCTCAGGAAGTCAAGAATCCAACGCTTCAAACCGTGTACGATTTGGAGCTGAAATGAGGAAGATATGGCCTTCGGAAGACAACTGCTCCAGGCTTATGCGAAAATTTCGCAAAACACCTTCCAAATTCGCACAGCCCATGCGTGGTGCGAATTTTCCTCTATTTTTGCCGACTCCACACGAGATCTTTTCTTTTGGATATTTTTGTATAAATTTCCATTCTTCTCCTTGTAATCCACCAATCATAAGATTTCTTAGCTAAGAAGGTTGGAAAAACTTCTCTATTTATATCCCCTTGCATCCGTTGTAACATATATTGATATATAAATATATAAATATAGAACATGCGTGTTACGTTTTACAGAGAGCTCTCTCGTTTCTCTTTTCTCTTTACTATTTTATTTTCTTAGTAGCCAAACAGCCTCTGAGGGCTTTTCCTCAGAGGATGATTGGCTAAAACTTTTAGTTTCTCAAAGTATGGATGTTATGTGATGGCTTGGATGCACTCCCATGGAAATTTCTCGCACCTGGAAGGTAAGGTAGTCGTTTTTCATTAAAGGTTCATTAATGCAAAGTTTGGTTTTTATTTCCTTTGGACAACTTCCAACGGCCAATACTTGATAAGCTTTTGGATTTCTATCCATTAGTTATCTCCTACGAGCTATTGGAAGGTGAGGTTTTCAATTCCAAGTTTTGCATTAATCCGTTAGAACCAATTTCAATGGCCATTGAAAGGTGAGTTTATCACCTGGAATGACTTTGAGTTGCCAATATTTGGTAAGCTTTTGGCTTTAGACCATTAGTTATCTCTTACGAGCCATTCAAAGGAAGTCTAAGGTGAATAACCATTGATGAAATTCACTACCATCTGTTTTGCCATTTTAAAGGATTAAAACTTGATTTGCTAAATCCATACCGGTTCGGGAAGCAAGCATCACCATAGTTGCAACCCCAACGCGAGGAGTCTATCCTGAGATTTCCAATTTGCATAAGAGCCAGAGCATAGCTATCCTATCTTTGAGAAACTTGTTTTTACACCCTTTCATTTTAGTCTTTAATGTTAGCTTAGATTAGTTTAAATCTTTCTAAAACATTTACATCTTCTTTTAAAGCTAACATCCATAAGAAAATCACCTATTTTCCTAATTTGAATATCACTTGTGTTTGCGAAAACCCTTCCCAGTGAACGATCCTAGAACCACTATGCTATAGTAGCTTGGCTACTTTAGTAATAGTATTCAAGGTATAAATTTTGTTGATACGCCTTTAAAGCTAAGCTACCATGAGTCGAATCACCCCTACTACACCTTTGGCTACAGCACGTCAAGGCTCATCAGTCTCATTTATCCTACGACCAGATGATGATGATTCAGAGGGGAGAGATGTACAAATTGTGACCCACAGCGGGAGAGTAGCTCAACCCCCTCCTCTAGTAGCCAGACCATTTGATGGTGCAGTTTCTCATGAGAAGGTCAGGAGAGAGGATGATGAGCTACTAAGGTAGTTACAGAGTACACAAGCCCGCATATATATTTGGAGTTTGCTAACATCTTCTAGTACTCATAGAGATGCATTGATTCGGGCTTTGACCCAGATCCGCATGGAGACCACCACTACCCCGGAGGGATTGATTCATATGATGACGGTCGACAGGACCACATGTATTGTGTTTTCAGATGATGACTTTCCACTAGAGGGTTTAGACCATACACTCCCTCTATATATTACAGTTGGTTGTTCAAGCCACAGAGTTCCATCCGTCCTATTGGACAATGGTTCGACTTGAATGTCTTCCCATTGGCTATTGTTATTGCCCTTGGTTATGCATCTTAAGACTTTGGTGTCTCTACCCAGACGGTCAGATCATATGATAGTACTAAGAGGGAAGTCATGGGTACTTTGATGATAGAGTTGTTGATTGGTCCAGCTATATTCCCTATACTATTCCAGGTTTTGAGGATTCACACATTCTTTAACCTACTTCTAGGTCGACCATGGATTCATAGGGTCGGGGCTATTCCATTTTCCCTTCATCAGAAGGTGAAGTTTATACATGATAGGTAGGTCATCACAGTACAGTCTCCTAGAGATATGTTTGCCTCTTCCGAGCCGGTGCTTCAGATTGGTCATAGTGAGGATGACCTATTTCTGATCGGGTTTACATTTGATGAAATGCTGACTCTTGAGGTTGAGGACTTCTACAGAGATTTTGTAGCTATGTCATTTGATCAGCATAGCAGTACGGTGGTACTCGACATGATGAGAGGTATGTCTTTTATGCCTAGTTTAGGGTTGGGACGACGTCAGCATGGACCCATGGATTTTGTGGTTACTATCGATCATGATACACCATTTGGGCTTAGGTTTGTTCTTATTGAGGCTGACTATAGATACATGGCACGACTGCACAAAAAAAGAGTGAGAGCCCGTTTGGCTGCACACTATTCGATTATCCTGTTCATCCTTATAGAAGTAGTTTGGCAGACCACTTCGTTAGGGGATCAGAGGTTCATCCATATATGAGGGATTTTGGCGTTGTGACTGATATAGAGAAAATGGATGAGCTTCAGCATCAATTTCACCATTTGCAGTTAGGAAATGAGACTTCTGGCGCACCAGTTTCAGTGATGATTGCTCATTCGTCACCAGATCGAGCCAACTTCTTATCTTTGTGCTTTCTAGAGTAGACTACTGATTGTGGAGTAGATGTTGAGCCTACTGGACTAATTGATGGAGTTGTTCCTCGTGATGAGTATCAGGATGAGATGGATATGACAAGTATGAGTCAGATCGTCGAGAGGGTTCAACTTGAGTTTGTTTCACCATTCAACCTATTTGGGGTGTCTGCTATCGAGGTTGCTGAGGAGCTCCGGAAAGTCCTTGCTCTAAAGCTTATGGAGGATGTTGTAGTTGGTGATGATTTGTTTGAGGACACTTTTAGCTCTATTGAGGGAGCGTCCAACTTTGTGGACACATCTCTCTCATTTGACATTTTATCGGGATTCATTTCCCGTCCTGACGATGTTTATGATTTCGCATCTATGGATTTGAGTGTTTTTGAGTATTTGCCTATCTTTTGTGATAGTATTTGTATATCTGCACCCTACTCACTCACTCCACAGATACTTGATATAGATGATGAGATCTCACAGCCTGATTCAAATATAGACTCTTTTAATCATGGCTCAAATCCCATAGATGAGAGAGTTTCACCTGCTACAGGGGATGTTGAGATTGTTGATTTTGGCACAAAGGATCAGCCTAGAGAGTTGAAGATTGGTTCACCCATGTCTATAAATGAGAATGATAGACTTATTCATTTACTCAGGTCATACTTGGATGTTTTTGCATGGTCTTATGAGGACATGTCGAGTCTTGATCCCTCTATAGTCCTACACCATTTGCCTATTTTGCCACATGTTAGACCAGTTAAGCAGAAATTGAGGCGATTGCACCCACGTTGGAGTCTACAAGTGAAAGAGGAAATTCAAAAACAACTTAGTGTTGGATTTATATCAGTGGTTGAGTATCTAGAATGGTTGGCTAATGTCGTCCCTATTCCCAAAAAGGATGGCAAAGTTAGAGTTTGTGTTGATTTCAGAGACCTTAATAAAGCTAGCCCTAAGGATGACTTTCCTCTCCCACATATTGATTTGCTGGTTGATAGCATTGAAAGTCATTCGATGTTGTCTTTCATGGATGGATTTTCGGGGTATAATCAGATTTTGATGGCTCTAGAGGATATGGAGAAGACAACTTTCATTACCAAGTGGGGTACCTACTGTTACAGAGTTATGCCATTTGGGTTGAAGAATGCAAGTACTACTTATCAGAGAGTCTCTAGCACTTTGTTTCATGACATGATGCATAGGGATGTGGAAGTTTATGTGGATGATATGATTGTGAAATCTCGAGGCAAAACATATCACCTAGCTGCTCTAGAGGGATTCTTTGAGAGGATTTAGAAATTTAGGTTGAGGCTAAACCCCAAGAAATGCACTTTTGGAGTGACTTCTAGGAAATTGTTGGGGCATATGGTTAGTGAGCGGGGTATAGAGGTTGACCCAGATAAGATCAAAGCCATACTTGACATGCCTGTGTCAAGGACTGAGAAAGAGATCAAGGGTTTTTAGGCAGGTTATAGTACATCAGTTGTTTCATAGCCAGATTGACAAACATATGTGAGCCCATTTTTTGTCTTTTGAAAAAGAATCAACCAACAATTTGGAATGATGATTGCCAGATTGCATTCGAGAAGATTAAGGAGTACTTGTTTTCTCCTCTTGTTTTAGTGTCTCCTAGTTAGGACGCCCACTTCTTCTATATTTGCCAGTTTCATACATGGCCCTGGGATGTATGCTAGCTCGGCTTGATGATTCAGGGAAGGAACGAGCTATTTACTATCTGAGTAAGAGGATACTGGAGTATGAGATGAGATATGTTATGATTGAGCGTATTTTCTTAGCATTAGTTTAGTCTACCAGGAGATTGAGACATTACATGACTGAGTATTCAATGTGTTTGATTTCTCCACTAAATCCGTTGAGGTATTTGTTTGACAGACCTGCATTGACTGGTAGATTGATGAGATGGCTCGTACTTTTGACAGAGTTTGATATTCAGTATGTTTCTTAGAAGTCTATTAAGGGAAGCATTGTCTCCGATCACTTAGCCTCATTACCGATATCTGAGGATAGACCGATTGATGATGATTTCCCAGATGAGGAGTTCATTGCTATGACTAGCTTATCAAGTTAGCACATGTATTTTGATGGTCTAGTTACCTAATCAGGGTTTGGGATAGGCGTTTTGCTGATATTCCCTCAGAGTGATCATATTTCGAGGTCAGTTCATTTGGTGTTCTTTGATCGACATCCCTCCACGAACAACATAGTTGAGTACGAAGCTTGTATCCTTGGTCTAGAGACTGCATTGGAGTTGGGCATTAGACAAATTGAGGTATTCGATGACTCCAATCTGATACTCAGACAAATTCAGAGTGATTGGAGGACTAGGGATGTAAAGCTTAGTTCATATCATGCTTATTTAGAGTTACTGGTTGGAAGATTTGATGACTTGAGATACACTCATCTACCTAGAGTATAAAAACCAGTTTGTTGATACCTTAGCTACCTTAGTTTCTTCTGTAGACATTCTGACTGATGTGGTTATACGTCCATAACTGATTGAGTCGAGGTTTGCACCTGTTTACTATTGTTTGATTGGAGAAACAGAGGTTTAGGATGATCTACCTTGGTATCATGACGTTTATCAGCTTCTTAGATCTAACACATAACCAGAGGTTGCCACAGCCAAGAATCGGAGGGCATTGAGGCAGTTGACCACTAGATTTGTGATTTGTGGAGAGACTCTATATAGGTGATCGACTGATGGTATGCTTTTATTATGTTTAGATCGAGCCTCTATAGATTGAGTGATGAGAAAGGTTGTGGTTCACACATGAGAGGACACATGTTGGCCCGTAAGATTATGAGGACAGGTTACTTTTGGTTGACTATGGAGACAGATTGTTGTAAGTTTGTTTAGATATGCCCAGAGTTCCAGATTCATGGTGATCTCATTCATGCACCGCTATTAGAGTTACACGTTTTAACCTCGCCATGGTCGTTTTCAATATGGGGTATCGATATTATTAGGAAGATTTCACTGAAATCTTCCAGTGGTCATGAGTTTATCCTAGTTACCATAGATTATTTCACCAAGTGGGTGGAAGCTGCATCACATGCAAGGTTGACATCTACTAGAGTCGCCAATTTCATCAGATCACACATCATATGTCGTTATGAGTTGCCACATGAGTTGATTTCCGACAGAGGGGTACACTTTCGAGCTGAGGTTGACACTTTGCTGCAGAAGTATGGCATCCGACATCATAGATCTTCTGCATATAGGTCATAGACTAATGGGGCAGTAGAGGCCACAAATAAGAACATTAAGAAGATTTTGAGGAAGATGGTTGAAACCTCTCGAGATTGGTCAAAGAAACTCCCTTTTGCGTTGTGGGCATACCGTACCTCTTTTCGCACCTCTACAGGAGCTACACCTTATTCTCTAGTGTATGGTATGGAGGTTGTTTTGCCAGTCGAAACAAAGATGGGTTCACTAAGAGTAGCTCTCGAGCAGCAGATTTCTGAGACAAAGTGGACTCAGGCTAGATTTGATCAACTTAACCTTTTAGATGAGAAGAGATTGAGAGCAGCAGATCATGTTCAGGCATATCAAAGAAAGATGGCCCATGCCTTTAGGAAATGGGTTAAGCTTAGACCATTACAGAAAGGAGATTTGGTTTTAAGGATTCTCAGAGGCTTAGTTGGGGACCCCAGAGGGAAGTTCAGACCTAGTTGGAGTGGGCCTTATGTTATTCGAGAGTTGACTATAGAAGGGATTGCATGGTTGACCGACTTAGATGGAAACCAGTTTTTAGAGCCTACCAATGTGGATCAACTGAAGAAGTATTACATTTGAGACCATGGTTGCAGGATCGATGGCCATCATTTAGGTTAGCCTTACACTTTATCACCCCTATTTATATATTAGACTGTTGCTAGCCCATCGAGCCTCACGTGGTATGTTATAGCCTTTTTCTTTTCTATAGCCCTGCTTATTATTTCTACGCCCAGGTTAGGGCCCTTTCATGTATAGTCATGCTTTGCTAGGAAAGTCTTACAAGCTTTAGACTTATAGGCTTATCTTTCTCACATTTTCTATTACCACCTCACCACCTTGTTTGTTATGTTCCACTATTTTCATATTTTCATCTCTATCTTAGCTTTCGTTATTGGTCGTTACACTTCATATTCTCTTCATTGGGAATGTTGATTCTTCACATATTGATGCATATAGGGTAGTCGTATCACTCTCTTCATTCCATCATGTGGCATTGATTCGAAGACTTTAGTTTGAGAGGTTGTCTCATGGGATAGGGTTTCGTGTGTTCATCAGTGATTTGAGAGAGTTTATTCATTCTTTTTTTTTCTCATTAGAGTACGATTTATTGATGACCAGGATATGCGCAAAAAAAAACGCAGTGATGTGTTTGTACTTGATATCCTACTTCATCGAGCATGTGTTGTTATTTGAGGGTTGTTTACTGGGTTTATCATTGAGGGTTTGTGTGAGTTTTCCATGAGGACTTTTTCACTCCTTAAGTCACTTTCATTATGTAGTTTGAGGTATGAGAGTTTTTTGTGAGTTTTTTTTTTTTTTTTTTAGTTTTATGAGATCCCTTGTTTTCGGGATCAGAGTTGTTGCACTTTATAGGTATGAGAGTTGAGTAACCTTTCACTAAGGTCTCCAAATCACTGTCTTCTTTACTACTCCATCATGAGTAATACGATTTACCTTATTATACTAATATGCATTGCTCATTATTCTTTTTTACTTTCTCACTACCTTGATTTGATTTTCCATCACTGCTTTCCCACTATTTATTCTTTTTTTCATGCCATTCCAACACCTATATACTTTCCCAATTCGACACCTTTCTTCACGTCATTTACATGACTTGTTGATGGCTTGACCACTTCTCATCCTTTCTCATTTCACCATCGATATTCCCATCGACCCCTTTTAAGTTCACACGCTCATGAGATTTTCCTATGCGTTGTACATTATACACGAGGGTATGGGTTTGATCATTGGGTATTTGATCCTTGTTTTCTTTTGTTTCTTTGTCTTCTCACCCTGGCTTGCATTACGTCCCGTGTCTTAAGACCACCCTGAGCCCATGAGATCAAACGTTATCTTTGGACAAATTTTTGTAGATTGGTTGAAGTATAGTCGTTACTATGCTTTCTCTTTTAGGAGATACTTTTGGAAGCATTTGGTTGCTCTCTCTTGTTGGGCATATCGATGTTTGATGGATTTTTAAGTTTGGAGACAGTTCATTGATGATATTGGATTCATCATTTTGTTATGCATCAGATATCCACATTGGGGCATATTTCCCCTTTGCTTTGAGATCCTTAGTCGTGGTTAGGTTGGGTGGCTATCCTTGATCTTGATCATTGAGTTGTTTGATTGATGTTATCAGGAGATTGATTGATGTTGACAAATGTTTGGTTAACGATGTCATGTTCTTTATTGTGTACTAGATATCCATACTGGGGCATATTCCCTTTTCCTTGATGAGATTGTGCATAGATGGATGATTATTGTTGGTTGTTTACCTTATGATTTCGACATCATATATCCATATTGGGGCATATTCCCCTCTCCTCGATGAGATTGTGTTTGGGCAGTGATACGAGAATGGATGATTAGTGTTGGTTGTTTACCTCACGACTTCGACATCATACATTATATTGGGGCATATTATCCTCTCTTTGATGAGATTTTGTTTGCACGGTGGTATAACGATGGATAATAGGTGTTGTTTATTTACTTCATGACCTTGACATCAGATCTTATATTGGGGCATATTTCCCCATTTTCTTTAAGTATCCTTGAGATTGGGACAATGGCCAACTTGGTTTTAGATTGAGTACTAGTAAGGGGCTTTCGATGATTGACTATATCAGGACCTCCATACATGGATTTGTTAAGATAGAGATAGATCACATCAGGTTTCACCCCGAGAAGTATAGGTGGATCTTTTAGCTAGATGCTCATGAGATAGATTGTTTTTGTCATTGATTACCTTGCAGATTGGGTTATCCAGATGAGCAGTATTTTTTATGCACTTTGAGATGTGCTTTTAGATGAGTTGTGATACACACTTCGAGATTTAAATTTTGAGGTTTGTCGCCAGAGCTACTTGTGAGACATAGAGAGTTCTTTTAGTTCAGATTTTTGAAAGGTTTGTCATGATGCATTGGTTTCTGACTCATTGATTTCAACGGATGATTAGTTTATTGGTTGTTTCAGCAACGTGAGCACCTTGGATACTAGGGCATATTTCTCTTCCTAAGTTTAGTAGTCCGACCCTCGATATTTTGAGCATATGGCTTTAAGCCCTTTTGCTTCCTATCCACTTTCAACTTGGTCTTCATTTCTTTTTCATTTAGAGCCTAGAGCTCTCGACCCAAAGTCATTTTTCATTTATGACCCAGAGTCGTTTCTTTTCCATTTAGAGCCCGGAGCTCTCAACTCAGAGTCGTTTTTCATTTATGACCCAAAGTCATTTATTTTTCATTTTGAGTCCAGAGCTCTCGACCTAGAGTCGTTTTTCATTTATGACCCAAATTCATTTATTTTCCATTTAGAGCCCAAAACTCTCGACCTAGAGTCATTTTTCATTTATGACCCAGAGTCGTTTATTTTTCATTTCAAGCCTAGAGCTCTCGACCTAGAGTTTTTTTTCATTTATGACCTAGAGTCATTTCTTTTCCATTTAAAGCCCAAAGCTCATGACCCAGAGTCATTTTTCATTTATGACCTAGAGTCATTCTTTTCCATTTCCAGCCTAGAGCTCTCGACCCAGAGTCAATTTTCATTTATGATCCAAAGTCATTTCTTTTTCATTAAGAGCCCAAAGCTCTTGACCCAAAGTCGTTTTTAATTTATGACCCAGAGTCATTTCTTTTCCATTTAGAGCCTAAAGCTCTCGACCTAGAGTCGTTTTTCATTTATGACCTAGAGTCATTTCTTTTTCATTTATAGCCCAGAGCTCTCGACCTAGAGTCGTTTTTCATTTATGACCTAGAGTCATTTATTTCTCATTTTGAGCCCAGAGCTCTCAACCCAGAGTCGTTTTTCATTTATGACCCAAAGTCATTTCTTTTCCATTTAGAGCCTAGAGCTCTCAACCTAGAGTCATTTTTCATTTATGACCCAGAGTCATTTCTTTTCCATTTAGTGTCTAGAGCTCTCGACCAAGAGTCATTTTTCATTTATGACCCAGAGTCATTTCTTTTCCATTTAGAGCCTAGAGCTCTCGACCTAGAGTCGTTTTTCATTTATGACCTAAAGTCATTTCTTTTTCATTTAGAGCCTAAAGCTCTCGACCTAGAGTCGATTTTCATTTATAACCCAGAGTCAATTTTCATTTACGACCCAAAGTCATTTCTTTTTCATTTAGAGCCTAGAGCTCTCAACCTAGAGTTGTTTTTCATTTATGACCCAAAGTAATTTCTTTTTCATTTAGAGCCTGGAGTTCTCGACCCAAAGTCGATTTTCATTTATAACCCAGAGTCATTTCTTTTCCACTTAGAGCCCAGAGCTCTCGACCTAGAGTCGTTTTTCATTTATGACCCAGAGTCATTTCTTTTTTTCATTTGAAACCTAAAGCTCACGACCCAAAGTCGTTTTTCTCTTTTATGACCCAAAGTCATTTCTTTTCCATTTGGAGCCTAGAGCTCACGACCTAGAATCGTTTTTTTCATCTATGACCCAAAGTCATTCTTTTCCATGTAGAGCCTTAAGCTCACGACAGAGAGTTGTTCCATATTTGTGATTGCAACCCTATGTTCCGAGCTTACTCTCGTCATGTGCTAGGACAAAATCTCTAGTCCTTTTCTTTTAGTTATTCAATATAGTTCACTTCATTCAGCTCATTATTCGTATTTTTACTCACATTCCCTACACTCGTGATCTCTACCGAAGAGGGGCATATTTGTAGACCCTCTATTTTGTTCTCCTAGCACATGTCCTATTAGGTATTTATTTGATACTTTACAGCAATTTCCTAGTGGCCCATTACTACTCGTGTAGCCTATCTTTTCTATGCCACCTTGGAGACTTTGGTTGAGGGATTTACCTAACCTCATCGTGACTCTTGGTAGCCTTATTTAGACTAGATCACTTAGGCACCTTAAGTCCATTTTTAGTCCATTTAGACACCTTAGGCCCATTTAGCCACCCTAAGCCCATTTAGACACCCTAGGCCCAATTAGGCACACTTGGCCCATTAGGCACACTTGGCCCATTAGGCACCCTAGGCCCACTTAGGCACCCTAGGCCTTCTTAGGCCCATTAGGCACCACCCTAGGCCCACTTAGGCACTCTAGACCCACTTAGGCACCTTAGGCCCATTAGGCACCACCCTAGGCCCATTCAGGCACACTTGACCCATTAAGTACCATCCTAAGCCCACATAGGCATCCTAGACCCATTTAGACACCTTAGGCCCATTTAGGCACCTTAGGCCAGTTAGGCTCATTTAGGTCCACTTAGGTATCCTAGGCCCATTTAGGCACCTGAGGCCCACTTTGGCACCCTAGGCCCATTCAAATTTTTTTTTGCATGGATGCATGGTTGCATGACTCGTATGGCTTGCATGTGCTTGATTTTTTATTTTTTTTATCTCTCTCAATTTATTAGTTTTATTCATTTATTTACTTATTTTTAGAAAATTGCATAAGCTTAATGATTATATTAATTTTGTTTTTATTTGTCTATTTATTAATTTATTTTGATAGAAAGTTGCTTAAGTTGGTAATTCATTTTAGTTTTGCATGTGATCTATGTTTTTAATTTCATTTAAAATTGCATATTTTGGATTTTTTTTTAATTCTTAGTTACATATTTTTTTTTTATTATTCTAACCCTTAGTTTTTCTTTTATTTGTATTTTTATTTCCCTTTTATTATTTTTATTATTGGTTTTGCATAGGATTCCACATGCTCCATATGGGAAAGAAAGAGAGTATGCATGGGAAAGGAATGGATCATTTTGGAAAAGAAAATTGGGACAGTCGGCTGGTGATTGGAGAGAGAGAAGAAGAGAGAAAAGAAAAACTCACCAGAAAAGGAAGATGGAGCGTGAGTGAGTGGGATTGAGTTGAAAAGGAAAATGGTGGTCTGAAAGAAAAGGAAAAATGCACCATTAAGGGAGGGTTTGTAGCTGCACATAAGGAAACGTTGACAAACACACATCCAGAAAGAAAGTAGGGGACAGCACCAAAATGGGAAGAAGATTGACAGCAAAAAAAATAAAAATAAAAATAAAAAGATAGGATGAGCAGTCGGCTACATGAAATGAAGGAAATGAGAAGAAAATGAAAGAGATGAGAGGAAAAGGTAAGAGGGTTGACTAGTTTTTTTTTTTTTTTTTTTTGGAAGGGAGGAATCATGTTGGTCTAAAAAAAGATATTAAAGAAAAAAAAAATGAGTTCGTGTGAAAGAAAAGGCATCTAAAGATTTTTTTTAGAGGTGAGGTTGTGTTTTTCAGAGAGAGACTCAGGCTGCTGTTCAGGAAAAAATCAATCTGTGTTTTGGAGGCAATTTAGGCTGTTGTTCGGGGTAAAAATTAGTCTGGTTTTCGAAGAGATTCAAGTTACTATTCGGGGTAGAATCAGCCCAGTTTTTTTAGGTTATTCAGGTTGTTGTTCAGGGTGAAATTAGTCCGATTTTTTGAGGCAATTCAGGTTGCTATTTGGGGTAAAAATCAGTACGGTTTTTGGAAGAGACTTAGGTTGTTGTTCTGGGAAGAATCAGTCCATGGTTTGGAGGATATTTAGGCTGTTATTTGGGACAAAAATCAGTACGATTTTGGAATAGATTCAGGTTGATGTTCGGGGTAAAATCAGTCTGGTTTTTTAAGGCGATTTCGGCTGCTATTTGGGGTAAAAATCAGTACGGTTTTTGGAAGAGATTTGAGTTGCTATTTGAGGTGAAATTAGTCCATGTTTTCAAAGAAATTCAGGCTAGTGTTCAGAGTGAAATCAGTCCGTGTTTTGGAAGAGATTCAGGCTACTGTTCGAGGTGAAATTAGTCCATGTTTTGAAAGAGATTCTGGCTAGTGTTCGGGGTGAAACCAATTTGTGTTTTGGAAGAGATTCAAGCTAGTGTTCGGGGTGAAACTAGTCCATGTTTTGGAAGAGATTCAGGCTGCTAGGTTTCTCTTTCTCCATGTTACACAGCCATGGACAATTCACCTAGATTGTCACTCATCCAGTCTTCATCCGCACAACTGCAACTTTGAGAAAGACACAATCAATGCCATTGCTCGGAAAGGTGAATTGGAATTTTGTTCTATTTAAATCTTGATTTATTACATAAAAAAAATGTGTTGATCGTCATTGGGTTGAGGCTTTGATTTATTGTGTCAATTTGATAGAGTTTGGTTGGCTTAGTTTCAATTTCAAATTTGTTAGATTAAATTGGAGAGGTTTGAGTTTAAATCGAAAAAGTTTGGGTCTAGTTTAGTTTCGATTTTGGCCCTATTCATGCACATGTGTTCTTTCAAATGTTGATAAATTTTATTTTGGGTGCTTCCATTTAATTCTTAAGATTTTTGGAATTTTAAATTTTCATTTTAGTAAAATCCTTGACATGTTATTAAATTGATAAATTGTTGATCTGATTGGTTCCTATTAATTACTAAATTATAATTATGGGTTTTAGATAAAATCCAAGTCATGTTCTCAATTGTTTTTTTGTTAGTTCGGATAATTTTATTCAATCCCTCAGTTTTAGATTATTCTGTTATAAATTTAATCCACACAGTTACCTTAGTTGTTAATGTTCTTAATTGGCTCATGTCTTTAATATCTTATGTTCTATTTTTTTTTTAACTCAAGTGATGTCTTTAGGATTAATTTATTAGTTTGATTTATTCTTGCCAATTGTTAAGGTTGTCTATAATTTTAATTTTAGCCAAAAATCCATAATTATTAAGTTATTTAGAATTTTTGTCTTAGCTAAAATCTAGACCTATTCTAAGTTATTAAGTTGATAGTTCGATCTACCTTGCTATTATTTAGTGTTTAGAATTTCAATTTTAGTTAAATCCTTGCATGTTCAAGTTGATAATTTTATTTAGTTTGATTGGTTCTTACTTAATTCCTTACTTTCCAAAGTTTAATACATAATTGTTGATGTTAGCTTCCTTATATTAGATTGAATTGTTAGTTTTTTATCTTTGACACTTATTTTATAGGCACCTTAGGGAATTCTTGAGTTTGAACTTTCTTTTAGAAAATGTTTTCTTTATTAAATTGGCATTTTAAGTTGAATCAAATTTTCTTTTTCCATCATAAGTTTGGCTCCTTGATCCCAAATGAAAGGTAGCCAAAAAGAGGATCCAATTTAGCTTTTCTCTTATTTTCAAAACCCTCTCAAGTTAGAAATCAAAAATCTCTATTTTGTGTCTATTGTATGGGATTTAACAAACCATTGGGTCCTTTTTTTTTTTACTTCTCTTTAAGTCATTTTCAAAATCATTTAAATCAGCAATAAAAGGTTTTAGAAAACATTCATTCTAGCTTTAGGCAAAGAACACCCTTTCTATTAAAATAATATAACTAATTTCATTTAAGTTGCATTTCTCCTTTATTGGTTTTTCAAAAATTTGGTTTTCATAGGATTGGACTTGTGCTCCCAAACTAATGGGGATACATAGGTAAAACTTATGAAAATTGAATAGGGACTTGATGGAACCCCTACATAAGAAAATTTTTCAAAGCTCTTCCTTGCTGCCAGTTTTCACTCAACCACCAACCCTTTAGATTTAAAATTCGTTTTAGCAACTTTAGAATGTTTTAAAAATTTTCTGAAACTTGCATGATTTTCCTCACTTCTTGAACTTGAATTTAAAATTTCGTTTGAGTTAGAAAGCAATTTTAGAATAGAAGATATAAACGAGTCTTTAGGGGGGCTCCGTTTTCACCCAACTCTAGACACCCGAGATCTTTTTACAAAAATAAAATACCATACACCTTTTTAAATTTGGTGAAATAATTTTCCTCAATTATAGGCTTCTTGAAATTGATATTAGATGTATAAAATATTGAAAAATGTGCCTGTTTGAGGAAGATATGATTTTTTAAATTCGTACCTACTATGCATGATGGAATCTAGATATCTGATTAGTTGGAGCGTTTTAAAAAATTTTTTGAGTACTATCCGACCCTGAATTTATTTTTCCTAAGATATAGACACCTTGAAAAATGTATGTGATTTTTTGTACTATTTTATGTGATGTCTTATTATTTTGAAAAAAAAAAAATTGTTTATGCATGCCACTATTTTTTTACCTAATCTGGACGTTCTAGAACTTTTGGGTGTTTTTGCTACAATTTGACATTTGAATAAGTGTTTGGATTTTGGTATCTTGTTCTAGATGTGGAGTGTTTCCAACAATTGTTTGTGATTAAATTCCACTCCAAGACATTTTTTAGAAATTATTTTTGTGATGTTCCCTTTACTATATGCATACTGATGACTCAGTACTTCCTTGAATTGTTATTATTTTTGGAGTCATTTGATTTATCTTAGCTCGATTTTGGCTTTGGCACTATATATTAGACATAATAAAGGTGCTATATAATATATACTTGTCCTAACCACTCTAGCTTTTTTTTTTTTAGGAATCTTATAAATTATGCATGCTATCTAAGTACACTCTCTATCACTACTTTTTGGGATTCCATGAACATGCATGTTGTTGTGAGCTTCATTTGTGCTTGATGTGATCCTTAGGTGCTTAGATGTATGCCTGATTTGCTAAAATTAAATACATGTTGTGTGCTATATTTCTATATTAACTCTGATGTTTTATGATAGTGCTTAAGAAACAGTTCGGGTATGCATCCTAACTCTCCTTTATTGTGATTTGATCTTGTTTAGCATGCTATTTTTTGAAATCACCTTAGTCTACCTAGGTACCTTCAATTAATCAATTAATTGCCACATTTCCCTCAACTTAGTTAATATAGACCTTTGTAGGGCTTAGAGGGGTGCTATCTTTTAGAAGTACCTTCCCAATAGGTAACTTGATCCCCGGACCTACACTCGGGTTTTTCAAAGACACATTTTTCCAAAAACTATGGAGTTACTTCTTTAAGGTTTTCTTTCTTATTTTATTTGCCCTTTTAAAATAAAATAAAATAAGTGGCGACTTCGACTTTTCCGAAACTAATTTTTCACCAAAATAAAAAGTGAGTCTCACCGATTGAGTGGGGGTATACGTGAAAGATGTGGGTCCACACATGAAAACCCATGAAAATTTTGAAAAACTCACCTCTACTATCCATCTCTTCTATATGTGGTGTGTCATAAAAATAGAGAAAGTAGAGAACAAGAAACAGAGAAAGTAAAAGTTCTCTTATATTTTTTGTATTGATGAGAAATAGTAGATTAGTTTGTTTTAGGAATACAATTGCTCTTTATATAAGGTTGTGGAAAGAGTAGAACATAAAGTTGTTATACCTACATAACTACTTAACTTCTCTAACAACTTATTCTAACAACTCAACCTCTCTAACTCTCTTCCTTAAATTGATGTTGAATCTCTGACTATCTCCCTTGTGTTTCCTCTTACTGACTCAGTTGTGCAATTGTTCAGTGTGCTATTTGAATTATTTGCTTTATCAACTATTGTGTTGTTGTGTTGCTCCATCAACAATATTGTATTCATCCACCAACTTCAATCTCCATACAACCATCGAAATCCATTTCAAAGTCTTTGAAATTTAAGCTAACCATAACTATTGAGGAGGAGACTATTGACTTATCTTTAAGTCTTTCAAATAATTAAGATGAGAAAGACTTTGTGAATATGTATGCAACTTAGTCAATAGAAGGAATATGATTGACAACCAATTCCTTATGCAATACCTTTTCTTAAACAAAGTATAAATTTAATTCCATGTGTTTAGTTCTTAAGTGAAGAATAGGGTTAGCTAACAAAGCTACAGTGTTAAGATTGTCACACCACACAACTAGAAGAGCATTTTGCTTGATTTTCAATTCTATAAGGAGGAACTGAATCCATATCAATTCAAAAGCAACATTTGCTAAACTCCTGTATTCGACTTCAATGGTGGATCTTGAAATTGTATATTGCTTCCTAGAGCACCAAGACACATTGTTATTACTAAGAAAGATACAAAAACTAGTAGTTGATCAACGATCATCAATATCATTTCCCTAGTCTGCATAAAAAAAACAGGTGAGATTGAGAGTGTTTAACCTCTTAAAGATAATTCTTTGGTCAATGGTTCCTTTTAAATATCTTAAAATCCTCTTGACAACTTTCCAATTTGTATCCAATGGTTTTTGCATAAATTGACATACTTTGTTAACACTAAAAACAATTTTTTGGTCTAGTGACAGTGATGTATAAGAGAGCTTCTACCACATTCTTATACTCATGAGCATTTTTTATAGGATCACCCTTTTAAGATGAAAGTTGGAGACCACTTACCATTGGCGTGAGTAGAAGATTAGCATTGTTCATCTTCATTTTCTTAAGGAGGTCATTGATATATTTTCTTTGAGATAAGTGGAATCTTTCTACAACTCACTTCACTTTAATACCAAGGAAGTAATTTAAATCTCTAAGATCTTTAAGAGAAAATGACTTGTTTAGATGAAAAATAAGCTACTCTAACTCTTTATTGCTACTCCCCATTATGATAATATTGACTACATAAACTAGGATAAAGACATATGATATGGTTGTGATATTTAAGAAAAAAGACCGATCTGCTTCAAATGAGGTGAATCCAAGTGAAAATAAAGAATCTTTTAATTTCTTGAACCAAGCTTTTGGTGCTTGCTTAAGACCGTATTAGCTTTATGTAACTTGAAAGCTAGATATTTCCCATAGTCAAACCTTGGTGGTTGGTTCACATATACTTCCTCTTGAAGACCTGCATTTAAAAATGCATTATTAACAACTAATTGCCTTAATTTCCATCCACGAGCGAAAGCTATAGTCAAGATAATTTTGATAGACGTAGCTTTCATAACAGGTGAGAATATTTCAGTGAAATTAAAACCAATAGTTTGGAGATACCCTTTGGCAACAAGGCATGCCTTGTATCTATCAACCAAACCATCTAGATTTTTTTTAAGCTTAAAAACCCATTTGTAGCCCATTGATTTCCTATGTGGAGGAAAAAACACTAAATACCAAGTTTTAACTTTCAAAAAGGCCTCATTTTCTTCAATCATTACTTTCTTCCAATTTTCCTTTTGAAGAGCTTCTATGAAATAAGATAGTTCCTGCATTGATAGGTTGGTAATTAGAGCATTGGGTTTAAAAATATCATTCTTGGATCTTGTGACCATAGGATGAGAATTTAATAGGGGTATAGGAGCAAGTTTAGTCATACCAGTAATATTGATATCAGTTATAAGTTGTGATGATATAAGATAAGAAGAATTAGGTTGAATGTGTTAATTGTGAAGTGGATTATTTTGTCCAACAAGTGTATGACCTGTTGCAAAATTATCTTCTGGTAAAAGTCCAGATAGATTTGAATTGATGGAAACTACTAGTGGATGACCAGAAGTTGTAGGTTGTAAATGATGTAGGATTGGGATTTGTAGAATTGCAACATTTGTGATTACAGAAAAGGGTTTTGTTAAGTTCTTTCTCTTAGCATATGGAAAAACAAATTCATTAAACACAACTTGTCTTGAGATAAGAAGTTTTGGTTTATCATCAAGGCATTTTTAACCCTTATGGTTTGGGTTATAGCTAAGAAATGTATAAGGAAGGGATCTAAAATCAAGTTTGTTAGTGTTGAAAGGTCGAAAATGAGGAAAACAAAAACAACTAAATACTTTAAGGGTGGAATAATCTAGTTTAACTTTGTAGAGTACCTCAATTGGAGATTTCTACATCAAGACTGGTGTTGGTAACCTATTTATTAAAAAGACAACAGTAGAGAATGCATTTGACTAAAATTTGAAAGGAAATGATGCTTGAGCTAACAAGGTAAGTCCTAACTCTACAACATGTCTATGTTTATGTTCAACTATCCCATTTTGTTTTAAAGTATGGGAGTAGGAAACTCGATGAATGATGCCACAAGAATCTAAGAAAGGTGTGAGAGTTCTAAATTCTCCACCCCAATCTAACTGAAAATCTCAAGCTTAGCATTTAATTGATTTTCAACTTGAGTTTTGAAGTGCACAAATGACTTATGAGCTTGGATTTGTTTTTAAGAAAACAAATCAAAGTAAATCTAGAGTATACATCAAAAAAGCTCACATAATACTTATAACCATGTTTTGAAAATATAGGAAAAGGACCCCAAAGATCATACTCAACCAATTGTAATGGTTCTCTATAAGTAGTATTAGAATTTGGAAATGACAATTTATGGTTTTCCCAATTGACAAGTTGTGCAAAAGAAAAGAGTCTTATTTGATGAATATGGTATGTTATATTGCTTTAGGATTTGAGTTACAATTTTTGAAGAGGGATGACCTAATCTTTGATGGCATACATCAAAAGATGAATTAAAAGATCATAAATATACATTCCTAACAGAAGAAGGACAATAATGTGAAAAGATCCTAATCTTCGAAGCTTCTATTACAAAAATATTGGATGAATGATCAAATGCATTACCAGTCTATTGCTTTGTTAGGTTGAATTGATAAAGTCTATTATGTAGATTTTCCCACAAGAGTATATTTCTGGTGACTTGGTCTTTCACAAAACAATAATCATGGTGAAACTCAAAGAAGACTTTGTTATCTTTAGGAATATGAGATTTTTAGTAATTGAAGGGACATGTAAAATATTTTTAAGGTATAGGATTCGAGAAGAAAAAAACTAAATGACCAATATGTGATATGTTGAGACCTTCTTTGTTACCTATGTGGATTTTATTGTTTATATGGTATTCAAGGCCAAATGCCAGATTGTTGAGATCACTTGTGACTAGATATCCATCTCATGGATGTCATTACTTCATATGTATATAGATCTTTAGATAATGACAATGAAAATCCTTAAAGGATTTCAAACACTTCAAACAAATATTTTAAAATCTTGTAGCATATACTTAATTAAGTTACAACGATCATTATATTGATTAAAACAATTTGAATGCATATAATATAATGATCTCAATGAACATTTATTGAAAGAAGGATATGAAAATAATCTTATTAACCTATGTATATTCATTAAGAAATCAATAACTAGATTCACAACTATTGCAATGTATGTAGACAATATAAGGTGGTGTTTGCTTTTTTAACTTTAATGCTAAATGCAATTTTCTTTCAAACTTTAAGTGTTTGTATTTAACTTTTCTTTTAATTATTACTTATTTTTTAAAATTTTCTAATTGAATAGAAAATGTCAAAATATTTGGCTTCTTACTGAATACTAAAAATAACTTTTTGAAACAATCAAAACACAATCTCAACATTACCTCATCCTACTAATACTTAATAAATAATATAAATAAAATAATAGAAAAATAAATAATTTAATACTTAATACTATTAAGTTATATTTAGAGTTAAGTTAAATTAAGTTCTATTTAAATTTAAGTGAAAAAACAAATGCCACTTAAATCCTGTTAGAACTCTTGAAGAGTTCACAATAATAGTTAATTATCTAACAAGTGAATTTAAAATAAAAGGTTTAGGTTTGTAGATTAAGGACTTTCCAAATAGAGTGTTAGTCCATCAATCAACATATATAGAAAAAGTCTTGAAGTTATTTCATATGAATAAATCACTCCCATTAAGTGCTCTCATGTTTTTCATTCACTTGAAATGAATAAGAACTCGTTTTGTCGTAAAGAAGACAATAAAGAATTGTTTGGTCTAGAAATACCAAATCTCATTGCAATTAGTGTATTAATATATCTAACAAATTGTACATAACCAAATATAACGTTATTTGTGAATTTACTCATAGGATATAGTTTTGCACCTACTTCAAGACATTGGAATGAGATTAAGCATATACTATATCATCTTCATGGAACCACTGATATGAGTTTGTTTTATTTAAAAGGAACATAATCATAATTACTTGGATACGCAAATATTGGTTACCTTTTAGATCCTCACAAACTAGATCTTAAACATGATCTGTATTTACTTGTGGTAATACTACAATATCATGGCAACTAATGAAGTAGACAATGGTAGTTGTTTTCATAAATCATTTACAAATATTAGCAATTCATGAAACAAACTGAAGATATATGGTTGATATCTGTGATCCAATATATTTGATAATCATATGGATCATCTTCCATTAAATATAATCCAATAACACTACTTGAAGTTAATGTTGCCTTCAATGTATATATTAAAGGAGGATACATTAAGGGTGATAGGACTAAACATATATACCTAAGTTTTTTACTCTCATGAGCTCCAAAAAGAGCAGTGAAACAATGTTTAACAATTAAGATCAAACGATAATTTAGTAGATCTATTCATAAAAGCATTGCTAATTGTCATACTTAAGAAGCTCATAAATAACATTGGAATGGGTCACCTCAAAGATCTTCATGTTGAGCTACATGATGAAGTGTAATCATGTCAACATGAGAGGAGTAGATTAATAAGTATGTTACTACACTATATAATTTTTTTTTTCTTTCTAGTTATGTCGCATTGGTTTTTACTAGTAAGGTTTTTAAAAAGGCGATGATATTAGTTCAAAAGCACTAAAAAACAATTCTACACTTTTTTTCTTACTAAGGTTTTTCCTACTTAATTTTTTCTCCTAGGGTTTTAATAAGACAAAAAATTGTGCATGTCATTATTTCCCACAATAAACTTTTTAAAGATCCCTGCAATTTTCACAATTATTACATAGACATTAATTATATGATTATGATTGTAACTCCATAAATAAAGCTAAGGTTACTAAAAATTTATAAGTTTATAGTTCATTGTTCACTTCCTTTGAATTTTGTATTTTAATTCTTCTTCTTCTTCTTATTATTATTATTTACTTTTATGACATTAAGGGTCTTTTTATTTATTTATTTTTGTTTACTTATCTAATTTTTTGAACACTAATAACATCAACTCATGAGATTAGTAAAAAATTATATTAATTTCACTTAATTAATCAAAGAAGCAAAATATTGTTAATATGTTAGTATTCATTTGAATATACTTCTTGCTTTTTATTTTTTAAAATAATTTTTTTTATAAAATATAATAACTTTAACATAAAGAAAAGTAAGAATTTGCCTTATCCTAAAAAAATACTTCAATTTTTTTTTTTCGGGTAAATCTTTAGAAGTTTCTATATTTTATATAAAAACTATTATATTTTTTATTTTTTAAAAATAAAAACAAAAAATGTCAATGTTTTCATAACCGGATCGGTCATTGAACTGGAAAAGTTACCGGTTCACGGTTTACTGGTCGGACCGGTGGTCGAACCGCGGTTGAACCGGTGACGTCATAAATATATATTTTTATATATTATTAAAATTTTTTAAAAATATAATTTATAATATTATTTTTTATATTTTTATTAATAGATTAAAAATAGTTTAAAATAAAATAATTAAAATTAGATTTTTTTTAATGATGAACCTTAACAAATTTAAATTAAATATATATTATCAAAGACTAGTCCAATGTAGCATGCATTGAACTCAAGCACGGTTTTGATTTAATAAAAATTAAGATGAATTATTAATAATTAATAATTATTTATACGGAGGAATTCTCTCACTCGAGGCAAAGAAGCCATTTTCAGTTTTCTGTGAAGGTGCCCTCCAGACGACACAATCCCTAAAAGTAAAAGGTAAACCTACTTTCCTCTGCCACTCTCAATCCTCGCAGTTACTAATCTAATCATGTTTTTGATTTTTTTCTTTGCAACCCCTGTTTGATTCCCAAGAAAATCCATCCCCCATTTGATTTCCGGGAAAATTCATCCTCGTTTGATTTCCGAGAAAATCCGTTCAAAACCCCCAAGGAAAACCAACAAAATTGCTATTTTTTTTGCTCCTTGTGTTTTCCGGATCTGTTCTAGGGGTCTCTTTGCTTTTATGCCAATGGATTTAAATTTCACAAACCCTAACTCCACGATTTTTGAGAAATATCGCCAAATTTTTTCGATATTTCATAATTGGGGTGTTAGGGTTTTGGAATTATTTTGATTTCAATCTGTGATTTGGTTGCTGAGGAAAAAGAAGAAAAACAGAAAAATGAAAATTAGGATTTTACTATTTGATGTTTCGCTTTGGTGTTCTGATCGCTTAGGAAGGTGGGAACCTTCGTCTGGTCCTCCTGAAAGTGAAGTGAAAGGAAGAGAATAACTTTGTTTTAGTTTCGTTTCTTTTTTTTTTTTTTTTTTTGGTGTTTGGATTGCTGATAAGTTTGGGGAATTTATTTGGTTGCCTAGAAAGTGGAGGACAGAAAGATATTTAGGGTGCTGAGGAAGTTGGGTATTTCGTTTGGGTACTGCTGCTGAGAGGGGAGCGAGGGAAAAGAACAGAGTTGTTTTTTTTTTCCATGCTGCATTGGTGTTTGGTTTGCTAGAAAAGTTGGGAATTTTTGTTTAGCCAAGTGGAGGAAAGTAAGAGATAATGGCTTTATTATTATTGTTCTATTTTTTTTTTTTTTTTTTTATGTTTCTTTTCCTAGTTCAGGTCTAAGAAGTTTTGGTTTCTGAAGAAGTTGGAGGTTTTTGTTTGATCATCCATTAATTGGAGGAAAGGAAAACAAATGGAGGGTTTTAATTTTTGTTATAATTGGAGGAAAGGAAGAGGAACCTTAGTCATCTCTCCACATCTTTGTATACATTTGCTTCGTATTCCCGTTACGTTGTTAGGGTTTTCTAAACTTGGTCTGGTGGCTGGACAGTTTTCTGTTATTCTACCCACTGTTTGGCTTTTTTGGAAAACTTAGAAAAAGAAAATAACAGCAGAAAACTTTATCTCATGGTTTATTTATTTATCTTTTTTGGATTTCAAGAAAATAAAGTGAAATATCACAGGTAATAGATGTGTCTGGTTAAGATGAATTGAAAGTTTTTGTTTTCTTAACTGTCTTGCAAGTTACAACTACAAGTTTTAAATATGTCTATCCTCTTATCTCTTCTCCAGAGCCACAGCATTGCTATGTTTCTTCAAATTTTAATTTTTGTTTTGAAATTCAGGCATCATGTGCTTGATGCATTGTATTACTAGATTTATTAAAAACTTAGATATGCCAAGCTTGTCAATATATACTCTTTGTTTGCCCACAAAAAATAAAAATAAAAAACCGAAATATGCCAACTTATGTCTCTAGGAGAGAAGATTTTCTGAATGAAGCTTGTTTCAAACTCAAGCTTGACATTTTTAAGACCATTAGACCATATATTATGCCTGTTTCTACTTCTTAAGAAAAAAAATAAGACTAATGTTTTATGCTTGTCAATTTCAGGTGAGGAATTTAATGAATCTTTGAGACATTATCAACCAGTGCTCAGTTGGACATACATCAAAGCTAGGGTCTCTTGTCCTTTTTGAGGTTGGCATTTGTTCTGTTTACAATGGACATGGACTGGTCAGAACCGAAGCCCGAAAGAAGTGATGAACTTAGAGATCGAGATGACTCTCCAACAAGAGACTACCACGATGGAGCTTATGATGATTTGGAGGAAAATGGCATTGAAAAATCAAGCAAGCATCGGAGCAAGGATAGGAAAAAGAGCCGAAGAGAAGAGAAGGATCATAGAGGTAAAGACCGAGAACGATCCAAAGCTGGTGATGGTTTGAAGGAGAGAGAGAAAGAGACTAAAGATTCGGAAAAAGATCGGGTAACAAGTAGAGAACGAAGGAAGGAAGATAGAGATGAACGTGAGAAGGATAGGAATAGGGACAAAGTAAGGGAGAAGGATTATGATAGGGAGAAATATAGAGATAAAGAGCGTGAAAGGGATAAAGATCGGAAAGATCGAGGAAAGGAAAAGGAGCGTGAGAGAGAGAGAGAGGTGGATAAGGAGAGCGACCGAGGACGAGATAAAGAGAGAGGAAAAGAGAAGAATAGGGATAGGGATAAAGAAAGGGAAAAAGAAAGGGACAGGACAAAGGACAGAGACAGGGAAAAGGAGAAGGAGAAAAGTAAAGATAGAGAAAAAGAGAGGGAAAATGACAAGGACAGAGACAGGGATGCAATTGACAAAGAGAAGGGAAAAGAGAGAATAAGGGATAAGGAGAGGGAGGCAGACCAAGATAGGGATAGGTATAAGGATAGAGACAAAGGGAGTCGGAAAAATCGTGACGAAGGTCATGATAGAAGCAAGGATGGGGGGAAGGATGATAAATTGAAATTAGATGGTGGAGATAATAGGGATAGGGATGTAACCAAGCAAGGGAGGGGCTCTCATCATGATGAGGATGACAGTAGGGCAATTGAGCATGAGAAAAATGCTGAGGGTGCTTCAGGACCACAGTCTTCAACAGCACAGCTCCAGGAACGCATTTTGAGGTAAGTAAATCTCCATTGGTGATTCCTGTGCTGCTTATTTTTGGGAGGTACTAAAATAAATTTGGTATTGTTAGAACTGTTGCTGTTTTGTTATGCATTGTACTTGTATTGGAAATATCATAATACTTATGTGCTGTACATCATCTTGAACACAACAAACATTAAAGATTGGATGAAAAACATTGTTTTGTGCTTTTGAACTTTACTGTGTACTGGTAACATTTTACAGTCTCTTAACAAATAGTTTGATTAGAAAAATTGTTGAATCCCACATGAGATGAAAAGATCAATATGGCTATCCTTTGTTTTTGTGTTCTGACTAATGCTATGGCTATCCTTTGTTTTTGTGTTCTGACTAATGCTATGGCTATCCTTTGTTTTTGTGTTCTGTCTCATGCTTTGCTGTTTTATTTATCTGAAGGATCCTAAACCTTCCTCTTAACTGTTTTTGGTTGTTGATAGTTCTTTATCGAAGGACCTGTAAGCTTTTTCTTGTTAAAGCTTTCTATAACCTTTTTTTCCTTCAGAATAATCTATTAGACTACAATCTCATTTAGATCATGGACAGGATTAAACCTTCTACTTTCATCTCAACTAGGGTTTCTGAGTCTCTTTTAAACTTTGGATGCTTCTGTACATCTTGTTTGGTTGTTGTTTCACATAATTTAGTTCTATCTGATCTGCAGCTTGGATTTGCTGATCTTGCCAAATTACTTAACAATTACGGCCTCATCCTTGTCAGATTAAGCATTGACCCCTCTTTTTTTTTTGGTGGGGGGGAGGATGGTTGTTAGATTGAGTATTTATTTAATTTTCATGTTGAGCCTCTCTAACAATCAATGTATGTATGCAAGCTTCTTGTTTCTGCTGTTTATTGGTAGTTTGATTCCTTGGCATGTTGTTGGGTAAAGAGCTTAGCTCAGGTACCCATCGTATGGCTTGCAGACCTGCAGTGGGTAGTTATAAAAAAAAAGGTTCTTATGTGAACTAATTATTGATTTTCATTCTTATGATTGTGGTATCTTGAAATGATCTTTGATAGGAAGTGAGCTTTTCTATCATCAGAATATTAATTAATATAAGTAATTGATTATTTTCTGACCATTCTGGTTTGTCCAAACTCTTACCCTGCAGCTGTGTGGTAATGGCTCTACATTATATATACTTTTGGATGCTCATGTTTTTCTCCTTTTTGCCTGGATTTCGTGATGTTAGCATATGATTAAATGGTAGTTGCAGAGGACCTTTCTTCCCATGTGTGTGTGTATGTGATTGTGTACATACACACACACATGTACATACACACACACATGTTTATGCATGTCATATAAGTTTTTTTTATGTATTCTATCAATCATGAGCAGTTTACTGCTGATATGTGATTATTCTTCTAAGATACTTTACCATATTCAAGCCCTTGCTCCTGGAAATAGCATACAGCATATTTTTGAAGGATTTATATAAATGTGAATATTTTTCTTTATTGCTGTCCTTTCCTCAGAATGAAAGAAGAAAGAGTAAAGAGAAAATCTGAAGGCAGTTCTGAGGTCTTGGCATGGGTTAATAGGAGCCGCAAGGTTGAGGAACAGAGGAATGCTGAAAAGGAGAAAGCCTTGCAGCTTTCAAAGATTTTTGAGGAGCAGGTTATTTGTGTCTCAATAGTGCTCCCTTAAATTTTTTTCTTAAAACATGATTGAGCTTTAATGTTCCAAGATTATATTGAAAGCTCTTTGGGACCAACATGAATTATATACTCAATTTTATTGTATGAATTCTTTCAGGACAATATTGATCAAGGAGAAAGTGATGATGAGAAGCCAACCCGGCATAGTTCGCGTATGGTTCCTTTTACTCTCTAAATTATGATTCCCTAACAATTGTTGGTTATTTTTTTAGGAGCTGCATGAGAGTAACCTGTAACTTGTCTTTGTCCATTGTGTTTGCCTAGCCATCTGAGTGCAGAAGTTGGTTCTGCAATATGGAGTCACTGACATACCAAAATGATATATAAATGAAATTATTTATTGAAATTGTAAAATGTCATATTTTAAGCAAGTGTTGAGAATACACATAAACATATCTATTTATTTATAATAATCAAAGTTTTTGATTGAAGTGCTTCATCAGATTGTGGACTAATTTGAATTTAATTTTTGCTTCGAAAGTCATATGTAGAACACAACTAATCCATTTCCCTCAAGACTTAAAATACCAAATGCTAGAATATGAGTCAGAGCATTTATATTTTTTTATCAGAGTAGGAACATATATTCAAGGGTTGGGTCATTGTTCTCAATGAAAAAGAACATATTCTTGTTTTTTCCCTGCAATAAACATGCTGGAATTCTGAACAGTGAACCTGTGTTGAGATTGATGGAACCTAGTTGAGGAATATATTCACATTTCTTTGATTTCCATTCTTTACATTGTGTTGTGGTTTTGAGTTTCAAGTTGAAGTGAATGCATTATCAACCATGTTTTGTAGAAGGATCCTTGGCCATATAGATCTCACTTTTATTTTGAACACCTGATACCAGAAGATCTAGCAGGGGTTAAAGTTCTTCACGGCCTTGACAAAGTAATTGAAGGTGGGGCAGTTGTCTTGACACTCAAAGATCAGGACATACTTGCTAATGGTGACATTAATGAAGGTAAAACTTATTTAATTTCAATCTTCTGTATTTTCTAGGACCATTGTCACTAAAATACCATTGTATTTTTGGTATTAGTTATCACCCTAAATTGCCATATATTTCATGTAACAGATGTTGATATGCTTGAAAATGTGGAGATTGGAGAGCAGAAGCGACGTGATGAGGCTTACAAGGCTGCCAAAAAGAAAACAGGGATTTATGAAGATAAGTAAGTCCACTTGTCTGTAATCAGCATTTCTGTGTGATCATTATTCCATGAATATCTCTGACTGCTCTTTTGTTCTCATCTTTAGGTTTAATGATGAACCTGGTTCAGAAAAGAAAATACTTCCGCAGTATGATGATCCTGTTACAGATGAGGTTAAGCTCTTTGTTGTTATTGGTGGAACTTATGGCTTAGTAGTCTATTGTAGATTTCTGTACCAACCTTTTAATTGATTTCAGGGGCTAGCTCTGGATGCAAGTGGGCGCTTCACTGGTGAAGCAGAGAAGAAACTGGAAGAGGTATTCGTTCATTCTCATGCAGTGTGTTATAGTGTCAATAGGGAATTTAACCATCCTTATCGTGTAATAATATACATTGTTCCTATTTTCAGCTCCGTAGAAGACTCCAGGGTGTTTCCACAAACAACCGCTTTGAAGATCTTAATACATATGGGAAAAACTCCTCAGATTACTATACTCATGAAGAAATGCTCCAATTTAAAAAGCCTAAAAAGAAAAAATCCTTAAGGAAAAAAGAGAAGCTAAATATTGATGCCCTTGAAGCAGAAGCAGTCTCTGCAGGGTTGGGTGTTGGGGATCTTGGCTCTAGGAATGATGGGAAGAGGCAGTCCATCAGAGAGGAGCAAGAAAGGTCTGAGGCTGAAATGAGAAATAGTGCATACCAGTTAGCATATGCAAAAGCGGATGAGGCATCTAAAGCACTCCGACTGGATCAAACTCTTCCTGTTCAATTGGAGGAAAATGAAAATCAGGTTTTTGGAGAGGATGATGAAGAGCTTCAAAAATCATTGCAAAGAGCAAGGAAATTAGTACTTCAAAAGCAAGATGAGGCAGCAACCTCTGGTCCTCAGGCAATTGCACTTCTTGCCTCCACTACTACCAGCAGTCAGAATGTGGACAATCAAAACCCCATTTCCGGAGAATCACAAGAAAACAGAGTTGTATTCACAGAGATGGAAGAATTTGTTTGGGGTCTTCAGCTTGAGGACGGTATGTTCCACCAACCCTAGCTGTTGAAAGTGTGGTGTCGAAATGTATGCCTTAAGTTTTATTTGCTCAAGATCAGGTTTAGGGGTCACATGAGTAAACCATGCAACAATGTCCTTCTTGAGTCATTGGCTCCTCTGATGCCTATTTGTCTCTGGCATGCCATCCTTTAGTTTATTTGGTCATTTCATGGTCACTTTCGTATGTCATTCTTGACAATGATTAGAGATTATACAGTATGGTACACATAGTGTTGATGCATTATGTTTCTCTCATTGAAAAACACATGATTTCAATTATGTGGATCAAATCAAACACAACTTGATTAATAATCATATTGGATATGTAAATATGAACACAACCCAATTATTAAACAGGTGAGACTACAATCATACTGAACCAACTGACCAAGCTATTTTACAGTCTTTTTTGTACATGTTTTTGGGTTCGGTCAAGGTTAATGTTGGCTCTAGCTCGTGGTCTTTACTTGATTTCATTGATTGGTTGGGGTGTAAGTAAGTTGGTGGTTTTTTGTGTTTTCCTTCTCTTTTTTAGCCTTTTAGCCTTGTATACATCGTGTATGCTTTTAGGTGTAATTTTTTGCTTTCTTAATAAAATTGCATTTACTTATCAAAAAAAAAAAAAGAAAAAAAAAAGACTACAATCATACCATACATAATCCATTTACTAATTTAATGTCCAACAAGTGTAATTTGTGTTGGATAAGCTTGGAAGACACTTATGACCCAACTTTTCTTTTCCTCCCTTATGTAGGACAACCCGAGGATGATTGTCTATAATCAAGTAGGTAGGCCAGAACTTCAATCTTTCAGAATTTGAGTAGATGAACGACAACAAGAAAAGTAAAATAAAAGATAGAAAAAGAAAAGATAGGAACTTTTCCTTTCCTCCCTTATGTAGGACAATCCTAAGATGATTGTCTATAATCAAGTAGGTAGACCAAGGCTTCAACCTTTGAGGATTTGAGTAGATGAACAACAATAGGAAAAAGTAAAATAAAAGATAGAAAACCGAAGATAGGAAAGAGAGAGAAAGCCTTGGAATCTCATTAAGACCTTCTAGAAGTTTCATTTAGAAGAAAGGTAATGGAGTCTCACCATTGAAAATTGTAAGGTATATAGAAAACTTAATATCATTATTCATCGGTCATTAATCCCATTTTACATCAATTAGTCTTATTTATAGACTTTAGAAAACCTAAAAATTGAATGAAATTATGAAAAAGTAAGCCTAACCTATCACCTATGTAGTACTTAGTAGGAATCTTATTTCTTTCAATTAAATCTTCTAAGAAGATTAAAAGAAATCAAAATTATAGAAATTTCTTGTAATGAATTTTTTAACAAAGAAAACTTCTAGATTCTAAGAAGAGAATTTTAGACTAAAAAGATTATTTAAGAAATTAAAAATATTAAAAACTTATTTTAAGGAGAATTCTAAAGCTTCCTAAATTCTAAAACTTTCACCCTTTTTTTTTTTTTTTTTTTTTTACTTCTGTTGAAAACACCTTGAGGGGCCCATCCCCATTATCCTTTAATGTCCAACCAATTCCAAATTTGTTCTTGCTTCCTCTTTCCCCAAAACCAAAATGTGTTTACTATTTTTTTTTTTTTTCATGATAAGTAATTGAGGAATATATATATATACACAATTTTCACGATAAGTAATCAAGGAATATATATATTTTAGATAGATAAGAAGGTAAATATATTAAAAAGGGCCACCAAAAGAGCGACCCACGGTATGCATAACATTTACACCAAACACTAAGTGGCAACAACAAAAGCCAAAGCTACAAAACAATAGTGGTTAAAACAACATCACCTTCAACAAGATCCCAACCAATAAAAAAAAACTAAAAAGAGTTGGAGGAGCATCATTTATAAACATTTTAGTCTTTGACTACAAAAAACAAACAAAAGAAATTGTTAGTCTTTAGAGGGAAAGCTTGTTCCTATCAAAGGCAATTCTATTCCTTACCTTCCAAATTGCCCAAAAGATGCATAAAGGATCCGCTCTCCAAACCTTTCTATGCTTTTTGTCCACAAAATAACCATGGCAACCTAGAAGTGTTTCTCTAACAGACGAGGGAAGCACCCAAGACACTCCTAAAAGGGCAAAAAGCAACTCCCATAATAGCCTTATCTTTACATGGTGGATAAGGAGATGACTTGTGGATTCTTCCTCAATATGGCATAGAAAACATCTATTTGCCAAAGACCTTCCTCTTTTTTGAACTTGATCCAAGGTTAAAACTTTTTCCTAAGTTGCCTCCTAAGTAAAGAACTTGTTGAAAATGAAACTGACCTGGATGAGACTAGAGTGGTGTAAAGACTTCATTGTAAAGTTGCCACTCTTTGTTCTATCCAAAGCACCCTATCTTGCTCATCCCTACACACCCTCAAACCATGCAAATGCGACAAAAACCTTTCCACACATCCCACCTTTCAATGCTTGAAAGGTCTAGAGAAACAAGTGTTACACCCCTCCTTCCCTTGATCATAAGAATTCTAAACATCCTCTACCCAAGCCTCCTTAGAAACTACTAAGGCAAATAAAGATGGAAAGGAGCTACACAAAGGTGCAGTCCCAAACCACTTATTCTTCCAAAACTTGACCTTCTGGCCATTGCCCGCCAAGAAGGAGATCCTACTACTCACAAGATCCCAATCCTTGCTTAGGATTTTCCAAAAACCAACACCATACCCCTTCCTCACCTCTTGAGAACACCATCCGCATCCTTCCCCATACTTCCCATTGATAACTTCATTCTCCCTCCCCCCCTCCCCCCCCCCCCCCCCCCCCCCCCCCTCCTCTTTCATTTGCAAAACTTCAATTCCATTTGCAAAGTAAAGCCTTATTGAGTGTAGAGAGACGCCCCCCTCCCCCTCTTTCATTTGCAAAACTTCAATTCCATTTGCAAAGTAAAGCCTTATTGAGTGTAGAGAGACGCTTCACACCCAATCCTCCTTTCCTTTTGTCTAAGCAAATAATCTCCCATCTTGCTAGATGTGGTTTCCACTCGACCACCACCACCCCATAGAAAGTCCTTATGAGTCTGCTCTAGCCTCAATCTAACCTACCTTGGGATGCACAACAAGGACATAAAGTAAATAGGCAAACAAGATAAGGTACTTTGAATCAGGGTAATTCTCCCTCCTTTGGAGATGTATAGTTTCTTCCACATGGCCAAGCTTTTATGAAACCTCTCTTCCACTCCATCCCAAGCTACCATAGATTTAAATAGGACACCTAACAAAAGACCCAAATAATAGGGAAGGGAGGCTACCCACCTTACAACCAAATTTTGAAGCCAAATCATCTATATCATCTACCCTTCCCACTGGAATTAACTTGCTCTTATCCAAATTTATTTTAAATCCCAAGATGGCCTCAAACCACATAAGCAACTAGCATAAGTAAGTGATTTGATCTTGAGAGGCTGCACAAAAGACAAGGGTGTCATATGCAAACAACAAATGGGAAATTTTAACCCTGTATCCGCCCAACCCCTCTCTCGGTGTTTCATAAAAAGAAAACCCCCACTAACTGTCCTCTTTAACAGACAATTGAGCGCCTCCATAGCAACAACAAATAAATAGGGTGAAAGGGGATTCCCTCGTCTCAAACCTCTAGAGCTTTGAAAAAAGTCAACGCTTTGGAAAAAGCTAAAGTATATAAAGTATGTGGATTAAATGGGTTATATTGATTTATGCCCTAATCGTTTTAGATTGGCTTGTTGACTAAATGGTTCAAAATGGATTAAAGTCCCTAATCCAGGTGCGAGTTTAATAATTGGATTACACAGATCAACATGATTGTAGCTGGAATGTCATTATACTCAACCTAGTCCTTCCAACTTTTGAGTAATGAGTCTTGTTCATGCGTCATGTCAGAAATTTCCACCCTTAAGGTATACACTGGACATGATTCAATATAAAAAGATATGGAGATGATAAAACAAATTATTGGAAAATAGGACAAAAACAAATCAAGAGCATATTAAAAATATTAGCTCCTTCCTCTTCCTAGTAGTACCTGATCTGGTTCTCTGGTCTTCTTCTCAAGCCCTTTTGTAAAATTTGTAGATAGCACAAGTCTCTCTCTCTCTCTCTCTCTCTCTCTCTCTCTATTAATTCCTTTTATTAATCATCTTTGTGAACATCCTACCATGGTTTCTTCTTTAAAAATTATAGTTTTTTTCTACATTAAAATAAAATAGTCATGTTTCATCAGTCAACCATGTGTCCAATGTATCAACCAGTTGTTGGTCATGTTTCCAAAGTCAAAATTTACTGCAAAATTCCAGGCACATCCAAAAGTGCCTGACCTGTGTCCGGTGCAATCAGTCTTAGTCATGTTCCCTTATATATGTCCATGTTATTCCTATTTTTTTTAATTAAATTATAATTTTTTAGTATGCTATAAACATCTTGAAGATTCTTGTATTGCGTTGTATACCCTGAAGTTACAATATTTTCTGTTTATTTTGCCTTTTCAGAAGCCCATAAGCCTGATGGTGAAGATGTTTTCATGGATGAAGATGAAGCACCAAAAGCTTCTGATCAAGAAAGGAAGGATGAGGCTGGTGGTTGGACAGAGGTAAAAGATACTGATAAAGATGAACTTCCTGTTAATGAGAACAAAGAGGAGATGGTCCCTGATGACACTATTCATGAAGTGGCAGTTGGGAAAGGATTATCAGGTGCACTTCAGCTGCTTAAAGAGCGAGGAACACTTAAAGAAGGTATTGAATGGGGTGGGAGAAACATGGACAAGAAAAAGAGCAAGCTTGTGGGCATCTATGATAACACTGGAACCAAGGAAATACGTATTGAGAGGACAGATGAGTTTGGGCGGATTGTAAGTGCTTTTTTCCTTGATAGAGTAATCACTTTATAACCTTTTATTATTATTATTATTATTATTATTTATGAGAAAATAAATTTTATCAACAATAAGAAAAAGGAAGGATGAGATGTCTTTGGAAACAGAAAGAAAAAAAGAGGAAAAAGGTCAAATCTATGTATTAAGAGGACAGATGAATTTGGGCGGATTGTAAGTGCTTTTTTTCCTTGATATAGCAATCACTTTATAACCTTTTATTATTATTGTTTATGAGAAAAGAAATTTTATCAACAATAAGAACAAGGATGAGATGCCATTGGTAACAGAGAAAAGAGGAAAAAGGTCAAATCTGCTAAGCAGCCTACAAAAACCACAAGACCAACAAGCATCTAAAAAATTCAAGTAGTTGGGGTTCCCAATATGAACCTTCAGTGATGTAGCAGTTTACTTAGCCAAATTGTCAGCCACCTGGTAAACTACCCCTTCAGAAAGAGCATGAATCCTCCTTGCTTGAGGGAGTATTCTCCAACATACCCTGCTTCCTGAGGAATGAAATGTAATAATGACCAAGGAGTCTGCTTGTGCAAGAATTCCTGACACCCAAAGTGCAAGCCACTTTTAAACCTTCCTAGGCAGCTAAGTCTAGCCTAGTACATTGCACTATAATTCTGTTATATATTCTAACAAATTTTACATCCTGCATGAGGAGTTGTTAACCAGTTAATATCTTGTATATTACTTTTTTTTCCCCATATTAGAAACAATCATTCAATTGTATCATAATCAGAAGTCATAATATGAGGATTTTATCACATTAATGGAGAACATGTCTTGTTCATCCTACAGGAATGTAATAATTCCAAATTTCCTGGATTGGAGCTATTAGGTAAATGAGTCTGACGTCCATTGTTGAGCTATAAATAGAATAGGAGAATTTTTTTTCTATTATGTTAGTTTCCTATTTCTGTAAATAGATAGGTTTATTAGTTTCCTATTTCTGTAAATAGATAGTTTTATGATTTAGAAATATGCTAGTTTAGGAATAAGTTAGTTTCCTATTATATCTCTTATTTCCTATTTCTTCTCTTGTAATCTCCTATATAAACCGTGTGTATAGTCGATCTAATAGAGAGAGAACTTATTATTTTTCATCCCATATTTCGTGTCATGGTATCAGAGCTGTAGGTTTTTAAGACCTGGGCATCATTCTGGCCTTCATCGCCATTTTTCTGGCCTTCATAGCTGGATTTTTTATTTATTCACGTGTTCATTTACCAGCCTTCATTGCTATTGATTTTTTTGTTTCACGATCTGCCTTAATTCCAAGAGATCAGGTTTTTTTGTGGAAGATGTTGGAAAATTCAGGTACACCTTCATTCTCTTTTTGCATAAATGTCTCACACAAAGTTTATGATGATTCTTGGATAATAGACTCCGGTGCCACAGACCATATGACCTCCAAATCTCAACTTTTCAATATCTATACCCCAAGCCCAAGTAACAAGAAAATTGTAGTGGCGAATGGCTCTTTAGTTACCGTTGCAGGTTTCGGAGACATATACATCACACCTACCTTTATTCTTAAAAATGTCCTCCATGTACCAAAATTGTCGACCAACCTTGTTTCCATTCAAAAGCTTACCCATGATCTTAAATGTTATGCTATTTTTTTCCGTTCTTATTGTGTTCTTCAAGAACAAGGCTTGGGGAGGAGGATTGGACTTGCTAAGGAAATGAGCGGTCTTTACCACCTTGAATCATCTCAGAAAACTAGTAATAATTTGTCGTTATCTCTTCTCAGTTCCTCAAATAAAGATACCATTTGGTTGTATCACCTACGTCTAGGTCATCCATCTTTTAGGGTTTTAAAGGTCATGTTTCCTCATTTGTTCCAAGGATTAGATATTTCTGAGTTTCATTGTGAAACTTGTGAATTGGCAAAACATACTCGTATATCTTTTCCTATTAGCAATAAAAGAAGTTCTCATCCTTTTCATTTGATTCATAGTGACATATGGGGTCCTTCGATTATACCTAATGTTTCTGGGGCTCGTTGGTTTGTATCCTTAATTGATGACTGCACTCGGGTTACATGGATCTTTCTTCTTAAACAAAAATCTGATGTTAGCATTGTTATACCTAATTTCCACTCAATGGTTCAAAACCAATTTGGGGTTAAAATAAAAAGCTTTAGTTTAAACAATGCTAGAGATTACTTCAACCAGATTTTGTCACCCTATTTTCAATTACAGGGCATTCTCCATGACTCATTATGTGTTAACACACCCCAACAAAATGGGGTAATCGAGAGGAAAAATGAGCATTTACTCAACACAACCCGAGCCTTACTCTTTCAAGGGAATGTTCCTAAGTCCTATTGGGGGGAAGTTGTTCTTACTGCCACATACATGATAAATAGAATTCCCTCACGAGTATTAGACAATAAAAGCCCCGTCGAGATACTTAAAAGTTTCTATCCACACTTCAGAACCTCAAATGGGCTCACTTCTAGGGTATTTGGGTGCACTGCATTTGTTCATGTCCACAGCCAACATAGAGACAAGCTAGACCCCTGAGCCATAAAATGTGTCTTCCTTGGTTACTCATCCACTCAAAAAGGATACAAGTGTTACAATCCCTCAGCTAGAAAATTTTACATCTCTGCAGATGTCACCTTCACAGAAAATAAACCTTTTTTCCACAAGTCCTCTCTTCAGGGGGAGATTTCAATGATGGAAGATAGTCCTTATGAGTCCTTTGAACCTCTTGATCTTCCTCATGTCTCAACCCATGGTGATGAAGAACCTGTGTCATCCTCTGTTCCAGCCAGTGTCACTCACAATTTTCCACAGTTTCCTAAGGTGTATTCAAGGGAAAAGGCCATTCCAGAACAAAAGCAGGTCCAAGAATCCAACTCAAACATTGGGAATGAAATCACGGTAAGATCAGACCCACCTTTACATACACAACCTGGTGAAACTTCCACTGACTCGACAGACAACCTAGACCTAGACCTTCCCATTGTTGTCAGAAAAGGCACTAGAGAATGCACTAACCGACCACTTTATCCACTATCACACTATGTGTCTCTTAAGCACCTATCACCAGCCCACAAGAATTTTATTGTGAGTCTAAACACCACTATCATTCCTAACATTGTTTTTGAGGCATTGACAAAAAGGGAATGAAAGGATGCTATGAGAGAGGAGATGAGTGTATTAGAAAAGAATAAAACATGGGAGATTGTTGAACGACCGAAAGGGAAAAACATTGTTGATTGCAAGTGGATTTTCACATTGAAATATAAGACTGATGGATCTCTAGAGAGACATAAAGCAAGATTGGTAGCTAAAGGGTACACTCAAACTTATGGAGTTGATTATTAGGAGACGTTTGCTCCAGTTGCAAAAATGAATACTGTAAGAATCCTGTTGTCACTGGCTGCCCACTACAATTGGCAACTCCTACAGTATGATGTTAAGAATGCATTTCTTCATGGTGATTTAGATGAAGAGATTTACATGAACATCCCACCAGGATTTGAGGAAAACACAGGTAACAAGGTGTGCAAGCTAAAGAAGGCCCTGTATGGGCTAAAACAATCTTCCAGGGCTTGGTTTGGGAGATTTGCAAAAGTCATGAAAGAGTCTGGGTACAAACAAAGCCAAGGTGACCACACTCTCTTCATCAAGCACTCGACTACAGGGGGAGTAACTGCCCTTCTAGTCTATGTTGACGACATCATAGTGACTGGAAATGATGAAAGAGAAAAACATGAAGTGAAGCAGAGATTAGCAACAGAGTTTGAGATAAAGGAACTAGGGAAACTAAAGTACTTCTTCGGTATTGAGGTGGCAAATTCCACACAAGGGATCTTCATCTCTCAACAAAACTATGTGACTGATTTATTGGCAGAAATAGGGAAGATTGGGTGTAAACCAGTCTCTATCCCAAAGGATCCAAACCACAAGTTGGGAGAAGCTAAAGAGGAACCAATGGTGGATAAAAGAATGTACCAGAGGCTAGTTGGTAGACTCATATACCTTGCTCACACTCGGCCAGACATCGCATACTCGGTGAGCGTGATTAGTCAATTCATGCATGATCCAAGAGAACCTCATCTTCAAACTGCTTACAAGGTGCTACATTACTTGAAAGGCAACCCCGGGAAAGGAATTTTGTTCAAGAAGAACAATACTCTTGCTCTAGAAGCATACACTAATGCTGACTATGTAGGTTCCCTAGTGGATCGAAGATCAACTACAGGGTATTGTACTTTTCTTGGAGGAAATCTGGTAACATGGAGAAGTAAAAAGCAGAATGTGGTAGCAAGATCGTCTGTAAAATCAGAGTTTAGGGTCATTGCTCAAGGGTTGTGTGAACTACTTTGGCTGAAGATTATTCTAGATGATTTGAGAATCAAGTGGGATGGTCCTATGAAGCTCTATTGTGACAAGTCAGCTATCAATATTGCTCATAACCCTATACAACACGATAGGACAAAATATATTGAGATTGATAGACATTTCATCAAAGAAAAATTGGAGGAAGGAGTAGTGTGTATGTCCTATGTTCCATCAGAACATCAATTAGCTGATATTCTAACAAAAGGGCTGAATAGTTCAATGTTTCACAATCTTGTATTCAAGCTGGGAATGGAAGACATCTATTCCTCAGCTTGAGGGGGAGTGTTGAGCTATAAATAGAATAGGAGAATTTTTTTTTCTATTATGTTAGTTTCCTATTTCTATAAATAGATAGGTTTATTAGTTTCCTATTTCTATAAATAGATAGTTTTATGATTTAGAAATAGGTTAGTTTAGGAATAAGTTAGTTTCCTATTATGTCTCTTGTTTCCTATTTCTTCTCTTGTAATCTCCTATATAAATCGTGTGTATAGTCAATCTAATAGAGAGAAAACTTATTATTTTTCATCCCATATTTCGTGCCATCCATCAATGATACTAAAAGATTGAAAACAAGTAATTTCTTGCTAGATCTTATCTTCAGCATGTAGATGTGGGTTTGTGTATTCACTTATTGGAATTAAACTTGGAACCCCCTTGTAGATGATCTTGTAATAAATTATATTTTTATTCATGTTAGAGTCACAATTGAAAGTGTTTCCTAAAGGTCAAAATAAAGGAGAGTTGTGTGTGTGTGTGTGTGTGTGTGGCTCCAAAAAACCTGAAATGCATTATATTATGTTCCTTTAGCTCATACATACTTTAGTTTCGACTTTAAACTGGATATGAAGGGTCAACCTGATCTCATCCTCTAAAAATTGAAAGAAGGGGGGAAAATAAAATGGATTCAAACAATCCAAAATGCATTAACTTTTGACCATGTCAATTTTAATGACTTGCAAAAATGGTGAAATGCAAAATCAAGCAGCAGTTAGTATTGGCATGGATCAAGAGCCAATACATCTTTATTACATAGTTTGTTTCACAATACTGAAAGATTTTGAAGCCTTGGAGGGGCCTGACAGTTTTATTCCTTCACGAATTATTTCCAAGAGTCTCCCAGTTTGGTCCCATTTATGATCTTGCCTTTAATATATGGAATTCTGTGCCTTTCTATAGTCCATATTGGTAACATATGTAAGACTATGTTACAAAATATAGTGAAGCATTACTTTGTAAAATAATGAGTTTCTTGGCTTGCTTTAATAGATGACCCCCAAGGAAGCCTTTCGGATGATTTCTCATAAATTTCATGGGAAAGGGCCCGGCAAAATGAAGCAAGAAAAGCGCATGAAGCAATACCAGGAAGAATTGAAGTTGAAGCAAATGAAGAATTCAGACACCCCATCACAGTCTGTTGAGCGGATGAGGGAAGCTCAAGCTCGGTTGAAGACACCCTATCTTGTTCTTAGTGGGCATGTTAAACCAGGGTATGCTTTTTGAACCCTTCATGCTTCATTTTTTTATATTTATTTATGATTCATCAAAGTGGCATGAAAGTGGTTCGAGAGAAGGAAAAAAGTTTTCTGGTAAGATTTTCAGTTGTTGAGGTATAGGATAGCCCTTTATTGGGATGAAGTCTTCATAACTCTTGTTTTTCTGCAAGTTGTCCCATACACTCCTTAGTGTATATCTGTTTTAAGATAGCTCTTTGGAGCACTGCATGGCTTCTTGCAACATCCGCATTTTGGGTTTAGGCATCAAATTTTATGCGCCTCTTGTTGTGCAATGAACTGATCTTCTATATATTGTTCTTATCTGACAAAACTTACTATTGCATCTGGGTTGGCCGTAAGGAATCTTTCTTACAATTACAGCTTTTTGTTTTCCCTTGTTGAATGGCCCTGATTAGTGATGCCAGTGATGGACCTTCTTTCATTTGGTCTAATTTAAAAAATCTATTATGATACTCATTGGGATTATGGTAATGATCTGATCTTATCTTGTTGGAGACATTCATATTGTATCATGATACATTCCATGTCAATGTCATAAATTGGGTATTTGAGATTTGAGAAACTGAATCAAGCTACAGGCTGTGAGATCCCTGTGAAGGGATTTATTGAATTCTAGCCCTGGGATGCACCTTTGCATTATGATGTCTTCCTAATATATGATCGTCATAGTGTATAGTCTGAATGTTTGGAATTCCTTCTGTATTTTTATCTTTTGAAAAACAATCTTGTATACATCTCTGCTAAGCTTGGGTCCACTGATCCTATGAATTCTAATTTATTGCCAAAACTATCAAATAATAAAAGATGATCAAGTCATATAAAAAAATCTTAGGATTATGGCCTGTTGTTACATAATTTGCTTTCCTGTATTAATGTACTCGAATTTGTTTGCTCATCCTTTTCATATGTTCTGTTGGTTCCAGCCAAACTAGTGATCCCAGAAGTGGTTTTGCTACAGTTGAGAAGGATGTCCCTGGGAGCTTAACACCCATGCTTGGCGATAGAAAGGTCAGTCTACTTTTTATTGTGTGTTTACTCTTCCCTCATCATGTTTGCAAGTACATGGGTTTCTATAATATTATATCCACAGAATGGCGGCACACATGTCGCTTGGATGCATTCCGGTTTGTTTATAAACCAATGCACTTTACTGAATCTTCCTAGACTTGAATTTGCTTCTTGTGATAATAGTTTTGATTTGGTTTGAATTTATTGCCCTCATTACAGTGGGGTTAGATTCAGGAGGGTTTGAATTTATTGCCCTCATTACAGAGGGGTTAGATTTAGGAGGAGGGAGAGAAGGGGGGAACCCTTAAATTTTTTATTTTTCAGGGGGGAGCACGTTAATCCGTCAGTGGTAGTGAGGACCATTAGTCTTGTGTTAAAAGTGTATTGTACCATGGCAGTTGGTTCAAACTCCTCAAAGCCCTAGCTTGTGAGTTATTAGACTTTTTTTATTTATTTGTTTCTTTTTTTGTTAGCCTGTTGGATCCTCCTATCTGTTTAACATGGATTGCTGGTGATGTTAAATATACACTACTGGATAAACTTTGGCTCAAAGGAATTCTGGACCTGGGGCATTTTAACCCTCTCAAAGAACCTCATCTGATATAGAGTTCAATTTTATATTTGTCTTTTAGGTGGAGCATTTCTTGGGGATAAAACGCAAGGCTGAACCAAGCAACATGGGCCCACCAAAGAAACCAAAAACCTGAAATTGCATCCGCCGCATTACAGGAGTTGATAGAAGTGGCTGTGAGCTCTGAGGCATTCTGTCTTGAAGAGAGATTGGCTGCTGCTAGCATTCTTAACAGTTCATCTTTGCCCTTAAACTGCAGTGAGTGATTGGACAGTGCAAGTGGCTGATCTTGTTTCTTCTGGGAGCACACTGACCATATTTTTCTGCCATTTGTCCCTCTAAAGAAAGTCCATAGTGGGCAAGACTATGGCTTTATATTTTTTATAACTGTATTTGGGTCTTGGAGAAAATTGAAGATAAGCTATAGAGCTTATTCTATAAATGCAATGCAAAAGTCAGGAGTTGCAAGTTTGTCTGAACCTAGATAAGTCGGTGATTTTTAACATGGTAGATAAGGTCACAGCTGGTAAATTTTATGAATTAATCTTACAAAATGGTATGTTGATGTAAGTACATCCTGATACAATTTTTCAGGACGAACAGAAGTGTTTGTTTGTATTGGCCAAAGCAATTGTTCAACCGGGATTCTAGAAACTGGATTGAGTGCTTTTAACCATCTCTTATAGGCTTATAGAAGGAACTATGATAGATACTTGCACGATCATGGGGTCACACGCTAACAGTTTAAAATAATTTGAGTGATATCAGCCAGCATTTTTAGCTGCGGTTTTGCCCGAACTTACGGTTGTCAAATTAAATGTTCTATTTTTGAATTTTATGTATGTTTTCAATTAAACATAATTGCTTAGGGAAGTGATTCGGTTGTTTTGAAATCAGTAGCTAGAACAGGGTGTTTTCCATGCTTAGTTGACATTGAGTTGATGCAGCTTGTGCTGAGGTTGAGAGTGTTATGCAGTACTTCCGTTTTATGCACATGTTCCCCTTCATGTTAATGTAAGTATGGTTTTTCCACTGGTTTATAATGAATTTTTTTTGAGTTTAGTGTCTAAAGTTCACGTGTAAGGAATTGAGATGAGATGTGCTCGATTCTATAACCTTTAGTTTGTGTAATACATGCAACATTATCTCTATATAATATTATTGCATCATCTTTAATCAAACATAATCATCAATTTATTAGGTGACGAACCATGATTGCATCCATCATGAGAAAATGTGTTTTCGTATAGTTAATACCAACTTTATGTGAGAGACCTCATGTCAACTCGCACGTTATACTGTCACCTCATGTTTCTCATTTTGCCTTCTTATAAATGCCATTTTTGCCTAACAGGATTTATGCCTTTAAGTCTTTAGACTACAAGTTCAAGTATTTCTCATTTTGCTAAGAGTATACCTTTGTATTGATTGCTTCTTTCCATTTTAGTCAATCATTTCAGTATCCATACTCTTCCACTTTTTTGGTTCAAGATCTTCATCATTGCTAATGATATCAATTGCCACTTGAAAAAAGAAAAATTATCAATCACAATGTTATTTTGATCCTATATAAGGTAAAAGGATATTTGTAAGCTATATATATATATAGCATACAAATATCCTTTTACCTTAAAGGATAACTTTTTCAATCTATCTCTTTTGAGCTTATTTTTGTTTTCACCTCTTCAAGGGTAACCATCTCAACTTTAGATTGCTTCGTTATTTTTATTGTCCCTTTTGTAATTCTAAATTCTTCTTGAGTTTCATATGTTCTTCCTTATGTTTTCGTCTTCTAGAGAATTATCATTTGAGTTGACAAATTTATCATGTTTTAGGCATGTCTTGGATTTATTTGTTAACCATACTGTAGAGATATCAATTTATGCTAAAATACTTATAGTTAGGATGTGACATTGTCATTTTCTTTATATCAATGAATACATTTAGTAATTAATTTTCAAGACTTTGCAAGTGAATGCTTCTACAAACTTCTAGTTCACACTGATTTATATAAGGATTAAGATGAGACAAAGTTGATGTATTTCAAGCAACTAATCATCTTTTGCCTAGAACAACCTTTTCTCTCCCTAAAGGCGGGAAAACAATCTCATTAAAATGGCAATTCATAATTTTTTTTCATAACAAACATCAACTATTAGGAGTTCAAGATACCCTATAGTAGATGAAAAAATAAAACTTGTACAAATCTCAAGTCTTCTTGGGGACCCATTTTAATGTGTTGTGTTGGTGCAATTAGTACATATATTGCATAATCAAAATTCATAAGTGAGACATATTTGGTTGTTTTCTAAGTATAAGTTCTGAAGGGGAGTATTTGTGGTAAGTTGTAGGTCAAATGTGGATTAAAGCCATAACATGCATGATAACATTTCTTTGTATGAAAGTAGGTAATTTGATTTTTATTAGTAAGGAACAATCAATCGAAGGTGTTTGATGAGGGATTTTGCCAAACTATTATAAGTCCGAGTGTGAGCAACAAGATGCTCAATACGATTCCAATTGAAATATAATAATAAAAAGTTATTTTGAGTGTAAATTCACTTGCATTATGAATATGTATTGTATTGATTCCTTAATTTGGGGACTTAGATCATAATCGGATTATTTGTGCAAAGAGTCCATCAAATGCAATATGTCAAGTAGAAAATAGGCAAACATGTGACCGCCTAGTGAAAACATCTATTAAAATCATAAAATACCAAAATGACCCACAATATAAGTGAATAGGCCCACACATGTCTCCTTTAAATTCATTTTAAAAACACTGATGACTTAGAGTTGACTTTAGTAAAAGATGGTTTAGTAGTTAACTTGAATAACACATTCAATCATGCCATAACATAAACATTTCTAAGTCTAAGAACTTATGGCTCGTGATTGTATGGGTTTCAATATGCATAATAATGGCGTGATATAACCTAGAGAATAGAGAAATTCTTTTTTATTTTTTATTTTTTTATGATATTCTTTATTTGAAATTATGGTTTAATTTAAAAATCTAAGTTCAATCCACAATTTCAGCACTTGAATTGTGAATTAATGGAAATGATATAATTTTTGTAGTATAATATACTTACTAATGATTTAATGCCACATTTAGGAATTTTAATTCTAGTCTTCAATTTTTATCATAAAAGATCCCTAGTATATCTTGTATAACCAAATAGGCTATACTTAAAAATTTTAAATATAAAAATATGATTTTTTTTCTTCTAGGGATAACTTGTGAGATGTTAGAAATAATCAAAACTTTCTATTATAGACAATCCAAATAGAATACTAATTAAAAAGATATAAGCAATGAGACACAAAGATTTTTACATGCTCCACACTAACTGTAGAGATAAAAAAACTACAAGGTCTAAGGCCCACTAATCTAAATCCACTATATGAAATCAAATTACATAGATTTACCTGACCATTTTACACTAAAGATTGACTCTCTAGTACCTACAATTTGATTCACGTCTACGACACAACAACCCTTTATTGCTTCAGTGGATCACTTTAGCCTCGTTGAAGGGATGAAAGTCTTCAACCTAAGATTCAAAGATCAAATCCTTGAATGAGAGATCAAAAATGGTGTGACACTATAGGCTCACTCCAAAAGATCCTTTCTAAAGAATGAAAGGTCTCTAAACAATCTCAATGTGATTTATCTGCAAGTTCTCCAATCTCTATCCTTAAGGGGTTAATAGAGAGGTATTTATAGGCAAAAACGAGAAAAGTCTCAATTTTGGAAGAATTATAAATCAAATTTGTGTGAAAAATCTTAGTAGAATCTACATGATCACTCGAGCTAACTCACCCACCGCTTGAGCGCCTTGGACGCTTGAGTGGTGAGAATGGCTTGAGCGGTATTTGAGCGCTTGAGAGCCTCAGGCCACTTAAGTGGTCTTGCTATTTTCAAAAAGTCAATTTTAAATCATTTTAAGTTTAAAACAAAACTGATTTTCTTTATACCTCAACAAAGCTTAAATTATCACAAGTCAAATCTTCTTAGACATACTTGTGACTTCTTGGTTGGACGAACAACAACTCTTGATCTTCAATAGAGAGCAAGTCACTATCTAAAAAGACTTCTATAGCCAAACATTAAAAATAACAAAATTTCCAACATATAAACAAGATTTAATGTCCTGGCAATCTCCTTATTTGGCAATTTTGTGACAAAACGTTATTACATAAACCCAACCAAACTCTCATAATGGAGTTTACATAACACACATTAGCACTCAATTAAAATAAACTAAGGAAATATTTTGCATCACTTTGTAGTACTTATCTTCCAACCTTGTAACCCGCACTCATATAGAAAACTATACCAAAGGTAAAGTAGTACGAGAGATAAAATAATGTCAAGAAAACAAAACAGAATAGTTGGAGATTTTGCTTGATGCATTGTGAAAGCATGATTGAGGAAAAGATCTTTGTAGTGACACCAAGGTACAAAACAAAGCTTGAAAGGAACATAATAGAAGCTAAATAAGACACGGTAGATCAGTTATGATGCCTAAAGGTTTATCTCTAGCCAAAAACTAGGCAGTGAAAATCATGGGAAGAAGCTTCTGTGACTTAGAATGGATCTAGAGAGATAGACAATTCAAACAAAAATATCTTGCAAGAAACATCTGTGTGAGGTATTTCTCTAAACTTTCTAAGTTTTCAACATTTGATTTAATTTCCTCCAATATTTCAATTAATTTCCTTTAAGAATTAAAGAATTAAAAGAATATAAAAAATTATTAACCCCCCTGAGAAAATAAAGGCTAATCTTAAAAGAGAAAAACACCCAAGAAGGGGGAAAAGGAGAGGAGGGGTGGGAGGGGGGGTTTAATTAGGTTTTTAGAAAAATTCTTTTTAAACACAACAAATTTAAGCACAAGATAAGAAAATATTAATAGATAGAGTTAGAGAAATCAAACTCAGATTTTATAGTGGTTTAACACTTCCTTACCTATGTCTACTCTCCTCAAGCTCCTAACCGAGTGAGGGGTCCACTAACTTGAAGCTTCAACCAAGCTTCTAATCACCTTTACACTTGGATTCCGGCTCTAATGGGCTTTTACACAATCTCTTCAAGTTTCAACTCACATGAAGGCTTTAACACTCAATTAACAAGTATGAATATCTCAACCTAGCTCAACAAAGGCTCAAATACAACTCAAGGCTAGGATGAATCACAAAGGTGCACTAAAGGATATGCAAATGTAGATTTAATGCTCCAAGAAAAGAAATGAGAGCTTTTAAGGTAAGAACAAGTAGGTAAACAAATAAATGCAGGTGTTCTCTTGCTCATAAATGAAATGGAGCTCTCTATCTATAGGTTTCTAACCTCAGGAGCCAAGAAAACCAAAAAGCAGCCTCAACCGATCGAGCTGGGGGTCGACCAGTTCACTAGCCGTTGGAGCTTTTAATGCTTGGTAGGTGACTGTTACCCTCGACTGGGAAGACAGATCCCTCGACCAGGAAAGAAAGGCTACTAGAAGAGAGAGAGTGTTTTTTGCACCTCTTAATCGAACCTCAACTGAGAAGAGGGAACCAGTCGACTAGTTTCCTAGCCGGTTGAGTCGATTTGGACAAAGCCTTGACCGGTTCACTATTTTTGGCCCGAAAACCTATCTTTTTATGGTTTTTTTTTCTTGTAACACTTAGGCAAGGTCTTTAGGTAAAATTATGTGCCAATTTTGAAACGTTTTGCCTAAGGTTCATTTGATAGAACTCGGATTTTTATGAAAATGTAACTTTAAAGCATAAACTGAGTTTTTCAAAGATGCATGAAATGATATGTAAATCCTAAGTGCACCCATGCATTCATCTTACATAAGTTTCCTATGATTAAAGGTCTTTCAAAAGTCTAGATTTTGCATTCATTAGGTCCTTTGATGAATTTCCAAATTAACACCTGAAATTTTTTATAATTCAAACCAATTAGTAACTTAACCATGGTCTGTTATCATCAAAACATGATTAGGAGAACCCTTGGGCTAATAGTTTTCCTCTTTTTGATGATGACAAACCTTGGCTATCTAGGAGAAGAAGAATCTCCCTCTCAAACCGATCATGGGTCAATAATCAAAATTTACAAAGATAGAACCAAGATAATCAAGACATGCTAGAAAGAATTTGCAATAAGAAACAATGTAAGTCATGAAACATATAGGCATATCATATATAAGTCAAATGTATCACAATTCAATATGTACGATCCAAACAATGATATGCATGTAAGTCTCCTATAGACTCCTAGATCCTAAATATCTCCCCCTTTTGGCAACATAAAAAATGAATAAAGGGAGTCTCTACGAAATCAAGGCTGAGAAGGTGGAGGTGGAAACATAGAACGCAGATAAGCCATCATATCCTCATGCTGACTCTCCAAGCGATCCTCAATACGCTTAATCCTCTGCTGAAGATACTCAAACTGTGAAGTGAAGCCAGCTTGATACTGATCCATGCGATCCTCCATGGAGTAGAACCGTGTATCACTAATTACAACAAACTCCTCCATACGAGTGCCTAGAGAGCTAATCTGAGTAGATAAATCCATCCATGGAGCATGGTCAGGAGCAAGAGGTGCCCGAGAATGTGGTATCTCAGTGTGAGGAGGCTTAGTGAATGACGGCTGAGTAGATGGACCCGTTGTATAAGTCGGCTCAGACATCATCGGCTTAGAGACGGTAGCCTTAAACTAAACACCCTTTGAATGAAGTGGAGGAATTTCAAGCTTGATCTCTCTCTACTAATAACCACTTTGAGGGTCTACTCCACCCTCCATTTCTCGTATCTCGGCCTCCTCCTCAACTCAGGGATGAGCCTGTCCTTATCCCCGAGCCTGTGCTGGTGTTCTCTTTACTCTCCTTACCCAAGAACCATCTGGGGCCTTATCATCCTTCCCATTGACTGATCATCATACGTATCATAAGTGTTAGGGGCCTCAAAGTCTATCTCTCTGCTCAAGTTAACACTGACATCCTTGAATACTTTGGTAAGGAAGCAACCATAGCGGAATACACGAATAGTGCTCTCGTAACATCAAATCATGTGCATCATCATCAAGTACCCCAAATGAATCTATCTTCCTATTAGAATTGAGTCAATAAGGAATGCCTCATAATAAGAGACCTCATCTTAGTGTCTGCCTTGTGGTAGAAAGATAGAGCACAATATATGGTGTAACACTATGCTGATGAGCGCCATGTTGTGTGTCAAGGGTTTGCCTATCCCCTGGGCATCAAGAAGTCCAAAAATCCTCTGAATGGCCTCTCTAGACTCAAAATCCTAGCATAGTGGGCCACATCTTGGACTCGTATACTCTGAGTCCAACCAAAGCAATATCGAAAATATGGTAGATGCTCTCCGGGTCGAGACGGATCTTGACTCCTCTAATAGTAGAAATGATCAGGCTACCTATGCTATAAGCCGTCCTTGAGTAAAAAGCTCACACCAAGGTTAGGAAAATCGGCTCTGAAATAGTGACCACAGGCAACCAACCCATCCTAGTGAATAGACCCTCGAATCTGAAATGTTGAAGTTGGGAAAAATTAATATTTCTTCCGGGAACTACTCGTCTCTGAGCAAAGTGCTGCTTGTACCGCTAGTAGTCCTCCACGAAAATGAATAAAGCGGTGTCAAACCTCGCCTTTCGACGTGCCTTTGGCTGAGACGACTCAGTTGGGTGCTTGCCATGTGCCCTAGAGGCAGCGAACTTTTGCTTAGGAGCCATGTGGAAGAAAAAGAGAGTAGTGGTTGGTAGAGAGAGAGACACTCACAATTGAAACCCTAGGCGTGCAGAAATGGAGAGAGAACGGTGCTGAAGTTGACTATGACGCGTAGGAGGAAGAGAAGGCGGCCCAAATCCGAAACCCTAACCTCCAATCTTCCTAAAATCCAATCCAAAAGGCTTCAGTCGGTCCAAAATGCACTCAAATCAGTTTCTATAAGCCAAAATCAGAGAAACCCTAAAGAAATGGAGGAGAATGGTGTAGAAACTGAAGCATGAGAGTCTCTTAAAAACCCTAAATCTCAACGAACCGGTCGACCACCTAGTCAATGTAGTCAACGTTTTGACTTTTCAATTTTTGTGCACTTTCTCATTTTGTGATCCTCTCATTGCCCTTTTCAGTTGAAATCCCCAATTTTTTATGCCCAATGCCAAGGGAATTTTGATTTTTGGTCGAAATTTGACCATTATCTAAGTATATGCCTATATAATGCATATGACATGAAATTCATGCAATCAGAAGGTATATTCATCAATAATTCATTAAGCAAACATTATATCATAAAGAAATCACCCCTAGTTGTCTTCTAATATCAACAAATTGTTCTTCATTTAGAGGTTTTGTAAAAATATCAGCAAGTTGATATTTTGTGCTAACAAATTCAAGTGCCATGTCACCCTTTTGTGCATGATTTCTAAGAAAATGATGTCTAATCTCTATATGCTTAGTCTCAGAGTGTTGCACAGGATTTTTTGATATACTTATGGCACTAGTATTATCACATTTAATAAAAACATGCTCAAAAGATAAATCAAAACCACTAAGTGTTTGTTTCATCCAAAGGATTTATGCATAACATAAACCGGCTGCTATGTATTCGACTTCATCGTTGACAAAGCTACCGAATTTTGCTTCTTACTATGCCATGAGACAAGTGAGTGTCCTAAGAAATGACAAGTGCCACAAATGTTTTTTCTTTCAACCCTACAACTGGAAAAATCGGCAACTGGAAAAATCGGCATCCAAAAACCCAATTAATTCAAAGTTATCACTCTTAGGATACCATAAGCCTATATCCATTGTCCATTTCAAATATTTGAGGATTATTTTTATGACACTTAAGTGAGATTCTTTAGGATAAGATTGAAATCTAGCACACAAGCATACACTATACATAATGTCGGGTCTACTAGCGGTCAAATATAGCAAATAACCTATTATGCCTCTATACATAGTAGAGTCAATGGATTTACCTTTCTCATCCTTATCAAGCTTGATGGATGAGCTCATTAGAGTCTTCATTGTTTTGGTTTCTTCCATGTTGAACCTTTTGAGAAGATCTCTTATATACTTTGCTTGATTGATGAAGGTTCATTCCTTTAGTTGCTTGATTTGAAGTCCAAGGAAGAAGTTGAGTTCTCCCATCATGCTCATTTCAAACTCACTATGCATGCACTTAGAAAATTATTCACAAAAAGAGACATTAGTAGCACCAAAAATGATATTATCAACTAATATTTGAACTAAGAGCATATCATTTTCTTTGGTTGTTATAAAAAGAGTTGTGTCAATTTTTCCCATTTTAAAACCCTTTTTCCAAAAGAAATTTACTCAATTTTTCATACCATACTCTAGGTGCTTGCTTCAAACCATAAAATGCATTTTTAAGTTTAAAAACATGGTTAGGAAAGTTGAAACTTTGAAAGCCGGGTGGTTGTTCAACATATACTTCTTCATTTATAAAACCATTTAAAAAAGCACTTTTCACATCCATTTGATATAAAACAAAGTCTTTAAAACATGCAAACGCAAGTAGCATTCTAATGGCTTCCAACCTAGCTACGGGGGCAAAGGTTTCTTCATAATCTATCCCTTCTTCTTGATTAAAACCTTGGACTACTAATCTTGCTTTATTTCTAACAATTATGTCATTTTCATCCATTTTATTTCTAAAAACCCATCTAGTTCCTATAACACTTTGATTTGAAGGTCTTGGTATTAATTCTCATACTTCACTTCTTTCAAATTGATTTAACTCTTCTTGCATTGCAATCATCCAATTTTCATCATCTAAAATATCATTTATATTTTTAGGCTCAATTTGAGAGATAAAAGTTAGATTATTGCAAATGTTTCTAAGAGAGGATCTAGTTCTTATCTCACTAGATGGATTACCTATAATTTGATCTTGTGGGTGATTGATGACAAACTTCCATTCTTTAGGAAAGTCTTGGCATGATTCACCTTGCACTTGTTGAGGAGGGGGTAGTGTCAATGATGATCCTTCTTTCTTGGGATCCTTTCCATTTTCTTCTTGTTGTCTTCTACCTTCAATTTGCAATCTTCCCATGGAGGTCTCCAAACCTAAATCATCATCAATACTCTCTCTTTATTGGAGAGAATTGTTAGATTCATAAAAAAATAACATGGATGAACTCCTCTACAACCATGGTTCTTTTGTTAAAAACTTTAAAAGCTTTACTTGAAGTTGAGTAACCAAGGAAAATTCCAACATTTGATTTTGCATCAAATTTTCCAAGATTGTCTTTGGTGTTTAATATAAAAAATTTTCATTCAAAGACTTTGAAATATCTAATGTTGGGTTTCTTGTTTTTCCAAAGTTCATAGGGAGTTTTCTTAAGAATGGGCCTCAATAATACTCTATTTAAAACATAACAAGAAATGTTAACCGCTTCGACCCAAAAATATTTTGGTAAGTTGTTTTCATTTAGCATGGTTCTTGTCATCTCTTGAATAGTTCTATTTTTCCTTTCAACTACCCCATTTTGTTGAGGAGTTCTAGGAGCCAAAAAATTGTGGTCAATTCCATACTCATTGCAATACTATTCAAAATCAATATTTTCGAATTCTCTCCCATGATCACTTCTTATACAAGTAATTGCAAAATCTTATTCATTTTGAACCTTATTGCAAAACTTTGAAAACTTATAAAAGGCTTCATTATTTTGACTTAAAAACAAGACTCATGTGTATCTAGAGAAGTCGTCCATAATAACATATGCATAAGACTTTCCTGCAAAACTTAGTGTCATAGAAGGACCAAATAAATCCATATGTAACAACTCAAGTGGCCTAGATGTGGAAATGAAGTTTTTATTTTTAAAAGAGTTTTTTATTTGCTTTCCCACTTGACAAGCTTCACAAACTTTATCTTTTTGAAAATTTATTTTGGGAAGGCCTCTAACAAGTTCACCTTTGTTGAGTTGGGAAATGAGGTCCATGTTAGCATGTCCTAACCTCCTATGCCACAACCAACTTTGATCATGCATGCTTGAAAAGCATCTATCATGGCCATCATATTTTGAAATATTTATTGCATAAACATTATCACATCTATGGCCCATGAAGATGGTTTTATCATTTTGAATATCTTTGATGATGCAATGAGATGCTTCAAAAATCACTTTAAAACCTTTGTCACAAAGTTGACTTATGCTCAAAAGATTATGTTTTAAACCATCTACTAATAAAACACTTTCAATGAGAGAGGATGTGTCATTACCAATGTTGCATTGACCAATGATCCTTCCTTTTGCATTGTTTCCAAAGGTAACATTTCCTCCATTTTTCTTTGTAAGAAAAGCAAACTTAGATTCATCTCCGGTCATGTGTCTTGAGCATCCACTATCTAAGAACCACTTATCCTTCTTTGAACCCTACAACATAAAACTCAAGTTGATTTAGGTACCCATATTTTTTTGGGTCTTTAAGGGTTAGTGACCTTGGATTTTCAATCCAATTTTTTTTCAGTTTTTGCATTTGAATTATTTTGAGAACCATTTCTTAAAGGGCATGTACTACTAATGTGCCCTCCTCTTCCACAAAATTTGCAAGTAGTGGAAGGACTTGCACTTGTGGATTCCTTTACAAAATAGTTTTTAAAATACTTTTGATTTTTTTAAGATTTGAATCATAACCCTTGTTTGTCAAAAACACATTTTTGGCTAGCTAGAATCATTTCAAAAGATTTTTATCCACAAGAAAAGATTGAAAGAGAGGAGGTCAACCATTCATTTTTCTTTCTTAGAATCTCATTTTCTTTTTCAAGATGAGTTTTAGAAACTTCAACAGTTGAAAATTTTTCTTTTACTTCTCCAAGTTCTTTTTCAAGTTGTTGAACTTTCTTTTCAAGAGAAATATTTTTCAAACTAAGTTTTTCAAAATCCTCATACAATTCTTCAAATGCATCATGTATATCCTCATAACTAAGGTTAGAGTTTACCTCATCAAGTTCATCTAATTGCCATGAAGCACATGTTTTCCACTTCTTTCTCATTTTCTTCTTCAGATGATTCATCTTCACTTTTGTAGAGAGGACAATCATATTTAATGTGTCTCAGTTTCTTGCACTTGAAACACACCAAATCTCTTTTCTCTTCTCATTTCTCCTTGTCACCATGAGAGGAAGATTCCTTTTTAGAAAAGTCTCTTCTAGAAGTGAACCTTCTTCCTTTAAACCTTTCACCCCTCATGAATTTGTTGAACTTTCTTATGATGAGGGTTAGATCTTCATCTTCTTCAACTTCTTCTTCCTTAGTTGTAGCTTTGAGAGCTATGTTCTTCTTCTTTTTGTCTTCACCTTCTTGTTGTTTTTTTTTTTTTTCCAAATTGATCTCATATGATATCAATGACCCTATGAGCTCCTCCAAAGGTAGCTTGGTCAAGTCTTTGGCTTCTTGAATTGCGGTGACCTTGGTATGCCACTTTGATGGAAGTGTCCTCAAGATCTTCATCACCTTTTCGGATTCCTTGTAGGTCTTTCCCAAGGCTTCAAGACCATTGACAAAGTAAGTGAACCTAGTGATCATTTCAATAATAGTTTCATTATCTTTCATAAAAAACAATTCATATCTATGAACAAGTAAATTGATTTTTGACTTTTTCACTTGATTTGTTCCTTCACGAGTTATTTCAAGCAATCTCCAAATTTCTTTAGTCGATTTGCATTGACATATTCTATTATATTCATTTTTATTCATAAAGCATTGCAAAGTATAAACAACCTCAGTATTTAATTGAAAATTTCTTCTATCACGCTCATCCCATTCTTGCTTGGGTTTTGGAACCATGACTCCATCAACTAGTTTTGAAGGAAAAGTTGAGTCATCTTCAATGATGTCCCATACGTCTAAATCGGTTGATTGTAAAAACCAAGTCATTTTAGTTTTCTAATAGGGATAATTGGTTCCCGCAAAAAATGGAGGTCTATTGGTTGCAAAACTTTCATTGTGAGATAAGCTTGATGGATTATCCATTCCTCTTAGACGATTAAGTCTTCAACAAGAGGCGTAACTCTGATACTAATTGAGAAAATAAAGGTTAATCTTAAAAGAGAAAAACACCCAAGAGGGGGGAGGGTGAATTGGGTTTTTTTTTAAATTCTTTTTAAACACAACAAATTTAAGCACAAGAGAAGCAAATATAAAGAGATTGAGTTAGAGAAATCAAACTCAAATTTTATAGTGGTTCGACACTTCCTTGTCTATGTCCACTCTCCTCAAGCTCCTAACCAAGTGAGGGTTCCACTAACTTGAAGTTTTAACCAAGCTTCTAATCATCTTTACACTTGGATTCCGGCTTCAATGGGCTCTTACACAATCTCTTCAAGTTTCAACTCACTTGAAGGCTTTAACACTCAATTAACAAGTATGAATCTCTCAACCTAGCTCAACAAAGGCTAAAATATAACTCAAGGCTAGGAATCACAAAGGTGCACTAAAGGATATGCAAATGGAGATTTAATGCACCAAGAAAAGAAATGAGAGCTTTTAAGGCAAGAACAAGTAGGTAAACAAATAAATGCAGGTATTCTCTTACTCATAAATGAAGTGGAGCTCTCTATTTATAGGTTTCTAATCTCAAAAGCCAAGAAAACCAAAAAGTAGCCTCAACTGGTTGAGCTGGGGGTCGACCAGTTCACAAGCCATTGGAACATTTAATGCTTGGCAGATGACCGTTACCCTCAATCGGATCTCAATTGGGAAGACAGATGCCTCAACCGAGAAGGAAATTCTAATGGAAGAGAGAGAGTGCTTTTAGCACCTCTCAACTGGACCTCGACGGGGAAGAGGGAACCGGTTGATCGGTTCCCTGGCCGGTTGAGCCGGTTTGGACAGAGCCTTGACCAGTTCAACATTTTGGCCCAAAAACCTATATTTTCTGGTCTTTTACTTGTAACACTTAGGCAAGGTCTTTAGGTAAAATTATATGTCAATTTTGAAACGTTTTGCCTAAGGTTCATTTGATAGAACTCGGATTTTGATGAGAATGTAACTTTCAAGCATAAACCGAGTTTTTCAAAGATGCATAAAATGATATGTAAATCCTAAGTGCACCCATACATTCATCTTACATATGTTTCATATGATAAAAGGTCTTCCAAAAGTCTAGATCTTACATTCATTAGGTCCTTTGATGAATTTCCAAATTAACACCTGAAATTCTTTCTAATTCAACCCAATTAGTAACTTAACCATGGAACACCAAAAAATACGTAAGAAATTAATTCTGAATGCAACTAACAAAATATCCTCAATCTTTACATAATTTTTCAAGTGTTCTTAATTTCATGCATTCCATTAGCTTAGTGTGAAAAATTAGTTTTAGAAAAAAAGTGAGCTAAAGCTATCACACCCCAAGACCCAATATAAGGGCATGACAGTCATTTCATACCTCATGCCAGAAGAGTCAAAGTGGGAATTGACTCAAACAATCATCTTGTAATTAGAATGTTACAAAATTTCAAATTTCTTCTTAGAGTAATGAAACCTAAAAGAATACTATAATTCTCAAATCTCAACTTTAAAACAACACATAAACCAAAGTGCTATTATCCATACAACTTCAGATTTAACAATTCAAATAGTCATTAAATTCTAACTTTTAAACTATGTCCAAAAATAAAGTTTAAATTAAAATCCTAACGACAAAATCCCATTTTAACCACACTCCTCAATCAAACTGAGAGTACTTGAAAAAATTTCAACGAAGGGGAATTAACTCAAAGTCTAATAAGGAATATTAATATAATTTCGTGGATTAAACATTTTTAATTATGATTACAAATAGGAGATATAATTTACAATCCTTTTCACAAAACAAACTTTGGAGTTCAAGTATGCTAAAACATCCAAAACTTTATAACCAAACCTTTTCATATTTATGTCAATATAATTTTATATCAAATCCAAATCAAATGCATTCAAAACATTTTTACTCTAGTTATCAAATAATAAATGGTGTCTAGTTAGTGGGACTTTACAAATGGGTAACTAGCCTCAAATTTGTTCCTTTTAAGGTAGACGTAACCAAATACTACTAATACTAATGACCTCTAACTAGACCCTTAGAGGCTAGGGTTTAAAAAAATTACATACACCACTAAGGAATGTAAAGATCAACAATTATATATTATTGACATGCCCAAAAATTCAACTATTATATCCCATTTGAGTAGGACTAAAAAGGTCAACTATTATATTTTGTTGACTCAGACTAAACAAACCAGAGTCCAACACTTTGTTTCATTTATTCAAATTTATAAAAAAACAAAAACATAATATCTCCATGTTTTTATATTATAAACAAAAGAAAAAAATGTTCTAACATATTTTTCATGTAAAATATATTTGATCCATGCATAGAAAGAAAAATAACATTTTACACATTTCAAAATAACAAATAAAAAGAAATGTATTTTCTTTCATAAAATTTGCCTTAATTTCTTTTACCTTATAAAACACTCAGAATCTTGAAAAAGAATAATCCTGAAGAATCTAATCCTCATCTAAAAATAACATAAGATAAATTGATCATATATTCGCTATGGATTAGATCACTATTGATGGAAACCGATAGCAATAGGCATTCTAAATAAAGGCACCATGATATCTCATGGGTTTAAGATAGAGTGTCCTTTTAAGTGATCATGAGGAGGTGTATTCATGAAAACTATGACCATATTAGTTCCTTAAGTGGAACTTGACGTTAGCTCTTATAAAGCTAAGAAGAATCAATTAAACACACAATAGGAGGATTTGTAACTCAAGGATAGTAGAGATAGTCTTGAAAGGTTGATAGTTTTCGCCTTGTTAGACTATGGACACTAGTTCATGGGGAGACTCATTGCAATGGATAGTCAGTCACAAACCCGAGCACATAGTGTCTCGTTGTTATTTACATAAAATACTGAAGTTTAGTTAATTCTCTATAGTGTGATGTTGAATCAACTTCAAAATTGGATTATGAGGGAACCAATTCTCGTATGAGTCCTAGCGGTTCCCGTTCTAAGCTCATATACCTTGTTAGCATGGGTTATGAGGGTCGAATTGGCTTTAGGTTCACTTTCGTGCAGAAGGGCATTTTGGTAATTTATAAGATTGCACAAGGATAAGTGAACAAGGTCTTTGAATTAAGCTAATTAATTAATTAGTAGTCCTTTTTGGGTTAATTAATCAATTAGGACCCAATTTGAGCTAGATTAACTCAAGCCCATATGGGCTCAAGTCGCTTAGCCTAATTAGGAACCATATAAATACCCCATAGGGGTTAGGGTTTCCATCACATTTTGTCTTCCACCATCCAGAGAAAATAGAGAATCCTAGCCTCCATCCTCCCAAACTCCCCATCATTTGTGTGATAAGGAACGAGGTTGGGTTATCGTGCGGAAGATCATGGGTTTATGAGACTTCCAACAACATCGATTTGATTCTTCAACACTTGGATTCAAGGTTTAGAAACATCCAAACCTAAAGGTTAGTATTTTAACATTACAAATTTTTATTTTTTTATTTTTTAAAAAAATGGTATTACTTCCATTGCTTAGATCTAAGATGCCAACACATTAGGCCAAAATGCTCATAAAGTGTGATGAATAGATTAAGGATGGATAAAAGTGAAGTTGGAATATCATTAAATGAATAATGTATTCCAAATTTGTTATATTATGCTATAATTTTAAAGCTTATATCCTAATAGTGGGAGCCCTATAATTAAACTGTGACTCATGTCCTTAGCCAACATCACTCAATTTTTGAAAATCCTTATTTTTCAATCCTTGTTTTTTAAATCATGGATTATCCTAAGAATTTGAATCTAATGGGATTTTTCTTGGTCCTCATGAGTCTTTTAGTATGCTCATTTGAGGGTTAAAATGTTGGAATATCGATGCAAATTAAATTAGGCTAATGACTTACATCTTTTATCTTAACCTTTACTTCAACTCTTTTCTCCTTATTTTACAATCTTCTAAATTCTTTTCAAAACTGAATTTTATGAGACACATCATTAGTCTTTTGAGCCCTTTTCCATACTTATTTGAGTCTTAGAAATGTTTAATTTCATGCAAATAAAATTAGGCCAATTTATTGTCAAATTTTTTTGCTAATTTGCTCATTAACACTTGCTCATATGCATGTTTATCTACTTTCTTTTCTATTATATTTGATGTTATCTTCCTGTGAATTTTTTTTATTAATTTTATTTGTGTAAATTATATCACAACTTATTTTGAAGACTATTTGATGTGGATTTAGGTTGCTAGTTATTGCTTGAATAATATCCTCTACACATGCTTAACATTTCTCTTTCCTTGAATGCTTGAAATAATGCCATGTTTTGCATGTTCCTAATGTTCTATTAAATCTTATTTGCTTAGGGGTTTTTGGTAAACTTTTGATTTTTTTTTTAAAATTTTATACATGTTGAATAATGTAGAGGATTCATGCTTTGGTGGTATAACTCTTTGTAACCTTGTGTTCATTTTTTTCCCTGTGTCCATTTGATGCATTGCTTTCACATCATGTAAAGTTTTTGTAAATTTGTACCATTTGGTGGGTTTTTAATTATTTTTTATGTTTGGAATGTGTTATAAATATCTTAATTATACTAAATAATTTTTTTCCCTTGTTGAATAATTCAAGGTTTTTTTTTGAAGTGCATGTTTTATGCCTTGTTTTTGCATCATGAGAAGTTTTTGTGAATCAATCCCATTTGGCTTACTTTTAATTTTTTTTTTTTAAGCTTGGATTGTGTTATATGTCTTAAATATGCTAGGAAATTTTGGTCTTGCTAAAAAAAATTCTTCTCTAAGCTTATGGAATAAATTGAACATTTGCATGCCTATGTCTTGTCTTGTTATTGGTGTCATAAAAATTTTCCTTAAATTGGACTATGTGGTGCCTATTTGGGCATCTTTGACTCTTGAAATGTACTCTAAACATCTTAAACATATTAGAAAAAAAAGTTCTTAGTAGATAACTCACTTTTAACCTTGTTAAATATTTTTTTTTTCACACTCACATACCATCCTGTTTTTGTATCTACTTATTGAAATTATCCTTGCATGGTGCATTTTTTTTACCATTCTTGATTCTTGTTTTGTATTATATATATATTTTACATATTGAATAAGTCTTGTTTTGATGCATTATCCCTTGTGAAATTATTTTTTCACACATTATCCTGTTTTTGTACCCCTTGCATCCTTATTGAAATTAGTCTTGCATGGTGCATTTTTTACCACTCTTGATTCTTGTTTTGTATATATATATATATATTTTCACCCAGGACAAGGTCATGCGCAATGAACAAATGAATTATGCCATGATTCAAAACAAAGAAGAGGGTTAGAAAATACAGAAGATATCCAACAAAGAAATTTAAAGAGAAGGAACCAAAAACTTGTTAGTTCATAATAAGCTTAAAACCGACCATGTAGGCGGTACAAAATAAAAAACATAAACTTAAAAATAAAACTTAATTAAAACCGACCATATAGGCGGTATAAGAACATAAAATGAAATGAAAAATAAAACTTAAATAAAAACCATCCATATAGGAGGTAATCAAAACATACTTATATTATACATAAGGAGAAATATCTTACAATAGATAGGGGTAGGAAAGCTTGAAGAAAGCTTGGGGCTTGAAGGGCTTTACATGATGAGAGAGAAAGAAGAGAGAAGGGAGAGCATAAGCTTGGGAGAGAAAAATGAAACGTGCTTACAAATGAGGCCCGAGCCTCCTTAAATAGGCAAAAAAGGAATCTTGAATAGTAACTATGAACAGTAGACCCGTGCTTGAATAGTGAATAGTGAATAGTGAATAGTAAGATTCACTTTTATACCGAAATCCCTCGGAAAACCCTCTTTCGGCTGAGAAGACTTCTGGCAAGCTGCTTTATACTGTGTAGACACATGCTTGATGCTGGAAAAGCTTGTTGAAGAGGATAAACTTGCAGGCTTAGAATCATGAAGCTTTGTAATTTCTTATCGGTGGAAGAATACCTTCACAGTCGTCGCCATTGTCAGGAAGGTAGCTTGTGGAATCATCAGACTTTGCATAAGAATTTTCTTGGGAGAAGCTTGAGCTTCCTTCATCAAGGATTTTCTGAAACTCTTGAGGGGTCTTGGCTGCTGCGAGCATGGCTTGTAACTGTTGCTTTTTGAGGAGAAACTGAGACATATCATCACTGGCTGAGATTTGTGAGGGGTTCTTGAGGAAATACTGCTTGACTGCATCAGTAGATGCATCATTTTTCAATGCATCCCACCATTTAGTTTTAAAAGTCCTTCCCAGAGATGGAAAGGCTGCTGATTCGTCTGTGATAATAATATAGTCCCACTGGACTATCCAAGCCAGGCCAAAATTGCTGAAAAAGAATTGTAAAGGGGGAAAAGCTGAAAGTTCTCTGGGAATATTAAAAGAACTTCTGAATAGCTCAAAGCCATCCAGAATGGGCTTAGGAAGAATCTTAATAGTTGGACCAAAATAAGTCCACCAACTGTAGAACCAAAATGGGAAAGAGGAAAGCTGATTCTTAGATGGAAAATAGAACATCCATGAATGATGGAAGTCCCTATTCTGGATCAGAAAAGCATTAAACCATGCTCTCTGATAATCCCAATAATTAAAAACCTTGGCTTAGATGGTTCAGAAAATTCCCTTGAAAGATTAGGATTTCCACCCCATTGCTTGACTGTAAGGATCTTATAGATATGACAGGTGGAGAATGCCAAGCCCATATTGCTGAATTTATCAGCGTTATGCTTAATCTTAACAGAACCAGTTTCTATAAGGACTGCTTCATAAAACTCTCTTGTTTTTAAAATATCACCAGAGGGATAATGAAAATTTTCTTGAAATGCTTTTGCAGCAATCTCTCTGGGGTTTTCAGAGAAAAATTCTCTTTCAATAACTAAAAGAGATTGATTTAAATCATTTTGCCAATATCTTGATTTTGTTGAAAGAGGTGTGGGGTTGGCAGCCACCACAATTTGTTTGCTTGAAAAAGAAGAGCTTGTTGCTAATTCTTTTTGAGAGGGATTAGCCATAGTAACCTGCTTAAAGGTCTGAGACCCTAAGGTAGCTGGATATTGTGTTGCCTTAATAGGTTTAGAATGATCAGAAGGATCATAGTATAAGGTTAACATTTTGTTAGGCATATGGCTGGATTCATGCATAGGTTTAGAAGAATGAAGCTTTGCCAAAAGTTGTGCTTCTTCCTCTTCAACTTGTTGACTCCAAAGCATTTTATGGGTAGAAGGAGATTGGTTAGCTTGACTGGATTGGGGTTTTTGAGAGCTAGAAGCTTGGGTATTCTTTTTAGGGGCCATGATCTCATGAACCCTGCAAAATTCACGAGATAGATGATTAGGGTTGAAATAATCTCCTTTAATAAAGTAACTTTGAAACTTAGATTTTAAAATAATATACCAGTTAATTAAATCATACTTAAAAGTTATATATTTAATTTTTCCAAAATCTTTGAAAAAAATAAAAAATTCTTGATTCAAAATCCCAATTTGAAATTTTGAAATGCATAAAGAAATGCTTAAAATGTCATTATGCATGAACTGGTTGCCTTTTATCTTACTTGGGACATCTAACCCAACAAGGTTAATTTCTTGGTTAAAAGGAGTGATGCTTCCAATTGGATTAGCAAATTCAAAAAGAATTTCCTTATCAAAAAGCTTAGTTCTTATACCTTGGTTATCTACCCACAAGGCATAAATAGAGCTTAAGAAGGGTATTCCTAGAAGGGCTTTTTCCTTAAGGTTCTTAACAAGGATAAAGGTTTGCTTAATACAGATGTCATGGTTACGGATATGAACATCTGTTAACTTATACTTAATGGCAAGTCTTTCACCATTGGCTCCAAATAGAGACTCACTAGTCTCTTCGCATAAAGGAATAGGTACCAGACCTTCTTGAAGGCAATTTTCAGCTGCTCCTGAATCAATCAAAGCAATAATATCAAAGACAAATTTATCTTTGACTACTATAGTAAGGGAGACTTCCCACCTCTGGAAGATAACCCTACTCACAGTATTCAAAAAAGTATTTGTCTCATTATCATTAACATGAGAAGATTCTGGAATATCCATATGGATTTCTTGGTTGCCAATTCTATTGATTTGATCTTGGAGATCAGAGAGACCTAGACTTATGAATTGTCTTAACTCCTTAATCTCCTTTTTATGCTGCTTAACTTCTTCATGAAGTTCCTTAATGCTGACATCCTTGGGAGACTGCTGGTCAAACCTGTTTAAGATATCGTTAAGGTTATAAAGATTAACAGTCTTCTTGGCTTCTACCTTAACAACAGATTTCTTAAAAACTTCATAAAGATTTTGCTTAGTTTTTTCATCTTCAACTTTTCTTAAAGTATCTAAGATGAATTCCTGATCTTGGCTTATGACATTTATGGTTTTAGGACGACAATTACAATTACCCTTGATACAAACATCTTGGTCACTAGAAGATTGGCTAGAAACATCGCCACTGCTATCTAGTTGATTAATATCATCTTCATTATCTGAATCAGTCCTTGATTCAGAGTCTGAGTTTAACATTACTTTACAAAGCATATTTTTTAGGTCATCTGAGACACTTAAGTTGTTAATCTTTTGCTTAACTCTACAATCTTTTTTATAATGGCCAACTTTGCCACATTTAAAACAGATAATTGGCTTGACATCTAAAGGAGTTTCTACCTTTTTCTGGGTATCTTTGTTGACCCTTCTTTGGACATGCCTTGACTGCTTAGTATCATTCATCCTATAGTTGTCATAGGTACCTCTCTTACTGTGGTAAAACTTATCTTTGCTAGGCTTCCTGCTTGGCTTTTGCTTAGAGGGAGGCATAGTTTCTTTTTGGCTGAAACCAAACTGGCTACAGAATGATCCAAATTCATTCTTGTAGATTTTTTGTTCATTCTTCATTTGTTGCTTAAGCTTGAAGTCATTGCACAACTTAATCCCTTCAGCTGTGACAATGCTTATAATCTCACCATAGGTTAGCTTATCATAAGGGATTTGACCGTTATACTGTTCCCTTATCTTGATCCTAATTCTCTCAGAGAAAAACTTGGGTAATCCTGAGATGAATTTTTCTTTCCAAAAAGACTGGTTACAATCTGACCTTAGCATGACTTTGGTTAGGAAGACTTCCTTATACCACCTAAAATCATGAAGCTTGGGACACTTAAGGTTGGTTAAGAGATCTACAGTTTTATCCTTAATTTTTGCAGGATCTCCAATGAAGTGCTTGGATATTGAGTAGATTAGAGTAGCCACTGCATCCTCAATATCTTGGCCATCTTCGTCCTTAACAACTTCATTACTCTCATTGATCCTATAGGCTTTAAGGATACTATTCCTATCATCAAAAGTGAGATAATTATCCCACCAACCCTTAAGCTGACCTGTAAACCCAGCAACAATGGTCTGAGCTACAGCATGATCTGGCAGTCTATTGTTTAATTTATAGGCTGTACTAACCATGGTCATTTCTTGAAGCTTAGTGAGTATGTTATATTCGGTCATACCGTCTATGTTCCATTCATAGATAGTACCACTGGTGTATGAGGCTTGAGTATACTGATTTCTTTCCTCAAACTGCATGTCAGGAAAAGTAGGCCTAGGATAGTAATTCCTAGTCTTAAAGGTTTCCAGGTTGTTAATAATTTGATTATGGGGTTCCTCAAACATCTTAATTAGTTCATCAGTTTCTTCTTCTGAACTAATATCACCTTTAACCATATTGATTCTCTTATCAGGTTGAACAGTCAAAGGAGTAACAAGATTATCCTTAATCTTCTGATTAATCCTATCGACAAAAGCTTGGTTGACTTGGGGATTTTCTTGGAAATCCTTAGAGAATTCATATGGCTTATTTTCATTATTACTACTGGTAACCTTTATACGCTTAAAGGGATAATCTGGATATTCCTCTTGTTTGAAGAGTTCAAACCAGATCCAAAACTTAATATTTTTCTTTTCTTGTCTTAAGTAGGCATAGAATTCTTCTTGGTAAATGGTTCTAATGACCTTAGAGACAGTGCTAAAGAACCAATCATTTCTTTGCTTATTGACTTCAGAATAGAAGTCCTTTCTTAAGAGATCCTTGTTGATCTCAAAGTCCTCATCACTTAGGCTTATTGTGTTAATCATCTGGGAATAGGTAGGAGACATAACAGGGGACTCATCCTGTTGGGATTCCTGAGTAGACTCATTTTCCTCAGAGTAAAATGGTCTAGCCACATTGGTGTAACTTCTGACACCTGTTAGCTTAACGTTCTTAGGATTTCCTGAGCTGGATCCTTCTTCTTCCCTAATGGTTCTAACTGGGATGGAAGAGCTTGAAGCTCTAGAGGGTTCATAAATAGAAACTCTAGGGCTGCTGGAGTGTCTGAAAGATTTGGAGAAGACCAGTTCTCCTCCTCCATCTGGATATTGAACAATTTGTTCAATACTTTCAGAACGCTGTGCTATGGCTGGAACAGCATTAGCAAAATGCCAATTTTCAGGGAAATGAACATCTTTCCACAAGATCTTCTTGGGGATGATGAAATCTGACTTATCTAGCATATCTGAGTGAAAATAGGTGGTCTCACCTTTAGGACTGGTGCAAAGAGCCCCAGATCCAACGCTTGTGTTCATACTCTTATAGGCAAACCTGGTTAAACCTAATCTTGTCCCTTAAACACATGGGAGGGAAGTTGGGTCTTGTTTTGGGTGTTCTTGGCCTATCCTAGGATAGGTAGCAGTGTGTCTGGGAGCGCGAGCCCTGCCGGTTGAGCCGTTGTTAGCCGTGGATAGGCGTTTGTTAGGCTGTAAGAGGGTTGGGGTGACGTCTCATAAGGTTTGTCAATCTGCTATTAGGCTCTAGATCAAAAACCCTAAAATGAGTTCAATTTTCCGAACCATGTCTAGGAGATCCAGTGATTCTCAAGATACTGTTGTAAACAGTGAAGAGATCAATTATCCTAAGATTCAAAATGATTTAGATGATTGGAAGTTACCCAAGGTGTCTAATCAAGAAATTTATAAGAAAGAAACCTTTAAGTTCTTCACAGATTATACCATTAAGACCTCTGAAATGACAGTCAGTTTAGAACAAGACGACCAAGTCATAAGACTTCTAGATAACAGATCCGTTGAAAAGCATAAGAAAGATGGCTATAATTTCATACACTTTGGTATGATTCAAGTAGCAGCTAAGCCTTTGACAAGATTAGGTTTAAACACCGCTATTGTCATGTGTTTAAGGGATAATAGGCATCTCGAATATCGAGATTCTATTATAGGCGCAGTCCAAGCTGGACTCAATGATGGCCCAGTTTATTTCCAGTGCTATCCTAACTTCACAGTTAGATTAAGAGATGCAGACATCTTAGATTCCGTTGTCCTGCATATTAAGACTCATGGCTTTAAGATCAAACCAGGAAACAGTCCTGTTTCTATCATAACCAGGTTTGCCTATAAGAGTATGAACACAAGCGTTGGATCTGGGGCTCTTTGCACCAGTCCTAAAGGTGAGACCACCTATTTTCACTCAGATATGCTAGATAAGTCAGATTTCATCATCCCCAAGAAGATCTTGTGGAAAGATGTTCATTTCCCTGAAAATTGGCATTTTGCTAATGCTGTTCCAGCCATAGCACAGCGTTCTGAAAGTATTGAACAAATTGTTCAATATCCAGATGGAGGAGGAGAACTGGTCTTCTCCAAATCTTTCAGACACTCCAGCAGCCCTAGAGTTTCTATTTATGAACCCTCTAGAGCTTCAAGCTCTTCCATCCCAGTTAGAACCACTAGGGAAGAAGAAGGATCCAGCTCAGGAAATCCTAAGAACGTTAAGCTAACAGGTGTCAGAAGTTACACCAATGTGGCTAGACCATTTTACTCTGAGGAAAATGAGTCTACACAGGAATCCCAACAGGATGAGTCCCCTGTTATGTCTCCTACCTATTCCCAGATGATTAACACAATAAGCCTAAGTGATGAGGACTTTGAGATCAACAAGGATCTCTTAAGAAAGGACTTCTATTCTGAAGTCAATAAGCAAAGAAATGATTGGTTCTTTAGCACTGTCCCTAAGGTCATTAGAACCATTTACCAAGAAGAATTCTATGCCTACTTAAGACAAGAAAAGAAAAATATTAAGTTTTGGATCTGGTTTGAACTCTTCAAACAAGAGGAATATCCAGATTATCCCTTTAAGCGTATAAAGGTTACCAGTAGTAATAATGAAAATAAGCCATATGAATTCTCTAAGGATTTCCAAGAAAATCCCCAAGTCAACCAAGCTTTTGTCGATAGGATTAATCAGAAGATTAAGGATAATCTTGTTACTCCTTTGACTGTTCAGCCTGATAAGAGAATCAATATGGTTAAAGGTGATATTAGTTCAGAAGAAAAAGCTGATGAACTAATTAAGATGTTTGAGGAACCCCATAATCAAATTATTAACAACCTGAAAACCTTTAAGACTAGGAATTACTATCCTAGGCCTACTTTTCCTGACATGCAGTTTGAGGAAAGAAATCAGTATACTCAAGCCTCATACACCAGTGGTACTATCTATGAATGGAACATAGACGGTATGACCGAATATAACATACTCACTAAGCTTCAAGAAATGACCATGGTTAGTACAGCCTATAAATTAAACAATAGACTGCCAGATCATGCTGTAGCTCAGACCATTGTTGCTGGGTTTACAGGTCAGCTTAAGGGTTGGTGGGATAATTATCTCACTTTTGATGATAGGAATAGTATCCTTAAAGCCTATAGGATCAATGAGAGTAATGAAGTTGTTAAGGACGAAGATGGCCAAGATATTGAGGATGCAGTGGCTACTCTAATCTACTCAATATCCAAGCACTTCATTGGAGATCCTGCAAAAATTAAGGATAAAACTGCAGATCTCTTAACCAACCTTAAGTGTCCCAAGCTTCATGATTTTAGGTGGTATAAGGAAGTCTTCCTAACCAAAGTCATGCTAAGGTCAGATTGTAACCAGTCTTTTTGGAAAGAAAAATCCATCTCAGGATTATCCAAGCTTTTCTCTGAGAGAATTAGGATCAAGATAAGGGAACAGTATAACGGTCAAATCCCTTATGATAAGCTAACCTATGGTGAGATTATAAGCATTGTCACAGCTGAAGGGATTAAGTTGTGCAATGACTTCAAGCTTAAGCAACAAATGAAGAATGAACAAAAAATCTACAAGAATGAATTTGGATCATTCTGTAGCCAGTTTGGTTTCAGCCAAAAAGAAACTATGCCTCCCTCTAAGCAAAAGCCAAGCAGGAAGCCTAGCAAAGATAAGTTTTACCACAGTAAGAGAGGTACCTATGACAACTATAGGATGAATGATACTAAGCAGTCAAGGCATGTCCAAAGAAGGGTCAACAAAGATACCCAGAAAAAGGTAGAAACTCCTTTAGATGTCAAGCCAATTATCTGTTTTAAATGTGGCAAAGTTGGCCATTATAAAAAAGATTGTAGAGTTAAGCAAAAGATTAACAACTTAAGTGTCTCAGATGACCTAAAAAATATGCTTTATAAAGTAATGTTAAACTCAGACTCTGAATCAAGGACTGATTCAGATAATGAAGATGATATTAATCAACTAGATAGCAGTGGCGATGTTTCTAGCTAATCTTCTAGTGACCAAGATGTTTGTATCAAGGGTAATTGTAATTGTCGTCCTAAAACCATAAATGTCATAAGCTAAGATCAGGAATTCATCCTAGATACTTTAAGAAAAGTTGAAGATGAAAAAACTAAGCAAAATCTTTATGAAGTTTTTAAGAAATCTGTTGTTAAGGTAGAAGCCAAGAAGACTGTTAATCCTTATAACCTTAACGATATCTTAAACAGGTTTGACCAGCAGTCTCCCAAGAATGTCAGCATTAAGGAACTTCATGAAGAAGTTAAGCAGCATAAAAAGGAGATTAAGGAGTTAAGACAATTCATAAGTCTAGGTCTCTCTGATCTCCAAGATCAAATCAATAGAATTGGCAACCAAGAAATCCATATGGATATTCCAGAATCTTCTCATGTTAATGATAATGAGACAAATACTTATGAATTATGGATATATATATTGAATAAGTCTTGTTTTGATGCATTATCCCTTGCAAAACTTATTGAATAATTTCATTTATAATAAGTTTGTGTATTGTCCATTTTGTGAGCCATAGCATGTTTATTCATATCTAATTCTTTTGGTGGTTATTTGACCTTTTTTGAGTGTTGATGTGTATTGAGATTCCTTATGCATGCTAGAAAATCTTTGTTTTTTTTATAAATCTTTTCCTAACCTTCTCAATTAATTCATTCTTTATTGCATATGCTTGATGTCCTGTTTTAGCATCCCTAAGGCAAGTCCTATATATATTATTGTTTAATTCTCTTGTTGAGCATGTTTATCTCTTTATCTTCTCTACTTGCTAGGCTTGGGTTCACCTTGATATTCTTGGGCACATAGATCATGTATCCACCATCATTCCTTTGTCTTTTGTCACGATGCCTAGTTGAATATGTTTTTTTACTTTTGCTTTTTTGGTATCCATGATTTATTAGTCAATTGCCAGAATTCATTCCACTTGTTTAGTAGAGACATTTTTAGAGCTTAAAAAGGTGTTACCCTATGATACTTTCCCAATTAGTAATCTAACCCTTAAACTTAGACTAAATTTTTCATAAAATATGCCTTTATATTCAAAAAGGAGTCCTACTAAGGTTTTTTTTTTCCTTTTAAAAATAAACAAAAATAAATAATAATTTCATTTTTCAAAAATTAAATTTAAAAAAAAAAATTCAAATTTTCACAAATAAAAACGAGTCTCGCCATTAAGTGGGAATGCACATGAAAAATGTAAGTCCACAATAATTCTTTGTCCGTAGTTATTTTTTTTAAGCATCAAAATGTTTGAATTCCCTTAAGTGAATCAAGTAATATTTTTTAAAAAGATACTTTGATTTGTTCTACAATTTATAGAATAAATTGGAAATATCATATGATATCTAATAAGAATGTTATTAGCCTTTATTATATAGTTGATTGGAAATTATTCCATCCATTAGTAAGAGAAACAACTTAAGACTAGCCACCTAATATAAGTCTTATTTAGGTACATAGTGTTATTACTTATTACTAGTGAACAAAGTAAAATATTCGTTTTATGAAATTCTTTTGAATATGAACTGACTACGCAAAGTATATCATGTTATTCTATTTTTAAATCTAAAATGTCTAATTTAAAAAAAAATTAATTGTTAAATTAAATGAGTTCAGTTACTAATTAATTTCTATAAAAATAGTATATCTCCCTAAATTTAAATCTATATCATATTTGATCTTTTTTATTGAGCTATTTTTCCTTAATAAGCTATCAAATTTACCCTTCTCCATTGTACCAATTTGTAGGTAAAAATGACAATGGTAATGAGTTGTCAAAATAGAAAGTGTGTTTCTATTATAAGCAGCTTTAGAGTTGAAATAAGACTAAATTCAGTTACGGTTTTTAGAACTTTCTATTTATAGTGTTTGGAATAATATTTGAATTTATTGTTGAGATACTTTAATTAGTTTTGGATTAAAAAAATTTAACTTTTGAATTATGTTTCAATTATTGTTTTAAATTTTAAGCTAACTACATGATAGATTTGTTAGTTAAAATCATTCACATATTGGATTCTCGAGTTTGACATGAAATGAACATGGTGCCCTTGGCCTCCGGCTTTGCGGTGTCATTGAAAGGAAATTTTCAAGTGATCATAATTATTTTTGTGAGCGATACACCATTTGAGGTTCTACCTTCAATCAATATCCTTGCCCAGAATTTGTAATAAGCTAAACTCACAGTCACAGGGTCTGAATATATTCAATAGAATGAATTGAATGAATGAGATATGTAGTGCAATTTCATGAAAGACCCAATGAGAGAGGAGTTGATGGACGAAGTTAAAGGACACGGGCAGAGTGGCCTGCTTCACATATCAATACAGCGTTGTCAGGGTTTATCTGGCTGGCCAACGCAGGCTGCAGCTTATAATACTCGTCCCTCACAAACGATGCCGCTTCAACTGCACGACTAGCATCTACAAAGGCGATACAGCACCCTCTGAACCCAGCCCCACTGAACCGTGCTCCATATACTCCAGGTGCCCTCACGAGTATCTCATACAGTTGTATCAACGGTTCAGCACCTGAACAATCACACTGTCCTCATCATTTATAACATCTTAAGATTATGAGTATTTATAACCACTAAACAATAGGAGAACTTATATTGCTCCACTTCTTAGGATGGTGTCAACATGGACAAGTATGTCATTGAAATTGTTTTGAGAAACCAACTTTTTAAAAAACTGAAGCTGTTAGCATTTGGAATGCTCTAAGACGACCACACCACCAAACCCCCCCTATCACATATCATGCTCTAACAAAAAATAAATAAATAAAATCATGAAATACTAGAATATCAAAAACCTCCAATTGGAATCTCTAAGTTCATCAATAAAGGAAAGACCACATAAGATTACGGGTGCAACTTAAGCAAATAGGGTTGGGTTTACAGTCAACCAAAGTTCAACCTGAACTTGAAGATTGCTTGCCTAAGCCTGACTCAACTCAATAAAATAATTTGTCAGTTTACTTATTTATTACTCAAAGAGCAAAAAGGGAAATTTGAAAAAAAAATGGAGAAAAGAACGGCTATAAACAACGAAAATCAGGACATACCACATTCATAGTTCTTAATAGAACTTAGACCAGAGCTTGTGATAAGCTTTCCAAAATCTTCCAAATTTCCAGAAGCCCATGCTTCTAATCCTGAAATAATTATCACTCATAATCAATAAGATGCAAGTTAGTAAAGCGCTAAGCAACAGGGGGCATCTCTGGCACAAGAAAAGTTGAGAGAAGCTAGTGAGAGCACATCGAAAGAGAAATACCTTTGATAACCCGCATATTTTCTGAAAAATAATGCTCTGCTCTTCTAGCTAATGTGGCTTCTAACTTCCCCTGCCAAATTGTGGAACACAATTTACGTTTAAGAAGACTGCAAACTGATAACTTTGTAACAGAATATGGAAATAGAACTCAAATTAATCCAAATCAAATGCTTGTATGTATTTTAACAGATAATTTGTTGTGAAAGAATGAGCCTGCTGTATAGCCCAAAAGCAGAGCAATAACCGACCCATCTTATGATTGCGTCCAATGTTTTAAAAGGCTAAAGGCGGTCTTGAGGCGTTTTGCCTAAATGAGGCGAGGCATAAGCCTTGAGGTGGAATGAGCCACAAGCGTCAATTTCAACAAATAAATAATAAAAAATTATCAATTTTTTTTTTTTAAAGAAAATACTCATAAAATCACAATAAAATTGAATAATAAAAAAGACAAACTTTATAATGATAAAATTAATTATTTTTCATTGTTAATAATTCTAATTTAGTTCCTTTTTCTCTTGTAATATTTAGCTCTCTCCCATGGTTTATTTTTCATTGTTAATAGTTCTAATTTAGTTCCTTTTTCTTTCATAAATTTAGCTCTCATGGTTTTACCAAATAATTTTCAAAATTACTGTTACTATCACTAGGATCCTTCAAGAAATATAACAATATCCAATTGTAATAATATCATCCTCAATTGTGTTAATATCCACCCATCCATCTTCTTCATCCACCAATTCTAGTGGCATCTTTATTTTATCCATCAATAGTTAGATTATATATGAGATCAATCAATGGGAGTGCCAACAAGTCCCTTACTCTTCTCAATCTTTTTTTCCCTTCCATTTTAAAAGTTAACTGAAGTTAAGTAAGCCTTTTTTTTTCTTAAGGGTTTAACCAAGTGGGAACCCAATACAAAATTCATGAAATCTATATCAAAAGTCCACAAATGCATAAATGATAGAAGCCATTATAACTCATTGAATATTGACACTTAAGCCTATTATAAAATATATACCAAAAGTCCATAAAGGCCAAAAACCCTTTGGATATTTGAGGTTTAGGCCTCAACAGCCTTGAGGCTATAGCCTCAAAGCTATAAACCTCGAAAGGGCAGCTTAAGCCTCAATTACCTTAACTGAGGCTATAGCCTCAAGTCTAATTTGTAGAGCCTCGCCTTTAGCCTTGAGGCAAGCCTCGCCTTTAGCCTTGAGGCAAGCCTTGAGGCAAGCCTCGAGGCAAGCCTCGAGGCAAGCCTCGAGGCATAAGTCTTGAGGCATAAGCTTCAATAGCCTTTTAAAACATGAATTGCATCTAAAGATACATTCTCCAAAAGACGGCAAACCCATATTCTTGGTAAACATGGCATATCTAGTAATTGCTACAAACACAACAATTCCTATGCTCACCAAAGCTCATTACATGATTAATAATCAGGGTTCAACTCTCCGTAAACTAGAGTTGACCAATAAATACACATACTCTCTCTCTCTCTCTCTCTCTCTCTCTCTCCCTCCCTCCCTCCCTCCCTCTCTCCCTCTCTCTCCCTCTCTCTCTCTATCTCTCTCTCTCCCCCCTCTCTCTCAATCTCTCTCCTTTTCATTGATTGCCTATTATTCACCCTTTTTCTTGACTAATAATCAGAGACAGTGGGCCAGGGGGAAACCTTCGATCTCCATTGGTGCAGGTTCAACAGAGACCAACAGCGGAAGGCCGGTGGGCCCCACTGAGGGAGGTACTTATTGTGAAGAGTAGCAACATAGCCAGCACCAAGCACATGCATGCCTTTCTCTTTATTACTTGAGGCATGCAGCTCTTACTTGAACAATAAAATTGTCTACACAAAGAGAAACTGTTTGACTTCTTAAAATCTTGTTAACAAAGACTTACAATCTAAAATGTTCAAGAAAAAAATTAAAAAAAAAAAAAAATACAAGCTATTTATATTTACATTATTGTAAAAAAATTTACTTAGATGCCCAGATCTTTTTTGAAAAACAAAACCAAAAATTATACAATATCCTCTCAACTATTATTTGATGGTGAGAAACATGAATCCTTTCCAATAATTACCATGAAACCTTGCTGATGATTTTAAATAATCCCAAGGAGATGTATGTAAAATTTTGTGCATCTATTTATCTCATTATACGTATTAATGTATATACATCTATTTATTAGAAGGCATGCAATAATTGGAATGTGTAAATTGTAAATGAAACAGAACTGCCATGAATATTTATCTTCGTCAAAACATAAACTAAATGTTCATATGAGGGATTACCTTATGAGCTTCATATGCCTCTGGTTCAACTATTTGATATAAAAAGAAAAGCAATCAGGTTATTTTCGAGCAACAAGTGTATGAAATCCAAAACATATTAAAAAGAGGATCAGAAATATACTGACCATTGGACAAAAGAGGCTCCAGTTTATCATTCCCAGAAGCACTGTGGAACCAAATGGAAAAAAAGTACCATAAATCTATTATAATTAATAGTCTTAAATGGATAGCTACTATGCTATAAATATTTTAATTCTAACTTGAGAGAACCCTTCCTTCCCTTGCACATAGAGAAGACAGCTGTAACCTTGAAATGAAAATTCCAGATGGAGTGAGGATGAACAAGAATTTGCATGTTGTATATAAAAAAAAAAAACCCAAAAACAAGGAAATGGCCCAAGCATAATGGGTATATCAGTATACCTATGCATTAAGAAAAAGATTACTCTCACATCCTTCCCAAATAATCCTGCCACTTGTATATAGGGGAAGAAGGTTCTAGACAGTGTTCCAAGTTGTTAAGAAACTGCAATCAGGACTGCTTAGAACCTACACTGGAGCTTGGTAGAAGCTGTTAAAACAATCTATAGATTTGCGGGTTTAAGGATTGGAATATTTTGGAAAGATGTGAAATATTATGAAACTCAAAGAGAGAAGGAAAATCTAAAAATTCCCCCAAAGTGTTATATGTTGTAGCAGTTATAGGAAGGTTTGGTAGAGTCTCCAAGAATCCAAGGGATTCTAGAGTTTTCCAACGAAGCCTATAAATAGGTAAAAACCCACCTACCATGCCACCCTTGAGTTGACAGCTCCAAGGCATTTTAAGATGTTTGGCTTGTGAAGTTTCTACATTTTCCACTCCTCAGTATTCAGATTTCGCATTAGCTAGATTTTGTCTAGCACATGTTGGGGAAATGCTGAATTAGCAACAACAAACATGACTTTTCTTTAGGTTATACATTAAGTGCCCCATGGATACTTAGTAGAAACCTAAGTCCATGACATTACCCTAAATATATTTTTGATAGGGTTTTAGTTGTGTCTGAATATACTGATTCAGTTAAAAAATTCTAATGATACATATACATACATGTATATGTATATTGATAGGCAAACAAAAAAAAATATTTATAATGCGCACCAAAGTACACAAGTCATATACAAAGGAAGCCAAGAAAGCAACAAAAAGGGCAACAAATAACAAATGCCCCATCAAGACGAACCTAACCAATCTAGAAAATCTGCCATGGTTAGGGAGCCTCTATCAATGTACACCCTTACCTATAACAAAAGATTACAAAGAAAGGATAAAACAAGCGAATAAACAGACATTTCTTTGCTTTCAAAAGATCTTTAGTTCCTCTCCTTCCATAAAGTCCAAAAAACACATAATGAGATAACCCTCCAAGCCTTGTTTCTCTTTTTACCAACAAAAGAACCATGCCACCACAATAGAATCTCTTTTACCGACCAAGGCATCACCCACTCTACCCCAAACAAGGAGAATGCCAAACTCCGTAAGTCTCAAGCTCGAATGTGGTTAACAGTCACTTCCCCCTCCACACAGAAAACATCAGCTCACCAAGTGCCATACTCTTCTCTGCAGTTTATCCAATGTCAAAACCTTTCCCCATGAAACTTTCCACACAAAAAACTTTGGTTGGAACCTATGAGTTCCAAATAGCCTTTGAGGGGAAAGTAACTACTCTTTCCTGCCTCATAAAGGAGTAGAAGGATTTGACTAGAAACTGGCTCTTCTCAGCATCCGACCAATCTAGCCTATCATCTTCATTCCTTCTCACCACTTTTCCTTCAAGTCTTGAGAGAAACTTCCTTTGTAACTCCCAATCATTTAGATTTCTTGAGAAATAGGGATTTGAAATCCCTCCATTTTCATGGGGGTCCCAACCATCCGCCCCCAAACTTCCTTTGTCAAGGAAATGGAATATAAAGAGGAAAAGTATTCTCTTACAATTGAATCACCATACCAAATATCATTCTAGAACTTCAACCTTTTACTATTTCCCACATTGAAAGAGGTTCTTCAACTAATGATTTCCCACCCACTCCTAATGGCCTTCCACAACCCAACTCCATAGCCATCCCTAATTTCCCTTGTACACTAATCCCCCTCCTTCTCCCTATACTTCCCAACAACAACCCTTTTCCAAAGTGACTCATTTTTAGAAGCAAACCTCCACAACCACTTTCCCAAAAGCACCTTATTGAGAAAGGAAAGCTTTCTAATACCAAGACCTCCATCAAATTACTCTATACAAGCAATATCTCATCTCACTAGATGCAACTTATTCTCCGAAGAACCTCCACTTCACAAGAAGTCCCTTTGAATTTTCTCAAGCTTTAGGCTTACTTTTGTGGGCTTGACAAAAAAAAAGACGTTTGATAGACAAGCAAGTTTGAAAGGGTGCTTTCGAGAGCAAGCCTCCCACCTTTAGAGAATTACCATCTTTTCCACATGGTCAACCTCTTTTCGATGAAGTGAAAGCTTATATGACTAAATCCATTTGGTCTAAACATACCAAGCCTAAACTAGTATTATTATGTGAGACTTAGAAGAAAGCAAGATCAAATGATGTGCACCTTTATATGTATTACCGTCCTATGTAGGGTTTGCTAGAGAGAGAGGAAGAGTCACATGGCCCACTCATATTGGTTTGTGAAACCCATCCAATTCATAAAGTCTAACCACAACATTATGTCAGTGTCAACCTCTTCTAAAGTAGTTTTCTATTATTCCTCATGATGTTTTCTATCAAGTTCATTTTCATATGTTTTATGCCACAATATCCATATTTTAGATACAAACATCCATCATTTTTTGTCCATGCTACATGGGTTTCTATTAAATAAGTTGTCTTTCATTGCTTTCACATTCTTACGATGCCCCAACAATTTTTGAGTTTGGCTTTGTAACAACTCACTCTCAACTATGTAAATATTATCTGCTTTAATCCCAAAGAGTTCCCACAGCTTTAAAACATGTTTACATGGTTAAGAGGAACTCATAGATATATAATGCCAAGAAGTTTCTCTCTTATCCAATGTGGGATATCATAGTTATCCCCTCATATAGTCGTGAAGTCTTCATTGTGTCCCACAGGATTGTAGGGCCAAACAGAAAACACCCCTTACAGGACCAAACAAACTCTCACACTGAAGTTGAAGACTAGCTCTGATACTATTTGTAACAACTCACTTTCAACCATATAGATATTGTCAACTCTAGACCAAGAAGTCCTCACGACTTTAAAACAGGTCTACATAGTTAAGAGGAACCCCATATATAGATAGTACTAGGAAGTTTTTCCCTTTATCTAATGAGAGCTATAACACATAAGTTCAACAAATAAGTCAATTGTTTCATTTGTTTTCATTGCAAGGAGAGATTTAAATTCCACATATTATAACACAAGAGTACCCAATCATAATAAGTTTGAGAAGCAAAAATTTCCAACTTTTGTTTATCAACTCAGCTCAACTTTTTATTTCACCTTCACATTTTGCTAACCTCATCAATGATAGTAATTTTCGCATCTTAAACCACATACTACCATGAGTTACTTGCAAACATCAAACTATCACCTTTGGCAAAAAAGTAATTAAAATCTAGTGCCATAAAATCTATTTTGATAAAAGAAAAGGAAAATAAAAATATGTCATAGCTAAGAGGTACATGCATGTAAAGGAGGATTAAAGCAAGACCACCATCAAAAAGAACTCAGACTCAATTTGTTCTCAATGACAAGGGTCAAGAATCATACTGCAAAAGAACTCTCGCAGCCTCTTCACATTCAGCAACTCGGTTGTTGTATCCAGGATTATTTGTCAAAGCATGCTTCAAACCAGAAAGTGCCAAGAGTATCTTGAATGATTTCAACATGTCAGCTTCTTGGTTCTTTAGCAACTTTGGACGTACAAGTTTGTGTTCTTTGGTCTACATAAGATAAACTGGATTCTTGAGTGCTTGCATATGTAAGTTGTTAGGAAATAACACATAATAAAGATAACCTTAATAAAAACATACATATTTCAAAAGTCTAGAACAAACAAACAATACAGGAGTCCAAAATCTAATTAAATATGTTACAATATTCATTAGGCAATTTCCTTTTTTTTTAATTACATTTAAGAGGTAGTAAAAATACATAGTGTAGCAATGTTAGGGATGATAAAAGAATACTATAATCAGAACAATAAAATTAAGAATAGCATTCTATAGCATGAAAACTGTTACATGTAAATCAAACCATGGCATATGGAATTCAAGCAAATCTATGAAAACAAGTTCAGAATAAATTAGAAAATCAAGTGAGATTACCATTCTACATCATGGAAATGATGCATTTAAATCAAATCATGGCATCAATCCAATTCAAACCTATCTAAAATGATAGGTTAAGAATAAATTCTCTTCACCACTAGATAAGTGCAGTAGTTTATCAATCATTCATCCTTATTTTCACTTAAAATTGATCAAGGCATCCCCATATAAAAGGATGAAAATGGTCACAAAAGCTGCTGAATCCAATCTTGAATCAAAAAATTAGTACTTTTCACACTTGAAGAGCTAGGAAGTCGATATAGGAGGATTGGGGAGGACGGGAAGAGAGAGAGAGAGAGAGAGAGAAAGAGAATAAAAATGACGAGATGCCCCTTAGAAAGGTAAAGAAAATTGAGAAAATAAAATAAATAAATAAAAACTGCTGCGCGTTAATAGAAGAAGGAAATATCTTAAGCAAGAGCATAAATCCTTATCTGCAACTAAGAATCTCTACCTTCCAAAGAGGACTAGGATTAATAATCAAGAAAGCCCCTCAATGAGAAGGTCTTGTTACACTCGAGCCAGCAGCCATGTTTCAACCTTCTCAGAAGGATAAAATCTCAGCATCAATGGTCATGCCAGTATTGAACTAATTGAAACAGACTAGTAATAATTCCTCTCCATAATCTCTAATAGCCCCCATTATGCAGCAAATGTAGGCTATCCAAAGTACATTCATTAAAACTCGATACATATGCCAATGCCTTCCTACAGTAAAAGTTTCCTTTTTCCCACGGTAATCCATGCAAGCAAATTTTGAGTCCAAAGATATGAGACTCAACATATGCCGAGAAACTCTTGGTGACGAACATCAAAATGGGTGAAAAACATATTTTATTCATAGCTCTTTTAAGGACCTAGTTCCATCTCCAAAAAAAATCCTTGAATTTTGATCAACCATGTTTCCCAGAATCAACCTGGCTTTAATCTAACTTTTAGTATTTGATAATATTTGTTAAGCTTCAGGGAATCCAAGGTGAATTTGGTTGGTTTTTCTTTAGGTAAATATGTTTCTGAGTCTGACAGACCTGATAGAAGTTCTACTTTGGATAGTTGTTTACTCTCTCCCTCTATCACTTCTGTTACCCTGTAGTTATTCAGTTAATCTTTCATGAATTGTACTGCATATGTTTATTGAAACATATTAAGCTTATAAAACAACTTCATTTTAATGCAAACAAACCAAACTCAATAATTGCCCATAAGATACTAATCACTATACCTTCTAGAAAATAGCACAAACTATTGTGACCTGTGAGATTCTCATAGGGTTATTAATGTAGCATGCACTTTAAAACTGCATGATGCTCCAATTATGGGTCACATAAGACCAAGTAGAATAATACCATAAGTTCGAGATAGAAATATATGAGTCAACATCACAAAAGCAAAACCCAGCTCCACAAATTAATGAATGTATCTTTTGTTTATGAGATTACAAGGATATTACTAAGCATCCACGTCACTACAAGTAAAAGAAGCCACAATTTACCTTGCAGTTCATAAAAGTTAGACAACCATAGCTTGAAAGCAATATAGCTGATTGATCCAATATCCCATTTCTTAGACCCAAATATCCATTTTCAATCAGCCTACATGCAGAGAAAGTAAGACTTAGAAGACCAATATTTTAAAACAAGAGAAAAAGCAACATATTGGTGATAACACACATTTTAGTGAAGATAATACCCAGTTTCCCTGCCAATTATTACCAAAATTTGCTAATGATGACTCATCTAAATGATAGAAACAACAACTGAATCACCTCATCAAGAACCGGACAAAGTAGAGGAGTAATCCATTTAAGAAAATTACAAACAACTCTGTTTATTGACCTAAATATTATAATACTTTTATATGCATATGAAACATTTAGAAGGTATCAGAACTGAAGCATGTACATTTCTGTGATCATATTTGTCAAATTCAAGAGCTTCATCTTTGCACTTAAAACTACTCATACTCAAATTTTATACTGACCTACATAAAAAAAATGCAAATTCTCTTAGAACCTATTTTATAGATGACAAATTTTATGCTTAAGAAATATTAGAAGACAGTCTGACCCTAGATCAATTAAAAGTTATCTTAAATTCAAGTAAAAGTTTCAATTTAGAAAATGAAAAACGTTTCAGCCAAAATCACATTTTTCTATATAGGCTGCAATCTTCAGGAAGGTATTGCTCCTTCCGGCATGAAGTCATGATTAAAAGGAATCCACAACCTGTTACTGATGATTGATGAGAACAAGACGTCAGGAACTGAATCCTGATTCTGCATGACCAGAATCAACTAACAAAATTCAAAATCTTTTCATGTAAAAAAAACAATCTTTTTTTTTCACGAGATCATCTTGTGAAGGATAATTGTTCATTTAGATCATTAAGTCTTTTGGGTTATAACCTTAATATTGTTTTATCTTCTCCAGCTTTTCCACCCCAGTTCACACAAAGTTGAAAATGATCTTTGGGCTTTGACATCACCAAACATTCAGAAGCATGAAGAAGATTAAAGCATACAACAGCCTACACTGAAACCTGTATTTCTTAGAAGGGAAAACAAAAAAAATACCCCCTAGTGAGTTACAATACACAGAAAGCTAGAACTTCCCAGAGGAACTCAAAAGCCAAAGCAAAATTTCACCAAAAATCCCCCCTACAGTGCTTTTGTAGCATAACATCTCTTGCTGTCTAAGCAAAAATTGCTCACACCTATATATAAGCATTGGACTCTGGTTTTAATTTCAACAGATCAGTATACTAGACCCAGTGATATTTGACTTGGCCATAATTAATCTAGTTACTCAATAAGTAGATCAAAATGTCAAAAGAACCCACCGATCATATTCGATATTTTCCATAGGAGATACCGTTAAGTTGTTTGCATTTTCCAAAGCCAACAGGTAAGCAATTCCAGTCTGTTAAACATGCAAGTATAAATAACACAAAAATTCCTGAAATTAAAAAGATAGTAAAGTCTCAAAAATGGCTACATACAGTAAAAAAGTGGAAATTAAACAACATACTGATTGATGAAAACCCATCATGCAACCGTTAAGACAAAATGTTTACAATAACTTTTAACATAATTGTTTACAGTTTGATATTTAATATGTTTACTAAGTAAATTTTTAACATAATCATTATTACAATTTTCCCAGATTCAGAACCTCTAGTTCAAATCCTAATCAAAGAAATCTTACATAACATGTTGATAGCATTCAGAATTTTGTTTCACTGCCATATAAAACTTCAAAACTCACCCCTCATCCTAGTGTCAATACCTACTACTGCAGCTTTGTTAATAATGTATTTCACTTTAGTTAACATTTCTGAAATTAAACCCTACAAATTAATATTATGCTAAAGCATTGAATAAAAAGGAATCCCTTAATTAAAGATTTATTGTTTAAAACTTTCAATATTTTTTTAGTATTGTTATGTTTAACCCATGATCCAGGGCTGATTATGTGAATATAATTGACCCATAATCCTAAGCTGATTGTGTATGATTAATAGATTCCTTGTGAATATAATGGGACCATGACTGATAGATTCCTTCTGAATATAATTGAACCATGATCCTAGATTGAATATGTTTCCTTTGATATAGGGGTTTACCATCTATGTGAACTTTTTCCCTGTACATACTTACATAGGAAAATACACTGGTGTATGATCTTTCTCTGTTTGTCTCTCAACTCTCTTCTCTTTCTTTGCTCAGTTTGATATTATTTTCTTAACATCAAAGCAGTTCTGATTTTGAGTAGTTTTCTGCCTGGTTTGTTTCTTTTTCTCCTAAAACTCAATTTTGGCACCTTCACTTTTGTTTTCAATTTCTCTTTCTTTTATCCTTGAAATCATTCTGAAAATTGGAGTTAATGGAAAGTGAAATTCAGATTCTCTTCAAACTGTTAGTATGAAGCTAACCAGTGCCAACTATGTCTGTTGGCCATATGTGATGAAGAAGTTGCTCACAGGATCTTATATCTGGAGCTATATGGGGCTAAAAAAAAAACCTACAAATTCTGAAGTAGATTATTATGCAGTATGGTTTTCCAATAGGGAGGTAAAAAATTCCTAAATTATCACTTGGATTAGTAACTCTGTGGAGCAATCTATTAGAGTCACTTAGTCCTGATATTTGTATTCTGTGCATGAAGCATGCGGAATCAATTGATCACCTTTTCCTTCATTGTTCCTTGATAATTGGGTTGTGGCACATATTATTTCAGTTAGCTAAGACGGATTGAGTCCCCCTGAGGAGCATCTTTGACATGATGTCCATCAAATTTAATGGTTTTGGTTCATCTAAGAGGGCAATAGTTTTGTGACAAGCTACGAGCATCGCTCTAATTCGGGTTGTGTGGTGGGAAAGAAACGAGAGGATTTTTGTGGATAAAGCAAGGAATTCAGAGTATCTTTGGGATTCTATTGTTTTCCTTGCTTCTCTTTGGGCTTTCTGTTCCAAGGTTTTTAAGGGGACTCCCCTTAATGTGTTACAACTTGATTGGTTAGCGGTGTGTACTCCATAAGGAATGGTCCATTATAGAGAGTTCGCTTGTTTTACAGTGTAATTTCTTGTAGTTTAGTTTTCTTTGGCGGGAGGATTTCTCATCCTTCTTATTGTACTTCTTTTTTTCTATCAATATATCTCTATGCCGTTTCCAATCAAAAAAAAAAAAAATCTATTAGAGTCACTTGGCTAAATTCCCTACAGCCAAGGAAATTTGGGATTATTTAATTAGGTTGTATTGTCAAAATGTTGGAAGTTAGCTGGAGCTGAAAGTTAGGAGTTTATAGTTTCTTTTTTCTGTTTAATAAAATTCAGATTTTAAATTTGAATTGTTTAAGATAGGGAAATTTGTTTGTTTCCGTATTTTTAGGAGTTAGTTGTTTTGTTTTGTTAGCTAATGTAGTTGAGAAATTTGTGGCAAATTTCAAATTTCAGTCTATTTATTTGATATAATCAGTTTCAAATTTCAATTTTCAAAAAAAAGAGAAATCTTTCCATTTCAAAATTTTCATGGTATCAAAGCTTTGGTGTAATCAAAGTTTCTGATGGTGAAAACTGCTATGGTCGGAGCTGGCAGAGGCTCGGCAACTACAGGGAATGCAATAGAGAGCATTCAAAACGACTCTGCTGCATTATCTAATGAAGCAGAACACTCTTGTGCTGTTTCATCAAATTCTCTTCAATTGACTGTGAACAAGTTGAATGGAAAAAACTACTTGGAATGGGCTTAGACGGTGAAGCTCGTAATTGACGGAAAGGGGAAGCTTGGTCACTTGACTGGTGAGGTGAAAAAACCAGTAAACAATGATCCACATCTGAAGAGTTGGAGATCTGAAAACTCCTTGGTAATAGCATGGCTCATCAACTCAATGGAGTCGAGTATTGGAAAGCCATTTCTGTTCATTCCAATAGCAAAAGAAGTGTGGGATGCTATTTGTGACACTTAATCGGATTTTGGTGCAACGGAAGGTTTGTTTCAAAACGAAACAGAAAAACACTCGAAAACAAACACCAAGATCATAATAGGATCTGAAAATTAGAGAATAATTCTGAAAAATTATATTGAACTCCTCTCTAACAATTACAATGAGCCTTTAAATAATGTTTGTAATGCAAAAATAAAGGAAATAATTGAAATAGGAAATTAGAATTAGGAAACCAAGGTAATTGGAAACTAGGAAAACTAGGAAAGAAATAAGAAACTAATGATGAACCTACAATAGAAACTAATAATGTAGAAAATAGAAACTAATGATGTAGGAAACTAAAAATAAAAACTAATGGAAATAGAAACTAATCTAAAATAAAAACTAATCTAAAATAGAAACTAATGATGTAGGAAGCTAAAAATAGAAACTAATGATGATTGTGTGATGCATCAATCCCCTCCACTTGAAGAAAACTCGTCCTCGAGTTTTGTGGCTACAAAGAAAACTCATCTGGGGGAAAGTATTCAAAGATATCAACAACGTTGAAAGTATTGGAAATGTTCATATGAGCTAGAAGATCAATCTTGTAAGCATTATCTCCAATCTTCTGAAGAACGCGGAAAGGACCAATTTTCTTGTCTTTAAGTTTATTGTACGTGCCGGTAGGAAAAAGATTTTTGCGGAGATGGACCATTACTAGATCACTTTCATTGAACAACTTAAGGCGTCAATGTCAATCTGCAACAGTTTTGTAACAAAGATTAGCCTCTTCTAAATTCTTCTTCACTTCTTGATGAATCTGTTGAATACACTCTGCGAACTCCTCAGCGTTAGGATTGACATCATGAGAAAGGGGAAGACGAATCAAATCCACTGTATGCCTTGAAACACTAGTGTAGACAACTTCAAAAGGAGTCTTCTTAGTAGAATGATTAGGCCTACTATTAAAAGCAAACTCAATTTGTGGAAGGGCAACATCCCATTGCTTTGGTTTATCTCCACTAACAGATCATATCATATTGCCAAGAGTGCGATTAGCCACTTCAGTTTGCCAAATGGTCTAGGGATGGCTCGTGCTACTATACTTCAAAGAAATGTCAAATAATTTCCTTAGAGTTCTCCAAAAATGACTAAGGAATTTCACATTCCTATTTGAAGTTATTGAACGAGGAACGCCATGCAGGCGAACAATTTCACGGAAAAATAAATTGGCCACATAAGAAGTGTTCGAAGTCTTTTTACAATGAAGGAAGTGAACCATCTTAGAAAACCAGTCAACTACAACCAAAACATAATCAACTCCACATTGAGTTCTTAGGAGGCCAAGAACAAAATCCAAAGTTAAATCTTTCCAAATTGTCTCTAGAATAGGTAAAGGAGTATAAAGACCGGTATTTTGAACTTGTCCCTTGGCTTTTTGACACACTAGGCAACTCTAAACAAAACGGCCAACATCCCGTTTGAGTTGGAGCCAATAAAATCTCTCCTCTACCAAGCTGATTGTTTTATCTCGGCCAACATGTCCTCCTAGTTCGCCAAAATGCAATTCCCTAATCAAATGTTCACACAAAGAAGAACGACGGATACATTATTGTGTACCTTGAAATAAAAATCCATCCTGAACAAGAAGGTCAGTAACAAATTCCTTATTGTTGCCTTGCGCCCATGTGCCACCAAAATCCTCATCAATAGCACAAGTATCCTTCAAATAATCAAACCCCACCACCTTAGTACTAATTGTAGCTAGTAAAGAGGCTCGTCGACTCAATGCATCAGCTACTTTATTTTGTTGGCCAGATTTATGTTTGATAACAAAAGTGAACTTCTATAAAAAGGCAATCCATCGAGCATGCATTCGATTCGTTGTCTTATGAGAATTGATGAACTTTAAAGCTTGATGATCCATAAATGGCACAAACTCTTGATGAAACAAATAATGCTCCCAATGCTTTAAGGCCCAAACAACTGTATAAAATTCAAGCTCATAAGCGGACCACTTTTGTCGAGGTTCACTAACCTTTTCACTAAAAAATTCCACTAGGTGACCCTCTTGAGATAAGACAGCCCCAATTCCCATAACCGATGCATCACATTCAACCTTAAACACTGTCTCAAAATTAGGGAGTGCACAACTTTGCTTTTATCGATTCAAAGTTGTCTTCTTGCACGTTGCCCCATTGGAACTGGCCTTTCTTCAAACAATTGGTAATGGGCGCCATGATTGTACTAAATCCTCGAATAAAATGCCTGTAAAAAGTAACTAAATCATGGAAACTTTGCACTTCACGCACAGTTTTAGGAGCTGGCCATTCCCAAATAGCCATTACCTTCGTCTCATCAACTTGAATACCATCCTTTCCCACTATAAATCCAAGGAATAAAAGATGGCTAGTCATAAAGCTACACTTCTTAAGATTGATACATAATTTATTAGCTTGTAAGGCTAAGAGAACTTTATTGAGATGTGATAAGTGCTCTTCCTCGTCCTTGCTGTAGATGAGAATATCATCAAAATAAACCACCACAAATTTTCCAATAAATGAACAAAGAACCTGATTCATCAATCACATGAAAGTGCTTGGTGCATTTGATAGCCCAAATGGCATCACTAGCCATTTATAAAGGCCATCTTTAGTCTTGAAAGCCATCTTCGAATACGAATTTGGTGATAGCCACTTCGTAAATCAAGTTTGGTAAACACCACAGCACCTTCTAACCTGTCAAGCATGTCATTAAGACGTGGGATAGGAAAGCAATACTTGACCATTATTTTGTCGATAGCACGGTTGTCCACACACATGCACCAACTACTGTCCTTCTTTGCAGTGAGTAAAGTTGGGACTGCACAAGGACTCATGCTCTCACGAATCAAGCCTTTATCAAGCAACTTGTTAAGTTGTCACTGCAACTCTTCATGCTCAGTTAGACTCATACGATAATGTGGCAAGTTAGGCAAACTAGTTCCAGGTACTAAGTCGATGTGGTGTTGAATATTTTGCATAGGAGGTAACTCATTAGGTAATTCATTGGGAGATAAATCAGGAAAATCAGCAAGTACCTCTTGAACCTTGGTGGGGATATCAATAGTTGCTTCAAATTGACCCTTAACCACCAATGCTACAACAAAATTTGGCTCCTTGGCTTGCTTAAAGAAATCTAGGCCTGTTATGTTGGTGAATAGCAGCTTATCTTTCTTAGTAATCGAATTGTTTTCTGACGATTGAGACTATGGCATCAAAACAATCTTCTTGTCAAACCACCAAAAAACAAAAGTATTATCTTAACCCTTATAAGTGGCATCAACATCATAGTGCCACGGCCTCCCCAATAAAATATGACAAGCGTCCATATCCACCACGTCACATACGATCTCATCTTTGTAATACTTTCCAATCGATAAAGGAACTTTGCAAACTTCTAGCACTTCAACTTCCAGGCCCTTCTTAATCCATGCAATCGTGTACAAAGAAGGATGTTTCTCAGTCTTCAAATTTAGTGCTTTCACCAAAGCCTTGGAAACAACATTCTCGCTAGTTTTACTGTCAATGATCATTTTGCACACTTTATCACGAATAGTGCATCGAGTCTAGAATATTTTATGTTGTTGAGAGTCGTCCAACTTTTTTGGGGTAAGCAAAAGTCGTTAGACAATGCACGCCACTTCTTCTCCCACATCTCCTTCTGCAAACTCAGCACCCTTGTAGATATCTGATAGGCCTCCTATACGTTATGTGTATAATAGAAAAGGGAAGAGGAATATACTGCCACCTGGCAATTAGTTGTAACAGCCTTAGTGTAGGCTAGGTCACAGTTGGATACAGGCTGGGGATGGTTTAAATAGGAAAAGAGGGGGAATTACAGAGGGGGGAATATTGTGGATCTGGTATGGGAGTGATAGCCTCTCGAATAGCTATCTGAGGACCAGTTGGGACTCTTGTTTCTTGAAATTCTTGAAATTCAATAATAATTCTCCATTAGATACCTATCAATTTGGTATCAGAGCATCGATCCAGATGGCTCAGAAAAGGAATGAAGTTCGGGTGGATTGTCTAGAGAAGGAAGTTGGAGAAATCAGAGAGGAGATGCAGCGCTTACCAGGAATGGAAAAGACGGTGATGGACCTTGCCCAGAATGTAATGTGAGTTCTGTAGTCGCTGAAAGAGACACAGAAGGCAATGGCGGCGTTATCATCGGAGCGGGACACGACGACTGCTGCTCAACGAGAAGATCGTGCAGGATGGATCCCTGGAGTTGGGGAACCTAGTGAGGGGGGGGGGGGGGGGGGGGGGGGGGGGGATGGCGTCGGATGAGACGAGGTGAGGCGGAAATGGAGAATGGCGCAGCAGCCGACAAGTGGAGATGCCTATATTTACGGGAGAGAACCCAAACGGCTGGATCTTTCGGGCCGATTGATACTTCGCGACGTACAGACTCACGGAAGAAGAGAAATTAGTCGTCGCCGGGATGAGTTTAGAGGGGGACGCACTCTCTTGGTACCAGTGGACTGATTCGAGGGAGGCGTTTGGGAGTTGGGAAAATTTGAAGAGGCGGTTGTTGCTTCACTTTCGTCCGACTCAAGAAGGAAGCCTTTGTAAGCAGCTTCTGGCAGTGCGACAACAAGGGACAGTGGCAGCATACTAGCGGGAATTCGAGATTTTGGCGACTCCATTGAAAGGGATTTTAGATGAGGTAATGGAAAGCACGTTTATGAATGGGCTGCTTCCTGAGATCCAGGCTGAGCTACATCTTCTGCAACCATATAGGTTGGGCCACTTGATGGAAATGGCCCAACAGGTTGAAGATAGGAATTTAGCCATGAGAGTGGCCCGTGAACCAATGGCCCAAAGAGCACCAAAATGTTGTCATCTGCAAATCGAGGTGATTGGAAGATTGGGGAAAATTTTCAAACTAGGGCAGTGGCTGTCAGCAAGAAGACGATGAGCTAGCGACGTGAGATTCCAATAAAGAGACTGACGGAATCGGAGCTTCAAGCCCATAGAGAGAAGGGGCTCTGTTTTAAGTGTGAAGAAAAGTTCTCCCCTGGTCATCGCTCTAAGAAAGAATTACGGGTTTTATTGGTGCACGAAGATGAGGAGGAAAACGATAACCAGTTTGACGGCAGAGCAACCGAAGAACCCGCACTCATCGAGCTGAAAGACGCTGTGGAATTATCTCTAAATTCCGTGGTCGGTTTAACTACGCCGGGAACTATGAAGATCAAAAGGACAATCGGGTCAAAAGAGGTAACCATCCTTGTAGACAGTGGGGCTACCCACAATTTTTTATCCCTTGAATTGGTTCAACAATTAACACTTCCATTAACTACAACAACTAGTTACGGGGTGATGATGGGAACCGGGATATCCGTGAAAGGGAAGGGCATTTGTAGAGGAGTTTGTATTTCGATGCAGGGGCTCACCGTAGTGGAAGACTTTCTTCCACTTGAATTAGGCAACACTGATGTGATTCTAGGAATGCCTTGGTTGCGGACTTTAGGAGATGTGAAAGTAAACTGGAAGATGCTAACAATGAAGATCAAAATGGGGAAGGCAGTGATAGTGTTAAAGGGAGACCCGAGCCTTAGTCGAACTGAGGTATCTCTTAAAGCAATGGCTAGAGCACTGCAGCACCATAGCCAAGGGGTATGGGTGGAACTCTGTCAGACTTCCACCACTTCGGATTTGAGTGAAGGAGTACAAGAGGTCCCGAAAACAGTTAAAGAAGTATTAGCTCAACATCAGCAAATTTTTAGGCCAATAACAGGGTTACCACCAAGTCGTGATATTGACCATGCCATTCAATTAATTCCGGGAGCATCTCCGATTAATGTCCGACCCTACCGATATCCACATATTCTAAAGAATGAAATAGAGAGATTGGTGCAAGAGATGCTTGAGGCAGGGATTGTTCGGCCTAGCTTAAGCCCATTTTCTAGTCCAATGTTGTTGGTGAAAAAAAAAGATGGAGGATAGAGGTTTTGTATAGATTACCGTGCCCTCAACAAAGTTACAGTCCCGAATCGGTTCCCCATTCTGGTGATTGATGAGTTACTTGACGAACTTCATGGCGCGACCATTTTTTCGAAACTAGATCTCAAATCGGGCTACCACCAAATTCGAGTCCGGCAACAAGACATCCACAAAACGGCATTTCGCACCCATGAAGGTCACTACGAGTTCTTGGTGATGCCTTTTGGGCTAACCAATGCACCAACGACTTTCCAATCGTTAATGAACCGTATATTTCGACCACAGCTTCGGAAATTTGTGCTCGTATTTTTTTATGACATATTGGTCTACAGCAAAGACTTGAAGGAGCATTGTGACCATTTGCAAAGTGTGTTGTGGCGAACCATCAACTGCACGTCAATGGAAAGAAATGTTTCTTTGCTAAACCACAATTGGAATACTTGGGCCATTTGGTTTTTGCCAAGGGGGTTACTGCTGATCCCAACAAGATTTCAACCATGATAGAGTGGCCCACACCCAAATCCCTTAAAGAATTATGAGGATTTCTCATATTGATTGGATACTACCGTCGATTTGTAGAGGGATATGGAGCTATTTCTTGGCCTCTCACTCAGCAACTCAAAAAAGATGCTTTTAATTGGAACCTAGAGGCTGAGGCAGCCTTCCAAAAATTGAAAACAACTATGACAACAATTCCTGTTTTGGCTTTGCCCAACTTCAGTCAACTCTTCATTGTAGAGACAGATGCCTCGGGGTATGGTTTGGGTGCCGTTTTGATGCAAAGTCATAGACCAGTAGCTTATTTTAGCCAAGTCCTCTCAGCAAGGGAGTGACAAAAGTCCATATATGAAAGAGAGTTAATGGCTATTGTCTTAGTAGTTCAGAAGTGGCGTCATTACCTGCTTGATCGCCACTTTATTGTGCGAACGGATCAAAGTAGCTTGAAGTTTCTACTAGAGCAAAGAATAGTGAATGAGTCGTACCAAAAGTGGGCCGCAAAGCTGTTTGGGTATGATTTTGAAATTCAGTTTCAGCCGGGATTGGAGAATAAAGCAGTTGACGTCTTATCTCGCATCCCCATTTCTATGGAGTTAGCTGCCCTCATGGTTCCCAGTCGCATAGACACTTCGTTGATCAGTTCACAAGTTGAAGCTGACCCGTACCTTGCTAAGATTCAACAGAGGCGGCTGGTTGATCCGGATGCTTATCCTAGGTATTCCTTGGACCATGGCATTCTCCTCTACAAGGGACGCCTAGTCCTTCCCAAGGCCTCACCCCTTGTTCTAACACTTCTTCAAGAGGGCCATGCTAGTGTGGTTGGAGGGCATTTTGGGTTCCTGCGGACTTACAAACGACTCACAAGAGATTTCTTTTGGGTTGGCATGAAAAATGACATCAAAGAGTTTGTGGAAAAGTGTCTAGTATGCCAACAAAATAAGGCCCTAACTTTGTCACCTGCTGGGTTACTACAACCACTGCCTATTCCAGACAAAATATGGGACGATGTGACGATGGACTTTATTGAGGGGCTTCCTAAGTCTAAGGGTTATAACTCTATTTTAGTTGTTGTGGATTGATTGAGCAAATATGCTCACTTCTCACTGCTCAGGCATCCTTTCATAGCTCAAACGGTGGTTGTTGTCTTTGTTCGGGATGTTATCAAATTACATGGATTTCCTCGTTCCATTATTAGTGATCGTGACAAAGTATTTCTTAGCCGATTTTGGACGGAGCTATTTCGGTTGCAGGGTACTTCTCTCTGCCATAGTACCACATATCATCCGCAAACGGATGGACAAACGGAAGTGGTCAACCGTTGTGTGGAGACATACCTTCGATGTTTTTCATATAACAAGCCTAGATGTTGGTCTACATGGATTTCATGGGCAGAATACTGGTATAATACCACATTCCACTCCTCCACTAACACAACACCGTTTCAAGCAGTTTACGGGCGAGACCCACCACCGTTGATACGTTTTGGATCAGATTCCACCTCTGTTCTGGCAGTGGATCAGTTATTGCAAGAGCGTGATCTAATTTTAAATGAATTGAAGGATCATCTCTGCTATGCCCAATCCAAAATGAAGTCATCTGCAGATGCTCATCGTCGTGCAGTTCAATTTGAAGTTGGGGATTTGGTCTATATAAAGCTTCGTCCATATCGTCTTCATTCCCTTGCCAAGCGACCAAATGAGAAGCTCTCCCCACTATATTTTGGCCCTTACAAAGTGGTGCAACAAATTGGTCCAATGGCATACAGGTTAGAGCTTCCTTCTTCGACAACTATTCATCCAGTGTTTCATGTTTCCCAGCTCAAGCGGGCTCTTGGTTCAGCTGATTTATGTCAGCCACTTTCCCCTATTCTTGCTGAGGATTTGGAATGGCTTGTGGAGCCTGATCAGGTCTTAGATATTCGCCAGTCTCCTAATAACAATCAACCTGGTATTGAAGTACTTATTCAGTGGAAAGGACTTCCTCAGTTTGAAGCTTCATGGGAATCAGTTGACACAATTAAAGAGCACTTTCCTGACTTCCACCTTGAGGACAAGGTGTCTCTCATTGAGGGGGGTAATGATAAGCCTCCTATATGTTATGTGTATAATAGAAAAGGGAAAAGGAATATACTGCCACCTAGCAATTAGTTGTAACAGCCTTAGTGTAGGCTAGGTCACAGTTGGATACGGGTTGGGGATGGTTTAAATAGGAAAAGAAGGGGAATTACAGAGGGGGGAATATTGTGATCTGGTAAGGGAGTGATAGCCTCTCGAATAACTATCTGAGGACCAGTTGGGACTCTTGTTTCTTGAAATTCTTGAAATTCAATAATAATTCTCCATTAGATACCTATCAATATCTTCCTCAAGAACCTATTCCTCTTCATTGCCACCTTCTTCTACAAAGTTAACAAATCGTCTATTCGTGCAATTATTTGAAAAATGGTCTGGTTGGTTGCACCAGAAACACTTCCCTAGATTTGGACACGCATAAGGGTCATTATTGATTCATTGTTGTCATTGGTTTCAACCTTTAGTATTAGATCGAATAGGGGTTAAAGTTCCACTTCAATTCTGCGTCAAATTTTGAGTTGAAGGGGCATCTTTATTGCTATTATCATTGCTACCTGAAGTTGTTGACCCCTTTGGAGCAGAAGAAGCTTCTTGGGTTGGTCGACGAAAGTTACCCTAAGTGTGCACTGTGGACCTATTGATTTGACTTTCCACTTTCATCACCAAGTTAACTGCATCTATCATGGTCTAAACCCCTTGAAAAGCCAGTCGATCTTGAATGACTAGCTTTAGGCCCTAATATAACGAGCAATTAATTGATCCTTTGTCTCAGACAAATTAACTCGGGCATTTAATCAATAAAATTCCTCCGTGTATTCGTTCGCAGTCCGGTTGGCTTGTTGACAATTTTGATATCACTGGTATAAAAATTGTTCATAATCCAAAGGGAGAAATCATCCTTGTAATAACCGTTTCATCTTAGGCCAAGTACGAACACATTGTTTTCCTTGTCGTTGACGATTATATTGAAGTTGTTCCCACCATGCAGAAGCTCCACCTTTCAACTCATTTTTTTTTTTTTTTGATAGGAAACCACACATGAATATATTGATAGAAAAAGAAGTACAAAAGGAGGATGAGGAATCCTCCCGCCAAAAGTAAAACTTAACAACACGAAAAAATAACAATATACTAGGTCGTCCCATTGGAACTATTGGAACTACACACTACTAGCCAATCAAGTTGTAATACGTTAAGGGGGATGCCCTTAAAACCCGTTGAACAAAAAGTCCAAAAGGATGCAAGGAAATGAATGGAGACCTTTCAACTTATATGCCACAAGCTTCACTTGATTTTCTTCTGAAATATTCGAATAGTTGGTTGTTCCTTCTAAGCTACAACCTAGCACAAAGAGCAAGCATAGTACAAGAGCCGCCATTCATGAATGTAGTTTCTTTCATCGGAAAGGTCATAGGAAGGAAGACTCAATGTTCCAAACTATTGAAAAAAAATTCAAATTCTTGGGCAGCAACATCCTTGCAAGATGAGTGGGGATCATGAATGTAGTTTCTTTCATCGGAAAGGTCATAGGAAGGAAGACTCAATGTTCCAAACTATTGAAAAAAAATTCAAATTCTTGGGCAGCAACATCCTTGCAAGATGAGTGGGGATCATCACACTGCAGTTATAGCATCACCTGCCAACAAAAATCCAAACCAGCTCCCACATTGACTTTATTGTTGAACAACTACAAAAGCACCTCTCTACACTTGGTGTGTCTTCTTAATATCTTTCACTATAGGTTTGTCCTTATAAACTCCATGTGTATCTTGATCTACTTGAGTGACCCAGTTTATCTGTTTCAAATTGCTCTTCTCACACTTCTATCTTTTGTTCTAATCACCAATGGCACTTCCACATCATTGGAAGGTGCTACACCAATTATTTCCTCTAATTTGTCTCTTCTTGATGTTTATTGTATTCCTCAACTCTCCTAGAACTTGATCTTTGTAATTAACTGTCAGATTCTGGTTACTTGATTCATTTCTCCTCCACTGGTTGTGTTGTACAATATCCTCAATCCAAGAAGCTGATTGGAGCAAGCCATAATGTGGGATTATTGTATGTTTTGAAAGAGTTGCATGATCTAAAGGTAGATGCCTCTTCAGTTGATCTGTCTTCTTTTCATTTGAATCCTAAGTCTTGTGTGTTTTGTTTAAGGAATTCTCATCTTGGACACATTTGTAGTTCTCTTGTAAAGTATTCAGTTTCCATTTATGTTTTAGGAAATTTAGATAATAATATTTCTGCTTGCAGTGGCTGAAACTTTGTAAAATTTACAACTTCTTGTTTTAATAAAAGTTCTGCTTCCTCCTATACTCTCTTTAATCTTGTCCATTCTAATATGTATGGACTTGCCCCCATTGCCTCTAAAGCAGGATCTGGATACTAAGTCCCTTTCATTGAATTCAATCATGTTGGGTTTACCCTCATGAGACATGAATGTGCATTCCTTTCTATATTCAATGCCTTTTATGCTATGATTCACACAATACTCGATTGTCATTAAATGTTTTCAATGTGATTTGGGTAGGGAATATAATAATGTTTATTCGTTAAAGTCTAGTGATACAATTCGCCAATCTTCCTGTGGTAAAACTCCTGACCAAAATGGTGTGAAGGAACATAAACATAGGCACATCATGGATAACACAACTCATTCTTTTCTTTTTCCGCTAGTTCGCCCGGTATCCTTTAGGGGGAAGTTGTTCTTATTGTTATGCGACAAATTAATAAGATTCTTTTTGTTGTCACTTCTAGTATTTTCCACTTGAATGGCTTTTATGGGATGTTTCCTGCCTGTAATTCTTTAAAATTGTTTGGATGCACTAGATTTGTTCTTCTCTGTAAATCTTAACATACCAAAATAGCTGCCCAATGTACTATGTAATTTTTCTTAATTATGGTGAGGGATGAAAGGAGTATCACTTTGATCCTGTTGCACAAAGGTTGTATGATTCTAGACATTGTTTCCCTTGAGCATACTCCTTCATTCTTTAAACCTTTTTTTTTATATAAGTAAACATAGAGAATATATAAATTAGAAAAAGGGAGCCTAGAGGACAACCCAAGGCATATAGGAAGTATACAATAGGCACCATAAGGCAAAGAAGAACAAAAAGGAGGGGATACTGTTGAGAGAGAGAGAAAGAAGAAAAACCTTAATTCTCATTCATATAATGTCTACTTACAATTGAGAGATATATATATACAAGGCTAGGAGTCCTAACTACCATACATGTGACCTATATTAACAAGGAAAGATAATATACTATAAATACATTATATTCAACACTCCCCCTCAAGCTGGAGCATATACGTCATATGCACCAAGCTTGTTACAAATATATTTAATCCTAGGACCTCTGAGAGATTTAGTGAAGATGTCTGCTAGTTGATCATTTGAATTGACAAAACTTGTAGCAATACATCCTGATGCGATCTTCTCTCTAATAAAATGACAGTCAACTTCAATATGCTTGGTCCTTTCATGAAAGACGGGATTGGATGCAATATGTAATGCGGCCTGGTTATCACAGATGAGTTTCATCTGTTCATCCTTTCCAAATCTCAACTCCTGAAGAAGATGTCTCAACCATATGAGTTCACATGTTGCCAAAGCCATAGCTCGATACTCGGCTTCAGCGCTAGATCTGGCCACTACATCTTGTTTCTTACTCTTCCAAGATATTAGATTACCTCCAATAAAAACACAGTACCCTGAAGTGGAACGTCTATCTGTGGGTGAGCCAGCCCAATCTGCATCTGTGTAACCAACAACTTGAGTATGACCTCTATTCTGGTACAATACACCTTGGCCTGGTGTACTTTTGATATATCGAAGAATACGGATTACGGCATCCCAATGGCTATCACATGGTGACTGTAGGAATTGACTAACAACACTCACAGGAAAAGAAATGTCTGGACGAGTAATGGTGAGATAGTTCAATTTACCTACCAGCCGTCGATATCTCCCGGGGTCTCCTAAAGGCTCCCCCTGTCCTGGTACAAGTTTGACATTCGGATCCATAGGTGTGTCTACCGGTTTACAGTCTAACATACCGGTTTCTTCCAGGATGTCTAAAGCATACTTCCTTTGGGAAAGGACCACACCAGAACTGGATTGAGCTATCTCAATTCCCAAGAAATACTTGAGTTTCCCCAAGTCTTTGGTCTGAAAGTGGGTAAAAAGATGTTGCTTTAGTTTCTGAATACCATCCTGATCACTGCCTGTAATGACGATGTCGTCCACATAAACAACCAGATAAATACACTGCCCCAAGGAGTTATGATGATAAAAAACTGAATGGTCTGCTGTACTGCGAAGCATGCCAAACTCTTGAACAACAGAACTAAAACGGCTAAACCATGCTCGAGGAGATTGTTTCAAGCCATATAGAGAACGGCGTAACCTGCACACTAAACCAGACTCCCCCTGAGCAACAAAACCAGGAGGTTGCTCCATATAAACTTCCTCGGCAAGATCACCATGAAGGAAGGCATTTTTAATATCCAACTGATAAAGAGGCCAAGAACACATAGCAGCCATGGAGAGAAGCAAGCGGACAGAAGCAATCTTGGCAACAGGTGAGAATATGTCACCATAATCAGAACCATAAACTTGAGTATAGCCTTTAGCAACTAAGCGGGCCTTAAGGCGATCAACCTGACCATCAGGACCAACCTTAACTGCATAGACCCAACGACAACCAACTGTAGATTTACCAGAGGGTAAAACAACAAGATCCCAAGTGCCATTAGAGTGCAGAGCAGCCATTTCATCCACCATTGCCTGTCGCCAGCCTGGATGGGAAAGAGCTTCATGGGTGCTCTTTGGAAGAGAAACAGAGGATATAGCAGAAACAAAAGCAGAATAGGGTGAAGATAATCGATGATAACTCAAAAAATTGTAAATAGGATGAGGATTACGAGTAGAGCGAGTACCTTTCCGAACAGCAATGGGTAAGTCATTAGGAGAAGGCAGAGCCGGGGCAGGTGAAGTCGAAGGGATAGGAAGTGAGTCAGCAGGTGCCTCAGGAAAAGGGAGAGGAGCAACGACACGAGGGCGACGATGATAAACCTGAAGTGGTCGAGGGGGCATAGCATCAGGTGGGGAGACAATGGGAATGGGCAAGACTTCAGAAACAGGAAGAGACTCAGAAGTGGTGGAAAAGAATGGTGAGTCCTCAAAGAAGGTGACATCAGCGGAGATAAAGTATCGATGAGCCTCAAGGGAATAACAACGATAACCCTTCTGAAGTCTGGAATATCCCAAGAAGAGGCACTTCATGGCTTTGGCGGAAAGCTTGTCCTGTCCAGGAGTGAGAATATGAACAAAGCAAGTACAACCAAAGACACGAGGAGGAAGGAAATAAAGTGGTTGGTCAGGGAAAAGAAGGGAGTGAGGAATCTGATCGTGTAAGACAGAGGAGGGCATACGATTAATCAAATAACAAGCGGTAAGAACAGCGTCCCCCCAAAAACGAAAAGGAACGTGACTATGGAGGAGGAGAGTACGAGCTGTCTCAACAAGATGTCGATTCTTGCGTTCAGCTACCCCATTTTGTTGAGGAGTATGAGCACAAGAAGACTGATGAAGAATCCCATGATGAGACATAAACGAAGTAAATTCGGCTGAAAAATATTCCCTGGCATTGTCACTGCGTAACACACGAATAGAAATATTGAACTGGGTTTGGATTTCAGTATAAAATTTCTGGAAAATAGAGAATAACTCAGCTCGATTTTTCATTAAAAATAACCAAGTACATCGAGAATAGTCATCAATGAAAGTGACAAAATACTGAAATCCTAAAGTAGACGCAGTCCGACAAGGACCCCAAACATCAGTGTGGACAAGCTCAAAAGGAGACTTTGCCCGATTATTCAAACGCTTTGGGAACGAGACACGAGTATGTTTCCCAAGCTGACATGACTCACACGGAAGCGACGACAAAGTGGAAAAACGAGGAACCATCTTCTGGAACTTGGAGAGACTAGGGTGGCCCAGACGATTGTGAATGAGGAGAGGAGCATCAGTGGAAATGCAAACTGCAGGAGATGAATCTGAGGTGAGGTGATAGAGGCCTTGAGACTCACGTCCTATGCCAATCGTCTTCCCCGTACTCCGGTCCTGCAAGGTCACAAATTTATCAGAAAAGGTAATAGAACAATTAAGAGTACGAGTGATTTTGCTGATGGAAATAAGATTAAAAGGACATTCAGGAGTATAAAGGACAGAAGTGAGAGGTAGAGAAGGCAGAGGAAGGGCCAAACCAATACCTTTAGCCACAGTTTGAGAACCATTAGCTAAGGTAACAGTAGGTAAATCAGAGGTAGTAGTAATAGAGGAGAAAAGATCCTTATTACCAGATAGGTGATCAGATGCTCCAGAATCTAGAATCCAGGGTCCAAGAGAAGATGTGTGGGTAAGGCAGGCAGAGGCATTACCAGGCTGGGCAACAGAGGCAATAGAAGCCTGAGATGTCTGAGATGCGGAGGAGCTCGGAGGCTGAGGCAGCGGAGAATCAGAGGACTGGGCCATATGGGCAGTGCGAGGAGGTCTTCCATGTAACTGATAGCAACGATCGCGAGTGTGGCCAAGTTTATTGCAATAGGTGCAATGAGGACGTTGGCCTCTACCTCGGGTACCACTGCGTCCTCCTCGAGAGGTAGTTTGAGAAACTAACACAGAAGAATCTGAAGCGCTATCAGATGGCAAAGTCTGAGTGGACGAGATACGGAGGAGGCGAGCAAACACATCATCCAAGGACGGAACTGATGAACTACCAAGAATCTGATCACGAATAGGCTCAAGATCCGGACGGAGGCCAATAAGAGTAAGAACCATGAAGAACTTGTCAAGCTGTGTTTGTTGAGCCCCAACATCAGGAGTAAGAGGCATCACAGTCAAGAACTGCTCTTTAAGAGAGGCAATCTGACCAATATAAGTAGATAAATCCAAGTCCTGTTGGCTGAGATGGACAATAGCAGAAGCCACCTTATAAAGACGCTGGATATCATTCGTGTATAATCCTTTGGCCTGAGTCCAAAATTTAAAACAAGTTTTATAAGCCTGAAGATGAAGAAGAATCCGGGGATCAACCGATTGCCATAATACACTACATAACTGTGCATCTATCTTCCTCCACTGTACGCGGTCAACCTCAGGGATATCTGCCTCCTGGGTAACCAAGTGATCCTCATATCCTTGACCCATAAACCAAAGTTCAACAGAGGCAGACCAGGAAAGATAATTTTCACTGCCAACCAATTTCTCTGAGGTAATCATAGGAGATCCAGAGATAACAGAGGTAAAGATCTGATTTTTGGTGGTCATATTCACGTATTTGGATCGAAGAGAGCCCTAATACGGCTTCAGATTGCGGCGTGGCACCACCGAAAAAGGGAGACGGCCTCAGATCGCGACGTGGTACCACCAGAAAGGTAGAAGAACACTTCCCAAGGCACGTGCAGGGATTGGGGTGGAGAGAAAGTAGCCGGAACTTCGCCGGAAAGGCTGTTTGGAGGGCTGACGGAGACAAAAATCCCCAAAAGAGGTACGTGCAGGGCTCGGATGGGAGAACCAGGTAGGTAGGGATGCTGGTCGGCGGCAGACGAGGCTGGAGGAGGAGGCGCGTCGCCGGAAAAGGCCTCACGCGCCCTCACGCGCCGGCGCGTGAGATGCAGTCGCCGGCCGGAAAATGGCGCGTGGCCGGCGCGTGGATCCTCTTTTGGTGCCGGTGCCTTCACAAAAGTTGGAGATCTCCTCCAGGCGCTCCTTCTGGTATGGTCGGTGTCGGAAAAATAGGTCGCGCGGAAAAGTTCGCCGGAAAGTTCGCCGGAAAATTTCGCCGGCGGTGAGTGGTTTCTAACGACGTTCCGACTGACCGGAAAGTATTGGGAGATGGGGAAGGTGACCGGAATGAAACACGGTCACCGGAAGGTTGCCCGGAGTTGATGACACGGGAAACAGGAAAGAATTAGGTTTTCTTCCCTGGCTCTGATACCATGTTGAGAGAGAGATAAAGAAGAAAAACCTTAATTCTCATTCATATAATGTCTACTTACAATTGAGAGATATATATATACAAGGCTAGGAGTCCTAACTACCATACATGTGACCTATATTAACAAGGAAAGATAATATACTATAAATACATTATATTCAACAGATACAAAAAACCTCACCCGCCCTCACCTAAAACCCAACCGATCAAAAAATTCAATTAAAGGTAAAGGTCCAACATCTATATACAACTTTGTCCAAAACCAAAAACTATACACAAAAGAATACTTCAACCTATGAACTAAAAACTCTTCATTGTCAAACGCTATCCTATTTCTTTCCTTCCACACAGCCCAAAAAAGGCATAAAGTAGCCAACTTCCAAGCTTTTTTGAGCTTCTTGCCAACAAAGGACCCATACCATCCAAGGAGAGTCTCCCTTACCGAGCAAAGGAGAACCTAAGTCACCACGAAGAGAACAAATACTAACTCCCACAAAACCCTAGTCTTCGTGCAGTGGATTAAGATATGATTAGTAGACTCCTCTTCGACTAGACAAAAGAAACATCGATGAGCTAGGGTCCAACCCCTCCTCTTAAGTTGATCCAATGTTAAAACTTTCCCCCACGAGGCTTCCCAAGCCAAAAAAACCCACTTTAGGAGGTACATAAAGACTCCAAATGATGTTCCTTGGAAACCGAACTGTATTTCCTGGCTCCACTGCACTGTAAAGAGACTTAACTGTGAAAATCCCACTTTTTGTCTCTTTCCAAACCACCCTATCCTTCATTCTGCGCTAACCCTCTTCCCTTGAATTGTCATGAGCAACCATTCCGCCAAGACTACCTCCCAATCATTGAAAGCCCTAGAAAAACAAGGGCTCCAACTCCCCCTCCCCCCCCAACCGAAGAGTCCCAAACCTCTGGCACCCACTCCTCTTTTGAAACCGCCAAAGCAAACAAAGAGGGGAAGGTGTAGCATAAAGCCTCATCACCACATCATGAATCCTTCCAAAATCTAACTCTTCTACCATTACCCACGGAAAACACAATGTTGTTGCTCAACAAAGAACCTTCCTTCCTAATCTCCTTCCAACACCCCACTCCAACACCCTCTCTTCCTTCACGGGTATACCACCCCTTCTTCCACTCCATACTTCCTACCAATGACTTGTTTCCAAAGAGCTTCCCTTTCTACCATGAAGCGTCAACTCCATTTACCCAAAAGGGCTCTATTAAGTGTAGAAAGACATCTAACACTCAAAGCACCCTTACTTTTATCTGAGCATACCACCCACAAAACAAGATGAGTCTTCTGCTCCAAAGCACCCCCACCTCAAAGAAAATCCATTTGGATTTGCTCAAGTCTCAATCTAACCGATCTAGGCATACGCAGAATAGACACATAGTAAAGAGGCACACTAGTTAAAGTGTTTCGAATGAGAGTGAGTCTCCCTTCTTTAGATATATATTGCCTCTTCCATATAGCTAATCTCCTCCAAAACCTCTCCTCCACCCCGTCCCAAACCATCGTTGATTTGTGAGGGGCACCCAAAGGAAGCCCTAAGTACGAGGAAGGGAGCATCCCCACCTTTCACCCAAACTCAAGGGCCAACTCCTCCAAATTCTCCACCCTCCCTACTAGTAGGATCTCACTTTTGTCCAAATTAATTTTTAAATCAGAGATGGTTTCAAACCACATCAACACCCAGCTTAGGTGAGCCAGTTGTTCCTCAGAGGTTTCATAAAAAACCAACGTATCATCAACATACAGCAGATGGGTGAGTTGAACTCCCCTATCACCCCTCCCTTTAACCCTGTAGCCTGTCAAATAGCCCCCACTAACTGCTTTCTTAATCAAATAGCTTAAGGCTTCCATACCTATCACAAAAATATAGGGCAAAAGGAGGTCCCCTTGTCTCAACCCCTTTAAGTTGTTGAAAAATCCTGTCGATGTGCCATTAACCAGAACTGAGTAAGTTTCTATAGAAATACACCACTTAACCCATCCTACCCGTTTCTTTCCAAACCCCATTTTCTGTAACACCTAGAGCAAGAAATCCCATTTTAAGTGGTCATACGCTTTCTCTATGTCAAGCTTGCACAGCACCCCGCACTCATTGTTTTTCAGTAGAGAATCTACAACCTCATTAGCAAGTAACAATGCTTCCAAAATTTGCCTCCTCTCAACAAAAGCATTTTGAGACGAGGATACCACCTTACCCACCACTTTCTTCAACCTATTAGCTAACACCTTTGTTAACAACTTGTACAGCCCTCCCACCAAACTAATAGATCTGAAATCTCTTAGGTCCTTAGCACCTCCCTTTTTTAGAACCAAAACCAAGAAGGTAGAATTCAAACTTCTAACAAACCTCCCATGCTCGTGAAATTCTCGGATAAACCCCATCACCTACTCCTTCACAAATTCCCAACTAGACTGCCAAAAAGCTAAGAAATAACCATCTGGCCCCAAAGCTTTGTCCCCACTTAGATCAAAGAGAGCAGAGACTACCTTTTCAATAGAGAAAGCCTCCTTTAGTTGTCTCTTCCCCTTCTAATCTCTCGAATACCAACCCATCCAAGCTTGGACACCAGTCACTAGGATCCGACAACAGGTGCTGGAAAGCACTAACAACACCCCCTTGTATCTCATGCTCATCACCTAACCAGGTTCCGTTAATTTTAATCTTGGTCAGGTTACTCCTTCTTCTATGACAGTTTGCCATCCTGTGGAAAAAACTTGTAGTCCTGTCACCTTCCTTCAACCACACTTCTCTAGATTTTTGCCTCCAAAAGATTTCCTCCATGAGGACCCATTTCTCATATTCCTTCCTTGCCTCCTTCCTAGCCTCCACCCCCTCCACCGATAAGGCTCTAGACCTCTCCTGATTATCCCAGAGATTCACCTGTTGTAACTCCAAACTCTTGTTAACCTCCACCTTCCCAAACACCTCCTTATTCCAGGTTTTCAAATTACTTTGTAGGGCCTTCAACTTTGCTGCCATAATGAAATTGCAAGAGCCCCTAAAAATAAACCCTTGCCACCAGTTTTTCAACATATCCTTAAACCCCTCTTCCTTCAACTACATATTCTCAAAAAAGAAAGGAATAGGGCCTTTCCTCGCCCCTGCCCCATCTAGAAGAATAGGTTATGATCAGACACTGGTCTAGAAAGAGTGCTTTGCAACACCCCACTAAAATGATTCTCTCAATCCACAAACACCAAAAACCGATCCAATCTTGACATAGTTTGCCCATTTAGCCCACCATTTCAAGTAAACAAACCCCCTGCAAGAGAAGGTCTCTCAAAGCTAACTCGTTAATCACCTCCAAGAATCTTCTCATTGCAACAGCCAACCTCCCACCTCTGCTGTGCTCGCTAAGGAACCTTATCACATTAAAGTCCCCACCAATGCACCAAGGGTCATTCCACAACCCATGGATAGCCCCTAACTCCTCCCAAAAAAGTTCTCTACATCTCATCAAAATAGGACCATAAACTCCCGTAAAGACCCACACAAAACCATCCTCATAGTTTCTAAAACGACAAGAAATTGAGAACTATACCACCTCCATGCCAATCAAATCTAACACTCTATTATCCCAAAAAACCACCACCCCTCCGGTTGCTCCCCTTGCATTAACTGTACCCCACTCCAAAAACCTCCCCACACTAAGGTTGTGCACCACGCCAATGGACATCTCCCGGATCTTAGCCTCCTGTAGATACACTAGGTACGCCTTCTGAGCCCTAATTAAAGCCTTAATAACCTTCCTCTTATTGTTATCATTAACCCCTCTAACATTCCAAGATAACAATTTTAACATCATTTACAACTTGACACTTTATCTCCTCCTCCTTTGGTCGTCCCACTCTCTCTGTCTCATCCATTATAATTTATCAACCACTTTAACTTCTTCATTTCTCAGTCGAACCTCGTAGTCAAACAAATACCCTTCCTCTTAACTTGTTCCCTTCTATTTTTTATCCTAAGAATCAAACTTAATAATTCCCCTTCAAGCCCTTCTATGGAGAAACCCAAAAATTTGTTGAACTTCACCAAACTACTCTCATCCCACTAGTCACAAAGTTCTCCTGCTTCTTGACTAACCCTTGCATCCACAGCCTTTTCTGCTACATCCCTCACTCTCCCTTCATCCATAACCTTCTCCCCTCCTTCTGCCACCTCCCACTCACTACCGTCAGCCAAGACAATGGTCAAAGGATCCAGGGATCTCTCTTCTTTCGTCCCAACCAACCCACCCAAGCTAGAGGACCCACTCACCACCAAGGCCCTGCCAAAATCAAAAGAAGAAAGGGTAGAAGAGAGGAACGGAATTTCAACAAAACCATGAGGAAGATTGTTGTACCTGGAGGCCTCTTCCAACAGCGCCTCGTTCGTAATCGCTGCCCTAGCGATCTCTACCTAAGTCGACTCTACTTGCGCAAGCATTGGGTCGCCCTCAAAGAGACCAAAAACTAACCTTCTACGATCTTCATCCTTGTTCTAAGACTCCTCCTGAGCCCTAGCTTCAAACTCAACAGCGAGATGAGTTATTGCTTCTAAAGGGCCAACGACCACCAAGCCCCCTTTACTAGGCCTAGCACCCAACTCCCAGCCCTCCTCTTGGTCCATTAAAGGGCCTTTTAAAGAAAAAGGCCTAAAGTCCACCACCTTTCCACCCTTCTCCTTCAAAAAGCCTAGCTCATTAACAATTTAGGTCTCCTTTAAGCCCAATCCTGCCTTCCCTTTCCTTTCTCTATCCAATCCACCACTACACCCACCCAACGGCTTAAAAAGAGCCATGTTTGCCCCTACACCTCGTCCCCTACTCTCAAGGATCAAATCCCTGCCCCCCTTTTCCAACCTAACCTCAATTCCCAATACAAGGGATGCAACAGAAACAGTAGAATCAACACCAACTCCTTTTTGCCTCCCCTCAAGCATCGACACGTCTTGTACTCCCTTCTAAACCTCAACCTGCACCACCCTTCCTCTTTGAGAATTGCAAGAGTCAGCGCATGGACTCTCATCACCTTCTTCCCTACCTCTAGAACCACCAGCCAAGCAACTCTCAATCATCGGCACCACCCGAACAAACCAAGGATGGATTTCCCACCATAACTGAATAGCAAAGCAACCCGATCCCACCACTATCTCCAAAGAACTAGGTAGCTCCTACCATCCAACTTCACTAAAGTCCCGGCCCACTGTAACTCCGTAAAGAAAGTTGTATCTTCATCCACTGCAATAAAACATCCACAACCATCGCTTATCTTTTTGAACACCTCTCTACTCCACATGTGAAGAGGAAGACCCACCACCCTCACTCAATCCTTCCTAGTACAAATTCCTTGCCAAAAACACCCCACGTCCAAGTTCCATCTTGCCAGATGCAAAAAATTCTCCTTGAGTCTCCTTTTCCCTCTAGCAAGAACTCATTCAACTTCACTCAAAAGACTCAAACTCAAATAGCAAAAGTCCTCTACCCAGGAAAGCCACCCTCAATCTCCCCTTTAACAACTAGTGGTGACTCACCCAACTCCTAAAAAAATCCAACTCAGGGGCAGGAACAAAATCCGCACCCCACCAACCTACCAAACACCAATCCGGGTGATCCTTCCTTCCTAGCAGCTCCCTTTCTCCCAACTCCAACCAAACAGAATCCCCTGGCCTTGGCTTTGCAATCTCCACATAAGTCTTTGACAACAAACCCTTCTCCCCAAAAGGAGTCACTAAACCACCCAAGTCCAGAAACCTTACCAAAGGAAATGACTCCAAGGTCTCGCAACTTCTCAGCCAGAATGTTCCAGCCACGTAACAAACCTCTCCCTTCTAGGAAGATAACACAATATCTCTTTAACTCAAGATCGCAAACTGAACAGAGAAGAAACCTTCCCGCCTCATTCAAAAGTCGCTCCAACCTATATTTTCTCCCCCCTCCTCCCAATCAAGAACCCACCTTCTATTTCCATTATCCCTACAACAAGCCTCAACTCCATCTAACAACCAACTAAAACTAACTTCCCCAAACCTAATCCATGAAGTGATACCTCTACATCCCTCCCAGATGCACCCCTTCAACTTTCCACCCACCTCCTCAACCTGCAGCTCAAAAGACTTGGGCTCTACTGCAAACCAGCTCCTTCCACCCCTTAAAGCTTCACTCATCTCTCTTCATCCTTTGAATGTGGAGAATTACAAAGATTTATTCTTTATACCTTTTGCCTCCTGTACTCTAAATAAATCTTATGTGGTTTATATTGATCTTTTCCCCTACCTGCCCCTCTGTCTTCCTTTTCTTCTGCAACTCTTCCTTCTATTATTTTTTTATTTTTTTTTTTCTGATAAGAACTCTTCCTTCAATTATCCATACTTAATCTCGCAGGAACACAACTGTCTCTTTTGCAAGTAGGTTCGTTTACTTGTGTTGGCTAAATCTTCATCATGTTTTAAATATAGAATCTCACACCTTCTCACTATCTTAAATGATTTCATAAGTGTCCTCATTGCCTTCATTCTTCTAATACTTATTACTCATCTGATTTTTTCTCATTGTATTCTTCTGTTTATTATTTTTTTTGAGCCTCATAATTACAAAGTGTTGAACTCTGATCAAAAAAAAAAAAATAATAATTACAAAGTGTTGAAATTCTACCATATGAAGTTCCTAATAATCTTAGGAAATCTCCCTAATCTTAGCAAATATCATTCCCTATGAATTTTTATCTTTCTTTTTATTTATTCTATCCTAAATTATTGCGATCCTGTAAATATATAGGCTATCATTGACTTAGTATTATGCCTAGACAGAATTTGTAGTTCCTTATAATATACTATCAATTGTGTATATATCCCTATGTATTATGAGTTATTCATCATCAATGAAATCAGCTATACTACGTGGAATCAGAGCAGACTAAGGCTTGAAACTCTTCTCTGATTTTGTTTTTCCTCTAGCTCTATTCACTCAAACCTCTTCATACTCTACCCCATATCCTTCTTTGGGAAAATGTCAGACACTCTGAAATTTCCCTCTGCTGCCAATCCCACAACTACTACAATTTCAGGGTCCTTTTCTTTGGAAAATCCCACTTTACAGATCACAACTTCAAAGCTGAATAGATCCAACTTCATGGAATGGTCTAAATCAGCCAAAATCTTCCTCAAAAGCAAAGGGAAAATGAACTTCATGTTAGGAACTTCCTCTCCTCCTGCAGATGATCCTAAATTCAAAGCCTGAGATGCGGAGAATTCAATGGTGATGCCCTAGTTGTTACACTCCATGCAACCAAAAATTAACAAGACTTATCTCTTGTTGAGTACCACAAGGGATTACTTGGGAATTAATCTATTTGACCTACTAAAAGAAAGGCTTGGCAGATCAACTGTATGACTTGAACGTGAGGATTGTTTCCACCAAATAAGGACCAAATCTGTCACTGAGTATTATGATATTTGAAAGGGACTTTGGCTAGAATTAGATTTGTATCAAAATGTGGAAATAAAATGTGTGAATGATAGAGAAATTAAAGGGTATGATTGAATGAGAAAGAATGTTCAATTTTCTAGTTGGACTCAACTCGGAATTTGATGAGGCTTGTGGTAGAATTTTTTGATAGGAAACGACAAAGGGATATATTGATAGAAAAAAAGAAGTACAAGAGAAGGATGAGAAATCCTCCCACCAAAGAAAACTAAACTACAAGAATACAAAAATAAGAAAGTACACAGTAAAAACAAACAAACTCTCTAGATTAGACCAACCCATTGGAATTACACACCACTAACCAATCAAGTTGTAACACATTAAGAGGAGTCCCCTTAAAAACCTTGGAACAGAAAGCCCAAAGAGAAGCAAGGAAATAAATAGAATCCCAAAGATACTCTGAATTCCTTGCTTTATCTTCAAAAATCCTCATGTTTCTTTCCCGCCACACAACCCAAATTAAAGCGATGCTCGCAGCTTGCCACAACACTAGCCCTCTCTTAGATAAACCAAAACCATTATAATTGATGGACAGCATGTCAAAAATGCTACTCGAGGGGACCCAATTCATCTTGGCTAATTGAAATAATCTGTGCCACAACCCCATCGTCAAAGAGCAATGTAGGAAAAGATGATCTATTGATTTCCCATGCTTCATGCACAGAGTACAAATTTCAGGACTAAGAGCTTTGTAAGGTCTTCTCAATTGTAGCAAGTCATTAGTATTTACTTTCTTGTGTGCCACTAACCAAACAAAGGACTTGACTTTGAAAGGTACTTGAAAATTCCAAACGAACTTAGTAGGAAAAACAGGAGGAGAACCAGAAAATTGGGATAAGGCTAGAAAGAAAGATTTGACTGAAAAAAGCCCTAAAGAAGATAAAGGTCAGGATCTGGCATCTGAAACCGAAGGTGATAAATGCAAACCATCAAGTGACCGCATGAGGCCTTCTAAATCTTCTATCTCAGAATCTGAAAGGTTACGGCAGAAATTAAAGTTCCAAGAGAAAGGACGAGTAGAACCGAGAATTGAAGAAATAAGAATATTTTTATCTGAGACTACTCTAAATAGTCTTGAATATTGGGATCCCAAAGGTTGGTCCCCCTACCACAAATCTTCCCAGAACCGAATTCTTTCCCTATCTCCTACCACAAACCGAGTAAATTTGGAAAACTCCTAAAAGACTTGTGCAATAGCCTTCCAAGGACAACAATGTGACCATCTGACTATAGTGTTAGCATCCCAACCATTAAAGTATGATCCATAAATGCTTAAGATGACCTAATGCCATAAAGTTGAACCCTCTCTAGGGTACCTCCACAACCATTTCCCTAAGAGAGCGAGATTCCTTAGAGAAATCTTCCCAAATCCCAATCCCCCTTTTACCTTCGGATAACACACTACATCCCAACTAACTAGATGATCTCTTTTACCTTCCCCAATCCCTAACCATAAAAAATCCCTTTGAAACCTCTCAATTTTTGCAGCCACTGAAGCCGGTATCTTAAACAAGGAAATGAAGTAACAGGGCATGTGGGTGAGGCAAGATTGGATAAGAGTTATCCTTCCTCCAAAAGATAAATAAGTCTTTTACCACCCATCTAATCTTCTCGATATCCTCTCAATCACTGGATCCCAAAAGCCACAAGCCTTGGGATTCCCTCCCAAAGGAAGACCTAGATAGAGTATAGGCCAACTAGAAGCCTTGCAATCAAGCAACTTAGCCAACCTGGAAAGATGATTCTAATCAAGATTGATGCCATAAATATTACTCTTGTCAAGGTAAATATGTCCAAACACTAACAAAAGACTCTTGAGAATCTGCAATTCTTCCTCCCTAGTGTTAGAAAAGAAAATGGTATCATCTGCAAATTGCAAATGGGACACCCTAGTTTTGGTCCTACCCACCCTGAAGCCCTCCAACAAATTTCTTTCCTTTGCTCTCAGTAACATCCTGCTCAGTACATCTGCGACTAAAGTAAACAAAAAAGGGAATAAAGGGTCGTCTTGTCTTAAGCCTTTAAAAGCCTTGACCCACTCTTTAGTGTTTCCATTCACCAAGACTACATAAGATACCATGGACAAACAACCACTCATCAATTTCCTCCATCTAAGACTAAACCCCTTCTTCTCCAACACGTGATCCAAAAAATCCCAACTCACATAGTCGTAAGCCTTTTCAAAGTCAATTTTGAAGACGACTTCTTCCTCCCCTGATCGTCTTTTCTCATCCACTATCTCATTGGCTATGAGAACCATATCCAATATTTGTCTCCCTTGAACAAAAGCGCCTTGAGTAGAATGGATGGTTTCATGTAGTACCCCTCTTAAACGCCCTGAAAGCACTTTGGCTATTATCTTGTAAAGACTAGTGATCAAGCTAATAGGTCTAAAGTCTGAGATTTTCTTTGTCAAGCTTTTTTTGGGTAACAGAACTATGAAGGAGGCGTTAGTGCTTTGATTGATAATCCCGCTTCTGTGAAACTCTGCAAACACTCTCACTAAATCCTCCTTGATCACATCCCAACAATCTTGAAATACTGTAATGGTAAAGCCATCAGGCCCTGGCGCCTTATCCCTATCCAACTGAAAAATGGCTTTAGAAATCCCTTCTTCAGTGAAAGGGGAATCCAACCTAGACGCACTCTCTTTCGATATAGGAGACCAATCTAAACCTTCAACACTCCAAGACTCTCCAGTAGGACTCGCGTTGAGCTTTTCAAAGTAAAGTAAAATCTCCTCTGTGATTCTCTCGGAATTATTCAACACTAGGCCACTTTCATTCTCCAACACCTTGATAAATTTCCTATTTCGCCTGCCATTAGCCACTTTATGAAAAAACTTTGAGTTACAATCCCCTTCTTTAACCCATTTCACCCTACCTTTTTGTCTCCAATGAATTTCTTCCCTCAAAATTAATTCCTCTAGCTCCCCTTTTCTTAAGGTTCTTTGAACTAAAAGTTCGGAAATGAGACCCCCTACTTGCTCAATGGCATCAAAGTTAGCTAAATCATTGAGGATGTTTTTTTTCCTTTCATTTAGCTCTCCAAAAGAAACCTTATTCCACTCTTTCAAATTAGCTTTAACAAATTGCAATCTCCTCATGAAGTTGTGACCTTCCCACCCATTTCCTTGAAAACCTTTCCACCAACTTCTAAAGCTCTCCTTGAAATTAGAATGTTGCAACCACATATTCTCAAACATAAAAGGTGTTGGGCCCCACTTGAACGGGTTGGTATCCAAAACAATCGGCCAATGATCCGATGTCCTTCTAGGAAAAGCTTCTTGAAGGCTTTGAGGAAAGAATTGCCCCCACTCATTTGAGTAAAGAAAATGATCCAATCTCTTACACACAGGAGACTCTTGCATGTTTGACCAAGTGAAAGATGCGTTCCGTAAAAGTGGATTAAGCAATTCACATTCTCTTATAAAACCATCAAAGTCCTTCATGCTTGAAGTTAAACTAGAACCACCCAATTTTTCTAAACTTCTCTTTATGACATTAAAATCACCGCTCACACACCATAACGGAAAAGATAGGTCAAAAATGTCTAAAAGCTCCACCTAAAAATCCTTCCTAAGTAAGGGGCTGTTTGGGCCATAAACTGCGGATAGCCAAAGAGGTCCGTATCCATCCAAAGCAAACTTGACTGAGACCGAGAAGGATCCTATTACCACCTCCTCACTGCGCAGTTTTTTAGAGTCCCAAATAATCAAAATCCCACCTGAAGCCCCGCACACCGGAAGAGCAGCCCATTCCTTATTCCTGACCGTCCAAACACTACCCACAAACCTTCTGTCACACTCCACCTTTTTTGTTTCCTGAATCATCACAACATCCGGATTCTCTGACCTCAGAAAATCTTTAGCCACCCTTCGCTTATTCCTTGAACCCAAACCCCTGGTATTCCAACTGATTATTTTCATGGAGAAACCTCACAGACCCTAAACCACCAAACCAGTTCCAACAGGTCTCATATACCTGTGGAGCATCTACTCTTCCTCCTGGAATAAACCTTAATATCCAGAGAACTTAAAACCTCACGCACTTTATCCATTTTCTTGGGAGACAGGCCATCTATTTGGAACTCGCCACCTTGGCTAACTGTAACCAGGTTGGAAACCTCCTTAGGCAAAATGGGTTTAGACTTACTGGGGTTAACACTCTCGAACATCAGGTTTGAAGAAGCAAATTGGACCTCCGCCTCATCACGGACAGGATTGCCATCATATTTTTGATAAAAAGTGCCTACAACATCTTTTTTAGAAAAAATTTCAGAAATTACTCGATTTTCCATAGGAGACTGAGAATGAGAGACTGAACTAGGAAGATCTGGACCAAAGGGACTCGACATAGGAAGTGCCAAACCACAAGAAGGGGTAGAAGAAGACTCGGGTGACTGAGAAAGAGAAGACAGGCATACCTCCAAGTTTTCCACTACCGGCATTTCACAATTCCCCTTAAAGCTGAGCCCTTTACCTCTGATTTCTGGATTAGAAGGTAAAGAATTGTGATCGAAAGGGAGTTATGCATAGGAAACCAGAATATCTGACGCCAACCTCTACAAATTCCGCATTGGCAGCTCAACACTAAATCAAAATGATTCCAAAGGTCCTCTTTCAATAAATTTATTCAAAATTCTAGTATCACTCCTGAGAACACTGATGTTGAAAATCCTGCAGTAGCTGAAAATGAAGCACCTCCTATAATCTAAGTGTCAACATATTCTAGGAGAAAGCAGCCCAAAGTTTCTTTGCAAGATCCAACTATTGACTCTAAAACAGGTAATGGAAAAGGTAATCAAAATCTCACCCTAAGTAATGATCTAGATTTACCTATTCCTCTCAAAAAAAGGAACTACATCTTGTGCAATTCATCCTATTTCTCAGTTTGTGTCCCTACAGAACCTCTCACCTCAATATAGGGCCTTTACTACACAATTGACAATCATGCAATTCCCTGCAACCATTGAGGAAGCTCTAAGCTTGGAACTATGGAAGGAGGCTATGAAAAGAGAAATGAAAGCATTAGAGAGAAACAAGACTTGGGAGATAGTGGTTTTGCCAAAAGGATGCAAGACTATGGATGAAAATCGATTTATACCATTAAGTATAAAATTGATAGCTCAATGGAAAGGTACAAGGCAAGACTTATGGCAAAAGGTTACACAAACTTATGATGTTGATTATCAAGGCACTTTTGCCCTAGTAGCTAAGATGAGCATCATCCAGATTTTATTGTCTCTAGCAACAAATCTAAACTGGTCATTGCAGTAATTTGATGTAAAGAATGCATTCCTCCATGGAGACTTGGAAGAGGAGGTATATATGAATGTTCCACCCAGTTTTTCTTATAAAAAATGGTGTGACAAAGTCTGCAGGTTAAAGAAATCTCTATATGGGCTTACTCAATCTCCAAGGGTCAAGTTGGAAGGTTTACCAAGTCCATGGTGAGAAGAGGTTACAAAAAAGTCAAGATGACCACACGTTATATATCAAACATTCTACTCATGGAAAGGTATTCACCCTAATTGTGTACAAAGATGATATTTTGATTACTGGAGATGATTTAAGTGAGATTGAGAAACTAAAGTCTTATTTAGCAGCTGAATTTGAATTAAAATCTACTAAGTCTTAGATTCTTCCTAGGAATTGATGTAGTAAGATCAAAATAGGGTATTTTTATATCCCAACAAAAATTGTGGTGGATTTACTTAGAGAAACAGGATTAGTGGGGTGCAAGTCAATAGAAACACCAATTGTGGCCAACCACAAGCTTGAGGACATAAAGGAGGAACCTCTTGTTGACAAAGGATTTATCAGAGGATGGTGAGGAAGCTCATTTATCTCTCACACACCAGACCTGATATTTCTTATGCAGTTAGTGTTGTGAGTCAATTCATGCATTCTCCACTAAAATCTCACTTGGAATCGTGTATAGAACTCTCAAGTATCTCAAGTCTTCTCTAAGCAAGGGAATTTTATACTAGAATAATGGAAATCTCCAATTAGAGACCCACACTGATGCAAACTGAGCAGGATCCCTAATTGATAGGAGATCTACTACAAGGTATTGCCCTCTACTTAGAGGTAATCTTGTCACTTGGAGGAGTAAGAAGCGAAGCAATCAGTGTTGGCTCAGTATAGTGCAAAGGATGAATTCAGGGCAATGGCCAAGAGATTTGTGAGTTACTTTGAATTAAGATAGTGCTTGCAGATCTTAAAGTAAAGACTCAAGTGCCTACGATGGTATTTTGCAACAATAAAGCCTCTATAAATATAACACATAATCCAGTGCATCATGACAGAACCAAACAAGTAGAAATCAAACGACACTTCATCCAAGAAAAAATGGACAATAAGCAAATTTGTACTCCTTATGTTGCTTCAACTAAGCAATCGACCAACTTTCTCACTCAATATTTCATCAATTCTTGGACAAGCTTGACATGCAAAATCCCTTTGCATCCACTTAAGGTTGAAATTTTACCATATAAAGTTCCTAATAATCTTAGGAAATCTCCCTAATCTTAGGAAATCTCATTATCTATAATTTTGTTCCTTTCCTTGTATCATATCCTAAATTTTAGTGATCCTGTAAATACACAGGGTCATGACCCTAGAATTATGCCTAAACAGAATACGTAGTTTCCTAGAATATACTACCAGCTGTGTATATATCCTTCATTTTCATTTTTTTTTTTCACTTTTAACAATGAAGTACTTCTTTTTCTAGAAGAGTAAACAGGATTGTACAAGGACATGCAATGGGAAATAACACCTTAAGCAACACCAATTGACCTTTTGAAAACCAGGAGGAATCAGTTTGCCCATTTAATCTTCTTGTATTCTATGCCCTAATTTCACCAAAAAGAAAAAAATGAAAAAGGCCAGGCATTTAGATTCTTGAATCAGGAAGTTTTGAAATGCTATCAAAACCACACAAAAATAGAAAATAAAAAATAAAAATACTGGTTCAACCACAAGAAATGAACTAGTGATGTATTTAACCATATTTCACAAACCAAGCATTTCTTGGTTGCCTAAGATGCTAGAATAAAGCCAGAACATGAGTAACTGAAAAAGGAAGCATCAACTTACAGCAGCAGAAGAGCTAAGGCCTGAACTGTCAAGTCCCTCGGAGCCATTGATGAACCCTATAATACCCTGAAATAATTGAAATGGAAGATTATATACCTGGAATCAAGGGTCCCATATTTCCAGAAATGACAAAATATGTTACATATTAACTACATCCAAAAAACAAAAAAAAAATATTCAAACAACATGTCCAAAAGAGTTGACATTACTTCAATGAAGGCCAAAAAACTTTCTAACTGGAAACCTTGAAGAAACAAAACTAAACAAATATAAAAACTACAAAGGACTCCAGTATTTTGGAAAGGAAAGTTTCTGGAGTTCCTATATGCTGGTCCCACTAAAAGTTTGAACTCAAACTAGAAATTCACAAAAAATAAAAATAAAAATTTGGAAAACATGAAGTAGAAAGGAATTTTCCATGTTCTAAAAATAGTAAATAGTAAACTGGGAACAATTAAGCTGTAATAACAAACTCATGACTGAACCAAATAATCCATATATGCAAAATTACTAATATACTCCTGCTAGGAATATAATAAAAATCCTATACAATGAAAATCACAAATGAACCCAGTTTTCCATTTCTTGTCAATGTGATCAGCATTGGTTTGAAGAAGCATAAAGAAATTGAACCCGAAAACCAAGAATCAAAAATGAACATTTTCCACTAGATTTGGTTAAGCAAGATGCCCATTCCTAAACAAACATGTAAAATGGATAGAAGAACTTGCCAAAATCATCTTGTCCTAATTATATGCTTCCAAAAAGACTAAACAGAGCCATAAAGATCTATTTACATGTGGTATATGGGAACATTAAGGTATTTAAACTTGGGCTTTCAATATATGGCACAAGGTCATCATATATTGATAATAAAGTCCCAAAAAGAACGATGGGCATATCACCAACCTGGGAGAGATGATTCTCTCTACTTTGTAGAGCATACAGGGCTCCTCTGGCATACCTTCCCCAATCACATTCTTCCTTTGATTTGGATGAACCATTTGTAATGATCTTGTCATTTTTCAAAGCACTATGCCTTGGGTGCTGAATTTCATCAACTCTGTAGAACCAGAAAAAAACAAAAAAAAACCAAATCTAATTTCATTATATGCCACATGATAGAAATAGTGTAAAATCTACCAACATGATCCATAGCTAATCTCTATGAGGATGATTACATTACAAGTTGCATTATCTGGGAATATAATGATAAGTCCAGAGCTTCCAGCTTCTATTGCAGGTTGTTTCATGAGTGCTAAAAGATGTCTTTAGTTAATAAATAAATATAAATACAAATAAAATAATTCAATCAAACAAACCAATATCAGACACCGCATTAGACACTAAAATGCGAACTTAATCAGAACGCAAATAATTGAGAGATGCTATTGTAAAGTGAAACAGATTCCTTTTATTGAATCCACTTAGCCAACATAATACAGGCCATATTGGTACAAACTACTCCCTGTGGAACAAAGAAAAGTATAGGCATAAATTTAAAAAAAAAAAAAAAGAGGAACTCTCCTGTCAACCATGAGGAACTCTCCTGTCAACCATGGCACGAACTGTTTACACAGAGAGAACCAAATCATGTTCTTTCAACTTCCTACCTGGGAGCTCAACTCAAATATTCACCTACTTTTCTTTTTTCCATAAGATTCACAAAAAGGTGGCTGTTTTCTGTATTTCTCTCCAATTTCATTTGACAAACCTACTATACCAGCTCAAGATCACCTCCATTGTTGGTCTAGGACAATTCATGCTACACCAAAAGGCCAAATCAATCACAGATCTTGGGCCACTAAGCAGTGGAGCAATAAATAATAGATAGATCCGACACCTCTGTTGCACATGCAACACCAGTTTGTGAGAGACATTCTTCTCATCAACTGGTCAACGGTCAAGATCTTCTATTATTACTTTTGAGATTGGAAACTTGATATTTGCATTTCATGAGTTTTATAAAAATAAAATAGAAGATTTGAGTGAAATATTCCTTATTTGGCTAACTACCATTAGATATCGCCAGTCCTTCCCCAACTAAGCTCCTAACAACAAATTTGATCCACAAAAAGTAACCAAACACCTCCAGCTCCCAATCATGAAGGTTCGTGATGAGATTAATGTTACAGAATTTCCCTGTTTCCAACTATTAACAATGATCCACTACTTTGCCTTCTCAGTTTCTAAATACCATAAATCTCTGGAAAGCCCACATCTTCAGCAGGTTATCATCATACCACAAAACATCTCAAAACCTCACCCTTTGCCCATCCCCTACTGCAAAATGAGTAAGTATCTAAAAAATGTCCCACCATCTCCATACTCTTCCGTAGTCCCCTCATGCAGACCCCTCACTTTCCCTGAGCAACAATTCCTATTCCCTAACCTTCATGAGTTATACCTCCACAGTGCGCACATCTTGAAAGTCATTTTTCTAACAGTGTCTTAGTTAGCAGATTCAAATCTATCTTCTCCACTGTGACAGAGCAAGGGTTTTATGGCATCTTCTATTCTCCCTTTTTGGCGTGTTGTGGGTGCTCCCTTCTTCGGTTAGAGGGACACGTTTAAGATGGCAAGGTTCTTTTGTGGGTAAAAAAAGGAAAAGGGCATGGTAGGCACCCTTATGCCTTTTTTGAACAATTTGGTAGGAAAGAAACAATAGGGCGTTTGAAAATGAGGAGTGGGTAGGTTCAAGGGCTTAAATTTTCTTTCCTTTGTAATCTTTGGGTGTGGTGTAAGTTGCATATAGTTCCTAGTCCTCTTTCCACCATAGACTTTGTGGACTGGTTGGGTTCGGGTTGAGGGCAGTTGTTTTTTAGTATCCCCCTCTGTTTTATGTGATGCCTTTAGTTGTGTTTTGAATACTTCCTAATGTTCCCATATATTTTGGAGTGTTCTTTTGATGTTTCTCTTTTATAAATTTCTACTTTTTTTTATAAGAAACAACAAATATATATATTGATAGAAAAAAAAAGTACAAAAGAAGGATGAGGAATCCTCCCCCAAAGATAAAACTAAACAACACAATAAAAGAACAAGAAACTACACTATGAAAACTACTCTCTTGGCCAGACCATCCCGTTGGAACTACACACTGCTAGCCAATCTAGTTGTAACACATTAAGGGGAATGCCCTTACAAACCATGGAACAAAAAGCCCAAAGAGAAGCAAAGAACTGAAAGGAATCCCATAGATTCTCTAAGTTCCTAGCTTTGTCCTCAAATATCCTAACATTTCTTTCCCACCACACAACCCAAATTAAAGCAATGCATGCATTTTGCCACAAAACTATCCCTCTCTTGGAAATGTCAAAGCCTTTATAATTGATGGACATCATGTCGGAAATGCTTCTCGGAGGAACCCAATCCATCTTGGCTAGCTGAAATAATATGTGCCACAACCTCATTGCCAAAGAACAATGTAGGAAAAGATGATATGTTGATTCTCCTTGCCTCATACACAACTTACAAATGTCAGGACTAAGAGCTTTGTATGGTCTTCTCAATTGTAGCAAGTCATTAATATTTACCTTCTTGTGTGCCACTAACCAGACAAAGGACTTGACTTTAAAAGGAACTTGAGAATTCCATACAAACTTAGTAGGGAAAAGTGGAGATAAATCGGGTATTTGGAACAAGGCTATAAAGAAAGACTTGACTGCAAACAATCCTGAAGAAGATAAAGGTCAGGATCACGCATCTGAAGCCGAAGTGGATAAATGCATACCATCAAGAGATCGCATGAGACATTCTAGATCTTCTATCTCATAATCTGAAAGATTACGACGAAAGTTAAAAATCCAAGAGAAAGGACGAGCAAAACCAAGAATTGAAGATATAGGAATATTTTTATCCGTGACTACTCTAAATAGTCTTGGATATTGGGATCTCAAAGGCTGGTCCCCCCACCACAAATCTTCCCAAAAGCAAATTCTTTCCCCATCTCCTACCACAAACCGAGTATACTTGGAAAAACCCTGAAAGACTTGTGCAATAGCCTTCCAAGGACAACGATGTGACCATCTGACTTAAGTGTTGGCATCCCAACCATTGGAATGTGTCCCATAAATGCTTAGAATGACCTGATGCCACAAAGTTGTACTCTCCCTAGGATACCTCCACAACCATTTCCCTAAAAGAGCGAGATTCCTTAAAGAAATCTTCCCAAACCCTAATCCCCCTTTTATCCTCGGCTTACACACTACATCCCAACTAACAAGATGATCTCTTTTACCTTCCCCAACCCCTAACCAAAGGAAATCCCTTTGCAATCTCTCAATTTTTGCAGCCACTGAAGCGGGAATCTTAAACAGGGAGAGAAAGTAGCTAGGAATGTGGGAAAGGCATTAGTGGATAAGAGTTATCCTACCATCGAAAGATAAGTAAGTCTTTTTCCACCCATCTAATCTCCTCGAGATTCTCTCAATCACTGGATCCCAGAATCCACAAGCAATTGGATTCCCTCCCAAAGGAAGACCCAGGTAGAGTATAGGCTAATCAGAAGCCTTGCAGTCAAGCAACAAGGCCAACCTACAGAGATGATTCTGATCAAGGTTGATGCCAAAAAGATTACTCTTGTCAAGATTGACCTTAAGCCTAGAAATTTGCCCAAACACTAACAATAAACTCTTGAGAGTTTGCAGTTCTTCTGTACAAGAGTTAGAAAAGAAGATGGTATTATCTACGAATTGCAGATGGGACACCCTTGTTCTATTCCTAGCTACCCTGAAACCCTCTAACATATTTCTTTCCTCAGCTCTCAACATCATCCTGCTCAACACATCTACGACAGAAAAGGGGATAAAGGGTCACCTTGCCTTAATCCTCTAGATGCCTTGACCCACCCTTTAGCATTTCCATTCACTAGAATAGCATAGAAGACCGAAGACAGACAACCTCTCATCCAATTCCTCCATTTAGGACTAAACCCCTTCTTTTCCAACACGTGATCCAAAAAATCCCAATTCACATGGTCATAAACCTTTTCAAAGTCAATTTTGAAACTCCTTCCTCCCCTGATCGCCTTTTCTCATCCACTATCTCATTGGCTATAAGAACTGCGTCCAAAATTTGTCTCCCTTGAACAAAAGCACCTTGAGTAGAATGGATAGTTTCATATAGTACTCCTCTTAATCGCCCTAATAGGACTTTGGCTATTACCTTATAGAGACAAGTGATCAAGCTAATAGGTCTAAAATCTAAAATCTTCTTTGTCTAGCTTTTTTTGGGCAAAAAAACTATGAAGGAGGCATTGGTGCTTTGATTAATAATCCCGCTACTGTGAAACTCTGCAAACACCCTCACTAAGTCTTCCTTGATCACATCCCAACAATCCTGAAACATTGCAATGGTAAAACCATCAGGCCCCGGCGCCTTATCCCTATCTAACTGAAAAATGGCATTAAAGATCTCTTCTTCGACAAAAGGGGAATCCAGCCTAGAAACACTCTCTTCTAAGATAGGGGACCAATCTATGCCTTCTACTCTCCAAGACTCTCCAGGAGGACTCAAGTAAAGCTTTTCAAAATATAGTAAGATCTCCTCTGTGATGCTCTCGGAATTATCCAACATCAAACCTCTTTCATTCTCCAAATACTTGATGAAATTCCTATTTCGTCTGCCGTTAGCCACTTTGTGAAAAAACTTTGAATTGCAATCCCTGTCTTTAACCCATTTCACCTTAACTTTTTGTCTCCAATGAATTTCTTCCCTCAAAATTAATTCCTCTAGCTCCCCTTTTCTTAAAGCTCTTTGAGCTTAAAGATTAGAAGAAAGAACCCCTTCTTGCTCAACGGCATCAATGTTGGCTATTTCATCTAAGATGCTTTTTTTCCTTTCCTTTAGCATTCCAAAAGAATTCTTATTCCAATCTTTCAATTTTGCCTTAACATATTGTAGCTTCCTCATGAACTTGTGACTTTCCCAACCATTTCCTTCAAATTCTCTCCACTAACTACTAAAGCACTCTTTGAAACTTGGATGTTGCAACCACATATTCTCAAACCTAAAAAGGTGTTGGGCCCCACTTGAAAGGATTGGTATCCAAAACAATCAGCCAATGATCCGATGTCCATCTAGGAAGAACTTCTTGAAGGCTTTGAGGGAAGAAAAGCTCTCACTCATTTGAGTAAAGAAACCAATCCAATCTCTTGCACACAGGTGACTCTTGCATGTTTGACCAAGTAAAAGGGACGTTCCCGTAAAGGAGGGTCAAGTAATTCACTATTAGATAGTGTATAGTTATTTAGGTTATTTACTTTTCCTTTTTCCTTTCCTTTCCTTATTGTATTGTGGGTCCCACTAACATGTATATATATACCCAAGTCCAATGTGTATTCTTTATAGTTTTTCAATAACAATAATTAGGGATTCTCCCTTTTTCTCTCTCTCTTCACATGGTATCAGAACCTAGTGTCACGGACTTAGTCGTTCACTAAGCTCGTGCGGCACTTAGACAAGCCAAGACGCTTGATCTTGCTAAGTCAGCCTTGCTCCCAATACTTAGCTCGCTCGGCTAAGACCCTCGCGACTCAAAAGCTTAAGAAGCTTGGTAGGCAACTCCTTAAAGAATGGAAGCTCTTTATTACTCAAAGAAGCTTTTACAAGTGCTTGGAAGCTCACTTGCTTGGTCAGGAAGTGATTTGGGTGGTGCCTTGGCCAAATGAGGCCCTCACCTATTTATAGGCACCAGGGGAACTCTCTAGAACCTTGGAGGGTTCCTTACAAATCAAGAATATTCTAGAACATCCTACCCTATTCTATGTACAACCCTATGTACAAGAATATATAAGAGATTCCTAGAAGTCTCTAGAAAGCCTTGGACTCCTCCCATGCCTTTCACCATAGTGTAGAGATGTGTGGACATCTCTAGGCATTTCTAGAACCTTCCACACTCTTCCCACCAATGACTTAGTGTAGATGGCTCCAGGAGTCTCCAGAAGCTTCCCTCCTCCTATATAAGCCCATGGGGAGGGTCATTTGAAGCATCTTGTGACACTAGGGAGAAAAAAAAAACCCTAATTATTTCCGGTTTATCTGTGAATCCATTCTGGGAAATCTTTCAATGACCGTGTTTCATTCCGGTCACCCTTCCCATCTCCTAAAGCTTCCGATCAACTGTATCGCCGTCAGAAAACCCTCACCGCCAGCGACTTTTTCCGGCGAAGTCCTTTTCCAACACCGACCATACCATCAGGTGCGCAAGGAGGAGATCTTCAACTTTTCTCAAAGCACCGGAGGGAGAATCCCGGCCACGTGTGTCTCTTCTCTGGCGGCTTGAATCTCACGCGCCGACGCTTGAGGCACTTTCCGGCCACGCGCTTCCACCTCCAGCCTCACCTGACGCCGTCTAGCCACCCTCCATTTGCGCTTGTGTCATCTGAGCCCTAAAAGTGCATTTTTTGGGGTTTTTTGTCTCCGCCACCCTCTAAACCTCCTTTCCGGCGACCTCCGGTGACTTCCTCTCCACCCCGAGCCTTGCACGTGTCTTAGGAAGTCCGCGATAAGCCGTATTAGGGCTCTCTTCAATCCAAACGTATTTCATTCTCTAGATAAGTAGATATGGCTACTAAAAGTTTAACTTTTTCCTCTATCATATCTGGATCTCCTATGATTACTTCGGAGAAATTGATTGGGAGTGAAAATTATTTGTCCTGCCTCTGTGAAGCTTTGGTTTATAGGTCAAGGTTATGAGGATCACCTTGTTACGCAGGAAGCGGATATCCCTGAGGTTGACAGAGTACAATGGAGGAAGATAGATGCACAGTTATGTAGTGTGTTATGGCAATCAGTTGATCCTAAGATTCTGCTTCATCTTCGGGCCTACAAAACATGCTTTAAATTTTGGAATCAGGCGAAGGGGTTATACACGAATGATATCCAACGTCTTTATAAGGTGGCTTCTTCTATTGTCAATGTCAGACAACAAGATATGGATTTATCTACTTATATTGGCCAGATTGCCTCTCTTAAGGAGGAATTCTTGACCATGATGCCTTTTACTACTGATGTTGGGGATCAACGAACACAGATTGACAAATTCTTCATGGTTCTTACGCTTATTGGCCTCCGTCCAGATCTCGAGACCGTCCACGATCAGATTCTTGGCAGTTCCTCTGTTCCATCCTTGGATGATGTGTTTGCTCGCCTCCTCCGTATCTCCTCCACTCAGACTTTGTCATCTGATAACACTTCAAATTCTTCTGTGTTAGTTTCTCAAACTAGCTCTCGAGGAGGATGCAGTGGTAACCGAGGTAGAGGCTAACGTCCTCATTGCACCTACTACAATAAGCTTGGCCACACTCGTGATCGGTGTTATCAGTTACATGGGCGGCCTTCCCGCACTGCCCACGTGGCCCAGTCATCTGATCCTCAGTCGCCTCAGCCTCCCAGTTCTTCCACATCTCAGGGTATTTCCCTCACTGATAGTGAGTATGATGACTATCTCCGCTATCAGGCCACCAAGTCAGCTTCTGTTGCTTTTGTTGCCCAGACTGGTAATGCTTCTGCTTGTCTTACCCACACATCTTCTCTTGGACCTTGGATTCTAGATTCTGGCGCTTCTGATCACATATCTGGTAATAAGGATCTTTTCTCTTCTATTACTACTACCTTTACCTTACCTACTGTTACTTTAGCTAATGGTTCCCAAACTATGGCTAAAGGTTTTGGTTTCGCTCATCCTCTCCCTTCCTTACCTCTCCATTCTGTCCTTTATGCCCCTGAGTGTCCTTTTAATCTTATTTCCATCAGGAAAATAACTCGCACTCTTAACTGTTCTATCACTTTCTCTGATAAATTTGTGACCTTGCAGGACCGGAGTACGGGGAAGACGATTGGCATAGGACGTGAGTCTCAAGGCCTCTATCACCTCACCGCGCCTTCCACTCCTGCAGTTTGCATTTCCACTGATGCTCCCCTTCTCATCCACAGTCGCCTGGGCCACCCTAGTCTATCCAAGTTCCAAAGCGTTTGAATAATCAGGCAAAGTCTCCTTTTGAACTTGTCCACACTGATGTTTGGGGTTCTTGTCAGACCGCGTCTACTTTAGGATTTCAATATTTTGTCACTTTCATTGATGACTATTCTCAATGTACTTGGTTATTTTTAATGAAAAATTGAGCTGAGTTATTCTCTACTTTTCTGAAATTTTATGCTGAAATCCAAACCCAGTTCAATATTTCTATTCGTGTGTTGCGTAGTGACAATGCTAGGGAATATTTTTCTACACCATTTACTTCATTTATGTCCCAACATGGGATCATTCATCAGTCTTCTTGTGCTCATACTCCTCAACAAAATGGGGTAGCTGAACGTAAGAATCAACATCTTGTTGAGACAACTCATACTCTCCTTCTCCATAGTCATGTTCCTTTTCATTTTTGGGGGGACGTTGTTCTTATAGCATGTTATTTGATTAATCGTATGCCATCATCTGTATTACACGATCAGATTCCTCATTCCCTTCTTTTCCCTGACCAATCACTTTATTTCCTTCCTCCTCGTGTTTTTGGTTGTACTTGCTTTGTTCATATTCTCACTCCTGGACAGGACAAACTTTCTACCAGAGCCACAAAATGCATCTTCTTGGGATATTCCAGACTTCAAAAGGGTTATCGTTGTTATTCCTCTGAGACTCATCGCTACTTTCTCTCCGCTGATGTCACTTTCTTTGAGGACTCACCGTTCTTCTCCACCTCTGAGTCTTTTCCTGTTTCTAAAGTCTTACCCCTTCCCATTATCTCCCCACCTGATGCAGTGTCTTCTCGCCCACTTTAGGTTTATCATCGCCGTCATCGTGTCGTTGTTCCTCCTTCTTTGGTCGAGGTACCTGCTGACTCACTTCCTATCCCTTCGGCTTCTCCTGCCCCGGCTCTGCCTCCTTCTGCTGACTTACCCATTGCTCTTTGGAAAGGTAATCGATCTACTCGTAATCCTCATCCTATTTACAATTTTTTGAGTTACCATCGATTATCTTCACCCTATTCTGCATTTGTTTCTGCTATATCTTCTGTTTCTCTTCCCAAGAGCACCCTTGAGGCTCTTTCCCATCCAGGCTGGCGACAGGCAATGGTAGATGAAATGGCTGCTTTACACTCCAATGGCACTTGGGATCTTGTTGTTTTACCCTCTGGTAAATCTACAGTTGGTTGTCGTTGGGTCTACACAGTTAAGGTTGGCCCTGATGGTCAAGTTGATCGCCTTAAGGCCCGCTTGGTTGCTAAAGGCTATACTCAGGTTTATGGTTCTGATTATGGTGACACTTTCTCTCCTGTTGCAAAGATAGCTTCTGTTCGTCTATTGCTCTCCATGGCTGCTATGCGTTCTTGGCCTCTTTATCAGTTAGATATTAAAAATGCATTCCTTCATGGAAATCTTGCTGAGGAAGTTTATATGGAGCAACCACCTGGTTTTGTTGCTCAGGGGGAGTCTGGTTTAGTGTGCAGGTTACGCCGTTCTCTATATGGCTTGAAACAATCTCCTCGAGCATGGTTTAGCCATTTTAGTTCTGTTGTTCAGGAGTTTGGCATGTTCCGCAGTACAGCAAACCATTCCGTTTTCTATCATCATAACTCTTCGGGGCAGTGTATTTATCTGGTAGTTTATGTGGACGACATCGTCATTATAGGCAGTGATCAGAATGGTATTCAAAAAAGCAACACCTTTTCACCCACTTTCAGACTAAAGACTTGGGGAAACTCAAATATTTCTTAGGGATTGAGATAGTTCAATCCAGTTCCGGTGTGGTTCTTTCCCAAAGGAAGTATGCTTTAGACATCTTGGAAGAAACCGATATGTTAGACTGTAAACCAGTAGACACTCCTATGGATCCAAATGTCAAACTTATACCAGGACAGGGGGAGCCTTTAGGAGATCCTGGGAGATATCGGCGACTTGTAGGTAAACTGAACTACCTCACCATTACTCGTCCAAACATTTCTTTTCCTATAAGTGTGGTTAGTCAATTCCTACAGTCACCATGTGATAGCCATTGGGATGTTGTAATCCGCATTCTTCGATATATCAAAAGCACACCAGGCCAAGGTGTGTTGTACGATAACAGAGGTCATACCCAAGTTGTTGGTTACACAGATGTAGATTGGGTTGGCTCACCCACAGCTAGACGTTCCACTTCCGGGTATTGTGTTTTTATTGGAGGTAACCTAATATCTTGGAAGAGTAAGAAACAAGATATAGTGGCCAGATCTAGTGCTGAAGCCGAGTATCGAGCTATGGCTCTGGCAACATGTGAACTCATATGGCTGAAACATCTTCTTCGGGAGTTGAGATTTGGAAAGGATGAATAGATGAAGCTCATCTGTGACAACCAAGCCGCTTTGCATATTGCATCCAATCCAGTCTTCCATGACAGGACCAAACACATTGAAGTTGACTGTCACTTCATTAGAGAGAAGATCGCATCAGGATGTGTGGCGACTAGTTTTGTCAACTCAAATGATCAACTAGCAGATATTTTTACTAAATCTCTCAGAGGTCCTAGAATTAAATACATTTGTAACAAGCTTGGTGCATATAACATATATGCTCCAGCTTGAGGGGGAGTGTTAAATAGTGTATAGTTATTTAGGTTATTTACTTTTCCTTTTTCCTTTCCTTTCCTTATTGTATTGTGGGTCCCATTAACATGTATATATATACCCAAGTCCAATGTGTATTCTTTACAGTTTTTCAATAACAATAATTAGGGATTCTCCCTTTTTCTCTCTCTTCACATTCATAATCTCTTATAAAACCATCAAAATCCCTCATGCTAGAAGTAAAACTAGAACCACCCAATTTTTCTGAACTTCTCCTTATAACATTAAAATCACCGCCCACACACCATAATGAAAAAGTAAGGCCAAACAAACAACACCATAAATTTCTACTTTTTACCCATCAAGAAAAAACAAACAAACAAAACCCCTCCCCCAATTCTTAGGAGAGCACACCACCATTTCCTCCAAGCCTAATTTTACTCTCATCCTCTAGATCAGCCCATAAAAAATCTCTTGACAGCTTTTCCAATCCCTTACCAAAATTGAGTTGATAACAACAATAAGGTAAAAGGGAAAGATGGACATTTTGCCTCCTCCAGCTTGTCAATCTTCCACCAATCTCTCCACAACTGAATTCCACACTTCCTTAGTTTTATGATCTCAATCTAAGATTCAAATTGATAGAAGGCAGAAACCCCACCTTTTGTCCAAATAAGTGTTGCCAAATTATGAACATCCCACACCAGTTCCAGAGACATAAGTTTGCTCTTCACTAAATTTGCCATGAAATGTGAAACAGAGTAGCATGCGTCAGAGATATCTCATTTAGTCAATATCTACTTTGTTTCCATAAATTAAGTGAAAAACAACCACTCCTACATCTGACCCAGAAACTCTCCATATAAGCACCTTTACTACTGAGTACCTCCATCACAATGATGAAGTGGAACAGAAAAACCCCTATTGAAGGACCCTCAAACTCTTGAAGAAGCCGATCAAGGTCCCACTAACAAGGACAAAGGATTGAACAGCTGAAATGATCGATTTTATTCAATCAATCCATATCTGTTATACCCTACCAATGTAAGCAAGTAAAAGAGTAAACCTTAATGATCATACGCTTTCTCACTATCTGGTGCACTCAAACCCCAGCCCTTAAAAGGGCATCACGTGATCCTACTATCAGCCTTCTTAAAGCCTGTCACGTTCTCTAAACTAGAACTAGCACAATTAACTTATAAATCCTAATACCAAACTAGTAGGTCGAAGTCTTTTAATTTCTCTGCACACTGTTTTTTAGACAAACATAATAAAAGAAGCATTCAACCAAGGTTTGGTGTTTTCCAACAGCAAGCTAGATCCCCAATGTTGCCCCACTAAAATGGATCAGGTATTGGTTAGGTGGCTAGAGTTAGAGGCTTATAATGGCTGTGACTGCATGAGTATACAACATCCCAATCTACTTCATCCAACTTGAGAAGAAGGGAGGTTTTGTGACTTCTTATTGGACTAATGTCATCCTAAAAGTGACACATATCAGCAGTAAAATGTTGATAGAACTCTAGAACAATTGTGATCATAGGCTTCTGGCTGCATTCCTGCATACTTTGATAACATTGCTAATATGTCAATATATGTCTCGATATTTGGACAGAAGTTTTTGGTATTTTAAATAACTGCCCTAAACAATGGATATACCAACAAAAAGATTGACAAGGCAATAAAAATATAGGACATCAAAAAAATAGTGCTGTCATTGTGCATGTATTAGATTATTTCCTCCTTGAAAGTTTAATATTTTCTTCCCAGTTTGCTTTTTTTGGTTGTTAATATTATTGATTTTGTACACTTTGTTTTTATGAGATATAAAATATATATACAATATACATGCATACATATACACACACATATACACATAACAAGAAGATGCACCAAAAAAAAATGGATAATCTGATTACAATACTAACCTTGTGCTATTGAAATATATTACATGAGCAATAGGAAAACAACAACAGAATAATGAAATACGCTCCCATACCTGAACCTAACTTCTCCTTTAAACTGTCCTGACTGCAGTAAAACCTATATAAGAAGTTTCAACTGATTAGAAAGAAAACAATAAGGAAACTGATCAGAGGAAACCTACATGAAGGATTGCTTTAGGGATGAGATTTGGTTGCATTTATTTTATAACTTCATAAAAAATAGTTAATTCTCCAAAAATAAGATCATAGTTTAATGGTATGCTTCCCACTAGTATAACCATAATCGATATAGCTAAGGCATTTTTAAGGAGTCCTATCCAACCCAGTCATGAAATGTCCTCTGACAATCTAGGATTCATGCTAGAGGTCCTTTAATGTGCCAAAAATAGGAATAATTATTTGACATTGAAAGTTTGGCTCAAAGAAAAATTCTGGATCATGTTTTAGACAAACTATGAATATAACATATTTTTTATATCTTATATTGTTCAAGTGCATATATAATATAATAATATAGAACATTTTTTTGAGCTTCTTATACACAGTAATATAATTTAATGATTGCAATTCTTAGTATAGAAATTTAGATAAATTAATCAAAATCATTTGTTTTTCATGTCATATTGCTATATATAAAAATAAAAATATATAAATCTATTGTTGTCATTGGAATGTTCTTGTCTTATTTAATACACTTCCCGTGTCCCTTGTCCATATCCATCCTACATTATAGCAATCCAGTTAGAAATTACTGAGACATCCCTAAATTTTCATGATGTTGTGAAGGAAAAAGACAAACTTACCTGAGAGTCACCAGACGGAATAAATCCAAGTAGTATACCTTTATTAACTGTCACAGCTGAAACAACTCCACCCTGCAAAAAGTTAAAAATCAAATACAAAGAACACACTTTGAATGCTTGATCTAGAATCCACAGGATTCAGAAATCCCTAATATTTATTAGCATGTCTAAACAAATAAATTCAACTCATGAAATGCCCTAGTTGAAATGTGACTAAGTAGGGCCAAGGCAAACAAATGTTGCTGCAATCTTGATCAACCATTTCGATTTAATTTTCTGGGAGATCGATACCCTTTTCACATTGACTATAACCAAAATTATTTGGAGATATGTAGGAAATACCGTGCAAATGTGGGACAATATTGTGGAGTTGAAGAGAAACATCCAAATACATGTCTTATTCTTTTCAATAATCCATACAAAACTCTTAGTCAATAATTGATTTTTATTTTTTTTTTGATAGCCCTTAATCAATAATTTAATTTATACAAATCTTACAATTCCTTGGATTCACCAAGGAAAAAAAATACCAAACTAACCTGATGATCAATATGAGCTCCCAATGGACAAATCCTATATGGAGAGACCACCACTCTAACCTCCTTAGAATTTCTCCCTGCCATTTCCGCAACCACCTTTCTTACTCGATCCAACTGAAAAACAATAATGATAATAATATAATAAATCCCTGCCATTGAGGTTTTTGTTGAGTTGTCCTTAATCGCATAAAAACATACATATTCCATTTCCTGATTCAATTGCTCTAAAATTGCAAATGCACCATCATGGAAACTAACGAATCGCCACTAAAATTATGAGGTGAAAAAACCCATGTTGCAATAACAAAACCCAGAAAAATTCATGGCAGATTATGGAAAATCTTCGTAAACAATGCAGATCTAAAGCAAACCAAAACAACCTATGAGGAGTAAACCACATCAGATCGACAATTACCTCTTCTTGCGAAGGCCAGGACACCCCCTCCATGATCCAAACACACAGAGAGTTAGCTTTTCTCAGGAATTCGGGGACTGGTATGAGAGGGGGAGACGGTGAAGTAGAAGAAACGAAGATGGTGGTTACTAAAAAGCCAAAATCGGTTGAAATGTCCGTGATTTCATTTTATCTTATGGGACGACGGTGGGTGTTCAAAGCTTTTCATTTGTCTAAATACTGTACGATGTTTACCGTTCAAGTTCGAAATTACTTTCCTAGAAAAATAAATTCCATCAATTTTAAATATTTTAAATTTTTGTCCTTTTTTGTGAGTTTGTTGCTATATTTATCAAATCGACTCCCCATCTGACTTACAAAATAAAATTTAAGACAAAATATAAACAGTAGAAAACAAAAGGAAAATTATTTGAAAGAGCTTAAAAAAATAATTAAGAAAGTAAAAATGTCTGTCTTGGAAAACCATAAAAGGGAGAATTGTGTGATTGAAAATATGAATTTACCCCGACCGCATCAAGCAGCGGAGCGGAGCCTAGTGGGCCTAGGATCATCCCCTATGTAACCTCACCTCGAAAGTCGCAAGGTGAAGAACGCGTTTGTTTTCTCATTTTAAAAATAAAATAAAATAAGAGGAAATTTTTTTAAAAAATCGCAAATCTTAAATCTTAAAGTTATGTTTAGTTCTGAAAAACGTTAAGGCTACGTTGGACTCTCGAAAAGTTTGAAGGAAATTTGGATAAAAAAAAAAAATTAAAAGAAAAAGTAAAATAAAGGAAAATAAAAAAATTAATTCAAGTAATAAATTACTTTTATATCCTTTTTCAAACTTTTCTCACTTGTTGAACTTTTTTATATATTGATAAATAATTTTAAAATACATCAATTTCTTAATAATTTTAATTATATTTGACTTTTTTATTAAAAAAATAATTTTCTTATATTTGATTATCCTATTAAAAATATTTTTTTTTAAAATCAAATATAATTAAAAATTTATACTTTTAAAAATTATTTAATCTTGATATGAATGTGTTAAGATACTTAAATGGGTTTGAAATACCAAATAAAAATAATTTATTGGGTTTTAATTTTTTTTTTTTTTTGACTTTTTATTTCCTCTTACTTTTTTATTGTATTTTCTTTCCCTTACATTTTCCCTCAATTTTTCCAACAACCAAACATAGCCTAAAAGAAATTAAATGTTTTTAATTAAAATAAAATGGAAATTTTATTTTGGAGTAGTTGAATATTTAAATTATCTAAAATTAATATAAAATAAAAACTTTCATTTAAGTAATTTTTAAAATGATTTCAAATTATGTTTTCTCTAAATAAAAGTATCCTGCAACATATAAATTTTCAAATAAAATACCATAAATATATTTTTCCCATTTTTTATGACTTCATTTTGATTTTTTTTATTTTTTATTTAAAAAAAAAGTAAAATCTCTTATAATTATTTACATTTTTTTCTCTATTAGCTTTTTATAGTATAGTATTTTTAAATTTTAATACTAATTTTTTACAATTGATATATAATAAAAAAATTCAGCAATGAATAACAACTTAATTTGATATATTGTGGAAAATGTGTTTATTAACAATGATAATAAATTATTATCAATATAAATTTTTGTGAACAATAGTGATAAATTTGTATTTGTATTATACATTAATATATATATATATATATATATATATATATATATATATATATATATATATATATATATATATATATATATATATACTTTACACGATCAAGGACAATGAGTAGATGATACAAATTGTTTCATTAAGGATCTCTACACCCTACATACCCCAATTCCTCATCATCGTATGTTAAAAAAATTTCAACATAATCTTGAAAAAATAGATTACTTTATGTTATAGAGTAATCCCCTCATTTTACCCTTGACACATATAGATTATTATTTAGGTAAATTATCAGAATTCATCGGCTTATAGTCTCTACTTTTTCATCTAGAGCTTTTTGAAGGATAAATTACGAAATTTTGATGTGATCATATAAACTTTTGATTTTGTAGTTAAAGATTTTATGATTATTTGAACTTATCCTTAACTATAAATTAAAATGAAATTATTAAATCAATGTTTTAAAATAAAGTAAAATAAGTTGTTTCTTTAATAATGAATGAGTTAAAATATTATTCTTTTTTTTTAGTATATTATAATCCATAAATTAAAAGTAAAATTCAAGTTTATTATAACTACCAACTTCATAATTCAAACGTAAAATAAGATAAATAATTTTTCTTAATAATAAACATATTGAAATAATTATATATATATATATATATATATATATATATCTTATAAATTGAGAATTAATGTAAGGGTTTGAATTTTCATATTATTATTAAATCCATGCTAAAATAATATTTCTTTTAACATCTCAGGAATCATAAATTAAAACTAAAATTAAAATAACATGAAAATTAAGATTTGAGTTTATTATAGATATCAAATTCATGCTTTAAAATAAATAGTAAAATGGATCTGTAGACCCCCCTCGGATAGAGGGGTTTTATTCCATTCTTTTTATTATGATTTTGTTGGCCACCCCGAGAAGGAGTTGTCCTTGGGCAACCAAAGAGGGGACTGGAAGTGAAAGAGAGCTACTGATGAAGGAGCTGTCCTTGGGTGGCTAGACGTGATGGAAAGCAAGAAAAAAGGAGTTGATGCGTGAGTTGTTTCAAAAAGAGGAGACATAGTTGAGCGAAAAGGTGGCTAGTTGTAGAGAGACAGGGGCATAGTTGGGAAAAGGGCGGATTTTTCTGAGGCAGAGAAAAGGCCTTTTTTTTTTTTTTAAGGGTTATAGAGAGAGGATTTGAAAAAAAATTAGAGAGAGCTTGAGGAAGAGAAAAAATTAGGGGATCAACTAAAAAAATTTGAGGGGGAAAAGGAAACGCATGTTCTGTCTCTAGAGGAGCCACCATTCGCTTGAGGAGTGCTTTCCAGGTATGATTACTATATCTTATCATCTTCTCATTTTTACACGGTTTGACTCCCATTCTCAACTATCTTTCTGGATATCAATTTGCTGCTTCGACGTGTATAAAAAGAGTCATTTGGTTGTCTGATCGCTCAGATTTTGTCGTTTATTGGATCAAAACAAAATTTATAACCTAATTCACTATTCTATAGCAATTTGTACCCGATCAAAAAGTGGTTTTAGTACAAACTACTGTAGTATAGTGGTTTTTAGGTATCGTCCACAAGGATGGATTATTCTCGGTAATTAAGGCTTGAATGAGATGATAAGAAATGATTGTGATAAAATGAAATTGATTTGAAAATGCATGATAAAATTCCAAAATTACAATGTATTCAAATTGAGAGGAAAATGAAGTGTAAAAGAGAAGAAAATTAATAAGATGTGAGATTCTCGGAGTTAGGATTTTCTAAAGAGCAATTTCCATGGTGAATAGGTGTTGAGATATAATTTTCATCAAGTTAGATTGAAAACCTAAATTTTCATCTAAACCGATTTTTGATTTGGCTTTAGGTCTAGATCTAATTTCTCTCCAAATTAGGTAATCTAATCCAAGAGATCAATTTGAATCATATATTCAATTCATCTTAAATTATCTTCCGATGATTCACACAATGCAACTATTCAATCTCATCAAATCTAGCATTAAGAATTTGATGAATCTACCTAGCTTGCATTGTAGTAATCATCCAAGACAATTTGAAGAGAAAAATCCCTTAATTTCAATTAATCAATCAATTGGATCAAATTACCTTTGCAATTCAAGCTCAATTCTCCAATTCACCATAGATCTTGCCTCTAGATCCTCCCTCCTTCGAGAAAAACGAGATTTGGCCACTCATGCTTGGAGATTTGATCTCACAAGACATGTTTGGCTACCGAGAAAATAAGAGAAACTGAAGGAAAGTAGAAAATTATATAGAGAGAAGAAGTATGAAAAGTTCTACAATTAGAAAATGTATCAAAAGTTTTTAAATGAGTCCCTCTCGTTTCTATTTATAGGCCAAGATTAAAAGGACACTTGGCAACATTTTAGAGGTCTTTCAGATGCTTCTTCATCAAGGAATCTGGAGAAAATGCATTTTCGCACGAGCCCCTAGCAATCTCGCATGATGGTGCGAAGTGGAGAATCCATCAGCTTCAATTTCGTTCTTATGGAGCGTTTCGCATGACTATGCGAAAATTTCGCATGGTCATGCGAAATCACTTTTTCACAATTTCCTTATGTGCTGCAGCCACAACCTTTCTGTTTCATTTCGCATGACTATGCGAAATTTTCGCATGGTCATGCGAAATTGAAAATCATGCTATTCCGACTCCTCTTTGCAATTTCTCTCATTTCTTCATGTTTAACCCATCTCCACCACCTTCAATTAAGCTCCAAAGCTTGGTCCAAGTGCATTTCCTCTTCCTCTTCATCCACATTATGCACCCTGCTCCATTCCATTTTCCATTTGTCACTCCATGCTTCAAAAATCACCTTAAAATATCTCCAAAACTCAACAAAGAACCATTAGTATCTCTTGCAAGGGTAGCAATGTATTACTTGGGCATATTAGGCATAATTACTACTCAAAAGGTGTGAAACTCATGAAAGTTAGTATCTAAAATATGTGGTTTTTGAGTAGTAATCATTCCCCCCAACCAACACATTGCTAGTCCCTTAGCAATGGTATAACAAAAAGAAAGAGAAAATTACTCAAAAAGAAAATCTTAAACTCATTTGGAAAATGTGTTTGAAAATCCCATAGCACAAATGCTCAAAAATGAAACACACCTCACCATCCATAGGTGTCATCAAAATCTCAAGCTCATTTACTATCTCTAATAGAAAAGACATCATGCAAATCAAAGTGTCAAAGATATATCCATTTTCAACCCCCCAAAATGATATTTCCAAACAAGTCTTGAGTGAGATTAAACTAGCCCCCTAATATATTATTCAAAACTATTCCTCCCCTTAACCATGCCTAATTTATCTTAAGCAAGAAAAACCACTCTTTCATAGGTCAAGAACGCACCTATCTTTTTTTTTTTATTTTCAAAGGTCTAATTGTAGGAATGCAATGCTAAAGGTATCTCCAAGTATACGGTCCATGTAGCGGGGATTCATCGATGACTCCTAACCATAAGGCATAGGGCACCAAGTTTATAGGACTAATTCAGCCACTAACTCCTCAGACTTCACCCCGGACTCCACAATTTAGGATCCAATACCTTAGCACCTACAATCGAGCTCATACTCCACCTATTCACCCATGTAGCGAGTATTGAGGTCGGTTGCTCCCAACCATAATGGCTTAGGGCACCAAGTTTTAAAGACCTTTGGGCCATATACCTCTCGGACCTTGCTCAGGTTTCAAGGAAAGCATAACTCAACCTTTTTATTCAATCAACTTTTTTTTTTTTTTGAATTGGGCGCATTGGCCTCTTCTTAAGGTGTCTCAACTCAATTTAAAAATGATTCAACTTGCTAAGACAATTGGGTCCAAGTCTTAGGGTTAGATTAGTCTTTCATCTTATATTAGGGGTCTAGAGTGCACAGTGTGTGTCAAGACTCAATTAGAAAAAAAAAACTTGGGAAGATGAAAACTTCAAAGTCAAATCAAACTCAATCAACATAACAAGTTTTCTAAGATCAAGCAAATGAGCTAATATTCCAAATCAACTTCTTTCAAGCTAGGTATGCTTATTTATCAATCATAAGTGCTATGTTCTTCTCAAAAACAAAATTACCAAAAAAAAAAAAAATCTAGCTAATACACAAGCAAAAGAAAAAAAAAATCTAGCAACCAATTCTAAATCAACAAGAAACCAAAAGTCCTTCCTTTCCTATCATCCCCCCAACCAAACTAAACATTGTCCTCGATGTTAACAAAAAAAATGTAAAGCAAGGAAGGGAAAAGTACCTGCAAAGCATTGTTTTCCAGCTTCTATAACTGTGACAAAACAATATAGAAGTATAAGTGTGCTAGGAAAGGAGGAAAAATAAAAAAATGAACACTAAAAAAAATGAAGTCAAGGAGAAAAGTGAGGGTACTCTCTATCCTCAAGCATGAGATGGATGAGAGGGTGTGATCTTTGAAGGTGTCAAAATGGTGGTGGGCACTATGGACTCCTTTGTTGTAGAATTTGTCTCTTGTGTAGGTGGGATGGACAGAGGATGAGCATCATGAACACTAGCTGGCTTCTCAGAAGAAGAATTCCATTGCTGGACAACCATGGTAAGTTCATCAACTCTTTGGACAAGTTGTCGCTGAGTGAGCTGGATGTTTGCTTGATTTTCTTGAATCATATCCAAGCGAGCTAAGAGTTGATTGAATGCTTCAGCTAATATATGGACATAGCCATCAGAAGCTGATGGGCCTATGTTTAGGGTAAAGGAAAGACTAGCCAAAATATGTGCAGCTGTATCCGGATTTTGGGGAGTAGAAATAGCTCCTGGTGTGGTGGCAGCTAGTGGTCTTGGGGGTGTATCTTCTCCATCACCAAAATCTTCAAGGATCAAATTCGGAGGAGGCACATAATGATGTTCATTGTCAGTAGTCAATGAGGCACTTATGAGAGTGGACTCGGTTTTGGTCACACTACCTTGCCATCTGGAAACAGTATAAACTTCCCTACAATGATGCTTCTTTTCTTTATCAGGTTCAGTAGGGAAGCCATAGTACTCCAATATGGTGCCCAACATGCGCGGGAAGAATAATGGATATTTCTTGGCTCTTTGCAATTGCTTTAGATGTACCTTATCTTCAAAGTAGAACAGGGCAGCCATGAATAAATCAGCAGGTGTCCACCATTGTCCACTAATAATTCTGAATAATGCCTCTAGGATTTGTTCTCGCCTTTGCATTGCATGTTGGCAAGGATAGACATTGGAGCATAGGACATGATCCAAGAACCAAAATTTTGAGTCTATTTCTCTCCTCAGCACTGCATGTGTGTTGATGGATTGATTTTGAGAGACAATCCGCACCATCTCAGCAGCCTCAATTCGAGTAATAGGTTGAAACTCAGCTGGATTTGGAGGTGTGAAAGGAATATCCAAAGCTCTTGCTACCATTTCAGCATTCAGCATACCTTGTCTCCCATCAATTTCGAAATAAATCACTGAAGGTGGGTAAACTCCTCTGAGCAGTCGTCCCTTGCACCAGTGGCTAATTTCTTCTTCGGTGCTTTCGTGAATTGGAACTGAGGTGGTCGGCTTGGTGGAGGTGCAGATTTTGTAACCAAAGTAGGAGCAAGGGCTTTAGCAACAGTGAACTGAACTACAGCATGTTGCTTTGAAGGAGTAGCAGGGGATGCCGGAAAATTTGAAAGAGTTTGAGCTCTGACGCTTCGTGTTCTCTTCACCGGTAATTTTCCAAGAGTAGCAACCATCTTTGATTTTCCTTTATCCATTGAAGATCTTGCGACATTCTTTTGGTTTGGATGTCCAGAAATGGGAGGTTCAGAGAAGGAAAATCCTGGAGGTGATTCGGGATCAGTGTCTTCGCCATTTCCGTCATTCATCGCCACAAATTCTTTCTCAATGTCTGATGATTTTCGTTTTTGATTTCCCATCTGTAACAAAGAAGAACACAAATTACAACGAACAATTTGATGAATTAACTGGGAAATGAAATAATAGATATCAATTTGTCCAAAGTTCGCAAAAAAATTGCGGTGATCTCCCAAGATGATTCATACTATTCAACTCAGATTCGTCTTGCAATTTCAGAGAGAGATTGAGTGAGATTCAAATACCTGAAATGCTTGAAATGTCGGGAGTGTTCGAGTAAATCTTTGAAAATCAAGAACTGAAAGTAATCAGATTCCTGATGTTTGATCGTGGTTTAGGGCAAGAAAGATATGTGAGAGAGAGAGTGGGTGAAATGGAAAAAAGACCGATGGTATTCCTCCTCAGTTTTGCATGACTAACAAAGACGAAGAGTTTTCGCATGAGGTTCACTTTCAGTTAACGATGCGAAATAAAATAAGGCTTATATTGGGGACAATTTTGTCTTTTCCTTTTTTTTTTTTAGAGAAAATTTTGGCACAAACATGCGAAATTTTCGCATAAGTGTGCGAAGTGGTCTAGAGGGTTCATTTTGCTATAGTGCTTAAGCTGGATTTCGCATAGTCATGCGAAATGGTCCAGAGGGTTAAAAAATTTTGCACTATCCTTATCAGTTTCGCACACTCATGCGAGAATTTCGCATGATCATGCGAACTGGGACAGAGACTAGTTTGGCACATTTCCAAAGCTATGAAAACTCCCTTATTTTGGCATGAAGACTCCCCTATTTTAGCATGAAGACTCCCCTGTTTTGGCATGAGAACTCCCTTGTTTTGGCATGAAGACGCAAATTGGTGATGAGCAATTAAAACTCCTTTTTCCTTTGCTTTATGCATTCCATCCATCCGAAAAATCCTTCAAAACACAAATCAAAGAATTGAGATGGATTTATTTAATGGAAACTAAAAGAAAAAAAATCAAAATTCAAAGGAAAATAGATAAATGAGAAACCATTGGGCTAGCTAGCCATTGCAGTGACTAAGCCCATTATTCTTTGCATCAATACTTAATTTGGATATGGCTTGCAAACAATGAATGGACCAACTCCTTGGTACTTAAGCTTTCCCGAAAAAAGATGTGGCTTGAAATAGCCTTCTTTGAGCTTGTTCTTTTGAATAAGTTGGTCATGCCATTCATTGAGCTTCTTTTTCATGGTCTTTGAATTATTGTGCATACCATGCTTCATGGTTTTCGCTTTCTTCAAGCCGAAAAACCATTTCATTAACTTTAAAGGTTGAATTTCTTCATTGATGCTCCAAACTTCAATCCGTTCATTGGAAATTGCTTCACCAAGTTTTGAAAAATTATCTTCAACCTTTTCTTTCACTAGCTCTTTCATAGGCAATTCAATCAAATAAGCCTCCTTAAGTTCCTCCTCCTCTTTGGTACCATGCTTCTTACATGAATGAAAAATGTTCAACTCAATTGTCATGTTACCAAAGGTAAGTTGCATCACCCCACTTCGACAATTAATCAATGCATTTGCTGTGGCGAGGAAAGGTCAGCCAAGTATAATAGGAACATGGTTGAGTCCACTAGTTCCTTGTTCCGTATCAAGCACCACAAAATCAACCGAATAATAGAAGTTATCGATTTGGATCAACACATCTTCAATAATTCCTCTTGGAAACTTAACCGATCTATCCGCCAATGAAAGTGTGATAGAAGTAGACTTTAGTTCTCCAAGCCCCAATTGCTTATATACTGAGTAGGGAAGAAGATTCACACTTGCCCCCAAGTCTAAAAGTGCTCTTTTCACAAAAGTGTTGTCAATCTTCACCGAGATAGTTGGACATCCCGGATCCTTATACTTGATTGGAGTCTTGCATTGGATGATTGCACTAACTTGTTCAGTCAAGAAAGCTTTCTTTTTCAAATGCATCCCTCTCTTTATGGTACACAAATCCTTAAGAAATTTAGCATAGGCTGGAACTTGTCTAATCATGTCAAGGAGTGGTATATTGACTTTGACTTGCTTGAGAACTTCAAAAATTTCTGGAGCATTATTTACCACTTTCTTGGATTGAAGAGCTTTGGGAAAAGGTGGAGCTAAGAGCATATCTTTCTTCTTAACCTCTTCTTTAACAATCTCATCTTCCTTTGATCTATCATCATCATTCATCTATTTCCTTTTTTCTTGTTTTTCACATTTTCCTTTTGTTTCCCTCCTTCATTCTTTTTTGGTTTTGGCATAGGTTGATCAACTTGCTTACCACCTCTTAAGGTAATGACTGCTTTGACTTCATCATTCTCAATAGAACTTTCACTTGTCTCTCCAATTTCATGGACTCCACTTGGATTTTGTTGGGGTTGTGAAGAGAATTTTCCTTTTTCTTGCACCGTATGCATGCTTGTGAGTTTAGAAATAACAAACTGGATATTATCAATCCTTTGTGTGAGATTAGTTTGCAAGCTATCAAATTTATGATTGAAAGATGTCTCCATATGGTCTATCCTTTGATTTACTTGAGTATTGATATTCTTTTGATCACCAATAAAATCTCCCAAAATTTTACTCAAGTTTACAATAGCTTGCTCAACCAAAGAAACTTGGTGTGGAGAGTCTTCCATGAATTGTTGGCTTTGTGAGTATTGACTTGAAGAAAATTGTTCTTGTCCACAATTCCATGACATGTTCAGATGATTCTCAACAAGTCTTTCCCCCATGGCTGGTATTGTAGGACAACCACTCACTTCATGTTCTATAGATTGACAATTAGAACATTGTTCCATGTAAATTGGATTATCATATATTGCATTCACCTCATGAAATCCCTTAGCTTCAAGTTCCTCTAACCTTTTTGTCAAAGCTATCATTTTAGCTTGTAGATCAACATCTTCATTCAACATATACATTCCTCCTTTTGAATTGCTTTGAGACTTGGACTTGTGTAAATCCCTTTCACGTGGTTCATCCCATGACCTTGATATTTCAGCCACATAATTCAAAAATACAAAAGCTTCATAAGGACTTTTGCTCATAAAGTTACCTTCACACATGGTTTCTAGCAATTGCTTCATAGTTGGTGACATGCCCTCATAGAAGTAACTCACCAACATCCATGTGTCAAAACCATGATGAGGACAAGCATTGACTACTAAAATATATCTTTCCCAACAAGCATAAAATTTTTCATTGTCCAATGCCACAAAGTTGGTAATTTGCCTTTTCAAGCCACTTGTGCGATGTATGGGAAAAAATTTCTTCAAGAAGGTTGTTTGTAGTTCCAACCATCTTATGCTTTGGGGCCTCAATGAGTTTAACCACAACTTAGCCTTATCCTTCAATGTGAATGGAAAAAGCTTTAATCCCATAAGCTCTATGGATGTAGTCCCTTCTTGAAAAGTATGACAAACTTCTTCAAAATCTTTGATGTGAGTATAAGGATTCTCATTCTCCATTCCATGAAATTGAGGTAGAAGGGGTACCAAGTGAGTTTTTATCACAATAGGCTCATTAGGAAGAACTATACATGATCCCATGCCTATCCTTTGAGGATGCATATATTCTCTCATTGATCTAGATATGTGAGAATTACCATTGTTTGGTCCTTGTTGAGTTTGTTGATTTTCCATTTCTTCAACAATTGGATCACAAACCAAAGATGATTAGCAATGTAAGTTCTTTTCAATCTCTCCCTTGAGTTTTATTCTCAATGTAGCATGCAATGGAGAGCCTACAAAACAAGCTAAGAAAAACCAAAACAAAACAAAAAGAACAAAAGAGAAAAATAAAAGATAAAAAATGGAATAAAAAAAAGGAGAATCAGTAAAGAGAACTTCACCAATCTTGTGATGTGGATCACAAGGGTTAATCCTCACCAAAGAAAATGCCTCAATCACCTTGGCACCATCCCCGGCAACGGCGCCATTTTTTATCGCTCAGATTTTGTCGTTTATTGGATCAAAACAAAATTTATAACCTAATTCACTATTCTATAGCAATTTGTACCCGATCAAAAAGTGGTTTTAGTACAAACTATTGTAGTATAGTGGTTTTTAGGTATCGTCCACAAGGATGGATTATTCTCGGTAATTAAGGCTTGAATGAGATGATAAGAAATGATTGTGATCAAATGAAATTGATTTGAAAATGCATGATAAAATTCCAAAATTACAATGTATTCAAATTGAGAGGAAAATGAAGTGTAAAAGAGAAAAAAATTAATAAGATGTGAGATTCTCGGAGTTAGGATTTTCTAGAGAGCGATTTCCATGGTGAATAGGTGTTGAGATATAATTTTCATCAAGTTAGATTGAAAACCTAAATTTTCATTTAAACCGATTTTTTATTTGGCTTTAGGTCTAGATCTAATTTCTCTCCAAATTAGGTAATCTAATCCAAGAGATCAATTTGAATCATATATTCAATTCATCTTAAATTATCTTCCGATGATTCACACAATGCAACTATTCAATCTCATCAAATCTAGCATTAAGAATTTGATGAATCTACCTAGCTTGCATTGTAGTAATCATCCAAGACAATTTGAAGAGAAAAATCCCTGAATTTCAATTAATCAATCAATTGGATCAAATTACCTTTGCAATTCAAGCTCAATTCTCTAATTCACCATAGATCTTGCCTCTAAATCCTCCCTCCTCCGAGAAAAACGAGATTTGGCCACTCATGCTTGGAGATTTGATCTCACAAGACATGTTTGGCTACCGAGAAAATAAGAGAAACTGAAGGAGAGTAGAAAATTATATAGAGAGAAGAAGTATGAAAAGTTCTACAATTAGAAAATGTATCAAAAGTTTTTAAATGAGTCCCTCTCGTTTCTATTTATAGGCCAAGATTAAAAGGACACTTAGAAACATTGTAGAGGTCTTTCAGATGCTTCTTCATCAAGGAATCTGGAGAAAATGCATTTTCGCACGAGCCCCTAGCAATCTCGCATGATGGTGCGAAGTGGAGAATCCATTAGCTTCAATTTCGTTCTTATGGAGCGTTTCACATGACTGTGCGAAAATTTTGCATGGTCATGCGAAATCACTTTTTCACAATTTCCTTATGTGCTGCAGCCACAACCTTTCTGTTTCATTTCGCATGACTATGCGAAATTTTCGCATGGTCATGCGAAATCGAAAATCATGCTATTCCGACTCCTCTTTGCAATTTCTCTCATTTCTTCATGTTTAACCCATCTCCACCACCTTCAATTAAGCTCCAAAGCTTGGTCCAAGTGCATTTCCTCTTCCTATTCATCCACATTATGCACCCTGCTCCATTCCATTTTCCATTTGTCACTCCATGCTTCAAAAATCACCTTAAAATATCTCCAAAACTCAACAAAGAATCATTAGTATCTCTTGCAAGGGTAGCAATGTATTACTTGGGCATATTAGGCATAATTACTACTCAAAAGGTGTGAAACTCATGAAATTTAGTATCTAAAATATGTGGTTTTTGAGTAGTAATCATTGTCATGGTTAAATTCAGTCTTCTATGTGCCTGTTCTCGGGTTTTCTTTGTTTTTCTTGGTACAAGATTGATGCATGAGTTTGGTTTCTGAACTTGGTATATGTAACTCGTGTTTATTTTATCTATTGATCCCACTTGTTTTGAGCTCATGGATGCCACCTGAAGTGGAGCTCTATACTATCTTACGTTACATGTTCTAGTATTTGTTTAATTCCCATAGTTCACCCTGGTTATTGTCTTGGCTATTACCCCTGTATTTGTGCTGCGTTTGGTGGGTTGTTTGGTTTGGAATTTGATGAAAATAGATGGAGCTATGTTTGTGACAATCGTTGCTGCTGTGGGGAATTCAGAGTCATGGCTCAATTAGAGAAGTTATGGATGGAAGAAGAGAGAAGTATGCAAAGACACCACCCATCAAACCCACCCTCCTCTCATTTCTATTATTTCTTTCACGTGCATGGAGCCCCATGTACACGACCACCCCAATCACCCCCCATGCTCGTTTAACCTATTTCCTCATGTCGTTCACCTCCCACCCGCTCGTTTTCGTTATTTCCATGTGTATGTATCTCTATTCTCATTCCACCTCTCACCACCCATGGCCATCCTTCACCCGCCATGCCCGTTACCATATCCAACTCTCTATTTATCGCCCACTGCCACCATACCCTAGAATTATTCTACAAATGCCCAAAACTCATTTCTCTCTCTACCATATACCGCCCTCCCCTCTCTCCACATTTCCATACCCATTTTTGCATTCCTGTCACCACCATTCTCTCTCTACTTTCCTTGTTCCCTGTTTTAGTCTCTTTCCTCTCTCTCTCTCTCTCTCTCTCTCTCTCTAAATTCATAGTCGGTCTCAGCTGTTCGGCTTCAAAAACTCTCTTTGCTTCCTCTCACACTATAGTGTGATGTTCTCTCAATCGATTTTCTCTGTAAATTCCAATTGCTTTTGGGTCTTTGAATCGTTTCATGAGAAAATATTAAAACATAGGCATGAAGCAGAAAAAAAAAAAAATACATGCCGGAAGAATTGGAATGCACATTCGGTGGGGTATGGAATGGTAGAGGTTTATGGGTTTTTATGTTGTAAACTAAGGTTCTGGAAATGCAGCAAAAAGTCCACCTGCAGTAGCTCGTTTCTAAGCGATTAACATGCTGCATTCCTAGGTCAACCTAACATGCAACTTGGCAAATAGGTTTCCAAGTGGAATTTTCCAAGGAAAATGATTTGAGGCGGGCCATGCAAAGCCACTTTGGCATGCAATGGTCATGCCTCATCATTCTTTTGTTTTTTTTATTCTTTTATCCTACAGGTCAAATCCAAAATGCTCAAAGATTCAATTTTCCTTTATTTATTTATTTCTTTTAACTCCCATTTGTTTTTAGTTCTTCAAAGTCCCAATTCTTGAACATAATTTTCAAGTTTTCATCCTCAAATAAGTTCTCCAATTTTCCAATTTTTGAATTCAATTTCCAATTTTTAAAATTCCAATTTTCACATTTATTTATTTAATCATTATTATTTTTGCTATTATTTTATTTATTTATTTATTTATTTTTAAAACTCCATCTTTAAATAATTTTTCAAAATTCTGATTTTCGAACTCCAAAATTCCAATTTTCACATTTATCTATTTAATCATTATTATTTTTGTTATTATTATTTTGTTTATTTATTTTTAAAATTCCATCTTTAAATAATTCATCAAAATTCCAATCTCCAAATTTAATTTCTGATTTCCAAATTTCCAATTTTCACATTTATTTATTTAATCATTATTAATTTCGTTATTATTATTATTTTATTTAATTATTTATTTTTAAAATTTCCATCTTCAAATAATTCTTCAAAATTCCAATTTTTAAAACCTCAATTTTTAAATAATTTCCAAGTTTTTAATTTCCATAATTTAATCTTCAAAACTCCAATTATCAAATAATTTGCTAATTTCTTTCAAATTTAATTTCCAAAGTTCCAATTCCTTAATTTAATTTTCAAAACTCTAATTCTCAAAAGATTTTCAAAATTCTAATTTCTTTCAAATTTAATTTCCAAAATTCCAATTCTTAAATTTAATTTTCAAAACTCCAATTCTCAAATAATTTTCAAAATTCTAATTTCTTTCAAATTTAGTTTCCAAAATTCCAATTTTCAAATTTAATTCCCAAGACTCCAATTTTCAAATAAATCCCAAAAATCCAGTTTTCTCTCGAATAGTTTTAATTTCACTACTAGTTGTCAAATATTTCTATAATTCTACCACTTTTCATCTTTCCTTAAGGTTCAAGGTCACCTAAAATCCCGTTTTTAATAAACTTTTTGTCTTTTTCTTTCAGGCAAGCGCTTTCATAAATTTTTCTTTGATTTTAAAATGTTTTTTTTCTATTTCTCTTAATTTTAAATAAGCAAGAAGGCAATTTTCATAATTCCAAAATAATGGAATTTGTGAGATTAATTCATGCAAAATCGATTGGCCTTTGGTGGGGGCCCTACATATGAGATTTTTCTTCTGATCGTCAACTGTTATGCTTAATGAATATTGTCTGATCTTTGTCTTACACTATGCGCGATATATTTTGTATTTGCTATTGCGCACTAACTCTGTTTCATGATAGCGCTTTATTACCTGCTGCCAATGTACGCTCTTGCTCTCGCTTTGTTCATTTATTCATTATCATGACTTGATTTTGATTTGTGATCACTTTGGTATCCATTGATTTCCTTCCCAATTATCACGTTTACTTCATCTTATTAGTAGAGACCCGTTTTTAGGGACTTAGAGGGGTGTTACGATCTTTTTCGTACCTTCTCAATAAGTAACCTGATCCCCGAACTCAGACTCAGTTTTTTCACAGACCTGTTTTTCCTTTAGGAGTCACACTTAAGGTTTTTCTTTCTTATTTTGTTTTCCCTTTTCAAAATAAAACACAAATAAGTGGCAACTCCAAGTCATTTAAAAAAAAATCATCTTTCAAATAAAAAACAAGTTTGCCATCGAGTGGGAATGCATTGAGCCGAAATGCAGGGTCCACAAAATGGAGACTCCACTGGGGATCTATAAGAGGGTCAAGCTTGAACTTAAGATGAAACAAATGTGGCATTTGATTGGTCGATCAGTGGGTACCTATCTCTTGATTGCATGTTGAGAGTCCTCGATATCATTAGATGTATGTTTGGTTATTGTATTCATTTGAGACATTGATATGTTGATTATATTGATTGAGGATTCCGATTGTAGCGATTTTTCCTGTGCTTCATTGCTATATTTGTTTGGGACATTGACATGTCGATTATATTGATTGATCATCTTACCTTGCTTAGCATAGTCACCCTGATTTTGCCATGATTGTTCTGATCACCTCACATGCATGGGTTCATTGTTGTATATCATTTGACTTGATTGGTGGATTCACTTGCTTATATATTATCTTGATCGTCTTTTGAGCATGTTGTCTTTTTTACCGTTCATCTTGATTGTCATAGCTTGTATGTGGACATGAGTGATATATCTGTACCCTGCTTGACTGTATGTTACATGACCGCCCTTTTTCTGTATGATTGCATGTCGCTTGTCTGTGTGGGCCGCATATCTATCCTCTTACTTCCAATCCTCTAGTTTTCGGTCATTTTTTTCAATTTTGGCTCTCGCTTTTTGCAAGTGTGAGGCCTTGTGTGTGCTTGTTTCTCTAACCGAGCCAGGGGTTATGAGTAGGGTCTAGTGAGGGGCTATATCGATGTTTGGGAGCATTTTGGAGGAGACCGACACATTGGTGTTGATTGGAGTCCAATCATTGAAGACCTGTATAGCCCGGAACTAGGTTTCATGGATATTTGTACGACCAGTATGTTTCCTCTTTCTGTTTTAGCTTCATAGGGTTTTCGGATGCACCCACACCGCTCACTATGCACTCTAATTGACCACTAAGTGTTGAGAGTTTTAAGAGATTTCACTATGGGAAACCCCCTAGGATGTCAAGGTAGTGCATGTGTGGAGGTGATGACCACCTTGCATGGAAGTGCCCCGTCTCTTCGGAGGCGTGTAGAGGGTTGCATACCATCGAAGGGTACGATCGCTTTTAGTAGGGATCCTTTAAAGTCCACCCCTCTTTTCTTTAGAGCCACCTTGACCTTGTAGGTTGAGCCTTAGATATTTCAATAAGGATTTTCTTCCTTAACACGTGGGTGCATCTGTGGGACTTTAGAGCCGGTTCGGTAGTGATAGGTTTATTTACCTTCATAGTAGTCTCTTATATACCTTCTCAGGATTGTATATCAGTTTGATTACTTTCGAGTTATATTCTGGCATATTTGATAGACTTTCCTTATGGAGCTTCCCTTACCCCGTATCTTATCTACTATTTCCGTTATTGTAGGAGCATTGATATGTTCGGTCTAGATTCGACTTCTTGGATCCAAGTTGAGGGCAGATTGATCAGAGTATCTGACCCATCAGACCATAGATCAGATTAAAGTGATATGGATTCACAGATAGTTACCGTTAACTAGTTTGTTGTGGCCATGGCTTCGATTCAGGAGGCTATAGCTAGCCTCAGCCAGAGGATAGATGGGCAGTAGGTCCAAGAGGTCCCGCCTCAGGATGGCACCCAGTATGACCCTACCATACCACCATCCCCTCCACCCAGTCAGTCAGCACCGCAAACTATACCTTTCACTCTGCATAGCCAGACTAAGGTTGCCCTGCCTCCTGTCAACGTGCCCATCCTAACCTCAGAGGACCCACATGCTCGCATGGATAGGCTTGAGCAGAGGTTGAGGCAGTTGAGGACTTCAGACAGAGCTATTACTTGGGAGGATTTTGATGGAGCACCAGTGGCCAGTTTACCGGCCAAGTTTAGGATGCTAGAGATCGAGCGATACACAGGAATTTGATGCCCCCGCATCCATTTGAGGCTTTACAGTACGATCATGAGGGCTCGTGGATTGGACGAGACTCAGATGATTATGTTTTTCCCCATGTCCCTGAGTGGTGCGACATAGCATTGGTTTGCTTCATTGGATGTATCACGCCGTTTGGACTTGAGATGATCTAGCCCAAGAGTTCTTGAGATAGTATGCATTTAATACTGTCATTGACGTATCGAGAAGGGAGTTAGAGGTGTTGAGACAGAGGCCAGAGGAGTCGATCACCTCATTCATCTCCCGCTGAAGGGAGAAGATTTCACAGGTCATTGATAGACCATTTGAGAGGGATCAGATCAGCATGATTATGAGGAGTTTGCAGCCTCGATTTGCTCTGCACTTGATGGGATTTCCACATATAGATTTTGGATCTTTAGTACATGCTTTGTACGATATAGAGGAGGGTATAGCTAGAGGATTATGGTTTGAGCCTTCTCCTTCTGATTAGAAGGGGAAGAAGCCCTTAGGAGGATAGAGATTGGGAGATGTCAGTGCTATCAGTTCGACAGGGTTGAGACTTCCTAGACACTATCAGACAGTTGGGCAGACTTTTGGACTCTACTACCCACCATCACCTCGTGTGTAGTATAGACCACAAGCGCCTTCACAATCATATGATCAGACCTACGTGCCTCTTACATTGGCATTGCCTCACCACACCACACAAGGCATAGAGAGGCCTCCTGTCTCATATTCTACCACAGCGCAATCATGCTATGTAGCACAGTTTACTGTGAGACCTACAACATCTTATCCCAGGCCCCAAGCTCAGCAGACCTCTGTTCCTTTTGCTTTGAGGACACAGAGGCAGTTTTCACAATTAGGCATGTCGTTGAGCTAGGCTCTTCGGAAGCTTACAAAAGCCAAATTGTTGATGGCTCTCACTCTCAGACCACCACCTCAGCTTGTTTCGCCTCAGTTCAGGATGGATTTACACTGTGAGTATCATCAAGGACTAGGACATGAGATAGATAGCTGCACTGCTCTGAGACACGCCATCTAGGATTTGATTGATCAGGGTGTGGTCCACTTGGGTCAGCCGAGTGTAACCATGAACCCATTATCGGCTCACACTACACATACGGTTCCCCCTCCGATCGATAGCATGCACTCCATTGACTTCGTTGAGCTTGACAATCACATCCACATGCTGAGTTGGGATGAGTTAGAGCCAGAGCCCATAGTATCAGACGAGATTTATGAGATAGGTAGATGATTTTGGGCCCGCGGATGTCCACACCATTAAACTGATCCCCGAGGTGGCATCAGTATAGATAGCCACTATCGAGTCGTCTATCTTCCTACATTGTAGTGTTCGAACTCCGTTTGTTTTGATTCCAGATGTTGATGAGGTTCAGACTTCGTATGTTGATGTTCCTCAGACTCCATACGTCGATAATGCTCACACTTCAAATGTGCAGTATATTATCCACGATGGTAGAATGGTACGACAGCAGCCTCCCGCAGTCGCTAGATCCTTGGAGGGGACGTCATCCCAGGAGGAGGTCAGGAAGGAGGATGATGAGATTTTGAGGCAGTTACAGAGCACTCAGACTCGCATTTCTATCTGGAGCTTGTTAGCATTTTCCAGCACTCACCGAGATGCATTGATTCGAGCCTTGAGTTAGATCAGAGTTGAGACTACCTCCACTCCTGAGGGATTAATTCATATGGTGACGGTTGCTAGAGCCACATGCATTGTATTCTGTGATGAGGACTTGCCACTGGAGGGCTCGAACCACACGCGTTCCCTTTATATATCTATTGGTTGTTCAAGTCGCCGGGTCCCATCTGACCTTCTAGACAATGGCTTGGCCCTGAACGTTTGTCCTTTGGCCACTGCCATCGCCCTCGGCTATGCACTTTCTGATTTTGGTCCCTCCACTCAGACCGTTCGAGCATACGATAGTACTCGGAGGGAGGTCATGGGCACCTTCGAGATTGAGCTACTAATAAGTCCGGCTATATTTGTCACTATATTCCAGGTTTTGAGGATTCCCGCATCCTTTAACCTGCTTTTAGGCCGACCTTGGATCCACAGAGCCGAGGTCATTCCTTCTTCCCTTCTTCAGAAAGTGAAGTTCATTCATGATGGTCAGGTCGTCACAATGCAGTCCGTGGGAGACATGTTTAATTCTGTTGAGCCTATGCTTCAGATTAGTTACAGTGATGACGACCTATTTCTGACTAGATTCACGTTCGATGAGGTGCAAACCCTAGAGATGGAGGATCTTAGTCAAGACTTCGTGGCTATGTTGTTTGATCAACATGGAAGCACAGTGGTGCTCGATATGATGATAAGCATGTCTTATTTACCCGATATGGGTTGGGGCGACGTCAGCACGGACCTAGTGAGTTCATGGCTATCCCTGATCATGATGTACCATTCGGACTTGGGTTCATCCCTACTGAGACCGATTATAGATATATGGCGCAATTGCGTAAGGAGTGAGTGAGGGCTCGACTGACTCAAATGTCGTTTGATTATCCTGTTCGTCCATACACCTTGAGTTTGACAAACTACTTTGTGAGAGCATCAGAGCCGCAGACTCATTTGGACCAAATCATTAGGGGACTCAACACTACTTAGGAGGCTGAGCTACAGTGCCTCGTCCATCAGCTACAGTTGAGTGATGGAGCCCATGGCACTTCGACATCTACGTTGGCCGCCCCTTCATCTCTAGATCGCATGAGCCTTATGAGGCTCTATTTCCCGGATGAGGTCAATGAACACGGGACGTTTGTCGAGATCGGAGACATAGTGGATGGAGTTGTGCCACATGACGAGTTCATCGATGAGATGCTCGCGATCAGTTTGACCCAGATCGAGGAGATAGTTCAGCTTGAGCTTGCTTGAGATCGAGGAGAAGTTAAGACAATTGCACCCTCGCTGGAGCTTGCAAGTGAAAGAGGAGATCTAGAAACAACTCAGTGTCGGATTTTTGTTAGTGGTATAGTACCCGGAGTGGCTGGCCAATGTCGTCCCTGTTCCCAAAAAAGACGGCAAGGTGAGAGTCTGTGTTGATTTTCGAGATCTCAACAAGGCCAGTCCTAAGGAAGATTTTTCTCTCCCACATATCGACATACTAGTTGACAGTACATCAGGTCATTCGATATTGTCTTTTATGGGCGGATTTTCCAGGTACAGTCAGTTTTTGATTGCTCTAGAGGACATGGAGAAGATGTCCTTCATTACCGAGTGGGGTACTTATTGCTATAAAGTCATGTCATTCAGATTGAAGAACGTAGGAGCCACCTATCAGAGAGCAGCGACCACCCTTTTCCATGACATGATGCATCGGGATGTCGAGGTTTATGTAAACGACATGAGAGTGAAATCCCGAAATAGATTAGATCACCTATCAGCTCTGGAGAGGTTCTTTGAGAGGATCAGACAGTTCAGATTGAGACTGAATCCCAAGAAGTGCACTTTTGGAGTGAATTCTGGGAAGCTCCTTGGAGATATGGTCAGTGAAAGAGGCATAGAGGTAGATCCGGACAAGATCAAAGCTATCCTAGACATGCTTGCACCGAGGACAGAGAGAGAGGTCAGAGGCTTCTTGGGTAGACTTCAGTACATCAGCAGATTCATTACCAGATTGACAGACATTTGCGAGCCTATTTTTTTACTCTTGAGGAAGAGTCAACCTAATATTTGGGACGATCAGCATGCATTTGAGAGGATCAGAGAGTATTTGTTGTCACCACCAGTTATAGTACCTCCTACACCAGGCCATCCCTTACTCCTATATTTGTTAGTTTTAGATGTAGTATTGGGGTGCATGTTAGCTCAGCTCGATGATTCGGGCAAGGACCGAGCCATTTATTATCTAAGTAAGAGGATGCTAGACTATGAGGCGAGGTATGTCATGATTGAGCGTTATTGCCTGGCATTGATTTGGGTCACTCGCCAACTGAGACATTACATGACTGAGTATTCAGTGCACTTGATATCCCGTCTAGATCCTCTGAGATATTTGTTTGACAGGCCCGCTTTGGTCAACCGTCTCATGAGATGGTTGGTACTTCTGACTGAGTTTGACATCCATTATTTCACTCCGAAGTCCATTAGAGGGAGCATTGTTGTGGATCACCTAGCCTCATTACCAGTTTCTGATGGTAGAGCTATTGATGATGATTTCTCGGATGAGGATGTTGCTGCCATGACTAGTCTGTCAGGTTGGCGCATGTACTTTGATGGTGCAGCCAACCATTCTGGATACGGGATAAATGTCTTGTTGATATGCCCTTATGGTGATCACATTCCCAGATATGTTTGTTTGACATTCTAGGATCGACATCCTGCCATGAACAATATTGTTGAGTATGAGGCTTGTATCCTGGGATTAGAGACAACTCTCGAGCTCGAGATTAGATAGATAAAGGTGTTTGGTGACTCCAATCTGGTATTGAGACAGATTCAGGGTGAGTGAAAGACTAGAGATGTGAAGCTTAGGCCTTACCATGCATACTTGGAGCTACTGGTTGGGAGATTTGATGATTTGAGATACACACATCTACTTAGAGCGCAAAACCAGTTTTCCGATGCTTTAGCTACTCTAGCTTCTATGATCAATATTCCTGCTGATGCCACTATTCACCCTTTACTGATCGAGTCGAGATCCGTTCCTGCCTATTGTTGTCTAATAGACAATATAGAGCCAAATGATGGTTTGCCCTGGTATCATGACATATATCACTTTTTGAGACTTGGTGTATATCCTGAGATCGCCACGGCCAAGGATAAGAGAGCATTGAGACAACTAGCCACCCGATTTGTCATATGTGGAGAGACATTATACAAACGATTAGTCGATGGGATGTTATTATTGTGCTTGGACTACGCCTCCACCGATTGAGTGATGAGAAAGGTTCATGTGGGAGTTTGTGGTCCACATATGGGAGGACATATGTTAGGCTGTAAGATCATGAGGACTGGCTATTTCTGGTTGACCGTGGAGACAGACTGTTGCCAGTTCATTCAGAGATGTCCAGAGTGCCAGATACAAGGGGACCTCATTCACGTGCCACTTTCAGAGTTACATGCATTGACTTCACCATGGTCATTTTCAGTGTGGGGTATCGATATCATTGGGAAGATTTCGTCGAAATCTTCCAATGGGCATGAGTTCATCTTGGTCACCATCGATTACTTCACCAAGTGGGTGGAGACGGCTTCATATGCGAGATTGACATCATCTGGGGTCGCTAGTTTCATCAGATCACACATTATCTGTCTCTATGGAGTCCCTCATGAGTTGATTTCGGACAAAGGAGTATATTTCAGAGCAGATGTTGACACTTTATTACAGAAGTACAGTATCCAGCATCATAAATCGTCTGCGTACAGGCCGCAGACTAATGGAGCAGAAGAGGCCACGAACAAGAATATTAAGAGGATCTTACGGAGGATGGTTGAGACTTCTTGAGATTAGTTAGAGAAGCTCCATTTCGCATTGTGGGCTTATCGGACTTCTTTTCGCACCTCTATAGGAGCCACACCCTACTCCTTGGTGTATGGTATGGAGGCAGTGCTACCAGTTGAGATTGAGATGGGTTCATTGAGAGTAGCATTGGAGCAGCAGATTCCAGAGGTAGATTGGGTTCAGACTCGATTAAACCAGCTCAATCTCCTAGATGAGAGGAGATTGAGGGCAGCAGACCATGTTCGTGCCTACCAGACGAAGATGGCCCATGATTTTAAGAAGCGGGTCAAGCCTCGACCACTACAGATAGGTGACTTGGTTCTGAAGGTCATTAAGGGATTGATCAGAGATCCTAGTGGGAAGTTCAGACCCAATTGGAGCGGACCTTACTTCATCAGGGAGTTGACCTCAAAGGGTGTTGCATGGTTGATGGATCTAGATGGAAACCGATTCTCGGAGCTGACCAACGTGGATCAACTAAAGAGGTACTATGTTTGAGACCATGGTCACAGGATGGGTGGCCATTATTTTAGTTAGCCATATACCCTTTCACTTTTTTTATATATAGATTGTTGCTAGCCCATTAAGCCTCGCATGTGCGTTATAGCCTTTCTTTCTTATTGCCTTGCTCACTTTTTACACCGGGATAGGGGGCCTTTAGTGTATGCATGCATCGTTTAGGAGTCTCATAAGTCTTGGACCTACTTGTGCATATTTCTCTCATTATTTTTCCTACCATCACTCTATTGCATTTCATCATATCTCATTGGTCATGTTCTTCATTCCTTCTTCTTTATTCTATCTAATGTTTGTTTTGCTTCATATCATTTTCACCCTAAATGGTGATCTTCCTCAGTTCATTGCATGGAGGATAGTCACGTCATTCCCGCTATCTATCACACAGACACTGATTCAAAAATCCTTAGTTTGAGAAGGTCATCTCATTAGAGAGAGTTTTGAGAGTGTGTATATCCATTGTTGATATCATATTTGGGGCTCATTTGTTTATGTTCAGGGGGTGCGCATTTGTATATATGTAAAAAAAAAATGATGAATGAAAAGAAAAGAAAAATAAGCACATGTGTGTATGTGCATAGTATTCTCCATCATTGGGCGTGTATATTGATGTTTGAGGGTCACTTCGTTGAGTATGTTTGTTGATGAGAGCTCGTATGTGAGCTTTCCGAGACCCTTCATTATTTGTATTCAGGTTTCATGTATTTTGAGAGTGAGATGAGTGACTTTCTCTTAAGAGCTCTGTATTATTGTCTCTTCCATCATTACATTCATTGTTGATGTGACTTCACTTCATGTTTTATTTGAGTGGATCATTACTCATCTTCGTGTTATTTGCTTTGCCATCATCCTCGTTTTGCTTTTGATTCATCCCTTTTGTCTTACCCTTGTTCTTCTCTTACGACGACCTATTCCTAGTTTGATACTTCCTATGCATCATCCCTACACATCTCGTTATCAAATCATTTTTCTTCATTGTCTCGTTATTGTTATCATGTTCACATTGGGCACCCTCAGGGCCATGGCTCACGAGATTTTCTGTACATGTTGCATTTCATACATGAGGGCATGGGTTTTGATCATTGGGTATTTGAGCCTAGTTTTCCTTCATTTCTATTACCCTATCACCCTAGCCTACATTACATCCTGCGTTTTAAGACCACCTTGAGGCTATGGGATCAGATGTCGTCTTCAACAGCCCCTACTTAGACTACATTTGAGACTTGGTTGATGTTTAGATATCATCATGCTTCTTCTTCTGGGAGACGCTTCTTTGATGTTTGGGTTTGTTTCAGTTGTGGATTTGGATTACCAGGATTGCGCGTTTGACGATGGATGATTTGATGTCACCTGATTATTTCAATCTACTACACATTTGATGCCATACTAGGGCATATTCCGTTTCGGTTGAGATTCGTAGATTTTCATGGAGTTGTATGCTCATCCCGCTCATGAGGATCACTCATTTGATGATTGATGATTTGGTGCAACCGGATTTTCTGATCTACCACAGATTCGATGCCATACTGGGGTATATTTCCTTTTTGGATGAGATTTACAGATCTTCATAGAGTTGCATGCTCATCCCTATTTGTGAAATGCACACCAAGACAAGGACGTGTTCGTGATTTTATCATGATCCCCCAGTAGAGCCTCTATTGAACCATCTAGTCAGACCCATATTTTTCGGCATTTGTATATCATCGTGTTTCTCATTCCGAGAGATGTTTCCTTGACGTTTGGGTTCGATTTAGATTACTGGGATCACACATTTGATGATGGATGATTTCATGTCACCCAATTTCTGACCTACCATATATCTGATGCCATATCGGAGCATATTTCCGTTTCGGTTGACAGTTATAGATCTTCACGGAGTTGCATGATTATCCCCACTTACGGGATGCTTACCGAGACGATGGCGGGTTCGTTACCTTGTCATGATCCCTCAGTGGAGCCTCTTTGGAGCCATCCAACCAGACCCACATTTTTCGACATTTGGTTGTTGTCATGCTTATTATTCTGGGAGACATTTCATAGATGTTTGGGTTTGATTTGGATTACGGAGATCGCGCATTTGATGATGCATGATTTCATGTCACCCAATTTCCGACCTATCGTACATCTAATGCCATATTGGGGCATATTTCCGTTTTGGGTGAGGTTTACAGATCTTCATGGAGTTGTATGATCTCCCCCACTCACGGGATGCGTACCAAGGCGATGACGTGTTTGTTATTTTTACGAGGATTTCTCATTGGAGTCTCTTGGGAGCCATCCAGTTAGGCCCGCACTTCTCGGCACTTAGATGTCATCATGCTTCTCCATCTGAGAGATACCTCTTGGATCTGTGGGTTTGATTCTGCTATGGACGTGGATGACTAAGACCATGCATTTGATGATGGATGATTTGAGGTCATCTGATTTTCCGACCTATCACACATTTGATGCCATACTGGGGCATATTCCCCTGTCGGTTGATATTTGTACATCCCCACTAATTCGCATGATCATCCTCGGTTATGAGATACGTGTTAGGTTGATGATTCAGCTTCATTTTGTCCTGACGCTCCTGGGGAGCCTTTCTTAAGACATTTAGTCAGGCTCATACTTTATGATATTGTTGTGATTCTTGGACGGAGTTATCTCAGGCATATGGATTCTCACATCACCATTTCAGTGGAGTACATGTCAGATCTCTTGCGCATCCCCATTGAGTTATTCGCAAGTCATTAAGATAGACCGGGTACATCTGATGCCATACTAGGGCATATTTCCCTCTTTCAGTTGTGGAGATGATGGTTTTCTCATAGATCCGTTGCAGTCTTCACCGCTCGGTCGAGAGATATTTTATTTGCTTTATTGGCCACTATTCCTGTGATTTTCGTCTAGATGAGCCTTTAATAGAGCACGACATTCGGGTTTTAACTGCCTCATTATCCATGATTCTTCAGTAGATTGTTGTGTTGAGATCGTGGTGATTACCCTAACAGACTATTCTCTTGAGACTCCCTAGTGGGTCATTCGCTTGAGGTGACGATGGATTCCTCTAGTAGAATATTTCGAGTTAGAGGAGTTCTACTTATTGCGACACTTCAACAGATCTCGCGATTTAGTCAGATGGGTTGTGAGACTATGTTCACCATCAATCTGATCATTCTGACTTGCTAGTAGAGCATTTTTTCGAGACTCGTGGAGTTTTTTTTTCAGATTTTTCCAATGGATTGAGAGTTGTGGCGACATGCTACACCGGGCCTTATTCTCCCTTCATCATTTCCTTGCAGTTCTGGCGTTTAGAGCCACCATACATTCTCAGTTACGACATTCAGAGTCGCCCCTTTTCAACTTAGCATTTAGAGTCACCATGTCTTCTCATTTATGACGTTCAAAGTCGTATCTCTCAGTTTGACTTTCACAGCTATTGTTTTAGTTTGGCGTTCAGAGCCACCATGTCTTCTCAGCCACGACATTCAGAGTCGTCTTTCTCAGCTTGGCATTCCTAGTTGTCAGTTTAGTTTGGCGTTTAGAGCGTTGTTTCTGCTTGGCATTCATAGCTATTATCCTCATTTTGGCGTTCAGAGCCATTTTTGAATTCCCGCGTTCATAGCCACTATTTTAGTTCGGCGTTCAGAGCCATGGTTTGGGTCGATGTTTAGAGTTATCACATCGTCTTTTCGTTCGGCGTTCAAAGCCACGTTTTCGTTTCGGCGTTCAGAGCCATCGTTCATTTTCTGTTCAGCATTCAGAGTCATTGTTTGTTTTTCGTTTGGAGTTCAGAGTCGTATCTTCATTTTGGGGTTCAAAGCCTTCATTTGTCCTTAGTTCAACATTCGGGGTCACCATGTCTTCCTTTCGTTCGACATTCGGAGTCGCATTTTCATATTGGCATTCAGAGCCACACCTTTAGTTTGGCGTTCAGAGCCATTATCTGTCTTTAGTTCGATATCTAGCGACATCTTCAGTTTGGCATTCAGAGCCATCATCGCTTCTTAGTTTCGGCGTTCAGAGCCACTACTTGCCTTCATTCTGACGTCCGGAGTCGCATCTCCAGCTAGGAGTTCAGAGCCTTTATCTTCTCCAGTTTGGCGTTCAGAGCCACACCTTTAGTTTGACGTTCAGAGTCGCATTCTCAGTTTCGGCGTTCAAAGCCATCATTAGTTTTCAATTTGACGTTCACAATCGCATTTTTCAGTTTCGGGGTTCAGAGTTATCATTATCATTCTCAGTTTCGGCGTTCAAAGCCATCATCACTTCTTAGTTTCGGCATTTAGAGTCATCATCCCTTCTCAGTTTTGGCATTCAGAGCTATTATCGCTTCTCAGTTTCGGCATTTAGAGCTATCATCGCTCACAATTCGGCGTTCAAGGCCATCATTCGCAGTTCAACATTCAAAGCCTTCATTTTTCTCCAGTTCGGCGTTTAGAGCCACCATTTTTTTTTCTTCAGTTCGGCGTTCGAAGCCACCATCTCTCTCCAGTTCGGCGTTTAGAGCGACTATTTTTCTTTAGTTTAACATCTAGAGCCATCATCTCTTCTCAGTTTGGGCGTTCAGAGCCTCATCTTCCGGCTTTCAGAGCTTTCGTTTTCTTCAGTTTGGCATTCAGAGTTGCATCCCCAATTTGGAGTTCAGGATCACTATCCCTTTTTTAGTTCGGCGTTCAGAGCCATCATCCTATCATGATCGAGCATTCATTGCCACCTTTTTCGGCATTCAGAGCGACATTCTTGCTGTTTAGAGCCATAGTTCACAATTTGGAATTTAGAGTCGTTGCTCATTCCCGAAGTTTAGAGCCGTCACATTTTCAGTTTGGCATTTAAAGCCATTAGTCAGCCTATTGATTCGTTCCCAATTGGTGTATCAACTGATTCATGTCCAGCTGGTGTCCCTTGATTTTGGTCCTCAGGGAGTAATCAACAAAATTTATAACCTATTACACCATGAACTAGGGTAGCAAAGACAAAGCTACTATAGCATAGTGGCTCTAGGATCGTTCACTGGGATGGGTTTTCACTTCACAATTGATATTAATTCAAAGCTGAATTGGTGTCTTTTCATTTCAAGGTTAACTTTAAAAGAAAACATAATCTTTAGTGGAAAAAGGTTTGGTTTTAAACTAACCAAAAATAGTAACTGATTTTACTTACAAAGAAAAGTGTCTCTTGGAGTTTCAGATCACTAGGCTCAGATTCCTCATACAAAAAGGGAGTTCCGGTCACTTGTTTATTTTCCTCGCATTGGGGATTTAACATATAGTTATTTCCCGAACCAGTGTGGTACAGATGCTTCCCATTAATGGGTTCAAACACTAAATCCCTCTCAATGATGCATCTTGCAATGGCTCGTGCCTCTCACCTAGCACTTGCCATTCAAGGTGATCTTTAACCTTGGATTACCCGTCACAAGCTCGCAAGAGATAACTAATGGATGTCTCCATGGAGTCTAAAAGCTTACCAAGTGTTGGCTATTCTAGAAAATTCCTGCCTTCAAACCACCTCCCAAAGGCTCGCAAGAGATAAACTAGTGCATCTCAATGGATGGAGATCACTTGCCTTACCAAGTGTTAGCCCAGGTGATTTAAAGGCGTTTTAAGTTAACTAAAAAGATAAAAACCATTAACGGGTCACACTTTTTCTTCATTAAAAACTAAAACAACAAAACTTCCAATTTATGCATTTGGAAACTTACCCGGCTTTCTTCACTCCAAGAGACGAAAAGCCTAGCCTCTCATCCTCTGAGGAAAAATCCTTAGAGTTTGTTTGGCTAGAAAGAAAAATAACGAGAAAACAAAAATATGTAGGAAAAGCAGAGCAAGTGCTCTGTATTTTACTTCCTTGCAAAACTGTACAAAGGATAGATCGATATATCTTCGATATCTTCCTGTAAAGGAAATTACAAACTATATATAAGAGGTTATTCACCCATTTTTTCCAAACTTAATAACTAAGGAATCCTATGATAGGTGGATTACAAGGAGACTTTGGGGATTTCGACATCAAATATCTAAAGCAAAATATCTCAAAATATCTCAAAATGACGGTGGCACATATCGGGAAGCTTCAGGAGAACACCGCGGCATTGTGCAAAATATCTCAAGATGTCGGTCGCAAATATCGGGAAGCTTCAGGAGAAAACCGTAGCACTGTGCAAAATGACTGCAAAACTCTCCGGGTAAGCGCTATCAGATGATCCGGATATGTCCAACCGGAGAAGTTGAAACATCCTCATTTCCCATCTGGCGTCCGGCTGTGTCCGACCGGGGAAGTTGAAACGCCCTCTTCTCCGAATGTGAAATATCCGGATGGAATGTCAGCGGAGAAGAATTCCGGATGTGATACATCCAGGTGGAATGTCAGCGGAGCAAAATTCCGGATGTGAGACATCCGGGTGGAATGTCGGCGTGTCCAACTCCATCCGGATTCCCCAAGAGGATATGTGGCGCGCTCCCCTATCCGGACTCCCTTAGGGAGAAGCACACGGCACTCGTGATTATCACACCCGGATGATAGCATATCCTATCCGGATATGTTATCCGGATGAAAAAGACAGCCTGCCACAGCTCACGCGGCACTCCGATGGTGTGTTCGGACGCCCTGTGCTTTGCCATGGATTCCAAAGAACTCTCCTCAATCTTGGATTGATTTGGTGATCAAAAAGTTATCAAAACACCAAAACTTAACACAATTTGATTAGAATTGATTGCAAGGGTCCTTAATATGTTAATTGGGTTAAAAGGTGATAACTACTACTCAAAAGTGTTTAAAAGAGTTAATTACAAGCTATCAAATAGCACTTTTTGAGTAGCAATCACCTATCATTCACAACCATCATTTTCCTCTAATTCGGCGTTCAGAGCCCCATTCCTAGCATTTAGAGTTGTCTTTATCTTCTAGTTCGGTGTTCAGAGCCACATTGCTAGCATTTAGGATTGTCATTTTCTTTTAGTTTAGCATTTAGGGTCGTTCTTACCATTTAGAGCCACTTTCATCGGTTTTAGGCGCTCAAAGCCATATCTTTAGTTTGGTATTTAGAGCCACCATCCTCTTTAGTTTGGCGTTCACAGCCGTGTTGTCATTTTGGCATTCAAAGCCATCATCTTCTTTTAGTTTTGGTGTTCAGAGTTGTTGTGCATACTCATTCCGACATTTTGAGTCACCATCTTTCCTCTTTTTCGGCATTTAGGGTCATTTTTCCTCAGCCTTGTCATTCAAAGTCGTGGCTCCCGGCATTCATATTCACTGGTGATTACTACTCAAAAAGAGCATATTTTAGATAATAATTCTCATGAGTTTCATGTCTTTTGAGTAGTAATTATGCCTAAAACACTCAATTAGCATGTTGTTGCCCTTGCAAGAGTTACTAACAAGTTTTATGAAGTTTTGGAGTCATTTCAAGGTATAATTTTGATAAATTAGTGACAAAAGAGATTAATCAAATTGAAGAAAACAAATAAAGTTGATGATGATCCAAATGCATAATGAAAGAAGCAATGCAATCAGTTTGGATTGGGATTTGGAGCTTAATTGAAGGTGGTGGAGATGGATTAAACATGAAGAAATGAGAGAAATTGCAAAGAGGAGTCGGAAAAGCATATTTCTCGATTTCACATAGTCATGCCAAATGAAACAGCATGGGTATTGGTTGCAGCACATAAGGGAATTGTGAAAAGCAATTTCGCATGACCATGCGAAATTTTCACACAGTCATGCGAAACGCTCCAGAAGAACGAAAATGAAGCTGATGGACTCTCCACTTTGCACCATCATGCGAGATTGCTAGGGGCTCGTGCGAAAATGCATTTTCTCCAGATTCCTTGATAAAAAAGCATCCGGAAGACCTCTAAAATGTTGTCAAGTGTCCTTTTAACCTTGGCCTATAAATAGAAACAGGATTTTACTCTTGGAGAGACTTTTGATACATTTTCTAATCGTAGAACTTTTCATACTTCTTCTCTCTATATAATTCTCTACTTTCCTTCAGTTTCTCTTACTTCTTGGTAGCTAAACATGTCTTGTGAGATCAAATCTCCAAGCATGAGTGGCTAAATCTCGTTTTTCTTGGAGGAGGGAGGATCTAGAGGCAAGATCTATGGTGAATTAGAGAATTGAGCTTGAATTGCAAAGGTAATTTGATCCAATTGATTGATTAATTGAAATTTGGGGATTTTTCTCTTCAAATTGTTTTGGATGATTACTACAATGCAAGCTAGGTAGATTCATCAAATTCTTAATGCTAGATTTGATGAGATTGAATAGTTGCATTGTGTGAATCATCGGAAGATAATTTAAGATGAATTGAATATATGATTCAAATTGATCTCTTGGATTAGATTACTTAATTTGAAGAGAAATTAGATCTAGACCTAGAGCTAAATCAAAAATCAGTTTAGATGAAAATTTAAGTTTTCAATCTAACTTGATGAAAATTAGATCTCAACACCTATTCACCATGGAAATCGCTCTTTAGAAAATCCTAACTCTGAGAATCTCACCTCTTATTAATTTTCTTCTCTTTTACACTTCATTTTCCTCTCAATTTGAATACATTGTTATTTTGGAATTTTATCATGCATTTTCAAATCAATTTCATTTGATCACAATCATTTCTTATCATCTCATTCAAGCCTTAATTACCAAGAATAATCCATCCTTGTGGACGATACCTAAAAACCACTATACTATAGTAGTTTGTACTAAAACCACTTTTTGATCGAGTACAAATTGCTATAGAATAGTGAATTAGGTTATAAATTTTGTTTTGATCCAATAAACGACAAAATCTGAGCGATCAACTAGCATTGCACATCTTATCTTCACAATTTTGCACCCGTCCTCGGTTTTCCCACATCATCACCTTGTGCTTATCACTTATTCATCATACTCTTCTAGACTTCCCTTTCCCCTACACATGACATGGTCCATTGAGTTCACGGCGCATATCTTAATCATGTTGTTGGGCACCCTACGCTTAGCGTTCTCATGTAGTTCACATAGGGCAGTCCCCTTCATACTCATCCCTATTCTCTGAGATGGTTCGACCGTTACTCATCTTTGACATTGGTTTTTAAGTCACTTCTAGAGACATTTTAGAGGGAGTCTGGGTCCTTAGTGCAGTTTTAGAGGCACTTTGAGAGAGTCACCATTCCTTGAGGATTAGAGCCTTTTTTGTTCATCTATTTACTTAAATGAGTTCGTGTTTTACTAGTGTCCCTTTGGGGGTCTCCTTCATTCTTCGGTAGAGTTCACTTCATTTTACTCACTATTCACACTTTCTTTTCACTCCAATGTTCATATTCCTTACACTCATGAGCTCTACTGAAGAGGGTCATATTTGTAGACCCTCCTTGGATAGAAGGGTTTTATTCTATTCTTTTTATTATGATTTTGTTAGCCACCTCGAGAAGGAGTTGTCCTTGGGCAGCCAAAGAGGGGACTGGAAGTGAAAGAGAGCTGCTAATGAAGGAGTTGTCCTTGGCTGGCTAGACGGGATGGAAAGTAGGAAGAAAAGAGTTGATGCGTGAGTTGTTTCAAAAATGGGAGACATAACTGAGCGAAAAGATGGCTAGTTGCAGAGAGGTAAGGGGATAGCTGAGAAAAGGGCAGATTTTTCTAAGGCAGAGAAAAGGCATTTTTTTTAGGGTTACAGAGAGAGGATTTGAAAACAAATTGGAGAGAACTTGAGGGGGAGAAAAAATGGAGGGATCAACTAAAAAAATTTGAGGGGAAAAATGAGACGCATGTTCTGTTTCTAGAGGAGCCACCCTCCGCTTGAGGAGTGCTTTCCAAGTATGATTACTATAGCTTATCATCTTCTCATTTTTACACGGTTTGACTCCCATTCTCAACTGTCTTTCTGGATATCAATTTACTGCTTCGACGTGGATAAGAAGAGTCATTTGGTTGTCATGGTTAAATTCAGTCTTCTATGTGCATAACCTATTCTCGGGTTTTCTTTGTTTTTCTTGGTATAAGATTGATGCATGAGTTTGGTTTCTGAACTTGGTATATGTAACTCATGTTTATTTTCTCTATTGATCCCACTTGTTTTGAGCTCATGGATGCCACCTGAAGTGGAGCTCTATACTATCTTGCGTTACATGTTCTAGTATTTGTTTAATCCCCATAGTTCACCCTAGTTATTGTCTTGGCTATTACCCCTGTATTTGTGCCGCGTTTGGTCGGTTGTTTGGTTTGGAATTTGATGAAAATAGATGGAGCTATGTTTGTGACAATCATTGCTGCTGTGGGAAATTCAGAGTCATGGCTCAATTAGAGAAGTTATGGATGGAAGAAGAGAGAAGTATGCAAAGACACCACCCATCAAACCCACCCTCTTTTCATTTCTATTATTTCTTTCACGTGCATGGAGCCCCATGTACACGACCACCCCAATCACCCCCCATGCTCGTTTAACCTATCTCCTCATGTCGTTCACCTCCCACCCGCTCGTTTTTGTTATTTCCACGTGTATGTATCTCTATGCTCATTCCACCTCTCACCACCCATGGCCATCCTTCACCCGTCATGCCCGTTACCATATCCAACTCTCTATTTATCGCCCACTACCACCATACCCTAGCATTATTCTTCAAATGCCCAAAACTCATTTCTCTCTCTACCATATACCGTCCTTCCCTCTCTCCACATTTTCATACCCATCTTTGCATTCCTATCACCACCATTCTCTCTCTACTTTCCTTGTTCCCTGTTTTAGTCTCATTCCTCTCTCTCTCTCTCTAAATTCATAGTCGGTCTCAGCTGTTCGGCTCCAAAAACTCTCTTTGCTTTCTCTCACACTATAGTGTGATGTTCTCTCAATCGATTTTCTCTGTAAATTCCAATTGCTTTTGGGTCTTTGAATCGTTTCATGATAAAATATTAAAACATGGGCATGAAGCAGAAACAAAAAAAAAAAAATACATGCCGAAAGAATTGGAATGCACATTCGGTGGGGTATGGAATGGTAGAGGTTTATGGGTTTTTATGTTGTAAACTAAGGTTCTGGAAAAGCAGCAAAAAGTCCACTTGCAGTAGCTCGTTTCCAAGCAATTAACATGTTGCATTCGTAGGTCAACCTAACACACAACTTGGCAAATAGGTTTCCAAGTGGAGTTTTCCAAGGGAAATGATTTGAGATGGGCCATGCAAAGCCACTTTGGCATGCAATGGTCATGCCTCATCATTCTTTTGTTTTTTTTTTAATTCTTTTATCCTACAAGTCAAATCCAAAATGCTCAAAAATTCAATTTTCATTTATTTATTTATTTCTTTTAACTCCCATTTGTTTTTACTTCTTCAAAGTCCCAATTCTTGAACGTAATTTTCAAGTTTTCATCCTCAAATAAGTTCTCCAATTTTCCAATTTTTGAATTCAATTTCCAATTTTTAAAATTCCAATTTTCACCTTTATTTATTTAATCATCATTATTTTCATTATTATTATTATTTTATTTATTTATTTAAATTTTTTTTAATTCCATCTTTAAAATAATTCTTTAAAATTATGATTCCCAAATTTAATTCCCAATTTCCAAAATTTTAATTTTTACATTTATTTATTTAATCATTATTATTTTCATTATTATTATTATTTTATTTATTTATTTTTAAAGTTCCATCTTTAAATAATTCTTCCAATATTCCAATTTCCAAATTTAATCTCCAATTTCCAAAATTCCAATTTTCACATTTATTTATTTAATCATTATTATTTTCGCTATTATTTTATTTATTTATTTATTTATTTATTTTTAAAACTCCATCTTTAAATAATTTTTCAAAATTCTGATTTTCGAACTCCAAAATTCCAATTTTCACATTTATCTATTTAATCATTATTATTATTATTTTATTATTTATTTATTTATTTATAAAATTTCATCTTTAAATAATTCATCAAAATTCCAATCTCCAAATTTAATTTCTGATTTCCAAATTTCAAATTTTCACATTTATTTATTTAATCATTATTGATTTCGTTATTATTATTATTATTATATTTTATTATTTATTTTTAAAATTTTCATCTTCAAATAATTCTTCAAAATTCCAATTTTCAAAACTTCCATTTTTAAATATTTCCAAGTTTTTAATTTCCATAATTTAATCTTTAAAACTCCAATTATCAAATAATTTGCTAATTTCTTTCAAATTTAATTTCCAAAGTTCCAATTCCTTAATTTAATTTTCAAAACTCTAATTCTCAAAGGATTTTCAAAATTCTAATTTCTTTCAAATTTAATTTCCAAAATTCCAATTCTTAAATTTAATTTTCAAAACTCCAATTCTCAAATAATTTTCAAAATTCTAATTTCTTTAAAATTTAGTTTCCAAAATTCCAATTCTCAAATTTAATTCCCAAGACTCCAATTTTCAAATAAATCCCAAAAATCCAGTTTTCTCTCGAATAGTTTTAATTTGACTACCTGTTGTCAAATATTTCTTTAATTCTACCACTTTTCATCTTTACTTAAAGTTCAAGGGCACCAAAAATCCCGTTTTTAATAAACTTTTTGCCTTTTTCTTTCAGGCAAGCGCTTTCATAAAATTTTCTTTGATTTTAAAATGTTTTTTTTTCTATTTCTCTTAATTTTAAATAAGCAAGAAGACAATTTTCATAATTCCAAAATAATGGAATTTGTGAGATTAATTCATGCAAGATCAATTGGCCTTTGGTGGGGGCCCTACATATGAGATTTTTCTTCTGATCGTCAACTGTTATGCTTAATGAATATTGTCTGATCTTTGTCTTACACTATGCGCGATATATTTTGTATTTGTTATTGCGCACTAACTCTGTTTCATGATAATGCTTTGTTACTTCCTGCCAATGTACGCTCTCGCTCTCGCTCTTGCTTTGTTCATTTATTCATTATCATGACTTGCTTTTGATTTGTGATCACTTTGGTATCAGTTGATTTCCTTCCCAATTGTCACGCTTACTTCATCTTATTAGTAAAGATCTGTTTTTAGGGAGTTAGAGGGATGTTACGGTCTTTACCGTACCTTCCCGATAAGTAACTTAACCCCCGAACCCAGACTCAGTTTTTTCACAAACTTGTTTTTCCTTCAAGAGTCATACTTAGGATTTTTCTTTCTTATTTTGTTTTCCCTTTTAAAAATAAAACAAAAATAAGTGGCAACTCCAAGTCATTTTAAAAAAATAAATAAATAAATAAATCATCTTTCAAATAAAAAGCGAGCTCGCCATCGAGTGGGAATGCATTGAGCCGAAATGTGGGGTCCATAGATATATATATATATATATATATATATTAATGTTTAAGAAGCATCCTTTCCGTTCATCCGTTAATTGTCTTGCCTTGCTACAACTCATCTTTTGAGCTACCTAAAGTGTCCCATAACCCATTAACCAAATTACACTTACCTTTCTCACTCATACCAGCCCATAACACTATTATCCTAGATACATATAGCTGTAAAATATAACCCGTGGCCAGTCGTACCTTTTCCCTATACCAACCAACCCATATATATATATATATAAAGTATAACCACTTCATGAAACTTATATTTAAATTAATCTCTATGCCACATAGGAGGCATGTCATAAAATATATATATATATATATTTAAATTTTAGTTAAAGTCTCAAAGGACAACTAAAACTTTATTTTTGAATCGAAACGATATTTGTCAATTAAGGTTTTATTTTTTAACTGAAACCTCAATTAGCAACTGAGATTTTATTTTTGAACTAAAGTTGTAGTTGCCAATTGAGGCTCCATTTTTTTTTTTTAACTAAAGCCTCAATTGGCAACTAAGACTTCATTTTTTAATTAAAGTCTAAATTTTCAATTGAGGTTTTAGTTATTTTTTATTTTTTACTTTAAAATTTAATTAAAACTATTAAATTACAATTTATTATTGAAATTAAAAATATATGTTTTAATAATAAATTATTTATATTTAAACTTAAGAATCTAATATTACTTCAACAAACATAAATTGATAAATAGAAGAGATTATAAATGAATATTTTATTTATTAATAAATTAATAATCTTAAAATTATAAATTTATAAAACATATAAATAAGATATAAAATTGTATAATTTATTGATTTAAAATATTTAATTTGTTGTTTTTTAAGATATTAACTTTTTTGTATTATGACAAATTTATTATTATCGAAATAATAGTATACTCTTAAGGTATAGTTGTCAATTGAGGCTTCGATTTTTTAACTGAAGTTTCAGTTACCAACTGAGGTTTCAGTTAATATTTTTTTTATTTTTACTTTCTAAATTAATTAAAAAATATTAAATTACAACTTATTATTGAAATTAAAAATATATACTTTAATAATAATTTATTTATATTTAAAATTAAGAATCTAGTATTACTTCAATAAACATAAATTGATAAATATAATACAATAAATGAATATTTTATTTATCAATAAATTAATAATCTTAAAATAATAAAATTAAATGATATATAAATATGATATAAAATTATTTAATTTATTAATTTAAGATATTAATTTATTTGTATTATGAAAAATATATCTTTATTGAAATAATAGTATACTTTTAAGTTTTCATATATAGATTTTTTGACAAAATTAGTTAATGAAATTAATTAGAAAAAATCTACTACAAAATGTAATTTTTAGTAGTTTCATCAAAGTCACAAAAAATACCCACTAAACATTTATATAGTGGGGGGAAAAACACATATAATCTCACATGCCTCCACAAAGAGAGTACCTATGTGTAATTGGTAATTTCTTCCTTTTTGCGCTCCTCTCTAACTGTAGCAAGTATTGCATGTGACACGTGAAGAACAATTGTCTGTGATGGAGTTGGAGCTGGAAATAGAGGTGGTGGTGGAGGTAGCAATCTAAGTCGACGTAGGCCACGCCTACCCCTCAGAATGGTTGGGGTAAACCTAACTGAGTAGATGTGTCAGTCTGCATAGGTATAGGGACAAATATAGATGACTCTGGTGATGGTAGAACTAATGTCTACTGGGCACCATTTAATGTTTGATGACCAGAGTAAATAAATTATTTGAATGTTTTGACTGAATTTGATATGAAAATGTTTGAATCAGAAATGAAAGTGTATAATTAAAAGTTTTGAATGTATTAGAAAAACTGACTCAAAGGTTTATGAAAATAATTAGTTATAATATCTCCTATTTTGCAAGTGAACTTGAAATATTTGATCCATGGACTGCATTAATGTTCATTATTGGACTTTGAGTTCATTCCTATTTGTTAATTACTTTTTAGGTACCCTGAGTTCGAGCGAGGAGTGATGGCTAGGTCGGGGAATGGTCATCATTAGGATTTTGCTTAGGATGTTATTTTTGGACTTTGTTAGCTTATAAGTTTATGTTCATTTGGATTATTTGGTTTTTGGAAGCTATTTAGATTTTGAACTTTTAATTTTTTTATTTATGATAGTCTAAAATTGAGATTTGGAGCTTATGAAAATTTTGTTAGTACTTGAATTGTTTAAGTTTGCAATCTATTTCAATAATAGATTTTGGTTGATGGATGCTTAGTTTTAAAGTTAAATTTTGAAGATTTTAGAATTTTGTTTCGCTCTAAACATGTATTTGGTAATTGGTAACTTCCAATTACAAGATAATTGTTTTGGTCAGGTTACACTTTAAGCCTTTGGGTTTGAGGTGTGAAATGACCGTCACACCCTTGAAGTGGATCTTAGGGCGTGACCATTTGTTTTTGGTTGTAGTGAAACTATCCTCTCTAAAGAACTATGGCCTATCTTCAAAAGCAATAAAGGGTAGACATTCAAACCATCCATCAATAAAGACAGACTTTGGTGTAATTACTATAAGAAGCCATGACACACTAAGAAAACTTACTAAAAACTCAAGATAAAACAACGATTTGGTAGAAATAACAACTTCACTCTTACTAGAGAGAAGTCGAGCTATGATTCTTTTCTTAGTAGCCTAAAAATTAACACACTAAAAACACTTCTCATTTGAGATCAAACCCTCAATTAACAACTATGAAAAAAGAATTAGAGGACAAATAGCAATTGTACCCACATTCCTTAGATTAATCAAATTTTAATTTGGTCACTATTTTTTTTTTAATTTTTTTTTAAAAAAGAAATTATGTATATAGCAATATTTGACAAAGAGCCCCTTTTTGTTGGTTTTGAATCCATGAGTATAAAGACTTAACAAAATGACTCATCAAATATGACTAACATTTATCCTCCTTATTTATATTTCTATAGATGACCTCTCCTCATATTTAAAATTGTAGATGACCTCTTCCACGATATAGGATAAGTTCAAGTTAAAATTGTAAAAACTATGGTATATTTAACTATCTTTCTACACAAATGTGATATGACATTCTAGATCCGACAAATGAATTCAAAGTTTCTCATCCATAAAAATAATAATAAAAATGTAAGAAGGAATTAAGAGATCTATATATGACATGTTCATGAATCATAACTACAATCAATTATGTAACATTTACAATCAAAAATATGTAAACTCCATGTTATGATATCAATATTGTCTATATCAAGAGGATCTTCCTTCATTCTCAAGTGTTATGCGATCACATTAGTCTTCATTTTGGTATTAAATGGAATCCTTAAAATATAATTTATAGAAATGATTAACATTTAATGAGATCAAATATTTACTACCACATTTATATTGAATGTAGATTATCAAAACTTATGTTTCTCATTTGTGCATATTATATCATTACTCAATATTTTTAATTTTATCGTATAGATTATATTTTTTTTAAATAAAACTATTTTTTTATGTATATTATATTTATTTTACCATTTTTATAATTTCTTTCAATATTTTCAGGATCTTGATCAATTTATTCTCAAAATTTGCATATCATATCCTTGTATTTATGTAAAGTCCAATCAATATTCTATATTTTCATCTCCCGTTCCGATGGAATACAAACTATTCCATTAGAGAGTAGTTTTTTAATTTTAAATTACATATTTGCGTTTCCATATTATATAAATTAATTAATTAAAAGAGATGAAATAATACTATATTTGTAAATTTATCACCTCTTATATTTTTGTTTGAAAAGTATAAATACCCTTAATTATTTTAAGTATTTATAATATGTTTTAATAAAATATTATTTTTACAAGAAAATAATGAGGACATTTTTATCAAATAAGGCCAAAAAATTTTGAAAGTCTCCAAAATTGGTTTCTAATTACCCTTTTTTAATCAAATAACCATTTCCGGTTGCCTCTTTTAAACCATTTATCTATTGGATCGGCAGCAGTTCGAACGGCAAACCGACCGAACGGTTCAACACCACCTTCATTTTTTGGCCCAGCCAAGCCTCCCCCTCACGGCCCAACATTCATGCCCACTCTTTTATCTTGCAATAGCCATCCATGTGGACCAATAACCTCTCAATCTGCATTAAATGGGAAGAGAATTATGAAAGGTCTTTATATGTCCTCTCATATCCAATGTGGGATCAATGTAAAGAAATATATATATATATATGGGGGATTTAAAGAAAAAATCAGCTCTAATGTTGCAACATGAGGGCAGGTTTATAAGAGGACTCTACCACTTCTTTGTTTGTAGTTTGTACTGTATCTTAATGGGGAATAAATTACATGGCATATTTTTTAAAAATAAAATATATATAACATTACATAATACAATTTTTTTTTCATTTCCAATATATTTTCATATTTAAATATTATATATATTTTATTTAATAAAATTTAAAATATTAATACATTAATATAAAAAAAAATATTAAATTTTAATTATATATTTTAAATATTCAAATTTTAATTTTAATAAAATATAAATTATATATTTATAACATTATCGATTAAATAATAGTTTAATTATTAATCGAATCACTGAATTATGAATAGATAATTTTTTTTATTTTTGATCTAATTTTAAAAATATTGCAAATAACATTATTATGCGGGAAAGTAGTGTAAAATGAATGAGATAAAATCTTTCTTCGAAATCATAAATTATAGAAAAATAATTATTGAATAAAAATAAAAATTATTTTCAAAAGAATTTTTTTTTTTTTTCACACGAAGCACATGGAGAGTGGATGAAGAGCGTGGAAGTCACCCTGTTGAAATCAGCGTGGGTCATGGGAGTTGAAAAACTTTACGAGTAACAGAAACCGCTAGCTGTTTTATCCGACAAAAACATGGGAAAACGTGAGGGTTGAAATAGCTTTAACCGATACTCCACTGAAACAAGATTCGGCCGTGGATCCGTAATTCTTAATCAATGTCGTACATCCTTTACTAAATTCCCACACTTTCTCAACTATTTACAGCTTTGCCACTCTCTGCCTTTTTCTTTTTCTTTTTATTTTATCTAATTTAATTAAACATATATAAGTGATAATAAAAATAAAATAAAATTCCATATTCATTAATTAATATTTAAAATCATATAAGATTTAAAAAAATTATTGATATGTTTTGTTAATAATATTCATTGGATCCATATGCATGAGGGGTTTTAAATATAAGATTTTTAAACTCAAAATAGAAATATTTTAAAAAATTAAATTAATGTATAAGGGATTTTTTTTTTCAAAGATTAAGGTTATGTTTGATTTTTAAAAAGTATTAAGAAAATAAAAAAAATATAAAAAAAATTATTTTCTCATTTGATTGTCTATAAAAAATTATTAAAAAAATCAAATATAATAAAAATAAGTTATAAACTTTTATATTTTTAAAATATTTATTTTTTATATTATTTAGTTAAAATAAGTAAATGAGTTTAAAGTAACAAATAAAAAATAATTTATTGATTTTTTTTTGGTATTTTTTTATATTTTCCCTTAAAAGTTTTAGAAACCCAATATACTCTTTCGCTATAAAAAATGTAAAAAAAAAAAAAACAAATATAATTAAAATTAATTAGAATTTTAAATATTTTAAAATTATTTAATATTTTAATGATAAAGAAAATTAAGTGAAATAAAATTAATAATGTAAATAAAAATAATTTATTTTTCACTTTTCATTTACCTCACATTTTAAAAGAAAAAAAAGGGGCAATTTGGTGAGAGAAAAAAAATGGGGAGAGGGGTAAAGTAAGGTAAGGTAAAAAGAGAAAAGGTAGTGGAGGGAGTGAGGAAAAGTAGTTGGAAAGTGTGAAAAGGATGGAGTACGGTAGATGGAGAGATTCCGGGTGGTGGGCTTGTTTTGAAAATGTGTCCGTAACCTCCGTATCCTATTCCTATTTTCAACTTTCCACATATAAAGTCCATTCGCCCTGCTCCGCTTCTTTCCTTTGTCCTACCTTATCTCCTTTTTCAATTATCACATCCCATGTGATCCCAATCTTTTTAATGCCATGTCCTTCACCTTTGTGGTTGGTACTGCTATCTCTACAGAATATATGTCTTCTTCTTTTTGTCATACCTTCATACCTTATTCAAATAATAATAATAATCCTTTCATGATCATATTTTTAATTTATTCTCTATGTTTTTAAAAATAAATTGTATATGTAATATTTTATTTTCAATCATTCTTTATATTTATATAATTATTTTTTAAAACAGATATAAAAAAAAATGAAAACAACTGTTTGAAAACTTCTTTTTTTTCTTTGTTTATGAACAAAAATTTGAAAAATAAAAAAACGGAACACATGAAACACGATTTTGAAAATTATTTTAATTTTTTTTTATGAAAAAAAATTAATGGATATTTACGTTCTTAGTAGGATGATGAGCTTACTTAGAATATGATGAGTAGGGAAAATGGTGCTTGTTTCATATTCTTCTATATCTGGATCATGGTCATATGCCTTTTCTAGTTTCAACATCATTATCATCTTCAAAGATGTCATCAATTTATTTTGGTGAGCCCTTCTTACATCTCCCACCATTACCATGATTTACACTCTATACTGTTGTCATATGTCACATGTAAGGTATTTCAGGACTACTTTTCAGTACCATGCACGTCCACTCCCCTCGCCTTACATTTATATATATATATATATATATATATATATATATATATATATATATATATATTTACCATTTATTTATATTATTTGCTATCTTATTGAACTCTCCAAATTATTTCAGATAATTCAATAATCCAAATCTTATATCCGAATAGATAACATAACATTTTGCATAAAAATTTCTGAAAAAAAACCATACCCTTTTATAATCATAAACCTTTTATATCTTATATTATATAAAAATGAAATTTCTGACACCGTATAAATATAAGTTTTTTTTAATCTTATAAATATGTTTTAAAGTCGATTAAATATAAATCATTACAAATGACATAAGAGCCTATTTAGACTTTTCATACTCTTATAGATGCATTTTAAAATCATGAAAACCCTTTTGGCTAAAAATGGACAATATTTGGGAGGGTGACATTACAAAATTATTTCATCAACAAAAATTTTAACAAAGCATATAAATACAATATTTGGGCTCACAACAACAGCCAAATTAACTAAAAGAATTTTTTTTTTTTTTTACAAAAAAAAGGGCAAGTGGAATATATGAAGAATTGTAAGTTAAATAAGGCAAAAGTAGAGGCAAGTATGTATGAGGATTGTGAATAAATAAAAGAGATACTCAGTGGAAGAATCAACACACAGGAACAAAAGGAGTAGGAATCTCATTGAAACTTTGACGTATATGTTGCAGAATGATAAAGTAAAAAAATAAAACTTTTTTATGAAAACGTAATGGGTGTATGACATGTGCCCATCAACTACTTTTTGGATTTAATTTTTTTTTGAAAATGCTTTGTTGACGCTTTACACAACCCCTTTGAAATCACATTTGATAAAGCCAGAACCAAGGCCAACAGTAGTGGCAAAGCCACCAATCCAATTCAATAGAAAATGATCTAGTAGTCTTTTTTTAAAGAAGTGGCACCAACTCACAATCTTTGATCAATCTGGCTACATAAAGAGGTCTGACGTCCGGGGGGCTTCATTGGCAATTTTGGACTATTGAAAGGGCCGATCAGCATTCACAAGCTAAACAGTATAATTAATTTAAAAGGTTAAAAAGTTAAAAATTAGCAAAAAAAAGATAAATTTAATTGGAGACATTTTAGATGGTAACTGTTTTGAAAAATTATCCTGAAAAATAGTTTTTGAAAACTATTTTCTAATTTTGGTAAAATAAAAATATGTTTATAAACTTTAAATATTTTTAAAAATAATTTTTATATGGAGTATTCTATTTTTAATCATTCTATATTTATATAATTATTACTTAAAATAACTTTCCAAAAAAACATCCTAAAGATTTTGTTTGAAAATATTTCATTTTCTGTTTTTAAAAATAAAAAATAAAAAGCAGTCTTTGGTTGTCAAAAGTGTTTCTTGATCTAGAAAACAAAAAACCTCGCCAAAAAAGTGTTGTGAAAAACAATCATGACTCTGATTTTAAATGCTTCTTCTTGGATATGTTATAACTTCGCTTTAAAAGCATTCTCAGCTTTTTGTCTGGTAAAAACACTTTTCGTTTTTGTCTTAAATAAACAATTTTATTTTTTACGGAGAGTCCTTTTATTTATGATATTTATTTTCATTGCGATTTTTGGAAGTAGTTTTGTGAAACACTGGATTCTCTGCGCCCTAGGATCTCGTATTCACCCTCAATGTGAGAGAAAATTTTTTGAAAAACTAGAAATCTAGAAAAAGGAAAAAGTGAAAGCCTCAACTTCTCCAAAAATTGTAACAAACAATACTATCAGATGTAGTAGTAGATTATGAGAAGAAAAACCAGAGGAAACGAAATTACAAATCCAACAATGAACAATTAACCATGGAAATTTTCATCGTCATTAGCATTTGCATCAGATTAGGCGTTACAAAATACCACTGAAAAAAACCTTTTGAAAGAGAAAAAGAAAAGGAAAAGTTCAACAACATCTCATTGGAACCCATGAATCCGCCATTAAAGACTTAGGTCCAAGGATGGTCAGAACCAAAAACCCCCCCACCGAACACCCCCCACATTTACAAAACCCTAAAATCCAAAAGAATCAAAATAAAAAAAATAAGAAACAACCCTGAAAACCCTAACGGAACTCCGTTGTCAAACCCTAGCTTTCTGCAGGAGAGGAGTAAACCCATTCACCACATTCCTTGTCTCTCTACAGGAATCAAAACCCACTTCGGAAACCATCTTCACAAACTCATCCAACCCCAACCCACCGTATTTCGCCTCATCCTTCTCCAAAAACCTTAGTACTTCTTTGAAAAACCCCACTTCACAGGGTAAAACCAGGCCTCCGCTCGATCGAAGCCCGAACTCCTCCTCCGCCTTGTTCAACAGAGCCACGAAGATCGGCAGGTTCAGGAGCCGGGTTGGGATCACGAACCGCCGGCGGTCCGCGCCTACATAGACGGCCAGGAACCCGGAGGGGGTGCGCCGGATCGACCCGGAGGTGCAGTCGGAATCGGAGTCGGAGAAGGAGCGTATGGACCGCGGTCTGAGACTCACACTCATGGTCTTCCATCGCTGCATTACCTGCTTCAAACGCACGATTTGGCGGATCTTTTCGACACTCTTGACGGCAGAAGCCATTGGAGAAGTTGCAGACAGAGCTCTCCGGAAGGCGAAAGAACTCACAAGGGAGGGATGATTCTGATTTTGATCTTTCAGAGTGCTTGGAGAGAGAAAAAGAGGAAGCTCGCAGAAAAAGAATCCAGAGAAAGTATAGTGCAAGTTGAACTGTGTTAGGGACAGGTACAATGCTATTAATATTATAATATATTTATTATATTGTTATTTTTTTTAATTTTTTTTTTAAATTCTGTTTTTATTTGGTTTCTATTTTTTTAAAATATCCTTTCCATATTTTCATTTTTCCTCCTTTTAATAAGAGTCCATTTCACACTTATTTTAGATAATATTTTTAGTTTTTCAGTTACTTTGAAAAATTAAAATTAAAATTCTTACCTAACCCACTCTTATAAACTTAATCAAATACTATATACGGGATGATACCTTTTTAACAGGACCTTATATTATTCATTTAAAAATCTGAAAATAATTAATTTTTATTTAGAGGCGTGGCTTGGAGCCTATTGAAGAAGAAATTTAGAGGTTTGATTGGATCTTTACTAGGATCTCATTTAGCAGCCCATAAACAACACTCACATGAAAAATTAAAGATGAATAATTTTAATATTATTATAGAGTATTTAAAGAAGACAAAGAAGCAAAAAGAAGCAAATAGTGGGATAGATATGAAAATTTGTAATATTACAGAAAATAATATATAAAATATAAGAATTTTTATGTAAAAAAATGGGTATGTTTTTAAAACCGCTTTTTATGTAAAAAAAAAAATATCAATTGGTGTTATTAATCCGACAAGTAAAAGGTCGTTTTATGAAATAATTATTTGACTTGTGAGAAAATGTGTATTTTAAAATATTTTTAATGTTTTGAAATGGGCGAAGATAAAATTGATTTATAAAAGTTGAAATTCTTTTTTTTTATATATATATTTTTAAATTAGCTAGTCAAAACCCAATTTTTTCCCTTCAAAAAAATTTTAAGATTTAATTTCCACTTTCTCAAATTTTTAAAATTTTGAAAAATCCTTTTAAGTATAATGTAAATTTTTGCTTTTTTATATAAGAATTTTTATTTTTAAAAAATAAAAAATGAGGAGTGTATCTAAGCCTCACCTTTATAATTAAAATTAAAATTAGAATTTTATGTCATATAAAATTCCTCTCTTTTTATTTATTTATTTATTTTTTAAGATTTAGTATTTGAAAATAGATTTCAAAATAATAATTTATTAGAACACAAGGAGAGATGTGAGACTAGAGAAACATGAATTATACATAAAGAATAATGCTATTTTCTCAAAATTTTGTCTCATTTTTATTATTTATTTATTTATTTATTTATATAATAAATGGTGGTTGGATGGAGAGATTTATATAAACAATTATTCTATTTTCCTTTTTTACCATATTTTTATTATTTGTTTATATGATAAGTAGGGATTGGATGCTCTTTTTATTTGTTTATTTAATGCATATTAATTATTTTAAAATATTAAATCACCACTTATCATGAATTGATGATAAAAATATCCACAAAATAGAAAAAAAAAAACTAGCATTATATTTTTAAAAATATAATATGGAAAACATGTGGGCATTGAGAAGGAATTGAAATAAAATATTTGAAATTCAACTAGGTTTGAAAATACTCAAAATAGTATCTTTTAGTGGAGTTAGTTAGGATTCATGGGCCACACTATCCAAAACTTTCTCAATGCCCTCCTTGAATGAATGAAAGTGGAGGCAATGATGAATGGAAGAGGAAAATTTGGATAAGAGGTAAAAGTTAGAGTCTAACAAATTAACAACAACAATAATACCAAAAATTATAGAAAATTTAAGGTATTCCTCATCGAATTCTAGATATAGCATCCATATCTATATGGCTCCTTATCTTTGAATATTGAGTAAGTGATAAAATTTAAATTATTAGATGAGAATATAAAATTATAACTAATGAAGATTGAAAATAAAATTATGAAACTTGAAGTCGACTTGGTACTAACTAATTGATCGCGTATTTTTTATACCTAAAGAAAAGTACCTTCAATATTCAATTATCAATTACACCTTACTAAGGATTTTATGATAAAAAAAATTTAAAAGAGTGAATAATTTATCATATTTGCTAAAGAGGTTTAGGCTCTATTTGCTAACTATTTTCGAAATTTTTTTTGAAAAACACTTTTTAAAAACTATTCTTTGATGTTTTATAAAACAAAAGTCTGTTTGGAAACTGAAAATGTTTTTAACCTGTTTTTAAAATTTTTAAATATGTTTTAAAAATAATTTTATATCTAGTATTTTATTTTTAATCAATCTAGTATAATTATTTTTAAAACAACCTTAAAAAAATAATAGAAAATAACTAAAAGATGTTATTTAAAAAAACCATATTTTCTATTATTAATACTATAAAATAAAAATAATTCTTAATTATTAAATGTGTTTTTTTTTTTGGAGAATAGAAAGTTGCTATTGAAAATAATCGCCATATGAGGCCTTATAATTTCAACTCATCCATTATTGTTTTAGGATATTATTTATTTAAAATATGGAAAGTGAGAAAAGTTGCACAACCATGTAAAAATTTTGAATTCTTATATAATAATTTAAAATATGGGAGTATTAGGATAAGCAAAAGCTATAATTAAAATTCTATTTAGACTAAACTTTTGATATTAATTTGGAGTGTTTGGTAAAACTTAACACTTACTACTTAATAATTTAAATTAATTTTAAATTAATTTAAAATATGGGAGTATTAGGATAAACAAAAGCTATTATTAAAATTCTATTTGGACTAAGCTTTTGATATTAATTTGGGGTGTTCGGTAAAATTTAATACTTACTATTTAATAATTTAAATTGATTTTAAGTTAAAATTTACTTAATTTGCTCACTTAAAATTACTTAATTTTTATTTTAAGTATCAAAGTTGCTTACTAAAATTAATTTAAAATTTTACTTTAAATTTTCAAATTAACACATTTATCCTTATAAGTGTGTGAAGTATAATAATAAAAGAGATCGTTGAAGTAATTATGATAAATGATGGTAAAAAGATAAAATAAAATATATGGATTAAAATAAAATAATTGTTTTTACTTATTAGTTTTTTTTTTATTTTAAATCATACCATTAACTTATTTTACCACTTAATTTATTTAATAACTTACATTAAGTTATTAAATTAATTTACCAAACATCCACTTAAAACATAAAAAGTAAAATGGAGATTATTTTGGTGTTATAAAAATTTTATTAAACATAAAATAGTAATTTACATCATTTAAAACACCAATTTTATTTTATTTTTTAAAAAGGTAATATATTTCTTTCTTTTATATTAAGTTCCTTTCAAATTTAGAAAATTTTCTTTTTAGTAAACTCACCCAATTATCAAATTAAATTTTTATTGAGTATAATTAGTTAGCCACGTAAATATAGAATAAAAAAAAAATTAAAAAAGAAGAAGAAGAAATAATATAGAAAGTTATGAATTTGCTTATTCAAGACACATCATTTTATATTCATTGCAATCACTTTGTCATGGAAGGAAAATAATAATAACAAATTTGCTATTCACTTAGTCATATATAATTTTTCATTGAAAGAATCGAAATGGGAATAGAATGAAGAGATGATTATGGTACGAGACTCTAAAATTAAGGTCCAATGCACTATTGATTAGTCAAAAATAGCAGACAATTAGCCCACATTCATGCTCATAGAAATCCTCGTCACATGGTTAAACTTACATAGCAAATTTATTGGGATTTATTTAACTATTTCGCCGTCATCTTGACTCGTAATTAGCAAGGCCCAAGGTTGTATGAAACCTTAAGCCGTAAATGTTGACCCTAATTTGCATGGTTGTACGTTAATTCATGCTATTATTTTAATCGGTTATGCAATTTCTTAGCAAGTGATAATGGAAACTTTAGCAAGTCATTGTTAAATGATTTTAAGAAGCGTTTTTAATTTTAAAAATATTTTTTTTAAATATTATGGATTTGATAAAATTTTGAAAACATTTTTAAAAACCTAAAAAATCAATTATAGTATTTTTTTAAAAATATTTTATAAATGGTTATTGTTAAAACACTTTTAAAGAAAAATATTTTCACTAAAAATATTTCGATTAAAAATATTTTTGAAAGTGGTTATAGTGAATGTTAGAAATGTTATAAATACTTCTAAAATTATCGTCAAAAGCACTCTAAAAATACTTCGATTAAAATCATTGTCAAATACATTCTAAGTAGAATTGAAGATGAAATATGGAATTATTTTATAGTGAGCTTGGTAGTATTTTTATTCAAAATGGTTTTTAGGATAATCACCTACAAATATTTTTTTAGAAAATAGTATTAAATAATTTTTTAACATTAAGGTAATGTTTTTTTTTTTTTTTTTTACTAAATATTTGACTTTTTCTATTTAACTATAAGTAATCTATTGATATCAACCAATATAAGTAAAGTAAACTTATTATCAATAGTTTCAATTATATTGATTGATATCAACATATTACTAAAAAAACTAAATATTTTGATTTTTTCTATTAAGTAAAAAAAGCAAATATTATCTAAATGATTCTCAACCAATGATTTTTTAAAACCATAAGTGATTTTATAAATTTTTAAAAGTATTTTATAAATTTTCCTAAAACAACCCTAATTCACTACCAAACATAGTCTTCATTTTGTTGAGATAAAAAAGATAACGGGGAATGTGTACAATGAATTCCAAGTACTTTCCACCATTGATGCCATCTTAACTATAAATTAATTTGGATTATTGGCGACTTTCTCTAATATATTTTCCAATCCTTGGTATGTATCCCTTCATATAGAAGGTATGCATATCTAAGGCAGTCATGCCTGACCCACCCACCCACCCATTGGTCAAGTTTAGGTAGGTCACCGCAGTCAAAATTGGTTTTTTTATTTTTATTTTTATTTCTGAAATATATTTTTTAATAGAAAATAGAAGATGAAATCAAAATCACAAATTTTATAGAAGAATATTAATATTATAAAAAATTTATTAAAAATAAAATAACTTATTTCATAATCAAAATATGACTTCTATAAAAAATAATAATTTTCTCATTTTTATATAATTTTTTTTAAATTAATCAAATATGCTTGAAACCTGAGTTTAAAAATGAATCTTTTACTTTATCTCACTTTAAAAAAGAATTTTTACTTTCTCATGAGTACATCCAAACAGGACGTTAATCTGTATCTCCATGACTCCCTATGAATTATTTTCTCCCCGTTCACCCATTCTATCGCATTCTTTATTGGCTTTCCTCTGCCCTTAACCTTAGAGGTTAGTAGAGTCTTCATTGGCTTGATTGGAGTGCAATTTCCATTATAATGCCTTGATTCCTCTACAAAGAATTGTTTTAGGCTATATTTGGCCCATGATTTTTTTTTATTTTTTTTCGTATTTCATTTCATTATAAAACATATGAAAAAAAATCAAATATAATTAAATTTTATTATAATTTATGCTTTTTAAAACTATTTAATGTTTATATAATGGGGGAAATAAGTGAAACGAATTTGAAATGATATAAAAATAATTTATTAATTTTAGATCTATTTTTTTCTTTCACTTTTTCTTTCTATTCTTTCCTTCACATTTTCCATCAAATTTTATGAAATCAAACATAACTTTAAATATTTGATATTCATAACCCTTATACCATAGAAGGAGAATTTGACAAAAATCTTTTCAGCTATTCATGTATGACATTTTACTGATCACTAATTTATTTTTTTTATTTTTTATTTTTAAAGTTTCATAGTCACATTCACATTTTTCTTATTTATAAAAACATTTAAAAAAAGTGTAAATCATTTACTCTTTCCAAACAGGTTTAATTTATTTTTGTAGATTCTTTGTTTTGTTTTTTCTATTATCTTTTTTTCCCTTCAGTTGTTTATACCAAAAGATTATGTTTGATTTAAAAAAAACACTAGTTGTGTTTGGTTTCTAGAAAATTTAAAAGAAAATGCAAAAGAAAGAAAATAGAGAGGAAAAATAGAAAAAAAAAGTTTAAATTTAATAAATTATTTTTATATGTTTTTTAAAATTTATTTTATTTATTTCTCTTTGTTATAGTAAGATTAAATAATTTAAAAATATATACATTTTAAATTAATTTTAATTATATTTTATTTTATTTTGTATTTTTATATAGTGAAAACAAATATGAGAAAATTATTTTCCTTACATGTTCTGTAATTTTTTTCAAAAACCAAACATAACCTAAAGAATATCACAAGCTTATTCATGTTTCTTACTCAAATCCTCTTTAATCCTCATATGGTTAGTATTATTATAAAATAATCTGACATATATTATAGAATTCCTAATTTTCTTATTTTTTATATTAAAATTTAATAAAAGTTCCATTAGTTATTGTCAGTAATACAATAAAAAAATGAAGATTTATATCAATAAAAATAAAATAAAATATGAATACAAAAATAAGAATAAAAATAAAATAAAATTACAAAAAATATTGGTTTTTGTTCAAAATTTATCATTTCCTCAACAACAAAATATGAAAATAAAACAAAATGGGGATTTATGTAAACATGCAATATAATTGAAGAGGTTAATTAGAATTTAAAGCAAGCACAAAATGTCCTACTAACATAGGAGCGCTCCTATTAAGTAATGGAAGAGTATTGACAAAGCCCATAATTAACCAATAAATATACTAACATAGAAATGGTGAGCCAAAATTTAGATAAGAAAAGAAGGTTAAACTAAAATTAATAGAAAATAAAATAAGTGTTAGAAATTATTTACAAATATTAAAACAATAAGAGTTAAATTAATATAAAGATTTTGTATGAATTATAATGCTATGAGATAAGGTGGTTTAATTAGAGGCATTAGAATGTAATAATGAGTTAGATTAGTTAGTTTAGATTGGAAGTTTTCTTTTTAACATTATTGAATTTAGATTGGAAAGAAAAATTTATATCAGGATTACCCACCTTATTTGCAGAAAAAGTTAGACAAAAAATAAGAAATATTCATAATGGTAGGATTCCTTATGAGTCATTAACATATGGAGAATTAATTACTTTTGTTAATAATGAAGGTTTAGCCCTTTGTACAGATCTTAAATTAAAGAGTCAAATGAAAAAAGAGAAACAAGATAACATAAAAGAATTAGGAAGTGTTATTATGCTTAAATTTCTGTAATAAATTAGACAGTATTAGACATTAAATATTTCAGTTTTTATGCTTGGAGATAATTAGACAGATTTAATTATTTAATTATTGCGTGCACGAACTGTTGTACGTCCTGGGTGCAAATGGTATCAGAGCCATTTTCTGCTTGAGAACCGAGTGGTGTTACGAGTTGGAACAGTGATTAATCGCAGATTTAGTCCTGACTTAGTTCGGGTTGAATTTCCTGTGAACGGATTGGTCAGCCTGTGATAAGCGGTGTTTAAGGGCAGAAGGAGCGTAAGTCCCGTGTTGATCCGCTTGTGGTGGTCCCTGTTTAGGAAATTATCTGAATTGATTAAGGATAAAATTGTGATTATTTTCTGTGACAATGAGTAATATTATTAGGAGATTAAGTAGAGGTAGTTCTTCCCAATCACTTAGGTCTAATGATAGTTCTGCATCATCTTCTGCATCATTAACTGCATCATCACTTACTCAAAATATAGTTAATAGTCAAGAAATAAATATTGCTCAAATAGAAAGTCAACTTCATAATTGGTTAATTCCGCACATGAAAATTAATACAATATATCAACAAGGAAATTTTGAATTTAATCAAAATTATTCAATAAAAACTGAAGAAAAAACTATATCTCTTAATCAAAATTTAGAAAGTCTTCAATTATTAAGTCAAAATAATATTAATCATCATAGGAAGAAATTTAATTATATTCACATAGGATTAGTTCAAGTTGCTATAAAACCTTTATTTAGGCTAGGATTAGATATTCCTGTATTTGCATGCCTTAGAGACGCTAGATCTATAAACTTTACTGATTCAATACTTAGCATGATAGATTCAAACCTTGCTAATGGTCCTATTTATTTTAACTGTTTTCCAAACTTTTCCATGAACATAAATGATCCTAGTACACTTTCTAGTCTAACTTTAAATATTAAAACTAAAAACATGAATTTTGTAGAAGAAGCTCAAACTATAGCAATAATTTATAGGATATATTATAAAGTCATGACTACTCAATTAAATCCTAGAGCTATATGTCAATCTGTTAAAGATGAAACATTATTATTACAATATAATCCTAATAATACTCAAGCTTTTGTTCCTAAAAAATTAAAATGGAATGAAATTACTCAAGGTAGTCAATGGGAATTAAAAGATTTAACTCATCCAAAACCGATTAAGCCTTTAACAACTCCTTCAAAAATAATTCAACATATTGATGGTACTATTCAAATAGAATTTTCTCCAGCTTCTAGATATTCTTTTAATCAAGATTTCGTGTCTTCAAGACCTTCTAATTCAAATGCTAGCTTAAATAGTGTCAATTTTGCTCCAAAAATTCCTATTCCTGTTTATCAACAAAATGAATCTCCTCCTGTGTCTCCTACTCATTCTGATATGTTTCCCAATCAAGTCAACATAATTCATAAGAAAAATTACAAAAAGACTCCTTTTACTCTTAATGTAGAATGGATAAAATCAGATTATTTTTCTCCTAAAAATGATTCAAAAAGAGCTTATTTTCAAACATTTCCTCCTCAAACTAGAAATGCATTAAGAAAACAATATGAAAAATATATGAATCAAAAGAAAATTACTATTCCTTTTTTCTATTGGTTTTTCAAACTTAAAAAACAAAGAAAACAAATTATAACTTTAAGAGATAAAGAAGGACACCAATTAGCCTTAAAACACTCAGAAAATATTCAAAAAAGAATTTTAACAATAACCTCAGAATTAGGTTCACAACCACCCTTAAATAATCATCAATTCAATTTTGATAATAATTCAATTTCTGCATCTCCCTTTAAAATCCCAAGAACTAAAGATGAACAAAGTCCCATAATTTACAAAGACATTAGACAAATTCAACAACAATTAAATTATACAAATCATTCTCTTCAACATGTGAATCAACAAACAACAAAAATTTCTCAAATTTTGTTTTCTTCTGCCCCGGGAGAGAGGATAGGAGAAACAACATCAAAATTACAATTTTCTTCAAAAGTTTCTTCAACTTTATCATCATCATCATCTTCGTCACCATCATCTTCTAAGTGTTTAGACCAACCTTTTATTATTCCTATAAATGCTGCAAAATCAAATATTCAACTAGCAACACCAACAGAAATAATGTTAAAAGAAATACAAATCAGATTAGATAAACTCAATATTAATGGTATTAATCAAACTAAGAATCAAATTCAAACCATAACAAAAGGAAAATCAGAAATCAATAAAATAGAAGAACAATTCAAAATGTCTCCTGATTCAATAGTAAAACCTCCTGCAACAGTCAATGCAATTTCTAATAATTTTGTAAGTAGAAAAAATTATTATTCAAAACCTTCTTTTCCTGATGTCCAATTAGAAGAAAGAAATTATCAATTAGCTGCTAGTTATGATGGTAGTAGTTTTTATGAATGGAATATAGATGGAATGAGTGAACATCAAATAATCAATCTGCTTCATGAAATGATGATGGCTGCTAATGCATATAGAATCAAGACTAGTAATTCTGACTTTCATGCTGCCGGTGCCTTAGTCATAGGATTTACTGGTTTGCTTAAAGGATGGTGGGATCATTATTTGAGTCAAAATGATAGGATTAATGATTGATAAAGAAAATGATGAATCAAGTGAAAATTATGAATCAGAAGAAGATAATCAAATCCTTATAACTCAAGAAATATCAAGTGAAGAGTCAAGTCTAGAAGAAGAATCAGATAATCAAAAGGATTGTGATGGTATTTGTGCATGCTCATATAAGTCAATAAATGTGATTTCAAAATATTTAAAAACTCATTTTAACATCATTATTAGAAATTATGTTCCTCTCATAAACTCAACATATTTTCAAATTTGGTATGATAAAGATAAAATCATTAGATATTTGTTTTATTCTTCAATAGAGATACTAACATTTAAATTTTGTCTACAGATGGAGCAAGAAAGAATTACCTTTGGGAAATTTACTCTTCCAGTATTTCCTAAATGTAATCTATCATTTCGAATTCATAAAGATATTGAAGGTTTAGACAGATCACAAAAATGCATTTTAGACAACCTCTGGAATGCAAAAAGTGATATTCAAAAGTTGGAAGCTTTAAATGCCTTATCTTTCCATTTTAAACAGTTAAATGATAAATTAGAAAGTTTTTCTAATCCTTCAAGTTCTGATATACATTGCACCCCAATGGATACAGATCTTGAAAATTTCATTTGCAGGAAAAAAGCAAAAGGATCCAAAGATGCATTTTCAAAAGATTTTCAAAATGAATTTCAAAAAGAACTTTCAAAACCCAATGAAGATTCAAAACTTTCTCAGGAAGGCCAAGAATGTCAAATTTCCAGATTTTCATTTTTCAAGTTGAAAATTTTGGACCTTCTTGAAAGCATTAGACATATGATATGTGAAAAGGCTAAAGCTATAGGAGAAGCAAAGCAAGAGCATATCATGCAATTTCTTGCTGACTGTAGCACTTTTGGAATTACTATTCAAGGGATGAGCTTCACTTGGATTTCTTTTTATGACAACACTTATAATAATTGTCCAAAGACCGATCCCTTGTGTAGAGAAATTCCATTAGAAAGGCATGACTGTAAGTGTGCTCTTACTTATAGTATATGCAAAGCCAACATTGACCTAGACAGTTATAAACCAATAGTCATTAAATTCAACAATGAGTCAATAGAGCTAACTCCAACCCTCCTCATGGACTATGGAGTTCTTTATCAATTGATTTTCTCTCATCCTGATCAAACTGATAAATTTGGAAGAAAATTAGCTATTTGTGTTTTAAATGCCTTCATCAATAATTTCAAATCTGTTGAACTCATCATAGAGAGTAAACCTCCTGAATGGTCGAATGATGGAGGAGTCTACCCTGCTCAACATCTCATTTTACTCAAAGCCAATTAGAGAAAACATCAGTTGTTTGGTACAGAGGACCCTTGGCCCTGTACTAAATCCAGTCTCAAAAAACAAATCAGACATTGGAGATCAAGAATGATTGCAAGAGACCTTGATTCTGAGATTTATAGTTCTTCTAACTATAATCTCATTACTGAAGACAATATTCAAAAAATCATCTCTGCAAATAACTTTCATGAAGTCCCTCTTTTGTTTCAAACTCAATTTACTTATCTTGTTGATAAGTACAAAAAAGAATATGTCCTTGAAGAAAAAGCCAGAAAAACTTTTGAGAAATATCTCTTAGAAATGCTCAGTTAAGAGATATCAAGAATCAAGAATCTTTTGTACATCTGTAAAGTAGCTCTCTTGTGATTATTCAAAAAAAAAAAAAAAAAAAGAGAACAGTATATGAAGTCTGAAGAAGTGCACAGTGCACAGATTGTAAAAAAAAAAAAAAAAAGTGAATAGTGTTTTGTGAATAGTAAATTCCGTCCTTTAAAGTAAAAAGCAAGATGACTCATTGCCCATGTGACAAAATGAAAAAGAAGAAAGGAAATTTACCTCCTGCATACACGTGGAAGACATCAAAGGCATAAAGCCTTCTTGATAGCCCAAAGCCTTTGCTATAAATAGGGCTCAAATGCTTCCTCCCAGGGCAGAGGTCGGCAAGGGTTCGAGAGCTCTGTAAAGAGTTAGCTGCAAGAAAAAAATATTGGAGAGTTTCAAAAAATTCTGAGAGTTCAAAAAATATTCTCTTGTAATTTTCTTTTTGAGTTAGAGTCATTCCTCTACTGTCAACAACCTGTAGTCATCAACTCTCTGTAATCAACGTATATTTTCAATAAACAATATTTTCAGATTCAAATATTTGTGTTATTATGCTTAAATTTCTGCAATAAATTAGACAGTATTAGACATTAAATATTTCAGTTTTTATGCTTGGAGATAATTAGACAGATTTAATTATTTAATTATTGCGTGCACGAACTGTTGTACGTCCTGGGTGCAAATGGTATGAATTATAATGCTATGAGATAAGGTGGTTTAATTAGAGGCATTAGAATGTAATAATGAGTTAGATTAGTTAGTTTAGATTGGAAGTTTTCTTTTTAACATTATTGAATTCATTCTCCATACTTGGTTTTATATTAGTCATTGAAGACTCAAGATCATCAATTTAAACATGTGATCATTCATGTTAGTATTATTGAGTAGGGATGGTATGAACAATGGCAACAAACGTATTTGTGTGTGTGTGTGTGTTTTTTTTTGGAAATATAAAAAAACTGAGTAAGAAAAATGTAACAAGAGACTGAAAAGTCCTAATAGCATTTAAATGCCCAAAAGTGATCAAGTGGCCCTTGTGAGCACTTAGCACCAATGGTGACTTAGGGGTTTTATTTTTAAATTTTAGAATTATTTGAATTTAAAATAACGTTATTGAACTTGGTTCATTAAGGTTTCCATTATATAAATATGCCTTACAATGTTGAAATATACACGTGTCCTAGATTGATATAGCTATTATTCCTTCATTCATTCCCAACACTTTTAAGAGTCAAAGTCATTGTTAGATGATTGGAAAACAAGTTCACTAATGATTTAAATCATATGAAGTTTTCAGGTTTCAATGAAGAATTCTAAAGAAAACTCAATTAAGCTTGAAAAAAAATCAAATGACATGAAAAAAAATTGTAGATATTTTAAAGACTTAAAGTATCTAGAAAATCAATAAGATGGTATTGTTGGGTATATTTAGGTCTTAAAATCTATTTCATGCACTTCAAAGTTGTTTTACTTCATCATCTCTTGAGTTTAAAATTGACGTTTTATAATGAGATTGGATGAATATGTGTTTTAACTCAAAACCTTGAGTCTATTTTTTTCTAAACTGACTTAAAAAGGTTTTTAAAAGAGTTAAACTAGTTATTGTAAGCTTAGAACCAAAAAATGGAATTTTTTTTTGCCCTCTTAGGTGCAACTAGCTCAGGCTATTTGAAACTAGTTGAACTGATTGGGAATCGACTCAATTGATTAGGCTCACCAGGTTAAGGGTGCACAAAATTTTCTCTCTTCTATTAGTTGGTATGTTGTCAATTAAGGTTTTGACTCACCCGATCAAGGGTTAGTCAAACCTTAAAAGCATCAATGGTCACTTGTAGTGTATTAAATGCATTAACAACTAGTTAATTGATCAAACTGAAGCTTGATCGATTAAGGACACTTTTTATGGTTTCTGGTGTCTAAAGTTACTGTCTCTAAATTGAAGAACCACACCATTTTTATTGAGATGAGAACAACTGCATTGAATTGAAAACCTTTATTTTCTTAGATTCAAAGTTTTTCATTTAAGTGTATTGAATTCTAACTTGCAAATTTCATTAGTACACCTTCAAAATCCATCCTAGTTTCTTATGTATTATGAATCATATTTGTTCTAGGATTGAAAACAATAAAATCTCTCCTACTTATCCATTTTTTAGTGAAAAGATTCCAAGTTGGTAGAACACTTGAAGGGTTTGTGAAGGTCCATTGGAACCTAGTAATCCAAGTGTAAGAAGGTTGAAGACTTTGGTCTTAAAGTCTTGATCATGCTATACTATTTTTTTCCATGTTTTAATTTTTTGACTCAATATGTGGGACAACTTTGATGTTAGATCAAGGACAAGAAATTTTCATTGCCTTTTCTAAAATAATTGTATAACCTAATTTAAACGTACCATTATCATATTTATATCCAGATTGTAAAACTCTTTAAGTGCTTCAACAAGTGCAATACCTTCATCTTTCGTCCATAATCGACGATCTCTAGTCTTGCCTTTCTCTTTAGGTTGAAAATTTGATGCACTTTCTATTCCTATTTGTGTCATATAACAAATAATATTTCAAACACTTGAACAACAAACATATATCATTATATTATTACTTTTTCCTATTTATGCAAATAGTTTCATACATTTATTTCTTCAAAAAAATTAAAAATTTTAAAACAATGTCAACAAAAGATCATATGTCCATGAAGAATAGAACATAATATCATGTCTTAAACAAAAGAAAAAAAAATCAAAACTATTTGACAAACTAAAACCTTGATTGGGCATAATTGAAGGTCAAACTCTAACATTATCCATCAACCAAATAAAAGACAAGTTTCCTTCATATCAAAGACAAAATGATTGAACATGTGTCATCAACAATTTCAAAAATCAAAGTGAAAACAATACTTAAATCCAAACAAAACATTAAACAAATACCCTCTCATCCTAACCCTCTATTTCCTCACCACTCATTGAACATTTGCATTGCCAAGTTGGCCCTCCATTGAGACCACTGATTGGATGCTTCTATGGTAGCAATGGGTTCATCATACTCTAAGTTAAGTTGCATTTCACTTTCTACTTCAACTTATTCTTCTAATGGATATGTTGGCATTTCCATTCTAAATAGATTATGAAGAAGACAACATATGGTGATTATGCGACTTTGTGTTTTTACTGGATAATATGGACTCCTTAAAATACCCCAACGTAACTTAGGCAAACCAAAGCATTTTTTCAATAACATTTTGTGCGATAGAATGCTTCATGTTAAAAAATTCATCTAGGGAATTTGACATATTTCTCTCTCTCCATTCTTATGAATGATATCTCTGTCCTCTAAATGGAACAAGAAACCCCTCACTATTTGTATAGCTTGCATCTACAAGATCATAATAACCTAACCAAAAAAATTAGATGCATTGTTTTAGAATATAAATAAATATTTTGTACTACTTGATTGATGTATAACACTATTAATATAACTATGAGAGATTTTTAACCTATTTTATCTATGTATAACATATCGAAGCACTCTAGAATTAGCAACAAAGCCTTCCCAACCTGATAAAAAATAGATAAATTTCATGTCTTGTGAACATACTCCTAGAACATTGGTAGCAATGTCACTTTTTATAGTACGATATCTAGGCTTCTTAGTATCTGGTACATTCATCCTAATGTATATCCCATCTAGCATTCCTAAATAGTTCTACAATATAAAAAAAAAAAAAAAATTATTTTTGAATTATGATGTATATAAAATAGAAAAGCACTTTCCATAAAAGTTAAAATGCCACTTTGCAATTAAAACATCACTTTCTATATATCCACGTACATATCCCAAAAGGAAATAAAATATTCTATGAAAAGGATAGGTTGCCATATAAATGGGACAAAAAGGACGGTGCGACTTTTTCTTTAGATGGAGACTTTTTCTTTGAGGGGAGATCAACACACGCAAGAGTTTTTTGGAGGGAGCGGTAAAGGACTTGAAGGACTAATTGGGCTGCCATTTCGACACATCAAGAGAGTATTTTTCCGATACAATACAGGTTAGTTTTTGGATTTTTGATACAGTGTTTCTTTTTAGTTTGGGTTTTAGTTGATTGGTTTAATTAATTGTTTGTGATAAATTCTTTTAAATCTTGATTTCGAACAATCTTTTATTTTTCTTAGATTAAATGTCTTTCTTTTATAATTGCAATTCATTAGTTCTATGCTAGTTTATTTTAATCTACATGAACGTTTAAATAAAGTTTATATTTTTAGTTTAATTTTAGTTTATTTTTAATGTGAATGAGTTATTGATCTTAAATCTATTAGTTTAATTGGACTTGTAAGGTAAAGTTTATATTTTTAATTCCGATTAGTTTAAATTCTAGTTTATTTTTAATTTGAATGAGTTATTGATCTTAAATCTATTAGTTTAATTGGACTTGTAAGGTAAAGTTTATATTTTTAATTCCGATTAGTTTAAATTTTAGTTTATTTTTAATTTGAATGAGTTATTGATCTTAAATCTATTTGTTTAATTCGACTTGTAAGGTAAAGTTTATATTTTTTATTGCGATTAGTTTAAATTCTAGTTTATTTTTAATTTGAATGAGTTATTGGTCTTAAATCTATTAGTTTAATTGGACTTGTAAGGTAAAGTTTATATTTTTAATTCCGATTAGTTTGAATTCTAGTTTATTTTTAATTTGAATGAGTTATTGATCTTAAATCTATTAGTTTAATTGGACTTGTAAGGTAAAGTTTATATTTTTAATTCCGATTAATTTGAATTCTAGTGTATTTTTAATTTGAATGAGTTACTGATCTTAAATCTATTAGTTTAATTGGACTTGTAAGGTAAAGTTTATATTTTTAATTCCGATTAGTTTAAATTCTAGTTTATTTTTAATTTGAATGAGTTATTGATCTTAAATCTATTAGTTTAATTGGTCTTGTAAGGTAAAGTTTATATTTTTAATTCCTATTAGTTTAAATTCTAGTTTATTTTTAATTTGAATGAGTTATTGATCTTAAATCTATTAGTTTAATTGGTCTTGTAAGGTAAAGTTCATATTTTTAATTCCGATTAATCTAAATTCTAGTTTATTTTTAATTTGAACGTGTTACCGATCTTAATTCTTTAGTTTAATTGATCTTGTGAGGAAAAGTTTACATTTTTAATTCCAATTAGTTTAATTCTAGTTATTCATGTGTTTCTTAAAATCTAAATGTTAGTTTTTGGATGAAAATTTTGTTAGTTTATTTGATTGGGAAGTTATAAATTTGTTGCCTTAGTGATTGTTGGTCAATTTTTTTTTTGAGGGCCACTGGAAACCCATGAAGGTTGGCCTTTACTCTCACCACTTTAATTGACAAGATTTCCTAAAATCTTTATTTTGTGATCTTTGTTTCCTTTTGTTTTGATTGATATTTTGTTTTCTATTTTTGTTATTTTAAAAATTAATTTCCTTTATTTTAAGACAAAACTCTTTTTCTCAAAAAAAAAAAAAAACCTTTTAAAAGATTTTTTTAAAAAAAAATTCATTTAAAGCCTCTAGAATCAAAATCTCTTTTCTATTTAAAAAAATAACATGCAACCATATCTTAATCGGTTTGCATCCTTCTCAATTTTCAACAAAAATTTTGGTTTTAAACAAAACGCGAATCAAAGCTTGTGGTCCCAAAATAAAATGGGACAATTTTAGGCTAAATTCGTGTATATTAATTTGGGGAATCGGTGAAACCCCTACATAAGAAAATCTTTTTCAAAATTTATTTTTTCTACCACCCTGCTATTTATTGTAATTATATTTACATTTTTCTTTTTAGGAATTGTATACAAGATATGTATGATAATTAATTATTCCATATTCTGATAATTTTTGCTAATTAATTAGATAAGCATGCTAGGATTTATTATTTATTATTTATTATCTAACCCCCATGTCTTGAGGAAGCACATTAGGAGTTATATATGCTATCTAGGTACGTTCCCTAATACCCACTTTCTAAACCTTATGAATATGATTGTCGTTGTGTACTATGCCCATGCTTGCTATCCTGTTTGATTGCCTTGATATATATTTGATGATTGTTTGATCGTCCTTGATAAAATGCATGTCGTGTGTCATATTTTTTAATTAACCATTGATGTTTTATGATAGCGCTTAAGAAGTGGTTCAGGTACGCACCCTAACTCTCCTTTATTGTGATTGATCTCCTTATTTAGCATGCTACTTTTCTGAAATCACCTAACTTACTTAGGTATTTACAATTAATCAATTAATTGCCACATAACCCCCAATTTAGTCAGTAGAGACCTCTTTAGGGCTTAGAGGGGTGCTACCTTCTAGAGGTACCTTCCCAATAAGTAACCTGATCCCCAGACTTAGACTCGGGTTTTTCAAAGACACGTTTTTCCAAAAATTATGGATTCATTTTTTTAGGGTTTTATTTCTTGTTTTATTTTCCCTTTAAAATAAAAATAAAATAAGTGGCGGCTCCAACTTTTCCAAAACTAAATAATTTTTCATAAATAAAAAGCGAGTCTCGCCGATCGAGTGGGGACGCACGTGAAAAATGCGGGTCCACAACGTGGCTTGTGCACATCACACGTGATTCTCGTGCGGATCTCGTGCATGCAACCCGTATAATTCTAGTGCGCTTCTTGTACACCCAAGATCTTCCGCCCAATGACTCTTCCTTATATATAGGCACTAAGATGGTGGAAATCTCAATGGTAGAGGTTAAGGTCACTTAACTTAACCCAAAAAGGTTGCTAATTGATTAATTAACCATATAAGATTCTAATTAGTCAATTAGCCCAATCCAAAGGTATCCCTCACTTATCCTTGTGCAACCTTGCGTAATTACCAAAAAGCCCTTATGCATAAAAGTGAACTAAAAACTCATTTAACTCTCATAAATTGTGCTATCAAGTAATATAAGCTTAAAGTGGAAACCAATAGGACCCATAGGAGTACTGGCTCCCTCATAATCAAGTTCTTAAATTGACTCAACATCCCACTATAGAGAGTTAACTATACTTCAATACCCTATGTATATTACAACAGTCTCAATACCCTCTCAAGATTAAGAGTCTATGTAGTATAATAACTTGGTGAATCATGACAACTGATAGCCTTGAGTCATGATACACATGTTAGTCTTGTCCAATGTGCATTACATACACTAGTGCACTCACCATAGGAAACTCATCCCAACGACGAAAACAAGTCATCCATCCAATTAGGAAGTAGCGCATTATAATCTCTATTGGATTGCCAAAATCCATAAACCAACTATGAACAACTTATCTACTTACAAGGAACCCATGACTTGTATCTTTTGTGCAACTCTTAATGCACTCAAGTCATGTACAACATAATATACATAGATTGAATGCTCAAATCAGTGTAAGTACACCAAAAGGATAGTAAGGGGATAGTTAAGTCTAACTTTGTTACATCATGTCTTGTTTTTAAGGGCTCAATCCCAACGAGAATTGCATTGATGACAACATTAAAATGTCTACTAACTATCTCCTCATAATGAATGAATCGAAAATTTACAACTCGATTCTTTGTGTGATGGACTAAATGTTAGGATTGAGCCCTTAAAAGAAAAACATGATGTAACAAAGTTAGACTTAACTGTCCATTTGTTATCGTTTTGGTGTATTGATATTGATTTGAGCATTCAACCCTTATCTTGTACATTGTACATATGCATTAGGAGTTGCATAGAAGATATAAGTCATGAGTTCTTTATAAGTAGATAAGTTTTTCACAATCGGTTTATGAATTTGGGTAATTCAATAGAGACTATAGTGTACCGCCTTCTAATTGGAAGGATGACTTGTCTTGGTCGTTAGGATAGGTTTCCCATGGTGAGTGCACTAGTGTATGTGATGTAGATTAGATAGGACCTATGGTGAATCATGATACGAGGATATCATTTGTCATGATCGACCAAACTACTATACTGCTTGGACTCTCAACCTTGAGAGGATATGGAACTTGTGTTAAAATCAATTGGGGACTTTGACTTGTGGGTGAGACCCTAAAATAGTCATATATTCCTATGGATTGAGTCACTATTGATAGGGGTTGGTGACAATAGGTATTTTCAATAGAGGCAATATGATTTCTTAAAGAATTGAGACAGTGTATCCCTTTGGGTGATCTAAGGGACATGTGATCATGAAATTTGTGGCCATAATAATTCCTTTAGTAGAATTTGACAACTCTTTGAAGTTGAAGTATGTCAGTTGATTACATAATAAGTGGGATATGTAACTCAAGGATTTGAGTGGAAATCTAAATAGGTGATAACACTACCTTACTAGATTATAGATGCCAATTCATGGGGAGACTGCATATAATGGATAGTAAGTCATAGACCCAAGCTTTGTTTTATTATTATTTACATGGAGGAATAGAGTGCAATTGATTCTCTTTAGTAGAATGTTGAATAAACTTCATAATTGGATTCCAAGGGAATTCGTACTCCTATGGGCCCAATAGTCCCTACTCTGAGCTCATATGCCATGATGTCACGGTTAATGAGGGTTAGATTAGCTATAGGTTCATTCTTGTGCGTACAGGTGTTTTGATGGTTACGGAATGTTGCATAAGGGATAATGAACAAGGTCTTTGGATTAAGCTAATTGATTAATTAGATGACCAAATGTATTAATTAGTTAGGACCCGTTTTAGGTTAGATTAAGCAACACAAGTCTTGATGGGCTCAAGTCACTTAAGCTCAGTAGGCAACCCTATAATTACCCCTCTTAAAGGGTTAGAGTTTCCTAATGACTTTAGTTAGTTGTTTTCCACCTCCATAGAGAGAGAGAGAAGGAGAGAGAGAGAGAGAGAAATAGCCAAGGTTTCCACATTTCTAAAGCCCACACTTTTGAGTGTTAAAATCGTGGTTCAAGACATTGGGTGCATGAGACTTCCAGACTATTCAAACATGTTCTTCACCATAAGAAATTAATGTGAAAACTTTCAGATCCAGGTATGAGGTTGATATATCTAGATCTATAGTTAATAATGGTTTTTATTGTCATTTCATTATGCTACGATAGATTTAGAGATGACTAGGAATAGACACATGCACCCTACGGGATCTAAGGCATGGAAATGGAGTAATCCAGGGTTCCCAACACTAAAATATGCAAAAACATTGCAATTTGTTCCTTAACACGTATGATTGTTGTGTCATGAAGATGACCCATAGAGCAAAGAAGGGAACATAAGATCCTAAAGGTATGCATATCCATCCTAAGCTATTCAATGCAAGGTCTATCATCCGTGTGAATAAGTTGTTGTAAATTTCTCATTTGTAACTCAAACCTATCCTTTACTCTTCTCTTGAGGACATATTTTTTGTAATGTCTTTCTACAATGAGATTTATAATGGTTACTATGAATGTAACCATTAACATGTTAAACTTCAAGTTTAGTAAATAATGAAGACTTCTAAATCCTCACTTGCATTAGTCATATCTGAAAAAATATCAATAAATGTAAAAAAAAAAAAAAAAAACCATTTAATGAACTTAGAAAACCATGAGGAAATGAAATCATTCTGTAGACCCTCCATTTTGTCCTCCTAGCAAATATCCTATTAGGTATTTGTCCCGTATTTTACAGTAATTCCCTAGTGGCCAATTACTACTCGTGTAGCCTATCTTTTCTAAGCCACCTTGGGGACTTTGGTTGAGGGATTTATCTATCCCCATTGTGACTCTTGGTAACCCTAATTTAGACTTAGGTTCACTTAGACACCTTAGGATCACTTAGACACCTCAGACCCACTTAGGCACCTTAGGATCACTTAGGCATCTTAGGTCCACTTAGGCACCTTAGGTTCACTTAGACACCTCAAGCCCATTTAGACTTAGGCCCACTTAGGCACCCTAGGCCCACTTAGGCACCTTAGGCCCATTAGGCACCAACTTAGGTCCACTTAGGCACCCTAGGCTCATTATGCACCACCCTAGGCCCACTTGGGCACCTTAGGCCAACTTGAGCACCTTAGGCTCACTTAACCACCTAGGCCCACTTAGGCACCCTAGGCTCATTAGGCACCACCTTAGGCCCACTTAGGAATCCTAAGCCCATTTAGACACACATGGCCCATTAGGCATGACTAGCCCACTTAGTTTTACCAGTCTTGCCTAGGTCACCTTTTAGGCACATCTTACATGATTGCATGACTTTATGGCTCACATTTTTGCATGGCTTGCATGACTTTCCTTTTTATTATTATCTATTTAGCCATTTTGTATATTACCTTGTGTATTTTTTTTTTTTTTTATCATTTCATAAAACACTTATATTCAATCTGATAATTTTGTAAAATACTTTCATTTATTTGAATCTAATAATTTTATAAAACACTTTAAATATAATCTAATAATTTTGTTTAATTTAATCTAATAATTTCATCAAATACTTTTAGTTAATCTAATAATTGTATAAAATATTATATTTTTTGTCAATTCAATAATTTTTTACTCATTTCCTAAAACACGTTTTTTTAATTTAACCTATCAACTTTGGAATTTTTTAGGGAGATTTATCAATGGGGAGTTTGGCTTCTTTAGGAAAGGAAACTTGGAGGTTGTGATTGAGAGATATTCAGTCCACGTTTGAAAAAAAATAAAGAAAGGAAAGAGAGGCCCGGGATGGAAAGATAGTGTGAAACCAAGGTTTGGTTAATCTTGATTTTGATGATAACAAAACAAGGTTTAGAACTAATGATCATATTTCAAGTGTGATTAGGCAAGACGATTTCCAAAGTGGTAATCACAAAGACAAATCAAGCCAAGGAGAAATCATGAAGAAGAAAACCACCTCAAAGAGAAGAGTTTTTCAAGACTAAAGCTTCATAAGATCTCTTTGTAAGGTTGTTGGTGCACTAGGACTTTCATGCATTTCATTCTTTATTTATGCACCAAAATCATCCAAGAGTAATATTGTTTTCAATATCTTAAGAATTGGATGATTTCATGTTTTCAACTAAAACCTTGTGTTAAATGATTTTCAAACTTGTGCTAAAAGGTTTTAAGTTGAAAAAAGTTGGGTGTTGAGCCAAAAAATGGCTTAATCGGTTCAACTGGTTGTGCTCGTCCGGTCGAGGACCGGTTGAGGGAGGCCAAAAAGTTTCTCTCTCTCCCAATGGCCTTCTTTTCCCGGTCAAGGTTGAACCTCAACCGGTTGAGGTCCGGTCGAGGTCCGGTTGAGGTCGGTTGAGGCCTAATGGTCACTTGCCAAGCATTAAATGCTAACGACTAGTCAACCAATCGACCCCTAGCTCGACCGGTCGAACCCCCAACTGCTAGTTTGACTTTTTTCTTCTATAAATAGGCTCAAATCTTCATTGTTTCAAATGCTTAACCTTCCCAAATCTTTCTTGATTATATTTAAGCCTTAGAAGAGTATTTTTGAGTGCACCATTATTTCAAAACTTGCATATCTTTAGTGCACCATTCAATCCTAGTTTTTCTTATATCATTTGAGCTTAAGGTTATTGAGCTAGGATTTTTGAGAGGTCATTCATTTGTAAATCTTTGAGAGGAAGTTTCTCAAGTGTGAGGTATCACTTGAGGGATTGTTCAAGAGTGGGATATCTCTTGAGAAGTGTAAAGGGTGCTTGGAGCCAAAAGTCCAAGAAGGTGAATTGGAACCATAATCCAATTGTATTGCTTGAAGGCTTGGTTTGGAAGCCTTGGATTAGTGGAACCTCAAGCTTGGGATTGAAGCTAGAAGAGAGTGGATGTAGGCCGGGTTGTGCCGAACCACTATAAACTCTTGTATTTGCATTCTCTCTTCCCTACTCTTTAATTTATATGCTATTGTCTATATATTGATTATTATATACTTACATATAATTCTCTTTTGCATTCACTTGTTTAAATTTGTGAAAAGAGACCATCACCCTATTCACCCCCCCTCTAGGGTGATTACTATAGGTTGGATTAGCCTTAAATTCCTAACAAATAGGAAGATGTTTTTTTTCAGGCCATGATGTTTACAGAGAGTAAGTCCACGTTCAAGGAAGATGGGGAAAGTGCAGCCGCATGATTGATGGAAAGAAACATGATTTCTCAGGCGAAGAGGAGCATACATGAGGAGAATTGATAGAAAATTTTTTGAGGGGCTGAATGAATCTGACTTTCGGGAAAGATACAAAGAGGTTTTGAAAGGCATTATGGGGATTTTGAGGTATGAGATTCAGAGTTTTATAAAAAAAGAAAGAGAGTTTTCTGGAAGGAGGATTCAATCGAAAAGTGGAAGAGGAGAAGAGAACATTTTTTTTTAAGGGATTAGAGGCTGCCGTTTGGGGGGAGATCGACAGCCACACCAGAGAGAGAGAATGTTTCAACGCGTAGAGAGGTGCAGCCGCACCATTCTGGAGCAAGAAGGGAGCCATTCAGATTGAGAAAAGTAAAGGTGCAGCCACACCATTTTGGAGCAAGAAGGGATGGGTTCTAAGTCAGCCGCACCATTGAAGCTTCGGGGAAAGAACGACTACCTCTGATACCACGCACCATTTGGATTGTTTTGGAGCACGCATTGTTGGTTGATTTTTGATTCATCCTATCATCCCACATGATTGCCACTTCGAGAAGCATACAACTCACGCACCCCACCAGTTGTGTGAGTTACTCCTTTCATATGGGCATTCTTTTGAAAATTTTAAGTTTGGTTTCAATGCAATTTGGATTTATTATGTTGAGTTAAGAGACTTTGATTTTTTTTTTAACTAGTTTTAGTTTAGATTTGTTTTGTCAAGTGATGGCAGCTAAAAGAGGGAAGTCGTCTTTTGAAAAGGAAGGTCTTCAGGTCGAAGCTAATGACATTGAAGTTGGAAAGAGAACAAGGGTTTAGATCTTAATGTGGGTCTTGAAATGGAAGACAGTTCCATTTGGATGACTAGGAACCAGTAGACACTCTAAACATGTACGGTAGTAACAAGAAGATGACTTTATGGGTTGTGGTATTTGAAAATAGGATGTCTTGCATTATTGTGAGTTGATGTTAATCAATTTTATTAGTAGTCTCTTTCTAGGACCTGATCCAATTCTGTTAGATTGAGGGCTGATCCAAGTTAAACCAGATTTCTTCTAGGAACTCTATATTGTCAACAATCAGGCTCAACGTAATTGCATTGCCCATCATACTTCTAATAAAGGTATAAGAACCTTAAACCCAGGAAATATTTGGTCGGTATACACATCCTAATCACCAACTAACAACTAGAATATTATTAAGATCATTACGATCAGCTGAACAGGGATTTTCTTGCCATTGATCCATGGCCATAAAATAAGAACATACATTCATCTTTGAAATCAAACGAATTCCAAGAATACTACTGTGATTTGACTTGCTACTGATTCATCTCCACAAAATGGATGGTAATCTCTATGACTCTTCAAAAGACACGTGCTTCCTATTCCCGATACCATTTGGCTACAAATACCTGACTGTTTCTTAGTGGAATCATCATCCTCTTTGCTGTTTAGGATAAGAGGTACTTCATGGGACCCACTAAAATTCCTCTTCAATTCTTTAATAACATCAAAATTGCAACTACCCATCGTGAGTTTATTGTTGACTTTGTAAATCTGAATTTTATACCTTGTGGAGGACATTTTCCTAACGCAACAACATGGCCATTTTGAGAGGACAATTCTAGTGGTGCAAAAATTTTCAAAAACTTTTTTTTTCCTTGCTGCCAATTTTCATTCAGCCACTAACCCTTTAGATTTAAAATTCGTTTTAGCAAATTTAGAATGTTTTTAAAAATTTTCCAAAACTTGCATGACTTTCCTCACTTCTTGGACTTGAATTTAAAGTTTCGTTTGAGTTAGAAAGCCATTCTAAAATAGAAGATATAAATGAATATTTAGGGGGACTCCATTTTCACCCAGTTCTAAACACCTGAGATATTTTTGAAAAATAAAATACCAGAAGACCTTTTCAATTTGATTAAATATTTTTTCTCAATTATAGGCTTCTTGAAATTGATTTATATACATAAAATATTAAAAAATATGCCTCTTTGAGGGAGATATGATTTTTCAAATTTGTACCTATTGTGCATGATGGAATCTGGACATCTAATTAAGTTGGAGAGTTTTAAAAATATTTTTGAGCTCTAACCAACCCTAAATTTGTTTTCTTTGTGACATAGACACCTTGAGTAATGTATGTGATTTTTTTTTACGAATTTATGTGATGTCTTATTATTTTTAAAATTTTCGTTTATGCATGTCACCATTTTTTACCTAATCTGGACCTTCTGGAACTTTTAGGTGTCTTTGCTGCAATTTGTCATTTGAATGAATGTTTGGATTTTGGCATCTTGTTCTATATATGTAGGCATTGCTTCTTGAAATTTTTTGTGATTAAATTCCACTCCAAGACATTTTTTTAGCAATTGTTTTATGATGTTCCCTTTACTATATGCATACTGATGATCATGTATTTTGCCTAAATTTATTATTTATTTTTAGGGCCATTTGACTTATTTTGGCTTAGTTTTGGTTTTAGTACTGTATATTAGACACTATGAATATGTTACATAATTTATACTTGTCCTAACCACTCTAGCATTTTTGAAGGAATCTTATGAATCATGCATGTTATCCAGGTATACTCTCTATAACTTACTTTTCAGAATTTTATGAACATGCATGTTGTTGTGAACCATATCTATATTTGATTCCATCCTTGGGTGTCTAGATGTCTGTTCAATTTGCTTTGATTAGATGCATGTCGTGTGCTATATTTTTGTGCTAACTTTGATGTCTTTTGATAACGCTTAAGGAGTGGTCCAGGTACGCATCCTAACTCTCCTTTATGAGTATGATTGGTTTTTCTTGTTTGATATGTTAGTTTTGAAATCACCTTTGCCTACCTAGGTACCCTCAATTAATCAATTGATTGCCACATTTTCTTCAACTTATTTAGTACAAACCTTTGTAGGGATTAGAAGGGTGCTACCTTTTAGAGGTACCTTCTCAACAAGTAAACTGATCCCTGGACCTAGACTTGGGTTTTTCAAAGACATGCTTTTCTAAAAACTATAGAGTTATTTTTTAGGGTTTTATTTCTCGTTTTGTTTTCCCTTTAAAATAAAATAAAATAAGTGGCGACTCCGACGTTTCAAAAAATATAATTTTTCATAAATAAAAGTGAGTCTCACCGATCCAATGGGGACGCACATGAAAAATGAGGGTCCACACATTCATTTTCAATTTACACAATAGTTAAATAATATATTAAAAGGCAACCAAGCCAGTATCCTCCATCAAATATGTTAGCCCAAGGGTTCTCCTAATCGGGTTTTGATGATAACAAACCATGATTAAGTAACTAATTGGTTTAATGTTTAAGAATCTCAGGTATAAACTCGAAAATTCATTAAAGGACCAAATGGATACAAGATCGAGACACTTGGAAGACTTGTGATCATAGGAAACTAATGTAAGGTGAATGCATGAGTGCACTTAGGATTTTCATACGATTCATGCATCCAAGGATTGAAATATCGGTTTTTACGGATATATCGGTACTTCAATTTTACGGATATATCGGAAATATCGGAGAAATATCGGTGGATATTTTTTCATAAATATCGGTGGAGTGAAAATTATTTAAAATTAATAGGAATGCTTGAAAAAACTTCAAAAAATGATAACATAAGTAAGAATACACATTTTAAAGTTATCTTGTAAGTGTAATTGATATATATATAATTAAGAAGAAAAATATCGTAAATAGAGATATATTGGTAGATTCGATATTTGAATTTTAAAAATAATATATATGAATTTTGAAAGTGTATAAAGTTAAAATTGAGTTAAGAAATATGAGATTGCAATAGTCCTTATACTAAGAAAGATATCGATGTAGTTTCAATATATTATTAGATGAAGGGAGTTCATCTTGTTGAAGACAGTATTTATTTTAAAAATTTTAAAATATTTTTATTAAAACATATTGTATTATATTTTAAATGAAAAATTAAATTAATTTATATAAAATATCTTATTTGAGATTTAATTTTTAAAATTTTATTAAAAATATGTGATAATAACTTTTTCTATTAATATTAATTTATTTAATAATAAAAATAAAGGTTGATAATTAATAATTATTTATATAGAGAGTGGAAAATTGTTCTCATGATTTTTTTACATATTTTATTATATTTTAAATGATAAATTAAATTAATTTATATAAAATATCTTATTTGAGATTTAATTTTTAAAATTTATTAAAAAATGTGATAACAACTTTTTTTATTAATATAAATTTATTTAATAATCCAAATAAAAGTTGAAAATTAATAATTATTTATAGAAAATTGTTCTCATGTTTTTTTTATTTTTTATTTTTTATTTTTTTATCTCCCCTAAATCTAAAAATAAAAAAGGCACCCACTTCTCTCTCGGGCATCAAGAACCCTTTTCTGAAGGTGTCTTCCAGCGAGAGAATCCCTAAAAAGCCCTATTTTCCTCTGCTACTCTCAAATCTCAATCCTCGCAGGTACTAATCTAATCATGTTATTATTATTTTTTTTTTTGCAACCCCCGTTTGATTCCCAAGAAAATCCATCCCCATTCGATTTCCGGGAAAATTCATCCTCGTTTGATTTCCGAGAAAATCCATTCAAAACTCCCAAAGAAAACCAAAAAAATTGCTTTTCTTTTGCTCCCTGTGTTTTCTGGATCTGTTTTAGGGGTCTCTTTGCTGTTGTGCCATTGGATTTAAATTTCACGAACCCTAAATCCACGATTTTTGAGCCAGGCTGAAAAACACAACTGCGCGGGCTGGACTGGTAGGAAATATCGCGATTTTTCTCCGATTTTTCGGTGCTTCACCGATATTTCGCCGATATATCGGCGATTTTGTCGATTTTTGGCCGATTTTTCCGTCGATCGATAATCGGTGCCGTTTATCGTTTCCATGCCGCCCGATAACCGATATTTCGACGAAATATCGGCGACATTTTCCGATTTTTCAATCCATGCATGCATCTTAGAAAACTCGGTTTATTTTTTAAAATGTTGATTTCATTAAAACCCGAGTTTTTAACTAATTTACTTTAGGCAAAATGTTTCAAAATTGGGTTAATAATTTACCTAAAGACCTTGCCTAAGTGTTAGAAAAGAAAGGAATAAAAAAATAGGTTTTTCGGGGCCAAAAAAGCTCAACCGGTCGAAACTATGGCCAATCGGTCAACCGGTTGAGGAACCGATCGACCGGTTGAGGTTGTCCGGTCGAGGACCGGTCGAGGAAGGTCAAAAACCTTCTCTCTCTCCCAGTAGCCTTCTCTTCCCGGTCGAGGTCCCGTCGAGGACCAGTCGAGGTCCAGTTGAGGCAACGATAACTTGTCATGCATTAAATGCTCCAACGGCTAGTGAACCGGTTTATCCCTAGCTCGATCGAACGAGGTTGCTTTTTGCAGTTTTTGACTCCCGAGCTTAGAAACCTATAAATTGAGAGCTCCACTTCATTTATTGACAAGAGAACACTTGCATTCAAAGCTCACCTACCTGTTCTTGATCAAAAAGCTCTCATTTCTTTCATAGTGCATTAAATCACCACTTGCATATCCTTTAGTGCACTCTTGTTGTCATCCTAGCTTTGTCTTGTATTTGAGTCATCTTTAAGCTAGGTTGAGTGATTATATTTTGTAACAATCTGAGTGTTAAAACCTTTAAGAGGGTTGAATCTTGAAGAGGTTGTGTAAGAGCCCATTGGAGCCAGAATCCAAGTTTAAGAAGATTGGAAGCTTGGTTGAAGCTTCAAGTTAGTGGAACCCTCTCTCGGTTAGGAGGTTGAGGAGAGTGAACGTAGGCAAGGAAGTGTTGAACCACTATAAACCCGAGTTTGAATTCTCTCAACTCTATCTCTTTACTTTACTTATATTTTGTTTAATTTTTTTGTGATTGAAAAGATTTTAAAAACCTAATTCACCCCCCCCCCTTTTGGGTGTTTTTTTTAACTAAACATAGCCTTTGTTTTCTCAAAATATAATCTACTTGTTAGCATTCCCAATCGTCGTTCAAAATTCAGTTTCTAGCTTATTTTAGGAGTTAAAAAAATAACGACAAAATATTTTAAAAAATATTTTGTCATTCCTGAGGTAATATTTATTTGGAAAGGCATGAATTACAAGGTTCTTTCGTCACTCCACCATTATTACCAAGGTAATATTTATTCAAAGAAAAAGAGAAAAATACACATACAAGAAACTCTCTTATTGAAAATTTCAAGCTTGAAGATTTGAATTTCTCCATTTGCATTTACACTTTTTCTTTCTTGTGTTATGGGTGGTTTTGGTTGAATTCTTGTAGTTGATAGACCATATAGAGACAAATCCTTACTTCACGAACCAAATTTTTTTTTTCCAAGAAACCCATATTTAGGAATGATGATTTTAATGCATCAATGGACTATAATTATATGACTTGTTTGGCTTTATGTACTATGTCATAGAAATGATGACAATGTATTAGTATAATGCACCATATTCTTCACATGCTTGTTCTTTTAATCATACTAAAAAAATTTCAATCCCTTGTCTTTTACTATCAATTTCCTCATCAATTTTGCTCAAGTTTCAAAATATTTTTTTTTCCATTTTTCACAACTTTTCCCCTCTTTTAAATTTGGAAATAATATTATATGGGTGTTAGAAGTAAAAAAAGTTGAGTCATTTATAAAGCATTTCCTATTGACCTACTAACTTTTTAGGCAACTAAAGAAACATTTCAATAGAGAAAGAAGGTTAGGAATCTCAATGGAAAACAATGGAAGTATAGAAAAATAGTGCATATTCAAGGGGCCCCCATACAAATATAGTAGTTTTGAAGTTGTTGAACATAATAATTAAAAAATTAATTGATTGGGAGTTTGTTTAGAGTTTTAGAAATTCAAAAACTTTCATTGAATGTCATATTCCAAGCCTCCAAACAATGGTTAGATCCTTGGAATCCTCTTTGTGTCAAATACAAGAGGAATCAAAAGAGGGAATAAGGTTTGATTAAAAAAAACTTATCATATGTCATATCCCTCCATTCAACACAGGAAACCTTTTACTCCATTATAGTAGAAAGATGCTAGAAAGCAATTGTTAGAATAAAATTTGGGCCATAATAGAAAAACACTAGGATCGTGTGCTTTTGTCATTGAGAGTGATAGTTGAGGGTAGTGATGTATGAGGGCTTAAAGCCTTAAAGGTGGATTCCACTAAAACACCCCCTTTCACGCTTTGTTGCCTTTGTCTCATTACCAAACAACATAGAATTCAAACCCACATTCCCACCCACTCACTAAAAGCCTCTTTGACTCTACCTCCATATCTAAAACAACACTACTCTCTTTGTCTACACTGAAAAAATGTATGAAAATTGCAAAAATTCAAAGCAAAGTCCCTAAATTATCTTGCTAATTTCTTTTGAGATTTCCTAAATTGCTGCCAAAGAATAGATATTGATTGATTTGATGTTTCTAGTTCCAATCAGTTTGGGAGTGGATCATAATTCATCAAGAATATATGGAATAATTTAATAGATAATGTGCCAATGGCCCAACAAGTAGCCAAAAGAGTCTAGAGTTTCTTCATCACATACCTATTAAATCCAGATGATATTGAATGACTTATGGCCTAGAGAAGTAAACAAATCCTAAAAAGTTTGAAATTCTGAATACTTAACACTTAACACTAGTTGTACAAAGTAAATGCAAGAAAGCTAAGAAGAACATATAGATTCACAAAAAACCAATTGGAACAAAGGACAAAATTCAAAACCCCAAATTCATTTCTTAGCCCCACATTTGATTTACAATAAAAACAAAAAATAAATCATAAATAAATAAGCTAAAAATAGACCTGAGTTCCCCAAAGAACAAATAGAAAACCTCATAGTTAGGTGACTAAAAATAAATTAAAGAGAAAATCTAAAATAATAAATTATGAAATCTAAGGAAAAAAAAAACCCTTGAAAGATTCTCAGGAAATGAAACACTTACCTTCAACCATCCAAAGCTTCACTGGTGGTTGGAGACAAGTAACCCTCTCTTAGAAATCCTCTGATTTGCTTAGAGCTCATCTATCACAAATGTCGGCTTGTATCGGGTTTAGTCTTTTAAGAGGAAATGAGATGAGATTTTTTAATCCTTGGATAAGTATGTCCCATGTTAATGCATGAGATTTTTAAATCCCTTGTATGAAGGATTAAAAATGAGCTCCGGATGAGTAATCCTGCCTCATTTCCTATCCAATTACAATCCAAACATGGGATTAGAATTTTAAATCTTACCCTCTCTTGAAGAAGCCACAATTACAAAATTTGCAACTTGCAAATTTTTATTTGTTCGAGTATGTAAATAAATTGTGAATATGGTCCAAGTAATAAATGCCCAAGTTTCTTTTGGGTCCTAATTCCAATATGACCCTCATGCCTCTTTAACCCACAGTGCTCCCAAAAGAATACCTATGGTTAAATTAAATGGTTCTATTTTTTAATCTTTCTGACTTGCTCATACAAACAAAGGTCAAAAAGATTGAAAAAATCAATCATTCACAACCATTGATGAAGGATTCCTCGAAAAAGTTGAGGCTTAGTAATCCTTTTTAAAAATCAAATGGATTGGGTCTTATACATATGTGAGGTTAGACTATTTGGTTGATTGTATTATACTGTAAGATATGATAAGAGAGAGAATACTATATCGTATCTCATTTTTGGTTGGTGATGAGATATGATAATTTCTCTCGTTACTTATACTATCTTATATTCAACTAAACATGGGAAATAGATAACTGGTGGAATGTATTATTTTTATTTATCTTTCTTAATATCCTTTTTCATATGTGATATGTTTATCTTATACTAAGATATGAGATATACATATCTCATGTATCATAATTTTTTTTTTATATTTTTATATACTTATTTTGTAAAATAAAAATTTTCATTATAAATTAAATTTATGGTTAAAAAATAAAAAATATTTTTTTTATAAAATATATTATAAAATAATATATATATATATATATATATATATATATATAAATTTTATATGTCGAATAACATAATATAATTTTTTATTTATAATATTTAAATATTTTAATTACGAATATTGTTAAACATAAGAGAAAATTTATTTTTTTAAGTAAAAAATATTAGAATATAATATAATTTTTATTTTAACCATCAAAAAATATATTTCATGTCATTTTTTTTATTCATTTCATAAACTAAATATAATATAATATAATATAACATAACATATTCTATGAGATATGTTATTTTAAGCTATCATGTGCATTAAATATAATATTTAAGTATATTATATCTTATTAGAAATTATATTTTACTATATGGATTTTTTATTAAATGAGATATAATATCCTAAAATATACATATTTTATCTCATTCTGTCACCCAAACATAATTTTAAAATTTTTCATTTTTCTGTTATATCAATTCAAACAAAATATAAAAAAAAGTTAAATTAGTTATGAATATAGTTATAATAGTCTTGAGATATTAAATAAACTTTAAAAAACATGATTTGTGACAGGGTTTGTAATCAGGAGGAAAATGAGTTCAGCAATAAAGAGCTCTCACGTAAGAAACCCAAATTTGATCAATAGCATGATAAACAGTAGTTGAAACAAAACCACACACTTCAATTTCAGTGTGATCTGTCTCTACAGCTCTTATACACTTGCATTCTTTCAAACTCTTATGAAGAACAATACCCATTGATTTCTGGAGTATTGTTCATCCGCTTTTTGGCAGATGGAATTAACCCATTATGCCTCTTGTTCATCACATTATCTTCCCAAGTTGCTCTCTCCTCACAAGCCTCCCCAATGGTGGAATCCAACTCCAAGAGGCAAAAGCTCAAACAATTGGTCTGCAAAACCCTCCAACATGAGATTCTCCAAGTGGGTCGTTGCTGCTGTAGGTAGTGGGGCTGAGGCCGAGACTGTGGTCGTGGAGAAGCCCAAATTACAGCCGTTTCTGGTGTTCGAGGGTTGTCCCGCTCCGTTGGGTGCCACTGCTAGAGACGGTGGGGTGAATTTTGCGGTATACTCGGGCAATGCTGTTTCGGCGACTCTTTGTTTGATCAGTGCTTCTGATTTGGAAGAGGTGTGTGGATGGTTTTTCCATGTGGGTTTTACTTCTGTTGGAATATTTTTTATTTTGAATTTGATGCTTAGTGAATTGAGTTTGAGGGGATTGGATTTTGCAGGGCTTTTTGTTAGAATGTAATTTTCAGAACTTATTACCTAATATAATATATGGGTAGAGTTTGAATTTAACTATGATGGAGATGTTTGCTTTAAGTTGACTTAATTGTTAGGTATGCAACAACCCTACGGATTGGGAAATAATGGCTCAGTAAATGAACCTGCGACGAGTGTGTTTGCGAATGCCTGGGGATGAGTGTTGCCTCACGATGAGTGTGAGGACAACTCTGGATGAGTGTGATATCAAATGCCATAAGAAGATTAACTTGACGTGACTTGCAGTCAATTAATTGGTTTTGGTTTTAGATGAGATGTCTAAACCTTTGGGCCTAATAAGTGGTATCAGTCATGGGGGCATAATGTTGGGGAAATGACAGATCAAGAAATAACCCCCAGGATGGGTGTAAATGCCTGGAGGAGTGTGGACCTTGGGATGAGTTTGATATGACATGGCTCAACTGATGAGCCCAAAAGTGGTATCAGTCATGGGTTTTCACGAACAGTTTTGTATAGTACAATTTTGAATTTGAAATGCTGTTCTTTTGATTTAGTGTGATCTCTTCTATTTTTTGAATTGGGTTCAGTTTCTTAAACTCTATTTTTCTTGGGTTTTGGCTTGAAAATCCCATTCAGTTTTATTTTCTTTGGCTTTTATTTATATTTTTTTATTTTTTTGGATTAGTTTGTTAGTGGATTTGAGTTTGTTTGAGTGACTTTGTTATTGAATTAAGCATAGTCTGCTATTAGAATGTGGGTTTCAGGACTAGTCTTCTAAAAGATTATATGGGAACAATTTGGATTAGAATGCATTAGAGATATTTTCTTTTAGTTGTAGGCTGATTTCATCAATCCTTGGGATTGCATTCGGTACAACAGATGATTTTAACTCTGTGATTGACACAGTCCTTTATCTCTGCAAAGTCAAAAATTTTGTCACACTGTCCAGTGATTTGATTATAACTTGGTGAGAACAATGATGAAAACATGCTAGATCATTTTTCTCATTGTAGTACTAAAGCAGGAAGCTTAGGTTGGTTAGCAGCAATTTTTTTATCATGTTAACATGATATATGAATTTTGAAGGCAAAACATGAGGACTGGATGGGAGCTGAACCCTGTTTTCAATCTCTTTATTTGAATTAGAATTTGTCTGTTGAATGTTGTTTGATTGTCTTGATCTTTTGTTGCAATCTTTTTATCATGTTAACATGATATATGAATTTTGAAGGCAAAACATGAGGACTGGATGGGAGCTGAACCCTGTTTTCAATCTCTTTATTTGAATTAGAATTTGTCTGTTGAATGTTGTTTGATTGTCTTGATCTTTTGTTGCAATCTTTTTATCATGTTAACATGATATATGAATTTTGAAGGCAAAACATGAGGACTGGATGGGAGCTGAACCCTGTTTTCAATCTCTTTATTTGAATTAGAATTTGTCTGTTGAATGTTGTTTGATTGTCTTGATCTTTTGTTTCTCTACCAGTGTGCTCATCATCATGATTTCACATTGACATTTTTTTTGGCTTGTCAAAGAAAATTTGTAGGATAGAAGTAGGTTTTGACTTGAACCCAATTATATGCTTCTGAGAAAGTAGTGGAAGTTTGGTGTTGGTGGTGTCTGGATTTGAATGTAGTTAAGATGGTGGACAAATGGTTAATGAATTCTTTGTTAAAAAAACTATGGTTAGAATGGGATGTTCCTTTTTGTTGGCTCCTTGCCTAGCTAATCAAGTGGTGGGTCTTTTAATCAAAAGGAGGAGTAAAATTCCTGGTGTCTTTTTCTGTTGGAGATCTTTTGCCTCCCTGGGCTATATTTAATGGGTTCCTCAAGATGTTTCTGTAATTTCTTTCAATCATACAGATTGTTTTGACTCTTTTGTTGGGAGATTTTCTTTGTTTTTGTTTTAGTGATTGTACATCATGGGAAGATGTGTTATTAATCCTTCTTGTTTCTTCTTATTAGTAAATAAAATAGTTGTTTCTGAGAAAGAAGTTTATGGCCAGATGACCTGTCACCAGCTGTTTCATCATATTGTCTTAAAAAATCTTTGCCATAGATGTTGGCACTTCCTTTCCGTCTCTGTGATTTAAACTCTGGATGTTTTTGGTTGAGGCATTTTTAACCAGCTTTCTTTTAACACAATACCTGACCTATAAAAAACACGTGGTACACTGGTGGTTATCCATTAGTTTTTATGCTATAGTAAACTTGAATGCTCAATTATATGTTACAAGTTTTTTAGTTTCTAAGTCTGTAGCACAACTAATCATTGCCTTTTATCTGATGCAGGATAGGGTGACTGAGCAGATTTCTCTTGATCCATTGACTAATAAGACTGGAGATGTCTGGCATGTATTTTTGAAGGGAAATTTTGAAAATATTGTGTATGGTTACAAATTTGATGGAAAATTTTCTCCTGAAGAAGGGCACTACTATGATTCATCTCGGCTGCTGCTGGATCCTTATGCAAAAGTTAGTGGCCTGTATAGGGGCATTTGCTTAAAACTTGTTGTAGTGTTTTGTTTGGAATTCTTTTGCTCCTTCCTTTCACTTTAGGACAAGATATCTCCTTGCTTCTGGAACCTAGATTTTATTGTTTTGTATATTTTTGCAATGAGTCAGCACTAATTTTCCTTTCATGTTTGTAGGCAGTTATTAGCAGAGGGGAGTTTGGTATTTTGGGACCTGAAGGTAATTGCTGGCCCCTAATGGCTGGAATGATACCTTCTTCTGATGCTGAGGTACCAAATGAATATGTGTGTATTTTGCAGAACCTAATCAAAATATGCATAGCCACTTCTCACTTCAATAACTCTGCTTTATTTTATGCACATGCTTTACACTCACATATTTTTGGTTGTCCAGTGTTAAATACCCTTCCTAGATTTGTAGAACTTTTGTTTCTGGGCTCTGAAAATGTTTTCCATTCTCCATGTACAACATTTTTAGATATAATCCTGCTTCCTTGGTAAAGTCAGGCTTATCCCTCCCTCTCTTCCTCTCCCTCTCCCTCTCCCTCTCCATTTCTTTTATTTCTAGGTTATACAGATATTTCTACTTTGGAAATTGTCCTTTCTGATCTGCTTCTTGTCTAAACACTATTTCAAGTTGTTTTTTCCCTTCTTGTAGGGGATTAACCACTGAAATTTTCCACAGGGACATATCGTATCCTCTCTAGCTTGCTTGTTTTCCTACCATGATTCTTTGTTGAATTTTGAGTAATTCTCAATCTAAATTGAGTTAAGTCTATAAATATGCTGTCATTACTGTTTATAAACTTGCTTCAGATTAAAAAGCTGTAACTCTGAATCCTTATTCTTATCAAGAACTTTATACTTTCCAATAAAGCCTCCCTTCTGGTTTGGACTTCCTTTCTTATTTCATATTTGGCAGGATTTTGAGTAGATGTGTTTCCAGATCCCAATCTAAAAGATTTTGTATTTTTATCTTTGATTGAATGTATGCCTTGTCCTTCTTCTCCAATAGTTATTTCTTCATAAAGCTTGTTTGAGGTTCTGTGTTATTCAAAAGTTAGTGAAACATCATTTTCAGCATCTTACTGTTGGAAACTGACTTGAAGGCCCTAGAGAATGTTTTCAGTAAAAATAATATCATTTTGAAAGGTTTTGGAAAAAAAATTGGAGCCTCAAGGGTCAAAAGTTACTTTGCATAAATCCACCACTTTTATTTTAACGAATTATTTTAAAAGAAGCTCGATTTTAATTTTAAAAAGGATTTAGTATACTTCTTAGATCTACCACTTTTGTTACTATGTTTTTCATCTTAATTAACATAATTTAGTTATAATAATAAATGAATTATATGTATATTTATGATCAAATATAGTTTAACTTTACCTTAAAAATATATCATAAATAATTAATAATAATAAAATATGGTGAATTATTAAATTTGGTTCATCATGAGTTTTTTTTTTCTCTTTTAGAAAACGTTTTAGGATATGGTGGGTTCTCAAAAAATGTTGAGAAAAAGTTGAAAAAAAAAAAGAACAGGGAAAATCATTTTCCTTGTTTGGACCTTTGGGTGACATGGAAAATGAGATAAAAAAAACAAGAAAAAAAATATTATACTAAAATTTAAAATATTTTCCCAAAAAAGAAGTAAGGAAAGTTTGGAAAAGTGCATTTATTAACAATTTAATTATATTTCTCTCAAAATTTTCATGGATAATTGTCAACTTCTTGATTTGGACAATGCAACACCAAGGCTTCAAGTTTCGTGTGGTGGCACCTTGCACCCGTGAATGCCTAAGGCATGTGGGGAAACATGCATGCACAAGACAAAGGTTGATCACCAAGAAGGTCAAGGAAGGACCATGCAAACTTGGTGGAGGCTTGGAGGTGCAACAAACATTGCTAGCACATAGGGGGCAGTGCATAGCACTTGGGCTAGCATGTGTGGACAGCACATCAGTGGCTTGACATGACAAAAACTCAAGTGTGGGATTTTGGGTGGCTAATAATTTTCCTTCAAATAGGAGGTTGGAGAAGGGGTTTCCAAGTGAAATTTCTTGAAGACAAAAATCAAGGGAAGTGTGGTTGAAGGAAGGGGATAGAAATACTAGTTTTTTCCACAAGATGGCTAACATTCACAGGAGGAGGAACTCGATGGCTCGAGTTAAAATCAATGGTACTTGGTTAATAGAGGAGAATGAGATTAGAGATGGAATGGTTAATGCGTTTAAGGTTTTGCTGTCTACTGCAAGAAATTGGAGACCCGACTTTAGTGGCCTTTCCTTTGCAAGGCTGGAGGCTTTTGAAGCAGCTAGGCTGGAAGAGCCTCTTTATGAAGAGGAGGTTTTTGAGGCTCTTAAGGGTTTTAGTGGAGACAAAGCGCCATTTTTTTTTATGGCTTTTTGGTAGTTTTCTTGGGGGTTTGTGAAGGAAGAGGTCATGGATTTTTTGGTGAGTTTTATGACCATAGCTGTTTTGTCAAAAGTTTGAATGCAACTTTCTTAGTCTTGATCCCAAAGAAAGGGGGAGCAGAAGACTTAAGGGATTTTAGACCAATTAGTTTGGTGGGAGGGCTATAAAAGTAGTTGGCTAAAGTACTAGCAAATAGGTTAAAGCTGGTGGTGGGGAAGGTGGTCTCCAAGGCCCAAAATGCCTTTGTGGAGGGTAGACAAATTTTGGATGCTGCCCTTGTTGCTAATGAAACTATAGACTTGATTTTGAAGAGCAATGAGTGTGCGATGATGTGCAAACTGGACATTGAAAAGGCGTATGATCATGTGAATTGGTCATTCTTGCTTTCAATTTTGAGTATGATGGGTTTTGGGGAGAAATGACTAGGGTGGATGCAGTGGTGTATTTCCAGAGCTAGGTTCTCCATTCTGATTAATGGGACTTCCTTAGGCTTTTTCCAAAGGTCTAGGGGATTAAGGCAAGGGGATCTTCTCTCTCCATATTTGTTTGTGATTGCTATGGAGGCCACTTAGTTGTTTTCTAAAGAGAGCTTTGGATGGGGACTTTTTGACAACTTGTAAGGTGAGGGGTAGAGGTGGCGAAGGGGCCCAAGTGTCCCACTTATTGTTCGGAGATGATACACTTGTATTTTGTGAGGCTTCTCAGGATTAGATGACGTATTTATGTTGGACACTTATGTGGTTTGAGGCCATTTCGGGATTGAGAATTAATTTGGAGAAAAGTGAGTTAATTCCAGTGGGGTGTGTGGAAAATGTGGAGGATTTGGCTGCAAAACTTGGTTGTAAAGTAGGGAGTCTTCCTTCCTCTTACTTAGGATTGCTGTTGGGTGTGACTTTTAAGTCCGTGGCTGCTTGGGATGGTGTGTATGAGAGGTTTCAAAAGAGATTGGCAATGTGGAAGAGACAGTACATTTCCAAAGGAGGGAGAATCACATTGATATGGAGCACTTTGGCTAGTTTTCCTATTTATTACATGTTTGTACTTTATTTACCTAGGACGGTCAGATTGAGGTTAGAGCAGATTCAAAGGGATTTCTTATGGGGAGGTGGGGCTCTTAATAGGAAAACTCATCTTGTAAGGTGGACGACTATTTGCTTAGACAACAAAAAAGAGGGGTTGGGGGTGAAGTGCCTATCTATCCTCAATAAGGCTCTTCTATGCAAATGGAGTTGGAGGTTTGTAATTGAGAGAGGGGCCTTTTGGAATCAAGTGAGAAGGGGAAAGGATGGGGAGGAGCAAGGGGGATGGTGTACTAAGGAAGTGAGGAATGGCCATGGTGTGGGGTGGTGGAAAGCAATTAGGAAGGAGTGGTACTTGGTAAGTAGTAGACTTTCCTTTATGGTGGGTATTGGACGGAGGGTGAGATTTTGGAAGGATAATTGGTGTGGGACTTTACCCTTTTGTGTCTCTTTTCCTTCATTATTTGCTCTAGCCGTCTCTAAGGACGCTTGGGTGGATGATGTGTGGAGTTCCGCTGATGGAGGGGGGAGTTGGAGCCCGCTTTTCTCTAGACCCTTTAATGATTGGGAGGTGGATGAGGTGGACAGATTCTTATTGAGTCTCAATGGGAAGAGTGTTAGCGGGATGAGGAGGATAGGGTGCTTTGGAAGGAGACTAAGTGTGGGAAGTTTTCTGTTTAATCCCCATACAAAGCCTTAGAACCAAGCTCTACAATTTCCTTCCCATCAAATATCATTTGGAAATCTTGTGTGAGTTTTTTTGGGTTGGAAGCAACATGGGGAAGAGCTCTCACTTTGGATCAAATTTAGAAGAGAGGATGACTGTTAGTGAATAGATGTTACGTCTGTCAAATGCATGAAGAATTGATAAATCACATCCTTCTCCATTGTGCCAAGACAAGGACCTTGTGGGAGCTGCTTTTCACTCTCTTTGGGGTGCAGTGGATGCTGCCTGCTTCAGTTAGGGAGACTCTTTTAGGATGGGATGGGTCCTTTGTGGGTAAGAAGAGGAGGGAAGTTTGGAGAGTAGGCCCCTTATGCATTTTTTGGACAGTTTGGAAGGTAAGGAACAAAATTGTGTTTGAAGATGATCCATCCAAAGACTTAAAAGTTCTTTTGTTTGTTTTCTTTGGTCGGAGATGAAATTGTTCATAAAAGATGGTCCTTCGAAGTTAGTTGGTTTCATTGATTGGTTAAGCTCTTATTGAGGGTGGGATCTTTTTTGTTCCTCCTTGCTCACAACTATTTTTGTTCCAGCTGGGTGGGGGTTGGTGTATCCTTTTTGTTTTCTTTGAGTTGCTGTTTTGGCATCTCTTTATAATATATTATTACCTCTCTTTACTTATAAATAAAAAAATAAAAAATAAATATTTCATAATAAATAAAAAAATGTACTACCTAATTTATTGCGTCATCATTTTTATTTTTATTTTTTTATCAAAATCATCTAAAGGAATATAATTGTCATTTTCAGTTTTTCATTAACCATTTAATGAAAAAATTAGTTCTTATAAATGAATTGTGTAGAATTTATTTGGACTTCTAATTTTATTTTAAGTGGTTAGCTCGTTTATCATACACCCCATAGAGTCTTCAACTCAGTCATTTACTTGGCTTTCTCTTAAAAATCAAAATTCTTCTCTACCATGGATTCTCAAAGTAATCCTAAGGCATAAAAGATGAAAAAGATAAGAATTTTGAGTTTCTCTCTATTGAGAAAATATCTTGAGATCCATTTTTGAAATGTTTTGAGGGTTTTCTTCAAAAATCCATGCCATGGAAAAATAAGAGAGTAATGTTTTAGAGTTCTTCAAAACACTAGAAAACCCTTAACCATTCATTTAAATAGTGGTTGGTGCCAGTGTGATCTAACAAGGAGCAAGGAGCATCAGATTGTGGAAAGTTGAGTATTATGGGTAAGTAGGACTGTATTGCAGTTGGTGCATAAATTGCGGTGTTCCTTGTACGAAGTTTCTGAAGTGCTTTCTTTAGAGGTGGCCATGACCCAGTGGTTTTGCTCTGATTTGAATGAGTTTCACATGTGCCAGCATTTGTTTTCTAATTTATATTATCTGCTAGCAGATGAATAATATTTGAATATTGGACAGGGGATTAAACAGATAAAATCAGTACAGGCTTAAAATTAGTTTTATTAATTGTAATTTAAAATTGAAAGTAAAATAAAAAAAACATGTTCTCCCACCTCTCAGTTGTTTCCTGGCTATCAATGATCTAACCACTGGTATCTGCGCATATATTTGATCCAAATATCTAGAAATTACTATGTTTTTCTTTTCATTTTACTGCTCAGAATTCATTAAATCTTGTGACCATTGGATGTTTTCAGTTTGACTGGGAAGGGGATCTACCTCTGAAGTATCCACAAAAAGATCTTATAATATATGAAATGCATGTTCGTGGGTTTACAAGGCATGAATCTAGCAGGACCAAATTCCCTGGTACTTACCATGGTGTAGTGGAGAAGCTTGATCACTTGAAGGTACTTATTTTAGTGCTTAAGAGTTGCCTAGAAGTATTTCTGAGGAAGTTTTGTTTTTGTAATTACAAAACAAGAAGTTTACCTCTTAAAGCAATTTGGTACTAAGACTCTTGTTTGGACCCTATTGATATGTTCTTTGTAGAATGGTTATTCAGACGGGAAAAGTAACTAAATAAATATTTTATTAGTTATCAATAAATGGGGTCTCCCATAAGGATTTTGTTTTATATGTTCAAAATCTGTAGGTTGCCTCTAGTGAGAAGGCAAATTGGATTGTAGGATACAAAGAGGTTAAGATACAAACTGCATGCATACTGGGATGGAATTGCTGCAAGGGTCATATGGCAATGCTTTTGTGGTTCTGGAGAACATCAAGTGTTTTCATTTTTTCTGCTATAGAGGTGGTATCATTTTGGGCTGGTACATCTGGAGTAGCAGCTTGTTAAATAAAATGGTATTTGGCTCTTGAAAACCTGCTTTATCTTGAAGTCCTAGTTCAGAGATCTGCATTGATTATGGCTCATTAGCTTCATAAACAAACGAAAACTTTACAATAATTGATGCTAGAGTTCAATCTATTTGCATTGCATTTTTTTAGTCTTTCAAATCTATCTGGGTGCTTTGTTTTGGGGAAAAATTCCAATTTGTTGGCCTTGCTGCTAAAAAAATGGAGGAGCAGAAGTATAGTATTTTTATCCTTCAAGTTAAAATATGACAGATCACTGATTTTGAATCTAATTAACTTCTGCTTTGGGAACTTCAAACAAAGTAACAACTTGTGCTGCTTCCTCTTTGATATCTTTTAGAATTGAGACGAAATATGATTAAATGGAATGCATTCCATTGAATGGACTCAAATATGTTTTCCTATTCTGAGTTTCTTGTGGAAACTTGCCCACGAATTTGTTTTGGATTGGGAGGATGGTTCCAGTTAATTAAAAGTAGTTTGGAATAACTTTTCATTTTTTTTGCATTGGCTAGAAGTTGAAGTTCAAGTTAAAGTCATAATTTTGAAGGGGTAATTCTGGTATTATAAATTTTCATTACACAAAATAGTGTATAAGCCCCAAATGGGCTTCTATAAGATGCAACATTTTCCCCGCTTCCATATTAAGCCTTATTAATAAAATTACACAAATAGATGTAGAAGCTTTTAGTGAGCTCAAAACAGAGGTTTTGGCTTCTTAGAAGCCGATCAAAACAGAGCATTATCTTATCAAAAAAATCAAAACAGGACCTTAAGAGTCTAGGGCAGTTATCTCATAGATCAAATATTAATATGTTTTTATTTATTAAACAGAAAGGTGTGTTCTTTTTTAGATGAATAAAAACTAACTTTATGAAGTCCCATGTTGCTCTTAAGTTATACCTGGCAAAGATCAAGGTTATTCTCCATAGTCTTTCATTATCTTTTTTATTTCTTTAATCTTTCTTTATATAATACCAATACATAACTTTCATTTTACTATGTCTCAGCTTTCTAATGTTTCAGATTTTCTGGAAATTAATGTGAATGCTTAGTTCTATGACCCTCAATTATATAGTTCTTCCTTTATCATTTATCATAAACTCTATACTTTCCAATAAAAGACATGTTTATTATAAACTCCATGCTTAAGAAATATTTTGGCTCTCATGTGATTTCTCTGAGGTTGCCCTTTTAACTTTTTATCTGACAACTTGTTGTTAACTGCTGTAAAGATACTGTCCAGTAGTCTTAAAACAATCCAATTATACATTGTTGGCTGCTGCTTGTCATTGTAAGTATTTCTAATTGTGCAGGAACTTGGAGTCAACTGTATAGAGTTAATGCCATGTCATGAGTTCAATGAACTGGAGTACTTCAGCTACAATTCTGTCTTGGATGACTATAGGTACACAGTACCTACCTTTTTTTAAAGAATTTTTTTCCCTTCCTTTGTTATCCGTAACATGTTATTAACCACCTTGCAAATTAGTCCGATGATAGGTCATTATCTAATATACTGAGCATTATCTTACCTTTCGTCTCAATCTAACTGATACGAAGATTGTGGATCTTGAAAGATTAATGTCCCTACTTTTCATTATTCATTTGACCCCTTCTGTTCCACATGCGAAAGCTTGGGTGCTGTCCTCTTCAGGAGTTTTCTTAGTAAAATTGTTTTTTTCAGCCTTATCAGTTTTGTCAGATTTTGTTCCATTCTACCCAACTAATTTTTTGTGGAATTCAAGTCCTCCTTCTAAGGTCAGGGCCTTTGCATGGTTAGTGACACATAAGAAGGTAAGTAGCAATGACATGCTATAGTTGAGAAGACCTTTTTAGCCCTGATTGGTACATCCTATGTAGGAGGAGTAGTGAGACCATTGATCATCTCTTGCATCCTCCGATTACTTTGGGATTATGGCATAGGATATTTACACAGGTTGGGATGGAGTAGGTTCCACTAGGCAGTATCTGTGATATGATGGTGATCTCCTTCGAGTGTTTTGGGAATTCAATTAGAGGTAGAGCTCTTTGAGAGATCATGTTTCTTTCTTTGTTGGATTCTGTGGAGAGAGAGGAATGTGTGGATTTTTTAGGAAACTTGAAGGATGCCAGAGTCATTGTGGGATTTGCTTCATTTTTATGTTTCTTTTTGGGCTTATTGTATAGACATTTTTAAACCCTATCCTTTGGGTGTTATTTAGCTTAGTTGACTTTCAATTTGTACACCATAGGGTTGGGTCTACAAGGTTTAAAGTTGTTATGCTTGTATATGCCTTCTATCCCTTTTGTATAGCCTTCTTTGTTTAGTGGAGGTTTACTTAGTTCTTTTGATCAGGTTTGTACATCTTGGGGAGGACTTCTCATCCTTCTCATGTTTTTATTTTCAATTAATACATTTGTTTGTTTCTGATAAAAAAAAGAAGAAGATATTATTATTCTAGTTTTTAAAAATAATTTGCATTTGCGTTAAGTTTGATTTTTCATAGTTTTAAATCTATTGACCTACAAATTCTTTAGTTTGCAATTTGCTATTACAATGTGAAGAATTTCTGAACTCCTTTATTGATATAAATCGGTACACACCATACACATATATATACACAAATGACTGAATAAGAAAAAATCAATCTAGCTTAATTCTCTCCTAAAATTAGGAAACTAAATCATAAGGAAATATCCTAAATGATCTCTCCTTTTTTATTCCTAAATTAAAGTCCTAACTTTGGCATTATTTCAACACTCCCCCTCAAGCTGGAGAATATATATCATATAATCCCAGCTTGCAAGTTAAGTCTTCGAAGTTAGGCCTAGGTAAAGCCTTGGTGAGGATGTCTGCGGTTTGGTGCTTGGTAGGAACATAGTTTAATTTGACCGTCTCACTAGTCACCTTCTCTGTGATAAAGTGTCTGTCAATCTCAACATGCTTGGTCCTGTCATGATGCACGGGGTTCTTTGCTATGCTTATAGCTGCCTGATTATCACACATCATCAGAATTGGAGATGAACTCGTTTGTCCCAGTTCACTAAGAACCCTTTTTATCCAAATCCCTTCACAGATTCCCTGTGCAAGAGCTCTGTACTCAGCTTCTGCACTACTTCTGGCTACAACTGATTGCTTCTTACTCCTCCAGGTAACAAGATTTCCCCAGACAAAAGAACAATATCCGGAAGTGGACCGCCTGTCAATGATGTTTCCTGCCCAATCCGCATCTGAGTATACTTCAGTGTCACGGTTCTCTGTCTTTCTGAAGAATAGGCCTTTCCCTGGTGTCATTTTTAAATATCTAAGAATCCTGTAGACTGCTTCCATGTGTTCCTCAGTGGGGCTGTGCATGAATTGACTTACAGCACTCACTGCAAAGCCAATATCTGGCCGAGTGTGTGAGAGATAAATCAAGCGCCCGACAAGCCGCTGATATCTCCCCCTGTCTACCGGTGTACTTTCTTTCTCGATACCAAGTTTCTTCTGACTATCCATAGGAGTATCAATTGGTTTGCATCCAAGCATACCGGTCTCCTTAAGAAGATCGAGTATGTATTTTCTTTGAGAGACTACGATTCCCTTCCTTGATCTAGCCACTTCCATACCAAGGAAATATTTCAAATTTCCAAGGTCTTTAACTTCAAACTCTTCTGACAAATACTTCTTCAAATTCTGTAACTCCCCCATATCATTTCCAGATAGAATAATATCATCGACATAGACTATCAATATGGCCAATTTCCCGGCATGAGACTTCTTGACAAATAGAGTATGATCAGCCTGACCTTGTTTGTAGCCCAGCTTCAGGACTGCTTTTGTGAATCTATCAAACCAGGCTCGAGGAGATTGTTTAAGGCCGTACAATGATTTTTGGAGTTTGCAAACCTGATTCTTTGCCATACTTTCTTCGAAACCAGGTGGTATTTCCATGTAGACTTCCTCTTCTAGGTCCCCATTTAGAAACGCATTTTTTATGTCCAGTTGTTGCAAGCACCAATCTTGATTGACAGCCAATGAGAGAAGGATCCTGATAGTGTTCAGTTTTGCAACAGGAGCAAAAGTCTCCTGATAGTCTATCCCATAGGATTGTGTAAACCCTCTAGCTACCAAACGAGCCTTGAATCTTTCGACTGATCCATCTGCTTTGTATTTTATGGTGAAAATCCACTTGCACCCCACAGGCCTCTTCCCAACCGGCAAATCTGTGATAGTCCACGTCCCATTCTTCTCAAGTGCATCAATCTCATCTTGTACTGCCTTCTTCCATTCTGAAATTTTTAATGCCTCTTGTATTGTGTTGGGAACCTGAGTATCATCAAGAGAAGTAGCAAATGCTCTGTAAGATGGTGATAACCCTTCATACGTAACATAATTCCCAATTGGATGATCTGTACATCTCCTAACACCCTTCCTCAATGCAATTGGCAAAGTAGAATCATCAATGCTGGGAATTAACACCTCTCCAGCCCTATCCTCACCTATGTTCTCTTCAGGAAGACTTGAATTGGAGTCAATATATTGGCCACATGTTGACTGTGATCCGTGCTCTAATTCCTGTCTTTTCCTCCTCCTGATGTAAACTTGTAAGTTCTCATTAGCAAGTTGTGGGGCTATAGGTTGAATAGGCATGGGAGACTGGATGGTCACGGGAGAAGGAACATTTGTGTGCTGGGCTGGCTGAACTGATGGCGGCATGGGTGTGGACAACTCAGTGGGCGCGAATTGAGAAGGATTTGGTGACTCTGAGTGAAAAGAAGGTACACCCTCAAGAAAAGACTCCCAAACTTGATGTTCATTCATGCTCTCCCCCTGAACATGAGATTTGGGATAGAAGAAGACATGTTCAAAGAAAGAGACGTCCATGGTGGTGTAAAATCTTTTGTTGGTTGGAGAATAGCATTTGTACCCTTTTTGGGTTGGAGAATACCCTAGAAAAATGCACTTATTTGCTCGAGGAGCAAATTTGCTACGATTTTGAGGATACACATGAACGAATGCCGTACAACCAAATACTTTGAGTGGTAAATCAGAAGAGGCGGCATGGGTGTGAGGAAACTGTTTTAAGAAAAGTTGACGTGGGGATTGAAAGGTAAGCACTCTGGATGGCATACGGTTAATCAAATAGGTAGCTGTGAGAATAGCTTCCCCCCAGAAATAGTTTGGAACATTAGAGGAAAACATAAGGCACCGGGCAACCTCCAAGAGATGTCTATTCTTGCGTTCGGCCACCCCATTTTGTTGTGGGGTGTCAACGCAAGAACTTATGTGGATAATGCCATGATTTTGAAGATAAGTACTGAGACTACTAGTAAAGTATTCCTTTGCATTATCTGACTTGAGGACTTGTATTTTGGAATTGAATTGATTTTGAACCATAAGATTGAAGGTTTGAAAAATGTGCCCGACCTCTGACTTTTCTTTCATAAGGAAAACCCATGTTACCCGAGTATGATCATCAACGAATGTCACAAACCATCGAGTGCCAGAAATATTTTTTATCCGAGAGGGACCCCACACATCACTATGTACTAGAGAGAAAACAGTCGAAGGTTTGTATGGGATTTGAGGATATACTGTTCGAGTATGCTTTGCAAACTGACAAATTTCACAGTGATAAGATGCTGGATTTTTATTGATAAATAATCTGGGAAACAATTTTGCAAGGTAAACAAAGCTAGGATGACCAAGGCGATAGTGTAACATTATAATCTCACTATCTTTATTGACCTTAGAATTTGACACAGAATTGAAAGACTCTGACATACTCTGAGACTGTACGCAACTTGCTTGAGAGACTTGGTTTGAGAATTGGCCACATGAAAGGAGGTAGAGCCCGGAACACAGTTCAGCACTGCCAATCATCTTCCCCGATTTCAAGTCCTGAAAAACACACAAGTTTGGATAGAATTTAGTAACACATTGGAGATCATGAGCCAATTTGCTAATGGACAAAAGATTACAATCCAAGTTTGGAACATGGAGAACAGAGTCAAGATATAAGTCTTTAGTAAGTTTTATAGAACCTGTCCCGGCAATTTTTGACTTTGAACCATCAGCAATATGGACGGATGAATGACCATTACTTGGCTTGTAATTTTGAAGAATGGCAGCATCTCCTGTCATGTGATCAGAAGCACCTGTGTCTACTATCCACGGCCTCATTCCTCCTCGATTAGCAGTGAAGGCTACACCGGTAGTACTGCCACTGCCAACTTGGCTTAATAATTTCTGTAGCATCTCCATCTGCTCTTTGTTGAATGGACTCGGCTCGGGAACAGATGTGCTCTCAGAGTTGGCAGCCACGTGTGCTCTGCCATCTCTGTCAAACCGTGGCTTTGGTTTCCAATCAGCAGGTTTGCCATGAAGCTTCCAGCAAGTCTCCTTATAATGGCCTGGTTTCTTACAATAATCACACCAAGGCCTATCCCGTTTCTGACGATCTCCACCACTACTATTAAATGACCGAGCAGCAAGGGCAGAGGCATCCAATGTTGGGGCAGGTTGCTCTTTTGATCCCATCATCACTTTCTTTCTACTTTCTTCACGCCTAACCTCTGAAAAAGCCTCCCTGAGACTTGGCAGGGGTTTAATGCCCATGATTCGGCCTCTAACATCATCCAATTCCCTGTTTAGTCCTAGGAAGAACTTGAACAGTCTCTTTTGTTCCACAATTTGCCTGTATGTTGCTGCATCATCCGAACATTTCCATGAATGAGTCTCAAATAAGTCAAGTTGCTGCCAATACCTTGTGAGTGTGTTGTAATACTGAGTAACTGACTGCTCTCCTTGGCGGAAGTCATGTAGAGCTGATTCAACCTGAAACAGTTCTGAAGTATTTTCAGAACTTGAGTAAGTTTCTTTGGCTGCATCCCATATGTCCTTTGCAGTCCCAAACAGCAAGAAATTTTCGCCTATGTCATTGTTCATGGAATTGATAAGCCATGACATGATCATGCTGTTTTCAATCTTCCACTTCCTGAAACCCGGTTCTGTAGTTTCTGGCATGACTGCTTCTCCAGTGAGGTACTCATCCTTTCCTTTACCGCAAATGAACAGCAACACAGATTGTGACCACTGTAAATAGTTATGGCCATTTAATTTGTGTCCTGTGATGAGAATAGGAGAGGAATCATTGCCACCAAGGTTTGGAATTTCAGATCTGCCCCCTGATTCTGGTGACGTGACGCTGGATACTTGTGATGATGCCATTCCGTATTTTGTCATGGACCGGAAAGGTAGAAGAACACTTTTCAAGGCACGTGCAGGGACTGGAGTTGAGAAAAAATAGCCGGAGGACGCCGGAAAATCTGATCAGAGGACCCGCGGAAGCAAAAGAACCCCAAAAGAGGCACGTGCAGGGCTCGGATTGCACAAACAGGTAGGAAGGGTGGCTGGTCGGCGTCAGGCGAGCCTGGAGGAGGAAGCGCGTCGTCGGAAAGTGGCTCACGCGCCCTCACGCGCCGGCGCGTGAGATGCAGTAGCCGGCCGGAAAAACGCGCGTGGGCGGCGCGTGGATGGGTTTCTGGTTCCGGTGCTTTGGGACAAATTGGAGATCTCCTCCAGGCGCTCCTTGCGGTGTAGAAAAAAATCGTCGCCGGGAAAATTCGCCGGAAAAGTTCGCCGGAAAAGTTGCCGGCGGTGAGTGTTTTCTGACGACGATTCGACTGTCCGGAAAGCGTTTTCTCCCTTGGCTCTGAGAACAGGGACTGATGATCGGAATGAGAGAGAGAGAGAGAGAGAGAGATGATCGGATTGAGATATGGCCAGAGAGATTTGGCCGGAATGAGTGATGGCCTGAATAAGAGGTGGTCAGAAGGGATTAGGGTTTCAGAAAACTGGCTCTGATACCATGAAGAATTTCTGAACTCCTTTATTGATATAAATCGGTACACACCATACACATATATATACACAAATGACTGAATAAGAAAAAATCAATCTAGCTTAATTCTCTCCTAAAATTAGGAAACTAAATCATAAGGAAATATCCTAAATGATCTCTCCTTTTTTATTCCTAAATTAAAGTCCTAACTTTGGCATTATTTCAACACAATGGAATGAAAATATTATTGTTAGAAATTCTTCTACCACGTTAATTCTATGGAAATATCTGATTTGAAATTTGGTTTTAGCTGTAAATTGTGTGTTGCTACTATTTATAGTTTAAGCTACTATTTATAGTTTAAGCTCCAATAAACTACTGGTTTTCTTGAAAGTTTAAACTTGTAGATTTGGATTTACAATGTATATCATGTTTTTTAACACCCTCCCCCACTTATGGTCCCGTACCCATATGTGGAGAGATACATAGGCCCGTAGGCAAAACAACCACTAATAGCCTTTTGGAGTCACAATAAATTAGGGAAACAAATTTGTAAATGGGGAAACAAACATGTGGTGAGGGCTCAAACACATGACCTCCTGCCAAACGAAGCTTTGATACCATATTAACCTATCAATTTTCTTAAAAGTTTAAACTTGTAGGATTTGAGTTCACAATGTATATTATGCTTTTTAACACCCTTCCTATTCTTGGTACATACTTTTTAGAAAATGGCATTGTTTACCACTCTTCGTGTAACAAAACTCCCCAACAAAATTGAGTGATAGAAAGAAACAATAGACACCTTCTTAAGATAGCCTGATCACTCATTTCCACAGATCTTGTCCCAAAATAGTTTTGGGGTGAGTCTATTTTAACTGCTACTTATCTAATAAATAGGATGCCTTTGTAAGTCCTCGGTTTTGTCACACCTCTGTCTACTTCCACTCAACTTTATTTGCTACAAAATTATTCACTTTTCTTTCTCCAAAAATCTTTGGCGGCACAACATTCGGTCATGACCATGATCCTCATCGTAGTAAGCTTAACCCTATATCCATTAAATGTCTTTTCTTAGGATACTCACCAACCTAAAAAGGGTACAAATGCAATAATCCTATCACCAAAAAGATGTTTGTCAGCCTTAATGTCACCTTTTTTGAAAAACCAACCATATTATGCCCACGCTTACCTTCAGAGGGAGAATTCTAGTGAAGCCTCATTTTAAGAAATCATTCCTCTACCGGTCTCATCACCCAAGAGCATGCCTTCTACTCTTGTTCGGAGACCTATTTGTTCTCCTATACCTTTCCTCACCTTCCTCACCTTTGTCGTTTCCCTTGTCTAGAATGCCAACAGAACAACTAAGGGAAGAAGGTTTACCACAACCAGAGCTTCATGTCTACTATAGGAGAACTACTTTGAGGAGGACAAAATAACCATCACTGCACTGCTAAGAACCCAAACCGATATCCATTGATTTGGAAGGCACAAGTAATTCTTATTCTTTTCTCGTTGTTGATGATCTTGATTTACCTATTGCTCTTAGAAAAGGAACCTGGTCTTATACACTTAATCCAATTTCAAATTTTGTGTTCTGTCATCGTCTCTCATATTCCTATAAAGTTTTTTTTGTCTAATATGTCCAGTGTAGTTGTTCCTAAGTTAGTGCACGAAGCTCTCATTACTCCTGAGTGGAAGAATGCGGTCATGGAAGAAATTAAGGCACTTGAAAAAAATGGAACTTGGGATTTGGTGAAACTGCTAGAAGGAAAGTCTCATGTTTGGTGTAAATGGGCTTTTTCAGTAAAACACAAACCAGATGGGATTGTTGATCTATTCAAGGCAAGATTGATGGCAAAGAGATACACCTAGACATATGGAATTGACTATGTCAAAATATTGTGTGAATGACCGAATACTTGGCCTTGAGTTTTGTATATTATATATAGACTTTACAAGGATGCTTTACATGGAAAGCAAATAAAAGCAAATAAATTCCAGCATGATTCTAGCCCTATACATGTAAACTATAATCTGTCAAATAATATATGCTAACTGTACAAAATAATAAATGAAGAAATAAGGAAACAATTGTGGGCTAAAATAAGGAAAGAAGGGTGGGCTAAATTAAGGAAAGAAGTGTGGACAACAAGTGTGGGCTAAAATAAGGAAGGAAGAGTGGACAGCAAAGCTGTCCTAATGTGGATAGCAAAGCTGTCCTTTGACCAGCAAAGCTGTCCTAGTGTGGACAGCTGTCCTTTGACAGCCCCCCTCAAATTGATGCAGGTTGATCAACAAGCATCAATTTGCTACTCAGCAAGCAATGTCGATGACGAGGGAGAGCCTTGGTGAAGATATCAGCAATTTGTAAGTCGGTGGAAATATGTGGAAGAGTGATAACACGAGCTTCAAAGGCTTCACGGATAGAGTGACAGTCCACTTCAATATGCTTTGTGCGCTCATGATAGACAGGATTGGCCGTGATCTGAATAGCGCTTGTATTATCGGCATGTAGAGGTGTAGGATCAGTCTTAGAAAAATCTAACTCCGCAAGCAAACCTCGAAGCCAAATGATTTCAGAACAAGCAAGAGACATCGCCCGGTACTCAAATTCCGTAGATGACTTAGAGACTCTGTCTTGCTTCTTACTTTTCCAAGATATCAATGCATCTCCTAAGAACACACACCAACCAGTGATGGAGCGACGGGTATCCGCACAACCAGCCCAATCAGCATCACTATAAGCAGCAAGGCGAGTAGAATTGCCTGCAGGGAAGAACAAGCCACGAGTAGAAGTGCCTTGAACATAGCGTATGATCCTACGAACAGCAGCCAAATGAAGATGACGAGGAGTCTGAAGGAACTGGCTGACTTGCTGTACAGCAAAAGAAATGTCCGGTCTAGTAATGGTGAGATAAACAAGGTTACCCACCAACTTCCTGTATAAACTGGGATCAGCAAGTAAGTCGCCCTTCTCTTTGCGAAGCTTGACATTTAATTCCATGGGAGTATCAACAGAAGTAGTCCCTTGTAGACCAGCTGTAGCCACCAAGTCACTCGCATACTTATGTTGATTGAGGGAAATACCAGAGGGACTATGATGCACCTCAAGACCAAGAAAATATGTGAGAGACCCAAGATCTTTCATATGAAAGGACTCGAAGAGATGAGTTTTGAGCTGACCAAGTAAAGCAGAATCGGAACCAGTGATCACAATATCATCAACATAAACCAAAAGAACAACAATACCCATGTCTGATTTTCGAAGAAACAAGGAAGTGTCATACTTGCTCTGCCTGAATGAAAATTGTAATAAAGTGGTGCGGAATTTATCAAACTAGGCCCTCGGAGCCTGTTTGAGACCATAAAGAGAGCGACGAAGCTTACACACATGTGAAGTCGGAGAGGGAAACAATCCCGGGGGTGGCTTCATATAAATACACTCTTTAAGATCGCCATGAAGAAAAACATTTTTTACATCCATCTGATGTAGTGGCCAATCACTGGAAGCAGCAAGAGCTAGAATCGTACGAACAGTAGTCATTTTGGCCACAGGAGCAAAGGTCTCTTCATAATTGACACTGTTGAGAGAGAGAGAGAGGAGAAAAACCTTATTCATTCATTGTAATCTCTACTTACAATTGAGAGATATATATATACAAGGCTAGGAGTTCTAACTACCATACATGTGACCTATATTAACAAGGAAAGATAGTATACTATACATACATTATATTCAACACTTCCCCTCAAGCTGGAGCATATACGTCATATGCACCAAGCTTGTTACAAATATATTTAATCCTAGGACCTCTTAGAGATTTAGTGAAGATGTCTGCTAGTTGATCATTTGAATTGACAAAACTTGTAGCAACACATCCTGATGCGATCTTCTCTCTAATGAAATGACAGTCAACTTCAATATGCTTGGTCCTTTCATGAAAGACTGGATTGGATGCAATATGTAATGCGGCCTGGTTATCACAGATGAGTTTCATCTGTTCATCATTTCCAAATCTCAACTCCTGAAGAAGATGTCTCAACCATATGAGTTCACATGTTGCCAAAGCCATAGCTCGATACTCGGCTTCAGCGCTAGATCTGGCCACTACATCTTGTTTCTTACTCTTCCAAGATATTAGATTACCTCCAATAAAAACACAGTACCCTGAAGTGGAACGTCTATCTGTGGGTGAGCCAGCCCAATCTGCATCTGTGTAACCAACAACTTGAGTATGACCTCTGTTCTCGTACAATACACCTTGGCCTGGTGTACTTTTGATATATCGAAGGATACGGATTACGGCATCCCAATGGCTATCACATGGTGACTGTAGGAATTGACTAACAACACTCACAGGAAAAGAAATGTCTGGACGAGTAATGGTGAGATAGTTCAATTTACCTACGAGCCGTCGATATCTCCCGGGGTCTCCTAAAGGCTCCCCCTGTCCTGGTACAAGTTTGACATTCGGATCCATAGGTGTGTCTACCGGTTTGCAGTCTAACATACCGGTTTCTTCCAGGATGTCTAAAGCATATTTCCTTTGGGAAAAGACCACACCAGAACTAGATTGAGCTATCTCAATTCCCAAGAAATACTTGAGTTTCCCCAAGTCTTTGGTCTGAAAGTGGGTAAAAAGATGTTGCTTTAGTTTTTGAATACCATCCTGATCACTGCCTGTAATGACGATGTCGTCCACATAAACAACCAGATAAATACACTGCCCCAAGGAGTTATGATGATAAAAAACTGAATGGTCTGCTGTACTACGAAGCATGCCAAACTCTTGAACAACAGAACTAAAACGGCTAAACCATGCTCGAGGGGATTGTTTCAAGCCATATAGAGAACGGCGTAACCTGCACACTAAACCAGACTCCCCCTGAGCAACAAAACCAGGAGGTTGCTCCATATAAACTTCCTCGGCAAGATCACCATGAAGGAAGACATTTTTAATATCCAACTGATAAAGAGGCCAAGAACACATAGCAGCCATGGAGAGAAGCAAGCGGACAGAAGCAATCTTGGCAACAGGAGAGAATGTGTCACCATAATCAGAACCATAAACTTGAGTATAGCCTTTAGCAACTAAACGGGCCTTAAGGCGATCAACCTGACCATCAGGACCAACCTTAACTGCATAGACCCAACGACAACCAACTGTAGATTTACCAGAGGGTAAAACAACAAGATCCCAAGTGCCATTAGAGTGCAGAGCAGCCATTTCATCCACCATTGCCTGTCGCCAGCCTGGATGGGAAAGAGCTTCATGGGTGCTCTTTGGAAGAGAAACAGAGGATATAGCAGAAACAAAAGCAGAATAGGGTGAAGATAATCGATGATAACTCAAAAAATTGTAAATAGGATGAGGATTACGAGTAGAGCGAGTACCTTTCCGAACAGCAATAGGTAAGTCATTAGGAGAAGGCAGAGCCGGGGCAGGTGAAGCCGAAGGGATAGGAAGTGAGTCAGCAGGTGCCTCAGGAAAAGGGAGAGGAGCAACGACACGAGGGCGACGATGATAAACCTGAAGTGGTCGAGGGGGCATAACATCAGGTGGGGAGACAATGGGAATGGGCAAGACTTCAGAAACAGGAAGAGACTCAGAAGTGGTGGAAAAGAATGGTGAGTCCTCAAAGAAGGTGACATCAGCGGAGATAAAGTATCGATGAGTCTCAAGGGAATAACAACGATAACCCTTCTGAAGTCTGGAATATCCCAAGAAGAGGCACTTCATGGCTTTGGCGGAAAGCTTGTCCTGTCCAGGAGTGAGAATATGAACAAAGCAAGTACAACCAAAGACACGAGGAGGAAGGAAATAAAGTGGTTGGTCAGGGAAAAGAAGGGAGTGAGGAATCTGATCGTGTAAGACAAAGGAGGGCATACGATTAATCAAATAACAAGCGGTAAGAACAGCATCCCCCCAAAAGCGAAAAGGAACATGACTATGGAGGAGGAGAGTACGAGCTGTCTCAACAAGATGTCGATTCTTGCGTTCAGCTACCCCATTTTGTTGAGGAGTATGAGCACAAGAAGACTGATGAAGAATCCCATGATGAGACATAAACGAAGTAAATTGGGCTGAAAAATATTCCCTGGCATTGTCACTGCGTAACACACGAATAGAAATATTGAACTGGGTTTGGATTTCAGTATAAAATTTCTGGAAAATAGAGAATAACTCAGCTCGATTCTTCATTAAAAATAACCAAGTACATCGAGAATAGTCATCAATGAAAGTGACAAAATACTGAAATCCTAAAGTAGACGCAGTCCGACAAGGACCCCAAACATCAGTGTGGACAAGCTCAAAAGGAGACTTTGCCCGATTATTCAAACGCTTTGGGAATGAGACACGAGTATGTTTCCCAAGCTGACATGACTCACACGGAAGCGACGACAAAGTTGAAAAACGAGGAACCATCTTCTGGAACTTGGAGAGACTAGGGTGGCCCAGACGATTGTGAATGAGGAGAGGAGCATCAGTGGAAATGCAAACTGCAGGAGATGAATCTGAGGTGAGGTGATAGAGGCCTTGAGACTCACGTCCTATGCCAATCGTCTTCCCCGTACTCCGGTCCTGCAAGGTCACAAATTTATCAGAAAAGGTAATAGAGCAATTAAGAGTACGAGTGATTTTGCTGATGGAAATAAGATTAAAAGGACATTCAGGAGTATAAAGGACAGAAGTGAGAGGTAGAGAAGGCAGAGGAAGGGCCAAACCAATACCTTTAGCCACAGTTTGAGAACCATTAGCTAAGGTAACAGTAGGTAAATCAGAGGTAGTAGTAATAGAGGAGAAAAGATCCTTATTACCAGATAGGTGATCAGATGCTCCAGAATCTAGAATCCAGGGTCCAAGAGAAGATGTGTGGGTAAGGCAGGCAGAGGCATTACCAGGCTGGGCAACAGAGGCAATAGAAGCCTGAGATGTCTGAGATGCGGAGGAGCTCGGAGGCTGAGACAGCGGAGAATCAGAGGACTGGGCCATATGGGCAGTGCGAGGAGGCCTTCCATGTAACTGATAGCAACGATCGCGAGTGTGGCCAAGTTTATTGCAATAGGTGCAATGAGGACGTTGGCCTCTACCTCGGGTACCACTGCGTCCTCCTCGAGAGGTAGTTTGAGAAACTAACATAGAAGAATCTGAAGCGCTATCAGATGGCAAAGTCTGAGTGGACGAGATACGAAGGAGGCGAGCAAACACATCATCCAAGGACGGAACTGATGAACTACCAAGAATCTGATCACGAATAGGCTCAAGATCCGGACGGAGGCCAATAAGAGTAAGGACCATGAAGAACTTGTCAAGCTGTGTTTGTTGAGCCCCAACATCAGGAGTAAGAGGCATCACAGTCAAGAACTGCTCTTTAAGAGAGGCAATCTGACCAATATAAGTAGATAGATCCAAGTCCTGTTGGCTGAGATGGACAATAGCAGAAGCCACCTTATAAAGACGCTGGATATCATTCGTGTATAATCCTTTGGCCTGAGTCCAAAATTTAAAACAAGTTTTATAGGCCTGAAGATGAAGAAGAATCCGGGGATCAACCGATTGCCATAATACACTACACAACTGTGCATCTATCTTCCTCCACTGTACGCGGTCAACCTCAGGGATATCTGCCTCCTGGGTAACCAAATGATCCTCATATCCTTGACCCATAAACCAAAGTTCAACAGAGGCAGACCAGGAGAGATAATTCTCACTGCCAACCAATTTCTCTGAGGTAATCAGAGGAGATCCAGAGAGAACAGACGTAAAGATCTGATTTTTGGTGGTCATATTCACGTATTTGGATCGAAGAGAGCCCTAAGATGGGTTCAGATTTCGGCGGAGAGAGAAAAACAGTGAAACCACGGCTGTGAGAGGTGCAATCAATGGAGAAAAAAGGTCGTGACGTGCCTGGAGAGGAAGAGAAGCAGCACCCAAGCCTCGGGGATGGAGGGGGAGCCCTGTCGGAGGTGGCCGGAATGGCAAGAAGGCCAAAACCAGGGAAAAAATGGAGATGCAGGGCTCGGGGAGGACTGCCGGAGGGCTAGAAGGCCAAGACGGCGCCGAACGAGCCTGGAGAGGTGTCGGAAGTGGCCGGAAAGTGGGCCACGCGCCGGCGCGTGGGTGACAGGCCGGAGGAGAAGGGCGGCGCGTGAGATGCCGGTTGCCGGTGGGGTTTTCACTGGCGTGTAGATCAGCCTCCGGCGGTTCGGAATATGTGGTCGTTTCCCGGAAAAAAGGTCGCCGGAAAATGTCGCCGGAAAAGGTTGCCGGCGTGATGGAGATCCGACGGCGATGAGGTTGTCCGGGGTGGTTCGGAAAGAGAGTGAGGGGACCGGAGTGAAAACACGGTCACGGGACGGTTCGCCGGAATTGAGTACACGACTAAACCGAAAAAAAAAATTAGGTTTTCTCCTTTGGCTCTGATACCATGTTGAGAGAGAGAGAGAGGAGAAAAACCTTATTCATTCATTGTAATCTCTACTTACAATTGAGAGATATATATATACAAGGCTAGGAGTTCTAACTACCATATATGTGACCTATATTAACAAGGAAAGATAGTATACTATACATACATTATATTCAACAGACACCATATTCCTGATTATTCCCAAGTGCAACAAGCCGAGCTTTGTAACGATCCAAACTTCCATTAGATCGGACCTTGACTGAGTAAACCCATTTGCAACCCAGAGGAACAATAGTGGGAGGACAGGGCTCAATGTCCCAAGTGTGATTGGCCTCTAGAGCGGCAATTTCTTCCTGCATAGCTTGTCGCCAACAATCATGCTTAGCAGCATGTGAGTAGCATGTGGGAATATCAAATTTGGACAATGCAGCAGTAAGGGCTGAAATAGAATTTCCAGAACTGGAAGAGGGAAATCCATACCTATTCGGAGGTACAGACACTCGAGAAGAGCGATGTACTAAAGGTGCTGCAACTGACTGCATCTGGAGCGTGGTAGGATCAGATATCGGGTGAGCCACCGAAAGAGACTGTGGGCGGGAGCGTCTCGTATACACAATACCTGGTTGAAAGCGAGAACTGACTGGATGAAGATCTGAGAACTGTTGCTCAAAGGAGGGAAGGACCACAGTAGAAGAGGATGACACAGTAGAAGAGGATACAGGAAAGAAATGTTGATTTTCAAAGAAAATAACATTCCTAGAAATACGTGTACGATGTAATGTAGGATCATAGCAAACAAATCCCTTTTGACACATATTATATCCCAAGAAAGCACATCGAACAGATTGAGCAGATAATTTATGTCGCTCATGATGAGGTAAATGAACAAAGCATACACAACCAAAAATACGAAGGTGATCATAACTAGGTTGCTTAGCAAATAAGCGGAAATAGGGAGACTCCATATGGAGGACTTGAGAAGGTAAACGATTAATCAAGTGAGTAGCAGTTTTTAGAGCCTCTACCCAAAACATGGATGGAACAGAAGATTCTAACAAGAGAGTACGTACCACATCTAAAAGATGACGATTTTTGCGTTCGGCAACTCCATTTTGTTGAGGAGTAGAGGGACATGAACGTTGATGAATAATACCCTTAGAAGCCAAGAATGCTTGAAACTCAGTAGACAAATACTCACCACCGGAATCTGTGCGTAATGTCTTAATAGAAGTAGAAAATTGATTGTCAACATACGCTAAAAACTCAGTGAAAGTACGAAAGACCTCAGATTTAGAGCGAAGAAAGTAGACCCAAGTAAATCTGCTATGATCATCAATGAAAGTCACATAATATTTAAATTTCTCATGTGAACTAACTGGGGAAGGTCCCCAAACATCACTATGGATAAGATCAAAGCAGTGAGATGCTCTACTTGCATGCAAAGGGAAGGGAAGAGTTTTACTTTTACCAAGTTTGCAAGAATCACACTCAAGAGATAAAGAATAACGATCCTTATTACCAGGTAAATCAGAGTTCAATACATGAGATAAGATCTGAGTATTAGGATGGCCTAAACGACGATGCCACACCATACTAAGATCTGAAACATTATTACAAGCAAAAGACTTAATAGAAGAATGTGGAGTAAAATCTGGAACAGGTAAAAATAGTGGAAACAAGCGCCCCACTTTAGGTCCCTTCGCGATCGGCTTCCCCGTTACCTGGTCCTGCACAACACAACCATTACCAGAAAAATTAACAGCACAATTGTTATCAACTAATTGGCCAACAGAAATAAGATTCGTGGAAAGCTGAGGGGCAAGAAACACATCAGTGAACTTAGAAGAGGCATCGCCGATAGCAGCTATGGGCAAAGAACTGCCATTGGCAGTCTGAATGAAAGAGTGACCAGCGTAGGGCCGAACATGACACAAAGCGGTGGGATTATTAGTCATGTGATTAGAGGCCCCCGAGTCCACGTACCAGAGTTTAGTAGAATTGTTACCTTGAAACCCCATTGCTGATAATGCTGAAATTAACATCCGTTGCACCATTTCTGGGGTGCAGTAATCTGGTGCAGGAGGTGCAGGAACAGAGCACGGAGCTGAAGAAGAGTCGTGTGTTGCTACAGGAGGGACAATAACCGAAGTCTGAAATGCTTGGGCCTGACGATTCTGGGGGCGAATACGACATTCTTTGATAATGTGACCTTTCTTCTTGCAATAAGAACAAAACTTCTTAGGGCAAGTGGCAGCAATATGCCCATATTCCTTGCAGCAAAAACACTGCAAGTTTTTAGAATGCATAGGTGGTCCGCGTCCTTGGGCAGCATAATGTCACGGACTTAGTCGTTCACTAAGCTCGTGCGGCATTTAGGCAAGTCAAGACGCTTGATCTTGCTAAGTCAGCCTTGATCCCCAATGCTTGGCTAAGACACTCGCGACTCGAAAGTTTAAGAGCTTAGTAGGCAACTCCTTAAAGAATGGAAGCTTTATTATCTCAAGAAAGCCTTTACAAGTGCTTGGATGCTCACTTGCTTGGTGCCTTGGCCAAATGAGGCCCTCACCTATTTATAGGCACCAATGGAACTCTCTAGAACCTTGGAGGGTTCCTTACAATTCATGAATATTCTAAAATGTCCTACACTATTCTAGAATATTCAAGAGACTTCTAGATTTCTCTAGAAAGCTTTGGACCCTTCTCATGCCTTTTACCATAGTGTAGAGTTGTGTGGACTTCTCTAGGCATTTCTAGAACCTTCCACACTCTTCCCACTAGTGGCTAAGTGTGGATGTCTCCAAGGGTCTCTAGAAGCTTCTCACCTCCTATATAAGCCATGGGGAGGGTCATTTGAAGCATCTTGTGACACTCTCCCCCACCTAAGCCGCAGACGTCCTCGTCGTGTCTTCTGCCCGGAACCGCTCAATCTGCTCCTGGAACTGCCATAGTGCATTTGCTGGCTCCCAACTAGCCTCGCTTTCTGGTAGTCCCTTCCATTTCACTAAGTACTCCGTAGCAGGAGGCACACCACGCCTTCTGATGATTCGGTCTGTAATGATGTGTTCCACCTCCTTGTCATAGGAGGTCACAACCGCTGTAGGTGCCCTCTTAGAAAGCCCTCGGCTTGGATCATCCTTGTCTTCATGATAAGGCTTCAAGTAGCTTGCGTGGAAGACAGGATGAATCTTCAACCTCGAGGGCAGCTCGACTCTATAGGACACCTTGCCGACCTTCCCAAGTATGGGGAAGGGTCCTTCATACCTCCTCACAAGGCCCTTATACACCGGCCTTAGGGACTTGAATTGTTGAGGAAGGAGCTTGACAAGCACCATGTCTCCGACCTTGTACTCTGTGTGTCGTCGCTTCTTGTCAGCCCACTTCTTCATTTTCTTAGCGGCCTTGTCCAAGTATGAGCATGCTATATCAGCTTGCTCGTGCCACCCTTTCGCGAACTTGAAAGCCGCTGGACTTCTCCCCGTATAGCCAATCGTTAGAGTGTGAGGAGTTAACGGTTGCTGTCCTGTAGCTAGCTCGAACGGACTCTTATTGGTCGCCTCACTCCTTTGCAGGTTGTATGAGAATTGGGCTATGTCTAGCAACTTAGCCCAATCCTTCTGGTTGGCACTCACGAAGTGCCTCAAGTACAGCTCCAATAAAGCGTTCACCCTCTCGGTCTGCCCATCCGTCTGTGGGTGAAAACTTGTGGAGAAGTGAAGCTCCGAACCCATAAGCTTGAAGAGCTCCGTCCAAAACTTCCCAGTGAAACGCGGATCGCGATCACTGATGATGAACTTCGGCAACCCCCAATACTTGACTACGTGCTTTAGGAATAGCCTCGCCGTCTCTTCCGCAGTGCAGTCAGTCGGGGCTGCTATGAAGGTTGCATACTTAGAGAACCTGTCTACCACCACTATGATCGACCCGCTGTCCTCTGACTTGGGTAGCCCGATGATGAAGTCAATGGTGACGCTGTCCAATGGGCGCTCTGCTATGGGTAATGGCTCCAACAGGCCTCTAGGCTGTCGTTGCTCCACCTTGTCTTGTTGGCACACAAGACAAGTCCTCACATAGGCCTCAACCTCATCCCGTATTTGAGGCCAATAGTAAGCCGACTCGAGTAGTGCCCTAGTGTGTCGTTGCCCAGGGTGCCCTGCCCACTTGGTGTCATGGCACTCCTTAATCAGGTTCCGCCTTATGTTCCCCCACTTAGGCACGTAGAGTCGTCTCCCTTTGGTGTAGAGTAAGCCGTCCTCCACCCAAAACCGCTTGGTCTTCCCTTCATGAGCCAGGGCGATGAGGCTCTTAGCCACTGGATCATGTTTCAGTCCTTCCCTTAGAAGATCTATTATGTCTCCTTGGGGCTAACTCGTCATAGACGCTAGCTCGGCTTTGCGGCTTAGGGCGTCGGCCACATGATTAGCACTTCCCGGCTTATACTCCAGCGTATAGTCGAACTCAGCCAGGAAGTCTTGCCACCTAGCTTGTTTAGGACTCAGCTTCTTCTGTGTCTGGAAGTAGCTAGTGGCCACATTGTCGGTCTTCACTATGAAGTGAGACCCTAGCAGATAGTGCCTCCAGGTGCGCAAGCAATGGACGATGGCAGTCATCTCCTTTTCCTGTACCGTGTAACGCTTCTCCGTGTCGTTTAGCTTGCGACTCTCAAATGCGATTGGGTGCCTTTCTTGCATAAGGACTCCCCCAATAGCGAAGTCTGAGGCATCTGTGTGTACCTCAAAGACCTTGGTGTGGTCAGGTAGTGCCAACACTGGCTCCTCAGTCACAGCCTTCTTCAGGTCCTCAAAGGCTTGTTGGCATCTTTCATCCCATTCCCATGCCTTATTCTTCTTAAGAAGATCAGTGAGTGGAGCAGCCCTTCCCGAATAACCCTTTATGAACCGCCGGTAGTAATTAACTAAACCAAGGAAAGATCTGAGTTGAGGTACCTTGGTTGGTGGATCCCATTCTTGGATGGCCTTCACCTTGCTATCATCCATCATCAACTTGCCATCTCTAATGCGATGCCCTAGGAAGCTCACTTCCTCCTTAGCAAACGAGCACTTCTCCTTCTTCACGTATAGCTCGTTCTGCCTTAAGATCTTAAAGACCTTCCTCAAGTGCTCTTCGTGCTCCTTTAGAGTGTTACTATAGATGACTATGTCATCCAAGTATACCACCACAAACTTGTCTAAGTATGGGTGGAAGATCTTGTTCATGAGGGTGCAGAACGTTGCTGGGGCATTGGTGAGTCCGAAAGGCATCACTAAGAACTCATATGAGCCATACTTGGTCACACATGTAGTCTTCGGCTCATCTCCCTCCGCAATCCTGACTTGGTAGTAGCCTGACCTTAAGTCCAGTTTCGTGAAGTACCTTGCCCTTCCAAGTTGATCGAACAAGTCAGCAATGAGCGGGATGGGATACTTGTTCTTCACCGTCACCTTGTTGAGTGCCCGGTAATCTATGCACATTCGTAGGGACCCATCATGCTTTTTCTGAAATAGAACCGGCACGCCATAGGGAGCCTTGGATGGTTGGATGAACCCCGCGTCTAACAACTCCTTAAGTTGTCTCCTTAGCTCTTCCAATTCAGGTGGTGCCATCCTATTTGGCCCCATAGCAGGGGGCTTGGTTCCCGGCTCCAACTCAATCTTGTGATCTTCCTCTCTTATAGGAGGAAGTCTCTTAGGCAACTCGGGCGGCATTACGTCCTTGAATTCGTCAAGGACCCCCTCAATTTCCTTAAGCATGAGTTCTCCCGACCCATCATCCCTTTCTTCCTTCAGGGTGGCGAGGTAGGTCACCTCTTCCCTCTTTAACCCCTTCTTTACTTGCATAGCGGATAACATAGGGGTCTTGAGCGTACCTTCAGTGACCGTAGGGACCATGCACGGCTTCTCCTCCTCTAGGATAGCCATTGAGCGTAGGAAAGGTAGTGGCACGGCCTTGACCTTCTGTAGGAAGTCCATTCCTAGCACCATCTTGAAGTCGTCCATGGGTGCCACTGTGAAGTCGACCCTTCCTTCCCACGAGCCGATGTGCATAGTCACCCCGCGAGCTACTCCATGTGATGGCTTAGCGGCTGAATTGACTGCCTTGAGCCATCCTCCTTCCTTGGATGCTTGGAGCTCCAGCCTTCTTGCCTCATCCTCCGAGACAAAGTTGTGAGTGGCACCTGTGTCCACCAGGGCCTTGGTGGCCTTCCCATTCACAAGGGCCTCCACATACATCAGCCCTTTGCTTTGAGGCGTCTTAGGCATCGGCTTGGCCTTAAGGGCATTTAGGAGCTGCAACGATCCCATCTTAGCATTGTCTTCCTGCTCCTTCTCCTCGATCATAGCATTTAAAGCCTTTCTCTTAGGGCAGTCCCGTGCCCAGTGCGGACCATCACACAAGAAGCAATTGGTCCTGGGCGTGAACTCCTTTCGCTTGTCCTTGCCTTTGCCATCCTTGCCACTAGGGCCCTTGCTTGATCCTTCCTTAGAAGTGTGGCCTTGCGACCTCTTGTCTCCCCCACCTTTAGCCTGGTTACCCTTGGATGGTGGCTTGGGCTTGGAAGAGTCTCCCCTTCTATAATCCACCAAGGACTCAGCTACTGCCATGGCCGTGGCTAGGTCTTGGACACCACGTGTCCTCAACTCTTGCTCGGCCCAGCTTTGCAAGTTGTCCATGAAGTTGAACAGTAGCTCCTCCTCAGCCATGTTAGGTATCTCAAGCATAAGAGTAGAGAATTCTTTGACATACTCACGGATCGAGCCCGTGTGCTTGAAACGCTTCAAACTCTTCCTTGCTAGGTAAGCCACGTCTTCGGGATAGAATTGCCTCTTGATTTCTCTCTTAAAGGCATCCTATGTGTCTATGGTGCACGTCCCTCTTTCTATGTCGGCAAATCGTCGACGCCACCATAGAGTAGCATTATCAGTGAGGTAAAGGGTCGCGGTGCGTACCTTAGTGGCTTCATCCGTCAATGCAATTGCCTCAAAGTAACGCTCCATGTGCCACAAGAAGTTATCTAGCTCCTTGGCATCCCTCTTGCCACTGAACGTGTGTGGCTTGGGCACCTCCACCCTTGGTGCCTCATGAGTGGCCATGACTCGTGTTGATACAGCGGTCTTATAGATGGCCAACTCTTGTCGAATCTCTTGGTCTCGGGCCTCCACTCGTGCAGTCAAGGCCTCCATCCTTGACTCCACACTAGCGAACATGCTCATGACCTTGTCTTGGAAGGACATGAACTCCTCGTGTGACACCGGCTGAACTTGCGAGACCAGCACCCCCTCGCGAAGGTCTTGGATCTGCTCCCTTAGATCCTCTAAGCCCTTCTCCATGCCTTGCTCGATCAAGTCCACCCCTTCCCGGGTGTCTGCCATGGCTAGCTCCACCTTGGCTAACCTTGCCTCCATGTTGGCAACAACATCACGAGATGTATCCTTCTTACCTCTGCCCCTGCCCCGTGCAGTAGGCTCGGCCTCCCTCCCACGGGTTTGTTCGCTAGTCTCCTCCACGTTAGAGCCCGACATGCTTCCCTTATGCCCGCTTCGTAGCCACGCTCTGATACCACTTGTCACGGACTTAGTCGTTCACTAAGCTCGTGCGGCACTTAGGCAAGTCAAGACGCTTGATCTTGCTAAGTCAGCCTTGATCCCCAATGCTTGGCTAAGACACTCGCGACTCGAAAGCTTAAGAGCTTAGTAGGCAACTCCTTAAAGAATGGAAGCTTTATTATCTCAAGAAAGCCTTTACAAGTGCTTGGATGCTCACTTGCTTGGTGCCTTGGCCAAATGAGGCCCTCACCTATTTATAGGCACCAATGGAACTCTCTAGAACCTTGGAGGATTCCTTACAATTCATGAATATTCTAGAATGTCCTACACTATTCTAGAATATTCAAGAGACTTCTAGATTTCTCTAGAAAGCTTTGGACCCTTCTCATGCCTTTTACCATAGTGTAGAGTTGTGTGGACTTCTCTAGGCATTTCTAGAACCTTCCACACTCTTCCCCCTAGTGGCTAAGTGTGGATGTCTCCAAGGGTCTCTAGAAGCTTCTCACCTCCTATATAAGCCATGGGGAGGGTCATTTGAAGCATCTTGTGACAATAAGCTACAGTTGTCGTCCCGGAACTGCCATGAGATTGCTCCAAAATAGCTTGAGTACTAAGGCGTTGCTCTTCGCGAAGTAACTCACCAAAACAAATATCAAGAGAGGGAACAGGAGCTCTATTCAGTAAAGAGGAGCGGACAGATTCATATTCCGAACGTAGTTTCATAAGAAACTGATCACGCCGGGTAGTCGCATGAATAGTCTGAATAGTTGAGAGAGCGGCAATAGGAACATCCGCTATAACCAAATCAGCATATTCATGCCAAAGAGTCAGAAATGCCGAGTAGTAGTCCTGGATGGAAAGACTACCATGTTGAAACATGGCAATCGCATGTTCTAATTGAAAGCGACGAGCATCGTTATCCTGATGATAAACTTTCCTCAAATAAGCCCACATAGATTGAGCGGAGCGATGGGGCCGCAAGTGGGTGACAATATGAGGCTCCACTGAACCAAGAAGCCAAGACATGATGCGTGCATCAAGCACAGCCCATGAAGGAGAAGTCCCAACATCCTGAGATTTGTCAAAAGTGGATGGTTTTTCAACATCCGTGCCATCAATATGACCCCAAAGGTCTTTTCCCTTGAGAAAAATTTCAAACTGAAATGCCCAGGTAGAATAATTTGTGCCTGTAAACTTAACACACAGAGGTGCGGAATCCATAGAAAATAAATAGAACCCGAGACAAAAGGATGGACCAAAAAAAATCCCAGAAGAAAACTGACCCACGACAGCCACAGAAATACTGAGTGCAGCACGGATCAACATAGACTTGACCGAAAGACACGAGAGGCACCTCCGAAACCGAAAAGACAGAAAAGAATTTGAGGGAAGAAAAATTAGCAACCTTGCTCTGATACCATGTCAAAATATTATGTGAATGACCGAATACTTGGCCTTGAGTTTTGTATATTATATATAGACTTTACAAGGATGCTTTACATGGAAAGCAAATAAAAGCAAATAAATTCCAGCATGATTCTAGCCCTATACATGTAAACTATAATCTGTCAAATAATATATGCTAACTGTACAAAATAATAAATGAAGAAATAAGGAAACAATTGTGGGCTAAAATAAGGAAAGAAGGGTGGGCTAAATTAAGGAAAGAAGTGTGGACAGCAAGTGTGGGCTAAAATAAGGAAGGAAGAGTGGACAGCAAAGCTGTCCTAATGTGGATAGCAAAGCTGTCCTTTGACCAGCAAAGCTGTCCTAGTGTGGACAGCTGTCCTTTGACAGACTATTGGGAGACGTTTGCACTAGTTGCCAAGATGAATACTATAAGAGTTTTACTATCCCTTACGACAAACTTAAATTGACCTTTCCACCAACTTGATGTCAAAAATGCCTTTCTAAATGGTGAACTTGAAGATATGCAATTATCACATGGCTTTGAAAAAAATTATGGTAGAGAAAAGGTGTGCATGTTACACCAATTGTTGTATGCATTAAAACAATCTCTTAGGGCTTGGTTTGATCATTTTTAAAGTCTATTGAGGGAGCAGGGCATCTACAAATTTAGTCAGATTGCACCATGTTTTTCAAATTTTCTGAAGAAGGTAAAACTACCATCTTAATAGTATATGTTGATGACATAATTCTGACAAGAGATGATGTGTTTGGAATCGATCACCTAAAAAAGGAACTTGCAAAGGAATTTGAGATGAAGGATTTAAGTCTTCTAAGATATTTCTTGGGTATGGAAGTGGCGCTTTCAAAGACTGGTATTGTAGTCACATAGATAAAATATGCACTTGACTTGTGGAAGGAAGTAGGAATGCTAGGTTGCAAGCCTACTAAAGTGCCAATTGATCCAAAGAATAAAATTGGCCTCACCAAATGTAGTAGAAGTGTTAATAAGGGGAGCTACTAGAGACTTGTGGGAAAGTTGATTTACTTGTCACATACCAAACGGAACATAACCTTCTCTATTTGTGTGGTAAGCCAGTTCATGCATGCGTTTAAGGGGGAGCATTTAGAAGTTGTGTACAAAATCCTAAAATACCTTAATAAAACTCCCAAGTATGAGTTTATTATTAAAAAAGGATGAACAGATTCAAGTGGAAGCATTTATAGATGCAGATTGGGTAGCTCGATTATAGATAGAAGATCTATTTCAGGTTATTGTACGTTTGTTGGTGGAAATCTTGTAACCTGGAGAAGTAAGAAACAAATAGTGGTGGCAAGAAGTAGCACCAAGGCAAAATTGAGAGTTGTGGCTCATGGCATGTGTGAGCCCCTTTGGTTGAGAAAACCACTTGAAGAATTAAGGATCAAGATTGAGGGACCAATGAAACTCTATTGTGATAATAAGGCAACGATAAATATTGCTAACAATCTGGTGCAATAAAACATAACCAAACATGTTGAGATAGATAGACATTTTATTAAAGAAAAGTTGGAGAGTAGATTAATTTGCATGCCTTTTGTGTCAACTAATGAACAACTAGCAGATATCTTCACCAAAGGTCTACCCAAGCAAGCATTCAAGATACTAGTCAATAAGCTAGGTCTCATTGATATTTTTAGAAAAAGCATGAGGTGGAGTGTAGAAAGACAACTTAGACTATCCTTTGACTTCCACAATTAAGGCCGAGATTGTTTCCTAATTTAAACTCTTAATATCCTGCAGTTAAGGATAGGATCAGAATTAGGAAAATAAGGATTATTCTTTAGTGTATTTCCATGTATATTACAACTGATTTCTAGGAGTTCTAGTTGTATATGTTTTTTCCTTTTCCTATATATTTTGTATCTCTAGAAGAGAGATTGAAGAATAAAAGGTAGAAAATTCTTCTTCTTAATTTTTTTTTTGTTGTACAGAGACTCGTACATGTATATATACAAAAATCTTAGGACCAAAATTAGGGACTTTCCTAACTTAATTACAACAAAATCCCTTTGATCATGAGATTGCCTAATTCTCTCTTCAGAATTACAACTTTCCTTTTTTCATTCTTCCACAGTATCTATGTTCATATTGTAAAGTATCAGAAAAAGTCTTTTTCTATACAAATCTTTTATTTTGGTTTCTCCATGGCTGCCCACAAGTTCAATATGCAAGCTTTGTCCTTTCATCTTATGATGGAAGATAGGACACTTTTGTTCATATAAGTTTTAGAACTTTTGGATGAGAATCATCTCTTTTGTGCATCTTTACTTTCTTTCATGAGTACATTATGAATACTATAGAGCTGTATTCTATTTTTGAAAAGACAAATTTATTAACATAGAAAGAAAAGGTTGAAGCCAGTTCATTCTAGGCATACATGGACTATTAAGTCCCTATAGCCAATAAAACAAACAAAGAACTATAAAGGAATATCAAATAGTAATTGTAATGGATTAAGTTAAGTCAGAATCAATATGATATGCTTCGTTACCATAATCAAGTAAGAAATCAGACTAGATGTATTTTTTAGAGCAAAAGAGATGGTTAGATCCTAGCAAGTCCAGTTTGTCCTTGACCAAATCGTAGATCAGGAGAGGTGATTTCTAAGGTACAGTTAGGTATCGGTGTTCTGTTGATGTGAAGTACTTGAAGTTCCATTAAAAGAGAGGATGTCAGTGGCTTCTCCCGGAGGTAAGTGCTAGTTCGGTGTGGATTCAAAGACCTTTGAGATTTCAGTCGAGGAAGTCAAAGGGAAGGTGACCAGGAGGATTTGTGAGAGAGGTCCAAACTTCTCCTCTTGGGTTAGATTTAGTGGCAAGGGCTTGGCTCTGCTGGTGGAAGGAGGAGAGACCTGGAGTGCTCTCAAAGCTGGGGAGCGTTTCAGAAATGCTTGGGGGGAAGGGGAAAGACGGTACTTACTGGATTTACGCAGCAATAGAGCAGGGCGTTTTTTGTTTTGTTTAGCTTGGGATGTGGAAGGCAAGAAGTTCTTGAAGGAAGGGGTTTATGGGTGGGGGGGTGGAAGATCTTGGTTGACAAGCTTAGAAGCCTTGGTGTGTGCTCGGTTCAAAGGAGAAAGGAGCCTAAAGCTAGCTCTGTGGGGGGGCTGGTTCTTGTAGGGACCACCCCCAAATGCACACGTGGCAACCCCGCAGAGCATTCCTCTATGGGACATGTGGCACATCAACTCTTTGTCCGGATTCCCGCAGGGGGGCATGCGACATTCTTAAACTCGTCGTCCAGACGACCCCACTCTCTTGTCCGGACGTCTTGTCTGAACCCAGTGCTAGCGTCTTAACCAAAAGCCTTGGCCGCGAAACGCAAGCCATCATTGTCTACACTGCCAGAAGCATGCTCGACGAGACTCTCTTGAGTCACTTCAGGCATCCTGTTACAGCCTACATCCCGCCGCCCGCAGAACGAAAAGGTAAGGATGACGGCAAGTCATCCCTCCCACAATTTTTGACAACCGCTTGCAGGACAATGATGACTCTGCCACCACTTCAGTACCATCATGACGAGCCAAAAAGTCTTCTCACCATTAAAGGGGACAGAGCTCCTGACACTATAAAAGGCCCTCACATAGTGAAAGGAGGTAAGTGTTCTTACTCAAAAAAGAGGATAGACTAAAACCATGAGGAAAGAAGCTAACAAAACCATTGGAGGGTGTGTCCGGACCCCCTGTCCGGACATCTTTTGCAGGTTGATTGAAGCGAGTATCATCTTCAGTTGAAAAGACGCGTCCATCTGGCAACTGCAGTGGCCTCGGTGACGTGAGGCTTCAACATTGGCGCTGTCTGTGGGAACCGTAGCAATGACAAAGATGTCTACACTTTCTAGGAGCCGTTCGTCAGCCAGAGGAGACGAAGGCTATTTCGAATGGCGCGAAACCATGGAAAGGCGACAGCTAGAGAGTGAGCAAAAAATGCAAGCCCTGCTCCAGGAAACAACGAGACTTAGAGAAGAAAACGTGGTGCTACGCATCCAGGTTTTGTCCTCAGGACCTCCTCACGACCAACAGTCGAGAGGCTAAGGAGTGAATTCTAGGCCTAACCTAGAGTCAGTGAACCCTGGAACTACAAGGGTCATCCCTGATATGCGCGATGAGCGATCTTGGGAACGACCCATGCCCACGTATCATGCTCCACAAGATGAAAGCTCAGACTTTGCCCGTCTCTCGTCAAAGAGATAGTGTGATAAAAGACCCCAGTTGTCAGACGCAATGCATGTGAGGTTGGGACCACAGGAGCCTGGTAAGGAGAGGCCGCTGATGGCCACAACCTGGGAAACGTATCCTAACCCCCTAGTCGCACCCACCGTCCGGAACAACCCCCCGCACCAAGCGGTACGACAAGCTGGAAGGAACTCATCAAATGAACCCCCCCCCCCCCCCCCGGGTTCCATTAGCAAGCGGCTGGATGACATGCTCTCCACGCCTTTTGGCTCACGTATTATCCATTATGATCCCCCAAGGGGATTTCTCGTGCCAAAATTTTCTGCGTATGACGGGTTTAGCTATCCGTTTGACCATATCATGCACTATCGGCAACTCATGACTCTCGACATAGGGAATGACGCGTTGCTGTGCAAGGTATTCCCCGCCAGCCTACAAGGCCAAGCTTTTTCATGGTTTCACCGACTCCCTCTGAGCTCTATTGATAACTTCCGGGATCTATTGGAAGCTTTTGTGGGGCAATACCTGTGCTCCGCCCGGCATAAATAGAATATCAGCACCCTGCAAAACATAAAAATGCAGGAGAATGAGTCTTTGAGGGAATTCGTAAAATGGTTTGGTCAGATTGTATTACAAGTAGAGGTCTACAACATGGATGCTGTCCTCCAAATCTTCAAACGAAGCATATGCCCGGGTACTCCATTATTTGAATCACTCGCTAAAAAACCTCCCACAACTATGGATGACCTGTTCCTGTGCGCAAGCAAATACTCAATGCTGGAAGATAATGTGCGCGCAACCACCCAACAAATTCTGGTCGCCGGACAGTTAGCCAGAAACAACTCGGAAAGAAGTTCCAAACCTCCGAACCAGCCAAGGCCGTCTGGCCGTGGGCAGGGAGAGCAAAGTCACTCGGAGCTGCCACCACTCACACCCCTTACTGTGTCGTATGAGAAGCTTCTTCCCATGATCCGAGACCTGTCCGACTTTAGGTAAAGGCTTGTTTATTGAGTGAAATAGTTCCCATCTCTTTAGGGCGGGGTAGAGCAGCTTGGTAGCTCGCAAGGCTCATAACCTTGAGGTCACGGGTTCAAATCCTGTCTCCGCAATATTAAATTTTTTTTTTAATAATTTAAAAATGAAAGTATTTACCTTATGAATTCTTGAGAGGAGTCTATAAAAGCAACTTTTTAAGCCTGGACCTATCAGAGCGAATCCAGCCAAGAGGGATCATAGCAAGAAGTGTGCTTATCATAAAGAGCATGGGCATACTATGGAGCAATGCAGAAGTCTCCATTACTTGGTAGAAAGGCTCATAAAAGCGGGGCATTTGAAGCAGTACGTCCGCTCAGAAGCCAGAGTCGGGGATACTTCTCAAAGTTGCGACTCTAGGACCTCCAGGGCCCCAGTCGCCCCCAGAGCCGTAATCAATTACATCCACGGGGAACCCCTGGACGAGGAGTACGACTCCAAAGGAAAGAGGCAAAGGCTGCTGCGAGCAGCATCGGTACGTGAGCGGGTCAATTCCATCTGGCTCGGATTAACTGGTGGGAGCGTCCACCCAATAGATGGAACAATCATTTTCCCCCAGTAGATCCCATATGAATATTACAACCACACCGTGACGCCTTCATCCTATCTCTTGGGATTGGAGACTTTGATGTGAGACGGATCCTAGTCGACCTAGACAGCTCGACCAACCTCTTACAGGCGTCAGTAATCAAGCAAATGGGAATCGAGCTATCCGGCCTAGAAAACCCTGGGCGGATTTTGTCAGGATTCAATGGAGCGGCAACCACCTCCCTTGGAGATGTTGTGCTACCGGTCCAAGTAGGCCCGATCATTATTAACGTACAATTTTCGGTAGTAGAAGATTTGTCCCCCTTTAATGCCATCTTGGGACGCTCATGGTTGCACTATATGAAAGCCATCCCTTCCACATACCATCAGATGGTAAGCTTTCTCATTGAAGATGGACAAATCGATTTATACGGTAGTCAGCTAGCCGCCTGTCAGTGCTATCAGATAGCACGAGAAGCCGGACCCAGCAAAGATGGCGAGCCACTCTCCGAACCTGCCAACATACCTGGCCAATAGCAATTACTAAACCCGGTGGATAAAGATCCCCCGGTGGTAGATCCTTTGCGGACAATCCAAATCTTGGAGGAAAGCACTCATCTCACACATATCAGCTCACTCTTGACACTCGAAGAGGCTCGGGATATCGAGGGCACACTCCGACAGAACCACGACGTTTTCACATGGGCGCATTCCGACATGACGGGAATCCATTCTTCAGTTGCCTCCCATCGGCTTAACATCTTACCTTCATCAAGACCTGTCCGGCAGAAGGTTAGGCGATTCCACCCGGACAGGCAAAAGATTATTCGGGACGAGGTTGACAAATTGTTGGAAGTCGGGTTTATCAGAGAAGTGGAGTATCCGAATTGGCTGGCAAATGTAGTGGTGGTCCCCAAAAAGCAAGGGAAATGACGAGTGTGCGTCGATTACACCAACCTCAACAATGCATGCCCAAAAGACAGTTTCCCTCTGCCACGGATAGATCAAATTGTGGACTCCACCTCCGGGCAGGGAATGCTCTCCTTCCTAGATGCCTTCTCCGGATACCACTAGATCCCCATGACCCTTGCAGACGAAGAAAAAACAGCCTTTATAACGCTGCATGGGCTTTATTGTTATAAAGTCATGCCATTCAGACTCAAAAATGCCAGTGCCACCTATCAGAGACCGATGACAAAGATCTTCAGACCCTTGGTTGGCCGCACAGTGGAAGTATACATTGATGATATAGTGGTCAAAAGTAAAACCAGAGAGGATCATGCGCACCACTTGCAAGAAGTTTTCCACCTACTAAGAAGGTACGATATGAAGCTGAATCCATCCAAATGCGCCTTGGGCGTAAGTGCAGGGAAATTCTTGGGGTTCATGGTCACCCAAAGGGGGATAGAAGTCAGCCCTGGCCAAATTAGGGTAGTCATGGAGGCGCCCCCTCCCTTTCCCCAGGAACAAAAAAGAGTTGCAGCGCCTCACAGGCAAGCTCGTCGCACTGGGACGCTTCATAGTCCGATTCAATGACAAATTGCGACCCTTCTTCCTAGTATTATGGAAAGCTGGCACGACTGGATGGACAGATAATTGTTAAAGCGCTTTCGAAAAGATTAAACATTACCTCACACAGCCACCCATCCTAAGCAGCCCCCTGCTCGGAGAGAAGTTGTACATGTATTTGGCTATGTCAGATTGGACAGTTAGCGCTGTTTTGTTTTGTTGCCCAACACATAAGGAGTAGAAACCTGTTTATTATGTCAGCAAATCATTGACCGATGCAGAAACGAGGTATTCGAAGATAGAGCAAACTGCCTTAGCCTTGCGAAGTGCCGCCCAGAAACTTCGTCCCTACTTCCAAGCTCACCCGATAGTCATACTTACCGACCAGCCCCTTCGCAACATCCTACACAAGCCAGATCTGTCTGGAAGAATGCTCTAATGGGCCATAGAATTAAGTGAGTATGAGATCAAATACTAACCGAGATTGTCCATGAAAGGGCAGGTAATGGCTGACTTTGTAGTAGAATCCCCCCAACGACCGGCTCGAGAAGGGAAACTACACAAGAAGGAATGGTGGACTTTATGAGTTGACGGAGCCTCTCGATCATCGGGATTCGGAGTAGGACTTCTACTATAATCCCCAACGGGTGAACAACTGGAACAAGCCATCCGGCTGGGCTTCCCCGCATCGAACAATGAAGTAGAGTACGAAGCCATTCTATCCGGACTGGACCTCGCCCTCGCACTATCCGTCTCCAAGCTTCGAATTTACAGCGATTCTCAACTCGTGAGACACGTACAGGAGGAATACGGAGCCAAGGACGAGCGCATGACGCGATATCTAACAAAAGTGAGAGACATCCTGCAGCGCCTGGGCGAGTGGACCATCGAAAAAATCCCACGGGTTCACAACGTACGTGTCGACGCCCTGGCAGGAATAGCTGCCTCACTTCCCGTCAAAGAGGCCATACTATTGCCCATATATGTGTAGACTAATCCCTCCATCATAGAAGCATCCACTTGCAATACTATTGAAGAGAGCCAAGGAGAAGGCCAGGAGTGGATGAAAGTCATAGCAGAGTATCTCCGGACAGGCTCTCTACCTGATGAACCCAAGTAGGCGCATAAGATCCGGGTACAAACTGCCCGTTTCGCCCTGATCGGGAAGCGCCTTTACAAGCGATCTTTCACAGGCCCCTACCTTAGGTGCCTAGACCGCTCAGAAGCCCAATACGTATTAGCTAAGTTACATGAGAGTGTATGTAGCAATCACTTCGGAGGACGATTTTTGGCACATCGAGCGCACTCACAAGGGTACTATTGGCCCACTATGAAGAGAGACGCGGCGGCTTATGTCAAGAAGTGTGACAAATGCCAAAGGCATGCACCCCTACCGCATGTGCCATCTGAAACGTAGAAGCCGATTTCCAGCCTTTGGCCGTTTGCGTAGTGGGGGATGGACATTAGTGGGCCCCTTGCCAATTGCAGCTGCCCAGAAGAAATTCTTACTCGTTGCCACTGACTATTTCAGTAAATGGGTAGAAGCAGAAGCATATTGTCACAAGATGCTTCAAATGACCCTTCCCATGGGCTTATATGGGAGAAGGGAAGCTTTTGGAGACTCCTAGAGCCATGTACACTAAGCCATTGGTGGGAAGAGTGTGGAAGGTTCTAGAAATGCCTAGAGATGTCCACACATCTCTACACTATGGTGGAAGGCATGAGAGGAGTCTAAGGTTTTCTAGAGACTTCTAGGAATCTCTTGTATATTCTTGTACATAGGGTTGTACATAGAAGATGGTAGGATGTTCTAGAATATTCTTGATTTGTAAGGAACCCTCCAAGGTTCCAGATAGTTCCATTGGTGCCTATAAATAGGTGAGACCCTCATTTGGCCAAGGCACCACCCAAATCACTTTCTAACCAAGCAAGTGAGCTTCTAAGCACTTGTAAAGGCTTCTTTGAGTTAATAAGAGCTTCCATTCTTTAAAGAGTTGCCTACTAAGCTTTTTAAGCTTTCGAGTCATGAGCGTCTTATCCTAGCTAGCTAAGCATTGGGAGTAAGGCTGACTTAGCAAGATCAAGCGTCTTGACTTGCCTAAGTGCCGCACGAGCTTAGTGCACGACTAAGTCCATGACAATATGCTAGCATCAAGGACAAAGATGTCACCAAATTCGTTTGGAAGAATATCATTTGCTGGTTTGGAATCCCTTAAGCAATCATAGCTGACAATGGTCCGCAGTTTGACAGTATTGCCTTTCGGAATTTCTGTTGGGAGCTTAAAATCCAAAATTTGTACTCCACACCACGCTACCCCCAAAGCAATGGGCAAACAGAAACGACAAATAAAACTTATTGACTGCCTTAAAGAAGAGGGTGGAGCGAGCCAAAGGAAAGTGGGTGGAGGAACTGCCCGGTGTTTTATGGGTCTACCGGACCACGCCTGGGCGACCCACGGGAAACACTCCCTTTGCCCTTGCATACGGCATGGATGCAGTCATCCCCACGGAAATAGGCTTGCCCACAATCCAGACTGTCGTACAAGGATAGAGTGATGAAAGTACGGAACTAGGAAGAAACCTAGACTGGGCTGATGAAGTAAGAGAAAATGCGTCCATCCGGATGATCGACTACCAATAAAGAGTGGCTGCTCACTACAACCACAAGGCACGACCCCGAGTCTTTAAAAGCGGAACGCTTGTTCTCAGGAAAGTTTTTGAAAACACCGCCGAGAGAGAAGTTGGGAAGTTCCAAGCAAATTGGGAAGACCCTTATATCATAACTAAAGCAGGTGAAAACGGAACTTATCACCTACAAAAGTTAGACGGAACCCCATTACTCCGTTCATGGAATGTATCTAACCTTAAGCAATATTACCAGTAAAGAGAAACAAAGAGTGAAGAAAAGCAAAGAAGTATAAGTATTTATAAATGACTGAAAAATTGTCTTTACAAAATTGGCCGCACCACATACGGCAAAAGAAAGAGAAAAACTATAAGGAGGACTGCACACAGAGAAATCTCATCGGGGAGGGCCTCTGGGTATCGCATTCTCATCATCAGAAGGGAGAGAAGGAATATCGTGCATAATGCCATTCTTCTTCATGCAGCAACGGTAGTCGAAGAAATACATCTCGTCTATTTGCCTTTGATACTCCGTCTCCAGCTCCTTCTGAGCGGCAAATCTGGCCTCCATCTCCTTCCTTTGAGCAACTAAGCCCGCTTGTAGGCCCTCCGTTTCCTTCTTCTAAGCTGCGAGACTAGCCTGGAGTTCGTCCACCTCCTTTTTGAGCTGAGAATTCTCCTGCTCCACCCCTTTGACTTGACCCTCCAGGGCTTCCTTTTCCCCCTTCAGCGGGTTCGCCTCAGCCCGAATAGCCCCCTTTTCCTCCTTAGCCAGATTCAGCTTCTTCGCCCCATCCGCTACAGCCTTCTGAGCAGTGGCCAAGTCAGCCTCCACCCTTTTTAACCGCGAGCGCATTTCCTCAATGCCGCCCGGATGGTGGGAGATGAAGGCGTGCATAGCCTCTGCCACTTCCAGTCGCTTGAAAAGCTGCTCGCGCGTATGCATCATATAGCGGATGCCGGCCACAACCTGGGCAGAACAACAACAAAAGATAATACCAGGCGACGGAATAAAAATTGCTAAGGAAGAAGGAGAAAGCAGCACAGAAAAGATTACCACTTCTGCAGTCTTGGGGATCTTCCATTCCTGCAGATGCTGAATGCAGGACACGGCGGATTCAGGGGTGCCAAAAGAAAGCCGGGCCTTGACGAAGGTAGGAGGGTCACCACCCATGTTCACAGAGACCCACTTGGTGAGCGGGAAGAAGTCAGACATCCTCATGGAAGGAGCCTCCGCATTCGTGAAACACGACACTCCCTTCAGTATCTCCATCATTTCCTCCAGCTTGGAGGAACCGCAGCAGCTGGATTACTCTTTGCGTCAGGAGCCTCCTCGTTGACCACGACCTCTGGACCCTCCTTAGTCCCACGGGCCTCCACTGCAGACAGGACGTTGCTGGGGGTAGCTACATTCAGATGAACCACGACTGTTGCATTAGGCCTCGCAATGTCTGGCTGAGTCGCTGCCGCCGCGCTAGGACCCGCCTCGTCTGGGTGGGACATAGTTGTTGGAGGGACCTCTGCCGCCGGATCCTCCTCAGATCTCTCCGGGCAGACCCTCTTGGCTGGGGGAGGGACAATATTGATAATGTGAAATTGTTTCATTTTTAGAGGTAATGAAAGAAGCCAAATCACAGGGTGCCTCTAATATCATAATGTGGGGAGACCCAACAAGAATTCTTTCATGGCAACTTATGGGAGGAAAGGACCATGGAGATATGCCCTTTAGATGTGGGGCTCTCTAGAGACTAGGGATGATCATTCACTTGGACGCCTAATTGGCTAAAAGGCTGCTAAGTTAGCCAAGGGAGAAGTTAACCAGCTCAAAATGTTTCACTTCTCTGTTATGTACGTTTACTAAAACCTAATTATGTAATGATCTTGGTAAAGAAACAACAGAGAAAAGATCACCATGGCTTGTAGTATTCCGGATTATCATCCTTAGGGAATTAAAAAATTTAACTAATCTTATTTACATCAAATCAAGTAATGACCTTTAAATGGAAAATTGATTGGATTGAAAATATGATTTGATTGGTAACTGAATTTTTAATTGGGAAAACAATGATAAACAAGTTTGGAGATCTTCACAAATCCGGGTTTTAGAACTAGGATTGAGGGATAACTAGTATTACTTGAAGAATTTAGGTCTTTCCAAGATTGAATCACTAGTATAGATTATTCACATCTAGAACCATATTTTAAATCTTGAAATCCATTCTTTATTAGTTTTCCATAAATAAGTTGATAAGAAGTTTTAATCTTTAAGACATTTAAAACCTGATATTCATTTGGTAGATTCTCCTCAATTATCAATCACATAGAATCACACCAGGTTGACCATTGATCATAATCCTTTATGCATCAATGGACCCCTAGTATGCATTCTATGTACATAAAATCACCTTTTCTTATCATCATTCTCTCCTAGATCATCTACCTTCATTGCTACATCCCCAATGAGAGGATTTAACCACTCGTACTCATATTAATACCATGCATTGAATTAAATTGAACTATTATAGATTTTATTCAAAACCAAACAATTACAAAGATTGTATTGATCTCAAAAGTTCCTCTCCTTTTTTTTTCCCCTAAAGTTTCACTTCCTAATGGTATATAAATTATCAACTTAAAAACATAATTAAAATTCCTAAAATGTCCAAAAATATGTAAAAGAGTTGAATGGGGAAATTCTTGAAGTGAAATTCTAGGAGTTCGCAACCAATATAAAATATTTCAATGCCTCTCTTATGGTATCGAAATGTATGTAGATGAATGCTAAACTCATTGGATTTTAGGGTGTTTCTAATGGGGTATCGGATTTTGCTCTTTATATTGAAATGATATCAAAATGCATCTTCTGTATCAAAATGGTATCGGAATTCATTTCGGTAATCACTTGAATTTTCTATATCTATGGAATGCTTCTGATGGGCGATTTTGATACCTGCATTGTATTGAAATGCATTTTATTGAAATGCATTTTAATATATGAAACTGAGAACCTCTACTTTACATTCATACTGATTGGTATCGAACTGCATTTTGATGTACGGGACTGAGAACCTCCACTTTACAGTCATATCAAAATAGGTTCCTGGTATCAAATTGGTGTGTTGCCTGGTATTGAAATTCATTTCGATAACACCCCAAACTTAGTGTACCTGGATTGACTATTTCCTTGTATCAAAGTGGTGTCGAAAGCCACTCTCTTGCATCAAAATTCCTGTTTTTCTTTCTTTTTTCATATTTTCTTGCACATCCAGGCTTCTCCATCTTGCTTCCATAATCCTTGGATCTTTGCCTTACCATGCACTCACATTCCTGCACATGTTATCCTCTTTTTGCTGCATTCTTCACTAAATGTGAACATTGATCTTCAATTTGGGCTTAACATATATTTAAGCTAAATGATAATGTTTTGCACTTAAAAGTTATTCAAAAATCAATTTTTCTATATGGAAAAACACCAGTTTTGAGTGTTAATTAGAAGTTGCCAATTGTCTTTCACACTAAGACCATAGGCATCTGGCCTTTGTTGGGGCTATATGTTGATCTCTTTTGTCTTCTTATTCTTCTTTTCTTTATGTTTTTACCGTGGACTTTCTTCTAGCTCGAAGGATCTCCCATCCTTCATTATAGATCCTTTTGTTATATTTTTTTTTTGATAAATAAGCACAAAATATATTAAGGGGCCAAAAAGCCACAAAGCATACAGGGAGTATACAAAGCAGCCTGAATAAAAGAACGCAAAAAACACCTCACCAGCCCTAAGTGGCTGCTAGCCACTCCAAAAAGCCTAAGAGCGAAGAGGACTCCTCTCCAATATACACCCTAGCCCAACTCCACAAATTACATACAAATTTTTTTTTGAGTTTCTGCATAGCTAAAGAACCCCCCTTAAAAGCTAATCTATTCATTTCCTTCCATACCGTCCAAAAAATACACAACGGAATGGAATTCCAGATCTTTTTCCTTTTTTTCCCTACAAAATGGCCCCTCCAACTAAATAACACCTCTTTGATTGTCTCTGGAAACACCCTCTGAACCCTGAACAAGGCAAGGATGATCTCCTAGAGGACCCTGACCACTATACAGTGTAAAAGAATGTGATTTACATTTTCCTCTTCACAACCACACAAAAAACAGTGATTAGGGAGCTGCCACCCTCGTTTTTGAAGCCTATCCAAGGTGAGAATCTTCCCCCACGTGGCCTCCCAAGCAAAAAAAGCAACTTTGGTTGGGACCTTATCCACCCAAATGCACTTATTCGGGAAGGCAAAGGCGTTGGGAGCAACCAGCAGAAAATAAGCGTCCCTAACCCCAAAAGTGCCACGACCTCCTCCTTTCCATAACACTGAGTCCTCCTCTGAAGATATCCTGAAGCCCCTCAGCATCTTAAGCAAATCTCCTATCAAATCTAGCTCCCAATCATTAAAATCTCTAGAAAATCTGAGATTCCAATCTCCTTGACCAAGGCTTGAGTCCCACACTTCATTGACCATTGCATTCCTATGGACCGCCAAGGCGAATAACTGGGGGAAGTTTTAGGACAGCACCGCATTGCCACACCAATGATCAGTCCAGAACTTGACTCTAGTCCCATTACCCACCTTAAACTCTATGTTATTCCAACACCAATTTGCCTCCTTCAGAATCTCCTTCCAAACCCCCACTCCAAACGTCCCGCGAGCTTCATTAGTCCTCCACCCAAAACCCTCTTGGCCATACTTCACCTCGATCACCTTCTTCCAAAGATTTTCCTTTTCAAAGACAAATCTCCATATCCATTTACCCAGCAAGGCCTTGTTCAAGAGATCAATCTTCTGTATGCCTAGACCACCCTTCTCCTTTTGAGTACACACCACCTCCCAATTGATTAAGTGGACTTTCCTTTCCAAGCTTCCCCTTCCCCAAAGAAAGTCTCTTTGTAATTTTTCGAACCTTTTTGCGACAATCTTGGGCATTCGAAAGAGGGACAATTGGTAAATAGGCATGTTGGCCAGTGTGCTCTTGATGAGGGTGATTCTCCTGCCCTTAGAAATATATTGTCTTTTCCACAGGGCTAATCTTCTCCTCATTCTCTCTTCGACCCCATCCCACATAGACACAGCCTTGTGATGGGCTCCAAGGGGCAGCCCCAAGTAAACAGTGGGCAAAGACCCCGCTCTACACCCTAGCTCCACTACCATTTCCTCAATCTCTTCTACCTCCCCAACAGGAATTAATTCGCTTTTAGCTAGGTTTATTCTTAGGCAGGAGGTCGCCTCAAACCAAGCCAAAATCTAGCTTAAAGAGGTAAGATGCTCTTTCCTTGCTCCGTAGAAAATGATTGTATTGTCAGCAAAAAGTAAATGGGAGACATTCGTCTCCATCCTCCCTCTCCCCCGAAGTCTACAGCCTGAAATGAAGCCCCCATCAATAACCCTTCTTATTAGTGCACTTAGCACTTCCATACCCAAGACAAAAAGGTAAGGAGAAAGAGGATCTCCTTGACGCAGCCCCTTGGTGTTCGACAAGAAACCTGCTGGCACCCCATTGACCAGGACATAAAATTTGGCAGTTGAAATGCACCACCAAATCCACTCCATCCACCGAGACCCAAAGCCCATCTTATGCAAAACCTTCATGAGAAAATTCCAATTGATGCTGTCATAGGCTTTTTCAATGTCCAATTTACAAATCAGCCCTTTCTCTTTACATTTATGCTAGAAGTCAATCACCTCATTAGCGATAAGCGAAGCATCCAAAATCTGTCTGCCCCTCACAAAGGCATTTTGATCCACAGAAACCACCTTTCCTAAAATCTTCTTCAGCCTATTCGCCAGCACCTTGGCCAAAAGCTTGTACAGTCCTCCTAAAAGGCTGATGGGCCGGAAATCCCCAAGGTCCTCAGCACCACCTGTTTCTTATTAAAAAAAATGATGCTTTCTTATGGTCTATCTTCATTGCTTCAAAATTTTAATAATCAAGTGTTTCCATGTCCTCTAGGAATTACTGAATAGTGAACTTGCTTAAAATTATTTACCTGGATCATTATCTTAGAACCCTTGTACAATTTATTAAAAAGGTTCAATGCCAGAATTTATTCTTCATTGAAGTTGTTTCTATGCATGCATGCATATGGTCTTTGAGAACCTTTGAACTAGTGTAAGATTTATCTGGATGCTAACACATTTATTGGGAACCCACTACTCATGATATGACTTGAAAGTTTAAAGTTTAATTTTAGAGAAAAACAAAATTTTTCCCTAGATTTTATATCTTGATAAGGTACTGCTCAACATGACAATAGAAATGTTCTCTTGGTTGCACCTCCTTCATTGTCTTCCTAAAAGCAATAAGAAGCATTCTTCAACTTTTTAAGCTCTTCAAAAGGTAGAAAAGAAAACACGACCATGCCATAGTCAATATATCTAGAGAATAAATAAATCGATGATGAATAGTAACAATTTGTTTTGAACAATAACTAGATGTCTTCGACATCCAACTATAATAATGAATGGTTCCAAAAAAATGTACTTCTATGTCAAAAAAGTGTATTCATAAAAATTTTTGGAAAAGGAAGGGATGGTGGGCCGCGTTAAAGGGAGTTTTGGACTTGTGAGCAGATTGGTTCCTGAAACCCAGCCCAGTGGGCCTTTAGTGTTAGCAGGTGGGTTGGTTGGTGAAGGTTTTTTAAATTTGCCTAGTGGGCCTTTAGTGTTATAGGTGGGCTGATTGGTGAAGACTCTTTTAATTTGGGCCATGGGCCCTTAGAGCTTAAGTTGGGGAAATTGAAGTCTTCTAGGGCTTGTGGTGGGGGTGGATGGTGTGACGAGGGCAGCTGGGGGTCGTTTTCAAGTTGTTTGGGTTTTCCGACATTGTTGGTTGGTTGTTTGCCCACTGACGAAGCTCTAATGGAAGAAGGTGATAGATTCCTAGATAAGTCTTTTTCTCCAACTCTTTTTTTTGGGGTGGGGGGGCCATTCTTCTTCTACTCCTTTGGCGGGTGGGATTGAAAGGGGATCAGGGGCAGAGGGGTCGTTTTCCTACTTGTAGTTAGTGGAGGTTGAGGGTAATGTTGGGATGGCCTCGGAACCCCTTCGGATGGTTTTGGTCGATGGAAGTTTAGTGGATTACAAGGGTTTTGAGGGTAAGGAGATTGTGGTAGAGGAAGTTATTGCTTACGGTGAGGCGAGAGTCCTAGTTTGTAGGCGAGGAGGACAAGGGATGAGAGAAGAGGGAGTTTTTTGATAGGTTGGCTGCCTTTATTAGGTTTTTGGGAATGTCAACTGAGGGCTATGAGGAGGAGATTTTGTCGATGCTGAAGCAAGTAAGGGCTCGTAAGGGTCTTAATGCGTAGAAGTGTGATAGAAAGAAAGGCAAATCTGCATCTTCTTGATCTGAAAGGCAGTTGAAGAAACTGGAGTGGTCGGTGAGCCATAAGGGCACAAACTTATAGAGTGGTAGGGTTAATGTTTGGGGGACAATTTCTACAGGGGACTCATGAAGTTAAGAATTTTGTCTTGGAATGTAAGAGGGGTTAATGAATGTAACAAAAGAATTGTGCTGAAGTCTTTCATCAAAACGCATAAGGTAGATTTGGTTTGTATTCAAGAGACCAAAATCCAATATATGACCTTATGAGTGGTGCAAAGTCTAGGGACAGGGAGATTCATTGAATGGGGTGCGGTCAATGCGAGGGGAGCGGGGGATTTCTAGGGGGATTGTGGTGTTTTGAGATAGTAAAGTTCTTGAGTTGGCAGGTTTGAAGGTTGGGGTTTACTCAATTTCTTGCTGATTTAAGAATTGTGATGATGGTTTTGTTTGGTTTTTTATTGGGGTGTATGGTCGTACACAAAGGTGTTAGAGAGGATTTTTGGGCGGAATTGGGGGCTATAAGAGGACTATGGAATGACCCGTGGTGTATTGGGGGCGACTTCAATGTTGTAAGATTCCCTCAGGAGTGTTCTGGTGGCAACTAGAGGTTGTCTATAGCAATGAGAAGATTTTTAGAGGTCATAGATGAGCTTCAATTTAGAGATCTTTACTTGATAGGGGGCCCTTTTACATGGAGAGGGGGGGGGGGGGGGGGGGGGGATTTTGAATAATCAAGTCCTTGCACGGTTAGACCACTTCTTGGTTTCCGATGATTGGGAAGGCTACTTCCTTGGAGTGTTAGCCTAGACCCGTTTCAAACCATGCTCAAATTCTGTTGGATTGGTGGGGGGTTGGGGGGGGGGGGGGGTTGTAGAGGCCCTTCTCCTTTCAGGTTTGAAAATATGTGGTTGAAGGAGGAAGGTTTTAAGGAGTTAGTGAAGTCTTGGTGGATGACCCTTAATTTTAGGAGGTCTCCCAACTTTGTTTTGGTAGAAAATTGAAAAGCCTTAAAGGTTTATTAAAGAGGTGGAACACTGAAGCTTTTGGGAATGTGGCTGTTAAGAAATTAGAGGCCCTGTCTCAGGTGGAATTATGGGATTCTAAAGAGGCGCAGGGTACCTTATCCTTTGAGGAGGAGTCTACTAGGGAGAGCTCAAGGGTAGAATTTAAGAGATGGGCTCTAATGGAAGAAACAAGTTAGAGGCAGAAATCTAGGGAGGTCTGGTTGAAGGAAGGTGATAGAAACACCAGTTTCTTCCACAAAATGGCAAATGCTCATAGGAGGAGGAATACTATGGCTAAGGTGAAGGTTAACGAGGTTTCTTTCACAGAGGAGGCTGATATCAGGGAAGGGATTACTCAAGCTTTTCAGTCACTTCTATTGGAACCGCTAGACTTATCAGGGAAGGGAATGGTCTGCTGTACTATGGAACATTCCAAACTCCTGAACAACAGAACTAAAACGGCTAAACCATGCTCGAGGAGATTGTTTCAAGCCATATAGAGAACGATGTAACCTGCACACTAAACCAGACTCCCCCTGAGCAACAAAACCAGGTGGTTCCTCCATATAAACTTCCTTAGCAAGATCCCCATGAAGGAAAACATTTTTAATATCTAACTGATAAAGAGGCTAAGAACGCATAGCAACCATGGAGAGCAATAGATGAACAGAAGCTATCTTGGCAACAGGAGAGAAAGTGTCACCATAATCAGAACCATAAACCTGAGTATAGCCTTTAGCAACTAAGCGGGTTTTAAGGCGATCAACCTGACTATCAGGGCCAACCTTAACTGTGTAGACCCAACGACAACAACCTGTAGATTTACCAGAGGGTAAAACAACAAGATCCCAAGTGCCATTGGAGTGTAAAGCAGCCATTTCATCTACCATTGCTTGTCGCCAGCCTGGATGGGAAAGAGCCTCAGGGGTGCTCTTGGGAAGAGAAACAAAAGATATAGCAGAAACAAATGCAGAATAGGGTGAAGATAATCGATGGTAACTCAAAATATTGTAAATGGGATGAGGATTACGAGTAGATCGATTACCTTTCCGAAGAGGAATGGGTAAGTTAGCAGAAGGAGGCAAAGCCGGGGCAGAAGAAGCTGAAGGGATAGGAAGTGAGTCAGCAGGTACCTCGGCTAAAGAAGGAGGAACAGCGACATGATGACGACGATGATAAACCTGAAGTGGGCGAGAAGGCACTGCATCAGATGAGGAGATAATGGGAAGGGGTAAGACTTAAGAAACAAGGAAGAGACTTAGAGGTGGAGAAGAACGGTGAGTCCTCAAAGAAAGTGACATCAGCGGAGAGAAAGTAGCGATGAGTCTTAGAGGAATAATAACGATAACCCTTTTGAAGTCTGGAATATCCCAAGAAGATGCATTTTGTGGCTTTGGCAGAAAGTTTGTCCTGTCTAAGAGTGAGAATATGAACAAAGCAAGTACAACAAAAAACACGAGGAGGAAGGAAATAAAGTGGTTGGTCAGGGAAAAGAAAGGAATGAGGAATCTGATCGTGTAATATAGATGAGGGCATACGATTAATCAAATAACATGCTGTAAGAACAACGTCCCCTCAAAAACGAAAAGGAACATGACTATAGAGAAGGAGAGTACGAGCTGTCTCAACAAGATATCGATTCTTACGTTTAGCTATCCCATTTTGTTGAGGAGTATGAGCACAAGAAGACTGATGAATGATCCCATGTTGGGACATAAATGAAGTAAATGGTGCAGAAAAATATTCCCTGGCATTGTCACTGCGCAACACACGAATAGAAATATTGAACTAGGTTTGGATTTTAGCATAAAATTTATGGAAAATAGAGAATAACTCAGCTCGATTTTTTATTAAAAATAACCAAGTACATCGAAAATAGTCATCAATGAAAGTGACAAAATACTGAAATCCTAAAGTAGACGCGGTCCGACAAGGACCCCAAACATAAGTGTGGACAAGTTCAAAAGGAGATTTTGCCCGATTATTCAAACGCTTTGGGAACGAGACACGAGTATGTTTCCCAAGCTGACAAGATTCACACGCAAGCGACAACAAAGATGAAAAACGAGGGACCATTTTCTGGAACTTGGATAGACTAGGGTGGCTCAGGTGACTGTGGATGAGGAGGGGAGCATCAGTGGAAATGCAAACTGCAGGAGTTGAAGGCAAGGTGAGGTGATAGAGGCTTTGAGACTCACGTCCTATGCCAATCGTCTTCCCCGTACTCCGGTCCTGCAAAGTCACAAATTTATCAGAGAAAGTGATAGAACAATTAAGAGTGCGAGTTATTTTGCTAATGGAAATAAGATTAAAAGGACACTCAGGGGCATAAAGGACAGAATGGAGAGGTAGGGAAGGGAGAGGATGAGCGAAACCAAAACCTTTAGCCATAGTTTGGGAACCATTAGGTAAAGTAACAGTAGGTAAGGCAGAGGTAGTAGTAATAGAATGGAAAAGATCCTTATTACCAGATATGTGATCAGAAGTGCCAGAATCTAGAATCCAAGGTCTAAGAGAGGATGTGTGGGTAAGACAAGCAGAAGCATTACCAGTTTGGGCAACAGAAGCAACAGAAGCTGACTTGGTTGCTTAATAGAGGAGATAGTCATCATACTCACTGTCAGTGAGGGAAATACCCTGAGATGTGGAGGAACTGGGAGGCTGAGGCGACTAAGGATCAGATGACTGGGCCACGTGGGCAGTGCGGGGAGGCCGCCCACGAGTGTGGCCAAGCTTATTGCAATAGGTGCAATGAGGACGTTGGCCTCTACCTCGGTTACCACTGCGTCCTCCTCGAGAGTTAGTTTGAGAAACTAACACAGAAGAATCTGAAGTGTTATTAGATGGCAAAGTCTGAGTGGAGGAGATACAGAGGAGGCGAGCAAACACATCATCCAAGGATGGAACAGAGGAACTGCCAAGAATTTGATCGCGGACGGTCTCGAGATCTGGACGGAGGCCAATAAGCGTAAGAACCATGAAGAACTTGTCAATCTGTGTTCGTTGATCCTCAACATCAGTAGTAAGAGGCATCACGGTCAAGAATTTCTCCTTAAGAGAGGCAATCTGGCCAATATAAGTAGATAAATCCATGTCTTGTTGTCTGACATTGACAATAGAAGAAGCCACCTTATAAAGACGTTGGATATCATTCGTGTATAGCCCTTTCGCTTGATTCCAAAATTTAAAGCATGTTTTGTAGGCCCGAAGATGAAGCAGAATCTTAGGATCAACTGATTGCCATAAAACACTACATAATTGTGCATCTATCTTCCTCCATTGTACTCTGTCAACCTCAAGGATATATGCCTCCTGCGTAACAAGGTGATCCTCATAACCTTGACCTATAAACCAAAGCTCCACAGAGGTTGACCAGGACAAATAATTTTCACTACCAACCAATTTCTCCGAAGTAATCATAGGAGATCCAAATATGACAGAGGAAAAAATGGAACTTTTAGTAGCCATATCTACTTATTTGGAGAAAGAAATATGTTTGGATCGAAGAGAGCCCTAATACGGCTTCGGATCACGGCTGAAAGAAGAAAAACCGAGGATCCACGGTTGTGAGAGACCAAATAGTAAAGAAAAAAATGTGGCACTACTGGAAGGGTAGAAGAAAACTTCCTAAGACACGTGCAGGGCTCGGGGTGGAGAGGAAGTCACCGGAGGGAGCCGGAAAGGCTGTTTAGAGGGTCGGCGAAGACAAAAAACCCCAAAAAATGCACTTTCAGGGCTTGGATGGCACAAGCACAGATGAATGGTGGCTAGACAACGTCAGGCGAGGTTGGAGGTGGAAGCGCGTGGTCGGAAAGTGCTCCACGCGCCCTCACGCGCCGGAGCGTGAGATTTAGGCCGCCGGAGAAGAAATGTGCGTGTCTGGCGCGTGGATGAGAATCTCCCTCTGGTGCTTTGAGAAAACTTGAAGATCTCCTCCTTGCGCACCTGATGGTATGGTCGGTGTCGGAAAAGGACTTCGTCAGAAAAAGGTCGCCGGAAAAGTCGCCCGCGGTGAGAGTTTTCTGACGGCGATACGGTTGATCGGAAAGCTTTAGGAGATGGGAAAGGTGATCGGAATGAAACACGGTCACTGAAAGATTTCCCAGAATGGATTCACGGATAAACCGGAAATAATTAGGGTTTTTTCTCCCTAGGTTCTGATACCATGTGAAAAGAGAGAAAAGGGAGAATCCCTAATTATTGTTATTGAAAAAACTGTTAATAATACACATTGGACTTGAGTATATATATACATATTAGTGGGACCCACAATACAATAAGGAAAGAAAAGGAAAAGTAAAAGTAAATAACCTAAATAACTGTACACTATCTAACATCCCTTAATAAGGCTCTCCTTTGCAAATGGATTTGGCGCTTTGCTAAAGAAAGGGATGCCTTTTAGAGAGAAGTTATTTGTAGTAAATTTGGGGAATTGGAATGGGGTTGGTGCTCTAAGGAAGTGAGGGGCAGCTATGGTGTTGGTTTATGTAAGGCTATAAGGCTTTTATGGGAGTTGGTTTGTTCCAGAAATCTCTTTGTAGTGGGCAATGGGAGAAGGGTCAAGTTTTGGAAAGACAGATGGTGCGGGGCTGAGCTTTTATGTTTGTCCTTTCCCTCCTTGTTCGTTCTAGCTAGCTCAGAAGAGGCTTGAGTGGCGGATTTTTGGGTGCACTCTTCTGAGGGGGATGGATGGGACCCAAGCTTCTCTAGACCTCTCAATGACTTGGAGATTGAGATGGTGGAATGTTTCTTGTCAAGGATTCAAGACAAGGTGGTGATTGAGGAGAGGGAGGATGAGGTGTTTTGGGCGGTTACAAAGAGTGGATCCTTTTTTGTTAAGTCCCTCTATTCTATCCTTGAGGAAGTAAGGATAAGCTGTTTCCCTACTAGTATTGTGTGGAATACTTGGGTCCCTCCTAAGGTTAGTTTTTTTGCTTGGGAGGCAACATAGGGGAAAGTTTTGTCTTTAGACCAATTGCAAAGGAGAGGGTGGTCTTTAGCCAATAGCTGCTCCCTTTGTTATGCTCATGAGGAGTCAATTGACCATATACTCTTGCATTGTGGGAGCTCTTGTTCTCTTTGTTCAAGATGTGTAGGGTGGTAGGGCTCGTTCATTAGAAGAAAGAGAAAGAAAGTGTGGAAAGCAGCGCCTTTGTGCCTCTTTTGGACAATTTGGAAGGAGAGACATAGATCTTTTGAGAATATGAAGCTGTTTATTATCTTGGACAAACTTGTTTATAGAACATACTTCTATGTCCTTAGTTGATTTTATTGATTGGTTGGGGACGGATTGAGGGAGGGAGTATTTTTGTTTTCTCTATCCTTTTTGGCACTATTAGGTGACCGTTGTATACACCGTGTGTACTTTGGTGAGCACTTTTTGGCGTTTTTATACAATTTGCACTTATAAAAAAAAATAAAAAAATGCCAATATCATGTCTGATGAAAAACATGATTTCTTGTCTAGGGTGAATTTTTGGGGATATTCAACCGTCAATTACTTTTCACCGATGATAAGATACTCATCTGCGGGCATCCATAACTGTGGTCATGATGCAATAAATGAAGTCAAGCTTCTTATTAGAGAAGCACATAAACGGGGAATTGAGGTGACAACTCATTTCAATGTGCTGTAGCATTCTGTTTATATTTTGTGGATTTTTTTGTTTTCTCTCTCTCTCTCTCTCTCTCTCCTAATTTTACTTTGACAGGTTCTCATGGATGTGGTTTTCAATCACACTGCTGAAGGGAATGAGAATGGTCCCATTTTGTCATTTAGAGGTGTTGATAACAGTGTCTATTATATGCTTGCTCCTAAGGTATAACTCCTGAAATTATTCAGAGTCGTTTCTATTTTTAGTAGATCTGTTGTTAGTAAATAATGGAAGATTCTGGAATATAATTAATGAACACCCTTGTAGATTATAACTAATTTTGTAGACACCTAATTTTAAAGCTTCTGCAATTATGCAGTTTGTTTGAAATCTGTTGTAAGTGAACATACCAGATGAAAATTCCTGTAAACTGTTTGGTCAATATTTGACAACAGTGCCTCTATTAGTCAATTTGACATGTGGATGAGGAGATATATATGCTTGTTCACCTAATTTTTTTTATCTTTTATGGTTCTCTTTGATTGTTTAAAAGAAACATGTTGCCCAAATGAAAGAATAGAAACTTGTGAAACTGAGATGTTACAGCTTGGTGTATGATCTCCATCTTTGTTTGTATTTGTTATTCTGTAGGAAAATGAGGGACAAACTACCAATATGTATTTTTTATTTTTATATGAGAATGGAGTATACCATTGCTCACTCTGGACTGGTTGGTTGAACTGGAAGGGTTTTAGGAATGGGCCCATAATGTATATTATGCTCTTTAACACTCTCCTTCACGTGCCGCCCCATCCTGTATGTGGCACATGGAGGGGATGGACAGGCCCACAGGCAAACAAATAACTGATACCTTCTTCAGGTTTGTACGTAAATTCAATTAATTGGGGGAAATAAGCATGACAGTGAGATTCAAACTCATGATGTTTCACTAAACAAGCTTTAATGCCATGTTGGATGACTACTTCTCCCAAAAGCCAAGGTTGTTGGGATTTGTGCCAATAGTGTATATTATGCCCTCTAATAATTTTACTCACTCTAGCCTATTATTATTATTTCCAAAACCAAATTCCCCTACTGTATGGAGATTATGACACTGGGCTTGTGAATCTTTATTTATTTCTTTTTTATTTTTTACTTTGTATTCCTTTGAAAAGGATTGCCACTATTATTTTTATTTTTATGAAAAAGGAATATTATTTTGCATAATTTTTCTAGCTTTTGCGTAGTAGTTAATAAGTAATAAAACACTGGATTGATCGGGTATAAAAATTCCCATTTTAAGGGATAAGCTGAACACCTACTTAAATGATTTGAAAACATTAGGATTTTTGTTTCCTGTCAAGTTTGCCAAATTTGATTTGCAATATTGGTTTGAGATTTAGCTTAACTGCCCTTGAGGCCAAGGCAATTTCTTACACCATCTAGTCTAGTACATGTTTTAAACAGTTAGGATCTAATTTGCCCTTTTTTTTTTTTCATTTTGCATATGAGAGAACTTTTTTTTCTATGGTTTTACAGGGAGAATTCTATAATTATTCAGGTTGTGGAAACACCTTCAATTGCAACCATCCCATTGTGCGCCAATTTATTTTGGACTGCTTAAGGTAAGTTCATCATTATTGACTCTACGTATAGGTTTTTTTTAATCATTTTTTTTAATGATTTGACTACTCACTTTGGTGGGTCTGCAGGTGTGTGTGTGTGTATGGGTGTGTCTGGAGGTGTCCCTGCACAGTGCACTTCCACATGTGTGGGTGTATAAGCATGTTTTTGGGTGTGGATGTGTGTGTGTGTGTGTGTAGGTGGGTTGTGCACATGCTTGTGTGTGAACACCATTCCATTGTGACACTAATTATAATCATACGTGCACATATTTATTTCAGTTATGAAGTTGTTGACAATGGGATGTCAGATAAGCATGCATGTCCTTTATTTTATTTTCCTTTCTACTTTTCTGGGTGTTTATATGCAACCTCATGCTACAGTTTTGAACTTATTTAGTCTCAATCCTTCCTTAATCTTTATTGGTAGATGGAGTTGAAAGGTTTTTGAGTTAGTTTCTTGTCCAACAGATATTGGGTAACAGAAATGCATGTGGATGGCTTTCGCTTTGATCTTGCTTCTATCATGACCAGGGGTAGCAGGTTACTGTGCAATCTGTCTGATATTTTTTTTTATCCTTATTCAGTTTCTATTGGAGATTGATATTTATTTTGGTCTTTTATTTTCCTTTCCCATGAAGTCTCTGGGATGCTCTTAATGTATATGGGAATCCAGCAGAAGGTGACTCACTGACCACTGGCACCCCTCTCAGCAGTCCTCCATTAATTGATATGATTAGTAATGATCCAATACTCCGTGGAGTGAAGGTATTTACTATAGGTTCCTTTCTTTATACTTCTCTTGAAAATCCCAGCTTTTAGTAATCTTGCCTCTTTATTTTATTTATTTTTAAATATAAAATCAAAGAAATGAATATCTTATTTAATGGATTAAGATTCAAAAAGTGGAAGGAGAAGACATCCTCCAACAGAAATGTAACTAGATTAATTACAGAAGATAAGAGAAAATCCCCTATGAGAATAAATATGGGATGGAAATGCCCATACAATCCTCCATTATGTTCCTTTTTCTTCTCCTTCTCAAAAACCCACCACCATAGTAGCCATCTGATGCACTGGTCTGTCTACTAATCATCAATGAAAATGGGTCTGTGGTGTCTAAAATATCTTCATGAGCCTTGGGGAACTGAACTTGCTAATGTATAGCAATAGATTAATGATGTTCAATAAGAAGATTAGATGAATTGAGCTGTCTGGACTCTGGTCCTTTGTTAGGACTGTTGGGTAAACTGCATCTCATCCTTAATCCCTTTGGTCCTTACCTACCATAACACATTGAGAAGCAGTAAAAGATATGCCTCACATTTTTTGACCCAGATCACCTAATGACCACATGGTTTCTAAGTACTGAAGAGTACTGTTACATATTACTCCATACGTGTCAGTGTCAGTGTCATTGCTTGCCAGCCTGGAAATCACCTGGATATAACTTATACCTGAAACTAAAAAGTACCATCCACGTTGCACATTTGATCAATATGTGTCTTGGTCTCTTTCAACAATTGGTACATATTGGCACTGCTTGTATGCAATATTAGTATCAATGGATTCCAAAAGATGTTGGGGTGCTGATGTACATTGGTAACACTGCTTGACAACTAAAGGAGTAGTCAAAGCTGATTTTTTCTTAGTCTTTTTCTTCTAAAGAAAGAACTGCCCTAATCTATCAACAGTGTTTTTTTGTGCTTCCATTCAAGATATTAAAGCCCCTAAACTTGAGATTTGAAGAAATTCGAATCTTGAGGTTTTGCTCTAACTTTTGAAGGTTAAGTGTTTCATCCCATAAAAATTTTCATTTTAATTGATCTCCATGCTATGCATGGATTTTTATTTTAATTTGTTTGTTTCTACTTATATTAACTTGATATACATTGTGAGTTCATATCCTAATAGTTTAAGCTTTTAGGAAAGTTGGCAACTTAGCATAGTCTCAGGTTATTAGTCCAGTATACATTGTGGATTTGTATCTTTTATAACTTAAACTTTTAGGAAAGTTGGTAGCTTAACAACTTTAATGTAGTTTTTTAATCATTAAACCTTCCTGAAAAAACTGACTATGGAGGTGTAAAACAATCTCAAGATTGATGTGTCTAAATCCTTGGTTGCTGTCTGTCCCTTCTTTTGAAGATTGTGCTGCTATGGTCATTTTCCTGAACCAGAGAAGTCTTATCCAACCATGTAGGCCCCCAATAAGATAGTTGAGGTGTGTCTGAAGTTTAGCTATCCTGATTTCTAAATCTGATCCTGACAAAGAAATCGTGCAATAAGTCCCAACGGTGAGATATGATGATCATTGATGCTGATAGTTCAGACCTCACATGTGCATGCATACACATGTACACATGAAGAGGCAAAGAAAATAGGATATGACATCCTGATTGATCATCAATATGCCTTAAAACCCAAATAGTATAATTAAAAAAATAAAATAAATACAGACTGCTAATTGTTGCTGCTTTTCCCAGGAAGATGCTTCTGTAATCATGTTTTGCAGAGGAGTGAATCCTACATAAAACAGTTTCATTTTATCATTTTCTTTGTTCACTGGCAGTTCTACGTGCCATTACTATTGGAAAGGTAACTGACCAAATTTTGTTTCTACCTTCAAATAGCTTATTGCTGAAGCATGGGATGCAGGAGGCCTTTACCAAGTTGGCATGTTTCCTCACTGGGGTCTTTGGTCAGAGTGGAATGGGAAGGTCAGTACCGAAAATGGTGTACAATGTGCCATGTCGAGAATTGTCAGCCTGTGTTTGTACTTATGATAAATTATTATTATTATTTTTCATTGAACAATCCAGTCACATGATCTTAAGAGCTTGAAAGGTCTTACATAGGTAGAAACATAAATCTACATCAGTTTTTCATTATTCCCATATTTCCCAATTGTTTCATTTCACTGTTATACTTAATGAGGCAATCTGCTAACTTCTGCTTGCTTGAAGGAGTATTGGACATAGAAGATACGAAGTTTTCACTTGATTACCTCTTCATATATGGAGGGTTGGCTGAACTGAGCCTATGAACTAGCAATTATTCATTTCTTTCTACATGTATTTGAATTACATGTGATTTGATAATTCTCTCCTACTGAAGACACATCTGGAGGCAATATTGGAATTTTTTTTAATGAACATTATGTTTAGCAATAATGTGTAGTCTCCTTAATATGCCATTTCAGGAAACTGATTTCCTTTCTATGATAAAATCTCCTTTGATAAGATTCTAAAATCCAGGAAATGTCCTTTCCATGTCTCATTTCATTCTTATAGTCATTAAATTTCAATTTTCATATATATTTTTTTTAGCATAGCCCCTAAATTTGCAATATTTTGATAGCTTTTGAAGGGACAATTTTGTTTCTATTCTTCAAACCTCTTCCCGTTTAAACAATATGACATTTTTCTTATACATCTTCCTCTCAAACATTCTGCTGCTCTCCTCTCAAAGCTTGAGTCTTAACAATTATGCACAGTGCATTTCCTAGTAGACTAATTCACATGATTTGCATATTAGAACTGCATTGTTATTACATAAAGCTTGGGTCATGTTTGATTTGGATATTTTTCAGTATCGTGACATAGTGCGGCAGTTTATTAAGGGTTCAGATGGATTTTCTGGGGCTTTTGCTGAATGCCTTTGTGGGAGCCCTAATCTGTACCAGGTATTTCTTTTCTTATTTACTTGTCCTTCTAATGCTCATGACCTTCAAACCTGTTGGACAACTATTAGTTACACTAGGTAGATATGTCTGGGTAAGCCCTGGTAAATGGCTGAGATTCTTGAAAGAGCAAAACTCTTTGTGGTACTCTGTTGTTAAGAGAAAATGGGGAGGATTAGAGGAAAGGGGGTGGGGGTGGTTGGGGGTTTGGTTGGGGGTTTGGTTTGGTTTTATTCCTTTGTGACATTGCTTATAGAGAATCCTTCATTTGTTTGGGGTTTTGGATCTGTTCTTTGTTTGGAGGTGTAGATCGACAAAGCAGGTAGCTGATTTTCTGGCCAAGAGAGGAACTAGGTGCCTTAAATGTTCTGTTCCCTTGATTTTAGCTTGAGTACTTTCTTTAGCTGTCCTGTTGGTTTCCTTCCGTTTCCCATTGAAGTATCTCTTCTCCTTCTCCTGTAAATGCTGTAATTCTGATTTACAGAGAGGAACTAAGTGTAAATGCGGTAATTCTGGTTTTGGATCTGTTCTTTGTTTGGAGGCCTAGATTGACAAATTGTGTAGCTGATTTGCTGGCTAAGAGAGTAACTAGGTGTCTTAAATGTTCTGTTCTCTTGTTTTTAGCATGAGTACTTCTTTGGCTGTCCTGTTGGTTTCCTTCCATTTCCCATCAAAGGATCTCTTCTCCTTCTTTTCTTCTCCTATAAATGCTGTAATTCTTTGTTTGGAGGCCTAGATCGACAAATCAGGTAGCTGATTTGCTGGCTAAGAGAGGAACTAGGTGTCTTAAATATTCTGTTCCCTTTTTTTTTAGCATGAGTACTTTCTTTAGCTGTCCTGTTGGTTTCCTTCCGTTTCCTGGTGAAGGATCTCTTTTCCTTCTTCTCCTGTAAATGCTGTAATTCTGATTTACAGAACCTTTTGTTATGTATATATATATCAGAAGCTTCACACTTGTATTCTTTTACTTATAATTTTTTCTCTGTTTTTCCCTGATATTGTGTGGAGTCTGATTCAGTAGATGATTCTTTTGGAGCCATGCCCTCCATTTCATCCATCAGTTTTTATATTTGAAATTTCTAATATCTGTTAAGTCTTTGCTCATTTTGTGAATCAGGAAGGAGGGAGGAAACCTTGGAACAGTATCAACTTTGTGTGCGCACATGATGGTTTTACGTTGGCTGATTTAGTGACATACAACAAGAAGCATAACAATGCAAATGGAGAGGACAACAATGATGGGGAGAATCATAATAACAGCTGGAACTGTGGACAAGTAAATATTGATAGCCCATGTGCACTCACAATCACATATTGCTGTAGTTCCTTTTTTAATGCCAAATTTTCCTCTATGATAGAATCAGCAACACAGTTCCACTTATTGGGAACATTCATAAAAGGTGTCCAACATGCTGGCACAACGTACCTTATTGTGAATGTCTTCTCTTAAAAAGCTCTTATGTGATAGAATGCCACCCTAGCTTTACTAAAAAGAGCTTTTTGGCTTCAAGCATCTTCTGGTTTAAAGTGTTATAGTTATAGACAAATGTAGAGCTCTTTTTTAACTATCAAATGAAACTTTACATAATAATAAAAAGTGGCTCCAAATGGGGCATTAGTGATACTTTAATCGTTTGGTAGCATTTCTTGGAAGGTTAGGAGTAGTTCCTAATTTTTCAAAGCTCTTATAAAATTAGGCCTTGACAAATTTTTTAAATCACATTTAGAAATCTAGAAAATATTTAATCTGTTTTTTGGATTTGCACTTGAACGTGCTTTTTCGCAAAACTGTTATGTGTTGAAATATTATGCTGCTATCATCTTGGGATTATCGTTGAGATTGTGTCTACATATTTTGTATTTATTTTCTTCCTAAAATAGAATTGTATAGTCGTGTTTTTAATAAGAATTATGTTAAGCAATCAATTTTCCTAAAACCTTAGCTTTTAGGATTTGGGTCCACAATATATATTTCAAGGTTCAAAGTATCAACCGAGTCTAGAATGACTCAACCAAGTTGTATTCGCCTTGGATCTTTTTGCACCATGTTCGATATCCAATAACATTTTCAACACAAATTTGGTCAAGAATTAGTTAAACTCGGTTGACTCCATTGAGATTCCGAGTTGACTCGGTTGAATCATTTGAGTTATTGAAATTCTCACTAGTTAAACCCAAAAATAATTTATTTATTTATTATTATTATTTTATCAAAAACAAACAATTGTATTAAATGAGAAAAACATGAGAAGGATGAGAAGTCCTCCCCATGATGTACAACTAACCAAAAACTAAGTAAACCTCCATGAATTAAGGAAGGCTATATAAAAAGGACAAAAAGCCTATACATGTATAACAAACTTAGACCCTGTATACCCAACCCTAAGGTGTACAAATTGCAATAAAGGGCAACCAAAACTAAGAAATCCTTAAAAAATTAGAAATTTTCTTCAAAAGGAAATGTTCTTCAAGACCCATGACTCTACCCATGGTTATGATAAAGAAGAAAGAAGACATTGGTTGTGCCAGCGATGTCGTTGTGGTGACCATTTGACCGGTGAGAAACATCGTATTCTTCCATTGACAACAAGCTCCATGTGTTGGTGTTGCCTCTCTTTGCTCCATTTCCGTTGTGTTACTAGTGTGGTGTGGGTTGGTGGTGTTCTGGATTGGGAATTTGAAGAAAAAGGGTAAATGTATTGTTTTATATAACAATGATTTATACTTAAAATGCTCATGTATGTGCATCAATTTATCTTATATGCTGTTAGTGTTTGGACTTGGGAATTTGAAAATTATTATTTTATATGTTAATTATTTTATTGTATAGTTAATGTATTATTTTAAATGGTAATGGTACCATATATGGTGTATTATTTTATATGCTAATTTGTTGTTAATAATATGTTGAAACCATTTTATTTGTTATTATGTTAATATATTTTAAGTTTATTAGTTTCTTAATTTATTTAATTATACTATTTTAAAAAATATTTTTTATTGCTTTTAGACAAATCCCATGTTTCATTGCTTTTAGAATATATACCTTTAATGTGAGTCTTGCTCCCTTGGTGAGCTCATTTCCTCTTCATGACCTAGAATATTTATAAATTCCTAACACTTTTTCATAATAAAGAAGTATACCTATTGCCATAAGAAAATTTCAAAGAAGGAAATATTTTATACAGTATTCTCTATTAGAAGAAATTATGAACAAAATAGAAAGCCTAACCATTTTCATTGCCCCAAACATTAATTATGACCAATTCTTATTTTTATTTAAAGAAATTCATAAATCACACTACCAAACACATTGAATTGTTTATTGAAAATTATATAGTTGTTCTACTAGTATAGCTCAATTTCTCATCAACTTTGGCAATGGATATAAACTTAGGGTTTTAGGTTTAGGTTTTTGTGGTTTTAGGGTTTTAGGGTTTAGGATGGGTGATTAGAGATTCTAATAGAATTGTAAAAATGGTTGCCAGTAGGCATATAGGTAATGTATCAATAATTATTGTGGAATGTATGGCTTTAAGAGATGGTGTGCTAGCTACTAATAATAATGAGTTCTTGAATCTAAAGATTGAAAGCGACTAAAAAATAGTGATAGATTGTTATAAAAAAAAAAAGAATAACATTCCAAGTTCTATTATATTATTAATGGAGGATATTTGGAAGTTATCAAGACCTAAATATTTACAATTGTCTACATATTTATAAAGCAAATGGTAAACATATTACTTAGCTAAGAAAGGTATTTGTAATATAGAGTTTATCATTCGGAGGTCAAATTTTCTTAGAGATGTTATAAAGGCTAGATATGAATATTAGTGTGGTTCATCTTTCAATAGAATTTGTAGATATATTGTTTCGTAATCTCTTTCCATCAAAAAATAAAAAATAAAAAATCAGTGCTATACTTTTGAATGACCTCCATCACCATGGTAAATGTAGAGATAGAAGGGGAGGTTGCATATGTTATGATACAACCCTTAAAAGCATGACGCGATTTAACAAATATGGATTTATTATTTAATAATATTCCAATTTCACTTTTATCTATCTTTAAAATTGGAAATATTCTAGATAGTATTCTCTATTAGAATATATTATGAACAAAATAGAAATTTGAGGCACTTTCAAAATGAACAAGTTTATTTCAAGAAGGAAAGAAATTAGAATTTGATCTAGTACAGGATCTTTCCTAGAGTTCTGGCTGGATAAGCTCACTTGATTGAGTTTACACCTTGACGAATCAAAGAATATTTTTTTGCATAGATGGATCAAGGGCTTGTCTTGATTGATCAAAAGTGAAAACTTCAACCTGAGCAGATTGAGCCAACTCTAGAATCAACCATATGACGTTCAATTTTTTTTTTTCTTTAGCTCTTATTTTTGTTAAAAGTGATGCCATTTAAATATACAAATCGTTTTGAGTTTTTTCATACAAATTCAGACTGACTCCTTAGTTACGGACTTGAATTTGCTCAAAGACTTTATTATGGAGATTTCTTAAATGAGTTCTTTGGCTGCAATCTTTTCAAGTTGATGGTGGATGGATCTGTCATAAACAAAACCTGGAAACAAAAATACAACACTTTTAGAGTGGAATTGCCAACATAATGAACTTGGTGACGATTTTTAAATCCTAAAACTTTTTCTAAAGGTGTCTAATCTTTTTGTACTCACTCGGGGGGTTCTCTTTTTGGGTTAGAGACATACATGACCTAGCTAGGGGAATGATGATAAATTTAAGGAGGTGAACTTTTTGCCCTTGAATGAAATAGCAACTAGGAAAGTACTGGTGGGTGATATCTTTGATTAGAGCTTTGATATTCCTTTTATCTTGTTTCTTTTCTCTCCCTTTTTTTTTTGTGGTTGTATTCATTTTTTTTTAAAAGGAAGAGCTCTCCTTGTATTTTATACAATAATTTCATTTATTATTTTTTAAAAATAACTATTTGTGATTAGAAAGTTGAGAATGTCTACCAGTTTGCTGGTATTTTTTATTGTTTTCTATTAAAGGAAGTCTTTTCCCTCTCATTTCTGTTTCTTTATACAGGTTTTTCTTGATTGCTCATGAATAAAAATTGTTCTATATATATAAGACATGACGGTACATAATATCTTGAATTCTCACTCAAATGAAATACGAGAAACTTTTTTTAACAAATGGGGCTCAAGTAATTGAAGGAGGCTTGGTAAACCTGAGGAGGTTAAATGTTTCCAATAATCTTTTGCGGAGCACTATTTTTCAACTCTGTAAGGGCTTGTTTTTAATTAAAGAGTAGAAAGAATCATGCATTTACTGTGATGGAATAATATGAATCAATCTAATATTTGAAACGGCCTGAAAGTTATTTTGTATGTGTGCATGCATTGATATCTTCCAAAGGTTGTTGTAACTTGTAAATGTTTATTCCTACTAGCATGCTGAACTTGTAAATTTTACTACTTTCTGATGCATCTAACGTTTATTTAGGAAGGAGAGTTTGCAAGTATTTCAGTAAAGAAATTGAGGAAACGACAAATGCGAAATTTCTTTCTTTGCCTCATGGTTTCCCAAGTAAGTCTAAATGGTTTTGAATCAATTTTTTTTGGATACGAAATGTTCTTTCCACTGTATGGTAAAACATTAAATGTAAATGTATAGGTATGAATAGGTGTTTTACTTGGTTAGTTTCCCTAAGCCACCTACTTTATATCCCTTAATTTGTTTGGTAGTGGAAATGATCATCTGTTTAAGTTTGACCAAGTTGACCTTGAATACTCCTACCATGTTCTCCTGATTGAACTCTATACACAGCAAAGTAAAATGAATTTCTATTGTCCTGTAGGGTACTTGTTGTCAAAGTCATATTAGAAATTATATTAGTCTTAACATAGTAGAAAATTTGACTTAACGTTGTCCATTGGAGGAGGCATCTATGTAGGGAATATCTCCTCTACTAATATAGTAGATGTACTAACCGTGTTCCAATCTAGTAGTATCATGCTCAAAGGGGTGCCCACAAATGGAGCACTAGCTAATGTCCAAAGTGAAGAGAAATATATTACATCTTATATTCTCCTAAAGTGCTCTGTTGTCCTAAAAAACTCATTGTCCTCTCCCTCCATATAGTCTAAATTACTATGAGAATAACAATACCCCATAGTGACTTCCCTTTAGGAAGACCTCCAAAACCCTGAGAAGCAATGGTTATCATCTCCACCACACTCCTTGGTGGAACCCAGTCAATCCTTGCAAATCCAAACAACTTACTCCATAATGTCAATGCTACTAAGAAATAGAAAAAGAGATGATCCATTGATTCTTCACTCTTCTCACATTACACACCATGTTGACCTAAGGGCTTTTGCAATGTCATTAGTATTAACCTTCATATTTGCCACCAATCATGCGAAGGTCTTGACTTTGAGTTGGACTTTAGATTTCCAAATGTAATTTGCAAGAGGAAAGGATCTAAAGCTAGTAGAAAAAGAAAAGGCTTTAGAGAACAAACTGACGGATAATAGACACAATGATGTCAATGACCAACCCTCAAATCTAGGACAGTGGATGATAGGTACACATTGGTTAAAGTCAACATCAAGATAGTAGTTCCTCAATTTTGTGATCGAAAAGGTTATGTTAGAAATTGGAATTTCAAGACGAGGGAGAAGATGAGATCAAAGCTGAAGATACATTAGAATTTCTTAATCTCACCATTCTATAAAGCCTTCAAATTTAACACAAAAGCGTTGGTTACCCCATCCAATATCTTCCTAAAACCAAATTTTAGTATCATCACCCACTAAATAGCAAGTGAAACATGAGAAGAGAGGGACACCTTGAGTAGTGGCCTTCCAAGGACATCAATGAGATCATCTAATATTCATATTAGCATCTCATCCATTAGAATTTAGTCCACAGATACTTAAGATAATCTTGTGCCATAAAGCATTACACTCCCTTAGGAACCTCCATTGCCACTTACTTAAGAGTGTCCTATTCCTCAAGCCTATCTACACTATACCTAGAACCCCTTCACTCTTTGGTTTACACCCTTAATCCTAACCCACAAGATAATTTAAGCTTTCTTCTTGTCTCCAATGCAAAAACACAAAAAATTTCTTTACAACTTCTCAATTTTGTTGGCTGCTTTGGTTGATGTTAAAAATATACCTCCCCCACTCCCTCCAAATAAATAAATGAAGAATAAGGGAATGTGGGCAAGCACGATTAAACTAGGGTTATTCTAACACCTAGGGATAGTAAGCTTTTTTCTAACTATCTAAGTGATGTAATATTCTATCCATAACTAGATCTCATAAAGATTCAACTCTAGAATTCCTACCTTACCCCAAAGAAAGACCCAGATAAGATAAAAGGTCAATTGCAATGTTTACATTCATTCTAAAGTGGCAACCAAATCAAGAAGTCGGTCTTGGTTCACTTTGATTTCTAGTAGGGTACTCTTGTCTAGATTTATCTGTAGTCTTGATATGTATCTACAAAAAAATAAAAAAATAAAAAAAGACAAAAAAAGGACTTTAGATTTCATAACTCATTTAGATAGGCTCTTGAAAAGAAAATGATGTCACCGGCAAACAATAGATGGGTCACCCTTGTTCCCCTATTGCCCACTAAGAATCTCTCAAAGATACCACATTGCTCTACTTTGAGCATCAATTTATTTCGCACATCTTCATAATGGTAAAGAGAAAAGGACAAAGCAAATCACATTGTCTTGAACCCCTTCAAGCCTGAACCCATCCTTTAGCACACGCTTTTATTAGCATTGCAAAACTTACAGATGATGAACAACCACAAATCTAAGATAGTCATATTTGTCTAGCACCTTTTCTTTCTAAAGCATAATCTAGAAACTCCCAATCCACATGATAATAAGCCATTAATCCACAGGATCTAGAAACTATTGGAGATTTTTTCAGATAATTGAGATTATCTAAATCAGTTGAAGAGGTTTGAATTAATTCAAATTATCCAAACAACTTTGGATATTTGAGTTCATTTGAATTATTTTAAATTTGTTTTATCCATAGAGTAGTTAGAGATTAATTCAAATTAATCTCCTAGTTTTTAGGATGTTTCTGGTTTCCTAAAATAAAGGACTTAGGTAGTACCTAAGTTTATAAATTAGTTTGTAATTTAGTTCAATAATAGATTAGAGCAGATGAGGAGATCATCTCAGCCATTTAATCTACTTGCAGGTCTTTGTTTAACGACGGGAGAGAGCGAGAGAGAGAGAGTGGGATGGAGAGGAGGGAGAAAATAGCTCGGCATCTCGCAGAAGAAGGAAGGAGAGCAGCTTCACAGTGGAGTCCAAGGCGTTCGACATCGTTGTAGATGAACGGAAAGGAAAACCCTAAGTTCTCATCGTGGAGAAGAAGGGAGGGATTTCGTCATGGGTCCGACTGGGACCGGAAAGCTTAGGGTTTTTCATAGAAGGCCTAACCCAATGCATCAAGGACGAGAAAGAAGTAAGATGGGGAAGGAAATGGAAGGAAAATGGGAGATTGTATTCCATGACGCGAGGGATAAACAGAGCGGGGGGGTTTATCCGGCTAGGGGTTATTGATCTGGAAAGGAAGAGTTTTTGCATCTTCATCTTGAGAGGCAGAGGGGACAAAAGGGGATGGGTGATTATGGCAGAGAAGCTTCATCAACTGGTAGGAGTTTTTGGTAGAAAATCAAATAACCAGGAAGCAAGGGCCGTGGGGAAGTCTGTCGTGGAAAGCTCATATGCGACAGTAGTGAAGAGACCAATTTAGGGAAATACAAACTCAATCGCAGTGAAGGTTAAAAGGGAGGAAACACTAGGAAATCTACAAAAATTGGAACATTGCGTTGTGGCGGGTTGGAAAGCCAGTACAGAGGGAGAAGAAGATCTCGAAAGTTTGGGAAGATTATGGGCAAAGTCTTGGGGTCTAAGAGGAAATTTAAGGTTGGCTAAGTTGGAAAAGGATAGATTCTTGTTGGAATTTGAAGATCTGGAAGAAGCAAAACGCATCGTATCCTCAGGGAATTGCTCGATGGGAGGATTCCAGGTAGGGCTGGAGCATTGGAACCCTAGGAATGGTTGCTGGGTAGAGGCGGATGTAGGAAATGAAGTCTGGGTGAGAATCGTTGGGCTTCCAATCTCGTTATGGAGTCCGATGATTTTGAAAAGAGTGGGGGAAGAATGCGGTGGTTTTGTTGCAGTTGATGACCAGACAAAGACGATGGGTGAGATCCAGTGGGCTAGAATCTTGGTCAATCGAGAGGAGACGTCAGGCCGAGTGTACTGGAAATCGAAGTGGAGGAGGATGTCTATGCTCTGTCACTGTGGTGGGAGTGTCGACCAGTGTTGAGGAAAAAGTTCAGCGAAGAGGCTGGACAAAAGAGCGACAAGGTTAAGGGTGATGTTGCTTCACGCTCGGAGCAGCACGTGGAGGAGGAGCGGGTAAGCGTGAGGTTTGAGACGCTGAACTTGTCAGATGAAGAGATGGGTGAGCAGGGGGGCGGGTCGGGCCGGGTGACGGTAAACTGAGCTCAAAACCCGACAATCCGGGATTGGGCCTCAACCGGTGAGTTATTGTCTGGGTCGTCTTCCTTAGGCCCAATCGTGGGCCCAAAAGAGGCGAGGAGGGTTGGTGGGTTTGGCCTGGCTAATGGATCTTTGGGCTTAAAACCGAAAGGAGTGGCAACTAGAGAGGATGGACCAAGAGTAGGCCCATCGTCAAGGAGGTGGGCTGTCATGCCTCAAGCAAAGGCCCAGTCACGTCAAAAGAACAAGCCTTAAGCAAAGGCCCAATTATTTCAATGGGCTGCCAAAAGCTGATTGAATTAGAAGGAAAGGTAAGGGCTAGCCCAGTCTCGCCAGCAGCCCAAGCCTCGAGCGATGACTCTCAGGAGAAGGGCTATATGTTGGAGCGCACCATTTCCAGAAATGGGAATTCCTCATAGATAGAGCCCTTTATCGCATGGGAGTCAGAGGAGCTAAGGAAGCAACAAACTTTTGCTAGTTATTCAGTGACAGATAGGGCGCTTGAAGAGGAAGCCTTGAGGTATGGGTCGGGGTTTTGTTCAAGGGGAGAAAGGGTTTTGGGGGCTTCTCATCTTAATCCTTTTCATTTTGATCGGGCTCCGAAGGGGGAGTTTTACGATCGTTCTGGGGATATAGAGGAGGAAATTCGGGTTGATAAAACAATGTGGTTAACAGTGTATGAGGGATACAATGAGAAGGTTAGTGGCTGCAGGGATTTGGGAGTAACCAAGAGAAGCAATGATAAAATCAGGGGGACAGAGGGGGCCTTTGGCACACCTGAAAGACAAGCTGTGAGAAATGAGCCTGAGGAAAAATGGGAGGAGAGTAGTTTGGAAAAATTCAGTCATTTCTTGGGATTCCCGACGGAGAGATTGAAGAAGGAAATTCTGAGTTTTTTGATTAAAATCAGAAAGAGATGGGAGAAGATACATAGTAAAGAGCTTCTAGAAAAGTCAAAGTTCGAAAGGGAGTTAAAGAGATTGGAGTGTTCTATAAATTATGAGGGGGGGAATAAGCAGAAAGGCTCGGTACAGGGCAAAGGGAGCTAAATTGTGGTTGTCCAATGAAGCTAAAAGTCATGAGCTGGAACGTGAGGGGAGCAAACGATAGCTCCAAAAGAAAAATTATTAAGGCTTTTATAAGAAACAAGAGGGTGGATTTACTTTGTATTCAGGAGACAAAAGTTCAATCTATGTCGGAGGGTATTGTGAGAAGTTTAGGCTCTGGGAGATTTTTAGATTGGAAAGCTCTAAATGCGGAAGGGGCTTCGGGAGGAATTCTAATTTGCTGGGACAAGAGGTCTTTGGACATTCTAGATTGGGAGGAGGGACATTTTACTTTATCTTACAGATTTAGGAATGTAGAAAATGGGGCTGTTTGGGTGTTCACGGGAGTTTATGGCATTTTCTCCAAAGTGGAAAGGGATGAACTATGGGAAGAGTTTGGGCCAATTAGAGGCCTTTGGGAAGACCCCTGGTGCCTAGGGGGGGATTTTAACATCACCTTGTTCCAAAGGGAAAGGAGCAATCAGAGGAGAATAAACTCAACGATGAGGAGATTTGCTGAGATTGTGGATGATCTAGGGCTGGTGGATCTTCCTTTACAGGGGGGAGAGTTCACCTGGAATGGGGGCCACAATAACCAAGTTTGGGCAAGATTGGACAGATTTCTTGTGTCCCCTAGCTGGTTAGACCAATTTAGTGGGGTTACTCAAAGTAGGTTGCCTTGGCCGATTTCAGATCACTTCCCAATCATTCTAGTGGGGGGTGGGATAAGACGAGGCCCAACTCCATTTAGATTCGAAAATATGTGGCTTAAGGTTGAGGGATTCAAAGACCTTATACATAGCTGGTGGTAGGGGATCGAAGTTAGGGGTAGCACTGGCTTTAAATTGTCTGCTAAGATGAAGGAAATCAAGCAGAAGTTGAAAGTTTGGAATAGAGAAATTTTTGGGAGGCTGGACTGCAACAAATCTTCAGCCCTGCAACAAGTGGATTTCTGGGACCGGATGGAAAGTGAGAGAAGCTTGACTATGGAGGAAACAAAGTTAAAAAAAGAAGCAAAAGAAAATTACAAAAAGTGGGTGCTTCTGGAGGAAACTCATTGGAGACAGCTTTAAAGGGAGATCTGGTTGAGGGAGGGGGATAGAAACATGGGTTTCTTCCATCGTATGGCAAGTGCTCATCGCAGAAACAATTCTTTGGACAGAATTAAGATCAATGGGGAATGGCTTTCAGAGGAGCAGGAGGTTAGGGAAGGAATTGCTAATGCTTTTCATCAGCTGCTTTCAGAAGATACGGGGTGGAAGGCGGACATTGGGAGGCTTCAGCTTGATCAAATCAATCAGCAAGAAGTGGAGAATCTTGAGAGTCTTTTTACAGAGGATGAAGTTCATACGGCTTTGATGGAGATGAATGGGGATAAAGCCCCTGGTCTGAATGGCTTTTTGGCAAAGTTGTTGGGACTTTGTTAAAGAGGAGATCCTAGAAATGTTCAAGGAATTCCACGAGCATAGCTCATTCCTCAAGAGCCTCAACAATACTTTTCTGGTTTTGATTCCCAAGAAAAGTGGGGCTGAGGACCTTGGAGATTTTAGATCTATTAGTCTTCTGGGGGGGCTTTATAAGTTATTGGCTAAAGTGCTAGCTATCAGGCTTAAGAAAGTGGTTGGAAAGGTGGTCTCCACTTCTCAGAATGCCTTTGTGATGGGAAGACAAATTCTTGACGCTTCTTTAATTGCAAATGAAGATAGACTTGTGGCAGAAACAAAACGAAAAGAAAAGGGTCTTATTTGCAAATTGGACATAGAAAAAGCTTACGACAGCATCAATTGGAAATTTTTGTTGAAGGTTTTGCGAAAGATGAGCTTTGGCTCTAAGTGGTTGGGGTGGATGTGGAGTTGCTTGTCTTCAACCAAATTCTCAGTTTTGGTTAATGGAGTGCCTGCTGGCTTCTTCCCTAACACTAAGGGCCTTAGACAAGGAGATCCCCTATCTCCTTATCTCTTTGTTAAGGGAATGGAAGTGCTGGATGTTCTTATTAGGAGAGCCGTGGAGGGGGGATTTTTATTAGGGTGCAATATTAGGGGTGACACCAGATCCTCTTTGAACATCTCCCACTTATTTTTTGTTGATGACACAATTGTGTTTTGTGAGGCTAGTAAGGAGCATCTAACTCACTTGAGTTGGATTTTATACTAGTTTGAAGCGGCTTCAGGTCTAAGGATTAACTTAGCCAAAAGTGAAATTATTCCAGTTGGAGAGGTGGAGAAGATTGAAGAGTTGGCTATTGAGTTAGGTTGCAGGGTGGGGTCCTTACCCTCTCAGTATTTGGGACTTCCTCTAGGGGCTCCTAAAAGAGCTCCTTATATGTGGGATGGGGTGGAAGAGAGAGTAAGGAGGAGACTTGCGCTTTGGAAACGACAATATATCTCCAAAGGGGGAAGAGTCACTTTAATAAAAAGTACTTTGGCTAGCATGCCAATCTATCAAATGTTTATTTTCAGAATGCCCAAGATTGTTGCTAGAAGGCTAGAGAAAGTGCAAAGGGACTTCCTATGGGGAAGGGGAAATTTGGAGGGAAAATTCATCTAGTTAATTGGGAGGTGGTTTGCACAGACAAGGAAAAGGGTGGGCTAGGCCTTAGGAAGCTAGCCATGTTGAACAAAGCCTTGCTTGGCAAGTGGATATGGAGGTATGCTTGTGACAAAGACAATCTTTGGAAACAAGTGATTACGGTAAAGTATGGGCAAGAGGGATGGAGGCCAAAGAAGACTAATGGGGCGGTTGGAGTAGGGGTTTGGAAGGAGATTTGGAAAGAATCAGATTGGTGTTGGGATACCATGATATTCCGAGCTGGGAAGGGCACCAAGATCAGATTTTGGACAGATGTTTGGTGTACTGATACAGCGCTGTCCCATTGCTTTCCTCATCTCTTCGTCATAGCGGTTCAAAGGAGTTCAACGGTTAAGGAAATGTGGGACCAAAATTCTGGTCAAGGAGGTTGGAACCTAAATTTCTTGAGGGACTTCAATGATTGGGAGCTAGATATGGTTGGGGACCTGCTCCATGTGCTGAGGGGTCATAGGCCTTCTTTGGAGGAAGACTCATTTATTTGGAGGCAAGGAAGAAATGGTCAGTTCAGGGTTAAGGAAGCTTATAGCTTGTTGACCAATCCTAATGATATCGGCTTCCTTCAAGAAGTATTTGGGTGGCTAGGGTGCCAACTAAAGTTGCCTTCTTTGCTTGGGAGGCGACATGGGAGAAGGTGCTTACCTTGGATAGACTCCAAAGAAGAGGGGTGCAACTTCCGAATTATTGTGTTTTGTGTGGGTGTGAAGAAGAAAATGTAAATCATATTCTTATACATTGTATAGTGGTTAGGGCTTTGTGGGATATTGTCCTTGGGTTAGTAGATGTTAAATGGGTCTTTCCAGAAACTATAAAGGAGGTCTTAATTAGCTGGAGGGGCTCCTTTGTGGGGAAGAAAAGGAAAAAGGTTTGGGAATTCATTCCGTTGTGTATTTTTTGGATGATATGGAATGAGAGGAATAGACTAGCTTTTAGGGGGGGGTGTTGAATATTCAGAAGTTAAAGAATTTTTTTGTTTGTAATTTTTGGAGTTGGGCCAAATTGTATTTAGGTGAGGAGGCTTTCTCTCTTATAGGCTTCCTGGAGTGGGTAGCATCCACTTAAGGGGAGGTGATTCTTTTTGTCTTTGTTTTTTGAGGCCCTAGCCGCCTTATATACCCCTTGTATGCTTTGTGGCTTTTTGCCTCTTTATTAATGCATTTCTTTTTACTTATCAAAAAAAATAAATAATAGATTAGAGCAGTGTTTGAGTTTTTCTTCCTACTGCCTGGAAACATGGTATCAGAGCAGGCTGTGTAATTGAAGAAAATACCATGGTAAAAACTGTCATGATAGGAACAAGCAAGGGTGACGACTCAAACGTGTCTTCAAAACCTTCTCAATTGACCTCTACAATTGTCCCCACTGCTATCGATCACTCATCCCTTCAAATAACTACTCACAAGCTTAATGGAAAAAATTTCCTTCAATGGTTAAGGGCTACTCAGATGGTTATTTGCGGACGCGGGAAGATAGGATATGTCCATGACACAATAAAGAAGCCAAAGAAGACTGATCCTACATTTCATATCTGGGATGCCAACAACTTAATCATTATAGCCTGGCTCGTGAACTCGATGGAAGAAAACATTGGTGAAAATTACATGTATTACTCAACTGCAAAGGAGCTTTGGGATACTGTGAATCGTGCTTTTTCAGACCTTGAAAACTTAGCTCAAATGTTCGAACTAAGAGACAAAGTTCGAAATCTGAGACAAGGTGATATGGATGTAATACAGTACTTCAATATTTTCAACAAATTATGTCAAGAAATAGGTATGTTTCATGATTGTGTGTGGAGTTTTGCTAAGGATAGTGAAAGATACAAGAAAATAGTGGATAAAGAACAAATATTTGATTTTATTGCTTAACTTAACAAGGAATTGGATGAGGTTTGGGGACTGGCTACTTGGAACAAAACCATTGCCCTCAATTGATGAGATTTTTGCAGAAGTGAAGAGAGAAGAGTATTGTAAGTGTGTCATGCTTGGAGAATAGGAACCACTGCCCACATCAGACAACTTGTGACATCCCACATCAGATAGGAGGGAAAGTTCCTAACACTATATCAATATGGACTCTTCGTAACCTTGTAGACGCGTTTTAAAGCTGTGAGGGCCCCTTTGGGTTCAAAGTGAACAATATCTACACGGTTGGGAGTGGGTCGTTACAAATGGTATCAGAGCCGATCCCTGACCTCGGTGTGGGGTTTGTTTGGCCTCATAAGGGTGTTTGTTTATTTGGCTCCGCAATCTCGTGGGACACAACGAGGACGTTGTGTTTGCATGGAGGGGTGTTTGTGACATCCCACATTGGATAGGGGGTAAAGTTCTTGGCACTATATAAGTATGGACTCCTCGTAACCCTGTAGACACATTTTAAAGTCGTGAGGACCCTTTTGGGTCCAAAGTGAATAATATTTACATGGTTGGGAGCAGGTTGTTACAAATGATACTACTTTGTCACGCCCCAAAACCCACTCCAAGGGCATGACGGTCATTTCACACCTCAAGCCCAAAGGTTCAAAGCGGAAACGACACAACATTCGTATTGTAATTGGAAATTTACCAATTACCAAATTCCTGTTTAGAGTAGTAAAATAAATAAATTCTATGATCCCCAATTCTCAACTTTAAAAACTAACACATCAACCAGAGTTGTTATTGTCCAAATAACTTCAAATTCAAATGATTTAAACAAGTATTAAATTTTAACATCTAAAAAATGTCCAAAATTAAGTTTGAACCAAAATCCTAACAAAGAAAAATTCCCTAGCCTAGCCATCACTCCTCACTCGAATTGAGAGTACCTGAAAAATTATCAACGAAGGGGCATGAACTTCAAGCTCAATAAGGAACATCAATATAGTTTCATAGATCAAACATTTTTAATCATGTTTTCAAATAGGGGATATAATATATACTTATTTTCATAAAAACTTTTGAATTCAAAATACTAATACATTCAAACTTTTCAACAAAACTTTTTTCGTATCCATTTCAAAACAATTTCTCATCAAAACTAAATCCAATGCATTCCAAATATCTTTAATCTGGTTATCAAATAACAAATGACGCTTAGTTAAGTGGGATTTTACAAATGAGTGGCTAGTTTCAAATTTGTTCCATTAAAGGTGAACAAAACGAAAGGTTAACAATTATAACCCGTTGACTAGGGCTATATAACATCAACTATTATAACTCGTTGACTAGGGTCATAGAAATGTCAATAATTATAATTTGTTGACTAGGGTCATAGAAATCAGAGTCAAACAATTTATTTCATTAATTCAAACTTGCAAAACAAAATATCATATCTCCAAAATTTTTATTTAGTCATAAACAAATAAAATGTTGAAACATATTTTTCATACAAAATTTATATTTGATCCATGTATAGAAATAAAAAAATAACATTTTTACACATTTCAAAATACAATATAAAAAGAAAATTATTTCCTTTTATAAAATCCGCATTAATATCCCTTACTTTGAAAAAGCACTCAAAATTTTGAAGTATTTATCTCTGAAAAATTTCCTCCTAACCTAACATAATATCATACACAATATTGATTATTGATTATTTATCTAAATATATAAATTTGAAAATCTTAAAAATATTTTATTTAGTATTAGGGATACTAATTAATTTCTCATACTAATATTATTACTACTCAATATTATTTTTCAACTTACTAAATAATAATAAATTAATTTAGTGAGTTTCCAAATTATTGTAAAATTCATTTTCTTTTCTAATCTTACCCTCACTATTTATTTCTTTATATACTTGAATTAAATTAAAACCTATACAGGAAATTATTATTATTATTAATATTTCATTTGTTAGCTTAAAACTAAATATTATAATTTTTATTAATTTTCAAATTCAATACATAACCAACCCATTACCCTCCTATCTTCATTATATGCACGAAGCCCTAAGAATAAAACAGTAAGCCTCATGTTTCTTCTCATTATTTATTATTATAATAATATATTTACATATACAATCTTTTCCGATGCCTAACTCAACACCTTGGCAACAAGCGTACTCCATTTTATTTTATTTTTCAAATCTAAAGCCTACACAAATGATTTATTTATTTATTTTCTAAATCTAAAATTTCTTTTCTTCCATTGATTCTTCATTGATTTTGTTTTCTATTTAATTGAAATTTTCTAAATTTTCCTATTTTCATCACAAATTAATCCACATTCATAAATTTCTAGTCTTTTGATTTAAAAATTAATTTAACAAACCCTAATTTAGATTGAGATCTTCCAAAGAATATCTAAAGTTTTTAAAACTAATTAACGAATATAAAATATTAATTTAAGGATTAAAATCTTACTTGAAAAATTGATCTTCAAACCCTAAACCTCCAAATCTTTAGCTCTATTATCTGATTTTTCTGATCTCTGTGTAAAAGGGTTTTCTAAATAAAGAAGATAGGAAAAATCTAATTTATATATAGGGATTTTAAATACGAAAAGACCTTTTTACCCTTATTAAATTACTTTAATTAATTAATAATTTGTAAATTATGATTTTACTCCTAAATTGGGTTTGAGGCATTACATCTTCCCCTCCTTAACAGAAGTTTAGTCCTCTAAACTTGACATACATGAGTCTTGAAATAAATGAAAATGTTTTTCTCTTATTTCTTCATCTACTTCTTAAGTGACCTCTCGAATACTAAGATTACTTCACTAGACCTTTATCAACCGGACAATAATAGAACATAGTATCTTTTCCATCTCGCACCGCATAGGCATAAAACCCTTAATAACCTTTCCCAAGCAAGGAACTAGCCCATAAAGCCAAGATCATACACAATGGTCTAACCACATGTTTTCCCTTAAAACTAAACTTATATTGGTCAGGAATATGGAAATCACCCTTTTACCAAAATAATTAATAGAGACATAGAAGGAAACTAACCAATCCATCTCCTAAATCACATCAAAATCCTAAAGGTCAAGAAGTACTAAGTTACGTAACATCTCCATATAACTAGTCATCATAAGACAAGCTCCAAACATTATATTATCCACAATAGAATGTCCCATAGGAATAGCAACAATCAAATCAAAGTTTTGGCTACCAACAAACATACCCAACAGACCAACAAAAGATATTGAAACAAAGAGTGTGTTGAGTTTAGGTCAATCAAGGCTCTAGCAATAAAGTGTAAATTCGAATAGTAGTTGTTGCCACATCAGAAGTGGCTTGAGCATCTTGATGAGTCATAGCAAACATCCGCCCTTGGACTCTAGGTTTCTGTTTATCCTCCTTATTCTCCTCCTTAGGCTTCCCAATTATAAACTTCTTATTCTTTGGACAATCTCGAATCATATGTCCATGCTTCCCACAACCAAAGCAAGCTCCATACTCTTTATAGCAAGGTTTACCCCAATGTTTCTTACTACAAATAGAACAAGTCACATCTAAATTTTGCAGTACTTCCCCTTTAATCTGACTCTCAGTTGAAACAAACCTTTTTGGTGCTTGGTTATCATGAGCACTATCACTCCTACTCCTCTTCCTTTGTTGCTCTCTGTACTGCTGAAACTCTTTATTATCTTTTTCCGCTATAAGGGCTCTATCTACAACCTTTGAATAGACACTAAGCTTCAAAATAGATATTTTGTTCTTCAGATAGGGTTTCAATTCATCCTGAAACTTTAATGCCTTTTCCTCCTCTGTAGCAATCAATTATGGAGCAAAACGTGACAACTCTGTAAATTTAGCTTCATACTGGGCCACCGTCATATCCCCCTGTTCCAAACGAACAAACTCTCCTATTTTTTGTCGTCTAACACTGTCGGGAAAGTATTTTTTGTAAAATGTCTCCTTAAACTGTCTCCAAACTATAGGTCCCTGATCCTCTAAAAGCCTTTTGGTCATCTGCCACCAATGATTTGCTTCTTTATCTAACATAAATGCTGCACAAGAGGCCTTTTGCTCCTTAGAGCAATCTATAACATCAAAGAATTTCTCTATCTTAAGAATCCAAGCTTCTACTTCTGTTGGATTTGAAGTACCAGAAAAGTAATGAGAACCTAACTTCTTAAAGTCATCAAATGAGCTACCCCTAGAAGATGAGGGTTGTCCAAGAGCTTGAGTCTCAATAGCTCTAGCTTGATGCTCAACCAAACCAGTTAAAGTCTCAAGATACCTATAAAGCCCTTCTGCATTCCTGGGAGGCAAACCCTCAAGTGGAGGAGGTACATCATTATTAGCCTGACTGTTTGGGAGGATGTTGGTCTTCTTGGTGGCATGTTGTCCTATAAAGCATTAGGTATAACTAAATTAGTCACTAGAAAACCAATTAGACAATTTAGATTCATAAGGAAGAATAGGAATTTATACAAGATGAAACTGAAACTTAAATTAATGCGTCACTCATCCATCCCCAAAGTAAACTAAAACATGTTCCCAACAATATCATAACCTAGTGCTCTGATACCACCTGTAACGACTCGCTCCCAACCGTGTAGATATTGTTTGCTTTGGACCCAAAGGGGCCCTCACGGCTTTAAAATGCGTCTACAAGGTTACGAGGAGTCCATACTTATATAGCGTCAGAAACTTTCCCCTTTATCCAATGTGGGATGTCACACAACTCAGCTCTAGCTGTTCGTGGTTCAAACTCGGCAAACAAAGGAGATTCCCATAGCAATTGGAGAGGAAATCGGCAATGGTGCGATCATTGTCAACGTCCCCATCATACCCGTGACACTTGTTGGAAAATACATGGAAAACCAACAAATTAGAAGGAGAAAGTCAACAAATCTGATTCAAAAGGTTATCAAACTGCAGCAATATCGAGCCCTAAGCCAAATGATAGCAAAGTTAGTGTTTCCCTTACTAAGGAACAAATGGAACAACTCTACAAATTGTTGAAACCAACATCATTATCAAATAATTCAAGTACATCACGATTAGCTCAAAAAGGTACATTTTCATTTGCTTTGAATGGTGTTACACAAAGACAACAATCATGGATTATTGATTTGGGTGCAACAAATCAAATGACAAGGTGTTCAAATTTGTTTTCAACTTATACATCCAATCTCAGAAATTTTAAGGTTAAAATTGCAGATGGTTCCCCATCAACGGTTGTAGGCATGGGTACATCAAGCTCAGGAATGTTAAGGTTTGTAGGGGATAAATGTATACCTAAATTTGGTTTAGACAAGTGACCATGCTGAAGGTTCACTAAATTCTCTACTCCTTTTGAAATATTCCTCTGTGAATAAACACGTAAGTCAGGCTGTAGATGCAAATCTCCCCTTGTCGTTGATGTTGAGGATTTGTTGTACAGTCATCATTGGCTTTGGATTGGAAGGCTCAAGTAAGCTGATTGGTGGACTGGAAGACTCAGGTAAGCTGACTTGTGGATTGGACAGTGAATTCAGTGGTGGTTCAGGTTGTGGTATCTGCGGCTTTAGAATTTTTGGAGTTTCTGGCCGATTTAAGGATTATGGTGATGCTGGTATACCTATGGATGGTGGAACAGAAGGCAGGGTAACATTCCAAAAATTTTCTTCACCTAAGTTCTCCCCCTAAAGGGAATTTTTGGTGTAAAAGGGCTGATTTTCAAAAAATGTAACATCCATAGAGATAATATTTTCTTTTTTTTGGATAATAACATCGATATCCCTTTTGAATGGCAGAATAACTGAGAAATACACACTTAAGTGCTCTAGGTTCCAATTTGCTACAGGTAGGGTCATGAATGTGGATAAATGAGGTACAACCGAATATTTTCAATGGAAGGGAGGTGAAGGTTTGTGTATGTGGGAAATAAGATTGAAATTTTTTTAAAGGTGTTTGGAATTCCAAAACTTGAGAAGGCATACGGTTTATCACATAACAGGCCGTAAGAACTGCATCCCCCCGAAAGGTTTTAGGTACATCGGTGGTGAACATTATGGAACAGGCTACTTCAAGAAGATGACGATTTTTCCGTTCAGAAATCCCATTTTGTTGAGGACTGCGACTATAAGAACTCTGGTGTATGATCCCGTTTTGTTACAAATATTTGCCCAAAATTGTATTAAAGTATTCACCTCCATTATCGATACAAAAAACTTGTATTTTTGAGTTAAACAGATTTTGGACCATTAGATGAAATTTTTTGAATGTTTGTTCAGTTTCTGATTTGTCACCACAATCCTTAAATCGACCAGAAATTCCCCCTTCTTGCAGGTATACCAACATCACAGCTTTCTGTTCCACCTTCCGCATGTATACCAGCATCACCGCAATCCTTAAATTGACCAGAAACTCCAAAAATTCCAAAGCTGCTGACACCACAACCTGACCCACCACCGAATTCACTGTCCAGTCCACAAATCAGCTTACTTGAGTCTTCCAGTCCACCAATCAACTTACTTGAGTCTTCTAGTCCACCCAAGCCAATGATGACCATGCACAACAAACCCTCAACATCAACGATAAGGGATGATTTGCACCTACAACCTGAGTTATGTTTATTCACGGAGGAATATTATAAAAGGAGTAAAGAATTCAGTGAACCTTCAGCATGGTCACTTGTCTAAACCGAATTCAAGTATACATTTATCCCCTACAAACCTTAATATTGATGAGCTTGATGTACCCATAGCATTGAGGAAAGGTGTGAGAACTTGCACTCAACACCCAATATCAAATTTTGTCTCATATGATCATTTATCAATTTCTCTTCGAGCTCTAGCAACTAATCTGGTAGGTGTTGATATTCCGAGAACAGTACAAGAAGCTTTGAAGGAACCAAAGTGGAAAAAGGTAGTTGAGGCAAAATACATGCTCTTGAAAAAAATGAAATATGGGATTTGGTGAAAAAGCCCGAAGGAAAAATTCCAGTAGGTTGCAAGTGGGTATTCACAGTAAAATACAATTCGGATGGATCGATTGAACGGTACAAAGCAAGGCTAGTTGCACAAGGATTCACTCAAACATATGGGGTAGACTATCAAGAGACATTTGCACCTATAGCTAAGTTAAACACCATCCGGGTCTTTCTTTCTCTAGCAACAAACAATGATTGGCAACTTCAACAATTAGATGTAAAGAATGCCTTCCTTAATGGTGATCTAGAGAAGGGGTATATATGGAATTGCCACCAGGTTTTGATGTGGCAAGGGAAGATGGAAAGGTTTGTAAACTGAAAAAATCTCTTTACTGACTGAAGCAATCGCCAAGAGCTTGGTTCAATCGATTTACTAAGACAATCAAACAAATAGGGTACGAACAACCTCAAATGGACCATACCTTGTTTTACAAACACGAAGATGGTAAGATCACTGTTCTCATTGTTTATGTTGATAATATTATACTTATAGGAGATGACAAACAGGAGATGGAAGATTTAAAGGAGAAATTGGAAAGGGAATTTGAGATAAAAGACCTTGGACCAATGAGGTACTTTCTCAGCATGGAAGTGGCTAGAAATCAGAAAGGTATATCTGTTTCTCAAAGGAAGTATACCTTGGATCTTTTAAAGGAAACTAGAATGATGGGGTGCAAACCGGTTGATACTCCAGTGGATCCAAATTTGAAATTGACAGAACTCCAAAACAGCAGCGTTTAGTGGGGAGGTTCATTTATCTCTCTCACACTAGACCTGATATTGCATTTGTAGTTAGCGTGGTAAGCCAATTCATGCATACACCATACAATGAACATATGGAGGCTATGTACCGAATTCTAAAATATCTCAAAGGGGCGGTTGGAAAAGGTCTACACTTTGCAAAAAATGAAGCAAGAACAATAGAAGCTTATACGGATGCTGAATGGGCAGGTTTGGTGAACGATAGGCGATCAACTTCTGGATATTGTACCTTTGTATGGGGAAACTTGGTAACTTGGAGGAGCAAAAAACAAAATGTCGTGGCTAGAAGCAACAAGGAAGCTGAGTTTAAAGTTGTTGCTCAAGGCATATGCGAGTTACTTTGGTTAAAACTGCTGTTGGAAGAGTTAAAAGTCACATCACATCAGCCAATGAAGATCTACTGCGATAATAAAGCTCCCATAAACATATATCATAACCCAGTTCATCACGACTGAATGAAGCGTGTTGAAGTAGATCGTCATTTCATCAAAGAGAAACTGGAAGAAGGAACCATTTGCATGACATACATTCCATCTGCACAGCAAGCAGCAGATCTACTAACAAAGGCCCTTGCAAGACCAATATTTGAGAAGTTATGAGACAAGCTGTACTCAATATTTTTATCCTAGCTTGAGGGGGAGTGTTGGAGATTTTTTTCAGATAATTGGGATTATCTAAATCAGTTGAAGAGTTTTGAATTAATTCAAATTGTCCAAACAACTTTGGATATTTGAGTTAATTTGAATTATTTAAAAAAATTTTTATCCATAGAGTAGTTAGAGATTAATTCAAATTAATCTCCTAGTTTTTAGGATGTTTCTAGTTTCCTAAAATAAAGGACTTAGGTAGTACCTAAGTCAATAAATTAGTTTGTAATTTAGTTCAATAATAGATTAGAGCAGTGTTTGAGTTTTTCTTCCTACTTCCTGGAAACAGAAACTCCCAATCCACATGATCAAAGTCACTCTTGCAAACAACCCTCTCCTCTTCCACACATCTTTTCCCATCTGCCACTAATACTGTATCCAAAATTTGTCTAACTTGAAAAAAAGGCTGCTTATGAAGGATGGATAGTTTTATGCAACACCTTACATAGTAATTGAGACAACAATTTAGCTATTATCTTGTAGAGGCTAGTCACTAAACTGATAGGTTTGAAATCAATAATCTATTAATGTAAATTTTTTTTAGGTACTAGAGCAATAAAAGTGGCATCAGTACTCTTATTTATGACTCCACTGTCATGAAATTCAACAAATACCTTCAGCAAGTTGTGTCCCAACACTCCTGATACAAAGCTAAAGTGACTGCATCCAGATCAGGGGCCTTCTCCTTGTTCATAAGAAAAATTGCTTCTCATGTTTTCTTTTCTGAAAAAGGGTGTTCCAACCACTAGCACTCTCCTCCAAGATGGGGGACCACTCTAAACCATCTATTCTCCATGAGTCCTCATTTGATCTACTATAACGTTTGCTAAAGAACTCAAGATCTCTAAAATTCTAGCTTGGTCACCTAACAATGCTCCATTCTCATCCACTAGAGATTTAATGAACTTCTTCTTTCTCCTCCCATTAGCTATTCTATTGAAGATATCGAAATTGCAGTCCCCCTTCTTGGCCCACTTTACTTGAGATACTTGCCTCCAATGAACCTCTTCCCTTAACAACAATTCTAGAAAGTCCATTTTTTTGGTAGCTCTTAAGGATGCTAATTCATTAGTGAGAGATCCCTCCCCCTCAAGAATCCACCATGGCAATATCCCTCATTATTGAATCCGTCTGCTCTCTTGTATCCCTACAAGTAGCCTTGTTCCAAATTTTCAATTCACTCTAATGCCTAGCAGTTTTTGCATGAACTTATGACCTTCCCAAAGTGAAATTTGTATCTCTCTCCACCATAGATTTATACTCTCTTTGAAATCTAGATGTCTCACCCACATATTTTTAAACCTAAAAGGAGCTGGTACCGATCTAAATGGATTGGTGACTAGACATATGGGGCAATGGTCTAAGATGGGAAGAGGTAAGGCTTCTTGAAGGCTCTATGGAAAACTAATGTCCTAATCTATACTCCCATTATATTTTTTAATATCCCAAAGTAACCCTCATAATTTTTCATATTTTCCAAAATTTTAAATTCCCATTCAAACAAAACACATCTTGTTTATTATGTTCCCTAAATGTGAAGCATGACACTTGAATTTATCCCTAAATTGTTGCATCATTAGGTTATGGGACAAACATCAAACTTGCACCTACTTTCTTTATCTTTTGCAATAGATCTTAGTTCTCTAAGCCTTGCATCAAATTTATTATATTCTTTTCCAACAAATTTTTAGAAAAGCTACTAAAAATGCTTTGAATGTGAATTGTCAGAAAGCTTGCATAGGTGAGGAGAAAAAGAAAGCAAGAACTGCTGCTATGTTTAGCCCCTTGTGAAAGCTTGAAATTTTATATAAATTTAATTTTCTCAAAATTTGTGTAGCTTTTAGAATAAAAAATATAATCACTGCAGTAATGTTATTGCTTGATCTCATTTAAATCTCCATTTTTTACTTAAGTGGACCTTGCACTTTAAGTAGTAGTTTCTTGAGGATCTATCTTTCCACACTTTTTGCATGAGTGATACATAAGGACAATGTATTTGAAACTGAATTGGACATTGGTTCTTATAATTATTTGTAATTTTAATAATATATAATTTATATATTTATGATGTCATGCAGACATCATAGTTTGACCATAGTTCAACAATGGTCTGATCAGTGAACTGTGTCCTAGTAATTTTTCTAGTTCAATTACTGGTTTGATTCTAAAAATATTGCATACTGATCAGTATCCTCTTGGCTGCTGACTGAATCTTTTCTTGGCCAGGGTGTCCCTATGATCTACATGGGTGATGAATATGGTCACACAAAAGGGGGGAACAACAATACGTATTGCCAGGATAACTATGTGAATCCTCTACTCCCTGATGATCTTCTTGTTTACTAACATGAATGGAGAGCCATTTATCAATTATGTTAACTAACTACTGGCTATGGCTACAGATGAACTACTTCCGATGGGATAAGAAAGAAGAGTCATTATCTGATTTCTTCAGATTTTGCTGCCTTATGTCCAAATTCCGCCAGTAGGGCCTTCCTTCTTATTAGTTCCTTGCTTTACTTATTGTTTTGTTGTCACCCTATGCGATTCCTTAGTTTTATTTTATTTGAATTACAATTTTCAGAGAATGCGAGTCACTTGGCTTAAATGACTTCCCAACAGCAGAGAGGCTGCAGTGGCATGGGCGCACCCCTGGGATGCCAGACTGGTCTAAAACAAGCCGTTTTGTGGCATTTACAATGGTACTATACCATATTGCATTCTCTGATGCATATTCATGCATGATTGGTTTTGTTCTCTGGAAAATTAAAATGGTAATTTAAAGATTTATTATCAAGTATTCTGAATACCAAACATAGGGAGGCAGAAGGTTCTAAAGACATTCTCAAACTGGTAAGAGGACCGTAACCATAATTTCTTAAAACCCTTCCTAGAGCTTGCTAGAAAAGGTCAAAAACATTGTAGAAGCTTTTTGATTGTGAAGTCCTCCAGAGAGTGAATTTACTGAGGTTGGGTGTAGGTCTTTAGAATAACGTGGAAAGCTCTGGAATACTATCATTGTGTGGGACTCGCTAAAGTCATGTACAAACTAGGAGTATCTAAAATAATCCAAGAACTGTGGATGCTATACAGAATTTAACAATTATAGGAAAGTCAGAGATTTTCAGTAACCTCAAGGATTTCAGAATTTTCCCAAGTAGCCTGTAAATAGATGAAAGATGAAGGTCTGACAAAATGTAGCAAGGTTCTGAAGAGTCTTGAGCAACCTTAGAGATTCTAGAAATTTTAAAGGAGGCCTATGAAAGGTGAATGGCCCATTTGGCCAAGCAACCTGGAGTTGAGAACTCACTTAACAATGTCAAGCAGAATTGAGTTGAACAAGTGCTTAAAAGAAGCTAAGTCCATAACACTAGGTACGTATGTATTATAGGAAATATGTTTTTATTTCTGTCAGAAGCAATACTAATGTAAAAGTAACTTTCTTAGAATCCCCAACTTGTTTTGTGTTTCTCTAGTGTAAACTTGTCTGATCATGGTTACAAGGTGGAAATGGGATATTTTCAGTATTTTGCTCATTGGGAAATAGGCTGAGACTTATCATGAGCAGTTCTCAGGAGATAATGACACATCTAAATGGTCAAAAAAATGATTTAAAAAGACTTCTCTTTGGTTAGTGTAAGAGTTATTAGGGAAAATTCTTTATTTTCCATGTAAGTTTATGTTGGGATGTTTTCAAAAAAAAAATTAGAGAAGATGTGGCAAGAGAGGTTTGGTAGACTTAATGCTTAAAATCATTTGTTTTTATTTAAAAAAGAATACCACTACCTAAGCATAACTTTCGGATTTGAAAATAGCTGAGTCTTTTTGGAGATTCAACTTTCAAGCAATTGCTAAGATTGACACTAGGATGGACAACCTTAGCTGAAGTCATTTTCCATAGGAGGAGACCATCTCGCCTTAGAGTTTCCATAGGTCTGTCCTCCAAAATCCAGTATCTACCCAGCTGAATCATTGTGTCATGTGCTTCATTCTTTTGCTTTGCCTTTTGTCCAATCTTTGCTTGATATGAGCTTCAAATGCAGGTTGATTCAGTGAAGGGAGAAATATATGTTGCCTTCAACACTAGTCATCTGCCGATCATCATTACACTACCAGAACGGCCTGGTTACCGATGGCAGCCCCTGGTGGACACCAGCAAACCTGCACCATTCGACTTCCTCTCAAACGATGTACCAGAGAGAGACACGGCGGTTAAACAGTATTCACAGTTTACTGAGGCAAACCTGTACCCCATGCTTAGCTATTCTTCCATAATCCTATTACTCTGTCCTGTTGATGAGAACGCATAGTCCAAGGCATGTGAGCTGAAGCAGATGATCAAGCGATGAGATGGATAATGTGACTGTCAATAGAAGTTGAAGCATGAGACAAAAATGAAACTAGAAATGTATTGTATATGCATCTTCATTATATATATGACTTCTCTCCTCAAAACGTGATGGCAATGCAATAAACCTGTTTATTTGCGCACAAACATCAGGAGTCATAGTTTCAAGTCTCGAGCACAAATACCAGAAGGGATCCGAAATTTTGTTGATTTCAAAACTGAAACAGAATGAAAGAAAGTCATCAATGAGTTGCATCATAATGAAACATTAAAACATGTTTGGGTTGGATGTGGATATGAATAGACTTGCGAGAATGTCCAAAGATCGTTCATTGGAGCATTTCGATTTGCTTGGATCTTACGAGGAATTTCCATCATGGACCTACCTTCAACATCCAATGTATATAAAGGTCTTACTTCTTAGTGAGCCACTTGAGTAGAATGTACTTTGCAATGGAGAGCTGACCAATGAGCTCAGCTTTCTTTAGAAAAAGAGCCCTAGGCCCATGCCATCCCTTTCTCTCCTTTTCTTCCTCAATTGCAAGTCCCATTTGGGAATTGAGGGTTCAATTCAAAAACAACAATTGTAAATTGCAATTTCAGCTTAAAAATAAAGTTTTAGTTGATAATTGAGGCTTTAACTTAGATTTTGAAATAAAAATATAGGTTTTTTTATGATATGACTCTTAAGTGGTAATAAAATGGTTAATTTGAATATAAGTTTTGGAAAGAAGCTAAACTTTATATATATATATATTTCTATAAAATAGTTATTTTGCCTTAGAATGTGTTTTTTGAAGAGACATTTTTAGTATAAATTTAATTTTGTGGAATCTTCAAAAGACACATTTAATATAAATTTAATTTTTTAATGTGTTTGATTGATAAAAAAAAATGGTGAAAAATGTCTCTTAAAAAAATACCTTAAGTATAAATTTATTTTTTTTGAATTGTGGAAAGTGTCTCTTTAAAGACACCTTTAGTTTAAATTCATTTTTTTATAACGAATTTTATTGATATAAAAATTGTAAAAAGTGTAAGGAAATGCCTTCTAATATGGTATAAAGTAAAATAAATTTGTCAATATTTTTACAATTATCATTTTTAAAGATGTTTTTTTTTTAAAAGTTGCTGTAGAATTAAAGAAAAAAACCCTGGAATGGCAATGAATTCATTTAATCGGGGTGGAGATATGGGATGAGGGTTGCCCACTCCATTGACATCCATGATCTCCAATGATAGGATTTATTAAGAGAGCAACCACTATTTGGCCTCCTGTATATTTGTACATATACACATTTGGCCTCCTCTATATTTGTATATATACACATTTGGCCTCCTGCTATTTGAAATGACAATTTTCTTCTTGTTTCCTGTTCATCGCGTAACCTTCTGTTTATTAGTGAAAAATAAAAATAAAAATAAACTATTTTTTTATTGGTAAAAGAGGGGGAAATTGTCTATATAAGTATTTGGGCTGGCTAGTACCACAAGGGCAATTGCAAGCCAGACCAGGAACTTGAAGCTAATGAGGCCTACTTTCTTGGGCCCATTAAATCGTGCTCGGTACAGGTCTAAGCTTGGTTTGGACCAGACAGGCCATTGTGGTGGCTTATTTTCATATAGACATATGTCTGTATCTGTGGATCCTGAGCAGTTTCCAATCAGGTACATTCAATGACCTGGATCATCACCAAGTAGCAACTCTTGCAAGTTGTTTGGTTCCAGGAGACAAATCAACTGAGCAGATACATTTGAGGACAGAACTTTCTAAACCATTACAACGACTTCAAGATAGTGCAAGGTGTGTTATTTAAGCGCGTTGATCATGATTTTACGAAGTAGTTTTAATCCTTTTAAATATTAAAAATGGTAAAAATACTTCTTAAAATCACTATCAAACACACTTTTAATTTCTTACTTATTGTTCTTCAATTTTCCCATGAAAAAGAGTTAAAAGCAACTTACTCTAACACTCTTAATTTCTTACTCATTGTTCTTCAATTTACCATGAAAAACAGTTAAAAGCAACTACCTCTAAAAATGATCACAGATACAACATGAATGCAAATTGGAAGTGAATGTGGTTGAGTTTGTGGAATCAACAGTGGGGCCATACTTGATGGATGTGATCTACTGTTGGTCAAAGGTAGGTATACAAAAATGATCAGTAAAGGGTATGCCATCTTTGGAGGTGGACTAACTCCCTTATTCTATGAGTTTGTCTAGCTGTCCTGCTTAGGGTGATTGAAAATGGTTTAGTCAGTAGGATTTCTTGGTTGTTTTTAGAGTTGTCATTTTTCTTATTTCTCTTTTCTTTCCTTTTTTTCCCAGTTAGTCTTTGCATTCAATCATTTTCCTTCTGTTTCTTGCCCAGGGTGGCGGAGGTTATACAAATGACTGATATCTTCGAGGGTAGTATCATTAGAAGTGCTAGAAGGCTTGATGAGTTTTTGAACCAGGTATGTTGATTGAATCTTCAGAAGTTCCATTCTCTTCGCCTTGTGAATGATGGCAGTGTACGTAAGACTGTCTTTTGATGATTGTACTCGCCTCCAAAAAAAGAATAAAAAAAAAAAGGGAGCAAAAAAGAACAGAAAATTCTTTATCAAATCCATGGTTATGAGTACCAGAGCTGTCACAGTTCTGATGCATTCCCAGTTATCTGTGAAGTGTGAAAACTAGTGCTTACAATGTAAAATAGAATGCCCTATTGTCAATGCAGCGCATTGCAGAATGATAGGTCGCAGTTTCTTCAGACTGCTCACTGAAACATTAAGTGGTCCTATTGTCAATGCCGCATTGCAGAATGCCCAGTATTTCACTTTGACTGACTCTGTTAAGTTAGTTCTTCCTTGAACAGGCCAACTGAACATAGTTGTTAATTTCATCAGCGGCTTCTTACCTATGTTTCTTGATGAACTGAGCTTACATAGAGCTTGTGAACTTGTGCTTGAATGGTGATAGCTTGAAAATTGAAGACAGTGCACTAATCCAATGTTTTGGATTTTTGATTTCCTGGGCCTTGTTCAGTTGCGAGGTGCTGCTAATGCTGTGGGAGAAGTAAATTTGGAGAATAAGTTTGCAGCTGCCAGTGAAGGCCTTGGTCGGGGTATTATGTTTCTGCGAATTCCATGTATCTATAAGATGTCTTTCTAGGGGGTTGTGGTTGCGGGGTGCACTCCAGGGCAAGAAGTTTCCTTTGGCATTAGGAAATGCTGAGTTGCCATCTGAGATACCATGAACCGACATAAATGGTTCCATTTTCCTTTCCTTTTCAAATGCATTTAGTTTCCCTTTTTACAGCATTGCTGTTGTAGATTTTCTTGTTTGACCCATTTTACCCATATTGTATACATGCAAAATTTAGGAAACATTGGAAAGGAACACAACACGTAACAGAAAAATTTCTACCTTCAGGTTTTCTTTGGATTTTTCTGTTTAATAGTAACACTATTTCTTTGTCTCTTTCATGAATGGTGAGGGTGACCCTTCGTGGGGCCTCTTGCTTAGGAACTCAGAAGTAGTGCGTTCTACCTGGTCCATGGAAGTTCCAAGCATCCATAGAATTTTCTTTTCCTTTCCCTTTTATGGTTTCTGAAACAGTACACAAGGTTATTTTATTCATTTCACTCCGTAAGAATGGCACCCATCCTTTACACAAGGTACAACATCATGACTTTTAGGCAACAAATGGAGAAAAAAAGAAATCAAAAAGTATAACTGAACTTGAAACATAAACAAAATTATTAACATAAGTTTTTGACTAAACTATGCGGCGATTGGAGTGAAAGCGACTGTAGAATGGTTGGCGATGTGCAGGCTAAATTGGCCTCCTTTTTCGGACACGTCAATCTTCTCCACCCCGATTGGAGGCCTCATTTCAAAGTTCATGACCAATTTGGCGATCACAAGTGCTAGGATGGGAAGGGCGAGTATGATCCCTGGACAACTCCTCCTACCCACCCCAAATGGCAAGAAGCGAAAATCAACCTTCCCACCTGCAACAGCGTCTGTGCCAGACTCCTCTTCCAGGAAGCGCTCTGGGCGGAACTCCTCAGGATTCTTCCACCAACTGGGGTTGTTGGCCAGCCACCAGGCATTAACCACCACCTTGGACTCTTTAGGGATGGTATAACCACCAAGCTTAGCTTCTTCAAGGTTCATATGAGGTACGAGGAGGGGAATTGGTGCGTGTAACCTGAGGGTCTCCTTCACTGTGGCCTGTAGGTATGGAAGTTGGTGGAGGTTGGATTCAGTGACTGCATCCCCCTGGAGGATGGTGGTGATTTCATCCCGAATTTTGCATTGGACATGTGGATGGTTAACCAGTTCAGCAATGGCCCATTCCATGGACCACAGAGTGGTCTCTATAGCTGCAACATTTATGTTCTCCACAATGTAAAGCACATTTGCTTCACTGATTTCTCCCTTGAGTTGAGCATCTATTATGTGATCAATGGCACACCTGATCTTGTGCTTCTCTCCATTAGCAGCCATTATTTCCCTATATATACAGAAGAACCGAGTTAGAGTCAAAAACTCCTGAATTTCAGAGCCTGTACATTCAACATGCATGTCGATTGAAAAACAAACAGTTGAAAAACCAATGCGTTGCATGCATGATTTACCTTCTTTTCTCAACAAAGTAGTTGTTGAAAAATGCAAGCCTTCTGCTCTGCAGCTCCCTGCACTTGTTCAAGTAACCTCTCAAAAATGGCCTAAGGAAAGGAATGAAGTCTCCATAGTTGTAATCAAAACTCTGAGCCAACCGGCTTCTTTCAGAGTTAAACCGCGTTGCCTGTATGAACAGCGGATCCTCTTGAGACTCAAACTTGGAATCGAACATCATCCGGTACATGATATTGTACAGCATCAACTGCAGACGCTTCCTGATAACCAGGCCTTCACTCTTCACACTCTCCTTGTTCCTCAGGTCATCAACCACTAGCTCCATTTCCTCCTCCCACATTTCACTGTAGTGGTGCACCACCTTGTTAGTGAAGAATGGAAGTGTCATAATCCGACGCATTTTCCGCCAGTGGTCGCCGTAGACGGTGAACACCATGTCCTGCCCGTTCCCCGTGAAAATATCAAACACCACATTCCGCGGCCGGGATCCAAACTCCACACCTTGTGTGTGCAGCACCTGGCTAGCCAACTCAGGATCCGACACCACTGCCAAGTTTTTTGACCCAAGTTTTAGTAGGAAAACCGGACCATACTTTTGTGCCATGGAGGCCAATAGCTGGTGGTTCAGGTCATTCCCAACTTGGAGCCAATTGCCAAATAGTGGTATGGAGAGAGGCCCTGGAGGGAGGGAGGCGGAGCGCTTGGAAATTGAGTAGAAAAGGTATAGAATTAGAGGAGCCAAAGGGAGAAAACTAGCTATAAGGGGGGGAGAAATGGACAAGTAGGAGGCCAACAACCTAGTGGATGAGAGGAGAATGATTGTGAGAAGAGTACTGAAAAATACGGGCTTATTGAGAAGATGGGCCATGGTTTTTTCTTCACCTTCTCCTTTTGTGTGTATGGAATCTATGGAATCTATGGATTGAGTTCAGAGGAGGGGATGGAGCTATATATATATATATACATGGAGAGGCGACTCTTGGCGGGTTGGTAGAGTTGGTGGTGCAGTGGTTTTGAGAAAATCTATGGGCTCTCTTGGAATCAGGGTAGGAGGATGAATTATTAATCCCCTGTTCAAGTCAAAAAAATGGGGCGCTTAATTGGTAGGTGGAGTGCCTCTTCCTTAAACCAATTTGCTAACTGCTCAATCATCTCAGTTTTTTCCCATTTTATAATGATTGAAATTTGAAAAGAAAGACAAAACTTCGCGTTTCCTTGCAAATCGTTTTGCAGACGATTCCTAACCAATACAACAGTCCCATATTGATTACAACAAGAAGTTTGCAGACGGGGTTTCGGATGCCCTATATATCCTGGCTATGTCAACGAAATAAAATAATTGCTATGCCTCTTCCGCCATTAAGTCTTTGCTTGCATCAGCATAAATAGACTGATCATGTTTTTGAATGTAAACAAGGCTGAGATAAATATGGGCACATTTATTTGACTAATCAATTTCTTATATTTTATGAATGCTTTGGAATAAAATTGAAATATGCGAAAATAATGGGTATAACTAATATAATCAAAATTCGATTATTGAATTAGAAAAATTATTCCACGGTTTGGTAATGGGATTAAAACTTAAATCATGACTTTTGCATGAAGTCTTAAATTGAAAATAATTATAAAAAAATTTAAATTATATATAAATAATTAAAAAAATTATCTTCCATATTATCAATATTAAATCATGAAATATAAAGACATTAATATTTTTTATTTTATTAAATAAAAAAATTATAATATTCAATTGTGAAGTAAATATAAGGGAATCGAATTTTATTATGCCAAAATATTCAATATCCAATAGTAAGTAAGAAATATAGCCCACAAAACGTTTAGCCTAGTGACAGTATATTCCAAAATTAACCTTTTGGACAAGGGTGAAGCCTCCTCTCCCAAAGAAAAGGTGGCGCTAGTTATGAAAAGTACGAAATCAGTTAAAACTTTGGTTAGTTTTCCAAAAAGAAACAAGTGAAAAATGTGCGGGTTTGAGTTCAAAAATGGTGGAGCCTGCCACCGGCTCCACCATGCTATTTTCTTGACGTTTGAAAACATGACCCACCGGTTTGGTCGGCTGACCCGCTGGTTCTGGTCGACCAATTCACCGGTTCAAAGGTGGTTAAGGGATAAGACGGTTCAAAAGTTGAACCAGGCAAAACACATGAGTGCGTATCTTAAAAATTAAAGACCATAGGGTAGTAGAACTTACCAAGTTGGACCCATGCATACACCTTCGATATATTTGTTGATCTATGAACCAAATACAAGGTAGTTAATGGGTTTTCAACTCCCGAGCTCCAACTAGTCATTGACATGGAATGGGACCAAGTTGACACTCGCCGCTCAAGTCTACTAGGGCCTGGGCCTTTTAAGGTAGTGGTTTCCTATGGTCAAAGAGAGAGTAGGGCAACTAGGGTCTTATGTTTGGATGGTGCCTACTGATAAACTATGATTGCTTACCCCAGAAATCCTTTTTTGGGCACTCATCCCCCTCTTCCTATACTCACTTGCCTAAAAAATATCCCATAGGATGACACATGCTCAAGAACTTCTTGGAGAGGGAAGTTGATCTAGACTGAAGAGCTTTAGAATTTTAGGATTGTGGTGACCTTTATGGGTTTAACTACTGTCGGAGCTTGCTTCTTATTGAGCCCAAGTCCTCCGAAAGAAATTTTAGTTACTACTGTTGGCAATGGAAGTAAGGCTTGCTTCATATTGAGTCCATGTCCTCCGAAAGACATTTTAGTTTCTAGTCTTGATATAACGAGACCACCTAGAAGGTGGTTAAATATGTAGTCTTTGAATTACACCCCAAATGGATATTTTACTATTTTAGATTTGCTCCTTTATATAATTCTTTGGAGAGAGCAAAAACTTTATACAAATATTAGTAATTAAAATCAATCACACAAACGAACATAGAAATATAACATGAAAAAACCACCTAACAACTTACTAGGTGTAAAAAAAATCATAAATGGTCTTTCAACCGCTAAATAATCCACTAATTATAATAAAATGGTACACAATTTTACCTAGTTAGATACACCTACTCTCTAAAGTTTTATACCATTAGCACCTATACTTTTTTCCATGTCCTCGATGCAATACTCACCTGTACTTCTTAATGGATCCTTCAAAGTTCTTATCGAAGTTTGGCGATGAGATTTTTAACCTTTGTTAAAGTTGGGAGTTACTCTATTAAAAAAATCTTGAAAGTTTAAGAGATTGAGAATTAAACTATGAATGATTGTACTCTCTTAGACTTCATAAAAGTTCATCCTCCTTTTAAATAAAATATCTCTATTTATAATTATAATTAGAATATGGAAAGTTTCCTACTTCTAAAATATTCCAAAAATCCTTTTTAAAACTAAATACTAATTTAAGGATAAACACAATTTTAAAACTTACTAAAAAATATTCCAAAAATTCTTTTAAGAATCAAACACAAATTTAGAGATAAGCATAATTTTAAAACTTCTTATCAAAAATAATTTTTTGGAATTAAAAATATAGTAGAAACTAAATTAGGAAATTCAATCCAACGAAGAGAAAACAAAGTTCCAAAAGATAATCCAAAACACAATAAAATTTCTCTCTCTAATATATCATGAACATTGTAAATCTCTGAATCCCTAAATCTTATTGACTCAACTTTCAAAAATATATTCTACCATTACAAGAAAGTTCAAATTATACCCTAAATTCCCAAAAATCAAGACTGAAAACTTTTGATACTTCATGGAATACCTAAACACTCATAGAATTATAATTTGGAGAAAATTAGTTGGAAATTAAGTAATTGAAATATGATAGAACACGAAAAATTATTTATCAAACAATGAAGAGGAACAAAATAATTTAATTTCTAGAATTCAAAAGATTTTCAAGATTAAGTAGAATTAAACATGAGTGAAGAAAAAAAACTTCAATTCCAAGAAACAAAAGCATAAACAACTCGAGATTCTCATTCCATCACTCATCATTATTTAAACTAATTAATTTAAGGTTTTAAAGTAGACACATTCAATTTGAAATTCATCCATTGTATTGTCTTTCAACTTTGAGAGAATATTGAGTTTGTACCAAAGTTGACAATGACTTTGACCTATGGATGAGATCCTTAAGTGATTGTATATTCCCTATGAATTTGGTCACTATTAATGAAAGTTTGTAGAAATAGGTATTCTTAATAGAGGCACCATGCTATCTCATTTATTATTAGTAGCTCATATTTATGTTGATGATATAGTTTTTGGAGCTACCTTTAGTGATCTTACCCTTAGTTTTGTTGAAGAAATGAAAATTGAATTTGAGATGAGCATGGTAGGTAAATTAATCTTCTTCCTAGGATTGTAGATTAGGTAACTAAAAGATTTTCAACCCAAGACATAAAACATTTCATAAATCTAAAGATAAATTCTGCAAATATAATTTAAAGCATAAAAGAAACATAATAATTGAATTTGAAATAAACTTTGTATTGAAATAATACCTTGATACAAAGAGTTTGAATCTTGATACAAGCTTGTTGACAATAGAGGTTTTTGATTACAAAGGAAAATTTTTTGAAAGGAAGGGGATTACAAAAGACTAAAAAGGATTTTGGGAATACGCTCCTAGCTCTCACTTGATTGTTTATATTTCGCTTTGATTGCCTCTCCCTTGTGATGAAGGGCATAACTTTATTTATAGAGAATTTTGATGGATTTGAAACTTGTTGAAATCCATTGGCTTGAAAGTTGTTGAAATCCATAGACTTGAAACTTGTTGAATTCCACTAATAGCTTGAAGCTTATCTTGAATAGTTCTTGAATAGATTTGATATTTTGTCTTCTGTTATTCACTTCACATCACATCTTTTACTATTCATAACTTTGTAGGTTTTTTATTTATTTTTTAAGACATTGGATATATACAAGGTTTACATATGTCATGAAAGATAATTATCTAGACTAACTCATAGGTCACCATATAAGATAAATTCTGGTTCTACATATGAATCATCTAAAAATGTTATATCTTCATTGTCTCATTTGATGGGAAAAACTCAGATTTCTTCGTTTCCCAAGTCCGGATCAAGTTAGGAACATGCATAACTATCCTAGGCTTTTTCTAAATCCTATGTACAACGAAAAAAAATTATACGTTAAAATGATTCAGAAAGTGCTAATGAAAACCATACCTCATATTCGGATGTTCCCGAATCAAATCCACATGGTAAAGATAAAGATCGAAATCGCAGAAGTCTTGTAAACCCGAAGTCTTTCGCCCAATGACTTAAACCTTGATCTTAGCACACTTCCAATGGGGAGGAAAGATGGTGGAGGCTATGACTCTCAATCTCTCTAGATGGTGGAAGACAAAAGCTATGGAAACCCTAACCCCTAAGGGGTATTTATAGGATTCCTAAGTGGGCTTAAGTGACTTGAGCTCACATGGGCTTGGGTCACTTAATTTAAGCCAAAATGGGTTCTAATTGATTAATTAATCCAATAAGGCCTACTAATTAATCAATTAACCCAATCCAAAGACCTTGTTCACTTACCCCTATGTAACATTGCGTAATTACCATAACACCCTTATGCACAAAAGTGAACTTATAGTCAATCCGACCCTCATAATCCTTATCAACAAGGTATATGAGCTTAGAGTAAGGACCATTAGGACCCATAGAAATAATGACTTCCTTAGAATCCAATTATAAAGTTGATTCAACATCCCACTATAGAAAATCAACTGAACTTCAGTATCCTATGTAAATAACAATGAGACACCAAGTGTTTGGGTTCATGACTTGCTATCCATTGTGTTCAGTCTCTCCATGAACTGGTGTTTGTAGTCTACTAACATAAAAGTTATCAGTTTTTCAAGACTACCTCTACCATCCTTGAGTTACAAATCCTCCTATTATGTGTTTAATTGACACATCTTAACTCTCAAAAGAGCCTATATTAAGTTTCACTTAAGGAACTACTATGGTCATAGTTTTCATGAACACACATTCTTAGGATCATCCAAGGGGACACACCATCTCAATCTCAAAAGATATCATAGTGCCTCTATTGAGAATGCCTATTGGTATTGGAACCCAATCCATAGGGAATATATGATCAGCTTACGATCTCACCCGTAGGTCAAAGTCATTGTTAACTTTAGCACAAGCTCAATATTCTCTCAAGGTTAAGAGACAACACGATGAAATAGCTTGATGAGGTCATGACTACTTGATAACCTTAAGTCATGACTCAATGTAGGTTTTGTCCAATGTGTAACCATACATACACTAGTGCACTCACCATAGGAAACCCATCCTGATAGCCAAGACCAGTAATCCCTTTGATTAGGAGGTAGTGCACTACAACCGCTAATGGGTTGCCTAGACCCATAAACCAATTTTGAATAAGTCATCTATTTGCAAGGAACCCATGACTTAGATCTTCTATGCAATTTCTAATGCACCTAAGTCATGTACAATGCAAAAGATGCAGACAACAATGCTCATAAAGTATAATACATGGAATGATGATAAATTAAAAGTGAAATTGGAACATCATTAAATAAATAATGAATTTCAATTTCATTACATCATGTCATGCTTTTAAGGGCTCCATCCTAACATAATTTTTCTTCATTATTTTGATTATCACTAAACTACTTGAGAGATTGAATAAGTCCTTGTCAATATTGTTTCTAGATCTATAGCAACTGCTAATGAAGTTTGACATTTACTTTTTAAGGTCAGAAATTCTACTTGAGTTGGCCCTTGAGTATAGATACTTGTTGAATCTTTTAAAGTTGATGAACTTGGTCTTGAAATTATTTGTAAAATCTTTTGTTGACACATGGACTCTTGATTAAATTTGTCCCACCATTTGATACTAAATTCCCTAAAAAGAGAAAAGGGAAAAGGAGAAGGTTGCTCTTGTTTCTTGATATAATTCCAAAGAAAGAGATTGTGATGAAGTCTTGCTCTTATAGAAGTTGTATTTTTCTTGAATCTCTGGAGGAAATATTTACTCAATTAAACCAAAAAAGGTCCACCATTTTTTAAACCAAGCAAGAAATTTGGCATTACAACTTCTTGAAAACTAAATAAACCATGAATGTTGATAGCTTTATAAATAAAACATATTGTACAAGGCATTCATATAGTTTATAAAGTTGAAGCTCATAGGATAGAAAGGTTGACTAAAGATTTTGCAGGTGAAAGGATTTTTATTCCAATCAATTATGGCATGTGGACCCGCATTTTTTATGTTTTCCCCTACTTGATGGCAAGACTCACTTTTTAATGGTGAAAAATCATTTTTGGTAAAATCAGAGTCACCACTTATTTTATTTTATTTTAAAATGGAAAATAAAATAAGAAAAAAAAAAGTGACTCTATAGTTTTGGAAAAACATATCTTCGAAAAGTTTGAATCTTGGTCTAGGGATCAGGTTACCTATTGGGAAAGTACCTCAAAGAGAAAACATCCCTCTAAGACCTAAAAATGTCTCTCATGGCTATGTTGAGGAAAATATGAAAATTAATCAATTGATTATGGATACATAGATAGGCTAAGGTGATTTCAAAATTCTGCTAACTTTAGCATGTTAAACAAGAATTAAAATTGCAATCATAAAGAATGGTTAGGGTGTGTACCTAGACTACTTCTTAAGTGCAATCATAAGACATCAAAGTTAGTTAAAAAAAAATGCATTTTATCATATATAATCAAACAAGTATCAAGACAATTAAGTACAACATCAAACATGGACATAGTTCACAATGACATGCATATTCATAGAATTTTGAAAATGGGTGATAGAGAAAGTACTTGGGTAGCAAGCTAAGTGCTTCAATAGGGAACAAAGTTAGCTCAACATTAAGTATAAACAATCTTATATGTATCACAGGATGAATCAAAGTCAATCAAATATCAAACAATCATCTCACTCAAATCATTATCAAATAAGAAATCATGAATGTCAGCCCCTACCAAGGCCCAATTCGCTTTTAAATGAATTGATGTTATGAATTCCACTATTTTTGGAATCATAGAGTTTATTCATGCTCACTAAAAATTGAGAAAATTAAGAAAATTGTTGAAAATTGAAGAAAATTATGAAGGTGCATGCCAGGGGAAATATGACAGCAAATTTATATAAAAAAGAATTTAGAGACTTAAAAAAAAGTCTAAAGATGAAATTTAAAAAAAAAATGAGACTATTTTAAGGAAAACGATTTTGAAAACCAGATTTAAAACATGTAATATCACAAGGGAAAAAAATGATGTATTAAGAAGAAGGCAGTGTGTGCCAAAGTGGCCATGTTGGAGTGAGGTCCAGAGTAGGCAAGCATGTTCATTTCCAGATCAGATTCCCTATGCTACTACTCATTCTCCAAGAGTCTGTAAGTCGCTTCACCCATATCCCCATGCAACAGATGAGTGCTTCAGTTTTCTGGTTTTCTAGCTCTCACCCTTGTTTTCGCTCCAATTCAAGATTGTCCCCCTGCACCTCGATCTTTCTCTATGCTGAGATTGCAGAATCCCAATAACAAAATCATTCTTTTTGAGCTCACAAAATTAACCTGACAGTCTCTTCTTCCGAGAACTCAAGTTTTTTATTGTGTTTAGTAGTCTTCCTAGGCAAATCCTCATAGCTAGCATTAGTTCTCGCCTTTGGAATGCAATTTGTGTTGAGAAAATTTGGATACAATGGAGAAAAGAAACACTCTCACACACTCACTTTGATACAATAAAACTCTCAAAGATACAAAATAAGAACAAGAAAAAGAAGAACACAAGAAAGGCTCAAACAAGTTCTTGGAACTTTGTCCAAAGACTCTATTTCCTCCCACCTCTAGAAATCTTTTGGGAACTAAATGGAAATAGTCTTGGGATTGATCAAGCCTTTTCACTTTTCTGCATAAGATTTCAAAAAGAAGAAAAGTCATGTATAGCACTCTTAGGGTTGAAAAAAGGTTACAAGGATGAGAAAAACCCATTGTCTTCCTCAATCTTTTCATCTTTGTAACATTCAAAAATTAAATCATATGTTTAATTCACACATTAAACATGATTTAATCTCAAATGTGTAACTCTCTTACACTTAACCTCTCAAGTTTAAAAAGTTACAAAGATGAGAAGACTCATTGTCTTCCTCAACCTTTCAAGTTTTGTAACATTTCAAAACTTAATCATGTGTTTAATTCACACATTAAAAGTGTAACCCTTCTTACACTTTATTTTCAAAAGTTATTTTCTCAAAAGTGTAACTCTTCTTACACTTTATTTTTTAACCAACAATATATATATATATATATATATATATTTATATAAATATAACAATCCCCCACTTGGTTAAAAATAAACATCAACCCTTATAACCTTAACAGTGAAAATGCATAAAATAAAATATCTTTCGATTTGAATTTTACCTTAGTGTAATTGTCACAAAGCTCCGTTGAAATCCCAGGTTGCTTATAGCATTGAACTAGTTATTCCTTGTAACGAAACCGGTAACAACACACACACTTCCACTAACCACACGAGTGCCCATTATTTTCTTGCTTAGCACTTTTATGGCCATGTGCTCAATCCATTCATGAACTTTCTTGAAAGAAACTCCAATCTCATGAGAGGCGGCACCACCCCTAAGTTCACATAGGTGAAATTCTTCCAGCATCCTTGTTACCTTTAAGATGCTTGTCACACATAGACTGAATTTCATTAAAAGCTTTAAGCTTAACCCTCCAACGGTAACAACCAGCATTAATCATCACAGATGGAACTCACATGTTCTAATGCTGCCACAACTCACTTATCAATGACTTGTTTTTACCCATTGAACTTAAGACTAGTCATTTCGTAGTATTAAGTTGGGTTACCATCATTGGTGAATTTTATTTAAGGAGTTTTAGTCCCATCCCTCTAGATGTTATCCTTACTAAATCTCTTGTAAGAGGTTTAGTAAAAGGATCTGTCAAGTTTCCACTTGACCTCACAAATGAGATTGAGATGATTCCATATTGAATCAATTGTCTCACATACTCGTGTCTAATGCTTATATGTCTAGACTTCCCATTGTACACTCCACTGTACGCACGAGCTAGAGTGGCTTGACTGTCACAATGTATCGACACTGTTGACACATTATTGCAGTAAAAGGGATGTCCATCATGAGATCCCTAAGCCACTCAGTTTCTTTTCCAATTGCAGCTAGAGCTATAAACTCTGCCTCCATGGTTGAGTGTGATATACAAGTCTGTTTCTTGGATCCCCAAGAGACAGCCCCACCACCAAGTGTAAACACCCAACCTGTAGTAGATAAATTATCTCCCACACTCGATATCCAGCTTGCATCTGAATACCCTTCAAGGATAGCAGGAAACTTTGAATATTGGAGGCTTAGTTCTTTGGTATTCTTTAGGTAACCAAGAACTCTACCAATAGCTTTCCAATGTTCCACTTTTGGATTGCTAGTAAACCTACTTAGTTTACTAACTGCAAATGAAATGTCAGCCCTAGTACACTGAGCATCATACATAAGACTTCCAATTGCACTTGCATACTCAAGTTGAGTCACCGATCTACCATCATTCTTTTCAAGTTTTATACTTGAATCAAATGGAGTATTAGCATCTTTAATCTTGAGATGACTAAATTTGCTAACTACTTTATCAATATAGTGGGTTTGGTTCAAAGCATAACCCTCACTATTTCTTTTCATTTTGATACCCAATATAGTATCAACTTCTCCAAGATCTTTCATCTTGAAGGTTGAGGATAGAAACCTTTTCGTTTCTATTATTCCTTTCATATCATCACTCAAGATTAACATGTCATCCACATATAGACACACTATGACCATATAGTCATCACAAGTCTTAGAATATAAGCACTTGTCCACATTGTTGTGTCTAAATCCATCCGAAAGAATAGCATGATCAAATTTTTCGTGCCATTGTTTGGGAGCTTGTTTTAAACCATATAATGATTTGACAAGCTTACACACTTTGTTTTCATTCCCCAGTAGAACAAAACCTTCCGGTTGTTCCATGTAGACCTCCTCATTGAGATCCCCATTCAAGAATGTCGTTTTGACATCCATTTGATGAACAAATAGATTATGAATTGATGCCAAAGCAAACAATATCCTAATCGATGTTGTTCTAGCCACTGGTGCATAGGTATCAAAATAATCAATACCTTCTCTTTGTTTAAACCCCTTAACTACTAATCTAGCCTTAAAGGTTTGAATCATGCCATCGGTGTGATATTTCCTTCGAAATACCCACTTGCACCCTATTGGTTTAGATCTTGGTGGAAGGTTTACCAATTCCCATGTTTAGTTGGACATAATTGAATCCATTTCATCATTGATAGCCTCTTTCCAAAAGGCAACATCTCTAGAAGCCATAGCTTCTTTGTATGTTTTGGGATCCTCCTCTATTTGAAGTACTATAGGAATTTTTCTTATAATATCTTCTCTATTTCCTTCTACTAAGTAAAAGGAAATTCTTTGAGAGTCAATCTCATCCGATCCCAACACTTTCTCTTTTCTAGCTCTTTGGCTTTTCCGAGGCACAATGGGTTGCTCAACAACCTTTGAAGGTGTCTCCTCTAGAGACTCTCCAACACTAGTAGGTACTTGAGAATTGCTATCACTCAACAAATTCTCAAAGAACTCTACCTCTCTTGATTCAATTATCACATTAGACTCCAAGTCTAATAGCCTATAAGCTTTGCTATTTGAGGCATAGCCTACAAATGCACACTTAATGGCTCTTGGACCCAATTTTGTTTTATTTGGATCCGTTTTCTTGCAATAAGCAAGACACCCCCACACTTTGAAGTAACCTATATTAGGCTTCCTTTCTTTCCATAACTCATATGGAGATATCTCATTTTTCTTCCTAGGAATTCTATTCAAAATATGGCAAGCAGTCAACAAAGCTTCACCCCACAAATTGAAATTCAATTTAGCATGCAATAACATAGCATTCACCATTTTCAAGAATGTTCTATTCTTTCTCTCCGCTATGCCATTGTGTTGAGGTGTATAGGGTGCGGTGCACTCATGTATTATGCCATATTCTTCACAAAAAGAATTGAATTCACTAGAGAAATATTCACCACCTCTATCACTTCTAAGCACCTTAATATTTTTTCCTAGTTGATTTTCAACTTCGGCTTTGTAAACTTTAAAGGCATTGAAAGTTTCACTTTTGTTTTTCAACAAAAACACATAGGTAAATCTAGAACAATCATCTATGAATGTAAGAAAATACCTATTTCCACCTCTTGTTAACATGCCATTAAGTTCACAAATATCACTATGTATTAAATCAAGCAAATTAGATGATCTCTCAACACTATGAAAAGGCTTTTTAATCATCTTTGATTTAACACATATTTCACACTTTTCAAATTTCTTGGTATCACAAGCAATCAAACCACATTTCACAATTCTTTTAATAGTGCTTAAACCAACATGTGCAAGCCTATTATGCCACAAAAATAAAGAATTTGAATCACACATATAAGCGGAAGTAGAAGCCATTTTAATGATATTGTCATTGGTACAAAGTTTGATCATCCCATCATAAGAATACCCCTTTCCCACAAAGTTCCCCGATTTGGATAAAATTAGCTTATCGGATTCAAACACCGCTTTGATACCCGGTTTGCCAAGCAAATCCTCACTAACCAATTTTTTATTCATATCGGGGACATACAATACATTTATAAGGGTAACCTCTTTGCCGGAGGTAAAAACAACTTCAACAATGCCCTTGTCAAGCACCTTGGATCTTCCTTCATTGCCCATTTGAACCTCTTGATCTCCCTTTGCATCTTCAAAGGTCTTGAAAAGAGATTTGTCATAGGTAACATGAACCGTGGCATAAGTATCATACCACCATCCTTGCACCTTTCCTTGGACAACACACACATCGCTTAGTGTTGCAATGATCTCCTCATCAATTGCATTCACCACAGCCCCTTTTAGGTCCTTTCGGTACCTACACTCCCTAGCATAATGCCCTGGTTTTCCACACACAAAACAAGGACCTTTCTTGCCCTTAAATTGCTCTTGATTTTTCTTGGGGCTCATATAATTTCCGGAATTCCTTTTGTTGTTATTTTTACCTCTAGGATGATTGGCCTTTGAAACCGCATTGGCTTTGTTAGTCCCACCATTGGACTCTTCCACCATTTTTGTCTCTTGATCTCGATTCTTCCTCAATGCGAAGATGTTTTTGAATCTCTTCCAAGGAGTAATCTTCACTCTTGTGGAGAATCCTCTTCCGGTAACCTTTCCAACTTGATGGTAATTTAGCCACAATAGCACCAACTTGGAAGGCCTCCGGAAGTTCAATTTTGAGAACTTTCAACTTATTCACAATTACTTGCAACTCATGAATTTGTGGTAAGAGAGGCTTTTCATCAAAAAATTTGAAATCTATGTATTGAGAAATAAGAAACTTTTTGGTATCTTCTTCCTCAGCTTTGTACTTGTTTTCAAGAGCCTCCCAAATCTCCCTCACGGAATTGGTGTTGGTGTAGAGATCATATAGCCTATCGGATAAGGCATTCAAAATATGACCCTTACATATGAGCTCATCCTCCTTCCTCTTCTTCCTTGCCGCCGCCACCACTTGAGGTGTGTCATTTTCCTTTGGTTCCAGTAATGGTGCCAAGGTAGGATCAAGGATGTAGAAAATCTTGAGAGTTGTGAGAAGGAATCTCACCTTGTCTTGCCACCTAGTGAAGTTGGAACCATCAAAACGATTCAACCTCACAAGGTCTTGGTTCATAATCTTGATAGTCTCTCCTTCCATTGAAACTTAGAGTCTTTGATTGTTGAGAAAATTTGGATACAATGGAGAAAAGAAACACTCTCACACACTCACTTTGATACAATAAAACTCTCAAAGATACAAAATAAGAACAAGAAGAAGAAGAACACAAGAAAGGCTCAAACAAGTTCTTGGAACTTTGTCCAAAGACTCTATTTCCTCCCACCTCTAGAAATCTTTTGGAAACTAAATGGAAATAGTCTTGGGATTGATCAAGCCTTTTCACTTTTCTGCATAAGATTTCAAAAAGAAGAAAAGTCATGTATAGCACTCTTAGGGTTGAAAAAAGGTTACAAGGATGAGAAAAACCATTGTCTTCCTCAATCTCTTCATCTTTGTAACATTCAAAAATTAAATCATATGTTTAATTCACACATTAAACATGATTTAATCTCAAATGTGTAACTCTCTTACACTTAACCTCTCAAGTTTATAAAGTTACAAAGATGAGAAGACTCATTGTCTTCCTCAACCTTTCAAGTTTTGTAACATTTCAAAACTTAATCATGTGTTTAATTCACACATTAAAAGTGTAACCCTTCTTACACTTTATTTTCAAAAGTTATTTTCTCAAAAGTGTAACTCTTCTTACACTTTATTTTTTAACCAACAATATATATATATATATATATATATATATATATATATATATATAAATATAACAATTTGTGTCCTTGTCCTTAGTCACAAGGAGCTTCTCCTCTATGCTTGGAGGCATATCAATTTCCAGGCACCTGAAGTTTCTCCACTCAGAATCATAGGGTTGTCCACGCAATCTTCATTGATGTATTGTCAGTGAAAAGATGTAAAGGTATCTCCTGAATTTGAGATCCTCACCTGGTTTGCATATTTTTAATGACTTCATCACCTTTGTCCATTGTCAGACCAACCTTCCCATTCAGTATATCAATCTTTTTGCTCGTACCCTGGTAACTGTAGAAACAGGAATTGCCAAAGGAGCTACAATGATAAGCTTCTACCCAACATCAGAAGGAACAGAGCTGAGCCTATCAATGTTGAGCAGAGAGTAGTAACAGCTCCAAAAAGAAACCGAGAGAGGTTTAAAACAAGGTTTGATGCGGGTGGTTCCGAACATTTCAAAACATCGAGTTTGCTTCTCACAAGGAAACTGAAATAAGCCAAAGTTGCAACCGTAACTATGCAGTCCAGCTCATGAAAGAAGAAGCTAAGCCTACAGAAAAAAACCTCCCACTGTTTAGACAAGTGATCAGCATGGTTCCTTGGTCCTCTAATGTCCCACAGTGACCAGATGAACATTGGCATCTCAAATGCACTCTAGGATGATATCAATTGAGTTAACCATAGCAGGTACAACAAAATCTTTCCCTCTTTGAGTCGAACCATTTTGTACGACTAACTCCACTTCTTTCACCAACTCTTTCTTTCTCAGTTGTGATGTACCTAACCTATCCCGAGAGCCTCCATGGTTCTTGCCACTTCCATGAGCCTTGCACCATCTGCATGTGACTCTTCTTTTTGTTTGTAGCATTCTTCAGTGCGCTCAAGTTCTAAAGCCTACAGTCTGTCTATGTAAGCTGGTGTCTTCTTGGCCATGTCAACAACCCACGTATACTTCGTCCATTGATTCAGATATTGAAATGCTAAGAACTAAAAGAAAGACCCAACAAGGACAACAAGAGGACCCGTTTTAAGACCATAATATGCATGATAGCAGTAAGCAGCATTGTAAATGACCTCTTCTGGATGAGCAATTACATAACCATACACCTCACACATGGCCTCACCTTTCAGAATCTCATAAGCATTTGCAATTTAAATGAACAACTTTCTGGATTCCAGATCCGGGTTTCTATCTAAGTGATATTTCAATGACAGCTTGTAATGAGCTTTCTTGACTTCTGAAACATTGGCCTTTTGAGAAGCACCTAGAAGGTCATAGTAATCGTCTTCGACGTAGTGAAAGCCCATGGTTGGAGAGATTATCAAAAGGATCAGTGACATATGTTTCCGTGTTGAGTTGGCCTGAGACAGTCAAGAATGTTAGTTTACCAAAGAAGTCTTATGACCAATCAGTTAAACCATCTTTTACTATAGGAACGACATCAGGATGTGAGGTGAAGATGGCCTGATCTCAGTATCATGGGAATATGCCTTAATTAAGACCCCCTTACCATAGGAAGGATGGAGGAATACAAAGTCAGGGCTAGGCCAATTGTCGTTGAAAAAGGAAGCAATGGTGTGTGGAGATGCTGGAATGGGTATATCTTCAGTATTTTCTACTCGGGTGAGAAAGATTTTTTTTTACTTTTAGACATTGACAAAGGTTGATTTTGATCATCAAACTCAGGATAGATCATCATCAAACTCAGGATTGATCTTTCTACAATGTCAGCCATACTAGAAGTCTTTCTTATTATAAATCATGAACAACATCATGCATGACTACCACTTCTAGAAACTCTTGGGGGTATAGTTTTTTCATGAAAGCTAGCATAATGTCACAAGATGCTTCAAATAACCCTCCCCATGGACTTATATAGGAGGAGGGAAGGTTTTGGAGACTCCTGGAGCCATCTACACTAAGCCATTGGTGGGAAGAGTGTGGAAGGTTTTAAAGATGCCTAGAGATGTCCACACATCTCTACACTATGGTGGAAGGCATGAGAGGAGTCCAAAGCTTTCTAGAAGATTCTAAAGATCTCTTGTATATTTTTGTACATAGGGTTGTACATAGATTAGTGTAAGGAGTTCTAGAATATTCTTGATTTGTAAGGAATCCTCCAAGGTTCAAGAGAGTTCTATTGGTGTCTATAAATAGGTGAGGGCCTCATTTGACCAAGGCACCACCCAAATCACTTCCTAACCAAGCAAGTGAGTCTTCCAAGCACTTGTAAAGGCTTTCTTGAGTTAATAAGAGCTTCCATTATTTAAAGAGTTGCCTACTAAGCTTCTTTAGCTTTCGAGTTGTGAACGTCTTAGCCTAGCAAACTAAGCATTGGGAGCAAGGCTGACTTAGCAAGATTAAGCGTATTGACTTGCCTAAGTGCCGCACAAGCTTAGTGAACGACTAAGTCCGTGACAATAAACTATGATTGATGGTCGTGCAGTTACGGTTGACGTTGACGTCTTCAGAACATAGCACATCATCATCTTCTATATCGTCGTCAAAAGCAAAGTACGAGTTTGCGCCCTAGAAATTTGACTAGGTAACTTTCCAAAAGAACTGGCCTGAAGCAGCTGCTGAAATGCTGCATGGAATTAGATCATTATCAAGGAAGTGGCAGATTTCTCAATGCTACTGTCCAAATGGTATTCAGGAGCTGAGACCAAGGCTCATCATTTTGGAACTGAGTATAAAAGAATAATCTGGGTTGCCCTTGCTGAGTTGCCAAAATAACTAAGCTGACAAATCTCCTCCCATAGAGTTGGCTCATAATTCTGACCTGAGCTTGGATTGAAGCAATGACCAGATCCAAGTAAAGTAGCATCCAAATAAGGTTTCCCACACTCACTGAACTCATGTTGATCAATATGCCCATTTCCATTGGTGTAGGTCCAATCAATGTGTTCCATGAAAGATCAAACGATAGAAGCCTCTGCAAATCTCCAATCTCTTAAGAAATGAGACCAGTGAGTCCACTCTGACATTATTTTCTATTGAGAGCATGGCAACAACTGCCTTAGCTGCCCTCATCCATTGATTTGACTAGATCTTCAATCTCCTTAATTCATCCTTTCGTTCTGAATTTTCAGTCCATGTTGCATCCAGCTGCTCTGAAACATTTTATGCCCTTCCAAACCATGTTCACCGATTCTTTCCCTAATTCCACTTTCTAGGTCCATAATCCCTTTTGATAGTCAATTGAAGGCATGCCTGGAGTTTCGATCTGCTCAACCCCCAACCTTGATGGACAGGAAGATTGCAAACTTGGAATGCTAACTCCTCAACAATAACACTTGATTGCACAAATTTCAAATCATTACTGCTCAAATCATCTCCCACTAAACTCATGGCATCATAATTTCCTCTTGTTATGCAGTTCTCAAGCAATAGGGTGTTTCCCTCTAGATAAGACTGCAAACCAGTAGCAAACATGGTACTACCAAAGACTAGAATTTGCTTTTCTAACTGTGCAGGACACTCGTAAGAATTTGAAGGCAATTCAGGTCCAATTGTTGAGACATCTGAAATACTTGGTACAGAAACTGCATTGGCTGCCTTTTTTTCAAAGCCATGTTGACCATTTGAGTTCTTTCCCGACGTAGAGTTCCTTATCTTCTGCAATAGATACAGAATGATTATGACCAGCTACAAAATGCATGATCTTTTTAGGAAGTGCAGAATCTTCAAGTTGTTCAGTTGTGTAACTTGTATCAACCAATACATCAAGTCGTCTTAAATCATTGAGACTAGTAGCATTATCACAACCAGATTCCATCAAAGAGATACAGACTCTACCACAAGCAATGGAAACAAGGCTATGGTGATCAAACTCAAAGCAAACAACAGGCCTCCATTGTGACTCCAAGCTCCATATAATTTCTGCATTTTACAACAAAGCATCCAAATGAGAAATATGCCATTCAAGCATCATAGCCCTTAAGATCACTGCAAGCAGAAGGTAGAAGCAGAATAATGCAAACGCTGCAGAGCCTAGAAGACACCAGACATCATCTTCAAGAGAAACCCACCAATTTACTGGTGTGTTGGGAATTATGAAGCCTTTCAATATTTGTCCATTATGTTCTCAAGCTATGCAGAGGTCTTGTAATGACCGGATATTTTATGACATGTTAGTATTTTTAGTTTGAAAAGTCTTGTTTTGTGTGATGGTTGAAAAGTCAAAAAGAAAAGTTTTTGGAGAACACGTGTCAATTTCGGATTAGTGAATTTCATTTTATTGTGTCGATCAATTAGACGAGTTGAAATTTTATGCCATGTCACCCTTAGGGTAGAAAATTTCTTAAGATTTTAGAAATTGAAAATTTCCGGAAACGAAAAACAAAAACAAAGAAAAAAAATGAATTAATTAAAAATTAATTAGAATTAATTAAGAAAGATTAAATTAAATTGATGAATAATAAAATTGAGAAAATTAGTTTTAGATTGGTGTTAATAAATAAATTTGTGTGTTAAAAAAAAAAGAATTGGAAATCAAATAAAACAAATAGAATAAACAAAAGAAAAGTAAAACAAAAGAAAAGAAATGAAAATATTCAATGGACTATTAAACTTGGGTCATGTAAAGGTAGTATGGATTGTTAAAAAGAAATGAAATGAAATTGGGCCTTTGGTTTTGGGCTTAAGTGGCTGGTGAATTTTTTTTAAAAAAAAGAGAAAAATGGGTTGGGCTTTTGAACTTTGGGCCAGGCTTGTGTGGCTGGAGGGTTAGTAAAAAAGAAAAAAAAAAAAAAAAAAGGAAAAGGGGAAGAATTAAAAACTGGCAGCACGCAGGGAGAGAGAGAAGGTCACTGTGCAGAAATTTGGTCACTCACCGAATCTTTGACCGGCCGTTTGGACGGCCAAACGACCTCCGTTTCGGCCCAAATTCGGAGGAAGTGCTCTATTCGACTAGAGGAACAAGTCTACGGTGGCTGATTTCATTTTTAACGATCAACTTCTCAGATTTGTGGTAGGGGAAAACTAACCCTAAAACTCAAATTTAATGTATTTTTCATTGGAAAAAAATTATAAATCTGATAATTATGAGTTAAGTAGATAATTTTGATGTTGTGTGAATTTTCTGGAATGATTTGAGATTTTTTTCTGGATTTTTTTGAAATTTCCGGAATTCTTTGTAATTGATAATTAATCGTTTTAGGTTGTTAAAAATTATTAGAAATATAGGAAAATTCCGGAATTAGTACAAGATTTCAAATCTAGTGATTTATGAATTTTTGAAAATTGATTGGAATATTTGCGGTAATTTTTTTGTGGAAAATTAGTTATTTTCAAATATTGGGAATTATTATAATTATTGAAAAATTCGGAAATTGTGATATAAATTCATGTATATTGATGTGTGAATTTTCGAAAATTTTTTGGTGTATTTTCGGGAATTTTAATGTGAAAATTTTATTTTATTGGGTTATTGAGAATGTTGGAATTATTGGAATTGTAGAAATTATTGAGGAATTTTGGATTTTGTAGCATTCACTTGCATCATGGTTGTATGAAGAAAAAAAAATTGTGAAAAGTGTATGAAATGGAAAAAAATAAAATAGTGATGAAAAGTGAAAGCCCGTGTGAGGCGAATTAAGAAGGGAAAGAGATCCCTAGGGTGAAAGACCCAAAAGTTTACCTCGGGAAGACTCCGAATGGGGAGTATATTTGGGTGCGGACGCGTATCCTTCGGTGAAAGCTCGAGAACGATAGTGCATTGTATGACTGTGTGTCACACATTCATATGCATTCATTTAATGATTGGATGTTGTGGGATTGAGTATAATGTTATATGTTAAATTGTGTGACTTGATTTATATTGGTAAACTGTTGTGTTTGGGTTATTGAAATATAGTAATCCCCCATTAACCCTTTGGGTGTTAGGCACCCTACTGAGCAATGTGGAAATGCTCACCCCTTCTTTTTTATGTCTTTTTAGATGCAGATATCACTCCTAAGGATCCACAAGTGGGATAGGGAGGACTTCAGGATGCCCCTGGAGCGGTTTAGTGGAATGTGTTTTATTTTTTATTGTGTTTGTGGTATTGAGACCTTGTAATAAGTGAATTATGAATAATGTAATAAGACCTTAATTTGATTAAGGGGATTTTTATGAAATTTTATTTTGGAATGCAATGATGTTTATTAAATCTTGATGTGTTTGAGTAAAGTTTGAAATATTGTTAGTTGGTGAGAACCTAGTGGGACTTATATGTGAAAAAAAAAAAAAATTCAGAGTGTTTTAGTTGACTGCCAACTTGGAATAGGAGAAACCCTTAGGGTCAAATCTTTGACCTGGGGTCACGGGCCAAATTTTGGGTCACCAGGAATTTGGGTCGTGACAGGTCTCCTCCTAAAAGATAGAATAAATGAATTTTAACCCAGATTTCAACATTCTTTGTCATATCCACAACATGATTTGGATCACTGAGAGCATGTATTCCTATGACTTGGTTGCCACTGTAAAAAGCATCAGACTGAATGATTTTGAATGGGTAATACTTCGGGCCATCTTCATTAACGATCCAACTCTCATCTTTAACTTTGCCAATGAATCCACAAAGTGGATGATCATCATAACACATCTGGAAGTAGAAGTCAATAGTGATTGCATTCCTGAGATTAGCAACTCCATCTCTCTTAAGCTCCCTCTATCACAGGGTCCCTTAACCATGTCTTCTCGAAATTCCAACTCATATAAAAAGGAAGAACCAGAAATGGAAATGAAGGAAAAACCAAGATGAACAAAAAGAAAGCAAACAAACAAAAGGGAAACAAATTGAAGCCACATCTCATTATTTCATCAATGGACCCAAAGGTCAGGTGAGACATCAAAGTAGATTCAAAGAAAATAGTAACAGTGGTAAAATTTTCTGCAGAAACACGACAAAGGCAAGCTACCTACAAGCAGAACCATACGAACAAAATATGAACTAGCAATATCAGAAACTATGGACAACCTAGGACTAAACTAAAAACAAGCATACGACCTAATATCCATAACCAAACCAAGGAAGCAATGCCTATAAGTAGCAAGAAAAGATGAAGACTTATACAGCAATCAAGAAAAACAGAGGACCTAAAGTAGCCATACCTCAAAACACTCTTTTGGTTCTCCCTTCTCTGCCCAGTTTCCCCTTAGTGCGTGTTGATCTTGTCTTCTCAAAGTGATGGTGCCTCTGTCTCGACCCTCTGCAATCGTCTCTCAATGGTGTGTGGTCTGAAATCTCTCCCTCTAGGAATCCATGCCCCTTATTGAATCTCCATATTCTGTTTTTTATGCAGGCTACCCCCCTCCATATGGGAAGCACAGGAAATCAATAAAAAAAATTTTAAATAATAATAGTAATAATAATTTTAAAAAAAATCTCCCAATGAATCTCATGGTCTCAGTCATCCCAAAAATTCTTTCCAATTGCAAGCTTATTTTGTCATGCCCCAAAACTCACTCCAAGGGCATGACGGTCATTTCACATCTCAAACCCAAAGGCTCAAAGGAGAAACGACACAAACATTCGTATTGTAACTGGAAATTTATCAATTACCAAATTCATATTTAGAATAGTACGACAAAATTCTAAAATCTCAAAGTCATAACTTTAAAAAACCTTAATACATTAACCAAAGTGTTATTGTCTAAATAACTCTAAACTCAAAATAATTCAAACGAGAATTAAGTTTTAACATCTAAACAATGTTCAAACTAAAGAGAGTTTAAACAAATGTCCTAATAAAGTCAAATTTCCCTCCTAACGGTCACTCCTCACACGAACTGAGGTTACTTGAAAGATTATCAACAAAGGGGATGAGCTCAACGCCCAATAAGGAACATTAATACAGTTTTATGAATCAAACATTTTTAATCATGCTTGCAAATAGGAGATATAATATATACTTATTTTCATAAAAACTTTTGAGTTCAAAATACTAATACATTCAAATTTTTTAACAAAACTTTCTCATATCCATTTCAAAACAATTTCTCATTTGAACCAAATCAAATGCATTCAAAATATCTTTAGTTTGATTATCAAATAACAAATGGTGTTCAATTACGTGGGACTTCACAAATAAATGGTTAGTTTCAAATTTGTTCTAGTTAAGGTGAACAAAACTAAATGTCAATAATTATAACCCGTTGACTAAGGTCATAAGATCAACTATTATAACCCGTTGATTAGGGTCATATAATATCAACTATTATAACCCGTTGATTAGGGCCAAAAATGTCAACAAACCCATTGACAGGGTCATATAATCCAGATTCAAACACTTTATTTCATTAATTCAAACTTACAAAACAAATATCATATCTCCTCAATTTTTCACTTTTCATAAACAAATAAAATTCTCAAATATACTTTCCATACAAAACACATACTTGATCCATGCGAAAAGATAAAAATAATATTTTTACACATTTCAAAATGCAATATAAAATGAAAATTATTTTATTTTATAAAAATCTACATTAATTTCCCTTTCCTTGAAGAAGTGCTCAAAAACTTGAAGTATTTAGCTTGACAAAAAGTATTTAGCTTGATGAATTTACTCCTCACCTTACATAATATCATACATAATTATCTAAAGGTAAAAATTGATAATTTTAAAAATATTTTATTTAGTATTAAGGATCCTAATTAATTTTTCATGCTAATATTATTACTACCTAATATTATTTTCAACTTACTAAACAATCAATAAATTAATTTAGTGAGTTTTCAAATTATTGTAAAATTCATTTTCTTTTCTAATCTTACCTTCACTATTTATTTCTTTATATACTTAAATTAAATTAAAACCTATACAAGAAACTATTATTATTATTATTATTATTGTTCCCATATATATATGTATATTATTATTATTATTACTTTCAAAGACTCTGCAACACCACTACCCCAAGCCACCAACTACACCCATTATTATTATTATAATAACACTTTTTTTTTTCTTCTTCTTTTGTTTCTTCCTTCCCTAGACGTCCACACACATCATTGTTTTTTTTTTTTTTTCTTTTAAACCCTCTGCTACATGACACACATCTACATTATTATTATTATTATTATTTTCTTCACCATTCCAAAAAATCACATAACTCTTATTTTATTTATTTATTATTTTTTTTCTAGATCTATTCATTTGAGTAATCAAAATTTGTCGATCTCTATTAATAAATCAAACTATGTTCATAAATTTTTAATCTTTTTAACCTATAAATTAATTAACCGAACTCTAATCAAAATTGAGATATTCCAAAGAATATTTAAAGTGTTCAAAACTAATTAACGAATATAAAATATTAATTTAAGGATTAAAAATCTTACCTGAAAAATTGATCTTCAAACCCTAAACCTCCAAATCTTCAGTCCTATGCTCTCTGATCTTTCTGATCTCTATGTAAAAGGGTTTTCTGAATAAAGAAGATATGAAAAATCTAATTTATATCTCGGAGTTTTAAATATGAAAAGACATTTTTACCATTATTAAATTACTTTAATTAATTAACAATTTCTAAATTATAATTTTACCCCTAAATTGGGTTTGGGGCATTACATATTCTCTTTCCAAAATAAAAAATCCTCATTTTCCAAAAACATGGCAGTTACATTCTCTTGATACTTTCCTTGTGCGTTTAGGTGGTAAGTCAATGGTCATTCCTAAAAAAATAACGAGAAAAAAAAAATCAAAATCAATATAAAAATAAATTAAAATTAAAATCAAGAATCATACCAAAAAAAAAAAAAAAAAAAAAAGGAGGATCAATCACATGCAAGTCATACAAACCATACAAGTCATGCAAACCATGTAGTTTAAAAGGGTGACCTAAGTGGACCAAGGTATGCTTAAATAATCTAAGGTATGTCTAAGTGTCCTAAAGTGTACCTAAACGAGCTATCTCTAAAAGAAAAAGTAAAATCCTAAATCTAGCTTGAGGCTACCAAGAATCACAATGAGAGGCCAGATAAATCTCTTAATCAAAGTCTCTAAGGTGGCTCAAAAAGGTAAGTTGTGTGAGTAGCAATAGACCACCAGAGAATTGTAGTGGAGTGCTGAAAGAACGCCTAATAGAGCATATGCTAAGGGAACAAAATGGAGGGTCTACAACATGACTCTTAAAATTTGGAATTTAAAGAATGCAATCCTTTGAGGATTATTTCTATCAATATTATGAGTAATCTTGACTGAATCAGTATCAACCAAGATAAACTCATAAAATTGATGAGTTTTTAAAAGATCGTTTGAATTAAAATTGACTCATTGAGGAAATATAAGGAAATATTTTTGGAATTTCTTCAAAATTGAACTCAAGCTCAATGAAAGCAATTTCTAAGGTTTTGGGTTTTCTATCATATTGACTGTATGGAAGAGATGAGAAAGAGAGAAGTGTTAAAACAATACTAAGATTAGATTAACTCTGAATAGAAAGGCTTTTGGAATTTGATTTTGAAGCTTGAATAAAAATTTTTGAAGGTTGAAGAGGAAGAAAGCCTAGACTCATAACTTGAAATAATTTAATGTTTCTAAGGGAAATGAAGCTTTGAAGCTTTGGTTTTCTTGGAGGATGAGATAAGAGGGGGCCTAACAGGAGTACCCATTAGGGTTAAGAATCCTTACCTTGAAAAAACTCTCAAGTAAGGAAGTCAAGAAGGAAATTCAATTATCCTTAGATAAATTCAATTTCAAAATCAAAGTTTGAAAGTAAAACTTGTCATCTTGCAAAAATTTGTTTTGAAACTAGATTTTTAACATTCTTTTGTAAAACATTTTTCGTAGCTTTGTAATCAATTTTTAAAAGAAAATTTTTATTTATCAAATCGCTTTGAAACTTTGAAATACATAAAACTATTGATAAAACTTATTTTTTGATAGTTGAATAGCTTATCTAAGCATCCAACCAAATCCTTGAATGATTCCTACCTATATTCACTTTATTATTCTATTCTTGTTTCAATATGTCTCCATAACCTATATTAGATGCATTTGATTGTACAATGAGTAATGCATTGGGATGAGGTATATTTATACATGGTAAATGTTTTGACTTTTTATTTGACTTATTTAACTAACTTAGTATGAGACTCGGTCCATGCACGTGCATTTTTCCTAAGTTTTTATATAAAGGTTCATAAATCATTCTTAAATCTTTGAAGTAATAAAAAACATAATTTAAACAACCTAAAAATCTTTGCAATTGTTTCTTTTATTTTATCTCACTAGGAAACTTGTCAACAAATTCTAGTGATCTTTGAATCCGTTTTGTCATTCCTTAATAAATTTCATGTCCTAAAAATCTAATTTTCATTTGAAACAATTTCTTTTTTAGTGTAGAATATGACATTCCATTTGCTTTGATTAATTTAAAAAACTTTTTTAAAGGCACAACATGTTTCTATAATAAATCAAAAAAATACTAAAACATCATCAATATATACAATAATGAATTGAAAATGTCATTCATAATATTTTGAAATTCAGAAGGGGCATTTTTAAGACCAAAAGGCATAACATGCCATTCATAATGACCAAAAGGAATTGTAAAAGCAATTTTGAATCTATCTTGTTCTTTAATTTGTAATTGCTAAAGCCTTGATTTCATATCAAAGTTTGAATAAATTACTATTGTGGACCCTCCCTCAATCCACTGATCGGAACGACTCGCGATTAAAAATAAGTGGAGAAAAAGTGGTTTTCAAGTTTTGGAAAAGCTGCCCCCGATGAGGAACGGTTTTGTTTGGAGTCGCCACTTACTTTTTTTTTTTTGAAATGGGGAAAATTAAGAACAAAAACCCCTCAATGACTCTAGTTAAGAAAAAGCGGTCCGCGAAACTCGATTTCTGGGTCCGGGGATCAGGTTACCTATTAGGAAGGTACCTCACGCGAGGTAACACCCTTCTAGGCTTGGGGTTCGGTCTCTACTATTGAATTAGGTACATTGGAGCATATGGGTCAAGGATCAGTCAATCCCCCCCTAGGCTACATGGATGACAAGACTCATACAATCCTAGTTGATATTTAGAATGCATAGGAAATCGACAATCAGAACAATGATGCATACTTGAGGTCCCTAGCCATGCGCTGCGGAAAAGGGTGAGTAAATAAGCACAAGCACACAACATATGCAACCACCAAATCTACTAAAATTTAGTCATATTTCTACTTGAATTAAGAGAATTTTTAGCTATGAACCAACCCTATATATGTAACCTCTAATCTCCACCAAACGGCCACCCAAATGCAGCCATGAAACTTCATTACGTGGCTAAAATTTGGCTATTCCAATTCCATTGATTTTCAATTGGGAATTAACATCTTTTCCACTTGAATTTCATCCACTAACAACCACAAATTCCATTTCCATAAAATAAAAAATAAATAATAAATAAAAAATAAAAAATTTCAGCTGCTAAAGATCAATTATAGGCTACCAAATTCATGAAAGTCACATGCATTTTTTTTATTAAAAAAATCATTAATTCAAATATTTAACAGCCACCACTTTCACTCATTCTTACCATTAAAATAAAAATTCAAGCCTCCAAAGTCTTACCATGTTGCTGCCACTTTTCCATTAAAACTCACCAATGCGGCATGAACTTCTACCCCAAATCTCCATGTCCAACCTTGAATTTTAGCCAATTACATCATTTAAAACTTTAGCAAATCTATACTTGAAATTTCAGCCATGATTTTCATTAAAAATTTCATCAAATAATCACTCGAATTTCATTCATGGTTTTCATTAAAATTTTAGCATTTCTCTACTTAAACTTCCATAAAATTTGCCAAAAAAGATAGCGGATCCAGACACGATGTTGGGGAGCCATCGAAAAGATAAGGGATCTGGACATGATGCCAAAAAGCCACCAAAAAGATAGGGAATTCGAACACAATGTCGGAGAGCCGCCAAAACGATAGAGGGTTCGAACACGATGCTAGAGAGCCACTGAAAAGAAAGGGGATTCGGACACGATGCCGGAGAGCCGCTGAAAAGATAGGGGATCCGGACACGATATAGGATAGCCGTCGAAAAGATAAGGAATTCGGACACAATGTTGAAGAGTCGTCAAAACGATAGGGGATCCGGACACGATGCCGGAGAGTTGTCGAAAAAAAAAGAGGATCTAGACATGATGCTAGAGAACCGCCGAAAAGATAAGGGATCCGGACACGATACCGGAGAGCCGCCAACAAGATAAGGGATTCAGACACAATGCCAGAGAGTCGTCGAAAAGAAAAGGGATCCTAACACGACGCCACAAAACTGCCGAAATGATAGAGGATCTTAACACAATGTCGAAGAGTCGTAGAAAAAATAGGGAATCCGGACAAGATGCCGGAGAGCCATCGATGGACTTGGGAAGCAAACAACTCAAAGGGAGAGGGGGTATGCCCTAGTATGGCGTTTAGGAAATGTCAATAAATGACTCGAATAAGCAAGAAAAGCAAACACCTAAATCAAGATGAAAGGAGGGGGTATGCCCATGCAAGACGATACGCAAACATCAAGGATCGACGGGAGGCTAAAAAAATGGGAGATGCCCCAGTCTAGGATATCAGTACCATGTCAGAACCCCGTAACTACACATGCAATTAAAATCAAAGAGTTGAAAGCATCACACATAATCATCCATAACAAATCATGCACTATTTTTCACAATATCTAGTGTCCATAGAGTTGTTAAGGGGAATGCCCTTGGATGTACATCTGACATATGTATTCCCTGTCAAATCAACTACAAAAACGCATCCCCGAAGACCATCATCCTTATGAACACGCGAACATGACAATGCATGGGATATGCCCCAGTGTACACTCCTACTGGGTCAATGAATATGGATGAATATGATATCGGGCATGCCCCGGAAGCACTATGTTGTATGAAGAATCTAGGCTGAATGTGGAGTATGTCCAAACGTCGATGCCAAACATCTCCAAGTGAAATGGACTGCATGTGTACATGTAAGAACTGATGTCATCATGCAAGGATAGGGGGTATAAGGGGTATGCCCCAGTATGAACATGTCAAAGTAGCAAACAAAGGTGTCCTCGATAGTCCCAACTCTCTGCGTCATTTGTCTCTGATCGTGGACTAGAGGTGAGGAGATTAAATGGAGAAAGCATTATGTGATTCCTTGATATCCTTAAGAAACGAAGGTCGACCGACATCCCGTACTTCAACCAGTGAATGAAGCTTATCCAAATGAAATATGTTGAAGCGAGCACGAGATCTCGTGGCCTCAGGATGGCCTTACGACACGGGCCGTAATGAAGGCTAGGGGTAAAAAGTGAATGAAACGATGGAAAACAAGACCCAAATACCCAAAAGACCTTTGAGTGCACAATGCCAAATATCAGAGAATCATGTGAACCTAGTGACTTAGCCTACATACAAATGAACAATGCCAAATGACAGGTTATAAACACTAGAGGAAATGTCGTTCAAGAAGCAAAATGACGATTGATGAGGGTAAAAGGAAACGAAAAGGGATGATACAAATGATGAAGGAGTGTAGAAGAAAATAATGAAAACAACCAGGATAGAAAACGTGGCAACGTGTGATAACGACGAACAACTCACCCCAATAAAGACAGGTCAAAGCAGGCCACTGTAGGACGGGATTGGTGATGTAGATAATGATCCAAGGGACCCAACGTTAAGGAAACCTAATCCTCACTCTCACCGTGTCTCCCAGATCCATGCAGAAATGGATCATACAATGCTCTCACCCACTCTCAGAAGAAAAATAAAATCCTTTATATGCAAAATGACATTTGATGACTGAGCCATGATACTGACAGCTAACAAGGTTAACTCAAACATCTATGAAATGAAAATCGAATGAGCTTACTCTTTTTTTTTTTTTAAGAAGCCACAAACAAAGTAAGTTGAAGGCTACACTAACACAATCTAACAAGTGACTCTCAAACCCCAAACCCAAATGGTTCCCTCAAACTAAGACTCCTGGATCAAAACCTAGTGGTGGAATGAAGGGTGTGACATACTTGATTTGAAATACTAAGACGAGAGTGCATCATCATCACACACGGGAAAACAAAATAAGGATGAGATGACACGATAAAAACAAAACTCAAAGACAAACGGAGCGACGATGCCAAATGGAGAAAAGAAAAACCATGAACGACCTATAAAAGAAACAAACGAACAATGACACAATGTGCTCACAATACTCTTTGATCAAGAAAATAATTGCAAAGTGCACAATAAGAGACCCCCAACCCAAGCTAGAAAATATATGTAAGGCTAAGTGAACAAAAGTATCATAATATACCATGTGAGGCTCAATAGGCTAGCAACTGGATATATCAATGTATGGATACATAAAAGGGATATGGCTACTCGAAACGATGGCCACCCATCCTTCGACCATGATCTCATGCGTAAAACTTCTTCAGCTGATCCACGTTGACTGGCTCCGAAAACTGATTTCAGTCCAGATCTGTCAACCAGGTGGCTCCCTCTCGAGTCAACTTTCGGATAACATAAGGCTCGCTCCAACTTGGTCTAAGCTTACCCTTAGGTTCATTGATCAATCCCCTGAGAACCCTCAAGACTAGGTCACCTTTGTGAAATTTCCTGGGTTTAACCCTCTTCTTGAATGCACATACCATTTTCCTCTGATAAGCATGCATGTGATATGTGGTCCTCAATCTATTTTCATCAAGTAAATTCAATTGGTCCTATCTGGTTTGCAACCAATCCGTCTCAGGAATTTGATGCTCTAAAGTTATTCTCAATGAACCCACCTCTATCTAAACAGGCAGGACAACTTCCATGCCATACACCAACAAAAAGGGAGTAGCCCCTGTGGATGTGCGAAATGATGTGCGATATGCCCATAATGCAAAAGGAATCTTCTCTAACCAATTTTAAGATGTCTCGACCATCTTTTGTAGAATCCTCTTGATATTCTTGTTTATTGCCTCAACCGTCCCATTAGTCTGTGGCTTGTATGCAAACGACCGATGGTACTAAATACCATATTCCTGAACTAATGTATCCACTTCACTTCTTAAATATACCCCTCTGTCTGAGATCAACTCATGAGGAATCCCGTATCGATAGATAATATGTGATCTAATGAACTTGGCCACCTTAGCCGTTGTAAAGCTAGCATAAGAAGCAGCCTCTACCCATTTGGTGAAATAATCAATAGCTACCAGAATGTACTCATGACCACTAGAGGATTTTGGAGAGACCTTTCTGATCACATCAACACCCCACACTGAAAATGGCCAAGGGGATGTAAGTGCATGTAGCTCAGATGAAGATACATGAATCAAGTCTCCATGATTTGACATTCTGGACATCTCTGTACAAACTGGCAGCAATCTGTCTCCATAGTCAACCAAAAGTAGTCAATCCTCATGATTTTAAGTGCCAACATGTGACCTCCCATGTGTGGTCCGCAGACTCTTGCATGGACCTCTCTCATCACCTTATATGTTGTGACTTAGTCTATACATAACAACAACATGCCATCTAATGACCTCTTGTAAAGGGCATTCCCATAAATAACAAATCTAGTGGCCAACTATCTCAATGCTCCCTTATCTTTGCCTGTGGCTGACTCAAGGTAAGCATCATATGCTAGAAACTGATGAATATCATGATACCATGGTAGCTCAACCTGATCCTCAATATTTCCAATCAAACAACAGTAAGCTACTACGGATCTAGTCTCAATCAACAATGGTCGCATAGTCATCCCTGCAAGAATCTCAATCACAGAAGCCAAGGTGGCTAACGCATCAGCGAACTAATTCTCTGCCCTATGCAGATGTATATACCTCAACTCATCAAATCTATCAATTAGCAAGTCCAAGTAAGCATGGTAGGGTTTCAGCTTCTCATCCCGAGTCCTCCAAATACCCTAAGTCTATTGTATAACCAAGTTGGAATCCTTGTGGATCTCCAACTGTCGGACCCTAAGATCAAGTACAATCTCTAGACCTGTGATGCATGCCTCATACTCCACAACATTATTCGTCAACCAATGATGATCGAAAAATGCTAATCGAACATACCTGGGGATATGATCACCCTTAGGTGATATCAACAAGATGCCAATGCCAAATCCCGACTGATTGGCAGTGCCATCTTGCAATACAGGCAACTGAAACAAACTGCTCATAAGGGAAATCGTCATCAATCAACCTGTCATCGGATACCAATAATGAAGCTAAGTGATCTGCAACAATGCTACCCTTCACTAATTTCTGTGTGACATACTAAATATCAAACTTTGTCAACAATACCAACCATCTCATGAGTCCACCAATCAAAACAGGCCTGTCGAACAGATATCTCAGCAAATATTATCGCGAGACCAAGCATATGGAGTACTCTATCACATAGTGCCTCAGTCTCCTAGTGGCCCAAACCAGTGCCAAGCAGAAACTCTCAATCATAATGTATCATTCTCTTACTCAGGTAGTAAATGGCTCACTCATTCCCTAAATCATCGAGCTGAGCTAACATGCACCCTAAGGCCATGTCTAAAACTAACAAATATAGGAGTAGAGGGCGCCCCAATGTGGGAGGTACTAAAACTGGAGGAGAAATGAGAAACTCCTTAATCTTCTCAAAAGCGTGTTGGCAATCATCAGTCCAAGTTGTAGGTTGGTTCTTCCTCATAAGACGGAAGATAGGCTCCCATATGTCTGTCAATCTAGCAATGAAACGACTAATATACTGTAATCTGCCTATAAAGCCTTTTACCTCTCTCTCGGTCCTCGGAGCAGGCATGTCAAGTATAGCTTTGATCTTCTCTGGATCAACCTCTATACCACGCTCGTTGATGATATGCCCTAGAAACTTCCCAGAAGTTACCCCAAAGGTGCACTTCTTGGGATTTAATTGCAGTCTGAATTGTCTGATCCTTTCAAAGAATCTCTATAAGGCTACTAGGTGATCTACCCTGTCTCGAGATTTCACTATCATGTCATCCACGTATACCTCAACATCTTTGTGCATCATGTCATGGAACAAAGTAGTAATGACTCTCTGATAAGTGGCTCCTGCATTCTTCAACCTAAATGGCATGATCCTGTAACAATAAGTACCCCACTCAATGATAAAAGATGTCTTCTCCATATCCTCTAGAGCCATCAAAACCTTATTATACCCAGAAAACCCATCCATAAATGATGACATAGAAATGGGTGTAACTTTCCTTTCTTCTGAGTCTGAATCACAATCTGACTGACCACTCAATGGGTCATCTGGGTCTCTCACATCATCAATATCATGTATCTGTGTTGTGGGTGCCTGAGGTGAGATCAAAGGGAAATGTTGTGACACAGGTAAGTACTAAAAAATGCTCATATCATTATTATTTCCATCAGACATAACATCATAACGAGTGACAAACCCAGACATAGAGTCAAAAGAAAGAGGTGGGTCCAATCCTAAGATAGCGTCTTTGAGCAACACCATAATGTATGTGATCTCGGCTAACTGATCAACAGTAGCATACTAAGGGTCCATATCTCTATGAACTGATGGTTGTCCTATTTGGAAGTACTGATCTGATCCTCTCACAAGTTTACTTCCGACCCTAATCCAAGCTCTAGAACCCAGGTCGTATTCTCAATTAACAATCCTATAATGAAATGAAGGGTATCAGCCCTTATGACTATCAAACTTGAAATCAAACCACTAATGTAATCCCACAATTAAATCCTTCGAGAGAATGAATTGTCATGTAATGCCAACAGCTAAACTAATACGTGGCCCCATGTGCAGGGACGGAACTCTAACATGGCAATACCCTAAGGGTAAAGTAGCTTTAGAACTAATGACAGACGAAAACATGACCTAAAGACTAGACGACCACACCCACCGGGGATACACAACCTAGGATCATAACCAACAAAAAAAGTGACACACTAGCCACACATGTATCTATGAAATCCAACTCAGGGTTATATAGGTCCTCATTGCTCGGATATTTGTTATCTCCATAGTGCTCCCAAATATCGATATAGCCCCTACGCTAGACCCTACTCCAAGCTCCTATCTTGGTCGAAGGCAAAAAAATGGGAATGATTCCCATACAACTCGAGAAATCAATTAGGGACAATTGACCAAGACTAAAAACTCGGATGTAAGGGGATGCATGTGCGTCCCACAAAGACAAGCAACAAGCAGTCATGCAAGAGATAGTGAGTCATGTAGCAAACAGTCATGTGCAAAGAATTGGCCTATCACAAAATCTACACACAAACTAATCATCTATGTCTATCATGAACCACAAGACCAAGCACTACCAACAATGAGTGAACATGTTATAACCAATCAGTTGAACACACATGCAACAACAAATCACAAGTATTAGCCAAATGCCAACCAAGTAAGTGATCATTAGTCATCCAAATGGGCCAAAAGTCCACTAGTCAATGAACCATGTGCTTCAATATACCCAACTCAAGTTCAAGTTTGATCATCTTATGAAACCAAAGATTTTGGGTTCAATGCCCAATGGAGTCACCAATTTGGGGACCCTCCCCCGATCCACTGACCGACGCGACTTGCGATTAAAAATAGATGGAGAATAAGTGGTTTTTGAGTTTTGGAAAATCCATCCCCAATGAGGAACGATTTTGTTTGGAGTCGCTACTTACTTTTTATTTTTATTTTTGAAATGGGGAAAATTAAGTAAGAACAAAAACCCCTCAATGACTCCAGTTAAGAAAAAGTAGTTTACAAAACTCGATTTCTGAGTTCGAGGATCAGGTTACCTATTAGGAAGGTACCTCATGCGAGGTAGCACCCCTCTAGGCCCAGGATTCAGTCTCTACTAGTGAATTAGGTACATTGGAGCATATGGGTCAAGGATCAGTCAATCCCCTCCCAGGCCACATGGATGACAAGACTCATATAATCCTAGTTGGTATTCGGCATGCATAGGAAATTGACATTCAGAACAATGATGCATACCTGAGGTCAGCCATGCGTTGCAAAAAATGGTGAGTTAACAAGTACAAGCACACAACATATGCAACCACCAAATCTACTAAAATTTAGTCGTATTTCTACTTGAATTAAGAGAATTTTCAACCATGAACCAACCCTATATATGTAACCTTTAATCTCCACTAAACGGCCACCAAAATGCAGCCACAAAACTTCATTATATGGCTAAAATTTAGCTATTCCAATTTCATTGATATTCAGTTGGGAATTAACATTTTTCCCACTTGAATTTCATCTACTAGCAGCCATAAATTCCATAATTCTCCATAAAAATAAAAATAAAAATCAATTGCCAAACATCAATTCTAGGCCACCGAATTCATGAAAGTCACATGCATTTTTTTATTTTAAAAAATCATCAATTCAAATATTTAACAGCCACCACTTTCACTCATTCTTACCATTAAAATAATAATTCAAGCCTCCGAAGTCTTACCATGTTGCTGCCACTTTTCCATTAAAACTCACCAGTGCAGCATGAACTTCTACCCCAAATCTCCATGTCCAACCTTGAATTTTAGCCAATTACATTATTTAAAACTTTAGCAAATCTATACTTGAAATTTCAGCCATGATTTTCATTAAAAATTTCAGGAAATAATCACTCAAATTTCAGTCATGGTTTTCATTAAAATTTCAACATTTCTCTGCTTAAACTTCCATAAAATTCAACCACTTTATTTAGCAAACACAGCCACTAAAATTCAGTTGTCCATTAATGTGACCACTTTTCTCTATTTTTTTTCTCTAAAAAATTAGCCATAAAAATTCACACATATAAGGCCATTATTTGCATAATTTTCCACAAAAATTCAATCATGATAATTCACCCATTTATGGCCACTAAAATCAGATTTTCAGCTATTGAAAGTGCCCACTTTCCATTTCCATTATTGGAGCATGCAAGAAGCTTACCACCAAGGCATGCACACACAAAGGATTTGGCCACTGCTGGATCATTTCCAAACAAATCTTACCTTGGTCCAGGTGCAAACTATTGAAAATGAAAGGATTCAAATCCTATCCAAGCAGCCAACAATGGCCTTGACTTGAGACATTCTCAATATAATGCAATTGGCCAAAGTCTCATAAAAAAAACACTAATAGCCTCTCCACACTCAAAACATACATGCAACCAAATTCCTATTTAGATGCACCACATGTATTCCTTCTTTGTTATAGAAACAAACAATGTCCAAACCCCAAAGGGCCAATTAAAAGAAAACAAAAACTTGGACAACCTTGGAGCCCTTAGTTGGTCTAACAAAATGGCCAAGGTAACTTTTTTTTTTTTTTTAACACTAAAATCACGTGGTTGTTAAAGCCTTGATTTCCCATAAAGAAAATTATCAAAATCGGTCCATAGCCAATACCTTTGTCTTCTCACAACAACTCTCAAAGCTCCTAAGAAATAAACAAAATGAAGCAACGACACACAATGGTGCGTAGCCCACCCCAACAAATCAAGGAAACCAACACTCAAGAGGGAAAAGGAAGAGAATATGAAATAATAGGGAGAAATGTTGAGTGTTACCTATGCATGTGTTGATGATGCCAATGCCTAAGGCAGTCCCTGGAGTGGTGGTCTCGTAAGAAACAATGTCTTCCTCACTCACAAGGAGCTCACCAACAGAACCTTCCCCCCCACTCTGTCTTCCCGGATCCACAAAACCTTTTCCCACATAAATCAGGAAGACTCACCTTCTACTCTATGTTTTTTTTTTCCTTCCTTCTCTTTTTTTTCTTTCTCTTCATTTCCTTTCTCTCTAGATGCAGAGCCCTCAAAGATGGCAAGAATCCTCCCCCACCCCCACCCCCCACACACACACTTTCATTCGTCACCCCAGTAGAATCTCCCACCCAAAATTCCTAAAAACCTTTCTCACACTCTCTCTTAAATGCCTTTTATACCAGCTTACCCCCCCTCAGCATCCACACCACCTCATTTTTATTCCCCTTTAGCTTTAGAATCCCACACCATCAGCCTTGAAACTCCAGCTTATTCAACTCCTCCCTTAGTCACGAGGTGGGTAGTTGCCCCTCATAATTCCACCATTGCTTACCCGTCAAGAATCCACATGGATTCAAGGTGAGTTGCAATCAACTCACAAAATAGTCCAAATCAGACTTAAAACCATCCTATAAACCCATCTGGAGCACTAGGGCTCGAACCAACCAGAAAAAGGGTGCCAAAAATGCCAAAAACAAAGTCGTTGGCAAGCAACCCTGACGAATCGACTGAGCCGATTGCAAACCTTTTGAGCTGGTTGATAAAAATTCTCAAATTTTGATAGAATATTCCTTGAAGAATAAGAAATCCAAAAAAAAAAAAGGTGTGCAATTTCGAGCTCTGATGAGGGAGAAATAACTAAAACAAGCCAGAGTGTTCCGAATGCAGAGCCATTCATAAGGAGCCTCGACAAACCAGCTGAGTTGGTTTCAAACCATTCGAACCTATTGATAAAAATTCTAAAATTTTGATAGAATATTCTTTGAAGAATAAGGAATTTAAAAAAAAAATTGTGCACAATTTCGAGCTCGGATGAGAGAGAAATGACTAAAAGAAGTTAGAGTGCTCCGAATTCAGAGCCGTTCGCAAGCCGCCCCGATGAATCGGATGAGCCGGTTGCAAACAGGTCGAGCCGGTTGAGAAAAATTCTCAAATTTTGAAAGAATATTCCTTGAAGAGTAAGGAATCCAACCAAAAAATGGTGCATAATTCTGAGCTCGGATGAGGGAGAAATGACTAAAACAAGTTAGAGTGCTCAAGATTTGGATGGGCTTCGGCGAGCTCCAACTGAACTGAAGTTTTTGTGGAGACCTTACCATTTATCCTATAGCATAATATGAACCAAGGAATTGGCCATGACGACATTTCATAATGGACCAAACGCTTGCACTAAATCGAGTCATAGGTGAACTCACGTGAGGTTCGAAAATCGATTAAGCCCAACAAAGGCTCTATGGTTGTGACATACAAAAATTGGGTGCAGGTGACACCCCCAAGATACATGCAAGTGGCAAGGGACAAAATTGAGGGTCTACAACTGCACTATAAAGTCTTTTAAGTAAATCTTGTTTATTAGGTATAGGGTATCTTATCCACTGTAATACCTTGTTTAAAGGCTTATAATTAATGACTAATCTGTGTGCACCTCTCTTTAGTTTAGCAGCATTTTGAACATAAAAAAGAGGCACAACTCTAAGAAGATTTTGAAGGTCAAATTAATTTCTTCTTCAATAATGAATCAATTTATTGTTTGCAATATTCTAAAAGTTTTTCATTTGTTTGTATAGACCTAGCTTTAGGGAGTATTTTAGACTCATCAAAGTTTTGAATACATGGTAGACTTACCTCATGTTTTTTTCTTGCTCAAAAGGCATTTGGAATATCATAACAAATTTTCTTTTGAAAAATGTCTTGAATTTCTTTTATTCTTTTTTGAATTTTATCTTCTAAAATTTGTTCTTTTATTTTCTTATATTGAATTTCTTTTGATAAAAAATTTAAGTGAGTTTGTTTTCTTTGAATTGAATTTATCTTTTTCTTTATTGAATTACTTTGGACTTGATATAATTCCTTTTTAGTTCATGAATATATAAAAAGAAAAAATATAGTGTTTCCTAATATTGTAATTTTGACACCTTCTTTACTCACTTAGAAAGGGTAAAGTAGTGTAATAAAAGGAATTGCTAAAATTAAGGGTTCAATCATGCTTTGTAGAGGATAAATTGAGTTCTAAAACAATATTTATTTTGACATACATGAATATTTTGAAGTTTGTATCCTATTTCTAATTTACTTCTATCTGTAGAGAAAAGTTTTTGACCTGTTTTTTCATAGTATTGAGTAGGGATTATTCCTTCTTGTATACAATTCATATCAACTCCTAAAACTACTAGTACTACCATTTCTATTTCAAAAATCTTCAACTATTAATCTTATATTTGTTTACCATCTTTGAAAATTTATTTTAGATATTGTATTAATAAATATTTCTATAGTAGTTTGTTTATCAGGTATTATTCCTAGATTTTGATTATCAGAGGTTTCAACAAAATTTTCTTGTTTGCATTGTATTAAATTCCTTATTTGTTCATTTTTATGTTTTAATTGATCTATTTATTTTCTTATTTCTTGTATTTCATCTTTCAATTCTTCAATAGTTATGGGTTTTTGAATCTTTTTAAACCTATTAAATATTTCATGCATAAAGTATTATGTGGGTCTAATTTCTTCAGTTTTATTTGTATTTTCAGTGAGAATTAAATTTTTTAAGTTTTGTAAATATTGTCTTTGTGTCTCTTCATCATCTATTTTATCTATAACATCAAAAAATATATACTTATCTATTTTTGAAGAAATTATGTTTATTGTTTTATTTTTATTTTGAATTTTATTTATTGTTTTTATTGATTTATTGTTTCCTTCTTTTTCAATTCTTGTTGGTAATAATGTTAATTCAACTTTTCCAACTTTTTCAACCTTATGAGTTATTTTGTTTGATGATGTCTCTCCTACTTCATTTATATCTTTATCTTTATGTTTTGTTTGTTTGTGTAGAGTAGAATTGTTAGGTACTTCATCATTTATTTCACTGGTTCCACATTTTTTACTTTTTTTAGTTATAATTATTTCACTTGTTTTTGTTTTTACTTTGTTTATTTTTTTTAATTCACTTGTTTTTGTTTTTTGTTTTCTCTATTTTTTTTTCTACTTTTTCTATTTCTTCAACCTCTCCTGAGGCAAAAGAAAACAAAATTTTATTAAATTTTGTTTCATTTTGTTAAAATTTGACTCTTCTTGATTTGAATTTTGTTAATTAAAAAATTTATTATTTACATTATGTGAAAAAATTTCTATTCCTTCTTTTGTGGTTAATGTTGCTATTTTTTTAAAGGGTTTCCTAAATTTAAAAAACCAATGGAAAAGAGGAATTGTCATCCTAATTTGTTGCATATATTTTTCATATTGTTTCCTTAAAACATTTCTAACTTGAGGGGGAAGTGTTTTAAAATAGTTTCTTCTAGCATTATTATAAGGAGAAAAATAAACAACATTCTCTAAAACATACATACATACATATATGTGTTAAAATAGATATGAACATAAAAAACCCTAACCTTAATCAAATATCAAAATCTCATGATTTTGACATCCAAATTTTAATACCAAAATATTGTAATTTTACAGCAATGGAAGAAAAATACACATACCAAACCCACTCCAAAAAAAAAAAAACCCTTAAAAGAAAACAACACAAGTAGCTTGAAGAAGTGAAGAAAACTAGAAACCTCATATTTGGACATGAATGTTGTTGATAATTTAGTAAAAGACAAAAGGCAACAAAAGCATATTTGTGGACGAACAAAGAAAAATAAAAAGACAAAGTAAGATGTCCTTCAATGAGAAGGATTAAATTGAGAATGTTGGTGGTGTTGCTACTTCATCACAATTCAAAGAGAGAAAGAGAGGACAAGGGGAGATAGAAAGGAAGGAGCTTGGAAAGTGTAGTGCGACTGAAGCACATGTAATGCAGTTTTGACAAAAAGAGGTTAGGTTTAGGTTTCATCGTATTCTTGGGATTCCGGGAATATTTGGTAAAACGAGAGATCCGTTTTTTTTTTTTACGAGATTTGGGTTTTTCATATTCAAATCAATAAGAGGAAGATGTTAGTTTTAGATTTTTGGGTTTCAAGAGGGAGACAAGCAGATAGAGGATGGAGTCTATTGTACAGTGTTAGTGCCATGCAAGGCATGGAGAGAAAAGTAAGGGTGTTTTTGAGTTTTTTTTTTATATTATTTATGATTACTACTCAAAAAGTGTTATTTCATAGCTTGTAATTAACTCTTTTAAACACTTTTGAGTAGTAGTTATCACCTTTTAAACCCAATTAACATATTAAGGACCCTTGTAATCAATTCTAATCAAATTGTGTTAAGTTTTGGTGTTTTGATAGTTTTTTTATCACCAAAGCAATCCGAGATTGAGGAGAGTTCTTTGGAATCCATAAGCAAATCCGGACACACCATCAGAGGGCGGCGGAACGTGGGTTGTGGCATCGCACATTCCACCCGGATGTCTCACATCCGGAATTATGCTCTGCCGACATTCCACCCGGATGTCTCATATCCAGAATTCTGTTCCGTCAACATTCCACCCGGATGTCTCACATCCGGAATTCTTCTCCGCCGACATTCCATCCGGATATTTCGCATCCGTCGCTTGACGCCGAATGGAAGAGGAGGGCGTTTCAACTTCCCCGGTTAGATATATCCGGATCCTCTGATAGCGCTTACCCAGAGAGTTTCGCAGTCATTTTGCACAGTGCCGCGGTGTTCTCCTGAAGCTTCCAGATATGGGCGACCGATATTTTGAGATATTTTGCTTTAGATATTTAATGTCTAAATTCCCGATATGTACAACCGACATTTTGAGATATTGTGCTTTAGATATTTTATGTCTAAATCCCCAAACTCTCCTTGTAACCCACCAATTATAGGATTCCTTAGTTATTAAGTTTGGAAAAATGGGTGAATAACCTCTTATATATAGTTTTGTAATTTTCATCAAAAACATATGTAGATCTCTCGGGAGCTTGTTCCTAGAGACGCATCATTTGTACAGTTTTGGGAAGGAAGTAAAATACAGAGCACTTGCTCTGCTTTTCATATATATTTTTGTTTTCTCGTTAGTTTTCTTTCTAGCCAATCAAACTCTGAGGATTTTTCCTCAGAGGATGAGAGGCTAGGCTCTTCGTCTCTTGGAGTGAAGAAAGCTAGGTAAGTTTCCACATGCATAAATTGGAAGTTTTGCTGTTTTAGTTTTTAATGAAGAGAAAGTGTGACCTGTTAATGGTTTTTATCTTTTTAGTTAACTTAAAACGCCTTTAAATCACCTGGGCCAACACTTGGTAAGGCAAGTGGTCTCCATCCATTGAGATACACTAGTTTATCTCTTGCGAGCCTTTGGGAGGTGGTTTGAAGGTAGGATTTTCTAGAATAGCCAACACTTGGTAAGCTTTTGGACTCCACGGAGACATCCATTAGTTATCTCTTGCCAGCTTGAGAAGGGAAGTCCAAAGTTAAAGATCACCTTGAATGGCAAATGATAGGTGAGAGGCATGAGCCATTGCAAGATGTATCAGTGAGAGGGATTTAGTGTTTGAACCCATTAATGAGAAGCATTTGTACCACACCGGTTCGGGAAATAACTATATGTTAAATCCCCAATGCGAGGAAAAGAAACAAGTGACTGGAACTCCCTTTTTGTACAAGGAACCTGAGCTTAGTGATCTAAACTCCAAGAAACACTTTTCTTTGTAAGTAAAATCAGTTACTATTTTTGGTTAGTTTAAAACCAAACCTTTTTTTATTCAAACATCTTTATGTTTTCTTTTAAAGCTAACCTTGAAATGAAAAGGCACCAATTCAGCTTTGAATTAATATCAATTGTGAAATGAAAACTCATCCCAATGAACGATCCTAGAGCCACTATGCTATAGTAGCTTTGTCTTTGCTACCCTAGTATATGGTGTAATAGGTTATAAATTTTGTTGATTACTCCCTTCTGAGGACCACAATCAAGGGACACCAGCTAGACACGAATCAAATGGCACCACTGTCAGGGACCATTGAGAGGACATGAATGAGCTAAGACACCAATTGGGAACGAATCAATTTAATGTTGAAGTTGGGCCGAAGGAAAAGGGAGGGCAATTTGGGTATAAAATAACAACTAAGTTCAAAGTGCATGAATCCCAAATTATTTTTAGGATTAGAATAGTTATCTTCAAAAATTGACAATTAGGTTCCCAATTTCTCATATTTTGCATATTACAACCCAAAACACACTTTTCCCAACTTTTTATTCCACTTATTTGTTTTTGTTAGCCCAAGGGTTCTCCTAATCGTGTTTTGATGATAAAAAAAAGTTGTGGTTAAATTGCTAATTGATTTGAATTAAAAAGGATTTCAAGTTTAAGTTTGGGAATTCAAAAGGATATCCGAGAAATTTATTAAAGGACCCAATGGATGCAAGATCAAGAGAAATGGAAGACCTTTTAATCTTAGGAAACACATGTAAGATGAATTCATGGGTGCACTTAGGGTTTTCATATTTTTTTCGTGCATCTTTAAAAACTCGGTTTATGCATTAAAGTTAAATTTCGATTAAAACCCAAATTTTAATATATGAACCTTAGGTAAATCGTTTCAAAATTGACATATTCATTAATCGAAAGACCTTACCTAAGTGTTAGAAGTGAAAAGAATATAAAAAAGATAGGTTTTCGACCAAAAATGGTGAACCACTCAAGGCACTAGTCAACCAGTTAGGGTACCGATCGACCAATTTTGCTTTCTTGGTCGAGAGATGCAAAAATCTTGTCTTCTTCCAATAACTTTGCATCCCCGGTCAATGGTTATGTCTTCCTAGTAGAGGTCCAGTCAAGGTCCAATCAAGGCTCGGTCAAGGCCTAACAGTCACCTGTCATGCACTTATTACCCAATGGCTAGTCAACCAGTCGAGCCTATTTTTTGGCATTTTGGTTCCTGATGCTAGAAACCTATAAATTGAGAGCTCCACTTCAGTTATGAGTATGAGAACACCTTAATTTAATTATTCAACTACTTGTTCTTCACCATAAAACTCTCATTCTTTCCTAATGCATTAAATCTCCACTTGCATATTCTTTAATGCACCCTTGTCATTCTTCCTAGCATTTGAGTTGTATTTGAACCTTTGTTGAGATAGGTTGAGAGGTTTCAATTGCTACTTGAGTGTTTTTTGTGAGAGTTAGAAGTTTCAAGTGAAAAGAAACTAAAAGGGATTGTGTAAGAGTTCATTTAAGCAAAAAATTCCAAGTGTAAAGGTGTTAGAAGTTTGGTTGAAGTTTGAAATATAATAGAACTCTCATTCGGTTGGGAGCTGGAGGAGAGTGAACGTAAGCAAGAGGTGTCAGACTATCATAAAATTTGAGTTTATTATCTCTAACAAAAAGTTTTTAAAACCTATTTCACCCCTTGTGTGTTTTCGTAATTAAAATTAACCTTTATTTACTTTATTATTATTATTATTATTATTGGTTATTGAAGGTTATTTTTGGTTTTCTTTTTTACCATTATTAACACAAATGACCTTTTGAGGAATTTTTGCACTTTCTTCCCACCCTTCCCGAGACTTATTAGAATGAATGACCTTTTCGGGTCATTATCACCTCCCACCCACTCTATCTAGCAATTCTCCCATTTTAATTTTTATACAAATAATTTTATTTTATTTTTCATTCTCATTTGAAAAAATAATCTAAATATATTATTAAACGAGAATGAAATCGATTTCACTTCTCATTCCTCATTTCTGCTTTTAAAAATAAGGTGTAGATATTAGTAATTTTATTTAGTAATAATTTAGGTTTAATTATGATTAATATATTTAATAAAAAATTATTTTTATTTGATATATACATATACAATTTGAATGGGCATGATAATGACACGAGTCAGCTCCCTAGAGCGAGTATTTATATCCTATCAATCAGGCCCACTTCACAAGAAAGGAGCAATCTATACCATAGGGTCCATATCTCCTATTTCATCTATATTTCATTCTTTTAATTTTATCCATTATATAATTTTCACAAAAATAATAACTCAGAGATGTTTCCCAACTTCCCACCTCTATTTTATGACTTTTATACTTGTACAGTAACATCTTCCAATCAAATATCTTTTAAAGTGCCGTACAACTATAATTTCGTCCTATCCCTTCAAATAGTATTTGTGTAAACTATAAACCATAGTTTATAAAATAGGACTTATATAAGAAAATAAATTACAATACCATATAAATAAAAAATTGAAATTATAATTATAATAAAAATAGATTTCATTTTTATGATTATAAATGATGTATGATTTGTATATATTCCATCAAATAAAAAGCTCATTGGTACCAAGGGTGAGGGAATATTAGATTTGGTAATTATTCCTTCAACCGGGATAAAAAATCTCATTGAAACGGTTAATCCAAAACATATTGTATGTACTTCTAGTGATACAAATTGCATAATATCATAGATAATTATTCTGGGTCATCTTTAGAATATATTATAACTTTATATGACAAATAGTTAATATTGAGTTGTTAAACCTTTTCTCACAATTTACAAGCGAAAGATTTATGATTTCTATGATATTAAATATCACGTTATTATGAAAAAAGAAATAAAAGATGACATTATGGAAGTAAATATTATATATATATATATATATATATATATTTTCACTCTCCCACTTTCCTTTTATACTCTTTAATGAGGAGTATAACTTTCAAAAATTGTGAGGAGAGAGAGTAAGAATTCTTTTATTTGTGGATATTTCAAGAAATTATTATTATTATTATTAAAACATGAGCGGTGATAAATATTGTGAATTTCAAAATGAATCTCACCAAAATTCATATATGAATAATGATGAATCAAAACTTTTAAAAAATAAAAATTTAATATGATTATTAAAATCACTTGTGATTCTTATATGAAAATTCCATGGAAGTTGTACAAGGCCTTAATTAAAATTTAATTTAACTGAAAATCATATAGTGAATTTAAGCTTAATCTAAAATTTTAAAAATAATAATCTAATGATACAAAAAGATTTAAGATTGAGAAAATTAATTTTAAAAAATAATATTAAATTAAGGGTAATGATTTTAAGAAATATTTTTAATATTTAAAAATTTTTATTATTTAAGTATTAAAAAAATTAAATCATTTTCTAAAATCATTATCAAAGCATTTAATATAGTCATAATTTTGAGAAGTTAAAAAGAAATAAAAAATTAGCCTTTTAAAACAAATGGAATAACTTTTTAAAGCATCTTTTGTTCCAAATATTGTATTTGGAAAGGACTTAAAAGAATAATGAAAAGTATAGGTATTGTTTGGATGGATGTTTGAGAAGTACAAAACTTGTTTTTAAGATCAATAGAAATAAAATTGACGGCAAACGAGGCATAGTGTGAAATTGCAAAGGAAATAAAGAGGGAAACGTTTTGGAAGCGTAAAGAAATTGGGAGTGGGGGTGGACCGGTGGAGGAAGGATCTAGTCTTCTAGAGACATCCAGAGGCAAACAGAAGACTCGCGGCTCGCCAACTTTTGTTTCTCTCTCTAAAAGTCTAAACTTTAACTACCCTTTAGACCACAAGTCCATTCTCAATAATTCTCATCACGGTCACAGACAGAAAACTTAGGGTTAGGGTTACGGTTGGAGTTGGATGGCTTCCTACTTGTCCTTGAAGATGAAGCGGAAGGAGCTTGAAGAGGTCAACGATGATTTCTCCGACTTCTCCTTGTCTTCTCCCGCCAGAAAAATTCGCCGACTGGTACTTTTCTTTTCCTTTCTGTCTTCTTTTCCCCCGAATTTTGTTTGTTTTCCTAGAAAATTGGAAGGGAATGAGACGCTGAAGCTAAACATTCGTTTTTTTTTTCTTTTTTCTTTTTCTATCTTGAAATCCGTCTATTGGTAGTTTCTTTCTCCAGAACATCACCGTTTGTATGTTTTTTCCGGGAAAAAATTTACGGTACATGCTTCTTTTGAAGCTTAATTTTTGTTTTTCTTTTTTTAGAAAAAAATGGCGTTAATACTCTTTCCTCGTTGAAGGAACCTTTTATTTGGGCCTTTTTTTTTTTTTTTTTTGAGAAAATTGACAGAAGAGGATGCCGATAGGCACTTCTTCTTCCCTTCCAAGATAATCGAGTTGGCTTGTTTCCCAGGAAATTTAGGGGAAATGCAAATTTGAGGTTAAATTGTCGTTTGTCTTTTTCTCTTTTGATCTTTGTGATTATGTCAAATAGTTTTTACGTTTCTGGATCTCGGAGAATGGACAATCAGACGTTAAATATTTTATCAGCAACCGAAGAGACCTTTGTTCAATGTTTCTTCCCGCCAGGAAAATTCCCTTCTGCCTCTTTTTTCTCTTGTATTTAATGGCTTTTTCCTGGAGCGATTCATGGTGTTTGTTGGCCAAGAAAATTTAAAGAAAATGCAACTTTGGAACTACTAAAATATTCAATTTTTTTTTTTCCCTGTGTTTTTTGAAATTCGGTTTCTCTCTGGATATGGCAAATCTGAGATTAAAAATTTTATCACCATCCGATGGAACTTTAACAAATATTTGAATTATTCTTTAAGCTATATAGAATCCGCAAAAATATATGTATAAATTTTTATTACTAAAAAGATTGTGAAGCTTGTCGTTAAATTTGATTAAATTGTGACAATGTTGTATTAAAAACATTTTTTTTTTTTGTTTCGCGTAGGATGCAGAATTGCCGCCAATAATGGAGGAAGAGGAGCATGATGTTCCTGTCGAATTTGAACAATTATTGCCTGAAAAGCAAGTTGAAAATACACGGGAGGAAGTGGATGGTATTCCATTGAATGCAGAGAGGGCTATAGTTCTCTTCAAGCCTGTTAACTCGCCATTGATGCAGTCTCCATCAAAGTTTTCAGTCTCCGTTGATTCTGATATTATTTCCGGTTTTAAGAGTATGCGCTGCAGGCCCCATCTTAGTTTGTTTTACTTTCTAAACTCTTGTGAAAACAGTAGGAGTGCTTTGATTCATTAGTTTTAAAGGAGCTGCTATCTATATTATTAGATTGCTTATAAACTGATTTGAAAGAAAATAGTAGGAACATTGAATGTTGAATTTGTCACAGTATGCTTTCGAAGTGTTGTGAGTTTTGGTTGGATTATATGCTTTCCTCCCCTTTTCAGTGAAGGGACCTCATAACGAGGTAGTCAGTCATCACTGAATGGGTGTGGATCATGTCTTAATGTTCTGGGTTGGATAAATTCAAAACAATGTTTCATATAGATTGGATAATTTAAAATTGAAGTTTGATTATTGTTGTGGATGATCCTGGATTTCTGGGAAATTTGGCACTGAGTGATTTATTTTGATTGTATGTAGATAAATTTCCTTGGTCGAGCCAGCCTAATCTCAGAAAGTCAGTGGAGGATGAAACAGCAAGTGGGGAGAGAAATATTAGGGTAACAAATGAGTGCTTAGCTGTAGTTCCCTGGGTCCCTTCGCATCTCCCTCAAGCATCAGGGGTGAAGGTGCCCCAAATAGAGGCTGTGGAGTTGATGGAGGAGGCAGAAGAAATGGAGGTCACAACAATGGACATTGAAGACAACAACTTAAACCCAGAGCAACAGCAAGAACATGGATTTGGAGGAATGAGGGGAAGTGAAAGCTTACATCAATGGCAGCAGCAGCACTGTATGACTCCACAGCTTCCCCAGAACATGTCTACCCCTATTACGTGGTTCCGGTGACAATCTTAATAATTAGTTAGTAATAATTCCTTATTCCTCCACTATGTAACCTTTTGCCGTGTGTTTTTTAGTCTCCGAGCCTGCAAGGGGATGCAAAAAGAGATTAAAGATGTGAAGGTAGATTTTGCAGAAGAAAGGGCCGTCCGGCAAGAGGGTTTCTGTGTGTGTGTGTTCAGCTATGGAACTTGCTTAATAGCCATTTAGCCAGTGTTAATAGATATTTGGGTATTTGGTTGGAAGCTTTTGAAGGAAAGCTGCCATTTCCCTTTTTCGTGATCTCTTTTGGGTTGAATCATAATGGGAGTCAGCTAAGGTGTTGTGACTTGTGCGTTGACAAATGTGGGTATGCCAAATTTCAGCATCCGTTCTCGGTTATTTGCTCATGAATCCACCCTCCTGCAAACGCTGAGATTATGTTCATCTAATCTATCAAAATTAAACAACTTCAGTGCCCTTTTACATTTCTGCATTTCTATTTTCCTTTACGCCTGATTTTAAGAGGGTTGGTTCATCTGGATATATGAATTCTTTTAGAAATATTTGATTAGAAGGGCACAGACAACGGTCTTATATAGAAAAATAACTTTCAATAAACTAGGGGATTAAATTATTGTTGATGTTGTGAAACAACGATAAATACAATGCAAATCAAAGTAGTAGAGATAAAATATATTTATTTTGATATATAATAGGGAAGAAGAAATCAGTGAAGAGGGTTGAGAAAGTTGAGAGAATGAAAAACAGAGAGAATGAGAGAAAGTAAGAAATTTCTTTCTTACTTAGGATAACATATTATTGGGGATGAGAAGTCATTTTATAAGCTTTCCATTAATATTCTCATTAATAAATATTAATAGAACTTATAAATAACTAGAAGTCATAAATAATACTTAATTAACATTTATTATAATTAATGTGGTGGCATTCATTATTTCAGTTATAACACTCCCCTTGGATGTCCACCACATTGAAGAATATGTCTCATTAAAACGTTATTAGTAAAAAAAACCTTATGGGAAAAACCTAGCGAAGGAAAAAGAGTGCAATATTCTTATAATTCTTTAAGTTGCTCTTGGTATGTTGGACTGCTTCTTTAAAAACCTTGCCAGTAAAACTCAGTAAGACAAAACCTAGTCGAAGGGAAAAAGAGTACAGTACACTAACACCCTTTTACAAGCATACTTCCCCTTATGTCGATATCCTTGAGTTGACGCATTCCAATCCTGTTTATTAACTTCTTGAATATTGAGGTTGACAACGCTTTTGTGAATAAATTTGCTAGATTATCATTTGAGCGTATTTGTTGCACATCAATTTCACCACTCTTCTAGAGTTCATGTGCATAAAAGAATTTTGGTGAAATGTGTTTAGTTTTATCTCCTTTAATATAACCTCCTATTATTTGTGCAATGCATGCAACATTATCGTCAAATAATATTGTCAAGTCACCTTTGATAGAGGAGAGTCCACATGATTCCCGAATATGCTAGATCATAGATCTTATCCATATACATTCACGATTTGCTTTATGAATTGTCAATATTTCTAAATGATTTGATGATGTGGCCACCATTATTTGTTTGACAGATCTCCATGAAATAACAATACCATTGCAATTAAACACATACCTTGCTTGTGACCTACCTTTATGTGGATCTGAAAGATATCCTGCATCTGCATATCCAAACAATTGTTGCTTTGATTCCCTTGAGTAAAATAAATTCATATCAGTAGTTTCGTGAAGATAACGCAATATATGTTTGATATCATTCCAATGTCTTCGAGTTGGAGCGGAACTGTATCTTACTAATAAATTGATAGAAAAAGCAATGTCTAGATGTGTACAATTGGTAAGATATATAAGTGCACCAATAGCACTAAAATATGGTACTTCAGGACTAAGTAATTCTTTATTTTTTTTTGCAAGGACGAAATGGGTTCTTTTTCACATCAAGTGATCGGACAACCATTGGAGAACTTAAAGGATGTGCTTTATCCATATAAAAACGCTTTAAAGCTTTCTTAATGTATGTTGATTGATGTACTAAAACTCCATTTGGAAAATGCTCAATTTGTAGGCTGAGACAAAATTTTGTTTTTCCAAGATCTTTCATCTCAAATTCCTTTTTCAAGTAATTTATTGTTCTTGTGAGCGCTTCAGGAGTTCCAACAAGATTTAAGTCATCAACATACACTACAATAATTGCAAATCCGATTTTTGATTTCTTAATGAAGATGCATGGGGCATATAGAGTTATTCACATACCCTTTTTTTAGCAAGTATTTGCTAAGGCGATTGTATCACATGCGTCCAGATTGCTTTAATCCATACAAGGAATGTTGTAACTTGATTGAGTACATGCTACGAGGCTTTGTATTATTTGCTTCAGGCAATTTAAATCCTTCAGGGATTTTCATGTATATATCATTATCCATGAATCCGTATAAATATGTTGTAATAACATCCATGAGACATATCCAGTCCTTTTGAGACTGCCAAATTAATTAAGAAACGAAATGTGATTGCGTCCATGATGAGAGAATATGTTTCCTCGTAGTCAATACTAGGTCTATGTGAGAAACCTTATGCTACTAATCACATTTTATATCTTATGATCTCATTATTCTCATTGCGCTTTCGTACAAATACCCATTTGTACCCAACATGCTTTACATCTTCAGGTGTTTGGACTATAGGTCCAAAAACTTCTCGTTTTGTTAATGAGTTTAACTCTGCCTGTATAGCTTCTTTCCATTTTGGCCAATCATTTCTATGTCGACATTCTTCCACATTTCGTGGTTTGAGATCTTCATCATTTCTTATGATATCAGAGGTCACTTGGAAAGCAAAAATATTGTTAATAACAATATTATTTCGATCTCATTTTTCTCCCGTGTGTACATAACTTACTGAGATCTAACAATTTTTTAGGTACATATGCCTCTTCAGGGGCTTCTCGTTCAATATGTGCTTCTTCAGAGGCTTCTTATTCAATATGTGCCTTTTCAGGTGCTTTCTGCATTATTTGTGCCTCTTTTAGGGCTATAGATTTATCAATTTTAAACTAATCAGTCATTTTGATAACCTCTTCTAGAGTGTCAAGTTTTTCTTGGGTTCTCCTCTTTCGAGGAGTTACATCCTTTGAGCCGACAGGTCTACCACGCTTCAAGCATATCTTAGATTCATTTGTTAACTGTCCTACATGGACATCAATCCGTGTTGGAGTATTTGCAGCCGGGATATGTGACTTTGTCACTTTCTTTGTATCAATGAATGCATCTGGTAATTGATTTGCAAGATTTTGCAAATGAATGATCTTTTGAACTTCTAGTTCACATTGATTTGTATGAGAATCAAGATGGATCATAGTAGATGCCTTCCAACTAATATCTCGTCGTTCTTTAGGAATTGACTTTTCTCCCCTTAATGACGGGAAAACACTCTCATTAAAATGAAAATCCGCAAAGTGAGCTGTAAAAACATTGTCTGTCAAAAGTTCAAGATATCTTATGATAGATGGAGAATCAAAACCTACATAAATCCTAAGTCTTTGTTGGGGACCCATTTTAGTGCGTTGTGTAAGTGCAATTGGTACATATACTGCACAACCAAAGATTCGTAAGTGAGAGATATTTGGCTGTTTTCCAAGCACAAGTTGTGAAGGGGAGTATTTATGGTAAGTTGTAGGTCGAATATGGACTAAAGCTGTAATAGCATGTCCCCAGGTGGAAGTAGGTAATTTGGTTTTCATTAGTAATGATCGAGCTATTAATTGGAGACATTTGATGAAGGATTTTGATAAACCATTTTAGGTATGAGTATGAGCAACAAGATGCTCAATATTTATCCCTATTGACATGCAATAGTTAATGAATGCTTGAGAAGTAAATTCGCCAACATTATCAAGACGTATTTCTTAATTGGATAATCTGGAAATTGTGCTCGTAATCTGATTATTTGTGCAAGGAGTCTAGCAAATGCAACATTACGTGTAGAAAGGAGGCAAACATGTGACCACCTAGTAGAAGCATCTATTAAGATCATAAAATAACGGAATGGTCCACATGGTGGATAGATAGGCCATATGTCCCCATGTATTCTTTCTAAAAAGACTAGTGACTCAGATGTGACTTTGGTAAAAGATGGTCTGACTATCAATTTACCTTATGAGCAGGCAACACATGAGTATTCATTGGGCAAAAGAATCTTCTAGTTCTTTAGTGGATGTCTATGTGAGTGTTTGATTATTTAACGCATCATTGAAGACCCTGGGTGACCTAGCCTGTCATGCCAAAGGACAAAAACTTTTAGGTCATTGAACTTCTGGTTCACGACAACATATGATTCAATAGGCTTTATAGTTGTATGATACAACCCAGAGGAGAAAGCCGGAAGTTTTTCCATTATAAGCTTCTGGTTAAATATAATGGAAGTAATGTAATTATATTCTATATTATCTTCATTCATAGTTTCAATATGATATCCATTTCTACGGATATATTTAAAACTGAGCAAATTTCTTTTGGATTTGTTAGAATATAAAACGTCATTTATATGAAATCTTGTTCCATTTGGTAGCATTATGTTTGCTCCTCCAAAGCCTTCAACTAAGTTTGTAGTACCAGATATAGTACTTACATTAACTTTTATTAATGTCAATCCGAGGAAATATATTTTATCTCGAAGAATTGTCTGCGTGGTTGCACAGTCCGCGAGACATACATCATCCTCATTCATCTTGAGACCAAATAACACATGGATTTCAGATATAACTAAAAAAAAAACAAGGCATAATGTAAATAACAAAAGAAAATCAAATGTAAATATAAAACATAATAATGTATTATTTCATATATAAAGTAACATCAATCAATGTTAATTTTCTCATCATTTATTAAATGGTCTATTTTTTCATTGGGACCTTCAAAGAAATCAACGTCATAATAGGTTAAGTCCAATCCATCACAATCGATAAAGTTCATCTCTATCTCTTTTCCTTTTGCTTTTATTGATGCTTGGTAAAGGTCAACCAAATGTTTGGGCGTACGACAGGTACGCGACCAATGTCCCTTCATACTACATCTATAACAATTATTCTCATGGTTCTTAGGAGGCTTATCTTGTAAACGCTTCCCATTTTCTTGTTTTGCCTCAGTATTGTTCCACTTTTGGTGGTGCAATGAGGTTTTCCTTTTCTGAGAATTTGATGAATTATTACTATAAGAACCATGGTATCGGGGATTTCTTCCACGACCATGACCATGTCCATGAGTTTGGGATGATATTGCATTCATTTCAGGGAATGGTTCAGATCTAGTTGGACGAGATTAGTGATTTCTCATCAAAAAAAACTTTTTTTTTTTTTAAACTTTCATGGAGATGATGACAAAGGAAAATCAATGTTTTTGTGCAATCCTACAGGGATGCTTGATTTCCTTATTTGATCATAGCTCCAAGATTCATTGCATCAAGATGTATTTCAACATCAAGTGCCACAAATTCGAATTTTGTGAGATTCGACATAGTCAAATAATTTCAAATATATGACAAAACAATATTATTAGAATCGGTTATAATAAATTGATAGCATTGGTATAACTTTGATTATAAACAAAATCATATAATTTGTTTATAACTTTTAACAATATGTAACAAAACAAATCAACAATAATATAAATATGTAAAATTTTATTCTATATAAATAACTTCAAGTTTAAGATATGAGAATTACCTTCAGAGCAATTCGTGCTGATAATGTGTTGTGAAATAAGGACAAATACAATGCAAATCAAAGTAGTAGAAATAAAATACATCTTACTTTAATATATAATAGGGAAAAATAAATCAAAGAAGAGAGTTGAGAAAGTCGAGAGAATGAAAAACAGAGAGAATGAGAGAAAGTAAGAAATTTATTTCTTGTTTAGGGATACATATTACAGGGGATGGAAAACCATTTTATAGGCTTTTCAAATGGCTTCCATTAATATTCCCATTAATAAATATTAATGGAACTTATAAATAACATTAATGGTTTCCATTAATGAGTATTAATGGAAGTCATAAATAATACTTAATTAACATTTATTATAATTAATATGGTGACATTCATTACTTCAGTTATAATAGTTGAGGATATGTTTCATGTTTTAAAAAAATTGAACATTTTTCCAAATTTATGTTTTCTAGGGTTTTGGGCCAAAATGGCTCCATTATGGAAAATAAATAAATTATATCACCTTCGAAGTTAAGTTTTCGCAATGTAGGATGACATATCATTAAAAAATATTCTTTTAAAAATTTTAAAGTTGAAGTCTCAACCGACCGAGGCTTCAATTAATTGAAGCTTCACTTAGCATTTATGGCTTCATTTTTTAATTTTAAAAACCTCATTTTCTATGCTTTTAAATTTAATAAAAAAATATCTAGTTAAAAATATATATTTTAATAATAAAAAATTATATATTTAAAGATCTAACATTATTTTAATAAATAAAATATTAATTTATTTTTTTTTTTTTATCAATTTATAGTTAAAAAAATAAAATTTCAATTAAGGTTTTAGTTCAAAAATAAAACCTTAATTAATAATTATTGAGGCTTCAGGTTAGAAAATAAAATCGAAATTGATGTTTTAATTAAAAAATTAAAAATGAAGCCTTAGTTAAAAATCACAAGTATTGAGGTTTAATTTATTTATATTAAAAAAAATAAATAATAATTACATGACTCTTATGTGACTAAAAAAAAAAACTATTTTGAACGTGGAAAAGTGATTAAACTTGATTTTTTTTCCATGCGGGGGGCTATTTTGGCCCAAAACTCTTTCTATGTCGCTTTCAATCACCCTTTGGGTCAATGCTAGCTGCCTGTGTTGCACAAAAGCTAGGTATTAGGAGTAGTCAATTCATTCAAGACATGCTACTTGCACAAGAACAACAAATCAATCATCAGAATAACAAATGCCTTCAAAAAATGAGCAGAGACAGGGAGGGAGGGAGAGAAAAAGTATGGTTTGTTCAAAAACACGCAGGGATAGCATGTCAAGGTTAGCATAAATTATTGTATCGGTATCTCTATTCTGAGGGAGAAGATACAACAAGAAGTAGGACGAAAATGAGCATCATCTAAAGCCTCTGTTCTCTTTCTTTCTACGGCTACCTTCTCGTTCCATCCTTCAATAGCAAAAGTAGAGAGGTAATTTATAGGGTATCAAGTTTGAGCCTTCACTCTCCAGAAACGTATTTCTTCTCTGCATAGTATTTCTTCTCACTCTCTGCCTTCTTTACATTGCGTTTCTGCATTGAAGATTAAATAAATAAACAAAGGCAGCAAAACCGTAATAATCCCCTGTTATTCTTGCAAACAGCATACCCTAAAATCTCATCACCTATCCTTCCTACTTTGATGTGCATTGATGCTAACATTGTCACTTTTTTTTGTCCTAAAAGGTGTTGATTCAGATTCCAACCCACATGAAGAAATTTTACTGGCTATGGAATTGCATCCAAAGGGAAATCCACCACTCACAAATTGATGATAATGTGAGGTGATGTGAACATGCATCATGCATGCCAACAATTCTACTTAACTCTAATAAAGTGGCCAAAAATATTTTCTGAACCATATCAGATGGACAAAACCTGATAAAGCTTCTGAATGAATGCTTTCGACCATCACTTACTACTTTCAATCATCAATGCTTCATTAAAATACGTTAGCATATATTGCCGCTGATTAATGGGACACTGATGCAAAGTAAAGGAGAAGAAGCATCTAGGTAATAAATACCATGTAAGCCTCATGATTAGCTATTATCCTCTGGGCCACTGAGGTGGTTGTTATGTCTTTGGGGCTTTCTAGCATGTGGAAAATGCCCATGCTCTTAGGAACTTCATAAGGATCACGTGCTCCCTGCAATATGCAATATCATCTTGTTCAACAAAGTTTCTGAATGAAGTGAGAAATAAGGGGTGTTCATATCTGACAATCTAAAAATTATACCACTTACATTTAAGAAAGAGTTGCTCTCAGCAACTGTCCCATGCACAACCAAAGATATGTTGAAAGTCGTTATCTTCTCATGCCAAAAGAGAAAACCCAGTTAACATGATCATAATAACAAATTATAAGCTTGTATAGGACAGATGATAACGCTTTCAAGAAAATGTAATGAAATGTGTGGAAAGAAAATGCTAAAGAAATAGCAGATTAAAAACAAAAGAATAAAAAAGATTAAATTACCTAGACATAATTAAAATTCAATGGACATTGCTTAAATCAGGATTATAATATGATCCAATCTACAGAGACACCTGTAAGGACACCTATTGTATGTATTTATCATGAAACAGCAATGAATTAAGATGAAGTTTTAACCATAGTAGCAAATGGAATATGATTATACGTATGTAATACCCCTACCCTCAACACTATCTAGGCCCAGTAAACAGCTGAATTGATAGGCAAGTGGAAATATTTCATTCATAAAGGGCATGTTTCTCAATGGAAGTTGTACTGGATATTCCACAATTCTAAGTGGAACCAAATATAACAGAGTATTTATCATAAGCAAAGTACTTTGTGATTTTTAATTCATGGAGCAATTTATTTGCTCAAAGAAACATATTAGCAAATAAAAGCATTTAATTAATAAAAATGGGTAAATACCATCATTAATTGCCATCCGGAGAAATTCAGAAGAATATATAGAAAGATTGAGTAATACTCATTTCCAAAATTATTAATTGAAAAAGATTTACACACCATATCCTTTGTAACGTCCCAAGGTGCACCAATGATCACTTCATCGACATAACGGCAGGCCAGTACACTAAGACTGCGCTCATGTAGATGCATAATTGGATAGTGGGCCCCTCTGTGTTCACTGCAGCAAACATCAATTTCTATTATTTATTTGTCTTCCCCTTTAAACTGAGATATGAGACAAACTCTCATGTACATATTGTATAACTCCAAAAATAAAGGTCCAGAGGTACAAACAAAATAAAACTATAAGCGGGAGCAACAACCATGAAAGTGGATGTATCGAGAGGAAGATACCTAACAGTCTGGTCAGTGTGGATACCAACGAGGAGAAAGTCTCCAAGCTGCCTAGCATTCTTGAGTATCTAAGCAAGCAGAAAAATGTGGCTTAAGATTAGCATACTATGAAAATATAAGAATTTTTTTTTTTTTTAAAAAAAAAGAAAAATCCAATCAAAACTGATGTTCTAATAATGGCAGAAATAAAACAAGATTGAAATTCAAGTGTTGTAGTTATACCTCAACATGTCCCACATGAAAGAGATCAAATGCTCCAGAATTTTATTTTCTTTTTAAAGAAAAAAATCCAGTTGAAACTATAATAGATGTTCTAATTACAGAAAAAATAAAACAAGATTGAAATTCAAGAGTTGTAGTTTTACCTCAACATGTCCCGCATGAAAGAGATCAAATGCTCCATCAATGTATACAACACGAGCGTTCGGTCCAGGTCCCTAAATTGAATAAAGAAAGGAGGTGTTATTCAAGATAAGATTACATGAGAATTAATCCAAAACATAGATAAAATATAGCTACCCATTTGAGTGCATTAGTTAACATATGCACAGGTCATGTAAAATATAGCTACCCATTTGAGAATTAACTGTGTCTCATATAATATAGCTACCCATTTGAGTGCATTAGTTAACATATGCACAGGTCATGTAAACATTTTTTATCATGCTAATATGAAATGAAGAGGTTTATACCTTAATTTTCTTATCTCATGCATAACTGAAATTTTACAAAAGTTTTTCATACTCAAATTTGGTTGTTGGGTAATGCCCAGTGCTTTATGTGAATAAGCGAATTTGTGGGCAGGGGTACAATATTATGTGGATAACATCTTTATCTGTGGTACTTCTGGTATAGGGGCTTTCTGTTCCTTGTGTAGCCTTTCCATAAAGATAAGTCCTCCCTTTTGTCACTTCCAGTTCTCCAATAAGATTTTAAGCTTTTTTCAAGGGAAGTTTACAACAGCTCTTGATCATTATAAGAAATTAGGATTTGAAATTTGCTCAGATGGATAGCAGGTTATAAGGAATATTATTAAGCTATGAAATCATTTGTAACCGCAAATTCAGCAAGCATGGTACGAAAAATTTGGAAACATATTCAAGATATATTTGCTACCCAAATCCTGTTTATCCATTCTGCTCTATCTATGAATTTTGGCAGGACTTTGAAGGATAATGTAGAAATTCTGTAAATAATTACAGAATTACTTGCAATACTTGGTAACAAATGGTCTAGGGAAGACAGCTATAATTCCGGCCAACAGGTTAACGGTTAACAAACAGAAAAACAGGATCATCTACTTTCAGCTTTAAATTATAAAACTAATAAATTGAAAAAGGAAAATAAAAAAATCGGTCTTACAATCTCTCAATCAAATCTTGGTCTATAATGCATGTGATGCATGGATAACTTGTTTTCTTTTTCTTCAAACATGAAGAGGATGTATTTTTAAAGAAGAAGATGAGTCCCCCATAGCATTTCAAACCTTAACCACAAGTAACCGTCTCAGTATGACAATCATTGAACCTATATGAGCGCTTAATACCTTGCCATTTGAAAATTGCACAATCCGGCGAGATGTGGGTAGAAAATGAGATAAGTGGAGACCTTTGGATTGACATTTTTCACCTTCAGCTTCATTTGTGTTATCACGTTCTCCATGCAAAGATGTACTACCATTATGATCTTCATGAGTTTTTGTATCTTTTATATAAGAAAGTATCCTCCCTACAGAAAAAATAATTTATTCATGAATTTACAATTTAAAATAAAAGTTTGAATAATTTACTATGCATAATTTCCAGAATGAGAAAAAAGGGGTGCCTCAAGCTAGCTAGGGAGCTTGAATGCATGCCTCAAGGACATCATTCAAATCAGAAAACATGAAAAGAGAAAATGCTAGATTCAAAACAAATGTATGGGAGGCATGTTTGTATACTTGCATGAGTTTGAGCTCCCCTAGTTGGTAATGTTATAATACTCTCTTATCACCAAAATGCATTTTTATAAGAAGATTCGGAAGAATAGGAAAATTTAATACCTACAATATCTGTGCTGGAGACACCTTCAGTGCGTTTGATCTGCTTGTAGCGTCCAGCTTTCTTTGCCAAGGCATAAGCATCAGTTCCATCTGGAAGTAAGCAAGGATCATCCCCATGTATAATATAGTCAATCTTGTGCTCGTTAAAGAGAGTGTCCATGAACTGCTCAGTAATTGCATAAGGAGCATTGGCAATGACTTCATCTACCCACTTCAACCCACTTACAAGAACAAGCCTAAAAAGGACCTTAAGTCAGATAAAAAAAAGTACTATAATCATCTGTACAAAACAATCCAAATGAATACATAAAACGGTTCACTGTCAGAAATACACGCAACAAATAGTTGGGATGGGATCTCGTCAACCTGATTTGACTTCTCAAAACTTGGATTTTGCAAATAATGCTTATGTTTTTTATCCTGGAGACAACTAGTATTTTGTTAAACTTCATTAAATTTGGTTCATAAAACTTGCTAGGTGAATTCTTCCCAGATCTTACTACTGTCACTATTAGACAATTAAAACTTGATGTGTTTCATACATGATACAAGGACTTCAAGATGCTTCAAAAGAATATCCATTGATGATCTATAGGGGCTTCTCACAAGTTTCATATCTAAATTTTCCTATTAAAAAGATCTCATATTTTGTTACTGCTTTCAATTCACGATGTATCCTTTCTATGTGCCCGCTCTCTGTTCCCCTCAAGCAATATAAGGTACAGAAAATAAAATAAAATAATAAAAGAGGATCAAAGACTCATAGGTCAATTGATTCATTCCCAACTTAGAGGTATGCTGATGAATGGAAAATATTGATTCAAGTGTTTCTATTTTTGTCCAATGCATTCTTTTGCATAGAATCTTTTCCCATTGATACAGAAAGTGTATCCAAGAGTCAAAAATCAGGGTATACCTATTGCAACAGACTTTATGGTTGCCCCAATGAGAAATTGTAGAGGGATCCATGTTTTGACAACCCATCATTGGTTGCATTGTGCAATAAACCACCAAATTAGTAATTTAGTATCAGCAGTAAACATGTTCTGGCATTCCCCTACATGTTTGACATTCCTTCTCTCACTTACATATGAAGCAAGTAAGAGGAAAATTCAATTCTGTGACTTATAGTGAAAAAACGATCCAAAATCAAAGAAGAGAATCATGAAACTACAATAGAAATTTTCAGAAACAAGGAAGGCATAGTTATATGGGGTTTTCGGCAATAAACTACACAAATATAGGCCAAAAATATTTGCAATGATACATACCTCTCTTCCATGGATAAAACAGGAGGACCCTTATTGGCAATGATCTCCTCATCACTCACAACGCCTACTACCAATTCATCTCCTAGAGCCTTTGCCTGCCTCAACGCATTCGCGTGGCCATAATGCATGAGATCAAAACATCCATCCATGTAAACTCTAATCCGTTTCTTTCCATGTTTTCTCTTATGAAAAATTCCCAAATCAGGCCAAAAGTAGGCCAACGATGATGGAACACTAATCCCACCAAAAAAGCTGGTCGACAACCCGAGCACAGCGGCCGTGAGCATTATACCTCCAAAGAGATGTGGGTAGTGGTAAACCCCTTCCCAAATCCAGCTGTTGTTCTCAAAATCCATTGATCCCACCACTCTTCTCTTGTTCTAGGCTGCCCTCTGGCCTCTGTCCTCAAGAGGAGACACAAAGCCTACAAACTAACAACAAAACAAAAGTCAAATTACTCAAGAAAAAAATCAACTACTGGGTTCTTATGTTTGTATCAATCAACATAGATTTCAAATTGGATTTGCAAACCCATAAAAAATAAATAAATAAATAAATAAAATAAAAGGAAACGAATGGATCTTATATGTAATTCACAGCCGACAAGCCCATAAACATACATGAAATAATCAACCAAAAAAAGGAATCAAATTTGAATGAAAAAGAAACCAGAGCATGATTCAGAACATGAAAATAACAAATAATATTAGATTTTGTAAAGAACAAAACAGCAAAAAGAAGGATCATTAATGAAATTTACAGCTGAAACTTCAACAAATAATTTGAAATATAAATCAGAAAATTAAAAATAGAACTTAGCATTTAAAGAGATGAAGAGAATCTTCTTTGAAAACGCCAACAGGACGTGATGTGAACTTGTGACCAGGAAAAAAAAACAAATAAATATCAGAAATTAAAAATAAAATCCAATAAATTATGGGCATTGAGGGATGGGGGCTGCATATGGCATAAAATCAAACAAAATCAAACCCGGGTGTTTCAAATAATTGAAATCTGAATCAAACCCATAAACCCCACACGAAATTCAGAACCAAAACAAGAAAGCTTTACAGAATTATGCGAAAAAAGGAAAAACAAAAACAAAAGCAAAAATCCACTTCACGAAAAAGCTCAGAACCCAAATCGAACCTTGAAATAATAATCCCCGCCTGAAATTCAGCCAGAAAATTGAGGGAGAAAAAAAAAAAGGAAAAGAAAAGAGAAAAGGGAGTGAGATAATGGAGGTGGGAGAGGCAAGTGGGAATGGAATTGAGAATTCCAAGAAGAAAATGGAAATCGGCGATGTGAGTAAATGAAGCAAACGCCTGGAAACAGAAATCTGTGCAAATGGAGTTGTCAGATCGAATCTCTCACCTTTTTTTCCCGTTTGCGTTTGTGTCCCCTCTTCTCTTGTCTCTCACCCCTCTCTCTGCCTCTTTCTCTCTCTGCTTCTCTGCCTTGGGTTGCGACTTGTATGAAGCCCCACAAGTTTCCTCACAAAGGTGTGGTGTGGTGTAATCAAAATTTGGAATTCCATTTTTCTTTATATAATATTTATACTATTGCATCTGGATCCACGCGCCTCCACACGTACATTTATACAGTTAATGTACTTCTACCACTCCATCAAACAACTCACTTACCTGCGTATTATTATTTTATTTTTATCATTAAAATTAATCATCGTAAAAAAAATATATTTTTTTTCTAAAACTAATACTATAAAATTATTTAGTTTATTTTATTTATAAAAAAATTTCCGATAATTAATTATTTAAGTTATCTAGGGCTATTTGATTTCTGTTTTTCAAAACGAATTTGAAATATAGTTTTTGATAACTATCATGTCATGTTTTGTAAAATAAAATTTATTTAAAAATCTAAAATACTTATAATATTTTTAAATTTTTTTTTTTAATCATTCTAAATACAGATATTCTCTAAAAATATTTTATTTTTTGTTCTTAAAAATCAAAAAATAAAAAACAATTTTTTTGTTGTCTAACATGTTTTTTTTTCTGTTTTTTTTTTTTTGTTTTTGAAAATAGTTTTTTGTTCTCGAAGATTTTAATACTATTAAGTATTAAATATATATAATTTTCATATGTTAAAAATATTTATAAAATTATTTATTATATTAGGCATATTTTAATTTAAAAACTAATAATTTGAAAAATATTAGTTTAACATGTTTCTAAATATCCTAAAATATTAGAATTTATTATGATAATAAAAATTTTTATAATAATTTATTATATAATTAATTAGAAAATTAGAAACTCTATAATAGTTAGGGTTTTGTTGTAAAAGTAACAAAGAAATAAATTGAAGAATTTAGAGAAAGAAGTTTAGATAAAATCAACTCTGAGTTGCATTTTCAGTAACCTTAACCCTATTTATAGGATTACAATCATAATGGCTACCGTAAATATTTTTCTAATAATTATGAAGGCTAAATGAATATCTTGAAAGATTTCATGTAAATAAAAAAATATTATAATTAAATTTTTGGACTTAGTTATAACACTTTCCTTTGAAGTCATTAATCTTAGAAAAGAAAAACCCAGTGACAAAAATTCTAGTAAGAAAAAAAAAAAGCACAATAATCTTTTAATACTTTAAGACTATTACCATTGTCTCGTTAAAAACTCAAATAAAGGAAAAAGAGTGTGATGTAGTAATGTCCTTATTAATCTATTCATCCTCGTATTGTTATGATTTTTTTATTTTATTTTTATTTTTATGTAGCTCAGCATGAAAATCTTTAAGTTGATGCACTTTAATGCTAAATTGTTGATTGATCTTATTTGTTGAACATTAATTTTATCTCTCTTATGAAGCTTATGAGTATGAAAGAACTTGGGTGACATACACTCAATCTTATCACTCTTAATGCATCTTCCTTTAATTTGTGCAATGTAGACAATATTATCTTCGTAGAGCAAGTATTTCTAAATGATTTTTAAAAAGTAGCTATCATTGTTTACTTCACTAATCATAATAATATTGGAGTACTATTAAATACATATCTTGTTTGAGATTTAACCTTGTAAGGATTTGAGAAGTAACCAATGTTTGTATATCCAAGTAATTGTGATTATGCTTGATGCGAACCTCAATCGACACGCTTTGAGACCCAAAGTATAAGTAACAGACCTTGACCTAATGATTACAATGGAATCACGAACCGAAGACCTTGACCTAATGATTACAATAGAATCACGAACCGAAGGTATAAAGTTTGAACGCCACAAGGAAGAATCCCTGACAAGTTCAGGGTTCTTGAAAAACTAAAAGAAGAGCAAAGTCTCACCTTTTCTGATTTTTTTATTCAATAAAAATTATCCCCTATTACAATGAGTGCATGTTATTTATATGTCATGAAAAAAAAACTTACTAAATATTAAAATCCATAGAAATATCGACCCAAGGTGCACTAGGTACAGGTAAAGGAGTGTATAATCCATGTGGTAAGACCCTAGATTTGCCCTACAAGTAATGCATCTAGCATAAGATTTCTCCACAACACGTTTCATCTTTGGCAAAAAAAAATGTTCATGTAATACGTCTAAAGTCTTCCTTACACCAAAGTGACCCATTAAACCACCTCATTAAACCACCTCCATGTGCTTCACGCACAAGCAACTCACGCATAGAACTATTAGGCACACAAAGTCTATTCTCTCTAAACAAGTACCCATCTAGTCTATAGAATTAACCAAATGTTGCCTTCTCACATGCTCCATACACACTAGCAAAATCATCGTCATTAGCATACAATTCCTTAACATATTCAAATCCTAATAACTTTGCATTTAAAGTAGAGACGAGAGCATATTTTTTTTATAATGCATCAACCACAATATTTTCCTTACCTTGTTTGTATTTGATTACATAAGGGAAGGTCTCAATGAATTCCACCCACTTGGCATGCCTTCTATTCAACTTACCTTGTCCTTTTAAGTGCTTCAAGGACTCATGGTCGGTATGTATAACAAATTCTTTCGGCCAAAGGTAATGTTGCCAAGTCTCCAATGCTCTGATACCAAATGATGCGAACCTCAATCGACACGCTTTGAGACCCAACAAACAGTATTGGAATAATTGCCCAAGAAAGCTAAAATACAGATTTTGATAAAACCCTGACCCAACGTTTATGAGTGAAACACGAACCAAAAGTATAAGTAACAGACCTTGACCCAATGATTGCAATGGAATCACGAACCGAAGACCTTGACCCAATGATTACAATGGAATCACGAACCGAAGGTATTAAGTTTGAACGCCACGAGGAAGAATCTCTGATAAGTTTACAGTTCTTGAAGAACCAAAAGAAGAGCAAAGCCTCACATTTTTTGAATTTTTTATTCAATAAAAATTATCCCCTATTACAATGAGTGCATGCTATTTATATGTCATGAAAAAAAACTTACTAAATATTAAAACCCTAAATAAAAGTTGATTTGGTTTGAAATTAGCAGATTCAAAATAGGAAAATAGCTAAAAAAACGTTCTAAATAATAAAAGCCTAAAATTAAGGTAGATTTGGCCTGAAATTAGAAGCTCTATAATAGGAAAAATGTCTATTAACTGATATGAAGTTGGAAAGTCAATCAGTCATTAATCCACATCATAAATCACGCCCAATCAAGCCAGATTAGCCTTCAATAGCTTGGATTAAATTTATTACACCTTCATCTTCCTTTAGGCCAAGCTTGGAATGTCCTGCATTATAATCAACCCAAATCTCTTGAATTAGCCCATTAAGTGCCTTTTTGATCTTCTTGGATCTTGCTTTAATAATAAGCCCAACTGGAACATGCAATGGATCCTTGAATGCTTGTTGATTCTCATCAATGCTCCTTTTACATAATAAACTAATATCAAGAATTCCATGAAGATATTTGATCCCATTTCAATGTCTTTGAATTGGTGTAGAATTATATCTTATAAATAAATTCACATAAAAACATTATATTTAAACCTATACATTTTTCAGATACATTAATGCACCAATTACACTACGATATGATACTTCTAGAACAAGTAATTCTTCATTATCTTTTTACAATGAAACAAGTCCTCATTCACTTTAAGTAAACCAATAACTATGAAAAAACTTGATGTATATGATTTATCTATATGAAAGTACTTTATAACTTTCTTTGTATTGTTGACTAATAAACTAACACTCCATTAAAGAAACGCTTGATTTATAGGTCGAGACAAAAAAAAAAAAAATCTAAAGTCATTCATTTCAATTCCTTTTATAGATAATCAATTATTTTTGTTAATTCTTTAAGAGTTTCAACAAGATTCAAATTATCTACATGCATTGCAACATATGCGAATCCAGTTATAGATTTCTTAATGATTACACATTGGGAAAATTGGATTATATATATCCATCAAGACGGTTATACCATATGTGTTTAGATTATTTTAATATATATAAGGATTTTTGTAGCTTAATTAAGTATATGAGGTTTTGAATTATTTGCTTCAATCTTTCAATGATGTTTCTATATATGTGATTACCTAAATATCCATATAGATATGCATTACAATATCCATCATATACATATCTAGTCCTTCTAAAGTTGTTAAACTAATTAAATATTGAAATGTGATTGCGTCCATTATAAAAGAATATGTTTTCCTCATAGTCAACACCCAATTTATACTAGAAACCTTAAGTTATGAGTCACACTTTATATTTTGTGATATAATTTTTTTTATTGAGCTTTTTTATAAATATTCATTTATAATCAACAAACTTAATGACTTCAAGCATTTAGATGACATATTCAAATACTTCTCGTTTTTTCAATGAGTCTAGTTCTACCTATAGATAACTTCTTTCCATTTTAGTCACTCTTTCTTATACCAGCAGCATTTTCTAAATTATATGGTTTTAAGTCCTTAATCACATCTTATAATTATATAAATTAGCTAAACCAAAAACATAAAACATGATTATCTTATTCCTTTTTCCTTTATTTAATGAGGGGAGATAGAAATTAGAAATGAATTATAAAAAATTATTATTGTAAGTAAAAACTTGATATAAAAATAGTTTACGTGTCAATGAATCTTTTGAATGCAATTTCAATAATTCATTTATGATATGAACATATTTTCCATGTCCCATTGAGTGTCACGACACATTGTAATTAAACATAAATTTTTAAAATTCATAAAAAGGCATTATGATGTTCACATGCATAAATTTGGTCTATGTTCATCACGAATATAATATCTTTCTACTAACATTTATTTATTTTTATTTATTTTTTTAAAAAAAAAAAGAAGAAGAAAGGGAGTAAGAATAGTAAAATTAGAGCCATTTTATTAACATAATTGGGTACATTGTAACTAAGCTTGAGCCGATCAACATACCGAAATTTGCTTCAAATATTGTTCTTCCATGCCTTGAGGATGACAATTTCTTATTGATTTGGTTTGTTGCGTTGACCAAATCAATTTCCCACGTCATAAAAAGACCATGACTTGTCAATCCTTCCTTCACGATAAAAAATAAAGGGCTTCTAGATACAACCTCCTTGTCTTTCTATATATATATATTAAAAAAAAGGAAGCGTGATTGACTCTAATAATAACAAATTCAAACAAAAGATATTTGAAATGTGAAAGTCTTTATATTAAAATTAGAAATCATGTGATTTTACAAATCAGCTTTCAAATTTTCAGTTTTTTATTTAGAGATATTTTTTTGAAAAAAAAAAAATCAATGGAAGAAGGAATAAAACTAGTAAATTAAATTTTGATTTTTTTTTTCTTTCATTAAATCAAATTTATTTTAAGGTTATGTTTAGTTCAATAGAAAGTACTAAAAAAAAAAAAGAAAAAAATAATAAAAAATTTGATTTTCTCACATTTAGTTGTCCTCTAAAAAGATTTTATTTTTAAAAGTTAAATATAATTAAAATTAGTTAAAAATTTATATATTTTTAAATTATTTAATTTTATATTAATGAATTAAAATAAATAAAATGAGTTTGAATGACAAATAAAAATAATTTATCTATTTTAACTCTATTTTTTAATTTTTAATTTTTCTTTTTTATTTGTATATATTTTCTCTCAAATTTTACAAGAACCAAACTTAGGTGGTGTTTATTTTTTTGGTTTTTTGCTTAAAACAATTTAGCTTTAAAATTTAGGTTGTTTGTTTTTCTACTTTTTCATGACTTATTATAAATTTTTTACTAAATAGAAAAAACCAAAATATGTAGTTTTTTCTAAATAGAAAAAATAACATATTAGTTTTTTTTACTTTTTAATACTTAATAAAAATAAAATATTATAAAAACAAACAACCTAATATTTAACACTATTAAACATTAAGGTTCTATTTAAAATTAAATAAAAAAACAAACATCACTTTAGTCTAAAAAACCAATATGTAGCTCCACCATTAAGAGAAATTCTTAAAATAATTTATGAAGTTGGTTTTACCAAATTTTACTTTTTGCATAAGATTAAAAATATATTATACCTTATCATGTTCAATAAAATAATTATGTTACATTTGGTTTTTAAAAATAATAAGTAAATAAAAAAATACATTTTTATATTTAATTTTATTATAAAAATACAAAAATTTATTTGAATATAGAAAGAATTTATTAATTTTAAATATATTTTTATTCTCTTCCCATTTTCTCCTTTATCATTTTTCCTTAATTTAAAAAAAATATAAATATAGGAAATGACGGCTATAAAGTGTTCGTAAGAATGCTACCAACTTTTGTCAGTACGGTGATAATATATTAATATTAGAATGTGAGAGGAAGGTGATTGCAATTTGCAAGTACAAATTTTCAACATTTTCATTCTGAAGACTGAAGTTGGTCTACTGGTGTAATTTCCTAGGCGTATGAATTTCGTACAAAAATACCCAGCGTTATGATTTCATCTTACTTACCACCGTCACAATTGTTATTGTTTTCTGTGCCTCTCCAATTAAAGGAGGCTCCAAGACATACCCCAATTCCTTACGGACTTCGTTTACTTAGCCTCTAAGTTATCAAACTATTTACTTGGCCTTTAAGTCATCAAACTATCCAACAAACCATTTTAAACCAAAATGGAATTTTGTTATAAAATCTCTTTTACTTTAATTAAATAAAAAATGTAAACATTTCCATCCTTGTTATGTAAAACAGTGATGTGAATGAGATGGATTTTTTTGGAATAATTAACCATCATACCTAACTCTTAATAGAATCCAACATTCCCCACAAGTCAGGCAGGTGTCCTCCTTCTCCTAATAATAATCAGACTATTGATTACATCTTTATCTCTATTGAATATTTGTCATGCATTTGAGGAAGAGCAACAAATAATATTATGGTCTTCCCACCTACCATAAGAGGAGGTGGCACCAAGAGATGTTCAATCTCTTAATCTTATCTCATCTTTGTTTTAATATTTCCCTTACAAATCTATTCTTTCTTAGTTTGGAATTTTCAATTATCTCAATTTTGACTATTTTTTAATTTCATGGAAAATATGTACCAAGATTTGATTCCAATGCAATATCTTAATTTGAAATTTTCAATTATCACAATTTTGAATATTTTATTTTTCAATTTCTATTCTCCTTTAATCCCGAGTATACGGTGAAACATATGTATATGTGAGATTCCTCCTAATGATTTCATTTACTTTTTCATTTATGTAAATGTTGGATAAAAGAATCAATTTCTAAGGTTATGCTAAGTTCTAGAAAATTTAAGGGAAAATGTGAGTGAAAGAAAATAGAGAGGAAAAGTAGGAAGGAATAAATAAATAAATAAATAAATTATTTTTATATGTTTATTTAAACTCGTTTAGCTTATTTTTCCCCATTACATTAAGATTAAATAATTTCAAATTGCATAAATTTATAACAAATTTTAATTATATTTGAATTATTTTTTTTTGGTATTTTTCATAATAAAACCAAATATAAGAAAACCATTTTTTTAATATTTTTTTTTATTTCCCTAGTACTTTTTAAGAACCAAACAATAAGGGAGAAAAATAGGAGTCACTTTTAAAATTTGTTTGATCACGTAAAATTTTTAAATTATTTAAAAATTTTTATAAACCATTTAGTAATAGAAATGTAACTAATAACTTATAGCAAAATATTATTGTAAAATAAAAGAAGAAAAAAAAATTGAAAGAGAAACAAATTATAATATTCAGAATAATCTTTCTATTGTAGGCTTCCTTTTATAGAAAGTCAAGATGAGATTTACAACACATTTGAAATAATCATCTATATCAAAAATGGGCAAATCATCACATTTGATGGAATAGTACTTACGAAATATTATAAAGATATATAATATTACCGTAATATAATTAAAATTGATTAGATAAATCTTCTTGAATAATATTACTTTTAAAATTTGCAACATGATTATCTTTGATTTTTCTTAATATTAAGACTATAGAAGAATCATAATGAAATTAAATTTTACAACTACTTAAAAACATAATTATTTCATAGTAATTAGAAGTGACTTCTATGTTTAAAAAAAAAATTGAAATAATGTTTTTAAAATAATTATTTGCTAACCATAGATATAGACTAGGAGATGATATATTATCCTCAAGAAAAAAAATAAAATCAAACCCATAAGGCTATGTTTGGTTTTGAAAAATGTGTGAAAAAAATGTTAGAGAAAAAAAAAAAGAAAGGATAAGTTCGAGGGAAAGAAAAAATGAAAAAAAATAAAAAATAGATATAAAATCAATAAATTATTTTATATGCTACTTCAAACTTATTTTACTTATTTTCCTTTTCAATACGAAGATTAAATAATTAAAAAAATGTATAGATTTTTAACTAATTTTAATTATATTTATTTTTTTCATATATATATATATATTTATTTATTTTTTAGCCAGATATGGTTACTGCTAGGGTCACAACTCATCTAGAATTATGTTTCCTTTTGAGGTAATGGGAATTCCAAATGGGATTCCTAGATATATTTGAAAGAAGTTTGATAAGAAAGAGTGATCCAGTTGATGCGAGCTCCACTGCACGGTTTTGCTTTCTGGTTTGATGTCGAATTAAATGGGTTTGTAGGATTTTTATTTTTTATCTATTTCCTGCTAGTGGCTGATTCCATTACCTTGCCCATGTCATTATTTTTCAATACCCACTCATCAATCTTCATGCAAAAGCTGTTTGCTCAGGTGGTGGAAAAAAATAATGTAAAATGGGTTTATGGCCATTACACTGGAGACGTGCACTTAAAGATCACCACATTCCATATTTCTTTTATTATTTCTTCACGTTTTGGATATCAAAGTAATTCTCTAATATTCCGATTTTGAAATTTAATTTTCCGGTGTTTCATCCTTAAAATAATTTTTTGGGTTTCCACTTTTCGAAATTTAATTTTCCGGCGTTTCATCCTTAAAATAATTTTTCGGGTTTCCAATTTTCGAAATTAAATTTCCGACATTCCATCCTTAAAATAATTTTTCGGGTTTTCACTTTTTGAAATTTAATTTTCCGGGCGTTCCATCCTTAAAATAATTTTTCGGGTTTCCACTTTTCGAAATTTAATTTTCCGGCATTCCATCCTTAATAATTTTTCGGGTTTCCAATTTTCGAAATTTAATTTTCCGCCATTCCATCCTTAAAATAATTTTTCGAGTTTCCACTTTTCGAAATTTAATTTTCCAGCGCTCCATCCTTAAAATAATTTTTTCGGGTTTCCACTTTTCAAAATTTAATTTTCCGACATTCCATCCTCAATAATTTTTCGGGTTTCCAATTTTTGAAATTTAATTTTCCGACATTCCATCCTTAAAATAATTTTTTAGGTTTCCAGTTTTCGAAATTTAATTTTCCGACATTCCATCTCTAAATAATTCTTCAATTTTCTAATTCCCAAGTTCACTTCCCAATTTTCACAATTATTTACCTAATCATTATTACTATGATTCCATTTATTTATTTATTCACTTATTCATTTATTTAAAATCTCATTTCTAAATAACTCTTCAAATTTTCAATCTCCAAAATTCCACTATTCACGTTCATTCGTTTTAAACATTATTTTTGTTATTATTATTATTATTTCATTTATTTATTTATTCATTTCTTTTAAAAATTCCAATTATTAAAGTTAAATTCTTCAAAAATCTGACTTTCGAATTTAATTTTCAATCTAAAAAATTCAACTATTCACGTTTATTCGTTTAAACATTATTTTTGTTATTATTATTATCATTCCATATTTATTTATTTATTTCTTTTAAAAATTCAAATTATTAAGGTTCAATTCTTCAAAAATGTGACTTTCGAATTTAATTTTCAATTTAAAAATTTTCACTATTTACGTTCATTATTTTAAACATTATTTTTGTTAATATTATTATTATTCCATGTTTATTTATTTATTTATTTTAAAATTTTCAATCATTAAAGTTTAATTATTCAAAAATCTTACTTTCGAATTTAATTTTCAATCTAAAAAATTCCACTATTCAAGTTCATTTGTTTAAACATTATTATTATTATTATTATTATTATTATTATTCCATATTTATTTATTTATTTCTTTTAAAAATTTAAATCATTAAAGTTCAATTCTTGAAAAATCTGACTTCTGAATTTAATTTTCAATCTCAAAGATTTCACTATTCACATTCATTCGTTTAAATATTATTCTCATTATTATTATTATTATTCCATTCATTTATTTTACAAATTCCAATAATTAAAGTTCAAAATTTTAAAATTCCGTTTTCCAAATTTAATTTTCAATTTAAAAAATTTCATTATTCACATTCAGCTGTTTAATGATTATTTTCGTTATTATTATTATCCCGTTCATTTATTTATTCACTTATTCATATATTTAAAATCTCTATCTCCAAATAATTTCTCAAAATTTCAATCTCTAAATTCAATCTCCAATCTCTAAAATTCTATTTTTTTTGCAATTATTTACCTAATCTTTTATTATTTCATCATTATTATTATTCCATTCATTTATTTATTCACTTATTTGTTTATTAAAATTCCGTCTTTAAATAATTCTTCAAAATTCCGATTCCCAAATTTAGTTCTCTGAAATTCCAATTCCTTCCAAATTTAATTTCTAAAATTCTCATTCTTATATTTAATTTCTAAAAATCCAATTTTCAAATAATCTCTAAGACTTCAATTTTCAAATAAATTTCAAAAATCCAGTTTTCCCTCTAACAGTTTTTAATTTCTATTTGGTGACACATATGATATGTTTTGTACTCTTTATTATACACTAACTCCATTTTTATGATAGCGCATTGCTCGTTCGTGGCCTAGGTACGCATCCCTTCCCATTCCGGTCATTCTCTATGCATGTTTTGATTCCCATGTGTGCATGGTCGATTTGAGTATCCGTTGATTTTCCTATTGTTCGTCACGTTAGCTTTATTTTATTAGTAGAGACCCGATTTTAGGAATTTAGAAGGGTGCTACGGTCTTTACCGTACCTTCCTGATGAGTAACCTGACCCCCGAGCCTGATCCGGGAAATAAGGAATCACACTTAGGGTTTTCTTTTTTATTTTGTTTACCCTTTTAAAAATAAAACAAAAATAAGTGGCGATTCCAAGTCATTTTTTTTTTTAAATAAATAAAATCATTTTTAAACAAAAATCGAACTTGCCATCGAGTGAAAAACGCATGAGCCACTTTTCAAGAACCAAACAACAAGGAGGAAAAATAGGAGTCACTTTTTAAATGTGTTTGATCACGTAAATTTTTTAAATCATTTAAAATTTTTTATAAACCATTTAGTAATAGAAATGTAACTAATAACTTATAGCAAAATATTATTGTAAAATAAAAGAAGAAAAAGAAATTGAAAGAGAAACAAATTATAATATTCAGAATAATCTTTCTATTGTAGGCTTCCTTTTATAGAAAGTCAAGATGAGATTTACAACACATTTGAAATAATCATCTATATCAAAAATCGGTAAATCATCACATTTGATGGAATAGTACGTACGAAATATTATAAAGATATATAATATTACCGTAATATAATTAAAATTGATTAGATAAATCTTCTTGAATAATATTACTTTTAAAATTTGCAACATGATTATCTTTGATTTTTCTTAATATTAAGAGTATAGAAGAATCATAATGAAATTAAATTTTACAACTACTTAAAAACATAATTATTTCGTAGTAATTAGAAGTGACTTCTATGTTTAAAAAAAATTTGAAATAATGTTTTTAAAATAATTATTTGCTAACAATAGATATAGACTAAGAGATGATATATTATCCTCAAGAAAAAAGAAAAAATCAAACCCATAAGGCCATGTTTGGTTCCGAAAAATGTGTGGAAAAATTTTAGGGGAAAAAAAAAAAGAAAAGATAAGTCGAGGGAAAGAAAAAGTGAAGAAAAAAAAATATATATGTAAAATCAATAAATTATTTTATATGCTACTTCAAATTTATTTTACTTATTTTCCTTTTCAATATGAAGATTAAATAATTAAAAAAATGTATAGATTTTTAACTAATTTTAATTATATTTATTTTTTTTCATATATATATATATATATATATATATATATATATATATATATATATATATCATGTTAAAACCAAACATGAAAAAAAAAAGTTTTCTTAATTTTTTTTTTCTTTTTTCCTTATTACTTTTAGAAGCCAAAGATAGCCTAAGAGTTTAGTCAATTATAAATTCCTCTTATAAGATAGTAATATGATAGAATTTAAAAACTAAACTCAATTTACCAAACCCCAATACTTTTTTGCCTCTTTACATTTTATTAATAACTAAGAGCATCACTAAAATCTAGATAGTATCAACTAAGAGGGTACAAAATCACGATTTAATCAAATCTTCCTTAAAATTGAGAAAGAAATATAAATTGTAAATTTGTGAAAACAAAGAGATTATGAAATATAATTCAAGATATTTTTTTTTTTTGGTATTGTAAACTTTTTTTTTTTTTTAATTAGCATGATTCAAATTATAAACTTTATCCAATAGATTTAATACTTCTCAATAATGAAGAAAAATTAACATAGATTTTAGCTAGTACAAAAATGTTAATATCATTGTTTTCATAACTTCTAGTTATGAATGGTAATATATAATTTCTAAATATGTATAATTTAATTTGTATAAAAATGTTAATATTCTTGTTTTCATAACTTTTGGTTATACATAATAATTATATATCTTCTGGCTATATATAATTTTAATTTGTATCGTACAAATTCTAGTTATATGAGTTTTAATGTTGTTTTTCTTTTACTTTGCTTTACGCTATCAATAATAGAAAATTGATTTATATTCTAATAATATAAAAAAGGGTAATTATAACTATAATATAAAAAAAATTGATAATTATAATTATTATAGAAAATAACATAAATTATTTCATGACGTAACTTATCATGAAATTGATGTAGGGGTTGTCAAAGTATTTCTCATGAAATTTGATGGAGAAATATTTGAAGTAGATAGTAAATCTTCTCCTTATTCTACTTGAATCAGGTAATTGCAGAGAATGGTAGAAGTAGAAGTTTTCAAATGTTGGGCTCAAGCTATAACGTGGTGTAAAGATAAAAGAAAATTGAAAGAGAAACAAATTGCAATGCTCAAAATAATCTTTTCATTCCTTTAATAGGTCTACTTTATAGAAACTTAAAGAGATTCACCATAACTTTTGAGATAATTATCCACAAGTTCCTACATCCTAACAAATTTCCATAATAAACCCATTATTGATAACAATTTTAAATTTTTATAACTTTTTTATTCCATTTTTGTTATATTTTATAAAATAAAAAAATTTATTATAAAATTTAAATTCTTCTAAATTAAAATATATATTTTTAAAATTCAAACACTTCGTTTAAATTAAAATATTTTATTATTAATTTATTGATGCAATAAAATCAAATTTCTAAAAAGCTATCTATTTTAATTGATTATTAGATTCACTTGTAATGAATTTCTTTTAAAATAGAAACTTTCATTTTTATTCATTTTTAATTCTTTAATATAATAATATTAAAATCCTAAATAATCTCTATTTAATCTCTTTTTAAGAGTTTCTTTTTCTTGTTATTTATTTTTTTATCATTATGTACATATTTTAATATTTTTTTGTTTATTTTAATATAATAGAATTAGAATTATAAACAAATTATATTTAATTGATTTATAAGAATTAATTTTTCATTAAAAGATTCTGATTTTTTTTTTCATACCCTACCTTTACAAAGAAAAAAAAAGAGAAGAAGAAAAAATTTACAACTTTTTTATGTTATTTATTTATTTATTTATTTTATATTTTCTATCATTATGCATATATTGTGACAGTTGTTTTTATTTCCTTAATATAGTAAAATTAGAATTCTAAGTATTTGATTGATTTATAAAAATATTTTTTCATTAAAGGAATTTAATTAAAAGGTTCCAAAATCTCTAATTAAAAAAAAAAAATTATAAGGTACAATAAAAGAATTTTTTAGGGAAAACTGCGTTTTGGCCCGCCTATTTGGGCGTAATAGCTTTTTCATAACCCAAGTTTTCATAACCCAAAATATGTCCACTGTTGCCCAAAAAAATATCCCTTTCATGCACTATCCACTGTTTTATAATTTCATTTCCAAAATTACCCCTCCAGCCTTCCAGCAGCCATCTCCCTCTCCACGTCACGGGTTGTGCTTTTAATAAATAAACACAAAAATCTTAAACAAGTTAGCAAAACCCACGCAAAGTCCTTAGCTTCTTTCTCTTCTCTCTCTTTTCTCTCTATTGTGTGAATTTCTCAGTGAAAAATCGAATAATCGATTCATGCGTGTCTCCGTACTATTGATCTGCAAATTTCTTCAGATAAAGCCCACGTGAGAGGGAAAATGAAAGGAAGAAATTGAAAAGAGAGGATATGGATATAGAAATCATAATAAAGGCCTGTTTGGGATTGACCACGATAAAATTGCTGTAGAAATTACTTTTAAGAGAACGAATTAGTGTTTTGGATATTAAATATGTGGGTTACAAGTAACTGATTGGAGACAACATCTTCTGAAAGTGCCTTTCATTGCCAGGGATTCTTCTTTTTTTTTTTGAGCTGGTTGTGGAGCTTGCTTTCTGCAAAGGGAGGAGGCAACAAAAGGTCAGTGGGTAATTTTGCACTGAATCAGAAACGAATACAATCTACAGGTGTTTATCATGCATACCGATTTTGATTTCTTTGTTTTTACACGGATCCTGTTCTTCGGAGGTTTTAATTTGTATATCCGAACCATCCAATGGTGAGTAGTGAACACCTTCATTGATTATAAACCATGGAAAGTTAATCAGAACAGACATGGGACTTTATAGGGAAAATAAAGACATGTCTCTAGGATTCCTGTATGGCAAGTTTAAATACATGCCATTTGGATGGGCCGTCCAACACTAACACTAACAAGTCAACATTCTCTTAACTCACATTACAAAGACATGTCTCATGGACTATTTGGACCTTCCATGGAAATTAAACAAATCCAAGCTGTTTCCAATATTCACCACAATAAAGCCATAAAGAAAAGTAAACTTTCAACCAAATGCAAATTCACCAATAATGTGAGACCATCAAGTGAGATTCAACTTAAATGTTAGTCTATTGCCAATCAAGACAAATAGTTGGAATCTCAAATGGAACAAAGCTTGAAACTAGTGTACCAACAATACACCAACAATAAGAACCCAAAGGAGACATACTTAGAATCCATATTACAAGCAACCAACAAATCACCAGATAATCAGGTTCCTTGATGTGAGGGAATACCCCCCCTCCTATGCAAACCATCCACAGGAACTTATTAATGTCATCACTCGGATATCCAACAAGACCTTAAAACTAGGCAGCACATCAGAGTGTAGTGATTATATTTTTTTTATCGAGATGATCTCAGAAAACAACTAAGAAACCAACATCCGAAGACAACAAGAACATATTTTACATCCAAGGAGTTAAAGTTTACCTTAAGGTAGTACCTACGGTCCTTTAAGGTAGTACCTGAAAGCCAGTAAGGTAGTACCAAAGGGCCCTTAAGGTAGTACCTAAGCTACAGTAGCAAAAAACCATTGGTGGACCACTTGATGAATGAAGAGAACCACATGATGGGATGCTCTAAAGGTCACCAAAGAAGACTCGAGGCTTGGGAGAGGTTGAGTCCAAGTTTACCTTAAGGTAGTACCTAGGGTCCCTTAAGGTAGTACCTGAAGGCCACTAAGGTAGTACCTAAAGGCCATTAAGGTAGTATCTAAGCAACAGTAGCAAAAAACCATTGGTGGACCACTTGAGGACTCAAGAGAAGCATATAATGGCATGGTCTAAGGGTCACAAATGAAGACCCGAGGCTTGGGAGAGGTTGAGTTGAAGTTTAACTAAGGTAGTACCTAGGGTCCCTTAAGGTAGTACCTCAAGGCTACTAAGGTAGTACCTTAAGGCCACTAAGGTAGTACCTAAGGAACAGTAGAAAAAAACCATTGGTGGACCACTTGAGGACTCAAGAGAAGCATATAATGGCATGGTTTAAGGGTGACAAAGGAAGACCCGAGGCTTGGGAGATGTTGAGTTGAAGTTTAGCTAAGGTAGTACCTAGGGTCCCTTAAGATAGTACCTCAAGGCCACTAAGGTAGTACCTTAAGGCTACTAAGGTAGTACCTAAGGAACAGTAGCAAAAAACCATTGATGGACCACTTGAGGACTCAAGAGAAGCAAATAATGGCATGGTCTAAGGGTCACAAAGGAAGACCTGAGGCTTGGGAGAGGTTGAGTTGAAGTTTTGGTAAGGTAGTACCTAGAGGCCCTTAAGGTAGTACCTGAAGGCCACTAAGGTAGTACCTAAAGGCCATTAAGGTAGTACCTAAGGAACAGTAGAAAAAAACCATTGGTGGACCACTTGAGGACTCAAGAGAAGCATATAATGGCATGGTCTAAGGGTCACAAAGGAAGACCCGAGGCTTGGGAGAGGTTGAGTTGAAGTTTTGGTAAGGTAGTACCTAGGGGCCCTTAAGGTAGTACCTGAAGGCCACTAAGGTAGTACCTAAAGGCCATTAAGGTAGTACCTAAGGAACAGTAGCAAAAAACCATTGGTGGACCACTTGAGGGCTCAAGAGAAACATATAATGGCATGGTCTAAGGGTCACAAAGGAAGACCCAAGGCTTGGGAGATGTTGAGTTGAAGTTTAGCTAAGGTAGTACCTAGGGTCCCTTAAGGTAGTACCTGAAGGCCACTAAGGTAGTACCTAAAGGCCATTAAGGTAGTACCTAAGCAACAGTAGCAAAAAACCATTGGTGGACCACTTGAGGACTCAAGAGAAGCATATAATGGCATGGTCTAAGGGTGACAAAGGAAGACCCGAGGCTTGGGAGATGTTGAGTTGAAGTTTAGTTAGGTAGTACCTGAAGGCCACTAAGGTAATACCTAAAGGCCATTAAGGTAGTACCTAAGCAACAGTAGCAAAAAACCATTGGTGGACCACTTGAGGACTCAAGAGAAGCATATAATGGCATGGTCTAAGGGTCACAAATGAAGAATAGAGGATTGGGAGAGGTTGAGTTGAAGTTTAGCTAAGGTAGTACCTAAGGTCCCTTAAAGTAGTACCTGAAGGCCACTAAGGTAGTACCTAAAGGCCATTAAGGTAGTACCTAAGCAACTTAAAAGCAAAACCACTGTATTTGATAATCTCTGCCATAATGCTTCCTACCTTACAGAAATGCTAAATTTAGCTAAACAATGGGGATGGACTGGCAATGACACTGAAACTCATCTGGGAAAACTTCTGAAGCAGATTATCGATGAGAGTGACCCTAAATTACCATTTGGATACATCAAATTGGATGAGGTTTACTTGCAAATAACATAATTTTGTGTTTTAGATTCTTGATTTGGTTGTGAATTAATTCTCAGGCTCTGTTGCATGGCTTGGAAATTGAATGCAATTTCATTATTGATTTTCCTCTTATGTTCCTAGGTAGCAAGCCGTGCAAAAATAAACTCTCCTCCCCTCAGGACCATGATGAGCGCCCTGAACAAGGTATCCTCCTAGTGTTCTCTTTTAGAGGCTTTTCAATTGTCATTAGCCAAGAAATAGAGTCAGGTGTTTTTTTTTTTGTTGCCTGATCCAGATGATGTTTACTTGCACAAGTCTTTTGGTCTAAAAACTCATCAAGCCCCACCTTAGGAGAATGGGAAAAATATAAGGGGAAATTATAATATGGTATGGCATTTTATTGTTCTATAGAAGCTGATCACTCCCAATTGAAGTTGGAGATATTTGCTATGGTCTGGAGCTCCAACAAATGGTTTACAGAAACTGATGCAGTCCATCTGTTGGATTTGGTTGTTGCAGGAGGGATATGCTGTTAGCAGGTCACACATTGCCTCCAACGCAATTAAGACAAACTGCCCAATGGCAGTCTGCATTAGGATTGCAAAGGAACTTCAGCAATGTTGAGCGATTTGAGACCAAAATGGACATTCTGCTACCTCGACCCTTCTGGGGAAAGCTGCATCTAGCTACCTTGCCCAGCAATAGATGGTTTTATCCTTGTGCCCATCAAAGGATGGATAAACTAAACCAACTTCATCTATTACTGCAATCCACCATACACCATCTGCTTTTGTACTTGAGGAATTGATTGATGAAAATTGTTGGAATCAATTTTCATTCAGTGTTAGCATCTTAACTTAACCGAGTCCCTAGCCAGGTTGTGGCAGAGGAGGGAGAATTCGATCAATGGAAAATGAATGTGAATCTCACCTCGCAAAGATGAAACCGGAGGCTGAAAATTCAGTGAAGAAGATGCAATTCATTTGTATTTAACTGAAAATTTCTGACACTGAAGGTCACAATTCTTTTAAATGGTACGGGACTCACCCCTTGATTTGAGATTGTAGGCTACAGCCACTTTCAACGCCGGGCCATATGCTATTTGGAGCCAGTTGTCTTAAGTTAGACTTTTAACGAGGATTTTGCTTACACCGTACAGCTCGTAAGCACCTAAGCCCCAAAAATATCAAACCAGTAACAGATTCATTTCCTCTTTCCTCTGCTCAGCTGCGTGATCCAGATGCATTAAAACCAAATGGACCTTGAAGATGACAGCTAATGTATGAGCATTCAAGTAAAACCCAAGCATAAAATTTGAGTATCTGCTACTGGCTGCTTGGGCCATCCGGCAAAGTACCAAAAAAGCACTGAACCTAACTTTGAAATGCTGCCAGGGAAATAATCATCCTCCATCTTCCAATCTACACCCTATTAAGCAAAAAGAACAAAATTTCCCAACAGAGCTATGAAGTTTGAGGAAGTTAATCACCACTCTTTAGGTTCAAAGGGCATCAACGCCATATTGAAAGAAATGAGGGGAAAATGATAATAGAGTTTACACTGCTAATCCAATGCAGCTCTAAGGTAATAAATACCCTTTTAGTAGAAATGCAGGCATCGTATTTGAATTCAGGGTTTCACCTAAGCTGCCAGAACCCAATGATTGAGGTCCCATAGGGGAGCAAATTTCAACTCAAAATTATAGGATTTGATTCAAAGATAGTTAAAAAAATGAAATTCATTCTCATGTCTCAATTTTCATTTTCCTGATACTACATTAATACTCAAAAGCATTAAACAGCAAAAGTTAAACCTTCCATCATAATCAAAATCTCCCAAACCAAGAAAAACAAAAACAAATGGCCTCAAAAGTTCTGAAAATTTCAGGTAACTGTTTGAAAGCAGAATGACCGAGGAAATCAACTTCTTTTTATCAGGTGCGAACAGGAGCTCCTCCAGCAGGACGAGGGGCTTGACCAGGCTTTGGCATATCATCCTGAAAAAGAAAAACAGAAATTGACTCAAGTACATGCAGAAGAAAATAAACTAAGAAAACTCAAACATTTCAAATAAATATAGTCATTAACGACACCAATTTATGTTTAACACTTTGCAAAAAATACATATCACCAATTTCTGTTTGACACTTTGAGACAAACACATAGAACATATTACAAGCATGCAAGCTGGAATGGAATATGGTTTATCATAGCACCCGCTACCCACTTGGCACATACTGTATATGGGAACAAATACATAGAATCGGTGGTTCTTTGCATAGGTTTCCATTAAGAAAAGTTACACAAGAGGCAATGCACAGTGCATAGCTTTCTATTCACAATTCTTTATACAACAAAGGTCTACGCATAGTGTTTGATTTATCAAACTTCATACGGTATTACAAAACACTTCCTTCTCTTACTAACAGTTCCACCAACACTGATTTCCAACCTTGCCCAACACCAGTTTAAGCATTTACACAAGAATACCATAATTTAATTTATAAAACAATCGTGCATCAAACAAAGGGTTGGTATGCATTGTTCGTTTCTATTTGTAATCCTCTCATGAAAATAAAATTCGAGGCTAAAATAATACAAATGTCCAGTAGAGTAAGCTCACAAACATGCAAATATTACATTACTCACAGGTCTAGATCCTAGGACAGTGCACACATCATAAAACATTTCCCTAACTTGTTCATATTAATATCATACATGGGAAATGACATTTGCTTTCAAGTTCTTTCCATCCAACAAATCTGCTGGGTTATGCTGTCCTAAATTTGAGATTGCAGGTATATGCAAATATAATGAATCCAAAAATAAAAATTCAATTAATCTCAACTCTCAATGTAATTTATTTTCCCTAGTTTTCAAACCCATTGAATGTCAAGAGCATAGCCAGTCTTGCATAACTCCATGAACACAGGTTAGGGAGAAAGTGTTGAAGTATGATCAGAGCTAATTCTAAAACAAACAAATTCATTTTTGATCAGACAGGCAGATAGAACAAGATGTTTATTCCAAGTTGTTGATTATCAATGCTAATCCCACTTTCAAAGAGCTGAGTTTAATAGAACCATCAAGGTTCATGCCTCATTTTGTACAGAATATACATTGGACTTGTACCAATCATTTATTTTGAATCAATACAAATTTATTTTATTCGCTCTTTGTCTTTCCTTTTGATTTGCAAGCTGTGAAATTTGTTCATACAAAATGGATTGATGGGCCACTTACCTAGTGCACAGATGGACCAATGGGCACTAATCTAACATCTATCCATTTATTTTTCGTAAAGTTAAGTATGTTTATTGTTATAGTTGCTAACATTTGAATCCATAGTTGTCATGTGCCTATTTTCCAAAGAGAGATTCCCCATTGCACATTTGTGACAAAGAAGCCTCCAAAACCAGTTTTAATGCCACCCCTAGTCCTATCACTCTTTAAATAAGACAAATTTTAACATTAACTTTCTGTCAGGAGACATATTCCAACTAACCAACTGAAGCCCAGAAGGAGATCCCAGAAAATATAATTATTGAGATGCCTATCCTGATTCTTGTACTCATGGATGTTTTCCACAAATCAATACAAGCAATTCAATTGCCTTGCTTACATTTGAATCATTCTACTAGCACCATTTCGATGCCATTGAAGAAAAACTATGCATGATCGTTTCATTCATTTGCACACATAAAAGCAACAACCACATTTCAAACAAGTTAGGACAGAACACATACCATGAACACCCTCACCAGTGAGGGCGTTGAGAGAGGCTGCTAATGTGGAAACCAAGGTTTTTCCTTCCCCCGTTTTCATCTCAGCAATGGACCCATCACCCTTGGCAGCTTCACCAACGTATTGAGTTTGGTCGACATCTTCTTAAGTGATGCTTCCATCACTGCCCAGAATACACCTGGTGAAATTAAACAAAGATTCAATAATAGAATGACTTCTTGAGATGGTACATTGAACATCGTATATTCCAGAACTAAAATAAGCAGCAACATAGGAAAAAGCAAATACCTCAACAACAATTCCCAAGTAATCTATGAATGTTGGAATCTTGCCTTTTGCAAACAGTCCATATATATCTGTAATCCAACAATGAGAAGTTGAGAATGGGAAAAGAAGAAGGGACAGGGCAGAAATTTCAAAGCTGACATACAATACATAATGAAAAAGCTAAAAATCATTAATGCTTATTGTAAATAACAAAGGTTTCTTCTTGTATGTTTTAACAGGAAGAAGTTAAAGTCACTTATGTTTGTAAATAAGTATCACAACAAAATAAACATTTTATATAGGTAACAATTTTTTCCCCCCCTGAAAATGAAATTGGAAACCTACCAGCATCCCACCCCAACACTTTGCTACTTGAACCAAGTATCAAGGGTTATGACAAGTGGCAACATAATAAGCATTTAAGACAACTTTTGAGAAGCAAGAACCAACAAGAAATAATCTCGTAGCTAATATAAACAAATCTGAATAAAATTACAGCATATAATTTCAAATTAAATAATTAAAATTGTATTTTTGTAATGATGAACCTTAACAAATTTAAAATAAATATATCTTATCAAAGAGTATCATAGTCCAATGGTAGCAGTGATTGAACCCAACCCACGGTTTTCATTTAATAAAAATTAAGATGGATAAGAACCCAAGCTTTCGATTTTTCACTGAGAAATTCACACAACAGAGAGAAAAGAGAGAGAAGAGAGAGAAGCTAAGGACCCTCCATTTGGCACAAAGTAAGAAAACCTTATTTGCTGTTTGATGTGAAGCTCTATGCATTCAAAAAAGGAAAAACAAATTATAAACTTAATTTAAAAATAAAAAATAAAAAACAGCTCTCTAGGTGGCAGGAGAGGTGGGTTTTGGTTCAAATAGCTTATACTGCCTCTGGCATCTGTTCTTGAATTCTCCAACTTTGTCTCCCAAACATGTCCTAATTCCCAACAGCTCATATTGCCACACCTACTCATTAGGGTTTGCATCAGTTTCCATTAACATTTAACTAAAAAGAGTTTAAATCAAGGTTAAACAAAATCAACCTTCCCACAGAGCAGAAGTTACATAGATATTCGAGAAAATCAGTCATGTCACAAACTAAGCATCTAATCACACAGCAGAAGTTCAGAAGTTCAGCTTTCCTCAATCCAACCAGCTTTGAATACATGTTTATAGGCTTATATAATCTGCTCCTTACCACCTTTAAACAAAACCCTTGAACGAATTAAACCAAAAAACCCAGAAAAAAAAAAAACAAAAAAAATAAGAAGCACCACAGAAAATTAGGATTACAATCAATCAATCCACACAAAGTGCTAAAAAAACATTAATAAACAAACACCCAACATAAAAACAGCAAGCTTTTATTAAAAGAACACAAAAACAAATAAAATAAAAACATACCCACAACTTTATCTTACCTCAAGAACCGAATCCAAGAGCGAAAAAAGAGTTTAAAAATTCAATCAAGGTCAAACAAAATCAACCATCCCACAGAGCAGAAATTACATAGGTATTCAAGAAAATCAGTCATGTCACAAACTAAGCATCTAATCACACAACAGAAGTTCAGAAATTCAGCTTTCCTCGGGTGCTAAATTGCAATTAAAAATAAAAACAATAATTAATTGTCAATCTCAAGAGAACCTAAATCCCAAAAATTAGGCCAGAAACCTAAATTACGTGCACTGAATAGTTCCAGATGCATGAAATCAATGAAAAAAAATTACCAAACAAAAATAGTAATCAGGAAAGACCAAGTAAAGAATACACAAAAATGTACATATTTATCGTTTGTTCGTGTGGTCGCCGGAAGAAAAAAAAGGGGAATAAAGAACAAAGCTCGAGATTTACAGCTGCGCCTAAACATTTGTTCTCTTTCATTGCAAAGAAACCAACAACAATACAAAAAAAAATAATCATATAAGTTTCGCCTCATATTTTCCTCATTTACCTCAGTTTTCTGAGCAACCAAACAGAAGCTAAAAGAAGGACTAGAAAGCGAATCTAACTTGAATAGTGTAAGAGAGCTCATAACAGAGTGGAAATCTCTAAATGAAGGCGAGAACCTGGAGATGAAATCGCTTTATCTGAAGAAATTTGCGGATCAGTAGTACGGCGACACACGTGAATCGATTACAGCTTACAAGCTTTCGATTTTTCACTGAGAAATTCACACAACAGAGAGAAAAGAGAGAGAAGAGAAAGAAGCTAAGGACTCTCTGTGACTCTCTCTCCTTTTGCCCTATCCTGGTTCCCCCAAATTTCAGAGTCGGGTGTTGCGTGGGTTTTGCTAACTTGTTTAAGATTTTTGTGTTTATTTATTAAAAGCACAACCCGTGACATGGAGAGGGAGATGGCTGCTGACATGGAAGGGTGGAGGGGTAATTTTGGAAATGAAATTATAAAACAGTGGATAGTGCATGAAAGGGATATTTTTTTGGGCAACAGTGGACATATTTTGGGTTACGCAAACTTGGGTTATGAAAAAGCTATTACGCCCAAATGGGCGGGCCAAAACATAGTTTTCCCAATTTTTTATGTTATGTTTATACATAGTTATGTATTTCTTTAATGCAATTTGTTAGATGTTATATATTATGTAGCATTAACTTTATATATTTTTTGTGTAGGATGTCAAGTGATGATAGTACTAGAGTTAATCCGAGGAAGTCCAGAACTAAGAAATTTTTTTCCTTAGATTTATGCCTTGAAGAAGTAAAACTTCAAGAAAAAATAGGAGTAGTTTAGAGAAATGTTCTTGAAACAAAGATAATTAAAGTGCTAGATGAGAAAAAAAAAGAAAAGAAATTTAACCAAAGATTAAGAATTTATGGGATTATTTAAACTAGAAATATGGAGTTTGGTCAAGGAAAGACAGAAATAATTGTATATGGGTACAATCTCGTAACTATACCATAGACAGGATTACATGCAGTATACGAGTATATTATTATTATTATTATTATTATTGAAAAACCTTTGTGTTAGTAAGGTAACACCCAGTGGGGGTTAATGGGTGAAAATCAAGAATTTTAATTTGTGAGTTGAAATTCTTTATCCAATTTAATCCATAAGAGGGATCTAAGCTAATTTAAATAAATTGAAACCTGTATAACAATGTAAATATTCAATGTAAACACAATCACACACGAGACAATCAATTTTACATGGAAAACCCCTACACTAACGGTAGAGATAAAAAAATTATTGGATCTAAGGCCTCCAATTTAATAATTCACTATATGAGATCAAAATATAAAAATTACCTAACAACTTTACCTTAAAGACTTATTGTCCAGTATTTATACCATGATTCATGTCTGCGATGCAACACCTCTACCTTTAATGCTCTAGTGGATTCACCTCAACCTCAAAGGGGATGTAGGTTCTTCCAACAACCTAAAATTTGATTAGTGAATTCTTGTTAAGAGTTTGGGAATGATAGGGCAAGTTGGGTTGATTCTCTCAAAGCATCTGACCAAAAAATAGGTTAAGAAAGGGTTTGTATAGGTCTTAAGACTTATAGGGTTGGTTGTAGGGAACCCTATATTTCTCCATTCCCTATCCCAAGTTCAGGTTAGATACATGAATACTCCTTAGGGCTTTAAATCCTAACGACGGAAGCATAAAAATGCAATTTTTATTAATAGGATCTAAAAGAATGGTGCTATAAAAAGCTTATAATTTGGATGTTCTTAAATTAATTCTGTGCTTGAAGAGGAAACCTGATGTATACGGAAGTTTTGTTTACCTAAGATCTTTGGCCCAATGACTCCTACCATGATCTTGACATTTCAAAGGGTGGGCAATGAGAGGGAGGAAGCTTTGACTCTCTCTATTTAGTGGTGGAAAATGACTTCACTAATGAGTTGGAAACTCTAACCCCAAAGGGGGTAGTATTTATAGGGTTCCCCTCTTAGGTTTAAGTGACTACAACCAACCAAGGCTGGGGTTACTTAATTTAGCCTAAAATGTCCTAATTGATTGATTAACCACACAAGGTTATCTAATTAATCAATTAGCCCAATCTAGATACCTTGTTCACTATTCCCTATGCAACTTTGCATAATTACCAAAGCGTTCTTATGCACAAAAGCAATCTAGAGCTAATCCAACCCTCATAAACCATGTCATAATGACATATGAGCTAAAAGTGAGGACCACTAGAACCCATAGCCGTATTGGCTTTTTCAGAATCCAATTCTGAAGTTGATTCAATATCTCAATATAGAGAATCAATTACACTCTAATATCTTATGTAAATAACAACAAGAGGAAGCTCGAGTTTATCACTTATTATTCACTAATGCAGATTTCTCATGAACTAGTGTTCGTAATCTAATAAGGTAGTGCTACACCTATCAAGATTACCTATCCAATCTTTGACTTATAGATCCCGCTTATTATGTGATCAATTGACATACTTTAGCTCTAAAGAGCATATGCCAAATTTCCACTAAAGAAAATGCTATAACAATAGTCTTTTACATCACATGTCCTTTGAATCACCTAAGGAAACACACCGTCTCAATTCATGAGATGTCATGATACCTATATTGAGAATACCTTATGCCACTTGGTTTCATCAATAGTGACCCAATCCATAAGGATATGTGATTCCCTTAGAGTCTTTCACATAGGTTAAAGCCTCTGTTGACTTTGGTACAAACTCAATATCATCTCACGGTTGAGAGTCCATGCAATATAGTAGTTTGGTAAATCATGACAACTGATAGCCTTATGTCATGATTTACTGTAGGTCCTATCTAGTGTGCATCACATACACTAGTGCACTTACTATGGATAAACCATCTCAAAGGCCAAGACAAGCCATCCCTCCAATTAGGACGTAGTGCATTACAATCTCAAATGGATTGCCTCAATCCATGAATCAACTGTGGACTACTCATCACTCTAAAAGGAACCAATGATTTGGATTTTTTGTGCAACTCCTAATGCACCCAAATCGTGTACAATGCAAGTGATATAGGTGTGTATTCTTAACTAACTAATTAATGCATATAGGACAATAAAGGGAAAACAAGAAACATAAATAAATAAATTTATAAATGAATCTCTATTTATTACATCATATCAAGATTTCTAAAGCTTAATCACAACAAACTCTTACTAGCCCTAAAACATGTTGGGAAGACATATGACACCTAAGTTATTCCTATGACCATCAAAGACTCTAGTAAACAAAGTCTCCATGAAGGGATCTGCCAAGTTCTCTATAGAAGTGTTTTTTTTCATAATGACATCTCCTCTCATTACCATCGCATATATAAAGTTATACTTCCTCTCAATTTGCTTTCTTTCTGATGGTTTCTTGGTTTTTGAGACTATGCCACTGCCCCACTGTTATCACAAAATAGTACCAGGGACGATATAGCCAAGGGTACTATCCTAAGTATCCTATATGCATTTATTGGTTAGTGATTAGAGCCAAAATATGTGCTCTAATGGCACATATTTAATATGATTTATGCACCATAAGACACTCAAATTATTCGAATTGACTAGAATTGATGCTAAGGCCCTAGCTATGAGCTTAACTTACATTTTGGAGATTTATCTTAAGTTTAAGGGAAAAAAGGTGCTCACTTTAAATTTTGAAAGGTCAAGAAATGGTTAAATGAGGAAATGAGCGAGTCAAGACTCATGGACTATAAGAAAAGACAAGATGGGGGTGTTATGAATTTGGGAGATGAGGATTGATAATTATGAAGTAAGAAATAAGGCATGCAAGCATGGATAATGAGGCATGAAGCAAATTTATCAGGTTGCATGGAAATTTGGAACTCAAAATCTAGTAGTAACATGTACTTTGAATTGGAGGTGAAATTTGGAGCTCTTTCCAAAGTTCATTTTGGATAAACTATATCTCGTTTCGAAACTATGGAAGTCAGGAATCCAATACTTAAATGGTGTGCAAATTGGGGCTAAAATGAAGAAGTTATGGTTGTTTGAAGACAACTATGTAAAGTTGAAGGACCATTTCGAAATGATTTCGAAATGACCCCAATTTCGAAATCACACATTGCCACATTGATGTTTCACCTCCTCTACTTCGGGAATTTCATCTTAGGCACTTCATCCACCCTTAGTGGACCTTACACGACTAGAAATCATGATTTTATTATTATTTTTTTTAGTAATTTTAGGTAATTATTTGTAAAATAACTGACCAATAGGAACATGCCACGTGTTAGTTTTTTTGGTGGAAACTATAAAAACTTAATTTTTAGGTTTTCTAGAGACTTCTTGATTTTTTGAGGAGTAAAGATGACTTGATGATTCTTGGGGGAAAAATAAGACCTTGAAGGTTTTTCTTGGTTTGTTTGTTTGTTTATTTTTTTGTTTATCGAATAAATTATTGTTTTTAATTTCTTTGAAATCAAGAATGGTTTTTTTATTTTTATTTTATGGTCTATGTATGTGAGGACATGCCCATATGAGGTTAAAAAGTCATCTTGGGGTGAAACATGAAAACCTAAGGTTAGATCAAAGGGGAAACAATCGGATGAATGAAAGGTTAAGACACTAATATTGAGATGAAAATACCTTTTAGTGTAAGTTTGACTAAAGAGAAAGTACAATCGCATATTCCTTAATACTAGGGATTCTTAGTAATTCTTGATCGTACAATTGCATGTACCGATCGAATAGTGTGCGGTCAATGATGAAGATGAGACATGACAATGACGTGATCGATTGTACAACTTTGCTCTACTCCAAAAATGAAATTGAACTGTCATGATCGATCCGATTGGGTACAGTCAATGGCGAAGTCTAGACAGGACAACGATGTGGTTGATTGTACAGGTGTGGTATAGGTTAAAATCGAAACTGAACTGTGATGACTGATTGGACATAATACGGTCTATCATGAAAACCAAATAGGATAACGAGGTGACTTATCGTACTAGTGCGGTCTATGATGAAAATGAGACATGACTATGACTTGACCGATTGTAAAGGTGTGATCTTCGTAGAATAGGATATTGAACTATTAAGAGCGATTAGATAATGTGCGGTCCATGACGAAGACAAGACAGGCTAATAAAGTGATCAATCGTACAGGTTTGTTTTATGCCAAAAATGAAACTAAACTGTTATGACCGATCCAACGAGGTATGGTCTATGACGAAAACCAGACAAGAAAATGATGTGACTGATCGTACAGGTACGGTCTAATTCAAAATTGGAACTGAACTATCATGACCGATCAAACAAGATGTTGTCTATCATGAAAAGTAGAAATGACAACTACGTGATTGATCGTATAGGTATGATCTTCGTAAAATACTTCACTGACATGTTAAGACCGATTAGAAAGTGTGCGGTCTATGACGAAGATGAGGCAGGACAATGACGTGATTGATCGTACACGTCGACTTTACGCCAAACACAAAACTGAACTGTTATGACCAAACTAACGGAGTACGGTCAATGACTAAGACCAAATAAGACAACAATGTGACTGATTATATAGGTGCGGTCTACTTCAAAATTGGAACTGAACTGTCATGACTGACTAGATAGGATGCGGTCTATCATGAAAAACATACAACACAATGACATGATTGATTATACATGTTTGATCTCTACAAAATACAATACCTAACTATTAAGATCAATCATATAGGTTCGCTTTACGCCGAAAACGAAATTAAACTTTTATGATCGATTCGACGGGGTACGATATACGACGAAGACCAGACAAGACAACAATGTGATTGATCATATGAGTGCGGTCTACGCTAAAATCTGAACTGAATTGTCATGACCGATTAGACAAGATACGATCAATCATGAAAGCCAAACAGGATAATGATATGACCGATCATAAAGGTATGATCTCTATAGAATACAATACTAAATTGTTAAGTCCGACCAGATAGTGTGCGATTTATGAGGAAGACGAGACAGGACAATGACTTGACCAATTGTACAAGTCCGTTCTATGCCGAAAATGAAACTGAACTATTATGATCGATTTGATGAGGTACAGTCTATGATGAAGACTAGATAGGATGATGATGTGATTGATTGTACAGGTGCAATCTACGTCAAAATTTGAACTAAACTGTCATGACCAATCAGACAGGATGCAGTCTATCATGAAAAGTAAATAGGACAATGACTTGATCGATTGTACATGTGTGATCTTCATAAAATACGATAATGAATTGTTAAGACCGATTGGATAGGATGCAGTTTATCATGAAAAGCAGACAGGACAACAATGTGACCAATCATATAGGTGTGATCTCCATAGAATACAATACTTAACTGTCAAGATCGATCAGACAGTTTTATGATGAAGATGTGACATGAGAAAGATGTGACCGATTGTACAAGTTCGCTCTATGCCTAAAATGAAACTAAACTATCATGATCGATTCAACTGGGTACGGTCCATGACGAGGACCAGACAAGAAAATGACGTGATTGATCGTATAGGTGCGGTCTACATCGAAATCAAAACTGAACTATCATGATTGATTAGATAGGATGCAGTTTATTACGAAAAGTAGACAGGACAACGATGTGATCGATTGTATAGATGTGATCTTCGGAGAATACAATACCTAATTGTCAAGATCGATCAAATAGTGTGCGATGTATGATGAAGTTGAGACAATACAACGATGTGACCAATCACATAAGTTCGCTCCACCTCGAAAACGAAACTGAACTTTTATGACCGATCCGATGGGGTATGGTCTATGACAAAGACCAGACAAGACAACAATGTGACTGTTCATCTAGGTGCGGTCTACACCGAAATTGGAACTGAACTGTCATGACTGATTGGATAGTGTGTAGTGTATGACAAAGATGAGACAATACAACGACATGATCGATCGCACAGGTCCACTCTACGTAAAAAATGAAATTGAACTTTTATGACCAATTTGACAGGGTATGGCTTATGGCGAAGACTAGATAGGACAACAACATGACTGATCATCTAGGTGTGGTCTATGTTGAAATCAAAATTGAACTATCATGATTGATCAGACAAGATGCAATCAATTACAAAAACTAGATAAAACAATGATGTAATCGATCATAAAGGTGTGGTCTCCATAGAATACAATAATGAACTATCAAGACCGATCGAACTGTGTGTCGTCTATGACAAAGACGAGACAGGACAACAACGTGACTAATCATACAAGTCCACTCTATGCCGAAAATAAAATTAAATTGTATGATCGATCCGATAAGGTACGTGATGGGAAAAACCTGGATCTCTCCGTTTCCCAAGCATGGATCAGGTTAGAAACATGCATAACTATCCTAGGTGTTTTCTAAATCCTATGCACAACGAAAAAATAACATTTTTAAACTTTAAAGGGATTCAAAAAGTGCTAACGAAAACCATACCCCAGATTCAAATGTTCCCAAATTAAATCCATGTGGTGAAGATGAAAAACAAAATTGCAAAAGTCTCGTAAACCGAAGTCTTTCGCCCGATGACTTAAACCTTGATCTTGACACACTTCCGATGGGGATGGAAGGGAGGGTGGTGGCTATGCTATGACTCTTTCTTTCTCTCTCTGGAAATGGAAGACAACTGTATAGAAAAACTGTATGAACCCTAATCCCCAAGGGGGTATTTATAGTGTTTTCTACTAGGCTTAAGTGATTTGAGCCCACTAAGGACTTAGGTCACTTAGTCTAGCCCAAAATGGGTCTTAATTGATTAATTAACTCAACAGGGCCTACTAATTAATCAATTAACCCAATCTAGAGACCTTGTTCACTTACCCCTATGTGTCCTTACAGAATTACCAAAATGCCCTTTTGCACAAAAGTGAACCTAAATCCAATCCGACCCTCATAACCCATGCCAACAAGGTATGTGAGCTCTGAGTGAGGACCATTGAGACTTATAGTAATACTGGCTCCCTTAGAATCCAATTCTAAAGTTGATTCAACATCCCACTATAGAGAATCAACTGAACTCTAGTATTCTATGTAAATAACAATGAGACACTAAGTGCTTAGGTCTGTGAGTTACTATCCATTATGTTCAGTCTCCCTATGAATTGATGTTCATAGTATAACAAGGTGAAAGCTATCAGCCTCTCAAGACTACCTCTACCATCCTTGACTTACAAATTCTCCTATTGTGTGTTCAATTGACATATCTTAGCTCTCAAAGAGCCTATGTCAAGTTCCACTTAAGAAACTACTTCCATGAACACACCTCTTTAGGATCATCCAAGGGGGCACACTGTCTCAATCCTAAGAGATATCATGGTGCCTTTATTGAGGATACCTATTACTATCAATTTCCATCAATAGTGACCCATTCCATAGGGAATATATGACCAGCTTACGATCTTACCCGTAGGTTAAAGCCATTGCAAACTTCAGCATAAGCTCAATATTCTCTCAAGGTTGAAAGACAACACAATAAAGCAGCTTAGTGGAGTCATGGCTACTTGATAGCCTTAATTCATAACTCACCATAGGTCCTGTTCAATGTGCAACCATACACACTAGTGCACTCACCATGAGAAACCCATCCTAATAGCCAAGACCAACCATCTCTCCAATTAGGAGGTGGTGCACTACAACCTTTAATGGGTTGCTTAGACCCATGAACCGATTGTGAACAAGTCATCTATTTGCAAGTAGCCCATGACTTAGATCTTTTGTGCAACTCCTAATGCATCTAAGTCACATACAATACAAAAGATGTAGGCAAGAATGCTCATAAAGTATAATACATGGAATAAGGATAGATAAAAGTTAAACTGGAACATCATTAAATAAATAATGAATTCCAAATTTATTACATCATGTCATCCTTTTAAGGGCTCTATCCTAATAGTATGGGCTATGATGAAGACTAGACAAGAAAAAGGCATGACTGATCGTATAGGTGCGGTCTACATAGAAATTATAATAGAAATGTCATGATCTATTGAACAAGATGTGGTCTGTCATGAAAAGAAGATAAGACAACAACTTGACCGATTGTATAAGTGTGATCTCTGTAGAATATGATACTAAACTATCAAGACCGATAGGATTACGATCAATAATGAAGACTAGACAAGACAATAATGTGATCAATCGTATAGGTTTGCTCTAGCTAAAAACGAAGCTGAACTCTCATGACCGGTCTGATAGGGTATGGTCTATGATGAAGACTAGATAAGACAACGACGTGATTGATCATTAAAATGCGGTCTCCATTGAAATCGGAACTGAACTATCATAACTGATCGGACTGGATGTGGTCTATCACAAAAAACAAATAAGACAACGATATGATCAATCGAACATCTGTGATTTCTGTGGAATACTTTATTAAACTATCAAGAACTATCGGACAGTGTGCGGTCTATGATGAAGATGAGATAGGACAACAACGAGACTAATCATATAGATGCGGTTTACTTCAAATTCGAAATTGAATTGTCATGATAGAATGCGATCTATCATGAAAACAAGAGAGGACAATGACGTGACTTATTGTATAGGTGCGGTCTATGACAAAAATGAGACATGACTATGAAATGACTAATTGTACAAGTATGATATACACCGAAATTGGAACTCAACTATCACGATTGATTGGACAATATGCGGTATATCACGAAAACATGACAGGACAATGACATGATTGATTGTAAAGGTGTGATCTCTAGAGAATATGATACTAAACTATTAAAACCGATCAGATAGTGTGAGGTTTATGACGAAGATTAGATAGGACAATGACGTGACCGATTGTATAGGTCTGCTTTATGTCGAAAATGAAATTGAACTATTATGATCGATCCGACAGTGTATGGTTTATGACTAAAACCAGATAGGACAACGATGTGACTAATCATATCAGTGTGGTCTATGTTGAAATTGGAATTGAACTGTCATGAATGATCGGACAAGATGTGGTTTATCACCAAAAGCAGACAGGATAATGATGTGACTGATTGTACAAGTGTTATCTTTGTAGAATACGATACCTAACTGTCAAGACTGATTGAACAATGTGTGATGTATGACGAAGATGAGACAATATAACGATATGATCGATCGCATAAGTACGCTCTATGTTGAAAACAAAACTGAAATTTTATGACTGATCCAATGGGGTACAGTCTATGAGGAAGACCAAATAGGACAATAATGTGAATGATCATATAAGTGTGGTCTATGCTGAAATCAGAACTGAACTATCATGACCGATCAAACAAGATGTCGTCAATCACAAAAACTAGACAAAATAATGATATGTCCGATTGTAAAGGTATGATCTTCGCAGAATATAATACTGAACTATCAAGATTGATTGGATAGTGTGCGGTCTATGACAAAGATGAGACAGGAAACTGATGTGACCGACCGTATAGTTTTGCTATACTTTGAAAATGAAATTGAACTGTGATGACCAATCCGATAGGGTACAACTTGTGATGAAAATGATATAGGACTACGACAAGACTGATCATACATGTGCGGTCTATGTCGAAATCGAAGGTGAATTTCCATGACTGATCTAACAAAGTATGATCCATGATGAAGACCAGACAAGACAATGACGAGATTGATTGTACAGGTGTGGTCCATGTCGAAATAGGAACTAAACTGTCATGACCGATTGAACAACATGCGATCTATGATGAAAAGTAGACAAAACAATGATGTGATCGATCGTACATATGTAATCTCTGCAAAATATGATATCTAAGTGTCAAGACCGATTGGACAGTGTGCACTCTATGAGGAAAACAAGATAGGAAAATGACTTGATTGATTGTACATACCTACTTTACATTGAAAATGAAACTGAACTATCATGATCGATTTGATAGGGTATGGTCTATGACGTGACTGATCATACAAATGTAGTTTATGACGAAATAGAAACTGAAGGGTCATGATCGATTAGACGGAATGCGGTCTATCACAAAAATAAGACAGGACAATGACATGATAGATCGTATAGGTGTGGTTTATGACAAAAATGATATATGTTTACAACATGATTGATTGTACAGGTATGGTCTACGCTGAAATCAAAACTGAACTACCATGACCAATCAAATAGGGTATGGTCTATGACGAAGACTAGATAAGACAACGATGTGACTAATCATATAGGTGCGGTCTACACCATAATCAGAACTGAACTGTCACGACTGATCATATAAAATGCGGTCAATCACGAAAACCAAAAAGGACAATGATGGGACTAATTGTGAAGGTGTGATCTCTATAGAATACGATATTGAACTATCAACACCAATAGAACAGTGTGTGGTGTATTACAAAGATGAGATAGGAAATTGACGTGACCGATCGTATAGTTCTGCTTTACTTTAAAAATGAAATTGAACTGCCATGTCCGATCCGATAAGGTACAGTATTTGACAAAGACCATACAAGACAATGACGTGACTGATCCTATAGGTATAGTCTATGGCGAAATTAGAATTGAAGGGTGTAGACCCTTCATTTTGTCCTACTAGAACATGCCCTATTGTGTGTTCGTTTAGTACTTTACAACAATTCCCTGGTGGCTTATTACTACTTGTGTAGCCTATCTTTTCTAAGCCACCTTGGGGACTTTGGTTAAGGGATTTATTTAACCTCATTGTGACTCTTGGTAGCCCTAATTTAGACTTAGGTTCACTTAGGCATCACCCTAGGCCCACTTAGGCACCTTAGGCCCACTTAGGCACCTTAGGCCCACTTAGACACCTTTGGCCCATTAGGCACCACCCTAAGCCCACTTAGGCACCTTAGGCCTACTTAGGTACCCTAAGCCCATTAGGCACCACTTTAGGCCTATTTAGATACACTTGGCCCATTAGGCACCACCTTAGGCCCACTTAGATACCCTAGTGTCACAAGCTGATTCAAATGAGCCTCCCCATGGGCTTATATAGAGCCAGGAAGCCTCTAGAGACTCCTAGAGTGGGAAGAGTGTGGAAGGTTCTAGAGAAGCCTGGAGGAATCCACACAATTCTACACTATGGTGGAAGGCATGAGAGGAGTCTAGGGCTTTCTAGAGAATTCCAGAAGTCTCTTGTATATACTTGTATATAGGCTTGTACCTAGAATGATGTAGGACATTCTAGAATAGTCTTGAGTTGTAAGGAACCCTCCAAGGTTCCAAAGAGTTCCATTGGTGCCTATAAATAGGCGAGGGCCTCATTTGGCCAAGGCACCAAGCAAGTGAGCTTCCAAGCACTTGTAAAGGCTTTCTTGAGTTAATAAGAGCTTCCATTCTTTAAGGAGTTGCCTACCAAGCCTCTTAAGCTTTTGAGTCGCGAGTGTCATAGCCTAGCAAGCTAAGCATTGGGGAGCAAGGCTGACTTAGCAAGATCAAGCGTCTTGGCTTGTCTAAGTGCGACACGAGCTTAGTGAATGACTAAGTCCGTGACAAGTGGTATCAGAGCGCGGTTACGAGGTGGGCATAGCAAAGGAAGCATGATTACTACTCAAAACATGCTATTTTGTAGCTTGTTATTGGCTCTTTTAAGCACCCTTGAGTAGTAATTATTACCTTTTAACTCAATTAACATGTTAGGGACCCTTGCAATCGTTTCTAATCAATTTGTGTTAAGTTTTGGTGCTTTTTGATAGCTTTATGCTCACCAAAGCAATTTAAGAATGAGGGAGAGCTATATATATAATTCATGGCAAAGTTTTTGGAAGCTCAAATTTAAGAAGAAACCAAGCTTTGGAGCCTCATAATCCTTTGCCTTAGTCGTTCAAAGTATGTAAGGAAAGAACAATGGAGAAGAGGAAAACAGGGTGATGAAAACAGAGGACACAGCTGCAGTCTTTCATCGCACTTTTGGAGCACTTTCCGAAGTCCATTTTCTACATTCTATATACCATTTCAAAGCTCAGAAAGTCAAGAATCCAACGATTCAAACCATGTACGATTTGGAGCTGAAATGAGGAAGATATGGCCTCCGGAAGACAACTGCATCAAGCTGAGGGACAATTTCGCACGATGGAAATCAAGGTGCGAATTCCTCAGTCCAAAGTGTGGGAATTTCGCACACCTGAAACCAAAGTGCGAAATTGGAACTGCAACGTGCGAAAATTGGATATTTTTGCCGACTCTTTTTCTTCTGATATTTTTGTGTCTAAATTTCCATTTTCTCCTTGTATTCAGCCACTCATGTAATTCCTTAGCTAGGAAGTATCCAAGGAAGGGTAAAATTACCTTCCTATATAAATTCTCTTGTAAACACTGAAGAGGACTCTCGGAAGCTTTCTCCAGGAGACCAACTGATGTAAATTCTACACTTAGAATATATACAGAGCTCTTTTTGCTTTCTTTTTCTCTCTACTATTTTCTATTTTCTTGGAAGCCAAACAGCCTCTGAGGATGTTTTCCCAGAGGATGAGAGGCTAAACTTATAGTTTCTTGGAGTAAAGGAAGCTAGGTGAAAAGTCCAGATTAAGAGGTGGAGCGTTTCCGTGCATTAAATTCAGGTGGTTGGAGTCCATAAATGGTTTCTAAATTCAAAGTTTTGCTTTAAATCCCTTAGAATCACTTTGACTAGCCAATACATGGTAAGCTTCAGGTCTCTGTGGATGCTTATTGCTAGATCCATATCAGTCCATTAGTTATCATGTACGAGCTAGTGGAAAGTGATTCAAGGTAATAACCCATAGTGTCTTACGCCATTAATGGATCTCGACTACCATCTCTATTAACTTTTTATGGATTAAATCTTCATTGTCAAACCTATACCGGTTCGGGAAATAACTATAGGTTAAATCCCCAATGCGAGAAGAAAAATCCGGAATTTTCCACTTTACATCCTGAACTTGAACCTAGCAACCTTTAGCTCCGGGAGACTTTCTTTCTTCTATTTTTACTTAGTTTTATGTGAGTTTAGTTTCAATCACCACTTTCAAAACAATTTTATTTTCTTTTAAATTTCATGTTTGTGCTAAAGGAAATCATCAGAATCAATTTCTAATTTAGAGTCTGTCACTGATAGAGTGAAAACCCATCCCTGAGTTCGACCCTAGAACTGCTATACTATAGTAGCTTTGCTACGCCAGTATAAGGTCATAAGATTTATAAATGTTTTTGATTAAAAGACCCGGCTGGAACCAAATGAATCAAATGGCGCCGTTGCCGGGGATGGTGCCACAATACAGTGATGCAACCTTTTAGAGGCTACTTGTGAATCCATCACAAGTTTGGTGAATTCCTTTTTCATTAACTTCATTTCCTTTCATTTTCCTTTTGTTAAGTTTATTTTCGTTTTCTTCCTAACCTTAACTTTTTTCTAGGTTTCTTTTGTTTTTGTTTTATTTCAGGTAAGTAGTAACTTGTGCATGCCCTATTGGATCAGGGACCAAGAGGGAAGATTAGTAAGGATTGAGAATCCTCAAGACACAGAGTTGGATATCTGTGTAAACATCATGGACCCTTCACCAGAGGATCAGAATTCTCAACAAGGTCAAGGGGGTAATCCCAATGCATATCTATCCATGAGGGATAGAATGCATCCACCAAGGATGAGTGCACCCTCATGCATCCTACCCCCTCTTGAGCAGTTGGTTATAAGGCCCCATATTGTGCCCCTCCTACCAAATTTCCATGGAATGGAGAGTGAGAATCCATATGCTCACATCAAGGAGTTTGAGGAGGTGTGTAATACCTTTAGAGAGGGAGGAGCTTCAATAGACTTGATGAGACTCAAGCTATTCCCTTTCACTTTGAAGGATAAGGCAAAACTATGGTTTAATTCTTTAAGGCCAAGGAGCATAAGGAATTGGGTTGATCTTCAGGCTGAGTTTTTGAAAAAAAATTTCCCCACCCATAGGACCAATGGGTTGAAGAGGCAAATCTCAAACTTTTCTGCAAAAGAAAATGAGAAGTTCCATGAATGTTGGGAAAGGTATATGGAGGCCATCAATGCTTGTCCTCATCATGGTTTTGATACATGGCTCTTAGTGAGCTATTTTTATGATGGAATGTCTTCTTCCATGAAGCAAATTCTTGAAACCATGTGTGGGGGAGATTTTATGAGTAAGAATCCGGAAGAAGCCATGAACTTTTTAAGTTATGTGGCTGAGGTGTCAAGAGGCTGGGATGAGCCCAACTCAAGAGAGAAAGGAAAGTTTCCCTCTCAACAAACCCAAAATCCAAAGGCTGGAATGTACATGTTGAGTGAAGACGTGGACATGAAAGCTAAAGTGGCAACATTAGCTAGGAGGTTAGAAGAACTTGAGTTGAAAAAGATGCATGAAGTCCAAGCCATTTCCGATACCCAAGTCCATGTCATGCCATGCACCATTTGCCAATCATGTGATCATGTGGTAGATGAGTGCCCAACCATGCCAGCAGTGAGAGAAATGTTAGGTGATCAAGTAAATGTTGTGGGGCAATTTAGGCCCAACAACAGTGCATCCTATGGTAACACCTATAATTCAAGCTGGAGAAACCATCCAAATTTTTCTTGGAAACCAAGACCACCTCCATACCAACCGCAAGCCCAAACTCAAGCACCTCAACAAACCTCTTCAGTGGAGCAAGCCATTGCAAACCTAAGTAAAGTCATGAATGACTTTGTGGGTGAACAAAGGGCAATCAACTCCCAATTGCACCAAAAGACTGAGAATGTTGAGAGTTCTCTAAATAAGAGAATGGATGGGATGCAAAATGATCTATATCATAAGATAGATAATATTCAGTACTCCATCTCTAGACTTACCAACCTCAACACAGTGAATGAGAAGGGAAAGTTTCCCTCTCAACCAAGCCAAAATCCCAAGGGTGTTCATGAAGTTGAAACCCAAGATGGTGAGTCTTCAAATTTGAGAGAGGTCAAAGCTGTGATCACCTTGAGGAGTGGAAAGGAGGTTGATCAACCCTTGCCTAAGGTGAGGCAAGATGAAGAACTCATGTCAAAGAGACCTTTGATTAAAGAGAGCAATAGCCAAGAAGAGCAGAGTGGGAAGAAAAGTACATCCAAATCAAGCACTGAAGAAGAACCAAGGATAGTGATTAAGGAGGATATGATGAAAAAACATATGCCTCCCCCTTTTCCTCAAGCTTTACATGGAAAGAAAGAAATCAAGAATTCATCAGAAATTCTTGAGGTTTTGAGACAAGTGAAGGTGAATATACCCTTACTTGATATGATCAAGCAAGTCCCCACATATGCAAAGTTTCTAAAGGATTTGTGCACAGTCAAGAGAGGGTTACAGGTGACAAAGAATGCATTCCTCACTGAACAAGTGAGTGCTATCATTCAGAGTAAGTCCCCAGTTAAGTATAAAGATCCGGGATGTCCCACCATATCAGTTAACATTGGAGGGACACATGTGGAGAAAGCTTTACTAGACTTAGGGGCAAGTGTGAATTTGCTCCCATACTCTGTGTATAAGCAACTGGGACTTGGAGGATTGAAGCCCACAACCATGACCCTCTCCTTAGCTGATAGGTTAGTCAAAATCCCAAGAGGGGTGATAGAGGATGTTCTAGTTCAAGTAGACAAATTCTACTATCCTGTTGATTTTGTGGTACTTGATACTGATTCCACTATCAAGGAAGAAAATTATGTACCAATCATCCTAGGGAGGCCTTTCCTAGCTACCTCCAATGCTATCATTAATTGTAGGAATGGGGTGATGCAGCTCACATTTGGAAACATGACATTGGAATTAAACATATTCCACCTATGCAGGAGGCATCTTCACCCTGAAGAGGAGGAAGGATTTGAGGAGGTATGCTTGATCAACACTTTGGTCGAAGAGCACTGTGACAAGAATTTAGAAGAGAGCTTGAATGAAAGCCTGGAAGTGCTTGAAGATGGGTTCCCTGAACCCTCTGATGTGCTAGCCATTATGTCTCCTTGGAGGAGACGGGAAGAGATCTTACCACTGTTCAACCAGGAAGACTCACAAGGAGTTGCTGTGGATGACCCTCCAAAGCTTATTTTAAAGCCACTTCCTGTGGATTTGAAGTATGCATACTTGGAGGATGATGAGAAATGTCCAGTGGTGGTTTCCTCAACTCTCACTAGTGATCAAGAGGATAGTCTTTTAGGAGTCCTCAGAAAATGCAAGAAAGCCATTGGATGGCAAATTTCTGATCTGAAAGGGATTAGCCCTTTGGTCTGCACCCACCATATCTATATGGAAGAGGATGCAAAAACAGTGAGGCAACCCCAGAGGAGACTGAATCCTCACATGCAAGAGGTGGTGAGGGGTGAAGTTCTTAAGCTACTTCAAGCTGGGATTATATATCCCATCTCAGACAGCTTGTGGGTGAGTCCCACCCAAGTAGTCCCAAAGAAATCTGGAATTACTGTAATCCAGAATGAGAAAGGGGAGGAAGTCTCTACACGTCCTACCTCAGGATGGAGGGTGTGTATAGACTATAGGAGGTTGAATTCAGTAACTAGGAAGGACCATTTTCCATTGCCTTTCATGGACCAAGTCCTTGAGAGAGTCTCAGGACATCCTTTCTATTGTTTTCTAGATGGTTATTCAGGGTACTTCCAAATAGAAATTGATTTGGAAGATCAAGAAAAGACAACCTTCACTTGCCCCTTCGGTACTTTTGCATATAGGAGAATGCCCTTTGGTCTATGTAATGCTCCTGCAACTTTCCAAAGATGTATGCTAAGCATCTTCAGTGATATGGTGGAACGCATCATGGAAGTTTTCATGGATGATATCACTGTATATGGAAGTTCTTATGAGGAGTGTTTATTGCATTTAGAAGCTGTTCTCCATAGATGTATTGAAAAAGACCTAGTGCTAAATTGGGAGAAGTGCCATTTTATGGTACAAAAAGGAATTGTCTTAGGACATATCATCTCCAAGAATGGCATTGAGGTAGATAAGGCAAAGGTGGAGCTAATTGTTAAGTTGCCACCTCCCACAAATGTTAAAGGAATTAGGCAATTCCTAGGACATGTCGGGTTCTATAGGAGGTTCATTAAGGATTTCTCAAAAATCTCAAAACCTCTTTGTGAACTCTTGGTAAAGGATGCCAAGTTTGTGTGGGATGAGAAGTGTCAGAGGAGTTTTGGGGAATTGAAACAATTCCTCACAACTGCACCAATAGTGAGAGCCCCAAATTGGAAATTACCTTTTGAGGTAATGTGTGATTCAAGTGATCTTGCTATGGGGGCTGTTTTGGGGCAAAGAGAAGATGGAAAACCCTATGTGATTTATTATGCAAGCAAAACTTTGAATGAGGCTCAAAGGAACTACACAACTATTGAGAAGGAGTTGTTGGCAGTAGTTTTTGCCTTGGATAAGTTTCGTGCTTATTTGGTAGGGTCCTCTATAGTGGTGTTCACTGACCATTCTGCTTTGAAATACTTGCTAACCAAGCAAGACGCCAAGGCAAGATTGATAAGATGGATTCTTTTGCTCCAAGAATTCAATCTCCAAATTCGGGATAAAAAGGGGGTAGAAAATGTGGTAGCTGACCACTTGTCCAGACTTGTGATAGCACATGACTCACATGGTCTGCCTATCAATGATGAATTCCCTGAGGAGTCTCTCATGTCAATAGATGTAACTCCATGGTATTCTCACATTGCAAACTTTTTAGTTACTGGAGAAGTACCAAGTGAGTGGAGTGCCCAAGATAAGAGGCATTTCTTTGCCAAGATCCATGCCTATTATTGGGAGGAGCCTTTTCTTGTTAAATATTGTGCGGATCAAATTATAAGGAAATGTGTTCCTGAGCAAGAGCAATCGGGAATTCTTTCCCATTGCCATGATAGTGCATGTGGAGGTCATTTTGCCTCCCAGAAAACAGCTATGAAAGTGATCCAATCAGGCTTCTGGTGGCCCTCTCTTTTCAAAGATGCCCACTCTATATGCAAGGGATGTGATCGGTGTCAAAGGCTTGGTAAGCTAACACGCCGAAATATGATGCCCTTGAACCCCATCCTAATAGTGGATATCTTTGATGTTTGGGGGATAGACTTCATGGGACCATTTCCAATGTCATTTGGACATTCCTACATTTTGGTGGGAGTGGATTATGTCTCTAAGTGGGTAGAAGCAATCCCATGTAGGAGCAATGATCATAAGGTGGTTCTTAAATTCCTCAAGGACAACATCTTTGCAAGATTTGGAGTGCCAAAGGCCATTATAAGTGATGGGGGAACCCACTTTTGCAATAAACCTTTTGAGACTCTTCTAGCCAAGTATGGGGTTAAGCACAAGGTAGCTACACCTTATCACCCTCAAACAAGTGGCCAAGTTGAGTTAGCCAACCGTGAGATCAAGAATATATTGATGAAGGTGGTCAATGTGAATAGGAAGGATTGGTCTATTAAGCTCCTGGATTCCTTATGGGCTTATAGGACCGCTTACAAGACCATTCTAGGAATGTCTCCCTATCGCCTTGTTTATGGCAAAGCGTGTCATCTTCCAGTGGAGATTGAGTATAAAGCATGGTGGGCAATCAAAAAGCTCAACATGGATTTGACAAGAGCCGGGTTAAAGAGATGTTTGGATTTGAATGAATTGGAGGAAATGAGGAATGATGCATACCTCAATTCAAAAATTGCAAAAGCAAGGTTAAAAAAATGGCATGATCAATTGGTAAATCAGAAGAATTTGACCAAGGGACAAAGAGTTTTGCTTTATGATTCTAAACTTCATCTCTTTCCAGGAAAATTGAAATCCAGGTGGACGGGTCCTTTCATAATTCATGAAGTGCATCCCAACGGAGTGGTGGAAGTATTCAATGCCACAGGCAATCAAACCTTCAAAGTCAATGGCTATCGTCTCAAGCCATTCATAGAGCCTTACAGTTCAGACAAGGAGGAGATCAACCTCCTTGAACCACAGCAACTCTGAGGAAAAGCAGGGTATCATGGACTAAATAAGTCCATGAATTTTTTGTTATAGTTTTATAATTATATCATTATTGATTACTACCAAAAAGTGCTATTTTGTAGACCTAATAATAATGGTTTTAAGCACCTTTGAGTAGTAATCATATTCATTTAACCCAATTAATTCATTAAGGTCCTTAGTAATTGGTTTTAACCATTTTTGTGGCAAGTTTACATGTTTTTATCAGCTTATGAACCAATTCAAGCATGCCAATTGGTGGAGGAGCTATTTGGGCGAGTTAAGCAAGGATTTTGGATGATTACAGGCTTGAATTTCAAGTGGAAACACGAGCACAAGCAATGGAGAAGAGGAAAACAGAGTGAAGAAAAAAGCTGCAGTATTCTTTCACACTTTTGGAGCACTTCCCGAAGTCCATTTTCTACATGCTATATACCATTTGAAATCTTAGGAAGTCAAAAATCCAACGCTTCAAACCGTGTATGATTTGGAGTTGAAATGAGGAAGATATGGCCTTCGGAAGGCAACTGCATCATGCCAAATGACCAATTTCGCAAGGTGAATTTCACATTGCGAAAATTTCGCAAGGAGATTTTCTTCATGGTGCGAAATTTTGCCATTTCGCAATGTGAAATTCACATTGCGAAATTCCTTTGAATCCTCTGTTTCTCCACGCACGCACCACCGACTTCCCAAATATTTTTAGCTTGATATTTTCTCATGTAAATTCCTTTTGTAACCTTGTATTCAGCCGACATAAAGCTTTATCTTGTAATTTTGCTATATATAGAGGTGCACAACACCTCCAACAGAAAAAGGGGATGTTTTGGGGATCGATCCTCTGTACATTAACTTAGGAATATATAAAGCTCTGTTTTTCTCTCTTCTCCTGTTCTTCTCCATTTCTATTTTCTTAGTAGCCAAACAGCCTTTGAGGGCTTTTCCTCAGAGGATGATTGGCTAAAACTTTTAGTTTCTCAAAGTATGGATGTTATGTGATGGCTTGGATGCAATCCCATGGAAATTTCTCGCACCTGGAAGGTAAGGTAGTCGTTTTTCATTAATGGTTCATTAATGCAAAGTTTGGTTTTTATTTCCTTTGGACAACTTCCAACGGCCAATACTTGATAAGCTTTTGGATTTCTATCCATTAGTTATCTCCTACGAGCTATTGGAAAGTGAGGTTTTCAATTCCAAGTTTTGCATTAATCCGTTAGAACCAATTTCAATGGCCATTGAAAGGTGAGTTTATCACCTGGAATGACTTTGAGTTGCCAATATTTGGTAAGCTTTTGGCTTTAGACCATTAGTTATCTCTTACGAGCCATTCAAAGGAAGTCTAAGGTGAATAACCATTGATGAAATTCACTACCATCTGTTTTGCCATTTTAAAGGATTAAAACTTGATTTGCTAAATCCATACCGGTTCGGGAAGCAAGCATCACCATAGTTGCAACCCCAACGCGAGGAGCCTATCCTTAGATTTCCAATTTGCATAAGAGCCAGAGCATAGCTATCCTATCTTTGAGAAACTTGTTTTTAAACCCTTTTATTTTAGTCTTTAATGTTAGCTTAGATTAGTTTAAATCTTTCTAAAACATTTTCATCTTCTTTTAAAGCTAACATCCATAAGAAAATCACCTATTTTCCTAATTTGAATATCACTTGTGTTTGCGAAAACCCTTCCCAGTGAACGATCCTAGAACCACTATGCTATAGTAGCTTGGCTACTTTAGTAATAGTATTTAAGGTATAAATTTTGTTGATACGCCTTTAAAGCTAAGCTACCATGAGTCGCATCAATTATTTTTATTTCTTTTGATTATAATTCTTCCTCAAACTTAGTTTATTTTGTCTTAATTCAAGTCAATTTTGATGATAAATTTCAGAAAAAAATCAAGAAAAAGGTGGAGAACTCTTCAAAAGCAAGACAGGGGAGCAAAACCAAGGGAACAGAGCACTGCATTTCAAGGTGCGAAAATTTCGTACGATGCATTTCAAGGTGCGAATTCCTTAGTCGAAAGGGTGGCAATTTCGCACACCTCAAAACAAGGTGCGAAATTGAAAGCAAGGTGCGAAATCCCCTGTTCAAGGTGCGAATTCCCCAAATGCCATTTTCGCACACCACTCTTCAAGGTGCGAAAATTTTCGCACCGTGCGAAATCCCCTCCTGGCACACGAGTGCCATTTTCGCACACCTCAAGCCCATTTTCGCACCTTGCGAAACAAGGTGCGAAATTTTCGCACAGTGCGAAATTGATTTCAAGGTGCAAAAACCACTGTCCAAAGGGTACCATTTTCGCACACTCAAATCCAAGGTGCGAAATTTCTAGTCCAAGGTGCGAAAATTTCGCACGGTAAAATTTTAAGTTCCAAAAATTTTAAACTGACTTTTAAATTAAAATTTTACCCCCGAAATTGTGCCTAACGTCCAAAAACGACTTTTCGGTAGCCTTGGAAATTTTTAAACATCAAAATCCCTCAAACCCCATCCCTATATAAACCCTTGAACCCAGAAACTCAAAAGACTTCCCCGCGCACCAGTTGAGAAGCCTCTGAAATCCTGAACAGCCACCTCCCTTCATTTCGGCCATGGCAAAGACCAGAGGAAGCCTTTCTGCCTCCCCATCATCACCGACGCCTCGACCACAGCAAGCCACCATGGGAGGCGTCGCTTCGCCACCTGTTCAGGCCTCGACCATTTCCCCATCTGAGAGGGGAACCCCTTCTCAGCGCTGATACCCCACCAGGAGGCCACCCACTGAACCTGTGCCTCCTGCCGACCAACCTCAGAGACCTGCTTCTCGACCCCCTGCGAAGAGAACTAAGTTCTCGGGTCCTGGAGAGCCATCCCATGCGCCTCAGGCAGAGCCGCCTACAGAGGAACCTCGGATTCCTATGGGGATTCCTCCCGAGACCGTTATCAGGCGTCCCATGATAGCCGGACCACCGATAGAAGGCAACCTGGATTGTCGAGATCGATCCTTCCACTCCGAGACCTACTTTGATATAGAGGCCCTCAGACAGCAGCCAGAGCTCAGAGATTCATTCCGACTGTTGCAGAGGTATCACATGGAGCATCTTCTCACTCCTAGGCAATTCTATTATCCCAGAGTAGTTCTAGATTTTTATCAATCTATGACTACTCGAGGCCTCCGCAATCCTACTCTTATCCAATTTACCATAGACGGACGCTAGGGTGCCATTGGAGCTCGCCACATTGCTGAGGCCCTCCGTATACCTTATGAGCCTGTGAATCAGGCAGACTTCAGGGAGTGGTCCTCATTCTCTCAGAGCGACATGGTCCGTATCTTGTCTAGGGGGACTTCTACAGCCTCAGTGTTGACTAGGAGAGAGCTTCCATCTAGGATGCTCCTTATTGATGTGCTCCTGCGTGCCAACATCTTCCCACTTCAGCATAAAGTTCAGAGGAGAGGAGCTATACTTGAGGCATTATTTAGGATTTCTGAGGGCTATTACTTCGGCCCTCATCATTTGATTATGACTTCTCTTCTTCATTTTGAAGAGAAAGTCCATCAGAAGAAGCTTCAGAGGGCAGATGGCATCTCATTATTATTTCCGAGGCTCCTCTGTCAGATTTTAGAGCACCTGGGCTATCCTAAAGAGCCCCGCCTTGAGAGGCGCCGCCATTGCCGAGAGGACTTCTCTCTCGACAAATGGCATCACTTGACAGCCTACTTTGCAGCTCAGGGAGCCCCAGCTGTACCTGCACCTCCAGAGCTACCCCGAGATGAGCAACTACCTCAGGCCCAGCAGGATGAGATTCTCACAGACACCACACCTCCTGCCCCTGCAGCACACACCTCAGTGAATATGCCTGAGGCTATACATCCTACTTCTCCTCTCACTCAGGGTGCTCCACCAATAGTGCCAGCTACCCCAGCACCTCCTCCTTCATCTGAGCCCACTGTCACCGTTTCTCTTACGGAATTCAGAGGCTTAGTGCATTCATTGCAGACACTGAGCACTGCTCAGGATTCTATTATCCAGCAGATGGCCACTATTCGTGCGCACCAGGATCAGATCATTGCTACTCAGGCCCAGCATACCACGATCCTTTATCAGATCCAGCAGCATCTGAGTATGCAGACACCTCTTGGGCATGATAGGTCTGCACCATCCGAGCCTCTAGTGCCAGATGAGGAGACCATACCAGCTGAGCAGCCCATATCAGCTGAGGAGATCAGAGCAGAGCCATCACATGATCCCACTACTATCTGATCTTTTTATGTTACTTATTTTTATATATTAGACTTGTAAATCCCATCTTTTTCATGTTTATAAACTGGGATTGGATATATTACTAGAACATCATGCATTGCATATTTCTTTTCCAAATATATATATATATATATATCCTTTTTGATTATATTCCTTTTTCTCATTACTCTTTTTTCTTTGGAACATGTGGTTTAAGGTATTCCATACCTCCTATACACTCAGACTTTGAACCACAGGAGGTACCACTTCCTCCCTTTTCTTTTAAATCACTCTTTAAACATTGAGGACAATGTTTAGCTTGGTTGGGGGGAGAGTTGAGAAAGGAAGTTTTGTTGTTAATACTAAGTTATTTTGGTAATTTAGTTGATTTCTGCTTAAAGTTTAAAATTTTTTAAAAAAGTTTTTTTTTGAATCATTCTCTATGGTTGTTAAAGATAATTTCTCAAAAATAAAATAGGATAAGTCGAGTTTTAACTTAATTATTTAAGTCTTAGAGTTTGTTTTATGCTTTCAAAGTTAATAATCTATTGAAGCCCTCTTTGATTTCAAACTTATTTCTTCCATTTCAAGCTTTACACACACTGTGCACATTAGATCCCGGATATATGATGTAAAACTTTCCCACCTTCTAAGCTTAGGAAAATTTTGACTTGGTTCATTACATAACCTCTCTTTAATAGTGTTGGGACACCTCATAAAGACCAATGAGTCTTTGAAAAAAAAAAAAAAAAGAGAATAAGCTTCTATTCTTTCCTTGAAACCTAAGCATGATCCGAAGGGGTGGCGAAAGCCTTTAAAACCCGATGCCCTAAACCTTGATTGGTTGGGAGTCATCGATCCTCTGCTTGCTACATAGGTGAATTGGTTAAGTTTAGTGAGTAAAAAGAATTGTGAATAAGAAGGTGCGTTCCTAACCTATTAAGAGCTGGATAATTTTGCCAATGTTCGAGAAAAGCTTAGGTTGGGAGGAGAGGATAGTTGTACATACTATATCCGGAAGCTAATCTCATTAACACTTAGCTTATTATGGAAGAGTTTGATTTGGAACCTTGAGAGTAGAGATTCTTTTGATACTTAATTGCATAATCTCCACTCTTTGTACTTTTTGTTTAAGTTTTAGCTTTGACAACTCCTATTGCATTTTGAATCTTCATATCTTTAGTTCACCATGTGAGATGTGTTTTGATATCAGTCATGCCACTCAATTATTTTTTGGAATGATTTGCATGACCTCTTTTATGTATATTATTAAGTTTGCTTAGTTTTTCTCTCCTTAATTGCTAAGGGACTAGCAATATGTCGGTTGGGGGGAGTGATTACTACTCAAAACATGCTATTTTGTAGCTTGTTATTAGCTCTTTTAAGCACCCTTGAGTAGTAATTATTACCTTTTAACTCAATTAACATGTTAGGGACCCTTGCAATCGTTTCTAATCAATTTGTGTTAAGTTTTGGTGCTTTTTGATAGCTTTATGCTCACCAAAGCAATTTAAGAATGAGGGAGAGCTATATATATAATTCATGGCAAAGTTTTTGGAAGCTCAAATTTAAGAAGAAACCAAGCTTTGGAGCCTCATAATCCTTTGCCTTAGTCGTTCAAAGTATGCAAGGAAAGAACAATGGAGAAGAGGAAAACAGGGTGATGAAAACAGGGGACACAGCTGCAGTCTTTCATTGCACTTTTGGAGCAATTCCCGAAGTCCATTTTCTACATTCTATATACCATTTCAAAGCTCAGAAAGTCAAGAATCCAACGATTCAAACCATGTACGATTTGGAGCTGAAATGAGGAAGATATGGCCTCCGGAAGACAACTGCATCAAGCTGAGGGACAATTTCGCACGATGGAAATCAAGGTGCGAATTCCTCAGTCCAAAGTGTGGGAATTTCGCACACCTGAAACCAAAGTGCGAAATTGGAACTGCAACGTGCGAAAATTGGATATTTTTGCCGACTCTTTTTCTTCTGATATTTTTGTGTCTAAATTTCCATTTTCTCCTTGTATTCAGCCACTCATGTAATTCCTTAGCTAGGAAGTATCCAAGGAAGGGTAAAATTACCTTCCTATATAAATTCTCTTGTAAACACTGAAGAGGACTCTCGGAAGCTTTCTCCAGGAGACCAACTGATGTAAATTCTACACTTAGAATATATACAGAGCTCTTTTTGCTTTCTTTTTCTCTCTACTATTTTCTATTTTCTTGAAAGCCAAACAGCCTCTGAGGATGTTTTCCCAGAGGATGAGAGGCTAAACTTATAGTTTCTTGGAGTAAAGGAAGCTAGGTGAAAAGTCCAGATTAAGAGGTGGAGCGTTTCCGTGCATTAAATTCAGGTGGTTGGAGTCCATAAATGGTTTCTAAATTCAAAGTTTTGCTTTAAATCTCTTAGAATCACTTTGACTAGCCAATACATGGTAAGCTTCAGGTCTCTGTGGATGCTTATTGCTAGATCCATATCAGTCCATTAGTTATCATGTAGGAGCTAGTGGAAAGTGATTCAAGGTGATAACCCATAGTGTCTTAAGCCATTGATGGATCTCGACTACCATCTCTATTAACTTTTTATGGATTAAATCTTCATTGTCAAACCTATACCGGTTCGGGAAATAACTATAGGTTAAATCCCCAATGCGAGAAGAAAAATCCGGAATTTTCCACTTTGCATCCTGAACTTGAACCTAGCAACCTTTAGCTCCGGGAGACTTTCTTTCTTCTATTTTTACTTAGTTTTATGTGAGTTTAGTTTCAATCACCACTTTCAAAACAATTTTATTTTCTTTTAAATTTCAAGTTTGTGCTAAAGGAAATCATTAGAATCAATTTCTAATTTAGAGTCTGTCACTGATAGAGTGAAAACCCATCCCTGAGTTCGACCCTAGAACTGCTATACTATAGTAGCTTTGCTACGCCAGTATAAGGTCATAGGATTTATAAATGTTTTTGATTAAAAGACCCGGCTGGAACCAAATGAATCAAAGCATGTCGGGCTCTAATGTGGAGGAAACTAGCGAGCATACGGCACGGGGCCGAGGTAGGAAGGATAAGTCTTATGACGCCTTAGCCAACATGGAGGCAAGGCTAGCCAAGGTGGAGCTAGCCATGGCGGACACCCGGGAAGGGGTGGACTTGATCGAGCAAGGCATGGAGAAGGGCTTAGAGGATCTAAGGAAGCAGATCCAAGACCTTTGCGAGGGAGTGCTAGGCTTACAAGTTCATCCGGTGTCACATGAGGAGTTCATGTCCTTCCAAGACAAGGTCATGACCATGTTCGCTAGTGTGGAGTCAAGGATTGAGGCCTTGGCTGCGCTCATGGATGCCCGAGACCAAGAGATTCGGCAAGAGCTAGCCATCTACAAGATTGCGGTATCAACCCGAGTCATGGCCACTCATGAGGCACCAAGGGTGGAGGTGCCCAAGCCACACACGTTCAGTGGCAAGAGGGATGCCAAGGAGCTGGATAACTTCTTGTGGCACATGGAGCGTTACTTTGAGGCCATTGCATTGATGGATGAAGCCACTAAGGTACGCACCGCGACCCTTTACCTCACCGATAATGCTACTCTATGGTGGCGTTGACGGTTTGCCGACATAGAGAGAGGGACGTGCACTATAGACACATGGGATGCCTTTAAGAGAGAAATCAAGAGGCAATTCTATCCCGAAGATGTGGCTTATCTAGCAAGGAAGAGTTTGAAGCGTCTCAAGCATACGGGCTCGATCCGTGAGTATGTCAAAGAATTCTCTACTCTTATGCTTGAGATACTTAACATGGCCGAGGAGGAGCTACTGTTTAACTTCATGGACAACTTGCAAAGTTGGGCAGAGCAAGAGTTAAGGAGACGTGGTGTCCAAGACCTAGCCACGGCCATGGCGGTAGCTGAGTCCTTGGTGGATTATAGAAGGGGAGATTCCTCCAAGCCCAAGCCACCATCCAAGGGTAACCAGGCCAAAGGTGGGAAAGACAAGGGATCACGAGGCCACACTTCTAAGGAAGGATCAAGCAAAGGCCCTAGTGGCAAGGATGGCAAAGGCAAGGATAAGCGGAAGGAGTTCACGCCCAGGACCAATTGCTTCCTGTGCGACGGTACATATTGGGCACGGGACTGCCCTAAGAGGAAGGCTTTGAATGCTATGATCAAGGAAAAGGAGCAGGAAGGCGATGCTAAAGTGGGATCGTTGCAGCTTCTAAATGCTCTTAAGGCCAAGCCGATGCCTAAGATGCCTTAAAGCAAAGAGCTGATGTATGTGGAGGCCATTGTGAACGGGAAGGCCACCAAGGCCCTGGTGGACACAGGTGCCACTCACAACTTGGTCTCGGAGGATGAGGCAAGAAGGCTGGAGCTCCAAGCATCCAAGGAAGGAGGATGGCTTAAGGCAGTCAATTCAGCTGCCAAGCCATCACATGGAGTAGCTCGCGGGGTGACTATGCACATCGGCTAGTAGGAAGGAAGGGTCGACTTCATAGTGGCACCCATGGACGACTTCAAGATGGTGCTAGGAATGGACTTCCTACAGAAGGTCAAGGCTGTGCCATTACCTTTCCTATGATCAATGGCTATTCTAGAGGAGGAGAAGCCGTGCATGGTCCCTACGGTCACTGAAGGTACGCTCAAGACCCCTATGCTATTAGCTATGCAAGTTAAGAAGGGGTTAAAGAGGAAATAGATGACTTACCTTGCCACCCTGAATGAAGAAAGGGATGATGGGTCAGGAGAACCCATGCCTAAGGAAATCGAGGGGGTCCTTGATGAGTTCAAGGACGTGATGCCGCCCGAGTTGCCTAAGAGACTTCCTCCTAGGAGAGAGGAAGATCACAAGATTGAGTTGGAGCTGGGAGCCAAGCCCCTTGCTTTGGGGCTATATAGGATGGCACCACCCGAGTTGGAGGAGCTAAGGAGACAACTTAAGGAGTTGCTAGATGCGAGGTTCATCCAACCATCCAAGGCTCCCTATGGCGTGCCGGTTCTGTTTCAGAAGAAACACGATGGATCCCTATGGATGTGCATAGACTACCGGGCACTCAACAAGGTGACGGTAAAGAACAAGTATCCTATTTCGCTCATCGCTGACTTGTTCGATCAACTTGGTAGGGCAAGGTACTTCACGAAGCTAGATCTAAGGTCGGGCTACTACCAAGTAAGGATTGAGGAGGGGGACGAGCCGAATACTACATGTGTGACCAGGTACGACTCATATGAGTTCTTAGTGATGCTTTTCGGACTCACCAATGCCCCAACAACGTTTTGCACCCTCATGAACATGATCTTCCACCCATACTTAGAACAATTTGTGGTAGTGTACTTGGATGACATAATCATCTATAGTAACACCCTAAAGGAGCACGTAGAGCACTTGAGGAAGGTCTTTAAGATCTCGAGGCAGAACGAGCTATACGTGAAGAAGGAAAAGTGCTCATTTGCTAAGGAGGAAGTGAGCTTCCTAGGGCATCGCATCAAAGATGGCAAGCTGATGATGGATGATAGCAAGGTGAAAGCCATCCAGGAATGGGATCCACCAACCAAGGTACCTCAACTCAGATCTTTCCTTGGTTTAGTTAATTACTATCGGCGATTCATAAAGGGTTATTTGGCAAGGGCCGCTCCACTCACTGATCTTCTTAAGAAGAATAAGGCATGAAAATGGGACGAAAGGTGCCAACAAGCCTTTGAGGATCTGAAGAAGGCTGTGACTGAGGAGCCAGTGTTGGCACTACCCGACCACACCAAGGCCTTTGAGGTACACACAGATGCCTCAGACTTCGCTATTGGGGAAGTCCTTATGCAAGAAAGGCACCCGATTGCATTTGAGAGTCGCAAGCTAAACGATACGGAGAGGCGTTACACGATACAGGAAAAGGAGATGCCATCGTCCACTACTTATGCACTTGGAGACATTATCTTCTAGGGTCTCACTTCACAGTGAAGACCGACAATGTTGCCACTAGCTACTTCCAGACACAGAAGAAGCTAAGTCCTAAACAAGCTAGGTGGCAAGACTTCCTGGCTGAGTTCGACTATACACTGGAGTATAAGCCAGGAAGTGCTAATCATGTGGCCAACGCCCTAAGCCGTAAAGTGGAGCTAGCGTCCATGACGAGTCAGCCCCAAGGAGACATAATGGATCTTTTAAAGGAAGGACTGCAACATGATCCAGTGGCTAAGAGTCTCATCGCCCTGGCTCATGAAGGAAAGACCAAGCGGTTTTGGGTGGAGGATGACCTACTCTACACCAAGGGGAGACGACTCTACGTGCCTAAGTGGGGGAACATAAGGCGGAACCTGATTAAGGAGTGCCATGACACCAAGTGGGCTGGGCACCTTGGGCAACGACGCATGAGGGCACTACTCGAGTCGGCTTACTATTGGCCTCAGATATGGGATGAGGTTGAGGCCTATGTGAGGACTTGTCTTGTGTACCAACAAGACAAGGTGGAACAACGACAACCTAGAGGCCTGTTGGAGCCACTACCGATAGCAGAGCGCCCATGGGACAACGTCACCATGGACTTCATCATCGGACTACCCAAGTCGGAGGACAGCGGCTCCATCATAGTGGTAGTGGACAGGTTCTCTAAGTATGCAACCTTCATAGCAGCCTCGATTGACTGCACTGTGGAAGAGACGGCGAGGCTATTCCTAAAGCACGTAGTCAAGTATTGGGGGTTGCCTAAGTTCATCATCAGTGATCGCGACCCGCGCTTCACTGGGAAGTTTTGGACGGAGCTCTTCAAGCTTATGGGTTCGGAGCTTCACTTTTCCACAAGCTTTCACCCATAGACGGATGGGCAGACCGAGAGGGTGAACGCTTTATTGGAGCTATACTTGAGGCACTTTGTGAGTGCCAACCAAAAGGATTGGGCTAAGTTGCTAGACATAGCCCAGTTCTCATACAACCTGCAAAGGAGTGAGACAACCAATAAGAGCCTGTTCGAGCTAGCCACAGGGCAGCAACCGTTAACTCCTCACACTCTAACGATTGGCTATACGGGGAGAAGTCCAGCGGCTTTCAAGTTCGCGAAATGGTGGCACGAGCAAGCTGACATAGCGCGCTCATACTTGGATAAGGCCGCAAAGAAAATGAAGAAGTGAGCTGACAAGAAACAACGACACACAGAGTACAAGGTCGGAGACATGGTGCTTGTCAAGCTTCTTCCTCAACAATTCAAATCCCTAAGGCCGGTGCATAAGGCCCTTGTGAGGAGGTATGAAGGACCCTTCCCCACACTTGGGAAGGTCGGCAAGGTGTCCTATAGAGTCGAGCTGCCACCGAGGTTGAAGATTCATCCTGTCTTCCACGTAAGCTACTTGAAACCTTATCATGGAGACAAGGATGATCCAAGCCGAGGGTTGTCTAAGAGGGCACCTACAGCGGTCGTGACCTCCTATGATAAGGAGGTAGAACACGTCCTCGCAGATCGGGTCATCAGGAGACGAGGGGTACCTTCTGCTATGGAATACTTAGTGAAATGGAAGGGACTACCAGAGAGCGAGGCTAGCTGGGAGCCAGCAGATGCCCTATGGCAGTTCTAAGAGCAGATCGAGCGGTTCCGGGCAGAAGGAGCGACGAGGACGTCTGCGGCTTAGGTGGGGGAGAGTGTCACAAGCTGATTCAAATGAGCCTCCCCATGGGCTTATATAGAGCCAAGAAGCTTTTGGAGACTCCTAGAGTGGGAAGAGTGTGGAAGGTTCTAGAGAAGCCTGGAGGAATCCACACAATTCTACACAATGTGGAAGGCATGAGAGGAGTCTAAGGCTTTCTAGAGAATTCTAGAAGTCTCTTGTATATACTTGTATATAGGCTTGTACCTAGAATGATGTAGGACATTTTAGAATAGTCTTGAGTTGTAAGGAACCCTCCAAGGTTCCAAAGAGTTCCATTGGTGCCTATAAATAGGTGAGGGCCTCCTTTGGCCAAGGCACCAAGCAAGTGAGCTTCCAAGCACTTGTAAAGGCTTTCTTGAGTTAATAAGAGCTTCCATTCTTTAAGGAGTTGCCTACCAAGCCTCTTAAGCTTTTGAGTCGCGAGTATCTTAGCCTAGCAAGTTAAGCATTGGGGAGCAAGGCTGACTTAGCAAGATCAAGTGTCTTGGCTTGTCTAAGTGCCGCACGAGCTTAGTGAACTACTAAGTCCGTGACACTAGGCCCACTTAGGCACACTAGGCCCATTTAGGAACCCTAGGCCCATTTAGGCATTCTAGGCCCATTTAGGCACACTAGGGCCATTAGGCAACACACTTGTCCCATTAAGCACCACCCTAGGCCAACTTAGATACCCTAGGACCACTTAGGCACATTAGGCCCATTAGGCACCACTTTAGGTCCACTTAGATACCCTAGGCACACTTAGGCACCTTAGGCCCACTTAGGCACCTTTGGCCCATTAGGCACCATTTTTTGCATGGATGCATGGTTTGCATGGCTTGCATGGTTGCATAGTTCGTATGGCTTGCATGTGCTTGATTTCGTTTTTGTTTTTTTTCTTTTCATCTTTCTCTATTTATTAGTTTTATTCATTTATTTATTTATTTTTAGGAAATTGCATGAGCTTAATTGATTACTACCCAAAAAGTGCTATTTTGCGCCTTTAATTCATTATGTTTTAAGCACTTTTGTGTAGTAGTTCTCCATTTTTATTCCAATTGCCATGTTAAGGACCTAGCAATGACTTCTAATCATATTTGTGGCTAGTTTTAGTGTTTTGACAGTTTTTTGGATCATTAAGACAAGCCAAGTAAAGGAGAGAAGCAAAGAGGAAAAACAGAGGAAAGAAGCAGTTTTTGTAGTCGTGCACTGTCACTTTGGGAGGCTCTATTTTGTTCATCGTGCAAAATCACCTTTCAAGAATCCCATATTCGGAACTGGCTTGGAATTGCTGACAAATCAAGTACCTATAGTGGTATATTGCCATTCGTATAAGTAGCTCAAAATGGCAAATTTCGCACCAGCCCTTGCAAGTGCGAATTTCGCACCAGCCCTTGCAAGTGCGAATTTCGCACCAGCCCTAGCAAGTGCGAATTTCGCACCTTGTATTGTTCATGCGACTTTGGTGCGAAATCTCCTCTGTTCTGCCGACTCCACATGAGATCTTTTCTTTTGTATTTTTTTTGATGTAAATTCCTTTCTTATCCTTGTAATTAGCCAATCACAGGCTTTGCTTTGTAAAGACTATAAGAGGGGTGGAAATCACCTCTCGAAAAAACTATTGTATATTTTACACTTAGTGAAATTTTCCTCTGGGAAAAAAATACAGAGTTCTCTTTGCTTTCCTTTTCTCTCTTCTATTTTCTTTTTCTTGGAAGCCAAACAACCTCTGAGGATGTTTTCCCAGAGGATGAGAGGCTAAACCTTTGGTTTCTTGGAGTGAAGGAAGCTAGGTGAAAAATCTAGATGCAAAAGTGGAAAACTCTCGTGCATTAAATACAGGTAGTTGGAGTTCATCAATGGCTTTTAAATCTAAAGTTTTGCTTTAAATCCCTTAGAATCACTTTGAATGGCCAATACATGATAAGCTTTTAGGTCTCTGTGGATACTTATTGCTAGATCCACATAAGACCATTAGTTATCATGTACGAGCCATTGGAAAGTGGCTCAAGGTGAAGACCCCTAGTGTCTAAAGCCATTTATGGAACTTGACTACCATTTCTATTGACTTTTTATGGATTAAATCTTCATTGTTAAACCTATACCAGTTCGGGAAACAACCATCCTTTATGTTGTTGTCCCCAATACGAGGAGAAAAATCCGGAATTTCCCACTTTGCATTCTGAATTTGACCCTAGCAACCTTTAGCTCTGGGAGATTTTTTTTTCTTCCATTTTTACCTAGTTCTATGTTAGTTTAGTTTCAAACACCACTTTCAAAACAAATTTTATTTTCTTTTAAACTTTAAGTTTTTGACAAAGGAAATCATCAGACTCAATTTCTAATCTTGAGTCTATCACTGGTAGAGTGAAAACCCATCCCAGAGTTCGACCCTAGAGCTGCTATACTATAGTAGCTTTGCTACGCCAGTATAAGGTCATAAGATTTATAAATATTTTTGATTAAAATACCCAACTGGGCACGAATCATTAATAATCATATTCATTTTGTTTTTATTTATTTATTTATTAATTTATTTTGATAGAAAGTTGCTTGAGTTGATAATTCATTTTAGTTTTGCATGTGATCTATATTTTTAATTTTGTTTAAAATTGCATATTTTGAATTTTTAATTCTTAGTTACACGTTTTTTTATTTTATATTATTATTATAACCCTTAGTTTTATTTTATTGACATTTTTATTTTATTTTTATTTATTTATTATTATTTGTTTTGCATGGATCCCACGTGCTCCATAAAAGAAAAGATAGAGGCAGGCGGTGGATTGGAGAGAGAGGAAGAAAGAAAAGGAAAGGCAAAGGAAAAAAAAAGGAAAATTGGAGGGGATGTAGGGTGATTGGAAGGGGAGAAGGAATCCTTTTTCTGTCGTTTTTTTTTTTCATCATCGTGGCTGCAGAGAAGCTGACTAAGTGATGGAGAAAAAATTAAGAAAAGAAAAGAAAAGGAAGGAAGACACACACGATTGACGAAGGAGAAAGAAAGAATTCAGGTTGTCATTTTTTTGAGGTGGAGGAATCAATCCGCGTTTTAAAAAAAGGGGCATTTGGGGCTGCTGTTTGAAAGAGATCAGTCCATGTTTTAGAGGGATTAGAGGCTGCTGTTTGGGCAAAGATCAGTCCGTGTTTTGAAAGGATTTTGGAGGCCGCTGTTTGGAGGGATCAGTCCGTGTTTTGAAAGGATTTTTGGGGCTGCTATTTGGAGGGATCAGTCCTTATTTTGAAAGGATTTTGGGGGCTGCTGTTTGAAGAGATCAGTTCATGTTTCAGAGGGATTAAAGGCTGTTGTTTGGGCAAACACCAGTCCGTGTTTTGAAAGGATTTTGGGGGCTGCTGTTTGAGGAGGAAGTCCAGGTTTTAGAGGGGATTCGAGCTGCTGTTTTGGAACGGAGAGACACAACTGCTTGTTGATATTCACTGGCTATTCACCCCGCCATGGTGAAGATGAGTACATACCTACCTTGTTGAATTTGAAGATGAGAAAGGCAGCCGCACCATTGGGAGTAATTTCAGAACAGACGCACCGGTGAAGGAAGGAAAGAAAGGTAGGTATCAGAGAGAGAAAAGTTTGGCGGCCGCACCGGAGAAAGAAACAGTCCGCGCTTCAATGGATCCTCCACGGGGAGCACTTTCAGCATCAACTCCACGTCACAACTGGTGATCCTCTACTCGTTCTTCTCTGCACTAGCTGCACACCACCTTGCTTTGGTATCATCACAGCCGTTAGAAGTTTGGCAGCCACACCGGAGAAACAAATAGTCCGCGCTTCAACAGATCCTCCACAGGGAGCACTTTCAGCATCAACTCCACATCACATCTAGTGATCCTCTACTCGTTCTTCATCGCACCAACTGCACACCACCTTGCTTTAGTATAATCACAGCCGTTAGGTAAGATAGTTTTATATATATATGGGTTTTCACTAATATATAAAGTTTAGGTTATTTTAGGTTGGATTATTATATTGGGTTGAGTGGTTGACCTATTTTTATTAGCTTCAGCATATACGTGTTTTATTATGGCAGCATGAATCTCACTCTTGTTTAATTTTTTTTGATTTATTACATTAAAGATTAGAATTGTGTTTAAATTTAGTTTTGATTTATTATATTAAATTCAGAAAATACAATTTTGTGTAGTTTTAACTTTGAGAAAAAAATAATAATTTAGTTTTGATTCATTTAATTATTTATTATTTATTTATTTATGTGCTACTAATTTAATGATTCATTATTTATTTATTCATTTACTAATAAGATTGATCATATGGGTTAAAGATTCAGTTTCAAAAAAATCTGTTTTGGGTAGTTTGACTCGACTTTAGGTTTAAGTAAAATTTTAGTTTGTCAAAATGATTGACTTTGTGTGTTCAATATTAGATTTTAGACTTGCCTTAATTAATGTTAAAAACGTTTGTTAAGCTTAGACTTTATTTTAGAATGTAAGTTTATTAAAAATAAAAATAAAAATTCCATGAGTTCGTATTTTGTTTTAACTATATTCATTTATTCACGCGTTATCTATTTATTATTTATTAATAAAATTAATTTTATAGGCTAGAAATTTAGTTTTAAAATTTGTTTTGGATAGTTTCATAATTTAATTTTTGGTTTAAGTAAAATTTTATTTTGTTAAAATAACTGATCTTATGTGTTAAATATTTGTTTTTTTAAATTTGCTTTAATTAGTGTTTAATTTATTTTGAGCTTAGATTTCATTTTAATAATGTAAATTTATTTAGGAAGTTGATTCTATGGATTCATATTTTTGTTTTAGCTTGTTTTCATTCCATTTGATTCATTTTAATTATTAGGTGTTTTTTTTTTTTATAGTTTTAAGTTATTAACAAAATCAATTCCACATTAGAAAGTACTTGTGTTTAGTTTACTTTGATTTAGCTTCATTCATCTATTCAGTTTAGATATTTTCTATAATATTAGCTCACTAATAAAATTAATTCTATAATTGAAAATTCATGTTTGCCCTGATTTAATTTGGTCCATTTTAATCAATCTAGATACGTTTGTGTGTTTAATTGATCACGTGCTAATTCTTGATTGTTACTCTTAATTGACGTGTTTCTTGAAAATTAGTCATTAATTCTCGGTGAGTATCATGTTAGCTTATTTGATCAAGTTTTAATTGTTTATTGCTTTGGTAGTCACTCGTTAAATTTATTTTTTTTAGAGGCCATCGGAAAATAGTGAAGATTGGCCTTCATTCACACCATTTTAGTTTGTTTGGTTGCCAAAAATTTTACTTTATGATTTTGTTTCCGTTTGTTTTTGTTTGGTGTTCTGTTTCTCATACGCTTCGTTGTTTTGCAAAATAATTTCTTTTATTTTAAAATAAAGTACTTTTCTCAAAATGTTCCTCATAAAAAATCTATTTTAAAAATTCATTTAGAGTCCTTAGAATAAAAAATCTCATTTTCTTAAATCATATGCAACCATGTCTTGATCGGTTTGCATCTTTCTCAGTTTTCAATAAAAATCCTTGTTTTGAATAAGACATGAATCCAAGCTTGTGATCCCAAATAAATGGGATAATTCTAAGCTAAGTTCGTGTATATCAATTGGGGAATTGGTGAAACCCCTACATACGAAAATCTTTTTAAAACTTAATTTTTTTGCTATCGCCTTTGCTACTTATTGAAATCATGTTTATCTGTTTTTTTTAGGAATTATACACCTGATATAAGTGATGATTGATGATTTCGTATATTTCGATCATTTTTGTTATGCTAATTAGATAACAAGCATGCTGGGATTACTTTATTTTATTATTTATTATCTAACCCCTCATGTCTTGTGGAAGCACATTACAAGTTACTTATGCTATCTAGGTACGCCCCCTAACACCCACCTTCTAAATTCTGTGAATATGCTTGTCACTATGAATTGCACCCACGTTCGATAGTGCCAAGGTGTCTTGATATATAAGCTTCATTGTTCGATTATTATTGATAAAGTGCATGCTGGATGATATATTATTTAAACTAACCTTTGATGTTTTGTGATAGTGCTTAAGAAGTGGTCCATGTATGCACCTTAAATCTTCCTTATGATTTGTGATTGGTTTTCTTGTTTAGAATGCTATTTCTTGAAATCACCTAGCCTACTTAAGTATCTATAATTAACCAATTAATTGTTGCATTTCCTTCAACTTAGTTAGTAGAGACCTTTATAGGTCTTAAAGGGGTGCTACCTCCTAGAGGTACCTTCCCAATAAGTAACCTGATCCCCGGACCTAAACTTGGGTTTTTCAAAGACACACTTTTCCAAAAACCATGGAGTCATTTTTTAAGGTTTTATTTCTTGTTTTATTTTCCCTTTAAAATAAAAAAAATAAGTGGCGACTCCAAATTTTCCAAAACTAATTTTTCACCAAATAAAAGCAAGTCTCGTGGATGAGTGGGGGCGCACGTGAAAAATGCGGGTCCACAAAGGGTCATGACTGATAAGACATAATGCGTTCTATCATGAAAATAAGATAGGACAACAACATGAAAAATCGTATAAGTGCGGTCTATGATGAAAATGATATAGGACTACGACATGATTGACCATACAAATGCGATCTATACAAAAAAGTAGATAGGACAACGACGTGGCCGATCGTATAGGTGTGATCTCCATAGAATACGATACTTAACTGTCAAGACCAATCAAACAATGTGCGGTCTATGACGATGACTAGATAGGAAATAGACGTGACCGATCGTACAATTATGCTTTACTTCGAAAATGAAATTGAACTGTCATGATCGATTTGATAGGGTACGATCTATGACGAAGACCAGATAGGACAACCGATGTGATGGATCATATAGGTGTGGTCTACACCGAAATCAAGACTGAACGGTCATGACCGATAAGATAAAATATTGTTTATAATGAAAATAAGATAGGATAACGATGTAACTGATTATATAGGTGTGGTCTATGACGAAAATGATATAGGACTATGACATGACTAATTGTACAGGTGCGACTATATCGAAATTAGAATTGAACTACCATGATTGATTGGATAAGGTGTTGGGAACCCCGGATTACTCTGTTCCCATGCCCTAGATTGTGTAGGGTGCATGCAAATCTATCATAGGCTCTCTAAATCTATCACAATGGATAAACATGTATTAAAAAACAATAAGAGTACCATAGAAAACATAGATCTAGAGAATAAAGCCACATACCTTTGATCCGAATGTCCCAAATCAATTCCAATCATTGTAGATAACTCTAAAGTCATAGTAGATCTCGTTAACACCAGGAACTTCCACCCGATGACTCTTCCTTATGTCTAAGCACTGAGATGGTAGAGATCTCAAGGGTAGAGGTTAAGGTTCTCTCTCTAGACTAAATGGGAGAATGGAAAGACTTGGAAACCCTAATCCCTAAAGGGGTATTTATAGGCTTCCTACCAGGCTTAAGTGACTTAAGCCCATAATGGGCTTAGGTCACTTAATCTAGCCCAAAAAGGTTACTAATTGATTCACCTAATTAATCAATTGCCTAGTCCAGAGATGCCACTCACTTATCCCTATGCAACCTTACGTAATTACCAAAATGCACTTATGCACATAAGTGAACTAAAAACCCATCCAATCCTCATAAACCATGCCAACAAGGAATATGAGCTCAAAACGAGGACCACTAGGACCCATAGGAGTATTGGCTCCCTCAGAATTAAAATTTGAAATTAACTCAATATCCCACTATAGAGAGTCAACTGCATTCCAATACCCTATGTTTATTACAATGAGACACCAAGTGCTCAAGTCCTTGACCTACTATCCACTGCATGTAGACTCCCCATGAACTGATGTTTGTAACTAACAAGGTAGTGTTATCACCTATCAAGATTACCTCTCAAATCCTTGAGTTATAGATCCCACTTATTATGTGATCAATTGACATACTATAGCTCCAAGGAGCATTATCAAATTCCACTAAAGGAATTACCGTGGCCATAAATTTCATGATCACATATCATTTGGATCACCGAAGAGGACACATTGTCTTAATCCCATGAGATATCATGGTGTCTCTATTGAGAATATCTGTTGCCACTAGTTTCCATCAACAGTGACCTAATCCATAAGGATATATGACAACTTTAGGGTCTCTCCCATAGGTCAAAGCCTCCTGTTGATTTTAGCACAAACTCAATATCCTCTCAAGGTTGAGAGTCCATGTAGTATAGTAGGTTAGTGAATCATGACAATTGATAGCCTTGTCTCATGATTCACCATAGGTCCTGTCCAATATGCATCACGTACACCGGTGCACTCACCATGAGAAACCCATCTGGATGACCAAGATAAGCCATCCTCCAATTAGAAGGTGATATACTACAATCTCTATTAGATTGCCCAAATCCATGAACCGACTATGTACAACTTATCTACTTACAAAGAACCCATGATTTGTATCTTCTGTGCAACTCCTAATGCACCTAAGTCATGTACAATGTAAAAGACACGAGCTGAATGCTCAAATAAATGTCAATACACCAAAAGAATAACAAATGGATAGTTAAGTCTAACTTTGTTACATCATGTCTTGCTTTTAGGGGCTCAATCCCAAAAAAACTCCCATTAACCTCAAAAAGAGACTGGACACTATAGATTTTGCTCAACAGTCATATCACTTCCTTGTACCATCTTACAATAAGGTAATACTTCCTCTTTATGCGGTTCCTCTTCTAGTGGTACTTCAGTTCTTTAGACCATGCCACCAATGGAACTACCCATAAGCCAAAAGGCTTCATTTGTTGATATGGAAATAATAAAAAACCACTTAGAGTGTACACCTACCCAGAGGTAGACCTACAAGAGTCCTTATCAGATTGAAGTCCAATTTCCCAGTACAAAAGGATTACTAACTTATTGGAAAGACTCACAAACATATAATCTCTCGTTCTCCAAATATATTAGAGTATATGTTTGACATCTGCCCAAAGCTCTAATTAGGAAATGGACCAATATCCACTCATTATTCCTATGATAAAACAAATATCTGGTTTAACTCATAGCATCACATACTTAAGGCTATCCATTATAGAGGCATTGGATACCGCCTTAATGCGATCTCTCTCCTTAAATGTTCAAGGAAATTGTTCCTAAGAAAGACAACTCCAAATCCAAAGAGTAACAAACCCTTCTTCGATTTTTGTATCATGTGCTTGACCAAATGCTTATCTATGTAGGTGACATGGCACAATTTTCCTATTCTTGCAGTCCTAAAAGACCTTAACCCCAAGAATATATTGCGTCTTCCTCTATATTTCATTTAGAATTGAGTAGATTAACAAATCTTGACTGATGACAATATCCCTACTTCATATCCAATGAGTAGATTATCATCTACCTGCAAGATCTTAGAGCATCACCACACTTCCTTGTACTTTCTTGTACACACAAGGCCCTTTGCTATGAAAATGTTTGGTTGTTGTATCTCATAAATGAGAGACACACTGAAATAGATAAGTGTAATATGATGAATTTGAGTATGAACATTGTTGAAAAGGTTTTCCATAGTTGTAACAAAGTTTGAAACTATAACCTTTAGCTACAATCTTAGTTACATAAAACTCAAGCTTTTCATCTACTCCTATGTTCCTGTTGTAGACCAAGTTACTCCTATGGGTTTTATCCCCTTTGGAGCTTCTATAGGAACCTAAACTATGTTGGAATACAAATATTCTAACTACCTTTTCATAGCTCCTTGCCTTAAGAGAGCACAAACATTGCTCACCACTTTATCATAATCTATGGGATATGAACCTCCTACTATGATGAGGCACTAGTGTACTAGAAATTATAGGAATGGTATTTCTTTAACCCTCTCGATCCATAGTATCATATGCAATGTGGGACTATCTTATAATATATCCTCCTATCTGTATCACTCTTTGCCTTATTTCTTATCATGTAGTCTTTATAAAAAAAAAACTGACATTTGTGTTAACAAATATCATATGATGATCTTGACTATAAAGGTAATAACCCAAAAATCCTTTTAGATATCCTATAAATTGATATACCTCTTAAGAAAAAGAGGTATTACACTGTCTATAAGACATATCATCAAAAGAATATGAGAAAAGATGAGAAACCTATCCATGATTTTATTATGTTTAACCAAGTTTGATATCTTCTTTCCACCTCTCCATTTTTCAATGGAGACCCTAGTGCACATGACTAGGAAATAATCTCGTGCTGCAATGGAAAGAATCAAACTTACTAGACATATCACCTTGATCTAATTGAAGTGACTTGGTATGTATACCCTATAGGTTATTCGATCCTACCTTAAATTCAATGAATGTCTCCAAGGCATCGGATCTCCTATGTACATATTCAAAACTAGAGTAATCACCACTAAAAGTGATGAAATACCCATACCCTCCCCGTGCATGGACACTAAAAGTTCCATACATGTCAGTATGCACTAACTCCAAACATTCCTTAGCTCTAGTCCTTTTGGTCATTTTACCATCTATATAGGATTTGTAGATTGAAAGATCTTCTGGAATCAAAGAGTCCAGACTTTACTAGTCTTTGGATCCTATTTAAATTAATATGACCTAGGTTTAGAAATCAAATGTTTAATTAGTGCTAGGTTTAATAATGAGATCTGACTATTCTCATCACTTGGCAAGTAATAATGGAATACATATAAAGAAAGAAGATATTATCTCCTACTAACTTGCATAACAAACCTTGCATTTGAATCTAAGGTAAGTATAATCTCATCATTTAACTTTCTCACTTGTTGAATATTCTATAAGGACTTACAAACAATGGACTTGGAATTTATTCATCATAAATAGTGAAATCCACCACTAAATATTCAACAATGAGAAACTAATGTATACTTTTTTTTCCTTTTAGGTAAACTGGGTATTCCTTTTTGAGTGCCTTAAAAGGTCACAAAGGAATCACTTACCCCTAAGCTTGCTCTCTTATTCCTTTTCTTGAACTTTCCTTATTTCGTATCATTCTTCTTTTTCTTGGTAGAAGAACTTGAAGAACCTTTGACTTCCATATGAACACCCTATAATCTTTGAGAATCTCCTTAGCCATCCCAAAGGAAAATGACAAGATCTCTAAGATCATATGAATACTGGTGTTCATAACAGTCCTAAGAGTAGCTTGTCAAAATTGACCTACCCTTATCACCAAATAACCATTGCAAACTTGAAAAAGAATATCAAAGTCTCTAGTAATAGACATGTGTTGATATTGCAACACATTATCCAAAGATCCAAGAATTGGACACTTGGTTTTCTGATCCATCTAATACCACTTTGATATACCACTCTTTCCTTTTGCTAGGTTAGTTCATAAGGAATAGCTAGCTCTACCTAAACTAGCTTATATGCAATTAGTTACTATATCTAGAATAAAATTAGTCCAATTGATTAGCTGAGCTTAGCCTATTGTGAGAAAGAGAGTGATAATAGAACCAACATGATATTTGTAACAAATAATATAACCAAGCATATGACATAATTATGCATTCATGGCAATTGGTAATTAATTTAGCAAAAATGTAGTGCTCTCAAACTACATATCCTTTTGCAAGGTATCCTAGTATCATAGCCTACATGGGCTAGGTCATGACCTTATTACTAGTTAGAGACCCTCTTAGATTGATCTCCTTGCCTAACCATAAAGGTTTCTAAAGGCAAGATCAACATACCTTTTATTTGGCCCAAGGACTGTGCAAGTGGGATTGTGTAGGGTGATTCTACCACTTCATATCCAATGTCAAGCGTATAACCATCGTCCTTGAACTATTAATGCCACCAAGTAAAGAACCCTATTGTGGGGGTGGTCGTTCCCACTACAAACATATCTAGTCTCGTCTATGTGGAGAGTCCATATCTCCTGATTCTTAGGTCTAACCCACCGTGGGGGTGGTGATGAACCCAAATCAAGATGGGCTTGACAATGGAGGTCGTGGGCTTGCTTAAGGCACTCTCCCACTTAATCTTTCGAGATAAATAAGAGCATTTTAAAAACACTAGTAATTTCCCCGATGAATAAATTATGTACTTTGAAAATTTTTAAAAATATTTATTTCATAATTGGAAACCTAGTCTAATAGGAGAATACCAACATGAAAAATTTAAAATTTCCATGAGAGTAATTTTTAAAAAGAATTTTGATAAAATATCCACTCTTAAAATTTTAAAATCTATTTTTTATAAAATTCTTCTTCTATACATAATTCCAATTAATAAATATTTCATCTGGGAAATGTTTTAAAGAAATTTATTTCCATCAAATTACTAAACTTTTAGGTAATAATCTTTTAATAATAAATTATCTCTAATGAAAATTTCTAAAATATTTATTTTCCAAATTGGAAACTCTTGTGTAATAAGGAAATTACCAATTTATGAGATTTTGAATAATCTTGAGAGCAACTTATCCAAGAAAGGAACTTTTGCTTCTCATATTCAAAAATCCTCATAAGATTTACTTTCCTTATTCCTTACACTTTTCCAACTTAATAAACATTTCCATGGAAATTTCATAATAATTTATTCCATTAAATACTACCAAAAATAGAACTTTTTAGTAATTCCTTAATAGATAAAATATTCTCTATGAAAAACTAAAAAAAAAATTATTTCCAAAAAGGAATTAAATAATCCATTTTGGAAAGTATTTTCAAAATATTTTATATCTTCATTAAATTACTAAAACTTTCCAAAGTTATTTTTGTAACCTTTCTTATCATAAATTCTCTATCATGAGATTTTTTAAATCCATTATTTATCTTTTAAATTGAGACTCATGTGCTAAAAGAATTGCTTTTTTATTCCTTATCATTGAACTATTCAAAGAAAACAATTTCCTCATTCTGTTTAGGGGGGGAGAGCTTGGAGGACCAACTATAGGTATAGTTTTCCTTCTCTCACCGAGAAAGAATGGCAAAACCTCCTAAAATTTAATAACAAATTGTTTTAAAGAAATATTAGTCTTTTTAGCAACAACCAATTTAAATAAATAATATTGGAAAATAAATTCTCATGAAAATTTACAAAGAATACCAAAAAACTTTTCTTTAGGTTCTAATACTTATTTTGGTAACCATTCTTAATTATAAATTATCTATCATGAATTTCCAAAATTAACTTATTTTATTTAAATTAGAAATCTTGTGCAAAATAGGAAAATATAAAGATTTGGAAAAATAAGAGCGTTTCCTTAAAAAAAAAATTTTATTCTTAGAGATTTCATAGATTTGAGAAGATTTTAAATAAAATTAAAATCTCTAAGACTTAATTTTAAAAAGGTAAGAAATCTCTTAATCATTTTTCCAACTTATCTTTTCTTTAAAATAAAATTTCCTAACCATGAACATTCTAATTTAAATAAGTTTTTCAATTTTGAAAAGACATGAAAATTTATTTCGAATTAAGAATACCAAAGTAATTTGAGACTACATATGCAATTAAACAAGGGCATATAATAAAAACAAAGGATTATATAAATAGAAAAAAATTCCCATGGCCTTTAGGGATCCAATTGCATATTTGGTAATTAAAATTCGGATAAAATCCAAATTAACAAAAATAGTCATAGGATTAGTGAAAATAGAAAACTGAAAGGGCCCAATTTCCACCATAATGAGCCCGAAAGGATAGGCCCAAAATTCAGCCAAAACTACTAAAAAGAATTGGGCTTAGATGCAATATCGTAAGAGTATGCTCCTTGTGCAACATTGCTTCAATTGGCCATATCTCCCTCGTTTCAACTTCAAATTGCGATCTGTTTGAAGCATTGGATTCCTGAATTCTTGAGCTTCAAAACCATATGTGATTTGTTCCAAGAAACCTACTCGAAGAGGCCGTGATTTTGACTCAAAGTTGACATCACTGTGCTGCCATGCACTTTGAGCAGCCTTGCTTCATTCGATCATATCTCCCTCATTTTAACTTCGAATTGCAATCTTCTTGAATCATTGGATTCATGACTTCTTAAGCTTCAAATCAATATGCAGCTTGCCCCAAGAAACTACTAGGAGATAGTCCTGATTTTGAGTTTAATTTAATATCACTGTGCTTCCATGGATATCAAACCAAGAACTTCCAAAAATTTTTTTTTATTTTTTTTTATTTTTTTTATCCACCATAGAATCTCAATACCCCTTCTTTTCTCTTGAGTCACAATAGATGGATACAAAAAACTGAATTTTTTACAATAATAAAAATTCCTATGCTCCTTTAATGGAGCTTACAATCCATTTATTGAAAAGTAAAGATTTTTACAATTAAATAAAAATCCTAAACCCCTTATGGGTTGTACAACCTAATCTAAGAACAATAATAAAAGATCATCAACAGATCCAAACATAATAATAAACCAAAATTAATTATAATAATAAAAAAGAAAATTGTAACCATTATAATGGCATTCATTCATCCCTTTGGGCCATGGGATGAATAAAACAACCCTACAAAATAGAGTTAACACACCTTAAAATAGATCTAACATGATAGAACCTAACCTAGGGCTTTGATACTAGTTATTGGGAACCCTGGATTACTCTGTTCCCATGCCCTGGATCGTGTAAGGTGCATGCAAATCTATTTTAGGCTATTTAAATCTATCCCAATGGCTAAACATGTATTAAAAAACAATAAGAATACCATAAAAACATAGATTTAGAGAATAAAGCCACATACATTTGATTGAATGTTCTTGGATCAATTCCAATCGATGCAGATATCTCTAAAGTCACAGTAGATCTCGTAAACACCATGATCTTCCGCCTAATAACCCTTTCTTGTGTTTAAGCATTGAGATGGTGGAAATCTTAAGGGTGAAGGCTAAGGTTCTCTCTCTAGACTGAAGGGGAGAATGACAAGACTTGGAAACCCTAACCCTTAAAGAGGTATTTATAGGTTTCCTATTGGGCTTAAGTGACTTAAGCCCATAATGGGCTTGGGTCACTTAATCTAGTGCAAAAAGGTTGCTAATTGATTAATTAACCATATAAGGCCTAATTAATTAATTAGCTTTGTCCACATATGTCACTCGCTTATCCCTATGCAACTTTATGTAATTACCAAAATGCCCTTATGCACATAAGTGAATTAAAAACCTATCCAACCCTCATAAGTCGTGCCAACAAGGAATATGAGCTCAAAGTGAGGACGACTAGGACCCATAGGAGTATTGGATCCCTTAGAATCAAATTCTGAAATTGACTCAATATCCCACTATAGAGAATCAATTGCACTCCAAAACCCTATGTATATTGCAAGACACTAAGTGCTCAGGTCCGTGACCTACTATCCATTACATGCAGACTCCCCATGAACTAGTGTTTATAATCTAACAAGGTAGTGTTATCACTTATCAAGATTACCTCTCAAATCCTTGAGTTACGAGCCCACTTATTATGTAATTTTGAAATTGACTCAACATCCCACTGTAGAGAGTCAACTGCACTTCAAAACCCCATGTATATTACAATGAGACACCAAGTACTTAGATTCGTGACCTACTATCCATTGCATGAAGACTCCCCATGAACTGGTGTCCATAATCTAACAAGGTAGTGTCATCACCTATCAAGATTACCTCTTAAATCCTTGAGTTACAGATCCCACTTATTATATGATCAACTGACATACTATAACTCTAAGGAGCACTGTCAAATTCCACTAAAAGAATTACTGTGGTCACATATCCTTTGGATCACCCAAGAGGACACATTGTCTTAATCCCATGAGATATCATGGTGCCTTTATTGAGAATATCTGTTGCCACTAACCTCTATCAATAGTGACCCAATCCATAGGGATATATGACCACTTTAGGGTCTCACCCATAGGATAATGCCTCCTGTTGATTTTGACATAGGCTCAATATCCTTTCAAGGTTGAAAGTCCATGCAGTATATAGTAGCTTGGTGAATCATGATAATTGATAGCCTTGTGTCATGATTCACCATAGGTCTTATCCAATGTGCATCACATACACTATTGTACTCACCATGGGAAACCCATCTTGACGGTCAAGACAAGCTATCCCTCCAATTAGGAGGTGGTATACTATAGTCTCTATTGGATTGCCCAAATCCATGAACCGATTGTGAACAACTTATCTACTTTTAAGGAACCCATGACTTGTATCTTCTGTGCAACTCCTAATGTACCCAAGTCATGTACAATGTAAGAGACATGGGCTGAATGCTCAAATCAACGTCAATACATCAAAAGGATAACAAAAGGATAGTTAAGTCTAACTTTGTTACGTCATGTCTTGCTTTTAGGAGTTTAATCCCAACATAGGGTACAGTCTATGACGAAGACCAGACAAGACAACGACGATATTGACTGTAAAAGTACGGTTTACGTCGAAATAGGAATTGAATTGTCATGATTGATCAAACAAGATGTGATCTATGAAAAGAAGTAGAAAAAGCAACGATGTGATCAATCGTATAGATGTAATCTCCATAGAATACGAAACCTAACTATCAAAATTGATCGGGCAGTTTTACTCTACATCGAAAATGAAATTGAATTGTCATGATCGATCAGACAGGGTATGGTCTAGACGAAGACAAGACAAGACAATGACCTGACTATTGGTACAAGTGCGGTCTATGCCGAAATCGAAACTGAATTGTCATGATCGATCGGATATGATGCGGTCTATCATGAAAAGTAGACAAGACAACAACATAATCGATTGTACAGGTATGATCTCCGTAGAATATGATACCTAACTGTTAAGACCAATTAGACAGTGTGCGATCTATGATGAAGACGAGATAGGACAACGGTGTGAACGATCATATAAATCTGCTCTACTTTGAAAATGAAAGTGAACTGTTATGACCGATCTGACAAGGTATGGTCTATGACAAAGACTAGACAGGACAATAACATGACTAATCATATAGATATGGTCTGCACTGAAATTGGAATTGAATTTTCATGACTTATCATAAAAGATGTGGTCAATCATGAAAATCAGATAGGACAACAATGTCATCAATCGTAAAGTGTGATCTTCATAGAATACGATACTGAATTGTCAAGACCAATCGAATAGTGTGCAGTATATGATGTTGAGTAGATAAGAAATTGATGTGACTGATTGTACAATTTTGCTTTACTCCAAAAACAAAATTGAACTGTCATGACCGATTTGATAGGGTATGACTTGTGACGAAGACTAGATAGGGTAACAATATGACTGATCATACATGTACGGTCTACGGCAAAATCGAAATTGAAGGGTCATGACCTATCGGATAGAATGTGGTATATCATGAAAATAAGATAAGACAACAACATGACAGATCGTATAGGTGTGGTCTATGATGAAAATGATATATGACTATGACATGACTGATCGTACAGGTATGGTCTACGTCGAAATCAAAACTGAACTACCATGACCGATCGGATATGGTATGGTCTATGACGAAGACTAGATATGACAACGACGTGATTGATATGTAGGTGCGATTTATGCCGCAATCAGACCTGAACTATCATGACTGATCATACAAGATGCGATCAATCATGAAAACCAAAAAGGGCATCATTGTGACTAATTGTGAAGGTGTGATCTCCGTAGAATACGATATTGAATTGTCAACATTGATTGAGCAGTGTGTAATGTATGACAAAGATGAGACAGGAACCAATGTGACCGATCGTACAGTTCCGCTATACTCCAAAAACGAAACTGAACTACCATGATCGATTCGATAGGGTACAGACTGTGATAAAGACCAGACAGGACAACAATATGATTGATCCTATAAGTGTGGTCTACAGAGAAATCAGAACTGAAGGGTCATGATTGATCGGACATAATGCGATCTATTACAAAAATAAGATAGGACAACAACATGACAAATTGTACAGGTGCGGTTTATGATGAAAATGATATAGGACTACAACATGACTAAACATACAGGTGCAGTCTATGTTGAAAAACAGACATGACAATGATGTAACCAATAGTAAAGGTGTGATCTCCATAGAATATGATACCCAAGTGTCATGACCAATCAGACAATGTGCGGTTTATGACGATGACCAAATATGAAATAGACGTGACTGATCGTACAATTCTGCTTTACTCCGAAAACAAAATTGAACTATCATGATTGATCTATTAGGGTGCGGTTTGTGATGAAGACTAGATAGGACAACGATGTGACAGATTGTACAAGTGTGGTCTATGTCAAAATCAGAATTGAACAGTCATGACCGATCAAGTAGAATACTGTCTATAACAAAAATAAGACATGACAATGATGTGACTAATCGTACAGGTGCGGTCTATGATGAAAATGATATAGGATTACGACATGACTAATCGTACAGGTGCGGTTATGTCAAAATTGGAATTAAACTACCAAGATTGATCAGATAAGATACGGTTTATGATGAAGACTATACAAGAGAACGACGAGACTGATCGTACAATTGTGGTCTACATTGAAATAGGAACTAAACTGTCATGATTGATCAAATAGGATGTAATCTATGAACAGAAGTAGACAAAACAATGATGTGACTGATCGTACAAATGTAATCTTCGTAGAATACGATACCTAACTGTCAAGACCGATCGGATAGCGTGTGGTCTATGAGGATGACTAGACAGGAAAATGATGTGACTGATATCTACACTGAAAACGGAATTGAATTGTTATGATTGATCAAACAAGATGTGGTAAATCACGAAAACAAGAAAGGATAGCGATGTGACCAATTATAATGGTGTGATCTCTGCAAAGTACGATACCTAACTGCCAAGACTGATTGGACAATGTGTGGTCACTGATGACCAGATAGGAAAATGACATTATCAATCATTTAAGTGTGATTTATGCCGAAATAGAAACTAAATTGTCATGACTGATAAGACAGGATGCGGTTAATCACGAAAACCAAAAAGGACAATGATGTGACTGATTGTAAAGGTGTGATATCTACTCAATAAGATATTGAATTGTGAAAACAGAATGGGCAGTGTGCGATTTATAACGAAGACAAGACAGGAGAATGACGTGACCGATCGTACATGTGTGATCTATGTCGAAATCGGAATTGAATTGTCATGAATGATCAAACAGGCTGTGGTCAATCACAAAAACTAGAAAGGACGATGATGTGATTGATCATAAAGGTGTGATCTTTGTAGAATGTGATATCTAATTGTCAAGATCGATTGACAGTGTGTGGTCTATGATGAAGACCATATAGGAAAATGATGTGATCAATCGTACATGTGGAATCTACATCGAAATCAGAATTGAATTATCATGAATGATTGACAGGATGTAGTCAATCATGAAAACCAGAAATGACAATGATATGACTGATCGTAAAGGTGTGATCTCCGTAAAGTGCAATATTGAACTATCAAAATCGAATAGATAGTGTGTGGCCTATGAAAAAGATGAGATAGGAGAACGACGTGACTGATTGTATCGATTCACTCTACGTGGAAAACAAAACTGAACTATTATGACCAATTTGACGGGGAACGGTCTATTACAAAGACCAGAAAGGACAACGATGTGACTAATCATATAGGTGCGGTCTTCGTTGAAATCGAAATTGAACTATCATGACCTATCGAATAAGAAGCGGTCCTATCACAAAAAAAGGACAATGACCTGATCGATCGTACAAGTGTGATCTTCGTAGAATACGATAATGAACTGTCAAGATTGATAAGATAGGATGCAACCTATCACGGAAAGCAGATAGACAAGGACGTGGCCGATTATAAAGGTGTGATCTCCGTAGAATACAATACTTAAAAGTCAAGATTGATCGAATAGTGTGCGATCTATAATGAAGGCGAGACAAGACAATGACATGACTAATCATACAAGTCCGCTCTATGCCGAAAATGAAAATGAACTATCATGACTAATATGATAGGGTATAGTCAATGAGGAAGACCAGACAGAAAAACGACTTGGCTGATCATACAGGTGCGGTCTATCATGAAAAGTAGACATGACAACGATGTGATCGATAGTATAGGTGTGATCTCTATAGAATACGATACCTAACTGTCAAGACCGATAAGATAGTGTGTAGTGTATGATGAAGAAGAGATAGGACAACGACGTGATCGACTGTACAGGTTCGCTCCATGCCGAAAATGAAACTAAACTGTCATGACTGATCTGATAGGGTACGGTCTATGGTGAAGACCAGACAGAAAAATGATGTCACTTATCGTACAGTTGTGGTTTACGTTGCAATAAGATTTGAACTGTCATGACATATCAGATAAGATGCGGTCCATCATGAAAAGCAGACAAGACAATGATGTGATCGATTGTACAGGTGTGATCTCCATAGAATATGAGACCTTACTCTCAAGATTGATCAGACAGTGTGCGATCAATGACGAAGATGAGATAGTATAATGACGTGGCTGATTGTAAAGGTCCACTCTACGTCAAAACCAAAACTGAACTGTTATTATCGTTTCGATTGGATACGATCTATGATGTAGACTAGGTAGGACAACTATGTGACTAATTGTATAGGTGTGGTTTATGCCGAAATCGAGATTGAATTGTCATGATTGATCAGACAAGATGTGGTGAATAACGAAAACCAGAAGGGACAATGATGTGCTATATGGTAAAGTTGTGATCTCCATAGAATACGATATTGAATTGTTAAGATCGAACGGACAATATGCGATTTAAGGCGAAAACGAGATAGGATAATGACATGATTGATCATACAGGTTTGCTTTACGTTGGAAATGAAACTAAACTGTTATGACCTATCTTACGGGGTATGGTTTATGATGAAGACCAAATAGAACAATGACGTGACTGATCATACAAGTGCGATTTACACTAATATTAGAACTGAATTGTCATGACCCATCAGATTGGATGTGGTATATCATGAAAAGTAGATAAAACAAAGACATGATCGATCGTATAGGTGTGATCTCCGTAGAGTATGATACCTAACTATTAAGACTGATTGGACAGTATGCGGTCTATGACGAAGACAAGAAAGTATAATGACATGATTGATTGTATAGGTCTACTCTACGTTGAAAACGAAACGAAACTTTTATGATTGATCCGATGGTGTATGGTCTATGATGTAGACCAGACAGGACAACAACGTGATTGATCTTATAGGTGTGGTCGGAACTAAACTATCATAACCGATCAAAGAAGATGTGGTCAATCACGAAAACCAAACATGACAATTATGAGACAAATTGTAATGGTGTGATCTTTGCAAAATAAGATATTGAACTATCAAGATTGATCGAATAGTGTGTGGTCTATGATGAATATGAGACAGGAAATCGAGGTTACCAATCACATCAGTCCACTTTACGTCGAAAACAAAAGTGAATTGTCATGACTGATATGATAGGATATAGTCTATAATGAAGACCAAACAGGACAACGGAGTGATTGATCGTACAAGTACAATCTACCTTAAAATTGGAATTGAATGTCATGATGATCGGATAGGATGCGATGGATTACGAAAAGTAGATAAGACAACAATGTGACAGATTGTATAGGTGTGATCTTAGTAAAATACTTTACTAAATTGTCAAGATCGATTGAATGGTGTGCGGTCTATGACAAAGATGAGACAAGACAATGACATGACCGATCGTACAAGTCCGTACTACGTCAAAAATGAAACTGAGTTATTATGGCCAATTTGATGGGGAACGGTTTATGATGAAGACCAGATAGGGCAACGACGTGACTGATCGTATAAGTGCGGTTTACGTTGAAATCGAAATTGAACTATCATGACCAATAAGATATAGTGCGGTCTAAGACAAAGATGAGATAAGACAATGACTTGATCGATCATACAGGTCCAGTCTATGTTGATATTGAAACTGAACTGTTACGACCAATCTAACGAGGTATGATCGATGATGAAGACCAGACAGAACAACGACATAACTAATCATACAGGTGCAATCTATATTGAAATTAGAACTGAATTGGCACGATCAATCAAATAGGTGGCGGTCCATCACGAAAAAAAAAATAGTACAACAACTTGATTAATAGTATAGGTGTGATCTCCACAGAATACAATACTAAACTATCAAGACCAATTGGATAAGATGCGATCTGTCACAAAAAGCAGATAGAACAATGATATGACCGATCATACATGCGATCTCTACAAAATATGATACCTAATGGTCAAGTCCGATTGGATAATGTGCGGTCTATGACAAAGACGAGACAAAACAATGACGTGAACAATCGTATAGGTCCACTCTACGCTGAAAATGAAAACGAACTGTCATGACTGATTCGACAAGGTACGGTTTATGACGAAGACCAGACAAAAAAATGACTTGACTGATTGTAAATGTACAGTGTACGCTAAAATCGGAATAGAACCGTCATGACCAATCAGATAGGATGCGATTTACCATAAAAAGAAGACAAGACAATGACGTGACCAATTGTACATATGTGACCGATCATACAAGTGTGATCTCCATAGAATACGATACCTAATTGTCAAGACCGATCGAATAGTGTGCGGTTTATGACGAGGATGAGATAGGACAACAATGTGACCGATCATATAGGTCCGTTGTACATCGAAAACAAAACAAAACTATCATGGTTGATCTAACATGGTACGATCTATGATGAAGACCAAACAGGAAAACAATGTGATTGATCGTGTAATTGAGGTCTATGTTGAAATCAAAATTGAACTATTATGACCAATCGAATATGATGTGGTATATCACGAAAAGTAGACAAGACAACGACATGACTGATTGTACAAGTGTGATCTCCGTAGAATACGATACCTAATTGTTAGGACTGATTGGATAGTGTGCGGTCTATGAAGAAGACGAGACAATACAATGACCTGATCGATTGTATAGGTCTGCTCTACATTAAAAATGAAACAGAACTTTTATGATCGATTCGATGAGGTACGGTCTATGACAGAGACCAAATAGGACAATGACGTGATTGATTAGGTGCGATCTATGCCGAAATCAGAATTGAACTGTTATGACAGATAAAACAAAATGCGGTTAATCACGAAAACCAGACAGGACTATAATGTGACTGATGGTAAAGGTGTGATCTTTGTAGAATATGATATTGAACTATCAAGACCGATCGAATATGATGCGCTTTATCATGAAAAACATATAGGATAACGATGTGGCTGATCATGCAAGTGTGATCTCTACAGAATATGATACCCAACCATCAAGAATGATTAGACAGTGTGCGGTCTATGATGAAGACGAGAAAGAACAATGACGTGACTGATTGTATAGGTCAGCTCTTCGCCAAAAACAAAACTGAAGTGTTATAACTGATCTGATATGGTACAGTCTATGACGAAGTCTAAACAAGACAATGATGCATTTGATCGTATAGGTGTGGTCTACGCCAAAATTAGAACTGAACTATCATGACCGATCGGATAGGATGCGGTCTATCATGAAAAGTTAATAGGACAACGACATGATAGATCGTACATATATGATCTTTGCAAAATATGATACCTAACTGTTTAAATCGGTAGGACAATGTGCAGTCTATGATGAAGATAAGATATTACAATGACGTAACCGATCGTATAGACTACTCTACGCCAAAAATGAAATTAAACTCTTTTTACCGATCCGATGGGGTACGGTCTATGACAAAGACCAGGCAGGAAAATGATGTGATTGATTATAGGTGCAGTGTACTCCAAAATCAGAACTGAATTGTCATGATCGACCAGATAGGATGAGATCTACCATGAAAAGAGGACAAGACAACGACGTGACCAATCGTACATGTGTGACCGATCATACAAGTGTGATCTCCATAGAATACGATACTTAACTGTCAAGACCGATCGAATAGTGTGCGGTTTATGATGAAGACGAGATAGGACAACGACATGATTGATCATATAGGTCCGTTGTATGCCAAAAACAAAACTAAATTATCATTGCTGATTTGACATGGTATGGTCTATGACGAAGACCAAATAGGAAAATGACGTGATTGATCATATAATTGAGGTTTATGTTGAAATCAGAATTGAACTATTATGACCGATCGGATAGGATGCGGTATATCATGAAAAGTAGATAGGACAACGACATAACCGATCGTATAAGTGTGATCTCCTTAGAATACGATACCTAATTGTCAGGACCGATCGAATAGTGTGTGGTTTATGAGGAAGATAAGACAATACAACGACGTGACCGATCGTACAGGTCTGCTGTATACAAAAATTGAAACTAAACTTTTATGACCGATTCGACGAGGTACAATCTATGACGAAGACCAAATAGGATAATGACATGATTGATTTTATAGGTGCGATCTATGCCGAAATCAAAACTGAATTATCATGACTAATAAGACAAAATGTGATCAATCACGAAAACCAGATAGAACTACCATCTGACTGATGGTAAATATGTGATCTCTGTAAAATATGATACTGAATTGTTAAGACCAATTCGATAGGATGCGCTCTATCATGAAAAAAATATAGGATAACGATGTGGTTGATCGTGTAAGTGTGATCTTCGTAGAATATGATACCCAACCATTAAGAATGATCATATAGTGTACAGTCTATGATGAAGATGAGAAAGAACAACGACGTGACTGATTGTACAGGTAAGCTCTTTGCCGAAAACAAAACTGAAGTTTCATAATTGATCCAATATGGTATGGTTTATCACCAAAAATTTGACATGACTACGACATGACTGATCATACAAGTGCTGTCTAACCCGAAATCGAAACTGAACTATCATTACTGATCGAATAAGATGCTTTCTATCATGAAAACTAGACAAGACAACTACATTACTGATCTTGCAAGTGTGATCTCCACATAATACGATCTTAACTGTTAAGACCAATCAGACAATGTGCTATCTATGACGAAGATGAGACAAGACAACTACGTGATCGATTGTACAAGTCCTTTTTACATTAAAAACAAAATTGAACTACTATGACCGATCTAATGGGGTACTGTTTATGGCGAAGACCTGACAGGAGAATGAAGTGATTGATTTACAGGTGCAGTGTATGCCGAAATCGGAACTGAGCTATCATGGTTGATCAGAAAAGATGTGGCCAATCACGAAAATCAGACAGGATAATGATGTGATCGATCATAAAGTTATGATTTTCATAGAATATGTACTAAACTGTCAAGACTGACTGGACAGTGTGCCGTCTATGATGAAGATGAGACAGGACAACAACATGACCGATTGTGATGGTGCGGTGTACATCGAAAATGAAACTGAACTGTCATAATTGATCTAAAAATGTACGATCTATGATGAAGACCAGACTGAACAACGACGTGATTGATCGTACAGGTGTGGTATACACTTAAATAGGAACTGAACTATCATGACCAATCTAACAAGATGTAGTTTAATAAGAAAAGCAGAGCAGACGAGACAACAATGTAATCAATCGTATAGGTGTGAACTCCACAAAATATGATATTGAACTGTCAAGATCGATCAGACAGTGTGCGGTCAATGACGAAAATGAGATAGGACAATGACATGACAGATCATACAAGTCTGCTCTACGCCCAAAAGGAAACTGAACTATCTAGACTGATTCAATAGGATACGATCTATAAAAAAGACTAGATATGAAAGTGACGTGACTAATCGTACTGGTGTAGTCTACACCGAAATCGAAACTAAACTATCATGGCCAATTGAATAGGATGCGATCTATCATAAAAAATAGATAGGATAACGACGTGACCAATCGCATAGGTGTGATCTTCGTAGAATACAATATTAAACTGTTAACACCTATCGGATAGTGTGCGATAAATGATGAAGACAAGACATGACAATGATGTGACCGATCATACAAGTTCACTCTATGTCGAAAATGAAACTGAACTGTTATGACCTATCCTATGGGGTACGGTTTATGACGAAGACTAGACAGGACAATGAAGTGATTGATCGTATAGGTGCTGTTTACACTGATATCAGAACTGAACTATCATGACAGATCAGATAGGATACAGTCTATCACAAAAAGTAGACAAAATAACTACATGATCGATCGTATAGGTGTGATTTCCATAGAGTACGATACCTAATTGTTAAGATCAATAAGACAGTGTGCAGTTTATGACGAAGATGAGAAAGTATAACGACGTGATCGATTGTACAGGTCTACTCTACGCCCAAAAAAAAAACTGAACTTTTATGCTGGATCTGACAGGATACGGTCTATGAAGTAAACCATATAGGATAATGACGTGATTGATCATATAGGTATGGTCTACGTTGAAATAAGAACTGAATTGTCATGATCGATCAGACAAGATGTTGTCAATCACGAAAACTAGACAAGATAATTATGTGATAGATCGTAGTGGTGTGATCTTTTCAAAATATGATACTAAACTATCAAGATCGATAAGACAGTGTGTGGTTTATGACAAAGACAAGACAAGAAATTGACGTGATCGGTTGTATAGGTTCGCTTTACGCCGAAAACGAAAGTGAATTGTGATGACATATCCAATAGGGTACGGTCTATGATGAAGACTAGATATGATAACGGAGTGACTGATCGTACAGGTGCGATTGACCTCGAAATCGGAATTGAAATGTCATGACCGATCAGATAGGATGAGGTGGATCAGGAAAAGTAGATAAGACAATGATGTGACCAATCATACCGGTATGATATTTGCAAAATACTTTGTTGAACTATCAAGACTAATCGGACAGCGTGCGGTCTATGATGAAGATGAGACAGTATAATGATGTGACCGGTCATACAGGTTAACACTACGTCGAGAACAAAACTGAATTGTTGTGGTCATGTCATTACTGATTGTACAGGTGCAGTCTATACTGAAATCGAAATTGAACTGTCATGATTGATCAAATAATGTGCAGTCTATGACAAAGATGAGATAGGACAATGACGCGATCGATCATATTGGTTCAGTCTACGCCAAAATCGAAACAAGATGCAATCAATCATGAAAACCAGACAGGACAACAATGCGACCAATTAAAAAGATGTGATCTCCATAGAATATGATATTGAACTGTCAAGACTAAATGAACAGTGTGCGGTCTATGACAAATACAAGATAGGACAACGATGAGATTAATCGTACAAGTTTGCTCTATGCCGAGAACTAAACTAAACTGTTATGACCAATCCAACGAGGTGCGGTCAATGATGAAGACCAGACATGACAACAACGTAACTGATTGTATAGGTTCGGTCTATGCCAAAATTGGAATTAAACTGACATAATCGATCAGACAGGAGACGATTTATCATGAAAAGCAAATAGTAAAATGACTAGATCGATCGTATAAGTGTGATCTCCACATAATACAATACTAAACTATCAAGACCGATTGGATAAGATGCGACCTATCACAAAAAGTAGACAGGACAACAACGTGATCGATAGTATAAGTGTGATCTCTGCAAAATATGATACCTAACGGTCAAGATTGATGAGACAGTGTGCGTTCTATGACGAAGATGAGACAGGATAATGATGTGAGCAATCATATAGGCTCGCTTTACGTTGAAAATGAAAATGAATTGTCATGACTGATTCGATAGGGTAAGATTTATGACAAAGACCAGACAAGAAAATGAATGACTGATCGTATAGGTGTAGTGTACGCTGAAATAGGAATTGAACAGTTATGACCTATCAAATAGGATGCGGTCTATCATGAAAGAAGACAAGACAACGACATGACCGATCGTACATGTGTGACCGATCATACAAGTGTGATCTCCATAAAATATGATACCTATTTGTCTAGATCAATAAGATAGTGTGTAGTTTATGACAAAGAAGAGACATTACAACGATGGGATTGATCATATAGACTGCTCTACGCCAAAAACAAAATTGAAATTCTTTTACCAAACCGACGAGGTATGGCCTATGACAAAGACCAGACAAGACAATTACGTCACTGATTGTACAGGTGCGATCTACGCCGAAATTAGAACTGAACTATCATGACCAATCAAATAGAATGTTGTCCGTCACGGAAAGCAGATAGGACAACAATGTGACCAATCGTATAGGTGTGATCTCCACAGAATACGATACCTAATCATTAAAACCAATCGGGTAGGGTGTGGTCTATAATGAAGAGGAGAAAGGATAACGATGTGATTGATCGTATAGATCTACTCTACGTCGAAAACGATATTGAACTATCATGATCGATTTGAGAAGGTACGGTCTATGACGAAGACTAAAGAGGAGAATGACGTGATTGATCATATAGGTGTGGTCTACGTCGAAATCGGAACTGAACGATCATGACTAAATAGATAATGTGTGGCGTATGAAGAAAACGAGATAGTCCAAAGACGTGACCGATCTCATGGGTTTGGTTTACGTTGAAAACAAAATTGAATTATCATGATTGATATGATGGGGTACGGTTTATATGAGGACTAGACATGACAACGATGTGACTAATCATATAGGTGCAGTCTACGTCGAAATCGTAATTGAACTATCATGATCGATCGGACAAGATGCGGTCAATCAAGAAAACCAGATAGGATAATGGTGTGATTGATCGTAAAGGTGTCATCTTCGTAAAATATGATATAGAACTGTCAAGATCAATTAGACAATGTGTGATTTATGACAAAGATGAGAAAGGATAACGACATGACTAATTGTACAAGTCTGTTCTACACCGAATACGAAATCGAATTGTCATGACCGATTTGACAGGGTATAGTCTATGACGAAGATCATACAAGAAAATGAATTGTCATGATCGGTCGGATAGGATGAGGTCTATCACGAAAAACAGATAAGACAACATCGTGACTGGTTGTAAATGTGTGATCTTCATAGAATAAGATACTGAATTGTCAAGACTGATCGAACAATGTGTGAACTATTATGAAGACTAGACAGGACAACGACATGACCGATCGTATAGGTTCGCTCTACGATGAAATGAAACAGAACTACTATGACTGATCCGATAGGGCACGGTTTATGATGAAGACCAACTAGGACAATGATGTGACTGACCATACAGGTGTAGTCTATGATGAAATCGGAACTAAACTGTCATGACCAATAAGACACAATGCGGTTTATCATGAAAAGTAGAGAGGATAATGACATGATCGATCGTACAAGTGTTATCTTTGCAGAATACATTATTGAATTGTGAAGACCGATCAGAAAGTGTGTAGTTGTGATGAGGATGAGACAAGAAATCGACATGACCGATCATATAGTTTTGCTCTACTTTAAAAAAGAAATTGAATTATCATGACTAATATGATAAGGTATGGTTTGTGATGAAGACCAGACAGAACAATGACGCGATTGATCATACAGGTGCAGTCTATGTCGAAATTGGAACTGAACAGTCATGAGCGATCGGACAGAATGCGATTATCATGAAAATAAGACAGGAAAATGATGTGAATGATTGTACAAGTGAGGTCTATGACAAAAATGATATAGGACTACGACATGACTGATTGTATAGGTGCGGTCTACGCCAAAATCATAATTGAACTGCCATGACTGATCGGATAGGGTATGGTCTATGTCGAAGACCAGACAAAACAACGATATGACTAATCGTACAAGTGCAATCTACGTCGAAATAAGATCTGAACTATCATGATCGATCGAATAGGATGCGGTCTACCATGAAAAGCATATAGGACAACATTCTGACCAATCATACAAGTGTGATCTTCATAGAATACTTTACTCTAGGTCCACTTTACGTTGAAAAAGAAACTGAACTGTCATAGTCGATCTGATAGGGTACGCTCCATGACGAAGACCAGATCGAAAAATGACATGATTGATCATACAAGTGCAGTTTACAGCGATATTGGAATTGAATTGTACTGGCTGATTGAATAGGATGCGGTCTATCACAAAAATCAAACAAGACAAAGACGTGACAGATCGTACAAGTGTGATCTCCACAGAATACAATACCTAACTGTCAAGACCGATCATACAATGTGCGGTGTATGACGAAGATGAGACAGTACAACAACATGATCAATCGTATAGGTCCACTCTACATCGAAAACGAAACAAAACTTTTATGACCAATCTAATAGGGTAAGATCTATGATAGAGACCAGACAAGACTACAACGTGACTGATCGTATAAGTGCAGTCTACTCTGAAATCGAAACTGAACTGTCATAACCCATCAGACAGGATGCGGTCAATCACAAAAACTAGACAAAACAATAATGTGATCGATCGTAGAGGTGTGATCTTTGTAGAATATGATACTAAATTGTTAAGATTGAACGAATAGTGTGCGGTCTATCAAAAAGACAAGATAAGACAACAACATGACCAATCACATAGGTTGGCTCTACTTTGCAAATGAAATTGAACTATTATGATTGATCTTATGGGGTGTGGTCTATGACGAAGACAAGACAGGACAACGACGTGGTTGATAGTACAGGTGCGGTCTATGTTGAAATTAGAACTGAACTATCGTGATCGATCAGATAGTGTGTGGTCTATAACGAAGACGAGACAGGACAATGACGTAACTGATCATATAGGTCCGCTCTACGCTAAAAAATGAAATTGAACTATCATGATCGATCCGATAAGGTACTGTCTATGACGAAGTCCAAAAAGTATAACGACATGACTTATTGCACAATTGCAGTCTACGTTGAAATCAAAACTGAACTATCATGACCAATCGAACCAAATGAGATATATCACGAAACCCAGATAGGACAATGACATGTTCGATTGTATAGGTGAGATTTTCGTAGAATATGATGCTGAACTATCAAGATCGATCAAACAGTGTGTGGTCTATGACGAAGACGAGACAGGACAATGACGTGGTTGATCGTATAGGTCCGCTCTATGCCGAAAACAAAATTGAATGATTATGATCGATTTGACAAGGTACAATCGATGTAGAAGAACACATAAAACAACAAAGTGACTAATCGTATAGGTACGATTGACGCCGAAATTGGAATTGAATTGTCATGACTGATCAGATAGGATGTAGTCTATCACAAAAACCAGATAGGAGAACGACGTGATCGATCGTACATGTGTGATCTCCATAGAATACAATACTAAACTGTCAAGACTAATCCGAAGAGGTACAGTCTATGACGAAGTCCAGATAGGACATAGACATGACTTATTGTATAGGTGTGGTCTACACCAAAATTAGAACTAAACTATAATGACCGACCAGACAAAATGTCGTTTATCATGAAAACCAGATAGGACAATGATGTGACTGGTCGTATAGGTGCGGTCTATGACGAAAAGGAGACATGACCACAATAGATTGATGGTATAGGTGCAGTTTACAACCAAATTGGAACTAAATTGTCATGGCCGATCGAACAAGATGCTGTGTATCACAGAAATCAGACAAGAAAACAACGTGACCTAAAATATAGGTGTGATCTCTGCAGAATACGATACTAAACTGTCAAGATCGATTAGATAGTGTGCAACCTATGAGGAAGACGAGACAAGACAACGACGTGATCAATTGTTTAGCTCTGCTCTACTCTGAAAATGAAATTGAACTATGATGATTGATCCGAAGAGGTACAGTCTATGATGAAGTCTAGACAGGACCACAACATGACTTATTGTATAGGTGTGGTCTACGCCAAAATTAGAACTAAACTATAATGATCGATCAGATAGAATGTGGTTTATCATGAAAACTAGATAAGACAATGACGTGATTGATAGGTACAATCTATGATGAAAATGTGACAAGACTATGACAAAATTGATAGTAGAGGTGTGGATTACGCTGAAATCGAAACTGAACTATCATGACTAATCAGACGGGATGTTGTGTATCACGAAAACCAGAGAGGAAAACAACATGACCGATCATATAGGTGTGATATCTGTAGAATACGATACTGAACTGTCAAGACCGATCGGATATTGTGCAATTTACGACCACGACAAGATAAGACAATTCCATGACTTATCGTATAGGTCCGTTATATGTCGAAAACAAAATTGAACTATCATGATCAATCCAACAGGGTACAGGGTATGACAAAGACCAGATAGGACAACTATGTGATTGATCATATAGCTATAGTCTATACTGAAATTGGAACTGAAATAACCGATTGGATAGGATGCGGTCTATCATGAAAAATAGATAGGACAATGACATGATAGAAATGTACAGGTGTGATATCGGCAAATATGATATTGAACTATCAAGACCGATTGGATAATATGCGATCTATGATGAAGAGGAGACATGATAATGATGTGACTGATTGTACAGGCCCGCTTTACTTCGAAAATAAAATGACACTATTATGACCGATCTAACGGGGTATAGTCTATGAAGAAGAACACACAAAACAATGACGTGATTGATCGTCTAGATACGGTATACACCAAAATTGGAACTAAAATGTCATGATCGATTAGATAGGATGTAGTTTATCATTAAACTAGATAGGAGAACGACGTGATCGATCATACAAGTGTGATATTCATAGAATACAATACTGAACTGTCAAGATCGATCAGATAGTGTGTGGTTTATGATGAAGACGAGATAAGAAAATGATGTGATCGATCATTCAACTTCCCTTTACTCTAAAAACGAAATTGAACTGTCATATCCTATCTGACAAGGTACGGTCTATGATGAAGTCCAGACAGGACAACAACATGACTTATCGTATAGGTGTAGTCTATGCTGAAATCAAAATTGAACTGTATTAATTAATTAAACAGAATGTCGTCTATCACGAAAACCAGACAAGACAACGACATTACTGATTGTATAGGTGTGGTTTACGTCGAAAATGAGATAGGACTACAATGAGCTAATGGCACATGTGCGGTTTACACTGAAATTGGAACTGAATTGTCATGGCCGATCGAACAGGATGCGGTGTATCACAGAAACTAGATAGAAAAACAACATGATGGATTATATAGATGTGACCTTTGTAGAATATGATACTGAACTATCAAGACCGATCGAATATTGTGCAGTTTACGATCAAGACGAGATAGGACAATGATGTGACCTATCGTACAGGTCCGCTCTACGTCGAAAACAAAACTAAATTGTCATGACTGATACAACAGGGTACGGTCCATGATGAAGACTAGATAAGACAATTATGTGATTGATTTTACAAAATACGGTCTATCATGAAAAGCAGACAGGACAACGACGTGATCGATTGTACAGGTGTGATCTTATAGAATACGATACTAAACTGTCAAGATTGATCGGATAGTGTCCGATCTATGACGAAGACGAGATAGAACAATGACGTGACTGATCGTACAAGTGTGGTCTACGTTGAAATCATAACTAAACTGTTATGATCGATGGGACAAGATGAGGTTTATCAAGAAAACCAGATATGACAACGATGTGAACAATTGTACAAGTGTGATTTTTGCGAATGCGATATTGAATGGTCAAGACCAAATGAATAGTGTCTAATATAAGAAGAAGATGAGACAGGACAATAATGTGACTGATCATATAGCTCCGTTCGACTTCGAAAATGAAATTAACCTGTCATGACCGATTTGATAGGGTAAGGTCTATGATGAAGTTCAGACAGTACATGACAAGACTGATCGTATAAGTGTAGTTTATGCTGAAATCGAAATTGAACTATCACCACCAATCGGAAAGAATGCAATTGGTCATGAAAACCAAATAGGATAACGACATGTTTGAATGTGTAGGTGTGATATATGTTGAAAATGAGATAGGACTAGGACATGACTGATCTCATAGGTGTGGTCATGAAAGATTAAATAAAATGTAGTCTACTAGGTAAAACAGACTGGATAATAATGTGAGCGATTGTATAGGCGTGATCGGACATGATGTGGTCTATCACAAAAAACAGACAAGACAACGACATGACCGATCATATAGGTGTGATCTCTATAGAATATAGTACCTAATTGTCAAGATCGATCGAGTAATATGCTATTTATGACTAAGATGAGACAAGACAAAAACTTGATTGATCACACAGGGCCGCTCTACATTGAAAATGAAATTAAACTATTGTGACCGATCCGACGAGGGGCATTCTATGATGAAGACCAAATAGGACAATGGCGTGATTGATCGTATAGGTACAGTCTATGCCAAAATCGGAACTAAATTATCATAACATATCAAATAAGATGCGATTAATCATGAAAACTAGACAAGACAATGATGTGACTGATCATAAAGGTGTAATCTTGATTACTACTCAAAACATGCTATTTTGTAGCTTGTAATTAGCTCTTTTAAACACCATTAAGTAGTAATTATTACCTTTTAACTCAATTGACATGTTAAGGACCCTTGCAATCGTTTCTAATCAAATTGTGTTAAGTTTTGGTGTTTTTGATAGCTTTTAGCTACACCAAAGCAATCCAAGAAAGAGGGAGAGCTGTATATAGTTCATGGCAAAGATTTTGGAAGCTCAAATTCATGAAGAACCAAGCTTTGGAGCTCCATAGCCCTTTGCCAAAGTCGTTCAAAGTATGCAAGGAAAGAACAATGGAGAAGAGGAAAACAGAGTGAAGAAAATAGAGGACAGCAGCTGCAGTCTTCTTTCACACTTTTGGAGCACTTACCGAAGTCCATTTTCTACATTCTATATACCATTTCAAAGCTCAGGAAGTCAAGAATCCAACGCTTCAAACTGTGTACGATTTGGAGCTGAAATGAGGAAGATATGGCCTTCGGAAGACAACTGCATCAAGCCATGGGAACACCATTTCGCAAGGAGATTTTCTTCATGGTGCGAAATTTGGCCATTTCGCACCATGAAGAACCACCTTGCGAAATTTGGACCCTTCATCTTTCCCCTTGCGAAAATGACTTGAAATCCCCTGTTTTGAGACGCTGTTGATGATATTCCACTGCCGGTTCTCCAAGATATTTTGCTTGATTTTTAGCTTTGTAAATACCTATTTTACCCTTGTAATCAACCAATGAAAAGGTTGCTTTTGTAATAGCTCTTGTAATTTAGCTTGTTATTGTCTTTAAATAGAGGTGAAGAGCCTCAGAAAAAAATATCTTGTAACCTGTAACCTTATAAGTTATAAGAGCACTTTTGTTCATACTCTTCTTTTCTTTTTTCTTTCTCATTTTCTTAGTAGCCAAACATCCTTGGTGGATGAAATCCCCAAGGATGAAAGGCTAAAACCTTTTAAGTTTCTCAAAGTATGGATGTTATGTGATGGCTTGGATGCAATCCCATGGAAATTTCTCGCACCTGGAAGGTAAGGTAGTCGTTTTTTATTAATGGTTCATTAATGCAAAGTTTGGTTTTTATTTCCTTTGGACAACTTCCAACGGCCAATACTTGATAAGCTTTTGGATTTCTATCCATTAGTTATCTCCTACGAGCTATTGGAAGGTGAGGTTTTCAATTCCAAGTTTTGCATTAATCCGTTAGAACCAATTTCAATGGCCATTGAAAGGTGAGTTTATCACCTGGAATGACTTTGAGTTGCCAATATTTGGTAAGCTTTTAGCTTTAGACTATTAGTTATCTCTTACGAGCCATTCAAAGGAAGTCTAAGGTGAATAACCATTGATGAAATTCACTACCATCTGTTTTGCCATTTTAAAGGATTAAAACTTGATTTGCTAAATCCATACCGGTTCGGGAAGCAAGCATCACCATAGTTGCAACCCCAACGCGAGGAGCCTATCCTGAGATTTCCAATTTGCATAAGAGCCAGAGCATAGCTATCCTATCTTTGAGAAACTTGTTTTTACACCCTTTCATTTTAGTCTTTAATGTTAGCTTAAATTAGTTTAAATCTTTCTAAAACATTTACATATTCTTTTAAAGCTAACATCCATAAGAAAATCACCTATTTTCCTAATTTGAATATCACTTGTGTTTGCGAAAACCCTTCCCAATGAACGATCCTAGAACCACTATGCTATAGTAGCTTGGCTACTTTAGTAATAGTATTTAAGGTATAAATTTTGTTGATACGCCTTTAAAGCTAAGCTACCAAGAGTCGCATCAAATCTCCGTAGAATACGATACTGAACTCTGAAGACTGATTGGACAGTGTGCGGTCTATGACTATGACGAGATAAGATAACAATGTGCTTTATGTTGAAAATGAAATAGAACTGTCATTACCGATTCGAGAGGGTATGGTTTATGATGAAGAGTAAGCAACGATGTAACTGATTGTACAAGTGTGATGTATGATGAAATATTAGACATGACTACGACGTGACTGATTGTACAAGTGTGGTCTATGTTGAAATCGAAATTGAACTATCATTACTGATTCAATAGGATGTGGTATATCATGAAAACCAAACATAAAAACTACATGACTGATCATACAAGTGTGATCTCCACATAATATGATATTTAACTATTAAGAAAGATTGGATAGTGTCCGATTTATGACGAAGACTAGATAGGACAATGACATGATCGACAGTACAGGTGTGATCTCTGTAGAATTCAATACCGAACTATTAAGACAAATTGGATAGTGTGTGGTCTACGATAAAGGCGAGACAGGAAAACGATGTGACTGATCGTACAGGTCTGTTTCACATTGAAAACGAAATTGAACCACTATGGTCGATCCAATGGGGTACGATCTATTGCAATGACCAGACAAGAGAACGATGTGACTAATCATCTAGGTGTTGTTTATGTTGAAATCAGAACTAAACTATCGAGGCTGATCAAACAGGATGCGACCAATCACAAAAACGAGACTAGACAATGATGTGAACAATCACAAAGGTGTGACCTTTATAGAATACGATACTGAACTGTCAATACCGGTTAAACAATGTGCGGTCTATGACTAAGATGAGATAGGGCAATGACATGACCGATTGTACAAGTTCGCTCTATGTTGAAAACGAAATAGAACTGTAATGACTGATCTGATAGGGTATGGTTTATGATGAAGACTAGACAGGACAATGAGGTGACCGATTGTACAGGTGCGGTCTACGCCAAAATTGGAACTAAACTATCATGACAAATTAGACAAGATGCAGTCAATCACAAAAACTAGACAAGACAACAATGTGATCGATCGTAAAGGTGTAATGCACATAGAATACGATATTGAATTGTGAAGATCGATCAGACAGTATGCAGTCTATGGTTAAGATGAAATAGGGCAATGACGTGACCAATCATACAAGTCCGCTCTACATTGAAATGAAATAGAATTGTCATTACCAATTCGACAAGGTACGGTTTATGACGAAGACCAGACAAAGCAATGACGTTACTGATTGTACATGTGTGGTCTATGTCAAAATCGAAACTAAACTATCATTACCAATCCATTAGGATGCGGTCTATCACGAAAACCAAACAAGACAACTACATGATTGATTATACAAGTGTGATCTCCGTAGAATACAATACTGAAGTGTCAAGAAAGATCGGATTGTGTGCGGTCTATGATGAAGATGAGATAGGACAATGACGTGACCGCTTGTATAGGTGTGATCTTTGTAGAATTCGATACCTATCTATCAAGACATATCAGATAATGTGTGGTCTCTGAAAAGACGAGATAGTAAAATGATGTGATCGATCGTATAGGTCTACTTTATGCTGAAAATAAAATTGAACTATTATGGCAATCCAATGGGGTACAACCTATGGTAAAAACCAGACAAGAGAACGGCGTGACTGATCGTATAGGTGTAGTCTATGTTGAAATCAGAACTAAGTTGTCAAGGCCAATCAGATAGGATATGACTAATCACGAAGACTAGACATGACAACGAAGCGACCGATCATAAAGGTGTGATTTTCGTAGAATACGATATTGAACTGTCAAGATTGATCAGATAGTATGCGGTTTATGACGAAGATGAGACAAGACAATGACGTGATTAGTCATACAGGTCCGCTCTACCCCAAAAACAAAACTGAACTATCATGACCTATTCGACAGGATACGGTTTATGATGAAGACCAAACAGGACAACAACGTGACTGATGGTATAAGTGTGGTGTATGATGAAAATGAGATAGGACAATAACATGACTAATTGTATAGGTGCGATTTACTCTAAAATCGGAGCTGAACTGTCATGACTAATAGGACAAAATGTGATTTATCATGAAAACTAGGCAGAACAACTATGTGATTGATCATACAAGTGTGATCTCCACAAAATACAATACTAAACTATTAAGACTGACTGTATAGTGTGCGGTCTATAACTAAGACGAGATAGGATAATGACGTGACCTATTGCACATGTGTGATCTCCATAGAATACGATACTGAACTTTCATGATTGATCATACAATGTGTGGTCTATCATGAAGATAAGACAAGATAACAATGTGACCGATCGTTCAAGTCCACTCTACGCTGAGAAAGGTAACTAAACTATCATGACCAATCCAACATGGTACTGTTTATGATGAAAACTAGACAGGACAACGACGTCAATGATTATATAGGTGCAATCTACGTCGAAATCGAAACTAAACTATCATGGCCGATTGAACAGGATTTGGTCTATCATGAAAAGTAGGCAGGACAATGACATGACTGATCGCACAAGTGTAATCTTCGTAGAATACAATATTGAATTGTCAAGACCTATTGGATAGTGTGTGGTTTATGACAAAGATGAGACAGGATAGTGACATGACCGATCGTTCAGGTCTACTTTATGCCAAAAACAAAATTGAACTGTCATGACTAATTCGACAAGCTACGATTTGTAACAAAGACCATACAAGACAATGATGTGACTAATCATATAGATGTGGTCTTTGATGAAATCAGAATTGAACTATCATGAATGATGAGACAAGATGTAGTCTATCATGAAAAGCAGACAAGAGAATGACGTGACCGATCGTACAAGTGTGATTTTCGTAGAATACAATATTGAACTGTTAAGATCGATCGAACAGTGTGTAGTCTCTTAAAAAGAAGAGACGAAACAACGATGTGACCAACTATATTGCTCCCTTGTGCGCTAAAAACAAAATTGAGCTATTATGATTGATTTGATGGGCGACAACCCATGGTGAAGACCAGATAGGACAATGACGTGCCTGATTGTACAAGTGCGGTCTACAACAAAATTAGAATTTAACTATCATAGTCAATTAGACAAGATGTGGTCAATCACAAAACCAGCTAGGACAACGATGTGAACGATCATAAAAGTGTGATCTCCGTAGACTATGATACTGAACTATCAAGACCGATCAGACAATGTGCAGTCTATGATGAAGATGAGATAATACAATGATGCGATTGATCATACAAGTCCTCTATACGTCGAAAACAAAACAAAATTGTCATAACCGATTTGATTGGGTACAGTTTATGACGAAGACAAGACAAGACAACGACATGATTGATCGTACAAATGTGTTCTATGCCAAAATCAAAACTAAACTATCATGAGTGATTGAACAAAATGCGGTTTACCAAGTAAAGCAAACAAGACAACGACATAATCAATTGTATAAGTGTGATCTCCGAAGAATATGATACTAAGTTGTCAAGAGCTATCAGATAGTGTGCGGTCCATGATGAAGATGAGACAGGACAATGACGTGATTGATCATTTGGGTCCACTCTACGTCAAAAACAAAACTAAACTGTCATGACTGATCTGATAGGGTACAATATATGATGAAGACCATATACGACAACGATATGACTGATTGTGTACGTCTATGCTAAAATCAGAACTGAACAATCATGATCAATTAGACAGGATGCGATTTATCATGAAAAGTAGATAGGACAACGACGTGACTGATCATATAGGTATGATCTTCGCAGAATACGATACCTAATTGTCAAGACCGATCAGACAGTGTGCGGTCTATGATGAAAATAAGACAAGACAACATTGTGATCGATCGTGTAAGTCCGCTTTACACCAAAAATGATCGATCGTGACTGATCATACAAGTGGAGTCTTTGTTGAAATTGGAGATGAAACATCATGGTCAATAAGACAGGATGCGATCAATCATGAAAACCAAACAAGACAACGATCTGAACTATCATAAAGGTGTGACATCCATAGAATATGATAGGAAACTGTTAAGACAGATCAGACATTGTGCGGTTTATGACCAAGACGAGACAGGACAATGATAGGATCAATTGTACAGGTTTGCTCTACGCCGAAAACAAAACTAAACTATCATGACTGATTCAATCAAGTACCATTTATGATGAAGACCAGATAGGACAATGAAGTGACTAATCGTATAGGTGTGGTCTATATTGAAATCAGAACTGAACTATCATGACCGATCAAATAGAATGCGGTCTACCATGTAAAGTAGATAGGACAACGACGTGATCAATCGTATAGGTGTGATATTCGTAAAATACTATAGTAAATTATCAAGATCTATCGGATAGTGTGCGGTCTATGATGATGACAAGATAGGACAACGACGTGACCAATTGTTCAGGTCCGCTCGATGTTAAAAATGAAACTGAATTGTCATGACTGATCCAACAAGGTATGGTCTATGATGAAGACTGGACATGACATGACTTATCGTGCACGTCTATGTCGAAATCAGAGCTGAACTATCATGATCGATTGGACAGGATGTAGTCTACACAAAAAGCAGACAAGACAACGATGTGATTGATCGTATAGGTGTGATCTCTGTAAAATGAGCGACCTAACTGTTAAGACCAATCGAACAGTGTGTGGTCTATGATGAATACGAGACAAGACAACGATGTGACTGATCATACAAGTCTACTTTACACTAAAAATGAAATTGAGCTCTTATAACTGATTTGATTGGGTACACTCTATGACGAAGACCAGATAGGACAAAGACGTGACTGATTGTATAAGTACGATTTACATCAAAATTGGAACTGAACTATCTTGAGCGATTGAATAGAATGAAGTCTAGCACTTAAAGTAAACAGGACAACGACATGATCGTTCTTATAGGTGTGATCTCTGCAAAGTTCAATACTAAACTATCAAGACCAATAGGATAGTGTGTAGTCTATGATGAAGACAAGGCAGGACAACAATGTGACCGATTGTTCAGGTCTGCTTTACACCGAAAATAAAACTTAACTCTCATAACCTATACGACAGGGTATGGTTTATGATGAAGACTAAATAGGACAATGACGTGATTGATTGGATAGGTGCAGTCTACGTCGAAATCAGAATTGGATTGTTATAATCAATAGGATATGATACGTTTTATCACGAAAAGCAAACAGAAAAACGATGTGACCGATTGTACAAGTGTGATCTTCGTAGAATACGACACCTAACTATCAAGATCAATCAGGTAGTGTGCGGTTTATGATGAAGACAAGACAGGACAATGATGTGACTGATCGCATAGGTCCGCCTTGCATTGAAAATGAAATTGAACTATCATGACAAATTCGATGGGTACAGTCTATGACAAAGACCAAACATAATAACGACGTGACTAATTGTAGAGGTGCGATCTATTCCAAAATCAAAATTGATCTATCATGACCAATCAGACAGGATGCAGTCTATCATGAAAACTAGACAGGGCAATGATATGCCCGATCATAAAGGTGTGATGTCTACAAAATATGATACTGAAGTGTCAAGACCGATCAGACTGTGTGCGATCTTATACCTAGATGAGATCGGACAATAACATGACTGATCGTTCAAGTCCACTCTACGTAAAAAATATAACTAAAATGTCATAATTGATCCAATAAGGTACGGTTTATGACCAGATAATGACGTGACTGATTGTATAGGTGCAATCTACATCGAAATTGGAACTAAACTGTTATGACCGATCAAACAGAATGCGGTCTATGACGAAAAATAGACAGGATAACGATGTGACTGATCATACAATTACGATCTCCAAAAAATACAATACTGAACTATCAAGATCGATTGGACAGTATGGAGTCTATGACTAAGATGACATTGACAATCACTTGATCGATCGTACATGTCCACTCTACACCAAAAAGGAAATTGATTTTTTTGTAACCAATTTGAAGGGGTACGGTCTATGATGAAGACCAAATAGAACAATGATGTGACTCATCATATAGGCGTAGTCTATGCCAAAATTGGAACTGAATTGTCATGACCAATCGAGCAGGATGTGGTCTATCTGAAAAGTAGACAAGACAATGACGTGACCTATCTTATAGGTATGATCTCCATATAGTATGATACTTAATTGTCAAGACAAATCAGATAGGTATGGTTTATGATGAGGATGGGACAGGACAACGATGTGACCGATTGTTCAGGTTCACTCTATGTTGAAAAAGAAATTGAATTGTTATGATTGATCCGACAAGGTATGATCTATGACGGAAACTAAAAATGAGAATGACATGACTGATCATGCACGCCTACGCCGAAATTAGAACTAAACTATCATGACCAATCAAACATGATGCAGTCTATCACAAAAAGCAGATAAGATAATGATGTGACTGATTGTACATATGTGATCTTCGTAGAATATGCGACCTAATTGTTAAGGCCGATCGAATAGTGTGTGGTGTTAGGATAGAGCCCTTAAAAACATGACATGATGTAATAAAATTGGAATTCATTATTTATTTAATGATGTTCCAGTATCACTTTTATCTATCCTCATTCCATGTATTATACTTTATGAGCATTGTTGGCTACATCTTTTGCATTATATGTGACATAGGTGCATTAGGAGTTGCATAGAAGATCTAAGTCATGGGTTCCTTGCAAATAGATGACTTGTTCACAACTGGTTCATGGGTCTAGGCAACCCATTAGGGGTTGTAGCGTACCACCTCCTAATTGGAAGGATGGTTGGTCTTACTTATTGGGATGGGTTTCCCATTGTGAGTGCACTATTATGTATGGTTACACATTGGATAAGACATACGATGAGTCATGACTTAAGGCTATCAAGTAGTCATGACCTCACCAAGCTGCTTCATTGTGTTGTCTTTCAACCTTGAGAGAATATTGAGCTTGTGCTAAAGTTAACAATGACTTTAACCTATGGGTGAGATCGTAAGTTGATCATATATTCTCTATAAATTGGGTCATTGTTGATGGAAACCGATAGCAATAGGTATTCTCAATAGAGGCACCATGATATCTCTTAGGATTGAAATATTGTGTCCTCTTGGGTGATCTTAAGGAGGCATGTTCATGGAAACTATAGTCATAGTAGTTCCTTAAGTGGAATTTGACATAGGCTCTTTTAAGAGCTAAGATATGTTAATTGAACACACAATAGGAGGATGTGTAACTCAAGGATGGTAGAGGTAGTCTTGAAAGACTGATAGCTTTCACCTTAGTAGACTACGGACACCAATTCATGGGAAGATTGAATACAATGGATAGTAGGTCACAGACCCGAGCACTTGGTGTCTCATTTGTTATTTACATAGGATACTGAAGTTTAGTTGATTCTTTATAGTGGGATGTTGAATCAACTTTAGAATTGGATTATGAGGAAGCCAATAGTCTTATGGGTCCCATTGGTTCCTGTTCTGAGCTCATATACCTAGTTGGCATGGGTTATGAGAGTCGAATTGACTTTAGGTTCACTTTTATGCATAAGGGCATTTTGGTAATTATGCAAGGTTGTATAGGGGTAAGTGAACGAGGTCTCTGGATTGGGCTAATAGATTAATTAGTAGACCCTATTAGGTTAATTAATCAATTAGAATCCATTTTGGGCTAGATTAAGTGACCTAAGTTTATGTGGGCTCAAGTCACTTAAGCCCACTAAGGAACCTTATAAATACCCCCGAAGGGTTAGGGTTTCCATAACTTTTGTCTTCCACCATCCAGAGAGATAGAGAGCAATAGCCTCCACCCTTTTTTTCCTCCCCATCGGAAGTGTGCCAAGATCAAGGTTCGAGTCATCGGGCAAAAGACTTCGAGTTTACGACACTTATGCGATTTCGTTCTTTATCTTCACTACGTGGATTTGATTCGAGAACATTCAAATATGAGGTATGGTTTTCATTAGCACTTTCTGAATCCCTTAAAAATTAAAAAATGCCATTTTTTCGCTATGTATAGGATTTCGAAAAGCCTTAGGATAGTTATGCATGTTCCTAACCTGATTCGGGTTTAGGAAAAGGAGAGATTTGGGTTTTTTTCCTTCAATAGTATAGGTCCACTTTACGTCGAAAATGAAATTGAACTATTGTGAAAGCCTAGACAAGACAATGACGTGACTGGTTGTATAGGTGCAGTCAACGCCAAAATTAGAAATAAACCATCATGACTGATTAGACAGGCTACAGTCAATCATGAAAACTAGACAGGATGATGATATGACCAATCATAAAGATGTGATCTCTACAGAATACGATATTGAAATGCTAAGACCGATAGGATAGTGTGTGTGGTCTATGACAAAGATAAGATAGGACAACGACATGACCAATAGTTCAAGTCTACTCTATGTTGAAAACGAAACTAAATTGTTATGATCTATTCGACAAGATATGGTTTATGAAAAATACCACACAGGATAACAACGCGACTAATCCTATAGGTGCGGTCTACGCCAATATCAGAACTAAACTATAATGACCAATCAGACAGGATTAAGTCAATCACGAAAACCAGATAGGACAATGATGTGATCAATCGTAAAGGTGTAATCTCCATCGAATATGATACTGAATTATCAAAACTGATCAGACAGTGTGCGGTCTATGACAAAGGTGAGGCAGGACAACGACGTGACCAATTGTACAGGTTTGCTCTACGCTGAAAAATGAAACTGAACTATCATGACCTATTCGATAGGGTACCATCTATGATGAAGCTAGAGAGGACAATGACTCGATTGATCATACAAGTGCAGTATACTCCGAAATTGAAACTGTTTTGTCATGACCAATCGGAAAGGATGCGGTCTATCACGAAAAGTAGATAGGACATTGACGTGACCGATTGTACATGTGTGATCTTCGTAGAATACAATACTGAATTGTGAAGAGGAATCAAATAGTGTGCGGTATATGATGAAGACGAGATAGGATAACGATGTGACTGATCGTACATGTTTGCTCTACGCTGAAAATGAAATTGAATCGTCATGACTGATTCGATAGGGTATGGTTTATGACAAAGTTCAGGCAAGACAACAATGTGAGTGATCTTACAAGTGCGGTCTACACCGAAATTGGAACTGAACTGTTATGATTGATTAGATAAGATGCGGTCTATCACGAAAACCAGACGAGACAACAATGTGACTGATTGTAAAGGTGTAATCTCCGTAAAGTATGATACTGAATTGTCAAGACTGATCGGACAGTGTGCGGTCTATGATGAAGATGAGACTGGACAATGACTTGATCGATCATATAAGCTCGCTCTACACTGAAAATGAAACTTAAACTATCATGACTGATCTGACAGGGTATGGTCTATGATAAAGCCAAACTGGACAATGATGTGACGAATCATACAAGTGGGGTCCACACCAAAATCAGAACTAAACTGTCATTATCGATCAAACATGATGCGGTCCATCACAAAAAGCAGACATGACAATGAAGTGATGGATCGTACAAGTGTTATTTTCGTATAATATGACATTGAATGGTCGAGACCGATCAGACAATGTGCAGTCTATGATGAAGACGAGACTAGACAGCGATGTGATTGATTACATGTCCGCTCTACGTTGAAAATGAAATTGAACTTATTGTGACTGATCTGATGGAGTATGGTTTATGACAAAGATCAGACAAGACAACAATGTGACTGATCGTACAAGTGCGGTCTATGCCAAAATCGGAACCAAGCTATCATGATAGATTAAAGAGGATGCGGTCTATCATGAAAACCAGATAAAACAATGATGCCAATGATCGTGGAAGTGTAATCTCCACAGAATACGATATTGAATTATTAAGATCGATCAGACAGTGTGTAGTCTATGACAAAGATGAGAGAGGACAACGACATGACCGATTGTACAGGTCCGCTCTAAGTCGAAAATGAAATTGAATTGTCTTGACTGATCTAACAAGGTACTTTTTATTACGAAGACCAAACAAGACAATGACGTGATTGATCATACAGGTGTGGTTTAAACTGAAATTGGAACTGATATGTAATGACCAATCAGACATGATGTGGTTTATCATGAAAAGTAGATAGGACAACGACATGATCGATCATACAGGTTTGATATTTGAAGAATACGATACCTAATTATCAAGACTGATTGGATAGTGTATGGTTTATGACGAAGACGAGATAAGACAACTACGTGACCAATCGTACATGTCCGCTTTATCCCAAAAAAAGAAATTGAATCATCATGACCAATCCAACAAGGTATGGTCTATGACGTAGTCTAGACTAGACAATGATGTGACTGACCATACAAGTGTTGTCTATGTTGAAATCGGAATTGAACTATCATGACCAATTATTTAGATCCGCTCTACAACGAAAATAAAACTGAACTGTCATGACTAATTTGATAGGGTATGATCTATGACCAAGAGTATATAGGACAATGACGTGATTGATCATGCAAATACGGTCTACACCAAAATTAGAACTCAATTGTCATGACCGATTGAACAGGATGTGGCTTATCACAAAAAACAGACAAGACAGTGATGTGACCAATCGTACAAGTCTGATCTCTACATAATATGATACTTAACTGTTAAGACAAATCAGACAATGTGTGGTCTATGATGAAGACGAGATAGGACAACAATGTGATTGATCATTCAAGTCCACACTACGTTGAAAATGAAACTAAACTGTTATGAACGATCCAACATGATACAGTCTATGATGAAGACTAGACATGACAACGACGTGAATGATCGTGCATGTCTATGCTGAAATCAAACCAAACTGTCATGATCGATCGGACAGGATACGGTTTATCACAAAAAGTAAACACAACAACGACGTGACCGATTGTATAGGTGTGATTTTAGTAGAATATGATATAGAACTATCAAGGCCTATCAGATAGTGGATAGTCTTTGACAAAGATGTGATAGGACAATGACGTGACCGATCGTACAGGTCCACTCTACGTAGAAAAGAAAACTGAATTATCATGACCGATCCTATAGGGTACTATCAATGACGAAGACTAAACAGGACAACGATGTAATAGATTAGAGAGGTACAGTCTACGCCGAAATCAGAATTGAATTGTCATGGCTGATAGAACAGGATATGGCTTAGCATGAAAAACAGACATGACAATAACATGACCAATCATACAAGTGTGATGTTCGTAAAATATGATACCTAACTATCAAGATTAATCGAATAGAATTTGGTCTATCATGAAAAACAGAACAGGACAACAATGTGACTAATTGTACAAGTGTGATCTTTGTAGAATACAATACTAAACTTTCAAAACCTATTAGATAGTGTGCAAACTATGACAAAGAGGAGACAGGACAACGATGTGATCGATCGATCAAGCCCGCTCTATGTTGTGAACAAAATTGAACTGTCATGATCGATCTGACAGGGTATAGTCTATGACGAAGATCAGATAAGACAATGACATGGGTAATCGCACAAGTGCGGTCTAATGTAAAATTAGAATTGAACTGTCATAACCGATAAAATAAAATACGGTTAACCACAAAAAGCAGATAAAACAACAACGTGACCCATCGTACAAGCGTGATCTCCGTAAAATATAATATTGAACTGTCAAGGCCTATCGGATAGTGTCCGGTCAATGAAGAAGGTGAGATAGGACAACGACGTGACTGATTGTTCAGGTCCACTCAATGCCAAAAATGAAACTGGACTGTCATGACCAATCCCAAAATGTATAGTCTATGATGAACACCAGACAGGACAGTGATGTGACTAATCGTACAGATGCGGTCCACAATAAAATCGAAGATGAACTGTCATGACCGATCGGATAGGATACAGTCAATCATGAAAACCAAACAAGACAACGATATATCGCTCAGAATGGTGTGATTTGTACAAAATACGATACTAAATAATGAAGACTGATCAAACAATGTGTGATCTATGACAAAGACGAGATATGACAAGGACGTGATTGATCGTACAGGTCAGCTCTTCACTAAAATTGAAATTGAACTGTCATGACCGATCCAATAGAGTACAGTCTATGTTGAAAACAAGATTGGACAACCATGTAACTGATCATACAAGTGCGGTCTACGTCGAAATTGAAACTAAACTGTTATAACTGATTAGACAAGAAGTGGTCTATCATGAAAAGAAGATGGGAAAATGACGTGACTGATCATATAAGTATGATCTCCATAGAATAAGATACTGAACTATCAAGGCTGATAAAAAAGTATGCAGTCTATGAAGAAGACGAGAATTGATCATATAGGTTCGCTCTGCATCAAAAATGAAATTGAACTTTCATGACCGATCCAACAAGGTATGATCTATGACAAAGTCTAAACAGGAAAATGATTTGATTGATTATACAAGTGCGGTCTACATCGAAATCGAAACTAAATTGTCTTAACCGATCAGACAGGATGAGGTCTATCATAAAAAGTATATAAGACATCGATGTGACCGATTGTACAGGTGTGATCTTCGTAGATTACGATGATGAACTATCAAGACTGATCAGACACTATGCAGTCTATGACTAAGATGAGACAGGACAACGATGTGATCGATCGTATAGGTTCGCTCTACTCCGAAAACAAAATTGAGCTATCATGAACAATCTGATAGTGTATGCTTTATGACGAAGACCTGACAAGACAACTACTTCACTCATTGTAAAGGTGTGGTCTACGCCGAAATCGAAATTGAACTGTCATGACCGATCGAACATATTATAGTCTATCAAGAAAAACAAACAGAACAACGATGTGATTGATCATACGGGTGTGATCTCCACAAAATACGATACCTAACTGTCATGATCAATTAGATAGTGCACGGTTTATGATGAAGACGAGACAGGACAATGATATGACCTATCGTACAGATTCGCTCTACTTCGGAAAGGAAATTGAACTGTCATGATCGATTGGATAAGATGCTAAATATCATGAAAGGTAGATAGGACAGTGACATGATTGATTATACAAGTATGATCTATGCAGAATACGATACCTAACAGTTAAGATCGATCAGACAATGTGCGGTCTATGATGAAGATGAGACAGGACAATGACATGACTAATCGTAAAGGTCCACTCTATGGTCTATGACAAAGTATGATATATGATCGTATAGTATAACGCAAATGAATTTGAACTATTATAATCGATTCAATGGGGTACAGTATATGAAAAAGACCACATAGGACAACGATGTGACTAATCGTACAGGTATAGTCTGCATCGAAATCAGAACTAAACTGTCAAGATCGATTAGACAGGATGTGGTCAATCATGAAAACAGACAGGATGCAATCAATCACGAAAACCAGACAGGACAACGATATGACCGATCATAATAGTGCAATCTCTACAAAATGTGATACTGACCTATCAAGATAGATTGGATAGTGTGTGGTCTATGATGAAAATGAGACAAGACAATGACGTGACTGATCTCGTAGGTCCGCTTTACGCCGAAAATGAAACTGAACTATCATGACTAATCCAATATGATATGGTCTATGGTGGAGACCAGACATGACAACGACGAGATTGATCATACATGTGTGATTTACTCCGAAATCAGAACTTAACTGTCATGACCGATCAGACAGGTTGCGGTCTACTAGAAAAAAAAGACAGGACAACGATGTGATTGATTGTAGAAGTGTGATCTCAGCAAAATACGATAATGACTTGTCAAGACTGATCAGATATTGTGTGATCTACAACGAAGACAACACAGGACAATGACGTTATCGATCATATAGGTTTGCTCTACGCTAAAGAAATTGAACTATCATGATCGATCTGAAAAAGTACGATCTACGATGAAATCTAAACAAGATAATGACGTGATTGATGGTATAGGTGCGGTCTATGCAGAAATCGAAACTAAACTATCCTATTTGATCGGACATAATGCTGTCTATCATGAAAACCAGACTGGAGAAAAACATGATTAATCGTACAAGTGTGATTTTCGTAGAATACAATATTGAACTGTTAAGACCGATCAAATAATGTGTGGTCTAGACGAAGATGAGATTGGACAATGACGTGACCAATCATAGAGGTCCGCTTTACGTTGAAAATGAAATTAAATTGTCATGATCAATTTAATAAGGTACGATCTATGATGAAAACCAGACATGACAACGACATAACTGATCATATAGGTGTGGTTTATGCCAAAATTGGAACTAAACTGTCATAGCCAATCAAACAGGATGCTATCAATCATGAAAACCAGACAGAAAAACAATGTGACCGATCATAAAGATGTGATCTCTGCAAAATACGATACTGAATTGTCAAGACTGGTCATATAGTGTGTGATCTATGGTGAAGACGAGATAGGATAACAATACGATTGATTGTATAAGTCCGCTGTACGCCAAAAACGAAATTGAACTATCATGATTGATTCGACATGGTACGGTATATGACGAAGACCAAATAAGACAATGAAGGGATTGATTGTATAGGTGCAGTCTACGCCGAAATCAAAACTTAATTGTCATGACCGATAGGATATGATGCGATCTATCACTAAAAATAGACAAAAAAAAGATTTTTAAAAAAGAACAAAAATCCTACACTTCTTATGAGGCTTACAATCCATCTAGGAAAAGTAAACAACAATTAAGTAATTATTAGATCCCCAATAAAAAGCAATCACAATAATAACTATCGTATTATAACAAGATCATAATAAAGAACGCACATTAATTATCCCTAGGACCATGTGATAAACAAAAATCCTACAAAACCAAGTTAGCACACCCTAGAATGGTTTTAGCACGATTACTATATGGCTTTGATACTAATTGATGGGAAAAACCCGGATCTCTCCGTTTCCCAAGCCCGAATCAGGTTAGGAACAAACATAACTATCTTAGGCCTTTTCTAAATCCTATGCACAACAAAAAATAGCATTTTTAAACTTTAAAGGGCTAATGAAAACCATACCTCTAATTTGGATGTTCCCAAATCAAATCCATGTGGTGAAGATGAAGAACAAAATTGTAGAAATCTCGTAAACCCGAAGTCTTCCGCCCGATGACTTGAACCTTGACCTTGACACACTTCAGGTAGGGATGGAAGAGAGGGTGGAGGCTATAAATTGTTTCTTTTTGGAGATGGAAGACAACTCTTTAGGAAAAAACTATCGAAACCCTAACCCTTAAGGGAATATTTGTAGGGTTTTCTATTGGGCTTAAGTGACTTGAGCCACTAAGGGCTTGGGTCACTTAATCTAGCTTAAAACGGGTCCTAATTGATTAATTAACCCAGCAGGCCTACTAATAAATCAATTAGCCTAATTTAAAGACCTTGTTCACTTACCCTATGCAACCTTGCATAATTACCAAAACACCCTTATGCATAAAAGTGAACCTAGAGCCAATCCGACCCTCATAACCAATGCCAACAAGGTATATGAGCTCAAAGCAGGGACCACTAGGACCCATAGGAATACTAGCTCCCTCAGAATCCAATTCTAAAGTTGATTCAACATCCAACTACATAGAATCAACTAAACTCTAATATCCTATGTAAATAACAATAAGACATTATGTGCTTGGGTTCGTGACCCGCTATCCATTATGTTCAATCTCTTCATGAACTAATGTCTTTAGTCTAACAAGGTGAAAGCTATTAGCCTTTTGATTACTACTCAAAAAGTGTTATTTGATAGCTTGTAATTAACTCTTTTAAACACTTTTGAGTAGTAGTTATCACATTTAACCCAATTAACATATTAAGGACCCTTGCAATCAATTCTAATCAAATTGTGTTAAGTTTTGGTGTTTTGATAGCTTTTTGATCACCAAAGCAATCCGAGATTGAGGAGAGTTCTTTGGAATCCATGGCAAAGATGCTCGGACAGGGCGTCCGGACACACCATCGGAGAGCGGCGGATCATGGGCTGTGGCAGGCTGTCAGAATGATGTAGCAAGGCTCGCTCACTTTAGTCAATGATCCGAACAACATATCCGGATAGGATATGCTATCGTCCGGGGTGTGATGATCGCGAGTGCCGTGTGCTTTTCCTTGAGGGAGTCCGGATAGGGGAGCGTGCCGCGTGTCCTCTTGGGGAATCCGGATGGAGTTGCTCCGGATAGCGATGCTCGCTCCATGTCATCAGGGGGAGGGGTCCCTACACCTTGCACACGCAGACGATCCCCCTTGTGACGCGCGACATAGCTCATTCCACCAAGGGAGGAATTCTGTCCGGCCGACATTCCACCTTCTCCGGATATCTCACATATGGAATTCTGTCCGGTTAGACATGTCTGAATCCTCTGATCGGATATTTCACATCCGACGCCTGATGCCGGATGGGAGAGGAGGGCGTTTCAACTTCCCTGGTCAGACATATCCGGATCCTCTGATAGCGCTCACCCGGATAGTTTCGCAGCCATTTTGCACAGTGCCGCGGTGCTGAAGCTTCCCGATATGTGCGACAGATATTTTGAGATATTTTGCTTTAGATATTTGATGTCTAAATCCCCAAACTCTCCTTGTAATCCACCTATCATAGGATTCCTTAGTCTTTAAGTAAGAACAAAAGGTGAATAACCTCTTATATATAGTTTGTAATTTCTTTTACACGATATATCATGTAAGGAAAGTCGGGAGCTTGTTCTGAGACGCAGCCTTTGTACAATTTTGCAAGAAATATATTTTACAGAGCACTTGCTCTATTTTTCCTATATATTTTTGTTTTCTCATTCTTTTTCTTACTAGCCAAACAAGCTCTGAGTAAGTTTCCTCAGAGAATGAGTGGCTAGATTTTTAGTTCCTTGGAGCTAAGGTTGCTGGGAAAGGTTCCAAGTGCAAGAATTTATAGCTTTGTGGTTTCAGCCATTAATGAAGAGAAAGTGTGATCCTTTAATGATTTCTATGATTTTAGTTAACTTAAAACACCTTCAATTCACTTGAGCCAACACTTGGTAAGGCAAGTGATCTCCGTCCATGGAGATGCACTAGTTTACCTCTTGCGAGTTTTTGGGAAGTGACTTGAAGGTAGGATTTTCTAGAATTGCCAACACTTGGTAAGCTTTTGGACTCCAAGGAGACATCCATTAGTTATCTCTTGCGAGCTTGAGAAGGGAAGTCCAAAGTTAAAGATCACCTTGAATGGCAAATGCTAGGTGAGAGGCACGAGCCATTGCAAGTTGCATCAGTGAGAGGGAATTAGAGCTGAAATCCATTTAAAGGATGCATCTATACAACACCGGTTAGAGAATTGACTATATGTTAATTCTCTAATGTGAGGAAATGAACCAAATAACCGGAGCTCTGTTTTTGCATAAGGAACCTCCCCTATGAACCCAAACCTCCAAGGAATGTTTTTCTTCAAAAGTAATTTCCATTACTTTCTTTTTAGTTAGCTTGAAACAAAACCTCATTTAACCAAAGTTTGTGTTTTATTTCTTAAGCTAACCTTGAAATGAAAAAGCACCAATTTAACTTTGAATTGGTATCAGTTGTGAGTTGAAAACCCTTCCCAGAGAACGATCCTAGAGCCACTATGCTATATTAGCTAAAGCTATCCTAATGCATGGTGATATAGGTTATAAATTTTGTTGATTACTCTCTCAATCAAAGAGCACCAGCTGGACATGAATCAGCTGAGACACCAATTGGGAACGAATCACCTTTCAAGACTACCTCTACCATCCTTGAGTTATAGATTCTCCTATTGTGTGTTCAATGGATATATCTTCGTTCCCAAAGAGCCTATGTCAAGTTCTACTTAAGGAACTACTATGACCATAGTTTCCATGAACACACCTCCTTAGGATCACCCAAGGAGACACACTATCTCAATCCTAAGAGATATCATGATGTCTTTATTGAGAATACCTATTTGCTACCGACTTCCATCAACAATGACCCAATCCATAGGAAATATATGATCAACTTACGATTTCACCTGTAAGGCAAAGCCACTACTCACTTCAGCACAAGCTCGATATTCTCTCAAGGTTGAGAGATAACACAATGAAGCAGCTAGGTGGAGTCATGACTACTTGATAACCTTAAATCATAACTCACGATAGGTCTTGTCCAACGTGCAACCATACACACTAGTGCACTCACCATAGGAAACCAATCCTAATAGCCAAGACCAGTCATCCTTTCAATTAGGAGGTGGTGCACTACAACCTCTAATGGGTTGCCTAGGTTTATAAATCGACCGTGAACAAGTCATCTATTTGCAAGGAACCCATGACTTAGATCTTTTTTGCAACTTCTAATGCACCTAAGTCACTTACAATGCAAAAGATGCTGACAAGAATGCTCATAAAGTATAATACATGGAATAATGATAGATAAAAGTGAAACTAAAACATCATTAAATAAATAATGAATTCTAAATTTATTATATCATGTCATGCTTTTAAGGGCTCTATCCTAATAACAACGATGTGATCGATCATACAAGTGTGATATTTGTAAAAGACGATATTGAACTCTTAAGACCGATCAAATAGAGTGAGGTCTATGATGACGACTAAACATGAAACTGATGTCACTGATCATGTAGTTCTACTCTACTTCGAAAATGAAATTGAATCGTCATGATCGATCTAATAGGGCACGATCTATGACAAAGACCAGACAGGATAACGACGTGACTGATCATACCGCTACGGTTTATGCTGACATCAAAACTAAACTGTCATGACCAATTGGACATAACGTGGTCTATCACGAAAATAAGACAGGACAATGACATGACTAATCGTACTTGTGCGGTCTATGATGAAAATGATGTAGGACTATGACATGATTGATCATATAGGTGTGGTCTACGCCAAAATAGGAACTAAACTGTCATGACCAATTAGACAGGATACGGTTTATGACGAAAAGTAGACAAAACAACGACTTAACCTATTGTATAGATGTGATCTTCATAGAATATGATACCTAACTATGAAGACTGGTTGGACAATGTGCAACTTATGATGAAGACAGGAAAGACAACGACGTCACCCATCATACAGGTCCACTCTACACTAGAAACAAAACTGAACTGTTATGACTAATATGATGGGGTATGGTTTATGATGAAGACCAGACATGAAAATGACGTGACTAATCGAACAGGTGCAGTCTACTCTAAAATAAAAAATGAACTATCTTGACTGATCATATAGGATAGGGTTAATCACGAACACTAGACAGGACAATGATGTGACTGATCGTAAAGGTGTGATCTCTGCTGAATACTATATTGAATTGTCAAGACCGAACGGATAGTGTGTAATCTCTTACAAAGATGAGACAGGACAATGACGTGATCAATTGTACAGGTCCACTCTATGCCAAAAATGAAACTAAACTATTATGACCATTTTGACGGGGTATGGTCTATGACGAAGGCCTGACAAGACAACGACATGACTAATTATACAGGTGCAGTTTACGTCGAATTGAAACTGAACTATCATAATCGGTCAGATATTGTGCAGTTTATCACAAAAACAAGACAGGACAACAACGTGACCAAATGTAAAGGTGTGATCTAAGTAGAATACGATGCTGAACTATCAAAATCGATCAGACAGTGTGCAGTCTATGATGAAGACGAGATAGGACAACGACATGACGGATCGTACAGGTCCACTCTATGCCAAAAATGAAACTAAACTATTATAACGATCTGATGGGGTTGGTCTATGATCAAGACCAAATAGGATAACGATGTGACTGATCTTACAAGTGGGGTCTACGTCGAAATTGACACTGAAGTTGATAACCCGACTCTTGGTAGCTTGGCATGTAAGGGTATCAACAAAATTTATACTTAAGGTCCTTACACTAAAGTAGCAAAGCTACTATAGCATAGTGGCTCTAGGATCGAACACTGGGAAGGGTTTTTACTTTAACTGGTGAAGTTCGGAGGATGGAGTGAACTTTTCTTAATAAAAATTAGGTTAAGATGAAAACATAAAAAGATGAAGGTGTTGTAAACTAAACTAACATGAAAATAGGTTAAAAGATGGAAAAAGAAGTTTCTCAAAGCTTTGGATAGCCATGCTTAACTCACTGTGTAAAAATGGAGATTTTGGGACTTTTCACCTCGAGTTGGGGAAGCAACTAAGGTGATGCTTACTTCCCGAACCGGTATGAGTTTAACAACTGAGTTTTAGTCCTTGAAAACTTACAAAAAGGGTAGCCGAACCTCATAAATGTTCTTTTATTGGTATAGGTCATCTCCTCGACTTGCAATACAATGGCTCGTAGGAGATAACTAATGAACGTTAGTGGATCTAACAATAAGAATCCACTGAGACCAAATGGTTATCAAGTATTGGCCATTCAAAGCAAGTCAGAGGGATTAAAAGCTTTACTTTGAATGAAAACATTTATGACGCTTAGCTACTTACATTTATGGCTTGGAAATCTCCATCCTGACACGGGAGCTTCACATGGCATCCATTACTTCAAGAAACTAAAAGGTTTTAGCCTCTCATCCTTGGGGATTTCATCCTCCAAGGATGTTTGGCTACTAAGAAAATGAGAAAGAAAAGAGAAAAGAAGCGTATGAACAAAAGTGCTCTTATAACTTATAAAGTTACAGGTTACAAGATGATCGTGTCTAAGGCTCTTCACCTCTATTTAAAGACAATAAAAAGCTAAATTACAAGAGCTATTACAAAAGCAACCTTTTCATTGGTTGATTACAAGGGTAAAATAGGTATTTACAAAGCTAAAAGTCAAGCAAAATATCTTGGAGAACCGGCAGTGGAATATCATCAACAGCGTCTCAAAACAGGGGATTTCAAAGGCATTTCGCAAGGGGGAAGATGAAAGGTCCAAATTTTGCAAGGTGAAAAGCCACCTTGCGAAATTTCACAAGGTGGTTTCTTCATGGTGCGAAATGGCCAAATTTCGCACCATGAGGAAAATCCCCTTGCGAAATTTTGGCAAGGTGAAATTCACCTTGCGAAATTGGTCATTTGGCAAGTGAATTGCCTCCCCTTGCGAAATGGTGTTGCCATTGCTTGTGCTCGCGTTTCCACTTGAAATTCAAGCCTGTAAACGTCCAAAATCCTTGCTTAACTCACCCAAGTAACTCCTCCATCAATTGGCATGCTTGAATTGGTTCATAAGCTGATGAAAAACATGTAAACTTGCCACTAAAAATGGTTAGAACTAATTACTAAGGAGCTTAATGAATTAATTAGGTTAAATGAATATGATTACTACTCAAAGGTGCTTAAAACCCTTATAATTAGGTCTACAAAATAGCACTTTTCGGTAGTAATCAGAAGTGTCATGACAGATCAAACAGGATGCGATCAGTAATGAAAACCAAATAGGACAACGATGTGACTAATCATCAAGGTGTGATCTTTGTAAAACAAAATATTGAATTATTAAGATGATCAGACAGTGTGCGGTCTATGATGAAGATGAGATAGAACAACAATGTTACCAATCGTATAGGTTCACTCTATGTTGAAAATGAAACTAAATTGTTATGATCGAACTGATGGGGTACAGTTTACTATGATAAAGACCAGACACTACAACAATGTGATTGGTCGTACAAGTGTGGTCTACATTGTAATCAAAACATATTTGTCATGATTGACCGAACAGGATGTGGTCTATCATGAAAAACAGACAAGACAACGACCTGACAGATCATACAAGTTTGATCTCCGCATAATATGATATTGAACTGTCAAGATCAATTGGATAGTGTGTTGTCTATAATGAAGACAAGATTGGGCAACAATGTGACTAATTGTACAAGTTCGCTCTACGCCAAAAACGAAACTGAACTGTTATGACCAATCCAATAGGGTATGGTCTATGATGAAGACCAAACAGGACAACGACGTCATTGATTGTACAAGTGCGACCTACATCAAAATTAGAACTGAACTATCATGACCAATAGGATAGGATGCGGTCTATCATGAAAAGCATACAGGACAACGACATGATTGATAGTACAAGTGTGATCTCCGCAAAATACAATCCTTAATTGTCATGATCGATCGAAAAGTGTGTGGTGTATGACGAAGACAAGACAATACAACGACATGATCGATCGTATAGGTCCGTTTTACGTTGAAAAATGAAATTGAATTTTTATAGCCGATTTGATAGGGTACGATCGATAACGAAGACTAGATAGGACAATGATGTGATTAATCATAAAGGTGCGACTTATGCCAAAATCAGAACTGAACTGTCAAAACAGATCAGACAAGATACAATCAGCCACAAAAACTAGATAGGACAATGATGTGACCGATTGTATAAGTTTTCTCTACGTCAAAGACGAAACTTAACTGTTATGACCAATTTGATGGGATACGGTATATAACCAAGACCAGACAAGACAATAAACATGACTGATCATATAGGTGCAATCTATATTGAAATCGAAATTGATTTGTCATGACCAACCAAACAAGATGCGATATATCACGAAAAGAAAATAGGATAACGGCTTGATCGATTATAGATGTGTGATATCCTCAGAATACGATACTAAATTGTCAAGATCGATCGAATAGTGTGTTGTTTATAACAAAGACATGATAGGGCAACAACGTGATCAATTGTATAGGTCTACTCTACGCCAAAAATGAAGCTAAACTGTCATGATCAATCCGACATGGCATCGTCTATGATGAAGACCAGACAAGACAACGATGTGACTGATCATACAGGTGTGATCTACACCGAAATCCGAACTAAACTATCATGACCAATCAGATAGGATGCGATCGATCACGAAAAGTAGATAAGACAACAACATGACCAATCGTACAGGTGTGATCTCCGAAAAGTACTTCATTGAACTTTCAAGATTGATCAAATAGTGTGTAGTGTATAAAAAAGACGAGACAAGATAATGACGTGATCGATCATACAAGATCGCTCTACACTTAAGACAAAACTGAACTGTTATGATTGAACCAATAAGATACGGTCTATGACGAAGACCAAACAGGACAACGATGTGAGTGGTCATATTGGTATACTCTACCCCGAAATTAGAACTGAACTGTGAAGACCGATCAGAAAAGTTATGGTAAATCATGAAAACTAGATAAGAGAACAATGTGACCAATCTTAAAGGTGTGATCTCTGCAAAATAGGATACTAAATTGTCAAGACCAATTAGAAAGTGTGCAGTCTATGAAGAACACAAGACATGACAATGACGTGATTGATCATACAGGTCCACTCTATGGCGAACACAAAAGTGAACTTTTATAATCGATCCGACGGGGCACAATCAATGACAAAGACCAGACAGAATAATGACATGCTTGATCATATAGGTGCGGTCTACGTTGAAATCAGAACTGAACTATCATAATTGATCAAATAACATGCGGTTAATCACGAAAACTAGACAAGACAACGATGTGTCCGATCATAAAGATGTGATCTCCATAGAATACAATATTGAACTATCAATACCGACTAGACTGATGTCGTCTATGATGAAGATGAGGTAGGACAACGATGTGACTGATTGTACAGGTCTGCTCTATGCCTCAAACGAAATTGAATTGTCATGACCGATCCAACACGATACTGTCTATGATGAAAACTAGATAGGAAAACGATGTGACTGATCAAACAGGTGCAGTCTACATCGAAATCAGAACTAAACTATCATGATCGATCGGATAGAATGTGGTCTATCATAAAAAGTAGACAAGGTAATGACGTGATCGATCGTATAGGAGTGATCTCTATAGAGTACGAAACCTAATTATCAAGATCAATCACACAGTGTGTAGTTTATGATGAAGATGAGATAGTATAACAACGTGACTGATCGTACAAGTCCGCTTCATACTAAAATCGAAATTAAACTTTTATGACCAATTTGATAGGGTACAGTTTATGACGAAGACCAGACAAGACAACAACGTAACTGATGATATTGGTGCGGTCTACGTGAAAATTGGAATTGAACTATCATGAACAAAAGAATAGGATATGGTCTATCACGAAAAGCATATAGGACAACTATGTGACCGATTATATCAGTGCCATCTATGACGAAAATGAGAAACGACAATGATGTGACCAATCGTACAAATATGTTCTATGTCGAAAACAAAATTGAGTTGTCATGACTGATTCGATAAGGTACAATCAATGACAAATACCATATAAGAAAAATATGTTATTGATCGTACTAGTGCAGTCTATGCTAAAATCCAAACTGAATTGTCATTACTGATCGGATAGGTTGCAATCTATCATGAAAAGCATATAAGACAATGACGTGACTGATCGTACACTTGTGATCTTCGTAGAATATGAAACCTAACTATCAAGATCGATCAAATAGTGTGCGATGTATGATGAAGATGAAACAATATAATGACATAACCGATCGTACAAGTTCGCTCTATGCTAAAAACAAAACTAAACTGTAATGACCGATTGGTTCAGGTACAGTTTATGATGAAGACCAGATAAGACAACGATGTGACCAATCAAATCAATGCGATCTATATCGAAATCGGAACTAAACTATCATAGTTGATCAGAAAAATGCAGTCAATCACTAAAACCTAACAAGACAATGATGTGTTAGATCTTAATGGTGTGATCTCTATAAAATATGATACTGAACAGTCAAGATTGATTGGACCGTGTGTAGTCTATGATGAAGACGAGACAAGACAAGGACGTGATCTATCGTATAGGTTCAATCTTTGCCAAACACAAAATTGAACTTTTATAGATGATCCAAAGGGACGGGGTACGGTCTATGATGAAGAACAAATAGGATAACAACTTTATTGATCATATAGGTGTAGTTTATGCTGAAATTGGAACTGAACTGTCAAGACAGATTAGACAAGATGCAGTCAATCATGAAAACCAAACAGAACAACAAAGTGACCAATCGTAAAGGTGTGATCTTCATAGAATATGATACTAAAATGTCAAGACCGATAGAACAGTGTGCGATTTATGACAAAGATGAGATAGAAAAATGACGTGACTGATCGTACAGATCCTCTCTACGCTAAAAATGAAACTGGACTGTCATGATCGATATGACAAGGTACGGTCTATGATGAAGACTAGATTAGAAAATGATGTGACTGATCATACAGGTGCAGTCTACACTAAAAGAACTGAACTACGATGACCGATCGAATAGGATGCGATCTATCATGAAAAGTAGAGAGGAGAACCACATGACCGATCATATAGGTGTGATCTCCAAAGAATACAATACCTAATTGTCAAGATCAAGATCAGACCGTGTGCAATGTATGATGAAGACAAGATAGTACAACGACATGACCGATCATACAAGTCAGTTGTACTTCGAAAATGAAGTTGAACTATCATAAACGATCCGATTAGGTATAGTCTATGATGATGACCAAATAGGAAAATGACATGACTGATTGTATAGGTGTGTTCTACGCCGAAATCAAAATTGAGCTATCATGACCGATCAGATAGGATGTTGCCTATCACGAAAAGCAGACAGGACAACGACGTGACCAGTCGTACAAGTGTGATCTTTATAGAATCTGATACCTAACTATTAAGATTGGTTGGATAGTAGACGATGTATGACAAAGGCGAGATAGTAAAACGATGTGACCAATTGAATAGGTCCACTCTACGCCAAAATGAAGCTAAACTTTTATGACTAATTTGAAGGGGTATAGTCTATGACGAAGACCAAAGTGGTAAACGATGTTATTGATCATATAGGTGTGGTCTACATAGAAGTCGGAACTATACTTTCATGATCGTAAAGGTGTGATGTCCACATAATACAATACCAAACTATCAAGACAAATAGGACAATGTGCGATCTACGATGAAGACTCGACAAAACAACGATGTGATTGATGGTATAGGTCCGCTCTATGCCTAAAATGAAACTAAATTGTTATGATCGATCCAAAAAAGTATTGTCTATGATGAAGACCAGACAAGACAACGACGTAATTGATCGTACAAGTGCAGTCTATGCCAAAATCATAACTAAATTGTCATGACTAATCAAACAGGATGTGGTCTATTATGAAAAAAGAGGGAAAAATAACATAACTAATCATACAGGTATGATCTCCACAGAATACAATATTGAACTGTGAAGACAGATCAGACAGTGTGCAATCTATGACGAAGACGAGACAAGAGAACAATGTGATCGATCATACAGGTTCACTCTACACTGAAAATGAAACTGAACTATCATGACCAATTCGATAGGGTACGGTCTATGACAAATACCATATAGGAAAATGACGTGGTTGATTGTATAGGTGCGATCTACACAGAATTCGGAACTGAACTACTAAGATCGATTGGGTATGATGTGGTTTATCATGAAAAGCAGAGAGGACAATGATGTGACTAATCGTATAGGTCTACTCTACTTCAAAAACAAAACTGAACTGTTATGACCGATCCAACGGGATACAGTCTATGAAGAAGACCATACAGGACAACAACGTGATTGATAGTACAGGTGCAGCTACGCTAAAATCAAAACTGAACTATCATGATTGATCAGACTATATACGATCTATCATGAAAACAAGACAAGACAATGGCATGACAGATCGTAAAGTTGTGATCTTCACGGAATACAATATTGAACTGTCAAGACTGATTGGATAGTGTGCAGTCTATGATGAAGACAAGATAGGATACTGACGTGATCGATCATATAGTTTCGCTCGATGCCAAAAATGAAACTAAATTGTTATGACCAATCCATCGAGCTATGGTTTATGACGAAGACCAGGCAAGACAATGAACTAACTAATCATATATGTGCAGTCTACGCCGAAATTGGAACTTAACTATCTTGACCGATCGAATAAGATGCAATTTATTACGAAAAGTAGACAAGACAACGATGTAACTGATCGTACAAGTGTTATATCCTTAGAATACAATACCTAACTGTCAAGACCAATCGGACAGTGTGTGGTGTATGACAAAGATGAGATAGGACAATGACGTGACCAATCGTACAGGTCTGTTGTACATCGAAAATGAAACTGAACTATCATGACCAATTTGATAGGGTACGGTTTATGATGAAAACCAGATAAGAAAATGACATGACTGATCGTATAGGTGATATCTAAGCCGAAATCATAACTAAACTATCATGACTGATGGGATAGGATGCGGTCTATCATGAAAAATAGATAAGACAATAATGTGATTGATCGTACAAGTGTGATAATTACATAATACAATACCTAACTATCAAGACCGATCAAACATTATGTGGTGTATGACGAAGACATGATAATACAACGACTTGACTGATCATACAGATCTGCTCTATGCTGATATGAAATTGAACTTTTATGACTAATCGGATAGGGTACAGTCTATGATGAAGACTAGACAAAACAATTATGTGACTGATCATATAGGTATGATCTACACCAAAATCATAACTGAACTATCATGACCAATCGGATAGGATGCGATTTATCATAAAAAGCAAAGAGGACAATGGCATGACTGATTGTATAGGTGTGATCTCCACATAATAGAATACTAAACTATGAAGACCGATCGGTCAATGTGTAGTCTATGAAGAAGACGAGACAAGAGAACAACATGACTGATTGTACAAATCTGCTCTATGTCAAAAATGAAATAGAGCTATCATGACCGATCCAATAGGGTACAGTCTATGATGAAGACCAGATAGAAAAATGATGTGACTGATTATACAAGTGTTATCTATGCAGAATTCAGAACGGAACCTCCATGACTGATTGGATAGGATGTGGCCTGTCACAAAAAGCAGAGAGGATAATGACGTGATTGATTGTACAGGTTTGCTTTACGTCGAAAACGAAACTAAATTATTATGACTGATTTAACGAGGTACGTTCTATGACGAAGACTAGACAGGGCAACGACGTGACTAATCATACAGGTTCACTCTACATCGAAAATGAAATTGAATTATTATGACTGATTTGACAAGGTACTGTCTATGATGAAGACCAAATAGGATAACAACTTGACTGAGCGTACAAGTGCGGCTACACCAAAATCGGAACTAAACTGCACGATTGATCAGATAGTATGCGGTCTATCATAAAAACAAGACAAGATAACAATGTGACCAATCGTAAAGGTGTGATTTCTATGAAATACGATATTGAACTATTAAGATTGATAAGACGGTGTGCAGTCTATGACGAGGATGAGAAATGACAACTAATGTGACCGATCGTACAATGTGTGGTATATGACGAAGATGAGATAGGACAATGACATGACGAATCATACAAGTTTGCTCTACTCCTAAAACAAAACTGAACTGTTATGACAGATCCAACGGGGTATGGTCTATGACAAAGGCCAAATAAGACAACAACGTGACTAATTGTACAAATGCGGTCTACAAAATTAGAACTGAACTGTCATGACTAATTGGACAGGATGCGGTCTATCACCAAAAGTAGACAGGACAATGACTTGACTGATCATAGAGGTTTGATCTTCGCATAATACAATATTGAACTTTAAAGATCGATCAGATAGTGTGTGGTCTATAATGAAGACGAGATAGGACAATGACGTGACCGATTGAACAAGTTTGCTCTACCTTGAAAATTAAATTGAATTGTTATAACCAATCCGACATGGTACGACCTACGACAAAATCTAGATAGGACAATGACGTGACTAATCGTAGAGGTGCAGTCTACGCCAAAATCTGACTTGAACTATCATGATCGATCAAATAGTTTACGGTCTATGACGAAGATGAGACAAGACAATGATGTGATTGATAGTACAGGTCCACTCGATAAAAATGAAACTAAACTGTTTGGTTGATCCAATGGGGTACGGTCTATGACAAAGACTAGACAGGATAACAAATTGACTCATCATATAGGTGCAGTCTACACCGAAATCGGAACTAAACACTAAAGATTAATTGATAGTGTGAGGTCTGTGACAAAGACGAGATAGGAAAACAACGTGAGTAATCGTAGAGGTCCGTTATATGTCAAAAATGAAACTAAATTGTTATGATCAATCTGATCGAGTATAGTCTATGAAGAAGACCTGATAGAACAATGATGTGACTAATCGTACAGGTACGGTCTACGCCGAAATCATAACTAAACTATCATGATTAATCAGATAAGATGCGGTCAATCACGAAAACCAGACAGAACAATGATGTGATCAATCGTAATGGTGTGATCTTAGTAAAACACGATACTGGACTATCAAAATCGAACAGACAGTGTTCAGTCTATGATAAAGATGAAACAAGACAATGATGTGACCGATTGAATAAGTCTGCTCTATGCTGAAAAACGAAACTAAATTATTTTGATTGATCCGATGGGGTACGGTCTTTGACAATGACCCGATAGGATAACTACGTGACTAATCGTAACGCCGAATTTGAAATTAAACTATCATGACCGATCAGATAGGATGCGGTTTGTCATGAAAAGTAGACAGGACAACGACCTGGTCGATCGTACATGTGTGATCTCCGTAGAATACGATTCTGAATTGTTAAGACCGATCAGACAGTGTGTAGTCCATAAAGAAGATGAGATAAGACAAGTGTGGTCTATGATTACTACTCAAAACATGCTATTTTGTAGCTTGTTATTAGCTCTTTTAAGCACCCTTGAGTAGTAATTATTACCTTTTAACTCAATTAACATGTTAGGGACCCTTGCAATCGTTTCTAATCAATTTGTGTTAAGTTTTGGTGCTTTTTGATAACTTTATGCTCACCAAAGCAATTTAAGAATGAGGGAGAGCTATATATATAATTCATGGCAAAGTTTTTGGAAGCTCAAATTTAAGAAGAAACCAAGCTTTGGAGCCTCATAATCCTTTGCCTTAGTCGTTCAAAGTATGCAAGGAAAGAACAATGGAGAAGAGGAAAACAGGGTGATGAAAATAGGGGACACAGCTGCAGTCTTTCATTGCACTTTTGGAGCACTTCCCGAAGTCCATTTTCTACATTCTATATACCATTTCAAATCTCAGAAAGTCAAGAATCCAATGATTCAAACCATGTACGATTTGGAGCTGAAATGAGGAAGATATGGCCTCCGGAAGACAACTGCATCAAGCTGAGGGATAATTTCGCACGATGGAAATCAAGGTGCGAATTCCTCAGTCCAAAGTGTGGGAATTTCGCACACCTGAAACCAAAGTACGAAATTGGAACTGCAACGTGCGAAAATTGGATATTTTTGCCGACTCTTTTTCTTCTGATATTTTTGTGTCTAAATTTCCATTTTCTCCTTGTATTCAGCCACTTATGTAATTCCTTAGCTAGGAAGTATCCAAGGAAGGGTAAAATTACCTTCCTATATAAATTCTCTTGTAAACACTGAAGAGGTCTCTCGGAAGCTTTCTCCAGGAGACCAACTGATGTAAATTCTACACTTAGAATATATACAGAGTTCTTTTTGCTTTCTTTTTCTCTCTACTATTTTCTATTTTCTTGGAAGCCAAACAGCCTCTGAGGATGTTTTCCCAGAGGATGAGAGGCTAAACTTATAGTTTCTTAGAGTAAAGGAAGCTAGGTGAAAAGTCCAGATTAAGAGGTGGAGCGTTTCCGTGCATTAAATTCAGGTGGTTGGAGTCCATAAATGGTTTCTAAATTCAAAGTTTTGCTTTAAATCCCTTAGAATCACTTTGACTAGCCAATACATGGTAAGCTTCAGGTCTCTGTGGATGCTTATTGCTAGATCCATATCAGTCCATTAGTTATCATGTACGAGCTAGTGGAAAGTGATTCAAGGTGATAACCCATAGTGTCTTAAGCCATTAATGGATCTCGACTACCATCTCTATTAACTTTTTATGGATTAAATCTTCATTGTCAAACCTATACCGGTTCGGGAAATAACTATAGGTTAAATCCCCAATGCAAGAAGAAAAATCCGGAATTTTCCACTTTGCATCCTGAACTTGAACCTAGCAACCTTTAGCTCCGGGAGACTTTCTTTCTTCTATTTTTACTTAGTTTTATGTGAGTTTAGTTTCAATCACCACTTTCAAAACAATTTTATTTTCTTTTAAATTTCAAGTTTGTGCTAAAGGAAATCATCAGAATCAATTTCTAATTTAGAGTCTGTCACTGATAGAGTGAAAACCCATCCCTGAGTTCGACCCTAGAACTGCTATACTATAGTAGCTTTGCTACGCCAGTATAAGGTCATAGGATTTATAAATGTTTTTGATTAAAAGACCCGGCTGGAACCAAATGAATCAGTCTACACCAAAATTGGAACTGAATTGTCATGACCGATCAGACAGGGTACGGTCTATGACGAAGATCAGAGAAGGCAATGATGTGGCTAATTGTACAAGTGCGATTTACATCCAAATATGAATCGATCTCTCATGATTTATCGAACAAGATGCGGTCTATCATCAAAAGATGATAGGACAATGATGTGACCGATCGTAAAGGTGTGATCTCCGCATAATAGGATATTGAACTATCAAGATCGATTGGACAGTATGTGGTCTATGACAAAGATGAGACAAGACAACAACGTGACCAATCGTACAAGGCCCCTACATTGAAAAGGAAACTGAACTATTATGACTGATTTGATGGGGTAAGGTATATGATGAAGATGAAACAAGACAACAATGTGACTGATCATAATAGTGCGTTCTACATTGAAATCGGAACTAAGGTGTCATGATTGATCGGATAATGTGCGGTCTATGACAAAGACTAGACAGGACAATGACGTGACTGATCGTACAGGCGTGGTCTATGCCAAAATCAAAACAAAATTGTCATGGTTGATCGGATAGAAGGTAGTCTATCACGAAAACGAGATAAGACAATGACGTGATTGATTATACATGTACAACCTATGACGAAAATGAGACAGGACTACAACATGACTAATCATACAGGTGAGATTTATGCCAAAAGCGGAATTGAACTCTCATGATCGATTGGACAGGGTATGGTCTACGTCGAAATAGGGACTGAGCTATCATGACCAATCGAACAAGATGTGGTCTGTCACAAAAAGATGACAGGACAACGATGTGATTGATTGTACAGGTGTGATCTCTGTAAAATACAATACAAAACTGTGAAGACTAATCGGCTAATGTGCAGTCTATGATGAAGATGAGACAGGATAAAGACATGACTACTCTCATACACATCTGCTTTATGCTAAAAATGAAACTAAACTATCATGATCAATCTGACAAGATATAGTGTATGACGAATCCAGATAGGACAATGATGTGATTGATTGTATAAGTATGGTTTACACCAAAATCAAAACTAAACTATCATTATCGATCAAGCAAGATGCGGTCTATTATGAAAAGTAGAAGGACGACAATGTGGCGAATTGTATAGGTGTGATCTCTGCAGAATACAATACTAAACTGTGAAGACCAAACGAACAGTTTGTGATCTATGAAGAAGATGAGATAGGACAATAATGTGATCGATCATACAGGCCCACTCTGCCGAAAATGAAATTGAACTGTTATGACCGATCTAATGGGGTACGGTCTATGACACAGACGAGATAGGACATGACGTGACCGATTGTATAGGTGCATTCTACGTTGAAATCAGAACTAACCTATCATGATCAATCGGACTGGATGTGGTCTATCATGAAAAATAGAGAAGAGAATGATGTGACCAATTATATAGGTGTGATCTTTGTAAAATATAATACTAAACTGTTAAGACTAATCGAATAGTATGTCGTCCATGATGAAAACAAGATAGGATAACGACATGACCAATTATAAAACTTCGTTCCACTTCGAAAATGAAAGTGAACTTTCATCACCGATCCAATAAGGTATGGTCAATGATGAAATCCAAATAGGACAACAACGTTACTGATCATGCAGGTGCGATCTACACCAAAATTAGGATTGAACTGTAATGACTGATCAGACAGGATGTAGTTTACCACAAAAAATAGAGAGAACAATGATGTGACCGGTCGTATAGGTGTGATCTCCGTAGTATGCAATCATGAATTGTGAAGATCAATCGAACAGTGTGCAATCTATGATGAAGACATGACAAGACAATGATGAGACCGATCATACAAGTCCACTCCATGTTGAAAACGAAACTAAACTATTATGATTGATCCAATGGGGTATGGTTTATGATGAAAACCAGACAGGACAATGACAAGATTGATCGCATAGGTACGATCTATGCCAAAATAGGAACTAAAATGTCATGATCGATTAAACAAGATACGGTCTATGATGAAAAGCAGACAAAACAACGATATGACCAATCGTACAAATGTAATCTACGTAAAATACGATACTTAACTGTCAAGACCCAATGGACAGTGTGCGATCTATGACGAAAATGAGACAAGACAACGATGTGATTGATATTACAAGTTTGCCTCACACCGAAAACAAAATTGGACTATTATTACTAATCTGACGAGGTATGATCTATGACGAAAATGAAACAAGACAACAACGTGACTAATCATAACGGTGTGTTCTACACCAAAATCGGAATTGAGGTGTCGTAACCGATTGGATAGTGTGTGGTTTATAACGAAGACCAGACAAGACAACAACGTGATTGATCATACAGGTGCAGGTTACGCCAAAATCATAATAGAACTATCATGGTCGATAAGATAGAAGGTGATTTATCACGAAAATGAGACAGGACAATGACATGACTAATCGTATAGGTACGGTCTATGACAAAAATGAGGCAGAACTACAACATGACTGATCGTACAGGTGTGGTATATGCCGAAAACGGAACTGAACTGCCATGATCGATAGTGTACAATCTATGTCAAAATAGGAATCGAGTTGTCATGACCGATCGTACAAGATGCAATCTATCACCAAAAGATGACAAAACAACGACGTGGCCGCTAGTATACATCTACTCTACGTTGAAAATGAAACTGAAAAGTCATGACCGATTTGATAAGGTACGGTGTAAGATGAAACTAGATAGAACAACAATGTGACTGATTGTAAAGGTACGGTCTATGCCAAAATCGAAACTAAATTATGATTACCGATCAAGCAAGATGCAGTCTATCATGAAAAGTAAACATGACAACGACGTGATAGATCGTACAAGTGTGATATCTGTAAAGTACGATACTAAACTATCAAGACCGAATAGACAGTGTGCAATTTATGATGAAGATGAGATAGGACAACGACGTGACTAATCGTACAGGTGCATTCTATACTGAAATTGGAATTAAACTATCATGACCGATCAAATTGGATGTGATCTATCATGAAAAGCAGATAAGAGAATGACATGACTAATACTGAACTGTTAAGACCAATCAAATATTGTGTGGTCTATGATGAAGATGAGATATGATAATGATTTGACCAATCTATAGCTTCGCTCTACTTCAAAAATGAAAGTGAAATTTTATGACCGATTTGATAGGGTACGGTTTATGATGAAATTCAAACAAGACAACGATGTGACTGATTGTATATGTGTAGTTTATATTGAAATCGAAATTGAACTGTCATGATCGATCGGATAGAATGCAATCTATCACGAAAATCAGATAGGACAACGACATGACTTATCATATAAGTATGGTCTATGACGAAAATGGGATAGGACTATGATGTGATTGATTGAATAAGTGTAGTCTACACCAAAATCGGAACTGAACTGTTATGACCGATCAGACAGTAGGTTGTCTATCAAAAAAACAAGACAGGACATCGACGTGACTAATCATATGTTTCCAAAACTTTTGTTTGTTACTTGAATTGGGACTTCTATACCAAATAGGGATATATTTCATATTCCTTATCCTTGAACTTTCCTTGTCAAACTAAATGGTTTTCTTTTTCTCTCAAGGGATGAGAGCTTGGAGAACCAATTTTGGTGTCATTCTCCTTCTCTTTGGGGGGAAGAGCCTGGAGAATCACCTTACCCAAATAAAGGAAAGTCCCAAAAGGAATTTGAAATTCCAAATAACAACAACCAATTTCTTAAATAAATAATAGTGGAAATAAAACTCATGAAAATTTATCCTTTTAAGAAAATCCAAACTTACTATTTTTATTTATTTTATTTGAAACAATATCTTGGTAATCTATCTTAATCATGAATAATCTATCATATATTTTTCCAAAAATGATTTATTTCTTCAAATTAGAATTTTATGCTAAATAGGAAAGATTTTATTTCATAAAGACTTCGAAAATTAAAACTTCTTCCTTAAAATAAAAAGATTCTTAGAGATCTAAAATCTAAAAAGATTAATTTTGAAAAAAAAAAATCTCTGAGAGTTTAATTTTGAAAAGGAAGTAAGTTCCTTATTTCTTTCCAACTTGTCTTACCTAAAATTAAAATTTCTTAATTCCTAGCACATTCCAATTTAATAAATTATCTAAAATAAGGAAAAAAATATGAAAATTCATTAACTTAAAAATACCAAAATATATTCTATGCCAAAAATAAAAATAAAAACATAAAAGACATTAAATAAATAATTCTCATGGTCTTAGGGATCCTGTTGCAAATTTGGTAACTAAAATTTGGATAAAATCCAAATTACCAAAATAGTCTTACAACCAAAAATAGGGTTAGTGAAAAAAGAAAAACCCAATGGGCCCAAAAAAAAAAAAAAAATTTTGAGCCCAAACAACCAAAAACAATTTGGCTTGAACTCCATCCCATAACTGCATGCCTTTTGCTCAACCTTACTTCAATTAGTCATATCTCTCTCGTTTCAACTTCAAATTACGATCCATTTGAAGCCTTGGATTCTTGACTTCCTAAACTTTAAAATCATATATGGTTTGCCCCAAAAAGCTATGGAAGGTAGCCCCAATTTTGAGTTGAAGTGAACATCACTATGCTACCATGCTCTTTATGCAGTCTTGCTTCAATCAGCTATAACTCCTTCTTTTAAACTACGAATTGTAATCCATTTGAAGCCTAGGATTCTTGACTTCATAAGCTTCAAAACCATATGTGGTTTACCCTAAAAAGCTCATGGGAGGTTATCCCAATTTTAAGTTAAAGATGAAGAAACTGAGTTGCCAAGGATCTCATTTCAAGAATTTCCAAGAATCTTTCTTTTCCCATAATTCACCATGGGAACTTATGAAAGAAACTTCAAGAAGCCTTCTTTTCTCTTTTCTAGTAAGAGAATGTGTGCAAACACTTTGTGATGCTTCAAATTGCTTCCACACATTCCATAGGTTATAAAGAACGATAAAAAAAAAAAAAAAGATTTGGAGTTTACATATCATTCTAAGATAAAATAATAATAATAATAAATAAATAAATAAAAGATTTTTACAAAAGAACAAAAATCCTACGCCTCTTATGAGGCTTACAACCCATCTAGGAAAAGTAAAAACTAATCCAAGTAATTATTACATCCTCGATAAAAAGTAATCATAATTATAACCATCATATTATAACTAGATCATAATAAAGAATGTACATTAATTATCCATGGGGCCATGGGATAAACAAAAACCATGCAAAAATAAGTTAGAACACCCTAGAATGGTTCTAGCACAATTACTAACCTATGGCTTTGATACTAGTTGATGGGAAAAACCCGGATCTCTCCGTTTCCCAAGTTCAAATCAGGTTAGGAATATGCATAATTATCTTAGGCTTTTTCTAAATCTTATTCACAGCAGAAAAATAATATTTTTATACTTTGAAAGGATTCTGAAAGTTCTAACGAAAACCGTACCTCATATTCGAATGTTCCCAAATCAAATCCATATGGTAAAGATGAAGATCGAAATTGCAGAAGTCTCGTAAACCCTAAGTCTTCTACGCAATGATTCGGACCTTAATCTTGGCATACTTTCGGTGGGGAGGAAAAGAGGGTGAAGGCTATGACTCTCTATCTCTCTAGATGGTGGAAGACAAAATCTATAGAAACTCTAATCCCTAAGGGGTATTCATAGGGTTCCTAAGTGGGCTTAAGTGATTTGAGCCAACATGGGCTTGGGTCATTTAATCTGGCCTAAATGGGTTCTAATTGATTAATCAACCCAATAATGCCTACTAATTAATCAATTAACCCAATCCAGAAACCTTGTTCACTTACTCTTATGCTATCTTACGTAATTACCAAAACACCCTTATGCACAAAAGTGAACCTAAAGCCAATCCGACCCTCATAATCCATGCCAACAAGGTATATGAACTCAGAGCAGGGACTACTAAGACTTATAGGAATATTGGCTCCCTTAGAATCCAATTCTAAAGTTGATTCAACATCCCACTACAAAGAATCAACTAAACTCTAGTATCCTATATAAATAATAACGAGACACCAAGTGTTCGGGTCTATGACCTGCTATCCATTGTGTTTAGTCTCCCTATGAATTGGTGTTCGTAGTCTAACAAGGTGAAAGTTATCAACCTTCCAAGACTATCTCTACCATCCTTGAGTTATAAATCCTCCTATTATGTGTGTCTATGTTAAGTTCCACTTAAGGAACTACTATAGCCATAGTTTCCATGAACACACCTCCTTAGGATCACCCAAGGGGACATACTGTCTCAATCCCAAGAGATAGCATGGTGCCTTTATTGAGAATACCTATTGCTACTACCTTTCATCAATAGTGACCCAATCCATAGGGAATATATAATCAACTTATGATATCACCCGTAGGTTAAAGCCACTACTAACTTCAACTCAAACTCAATATTCTCTTAAGGTTGAGAGACAATACAATGAAGTAGCTTGATGGAGTCATGACTACTTGATAGCTTTAAGTCATAACTCACCATAGGTTTTATCTAATGTGCAACCATACACACTAGTGCACTCACCATGGGAAACCCATCCCAATAGCCAAGACCAACCATTCCTCCAATTAGGAGGTTGTGCACTACAACCTCTAATGGGTTGCCTAGGCCCATGATCCAACTATGAACAAGTCATCTATTTGCAAGAAACCCATGACTTAAATCTTCTATGCAACTCCTAATGCGCCTAAGTCACGTACAATGCAAAAGATGTAAGCAAGAATGCTCATAAATTATATTGCAAGGAATAAAAAAATATAAAAGTGAAATTGGAACATCATTAAATAAATAATGAATTCTAAATTTATTATATCATGTCATGTTTTTCAAGGATTTATCCTAACATCGGTCAATCACGAAAGCCAGACAGGACAACGATGTGATCGATTGTAAAGGTGTGATCTTTGCATAATACGCTGCTAAACTGTCAAGATTGAACAAAAAATGTACAACCTATGACGAATACGAGAAATGACAACAATGTGACCAATCGTATAGGTGCGGTCTACACCAAAATTGGAATTGAACTGTCATGACCGATTAGACAGGATGCAGTCAATCATTAAAAGAAGACAAGACAACCAGTTGATCAATCATATATTTGTGTTATGTGCAAAATATGATACTAAACTATCAAGATTAATCGAATAGTGTGAGGTCTATGATGAAGACGAGACAGGACAATGACATAACAAATCATTCACGTCAGTTCAACGTTGAAAACAAAATTGAACTATCATGTCTAATCTAACAGGGTATGGTCTATGGTGAAGACTAGAAAATACAATGACATGACTGGTCGTACAGGTGTCGTCTACGCCGAAATCATAATTGAATTGTCATGAGCGATCATATAGGATGCAATCTATCATGAAAATAAAAAAGCACAACGACGTGACCGATAGTATAGGTGTGATCTTCATAGAATATGATACCTAACTTTCAAGAACGATAAGACTTTGTGTGGTCTATGATGAAGATGAGGTAAGACAACAATGTCACCGATTGTGCAAGTCCGCTCTACTCCGAAAATGAAACTGAACTATCATAACCAATTGGATAAGATGCGGTGTATCACAAAATACAAACAAGTGAACGATGTGACCTATCATAAAGGTGTGATCTCTACAGAATACAATACTGAAGTGTTAAGACCGAATAAACAGTGTGCAGTCTATGACGAAGATGAGACAAGACAATAATGTAACCGATCGTACAGGTCTGCTCTACGTCAAAAATGAAACTCAACTATTATGACCAATTCGACGGGGTATGGTCTATGATGAAGACGAGATAGGACAATGATGTGGCTAATCGGAATGGTGCGGTTTATGCCGAAATCGAAACTAAACTAACATGACCAATCAAATAGTATGTGCTCTATGATGAAGAGGAGATAGGACAACGACGTGTCCGATTGTATATGTCCGTTTTATGATGAAAACGAAACTGAACTGTCATGACCGATCTGATAAGGTATGGTCTATGATAAAGAGCAAACAAGGCAACAACATGACTAATCGTACAGGTGTGGTCTGTGCTTAGATCAGAATTGAACTATCATGACCGATCATACAAGATATGGTCTATCACGAAAAGCAGAAAGGACAATGACTTAACAGATCGTACAAGTGTGATGTCTACAAAATACGATACTGAATTGTTAAGATTGATCGAATAGTGTGCATTTTGTAACAAAGACGAGATAAGACAACAATGTGATTGATCGTATAAATCTGCTCTACTTTGAAAATGAAATTGAATTGTTATGACCAATTTGATGAGGTACGGTCTATGACGAAAACTAGATAGGACAACCACATGGCTAATTATACAGGAGCGGTCTACACTGAAATCAGAGCTAAATTGTCATGACCGATTGGACAAGATACGGTCCATCATGAAATGCAAATAGTAGAACGATGTGACTTGTCGTAAAGGTGTGATCTCCATAGAATACGATATTAAATTGTCAAGACCAAATGAACATTGTGCGGTCTATGACGAAGATAAATGGGACAACAATGTGACTGATCATACAGGTCTCCTCTACGCTGAAATAAAATTGAAATGTTATGACAGATTTGAAGGGGTACAGTTTATGATGATGAGTAGATTGGACAACGACGTGACTAGTCGTACAGGTGCGGTGATTACTACCCAAAAAGTGCTATTTTGCACCTTTAATTCATTATGTTTTAAGCACTTTTGTGTAGTAGTTCTCCATTTTTATTCCAATTGGCATGTTAAGGACCTAGCAATGACTTCTAATCATATTTGTGGCTAGTTTTAGTGTTTTGACAGCTTTTTGGATCATTAAGACAAGCCAAGTAAAGGAGAGAAGCAAAGAGGAAAAACAGAGGAAAACAGAGTGAAGAAAATAGAGGACAGCAGCTTCAGTCTTCCTTTGCACTTTTAGAGCACTTTCCGAAGTCCATTTTCTACATGCTATATACCATTTCAAAGCTCAGGAAGTCAAGAATCCAACACTTCAAACCGTGTACGATTTGGAGCTGAAATGAGGAAGATATGGCCTTTGGAAGACAACTGCATCAAGCTGAGAGACAATTTTCGCACCAGCCCATGCAAGTGCGAATTTCGCACCACCAGCCCAAGCAAGTGCGAATTTTGCACCACCAGCCCATGCGACTTTGGTGTGAAATCTCCTCTGTTTTGCCGACTCCACATGAGATCTTTTCTTTTGTATTTTTTGATGTAAATTCCTTTCTTATCCTTGTGACTAGCCAATCACAGGCTTTGCTTTGTAAAGACTATAAGAGGGGTGGAAATCATCTCTCAAGAGAACTATTGTATATTTTACACTTAGTGAAATACAGGGATCTCTTTGCTTTTCTTTTCTCTCTACTATATTCTATTTTCTTTTTCTTGGAAGCCAAACAACCTCTGAGGATGTTTTCCCAGAGGATGAGAGGCTAAACCTTTGGTTTCTTAGAGTGAAGGAAGCTAGGTGAAAAGTCCAGATGCAAAAGTGGAAAACTCTCGTGCATTAAATACAGGTAGTTGGAGTTCATAAATGGCTTTTAAATCTGAAGTTTTGCTTTAAATCCCTTAGAATCACTTTGAATGGCCAATACATGATAAGCTTTAGGTCTCTGTGGATACTTATTGCTAGATCCACATCAGACCATTAGTTATCATGTACGAGCCATTGGAAAGTAGCTCAAGGTGAAGACCTATAGTGTCTAAAGCCATTTATGGAACTTAACTACCATTTCTATTGACTTTTTATGGATTAAATCTTCATTTTTAAACCTATACCGGTTCGGGAAACAACCATCCTTTATGTTGTTGTCCCCAATACGAGAAGAAAAATCCGGAATTTCCCACTTTGCATTCTGAACTTAATCCTAGCAACCTTTAGCTCTGGGAGACTTTCTTTCTTCCATTTTTACCTAGTTCTATATTAGTTTAGTTTCAAACACCACTTTCAAAACAAATTTTATTTTCTTTTAAACTTTAAGTTTTTGACAAAGGAAATCATCAGATTCAATTTCTAATCTTGAGTCCATCACTGGTTGAATGAAAACCTATCCCAGAGTTCGACCCTAGAACTGCTATACTATAGTAGCTTTGCTACGCTAGTATGAGGTCATAGGATTTATAAATATTTTTTATTAAAACACCCAACTGAGCATGAATCAAAAATGGCGCCGTTGCCGGGGATGGTGCCACGATACAGTGATACAACTTTTTAGAGGCTACTTGTGATTTCCATCACAAGTTTGGTGAATTCCTTTTTCACTAACTTCATTTCCTTTCTTTTAATTGTAGAATTCCTTTTGTTAAGTTTACTTTCATTTTCTTTCTAACCTTAACTTTCTTCTAGCTTTCTTTTGTTTTTGTTGTCTTTGTTTTGTTTTCAGGTAAGTTGTAACTTGTGTATGCCCTATTGTATTCGGGACCAAGAGGGAAGACTAGTAAGGATAGAGAATCCTCAAGACACAGAGTTGGATATCTGTGTAAACATCATGGACCCTCCACAAGAGGATCAGAATTCTCAACACGGTCAAGGGGGTAATCCAAATGCATATCTATCCATGAGGGATAGAATGCACCCACCAAGGATGAGTGCACCCTCATGCATTGTACCTCCTCTTGAGCAGCTGATTATAAGACCCCATATTGTGCCCCTCCTACCAAATTTCCATGGAATGGAGAGTGAGAACCCATATGCCCACATCAAGGAGTTTGAGGAGGTGTGAAATACTTTTAGAGAGGGAGGAGCTTCAATAGACTTGATGAGACTCAAGCTATTCCCTTTTACTTTGAAGGACAAGGCAAAAATATGGCTTAATGCTTTAAGGCCAAGGAGCATAAGGAATTGGGTTGATCTTCAGGCCGAATTTTTTAAGAAATTTTTCCCCACCCATAGGACCAATGGGTTGAAGAGACAAATCTCAAACTTTTCTGCAAAAGAAAATGAGAAGTTCTATGAATGTTGGGAAAGGTATATGGAGGCCATCAATGCTTGTCCTCATCATGGCTTTGATACATGGCTCTTGGTGAGCTATTTTTATGATGGGATGTCTTCCTCCATGAAGCAAATTCTTGAAACCATGTGTGGGGGAGATTTTATGAGTAAGAATCCGGAAGAAGCCATGGACTTTTTAAGTTATGTATCTGAGGTGTCAAGAGGATTGGATGAGCCCAACTCAAGAGAAAAAGGAAAGTTTCCCTCTCAACCAAACCAAAATCCAAAGGGTGGAATGTACATGTTAAGTGAAGACATGGACATGAAAGCTAAGGTGATTACTACCAAAAAGTGCTATTTTTTAGACCTAATTATAATGGTTTTAAGCACCTTTGTGTAGTAATCATATTCATTTAACCCAATTAATTCATTAAGGTCCTTAGTAATTGGTTTTAACCATTTTGTGGCAAGTTTACATGTTTTTATCAGCTTATGAATCAATTCAAGCATGCCAAATGATGGAGGAGCTACTTGGACAAGTTAAAGCAAGCTTTTAGCTACACCAAAGCAAGCCAACAAAAGGAGAAAAGCAAAGAGAAGCAAAAAGAAGCAAAGAGGAAAACAGAGGACAGCAGCTGCAGTCTTCTTTGGCACTTTTGGAGTACTTCCCGAAGTCCATTTTCTACATAATATATACCATTTCAAAGCTCATGAAGTCAAGAATCCAACGCTTCAAACCGTGTACGATTTGGAGCTGAAATGAGGAAGATATGGCCTTCGGAAGACAACTGCTCCAGGCTTGTGCGAAAATTTCGCACAACACCTTCCAAATTCGCACACCCCCTTGCGTGGTGCGAATTTTCCCCTGTTTCTGCCGACTCCACACGAGATCTTTTCTTTTGGATATTTTTGTATAAATTTCCATTCTTCTCCTTGTAATCCACCAATCATAAAGATTTCTTAGCTAGGAAGGTTGGAAAAACTTCTCTATTTATATCCCCTTGCATCCGTTGTAAAAGATATTGATATATTGATATATGGATAGAGAATATTTACAGAGCTCTCCCGTTTCTATTTTCTTAGTAGCCAAACAGCCTCTGAGGGTTTTTCCTCAAAGGATGATTGGCTAAAACTTTTAGTTTCTCAAAGTATGGATGTTATGTGATGGCTTGGATGCAATCCCATGGAATTTTCTCGCACCCGGAAGGTAAGGTAGACGTTTTTCATTAAAGGTTCATTAATGCAAAGTTTGGTTTTTATTTCCTTTGGACAACTTCCAACGGCCAATACTTGATAAGCTTTTGGATTTCTATCCATTAGTTATCTCCTACGAGCTATTGGAAGGTGAGGTTTTCAATTCCAAGTTTTGTATTAATCCGTTAGAACCAATTTCAATGGCCATTGAAAAGTGAGTTTATCACTTGGAATGACTGAGTTGCCAATATTTGGTAAGCTTTTGGCTTTAGACCATTAGTTATCTCTTACGAGCCATTCAAAGGAAGTCTAAGGTGAATAACCATTGATGAAATTCACTACCATCTGTTTTGCCATTTTAAAGGATTAAAACTTGATTTGCTAAATCCATACCGGTTCGGGAAGCAAGCATCACCATAGTTGCAACCCCAACGCGAGGAGCCTATCCTGAGATTTCCAATTTGCATAAGAACCAGAGCATAGCTATCCTATCTTTGAGAAACTTGTTTTTACACCCTTTCATTTTAGTCTTTAATGTTAGCTTAGATTAGTTTAAATCTTTCTAAAAACATTTACATCTTCTTTTAAAGCTAACATTCATAAGAAAATCACCTATTTTCCTAATTTGAATATCACTTGTGTTTGCGAAAACCCTTCCCAGTGAACGATCCTAGAACCACTATGCTATAGTAGCTTGGCTACTTTAGTAATAGTATTTAAGGTATAAATTTTGTTGATACGCCTTTAAAGCTAAGCTACCATGAGTCGAATCATAAGGTGGCAACAATGGCAAGGAGGTTGGAAGAACTTGAGTTGAAAAAAATGCATGAAGTCCAAGCCATTTCCGAGACACAAGCCCATGTCATGCCATGCACCATTTGCCAATCATGTGATCATGTGGTAGATGAGTGCCCAACCATCCCAGCTGTGAGGGAGATGTTAGGTGATCAAGCCAATGTTGTGGGGCAATTTAGGCCCAACAACAATGCACCTTATGGAAACACCTATAATTCAAGCTGGAGAAACCATCCAAATTTTTCTTGGAAACCAAGGCCACCTCCATACCAACCACAAGCCCAAACCCAAGCACCTCAACAAACCTCTTCAGTGGAGCAAGCCATTGTGAACCTAAGTAAAGTCATGGGTGACTTTGTGGGTGAACAAAAGGCAATCAACTCCCAATTGCACCAAAAGATTGAAAATGTTGAGAGTTCTCAAATTAAGAGAATGGATGGGATGCAAAATGATCTATCTCAGAAGATAGATAATATTCAATACTCCATCTCTAGGCTTACCAACCTCAACACAGTGAATGAGAAAGGAAAGTTTCCCTCTCAACCAAGCCAAAATCCAAAGGGTGTTCACGAAGTTGAAACCCAAGATAGGGAGTCTTCAAAGTTGAGGGAGGTCAAAGCTGTGATCACCTTGAGGAGTGGGAAGGAGGTTGATAAACCCTTGCCTAAGGTGAGGCAAGATGAAGAACTCATGTCAAAGAGAACCTTGGTTAAAGAGAGCAATAACCAAGAAGAGAAGAGTGGGAAGAAAAGTGCATCTAAATCAAGCATTGAAGAAGAGCCAAGGATAGTGATTAAAGAGGATATGATGAAGAAACATATGCCTCCTCCTTTTCCTCAAGCTTTACATGGAAAGAAGGGAATCACAAATTCATCAGAAATTCTTGAAGTATTGAGACAAGTGAAGGTGAATATACCCTTACTTGATATGATCAAGCAAGTCCCCACATATGCAAAAATTTTAAAGGACTTGTGCACGGTCAAGAGAGGGTTACATGTGACAAAGAAGGCATTCCTCACTGAGCAAGTAAGTGCCATCATTCAGTGTAAGTCTCAAGTTAAGTACAAAGATCCGGGATGTCCCACCATTTCAGTCAACATTGGAGGGACACATGTGGAGAAGGCTTTACTAGACTTGGGGGCAAGTGTGAATTTGCTCCCATTCTCTATGTACAAGCAACTGGGACTTGGAGGATTGAAGCCCACAACCATCACTCTCTCCTTAGCTGATAGGTCAGTCAAAATCCCAAGGGGGGTGATAGAGGATGTTCTAGTTCAAGTGGACAAATTCTACTATCCTGTGGATTTTGTGGTGCTTGATACTGATCCCACTGTTAAGGAAGCAAATTATGTGTCAATCATCCTTGAGAGACCTTTCCTAGCTACCTCAAATGCCATCATCAATTGTAGGAATGGGGTGATGCAGCTCACATTTGGAAACATGACCTTGGAATTAAACATATTCCACCTATGCAAGAGGCATCTTCACCCAGAAGAGGAGGAAGAATTGGAGGAGGTGTGCTTGATCAACACTTTGGTTGAAGAGCATTGTGACAAGAATTTAGAAGAGAGCTTGAATGAAAGCCTTGGAGTGCTTGAAGAAGGGTTACCTGAACCCTCTGATGTGTTAGCCATCATGTCTCCTTGGAGGAGACGAGAAGAGATCTTACCACTGTTCAATAAGGAGGACTCACAAGGAGCAGCTATGGAGGACCCTCCAAAGTTGGTTTTGAAGCCACTTCCTGTTGATTTGAAGTATGCATATTTGGAGGAAGATGAGAAATGTCCAGTGGTGATTTCTTCAACTCTCACAAGAGATCAAGAGGATAGTCTTTTGGGAGTCCTCAGAAAATGCAAAAAAGCCATTGGATGGCAAATTTCTGATCTGAAAGGGATTAGCCCTTTTGTATGCACCCACCATATCTACATGAAGGAAAATGCAAAACCAGTGAGGCAGCCCCAGAGGAGGTTGAATCCTCACATGCAAGAGGTGGTAAGGGGTGAAGTTCTGAAGCTACTTCAAGCAGGGATCATATATCCCATTTTAGATAGCTTGTGGGTGAGCCCAACCCAAGTAGTCCCAAAGAAATCTGGAATTACTGTGATCCAGAATGAGAAAGGGGAGGAAGTCTCTACACGTCCTACCTCAGGATGGAAGGTGTGTATAGACTACAGGAGGTTGAATTCAGTGACTAGGAAGGACCATTTCCCATTGCCTTTCATGGACCAAGTCCTTGAGAGAGTCTCAGGGCATCCTTTCTACTGTTTTTTGGATGGTTACTCGGGGTACTTCCAAATAGAGATTGATTTGGAAGATCAAGAAAAGACAACCTTCACTTGCCCCTTTGGTACTTTTGCGTATAGGAGGATGCCCTTTGGTCTATGTAATGCACCTGCAACTTTCCAAAGATGTATGCTAAGCATCTTCAGTGATATGGTGGAGCGCATCATGGAAGTCTTCATGGATGACATCACTGTATATGGAGGTTCTTATCAGGAGTGTTTGTTGCATTTAGAAGCTGTTCTCCAAAGATGTATTGAGAAAGACCTAGTGCTAAATTGGGAGAAGTGCCATTTTATGGTACAACAAGGAATTGTCTTAGGACATATAATCTCCAAGAATGGCATTGAGGTAGATAAGGCAAAGGTGGAGCTAATTGTTAAGTTGCCACCTCCCACAAATGTTAAAGGAATTAGGCAATTCCTAGGACATGCCGGGTTCTATAGGAGGTTCATTAAGGATTTCTCAAAAATCTCAAAACCTCTTTGTGAACTCTTGGTAAAGGATGCCAAGTTTGTGTGGGATGAGAAATGTCAAAAGAGTTTTAAGGAACTGAAGCAATTCCTCACAACTGCACCAATAGTGAGAGCCCCAAATTGGAAATTACCTTTTGAGGTAATGTGTGATGCAAGTGATCTTGCTATGGGGGCTGTTTTGGGGCAAAGAGAATATGGAAAGCCCTATGTGATTTATTATGCAAGCAAAACTTTGAATGAGGCTCAAAGGAACTACACAACTACTGAGAAGGAGTTGTTGGCAGTAGTTTTTGCCTTGGATAAGTTTCGTGCCTATTTGGTAGGGTCCTTTATAGTGGTGTTCACTGACCATTCTGCTTTGAAGTACTTGCTAGCCAAGCAAGATGTCAAGGCAAGATTGATAAGATGGATCCTTTTGCTTCAAGAATTCAATCTCCAAATCCGGGATAAAAAGGGAGTAGAAAATGTGGTAGCTGACCACTTGTCAAGACTTGTGATAGCACATGACTCACATGGTCTACCTATCAATGATGACTTCCCTGAGGAGTCTCTCATGTCAATAGAGGTAGCTCCATGGTATTCTCACATTGCAAATTACTTGGTTACTGGAGAAGTTCCAAGTGAGTGGAGTGCCCAAGACAAGAAGAATTTCTTTGCTAAGATCCATGCCTATTATTGGGAGGAGCCTTTTCTCTTCAAATATTGTGCGGATCAAATCATAAGGAAATGTGATCCTGAACAAGAGCAATCAGGAATTCTATCCCATTGTCATGATAGTGCATGTGGAGGTCATTTTGCTTCCCAGAAAACAACCATGAAAGTGATCCAATCAGGTTTTTAGTGGCCCTCTCTTTTCAAGGATGTCCACTCTATGTGCAAGGGATGTGATCGGTGTCAAAGGCTTGGGAAGCTAACACGCCGGAATATGATGCCCTTGAACCCGATCTTGATAGTGGATGTCTTTGATGTTTGGGGGATAGACTTCATGGGACCATTTCCAATGTCATTTGGACACTCCTACATTTTGGTGGGAGTGGATTATGTCTCTAAGTGGGTAGAAGCAATCCCATGTAGGAGCAATGATCATAAGGTGGTTCTCAAATTTCTCAAGGAGAACATCTTTTCAAGATTTGGAGTGCCTAAGGCCATTATAAGTGATGGAGGAACCTACTTTTGCAATAAGCCTTTTGAGACTCTTCTAGCCAAATATGGGGTCAAGCACAAGGTAGCTACACCTTATCACCCTCAAACAAGTGGCCAAGTTGAGTTAGCCAACCGGGAAATCAAGAATATACTGATGAAAGTGGTGAATGTGAATAGGAAGGTTTGGTCTATTAAGCTCCTAGATTCATTATGGGCTTATAGGACCGCCTATAAGACCATTCTTGGAATGTCTCCTTATCGCCTTGTTTATGGCAAAGTGTACCATCTCCCAGTGGAGGTTGAATATAAAGCATGATGGGCAATCAAGAAGCTCAACATGGATTTGACAAGAGCCGGGTTAAAGAGATGTTTGGATTTGAACGAATTGGAGGAAATGAGGAATGATGCTTACCTCAATTCAAAAATTGCAAAAGAGAGGTTGAAGAAATGGCATGATCAATTGGTAAATCAGAAGAATTTTACCAAGGGACAAAGAGTCTTGCTTTATGACTCTAAACTTCATTTTTTTCCGGGAAAATTGAAATCAAGGTGGACGGGTCCTTTCATAATTCATGACGTGCAATCAAATGGAGTAGTTGAACTACTCAACACCAATAGCACTCGAACTTTCAAAGTGAATGGGCATCGTCTCAAGCCCTATATGGAATCATTTTCCCGAGACAAGGAGGAATTCATCCCCCTTGATCCACCTCCAACATGAAAACACTCAGTTCATGGTTGAACTTAGTCTCTTCAAAGACTAAAAAGTTCATCCTCTTTTTGTTTCCTTTTAAGTTGATTTTAGTTTAATCTAGTGTTTTTCTTGTGTTTATGCATGTTTTGATTTTTATTTTTGACTTTAATTTCATTCTAATGTGGTTTGAATTGGTTTTTGTGTTAACATGCAGGTAGGAAAGCTTGAAGAATGAGTCAAGGGGAAAACAAGGGAAAACAGGGGAGAAAAGCCAAGACACAGCGAAATTCGCACCACCCAATTCTCTGGTGCGAAATTCGCACCACCTACCCCCTTTGTGCGAATTCACTTTTGTGAGCATTTTCCCACAAGCATGCTCTCAGTCCCTACCCAAAATCTCAGTGCGAAAATGCACAGGAATGCGAACCTAGTGCGAAATTGCCTTTATGACTATTTTCCAAAAAGGCATGCTCTCGGTCTTGGAAAACCACAGGAATGTGAAAATTTTCGCATTACCCAACACCTTGTGCGAAATTCGCATTTTTTCTTTAAAAGCCATTTTCTCTTCTTCAAGTCTAAGCTTGTTCTTCTTCAATTCTCTCAACACCTCTCTTCCGATCACCCCTTTCCATCCACAAGGTCCTCTCCTTCATCATCTCCCATCCCCAATCCCACCATGGCAGCCCATCTCAAGAGCTTCATTCCATAGCCGCGGCCATCACTATTCACAACAGTCCGTGCCTTCCATTTTCAACTCTTTCTCCTCCTTCCACCATAAAAAACCCTTCATTTCTTCACTCAACACTCCAAATCCATCCTTCAACAAATCCCAACCTTGATTTTTCAAATCCAAAACCTCAAGCTAAGGATTCAAAGCCATGGTTTCTTCATAAGAAACCCATTTCCGCCGCTATGGGAGCTTCAAAATTCTCCATTCTCTTCTTATAAAGCTCCCATTTCCAAGCTTAGCCACCATGAAAAATCCCTTTCCTACCTCAACCAGCATTTCCCACCCTCAAAAACCAAAAATTTTTGCCATTTGAAAGCATCCAATTTCTCATTTTGCACAAGTGAATAGTGCCTTGTGCGATTCGCACAACACTATCCACTTGTGCGAAATTCGCACAACACTATCCACTTGTGCGAAATTCGCACAGCACCATCCTCTGGTGCGAAATTCGCACCACTCTTCCCCTTGTGCGAATTTTTGGGATTTTTCATCCCTACCCTCCCCAATCCCAAGCCTCTGAGCCTCATTTCTTTGCTCTCTTATGCCTAAGACCCGAGGAGGCTATGCCTCAGCTCCCTAGAGTAGTCAGAGAGCTGCCCCTATGCGGGCCCCACTAGATGCACCCCCACATTTACCTGATTCTACCCCCCAGCGCAGATACCATACGAGGAGAGCAGCTGCCACGCCTGTGGCCCCTACTCAGATTCCAGCTAGGAGTCCTCCTATAAAGAAGGCCAAGACTTCAGAGCCAGGAGAGTCCTTCAGAGCACCTCGAGATTCACAGTCTCAGCCTCCTCCCACCAGACGCCCTATCCTCGCCAGCTCGCCCATTGAGGGCAACTCCGATTGCCGATCGAGAGCATTCCATGTCGAGGCATATTTTGACTACTCTGTTTTGCGACAGCAGCCTGAGTTGGGGGATTCATACAGCCTACTTGAGAGGTACCATCTTGTACCCTTTATGACTCCACCACAGTTCTTTTATCCTCGAGTAGCTTTAGACTTTTACCAGTCTATGACTACTCGTGGCGTCCCGGTACCCGCCTCGGTCCTTTTTACCATTGATGGACGCTAGGGTATTTTGGGGGTTAGACAGATTGCCGAGGCTTTCCATATCCCTTATGCACTAGCAGATCCAGCTGCATTTAGACGTTGGGCCCCATTTTCTGAGTGGGACATGGTTCGTATACTATCTCGAGGGACATCTTTAGACAGGATCATTATGAGGAAGGAGCTTCCCCCAGGGATGCTCCTATTTGATGTGGTGCTTCGCACGAATCTTTTTCCTCTTCAGCATAGAGTGAAGAGACGAGGGGCCATTCTAGAAGCGTTATTTCGTATCTCTGAGGGCGACTACTTTGGCCCCCCATTTGATTATGGCCGTCCTCCTCCATTTTGAGGAGAAGGTGCATAAGCGGCGTCTTACGAGGGCAGACACCATTCTTTTACTTTTCCCTCGGTTGCTATGCCATGTTCTGGCAGATATGGGTTTCCCTACAGACCCTCATTTTGAGACCCACCGCCATTGTCGAGAGAGCTTCTCTCTTGACCAATGGAATCAGGTATTGCTCCATCAGCATTCCCCAGAACTTCCCGAGCCAAGGGAAGTTCCTCCACAGCCCTTACCATCTACATTTGCTCCGTCCACTTCAGCTCCCTCGGAGCCCGTACCAGCGGCAGCATTGTCTGATGCCCCACCTGCTGTTCCTCCTACCCCAGAGCCGCCCATTACTATTCCTGGTGCAGAGTATCGTGACTTGCTCGCTTCTTTCCAGACTCTGACCACTACTCAGACGGCTATTATGGAGCAGATGGACCACTTCCAACTTCGGCAGGACCAGCAGACTCTCATTCTCCATGAGATTCAGCAGCATCTCGGTCTTTTGCCACCAGTTCCACCTGTTGCTCCTGTGCCCTCAGAGCCTTCTGCTCTAGCTGATGATTTTGCTCCAGCTGATGATGCTACACCTGTAGCGGTACCTTCCACAGTTACAGTTGAGGACCCCTCCCATCCACCAGAGGAGCCTACTACTTGATCATACGATCACTCCTCTCCCTTTTTGTTTTGTATCTATATTTTATGTTTTTGGATGTGATATATATTTTGGACCACTTTTATACTGGGATTGGATGTATTCCATGTTTATCTTGTATATTGTACTCTCTCAGTTTATATAGACATCTTCCTTTTTGTGTATATTAGCTATTCCTTTTTATTTCCTCTACTCATCACTCTTATGATTTCTTCTCTTTTGCAACATGTGGTTTCTCTTGTCCATTCAGAGTCCCTTACTATCCGGAGGTATCCCTTCCTCCCTTTTATTATCACTTGCTTTTGGAACATTGGGGACAATGTTCATCCTAGTTGGGGGGAGAGTTGAGGAAGTAATTTGTTGGATTTTTGGTTAAGTTATTTTGCTAACAAATTTTTTGCAAACTCTCTTTGTTTCTCAAAGATAAATTCTCAAAAGTAAATGGGAGAAATTAAATTCTTATCTTATTGCCATAATCTCAGAGTTTGTATTATGCTTATTAAAGTTGATAAATTGTTGAAGCTCCTTTTGATTTCAATCTTAAGTCTTCCACTCAATCTTTTCACACATTGAACACATTAGATTCCAGTTATAAGATGGAAAACTTTCTCACCCCCTAAACTTAGGAAATTTTCAACTTGGTGCCTTTGACCTCATTCTATTAGTGTTGGGACACCTTATAAAAGGCCAATGTGTCTTATGAAAAAAATTTGCTTCACTTGCTTTGAAACCCGAGCAAGGTCCGAGGGGTATATGGTGAAAATCTTTGAAGCCTGGTGCCCTAAGCCTTTATTGGTTGGGAGTCACCGACCTCACTGCTCGTTACATGGGTGGATGGGTGGAGTTTAAAAAAAAAAAAAAAATGGTGCGTTCTTAGCCTTTTATATGGGGGTTAGAGTTGCTAAAGTTAGAGAAAAACCTTAGTTGGGGGGAGAATATAGTTTGACATACTATAACTGGAAACTAAGCACCTTAACACTTAGATTTTTGTGGAAGATTAAGAGTTGGTCCTTTGGGAGTGGTAATTATTTTGATACTCAAATTTTCATAATGCCCACTCTTTGTATGTTGTGATAGGTAAGTTATTTGATGACTCTTGTTGATGATTGAGTTTTATATCCTTGACTTGCCATGTGAGAGTTTGACCCAATCATGCCACTTGATTATTTTTTGGAGTGATCAGCATGATTTTATAAAATATTATATTATCTATTTTTCTTTCTTTTTCTTCCCTTCATTGCTCAGGGACTAGCAATGTGTCAGTTGGGGGGAGTGATTACTACCCAAAAAGTGTTATTTTGCGTCTTTAATTCATTATGTTTTAAGCACTTTTGTGTAGTAGTTCTCCATTTTTATTCCAATTGGCATGTTAAGGACATAGCAATGACTTCTAATCATATTTCTGGCTAGTTTTAGTGTTTTGACAGCTTTTTGGATCATTAAGACAAGTCAAGTAAAGGAGAGAAGCAAAGAGGAAAAATAGAGGAAAACAGAGTGAAGAAAACAGAGAACAGCAGCTGCAGTCTTCCTTCACACTTTTGGAGTACTTTCTAAAGTCCATTTTCTACATTCTATATACCATTTCAAAGCTTGAGAAGTCAAGAATCCAACGCTTCAAACCGTGTACGATTTGGAGCTGAAATGAGGAAGATATGGCCTTCAGAAGACAACTGCATCAAGCTGAGAGACAATTTTCGCACCAGCCCATGCAAGTGCGAATTTCGCACCACCAGCCCATGCGACTTTGGTGCGAAATCTCCTCTGTTTTGCCGACTCCATATGAGATCTTTTCTTTTGTATTTTTTGATGTAAATTCCTTTCTTATCCCTGTAACTAGCCAATCACAGGCTTTGCTTTGTAAAGACTATAAGAGGGGTGGAAATCATCTCGAGAGAGAACTATTGTATATTTTACACTTAGTGAAATACAGGGATCTCTTTGCTTTTCTTTTCTCTCTACTATATTCTATTTTCTTTTTCTTGGAAGCCAAACAACCTCTGAGGATGTTTTCCCAGAGGATGAGAGGCTAAACCTTTGGTTTCTTGGAGTGAAGGAAGCTAGGTGAAAAGTCCAGATACAAAAGTGGAAAACTCTCGTGCATTAAATACAGGTAGTTGGAGTTCATAAATGGCTTTTAAATCTAAAGTTTTGATTTAAATCCCTTAAAATCACTTTGAATGGCCAATACATGATAAGATTTAGGTCTCTGTGGATACTTATTGCTAGATCCACATCAGACCATTAGTTATCATGTACGAGCCATTGGAAAGTGGCTCAAGGTGAAGACCCATAGTGTCTAAAGCCATTTATGGAACTTGACTACCATTTCTATTGACTTTTTATGGATTAAATCTTCATTGTTAAACCTATACCGGCTCGGGAAACAACCATCCTTTATGTTGTTGTCCCCAATACGAGAAGAAAAATCCGGAATTTCCCACTTTGCATTCTGAACTTGATCCTAGCAACCTTTAGCTCTGGGAGACTTTCTTTCTTCCATTTTTACCTAGTTCTATATTAGTTTAGTTCCAAACACCACTTTCAAAACAAATTTTATTTTCTTTTAAACTTTAAGTTTTTGACAAAGGAAATCATCAGATTCAATTTCTAATCTTGAGTCTATCACTAGTTGAATGAAAACCCATCCCAGAGTTCGACCCTAGAACTGCTATACTATAGTAGCTTTGCTACGCTAGTATGAGGTCATAGGATTTATAAATATTTTTTATTAAAACACCCAACTGAGCATGAATCATGTGGTCTATGCTAAAATCGAAACTGAACTATCTTGACCAATTGAACAAGATGTGTTCTTTCATGAAAACTATACTAGACAACGATGTGACTGATCATAAAGGTGTGATCTCCATAGAATATGATATTGAACTATCAAGACCAAACGAATAGTGTGCGGTCTATGACCAAGACGAGACATGACAATGACGTGACTGACCGTACAAGTCCGCTCTACAACAAAAATGAAACTGAACTCTTATGACAGGGTACAGTTTATGACAAAGACTAGACACGACGACATGATTAATCATACAAGTGTGGTTTATGCTGAAATTAGAATTGAACTATCATGACTGATTGGACAAGATGTGGTCTATCATGAAAAATAGAGAGGATAACGAAGTGACCGATCGTACAGGTGTGATCTTTGCACAACAAGATACTAAACTATTAAGATTGATTTGATGGGGTATAGTCTATGATGAAGACTGGATATGAGAACGACATGACCAATCATATAGGTCCGATCTATACCAAAATCAAAACTAAATTGTCATGACTAGTCAAATAAGATGCGGTTTATCACGAAATGTAGACAAAAGAATGATGTGACCCATTGTAGAGGTGTGATCTCCACATGATACGACATTGAACTGTCAATACCGAACAAATAGTGTGCGGTTTATGAAAAAGATGAGGCAGGACAATGACATGACTGATCGTATAGGTTCGCTCTACGCCGAAAACGAAACTCATTTGTTATGACCGATCTGGCAGGGGATGGTCTATGACAAAGATGAGATAGGACAATGACGTGATTGATCGGAAAGGTGTGGTCTACATCAAAATCGAAATTAAAATGACATGACTAATCGAATAATGTGTGATCTATGACCGAAGACGAGACAAAACAATGACATGACCGATCATACAAATCCATTCTACAATGAAAACGAAACTGAACAATCATGATAGATTTAACGAGGTACGATTTATGATGAAGGTCAAACAGGACAACAACGTGACTGATTGTATAGGTACAGTCTCTGCCGAAATAAAAAATGAACTGTCATGACTGATCGTATAGGATGCAATCTATCACAAAAAGTAAACAGGATAATAACCTAACCAATCATACAAGTGTGATCTCCATAGAATACGATACTGAACTATTAAGACCAATTGGATAGTGTGTAGTCTATAACAAAGACGAGACATGACAATGACATGACCGATTGTATAGGTCCACTCTACTTCAAAAATGAAACTGCATTGTTATGACCAATTCGACAAGGTACGGTTTATGACAAAATTAGACAGGACAACGATGTTACTGATTATACAAGTGCGGTTTATGTCAAAATCAGAACTGAACTGTCATGACTGATCGGACAAGTTACGATCTATCACAAAATATAGAGATGAGAACGATGTGACCTTCGTAAAGGTGTGATCTTCACAGAATACGAACTGAACTATCAAGACTGAATAGACAGTGTATGATTTATGATGAAGACGAATCAGGATAATGACGTGATCAATCATACAAGTCCACTCTACGCTGAAAATGAAACTCAACTATTATGATTGATCCGATGGGATATAGTCTATGACGAAGACCAGATAGGACAACAACATGACTGATCGTACAGGTGCAGTCTACATCGAAAGCGAAATTGAATTACCATGACCAACCAGACAAGATGCAGTTTATCATGAAAAGCATACAAGACAAGGATATGATCGATCATACAGATGTGGTTTCTACAGAATACTATACTAAACTGTCAAGGTTAATCAGATAGTGTGCAGTCTATGGCGAAGACGAGATAGGACAACAATGTAATCAATCGTATAGGTCCACTTTATGCTAACAACAAAACTGAACTGTCATGACTGATTTGATTGAGTACGGTCAATGACGAAGACCAAACAAAAAAATGATGTCATAGATTGTATGAGTGTGGTCTATGCTGAAATCAGAACTTAACTGTCATGATTGATTGGACCAGATGCAGTCTATCATGAAAAGTAGAGAGGACAACAACGTGACCAATTGTATTGGTGTGATCTTTATAGAATACAATATCGAACTTTCAAGACCGATCTGACTGTGTGAGGTCTATGACGAAGACGAGACAAGACAATGATGTGATCGGTCCAACAGGGTACGAAAAACATATAAGAATACGACCTGACCGATTGTATAGATGTGGTCTATGTCGAAATCAAAACTAAACTATCATGACTGATCAGATAGGAAGTGGTCTATCACGAAAATGAGACAGGACAAAGACATGACTGATCATACAGGTATGGTTTATTATGAAAATGAGACAAGACTACAACATGATTGGTTGTATAGGTGTAATCTCTGCCAAAATGGAATTGAACTACCATGATTGATCAGATAGGTTATGGTCTATGACGAAGACTAGAAAAGACAATGACGTGAATGATCGTATAAGCGCAGTCAATGATGAAATAGAAATCAATCAGACAAGACGTATTATATCACTAAAAGTAGATCAATCATACAGGTGTCATATCTGTAGAACACAATACTAAATTGTCAAGATTGATCAGATAGTGTGTAGTCTATGATGAAGACGAGATAGGACAACGATGTGACCAATTGTACATGTTTGCTCTATATGTCATGACTGATTCAATAGGTTAGGATCCATGACGAAGACCAAGAAAGGACAACAACATGACAGATCATATAGATATAGTCTATGCCGTAATCGAAAATGAACTATCATGACCGATCAGACAATATGCGATCTATAACGAAGACAAGATAAGAGAACAACATGATAGATCGTACAGGTATGCTCTACACCAAAAATGAAACTAAACTGTTATGACTGATCCGACGGGGTACGATCCATGACGAAGACCAGACAGGACAATAACGTGGTTAATTGTACAAGTACGATTTAGGCCGAAATCGGAACTGAACTGTCATGATCGACTAGACAGGATGCGGTCAATCGCAAAAACCAGACAAGACAACGATGTGATCGATCATAAAGGTGTCATTTTCATAGAATATGATACTAAATTGTTAAGACCAAATGGACATTGTGCGGTTTATGACGAAGACCAAACGCGAAATGACCTGATCGATAAGGTCTGCTTTACACTAAAAACGAAACCAAACTGTTATGACCAGTCTAAGGGGGTATGATCTATGATGACGAAGAGACATGACAACGGCGTGATTGATTGTAAAGGTACAATCTATGCTAAAATCAGAGCTGAATTATGATGATCGATTAGAGGATGCGGTCTATCACGAAAAGCAAAGAGAACAACGACCTGACTAACCGTACAAGTGTGATATTTGTAGAATACGATATTGAATTGTGAAGATCAATCAAATAGTGTTTGGTTAATGATGAAGATGAGACAGGACTATGATGGTACTGATCATACATGTCCACTCTATGTCGAAAATGAAACTAATATGTCATGATCGATCAAATAAGACGTGACCGATTGTACAGGTGTGACCTCTGTAGAATACGATACCTAACTATCATGACTGATCTAATAGTGTGTAATTTATGACAAAAATGAGGCAAGACAATAACGTGGTCAATCGTACAGGTCCTTTCTATGTCAAAAATGAAATTGAACTGCTATGACCGATCCGACGGGGTATTGTCCATGATAGAGACTAAACAGGACAATGACGTGACTAATCGTATAAGTGTGGTCTACACTGAAATCAGAACAGAACTATCATGAATGATTAGACAGGATGTGGTCTATTACGAAAAGTAGATGGGACAATGATGTGACCGATCGTACAAGTGTGATCTCTATAGAATAGGATACTCAACTATCAAGACCAAATGAAAAGTGTGCGGTCTATGATGAAGATGAGACAAGAAACCAACATGACCAATCATACAGTTCCGATCTACTTCGAAAACAAAATTAAATTATCATGATCAATCTGATAGGGTACGATCTATGACGAAGACAATACAAGGAAACAACGTGACTGATCGTACAAGTGCGGTCTACGCCAAAATCAGAACTGAACTATCAAGATAGATTAGACATAAAGAGGTTTATCACGAAAATGAGACAGGACAACGACATGACTGATCATACAAGTGTGGTTTGTGATGAAAATGAGATAGGACTACGACATGATTGATCATACAATTGTAGTCTATGTCGAAATTGGAACTAAACTATCATGACTAATCGGATAATGGGCGAGCTAGGATGAAGACGAGATAGGACAACAACGTGATTGATCGTACATGTGTGATCTTTGCAGAATATGATAATGAACTGTCAAGATCAATCGAACAATGTGTAGTGTATGAAAAAGATGAGACAGGATAATAACATGACCAATGGTATAGATTCACTCTATGTCGAAAATAAAACTAAATTGTTACGATTGATCCAACGAGGTATGATCTATGACAAAAATGAAATTGAACGATTATGACTTATCCAACGGTGTATGATCTATGACGAACATAGCCAGGATAAGGACTTGACTGATTGTACAAGTGTGGTCTACGCTAAAATCGAAACTCAATAGTTATGACCAATCAAGCAGGCTACGATCGATTAAAAAAACCAAACAGGACAATGATGTGACTGATCATAAGGGTGTGATCTCTATAGAATACGATATTGAACTGTCAAGACCAAATGAATAGTGTGTGGCTATGATGAAGGTGAGATAGGACAACTTTGTGAATGATCATATAGGTCCGCTCTATGTCGAAAATGAAACTAAACGATCATGACCAATCTGACTAGGTATAGTCTATGACAAAGTCCACATAGGAAAATGATGTGATTGATCGTACATGTGTGGTATACGTTGAAATCGTAACTAAATTATCATGACCGATCGGATAGGATGCAGTCAATCACGAAAAGCAAAGAGAACAATGACGTGACCGATCATACATGTGTGACCTCCATAGAATACGATACGGAACTATCAAGACCAAATAGATAGTGTGTGGTCTATGACGAAGACGAGAAGGTCAACGACGTGATCGATCATACAAGTTGAATCTACACTGAAAATGAAATTGAACTAATATGATTGATCTGATGGGGTACGGTCTATGATGAAGACCATATAGGAGAACGATACAATTGATCCTACAAGTGCGGTCTATGTTGAAATTAGAACTGAACATTCATGATCCAAATGATAGTGTGTGATCTATGACGAAGATGTGACAAGACAAAGACATGACTGATCATACAAGTTCACTCTACATTGAAAACAAAAGTGAACTGTTATGATAGATCTAATAGGGTACAGTCTATGACAAAGACCAGATAGGACAATGACATGACTGATCATAATGGTGCAATCTACGTCGAAATCGGAACTAAACTATCATGATCGATAAGACAGGATGTGGCCACTCACGAAAAATAGATGGGACAATGACGTAACCAATTCTATAGGTGTGATCTCCAAAAAATATGAAACTGAACTATGAAGACCAATCGGATAGTGTGCAGTCTATGATGAAGACAAGACAGGATAACAACGTTGTTAGGATAAAGTCCTTTAAAGCATAACATGATGTAATAAATTTGGAATTCGTTATTTATTTAATAATGTTCTAGTTTCACTTTTATCTATCTTTTTTCCATGTATTATACATTATGAGCATTCTTCCTTACATCTTTTGCATTGTACATGACTTAGGTGCATTAGGAGTTGTATAGAAGATCTAAGTCATGGGTTCCTCGCAAATAGATGACTTGTTCACAACCAGTTCATAGGTTTAGGCAACCCTTTAGAGGTTGTAGTGCACCACCTCCTGATTAGAAGGATGGTTGGTCTTGGCTATCGGGATGGTTTTCCCATGGTGAGTGTACTAGTGTGTCTGGTTACACATTGGACAGGACCTACGGTGAGTCATGAATGAAGGCTGTCAAATAGCCATGACCTTACCAAACTACTTCATTGTGTTGTCTCTCAACCTTGAGATAATATTGAGCTTGTGCTAAAGTTAGCATTGGCTTTGACCTATGGGTGAGATCATAAGCTGATCATGTATTCCCTATGGATTGGGTCACTGTTGATGGAAGCCGATAGTAATAGGTATTCTCAATAGAGGCACCATGATATCATGGGATTGAGACAATGTGTTTTCTTGGGTAATCCTAAAGAGGTGTGTTCATGGAAACTATGGCCATAGTAGTTCCATAAATGGAACTTGACATAGGCTCTTTGAGAGCTAAGACAAGTCATTTGAATACACAATAGGAGGATCTGTAACTCAAGGATAGTAGAAGTAGTCTTGAAAGGCTTATAGTTTTCACTTGATTAGATTATGAACACTAGTTCATAGGAAGACTGAATAGAATGGATAGCAGGTCACAGACCCGAACACGTAGTGTCTTATTGTTATTTACATAGGATACTAGAGTTCACTTGATTATCTGTAATGGGATATTGCATTAACTTCAAAATTGGATTATGAGGAAGCTAGTACTCTTATGGGTCCCAGTGGTCCCTGCTCTGAGCTCATCTACCTTGTTGGCATGAATTATGAGGGTCAGTTTGGCTCTAAGTTCACTTTTGTGCATAAAGGCATTTTGGTAATGACGCAAGGTTGCACAAAGGTAAGTGAACAAGGTCTCTAGATTGGGCTAATTGATTAACTTGTAGGTCATATTGGGTTAATTAATCAATTAGGACCTATTTTGGGTTAGATTAAGTGACCCAAGCCTATGTGGGCTCAAGTCACTTAAGCCCAATTTGGAACAGTATAAATACCCCCTAGGGGTTAGGGTTTCCATAACTTTTGTCTTCCACCATCCAAAGAGAAATAGAGTCATAGTCTTTATCCTATTTTTCTTCCCATCGGAAGTATGCTAAGAACAAGGTTGAGTCATCGAGCGGAAGATCGTAGGTTTATAAGACTTCCAACAACTTGAATACCATCTTCAACACTTGGAATTTAAGGTTTGGTAACATCCAAACCTAAAGGTTAGATCTTTAACCCTAAAAGATCAATTTTAAAAAAAATTCTATTGTTTCCATTGCTTAGATCTAAAATGCTAACAATTGGTATCAGAGCATAATGTAATAAGCATGCTTAGATCTTTATTTAGGATGTGCTAACATATTTTTTTGCAACCTTGATATTATCCCATGGCCAAGGGACACAAGTATGTTCCTTTTTATTATTGCTTATGATGACTGAATGAGATAAGTAAAGCTTTTGGAAATTCTCATGATAGATAATTTATTTTAAGAAGGTCACCAGAATTATTGAAAGTTTCTTATGAAAATTGTATGGAACTCTTAGTAATTTTAATGGATATAAATTTTCTTGAAAATTAGATTCCAAAGCATATTATTTACTTAATTTTGGAATAGTATAGATTAAGAAAATAAGACTTGTGAAAATAAATTAGAGAGAAAAGTTTCATTTTTTAAATTATTTTTCTTTAAAATTATTTTGATAAGAATCCTTATAGAATAAAAGTTTCCCTTTTGGATAAAAGTGCTCTCTAGTTTTTATTTTTCAAGTTTTTGGAAACTTTTATATTACACTAATCCTTAATTTGGAGAGTAAATATATGTTTTTGGAAATTTTCAAGATGAATAATTTATCATTAATGGAATTACTAAAAGTTTTACTTTTGGTAATTTTAATGGAATGGATTATTATAAAAATTAGATTCCATATTTAAGAATATTTATTAAATTGGAAAGGCATAGGGATATGAAAATTAAATTTATGAGGAATTTTGAATATGAGAGCTAAAGTTCCTTTCTAAATTTATTTTTAAGGATTTGAAAAAAAAAATTCTTAAATTTATTTTTGAGAATCCTTGAAGAATTAAATGTTTCATAATTGGATAAGTTGCTCTCAAGTTTTCAAAATTTTATAAATTGGAAGTTTCCTTATTACACTAAGTTTCCAATTTGGATAATAAATATCTTATGAAAATTTTTGTTAGAAATAATTTATCATTAAAGGTTATAACCAACAGGATATTTAGTAATTTGATGGAAATAAATTTCTTTAAAAATATTTATTAATTGGAATTGTGTGAAGAAGAATAATTTTTCATGAAAATAGATTTTAAAATTTAAGAGTTGACATTTTATCAAAATTCATTTTTGGATAAAATACTCTCATGGAAATTTTAAATTTTGCATATGGGCATTCTCCTATAACATTGGGTTTCCAATTAAGAAATAAATATTTTTGAAATATTCTCAAAGAGGATAATTTATTCATCAAGGTACTTACTAATGTTTTAAAAGCTCTAATTTCAAAAGATTGAGTGGGAGAGGGCCATAGGGAAGCCCATAGTCTCCATGATCAAGCCTATCTTGATTTTGGGTGCATCATTATCCTAAAGATGGGGCGGCTCAAGGAATTAAGGGATATAAACTATCCTTTATGGACGAGACTATATATATTTGTAGTAGGAGTGACCAATCCTAAAGATGGAACTCTTCGCTTGGTAACATTGATGTCAAGGACTTGGTTACCCACTTAACTTAGACAGGAAGTGGTAGAATCACCTAAAATGGTTCCACTTGCATGGGCTAAGAGCTAAACAAGAAGGGTATGTTGATCAATGCCTTAGGATAACTTTTAAAGTTTAAGGCAAGTTGATCAATTAGAGAGGGTCTCTACCCTAATAATAAGAGTCATGAATTGCCTAAAGTAGGCTTGATTCTTATGATAATAGGATACCTTGGAAAATGACATGTAGTTTTAGAGCACTACATTTTTGCTAAATTAATTACCAACTTGCCTTGAATGCTCAGTTCCTTTTACTAATGCACAAAATTATTATGTTTATTACAAATATCATATCTTTAACCTGTCACCTCTTATCTTATGTTTAAATTAGACCTAATTATAGATTGAAATAATCTGGATATAGTATTAATTGCATATAAGCTAATTTAGGTAGAGTTTGTTATTTTCTTTGAACAAACCTATCATGAAGTAAGAGACGCATATCAAAGTTGGCATAAGATGGATAAAAAAACTAAGTGTCTCATACTTGGGTCTTTAGATAATGTGTTGCAAAAGCAACACATGTCTATCACCATGGTCAATGATATTCTCTTTAAAGTTGTAAGGGCTATTTGGTGATAAGGGTAAGTCAACTAGATAAGTTGCTCTTAGGACTATTATGAACACCAGGAATTATGTTATCTTAGATATCTTACTTGATTCCTTTGAGATGGGTAAGAAGATTCTCAAAGAGTGGATGGGTGTTCATATGGAGGTCAAGGTTCTTTAGGCTATTCTACCAAGAAGAAGAAGAACAACACCAAATAAGGAAAGTTCAAGAAAATGAATGAGAGAACAAAATCATGGGTAGTAATTCCTTTGTGACCATTTAGGACACTAGAAAAGGAATTCTTGGAATGCCTAAGGATAGGCAAGTGCACAACATGTTCTCATTGTTGAATACATAGTGGTGGATTTCACCAATTGTGGTGGATAGATACTAGACCCATTATCAATAGAAGATCACATGATGGGATTGTACTTACCTTAGCTTTAATTACAAGGTTAGTTGTGTGAGTTAGTGGGAGGTATTACCTCTTTTATGTGAGACTCCATTATCACTTTGCCAAGTAATGAAAGTACTAAGATCTCAGTAAAAGAAAGAACCTAGCACTAATCAAGCATTTGGATTTTAATGCCTAGGTCATATTAATCTAAATAGGATCCAAAGGTTGATCAATTTTGAATACTTTTATTCTAAAGGATCTTTCAATTTGCGAATCTTGTATAGATGATAAGATGACCAGAATGCCCCTTTATTTCTAGAAGGATAAGAAACCAAGGAATGCTTGGAGTTAGTACATACTCACGTGTATGAACCTTTTTGAGTTTATGCATGGAAAAAATGAGTATTTGATCATGTTATTGATAAGTGCTCTAGGTTTGAATATGTAGATAAGAAATCTGATGCCTTGGATAATCTCATTGAATTTAAGGCGAAATTAGATAACCTATTGGGTAAACATATCAAGGTGTTTTGATTAGATCGAGGTGGTTTGTCTAGTAGGTTTGATTCTTTCCATATGGAGAATGAGATCATATCCCAATTGTGTGCACCAAGGACTCCATTGCAAAATGGAGTAATGGAAAGAAGATATTGAACTTTGATAGACAAAGTGAGATCGATGATTGGTTTCTCATTACTTCCCATATTCTTTGGGGATATCTCTTAAAGACTATTAATACCTCTTTTTCTAAAGAGGTGTATTAGTTTATAGGATATCCAAGAGGATATCAGGATTATTACTTTATAATCAGGATTATTAAAAGGTATTTGTTGCTACAAATACCAAATTTTTTTATGAAGATTATATGATATGTAATAAGGCAAATAATGAAATAGATTGGAGAACACTAGAAGATAGTCCCACTATACACAACATACTATAGATCTAGTACCAACCATTCCCATTTCTAGTACACAAATGCCTTGTCATAGTGAGAGGATTGTTAAACAACCAGACGAATTCATGTATTTGGGAAAGTCTTTCAAGGCCATTTTAAAGGAACATGAGATCGATCTCATAGATTATGATGATATAATGAGCGATGTGTATACACATTTTTTGGCAAAATGCTATGGAGATAGAGTTAGAATCCTTGTGATTCTAATGTAGTTTGGGTTCTTGTAGAAGCACCTAAAGGAATAAAACCCATAGGTATAAGTTGGCCTAGAAGAGGAACAACGAAGTAGATGGAAAAGTTGACATTTATGTGGCTAGGTTGTAACTAAAGGTTATAGTTTGAAACATTGTTTCGAATATAGGAAACCTTTTCACCAATAGCCATATTCAGATCCATTAGAGAACTTCTACCCATTGCGGTATATCTCATTTATGAAATATTGCAATAGGATGTCAAGATAGTGTTCTTAAATGATTATCTTGATATTAGCCACTATATGATGTAACCAGATATTTTCATAGCAAATGGTCTTATGTGTACAAGAAATTGTAGGGAAGCATGGTGGTGTTCTAGGATCTTGTAAATAGATGACAATCTACTCATTGAGACTGATGTAAGGATATTGTCATCAGTCTAGATCTGGTTGTCTACTTGGTTCTAGATGGAAATCTAAAAGGGGCGCAATATATTCTTAGGTTTAAAGTCCTTAAGGATAAAAAAAATAAGAAAACTGTGCTATGTCAAGCATATACTCTAATATCTTTTGAGAATGAGGGATTATGTGCTTTTGCTCCAAATTGTCAAGATAGTTTAAGGGTGATGATGGTTAACAAGATACCTTATGTGGAGAACCTGGTAGATACCTTCACCAAGACACTGACAGGAAGAGTCTATGTTGATGACAAGGATAACATAGGTTTCAAATGAGTATCTGACATGCTTTATAGGCATGATGCTTTGAGGGCTAGTGGGAGAATGTTAGGATAAAGCCTTTAAAATCATAACATGATGTAATAAATTTGGAATTCGTTATTTATTTAATAATGTTCTAGTTTCACTTTTATCTATCCTTATTCCATGTATTATACATTATGAGCATTCTCGCTTACATCTTTTGCATTGTACATGACTTAGGTGCATTAGGAGTTGTACAAAAGATCTAAGTCATGGGTTCCTTGCAAATAGATGACTTGTTCACAATCGATTCATAGGTTTAGGCAACCCATTAGAGGTTGTAGTGAACCACCTCCTAATTGGAGGAATGGTTGGTCTTGGCTATCGGAATGGTTGGTCTTAGCTATCAGAATGGTTTTCCCATGGTGAGTGCACTAGTGTGTATGGTTACATATTGGATAAGACCTACGATGAGTCATGATTGAAGGTTGTAAAGTAGTCATGACCTCACTAAGTTGCTTCATTGTGTTGTCTCTCAACCTTGAAAGAATATTGAGCTTGTGCTAAAGTTAGCAATGGCTTTGACTTACAGGTGAGATCATAAGTTGATCATATATTCCCTATAGATTGGGTCACTGTTGATGGAAGCCCATAGTAATAGGTATTCTCAATAAAGGCACTATGATATCTCATGGGATTGAGACACTGTGTCTTCTTGGGTGATTCTAAAGAGGTGTGTTCATGGAAACTATGGTCATAGTAATTCCTTAAGTAGAACTTGACATAGGCTCTTTGAGAGCTAAGACATGTCAGTTAAATACACAATAGGAGGATCTATAACTCAAGGATAGTAGAAGTAGTCTTGAAAGGCTGATATCTTTCACCTTGTTAAACCATAGACACCAGTTCATAGGGAGATTGAACACAATGGATAGCAGGTCACAGACTCGAACACGTAGTGTCTCATTGTTATTTACATAGGATGTTGGAGTTTAGTTGATTCTCTATAGTGGGATATTGAATCAACTTTAGAATTGGATTCTAAGGGATCTAGTACTCCTATGGGTCCTAGTGGTCCCCACTCTGAGCTCATATACCTTGTTGGCATGGATTATGAGGGTCGGATTGGCTCTAAGTTCACTTGTGTGTATAAGGGCGTTTTGGTAACTATGTAAGGTTGCACAAGGGTAAGTGAACAAGGTCTTTGGATTGGGCTAGTTGATGAATTAGTAGGCCCTATTGGGTTAATTAATCAATTAGGACTATTTTGGGTTAGATTAAGTGACCCATGCCCATGTGGGCTCAAATCACTTAAGCCCAATTAAGAACCCCAGGGGTTAGAGTTTCCATAACTTTTGTCTTCCACCATCCAGAGAGAAAGAGAGCCATAGTCTTCACCCTCTTTTCCTTCCCATCAGAAGTGTGTCAAGAACAAAGTTGAGTCATTGGGAAAAAGATCATGGGTTTACAAGACTTCCAACTACTTGAAGACCATCTTCAACACTTGGAATTTAAGGTTTTGGAACATCCAAACCTAAAGGTTAGATCTTTAACCCTAAAAGAACAATTTTTTTTTTAATTACTATTACTTCCATTGCTTAGATCTAAAATGCCAACAAACGTGATCGATTGTACAACTCGGCTTTACGCCTAAAATGAAACTCAATTGTTATGATTGATCCGAACGGGTACGGTGTATGACGGAATCTAGATAAGACAATGACATGATTGGTCATATAGGTGCAGTCTACGTCAAAATCGAAACTAAACTATCATGACTGATCAAACAGGCTGTGGTTAATCATAAAAACCAGACAGGACTCCGTAAAATATGACTGAACAGTTAAGACTGGATGGATAGTGTGTGATCTATCATGAAGACAAGACAAGAAAACAACGGGACTAGCTGTATAGGTCCGTTGTACGTCGAAAATGAAATTGAACTATTATGACTATTTCAACAGGGTATGATGTATGACGAAGACAAGACAGGACAATGATGTGATTGACCGTATAGGTGTGTGCGGTCTACACCAAAATCAAAATTGAACTGTCATGACTGATTAAATGGTGTGTGGTCTATGACGAAGATGAGACAGGACAACGACGTGACTGATCATATATATCCACTCTACGATGGAAACGAAATTGAACTATTATGACTAATCCGATGGGGTACGCTCTATAAAGAAGACCAGAGAGGACAATGATGTGACTGATCATACAAGTGCGGTTAAAGCCAAAATAAAAAAATTAATTGTCATGACCGATTCGATGGGGTATAGTCTATGATGAAGACCAGACAAGACAACGACGTGACTAATCAAACAGGTGTGGTCTACACCGAAATTGGAATTGAACTATCATGACTGATTGAACAAGATGTGGTTTATTGAGAAAAGCATATAGGACAACGATGTGATTGATCATATAAGTGTGATCTCCATAGAATATGATACTAAACTGTCAAGATCAATCAGATAGTGTGCAATCTATGATGAAGAAGAGACAGGAAACTAATGTGACCAACTTTACAGTTCTACTCTACTCCGAAAAAGAAACTGAACTATCATCAGCAATTCGTTAGGGTACGATCTATGATGAAGACCAGACAAGACAATGATGTGACTGATCATACACATGCGGTCTACGCTGAAATCGGAATCGAATTGTCATGATTGATCTAACAATGTGTAGTTTATGATGAAGTCGAGACAACACAACGATGTGATCAATCGTACATGTCAGCTCTACACCAAAAAAGAAAATGAACTGTTATGATCAATCCGATGGGGTACAGTCTATAACAGAGACTAGACAGAACAACGATGTGACTAATCATACAGGTGCAGTTTAAGCCAAAATCAAAACTGAACTATCATGATTGATCGGATAGTGTGCGTTTGAGGGTAAAGACAAGACAAGACAACGACGTGACCGATAGTACAGATGTGATCTCTATAAAATGCAATACTGAGCTATCAAGACCGATCAAACAGTGTGTGGTTTATGAAGAAAATGAGATAGGACTATGATATGATTGATTGTACAATAGCAGTTTATGCCGAAATCAGAACTAAATAGCCATGACCAATCAGACAGGGTACGGTCTATGATGAAGACCAGAGAAGACAATGATGTGATTGATTGTATAGGTGCAGTTTACGACAAAATAGGAGTTGATTTGTCATGATTGATCCAAAAAAACGCGGACTATCACCAAAAGCAGTCAAGATAGCAATGTGACTGATTGTATAGGTGTGATCTCTACATAATATAATACTATACTATCTAGACCAATTGGATAATGTTCGATCTATGACAAAGACGAGACAAGACAATGAAGTGATTGATCGTATAAGTGCAATCTATGAGGAAAATGAGATAGGACTATGACACAACTAATCGTATAAGTGCAGTCTATGTCGAAATCGAAATTGAATTGCCATGAACCATTGGACAAGGTACAGTTTAGGATGAAGACTAGAGAAGACAACGTGACTAATTGTACAGGACGGTATACGCCGAAATAGGAACTAAATAGTTATGACTAATCAAATAAGATGCAGTAAGTCACTAAAAGTGGACAAGACAACAATGTGACCGATCATAAGGGTGTGATCTACGCATAATACAATATAGAATTTTCAAGACCGATTGAACAGTGTGTGGTCTATGACAAAGACGAGTCAGGAAAAAAACGTGACCGATCGTACAAGTTCGTTCTACACTAAAAACGTAACAAAACTATTATAACCAATCCAACGGGATACAGTCTATCATGAAGACCGGATAGGACAACAACGTGACTAACCATACATGAGCAGTCTACATTGAAATCATAACTAAACTATCATGATTAATCAAAGAGGATGCGGCCAATCATGAAAACCATACAGGATAACGATGTGATCAATCATAAAGGTGTGATCTCTATAGAATACGACATTGAACTATCAAGACTGAACGGATAGTATGTGGTCTATGATGAAGATGAGATAAAACAACTATGTGATTGATCATATAGGTCTGCTTTACGTCGAAAAGGAAACTGAACTATCATGATCAATTCAATCAGGTATGGTCTATTATGAAGACCAAATAGGACAACTACGTGACTGATCAAACAGGTGCAGTCTATGCCGAAATCGAAACTAAATTATCATTACTGATCAAACAAGATGCGGTCTATCATGAAAAATAGAGAGGACAAAGACGTGACCAATTGTATAGGTGTGATATTCGTAGAATACAATATTGAAATGTCAAGACCAATTGGACAATGTGTGGTCTATGACAAAGACGAGAAAAGACAATGACGTGATCGATCGTACAAGTTTACTCTATGCCAAAAACAAAATTAAACTATTATGCAGCTCTGATGGGCTACGGTCTATGACGAAGACTAGACAAGATAACAACGTGACTGATCGTATAAGTGTGGTCTACGATAAAATTGGAACTAAACTACTATGAACGATCAGATAGTGTGATCTCCACAAAATACGCTATTGAACTGTCAAGACCGATCAAATAGTGCGTGGTCTATGATGAAGACCAGACAAGACAACGACGCAACTGATCATATAGGTGCGATCTATGCCAAAATCAAAACTGAATTGTCATATCCAATCGAACAGGATGTAGTTTATCATAAAAAACATAAAGGACAATGATGTGGCCAATTGTATAGGTGTGATCTTTGCAAAATATGAGTTTGAACTATCAGGAAGAATTAAACAATGTATGGTATATGACAAAGACAAGATAGGAAAACAACATGATTGATTGTACAAGTCCGCTCTACGCCGAAAGCGAAATTGACTTTTTATGCTGATATGACATGATATAATCTATGACGAAGACCATATAGGGTAACAATGTGATGGATCATATAGGTGCAGTCTACGCCAAAATTGGAACTGAACTATCATGACCGATTATATAGTGTGCAGTCTATGATGAAGACAAGACAAGATAACGACATGACTGGTCATACAGGTATGATCTCTATAGAATACAATATTGAACTACCAAGATGGATTCGGCAGTGTGTGGTCTATGATGAAGATGAGACATGACAATGTCATGACCAATCGTACAAGTCTACTTTACACCAACAACATTACTAAACTATTATGATCGATCTAATGGGGTACAATCTTAACCGAAGACCAGATAGAATAATAACGTGACTAATTGTATAAGTGTGCTCTATGCTAAAATCGAAATCGAACTATCATGATCAATAGGATAGTGTGTGATCTATGACGAAGATGAGACATGACTAATCATATAGGTTCGTTCTACGCCAAAAACTAAACTAAACTCTTGTGACTGATCTAAGGGGATACGATCTTTGATGAAGACTAGACATGATAAGGACGTGGTTAATTGTACAACTGCGGTATACGCTGAAATCGAAACTGAACTGTCATGTTGTAGACCCTCAATTTTGTCCTTCGACACTTGCATTTATCTTAGGGGTGTCACATGCACCCAATTTTTTCCGTATGGCACCGTCATGGCCCTCTTTTAGGCTTGATTGGTTTTCAAGCCTTGTGTAGGTTCACCTATGGTCCAATTTGGTGCGAGCGTTTGGTCCATTAGAAGTGTCATCATGGTCGATTCTCTAGTTGTTCACATCATGCTAAAGGAAGGAAGTGAGGTCTCCCCAAAACTTCAGTTCAGTTGGAGACCATGACGGAACACACTGGTTTGTTTTAGTCATATCTCCCTCATCCGATCTCGGAATTGCGCATCGTTTGTTTGTTGGATTCCTTATTCTTTAAGGAATATTGTGTCAAAATTTGATAATTTTCTCAACCGGTCGACCGGATAGGTAACCGGTTCAATCGGTTCTTCAAGTTTTTTTTTAGGCGGTCGACTAGTTCATCGGGGCTGCTTGCGAACGACTCTATTTTTGGCATTTTTGGTGCCCTTGTTCAGGCTAGTTTGAGCCCTGTGCACTAGATGGGTTAGGAGAATGGTTTTATGTCCGATTTGGGCCATTTTTTGGGTTGATTGCAACTTACCTTGAATCCATGTGGATTCTTGGTGGGCAAGGAATTATAAAGTTATGAAGGGCAGTTGCCCACCTCGGGAAAGAGAGAGTTGAATGAGTTGGGGTTCCAAGGCTGAAGGTGAGGATTTTCCAAAGCTGAAGGGGAAAGAAAATGGGGTGGTGCGGATGCTGAGGAGGGAAGTTTGAAAGAAAGAAGAAAAGATGAGACGTTTAGAAGAGGAAGAAAATGGTTTTTTGAGAAATCTTGAGAGAGATTTTGTAAGAGGGAGAATTGAAAGTGTGGGGAAAAAGGTCTAAGAGTCTCTGAGGGTTTGGCACTTAGAGAGAAAGAAAAGAAAGGAGAAAGAGATAATAAAAAAGAAAGGTCTGAGAGGAAAAGTGGGAAAAGTTTTTAAAGAAAAACAAAGAGAACAGGAAAGAAAAAAGGATCTTGAGGAAAAGAAAAAAAGGATTTCTTTGGTTTGCCTTGGTAAGAAGAAAAAGATATTGTGATCACCGGTCTTTAGTGGATTTTGTGGAAGGAGAACCAATCTCACTTGAAGCTGAGAAACACCTCTCAAAGGTTGGTTCTTTTAGGGTATGTTTCTGGTTACTCTCATAATTCTTGCTTATATTCAGTTCCTCTTTCTGGTCATTTCAGAATGCTCAATGTTTTATTGATTGGTGTGGACGAAAAGGGCCACAAATTGTTATGTTGAAATTGGTTCTTTGTCTGTTTTCCATGTCCTTCATTCAGTTGGTGCCATTGATCCCGTTTGATTTTGTTCATGTCAAAAATCTATTTTAAATCATTCCCCCATTTCAGCCCATGAATCTACTCCTAAAATGAGGCTATTTATGTTTATCTTTTGCTCACCCTTCTCTGGGAATTTTTCTTAATGTTTTCATCTATGCTTTCAACTCTTTTTTTTACGGTGTTAAAGTCCTTGTCTGCGTTTGAGCCTGTGTTGGAGAATGATAGAGGCTTGGATATAAGAGATAAGCCTATCCAGTTCTGGAAGGTTTTGTGCCCAAACAGGATGCCTTCCTTTGCCGCCATGGCATAGGCGGCGCCTCTCTTTTGTGGCCCCCTCCCCTCGCCGGGATACATAGGAGTAGGGGTTCTGGTATAAAAAGCCAGAGTGGAAAGAGAGAAGGGAGTAAGGAGCACTTGATTGGTGAGGACTTCTTGGAGTCTTTTCCGAGAGTGACGAGGAAGACTCTGTTTTGAAGTTTTTCTGGATTTTATAGAAAGGTTGGGTGGCTCGGGTTTGGCCTTCTACAAGGAACACGTTGCATTGTTTCGGCCTGTTCTCCCTCATTCGGGCTCGGAATTGAGCGTCGTTTGTTTTTTTTTTGGATTTCTTATTCTTCGAGGAATCTTCTGGTAAAGTTTTAGAAATTTTCTCAATCAGTTGAACCAGTTGGGAACCGGTTCAATAGGTTCTACTAGGCAGCCCCATTTTAGGAACACGTTGCATTGTTTTGGCCGGTTCTCCCTCATCCAGACTCCAAATTGAGCACCGTTTTTTTTTTTTTGGATTTCTTATTCTTTGAGGAATCTTCTTGTAAAGTTTCAGAATTTTTCTCAATCAGTTGAACTGGTTGGGAACCGGTTCAACAGGCTTTGCTAGGCAGCCCCATTTTATAAACACATTGCATTGTTTTGGCCAGTTCTCCCTCATCCAAGCTCAGAATTGAGCGTAGTTTTTTTGTTGGATTCCTTATTCTTAGAGGAATCTGCTGGTAAACTTTCAAAATTCTTCTCAATCAGTTGAACCAGTTGGGAACCGGTTCAACAAGTTCTACTAAGCAGCCCTAGTTTTAGCATGTTTTGACCCCCATTTTGTTGTGGCTTGAGCCCCTAGGCTCTAAGGCACTTGTGGACCACCTTTAGGGTCAGAGTTTGGTTTGGTTAGATTTCATGTGAGCCCACTTCATGGATGGGAAGAATGTGGATTAAGCGAGCATGGTTTGGTTTGATGGAATTTAGAGGAATGTGTGCAAAAGAAAGCAAACCATTTATTTCATTTCGACATGCTTCCCTCCCTTTTAGGTATGAGATTTAATGCTTGATTGAGAGTGCATGTTGTATGCTTGCATTACTTGCCTCACCTTTTCCTTGCAACCCATGGCTGGGGACCACAGGTATGCACTTCGGCTTTGGATAATGAAATTCACATAAATGCTTGGTGCATGATTGCTATGCATATTTGTTGTGCATTTGAGCTTATTGATTAATCACTTATGCAGCACTTGGCTGGGGACCTCAAGTATGCACTCTGATTTTGACTTGTTGAGTGTATATGCATGCTAAATACTAGGCGGGTCTATGTGATTCATGTCATTTGTTTAGCCCAAGGTTTATTTGATCTTTGACCCATATGCTCCCATATACCCAGTTCATTAGTAGAGACCGAGTTTCGAGCCTAAAGGGGTGCTACCTCGCATGAGGTACCTTCTTGATAGGTAACCTGATCCCCGGACCCAGAATCTAGTTTTCGCAGACCTTTTTTTCCTTACTGGAGTCATGTTGGGGTTTTTGTTCTTACTTAAATTTTCTCCATTTAAAAATAAAAATAAAAAGTAAGTGGCGACTCCAAACAAAACCGTTCTTCACTGGGACGAATTTTTCAAAACTCGAAAACCACTTTTTCTCCACATCATTTGTTTTAATTCGCGAGTCATGCTGGTTGGTGGATCGGGTAAGGGTCCACACATGTACGATCGGACAAGATGTTGCCCCTCACGAAAAGTAGATAGGACAACGATGTGACTGATTGTACAAGTGTGATCTTTATAGAATACAGTACTAAACTGTCAAGACTGAACAAATAGTGTGTGGTTTATGATGAAGACAAGACAATAAACTGACATGATCGATCGTACAATTCCATTCTACTTCAAAAAAACTGACCTATCATGACCAATTCGATAGGGCATGATGTATGACAAGAATAAGACAGGACAACAACCTGACTAATCGTATAGGTGTGATATATGTAAAAATGCGGAATTGAATTGTCATGTCTTATTGGACAGGATGTTATCTCTCATGAAAAGTAGATAGGACAACGATGTGACCGATAGTATAGGTGTGATATCTGAATAATACGATACTGAATTGTCAAGACCAATTGGACAGTGTGTGGTCTATGATGAAGACGAGATAGAACAATGATGTGATTGATCGTAAAGGTCCGTTTTGCTTTGAAAATGGAATTGAACTCTTATGACCAATTCCACGGGGTAAGGTTTATGATGAAGACAAGACGGATAACAAAGTAACTGATTGTACAACTGCAATCTACACCGAAATCATAATTGAATTATCATGTCCGATTGAATAGTGTGCGTTCTGTGATGAAGACGAGAGGAAAACAATGTGACCGATCATATAAGTCCTCTTTACACTGAAAAAGAAACTGAACTGTTATGACCGATCTGACTGGGTACAATCAATCATGAAGAAAAGACAAAACAATGACATGATTGATCATACAAGTGTGGACTATGCCAAAATTGGAACTAAAATGTCATGATCGATTAGTCAGGATGTGGTCAATCATGAAAACCAAACAGGACAACGATGTGACCAATCATAAAGGTGTGATCTTCGCAGAATACGACACTAAACTGTAAAGACTAAACGAAGAGTGTGCAGTCTATGATGAAGACGAAACTCGACAACGACGTGACCAATCATATAGGTCCATTCAACATAAAAAAATGAAACTAAACTGTCATGATCAATCCGACCAATTACAATTTATGACGAAGACCAGATAGGACAACGGCATGATTGATTGTATAGATGCGGTCTACAATGAAATTAGAACTGAATTATCATGATCAATCGGACAAGATGTGGGCTATCACGAAAAAAAAAAGGACAACGATGTGATGGATAAAAAAGGTGTGATCTGTGTAGAATACGATATTGAACTGTCAAGACCAATCAGAAAGTGTGCAGTCTATGACAAAACGAGATAAGAAACTGACATGACTGATTGTATAGTTCCACTTTCCTCCAAAAACAAAACTGAATAGTCATGACCGATCCAATAAGGTGCGGTCTATGAAGAAGACAACATAAGATAATTATGTAACTAATCGTACAGGTGCGGTCTACGTTAAAATCGGAACTAAACTATTATGACAGATCAAATAGTGTGTGGCCTATGACAAAGACGAGATAGGAGAACGACATGACCGATCGTATGGTTTATGATAAAGATAAAGTAAGACAACGACAATACTGATCCTACAAGTGTGGTCTATGTCGAAATTGAAACTAAACTATCATGATCAATTGAATAGTGTGCAGTTTATAATGAAGATGAGACAGGCAACCGACATGACCGATTGTACAATTATGCTCTACTCCAAAAAAAACAAACTTAATTGTTGTGGTTGATCCGATAGTGTATGGTTCAAGATGAAGACAACACAAGACAACGACGTGACTGATCATACAAATGCGATCTATGCCAAAATCAGAACTGAATTTTCATGATCGATCGAATAAGATGCGACCTATCACAAAAATTAGATAGGATAATGATGTGACCAATCGTACAAGTGTGATTTCCATATAATATAATACCGAATTGCCAAGATCGATCAAATAGTGTGTGGTCTATGATGAAGACGAGACATGACAACAACATGATCAATAATATAGATATGATATATGCCGAAAAAGAAACTGAATTGTTATGACCGATCTAACGAGGTACAGTCTATGATGAAGACTAGATAGGACAATGACACAACTTAGCGAACAAGTGTGATCTATACCAAAATCGGAACTGAGTTATCATGATCGATTGAATAGTGTGCAATTAATGACAAAGACAAGACAGGTCAATGACATAATTGATCGTATAGGTGCGCTTTGCGCTAAAAATGAAATTGAACTGTTATGATCAATCCGACGGGATACAGTCTATGATGAAGACTAGACAGGACAACGATGCGATTGATCATATAGGTGCGATCTGCACTGAAATCGGAACTGAACTGTGATGATCGATCATACAAGATGTGGTCAATCATGAAAAGGAGACAGGACAACGATGTGATCGATCATACAGGTGTGAGCTTCATAGAATACGATACTAAACTGTCAAGATCGATCGGACAGTATGCCGGTTATGATGAAGACGAGACAAAAAACCGATTTGACTTATCATACAATTATGTGCTACTCCAAAAACAAAACTGAACTATCATAATTGATCTGATAGGGTACAGTCTATGACGAAGACAACAAATGACAATGACGTGACAAATCATATAGGTATGATCTACGTCGAAATCAGAACTAAACTATCATGACTGATTAAATAGTTTGCATTTTATGATGAAGATGAGACAACAAAACGATGTGACCGATCGCACAGGTGTAGTCTACGTCGAAATTGGAATTGAACTATCATAACTGATAAAAAAAAAGATGCAGTATATCGCGAAAAATAGATAGGACAATGACATGATCGATCGTACATGTGTGATTTCCATAGAATACGATTTTGAATTGTCAAGACTAATCAAATAGTGTGTAGTTTATAATGAAGACAAAATAGGATAACAACATGACCGATCGTACGGCTCCGCTCTACTCAGAAAATGAAATTAAACTATCATGACCGATCCGACAAGGTACGGTCTATGATAAAGTCCAGACCGGGCAAGAACATGATTGGTCGTACAAGTGCAATCAAAGCTGAAATCGAAACTTAACTGTCATGATCGATCAGACAAAATGTGGTTTATCACGAAAACCAAACAGGGCAACGACGTAACTTATTGTATAGGTGCAGTCTATGATGAAAATGAGATAGGACTACCACATGACTGATCGTATAGGTGCGGTCTATGTTGAAATCAGAACTGAACTGTCATGATCGATCAAACATGATGCGGTTTATCACAAAAAGCAAACAAGACAATGATGTGATTGATCGTATAGGCGTGATCTTCATAGAATACAATACTAAAATGTCAATACTAATTGAACAGTGTGCGGTCTATGATGAAGACAAGACAGAACAATGACATGACCCATCATATAGGTTTGCTCTACATTGAAAATGAAACTAAACTTTTATGAACGATCTGACGGGATACGGTCTATGATGAAGATCAAACAAGACAACAATGTAACTAATCATACTGGTACTGTCTACATTGAAAAATAGAACTGAATTGTCATGATTAATAGGAAATGATGCGGTTTATCACGAAAAATAGATAGGACAATGACCTAGTGAACAATAATAATCATGTCTTGTTGTACCCTAGACTTATTTAGTTACATTTTAATGTATACACTTAATCCCTTGAAGTTGTATACTATCCACAATATAAATGTATTCACAATTATATCAACTACAAAAGCAATATAACTAGTCGACCATGAACACATCTTTATCAATGTAACTAAAAAAAATTCTTCCATTTGAGCTCATGCCTTTTAGATCCAAATTAATTGTTTTCCCAATATGTCCCATAAGGATAAATTATTTCATTTCCATTGGAAACATACCAAAGTACCAACATTAATTTGTCACCTCAAAACATAGTCAAAAGTACAAAGAGTACAATAAGCCCTAAGGATCTCACACAGTGAGGATACAGGGATTAATCACTCACTTTCCTTATTAGTCACATTCAAACACATGAAGTGTGAAATACATGCTATGGTGGTTTCTCTCCACTTAGAGAGTGTATGTCAAACTACCACCATATGGACCTCAACTAAGAGCTTTACACCATCAGCTCGTTTGAGTTTTGCATCTATGGTTCTTCTTAAACCTTTTATGCTAAAACTCAAGTCCAGTTCAAATAGGCAAATGTAATTGTGGGTGATTACATTCGATCAAGATGTCATTTATTATATACCTCATCTTGATACTTAATCAAGGCAACACTCATTATCTTGTGTATAATATTCACTCATTTATCATCATTAGTATACTGTCTCATCCCAACTCATAAACATATTAACTGGGGCGGTTGCTCGTGTGAGAGAGCTAACCTCTGCCTATTGACATACTTATATATGCAAGTACCAATTACATATTCAATTATATGAATAACAAATACTCATCTCATTTTATCATGTATTAAGTGTCTTTTATCCAATCAATAATGATCCATGACATATGATCCACATATATCATAATCTACACAGTCCCAATGACTTTACATGTACAGAAAACAGGTTTCTTAAAATGTATTTCATGAATGGATGAACAACCATTTCACATGTAGGTAAATATCCAGGATAATTCCTATTTGTGCAATAATATCTCTTTTAAAATTATTCTTGGTATCTATATGTTTAGTTCTTCCATGATATTTCAGATCTTTTACATAAATTGTCCCAAATAAACTGTCACTTTAAACTGTCATTGGCTCAAAAACATCCTTGACTATTCCCAATGTTTGCAAAAATCTTTTCAACCATATAGCTTCTTATATTACAGCTGAACAAATAGTAAATTTAGCTTCGATGGTTAACAAAGCTATACAAATTTGTTTCTTTCTTTTCCATAAGCTGGCACCATTATTAAGCAAGAATGATTATCTAGATGTTGATTTGCACTCATCTAGATCACCTACCTAAACAACATGTGAATAACCCACTAAGTACAATTCTTTGCCTTGATAACAAAAGGAATAGTCCACAATGCCTTTTAGATACAAAAGAATTCTCTTTACTGTTTTTCAATGCATCATTCTAGGATTTTCTTGGTAATAATTCACCATCCTAACAACATAGAAAATATATAGTCTTGTACACATCATAGCATACATTAGATTCCCAATAGCACTGGAGTAAGGAACATTAGTTATTTTTCTCTTTTCTTTTAAAGTCTTTAGACCCATTTCTTTACTTAGGTTTTTACCTCTTACAAATGTAGTGTCAATGGGATTTCAATCTTGCATATTAAATCCTTCAAGGATATTTTTAATATAGTGCTCTTGTAAAAGAGTCACTAGTTTGTGAGAATGATCACTATGAATCTTTACTTCAAGAATGTAAAATGCTTATCCCATATCTTTCATCTCAAAAAAAAAAAAATTGACAACCATCTTTAAATGGTTTGAACAAATTCCAAATCATTTCCAACTATAAGTATATCATCCATGTATAAAGATAATAACATATATTTATCTTTATTTTGCTTAATATAAACATAATTGTCTTCATCAATCATTGTGAAAATATAGGAAGTTATTACACAATGAAATCTTAAGAACCATTGCTTGGATGATTGTTTAAGGCCACAAATCAATCGATTTAACTTGCACACTTTGTGCTCTTGGCCTTAGATAATGAAATCCACTGGTTATTCCATATAGATTCCTTCATTCAACTCTCCATTAAGGAAAGTTGTCTTTATTGGGATTGAGCCCCAAAAAGCAAGACATGATGTAACAAAGTTAGACTTAACTATCCTCTAGCTATCCCCTTGGTATATTGACATTGATTTGAGTATTCAACCCATGTCTCTTACATTGTACATGACTTAGGTGCATTAGGAGTTACACATAAGATACAAGTCATGGGTTCCCTATAAGTAGATAAGTTGTCCATAGTTGGTTCATGGATTTGGGCAATCCAAGTAGTGCACCACCTCCTAATTGAAGGGATGGTTTGTCTTAGCTGTCAAGATGGGTTTCCTATGGTGAGTGTACTAGTGTATGTGATGCACACTGGACAAGACCTACGGTGAATCATGACACAAGGCTATCAATTGTCATGATTCACCAAGCTACTAAACTACATGGACTCTCAACCTTGAGAGAATATTGAGCCTGTGCCTAAATCAACAGGAGGCTTTGACTTATGACTGAAACCCTAAAGTGGTCATATATCTCTATGGATTGGTTCACTATTGATGAAGGTTGGTGGCAACAAGTATTCTTAATAGAGGCACCATGATATCTTATGGGATTGAGACAGTGTGTCCCCTTGGGTGATCCAAACGAAATGTGATCATGAAATTTGTGGCCACAACAATTCCTTTAGTGGGATTTGACATATGCTCCTTGGAGTTAGAGTATGTCAGTTGATCACATAATAAGTGGGATCTGTAACTCAAGGATTTTGAGAGGTATTCTTGATAGGTGATAACACTACCTTGTTAGATTACGAATACTAGTTCATAGGGAGTCTACATGTAGTGGATAATAGGTCACAAACTTGAGCACTTGGTGTCTCGTTGTAATTTACATAGGATACCGGAGTGTAGTTAACTCTTTGTAGTGGAATGTTAAGTCAATTTCAGAATTTGATTCTTAGGGAGCCAGCACTCCTATGGGTCCCAGTGGTCCCTGCTCTAAGCTCATATTCCTTAATGACACGGTTTATGAGGGTTGAATGGGTTTTTAGTTCACTTTTGTGCATAAGGGCATTTTGGTAATTATGCAAGGTTGCACAGGGATAAGTGAGTGACATCTTTGGACTGGGCTAATTGATTAATTAGGGCCTTGTATGGTTAATTAATCAATTAGAAACCTTTTTGGGCTAGATTAAGTGACCCAAGCCCATGGTGGGCTTAAGTCACTTAAGCCTAATAGGAAGCCTATAAATACCCCTTTAAGGGTTAGGGTTTCAAGGTCTTGTCATTCTCCCCTTTAGTCTAGAGAGAGAACCCTAGCCTCTACCCTTGAGATCTCCACCATCTCAATGCTTAAACACAAGGAATAGTCATTGGGCGGCAGATCATAGTGTTTATGAGATCTACTACAACTTTAGGGTTATCTACATCGATTGGAATCAATCCAGAAACATTTGGAACAAAGGTATGTGACTTTATTCTCTAAATGTATGTTTTCTATGGTATTATTATTGTTTTTTAATACTTGTTTATCCATTGTGATAGATTTAGAGAGTCTAGGATAGATTTGTATGCACCCTACATGATCCAGGGCATAGGAATGGAGTAATCTGGGGTTCCAAACAATCTTAGCATCCATTTAGTGTAGCTTTAAATCCATATGAGTTACTATATCTAGAATGAGGCGAATTGAGGCAAACCTAACTATTGGAGAGATGGTTCCTTTATAGTCTATTCCCTTTTGTTGGGTATAACCTTTAGCCATTAATCGAGCTTTATAATTTCCAATGGATCCATCTGTCTTATTTTTATTTTAAGAACCCATTTGTTCCCAATAGCTTTTCAATATAAAGGCAGAACAACCAAGTCCTAGACTTGATTCTTTCACATCGACTCCAATTCCTCTTCCATTGTTTTTCTCCATTCATCCTTAGTCGGACAAGTAAGAGTCTTTGGAACCAATTTAAGCTTAGCATCATCATATTGAGTGACAATATAAAGTTCCTCTTCAATCTCAAATCGTAGTCGAGGAATAATTTATTAAGAACTTTTTCTCAACATCGACTCTTTTACTGTACTTGCTAGAAGTACTAGTTCACTAGATTCAAGCATCAATTGTTGTTCGGGTGTAGATCTTATGCCTGGATTCATCATTATAATAAAGATGTAAATCCCTGTCAATCTCACCCATATATGGGAAATCCTCCTCTAAGAGCGTGACATCTCGTGATTCTAATTCAATTACTGTTCCATTTTCATGCTCAACTATGAACACATACCCTTTGGAGTGTTCATTGTATCTTATAAAGATATATTTCGTTCCTCTAGGACTCAATTTTCCATATTTATGAGAAGTGTTGTGAACATAAGCCATTGACCCCTTACATCACAAATTGCTAGGATTAGGCTTTCGATTATTCCATAACTCATATGTAGTGGATAGAGCAAACTTTGAGGGTACTTGGTTAAGTACATGAGAAGTAGTCAAAATGCGTCTCCTCAACATGAAATTATAGGATTTACTTGAGCTACCATTGACCTAACCATGTCTAACAACATTTTATTCCTCCTTTTTGCAACACGGTTTTGTTGTGGAGTCCTTGGAATAGTCTATTATATACCAATAACCTTTTCATCACATAAATCTTTAAATTTTTCTTATAGGTATTCTCTACCCTGACATGTTCTTTATGTTTTAATCCTTTTGTCCAACTAATTCTTAACTAAATTAATGTGGTGTATGAAACAATCTAATGTTTCTGACTTATGAGAAATCAAATAAACATGACCGTAACAAGTAAAGTCATCTATAAATGTGATGAACTGCAAGGCCCCATACCTTGCTCTAACACTCATAGGATCACAGATGTCAAAACAAATCAATTGCAATAGTGTTTTGGTTCTAGTTCCCTTTCCGAATGGTTTTCTTGTAGTTTTATTAACTAGACAATATTCACAAGTTGGCATATCAATTTTAGTGAATTGACCAAGGAGATTTTCTCTAGTTAGTCCATTCATTCTTCCTTGTCTAATATTCCCAAGTCTATCATGTCATATGATCACATTATCACACATATTTCTAGAAGTAGTCATTAACGAATGATAACTATCATTAGTATTAGATGCCACATAGTTATCAATGTCAAGAAATAAAACCATCCAAAATAAATCCAAAACCAAAGTTCCCGAATACAACTCCATTACTGAATCATGAAATTTAAATTGAAACCTAAATCAAGAAGGATGAACATGAAGACTAAGTTTTATCGAATATTCGAAGCATAAAAAACATCATGTAGGAATAGGGTGCGTCCTCTGCACAATTCCAATTTACACGTTCCAATACCTTTAACCTCAACTTTAAAGATGTGTCCTACATAGATTCATCTTGTACCAAAACTAATTCATCAAAACTTTACATATGCTACTCAGTCTCTAGCTATATGTTTAGTGGGAACTAAGTCTAGTTTGACTCAGTGCACTCACGAGTAAAGTGACCTTTGTTGCCACACTTATAGCATTTGAACTTGCTCTTATCCTTCTTAGCTTGTTTAAACTTCTTGTGTATCTCAATCTTTTCTTTCTTTGAAGCATCATCAAATCTTTTATTCCTCTTAAAGAATTTTCTATTATGCTTAAAGCCGAAAGTTTTGCGTGAACTGGATTTAACTACATAAGCTTGTTCATTAGGCCTAGCAACCACAAGTTGCTTGACTTCCAATTCAAGATGACGAACTATATCATCAAAGGTCTTGACACTCTCATTATGTGTCATGTTCACCACCATGTGTTTCTAACTCTTTGGTAGAGATTTGATGACCGCCTCAACTTGTTGCTCATCATCAAAGACACGCCCAGATGTATTAAGCTCTCTTTATTCTTTTTCATCTCCCTAAGATGTTGTTTCATTGTATGGTTCGATTGCATCTTGTAATTTCCAAATTTCATTACAAGTTCTCTCAACTCTATAGTTGAAAATCCACCATACTTTTCCTTTAGAGTTTGCCACATTTCATGAGCAATTTGGTAAACCTCATACTCAATCAAGAGATCATCTTGCATACAATTTAACAATGTAATGTGAGCTAAAAAAACTATTTTTCTTCCAGGCCATATAAGCCTCCTGATCTCTTCAATGTTGAGCAAAGTTTCTTTATTTAGGTTCTTACATGACATGATTCAGTGTTTCAAGAGCCTCTTGCTCTATAAGGATATATTGGACTTTGCGATGCCAAACCTCATAGTTATCGCCATTCAGTTTCTCATCCTTATTTAATTCTGCTATGATGTTCCTACTTGTAGTCGACATATTCAACTACTTAAAGATATTGCACTAATCTTATTAATTGGTACTTTTCTTGGAGAAAGGCTTTTCTAGAACCATAACCAGAAAATTATGGCTCATCTTTTCTTTTTTCTTTTTTTTTTTCTTTTTTAAATGTCCATTTCAATTTGTCCAAGACTCCTATAGTGAGTGCACTTTGCACCCTCTTTTTTTTTTTTTTCCAAAACATTGTTTTTATTATTATTAATCTAGAATAGTATCCAAAATCATATTTATCCCATTTTTTGTGTATTTATTTTTCAATATTTCTGGAACCACAACCAAAAAAAAATCTTCTTCCTCTTTTGAAACACAAATAAATAAATAAAAATAAAATAATAGCCAAAAAACAACCTAATAGAGTTTTGATACCAATGATGAAAAATAAGGTTTCCTGGTTACCTTCTGAAACGCCCAAGATCCAGATTGGTTGTTTCATTGACCAAATTTTTGCCTCAAGTCATGAATGGAACTACAAATACGAGAACCATTCTTTTTTCACAGCACAAGAGCCTTGACCTTCATTTTCAGGAAAAAAAAAAAAACACTTTGAAGAGAAAAAAAGACTTTTGTTTCTTTAGAAAGAAAATTTGTATTCTTTTTTGGTTTTTCGAGACAGAAGAAAAATATATTTCTTCACTGTCATTTTCAGAGAGAAGAAAAAACACATATTCCTTCTCTCTAGTTTTTTAGAGAGAGAGAGAGTGTTCTCACACATAGAGAGAATAAATTTTATATATATATATATATATAATAGTGGCAATTTCTGAGTAGTTTTAAAGCTTCTAGAAATTGTTTCTCTTATATCTCTCATTTATTGGATTAGGTCGGGTCAACCCACTTTGGCACTATTTAAGAATTAAAATGTAATATATTTTTTATTTTTTAAAAAATATCTAACATTAAGATAAGATATAATTTCTACCACTAGAGTAGTCTTAACACTTACACCCAAAGCCTCTTCCAAAAGTTCCACTGCACTTTAAAGGATAGGAGGAATATTACATATAAGTAGAGATTTCATATATATATTTTTTAATACTAAATATCTCATCACAAGAAATTATAATTATATTTTCTTTAGGAATATTTGGATAGAAGTTAAAATAATCTTCATTTTTACGAAATAATTTTTCATTATTTTAAAATTATAAATATAATCGGTGTGGAAAAAAATATTTTTATACAATTTTTCTCAAAAAAATACTTTGATTAAAATAAAGGAAATATGTGTTCAAAATAACGTAAGTTTTACGAAAGTAGGGTTCAGTTTTTCAGATCAGAGATAACTTTTTACCATCAATCAAATACCCTTTTTCTTGTACCTATTCTAAAAAGGTTGCAATTCCTACGGTGAAGCATAATAGTTTCAGGCAAGCCGCAAGTCGAATCCTGTTGGGTAATTGTTTCTTTCAACAAATTTTATTTTTTTCAGTATAAAAAGAAAAAAGAAATAGGTTGGACAATAAAAAACAAAAAGCATGAGATAAGATATTTTCGAAGCACACTTTTTAACTATTTTCAGTTATTTTTACTAGTTTCTAAAACATTGTTTTAAAAATAATTACATAAATATAAAAAATAATTAAAAAATAAAACATTACATGGAATAGTTATTTTTAAAACCTGTTTAAAAGCATAAAACATTTTATAATCCAAAACAAACTACTATTCTTCAAAAACCATTTTTTATGAATATTTTTAAAAACACTTCCATAGATAATCTTCATCTTTGATGAAAATATCTCAATCCCTTATAGTCTCGGTACAGACAGGTGCTAACTTTGCAGTTTCCATCTTTCCAACAACCATGGACATTTAGAATAATCTCATCCAGAAATAGTAAAAAATTACATCTGCTTTTCGATCAGAAATAATGGAAAAGCGTCAACTCAAAAAAAGGGCTGGAGCTAATGATTGAAATAGAAAAGCTAAAAGGAAACATTGTTTGTGATTTATACAAGGACATGGAAACAAAAGGACTATTTGGATACTCTGCCCGGCGTATGGATTTCCCGTGAGTGCCGCAACTGTACCGTTCTTCCCTCCCTTGCGCAAACACCATAAATCTGCTCATAGGGCGTTGCTGCATAAAAAATCAAATCTGCACTCATCTTGATTCATCTGTGGGAAGGCAGCTCTTCCGAATCAGAAGCTTATGAAAAGTTTCAGCTTCCTCAATCAACCTTAGTTCTGCGAATGCATCCAAAAGTCTATAGAAGACAGAGATATCAAAATCTGTGGTGGTAGATTTCTTCCACTCGTCAATAACAATTCCTACATCTTTAATATGACCAAGCATCACATATGAAGAAAGAATGCACACATAGCTTCTACTTTTTATTTTTTGTTTAGTCATTTTTAAAGATTTCCATATTTGATCAATTTTATCTTTGTTTCCCAATCCTGCATACAGGATAATAAGGAAGTCATATGTTATCCAGTCTCTCTGTGTAGTATTCGTCCCAGCTTCCACTACAGAGTTGGACGCTGAATTTACAAGATGACCTGCCATGATGTATATGTTGGCAAGGTTCCTGTATCTTACCCAACCATCATTAGCACTAGAGTTATTACTCATTTCCTTGAGAATCCTTCTAACTCCATCAATATCCAGAGTTGCAGCACATGAACTTACCCATAGATTGTAAGTGAAGAGATCCGGTACAACCTTCTGGCGTTTTAGCTCTTCAACAACTAAAGAAACCTTCTCCACCTGACCAACTGACATGTACAAAGTCATCATCTCATTGTATAAAAGGATGTTCAATGGTACATTTGACTCCTTAATTCTTTCATAGAGTTCCTCAGCCTTCTCGGCTAGTTTTGCCCCTGCATAAGAGTGAAGAAGCGCGGTGTAGGTTTCACTGGTTTTTGCTGCAGAAGGTAAACCTTCAAAGTAGCGCTCAGCAGCATCAATACCAAAAACTCTAGTCATCAAGTCAATTCGAACTGCATTGTCAGAATCTGATAACTCAAATTCATCATGAGAAACCATCCACTCCGATATCTGCAAGCAATTCACAATGATTCCCACCATCAAGTTGATATATGTGCAAAGAGAAAAGATTAAACATTCTCAAAACAAGAGACAGTAAAAAACAATAATAATAATAATAAATAAATAAATAAAAAACTTGGGGGTGTGCTTTTTTTTTTTGTTAAAAAAATGTTAAATGTTTTCTACTTCCACAAAAAGAAACTTTGAAAATGGCACAGAAAACACAAAATGAGAACTGTTTTATGATCATAACAACAATCATATTTAAGTGTGATTAGATGAACACAATAATCCCACTCAACATCTTTTATTAACATTGCAGAAGAGAAAATGAATAGAAATTAATCATGGGATCATGTGACATAAGATATCACCTGGAACAAACATTTAAGTGGTCCAGTCTTTCCATGTACAGGAAATGACCTAAGTATCTTTTGAGCATTTAAGTGGTTAACAAGTGAAAGGGTATATTTGTATTTTCCAATTCTTTTCATAAATAATAAAGGTGTAGAAATAGTTTGGAATTGTTCCTCTGTTCTTTTCTTTTTTCTTTTCCTATTTTTCTTTTTCTTTTTCTTTTTTTCTTTCTTTTTTTCCCCCTTTTGTCTCAAATAACTTGGTATAAGAGCCCTCAACTAGTCCCCATGTCCCCAAAGGCAGTATATAAGGTTTATGCCGTAAGATTTACAAGCAAACCACAACTAGGGTGGTTGTTTCCATTGTTACATAATTTCAAGACCACAATGGATTTATGGTAAGCTTGTTTATTTACAACAGAATGGTACACAAAATCAATAGATCTCAATGAATACAATAGGATTTATGACATAGAAACCATTAATAGTTCTAGAACTTGTTCAAAACCAACTACTAGTATAGGGGAGTTATTGAAATCATTGAATTTGAAATATGGTAAAGTAGCTCTTGTATAGAAAAGTACTCCTTTATGGGTGTCGCAATGGCTCTATTTGTTGTATTCCTTTCTATTATTTTAGAGATTTATAATTCTTTTTATTGGACAGAATTTCACTGAATTAGTTACACAAGAATTGCTCCTAGCTTTTCAATACCAAGTGATTGTAGCCCATTCCATTTTGGTAATTCAACCGCAGAATGTCTTTGTTTCCACAACATGACTATGTAACTTGTTATAATTGATCTTATTGACAGTACATAAAATGGGTTTCTCATCTTGATAGAAATGGTTCTACCTCATCAAATATTCATTCTAGAATCATCACAAAGAGAATATTCAAGAAGCCTATAAACATAAAGACAAATGCAATAACTTGATATTTTGGCATTATCATCATAAAGAAGAGCTTCCAGATTGTTATTCTTTTGTATCTTCATATAAGATTATCATGAATCAAAGGATTAAGAATTTTAAATGTTCTATTACACATATGTTGAAATTGGTATTTGAGTTTTTCTACTTGAGCTATATGAGATGAAATTCTCACATATGATTGGATGTCATTAGTTCATTAGTTTAGCTATTTCAATAAGGTCTATGATAGTTTTTAGCGATGTTAAGAGAGAGAGTGAGAGAGTGCGAGAGCGAGGGTAAGGGCGACGACGACGAGGTGGAATCGAAATGGAGAAGAAAGAGCTTCGGGGTGGAATCGAAAATCTTTGAAGTAGAGGTGGAGAAGAGAAGAGGTAAAACCCTACTCTTCATTGTGGAAAGTAAAAGAGGAGTGTCCTCATGGGTTAGACTGGGGCCGGCAAGCGTTGGGATTTTTCTGGAAGGGTTGGACCAGTGCGTTAAGGATGGGAAAGACGACAAATGGGAGAAGGGCTGGAAGGAAAAGGGGAGAAGGTACTCCATGGCGCATGAAGTTAATAAGGCGGGGAGCTTTATCCGGTTAGGGGTCGTAGATGCGGAGGAGAAAAGGTATAGCATTTACATCCCGAGAGGCAGAGAGGGAAGAGAGGGATGGTGAGTTATGGCGGAAGCGGTGCAGAACTTGTATACGATGATTAACAGAAGGGAGGAAAAAAAGGACAAGCCGACCCCTGAAAGAGTGAAAGCTGAAATGGGAAAGAGATGGGGGAATAGGAATAGCATCTCGGCCAGGATGGAGATAAAGGGAGAGGACATTTGCAGAAATGTGGATAGATTGGGACAATGCTTGGTGGGAAAATGGAACCCTAAGGTAGCAGGAGGAGAGGATCTGGCAAGGATGGGGTGGCTGATGGCGAGTGTTTGGGGGATAAAAGGGAAGCTAGGGTTGGCCTGGTTGGAAGAGGGTCAGGCCTTATTAGAGTTTGAAAAGGCGGTAGAAGCCAGGAAAGTATTCGCTGTCAAGAAAAGGTTGGTGGGGGGGATTCATATTGATCTGGAGCTATGGAGTCCGAGTTATGGGTGTCTGGAAGAAGGGGAAATAGAAGAGGAAGTTTGGGTGAGGATTAAAGGCTTGCCTCTGTCGCTTTGGGTTCCTAATATTTTGCGAAGGGTGGGAGATGAGTGTGGGGGCTTTGTAGCCATGGACGCTCCGACGGAAAAAATGGAAAATCTCCGGTGGGCGAGCATCCTGGTGAAGACGAAGAGAGGCGAGCTGCCAAGCTCGTTAGAAATTGGAATCGAAGAGACTATTTATCATCTCCCGCTATGGTGGGAAGTGTTGCCGTTGATTAGACAGAAGCCGGAGGACCGCCGGGACTCAACAGATTGTGGCAGAGGAGAGGAAAGGGGCGACGGAGGTGCACGAGCTGGCAGGCGAGTGGAGGAGTGGGGCAGCGCAGGTCTCGAGGTACTGCTACGGTCAGACGATGGGATGGAAGGGCAGTTGGATGGGATGGGTAGGGTCTCGTCGGTGGGCCGGATCCAATTTGGGTATATGCTCCGGGATTCAGCGGGTGGGGCGGAAGACGGGTCATCCTTGGATGGGCTTAATGAATTCAACTTGGGCCTAAGGAGGGATGGGGGGCCTAGTCTGCAATCAACATTTGAAGTAGTAATGGCAAAAGAGGCTGGAGGTGGTGGGCTTGGGCCGATGGGCAGGACGAAAGGTCCAAAAGGTAAGGAGAAGGTATTAGAGGAGAAGCCTGGGCCGCGTTTTGGGCCATGTTTGGACCAAAGTAAGTGCAGCGGGCCGTCATCGAGCTGTTTGAAGGAGTTTGGGGCGCAGCCTGGTGGGCCTTCAGTCAAGAAGAGAAAAGGCTTAGTGGAGAATCAGCCTAAAATAGGCCCGATGGAGGTTTTAGCTTAACCTGGGCTTTCTGGTGAAGCTAACTTTGAGCTAGAGTTTCTAAAAGCGCGGGAGAAGGAATCTGAGAGTGATCAGAAGGCTAATCATCTCTATGCGTTGGCAAACAGTGCTCTAGAGGATGAAGCTTTGAGGTATGAGGCTTTCTCAACTTTAGGGGGTTTATGGGACTCGAGGAATTCTTCTCATTCTTCTTTGCTTTCATTTGGTCGGACTCCAGAGGGGGAGTTCTTTGATCATTCTGGGGTGATAAGGGAGGCTTGCCAGATTGGCAATGAATCAAATGGGCAAGGTGCAGCTGGTACTAGGGAGATTGGTAATGCATGCTGGGAGTTGGTTGAGTTTAAAGGCCCCATATCAACGGCAAGGGAACTAGAGGGGGGATCATCACAGTATGAGCTACAAGAAGAAAGGAGGGAAGGGGACCTGGACTGGCAAGAAAGTAATCTAGCAAGGTTCAGCCAATTCTTGGGTTTTTCAACTGATGGTCTGGAAAAGGATATTTTAAATTTTTTGGCCAAAATCAGGAAAAGGAGGGAAAAGATCCATAGCAAAGGATTATTGGAAAAATCGAGGTTTGAAAGGGAGTTAAAGAGGTTGGAATGCTTAGTTAACTATGAGGGGGATGGCAAAAAGAAATGTCCTATCCAGGGCAGAGGGGTGCAGACTATGATTGTTTAATGAATCTCAAGTTGTTAAGCTGGAATGTGAGGGGGGTGAACGAAAGCACGAAAAGGAAAGTAATTAAATTGATAATTAGGAAGCAGAAGGTGGATCTCTTCTACATTCAGGAGACAAAAATTCAGGCTATGACTGACAGGGTGGTGAGAAGTTTAGGGTCGGGTAGATTTTTAGATTGGAAGGCCCTGAATGCGTGTGGCTCGGCTGGTAGTATCTTGATTTGTTGGGATAAAAGAGCTCTGGATTTGTTGGAGTGGGAGGAGGGTCAGTTCTCTTTATCCTGCAGATTCAGGATAGTGAAGAATGGGGTGATTTGGGCTTTTACGGGTGTATATGGCCCGTTCACTAGAATTGAGAGGGAGTGTTTGTGGGAAGAAGTAGGGGCGATTAGAGGAATTTGGGAAGGGCCTTGGTGCCTAAGAGGTGATTTCAACATCACCCTGGCTCAATGTGAAAGAAGCAGGCAAGGGAGAATAACCTCAGCTATGAGGAGGTTTGCGGAAGTAGTAGACGAGCTAGGTCTTGTGGACTTACAGCTGCAAGGGAGAGCCTTCACGTGGAGTGGGGGCCTGAATAGTCTTTCAAGGGCTAGACTAGATAGATTTCTGGTCTCTCCCTACTAGCTTGATCAGTTTAGTAAGGTGAGTCAAAGAAGGCTTCCTAGGCCGACTTCGGACCACTTTCCAGTATTACTTGAGGGGGGTAGCTTGAGGAGAGGGCCTACCCCTTTCAGATTCGAAAACATGTGGTTCAAAGTTGAGGGGTTCAAGGATTTAATCCGTAATTGGTGGCGAGGGATAGAGGTCAGTGGCAGCGCCAGTTTTAGATTGTCTGCGAAATTGAAGGAGTTGAAGCAAAAGCTTAAAGCTTGGAATAGGGAGGAGTTTGGAAATCTGGAATGTAATAAGGAGGCTGCACTCCATCAAGTGGAGTATTGGGACAGAGTGGAGGATGAGAGAAGCTTGACAATGGAGGAATTAGCTTGTAAGAAGGAAGCCAAGGAGGGTTATGCCAAGTGGGTAGATCTGGAAGAAACTCACTGGAGGCAGGTGTCAAGGGAATTATGGTTAAGGGCAGGGGATAGAAACACAAGATATTTCCACCGTATGGCTTCTGCCCATAGAAGAGTCAACTACATGGATAGAATTAAGATTAATGGGATTAGGCTGACAGAGGAGCGTGAAATTAAAGAAGGGGTAGCGAATGCATTTCAACATCAATTCTCAGAAAGTTCGGGGTGGAAGGCGGACATTGGAAGCCTTCCTTTTAATCAAATTTGCTTGCAAGAAGCGGAGACGTTGGAGCTTCTCTTCACTGAGGGTGAGGTTCAGACGGCCCTAATGGAAATGAATGGGGATAAAGCCCCAGGCCCTGACGGGTTCTCTTTATTCTTCTAGCAATGTTGCTGGGATTTTGTTAAGGAGGAAATCTTGGAGATGTTTAAGGAGTTTCATGACCAGAATATGTTCCTCAAGAGTATTAACAATACTTTTCTGGTGCTGATTCCTAAGAAAGGAGGGGCTGAGGATCTAGGGGACTTTAGACCTATCAGCCTTTTGGGGGGTCTCTATAAGCTGTTGGCAAAGGTGTTGGCCAACATGCTTAAGAAAGTGATAGGAAAAGTTGTCTCCCCTTATCAGAACTCGTTTGTCACGGGAAGACAGATTCTTGACGCCTCTCTAATAGCAAATGAAGTGATCGACGCCTGGAATAAGAGGGGGGATAATGGGGTTATCTGCAAGTTAGATATAGAGAAGGCCTATGATAGTATTAATTGGCAGTTCCTTTTGAAGGTCATGGAAAAAATGGGGTTTGGTTCTAAGTGGCTGAAGTGGATGTGGTGGTGTATCTCCACAGCCAAATTCTCAGTTATGGTGAATGGAACTCCAGCTGGTTTCTTTTCAAGCTCAAAAGAGTTGCGGCAAGGGGACCCCTTGTCCCCTTACCTTTTTGTCATGGGGATGGAAGTGTTGAGCGTTCTTCTCAGAAGGGCTATGGAGGGGGGCTTTATCTCAGGGTGTAAAATTCAGCGTGGTAGAGGGAGGGCTGCCCACGTTGCCCATCTGCTCTTTGCCAATGACACTATTGTCTTTTGTGAGGCTAAGAAGGAGTACTTAACAAACTTGAGTTGGATTTTGTTCTGGTTTGAAGCCGTTTCAGGGTTAAGAATTAATTTGGCTAAAAGTGAGATCATTCCAGTAGGGGAGGTGAAAGGGATAGAGGAGCTGACTGTGGAGTTAGGGTGTAGGGTGGGGCAGCTGCCGACAGTGTATTTGGGGCTGCCTCTGGGGGTGCCTAATAAGGCTGTTTATGGGTGGGATGGGGTAGAAGAGAAAATGAGAAGGAGGCTTGCCCTTTGGAGGAGTCAATATATCTCAAAGGGCAGGAGAATCACACTAATCAGGAGTACAATGGTTAGCATGCCAGTAGAGGTTTTCTCAGTTTTTTTGTATCAAGTTTGTACATTTTGGGGAGGACTTCTCATCTTTCTCATGTTTTTCTATTTTAATACAATTGTTCGTTTCTAATGAAAAAAAAAAAAAAAAGTACATGCACAAATGCATTTTTGAAGGGCAATAGGAAGGTTAACATTGATATCAAAAACGTTGAAGGAAAGAAAAAGAACATGATAATTACTTAAAGAAGGGCATTATGTGACACCACTACATCATTTCTTTTACCTCGAATACAAATAGTAATCCTTATGACATGTATTAATGTTGTCATTTAATGGATGTGTCTAATACAATAAGTATTACCATATGAAAAAATAGGAATGAAAACAGCTAAAGATGGAATTAAAGATTGTTCTTCCTTTTTCCCCTAAAGACGATTCATTTTAGTATAGAAACTAAAGAACATACTCACAAAAGGTAACATTCATGGAGGGGATTGCTCTTCAATTATACGAATGATCTTTTGTGTAGAAAAATAACCTAAGAACATACAATTTAAACCTTTTGTGCTAGTTTGTGGCTAGGAGAACAAGGAGTTGAAACATAAAATACACGCCCAAACATTTAGAGGGATAAAGGGAGAAATGACACAACCTCAAGGATAAAAAGCTTTAGGAAGAGAGAGAGAGAGAGAGATTTTCACTTAAAGAAGCTTTGTATGGCTTAAATAGTCTCTGAGAGCATTGCTTGAGAGGTTTTACTAAACTTTTACTAAGTTTGATTTATCTGAAGTTAGGCAAACCACACTTCATTTGGCAAACATAAAGATGATAAGACTACCGTTTTAAACATGTTAATGACATTGTGTTAACTCGTAATGATACATTTGAAAGTTCCCTCTCTGAGACATAACTAAGAAGAGAGTTCGAAATCAAAGTCCGGGTCACCTAAGATATTTTCTTGGATTTGCAATAGCTTAATCTAATAAAGGATTTTTTTTTTCTCCAAAAGGAAATATGTGTTAGATTAGTTCATAGAAACTAGGATGCTAGGATATAAAAGCAAAATGAAAATTTTGGCCCCTAAAAATTCGAATTGTTGATTGTGGTCATTTGGTTCTATGGTTGGATTGTGATCGTGAAGGAGAAAATATATGTTTTGAAGTGGTAATTTACTAGGATTCTAGGAATCAATATTGTTGATGTTTGAGTGAAGATGAAGTGCAAAGTTGAAAGGATTATTGTGGAGAAAAAGTATTTTTCAGGTAGAGTTTGAAGGTTTGAATGGTGGAACTTGGGTATCGGTAACAGAGAGGAGCCGAGGTTTCGTAGTTTCAATAGGATTTGACTTGGAGGAGCTGGTTTGGTTGATGGAGCATTTGAAGAAAGTTGTGGAGGTGGAGGCTTCCAGGGGTTTTGTAAGAAAGATCAGGGGCAAGACTAAGACCCTCTTGATGGAGATATGCTTCAATAACAGAGGGAGGTTCATGAAAATTACAGAATTTGTTACAAAAAGGAAACCTTTATTTCTTGTCGTCCCCGAGGGCGTCAAAGGGAAAGGATGGGAAGATCTTAGGAAGGCGATCCTATCAGTGCAAGAGTATTCTGAACGAGACGGAGGAGCTTCGAAGGAGAAGAATGGTGATATCCGGATGAATAGGGACACTTTCAAAGGAGGAAATGTCATATGCAGAAGTGGTGACAGAGGCTGGTTTGAGGACTGGAGGTACGTTGTCAGCTGGAAAATGGGCCAGAGCTGTAATATGTGAAAGCCAAGAAAAAGTCCAAGACTGGACTCACGAAGGAAGAGTCATTGCGAGGATGATGGGGATGAAAGGAATGGTGTCCATAAATCCCATTTCCGCTTTCAAAGGATGCTTCTTTGTGAGTTCAACAAGGAGAGCGGAAAGAGTTCATGATCAGGGAAGACTTTCAGTGAAAGGAAGGACGATTCTGCTAAGGAAATGGTCGCCCAAGGAAAATATGGTGGTTCAAGGAAAGTTCAGGAGGGGCTGGCTAGTATTGAAAGGTCTCCCTTTCCATTTGTAGGATGAAGTTCAGTTGAATTTCATTTTGAAGAAATGGGGGAGGGTAACGAAGGTGGCAAAGGAAACTTTGAAGCTGGTGGACTTGACGAGGGCGAAGCTGTGGGTGGAAATGCTTCCAAATGTCGTGTTACCAGCGTTGCTTGAGGTGGAAGATGGGGAATGGTCCTATACAGTAGCAGTTTTAGTCACCGAAGAAGATGAAGATGCCGACGCTGTCACGTCTGAGGTAAACCGTAGCAGGAACGAGTGGGTGAGAGTGGGAGGTTGCGTCTCTCAGTTGTCAAAAGTTGCAGAAGGGCTACGAGGTAGCGTTAGGGACATTGAGTGCTACAGCAAGAGGCGTCTTCCCCGGGCACGTTATCGGCAATCAAGGACGTGTTTGGCGGATAAAGGGGAGATAGGAGGGGGATGGAGCAGATCGGGCCAAGCTGAAGCAAATTTTATTGGGCCCGAGCATGAGTCCTCTTTTATAGCCCACAAGGTTAGGGCCCAAAGTGGGATGAGGCATCGTGGGCTTCAAGATGGCCCAGATGCTCCTCAAGCCCACCAGTCTGCATTGGCTTCGTCCCTTTCTCCCCAGCGAGCTGCTTCTTCTACAAAGGCGATCGCGACGCTCTGTCCAGACGGTGCAAGGGCCGGCGCCGAGGTTTTCTTTGGAGAAGAAGGTCGGACCGTTGAGCTAAAGGCCCAGTCCCCTCCCAACCCTAGGCCATTGTCAGACAACACCGTGGGCTGTAAGTTTAAAGGCCCGTCGGGGTTGGGCCAAAACTTAGGAGGAACGAAGCCCTCTGGTATGGAAGTCTGGTCGCGAAGGGAAGAAATCGAAGCAAGGAAGGGGAAAGCCCCCGCGGTTCACATGAGAGATGCTACGCAGGAGGAAGAGACGGCAATTTCAAAGAAGACATGGTCTACCCTCTTCCCTCCAAGAGCTGATCGACGACAGGGACATCGGTGCTGCAGTGAGCCTATTTTCACATAGGGTTCGTCGTCGTCAAGTGAAGATCGCAACATGGAAGAGGAGTTTGGGATGGGCTTTCAGATGGAGCGAGGAATCAGAGTGAATCCTCTCTCCAGATGTCCTCTGTCTGGTATTCTTTCGAAGGAGGACACCTCGGCGAGCCGCGTTGAAGTCAAAGGAGGGCTAACGGGACGAGTGGGGTTTGATCCTCGTGGCTATTCAGACATGGGTTCACCTTCTAATTCAATAATCAGAGGTAAAGGACTCATCTTTGAGGGGTTTTGCGAAATTCCGGGAGCCAAAAACTTGGAGGTATGTCAGCCCTCTCCTTCTCAGCCACCCGAGTCACCTTCTTTTCCTTCCTGTAGTCCGGATTCTCCTTTGACGAATCCCTCTGGTCCTATTCTTCCCAATTCAGTCCCTCTTCCTCAGTCTCCTACGGAAAACCAAGGCATCTCAAAAAAATTTTATGAAAAAGGAGGTGTTGACTATTTAAATCATGGTGACATACCTGACTGTGTTGAGGAGAAGAACCAGTGCGCTTTATCTAACCAAATGACAGAGAGTTGTACCCCTAAGGATTCTATTGTCAGGTCGCATAAGGAGGTTTCAGGTGATTTCCTTATTGATGGTCTGTCCCCCGGGAAAATGGCCAAAGTGCGAGAGGTATTATGCTCTCTTGACATTAAGGTGTATTCTAGGAGGAAGAGCAGAGGCCCCACAGGGCATTGAGACATGTTGGTTTTGGCTCGGAAGGTTAGGGTCTTTGTGTTTTCCCATGAAAATTATTAGCTGGAACGTTAGGGGTTTGAGTTCAAGGAATAAGCGTAGGATGGTTAAAGATTTTCTTAGGTCAGAGAATCCGGATGTTGTGATGATTCAGGAATCAAAAAAGGAGAATTGTGATAGAAGGTTTGTGGGTAGTGTCTGGACGGTCAGAAATAAGGATTGGGTTGCTCTTCCGGCGTCTGGGGCATCAGGTGGGATTTTGATCATCTGGGATTCAAAAAATCTGCGTAGAGAGGAGGTGGTAATAGGATCTTTCTCAGTCTCAGTCAAGTTCTCTTTGGACAGTTGTGGACCTCTTTGGATTTCTGCTGTTTATGGTCCAAACAGTCCCTCACTTAGGAAGGATTTTTGGGTGGAACTTTTTGACATTTATGGATTAACTTATCCGCTATGGTGTGTGGGCGGTGATTTTAAGGAGAAGCTCAGAAAAAATGGGGGGTTCTAGCCTAACTCCAAGCATGAGGGACTTTGATAGTTTTATTAGAGAATGTGAATTACTTGACCCACCTCTTCGGAATGCTTCATTCACTTGGTCAAATATGCAAGAATCTCCCGTGTGTAAGAGATTGGACCATTTTCTCTACTCAAATGAGTGGGGGCTGCTCTTTCCCCAAGGCCTTCAAGAAGCCTTAATCAGAAGGACATCGGATCACTGGCCAATTGTTATGGATACCAACCCGTTTATGTGGGGGTCAACACCTTTTAGGTTTGAGAATATGTGGTTACAACACACTAATTTCAAGGAGAACTTTAGAGATTGGTGGAGTGGGTTTCAAGGAAACGGATGGGAAGGTCATAAGTTCATGAGGAGACTTCAATATGTTAAAGCTAAATTGAAGGAGTGGAATAAGTTTTCTTTTGGAGAGCTTAAAGAAAAGGAAAAAAGTATTCTCAACGATTTAGCTAACTTTGACGCCATTGAGCAGGAAGGGGGTCTCAATCCTGATTTGTTAAGCCAAAGAGCCTCAAGAAAAGGGGAGCTAGAGGAATTAATATTGAGGGAGGAAATTCATTGGAGACAAAAAGCCAAAGTGAAATGGGTCAAGGAAGGGGATTGCAACTCTAAGTTTTATCATAAAGTGGCTAATGGCAGGCGAAATAGGAAATATATCAAGGAGTTAGAGAATGAGAGGGGCTTAGTGCTGAAGAATGCCGAGAGTATCACAAAGGAGATCTTACATTACTTTGAGAAGCTTTACACAAATCCTACAGGTGAGTCTTAGGGTGTTGAAGGATTAGATTGGTCCCCTATTTCGGAAGAGAGCGCGTTAAGGTTAGACTCCCCTTTCACCCAAGAAGAGATTTCTAAGGCCATTTTTCAGTTGGATAGGGACAAGGCTCCGGGGCCAGATGGCTTTACTATTGTCGTATTCCAAAAGTGTTGGGATGTAATTAAGGAGGATTTGGTGAGAGTGTTCGCTGAATTTCATAGGAGCGGAATTATCAATCAAAGCACTAATGCCTCTTTCATTGTTCTAATACCCAAAAAGAGTTTGTCAAAGAGAATATCAGACTTTAGACCCATTAGTTTGATCACTAGTCTCTACAAGATAATAGCCAAAGTGCTCTCTGGGCGTCTAAGAGGGGTTCTACATGAGACCATCCACTATACTCAAGGCGCTTTTGTTCAAGGGAGACAAATATTGGACGCGGTTCTTATAGCGAATGAGATAGTGAACGAGAGAAGAAGGTCAGGGGAGGAAGGCGTCGTATTCAAAATAGACTTTGAAAAGGCATACGATCACGTGAAGTGGGATTTTTTGGATCATGTGTTAGAAAAGAAGGGGTTCAGTCCTAGATGGAGGAAATGGATGAGTGGATGTTTATCTTCAGTATCTTATACAATCTTGGTGAATGGTAGTGCTAAAGGGTGGGTTAAGGCATCAAGGGGATTAAGACAAGGCGACCCTTTATCCCCTTTTTTGTTTACTTTAGTCGCAGATGTACTGAGCAGGATGCTTATGAGAGCTGAGGAAAGAAATATGATGGAGGGTTTCAGGGTGGGTAGAAATAGAACTAGGGTGTCCCATTTGCAATTTGCTGATGACACCATATTCTTTTCTAACTCAAGGGAGGAAGAGCTGCAACTCTGAAGAGTCTTTTGTTAAGTGTTTGGGCACATTTCTGGGCTCAAGGTCAATCTTAACAAGAGTAGTATTTATGGCATCAATCTTGATCAGGCTCATCTTTCAAGATTGGCTGAGATGCTTGATTGTAAGGCGTCTGGATGGCCTATTCTCTATCTGGGTCTCCCTTTGGGCGGGAATCCTAAGGCGTGTGGATTTTGGGATCCAGTGGTTGAGAGAATCTCAAGTAGATTAGATGGGTGGCAAAAGGCCTACTTATCCTTCGGGGGGAGGATAACTCTTATCCAATCTTGTCTTACCCATTTGCCAAGTTACTTCCTATCCTTATTTAAAATTCCTGCTTCAGTGGCTGCAAAAATAGAGAGGTTGCAAAGGGATTTTTTATGGTCAGGGGTTGGGGAAGGCAAAAGGGATCATTTAGTGAGGTGGGATGTTGCATGCAAACCGAAGACAATAGGGGGTTTGGGTTTGGGGAATATTTCTTGGAGGAATCTCGCTCTTCTAGGGAAAGGGTTATGGAGGTATCCTAGAGAGGGATCAGCTCTCTGGCATCAGGTCATTTTAAGCATTTATGGTTCACACTCTAATGGTTGGGATGCTAACACTTTAGTCAGATGGTCACATCGCTGTCCTTGGAAGGCTATTGCTCAAGTCTTTCAGGGGTTTTCTTTGATTACTCGGTATGTGGTAGGAAACGGGGAAAGAATTCGGTTCTGGGAAGATTTGTGGTGGGGGGACCAACCTTTGGGAACCCAATATCCAAGACTATTTAGAGTAGTCGTGGATAAAAACATTTCTATTTCTTCAGTTCTCGGTCCATCTCGGCCTTTCTTGTGGAATTTGAATTTCCGCCATAACCTGTCAGATTCTGAGATTGAGGACTTAGAAGGCCTCATGCGGTCTCTTGATGATTTGTATCTCTCTCCTTCGGTCCCAGATGCCAGATTATGGCCATTATCCTCTTCAGGGCTTTTTTCAGTCAAATCCTTTTTTCTAGCATTATCTCAATCTTCTGGATCTCCTCGGAACTTTCCTTCAAAGTTCGTGTGGAATTCTCAAGTTCCTTTCAAAGTGAAGTCCTTTGTCTGGTTAGTGGCACATAAGAAAGTGAATACTAATGATATGTTACAAGTGAGAAGACCCTACAAAGCCCTTAGTCCTGATATTTGTATCCTGTGCATGAAGCACGGGGAATCAGCAGATCATCTTTTTCTTCATTGTTCCTTGACGATTGGGTTGTGGCACAGGTTATTTCAGTTAGCTAAGATGGATTGGGTTCCCCCAAGGAGCATATATGACATGATGTCCATCAAATTTAAAGGCTTCGGTAATTCTAAGAGAGGGATAGTTTTGTGGCAAGCTGCAAGCATAGCTCTAATTCGGGTTGTGTGGTGGGAAAGAAACGCAAGGATTTTCGAGGATAAAGCAAGGAATTCAGGGTTCCTTTGGGACTCTATTGTTTTCCTTGCTTCCCTTTGGGCTTTCTGTTCCAAGGCATTTAAGGGGATTCCCCTTAATGTGATTCAACTGAATTGGATAGCGGTGTGTACTCCATAGGGATTGGTCCTTAGTGGGAGTTCGTTTGTTTTATGTGTATTTTCCTGTAATTTAGTTGTCTTTGGTGGGAGGATTTCTCATCCTTCTTCTTGTACTTCTTTTTTATATTAATATATCTTTGTGGCATTTCCAATCAAAAAAAAAAAAAAAAATCGAATTGTTGAAAAGTAAAAATGTTTATAATTAAATGTTATAGGCAAAATATAATACTTACTATTTATATTAAGATTTCAATAATTAAATAAACAAATAAAATATTTTATAAAATATATTTAATATTCATGCTTATTTGTTTTTTTTTATTGGGCTAAATACACTTTACCCCTCAATCTTTGATGCGCTTTACACTTTGCCCCCTCACATTCAAAACTCAATACTTTACCTCCCAAACTTGTTAAAAAGTCAATTAGTAGTCTATTAAGTAAAGATCAAGGCCGAAACGCAAAGAAAAACACTTATTGTCCAAATTCGAAGTGTGACAACTTCACAGTCACATATATAAATCGCAAATAGTCATGCAAACATCTCTCTAAAATCAAAAATCAAAAGTGATGACTATCATATTTTGAAAGCGTTTATGAAATTTAACTTCAAAGTTGGATCTACCTAAGTGCGAACCAGTGTTTGAACCAGAATGCAAAAAAGAGTAATCCCTTTTATAATTCTATGAAGGGTTTATAACTAAGGGTAAATTGTTTCTCTTTAACAAGTTTGGGGGGAAAAGTGTTGAGTTTTAAATGTGAGAGGATAAAATGTAAAATATGCCAAAAATTGAGGGGTAAAATGTGTTTAACCTTTTTTTTTATTTTATCTTCATTTTTCATGCAATCATTATGCTAATATTATTTTCATTATGCATTCAAAATTTTTGTTTTATAATGAATTTTTCAAATAGAAATTAATTTTTTTTTAATTTGTATTTGATATTTTATAAATAAGTCTTTTAATGGTGAGTTCTCTTTAGTTTTAATTTTGAAAATTTGAAAATATGTTTATTTTTGAAAAGTTAGATAAGAGTTTTTATAAATGATCAATGGATTTATTCATTTAGGGATGCAAGAGTTGAAAATCTCCTCATCATTGGTTCTGATCATGGACCTATTGTTTTGCACCTAGATAAAAGAGATATAGAGATAAAAGTCAAACCTTTTATATGTGAGGAGTTTTGGTTCCATATTCCGAGTTTTATTAATGTTGTTAAGGAAGCTTAGAGCACAAATTTTATAGGTTCTAATGCCTTCTAATTAGAAAAAAAGATCCAAGTATTTAGACAAAAAGTTAAAGCTCAGAATAAGTATGAAGTTAGGAATTTCGAAGCAAATATAAAACAAATTAAAAAAGAAATAGATGTGGTATAAGGAATTTTAATGACAGATCCTCACAATATTGTTCTTCAAGAAAAGAATGTTAGTCTATCCCAATGACTTAATCAAATGATGAAATTGGAAGAGATTAAGTGGGCCCAAAAATCAAGACAAGCTTGGACCTAGTTAGGAGATAAGAATAATCGATATTTCCAAACGGTAGCCCTTAATTGTGAATATGGTTTGATTAGAAATCAAATTTATTAATGATTTGGAAAATTAGAAATTATGAGGGAATATGGTTTGATAATCAAAATGAAATTGTGAAAGTATTCATTAATGATTTCTCTAAAAGATTTACATCAGAAAATCCTAGGATAAATCATGAACTTTTTTATTCATTTAGTCCTTGCATCACAGAAGAAGAGAATAGAGAGTTAATTAAAGAAGTAACAAAGGCAGAAATTCGTGTAGCTCTCTCACATATCAACAATCTCAAAGCACCTGGGCCTAATGGTCTCATTAGCAATAAGCACAACATCCAAAATTCTTCTTCCCTCCACAAAGGCATTTTAGGAACAAGACACCACCTTCTCAATTCTATTGGCTAACACTTAAGCCAACAACTTGTAGAGGTCACCCACCAAGTTGGTAGGCCTAAAGTCCTTAAGGTCTTCTGCTCCTCCTTTGTTAGGAATTAAGACTAAAAAAAATTCGTTCAGGTTCTTTACAAATCTATCCTATTCTGCTCATAAAAATCCTTAGAAAAACTCAACACCTTTTCCTTCACAAAATCCCAACAGAACTACCAAAAAGCTATAAAAAAAGTCATCAGGGCCTGGTGCTTTGTCCCCGTTGAGATCCGAAAGGGTAGTGAACACCTCTTCCCCAAAGAAAGGGGCCTCTAGCGTTGTTGCATCCTAAACACCTTATGCATCAAAAGGCAACCCATTAATGTTAGGTCTCTAGTTCCCTAATTTAGACAAAAGAAGTTGAAAAGCCTAAACTAGACCCACTTTAATCTCACTATCCTCTAAAATCCAGGTCCCATTAATTTTAATCTTCTAAGAAATTCCTTCTTTTATGAGTGTTAGCCATTTTGTGGAAAAAAACTAGTATTTCTATCACCCCCCTTCAACCACTACTGCCTTGATTTATGCCTCCATGAGGTTTCTTCCAATAGAGCCCACTTTTTATACTCCTCCCCCAAGCCTACTTCGAAGCATTCTACTCCTCCAAAGTCAAGACACTAGTCCTTTCCTTGGAATCCTAAAAAACCACCTAGTTCAAGGCCATTTCCTTTCTAATCAAAGCATTGTTGAATACCTCTTTGTTACAAACCTTCAAATTAGCCTTTAAAGCTTTCAATTTTTCTACCAAAATGAAACTAAAGGATCCACTGGAGTTGAACCCCAACCACCAAGAACACTAATCTTTGAAGCCTTTCTCCTTCAACCACCATGTTCTCAAACCTGAACAAGGAAGGACCACTTCTCAACCCTCCCTTATCTAACAAAACAGGATAATGATTAGATATTGGTCTAGGCAAGATGCTTTGCACAACCCCACTGAAATATGTAACACACCTCTTAAACACCAAGAATCAATCAAGTCTAGACTAAGATTGATATTTAAATCACCCCTCCACATTAAAAAAAAACAAATAAAACAAAAAAAAAAACAAAAGTAATAAAAAACAAAAAACAAAAAAAAAACAAAAGCCTTGCAAAGGAAGATCCCTCAAGTCCTCGATGACCTTAGAGAATCTCCTCATAGCTGAGGATAACCTACAACCACTACTACAGTCCCTTAGAAATTCGACCATGTTAAAATCTCCACCTACACAACTAATGCTTTTAGTATTTTGGTTATTAATCATAACTAATGTCTAAAATAAATTAATTTGTTAAATTATAATAAAGGTACCATTAATTGCATTTAAAATTTATCATAGTAAATATAGTGTGTAATTTTCTACTTTCTTCTTTTAATAGAAATTTCGAACTCCGCAACTAATAAACTAGATATGAAATTGAAGTTACCCATGGATCAACACTTTATTAAGGAGAAAATCAAGTTTGGACAAATCTATACATCATTTGTGAAAACTATGATCAACTTGTTAATGTTCTTACTAAAGGAGTCACACATATTTCATTGGGTGTCAAGCAAGTTCAGTAAGTGCAATATACATCACCAACTTGAGGGGGAGTAATTTAAGTAGTTAATAGATGAAAGAATATATTTATCTTTTCCAATTTTCCCTATAAATAATAAAGATGTGGACAGCAGCAATAATTCAAAAGTTTCCCTTCATTATTTTCTTCTTTTTCTCTTTCTTCCTCCTTTTTGTGCAAGTGTTTGTGCATGCATGCTAAACAATTGTATCATGATGACATATGCTTGGTTGTTGGGAAGTTTCATCTATTATGGGCCTTCTATTAATATACGCAATCCAAATCTAAGATTATAATTTACACGGTTTGCCAATAATAGATTTGTAACTTTTCCTAATAAAGAAAAAGGACATTGTTTAGACAAAGAACATCAACTCCCTCCACTACTTCCTCTTGTTTCTTTTCTTCTTCTTTCTAATAAAAAAAAAAAACCTTAGAAAACATTGACAACTTGGTATGAAATTAGTTTTCTCAAAAAATTAAGTGGAAAATGATATAATCATTATCATTAGGCTTTTGGATGCCAACAAAAGCATGTACACAATACACTAGAAAGAAAACGTAAAGAATATGAAGCACTTGTTACTATGATATTCCTTCCAGCCTTTCCAAAATTATATTTCACTCAAAGAGGTGTGTAAATAACTTAACTTTTTGAAAATAGAATGAAGCAGACAATCCTTTAAAATATAGGTCTCGATGACAAGGAATAATCTTCAATTCTATGAGGGTCATTCTTTGTGGAGGATCAATAAAGAAGTTCATCAAAACATGACATCCAATTTTTTTATTAAAAAAAATAAAAGAAAAAAGTCTTCAAGCTAGTCTATTCTAGTTTGGTTAGCACATCTATCTCTTCATTACTCTTTATCTTTATTCAAGGTCAAATTTTTATCCACCTTTATGAAGGTATTTAGAAAATTTATGATGAATGCACAACCAGTTCAAAGAATTGGGATTGCTTAATACCTTGAATCTTGATAACCGCTATGTAGAATGGAGTGTGTTGCTACCACCTACTCCAAAACATGGTAAATGAAATGGGCTTATCTAGCTCAATTTCATATGAATTAGCCATGTAAAATTGCAACAGTAGAGCTTTAGATTTTCATATAAATTTTTCTGGAGAGAAAAACTAGTTAATAGACTAGATAGGGTAAAAGAAATATTTTACCATAAATAAGCCTAGAGAAGAGAATGAGAATGACCAAACTCTCACATCAAGGACAAACAATGACGACTACACACGAATGAGATAGAGCATAAGTTTTCAAGGTCCTCTACTTCCAAGTCAACGAGGTTATGATGAAAGTTAAGGTTCTAGAAAAGAAGACGAGATACCGAGGATAGATGAAATAAGAGAATTTCTAACTGTCACAAGATATTTATTTTGAATCACCCATTTTCTTACCTCTTGGATCTCTATAGGATCAACACCTCATACTCATTGATGGACTACCTCGAAAGTTTTTATGCTTGGGAACAACAATAGAAGACGTGATTTGGGTACAAGCAACTTTCTAGAGCTATTGTTGAGGTGTTGCCTATGTCTTTAAGCAAACACACGCATATCATTTTCAATATACAAAGGGGTGATAAAAGGCCATTTCAAACTCAATCCAAAAAACTGCACATTCCTCTTCTAATTATCTTTTCTCATCCACCATGTCATTGGCTATCTGTAATGCATCTAAAAATTTGTCTCCCTCAACAAAAGCACCTTAGGAGATATGAATAGCTTCATGAAGAACTCCTAAATAAGGCCAAATAAGACTTTGGCTACAAACTAATAAACTTTGCCTCCCCTTAACAAAATCTAACTCTTTCTCATGACCTCATCAAATAATCTTTAGCACTATCATCACCATCACTATTAGGGACCATATCCACCCATTCTTCTTCTACTCCATCAATTCCAACAACTTTTTTCTTTTATCTATCAATAACAAAATAATGATTATATATGAGCCCTTCAAGAGGTGGAAAGACCTATTCAATGGGGTAGTCCAATGCATCCTTTCTAGACCGGTGTCAGATCATTCTCCTATCTTGTTGGATGGGGGTGGCTTGCGGAGAGGTCCTTCTCCCTTTAGATTCGAGAATATGTGGTTGAAAGAGAAAGGTTTCAAAGATCTGTTAAACAGTTGGTGGATGGGTTTCAGTTTTAGGGGTTCTCATAATTTCATTATGGCAGAGAAACTGAAGAGTTTGAAGGCTAACTTGAAAAAACGGAACAAAGAGGAGTTTGGGAATGTGACTGTAAGGAAAAATTTGGCCCTTTCTCAAGTGAGCTTCTAGGATGCTCAGCAAAGGATGGGTGCCTTATCTCAAGAAGAGGTGGTTGTAAGGGAGGGAGCAAGGGGAGAGTTCCATAAATGGGCTCTTATGGAAGAGACTAGTTGGAGGCAGAAATCTAGGGAGGTGTGGTTGAAGGAAGGAAGGCGATAGAAACACCAATTTTTTTCATAGAATGGTAAATGCAAACAAGAAAGGGAACACTCTAGCTAGATTGATGGGGTGTGGTTAACGAAAGAGGTGGTGATTAAAGAAGGAATTGTTCGAGCCTTTCATAACCTCCTTTTGGAACAAGGGGAGTGGCGTCCTTCCATTAGAAATATGATGTTTCAAACCTTAGATGTCCAAGATGCAGAAAAGCTGAAAGTGCCATTTCAAGAAGAAGTGCTTGCTGCCCTTTCAGATTTAAAAGGGAACAAAGCTCCCGGACCGGACAGGTTCTCATTGGTTTATTGGTAATTTAGATGAGACTTTGTTAAAGATTAGATAATGGGTTTTTTTAATGGCTTTCATGATCAGCCCAAATTTGCAAGAAGCCTTAATGTGACCTTCCTAGTGCCGGTTCCTAAGAAAGGGGGGCAGAAAATCTTAAAGATTTTTGGCTTATTAGCTTGGTGGGCAGACTTTATAAGATATTGGCTAAAGTGTTGGCTAATAGGCTTACAAAAGTGGTGTGCAAAGTGGTCTCCAAGTTTCAAAATGCTTTTGTGGAGGGTAGGCAAATTCTAGATGCGGTGCTTCTAGCAAATGAAGCTATTAACTCTATGATGAAAAGCAACAATTGTGAAGTGTTGTATAAACTTGATATAAAGAAGGCCTATGATCATGCGAATTGAGAGTTCTTGCTATCGGTCTTGGACATTATTGGATTTGGGCAAAAGTGGATAAGTTAGATTAGATGGTGTATCTCAACAACAAGTTTCTCAATTCTTGTTAAAGGCTCTCCTTTAGGTTTCTTCCAAAGCTCTAGGGGGTTGAGACAGGTTAAGGCAGGAAGACCCACTCTCACCGTATCTTTTTGTTCTAGTAATGGAAGCGCTTAGTTGTCTTCTCAATAAGGCTAGGGAGGGTGGTTACGTGTCTGATTTCAAGGTGAATGGCAGGAGCAGTGGGGTTTTGGAAATCTCCCATTTGTTATTTGTTGATGATACTTTGGTTTTTTGTAAGGCCACCAACACTCACATGAACTACCAAAATTGGCTACTTATGTGGTTTGAAGCCATTTCGGGCTTAAGGATAAATCTTAGCAAGAGTGAACTAATTCCAATAGGGAGGGTGGATAACTTGGAAGATTTGGCTTTTGTTGTAAAGAGTGAGCTCTTCCAACCACCTAATTAGGCCTTCCCCTTGGTGCCCCCACAAATTCTTTGGCAGTATGGGATGGGGTGGAAGAGAGGCTTCGTGAAAGGCTGGCTTTGTGGAAAAAACAATATATTTCCAAAGGGGAGAGGCTTATTTTGATTCATAACACTTTATTTAGCTTACCCATCTACTTTATGTTTTTTCCAAATGCCGAGGAGTGTTTGGATAAGGTTGGAACAAATTCAAAACGATTTCTTATGGGGAGGAGGGCATTCAAAAGAAAAGTCTCACTTAGTGAATTAGGCCATTGTTTGTGCAGACAAGAAGGATGGGGGATTGGGAGTTAGGCGGCTTGACTCACTCAACAAGGCTCTTCTTAGCAAGTGGATTTGACGGTATGCAACAGAAAGAGAGGCTCTATGGAAGCAATTCATAAAGGGCAAGTATGGGGATATTGAAGATGGATGGTGTTCAAAGGAAGTAAGTGAGAGGTATAGGATTGGGCTTTGGAAAGCCATAAGGAAGTTATGGGCAATGTTTGTCACTAAAGTCTCCTTTTCTGTGGGTGAGGGAAAGAGGGTTAAGTTCTGGAAAGATAGGTGGTGTGGCAATGAGCCATCGTGTGATTCTTTCCCCTCCTTATATGGCTTAGCTAGCTCAAAGGAGGCGTGGGTGGCGAATATGTGGGACCAGTCTCTTGGTAGTAGTGGTTGTTGGACTCCTAATTCTCAAGGAATCTAAATGATTGGGAGATTGTGGAACAGCTCCTATTGAGGCTTAAGGATAAGATGGTGATTGGGGGAGGAGAGGATAAGGTGCTCTAGCTAGAGACAGAGTGGTTTTTTCTCTGTGAAGTCCTTTTTCTCTTGCCTTCAAACTAGGAGTTTTGACCCCTTCCCAAAAGTTGTGGTGTGAAACTCTTGGGTTCCACCTAGGGTGTGTGTTTTTACGTGAGAGGCTTCATGGGGTAAAGTTTTGACTCTAAATATTCTCTAGAGAAGAAGGTGGTCCTTGGCAAGCAGATGCTTCCTTTGCCATCTTCAAGAGAAGTCGATTGGCCACATTTTGCTTCACTGTAGTGTAGCAAGGGCCTTGTGACAACTTTTGTTTACTCTCTTTAGTGTTTCTTGGGTGTTGTCTTCTTCTGTAAGGAAGACTTTGTTGGCTTAGCATGGTTCTTATGTTAGGGGGAAGCAAAAGAAAGCGTGGGGAGCAGCCCCTTTGTGTCTTTTTTGGACAATTTGGAAGGAGAGAAATAGAAGGTCGTTCGAGAATGAGGAGCTCTCCATCCTAAGGCTGAAAAACTTATTCCTTCGTAACTTGTCTCCTTGGTCTAAGATGTATATAGTTGTAGGCCCTATGTCCCTTTATGACTTTATTGATTGGTTGGGTCCTCACTCTCACTAAGGGAGGGAATAGTTTTTTGTTTCCCTCTTCTTTTTTGGCCATCTTTTGGTGGTCCTTGTATACATCCTATGTACTTTGGTGCGCTTCTTTTTTAGCGCTTTTAATGTATCTCTTGTTTACCTATCAATATATATATATATATTTGATAGGAAACGACAAAGAGATATATTGATAGAAATAATAAGTACAAGAGAAAGATGAGGAATCCTCCCACCAAAGAAAAGTTAAACAACAAGAATCTACAACGTAAAAACAAACAAACTCTCTAGGTTAGACCATCCCATTGGAGCTACACACCGCTATCCAATCTAGTTGTAACACATTAAGGGGAATGCCCTTAAAAACCATGGAACAGAATGCCCAAAGAGAAGCTAGGAAGTGAATGGAATCCCAAAGATTCTTTGAATTCCTTGCTTTATCCTCAAATATCCTCACATTTCTTTCCCGCCACACAACCCCAATTAAAGAAATGCACACAGCTTGCCACAAAACTATCCCTCTCTTGGATAATCCAAAACCTTTATAATTGATGGACATCATGTCGAAGATGCTCATCGGGAGAACCCAATCCATCTTGGCTAACTGAAATAATTTGTGCCACAACCCCATCGTCAAAGAACAATGTAGGAAAAGATGATCTGCTAATTCACCATGCTTCATACACAACTTACAAATGTCAAGACTAAGAGCTTTGTAGGGTCCTTTCAATTGTAGCAAGTCATTAGTATTTACCTTCTTGTGAGCCACTAACCAGACAAAGGACTTGACTTTAAAAGGGACTTGAGAATTCCAAACAAACTTAGTAGGGAAAACTGGAGAAGAATCGAGAAATTGGGACAAGGCTAGAAAAAAAGACTTGACTGTAAAAAGCCCTGAAGAAGATAAAGACCATGATCTCGCATCCGAAACCGATGGGGATAAATGCAAACAGTCAAGTGACCGCATGAGGCTTTCTAAATCTTCTATCTCAGAATTGGAAAATTTATGACGGAAATTAAAGTTCCAAGAGAAAGGGTGAACAGAACTGAGAATTGAAAATTTAGGAATATTTTTATCCGTGACTACTTTAAATAGTCTTGGATATTAGGAATCTAAAGGTTGGTCCCCCCACCACAAGTCTTCCCAAAACCGAATTCTTTCCCCATCTCCTACCACAAACCGAGTATACTTGGAAAAATCCTAAAAGACTTGTGCAATAGCCTTCCAAGGACAACGATGTGACCATCTGACTATAGAGTTGGCATCCCAACCATTGGAATGTGTCTCATAAAAGCTTAAAATGACCTGATGCCATAGAGCTGAACTCTCCCTAGGGTACCTCCACAACCACTTCCCTAAGAGAGCGAGATTCCTTAGAGAAATCTTCCCAAATCACAATCCCCCTTTTACCTTCGGATTACACACTACATCCCAACTAACAAGATGATCTCTTTTACCTTCCCCAACCCTTGACCATAGGAAATCCCTTTGCACTCTCTCAATTTTTGCAGCCATTGAAGCGGGAATTTTAAACAAGGAGAGAAAGTAGCTAGGAATGATATATATATGAGGCCAACCATTACAACAACCAACAAATCCTTTCCTTTTATTCTCCATCTCTTTTTGCTCCCTCCATTTAAAGGGTTAATAGAAAGCCAACCAAGCCCTTATTTGGTAGAAAATCTAATCTTAGCTATAGTTTTAAAAAGCACAAGGTGCATTTTAGGCACAAAGTTATCCTATGGCCTACACATAAGGCACAACTCAAGGCATGTGCCTTAGTGAAGTAAGGTGCACCCTAAGTCACATATATAAATTTATATTATACAATAAATTATAGTATGCAAAAATTTGTTCCTAGTTTTCCAAAAAATATATAATGTAAAGAAATGAAATTGTTAACATGCAAACATTTGTCCATAATCCAAAATTCAAAAACATCTAAGTAGATAAATATATAAAATAAATAGCTTCATTTATTATAATAAATAGATAAATAAATAAAATAAAAATATTACATAATATATTCACTTCATTACCATAGTAAATTGATAACTCATTATCATAAATAAATAAATAAAGAAAAAAAATAACAATTAGATAAATAAGTAGTATTTGTCTATCACAACTTCATTATCATAATCAATAAATAATAGATAAATAAACCAATTAAATAAAAATATAAAAATACAAATTTAAATGCTTAAGAAAAGTCGTGAGTGCACTAATTAGACATATCGAGTAGTTGCAACTACCAATGTTAGCCAGCCAACCAGAGGTATGCACCTCACTTCTTTCTCTCTTCTTCTCTCCTCTTCTTCCCTAGTTCTTATTTCTCTCCTCTTCTCAATCTCTCCTCCTCTCTTCCTCCTTTTTTGTTTTTTTTCAAGCCTCGTCTTCTTCCTCTTCTTCTTTGGTTCTTCTTTCTCTTCCTTTATCAGTCTCTACTCTCTATCAAGCCCTAATTCTAGGTTTTTTTTAAAAGCCTTGTTAAAATGACATCAATTTAGGCTATTTTTAAGGAATAAATGGGCTCAAAAACAATGTCCTTTTGATCTTTTTTATAAAACTAGTTCAAAACAACGTTGTATTGGCCATAAGAGGAGCAAAAAAATAAAAACCTTGGTTAGGTGCCTTGGAAGTGCCTTATGCCTGGTTCCAATGTTTTAAAAGGCTATTAAAGCTTACACCTTGAGGCGAGGCTATGCAAATAAGAATTGAGGCTACAGCATTAGCATAAGGTAATCAAGGCTTAAGCCTCACCCGGTTGAGCCTACAACCTCCAAGCTATTGAGGCTTAAGGCTTTTTTACATATTTTATAAGATGTTCAATCCTCAATATTCAATGGATTGAATGAATTGTGCTTTTGTTAGGTTTTGGTATATATTTACAAGTTTTTTTCTTGAGTTTAAGACTAGGTTTAATGTGTACATAGATGGCTATTCAATGACTGATAAAATTTATTGATTGACTTAGCTCCAGGTAAGGAGAAGGAGCTTAATTTTTGTTTTATTTTTTTTTTTTGTTTTATTTTTTTTTTTTTTACTTGCCTATTGTTGCCTATTGTATACATCGTGTATATTTTGTTGTGCTCTTTTCTTAAGTATCATTAATATATATCTAGAGAAAAAAAAAAGAGTTGGATTAAACATTTATAAAGGGCTTAGTTAGCTACCAATTAATCCTTTAAACGAAGATGGAATAAAGGGATTAGGAAGAAGAAAGATAGCGATAACTGATGGATGAAGAAGAAAAATGCTCATCCACTAACATTAATTTTTTTTTTATAGGAAACGACAAAGGAATATATTGATAAAAAGGAAATACAAGAGAAGGATGAGGAATCCTCCCACCAAAGAAAAACAAAATTACAAGGAATCAAATATAAGAAAATACAAAGTAAAAACAAGCAATCACTCTAATTAGACCAACCCATTGGGATTACACACCGCTAACCAATCAAGTTGTAACACGTTAAGAGAAATCCCCTTAAAAACCTTAGAACAAAAAGCCCAAAGAGAAGCAAGAAATCGAATAGAATCCCAAAGATTCTCTTAATTCCTTGCTTTATCCTCAAAAATCCTTGCATTTCTTTCCCGCCACACCACCCAAATTAAAGCAATGCACGTGGTTTGCCATAAAACAATTCCTCTCTTAGAAGATCCAAAACCATTAAAATTAGTAGATAACATGTCAAAGATGCTCCTTGGGGGGACCCAATCCATCTTTGCTAATTGAAATAATCTATGCCACAACCCCATTGTCAAAGAGCAATGGAGAAAAAGATGATCTACTATTTCTCCATGCTTCATGCACAACTTACAAATGTCAGGACTAAGTGCTTTGTAGGGTCTTCTCAACTGTAGCAAGTCATTAGTATTAACCTTCTTGTGAGCCACCAACCAGACAAAGGACTTGACTTTGAAGGGGACTTGAGAATTCCAAACGAACTTAGTAGGGAAAATTGGAGGCGAATCAGAGAATTGAGATAAGGCAAGAAAGAAATATTTGACTGTAAAAAGTCCTGAAGGAGATAAAGACCAGGATCTCATATCTGAAACCGAAGGTGATATATGTAGACGATCAAGAGATCGCATGAGACCTTCTAAATCTTCTATCTCAGAATCGGAAAGGTTTCGACGAAAGTTAAAGTTCCAAGAGAATGGGCGAGTAGATCCAAGAATTGAAGAAATAGGAGTATTTTTATCCGTGACTACTCTAAGTAGTCTTGGATATTGGACCCCCAAAGGTTGGTCCCCCCACCACAAGTCTTCCCAGAACAGAATTCTATCCCCATCTCTTACCACAAACCGAGTAAACTTGGAAAACTCTTGGGAGACTTGTGCAATAGCCTTCCAAGGACAACGATGTGACCATCTGACTATATTGTTGGCATCCCAACCATTGGAGTGTGATCCATAAATACTTAAAATAACCTGATGCCACAGAGTTGAACCCTCCCTAGGATATCTTCACAACCATTTCCCTAAGAAAGTGAAATTCCTTATAGAAATCTTTCCAAATCCCAATCCCCCTTTCGTCTTTGGATTACACACTACATCCCAGCTAACCAAATGATCACTTTTGCCTTTCCCAACCCCTGACCATAAAAAATCTCTTTGCAATCTCTCAATTTTTGCTGCCACTGAAGTGGGAATCTTAAACAAGGAGAGAAAGTAACATGGCATATGGGTGAGACAAGATTGAATGAGAGTTATCCTGCCTCCAAAAGATAAATACGCCTTTTGCCACCCATCTAATCTTCTCAAGATCCTCTCAATCACAGGATCCCAAAAACCACAAGCCTAGGGATTCCCTCCCAGAGGAAGACCCAAGTAGAGTATAGGCCACCCAGAAGCCTTGCAACTGAGCATCTCGGCCAACCTAGAAAGATGATTTTTTTCAAGATTAATGCCATAAATATTACTTTTGTCAAGGTTAACTTTCAGCCCAGAAATATGCCCAAACACTAGCAAAACACTCTTGAGGGTCAACATATCCTCTTCACGAGTGCTAGAAAAGAAGATGATATCATCTGCAAATTGTAAATGGGATACCCTTGTTCTGTTCCTACCCACCCTGAAACTGTCCAAGACATTTCTTTCCTCAGCTCTCAATAACATCCTACTCAATACATCTGCAACTATAGTGAACAAAAAAGGGGATAAAGGGTCTCCTTGTCTTAAACCTCTAGATGCCTTAACCCACACTTTAGCGTTTCCATTCACTAGGACTGCAAAAGATACCGAGGACAAACAGCCTCTCATCCATTTCCTCCATCTAGGACTAAACCCCTTCATCTCCAACACATGATCCAAAAAACCCCATCTCACATGGTCATAAGCCTTTTCAAAGTCAATTTTGAAGACAACTCCTTCCTCCCCTGATCGTCTTTTCTCATCCACTATCTCATTGGCTATGAGAACTGCATCCAAAATTTGTCTCCCTTGAACAAAAGCTCCTTGAGTAGAATGGATGGTTTCGTGAAGTACCCCTCTTAGACACCCTACTAACACTTTGGCTATTATCTTGTAAAGACTGGTGATCAAGCTAATAGGTCTATAGTCTGAGATTTTCTTTGACATACTTTTTTTGGGTAACAGGACTATGAAGGAAGCGTTAGTGCTTTGATTGATAATCTCGCTCCTGTGAAACTCTGCAAACACTCTCACTAAATCCTCCTTGATCACTTCCCAACAATCTTGAAACACTGCAATGGTAAAGCCATCAGGCTCCGGTGTCTTATCCCTATCCAATTGAAAAATAGCCTTAGAAATCTCTTCTTCAGTAAAAGGGGATTTCAACCTAGACACACTCTCACCAGATATAGGGGACCAATCTAGGCCTTCAACTCTCCAAGACTCTCCAAGAGGGCTCACGTAGAGCTTTTCAAAATACCTTAAGATCTCCTCTTTGATGCTCTCTGAATTATTCAACACTAGGCCTCTTTCATTCTCCAACACCTTGATAAATTTCCTATTTCGCATGCCATTAGCCACTTTATGAAAAAAAATTGAGTTACAATCCCCTTCCTTAACCCATTTCACCCTAACTTTTTGTCTCCAATGTATTTCTTCCCTCAAAATCAACTCCTCTAACTCCCCTTTTCTTAAAGCTCTCTAGGCTAAAAGTTCAGGGGAGAGACCCCCTTCTTGCTCCAAGGTATCAAAGTTAGCTAAATCAGACAGGATACTTTTTTTCCTTTCATTTAGCTCTCCAAAAGAAGCCTTATTCCACTCTTTCAATTTGGCCTTAACGAATTGTAATTTCCTCATGAACTTGTGACTTTCCCACCCATTTCCTTGAAACTCTCTCCACCAACTTCCAAAGCTCTCCTTAAAACTAGGATGTTGCAACCACATATTCTCAAACCTAAACGATGTTGGGCCCCACTTGAACGGATTGATTTCTAAGACTATCAGCCAATGATCTGATGTCCATCTTGGAAGAACTTCTTGAAGACTTTGAGGAAATAATTGTTCCCACTCATTTGAGTAAAGAAAACGATCTAATCTCTTGCATACGGGATGCTCTTGCATGTTTGACCAAGTGAATGGTGCACTCCTTAAAGGTGAATCTATCAATTCACAATCTCTTATAAAATCATCAAAGTCCTTCATGCTTGGGGTTAAACTAGAACCACCAATTTTTCTTAACTTCTCCTTATGACATTGAAATCGCCGCCCACACACCAACACGGAGAAGAAAGTCCAAAAATATCTGAAAGCTCCACCCAAAAATCCATCCTAAGTACTGAGTTGTTTGGGCCATAAACTGCAGATAACCATAATGATTCGCACCCATCCAATGCGAACTTGATTGAGACCGAAAAGGAACCTAATACTATCTCCTCACTATGCAATTTTTTAGAGTCCCAGATAATCAAAATCCCACCCAAAGCCCCACATGCCGGAAGGGCTGCCTATTCCTTATTTCTGGCTGTCCATGACCCACGAACCTTCTATCACACTCCGCCTTTTTTGTTTCCTGAATCATCACTACATCCGGCTTTTCTAATCTCATAAATCTTTAACCACCCTTCGCTTTTTCCTTGAACCCTATCCCCTAGTATTCCAACTGATTATCTTCATGTATAAAACTCACTGACCCTAATCTCCAATCCAATTCCAACAAGTCTCACAAACCTGTGGAGCATCTGCTCTTCCTCCTGGAATATACCTTAATATCCAGAGACTTTAAAACCTCACGCACTTTTACCATTTTTCTGAGGGGACAGTCCTTCTATTTGGAACTCACTCGAAGGGGAGCCCGCAATAACTCCCTGGTTAACTGTAACCAGGTTGGAGGCCTTAATAGGCGAAATTGGTTTAGGCAAAAGAGGATTGACACACTCGAACATCTGGTATGGAAAAGCAAGCTGGATCACCTCCATTACAAGATTAGGGATGTCAACAGAAGTTTGACCTATATAAGCATCGTCGTCTTTTTTGAAAAAAAAAAAATCGGAGTTTACTCGATTTTCCATAGGAAACTGAGATTGAAAGGCTGAACCGGGAAGAATGGGAACAGAAGGACTCAGAGAGGAATAAGTCAAACCACAAGAAGGGGGTATAGAAGACGAAGAGACTAAATAGATGATGACGAGATTACCTCCAAATTTTCCGCAACCTACAATCCACAATTCCCCATAAAGCTAGGCCCTTTACCTTTGATTTCTGGCGTAGAGAGCAAAACCATGACTGCTGAGCCACGAAGATCGGACCCCACTCGGTCCGAAAATCCTTCCCTGTCTTTGTCGGAGGAGAAGTTGTTCAGAGCCGCTTCATTTCTCGACAACGAAGCCCCTTCCCCCAAACTTTTCTTCCAAAACCTTGGAAATTGACGAGAAAAGAGAGGACTCGCACTAAATCCTCGTTTCGCCTTAAAATCGGCCCCTGAAGCCTCTTTCTTTGGGTCCTCTTTGCTGTCTACTTGGTTCTTTCCATGCAATAGGGGCTTGTTGCGACACCGGATTCCCTATCGGCACTCAGAGCTTGGGGGAAAGAAGGTTGACCACAGCTTCTTTGAACCGAACATCACCTTCTTCTTTGCGGAACTACTCGACTGAACCTCAAGAAGTCCAGTAGCTATTTTCCCCTTTCCCACTGCAGAAGGATCTTCTTACTTTCGTAACGACACCACTGTCTCAATTGGGTTTTTTTCTTCTAGGCTTAGGCCCAATCCCGGGGGCCTTTGGACTTGCAACCCACTTTTGCAAATTTTGGACCAGTCTTAGACAGTGATTGGGCCTTCCTCTCATAGGCCCGACAGCCCACAACGGCAATGGCCTCGTCCCCTCCGGCCCTATCTCCTCCCGCTTCCTCAGTCCCAACAAGCCCATCGACCGTCTTATTTGAATTCAAACAAGGCAGCGATGGAAGCTAACCACCCTTGCCACGTGTTCCCTCTGAGAGAAACACGGTCGTACCCCTTTCTCCCCCCTTCTTCATTCTGCTATCTTCCCCGACACAGTATCCCCGCCGTTGATCTGACTCTCTCCCCTCATCTTCCTCCACCTGTCCCCGAGTGAGATGCAAAAGCCTCCCGAGTCGGCTCACCCTTTACACTACCTCTCCGACCGTCTTCATCTCCAACCACTACGACGGCAACTGTAAACACCCAATCCCCGTCTGTCACCTCTAACAAGGCTGGGAGGACTGACCTATCCTTCATTGCAATTCTTAACCTCGCCTTGCTAAGATCGAACAACTTCAACGTTCGTCAATCAATTTCAGTTACTGTCCCTCATTGCTCCACAATTTTCTCCAGGTGTACCTCAGACCATAGATGAAATGGCAACCCCCGTAATTCGATCCAGCCTCCTCTGAACTTCCCCTCTATTTCCGAATTTTCCTTCGGCGACCACCTTCACAACTGGACTATATTCCTTTCCTCAACCCTTAAATTCCTCAAATCTTGGAGAAAGATAGCTTCCTCTGTTCTTTCAACGAAAAATACTCCTTTTCCACCTGAGATGGGTACAATTGTTACTACGCCTTTCTTCCCCAAGCTTCTCGCCACCGATCTTCCAACCTCAACCCAATTAACTCTATCATCATTGCTTTCACACACCACGGCTTGCGCCCACCTCCCAACTGGAACAAGACCACCTCCTCTTGGTCCTTCACCACTGACTGCTTGCGCATAGGACCGATGCAGAGAACCCACGTGATTGTGGGAACAACTTTCCCCTCTAAATTTCCTTCCTTTTTCGACTGCATTTGAAGAGGGGGCCACCAACATTGAAGACAACGCGCTTTTAATATTCTCCCATCCTCTGCCCTTCTTGCCCTCAGGAATAATCAAAACAGAAGATTTTCTGTTGGTAGTGGACTCCGAGATCCTTATGAACCTTCCGTGGTTGTTGAAGCCAACTTCCATCAGGTGGACACTGCATTTTCCCCTGAACTTTCTGTTGAAACCCAGGTGGCTCTTCATTTCGATGGCTTTCGTCAAATGTTCAATCATCCACCCAACTGCATCCTTTTCAAAACCTAAGACAAAAAGAGAGCCTCTACTGAGCTCTGTAATCGAGCACCAATTTCCTCCATGCTTGCCTTCCAACCTAACCAAGAAGGTCTTCCTCTCCACCAAGACCTTCAACGTCCTTACCATCTTTTTACTAAAAAACTTTTTTTTAAATAGAATCATACACTAACATTAATGTAAAAGATAATACAACAATTAGATATGATTATGATTCCATGGATGATCCTTACTAGTGGTAGTGATGCTGGAGTTAAAGCAAATTTGATAAAGCCATGAAAGAGAGTTGGATCATAAAAGAAAGAGAGGAACTTAATTAGAAATAGTTGATGATGACAAACAAATTAATTTTATTATTATGAATTATATGGTTTTCTTATTGTTCAATTTTTTTAAAAATTTTTATCTTCCTTTTCATTATTAATTATTTATTTCTTCCACCTCAAGGCTTACACCTCACCTAATTTGGACAAAAAAACCCCAAAACCGCCTTTAACGTTTAAAACACCTCCTAGCTCAAGGCACCCACCTTTTGCATCTAAGCCTCCCCTTTATGAATGTGTTGCACCTAACTTCAAGCGAGGCGCACACTAGCCAACATCATGCCACCTCCTACCTAGGTGTACCTTTCACAACTATGATCCTAGCCTTGGACCCAAGATAAAACCTATAAAAAACTAGACCAAAACCCCAACAAAAGCATAAAATCCATTAAAACCATTCATTGTTGACGCTTAAAACTCTTATAAAATATACATCAAACGTCTACAATAGCCTTGAACCCATTAAAACCTTTTGAATATTTAAGGCTTTCAATAGAATTAAGGTTGTAACCTTGAGGCTGTAAGCTTTAACAAGGTGAGGCTTAAGCATCAATTACCCTATAATAAGGCTATAACCTCTCAAGGCATGAGCCTCAATAACCTTATAAAATAATGGATTCATAATCTGCTAAGAGACTCAAACCAAATGAAGGAACTAAACATGCAATGCATAAGAAGCTAACTGACTCTTCAATGAAAAGACACAAGCTACAATGATTAGGGAGAACTAAACCTCCTATGCAAAGCAATCCACCATAAGTATCCTATCGAACATTGTCCGACACAAAGAAAGCAACCTCTAACGCAATTTAAGGCTCTTAACAAGGAAGATTAGTGATAGCAGAGTAGATCTACAAGACAACCCCTTCAATCTAGAAACTAATGCACCATCATAACAAACACAACTGCACCACCCTAAAATATATACACACTCACCCCAAAAAAAAAGAGGAAAAGATGCTAATATAAGCAAGCATTAATAACTCAAACTCTATGACGTCCACGATCTCCCAATTTTTAATTTTCTAACTAAATTTCAAGGAACATGAGTGAGGATCTCCAACTCAAGACTTGTAATGGCAAGTACCTTTCTACTTTCTACCATGGAATTTGTCATGGAAAATATTTCCTACCTTCTCATGGATGGAACATAAAGGATGCTTATCCTTTAAGGTTCTCTTAACAGAAATAAAATATGTTATTCACTACCAAGGAGAAAAAACCTCGTAAATCGTTTAAATTTTTTAACCACAATGAAGCTTTTCCTATCCAAAGAGTAAGGTCACAAAGGAAGGAAAAACCATGGATGTTCCACTCATTACAACTGCAGTAGTATAATATGAGAATATCCCTTTGCAAAAAGTTTGGTTCATAACAAAATCGTCAATGCTACTTACCAAGAAGAGCCACTGTTGAATGGAATAACAGATGAAGACCTAAACCACCATCAGAGAAGATCATCACCTTGTTACAACAAACAAAAATGCTTCCTCCTTGAGTAAGTAGCTTTTTCTTTTTTTTTAAGGGGGGAGGGGAGAAATTCAAGGGTTGATAAATGTCTCTCTACATGCTTTGAATAAAAGCCTCTTTTTCAATCCTTTTCAAGAAAGAATCACACATGTGTTTACATTTACACTTTGCTCTTAACAAAAGGCCTGAGGAAATAGATGGAATGGTATCTAATCCACAATCTACATCCCCAGCAAAAACCTGAAAGTTCCATTTCCAATAACACTATTTCTCAAGGCCAAGAGACATATAATAGTTGGAGATCAATTAGGCCGAAACAAAAGAAAGCAGTATCTGCAAATTGGAAGTGAGAAGCATAAGGAAACCCATAAGCAAAGAAGAAAAGGAAAATGCAAGACCATTGAATCTCATAATGCATTCTTTTTCTTTTTTTTACCAAACCTCAAACAATTAACATAAAAACCATGCTACTTAATACTCTAATACAAGGATAAAAAGACATAGAGAAAGGATATGTGGACTCAGGCCACTTGAACTGCCAAAGAAACCAATAGAAAAACTCTCAAATGGTATTAAAAATGAATGTCGGACATTTAACAAGCATTTCCTAACACATCAACTATAGAATATTTATCCATAGCACACTATCTATTATCTTACTTCGAATATTAAGGCACTTACCATAAGTATAATACAGAACTATTAAATATATAGGCGGGAGATGCAGTGTCCCAAGAGTTTTACTTCCTCCACATCTAGGCATTTATTCCTTCGATAATTTTATATTGATATTTTTCACATCATATTTGAAACGTAGTGCAAATTTAATGTAACTTCAAGAATAGATGAAGATCATCCCTAAAGAAAAAAGTCCTACATTTATAAACCAAAATGAACAGTTGTTCCCAATTTCTTAAGAATCTTATATCCATCAGTTTTGATTAGAATATTTCAGTCTGCTATTAGGATAACTTTCAAAAACATGTTGAACCTTACACAACATATAATAATCTGGAAAGAAGAAACCAATAGCAAACATAAGAAGAAACCAATAACTACAAAGTCCTTTCTTTAAACCTGGGTTGGTTGTGCTTCAGACGAAAAACAACAAAGCAAACCAACCTCGGAATATGATGCAAATGAGACATAAGGTGCATAAAAAAAATAAAAAATAAATAAATAAATAAAAAAGAAAAGGGAAGAAGAAGAAGAAGACAAGGAGCACTGAAAAAAAAAAGGAAGAAGAAAAAGTAGGGGCAAAATCAACAGTAAAAGCACCAAACAATAGCAGATTTTAACCCAACCTAACCTTAATAATCAGGTGCACCCTTTCCCAATCCCCAACCTAGGAGCTCACCCTGTCTAAGATGCATAATAGCAAAACATTTGTTCATCAACAGCAAGCTACTCTGTCAAGGTGTGTGTACTTTCACATACACAGATTCTGTGCAAGCAATATAGCCACAAAGGTGTCGGATGTCTTAAAAAAACTTCAGCATTGCCAATCCGCATATATTCATTTAGATGAAAAAAGTGATGAAAAAATATGGTTAATTCAAGTGAAATCTGTAGACAAAAAGTGGAATATATAACCCAAAGCCTAATGCTCCTTTTAGTGGCCTGCCAAAAAAAAAAAGGAAAAAAAAAAGCAAAGAAAAACAAAAAACCGCAGATTAAACGATTGTAGGACTTAAATTTTGCTTAATTTTCCTTCAATTTCTAAGCAACCAAGCAGAACCTAGGAAAAATTTAGACAAAAAAAGAAGTAAAAAATAACAAAAACCAAACCTCTAGGGCGTGTTTGTAACGCTGCGCTCTCCTGAGTTCTTTGGAGATGTTTCGAAGCTCAGAAATGTGAACTTGGTTGCCTTCACCCAACCATCTCTGAAGAACGTTCGTGACGCTTCGTTTGGGAAGTCTGAGCTTGAAGATCCTGCTCTTCAAATCATCGTTTTCAGGAGAATTCGGCGACTCTTCGAGTACTTCGCTTCTCAGAGTCCTTGAAGAGAGCAATCTGAAGGCGAACTTTTCGCTGATACATTGTCTATAGTTTACGAAAAGAGTTGTTGAATTAGAGAGACACTGGTAGAGATTCTGCATTGCTTGGTTGCTGAGAAGTCGGAGGAAAATGAAAGAAAATTAACTGAACTAAGCGGAATAGTGAAGCTATTAACAAATCCATCATTTTTCCCACTTTTTCTCGGCAGCCAAACGGTGGATATGGAAAATAGAGAGCGTTGCAGAGATTGATGCGCTTACCGTGTCAGACCAAGGAAGAGCGAACGAGTTCCCATTAACCCTTTCCGATTACCTGGGACTTTGTTTGGATTTATTGCCGGCGAATTTAACAGGTCTAAATAAAATAAAAGGGCAATTGAAGGAAGGACGCAAACAATGGTACAAGCAGGATTTCACGAAAATGCGGATGGAAATTGGATGCAAATTAACCCCCTATATAGGGCGAATTATGCAAACATGGCCTTTTTCAAACTATGGATGAAAAAATAAACTTAAAAAAAAAAATTCTCATTTCAGCATTGAAATAGTGTTTACTTAGCATTATTTCAAAATACCCTTACATGTGTTTTGGTCTTAAAATAAGACTATTTTGATCTTAAAGTACCTTTACTAATTGAACAAAACATATAAGGTAATGTAAGATATGACACTGATCGAGTGCATGAAATGTGATTGAATTTTAGGGGACTCGAATCCAACCAAAGGTTCATCATGCAGTTGAACCAACCACTAAGGCAAGCTTGCCCCTTTTTATATAAATTGTACCAAATATATATAAAATAGAAGTCATCATATAAACATAATATTAAAATAATATTTTAAAAAATAAATTAATTATAATTATTTTATAATTAAATGAAAATTTTTATTTAATTGATTACCAAAAATATAAAAATTATTGTGATAATTTTCTTCATAGTGGTTTTAATATCATCAATATATTAATTAAATATTAAAAATTATACATTTATCATCATTTATTTTATATCATTTAATACAATTGAATCAAATGAATTATAATTTAAATATATTTTGAAATTAGAGATATTATAATCAAATATCGCAATATTATTGTTTAATAATATTTGACATAATAAAATAGTAAATGTACACTTATAAATTCATATTTTTTATCGACGCATATAATATTATTATCAAATATGATAAATTATATCATACAAATATCAATTTTTTAAACAAAACAACTTTAAAATATCTATTATACTTCTAATTTTATTTTTAAGAGTTTTTTTCTTATATTTTTTTATAAGTTATGATTAATTTTAGGTCCACTAATATTTTGTGTCAAAATATCCGTCGATATATCTCTGATATATCTGATATATCTATAAAATGAAAGTACCGATATATCTGAAATTACCGATATTTTCATCCTAGTCATAAACATGCGCTTTTTAGGGTTCTCTTTTCATTCATATTTTAAAAACAGGGCATGTTTACGTAGTTCCCCTATATATATATATAATTTCTATTTTGCAAAACAATAAAACAACCTAAAAAATTATTTTAGATAATATTTATTTTTTAAAAAATATCATAATGTGATTAAAAAAAATATTCTAGGATGATATAATTTTCATATATATTAATTTGTATAATTTTTTTTTTTTTTTCTGTTTCTCTTCATTTCATTTCTCGTCATTGAGACACCATCTTAGATCCCATCGAAGCTAAATCGTTTGTTTGGTTTCTCATTATTTGGGACACCAACCTTGGTTCTATCTTAGTTAATTATTTGTTCCTTTGGTTTGTCTTCATTTGGACACCATCCTAGGTTCTATCTAACCTTATTTGTTTGTTCCATTGGCTTCTCGTCATTGGGTTTCTCGTCATTGGGACGTTATCCTAGGTTTTATTTAAGTTTATTCTTTGTTCTTTTGGCTTCTCTTCATTTGGACAACATCCTAAGTTTTATCTAAGTTTATTCTTTGTTCCTTTAGTTACTCATCATTGGAACGTCATCCTAGATCCCATCTAAGCTAAATCGTTTGTTCATTTGGTTTCTCATCATTGGGACACTAACCTAGGTTCTATCTAAGTTTATTCTTTGTTCCTTTGGTTTCTCTTCATTTGGACACCATCCTAGGTTCTATCTAAGTTTATTCTTTCTTCCTTAAGATTCTCTTCATTTGGATACCATTCCAAGTTCTATCTAAGTTTAATATTTGCTTCTTTGGACACCATCCTAGGTTCTATCTAAGTTTATTCTTTGTTCCTTTGGTTTCTCTTCATTGGGACACCATCCTACATCCTATCAAAGCTAAATTGTTTGTTAATTGGGTTTCTCATTATTGGGACACCAACCTAGGTTCTATCTAAGTTTATTCTGTTATTCATTGGTCCTTTGGTTTCTCTTCATTTAGACACCATCCTAGGTTCTATCTATGATAATTCTTTATTCCTTTGGTTTCTCATCAATGGGACGCCATCTTAGATCCCATTGAGGCTCAATCGTTTGTTCGTTTGGTTTCTCATCATTAGGACACTAACCTAGGTTCTATCTAAGTTTATTCTTTGTTTCTTTGATTTCTCTTCAATTTGACACCATCCTAGGTTCTATCTAACCATATTTGTTTGTTCTATTGGCTTCTCATCATTGGGTTTCTTGTCATTGGGACGCCATCCTATGTTATATCTAAGTTTATTCTTTATTTATTTGGTTTCTTTTCATTTAGACACCAACCTAGGTTCTAAGATTATTCTTTGTTCCTTTGATTTCTCTTCATTTGGTTTCTCGTCCTTGGGACACCATCCTAGATCCCATCTAAGCCAAATTGTTTGTTCGATTGGTTTATGATAATTGGGATACCAACCTGGGTTCTATCTAAGTTTATTCTTTGTTCCTTTGGTTTCTCTTCATTTGGTTTCTCGTCATTGGACACCATCCTACATCCCGTCTAAGTTAAATTGTTTGTTCATTGTGTTTCTCATCATTGGGACACTAACCTAGGTTCTGACTAAGTTTATTCTTTTTTTCTTTGGTTTATTTTCATTTGGATACCATCCTAGGTTCCATCTAAGTTTAATCTTTGTTCATTTGGACACAATCCTAGGTTCTATCTAAGTTTATTATTTGTTCCTTTGGTTTCTCTTCATTTCGTTTCTCAACATTAGGATGACATCCTATATCCCATCTAAGTTAAATTGTTTGTTCGTTGGGTTTCTCATCATTAGGACACCAACATAGGTTCTATCTAAGTTTATTCATTGTTCCTTTGGTTTTTGTTCATTTGGACACCATCCTCGGTTTTATCTAAGTTTATTCTTTCTTCCTTTGGATTCTCTTCATTTGGACACCATCCTAGGTTCTATTTAAGTTTATTCTTTGTTCCTTTCGTTTCTCTTCATTTGCTTTCTCATCATTGGGACACCATCCTAGATCACATTGAAGCTAAATTGTTTGTTTGTTTGGTTTCTCATCATTGGGACACCAACCTTGGTTCTATCTAAGTTTATTCTTTATTCTTTGGTTTCTCTTCATTTAGACACCATCCTAGGTTCTATCTTAGTTTATTCTTTGTTCCTTTGGTTTCTCTTCATTTGGGCACCATCCTAGGTTCTACCTAACCTTATTTGTTTGTTCCATTGGCTTCTCATTCTTGGGACGACATCCTAGGTTCTATCTAATTTTATTCTTTGTTCCTTTGGTTTCTCGTTATTGGGACGTCATCCTAGATCCCATCTAAACTAAATCGTTTGTTCGTTTGGTTTCTCATCATTTGGACACCAACCTAAGTTCTATCTAAGTTTATTCTTTGCTCCTTTGGTTTCTTTTCATTTGGACACCATCCTAGGTTCAATATAAGTTTATTTTTTGTTTCTTTGGTTTCTCTTCATTTGGTTTCTTGTCATTGGAATGCCATCCTAGATCCCATCAAGGCTAAATCGTTTGTTCGTGTGGTTTCTCATCATTGGGACGCCAACCTTGGTTCCATCTAAGTTTATTTTTTGTTCATTTAGTTTCTCTTCATTTGGACACCATCCTAGGTTCTAAGTTTATTCTTTGTTCATTTGGTTTCTCATCATTGGGACACCAACCTAGGTTCTATCTAAGTTTATTCTTTGTTCCTTTGGTTCCTCTTCATTTGAACACCATCCTAGGTTCTATCTAAGTTTATTCTTTGTTCCTTTAGTTTCTTTTCATTTGGTTTCTCGCTATTGGGATGCCATCCTAGATCCCAATGAGGCTAAATCGTTTGTTTGCTTGCTTTTTCATCCTTGTGACACCAACCTAGGTCCTATCTAAGTATATTCTTTGTTTCTTTGGTTTCTCTTCATTTTGACACCATCATAGGTACTATCTAACCTCATTTGTTTGTTCCATTGGCTTCTCATCATCAGGTTTCTTGTCATTGGGATGTCATCCTAGGTTCTATCTAAGTTTATTCTTATCCTAGGTTCTATCTAAGTTTATTCTTTCTTCCTTTGGTTTCTCTTTATTTTGACACCAACGTAGGTTCTAAGTTTATTCTTTGTTCCTTTGGTTTCTCCTCATTTGGACACCAACCTAGGTTCTAAGTTTATTCTTTGTTATTTTGGTTTCTCTTCATTTGGTTTCTCATCCTTGGGATGCCATTCTAGATCTCATCTAAGCTAAATCATTTGTTCGGTTAGTTTCTGATCATTGGGACACCAACCTAGGTTCTATCTAAGTTTATTCTTTGTTCCTTTTGTTTCTCTTAATTTGGTTTCTCGTCATTTGGACGCCATCCTACATCCCATATAAGCTAAATTGTTTGTTTGTTTGGTTTCTCAACATTGGGAGACCAACCTAGGTTTGGACAAAGTTTATTCTTTCTTTCTTTGGTCTCTTTTCATTTGGATGCCATCCTAGGTTTCATCTAAGTTTAATTTCCACGAGTTTTATTTTCATTATTATTTATTTAAGGAATTGGTTGTTGTCATTTGAGATTTTAAATTCCTTTTGGGACTCTTTATATGGGTTCGGTGGTTTTCCAGGCTCTCCCCCTCTGAGAGAAGGAGGAAACCATTTAGTTTGAAAATAAAAGTTTAAGGATAAGGAATATGAAAGATATCCCTATTTGGCATAGGTTTCCCAATTCAAATAATAAATAAAAGTTTTGGAAATTCTCAATATAAATAATTTATTTTAAGATAGTTACTAAAATTATCTTAAAGTCTCTCTACCAAAATATTAAGTGGAAGCGAGCCATAGGCAAGCCTATAGCCTCCAAGATCGAGCCCATCTTGATTTTGGGCCCATTACCATTCTAAAGATGGGTGACTTAAGGAACCAAGGACTATCCTAAAAGGACAAGACTATATATGTTTGTAGTGGGAGTGGTCAATCCTAAATATGGAACTCTTCACTTGGTAACATTGATGTTAAGGATCTTTGATACACACTTAATTTAGACATGAAGTGGTAGAATCATCTAAAGTGGTCTCACTTGCATGGGATAAGGGCTAAACATAAAGGTATATTGATCAATGCCTTAGGATAACTCTTAAAGTTTAAGGCAAGCTGATCAATTAGAGAGGGTCTCTACCCTAGTAATAAGAGTCATGACCTATCTAAAGTAGGCTTGATTCTTATGATACTAGGATACCTTGCAAAATGACATGTAGTTTGAGAGCACTACATTTTTGCTAAATTAATTACCAACTTGCCTTGAATGCTCAGTTTTTTTTTATTAATGCATGGAATTATTATATTTGTTACAAATATCATGTCTTTAACCTATCACCTATTATCTCTTATTTAAATTGGACCTAATTATAGACTAAAAATAATCTGGATATAGTATTAATTGCATAGAAGCTAATTTTGGTAGAGTTTGTTATTTCTTTTGAATAAACCTATCATAAAGTAAGAGAAGCATATCAAAGGTGGCATAAGATAGATTAGAAGACTAAGCCTCTCATACTTGGGTCTTTAGATAATGTGTTGCAAAAGCAACACATGTCTATTGCCATAGTCTATGATATTTTCTTTAAAGTTGCAAGGATTATTTGGTGATAAGGGCAAGTCAACTAAACAAGTTGCCCTTAAGACTATTATGAACTCTAGGATTCCTATTATCTTAGAGATCTTACCAAATTCCTTTGGGATGGGTAAGAAGATTCTTAAAGAGTCGAAGGGTGTTCATATGGAAGTTTAAGTTCTTCAGACTCTTCTACCAAGAACAAGAACAACAACACCAAATAAAGAAATTTCAATAAAAGGAATGAGAAAAGAAACTCATGGGCAATGATTCCTTTGTGACCTTTTAGTACACTAAAAAAGGAATGCTAAGAGTGCCTAAGGATAGGCAAGTACACATCATATTCTTATTGTTAAATAAATAGTGGTGGATTTCACCAATAGTAGTGGATAGATTCTAGGCCCACTATTTGTAGTTCTTTAAACTGTTTTCAACAAGTGAAGAGGTCACATGATGGAATTATACTTACCTTAACTTAAGTTGTAAGATTAGTTGTGTAATTTAGTGGGATGTATTACCTTTTTTATGTGAGACTCCATTATCACTTTGCCAAGTAATGAGAATAGTCAAATTTCACTAAAAGAAAGAACCTAGCACTAATCAAACATTTGACTTCTAATGCCTAGGTCATATTATTCTAAATAGGATCCAAAACCTAATTAAGTTTGGACCTTCTTATTCTAGAAGATCTTTTAGTCTACGAATCTTATATAGATGGTAAAATGACCAAGAGGCCTCTTTATTTTTAAAGGACATGGAACCAAGGAATGTTTGAAGTTAGTGCATACTCATGTGTATGAACCTTTTTGTGTTTATATATGGAAAGTATGAGTATTTGATCATTTTATTGATAAATACTATGGGTTTTGATAAGTAGATAGGAAATATGATGCCTTAGATAAATTCATTGAATTTAAGGCGAAATTAGATAACCTATTGGGTAAATATATTAAGGCACTTTAATTAGATCAACGTGGTTTGTCTAGTAGGTTTGATTCTTTCCATATGGAGCATGAGATCATATCCCAATTGTGCGCACCAAGGACTCCATTTCAAAATAGAGTAATGGGAAGAAGATATTGAACTTTGATAGACAAAGTGAGATTGGTGATTGGTTTCTCATTACTTCCCATATTCTTTGGGAAAATATCTTAACGATTGTGTAATGCCTCTTTTTCTAAAGAGGTGTATCAGTTTATACGATATCCAAAAGGATTTTGGGATGATTACTTTATAGTCAGGATTATCAAAAGGTGTTTGTTGCTATAAATACCAATTTTTTTATGAAGACTATATGATATGTAATAAGATAAACAATGATATAGATTAGAGAATACTAGAAGATAGTCCCACTATACACAAGATACTACGGATCCAGTACCAACTATTCCCATTTCTAGTACATTGATGTCTCATCGTAGTGGTAGGGTTGTTAAACAACCAAACTGATTCATGTATTGAGGAGAATCTTTCAAGGTCATTTTAAAGGAACATGAGATCAATCCCATAGATTACGATGAAGCAATAAGCGATGTGGATGCACATCTTTGGAAAAAGGCTATGGAGGCGGAGTTAGAATCTTTGTGATTATAATGTAGTATGGGTTCTTGTAGAAGCACCTGAAGAGATAAAACCCATAGGTGTAGGTTAGTTTACAAGAGGAACAAAGGAGTAGATGGAAAAGTTGAGATTTATGTGGCTAGGTTGTAGCTAAAGGTTATAGTTTAAAACATTGTTTCAAATATAGGAAACCTTTTCACTAGTAGCCATATTTAGATCCATCATATTACTCTTACCTATTGCAGTGTATCTCATTTATGAGATATTACAATAGGATGTCAAGATCGTGTTCTTAAATGATTATCTTGATATTAGCATCTATATGATGTAACCATATATTTTCATAGCAAAGGGCCTTGTGTGTATAAGAAATTATAGGGAAGCATGGTGGTGTTCTAGGATCTTGTAGGTAGATAACGATCTACTCATTTAGAATGATGTAGGGATATTGTCATTAGTCAAGATCTGGATGTCTACTCGGTTCTAGATGGAAATCTATAAGGGGCGCAATATATTCTTGAGTTTAAAGTCCTTAGGGATTATAGGAATAGGAAAATTTTATTATGTTAAGCATATACTCAAGTATCTTTTGAGAACTGGGGATTATGTGCTTGTGCTCCAAAGTGTTGAGATAGTTTAAAGGGTGACGTGATGGTTGACAATATACCTTCTATGGAACACCTGGTGGATCCCTTCACTAAGACATTGACAAAGAGGTCTTTATTGGTTATAAGGATAGCATAGGTTTCAAATGAGTATCTAGCATGCTTTATAGGCATGATGCTTTGAGGGCTAGTGGGAAAATGTTAGGATAGAGCCCTTAAAAGCATAACATGATGTAATAAATTTGGAATTTGTCATTTATTTAATGATGTTCCAATTTCACTTTTATCTATCCTTATTCCACGTATTATACTTTATGAGCATTTTTGCCCACATGTTTTGCATTGTACGTGAATTAGGTGCATTAGGAGTTGCACAAAAGATCTAAGTCATGAGTTCCTTGCAAATAGATGAATTGTTCACAACCAGTTCATGGGTCTAGGAAACCCATTAAAGGTTGTAGTGCACCACCTCTTAATTGGAGGGATGGTTGGTTTTGGCTATCAGGATGAGTTTCCCATGGTGATTGTACTGGTGTGTATGGTTACACATTGGATAGGACCTACGGTGAGTCATGACTTAAGGCTATCAAGTAGTCATGACCTCACCAAGCTGCTTCATTGTGTTGTCTCTCAACCTTGAGAGAATATTGAGCTTGTGGTAAAGTTAACAGTGGCTTTGACCTATGGGTGAGATCATAAGCTGATCGTATATTCCCTATGGATTGGGTCACTATTGATGGAAGTCGATAGCAATAGCTATTCTCAATAAAGGCACTATGATATCTCATGGGATTGAAATAGTGTGTCATCTTAGGTGATCCTAACGAGGTGTGCTCATGGAAACTATGGCCATAGTAGTTCCTTAAGTAGAACTTGACATATGCTCTTTGAGAGCTAATACATGTTAGTTGAATACACAATATGAGGATCTATAACTCATGGATAATAGAGGTAGTCTTGAAAGGTTGATAGCTTTCACCTTGTTAGACTATGGACACTAGTTCATGGGGAGACTAAACACGATGGATAGCAGGTCATGGACCAGAGCACTTAATGTCTTGTTGTTATTTCCATAAGATACTAAAGTTTAGTTGATTCTCTGTAATTGGATTTTAAGGGAGCCAATATTCCTAAGGGTCCCAAGCTCACCAATAGCCATGTATCAAAGCCATGGTGAGGACAAGCATTGATAGCTTCCATGTATCTGTCCCAACACTCATAGAATTTCTCATTCTCCTTAGCTGAGAAGTTTGAAATTTGCCTTTTCAAGCTATTGGTCCTATGAGTAGGGAAAAATTTCTTAAGAAATTCAGCTTGCAAATCAGTCCAAGTTCAGATATTCCTTGGCCTTAAAGAATTAAGCCAAATCTTGGCCTTATCCTTTAAAGTGAAAGAAAATAGCTTTAGCCTCATCAAGTCGATTGAAGCTCCTCCCTCTTGGAATGTATTACAAACATCTTCAAATTCTTTGATATGCGCGTAGGGATTCTCACTTTCTATCCCATGGAAAGTAGGTAGAAGTGGCACAATATGCTATCTAATTACTAGCTGCTCTATAGGAGGCACTATGCATGATGGTGCACTCATATGAGGTGCATGTGGTCCCTCATTGATCTGAATGCATTGGGATTGTCCTGCTGACCATGGTGACTATGCTGATCTTCAGGTGTAACTTCCATGATGTTCAAACACAATTCCAACTCTGTTTCATGAGGTGTTTCAATTTTCACAAGTCTTCATCCACTGTCTCGTATCTAATATGGCATACACAACTAGTAACAACTGTAACAAAAAAAACAAAGAAACAAAAGAAAACAAAAGAATACTACAAAAAACTAAGATTAACTAAAAACTAAATTAAAAGATAGGCTAAAATATTAACAAGTAAAAGAAACAATTGAAAAGAGTTAGTAAATGAAAAGAAAAATCACCAAACTTGTGATGAAGATCACAAGTGTTTTGGAAAAGGTTATATCACTGTAAAGTTGGCACCATCCCCGGCAATGGTGCCATTTGATTCGTGCCCAGCTGGTGTATGCCCTGTTGATTAGTGTTCAATCAACTGGTGTACTCTAATTTCGGTCCTCAAACGAGAGTAATCAACAACATTTATAAACCTATTTCACCATAAACTAGGGTAGCATTAGCTAGCATAGCATAGTGGCTCTAGGATTGTCCACAGGGATGGGTTTTCAAATTACAACTGATATTAGTTCAAACTGAATTGGTGCTTTTTCTTTTCAAGGTTAGCTTTAAAAGAAAACATAAATATGTTTGAAAAGATTGGTTTTAAGTGAAACCAAAAATAAAGTAATTGAAATTACTTACAAAGAAAAGTGCTTCTTGGAGTTTTAAATCACTAAGCTCAGGTTCCTTATACAAAAATGGAGATTCCGGTCACTTGGATCTTTTCCTCGCATTGGGGATTTAACATATAGTTATTTCCCAAACCGGTGTGGTACAGATGCTTCCCTTTAATGGGTTCAAACACTAAATCCCTATCACTGAATCATCTTGCAATGGTTCATACCTCTCACCTAGTATTGACCATTCAGGTTGATCCTTAACCTTGGATTACCCGTCAAAAGCTCGCAAGAGATAACTAATGGATGTCTCCTGGGAGTCCAAAAGCTTACCAAGTGTTGGCTATTCTAGATAATCCTACCTTTAAACCACCTCCTAGAGGCTTGTAAGAGATGAACTAGTGTATTTCAATGGACGGAGACCACTTGCCTTACCAAGTGTTTGCCCAGATGATTTTAAGGAATTTTAAGTTAACTAAAAAGATAAAAACCATTAAATGGTCACACTTTCTTTTCTATTAAAAACTGAAACAACGAAACTTCCACTTTTGCATTTGGAACCTTACCCAGCTTCCTTCACTCTAAGAAACAAAAAGCCTAGCCACTCATCCTCTGGGAAAACATCCTTAGAGTTTGATTTGCTAGAAATAAAAATAATGAGAAAATAAAATGAGAAGGTAAGGTAGAGCAAAACTCTATGTATTACATTCTGAAAAACTACACAAAGTGTCGTCTCTGAGAAAAACTCCTAAGCGATCTTTTAAAAGAAAATTACAATAGATTATATAGAGAGGCTATTCACCCCTCCTGCTAACTTCCCAACCAAGAAAACTTGTCATTGGTGGGTTACAAGGAGAAAATAGGGATTTACACACAAATATCTGAAGATAAATATCAAACGGAGTCGGTGCGCAAATATCTCAAATTACAGGTGGATTTCGCAAGTTCAAACTCAACTTGCAAAAATTTCACAGGTTGAAATTATCCATTTCGTAAGTTGCGAAATTGTCCTGCAACTTATCAGCTCTCTATCCTGCAGCGATTCATTTCCTCTTCCTATTTCGCAAGTTGCGAAAATTTCGCAAGTTGGATTCCACAACCTGCGAAATTGCTGGATGGTTGATTTCTTCTGTGATTTTCTTCCTTGCATCCTCGTTTGGCTTTGGAAAAGGGTTATGAAGCTCCAAATCTTAGTTTCTTCATGAATTTGAGCTCCAACTTGCTTTGCCATGAACTATACAAAGATCTCCCTCATTCTTGGATTGCTTTGGTGATAAAAAAGCTACTAAAAACACCAAAACTTAACACAATTTGATTAGAAACGATTGCAAGGGTCCTTAACATGCCAATTGAGTTAAAAGGTAATAACTACTACTCAAAAGTGTTTAAAAGAGTTAATTACAAGCTATAAAATAACACTTTTTGAGTAGTAATCAAATAGCTCAAAGTTATGGTTGACATAAATGACTCTAGGTTCTGAGCTTAAGGCTTTAGATTTTATGAAAAACTCAGGGTTGTGGATGACATGAACGACTTTGGGTCTTGAGCTCAAGCCTCTAGATACTATAAACAACTCAGGGTTGTGGATGACATTAAAGACTCTGGGAAATGAGCACAAGCCTCTAGATACTATGAGCAAGTCATGGCTGTGGTTGATATGAAAGACTCCGAACCGTGAACTTAGGGCTGTAGATGCTAGGAATAACTCAGGGTTGTGATTGACATGAACGACTCTAGGTTATGAGATCAGGGCTTTAGATGCTATGAACAATTCTGGCTGTGTATGATGTGAATGACTCCCAGTCATGAGCTTAAGCCTTTAGATACTATGAACAACTTAAGGCTATGGTTAACTTGAAAGACTCTGAGTTAGGAACTTAGGGCTCTGGATGCTATGAACAACTCAGGCCTATGGTTGACATTAATGATTTTGGGTCTTGAGCTCAAGGCTCTAGATGTTATGAACAACTTAGGGCTGTGGTTTACATGAACAACTTTGGGTCGTGAGCTTAGGGGTCTAGATGTTATGAACAATTCAGGCCTATGGATGACATGGATGACTCTGATTCATGAGCTCAAGCCTCTAGATACTATGAATAGCTCAGGGCTATGGTTGACATGAAAAAGTTTAAGTTGTGAGCTTAGGGCTTTAGATGCTATGCATAACTCAGGGTTGTCGATGACATCAAAGGCTCTTGGTTGTGAGCTTAGGGCTCTAGACTCTATGAATAGCTCTAGGGTGTGCATGACATGAACGAGTCTGAGTTGTGAGCTCAAGGCTCTAAATACCATGAACAACTCAAGGCTATGGTTGACATGAATGATTCTAGGTCGTGAACTCAAGACTCTAGATGTTGTAAAGAGCTTAGGGTTGTGGATGACATAAGCTACTCTAGGTCGTGAGCTCAGAGATTTGGATGCTATGAACAACTCAGTGTTGTTGATGCTATAAACTATTTAGGGTTATGGATGATATGAACGATTCTATGTCATGAGCTCAAGACTCTAGATGCTATGAACAACTTAGGGCTATGGATGACATGGATGACGTTGAGTCATGAGTTCAAGGCTTTAGATGTTATGAACAACTCTTGACATGAATGACTACGAGTTGTGAGCTCAAGGCTCTAAATGGTGTGAACAAATCAAGGTTGTGAATGACATGAATGACACTAGGTCATGAGCTCAGGGCTTTAGATATTATGAACAACTCAGCGTTGTGGTCCACATGAACGACTCTCGATTGTGAGGTCAAGGCTCTAGAAGCTATGAACAACTCAGAGTTGTGGATGATATGAATGACTTGGGATCCCATGAGCTTAGGCCTCTAATGCTATGAACCGCTCAAGGTTATGGATGACATGAACGTCTCTGGGTCATGAGCTAAGGGGTTTAGATACTATGAACAACTCAAGGGTGTAGATGAGATAAACTACTTTGGGTTGTGAGCTCAGGGCTCTTGATGTTATGAACAAGTTATGGTGCAGAGATTGAGAGAATAAATCTTGTTGATGATAAAAACTCTGAAGGAATTTTGAGATAATGGTATTGACCCACTAGTGGTGTTACTTTATCAAACGGGCCATTGCATGGGAGATACATGGAAGTGCTGAAACCAATCAAGATTCAAAAATCCAAACTAGCCTCCTTCCAACTCTTTTCCATCCTTCCCACTTCTGCATCTGTGCATGACCCCCTTCGACATGTAATCCCAAAGGCCACGTGCCTCACCCCTTATTCTTCATCCTTGCTTTTGAAATTTGATTTTTTTAAAATCCAATTTTCAAATAATGTGAATCCCTTAACCTTTTTTTATTCTTGCTTAGAATTTTAGGTCACTAAAAATCTCAATTTTAATAAATTTGTTGTCATTTTTCTTTTCAACAAGCATATTTTACATAATTTCTTTCATTTTTAATAATTTTTTTATTTTCATGTTTTTAAAAAGCTTGAATAAAATTCTATAACATCAAGTAATGGAATTTATGGAGTTAATTCATGCTAAAATAAATTGGGCATTGGTAGGGCCTAACATATGAGACATTCGCCATTTGATTGTTATTGCTAATTGTTATGCCAATTGAATAATTGATTTTTGTCCTACTCTAGGACATGCATGCGATTATTTTGCACTTGTCTACTAACCCTATTTCTATGATAGCGCATTATTGATTCCCTGCTCAAGTACACATCCTACTTTCTCTCATGTGTTTGATCACTTTCTATTGCATATTTTAGTTATAGTACACCCTTGATTACTATTTGGTATCCACGTTTAATTAATCAATTGTCACACTTGCCCCAACTTCATTAGTGGAGACCCATCACTTTTACGGTCTTAGAGGGGTGATATAACTTATCACCATACCTTCCCAATAGGTAACCTAACCTTTGAACTTGACTCGATTTTTTGCAGACCTTTTTTCTTTTGAGAGTCACATTTAGGGTTTTTCTTTCTTATTTTATTTTTCCCTTTAAAAATAAAACAAAAATAAGTGGCGACTCCAAAAACAATTTTAAAAAAAATCAAAATTTCAAATTAAAAGGCGAGTCTCACCATTTGAGTGAGGAACACATGTAAGAAATGTGAGGTCCACAATGATATGAACGACTCAAGATCCTGTGAGCTCAAGCCTCTAGGTCCTATAAACTACTCAGGGCTATGGATGATATGAATGATTCTTGGTCATGAGCCTAAGGCTCAAAATGTTATGAATAACTCACAGTTGTGGATGATATGGACAACTAAAGGTCATGATCTTAGGGCTTTAGATGCTATGACCAACTTAGGGTGATGGTTGACATGAATGACTCCGGGTCCTGACCTCAAGGCTTTAGATGCGGTGAACAACTAAGGGTTATGGATGACATGAACGACTCTAGGTCATGAGCTTAGGGCTCTAGATGTTAAGAACAACTTAGGGTTGTGGATGACATGAATGACTCCAGGTTGTGTGCTCAAGACTGTGCTTGATTTTAACGACTACGGGACATGAGCTCAAGGCTCTAAATGCTATGAAAATCTTAGGACTGTGGATGACATGAACGAGTCCGAGTCAGGAGCTCAAGGCTCTAAATGCTATGAACACCTTAGGGTTATGGTTGATGTGACCGACTCCAGGTCGTGACCTCAGGGCTCTAGATGTTATGAACAACTTAGGGCTATCATTGACATGAACAACTCGGATCATGAGCTCCAGGCTTTAGATGCTTTGAACAACTTTGGGCTACAAATGACATGAATGACTCTAGGTCATGAGCTTAGGCCTCAAGATGCTATGAACAACTTTGGTCTCGAGTTGACATGAATGAATTCGGGACGTGAGTTTAGGGCTCTAGATGCTATGAACATATCAGGCTTTTGGATGACATGATCTACTATAGGTTGTGAGCTCAAGGCTTTAGATGTTATGAACAACTAAGGGTTGTCGTTTACATGAATGACTTCGGGTCATGAGCTCAAGGCTCTAGATGATATGAAGAGCCCTAGTCTATGGTTGACATGAATAACTCTGGGTTGTGAGCTTAGGGCTTTAGATGCTATGAACAGCTCCAACATATGGATGACATAAGTTACTTAGCATCATGAGCTCATGGCTCTAGATGTTACAAATAGCTCAGGGTTATGGATGATATGAACGACTCGAGATCTTGTTAGCTTAAGCCTTTAGGTGCGATTAACTACTCAGGGTTGTGGATGCTATGAACTATTCTTGGTTGTAAGCCCAAGGCTCTAAATGTTATGAATAACTCAAGGTTGTGGATGACATCAATGAATCAAGGTCGTGAGCTCAGGCTCTAGATGATATGAATAGCCCAGACTTGTTGTTGACATGAACAAATTTGATTCGTGAGCTCAGGACTCTAGATTCTATGAAAAGCTCAGGGCTGTGGATGACATGAACAACTCTAAGTCATGAACTTAAGGCTCTAGATACTATGAATAGCTTAGGCTTGTGGTTGACATGAATGACTCCAAGTTATGAGCTCAAGGCTCTAAATGTTATGAACAACTCAGGGTTGGGGTTGACAATAACTACTCTGGGATGTCAGATCAGGGCTCTAGATGCTAAGAACAACCCAGAGTTGTGGATGATATGAAGGACTTGGGATCCTAATAGCTCAGTCCCCTTGATGCTATAAACAACTCAAGGTTGTTGATGACATGAACGACTCAAGGCTATGAGCTAAGGCTTTAGATGTTATGAACAACTCAGGGTTGTGGTTTACATGAAGGAGTCTGGGTTGTGAGCTTTAGGCTTTAGATGCTATGAACAACTCAGGCCTGTTGATGACATGAGTTGCTCCACATCGTGAGCTCATGGCTTTAGATGTTATGAACAACTCAAACCTGTGGTTGATATGAACAACTCAGGATCTTGTGATCTTAAATCTCTAGGTGATATGAACAACTTAGGGTTGTGGATGATATGAACTATTCTTGGCCATGAGCCCAAGGCCTTAAATGTTATGAATAGCTCAAGGTTATGGATCACATGAATGAGTTAAAGTCGCGAGCTCAGGGCTCTAGATGCTATGGACAACTTAGGGTTATGGTTGACATGAACGACTTCATGTCATGGGCTTAGGGCTCTATATGCTATGAAAAGTTGAGGGTTGTGGATAACATGGATGACTCTGGGTTATGAGCTAAGGGCTCTAGATAGTATGAACACTCAGGCTTATGGTTGACATGAACAACTCCGGGTCATGAGCTCTGGCCCCTAGATGCTATGAATAGCTCCGGGCTGTGGATGACATGAATGAATCTAGGTCGTGAGCTCAAGCCTTAAGATGCTATGAATAGATCAAGTCTCTGGATGACATGAACGACTTCCGGTTGTGAGCTCAAGGCTCTAGATGTTATGAACAACTGATGTTTACGGATGACATGAGCTACTCCAGGTCGTGAGCTCAAGGCTTTAGATGCTATGAACAGCTCAGGGTTGTAGTTGACATGAACGACTCTAGGTCATGAACTCAAAGCTCTTGATGATTGTGGACCCGTATTTTAGCACGATGCGTTCCCACTCGATTGGCGAGACTCGCTTTTCATTTATTTGGTGAAAATATATATTTTTTAGAAAAGACTTGGAGTCGCCACTTGTTTTTGTTTTATTTTTTTAGGGAAAATAAAATTAGAAAGAAAACTCTAAGTATGACTCCTTATTTGAAAAAGACGGTCTGTGAAAAACCAAAACTGGGTTGGGGATCAGGTTACTTATTGGGAATGTACGGTATAGACCATAGCACCCCTCTAAGACCCTAAAAAATGGGTCTCTACTAAATAAGGTGAAACAGGCATGACAATTAACTAGGAGATCAATGGATACCAAAATGATCAAAGTTCAAAAATAATTCATGATAACAAAATAATAAACAAAGTGAGGGTGAGAGCGTACCTTGGTAGCATATAATAAAGCGATGTCATGAAAACAAGGTTAGTGTACAATGACAAGTAAAAAAAATCTCACACGAAACCAAATCAAAATCAAACAAAATCGATCACATAGTTTACTTGAATTATTTTCGAAAGAAATGTTATAAATATGGGGCCCCCACTAAAGCCCAATTTATTTTGTTATGAATTAATTGTTATAAATTCCATTATTTTGGAGTTATGAAAACTTATTAAAAAATTGAAAATGAAAGTTCTAAAAATTTAATTTGAAATTTGAGGTTTTGAAAAAATATTTTCAAGATGACATTTTAAAAATTAAATTCAGAAATCGGAATTTTTGACAATTTATTTGAGAATGATACTTTTTGGAATTTTGGAATCTCAGAAAATTATTTTGAAGATGGTATTTTAAAAAAATTAAATTTGAAATTTTAGGAATTTGGAAAACTTAAGAATGGTATTTTAAAAAATTAAATTTGGAATTTCGGAAAATGCATTTGAAGATAGTATTTTAAAAAATTGGAATTTTTGGAATTTTAGAGTTTTTGAAAATTTATTTGAAGATGGTATTTAAAAAAAATGGAATTTGGAATTTTAGAGTTTTGGAAAATTTATTTGAAGACGGTATTTTAAAAATTGGAAATTTGGGATTTTGTTTGAGAATGGTATTATTTTAAAAAAAATTAAATTTGGAATTCTAAGAAATTTTAGAAAATTGGAATTTTGAAAATTTGGAATTTTGGAAATTTGGAAATTTGAAATTATTCTAGAATTGGAATTTTGGAAAATTGAATTTAGAAATTGGAATCTTAGAAAATTATTTCGTGAATGGAATTTCGAAAAATTAAATTTAAAAATATAGAATAAAAGTTAAATTTGGGAATTGGAATTTTGAAAAATGATTTTGAAGATTAAAGTTTTGTAAACTAAATTTAAAATTAAATTTTAGAAAATTATTTTGAAAATGGATGCTTTGAAAAATTAAATTTGAGAATTGCGATTTTGGAAAATTATTTGAAAATGGAAACTTTAACAATTAAATTTGAAATTTGGATTTTTGATGAACCTAATCACTAGAGAAGAATGAGAAATTGTGAGTTAAATTATTTTGAAAACTGGATTTCCCAAAAAAAAAAAAAAACAATTTTAAAAGGATGTGGGCTTCGAAAATGGATTAAGGAAGGTGGCCATACATGGCCCTATAGGAGTGGGGCTCGGGGTGTCACTAATACTACACTGTGAGATTGGTGATCACAGCTGCCACTTTGACCTTAGACACCTTATTTTCTCCAATATCATGATCTTGACTTCTAACAGGAACATGTAGCACAAAAGAATCTCTTTCTATATCTCTAATTTCAGCTGGTTGATGCACATAATCATCCTTAAAAAATGTATCCTCTTCATATCCAAATTCCGGTCATCTTCTGCTGTGTTACTACCTCCTCCTAGAGCAACCTCATCTAGTTGAATCTTGTCCAAGTCATCGGCTCCATCTTTAGAATCCTCATCTAAATTGTGTCTTGTCATCATCTTCTTGCATAAACTGCTTCATAGAATCACCATCCTCTATCACTTCATCAGCAACATTAATTTTTATGACTTTAACTTTCAGTTCTGGAATTTTATCTTTGAGAAAATTTATCACACTTTTTATCCCTTCCTCAGTTGCTCCCTCAATACTTATGCCCTTCTTCTCGCTTCTCTCTGTCTTACCTCCATTCCCCTAAATGTCTACTACAGATGAAATCGCAGTTTCGGAAATGGATGAGCCTTTTGTGGGCCTAGATGTCAAACTTATGAGGTTTGTTGTACTTCCCTTGACTCGCTGCAAATATACCGCCTGCATGATGTATTTCTCATCGGAATCTTTGACCACAAAAATTTCAAACAGTGGAGTTCCTACAGGTGCAGTAACCAGCTGTCTAGGACTGTAACTCCTGCCAACAAATCTTCCCATACATGGTGTTATATGAACTAATTTGTCAAAGGGGTCATCGGAATCAGCAGAGCAGCCTACCCACCACCCAACCAGTCCACTTCTTGTATGTCTTGAAGCATCATGGTAGTGCTCTTCATCTATTGCATTCTTCAACCAAGACATGATTTCAGCAATGTTATCCATTGACATAGCCTCTGCAATAACCATTTTCAACTTGGCAGCATCTTCAAAGTCTTCCCTTTCAATTGCACCCTCTAGTTGAAACTTGAGAACAGAAGCGAAGCTCTCAACCTGCTCAATTTCAGAGAAATGTCGACTCCATTGATTCCAATCCCATCCAGAAGAAGAGTTGTTATTCCCATTATTCACAATGGTGGGCTTGTTGCTGCAACGACAACACATATTGGGACTCTTGCCTTGTACTTAGCAACTTCTTCGCTCATTTCCTTAAGATCACCCCTTGTGAAAACCAATCCCACGTTACCTACGAGCAGAGGAACGAAATTGAAGAAAGCCTGGTTGCTGGTTTTCACAACATGAAACCTGATGGAGTGCTTCATTATGGCGTTTTTACTCATGAGAACCGCTGAAACTCCACGCAAACCCTTGCGAAAATTCTGCAACTGGTGGGATCCAACATTATCAATGGCAATGACCGAAATCTGACCGCACTCATATCAAGTATAGAGTGATCTAGAGATACATTCAAGAAGAGGGACGGGACCATGCTGACAGCTTCCTGCCCTATTTTGTTTCCGATTTCATTTTCTTGCTTTAAAAACTCATGAAACCTCTCTAGGGTTTGGTTCTTCCTCAGCTGCATATGGGGGTAATTTGATTGCCAAGAAAGACTCTCAGGAATAGCAGTGAGATCAACAATAACAAAATATAATAAAATTCAGCATGTAACCCATATTATCCACACCTAAATCAACAAGCAATGTAGAGCAAACAAATGAGAAGGAGAGGAGAAGTTTATTAATCAAAATAAGCAAGAAGACTCAACCAGCTTACCTACGACCGCTCTTTTTCTCTGTTATGTTCTCTTCTCTCTCTTACTTCTCTGTTGGTTTTCCTCAACCTTTCCTTCCTCTGTAGCTGATCTTCTTCATCTCAGGCTTCTCCCATTCTCTCTTTAAATCTGAATCCTCCTCTCAGCTTTGAAGACCATCCCTCCTCTATTGATCTTTTTCTTTTTGTCTCCCCAAACCTCTTATATCTCCCTTTGAAAACCTCTCCACTTCCTCTCCAACAGGCCGTCTTTTTCTTGGAAAATCCCCTTGCCAATTTTTAACCTCCTGAAGGTTCCTTCTTTCAAGCTTTTCCACTTCCCTCCTCGGAAAACCCCAACCTTCTCTATTTCTTTTTTAAAATTCCTTTTCCCCATGTATCTTTTTTTTTTTTTTTTTTTTTTTTTTCCCATTGGTTGTTTTCAGAACTCCATTTTGCCATGTGGCCTCTTTGATTTCCCATGGTGCAACCTAAGTTCTCTGGTACAGTTCCCCCCTACACCTCTTAACTTGGCAGCCTTCTTGTTGCATTTTTGAGTGTTATCAAACTCCCATGCAAAAAATAAATGAGAAAAATAGCTACAAATTAAAAACCTTATAATAGAACATAAATAAATAAATAAAAAACCATGCCAATTTGGAAAAGAAAAATAGAAAATATCAATACAGGCATATATGAGAAAAATCTAAGAATTAATTCATGCGATAATAATAATGGTAAAATAATAATAATAATAATAATAATAATAATAATAATAATAGATAAGATCGCTAATCACATGTAATTTCTTGAAAATAAATAAATAAAAATAAATGAATAACTAAACAAATAATAAAAAATAAATAACTAAATAAATAAAATAGATGAATAAATAAATAAAATCAAGCACATGCAAATCATGCAAGAAAAACTTGAAAGGTAACCTAAGTGGGCCTAGAGAGCCTAAATGAGTCAAATGTGTCTAATGGGCTAGGTGTGTTTAAGTGAGCCTAAATTAATCTCGAAAGATAGCCAAGAGATGACTACGAGTCAAAAGAGAAGTATGGGAAGACACCTAGTGTCACATCTGTTAAGAGGACAAAATGGATGGTCTACAAATATGCCATTCTTCGGTAGAAATCACGAGTGCAAGGAATACGAGTAGAAATATGAGTAATGAGTGGAATGAAGTGAGCTATACCGAAGAACTAAGAAAAGACTAGAAATTTTGTCTTCGCACATGACTTGATTAGCTGCAAGATGGACCAATCACAAGGGAAGAAATACCTTAAATAAGAGGTTATAGGAAACTAAGGCAATGGGCTGACCGACATGACAAACACATTGGAATGATGAGGACAAGGAATGGAGACTGTCCATCTCTAAACACTAGGAAACTATGACTCTAAATGCTAAGAATGGGAAAAGGAATGGCTATGCATACATAACAAGGAAAATGGCTTTGAACGCCTATGAGAGTGATGGTTCTGAAAGTCTATGCAAGAAAGTGTCTTTGAACGACTGTGAGAGTGATGGCTCTGAATGCCTATGGAAATTGTGGCTCTAAATGCCTATGCAAATGGTGGCTTTGAACGCCTATGAAGATGATGGCTCTGAACGCCTATGAAAATGATGGCTTTGAACGCCTATGAAATGATGGCTCTAAACGCCTATGGAAATGGTGGCTCTGAATGCCTATAAAAATGGTGGCTCTGAATACCTATGCAAATGATGGCTCTGAACGCCTATGAAAATGATGACTCTAAACGCCTATGAAAATGATGGCTCTGAACGCCTATGCAAATGGTGGCTCGAAACGCCTATGAAAATGGTGGCTCTAAATGCCTATGGAAATGATGGCTCTGAACGCCTATGCAAATGATGGCTCTGAACGCCTGTGGAAATGATGGCTTTGAACGCCTATGCAAATAATGGCTCTAAACGCCTATAGAAATGATGGCTTTGAACGCCTATGAAAATGATGGCTTTGAACGCCTATGCAAATGATGACTCTAAACGCCTATGGAAATGGTGGCTTTGAACGCCTATGCAAATGGTGGCTCTAAATGCCTATGTAAATGATGGCTTTGAACGCCTATGAAAATGATGGCTCTAAACCCTTATGCAAATGGTGGCTCTGAGCGCCTATGGAAATAGTGGCTCTGAATGCCTATGGAAATGATAGCTCTGAATGCCTATGGAAATGGTGGCTTTGAACACCTATGCAAGATGGTGGATTTGAACACCTATGAAAATGATGGCTATGAACACCTATGCAAATGGTGGCTCTGAACGTCTATGAAAATGATGGCTTTGAATGCCTATGAAAATGATGGTGGCTTTGAATGCCTATGAAAATGATGGCTCTAAATACCTATGGAAATGGTGGCTCTGAACGCTTATTCAAATGGTGTCTTTGAACTCCTATGAAAATGGTGGCTCTGAATGCCTATGAAAATGATGGCTCTAAAAACCTATGCAAATGATGGCTCTGAACGCCTATGGAAATGATGGCTTTGAACGCCTATGCAAAATGATGGCTCTGAATGCCTATGAAAATGATGGCTCTGAACGCCTATGGAAATGGTGGCTTTGAACGCCTATGCAAATGGTGGCTTTAAACGCCTATGAAAATGATGGCTCTAAACGCCTATGCAAATGGTGGCTCTGAATGCCTATGGAAACAGTGGCTCTGAACGCCTATGGAAATGATGGCTCTGAATGCCTATGGAAATGGTGGCTCTGAACACCTATGCAAGATGGTGGCTTTGAACACCTATGAAAATGTTGGCTGTGAACACCTATGCAAATGGTGGCTCTGAACATCTATGAAAATGATGGCTCTGAACGCTTATGAAAATGATGGTGGCTCTGAATGCCTATGAAAATGATGGATCTAAACGCCTATGGAAATGGTGGCTCTGAACGCCTATGCAAATGATGGCTTTGAACGCCTATGAAAATGATGGCTCTGAATGCTTATGGAAATGATGGCTCTAAACACCTATGCAAATGATGGCTCTGAACGCCTATGGAAATGATGGCTCTGAACGCCTATGCAAAATGATGGCTCTGAACACCTATGCAAATGATGGCTCTAAACGCCTATGGAAATGATGGTTTTGAACGCTTATGAAAACGATGGCTCTAAACGCCTATGAAAAGGATGGCTCTAAACGCCTATGGAAATGGTGGCTCTGAACGCCTATGAAAATGGTGGCTTTGAACGCCTATGAAAATGGTGGCTCTGAATGCCTATGCAAATGATGGCTCTAAACACCTATGAAAATGATGGCTCTGAACACCTATGAAAATTGTGGCTTTGAACGCCTATGCAAATGGTGGCTCTGAACGCCTATGAAAATGATGGCTCTGAACGCCTATGAAAATGGTGGCTTTAAACGCCTATGCAAATGATGGCTCTGAACGCCTATGAAAGGGAAGCGTATGGATCAGCAGCAGGCTACCTTCGACCATCTCCAGCAGCGCATTGATCGTATTGAGAGCCGTCAGGAGAGTCAGTATGAGGAGATGATGGCATATCTCCGCTCTGTGTTTCCTCCTCCACCCCCTCAGCCTTGAGATTACCTAGACATCCCCCTTCGTTTCTTTTTTATGTTGCCAAAGGGGGAGAAATTTATAGGATCTAGGAGATCCTCATACATGTCATTGTTATCATTGTCATATCTATCTTATTGTACATGTGAGGTTTCCATATATATATGAAATGATATTTTTATCCATTGTTCATTTTTCGTGTTTTACATTGCTTCCTATTAAAAATCATTTGATTGATCCATGATTGGTTTGAGGGGGAGATTTTTTTCTCTCCTAGATAATCAAGGTTTGTCATCATAAAAAAGGGGGAGATTGTTAGCCCAAGGGTTCTCCTAATCGGGTTTTGATGATAACAAACCATGGTTAAGTGACTAATTGGTTTAAATGTTTAAGAATCTCGGGTATAAACTCGAAAATTCATCAAAGGACCAAATGGATAAAAGTTTAAGATGCTTGGAAGACTTGTGATCATAGGAAACTAATGTAAGATGAATGTATGAGTGAACTTAGGATTTTCACACGTTTCATGCATCTTAGGAAACTCGGTTTATTCTTTAAAACTTCGATTTCATTAAAACCATAGTTTCTAACTAATGTACCTTAGGTAAAATGTTTTATAATTGACTTAATAATTTACCTAAAGACCTTGCCTAAGTGTTAGAAAAGAAAAGAATAAAAAAAATAGGTTTTCGGGGCTAAAAAGGCTCAATCGGTCGAGGCTATGGCCAATCGATTAACCAGTTGAGGAACCGGTCGACCGGTTGAGGTTGTCCGATCGAGGACCGGTCGAGGAAGGTCAAAAACCTTTTCTTTCTCCTAGTAGCCTTCTCTTCCCGGTTGAGGTGATTTCCTTACCGGTCGAGGACCGGTCGAGGTCCGATTGAGGCAACGATAACCTGTCATGCATTAAATGCTCCAACGGCTAGTGAACCGGTCGACCCCTAGCTCGATCGGATGAGGTTTCTTTTTGCTGTTTTTGACTCCCGAGCTTAGAAACCTATAAATTGAGAGCTTCACTTCATTTATTGACAAGAGAACACTTGCATTCAAAGCCCACCTACCTGTTCTTGATCAAAAAGCTCTCATTTCTTTCATAGTGCATTAAATCACCACTTGCATATCATTTAGTGCACTCTTGTTTGTCATCCTAGCTTTGTCTTGTATTTGAGCCATCTTTAAGCTAGGTTGAGTGATTATATCTTGTAACAATCTCAGTGTTAAAGCCTTCAAGAGGGTTGAATCTTGAAGAGGTTGTGTAAGAGCCCATTGGAGCCGGAATCCAAGTATAAGAAGATTGGAAGCTTGGTTGAAGCTTCAAGTTAGTGGAACCCTCACTCGGTTAGAAGGTTGAGGAGAGTGGACGTAGGCAAGGAAGTGCCGAACCACTATAAACCCGAGTTTGAATTCTCTAAACTCTATCTCTTTACTTTGCTTATATTTTGTTTAAATTTGTTGTGATTGATGATTACTACTCAAAAAGTGCTATTTTATAGCTTGTAATTAACTCTTTTAAACACTTTTGAGTAGTAGTTATTACCTTTTAACCCAATTAACATATTAAGGACCTTTGCAATCATTTCTAATCAAATTGTGTAAGTTTTGGTGTTTTTGTTAGTAATTTGATCACCAAAGCAATCCGAGATTGAGGAGAGTTCTTTGGAATCCATGGCAAAGCAATGGAAAGCTCAGAAACATGAAGAACCAAAGTATTGAAGCTTTAAAGTCCTTTGCCATAAGCAAATCCGGAATGCAAGGAGGGGAAGCAAAGAGAAATCTAACATGAAGCATTCTAGATGACAGTCATGTCAGCCACTTTTGGAGCACTTCCTGGAGTTCAATTTATGCATGCTATATGTCGTTTCAAATCTTAGGAAGTCAACAATCCAATGCTTCAAACGGAGCACGATTCGGAGTTGAAATGAAGGAGTTACAGCCATTGGAAGCCGATCACTCCAAGCTAAAAGCAAATTTCGCATGACTACGAAATCAGCCTTGGGCTGCGAAAATGGTGTCCTTTTGCTGCGAAATTTCGTAGCCCTCTTGCACGCACGGCTGCAGTGTTCTCCTGAAGCTTTCCAATATTTGCGACCGACATTTTGAGATATTTTTCTTTAGATATTTGATGTCTAAATCCCCAAACTCTCCTTGTAACCCACCTATCATAGGATTCCTTAGTCTTTAAGTAAGAACAAAGGGTGAATAACCTCTTATATATAGTTTGTAATTTTCTTTACATAAAGATCAATCGAGTCGGGAGCTTGTTCTTAGTGACGCATCCTTTGTACAATTTTGCAAGGAAGTAAAATACAGAGCCTTTGCTCTGCCTTACCTTCTCGTTTTGATTGTATTGTATATTATTTACTTTTTATTTCTAGCCAATCAAACTCTGAGGATTTTTCCTCAGAGGATGAGTGGCTAGGCTCTTTGTCTCTTGGAGTGAAGAAAGCCAGGTAAGTTTCCACATGCATAAATTGGAAGTTTTGTTGTTTTAGTTTTTAATGAAGAGAAAGTGTGACCCGTTAATGGTTTCTATGTTTTTAGTTAACTTAAAACGCCTTTAAATCACCTGGGCCAACACTTGGTAAGGCAAGTGATCTCCATCCATTGAGATGCACTAGTTTATCTCTTGCGAGCCTTTGGGAGGTGGTTTGAAGGTAGGATTTTCTAGAATAGCCAACACTTGGTAAGCTTTTGGACTCCACGAAGACATCCATTAGTTATCTCTTGCGAGCTTTTGACGGGTAATCCAAGGTTAAAGATCACCTTGAATGGTAAATGCTAGGTGAGAGGCACGAGCCATTGCAAGATGCATCAGTGAGAGGTATTTAGTGTTTGAACCCATTAATGGGAAGCATCTGTACCACACCGGTTAGAGAATTAACTATATGTTAATTCTCTAATGCGAGGAAAAGAAACAAGTGACCGAACCTCCTTTTTTGTATGAGGAACCTGAGCCTAGTGATCTAAACTCCAAGAAACACTTTTCTTTGTAATTAAATCAGTTACTATTATTTTTGGTTAGCTTAAAACCAATCCTTTTTCAAACATCTTTATGTTTTCTTTTAAAGCTAACCTTGAAATGAAAAGGCACCAATTCAGCTTTGAATTAATATCAATTGTGAAGTGAAAACCCATCCCAGTGAACGACCCTAGAGCCACTATGCTATGCTAGCTGAGGCTATCCTAGTATAGGTTATAAATTTTGTTGATTACTCCCTTCTGAGGACCACAATCAAGGGACACCAGCTGGACACGAATCAAATGGTACCATTGTCAGGGACCACTGAGAGGACATGAATCAGCTGAGACGCCAATTGGGAACGAATCAATTGAAAATATTTTAAAAACCCAATTCACCCCCCACTTTTGGGTGTTTTTCTTAACTAAGCATATCCTTTGTTTTCTCAAGGACAATGATGTGACTTATCGCACAACGATCGAAAGGATGCGATCTATCACAAAAAGTAAGTAGGACAACGACCTAATTGATTGTGATGGTGTGATATCCGTAGAATACTATATTGAACTATCAAGATCGATCAGATAGTGTGTGGTCTATGACGAAGATGATACAGGATAACAATGTGACCAATCGTACAATTTCGCTCTACGCCAAAAATGGAACCGAATTGTTGATTACTACTCAAAAGGTGCTATTTCATAGCTTGTAATTAACTCTTTTAAACACTTTTGAGTAGTAGTTATTGCCTTTTAACCCAATTAACATGTTAAGGACCCTTGCAATCAATTCTAATCAATATGTGTTAAGTTTTGGTGTTTTGATAGCCTTTTTGATCACCAAAGCAATCCGAGATTGAGGAGAGTTATGTGGAATCTTTGGCAAAGCAATTTGAAGCTCAGAAATGTGAAGAATTAAAGCTTTGAAGTCCTTTGCTGTCATGAGTAAATCCGGAATGTAAGGAGAAGAAGCAAAGAGAAATCTGTCATGAAGCATATTCTTGATGATAGTCATGTTAGCCACTTTTGGAGCACTTCCTGAAGTCCAATTTATGCATGCTATATGTAGTTTTGAAGCTCAGGAAGTCAACAATCCAATGCTTCAAACGGTACGTAATTTGGAGTTAAAATGAAGAAGTTACAGCCATTGTAAGCCGATCACTCCAAGCTGAAGGAAGAATTTTGCACAGCGTTGCGAAATCACCCTTTTGTTGCGAAATGATTTCGCAGCCTTTTTGCACAGTGCTGTGTTTCCCCCTTGAAGTTTCCCGTCACGATGGAAGCCGAATACCACAAATTGAATGACCACTTCGCAACGCTGCGAGATTAGCCGTTTTCTGCGAAGTGATTTCGCAGCCCTTTTTGTGCCTCTGCGAAATCTCGCAGACATCATTTTCACTTGCGAAATGATCCTTAGTGCGTCCCGATATTTGCTACCGACATTGGGAGATATTTTTCATCAGATTTTTGTTGTCTAAATCCCAAAATTCTCCTTGAAAGCCACCAATTATAAGATTCCTTAGCTTTTAAGTTAGTAAAAAGAGTAAATATCCATGTAATAATTAGTATTGTAATTTTTCATATAAATAGCTCCCGAGAGCCTGTTCTCAGGAGGAACCCCCCCTTATGTAAAAGTTTGAAAGCAAGTAAATTCAGGACCTGTGTTTTTGCCTTATCTTCTCACTTTGTATTTTTCATTTTTTTCTAAGTTATGCACTCTCTAAGGAAGTTTCCCCAGAGAATGAGTAACTAAACCTTTAGTTCCTTGGAGCTAAGGTTGCCGGGAAAGGTTCCAAGTGCAAGAATGCAAAGCTTTGTGGTTTCAGCCATGAATGAAGAGGAAGTGAAATCCTTTAGTGATTTCTATGTTTTTAGTTAACTTAAAACACCTTAGAGTCACCTGGGCCAACACTTGGTAAGGCAAGTGATCTCCAACCATGGAGATGCACTAGTTTACCCCTTGTGAGCCTCTGGGAGGTGACTTGAAGGTAGGATTTTCTGGAATTGCCAACACTTGGTAAGCTTTTGGACTCCAAGGAGACATCCATTAGTTATCTCTTGCGAGCTTGAGAAGGGAAGTCCAAGGTTAAAGATCACCTTGAATGGTTAAGGCTAAGTGAGAGGCTCGAACCGTTGCAAGTTGCATCAGTGAGAGAGTTAAAGCTGAAATCTAATTAAAGGATGTATCTGTACAACACCGGTTAGAGAATTGACTATATGTTGATTCTCTAACGCGAGGAAATGAACCAACTGACCGGAGCTATGTCTTTTGCATGAGGAACCTCCCCAGTGAACCTGACCCTCCAAGGAATGTTTTTCTTCTTAAGAAATTTCCATCACTTGCTTTGTAGTCATTTTAAATCTAAATCTTAACCAATCAAAGTTTTTGTTTTATTTCTTGAGCTAACCTTGAAATGAAAAAAAGTACCAATTCACTTTGAATTGGTATCATTTGTAATTTGGAAACCCTTCCCAGTGAACGATCCTAGAGCCGCTATACTATAGTATCTTTGTCTTTGCTACCCTAGTATATGGTGTAATAGGTTATAAATTTTGTTGATTACTCCCTTAATCAAGGAGCACCAGCTGGACATGAATCAGTTGAGACACCAATTGGGCATGAATCAATTGTCATGATCGATCCAACAGGGTATGGTCTATGATAAAGACAATAAAGGATAATGACGTGACTGATCGTACAATTGCGGTCTACGCTATAATCAAAACTAAACTGTCATGACTGATCATACAGGATGCAGTCTATCATGAAAAGCAGACAAGACAATGACTTGACCGATCATACAGGTGTGATCTTAACATAATACAATATAGAATTGTCATAACTAATAAGATTGTGTGTGGTCTATGATGAAGATGAGATAAGACAATAACATGACCAATTGTACAGGCTTGCTTTACATCGAAAATGAAATTAAACTGTCATGACCGATCCAACAGGGTATGGTCTATAACAAAGACTAGATAAGACAATGACATGATTATCGTACAATTTCGATCTATGTCAAAATTGAAACTGAACTATCATAACCGATCCAAAATGATGTAGTCTATCACGAAAAGTAGATAAGATAACATTGTGGTCGATCATACATGTGTGATGTCCGCATAATACAATAATAAACTGTCAAGACTGATCAGACATTGAGTAGTTTATGATGAAGATGAGACAGGATAACAACGTGACCAATTATACAAGTCTGCTCTAGGCCAAAAATGAAATTGAAATGTCATGATAATTCCGACATGGTATGGTCTATGACGAAGACCAAATAGGACAACGAGGTGACTGATTGTACAGGTATGGTCTAGTCCGAAATCAAAATTGAACTGTCATGACCAATGGGACAGGTTACAGTCTATTACGAAAAGTAGATAAGACAACATTGTGACCGGTCATATAGATCGGATCTTTGTAAAATACAATACAAAACTATCAAGACCAATCGGACAGTATGCAGTCTATGATGAAGATGAGACAAAACAATGACATGAGCAATTGTATAGGTCTGCTCTACATAGAAAATGAAACTAAAATGTCATGACCGATCGAACAGGGTACGATCTATGACAAAGACCAAAAAGAACAAAGACATGACTGATCGTATAGGTGCGGTCTAGGCTGACAGAATTGAACTATCATCACCGATCAAATAGGATGTGGCCTATCATGAAAAGTAGATAGGACAACAATATGATTGATTGAACAGGTGTGATCTCCACAGAATACAATACTGAACTGTTAAGATCGATCAGATAGTGTGCAGTTTATGACAAAGACGAGACGAGATAATGACATGATCGATATAGGTCCACTCTACGCCGAAAATGAAACTGAGATGTTATGACCGAACCGATGAGGTATGGTCTATGACGAAGATCAGACAGGACAACGATGTGACTAATGGTATAGATGAGGTCTAACCTAAAATCAGAACTAAACTATCATGACCGATTGAATAAGATGCGATCTATCATGAAAAGCAGACAGGACAATGATTGACTGATCATACAAGTGTGATCTCCATAAAATAAAATACTAAACTATCAAGACCAATCAGATAGTGTGAGGTTTTATGAGGAATCCGAAACAAGACAATAATGTGACCGATATTACAGGTATGCACTATGTCGAAAATGAAATTGAACTATCACTATCGATCAAACTGGGTACGGTCTATTATGAAGACCAGATAGGACAACAATGTCAATAATTGTACAAGTGCGATCTAACCCGAAATCAAAACTGAACTGTCATGATTGATCGGACAAGATGCGGTCTATCACGAAAAGTAAATAGGACAACGACCTGACCGATCATAATAGTGTGATCTTTGTCGAATATTATACTGAATTGTTAAAACCAATTGAACAGTGTGCGATCTATGATGAAGAAGAGACAGAACAATGACGTGACCGATCATACAGGTCCACTCTATGCCAAAAAAGAAATTGAATTGTCATGAACGATCCGATAATGTGTGGTCTATGACAAAAAATAGAAAGGACAATGATATGACTGATTGTACAAGTGAGGTTTACGCCGAAATCGGGATTGAACTATCATGACTGATTGGACATGATGTGATCTATCATAAAAAGCAGATATGACAACGACTTGACTGATCTTATAGGTGTGAACTCTGTAAAATACAATGTAGAATTGTTGTGACTGATCCAATAATGTGCGGTCTATGATGAAGATGAAATAGGACAACAACATGATCGATCGTACAGGTTTGCTCTATGCCAAAAACGAAACTGAACTATCATAACTGATCCAATAGTGTCTATGATGAACACCAAATAGAACAACACGTGACTAATTGTACAACTATGATCAACGCTGAAATCAGAACAGAAATGTCATAACCGATCAAATAGGATGCGATTAATCACAAAAAGAAGACATGATTATGATGTGACCAATTGTACAAGTGTGATCTTTGTAGAATACAATACTAAACTGTCAAGACAAATCAAACAACGTGCAGTCCATGACAAAGACGAGATAGGATAATGACGTGACCTATCATACAGGTTGGCTCCGACGGGGTACGGTCTATGAAAAAGACCAAATAGGATAATGACGTGACTGATCGTATAGGTGCACTCTACGACAAAATTGAAAATGAATTGTCATGACCAATCGCATAGGATCCAATCTATCACAAAAAGCATATAGAACAACATCATGACCAATCGTATAGGTGTGATATCCATGGAATACAATACTAAACTATCAAGACTGATTAGACAATGTGCAGTCTATAAGGAAGACGAGACAGGACAATGATGTGACCGATCATATAGGTCCACTCTACACCAAAAATGATATTGAACCATCACGACCAATCCAACATGGTACGGTTTATGACAAAGACTAGACAAGACAATAATGTGACTGATTGTACAAGTACAATCTAGGCCAAAATTGGAATTGAACTATCATGACCGATCGGACAGGATGTAGTTTATCAAGAAAAGCATATAGGAGAACATTGTGACTAATTGTACAACTGTGATTTTTGCATAATACAGTACTAAAATGTCAAGACTGATCAGATAGTGTTCAGTTTTTTACGAAGACGAGACAAAACAATGATGTGACCAATTGTACAAGTCCACTCTATGCCGAAAATGAAACTGAATTGTTGTGATCGATTTGAGAGGGTATGGTTTATGACAAAGACCAGATAGGACAACGACGTGAATGATAGTACAAGTGAGTCTACGTCGAAATTGAAACTGAACTATCATGATCGATCAAATAGGATTAGGCCTGTCATGAAAAGTAGACAGGACAATGACCTAATTGATTGTACAGGTGTGATCTCCACAGAATATGATACAAAACTGTCATGATCGATCGAATAGTGTGGGGTCTATGAAGAAAATGAAAGAGGACAACAACATGACCAATTGTATAGATCCGCTCTACGCCAAAAATGAAATTGAATTGTCATGACCGATTCGATATGGTACAATCTATCATAAAGAGAAAACAAGACAATGATGGGACTGGTTGTAAAGGTGTAGTCTAGGCCGAAATCAAAATTGAGTTGTAATGACTGATCAGACAAGATGCGATATATCACAAAAAATAGATGGGACAATGATGTGACCGATCGTATAGGTGTAATATCCACTGAATAGAATACTGAATTGTCAAGATCAATCGGATAGCATGCGGTCTATGATGAATATAAGATAAGAAAACAATGTGACTGATGTTACAAGTCCGCTCTATGCCGAAAATGAAACTTAATTGTCATGGCCAATCTAACAAGGTACGGTCTATGACAAAGACCAAAAAGGACAACGATATGATCGATCATATAGGTGTGATCTCCACAAAATACTATATTGAAATGTCAAGAGTAATAAGATAATGTGTGGTCTATGATGAAGACGAGACAAGACAATGACTAGATTGATCATACAAGTGCGGTCTACTTTGAAAATGAAACTGAATTGTCATGACCAATCGGATAGAATGCGATCTATCATGAAGACTAAATAGGACAATGATGTGAGTAATCGTATATGTGTAATCTACACCGAAATCGGAATTGAATTGTCATGACCAATTAGATAGGATGTGGTCAATCATGAAAAACAAACATGACAACAACGTGACTGATCGTATAGGTATGATCTTTATAAAATACGATACTGAATTGTCAAAATTGATTGGATACTATACCATCCATGACGAAGATGAGATAGGACAATGATGTGAGAGATCGTACATCTCTGCTCTACATCCAAAACAAAATTAAACTCTTATGACTGATCTGATAGATATGGTTTATGACCAAGACCAAACAAGATAGCAACGTGACTGATCATATAGCTGCAATTTATGGCGAAATAAAAAATGAATTGTCATGACTGATTGAATAGGATGCGGTCTATCACGAAGAGCATATAGGACAACGACGTGATCAATCATATAGGTGTGATATTCGCTGAATACAATACTAAACTCTTAAGACCAATCAGATTATGTGTGACCTATGACGAAGATAAGATAGGTTAACGACGTGATCCGTCGTACAGGTCCACTCTACACTAAAAATGAAACTGACCTATTTTGTTTGAAACGATAGGGTACGATCTATGACGAAGACTAAAAAAGACAATGATGTGACCGATCATACAGGTGTGGTCTATGTCGAAATTGGAATTGAATAGTTACCACCGATTGGACAGAATGTGATTTGTCACAAAAACCAAATAGGATAACGACGTGACCGATCTTACAAGTGCAGTCTACACCAAAATCAAAACTGAACCATTACCATCGATTGGATAGAATGCGATTTATCATGAAACCAAACAGCACAACGACGTGTCTATTCGTATAAGTGTGGTCTATAGGGAAAATGAGACAGAACTATGACGTGATCGATCATACTTGTGTGGTTGACGCCAAAATCGAAACTGAATTATCATGACTGATCAAATAGGATGCGATCTATCATGAAAAGAAAATAGGACAATGACTTGAGTGATCATACTAGTGTGATCTCTATAGAATACGATACCTAATTGTCAAGACTTATTTAATAGAGTGCAATCTATGAAGAAGACCAGATAGGGACCTAACATGACTGATCATATAGGATCACTCTACGTCGAAAACAAAATTGAATTGTTATGACCGATCCTATAAGGTACAGTCTATGACGAAGACCAGACAGGACAAAGACGTGATTGATCGTAGAGGTGTGGTCCACGCCAAAATTGGAACTGAACTTTCATGATTGGTAAAAGTGGATGTGGTCTATCATGAAAAAGAAGATAGGCCAACAACGTGACTAATCGTCTAGGTGTGATATCCGTAGAATACAATACTGAATTATCAAGACCACCCGACAATGTGCGAACAACAAGGACGAGATAGGATAACTACATTATCGATCATATAGCTCTACTCCACACTAAAAGGAAATTGAACTGTCATGACTAATCCGATGGGGTATGCTCTATGATGAAGACAAGACAGGACTAAGATATAACTGATCGTACAAGTACGGTCTACGTTGAAATCAAAACTAAACTCTCTTGACCGATCAGATAGGATGTAGTCTACACGAAAAGCAGACAGGACAACGACATGACCTATCGTACAGGTATGATATTCGTAAGATACGATACTAAACTGTGAAGACCAATTGTACAGTGTGCAGTATGTGACGAAGACAAGACATGAAAATGACATGACTGATCGTACAGGTCCTCTCTACATCAAAAATGAAAATGAGCTGTCATAATCAATCCAATAGGGTACGGTCCATGATGAAGTCCAAATAAGATAGTGACATGACTAATCGTATAGGTGCAACATATGTTGAAATCAAAACTAAAGTATTATGACCTATTGAAAAAAATGTGGTTTATCATGAAAACTAGATAGGGCAATGACGTGATGATCATATAAGTGTGGTTTATGACTAAAATGAGAGAGGACTGCAACGTGACTGATCATATAGGGGTTGTCGATGCCAAAGTCGAAACTAAACTGTCACGATCGATTGGACAAAACATAGTCTATCACTAAAATCAAACGGGACAACGACATAACTAGTCATACAAGTGTGATCTATGATGAAAATGAGATAGAACTATAACATAACTACTCATAGAGGTATGGTCTACGCCAAAATCAGAACTGAATTGTCATGACTGATCAAAGAGAATGCGGTCTACCATGAAAATTAGATATGACAATGATGTAACTGATCATACAGGTGCGGTCTATGACGAAAATGAGATGGGACTTCGACATGACTAATCATACAAGTGTGGTCTACGTTGAAATCGGAACTGAACTATCATGACTGATAGAAACAAGATGATGCTTATCATGAAAACTAGATAGGACAATGACATGACTGATTATACAAGTTAGTTGTACATCAATAATGAAATGGAACTTTCATTACCAATATGATTAAGTCCAGACAAGACAACGACGTGATTGATCGTAATAGTGTGATCTATGGTGAAAATGAGATAAGACAATGATGTTAACAATCGTATAGGTCCGCTTTATGATGAAAATGAAACTAAACTCTCATAATCGATCCGACATGGTATGGTCTATGATGAAGACCAGAAAAGACAATGACATGATTAATCATATAGGTGCAGTCTATGCCAAAAGCGAAATGGAATTTCAAATAGGATGTGGTCTATCATGAAAACCAGAAAACACAATGATGTGACTGATTCGTGCCCAATTGGTGTCTCAGCTGATTCGTGTCCAGCTGGTGCTCCTTGATTGAGGAAGTAATCAACAAAATTTATAACCTATTACACCATATACTAGGGTAGCAAAGAAAAAGCTACTATAGCATAGTGGCTCTAAGATCGTTCACTGGGAAGGGTTTTCAAATTACAAATGATACCAATTCAAAGTGAATTGGTGCTGTTTCATTTCAAGGTTAGCTTAAGAAATAAAACACAAACTTTGGTTGAAAAAGGTTTAGATTTAAACTAATGGCACAACAAGTAATGGAAATTACTTATGAAGACAAACATTCCTTGGAGATTTAGGTTCACAGGGGAGGTTTCTCATGCAAAAACATAGCTCCGGTCAGATGATTCATTTCCTCGCATTAGAGAATTAACATATAGTCAATTCTCTAACCGGTGTTGTACAAATGCATCCCTTAATTGGATTTCAGCTCTAATTTCCTCTCACTGATGCAACTTGCAATGGTTCGTGCCTCTCACTAGCACTTACCATTCAAGGTGATCTTTAACCTTGGACTTCCCTTCTCAAGCTTGCAAGAGATAACTAATGGATGTCTCCTTGGAGTCCAAAAGCTTACCAAGTGTTGGCAATTCTAGAAAATCCTACCTTCAAGTCACCTCCCAAAGGCTCGCAAGGGGTGAACTAGTGCATCTCCATGGACGGAGATCACTTGCCTTACCAAGTGTTGGCCTAGGTGACTCCAAGGTATTTTAAGTTAACTAAAAACATAGAAATCATTAAAGGATCACACTTTCTCTTCATTCATGGCTGAAACCACAAAGCTACTAATTCATGCACTTGGAACCTTTCCCGGCAACCTTAGCTCCAAGGAACTAAAGGTTTAGTTACTCATTCTCTAGGGAAACTTCCTCAGAGAGTGCATAACTAGTAAATGAAAAATACAATGAAAGTGAGAAGGTAAGGCAGAGCAAAGGCTTTGTATTGTACTTCCTTTCAAACTTTTACAAAAGGTTCATCGTCCTCGAGAACAGGCTCCCGAGAGCTAATTATATGAAAAATTACAATAATAATTATTATTTGGATATTTACCCTTTTTCCTAGCTTAATAGCTAAGGAATCCTATAATTGGTGGCTTACAAGGAGAGTTTTGGGATTTAGACAACAAAAATCTGAAGAAAAATATCCAAAAGTTTCGGTCGCAAATATCGGGAAGCACTAAGGACCATTTCGCAGGTGAAAACGAGGTCTACGAGATTTCGCAGACGCACAAAAAGGGCTGCGAAATCACTTCGTAGCAAAAGGCTGATTTCGCAGCGCTGCGAAGTTGGCTTTCAGCTTGCGGTGTTCGGCTTCCAATGGCTGTAACTCCTTCATTTCAGCTCCAAATTGCGTACCGTTTGAAGCATTGGATTGTTGACTTCCTAAGCTTTGAAACGACATATAGCATGCATAAATTAGACTTCAGAAAGTGCTCCAAAAGTGGCTGACATGACTGTCATAAAAAATTGCTTCATGGCAGATTTTTCTTTGCTTCCCTTCCTTGCATTCCGGATTTGCTTATGGCAAAGGACTTCAAAGCTTTGGTTCTTCATGTTTCTGAGCTTTCCATTGCTTTGCCATGGATTCCAAATAACTCTCCTCAATCTCGGATTGCTTTGGTGATCAAAAAGCTATCAAAACACCAAAACTTAACACAATTTGATTAGAATTGATTGCAAGGGTCCTTAACATGTTAATTGGGTTAAAAGGCAATAACTACTACTCAAAAGTGTTTAAAATAGTTAATTACAAGCTATGAAATAGCACTTTTTGAGTAGTAATCAGTGACCGATTGTATAAGTATGCTTTATGTCGAATATGAAATTGAACTATCATGACTGATCTAAAAGGGTATGGTCTACTATGAAGTCCAGACAGGATTACAACGTGACTTATCGTACAGGTGCAGTCTATGATGAAAATGAGATAATATAATGACATGATCGATCGTATAAGTCTACTACATGCTAAAAACGAAATTGAATTGTCATGACTGATCCGATAGGGTACGGTCTATGATGAAGACCAAATAGGACAACGATATGACAAATTCTACAGGTGCGATCTTTGCCAAAATCAAAACTAAACTGTCATGACCGATCGGACAAGATGCAGTTTATCACAGAAACTAGATAGGACAATGACGTGACTTATCATACAAGTGCAATCTATCACAAAAATGAGATAGGACTACAACGTGATTGATCATATAGGTGTGATCTCTACAGAATATGATATTGAACTACATAGACTGATTGAATAGCATGTGGTCTATGATGAAGACGAGACAAGACAACGACGTTATCAATCGCATAGGTCTACTCTACATCGAAAAGGAATTAAACTATCATAAACGATCCAATAGGGTACAGTCCAATGCGACGATCGGACAAGACAATGATATGAACTAAACTATTATGATCGATCAAACAAGTGCAATCTCTCATGAAAACCTGACAAGACATGACATGACATGACCAATCATATAGGTGTGATCTCTATAGAATATAATACTGAACTATCAAAACCAATTAGATAGTGTGCAATCTATGACAAAGACGAAACAGGACAACGACATGACTGATCGTACAACTCTACTATACTTTGAAAATGAAATTGAATTGTCATGATCGATCTAATAGGGTACAGTCCATGATGAAGTCCAGACAGGACAATGACATAACCGATTGTATAGGTGCGATCTACGCCAAAATTAGAACTGAATTATCATGATCGATTGGACAAGATGTGGTTTATCACGAAAAACAGATGGGATAACGATGTGATTGATCGTACAAGTGTGAACTCCGTAGAATATGATACTGAACTGTCAAGACTGATCGGACAATGTGTGGTTTATGACGAAGATGAGACAGGACAACGACGTTACCGATCATACAGGTTTACTCTACGTTGAAAATGAAATTGAACTATCATCAGCGATCTAAAATGGTACGGTCTATGACGAAGACTAAATAGAACAACGATTTGATTGATCATACAGGTGCGGTCTACGCCGAAATTGAAACTAAACTTTCATGATCGGTCAAACAGGATGCAGTCTATCACGAAACGCAAACATGACAACGACATGATCGAACGTATAGGTGTGATATTTGCATAATACAATACTAAACTGTTAAGACCGATCTATAGTGTGCGAATAACGAAGACGAGACAGGAGAACGACGTCATCGATTGTATAAGTCTACTTTACGCCGAAAAGAAATTAAACTATCATGATCGATCCGACGAGGTACAATCTATGATGAAGACCGAGTATGATGATATAACTATCGTACAGGTGTGGTCTATGCTGAAATCGAAATTGCACTCTTTTAGCCGATCAAATAGAATGTGGTCTATCATAAAAAGCAAACAAAAAAATGACACGACCTATCCTATAGGTATGATCTCCAAAGAATATGATGTTGAGCTATGAAGACCGATCAGATGGTGTGCATTCTATGACGAAGATGAGATATGAAAATGACGTGACAAATCATATAGGTCCACTCTATGTCGAAAAAGAAATTGAATAGTCATAACCGGTCTAGTAAGGTATAGTGTATGACAATGTCTAAACAAGACAATGAATGTGATTGATCGTATAAGTACGGTATATGCCAAAATCAAAACTGAAGTATTATGACCTATTAGATAGAATGCAGTCTATCACAAAGAGAGATAGGACAATGATGTGACCGATCATATAGATGTGGTCTATGATGACAATAAGATAGGACTACAAGATGACTAATTGTATAGGTGTAGTCTGCACCAAAATTGGAATTGAATTGTCATGACCGATCAGACAAAATGCGGTCTATCATGAAAATCAAACTTGACAACGATGTGACAGATCGTACAATTATGATGAAAATGAGACTAGACTACTATATGATTGATCATAGAAGTACGGTCTACGCTACAATAGGAACTGAACTATCATGACCGATCGGATAGGTGTAGTATATCATAGAAGCTAGATAGGAGAACGATATGACTGATAGTACAAGTGTGATCTCCATAAAATACGATATTAAACTATAAAGAGTGATTCTATAGTGTGTGGTCTATGATGAAGATGAGACAGGACAATGACATGATTGATTGTACAAGTCTATTCTACGTCGAAAACGAAATTAAACTGTCGTGATTGATTTGATAAGGTATGGTCTATGATGAAGAGCAGATAGGACAACGATGTGATTGATCATATAGGTGTGATCTAAGACGAAATCAAAACTGAACTGTTATGACCGATCAGACAAGAAGTGATCTATCATGAAAATCGGATAGGACAACGATGTGATTGATAGTACAAGTGTGATCTTTGCAAATTACGATACTGAACAGTTAAGACAAAATGAATAGTGTTCAATCTAAGATGAAGACAAGATAAGCCAACGATGTGACCAATTAAACAACTACGCTATACTCTGGAAACAAATTGAATGATCATGACCAATCCAATAAGGTACACTCTATGATGAAGTTCAAATAGTACAATGGCATGATTGATCTTACAGGTGCAATCTACATCAAAATCGAACTTAACTGTCACCATCGAATGTGATTGGTCACGAACACCAAACAAGATAACAATGTGTCTGATAGTACAAGTGTAGTATATAATGAAAAGGAGGTAAGACTACGATGTGACTGATCGAACCAGTGTAGTTTATAATGAAAATGAGATAAGACTACGATGTGACTGATTGTACAGGTACGGTCTATGCCTAAAATAGAACTAAACTATCATAACTTATCAGACAAGATGTGGTCTATTATGAAAAATAGACAAAACAATGACCTGAGCGATCGTACAGGTGTGATCTCCATATAATACAATACCTAATTGTCAAGACTGATTAGACAGTGTGTGGTGTATGACAAATACCAGATAGGAACCCTACATGACTGATCATATAGGTTCGTTCTATGCTGAAAATGAAATTGAACCGTTATGACCGATCTGATGAGGTACGGTCTATGACGAAAACCAGATAGGACAACGACATGACTAAATGTACAAGTGCGATCTATGATGAAATTTGAACTGAAGTTTCATGACCGATTGGATAAGATATGGTCTATCATGAAAAGCAGATAGGACAATTACGTGACTAAACGTACAAGTATGATCTCCATAGAATACGATACTAAACCACCAAGATTAATTGATAGTGAATGGATAACGAAGATGAGATAAGACAACAACGTTATGGATCGTATAGGTTTGTACTACATCGAAAAGAAATTGAACTATCATAACCGATCCGATGGGGTATGGTCTATGACGAAGAGCAGACAGGACAACGACGTGATAGATCATACAGATTCGGTCTATGATGAAATCAAAATTGAAGGTTCATGACCTATCAAACAGGATGCGGTTTATCATGAAAAATAAACTGGACAACAATGTGACCAATGGTACAGGTGTGATCTCCATAGAATACAATATTGAATTGTTAAGACCAATAAGATAATGTGCAAACCATGACGAAGACAAGACAGAACAACGACATTACTGATTGTACATGACCGATCTGATAAGGTACGGTTTATGACAAAGACCAGATAGGACAACGACAACACTGATCATATAGGTGCAATCTACACCAAAATCAGAACAGAACTATCATGACCGATCGTATAAGTGAGATCTCCACATAATACGATACTTAACAATCAAGATTGATTAGATAATGTGTGATCTATGATGACAATGAGATAAGACAATGACATGATTAATCATATAGGCTAGCTTAAGAAGATTAGATAGGATAACGACATGACTGATCGTATAGGTACGGTCTAAGCTAAAATCGAAACTAAACTATCATGGCCGACCAAACTAGGTGCGATCAATCATAAAAACTAAATAGGACAATGATGTCACTGATCATAAAGGTGTGGTCTATGTCATGACCGATCTGACATGGTACGGTCTATTACGAAGACCAGACAGGAAAACGACGTGATTGGTCGTACATGTGCGATCCACGCCAAAATTAGAACTGAATTGTCATGACCGATTAGAAAGGATGTGGTCTATAATGAAAAGTAGACAACACAATAACGGGACCGATCATACAGGTGTGATCTTCGTAGAATAAGATTAAACAGTTTATGATTTATCATGATGCGAGATAAGACAACTACTTAACTGATCTTATAGATCCGCTTTTTACGGAAAATGAAACTAGACTATCATGATCGATTCGACAAGGTACAATCTATGATGCGGTCTACGCCAAAATTGAAATTGAACTGTCTTGACCGATCAGAAAGGATACAGTCTACGATAAAAAAACAGACAAGATAACGATGTGATCAATCTTACAGGTGTGACCTCTGTAGAATATGATATTGAACATTCTAGATCAATCGAACAATATGCAGTTTATGATGAAGACAAGACAAGACAACGCCATTACCAATCATAAAGGTCTGCTTCATGCAAAAAAGGAAATTGAACTTTCATGATCGATCTAGTAGGGTATGGTCTATAACAAAGTCCAAACAGGATAACGATGTGACTGATCATATAGGTACAATCTACACCGAAATCATAACTAAACTGTCATGACCGATCGGACAGGATGTGGTCTATCACCAAAACTAAACTAGACAAAAAGTAGACTACTTGTACAAGTGCGGTCTATGATGAAAATAAGATAGGATCACGACATGATTGATCGTATAGGTCTTTTCTACATTAAAAATGAAATAGAACAATTATAATTGAACCAATAGGGTATGATCTATGACAAAGTCTAGATAGGACAAAAACATGACTGATTGTACAAGTGCAGTCTACATTGAAATTGAAATTGAACTATCATGACCCATTGGATAGGATACGGTCTATCACGAAAACCAGATTGGACAATGACGTGATTGATTGTACATGAGTGGTTTATGAAGAAAATGGGATAGGACAACGACATGATTGATCTTACATGTTCGCTCTATGCCAAAAATGAAACTTAATTTTCATGATTAATCATGGTCTATGATGAAGACCAAACAGGACAACGACGTGACTAATCATACAGGTGTGGTTTACATCGAAATAGAAACTAAATTATCATGACCGATTAGAAAAAATGTGGTCTATCACAAAAAAAAACTAGACAGGATGATGACATCATTGATCGTACAGGCGTGATCTATAATGAAAATGGGACAGGACAACAACGTGATTGATGTACAAGTCCACTCTACACCAAAAATGTAACTAAACTTTCTTGACCGATCGAATATGATGCGGTCTATCATAAATATCAAATAAGAAAGCAACGTGACCCATCATACAAGTGTGATCTCCATAGAATATGATACTGAACTTTCAAGATCTAGCGGATAGTGTGCAGTCTATGACGAAGATGAGACAGGAGAACGGCGTGACCGATTGTTCAGGTATGCCCTCTGTTGAAAACGAAATTGAACTATGATAATCAATCCAACAGGGTATGGTCTATGATGAGGACTAAATAGGACAACAACATGACTGATTGTATAGATGCAGTCTACACCAAAATCAGAATTAAACTGTTAAGATCGATCAAATAGGATGTGACTTATCACGAAAAGTAGATAGAACAATGACGTGACTAATCATACAAATGTGATCTCCGTAGAATATGATACCTAACTATCAAGACCGATCGAACTATGTGTGGCCTATGACGAAGACAAGACAGGACAATGTCATGATCGATTGTGTAGACCCGCTCCACATTGAAAATAAAATTGAATTGTTGTGATCGATTCGATGGGGTATGGTCTATGATGAAAACCAGAGAGGACAATGACATGATTGATCGTACAGGTATAGTCTACATTGAAATTGGAATTGGATTGTCATGGTAGATTAGACAGGATACAATCAATCATGAAAACTAGACAAGAGAACGATGTGATCGATCATAAAGGGGTGATCTCCGTAGAATATGATACTGAACTGTCAAGACTAATTGGACAGTGTGTGGTCTATGACGAAGACAAGACAGGACAACAACATGATTGATCATATAGGTGATTGTTGCTAGGTATCGATCAAAGGGAAGTGATTAATGTCCCTTTTATTGCAGGGAGATGACATGTGGCACGTCCTTAATCCTTGTAGCTACTTGGCAGGTGCGACCTATGTCACGTGCTTAATACTTATAGCTACTTGGTAGCTGCAACACGTGGCACGTGCTTAATCCTTGTTGCAACTTGGTAGCTGCAACATGTGTCATAAGCTTGCAACTGCTTGGCTAGTGCAATAGCTTAGACACCTCGTGCTTGGTTACCTACTTTAGACACCTTGTGCTTGGTTGCCTACCTTAGACACCTTTTGCTTGGTTACCTCCCTTAGACACCTTGTACTTGGCAAGGGATAGGCAAGAAGGTGATGTTCTTACTTAGCAATGAGGTAATTGAAAGGAAACTTCAAAAATATTAACATTAAAAACTAGGGATGTTACAACATCAACGTGATTGATTGTACAGGTATAGTCTACACCAAAATTAGAACTAAACTATCATAACCAATCAGACAGGATGTGGTCAATCATGAAAACCTGACAGGATAACGATGTTATCGATAGCCAAGGTGTAATCTCCGAAGAATATAATACTGAACTATCAAGACCGATTGGACAGTGTGCGGTCTATGACAATGACGAGCTAGGACAAGGATGTGATCGATCGTACAAGTCCACTCTACGCCAAAAATGAAACTAAACTATCATGACTTATCCGACAGGGTACGATCTATAACGAAGACCGAATAGGATAAGGATATGACTAATCGTGTAGACTAGATTCGATCAATCATGAGAACTAAACAAGACAACGATGTAATTGATCATAAAGGTTTGAACTCTGTAGAATATGATATTGAACTATTCAGATTGATCGGACAGTATGCGGTCAATGATGAAGATGGAAGAGGACAAAGACATGACCGATCGTATAAGTCTGCCCTACGTCGAAAATGAAATTGAACTATCATGACCAATCCGATAAAGTACGATCTATGACAAAGTCCAAACAGGGCAACAACGTGATTGATCGTATAGGTGTAGTCTATGTCAAAATTAGAACTGAACTATCATGATCAATCCAAAAGATGATGAAGACCAGATAGAACAACAGGGTGATTGACTGTACAAATGAGGTCTACATTGAAATCAAAACTGAATTGTGATGACCAATTGAACTGGATGTGGTCTATCACAAAAATCACACAGGACAACAATGTGACCAATAGTACAAATGTGATCTCTGTAGAATACGATATTGAACTATCAAGGCCTATCGAATACTGTGTGGTCTATGACAACGACAAGAAAGGGAAGCAACGTGACTAATTGTTCAGGTCCACTCTACGCCGACAACAAAATTGAACTGTCATAACTGATCTGATAGGGTACGGTCTTTTGCAAAGACTAGACAAGACAACAACGTGATTGATCGTACAGATGTGGTCTACACTACAATCAGAATTAAATTGTCATAATCGATCAAACATGACACGATGAATCATGAAAGCCAAGACAACAATGTGACCAATAGTAAAGGTGTAATCTTCACAAAATACGATATTGAATTGTCAAGACCATTCGGACAATGTGTGATTTATGATGAAGATGAGATAGGACAATGACATGACCTATTGTATAGGTTCGCTCTACGCCGAAAACAATACTGAACTGTCATGACCGATTCTATAAGGTAAGGTTTATGACAAATACCATACAGGACAACGATGTTACTAATTGTTTAGGTGTGGTGTATGATAAAAATGAGACAAGACTACAATGTGACTGATTGTACAGGTGCGGTCTATGCCAAAATCAAAATTGAATTATTATGATTGATCAGACAGGACGTGGTCTATCACGAAAATCAGAAAGAACAACTACATGACTAATTGTACAATTGTGATCTTAGTAGAATACGATACTGAACTATCAAGACCAATAAGATAATGTGCGGTCTATGAAAAAGATGAGATAGGACAATTACATTATTGATCCAACAGTGTGCGGTCAATCACGAAAATGAAAGAGGACAAAGGCATGACCAATCATACAAGTCCACTCTACATTGATAACGAAATTAAACTGCCATGACCGATCCAACAAGGTACGCTCTATGACGAAGTCCAGACAGGGCAACGACATGACTAATCGAATAGATGTGATATATGCCGAAATTAGAATTCAACTATCATTACCGTTTCGATAGGGTACAGTCTATCATGAACACCAGACAAGACAACGACTTGACTAATCATAAAAGTGTGGCCTACCTTAAAATTGGAATTGAATTGTGAGAACCGATCAGATAGGATGCTGCTTATAATGAAAAACGGATAGGACAACAATATGATCGATCGTACAGGTGTGATCTTCGCATAATACAATAGTGAACTGTCAAGACCTATCAAATAGTGTATTGTTTATGACAAAGACGAGACAAGACAATCATGTGACCAATTGTTCAAGTTCGCTTTACGTCGATAATGAAACTGAATTGCCATGATTGATCCGATAAGGTATAGTTTATGATGAAGACCAAACAAGACAATGATATGATTGATCTCACAAATGTGATCTACGCCAAAATTGAAACTAAACTATCATGATTGATCAAATAGGATGCGGTCAATCACAAAAACCAGATAGGGCAACGATGAGAGCGATCATCAAGGTTTGAACTCCGCTAAATACAATATTGAATTATTAAGATCAATCAAATAGTGTGTGGTCAATGATGAAAACGAAGTTGAAATAGGATAATGACATGACCAATCATATAAGTTCACTCTACATCGAAAACAAAATTGAACTACCATGACCGATTCGACAAGGTATGGTCTATGATGAAGTACAAATAGTGCAACGACATGTTTGATCGTATAGGTGCAGTCAATGCCAAAATTGAAACTGAATTATCATGATCGATCCAATCGGGTATGGTTTATGATGAAGACTAAATAGGACAATGATGTGATTGATCGTACAAGTGTGGTCTACACTGAAATCGGAACTGAATTATAAAGACCAATTGGATAGGATGTGGTCTATCACAAAAAAACAAATAGGATAACAATGTGATTGATCGTACAGTTGTGATCTCCACAGAATATGATATTGAACTGTCAAGACCTATTGGATAGCGTGCGGTCTATGACAAAAATGAGATAGGACAATAATGTGAGCGATCGTATAGGTTCGATCTACACCAAAAATGAAACTAAATTGTCATAACCAATTCGACATGGTATGGTTTATGATGAAGACGAGACAGGACAATAATGTGACTAATTGTACAAGTGTAGTCTACAACTAAATTTGAACTAAACTATTATGACTAATCGAATAGAATGTGGTTTACCACAAAAAGCAAACAAGACAATGACATAACTGATTGTATAGGTGTGAACTCCATAGAATATGATACTGAATTGCTAATACCTATCAGATAGTATGTGGTCTATGATGAAGACAAGATAAGACAACAACATGATTGATCTTTCATGTTCGCTTTGTGCCAAAAATGAAACTAAACTATCATGATTGATTCGATAAGGTATGGTCTTTGACGAAGACCACATAGGACAACAACGTGACTGATCATATAGGAGTGGTCTACAGTAAAATTAGAACTGAACTATCACAATCGATTGAATAGAATGTGGTCTACCATGAAAAATAGACAAGACAACTATAAAACGGATCGTATGGGTCCGCTCTATGCCAAAAATAGAATTGAACAGTTATTATCAATTTAACGAGGTATGGTTTATGATGAAGGCCAAACAGGACAACGACTTAACTGATCGTACAAGTGCAGTCTATGCCAAAATCAAAACTAAATTGTCATGATTGATCAGATAGGATGTGATCGATCATGAAAACTAGATAGGACAACGATATGATAGATTGTAAAGGTGTAATCTCTATAGAATATGATATTGAACTATCAAGACCAATCGAACAATGTGCAGTCTATGACAAAGACAAGATAAGGCAACGGCGTGACATATCATACAAGTCCACTCTATGTTAAGAATAGAACTGTTTATGGTGAAATCAGAATAGAACTGTCATGGCGAATTGGACAGGATGTAGTCTACCACGAAAAGCAAATAAGACAACAATGTAACTGATCGTATAGGTGTGAACTTTGTAAAATACAATATCGAACTTTAAAACTGATCGGACAATGTGTTGTTTATGACAAAGATGAGACACGACAATGATATGACCGATTATTCGAGTTCGCTCTATGCCAAAAATGATATTGAATTGTCATTACTGATCTGATAAGTTATTGTCTATGATAAAGACCATATAGGACAATGACATGACTGACCATACAGATGTCGTCTATGTCAAAATTGGAATTGAAATGTCTTGACCAATCGAATAGGATGTAGTTTATCATGAAAAGCAAATAGGGAAAATGATATGACTAATTGTAAAGGTGTGATCTTTGTAGAATATGATACCTAATTGTAAAAACAGATTAGACAGTGTGGGGTCTATGACAAAAACGAGATAAGATAACGACGTCACTGATCGTATAGGTCCGCTCTACACTAAAAATGAAATTGAATTGTTCTGACCTACCTAACGAGGTACGGTCTATAACGAAGACCAGATAGGACAACGATATGACTGATTGTAAAGGTACATTCTACGCTAAAATCAGAACCAAACTATCATGAGCAATTAGACAGGATGGGGTTAATCTTGAAAACCAAACATGACAATGATGTGACCAATCGTAATGGTGTAATCTACACATAATATGATACTGAACTATCAAGATCGATCAAATAGTGTGCAATTTATGACAAAGAGGACACAGAACAATGACGTGACTGATTGTACAAGTTCGTTCTACGCAGAAAAATGAAATTGAACTATTGTGATCGATTCGACAAGGTACGATGTATTACGAGGACAAGATAGAACAATAGCATGACAGATCATTCAGGTGTGGTCCATGTCATAATAGAAACTAAATTGTCATGATTGATCATATAGGATGCAGTAAATCATGAAAACTAGACAAGACAAGACAACAATATGATTGATCATAAAGGTGTAATCTTCATAGAATATAATACTAAACTATCTAGACTAATCAAATAGTGTGTATAGGAAAACAACATGACCGATGGTATAGATTTGCTCTACGATGAAAATGAAATTGAATTGTCATGACCGATTTGATAAGGTATGGTCTATGACAAAGACCAGACAAGACAAAATGTGTTTGATCATACAAGTTTTGTTTAGGGTGAAATTAGAATAGAATTGTCATGGCTTATCGGACATGATGCGATTTATCACGAAAAGTAGATACGACAACAACATAACCGATTGTACATGTGTGATCTTCACATAATACAATATTGAACTTCAAGACTAATAGGACAATGTGCGGTATATGCTGAAAACAAGATAGGACTACGATGTGACCGATCATTCAAGTCCGCTCTATGCCGAAAGCAAAACTGAACTATCATTACCAATCCGACAGTGGATGATCTATGACAAAGACCAGACAAGACAACAATGTGATTGATTGTACAGGTGTGATCTATGTCGAAATCGAAATTGAATTATCATGATCTATTGGACAAGATACGATATATCATGAAAAGTAGATAGGACAATGACATGACCGATTGTAAAGGTGTGGTTTTCATAGAATACGATACCTAACTATCAAGACCGAATGGATAGTGTGGGGTCTATGATGAAGATCAGACAAGATAACGAGGTGAATAATTGTATAGGTACAATCTACGCAAAAATTGAAACTAAACTATCATGATCGGTTAAAAGGATGCGGTCAATCCTGAAAACCAAACAGGACAATGATGCAATTGCTCATAAAAGTGTAATCTCCATATAATACAATACTTAATTGTTAAGATTGATCGGACAGTATGCAATCTATGACAAAGATGATAGAGGTTAATGAAGTGACTGATCATATAGGTCCATTTTACATTGAAAATGAAATTGAATTGTTGTGATCCATCCGAAGGGATATGATCTATGACAAAGACCAAACACGACAATGGCGTGACTGATCCTATAGGTGCAGTTTATGCCATAATCGAAACTTAATTGTTATGATCAATCATATAGGATGCGGTCAATCACAAAAACCAAACATGATAACAATATGACCGATCGTAAAGGTGTAATCTCCATAAAATATGATACTGAACTATCAAGATTGATCGAATAGTGTGTAGTCTAGATGAAGATGAGATAGAACAATGATGTGACAAATCATATAGGTTCGCTCAACGATGAAAATGAAACAGAACTGTCATGACCTTATGGGGTATGTTCTATGACGAAGACTAAACAAGACAGTGATGTGTTTGATCGTATAGGTACAGTTTACAATAAAATCATAATAAATTGTCATGGTCGATTAGACAAGATACGGTCTATCATAAAAAAATAGACATGATAACGATGTAATCAATCATATAAGTGTGATCTCCATGGAATACAATACTGAACTTCAAGACTAATTGGACAGTGTATGGTCTATGACAAAGACAAGACAGGACAACGATGTGATCGATTGTTCAGGTATCCTCTAAGCCAAAAATGAAATTGAACTATCATAATGGATATGATAGGGTACGGTCTATGATGAACTATCATAATCGATTTGATATGGTACAGTGTATGACGAAGACCAGACAAGATAATGACGTGACTGATCATATAGGTGTTGTCTACGTCGAAATTGAAATTGAACTATCATAAATGATCAGAAAGGATGCGGTCTATGACGAAAAACAGATAGGACAATGACATGACCAATTGTAAAGGTGTCATCTCCGCATAATATGATACCTAACTATCAAGACTGATCGGACAATGTGGGGTCTATGATGAAGATGAGGAAAGATGACAACGTGACCGATTGTACAAGTTTGCTCTATGATGAAAATGAAATTGAGTTATTGTGACCGATCTGATAAGGCATTGTCTATGATGAAGACCAGACAAGACAAAAACGTCATTGATCGTATAGGTACGATCTATGCTAAAATCAGATCTAAATTGTCATAACTAATCAGACAAGATGCAGTCAATAAAAAAAAACTAGACAGGACAACATGTGACCAATCGTAAAGGTGTAATCTCCATGGTATATGATATTGATGTGTCAAGATCGATCAAATAGTGTGTGATCTATGATAAAAATGACACAGGACAATGACGTGACCAATCGTATAAGTTCCCTCTACATCGAAAATGAAACAAAACTATCATGACCAATCTTACAAGCTACGATCTATGATGAAGACTTGATAGGACCATGACATGGCTTATCGTATAGGTGCAATCTAAGCTGAAATGAAAATTGATGTGTACTGATCGAACAGGTGATCTATCACAAAAAGCATTTAGGACAAAGACGTGGCCGATCATACAAGTGTGATCTCGACAAAATATGATATTGAACAATTAAGACCTATTAGATAGTGTGTTGTCTATGAAAAAGACGAGAGAGGACAACGACGTGACCGATTATTAAGGTATTCTTTATGTCAAAAATGAAACTGAACTGTTATGACCCATCTAATAAGGTACAGTCCATGATAAAGACCAAACAAGACAATGACATGATTGATCGTATGGGTGTTGTCTATGCTTAAATCGAAACTGAACTACCATGACTGATCGGAAAAGATGCAATTGTAGACCCTTAATTTTTTCCATTGACACTGGCATGTATCTTGGGGGTGTCGTCCCCACCCAATTTTTGTATGTCACGGCCATGGAGCCCTTATTGGGCTTAATCAATTTTTGGACCTCACGTGAGTTCACCTATGATTCGATTTAGTGTGAGCGTTTGGTCCATTATGAAATACCGTCATGGACAATTCTATTTGTAGACCCTCAATTTCATCCCTTGACACTTGCATGTATCTTGGGGGTGTCGTGCGCACCCAATTTTTGTATGTCACGACCATGGAGCCCTTGTTAGACTTAATCGATTTTCGGACCTCACGTGGGTTCACCTATGGTTCGATTTAGTACGAGCGTTTAGTCCATTATGAAATGCCATCATGGCTAATTCATTGGTTCATATCATGCTATAGGGTAGGGGTTAAGGTCTCCACAAAAACTTCAGTTCATCGGGGTAGCTTGTTGAAATCAGTCCAAATTGGAGTACTTTGGCCTGTTTTAGTCATTTCTCCCTCATTCGAGCTTAGAATTATGCACCATTTTTTGGTTGGATTCCTTACTCTTCAAGAAATGTTCTAACAAAAGTTGGGAATTTTTCTTAACCAGATCGATCGATTTCCAGGTTGTTTGCAACCCACCTCGAATCCATGTGGATTCTTGATGGGTAAGCAATGAGGGATTTATGAGGGGCAGTTGCCCACCTCGTGACTGGAAGGAGGAGTTGAATAAGTTGGAGTTTCAAGGCTGATGGTGGGGGATTCCAAAGCTGAAGGGGAAGAAAAATGAGGTGGTGCAGATGCTGAGGGGGGAAGCTGGTATAAAAGGATCTTTCAGAGAGTGTGAAAAAGAAAAAGTTTTTGAAATTCTGGGTGGGGATACTCTACTAAGGGACGACTGAAAGTGTGGGGGTGATCCTTGTCCTCTTTGAGGGCTCTACATCCAGAGAGAGAAAGAAGCAAGAGAAGAGAAAAAAAAGAAGGAAACGTTTTGAGGAGAGAAGAAGAGGTTTTCAACAAGAAAGATTGAGAAGGAAGAGAGAGGAGGACAGTCACCTGAAGTCGGGCTGATCTTGTTGAATGGGAACGCTCTTAGGTATGACTGTTGCAAACCCCTTGTTCTTCTTCATTGTCATATGTTTTCCTTTTTCTCTTGCTATATCTGTGGATTATTTGGTTGGGTGTGGATGTTAGAAGATATGGAATTGTCTATGTTAATTTTTGGATTGCTTGTGAGCTGATTTTTTGCTGGTTCATTTCTTTTCTTGTGAGTTCGGTTTGAAAGCATCATGGCTCTGTTTTAGCTTTATTGTGTCATCTAGACATCTTGTTATTGTCCTTACTTCCATGGATCATATTCTGGTGATCTCATCTTCCTAGCCCACCATACCCACCTCCTTCAACCCGTTCACCGAACTCACCACCACACCATCATCTCTAGTTTATCCCTAACTCTATGCCCGACATCATCAGTTTTTCAAGTTTTTGGTATAAGATAGTGACGACTTTCTGGGTGCGCTCAAAATGGGCGATTAAAAGAAGATTTGGAACTATTTTGGAAGGTACTCAATTTCCTACTTCTATCCTGGATGTACAAATGGAATTTTTCTGAAATTGGTTTGGAAGGTGAAGGGGATAATTCTATGTATAACCCTTTACTTGATATTGAGGCTGAAAGTGATCAGCCCGTACCTTCCTCATGGCTTCCATAGCCACCACACACAGCCCATATGCAGTCCACATGCAGCCCGCACCTCCCTTAAAGCTCACACATGGCCACCACACCACCACCATGCACCCCTTGACTCACCCACGAATTTCACAGCCACCACACACAACCCATATGCAGTCCACATACACCCTATGGCCACCATGGCCACCATGGCCACCACCATCCACCTTCAGCTCACCCACAACCATCCCTCACCACCATGTAGCTGCCCCCAACCACATGCTCACCCACATGACTTTACCTCCACCATGCAGCCATGGTCGTTCACAAAGCCCACACAGCTCACCCATGTAGCCACACCTCATCACAACTCACTCACACTGCCCACACAACTCACCCATGCAGCCCACAATTCACCCATGCACACTTCACCCACATGCAGCCCGTACACCTCACAGCTCACCCATGGCCTCCTCACCACCACTATGCACTCACGACCACCCTTAAGGTCACCATATAATTGATCTTTGGCAGCTGAATTTTTTTTATGGAGAATTGTGAAATTTGTGGTTGTTAGTAAATGAAATTCAAATGGAAAAGATGTTAATTCCTAGTTGAAAATCAATGGAATTGGAATAGCTAAGTTTTAGCCATGTAATGAAGTTTCATGGATGCACTTTGGTGGCCGTTTGATGGAGATTAGAGGTTACATATATAGGGTTGGTTCATGGCTGAAAGTTATCTTAATTCAAGTAGAAATATGACTAAATTTTAATAGATTTGGTGGTTGCATATGTTGTGTGCTTATGCTTATTGACTCACCCTTTGCCGCAGTGCATGGCTAAGGACCTCAGGTACGCATCATTATTCTGGTTTTCGATTTGCTATGCTTTCTGAATACCAACTAGGATTGTATGAGTCTTGTCATCCATGTAGCTTGGGGGGATTGACTGATCTTTGACCCATATGGCCCAATGTACCCAATTCACTAGTAGAGACCGAACTCTGGGCTTAGAGGGGTGCTACCTCGCATGAGGTACCTTCCTAATAGGTAACCTGATCCTCGAACCCAGAAATCGAGTTTCGCAGATCGTTTTTTCTTAACGGGAGTCATTGAGGGGTTTTTGTTCTTACTTTATTTTCCCCATTTCAAAAATAAAAATAAAAAGTAAGTTGTGACTGCAAACAAAGCTATTCCTTATTAGGGATAGATTTTCCAAAACTCGAAAACCACACTTTTTCTCCACCTATATTTTTAATTACGAGTCACGCCGGTCGGTGGATTGGGGAAAGGTCCACAGCGGTCTATCATGAAAAGCAGATAGGAAAACGACCTGAGCAATCGTATAGGTGCGATCTCCGTAGAGTACGATATTGAACTGTCAAGACAAACCAGATAATGTCTGATCTAGACAAGGATGAGATAGGATAATGACATGATCAATTGTACAAGTCCGCTTTACATTGAAAACGAAATTGAATTGTCATGACCGATCTGATAGGGTATGATTTATTACGTAGACCAGACAAGATAATGTGACTAATTGTATAGGTGCGATGTTTGACAAAATTGAGATAGTACTACGACTTGACTGATCATACAAGTGTGGTCTACGCTGAAATTGAAACTAAATTGTCATGACCAATTGGACAGGATGCGGTCTACCACGAAAACCACACAAGACAACTACATGGTTGATCATTCAGGTGTGGTCTATGCCATAATCAGAACTAAATTGTCATGATTGATCAAATAGGATTGGTCAATCCCGAAAACAAAACAGGCCAACAATATGATAGATCATAAAGGTGTAATATTCGTAGAATACGATATTGAATTGTCAATATCGATCGGACAGCGTACAGTTTATGACGAAGACGAGATAAGAGAATGATGTGATTGATCATACAAGTATGCTCTACACAAAAAACGAAACAGAACTTTCATGACTAATCCGACATGGTATGGTTTATCAGAAAAATTTAACATGACTATGATGTGACTGATCGTATAGGTGCAGTCTACATCGAAATCAAAACTAAACTATCATTACCGATTGGATAAGATGCAGTCTATCATGAAAACTAGACATGACAACTACATGATTGATCGTACAAGTGTGATCTCCATAGAATACGATATTGAATTGTCAAGACCGATTGAATTGTGTACAATCTATGATGAAAACAAGATAGGACAATGATATGATCGATTGTACACATGTGATCTTCGTAGAATATGATACCTAATTGTCAAGACCGATTAGATAATGTGCAGTCTATGACGAAGACAAGATAGGACAACGATGTGACCAATCATACAAGTTCATTTTATACTGAAAATGAAATTGAATTGCTATGATCGATATAACAAGGTATGGTATATGGAAAAGACTAGACAGGAGAACGAAGTGGCTGATCTACAAGAGTGGTCTACATCGAAATCAGAACTGAACTATCATGGTTGATTAAAAAAGATACGATCAATCATAAAAACCAAACATGATAATGATGTGATCGATCATAAAGTTGTGATCTCCATAGAATAGAATATAGAACTATCAAGGCCGATTAGATAATGTCCAGTCCATGATAGAGATGAGACAGGACAATGACATGACGGATCGTGATGGTTTGTTATATGCTGAAAAAAAAAATTGAACTGTGATGACTGATCCAACAAGGTATGGTTTATGACGAAAACCAAATAGGACAGTGACGCAACTGATCGTACAAGTGGTTTACACTTAAATCAAAATTGAATTTTCATGATCAATCAAACAGGATGTGATCTAACATGAAAAGCAGTTAAAAGATAATGATGTAACTGATCGTACAGGTGTGGTCTCCATATAATATGATACTGAACTATCAAGAGTGATCGGATAGTGAGCGGTCTATGACGAAGATGAGACATGATAACAATGTGATTGATCATACAAGTCAACTCTAAGTCAAAAAGGAAACTAAACTATCGAGATCGATCCGACAAAGTATGATCTATAAAAAAAACAAGATATGACAATGACATGATTGATCATACAAGTGCGGTTTACGTTGAAATCAGAAATAAACTGTTAAGACCAATTGAACAGGATACTGTCTATCACAAAAAGCAAACAAGACAACGACGTGACCGATCACATAGGTGTGATCTCTATAGAATACGATATTGAACTGTCAAGACCTATTGGATAGTGTGTGGTATATGACGAAGACGAGACATCACAATGACGTGACCAATCATTCAGGTTCACTCTATCCCAACAACAAAAATGAACAGTTGTGATCGATCCAATAAGGTATAGTATATGATAAAGATTAGACAAGAGAATGACATGACTGGTCATATAGATGCGATTTACGCAAAAATTGGAATTGAACTGTGATAACTGATCGGACAGGATGTGGTCAATCATGAAAAGTAGACAAGACAACTACATGATCAACTGTATGAGTGTCATCTCTGTAGAATACGATACTAAACTGTCAAGATAGATCGGATAATTGATTACTACTCAAAAAGTGCTATTTCATAGCTTGTAATTAACTCTTTTAAACACTCTTGAGTAGTAGTTATCACCTTTTAACCCAATTAACATATTAAGGACCCTTGCAATCAATTCTAATCAAATTGTGTTAAGTTTTGGTGTTTTGTGATTCATGCCCAATTGGTGTCTCAGCTGATTCGTGTCCAGCTGGTTCTCCTTGATTGAGGGAGTAATCAACAAAATTTATAACCTATTACACCATATACTAGGGTAGCAAAGACAAAGCTACTATAGCATAGTGGCTCTAGGATCGTTCACTGGGATGGGTTTTCACTTTGCAAATGATATTCATTCAAAGCTGAATTGGTGTCTTTTCATTTCAAGGTTAGCTTTAAAAGAAAACATAAAGATGTTTGAATGAAAAAGGTTTAGATTTAAACTAACCAAAAATAGTAACTGATTTTACTTACAAAGAAAAGTGTTTCTTGGAGTTCAGATCACTAGGCTCAGGTTCCTCATACAAAAAGGAGAGCTCCGGTCACTTGTTTCTTTTCCTCGTATTAGAGAATTAACATATAGTTCATTCTCTAACCGGTGCTGTACAGATGCTTCCCATTAATGGGTTCAAACACTAAATCCCTCTCACTGATGCACCTTGCAATGGCTCGTGCCTCTCACCTAGCATTTGCTATTCAAGGTGATCTTTAACCTTGGATTACCCGTCAAAAGCTCGCAAGAGATAACTAATGGATGTCTCCTTGGAGTCCAAAAGCTTACCAAGTGTTGGCTATTCTAGAAAATCCTACCTTTAAACCACCTCCCAAAAGCTTGCAAGAGATAAACTAGTGCATCTCCATGGACGGAGATCACTTGCCTTACCAAGTATTGGCTCAGGTGAATTAAAGGCGTTTTAAGTTAACTAAAAAGATAAAAACCATTAACGGGTCACACTTTCTCTTCATTAAAAACTAAAACAACAAAACTTCCAAATTATGCATGTGGAAACTTACCCGGATTTCCTCACTCCAAGAGACAAAAAGCCTAGCCTCTCATCCTCTGAGGAAAAATCCTCAGAGAATGTTTGGCTAGCAAGAAAATGAAAATGAAAAAAAGAAGGAAAAACAGAGCAAGGCTCTGTATATTCTATATATTTATATATCTATATCCCGTTGGATTACATGATTTTCTCGGAACAAGCTCCCGAGAGCTATATATAAAGAAAATTACAAAACAAAATATCTGAGGTTATTCACCCCTTTTCCAAACTTAATAACTAAGGAATCCTATAATTGGTCGATTACAAGGAGAAGAATGGAAATTTATACAACAATATCTGAAGAAAAGATCTTAAAGAGTTAGTCTCAACTATCGGGAAGCTTCAGGAGAACACCCGTGCACTGTGCAAAATGGCTGCGAAATTCTTGCAGCAAAAGGCTGATTTCGCAGCGGTGCAAAAATCTTCCTTCAGCTTGGAGTGATCTGCTTGCAATGGCCGTAACTCCTTCGTTTCAACTCCAAATCATGCACCGTTTGAAGCATTGGATTGTTGACTTCTTGAAATTTGAAACGACATATAGCATGCATAAATTGAACTCCAGGAAGTGCTCCAAAAGTGGCTGACATGACTGACATCAAGAATGCTTCATGGCAGATTTCTCTTTGCTTCCCCTCCTTGCATTCCGGATTTGCTTATGGCAAAGGACTTCAAAGCTTCGGTTCTTCATGTTTCTGAGCTTTCCATTTCTTTTCCATAGATTCCAAATAACTCTCCTCAATCTCGGATTGCTTTGGTGATCAAAAAGCTATCAAAACACCAAAACTTAACACAATTTGATTAGAATTGATTGCAAGGGTCCTTAACATGTTAATTGGGTTAAAAGAAAATAACTACTACTCAAAAGTGTTTAAAAGAGTTAATTAAAAGCTATCAAATAGCACTTTTTGAGTAGTAATCATTTTGATAGCTTTTTGATCACCAAAGCAATTCGAGATTGAGGAGAGTTCTTTGGAATCCATGGCAAAGATGTCCGGACAGGGCGTCCGGACACACCATTGGAGGGCGGCTGATTCGTGCCCAATTGGTGTCTCAGCTGATTCATGTCCAGCTAGTGCTCCTTGATTGAGGGAGTAATCAACAAAATTTATAACCTATTACACCATGAACTAGGGTAGCAAAGACAAAGCTACTATAGCATAGTGGCTCTAGGATCGTTCACTGGGATGGGTTTTCACTTCACAAATGATAGTAATTCAAAGTTGAATTGGTGCCTTTTCATTTCAAGGTTAGCTTTAAAAGAAAACATAAAGATGTTTGAATGAAAAAGGTTTGGTTTTAAGCTAACCAAAAATAGTAACTGATTTTACTTACAAAGAAAAGTGTTTCTTGGAGTTCAGATCACTAGGCTCAGATTCCTCATACAAAAAGGGAGTTCCGGTCACTTGTTTCTTTTCCTCGCATTAGAGAATTAACATATAGTTAATTCTCTAACCGGTGTTGTACAGATGCTTCCCATTAATGGGTTCAAACACTAAATCTCTCTCATTGATGCATCTTGCAATGGCTCGTGCCTCTCACCTAGCATTTGCCATTCAAGGTGATCTTTAACCTTGGATTACCCGTCAAAAGCTCGCAAGAGATAACTAATGGATGTCTCCTTGGAGTCCAAAAGCTTACCAAGTGTTGGCAATTCTAGAAAATCCTACCTTCAAGTCACCTCCCAAAGGCTCGCAAGAGATAAACTAGTGAATCTCCATGGACGGAGATCACTTGCCTTACCAAGTGTTCACTCAAGTGAATTGAAGGTGTTTTAAGTTAACTAAAAAGATAAAAACCATTAATGGGCCACACTTTCTCTTCATTTAAAACTAAAACAACAAAACTTCCAAATTATGCATGTGGAAACTTACCCGGTTACCTTAGCTCCAAGAGACAAAGAGCCTAGCCTCTCATTCTCTGAGGAAAAATCCTCAGAGTTTGGTTAGTAAGAAAATGAAAATGAAAGAGAAGGAAAAAACAGAGCAAGGCTCTGTATATTCTATATATTTATATATCTATATCTTTTACAGTGGATGCAAGGGAATATATATAGAGACGTTTTTCCAACCTTCCTAACTAAGAAATCTTATGGTTGGTGGATTACAAGGAGAAGAATGGAAATTTATACAAAAATATCTGAAGAAAAGATCTAAAAGAGTCGGTCGCAAATATCGGGAAGCACTAAGGACCATTTCGCAGGTGAAAACGAGGTCTGCGAGATTTCGCAGACGCACAAAAAGGGTTGCGAAATCACTTCGCAGCAAAAAACTGATTTTGCAGCGCTGCGAAGTTGGCTTTCAGCTTGCGGTGTTCGGCTTCCAACGTGTCGCAAATATCGGGAAACTTCAGGAGGAATTCCACAGCATTGTGCAAAATGGCTGCGAAATCATTTCGCAGCAAAAGGGTGATTTCGCAGCCGTGCAAAATTCTTCCTTTAGCTTGGAGTGATTGGCTTCCAATGGCTGTAACTCCTTCATTTCAACTCCGAATCGCACAGTGTTTGAAAAATTGGATTGTTGACTTCCTGAGCTTCAAAATGACATATAGCATGCATAAATTGGACTTCAGGAAGTGCTCCAAAAGTGGCTGACATGACTGTCATCAAAAAATGCTTCATGGTAGATTTCTCTTTGCTTCCCCTCCTTGCATTCCGGATTTGCTTATGGCAAAGGACTTCAAAGCTTTGGTTCTTCATGTTTCTGAGCTTTCCATTGCTTTGTCATGGATTCCAAGTAACTCTCCTCAATCTCATATTGCTTTGGTGATTAAAAAGCTATCAAAACACCAAAACTTAACACAAATTGATTAGAAGTGCTTGCAAAGGTCCTTAACATGTTAATTGGGTTAAAAGGCAATAACTACTACTCAAAAGTGTTTAAAAGAGTTAATTACAAGCTATGAAATAGCACTTTTTGAGTAGTAATCAGCGGCGGAACGTGAGCTGTGGCAGGTTGTCGGAATGACGTAGCAAGGCTTGCTCACTTTAGTCAATGTTTTTCCATCCGGACAACCTATCCGGATAGGATATGCTATCGTCCGGAGTGTGATGCTCACAAGTGCCGTGTGCTTCTCCCTGAGGGAGTCCGGATAGCATGGCGGCGCATGTCCTCCTGAGGGAATCCTGATGGAGTTTATTCGGATAGCATGGCGGCGCGTGTCCTCTTGGGGAATCAGGATGGAGTTGCGCTGGATAGCAATGCACACTCTGTGTCATCAGGGGGAGGGGTCCCTACACCTTGCACACGCAGACGGTCCCCCTTGCGACATAGCTCATTCCACCCGGGGAGAGGAATTCCGTCCATCGACATTTACATCCGGAATTCCGTTCGCCGACATTTCACATCTGAATATCTCACAGCCGGATGGGAGAGGAGGACGTTTCAACTTCCCTGAACAAACATGTCCGGATCCTCTGATAGCGCTTACCCGGAGAGTTTTTCTCTCAGTATACAGTGCAACGGAATTTCTCCTGAAGCTTCCTGATATTTTCGACCGACATCTTGAGATATTTTGCTTTAGATATTTGATGTCAAATCCCCAAACTCTCCTTGTAACCCACCTATCATAGGATTCCTTAGTCTTTAAGTAAGCACAAAGGGTGAATAACCTCATATATATAGTTTGTAATTTTCTTTATAAAAGGATAGAATATATAGAATAGAATAGAGTCGGGAGCTTGCTCTTAGACGCATTCTTTGTACAATTTTGCAAGAAATATTTTTTACAGAGCGCTTGTTCTATTTTTCATATATATTTTTGTTTTCTCATTCTTTTTCTTTCTAGCCAAACAAGCTTTGAGGAAGTTTCCTCAGAGAATGAGTGGCTAGGCTTTTAGTTCCTTGGAGCTAAGGTTGCCGGGAAAGGTTCCAAGTGCAAGAATTTATAGCTTTGTGGTTTCAGCCATTAATGAAGAGAAAGTGTGTTCCTTTAATGATTTCTATGTTTTTAGTTAACTTAAAACACCTTCAATTCACTTGAGTGAACACTTGGTAAGGCAAGTGATATCCGTCCATGGAGATGCACTAGTTTACCTCTTGCGAGCTTTTGGGAAGTGACTTGAAGGTAGGATTTTCTAGAATTGCCAACACTTGGTAAGCTTTTGGACTCCAAGGAGACATCCATTAGTTATCTCTTGCGAGCTTGAGAAGGGAAGTCCAAAGTTAAAGATCACCTTGAATGGCAAATGCTAGGTGAGAGGCACGAGCCATTGCAAGTTGCATCAGTGAGAGGGAATTAGAGCTGAAATCCATTTAAAGGATACATCTGTACCACACCGGTTAGAGAATTGACTATATGTTAATTCTCTAATGCGAGGAAATGAACCAAATGACCGGAGCCTTGTTTTTGCATGAGGAACCTCCCCTGTGAAGCCAAACCTCCAAGAAATGTTTTTCTTCATAAGTAATTTCCATTACTTTCTTTTTAGTTAGCTTTAAACAAAACCTCATTTAAACAAAGTTTGTGTTTTATTTCTTAAGCTAACCTTGAAATGAAAAAGCACCAATTTAACTTTGAATTGGTATCAGTTGTGAGTTGAAAACCCTTCCCAGTGAACGATCCTAGAGCCACTATGCTATATTAGCTAAAGCTATCCTAATGCATGGTGATATAGGTTATAAATTTTGTTGATCACTCCCTCAGTCAAGGAGCACCAGCTGGACATGAATCAGCTGAGACACTAATTGGGAACGAATCAAATGGCGCCGTTGCCGGGGAAGGTGCCAACTTCATAGTGATATTATTTCAGCGTACTTGTGGTTTTCATCACAAGTTTGATGATTTTTCTCTCATTTTACTAACTCTTTTAGTTGTTTCTTTTACTCGTTTATATTCTAGCATAGGTTTTAATTTAGTTTTAGTTAATCAAACTCTTTTTGGTAGCTTTGTTTTTGTTTTCCTCTGTTTTTGTTTTTTTTTTTTAGTTACAGTTGATACTAGTTGTGTATGCCAAAGTGGATACGAGATTGTGGAGGAAGGCTTGTTAAACTTGAAACACCTCATACCAAGGAGATGGAATTGAGCTTGAAGATCATGGAAACTACACTTGAGGATCAGCATAGTCACCATGGTCATCAGGACAATCCCAATGAATTTAGATCAATGAGGGACCGTATGCATCCACCTCGTATGAGTGCACCATCATGTATAGTGCCCCCTATAGAGCAGCTAGTGATTAGGCCCCATATTGTGCCACTTCTACCAACTTTCCATGGAATGGAAAGTGAGAATCCCTATGCCCATATCAAGGAATTTGAAGATGTTTGTAATACATTCCGAGAGGGAGGAGCTTCTATCGACCTGATGAGGCTTAAACTATTTCCTTTTACTTTAAAGGATAAGGCCAAGATTTGGCTTAATTATTTAAGGCCAAGGAGTATCCGTTCTTGGACTGATTTACAAGCTGAATTCCTTAAGAAGTTTTTTCCTACTCACAGAACAAATAGCTTGAAAAGGCAAATTTCAAACTTCTCAACTAAAGAGAATGAGAAATTCTATGAGTGTTGGGAAAAATACATGGAAGCCATTAATGCTTGTCCTCACCATGGCTTTGATACATGGCTGTTGGTGAGTTATTTCCATGATGGGATGTCTTCCTCAATGAAGCAACTCCTCGAAACAATGTGTGGAGGGGATTTCATGAGTAAGAATCCTGAGGAAGCTATGGATTTCTTGAGTTATGTAGCTGAAGTCTCAAGGGGATGGGATGAACCGCACAGAGGAGAAGTGGGAAAGATGAAGTCTCAACCAAATGCTCTTCATGTTAAGGTTGGGATGTACACCTTGAATGAAGATGTTGAAATGAAAGCAAAATTTGCAGCTATGACAAGAAGAGTGGAGGAGCTAGAACTGAAAAAGATGCATGAAGTGCAAGCTGTTGCTGAAACACCAGTGCAAGTAAAGCCATGTTTTATTTGTCAATCTTATGAACACTCGGTGGAGGAGTGCCCTACAATTCCAGCAGCTAGAGAAATGTTTGGAGAACAAGCAAATGTCATTGGACTATTCAAGCCCAATAGCAATGCTTCGTATGGCAATACTTACAACTCAAGTTGGAGGAATCATCTAAATTTTTCATGGAAGCCAAGAGCACCTCAGTACCAACAACCGGCTCAACCATCTCAACCATCTCAACCATCTCAACAAGCTTTAAGTCTTGAACAAGCAATACTGAATCTCAGCAAGGTTGTGGGAGATTTTGTTGGAGACAAAAAATCCATCAACTCTCAACTCAGTCAAAGAATTGACAGTGTAGAGAATACTTTGAATAAAAGGATGGATGGGATGCAAAATGACTTATCTCAAAAGATAGATAATCTCCAATACTCAATCTCAAGGCTCACTAATTTGAACACAGTGCAAGAGAAGGGTAGATTTCCTTCTCAACCTCACCAAAACCCCAAGGGTATCCACGAACTGGAAACTCATGAGGGAGAATCTTCACAGGTGAGAGATGTTAAAGCCTTGATCACTCTAAGGAGTGGTAAAAAGGTTGAGTCACCAACACCCAAGCTATATGTTGAAGAGAAGGAAGAAGAAGAGACAAAGAAGAGGGAGGAAATGAAAGGAAAGAAGAAAGATATCAGTGAAGAGAAGGAGGACCGTGATTCAACAATGAATGAAAATCCGGAGAAAGAACTTATTAAGGAAGAATTGATGAAAAACGCACATCTCCACCTTTTCCTCAAGTTTTGCATGGGAAAAAGGGGATAAAAAATGCATCAGAAATCCTTGAAGTATTGAGGCAAGTGAAGGTCAACATTCCATTGCTGGACATGATTAAGCAAGTTCCATCATATGCAAAGTTCCTAAAGGACCTGTGTACTATCAAAAGAGGGTTGAATGTGAATAAGAAAGCCTTCTTGACTGAACAAGTAAGTGCCAACATACAATGCAAATCTCCTTTGAAGTACAAAGATCCGAGATGTCCTACCATTTCAGTCATGATTGGGGGAAAGGTAGTGGAAAAAGCTTTGTTAGATTTGGGAGCAAGTGTGAATTTGTTACCATACTCTGTTTATAAGCAATTGGGACTTGGTGAATTAAAGCCAACATCAATCACTCTATCTTTAGCTGATAGGTCAGTGAAAATTCCAAGGGGGATAATTGAGGATGTTTTAGTTCAAGTTGATAATTTCTACTATCCAGTAGATTTTGTTGTTCTTGATACTAATCCTTTAGTTAAGGAAGCTAATTATGTTCCTATCATCCTTGGAAGGCCATTTCTTGCTACTTCAAATGCAATCATAAATTGTAGGAATGGACTTATGCAACTCACTTTTGGCAACATGACACTTGAGCTTAATATCTTTCATATGTCAAAGAAGCTAATTACTCCGGAAGAAGAAGAAGGTCCAGAAGAGGTATGCATTATTGACACTCTAGTGGAGGAGCATTGTGATCAGAATATGCAAGACGAGCTGAATGAAAGTCTTGAGGATCTTGAAGAAGGGTTGTCTGAACCCGCTGATGTCCTTGCTACTCTACAAGGTTGGAGGAGGAAAGAAGAGATCCTACCTTTATTCAATAAAGAGGAGGGACAAGATGATGTAACAGAAGAATTCCCGAAGCTCAATTTGAAACCTTTGCCCATGGAGTTAAAATATACATACCTGGAAGAAAATAACCAATGTCCTGTTGTTATATCTTCATCTCTTACCAGTCATCAGGAGATTTCTCTACTTGAAGTTCTTAAGAGGTGCAAGAAAGTAATAGGATGGCAAATATCTGACTTGAAAGGAATCAGTCCTTTGGTTTGTACACATCACATATATATGGAGGAAGAAGTTAAACCAATTCGTCAACCTCAAAGAAGATTGAATCCTCATTTACAAGAAGTGGTGCGAACTGAGGTACTGAAGCTACTTCAAGCGGGTATTATTTATCCCATATCTGACAGCCCTTGGGTGAGTCCTACTCAAGTGGTACCAAAGAAGTCAGGGATTACTGTGGTTCAGAATGAAAAAGGAGAAGAAATTGCTAAACGCCTCACTTCAGGTTGGAGGGTGTGTATTGACTATAGGAAATTGAATGCTGTTACAAGGAAATATCATTTTCCACTCCCGTTTATTGATCAAGTGCTGGAGAGAGTCTCTGGCCATCCTTTCTATTGTTTCTTGGACGGGTACTCAGGGTATTTCCAAATTGAAATTGATGTTGAAGATCAGGAGAAGACCACTTTCACATGTCTGTTTGGAACATACGCCTACAGAAGAATGCCTTTTGGTTTATACAATGCACCTGCAACATTCCAAAGATGTATGCTTAGTATCTTCAGTGATATGGTGGAGCGAATTATGGAGGTTTTCATGGATGATATCACCATATATGGAGGTACATTTGAAGAATGCTTAGTAAATTTGGAAGCGGTTCTTAAAAGATGCATTGAAAAAGACTTGGTGCTCAACTGGGAGAAATGCCATTTTATGGTACATCAAGGAATTGTCCTTGGCCATATCATCTCCGAGAAAGGCATTGAAGTTGATAAAGCAAAGGTGGAACTTATTGCCAAATTGCCATCCTCAAACACTGTAAAAGGAGTAAGGCAATTTCTTGGCCATGCAGGGTTCTACAGGAGATTTATACAAGACTTCTCTTAGCTTTCAAGGCCTCTTTGTGAACTTTTAGCTAAGGATGCTAAGTTTGTCTGGGATGAGAGATGTCAAAAGAGTTTTGATCAATTGAACCAATTTTTGACAACCGCTCCAATAGTAAGGGCTCCTAACTGGCAATTACCCTTTGAAGTAATGTGTGATGCCAGTGACTTTGCTATAGGAGCTGTACTTGGCCAAAGAGAAGATGGGAAGCCCTATGTGATCTACTATGCAAGCAAAACATTGAACGAGGTGCAAAGAAACTACACAACTACAGAGAAAGAATTGTTAGCTGTGGTGTTTGCTTTAGACAAGTTTCGTGCTTATTTAGTAGGGTCTTTCATCATTGTTTTCACTGACCATTCAGCCTTGAAGTATTTATTGACAAAGCAAGATGCAAAAGCAAGGTTGATTAGATGGATTCTTTTGTTACAAGAGTTTGATCTCCAAATCAGAGACAAGAAAGGGGTGGAGAATGTGGTAGCTGACCACCTTTCAAGGTTGGCTATAGCACATAATTCCCATGTATTACCTATTAATGATGACTTTCTTGAGGAATCACTTATGTTACTAGAGAAAGCTCCTTGCTATGCTCATATTGCTAACTATTTGGTTACTGGTGAAGTTCCAAGAGAGTGGAAAGCACAAGATAGGAAACACTTCTTTGCAAAGATTCATGCTTATTATTGGGAAGAGCCCTTCCTTTTCAAGTATTGTGCAGATTAGATCATAAGGAAGTGTGTCCCTGAAGAAGAGCAACAAGGGATCCTCAGCCATTGCCCTGAGAATGCCTGTAGAGGCCACTTTGCCTCTCAGAAAACAATCAGGAAGGTCTTGCAATCAGGGTTTACTTGGCCATCGCTTTTCAAAGATTCCCACATCATGTGTAGGAGTTGTGATAGATGCCAAAGACTCAGGAAGCTTACAAAAAGAAACCAAATGCCCATGAACCCCATCCTTATAGTTGATCTTTTTGATGTTTGGGGTATTGACTTCATGGGACCTTTCCCAATGTCTTTTGGTAACTCTTATATATTGGTGGGGGTGGACTATGTTTCAAATGGGTGAAGGCAATCCCCTGTAAACATAATGATCACAGGGTGGTTCTCAAATTTCTTAAGGAGAACATCTTCTCAAGATTTGGGGTGCCCAAGGCCATAATCAGTGATGGAGGTACTCATTTTTGCAACAAACCTTTTGAAACCCTATTAGCCAAGTATGGAGTGAAGCATAAGGTAGCTACACCTTATCATCCTCAAACTTCCTGGCAAGTGGAGCTAGCAAACAGGGAAATAAAAATCATACTGATGAAAGTGGTGATTACAAGCAGAAAAGATTGGTCTATTAAGCTACATGATTCATTGTGGGCATATATTATAAGACTATTCTTGGCATGTCCCCCTATTGTCTCGTCTATGGCAAAGTGTGCCACCTCCCTGTGGAAGTTGAATATAAGGCTTGATGGGCAATCAAGAGGTTGAACATGGACTTGATCAGAGCAGGAGCAAAGAGGTACTTAGACCTTAATGAGATGGAGGAATTAAGAAATGATGCTTACATCAATTCCAAAGTTGCAAAACAGAGGATGAAGAAGTGGCATGATCAACTAATCTCCAACAAAGAATTGAGGAAAGGATAAAGAGTCCTACTCTATGACTCAAGGCTCCATATTTTTCCAGGGAAGCTCAAGTCAAGGTGGATAGGTCTTTTCATTATTCACCAAGTACATCTCAATGGAGTGGTGGAATTACTAAATTCAAATGGCATAGACACCTTTAGAGTCAATGGTCATCGCCTCAAGCCATTCATTGAGCCGTTCAAGCCAGAAAAGGAGGAAATCAACCTCCTTAAGCCACAAAAATCTTGATCAGAGAAGGGTTAGATGGACTTGGTTTCACCAAAGTCCATAATTTTTTTAAATATGTTAATTTTTAAGTTTTGTAAATTATTTGATTGTAATTTTGGTCTTAAATTATATTAATTGTAACTAACTTTTTGAATGATTAAAATCAAGAGGAATTGCAAGAAAATTGAAAGAAGCTGCTCCGAGCTGATGCCATTCCCAGCTCATCAAAGCCATCACAGACCCCTCCTTTTGTTGATCAGCCTATGCCTCATCAGGAGCCTCCTACACGTCACTCAGGAGGTACCACTTCCTCCCTATTTTTCAATCCCTTTGATCACATTGAGGACAATGTTCAGCTTGGTTGGGGGGGAGAGTTGAGAAAGGAAGTTTTTTGTTGTTAATGCTAAGTTATTTTGGTAATTTAGTTGCTTTTTGCTTAATTTTAAAATTTTTTAAGTTTTTTATTCTACTCTCCATGGTTATTAAGGAAAAATTCCAAAAATGAAAAGGGAGAAATTGAATTTTTGTCTTTTTACTTGACTTAGATTTTGTATTATGCTTACTAAAGTTGATGAATTGTTGAAACTTCTATTGAATTCAACCTTAGTTCTTCCACTTTAAGCTATTCACACACTGTGCACAATAGGTTCCGATTATAAGATGAAAAACTATTTCCCTCTTGACTTAGGAAAATTTTAGACTTGGTACCTTTGACCTCATTTAATAGTGTTGGGACACCTTTTAAAGGCCAATGAGCCTTTGAAAAAAGAATAAAGAAAGAAAGAAAAAAAAATGTTTGCTTGCCTTGAAACCCGAGCAAGGTCCGAAGGGTATATGGTGAAAATCTTTAAAACTTGGTGCCCTAAGCCTTAATTGGTTAGGAGTCACCGATCTCAATGCTCGTTACAAGGGTGAATAGGTGGAGTTTAACATACTGTAGGTACTTGGGTATTAAAATTTATTCTCAAAAGTCCGGGGTAAAATCCGAGGAGTTAGTGGTTGAAAGATCCTTAAAACTTGATGCCCTAAACCTTAATTGGTTGGGAGTCATCGATGGACTCCCATTACATGGACAATTTAGAAAATAATACCTTTAAGCCTTGTACTCCTACAATGAAAAAAATTGTGAAACAAGAGGTGCGTTCTTAGCCTATTGGAGGTTGATTAGTTTGCTAAGCTTTGAAAAAGAACTAGGTTTGGGGGAGAGATTAGTTCAACATACTATATTCGGAAACTAATAAATAACACTTAGATTTTTGTGGAAGAGTAAGGTTTGACCCTTTGGAAGTGGAAACTCTTTTAAAGCTTAAATTTGCATAATGTCTTCTCTTTATGAATTGTGATTAGACAAGTTATTTAATAACTCTTGTTGAAGTTTGAGTTTTATTTCTTTAATGTTCCATGTGAGAGTTAGATCATCATGCCACTTGAAAATTGTTTATTGATCAGCATGGTGGTGTAAATTATAGTACTGTTTATTTTTATTTTTCTCTCCTTCATTGCTAAGGGACTAGCAATATGTCGGTTGGGGGGAGTGATTAATACTCAAAAAGTGTTATTTCATAGCTTGTAATTAAATCTTTTAAACACTCTTGAGTAGTAGTTATCACCTTTTAACCCAATTAACATATTAAGGACCCTTGCAATCAATTCTAATAAAATTGTGTTAAGTTTTGGTGTTTTGATAGCTTTTTGATCACCAAAGCAATCCGAGATTGAGGAGAGTTCTTTGGAATCCATGGCAAAGATGTCCGGACAGGGCGTCCGGACACACCATTGGAGGGCGGCGGAACGTGAGCTGTGGCAGGCTGTCGGAATGACATAGCAAGGCTTGCTCACTTTAGTCAATGTTTTTCCATCCGGATAACCTATCCGAATAGGATATGCTATCGTCTGGAGTGTGATGTTCACGAGTGTCGTGTGCTTCTCCCTGAGGGAGTCCGGATAGCATGGCGGCGCATGTCCTCTTGAGGGAATCCGGATGGAGTTGATCCGGATAGCATGGCGGCGCATATCCTCTTGGGGAATCCGGATGGAGTTGCACCGGATAGCAATGGACGCTCCGTGTCATCAAGGGGAGGGGTCCCTACACCTTGCACACGCAGACGGTCCCCCTTGCGACATAGCTCATTCCACCCGGGGGGAGGAATTTCGTCCACCGACATTTACATCCGGAATTCCGTCCGCCGACATTTCACATCTGGATATCTCACAGCCGGATGGGAGAGGAGGACGTTTCAGCTTCCCTAGACAGACATGTCCGGATCCTCTTATAGCGCTTACCCGGAGAGTTTTTCTCTCAGTATACAGTGCAACGGAATTTCTCCTGAAGCTTCCTGATATTTCCGACCGACATCTTGAGATATTTTGCTTTAGATATTTGATGTCTAAATCCCCAAACTCTCCTTGTAACCCACCTATCATAGGATTTCGTAGTCTTTAAGTAAGCACAAAGGGTGAATAACCTCATATATATAGTTTGTAATTTTCTTTATAAAAGGATAGAATATATAGAATAGAATAGAGTCGGGAGCTTGCTCTCAGACGCATCATTTGTACAATTTTGCAAGAAATATATTTTATAGAGCGCTTGCTCTGTTTTTCATATATATTTTTGTTTTCTCATTCTTTTTCTTTCTAGCCAAACAAGCTCTGAGGAAGTTTCCTCAGAGAATGAGTGGCTAGGCTTTTAGTTCCTTGGAGCTAAGGTTGCCGGGAAAGGTTCCAAGTGCAAGAATTTATAGCTTTGTGGTTTCAGCCATTAATGAAGAGAAAGTGTGTTCCTTTAATGATTTCTATGTTTTTAGTTAACTTAAAACACCTTCAATTCACTTGAGTGAACACTTGGTAAGGCAAGTGATCTCCGTCCATGGAGATGCACTAGTTTACCTCTTGCGAGCTTTTGGGAAGTGACTTGAAGGTAGGATTTTCTAGAATTGCCAACACTTGGTAAGCTTTTGGACTCCAAGGAGACATCCATTAGTTATCTCTTGCGAGCTTGAGAAGGGAAGTCCAAAGTTAAAGATCACCTTGAATGGCAAATGCTAGGTGAGAGGCACGAGCCATTGCAAGTTGCATCAGTGAGAGGGAATTAGAGCTGAAATCCATTTAAAGGATACATCTGTACCACACCGGTTAGAGAATTGACTATATGTTAATTCTCTAATGCGAGGAAATGAACCAAATGACCGGAGCCCTGTTTTTACATGAGGAACCTCCCCTGTGAAGCCAAACCTCCAAGGAATGTTTTTCTTCATAAGTAATTTCCATTACTTTCTTTTTAGTTAGCTTTAAACAAAACCTCATTTAAACAAAGTTTATGTTTTATTTCTTAAGCTAACCTTGAAATGAAAAAGCACCAATTTAACTTTGAATTGGTATCAATTGTGAGTTGAAAACCCTTCCCAGTGAACGATCCTAGAGCCACTATGCTATATTAGCTAAAGCTATCCTAATGCATGGTGATATAGGTTATAAATTTTGTTGATCACTCCCTCAGTCAAGGAGCACCAGCTGGACATGAATCAGCTGAGACACCAATTGGGAACGAATTAACAATGTGTGGTCTATAACGAAGTCGAGATAAGACAATGATGTGATCGATCATTCAGGTCTGCTCTGCATCGAAAACGAAACTGAATTATCATGACCAATCTGATAGGGTACGATCTATTCCGATAAACATACACAAGGACAATGTGACTGATCATATAGGTGTAGTTTATGCCAAAAACAGAACTGATTACTACTCAAAAAGTGTTGTTTTGTAGCTTGTAATTAACTCTTTAAAACATTTTTGAGTAGTGATTATTACCTTTTAACTCAATTGGCATGTTAAGGACCCTTGCAATCGTTTCTAATCAAATTGTGTTAAGTTTTGGTGTTTTTGATAGCTTTTTGATAACCAAAGCAATCGAAGATTGAGGAGAGTTCTATAGAATCCATGGCAAAGCAATTGGAAGCCCATTTACATGAAGAACCTAAGCTTTGAAGCTTTATAGTCCTTTTCCAAAAGCAAATCATGAATGCAAGGAGGGAAAACAAAGAGAGAAATCTAACATGAAGAATTCAAGAGGATAGCAACTGTTGGACACATTTTGAGCACTTTATAGAGTCCATTTCATGCATACTATATGTCATTTCGAAGCTTTGGAAGTCATGAATCCAATGCTTTAAACGGTACATAAATCAGAGCTGAAATGAAGAAGTTATAGCCATTAGAAGCCAATCGCACCAAGCTAAAAGCTGATTTCGCAGCTGCGAAATCATAAAGTGCTAGCTGCAAAATCAACCTTTGGCTGTGAAATGGAGACTTTCAGCTTGCAAAATTTCACAGGCCATGTCGCATGCTGCAAAAATCCTCTTGAGTGCTTCCAGATATTTGGACCGACTCTTTTAGATTTTTTTCTTCAGATATTTGTTGTTTAAATCCCCATTTTCTCCTTGTAATCCACCAATCATAGGATTCCTTAGTTAATAAGTAAGAACAAAGGGTGAATAACCTTATATATATAGTTTGTAATTTTCTTTACATAGATATCTCGGAGATTGTTCTCGGAGACCAACTTTTTGTATAGCTTTGAAGGAAGTAATACACAGAGCTTTGTTCTGCCTTACCTACTCATTTTGATTGTATTTTTCTTACTACCCAAACAAGCTTTGAGGATGTTTCCTCAGAGAATGAGTGGCTAGGCTTTTTGTCTCTTGGAGCTATGGAAGCTGGGTAAGTTGCCGAATGCAAAAATTGGAAGTTTTGTTGTTTCAGCTTTTAATGAAGAGAAAATGTGACTCGTTAATGGTTTCTATGTTTTTAGTTAACTTAAAACGCCTTTAAATCACCTGGGCCAACACTTGGTAAGGCAAGTGATCTCCGTCCATTGAGATGCACTAGTTAATCTCTTGCGAGCCTTTGGGAGGTGGTTCAAAGGTAGGATTTTCTAGAATAGCCAACACTTGGTAAGCTTTTGGACTCTAAGGAGACATCCATTAGTTATCTCTTGCGAGCTTGAGAAGGGAAATCCAAGGTTAAGGATCACCTTGAATGGCAAATGCTAGGTGAGAGGCACGAGCCATTGCAAGATGAATCACTGAGAGGGATTTAGTGTTTGAATCCATAAAAGGGAAACATCTGTACCACACCGGTTAGAGAAATAACTATATGTTAAATCTCCAATGCGAGGAAAAGATTCAAGTGACCGGAACTCTATTTTTGTATTAGGAGCCTGACCCTAGTGATCCAAAAACTCCAAGAAACACTTTTCTTTGTACTTAAAATCAATTACTATTTTTGGTTAGCTTAAAACCAATCCTTTTTCAATCAAAGTTTATATTTTCTTTTAAAGCTAACCTTGAAATGAAAAAACACCAGTTCAACTTTGAATTAATATCAGTAGTAAGTTGAAAACCCTTCCTAGTGAACGATCCTAGAGGCACTATGCTATGTTAGCTGAGGCTATCCTAGTACATGGTGATATAGGTTATAAATTTTGTTGATTACTCCCGTCTGAAGACCGAAATCAAGGTACACCAATTAGGAACGAATCAAGAACTAAACTACAATGACTGGTCGAAGATGCAGTCTATCATGAAAAATAGATAGGACAACGACATGACCAATCATATAGGTGTGATCTCTGCAAAATATGATATTGAACCATCAAGATCTATCAAATAGTGTGCGATCTATCATGAAGATAAGACAAGACAATGACATGACTAATTGTACAAGTCTATTGTATGCCGAAAAGGAAACTGATTTGTCATAATAGATCTGACATGGTATGATCTACGCTAAAATCGAAACTTAATTATCGTGGTTGATCGAATAAGATGTGGTCTATCATGAAAAGCATATAGTACAGTGATATGACCGATCACATAGGTGTGATCTTTGCAAAATACGATATTGAACTATTAAGACTTGTCAAATAGTGTACAGTCTATGACGAAGACGAGAAAGGACAATGACATGATCGATCGTTCAGGTCCGCTTTACACAAAAAATAAAAATAAACTATCATGACCGATCTAATAGGGTATGGTCTATCGCAAAAACCAGACAAGACAATGACATGATAGATGGTATAGATGTGGTCTACGTTAAAATCAGAATTGAACTATCATGACCAATCATACAGGGTGCAGCCTATCATAAAAAACAGATTGGAGAATGACGTGACCTATCGTATAGGTGTGATCTCTTTAAAAAATGATACTGACCTATCAAGAGTTTCAGATATTATGCGATCTATGATCAAAATGAGACAAGACAACGATGTGACCAATCATTCAAGTTTGCTCTACACCAAAAACCAAACTGAACTGTCAAGACCAATCCAATAAGGTACGGTCTATAACATAGACCAGACAGGACAACAACGTGACTAATCATACAGATGCCTTTCACACCAAAATCGGAACTGAACTTTCATGATTGATCGGACAAGATGTTGTCTATCACGAAAAGTAGATAGGACAATGATGTGATCGATCATAAAGGTGTGATCTCTAAATAATACGATATTGGATTGTCAAGATTAATTAGACTGTATGCAGTCTATGATGAAGACGAGATATGTAACAACGTGACTAATTGTTCAGGTTTGCTCTATGCCAAAAAAGAAATTGAACTATCAAGACCAATCCAATAAGGTATGGTCTATAATGTAGACCAGACAGGACAACAACATGACTAATCATACAGATGCCTTTCACACCAAAATTGGAACTGAACTTTCATGACTGATCGGACAGGATGCAGTTTATCATGAAAGGTAGACAGGATAATGATGTGACTGATCATAAAGGTGTGATCTCTAAATAATACGATATTGGATTGTCAAGACTAATCATACTATATGCCATCTATGATGAAGAGGAGATATGATAACAACGTGACTAATTGTTCAGGTTTTCTTTATGCCGAAAAAGAAATTAAACTATCATGACCTATCCAATAAGGTACAATCTATGGTGAAGACCAGACACGAAAACGACATGACTAATTGTACATGTGCAATTTATGGTGAAATCAAAACTAAATTTTCATGACTAATTGGACAGGATGTGGTCTATCATGAAAAGTAAACAGGACAACGACAATCGTATAGGTGTGATTTATGCAGAATATGATACTGAACTATCAGGGTAAATCAATAGTATACGATATATGACTAACATGAGACAGGATAATGATATGATCAATCGTTTAGGTCCGCTCTATGTTAAAAAAAAAATGAATTGTCATAAACGATTTGATAGGGCACGATATATGATGAAGACCATACACAACAATGACATGATCGATCATACAAGTCCACTTTGTGTTAACAATGAAATTGAATTGTTATGACCGAGCTGACAAGGTATATTATATGGAAAAGACCAGACAAGAGAACGACATGACTAATCGTATAGGTGCTGTCTATATAAAAATTGAAATTGAAATGTCATTGTCGATCAGACAGGATGTGGTCAATCACGAAAACCAAAAGGAATAACTGCATGACTGATCATACAACTATGATCTCTGCAAAATATGATACTAAATTGTAAAGACCTATCATATATCTATGATCTATGACAAAGATGAGATAGGACAACAATGTGATCGATCGTTCAGGTCCATCGTACGCCAAAAATGAAATTGAACTTTCATAATCAATCTGATAGGGTACAGTCTATAGCAAAAACCAGATAGGACAATGACATGATTGATCATACTAGTGCAATCTATAGTGAAATCAGAACTGAACTATCATGACTGATCAAATAGAATGTGATCTACCACGAAAAGAAAAAAGAACAACGATGTGACCGACCGTAAATGTGTGATCTCTATAGAATACGATACTGAACTATCAACATCAATTGAGCAGTGTACAGTCTATGATGAAGATGAGACAAGACAACAACATGACCGATCATGAAGGTCCGTTGTACACCAAAAACGAAACTGAATTATTATGACTGATCCAACAAGAAATGGTCTATGACAAAGACCAGACGATACAACAATGTGACTAATCATACAAGTATGGTCTACGTTGAAATCAAAACGGAACTATCATGATCAATCAAATAGGATGTTGTCTATCATGAAAAATAGATAGGACAATGATGTAACCGATCATATAGGTATGGTCTCCTCAGAATACAATACCTAACTATCAAGACTGATCGGACAGTGTGTGATCTATGATGAAGATGAGACAAGACAACAACATGATCAATTTCACTAGTCCATTGATTACTACTCAAAAAGTGCTCTTTTATAGCTTGATATAAACTCTTTTAAACACTTTTGAGTAGTAATTAATACCTTTTAACTCAATTGGCACGTCAAGGATCCTTGCAAATGTTTTTACTCAATTTTTGGCTAGTTTTGGTGTTTTTGGTAGCTTTTTTATCATTGAAGCAAGCCAAGAATGAGGGAGAACTTTGTGCAACCCTTGGGAATGAGCTTCCAAGCCAATCAAGAGATGCAAGGAAGAGGATCAGAGAAAGAAATCCATCATGAAGCAATTTTGCATGGTGATGCGAAATCTTCACAAGCTATGCGAAATTCAAAGGATAGTAGTTGTAAGGAAACTTTGGAGCACTTCATGGAGTCCATTGTCTACATGCTATATATCATTTCGAATCTTGAGAAGTCAGGAGTACAACGCTTCAAATGGTGTGTAATTTGGAGCTGAAACGAAGAAGTTATGGCCAATTGAAGGCAACTGCGCAAAGCTAAAAAGGAATTTCGCATTGACATTTCCTGATGCAAAAATTTTCGCATTGACATTCCCTGATGCGAAAATTTTCGCACTGACTTTTCCCAATGTGAAAATTTTCGCAGAACACTTTCCCAATGTGAAAATTTTTTCACTGACTTTCTCCGATGCAAAATTTTTCGCACCACCTTTCTCCAATGTGAAAATGTAATAGTTAGATATTTTACACCGACTCTATTAGATTTTTACCTTAAGATATTTGGTGTAATTATCAATTCTCTCCTTGTAATCAGTTGAAGATCTTTTAAGATATTTAGGATATCTAATTAAGAGGTTGAAAATATCTCTCTTTATATATCCTAAGATATCTCCTTGTAATATCTATCTCTCATTTTTATTGATATCTCTCGTCTCTCTGAAGAGGGGAAGACATTGGAGTGGGGATCACTTGTATATGTTTTTAGTAAGAAATATACAAATCATTGCTTTGCTTTACCTACTCATTTTGATTATATTTTTCATTCTAGCCAAACAACCTCTGAAGATGTTTTCTTAGAGGATGAGTGGCTAGACTTTTTGTCTCTTGGACGGAAGGGAGCTAGGTAAGGGACCCGACTACGAAAGTGGGAGTTTTCCTTGTTTCAATTTTTAATGAAGAGGAATTTGTGACTCATTAATGGTTTTTATATTTTTAGTTAACTTAAAACGCCTTAAAATCACCTGGGCCAACACTTGGTAAGGCAAGTGGACTCTATCCATTGAGTTACACTAGTTTATCTCTTGCGAGCCTTTGGTAGGTGGTTTAAAGGTAGGATTTTCTAGAATAGCCAACACTTGGTAAGCTTTTGGACTCTAAGGAGACATCCATTAGTTATCTCTCGCGAGCTTGTGAAGGGTAATCCAAGGTTAAGGATCACCTTGAATGTCAAATACTAGGTGAGAGGTACGAGCCATTGCAAGATGCATCAGTGAGAGGGAATTAGCGTTGAAACCATTAATGGGAAGCAACTGTAACACACCGGTTGGGAGGATAACTATAGGTTAAATCCCCAATGCGAGGAAAGATCCAGAATCTCCACTTTTGTATAAGGGGCCTGAACCTAGTGACCTGAAAATCTAAGAGACCTTTTTCTTTGTAATTAAACTCAATTACTATTTTTTGGTTAGTTTAAAACCAACCTTTTCGAAATCAAAGATTATGTTTTCTTTTAAAGCTAACTTAGGAAAGAAAAAACACCAATCCAATTCTTTAAACTAATATCAGGTGTGAAATGAAAATCCATCCCAATGAATGATCCTAGAGCCACTATGCTATGCTAGCTGAGGCTATCCTAGTACATGGTGAAATAGGTTATAAATTTTGTTGATTACTCCCATCTGAGGATTGAATTAGAAGACACTAGCTGGGCACAGAATCAAATGGCACCGTTGCCAGGGATGGTGCCACTTCATAGTGATATGATCTTTTTAGAACACTTGTGATCTTCATCACAAGTTTGGTGATTTTTCTTTTCTTTTGCTAACTTTTTATTTTATTTCTTTTTATTTATCTCTGTTTTTTTTTTTTAGTTTATCTTTTAAATTAGTTTTTATTTAACCGTAATTTTCTTTCTTTCTAGAATTGTTTTTCTTGTGTTTTCTTTGTTTTTATTTTTGTTTCAGATATTGCTAGTTGTGTATGCCATATTAGATACGAGACAGTGAGGGAAGACTTGTGAAAATAAAAAATCCTCACGAAACAGAGTTGGAATTGGAAGTGGAAGTCATGGAAGCTATACCTGAAGATCAGCATAGTCAACATGATCCAGCTGAAAATCTCAACGCATACCGATCCATGAGGGACCGTATGCATCCGCCTCGTATGAGTGCACCATCATGTATAGTGCCACCTACAGAGCAGCTAGTGATCCGACCACATATTGTGCCACTTCTACCTATTTTTCATGGGATGGACCTTGAGAATCCCTACCAACATATTAAGGAATTTGAAGAAGTTTGTAACACTTTCCGAGAAGGAGAAGCTTCAATCGACTTGATGAGGCTTAAGCTATTTCCTTTCACTTTAAAGGACAAGGCCAAAGTTTGGGTTAATTCTTTAAGGCTAAGGAGTATCCGATCTTGGACTGATTTGCAAGCTGAATTTCTCAAGAAATTTTTCCTGACTCACAGGACCAATGACTTGAAAAGGCAAATCTCAAATTTCTCAGCTAAGGAGAATGAGAAATTCTATGAATGTTGGGAAAGATACATGGAAGCTATCAAAGCTTGTCCTCACCATGGCTTTGATACAAGGCTATTGGTGAGCTATTTTTATGACGGTATGTCTTCCTCAATGAAGCAACTCTTAGAAACAATGTGCGGAGGAGACTTCATGAGTAAGAATCCGAAGGAAGCCATGGATTTCATGAGTTATGTAGCTGAAGTTTCAAGAGGATGGGATGAGCCCAATGCCAGAGAAGTGGGAAGAATGAATTCTCAACCAAATGCTTCTAATGCTAAGGCTGGGATGTATACTTTGAATGAAGGAACTGATACGAAAGCAAACTTTGCAGCTATGGCAAGAAGAAGATTTGAGGAACTTGAAGTGCAGGCCATTTCAGACACACCAATGCAAGCTAAGCCATGTTCAATTTGTCAATCTTTTGAGCACTTGGTGGAAGAGTGTCCTACGATGCCAGCTATGAGAGAAATGTTTGGGGATCAAGCAAATTTTATTGGACAATTCAAGCCCAATAATAATGCTCCGTATAGCAACACCTACAATTCAAATTGGAGGAACCATTCGAATTTCTCTTGGAAGATAAGGGCACCTCAGTACACGCAACCTGGCCAAGCACCCCTGCAAGCCTCAAATCTTGAACAAGCCATTTTGAATCTTAACAAGGTCGTGGGAGACTTTGTAACGGACCAGAAATCCGTCAATGATCAAATCATGCAAAAATTGGCCAATAGAGACAAAAGGATGGATGGGAAGCACAATGATCTATCTCAGAAGATAGATAATCTCCAGTACCAGATCTCAAGGCTTACTAATCTCAACACAGTGCAAGAGAGAGGAAAATTTCCTTCTCAACCTCATAAGAATCTAAAGACTATTGATTCAGGATTCCCAATTGGTGTCTCAGCTGATTCATGTCCAGCTGTTATTCCTTGATTGTGGTCTTCAGAAGGGAGTAATCAACAAAATTTATAACTTATATCACCATGCATTAGGATAGCTTTAGCTAATATAGCATAGTGGCTCTAGGATCGTTCACTGGGAAGGGTTTTCAACTTATAACTGATACCAATTCAAAGTTGAATTGGTGCTTTTTCATTTCAAGGTTAGCTTAAGAAGAAAACATAAACTTTGGTTGAAAAAGGTTTTGTTTTAAGCTAACTAAAAAGAAAGTAATGGAAATTACAGAAAGACATTCCTTGGAGTTTTAGGTTCACAGGGGAGGCTCCTCATGCAAAAACAGAGCTTTGGTCACTTGGTTCTTTTCCTCGCATTACAGAATTAACATATAGTTAATTCTCTAATCGGTGTTGTACAGATGCTTCCCTTTAATGGATTTCAGCACTAATTCCCTCTCACTGATGCAACTTGCAATGGCTCATGCCTCTCACCTAGCATTTTCCATTCAAGGTGATCATTAACCTTGGACTTCCCTTCTCAAGCTCGCAAGAGATAACTAATGGATGTCTCCTTGGAGTCCAAAAGCTTACCAACTGTTGGCAATTCTAGAAAATCCTACCTTCAGTTCACCTCTCAAAATCTTGTAAGAGATAAACTAGTGCATCTCCATGGACGGAGATCACTTGCCTTACCAAGTGTTGGCTCAGGTGAATTGAAGGTGTTTTAAGTTAACTAAAAACATAGAAATCATTAATGGGTCACACTTTCTCTTCATTAATGGCTGAAACAACAAAACTACCAATTCTTGCATTTGGGGCCATACCCGGCAACCTTAGCTCCAAGGAACTAAAAGCCTAGCCACTCATTCTCTGAGGGAACATCCTCAGACCTTGGGTAAGGCAGAGCAAAGGCTCTGTATTTTACTTCCTTGCAAAACTATACAAACTTGTCTGAGAACAAGCGTCCCGTCCTCTCCTTTCACGGAATTTACAAAACAATATATATGGGGTTATTTACCCTTTGTTCTTGCTTAAAGACTAATGAATCTTAGGATAGGTGGATTACAAGGAGAGTTTAGGGATTTAGACATCAAATATCTAAATCAAAAGATCTCAAAATGTCAGTCGCAAATATCGGGAAGCTTTAGGAGAATTTCACAGCCGTGCAAGAGGACTGCGAAATTTTGCAGCATGAAGGACACCATTTTGCAGCCAAAGGCTGATTTGGCGGCCCTACGAAATTGACCTTCAGCTTGGAGTGATCGGCTTCCAATGGCTGTAACTCCTTCATTTCAACTCTGAATCATGCACCATTTAAAGCGTTGGATTGCTAACTTCCCGAGCTTCAAAATGAAATATAGTATGCATAAATTGAGCTCCAAGAAGTGCTCTAAAAGTGGCTGACAGTGACTATCCTCTAAAATACTTCATGGTAGATTTCTCTTTGCTTCCCCTCCTTGCATTTCGGATTTGCTTATGGCAAAGGACTTTATAGCTTCAAAGCTTTGGTTCTTCATGTTTCTGAGCTTTCCATTGCTTTGCCATGGATTCCAAAGAACTCTCCTCAATCTTAGATTGCTTTGGTGATCAAATAACTATCAAAAGCATCAAAACTTACACAATTTGATTAGAAATGATTGCAAAGGTCCTTAATATGCTAATTGAGTTAAAAGGTAATAACTACTACTCAAAAGTGTTTAAAAGAGTTAATTAAAAGGTACAAAATAGCACTTTTTAAGCAGTAATCACCAGTGGATTTTGTTGTTCTTGATACGGATCCGGTCGCCAAAGGAACTAACTATATTCCTATCATACTTGGAAGACCATTCCTAGCTACTTCAAATGCTATAATCAATTGTAGGAATGGAGTCATGCAGCTTACATTTGGCAACATAACGTTGGAACTTAACATCTTCTATATGTGTAATAAACAATTCCATCCGGGAGAAGAAGAAGGACCAGAAGAGGTATGCATGATTGATAACTTAGTGGAGGAGCATTGTGATCAGAAGATGCTAGAAGATCTAAACGAGAATTTTGGGGATCTTGATGAAGGGTTACCTGAACCCTTAGATTCGCTTGCTACTCTGCCTTCTTTGAAGACGAGGGAAGAAATTGTCCCTTTATTCAATGAGGAGGAGACACAAGAAGCCGTTGAAGAGGAGCCCCCAAAGCTTATTCTGAAGCCATTACCCACGGAGTTGAAGTATGCATACCTGGAGGAAAATAAGTAGAGCCCTGTTGTTATTTCTTCATCTCTTACCACTACTCAGGAGGGTTCTCTACTTGAAATCCTTAGGAGATGTAAGAAGGCGATAGGGTGGAAAATTTCTTATTTGAAAGGGATCAACCCTTTAGTCTGTACTCATCATATATACATGGAAGAAGAAGCTAAGCCAGTTCGTCAACCCCAGCGAAGGTTGAATCCTCACATGCAAGAGGTGGTGATAGCTGAGGTGCTTAAGCTACTTCAGGCCGGTATTATCTACCCCATATCAGATAGCTCATGGGTGAGTCCTACGCAAGTCGTGCCAAAGAAATTAGGGATCATAGTGGTGCAAAATGATAAGGGAGATGAAGTTTCTACACGCCTCACTTCAGGTTGGAGGGTGTGTATTGATTATAGAAAGTTGAATGATGTAACAAGGAAGGACCACTTCCCATTGCCGTTTATTGATCAAGTGCTTGAGAGGGTCTCAGGCAATCCATTCTACTATTTCTTAGATGGCTACTCCGGGTATTTTCAAATTGAAATTGCTGTTGAAGATCAGGAGAAGACCACTTTCACTTGTCCATTGGAAACTTATGCATAGAGAAGAATGCCTTTTGGCTTATGCAATGCACTGACAACATTCCAAAGATGCATGTTAAGCATTTTCAATGATATGGTGGAACGTATTATGGAAGTTTTTATGGATGATATCACCGTATATGGAAGTGCGTTTGATGAATGCTTAGTCAATTTGGAAGCTGTGCTGAACTGATGCATTGAGAAAGACATGGTGCTCAACTGGGATAAATGCCATTTCATGGTACCCTAAGGGATCGTCCTTAGGCATATTATCTCCAGCCAAGGCATTGAGGTGGATAAAGCAAAAGTTGAACTGATTGTCAAGTTGCCATCGCCAACAACTGTCAAAGGAGTAAGGCAATTCCTTGGCCATGCTGGTTTCTATAGGAGGTTCATTAAAGATTTCTCTAAACTTGCAAGACCTCTTTGTGAACTATTGGTGAAGGATTCTAAATTCATATGGAATGATCGATGTCAACGGAGTTTTGAAGAATTGAAGTTATTACTGACAACTGCTCCAATAGTGAGAGCTCCCAATTGGCAATTACCCTTTGAAGTGATGTGCGATGCCAGTGACTTTGCTATAGGAGCTGTTCTTGGGGAAAGAGAAGATGGAAAGCCCTATGTGATCTACTATGCAAGCAAAACGTTGAATGAAGTGCAAAGAAACTACACAACCACGGAGAAAGAATTTTTGGCTGTAGTTTTTGCCTTAGACAAATTTCGCGCTTACTTGGTAAGGTCTTTCATTGTGGTTTTCACTGACCATTCGGCCTTGAAATATTTGTTGACTAAACAAGATGCAAAAGCGAGGCTGATCAAATGGATTCTCTTGCTTCAAGAATTCAATCTTCAGATCAAAGACAAGAAGGGAGTGGAAAATGTGGTAGCCGACCATCTATCGAGGCTAGCCATAGCACATAATTCCCACAGTTTGCCAATAAATGATGATTTTCCAGAGGAGTCACTCATGTTGATAGAAGTTGCTCCTTGGTATGCTCATATTGCTAACTATTTAGTTACCAGAGAAGTTCCAAGTGAGTGGAAAGCATAAGATAAGAAGCACTTCTTTGCAAAAATTCATGCTTACTATTGGGAAGAGCCATTCCTATTCAAATATTGTGAGAATCAAATAATCCGGAAGTGTGTCCCTGAGCAAGAGCAACAGGGGATCCTCAGTCATTGCCACGAAAGCGCATGTGGAGGCCACTTTGCTTCTCAAAAGACAGCTATGAAAGTGTTGCAATCGGTTTTTTGCTGGCCATCACTCTTCAAAGATGCCCTCACCATGTGTAGAAGTTGTGATAGATGCTAGAGGCTTGGGAAATTAACACATAAGAACATGATGCCTTTGAATCCCATTTTAATAGTTGATCTTTTTTATGTATGGGGCATTGACTTCATGGGACCTTTTCCTATGTCCTTCAGCTATTCTTACATATTGGTGGGAGTGGATTATGTTTCTAAATGGGTTGAAGCAATCCTGTGCAAGAGAAATGACCATAGAGTTGTTCTCAAATTTCTCAAAGAGAACATCTTCTCTAAATTTGGAGTCCCTAAAGCCATAATCAGTGATGGGGGTACTCATTTTTGTAACAAATCGTTTGAAATTCTCTTAGCCAAGTATGGGGTGAAGCATAAGGTAGCTACACCTTACCACCCTCAGACTTCTAGGCAAGTTGAGTTAGCCAACTGGGAGATAAAGAACATACTGATGAAAGTGGTGAATACGAGCAAAAGAGATTGGTTTGTTAGGCTTCATGATTCACTATGGGCTTACAAGACAACTTACAAGACCATTCTTGGAATGTCTCCATATCGCTTAGTCTATGGTGATTCATTCCTAATTGGTGTCTCAGCTGATTCATGTTCTCTCAATGGTCCCTGATAGTGGTGCCATTTGATACGTGTCCAGTTGGTGTCCCTTGATTGTGGTCCTCAGAAGGGAGTAATCAACAAAATTTATAACCTATTACACCATGTACTAGGATAGCCTTAGCTAGCATAGCATAGTGGCTCTAGGGTTGTTCACTGGGATGGGTTTTCACTTCACAATTGATATTAATTCAAAGATGAATTGGTGCCTTTTCATTTCAAGGTTAGCTTTAAAAGAAAACATAATCTTTGGTGGAAAAATGATTGGTTTTAAGCTAACCAAAAATAGTAACTGATTTTAATTACAAAGAAAAGTGTTTCTTGGAGTTTCAGATCACTAAGCTCAGATTCCTTGTACAAAAAGGGAGTTCCGGTCACTTGTTTCTTTTTCTCGCATTAGAGAATTAACACATAGTTAATTCGTTAACCGGTGTGGTACAGATGCTTCCCTTTAATGGGTTCAAACACTAAATCCCTTTCATTGATACATCTTGCAATGGCTCGTGCCTCTCACCTAGCATTTTCCATTCAAGGTGATCTTTAACCTTGGTTTACCCGTCAAAAGCTCGCAAGAGATAACTAATGGATGTCTCCTTGGAGTCCAAAAGCTTACCAAGTGTTGGCTATTCTAGAAAATCCTACCTCTAAACCACCTCCCAAAGGCTCGCAAGAGATAAACAAGTGCATCTCAATGGATGAAGATCACTTGCCTTACCAAGTGTTGGCCCAGGTGATTTAAAGGCGTTTTAAGTTAACTAAAAAGATAAAAACCATTAACGAGTCACACTTTCTCTTCATTAAAAACTAAAACAACTAAACTTCCAATTTATGCATGAGGAAACTTAACCGGCTTTCTTCACTCCAAGAGACGAAGAGCCTAGCCTCTCATCCTCTGAGGAGAAATCCTCAGAGTTTGATTGGCTAGAAATAAAAATAACGAGAAAACAAAAATATATATGAAAAGCAGAGCAAGTGCTCTGTATTTTCTTCCTTCCAAACCTGTACAAAGGATGTGTCTCTGAGAACAAGCTCCGAACTGATTGATTTTATAAAGAAAATTACAAACTATATATAAGGGGTTATTCACCCTTTGTTCTTACTTAAAGACTAAGGAATCCTAGGATAGGTGGGTTACAAGGAGAGTTTGGGGATTTAGACATCAAATATCTAAAGCAAAAAATCTCAAAATATTGGTCGAGAAGCTTCAGGAGAACACCGCGGCATTGTGCAAAATGGCTGCGAAATTTTCGTAGCAAAAGGACAACATTTTCGCAGCCAAAGGCTGATTTTGCAGTCGTGCACCATTCTGCCTTCAACTTGGAGTGATCTTCTTGCAATGGCTGTAACTCCTTCATTTCAATTCTGAATCGTGTACCGTTTAAAGCATTGGATTGTTGACTTCTTGAGCTTCGAAATGACATATAGCATGCATAAATTGGACTTCAGAAAGTGCTCCAAAAGTGGCTGAAATGACTGTCATCAAGAATGCTTCATGGCAGATTTCTCTTTGCTTCCCCTCCTTGCATTCCGGATTTGCTTATGGCAAAGGACTTTAAAGCTTCAAAGCTTTGGTTCTTCATGTTTCTGAGCTTTCCATTGCTTTGCCATGGATTCCAAGGAACTCTCCTCAATCTTGGATTGCTTTGGTGATAAAAAAGCTATCAAAACACCAAAACTTAACACAATTTGATTAGAATTGATTGCAAGGGTCCTTAACATGCCAATTGGGTTAAAAGGTGATAGCTACTACTCAAAAGTGTTTAAAAGAGTTAATTACAAGCTATAAAATAGCACTTTTTGAGTAGTAATCACTCCCCCCAACCGACATATTGCTAGTCCCTTAGCAATGAAGGAGAGAAAAAGAAAAATAAAAAGTACTATAATTTACAACATCATGCTAATCAAAAAACAATTTTCAAGTGGCATGATGATCTAACTCTCACATGGAACATTAAAGAAATAAAACTCAAACTTCAACAAGAGTTATCAAATAACTTGTCTAATCACAATTCTTAAAGAGAAGGCATTATGCAAATTTAAGCTTTAAAAGAGTTTCCACTCCCAAAGGGTCAAAACCTTACTCTTCCACAAAAATCTAAGTGTTACTTATTAGTTTCCGAATATAGTATGTTGAACTAATCTCTCCCCCCAACCTAGTTCTTTTTCGAAGCTTAGCAAACTGATCAACCTTCAATAGGCTAAGAACGCACCTCTTGTTTTGACAAATTTTTTTCATTGTAGGAGTACAAGGCTTAAAGGTATTCTTTTCTAAATTGTCCATGTAACGGGGGTCCATCGATGACTCCCAACCAATTAAAGGTTTAGGGCATCAAGTTTTAAGGATCTTTCAACCACTAACTCCTTGGATTTTACCCCGGACTTTTGAGAATGAAATTTTTATACCCAAGCACCTACAGTATGTTAAACTCCACCTATTCACCCTTGTAACGAGCATTGAGGTCGGTGACTCCCAACCAATGAAGGCTTAGGGCACCAGGTTTTAAAGATTTTCACCATATACCCCTCAGACCTTGCTCGGGTTTCAAGGCAAGCAAACATTTTTTCTTTTTTTCTTCAAAGACTCATTGGCCTTTTATAAGGTGTCCCAACACTATTAAATGAGGTCAAAGGTACCAAGTCTAAAATTTTCCTAAGTCAAGAGGGAAATAGTTTTTCATCTTATAATCGGAATCTATTGTGTACAGTGTGTGAATAGCTTAAAGTCGAAGAACTGAGGTTGAATTCAATAGAAGTTTCAACAATTCATCAACTTTAGTGAGCATAATACAAACTCTAAGTCAAGTAAAAAGACAAAAATTCAATTTCTCCCTTTTCATTTTGAAAATTTTTCCTTAATAGCCATGGAGAGTAGAATAAAAACTTTAAAAAATTTTAAAATTAAGCAAAAAGCAACTAAATTACCAAAATAACTTAGCATTAATAGCAATACTTACTTCCTCAACTCTTCCCCCAACCAAGCTAAACATTGTCCTCAATGTGACAAAAGCGATTGAAAAATAGGGAGGAAGTGGTACCTCCTGAGTGGCATGGAGTCTGAGTCATATAGGAGAAACCACATGTTTAAAAAAAAACAACAGAGTTAGTGAGTAGAGGAAATAGAAAAATGCCAAGTTTAAACAAGAATTGATGTCTATATATGATGCATCATCAGTAATACATCCAATCCTAGAATATAAAACATCAAACACGGAACTATGTATACTAATATAATATGTAAAGACAAAAAGTAAAGAGATGATCAAGTAATGGTAGAGTCATGTGGAGCTGATGCATCTGTGGTGGTCTCTTGAGTGGATTGGATAAGGACTTTGGCCTCTGTTCTGGTAGTCTCCTTGGGTGGCATAGTCTCCTTAGTTGGAGCTATGGGCTTTGATGGTTTAAGGAGGTAAGAAATAGAGTGAGAGGCTTCGTGTGTGTGATCTCAGTGAGAGGGCTTTCCTCTTTAGATGCATGGTTGTGAGGCTCTGTTGGCATTTTTGCAACTTCCCTTGGCTTTGTAAGGTGTTTTCGCAAATCATTTCATAGCTTGGAGGTCATTTCACAACCATTTCGAAGCCAAAAGGAAAGAAGAAAAACATTTTTGCAGCCCATTTCGAAGTTTAGAAATCATTTCACAACCATTTTGAAGTTTGGAAAATCATTTCGCAATCAAAAGGCCATTTTCACAGCAAATGGAGGATTTCACAGGGGGTATCTATGGGGCTGCGAAATCATTTCGCAGCCAAAGGGGAGCTTCGCAGATCATGGAGAAAATAGAAACATTTTCGCAGCCATTTTGAAGTTTGAAGATCATTTTGTAGCCATTTGGTAGCCAAAAGGAAAAAAAAACATAAAAAAGAAGATCGCATCCCATTTTTGAAGCTTGGAGATCGTTTCCGCAGTGGGGGGAGGATTTTGTAGAGGAGGGGATTTTTGCAGCCCATTTCGCAGCTGCAAAATGGCTTACGGCTGCTGCAAAGTGGCACTCGTGTGCCAAAGGGTGGTTTCGTAGCTGCGAAACACCCTTCGAAATGGCTCCTCGGCTGCGAAATTCCCGCTCAGCTTTGCGCATTCATCTTCAAATGGCCATAACTTTTTTGTTTCAACTCCAAATCATGTACCATTTGAAGAGTTGAACTCCTGACTTCCCAAGCTTCGAATCAACATATGGTATGCATAATTTGAGCTCCAGGAAATGCTCCAAAAATGTGTCCAACAGTAGAGAAATGGGGTGCGGCTGCAACATTTCCATTCAACTTTGCACAATCATCTTCAAACGGCCATAACTTTTTGGTTTCAACTCTAAATCGAGCAACGTTTGAAGCTATGGACTCCTGAATTCCTGATATTTGAAACGAGATATAGTATGCATAATTTGAGCTCTAGTAAGTGCTTCAAAAATGTGTCCAACAGTAGCAAAATGCAACATTTCCGTTCATGGTGTGCACAGTCATCATCAAATGGCTATAACTTCTTCGTTTCAACTCCAAATTGAGCACCGTTTGAAGCTCTGAACTCCTGACTTCCAAAGCTTTGAAATGAGATATAGTATGCATGAAATGGACTTCAGGAAGTGATCGAAATGTGTCCAATGGGGGTGCGGCTGTGACATGTTTGTTCATGGTGTGCGCGCTGAAGGATTTTAAGGCATGGAGGATTTCGCAACCATTTTGCAGCTGCGAAATGAGTGTATGGGGCTTTGAAATGGCACTCGTGTGCCAAAGGGTGGTTTCGCAGCTGCGAAACACCCTTCGGAATGGCTTCTCGGCTGCGAAATGGAGGATTTTCAAGGCTTGGAGGTTTCGCAGCCATTTCGCAGCTGTGAAACGGGTGTACGGGCTTGCAAAATGGCACTCGTGTGCCAAGGGACCTCTTCGCAGCTGCGAAAATTTTCGCAAAGGGTGCTAGGAGGCTGCGAAACCATTTCACAGTGAGGGGCGATTTTCGCAGTGGGTCACTTTTGGCTGCGAAATTTTGCACTCCTCTTGATTCCCAACTTCCTTCTTTCAACTCTTTTGACATTCCTCTTGATTTTGATCATCCAAAAACCTATATTACATCAAAACAAATTAGAATTAAAGCATTGAAATCAAAATTAAAGCATTTAAATCAAAATTTAAAACATTGAAATCAAAATTAAAACAAGTAAAAAAAACAAAACAAAAAGATATGGACTAGCTAGTCTTTAAAAATACTAAGTCCATAAAAAAATTTGATCCTGATTTAGCTTGCCCGGATCCCATATGAAGTTTGCATCCCTCACTTGAGACTTGGTTTGTATGATTTTCCCATACAAAGCTTGGGGGAAAGGTGGAGGCATGTGTTTCTTCATTTCTTCCTTGATGACTATCCTCTGTGGTTCTTCATCTACATTAAGATCATAGTCATCTTTCTCTATGCTTTTCCCCTTTCTTTTTCCTTTAATTTCCTCCCTATTTTCTTTCTCTGTTTCACTCTTTACCTCATACTCTAGCTTGGATGTGGGCAGATCAACCTCTTTACCACTCCTCAAAGTGATAACCATTTTAACTTCCTTCACCATTGAAGATTCTCCCTTTTGAGCCTCCACTTGATGGATACCCTTGGAATTTTGATGAGGTTGAAAAGGAAAGTTTCCTTTTTCTTGCACTTTGTTGAGGTTGGCAAACCTTGAGATTGAATATTGGAGGTTATCTATCTTCTGAGATAGATCATTTTGCACTTTATCCATCCTTTTATTCAATGAACTCTCTACACTATCAATTCTTTGACTGAGCTGAGCATTGATGGATTTCTGAGCTCCAACAAAGTCTCCCATGACCTTGCTAAGATTCACCATAGCTTGTTCAAGGTTCGAGGCTTGCTGTGGTTCTTGAGCAGGTTGCTTGTACTGAGGTGGCTGTGGTTTCCAAGAGAAATTTGGATGGTCCCTCCAATTGGAATTGTAGGTGTTGCAATCACCAAACATTTCTCTCACCGTTGGAATGGTAGGACACTCATCCACCAAGTGCTCATAAGATAGACAAATGGCACAAGGCATAGGTTGCAATGGTGTTCGAGAGATGGCTTGCACTTCTTGCATGTTCTTCATTTCTAGCTCTTTCAATCTCCTTGCCATAGCTGCAATCTTTGCCTTCATGTCAATGCCGTCATTCAAAATATACATCTCACCCTTAGCATTAGGTTGAGACGTCATTCTCCCCATATTTCGAGCATTTGGTTCATCCCATCCTCTTGAAACTTCAGCCACATAACTCATGAAGTTCATGGCTTCCTCTGCTATCTCGTATTCAATATGACATGCACAACTAGCAATTTGAGAATTAAAAACAGAGAAAATAAAACAAAACAAAGAAACAAAAATTCTAGAGAAGAAAAAATTATTAAGATTAACTCAAAGCTATACTAAAAATATGAACAAAGAAAAAGAAACAAATAAAAAAAATTAGTAAAAGGAAAAGAAAAGTCACCAAACTTATGATGAAGATCACAAGTACTCTGAAAAGGTGATATCACTGTAAAGTGGCACCATCCCCAGCAACGACGCCATTTGATTCGTTCCCAATTGGTGTCTTAGCTGATTCATGTTCTCTCAATGGTCCCTGACAGTGGTGCCATTTGATACGTGTCCAGTTGGTGTCCCTTGATTGTGGTCCTCAGAAGGGAGTAATCAACAAAATTTATAACCTATTACACCATGTACTAGGATAGCCTTAGCTAGCATAGCATAGTGGCTCTAGGGTCGTTCACTGGGATGGGTTTTCACTTCACAATTGATATTAATTCAAAGATGAATTGGTGCCTTTTCATTTCAAGGTTAGCTTTAAAAGAAAACATAATCTTTGGTGGAAAAAGGATTGGTTTTAAGCTAACCAAAAATAGTAACTGATTTTAATTACAAAGAAAAGTGTTTCTTGGAGTTTTAGATCACTAAGCTCAGATTCCTTGTACAAAAATGGAGTTCCGGTCACTTGTTTCTTTTCCTCGCATTAGAGAATTAACACATAGTTAATTCTCTAACCGGTGTGGTACAGATGATTCCCTTTAATGGGTTCAAACACTAAATCCCTCTCATTGATACATCTTGCAATGGCTCGTGCTTCTCACCTAGCATTTTCCATTCAAGGTGATCTTTAACCATGGATTACCCGTCAAAAGCTCGCAAGAGATAAATAATGGATGTCTCCTTGGAGTCCAAAAGCTTACCAAGTGTTGGCTATTCTAGAAAATCCTACCTCTAAACCACCTCCCAAAGGCTCGCAAGAGATAAACAAGTGCATCTCAATGGATGGAGATCACTTGCCTTACCAAGTGTTGGCCCAGGTGATTTAAAGGCGTTTTAAGTTAACTAAAAAGATAAAAACCATTAACGGGTCACACTTTCTCTTCATTAAAAACTAAAACAACTAAACTTCCAATTTATGCATGAGGAAACTTACCCGGCTTTCTTCACTCCAAGAGACGAAGAGCCTAGCCTCTCATCCTCTGAGGAGAAATCCTCAGAGTTTGATTGGCTAGAAATAAAAATAACGAGAAAACAAAAATATATATGAAAAGCAGAGCAAGTGCTTTGTATTTTCTTCCTTCCAAACCTGTACAAAGGATGTGTCTCTGAGAACAAGCTCCGAACTGATTGATTTTATAAAGAAAATTACAAACTATATATAAGGGGTTATTCACCCTTTGTTCATACTTAAAGACTAAGGAATCCTATGACAGGTGGGTTACAAGGAGAGTTTGGGGATTTAGACATCAAATATCTAAAGCAAAAAATCTCAAAATGTCGATCGGGAAGCTTCAGGAGAACACCGCGGCACTGTGCAAAATGGCTGCGAAATTTTCGTAGCAAAAGGACAATATTTTCGCAGCCAAAGGCTGATTTCGCAGTCGTGCACCATTCTGCCTTCAGCTTGGAGTGATCTTCTTGCAATGGCTGTAACTCCTTCATTTCGATTCCGAATTGTGCACCGTTTAAAGCATTGCATTGTTGACTTCCTGAGCTTCGAAACGACATATAGCATGTATAAATTGGACTTTAGAAAGTGCTCCAAAAGTGGCTGAAATGACTGTCATCAAGAATGCTTCATGGCAGATTTCTCTTTGCTTCCCCTCCTTGCATTCCGGATTTGCTTATGGCAAAGGACTTTAAAGCTTCAAAGCTTTGGTTCTTCATGTTTCTAAAATTTCCATCGCTTTTCCATGGATTCCAAAGAACTCTCCTCAATCTTGGATTGCTTTGGTGATAAAAAAGCTATCAAAACACCAAAACTTAACACAATTTGATTAGAATTGATTGCAAGGGTCCTTAACATGCAAATTGGGTTAAAAGGTGATAGCTACTACTCAAAAGTGTTTAAAAGAGTTAATTAAAAGCTATAAAATAGCACTTTTTGAGTAGTAATCATATGGCGAAGCGTGCCATCTCCCAGTTGAAGTGCAATACAAAGCTTGGTGGGCAATCAAGACACTCAACATGGACTTGAACAGAGCCGGCATGAAGAGATTTCTAGACCTTAATGAGATGGAGGAATTGAGAAATGACGCCTATATCAATTCAAACATTGCAAAACAGAGATTAAAAAGGTGGCATGATCAATTAATCTCTTGCAAACAATTTCAGAAGGGACAAAGAGTCTTGCTTTATGACTCTAAGCTCCATATTTTCCCGGGAAAATTGAAATCAAGATGGATAGGTCCGTTTACTATCCATGAGGTCTATTCAAATGGAGTGGTTGAGCTACTCAGCAGTATTAGGACTTTCAAAGTCAATGGCCAACGTCTCAAGCCATTCCTGGAGCCATTTTCTAAAGACAAGGAGGAAATCAACCTCCTTGAACCACGTCAAGTCTAAAGAAAAATGGTTAGATGGGCTTAGTTTGTCAGAAGACACTAAGTCCATATTTTTTTTTTTTTGTTATTTTGTTTTAATTTCTAAAAAATTCAAAATCCCTATTTAAATGCCTCTAGTTGACCATTTCGCACAAGCATCCTCTGTTGCGAAGAGCTCACTGCCACCTTGTGAAGCAATTTCCTCACCATTCCGCACCCCGCGGCTACCAAAGAGAAGCAGAGCAATCCACCTCTCGTCCATATTAGCTATGGTGCGCACCAGAGGGAGCCATACAGACCCGTCCGCATCTCACGAGGCTTGGCCTAGCGCCTCTGCCCCTCAAGATCCATCTCAGGCCTCTCAAGCCTTAACCATGCCATCTTCTGAGGGTAGAGTGCCTTCTTGCCCTCCTCAGCACCGGTATTCAACACGGAGACCGCCAATTTCTCCGCCCCCAGAGCCATCAGTATGCCGTGTTCCACCAAAGAGAGCCAGGACCTCGGGCCCTAGAGAGACATCTAGTCAGGTTCCAGCCAATTCTCAGGCCCCAAAAGATACTCAAAGATCTTCAGGCATTGCTCCTGAAGTCATCATCAAGAGGCCTATGGTTACTGTGCCACCCATTCCGGGCAATTTAGATTGTAGAGCTAAGCCATTTCACTCTAAGCTCTACTTCGACATGTAGGCTATGCGATAACAGCCAGATCTTTGAGATTCATTTGGATTGCTCCAGAGGTACCATCTCGAGCGTTTGATGACTCCTAGAGGGTTTTTTTTACCCTAGAGTAGCGATGGATTTCTATCAGTCCATGACTACTCAGGGCGTCCAAAGTTCCACAGCCATTCGTTTCAGCATAGACGGACGTCAGGGTATCTTAGAGGCTAGGCATATTGCTGAGACTCTCCATATTCCATTTCAACCAGAGGATCTAGAGCAGTTCAGACAGTGGACCTCTACATCTCAGCGAAACATGGTCCGCATTCTATCACAAGGGACTTCTGGAGATACATGCCTGCTACGTAAGGAGCTTCCATCTAGGATGCTCCTAGTAGATGTGTTGTTGAGGTCCAACATTTTCCCTCTTCAGCATTCAGTGCAGAGGCGAGGACCTATTTTGGATGCATTATACAGGATATATATGGGTTTCTATTTTCGGCCACACCATCTGATCATGGCCGTTTTCTTATACTTCGAGGATAAAGTTCATAGGAAGAAGCTACAGCGAGCTGACACGATTCCATTACTATTTCCAAGACTACTCTACCATATATTAGAGCATATGGGCTACCCTATTGAGCCCCATCTTGAGCGTCGCCACCATTGCCGAGAGCATTTCACTCTCGACCAATGGACACAGCTAACAGAGAGGAATTCAATTGAATTAGCACCTGAAATAGCCCCACCCAGGACAGTACCTCCAGTACAAGCACAGCCTGACCAAGCACAGTAGGACGAGCATCCTACAGATTCTATTCCCTCCACCCCTACTGCACCATCTATGCCTTAGGCCGCCTCTACTAATCCTCCAGCTACACCACTTGTTCCACCAGCTGTACCTCCTTCATCATAGGACTTTATCACCATTTCTGGCTCAGAGTTTCATGGTATGATATTATTATTCAGAACACTCAATGCCACGCACGACGCTCTATTTCGGAAGATGAGAGACATTCGAGCTCAATAGGATCAACATTCTATTATTCTTAACCAGCATACTGCTATCCTTCGTCAGATACAACAGCATCTGGGTCTTGTACCACCTCAGACTAATATTCCTGGACCATTAGAGCCGAGAGCTCCAACTAAGGAGACGATTCCAGCTGAGGAGACCATCACTGCTGATGTCCCATCCCAGGCTACTCATGAGAGAGCCCCAGAGCCATCATGTCCACCAGAGAACCCCGCTCCTTGATCATTTCTTTATATTGTATTCACTTAGTATTTTTAGTTGATATTATATATTCTGGGATTGGATGTATTACATGATCATTTCATTGTACTTTCTCAGAGTAATATATACATATCATTTTTGTTTATACTTTGCATTTTCTATATCCTTTACTCATTAATCTTTTGTTTTTTGAATCATGTGGTTTCTCCCATACGACTCAGACTCCATGTCACTAAGGAGGTACCACTTCCTCCCTTTATTTATAATCGTTCTTGCCACATTGAGGGCAATGTTGATCTTGGTTGGAGGGAGAGTAAAGGAAGGAAGTTGTTAAAGGAAGTTGTTAATAATGCTAAGTTATCTTGTTAATTTAATACTTTTTGCTTAATTTTAAATTTTTAAATTTTTTTCTTAATTTTAAAAGTTTTACTCTACTCTACATGGTTATTAAGGAAAAATTCTCAAAATGAAATGAGAGAAATTGAATTCTTGCCTTTTTATTTGAATAGTAGAGTCGTATTATGCTTATTGAGGTTGATGAATTATTGAAACTCCTATTGAATTCAACCTTATTTCTTCCACTTTAATCTTACCACACACTATGCACTTTAGATTCCGATTATAAGATGATAAACTATCTCACCTCTTGAACTTAGGAAAATTTAGACTTGGTACCTTTGACCTCATTTTAAATAGTGTTGGGACACCTTATAAAAGGGCCAATGAGCCTTGAAAAAAAAAAGAGAAAAAGAACAAAGCGTTACACTTGCTTTGAAACCCGAGCAAGGTCTGAGGGGTATATGGTGAAAATCTTTAAAACCCAGTGCCCTAAGCCTTAATTGGTTGGGAGTCACCGACCTCAATGCTTGTTACAAGGGTGAATAGGTAGAGTTTAACATATTGTAGGTACTTGGGTATTAAATTTCAATTTCAAAATTCCGGGGTAAAATCCGAGGAGTTAGTGGTCGAAAGATCCTTAAATCTTGATGCCCTAAACCTTGATTGGTTGGGAGTCATCGATGGACCCCCGTTACATGGACACTTTAGAAAATAATACCTTTAGCATTGCACTCCTACAAGAAAAAAAATTGTGAAATAAAAGAGGTGCGTTCTTAGCCTATTGAAAGTGGTCAGTTTGCTAAAGTCAGTGAAAGAACTAGGTTGGGGGGAGAGATTAGTTCAGAGTACTATATTCGGAAGCTAATAAATAAACACTTAGATTTTTGTGGAAGAGTACTGATTGAGCCTAGGAGAATGGAAATCCTATCATGACTTAAATTTGCATAATGCCTACTCTTTATGAATTATGATCAGGTAAGATTTTTTATACCCTCTTGTTAAAAGATGGGTTTTGTTTCTTTAATGTTCCACGTGAGAGTATGTTTTACAATCATGCCACTTATGATTTTTTGGAGTGATCAACATGATTTTGTAAATTATTTTACTGTCTATTTTTCTTTTATCTCTCCTTCATTGCTAAGGGACTAGCAATATGTCGGTTGGGGGGAGTGATTACTACTCAAAAAGTGCTCTTTTATAGCTTGATATAAACTCTTTTAAATACTTTTGAGTAGTAATTAATACCTTTTAAGTCAATTGGCACGTTAAGGACCCTTGAAAATGTTTTTAATCAATTTTTGGCTAGTTTTGGTGTTTTTGGTAGCTTTTTGATCATTGAAGCAAGCCAAGAATGAGGAAGAACATTGTGAAACCCTTAGGAATGAGCTTCCAATCCAATCAAGAGATGCAAGGAAGAGGATCAGAGAAAGAAATCCATCATGAAGCAATTTTGCATGGTGATGCGAAATCTTCACAGGCTATGCGAAATTCAAAGGACAGCAGTTGCAAGGAAACTTTGGAGCACTTCATGGAGTCCATTGTCTACATGCTATATATCATTTCTAAGCTTGGGAAGTCAGGAGTACAACGCTTCAAATGGTGTGCAATTTGGAGCTGAAATGAAGAAGTTATGGCCAATTGAAGGCAACTGCACAAAGCTGAAAAGGAATTTGGCATTGACATTTCCTAATGCGAAAATTTTCGCATTGACATTCCCTGATGCGAAAATTTTTGCACTGACTTTTCCCAATGCAAAAATTTTTGCAACACACTTTCCCAATGCGAAAATTTTTGCACTGACTTTCTCCGATGCTAAAATGTAATAGTTAGATATTTTACACCGACTCTATTAGATTTTTACCTTAAGATATTTGGTGTAATTATCAATTCTCTCCTTGTAATCAGTTGAAGATCTTTTAAGATATTTAGGATATCTAATTAAGAGGTTGAAAATATATCTCTCTATATATCCTAAGATATCTCCTTGTAATATCTATCTCTCATTTTTACTGATATTTCTCGTCTCTCTGAAGAGAGGAAGACATTGGAGTGGGGATCACTTGTACATGTTTTTAGTAAGAAATATACAGAGCGTTGCTTTGCTTTACCTACTCATTTTGATTATATTTTTCATTCTAGCCAAACAACCTCTGAAGATGTTTTCTTAGAGGATGAGTGGCTAGACTTTTTGTCTCTTGGACGGAAGGGAGCTAGGTAAGGGACCCGACTATAAAAGTAGGAGTTTTCCTTGTTCAATTTTTAATGAAGAGGAAGTTGTGACCCGTTAATGGTTTTTATATTTTTAGTTAACTTAAAATGCCTTAAAATCACCTAGGCCAACACTTGGTAAGGCAAGTGGACTCCATCCATTGAGTTACACTAGTTTATCTCTTGCGAGCCTTTGGTAGGTGGTTTAAAGGTAGGATTTTCTATAATAGCCAACACTTGGTAAGCTTTTGGACTCTAAGGAGACATCCATTAGTTATCTCTTGCGAGCTTGTGAAGGGTAATCCAAGGTTAAGGATCACCTTGAATGGAAAATACTAAGTGAGAGGTACGAGCCATTGCAAGATGCATCAGTAAGAGAGAATTAGCGTTGAAACCATTAATGGGAAGCAACTGTAACACACCAGTTGGGAGGATAACTATAGGTTAAATCCCCAATGCGAGGAAAGATTCGGAATCTCCACTTTTGTATAAGGGGCCTGAACCTAGTGACCTGAAAATCCAAGAGACCCTTTTCTTTGTAATTAAACTCAGTTAATATTTTTGGTTAGTTTAAAACCAACCTTTTCCAAATCAAAGTTTATGTTTTCTTTTAAAGCTAACTTAGAAAATAAAAAGCACCAATCCAATTCTTTAAACTAATATCAGGTGTGAAATGAAAAACCCATCCCAGTGAACGATCCTAGAGCCACTATGCTATGATAGCTGAGGCTATCCTAGTACATGGTGAAATAGGTTATAAATTTTGTTGATTACTCCCGTCTAAGGATTGAATTACAAGACACCAGCTGGGCATGGAATCATCCGTTCTATGCCAAAAATGAAAATGAATTGTTGTGACTGATCAACGGTGTACGGTCTATGATGAAGACCAGACAGGATAATGACTTGACCGATCATATAGGTGCGGTCTACGCCAAAATCAAATCTAAACTTTCATGATTGATCAGACAAGATGTGGTCAATCATGAAAATTGGACATGACATTGATGTGATCGATTGTAAAGGTGTAATCTCTATAGAATACGATACTGAACTATGAAGATGGATTAGATAGTGTGCGGGCTATGACTAAGACAAGATAGGACAACAACATGAACTATCATACAAGTTTACTCTATACTGAAATATTAGACAGAACTATGACATGACAATTTGATTACTACTTAAAAAGTGTTATTTGATAGCTTGTAATTAACTCTTTTAAACACTTTTGAGTAGTATTTATTACATTTTAACCCAATTAACATATTAAGGATCTTTGCAATCATTTCTAATCAAATTGTGTAAGTTTTCATGTTTTTGTTAGTAATTTGATCACCAAAGCAATCTGAGATTAAGGAGAGTTCTTTGGAATCCATGGCAAAGCAATGGGAAGCTCAGAAACATGAAGAACCAAAGCTTTGAAGCTTTAAAGTCCTTTGCCATAAGAAAATCCGGAATGCAAGGAGGGAAAGCAAAGAGAGAAATCCACCATGAAGCATTCAAAAGGACAGTCACTGTCAGCCACTTTTGGAGCACTTCCTGGAGCTCAATTTATGCATACTATATGTTGTTTCGAATCTTGGGAAGTTATAAATCCAACGCTTCAAACAGTGCACAATTCGGAGTTGAAATGAAGGAGTTACAGCCATTGGAAGCCGATCACACAAAGCTGAAGGCCAATTTCGCGGGCTGCGAAATGGTGTCCTTCATGCTGCGAAATTTCGCAGCCATCTTACACGGCTGCGAAATTCTCCTGAAGCTTCCCGATATTTGCGGCCAAAATTTTGAGATTTTTTGCTTTAGATATTTGATGTCTAAATCCCCAAACTCTCCTTATAATCCACTTATCATAGGATTCCTTAGTCTTTAAGCAAGAACAAAGGGTAAATAACCCCATATATATTGTTTGTAAATTTCCATTAAAACGAGAGGTCGGAGAGCTTGTTCTCATAGACAACTTTTGTATAGTTTTGCAAGGAAGTAAAATACAGAGCCTTTGCTCTGCCTTACCTTCTCGTTTTGATTGTATATATTTATTTAATTTTTCTTACTAGCCAAACAAGCTCTGAGGATGTTTCCTCAGAGAATGAGTGGCTAGGCTTTTAGTTCCTTGGAGCTAAGGTTGCCGGGTAAGGCCCCAAATGCAAGAATTGGTAGTTTTGTTGTTTTAGCCATTAATGAAGAGAAAGCGTGACCCATTAATGATTTCTATATTTTTAGTTAACTTAAAACACCTTCAATTCACCTGAGCCAACACTTGGTAAGGCAAGTGATCTTCGTCCATGGAGATGCACTAGTTTATCTCTTGCGAGCTTTTGGGAGGTGACTTGAAGGTAGGATTTTCTAGAATTGCCAACACTTGGTAAGCTTTTGAACTCCAAGGAGATATCCATCAGTTATCTCTTGCGAGCTTGAGAAGGGAAGTTCAAGGTTAATGATCACCTTGAATGGCAAATGCTAGGTGAGAGGCACGAGCCATTGCAAGTTGCATCAATGAGAGGGAATTAGTGCTGAAATCCATTAAAGGGAAGCATCTGTACAACACCGGTTAGAGAATTAACTATATGTTAATTCTCTAATGCGAGGAAAAGAACCAAGTGACCGAAGCTCTGTTTTTGCATGAGGAGCCTCCCCTATGAACCTAAACCTCCAAGGAATGTTTTTCTTCATATGTAATTTCCATTACTTTCTTGTGAGTTAGCTTAAAACAAAACCTTTTTCAACCAAAGTTTATGTTTTCTTCTTAAGCTAACCTTGAAATGAAAAAACACCAATTTAACTTTGAATTGGTATCAGTTGTAAGTTGAAAACCCTTCCCAGTGAACGATCCTAGAGCCACTATGCTATATTAGCTAAGGCTATCCTAATGCATGGTGATATAGGTTATAAATTTTATTGATTACTCCCTTCTGAGGACCACAATCAAGGGACACCAGCTGGACACAAATCAAATGGCACCACTGTCAAGGACCATTGAGAGAATATGAATCAGCTGAGACACCAATTGGGAATGAATCACAATCCGTATAGGTACGGTCTACGCCAAAATCAAAATTGAACTATCATTACTAATATGATAGGATACGACCTATCATGAAAACCAAACAAGAAAACTGCATGACTGATCGTACAAGTGTAATCTCTATAAAATACGATATTGAACTGTTAAGAATTATCGGATAGTGTGCCGTCTATGATGAGAATGAGATAGGACAACTACGTGACTGATCTAATAGGTGTAATCTCTATAGAATTTGATACCTAACTCTCAAGTGCAATCATACAGTGGGTGGCCTATGATGAAGACGAGACAAGAAAATGATCTAATCGATCGTATAGGTCCACTTTATGGTGAAAAAAAAATCGAACTGTTATAGCCGATCCGATGGGGTGCAGTTTATGGCAAAAACCAAAGAGGAGAACAACATGACTAATCATACTAGTGTGGTCTATATTGAAATCGGAACTGAACTGTCATTATCGATCAGATAGGATGTGGTCTGTCATGAAAAGTGGACAAACATTCATATAAACGATTGTACAGTTGTGATCTTCGCAGAATACGATACTGGACTATCAAAACCGATGTTGGAGTCGTCACTTACTTTTTTATTTTTTTATTTTGGTCTGAAATGGGAAAAATTAAGTAAGAACAAAAACCCCCCAATGACTCCAGTTAAGAAAACGCGGTCCTTGAAACTCAATTTTTGGGTCTGAGGATCAAGTTACCTATTGGGAAGGTACCTCATGCAAGGTAGTACCCCCTCTAGGCCCAGGGTTCAGTCTCTACCAGTGAATTGGGTACATTGAAGCATATGGGTCAAAGATCAGTCAATCCTCCACAGGCTACATGGATGACAAGACTCATATAATCCTAGCTGGTTTTGGACATGCATAGGAAATCGACAATCAGAACAATGATGTGTACCTAAGGTTCCTAGCCATGCGCTACGAAAAAAGGTGAGTCAATAAGCACAAGCACACAACATATGCAACTACCAAATCTACTAAAATTTAGTCATATTTATACTTGAATTAAGAGAATTTTCAGCCATGAAACTTCATTACTTGGCTAAAATTTAGCTATTCCAATTCCATTGATTCTCAACTAGTGATTAACATCTTATCCCCTTGAATTTCATCCACTAACAGCCACAAATTCCATAATTCTCTATAAAAAGAATTCAGCTGCCAAAGATCAATTATAGGCCACCGAATTCATGAAAGTCACATGCACTTTTTCACTAAAAAAAGATTCATCAATTCAAATATTTAACAACCACCACTTTCACTCATTCTTACCATTAAAATAACAATTCAAGCCTCCAAAGTCTCACCATGTTGCTGCCACTTTTTCCATTAAAACTCACCAATGCAGTGTGAACTTCTACTTTAAATCTCCATGTCCAACCTTGAATTTTAGCCAATTACATCATTTAAAACTTTAGCAAATCTATACTTGAAATTTTAGCCATGATTTTCATTAAAAATTTCAGCAAATAATCACTCGAATTTCAGTCATGGTTTTCATTAAAATTTTAGCATTTCTCTACTTAAACTTCCATAAAATTCAGCCACTTTATTTAGCAAACACAACCACTAAATTCAGTTATGAATATCCATTAATGTAACCACTTTTCTCCATTTTTTTTCTCTAAAAAATTTAGCCATAAAAATTCACACACACAAGGCCACTATTTCCATAATTTTCCACAAAAATACAGTCATGATGATCCTCTCATTTATGGCCACTAAAATCATATTTTTAGCTGCTGAAAGTGCCCACTTTCCATTTCCATTATTGGAGCATGCAAGAAGCTTGCCACCAAGGCACGCGCACACAAAGGATTTGGCCACTGCTGGATCTTTTCCAAACAAACCTCGCATTGGTCCAGGTACAAACTATTGAAAAGGAAAGGATTCAAATCCTATCCAAGTGGCCAACAATGGCTTTGATCCGAGACATTCTCAATATAATGCAATTGGCCAAAGCCTCATAAAAAAAAACACTGACAACCTCTCCACACTCAAAACAAACATGCAACCAAATTCTTATTTATATGCACCACACGTATTCATCCTTTGTTATAGAAACAAACAAAGTCTAAACCTGATTACTACTTAAAAAGTGTTATTTGATAGCTTGTAATTAACTCTTTTAAACACTTTTGAGTAGTAGTTATTGCCTTTTAACCCAATTAATATGTTAAGGACCCTTGCAATCAATTCTAATCAAATTGTGTTAAGTTTTGGTGTTTTGATAGCTTTTTGATCACCATAGCAATCCGAGATTGAGGAGAGTTATTTGGAATCCATGGCAAAGCAATGGAAAGCTCAGAAACATGAAGAACCGAAGCTTTGAAGTCCTTTGCCATAAGCAAATCCGGAATGCAAGGAGGGGAAGCAAAGAGAAATCTGCCATGAAGCAATTTTTTATGACAGTCATGTCAGCCACTTTTGGAGAACTTCCTGGAGTCCAAATTATGCATGCTATATGTCGTTTTGAAGCTCAGGAAGTTAGCAATCCAATGCTTCAAATGGTGCACGATTCAGAGTTGAAATGAAGGAGTTTCAGCCATTGGAAGCCAATCACTCCAAGCTGAAGGAAGAATTTTGCACGGCTGCGAAATCACCCTTTTGCTGCAAAATGATTTCGCAACCATTTTGCACAGTGCTGTGGAATTTCTCCTGAAGTTTCCCGATATTTGCAATCGACACTTTTGGATATTTTGCTTCAGATTTTTGATGTCTAAATCCCCATTTTCTCCTTGTAACCCACCAATTATAGGATTCCTTAGTTATTAAGTTTGGAAAAGGGGTGAATAACCTCAGATATTTTGTTTTGTGATTTTCTTTATATATAGCTCTCGGGAGCCTGTTCTCGGGAGGAGGATGGCAACCTTTTGTAATAGGAAGGAATATATTTTACAGAGCACTTGCTCTACTTTTCATATATATATTTTTGTTTTCTTGTTCTTTTTATTTCTAGCCAACCAAACTCTGAGGATTTTTCCTCAGAGGATGAGAGGCTAGGCTTTTCGTCTCTTGGAGTGAGGAAAGCCGGGTAAGTTTCCACATGCATAATTTGGAAGTTTTGTTGTTTTAGTTTTTAATGAGGAGAAAGTGTGACCCATTAATAGTTTTTATCTTTTTAGTTAACTTAAAACGTCTTCAATTCACCTGAGCCAACACTTGGTAAGGCAAGTGATCTCCGTCCATGGAGATGCACTAGTTTATCTCTTGCGGGCTTTTGGGAGGTGGTTTGAAGGTAGGATTTTCTAGAATAGCCAACACTTGGTAAGCTTTTGGACTCCAAGGAGACATCCATTAGTTATCTCTTGCGAGCTTTTGAAGGGAAGTCCAAGGTTAAAGATCACCTTGAATGGCAAATGCTAGGTGAGAGGCACGAGCCATTGCGAGATGCATCAGTGAGAGGGAATTAATGCTGAAATTCATAAATGGGCTGCATTTGTACAACACCGGTTAGAGAATTAACTATATGTTAATTCTCTAATGTGAGGAAAAGAAACAAGTGACCGGAACTCTCCTTTTTGTATGATGAACCTGAGCCTAGTGATCTAAACTCCAAGAAACACTTTTCTTTGTAAGTAAAATCAATTACTATTTTTGGTTAGTTTAAAACCAAACCTTTTTCACTCAAATATCTTTATGTTTTCTTTTAAAGCTAACCTTGAAATGAAAAGGCACCAATTCATCTTTGAATTAATATCAATTGTGAAGTGAAAACCCATCCCAGTGAACGATCCTAGAGCCACTATGCTATAGTAGCTTTGTCTTTGCTACCCTAGTTCATGGTGTAATAGGTTATAAATTTTGTTGATTACTCCCTCAATCAAGGAGCACCAGCTGGACACGAATCAGCTAAGACACCAATTGGGCACGAATCAAAACCCCAAAGGGCCAATTAAAAGAAAACAGAAACCTGGGCAGCCCTGGAGCCCTTAGCTAGTCTGACAAAATGGTTAAGGTGACTTTTTTTCAACACTAAAATCACATGGCTATTAAAGCCTTAATTTCCCATGAAGGAAGTCATCAAAATCGGTCTATAACTAATATCTTTTCCTTCTTACAATAACTCTCAAAGCTCCTAAGCCAAAAATAGAATGAATCAATGACACGCAATGGTGTGTAGCTCACCCCAACAAATCAAGGAAACCAACACTCAAGAAGGAAAAGAAAGGGAATCTAAAATAATAGGGAGGAATGCCGAGTGTTACTTATGTATGCGCCGATGATGCCACTGCCTAAGGTAGTCACTAGAGTGGTGGCCTCGCAAGATATAATGGCTCTCTCACTTGCAAGGAGCTCACCAATAGAACCTTCGCCCCCCCTCCCCCTAATCCGTCTTCCTGGATTCACAAAACCTTCCCACAAATTAGGAAGCCTCACTTTCTACTCTTTATTTATTTATTTATTTTTCTTCATTTCCTTTCTCTCTAGATTCAAAGCCCTTAGAGATGCCAAGAATCACCCCCCCACCACACTTTCAGTTGTCACCCTAGCAGAATCTCCTCACCCAAAATTTGCAAAATCCTTCCTTCACACTCTCTCTGAAATGCCTTTTATACCAGCTTGCACGCCTCAGCATCCACACCACCTCATTTTTCTTCCTCTTCAGCTTTGGAACTCCAGCTCATTCAACTTCTCCCTTCGTCATGAGGTGGGTAATTGCCCCTCATAATTCCACCATTGCTTACCCGTTAAGAATCCATATGGATTCAAGCTGGGTTGCAATCAACCCATAAAATAGCCCAAATCAGACCTAAAACCATCTTATAAACCCATCTAGAGCACCAAGGCCCGAACCGACCAGAAAAAGGGCTCAAAAAATGCCAAAAAAAGAGTCGTTCGCAAGAAGCCCCGAAGAACCGGATGATCTAGTTGAGAAAATTTCTCAAATTTTGAAAGAATATTCCTTGAAGAATAAGGAATCCAACAAAAAAACGGTGCATAATTCCGAGCTCGGATGAGGGAGAAATGACTAAAACAAACCAGAGTGCTCCAGATTTGGATGGGCTTTAGCGAGCTCCAACTGAACTAAAGTTTTTTTTGGAGACCTTAACCTCTATCCGGTAGCATGATTTGAACCAAGGAATTGGCCATGATGGCATTTCATAATGGACCAAACGGATGCACTAAATCAAACCATAGGTGAACTCACGTGAGCTCCAACAAGGGCTCTATGGCCATGACATACAAAAATTGGGTGCGCGCGACACACCCAAGATACATGCAAGTGTCAAGGGATGAAATTGAGGGTCTACAAATATGCCCCTCTTCAGTAGAGTGAATGAATGAGTGATTCGCGAGCACGAAGCACAAGCGATGAATGAGTAGAAATGAACTCTAGTGAAGAAATCAAAGACCAACAATTTTGTCCCCGCACAACAATACTGAAGCCAAAAGGAGCTAGGTCACAATGACTGAGGACTAAGGGATCCAAGCACGATATTAGAGAGCCGCAGATGGATTAAGGGATCTAGACACAATGCCGAAGAGCCATCGAAAAGATAGGCGATTTAGACACAATGCCGGAGAGCCGCCGAAAAGATAGAGGATTCGGACACGATGCCGGAGAGCCATCGAAACAATAGGGGATCTGGACATAATGCCGGAGAGCCGCCGAAATGATAGAGGATCCGAACACCATGCTGGAGAGCCGCCAAAAAGATAGGGGATTCGGACACGATGCCGGAGGGCAGTCGAAACGATAGGGGATCAAGACACGATGTCGAAGAGCCACCAAAAAGATAGGGGATTCAGACACGACGTTAGAGAGCCATAAAAAAGATAGGGGATCCGGACACGATGCCAAGAGCCATCGAAAAGATAGGGGATTCAGACACGATGCTGGAGAGTCGTCGAAAAGAAAGGGGATCCGAACACGATGTAGGAGAGTCGCTAAAATGATAGGGGATCCGGACAAGATGTCGAAGAGCTGTCGAAATGATAAGGGATCCAGACAGGATGCCAGAGAATTTTTGAAAAGATAGGGGATCCGGACACGATATCGAAGAGTCATCGAAAAGATAGGGGATCCGAATAGGATGCCGAAGAGCCGTCGAAAAGTTAGGGGATCCGGACACGATGCCAAAGAGCTTCCGAAATGATAAAAGATCCAGACACGATGTCGGAGAGAAGTCGAAAAGAAAAGGGATTTAGACACAATGTCGGAGAGCCACCAAAAAATAGAGGATTTGGACACAATGCCAGAGAGCCACCGAAAAGATAGAGGATCTTGACACAATGCCAAAGAGCCGTCGAAGTGATAGAGGATCAGAATAAAATGCTAGAGAGTCGCTGAAAAGATAGGGAATTCGGGCACGATGCCAAAAAGCCCTAAAAAAGATAGGAGATTTGAACACAATGCCAGAGAGCCACCGAAGAGATAGGGGATCTAGACATGATGTTGGAGAGCCGCCGAAAAGATAGGGGATCTAGACACCATGCCGGAAAACCACCGAAAAGATAAGGGATCTGGACACGATGTTGAAAAATCGCCGATGGACTTGGGAAACAAACAACTCAAAGGGAGAGGGGGTATGCCCTAGTGTGGCATCTAGGAAATGCCAATAAATGACTCAAATAAGAAAGAAAAGCAAACACCTAAATCAAGATGAAAGAAAGGGGTATGCCCCTACAAGACGATATGCAAACATCAATGATCGACAGGAGGCAGAAAGAAATGGGGTATGCCCCAGTCTAGGATATTAGTACCATGTCAGAATCCCATAACTACACATGCAGTTAAAATCAAAGAGCTGAAAGCATCACTCATAATCATCCATAACAAATCATGCACTAGTTTTCTCAACATCTAGTGTCCATAAAGTTGTTAAGGGGAATGCCCCTATATGTACATCTGACATATGTATACCCTGGCGAACCAACTACGAAAACACATCCCCGAAGACCATCATCCATCTGAACACGCGAACATGACAATGCATGGGATATGCCCCAATGTACACTCCTACTAGGTCAATATGGATGAATTTCATCTCGGGCAAGCCCTGAAAGCACTCTGTTGTATGAAGAATCTAGACTGAATGTGGAATATGTCAAAACATCGATGCCAAACATCTCTAAGTGAAATGGACTTCATGTGTACATGTAAGAACTGATGTCATCATGCAAGGTTAGGGGGTATGCCCCAGTATGAACATGTCAAAGCAACAAGCAAAGGTGTCCTTGATAGTCCCAACTCTCTGCATCATCTATCTCTGATCATGGACCAAATGTGAGGAGATTGAACGGAGAAAGCATTATGCGATTCCTCGATTTCCTCAATTTCCTCGATATCCTCAAAAAATGAAGGTTGGTCGACATCTCGTACTTCAACCAATGGACGAAGCCTGCCCAAATGAAATATATCAAAGCAAACACGAGATCTCATGTTGTCAGGGTGGTCTTACGTCTCAGACCGTAATGAAGGCCAGGGGTAAATAGTGAATGAAACAATGGGAAACAAGGCTCAAATACCCAAAAGATAATACTAAGCCTCTTAGTGTGCAATGTCAAATATCGGAGAATCATGTGAGCCCAGTGACTCAGCCTACATACAAATGAACAATGCCAAGTTATAGGTTATAAATGCTAGAGGACACGACATTTAAGAAGCAAAACGATGATCGATGAGGGTAAAAGAAAATGAAAAGGGATGAGACAAATGATGAAGGCATGCAGAAGAAAATAATGAAAACAACTAGGATAGAAAACGTGGCAACATGTGATAACGACGAACAACTCACCCCAATAATGATAGGTTGAAACAGGCCACTGTAGGACGGGAATGGTGATGTAGATAATGATCCAAGGGACCCAGCGCTAAGGAAACCCAATCCTCACTCCCAAAGTATCTCCCAGATCCATGCAAAAATAGATTATACAATGCTCTCACCCACTCTCAGAAGAAAAATAAAATCCTTTATACGCAAAATGACATTTGATGACTGAGTCGTGATACTGACGACCAACAAGGCTAACCCAAACATTAATGAAATGAAAATCAAACGAGCTTACCTCTTTTTTATTTTTTATTTTTTATGAAGCTGCAAACCAAGCAAGTTGAAGACTACACTAGCATAATCTAACAAGTAACTCTCAAACCCCAAACCCAAATGGTTCTCCCAAACTAAGACTCTTGGATCAAAACCTAGGGGTGGAATGAAGGGTGTGACATACTTGATTTGAAATACTAGGATGAGAGTGCATAATCATCACACAAGGGAAAACAAAAGAAGGACGAGACAACATGATAAAAACAAAACTCAAAGACAGACGGGGTGACGATGCCAAATGGAGGAAAGAAAAACCATGAGCAAGCTACAAAAGGAACAAACGAATAATGACACAATGTGCTCACAATACTCTCCAATTAAGAAAATAACTACAAAGTGTACAATAAGAGGCCCCCAACCCAGGCAAGAAAAGGTATGCAAGGCTAAGTGAACAAAGGGACCGTAATGTACCATGTGAGGCTCCATGGGCTAGCAACTTCATATATCAATGTATGGATAAGCAAAAAGGATATGGCTACTCGAAATGATGGCCACCCATCCTTCAACCACTATCTCACGCGTAAACTTCTTCAGCTGATCCATGTTGACTGGCTCCGAAAACTGATTTTCGTCTAGATCTGTCAACCAGGCGACTCCCTCTCGAGTCAACTCTCGGATAACATAAGGCCCGCTCCAACTTGGTCTAAACTTACCCCTAGGGTCACTGATCAATCCCCTGAGGACTGATGCGACTCATGGTAGCTTAGCTTTAAAGACGTATCAACAAAATTTATACCTTAAATACTATTACTAAAGTAGCCAAGCTACTATAGCATAGTGGTTCTAGGATCGTTCACTGGGAAGGGTTTTCGCAAACACAAGTGATATTCAAATTAGGAAAATAGGTGATTTTCTTATGGATGTTAGCTTTAAAAGAAGATGTAAATGTTTTAGAAAGATTTAAACTAATCTAAGCTAACATTAAAGACTAAAATGAAAGGGTGTAAAAATAAGTTTCTCAAAGATACGATAGCTATGCTCTGGCTCTTATGCAAATTGGAAATCTCAGGATAGGCTCCTCGCGTTGGGGTTGCAACTATGGTGATGCTTGCTTCCCGAACCGGTATAGATTTAGCAAATCAAGTTTTAATCCTTTAAAATGGCAAAACAGATGGTAGTGAATTTCATCAATGGTTATTCACCTTAGACTTCCTTTGAATGGCTCGTAAGAGATAACTAATGGTCTAAAGCCAAAAGCTTACCAAATATTGGCAACTCAAAGTCATTCCAGGTGATAAACTCACCTTTCAATGGCCATTGAAATCGGTTCTAGCGGATTAATTCAAAACTTGGAATTGAAAACCTCACCTTCCAATAGCTCGTAGGAGATAACTAATGGATAGAAATCCAAAAGCTTATCAAGTATTGGCCGTTGGAAGTTGTCCAAAGGAAATAAAAACCAAACTTTGCATTAATGAACCTTTAATGAAAAACGACTACCTTACCTTCCAGGTGCGAGAAATTTCCATGGGATTGCATCCAAGTCATCACATAACATCCATACTTTGAGAAACTAAAAGTTTTAGCCAATCATCCTCTGAGGAAAAGCCCTCAAAAGCTGTTTGGCTACTAAGAAAATAGAAATGGGGAAGAACGGGAGAAGAGAGAAAAACAGAGCAAGGCTCTGTATAGTCTATATATTTATATATATTTATATCTCTATCCGTCTCCCTCTATATCTGTTTATTTTACAATGGATGCACGAGAATATATATAGAGAAGTTTTTCCAACCTTCCTAGCTAAGAAATCTTATGATTGGTGGATTACAAGGAGAAGAATGGAAATTTATACAAAAATATTTAAAAGAAAATATCTCGCGTGGAGTCGGCGGAACAGAGGAAAATTCGCACCATGCATGGGCTGTGCAAATTTTGTGTGAGTGTTGTGCGAGTTTCGTACAAGCTTCGCACAAGCTGAAGGTGTTGTGCAAGTGTTGTGCAAGTTTCGTACAAGCTTCGCACAAGCTGAAGGTGTTGTGCGAATTTCAAGGTGTTGTGCGAATTTCACACAAGCCTGGAGCAGTTGTCTTCCGAAGGCCATATCTTCCTCATTTCAGCTCCAAATCGTACACAGTTTGAAGAGTTGGATTCTTGACTTCCTGAGCTTTGAAATGGTATATAGCATGTAGAAAATGGACTTCGGAAAGTGCTCCAAAAGTGCGAAGGAAGACTGCAGCTGCTGTCCTCTGTTTTCTTCATTTTCTCTTTGCTTCTCTTTGCTTCTCTTTGCTTCTCTCCTTTGCTTGGCTTGTCTTAATGATCCAAAAAGCTGTCAAAACACTAAAACTAGCCACAAATATGATTAGAAGTCATTGCTAGGTCCTTAACATGCCAATTGGAATAAAGATGGAGAATTACTACACAAAAGTGCTTAAAAGATATTGAATTAAAGGTATAAAATAGCACTTTTTGGGTAGTAATCAAGGACCCTCAAGACTATGTCACCTTTCTAAAAGTTCTTGGGCTTAACCCTCTTCCTGAATGCATAGACCATTTTCCTCTGATAAGCATGCATGTGATCTTTGGCCCTCAATATCTTTTCGTCAAGTAAATTCAATTGGTCGTATCTGGCTCGTAACCAATTTGTCTTAGTAATCTGATGTTCCAAACCTATTCTTAATGAACCCACCTCTATCTCAATAGGCAGGACAACTTCCATGCCATACACCAACGAAAATAGAGTAGCTCCTATGGATGTGCGAAATGCCCATAATGCAAAAAGAGGCTTCTTTGACCAATTTCGAGATGTCTCGACCATCTTTCGTATAATCCTCTTGATATTCTTGTTTGCAGCCTCAACTACCCCATTAGTTTGCAGCCGATACACAGACGATCGATGGTGTTGAATACCATATCCCTAAACTAGTGTATCCACCTCACCTTTGAAATTTACCCCTCTATTTGAGATCAACTCATGGGGAATCCCATATTGACAGATAATATGTGATATGATGAACTTGGCCGCCTTAGCCTCTATCAAGCTGGCATAAGAGGCAGCCTCCATGCATTTGGTGAAATAATCAATAGCTACCAGGATGTACTCATGACCACTAGAGGATTTCAGAGAGACCTTTTCGATCAAATCAACACCCCATACTGAAAATGGTCAAGGGGATGTAAGTGCATGCAGCTCAGATGGAAGTACGTGTATCAAATCTCCGTGCATCTGACATTCTAGACATCTTTGTACAAACTGGCAGCAATCTATCTCCATAATCAACCAAAAGTAGCCTGTCCTCATGATTTTACGTACCAGCATGTGACCTCCCATGTGTGGTCCGTAGACTCCTACATGGACCTCTCTCATCATCCTATCTATTGTGGCTCGGTCTATACATTACAATAGCATGCCATCTGATGACCTCCTACAAAGGGTATCCCCACAAATAACAAATCTTGTGGCCAACTATCTCAATGCTCTCCTATCTTTGGTCATGGCTGACTCAAGGTAAGCACCATATGCCAAAAACTGATGAATATCATGATACCATGGTAGCTCAACCTGATCCTCAATATTTCTAATCAAACAATAGCAAGCTGGTGTGGATCTAGTCTCAATCAACAATGGTCACATAGTCAACCCTACAATAATCTCAATCACAGAAGCCAAGGTGGCTAACGCATCAACGAATTGATTCTCTGCCCTAGGTAGATGTATATACCTTAACTCATCAAACCTATCAATTAAAAAGTCCAAGTAAGCATGGTAGGGTTTCAGTTTCTCATCTTGAGTCCTCCAAATACCTTGAGTCTGTTATATAACCAAGTTGGAATCCCCGTGGATCTCCAACTGCCTGACCCTAAGATTAAGTGCAGTCTCTAGACCTATGATGCATGCCTCATACTCCATAACATTATTTGTCAACTGGTGATGATCGAAAAATGCCAATCGAACAGACCTAGGGATATGATCACCCTGGGGTGATATCAATAAGATGCCAATGCCAAATCCCACTAATTGACGACGCCATCAAAGTATAAACGCCATCCTGTAATACTGGCAACTGAAACAAACTGCTCATTAGGTAAATCATCATCAATTGGTCTATCATCAGATACCGGTAATGAAACTAAGTGATCTGTTACAATGCTACCCTTTACTGATTTCTGTGTGACGTACTAAATATCAAACTCTATCAACAGTACCAACCATCTCATGAGCCTACCAGTCAGAATAGGCCTGTCGAACAAATATCTCAACTGATCCAATCGCGAGACCAAGTGTATGGAGTACTCTATCATGTAGTGCCTCGGTCTCCTGGTGGCCCTAACTAGTGTCAAGCAGAGATGCTCAATCATAATGTATCTACACTCATACTCAAGCATTCTCTTACTCAAGTAGTAAATGGCTTGCTCCTTCCTTAAATCATCGAGCTGAGCTAACATGCACCCTAAGCCCATGTCTGAAACAGATAAAAATAGAAGCAGAGGGTGCCCTAGCGTGGGAGGTACTAAAACTGGAGGAGAAAGAAGACACTCTTTAATCTTCTCAAAAGCGTGCTTGCAATCATCATTCCAAACTGTAGGTTGGTTCTTCCTCAAAAGACGAAAGATAGACTCGTATATGTCTGTCAATCTAGTAATGAAACAACTAATACCTGCCTAGAAAGCCTCTTACCTCTCTCTCAGTCCTCGGAGCAGGCATGTCAAGTATGGCTCTGATCTTCTCCAAATCAACCTCTATACCACACTCACTGATGATATGCCCCAGCAACTTTGTAAGGCTACTAGGTGATCTGCCTTGTCTTGGGATTTTACTATCATGTCATCTACGTATACCTTAACATCTTTGTGCATCATGTCATGGAACAGAGTAGTAGTAGCTCTCTGATAAGTGGCTCCTGCATTCTTCAACCCAAATGGCATGACCTTGTAGCAATAAGTATCCTACTCAATGATGAAAGATGTCTTCTCCATATCCTCTGGAGCCATCAAAATCTGATTATACCTAGAAAACCCATCCATAAATGATAACATAGAATGCCCTGCAGTGTTATCAACCAACATATTAGTGTGTGGAAAGGGAAAATCATCCTTAGGATTGGCCTTGTTAAGATCCCTGAAATCGACACAGACCCTAACCTTGCCATCCTTCTTAGGAACGGGAACAACATTAGCCAACTACTCAGGATACTCGACCACATATAAGAAACAAACACTGAGTTGTTTCTGAATCTCCTCCTTAACTTGTAAACTTCATCGAGGGTGCATTCTTCTCAATTTTCGCTTAACTGGCCTAGCATGTGGCAGAATGGGTAGGTGATGTTGAACTATAAAGGGGTTAAGGCCTGGCATGTCCTCATATGACCATGCAAATACATCTAGGTATGACCTAAGCAGGTTAATCAGTCTGCTCATCTCGTCAAGAGATAATGAAGAGCCAATATTAAGTTTCTTGGGCTGATCAGAGGTCGTGAAATCCACTGACTCGGTGCCACAAAAAATGGGTGTAACTTTCCTTTCTTCTAAGTTTGAATCACAATTTAACTAACCACTCAATAGGCCATGTGGGTTTTCCACATCATCAATATCATGTATCTTTGTTGTGGGTGCCTGAGGTGCAATAAAAGAGAAATGCTGTGACACAGGTAAGTACTCAAAAATGCTCATATCATTATTATTTCCATCAAACATAACATCATAGCGGGTGACAAACCAGGATATAGAGTCAAAAGAAAGAGGTGGGTTCATAGGATCGGACGCTGACTCAACAGAAGTAAAATCAGGGGTAACAACATTAGTAATAGAGTCAACTCCATCCATCTCAAGCATTAAAACTCCAAACAAATCAAAAGCAAAATGAGGCCTGTGTGGAGCTGCGTCAAGAATACGACTTATGCCTATCATGTCCATCTCATCAGTGTAGGCATCATCAAGGTTCACTCCATTGGGTCCACCTCCAGAGTCCACAAGCAATCCATAATCAAAGACCTTATCTGGGAAACACATAGAGAACATGTTGGCTCAGCCCGACGATGAGGGTGCAACTATCACAACATTGGATGCCTCGGTGATCCCAAAACTCAAATGCATCTGACCTAGTGCCTATTGGATATTTTGAATGTCCACTGTCTCCGAAATATGGTCAATCCCCTCCATGTAGGGTACATGCTCTAAACCTCTGATAAAGTAGTCAGCCAAATGGAAGGTATATGGGCGAAGGGGATAATCAAATGGAATGCTAGACAAACGAGCCCTCACCCTATCCATGCACAATCATGCCATGTGACGTGCATCTTTCTCTATAGGAGTGTAACCCAAACCGTAGGGTGTGTCATGGTTAATTGTGAATGCAAACTCATGGGGCCCCTGCTGGCAACGACTCAGTCCCAAGCCAGGTAAGTAGGACATGCCTCTCATCATGCTAAGTACTAAGGTGTTGTTGTACTGATCAAACGACATGGCACTATGTCTCTACTGTCATCCTCTAAGCTGACTACTTGAACCTCATCAAATGTGAACCTAGTCAAATGCAAGTCATCATCACTATGGCTAATCTGCAACACAAGCTCGGAGGAAGTGGTGACATCTCTGTCAAACTGTATCGAGATGACTCATTCCTCATGTATGAACTTTACCTTCTGGTGAAGGGAAGATGGTATGACGCCAGCCTTATGAATCTAAGGATGACCGAGAAGCAGGTTGAAGGATGATTAGATCCTTAAAACCTGGAATAGCACAGAGTATCTAACTGGCCCAATCATAACGTGTGCAGTAAGTGTACCCATAACAGTCCTCTGAGTCCCATCATAAGCTCTAACAGTCTATGTAGAAGGTCCAAAATCAAATGGAGAAAAACCAAGAACAATAGTTGTAACCAAAGGACAAACATTCAGGGCAGAGCCATTGTCTAGCAGGACTGACGACACTCAATGGCCTGAACATGCAACACTAATATACATTAATGAACATGATTTGATCCCTTCGGGGGCAAGTCGTCATTAAAGAACACAATACATGTGGCTCTATTAACTGTCAAAATGTGTATGAGCCACTCTGGGGTAGTAGAGGTGTCAATCTTGATCTAACTGAGGACTCTGACTAATGCATCTTTGTGCGTAGTGGATAAGGCCAAAAGGCTCCAAATGGATATGCGAACCTATGTAGTGTGCAGTTGGCACAAAATCTCGTCATCCTCTCTTTGAAGCTCCTCTCTGGTGGCTATACCAGCAAATGACCTATCAACAGGTAGAGGTTGGGCTACTCTCCAATTCTATGTAACTATCTAAACATCTCTATGAATGAACCCGTACCCCTCAGGGAACAGAATGAAATGTGTCATGGGTGGCACATGCTGCAAATACACTAGTGATACTGAAGGCTGTCTAGGAATCCCATTTAGGGTTAATCTGAATGGCCCAAGGATCTTCTGGTCAGAGGTATATCCAATAAAGTCTGAATCCACATACAAATTGATCGACCGAGAAGCCTCTCCATCCCATCCCATAATAAATATCTCATCCCCTATGGACATAATCAAATATACCCCTTTTGGGGGTAGAGGTACGATTCTAGTATCGTGAGTGGGGAGCAGGTCTGTGGTCACACTAGGTCATCCTAAGTCAACTAGGCCCTAATCAATCAGATCTTGAATAACATGTATTAAAGTTGCACAACTATCTGTGTCATGACATGCCCTCTGGTGTTAGGCACAATGAAAATATGCTCGATATCCCGGTGGGGCCGGTTATGGCGGTGGTCAGGGCGGTAATAGAGCAATCAGTCCCCCTTCAACTAACCTCTGAAAGGCTTGGCTCAGGGTCATCCCGAGCTATGAGAACTGTCTAACAGACCTTGGTGGAGGTAATGCTCTATACTGATGATGGAACTGCATAGGTGGCCTTTGAGCCGCTTGAGTGGCGTATACTGGCTGCGGTGGCGGGTGCAGATAAGTAGGCCCTACTAGCCTAGTGGGGACAACTGGCCTGTACTAATCATGTTGTACTGTTAAATAAAGAGTATCTAAAAACTGTCTCTGAGTTTGAGGGTGTCATGAAGACCTGTGGCCCATCATGCCAATAGTACCAACATCTGATGGTTTAGGGCCTGACCCGAGTTTTTTCCCCTTTGAGTCTGAAGGGGAAGAGTCTGCTCATAATCCCCTAGCTATACCATCCTCGATGCCATAAAGGGCATGTACCAATGAGCCAAAATTAGTCTGAGAAAAACCCATGAAATGCCTAGCAAACCGAGGCTGAAGGCTGCGAGTAATCATACTGATTTGATCTCGCTCTAAAGGTTTATCAATAATTTGCGATATCTTCTCCCTCTAGAGGGATATTAATGAGGTAACCGACTCATCTGGCCTCTGTCTAAAGGGCCTCAAACTCTCTTCATGATACATCCACTACTGTGTTAAAAGAGTATTGTTTGAGGAACTCCTATGCAAAATCACTCTAGGTCCTGTGCCGTGAGGGGTTTAGTGAAGCAAACCAACGCTGCGCGACACCACTCAGTGACAAGGGAAACAACATAATTATCTATGCCTCATCTAGTCTATGCCCGTGTAGAACAACATTGTAGAACTGCAAGTGGATATGGGGGCACTTGATCCCCATGTATCTCTTAATATTCGGCATGTGGAACTCAACAGGCAATGCTATAACTGGTAAATCATCATACCCATCCCAACTCATAACTCCATTTGAAACATGCAACAACCTCATCCTCTGCTCAATCCTATCAATGCGGGCCTGAGTATCATATGTAACCTGTGCAGGTGCCACAACGGAATGTGGCATAGTCTTAGTCTACCCATGTAGAACAAATGCCCCAGGCTATGGAGCTAATTGAATTGGTGGTGGTGGAAGCGGAGGAACCGTGTGGTTGATTCATTCCCAATTGGTGTATCAGTTGATTCATGTCCTCTCAATGGTTCTCGGCAATGGCGCCATTTGATTCTTGCCCAGCTGGTGTACCTTGATTTCAGTCCTCAGACGGGAGTAATCAACAAAATTTATAACCTATTACAGCATGTACTAGGATAGCCTTAGCTAGCATAGCATAGTGGCTCTAGAATCATTCATTGGGATGGGTTTTCACTCCATAATTGATATTAATTCAAAGCTAAATTGGTGCCTTTTCATTTCAAGGTTAGCTTTAAAAGAAAACATAAAGATGTTTGAAAAGGTTGGTTTTAAGCTAACCAAAAATAGTAACTGATTTTAATTATAAAGAAAAGTGTTTCTTGGAGTTTCAGATCATTAAGCTCAGGTTCCTAATACAAAAAGAGAGTTTCGGTCACTTGTTTCTTTTCCTCGCATTGGGGATTTAACATATAGTTATTTCCTGAACCGGTGTGGTACAGATGTGATTACTACTCAAAAAGTGTTATTTGATAGCTTGTAATTAACTATTTTAAACACTTTTGAGTAGTAGTTGTCACCTTTTAACCCAATTAACATATTAAGGACCCTTGCAATCAATTCTAATCAAATTGTGTTAAGTTTTGGTGTTTTGATAGCTTTTTTATCACAAAAGCAATCCGAGATTGAGGAGAGTTCTTTGGAATCCATGGAAAAGATGTCCGGACACACAACCAGGAGGGCGGCGGAACGTGGGCTGTGGTAGGCTGGCGGAATGACGTAGCAAGGCTTGCTCACTTTAGTCAATGATCCGGACAACATATCCGGATAGGATATGCTATCGTCCGGGGTGTGTTGTTCGCGAGTGATGTGTGCTTCCTGAGGGAGTCCGGATAGGGGAGCGCACCACGTGTCCTCTTGGGGAATCCAGATGGAGTTGCTCCGGATAGCGATACGCGCTCCGTGTCATCAGGGGGAGGGGTCTCTACACCTTGCACACGCAGACGGTCCCCCTTGAAACGCGCGACATAGCTCATTCCACCCGGGGAAGAATTCTGTCCGGCCAACGTTCCATCTTCTCCGGACATCTTACATCTGGAATTCTATCCGGCCGAATTTCCACCTTCTCCGGATATTTCACATCCGGCGCCTGAAGCCGGATGGGAGAGGAGGACGTTTCAACTTCCCCGGTCAGATATGTCCGAATCCTCTGATAGCGCTTACCCGGAAACACTTTTCTTTGTAAGTAAAATCAGTTACTATTTTTGGTTAGTTTAAAACCAAACCTTTTTCACTCAAACATCTTTATGTTTTCTTTTAAAGCTAACCTTGAAATGAAAAGGCACCAATTCATCTTTGAATTAATATCAATTGTGAAGTGAAAACCCATCCCAGTGAACGACCCTAGAGCCACTATGCTATGCTAGCTAAGGCTATCCTAGTACATGGTGTAATAGGTTATAAATTTTGTTGATTACTCCCTGAGGTCCAAAATCAAGGGACACCAACTGGACACGAATCAAATGGCACCACTGTCAGGGACCATCGAGAGGACATGAATCAACTGAGACACCAATTGGGAACGAATCAAGATGCTTCCCCTTAATGGGTTCAAACACTAAATCCCTGTCACTGATGCATCTTGTAATGCCTCATACCTCTCACCTAGCACGTGCCATTCAAGGTGATCTTTAACCTTGGATTACCCGTCAAAAGCTCATAAGAGATAACTAATGGATGTCTCCTTAGAGTCCAAAAGCTTACCAAGTGTTGGCTATTCTAGAAAATCCTACCTTTAAACCACCTCCCAAAGGCTCGCAAGAGATAAACTAGTGCATCTCAATGGACGGAGATCACTTGCCTTACCAAGTGTTGGCCCAGGTGATTTAAAGGTGTTTTAAGTTAACTAAAAACATAGAAACCATTAACGGGTCACACTTTCTCTTCATTAAACATTGAAACAACAAAACTTCCAATTTTTGCATTTGGAAACTTACCCGGCTTTCTTCACTCCAAGAGACAAAGAGCCTAGCCATTCATCCTCTGAAGAAACATCCTCAGATTTTGATTTGCTAGAAATAAAAATAACAAGAAAACAAAAATATGAAGGAAAAACAAAGCAAGTGCTTTGTAAAATATATTTCTTACTTTTGTTGATTACATATATCGGATCTATGATGGATTGATTCTTTACATTGGTTCAAAGATATATATAGAGAAGATATTTTCTAACAAATATCCCAATAATATCTTTGACTGATTACAAGGAGAAAATAGAAATTTACACAAAATATCTTGAGAAAAAATCTAACTGAGTCGATTGCAAATATTTGAGATTGCACAGATGGATTTCGCAAGGTGATTCACACGTTGAATTATCCATTTTGCAAGTTTGAACTTGTGATTTCACAACTTGGAGGTGATTTCACAACTTGGAGATGATTTGCAACTTGATTCGCAACTTGGAGGTGATTTCGCAATGTGGTTCGCAGTTGCGAAGATGGAGTTTCAACTTGCGAAGTGGCACACGTGTGCTTGCAGGTGGTTTCGCAGCTGCAAAACACCTTGCAAAATTTCGTAAGTGGATTTCATTTCGCAGCTGCAAAATGGGCTTTGGGCTGCGAAATTTTCGCAACAAAAGGTTGATTTCGCAACTGATTTCGCAGCTACGAAATTTTCGCACAGCTTTGTGCAGTTGTCTTCAAACGGCCATAACTTCTTTGTTTCAGCTCCGATTCACACACCGTTTAAAGCGTTGGACTCCTGACTTCCCGTGCTTCGAAACGACATATGGTATACATAAAATGGACTCCAGAAAGTACTCGAAATGTGTCCAACAGTTGCTATCCTCTTGAATTTCTTCATGTTAGATTTCTCTCTTTGCTTCTCCTTCTTGCATTCATGATTTGCTTTTGGCAAAGGACTAAAAAGCTCCAAAGCTTGGATTCTTCTTGTAAATGAGCTTCCATTTGCTCTGCCATGGATTATATAGAACTCTCCCTCATCTTAGATTGCTATGGTGATCAAAAAGCTATCAAAAACACCAAAACTTAACACAATTTGATTAGAAACGATTGCAAGGGTCCTTAACATGCCAATTGAGTTAAAAGGTAATAAATACTACTCAAAAGTGTTTAAAAGAGTTAATTACAAGCTATAAAATAGCGCTTTTTAAGTAGTAATCAGTGGTCCTACTGTATGGTATGGCCAGATGGTGGTGGTGGAGGTATAGTAGAGTCATATGGGGTGTTCTCCTGAATCAGCACTGGCTAAGCTTGGTGTCCATCAATCCTTTGTCCCAATCCTAATATAGCATCTCTGAGTGACGCCATAGTGTCTGTGATCTTGTCTAACTGGTCAATAGTAGCATACTAGGGGTCCATATCTCTATGAACTGATGGTTGTCCTATCTAGCTGTACTGATCTGATCCTCTCACAAGTCTACCTCTAACCCTAATCCAAGCTCCATAACCTATGCCATATTCTTAATTAACAATCCCGCAATGAAAGGGAGAGTATCAGCCCCCGTGACTATCAAACCACTAATGTAATCCCACAACTAAATCCTCCAAGGGAATGAACTGTCATGTGATGCCAACAGCTAAACTAATACATGACCCCATGTGCAGGGATGGAACTCTGATATGGCAATATCCTAAGGATAAGGTGGCTTTATAATTGATGACAGGCAAAAACATGACCTAAAGACTAGACGATCACACCCACAGGGGGTACGCAACCTAGGATCATAACCAAGAAACAAAGTGACACACTGGCTATGCATGTATCCATGAAATCCAACTCAGGGCTATACAAGTCTTCATTGCTCGAATATTCGTCATCTCCATAGTGCTCCTAAACATCGATATAGCCCCTACGCTAGACCCTACTCCAAGCCCCTATATTGGTTGAAGGCAAACAATTGGGAATGATTCCCATACAACTCGAGAAACAAGTGAGGGACAATCGACCAAGGCTAAAAACCCGGATGTAAGGGGATACATGTGTGTCCCACAAAGACACGTAGTAAGCAGTCATGCAAGAGATAGTGAGTCATGCAGAAAACAGTCATGCTCAAAGAGCTAACCTACCATAAAATCTTCACACAAACTAATCATCTATGCTTATCATGAACCACGAGACCAAGCACTACCAACAATGAGTGAACATGCTACAACCAATCAGTTGAACACACAGGCAACAACAAATCATAAGTGTAAGCCAAATGCCAACCAAGTAAGTGATCATCAGTTATCCAGGCCCAAAAGTTCATTGGTCAATGAATTATGTGCTCCAATATACCTAACTCAAGTTCAAGTTTGATCATCTTATGAAACCAAAGATTCTAGGTTCGATCCCCAATGGAGTCGCCAATTTGTGGACCCTCCCTCCATCCACCAACCGGTGCGACTCACGATTAAAAATATGTGGAGAAAAAGTTGTTTTCGAGTTTTGGAAAATCCATCCCCGATGAGGAACGGTTTTGTTTGAAGTCGCCACTTACTTTTTATTTTTAATTTTGAAATGGAGAAAATTAAATAAGAACAAAAACCCCTCAATGACTTCAATTAAGAAAAAATGGTCTGCGAAACTCGATTTTGGGTCTGGGGATCAAGTTACCTATTAGGAAGATACCTCATGCGAGGTAGCACCCCTCTAGGCCAAGGGTTCAGTCTTTACTAGTGAATTGGGTACATTGGAGCATATGGGTCAAAGATCAATCAATCCCCCCAAGGCTACATGGATGACAAGACTCATACAATTCTAGATGGTGTGGACCCGCATTTTTCACGTGCGTTCCCACTCGATCGGCGAGACTCGCTTTTTATTTGTGAAAAATTAATTTTAGAAAAGTTGGAGTTGCCACCTATTTTATTTTTATTTTGAAGGGAAAATAAAACAAGAAAGAAAAACCCTAAAAAGTGACTCCATAGTTTTGGAAAAAGCATGTCTTTGAGAAACCCGAGTTTAGGTCCGGGGATCAGGTTACTTATTGGGAAGGTACCTCTAAAAGGTAGCACCCCTCTAAGCCCTCTAAAGGTCTTTACTAACTAAGTTAAGGGGAATGTGGCAATTAATCGGTTTAATTATAGATACCTAAGTAGGCTAGGTGGTTCCAAAAAAATAGCATCCCAAACTATATCAAATCACAATAAAGGAAGGATAGGATGCGTACCTGGACCGCTTCTCAAGCGCTATCATAAAACATCAGAGTTATTATAAAATTGTAGCACACAACATTTGTTTTATCCAAGCAAATCAGGCATATATCAAGACATCCAAGAATCACGTCAAATATGGATATAGTCATCAATGGCCTACAAGTCCATAGAGTTCTAAAAAAAAATAGATGAGAAGAGAGCGTACCTGGATAGCAAGCTAGTACTCCTCTATGGGAATCAAGAGCATCTCAACAATAAATACGAAACAAATTCATGTATATCATCAAGAAGAATCAAAAATCAACATATCAAGCAAACAATATTGAAGAAGGTATCATGAATGTCGGGCCCCCGCCAAAGCCCTAATTAATTTTGCATGAGTTAATTCCATAAATTCCATGATTTGGAATTATGAAGTTTATTCATGCTTGAGAAAAAATTGAGAAAAATCAGGAAAATCAGTTGAAAATCGAATAAAACAATGAAAGTGCATGCCCGAAGGAAAGTGGCAGCGAATAGCATGTTAAAGTTGGGATTTTATACCTAGAAGCTCCTAAGGAACTTTTAAAGAAAACTAAAGTTGTTTTGATGAATCTTCAAAGCTAAATTTATTCAGTTAAAAAGGGTTTGAAAGATCAATTCAAAACTGTGAATTCTCAAAAAAGAAAATGGAGGAAGAGGTGTGCGTCAAGATGGCCATGCTAGAAGTAGAGTTTGGAAGCATGAAGGTGCTAATGATTCAGCTGTTGATACTTGCATGAAAAGACCCTTGTTGATAGCTTTGCAATCTGCTAGTTATTAAAAAAAGAGGTGTTTGATGGACCATTCTGCTTCAATCTCTAAATCAACTTAGATCTCACCACTAGTTTCACTTGGCATGCTACAAAGCCTTTTCTGATCTGGATCTAAGCATCAATCATCTGTCTAGTTCAATTTCTTCTTTCTCAAAACTGATTAGCCTTATTGGTCTTTACCCGACTTCCTTGGGTCCGCATAGCAAAAGACTCACTGGTAGTATAACCGAATACTTTGGCCATCTCTCACAGCTTCAGTGCCTGGACATTTTTGAGAACCTCCTCCATGGACTGATTCTACATGAATTATGTGACCTCGCTGATCTAAGATTCTTGAACATCTCAAACAATATGTTACATGGTATCTTGGACTGTCCTCAATTTATAGGATGGCCTTTTCTGAACACTAGTGGCTCTTCTGGATCTGTAGAAGTAGAGATCTCAAATTTTGAGATGAGGCCTTCCTCTGCAACTTTTTCTGTATAGCGTGGCCTTCCCATTAGAACTTGCATCTCCTCCTAGGCTTTGTTCTGTATAGAGTGGTCATTGGGGGTGATTCCAAGAAGAGCAGCTTGGAATTTTAAGTTCATGCCTTTTTGCTTTTATTCTTCTATAGAGTTCCAAAGCAAAGGATTTGGAGTAAGCTCCACGACCCGAGCCTTTCTCTGCATATGGGGCAGGTCTTCTCTTCTCTTCAGAAATTTTCCTGAATCGACTTCCTCTCACAGCTATGCCTACAGACGATTGCAACTGGATCACTCATCATCTCTTTGTGCAATAGGCATCTGAAAGACTCAGTTGGATATTGGTGATGATATGCAGTAATTTCCTCATCTTGAGGGCTCATAACAATTTCTGTACTATACAAAAACTGCATCTGTTGAGATAACTGAAATACCTCTGCCTGTTTCTTTTGAGCTTCCATCTCTTCTTTCTCGCTATACAGAAATTGTACTCCATCAACAACTATCTTTGCAATAGGTCCATTTCTTGTGGCTTCAGGATCAGCTTCTGGCTTGGTTCCTGTTTCCTGTTTCTCCGTATTGCTAATCAGACTAGCAGTTTCGCTTTTATCAGTACAATCATCCCCTTTAGCATCATCTTGGTTATCAATTATAAAAATATTATGGACAATAACACCATCATTTAATTCTCGATCTCTCTCCTCATCACCATCAGTTTTTTTTTTTTCTTTTTGGAACTTCTGGAATATGGAGGAAAACCTGTTAGAGTGCAACTTCTGCAGATTTTGGGGAGTCCTCCCAGTTTGATTAAATTGCAGATGTACATTCTGCTCATGAGTCTGAGGTTGTTCCAATTCCTTCTACTTGTTGGCAGGCATGATGGCGTTGAAGGAATTCTTGAAAATCTGAAATATGTCAATGAGTAACCTTGGAACATTCGAATGATCTGCAGGTTATTTTCTTGCTCTCATCACAAGGCTATCCCATCCCTTCTGATATTCTGGACCTGTCACCTCTGGTTTGCTTGGGGATCATCAACGTGAGGACAATCAAGGTAACATGAGTTCACTGATTCTTATTCATGTTGGTTGGATGCTAACTTGCTGATGTGTTCTATCAAACTAAGCGAGTCAACTGGTGTGTTCTGTTGAATTGAGAAACACTATATTTACCCTCAAATTTAAATCTTTTAACCTGAATTCAGAATCGGCAGCGTCATTAGAGTCACTGGCAGTGGCAAGCCTCGATTCTTGCCCAATTCTGTTGGCAGTTTATCATTTCTTGTAACCTGCATTTCCGGGAAGAGGATTGTCTTTTGCATTCTAAATATCTGCTTGGTGCTGGTATAAGAACAGGAGGAATAGAGATTGGTAAGTTTTAGAGATACCAAGTCTAAGGATGAGATTAAACCCATTGGAGTGAATGAACATCGCTTGGGTAGAAAGAACTCCTCAACTCATATCATTGTGACACTTCAAACGATAATCTGAACTCAATGTATCTAAATTCCATATGTATGCCTTAAAGTGGATGAGATTTTAATGAGGGAAAAGTGAGATGGCAAAGGTCCTCACTTGCTACCAACCTTCTAGCTTCTTTATTATTTAATGAGCACGAGCATATAAACATTGCATACATGAGCCACTGGTCAAGTTTGTTGCCTATATCTTGTAACTGATTAGCCTTTCTACCATGGATAATCCAGAAACTGACACAATGCACTCTATGGTATGCTCCAAATTGTAGAGTCAGTGTAGAGAGAGAGCTAACAGATGACAAATCAACCTGCCTGGGAACACCCTTGAAGAACCTTGCTGTAGCTCTCCGATGTCTACAAGTCAAAGCAGCTAAAAAACAAGAGATTTTACATCAGTTTTCAGAAAATGGAAGACTCGTGCCAGCACATCACCATCCAGTAATCCCCAATTTTCTGAGCCCATTTCAACAAGTACAATGTCTTCTTGGTAGAAAGTAGCATTACTACACAAATCTTCAAATGAATATGACTAGTTAATGCATGACCTTTTACCTTTGACCCCTCGGGTTTATCAGTAATGTAGTCCTCAGAGATAACAGATTGTTTCTTGCAAGCTAATGAATCCAACAACATTCTATCATTTAATTGATCAGAAATTAAAGAATCTTTGGGCTGAGTTGTCAGCACCTGGTTTCAAGGGAATCACATCCAGAATGGATGCAAACCGAGTGGTCAGATTCATGGTATCTTAGCGGTGCAACAGACGATGCAGCAACCTCTTCTAGAGTGCCTTTTATGAGCCTCAAGAGCAAAGGCCAATGATAGATGAAGCGGTCCCTCTGCACTACTTGGGCTTCTGATTCAGAAGTTATCATGAAGCCAACGAACAGGCAGAGTGAACGCATTTGCAATCAACCTTAAAATTTCTAATATTGTCAGCAGGCCTGATGGTAAAAACGAAAGTAGGGGAGCCTTATTCAAGAGGATCATTGCGAGCACTGTCACGTGTTATTGGTGAGCTTGTTGGCATCTTGTTTTGGGCAGAATAATGAGATCCCTCAGTTAATTAGAGATCCATATCAACTAAAACACCAGAATCATGGATTTCCCATGCTTTCTACTGGACAACGATTGTCAGTTCTTTCTCTTGTTCACTTCTACTGGCAGTGGCTTGACTCTCCAACAAAACCCCTGATGCACCCTGTAGCTCCTCATTTAATTCTGGATTCTTATCAGCATCGCTTTCTTCTCCCTTTTGAGACTCTTGGAGTATGAAAAAGAAAACTTGTGAAGAATAAGGTGGAATATTCCAGCAATGCAGTATGGTAGGACCCATTTGAGGGGGAACCCTGCATTCATCACTCTCACCTCCAGTAGCATTAGATGCTTGCCGGACCCAATTCAGCCAGTCTCTGCATATTGACTCTCAATATAAACGCTTAGAAATAACAATGACTTCATTTCTACTGCCTTGTTTAGACCTTCCTTGATCAATGTCTACCTTCATCTCTCACAAATTCTGGTTCTACTATTAAAGTTCTGCCCCCAGTCCGTTTTGCAAAGCATAAGCTAATTTTATATTTGTATAATTCCATCTTAACACACAAGTCCGACGTAGCCTTTCCTGAGAAGTTAGAGAAGTTGCTTTTCTGGTATAAAAAAGCCTTTCAGAACCATGCTGAAGCTCTGAATGTTGATAGTTTTCCATTGCAACTGATATGAGCTCCTCATCGGTAGTGTCACAAGAATGATTCCATGAGAAGTTTCTTGTTGCATCACCTTTTTTATGTATTCCAACCCCAACTGTTGAGCTTCTTGAAATTGAAACTACAGAACTTAGTTATTTTGAATTGTTTGCATCTGTAGTGATAAATCACTGGAAGAGACAATCATAATTTAGGCACTTGATTTCCGTTTCGGTCGAACTAACAGCTTCGTAACTGTTAATCTCAAGGTCAGATTCATGCTCTTGTTTCTCAATTTCAGTCTTCCCATGAGAATTTTTTTCATAACAATCGAATGAATTCTTATAACTCCCAAAAGTTTCTAGCTTTTGCTGATCATAGAGGTGCCTCACAATACTTGTCATTATACTCACTTTGGAATTTTTCTGGTCCATGTTCACTTTGAATGAATGTATCCCTAAAGGGGGTATTCAATGACTACCCATAATGAGTTACAAGTTCCCCAAAATAGAATATAATGATCGTCGGCCTTACAGTACTGCTGTTTTAAAATTTTCTGCTCGCTGAATAGTCATAGTTCGAACCATCAATATCAAAAGGCTTTCCCAGGCACTCATCTTCGGAACCATAAGGCCAGCAAGTCTGCAACCATTTGAGTTGGGTAAAAAAAAAAGAGTCCTAAGCAGTGGAAGTGCGCAGCATGATGCTGTCAAGTTTCAATAACTTAAATATTGGCCAACTTAAGCCAGACCATATTCCTAAAAAATCCATTCTTCCTCTGCTCATGTAAACTTGTAATGTTGTCAGAAATCCTGTCTTCAGAATAGCAACCCTGACAATTGAGTATGGAAAGCAGAATACCCATGTGCTTCCAACTAAGCTTTTTACAACCATCCTCGTAAACTGAGGTGTGCCATTCTAGAGAAAAGGCAGAGTCTTTTAGAAATCACAATACTTCTGAAGCAGCTTAAATTAGCATATTGCAGTAATTGGAAGTCGGATTGACTGAAACAGGGGCTCGAACGCATCCATCTGTAAATCTTACAGACCGACCACCCTCAGAGAAAAGGTCTCCAAAAAAAAAAAAGCTTCAGCTTCATGACAAACAGCATTCTCTGTTTCAGAGTTGCAACTGCCCCTGTTATACTACTCCTGTGCACTTCAGCATTTATTCTTCAGTTATACCGTCCCTTTAGATAGCATCTATCCCACACCGTGAAGCAAGCAAGGTTCACTATAATAGGATCTAGTAGCAGCAACAAAAGGGTGATCCTGGAGATATTTTAAACTCAACTTCATCAATATCTTCAGCGTGCACTTCTGTTGGAACACAAGCGACAGTAGCAGTGAAAAGAGGTGTTGTACTGATCCCGTTAGGATTGCAGCCCAGAATACCACAAACAGAGAGCCCCAAAAATTGAAGCAACTTCTGCATCCAACTAAATCACATCCAGAACCCGGTTTAACGACTTTCTTGCCTTGAAGAGGAAATACCCAATCTGACTCAACAATCTGTTATCATGTGCCAACCCTACAAACAGCCCACATTCTACACAGCCTTCGTAAAGTTTCTACCTTTCATGAAATACTCAATGCCCTCGTGGTCTCCGTAGCCCAAACGCCAAAGGAGGGAAGAGAAATAAACACATAGAAGCAGAAGACAAGAAAATATAATCCAAAAGAAGGCAGGAGAGATAAAGACGGGTGAATAGGCAAGCCACAATTCATTGTTTTCAAAAGGGCTTAAAAAGAAATAGGTAGGGACTCCAGAGAATAAGAGAACGGGTCTTGGATATCAATATCAACGACAATCCCATACATCAGCCATTAATAACAGAGATTAGAAAGATTAAAAATAGAAACCAAAAACAGAGCATGCTCATGTTTAAATATATTCAGCAAGAGAGACGATCAGTCCTAAATCTCCACAACAATCAATAAGATAACACCGGGACTTGCAAAATAATATTTAGGATCATATAGAGATGAGAGAATGCAAATTTCACATGACCATACCTGGAAGAACCAATCTTTGAGGAGAATTGCTCAGCTTCAAACGAGAAGGATGTGTGCTGTCAGTCCCTCTCTCTATACTTCCCCTCAAGACGACCTCCAAAAATCTTCCCAATTTCCTCCTCTACACTCAGCGTGCTAAAAGTCTTCTTTCCAAAAAAAATCTCCTTTCCTGCTATCTTCCTTCTTTTCCCTACCAAGACTCCAATACGTGCTGCTCCTCACCTTCTTTTCCTTTTCTCACCTATATATATCACCCCTCAAGACCTAAATTTGTTTCCAAAAAGGAGAATTCTCCTATTTCCTTTCTTCTTCTCTTCTCTTTTTTTAAATCTTCCAATCAAAAGCAATCTTCCCAATTTCAAATTCCCCTCCAAAACCTTCCAAGGAGAGTCCCGCCTTCCTTAAACTCCAATGGTAAGTTTCCTTGCAAAAACATGAAATTTTTGAAGTTAAATAATTGCATGAATAGATAAATAAGTAAATAAATTAGAAAATGGTAAAAATAATAAATAAATAAATAAGTTAAGGAAAATAATATAAAGAGGAAGATAACCAATAAAAAGTGAATGATAATCATAAAATTAAAACTAAAAACAAAATAAATAAATAAATAAATGAAATAAAATAAAATAAAATGAAAGTCTTCGTAGGCCTAGTGTGCCTAAACGGGCCTAAGGTGAGACTAAGTAGGCCTAGGGTGGTGCCTAATGGGCCGCCAAGGGTCACAATAAGGGATCAAATAATCCCTCAACCAAAATCTCCGAGGTGACTCAAAAAAAGGTAAGTGGTATGAGTAGCCATGGGCCACCAAGAAACTATTTTGAAGCACTGAAAACGAATTTTAAAGACATGTGCTAAAGGGACAAAATTGAGGGTCTACAGATGGTATTCGACATGAATAGGAAATCGATAATTAGAATAATGATGCGTACCTAAGGTCTCTAGCCATGCGCTATGGAAAATCGTGAGTCAATAAGCACAAGCACACAACATATGCAACCACTAAATCTACTAAAATTTAGTCGTATTTCTACTTGGATTAAAAGAATTTTCAGCCATGAACCAACCCTATATATGTAACCTCTAATCTCCATCAAACAACCACCAAAATCCAACTATGAAACTTCATTACTTGGCTATAATTTAGCTATTCCAATTCCATTGATTCTTAGCTAGGGATTAACATATTTTCCCCTTGAATTTCATCCACTAACAACCACAAATTCCATAATTCTCCATAAAAAGAATTCAGTTGCCAAAGATCAATTATAGGCCACCGAATTTGTGAAAGTCACATGCATTTTTTCACTAAAAAAAGATTCATCAATTCAAATATTTAACAACCACCACTTTCACTCATTCTTACCATTAAAATAATAATTCAAGCCTCCAAAGTCTCACCATGTTGCTGCCACTTTTTCCATTAAAACTCACCAATGCAGCGTGAACTTCTACTCCAAATCTCTATGTCCAACCTTGAATTTTAGCCAATTACATCATTTTAAACTTGAGCAAATCTACATTTGAAATTTCAGCCATGATTTTCATTAAAAATTTCAGTAAATAATCACTCAAATTTCAATCATGGTTTTCATTTAAAATTTCAGCATTTCTCTAATTAAACTTCCATAAAATTCAGCCACTTTATTTAGCAAACACAACCACTAAAATTCAATTGTGAATATCCATTAATGTAACCACTTTTCTCCATTTTTTTTCTCTAAAAAAATTAGCCATAAAAATTCACACACACAAGGCCACTATTTCCATAATTTTCCACAAAAATCCAGTCATGATGATCCTCCCATTTATGGCCACGAAAATCATATTTTCAGCTGCTGAAAGTGCCCACTTTCCATTTCCATTATTGGAGCATGCAAGAAGCTTGCCACCAAGGCACACACACACAAAGGATTTGGCATCTGTTGGATCTTTTCCAAAAAAATCTTGCCTTGGTCCAGGTGCCAACTATTGAAAAGAAAAGGATTGAAATCCTATCCAAGTGGCCAAAGATGGCCTTGATCCGAGAAATTCTCAATATAAAGCAATTATCCAAAGCCTCATAAAAAAAAAACATTGACAGCCTCTCCACACTGAAAACAAACATGCAACCAAATGCATATTTAGATGCACCACACGTATTCCTCCTTACAAACAAAGTCCAAACCCCAAAGGGCTAATTAAAAGAAAACAGAAACCTGGGCAGCCTTAGAGCCCTTAGCTGGTTTGACAAAATGGCCAAGGTGACTTTTTTTTCAACACTAAAATCACATGGTTGTTAAAGCCTTAATTTCCCATGAAGGAAATCATCAAAATCGATCCATAGCCAATACATTTTCCTTCTCACAACAACTCTCAAAGCTTCTAAGCAATAAACAGAATGAAGCAACAATACACAATGGTGTGTAGCTCACCCTAACAAATCAAGGAAACCAACACTCAAAAGGGAAAAAAGAGAGAATCTGAAATAATAGGGATGAATGTCAAGTGTTACCTATGCATGAGTCGATGATGCCAATGCCTAAGATAGTCGCTGGAGTGGTGCCTCATGAGAAACAATGCCTCCCTCACTCGTAAGGAGCTCACCAATAGAACCTCCTATCTCCCCACTTTATCTTCCCGGATCCACAAAACCTCCCCCCCATAGAAATCAGGAAGCCTTACCTTGCACACGACCTCATTTTTCTTCCCCTTCAACTTTGGAATCCCCCACCATCAGCCTCAGAACTCTAGCTCATTCAACTCCTCCCTTAGTCACGAGGTGGGCAGCTACCCCTCATAATTCCACCATTGCTTACCAGCTAAGAATCCATATGGATTCAAGGTGTGTTGTAATCAACCCGCAAAATAGCCTAAATCGGACCTAAAACCATCTTATAAACCCATCAAGAAAATCAGGGCCCGAACTGACAAAAAAAAAGGCTCTAAAAATGCCAAAAATGTCCAAACCGGTTAACAAAAATTCTCAAATTTTGACATAATATTCCTTGAAGAATAAGGAATCCAACAAAAAAATAGTGTGCAATTCCAAGCTCGGATGAGGGAGAAATGACTAAAACAAGCTAGAGTGCTCCAACTGAACTAAAGGTTGTTTTCGAGACCTTAACCTCTATCCTGTAGCATGATATGAACCAAGGAATTGGCCATGACAGTATTTCATAATGAACCAAATGCTCGTACTAAATCGAACCATAGGTGAACTCACGTGAGGTCCAAAAACCGATTAAGCACAACAAGGGCTCCATGGCCATGACATAGAAAAATTAGGTGTGAGGAGCACCCCCAAGATACATGCAAGTGTCAAGGGATAAAATTGAGGGTCTACAACTGATCAAATAATGTGCAATCTATGGCGAAGACTAGACATGACAATGATATGACCGATCATTTAGGTATGCTTTACACTAAAAACGAAACTGAATTATCATGACCGATTCAACAAGGTAAGGTCTATGATGAAGACCGAATAGGAGAACGACATGACTAATCGTAGAGGTGCATTCTAAGCCCAAATCGGAAGTGAGTTGTCATAACTGATTGAATAGGATTTGGTCTATCACAAAAAGTAGATATTTCTAACAACGTGATGATGCCATTGGCGTAATCTTTGGAGAATACGATACTAAACTGTTAAGACCTATCAAATAGTGTGCGGACTATGATGAAGACGAGATAGGACAATGACATGACTGATAGTTCAAGTCCGCTTTATACCAAAAAGGAAACTGAACTATCATGACTGATCCAACAGGGTATGATTTATGATGAAGTTTAGACAAGACAACAACATGACTGATCATAAAGATGTGGTCTACACCGAAATCAAAACTGAACTATCATGATTGATTGAATAGGATGTGGTCTATCACGAAAAGTAGACAAGACAATGATGTGACTGATCATATAGGTGTGATCTCTATAGAATACAATACTAAACTATCAAGACCGATTGGATAGTGTGCAGTCTTTGATAAGGATGAGACAGGACAACGATGTGATCGATCGAATAGGTCCGCTTTACATTGAAAACAAAATTGAACTATTATAACCGATCTGATGAGGTATGGTCCATGGTGAAGACCAAACAGGACAATAACATACTTGATTGTACAAGTATAGTCTACCCCAAAATCAGAATTGAATTGTCATGGTCGATTAGACAAGATGCGGTTAATCATGAAAATGAGCACGAACAACAATGTGAACGATCATAAAAGTCTGATCTTTGTAGAATACAATATTAAACTATCAAGATCGATAAGACAATGTGCGATTTATGACAAAGACAAAATAGGACAACAATGTGATCGATTGTATAGGTCCGCTCTACGCCGAAAGGAAAACATAATTGTCATAGCCTATTCGATCGAGTACTATCTATGACAAAGAACAGACAGGATAATGATGTGACTTATCGTACAAGTGTATTCTGCACCGAAATTGAAATTGAACTATCATGATTGATCGAATAGAATGCAGTCTACCAGGTAAAGCAAACAGGACAACAATGTTATCAATCCTATAGGTGTGATCTCTACAGAATACAATATTAAACTGTTAAGACCTATCAGATAGTGTGCAGTCTTTGATGAAAACAAGATAGGACAATGACATGATCGATTGTTCAGGTCCACTCTACGCCGAAAATGAAATTGAACTATCATGACCGATCTGACTAGGTACAATCTATGACAAAGACCAAACACGACAGTGACTAATCATGTACGTCTATATCAAAATTGAAATTGAACTATCAAGACCAATCAAATAGGATGCGGTCAATCACAAAAAGTAGACAGGATAACAACATGATCGATTGTACAAGTGCGATCTCCATAGAATATGATACTTAACTGCTAAGATCGATCAAATAGTGTGCAGTTTATGATGAAGACGAGACAGGACAACGTCATGATCAATTAAACAAGTCCACTTTACGTTGAAAATGAAATTGAGTTGTTATAATCGATCTGATGGGTTACAATCTATGATGAAGACAAGATAGGACAACAACAAGACTAATCGTATAAATGCGATCTACATCAAAATCGGAGATGAATCATCATTGTCGATCGGACAGGATGCATTCAATCATAAAAACAAAAAACGACAACGATGTAAATGATCATAAAGGTGTGACCTCTATAGAATACGATATTGAATTGTCAAGACCAATTGGACAGTGTGTGGTCTACGACCAAGATGAGATAGGACAATGAGGGGACCAATCGTATAGGTCCACTTTACATTGAAAATGAAACTGAACTGTCATAACTGATCCAACCAAGCACGATTTACGATGAAGACCAAATAGGACAATGTTGTGACTGTTCATATAGGTGTAGTCTACGTCGAAATTGGAACTAAACTATCATGACTGATCGAATAGAATGTAGCCTACCACGTAAAGTAGATATGATAATGATGTGATCGATCCTATAGGTGTGATCTCCGCAAAATATGATACTTAACTATCAAGACCTATTAGATAGTGTGTGGTCTACCATGAAGATGAAACAGGACATTGATGTGACTAATCTTTCAAGTCCGCTCTATGCTGAAAACAAAACTAAATTGTCATGACCGATCTGAAAAGGTATGATCTATGATGAAGACCAGACATGACAACGACATGGCTGATCTTGTATGTCTACGCTAAAATCGAAACTGAACTTTCATGACCGATCAGATAGGATGCAGTCTATCATGAAAAGCAGACAGTACTAGGTGTGACCAATCGTATAGGTGTGATTTTCGTAGAATACAATGCCTAACTTCCAAGACTGATCGAAGAGTGTACAATCTATGACGTAGACGAGAAAGGATAATAACGTGACCGATCGTATAGGTCCGCTTTACGCTAAAAACAAAATTAAGCTATTATAACTGATCTAACCAAGTACGGTCTATGACAAAGACTAGACAAGACAATGACATGACTGATCATACAAGTGCAGTCGACGCTAAAATCAAAACTGAACTATCATGATCGACTGAACAAAATGTGGTCTACCACCTAAAGCAGACAGGACAATGACATGATTGATCGTATAGGTGTGATCTTCATAGAATACGATACTAAACTATCAAGACCTATCGAATAGTGTGTAGTCTATGATGAAGACAAGACAAGACAATGACGTGGTTGATCGTTCAGGTTCGCTCTACTGATTACTACTCAAAAAGTGCTTTTTCATAGCTTGTAATTAACTCTTTTAAACACTTTTGAGTAGTAGTTATTGCCTTTTAACCCAATTAACATATTAAGGACCTTTACAATCAATTCTAATCAAATTGTGTTAAGTTTTGGTGTTTTGATAGCTTTTTGATCACCAAAGCAATCTGAGATTGAGGAGAGTTATTTGGAATCCATGGCAAAGCAATGGAAAGCTCAGAAACATGAAGGATCAAAGCTTTGAAGTCCTTTGCCATAAGCAAATACGGAATGCAAGGAGGGGAAACAAAGAGAAATCTGCCATGAAGCATTCTTGATGACAGTCATGTCAGCCACTTTTGGAGCACTTCCTGAAGTCCAATTTATGTATGCTATATGTCGTTTCGAAGCTCAGGAAGTCAACAATCCAATGCTTCAAACGGTGCACAATTCGGAGTTGAAATGAAGGAGTAGCAGCCATTGCAAGCCAATCACTCCAAGCTGAAGGAAGAATTTTGCACAGCGCTGCAAAATCACCCTTTTGTTGCGAAATGATTTCGCAGCTTTTTTTGTATAGTGCTGTGGATTTCCTGATTACTACCCAAAGAGTGCTATTTTATACCTTTAATTCAATATCTTTTAAGCACTTTTGTATAGTAATTCTCCATCTTTATTCCAATTGGCATGTTAAGGACCTAGCAATGTCTTCTAATCATATTTGTGGCTAGTTTTAGTGTTTTGACAGCTTTTTGGATCATTAAGACAAGCCAAGCAAAGGAGAGAAGCAAAGAGAAGCAAAGAGGAAAAGCAAGCAAAGTGAAGAGAAGCAAAGAGGACAGCAGCTTCAGTCTTCTTTCGCACTTTTGGAGCACTTCCCGAAGTCCATTTTTTACATGCTATATACCATTTCAAAGCTCAGGAAGTCAAGAATCCAACGCTTTAAACCGTGTATGATTTGGAGCTGAAATGAGGAAGATATGGCCTTCGGAAGACAACTGCTCCAGGCTTGTGCGAAATTTTCGCACAACACCTCGTGTTGTGCGAGTGTTGTGCGAAATTCGCACAACACCTTCAAAATTCGCACAGCCCATGCGTGGTGCGAATTTTCCTCTGTTTTTGCCGACTCCACTTTAGATATTTTCTTATGTATTTTTTGATGTAATTTCCTTTCTTATCCTTGTAACTAACCAATCACAAACTTTTGCTTTTGTAAAGACTATATAAGGGGTGGAAATCACCTCTTGGAATATATAATATATATTACGTTTTACACTTAGAAAATATACAGAGCTCTATCGTTTCTCTTTTCTCTTTACTATTTTATTTTCTTGGAAGCCAAACAACCTCTGAGGATGTTTTCTCGGAGGATGATTGGCTAAAACTTTTAGTTTCTCAAAGTATGGATGTTATGTGATGACTTGGATGCAATCCCATGGAAATTTCTCGCACCTGGAAGGTAAGGTAGTCGTTTGTCATTAAAGGTTCATTAATGCAAAGTTTGGTTTTTATTTCCTTTGGACAACTTCCAACGGCCAATACTTGATAAGCTTTTGGATTTCTATCCATTAGTTATCTCCTACGAGCTATTGGAAGGTGAGGTTTTCAATTCCAAGTTTTGCATTAATCCATTAGAACCAATTTCAATGGCCATTGAAAGGTGAGTTTATCACCTGGAATGACTTTGAGTTGCCAATATTTGGTAAGCTTTTGGCTTTAGACCATTAGTTATCTCTTACGAGCCATTCAAAGGAAGTCTAAGGTGAATAACCATTGATGAAATTCACTACCATCTGTTTTGCCATTTTAAAGGATTAAAACTTGATTTGCTAAATCCATACCAGTTCGGGAAGCAAGCATCACCATAGTTGCAACCCTAACGCGAGGAGCCTATCCTGAGATTTCCAATTTGCATAAGAGCCAGAGCATAGCTATCCTATCTTTGAGAAACTTGTTTTTATACCCTTTCATTTTAGTCTTTAATGTTAGCTTAGATTAGTTTAAATCTTTCTAAAACATTTACATCTTCTTTTAAAGCTAACATGCATAAGAAAATCACCTATTTTCCTAATTTGAATATCACTTGTGTTTGCGAAAACCCTTCCCAATGAACGATCCTAGAACCACTATGCTATAGTAGCTTGGCTACTTTAGTAATAGTATTTCAGGTATAAATTTTGTTGATATGCCTTTAAAGCTAAGCTACCATGAGTCGAATCATTTCCCCCTGAAGTTTCCCGTCACGTTGGAAGCCGAACACCGCAAGCTGAAAGACCACTTCGCAGCGTTACGAAGTCAGCCGTTTGCTGCGAAGAGATTTCGCAGCCCTTTTTTGTGCATCTGCGAAATCTCGCAGACCTCGTTTGCACCTGCGAAATGGTCCTTAGTGCTTCCCGATATTTACGACCGACACTTGGAGATATTTTTCATCAGATTTTTGTTGTCTAAATCCCAAAATTCTCCTTGTAAGCCACCAATTATAAGATTCCTTAGCTTTTAAGTTAGGAAAAAGAGTAAATATCCATGTAATAGTTAGTATTGTAATTTTTCATATAAATAGCTTCTTGAGAGCTTGTTCTAAAAGAGAGGACCCTTTTGTAAAAGTTTGAAAGAAAGTAAAATACAGAGCTTTGCTCTGCCTTACCTTCTCACTTTGATTGTATTTTTCATTTACTAGTTATGAATTCTCTGAGGAAGTTTCCCCAGAGCATGAGTAACTAAACCTTTAGTTCCTTGGAGCTAAGGTTGCCGGGAAAGGTTCCAAGTGCATGAATATATAGCTTTGTGGTTTCAGCCAAGAATGAAAAGAAAGTGTGATCCTTTAGTGATTTCTATGTTTTTAGTTAACTTAAAACACCTTGGAGTCACTTGGGCCAACACTTGGTAAGGCAAGTGATCTCCGTCCATGGAGATGCACTAGTTTACCCCTTGCGAGCCTCTGGGAGGTGACTTGAAGGTAGGATTTTCTAGAATTGCCAACACTTGGTAAGCTTTTGGACTCCAAGGAGACATCCATTAGTTATCTCTTGCGAGCTTGAGAAGGGAAGTCCAAGGTTAAAGATCACCTTGAATGGTAAAGGCTTAGTGAGAGGCATGAACCATTGCAAGTTGCATCAGTGAGAGGGAATTAGAGCTGAAATCCAATTAAGGGATGCATCTTTACATCACCGATTAGAGAATTGACTATATGTTAATTTTCTAATGCGAGGAAATGAACCATCTGACCGGAGCTATGTTTTTGCATGAGGAACCTCCCCTGTGAACCTAAATCTCCAAGGAATGTTTTTCTTCATAAGTAATTTCCATTACTTGTTTTGCCGTTAGCTTAAATCTAAATCTTTTTCAACCAAAGTTTGTGTTTTATGTCTTAAGCTAACCTTGAAATGAAAAAGCACCAATTCACTTTGAATTGGTATCATTTGTAATTTGGAAACCCTTCCCAGTGAACGATCCTAGAACCACTATACTATAGTAGCTTTTTCTTTGCTACTCTAGTATATGGTGTAATAGGTTATAAATTTTGTTGATTACTCCCTCAATCAAGGAGCACCAGCTGGACATGAATCAGTTGAGACACCAATTGGGCATGAATCTTCGCTCTACGCCGAAAATGAAATTGAATTGTCATGACTAATCCGATTGAGTATGATCTTTGATGAAGACCAGATAGGACAATAACATGACTGATTGGACAGGTGCGATCTATGCCAAAATTAGAGCTAAATTGTTGTGATCGATAGGACAAGATGCGGACTATCATGAAAAGTAGACATAAAAACGATGTGAATGATCGTACAAGTATGTTTTCCATAAAATATGATACCTAATTATCAAGACCGATAAGACAATGTGCGGTCTATGATGAAGACGAGATAGGACAATGGCGTGACTGATTGATAGGTCCACTCTACATAAAAAATAAATTGAACTGATGTGACCAATCTGACATGGTACGATCTATGATGAAGACCAGATAGGACAACGATGTGACTGATCATAGAGGTGTAATTTATGCTAAAATCAACACTGATTTGTCATGACCAATCGGGCAAGATGCAGTATATCACAAAAATCAAACATGACAACAATGTGACCAATCATTGAGGTATGATGTCTATAGAATACGATACTAAAGTTTTAAGACCGATCCAACAATGTGCGGTATTTGACCTAGACGAGATCGAACAATAACGTGATCGATCGTTTAGGTCCACTCTATGCCGAAAACAAAATTGAATTGTAATGATCAATCTGATAGGGTACGATCTACAAAGAATACTAGATAAGACAATGACGTGACTAATTGTACAAGTGCGGTCTAAGTCAAAATCAAAACTAAACTGTTTTAACTGATTGGGCAAGATGTGGTCTATGACGAAAAGTAATCAAGACAACGACATGATCGATCATATAGGAGTTATCTATGCTAAATATGATATTGAACTGTTAAGATTGATCGAGCAGTGTGCAGTTTATGATGAAGATGTGATAAGACAATGACTTGACCGATCATACATGTCCACTCTACGTAAAAAATGAAATTGAATTGTTGTGACAGATTCAAAGGGTTACGGTCTATGATGAATACCAAACATGACAATGACGTGACTGATAGTACAAGTGCAGTATACACCAAAATTGGAACTAAATTCTTATTTTCGATTACACAAGATGCGACCTATCTTGAAAACTAGATAGGACAATGATAAAGGTGCGATCTTCCCAAAATACGATATTGTACTATCAAGACCGATCAGATAGTGTGTGATCCATGACGAAGATGAGATAAGACAATGACATGACCGATTGTACAGGTTTGCTTTATGCCAAAAATGAAATTGAGTTGTCGTAACGATCTAATAGGGTACGGTCTATGACAAAAACCGGACAGGACAATGACGTGACTGATTGTACAAGTGTGGTGTATGAAAAAAATGACATAGGACTACTACACAACTGATCATACAGGTGTAGTCTACGCTGAAAGCATATGGTATGCAAGTTGCATAAATCCTTTTATGGATCAAAGCAAGCATTTCGCTCATGGAATAAACATTTCGATCAGGTAGTCAAGACCTTTGGCTTTGATCAAAACAAGAATGAACCTTATGTGTACAAAAAGGTATAAGGAAGCATGATGGTTTTTACGATCTTGTATGTTGATAACATTCTACTCATTGATAATGATGTAGGGTTATTGTCATCAGTTAAGATCTGGTTGTCTACTCAATTCCATATAAAAGATCTGGGAGAAGTGCAGTATATTCTTGGGATTAAGGTCCTTAAGGACTACAAGAATAGGAAACTAGCATTATTTCAATTTGCCTGCATAGATATTCTTTTGGTCAAATATGTGATGCAAGATTCTAAGAAAGGTTTGTTACCTTTTAGGCATGGAATTTCTTTTTCTCTGGATCAGTGTCCTAAAACACATGAAGAGAAAAAGTGCATGTAATAAATATCCTATGCCTTTGCAACGGGTAGCCTTACGTATGCGATGATATGTACTAGGCCAAATATTTGCTTTGCAGTGGGTATGGTGAGTAGATACCAATATAATCCAAGTCCAAAACACTAGACTATTGTCAAACATATACTCAAGTATCGTAGGAACACGAGGGATTATGTGCTTGTACTCTAAAGTGTTGAGATAGTTTTGGAGGGTGACTTGATGGTTGACAAGATACCTTCTATGAAGAACTTGGTAGATTCTTTCACCAAGACATTGACAAGGAGAGTCTTTTTTGGTCACAGGGGTAAAATCGATTTCAGATAAGTATTTGGCATAATTTATAAGTATGATGCTTTGAGGGCTAATCAGAGAATGTTAGGATAAAGCCTTTAAAAGCATGACATGACATAATAAATTTGGAATTTATTATTTATTTAATGATGTTCTAGTTTCATTTTTATCTATCCTTATTCTCTATATTATACTTTATGAACATTCTTGCCTGCATCTTTTGCATTGTATGTGACTTAAGTCTATTAAGAGTTGCACAGAAGATCTAAGTTATGGGTTCCTTGCAAATAGATGACTTGTTCACAGTCGATTCATGGGCCTAGGCAACCCATTAGAGGTTGTAGTGCACCACCTTTTCATTAGAGGGATGGCTAGTCTTAGCTATTGGGATGGGTTTCCCATGGTGAGTGCATTAGTGTGTAAGGTTGCACATTGGACACCTATGGTGACTTATGACTTAAGGCTATCAAATAGTAATGACTCCACCAAACTACTTCATTTCCTTGTCTCTCAACCTTGAGAGAATATTGAGCTTGTAGTGAAGTTAGCAATGGCTTTAACCTACGAGTGAGATCGTAAGTTGATCATATATTCCCTATGGATTAGGTCACTATTAATGAATGCTGACAGCAATAGGTATTCTCAATAAAGGCATCATGATATCTCTTACGATTGAGACAATGTGTCCTCTTTGGTGATCCTAAGGAGGTGTGTTTATGGAAACTATGGCCATAGTAGTTCCTTAAGTGGAACTTGACATAGGCTCTTTGAGAGCTAAGATACGTCAATTGAACACACAATAGGAGGATCTATAACTCAAAGATGGTACAGGTAGTCTTGAAAGATTGATAGCTTTCACCTTGCTAGACTACAAACACCAGTTCATAGGAAGACTGAACACAATGGATAGTAAGTCATGGACTCGAGCACTTGGTGTCTCGTTGTTATTTATATAAGATACTAGAGTTCAATTGATTCTTTATAGTGGGATGTTGAATCAAATTTATAATTAGATTCTAAGGGAGTTAGTATTTCTATAGATTCTAGTGGTCCTTGCTTTGAGTTCATATACCTTGTTGGCATGGGTTATGAGGGTTAGATTGACTCTAGGTCGCTTTTATGCATAAAGGTATTTTGGTAATTATGTAAGGTTGCACTGGTGTAAGTGAACAATGTCTCTAAATTGGGCTAATTGATTAATTAGTAGGCCCTGTTGGATTAATTAGTGGTTAGGGTTCTTATATTTTTTCTAAAGAGTCGTTTACCATCTCTAAAGAGAGAGAGAAAGAGTCATAACCTCCACCCTTCCTTTCCATCCCCATCGGAAGTGTGTCAAGATCAAGGTTCAAGTCATCGAGCGGAAGACTTCGAGTTTATGAGACTTTTTCAATTTCGATCTTCATTTTCACCATGTGGATTTGATTTGGGAACATCTGAACGTAAGATATGGTTTTCGTTAGCACTTTCTGAATCCCTTTAAAGGTTAAAAATGTTATTTTTCCATTGTGCATATAATTTAGAAAAGGCTTAGGATAGTTATGCATGTTTCTAACTCGATTTTGGCTTAGGAAACAACGAGATCTGGGTCTTTCCCATTACTATGATGAAGTGCATATAGGACAACGACATGACTGATTGTACAGGAGCGATCTATGCCGAGATCAGAATTGAACTGCTATGACTGATCAGACAGGATGCGGTTTATCATGAAAACTAGAAAGGAAACTAGTGTGATTGATCTTACAAGTTTGCTTTACGCCGAAAATGAAATGAAATTATCTTAACCGATCCGATAGGGTACGATTTATTACAAAGACTAGACATGACAACGATGAGATTGATCATGTAGGTGCAATCTAAACTAAAATCGAACTAATCTGTCATGACCAATTGGATAGGATGCAATCTATCATGAAAAGCATACAAGATAATGATGTGACTAATCATACATGTATGATCTTCAAAGAATAAGATACCTAATTGTCAAGACCAATTGGATAGTGTGTTGTCTATGATGAAAATGAGATAAGACAATGATGTGACTCACCATACAATTGCTGTCTACGCCGAAATCGGAATTGAATTGTCATAACCGATTGGACAGGATGTTGTCTATCTCAAAAACCAGACATGAAAATGACGTGACCAATTGTATAGGTTCGCTCTATGGAAAAAATGAAACTGAAATATCATGATCGAACCAATAGGGTATGGTCTATGACCAAGACCAAACAAGACAATGACGTGACTGATCATATAGGTGCGGTCTACACCGAAATTGGAACTGAACTATCATGACTAATTGAACAAGATGTGACCTATCACAAAAATTAGACAGGACAATGACATGACCGATCGTACAGGTGTAATCCCCACAGAATATGATACTAAACTATCAAGATAGATAAGACAGTGTGTGGTTTACGATAAAGATAAGATGGGATAATGACATGGCCGATTGTTCAAATCCTCACTATGCCAAAAATGAAACTGAACTATCATGACCTATTCAATAAGGTACGGTCTATGATGAAGACTAGACACGACAATGACGTGACTGATCGTGCAAGTCTATATAGAAATCAAATTAACTATTAGGACCTATCAAATAGGGTACGGTCTATCACAAAAAGCAAACATGACAATGATGTGACCGATCGTATAGGTGTGATCTCCATAGATACGATAAAGAATTGTGGGCAGTCTATGATAAAGACGAACATGACAACTATGTGACTGACCGTAAATGTCTGCTCCATGCACAAAAAGAAAACTGAACAATCATGATCGATCCTATAGCATATGGTCAATGACGAAGACCAGATAGGACGACAACATAACAAATCATACATGTGCGATTTACGCTGAAATTGGAACTAAACGGTCATGGCCGATCGAACAAGATGCAGCCTATCACGAAAAGTAGACAAAACAATGACGTAATCGATCGTACAGGTGTGATCTTTATAGAATACAATACCTAACTATCAAGACTGATCAAACAGGATCCGATTTATCATAAAAAAATAAACAGGACAATGACGTGACCGATCGTATAAGTGTCATCTCCGTAGAATACAATATTGGACTTTTAAGACCTATAGGATAGTGTGCAGTCTATGACAAAGAAGAGACGAGACAACAAAGTGACCGATTGAACAAGTCCGCTCTACGTTGAAAATGAAATTGAACTGTCATGATCAATTTGATAGGGTACAGTTTATGAGGACAGCCAGATAGAACAACAACATGATTGATCATACAGGTGCGTTCTATGGCAAAATCAGAACTAAACTGTCATGATCGATCGAATAAAATGTCGTCAACCATGAAAATTAGATAGAACAACAACGTGACCGATCATACAGGTGTGATCTCCATAAAATATAATATTGAACTATCATGACATATCAAACAATGTGCGTTTAATGAAGAAGACGAGATAGGACAACGACATGATCGATTATTCAAGTCCACTCTATGCCAAAAATGAAATTAGACTGTCATGACCGATCCAACAGGGTACGGTCTATGAGGAAGACCAAATAGGACAAAGATGTGAATAATTGTATAGGTACATTCTACGACGAAATCAGAGATAATCTACCATGACCGATCAAATATGTTACGGTCAATCACGCAAACAAGACAGGACAACTATATGATCGATCATAATGGTATGATATCTTCATAATAGGATACTAAATTATCAAGACAAATGAAATAATGTGTGATCTATGACAAAGACAAGACATGACAAGGACGTGACTGATCGTACAAGTCAGCTCTACGCTGAAAATGAAACTAAACTGTCATGATCAATCTGATAGGGTACAGTCTATGTTGAAGACAAGACTGGATGACATGACTGATCATACAAGTGCATTCTTGTTGAAATCAAAACTGAACTGTCATAACCGATCACAGGATGTGGTCTATCAAGAAAAGTAGACGGGATAATGACGTAACCAATCGTATAGGTATGACTTCTGTATAATATGATACTAAACTATCAAGACCGATTGAAAAGTGTGCGATCTATTACGAAGATGAGACATGAAAATGACGTGACCGATTGTACAGGTCTACTCTACGCCGAAAGTAAAACTGAATTGTCATGGTCGATCCTATAAGGTACGGTTTATGATGAAGTCTAAATAGGATAATAATTTGATTGATCATACAAGTGCGGTTTACACTAAAATCAAAATTGAATTGTCCTTATTGATCAGACAGGTTGCAGTCTATCACAAAAAGCTAAGAGGACAATGAGGTGACCGATTGTATAGGTGTGATCTTTGTAGAATATGATGCTAAATTGTTAAGACTGGTCATATATTATGCGGTTTATAATGAAGACAAGATAGGACAATGATGTGACTAATCCTACAGGTCCACTCTATGCCGAAAAGGAAACTGAACTATCATGACCAATTTAACAAGGTACAGTCTACGACGAAGTCTAGACAAGACAACGATTTGAATGATTATACAAGTGCGGTCTACGTTGAAATTAAAATTGACCTATCTTAACCAATTGGACAGGATATGGTCAGTCATGAAAAGTAGAAAAGACAATGATGTGACCAATTGTAAAGGTGTGATATTTGTAGAATACGATGGTCTATGACAAAGACCAGGTAGGACAATGACGTGACCGATCGTACAAGTTCGCTCTATACCAAAAAAAAAAAAAATGGAGCTGTCATGACTAATCTGATAAGGTATGGTCTATGATGAAGACCAGACAAGACAACTAATAAGTCGATTTAGAGCAACTTATTATCTATGATTTAACTTGATATTTCCTTAGTTTAGGAGTAATTTTATCTCAACAATCATTATTTTTATTGTTTTAGGTCTCAAATAGCCAAGAGTATGAAAAGGGAGCAATATAAGGCAAAATTGGAAGAAAAATATGAAGTTTGGCGAAAATGTGAAAACTGCCATGGAAGGAGCTCTCAAGCGTCGCGGTGGCCTCTTACGTGACAATTTACGTAACTCACCCAAGAAGAAAGCGCCACTACGGGAAGAACTTAAGCGTTGTGGTGTATGAATGTGGAAAATCATAGTTGGGGACCCGAGACAAAACTGTCGCTGCTGGAAGAGCTGATCCACCGCGGTGCTCGAAGGAATTTCAGAAATCCTGGGAACCCGAGACTAAAGCGCTGCGGCGGGAGACACTGAACACTATGGCCCAATATTTAAATTTTGAAAATTATTCATCCTTATCTCATTTTGTTCAGATCCAAATTAGGTGGGACGTCAGTTTAAGATATCGGGGCTATAAATAGACGAAAGTAAGGTTTATTTGGGGATCTTGGAGACCTAGGAGAAGGAGGATCTTGAAGACCTACGAGAAGAGAGAGCTTGGAGAACAAGAAGGGGATTTTTAGATTTCCTTCTATTTTTTTGGTTTATTCTTCCATTTTCTTTATGATTGTAATTCAAGATGTTTGTTCTTCATCTTAAGATGAACTAATTTCCATTGTCAGGGCTGAGATGTAGCTCAATCACGATTTATGTTTTTGATTGGTTTAAATTAATTCTCTATTTTGCATCAATTTATTTGTGTATCTATTCTACGCCTAATGCTCTCAATTCTTAAGGTCCCAAGTTTTGATTGATTTTATGATTTAGGTTGCTAACGAGAGTTAGAACCTAAATTAGATCCATAGAACATATTACGTTAGAATGAATGAATAGTAGAGATACATTACCATGTGCTAAGAGATTAATAGTTAAATCTATAATAATTCCATAGATCTTAATTACTCCTTTGGACTTAAATTCACATAAAGATATGTTGGGTTAGTAATTTAAGGAGCAATCTGATATATTTTGAGAGAAAATATTGGTTGGCTTAGGGAATTAATGATTGCGTGCCTAGCTGGTGTACCTTGAGTTTGGCCCTCAGACAGGAGTAATCAACAAAATATATAACCTATATCACCATGCACTAGGATAGCCTCAGCTAATATAGCATAGTGGCTCTAGGATCGTTCACTGGGAAGGGTTTTCAACTTACTATTGACATTAATTCAAAGTTGAATTTGTGCTTTTTCATTTCAAGGTTAGCTTCAAAAGAAAACATAAACTTTGTTTGAAAAAGGATTGGTTTTAAGCTAACCAAAAATAAAGAAACAGAAATTACTTATAAAGAAAAGTGTTTCTTAGAGTTTTAGGATCACTAGGGTCAGTGATTACTACTCAAAAAGTGCTATTTTATAGCTTGTAATTAACTCTTTTAAACAGTTTTGAGTAGTAGTTATTACCTTTTAACCCAATTAACATATTAAGGACCTTTGCAATTATTTCTAATCACTTTGCGTAAGTTTTGGTGTTTTTGTTAGTAATTTGATCACCAAAGCAATCCAAGATTGAAGAGAGTTCTTTGAAATCCATGGCAAAGCAATGGAAAGCTCAGAAACATGAAGAACCAAAGCTTTAAAGTCGTTTGCCATAAGCAAATCTGGAATGCAAGGAGGGGAAGCAATGAGAAATCTAACATGAAGCATTCTAGATGACAGTCATGTAAGCCACTTTTAGAGCACTTTCTGGAGTTCAATTTATGCATGCTATATGTCGTTTCAAAGCTCAGGAAGTCAAAAATCCAATGCCTCAAATGGTGCACGATTCGGAGTTGAAATGAAGGAGTTACAGCCATTGGAAGCCGATCACTCCAAGCTGAAGGCAGATTTTGCACAGCTGCGAAATCAGCCTTGGGCTGCGAAAATGGTGTCCTTTTGCTGCGAAATTTCGCAGCCCTCTTGCACGGACAGCTACGGTGTTCTCCTGAAGCTTCTCGATATTTGCGACCGACATTTTGAGATATTTTGCTTTAGATATTTGATGTCTAAATCCCCAAACTCTCCTTGTAACCCACCTATCATAGGATTCCTTAGTCTTTAAGTAAGAACAAAGGGTGTATAACCTCTTATATATAGTTTGTAATTTTCTTTACAAAAAGAATCGATCTCGGGAGCTTGTTCTTAGAGACAACCTTTTGTAATAGTAAGAAATATATTTTACAGAGCACTTGCTCTGTTTTTCCTTCATATTTTTGTTTTGTCATTAGTTTTCTTTCTAGCCAATCAAACTCTGAGGATTTTTCCTTAGAGGATGAGCGGCTAGGCTCTTTGTCTCTTGGAGTGAAGAAATCCGGGTAAGTTTCCTCATGCATAAATTGGAAGTTTTGTTGTTTTAGTTTTTAATGAAGAGAAAGTGTGACCCGTTAATGGTTTTTATCTTTTTAGTTAACTTAAAACGCCTTTAAATCACCTGGGCCAACACTTGGTAAGGCAAGTGATCTCCGTCCATTGAGATGCACTAGTTTACCTCTTGCGAGCCTTTGGGAGGTGGTTTGAAGGTAGGATTTTCTAGAATAGCCAACACTTGGTAAGCTTTTGGACTCTAAGGAGACATCCATTAGTTATCTCTTGCGAGCTTTTGACGGGTAATCCAAGGTTAAGGATCACCTTGAATGGCAAATGCTAGGTGAGAGGCATGAGTCATTGCAAGATGAATCAGTGAGAGGGATTTAGTGTTCGAACCCATTAAGGGGAAGCATTTGTACCACATCGGTTAGAGAATTAACTATATGTTAATTCTCTAATGCGAGGAAGAGAAACAAGTGACCGGAACTCCCTTTTTGTACAAGGAACTTGAGCCTAGTGATCTAAACTCCAAGAAACACTTTTCTTTGTAAGTAAAATCAGTTAATATTTTTGGTTAGTTTAAAACCAAACCTTTTCCCTCAAATATCTTTATGTTTTCTTTTAAAGCTAACCTTGAAATGAAAAAGCACCAATTCATCTTTGAATTAATATCAATTGTGGAGTGAAAACCCATCCCAGTGAACGACCCTAGAGCCATTATGCTATGCTAGCTAAGGCTATCCTAGTACATGGTGTAACAGGTTATAAATTTTGTTGATTACTCCCTTCTAAGGACCACAATCAAGGGACACCAACTAGACACGAATCAAATGGTACCACTGTCAGGGACCATTGAGAGGACATGAATCAACTGAGACACCAATTGGGAACGAATCAGTCAGGGTCTTCATGCAAAAACAGAGTTCCGGTCACTTTGGTTCTTTTCCTCGCATTGGAGAATTAACATATAGTTAATTCTCTAACCGGTATGGTACAGATGCTTCCCTTTAATGAGTTCAAACGCTAAATCCCTCTCACTGATGCAACTTGCAATGGCTCGTGCCTCTCACCTAGCATTTACCATTCATGGTGATCATTAACCTTGGATTTCCCTTCTCAAGCTCGCAAGAGATAACTAATGGATGTCTCCTTGGAGTCCAAAAGCTTACCAAGTGTTGGCAATTCTAGAAAATCCTACCTTCAAGTCACCTCCCAAAAGCTCGCAAGAGGTAAACTAGTGCATCTCAATGGACGGAGATCACTTGCCTTACCAAGTGTTGGCCCAAGTGAGTTAAAGGCGTTTTAAGTTAACTAAAAACATAGAAACCATTAACGAGTCACACTTTCTCTTCATTAATAGCTGAAACAACAAAACTACCAATTCTTGCACTGGGCACCTTACCCAGCTACCTTAGCTCCAAGAGACGAAAAGTCTAGCCACTCATTCTCTGAGGAAACATCCTCAGAGCTTGTTTGGCTAGTAAGAAAAATACAATCAAAATGAGTAGGTAAGGCAGAGCAAAGCTTTGTATTTTACTTCCTTCAAAATTATACAAAAAGTTGTCTCTGAGAACAAGCTCCCCGAGAGATCTATATGTAATGAAAATTACAAACAATATATATGAGGTTATTCACCCTTTGTTCTTGCTTATTAACTAAGGAATCCTATGATTGGTGGATTACAAGGAGAAAATGGGGATTTAAATAACAAATATCTGAAGAAGAAAAAAAAATCTAAAAGTGTCGGTCGCAAATATATGGAAGCACTCTGGATGATTTTACAGGCATGTAAGATGGCTACGAAATTTCGCAAGCTGAAGGTCTCCATTTCGCAACCAAAGGCTGATTTCGCAGCCTGCGAAATTGGCCTTCAGCTTGGTATGATTGGCTTCCAATGGCTATAACTTCTTTATTTCAACTCCGATTCACACACCATTTGAAGCGTTGGATTGCTGACTTCCCGAGCTTCGAAACAAAATAGAATAAGACTCTTTGTCCTTTCCGAAATTCTTTGTTGGAGATTAATTGATCATGCCACCTTTTCATCCTCTGTTTTGCAACTTTGGAATTGATGTAAGCATCATTTCTTAATTCCTCCATCTCATTAAGGTGTAAGAACCTCTTTGCCCCGGCCTGATCAAGTCCATGTTTAACTTCTTGATTGCCCACCAAGCCTTATATTCAACTTCCACAAGGAGGTGGCATGCTTTGCCATAGACTAAGAGATAGAGAGACATGCCAAGAACAGTCTTATAAGTTGTTCTATATGCCCATAGTAAATCATGGAGCTTAATAGACCAATCTCTTCTGCTCGTGTTCACCACCTTCATCAATATATTCTTGATTTCCCTGTTTGCTAGCTCAACTTGCCCGGAAGTCTGAGGGTGATAAGGTGTAGTTACCTTATGCTTCACCCCATACTTGGCTAAAAGGGTTTCAAAAGGTCTGTTGCAAAAATGAGTACCTTCGTCACTAATTATGGCCTTAGGCACCCCAAATCTTGAGAAAATTTTCTCCTTGAGAAACTTGAGAACCACCCTATGATCATTGTGTTTACAGGGGATTGCCTCAACCCATTTAGAAAGATAGTCCACCCCCACTAAGATATAAGAGTTACCAAAAGACATTGGGAAAGGTCCTATGAAGTCAATGCCCCAAACATAAAAAAGATCAACTATTAGAATGGGGTTCATGGGCATTTGATTTCTTCTTGTAAGCTTCCTGAGCCTTTGGCATCTATCACATCTCCTACACATGGTGTGGGCATCTTTGAAAAGTGATGGCCAACTAAACCCTAATTGCAACACCTTCATGCCTGTTTTCTTAGAGGCAAAGTGGCCTCCACATGCACTTTCATGGCACTGACTGAGGATTCCTTGTTGCTCTTCTTCAGGGACACACATCCTTATTATTTGATCTGCACAATACTTGAAAAGGAAAGACTCTTCCTAAAAATAAGCATGAATATTTGCAAAGAAGTGCTTTTTGTCTTGTGCTTTCCACTCACTTGGAACTTCACCATTAACTAGATAGTTAGCAATATGAGCATACCAAGGAGTTTTTTCTAGCAACATAAGTGATTCCTCAGGAAAGTCATCATTAATAGGTAAGACATGGGAATTGTGTGCTATAGCCAACCTTGAAAGGTGGTCAGCTATCACATTCTCCACTCCTTTCTTATCTCTGATTTGGAGATCGAACTCTTGTAGTAAAAGAATCCATCTAATCAACCTTGCTTTTGCATCTTGCTTTGTTAATAAATACTTCAAGGCTGAATGGTCAATGAAAACAATGATGAAAGACCCTACTAGATAAGCACAAAACTTGTCTAAGGCAAACACTACAACTAACAATTCTTTCTCTGTATTTGTGTAGTTCCTTTGAGCTTCGTTCAATGTCTTGCTTGCATAGTAGATCACATAGGGCTTCCCATATTCTCTTTGGCCAAGCACAGCTCCTATAACAAAGTCACTGGCATCACACATTACTTCAAAGGGTAGTTGCCAGTTAGGAGCCCTCACTATTGGGGCAGTTGTCAAGAATTGCTTCAGTTGATAAAAACTTCTTTGACATCTTTCATCCCATATAAACTTAGCATCCTTAGCCAAGAGTTCACAAAGAGGCTTTGAAAGCTTAGAGAAATCTTTTATAAACCTTCTATAGAACCCTGCATGGCCAAGGAATTGCCTTACTCCTTTTACAGTTGTTGGGGATGGCAATTTAACAATAAGTTCCACCTTTGCTTTATCAACTTCAATGCCTTTCTTGGAGATGATATGGCCAAGGACAATTCCTTGTTGTACCATAAAATGGTCTTTCTCCCAATTGAGCACCAAGTCCTTTTCAATGCATCTATTAAGAACCGCTTCCAAGTTGACTAAGCATTCTTCAAATGTACTTCCATATATGGTGATGTCATCCATGAAAACCTCCATAATTCGCTCTACCATATCACTGAAGATACTTAGCATACATCTTTGGAATGTAGCAGGTGCATTGCATAAACCAAAAGGCATTCTTCTGTAAGCATATGTTCCAAATGGACATGTGAAAGTGGTCTTCTCCTGATCTTCAACATCAATCTCAATTTGAAAATACCAGAAGTAACCGTCCAAGAAACAATAGAAAGGATGGCCAGAGACTCTCTCCAACACTTGATCGATAAATGGTAATGGAAAATGATCCTTCCTTGTCACAACATTCAATTTTCTATAATCAATACACACCCTTCAACCTGAAGTGAGGAGTGTAGCAATTTCTTCTCCCTTTTCGTTTTGAACCATAGTAATCCCTAACTTCTTTGGTACCACTTGAGTAGGACTCACCCAAGGGCTGTCAGATATGAGGTATATAATACCTGCTTAAAGTAGCTTCAGCACCTCAGCTCGCACCACCTCTTGCAAATGAGGATTCAATCTTCTTTGAGGTTGACGAATTGGTTTAGCTTCTTCCTCGATGTATATATGATGTGTACAAACCAAAGGACTAATTCCTTTCAAGTCAGATATTTTCCATCCTATTGTTTTCTTACACTTCTTGAGAACTTCAAGTAGACACTTCTCTTAAGGACTAGTAAGAGATGAAGATATAACAACAGGGCATTGTTTATTCTCTTCCAGGTATGTATATTTCAACTCCGTGGGCAGAGGCTTCAGATTGAGCTTTAGGGTCTCTTCTTTAGTAGCTTCTTGTGCCTCCTCTTTATTGAACAAAGGTAGAATCTCTTCTCTCCTCCTCCAACCTTGTAGAGTAGCAAGCATATCTGAGGGTTCAGGCAACCCTTCTTTAAGATCCCCAATACTTTCATCCAACTTGTCTTGCATCTTTTGATTACAGTGCTCCTCCACTAGAGTGTCAATAATGCACTCCTCTTCTGGACCTTCTTCTTCTTCCGGAGTGATTAGCTTTTTAGACATATAGAAGATATTGAGCTCCAATGTCATGTTGCCAAATGTGAGTTGCATGAATCCATTCCTACAATTTATGATTGCATTTGATGTAGCAAGGAATGACCTTCCAAGGATGATAGGAACATAATTAGTTTCCTTAACATTGGGGTCCGTATCAAGAACAACAAAATCTACTGGATAGTAGAAGTTATCAACTTGAACTAAGACATCTTCAATCATCCCCCTTGGAATTTTCACTGATCTATCTGCTAGAGATAGAGTGATTGATGTTGGCTTCAATTCACCAAGTCCCAATTGCTTGTAGACAGAGTATGGTAGCGAATTCACACTTGCTCCCAAGTCTAACAAAGCTTTCTCCACTACCTTTTCTCCAATCATGACTGAAATGGTAGGACATTCCAGATCTTTGTACTTCAAAGGAGACTTGCATTGTATGATAGCACTTACTTGTTCAGTCAAGAAGGCTTTCTTATTCACATTCAACCCTCTTTTGATAGTACACAAGTCCTTTAGGAATTTTGCATATGTTGGAACTTATTTAATCATGTCCAGCAATGGAATATTGACTTTCACTTGTCTCAATACTTCAAGAATTTCTTATGCATTTCTGATCCCTTTTTTCCCATGCAAAGCTTGAGGAAAAGGTGGAGGTGTGTATTTCTTCATCACTTCTTCCTTTATAAATACTTTATCCGGATTTGCATTCACTGTTGAATCATGGTCCTCTTTCTCTTCACTGGTATCTTTCTTCTTTCCTTTGATTTTCTCCCTCTTCTCTGTCTCTTCTTCTTCCTCCTCTTCAACATGTGGCTTGGGTGTTGGCAACTCAACCTTTTTACCACTCCTTAGAGTGATCAAGGCTTTAACATCTCTCACCTGTGAGGACTCTCCCTCATGAGTTTCCACTTCATGGATACCCTTGGGGTTTTGGTGAGGTTGAGAAGGAAATCTACCCTTCTCTTGCACTATTCAAGTAAGTGAGCCTTGAGATTGAGTATTGGAGATTATCTATCTTTTGAGATAAGTCATTTTGCATCCCATCCATCCTTTTATTCAATGTATTCTCTACACTGTCAATTCTTTGACTGAGTTGAGCATTGATGGATTTTTGGTCTCCAACAAAATCTCCCACAACCTTGCTTAGATTCACTATTGCTTGTTCAGGATTTGAAGCTTATTGAGATGGTTGAGCTGGCTGTTGGTACTGAGGTGCTCTTGGCTTCCAAGAAAAATTTGGATGGTTCCTCTAACTTGAGTTGTAAGTATTTCCATACGAAGCATTGTTGTTGGGCTTGAATTGTCCAATGACATTTGCTTGTTCTCCAAACATTTCCCTAGTAGCTGGAATTGTATGACACTCTTCCACCAAGTGCTCATAAGATTGACAAATAGGACATGGCTTGACTTGCACTGGTGTTTCAGCAATAGCTTGTACTTCATGCATCTTTTTCTGTTCTAGCTCCTCCAATCTTCTTGTCATAGCTGCAAATTTTGCTTTCATATCAACTTCTTCATTCAAGGTGTACATCCCAGCCTTAGCATGAAAAGCATTCGGTTGAGACTTCATCTTTCCCACTTCTCCTTTGTTTGGTTCATCCCATCCCCTTGATACTTCAGCCACATAACTCAAGAAATCCATGGCTTCCTTCGGATTCTTACTCATGAAATCTCCTCCACACATTGTTTCGAGGAGTTGCTTCATCGAGGAAGACATCCCATCATAAAAGTAACTAACCAATAGCCATGTATCAAAACATTGGTGAGGACAAGCATTGATGGCTTCCAAGTACCTTTCCCAACACTCATAGAATTTCTCATTCTCTTTAGCTGAGAAGTTTTAAATTTGCCTTTTCAAGCCATTTGTTCTGTGAGTAGGAAAAAACTTCTTGACGAATTCAGCTTGCAAATTAGTCCAAGTACGGATACTCCTTGTCCTTAAAGAATTAAGCCAAATCTTGGCCTTATCCTTTAAAGTAAAAGGAAATAGCTTAAGCCTCATCAAGTCGATTGAAGCTCCTCCTTCTTGAAATGTATTACAAACATCTTCAAATTCCTTGATATGGGCATAGGGGTTCTCACTTTCTATCCCATGGAAAGTTTGTAGAAGTGGAACAATATGCGGTCTAATCACTAGCTGCTCTGTAGGGGGCACTATACATGATGGTGCACTCATACGAGGTGGATGCATGCGGTCCCTCATTGATCTGAATGCATTGGGATTGTCCTGGTGACCATGGTGACTATGCTGATCTTCAAGTGTAGCTTCCATGATGTTCAGGTTCAATTCCAATTCCTTGTTATGAGGTGTTTCACTTTTCACAAGCCTTCCTCCACTGTCTCGTATCCAATTTGGCATACATAACTAGTATCAACTGTAACAAAAACAAAAACAAAAGAAAACAAAAGAAAACGAAACTACAAAAAGACTTAGATTAACTAAAACTAACTTAAAAGATATGTTAGAATATGAACAAGTAAAAGAAACGATTAAAAGAGTTAGTAAAATGAAAGAAAAATCACCAAACTTGTGATGAAAATCACAAGTACTCTGAAATAATATCACCGTGAAGTTGGCACCTTCCCCGACAACGACGCCATTTGATTGCGTGCCTAGCTGGTGTACCTTGAGTTTGGCCCTCAGACAGGAGTAATCAACAAAATTTATAACCTATATCACCATGCACTAGGATAGCCTCAGCTAATATAGCATAGTGGCTCTAAGATCGTTCACTGGGAAGGGTTTTCAACTTACTATTGACATTAATTCAAAGTTGAATTGGTGCCTTTTCATTTCAAGGTTAGCTTCAAAAGAAAACATAAACTTTGTTTGAAAAAGGATTGGTTTAAGCTAACCAAAAATAAAGAAACAGAAATTACTTATAAAGAAAAGTGTTTCTTGGAGTTTTAGGATCACTGGGGTCAGGGTCCTCATGCAAAAACAGAGTTCCGGTCACTTTGGTTCTTTTCCTCACATTGGAGAATTAACATATAGTTAATTCTCTAATCGGTATGGTACAGATGCTTCCTTTTAATGAGTTCAAATGCTAAATCCCTCTCACTGATGCAACTTGCAATGGCTCATGCCTCTCACCTAGCATTTACCATTCAAGGTGATCATTAACCTTGGATTTCCCTTCTCAAGCTCGCAAGAGATAACTAATGGATGTCTCCTTGGAGTCTAAAAGCTTACCAAGTGTTGGCAATTCTAGAAAATTCTACCTTCAAGTCACCTCCCAAAAGCTCGCAAGAGGTAAACTAGTGCATCTCAATGGACGGAGATCACTTGCCTTACCAAGTGTTGGCCCAAGTGAGTTAAAGGCTTTTTAAGTTAACTAAAAACATAGAAACCATTAACGGGTCACACTTTCTCTTCATTAATAGCTGAAACAACAAAAAAACCAATTCTTACACTCGGTACCTTACCCAGCTACCTTAGCTCCAAGAGACAAAAAGTCTAGCCACTCATTCTCTGAGGAAACATCCTCAGAGCTTGTTTGGCTAGTAAGAAAAATACAATCAAAATGAGTAGGTAAGGTAGAGCAAAGCTCTATATTTTACTTCCTTCAAAATTATACAAAAAGTTGTCTCTGAGAACAAGCTCCCCGAGAGATCTATATGTAATGAAAATTACAAACAATATATATGAGGTTATTCACCTTTTTTTCTTGCTTATTAACTAAAGAATCCTATGATTGGTGGATTACAAGGAGAAAATGGGGATTAAAATAACAAATATCTGAAGAAGAAAAAAAAATCTAAAAGTGTCGGTCGCAAATATCTAGAAGCACTCAGGAGGATTTCACAGGCATGAAAGATGGCTATGAAATTTCGCAAGCTGAAGGTCTCCATTTCGCAACCAAAGGCTGATTTCGTAGCCATCACCTTGTGATTTCGCAACCAAAGGCTGATTTCGCAACCTGCGAAATTAGCCTTCAGCTTGGTGGGATTGGCTTCCAATGGCTATAAATTCTTCATTTCAACTCCGATTTTCACACAATTTAAAGTGTTGGATTGCTGACTTCCCGAGCTTTAAAACGACATATAGTATGCATGAAATGGTCTCTAGAAAGTGCTTCAAAAGTGTCCAACAGTTGCTATCCTCTTGAATTCTTCATGTTAGATTTCTCTCTTTGCTTTCCCTCCTTGCATTCATGATTTACTTTTGGCAAAGGACTATAAAGCTTCAAATTTAGGTTCTTCATGTTAATGAGCTTCCAATTGCTTTGCCATGGATTCCATAGAACTCTCCTCAATCTTGGATTGCTTTGGTGATCAAATTACTATCAAAAGCACCAAAACTTAACACAATTTGATTAGAAATTATTGCAAAGGTACTTAATATGCTAATTGAGTTAAAAGGTAATAACTACTACTTAAAAGTGTTTGACTTGGAAATCAAAGACAAGAAAGAAACCGAGAATTTAGTTGCAGATCATCTTTCTCGGATGAATCATGTGGAGCCTAATGAAGGAGTTGATGATGATATTAATGAAAGATTTCCTGATGAGCAGCTTTTTGCGGTTGCAGAAGCGCCATGGTATGCAGACAGTATTAACTATTTGGCTAAGAAGATTTTGCCTCCCGAGCTTACTTATCAAAGGAGGAAGAAGTTTTTCTCATATCTTAAGCACTATATATGGGATGATCCTTTCCTATATAAGCAATGCGCCGATCAAATAATTAGGAGATGTGTGCCGAAAAAGGAGATGGAGAGTATTCTACATCATTGTCATTCCTGTGAAGTTGGAGGACATTGTCATTCACAATTTTTTGCCAATTGTGATAGATGTCAAAGGGTTTGGAATTGATTACTACTCAAAAAGTGCTATTTTATAGCTTGTAATTAACTCTTTTAAACACTTTTGAGTAGTAGTTATTACCTTTTAACTCAATTAGCATATTAAGGACCTTTGCAATCATTTCTAATCAAATTGTGTAAGTTTTGGTGCTTTTGATAGTAATTTGATCAGCAAAGCAATCCAAGATTGAGGAAAGTTATTTGGAATCCATGGAAAAGCAATGGGAAGCTCAGTAGCATGAAGAACCAAAGCTTTGAAGCTTTATAGTCCTTTTCCATAAGCAAATCATGAATGCAAGGAGGGAAAGCAAAGAGAGAAATCTAACATGAAGAATTCAAGAGGACAGCCACTGTTGGACACTTTTGGAGCACTTTCTGGAGCTTAATTTATGCATACTATATTTCGTTTCGAAGCTTGGGAAGTCAGAAATCCAACGCTTGAAATGGTATATGATTCAGAGTTAAAATGAAAAAGTTAGAGTCATTGGAAGCCAATCACACCAAGCTGAAGGCCAATTTCGCAGGCTGTGAAATCAGCCTTTGGTTGCGAAATCACAAGAGGATGGCTGCGAAATCAGCCTTTGGCTGCGAAATTGTGTCCTTCAGGTTGCGAAATTTCGTATCCATCTTGCACGCCTGTGAAATTCTCCTGAGTGCTTCCAGATATTTGCGACCGATATTTTTTGATATTTTGCTTCAGATATTTGATGTCTAAATCCCCATTCTCTCCTTGTAATCCACCTATCATAGGATTCCTTAGTCTTTAAGTAAGAACAAAGGGTAAATAACCTCATATATATTGTTATGTAATTTCCATTACAGTGACATCTCGGGGGCTTGTTCTCAGAGACAACTTTTTGTATAGTTTTGGAAGGAAGTAAAAATACAGAGCTTTGCTCTACCTTACCTACTCAATTTGATTGTATTGTAATTATTTTTTCTTAGTAGCCAAACAAGCTCTGAGGATGTTTCCTCAGAGAATGAGTGGCTAGGCTTTTAGTTCCTTGGAGCTAAGGTAGCCAGGTAAGGCCCCGAATGCAAGAATTGGAAGTTTTGTTGTTTCAGCTTTTAATGAAGAGAAAGTGTGACCCGTTAATGATTTCTATGTTTTTAGTTAACTTAAAACGCCTTCAATTCACCTGGGCCAACACTTGGTAAGGCAAGTGATCTCCGTCCATGGAGATGCACTAGTTTATCTCTTGCGAGCCTTTGGGAGGTGACTTGAAGGTAGGATTTTCTAGAATTGCCAACACTTGGTAAGCTTTTGGACTCTAAGGAGACATCCATTAGTTATCTCTTGCGAGCTTGAGAAGGGAAGTCCAAGGTTAATGATCACCTTGAATGGCGAATGCTAGGTGAGAGGCACGAGCTATTGCAAGTTGCATCAGTGAGAGGAAATTAGTGCTGAAATCCATTAAAGGGAAGCATCTGTACAACACCGGTTAGAGAATTAACTATATGTTAATTCTCTAATGCGAGGAAAAGATTCAAGTGACCGGAGCTCTGTTTTTGCATGAGGAGCCTGACCCCAGTGATCCTAAAACTCCAAGGAACGCTTTTCTTCATAAGTAATTCCCATTACTTTCTTTTTAGTTAGCTTAAAACAAATCCTTTTTCAACCAAAGTTAATGTTTTCTTCTTAAGCTAACCTTGAAATGAAAAAGCACCAATTCAGCTTTGAATTGGTATCAGTTGTAAGTTGAAAACCCTTCCTAATGAATGATCCTAGAGCCACTATGCTATATTAGCTAAGGCTATCCTAGTGCATGGTGATATAGGTTATAAATTTTGTTGATTACTCCCGTTTGAGGGCCAAACTCATGATACACCAATTGGGAACGAATCAAATGGTGCCGTTGTCGGGGAAGGTGCCAACTTCATAGTGATATTATTTCATATTACTTGTGATTTTCATCACAAGTTTGGTGATGTTTCTTTCATTTTACTAACTCTTTTAATTGTTTCTTTTACTTGTTCATATTCTAACATATCTTTTAATTTAGTTTTAGTTAATCTAAGTCTTTTTGTAGTCTTGTTTTCTTTTGTTTTCTTTTGTTTTTGTTTTTGTTACAGTTGATACTAGTTGCGTATGCCAAATTGGATATGAGATAGTGGAGGAAGGCTTGTTAAACATGAAACACCTCATAACAAGGAATTGGAATTGAGCTTGAACATCATGGAAACTACACCTAAAGATCAGCATAGTCACCATGGTCACCAGGGTAATCCCAATGAATTCATATCAATGAGGGATCGCATGCATCCACCTCGTATGAGTGCACCATCATGTATAGTGCCCCCTACAGAGCAGCTAGTGATCAGACCACATATTGTTCCACTTCTACCAACTTTCCATGGGATGGAAAGTGAGAATCCCTATGCACATATCAAGGAATTTGAAGATGTTTGTAATATATTCCAAGAGGGAGGAGCTTCAACCGACTTGATGAGGCTTAAGCTATTTCCTTTTACTTTAAAGGATAAGGCCAAGATTTGGCTTAATTCTTTAAGTCTAAGGAGTAGCCGTACTTAGACTGATTTACAAGTTGAATTCCTCAAGAAGTTCTTTCTTACTCATAGAACAAATGGCTTTAAAAGGCAAATTTCAAACTTCTCAGCTAAAGAGAATGAGAAATTCTATGAGTGTTGGGAAAGATACATGGAAGCCATCAATGCTTGTCCTCACCATGGTTTTGATACATGGTTGTTGGTAAGTTATTTCTATGATGGGATGTCTTCCTCAATGAAGCAACTCCTCGAGACAATGTGTGGAGGAGATTTCATGAGTAAGAATCCGGAGGAAGCTATGGATTTCTTGGGTTATGTAGCTGAAGTTTCAAGGGGATGGGATGAACTGAACAAGGGAGAAGTGGGGAAGATGAAGTCTCAACCGAAAGCTTTCAATGCTAAGGTTGGGATGTACACCTTGAATGAAAATGTTGATATGAAAGAAAAATTTGCAGCTATGACAAGAAGATTGGAGGAGCTAGAATTGAAAAATATGCATGAAGTGCAAGCTGTTGCTGAAACACCAGTGCAAGTAAAGCCATGTTCTATTTGTTAATCTTATGAACACTTGGTGGAGGAGTGCCCTACAATTCCTTATGCTAGGGAAATGTTTGGAGATCAAGCAAATGTCATTGGACAATTCAAGCCCAACAACAATGCTTCGTATGGAAATACTTACAACTCAAGTTAGAGGAACCATCCAAATTTTTCATGGAAGCCAAGAGCACCTCAGTACCAACAGCCGACTCAACCATATCAACAAGCTTCAAGTCTTGAACAAGCAATAGTGAATCTCAACAAGGTTGTGGGAGATTTTGTTGGAAACCAAAAATCCATCAATGCTCAACTCAGTCAAAGAATTGACAGTGTAGAGAATACATTGAATAAAAGGATGGATGGGATGCAAAATGACTTATCTCAGAAGATAGATAATCTCCAATACTCAATCTCAAGGCTCATTAACTTGAACTTAGTGCAAGAGAAGGGAAGATTTCCTTCTCAACCTCACCAAAAACCCAAGGGTATCCATGAAGTGGAAACTCATGAGGGAAAATCTTCATAGGTGAGAGATGTTAAAGCCTTGATCACTCTAAGGAGTGGTAAAAAGGTTGAGTCGCCAACACCTAAGCCACATGTTGAAGAGGAAGAAGAAGAAGAGGGAGGAAATCAAAGGAAAGAAGAAAGATATCATTGAAAGGAAAGAGGACCATGATGCAATAGTGAATGCAAATCCGAAGAAAGAGCTTATTAAGGAAGAAATGATGAAGAAACACATCTCTCCGCCTTTTCCTCAAGCTTTGCATGGGAAAAAGGGGATCAGAAATGCATCAGAAATCCTTGAAGTATTGAAACAAGTGAAAGTCAATATTCCATTGCTGGATATGATTAAACAAGTTCCAACATATGCAAAATTACTAAAGGACTTGTGTACTATCAAAAAAGGGTTGAATGTGAATAAGAAAGCCTTCTTGACTGAGCAAGTAAGTGCCATCATACAATGCAAGTCTCCTTTGAAGTACAAAGATCCGGGATGTCTTACCATTTCTGTCATGATTGGGGGAAAGGTAGTGGAAAAAGCTTTGTTAGACTTGGGAGGAAGTGTGAATTTGCTACCATACTCTGTCTACAAGCAATTGGGACTTGGTGAATTGAAGCCAACATAAATCACTCTATCTCTAGCTGATAGATCAGTGAAAATTCCAAGGGGGATAATTGAAGATGTCTTAGTTCAAGTTGATAATTTCTACTATCCAGTAGATTTTTTTGTTTTTGATACGAACCCCATTATAAATGAAGCTAATTATGTTCCTATCATCCTTGGAAGGCCATTTCTTGCTACCTCAAATGCAATCATCAATTGTAGGAATGGACTCATGCAACTCACTTTTGGTAACATGACACTTGAGCTCAATATCTTTTATATGTCTAAAAAGCTAATCACTCCGGAAGAAGAAGAAGGTCTAGAAGAGGTATGCATTATTGACACTCTAGTGAAGGAGCACTGTAATCAGAATATGCAAAACACGTTGAATGAAAGCCTTGGGGATCTTGAAGAAGGGTTGCCTGAATCCGCTGATATGCTTGCTACTCTACAAGGTTGGAGGAGGAGAGAAGAGATTCTACCTTTGTTCAATAAAGAGAAGGCATAAGAAGCTACTAAGGAAGAGATCCCAAAGCTCAATTTGAAGCCTCTGCCCATGGAGTTGAAATACACGTACCTGGAAGAAAATAAACAATGCCCTATTGTTATTTCTTCATCTCTTACTGCTCATCAGGAGATTTCTCTACTTGAAGTTCTCAAGAGGTGTAAGAAAGCAATAGGATGGCAAATATCTAACTTGAAAGGCATCAGTCCTTTGGTTTGTACACATCATATATATATCCAGGAAGAAGCTAAACCAATTCGTCAACCTCAAAGAAGATTGAATCCTCATTTACAAGAGGTGGTACGAGCTGAGGTGCTGAAGCTACTTCAAGCAGGTATTATTTATCCCATATCTGACAGCCCTTGGGTGAGTCCTACTCAAGTGGTACTAAAGAAGTCAGGGATTACTATGGTTCAAAGTGAAAAAGGAGAAGAAATTGCTACACGCCTCACTTCAGGTTGGAGGTGATTACTACCAAAAAGTGCTATTTTGTAGACCTAATTATAATGGTTTTAAGCACCTTTGAGTAGTAATCATATTCATTTAACCCAATTAATTCATTAAGGTCCTTAGTAATTGGTTTTAACCATTTTGTGGCAAGTTTACATGTTTATATCAGCTTATGAATCAATTCAAGCATGCCAAATGATGGAGGAGCTACTTGGACAAGTTAAAGCAAGCTTTTAGCTACACCAAAGCAAGCCAACAAAAGGAGAAAAGCAAAGAGAAGCAAAGAGAAGCAAAAAGAAGCAAAGAGGAAAATAGAGGACAGCAGCTGCAGTCTTCTTTGGAACTTTTGGAGCACTTCCCGAAGTCCATTTTCTACATGCTATATACCATTTCAAAGCTCAGGAAGTCAAGAATCTAACGCTTCAAACCGTGTACGATTTGGAGCTGAAATGAGGAAGATATGGCCTTTGGAAGACAACTGCTCCAGGTGTGCGAAAGGTGTGCGAATGGTGTGCGAATGGTGTGCGAAACTCGCACACCCCATGCGTGGTGCGAATTTTGCTCTGTTTTTGCCGACTCCACTTTAGATATTTTCTTTTGTATTTTTTGATGTAATTTCCTTTCTTCTCCTTGTAACAAGCCAATCACAAGTTTTTGCTTTTGTAAAGACTATATAAGGGGTGGAAATCACCTCTTGGAATATATAATACATATTACGTTTTACACTCTCTCGTTTTCTCTTTTCTCTTCACTATTTTATTTTCTTGGTAGCCAAACAGCCTCTAAGGGCTTTTCCTCAGAGGATGATTGGCTAAAACTTTTAGTTTCTCAAAGTATGGATGTTATGTGATGACTTGGATGCAATCCCATGGAAATTTCTCACACCCGGAAGGTAAGGTAATCGTTTTTCATTAAAGGTTCATTAATGCAAAGTTTGGTTTTTATTTCCTTTGGACAACTTCCAACGGCCAATACTTGATAAGCTTTTGGATTTCTATCCATTAGTTATCTCATACGAGCTATTGGAAGGTGAGGTTTTCAATTCCAAGTTTTGTATTAATCCGTTAGAACCAATTTCAATGGCCATTGAAAGGTGAGTTTATCACCTGGAATGACTTTGAGTTGCCAATATTTGGTAAGCTTTTGGCTTTAGACCATTAGTTATCTCTTACGAGCCATTCAAAGGAAGTCTAAGGTGAATAACCATTGATGAAATTCACTACCATCTGTTTTGCCATTTTAAAGGATTAAAACTTGATTTGCTAAATCCATACCGGTTCGGGAAGCAAGCATCACCATAGTTGCAACCCCAACGCGAGGAGCCTATCCTGAGATTTCCAATTTGCATAAGAGCCAGAGCATAGCTATCCTATCTTTGAGAAACTTGTTTTTACACCCTTTCATTTTAGTCTTTAATGTTAGCTTAGATTAGTTTAAATCTTTCTAAAACATTTACATCTTCTTTTAAAGCTAACATCCATAAGAAAATCACCTATTTTCCTAACTTGAATATCACTTGTGTTTGCGAAAACCCTTCCCAGTGAACGATCCTAGAACCACTATGCTATAGTAGCTTGGCTACTTTAGTAATAGTATTCAAGGTATAAATTTTGTTGATACGCCTTTAAAGCTAAGCTACCATGAGTCGCATCAGAGGGTGTGTATTAATTATAGGAAATTGAATGCTATGACAAGGAAAGATCATTTTCCACTGCCGTTTATTGATCAAGTGTTGGAAAGAGTCTCTGGCCATCCTTTCTATTGTTTCTTGGATGGGTACTCAAGGTATTTTCAAATTGAAATTGATGTTGAAGATCAGGAGAAGACCACTTTCACATGTCCATTTGGAACATACGCCTACAGAAGAATGCCTTTTGGTTTATGCAATGCACTTGCAACATTCCAAAGATGTATGCTTAGTATCTTCAGTGATATGGTGGAGCGAATTATGGAGGTTTTCATGGATGATATCACCATATATGGAGGTACATTTGAAGAATGCTTAGTCAACTTGGAAGCGGTTCTTAACAGATGCATTGAAAAGGACTTGGTGCTCAACTAAGAGAAATGTCATTTTATGGTACATCAAGGAATTGTCCTTGGCCATATCATCTCCGAGAAAGGCATTGAAGTTGATAAAGCAAAGGTGGAACTTATTGTCAAATTGCCATCCCCAACAACTGTAAAAGGAGTAAGGCAATTCCTTGGCCATGCAGGGTTCTACAAGAAATTTATAAAAGACTTCTCTAAGCTTTCAAAGCCTCTTTGTGAACTCTTGGCTAAGGATGCTAAGTTTATATGGGATGAAAGATGTCAAAGGAGTTTTGATCAACTAAAGCAATTTTTGACAACCGCTCCAATAGTGAGGGCTCCCAACTGTCAACTACCCTTTGAAGTAATGTGTGATGCCAATGACTTTGCTATAGGAGCTGTGCTTGGCCAAAGAGAAGATGGAAAGCCTTATGTGATCTACTATGCAAGCAAGACATTGAACGAAGCTCAAAGGAACTACACAACTACAGAGAAAGAATTGTTAGCTGTGGTGTTTGCCTTAGACAAGTTTCGTGCTTATCTAGTAGGGTATTTCATCATTGTTCACTGATCATTCAGCCTTGAAGTATTTATTGACAAAGCAAGATGCAAAAGCAAGGTTGATTAGATGGATTCTTTTATTACAAGAGTTCGATCTCCAAATCAGAGGCAAGAAAGGAGTGGAGAATGTGGTAGCTGACCACCTTTCAAGGTTGGCTATAACACACAATTCCCATGTCTTACCTATTAATGATGAATTTCCTAAGAAATCACTTATGTTGCTAGAGAAAACTCCTTGGTATGCTCATACTGCTAACTATTTGGTTACTGGTGAAGTTCCAAGTGAGTGGAAAGCACAAGACTTGAAGCACTTCTTTGCAAAGATCCATGCTTATTATTGAGAAGAGCCTTTCCTTTTCAAGTATTGTGGAGATCAGATAATAAGGAAGTGTGTCCTTGAAGAAGAGCAACAAGGAATCCTCAACCATTGCCATGAGAATGCATGTGGATGCCACTTTGCCTCTCAGAAAACAGCCATGAAAGTGTTGTAATCAGGGTTTTGTTGGCCATCACTTTTCAAAGATGCCCACACCATGTGTAGGAGCTGTGATAGATGCCAAAGGCTCAGGAAGCTTACAAGAAGAAATCAAATGCCTATGAACCCCATTCTAATAGTTGATCTCTTTGATGTTTGGGGCATTGACTTCATGGGACCTTTCCCAATGTCTTTTGGTAACTCTTATATCTTGGTGGGGGTGGACTATGTTTCTAAATGGGTTGAGGCAATCCCCTGTAAACACAATTATCACAAGGTGGTTCTCAAGTTTCTTAAAGAGAACATCTTCTCAAGATTTGGGGTGCCCAAGGCCATAATCAGTGATGGAGGTACTCATTTTTGCAACGGACCTGTTGAAACCCTATTAGCCAAGTATGGAGTGAAGCATAAGGTAGCTACACCATATCACCCTCAGACTTCTGGGCAAGTTGAGCTAGAAAACAGGGAAATCAAGAACATATTGATGAAGGTAGTGATCACAAGCAGAAGAGATTGGTCTATTAAGCTTCATGATTCACTATGGGCGTATAGAACAGCTTACAAGACTATTCTAGGCATGTCTATAGCAAAGCATGCCATCTCCCTATGGAAGTTGAATATAAGGCTTGGTGGGTAATCAAGATGTTAAACATGGACTTGATCAGAGTCGGGGCAAAGAGGTGCTTAGACCTTAATGAGATTGAGGAATTAAGAAATGATGCTTACATCAATTCCAAAGTTTCAAAACAGAGGATGAAGAGGTGGCATGATTACTACCAAAAAGTGCTATTTTGTAGACCTAATTATAATGGTTTTAAGCACCTTTGAGTAGTAATCATATTCATTTAACCCAATTAATTCATTAAGGTCCTTAGTAATTGGTTTTAACCATTTTGTGGCAAGTTTACATGTTTATATCAGCTTATGAATCAATTCAAGCATGCCAAATGATGGAGGAGCTACTTGGACAAGTTAAAGCAAGCTTTTAGCTACACCAAAGCAAGCCAACAAAAGGAGAAAAGCAAAGAGAAGCAAAGAGAAGCAAAAAGAAGTAAAGAGGAAAATAGAGGACAGCAGCTGCAGTCTTCTTTGGAACTTTTGGAGCACTTCCCGAAGTCCATTTTCTACATGCTATATACCATTTCAAAGCTCAGGAAGTCAAGAATCTAACGCTTCAAACCGTGTACGATTTGGAGCTGAAATGAGGAAGATATGGCCTTTGGAAGACAACTGCTCCAGGTGTGCGAAAGGTGTGCGAATGGTGTGCGAAACTCGCACACCCCATGCGTGGTGCGAATTTTGCTCTGTTTTTGCCGACTCCACTTTAGATATTTTCTTTTGTATTTTTTGATGTAATTTCCTTTCTTCTCCTTGTAACAAGCCAATCACAAGTTTTTGCTTTTGTAAAGACTATATAAGGGGTGGAAATCACCTCTTGGAATATATAATACATATTACGTTTTACACTCTCTCGTTTTCTCTTTTCTCTTCACTATTTTATTTTCTTGGTAGCCAAACAGCCTCTAAGGGCTTTTCCTCAGAGGATGATTGGCTAAAACTTTTAGTTTCTCAAAGTATGGATGTTATGTGATGACTTGGATGCAATCCCATGGAAATTTCTCACACCCGGAAGGTAAGGTAGTCGTTTTTCATTAAAGGTTCATTAATGCAAAGTTTGGTTTTTATTTCCTTTGGACAACTTCCAACGGCCAATACTTGATAAGCTTTTGGATTTCTATCCATTAGTTATCTCATACGAGCTATTGGAAGGTGAGGTTTTCAATTCCAAGTTTTGTATTAATCCGTTAGAACCAATTTCAATGGCCATTGAAAGGTGAGTTTATCACCTGGAATGACTTTGAGTTGCCAATATTTGGTAAGCTTTTGGCTTTAGACCATTAGTTATCTCTTACGAGCCATTCAAAGGAAGTCTAAGGTGAATAACCATTGATGAAATTCACTACCATCTGTTTTTCCATTTTAAAGGATTAAAACTTGATTTGCTAAATCCATACCGGTTCGGGAAGCAAGCATCACCATAGTTGCAACCCCAACGCGAGGAGCCTATCCTGAGATTTCCAATTTGCATAAGAGCCAGAGCATAGCTATCCTATATTTGAGAAACTTGTTTTTACACCCTTTCATTTTAGTCTTTAATGTTAGCTTAGATTAGTTTAAATCTTTCTAAAACATTTACATCTTCTTTTAAAGCTAACATTCATAAGAAAATCACCTATTTTCCTAACTTGAATATCACTTGTGTTTGCGAAAACCCTTCCCAGTGAACGATCCTAGAACCACTATGCTATAGTAGCTTGGCTACTTTAGTAATAGTATTCAAGGTATAAATTTTGTTGATACGCCTTTAAAGCTAAGCTACCATGAGTCGCATCATGGCATGACCAATTAATCTCCAACAAAGAATTTTGGAAAGGACAAAGAGTCTTACTCTATGATTCAAGGCTCCATATCTTTCCTGGGAAGCTCAAGTCAAGGTGGATAGGCCCTTTCATTATTCACCAAGTGCATCTCTATGGAGTGGTGGAATTACTGAATTCCAATAGCACTGACACTTTTAAAGTCAATGGTCATCATCTCAAGCCATTCAAACAAGAAAAGAAGGAAATCAACCTCCTTGAGCCACAGAAAGCCTAATCAGAAAAATGTTAGAGGAACTTGGTTTCACCAAAGTCCATATTTTTTGTTTAATTGTGTTAATTTATAAGCTTTATAAATTGTTTTGATTTTAATTTTGGTCTTAAATCATGTTATTTATAAGTAACTTAATCTTTTTGAATGATCAAAATCGGGAGGAATTGCAAAGAAATTGAAAGAAGGTCTTTGGGAATTAAGAGGAGCTCAAAAGCAAGGAAAATCCATGGTCTGCGAAATTTCGCAGCCTAAAAAGGGCCCCTGCGAAAATGGCCCTTGGCTACGAAATAATTTCGCAAGCCCCAAGTACTTGCTGCGAAATCGCCCATTGGCTGCGAAATCCTCATACTCCCCTCTGCGAAAATTTTCGCAGTTGCGAAACACCCCTTTGGCACACGAGTGCCATTTCATAGCTCCCCCATCATTTCGTAGCTGTGAAATCCTCCACGCCTAAAAACTCCCATTTTCGTAGCCGCACCCCCATTTCGCAGGTGGTTTCGCAGCTGCGAAACCACCCCTTGGCACACGAGTGCCATTTTGCAGCCCTCCACCCTCATTTCGCAGCTGCAAAATGGGCTGCGAAATGGGCTGCGAAATGGGCTGCGAAAATGCCCATCCGCTGCGAAATCCACCCCTTGCTGCGAAATCGACCATCTGCTGCGAAAATAAAAATCGTCCCTTGGCATCCTATTTAAACGTTATAAATTTCATATTTCCTTTTTTAACCGGTCATTTGAACTTCAAATAGGTGCCAAAGAGGAGCCAAACCAGAGCAACCTTCCGTCTGGCCCCTCCACTTGAGCCAAGCCGTGCGCACCTCCAGCCACCTTCTCTGAGACAGCCATGGCCAAAACCCGAGCAACTAAGTCCTTGTCCCTATCCACTGGCCTGAGAGTCACAAGAGAGACCCCTATCTAAGCTGCCATATCCGAGTCTCCACGGCCACTGGTTATCCCACTTCCGGTTGAGGATGCACCCATGAGTCCTCCTTCGAGACACTATCAGACAAGGAGGTCACTCACCATGGCCGGGGCGAGCTCTTCCCAAGCCAAAAAGTCAGGTAGCGGTTCCCCAAAGAAGAAAACCAAGGTATCAGAGCCAATTGATTTAACAGAGTCGTCTTTAGAGCCTGAATCAGAGCCTCGGCCATCTCAGCCACCTGTCAAAAAGCCTCAACCGTCTCAACCACCAGCCAAAGAGTCTCATATTCCCTCAGACAAGACTCCTGAGGTGGTTATCTAATGCCCCATGGTCACTCAACCACCCATTGAGGGTAATTTGGATTGCAGGGCAAGGCCATTCCACTCCGAGCTCTGTTTTGACACAGCTACTTTCAGACTTCAGCCTGAGCTCAGGGATTCTTTCCATCTGCTACAGAGGTACCATATGGAGCACTTGCTGACTCCTAGGGATTTTTTCTATCCCCGTATAGCATTGGACTTTTATCAGTCCATGACTACACACCAGGTCCAGGATCCTACAGTCATCCACTTCACCATAGATGGACGCCATGGTATTCTGGGAGCAAGACACATAGCAGAGGCACTCCGTATTCCCTACGAGCCAGCACGTCCAGAGGATTTTCAAGTCTGGACTCATCCTGCACAGAGCAACATAGTCCACATTTTATCCAGAGGGGCATCCTCGCGCCAGTATCTGTTGAGGAAGGAGCTCCCTCCCAGCATGTTCTTCATTGATGCATTCCTGCGCCATAACATCTTTCCACTTCAGCATTGGGTACAGAGGAGAGGAGTTTTACTAGAGGCATTGTTCAGGATATCTAAGGGATTCTTCTTTAGCCCTCATCATCTCATCATGGCCGCTCTTCTATACCTTGAAGAGAAGGTCCATAGGAAGAAGCTACTCCGAGCGGATGCTATTCCACTTCTCTTCCCTAGATTGTTATGCCAGATTTTGGAGCATTTGGGATACCCAACAGAGCCTTAGCTTGAGTGCAGATGCATTTGTCAAGAGATATTCACTCTTGACAAATGGACAAGTATGATAGCCTATGGTGTAGACCAGGGAGCCCCAGTTGGACCAGAGCAGCCAGAGTAGCCACAGCCGGTTGAGATACTAGCTAACATTATACCACCTGCCCCTACAGTAGCCTCTACAGAGCCTATTCCTGAGGTTGCACCTTCTACTCCTCAAGCCACACCACAGACTCCCCCTATTATTCCACCCATATTAGAGCCATCTCCTTCATCTGAGCCTAGGATTGCTATATCCATTATCGAGTAAAGAGGCCTATGCCACACTTTCCAAGCATTGGCCACTTCTCAGAGCATCCTTACTTAGCAGATCACAGCTCTTAATGCTCATCAGGAGCAGATTATCGCCACTCAGACCCAGCATACTGCCATTCTGAGGCAGATTCAGCACCATCTGGGTATTCTATCGACTCCTGAGCACCCCATTCCTATCCCACCAGAGCCATCATAGGCCCCTCCTTTCATACATCAGACTATGCCTCCTAAAGAGCCCACTATAGGAGAGGCAGAGGCATCCGCCCTGAGCATTCAGGCCTTTGCAGCTGAGCCATCATCTCCACATCATCCTCTAGCCACTATCTGATCATTTGCATAGTTTCCTTTATATATGTCATTTATGTATTTCCCTTATGTTTTCCTTACTGTAGTAGCACTTGTAATCCCATGCTTTTGATATTATATATATAGGGATTAGTTGTATTACTTGTTCTCTTTTATATTATACTTTCATGAAATGAAGTAATACAAATCTATCAATTTTTTAGTATTCTTAGCATTATTTTATCCTAATTCCTCTACTCATATCTTTTATTGTTTTTGAAACATGTGGTTTCTCCAATCAATACTCGAAATTTATATCACTCAGGAGGCACCACTTCCTCCCTATAATCTCAATCGCTCATGCCACATTAAGGACAATGTTCAGCTTGGTTGGGGGGAGAGTTGAGGAAGGAAGTTTTTGTTATTTATGCTAAGTTATTTTGGTAATTTAGTTGATTTTTGTTTAATTTTAAATTTTTTTAAAGTTTTTTATTCTACTCTCCATGGTTATTAAGGAAACATTTTCAAATTGAAATGGGAGAAATTGAATTTTTGTCTTTTCATGTGACTTAGAGTTTGCATTATGCTTACTAAAGTTGGTGAATTGTTGAAACTTCTATTGAATTCAAGCTTAGTTCTTCCACTTTAAGCTATTCACACACTGTGCACACTAGGTTCCGATTATAAGATGAAAAACTATTTCCCTCTTGACTTAGGAAAATTTAGACTTGGTACCTTTGACCTCATTTTAATAGTGTTGAGACACCTTATAAAAGGCCAATGAGCCTCTGAAAAAAAAAAAAAAAAAAAAAAGAAAGAAAAATGTTTGCTTGCCTTGAAACCCGAGCAAGGTCTGAGGGGTATATGGTGAAAATCTTTAAAGCCTGGTGCCCTAAGCCTTCATTGGTTGGGAGTCACCAACCTTGATTACTACTCAAAAAGTGCTATTTGATAGCTTGTAATTAACTCTTTTAAACACTTTTGAGTAGTAGTTATCACCTTTTAACCCAATTAACATATTAAGGACCTTTGCAATCATTTCTAATCAAAGTGTGTAAGTTTTGGTGTTTTTGTTAGTAATTTGATCACCAAAGCAATCTGAGATTGAGGAGAGTTCTTTGGAATCCATGGCAAAGCAATGGAAAGCTCAGAAACATGAAGAACCAAAGCTTTAAAGTCCTTTGCCATAAGCAAATCCGGAATGCAAGGAGGGGAAGCAAAGAAGAACCAGCCATGAAGCATTCTTAATGACAGTCATTTCAGCCACTTTTGGAGCACTTCTTGGAGTTCAATTTAAGCATGCTATATGTCGTTTCGAAGCTCAGTAAGTAAAAAATCCAATGCTTTAAACGGTACATGATTCGGAGTTGAAATGAAGGAGTTACATCCATTTCAAGTAGATCACTCTAAGCTGAAGGAAATTTTTGCACAGTTGTGAAATCAGCCTTGGGCTGCGAAAATGTTGTCTTTTTGCTACGAAAATTTCGCAGCCATTTTGCACAGTGCAACGGAATTTCTCCTGAAGCTTCCCGATATTTGCGACTGACATTTTGAGATTTTTTTGCTTTAGATATTTGATGTCTAAATCCCCAAACTCTCCTTGTAACCCACCTATCATAGGATTCCTTAGTCTTTAAGCAAGAACAAAGGGTAAATAAACCCATATTTAATGGTTGTAAGTTTCCTCAGAGAGGGGACGAACGGGAAGAAAGGCTTGTACACAGATGCTTTGTATAGTTTTTGAAAAGAAGTAAAATTGAGAGTTTTTGCTCTGCCTTACCTACTTGTTTTGATTGTTTATATTCATCTATTTTTTCTTACTAGCCAAACAAGCTCTGAGGAAGTTTCCTTAGAGAATGAGTGGCTATACTTTTAGTTCCTTGGAGCTAAGGTTGCCGGAAAAGGTTCCAAGTGCAAAAATTAGTAGCTTTGTGGTTTCAGCCATTAATGAAGAGAAAGTGTCATCCTTTAATGATTTCTATGTTTTTAGTTAACTTAAAACACCTTCAATTCACTTGAGCCAACACTTGGTAAGGCAAGTGATCTCCGTCCATGGAGATGCACTAGTTTACCTCTTGCGAGCTTTTGGGAGGTGACTTGAAGGTAGGATTTTCTAGAATTGCCAACACTTGGTAAGCTTTTGGACTCCAAGGAGACATCCATTAGTTATCTCTTGCAAGCTTGAGAAGGGAAGTCCAAAGTTAATGATCACCTTGAATGGCAAATGCTAGGTGAGAGGCACGAGCCATTGCAAGTTGCATCAGTGAGAGGGAATTAGAGCTGAAATCCATTTAAAGGATGCATCTGTACAACACCGGTTAGAGAATTGACTATATGTTAATTCTCTAATGCGAGGAAATGAACCAAATGACCGGAGCTCTGTTTTTGCATGAGGAACCTCCCCTGTGAACCTAAACCTCCAAGGAATGTTTTTCTTCATAAGTAATTTCCATTACTTTCTTTTTAGTTAGCTTGAAACAAAACATTGTTCAACCAAAGTTTGTGTTTTCTTTCTTAAGCTAACCTTGAAATGAAAAAGCACCAATTTAACTTTGAATTGGTATCAGTTGTGAGTTGAAAACCCTTCCCAGTGAACGATCCTAGAGCCACTATGCTATACTAGCTAAAGCTATCCTAATGCATGGTGATATAGGTTATAAATTTTGTTGATTACTCCCTCAATTAAGGAGCACCAGCTGGACATGAATCAGCTGAGACACCAATTGGACACGAATCAGACCTCAATGCTTGTTATAAGGGTGAATAGGTGGAGTTTAAAATACTGTAGGTGCTTGAATATTAAATTCATTCTCAAAAGTCCGGGGTAAAATCCAAGGAGTTAGTGGTTGAAAGATCCTTAAAGCTTGATGCCCTAAACCTTAATTGGTTAGGAGTCATCGATGGACCCCCGTTACATGGACAATTTAGAAAAGAATACCTTTAAGCTTTGTACTCTTACATAAAAAAAAATTGTGAAACAAAAGGGTGCATTCTTAGCCTATTGAATTTGGTCAGTTTGCTAAGTGTTGAAAAAGAACTAGGTTGGGGGGAGAGATTAGTTCAACATACTATATTCGGAAACTATCAACTAACACTTAGATTTTAGTGGAAGAGTAAAGTTTGGTCCTATGGAAGTGGAAATGATTTTAAAGCTTCAATTTGCATAATGCCTTCTCTTTATGAATTGTGTTTAGCAAGGTATTTGATAACTCTTGTTGAAATTTGAGTTTATATTTCTTTAATGTTCCATGTGAGAGTTTGATCATCATGCCACTTAAAATTTTTTTTTGAAGTGATAAGCATGACCTTGTAAAGTATATTACTTTTTAGTTTACTTTTTCTCTCGTTTATTGCTAAGGGACTAGCAATATGTCGGTTGGGGGGAGTGATTACTACTCAAAAAGTGCTATTTTATAGCTTGTAATTAACTCTTTTAAACACTTTTGAGTAGTAGTTATTACCTTTTAACTCAATTAGCATATTAAGGACCTTTGCAATCATTTCTAATCAAATTGTGTCAGTTTTGGTGCTTTTGATAGTAATTTGATCACCAAAGCAATCCAAGATTGAGGAGAGTTCTTTGGAATCCATGGAAAAGCAATGGGAAGCTTAGTAGCATGAAGAACCAAAGCTTTGAAGCTTTATAGTCCTTTGCCAGAAGCAAATCATGAATGCAAGGAGGGAAAGCAACTATTGGATACTTTTGGAGCACTTCTTAGAGCTCAATTTATGCATACTATATGTCATTTCGAAGCTCGGGAAGTCAGCAATCCAACGCTACAAACGGTACATGATTCAGAGTTGAAATGAAGAAGTTAGAGCCATTGGAAGCCGATCACACCAAGCTGAAGACCAATTTCGCAAGCTACGAAATCAGCCTTTAGCTACGAAATCACAAGAGGATGGCTGCGAAATCAGCCTTTGGCTGCGAAATCAGCCTTTGGCTGCGAAATGGTATCCTTCAGGTTGCAAAATTTCATAGCCATCTTTCACACCTGCAAAATTCTCCTGAGTGCTTCTAGATATTTGCGACCGACATTTTTTGATCTTTTGCTTCAGATATTTGATGTCTAAATCCCCATTCTCTCCTTGTAATCCACCTATCATAGGATTCCTTAGTCTTTAAGTAAGAACAAAGGGTAAATAACCTCATATATATTGTTTTGTAATTTCCATTACAGTGACATCTCGGGAGCTTGTTCTCAGAGACAACTTTTTGTATAGTTTTGGAAGGAAGTAAAAATACAGAGCTTTGCTCTACCTTACCTACTCAATTTGATTGTATTGTATTTATTTTTTCTTACTAGCCAAACAAGCTCTGAGGATGTTTCCTCAGAGAATGAGTGGCTAGGCTTTTAGTTCCTTGGAGCTAAGGTAGCCGGGTAAGGCCTCGAATGCAAGAATTGGAAGTTTTGTTGTTTCAGCTTTTAATGAAGAGAAAGTGTGACCCGTTAATGATTTCTATGTTTTTAGTTAACTTAAAACGCGTTCAATTCACCTGGGCCAACACTTGGTAAGGCAAGTGGTCTCCGTCCATGGAGATGCACTAGTTTATCTCTTGCGAGCCTTTGGGAGGTGACTTGAAGGTAGGATTTTCTAGAATTGCCAACACTTGGTAAGCTTTTGGACTCTAAGGAGACATCCATTAGTTATCTCTTACGAGCTTGAGAAGGGAAGTCCAAGGTTAATGATCACCTTGAATGGTGAATGCTAGGTGAGAGGCACGAGCCATTGCAAGTTGCATCAGTGAGAGGAAATTAGTGCTGAAATCCATTAAAGGGAAGCATCTGTACAACACCGGTTAGAGAATTAACTATATGTTAATTCTCTAATGCGAGGAAAAGATTCAAGTGACCGGAGCTCTGTTTTTGCATGAGGAGCCTGACCCCAGTGATCCTAAAACTCCAAGGAATGCTTTTCTTCATAAGTAATTCCCATTACTTTCTTTTTAGTTAGCTTAAAACAAATCCTTTTTCAACCAAAGTTAATGTTTTCTTCTTAAGCTAACCTTGAAATGAAAAAGCACCAATTCAGCTTTGAATTGGTATCAGTTGTAAGTTGAAAACCCTTCCCATTGAACGATCCTAGAGCCACTATGCTATATTAGCTAAGGCTATCCTAGTGCATGGTGATATAGGTTATAAATTTTGTTGATTACTCCCGTTTGAGGTCCAAACTCATGATACACCAATTGGGAACGAATCAATTCGTATCTAGGAAAAATGAGATGCCTCTAACAAATATTTTAGAAATAGAATTGTTTAATGTATGGGGTATTGATTTTATGGGTCCTTTTCCATCCTCTTATGCTAATCATTTCATTTTGGTTGTTGTAGATTACGTTTCCAAATAGGTTGAAGTTGAGGCGCTGTAGACCAATGATGCTAAGGTGGTGGTTAAATTTATTAAGAAGAACATTTTTGTAAGATTTGGTACAGCAAGAGCTATCATAAGTGGTGGGGGATCTCATTTTTGTAATAGTCAATTTGAGTCACTATTGGGTAAATATGGAGTAAAACATCGTATAGCTACTCCTTATCATTCGCAAACAAGTGGTCAAGTTGAGGTATTTAATCGTGAGCTCAAGCGAATTCTGAAGAAAACTGTTAATTCTTCTAGGAGGGATTGGTCAAGTAAGTTGGATGACGCTTTATGGGCTTATAGAATGGCATTCAAGACAACTATTGGGATGTGATAACCCGACTCTTGGTAGCTTGGCATGTAAGGGTATCAACAAAATTTATACCTAAGGTCCTTACACTAAAGTAGCAAAGCTACTATAGCATAGTGGCTCTAGGATCGAACACTGGGAAGGGTTTTTACTTTAACTGGTGAAGTTCGGAGGATGGAGTGAACTTTTCTTAATAAAAATTAGGTTAAGATGAAAACATAAAAAGATAAAGGTGTTGTAAACTAAACTAACTTGAAAATAGGTTAAAAGATGGAGAAAGAAGTTTCTCAAAGCTTTGGATAGCCATGCTTAACTCACTGTGTAAAAATGGAGATTTTGGGACTTTTCACCTCGAGTTGGGGAAGCAACTAAGGTGATGCTTACTTCCCGAACCGGTATGAGTTTAACAACTGAGTTTTAGTCCTTGAAAACTTACAAAAAGGGTAGCTGAACCTCATAAATGCCCTTTTAATGATATAGGTCATCTCCTCGACTTGCAATACAATGGCTCGTAGGAGATAACTAATGAACGTCAGTGGATCTAACAATAAGAATCCACTGAGACCAAAAGGTTATCAAGTATTGGCCATTCAAAGCAAGTCAGAGGGATTAAAAGCTTTACTTTGAATGAAAACATTTATGACGCTCAGCTACTTACATTCATGGCTTGGAAATCTCCATCCTGACACGGGAGCTTCACATGGCATCCATTACTTCAAGAAACTAAAAGGTTTTAGCCTCTCATCCTTGGGGATTTCATCCTCCAAGGGTGTTTGGCTACTAAGAAAATTAGAAAGAAAAGAGAAAAGAAGCTTCTGAACAAAAGTGCTCTTATAACTTATAAAGTTACAGGTTACAAGATTCGATGATGCGTGTCTGAGGCTCTTCACCTCTATTTAAAGACAATAACAAGCTAAATTACAAGAGCTATTACAAAAGCAACCTATTCATTGGTTGATTACAAGGGTAAAATAGGTATTTACAAAGCTAAAAGCCAAGCAAAATATCTTGGAGAACCGGCAGTGGAATAACATCAACAACGTCTCAAAACAGGGGATTCAAAGGAATTTCGCAATGTGCCTAAATCCACCTTGCGAAATTTTCGCAAGGTGGGTCTTCATGGTGCGAAATGGCAAAATTTCGCACCATGAAGAAAATCTCCTTGCGAAATTGGTCATTTGACATGATGCAGTTGTCTTCCGAAGGCCATATCTTCCTCATTTCAGCTCCAAATCATACACGGTTTGAAGCGTTGGATTCTTGACTTCCTAAGCTTTCAAATGGTATATAGCATGCAAAAAATAGACTTCGGAAAGTGCTTCAAAAGTGCGAAAGAATACTGAAGCTGTTTTCTTCACTCTGTTTTCCTCTTCTCCATTGCTTGTGCTCGTGTTTCCACTTGAAATTCAAGCCTATAATTGTCCAAAATCCTTGCTTAACTCGCCCAAATAGCTCCTCCATCAATTGGCATGCTTGAATTGGTTCATAAGCTAATAAAAACATGTAAACTTGCCACAAAATGGTTAAAACCAATTACTAAGGACCTTAATGAATTAATTGGGTTAAATGAATATGATTACTACTTAAAGGTGCTTAAAACCATTATAATTAGATCTACAAAGTAGCACTTTTTGGTAGTAATCAGGATGTCTCCATATCAATTGGTTTATGGCAAATCGTGTCATCTTTCGGTTGAGTTAGAGCATAAATCATTTTGGGTTGTTAAACTTTTTAATTTTGACTTATGAACTGTAGGGGAGAAGAGATTGTTACAATTAAATGAGATGGAAGAGTTCCGTAATAATGCTTGTGAGAATGCTAAGATTTATAAGGATAAGGCAAAAAGATGGCATGATAAGCATATTCAGAAGCGCGATTTTGAAGTTGGTCAACAAGTTCTTCTTTTCAACTCAAGTCTCAAGCTTTTTTCGGGTAAATTAAGATCGCGATGGTCTGGTCCGTTCATAGTTAACAAGGTTTTACCATCTGGAGCAATAGAAGTTCATCATCCATCAAAGGGAACTTTTATAGTGAATGGGCAACGATTGAAGCACTATTTGGGAGGAAATTTTAGCACCAAACAGGTGTCTATTGTGCTTTCAATTCCGAAGTAAAAGAGTGGAAAAAGTCTAGCTAACGACTTAAATTTTAGCGCTTTTCGGGAGGCAACCAAATTTACTTTCAGCAATTTTTATTTTCGAATCTTGAATTATTTTTAGTTGTTAGGATTTTTATTATTTTTAAAATTTTTTTTTCAAAGTTAATTTAGTTAGTGAATTTTTAGAGATAATTGTTTGGTAGTTTAGGATTAATTTTTATTTTTTTTATTTTTAACTACTTTTCCTTATTTTCAAGAGAAAAAAGGGCTTTTTACATACCCAGTAAAAAAAGCCGCGGCGGGAGGCATTGAGTGTCGTGGCTGACTCCTCAAATGCAGCTCATAAGAGGACCCGAGGCTAAACCGTCACGGCTGGTAAGGCTTACGCCGCAGCAGTCACCCTCAATTGAATTTCTCTTGTAAAAATTAAGGCTTCGCGCCATGGCGAAAAGACTTGAGCGTCGCTACGCGATAAGTTTTAGAGATTTGGCTAGATTAAAGCTTCATTTGGTGTAATTTTGGAAGGGAAATCACAGATCCAGTCCGTCTTCTTGTTGGGTCACGATTTGGGGACACTACTAAATGAGAAAGGAGCGATTTTTTGATGTGCCCCAAAAATTCATCAAAAAGGGAGTTTTTTCTTTTCCTTACTTTTCCTTACTTTATTTTCTTTTGTTCATTGAGGGCAATGAAAGTAATTAAGTTTGGGGGGAACGATTAATTTCTTCTGGGTTTAGCTAAGTTCAGTTAAAAATGTTTTTTTCGAAACTTCGTGAGTTTTGAGCATTATTTTTCGAGTTGATTCATAAAGTCAATGATAATATCTTGATTTCTATGATGCGTGGTTATTGAGATGGAATTTGATATTACTTAGATTTTGAGGATAATTTGGATGTTTGTTCTATTTGGATTTGAGATTCGATGTTGGTCTAGTATGGTGATTTTGATAACGATCATGTTTTGCATGCTAAGAGACATTTTATTTAGACAATTTTGGATGATTAGAGATCTCAACAAATTTTAGAACTTGGCTGATTGTTACTCAAGGCGAAATCTTAGATTTTTCATGTTACTTAAGAGATGATTTAGGCCATTTTTGGACCGTTTGAGCTTTTCTTACCTTACTTAGAATATTTTATCCGCTAGTTACCTATTTGAGCCTTTTTATATAATTTTAGCCTTATTTTTCTTTCTTTAAGCCTATCTTCCTACCTATTTTAAGCCTAAACACTTATCCTTACCCTTGATGAGAACATTTACATGTTTGTTATTTATGCTATTTGAGAGCAAAAATATCTTATTGAGGAAATGATGGAAATGTGTATTGTTAACCCAGTTATAATAGAGAAATAAGTTTGGGGTTTTTGAAGAATAAAAGGAAGAGTGTTGATTCGTGCCCAATTGGTGTCTCAGCTGATTCGTGTCCAGCTGGTGCTCCTTGATTGAGGGAGTAATCAACAAAATTTATAACCTATTACACCATATACTAGGGTAGCAAAGACAAAGCTACTATAGCATAGTGGCTCTAGGATCGTTCACTGGGAAGGATTAGCAAATTATCAATGATACCAATTCAAAGTGAATTGGTATTGTTTCATTTCAAGGTTAGCTCAAGAAATAAAATACAAACTTTGATTGGCAAAGATTTAGATTTAAACTAACTATAAAACAAGTAATGGGAATAACTTAGGAGGAAAAACATTCCTTGGAGGGTCAGGTTCACTAGGGTGGTTCCTCATGCAAAAGACATAGCTCTGGTCAGATGGTTCATTTCCTCGCATGAGAGAATCAACATATAGTCAATTCTCTAACCGGTGTTGTACAGATACATCCTTTAATTGGATTTCAGCTTTAATTCCCTCTCACTGATACAACTTGCAATGGTTCATGCCTCTCACGAGCACTTACCATTCAAGATGATCTTTAACCTTGAACTTTCCTTCAAAAGCTCGTAAGAGATAACTAATGGATGTCTCCTTGGAGTCCAAAAGCTTACCAAGTGTTGGCAATTCCAGAAAACCCTACCTTAAAGTCACCTCCCAGAGGCTCGCAAGGGGTAAACTAGTGCATCTCCTTGGTTGGAGATCACTTGCCTTACCAAGTGTTGGCCCAGGTGACTCTAAGGTGTTTTAAGTTAACTAAAAACATAGAAATCACTAAAGGATTTCACTTCCTCTTCATTAATGGCTGAAACCACAAAGCTTTGCATTCTTGCACTTGGAACCTTCCCTAACAACCTTAGCTCCAAGGAACTAAAGGTTTAGTTACTCATTCTCTGGGGAAAATTCCTCAGAGAGTTCATAACTTAGAAAAAGATGAAAAATACAAAGTGAGAAGGTAAGGCAAAACAAAGGGCCTGAACTTTACTTGCTTTCTAAACTTTTACAAAAAGGGTTCCTCTCTGAGAACAGGCTCTCGAGGGGTATTTATATGAACATAATATAAAACTAATTATTACACGGATATTTTCTCTTTTTACTAACTTAAAAGCTAAGGAATCTTGTAATTGGTGGCTTACAAGGAGTATTTTGGGATTTAGACAACAAAAATCTGATGGAAAATATCTCCCAAAGTCGGTAGCAAACATCAGGAAGCACTATGGACCATTTCGCAAGAGAAAATGATGTCTGCGAGATTTCGCAGACACTCAAAAAGGGCTGCGAAATCACTTCGCAACAAAAGGCTATTCTCGCAGGGCTGCGAAGTTGGCTTCCATCTTGAGGTTCTCAGCTTCCAACTTGTCGCATATATCGGGCAACTTCAGGAGGAAATCCACCACACTGTACAAAAAGGCTGCGAAATCACTTAGCAACAAAAGGGTGATTTCGCAACACTTTGCAAAATACTTCCTTCAGCTTAGAGTGATTGACTTGCAATGGCTGTAACTTCTTCGTTTCAACTCTGAATTGTGCACCGTTTGAAGCATTGGATTGTTGACTTCCTGATATTTGAAATGGTATATAGCATGTATCAATTGGACTTCAGAAAGTGCTCCAAAAGTGGCTGCCACGACTGTCATCAAGAATATGCTTCATGGCAGATTCTCTTTACTTTTTCTCTTTGCATTCCGGATCAACTCTTGGAAAGGGCTTCAAAGCTTTAGTTCTTCATGTTTCTGAGCTTCCAATTGCTTTGCCCAAGATTCCAAAGAACTCTCCTCAATCTTGGATTGCTTTGGTGATCAAATTACTAACAAAAACACCAAAACTAACACAAAGTGATTAAAATTGATTGCAAGGGTCCTTATCATGCCAATTGAGTTAAAAGGCCAAAACTACTACACAAAAGTGTTTAAAAGGATTAATTACAAGCTATCAAATAGTACTTTTTGAGTAGTAATCACTTCCCCCAACCGACATATTGCTAGTCCCTTAGCAATAAAGGAGAGAAAAAAAAAAAACTATAATTTACAACATCATGCTGATCAAAAAAATAATTTTCAAGTGGCATGATGATCTAACTCTCACATGGAACATTAAAGAAATACAAACCCAAATTTCAACAAGAGTTATAACAAACTATGCTAAACACTGTCAACCAAGGGAATGCATTATGCAAACTGAAGTTTTAAAATCATTTCCACTTTCAAAGAACCAAACTTTATTCTTTCTCAAAAATCTATGTGTATTGGTTCCTTAGCTTCCGAAAATAATATGTTAAACTAATCTCTCCCCCCAACCTATCTCTTTTCAACACTTAGCAAACTGACCAAAATCAATAAGAAAAGAACACACTTTCTTTTTTTTTTTCTTTTTTTTTTCTTTTTTTTTTTTTTAAGAGGCTTAATGGGGTACTCTTTCTGAATTGTCCATGTAACGGGGGTCCATCGATGACTCCCAACCAATTAAGGTTTAGGGCATCAAGCTTTAAGGATCTTTCAACCACTAACTCCTCGGATTTTTCCCCGGACTTTTGAGAATGAATTTTTAATACCCATGCACCTACCATATGCTAACTCCACCTATCCACCCTTGTAACGAGCATTGAGGCCGGTGACTCCCAACCAATTAAGGCTTAGGGCACCAGGCTTTAAAGATTTTCACCATATACCCCTCAGACCTTGCTTGGGTTTCAAGGCAAGGAAACAAAATTTTTTTTTTTTTTTTTTTTTATTTCAAAGGCTCATTGGCCTTTTATAAGGTGTCTCAACTTTATCAACTGAGGTCAAAGGTACCAAGTCCCAAAATTTTTCTAAGTTAAGAGGGAAATAGTTTTTCATCTTATAATCGGAATCTATTGTGCACAGTGTGTGAATAGGTTAAAGTGGAAGAACTAAATTTGATTTCAATAGAAGCTTCAACAATTGAACCACTTTAGTAAGCATAATCCATACTCTAAGTCAAGTGAAAAGCAACAGTTCAATTTCTCCTCTTTTAATTTGAAAATTTTTTCCTCAAAATCCACGGAGAATAGAATAAAAAGAGTAAAAAGCAAAAACTACAACTGATTACCAACCTAATTGTATTACCAAAAAGATTTAGCATACTTCCTTCAACTTATCATACTTCCTTCCTTTCTCATTTCTCCCCCCCCCCCCCCCCCCAACTGAACTGAGCATTGTCCTCAATGTGTCATGGGTGATTGCAATTAAAGGGAGGAAGTGGTACCTCCTGAGTGATATCAATTTCGAATACTGATTGGAGAAACCACATGTTTAAAAAAGAATAAAAGCTGTGAGAAAAGGAAATAAGAATAAATTAATGCTAAATGTTAACAAAAAATATTAGACTTGTATTACTTTGAATCCATTTGAGTACAATGAAAAAGAAGGCAATACAAGCAATCCCATATATGGTACCAAAATAATGGGATTTCTTAAAAACTAAAAAACGAAATACATAAAAGACATATGCAATAGATATATATAATGATCTGATGAGTGGGTGGTGCTGGGGCTAGGCAGATGGGTCTGCCTCTTCAGTAGTTGCTCCAGATGGGGCCTGAGGCTCTGTGAGATGAGAGTGTGGCACTGCTGTGGTAGAGGTGGAGGGCTCAGCAGCTGGTGGCAGATCAAAATGATGCTGGAGCTGCCTTAAGATGGCAGTGTGCTGAGCCTGGGTGGCCAACATCTGCTCTTGGCATGCTCGAATGGCTGCCATCTCATGAGCAAGGCTGCTCTGAGATGCTGTGAGGGTCTCCAATGAACGACATAACTCTCTGTATTCAGAAATGGGAATGGCCATCCTTGGTTCAGCTGAAGTGGATGGCTGAGATGAAGCTGGAGTAACTGGTGGAGCTCTGGGAATGGCAGGAGCAGCAATAGGTATACCCTCAGGTATGTGTCGTGGGGATGCTCTCCTAGCAGCTGGCTGTGGGCGCTCTGGCTGGTCAACTCTATAGGCTGTCATGTTGTTCCATTTGTCGAGAGTAAATAGCTCTCGGCAAATGCGCTTGCCCTCCAACTGAGGATCAGAAGGATACCCCAGGTGCTCCAGAATTTGGCACAGCAGCCTTGGAAAGAGAAGAGGAATGGCATCAGCTCTCTGCAGCTTCTTTTTATGCACCTTCTCTTCGAAATAGAGAAGGGCAGCCATAATCAGATGGTGAGGGCCAAAGAAATAACCCTCAGAAATTTTGAAAAGAGCCTCCAAAAGAACTCCTCTCCTTTGAGTCCAATGCTGCAGTGGGTAGAGATTATGACGCAAAAATGCATCAATAAGAAACATGATTGGAGGAAGCTCCCCCCTCAACAGATGTGGTCGTGTGGAGGCTCCTCTGGATAGGATATGCACCATTTCCAGCTCAGTGGGACTGGTCCACACTCTAAAATCATCAAAATGGCTCGGCTCGTAGGGTATTTGCAAGGCCTCAGCTATATGGCGAGCTCCCAATATGCCATGCCTCCCATCAATGGTAAAATTAATTAAAGTAGGATCCCTTACCTGTTTAGTGGTCATGGACTGATAAAAATCCATAGCTACTCTTGGGTAGAAAAAGTCTCTTGAAGTTAGCAAGTGCTCCATGTGGTATCTTCGCAGCAGGCGGAATGACTGTGCAAGCTTCGGCCGCAATTGGAATGTGGCTGTGTCAAAGCACAGCTCGGAGTGGAATGGCCGAGCTCTACAGTCCAAATTCCCCTCAATTAGAGACTGAGTCAGCATCGGCCGCCTGATTACTGCTTCAGGGACTAACTCAGATGGATTTTGGGGCTCGGGAATTGGCGGCTGAGGCTCCTCAGGCTCTGCTGGCGGAGCCGGAGATGGCACCGAAGATGGAACTGGAGATGGAACTGGCGAGGGTTCTGGGGACTGCTCCGTTAAATCCATGGGCTCTGAGCTTTCAATCCTGGCTCTCTTTTGCAGTGGCCGACCCCCTGACCTAGTAAGATAACGCCTCACCGGAGGCTTTAGCGACGCGGGCTTCACCGGAGGAGAAACTGCTTTTGGCCGTGGAGGCTCAGAGATGGGATCTGGAACGGGCTCCACTCGCGGGACTTTCTTGCGGCTTGAAGGAGAGGAAGACTTGGCCCCTCTGGTTCGCGCCATTTTGGGTTGCCGAAATTTGGCCGAAATTGATGACCGGAGAAGATGAACGGAGGTTTGTGCGGTGTCGGGCTCGAGGAAGGAGATGAACAGTCTACGAGAATGGCGCGCTCTATTTTTGAAACCCTTTCGTAGCTCAAATGACCGGTATATATAAAAATAACGGAATATTAAGGGTCAATTTGAGTTTCGTAGAAAAAAGCCAATTTCGAAGCAAAAAGTCATTTTCGCAGCCACTTCGCAATCCGTTTTGTAGCTGCGAATTGAGTGTCACTGTGCTGCGAAGTGGCACACGTGTGCCAAAATCGCTTTCGCAATTGCGAAATACCCTGCGGAATGGAACTTTGGTTGCGAAATCAGGGATTTTCACGCTTTATCGCTTCGCAGCCGTTTCGCAGCTGCGAAATGGGGGCTCCTGTGCTGCGAAGTGGCACTCGTGTGCCAAACTTGGGTTCGCAGCTTCGAAAATTTTTGCAGAGGAGAAAATGGAGCTGCGAAATGATTTCGAAACGGATGGCCACTTCCGCAGAGATATGTTGATTTCGCAGCAACTTCGTTTAGGCTGCGAAAAGGTTTCGCAGCAAGGTGCTGATTTCGCAGAGGCTGCGAAATCTCGCAGAGCCCTGTTTTTGCTCTGTTTTTACTCTGTTTTTGCGCCGATTTCGCTCCGATTGACTTCCTTTCAATTTCTATGGATTTTCTTCCACCTGCGATCATTCAATAAGATTAAAATCACATATAAAAACATAATTTTAAGATCAAAAGTATGGAAAAAACTTTGAAATTTACAAAATTTACAAAAATTTTGGACTGTGGTAAAACCACGTCCACCAAACCCTTATTTGCTTAGGCTTTTTGTGGCTTAAGGAGGTTGATTTCCTCCTTTTCTGGTTTGAATGGCTCCAAGAATGGCTTGAGACGATATCCATTGACTTTAAAGGTGTCTTTGCCATTGGAATTCAATAATTCCACCACTCCATTGATATATACTTGGTGAATAATGAACGGGCCTATCCACCTTGACCTGAGCTTCCCAGGAAAGATATGGAATCTTGTGTCATACAGTAAAACTCTTTGTCCTTTCTGAAATTCCTTGTTGGAGATTAGTTGATCATGCCACTTCTTCATCCTCTGTTTTGCAACTTTGGAATTGATATAAGCATCATTTCTTAATTCCTCCATCTCATTAAGGCCTAGATATCTCTTTTCTCCGGCTCTGATCAAGTCCATGTTCAGCTTCTTGATTGCCCACCAAGCTTTGTATTCAACTTCCACAGGGAGATGGCATGCTTTGCCATAGACAAGACGATAGGGAGACATGCCAAGAATAGTCTTATAAGTTGTTCTATATGCCCATAATGAATCATGAAGCCTAATAGACCAATCTTTTCTGCTGGAATTCACCACTTTCATCAATATGTTCTTTATTTCCTTGTTAGCTAGCTCAACTTGCCCGGAAGTCTGAGGATGATAAGGTGTGGCTACCTTATGCTTCACTCCATACTTGGATAATAGAGCTTCAAAAGGTTTGTTGCAAAAATGAGCACCTCCATCACTGATTATGGCTTTGGGCACCCCAAATCTCGAGAAAATGTTCTCTTTAAGAAACTTGAGAACCACCCTGTGATCATTTTGTTTATAGGGGATTGCCTCAACCCATTTAGAAACATAATCCACCCCCACCAAGTTATAAGAATTACCAAAAGACATTGGGAAAGGTCCCATGAAGTCAATGCCCCATACATCAAATAGCTCAACTATTAGAATGGGGTTCATAGGCATTTGATTTCTTTTTGTTAGCTATCCTATCCTCTGGCATCTATCACAACTCCTACACATGATGTGGGCATCTTTGAAAAGAGATGTCCAAGTAAACCTTGATTGCAACACCTTCATGGTTGTTTTCTGAGAGGCAAAGTGGCCTCCACATGCATTCTCATGACAATGGTTTAGAATCCCTTGCTGCTCATCTTCAGGTACACACTTCCTTATGATCTGGTCTGCACAATACTTGAAAAGAAAGGGCTCTTCCCAATAATAAGCATGAATTTTTGCAAAGAAGTGCTTCCTGTCCTGTGCATTCTACTCACTTGGAATTTCACCAGTTACTAAATAATTAGCAATATGAGCATACCAAGGAGTTTTCACTAGGAACATGAGTGATTCTTCAGGAAAATCATCATTAATAGGCAAGGGATGGGAATTATGTGCTATAACTAACCTTGAAAGGTGGTCAGCTACCACATTTTCCACTTCTTTCTTATCTTTGATTTGGAGATCGAATTCTTGTAACAAAAGAATCCATCTAATCAACCTTGCATTTGCATCTTGCTTTGTCAATAAATACTTCAAGGCTGAATGATCCGTGAAGACAATGATGAAAGACCCCACTAAATAAGCACGAAATTTGTCCAAAGCAAATACCACAGCTAACAATTCTTTCTCTGTAGTTGTGTACTTCCTTTGAGCTTCATTCAGTGTTTTGCTTGCATAGTAGATCACATAGGGCTTCCCATCTTCTCTTTGGCCAAGCACAGCTCCTATAGCAAAGTCACTGGCGTCACACATCAGTTCAAAGGGTAATTGCCAGTTAGGGGCCCTCACTATTGGAGTTGTTGTTAAAAATTTCTTCAGTTGATTAAAGCTGTTTTGACACCTTTCATCCCATATAAACTTAGCATCCTTAGCTAACAGCTCACAAAGAGGTTTTGAAAGACTTGAAAAACCTTTTATAAACCTCCTATAGAACCCTGCATGGCCAAGGAACTGCCTTACTCCTTTTACATTTGTTGGGGATGGTAATTTGACAATAAGCTCCACCTTTGATTTATCAACTTCAATGCCTTTTTCAGAGATGATATGGCCAAGGACAATTCCTTGACGTACCATAAAATGACATTTCTCCCAGTTGAGCACCAGGTCTTTTTCAATGCATCTGTGAAGAACCGCTTCCAAATTGACTAAGCATTCCTCAAATGTACCTCCATATACGGTGATGTCATCCATGAAAACCTCCATAATCCGCTCCACCATATCACTGAAAATACTCAACATACATCTTTGAAATGTAGCAGGTGCATTGCATAAACCAAAAGGCATTCTTCTGTAAGCATATGTTCCAAATGGACATGTAAAAGTGGTCTTTTCCTGATCTACCACATCAATTTCGATCTGAAAATACCCTGAATACCCGTCCAAGAAGCAATAGAACGGATGTCCAGAGACTCTCTCCAGCACTTGGTCAATAAATGGTAATGGAAAATGATCTTTCCTGGTTACAACATTCAACTTTCTATAATCAATACACACCCTCCAACCTAAAGTGAGGCGTGTAGTAATTTCTTCCCCTTTTTCATTCTGAACCACTGTGATCCCTGACTTCTTTGGTACCACTTGAGTAGGACTTACCCAAGGGCTATCAGATATAGGGTAAATAATACCTGCTTGAAGTAGCTTCAGCACCTCAGCTCGCACCACCTCTTGTAAATGAGGATTCAATCTCCTTTGAAGTTGACGAATTGGCTTTGCTTCCTCCTCCATATATATATGATGAGTACAAACTAAAGGACTAATGCCTTTCAAGTCAGATATTTGCCATCCTATTGCCTTCTTACACCTCTTGAGAACTTCCATTAAACAATTCTCTTGATGACTGGTCAGAGATGAAGATATCACAACAGGACATTGATTATTTTCCTCAAGATATGTATATTTCATCTCCACAGGTAAAGGCTTCAAATTGAGTTTTGGAGTCTCTTTTTCAGCAGCTGCCTCTTCTTCTTTATTGAACAAAGGTAGAATCTCTTCTATCCTTCTCTAACTTTGTAGAGTAGCAAGCACATTAGGAGGTTCAGACAAACCTTCCTCAAAATCCACAAGACTTTCATTCAGCTTGTCCTGCATATTCTGATTACAGTGCTCCTCCACCAGAGTGTCAACAATGCACATCTCTTTTGGACCCTCTTCTTCTTTCGGAGTGGTTTGCTTTTTAGACATATAGAAGATATTGAGATCAAGTGTCATGTTGCCGAAAGTGAGTTGCATCAACCCATTCCTGCAGTTGATGATTGCATTTGAGGTAGCAAGAAATGGCCTTCCAAGGATGATAGGAACTAAATTAGCTTCCTTTACAGTAGGATCTGTATCAAGAACAATAAAATCTACCGGATAGTAGAAATTATCAACTTGAACCACGACATCCTCAATTACCCCCCTTGGAATTTTTACTGATCTATCTGCTAGAGATAAAGTGATTGTTGTTGGCTTCAACTCTCCAAGTCCCAATTGCTTGTAGACGGAATATGGAAGCAAATTCACACTTGCTCCCAAGTCTAACAAAGCTTTCTCCACTACCTTTCCTCCAATCATGACTGAAATGGTAGGACTTCCCGGGTCTTTGTACTTCAAAGGAGACTTACATTGTAAGATTGCACTTACTTGCTCAGTCAAGAAGGCTTTCTTGTTTACAGTCAACCCTCTTTTCATAGTACATAAGTCCTTTAGGAATTTTGCATACGTTGGAACTTGTTTAATCATATCCAGCAGTGGGATATTTACTTTCACTTGTCTCAATACTTCAAGGATTTCAGCTGCATTTCTAATCCCCTTTTTCCCATGCAATGTTTGAGGAAAAGGTGGAGAAGTTGATTTCTTCGGCATTCCTTCCTTCAGAAGTTCCTTCTCTGGAATTGCATTCATTGTTGAATCAGAGACCTTCTTTTCTTCACTGATCTCACTTTCTTTTTCTTCCATCTGTTCCCCTTTCTTTGTCTCTTCTTCTTTCTCAACATGTGGCTTGGGTGTTGGCTTCTCAATTTTTTTACCACTCCTTAGAGTGATCAAGGCTTTGACATCTTTCATCTGTGATGATTCTCCCTCTTGGCTTTCCACTTCATGAACACCCTTGGGGTTTTGGTGGGGTTGAGAAGGAAATCTTCCCTTTTCTTGCACTGTGTTCAAATTTATGAGCCTTGAAATTGAGTATTGGATATTATCAAACTTTTGGGCTATATCATTTTGCATTCCATCCATCCTTTTATTCAAAGTACTCTCCACTCTATCAATTCTTTGATTGATTTGAGCATTGATGGCTTCTTGGTTTCCAACAAAATCTCTCACTACCTTGCTGAGATTTGCTATTGCTTGTTCAAGACTTGAAGATTGTTGAGATGGTGGACCCGGCTGTTGGTACTGAGTTGCTCTGGCCTTCCATGAGAAATTTGGATGATTCCTCCAACTTGAGTTGTAAGTATTTCCATACGGCGCATTGTTATTGGACTTGAATTGTCCAACAACATTTGTTTGATCTCTAAACCTTTCCCTTTCAGCTGAAATTGCAGGGCATTCCTCCACCAAATGTTCATATGATTGACAATTGGGACACAGCTTCACTTGCAATGGTGCTTCAGCAACAGCTTGCACTTCATGTATTCTTTTCAGCTCCAGCTCCTCCAACTTCTTGTCATAGTTGCCAACTTTGCTTTCATATCATCATCTTCTTTCAAGGTGTACATTCCAGCTTTTGAAAGCACCAAGTTGAGATTTCATCTTTCCCACTTCTCCTTTGGTTGGTTCATTCCATCCCCTTGAAACATCAGCTACATAGCTCAAGAAATCCATAGCTTCCTCTGGATTTTTGCTCATGAAATCTCCTCCACACATTGTCTCGAGGAGTTGCTTCATTGAAGAGGACATCCCATCATAAAAATAGCTCACCAATAGCCAAGTATCAAAGCCATGGTGAGGGCAAGCATTTATAGCTTCCATGTATCTTTCCCAACACTCATAGAATTTCTCATTCTCTTTAGCTGAGAAATTTGAAATTTGCCTTTTCAAGCCATTTGTTCTATGAGTGGGAAAAAATTTCTTGAGGAATTCAGCTTGTAAGTCAGTCCAAGTGCGGATACTCCTTGGCCTTAAAGAATTAAGCCAAATTTTGGCCTTATCCTTTAAAGTAAAAGGAAATAACTTAAGCCTCATCAAATCAATTGAAGCTCCTCCCTCTTGGAATGTATTACAAACATCTTCAAATTCCTTGATGTGTGCGTAGGGATTTTCACTTTCCATCCCATGGAAAGTTGGTAGAAGTGGCACAAGATACGGTCTGATCACTAGCTGCTCTGTAGGGGGCACTATACATGATGGTGCACTCATACGAGGTGGATGCATACGGTCCCTCATTGATCTGAATTCATTGAGATTGTCTTGACGACCTTGGTGACTATGCTGATCTTGAGGTGTAGCTTCCATGATATTCAAGCTCAATTCGAATTCCTTGTTATGAGGTGTATCACACTTAACAAGTCTTCCTCCACTATCTCGTATCCACTTTGGCATACACAACTAGTATCTATCTGTTACTTAAATGAAAATAAAGGATAACAAAAGGAAATAGGGCTACAACCACAAAATTAAACTAAGCTGAATTTAAAAGATAAACTTGGATTATGAATAAATAAAGAAAGAATGAGAATTAGTAAAGTGAAAGAAACGTTACCAACTTGTGATGAAACATCACAAGTGCTCTAAAATGGTATCACTATAGACTTGACACCTTCCCCGGCAACGGCGCCATTTGATTCATGCCCAATTGGTGTCTCAGCTGATTCGTGTCCAGCTGGTGCTCCTTGATTGAGGGAGTAATCAACAAAATTTATAACCTATTACACCATATACTAGGGTAGCAAAGACAAAGCTACTATAGCATAGTGGCTCTAGGATCGTTCATTGGGAAGGATTAGCAAATTATCAATGATACCAATTCAAAGTGAATTGGTATTGTTTCATTTCAAGGTTAGCTCAAGAAATAAAATACAAACTTTGATTGGCAAAGATTTAGATTTAAACTAACTATAAAACAAGTAATGGGAATAACTTAGGAGGAAAAACATTCCTTTGAGGGTCAGGTTCACTAGGGTGGTTCCTCATGCAAAAGACATAGCTCTGGTCAGATGGTTCATTTTCTCGCGCGAGAGAATCAACATATAGTCAATTCTCTAACCGGTGTTGTACAGATACATCCTTTAATTGGATTTCAGCTTTAATTCCCTCTCACTGATACAACTTGCAATGGTTCATGCCTCTCACGAGCACTTACCATTCAAGATGATCTTTAACCTTGGACTTTCCTTCAAAAGCTCGCAAGAGATAACTAATGGATGTCTCCTTGGAGTCCAAAAGCTTACCAAGTGTTGGCAATTCCAGAAAATCCTACCTTAAAGTCACCTCCCAGAGGCTCGCAAGGGGTAAACTAGTGCATCTCCTTGGTTGGAGATCACTTGCCTTACCAAGTGTTGGCCCAGGTGACTCTAAGGTGTTTTAAGTTAACTAAAAACATAGAAATCACTAAAGGATTTCACTTCCTCTTCATTAATGGCTGAAACCACAAAGCTTTGCATTCTTGTACTTGGAACCTTCCCCGGCAACCTTAGCTCCAAGGAACTAAAGGTTTAGTTACTCATTCTCTGGGGAAAATTCCTCAGAGAGTTCATAACTTAGAAAAAGATGAAAAATACAAAGTGAGAAGGTAAGGCAAAACAAAGGGCCTGAACTTTACTTGCTTTCTAAACTTTTACAAAAAGGGTTCCTCTCTGAGAACAGGCTCTCGAGGGGTATTTATATGAACATAATATAAAACTAATTATTACATGGATATTTTCTCTTTTTACTAACTTAAAAGCTAAGGAATCTTGTAATTGGTGGCTTACAAGGAGTATTTTGGGATTTAGACAACAAAAATCTAATGGAAAATATCTCCCAAAGTCGGTAGCAAACATCGGGAAGCACTACGGACCATTTCGCAAGAGAAAATGATGTCTGCGAGATTTCGCAGACACTCAAAAAGGGCTGCGAAATCACTTCGCAACAAAAGGCTATTCTCGCAGGGCTGCGAAGTTGGCTTCCATCTTGAGGTTCTCAGCTTCCAACTTGTCGCATATATCGGGCAACTTCAGGAGGAAATCCACCACACTGTACAAAAAGGCTGCGAAATCACTTAGCAACAAAAGGGTGATTTCGCAACACTTTGCAAAATACTTCCTTCAGCTTAGAGTGATTGACTTGCAATGGCTGTAACTTCTTCGTTTCAACTCTGAATTGTGCACCGTTTGAAGCATTGGATTGTTGACTTCCTGATATTTGAAATGATATATAGCATGTATCAATTGGACTTCAGAAAGTGCTCCAAAAGTGGCTGCCACGACTGTCATCAAGAATATGCTTCATGGCAGATTCTCTTTACTTTTTCTCTTTGCATTCCGGATCAACTCTTGGAAAGGGCTTCAAAGCTTTAGTTCTTCATGTTTCTGAGCTTCCAATTGCTTTGCCCAAGATTCCAAAGAACTCTCCTCAATCTTGGATTGCTTTGGTGATCAAATTACTAACAAAAACACCAAAACTAACACAAAGTGATTAAAATTGATTGCAAGGGTCCTTATCATGCCAATTGAGTTAAAAGGCCAAAACTACTACTCAAAAGTGTTTAAAAGGATTAATTACAAGCTATCAAATAGCACTTTTTGAGTAGTAATCAAGTGTGCATAAAAAAAATAAAAATGGCATTAGGGTGAAATATGTGAAAAGTGCTTATGAGCATGAAAGAAAGAAAAAGTATGAAAAGTTTCAAGAAGATAGGAAGGGATGTTAATATTAAAAGCTCTTGAGTCTGTTACATTTTGTTCAATTGTGAATGTTCTCATTCTTTGAATTTATCCTTTCCATTCTTTGTGAGCCAACACCTTAGCCTAACATTACAAGCTTATTAAAGACCTTTTGATCCGAGGTAACATGATGAATATATATTAGTGGAGAGTAATAAGAAAGCCAAGCCTATGAGATTTGATATCATACATTACTTGTTAGAGGTCGACTTTGTCTATAATTGTTTTTATAAAATTATCTGGGTAGTAGAATTGATTGCTTGAAAGGTTGCTTACTTGGATTTTTCAGAAGATTAAAGGTTTGAATGGAATGAATGTCTGAGTAATCCTTCTAATTTTTGTAATGTTCGATAGATTCTTGACAACTTTGTGTTATTAGTAATTTTTGAGACAATATTATGAATTAAACTTGATGAATGAATTTGATTCTGGAAGTTTGAGAAGTTTTGAGTCTTGATTTAGTTTGTGATTTAATTGTTTTTAGGATAGTTTTAGGTTAGATTTTATTTTGTTTTTGCTCGAGGACTAGCAAAATGTTAAGTTTGGAGGAATTTGATAAGTCGATTTAGAGCGACTTATTATCCATGATTTAACTTGATATTTCATTAGTTTAAGAGAAATTTTATCTAAACAATCATTATTTTTATTGTTTTAGGTCTCAAATAGCCAAGAGTATGAAAAGGGAGCAATATAAGGCAAAATTGGAAGAAAAATATGAAGTTCGGCAAAAATGTGAAAACTGCCACGGCGGGAGCTCTCAAGTGCCATGGTGGCCTCTTACGTGACAATTTGCATAACTTACTTGAGAAGAAAACACTACTGCGAGAAGGACTTAAGTGCTGCGGCGTACGCATATGGAAAATCATAGTTGGGGACCCAAGACAAAACCACCGCGAGTGGAGGAGCTTGTCTACCGCGGCGCTAGAAGGAATTTCAGAAATCCTGGGAACCCGAGAATAGAGCGCCGCGACGGGAGACACTGAGCGCTTCGGCCCGTTATTTAAAATTTGAAAATTATTTGTCCTTATCTCATTCTGTTCAAATCTGAATTAGGTGAGACGTCAGTTTACGATACTGGGGCTATAAATAGACGAAAGTAGGGTTTATTTTGGGGATCTTGGAGACCTGGGAGAAGGAAGATCTTGAAGACCTAAGAGAAGAGAGAGCTTGGAGAACAAGAAGGGGATTTGCAGATTTTCTTCTATTTTTCTGGTTTATTCTTTCCTTTTCTTTATGATTGTAATTCAAGATGTTTGTTCTTCATCTTAAGATGAACTAATTTCCTTTGTCTAGGGCTGAGATGTAGCTCAATCACGATTTATGTTTTTGATTGGTTTAAATTAATTCTCTGTTTTGCATCAATTTATTTGTGTATCTATTATGAGCTTAATGCTCTCAATTCTTAAGGGCCCAAGTTTTGATTGATTTTATCATTTAGGTTGATAACGAGAGTTAGAATCTAAACTAGATCGATAGAATAGATTACGTTAGAATGAATGAATAGTAGAGATACATTACCATGTTCTAAGAGATTAATAGTTAAATCTATAATAATTCCATAAATCTTAATTACTCATTTAGACTTAAATTCACATAGAGATATGTTAAGTTAGTAATTTAAGGAGCAATTTGATATATTTTGAGAGAAAATATTGGTTGGCTTAGGGAATTAAGTCTCCAAATAAAGCATGACAGGAATTAGGTCAAGCAGATACTTAATTGTCACGGTCAATCAAATAGTACATGGTCTATGATAAAGATACGACAAGATAATGACATGACCAATTGTAGAAGTTCGCTTTACGTTGAAAAGGAAATTGAACTGTTATGACTAATCTGATAGGATACAGTCTATGATGGAGACCAGATAGGACAACGAAGTGACTGATCATACAGGTGTGATCTACACCAAAATAGGAACAAAACTGTCATCACCGATCGGACATGATGCGGTCTATCACGAAAAGTTGATAGGACAATGATGTGACTGATTGTACAAGTATGATTTATGCAGAAAATGATTCCTAACTGTCAAGACCAATCAAATAATGTGCGATCTATGATGAAGATAAGATAAGATAACGATGTGACTGATCATATAGGTTTGCTCTATGGTCTATGATGGAGTATGGTCTATGATTATAAAGGACAACACAAATGAAATTGAACTGTTATGACTGATCTGATAGGGTATGATCTATGGCAAAGACTAGATAGGACAATGATGTGACTTATTATACAGATACGATCTACGTCGAAATCAAAACTAAACTGTCATGGCCGATCAGATAAGATTCATTCAATCACGAAAACCAAATAGGACAATGATAGGGTACATATTAGACAATGTGTGGTTTATGATGAAGATGAGACAAGACAATGACATGGCTGATCGTATAGGTTTGCTTTACATAGAAAACGAAACTAAACTATCATGACTGATCTGATAGGGTATAGTCTATGACAAAGGATGTGGTCTAAGCCAAAATCAGAATTGAACAGTCAGGATCAATCAGAAAGGATGTGGTCTATCATGAAAAGCAAACAGGACAATGACATGACCGATCGTATAGGTGTGATCTCTGCATAATATGAGACAAGATTGTCAAGACCGATCAAACATTGTGCAATCTATGAAGAAGACGAGACAAAAAATAATGTGACAGATTGTACAAGTCCATTCTTTTCCAAAAACAAAATTGAATTATCATGATCGATTCAACTAGGTGATCTCAATGATGAAGTCTAGACAGGACTATAACGTAACTAATCATATAGGTGTAGTTTGCGCTAAAATCGAAACTAAATTATCACAATAAATTAGATAAAATGTGGTTTACCATGAAAACCATATAAGAGAATAAAGTGAGTGATCATACAAGTGTGATCAATGATGAAAATGGCACAAGACAATGATGTGACTGATCGTACAAGTGTGATATTCACATAATACAGTACTGATTTGTCAAGATCGATCAAATAATGTGCAGTCTATGAGGAAGATGAGATAGGACAACAACGTGACCAATCGTAGAGGTTCACTCATACAAGAAAAGGAAACTGAACTGTCATGAGAGATTCAACATGGTATGGTCTATGATGGAGAATAGACAAGACAACGACGTGACTGATCATATGGGTATAGTGTACACTGAAATCATAATTGAACTGCCATGACTGATCAGACATATTACAGTTTATCACAAAGAATAGACAAGACAATGACGTAATGGATCGTTTAGGTGTGATCTTCGTAAAATACGTAACTAGCAAGATTGATCAGATAGTGTGTAGTCTATGATGAAGACGAGACATGACAACAACATGACCAATCATAGAGGGAAAAGAAAATTGAACTGTCATGAGAGATTCAATAGGGTATGGTCTATGACAGAGACCAGATAGGACAACGACATGACTGATTGTATGGGTGCAGTGTACGTTGAAATCGAAATTGAACTATCATAACTTATCAAACATATTATAGTTAATCACGAAAATGAGATAGAACAGTGATGTGAAGGATTGTATAGGTGTGATCTTCGTAGAATACGATACCTAACTACGTCTGCTTTATGCCGAAAAATGAAAATGAACTTTTATAATTAATCCAACGGGTTACGACTTATGACGAATACTAGTAAATATAATGACGTAATGTATCGTAGAGTTGCGATCTACACCAAAATTGAAATTGAATTCTCATGACTGATCCAAAAGGATGTGGTCAATCATGAAAATCAAATAGGACAACAATGTGATTGATTGCAAAGGTGTGATCTTCGTGGAATATAATACCGAACTATCAAGACCAATCGGACAATGTGCGATCTATGACGAAGATAAGATAAGACAACAATATGACCGATCTTAAAGGTCCACTTTACCACGAAAACAAAATTGAACTGTTATGATCGATTCGATGGGGTATGGTATATGATGAAGAACAGACAACTCGATTGAACGTTTAGGAGCGATAAACGCTGAAATTAGAACCGAACTGTCAAGATCAATTAGAAAAATGTGGTCTATCATGAAAACCAGATAAGACAACAATGTGACTAACCGTACAAGTGTGATTTTCGCAGAATACGATATTGAATTGTCAAGACTAACTGGGCAGTGTGCAATCTACGACAAAGTTGAGGTAAGACAACAATGTTATTAATCGTATATGTCCGATCTATGCTAAAAAGAAATTGAACTATCATGGCCGATTCGGCAAGGTACAATCAAAGACGAAGACCAGACAAAATAATAATGTGACTTATCATGCTAGTGCATTATACATTGACATTGAACAGGATGTGATTTATCACGAAAAATAAATAAGACAACGGTATGATTGATCGTATAAGTGTTATCTTCATAGAATACAATACTAAATTATCAAGACCTATCAGATAATGAGCGGTCTATGACAAAGATGAGATAAGACAATGATGTTATCAATCATATAAGTCCACTCTACGCTAAAAACAAAAAATTGAACTATCATAATTGATCGAATAGGGTATAATCTATGACAAAATCCAAACAGGACAACGATGTGACTGATCGTACAGGTGCATTCTACGCCAACATCAAAACTAAACTATCATAATCGATCAGAAAAAATATGGTGTATCATAAAAACTAGACAGGATAATGACGTGACTGATTGTATAGGTGCGGCCTACGCCGAAATCGAAACTGAAGTATCATCACCAATTAGACATGAAACAATTAATAACGAAAACAAGACAAGATAACGATGTGACCGATCGTAATAGTGTGATCTCCATGGAATACAATACTCAATTGTGAAGATAGATGAAACAGTGTGCAGTCTATGACGAAGATGAGATAAGACAACAACCTGACCAATTATAAAGGTCTGCTATACAATGAAAACAAAACTAAAATGTCATGACTGATTAAACAACGTGTATTCTATCATGAAGCCCATATAAGAAAACGTCGTGATTGTTATACAAGTGCGATGTATGATGAAATTGAAACTGAATCGTCATGATCGGTCGAATAAGATGCGGTCTATCATGAAAAGTAGATAAGACAATGACGTTACCAATTTTATGTGTGTTTTCTGTAGAATACGATACTAAACTATCAAGACTGATAGGATAATGTGTGGTTTATGATGAAGTTGAGATAGAACAACAATGTTACCGATAGTAAAGGTCTGCTCTACGTTGAAAAGAAATTGAATTGTCATGACCAATCTTATAAGATACGATCTATGATGAAGTCCAAACAGGACAACAATGTGACTGATCATACAAATGCATTTTATGTTGACATCAGAACTGAACTTCATGACTGATCACATAGGATACGGTCTATCATGAAAAAAAAATAGGACAATGGTGTGAAGGATCATACAGGTCAACTCTACATAAAAAATGAAATTGAATTGTTATAACTGATCCTACACGGTATAGTCTATGATGAAGACCAGATAGGACAATGATGTGTGAGATCGTACGGGTGTAGTTTACACGGAAATTGGAATTGAACTATCATGATCGATCAGACATGATGCAGCCTGATTACTACTCAAAAGTGCTATTTTATAGCTTGTAATTAACTATTTTAAACACTTTTGAGTAGTAGTTATTACCTTTTGACCCAATTAACATATTAAGGACCTTTGCAATCATTTCTAATCAAATTGTGTAAGTTTTGGTGTTTTTGTTAGTAATTTGATCACCAAAGCAATCCGAGATTGAGGAGAGTTCTTTGGAATCCATGGCAAAGCAATGGAAAGCTCAGAAACATGAAGAACCAAAGCTTTAAAGTCCTTTTCCATAAGCAAATCCGGAATGCAAGGAGGGGAAGCAAAGAAGAACCAGTCATGAAGCATTCTTGATGACATTCATGTCAGACACTTTTGGAGTACTTCTTGGAGTCCAATTTATGTATGCTATATGTCATTTCGAAGCTCAAGAAGTCAATAATCCAATGCTTTAAACGGTGTATGATTCGGAGTTGAAATGAAGGAGTTATAGCCATTGGAAGCCGATCACTCCAAGCTAAAGGAAGATTTTTGCACGGCTGCGAAATCAGCCTTGGGCTACGAAAATGTTGTCCTTTTGCTGCGAAATTTCACAACTCTCTTGCACGCACAGCTGTGGTGTTCTCCTTAAGCTTCCTGATATTTGTGATCGACATTTTGAGATATTTTGCTTTAGATATTTGATGTCTAAATCCCCAAACTCTCCTTGTAACCCACCTATCATAGGATTCCTTAGTCTTTAAGCAAGAACAAAGGGTGAATAACCTCTTATATATAGTTTTGTAATTTTCTTTACATATCATCATATAATCGATCTCGGGAGCTTGTTCTCAGAGACAACCTTTTGTAATAGTAAGAAATATATTCTACAGAGCACTTGCTCTGTTTTTCCTTCATATTTTTGTTTTCTCGTTCTTTTTATTTCTAGCCAATCAAACTCTGAGGATTTTTCCTCAGAGGATGAGAGGCTAGGCTCTTCGTCTCTTGGAGTGAAGAAAGCCGGGTAAGTTTCCACATGCATAAATTGGAAGTTTTGTTGTTTTAGTTTTTAATGAAGAGAAAGTGTGACCCGTTAATGGTTTTTATCTTTTTAGTTAACTTAAAACGCCTTTAAATCAACTGGGCCAACACTTGGTAAGGCAAGTGATCTCCGTCCATTGAGATGCACTAGTTTATCTCTTGTGAGCCTTTGGGAGGTGGATTGAAGGTAGGATTTTCTAGAATAGCCAACACTTGATAAGCTTTTGGACTCTTAGGAGACATCCATTAGTTATCTCTTGCGAGCTTTTGACAGGTAATCCAAAGTTAAGGATCACCTTGAATGGCAAATGCTAGGTAAGAGGCATGAGCCATTGCAAGATGCATCAGTGAGAGAGATTTAGTGTTTGAACCCATTAAGGGGAAGCATCTGTACCACACCGGTTAGAGAATTAACTATATGTTAATTCTCTAATGCGAGGAAAAGAAACAAGTGACCGGAACTCCCTTTTTGTATAAGGAACCTGAGCCTAGTGATCTAAACTCCAAGAAACACTTTTCTTTGTAAGTAAAATCAGTTACTATTTTTGGTTAGTTTAAAACTAAACCTTTTTCACTCAAACATCTTTATGTTTTCTTTTAAAGCTAACCTTGAAATGAAAAGGCACCAATTCATCTTTGAATTAATATCAATTGTGAAGTGAAAACCCATCCTAGTGAACGACCCTAGAGCCACTATGCTATGCTAGCTAAGGCTATCCTAGTACATGGTGTAATAGGTTATAAATTTTGTTGATTACTCCCTTTTGAGGACCACAATCAAGGGACACCAGCTGGACATGAATCAAATGGTACCACTGTCAGGGACCATTGAGAGGACATGAATCAGTTGAGACACCAATTGGGAACGTATCACAGCCTATCATGAAAAGTAGACAAAACAATGATGTGATCAATCCTACAAGTGTGATCTCCGTAGAATACGATACTGAACTATCAAGACTGATCAAATAGTGTCCGGTCTATGATGAAGATGAGACGGGACAACAATGTGACCAATCGTATAGGTCGACTCTACATTAAAAATGAAATTGAACTGTCATGACCGATTCGATAGGGTACAGTTTATGACAAAGACTAAACAAGACAACATGACTGATCTTATAGGTGTAGCTTACTCTAAAATCAAAACTGAATTGTCATAAGGGATCAGAGAGCATGCGATCAAACATGAAAACTAGACTGATTGGACAGTGTGCAGTCTATGATAAAGACAAAATAGGGCAATGACGTGACCAATCATATAAGTCAACTTTATTTCAAAAATGAAACTGAACTGCATAGTCTATGACAAAAATCAAACAAAACAATGACATGACTAATCATACGGGTGCGATTTACTCTGAAATCGAAACTGAGTTGTCATGATCGATTGGGCATGATGTGATCTATCACGAAAAATAAACAGGATAATGACGTGATCGTACATATAAGTGTGATCTCTGTATAATACGATATTGAACTGTTAAGACTAATCGAATAGTGCTCAATCTATGATGAATACGAGACAAGACTACAACATGACTGACCGTACAGGTTCACTCTACACTGAACACAAAATTGAATTGTCATAATCAATCCAACAGGGTACGGTCTATGACGAAGTCCATATAGAATAATGACATGATTAATCATACACGTGTGGTCTAGGAAAATATCGAAACTAAACTGCCATGATCGATCAGACATAATGCAATCTATCACGAAAATCGGATAGGACAATGATGTAATTGATCGGAAAGTATGATCTATGAAAAATGAGATAAGAAGACGACATGACCGATCGTATAGGTTTGCTCTATGTTGAAAATAGAATTGAACTATCATGATATATTGGACATGATGCGATCTATCACACAAATCAAATATCGTACAGGTGTGATCTCTATAAAATACAATACTAAACTTTTAAGATTGATCGTATAGTGCCCATTCTATGATGAAGACGAGATAAAACAATGACGTGATTGATCGTGCAAATCCACTTTAGGCCAAAAACGAAATTAAACTGTCATGACCAATCTGAAAGGGTATGTTCTATGATGAAGTTCAAATAGGATGACAATGTGACTGATCGTACAGGTGTGGTCCATGATAAAACTGAAACTAAATTGTTATGATCGATCAGACAAGATGCGGTCTATCACCAAAATCAAACAGGACAGTGACGTGATTGATCGTACAATACGATTTATGATGAAAATGAGACAAGACAATGATGTGACCAATCGTCCAAGTATGCTCTACACCGAAAATGAAACTGAACTATCATGACCTATCCGATAGGGTACGTAGTCTATGACGAAGACCAGATAAGACAACGACATAACTGATTGTATAAGTCCACTCTACATCGAAAACAAAACCAACTATGGTGACTAATTGAACAGGATACAGTCTATGATGAAGACAAGATATGATAATGATGTGACCGATCGTACAACTCCGATTTACTCCAAAAATGAAATTAAACTGTTATGATTGATCTGACAAGGTACGATTTATGACAAAGTCCAAACAGGATAACAACTCGACTGATCATATAGGTGCAGTCTACGCTGAAATAAGAATTGAACTGTAATGATCAATCAATTAGAATGTAATCTATCACGAAAATGAGATAGGACAATGACATGATCGATTGTATAGGTCCGCTCTACGCCAAAAAATGAAACTAAACTTTCATGATCGATTCGACAGGGTACAATCTATGATGAAGACCAGATAAAACAATGACGTGATTGATCTTACAGGTGTAGCTTATGCTGAAATTAAAAGTGAACTGTCATGGCTGATTAAACAGGATGCAGTCAAACATGAAAAATAGATACGACAACGATGTGACCCATCATAAAGGTGTGATGTCTACGACATATGATACTAAACTATCAAAATCGATTAAAAAGTGTATGATCTATGGCAAAGACGAGACAACACAACGACATGATCGATTGTATAGATTCAATCTAGGTCATAAATGAAACTAAACGATCATGATCAATCCTACACAGTATGATTTATGATGAAGACCAGAAAGGACAACAACGTGTCTGATAGTACAAGTACAATCTACGCCAAAATCAAAATTGATTTATCATGATCGATCGAACATGATGTGATATATCACCAAAAGTAAATAAGACAATGACACGATCGATTGTACAAGTGTGATCTCTGTAAAATATGATATTGAAATGTCAATATTGATCGGACAGTGTACGGTCTATGATGAAAAAAATATAGGACAACAATGTGACTGATCGTATAGGTGCGGTCTATGCCAAAATTGGTAGTGAACTATCATCATTGATCCGATAGGGTACGGTATATGATGAAGTCCAAGATAGGATAATGACGTGATTGATTGGGCAGAATGCAGTATGCCATGAAAACAAGATAGGACAATGACGTGATTGATTGTACAATACGGTCTATGACAAAAATGAGACAAGACAACGATGTGACTGATCGTACAGGTCCACTTTACACTTACAATGAAATTGAACTATCATGACCGATCTAGTAGGGTGTGGTATATGACGAAGACAAAATAGGACAATGACATGACTAGTCGTACAAGTCCACTCTACACCGAAAAATGAAACTGAACTATGTTGAGCAATCCAACTGGATACGATATATGATGAGGACAAGACAAGACAATGATGTGACTGATCGTACAGGTGCAGTCTACACCAAAATAAGAACTAAACTGTCATGATCGATTAAATAGAATGTGGTCTATCATGAAAATTAGACAAGACAACGACATGACTGATTGTACAGGTGCGATCTACTCTGAAATTAGAACTGAACTGTCATGAATGATCAGATAGGATGCGGTATATCATGAAAACTAAACACAATAATGACATGACTGATCATACAAATGAGATCTCCATAGAATACGATAGTGAATTGTCAAGACCGATCAGATAGTGTGTGTGTGTGTGTGTAGACCCTCAATTTTGTCCCTCGACACTAGCATGTATCTTGAGGGTGTCGCTCGCACTCAATATTTGTATGTCACGGCTATGTAGCCCTTATTGTGCTTAATTGATTTTTGGACCTCACATGAGTTCACCTACGATTTGATTTAGTACGAGCATTTGGTCCATTATGAAATGTTGTCGTGGCCAATTCCTTGGTATAAACCCTTAATTTTGACCCTTGACACTAGCATGTATTTTAAGGGTGTTCCCACACCCAATTTTTGTATGTCACTGCCATGGAGCCTGATTACTACTCAAAAAGCGCTCTTTTATAGCTTGTTATAAACTCTTTTAAACAATTTTGAGTATTAATTAATACCTTTTAACTCAATTGGCACGTTAAGGACCTTTGCATATGTTGTTAATCAATTTTTGGCTAGTTTTGGTGTTTTTGGTAGCTTTTTTATCATTGAAGCAAGCCAAGAATGAAGGAGAACTTTGTGCAACCCTTGGGAATGAGTTTCAAGCCAATTAAAAGGTGCAAGGAAGAGGATCAGAGAGAGAAATCCATCATGAAGCAATTTTGCATGCTGATGCGAAATCTTCACATGCTATGCGAAATTCAAAGGACAGAAGTTGCAAGGCAAATTTGGAGCACTTTATGGAGTCCAATTCTTACATGCTATATATCATTTTGAAGCTCAAGAAGTCAGGAGTCCAATGCTTTAAATGGTGTGCAATTTGGAGCTAAAATGAGGAAGTTATGGCCAATTGAAGGCGACTGCGCAAAGTTGAGGAGGAATTTGGCATTGACATTTCCTGATGCGAAAATTTCCGCATTGACTTCGCACTGACATTTCTCAATGTGAAAATTTTCGCAGCACACTTTCCCAATGTGAAAATTTTCGCACTGACTTTCTCCGATGCAAAATCTTTCGCACCACCTGTCTCCCATACGAAAATGTAATAGCTAGATATTTTACACTGCCTCTTTTAGATCTTTTTACCTTAAGATATTTGGTGTAAATTATCAGTTCTCTCCTTGTAATCAGCTAAAGATATTTCTGGGATATTTAGGATATCTAAAGGGAGGTTAAAAATATCTCTCTAGATATTTCTTAGAAAATATCTTCTATACATATCTTTGATATCATGTAAAGAAAAGGATTGATGTAATGTAATAGACGGAGGAGGATAGTAAGAAATATATCTATAGAGCACTTGCTCTGCTTTTTCCTTCATATTTTTGTTTTTCATTTTCTTTCTAGCCAAACAGCCTTGGAGGCCTCGAGGATGAGTGGCTAAGCTCTTTTTTGTTTCTTGGATTGAAGGAAGCTAGGTAAGGGACCCGGATACAAAGGTAAGAGTTTTCCTTGTTTCAGTTTTTAATGAAGAGGAAGTTGTGACCCGTTAATGATTTTTATATTTTTAGTTAACTTAAAATGCCTTAAAATCACTTGGGCCAACACTTGGTAAGGCAAATGGACTCCATCCATTGAGTTACACTAGTTTATCTCTTGCGAGCCTCTGGTAGGTGGTTTAAAGGTAGGATTTTCTAGAATAGCCAACACTTGGTAAGCTTTTGGACTCTAAGGAGACATCCATTAGTTATCTCTTGTGAGCTTGTGAAGGGTAATCCAAGATTAAGGATCACCTTGAATGGCAAGTGCTAGGTGAGAGGCACGAACTATTGCAAGATGCATTAGTGAGAGGGAATTAGAAAACTCGAAAACCACTTTTTTTTCTCCATTTTTTTTTTAATCGTGAGTCGCATCGGTCGGTGGATTGGGAGAGGGTCCATAAATTGATGACTCCACTAGGGATCAAACCCAGAATCTCTGGTTTCAAAAGAGGATCAAACTTAAAATTGAGTTGGGTATATTGGAGCACATGGTTCATTAACCAGTGGACTTTTAGGCCATTTGGATGACTGGTGATCACTTACTTGGTTCGCATTTAGCTTACATTTGTGATTTGTTGTTGCTTGTGTGTTTAGTTGATTGGTTGTAGCATGTTCACTCATTGTTGGTAGTGCTTGGTCTTGTGGTTCATGATAGGCATAGATGATTAGTTTGTGTGTAGATTTTGTGGTAGGCCAACTCTTTGCGCATGAATGTTTGATGCATGACTCACTATCTTTTGCAAGACTGCTTGTTGTTTGTCTTTGTGGAATGCACATGTATCCCCTTACATCCGAGTTTCTAGTCTTGGTCGACTATCCCTCATTGGTTTCTTGAGTTGTATGGGTATCATTCTCAATTTTTTTGCTTTCAACCAAGATAGGGGCTTGGAGTAAGGTCTAGCGTAGGGGCCATATCGATGTTTGGAAGCACTATGGAGATGATAGATATCCGAGCAATGAAGACCTGTATAGACCTGAGCTAGATTTCATGCATACATGCGTGGCCAGTGTGTCACTTTGTTTATTGGTTAAGATCCTAGGTTGCATATCCTTTGTGGGTGCGGTCATCTAGTCTTTAGGTCATGTTTTTGCATGTCATTAGTTATAAAGCTGCCTCACTCTTAGGATATTGCCATGTCAGAGTTCCGTCCATGCACATGGCACCATGTATTAGTTTAGCTGTTGGGTTCACATTTGATGAGGTTCAGGTAGTCAGCTTAGAGGATGACAGTAAAGACATGGCGCCTATGTTGTTTGATCAGTACAATAACACCTTAGTACTTAGCATGATGAGTGGTATGTCCTACTTAGCTGGCTTGGGATTGGGTTGTTGCTAGCAGGGGCCACATGAGTTTGCATTCACAATTAATCATGACACGCCCTACGGTTTGGGTTACACTCCTACAGAGGAAGATGCACGTCACATGGTGCGACTGTGCATAATCAGGGTGAGGGCTCATTTGTCTGGCATTCCATTTTATTATCCCTCTCTGCCCGTATACCTTCTGCTTGGCTGACTACTTTATCAGAGGTTCAGAGCATGTACCCCGCATGGAGGGGATTGACCATATTTTAGAGACAGTGGAGATTCAAGATATCTAGCAGGCATTAGGTTAGATGCATTTAAGTTTTGGGATCACTGAGGGATCCGATGCTGTGATAGTTACACCCTCGTCATTGGGTCGAGCCAGCATGTTCTCTATGTGTTTCCTGGATGAGGTCTTTGAATATGGATTGCTTGTGGATTCTAGAGGTGGAACCGATGGAGTGACCCTTGATGATGCTTACATTGACGAGATGGGCATGATAGGCATAGGTCGTATTCTTGACGCAACTCCACACGGGCCTCATTTTACTTTTGATATGTTTGGAGTTTCTATGCTTGAGATGGATGGAGATGACTCTATTACTGAAGTTGCTACCCCTGATTTAACTTCTGTTGAGGGAGCGTCCAATCCTGTGGACCCACCTTTTTCTTTTGACTCTATGTCTGGGTTTGTCACCCACTATGATGTTATGTCTTATAGAAATAATAATGATATGAGCATTTTCGAGTACTTACCTATGTCACAACATTTCCCTTTGATCACACCTCAGGCACCCAAAACTTATATACATGATATTGATAATGAGGGAGACCCAGATGTCCAACTGAGTGGTTAGTCGAATTGTGATTCAGACTCAGAAGAAAGGAAAGTTACACCCATTTCTGGTAGCACTGAGTCAAAGGATTTTGGGACCTCTGATCAGCCCAGGGAGCTTAAGATTGGCTCTTCCTTATCTCTTAACGAGAGGAGCAGACTGATTAACCTGCTTAGGTCATACCTGGATGTATTTGCATGGTCATATGAGGACATGTCAGGCCTTGACACCTCTATAGTTTAGCATCACCTTCCCATTTTGCCACATGCTAGATCAGTTAAGCAGAAATTGAGAAGACTGCACCCTCGATGGAGTTTACAGGTTAAGGAGGAGATTCAGAAATAATTCAATGTTGGTTTCTTATTTATGGTTGAGTATCCTAAGTGGCTGGCTAATGTCGTTCTCGTTCCTAAAAAGGACGACAAGGTTAGGGTTTGTGTCGATTTCAGGGATCTTAACAAGGCCAGTCCTAAGGATGATTTTCCCCTTCCCCACATCGATATGTTGGTTGATAGCACTGTAGAGCATTCTATGTTATCATTTATGGATGGGTTTTCTAGGTATAATCAGATTTTGATGGCTCCAAAGGATATAGAGAAGATATCTTTCATCACTACGTGGGGTACTTATTGCTACAAGGCCATGTCATTTGGGTTGAAGAATGTAGGAGCCACTTATCAGAAAGCCATTACTACTTTATTCCATGACATGATGGACAAAGATGTTGAGGTATACGTGGATGACATGATAGTGAAATCCCGAGACAAAACAGATCACCTAGCAGCCTTATAGAGATTCTTTGAGAGGATCAGGCATTTCAGATTACTATTAAATCCCAAGAAGGGCACCTTTGGGGTAACTTCTGGAAAGTTGTTGGGGTATATCATCAACGAGCGTGGTATAAAGGTTGATATGGAGAAGATCAGAGCCATACTTGACATGCCTGCTCGGAGGACTGAGAGAGAGATAAGAGGCTTTCTAGGCAGATTATAGTATATTAATCGTTTCATTGCTAGATTGACAGACATTTGCGAGCCTATCTTCCGTCTTTTCAGGAAGAACTAACCCACAATTTGGAATGATGATTACCAGCAAACTTTTGAGAAGATTAAGGAGTGTCTCATTTCTTCTCTAGTTTTAGTGCCTCTCACACCGGGGCATCCTCTGCTTCTATATTTGTCAATTTCAATCATGGCCTTAGGGTGCATGTTAGCTCAACTCGATGATTTAGGGAAGGAGTGAGCCATTTACTACTTGAGTAAGAGAATGCTTGAGTATGAGTGCAAATACATTATGATTGAGCATCTCTGCTTAGCACTGGTTTGGGCCACTAGGAGACTAAGGCACTACGTGATAGAGTACTCCATACGCTTGGTCTCGCAATTGGATCCGTTGAGATATCTGTTCAATAGGCCTGTTATGACTGGTAGGCTCATGAGATGGTTGGTACTGTTGATAGAGTTTGATATTCAGTACGTCATGCAAAAATCAGTAAAAAGTAGCATTGTCACAGATCACTTAGCTTCATTATCGGTATCCGATGATAGATCAATTGATGACGATTTCCCTGATGAGTAGTTTTTTTTAGTTGCCGATATTGCAAGATGGCGCTTTTACTTTGATGGTACCGCTAATCAATCAAGATTTGGCATTGGCCTCTTGTTGATATCACCCCAAGGTGATCCTTAGGTCTGTTCAATTAGCATTTTTTGATCATCACCGATTGATGAATAATGTTGTGGAGTATGAGGCATGCATCACAGGTCTAGCGACTACACTTGATTTTGGGGTCAAACAATTGGAGATCCACAAGGATTCCAACTTGGTTATACAGTAGACTCAGGGTATTTGGAGGACTCGGGATGAGAAGCTGAAATCCTACCATGCTTACTTGGACTTGTTGATGCGACTCATGGTAGCTTAGCTTTAAAGGCGTATCAACAAAATTTATACCTTAAATACTATTACTAAAGTAGCCAAGCTACTATAGCATAGTGGTTCTAGGATCGTTCACTGGGAAGGGTTTTCGCAAACACAAGTAATATTCAAATTAGGAAAATAGGTGATTTTCTTATAGATGTTAGCTTTAAAAGAAGATGTAAATGTTTTAGAAAGATTTAAACTAATCTAAGCTAACATTAAAGACTAAAATGAAAGGGTGTAAAAACAAGTTTCTCAAAAATAGGATAGCTATGCTCTGGCTCTTATGCAAATTGGAAATCTCAGGATAAGCTCCTCACGTTAGGGTTGCAACTATGGTGATGCTTGCTTCCCGAACCGGTATGGATTTAGCAAATCAAGTTTTAATCCTTTAAAATGGCAAAACAGATGGTAGTGAATTTCATCAATGGTTATTCACCTTAGACTTCCTTTGAATGGCTCGTAAGAGATAACTAATGGTCTAAAGCCAAAAGCTTACCAAATATTGGCAACTCAAAGTCATTCCAGGTGATAAACTCACCTTTCAATGGCCATTGAAATTGGTTCTAACGGATTAATGCAAAACTTGGAATTGAAAACCTCACCTTCCAATAGCTCGTATAAGATAACTAATGGATAGAAATCCAAAAGCTTATCAAGTATTGGCCGTTTGAAGTTGTCCAAAGGAAATAAAAACCAAACTTTGCATTAATGAACTTTTAATGAAAAACGACTACCTTACCTTCTAGGTGCGAGAAATTTCCATGGGATTGCATCCAAGTCATCACATAACATCCATACTTTGAGAAACTAAAAGTTTTAGCCAATCATCCTCTGAGGAAAAGCCCTCAGAGGCTGTTTGGCTACTAAGAAAATAGAAATGGGGAAGAACAGGAGAAAAGAGAAAAACAGAGCAAGGCTCTGTATAGTCTATATATTTATATATTTATATCTCCATCCGTCTCCATATATTTGTCCCTCTCCCTTCTACAATGGATGCACGGGAATATATATAGAGAAGTTTTTCCAACCTTCCTAGCTAAGAAATCTTATGATTGGTGGATTACAAGGAGAAGAATGGAAATTTATACAAAAATATCTAAAAGAAAAGATCTAAAGTGGAGTCGGCGGAAACAGAGGAAACTTTGCACCACGCATGGGCTGTGCGAATTTTAAAGGTGTTGTGCGAGTGTTGTGCGAGTTTCACACAAGCTGAAGGTGTTGTGCGAATTTCGCACAAGCCTGGAGCAGTTGTCTTCCGAAGGCCATATCTTCCTCATTTCAGCTCCAAATCATACACGGTTTGAAGCGTTGGATTCTTGACTTCCTGAGCTTTGAAATGGTATATATAATGTATAAAATGGACTTCGGAAAGTGCTGCAAAAGTGCAAAGGAAGACTGCAGCTGCTGTCCTCTGTTTTCTTCATTTTCTCTTTGCTTCTCTTTGCTTCTCTCCTTTGCTTGGCTTGTCTTAATGATCCAAAAAGCTGTCAAAACACTAAAACTAGCCACAAATATGATTAGAAGTCATTGCTAGGTCCTTAACATGCCAATTGGGATAAAGATGGAGAACTACTACACAAAAGTGCTTAAAACATAATGAATTAAAGGTGTAAAATAGCACTTTTTGGGTAGTAATCACTTGTTGATTGATAGATTTGATGAGTTGAGGTATATACATCTGCCTAGGGTAGAGAATCAGTTCACTGATGTGTTAGCCACCTTGGCTTTTATGATTGAAAGTCCTACAGGGATGACTATGCGACCATTGTTCATTGAGAACCAGATCTGCACCAGCTTACTGTTGTTTGATTGGGAATATTGAAGATCAAGTTGAGCTACCATGGTATCATGAGATTCATTAGTTTCTAGCATATGGTGGTTACCCTGACTCAGCCACGACCAAGGAGAGGAGAGCATTGAGACAGTTGGCCACCAAATTTGTTATTTGTGGGGATTCCCTTTACAGGAGGTCATCAGATGGCATGTTGTTGTTATGTATAGATTGAGCCACAACAGATAAGGTGATGAGAGAGGTCCATGTAGGAGTCTGTGGACCACACATGGGAGGTCACATGCTAGCACCTAACATCATGAGGATTGGCTACTTTTGGTTGACTATGAAAACAAATTGCTGCCAGTTTGTACAGAGATGTCCAGAATGTCAGATGCACAGAGACTTGATACACGTACCTCCATTTAAGCTACTACATGCACTTACATCCCCTTGGCCATGTTCAATGTGGGGTGTTGATGTGATCAAAAAGGTCTCTCCGAAATCCTCCAGTGGTCATGAGCACATCCTAGTAGCTATTGATTATTTCACCAAATGGGTGGAGGTTGCTTCTTATGCCAGCTTAACAGTTGATTACTACTTAAAAAGTGCTATTTTATAGTTTTTAATTAACTCTTTTAAACACCTTTGAGTAGTAGTTATTACCTTTTAACTCAATTGACATTTTAAGGACCCTTGCAATAGTTTCTAATCAAATTGTGTTAAGTTTTGGTGTTTTTGATAGCTTTTTGATCACCAAAGCAATCTAAGATTGAGGGAGAGCTCTGTATAACCTATGGAAAAGCAAATGGAAGCTCATTTACATGAAGAATCCAAGATTTGGAGCTTTGTAGTCCTTTTCCAAAAGCAAATCAAGAATGCAAGGAGGAAAAATAGAGAGAGGAATCTAACATGAAAAAATTCAAGAGAAGAGAAGCTGTAGGACACATTTTGAGTGTTTCTTGGAGTCCATTTTATACATACTATATATCATTTTGAACCTTGGGAAGTTAGGAGTCCAACGCTTTAAACGGTGTGCAAATTGGAGTTGAAATGAAGAAGTTATGGCCATTGGAAGACAACCGCACCAAGCTAAAAGACAATTTCGCAAGCTATGAAATCACAAAATTCAACTTGCGAAGTCAAGGTTCAACTTGCGAAATGGACACTTTCAACTTGCGAAATTTTTGCAAGTCATGTTTCAACTTGCTAAATCCACTTGTGTGATCATAGATATTTGCGACTGAATCTATTAGATTTTTTTCTTCAGATATTTATTGTTTAAATCCCTATTTTCTCCTTGTAATCCACCAATCATAGGATTTCTTAGTTAGGAAGTAAGAAGGAAGGGTGAATAACCTTTCTTTATAATCTATTGTAATTTTCTTTTTAAAAGAGATCTCGAGAGTTTTTCTCAGAGACTAACTTTTGTATAGTTTTGAAGAAAGTAATACACAGAGCTTTGCTCTGCCTTACCTACTCATTTTGATTGTATTTTTCCCACTAGCCAAACAAACTCTAAGGATGTTTTCCCAAAGGATGAGTGGCTAGGCTTTTTGTTTCTTGGAGTAAAGGAAATTGGGTAAGGTTTCGAATGCAAAAATTGGAAGTTTTGTTGTTTCAGTTTTTAATGAAGAGAAAGTGTGACCCGTTAATGGTTTTTATCTTTTTAGTTAACTTAAAATACCTTAAAAGCACCTGGGTCAACACTTGGTAAGGTAAGTGGACTCCGTCCATTGAGTGATTACTACTCAAAAAGTGCTATTTCATAGCTTGTAACTAACTCTTTTAAACACTTTTGAGTAGTAGTTATCACCTATTAACTTAATTGGCATGTTAAGGACCCTTGCAATCAATTCTAATAAAAAATGTGTTAAGTTTTGGTGTTTTGATAGCTTTTTGATCACCAAAGCAATATGAGATTGAGGAGAGTTCTTTGGAATCCATGCAAGGAGTATACCCGGACAGGGCGTCCGGATATACCATCGGAGGGTGTCTAGACCACATTTCCGGATAGGAGTTGCACCCCGGCTGCCGCCATTTGCACCCGGATGTGTGCCGCCATTTGCACCCGGCTGCCTCCAATTTGTACCCAGCTGCCGCCAATTTGTACCTGGCTATCGCCAATTTGCACCCAGCTGCCGCCACTTCCCCCGGATGTTCATGATTACTACTCAAAACGTGCTATTTGATAGCTTGTAATTAACTCTTTTAAACACTTTTGAGTAGTAGTTATCACCTTTTAACCCAATTAACATGTTAAGGACCCTTGCAATCAATTCTAATAAAAAATGTGTTAAGTTTTGGTGTTTTGATAGCTTTTTGATCACCAAAGCAAATCTAAAATTGAGGAGAGTTATTTGGAATCCATGCAAGGAGTATACCCGGACAGGGCGTCCGGATACACCATCGGAGGGCGTCCGGACCACATATCCGGATAGATTTTGCGCCCGGCTGCCGCCATTTTACGTCCGGCTGCCGCCATTTTGCACCCGGCTGCCGCCAATTTGTACCCGACTGCCGCCACTTCCACCCGGATGTTCACGTCCGGAATTCTGACGTCGGATAGAAAAGGAGAGCGTTTCAACTTCTCCGGACGGACATATTCGGATCATCTGATAGTGTCTACCTGGATGGGAGATCAGCCATTTTGCACTGTGTTGCGGTGTTCTCCTGAAACTTCCTGATATTTGCCACCGATATTTTGGGATATTTTGAGATATTTTGCTTTAGATATTTGTTGTCTAAATCCCCAAAATCTCCTTGTAACCCACCAATTATAGGATTCCTTAGTTATTAAGTTTGGAAAAATGGTGAAAACCTCATATAGATATTTTGTAATTTTCCATATATATATATCTCTCGGGAGCTTGTTCCCAGGGAGAGGACGATCGATCCTTTGTACAGTTTTACAAGGAAGAAAAATACAAAGCTTTGCTCTGCTTTACCTTCTCATTTTAATTGTATTTTCTCACTAGCCAACTGATTACTACTCAAAAAGTGCGATTTCATAGCTTGTAATTAACTCTTTTAAACACTTTTGAGTAGTAGTTATCACCTTTTAACCCAATTAACATATTAAGGACCCTGGCAATCAATTCTAATCAAATTGTGTTAAGTTTTGGTGTTTTGATAGCTTTTTGATCACCAAAGCAATTCATAGATTGAGGAGAGTTCTTTGGAATCCATGGTAAAAGATGTCCGGACAGGGCGTCCGGACACACCATTGGAGAGCGGTGGAATGTGGGCAGTAGCAAGGCTAGCTCACTCACTTTAGTCAATGTTTTCCATCCGGACAACATATTCGGATAGTATATGCTATCGTCCGGATGGAGCTGCACCGGATAGCATTGCGCTGCCTTTCCGCCTGGGAATCCAGATATCCATGCGCGCTCCGGTCCCCCTTGCGCAGCATAGCTCAATCCACCCGGGAAAGAATTCCGTATGCCAACATTTTACATCCGGATATCTCACATCCAGATGGGAGAGGAGGACGTTTCAACTTCTCCGGTCAAACATATCCGGATCCTCTGGTAGCTCCTACCCAGTCAGACACGCACAGCTGCACTGTTCTCATGAAGCTTCCTGATATTTCCAACTGACATTTTGAGATATTTTGCTTTAGATATTTGTTGTCTAAATCCCCAAACTCTCCTTGTAATCCACTTATCATAGGATTCCTTAGTCTTTAAGTAAGTAAAAAAGGGTGAATAACCTCATACATATAGTTTGTAATTTTCTTTACAAAAGGGGGATCTATTATGTAATCAGAGAAAGAAAGAAATATATTTCCAGATAACTTGCTCTGTTTGTCCTTCATATATTTGTTTTCTCGTTAGTTTTCTTACTAGCCAAACAAGCTCTGAGGAAGTTTCCTCAGAGAATGAGTGGCTAGACTTTTAGTTCCTTGGAGTTAAGGTTGTAGGTAAAGGTTCCAAGTGCAAGAATTAGTAGCTTTGTGGTTTCAGTCATTAATGAAGAGAAAGTGTGATCCTTTAATGATTTCTATGTTTTTAGTTAACTTAAAACACCTTCAAGTCACTTGAGCCAACATTTGGTAAGGCACGTGATCTCCGTCCATGGAAATGCACTAGTTTTCCTCTTGCGAGCTTTTGGGAAGTGACTTGGAGGTAGGATTTTCTAGAATTGCCAACACTAGGTAAGCTTTTGGACTCCAAGGAAACATCCATTAGTCATCTCTTACGAGCTTGAGAAGGGAAGTTCAAAGTTAAAGATCACCTTGAATGGCAAATGCTAGGTGAGAGGCACGAGCCATTGCAAGTTGCATCAGTGAGAGGGAATTAGAGCTGAAATCCATTTAAAGGATACATCTGTACAACACCAATGAGAGAATTGACTATAGGTTAATTCTCTAATGCGAGGAAACGAACCAAATGACCGGAGCTCTGTTTTTGCATAAGCAACCTCCCCTGTGAACCTAAACCTCCAAGGAATGTTTTTCTTCATAAGTAATTTCCTTTACTTTCTTTTTGGTTAGTTAAGACCAAATCCTTTTCACTCAAACAACTTTATGTTTTCTTTTAAAGCTAACCTTGAAATGAAAAAGCACCAACTCAGCTTTGAATTGGTATCAGTTGTGAGTTGAAAACCCTTCCCAGTGAACGATCCTAGAGCCACTATGCTATAGTAGCTTTGTCTTTGCTACCCTAGTTCATGGTGTAATAGATTATAAATTTTGTTGATTACTACCTCAACCAAGGAATTTGAAGATGTTTGTAATACATTCCGAGAGGGAGGAGCTTCCATCGACTTGATGAGGCTTAAACTATTTCCTTTTACTTTAAATGATAAGGCCAAAATTTGGATTAATTCTTTAAGGCCAAGGAGTGTCCGCACTTGGACTGATTTACAAGCTGAATTCCTCAAGAAGTTTTTTCCTACTCACAGAACAAATGGGTTGAAGAGACAAATCTCAAACTTTTCTGCAAAAGAAAATGAGAAGTTCTATGAATGTTGGGAAAGGTATATGGAGGCCATCAATGCTTGTCCTCATCATGGCTTTGATACATGGCTCTTGGTGAGTTATTTTTATGATAGGATGTCTTCCTCCATGAAGCAAACTCTTGAAACCATGTGTGGGGGAGATTTTATGAGTAAGAATCCAGAAGAAGCCATGGACTTTTTAAGTTATGTATCTGAGGTATCAAGAGGATGGGATGAGCCCAACTCAAGAGAAATGGGAAGGATGAAAGCTCCTGTAAATCCAAAGGGTGGAATGTACATGTTAAGTGAAGACATGGACACGAAAGCTAAGGTGGCAACAATGTGAAGGAGGTTAGAAGAACTTGAGTTGAAAAAAATGCATGAAGTCCAAACCATTTCCGAGACACAAGCCCATGTCATGCCATGCACCATTTGCCAATCATGTGATCATGTGGTAGATGAGTGCCCAACCATCCCAGCTGTGAGGGAGATGTTAGGTGATCAAGCCAATGTTGTGGGGCAATTTAGGTCCAACAACAATGCACCTTATGGAAACACCTATAATTCAAGTTGGAGAAACCATCCAAATTTTTCTTGGAAACCAAGGCCACCTCCATACCAACCACAAGCCCAAACCCAAGCACCTCAACAAACCTCTTCAGTGGAGCAAGCCATTGTGAACCTAAGTAAAGTCATGGGTGACTTTGTGGGTGAACAAAAGGCAATCAACTCCAAATTCAACCAAAAGATTGAAAATGTTGAGAGTTCTCAAATTAAGAGAATGGAAGGGATGCAAAATGATCTATCTTAGAAGATAGATAATATTCAATACTCCATCTCTAGGCTTACCAACCTCAACACAGTGAATGAGAAAGGAAAGTTTCCCTCTCAACCAAGCCAAAATCCAAAGGGTGTTCATGAAGTTGAAACCCAAGATGGGGAGTCTTCAAAGTTGAGGGAGGTCAAAGCTGTGATCACCTTAAGGAGTGGGAAGGAGGTTGATCAACCCTTGCCTAAGGTGAGGCAAGTTGAAGAACTCATGTCAAGGAAAACCTTGGTTAAAGAGAGTAATAACCAAGAAGAGAAGAGTGGGAAGAAAAATGCATCTAATTCAAGCATTGCAGAAGAGCCAAGGATAGTGATTAAAGAGGATATGATGAAGAAACATATGCCTCCCCCTTTTCCTCAAGCTTTACAAGGAAAGAAGGGAATAAAAAATTTATCAGAAATTCTTGAAGTTTTAAGACAAGTAAAGGTGAATATACCCTTACTTGATATGATCAAGCAAGTCCCCACATATGCAAAAATTTTAAAGGACTTGTGCACGGTTAAGAGAGGGTTAATTGTGACAAAGAAGGCATTCCTCACTGAGCAAGTAAGTGCCATCATTCAGTGTAAGTCTCCAGTTAAGTACAAAGATCCGGGATGTCCCACAATTTCAGTCAACATTGGAGGGACACATTTGGAGAAGGCTTTACTAGACTTGGGGGCAAGTGTGAATTTGCTCCCATACTCTGTGTATAAGCAACTGGGACTTGGAGAATTGAAGCCCACAACCATCACTCTCTCCTTAGCTGATAGGTTAGTCAAAATCCCAAGGGGGATGATAGAGGATGTTCTAGTTCAAGTGGACAAATTCTACTATCCCGTGGATTTTGTGGTGCTTGATACTGATCCCACTGTTAAGGAAGCAAATTATATGCCAATCATCCTTGGGAGACCTTTCCCAGCTACCTCCAATGCCATCATCAATTGTAGGAATGGGGTGATGCAGCTCACATTTGGAAACATGACCTTGGAATTAAACATATTCCACTTATGCAAGAGGCATCTTCACCCCGAAGAGGAGAAAGGATTGGAGGAGGTGTGCTTGATCAACACTTTGGTTGAAGAGCATTGTGACAAGAATTTAGAAGAGAACTTGAATGAAAGCCTTCGAGTGCTTGAAGAAGGGTTATCTGAACCCTCTGATGTGTTAGCCATCATGTCTCCTTGGAGGAGAAGGGAAGAGATCTTACCCTTGTTCAATAAGGAGGACTCAAAAGGAGCAGCTAGGGAGGACCCTCCAAAGCTAGTTTTGAAGCCACTTCCTGTTGATTTAAAGTATGCATATTTGGAGGAAGATGAGAAATGTCCAGTGGTGGTTTCATCAACTCTCATAAGTGATCAAGAGGATAGTCTTTTGCGAGTCCTCAGAAAATGCAAAAAGGCCATTGGATGGCAAATTTCTGATCTGAAAGGGATTAACCCTCTGTTATGCACCCACCATATCTACATGGAAGAAGATGCAAAACCAGTGAGGCAGCCCCAGAGGAGGTTGAATCCTCACATGCAAGAGGTGGTAAGGGGGAAAGTTCTGAAGCTACTTCAAGCAGGGATCATATATCCCATTTCAGATAGCTTATGGGTGAGCCCAACCCAAGTAGTCCCAAAGAAATCTGGAATTACTGTGATCCAGAATGAGAAAGGGGAGGAAGTCTCTACACGTCTTACCTCAGGATGGAGGGTGTGTATAGACTACAGGAGGTTGAATTCAGTGACTAGGAAGGACCATTTCCCGTTGCCTTTCATGGACCAAGTCCTTGAGAGAGTCTCAGGGCATCCTTTCTACTGCTTTTTGGATGGTTACTCGGGGTACTTCCAAATAGAGATTGATTTGGAAGATCAAGAAAAGACAACCTTCACTTGCCCCTTTGGTACTTTTGCCTATAGGAGGATGCCCTTTGGTCTATGTAATGCACTTGCAACTTTCCAAAGATGTATGCTAAGCATCTTCAGTGATATGGTGGAGCGCATCATGGAAGTCTTCATGGATGACATCATTGTATATGGAGGTTCTTATAAGGATTGTTTGTTGCATTTAGAAGTTGTTCTCCAAAGATGTATTGAGAAAGACCTAGTGCTAAATTGGGAGAAGTGTCATTTTATGGTACAACAAGGAATTGTCTTAGGACATATAATCTCCAAGAATGGCATTGAGGTAGATAAGGCAAAGGTGGAGCTAATTGTTAAGTTGCCACCTCCCACAAATGTTAAAGGAATTAAGCAATTCCTAGGACATGCCGGGTTCTATAGGAGGTTCATTAAGGATTTCTCAAAAATCTCAAAACCTCTTTGTGAACTCTTGGTAAAGGATGCCAAGTTTGTGTGGGATGAGAAATGTCAGAAGAGTTTTGAGGAACTAAAGCAATTCCTCACAATTGCACCAATAGTGAGAGCCCTAAATTGGAAATTACCTTTTGAGGTAATGTGTGATGCAAGTGATCTTGCTATGGGGGCTGTTTTGGGGCAAAGAGAGGATGGAAAGCCCTATGTGATTTATTATGCAAGCAAAACTTTGAATGAGGCTCAAAGGAACTACACAACTACTGAGAAGGAGTTGTTGGCAGTAGTTTTTGCCTTGGATAAGTTTCGTGCCTATTTGGTAGGGTCCTTTATAGTGGTGTTCACTGACCATTCTGCTTTGAAGTACTTGCTAACCAAGCAAGATGCCAAGGCAAGATTGATAAGATGGATCCTTTTGCTTCAAGAATTCAATCTCCAAATCTGGGATAAAAAGGGAGTAGAAAATGTGGTAGCTGACCACTTGTCAAGACTTGTGATAGCACATGACTCACATGGTCTACCTATCAATGATGACTTCCCTAAGGAGTCTCTCATGTCAATAGAGGTAGCTCCATGGTATTCTCACATTACAAATTACTTGGTTACTGGAGAAGTTCCAAGTGAGTGGAGTGCCCAAGACAAGAAGCATTTCTTTGCTAAGATCCATGCCTATTATTGGGAGGAGCCTTTTCTCTTCAAATATTGTGCGGATCAAATCATAAGGAAATGTGTTCCTGAACAAGAGCAATCAGGAATTCTATCCCATTGTCATGACAATGCATGTGGAGGTCATTTTGCTTCCTAGAAAACAGCCATGAGAGTAGTCCAATCAGGTTTTTGGTGGCCCTCTCTTTTTAAGGATGCCCACGTTATGTGCCAGGGATGTGATCGGTGTCAAAGGCTTGGGAAGCTAACATGCCAGAATATGATGCCCTTGAACCCCATCTTGATAGTGGATGTCTTTGATGTTTAGGGATAGACTTCATGGGACCATTTCCAATGTCATTCGGACACTCCTACATTTTGGTGGGAGTGGATTATGTATCTAAGTGGGTAGAAGCAATCCCATGTAGGAGCAATGATCATAAGGTGGTTCTCCAATTTCTCAAGAAGAACATCTTTTCAAGGTTTGGAGTGCCTAAGGCCATTATCAGTGATGGAGGAACCCACTTTTGCAACAAGCCTTTTGAGACTCTTCTAGCCAAATATGGGGTCAAGCACAAGGTAGCTACACCTTATCATCCTCAAACAAGTGGCCAAGTTGAGTTAGCCAACCGGGAAATCAAGAATATACTGATGAAGGTGGTGAATGTGAATAGGAAGGATTGGTCTATTAAGCTCCTGGATTCATTATGGGCTTATAGGACCGCTTACAAGACTATTCTTGGCATGTCTCCCTATCTGGCAAAGCGTGCCATCTCCCAGTGGAGGTTGAATATAAAGCATGGTGGGCAATCAAGAGGTTGAACATTGACTTGATCAGAGCTGGAGAAAAGAGGTGCTTAGACCTTAATGAGATGGAGGAATTAAGAAATGATGCTTACATCAATTCCAAAGTTGCAAAACAGAGGATGAAGAAGTGGCATGATCAATTAATCTCCAACAAAGAATTCCATAAAGGACAAAGAGTCTTGCTTTATGATTCAAGACTCCATGTCTTTCCAGGGAAGCTCAAGTCAAGGTGGATAGGCCCTTTCATTATTCACCAAGTGCATCCCAATGGAGTGGTGGAATTACTGAATTCCAAAAGCACTGACATTTTTAAGGTTAATGGTCATCGTCTCAAGCCATTTATTGAGCCGTTCAAACCAGAGAAGGAGGAAATCAACCTCCTTGAGCCACAGAAAGCTTGATCAGAGAAGGGTTAGATGGATTTGGTTTCACCAAAGTCCATAATTTTGTTAAATATATTAATTTTTAAGTCTTGTAAATTATTTGATTGTAAATTTGATCTTAAATTTTGTTAATTGTAAGATCAGGAGCTCAGGCACAGAACACTGCCATCCTGAGGCAGATCCAGCATCATCTCGGCATTACATCAACTCCTGAGCATGCCATTCCCACCTCATCCGGAGCCTCCTATAGAAGAGGCAGCTGAGCCATCACTTCCACAGAATGACTTCATGTCACTCAGGAGGTACCACTTCCTCCCTATTTTTCAATTGCTTTTGTAACATTGCGGACAATGTTCAGCTTGGTTGGGGGGAGAGTTGAGGAAGGAAGTTTTTGTTCTTAATGCTAAGTTATTTTGGTAATTTAGTTGCTTTTTGCTTAAATTTAAAATTTTTAAGTTTTTATTCTACTCTCCATGGTTATTAAGGAAAAATTTTCAAAATGAAAAGGGAGAAATTGAATTTTTGTCTTTTCACTTGACTTAGAGTTTGTATTGTGCTTACTAAAATTGATGAATTGTTGAAGCTTCTATTGAATTCAACCTTAGTTCTTCCACTTTAAGCTTTTCACACACTATGCACAATAGGTTCCGATTATAAGATGAAAAACTATTTCCCTCTTGACTTAGGAAAATTTTAGACTTGGTACATTTGACCTCACTTTAATAGTGTTGGGACACCTTATAAAAGGCCAATGAGCCTTTGGAAAAAAAAAAAAAAAAAAAAAGAAGAAAGAAAGAAAAAATGTTTGCTTACCTTAAAACCCGAGCAAGGCTTGAGGGGTATATGGTGAAAATCTTTAAAACCTGGTGCCCTAAGCCTTCATTGGTTGGGAGTCACCGACCTCAATGCTCGTTACAAGGGTGAATAGGTGAAGTTTAACATACTATAGGTGCTTGGGTATTAAAAATTCATTCTCAAAAGTCTGGGGTAAAATCCGAGGAGTTAGTGATTGAAAAATCCTTAAAGCTTGATGCCCTAAATCTTAATTGGTTGGGAGTCATCGATGGACCCTCGTGACATGGAGAATTTAGAAAAAAATACCTTTAAGCCTTGAACTCCTACAATGAAAAAAATTGTGAAAAAAGAGGTGCGTTCTTAGCCTATTAGAGGTTGACCAGTTTGCTAAGCTTTGAAAAAGAACTAGGTTGGGGGGAGAGATTAGTTCAACATACTATATTCGGAAACTAATAAATATCACGTAGATTTTTGTGGAAGAGTAAGGTTTGACCCTTTGGAAGTGGAAACTCTTTTAAAGCTTAAATTTGCATAATGCCTTCTCTTTAAGAATTGTGATTAGACAAGTTATTTGATAACTCTTGATGAAGTTTGAATTTTATTTCTTTAATGTTCCATGTGAGAGTTAGATCATCATGCCACTTGAAAATTGTTTTTTGATCAGCATGATGTTGTAAATTATAGTACTGTTTATTTTTATTTTTATTTTTCTCTCCTTCATTGCTAAGAAACTAGCAATATGTCGGTTGGGGGGAGTGGTTCCGTTGCCGGGAACCAAGCTCTGAGGATGTTTCCTCAGAGATTGAGTGGCTAGACTTTTAGTTCCTTGGAGTTAAGGTTGCCGAGAAAGGTTCCAAGTGTAAGAATTAGCAGCTTTGTGGTTTCAGCCATTAATGAAGAGAAAGTGTGACCCATTAATGATTTCTATGTTTTTAGTTAACTTAAAACGCCTTTAAATCACCTGGGCTAACACTTGATAAGGCAAGTGATCTCCATCCATAGAGATGCACTAGTTTATCTCTTGCGAGCCTCTGGGAGGTGGTTGGAAGGTAGGATTTTCTAGAATAGCCAACACTGGTAAGCTTTTGGACTCCAAGGAGACATCCGGTTAGAGAGTTGACTATATGTTAATTCTCTAATGCGAGGAAATGAACCAAATGATCAGAGCTCTGTTTTTGCACGAGGAACCTCCCTTGTGAACCTAAACCTCCAAGGAACGTTTTTCTTCATAAGTAATTTCCATTACTTTCTTTACCGTTAGTTTAAACCAAACCTTTTTCATCCAAAAATTATGTTTTCTTTTAAAGCTAACCTTGAAATGAAAAGGCACCAATTCAGCTTTGAATTGGTATCATTTATGAATTGAAAACCCTTTCTAATGAACGATCCTAGAGCCACTATGCTATAGTAGCTTTGTCTTTGCTACCCTAGTTCATGGTGTAATAGGTTATAAATTTTGTTGATTACTCCCTTAATCAAGGAGCACCAGCTGTACATGAATCAGCTGATACACCGACTGGGCATGAATCAAATGGCGCCATTGTCGGGGAAAGTGTCAATTTCATAGTGATATTATATCAGAGTACTTGTGATTTTCATCACAAGTTTGGTAACTTTTCTTTCATTTTACTAATTCTTTTTTTTTTTTATTGTATCTTTACTTGATCATAATCTAATATATCTTTTAAATTCAGTTTAGTTCATTTTAGTTTCTTTCTTTGGTAGCCCTATTTTCTTTTGTTTTCTTTTATTGTCATTTTAGTTACAGTTGATACTAGTTGTGTATGCCAAATTGGATATGAGACAATAGAGGAAGGCTTGTTAAACTTGATACAACTCATAACAAGGAATTGGAATTGAGCTTGAATATCATGGAAGCTACACCTGAAGATTAGCATAGTCACCATGGTCACCAGGACAATCCCAATGCTTTCATCTCAATGAGGGACTGAATGCATCCACCTCGTATGAGTGCACCATCATGTATAGTGCCCCCTACAAAGCAACTAGTGATCAGACCTCATATTGTGCCACTTCTACCAACTTTCCATGGAATGGAAAGTGAGAATCCCTATGCCCATATCAAGGAATTTGAAGATGTTTGTAATACATTCCGAGAGGGAGGAGCTTCTATTGACCTGATGAGGCTTAAACTATTTCCTTTTACTTTAAAGGATAAGGCCAAGATTTGGCTTAATTCTTTAAGGCCGAGGAGTATCCGTACTTGGACTGACTTACAAGCTAAATTCCTCAAGAAATTTTTTCCTACTCACAGAACAAATGGCTTGAAAAGGCAAATTTCAAACTTCTCAGCTAAAGAGAATGAGAAATTCTATGAGGGTTGGGAAAGATATATAGAAGCCATAACTGCTTGTCCTCACCATGGCTTTGATACATGGCTGTTAGTGAGCTATTTTTATGATGGGATGTCTTCCTCAATGAAGCAACTCCTCGAAACAATGTGTGGAGGGGATTTCATGAGTAAGAATCCTGAGGAAGCTATGGATTTCTTGAGTTATGTGGCTGAAGTTTCAAGGGGATGGGATGAACCGCAAAAAGAAGAAGTGGGAAAGATGAAGTCTCAACCGAGTGCTTTCAATGCTAAGGCTAGGATGTATACCTTGAATGAAGATGATGATATGAAAGCAAAAATTGCGGCTATGACAAGAAGATTGGAGGAACTAGAACTGCAAATGATGCATGAAATGCAAGCTATTGCTGAAACATCAGTGCAAGTAAAGTCGTGTCCTATTTGTCAATCTTATGAACACTTGGTGGAGGAGTGCCCTACAATTCCAGCTGTAAAGGAAATGTTTGGAGATCAAGCAAATGTCATTGGACAATTCAAGCCCAATAACAATGCACCGTATGGAAATACTTACAACTCAAGTTGGAGGAATCATCCAAATTTCTCATGGAAGGCAAGAGCACCTCAGTACCAACAGCCGGCTCCACCATCTCAACCGGCTCAACCATCTCAACAATCTTCAAGTCTTGAACAAGCAATAGCGAATCTCAGCAAGGTTGTGGAAGATTTTGTTGGAGACCAAAAAGCCATCAATGCTCAACTCAGTCAAAGAATTGACAGTGTAGAGAGAATGATGGATGGGATGCAAAATGATCTATCTCAAAAGATAGATAATCTCCAATACTCAATCTCAAGGCTCACTAACTTGAACACAGTGCAAGAGAAGGGTAGATTTCCTTCTCAACCTCACCAAAACCCAAAGGTTATCCATGAAGTGGAAATCCATGAGGGAGAATCGTCACAGGTGAAAGATGTTAAAGCCTTGATCACTCTAAGGAGTGGTAAAAAAGTTGAGCCACCAACACCCAAGCCACATGTTGAAGAAGAAGAAGAAACAAAGAAGGGGGAGGAAATGAAAGGAAAGAAGAAAGATGTCAGTGAAGAGAAGGAGGACCGTGATTCAACAGTGAATGCAAATCTGGAGAAAGAGCTTATTAAGGAATAATTGATGAAGAAACGTATATCTCCACCTTTTCCTTAAGCTTTGCATGGGAAAAAGGGGATAAAAAATGCATCAGAAATCCTTGAAGTATTGAGACAAGTGAAAGTCAATATCCCACTACTGGATATGATTAAGCAAGTTCCAACATATGCAAAATTCCTAAAGGACCTGTGTACTATCAAAAGAGGGTTGAATGTGAACAAAAAAGCCTTCTTGAATGAGCAAGTAAGTACAATCATACAATGCAAGTCTCCTTTGAAGTACAAAGATCCGGGATGTCCTACCATTTCAGTCATGATTGGAGGAAAGGTAGTAGAAAAAGCTTTGTTAGACTTGGGAGCAAGTGTGAATTTGCTAACATACTCTATCTACAAGCAATTGGGACTTGGTGAGTTGAAGCCAACATCAATCACGCTATCTCTAGCAGATAGATCAATAAAAATTCCAAGGGGGGTAATTGAGGATGTCTTAGTTCAAGTTGATAATTTCTACTATCCAGTAGATTTTGTTGTTCTTGATACAGATCCTACTGTAAAGGAAGCTAATTCAGTTCCTATCATTCTTGGAATTCCATTCCTTGCTACCTCAAATGCAATCATCAATTGTAGGAATGGACTCATGCAACTCACTTTTGGCAACATGACACTTGAACTCAACATTTTTCATATGTCTAAAAAGCAAATCACTCCGGAAGAAGAAGAAGGTCCAAAAGAGGTATGCATTATCGACACTCTAGTGGAGAAGCACTGTAATCAGAATATGCAAGACAAGCTGAATGAAAGTCTTGGGGATCTTGAAGAAGGGTTGTCTGAACCCTCTGATATGCTTGCTACTCTACAAGGTTGGAGGAGGAGAGAAGAGATTCTACCTTTGTTCAATAAAGAGAAAGGAGAAGCTGCTGAAGAAGAGACCCCAAAGCTCAATTTGAAGCCTCTGCCCGTGGAGCTGAAATATACATATCTTGAAGAAAATAATCAATGTCCTGTTGTTATATCTTCATCTCTTACTAGTCATCAGGAGATTTCTCTACTTGAAGTTCTCAAGAGGTGTAAGAAAGCAATAGGATGGCAAATATCTGACTTGAAAGGCATTAGCCCTTTGGTTTGTACACATCACATTTATATGGAGGAAGAAGCTAAACCAATTCGTCAACCTCAAAGAAGATTGAATCCTCATTTTCAAGAGGTGGTGCGAGCTGAAGTGCTGAAGCTACTTCAAGAAGGTATTATTTATCCCATATCTGACAGCCCTTGGGTGAGCCCTGCTCAAGTGGTACCAAAGAAGTCAGGGATTACTGTGGTTCAGAATGAAAAAGAAGAAGAAATTGCTACACGCCTCACTTTAGGTTGGAGGGTGTGTATTGATTATCGAAAGTTGAATGTTGTGACAAGGAAATATTATTTTCCATTGCCGTTTATTGATCAGGTGTTGGAGAGAGTCTCAGGCCATCCTTTTTATTGTTTCTTGAACGGGTACTCAGGGTATTTCCAAATTGAAATTGATGTGGAAGATCGGGAGAAGACCACCTTCACATGTCCATTTGGAACATACGCCTACAGGAGAATGCCTTTTGGTTTATGCAATGCACCTGCAACATTCCAAAGATGTATGCTTAGTATCTTTAGTGATATGGTGGAGCGAATTATGGAGGTTTTCATGGATGACATCACCGTATATGGAGGTACATTTGAGGAATGCTTAGTCAATTTGGAAGCAGTTCTAAACAGATGCATTGAGAAGGACTTGGTGCTCAACTGGGAGAAATGCCATTTTATGGTACGTCAAGGAATTGTCCTTGGCCATATCATCTCCGAGAAAGGCATTGAAGTTGATAAAGCAAAGGTGGAGCTTATTGTCAAATTGTCGTCCCCAACAACTGTAAAAGGAGTAAGGCAATTTCTTGGCCATGCAGGGTTCTATAGGAGATTTATAAAAGATTTCTCTAATCTTTCAAAGCCTCTTTGTGAACTTTGGGCTAAGGATGCTAAGTTTGTCTGGGATGAAAGATGTCAAAATAGCTTTGATCAACTGAAGCAATTTTTAACAACCGCTCCAATAGTGAGGGCTCCTAACTAGCAACTACCCTTTGAATTGATGTGTGATGCCAGTGACTTTGCTGTAGGAGCTGTACTTGGCCAAAGAGAAGATGGGAAGCCCTATGTGATCTACTATGCAAACAAAACATTGAACGAGGCTCAAAGAAACTACACAACTACAGAGAAAGAATTGTTAGCTGTAGTATTTGCTTTAGACAAGTTTCGTGCTTATTTGGTAGGGTCTTTCATCATTGTTTTCACTGACCATTCGGCCTTGAAATATTTATTGACAAAGCAAGATGCAAAAGCAAGGTTGATTAGATGGATTCTTTTATTACAAGAGTTCGATCTCCAGATCAGAGACAAGAAAGGGGTGGAGAATGTGGTAGCTAACCACCTGTCAAGGTTGGCTATAGCACATAATTCCCATGTCTTGCCTATTAATGATGACTTTCCTGAGGAATCACTTATGTTGCTAGAGAAAGCTCCTTGGTATGCTCATATTGCTAAGTATTTAGTTACTGGTGAAATTCCAAGTGAGTGGAATGCGCAAGACAGGAAGCACTTCTTTGCAAAGATTCATGCTTATTATTGGGAGGAGTCTTTCCTTTTCAAGTATTGTGCAGATCAGATCATACGGAAGTGTGTCCCTGAAGAAGAGCAACAAGGGATCCTCAGCCATTGCCATGAAAATGCATGTGGAGGCCACTTTGCCTCTCAGAAAACAGCCATGAAGGTGTTGCAATCAAGGTTTACTTGGCCATCGCTTTTCAAAGATGCCCACATCATGTGTAGGAGTTGTGATAGATGCCAAAGGCTTGGGAAGCTTACAAAAAGAAATCAAATGCCTATGAACCCCATTCTAATAGTTGATCTTTTTGATGTGTGGGGTATTGACTTCATGGGACCTTTCCCAATGTCTTTTGGTAACTCTTATATCTTGATGGGGTAGACTATGTTTCTAAATGGGTTGAGGCAATTCCCTGTAAACAGAATGACCACAGGGTGGTTCTAAAATTTCTCAAAGAGAACATCTTCTCAAGGTTTGGGGTACCCAAGGCCATAATCAGTGATGGAGGTACTCATTTTTACAACAAACCTTTTGAAACCCTATTAGCCAAGTATGGAGTGAAGCATAAGGTAGCTACACCTTATCATCCTCAAACTTTCGGGCAAGTGGAGCTAGCAAATAGGGAAATCAAGAATATACTGATGAAGGTGGTGATCACAAGCAGAAAAGATTGGTCTATTAAGCTTCATGATTCACTATGGGCATACAGAACAGCTTACAAGACTATTCTTGGTATGTCTCCTTATCGTCTAGTCTATGGCAAAGCATGTCATCTCCCTGTGGAAGTTGAATACAAAGCTTGGTGGGCAATCAAGAGGTTGAACATGGACTTGATTAGAGCTGGGGCAAAGAGGTGCTTAGACCTTAATGAGATGGAGGAATTAAGAAATGATGCTTACATCAATTCCAAAGTTGCAAAACAGAGAATGAAGAGGTGGCATGATCAATTAATCTCCAACAAAGAATTCCATAAAGGACAAAGAGTCTTGCTTTATGATTCAAGACTCCATGTCTTTCCAGGGAAGCTCAAGTCAAGGTGGATAGGCCCTTTCATTATTCACTAAGTGCATCCCAATGGAGTGGTGGAATTACTGAATTCCAAAAGCACTAACATTTTCAAGGTCAATGGTCATCGTCTCAAGCCATTCAAACCAGAAAAGGAGGACATCAACCTCCTTGAGCCACAGAAAGCCTAATCAAATAAGGGTTAGATGGACTTGGTTTCACCAAAGTCCATAATTTTTTTGTTTTGTTTGTTTTTGTTAATTTTGTTAATTTCAAGCTTTATCAATTCTTGTGATTTTAATTTTTGGTTTTAAGTTGTGTATTTATATGTAACTTAGTCTTTCTAAATGATCTCATGTAGGCAGAATTGCAAAGAAATTAAAGGAAAGTCGTTTGGAGCAAGAAAGAGTGTAAAACAGGGGAAAAACAGAGGTCTACGAGATTTCGCAGCCTAAAAGAAGCCTCTGCGAAATCATTTCGCAGCCTCAGGCCCCTCTCTGCGAAAATTTTCGCAGATACGAAGCACCCTCTTGGCACACGAGTGCCATTTCGCAATACAATTCCCCTCATTTCGCAGTTGCAAAATGAGCTGAGAAAACGACCCTTGATATTCCTTTATTTTTACAAAAACTGGTCATTTAAGCTGCCAAAAGGGTTCAAAAAGGAAGAACACCGGAGCAACCGTTCGTTCGCTCTCTCGTCTGAGCCCGAAGCCGCGCGAGCCACCAGCCATCACCTCTGGCCATTTTCTTCATTCCGCCATGGCACGAACCAGAGGAACGAAGTCATCATTTCCGGTCGGCCGCAAGAGAGTCGCACGAAAGGCGCCTATTCAAAGCTCCACATCAGAGCCTCCACAACAAGTAGCCGCCCCACCTTCGGCCGAACCCGCGCCGTTGATTCCTCCGGCGAGGCGTTATCAAACCAGGTCAGGTGGTCGTCCATCGCAAAAGAAACCCAGGGTAGTAGATTCAGAGCCAATCGATTTAACAGAGCCCTCTCCAGAGCCCTTTCCAGAATCGTCTCCGGCCCTGTCTTCAGAACCTCCGGTGGAGCCTCAGCTGCCCATTGAGGGGAATTTGGATTGCCGGGCTTGACCATTTCACTCTGAGCTGTGTTTCGACACAACCACCTTTAGGCTTCAGCCGAAGTGAGCAGACTCATTCCATCAACTGCACAGATATCGCATGGAGCTTTTGTTGACCCCCAGGGATTTTTTCTATCCCCGAGTAGCAATGGACTTCTATCAGTCCATGACTACTAATCAGGTCAGAGATCCTACTCTTATTCACTTCACCATTGATGGACGTCATGGTATTTTAGGAGCTCGCCACATAGCAGAGGCCCTGCATATTCTATATGAGCTAGCCCGTCTAGAGGATTAGCGAGTATGGTCTAATCCTCCCCAGCTTGAAATGGTTTATATTTTGTCCAGAGGAACATCCACAAATCCATATCTATTGAGGAAGGAAGTTCCTCTGAGCATGTTCTTCATTGATGCACTCCTGCGCCACAACATTTATCCACTTCAGCATTAGGTGCAGAGGAGAGGAGTTCTGCTAGAGGCCTTGTTCAGGATATCAGAGGGATATTTCTTTGGCCCTCACCATCTGATTATGGCTGCCCTTCTCTACTTTGAAGAGAAGGTGCATAGGAAGAAGCTGCTGCGAGCGGATGTTATTCCACTTCTTTTCTCGAGATTGCTATGCCAAATTTTGGAGCATCTGGGGTATCCATCAGACCCTCAGCTAGAGCGCAAACACATATGCCGAGAGGTATTCACTCTCGACAAGTGGACCAATATGACAGCATATAGAACAGAGCATCCAGAGCTTCCACAGCCACAGCAGTCAGAGGACCCACAGCCAACTGAGATGCCAGCTGCCAGGAGAGCATCTACAAAGCCCATACATGAGGGTATACCCTCTGCTTTTCCTGCCACCCGCAGCACCCCGCCAGTTATTCCAGCTGCATCAGAGCCTTCTACTTCAGCCGAGCCTAGAATGACCATACCCATTTCAGAGTACAGAGATCTATGCCACACATTGCAGACACTGGCCGTGACTTAGAGCAGCCTTGCTCAGGAGATGTTAGCTATTCGTTCTCAGCAGGAGCAGATTTTGACCACCCAGACACAACACACTGCCATCCTGAGGCAGCTTCAGCACCATCTGGGTCTTCCATCAGCTACTGAGCATCTCATTCCTACCACTGCAGAGCACCATGCCCCTCCTGAGCCGACTACTGAAGATGTAGAGACATCTGCTTGAGCCATCAGCTTACCAGCATCATCCTTCCCATTTCTGATCATTTACATACTTTACTTTATGTATTTCCTTTATGAAATCCCATCTTTTTGGTATTATATAGTGGGATTGGTTGTATGTGACCACACTTAGTATTATATTATTTTAATTCCTCTACTCATATCTTTTATTGTTTTTTTGAAGCATGTGGTTTCTCCTATACATCTCAAACTTCACGCCACTCAGGAGGTACCACTTCCTCCCTATTTTTTAATCGCTTTGTCACATTGAGGACAATGTTCAGCTTGGTTAGGGGGAGAGTTGAGGAAGAGAGTTTTTGTTATTAATGCTAAACTATTTTGGTAATTTAGTTGATTTTTGCTTAATTTTAAAATTTTTAAGTTTTTATTCTACTCTCCATGGTTATTAAGGAAACATTTTCAAAATGAAATGAGAGAAATTGAATTTTTGTCTTTTTGCTTAACTTAGAGTTTGTATTATGCTTATTAAAGTTGATGAATTGTTAAAATTTCTATTGAATTCAAGCTTATGTCTTCTACTTTAAGCTATTCACACACTGTGCACAATAGGTTCCGATTATAAGATGAAAAACTATTTCCTTCTTGACTTAGGAAATTTTAGACTTGGTACCTTTGACCTCATTTTAATAGTGTTGGGACACCTTGTAAAAGGCCAATGAGCCTTTGAAAAAAGAAAGAAAGAAAAAAATGTTTGCTTGCCTTGAAACCCGAGCAAGGTCCGAGGGGTATATGGTGAAAATCTTTAAAACTTGGTGCCCTAAGCCCTCATTGGTTGGGAGTCACCGACCTCAATGCTCGTTACAAGGGTGGATAGGTGGAGTTTAACATACTGTAGGTGCTTGGGTATAAAAATTCATTCTCAAAAGTCCGGGGTAAAATCCGAGGAGTTAGTGGTTAAAAGATCCTTAAAGCTTGATTCCCTAAACCTTAATTAGTTGGGAGTCATCGATGGACCCCCGTTACAGGGACAATTTAGAAAAGAATACCTTAAAGCTTGTGAAATAAAAGGGTGCGTTCTTAGCCTATTGAATTTGGTCAGTTTACTAAGTGATGGAAAACAGCTAGGTTGGGGGGAGAGATTAGTTCAACATACTATATTCGGAAGCTATCAAGTAACACTTAGATTTTTGTGGAAGAGTAAGTTTTGACCATTTGGGAGTGGAAACTCTTTTAAAGCTTAAATTTGCATAATGCTTTCTCTTTAAGAATAGTGATTAGACAAATTATTTGATAAATCTTGTTGAAGTTTGAGTTCTATTTCTTTAATGTTCCATGTGGGAGTTAGATCATCATGCCACTTGAAAATTGCTGTTTTTGATCAAGCATGATGTTGTAAATTATAGTATTATTTATTTTTATTTTTCTCTCCTTCATTGCTAAGGGACTAGCAATATGTCGGTTGGGGGGAGTGATTACTACTCAAAAAGTGCTATTTCATAGCTTGTAACTAACTTTTTTAAACACTTTTGAGTAGTAGTTATCACCTTTTAACTCAATTGGCATGTTAAGGACCCTTGCAATCAATTCTAATAAAAAATGTGTTAAGTTTTGGTGTTTTGATAGCTTTTTGATCACTAAAGCAATATGAGATTGAGGAGAGTTCTTTGGAATCCATGCAAGGAGTATACCCGGACAGGGCGTCCGGATATACCATCGGAGGGCGTCCGGACCACATATCCGGATAGGAGTTGCACCCCGGCTGCCGCCATTTGTACCTGGATGTGTGCCGCCATTTGCACCCGGCTACCGCCAATTTGTACCCGGCTATCGCCAATTTGCACCCGGCTGCCGCTATTTCCCCTGGATGTTCACGTCCGAAATTCTGACGCCGGATAGAAAAGGAGATCAACTTCTCCGGATGGACGTATCCGGATCATCTGATAGCGTCTACCTGGATGGGAGAGCAGCCATTTTGCACAGTGCTGCGGTGTTCTCCTGAAACTTCCTGATATTTGCCACCGATATTTTGGGATATTTTGAGATATTTTGCTTTAGATATTTGTTGTCTATATCCCCAAAATCTCCTTGTAACCCACCAATTATAGGATTCCTTAGTTATTAAGTTTGGAAAAAGGGTGAATAACCTCATATAGATATTTTGTAATTTTCCATATATATATATCTCTCGGGAGCTTGTTCCCGAGAGAGGACGATCGATCCTTTGTACAGTTTTAAAAGGAAGAAAAATACAGAGCTTTGCTCTGCTTTACCTTCTCATTTTAATTGTATTTTCTTACTAGCCAAACAAGCTCTTAGGATGTTTCCTCAGAGAATGAGTGGCTAGACTTTTAGTTCCTTGGAGTTAAGGTTGTCGGGAAAGGTTCCAAGTGCAAGAATTAGCAGCTTTGTGGTTTCAGCCATTAATGAAGAGAAAGTGTGACCCATTAATGATTTCTATGTTTTTAGTTAACTTAAAACGCCTTTAAATCACCTGGGCCAACACTTGATAAGGCAAGTGATCTCCATCCATAGAGATGCACTAGTTTATCTCTTGCGAGCCTTTGGGAGGTGGTTTAAAGGTAGGATTTCCTAGAATAGCCAACACTTGGTAAGCTTTTGGACTCCAAGGAGACATCCATTAGTTATCTCTTGCGAGCTTTTGATGGGAAGTCCAAGGTTAAAGATCACCTTGAATGGCAAGTGCTAGGTGAGAGGTATGAGCCATTGCAAGGTGCATCAGTGAGAGGGATTTAGTGTTTGAACCCATTAAAGGGAAGCATCTGTACAACACCGGTTAGAGAGTTGACTATTTGTTAATTCTCTAATGCGAGGAAATGAACCAAATGACCGGAGCTCTGTTTTTGCACGAGGAACCTAAACCTCCAAGGAACGTTTTTCTTCATAAGTAATTTCCATTACTTTCTTTACCGTTAGTTTAAACCAAACCTTTTTCATCCAAAAATTATGTTTTCTTTTAAAGCTAACCTTGAAATGAAAAGGCACCAATTCAGCTTTGAATTGGTATCATTTATGAATTGAAAACCCTTCCCAGTGAACGATCCTAGAGCCACTATGCTATAGTAGCTTTGTCTTTGCTACCCTAGTTCATGGTGTAATAGGTTATAAATTTTGTTGATTACTCCCTCAATCAAGAAGCACCAGCTGTACATGAATCAGCTGATACACCAAGTGGGCACGAATCATTGAGTTACACTAGTTTATCTCTTGCCAACACTTGGTAAGCTTTTGGACTCTAAGGAGACATCCATTAGTTATCTCTTGCGAGCTTTTGATGGGTAATTGATTCGTTCCCAATTGGTGTCTAAGCTGATTCATGTCCAGCTGGTGCTCTTTGATTGAGAGAGTAATCAACAAAATTTATAACCTATATCACCATGTATTAGGATAGCTTTAGCTAATATAGCATAGTGGCTTTAGGATCGTTCTCTGGGAAGGGTTTTCAACTCACAACTGATACCAATTCAAAGTTAAATTGGTGCTTTTTCATTTCAAGGTTAGCTTAAGAAATAAAACACAAACTTTGGTTTAAACGAGGTTTTGTTTCAAGCTAACTAAAAAGAAAGTAATGGAGATTACTTATGAAGAAAAACATTCCTTGGAGGTTTGGGTTCACAGGGGAGGTTCTTTATGCAAAAACAGAGCTTTGGTCATTTGGTTCATTTCCTCGCATTAGAGAATTAACATATAGTCAATTCTCTAACCGGTGTTGTACAGATGTATCCTTTAAATGGATTTCAGCTCTAATTCCCTCTCACTGATGCAACTTGCAATGGCTCGTGCCTCTCACCTAGTATTTTCCATTCAAGGTGATCTTTAACTTTGGACTTCCCTTCTCAAGCTCGCAAGAGATAACTAATGGATGTCTCCTTGGAGTCCAAAAGCTTACCAAGTGTTGGCAATTCCAGAAAATCCTACCTTCAAGTCACTTCCCAAAAGCTCGCAAGAGGTAAACTAGTGCATCTCCATGGACGGAGATCACTTGCCTTACCAGGTGTTGGCTCAAGTGAATTGAAGGTGTTTTAAGTTAACTAAAAACATATAAATCATTAAAGGATCACACTTTCTCTTCATTAATGGCTGAAACCACAAAGTTAGAAATTCTTGCACTTGGAACCTTTCCTGGCAACCTTAACTCCAAGGAACTAAAAGTCTAGCCACTCATTCTCTGAGGAAACTTCCTCAGAGCTTGTTTGGCTAGTAAGAAAAAGAATGAGAAAACAAAAATATCAAGGAAAAACAGAGCAAGTGCTCTATAAAATATATTTCTTTCTTCCGCCGATTACATCATAATCTTGTAAAGAAAATTACAAACTATATATATGAGGTTATTCACCCCTTTGTTCTTACTTAAAGACTAAGGAATCCTATGATAGGTGGGTTACAAGGAGAGTTTGGGGATTTAGACATCAAATATCTAAAGCAAAATATCTCAAAAAGTCGGTCGGAAATATCAGGAAGCTTCAGGAGAACACCACAACTGTGCACTGAGAGAAAAACTCCCCGGGTAAGCGCTACCAGAGGATCCGGACATGTCTGACCGGGGAAGTTGAAACGTCCTCCTCTCCCATCCGGCGTCAAGCGCCGGATGTGAAATATCCGGAGAAGGTGGAACGTCGCAAGGGGGACCATCTGCGTGTGCAAAGTATAGGGACTCCTCCCCCTGATGACACGGAGCGCGCATCGCTATCCGGAGCAACTCCATCCGGATTCCTCAAGAGGACACGCAGCGCGCTTCCCTATCCGGAGTAACTCCATCCGGATTCCCCAAGAAGACACGTGGCGCACTTCCCTATCCGGAGCAACTCCATCCAGATTCCCCAAGAAGACACGCGGCGCGCTTCCCTATCCGGATATGTTGTCCGGATCATTGACTAAAGTGAGCAAGCCTTGCTACAGCCCACGTTCCGCCGCCCTCTGATGGTGTGTCTAGACACCCTGTCCAGACATCTTTGCCATGGATTCCAAAGAACTCTCCTCAATCTCGGATTGCTTTGGTGATCAAAAAGCTATCAAAACACCAAAACTTAACACAATTTGATTAGAATTGATTGCAAGGGTCCTTAATATGTTAATTGGGTTAAAAGGTGATAACTACTACTCAAAGGTGTTTAAAAGAGTTAATTACAAGCTATCAAATAGCACTTTTTGAGTAGTAATCAGTAATCCAAGGTTAAGGATCACTTTGAATGGCCAATACTAGGTGAGAGGTATGAACCATTGCAAGATGATTCAGTGACAGGGAATTAGTGTTTGAATCCATAAAGGGGAATCATCTGTACCACACCGGTTCAGGAAATAACTATATGTTAAATCCCCAATGCGAGGAAAAGAATCAAGTGACTTGAACTCTCTTTTTGTAGAAGGAACCTGAGCCTAGTGATCTAAAAACTCCAAGAAACACTTTTCTTTGTAAGTAATTTCCGTTACTTTATTATTGGTTTCACTTAAAAACCAACCTTTTAAAAAATCTTTATGTTTTCTTTTAAAGCTAACAGTGAATGGAAAAAACACAAATTCAGCTTTGAACTAATATCAGTTGTAATTTGAAAACCCATCACAGTGAACGATCCTAGAGCCACTATGCTATGCTAGCTAAGGCTATCCTAGTACATGGTGAAGTAGGTTTATAAATTTTTTTTATTACTCCCGTCTGAGGACCAAAATCAATGTACACCAGTTGATTGAACACCAATCAACAGGACATACATCAGCTGGGCACAAACCAAATGGCGCCGTTGTCGGGGATGGTGCCAACTTTACAGTGATATTACCTTTTCAGAGTACTTGTGATCTTCATCACAAGTTTGGTGATTTTTATTTTATTTTACTAACTCTTTTTAATTGTTCCTTTTACTTGTTCATATTTTAGCCTATCTTTTAATTTAGGTTTTAGCTAATCTTAGTCTTTTTGTTGTTTTGTTTTCTTTGTTTTTGTTATAGTTGTTACTAGTTGTGTATGCCATATTGGATATGAGACATTGGAGGAAGACTTGTGAAAATTAAAACACCTCACAAAACAAAGTTGGAATTGTGCTTGAACATCATGGAAGCTACACCTAAAGATCAGCATAGTCACCATGGTCACCAAGACAATCCCAATGCATTCAAATCAATGAGGGACCGCATGCATCCACCTCGTATGAGTGCACCATCATGCATAGTGCCTCCTACAAAGCAACTAGTAATCAGACCGCATATTGTGCCGCTTCTACCTACTTTCCATAGGATTGAAAGTGAGAATCCCTACGCGCATATCAAGGAATTTGAAGATGTTTGTAATACATTCCAAGAGGGAGGAGCTTCAATCGACTTCATGAGGCTAAAACTATTTCCTTTTACTTTGAAGGATAAGGTCAAGATTTGGCTTAATTCTTTAAGGCCAAGGAGTATCCAAACTTGGACTGATTTGCAAGCTGAATTTCTCAAGAAATTTTTCCCTACTCATAGGACAAATGGCTTGAAAAGACAAATTTCAAACTTCTCAGCTAAAAAGAATGAGAAATTCTATGAGTGTTGGGAGAGATACATGGAAGCTATCAATGCTTGTCCTCACCATGGTTTTGATACATGGCTATTGGTGAGTTACTGTTATGATGGTATGTCTTCCTCAATGAAGCAACTTCTCGAGACTATGTGTGGAGGAGATTTCATGAGTAAGAATCCAGAGGAAGCCATGGATTTCTTGAATTATGTTGCTGAAGTCTCAAAAGGATGGGATGAACCGAACAAAGAAGAAGTGGGGAAGGCGAAGTCTCAACCAAATACCTTTAATGCTAAGGCTGGGATGTATACCTTGAATGAAGATATTGACATGAAAGCAAAAGTTGCAGCTATGACAAGAAGATTGGATGAGCTAGAACTGAAAAAGATACGTGAAGTGTAAGCCATTGTTGAAACACCAGTGTAAGTCATACCTTGTTCTATTTGTCAATCTTATGAGCAATTAGTGGATGAGTGTCCTATAATTCCAACTATTAGAGAAATGTTTAGAGATCAAGTGAATGTCATTGGACAATTCAAGCCCAACAACAATGCTTCATATGGAAATACCTACAATTCAAATTGGAGGAACCATCCAAATTTCTCTTAGAAGCCAAGAGCACTTCAGTACACATAACCAGGCCAAGCATCTCAACAAGCTTCAAATCTTGAGCAAGCACTAATGAATCTAAGCAAGGTCGTGGGAGACTTTGTTGGAGATCAGAAATCCATTAATGCTCAACTCAATCAAAGAATTGACAATGTAGAGAATACATTAAATAAACGGATGGATGGAATGCAAAATGATTTATCTTAGAAGATAGATAATCTCCAATACTCAATCTCAAGGCTCACTAACCTTAACACAGTGCAAGAAAAAGGGAGGTTTCCTTCTCAACCTCACCAAAACCCCAAAGGTATCCATGAAGTGGAAGCTCATGAAGGAGAATCTTCATAGGTGAGAGATGTCAAAACCTTGATCACTCTAAGGAGTGGTAAAGAGGTTGAGCTGCCTACACCCAAGCCACATGTTGAAAGAGAGGAAGAAGAAGAAGAGACAGAGAAGAGAGAGGAAATCAAAGGAAAGAAGAAGGGTAGCAGTGAAAGGAAAGAGGACCATGATTCAACAGTGAATGAAAATTCGGAGAAAATAGTTATCAAGGGAGATGTGATGAAGAAACACATACCTCCAACTTGTCCTCAAGCTTTGCATGGGAAAAAGAGAATCAGAAATGCATAAGAAATTCTTGAAGTATTGAGATAGGTGAAGGTCAACATCCCATTGCTAGATATGATTAAACAAGTGCCGACTTATGCAAAATTCCTGAAGGACTTGTGTACTATCAAAAAAGGGTTGAATATGAATAAGAAAGCCTTCTTGACTGAGCAAGTAAGTGCCATCATACAGTGCAAGTCTCCATTGAAGTACAAAGATCCAGGTTGCCCTACCATCTTAGTGGTGATTGGAGGAACTGTAGTGTAGAAAACTTTGTTAGCCTTGGGGACAAGTGTGAATTTGCTACCATACTCTGTCTATAAGCAATTGGGATTTAGTGAATTGAAGCCAACATTAATCACTCTGTCTCTAGCAGATACTTCCAACGCTATATGTTAAGCATTTTTAGTGATATGGTGGAGCGTATTATGGAGGTTTTTATGGATGATATCACCATATATGGAAGTACATTTGAGGAATGCTTAGTTAACTTGGAAGCAGTTCTAAACCGATGCATTGAAAAGGACTTAGTGCTTAATTGGGAGAAATGTCATTTTATGGTACAGCAAGAAATTGTCCTTGGCCACATCATCTCCAAGAAAGGCATTGAAGTTGATAAAGCAAAGGTGGAACTTATTATCAAATTGCTAACCCCAACAACTGTAAAAGGAGTAAGGCAATTCCTTGGCCATGCAGGGTTCTACAGGAGGTTAATAAAAGATTTCTCTGAACTTTCCAAGCCTCTTTGTGAACTATTGGGTAAGGATGCTAAATTTGTATGGGATGAGAGATGTCAAAAGAGTTTTGAGCAACTGAAGCAGCTCTTGACAACCGCTCCAATAGTAAGGGCTCCTAATTGGCAACTACCTTTTGAAGTGATGTGTGATGCTAGTGACTTTGCTATAGGAGTTGTTCTTAGTCAAAGAGAGGATGGAAAGCCCTATGTGATCTACTATGCAAGCAAAACATTGAATGAAGCACAAAGAAACTACACCACCACAGAGAAAGAATTGTTAGTTGTAGTTTTTGCCTTAGACAAATTTCGTGCTTATCTAGTAGGGTCTTTCATTGTGGTTTTCACAGACCATTCAGCTTTGAAGTACTTATTGACAAAGCAAGATGCAAAAGCAAGGTTGATTAGATGGATTCTCTTACTACAAGAGTTCAATCTCCAAATCAAAGATAAGAAAGAAGTGGAGAATGTGGTAGCTGACCACCTTTCAAGGTTGGCTATAGCACATAATTCCCATGTTTTACCTATTAATGATGATTTTTTCGGAGGAGTCACTCATTTTGTTAGAAGATGCTCCTTGGTATGCTCATATTGCTAACTATCTAGTTACTGGTGAAGTTCCAAGTGAGTGGAAAGCACAAGATAGGAAATACTTCTTTGCAAAAATTCATGCCTACTATTGGGAAGAACCTTTTCTTTTCAAGTATTGTGCAGTTCAAATAATAAGGAAGTGTGTCCCTGAACAAGAGCAACAGGGAATCCTCAGTCATTTCCATGAAAGTGCATGTGGAGGCCACTTTGCCTCTCAGAAAACAACCATGAAGGTGTTGCAATCAGGTTTCAATTGGCCATCAGTTTTCAAATATGCTCACTCCATGTGTAGGAGCTGTCATAGATGCTAAAGGCTTGGGAAGCTGACACGTAGAAATAAAATGCCTATGAACCCCATTTTAATAGTTGATCTCTTTGATGTTTGGGCCATTGACTTCATGGGACCTTTCCCTATGTCTTTTGGTAACTCTTACATTTTGGTGGGGGTAGACTATGTTTCTAAATGGGTTGAGGCAATCCCGTTTAAACAAAATGATCACAGAGTTGTTCTCAAGTTTCTCAAAGTGAACATCTTCTCAAGATTTGGGGTACCCAAGGCCATAATTAGTGATGGGGGTACTCATTTTTGCAACAAGCCTTTTGAAACTCTTTTAGCCAAGTATGGGGTGAAGCACAAGGTAGCTACACCTTACCACCCTCAGACTTTCGGGCAAGTTGAGCTAGCAAACAAGGAAATCAAGAATATATTGATGAAGGTGGTGAACACAAGCAGAAGAGATTGGTCTGTTAAACTCCATGATTCACTATGGGCATATAGAACAGTTTATAAGACTATTCTTGGCATGTCTCCTTATCGCCTAGTCTATGGCAAAGCATGCCATCTCCCTATGGAAGTTGAATACAAGGCTTGGTGGGCAATTAAGAAGGTAAACATGGACTTGAACAGAGCCGGGATGAAGAGGTGCTTAGACCTTAATGAGATGGAGGAATTAAGAAATGATGCCTACATCAATTCCAAAGTTGAAAAACAAAGGATGAAGAGGTGGCATGATCAGTTAATCTCCAACAACGAATTTCGAAAGGGACAAAGAGTGTTACTCTATGACTCTAGGATCCATATCTTTCCAGGAAAGTTAAAGTCAAGGTGGATAGGCCCTTTCATTATTCACCAAGTGCATCTCAATGGAGTAGTGGAACTACTCAATTCCAACAGCACGGACACTTTCAAAGTCAATGGCCACCATCTCAAACCATTCATGGAGCCATTCAATCAAGACAAGGAGGAAGTCATTCTCCTTGAACCACAGAAATCTTAACCAAAAAGAGGTTAGATGGACTTAGTCTTTTTGAAGACTAATCAAAGTCCATGTTTTTTTTTATAAATTTTGTTGATTTAAAGGCTTTATTAATTGTTTTAATTTTGATTTTAGTTTTGATTTATTTTATTTATTTTATTTTGATATAACTTAGACTTTGTGAATGATCAAAATTAGGAGGAATTTCAAAGGAATCGGAGGGAAGCCATTAAAAACCAAATAAGGAGAAAAACAGAGGAATTTTTTTCAACTTGCGAAAATAAGGGTCAACTTGTGAAAATTTTCGTAGCTGCGAAACACCTCCTAAGCACACGTGTGCCATTTTGCATCTTCAAAAGCCTATTTCACAGTTGCGAACCAAGTTACGAAATCCTCAAAGCAAAATTTCGCAAGATTAGTCTTCAAGTTGCGAAAATTTTCGCAGTTGCGAAACACCTCTTAGGCACACGTGTGCCATTTCACAACTTTAAAAACCAATTTCGTAGCTGCGAAACAAGTTGCAAACTAAGCTGCAAAAACACCTCCAATTTGCGAAATGGCCTTCAAGTTGCGAAATCACCTCCAAGTTGCGAAAATATCAACCGTCGTTTAAATGTCTATTTAAACCTCTAATTCTCTCATTTTTCATTTCACACAGTCATTTCAACTTGCAAAAAAGCTCTCCAAGTTGCGAAACCCAAAAATCTTAGAGGATCCTCTCCAAAGGAAGCCCAGAAGACGTGTGTCTGAAGAAGACCACCCCGCGCATCTCCACGTACCCTCTGGAACACGAACCTCTCCATTTCAGCCATGGCAAGACGAGAGGAGCCCAAACCCCATCTCCATCAGCCCGCAACATCAGACCGAGAGCTTCACTTGCACGAGACTCCATGTTTGAGGCTCCACAGGCCCCTACCATTCCACCTTCTGAGGGTGGAGTGCTGCGTAGTCCTCCTCAGCAAAGGTACGAGACGAGGAGACCACCCACTACACCGGAGGCAAGCAATTTGCACCTCAAGAAGTCAATTCGTCGCCCTCCTGCAAAGAAAGCTGGAGTTTTAGGCCCAGAAGAGTCATCAACACCTCCATAGTCTCAGTCGCCTATTACAGAGTCTTAGATTCCTGCTGGGATGACTCTAGAAGGCATTATCAGGCGACCTATGGTTACACAGCCACCTACAGAGGGAAATTTGGATTACCGAACTAGGCCCTTCCACTCCGAGCTATGCTTTGATAGAGAGACTTTCAGACACCAGCTGGAGCTTAAAGATTCATTCCACCTACTGTAGAGATACCATTTGGAGCACCTAATGACTCCAAGGGATTTCTTCTATCCTTGAGTAGCATTAGACTTTTATCAGTCTATGACTACGCATCGCGTCCGGGATTCTACCATTATCCACTTCATTATTGATGGATGCCATGGTATATTAGGAGCCAGACACATTGTAGAGGCCTTGCACATTCCATATGAGCCTATGAGTCCAACAGATTATAGAGAGTGGGCTCATTTTTCTCAGAGCGACATGGTTTGTATATTGTCCAGGGGGACATCTACACGCTCATTTCCTTTTAGGAAGGAGCTTCCACCTAGCATGTTTCTTCTGGATGTGCTCCTGTGCTCCAGCATATTTCCAGTTCAGCATATGGTGCAGAGGAGAGGAGCTATACTAGAGGCCTTGTTCAAGATATCAGAGGGTTTTTACTTTGGCCCTCATCATTTGATTATGACCTCTCTTCTTTACTTTGAAGAGAAGGTCCACAGGAAGAAGATACAGAGAGCAAATGCCATTCCACTACTTTTTCCTAGGCTGCTTTATCAGATATTAGAGCATTTGGGCTATCCTTTTGAGCCTCAACTTAAGCGTCGACGTATTTGCCGAGGGATATTCACTCTCAACAAATGGAATCATATGACAGCTTATGTTGCACCTCCAAGAGCCCCAGCTAGGCCAGCACATCCAGAGATACCACAAGACGAGTAGCCACAGCAGGCACAGCAGACTGAGATACCTGCAGAGATCATATCACCTATCCCCTGCAGCACCTTCTATAGTGCCCACGCCTGAGGCTACATCTTCTGCTCCTTCTACCACTCTTGGGACTCCACTAGTCGTACCAGCTACATCAGCGCCTCCTCCATTTGAGTTTATGATTACTACTCAAAAAGTGCCATTTTATAGCTTCTAATTAACTCTTTTAAACACTTTTGAGTAGTAGTTATTACCTTTTAACTCAATTAACATATTAAGGACCTTTACAATCATTTCTAATCAAATTGTGTAAGTTTTGGCGTTTTTGTTAGTAATTTGATCACCAAAGCAATCCGAGATTGAGGAGAGTTCTTTAGAATCCATGGCAAAGCAATGGAAAGCTCAAAAACATGAAGAACCAAAGCTTTGAAGCTTTAAAGTCCTTTGCCATAAGCAAATCCGAAATGCAAGGAGGAAAAGCAAAGAGAAATCTACCATGAAGCATTTTAGAGGACAGTCACTGTCAGCCACTTTTGGAGCACTTCCTAGAGCTTAATTTATGCATACCATATTTCGTTTTGAAGCTCGGGAAGTTAGCAATCCAGCACTTTAACCGGTGCACGATTTGGAATTGAAATGAAGGAGTTACACCCATTGGAAGCCAATCACTCCAAGTTGAAGGCCAATTTTGCAGGGCTGTGAAATCAGCCTTTGGCTGCGAAATGGTGTCCTTCATGCTGCAAAACTTCGCAGCCCTCTTGCATGACTGCGAAATTCTCCTTAAGCTTCCCGATATTTGCGACCGACATTTTGACATCTTTTGCTTTAGATATTTGATGTCAAAATCCCCAAACTCTCCTTGTAATCCACCTATCATAGGATTCCTTAGTCTTTAAGCAAGAACAAAGGGTAAATAACCCCATATATATTGTTTTGTAAATTCCATGAAAAAGGAGAGGACGGGAAGCTTGTTCTCAGACAACTTTGTATAGTTTTGCAATGAAGTAAAATACAGAGCCTTTGCTCTGCCTTACCTTCTCGTTTTGATTGTATATATTTATTTAATTTTTCTTACTAGCCAAACAAGCTCAGAGGATGTTCCCTCAGAGAATGAGTGGTTAGGCTTTTAGTTCCTTAGAGCTAAGGTTGCCGGGAAAGGCCCCAAATGCAAGAATTGGTAGTTTTGTTGTTTCAGCCATTAATGAAGAGAAAGTGTGACTCATTAATGATTTCTATGTTTTTAGTTAACTTAAAACACCTTCAATTCACCTGAGCCAACACTTGGTAAGGCAAGTGATCTCCGTCCATGGAGATGCACTAGTTTATCTCTTGCGAGCTTTTGGGAGGTGAATTGAAGTTAGGATTTTCTAGAATTGCCAACACTTGGTAATCTTTTGGACTCCAAGGAGACATCCATTAGTTATCTCTTGCGAGCTTGAGAAGGGAAGTCCAAGGTTAATGATCACCTTGAATGGCAAATGCTAAGTGAGAGGCACGAGCCATTGCAAGTTGCATCAGTGAGAGGGAATTAGTGCTGAAATCCATTAAAGGGAAGCATCTGTACAACACCGGTTAGAGAATTAACTATATGTTAATTCTCTAATACGAGGAAAAGAACCAAGTGATCGGAGCTCTATTTTTGCATGAGGAGCATCCCCTGTGAACCTAAAACTCCAAGGAATGTTTTTCTTCATAAGTAATTTCCATTACTTTCTTTTTAGTTAGCTTAAAAGAAAACCTTTTTCAACCAAAGTTTATGTTTTCTTCTTAAGCTAAGAAAACCTTTTTCAACCAAAGTTTATGTTTTCTTCTTAAGCTAACCTTGAAATGAAAAAGCACCAATTTAGCTTTGAATTGGTATTAGTTGTAAGTTGAAAACCCTTCCCAACGAACGATCCTAGAGCCACTATGCTATATTTGCTAAAGCTATCCTAATGCATGGTGATATAGGTTATAAATTTTGTTGATTATTCCCTTTTGAAGACCACAATCAAGGAACACCAGCTGGACATGAATCAGCTGAGACACCAATTGGGAACCACGAATCAAATGACGCCATTGCCGGGGAAGGTGCCAACTTCACAGTGATATTATTTCAGCGTACTTGTGATTTTCATCACAAGTTTGGTGAATTTTCTTTCATTTTACTAACTCTTTTAATTGTTTCTTTTACTTGTTCATATTCTAGTATATCTTTTAATTTAGTTTTAGTTAATCTAAGTCTTTTTGTAGTTTTGTTTTCTTTTGTTTTCCTCTGTTTATGTTTTTGTTACAGTTGATACTAGTTGTGTATGCCAAATTGGATACGAGATAGTGGAGGAAGGCTTGTTAAACGTGAAACACCTCATAACAAGGAATTGGAATTGAGCTTGAACATCATGGAAACTACACCTGAAGATCAGCATAGTCACCATGGTCATCAGGACAATCCCAATGAATTCAGATCAATGAGGGACCGCATACATCCACCTCGTATGAGTGCACTATCATGTATAGTGCCCCCCTACAGAGCAACTAGTGATCAGACCACATATTGTTCCACTTCTACAAACTTTCCATGGAATGGAAAATGAGAATCCCTATGCACATATCAAGGAATTTGAAGATGTTTGTAATACATTCCAAGAGGGAGGAGCTTCAATCGACTTGATGAGGCTTAAGCTATTTCCTTTTACTTTAAAGGATAAGGCCAAGATTTGGCTTAATTCTTTAAGGCCAAGGAGTATCCGTACTTGGTCTGATTTACAAGCTGAATTCCTCAAAAAGTTTTTTCCTACTCACAAAACAAATGGCTTGAAAAGGCAAATTTCAAACTTCTTAGCTAAAAAGAATAAGAGATTCTATGAGTGTTGGGAAAGATACATGGAAGCCATTAATGCTTGTCCTCACCATGGTTTTGATACATGGCTATTGGTGAGTTATTTCTATGATGGGATGTTTTCCTCAATGAAGCAACTCCTCGAGACAATGTGTGGAGGGGATTTCATGAGTAAGAATCCTAAGGAAGCTATGGATTTCTTGAGTTATGTAGCTGAAGTCTCAAGAGGATGGGATGAACCGAATAAAGGCGAAGTGGGAAAAATGAAGCCTCAACCAAATGCTTTTCATGTTAAGGGTGGGATGTACACCTTGAATGAAGATGTTGATATGAAAGCAAAATTTGCAGCTATGACAAGAAGATTGGAGGAGCTAGAACTGAAAAAGATGCATGAAGTGCAAGCTGTTGTTGAAACAACAGTGCAAGTAAAGCCATGTTCTATTTGTCAATCTTATGAACACTTGGTGGATGAGTACCCTACAATTCCAGTTGCTAGAGAAATGTTTGGAGACCAAGCAAATGTCATTGGACAATTCAAGCCCAGTAGCAATGCTTCATATGGAAACACTTACAACTCAAGTTGGAGTAATTATCCAAATTTTTCATGGAAGCCAAGAGCACCTCAGTACCAACAGCTGGCTCAACCATCTCAACAAGCTTCAAGTCTTGAACAAGCAATAGTGAATCTCAGCAAGGTTGTGGGAGATTTTGTTAGAGACCAAAAATCCATCAATGCTCAACTCAGACAAAGAATTGACAGTGTAGAGAGTACTTTGAATAAAAGGATGGATAGGATGCAAAATGACTTATCTCAAAAGATAGATAATCTCCAATACTTAAACACAGTGCAAGAGAAGGGTAGATTTCCTTCTCAACCTCACCAAAACCCCAAGGGTATCCATGAAGTGGAAACTCATGAGGGAGAATCTTCATAGGTGAGAGATGTCAAAGCCTTGATCACTCTAAGGAGTGGTAAAAAGGTTGAGTCACCAACACCCAAGCCACATGTTGAAGAGGAAGAAAAAGAAGAGACAAAGAAGAGGGAGGAAATCAAGGGAAAGAACAAAGATATTAGTGAAGGGAAAGAGGACCATGATTCAACAGTGAATGCAAATCCGGAGAAAGAGCTTATTAAGGAAGAACTGATGAAGAAACACACATCTCCACCTTTTCCTCAAGCTTTGCATGGGAAAAAGGCGATAAAAAATGCATAAAAAATCCTTGAAGTATTAAGACAAGTGAAAGTCAATATTCCATTGCTGGATATGATTAAGCAAGTTCCAACATATGCAAAATTCCTAAAGGACCTGTGTACTATCAAAAGAGGGTTGAATGTGAATAAGAAAGCCTTCTTGACTGAGCAAGTAAGTGCCATCATACAATGCAAGTCTCCTTTGAAGTACCAAGATTTGGGATGTCCTACCATTTCAGTCATGATTGGAGGAAAGGTAGAGGAAAAAGCTTTGTTGGACTTGGGAGCAAGTGTGAATTTGCTACCATACTCTGTCTACAAGCAATTGGGACTTGGTGAATTGAAGCCAACATCAATCACTCTATCTTTAGCTGATAGATCAGTGAAAATTCCAAGGGGGATAATTGAAGATGTCTTAGTTCAAGTTAAGAATTTCTACTATCCAGTAGATTTTGTTGTTCTTGATACTAATCCCTTTGTTAAGGAAGCTAATTATGTTCCAATCATCCTTGGAAGGCCATTTCTTGCTACCTGAAATGCAATCATCAATTGTAGGAATGGACTTATGCAACTCACTTTTGGCAACATGACACTTGAGCTTAATATCTTTTATATGTCTAAGAAGCTAATCACTCCAGAAGAAGAAGAAGGTCCAGAAGAGCTATGCATTATTGACACTCTAGTGGAGGAGCACTGTAATCAGAATATGCAAGACAAGTTGAATGAAAGTCTTGAGGATCTTGAAGAAGGGTTGTCTGAACCCGCTAATGTGCTTGCTACTCTACAAGTTTGGAGGAGGAAAGAAGAGATTCTACCTTTATTCAATAAAGAGGAGGCACAAGAAGTTGTTAAGGAAGAGATCCCAAAGCTCAATTTGAAACCTCTGCCCATGGAGTTGAAATACACGTACTTAGAAGAAAATAAACAATGCCCTGTTTTTATATCTTCATCTCTTACTACTCATTAGGAGATTTCTCTACTTGAAGTTCTCAAGAGGTGTAAGAAAGCAATAGGATGGCAAATATCTGACTTGAAAGGAATCAGTCCTTTGGTTTGTACACATCACATATATATGGAGGAAGAAGCTAAACCAATTCGTCAACCTCAAAGAAGATTGAATCCTCATTTGCAAGAAGTGGTGCGAGCTGAGGTGCTGAAGCTACTTCAAGCGGGTATTATTTATCCCATATCTGATAGCCCTTGGGTGAGCCCTACTCAAGTGGTACCAAAGAAGTCAGGGATTACTATGGTTCAAAATGAAAATGGAGAAGAAATTGCTACACGCCTCACTTCAGGTTGGAGGGTGTGTATTGACTATAGGAAATTGAATGTTGTGACAAGGAAAGATCATTTTCCACTCCCGTTTATTGATCAAGTGCTGGAGAGAGTCTTTGGCCACCATTTTTATTGTTTCTTAGACGGGTACTCAGGGTATTTCCAAATTGAAATTAATGTTGAAGATTAGGAGAAGACCACTTTCACATGTCCATTTGGAACATACACCTACAGAAGAATGCCTTTTGGTTTATGCAATGCGCCTGCAACATTCCAAAGATGTATGCTTAGTATCTTCAGTGATATGGTGGAGCGAATTATGGAGGTTTTCATAGATGATATCACCATATATGGAGGTACATTTGAAGAATGCTTAGTCAATTTGGAAGCGGTTCTTAACAGATGCATTGAAAAAGACTTGGTGCTCAACTGGGAGAAATGCCATTTTATGGTACATCAAGGAATTGTCCTTGGCCGTATCATCTCCGAGAAAGGCATTGAAGTTGATAAAGCAAAGGTGGAACTTATTGTCAAATTGCCATCCCCAACCACTGTAAAAGGAGTAAGGCAATTCCTTGGCCATGCAGGGTTCTATAGGAGATTTATAAAAGACTTCTCTAAGCTTTCAAAGCCTCTTTGTGAACTTTTAGCTAAGGATGCTAAGTTTATATGGGATGAAAGATGTCAAATGAGTTTTGATCAATTGAAGCAATTTTTGACAACCGCTCTAATAGTGAGGGCTCCCAACTGGCAACTACCCTTTGATGTAATGTGTGATGCCAGTGACTTTGCTATAGGAGCTGTACCTGGCCAAAGAGAAGATGGGAAGCCTTATGTGATCTACTATGCAAGCAAGACATTGAACGAAGCTCAAAGGAACTACACAACTACAAAGAAAGAATTGTTAGCTATGGTGTTTGCCTTAGACAAGTTTCGTGCTTATTTGGTAGGGTCTTTCATCATTGTTTTCACTGACCATTCAGCCTTGAAGTATTTATTGACAAAGCAAGATGCAAAAGCAAGGTTGATTAGATGGATTCTTTTATTACAAGAGTTCGATCTCCAAATCAGAGACAAGAAAGGAGTGGAGAATGTGGTAGCTGACCACCTTTCAAGGTTGGCTATAGCACACAATTCCCATGTCTCACCTATTAATGATGACTTTCCTGAGGAATCACTCATGTTGCTAGAGAAAACTCCTTGGTATGCTCATATTGCTAACTATTTGGTGACTGGTGAAGTTCCAAGTGAGTGGAAAGCACAAGACAGGAAGCACTTTTTTGTAAAGATTCATGCTTATTATTGGGAAGAGCCTTTTCTTTTCAAGTATTGTGCGGATCAGATCATAAGGAATTGTGTCCCTGAAGAAGAGTAACAAGGAATCCTCAGCCATTGCCATGAGAATGCATGTGGAGGCCACTTTGCCTCTTAGAAAACAACCATGAAGGTGTTGCAATCAGGGTTTACTTGGCCATCACTTTTCAAATATGCGCACATCATGTGTAGGAGTTGTGATAGATGCCAAAGGCTTAGGAAGCTTACAAAAAGAAATCAAATGCCTATGAACCCCATCCTAATAGTTGATCTTTTTTATGTTTAGGGTATTGACTTCATGGGACCTTTCCCAATGTCTTTTGGTAACTCTTATATCTTGGTGGGGGTGGACTATGTTTCTAAATGGGTTGAGGCAATCCCCTATAAACACAATGATCACAGGGTGGTTCTCAAATTTCTTAAGGAGAACATCTTTTCAAGATTTGGGGTGCCCAAGGCCATAATCAGTGATGGAGGTACTCATTTTTGCAACAAACCTTTTGAAACCCTATTAGCCAAGTATGGAGTGAAGCATAAGGTAGCTACACCTTATCACCCTCAAACTTCCGAGCAAGTGGAGCTAGAAAACAAGGAAATCAAGAACATATTGATGAAAGTGGTGATCACGAGCATAAAAGATTGGTCTATTAAGCTTCATGATTCATTATGGGCATATAGAATAGCTTACAAGACTATTCTTGGCATGTCTCCCTATCGCCTAGTCTATGTCAAAGCATGCCATCTCCCTGTGGAAGTTGAATATAAGGCTTGGTGGGCAATCAAGAGGTTGAACATGGACTTGATTAGAGCCAGGGCAAAGAGGTGCTTAGACCTTAATGAGATGGAGGAATTAAGAAATGATGCTTACATCAATTCCAAAGTTGCAAAACAGAGGATGAAGAGGTGGCATGATCAATTAATTTCCAACAAAGAATTACGGAAAGGACAAAGGGTCTTACTCTATGATTCAAGGCTCCATATCTTTCCAGGGAAGCTCAAGTCAAGGTGGATGATTGATTCATGCCCAATTGGTGTCTCAGCTGATTCGTGTCCAGCTGGTGCTCCTTGATTGAGGGAGTAATCAAAAAAATTTATAACCTATTACACCATATACTAGGGTAGCGAAGAAAAAACTACTATAGTATAGCGGCTCTAGGATCGTTCACTGGGAAGGGTTTCCAAATTACAAATGATACCAATTCAAAGTGAATTGGTGTTGTTTCATTTCAAGGTTAGCTTAAGAAATAAAACAAAAACTTTGATTTAGAAAGATTTAGATTTAAGCTAACGGAAAAACAAGTAATGGAAATTACTTAGGAAGAAAAACATTCCTTGGAGAGTCAGGTTTACTAGGGAGGTTCCTCATGCAAAAGACATAGCTCAGGTCAGTTGGTTCATTTCCTCGCGTGAGAGAATCAACATATAGTCAATTCTCTAACCGGTGTTGTACAGATACATCCTTTAATTGGATTTCAGCTTTAATTCCCTCTCACTGATGCAACTTGCAATGGTTCATGCCTCTCACGAGCACTTACCATTCAAGATGATCTTTAACCTTGGACTTCCCTTCAAAAGCTCGCAAGAGATAACTAATGGATGTCTCCTTGGAGTCTAAAAGCTTACCAAGTGTTGGCAATTCTAGAAAATCCTACCTTCAAGTCACCTCCCAGAGGCTCGCAAGGGGTAAACTAGTGCATCTCCATGGACGGAGATCACTTGCCTTACCAAGTGTTGGCCCAGGTGACTCTAAGGTGTTTTAAGTTAACTAAAAACATAGAAATCACTAAAGGATTTCACCTTCTCTTCATTCATGGCTGAAACCACAGAGCTTTGCATTCTCGCACTTGGAACCTTTCCCGGCAACCTTAGCTCCAAAGAACTAAAGGTTTAGTTACTTATTCTCTGGGGAAAATTCCTCAGAGAGTTCATAACTTAGAAAAAGATGAAAAATACAAAGTGAGAAGGTAAGGCAAAACAAAGGACCTGAACTTTACTTGCTTTCCCAAAACTTTACAAAGGGTCTCCTCTTCTTTTAGAACAGGCTCTCGAGAGGTATATATATGAACATAATACAAAACTAATTATTACATAGATATTTTCTCTTTTTACTAACTTAAAAGCTAAGGAATCTTGTAATTGGTGGCTTACAAGGAGTATTTTGGGATTTAAACAACAAAAATCTGATGGAAAATATCTCCCAATGTCGGTAGCAAATATCAGGAAGCACTATGGACCATTTCGCAAGCGAAAATGATGTCTGCGAGATTTCGCAGACACACAAAAGGGCTGCGAAATCACTTCGCAGCAAAAGGTTATTCTCGCAGGGCTGCGAAGTTGGCTTCCACCTTGAGGTTCTCAGCTTTCAGCTTGCGGCATATATCGGGCAACTTCAGGAGGAAATACACCACACTGTACAAAAAGGCTGCGAAATCACTTCGCAACAAAAGGGTGATTTCGTAACACTTTGCAAAATGCTTCCTTCAGCTTGGAGTGATTGACTTGCAATGGCTGTAACTTCTTCGTTTCAACTCCGAATTGCGCACCGTTTGAAGCATTGAATTTTTTACTTCCTAAGCTTTGAAATGGTATATAGCATACATCAATTGGACTTCAAAAAGTGCTCCAAAAGTGGCTGCCACGACTGTCATCAAGAATATGCTTCATGGCAGATTCTCTTTACTTCTTCTCCTTGCATTCCGGATTTGCTTATGGCAAAGGACTTCCAAGCTTTGCCCAAGATTCCTCATAACTCTCCTCAATCTTGGATTGCTTTGGTGATCAAATTACTAACAAAAACACCAAAACTTACACAAAGTGATTAAAATTGCTTTCAAGGGTCCTTAACATGCCAATTGAGTTAAAAGGCCAAAACTACTACTCAAAAGTGTTTAAAAGGGTTTAATACAAGCTACCAAAGAGCACTTTTTGAGTAGTAATCAATGATTACTACTCAAAATGTGCTATTTCATAGCTTGTAATTAACTCTTTTAAACACTTTTGAGTAGTAGTTATTGCCTTTTCACCCAATTAACATATTAAGGACCTTTGCAAGCACTTCTAATCAATATGTGTTAAGTTTTGGTGTTTTGATAGCTTTTTGATCACCAAAGCAATCCGAGATTGAGGAGAGTTATGTGGAATCTTTGGCAAAGCAATTTGAAGCTCAGAAACATGAAGAACTAAAGCTTTGAAGTCCTTTGCTGCCATGAGTAAATCCGGAATGTAAGGAGAAGAAGCAAAGAGAAATCTGTCATGAAGCATATTCTTGATGACAGTCATGTCAGCCACTTTTGGAGCACTTTATAAAGTCCAATTTATGTATGCTATATGTTTTTTCGAAGCTCAGGAAGTCAACAATCCAATGCTTCAAACGGTACGCAATTCGGAGTTGAAATGAAGGAGTTATAGCCATTTCAAGTCAATCACTCTAAGCTGAAGGAAGAATTTTGCAAAGTGTTGCGAAATCACCCTTTTGTTACGAAATGATTTCGCAGCCTTTTTGCACAGTGCTGTGGAATTCCTCCTGAAGTTTCCCGATATATGCTACACGTTGGAAGCTGAGCATCGCAAGTTGAAAGCCGACTTCACAGCGCTGCGAGATTAGCCTTTTGCTGCAAAATGATTTCGCAGCCCTTTTTGTGTGTCTGCGAAATCTCGCAAACATCATTTTCACTTGCGAAATGATCCTTAGTGCATCCCGATATTTGCTATCGACATTGGGAGATATTTTTCATCAGATTTTTGTTGTCTAAATCCCAAAATTCTCCTTGAAAGCCACCAATTATAAGATTCCTTAGCTTTTAAGTTAGTAAAAAGAGTAAATATCCGTGTAATAATTAGTATTTGTTTTTGTTGATATAAATAGCTCTCGGGAGCCTGTTCTCAGGGAGGAACCCCTTTGTAAAAGTTTGAAAGCAAGTAAAATTCAGGACCTTTGTTTTGCCTTACCTTCTCACTTTGTATTTTTCATTTTTTCTAAGTTATGCACTCTCTGAGGAAGTTTCCCCAGAGAATGAGTAACTAAACCTTTAGTTCCTTGGAGCTAAGGTTGCCGGGAAAGGTTCCAAGTGCAAGAATGCAAAGCTTTGTGGTTTCAGCCATGAATGAAGAGGAAGTGAAATCCTTTAGTGATTTCTATGGTTTTAGTTAACTTAAAACACCTTAGAGTCACCTGGGCCAACACTTGGTAAGGCAAGTGATCTCCAACCATGGAGATGCACTAGTTTACCCCTTGCGAGCCTCTGGGAGGTGACTTGAAGGTAGGATTTTCTGGAATTGCCAACACTTGGTAAGCTTTTGGACTCCAAGGAGACATCCATTAGTTATCTCTTGCGAGCTTGAGAAGGGAAGTCCAAGGTTAAAGATCACCTTGAATGGTTAAGGCTTAGTGAGAGGCTCGAACCATTGCAAGTTGCATTAGTGAGAGAATTAAAGCTGAAATCTAATTAAAGGATGTATATGTACAACACCGGTTAGAGAATTGACTATATGTTGATTCTCTAACGTGAGGAAATGAACCAACTGACCGGAGCTATTCTTTTGCATGAGGAACCTCCCCAGTGAACCTGACCCTCCAAGGAATGTTTTTCTTCCTAAGTAATTTCCATTACTTGCTTTGTAGTTAGTTTAAATCTAAATCTTTACCAATCAAAGTTTGTGTTTTATTTCTTAAGCTAACCTTGAAATGAAACAATACCAATTCACTTTGAATTGGTATCATTGATAATTTGTTAAACCTTCCCAGTAAACGATCCTAGAGCCGCTATGCTATAGTAGCTTTGTCTTTGCTACCCTAGTATATGGTGTAATAGGTTATAAATTTTGTTGATTACTCCCTCGATCAAGGAGCACCAGCTGGACACGAATCAGCTGAGACACCAATTGGGCATGAATCAAATGGCGCCGTTGCCGGGGAAGGTGTCAAGTTTATAGTGATACTATTTCAGAGCACTTGTGATTTTCATCACAAGATTGGTACCGTTTCTTTCGCTTTACTAATTCTCATTCTTTTTCTACTAATTCATAATCCAAATTTGTCTTCTAAATTCAGCTTAGTTTAATTTTGTTTGTGTAGCCCTGTTTTCTTTTGTTGTCTTTTATTTTCATTTTAGTTACAGATAGATACTAGTTGTGTATGCCAAAGTGGATACGAGACAGTGGAGGAAGGCTTGTTAAATGTGATACACCTCATAACAAGGAATTCGAATTGAGCTTGAATATCATGGAAGCTACACATGAAGACCAGCATAGTCACCAAGGTCATCAAGACAATCTCAATGAATTTAGATCAATGAGGGACCGCATGCATCCACCTTGTATGAGTGCACCATCATGTATAGTGCCCCCTATAGAGCAGCTAGTGATCAGACTGTATCTTGTTCCACTTCTACCAACTTTCCATGGGATGGAAAGTGAGAATCCCTATGCACACATCAAGGAATTTGAAGATGTTTGTAATACATTCCAAGAGGGAGGAGCTTCAATTGACTTGATGAGGCTTAAGTTATTTCCTTTTATTTTAAAGGATAAGGCCAAAATTTGGCTTAATTCTTTAAGACCAAGGAGTATCCGCACTTGGACTGACTTACAAGCTGAATTCCTCAAGAAATTTTTTCCCACTCATAGAACAAATGGCTTGAAAAGGCAAATTTCAAACTTCTCAGCTAAAGAGAATGAGAAATTCTATGAGTGTTGGGAAAGATACATGGAAGCTATAAATGCTTGCCCTCACCATGGCTTTGATACTTGGCTATTGGTGAGCTATTTTTATGATGGGATATCTTTCTCAATGAAGCAACTCCTCGAGATAATGTGTGGAGGAGATTTCATGAGCAAAAATCCGGAGGAAGCTATGGATTTCTTGAGCTATGTAGCTGAAGTTTCAAGGGGATGGGATGAACCAACCAAAGGAGAAGTGGGAAAGATGAAACCTCAACTCAGTGCTTTCAATGCTAAGCCTGGGATGTATACCTTGAAAGAAGATGATGATATGAAAGCAAAGTTGGCAGCTATGACAAGAAGATTGGAGGAGCTGGAGCTGAAAAGGATACATGAAGTGCAAGCTGTTGCTGAAGCCCCAGTGCAAGTGAAGCTTTGTCCTAATTGTCAATCATATGAACATTTGGTGGAGGAATGCCCTGCAATTTCAGCTGAAAGGGAAATGTTTAGAGATCAAGCAAATGTTGTTGGACAATTCAAGCCCAATAACAATGCGCCTTATGGAAATACTTACAACTTAAGTTGGAGGAATCATCCAAATTTCTCATGGAAGGCCAGAGCAACTCAGTACCAACAACCGGATCAACCATCTCAACAATCTTCAAGTCTTGAACAAGCAATAGCGAATCTTAGCAAGGTAGTGGGAGATTTTGTTGGAAACCAAGAAGCCATCAATGCTCAACTCAATCAAAGAATTGACAGAGTGGAGAGTACTTTGAATAAAAGGATGGATGGAATGCAAAATGATATATCCCAAAAGTTTGATAATCTCCAATACTCAATTTCAAGGCTCACAAATTTGAACACAGTGCAAGAAAAGGGAAGATTTCCTTCTCAACCCCACCAAAACCCCAAGGGTGTCCATGAAGTGGAAAGCCTTGAGGGAGAATCATCACAGATGAAAGATGTCAAAGCCTTGATCACTCTAAGGAGTGGTAAAAAAATTGAGAAGCCAACACCCAAGCCACATGTTGAGAAAGAATAAGAGATAAAGAAAGGGGAGGAAATGGAAGACAAAGAGAGTGAGATCAGTGAAAAGAAGAAGGACTATGATTCAACAATGAATGCAATTCTAGAGAAGGAACTTCTGAAGGAAGAAATGCTGAAGAAATCAACTTCTCCACCTTTTCCTCAAGCATTACATGGGAAAAAGGGGATTAGAAATGCAGCTGAAATCCTTGAAGTATTGAGACAAGTGAAAGTTAATATCCCACTGCTGGATATGATTAAACAAGTTCCAACATATGCAAAATTCCTAAAGGACTTATGTACTATAAAAAGAGGGTTGACTGTAAACAAGAAAGCCTTCTTGACTGAGCAAGTAAGTGCAATCTTACAATGTAAGTCTCCTTTGAAGTACAAAGATCCGGGAAGTCCTACCATTTCAGTCATGATTGGAGGAAAGGTAGTGGAGAAAGCTTTGTTAGACTTGGGAGCAAGTGTGAATTTGTTTCCATATTCCGTCTACAAGCAATTGGGACTTGGAGAGTTGAAGCCAACGTCAATTACTCTATCTCTAGCAGATAGATCAGTAAAAATTCCAAGGGGGGTAATTGAGGATGTCTTGGTTCAAGTTGATAATTTCTACTATCCAGTAGATTTTATTGTTCTTGATACAGATCCTACTGTAAAGGAAGCTAATTTAGTTCCTATCATCCTTGGAAGGCCATTTCTTGCTACCTCAAATGCAATCATCAACTGCAGGAATGGGCTGATGCAACTCACTTTTGGCAACATGACACTTGATCTCAATATTTTCTATATGTCTAAAAAGCAAACCACTCCGGAAGAAGAAGAGGGTCCAGAAGAGTTGTGCATTATTGACACTCTAGTGGAGGAGCACTGTAATCAGAATATGCAAGACAAGTTGAATGAAAGTCTTGTGGATTTTGAGGAAGGTTTGTCTGAACCCCCTAATGTGCTTGCTACTCTACAAAGTTGGAAAAAGATAGAAGAGATTCTACCTTTGTTCAATAAAGAAGAAGAAGAGGCAGCTGTTGAAAAAGAGACTCCAAAACTCAATCTGAAGCCTCTACCCGTGGAGCTGAAATATACATACCTTGAGGAAAATAATCAATGTCCTGTTGTAATATCTTCATCTCTGACCAGTCATCAAGAGAAGTGTTTAATGGAAGTTCTCAAGAGGTGTAGGAAGGCAATAGGATGACAAATATCCGACTTGAAAGGCATTAGCCCTTTAGTTTGCACACATCATATATATATGGAGGAGGAAGCAAAGCCAATTCGTCAACTTCAAAGAAGATTGAATCCTCATTTACAAGAGGTGGTGCGAGCTGAGGTGCTGAAGCTACTTCAAGCAGGTATTATTTACCCTATATCCGATAACCCTTGGGTGAGTCCTACTCAAGTGGTACCAAAGAAGTCAGGGATTACAGTGGTTCAAAACGAAAAAGAGGAAGAAATTACTACACGCCTCACTTCAGGTTGGAGGGTGTGTATTGACTAAGAAAGTTGAATGTTGTAACCAGGAAAGATCATTTTCCATTGCCATTTATTGACCAAGTACTGGAGAGAGTCTCTGGCCATCCGTTCTATTGTTTCTTGGACGGGTATTCAGGGTATTTTCAGATTGAAATTGATGTGGAAGATCAGGAAAAGACCACTTTTACATGTCCATTTGGAACGTATGCCTATAGAAGAATGCCTTTTGGTTTATGCAATGCACCTGCAACATTTCAAAGATGTATGTTGAGTATTTTCAGTGATATGGTGGAGCGAATTATGGAGGTTTTCATGGATGACATCACCGTATATGGAGGTACATTTGAGGAATGCTTAATCAATTTGGAAGCGGTTCTTCACAGATGCATTGAAAAAGACCTGGTGCTCAACTGGGAGAAATGCCATTTTATGGTACGTCAAGGAATTGTCCTTGGCCATATTATCTCCGAAAAAGGCATTGAAGTTGATAAAGCAAAGGTGGAGCTTATTGTCAAATTACCATCCCCAACAACTGTAAAAGGAGTAAGACAGTTCCTTGGCCATGCAGGGTTCTATAGGAGGTTTATAAAAGGTTTTTCAAGTCTTTCAAAACCTCTTTGTGAGCTGTTAGCTAAGGATGCTAAGTTTATATGGGATGAAAGATGTCAAAATAGGTTTGATCAACTGAAGAAATTTTTAACAACAACTCCAATAGTGAGGGCCCCTAACTGGCAATTACCCTTTGAACTGATGTGTGATGCCAGTGACTTTGCTATAGGAACTGTGCTTGGCCAAAGAGAAGATGGGAAGCCCTATGTGATCTACTATGCAAGCAAAACACTGAATGAAGCTCAAAGGAACTACACAACTACAGAGAAAGAATTGTTAGCTGTGGTATTTGCCTTGGACAAATTTCGTGCTTATTTAGTGGGGTCTTTCATCATTGTTTTCACTGACCATTCAGCCTTGAAGTTTTTTATTGACAAAGCAAGATGCAAAAGCAAGGCTGATTAAATGGATTCTTTTGCTACAAGAATTCGATCTCCAAATCAAAGATAAGAAAGGAGTGGAGAATGTGGTAGCTGACCACCTTTCAAGGTTAGTTATAGCACATAATTCCCATACCTTGCCTATTAATGATGATTTTTTTGAAGAATCACTCATGTTCCTAGTAGAAACTCCTTGGTATGCTCATATTGCTAATTATCTAGTAACTGGTGAAATTCCAAGTGAGTGGAATGCATAGGATAGGAAGCACTTCTTTTCAAAAATTCATGCTTATTATTGGGAAGAGTCCTTCCTTTTTAAGTATTGTGCAGATCAGATCATAAGGAAGTGTGTCCCTGAAGAAGAGCAGTAACGGATTCTAAACCATTGTCATGAGAATGCATGTGGAGGTCACTTTGCCTCTCAGAAAACAGCCATGAAGGTGTTGCAATCAGGGTTTACTTGGCCATCTCTTTTCAAAGATGCCCACATCATGTGTAGGAGTTGTGATAGATGCCAAAGGCTTGGAAAGCTAACAAAAAGAAATCAAATGCCTATGAACCCCATTCTAATAGTTGAGCTATTTGATGTATGGGGCATTGACTTCATGGGACCTTTCCCAATGTCTTTTGGTAATTCTTACATCTTGGTGGGGGTGGATTATGTTTCTAAATGGGTTGAAGCAATCCCTTGTAGACAAAATGATCACAGAATGGTTCTGAAGTTTCTTAAAGAGAACATTTTCTCAAGATTTGGGGTGCCCAAAGCCATAATCAGTGATGGAGGTGCTCATTTTTGCAACAAACCTTTTGAAGCTCTATTATCCAAGTATGGAGTGAAGCATAAGGTAGCTACACCTTATCATCCTCAGACTTCCGGGCAAGTTGAGCTAGCCAACAGGGAAATAAAGAACATATTGATGAAAGTGGTGAATTCAAGCAGAAAAGATTGGTCTATTAGGCTTCATGATTCATTATGGGCGTATAGAACAGCTTATAAGACTATTCTTGGCATGTCTCCCTATCGTCTTGTCTATGGCAAAGCATGCCATCTCCCTGTGGAAGTTGAATACAAAGCTTGGTGGGCAATAAAGAAGCTCAACATGGACTTGATCAGAGCCGGAGCAAAGAGGTGTCTAGACCTTAATGAGATGGAGGAATTAAGAAATGATGCTTATATCAATTCCAAAGTTGCAAAACAGAGGATGAAGAAGTGGCATGATCAACTAATCTCCAACAAAGAATTTCAGAAAGGACAAAGAGTTCTACTCTATGACACAAGACTCCATATCTTTCCTGGAAAGCTCAAGTCAAGGTGGATAGGCCCGTTCATTATTCACCAAGTATATGTCAATGGAGTGGTGGAATTATTGAATTCCAATGGCAAAGACACCTTTAGAGTCAATGGATATCATCTCAAGCCATTCATGGAGCCATTCAAACTAGAAAAGGAGGAAATCAACCTCCTTGAGCCACAAAAAGCCTAAGCAAATAAGGGTTTGATGGACTTGGTTTTACCACAGTCCAAAATTTTTGTAAATTTTGTAAATTTCAAAGTTTTTTCCATACTTTTGATCTTAATTTTTCATCTTAAATTATGTATTTATATGTGTCTTAATATTTTTGAATGATCTCAGGTGGAAGAAAATGCAAAGAAATCGGAAAGAAATCAGGAAGAAATCGGAGAGAAAACAGAGCAAAAACAGAGTGTAAACAGAGCAAAAACAGAGCTCTGCGAGACTTCGCAGCCTAAGGAAATCCTCTGCGAAATTAGCACTTTGCTGTTAAACCATTCGCAACGCATTTGAATTCTTTGCGAAAATTTTCGCAGCTGCGAAGCCGATTTTGGCACACGAGTGCCACTTCGCAGCATAGGAGCCCCCAATTCGTAGCTGCGAAACGGCTGCGAAGCTATAAAGCGTGAAAATTCCTGATTTCACAACCAAAGTTCCATTCCGTAGGGTATTTCGCAGTTGCGAAATCGATTTTGGCACACGAGTGCCATTTCACAACATAGTGACATCCCTTTCGAAGCTGTGAAATGGGCTGCGAAGTGGGCTGTGAGAACAGCTTTTTGCTGCGAAATCGACGTTCTTCTGCGAAACTCAAAATGACTTTTAATATTCCGTTATTTTTATATATACCGGTCATTTGAGTTTTTAAAAAAGGATTTCAGAAGGAGGGAACGCCATAGCAGCCGTCTGTTCATCTCCTTGCCCGAGCCCGACGTCGTGCGAACCTCCGATCATCTTCTCCGGTCATTACTTCCGGCCAAATTTCGGCAATCCGAAATGGCACGAACCAGAGGAGCTAAATTTTCCTCTCCTTCTAGCCGCAAAAGAGTCCCGCGAGGGGCGCCCGTTCCAGATCCCACCTCTGAACCTCCGCGGCCAAAAGCTGTTTCCCCTCCGGCAAAGCCCGCGCTTCAGAATCCTCCGGCGAGGCGTTATCTCACTAGGTCAGGGGGTCGGCCCCTGCAAAAGAGAGCCAGGGTTGAAAGCTCAGAGCCCATTGACTTAACAGAGCAGTCCCCGGTTCCCTCACCAGAGCCCTCTCTAGCGCCATCTCCGGCGCCGCCAGCAGAGCCTCAGGAGCTCCAGCCGCCACTTTCCGAACCCCAAATTCCATCTGAGATAGCCCTTGAAATGTTAATCAGGCGTCCGATGCTGACTCAACCACCAATTGAAGGGAATTTGGACTGTAGAGCTCGACCATTTCACTCTGAGCTGTGCTTTGACACAGCCACCTTCCAATTGCGACCGGAGCTTGCACAATCATTCCGCCTACTGCGCAGATACCGCATGGAGCACCTGCTGACCCGAAGAGACTTCTTCTACCCCAGAGTAGCCATGGATTTTTATCAGTCCATGACTACTAAACAGGTCAGAGATCCTACTCTAATCCATTTTACTATTGATGGGCGGCATGGCATTTTGGGAGCTCGCCATATAGCAGAGGCCCTACATATACCATACGAGCCAAGCCATTTTGAGGATTTCAGAGTGTGGACTAGTCCCACTGAGCTGGAAATGGTACATATCTTGTCCAGAGGAGCTTCCACACGTCCACATCTGTTGAGGGGGGAACTTCTTCCAAGCATGTTTCTTATTGATGCATTTCTGCATCATAACATCTACCCACTGCAGCACTGGACTCAGAGGAGAGGAGTGCTTTTAGAGGCCTTGTTCAAGATTTCTGAGGGATATTTCTTTGGCCCTCACCACCTAATTATGGCTGTCCTTCTCTATTTTGAAGAGAAAGTGCATAAGAAGAAGCTGCAGCGAGCTGATGTCGTTCCACTTCTCTTTCCACGGCTGCTATGTCAGATTCTGGAGCATCTGGGGTATCCATCAGATCCTCAGTTGGAGCGCAAGCGCATATGCCGAGAGGTATTTACTCTCGACAAGTGGAACAATATGACAGCATATAGAGTTGAGCAGCCAGAGCAACCACAGCCAGCTGCTAGGAGAGCATCTCCACGACATATACCTGAGGGTATACCCATTGCTTCTCCTACCATACCTAGAGCCCCTCCAGTTACTCCAGCCTCATCTGAGCCATCTACTTCAGCTGAGCCGAGGATGGCCATTCCCATTTCAGAATATAGAGAGTTATGCCACTCATTGCAGACCCTCACCGCATCTCAGAGCAGCCTTGCTCAGGAGATGGCAGTTATTCGAGCATGCCAGGAGCAAATGTTGACCACCCAGGCTTAGCACACTGCCATCTTGAGGCAACTCTAGCATCATTTCAATCTTCCATCAGCTGATGAGCACTCCACCCCCACCACTGCAGTGCCACACTCGCAGGCCACAGAGCCTCAGGCCCCTCCTGAAGCAGCTACTGAAGAGGCAGAGCCATCTGCCTAAGCCATTAGTTCCAGCACCATCCACCCATCTGATCATTATATATATCTACTACATATTTCCTTTATGTATTTCATTTTTTTTTTCTTAGTCTTTTATGAAATCCCATTATTTTGGTATCATATATGGGATTGCTTGTATTGCCTTCTTTTTCATTGTACTCAAATGAATTCAAAGTAATACAAGTCTAGCATTTTTTTGTTAACCTTTAGCATTAATTTATTCTTATTTCCTTTTCTCACATCTTTTATTCTTTTTGAAACATGTGGTTTCTCCAATCAGTATTCGAAATTGATATCACTCAGGAGGTACCACTTCCTCCCTTTAATTGCAATCACCCATATCACATTGAGGACAATGCTCAGTTCGGTTGGGGGGGGAGAAATGAGGAAGGAAGTATGCTAAGTTATTTTGGTAATGCAATTATGTTGATAAATCAGTTGTAGTTTTTTACTTTTTACTCTAATCTCCATGGATTTTGAGGAAAAATTTTCAAATTAAAATAGGAGAAACTGAACTGTTGCTTTTCACTTGACTTAGAGTATGGATTATGCTTACTAAAGTGGTTCAATTGTTGAAGCTTCTATTGAAATCGAGTTTAGTTCTTCCACTTTAAGCTATTCACACACTGTGCACAATAGGTTCCGAGTATAAGATGAAAAACTATTTCCCTCTTGACTTAGGAAAATTTTGGGACTTGGTACCTTTGACCTCATTTGATAAAGTTGAGACACCTTATGAAAGGCCAATGAGCCTTTGAAATAAAGAAAGAAAAATGTTTGCTTGCCTTGAAACCCGAGCAAGGTCTGAGGGGTATATGGTGAAAATCTTTAAAACCTGGTGCCCTAAGCCTTAATTGGTTGGGAGTCACTGACCTCAATGCTCGTTACAAGGGTGGATAGGTGGAGTTAGCATATGGTAGGTGCTTGGGTATTAAAAAATCATTCTCAAAAGTCCGGGGTAAAATCCAAGGAGTTAGTGGTTGAAAGATCCTTAAAGCTTGATGCCCTAAACCTTAATTGGTTGGGAGTCATCGATGGACCCCCGTTACATGGATAATTCAGAAAGAATACCCCTTTAATCCTCTTTAAAAAAATAAAAAAATAAAAAAAAATAAAAAAAGTGTGTTATTTTTTTATTGATTTTGGTCAGTTTGCTAAGTGTTGAAAAGAGATAGGTTGGGGGGAGAGATTAGTTTAGCATACTATATTCGGAAGCTAAGGAATCATACACTTAGATTTTTGTGGAAGAATAAAGTTTGGTTCTTTGAAAGTGAAAATGATTTTAAAACTTCAGTTTGCATAATGCATTCCCTTGATTAATAGTGTTTAGCATAGTATGTGATAACTCTTGTTGAAATTTGGGTTTATATTTCTTTAATGTCTCATGTGAGAGTTAGATCATCATGCTACTTGAAAATTGTTTTTTTTTTTTATCAGCATGATGTTGTAAATTATAGTTTAGTTTGCTTTTATTTTTTTTTCTCTCTCCTTTATTGCTAAGGGACTAGCAATATGTCAGTTGGGGGGAGTGATTACTACTCAAAATGTGCTATTTCATAGCTTGTAATTAACTCTTTTAAACACTTTTGAGTAGTAGTTATTGCCTTTTAACCCAATTAACATATTAAGGACCTTTGCAAGCACTTCTAATCAATATGTGTTAAGTTTTGGTGTTTTGATAGCTTTTTGATCACCAAAGCAATCCGAGATTGAGGAGAGTTATGTGGAATCTTTGGCAAAGCAATTTGAAGCTCAGAAACATGAAGAACTAAAGCTTTGAAGTCCTTTGCTGCCATGAGTAAATCCGGAATGTAAGGAGAAGAAGCAAAGAGAAATCTGTCATGAAGCATATTCTTGATGACAATCATGTCAGCCACTTTTGGAGCACTTTCTGAAGTCCAATTTATGCATGCTATATGTCGTTTCGAAGCTCAGGAAGTCAAAAATCCAATTCTTCAAACGGTACACAATTCGGAGTTGAAATGAAGGAGTTATAACCATTGCAAGTCAATCACTGTAAGCTGAAGGAAGAATTTTGCAAAGTGTTGCGAAATCACCCTTTTGTTACGAAATGATTTCGCAGCCTTTTTGCACAGTGCTGTGGAATTCCTCCTAAAGTTTCCTTCTATATACGACACGTTGGAAGCTGAGCATCGCAATTTGAAAGCCGACTTCGTAGCGCTGCGAGATTAGCCTTTTGCTGCGAAATGATTTCACAGCCCTTTTTGTGTGTCTGCGAAATCTCGCAGACATCATTTTCACTTGCGAAATGATCCTTAGTGTGTCCCGATATTTGCTACCGACATTGGGAGATATTTTTCATCATATTTTTGTTGTCTAAATCCCAAAATTCTCCTTGAAAGCCACCAATTATAAGATTCCTTAGCTTTTAAGTTAGTAAAAAGAGTAAATATCCGTGTAATAATTAGTATTTGTTTTTGATGATATAAATAGCTCTCGGGAGCCTGTTCTCAGGGAGGAATCCCTTTGTAAAAGTTTGAAAGCAAGTAAAATTCAGGACCTTTATTTTGCCTTACCTTCTCACTTTGTATTTTTCATTTTTTTCTAAGTTATGCACTCTTTGAGGAAGTTTCCCCAGAGAATGAGTAACTAAACCTTTAGTTCCTTGGAGCTAAGGTTGCCGGGAAAGGTTCCAAGTGCAAGAATGCAAAGCTTTGTGGTTTCAGCCATGAATGAAGAGGAAGTGAAATCCTTTAGTGATTTCTATGTTTTTAGTTAACTTAAAACACCTTAGAGTCACCTGGGCCAACACTTGGTAAGGCAAGTGATCTCCAACCATGGAGATGCACTAGTTTACCCCTTGCGAGCCTCTGGGAGGTGACTTGAAGGTAGGATTTTTTGGAATTGCCAACACTTGGTAAGCTTTCGGACTCCAAGGAGACATCCATTAGTTATCTCTTGCGAGCTTGAGAAGGGAAGTCCAAGGTTAAAGATCACCTTGAATGGTTAAGGCTTAGTGAGAGGCTCGAACCGTTGCAAGTTGCAACAGTGAGAGAATTAAAGCTGAAATCTAATTAAAGGATGTATCTATACAACACCGGTTAGAGAATTGACTATATGTTGATTCTCTAATGCGAGGAAATGAACCAACTGACCGGAGCTATGTCTTTTGCATGAGGAACCTCCCCAGTGAACCTGACCCTCCAAGGAATGTTTTTCTTCCTAAGTAATTTCCATTACTTGCTTTGTAGTTAGTTTAAATCTAAATCTTTACCAATCAAAGTTTGTGTTTTATTTCTTAAGCTAACCTTGAAATGAAACAATACCAATTCACTTTGAATTGGTATCATTGATAATTTGTTAAACCTTCCCAGTGAACGATCCTAGAGCCGCTATGCTATAGTAGCTTTGTATTTGCTACCCTAGTATATGGTGTAATAGGTTATAAATTTTGTTGATTACTCCCTCGATCAAGGAGCACCAGCTGGACACGAATCAGCTGAGACACCAATTGGGCATGAATCAGTGGATAGGTCCTTTCATTATTCACCAAGTGCATCTCAATGGAGTGGTGGAATTACTGAATTCCAATGGCACAAACATCTTTAAAGTCAATGGTCATCGTCTCAAGCCATTCATTGAGCCATTCAAGCAAGAAAATGAGGAAATCAACCTCCTTGAGCTACAAAAAGCCTAATCAGAGAAGGGTTAGATGGACTTGGTTTCACCAAAGTCCATATTTTTGTTTAATTATGTTAATTTATAAGCTTTGTAAATTGTTTTGATTTTAATTTTCGTCTTAAATTGTGTTATTTATATGTAACTTAATCTTTTTGATTGATCAAAATCAGGAGGAATTGCAAGGAAATTGAAAGAAGGAAGCTAGGAATCAAGAGGAGCTCGAAAACAAGGAGAAAGCATGGTCTGCGAAATTTCGCAGCCTAAAAAGGGCCACTGCGAAAATCGCCTCTCGCTGCGAAATAATTTTGCAGCCCCCCAAGCCTCACTATGAAAATCGTCTCCCGCTGTGAAATGGTTTCGTAACCTCTTAGTGCCCTCTGCGAAAATTTTCACAGCCACGAAGTGACCCTTTGGCACACGAGTGCCATTTCGCAGCCCCGTACACCCATTTCGCAACTACGAAATGGTTGCGAAACCTCCACGCCTTGAAATCCTCCATTTCGCAGCCGAGACTCCATTTCGAAGGGTGTTTCGCAACTACAAAACCACCCTTTGGCACACGAGTGCCATTTCGTAGCTTCGTACCCCCGTTTCGCAGCTGCCAAATAGGCTGCGAAAATGTTGCCGAAATGCCCCCCGTTGCGAAAACGACCTCCCGCTGCGAAAATCCCCAACTGCTGCGAAAATGAATAGTGACCCTTGGCGTCCCTTTTAAATGGTATAAATTCAATTTTTCCTATTCTAAACCGGTCATTTGAACTTAAAAAAGGTACCAAGAGGAGCCAATCCAGAGCACCCTACCGTCTGCCTCCTCTACCTGAGCAAACTGCACGCACCTCCGGCCGTTTTCTTTGACACCACCATGGCTAGAACTCGAGGAGCTAAGTCTTCGTCCCCATCGACATGCCTGAGAATCCCAAGAGACACGTCTGTCCAAGGTTCCACCTCCAAGCCGCCGTGGCCTCGCGTCGTCCCATCACCGGTTGAGGACGCACCCATCAGTCCTCCGCCCAGGCGGTATAACACAAGGAGGTCACTTACCATCGCCGGTGAGAGCTCGTCCAGAGGCCAAAAATCAGGTACCGGTCCCCCAAAAGAAGATAGCCAAGGTCTCTGAGCCAATTGATCTAACAGAGTCATCTTCAGAGCCTGAATCCGAGCCTATGCCATCTCCACAGCCTGCCAAAAAGTCTCCACCACCTACCAAGAAGCCTCAGCCATCTCAGACACCAGCCAAAGAATCTCAAATTCCCTCAAGCATGACTCTTGAGGTAGCTATCAGACGCCCCATGGTTACACAACCACCAATTGAAGGAAATTTGGATTGCAGGGCAAGGCCATTCCACTCCGAGCTCTGTTTCGACATAGCCACTTTCAGACTCTAGCCTGAGCTCAAGAAGTCCTTTCGTCTGCTATAGATGTATCATATGGAGCACTTGCTGACTCTCAGGGATTTTTTCTATCCCCGTGTGGCATTGGACTTCTATTAGTCCATGAACACAAACCAGGTCCGGGATCCTACAGTCATCCACTTCACCATAGACGGACGCCATGGTATTTTGGGAGCTCGACATATAGTAGAGGCACTCAATATCCCCTATGAGCCAGCATGTCCAGGGGATTTTCGAGCCTGGACTCATCCTTCACAGAGTGACATCGTTCATACTCTGTCCAGAGGGGCATCCTCACGCCATTATATCCTGAGGAATGAGCTTCCTCCCAGTATGTTCCTCATTGATGCACTCATCCGCCATAACATTTTCCCACTTCAGCATTGGGTGCAGAGGATAGGAGTTTTGCTGGAGGCATTCTTTAGGATCTCTGAGGGATACTTCTTTGGCCTTCATCATCTCATCATGGTCGTTCTTCTGTATTTTGAAGAGAAGGTGCATTGGAAGAAGGTACTCCGAGCAGATGCCATTCCACTTCTCTTCCCCAGACTATTATGCTAGATATTGGAGCACCTGGGATACCCAATAGAGCCTCAGCATGAGCGTAGACGCATTTGTCGAGAGATATTCACTCTCGACAAATGGACCAGTATGACAGCTTATGGTGGTACAGACCAGGGAGCACTAGTTGGACCAGAGTGTCCAGAGGAGCTAGTTGACATACCTGCTGACACTCAGCTACCTACCCCTGTAGTGGCCCCTACTGAGCCTATACCAGAGGTTGCACCCTCTGCTCCTCAGGCCACACCACAGACTCTACCTGTTATTCCACCCATATTAGAGCCATCTCCTTCAGCTGAGCCAAGGATAGCTATACCCATTATCGAGTATAGAGGCCTATACCACACTTTCCAGGCATTGGCCACTTCTCGGAGCATCCTCACTCAGCAGATCACAGCTCTTCGTGCTTATCAGGAGCAAATTATTACAACTCAGGCCCAGCACACTGCCATCCTGAGGCAGATTCAGCATCATCTGGGTATTATATCAGCTCCTGAGCATGCCTCTCTTAGCCCACCAGAGCCATCACAGGCCCCTCCTTTCATACATGAGACTATGCCTCCTAAGGAACCTACTATAGGAGAGGCAGAGGCAGTTGAGCCACCATCTCCACAGCATCCTCCACCCACCATTTGATCATTTTGATAGTTTCTTTTATATATATTTTGATTATGTATGTCCTTAATGAAATCCCATGCTTTTGATATCATATACTGGGATTACCTGTATTACTTGCTCTCATTTTGTACTCACATGAATTGAAGTAATACAAATCTATCACTTTTTTATCACTCTTAGAATTATTTTATTCTTGTTTCCTCTACTCATATCTTTTATTGTTTTTGAAACATGTGGTTTCTCCAATCAATACTCGAAATTGATATCACTCAGGAGGTACCACTTCCTCCCTATGATCTCAATCGCTCATGCCACATTGAGGACAATGTTCAGCTTGGTTGGGGAGAGAGTTGAGGAAGGAAGTTTTTGTTATTTATGCTAAGTTATTTTGGTAATTTAGTTGATTTTTGTTTAATTTTAAAATTTTTTAAAGTTTTTTATTCTACTCTCCATGGTTATTAAGGAAAAATTCTCAAAAATTAAAATGGCAGAAATTGAATTTTTGTTTTTCACTTGGCTTAGAGTTTGTTTTATGCTTACTAAAGTTGATGAATTGTTAAAGCTTCTATTGAATTCAAGCTTAGTTCTTCCACTTTAAGCTATTCACACACTGTGCACCATAGATTCCGATTATAAGATGAGAAACTATTTCCCTCTTGACTTAGGAAAATTTAGACTTTGTACCTTTGGCCTTATTTTAATAGTGTTGGGACACCTTATAAAAGGCCAATAAGCCTTTGAAAAAGAAAAGAAAAGAAAGAAAGAAAAATGTTTGCTTGCCCTGAAACCCGAGCAAGGTCTGAGGGGTATATGGTGAAAATCTTTAAAGCCTGGTGCCCTAAGCCTTCATTGGTTGGGAGTCACCAACCTCAATGCTCATTACAAGGGTGAATAGGTGGAGTTTAACATACTGTAGGTGCTTGGGTATTAAAATTCATTTTCAAAAGTCCGGGGTAAAATCCGAGGAGTTAGTAGTTGAAAGATCCTTAAAGCTTGATGCCCTAAACCTTCATTGGTTGGGAGTCATCGATGGACCCCCGTTACATGGAGAATTTAGAAAAGAATACCCTTAAGCCTTGTACTCCTACAATGAAAAAAATGTGAAACAAAAGGGTGCGTTCTTAGCCTATTAAATTTGGTTAGTTTGCTAAGTGTTGAAAAAGAACTAGGTTGGGGGGAGAGATTAGTTCACCATACTATATTCGGAAACTATCAACTAACACTTAGATTTTTGTGGAAGAGTAAGGTTTGATCCTTCGGAAGTAGAAATGATTTTAAAGCTTCAATTTGCATAATGCCTTCTCTTTATGAATTGTGATTAGCAAATTATTTGATAAATCTTGTTGAAATTTGAGTTTATATTTCTTTAATGTTCCATTTGAGAGTTTGATCATCATGCCACTTAAATTTTTTTGAAGTGATAAGCATGATCTTGTAAAGTATATTGCTTTTTAATGCTTTTTCTCTCCTTTATTGCTAAGGGACTAGCAATATGTCGGTTGGGGGGAGTGATTACTACTCAAAAAGTGCTATTTGATAGCTTGTAATTAACTCTTTTAAACACTTTTGAGTAGTAGTTATTACCTTTTAACCCAATTAACATATTAAGGACCTTTGCAATCATTTCTAATCAAATTGTGTAAGTTTTGGTGTTTTTGTTAGTAATTTGATCACCAAAGCAATCCAAGATTGAGAAGAGTTCTTTGGAATCCATGGAAAAGCAATGGGAAGCTCAGAAACATGAAGAACCAAAGCTTTGAAGCTTTATAGTCCTTTGCCATAAGCAAATCTAGAAAGCAAAGAGAGAAATCTACCATGAAGCATTCTAGAGGACAACCACTGTCAGCCCCTTTTGGAGCACTTTTTGGAGCTCAAATTATACATACTATATGTCGTTTCGAAGCTTGGGAAGTCAGCAATCCAACGCTTAAAATGGTGCATGATTCGAAGTTGAAATGAAGGAATTCGAGCCATTGGAAGCCGATCACAACAAGCTGAATGCCAATTTCGCGGGCTGCGAAATGGTGTCCTTCATGCTGCGAAATTTCGTAGCGATCTTGCACGGCTGCGAATTTCTCCTGAAACTTCCCGATATTTGCGACCGACATTTTTTTTAGATTTTTTGCTTTAGATATTTGATGTCTAAATCCCTAAACTCTCCTTGTAATCCACCTATCATAGGATTCCTTAGTCTTTAAGCAAGAACAAAGGGTAATTAGCCTCATATATATATTGTTTGTAATTTCCATTACGAGATGTCGGGGAGCTTGTTCTCAGAGACATCATTTGTATAGTTTTACAAGGAAGTAAAATACAGAGCTTTTACTCTGCTTTACCTACTCAATTTGATTGTTTTGTATTTATATATATTTTTTTTACTAGCCAAACAAGCTCTGAGGATGTTTCCTTAGAGAATGAGTGGCTAGGCTTTTAGTTCCTTGGAACTAAGGTTGCCGGGTAAGGCCCCAAATGCAAGAATTGGTAGTTTTGTTGTTTCAACCATTAATAAAGAGAAAGTGTGACCCATTAATGATTTCTATGTTTTAAGTTAACTTAAAACACCTTCCATTCACCTGAGCCAACACTTGGTAAGATAAGTGATCTCCGTCCATGGAAATGCACTAGTTTATCTCTTGTGAGCTCTTGGTAGGTGACTTGAAGGTAGGATTTTCTAGAATTGCCAACACTTGGTAATCTTTTGGACTCCAAGGAGACATCCATTAGTTATCTCTTGCGAGCTTGAGAAGGGAAGTCCAAGGTTAATGATCACCTTGAATGGCAAATGCTAAGTGAGAGGCACGAGCCATTGCAAGTTGCATCAGTGAGAGGGAATTAGTGCTGAAATCCATTAAAGGGAAGCATCTATACAACACCGATTAGAGAATTAACTATATGTTAATTCTCTAATGTGAGGAAAAGATTCAAGTGACCAGAGCTCTGTTTTTGCATGAGAAGCCTTCCCTGTGAACCTAAAACTCCAAGGAATGCTTTTCTTCATAAGTAATTTCCATTACTTTCTTTTTAGTTAGCTTAAAACAAAACCTTTTTTAACCAAAGTTTATGTTTTCTTCTTAAGCTAACCTTGAAATGAAAAAGCACCAATTCAACTTTGAATTGGTATCAGTTGTAAGTTAAAAACTCTTCCTAGTGAACGATCCTAGAGCCACTATGCTATATTAGCTAAGGCTATCCTAATGCATGGTGATATAGGTTATAAATTTTGTTGATTACTCTCTTTTGAGGACCACAATCAAGGAACACCAGCTGGACACAAATCAAATGGCACCACTGTCAGGGACCATTGAGAGGACATGAATCAGCTGAGACACCAATTGGGAATGAATCAGGTAATCCAAGGTTAAGGATCACTTTGAATGGCCAATACTAGGTGAGAGGTATGAACCATTGCAAGATGATTCAGTGACAGGGAATTAGTGTTTGAATCCATAAAAGGGAAGCATCTGTACCACACTGGTTCGGGAAATAACCATATGTTAAATCCCCAATGCAAGGAAAAGATTCAAGTGACCTGAACTTTCTTTTTGTAGAAGGAACCTGAGCCCAGTGATCTAAAAACTCCAAGAAACACTTTTCTTTGTAAGTAATTTTCGTTACTTTATTATTGGTTTCACTTAAAAACCAACCTTTTCAAACATCTTTATGTTTTCTTTTAAAGCTAATAGTGAAAGGAAAAAACACAAATTCATCTTTGAACTAATATCAATTGTAATTTGAAAACCCATCCCAGTGAACGATACTAGAGCCACTATGCTATGCTAGCTAAGGCTATCCTAGTACATGGTGAAATAGGTTTATAAATTTTATTGATTACTCCCATCTGAGGATCGAAATCAAGGTACACTAGTTGATTGAACACCAATCAACAGGACATGCACCAGCTGGGCACGAATCAACGACGTTTAAGTTGGCCAAGTTCATCATATCACATATTATCTGTCAATACGGGATTCTTCATGAGTTGATCTCAGATAGAGGGGTACATTTCAAAGGTGAGGTGGATACACTAGTTCAGGAATATGGTATTCAACACCATCGATCATCTTTGTACAGGCCGTAGACTAATGGGACAGTTGAGGCGGCAAACAAGAATATCAAGAGGATTCTGCGAAAGATGGTTGAGACATCTCAAAATTGGCCAAAGAAGCTCTCTTTTGCATTATGGGCATATCGCACATCATTTCACACATCCATAGGGGCTGCTCTCTTTTTGTTGGTGTATGAGATGGAAGTTGTCCTGCCTATTGAGATAAAGGTGGGTTCATTGAGAATAGCTTTGGAACATCATATTGCTATGATAGATTGGTTACGAGCTAGATACGGCCACTTGAAGTTGCTTGATGAAAAGAGATTGAGGGCCACAGATCACATGCATGCTTATTAGGAGAAAATGGTTCGTGTATTCAGGAAGAGGGTTAAGCCCAAGAAATTTCAGAAAGGTAACCTAGTCTTGAAGGTCCTCAGGGGATTGATTAGTAACCCTAAGGGTAACTTTAGACCAAGTTGGAGTGGGCCTCATGTTATCTGAGAGTTGACTCGAGAGGGAGCCGCTTGGTTGACAGATCTGGACGAAAATCAGTTTTTGGAGCCAGTCAACATGGATCAACTGAAGAAGTTTTACATGTGAGATCATGGTCGAATGATGGGTGGCCATCGTTTTGAGTAGCCATATCCATTTTGCGTATCCATACATTGATATATCTAGTTGCTAGCCCATTGAGCCTCACATGGTACATTATGACCCTTTCGTTCACTTAGCCTTGCATACCTTTTCTCACCTGGGTTGGAGGCCTCTTATTGTGCACTTCGTAGTTATTTTCTTGATTGAAGAGTATTGTGAGCACATTGTGTCATTGTTCATTTGTTCCTTTTGTAGGTCGTTCATGGTTTTTTTTTTCCTCCAGTTGGCATCGTCACCCTGTTTGTCTTTGAGTTTTGTTTTTATCATGTCGTTTTATCCTTCTTCTATTTTCTCTTATGTGATGATGATGCACTCTTGTCCCAGTATTTCAAATCAAGTATGTCACACCCTTCATTCTACCCCTAGGTTTTGATCCAGGAGTCTTAGTTTGGGAGAACCATTTCGATTTGGGGTTTGAGAGTCATTTGTTATATTGTGCTAGTGTAGCCTTTAGCTTACTTGGTTTGTGGCTTCATTAAAAAAAAAAAAAAGGTAAGCTCGTTCGATTTTCATTTCATTGATCTTTGGGTTAGCCTTGTTAGCCGTCAATATCACGACTCAATCATCAAATGTCATTTTGCATATAAGGGATTTTATTTTTCTTCTGAGAGTGGGTGAGAGCATTGTATGATCCATTTCTACATGGATCTGAGAAACACGTCGGGAGTGAGGATTGGGTTTACTTAGAGTTGGGTCCCCTAAATCATTATCTACATCACCATTCCTGTTCTACAGTGGGTTGCTTCGACCTGTCATCATTGGAGTGAGTTGTTCGTTGTTATCACACGTTGCCATGTTTTCTATCCCGATTATTTTCATTATTTTCTTCTGCACCCCTTCGTCATTTGTCTCATTCCTTTTAGTTTTCTTCTACCCTCTTCGATCATCGTTTTGCTTCTTGAACGATGTGTCCTCTAGCGTTTATAACATGTCATTTGCCATTGTTCATTTGTATGTAGGTTGAGTTACTAGGCTCACACAGTTCTTCGATATTTGACATTGCGCACTCAAAGGCTTGGTATTACCTTTTGGGTATTTGGGTCTTATTTCCCATCGTTTCATTCACTTTCTACGCCTTCATTATGGTTTGAGTCGTAAGACCATTCTAAGGACATGAGATCTCGTGTTTGCTTCAACATATTTCATTTGGACAGGCTCCGTCCACTGGTTGAAGTACGGGATGTCGGGTGACCTTCATTTCTAGAGGATATCGAGGAATCGCATAGTGCTTTCTCCATTCAGTCTCCTTACCTTTGGTCCACGATAAGAGATAGATGATGTAGAGAGTTGGGACTATTAAGGACACCTTTGCTTGTTGCTTTGACATGTTCATGCTAGGGCATACCCCCTATGCTTGCATGATGACATCAATTCTTACATGTACACATGCAGTTCATTTCACTCGGAGATGTTTAGCATGGATGTTTGGACATACTCCACATTCAGCCTGTATTCTTCATACAGCAAAGTGCTTCCGGGGCTTGCCCGAGATTAGATTCATCCATATTCATTGACCCACTAGGAGTGTACACTGGGGCATATCCCATGCATGGTCATGTTTGCGTGTTCATAAGAATGATGGAATTCGAGGATGCGTTTCCGTAGTTGGTTTGCCAGGGAATACATATGTCAGATCTACATTCAAGGGCATTCCCTTTAACAGCTTTATGGATACTAGATGTTGTGAAAAATAGTGCATGATTTGTGATGGATGATTATGTCTGACGCTTTTAGCTCTTTTGATTTTAATGGCATTTGCAGTTACAGGATTCTGATGTGGTATTGATATCCTAGACTAAGGCATACCCCTTTTTCTGATATGGTACTAATATCCTAGACTGAGGCATCCCCCATTTTCTTTCTACCTCCTGTCAATCCTTGATGTTTGTGTATCGTCCTTCAAGGGCATACCCCCTCCTTTCATCTTGATTTAAGTGTTTGATTTTCTTGCTTATTTGAGTCATTTATTGGCATTTCTTAGACACCATAATGGGGCATACTCCCTCTCCCCTTTAGTTGTTTGCTCCCTAAGTCCATTGGCGACTCTCCGACATCATGTCCAGATCCCCTATCATTTCAACGGCTCTCCAACATTGTGTCTGGATCCCTTTTCATTTCGATGGCTCTTCGGCATCATGTCCGGATCCCCTATCTTTTCGATGGCTCTCCGACATCGTGTCTGGTTCCCTTATCTTTTTTACGGTTCTCTAGCATCATGTCTGGATCCCCTATCTTTTTTACGGCTCTCCCACATCGTGTCTAGATCCCCTACCTTTTCGGGCTCTCTGGCATTATGTCTGGATCCCCTTTCTTTTCGGCGACTCTCCGACGTCATGTTTGGATCCCCTATCTTTTTTATGGCTTTTTAGCATCGTGTCTGGATCCTCTTTCTTTTCGACGACTCTCCGGCCTCATGTCCTGATCCCCTATCTTTTCGGCGACTCTACGACATCATGTCCGAATCTCCTATCATTTCGGTGGCTCTCCGGTATTAAGTCCGGATCCCCTATCTTTTCAACGGCTCTTCGACATCGTTTCTGGATTGCCTATCATTTCGATAAATCTCCGGCATCGTTCGGATCCCCTATCAATTCAACGGCTCTCTGACATCGTGTTCACATCCCCTTTCTTTTTACGGCTCTCAAGCATCGTGTCTGGATCCCTTATCGTTTCAACGGCTCTCCCACATCGTGTCCCAATCCCCTACATTTTCGACGGCAATTCGGCATCGTGTCAGGATCCCCTATGTTTTTTATGGCTCTCCGACATCATGTTCAAATCCCTTATCATTTCAACAACTCTCCGACATCGTGTCCGAATCCCCTATCATTTTGATGGCTCTTCGGCATAGTGTCTGGATCCCTTTTCTTTTCGACAACTCTCCAACATCGTGTTTGGATCCCCTATCTTTTTGGCTGCTCTCTGGTATCGTGTTTGTATCTCATTTCTTTTTGGTGGTTCTCCAACGTCGTGTTAGGATCCCCTATCTTTTGCGGCGACTCTCCAACATCGTGTTTGAATCCCCTTTCTTTTTGGCAGCTCTTCGGCATCATGTTAGGATCCCCTATCTTTTTAGCAGGTCTCCATCATTGTGTCCCAATCCCTTATATTTTCAGTAGCTCTCCGGCATCGTGTCCGAATCCTCTTTCTTTTCGACGGCTCTCTAACATCGTGGCCGAATCCCCTATCTTTTCGAAGGCTCTCTAGCATCGTGTTCGGATCTCCTTTCTTTTCGCCGACTTTTCGGCATCGTTTCCAGATCGCCTACCTTTTCGATGGCTCTCCGATATCGTGTTCAGGTCACTGATTACTACCCAAAAAGTGCTATTTTACACCTTTAATTCATTATGTTTTAAGCACTTTTGTGTAGTAGTTCTCCATCTTTATCCCAATTGGCATGTTAAGGACCTAACAATGACTTCTAATCATATTTGTGGCTAGTTTTAGTATTTTGACAACTTTTTGGATCATTAAGACAAGCCAAGCAAAGGAGAGAAGCAAAGAGAAGCAAAGAGGAAAATCAAGCAAAGTGAAGAAAACAGAGGACAGCAGCTGCAGTCTTCCTTCACACTTTTGGAGCACTTTTCGAAGTCCATTTTTTGCATTCTATATACCATTTCAAAGCTTAGGAAGTCAAGAATCCAATGCTTCAAACCGTGTATGATTTGGAGCTGAAATGAGGAAGATATGGCCTTCGGAAGACAACTGCTCCAGGCTTGTGCGAAATTCGCACAACACCTTCAGCTTGTGCGAAGCTTGTGCGAAACTCGCACAACATTCGCACAGCCCATGCGTGGTGCGAATTTTCCTCTGTTCCGCCGAATCCACGCGAGATATTTTCTTTTAGATATTTTTGTATAAATTTCCATTCTTCTCCTTGTAATCCACCAATCATAAGATTTCTTGGCTAGGAAGGTTGGAAAAAACTTCTCTATATATACTCCCGTGCATCCATTGTAAACCAGAGAGAGACATAGAGAGACGGATAGAGATATAAATATATAGACTATACAGAGCCTTGCTCTATTTTTCTCTCTTCTCCTGTTCTTCCCCGTTTCTATTTTCTTAGTAGCCAAACAGCCTCTGAGGGCTTTTCCTCAGAGGATGATTGGCTAAAACTTTTAGTTTCTCAAAGTATGGATGTTATGTGATGACTTGGATGCAATCCCATGGAAATTTCTCGCACTTGGAAGGTAATGTAGTCGTTTTTCATTAAAGGTTCATTAATGCAAAGTTTGGTTTTTATTTCCTTTGGACAACTTCCAACGGCCAATACTTGATAAGCTTTTGGATTTCTATCCATTAGTTATCTCCTACGAGCTATTGGAAGGTGAGGTTTTCAATTCCAAGTTTTGCATTAATCCGTTAGAACCAATTTCAATGGCCATTGAAAGGTGAGTTTATGACCTGGAATGACTTTGAGTTGCCAATATTTGGTAAGCTTTTGGATTTAGACCATTAGTCATCTCTTACGAGCCATTCAAAGGAAGTCTAAGGTGAATAACCATTGATGAAATTCACTACCATCTATTTTGCCATTTTAAAGGATTAAAACTTGATTTGCTAAATCCATACCGGTTCGGGAAGCAAGCATCACCATAGTTGCAACCCCAACGCGAGGAGCCTATCTTGAGATTTCCAATTTGCATAAGAGCCAGAGCATAGCTATCCTATCTTTGAGAAACTTGTTTTTACACCCTTTCATTTTAGTCTTTAATGTTAGCTTAGATTAGTTTAAATCTTTCTAAAACATTTACATCTTCTTTTAAAGCTAACATCCATAAGAAAATCACCTATTTTCCTAATTTGAATATCACTAGTGTTTGCGAAAACCCTTCCCAGTGAACGATCCTAGAACCACTATGCTATAGTAGCTTGGCTACTTTAGTAATAGTATTTAAGGTATAAATTTTGTTGATACGCCTTTAAAGCTAAGCTACCATGAGTCGAATCAAATGCACTACTATAGCATAGTGGTTCTAGGATCGTTCACTGGGATAGTCATCAAGGAAGAAATGATGAAACACATGCCTCCACCTTTCCTCCAAGCTTTGTATGGCAAAATCATACAGAGCAAGTCTCAAGTGAGGGATGCAAGCTTCATATGGGATCCGGGCAAGCTAAATCAAGATCAAATTTTTTGATGGACTTAGTCTTTTTAAAGACTAGCTAGTCCATATCTTTTTGTTTTATTTATTACTTGTTTTAATTTTGATTTCAATGTTTTAATTTTGACTTTAATGCTTTAATTTTAATTTGTTTTGATGTAACATAGGTTTTTGGATGATCAAAATTAAGAGGAATGTCAAAAGAGGTGAAAGAAGGAAGTTGGGAATCAAGAGGAGCTCAAAAAGCAAGAAGAGAGCATGGCCTGCGAAATTTCGCAGCCTAAAGAGGACCGCTGTGAAAATGGCTTCCCGCTGTGAAATGGTTTCGCAGTCGCCCATCCTCCTCTGTGAAAATTTTCGCAGCTGCGAAGAGGCCCCTTGGCACACGAGTGCCATTTTGCAGCCAAGTACACCCGTTTCGCACCTGCGAAATGGCTGCGAAACCTCCACGCCTTGAGATCCATCATTTTTGCAGCCGAGGCGCCATTTCGAAGGGTGTTTCGCTGCTGCGAAACCACCCTTTGGCACACGAGTGCCATTTTGCAGCCCTGTACACTCATTTCACAGCTGCAAAATGGTTGCGAAATCTCTACATCTTAAAATCCTTCAGCGCACACACCATGAATGGAAATGTCGCAGCCATACCCCCATTTTGGCAACTGTTGGACACATTTCTATCACTTCACAAAGTTCATTTCATGCATACCATATGTCGTTTCGAATCTTGGGAAGTCATAAGTCCAGAGCTTGAAACGGTATGCAATTTGGAGTTGAAACGAAGAAGTTATGGCTGTTTGAAGATGACTGCGCAAACCATGAGCGGAAATGTCGCACCTCCATTTTGCAACTGTTCGACACATTTTGGATCACTTCCTTGAGCTCAAATTATGCATACTATATCTCGTTTTGAATCTTGGGAAGTCAGGAGCCCAATGCTTCAAATGGTACATGATTTGGAGTGGAAACGAAGAAGTTATGGCCGTTTGAAGATGACTGTGCAAACAATGAACGGAAATGTTGCAGTCGCACCCCATTTTGCCACTGTTGGACACATTTTTGGAGCACTTCCTGGGGCTCAAATTATGCATACCATATGTTGTTTCGAAGCTTGGGAAGTCAGGAGTCCAATAGTTCAAATAGTATATGCTTTGGATTTAAAACAAAGAAGTTATAGTCGTTTGAAGATGAACCATGCAAAGCCAAAGCGGAAATTTTTTTGATTTCACAGTCGCGCCCCCATTTTGAAGGGTGTTTCGCAGCTGCAAAACCACCCTTTGGCACACAAGTGCCACTTCGCAGCACCGTACGCCCATTTCACAGCTGCGAAATGGGCTGCAAAAATTCCCCTCCTCCGTGAAATCCACTCCCCGCTGTGAAAATGCTCCAAGCTTCAAAATGGCTATGAAAATGCTCCAGGCTTCAAAATGGGCTACGAAACTCCCCTTTGGCTGCGAAATGATTTCACAGCCCCATAGCTACCCCCTACCAAATCCTCCATTTGTTGCAAAAATGGCCTTTTGATTGTGAAATGATTTTCCAAACTTTGAAATCCTCCACCCGCTGCAAAAATGATCCCCAAGCTTCAAAATGGCTACGAAATGACTTCTAAGCTTCAAAATGGGCTACGAAAATGTTTCTATTTTTTCCATGGGCTGCAAAAATGTTTTTCTTTTTTCTCTTTGGCTGCAAGATGATCTCTAAGCTACTAAATGGCCTCCAAGCTACGAAATGGTTTGTGAAAACACCTAGCAAAGCCAAGGGAAGTTGCGAAAATGCCAATAGAGCCCCGCAACCATACATCTAAAGAGGAGAGCCCTCTCACTGAGATCATACACACAAACCCTCTCACTCCATTTTTGACCTCCTAAAACCATCAAAGCCCATAGCTCCAACTAAGAGCTCCAGTTGAGGAGACTATGCCACCTAAGGAGATTACCAGAACAGAGGCCAAAGTCTTGATCCAACCCACTCAAGAGGCCACCACAGATGCATCAGCTCCATATGACCCTACCATTACTTGATCATCTCTTTATTTTTTTTGTCTTTACATATTATATTAGTATAAATAATTACATGTTTTCATGTTTTATATTCTAGAATTGGATGTATTACTGATGATACATCATATATAGACATCATTTTTTGTTTAAACTTGGCATTTTTCTATTTCCTTTACTCACTAACTCTTTTGTTTTTTTTGAAACAAGTGGTTTCTCCTATATGACTCAAACTCCATGTCACTCAGGAGGTACCACTTCCTCTCTATTTTTTCAATCGCTTTTGTCATATTGAGGACAATGTTCAGCTTGGTTGGGGGAGAGTTGAGGAAGTAAGTTTTGTTATTAATACTAAGTTATTTTGGTAATTTAGTTGTTTTTTGCTTAATTTTAAAAAAAATTTAAAGTTTTTATTCTACTCTCCATGGTTATTAAGGAAAAATTTTCAAAATGAAATGAGAGAAATTGAATTTTTGTTTTTTTACTTGACTTAGAGTCTGTATTATGCTTACTAAAGTTGATGAATTGTTGAAACTTCTATTGAATTCAACCTCAGTTCTTCCACTTTAAGTTATTCACACACTATGCACAATAGGTTCTGATTATAAGATGAAAAACTATTTCCCTCTTGACTTAGGAAAATTTTAGACTTGGTACCTTTAACCTTGTAAAAGGCCAATGAGCCTTTGAAAAAAAAAGAAAGAAAAAGAAAAATGTTTACTTGCCTTGAAACCCGAGCAAGGTCTGAGGGGTATATGGTGAAAATCTTTAAAACCTGGTGCCCTAAGCCTTCATTGGTTGGGAGTCACCGACCTCAATGCTCGTTACAAGGGTGAATAGGTGGAGTTTAACATACTGTAGGTGCTTGGGTATTAAAATTCATTCTCAAAAGTCCGGGGTAAAATCTGAGGAGTTAGTGATTGAAAGATCCTTAAAGCTTGATGCCCTAAACCTTAATTGGTTGCGAGTCATCGATGGACCCCCGTTACATGGACAATTTAGAAAAAAATACCTTTAAGCTTTGTACTCCTACAAGAAAAAAAATTGTGAAAAAAGAGGTGCGTTCTTAACCTATTGGAGGTTGATCAGTTTGCTAAGCTTTGAAAAAAAACTAGGTTGGGGGGAGAGATTAGTTCAACATACTATATTCGGAAGCTAATAAATAACACTTAGATTTTTGTGGAAGAGTAAGGTTTGGCCCTTTGGGAGTGGAAACTCTTTTAAAGCTTAAATTTGCATAATACCTTCTCTTTAAGAATTGTGATTAGACAAGTTATTTGATAACTCTTGTTGAAGTTTGAGTTTTATTTCTTTAATGTTCCATGTGAGAGTTAGATCATCATGCCATTTGAAAATTGTTTTTTGATCAGCATGATGTTGTAAATTATAGTACTTTTTATTTTTCTTTTTTTTCTCTCCTTCATTGCTAAGGGACTAGCAATATGTCGGTTGGGGGGAGAGATTACTACTCAAAAAGTGCTATTTCATAGCTTGTAATTAACTCTTTTAAATACTTTTGAGTAGTAGTTATTACCTTTTAACTCAATTGGCATGTTAAGGACCCTTGCAATCAATTCTAATCAAATTGTGTTAAGTTTTGGTGTTTTGATAGCTTTTTGATCACCAAAGCAATCCGAGATTGAGGAGAGTTCTTTGGAATCCATGGCAAAGCAATGGAAAGCTCAGAAACATGAAGAACCGACGCTTTGAAGTCCTTTTCCATAAGCAAATCCGGAATGCAAGGAGGGGAAGCAAAGAGAAATCTAACATGAAGCATTCTAGATGACAGTCATGTCAGCCACTTTTAGAGCACTTTCTGGAGTTCAATTTATGCATGCTATATGTCATTTCGAAGTTCCGGAAGTCAACAATCCAATGCTTCAAACGGTGCATGATTCAGAGTTGAAATGAAGGAGTTACAGCCATTGGAAGCCGATCACTCCAAGCTAAAGGAAGATTTTGCACGGCTGCGAAATCAGCCTTGGGCTGCGAAAATGTTGTCCTTTTGCTGCGAAATTTCGCAGCCCTCTTGCACGCACAGCTGTGGTGTTCTCCTGAAGCTTCCCGATATTTGCGACCGACATTTTGAGATATTTTGCTTTAGATATTTGATGTCTAAATCCCCAAACTCTCTTTGTAACCCACCTATCATAGGATTCCTTAGTCTCTAAGTAAGAACAACGGGTGAATAACCTCTTATATATAGTTTGTAATTTTCTTTACATAAAAAGAATCGAGTCGGGAGCTTGTTCTCGGAGACGCATCCTTTGTACAGTTTTTCAAGGAAGTAAAATACAGAGCCTTTGGTCTGCCTTACCTTCTCATTTTGATTGTATTGTATATTATTTACTTTTTATTTCTAGCCAATCAAACTCTGAGGATTTTTCCTCAGAGGATGAGTGGCTAGGCTCTTCGTCTCTTGGAGTGAAGAAAGCCGGGTAAGTTTCCTCATGCATAAATTGGAAGTTTTGTTGTTTTAGTTTTTAATGAAGAGAAAGTGTGACTCGTTAATGGTTTTTATCTTTTTAGTTAACTTAAAACGCCTTTAAATCACCTAGGCCAACACTTGGTAAGGCAAGTGATCTCCGTCCATTGAGATGCACTAGTTTACCTCTTGCGAGCCTTTGGGAGGTGGTTTAAAGGTAGGATTTTCTAGAATAGCCAACACTTGGTAAGCTTTTGGACTCCAAGGAGACATCCATTAGTTATCTCTTGCGAGCTTTTGACGGGTAGTCCAAGGTTAAGGATCACCTTGAATGGCAAATGCTAGGTGAGAGGCATGAGCCATTGCAAGGTGCATCAGTGAGAGGGAATTAGTGTTTGAACCCATTAAGGGGAAGCATCTGTACCACACCAGTTAGAGAATTAACTATATGTTAATTCTCTAATGCGAGGAAAAGAAACAAGTGACCGGAACACCCTTTTTGTATAAGGAACCTGAGCCTAGTGATCTAAACTCTAAGAAACACTTTTCTTTGTAAGTAAAATCAGTTACTATTTTTTGTTAGTTTAAAACCAAACCTTTTTCATTCAAACATCTTTATGTTTTCTTTTAAAGTTAACCTTGAAATGAAAAGGCACCAATTCAGCTTTGAATTAATATCAATTGTGGAGTGAAAACCCATCCCAGTGAACGATCCTAGAGCCACTATGCTATGCTAGCTAAGGCTATCCTAGTACATGGTGTAATAGGTTATAAATTTTGTTGATTACTCCCTTTTGAGGACCACAATCAAGGGACACCAGCTGGACACAAATCAAATGGTACCACTGTCAGGGACCATTGAGAGGACATGAATCAGCTGAGACACCAATTGGGAACGTATCAAGGTTCCTAATACAAAAAGAGAGTTCCGGTCACTTGTTTCTTTTCCTCACATTAGAGAATTAACATATAGTTAATTCTCTAACCGGTATTGTAAAAATGCTTCCCCTTAATGGGTTCAAACACTAATTCCCTCTCACTAATGCATCTTGCAATGACTCATGCCTCTCACCTAGCATTTGCCATTCAAGTTGATTCTTAACCTTGGATTACCCTTCAAAAGCTCGCAAGAGATAACTAATGGATGTCTCCTTGGAGTCGAAAAGCTTACCAAGTGTTGGCTATTCTAGAAAATCATACCTTCAAACCACCTCCCAAAAGCTCGCAAGAGATAAATTAGTGCATCTCCATGGACGGAGATCACTTGCCTTACCAAGTGTTGGCTTAGGTGAATTGAAGGCGTTTTAAGTTAACTAAAAAGGTAAAAACCATTAACGGGTCACACTTTCTCTTCATTAAAAACTAAAATAACAAAACTTCCAATTTATGCATGTGGAAACTTACCCGGCTTTCTTCACTCCAAGAGACAAAGAGCCTAGCCACTCATCCTCTGAGGAAAAATCCTCAGAGTTTGATTGGCTAGAAATAAAAAGTAAATAATATACAATACAATCAAAACGAGAAGGTAAGGCAGACCAAAGGCTCCGTATTTTACTTCCTTGCAAAACTGTACAAAAGGATGCATTTTAGAACAAACTCCCGACTCGATTCTTTTTGTAAAGAAAATTACAAACTATATATAAGAGGTTATTCACCCTTTGTTCTTACTTAAAGACTAAGGAATCCTATGATAGGTGGGTTACAAGGAGAGTTTGGGGATTTAGACATCAAATATCTAAAGCAAAAAATCTCAAAATGTCGGTCACAAATATCGGGAATCTTCAGGAGAAATTCCATAGCAAAAGGGCTGCGAAATTTCGCAGCAAAAGGACACCATTTTCGCAGCTGTGCGAAATTTGCCTTCATCTTGGAGTGATCGGATTCCAAAGGTTGTAACTCCTTCATTTCAACTCCAAATTGTGTACCATTTGAAGCATTGGATTGTTGACTTCCTGAGCTTCGAAACGACATATAGCATGCATAAATTGAACTCCAAGAAATGCTCCAAAATTGGCTGACATGACTGTCATCTAGAATGCTTCATAACAGATTTCTCCTTGCTTCCCCTCCTTGCATTCCGGATTTGCCTAAGGCAAAGGACTTTAAAGCTTCAATACTTTGGTTCTTCATGTTTCTGAGCTTTCCATTGCTTTGCCATGGATTCCAAAGAACTCTCCTCAATCTTGGATTGCTTTGGTGATCAAATTACTAACAAAAACACCAAAACTTACACACTTTGATTAGAAATGATTGCAAAGGTCCTTAATATGTTAATTGGGTTAAAAGGTGATAACTACTACTCAAAAGTGTTTAAAAGAGTTAATTATAAGCTATAAAATAGCACTTTTTGAGTAGTAATCAGATAACAATGTGATTGACAATACAAGTGTGATCTTCGCAGAATACAATAGTGAACTGTCAAGACCGATTGAACAGTGTGCAGTCTATGACAAAGATGTGACAAGACAATGATGTGCTTGATCGTACAAGTCTGCTATTTGTCAAAAATGAAATTGAACTCTCATGACCTATTTGACGGGGTATGGTCTATGATAAAAGACTAGATAAGACAATGACGTGACTGATAATATAGGTGCGGTCTACGATAAAATTGAAAAAGACTTGTCATGATCGATCGGATAGGATGCGGTCTATCATAAATAAAAAAAATAAAATTAAACAACAATGTGATCGATAGTACAGGTGTGATCTCCACAAAATACTATAGTGAACTATCAAGATCGATCAGACAGTGTGCGATCTATGACTAAGATGAGACATGACAATGATGTGACCAATCGTACAAGTCTGCTCTACGCCAAAAATGAAACTGAATTTTCATGAGTGATCTGACATGGTACTGTATATGACAAAGACCAGACATGACACAGACATGACTAATCGTACAGGTATGATCCATGGTGAAATCGAAACTAAATTATCATTATTGATTGAATAGGATGCGATCTACCACGAAAAGCAGATTGGACAAGAACATGACCGATAATATAGGTGTGAACTCCGCATAATATAATAGTGAATTGTTAAGATTGGTCGAATAGTGTGTGGTTTATGACAAAGATGAGATAAGACGATGTGCTTGATCGTACAGGTTCGCTCTATGCTGAAAACAAAATTGAATTCTCATGACTTATTCGACGGGGTATTGTCTATGAAAAAGACCATATATGACAATGACATTACTGATCGTACAAGTGGGGTTTATAACGAAATCGAAAAAGAATTTTTCATTATTGATCGAATAGGATGCGATCTATCACGAAAAGCAGATTAGACAATATCATGATCCATCGTACATGTGTGATCTCCATAGAATACAATACTAAATTATCAAGACGAATTAGATAGTGTGCAGTCTATGAGGAAGACGAGAAAGGACAATGACGTGATTGATCTGTACAAGTGTGTTCTACACCAAAATCATCAAACTATCATAATCGATTAGATACGATGCCTTCTACCATGAAAAGCAAATAGGACAATTACGTGACTAATCATGCAAGTGTGATATTCGTATATTATGATACCTAATTGTCAAGACTAATCGAACAATGTATGGTGTATGATGAAGATGGGATAGTATAATGATGTGAGTGATTGTACAGGTTAGCTCTACGCCAAAAATGAAATTGAACTATCATGACTGATCTGATAGGGTAAGGTCTATGATGAAGACCAGACAAGACAACAATGTGACAAATCATACATGTGTGGTCTATATTGAAATTAGAACTAAAATTTCATGATCGATCAGATAGGATGTGATTGATCACAAAAATTTAAATAAGATAGCGATGTTACCAATCGTACATGAGTGATCTCCTCAAAATACTTTACTGAACTACTAAGACTGATCGAATAGTGTTTAGTGTATGATGAAGACAAGATAGGACAACAATGTGATATATCGTATAGGACTGCTCTACGCTGAACACAAAACTGAATTGTAATGACTGAATCAACAATGTATGGTCTATGATGAAGACCTGATAGAATAATGAAATGATTGATCATATCGGTGTGGTCTATGCCAAAATTATAATTGAACTGTCATGATCGATCAGAAAATATGCGGTCAATCATAAAAACCAAATAGGACAACAATGTGATCGATCTTATAGGTTTGATCTCCACAGAATATGATACTAAACTATCAAGACCAATCGGACAATGTGTCGTCTATGACCAAGACAAGACAGAACAACAACGTGATTAATTGTACATATCCACTTTACATCGAAAATGAAATTGAACTGTCATGATCGATCCAATATAGTACGGTCTATGATGAATACTAGACAGGGCAATGACATCACTGATCATATAGTTATGGCCTACACCAAAATCGAAACTGAACTGTCATGACCAATGGGACAGGATGTGATCTATTACAAAAAGCAAACAGGACAACGATGTGATTGATAGTACAGGTTTGATCTCCATAAAATATGATACCTGAGTATCAAGATCGATTGGACAGTATGTGGTGTAAAATGAAGATGAGACAGCACAACGACATGACCCATCACACAGGTCCGTTTTACACCAAAAATGAAATTGAACTTTTATGGTCAATCTGAGGGGGTGCGGTTTATCATGAAGACCGGACAAGATAATGATGTGACTAATCATAAAGGTGTGGTCTACGTCGAAATTGAAACTAAACTGTCATGACTGCTCAGATAAGGTTGGTATATGATGAAGACCAGACAGGAAAAAGACATGACTGATCGTACAAGTACGGTCTACGCATAAATCAAAATTGGATTGTCATGACCGATCAGATAGGATGCAGTCCATCATGACAAGAAGATTGGACAACAACGTGACCGTTAGTACACGAGTGATCTCTGTAGAATATGAAACTGAACTAAACTGTCAAAAACGAAAAGCAAATAGGATAGAATAACGACGTCACCGATCATACAAGTGTGAACTTCGTAAAATATGTTACTGAACTGTCAAAACCAATTGGACAGTGTGCGATGTATGGTGAAGATGAGACAAGACAACAACGTGATCGATTGTAAAGGACCGCTCTATGCCAAACACAAAATTGAACTATAATGACTAAACTAATGAGGTACGACCTATGATGAAGGTTAGGCAAGACAACGACGTGATTGATCATGTCTATGCGGTCTACATCGAAATCAAAACTAAACTGTCATAATCTATCGGATAGGATGCGATTGATCATGAAAAGTTGATATAACAACAATATTACCAATCATATAGAAGTAATCTCAACAACATACTTTACTAAATTGTAAAGATCGATCGGATAATGTGTGGTGTGCGCTGAAGACGAGATAGGATAACGGCATGATAAATCATAGAAGACTGCTCTACACCGAACATAAAACTGAATTGTAATGATCAAACCAACAGGGTATAGTTTATGATGAAGACTAGATAGGACAACGAAGTGACTGATCGTATCAGTGTGGTTTACAATAAAACCAGAATTGAACTATCATGACCGATAAAAAAAAATGTGGTTAATCAAGAAAACCAGACAAGACAATGATGTGAACGATCTTAAAGGTGTGATCTCTGCATAATATGATACTGAACTATCAAGACATTTTAGACAGTGTTTAGTCTATGACAAAGACTAGATAGAACAACAACATGATTGATCATACAAGTCCGCTCTACCCTGAAAACAAAACTAAATTGTTATGACTGATCCAATAAGGTACTGTCTATGATGAAGACTAGACAGGAGAATGACGTGACTAATCATACAGGTGTGGCTACATCAAAATTGAAACTAAACTGCAGGACCAATTTGATAGTATGCGATCTATCACACAAAAAGAGACAAGACAACGACATGACTTATCATAAAGGTGTGATCTCCATGGAATATGATATTGAACAGCCAAGATTGATCGAACTGGGTGGGTCTATAATGAAGACGAGACAGGACAACGAATGTGATCCATCGTACAGGTCTGCTTAATGCTGAAAATGAAACTATATTGTTATGACTGATCCGACAGGGTATAGTCTGTGACAAAGACCAAACAAGATAATGACATGACTGATCATATAAGTGCAGTCTACGCTGAAATTGGAACTTAACCATCTTGATCGATCAAGTGAGATGCAGTCTATCATAAAAAGTAGACATGATAATGATGTGATCGATCGTACAGGTGTGATCTCCATATAATACAATACCTAACTATCAAGACTAATCGGACAGTGTGTATGATGAAAACGAGATATGACAACGATGTGATCAATCATATTGGTTCTCTCTACCCCTAAAACAAAACTGAACTGTTATGACTAATTTGATGAGGTACGGTATATGAAAAAGACCAGATGGGACAACGACGTGATTGATGTAAAGGAGCAGTCTACTCCATTATCATAATTGAATTGTCATGACCGATCAAACAGGATGCGGTCTATCAACAACAGAAGACAAGACAACGAATTGACCGATTGTAAAAGTTTGATCTCCATATAATACGATACTAAACTGTCATGATTGATAAGATAGTATGTGGTCTAACGAAAACGAGACAGGATAATGACATGACCGATCATACAAGTCTCTACCTTGAAAATTAAATTGAATTGTTATGATCGATGCAATGGGGTACGATCTATTACAAAGACCAAATAGGAAAATGATGTAATTGGTCTTTTAGCTGTTGTCTATGTCAAAATTGAAGTTGAACTATCATGATCGATTAGATAGTGTGTGATCTATGACAAAGATAAGATAAGACAATGACATGATCGATCCTATAGGTCCGCTCTATGATGAAAAACAAAACTAAACTGTTATGACCAATTTGATGGGGTATAATTTGTGACAAAGACCAGACAGGACAATGACATGACTCATCGTATAGGTGCGGTCTACGCCAAAATTGGAACTGAACTATAAAGATGGATTAGATAGTGTGCGGTCTATGACGAAGACGAGATAGGACAACAACATGATTGATCGTATAGGTGCAGTTTACGTCGAAATAGGAACTGAATTACCATTATTAATCAGACAAGAAGTGGTCTAACATGAAAAGCAAACATAACAAAGATGCGGTCAATTGTACAGGTGTGATCTCTGTAGAATACGATACTGAACTATCATGGCTGATCGAACAGGATGTGGCTTATCATGAAAAGCAAATAGGACTACGACGTAATCTATCGTACAAGTGTTTTCTTCAAAGAATAGAATACCTAATTATCACTAATCAAGCAGGATCAGGTCTCATTAGAAGCAGACAGGACAATGACGTGACTGATCGTACATGTGTGATCTCCACAGAATACGATACTTAACTATCAAGACCGATTGGACAGTGTGCAATCTATGATGAAGATGAGACAAGACAATGACGTAAACAATTGTTCAAGTCCACTCTGCATCGAAAACGAAAGTGAATTATCATGATCGATCCAATAGGGTATAGTCTATGACCATACTAAACAGGACAACAACATAATTGATCATATAGGTTTAGTCTTCGTCGAAATCTAAATTGAACTGTCATGACCGATTGGATAAGATGTTGTCTATCATGAAAAGTAGGCACGACAATGACGTAACCGATCATATAGGTGTGATCTCTATAGAAAACGATATAAAATTGTCAAGGCTGATCAAGCAATATGTGGTCTATGATAAAGACGAGACATGACGACGATGTGATCGATCATGTAGGTCTACTCTACGCAAAAAAAGAAATTAAACTATCATGACTGATCCTACAATGTATGGTCTACGACGAAGACCATATAGGACAATAACGTGATAGATTGTACAAATGCAGTCTATGCCAAAATAGAAACTGAATTGTAATGATCGATTCAATTGGGTATGGTCTATGGCGAAGACCAAGTAAGACAACGACGTGGCTGATCATAGAGGTGCAATCTACACCTAAATCGAAACTGAACTATCATGATCGATCGAACATAATGCAATTTAGCACTTAAAGCAGACAGGATAATGATGTGATTGATCATATAGGTATGATCTCTGTAGAATACGATACTAAATAGTCAATACCTATTGGATAGTGTGTGGTTTATGACGAATATGAGACAAGACAACAAAGTGATCGATTGTTCAGGTCCGGTCTACATCAAAAATTGAACTGAACTGTCATGATCGATCTAATAAGGTACAATCTATGACTAAAACCAAACACGACAATGATGTGACTAATCGTGCACCTCTATGTCGAAATCAAACTAGTATCAACTGTAACTAAAAAAAAAAACAAAAACAGAGGAAAACAAAAACAAAGCTACCAAAAAGAGTTTGATTAACTAAAACTAAATTAAAAGCTATGCTAGAATATAAACGAGTAAAAGAAACAACTAAAAGAGTTAGTAAAATGAGAGAAAACTGATTCATGCCCAATTGGTGTCTCAACTGATTCGTGTCCAGCTGGTGCTCCTTGATGGAGGGAGTAATCAACAAAATTTAAAACCTATTACACCATATACTAGGGTAGCAAAGAAAAAGCTACTATAGCATAGTGGTCTAGGATCGTTCACTGGGAAGGGTTTTCAAATTACAAATGATACCAATTCAAAGTGAATTGGTGCTTTTTCATTTCAAGGTTAGCTTAAAAAATAAAACACAAACTTTAGTTGGCAAAAGGTTTAGATTTAAACTAACGGCACAGTAAGTAATGGAAATTACTTATGAAGACAAACATTCCTTGGAGATTTAGGTTCACAGGGGAGGTCCCTCATGCAAAAACATAGCTCTAGTCAGATGGTTCATTTCCTCGCATTAGAGAATTAACATATAGTCAATTCTCTAATCGGTGATGTACAGATACATCCCTTAATTGGATTTCAGCTCTAATTCTCTCTCACTGATGCAACTTGCAATGGTTCGAGCCTCTCACTTAGCCTTTACCATTCAAGGTGATCTTTAACCTTGGACTTCCCTTCTCAAGCTCGCAAAAGATAACTAATGGATGTCTCCTTGGAGTCCAAAAGCTTACCAAGTGTTGGCAATTCTAGAAAATCCTACCTTCAAGTCACCTCCCAGAGGCTCGCAAGGGGTAAACTAGTGCATCTCCATGGACAGAGATCACTTGCCTTACCAAGTGTTGGCCCAGGTGACTCCAAGGCGTTTTAAGTTAACTAAAAACATAGAAATCACTAAAGGATTACACTTCCTCTTGATTCATGGCTGAAACCACAAAGCTATTCATTCTTGCACTTGGAACCTTTCCCGGCAACCTTAGCTCCAAGGAACTAAAGGTTTAGTTACTCATTCTCTGGGGAAACTTCCTCAGAGAGTGCATAACTAGTAAATGAAAAATACAATCTAAGTGAGAAGGTAAGGTAGAGCAAAGGCTCTGTATTTTTCTTTCTTTCAAACTTTTACAAAAGGTTCCTCCTCTTGAGAACAGGCTCTCGAGAGCTATTTATATGAAAATTACAATAATAATTATTACATGGATATTTACTCTTTTTCCTAACTTAAAAGCTAAGGAATCCTATAATTGGTGGCTTACAAGGAGAATTTTGGGATTTAGACAACAAAAATCTGAAGAAAAATATCTCAATGTGTCGGTCACAAATATCAGGAAGCACTAAGGACCAATTCGCAGGTGAAAAAGAGGTCTGCGAGATTTCGCAGACGCACAAAAAGGGCTGCGAAATCACTTCGCAGCAAAAGGCTGATTTCGCAACGCTGCGAAGTTGGATTTCAGCTTGCGGTGTTTGGCTTCCAACGTGTCGCAAATATCGGGAATCTTCAGGAGGAATTCCACAGCACTGTGCAAAATGGCTGCGAAATCATTTCACAGCAAAAGAGTGATTTCGCAGCCGTGCAAAATTCTTCCTTCAGCTTGGAGTGCTTGGCTTCCAATGGCTGTAACTCCTTCATTTCAACTCCGAATCGCACACAATTTGAAGCATTAGATTGTTGACTTCCTGAGCTTCAAAACGACATATAGTATGCATAAATTTTACTCCAGAAAGTACTCCAAAAGTGACTGACATGACTGACATCAAGAATGCTTCATGGCAGATTTCTCTTTGCTTTCCCTCCTTGCATTCCGGATTTGCTTATGGAAAAGGACTTCAAAGCTTTGGTTCTTCATGTTTCTGAGCTTTCCATTGCTTTGCCATGGATTCCAAATAACTCTCCTCAATCTCAGATTGCTTTGGTGATCAAAAAGCTATCAAAACACCAAAACTTAACACAAATTGATTAGAAGTGCTTGCAAAGGTCCTTAATATGTTAATTGGGTTAAAAGGCAATAACTACTACTCAAAAGTGTTTAAAAGAGTTAATTACAAGCTATGAAATAGCACTTTTTGAGTAGTAATCAAAAACTCACCAAACTTGTGATGAAAACCACAAGTACGCTGAAATAATATGAAGTTGGCACCTTCCCCGGCAACGGTGCCATTTGATTCGTTCCCAATTGGTGTCTTAGCTGATTCATGTCCAGCTGGTGCTCCTTGACTGTGGGAGTGATCAACAAAATTTGTAACCTATATCACCATGCATTAGGATAGCTTTAGCTAATATAGCATAGTGGCTCTAGGATCGTTCACTGGGAAGGGTTTTCAACTCACAACTGATACCAATTCAAAGTTAAATTGGTGCCTTTTCATTTCAAGGTTAGCTTAAGAAATAAAACACAAACTTTGTTTAAATGAGGTTTTGTTTAAAGCTAACTAAAAAGAAAGTAATGGAAATTACTTATGAAGAAAAACATTCCTTGGAGGTTTGGGTTCACAAGGGAGGTTCCTCATGCAAAAACAGGGCTCCGGTCATTTGGTTCATTTCTTCGCATTAGAGAATTAACATATAGTCAATTCTCTAACCGGTGTGGTACAGATGTATCCTTTAAATGGATTTTAGCTCTAATTCCCTCTCACTGATGCAACTTACAATGGCTTGTGCCTCTCACCTAGCATTTGCCATTCAAGGTGATCTTTAACTTTGGACTTCTCGTCTCAAGCTCGCAATAGATAACTAATGGATGTCTCCTTGGAGTCCAAAAGCTTACTAAGTGTTGGCAATTCTAGAAAATCCTACCTTCAAGTCACTTCCCAAAAGCTCGCAAGAGGTAAACTAGTGCATCTCCACGGACGAAGATCACTTGCCTTACCAAGTGTTCACTCAAGTGAATTGAAGGTGTTTTAAGTTAACTAAAAACATAGAAATCATTAAAGGAACACACTTTCTCTTCATTAATGGCTGAAACCACAAAGCTATAAATTCTTGCACTTGGAACCTTTCCCGGCAACCTTAGCTCCAAGGAACTAAAAGCCTAGCCACTCATTCTCTGAGGAAACTTCCTCAGAGCTTGTTTGGCTAGAAAGAAAAAGAATGAGAAAACAAAAATATATTTGAAAAACAGAGCAAGCGCTCTGTAAAATATATTTCTTGCAAAATTGTACAAAGAATGCGTCTGAGAGCAAGCTCCCGACTCTATTCTATTCTATATATTTTATCCTTTTATAAAGAAAATTACAAACTATATATATGAGGTTATTCACCCTTTGTGCTTACTTAAAGACTAAGGAATCCTATGATAAGTGGGTTACAAGGAGAGTTTGGGGATTTAGACATCAAATATCTAAAGCAAAATATCTCAAGATGTCAGTCGGAAATATCAGGAAGCTTCAGGAGAAATTTCGTTGCACTGTATACTGAGAGAAAAACTCTTCGGGTAAGCGCTATCAGAGGATCCGGACATGTCTGTCTAGGGAAGTTGAAACTTCCTCCTCTCCCATTCGGCTGTGAGATATCCAGATGTGAAATGTCGATGAACGGAATTCCTCCCCCCGGGTGGAATGAGCTATGTCGCAAGGGGGACCGTCTGCGTGTGAAAGGTGTAGGGACCCCTCCCCCTGTTGACACGGAGCGCGCATTGCTATCCGGCGCAACTCCATCCGGATTCCCCAAGAGGACACGCGCCACCATGCTATCCGGATCAACTCCATCCGGATTCCCTCACGAGGACATGCGCCGTCATGCTATCCGGACTCCCTCTGGGAGAAGCACACGACACTCGTGAACATCACACTCCGGACGATAGCATATCCTATCCGGATAGGTTGTCCGGATGGAAAAACATTGACTAAAGTGAGCAAGCCTTCCTACGTCATTCCGACAGCCTGCCACAGCTCACGTTCCGTCGCCCTCCAATGGTGTGTCCGGACGCCCTGTCCGGACATCTTTGCCATGGATTCCAAAGAACTCTCCTCAATCTCGGATTGCTTTGGTGATCAAAAAGCTATCAAAACACCAAAACTTAACACAATTTGATTAGAATTGATTGCAAGGGTCCTTAATATGTTAATTGGGTTAAAAGGTGATAACTACTACTCAAGAGTGTTTAAAAGAGTTAATTACAAGCTATGAAATAGCACTTTTTGAGTAGTAATCACTCCCCCCAACCAACATATTGCTAGTCCCTTAGCAATGAAGGAGAGAAAAATAAAAATAAACAGTACTATAATTTACACCATCATGCTGATCAATAAACAATTTTCAAGTGGCATGATGATCTAACTCTCACATGGAACATTAAAGAAATAAAACTCAAAATTCAACAAGAGTTATTAAATAACTTGTCTAATCACAATTCATAAAGAGAAGGCATTATGCAAATTTAAGCTTTAAAAGAGTTTCCACTTGCAAAGGGTCAAACCTTACTCTTCCATAAAAATCTATGTGTTATTTATTAGTTTCCGAATATAGTATGTCAAACTAATCTCTCCCCTCAACCTAGTTCTTTTCAAAGCTTAGCAAACTAATCAACCTCCAATAGGCTAAGAACGCACCTCTTTTCTTTCAAAATTTTTTCTTGTAGGAGTGCAAAGCTTAAAGGCATTCTTTTCTAAATTGTCCATGTAACGGGGGTCCATCGATGACTCCCAACCAATTAAGGTTTAGGGCATCAAGCTTTAAGGATTTTTCAACCACTAACTCCTCGGATTTCACCCCGGACTTTTGAGAATGAATTTTTAAATACACAAGCACCTACAGTATGTTAAACTCCACCTATTCACCCATGTAACGAGCATTGAGGTCGGTGACTCCCAACCAATGAAGGCTTAGGGCACCAGGTTTTAAAGATTTTCACCATATACCCCTCGGACCTTGCTCGGGTTTCAAGGCAAGCAAACATTTTTTTTTCTTTCTTTCTTTATTCTTTTTTTAAAGGCTCATTGGCCTTTAAAAGGTGTCCCAACACTATTAAATGAGGTCAAAGGTACCAAGTCTAAAATTTTCCTAAGTCAAGAGGGAAATAGTTTTTCATCTTATAATCAGAACCTATTGTGCACAGTGTGTGAATAGCTTAAAGTGGAAGAACTAAGGTTGAATTCAATAGAAGTTTCAACAATTCATCAACTTTAGTAAGCATAATACAAAATCTAAGTCAAGTAAAAAGACAAAAATTCAATTTCTCCTTTTTCATTTTTGAGAATTTTTCCTTAATAACCATGGAGAGTAGAATAAAAACTTAAAAAATTTTAAAATTAAGCAAAAAGCAACTAAATTACCAAAATAACTTAGCATTAACAACAAAAAACTTCCTTCCTCAACTCTCCCCCCCAACCAAGCTGAACATTGTCCTCAATGTGATCAAAGGGACTGAAAAATAGGGAGGAAGTGGTACCTCCTGAGTGACGTGTAGGAGGCTCCTGATGAGGCATAGGCTGATCAACAAAAGGAGGGGTCTGTGATGGCTCTGATGAGTTGGGAATGGCATCAGCTTGGAGCAGCTTCTTTCGATTTTCTTGCAATTCCTCCTGATTTTAATCATTCAAAAAGTTAGTTACAATTAACATAATTTAAGACCAAAATTACAATCAAATAATTTACAAAACTTAAAAATTAACATATTTAACAAAATTATGGACTTTGGTGAAACCAAGTCCATTTAACCCTTCTCTGATCAGGATTTTTCTGGCTCAAGGAGGTTGATTTCCTCCTTTTCTGGCTTGAACGACTCAATGAATGGCTTGAGGCGATGACCATTGACTCTAAAGGTGTTTATGCCATTTGAATTTAGTAATTCCACTACTCCATTGAGATGTACTTGGTGAATAATGAAAGGACCTATCCACCTTGACTTGAGCTTCCTTGGAAAAATATGGAGCCTTAAGTCATAGAGTAGGACTCTTTGTCCTTTCCTCAATTCTTTGTTGGAGATTAGTTGATCATGCCACTTTTTCATCCTCTGTTTTGCAACTTTGGAATTGATGTAAGCATCATTTCTTAATTCCTCCATCTCATTAAGGTCTAAGTACCTCTTTGCTCCTGCTCTGATCAAGTCCATGTTCAACCTCTTGATTGCCCACCAAGCCTTATATTCAACTTCCACAGGGAGGTGGCACGCTTTGCCATAGACGAGACGATAGGGGGACATGCCAAGAATAGTCTTATAAGTTGTTCTATATGCCCACAATGAATCATGTAGCTTAATAGACCAATCTTTTCTGCTTGTAATCACCACTTTCATCAGTATGTTTTTTATTTCCCTGTTTGCTAGCTCCACTTGGCCGGAAGTTTGAGGATGATAAGGTGTAGCTACCTTATGCTTCACTCCATACTTGGCTAATAGGGTTTCAAAAGGTTTGTTGCAAAAATGAGTACCTCCATCATTGATTATGGCCTTGGGCACCCCAAATCTTGAGAAGATGTTCTCCTTAAGAAATTTGAGAACCACCCTGTGATCATTATGTTTACAGGGGATTGCCTCCACCCATTTGGAAACATAGTCCACCCCCACCAATATGTAAGAGTTACCAAAAGACATTGGGAAAGGTCCCATGAAGTCAATACCCCAAACATCAAAAAGATCAACTATAAGGATGGGGTTCATGGGCATTTGGTTTCTTTTTGTAAGCTTCCCAAGTCTTTGGTATCTATCACAACTCCTACACATGATGTGGGAATCTTTGAAAAGCGATGGCCAAGTAAACCCTGATTGCAAGACCTTCATGGCTGTTTTCTAAGAGGCAAAGTGGCCTCCACAGGCATTCTCATGGCAATGGCTGAGGATCCCTTGTTGCTCTTCTTCAGGGACACACTTCCTTATGATCTTATCTGCACAATACTTGAAAAGGAAGGGCTCTTCCCAATAATAAGCATGAATCTTTGCAAAGAAGTGCTTCCTGTCTTGCGCTTTCCACTCTCTTGGAATTTCACCAGTAACCAAATAGTTAGCAATATGAGCATACCAATGAGCTTTCTCTAGCAACATAAGTGATTCCTCAGGAAAGTCATCATTAATAGGTAATACATGGGAATTTTGTGTTATAGCCAACCTTGAAAGGTGGTCAGCTACCACATTCTCCACCCTTTTCTTGTCTCTGATTTGGAGATCAAACTCTTGTAACAAAAGAATCCATCTAATCAACCTTGCTTTTGCATCTTGCTTTGTCAATAAATACTTCAAGGCTGAATGGTCAGTGAAAAGAATGATGAAAGACCCTACCAAATAAGCACGAAACTTGTCTAAAGCAAACACCACAGCTAACAATTCTCTATAGTTGTGTAGTTTCTTTGCACCTCGTTCAATGTTTTGCTTGCATAGTAGATCACATAGGGCTTCCCATCTTCTCTTTGTCCAAGTATAGCTCCTATAGCAAAGTCACTGGCATCACACATTACTTCAAAGGGTATTTGCCAGTTAGGAGCCCTTACTATTGGAGCGGTTGTCAAAAATTGCTTCAATTGATCAAAACTCTTTTGACATCTCTCATCCCAGATAAACTTAGCATCCTTAGCTATAAAAGTTCACAAAGAGGCCTTGAAAGCATAGAGAAGTCTTGTATAAATCTCCTGTAGAACCCTGCATGGCCAAGAAATTGCCTTACTCCTTTTATAGTGTTTGAGGATGGCAATTTGGCAATAAGTTCCACCTTTGCTTTATCAACTTCAATGCCTTTCTCGGAGATGATATGGCCAAGGACAATTCCTTGATGTACCATAAAATGGCATCTCTCCCAATTGAGCACCAAGTCTTTTTCAATGCATCTTTTAAGAACCGCTTCCAAATTTACTAAGCATTCTTCAAATGTACCTCCATATATGGTGATATCATCCATGAAAACCTCCATAATTCGCTCCACCATATCACTGAAGATACTAAGCATACATCTTTGGAATGTTGCAGGTGCATTGCATAAACCAAAAGGCATTCTTCTATAGGCGTATGTTCCAAACGGACATGTGAAAGTGGTCTTCTCCTGATCTTCAACATCAATTTCAATTTGGAAATACCCTGAGTACCCGTCCAAGAAACAATAGAAAGGATGGCCAGAGACTCTCTCCAGCACCTGATCAATAAACGGGAGTGGAAAATGATCTTTCCTTGTAACAACATTCAATTTCCTATAGTCAATACACACCCTCCAACCTGAAGTGAGGCGTGTAGCAATTTCTTCTCCTTTTTCATTCTGAACCACAGTAATCCCTGACTTCTTTGGTACCACTTGAGTAGGACTCACCCAAGGGCTGTCAGATATGGGATAAATAATACCCGCTTGGAGTAGCTTCAGTACCTCAGTTCGCACCACTTCTTGTAAATGAGGATTCAATCTTCTTTGAGGTTGACGAATTGGTTTAGCTTCTTCCTCCATATATATGTGATGTGTACAAACTAAAGGACTGATTCCTTTCAAGTCAGATATTTGCCATCCTATTGCTTTCTTGCACCTCTTAAGAACTTCAAGTAGAGAAATCTCCTGATGACTGGTAAGAGATGAAGATATAACAATAGGACATTGGTTATTTTCTTCCAGGTAGGTATATTTTAACTTCATGGGCAGAGGTTTCAAATTAAGCTTTGGGAATTCTTCTGTTACATCATCTTGTCCCTCCTCTTTATTGAATAAAGGTAGAATCTCTTCTTTCCTCCTCCAACCTTGTAGAGTAGCAAGGACATTAGCGGGTTCAGACAACCCTTCTTTAAGATCCTCAAGACTTTCATTCAACTCATCTTGCATATTCTGATCACAATGCTCCTCCACTAGAGTGTCAATAATGCATACCTCTTCTGGACCTTCTTCTTCTTCCGGAGTAATTAGCTTCTTTGACATATGAAAAATATTAAGCTCAAGTGTCATGTTGCCAAAAGTGAGTTGCATAAGTCCATTCCTACAATTTATAATTGCATTTGAAGTAGCAAGAAATGGCCTTCCAAGGATGATAGGAACATAATTAGCTTCCTTAACTAAAGGATCAGTATCAAGAACAACAAAATGTACTGGATAGTAGAAATTATCAACTTGAACTAAAACATCCTCAATTATTCCCCTTGGAATTTTCACTGACCTATCAGCTAAAGATAGAGTGATTGATGTTAGCTTTAATTCACCAAGTCCCAATTGCTTATAAACAGAGTATGGTAACAAATTCACACTTGCTCCCAAATCTAACAAAGCTTTTTCCACTACCTTTCCCCCAAGCATGACTGAAATGGTAGGACATCCCGGATCTTTGTACTTCAAAGGAGATTTGCATTGTATGATGGCACTTACTTGTTCAATCAAGAAAGCTTTCTTATTCACATTCAACCCTCTTTTGATAGCACACATGTCCTTTAGGAACTTTGCATATGATGGAACTTGCTTAATCATGTCCAGCAATGGAATGTTGACCTTCACTTGCCTCAATACTTCAAGGATTTCTGATGCATTTTTTATCCCCTTTTTCCCATGCAAAACTTGAGGAAAAGGTGGAAATGTGCGTTTCTTCATCAATTCTTCCTTAATAAGTTCTTTCTCCGGATTTGCATTCATTGTTGAATCACGGTCCTCCTTCTCTTCACTGATATCTTTCTTCTTTCCTTTCATTTCCTCTCTTGATTACTACTCAAAAAGTGCTATTTGATAGCTTGTAATTAACTCTTTTAAACACTTTTGAGTAGTAGTTTTTTCCTTTTAACCCAATTAACATGTTAAGGACCCTTGCAATCAATTCTAATCAAATTGTGTTAAATTTTGGTGTTTTGATAGCTTTTTGATCACCAAAGCAATCCGAGATTGAGGAGAGTTATTTGGAATCTATGGCAAAGCAATGGAAAGCTCAGAAACATGAAGAACCAAAGCTTTGAAGTCCTTTGTCATAAGCAAATCCGGAATGCAAGGAGGGGAAGCAAAGAGAAATCTGCCATGAAGCATTCTTGATGTTAGTTATGCCAGCCACTTTTGGAGCACTTCCTGGAGTTCAATTTATGCATGCTATATGTCGTTTCGAATCTCAGGAAGTCAATAATCCAATGCTTCAAACGGTGTGCAATTCGGAGTTGAAATGAAGGAGTTACAGCCATTGGAAGCCAATCACTCCAAGCTAAAGGAAGAATTTTGCACAGCTGCGAAATCAGCCTTTTGCTATGAAGTGATTTCGCAGCCCTTTTTGTGCGTCTGCGAAATCTCGCAGACCTCGTTTTCACCTGCGAAATGGTCCTTAGTGCTTCCCAATATTTGTGCACCAACTCTTTTAGATCTTTTCTTCAGATATTTTTGTATAAATTTCCATTCTTCTCCTTGTAATCCACCAACCATAAGATTTCTTAGTTAGGAAGGTTGGAAAACTGTCTCTATATATATTCCCTTGCATCCACTATAAAAGATATAGATATATAAATATATAGAATATACAGAGCCTTGCTCTGTTTTTCCTTCTTTTTCATTTTCATTTTCTTGCTAGCCAAACATTCTCTAAGGATTTTTCCTCAGAGGATGAGAGGCTAGGCTTTTTGTCTCTTGGAGTGAGGAAAGCCGGGTAAATTTCCACATGCATAAATTGGAATTTTTGTTGTTTTAGTTTTTAATGAAGAGAAAGTGTGACCCGTTAATGGTTTTTATCTTTTTAGTTAACTTAAAACACCTTTAAATCACCTGGGCCAACACTTGGTAAGGCAAGTGATCTCCGTCCATGGAAATCCACTAGTTTACCCCTTGCGATCCTTTGGTAGGTGGTTTGAAGGTAGGATTTTCTAGAATAGCCAACACTTGGTAAGCTTTTGGACTCCAAGGAGACATCCATTAGTTATCTCTTGCGAGCTTTTGACGGGTAATCCAAGGTTAAAGATCACCTTGAATGGCAAATGCTAGGTGAGAGGCACGAGCCATTGCAAGTTGCATCAGTGAGAGGGATTTAGTGTTTGAACCCATTAATGGGAAGCATATGTACAACACCGGTTAGAGAATTAACTATATGTTAATTCTCTAATGCGAGGAAAAGAAACAAGTGACCGGAACTCTCCTTTTTGTATGAGGAACCTGAGCCTAGTGATCTGAACTCCAAGAAACACTTTTCTTTGTAAGTAAAATCAGTTACTATTTTTGGTTAGCTTAAAACCAAACCTTTTTAATTCAAACATCTTTATGTTTTCTTTTAAAGCTAACCTTGAAATGAAAAGGCACCAATTCAACTTTGAATTAATATCATTTGTGAAGTGAAAACCCATCCTAGTGAACGATCTTAGAGCCACTATGCTATAGTAGCTTTGTCTTTGCTACCCTAGTTCATGGTGTAATAGGTTATAAATTTTGTTGATTACTCCCTCAATCAAGGAGCACCAGTTGGACATGAATCAACTGAGATACCAATTGGGCATGAATCATCTCTCTTTTTTGTCTCTTCTTCTTCCTTCTCTTCAACATATAGCTTGGGTGTTGGTGACTCGACCTTTTTACCACTCCTTAGAGTGATCAAGGCTTTAACATCTCTCACCTGTGAAGATTCTCCCTCATGAGTTTCCAGTTCGTGGATACCCTTGGGGTTTTGGTGAGGTTGAGAAGGAAATCTACCCTTATCTTGCACTGTGTTCAAATTAGTGAGCCTTGAGATTGAGTATTGGAGATTATCTATCTTCTGAGATAAGTCATTTTGCATCCCATCCATCATTTTATTCAAAGTATTCTCTACACTGTCAATTCTTTGACTGAGTTGAGAGTTGATGGATTTTTGGTCTCCAACAAAATCTCCCACAACCTTGTTGAGATTCACTATTGCTTGTTCAAGACTTGAAGCTTGTTGAGATGGTTGAGATGGTTAAGATGGTTGAGCCGGCTGTTGGTACTGAGGTGCTCTTGGCTTCCATGAAAAATTTGGATGATTCCTCCAACTTGAGTTGTAAGTATTGCCATACGAAGCATTGCTATTGGGCTTGAATTGTCCAATGACATTTGCTTGTTCTCCAAACATTTCTCTAGCTATTGGAATTGTAGGGCACTCCTCCACCAAGTGTTCATAAGATTGACAAATAGAACATGGCTTTACTTGCACTGGTGTTTCGGCAACAGCTTGCACTTCATGCATCTTTTTCAGTTCTAGCTCCTCCACTCTTCTTGTCATAGCTGCAAATTTTGCTTTCATTTCAACATCTTCATTCAAGGTGTATATCCCAGCCTTAACATGAAGAGCATTTGGTTGAGACTTCATCTTTCCCACTTCTCCTCTGTGCGGTTCATCCCATCCCCTTGAGACTTCAGCTACATAACTCAAGAAATCCATGGCTTCCTCAGGATTCTTACTCATGAAATCCCCTCCACACATTGTTTCGAGGAGTTGCTTCATTGAGGAAGACATCCCATCATAGAAATAACTCACCAACAACCATGTATCAAAGCCATGGTGAGGACAAGCATTAATGGCTTCCATGTATCTTTCCCAACACTCATAGAATGTCTCATTCTCTTTAACTGAGAAGTTTGAAATTTACCTTTTCAAGCTATTTATTCTGTGAGTAGGAAAAAACTTCTTGAGGAATTCAGCTTGTAAATCAGTCCAAGAATGGATACTCCTTGGCCTGAAAGAATTAAGCCAAATCTTGGCCTTATCCTTTAAAGTAAAAGGAAATAGTTTAAGCCTCATCAGGTCGATAGAAGCTCCTCTCTCTCGGAATGTATTACAAACATCTTCAAATTCCTTGATATGGGCATAGGGATTCTCACTTTCCATTCCATGGAAAGTTGGTAGAAGTGGCACAATATGGGGTCTGATCACTAGCTGCTTCGTAGGGGGTACTATACATGATGGTGCACTCATACGAGGTGGATGCATACGGTCCCTCATTGATCTAAATTCATTGGGATTGTCTTGATGACCATGGTGACTATGCTGATCCTCAGGTGTAGTTTCCATGATGTTCAAGCTCAATTCCAACTCCTTGGTATGAGGTGTTTCAACTTTAACAAGCCTTCCTCCACAATCTCGTATCCACTTTGGCATACACAACTAGTATCAACTGTAACTAAGAAAAAACAAAAACAGAGGAAAACAAAAACAAAGCTACCAAAAAGAGTTTTATTAACTAAAACTAAATTAAAAGCTATGCTAGTGATTCGACTCATGGTAGCTTAGCTTTAAAGGCGTATCAACAAAATTTATACCTTGAATACTATTACTAAAGTAGCCAAGCTACTATAGCATAGTGGTTCTAGGATCGTTCACTGGGAAGGGTTTTCGCAAACACAAGTGATATTCAAATTAGGAAAATAGGTGATTTTCTTATGGATGTTAGCTTTAAAAGAAGATGTAAATGTTTTAGAAAGATTTAAACTAATCTAAGCTAACATTAAAGACTAAAATGAAAGGGTGTAAAAACAAGTTTCTCAAAGATAGGATAGCTATGCTCTGGCTCTTATGCAAATTGGAAATCTCAGGATAGGCTCCTCGCGTTGGGGTTGCAACTATGGTGATGCTTGCTTCCCGAACCGGTATGGATTTAGCAAATCAAGTTTTAATCCTTTAAAATGGTAAAACAGATGGTAGTGAATTTCATCAATGGTTATTCACTTTAGACTTCCTTTGAATGGCTCGTAAGAGATAACTAATGGTCTAAAGCCAAAAGCTTACCAAATATTGGCAACTCAAAGTCATTCCAAGTGATAAACTCACCTTTCAATGGCCATTGAAATTGGTTCTAATGGATTAATACAAAACTTGGAATTGAAAACCTCACCTTCCAATAGCTCGTAGGAGATAACTAATGGATAGAAATCCAAAAGCTTATCAAGTATTGGCCGTTGGAAGTTGTCCAAAGGAAATAAAAACCAAACTTTGCATTAATGAACCTTTAATGAAAAACGACTACCTTACCTTCCGTGTGCGAGAAATTTCCATGGGATTGCATCCAAGCCATCACATAACATCCATACTTTGAGAAACCAAAAGTTTTAGCCAATCATCCTCTAAGGAAAAGCCCTCAGAGGCTGTTTGGCTACTAAGAAAATAGAAATGGGGAAGAACAGGAGAAACGAGAGAGCTCTGTATCTATTCTCTAAGTGTCAAACGTAATATATATTCTATATTCTATATTCTCCCAAGAGGTGATTTCCACCCCTTATAAAGTCTTTACAAAAGCAAAAGCTTGTGATTGGTTAGTTACAAGGATAAGAAAGGAAATTACATCACAAAATACAAAGGAAAATATCTAAAGTGGAGTCGGCAAAAACAGAGCAAAATTCGCAACACGCATGGGTTATGCGAATGTTATGCGAATTTCGCATAACACCTTGTGGAATGCGAAATTTTCGCATAACCTGGAGCAGTTGGCTTCCGAAGGCCATATCTTCCTCATTTCAGCTCCAAATCGTGCATGGTTTGAAGCGTTAGATTCTTGACTTCTAGAGCTTTGAAATGGTATATAGTATGCAAAAAATGGACTTCGAGAACTGCTCCGAAAGTGCGAAAGAAGACTGCAGCTGCTGTCCTCTTTGCTTCTCTTCACTTTGCTTGCTTTTCCTCTTTGCTTCTCTTTGCTTGTGCTCGTGTTTCCACTTGAAATTCAAGCTTGTAAATGTCCAAAATCCTTGCTTTAACTTGTCCAAGTAGCTCCTCCATCATTTGGCATGCTTGAATCGATTCATAAGCTGATAAAAACATGTAAACTTGCCACAAAATGGTTAAAACCAATTACTAAGGACCTTAATGAATTAATTGGTTTAAATGAATATGATTACTACTCAAAGGTGCTTAAAACCATTATAATTAGGTCTACAAAATAGCACTTTTTGGTAGTAATCAACTAGAATATAAACGAGTAAAAGAAACAACTAAAAGAGTTAGTAAAATGAGAGAAAACTCACCAAACTTGTGATGAAAACCACAAGTACGTTGAAATAATATCACTATGAAGTTGGCACCTTCCCGGGCAACGGCACCATTTGATTCATTCCCAATTAGTGTCTCAGCTGATTCATGTCCAGCTGGTGCTCCTTGACTGAGGGAGTGATCAACAAAATTTATAACCTATATCACCATGCATTAGGATAGCTTTAGCTAATATAGCATAGTGGCTCTAGGATCGTTCACTGGGAAGGGTTTTCAACTCACAACTGATACCAATTCAAAGTTAAATTGGTGCTTTTTCATTTCAAGGTTAGCTTAAGAAATAAAACACAAACTTTGTTTAAATGAGGTTTTGTTTAAAGCTAACTAAAAAGAAAGTAATGGAAATTACTTATGAAGAAAAACATTCCTTGGAGGTTTGGGTTCACAGGGGAGGTTCCTCATGCAAAAACAGGGCTCCGGTCATTTGGTTCATTTCTTCGCATTAGAAAATTAACATATAGTCAATTCTCTAATCGGTGTGGTACAGATGTATCCTTTTAATGGATTTCAGCTCTAATTCCCTCTCACTGATGCAACTTGCAATGGCTCGTGCCTCTCACCTAGCATTTGCCATTCAAGGTGATCTTTAACTTTGGACTTCCCTTCTCAAGCTCGCAAGAGATAACTAATGGATGTCTCCTTGGAGTCTAAAAGCTTACCAAGTGTTGGCAATTCTAGAAAATCCTACCTTCAAGTCACTTCCCAAAAGCTCGCAAGAGGTAAACTAGTGCATCTCCACGGACGAAGATCACTTGCCTTACCAAGTGTTCACTCAAGTGAATTGAAGGTGTTTTAAGTTAACTAAAAACATAGAAATCATTAAAGGAACACACTTTCTCTTCATTAATGGCTGAAACCACAAAGCTATAAATTCTTGCAGTTGGAACCTTTCCCGGCAACCTTAGCTCTAAGGAACTAAAAGCCTAGCCACTCATTCTCTGAGGAAACTTCCTCAGAGCTTGTTTGGCTAGAAAGAAAAAGAATGAGAAAACAAAAATATATATGAAAAACAGAGCAAGCGCTCTGTAAAATATATTTCTTGCAAAATTGTACAAAGGATGCGTCTGAGAGCAAGCTCCCGACGCTATTCTATTCTATATATTCTATCCTTTTATAAAGAAAATTACAAACTATATATATGAGGTTATTCACCCTTTGTGCTTACTTAAAGACTAAGGAATCCTATGATAGGTGGGTTACAAGGAGAGTTTGGGGATTTAGACATCAAATATCTAAAGCAAAATATCTCAAGATGTCGGTCGGAAATATCAGGAAGCTTCAGGAGAAATTCCGCTGCACTGTCTACTGAGAGAAAAACTCTCCAGGTAAGCGCTACCAGAGGATCCGGACATGTATGTCGGGGGAAGTTGAAACGTCCTCCTCTCCCATCCGGCTGTGAGATATCCGGATGTGAAATGTCGGCGGACGGAATTCCGGATGTGAAATGTCGGCGGACGGAATTCCTCCCCTTGGGTGGAATGAGCTATGTCGCAAGGGGAACCGTTTGCGTGTGTAAGGTGTAGGGACCCCTCCCCCTGATGACATGGAGCGCGCATTGCTATCCGGCGCAACTCCATCCGGATTCCCCAAGAGGACACGTGATGCGACTCATGGTAGCTTAGCTTTAAAGGCGTATCAACAAAATTTATACCTTGAATACTATTACTAAAGTAGCCAAGCTACTATAGCATAGTGGTTCTAGGATCGTTCACTGGGAAGGGTTTTCGCAAACACAAGTGATATTCAAATTAGGAAAATAGGTGATTTTCTTATGGATGTTAGCTTTAAAAGAAGATGTAAATGTTTTAGAAAGATTTAAACTAATCTAAGCTAACATTAAAGACTAAAATGAAAGGGTGTAAAAACAAGTTTCTCAAAGATAGGATAGCTATGCTCTGGCTCTTATGCAAATTGGAAATCTCAGGATAGGCTCCTCGCGTTGGGGTTGCAACTATGGTGATGCTTGCTTCCCGAACCGGTATGGATTTAGCAAATCAAGTTTTAATCCTTTAAAATGGCAAAACAAATGGTAGTGAATTTCATCAATGGTTATTCACCTTAGACTTCCTTTGAATGGCTCGTAAGAGATAACTAATGGTCTAAAGCCAAAAGCTTACCAAATATTGGCAACTAAAAGTCATTCCAGGTGATAAACTCATTTCAATGGCCATTGAAATTGGTTCTATCGAATTAATGCAAAACTTGGAATTGAAAACCTCACCTTCCAATAGCTCGTAGGAGATAACTAATGGATAGAAATCCAAAGCTTATCAAGTATTGGCCGTTGGAAGTTGTCCAAAGGAAATAAAAACCAAACTTTGCATTAATGAACCATTAATGAAAAACGACTACCTTACCTTCCAGGTGTGAGAAATTTCCATGGGATTGCATCCAAGCCATCACATAACATCCATACTGTGAGAAACTAAAAGTTTTAGCCAATCATCCTCTGAGGAAAAGCCCTCAGAGGCTGTTTGGCTACTAAGAAAATAGAAATGGGGAAGAACAGGAGAAGAGAGAAAAACAGAGCTTTATATATTTCTAAGTTAATGTACAGAGGATCGATCCCCCCCAATATCTTTTGGAGGCATTGTGCACCTCTATATATAGCAAAATTACAAGATAAAGCCTTATGTCGGCTGAATACAAGGTTACAAAAGGAATTTACACGAGAAAATATCAAGCTAAAAATATCTGGGAAGTCGGTGGTGCGTGCGTGGAGAAACAGAGGAAATTTGGCAAGGTAAAAGGTTACTTGTGAAATTTTGGCAAGGTGAATTACTCATGATGCGAAGTGCCATATTTTCGCATCATGAGTAAATTCATCTTGCCAAATTTGGCAAGGTGCATTTTCACCTTGCGAAAATTGCATTTTGGCAAGGTACTTGCCTTGCCTTGCGAAATGGCTATCCCTTTGTTTGTGCTCGTGTTTCCACTTGAAATTCAAGCCTGTAAACTTCCAAAATCCTTGCTTTAACTTGTCCAAGTAGCTCCTCCATCATTTGGCATGCTTGAATTGATTCATAAGCTGATAAAAACATGTAAACTTGCCACAAAATGGTTAAAACCAATTACTAAGGACCTTAATGAATTAATTGGGTTAAATGAATATGATTACTACTCAAAGGTGCTTAAAACCATTATAATTAGGTCTACAAAATAGCACTTTTTGGTAGTAATCACACCCCCCAACCGACTCATTGCTAGTCCCTTAGCAATGGAGGAGATAAAAACTAAGTAAACTATAATAATATACATAAAAGGGATCATGCAAATCACTCCAAAAAATGATATGAGTGGCATCATGGACATCCATGGATCAATAAAGATGTGAGACTCAACCTATAATAAGAGTTGTCAAAGCATTCACTTGATCATTGAGTACAAAGAATGGATATTATGCAAGTTTAAGCATCAAAAGAATTTCCATTCTCAAAAGATCCAAATCAAATTCTTCCACTAAAAGCTAAGTGTTAATGTGATTAGCTTCCGAGTATAGTATGGATAACTATCATCTCCCCCCAACCTAAGTCTTTCTTTAAGCTTAGCAAAATTAACCATCTCTTGATAGGCTAGGAACGCACCTCTTATTCACAATTCTTTTCACTTACTAAACTTAACCAATTCACCCATGTAACAAGCAGAGGATCGGTGACTCCCAACCAATAAAAGCTTAGGGCACCAGGCTTTAAAGGCTTTCGCCACCCCTTCGGACCATGCTCAGGTTTCAAGGCAAGCAAAGAAGTTTATTCTTTTTTTTTTCTTTTTCTTTTTCTATTTTTTCAAAGACTCATTGGTCTTTATGAGGTGTCCCAACACTATTAAAGAGAGGTTAAAGGTGTCAAATTATGATTTCTCAAGCTTAGAGGGTGAGATGGTTTCACATCTTATAACCGGAATCTAATGTATGTGTGTGCGAATAGCTTAAGGTGGAAGAGATAAGTTTGCATGCAATGGGAGTTTCAACAATTCATCAACTTTTAGAAGAGCATAATACAAACTCTAAGACTCATGTAATCAAGTTGAAACTCGACTTCTCTTATTTAATTTTGAGAGTTAATCCTTAATATCCATGGAGTTTAAAGCAAAAATTTTAAAATTTAAACAAAAAGTAGCTAATTTAACTAAGTATGATAAAAATTTAAACTAATACTTACTTCCTCATCTCTCCCCCCAACCGATATGAACATTGTCCTCAATGTTTGAATCGAAAATAAGGAGGAAGGAAGTGGTACCTCATGTGATGTGGACTTGGAGTTGAGAAGGTTGAACCACCTGTTTCAAAATTCAAAAATTGAATGAGAGAGGAATTTATACTAAATATTTACAAAAATGATGAGTGGGCCCCACTTTGAGCAGCTGAGGACAAGGCTCAAAGGGTCCATGCCATGATGGTATACTCATATAAGTTGCAATGACATTTGAATGTAGCTTGCAGGGGTGTTAAAATTGGAGATTTTTGGCTAAAACAAGGGAAAACAAAGGAGGAGTGAACAGTGAGTGTCAAAATTGGCACAGTCACTGTTCACCTCCTTTGAAGCCCGACTGTGTGTTTTCCAAGTTTTGGGAAAAAATTCAAAAATGGTTTTTTTTTAAAAGGTATGGTTAGGCTCTAAACAAGATTCCTAAGGTGTTTGGGTAGTTTTTAAATGATGAAAAACAAAATTAAATGATGGAAAATGAAAATCAAAGTGGACGGCCATGCATGGAATGGTTTTGAAATTCGATTTTTAAAAAGTTTTGGATGGATGGGATTTCTAAAATTGGGTTCCTAAGGCTTAGAATGGATGAAGGGAAGGTTTCTAATGGGAGAAAACTAGAAAATTGGTGAAGGGTGGAGAATTAAGAATGGTGGTGTGTGGCTATGGAGGTTGTGGAAGAAGGTGAATAGTATTTTTGGCTTAGAATGGTGTTTGTTTTTGGAAGAAATTGGGTTTGGATTTGAAAACAAAAGGTTTGGAAATGCATTCATGAATTTTTAAACTTGGAAAAACATGGAATTCAAGAAAAAGGCTTTCCCGAGAGCTTTGTTTTTAGAAATTAGCTTGAAAATCATTTCGCACCAAGATAAACAAGGTGCGAAAGTTTTCGCACTGGTAATTGAGGTGCGAAGATAGCATCCCGGGAGGCTTGGCTTTCCAAAATGTATAGAAATTCCTTTTTGCACCATGCACTGTCATTGTGCGAAAAAATTCGCACTGAGTGTGTTCATGGTGCGAAATTCCACTGAGAGCTTTGCTTATGCATTTTGGCTCCCCTGTTTCCTCTGTTTCACCTCCATTTTGATTTTTGCAAGCATTGTACCTGCATGAACACTTCAAAACTCATCTTACAAACATATTAAAACTAAATTAAAGCTAAGAATTCAAACTAAAACATGCATAAATTTAAAGAAAGCATAGAATTTAAATGAAGCTGATAACATGTACCCCAAAAAGAAGATGAACTATTTAGCTCATCCTCACTCACACACCCACTTCATGCTGAATTCCCCCTAGATCCCAAACAAAATTGGCATCCTTCCCATTTGGTCCAAGGGAATTCGTTTCTCTTCTCTTCCCTGGAGAAGTGGATGCTTTAAAGGGTTCAGGTAACCCTTTATCATCTTGAACCTTATGATTTTCAATGGAAGGTTGGTCCATAGAGTTGTCATAGCAATCCCTCACCAAAGTGTTGATCTTCAACACTTTCCTTGATCTTTTTGCATTGGTTCCTTGAAGGTTATGGTGGGGTTGAGGAGGAAGCTTCCTTTTCCCCCTTGCTATGTCGAGATTGGTGAGCTTCTCAATGGAGTCTTGAACTTTCTCTATCCTTAATGATAGATCATTATAAACCCCCTCCATTATTACATTTATTGAACTCTCCAAATTATCAATCTTTTCATTAAGATGAGAGTTGATCTTTTGTTGCTCACCTACAAAGTCCTCCATGACTTTGCTTATTTTCAAAATGGCTTGCTCCAATGAAGATGTACTCATTGATGGTTGAGGTTGAGGTTGGGTTGTAAGGTTGGAATGGTTATTCCAACTTGAGGTGTAGGAGCTTTGGTAACCGTACATGTCTCTCACAGTTGGAATGGTAGGGCACTCCCCTACCGTATGCTCATATGAATCATCTCCATTCAAAGCATACTTACTACCCCATTGGCTTTGTTGAACTTGCCTTTTCCCTAATTCAATCCGATCCCTCATGGATAAGTATGCAAATTTGTCCTTCTCATGATCATAATGAGAGCTTTGATCTTCATGTGGAACTTCCATTTCTAAAAAAAATGATATTCAACTAAGGCTCTTTTCTTCAACTTGTACCAAGGTTCCCTCTTGGTCTCGAATCCAACAAGGAATGCACAAATTGAAACTAAAAAAAAAATTAAAAGAAAAGAGAATAAAAAATTTAACTAAATAAAAAAAAATATAAGAAAACTCACCAAACTTGTGATGAAGATCACAAGTTACCCTTAATGGTTGCTTCACTGTGCTTGTGGCACCTTCCCCGGCAACGGCGCCATTTGATGCGACTCATGGTAGCTTAGCTTTAAAGGCGTATCAACAAAATTTATACCTTAAATACTATTACTAAAGTAGCCAAGCTACTATAGCATAGTGGTTCTAGGATCGTTCACTGGGAAGGGTTTTCGCAAACACTAGTGATATTCAAATTAGGAAAATAGGTGATTTTCTTATGGATGTTAGCTTTAAAAGAAGATGTAAATGTTTTAAAAAGATTTAAACTAATCTAAGCTAACATTAAAGACTAAAATGAAAGGGTGTAAAAACAAGTTTCTCAAAGATAGGATAGCTATGCTCTGGCTCTTATGCAAATTGGAAATCTAAGGATAGGCTCCTTGCATTGGGGTTGCAACTATGGTGATGCTTGCTTCCCGAACCGGTATGGATTTAGCAAATCAAGTTTTCATCCTTTAAAATGGTAAAACAGATGGTAGTGAATTTCATCAATGGTTATTCACCTTAGACTTCCTTTGAATGGCTCGTAAGAGATAACTAATGGTCTAAAGCCAAAAGCTTACCAAATATTGGCAACTGAAAGTCATTCCAGGTGATAAACTCACCTTTCAATGGCCATTGAAATTGGTTCTAACGGATTAATGCAAAACTTGGAATTGAAAACCTCACCTTCCAATAGCTCGTTGGAGATAACTAATGGATAGAAATCCAAAACCTTATCAAGTATTGGCCATTAGAAGTTGTCCAAAGAAAATAAAAACCAAACTTTGCATTAATGAACCATTAATGAAAAACGACTACCTTACCTTCCAGGTGCGAGAAATTTCCATGGGATTGCATCCAAGCCATCACATAACATCCATACTTTGAGAAACTAAAAGTTTTAGCCAATCATCCTCTGAGGAAAAGCCCTCAGAGGCTGTTTGGCTACTAAGAAAATAGAAATGGGGAAGAACAGGAGAAGAGAGAAAAACAGAGCTTTATATATTTCTAAGTTAATGTACAAAGGATTGATCCCCCAATATCTTTTGGAGGCGTTGTACACCTCTATATATAGCAAAATTACAAGATAAAGCCTTATGTCGGCTGAATACAAGGTTACAAAAGGAATTTACACGAGAAAATATCAAGCTAAAAATATCTAGGAAGTCGGTGGTGCGTGCATAGAGAAACAGAGGAAATTTGGCAAGGTAAAAGGTTACTTGCGAAATTTTGGCAAGGTGAATTACTCATGATGCGAAGTGCCATATTTTCGCATCATGAGTAAATTCATATTGTCAAATTTGGCAAGGTGCATTTTCACCTTGCGAAAATTGCATTTTGGCAAGGTACTTTGCCTTGCCTTGCGAAATGGCTATCCCTTTGTTTGTGCTCGTGTTTCCACTTGAAATTCAAGCCTGTAAACTTCCAAAATCCTTGCTTTAACTTGTCCAAGTAGCTCCTCCATCATTTGGCATGCTTGAATTGATTCATAAGCTGATAAAAACATGTAAACTTGCCACAAAATGGTTAAAACCAATTACTAAGGACCTTAATGAATTAATTGGGTTAAATGAATATGATTACTACTCAAAGGTGCTTAAAACCATTATAATTAGGTCTACAAAATAGCACTTTTTGGTAGTAATCAACACGCACCACCATGCTATCCGAATCAACTCTATCCTGATTCCCTCAGGAGGACATGCGCCGCCATGCTATCTGGACTCCCTTAGGGAGAAGCACACGGCACTCGTGAACATCACACTCCAGACGATAGCATATCCTATTCGGATAGGTTGTCCGGATGGAAAAACATTGACTAAAGTGAGCAAGCCTTGCTACGTCATTCCGACAGCCTGCCACAGCTCACGTTCCTCCGCCCTCCAATGGTGTGTCCGGACGCCCTATCCGGACATCTTTGCCATGGATTCCAAAGAACTCTCCTCAATCTCGGATTGCTTTAGTGATCAAAAAGCTATCAAAACACCAAAACTTAACACAATTTGATTAGAATTGATTGCAAGGGTCCTTAATATGTTAATTGGGTTAAAAGGTGATAACTACTACTCAAGAGTGTTTAAAAGAGTCAATTACAAGCTATGAAATAGCACTTTTTGAGTAGTAATCATCCACCTATCATAGGATTCCTTAGTCTTTAAGTAAGAACAAAGGGTAAATAACCTCATATATATTGTTTTGTAATTTCCATTACAGAGAGGTCGGAGAGCTTGTTCTCAGAGACATCTTTTATATAGTTTTAAAAGGAAGTAAAATACAGAGCTTTACTCTGCCTTACCTTCTCATTTTGATTGTATTTATTTTTTCTTACTAGCCAAACAAGCTCTGAGGATGTTTCCTCAGAGAATGAGTGGCTAGGCTTTTAGTTCCTTGGAGCTAAGGTAGCCGGGTAAGGCCCCGAATGCAAGAATTGGAAGTTTTGTTGTTTCAGTTGTTAATGAAGAGAAAGTGTGACTCGTTAATGATTTCTATGTTTTTAGTTAACTTAAAACGCCTTCAATTAACCTGGGCCAACACTTGGTAAGGCAAGTGATCTCCGTCCATGGAGATGCACTAGTTTATCTCTTGCGAGCCTTTGGGAGGTGACTTGAAGGTAGGATTTTCTAGAATTGCCAACACTTGGTAAGCTTTTGGACTCTAAGGAGACATCCATTAGTTATCTCTTGCGAGCTTGAGAAGGGAAGTCCAAGGTTAATGATCACCTTGAGTGGCGAATGCTTGGTGAGAGGCATGAGCCATTGCAAGTTGCATCAGTGAGAGAGAATTAGTGCTGAAATCCATTAAAGGGAAACATCTATACAACACCGCCTAGAGAATTAACTATATGTTAATTCTCTAATGCGAGGAAAAGATTCAAGTGATCGGAGCTCTGTTTTTGCATGAGGAGCCTCCCCATTGAACCTAAAACTCCAAGGAACACTTTTCTTCATAAGTAATTCCCATTTCTTTCTTTTTAGTTAGCTTAAAACAAATCCTTTTTCAACCAAAGCTTATGTTTTCTTCTTAAGCTAACCTTGAAATGAAAAAGCACCAATTCAACTTTTAATTGGTATCAGTTGTAAGTTGAAAACCCTTCCCAGTGAACGATCCTAGAGCCACTATGCTATATTGGCTAAGGCTATCCTAGTGCATGGTGATATAAGTTATAAATTTTGTTGATTACTCCCGTTTGAGGACCAAACTCAAGGTACACCAGCTGGGCACGCAATCACATACAGGTGTGGTTTACGCCAAAATCAGAACTAAACTATCATGATCGATAGGACAAGATGCGGTCTATCACAAAAATCAGACAGGACAACGACGTGATTGATTATACATGTGCGATGTATGATGAAAATGAGATAGGATTACAATGTGATTGATCGTATAGGTGTTGTTTATGCCGAAATCCAAATTGAATTGTCTTAATCGATTAGACAGGATGTGGTCAATCATGAAAACCAAACAAGACAACGATGTGACTAATCGTACAGGTGTGATCTCCATAGAATAAGATATTGAACTATGAAGAGTGATCGAATAGTGTACGATTTATGATGCAGACAAGACTGGACAATGACATGATCGAAAATATTCTACGGAGAAAACAAAATTGAACCATCATGAGAAATCTGACAAGGTACAGTCTTTGACAAAGTCCAAAGAGGACAACGGCATGACTAATCTTACAGGTGTGATCTATGTCAAAATTAGAACTGAACTATTATGACTGATCAAATTGGATGAGATCTATCATGAAAACCAAACAAGATAATAATGTGACCGATTGTAAAGGTGTAATCTTCGTAGAATATGATACTAAACTGTCAAGACCGATCGGTAATATGTGGTCTATGATGAAGACGAGACAGGATGACGACATGATCAATTGTACAAGTTTGCTCTATGTTGAAAACGAAACTGAATTATCATGACTAATCTAACAGGGTACAATCTATGACAAAGCCAGACTGGACAATGACATGATTGATAAAATAGGTACGGTTTACATAAAAATCAAAACTAAACTGTCATTACCAATCAAACAGGATGCGGTTTATCATCAGAAACAGATAAGACAACGATGTGATGGATCGTATTAGTGTGATTTCTGCATAATATGATACAAAATTGTCGAGATTGACCAGAAAATGTGTGATTTATGACAAAGACGAGAGAGGAGAACGATGTGACCAATCATACATGTCCGCTCTACGTTGAAAATGAAATTGAACTGTTATGACCAATCTAATGGCATATGGTCTATGATTACTACTCAAAAAGTGCTATTTGATAGCTTGTAATTAACTCTTTTAAACACTTTTGAGTAGTAGTTATCACCTTTTAACCCAATTAACATATTAAGGACCCTTGCAGTCAATTCTAATCAAATTGTGTTAAGTTTTGGTGTTTTGATAGCTTTTTGATCACCAAAGCAATCCGAGATTGAGGAGAGTTCTTTGGAATCCATGGCAAAGATGTCCAGATAGGGCGTCCGGACACACCATCGGAGGGCGGCGGAACGTGGGCTGTGGCAGGCTGTCGGAATGACGTAGCAAGACTTGCTCACTTTAGTTAATGATCCAGACAACATATTCGGATAGGATATGCTATCTTCCGGGGTGTGTTGTTCGCGAGTGTCGTGTGCTTCTCCTTGAGGGAGTCCGGATAGGGGAGTGCGTCGCTTGTCCTCTTGAGGAATCTGGATGGAGTTGCTCCGGATAGCGATGCATGCTCCGTGTCATCAGGGGGAGGGGTCTCTACACCTTGCACACGCAGACGGTCCCCCTTATGACGCGCGACATAGCTCATTCCACCTAGGGAGGAATTCTGTCCGGCCGACATTCCACCTTTTCTGGATATCTCACATCCGGCGTCTGACGCCGGATGGGAGAGGAGGGCGTTTCAACTTCCCCGGTCAGACATGTCTGGATCTTCTGATAGCGCTTACCTGGAGAGCATCCGCAGCCGACAATTCAGATTCCCCGGACAGCTTGGCTCGTCAGACACTCGCGATTCGCCGGATTCATTTCCGCCCACAATCAAAAAGCAATCTCTGATAATATTGACGACCAAGTCTCCATTTTGCACAGTGCAACGGAATTTCTCCTGAAGCTTCCTGATATTTTCGACCGACATTTTGAGATATTTTGCTTTAGATATTTGATGTCTAAATCCCCAAACTCTCCTTGTAACCCACCTATCATAGGATTCCTTAGTCTTTAAGTAAGAACAAAGGGTGAATAACCTCATATATATAGTTTGTAAATTTCTTTCAAGATGAGAGTGGGGGAGCTTGTTCTCAGACGCATCCTTTGTACAATTTTGCAAGAAATATATTTCACAGAGCACTTGCTCTGTTTTTGCTATATATTTTTGTTTTCTCATTCTTTTTCTTACTAGCCAAACAAATTCTGAGGAAGTTTCCTCAGAGAATGAGTGGCTAGACTTTTAGTTCCTTGGAGCTAAGGTTGCCGGGAAAGGTTCCAAGTGCAAGAATTTATAGCTTTGTGGTTTCAGCCATTAATGAACAGAAAGTGTAATCCTTTAATGATTTCTATGTTTTTAGTTAACTTAAAACACCTTTAATTCACTTGAGCCAACACCTGGTAAGGCGAGTGATCTCCGTCCATGGAGATACACTAGTTTACCTCTTGCGAGCTTTTGGGAAGTGACTTGAAGGTAGGATTTTCTAGAATTGCCAACACTTGGTAAGCTTTTCGACTCCAAGGAGACATCCATTAGTTATCTCTTGCGAGCTTGAGAAGGGAAGTCCAAAGTTAAAGATCACCTTGAATGGCAAATGCTAGGTAAGAGGCACGAGCCATTGCAAGTTGCATCAGTGAGAGGGAATTAGAGCTGAAATCCATTTAAAGGATACATCTGTACAACACTAGTTAGAGAATTGACTATATGTTAATTCTCTAATGCGAGGAAATGAACCAAATGACCGGAGCTCTGTTTCTGAATAAGAAACCTCCCCTGTGAACCCAAACCTCCAAGGAATGTTTTTCTTCATAAGTAATTTCCACTACTTTCTTTTTAGTTAGCTTGAAACAAAACCTCGTTTAACCAAAGTTTGTGTTTTATTTCTTAAGCTAACCTTGAAATGAAAAAGCACCAATTTAACTTTGAATTGGTATCAATTATGAGTTGAAAACCCTTCCCAGAGAACTATCTTAGAGCCACTATGCTATATTAGCTAAAGCTATCCTAATGCATGGTGATATATGTTATAAATTTTGTTGATTACTCCCTCAATCAAAGAGCACCATCTGGACATGAATCAGCTGAGACACCAAATTGGGAACGAATCAGTCTATGATAAAGACTAGATAGGACAACGATGTGACTGATTATATAGCTGCGGTCTACACCAAAATCAAAACTAAATTGTCATGATAAATTAGAAAGGGTACGATCTATCATGACAGGACATTGATGTAACTGCTCGTGAAGGTGTAATCTCCACAAAAATATGACATTGAACTGTCAAGATTGATCGGATAATATGTGGTCTATGATAAAGATGAGATAGGTCAATGACATGACCGATTGTACAGGTCCGCTTTACACTAAAAATGAAATTGAACTATCTTAATCAATCCGACAAGGTATGGTTTATTACAAAGACCAGATAAGACAATGACGTCACTGATCGTATAGATGAAGTTTAAACCAGAATCGAACTAATTTATCATGACCAATCGAATAGGATATGGTCTATCATGAAAAATAGGCAGGACAATGATGCGACATATCATACAGGTTTAATCTTCGAAGAATACAATACCTAATTATCAATATCAATTAGATAGTGTGCGGTCAATGATGAAGACGAGATAAGACAACAACGTGATCGATCATACAAGTGAAATCTACGCTAAAATCAAAACTGAACTGTCATGACCGATTGAACTGGATATGATCAATCACAAAAACCAGACAGAACAATGACGTGATCAATTGGACAAGTGTGATCTTCGCAGAATACGATATTCTATCAAGACCGATCAAATAGTGTGCAATCTATGACAAAATGAGTTAGGACAATGACGTGACCAATCTTACAATTTCGCTCTACTCCAAAAATGAAATTGAATTTTCATGATCGATCCGACAGGTACGGTCTATAATGAAGTCTAGACAAGATAACGACGTGACTAATTGATAGGTGCAATCCACATCTAAATTGGAACAAACTATCATGACAGATTAGATAGAATGCGATCTATGATGAAAACCAAATAGGACAATAGCGAGACTGATTGTACAAGTGCGATCTATGACGAAAATGAGACAAGACTACGAAGTGACTGATTGTATAGGTGCAGTCTAGGCTAAAATTGGAACTGAACTATCATGACAGATTAGATAGAATCGGTTCATCATGAAAACTAGACAAGACGACGATGTGACTAATCATACATGTGCGGTTTATGATGAAAATGAGATAAGACTATGACGTGATTGATCGTACATGGTTTATGTCGAAATCATAACTGAACTGTCAAGACTAATTGGATAAAATGTAGTCTATCACAAAAACTAGATACGACAATGACATGACTGATCATACAAGTGTGATCTCCGTAGAAAATGATAATGAATTGTCAAGACCAATCGGATAGTGTGCGATCTATGACAAATACAACATAGGACAATGACATGACCAATTGCTTTACTCCGAAAATAAAATTGAATTTTCATGATCGATCCGACAAGTACGGTCTATAATGAAGCTTAGATAGGATAATGATGTGACTAATTGATAGGTGCAATCCGAATCAAAATTGGAACTAAACTATCACGACAGATCAGAAAAAATGTGGTCTATCACAAAAACCCGATAGAACAATGGTGAGAGTGATCGTACATGTATAGTCTATGATGAAAATGAGACAAGACTACGAAGTGACTAATCATACAGATGCGGACTACTTTGAAATTGGAACTGAATTGTCATGACAGATCGAACAAAATACGGTCCACCACGAAAATGAGACAGGATAATGACGTGACTAATCATACAGGTGCGATTTATGACAAAAATGAGACAGGACTATTATTGGGAACCGCAGATTACTACATTCCCAAGCCTTGGATCATGTAAGGTGCATGCAAATCTATCCTAGACTCTCTAAATCTATCGCAACATATAAACAAGTATTCAAAAACAATAAGAATACCAGAGAAAACATAGATCTAGAGAATAAATCCACATACCTTTGATCCGAATGTTCCCAAATCAAATCTTATCGATGTAGATAACTCCAAAGTCGTAGTAGATCTCGTAAACCCATGATCTTCCACCCGATGACTCGAACCTTGATCTTGGCACACTTCTAGTGGGGAGAAAAAGAAGGTGAAGACTATGGCTTTCTATATCTCTGGATGGTGGAAGACAAAAGCTATGGAAACCCTAACCCCTAGGGGGTATTTATAGGGTTCCTAAGTGGGCTTAAGTGACTTTGAGCCCCACATGGGATTGGGTCACTTAATCTAGTCCAAAACAGGTCCTAATTGATTAACTAACCCAATAGGACTACTATTTAATCAATTAGCCCAATCCAGAGACCTTGTTCACTTACCCCTGTGCAAACTTACATAATTACCAAAATGCCCTTAGGCACAAAAGTGAACCTAGAGCCAATTTGATCCTCATAATTCGTGCCAACAAGGTATATGAGCTTAGAGCAAGGACCATAGAGACCCATAAGAATGCTGGCTCCCTCATAATCCAATTCTAAAGTTGATTCAACATCTCACTATAAAGAATCAACTGAACTCCAATATCTTATGTAAATAACAACGAGACACCAAGTGCTCAAGTCCGTGACCTACTATCCATTATGTTTAACCTCCCCATGAACTAGTATCTGTAATCTAATAAGGTGAAAGCTATCAGCCTTTCAAGGCTACTTCTACCATCCTTGAGTTATAGATCTTGCTATTGTGTGTTCAATTGACATATCTTAGCTCTCAAAGAGCCTATGTCAAGTTCTACTTAAGGAACTACTATGACCATAGTTTCCAGGAACACACCTCCTTAGGATCATCCAAGGGGATACATTGTCTCAATCCCAAGAGATATCATGATGCCTCTATTGAGAATACCTATTGCTACCGGTTTCCATCAACAATGACCCAATCCATAGGAAATATATGATCAGCTTACGATCTCACCCATAGGTCAAACTCATTGCTAACTTTAGCACAAGCTCAATATTCTCTCAAAGTTGAGAGACAACATAATGAAGCAGCTTGGTGAGGTCATGACTACTTGATAGCCTTAAGTCATGACTCACCGTAGGTCATGTCAAATATGTAACCATACACACACTAGCGCACTCACCATGAAAAAACCATCCCAATAGCCAAAACCAGCCATCTCTCTAATTAGGAGGTGGTGCAATACAACCTCTAATGGGTTGCCTAAACCCATGAACCGGTTGTGAACAAGTCATTTATTTGCAAGGAACCTATGACTTAGATATTTTGTGCAACTCCTAAGGCACCTAAGTCACCTACAATGCAAAATATGCAGGCAAGAATTGTCTTAAAGGTTAATACATGGAATAATGATAGATGAAAATGAAATTGGAACATCATTAAATAAATAATGAATTCCAAATTCATTACATCATGTTATGCTTTTAAGGGCTCTATCCTAGCAACTATGACGTGACTAATCGTACAAGGTTTATGTTGAAATCAGAACTAAAATGTCAGGACTGATCAAACATAATGCAGTCTTTCACTAAAACCAGGCATGGCAACGACATGATTGATCGTACAAGTATAATCTTCATAAAATGGGATACTAAACTATCAAGATCGATCACATAGTGTGCGATTTATGACGAAGATGACACAAGACAACGACATGACCGATTGTGCATATTCACTCTACGTCAAAAACGAAATTGAACTTCAGTATCATTTTCGGCATAGACTGCACCTGTAAGATCGGTCACATTGTTGTCTTCTTTGGGTTTCATAAAAAATTGCACTTGATCTGATCGATCAAGATAGTTCAATATCGTTTTTGGTGTACAACACATATGCATAATCGACAAAGTCTTTGTCCTGTTTGGTTTTCATAATAGATCGTACTTAGTTAAATAGGTCCCGATAGTTCAGTTTTGGTTTTGATGTAAACCAAATCTATGCGATTTGTCACATTGTTGTCTTATCCCATTTTTGTCACAAATCGGACCCGATCCGATCAGTCATGGTAGTTCAGTTTTGTTTTTAGCGTAGACAACATTTGTACAATCAATCATGTAGTTGTCTTATCTAGTTTTTGTCTTATTCGACACCCGATCTGATCAATCACGACAATTCAGTATCATTTTCATGTAGATTGCACCTATACGATCATTCACATTGTTGTCTTGAATGGTTTTCGTCACAGATTGCACTTGGTCTAATTGGTCACAATAGTTCAATATCGTTTTTGGCGTAGATTGCACCTGTACAATCTGTCCCTTCGTTGTCCTGTTTGGTTTTCATCACAAACTGTACCCTATCGGATAGGTCCCTATAGTTCAATTTCAATTTTGGCATAGAATAGACCTATACGATAGGCCACGTTGTTGTCCTACTTGGTTTTTGTCATAGAGCGGACATGATTAATTATGTCACTGATTCGACTAATGGTAGCTTAGCTTTAAAGGCGTATCAACAAAATTTATACCTTAAATACTATTACTAAAGTAGCCAAGCTACTATAGCATAGTGGTTCTAGGATCGTTCACTGGGAAGGGTTTTCGCAAACACTAGTGATATTCAAATTAGGAAAATAGGTGATTTTCTTATGGATGTTAGCTTTAAAAGAAGATGTAAATGTTTTAGAAAGATTTAAACTAATCTAAGCTAACATTAAAGACTAAAATGAAAGAATGTAAAAACAAGTTTCTCAAAAATAGGATAGCTATGCTCTGGCTCTTATGTAAATTGGAAATCTCAGGATAGGCTCCTCGCGTTGGGGTTGCAACTATGGTGATGCTTGCTTCCCGAACCGGTATGGATTTAGCAAATCAAGTTTTAATCCTTTAAAATGACAAAATAGATGGTAGTGAATTTCATCAATGGTTATTCACCTTAGACTTCCTTTGAATGGCTCGTAAGAGATAACTAATGGTCTAAAGCCAAAAGCTTACCAAATATTGGCAACTCAAAGTCATTCCAGGTGATAAACTCACCTTTCAATGGCCATTGAAATTGGTTCTAACGGATTAATGCAAAACTTGGAATTGAAAACCTCACCTTCCAATAGCTCGTAGGAGATAACTAATGGATAGAAATCCAAAAGCTTATCAAGTATTGGCCGTTGGAAGTTGTCAAAAGGAAATAAAAACCAAACTTTACATTAATGAACCATTAATGAAAAACGACTACCTTACCTTCTGGGTGTGAGAAATTTCCATGGGATTGCATCCAAGCCATCACATAACATCCATACTTTGAGAAACTAAAAGTTTTAGCCAATCATCCTCTGAGGAAAAGCCCTCAGAGGCTGTTTGGCTACTAAGAAAATAGAAATGGGGAAGAACCGGAGAAGAGAGAAAAAAAGAACTTTATATATTTCTATATCTATCTATCAATATTTGTTACAACGGATGCAAGGGGATATAAATAGAGAAGTTTTTCCAACCTTCCTAGCTAATAAATCTTATGATTGGTGGATTACAAGGAGAAGAATGGAAATTTATACAAAAATATCCAAAAGAAAAGATCTCGTGTGGAGTCGGCAGAAACAGGGGAAAATTCGCACCACGCAAGGGGGTGTGCGAATTTGGAAGGTGTTGTGCGAAATTTTCGCACAAGCCTAGAACAGTTGTCTTCCGAAGGCCATATCTTCCTCATTTTAGCTCCAAATCGTACACGGTTTGAAGCGTTGGATTTTTGAATTCCTGATATTTGAAATGGTATATAGCATGTAGAAAATGAACTTCGGGAAGTGCTCCAAAAGTGCGAAAGAAGACTGCAGCTGCTGTCCTCTGTTTTCTTCACTCTGTTTTCCTCTTCTCCATTGTTCTTTCCTTGCATACTTTGAACGACTTTGGCAAAGGGCTATGGAGCTCCAAAGCTTGGTTCTTCATGAATTTGAGCTTCCAAAAGCTTTGCCATAACTTGTCCAAGTAGCTCCTCCATCATTTGGCATGCTTGAATTGATTCATAAGCTGATAAAAACATGTAAACTTGCACAAAATGGTTAAAACCAATTACTAAGGACCTTAATGAATTAATTGGGTTAAATGAATATGATTACTACTCAAAGGTGCTTAAAACCATTATAATTAGGTCTACAAAATAGCACTTTTTGGTAGTAATCACACCCCCCAACCGACTCATTGCTAGTCCCTTAGCAATGGAGGAGATAAAAACTAAGTAAACTATAATAATATACATAAAAGGGATCATGCAAATCACTCCAAAAAATGATATGAGTGGCATGACTAATCAAACTCTCACATGGAACATGAAAGAAATAAAACTCAAACTTCAATAGGAGCTATCCAATAATTTGCCTAGTCACAATTCATAAAGAGTAGGCATTATGCAAATTTAAGCTTCAAAATAATTTCCACTCCCAAAGGTCCAATCCTTACTCTTCCACAAAAATCTATGTGTTATTTATTAGTTTCCGGATATAGCATGTCAAACTAATCTCTCCCCTCAACCTAGTTCTTTTCAAAGCTTAGCAAACTAATCAACCTCCAATAGGCTAAGAACGCACCTCTTTTCTTTCACAATTTTTTCTTGTAGGAGTGCAAAGCTTAAAGGCATTCTTTTCTAAATTGTCCATGTAACGGGGGTCCATCGATGACTCCCAACCAATCAAGGTTTAGGGCATCAAGCTTTAAGGATTTTTCAACCACTAACTCCTCGGATTTCACCCCGGACTTTTGAGAATGAATTTTTAAATACCCAAGCACCTACAGTATGCTAAACTCCACCTATTCACCCATGTAACGAGCATTGAGGTCGGTGACTCCCAACCAATCAAGGCTTAAGGCACCAGGTTTTAAAGATTTTCACCATATACCCCTCAGACCTTGCTCGGGTTTCAAGGCAAGTAAAGCATTTTTCTTTTTCTTTCTTTTTCCAAAGGCTCATTGGCCTTTTACAAGGTGTCTCAACACTATTAAAATGAGGTCAAAGGTACCAAATCTAAATTTTCCTAAGTCAAGGGGGAAAATAGTTTTTCATCTTATAATCGGAACCTATTGTGCACGGTGTGTGATAAGCTTAAAGTGGAAGAAATAAGGTTGAAATCAATAGGAGTTCAATAGTTCATCAACTTTAATAAACATAATACAAACTCTAAGTTTCAAGTAAAAAGACAAAAATTTAATTTCTCCCATTTCATTTTGAAATTTTTTCCTTAATAACCATGGAGAGTATTAAAAAAAAAATAAAATTAAGCAAAAAGCAACTAAATTACCAAAATAACTTAGCATTAATAACAAAAACTTCCTTCCTCAACTCTCCCCCCAACCAAGCTGAACATTGTCCTCAATGTGACAAAGCGATTAAAAAATAGGGAGGAAGTGGTACCTCCTTAGTGACATGGAGTCTGAGTCGTATAGGAGAAACCACATGTTTAAAAAAAAACAAAAGATTCAGTGAGTAGAGGAAATAGAAAAATACAAAGTTTAAACAAAAATGATGTCTATATATTAATCTGAGAAAATAGAATATAATATATGATCATGCAATACATCCAATCCCAGAATATAAAACATCAAAACATGGAATTATCTATACTAATATAATAAGTAAATACGAAAATTAAAGAGATGATCAAGTAGTGGTAGAGTCCTGTGGAGATAATGGCTCTGCGGTGGCCTTCTGAGTGGGTTGGGTCAGGACATTGACCTCTGCTCTGGTAGTCTCCTTGGGTGGCATAGTCTCCTCTACTGGAGCTCTCAGTTGGAGCTATGAGCTTTGATGGTTTTAGGAGGTAAGAAATGGAATGAGAGACTTCATGTGTGATCTCAGTGAGAGGACTCTCTTCTTTAGATGCATGGTTGTGAGGCTCTATTGGCATTTTTACAATTTCCCTTGGCTTTGCAAAGTGTTTTTGCATATCATTTTGTAGCTTGGAGGCTATTTCTTACTTGGAGGCCATGTCTTGCAGCCAAAGGGAAAAGAAAAACATTTTTGTAGACCATGGAAAAATAGAAACATTTTAGCAGCCCATTTTGAAGCTTGGAAATCATTTTGTAGCCATTTTGAGGGTTGGAAAATCATTTTGCTATCAAAATGGGAATTTCGCAGCCCATTCTTGAAGCTTGGAGCATTTTCGCACTTAAAAAAAAAAAAAATTTCACTTTGGATTTCAAGGTGCGAAATTCCCGCTCAGCTTTGCGCAGTATGTCTTCTAATGGCCATAACTTCTTCGTTTCAAATCCAAATCACGTACCGTTTGAAGCTCTGGATTACTGACTTCCTAAGATTTAAAATGATATATGGTATAAATAATTTGAGCTCCAGGAAATGCTCCAAAAACGTATCTAACAGTAGCAAAATTTGGTGCGGCTGCAACATTTCCTTTCAGCTTTGCATAGTCGTCTTCAAATGGCCATAACTTCTTCGTTTCAAATCCAAATCATGTACCGTTTGAATTCATGGATTTCTGACTTCGCAAGCTTCAAAACGACATATCATATGCATAATTTGAGCTCCAGGAAGTGCTCCAAAAACGTGTCCAATTGTAGCGAAATTTTCGCACCTTAAAATGAGAATTTCGCACCTTGAATCGAGTTTCGCACTCAATTTCGCACTGTGCGAAATTTTCGCACCTTGTTTCGCACGGTGCGAAAATTGGCTTGAGGTGTGCGAAATGGCACTCATGTGCCAGGAGGTGGTTTCGCACGGTGCGAAAATTTTCGCACCTTGAATAGTGGTGTGCGAAACTGATGCACCTTGAACCTAGATTTTCGCACCTTGGATTGAGGTGTGCGAAATTCCCGCTCAGCTCGGTCCAGTTTTCTTGCAATGACCATAACGTTTTTGTTTCAACTCTGATTTGGACACCGTTTGAAGCCTTGGACTCCTGACTCCCCGAGCTTCGAAACAGTATATAGTATGTATAAAATGGACTCGAGGAAGTGCTCCAAATATGTCCCGAAAGTGGCAATAGAACCAATGGCCAGAATTCTCTCTTCTCTTCCTTTCCTTTCATCATTTTTGCAAGCCCTCCTGCAATGATCACTTCAAAACTCATCTTAAAAATATATTAAAACTAAATTAAAGCTAAGAATTCAAACTAAAACATGCATAAATTTAAAGAAATGATAGAATTTAAATGAAGCTGATAGCATGTACCCCAAAAAGAAGATGAACTATTTAGCTCATCCTCACTCACACACCCACTTCATGCTGAATTCCCCCTGGATCCCAAACAAAATTGGCATCCTTCCCATTTGGTCCAAGGGAATTCGTTTCTCTTCTCTTCCCTAGAGAAGTGGATGCTTTAAAGGGTTCATGTAACCCTTTGTCATCTTGAACCTTTTGATTTTCAATGGAAAGTTGGTCAATAGAGTTGTCATAGCAATCCCCTACCAAAGTGTCGATCTTCAACACTTTCCTTGATCTTTTTGCATTGGTTCCTTGAAGGTTATGGTGGGGTTGAGGAGGAAGCTTCCTTTTCCCCCTTGCTATGTCGAGATTGGTGAGCTTCTCAATGGAGTCTTGAACTTTTTCTATCCTTAGTGATAGATCATTATAAACCCCCTCCATTCTTACATTTATTGAACTCTCCATATTATCAATCTTTTCATTAAGATGAGAGTTGATCTTTTGTTGCTCACCTACAAAGTCCTCCATGACTTTGCTTATCTTCAAAATGGCTTGCTCCAATGAAGATGTACTCATTGATGGTTGAGGTTGAGGGTGGTTTGTAAGGTTGGGATGGCTATTCCAACTTGAGGTGTAGGAGCTTTGGTAACCGTACATGTCTCTCATAGTTAGAATGGTAGGGCACTCCCCTATCGTATGCTCATATGAATCATCTCCATTCCAAGCATACTTATTACCCCATTGGCTTTGTTGAACTTGTCTTTTCCCTAATTCAATCCGATCCCTCATGGATAAGTATGCAAATTTGTCCTTCTCATGATCATAATGAGAGCTTTGATCTTCATGTGGAATTTCCATTTCTAAAAAAAATGATATTCAACTAAAGCTCTTTTCTTCAACTTGTACCAGGGTTCCCTCTCGGTCTCGAATCCAACAAGGAATGCACAAATTGAAATTAAAACAAAAATAAAATAAAAGAGAATAAAAAAATTTAACTAAATAAAAACTAAACCAAAAAAAAAATTATAAGAAAACTCACCAAACTTGTGATGAAGATCACAAGTTACCCTTAATGGTTGCTTCACTGTGCTTGTGGCACCTTCCCCGGCAACGGCGCCATTTGATTCAACTCATGATTCGATCCCTGGCAACGGCGCCATTTGATTCGACTCATGGTAGCTTAGCTTTAAAGGCGTATCAACAAAATTTATACCTTAAATACTATTACTAAAGTAGCCAAGCTACTATAGCATAGTGGTTCTAGGATCGTTCACTGGGAAGGGTTTTCGCAAACACTAGTGATATTCAAATTAGGAAAATAGGTGATTTTCTTATGGATGTTAGCTTTAAAAGAAGATGTAAATGTTTTAGAAAGATTTAAACTAATCTAAGCTAACATTAAAGACTAAAATGAAAGAATGTAAAAACAAGTTTCTCAAAAATAGGATAGCTATGCTCTGGCTCTTATGTAAATTGGAAATCTCAGGATAGGCTCCTCGCATTGGGGTTGCAACTATGGTGATGCTTGCTTCCCGAACCGGTATGGATTTAGCAAATCAAGTTTTAATCCTTTAAAATGGCAAAATAGATGGTAGTGAATTTCATCAATGGTTATTCACCTTAGACTTCCTTTGAATGGCTCGTAAGAGATAACTAATGGTCTAAAGCCAAAAGCTTACCAAATATTGGCAACTCAAAGTCATTCCAGGTGATAAACTCACCTTTCAATGGCCATTGAAATTGGTTCTAACGGATTAATGCAAAACTTGGAATTGAAAACCTCACCTTCCAATAGCTCGTAGGAGATAACTAATGGATAGAAATCCAAAAGCTTATCAAGTATTGGCCGTTGGAAGTTGTCAAAAGGAAATAAAAACCAAACTTTACATTAATGAACCATTAATGAAAAACGACTACCTTACCTTCTGGGTGTGAGAAATTTCCATGGGATTGCATCCAAGCCATCACATAACATCCATACTTTGAGAAACTAAAAGTTTTAGCCAATCATCCTCTGAGGAAAAGCCCTCAGAGGCTGTTTGGCTACTAAGAAAATAGAAATGGGGAAGAACCGGAGAAGAGAGAAAAAAAGAACTTTATATATTTCTATATCTATCTATCAATATTTGTTACAACGGATGCAAGGGGATATAAATAGAGAAGTTTTTCCAACCTTCCTAGCTAATAAATCTTATGATTGGTGGATTACAAGGAGAAGAATGGAAATTTATACAAAAATATCCAAAAGAAAAGATCTCGTGTGGAGTCGGCAGAAACAGGGGAAAATTCGCACCACGCAAGGGGGTGTGCGAATTTGGAAGGTGTTGTGCGAAATTTTCGCACAAGCCTAGAACAGTTGTCTTCCGAAGGCCATATCTTCCTCATTTTAGCTCCAAATCGTACACGGTTTGAAGCGTTGGATTTTTGACTTCCTGATATTTGAAATGGTATATAGCATGTAGAAAATGAACTTCGGGAAGTGCTCCAAAAGTGCGAAAGAAGACTGCAGCTGCTGTCCTCTGTTTTCTTCACTCTGTTTTCCTCTTCTCCATTGTTCTTTCCTTGCATACTTTGAACGACTTTGGCAAAGGGCTATGGAGCTCCAAAGCTTGGTTCTTCATGAATTTGAGCTTCCAAAAGCTTTGCCATAACTTGTCCAAGTAGCTCCTCCATCATTTGGCATGCTTGAATTGATTCATAAGCTGATAAAAACATGTAAACTTGCCACAAAATGGTTAAAACCAATTACTAAGGACCTTAATGAATTAATTGGGTTAAATGAATATGGTTACTACTCAAAGGTGCTTAAAACCATTATAATTAGGTCTACAAAATAGCACTTTTTGGTAGTAATCAGTCACAGTAGCTCAGTTTCATTAACGGCGTATACCACATCTATATAATTAGTCACATAACTGTCCTATTTGGGTTTTATCATAGTCGACACCCAATCTGATCAGTAACAATAGTTTATTATCATTTTTGACATAGATTATACCTATATGATCAGTCACATCATTGTCCTACCGGTTTTTGTCACAGATCGCACTCGGGTCTGATCAGTCATGATAACTCGGTTTTGTTTTTGGCATAGACCACATTTGTACAATCAGTCACGTCGTAGTCCTATCTGGGCTTCATAACAAACTGCACCTGGTCAAATAGGTCCTGACAGTTCAGTTTTATTTTGGGTATAGACTGCATTTGTACGATTGGTCACGTCATTGTCCTATCTAGTTTTCATCATAGACCGCAACTGGTTAAATAGGCCTAGACATTTCAATTTTGATTTTGGCGTAGACCAGACTTATAGATTAGTCACGTCATTGTGTTGTTTGGTTTTTGTCATAGATCACACCCGGTCCAATCAAATACGGTAACTCAGTTTCATTTTCGACGTAGACTGTACCTATACGATCGATCATTTTGTTGTCTTGTGTGGTTTTCATCACAGACTCTTGGTCAAATAGGTCTCGATAGTTTAGTTTCAATTTCGATGTAGACCTGACCTGTATAATCAATCACATTATTGTCCTCTCTGGTTTTCATGAAAGATCATACCCTGTCCAATAGGTCACAAAAACATAGTTTCATTTTTTACATACACCACATCTGTACGATCAGTCACATAGTTATCTTATATAGTTTTGGTCACAATTGGCACCTGATCCGACCGGTCATGGTAGTTCAGTATCATTTTCATTGTTGACAACATCTGTATGATCAATCACATTGTTGTCCTATTTGGTTTTCATCATAGATGGCACTTGGCCCAATCTATCACGACAATTTAGTTTCATTTTCGACATAGACCACACCTATTCGATCGGTCACATAATTGTCCTGTCTGGTTTTCATCATAGACCGTACCTAGTTAGATAGATATAGAAAGTTGAGTTTTGATTTTAGCATAGACCAGACCTATATGATCAATCATATTGTTGTCCCATTTGGTTTTCGACACTGACCAAACTTGGTTCAATCAATCACGATAGCTCAATTTCTTTTTCGACATAGACCACTTCTCTACAATCACTGATGTAGTTGTCCTATTTGGTTTTCGTCATAGTCTGTACCTGATCCAATCGGTTTTGACATTTCCATATCATTTTCAGCGTGGACTGCACCTATACATACTGTCACATTGTTGTCCTATTTGGTTTTTGTTAGTGACTATACCTGGCCGGATCGGTCATGACAACTCAGTGTCATTTTCATCCTATACCACACCTGTACAAATTGGTCTTGTTGTTGTCTTGTCGGGTTTTCATCATAGACTACACCTGGTCCGATTGGTCATGACTACTCAGTCTCGTTTTCAACATAGTCCACATTTGTACTATCAGTCATGTCATTGTCTTGTCTAGTTTTCATCATAGACCACACCAAGTCCAATTAGTCAAGATAGTTCAGTTTCATTTTTTGTGTAGACTGTACCTATATATTGGTCACATTACTCTCTTGTCTAGTTTTTATCACAAACTGCACCCGATCAAATAGGTCCTAAAAGTTGAGTTTTGGTTTCGGCGTAAACCAGACCTATACGATCAGTGACGTTGTTGTCCTATCTGGTTTTTGTTGTAGACCGAACTTAGTTCAATCTATCACGATAACTCAGTTTCGTTTTCGACATAGATCACATCTGTACAATTAGTCATGTAGTTGTGCTATCTTGTTTTCATCATAAATCATACATGGTCCAATCTGTCAGGTAGCTTAGTTTCATTTTCAACGTAGACTACGTCTGTACGATAAGTCACGTAGTTGTTCTATCTAGTTTTCATCACAGTCGGCACTCGATGTTATCAGCCACGATAATTAAGTATTGGTTTCTTTTATATGATCAATCACATAGCTTTCCTATTTGGTTTTTGTCATAGTTGACACTCGATCTAATGAGTCATGATAATTTAGTATTGTTTTCGATGTAGACTGCACCTATACGATCATTCACATCGTTGTCCTCTCTGGTTTTCATCATAGACTGCACTCGGTCATGTCGATCACAACACTTTAGTATCATTTACAAAGTAAATCACACTTATATGATTGGTTACGTTGTTGTCTGAACTGGTTTTCATTACAGACCACACTCGGTTAGATAAGTCAAAATAGTTTAGTTTCGATTTTGATGTAGACTAGACTTATATGATCCATCACGTCGTTGTCCTGTCTGGATTTTGTCACAAATTGCACCTAGTCCGATCGATCATGCTACTTTAGTATTGTTTACAACATAAACTGCACTTATACCATCAGTCACATTGTTGTCCGTGAGAAAATAAAGGTTAATCTTAAAAAGGAAAACACCCAAAAGAGAGGAAGTGGGGTGAATTGAGTTTAGAAAAAAAAAAAATCAAACACAATAAATTCAAGTAAAAGAATGACAAATATAAAGAGATAATGTTATAGAGAGCAAACTCAGATTTTATAGTGGTTTGGCACCCCCTTGCCTAAGTCCACTCTCTTTAAGCTCCTAACGAGTGAGTGTTCCACTATACTTGAAACTTCAACCAAGCTTCGAACAACTTTACACTTGGATTCTGGCTCAAATGGGCTCTTACACATTCTCTTCAAGTCTCTACTCACTTGAAGCTTCTAAAACTCAAATAACAAATTTAAATCTCTCAATCTAGCTCAACAAAAGCTTAAATACAACTCAAATGCTAGGATAAATAACAAAGGTGCATTAAGGAATACGCAAGTGGAGGTTTAATGCACCAAAAAAAATAATGAGAGTTTTTTAGGTAAGAATAAGTAGCTAAACAAATAAATGTAGGTGGTCTTATGCTCATAAATGAAGTGGAGCTCTCAATTTATAGATTTCTAGCTTCAAAAGCCAAAATGCTAAAAAGCAGGCTTGATCGAATGATTAGTCATTGGGCAATAAATGCATGGCAGGTGATCGTTAGGCCTTGACCGAGACTCGACCAAACCTTGACTAAGAAGGTATAGCCATTGACTAGGATGAAAGGCTATTGGAAGAAAGAAAAGTTTTTTGCATCTCTCGATCGGACCTTGATCTAGAAGGTATAAACCAATCAACCAATACTCTAGTCGATTGAGCCGATTGACTAGTACCTTGACCAATTCACCATTTTTGGCCCGAAAACCTATCTTTTTATGTTCTTTTCCCTTCTAACACTTAGCTAAGGTCTCTAAGTAAATTAACATGCCAATTTTGAAACGATTTGCATAAGGTTCATTTGATAAAACTCTTATTTGGATGGAAATGTGACTTTAATGCGTAAATCAAGTTTTTAAAGATGCATGAAAAGATATGAAAATCCTAAGTGCACCCATGCATTCATCTAACATATGTTTCCTATGATTAATGGGTCTTCTAATTGTCTTAATCTTGCATCTATCGGGTCCTTTGGTGAATTTCCAAACTAACACGTGAAATTCTTTTTAATTCAAAACGATTAGCAACTTAACCTTAGTTTGTTACCATAGAAATGCAATTAGGAGAACCTAACAATCTCCCCTATTTTGATGATGAAAAACCTTAGTTATCTAAGAGGAAAAGAATCTCCCACTCAAACCAATCATGGATCAATAATTAATATTTAAGAATTTAAAACAAGATGATCAAGACATATTAGAGAGTATTGCAATAAGGAACATCCAATGTAAGTCATCAAATATATAGGCATATTATATATCACATGTCAAATTTATCAGTCAGTACATCATATGTTCAATAAGCTAAAGTAACTAAAGATAAGCAATATACGATCTAAAAAAAATGATATGCATGTATAAGTCTCCTATATCTAACCTCCTAGATCCTAAAATATCTCTCCCTTTAGCAACATAAAAAAGGAACAAGGGGGGTATCTAACTAATCATCAAGGCTAAGGAGGTGGAGGTGGAAACATGGAACACAGGTAGGCCATCATCTTCTCTTGCTGACACTCCATGCAATCCTCAATGCGATCAATCCTCTGTTAGAGATACTCAAATTGAGAAGTGAACCCAATATGATACTAATCCATCCTATCCTCCATGGAATAAAAGCGTGTATCTTTAACCACTACAACCTCCTCCATGCGAGTACCAAGGGAGTTAATCTGGGTCGATAAATCCATATAAGGAGCATGGTCAGGAGTAGGAGGTGCCTGAGGTAGTGGTATCTCAATATAGGTGGGCTCAATGAATGTTAGTCTAGAGAAGAAGGGATCGGTGTGTGATGGCTGAGTAGATGGTCCCTCTGTGAAAACAGGCTCAATCATCATCGGCTTAGAGAAATTAGACTTAAACTGAACACCCTTATCTGTGAAGGAATCTCTGTCTGAAGTGAGGGAATATCAAGCTTAGGCCCTCTCAAATGATGGCCACTCTAAGGTCTAGGCCAGCTTGAGGGTGTACCCCACCCTTTATCTATCTAATCTCTGCCTCCTCCCTAACTTTAGGGTGTACCTATTCTTGTCATTGTCCTTGTGGTTGTCCTATCTCTGCCTTTCTGATCCAAGAATCACCTAAAGCCTTCTCAAATTTCATCAGCCCCATAGACTTATTAGGGGCCTCAAAGTTTCTCTCTACTAAGATCAATGTCGGCATCCTTGAATACTCTAGAAAGGAAGTGGTTATAGGGGAGTACACAACTCATGCTCTCGTAACATGCAATCATATGCATCATCATCAGATATCCCAAATGGATTTGTCTCCCAATCATAATGGAATCTATAAGGAATTCTTTGTAATAGGAGGCCTCATCTTGATGTCCACCCCGTGGTAGGAAAATGAAGCACAACATATGAAGTAGCATTAAATGGATCTACTGATGACTGTTAAGCTATGTGTTGAGGGTTTGCCCATCACATGGCCATCTAGAAGTCCACAAATTCTCTTAATAGCCTCTCTAGGCTCAAATCCTAACACAGTAGGCCACATCTTGGACTCATATGCTCTAAGTCCAATAGGAGCAATATCAAAGATACGACAAATGCTCTCTAGGTCCAGGCGAATGTCAACTCCTTTAACAGTGGATGTGATTGGGCCACCCATGCTGTATGTCACCCTCAAGTAGAATGTTCATACCAGTGTCGAAAAAACAGGCTCAAGAACCGTAATAGTCAACAACCAACCCATCTTAGTGAACAATCCCTCAAATCCAAAGTGTTGAAGCTGAGTGAATTTGATGTTTCTCCTTGGAACTACCCATCACTAAGCAAAATATTGTTTGTACCACTAGTACTCCACTGTACTGAATAGAGTGGTGTTAAAACACGCCTTTTGGCGTGCCTTTGACTGTGACTGTTTAGCTGGGTGCTTGCCCTATGCCTTAGAAGTTGGGAACTCTCATATGGGAGCCATGGAAGACAGTGCTAGAGCAGGGAGAAGATAAGAAGATGGTAGTGAAGGGAAAAACTTAGATTTCTCTATTTCCCAAGTCCGGATCAGGTTAGAAACATGCATAACTATCCTAGGCTTTTTCTAAATCCTATGCATAGTGGAAAAATAACATTTTTATACTTTAAAAGGATTTAAAAAGTGATAACAAAAATCATACCTCAAATTTGGATATTCCTTAATCAAATCTGCATGGTGAATATGAAGATCAACATCACAGAAGTCTCGTAAACCCGAAGTCTTTCGCTAGATGACTCAAACCTTAATCTTGGCACACTTTTGGTGGGGAAGAAAAGAGGGTCAAGGTCATGGTTCTCTATCTCTTCAAATGGTGGAAGATAAAAGCTATGGAAATCCTAACCCCTAGGGGTTATTTATAGGGTTCCTAAGTGGGCTTAAGTGACTTGAGCCCACATAGGCTTGGGTCACTTAATCTAGCCCAAAATGGGTCCTAATTGATTAATTAACTCAAAGGGGCCTACTAATTAATTAGTTAGCCCAATCCAGAGAACTTGTTCACTTACCCTTGTGCTACCTTATGTAAATACCAAAATGCCCTTATGCACAAAAGTGAACTTAAAGCCAATCCGACCCTCATAACCCATGTCAATAAGGTATATGAGCTTTGAGTGAGAACCATTAGGACCTATAGGAATACTAGATCCCTCAAAATCCAATTCTAAAGTTGATTCAATATCCCACTATATAGAATCAACTGAACTCCAGTATCCTTTGTAAATAACAATGAGACACCAAGTGCTTGGGTTCGTGATCTGCTATCCATTGTGTTTAGTCTCCCCATGAATTGGTGTCTGTAGTCTAACAAAGTGAAAAATATTAACCTTTCAAGACTACTTCTACCATCCTTGAGTTACAAATCCTCCTATTGTGTATTCAATTAACATATCTTAGCTTTCAAAGAGACTATGTCAAGTTCCACTTAAGGAACTACTATAACCATAGTTTCTAGGAACACACCTGATTCGTTCCCAATTGGTGTCTCAGCTGATTCATGTCCTCTCAATGGTCCTTGACAGTGGTACCATTTGATTTGTGTCCAGCTGGTGTCCCTTGATTGTGGTCCTCAGAAGGGAGTAATCAACAAAATTTATAACCTATTACACCATGTACTAGGATAGCCTTAGCTAGCATAGCATAGTGGCTCTAGGGTTGTCAAATGGGATGGGTTTTCACTCCACAATTGATATTAATTCAAAGATGAATTGGTGCCTTTTCATTTCAAGGTTAGCTTTAAAAGAAAACATAAACTTTGGTTGAAAAAGGCTTGGTTTTAAGCTAACCAAAAATAGTAACTGATTTTAATTACAAAGAAAAGTGTTTCTTGGAGTTTAGATCACTAGGCTCAGGTTCCTCATACAAAAAGGAGAGTTCCGGTCACTTGTTTCTTTTCCTCGCATTGGGGATTTAACATATAGTTATTTCCCGAACCGGTGTGGTATAGATGCTTCCCATTAATGGGTTCAAACACTAAATCCCTCTCACTGATACATCTTGCAATGGCTCATGCCTCTCACCTAGCATTTGCCATTCAAGGTGATCCTTAACCTTGGATTACCCATCAAAAGCTCGTAAGAGATAACTAATGGATGTCTCCTTAGAGTCCAAAAGCTTACCAAGTGTTGGCTATTCTAGAAAATCCTACCTTCAAACCACCTCCCAAAGGCTCGCAAGAGATAAACTAGTGCATCTCAATGGATGGAGATCACTTGCCTTACCAAGTGTTGGCCCAGGTGATTTAAAGGCGTTTTAAGTTAACCAAAAAGATAAAAACCATTAACGGGTCACACTTTCTCTTCATTAAAAACTAAAACAACAAAACTACCAATTTATGCATGAGGAAACTTACCTGGATTTCTTCACTCCAAGAGACGAAGAGCCTAGCCTCTCATCCTCTAAGGAAAAATCCTCAGAGTTTGATTGGCTAGAAAGAAAACTAACGAGAAAACAAAAATATGAAGGAAAAACAGAGCAAGTGCTCTGTAAAATATATTTCTTCCTTCCGCCGATTACATGATCATTTGTAAAGAAAATTACAAAACTATATATAAGAGGTTATTCACCCCTTTGTTCTTACTTAAAGACTAAGGAATCCTATGATAGGTGGGTTACAAGGAGAGTTTGGGGATTTAGACATCAAATATCTAAAGCAAAATATCTCAAAATGTCGGTCGCAAATATCGGGAAGCTTCAGGAGAAATTTTGTTGCACTGTGCAAAATGGCTACGAAATTTTCACAGCAAAAGGACAACATTTTTGCAGCCCAAGGCTGATTTCGCAGCCGTGCAAATATTTCCTTCAGCTTGGAGTGATCTGCTTGCAATGACTGTAACTCCTTCATTTCAACTCCGAATCGTGCACTGTTTGAAGAATTGGATTTTTGACTTCCTGAGCTTCGAAATGACATATAGCATACATAAATTGAACTCCAGGAAGTTCTCCAAAAGTGGCTGACATGACTGTCATCAAGAATGCTTCATGTTAGATTTCTCTTTGCTTCCCCTCCTTGCATTCCGGATTTGCCTATGGCAAAGGACTTCAAAGCTTCGGTTCTTCATGTTTTTGAGCTCTCCATTGCCTTGCCATGTATTCCAAAGAACTCTCCTCAATCTAGGATTGCTTTGGTGATCAATTTACTAACAAAAACACCAAAACTTACACACTTTGATTAGAAATGCTTGCAAAGGTCCTTAATATGTTAATTGGGTTAAAAGGTGATAACTACTACTCAAAAGTTTTTAAAAGAGTTAATTACAATCTATAAAATAGCACTTTTTGAGTAGTAATCAACACCTCCTTAAGATCACCCAAGGGGACACTTTATCTCAATCCTAAGAGATATTAGGGTGCCTCTATTGAGAATTCCTATTGCTACCAGCTTCCATCAACAATGGCCAAATCCATAGGGAATATATGATCAACTTACGATCCTACCCATAATTCAAAGTCATTACTAACTTTAGCACAAGATCAATATTCTATCAAGGTTGAGAGATAACATAATGAAGCAACTTGGTGAGGTCATGACTACTTGATAGCCTTAAGTCATGACTCACCGTAAGTCCTATCCAAAGTGTAACTATACACACTAGGGTACTCACAATGGGAAACCCATCTCGATAGCCAAGACTAGCCATCCCTTCAATTAAGAGGTGGTGCACTATAATCTCTAATGGGTTGCCTAGATCCATGAACCGGTTGTGAACAAATCATCTATTTGCAAGGAACGCATGACTTAGTGTGCAACTCCTAATGCACCTAAGTCATATACAATGCAAAAGACGTAGGTAAGAATGCTCATAAAGTATAATACATGGAATAAGGATAGATAAGAGTGAAACTGGAACATCACTAAATAAATAATGAATTCCAAATTTATTACATCATGTCATGCTTTTAAGGGTTCTATCCTAACATGTAAAACCTCATGTCGAACCCTAAGACACATAGAAAATGGATAATAAATCGAGCCCACACCGATTGTGACACATAATAGGAAAAGAAAACTACCCAAAACCAAAACCCTAACTGTCAAACTCAAATCTCTCCTAAAATTAGGTCAATAGGTTCGAAACACACTAAAAAAGTCTCCAAAAGCCAAAATGGGTAAAAACCCCTTGAAGAACGAAGGAGAAAAGTGCATAAAATGAAATGCGAGAGGCTCTTAAAATTCTCAGCCCTGATGAATCGATCGATCGCTTGATCAATGACGTCAATGATCTTTGACTTTCCATTTTTGTGCACTTTTTGATTTCTTGATCCTTTTCCTGTCTTTTTCAGTTGAATTCCCCAATTTTTTATGCTTTATGCCAAGGGAATTTTTATTTTTGGTCAAAAATTGACCATTTTATAAGCATATGTCTATATGATGTTCTATATGATGCATATGACAAGAAATTCATGTAATCAAAAGGCATAGACATCAAGCAATCATAAGCAAGCATTTGATCATAAAGATGTCACCCCTAATTGTCTTCTAATATCAACAAATTATTCTTCAATTAAAGGTTTTGTAAAGATATCGACAAATTGATTTTTAGTACTTACAAAGTCAAGTGTTATGTCACCCTTTTGTGCATGATCTCTAAGAAAATGATGTCTAATCTCTATATGCTTAGTCCTACAGTGTTGCACGGGATTCTTTTTATATACTTATGGCACTAGTATTATCATATTTAATAGGAACATGCTCAAAAGATAAACCAAAATCACTAACTATTTGTTTCATCCAAAGAATTTGTGCACAACATAAACCAGCTCTTATGTATTCAACTTTTGCTGCTGACAAAGCTACAAAACTTTTCTTCTTACTATGCAATGAAACAAGTGAGTGTCCTAAGAAATGACATATTCCACTAGTGTTTTTTCTTTCAACCTTATAACTAAAAAAATTAGCATCTGAAAAACCATTTAATTCAAAGTTATCACTCTTAGGATAAGATTGTTCTTTCAAATATTTAAGGATTCTTTTTATGGCACTTAAGTGAGATTCTTTAGGATAAGATTGAAATCTAGCACACAAGCATACGCTATACACAATATTTGGTCTACTAGCAATGAAGTATAGTAAAGAACCTATCATGCCTCTATACATAGTAAAGTCAATGGATTTACCTTTCTCATTTTTATCAAGCTTGATAGATGAGCTCATTGGAGTCTTCATTGTCTTGGCTTCCTCCATGTTGAACCTTTGGAGAAGTTATCTAATATACTTTGCTTGATTGATGAAGGTTCCTTCATTTAGTTGCTTGATTTGAAGTCCAAGAAAGAAATTGAGCTCTCTATCATACTCATTTCAAACTCACTAAGCTTGCACTTAGAAAATTCTTCACAAAGAGAGACATTAGTAGCACCAAAGATAATATCATCAACATATATTTGAACTAAGAGCATATCATTTTCTTTGTTTTTTATGAAAAGAGGGTTAGGAACCTCAAATCACTCCATTCACATGCCCTGTATCATGTAGGGTGCATCCAAATCTATGCTAAGCTCTCTAAATATATTGCAATGGATAAACGGATATTCAAAAACAATAAGAATACCATAGAAAACATAGATCTAGAGAATAAAGTTGCATACCTTTGATCCGAATGTTCCTAGATCGATTCTAATCGATGTGGATAACTCTAAAGTCATAGTAGATCTCGTAAACACCATGATCTTCCACCTGATGACTCTTCCTTATGTCTAAGCATTAAGATGGTAGAGATCTCAAGGATGGAGGCTAGGGTTCTCTCTCTAAGCTGAAGGGGAGAATGGCAAGACCATGAAACCCTAACCCCTAAAAGGGTATTTATAGGCTTCATACTAGGCTTCAGTGACTTAAGGCCACCATGGGCTTGGGTTAGTTAATCTAGCCCAAAAAGGTTGTTAATTGATTAATTAACCATACAAGGCCCTAATTAGTCAATTAGCCCAATCCAAATATGCTACTCACTTATCCTTGTGCAACCTTGCATAATTATCAAAACGCCCTTATACATAAAAGTGAACTAAAAACCCATTCAACCCTCATAAATCGTGTCATCAAGGAATATGAGCTCAAGGCGGGAAGCATTGGGACCCATAGGAGTGTTGCCTATCTTAGAATCAAAATTTGAAATTGACTCAACATCCCACTATAGAGAGTCAACTGCACTCCAGTACCCTATGTAAATTATAACGAGACACCAAATGCTCAAGTGCATGACCTACTATCCATTGCGTGTAGACTCCCCATGAACTAGTGTTTGTAATCTAACAAGGTAGTGTCATCACCTATCAAGATTACCTCTCAAATCCTTGAGTTACATATCTTACTTATTATGTGATCAATTGACATATTGTAGCTCCAAGGAGCATATGTCAAATTCCATTAAAGGAATTAATGTGGCCACAAATTTCATGACCACATGTCCTTTGGATCACCAAAGAGGACACACTATCTCAATCCCATGAGATATCATGGTGCCTCTATTGAGAATACCTATTTCCGCCAGCCTCCATCGATAGTGACCTAATTCATAGGGATATATGACCACTTTAAGCTCTCACCCGTAGGTCAAAGCCTCCTTTTGATTTTGGCACAGGCTTAATATCCTCTCAAGGTTGAGAGTCCATGCAGTATAGTAGCTTGGTGAATCATGACAATTGATAGCCTTGCGTCATGATTCATCATAGGTCCTGTCTAATGTGCATCACATACACTAGTACACTCACCATAGGAGACCCATCCTGACAGCTAAGGCAAGCCATCCCTTCAATTAGGAGGTGGTGCACTACAGTCTCAATTGGATTACTCAATCCATGAACCAACTATGGACAACTTATCTACTGATTACTACTCAAAAAGGGCTATTTGATAGCTTGTAATTAACTCTTTTAAACACTTTTGAGTAGTAGTTATTACCTTTTAACCCAATTAACATATTAAGGACCTTTGAAATCACTTCTAATCACTTTGTGTAAGTTTTGGTGTTTTTGTTAGTAATTTGATCACCAAAGCAATCCAAGATTGAGGAGAGTTATTTGGAATCCATGGCAAAGCAATGGAAAACTCAGAAACATGAAGAACCAAAGCTTTGAAGCTTTAAAGTCCTTTGCCATAAGCAAAATCCGGAATGCAAGGAGGGGAAGTAAAGGGAAAATCTGCCATGAAGCATTCTTGATGACAGTAATTTCAGCCAGTTTTGGAGCTTTTCCTGAAGTCCAATTTATACATGCTATATGTCGTTTCGAAGATCAGGAAGTCAACAATCCAACGCTTTAAATGGTTCACGAATTGGACTTGAAATGAAGAAGTTAGAGCCATTGGAAGCTGATCACTCCAAGCTGAAGGCAGGCCAATTTCGCAGGGCTGCGAAATCGGCCTTTGGCTGCGAAATGATTTCACAACCATCTTGTTCGTCTGTGAAATTTCGCAGCCATTTTGTGCGCCTGCGAAATTCTCTTGAGTGCTTCCAGATATTTGTGACCGATATTTTTTTATATTTTGCTTCAGATATTTGATGTCTAAATCCCAATTCTCTCCTTGTAATCCACCAATTATAGGATTCCTTAGTTGTTAAGCAAGAACAAAAGGGTGAATGACCTCTTATATATTGTTTGGTAATTTTCATTTTTAAAAATCTCGGGAGCTTGTTCTCAGAGAATCAACTTTTTGTATAGTTTGAAAGGAAGTAAAATACAGAGCTTTGCTCTGCCTTACCTACTCACTTTGATTGTATTTTTCATTTACTAGCCAAACAAGCTCTGAGGATGTTTCTTCAGAGAATGGGTGGCTAGGCTTTTTGTTTCTTGGAGCTAAGGTAGCCGGGGAAAGGGCCGAATGCAAGAATTGGTAGTTTTACTGTTTCAGTTGTTAATGAAGAGAAAGTGTAACCCGTTTATGATTTCTATGTTTTTAGTTAACTTAAAACGCCTTCAATTCACCTGAGCCAACACTTGGTAAGGCAAGTGATCTCCGTCCATGGAGATGCACTAGTTTACCTCTTGCGAGCTTTTGGGAGGTGACCTGAAGCTAGGATTTTCAAGAATTGCCAACACTTGGTAAGCTTTTGGACTCTAAGGAGGCATCCATTAGTTATCTCTTGCGAGCTTGAGAAGGGTAATCCAAGGTTAATGATCACCTTGAATGGCAAATGCTAGGTGAGAGGCACGAGCCATTGCAATATGCATCAGTGAGAGGGAATTAGTGCTGAAATTCATAAAAGGGAAGCATCTGTACAACACCGGTTGGAGAATGAACTATATGTTAATTCTCCAATGCGAGGAAAAGAACCAAAGTAACTGGAACTCTGTTTTTGCATGAGGAGCCTGACCCCAGTGATCCTAAAACTCCAAGAGACGCTTTTTCTTTATAAAGTAATTCCCATTACTTTCTTTTTAGTTAGCTTGAAACCAAACCTTTTTTCAACCAAAGTTTATGTTTTCTTTTGAAGCTAACCTTGAAATGAAAAGGCACCAATTAAACTTTGAATTGGTATCAGTTGTAAGTTGAAAACCCTTCCCAGTGAACGATCCTAGAGCCACTATGCTATACTAGCTTATGCTATCCTAGTGCATGGTGATATAGGTTATAAATTTTGTTGATTACTCCCATCAGGGGACCAAAATCAAGGTACACCAGCTGGGAAAATACGAATCAAACGGCGCCGTTTCCGGGGAAGGTGCTAACTTCACAGTGATATAATTTCAGAGTACTTGTGATTTTCATCACAAGTTTGGTAATTTTTCTTTCATTTTACTCACTCTTTCACTCTTTTCTTTTACTTGTTCATACTTTAACATATCTTTTATTTAAGTTTTAGTTCATTTTAATCTTGTTGTAGTCCTGTTTGCTTTTATTTTTCTTTTGTTTTTGTTTTAGTTACAGTTGACACTAGTTGTGTATGCCAAATTGGATACGAGATAGTGGAGGAAGGCTTGTTAAATGTGATACACCTCATAACAAGGAATTGGAATTCAGTTTGAAAATCATGGAAGCTACGCCTGAAGATCAGCATAGTCACCATGGTCATCAGGGCAATCCCAATGCTTTCAGATCAATGAGGGACCGCATGCATCCACCTCGTATGAGTGCACCATCATGTATAGTGCCCCCTACAGAGCAGCTAGTGATTAGACCGCATATTGTTCCACTTCTACCAACTTTCCATGGGATGGAAAGTGAGAATCCCTATGCACATATCAAGGAATTTGAAGAAGTTTGTAATACATTCCAAGAAGGAGGAGCTTCAATCGACTTGATGATGCTTAAGTTATTTCCTTTCACTTTAAAGGATAAGGCCAAGATTTGGCTTAATTCTTTAAGGCCAAGGAGTATTCATACTTGGACTGATTTACAAGCTGAATTCCTCAAGAAGTTTTTTCCTACTCACAGAACAAATGGCTTGAAAAGGCAAATTTCAAACTTCTCAGCTAAAGAGAATGAGAAATTCTATGAATGTTGGGAAAGGTACATGGAAGCCATTAATGCTTGTCCTCACCATGGTTTTGATACATGGCTATTGGTGAGCTATTTCTATGATGGGATGTCTTCCTTAATGAAGCAACTCCTTGAGACAATGTGTGGAGGAGATTTTATGAGTAAGAATCCGGAGGAAGCTATGGATTTCTTGAGTTATGTGGCTGAAGTTTCAAGAGGATGGGATGAACCAAACAAAGGAGAAGTGGGAAAGATGAAATCTCAACCGAATGCTTTTAATGCTAAGGCTGGGATGTACACTTTAAATGAAGATGTTGATATGAAAGCAAAGTTTGCAGCTATGACAAGAAGATTGGAGGAGTTAGAACTGAAAAAGATGCATGAAGTGCAAGCTGTTGCTGAAACACCAGTGCAAATACAGTAGCCGTGTCTTATTTGTCAATCTTATGAACACTTGGTGGAGGAGTGCCCTACAATTCCAGCTGTAAAGGAGATGTTTGGAGATCAAGCAAATGTTATTGGACAAGTCAGGCCCAATACCAATGCTCCGTATGGAAACACCTACAACTCAAGTTGGAGGAATCATCCAAATTTCTCATGGAAGCCAAGAGCACCTCAGTACCAACAGCTGGCTCAACCATCTCAACAAGCTTCAAGCCTTGAACAAGCAATAGTGAATCTAAGCAAGGTTGTGGGAGATTTTGTTGGAGACCAAAAAGCCATCAATGCTCAACTCAGTCAAAGAATTGACAGTGTAGAGAATACATTGAATAAAAGGATGGATGGGATGCAAAATGACTTATCTCAAAAGATAGATAATCTCCAGTACTCAATCTCAAGGCTCACTAACTTGAACACAGTGCAAGAGAAGGGTAGATTTCCTTCTCAACCTCACCAAAACCCCAAGGGTATCCATGAAGTGGAAACTCATGAAGGAGAATCTTCACAGGTGAGAGATGTTAAAGCTCTGATCACTCTAAGGAGTGGTAAAAAGGTTGAGTTACCAACACCCAAGCCACATGTGGAAGAAAAAGAAGAAGAAGAGACAAAGAAGAGGGAGGAAATTAAAGGAAAGAAGAAAGATATCAGTGAAAGGAAAGAGGACCATGATTCAATACTGAATGCAAATCTGGAGAAAATGCTTATTAAAGAAGAAATGTTGAAAAAGCACACCTCTCCTCCTTTTCCTCAAGCTTTGCATGGGAAAAAGGGGATCAGAAATGCATCAGAGATTCTTGAAGTATTGAGACAAGTGAAAGTCAATATTCCATTGCTGGATATGATTAAACAAGTTCCAACATATGCAAAATTCCTAAAGGATTTATGTACTATCAAAAGAGGGTTGAATGTGAACAAGAAAGCCTTCTTGACTGAGCAAGTAAGTGCTATCATACAATGCAAGTCTCCTTTGAAGTACAAAGATCCGGGATGTCCTACCATTTCAGTCATGATAGGGGGAAAGGTAGTGGAGAAAGCTTGTTAGACTTGGGAGCAAGTGTGAATTTGCTACCATACTCTGTCTACAAGCAATTGGGACTTGGTGAATTAAAGCCAACATCAATCACTCTATCTTTAGCAGATAGATCAGTGAAAATTCCAAGGGGGGTAATTGAAGATGTTTTAGTTCAAGTTGATAATTTCTACTATCCAGTAGATTTTGTTGTTCTTGATACGGACCCCATTGTCAAGGAAGCAAATTTTGTTCCTATCATCCTTAGAAGGCCATTCCTTGCTACCTCAAATGCAATCATAAATTGTAGGAATGGACTTATGCAACTTACTTTTGGCAACATGACACTTGAGCTCAATATCTTTTATATGTCTAAAAAGCAAATCACTCCGGAAGAAGAAGAAGGTCCAGAAGAGGTATGCATTATTGACACTCTAGTGGAGGAGCACTGTAATCAGAATATGCAAGATAAGTTGAATGAAAGTCTTGGGGATCTTGAAGAAGGATTGCATGAACCCTCTGATGTGCTTGCCACTCTACAAGGTTGGAGGAGGAGAGAAGAGATTCTACCTTTGTTCAATAAAGAGGAGGCACAAAAAGCTGATAAAGAAGAGACCCCAAAGCTCAATTTGAAGCCTCTACCCATGGAGTTGAAATACACATACCTGGAAAAGAATCAACAATGCCCTGTTGTTATATCTTCATCTCATACTAGTCCCCAGGAGAAGTGTCTACTTGAAGTTCTCATGAGGTGTAAGAAAGCAATAGGATGGCAAATATCTGACTTGAAAGGCATTAGTCCTTTGGTTTGTACACATCATATATACATGGAGGAAGAAGCTAAACCAATTCGTCAACCTCAAAGAAGATTGAATCCTCATTTGCAAGAGGTGGTGCGAGTTGAAGTGCTGAAGCTACTTCAAGCAGGTATTATCTACCCAATATCTGACAGCCCTTGGGTGAGTCCTACTCAAGTGGTACCAAAGAAGTCAGGAATTACTGTGGTTCAAAATGAAAAAGGAGAAGAAATCACTACACGTCTCACTTCAAGTTGGAGGGTGTGTATTGATTATAGAAGATTGAATGCTGTGATAAGGAAAAATCATTTTCCATTGCCTTTTATTGATCAAGTCTTGGAGAGAGTCTCTGGCCATCCTTTCTATTGTTTCTTGGACGGGTACTCCAGATATTTTCAAATTGAAATTGATGTTGAAGATCAGGAGAAGACTACTTTTACATGTCCATTTAGAACATATGCCTACAGAAGAATGCCTTTTGGTTTATGCAATGCACCTGCAATATTCCAAAGATGTATGCTAAGTATCTTTAGTGATATGGTGGAGCGAATTATGGAGGTTTTCATGGACGACATCACCATATGGAGGTACATTTGAAGAATGCTTAGTCAACTTGGAAGCTGTTCTTAAAAGATGCATTGAGAAGGACTTGGTGCTCAACTGGGAGAAATGCCATTTTATGGTACATCAAGGAATTGTCCTTGGCCATATCATCTCCGAGAAAGACATTGAAGGTGATAAAGCAAAGGTGGAACTTATTGTCAAATTGCCGCCCCCAACAACTATAAAAGGAGTAAGGCAATTCTTTGGCCATGCAGGGTTCTATAGGAGATTTATAAAAGATTTCTCTAATCTTTCAAAACCTCTTTGCGAACTTTTGGCTAAGGATGCTAAGTTTATATGGGATGAAAGGTGTCAGAAGAGTTTTGATCAATTGAAGCAATTTTTGACAACCACTCCAATAGTGAGGGCTCCTAACTGGCAATTACCCTTTGAAGTAATGTGTGATGCCAGTGACTTTGCTATAGGAGTTGTGCTTGGTCAAAGAGAAGATGGAAAGCCCTATGTGATCTACTATGCAAGCAAGATATTGAACGAAGCTCAAAGGAACTACACAACTACAGATAAAGAATTGTTAGCTGTAGTGTTTGCCTTAGACAAGTTTCGTCCTTATCTGGTAGGGTCGTTCATCATTGTTTTCACTGACCATTTAGTCTTGAAGTATTTATTGACAAAACAAGATGCAAAAGCAAGGTTGATTAGATGGATTCTCTTATTACAAGAGTTCGATCTTCAAATCAAAGATAAGAAATGAGTGGAGAATGTGGTAGCTGACCACCTTTCAAGGTTAGTTATAGCACACAATTCCCATGTCCCACCTATTAATGATGATTTTCCTGAGGAGTCACTTATGTTGCTAACAAAAACTCCTTGGTATGCTCGTATTGCTAACTATCTAGTTACTGGTGAAGTTCCAAGTGAGTGGAAAGCACAAGACAGGAAGCACTTCTTTGCAAAAATTCATGCTTATTATTGGGAAGAACCTTTCCTTTTCAAGTATTGTGCAGATCAAATAATAAGGAAGTGTGTCCCTGAAGAAGAGCAATAAGGAATCCTCAGCCATTGCCATGAGAGTGCATGTGGAGGCCACTTTGCCTCTTAGAAAACAGCCATGAACGTGTTGCAATCAGGGTTTACTTGGCCGTCACTTTTCAAAGATTCCCACATCATGTGTAGGAGCTGTGATAGATGCCAAAGGCTTGGGAAGCTAACAAGAAAGAATCAAATGCCTATGAACCCCATTCTAATAGTTGATCTCTTTGATGTTTGGGGCATTGACTTCATGGGACCTTTCCCAATGTCTTTTGGTAACTCTTATATCTTGGTGGGGGTGGATTATGTTTCTAAATGGGTCGAGGCAATCCCCTGTAAGCACAATGATCACAAGGTGGTTCTCAAGTTTCTTAAAGAGAACATATTTTCAAGATTTGGGGTGCCCAAAGCCATAATCAGTGATGGGGGTACTCATTTTTGCAACAGACCTTTTGAAACCCTATTAGCCAAGTATGGAGTGAAGCATAAGGTAGCTACACCTTATCACCCTCAGACTTCCGGGCAAGTTGAGCTAGCAAACAGGGAAATCAAGAATATATTGATGAAGGTGGTGATCACGAGCAGAAGAGATTGGTCTATTAAGCTTCATGATTCATTATGGGCATATAGAACAAATTACAAGACTATTCTTGGCATGTCTCCATATCGCCTTGTTTATGGCAAAGCATGCCATCTCCCTATGGAAGTTGAATATAAGGCTTGGTGGGCAATCAAGAAATTAAACATGGATTTGATTAGAGCCAGAGCAAAGAGGTGCTTAGACCTTAATGAGATGGAGGAATTAAGAAATGATGCATACATCAATTCCAAAGTTGCAAAACAGAGGATGAAGAGGTGGCATGATCAATTAATCTCTAACAAAGAATTCTGGAAAGGACAAAGAGTCTTACTCTATGATTCAAGGCTCCATATCTTTCCTGGGAAGCTCAAGTCAAGGTGGATAGGTCCTTTCATTATTCACCAAGTGCATCCCAGTGGAGTGGTGGAATTACTGAATTCCAACAGTATTGACACTTTCAAGGTCAATGGTCATCGTCTCAAGCCATTCATTGAGCCATTCAAGCAAAAGAAGGAGGAAATCAACCTCTTTGAGCCATAGAAAGCCTAATGAGAAAAGGGTTAGATGGGCTTGGTTTCACCAAAGTCCATATTTTTGTTTAAGTTTATTAATTTAAAAGTTTTATTAATTCCTTTGATTTTATTTTGGTCTAAAGTTTTGTTAATTATATGTAACTTCATCTTTTTGAATGATATTTTGTAGGAGGAATTGCAAAGAAAATGAAGGAAGGTCTCAGGGAGCCAAAAGGAGCTCAGACCTAAGAAATTTCAGTGGTTTGCGAAATTTCGCAGCCCAAAATAGGCCCTTGTGAAGATGGCCATCTGCTACGAAATGATTTCGCAGCCCTAAGGTGCCCGCTGCGAAATCAAGGGTTGGCTGCGAAAATAGCCCTCCATTGCGAAATAATTTCGTAGCCTAACACACCCCTCTGCGAAAATTTTCGCAGCTGCGAAACCCTCTCTTGGCACACGAGTGCCATTTCGCAGCTGCGAAATAGGGCTACTGTGCTGCGAAATGGCTGCAAAATCCCCAAAGCGTGAAATCTCCAATTTTCGCAGCTATAGCCCCATTTCGCAGGGTGTTTCGCAGCTGCGAAACACCCCTTTGTCACACGAGTGCCATTTCGCAGCATAGTAGCCCTATTTCGCAGCTGCGAAATCGGCTGCGAAAAGGGGCCTCCTCTACGAAAATGCCCCTCCGTTGCGAAATCCGCCCTCCTCTGCGAAAATTAAAGCGACCCTTGGCATCCAATTTTTAACGGTATAAATTCCATATTTCTAAAAAAACCGGTCATTTGAACTCCACACAAGTGCCAGAGAAGAGCCAAACCAGAGCAACCTTCCATCTTCTCCTCCCATCTGAACCTAAGCCACGTGCACCTCCGCCCATCTCCTCCGGTCCGCCATGGCAAGAACACGAGGAGCTAAGTCCTCGTCTCCGTCAAGGAGCAAGAGAGCTGCACCAAAGACCCCTGTTCAAGGCTCCACATCCGAGCCTCCGCGACCACTGCGCGTCCCACCTCCAGTTGAGGACGCACCGATGAGTCCTCCGGTGAGGCGCTATCAGACAAGGGCAAGTAGCCATCCCCCCAAGAAAAAAGCCAAGGTATCTAAACCAGCGCTAATTGACTTATCAGAGCCAGAAGAGCCATCCTCAAAGCCTTAGCCGTCTCAGCCACCGCCTACAGATTCTCAGATTCTCTCCGGCATGACTCCTGAGGTACTTATCAGGCGTCCCATGCTCACTCAGCCGCCCATTGAGGGTAATTTGGACTATAGGGCTAGGCCATTCCACTCCGAGCTCTGTTTTGACGAAGCCACTTTCAGACTTCAGCCCGAGCTCAGGGACTCCTTCTATCTGCTCCAGAGGTATCATATGGAGCATTTGCTGACTCTCAGGGATTTTTTCTATCCCCGTGCAGCAATGGATTTTTATCAATCCATGACCACACACCATGTCCTAGATCCTACTGTCATCCACTTCACCATAGACGGACGTCATGGTATTCTGGGAGCCAGACATATAGTAGAGGCATTGCGTATTCCCTACGAGCCAACCAATCCAGAGGATTATCGAGTCTGGACTCACTCTTCCCAGAGCGACATAGTTCGTATTCTGTCCAGAGGGGCATCCACACGCCAGTATCTGTTGAGGAAGGAGCTCCCTCCTAGCATGTTTTTCATAGATGCACTCCTGCGCCATAACATCTTTCCACTTCAGCACTGGGTATAGAAGAGAGGAGTTTTGCTAGAGGCATTGTTCAGGATATCTGAGGGATTCTTCTTTGGCCCTCATCATCTCATTATGGCCGCTCTTCTGTACTTTGAAGAGAAGGTCGATAAAAAGAAGTTGCTCAGAGCAGATGCTATTCCACTTCTTTTCCCCAGATTGTTATGTCAGATTCTAGAGCACTTGGGGTATCCATCTGGGCCTCAACTTGAGCGCAAACGCATTTGCCGAGAGATATTCACTCTCGACAAATGGACGAGTATGACGGCCTATAGTGCAGAGCCAGGAGCCCCAGCAGGAGTAGAGCATCCAGAGATTCCACATCCAGAGCAGCCAGAGGAGCCACAGCCCATAGAGACACCAACTGACACGAGAGCACCTGCCCCTATAGTGCCCTCTACAGAGCCTATACCTGAGGTTGCACCCTTTGCTTCTCCTGCCACACCACGGCTTCCCCCTGTTATTCCAGCTACATCAGAGCCCTCTTCTTCATTTGAGCCTAGGACTACCATATCCATTTCCGAGTACAGAGCTCTATGTCACACTTTGCAGGCATTGACCACTTCTTAGAGCATCCTTACTCAGGAGATGACAGCTCTTCGTGCTCATCAAGAGCAGATTATTGCCACTCAGACTCAGCATACTGCCATCCTGAGGCAGATTCAGCACCATCTGGGTATTCCATCAGCTCCTGAGCACCAGATGCCTGCCCCCTTAGAGCCCACAGAACCTACTGTAGGAGACACAGAGACATCCACCTGAGCCATTATCTTCACATCATCATCCTCCATCCGTCTGATCATTTCCATAGTTTACTTTATGTATTTTCTTTATGTATTTTCGTATTATAGTAGCATTTGTAATCCCATATTTTTGATATGATTGGGATTAGTTGTATTACTTGTTTTCCTCTATAGTGTACTTTCATGAAGTAATACAAATCTATCATTTTTGCGTACTCTTGGTATTATTTTATTTTTATTCCTCTACTCATATCCGTTATTGTTTTTGAAACATGTGGTTTCTCCTAATCTACTCGAACTTCATATCACCCAGGAGGCACCACTTCCTCCCTGTAATTTCAATCGCTCATACCACATTGAGGACAATGCTCAGCTTGGTTAAGGGGACAGTTGAGGAAGGAAGTTTTTTTTTTATTGTTAATACTAAGTATTTTGGTAATTTAGTTTATTTTTGTTTAATTTTAAAATTTTTCTCCATGGTTATTAAGGAAAAATTCGCAAATTAAAATAAGAGAAATCAAATCTTTGTTTTTACTTGACTTAGAGTTTGTTTTATGCTTACTAAAGTTGATGAATTGTTGAAACTTCTATTGAATTCAACCGTACTTCTTCCACTTTAAGCTATTCACACACTGTGCATAATAGGTTCCGATTATAAGATGAGAAACTATTTCCCTCTTGACTTAGGAAAATTTAGACTTGGTACCTTTGACCTCATTTTATAGTGTTGGGACACCTTATAAAAGGCCAATGAGCCTTTGGAAAAAAAAAGAGAAAGAAAGAAAAATGTTTGCTTGCCTTGAAACCCGAGCAAGGTCTGAGGGGTATATGGTGAAAATCTTTAAAACCTGGTGCCCTAAGCCTTAATTGGTTGGGAGTCACCAACCTCAATGCTCGTTACAAGTGTGAATAGGTGGAGTTTAACATACTGTAGGTGCTTGGGTATTAAAATTCATTCTCAAAAGTCCGAGGTAAAATCCGAGGAGTTAGTGGTCGAAAGATCCTTAAAGCTTGATGCCCTAAACCTTAATTGGTTGGGAGTCATTGATGGACCCCCATTACATGGACAATTTAGGAAAGAATACCCTTAAGCCTTGTACTCCTACAGTGAAAAGAATTGTAAAATAAAGGGTGCGTTCTTAGCCTATTGAATTTGGTCAGTTTACTAAGTGTTGAAAAAAAACTAGGTTGGGGGGAGAGATTAGTTTAACATACTATATTCAGAAGCTATCAAGTAACACTTAGTTTTTGTGGAAGAGTAAGTTTGGGTCCTTTGGAAGTGGAAATGATTTTAAAGCTTCAATTTGCATAATACCTTCTCTTTATGAATTATGATTAGGTAAAGTATTTGATAACTCTTGCTGAAATTTCAGTTTTATATCTTTAATGTCCCATGTGAGAGTTTGATCATCATGCCACTTAAAATTTTTTGAAGTGATCAGCATGATGTTTTAAATTATAGTACTTTTTATTTTTATTTTTCTCTCCTTCATTGCTAAGGGACTAGCAATATGTCGGTTGGGGGGAGTGATTACTACTCAAAAAGGGCTATTTGATAGCTTGTAATTAACTCTTTTAAACACTTTTGAGTAGTAGTTATTACCTTTTAACCCAATTAACATATTAAGGACCTTTGAAATCACTTCTAATCACTTTGTGTAAGTTTTGGTGTTTTTGTTAGTAATTTGATCACCAAAGCAATCCAAGATTGAGGAGAGTTATTTGGAATCCATGGCAAAGCAATGGAAAGCTCAGAAACATGAAGAACCAAAGCTTTGAAGCTTTAAAGTCCTTTGCCATAAGCAAAATCCGGAATGCAAGGAGGGGAAGTAAAGAGAAAATCTGCCATGAAGCATTCTTGATGATAGTCATTTCAGCCACTTTTGGAGTACTTTCTGAAGTCCAATTTATACATGCTATATGTCGTTTCGAACATCAGGAAGTTAGAAATCCAACGCTTTAAACGGTTCATGAATCGGACTTGAAATGAAGAAGTTAGAGCCATTGGAAGCTGATCACTCCAAGCTGAAGGCCAATTTCGCAGGGCTGCGAAATCAGCCTTTGGTTGCGAAATCGGCCTTTGGCTGCGAAATGATTTCGCAACCATCTTGTTCGTCTGCGAAATTTCGCAGCCATTTTGTGCGCCTACGAAATTCTCTTGAGTGCTTCCAGATATTTGCAACCAACATTTTTTGATATTTTGCTTCAGATATTTGATGTCTAAATCCCAATTCTCTCCTTGTAATCCACCAATTATAGGATTCCTTAGTTGTTAAGCAAGAACAAAAGGGTGAATAACCTCTTATATATTGTTTGGTAATTTTCATTTTTAAAAATCTCGGGAGCTTGTTCTCAGATAATCAACTTTTTGTATAGTTTGAAATGAAGTAAAATACAGAGCTTTGCTCTGCTTTACCTACTCACTTTGATTGTATTTTTCATTTACTAGCCAAACAAGCTCTGAGGATGTTTCTTCAGAGAATGGGTGGCTAGGCCTTTTGTTTCTTGGAGCTAAGGTAGTCGGGGAAAGGGCCGAATGCAAGAATTGGTGGTTTTGCTGTTTCAGTTGTTAATGAAGAGAAAGTGTAACCCGTTTATGATTTCTATGTTTTTAGTTAACTTAAAACGCCTTCAATTCACCTAAGCCAACACTTGGTAAGGCAAGTGATCTCCGTCCATGGAGATGCACTAGTTTACCTCTTGCGAGCTTTTGGGAGGTGACTTGAAGGTAGGATTTTCTAGAATTGCCAACACTTGGTAAGCTTTTGGACTCTAGGGAGGCATCCATTAGTTATCTCTTGCGAGCTTAAGAAGGGTAATCCAAGGTTAATGATCACCTTGAATGGCAAATGCTAGGTGAGAGGCACGAGCCATTGCAAGATGCATTAGTGAGAGGGAATTAATGCTGAAATTCATAAAAGGGAAGCATCTGTACAACACCGGTTGGAGAATGAACTATATGTTAATTCTCCAATGCGAGGAAAAAAACCAAAGTGACCGGAACTCTGTTTTTGCATGAGGAGCCTGACCCCAGTGATCCTAAAACTCCAAGAGACGCTTTTTCTTTATAAATTAATTCCCATTACTTTCTTTTTAGTTAGCTTGAAACCAAACCTTTTTTCAACCAAAGTTTATGTTTTCTTTTGAAGCTAACCTTGAAATGAAAAGGCACCAATTCAACTTTGAATTGGTATCAGTTGTAAGTTGAAAACCCTTCCCAGTGAACGATCCTAGAGCCACTATGTTATACTAGCTTATGCTATCCTAGTGCATGGTGATATAGGTTATAAATTTTGTTGATTACTCCCATCAGGGGACCAAAATCAAAGGCACCAGCTGGGAAAATACGAATCATCTACTTATAGGGAACCTATGAGTTGTATCTTCTATGTAAACTCCTAATGCACCAAGTCATGTACAATGTAAGAGAGATGGAGTAAATACTCAAATCAATGTCAATCTACCAAGGGAATGACAAGAGGATAGTTAAGTCTAACTTTGTTATATCATGTCATGCTTTTTGGGGCTCAATCCCAACAAAGAGTTGTGTCAATTTTACCCATTTAAAAACCATTTTCTAAGAGAAATTTGATCAATCTTTCATACCATGCTCTAGGTCTTTGTTTGAAACCATTAAATGCCTTTTTAAGTTTAAAAACATGGTTAGGAAAATTAAAACTTTCAAATACGGGTGGTTGTTCAACATACACCTCTTCATTTATAAAGCCATTTAAAAATGCTATTTTCACATCCATTTGATATAAAACAAAGTCTTTAAAACATGCAAAGGCAAGTAGCATCCTAATGGCTTCCAACCTAGCTATGGGGGCAAAGGTTTCTTCATAATATATCTCTTCTTCTTGATTAAAACCTTGGGCTACTAACCTTTCTTTGTTTCTAACAATTATGCCATTTTCATCCATTTTATTTCTAAAGAGCCATCTAATTCTAATAACACTTTGATTTGAAGGTCTTGGTACTAATTCTCATACTTCACTTCTTTTAAATTGATTCAACTCTTCTTGGATAACAATCATCCAATTTTCATCATCTAAAGCATCATTTATATTTTTAGGTTCAATTTGAGAGATAAAATCTAGATTATTGCAAATGTTTATAAGAGAGGATCTAGCTTCTACCCCACTAGATGGATTGCCTATGATTTGATCTTGTTGGTGATTGATGACAAACTTTTATTCTTTAGGAAGGTATTGGCTTAATTCACCTTGCACTTGTTGAAGAGGGGGTAGTGCCAATTGTGATCTTTCTTCCTTGGGATCCAGTTCAATCTCTTCTTGTTGTCTTCTATCTTCAATTTGCAATCTTCCCATGTAGGTCTCCAAACCTAAATCATCATCAACACTCTCTTTCTTGGAGAGAATTGTTAGATTCATAAAAATAACATGGATGGACTCTACAACCATGATTCTCTTGTTGAAAACTCTAAAAGCTTTACTTGAAGTTGAGTAACTAAGGAAAATTCCAATATTTGATTTTGCATCAAATTTTCCAAAATTGTCTTTGGTGTTTAATATAAAACATTTGCATCCAAAGACTTTGAAATAGCTAATGTTGGGTTTTTTGTTTTTCTAAAGCTTATAGAGAGTTTTCTTAAGTATGGGTCTTAATAAAACTCTATTTAAAACATAAGAAGAGGTGTTAACCACTTTGGCCCAAAAATATTTTGGTAGATTGTTTTCCTTTAACATGGTTATTACCATCTCTTGAATGGTTCTATTTTTCCTTTTAACTACCTCATTTTGTTGAAGAGTTCTAAGAGCCAAAAAATTATGGTCAATTCCATGCTCATTGCAATAATTTTCAAATTCTCTCCCATCATCACTTCTTATACATGTAATTGCAGAACTTTGAAAACTCATAAAAGGTTTCATTCTTTTGAATTAAAAACAAGACCCATGTGTATCTAGAGAAGTCATCCACAATAACATAAGCATAAGACTTTCCTCCAAGACTTGGTGTCCTAGAGGGACCAAAGAAATCCATATGTAATAACTCAAGTGGCCTAGTTGTGGAAATGAATTTTTTGGTTTTAAAAGAGTTTTTGATTTGTTTTCCCACTTGACAAGCTTCACAAACTTTACCTTTTTGAAAATTTATTTTGGGAAGGCCTCTAACAAGTTCATTTTTGTTGAGTTGGGAAATAAGGTCCATGTTAACATGTCCCAACCTCTTATGCCACAACCAACTTTGATCATGCATACTTGAAAAACATCTATCATGGCCATCATATTTTGAAATATTGACAGAGTATACATTCACATCTATGACCCATAAAGATGGTTTTCTTTTTCCATTTTGAATGTCCTTGATAATGCGATGAGATGCTTCAAAAATCACTTTAAAATCTTTGTCACAAAGTTGACTAATGCTTAAAAGATTATGTTTTAAACCATCTACTAATAAAACATTTTCAATGAGAGAGGATGTGTCATTACCAATGTTGCCTTACCAATTATTTTTCCTTTTGCATTGTCTCCAAAATTAACATATCCTCCATTTTTCTTTTAAGAAAAGCAAACTTGGATTCATCTACGGTCATGTTTTTAGACTATCCATTATCCAAGAACTACTTATCCTTCTTTGAACCCTACAACACATAACTCAAGTTTATTTAGGTACCCATATCTTTTTGGGTCCTTGACGGTTAGTGACCTTGAATTTTTCAACCCAAGTCTTTTTAGATTTTGAATTTAAATTCTTTTGAGAACCATTTCTTAAAGGGCATGTGCTACTAATGTGTCTTCCTCTTTCACAAAAGTTGCAAGTAGTGGAAGGACTTGCACTTGTGGATTCCTTTACAAAATAGTTCTTAAAATACTTTTGATTCTTTAAAGATTTGAATCTTAGCCCTTGTTTATCAAAAATACATTTTTGGCTAGCTAGGATCATTTCAAAAGATTTTTGTCCATAAGAAAATATTGAAAGAAAGGAGGTCAACAATTCATTTTTCTTTCTTAAAATCTCATTCTCTTTTTCAAGATAAGTTTTATAATCTTTAACATTTGAAAATTTTTCTTTTACTTCTCCAAGTTCATTTTCAAGTTGTTGAACTTTCTTTTTGAGAAAAGCATTTTTCAAACCATTTTTTTTCAAAATCTTCATACAATTGTTCAAAAGCAGCATGTATATCTTCATAGCTAATGTTAGAGTTTACCTCATCAAGTTCATTTATTTCCATGAAGCACCCGTTTGCCACTTCTTTCTCATTTTCTTCGAATGAGGATTCATCTTCACTTTCACTCCAATTGGCTATTATTGCCTTCTTCTTTCTCCTCTTGGATTCACTTTTTTAGAGAGGACAATCTAATTCGTGCCCAATTGGTGTCTCAGCTGATTCGTGTCCAGCTGGTGCTCCTTGATTGAGGGAGTAATCAACAAAATTTATAACCTATTACACCATATACTAGGGTAGCAAAGAAAAAGCTACTATAGCATAGTGGCTCTAGGATCGTTCACTGGGAAGGGTTTTCAAATTACAAATGATACCAATTCAAAGTGAATTGGTGCTTTTTCATTTCAAGGTTAGCTTAAGAAATAAAACACAAACTTTGGTTGGTAAAAGGTTTAGATTCAAACTAATGGCACAACAAGTAATGGAAATTACTTATGAAGACAAACATTCCTTGGAGATTTAGGTTCACAGGGGAGGTTCCTCATGCAAAAACATAGCTCCGGTTAGATGGTTCATTTCCTCGCATTAGAGAATTAACATATAGTCAATTCTCTAATCAGTGTTGTACAGATGCATCCCTTAATTAGATTTAAGCTCTAATTCTCTCTCACTGATGCAACTTGCAATGGTTCGTGCCTCTCACTTAGCATTTACCATTCAAGGTGATCTTTAACCTTGGACTTCCTTTCTCAAGCTCGTAAGAGATAACTAATGGATGTCTTCTTAGAGTCCAAAAGCTTACCAAGTGTTGGCAATTCTAGAAAATCCTACCTTCAAGTCACCTCCCAGAGGCTCGCAAGGGGTAAACTAGTGCATCTCCATGGACGGAGATCACTTACCTTACCAAGTGTTGGCCCAAGTGACTCCAAGGTGTTTTAAGTTAACTAAAAACATAGAAATCACTAAAGGATCACACTTTCTCTTCATTCATGGCTGAAACCACAAAGCTACTAATTCATGCACTTGGAACCTTTCCCGGCAACCTTAGCTCCAAGGAACTAAAGGTTTAGTTACTCATTCTCTGAAGAAACTTCCTCAGAGAGTGCATAACTAGTAAATGAAAAATACAATCAAAGTGAGAAGGTAAGGCAGAGCAAAGGCTCTGTATTTTACTTCCTTTTAAACTTTTACAAAAGGTTCCCTCTCTCGAGAACAGGCTCCCGAGAGCTATTTATATGAAAATTACAATAACAATTATTACATGGATATTTACTCTTTTTCCTAACTTAATAGCTAAGGAATCCTATAATTGGTGGCTTACAAGGAGAATTTTGGGATTTAGACAACAAAAATCTGAAGAAAAATATCTCAATGTGTCGGTCACAAATATCGGGAAGCACTAAGGACCAATTCGCAGGTGAAAACGAGGTCTGCGAGATTTCGCAGACGCACAAAAAGGGCTGCGAAATCACTTCGCAGCAAAAGGCTGATTTCGCAGCGCTGCGAAGTTGGCTTTCAGCTTCCAGTGTTTGGCTTCCAACGTGTCGCAAATATCGGGAAACTTCAGGAGGAATTCCACAGCACTGTGCAAAATGGCTGCGAAATCATTTCGCAGCAAAAGGGTGATTTCGCAGCCGTGCAAAATTCTTCCTTCAACTTGGAGTGATTGGCTTCCAATGGCTGTAACTCCTTCATTTCAACTCTGAATTGCACACCGTTTGAAGCATTGGATTTTTGACTTCCTGAGCTTCGAAACGAAATATAGAATGCATAAATTGAACTCCAGGAAGTGCTCCAAAAGTGGCTGACATGACTGACATCAAGAATGCTTCATGGCAAATTTCTCTTTGCTTCCCCTCCTTGCATTCCGGATTTGCTTATGGCAAAGGACTTCAAAGCTTTGGTTCTTCATGTTTCTGAGCTTTCCATTGCTTTGCCATGGATTCCAAATAACTGTCCTCAATCTCGAATTGCTTTGGTGATCAAAAAGCTATCAAAACACCAAAACTTAACACAAATTGATTAGAAGTGCTTGCAAAGGTCCTTAATATGTTAATTGGGTTAAAAGGCAATAACTACTACTCAAAAGTGTTTAAAAGAGTTAATTACAAGCTATGAAATAGCACTTTTTGAGTAGTAATCACAATCATATTTAATGTGTACCAATTTCTTGCACTTGAAGCACACCAAGTCCTTTTTTTCCTCCCTCTCTCCTTATCACCATGGGATGAAAATTCCTTTTTAGAGGAGTCTCTTCTAGAAGTGAACCTTCTTCCTCTAAACTTTTCACCCCTCATGAGCTTATTGAACTTTCTTGTGATGAGGGATAAGTCTTCATCTTCTTCACCTTCTTTTTCTTCTTCAACTTCTTCTTCTTCCTTAGTTGTAACTTTGAGAGCTATGCTATTCTTCTTTTTGTCTTCCACTTCTTGTTGCTTCTTTGCCAAATTGATATCATATGTCATCAATGACCCTATGAGCTCCTCTAAAGGTAGCTTGGTTAAGTGTTTGGCTTCTTGAATTGCAATGACCTTTGCATCCCACTTTGATGGAAGTGACCTCAAGATCTTCATCACCTTCTCTAGTTCCTTGTAGGTCTTTCCCAAGGCTTCAAGACTATTGACAATGTTGGTGAACTTGGTAATCATCTCAACAATAGTTTTATTATCTTTCATAAAAAAAATTCATAACGATGAACAAGTAAATTAATTTTTGACTCTTTAGCTTGATTTGTTCCTTCATGAGTTACTTCAAGTAATCTCCAAATTTCTTTAGTGGTTTGCATTGACAAATTCTATTATATTCCTTTCTATCCATATCACATTACATAGTATAAACGACCTCATCATTTAATTAGAAATTCCTTCTATCATTCTTATCCCATTATTGATTGGGTTTTAGAACCATGACTCCATTAACTAGTTTTGAAGGAAAAGTTGGGTCATCTTCAATGACATCCCATAAGTCTAATTCAGTTGATTGTAAAAACCAAATCAGTTTAGTTTTCCAATAGGGATAATCGGTTCCCGTAAAAAAATGGAGGTCTATTGGTTGCAAAACTTTCAATGTGAGATGAGCTATGGATTAGTCATTTCCTCTTAGACGATTAAGTCTTAAATAAGATGCCTAGCTTTGATACCAATTGATAAAATAAAGGTTAATCTTAAAAGGGAAAACACCTAAAAATATAAAGAGATAAGGTTAAAGAGAGCAAACTCAGATTTTATAGTGGTTCGACAACCCTTGCTTACATCCACTCTCCTTAAGCTCCTAACCGAGTGAGGGTTCCACTATATTTGAAGCTTCAACCAAGCTTCTAACACATTTGCACTTGGATTCTGGTTCCAATAGACTCTTACACACCTCTTCAAGTTTCTACTCACGTGAAGTTTCTAACACTCAAATAACAAATTTAAATACCTCAACGTAGCTCAACAAGGGTTAAAATACATCTCAAATGCTAGGATGAATAATAAGAGTGCACTAAGGAATATGCAAGTGGAGGTTTAATGCACTAAAGAAATAATGAGAGCTTTGGAGCCAAGAACAAGTAGATAAACAAATAAATATAGGTGTTTGACATAGAGCGCACTCATAAGATCGATCATGTCATTGCCCTGTCTTGTTTTCATCTAAGACCACACCTGGTCAGATAGGTCCCGACAGTTGGGTCTCGATTTCGACATAGGCCAAATCTATATGATCGGTCATTTCATTGCCTTGTCAATTTTTCATCACAGACTAGACTCGGTTTGATCGGTCATGGCCGCTCAGTTTCATTTTTGGCATAGATTGCATCTATACAATCAATTATGTAGTTGTCCTATTTGTTTTTCATCACAGTCAGCACCCGATCTGATCAGTCATGACAGGTCAGTATCATTTTTGGCGTAGGTCATACTTATATGGTCGATAACGTCATTGTCCTATTTGGTTTTCATCACAAATGGCACTCAATTCGATCGATCACAGTAGCTTAATTTAGTTTTCAACGTAAACCACATTTGTACAGTCAGTCATGTAGTTGTCCTATCTAGTTATCATCCAATTTATTACACAATCCGATAGATAATAATAGTTGAGTATCGTTTTCGGCATAGACCACGCCTATAATATCGGTCACATCACTATCTTATCTGGTTTCATCATAGACTGCACCCGGTAAGATAGGTCCCAACAATTGAGTGTCAGTTTCAGCATATACCAAACCTATATGATTGGTCATGTCATTGTCCTGTCTTATTTTTCATCATAAACCGCACTCGATCTGACTGGTCATGACAGCTCAATTTCTTTTTCGATGTAGACTGCACCTGTACAATCAGTTATATCATTGTCCTATTTGGTTTTAATCACAAATCGCACGCAGTCCGATCAATCATGAATGCTCAGTTTCATTTTCAATGTAGACAGCACCTTTACGATCGGTTAGGTCGTTGTCCTGTTTGGTTTTCGTCACAAACCGCTCCCAGTTTAATCTGTCATGACAGTTCAATTTCATTTTCGACATAGACCATACCTGGACAATCGGTCACGTCATTTTTCTGTCTAGTTTTAATCACATACTACACCTAGTCTGATCGATCACTAAAGCTCAGTTTCATTTCTAGACTAGACCTCACTTTTATGATTGGTTATGTCGTGGTCTTGTTTGGTTTTCGTCACAAATTGCACATGGTTCGATCAGTCATGACAACTCAATTTAATTTTCGGCGTAGTCTGCACCTATGCGGTTGGTCACATCGTTGTCCTATCTGGTTTTAATCATGGGCCGCACCTAGTTTGATTGATCACAAAAGCTTACACCTCTATAATCGGTTAGGTCATTGTCCTATCTAGTTTTCGTCACAAACTGCACCTAGTCTGATTGGTCAAGACAACTCGATTTCATTTTCGACATAGAGTGCACTTGTATGATTAGTCACATCATTTTCCAGTTTGATTTTTGTCACAGACCGTACCCAGTCTGATCAATCATAGAACCTCAGATTCACTTTCAACATAGGGCATACCTATATGATCAGTTACATCGTTATCCTGTTTTGTTTTAATCATAGACCGCACCTAGTCCAATCAATCATGACAACTCAATTTTGTTTTTGGCATGGACTACACTTGTACAATTAGTCACGTCATTGTCCTGTTTAGTTTTCATCATAGACCATACCTAATCTGATCAATCACAACAACTCTATTTTGTTTTCGGCATAAACTAGACCTATACTATCGGTCACATTGTTGTCTTATCGTGTTTTCGTAACTAACTGCACATCATCCGATCGGTCACAATAGCTCAGTTTCATTTTTGGCGTAGACCACACCTATACGATTGGTCACATCATTGTCCTGTCTAGTTTTAATCACATACCACACCCAGTCTGATCGATCATGAAATCTCAGTTTCATTTTCAGCGTAGACTGTACCTCTACGATCGGTCACATCATTGTCTTATAGGATCGATCACATTATTGTCTTATCTAGTATTCGTAACAAATGGCATTTGGTTTGATCGATCATGGCAACTCAGTTTCATTTTCGATGTAGACCGCACATGTATAATCGATCATGCCATTGTCTTATCTGGTTTGATCATAGACTGCACCCAGTACGATAGATCATGAAAGCTTAGTTTCGTTTTCAAAGTAGATCTCACCTCTAAGATCGATTAGGACGTTGTTCTGCCTGGTTTTTGTCACAGACCGCACCCGGTCCGATCGATCAGGACAACTCAATTTCATTTTTGCGTAGACCGCACGCACCTGTATGATTAGTCACATTATTTTCCAGTTTGGTTTTCATCACAGACCATACCTAATTCGATCCTTCATGGAAACTTCATTTCATTTTCGGTGTAAAGCAAACCTATATGATCAGTCAGGTCGTTGTTTGGTCTGGTTTAATCACAGACTGCACCTAGTCTGATCAATCATGACAACTTAGTTTCATTTTCAGCATAGACCATGTTAGGATAGAGCCCTTAAAAGCATAACATGATGTAATAAATTTGGAATTCATTATTTATTTAATGATGTTCCAGTTTAACTTTTATTTATCCTTACTCCATGTATTTTACTTTATGAGCATTCTTGTCTACATCTTTTGCATTGTATTTGACTTACATGTATTAGGAGTTGCATAGAATATTTAAGTCATGGGTTCCTTTCAAATAGATGACTTGTTTACAACCGATTCAAGGGTCTAGGCAACCCATTAGAGGTTGTAGTGTACCACCTCCTAATTGGAGGGATGGCTAGTTTTGGCTATAAGGATGGGTTTCCCATGGTGAGTGCACTAGTGTGTATAGTTACACATTGGACAGGACCTACATCCAGAGAGATAAAGATCCATAGCCTCCACCCTCTTTTCCTCTCCACTAGAAGTGTGCCAAGATCAAGGTTTGAGTCATCGGGTGAAAGACTTTGGGTTTACGAGACTTCTACAATTTCTATCTTCATCTTCACCGTGTGGATTTGATTTAGCAACATTCGAATTTAAGGTATGGTTTTCATTCGCACTTTTGGAATCCTTTCAAATTATAAAAATATTTTTTTTCTGTTGTGCATAAGATTAAGAAAAAGCTTAGGATAGTTATGCATGTTCCTAACTAGATATGGACTTGGGAAACGGAGAAATCTGGGTTTCTCCTTCAATTGGGCACTTATACAATCAGTCACGTCGTTGTCTTATTTAGTTTTCGTTACAAACCATACTCGATCTGATCAGTCATGACAACTCATTTTTGTTTTTGATGTAGACCAAACCTATACTATCAGTTACATCATTGTCCTGTTTGATTTTCGTCACAAACTACACCTTGTCCGATCAATCACGATAACTCAGTTTCATTTTTAGTGTAGACCGCACCTATATAATTGATCACATCATTGTCTTGTCTGGTTTTAATCACAGATTGCACCTAGTCCAATCAATCATGAAAGCTCAGATTCATTTTCAATGTAGACCGCACATCTATGATCAGTTACATCGTTGTCCTATAGGATCGGACACATAATTGTCCTATTTGGTTTTCATAATAGATGGCACCCGATCTGATCAATCATGATAACTCAGTTTCATTTTCGACGTAGACTGCATTTGTACAATCAATCACATCCTTGTCTTGTATGGCTTTTGTCACATATAGTACCCAGTGTAATCAATCACAACAACTTAGCTTTATTTTCGACATTGACCAAACCTATATTATCGGTCATAACAACTCAGTTTCATTTTCGATGTCGACCAAATCTGTACGATCGATCACATCGTTGCCCTGCCTAGTTTTCAAAACAAATCGCACCTAGTTCAATCAATCACTAAAGCTTAGTTTCATTTTTAGTGTTGACTGCACCTCTACAATCGGCTAAGTCTTTGTCTTGTCTGGTTTTCGTCACAAATCGATTCTAGTCTGATTGGTCATGATAACTCAGTTTCATTTTCAGCATAGAGCAAACCTATATGATCGATTACATTGTTGTCTCATCTGGTTTTAATCACATACTGCACCCAGTCCAATTGATCATGATAACTCAATTTCATTTTTGGCATAGACTAGACCTATACGATCGATCACACCGTTGTCCTATCTGGTTTTGGTCACAGACCATACCCGGTCCGATCAATCACGACAACTCAGTTTCGTTTTCAGTGTAAACCAGACCTATACTATCGATCGCATCATTGTCCTGTCTAGTTTTTAGTCATAAATTGCACCTCATCCAATGGTTCATGAAAGCTTAGTTTCATTTTTGATGTATAACACACCTATATGATCAGTTACATCATTGTCCTGTCTGATTTTAATGACAAATCGTATGATCATGAAAGCTCAATTTCGTTTTCAATGTAAACCGCACCTCTACGATTGGTCACATCATTGTCTTATAGGATTGGTCACATCATTGTCCTATTTGGTTTGTAACAGATGGCACCCGATTTGATCAATCACGATAACTTAATTTCATTTTCAATGCAGACCGCACTTATATGATCGATCACATTGTTGTCCTATCTAGTTTGTATCATAGACTGCACCCAGTCATAGAGGTCCTTATAATTTAGTTTCGGTTTCGGCATAGATAAGACCTATACAATCAATCACATCGTTGTCATGTATTATTTTCATCAAAGACCTACCTAGTCCAATCAATTATGACATCTCAGTTTCATTTTTGGCATAGATTGCATTTGTACGATCAATCATGTCTTTGTCCTATCTGGTTTTCATCACAGTCAGCACTCAATCCAATGAGTCACAAAAATTCAGTATCATTTTCAATATAGACCGCACCTATACGATTGGCTACGTCATTGTCTTGTTCAAATTTCATCACAGATTGCACTTGGTCATAAAGATCTCAACAATTCAATTTTGGTTTCAACACCAGACTTATGCGATCAGTCACATCGTTATCCTATCTGGTTTTTTTCACATACTCTACCCGATTTGATGACAAGGTAGCTTAGTTTCTTTTCGACGTAGACCGCCTCTACAGGACCAGTCACATTGTTGTCTTGTCTAGGATTCATCACATACTATATCTAGTTCGATTAGTTAAGACTGTTTAGTATCATTTTACAAGTAGAACACACCTATATGATCAGTCATGTCATTGTCTTGTCTGGTTTTCATCACAAACCGTACCTGGTTAGATAGGTTCCGACAATTTACTTTCAATTTCGGCATAGACCAGACCTATACGATCAGTCATGTCGTTATCTTATCTTGTTTTTGTGATAGATTGTACCCGATTCAATCAATCACGACAACTCAGTTTCAATTTTGGCGTAGACCACATCTGTATGATCAGTCACATAGTTATCCTATATGGTTTTCGTCATAGTCAACACTCGATTCGATTGATCATAAAATTTTGGTATCCTTTTTAGTGTAAATGGCACCTGTACGATTAGTCATGTCATTATCCCATTTGGTTTTCATCATAGACTACACCCGGTCCATTTGATCACGACAGTTCAGTAACATTTTTAGAGTAGAACACACCTGTATGATCACGCTATTCTCCTATCTGGTTTTCATCATAAACTACACCTAGTTAGATAGGTCTTGACAATTTAGTTTCGGTTTAGTGTAGACCAGACCTATATGATTAGTCACATCGTTATCTTGCTCAGTTTTCATCACATACCATACCCAATTTGATCGGTCACAAAAGCTTAGTTTCGTTTTTGGCGTAAACCACATCTTTAAGATCAATCACGTATTTGTCTTACTGGTTTTTGTCAAAGTCGAGACCCGATATGATTGGTCATGAAAGTTCAATATTGTTTTCAGCGTAGACGGGACTTATACAATCGATCACGTCATTGTCCTATCTGCTTTTTGTTATAAGCGGTACCCGATCGGATCCGTCATGACAATTTAATATCATTTTCAGTGTAGACCGCACCTCTCTGTTCGATCAGTATTTAATGAAAACTAGACAGGACAATGACGTGAACGTCATTATATTGTCTGGTTTTCCTTATAGACCGAACTAGTTCGGTCGGTCACAATGACTTAATTTTGTTTTCGGCGAAGGCCTCACTTGTACGATTGATCATAACATTGTCCTACTCGATTTTCCTCATAGACCGCACCATGTTAGATAAGTCCCAATAGTTCAGTTTCGATTTCGGCGTGGACTAGACTTATATGATTGATCACATTGTTGTCCTTTCGAGTTTTAGTGACAGATCATGCCCGGTCTTATTAGTCATGGCATATCAGTTTCATTTTCGGTATAGACCACTGATTCGTTCCCAATTGGTGTCTCAGTTGATTCATGTCCTCTCAATGGTCCCTGACAGTGGTGTCATTTGATACGTGTCCAGCTGGTGCTCCTTGATTGTGGTCCTCAGAAGGGAGTAATCAACAAAATTTATAACCTATTACACCATGTACTAGGATAGCCTTAGCTAGCATAGCAGAGTGGCTCTAGGGTCGTTCACTGGGATGGGTTTTCACTCCACAATTGATATTACTTCAAAGATGAATTGGTGCTTTTTCATTTCAAGGTTAACTTTAAAAGAAAACATAATCTTTGGTGGAAAAGGTTGGTTTTAAGCTAACCAAAAATAATAACTGATTTTAATTACAAAGAAAAGTGTTTCTTGGAGTTTAGATTACTAGGCTCAGGTTCCTCATACAAAAAAAAGAAGTTCCGGTCACTTTTTTCTTTTCCTCGCATTAGAGAATTAACATATAGTTAATTCTCTAACCGGTGTGGTACAGATGCTTCCCCTTAATGGGTTCAAACACTAAATCCCTCTCACTGATGCATCTTGCAATGGCTCGTGCCTCTCACCTAGCATTTTCCATTCAAGGTGATCTTTAACCTTGGATTACTCGTCAAAAGCTCGCAAGAGATAACTAATGGATGTCTCTGTGGAGTCCAAAAGCTTACCAAGTGTTGGCTATTCTAGAAAATCCTACCTTCAAACCACCTCCCAAAGGCTCACAAGAGATAAACTAGTGCATCTCCATGGACAGAGATCACTTGCCTTACCAAGTGTTGGCCCAGGTGATTAAAAGGCGTTTTAAGTTAACTAAAAAGATAAAAACCATTAACGGGTCACACTTTCTCTTCATTAAAAACTAAAACAACAAAACTTCCAATTTATGCATGAGGAAACTTACCCGGATTTCTTCACTCCAAGAGACAAAGAGCCTAGCCTCTCATCCTCTGAGGAAAAATCCTCAGAGTTTGATTGGCTAGAAATAAAAATAATGAGAAAAAAAAATATGAAGGAAAAATAGAGTGATTCGCATGTGTAACTCCAAATGGGTCATTTAATCAAAAACATTTATAAAACCTATGACCTCATACTAATGTAGTAAAGCTACTATAGTATAGTGGCTCTAGGGTCGAACTCTAGGATGGGTTTTCATTCTACCAGTGATGTATTCAAAATTAGAAATTGTATTTAATGATTTCCTTAATCAAAAACTTAAAATTTAAAAGAAAATAAAATTTGATTTGAAAGTGTTTAAAACTAAACTAACATAAACTAATTAAAAATGGAAGAAGGAAAGTCTCCCGGAGCTCAGGATTACTAGGATCAAGTTTAGAATGCAAAGTGGAAAATTCCGGATTTTTCTCCTCGCATTGGGGATTTAACCTATAGTTATTTCCCGAACCGGTATAGGTTTAACAATGAAAATTTAATCCATAATAATCAATATAAATGGTAGTCAAAGTCCATTAATGGCTTTAGACACTATAGGTCTTCACCTTGAACTGCTTTCCAATGACTCGTACATGATAACTAATGGACTAATATGGATCTAGCAATAAGCATCCATAAAGACCTGAAGCTTACCATGTATTGGTCATTCAAAGTGATTCTAAGGGATTTAAAGCAAAACTTTGGATTTAAAAGCCATTTATGAATTCCAACTACCTGAATTTAATGCACGAGCGTTTTCCACCTTGCATCTGGACTTTTCACCTAGCTTCCATCACTCCAAGAAACCAAAAGTTTAGCCTCTCATCCTCTGAGAAAACATCCTCAGAGGTTGTTTGGCTTCCAAGAAAAAGAAAATAGTAGAGAGAAAATGGAAAACGAGAGAGCTCTGTAAAAATTATTCTAAGTGTCAAACGTAATACGTATATTTCATCAGAGGTAATTTCCACCCCTTATATAGTCTTTACAAAAGCAAAAGCTTGTGATTGGTTAGTTACAAGGATAGGAAAGGAAATTACATCAAAAATTACATAGGAAAATATCTAAAGTGGAGTTGGCAAAAATAGAGCACGCAAGGGGTGTGCGAAATTTTCGCACACCTGAAGGAGGTGTGCGAACTTCGCACACCATTCGCACAGCTAAAGGGGGGTGTGCGAAATTCTCGCACACCTGGAGGAGTTGTCTTCCGAAGGCCATATCTTCCTCGTTTCAGCTCCAAATCATGCACGGTTTGAAGCGTTGGATTCTTGACTTCAAAAGCTTTAAAATGGTATATAGCATGTAAAAATTGGACTTCGGGAAGTGCTCTAAAAGTGCGAAAGAAGACTGCAGCTGCTACATTTTGATTTTTCTTCACTTTGCTTCTCTTTGGTTTTCTCCTTTGCTTGACTTGTTTTAACGATCCAAAAAGCTGTCAAAACATTAAAACTAGCCACAAATATGATTAAAAGGCATTGCTAGGTCCTTAACATGCCAATTGGACTAAAGATGGAGAACTACTACACAAAAGTGCTTAAAACATAATGCATTAAAGGTGTAAAATAGCACTTTTTGGGTAGTAATCATAGAGCAAGTGCCTTATAAAATATATTTCTTCCTTGCAGATTACATGATGATGTCGTGTAAAGAAAATTACAAACTATATATAAGAGGTTATTCACCCTTTGTTCTTACTTAAAGACTAAGGAATCCTATGATAGGTGGGTTACAAGGAGAGTTTGAGGATTTAGACATCAAATATCTAAAGAAAAAAATCTCAAAATGTTGGTTGCAAATATCGGGAAGCTTCGGGAGAAATTCCAGAGCAAGAGGGCTGCGAAATTTCACAGCAAAAGAACACCATTTTCACAGCCCAAGGCTGATTTCGCAGCCGTGCAAAATCTGCCTTCAGCTTGGAGCTCCTTCATTTCAACTCTGAATCATGCACCGTTTGAAGCATTGGATTGTTGACTTCCTGAGCTTCGAAACGACATATAATATGCATAAATTTAACTCCAGGAAGTACTCCAAAAGTGGCTGACATGACTGTCATCTAGAATGCTTCATGTTAGATTTCTCTTTGCTTCCCCTCCTTGCATTCCGGATTTAATTATGGCAAAGGACTTTAAGCTTCAATACTTTGGTTCTTCATGTTTCTGAGCTTTCCATTGCTTTGCCATGGATTCCAAAGAACTCTCCTCAATCTTGGATTGCTTTGGTGATCAATTTACTAACAAAAACACCAAAACTTACACAAAGTGATTAGAAATGATTGCAAAGGTCCTTAATATGTTAATTGGGTTAAAAGGTAATAACTACTACTCAAAAGTGTTTAAAAGAGTTAATTACAAGCTATCAAATAGCACTTTTTGAGTAGTAATCACTCCCCCCAACCGACATATTGCTAGTCCCTTAGCAATGAAGGAGAGAAAAATAAAAATAAAAAGTACTATAATTTACAACATCATGCTGATCAAAAAAAAAATTTCAAGTGGCATGATGCTCTAATTCTCACATCGATCATTAAAGAAATAAAACTCAAACTTCAATAAGAGTTATCAAATAACTTGTCTAATCACAATTCTTAAAAAGAAGGCATTATGCAAATTTAAGCTTTAAAAGAGTTTCCACTCCCAAAGGGCCAAACCTTACTCTTCCACAAAAATCTAAGTGTTATTTATTAGCTTCTGAATATAGTATGTTGAACTAATCTCTCCCCCCAACCTAGTTCTTTTTCAAAGCTTAGCAAGCTGATCAACCTCCAATAGGCTAAGAACGCACCTCTTGGTTCACAATTTTTTTTCATTGTAGGAGTACAAGGCTTAAAGGTATTCTTTTCTAAATTGTCCATGTAACGGGGGTCCATCGATGACTCCCAACCAATTAAGGTTTAGGGCATCAAGCTTTAAGGATCTTTCAACCACTAACTCCTCGGATTTTACCCCGGACTTTTGAGAATGAATTTTAATACCCAAACACCTACAGTATGTTAAACTCCACCTATTCACCCTTGTAACGAGCATTGAGGTCGGTGACTCCCAACCAATGAAGGCTTAGGGCACCAGGTTTTAAAGGTTTTCACCATATACCCCTCAGACCTTGCTCGGGTTTCAAGGCAAGCAAACATTTTTCTTTCTTTTTTTTTTTTTTTCAAAAGGCTCATTGGCCTTTTATAAGGTGTCTCAACACTATTAAATGAGGTCAAAGGTACCAAGTCTAAAATTTTCCTAAGTCAAGAGGGAAATAGTTTTTCATCTTATAATCGGAACCTATTGTGCACAGTGTGTGGATAGCTTAAAGTGGAAGAACTAAGGTTGAATTCAATAGAAGTTTCAACAATTCATCAACTTTAGTAAGCATAATACAAAATCTAAGTCAAGTAAAAAGACAAAAATTCAATTTCTCCCTTTTCATTTTGAAAATTTTTCCTTAATAACCATGGAGAGTAGAATAAAAACTTTAAAAATTTTAAAAAATTAAGCAAAAAGAAACTAAATTACCAAAATAACTTAGCATTATTAACAATACTTACTTCCTCAACTCTCCTCCCAACCAAGTTGAACATTGTCCTCAATGTGACAAAAGCGATTGAAAAATAGGGAAGAAGTGGTACCTCTTGAGTGACATGGAGTCTTGGTCGTATAGGAGAAACCACATGTTTAAAAAAAAACAAAAGAGTTAATGAGTAGATGAAATAGAAAAAATGCCAAGTTTAAAAAAAAAATGATGTCCATATATGATGTATCATCAGTAATACATCCAATCCCAAAATATAAGACATCAAAACATGGAATATAATAAGTAGAGACAAAAAGTAAAGAGATGATCAAGTACTGGTAGGGTCCTGTCGAGTTGATGCATCTGTGGTGGCCTCTTGAGTGGGTTGGATCAGGACTTTGGCCTCTATTTTGGTAGTCTCCTTAGATGGAATAGTCTCCTAAGCTGGAGTTATGGGATTTGATGGTTTAAGGAGGTAAGACATGGAGTGAGAGGTTTCATGTGTGTGATCTCAATGAGAGGGCTCTCCTCTTTAGATGCATGGTTGCGGGGCTCTATTGGCATTTTTGCAACTTCCCTTGGCTTTGCAAAGTGTTTTTGCAAACCTCTCTTCATTTTGCAAGTCATTTTTATTGCCTAGAGGTCATTTCATAGCTTGGAGATCATTTTGAAGCCATTTAGAATCCAAAGGGAAAAAAGAAATATTTTCGCAACCCATTTTGCATCCAAAGGGAAAAAAGAAACATTTTCGCAACCTATTTCAAAGTTTGGAAATCATTTCACAGCCATTTTGAAGCTTAGAGCATTTTCGCAGCGGGGGGTGGATTTCGCGGAGGAGGGGAATTTTTGCAGCCCATTTCGCAGCTGCAAAATGGGCGTACGGGTGCTGCGAAGTGGCACTCGTGTGCCAAAGGGTGGTTTCGCAGCTGCGAAACACCCTTCGAAATAGGGGAGCGGCTGCGAAATTTCCGTTGGTGCTTTGCACGATCGTCTTCAAATGGCCATAAATTCTTTGTTTCAACTCCAATCCGCGCTGGACTCCTGACTTCCCAAGCTTCGAAACGAGATATATTATGCATAATTTGAGCTCCAGGAAGTGCTTCAAAAATGTGTCCAATAGTTGCGAAATGGGGTACGGCTGTGACATTTCAGCTCATTGTTTACACAGTCGTCTTCAAACGGCCATAACTTCTTCGTTTCAACTCCAATTTGCACACAGTTTGAAGAATTAGACTCATAACTTCCCGAGCTTCAAAATGAGATATAGTATGCATAATTTGAGCTCCAGGAAATGCTCCAAAATGTGTCCAATGAGGGTGCAACTGCAACATTTCTGTTCATAGTTTGCGCGCTCGTCTTCAAATAGCTATAACTTCTTTGTTTCAACTTCAATCGAGCACCGTTTGAAGCTCTGGACTCCTGACTTCCCAAGATTTGAAACAACATATGGTATGAATGAAATGGACTTCAGGAAGTACTTCGAAATGTGTCCAACAGGGGTGTGACTGCAACATTTCTGTTCATGGTGTGCGCGCTGAAGGATTTTAAGGTGTGGAGATTTCGCAACCATTTCACAACTGCGAAATGAGTGTACGGGGCTGCAAAATGGCACTCGTGCGCTAAAGGGTGGTTTCGCAGCTGCGAAACACCCTTCAAAATGGCGCCTCAGCTGCGAAATGGAGGATTTCAAGGCGTGGAGGTTCCGCAGCCATTTCGCAGCTACGAAACGGGTGTACTTGGTTGCGAAATGGCACTCGTGTGCCAAGGGACCTCTTCGCAGCTGCGAAAATTTTCGCAGAGGGAGCTAGGAGGCTGCGAAACCATTTCACAGTGGGAAGTGATTTTCGCAGCGGGTCCCTTTTGGCTGCGAAATTTCGTAGGCCACGCTCTCTCCTTGCTTTTGAGCTCCTCTTGATTCCCAACTTCCTTCTTTCACCTCTTTTGACATTCCTCCTGATTTTGATCATCCAAAAACCTATGTTACATCAAAACAAAGTAAAATTAAAGCATTAAAATCGAAATTAAAGCATTGAAATCAAAATTAAAGCATTGAAATCAAAATTAAAACAAGTAATAAATAAAACAAAAAGATATGGACTAGCTAGTCTTTAAAAAGACTAAGTCCATCAAAAAATTTGATCCTGATTCAGCTTGCCCGGATCCCATATGAAGTTTGCATCCCTCACTTGAGACTTGCTTTGTGTGATTTTGCCATACAAAGCTTGGAGGAAAGGTGGAGGCATGTGTTTCTTCATCATTTCTTCCTTGATGACTATCCTCTGTGGTTCTTCATCTACCTTAAAATCATAGTCATCTTTCTCTATGCTTTTCCCCTTTTTCTTTCCTTTGATTTCCTCCCTCTTTTCTTTCTCTGTTTCACTCTCTTCCTTATGCTCTAGCTTGCATGTGGGCAGATCAACCTCTTTACCACTCCTCAAAGTGATAACCGTTTTAACTTCCTTCACCATTGAAGATTCTCCCTTTTGAGCCTCCACTTGATGGATACCCTTGGAATTTTGATAAGATTGAGAAGGAAAGTTTCCTTTTTCTTGCACTTTGTTGAGGTTGGCAAACCTTGAGATTGAATATTGGAGATTATCTATCTTTTGAGATAGATCATTTTGCACTCCATCCATCTTTTTGTTCAATGAACTCTCTACACTGTCAATTCTTCGATTGAGCTGAGCATTGCTGGATTTCTGAGCTCCAACAAAGTCTCCCACGACCTTGCTAAGATTCACCATAGCTTGTTCAAGGTTCGAGGCTTGAGGAAGTGCTTGAACATGTTGCTTGTACTGAGGTGGTTGTGGTTTCCAAGAGAAATTTGGATGGTTCCTTCAATTGCAATTGTAGGTATTGCAATCACCAAACATTTCCCTCACTGTTGGAATGGTAGGACACTCATCCACCAAGTGCTCATAAGATAAACAAATGGCACAGGGCATAGGTTGCAATGGTGTCTGAGAGATGGCTTGCACTTTTTGCATCTTCATCATTTCTAGCTCTTCCAATCTCCTTGCCATAGCTACAATCTTTGCCTTCATGTCTATGTCGTCATTTAAAATATACATCTCACCCTTAGCATTAGGTTGAGACGTTATTCTTCCCATATCTCTAGCATTTGGTTCATCCCATCCTCTTGAAACTTCAGCCACATAACTCATGAAGTTCATGGCTTCCTCTGCTATCTTGTATTCAATATGGCATGCACAACTAACAATTTGTGAATTAAAAACAGAGAAAAGAAAAGAAAACAAAAGAAAAACAATTCAAAGAAAAAAATTAAGGTAGACTAAAAACTAAATAAAAGGTATACTAAAATATGAACAAAGAAAAAGAATCAAATAAAAAGAGTTAGTAAAAGAAAAAGAAAGTTCACCAAACTTGTGATGAAGATCACAAGTACTCTGAAAATGTGATATCACTGTAAAGTGGCACCATCCCCGGCAACGACGCCATTTGATTTGTTCCCATTTGGTGTCTCAACTGATTCATGTCCTCTCAATGGTCCTTGACAATGGTGTCATTTGATACGTGTCCAGCTAGTGCTCCTTGATTGTGGTCCTCAGAAGGGAGTAATCAAAAAAATTTATAACCTATTACACCATGTACTAGGATAACCTTAGCTAGCATAGCATATTGGCTCTAGGGTCGTTCACTGGGATGGGTTTTCACTCCACAATTGATATTACTTCAAAGATGAATTGGTGCTTTTTCATTTCAAGGTTAGCTTTAAAAGAAAACATAATCTTTGGTGGAAAAGGTTGGTTTTAAGCTAACCAAAAATAATAACTGATTTTAATTACAAAGAAATGTGTTTCTTGGAGTTTAGATCACTAGGCTCAAGTTCATCATACAAAAAAAAAAGAGTTCCGGTCACTTGTTTCTTTTCCTCGCATTAGAGAATTAACATATAGTTAATTCTCTAACCGGTGTGGTACAGATGCTTCCCCTTAATGGGTTCAAACACTAAATCCCTCTCACTTATGCATCTTGCAATGGCTCGTGCCTCTCACCTAGCATTTGCCATTCAAGGTGATCTTTAACCTTGGATTACCCGTCAAAAGTTCGCAAGAGATAACTAATGGATGTCTCTGTGGAGTCCAAAAGCTTACCAAGTGTTGGCTATTCTAGAAAATCCTACCTTCAAACCACCTCCCAAAGGCTTACAAGAGATAAACTAGTGCATCTCCATGGACGGAGATCACTTGCCTTACCAAGTGTTGGCCCAGGTGATTAAAAGGCATTTTAAGTTAACTAAAAAGATAAAAACCATTAACGGGTCACACTTTCTCTTCATTAAAAACTAAAACAACAAAACTTCCAATTTATGCATGAGGAAACTTACCCGGATTTCTTCACTCCAAGAGACGAAGAGCCTAGCCTCTCATCCTCTGAGGAAAAATCCTTAGAGTTTGATTGGCTAGAAATAAAAATAATGAGAAAACAAAAATATGAAGGAAAAACAAAGCAAGTGCTCTGTAAAATATATTTCTTCCTCGCCGATTACATGATGATGTCGTGTAAGGAAAATTACAAACTATATATAAGAGGTTATTCATCCTTTGTTCTTACTTAAAGAGTAAGGAATCCTATGATAGGTGGGTTACAAGGAGAGTTTGGGGATTTGACATCAAATATCTAAAGCAAAAAATCTCAAAATGTTGGTGGCAAATATCGGGAAGCTTCAGGAGAAATTCCACAGCAAGAGGGCTGCGAAATTTCGCAGCAAAAGGACATCATTTTCGCAGCCTAAGGCTGATTTCGCAGCCGTGCAAAATCTGCCTTCAGCTTGGAGTGATCGGCTTCCAATGGCTGTAACTCCTTCATTTCAACTCCGAATCATGTACCATTTAAAGCATTGGATTGTTGACTTCCTGAGCTTCGAAACGACATATAGTATTCATAAATTGAACTCCAGGAAGTACTCCAAAAGTGGCTGACATGACTGTCATCTAGAATGCTTCATGTTAGATTTCTCTTTGCTTCCCCTCCTTGCATTCCAGATTTGCTTATGGCAAAGAACTTTAAAGCTTCAATACTTTGGTTCTTCATGTTTCTGAGCTTTCCATTGCTTTTCCATGGATTCTAAAGAACTCTCCTCAATCTTGGATTGCTTTGGTGATCAATTTACTAACAAAAACACCAAAACTTACACAAAGTGATTAGAAATGATTGCAAAGGTCCTTAATATGTTAATCGGGTTAAAAGGTAATAACTACTACTCAAAAGTGTTTAAAAGAGTTAATTACAAGCTATCAAATAGCACTTTTTGAGTAGTAATCAACCACATCTATATGATTAGTCACGTATATTTGGTTTTGTTCAGAGTCAACACCTGATCTGATCGGTCATGACAGTTCAGTATCGTTTTCAGCATAGACTGCACTTTTAATAAGGGTCACGTCGTTGTCCTCTCTAGTTTTCATCACAGACTACACCCCTGTCCAATCGATCACAATAGTTCAACATTGTTTTTGGTATAGACCACACCTATATGATCGGTCATGTCATTGTTCTGTCTAACTTTCATCACAGATTGCACACAGTCAGATAAGTCCCAAAATTTTGTTTCAGTTTCTACCTAGACCATACCTATACGATTAGTCACATTGTTGTCCTATTTGGGTTTTATCACAGACAGTACCCGATCCGATTAGTCATGATAGATTTGTTTCATTTTTGGCATAGACCATATCTGTATGATCAGTCACATCATTATGCTATTTGGTTTTCATCACAGTTGGCACCATATCCGATCAGTCACGATAGATCAGTATTATTTTTTATGTAGACAACACCTATACGATCAGTCACGTCGTTGTCCTGTTTGGTTTTTATCATAGATGGCACCTGGGTCGATCAGTCATGACAACTTGGTTTCATTTTCTGCATTGACAGCACCTATTCAATAAGTTATGTCATTGTTCTATCTTGTTTTTTGACAAACCGCACTCGATTTGATAGGTTACGACAACTCAGTTTTGTTTTCGACGTAGACAGTACTTGTACCATCGATCACATCATTGTCTTATCTCATTTTCATCACAGGCCACACCCAATCACAAAGGTCTTGCCATTTCAATTTCGGCATAAATAAGACTTGTACGATCAATCGCGTCATTGTCCTGTATAGTTTTTGTCATATATCATACCCAGTTCGATCGGTCATAACATCTCAGTTTTGTTTTCAGCATAGACCGCATTTGTACGATTAGTCACATTGTTATCCTATATGGTTTTTCTCACAGTCAACACCCGATCTTATCAGTCATAAAAGTTCAGTATCGTGTTTGGTGTAGACCATACCTATACGATCGGTCACATCGTTGTCCTATCTAGTTTTAATGATAGAACATACTCGATTCAATAGTTCATAACATATTAGTTTTGTTTTTAGTGTAGACCGCATCTATACAATCAATCACCTATTTTTCCTATCTAGGTTTGGTCAGAGTTGATACCTGATTCGATTAGCCATGAAGTTTAGTATCGCTTTTAATGTAGACCGCACTTGTACGATCAGTCACGTCGTTGTCCTCTTTTGTTTTGTCACAGACTGCACCCGGTCCGAGCGATCACAATAGTTTAGCATGGTTTTCAGTGTAGACCACACCTGTACGATTAGTCACGTAGTTGTCCTATTTGGTTTTCATCACATATTATACCTGATCTAATCAGTCATGACAACTCAATTTTGTTTTGATGTAAACTGCATTTATATGATTAATCACATACTTGTCTTATATGGTTTTCATGACATTCGACACCCGATCTGATTGATCATGACAATTTAGTATCATTTTCGATGTAGATTGCACATGTACGAATAGTCACATTGTTGTCCTATCTAGTATTCATCACAAACTACAATTGATCCGATCGGTCAAGATAGTTAAATATTGTTGTTAGAGTAGAGCGTACTAGCATAATCGGTCACATCATTGTCTTGTCTGGTTTTCATCACAAACTGTACCTGATCAAATAAGTCTCAATAATTTAGTTTCGATTTCGGAGTAGAACAAACCTATGCAATCGGTCACGTCGTTGTCCTATTTTGTTTTTGTCACAAATTCTACCCGGTTCTATTAGTCACGACAACTCAGTTTTGTTTTCTATGTAGACCACATCTGTACGATAAGTCATGCCATTGTCTTATTTGGTTTTTGTCACAGTCGGCATGCAATATAATTGATCATGATAGTTTAGTATCATTTTCAACGTAAACTGGATTTGTACAATCAGTAACATCGTTGTCTTGCCTAGTTTTTATCACAGACAACACTTGATTCGATTGGTCATAACAACTCAGTTTTGTTTTCAACGACAACCGGTCACGACAATTCAGTATCATTTTCGGCTTAGAAGGCACTTGTACAATCGATCAAGTTGTTGTCCTGTCTAGTTTTCATCATAGACCACACTCGGTCAGATAGATCCTAATAGTTCCATTTCGGTTTTGGTGTAAACCATGTTTATATGATCGATCACACCGTTGTTTTGTCTGGTTTTCGTCACAGACTGGACCCAGTCAGATTGGTTACAATAACTTAGTTTTTTTTTCAACGTATACCGCATCTATATGATCAGTCACATAGTTGTCCTATCTGGTTTTTGTCATAGTCGGCACCTAATCTGATCGGTCACAATAGTTCAATATTGTTTTAGCATAGACCGTACCTATAAGAGCCGTCACACGATTATCCTTTTTGGTTTTTATCCCATATGACACCCAGTTCGATCAATCATAACAACTAAGTTTCATTTTCGGTGTAGACTTCACTTGTATGATCGGTCACATCATAGTCCTGTCTAGTTTTTGTCACAGTTGACACTTGATCTAATCGATCATGATAGTTCAATATCATTTTTGGTGTAGACAACACCTGTATAATCAGTCACATCGTAGTCCTGTCTAGTTTTTGTCACAGTTGACACTTGATCTAATTGGTCACGATAGTTCAATATCATTTCTGGTGTAGACAACACCTGTATAATCTGTCACATCATTGTTTTGCCTAGTTTTTGTCACAGATGGCACCCGGTTCAATCAATCATGACAACTTAGTTTCATTTTCGGTTTTGACCGTATCTATACGACCAGTGATGTCGTTGTCCTATCTTGTTTTATGATAGACCACACCTGATCAGATAGATCTTGATAGTTCAGTTTGAGTTTCGGCGTACACCAAACCGATATGATCAGTCACATTGTTGCCATGTCTAGTTTTTGTCTTAGACCAAACCTAGTTCGATCGATTATGGTAGCTCAGTTTTGTTTTTGGGAACGACCGCGTTTGTACTATTACTCAGGTAGTTGTCCTATGTAGTTTTGTTATAGTTAGCACCCGATCCGATTGGTCACAATAGTTCAGTATTAGTTTCTACATAGACTGCACCTGTACGATCGGTCATGTCATTGTCTTGTTTAGTTTTCATCACAGATGACACCCGATCAGATCGGTCATGACAAGTTAGTTTCGTGTTCAACGTAGACTATATCTATACAATATCGGTCACGTCATTATCCTATCTAGTTTTCATCATAGACTGCACCCTATCAAATAGGTCCCGAGATTTCATTTTCAGTTTTGGCATAGACTAGATCTATACGATCAATCAAGTTGTTGTCATGTCTAGTTTTCGTCATAGTCAACACCCGAGCTAATCGGTCATGACAGTTCACTATCGTTTTCAACGTAGATCCCACCTGTATGATCAGTCACATCGTTGTCCTGTCCAAATTTCATAAAAGATGACACCTAGTCTGATAAGTCATGATAACTCACTATCATTTTTGGCATAAACAACATGTGTAAGATCGGTCACTGATTCGTCCCCAATTGGTGTCCTCTATTTCAGTCCTCAAATGGGAGTTATCAACAAAATTTATAAACCTATTTCACCATATACTAGGGTAGCATAGCTAGCATAGCATAGTGGTTCTAGGATCGTTCACTAGGATGGGTTTTCATTTCACACCTGATATTTGTTTAAAGAATTGGATTGGTGTTTTTCTTTTCTAAGTTAGCTTTAAAACAAAACATAAACTTTGGTTTGAAAAAGGTTGGTTTTAAACTAACAAAAAAAAATAGTAATTGATTTTAATTACAAAGAGAAGGGTCTCTTGGATTTTTAGGTCATTAGATTCAGGCCCCTTATACAAAAGTGGAGATTCCGGATCTTTCCTTGCACTGGGGATTTAACCTATAGTTATCCTCCCAACCGGTGTGTTACAGCTGCTTCCCATTAATGGTTTCAACGCTAAATCCCTCTCACTGATGCATCTTGCAATGGCTCGTGCCTCTCACTTAGCATTTTCCATTCAAGGTGATCCTTAACCTTGGATTACCCTTCAAAAGTTCACAAGAGATAACTAATGGATGTCTCCAAGGAATCCAAAAGCTTACCAAGTGTTGGCTATTCTAAGTAATCCTACCTTTAAACCACCTACCAGAGGCTCGCAAGAGATAACTAATGGATCTCTATGGATTGAGTCCGAAAAGCTTACCAAGTGTTGGCCCAAGTGATTATAAGGGATTTTAAGTTAACTAAAAATATAAAAATCATTAACGGGTCACAACTTTCTTTTCATTAAAAACTGAAACAAGGAAAACTCCCACTTTTGTAGTTGGGTCCCTTACTTAGCTCCCTTTCGTCCAAGAAACAAAAAGTCTAGTCACTCATCCTCTGAGAAAACATCTTTAGAGGTTGTTCGGCTAGAAAGAAAAATACAATCAAAACGAGTAGGTAAGGCAGAGCAACGCTCTATATATTTCTTACTAAAACATGTACAAGTGATCCCCTCTCCAATGTCTTTCGAGATTCAGAGATATGAGAGATAAATATTACAAGGAGATATCTTAAGATATATAAAGAGAGATATTTTCAACCTCTTGATTAGATATCCTAAATATCTTAAAGATCTTCAACTGATTATAAGGAGAGAATAGATAATTACACCAAATATCTTAAGGTAAAAATCTAACGAAGTCGGTGTAAAGTATCTAAATATTACATTTTTGCATCAGAAAAAGGTGATGCGAAAATTTTCGCATCGGAGAAAGGCAATGCGAAAATTTTCGCATCAGGGAAAGGTGATGCGAAATTCCTTTTCATCTTGGTGCAGTTGCCTTCAAATGGCCATGACTTCTTTGTTTCAGCTCTGATTTGCACATTGTTTGAAGAATTGGACTCCTGACTTCCCAAGCTTCGAAATGATATATAGTATGTAGATAATGGACTCCAAGAAGTGCTCTAAATTTTTCTTGAAATTGCTGCCCTTTGAATTTTGCATAACATGTGAAGATTTCGCATCACCATGCGAAATTGCTTCATGATGGATTTCTTTCTCCGATCCTCTTCATTGCATCTCTTGATTGGCTTGGAAGCTCATTCCCAAGGGTTGCACAAAATTCTCCCTCATTCTTAGCTTGCTTCAATGATCAAAAAGCTACCAAAAACACCAAAACTAGCCAAAAATTGATTAAAAACATTTGCAAGGGTCCTTAATGTGCCAATTGAGTTAAAAGGTATTAATTACTACTCAAAAGTGTTTAAAAGAGTTTATAACAAGCTATAAAAAAGTACTTTTTGAGTAGTAATCAGTCACATCACTGTTCTATCTAGATTTCATCATAAACCACACACGATCATATATGTCCTGACAGTTTAGTTTAGATTTCAACATTAACTAGATCTATATGATTGGTCACATCATTATCCTGTTTGGTTTTCATCACAGACCTGATCCAATCTGATCAATCATGACATCTCAGTTTCATTTTTGCTGTAGATCGCATCTGCATGATCAATCACATAGTTTTCCTATTTGGTGTTCGTCACAATTGGCACTCAATTTGATAAATCATGACAGTTCAGTACTATTTTCAACATAGACCACACCTGTATGATTAATCACGTCACTGACCTGTCTAGTTTTCATCATAGATGACACTTGGTCTGATCGAAAATCAATTTTATTTTTGGTATAAATTGTATCTGTATAATGGGTTATTGATTCGTGCCCAACTGGTGTATGCCTTGTTGTTTGGTGTTCAATCAACTGGTGTACTTTGATTTCGGTCCTCAGATGGGAGTAATCAACAAAATTTATAAACCTATTTCACCATATACTATGGTAGCATTAGCTAGCATAGCATAGTGGCTCTAAGATCATCCATAGGGATGGGTTTTCAAATTACAACTGATGTTAGTTCTAAAACTGAATTGGTGTTTTTTCTTTTCAAGGTTAGCTTTAAAAGAAAACATAAGTATGTGTGAAAAGGTTGGTTTTAAGTGAAACCAAAAATAAAGTAACTGAAATTACTTACAAAGAAAAGTGCTTCTTGGATTTTTAGATCACTAGGCTCAGGTTCTGATTCATGCCCAGTTGAGTACTTTAATAAAAAATATTTATAAATCCTATAACCTTATACTGGCGTAGCAAAGCTACTATAGTATAGCAGTTCTAGGGTCGAACTCAGGGATGGGTTTTCACTTTATCAGTGACAGACTCTAAATTAGAAATTGAGTCTGATGATTTCCTTTAGCATAAACTTGAAGTTTAAAAGAAAATAAAATTGTTTTGAAAGTGGTGATTAAAACTAAACTCACATAGAACTAAGTAAAAAATGGAAGAAAGAAAGTCTCCCGGAGCTAAAGGTTGCTAGGTTCAAGTTCAGGATGCAAAGTGGAAAATTCCGGATTTTTCTCCTCGCATTGGGGATTTAACCTATAGTTATTTCCCGAACCGGTATAGGTTTGACAATGAAGATTTAATCCATAAAAGGTCAATAGAGATGGTAATCAAGGTCCATTAATGGCTTAAGACACTATGGGTTATCACCTTGAATCACTTTCCAATGGCTCGTACATGATAACTAATGGACTGATATGGATCTAGCAATAAGCATCCACAGAGACCTGAAGCTTACCATGTATTGGCCAGTCAAAGTGATTCTAAGGGATTTAAAGCAAAACTTTGGATTTAGAAGCCATTTATGGATTCCAACTACCTGAATTTAATGCACGGAAACTTTCCACCTTTTAATCTGGACTTTTCACCTAGCTTCCTTCACTCCAAGAAACTATACGTTTAGCCTCTCATCATCTGGGAAAACATCCTCAGAGGCTGTTTGGCTTCCAAGAAAATAGAAAATAGTAGAGAGAAAAAGAAAGCAAAAGATACTCTGTATTTCACTAAGTGTAAAATTTACAAAAGTTGGTCTCCTGGAGAAAGTTCCCCGACAGACCCCAAAATTGAAAATTACAAAATAATATATAACAGGTTGTTTACCCCTGTATTCTTGCTTAACAACTAAGGAATCATCTAATTGGTGGATTACAAGGAGAGAATTGGGATTTAGACAACAAATATCTGAAGCAAAATATCAAAAAACGTTGGTCGCAAATATCTGGAAGCACTCAGGAGAATTTTGCAGGCGCACAAAATGGCTACGAAATTTCGTAGACGAACAAGATGGCTGCGAAATCATTTCGCAGCCGAAGGCTGATTTCGCAGCCAAAGGTTGATTTCGCAGCCCTGCGAAATTGGCCTTCAACTTGGAGTGATCTGCTTCCATTAGCTCTAACTTATTCATTTCAACTCTGATTTGCAAACCGTTTGAAGCATTGGATTGTTGACTTCCCGATCTTCGAAACAACATAAAGCATACATAAATTGGACTTCAGGAAGTACTCCAAAAGTGGCTGAAATGACTGTCATCAAGAATGCTTCAAGGTAGATTCTCTCTTTACTTCTCCTCCTTGCATTCCGGATGGGTTATAGCAAAGGACTTTAAGGCTTCAAAGCTCTGATTCTTCATGTTCCTGAGCTTTCCATTGCTTTACCATGGATTCCAAATAACTCTCCTCCATCTTGGATTGCTTTGGTGATCAAAATACTAACAAAAACACCAAAACTTACACAAAATGATTAGAAGTGATTGCAAAGGTCCTCAATATGTTAATTGGGTTAAAAGGCAACAACTACTACTCAAAAGTGTTTAAAAGAGTTAATTACAAGCTATCAAATAGCCCTTTTTGAGTAGTAATCACTCCCCCCAACCGACATATTGCTAGTCCCTTAGCAATTAAGGAGAGAAAAACTAAGCAAACATAATAATAAACATAAAAGAGGTCATGCAAATCATTCCAAAAAAATAATTGAGTGGCATGACTGATATCAAAACACATCTCACATGGTGAAGTAAAGATATGAAGATTCAAAATGCAATAGGAGTTGTCAAAGCTAAAACTTAAACAAAAAGTACAAAGAGTGGAGATTATGCAATTAAGTATCAAAAGAATCTCTACTCTCAAGGTTCCAAATCAAACTCTTCCATAATGAGCTAAGTTTTAACGAGATTAGGTTCCGGATATAGTATATACAACTATCCTCACCCTCCAACCTAAGCTTTTCTCGAACAATGGCAAAATTAACCAACTCTTAATAGGTTAGGAACGCACCTTCTTATTCACAATTCTTTTTACTCACTAAACTTTAACCAATTCACCTATGTAGCAAGCAGAGGATCGATGACTCCCAACCAATCAAGGTTTAGGGCATCGGGTTTTAAAGGCTTTCGCCACCCCTTCGGATCATGCTTAGGTTTCAAGGAAAGAATAGAAGCTTATTCTTCTCTTTTTTTTTTTTTTTTTTGAAAGACTCATTGGCCTTTATGAGGTGTCCCAACACTATTAAAGAGAGGTTAAGTAATGAACCAAGTCAAAATTTTTCTAAGCTTAGAAGGTGAGAAAGTTTTACATCATATATCCGGGATCTAATGTGCACTGTGTGTGTAAAGCTTGAAATGGAAGAAATAGGTTCGAAATCAAAGAGGGCTTTAATAGATTATCAACTTTGAAAGCATAAAACAAACTCAAAGACTTAAATAATTAAGTTAAAACTCGACTTATCCTATTTTATTTTTGAGAAATTATCTTTAACAACCATAGAGAAAAATTTTTAAAATTAAACAAAAGTAACCTAAATTACCAATATATTTAGTATTAACAATAATAATAATAAAAAAACTTCCTTCCTCAACTGTCCCCCCCCCCCCCCCCAACCAAGCTGAGCATTGTCCTCAATGTGGTATGAGCGATTGAAATTACAGGGAGGAAGTGGTGCCTCCTGAGTGGTATGTAATTTGAGTAGATAAGGAGAAACCACATGTTTCAAAAAGAAAATAGATATGAGTAGAGGAATAAAAATAAAATAATACCAAGAGTATGCAAAAAATGATAGAGTTGTATTACTTCATGAAAGTACATTAAAGATGATAACAAGTAATACAACCAATCCCAATATCTATCATAACAAAAGCATGGGATTGCAAGTGCTACTATAATAAGAAAATGCATAAAGAAAATTCATAAAGTAAACTATGGAAATGATCAAGTAGATGGGTGCTGATGATGTGAAGATAATGAATCAGGTGGATGTCTGTGTGTCTCCTGGAGTCGGCTCTGTGGGCTCTAAGGGGGCAGGCATCTGGTGCTGAGGAGCTGATGGAATACCCAGATGGCTCTGAATCTACCTCAGAATGGCAGTATGCTGAGTCTGAGTAGCAATAATTTGCTCCTGATGAGCACGAAGGGCTGCCATCTCCTGAGTAAGAATGCTCTGTGAAGTGGTCAATGTCTACAAAGTGTGACATAGAGCTCTGTACTCGGAAATGGATATGGTAGTCCTCGGTTCTGCTGAAGAGGAGGGTTGTGATGTAGCTAAAAAAAACAGGGGAAGGCTGTGGTGTGGTAGGATCAGCATAGGGCACTGCAGGGGCAGGTGCTCTCGTGTCAGCTGGTGTCTCTATGGGCTGTGGCTCCTCTGGCTGCTCTACTCCAGCTGGGGCTCCTGGCTCTGCTCTGTAGGCTGTCATGTTCGTCCATTTGTCGAGAGTGAATATCTCTCGACAAATCCATTTGCGCTCAAGTTGAGGCTCAGTTGGGTAGCCCAAGTGTTCCAGAATCTGACATAACAATCTGGGGAACAGTAGAGGAATGGCATCAGCTCTGAGCAGCTTCTTCTGATGGACCTTTTCTTCAAAATACAGAAGGGCGGCCATAATGAGATGATGAGGGCTAAAGAAGAATCCCTCAGATATCCGATATAATGCCTCCAGCAAAGCTCCTCGCCTCTGCACCCAGTGCTGTAGTGGAAAGATATTGTGGCGGAGGAGAGCATCTATGAAAAACATGCTAGGAGGGAGCTCCTTCCTCTGTAGATACTGGCCTGTGGATGCCCCTCTGGATAGAATACGAACTATGTCGCTCGGGGAAGGATTAGTCCAGACTCGATAATCCTCTGGCCTAGCTGGCTCGTAGGGAATGCGCAATGCCTCTGCTATGTGCCTAGCTCCCAGAATACCATGACGTCCGTCTATGGTGAAGTGGATGACAGTAGGATCTCGGACATGGTGTGTGGTCATGGATTGATAAAAATCCATTGCCACACGGGGATAAAAGAAATCCCTTGGAGTAAGCAATTGTTCCATATGATACCTCCAGAGCAGATGGAAGGAGTCCCTGAGCTGGGGCTGAAGTCTGAAAGCGGCCACGTCAAAACAGAGCTCAGAGTGGAAAGGCCTAGCCCTGCAGTCTAAATTACCCTCTATGGGCGGCTGAGTGAGCATGGGGCGCTTGATAATCACCTCAGGAGTCATGCCGGAGGGGATCTGAGAATCTAAAGGCGGCGGCTGAGGCTCTGTAGCTGGCTCTGATAAATCAATTAACGCTGGCTCAGATACCTTAGCTTTCTTCTTGGGAGGCTGGCTACTTGCCCATGTATGATAGCGCCTGACCGGAGGGCTCCTCGGTGCTTCCTGAACTGGAGGTGGGGTGCGCAGTGGTCGCGGAGGCTCGGATGTGGAGCCTTGGACAGGGGTCTTTGATGAAGCCCTCGTACGGCTTGACGGGGAGGAGGACTTAGCTCCTCGGGTTCTTGCCATGGCGGGCCGGCGGAGATGGGCGGAGATGCGCGCGGCCGAGGTTCAGGTGAGAGGGAGAAGATGGAAGGTTGCTCTGTTTTTGGGTCTTCTCTGGTACTATTTAAAGTTCAAATGACCGGTTATATTAGAAATTTGGAATTTATACCGTTAAAAATTGGATACCAAGGGTCACTTTAATTTTCGCAGAGGAGGGCTGATTTCGCAACAAAAGGGCATTTTCGCAGAAGGGGGCCCTTTTCGCAGCACATTTCGCAGCTGCGAAATCGGGTTACTGTGCTGCGAAATGGCACTCGTGTGCCAAAGGGGTGTTTCGCAACTACGAAACACCCTGCGAAATTGGGCTATGGCTGCGAAAATTGGAGATTTCACGCTTTGGGGATTTCGCAGCCATTTTGCAATTGCGAAATGGAGTTCCTGTGCTGCGAAATGGCACTCGTGTGCCAAGAGGTGTTTTCGCAGAGGGGGGTGTTAGGCTGCGAAATTTATTTCTTAGCGGAGGGCCATTTTCGCAGCTAAACCTTGATTTCGCAGAGGCCATGTAAGGGCTGCGAAATGATTTCGCAGCAGATGGCCATTTTCGCAGGGGCCTATTTTGGGCTGCGAAATTTCGCAGACCACTAAAATTTCATAGCTTTGAGCTCCTTTTAGCCCTCTGAGACCTTCCTTCATATTCTTTGCAATTGTTCCTACAAAAGATCATTTAAAAAGAGGAAGTTACTTATAATTAACAAAACTTTAGACCAAAATTAAAATCAAAAGAGTTAATAAAGCTTCTAAATTAATAAACTTAAACAAAAATATGGACTTTGGTGAAACCAAGCCCATCTAACCCTTTTCTGATTAAGCTTTCTGTGGCTCATGGAGGTTGATTTCCTCCTTGTCTTGCTTGAATGGTTCAATGAATGGCTTGAGACGATGGCCATTGACCTTGAAGGTGTCTATACTGTTGGACTTCAGTAATTCCACCACTCCACTGGGATGCACTTGGTGAATTATGAAAGGACCCGTCCACCTGGATTTCAATTTTCCTGGAAAGAGATGAAGTTTAGAGTCATAAAGCAAAACTCTTTGTCCCTTGGTCAAATTCTTCTGATTTACCAATTGATCATGCCATTTTTTTAATATTGCTTTTGCAATTTTTGAATTGAGGTATGCATCATTCCTCATTTCCTCCAATTCATTCAAATCCAAACATCTCTTTAATCCGGCTCTTGTCAAATCCATGTTGAGCTTTTTGATTGCCCACCATGCTTTATATTCAATCTCTACTGGAAGATGACACGCTTTGCCATAAACAAGGCGATAGGGAGACATTCCAAGAATGGTCTTGTAAGCGGTCCTATAAGCCCATAAGGAATCCAGGAGCTTAATAGACCAATCCTTCCTATTCACATTCACCACCTTCATCAATATATTCTTGATCTCACGGTTGGCTAACTCAACTTGGCCACTTGTTTGAGGGTGATACGGTGTGGCTACCTTGTGTTTAACCCCATATTTGGCTAGAAGAGTCTCAAAAGGTTTATTGCAAAAGTGGGTTCCCCCATCACTTATAATGGCCTTTAGCACTCCAAATCTTGCAAAGATGTTGTCCTTGAGGAATTTAAGAACCACCTTATGGTCATTGCTCCTACATGGGATTGCTTCTACCCACTTAGAGACATAATCCACTCCCACCAAGATGTAGGAATGCCCAAATGACATTAGAAATGGTCCCATGAAGTCTATCCCCCAAACATAAAAAATATCCACTATTAAGATGGGGTTCAAGGGCATCATATTTCGGCGTGTTAGCTTACCAAGCCTTTGACACCGATCACATCCCTTGCACATAGAGTGGGCATCCTTGAAAAGAGAGGGCCACCAGAAGCCTGATTGGATCACCTTCATAGCTGTTTTCTGGGAGGCAAAATGACCTCCACATGCACTATCATGGCAATGGGAAAGAATTCCTGATTGCTCTTGCTCATGAACACATTTCCTTATAATTTGATCCGCACAATATTTGAAAAGAAAAGGTTCCTCCCAATAATAGGCATGGATCTTAGCAAAGAAATGCCTCTTGTCTTGGGCACTCCACTCATTTGGTACTTCTCCAGTAACCAAAAAATTTGCAATGTGAGAATACCATGGAGCTACATCTATTGACATGAGAGACTCCTCAGGGAAGTCATCATTGACAGGCAGACCATGTGAGTCATGTGCTATCACAAGTCTTGACAAGTGGTCAGCTACTACATTTTCTACCCCTTTTTTATCCCGGATTTGGAGATTGAATTCTTGGAGCAAAAGAATCCATCTTATCAATCTTGCCTTGGCATCTTGCTTGGTTAGCAAGTATTTCAAAGCAGAATGGTCAGTGAACACCACTATAGAGGACCCTACCAAATAAGCACGAAACTTATCCAAGGCAAAAACTGCTGCCAACAACTCTTTCTCAGTAGTTGTGTAGTTCCTTTGAGCCTCATTCAAAGTTTTGCTTGCATAATAAATCACATAGGGCTTTCCATCTTCTCTTTGCCCCAAAACAGCCCTCATAGCAAGATCACTTGAATCACACATTACCTCAAAAGGTAATTTCCAATTTGGGGCTCTCACTATTGGTGCAGTTGTGAGGAATTGCTTCAATTCCTCAAAACTCTTCTGACACTTCTCATTCCACACAAACTTGGCATCCTTTACCAAGAGTTCACAAAGAGGTTTTGAGATTTTTGAGAAATCCTTAATGAACCTCCTATAGAACCCGGCATGTCCTAGGAATTGCCTAATTCCTTTAACATTTGTGGGAGGTGGCAATTTAACAATTAGTTCCACCTTTGCCTTATCTACCTCAATGCCATTTTTGGAGATGATATGTCCTAAGACAATTCCTTTTTGTACCATAAAATGGCACTTCTCCCAATTTAGCACTAGGTCTTTCTCAATACATCTGTGGAGAACAACTTCTAAATGCAACAAACACTCCTCATAAGAACTTCCATATACAGTGATGTCATCCATAAAAACTTCCATGATGCGTTCCACCATATCACTGAAGATGCTTAGCATACATCTTTGGAAAGTTGCAGGAGCATTACATAGACCAAAGGGCATTCTCCTATATGCAAAAGTACCAAAGGGGCAAGTGAAGGTTGTCTTTTCTTGATCTTCCAAATCAATTTCTATTTGGAAGTACCCTGAATAACCATCTAGAAAATAGTAGAAAGGATGTCCTGAGACTCTCTCAAGGACTTGGTCCATGAAAGGCAATGGGAAATGGTCCTTCCTAGTCACTGAATTCAACCTCCTATAGTCTATACACACCCTCCATCCTGAGGTAGGACGTGTAGAGACTTCCTCCCCTTTCTCATTCTGGATTACAGTAATTCCAGATTTCTTTGGGACTACTTGGGTGGGACTCACCCACAAGCTGTCTGAAATGGGATATATGATCCCAGCTTGCAGTAGCTTCAAAACTTCACTCCTCACCACCTCTTGCATGTGAGGATTCAGCCTCCTCTGGGGTTGCCTCACTGGTTTTGCATCCTCCTCCATATAGATATGGTGGGTGCAGATCAAAGGGCTAATCCCTTTCAGATCAGAAATTTGCCATCCAATGGCTTTCTTGCATTTTCTGAGGATGCCCAAAAGACTATCCTCTTGATCACTAGTGAGAGTTGAGGAAACCACCACTGGACATTTCTCGTCTTCCTCCAAGTATGCATACTTCAAATCCATAGGAAGTGGCTTTAAAATAAGCTTTGGAGGGTCCTCCACAGCAACTCCTTGTGAGTCTTCTTGGTTGAACAGTGGTAAGATCTCTTCCCGTCTCCTCCAAGGAGACATGATGGCTAGCACATCAGAGGGTTCAGGGAACCCATCTTCAATCACTTCCAAGCTTTCATTCAAGCTCTCCTCTAAGTTCTTGTCACAGTGCTCTTCAACCAAAGTGTTGATCAAGCACACCTCCTCAAATCCTTCCTCCATATCGAGATGAAGATGCCTCTTACATAGGTGGAATATATTTAATTCCAAGGTCATGTTCCCAAATGTGAGCTGCATCACCCCATTCCTACAATTAACGATAGCATTGGAGGTAGCTAGGAAAGGCCTCCCTAGGATGATTGGCACATAATTTTCTTCCTTGACAGTGAAATCAGTATCAAGCACCACAAAATCCACAGGATAGTAGAATTTGTCCACTTGAACTAGAACATCCTCTATCACTCCCCTTGGGATTTTTACCGACCTATTAGCTAAGGAGAGGGTCATGGTTGTGGGCTTCAATCCTCCAAGTCCCAGTTGCTTATACACAGAGTACGGGAGCAAATTCACACTTGCTCCCAAGTCTAGTAAAGCTTTTTCCACATGTGTCCCTCCAATGTTGACTGATATGGTGGGACATCCCGGATCTTTATACTTAACTGGGGACTTACTCTGAATGATAGCACTCACTTGCTCAGTGAGGAATGCATTCTTTGTCACCTGTAAGCCTCTCTTGACTGTGCACAAGTCCTTTAGAAACTTTGCATATGTGGGGACTTGCTTGATCATATCAAGTAAGGGTATATTCACCTTCACTTGTCTCAAAACTTCAAGAATTTCTGATGAATTCTTGATTTCTTTCTTTCCATGTAAATCTTGAGGAAAAGGGGGAGGCATATGTTTCTTCATCATATCCTCTTTAATCACTATCCTTTGTTCTTCTTCAATGCTTGATTTGGATGCACTTTTCTTCCCACTCTTCTCTTCTTGGTTATTGCTCTCTTTAATCAAGGGTCTCTTTGACATGAGTTCTTCATCATGCCCCACATTAGGCAAGGGTTGATCAACCTCCTTCCCACTCCTCAAAGTGATTACAGCTTTGACCTCTCTCAAATTTGAAGACTCACCATCTTGGGTTTCAACTTCATGAACACCCTTAGGATTTTGGCTTGGTTGAGAGGGGAACTTTCCCTTCTCATTCACTGTGTTTAGGTTGGTAAGCCTAGAGATGGAGTACTAAATATTATCTATCTTCTGAGATAGATCATTTTGCATCCCCTCCATTCTCTTAATTTGAGAACTCTCAACATTTTCAATCTTTTGATGCAATTGGGAGTTGATTGCCTTTTGTTCACCCACAAAGTCACCCATGACTTTACTTAGGTTCACAATGGCTTGCTCCACTGAAGAGGTTTGTTGAGGTGCTTGGGTTTGGCTTTGTGGTTGGTATGGAGGTGGCCTTGGTTTCCAAGAAAAATTTGGGTGGTTTCTCCAGCTTGAATTATAGGTGTTTCCATAAGATGCACTGTTGTTGGGCCTAAATTGCCCCACAACATTGACTTGATCACCTAACATCTCCCTCACGGCTGGCATGGTTGGGCACTCATCTACCACATGATCACATGATTGGCAAATGGTGCATGGCATGACATGGACTTGGGTATCGGAAATGGCTTGGACTTCATGCTTCTTTTTCAACTCAAGTTCTTCCAGCCTCCTTGCTAATGTTGCCACTTTAGCTTTCATGTCCACGTCTTCATTCAACATATACATTCCAGCCTTTGGATTTTGGGTTTGTTGAGAGGGAAACTTTCCTTTCTCTCTTGAGTTGGGCTCATCCCATCCTCTTGACACCTCAGCCACATAACTTTAAAAGTCCATGGCTTCATCAGGATTCTTACTCATAAAATCTCCCCCACACATGGTCTCAAGAATTTGCTTCATGGAGGAAGACATTCCATCATAAAAATAGCTCACTAAGAGCCATGTATCAAAACCATGATGAGGACAAGCATTGATGGCCTCCATATACCTTTCCCAACATTCATGGAACTTCTCATTTTCTTTAGCAGAAAAATTTGAGATTTGTCTCTTCAACCCATTGGTCCTATGGGTGGGGAAATATTTCTTCAAAAATTCAGCTTGAAGATCAACCCAATTCCTTATGCTCCTTGGCCTTAAAGAATTAAGCCATATTTTTGCTTTGTCCTTCAAAGTAAAAGGGAATAGCTTGAGTCTCATCAAGTCTAGTGAAGCTCCTCCCTCTCTAAAGGTATTACACACCTCCTCAAACTCCTTGATGTGAGCATATGGATTCTCACTCTCCATTCCATGGAAATTTGGCAGGAGGGGCACAATATGAGGCCTTATAACCAACTGCTCAAGAGGGGGCACGATGCATGAGGGTGCACTCATCCTTGGTGGATGCATTCTATCCCTCATGGATAGGTATGCATTGGGATTACCCCCTTGACCTTGTTGAGAATTCTGATCCTCTAGTGGAGGGTCCATGATGTTTACATAGATATCCAACTCTGTGTCTTGAGGATTCTCAATCCTTACTAATCTTCCCTCTTGGTCCCTAATCCAATAGGGCATGCACAAGTTACAATACCTGTAATAATAAGAAAAAACAACAAAAACAAGAACAAAAGAAAACTAAAAAAAAAAGGTTAAAGTTAGGAAGAAAACGAAAATAAACTTAACAAAAGGAAAATGAAAGGAAATGAAGTTAGTGAAAAAGGAATTCACCAAACTTGTGATGAAAATCACAAGTAGCCTCTAAAAGGTTGTATCACTGTATTGTGGCACCATCCCTGGCAACGGCGCCATTTGATTCATGCCCAGTTGAGTACTTTAATAAAAAATATTTATAAATCCTATGACCTTATACTGGCGTAGCAAAGCTACTATAGTATAGCAGTTCTAGGGTCGAACTCAGGGATGGGTTTTCACTTTATCAGTGACAGACTCTAAATTAGAAATTGAGTCTGATGATTTCCTTTAGCATAAACTTGAAGTTTAAAAGAAAATAAAATTGTTTTGAAAGTGGTGATTAAAACTAAACTCACATAGAACTAAGTAAAAAATGGAAGAAAGAAAGTCTCCCGGAGCTAAAGGTTGCTAGGTTCAAGTTCAGGATGCAAAGTGGAAAATTCCGGATTTTTCTCCTCGCATTGGGGATTTAACCTATAGTTATTTCCCGAACCGGTATAGGTTTGACAATGAAGATTTAATCCATAAAAGGTCAATAGAGATGGTAGTCAAGGTCCATTAATGGCTTAAGACACTATGAGTTATCACCTTGAATCACTTTCCAATGGCTCGTACATGATAACTAATGGACTGATATGGATCTAGCAATAAGCATCCACAGAGACCTGAAGCTTACCATGTATTGGCCAGTCAAAGTGATTCTAAGGGATTTAAAGCAAAACTTTGGATTTAGAAGCCATTTATGGATTCCAACTACCTGAATTTAATGCACGGAAACTTTCCACCTTTTAATCTGGACTTTTCACCTAGCTTCCTTCACTCCAAGAAACTATACGTTTAGCCTCTCATCATCTGGGAAAACATCCTCAGAGGTTGTTTGGCTTCCAACAAAATAGAAAATAGTAGAGAGAAAAAGAAAGCAAAAGATACTCTGTATTTCACTAAGTGTAAAATTTACAAAAGTTGGTCTCCTGGAGAAAGTTTCCCGACAGACCCCAAAATTGAAAATTACAAAACAATATATAACAGGTTGTTTACCCCTGTATTCTTGCTTAACAACTAAGGAATCATCTAATTGGTGGATTACAAGGAGAGAATTGGGATTTAGACAACAAATATCTGAAGCAAAATATCAAAAAACGTTGGTCGCAAATATCTGGAAGCACTCAGGAGAATTTCACAGGCGCACAAAATGGCTGCGAAATTTCGCAGACGAACAAGATGGCTGCGAAATCATTTCGCAGCCGAAGGCTGATTTCGCAGCCCTGGAAATTGGCCTTCAGCTTGGAGTGATCTGCTTCCATTGGCTCTAAATTATTCATTTCAACTCTGATTTGCGAACCGTTTGAAGCATTGGATTGTTGACTTCCCGATCTTCGAAACGACATAAAGTATGCATAAATTGGACTTCAGGAAGTACTCCAAAAGTGGCTGAAATGACTGTCATCAAGAATGCTTCAAGGTAGATTCTCTCTTTACTTCTCCTCCTTGCATTCCGGATGGGTTATGGCAAAGGACTTTAAGGCTTCAAAGCTCTGATTCTTCATGTTCCTGAGCTTTCCATTGCTTTACCATGGATTCCAAATAACTCTCCTCCATCTTGGATTGCTTTGGTGATCAAAATACTAACAAAAACACCAAAACTTACACAAAATGATTAGAAGTGATTGCAAAGGTCCTCAATAGGTTAATTGGGTTAAAAGGCAATAACAACTACTCAAAAGTGTTTAAAAGAGTTAATTACAAGCTATCAAATAGCCCTTTTTGAGTAGTAATCAGGTTCGTCATACAAAAAGGGAGATTCCGATCACTTGGATCTTTTCCTCGCATTGGGAATTTAACATATAGTTATTTCCCGAACCGGTGTGTTATAGATACTTCCCCTTAATGGTTTCAAACACTAAATCCTTGTCACTGAATCATCTTGCAATGGTTCATACCTCTCACCTAGTATTAGCCATTCAGGGTGATCCTTAACCTTGGATTACCCGTTAAAAGCTCGCAAGAGATAATTAATGGATGTCTCCTAGGAGTCCAAAAGCTTACCAAGTGTTGGCTATTCTAGATAATCCTACCTTTAAACCACCTCCTAGAGGCTTACAAGAGATAAACTAGTGTATCTCAATGGACGGAGACCACTTACCTTACCAAGTGTTGGCCTAGGTGATTTTAAGGGATTTTAAGTTAACTAAAAAGATAAAAACCACGAACGGGTCACACTTTCTCTTCATTAAAAAATGAAACAACGAAACTTCCACTTTTGCATTCGGAACCTTACCTAGTTTCGTTCACTCCAAGAAACAAAAAGCCTAGCCACTCATCCTCTGGGAAAACGTCCTCAGAGTTTGATTTGCTACAAATAAAAATAACGAGAAAACAAAATGAGAAGGTAAGGCAGAGCAAAGCTCTGTGTATTACTTTCTGAAAAACTATACAAAGTGTCGTCTTCGAGAAAAACTCCGGAGCGATCTTTTAAAAGAAAATTACAATAGATATTATATAGAGAGGCTATTCACCCCTCCTACTAACTTCCCAACCAAGAAAACTTGTCATTGGTGGGTTACAAGGAGAAAATAGGGATTTACACACAAATATCTAAAGATAAATATCAAACGGAGTCGGTGCGCAAATATCTCAAATTACAGGTGGATTTCGCAAGTTCAAATGCAACTTTCGAAAATTTCGCAAGTTGAAATTATCCATTTCGTAAGTTGTGAAATTGTCCTGCAACTTATCAGCTCTCTGTCCTGTAGTGATTCATTTCCTCTTCTTTTTTCGCAAGTTGCAAAAATTTTGCAAGTTGAATTCCACAACTTGCGAAATTGCTGGATGCTTGATTTCTTCTATGCTTTTCTTCCTTGCATCCTCGTTTGGCTTTGGCAAAGGGTTATGAAGCTCCAAAGCTTAGTTTCTTGAGGAATTTGAGCTTCAACTTGCTTTGCCATGAACTATACAAAGATCTCCCTCATTCTTGGATTGCTTTGGTGATCAAAAAGCTATCAAAAACACCAAAACTTAACACAATTTGATTAGAAACGATTGCAAGGGTCCTTAACATGCCAATTGAGTTAAAAGGTAATAACTACTACTCAAAAGTGTTTAAAAGAGTTAATTACAAGCTATAAAATAGCACTTTTTGAGTAGTAATCACTCCCCCCAACTAACATATTGCTAGTCTCTTAGCAATGAAGGAGAGAAAAAATAAAAATAAATAGTACTATAATTTACAACATCATGCTGATCTCTCCAAAAAATTTCAAGTGGCATGATGATCAAACTCTCACATGAGACATTAAAGATATAAAACTCAAACTTCAACAAGAGTTATTAAATAACTTACCTAATCACAATTCATAAAGAGAAGGCATTATGCAAATTTAAGCTTTAAAAGAATTTCCACTCCCAAAGGGTCAATCCTTACTCTTCCACAAAAATCTACGTGTTACTTATTAGTTTCCGAATATAATATGCTGAACTAATCTCTCCCCCCAACCTAGTTCTTTTTCATAACTTAGCAAACTGACAACCTCTAATAGGCTAAGAACGCACCTCATTTATTTCACTTTTTTTTTTCTTGTAGGAATACAAAGTAAAGGTATTCTTTTCCTAAATTGTCCATGTAACGGGGGTCCATCGATGACTCCCAACCAATTAAGGTTTAGGGCATCAATCTTAAAGGATCTTTCGACCACTAACTCCTCGGATTTTACCCCGGACTTTTGAGATTGGAATTCAATACCCAAGCACCTATAGTATGTTAAACTCCACCTATTCACCCTTGTAACAAGCATTGAGGTCAGTGACTCCCAACCAATGAAGGCTTAGGGCACTTGGTTTTAAAGATTTTCACCACATATCCCTCAGACCTTGCTCGGGTTTCAAGGCAAGTAAACATCAAAGACTCATTGGCCTTTTCTTAGGTGTCTCAACACTATTAAAATGAGGTCAAAGGTACCAAGTCTAAAATTTCCTAAGTCAAGGGGTGAAATAGTTTTTCATCTTATAATCGGAACCTAGTGTGCACAATGTGTGGTAAGCTTAAAGTGGAAGAAATAAGGTTGAATTCAATAGAAGTTTCAACAATTCATCAACTTTAATAAGCATAATACAAACTCTAAGTCAAGTAAAAAGACAAAAATTCAATTTCTCCCATTTTATTTTGAGAATTTTTCTTGATAACCATGAAGAGCATTCCAATTTTTTTTTTTTAGAATTTACACAAAAAGTAAGTAAATTACCATTTATAACTTAGCATTATAAACAATACTTCCTTCCTCAACTCCCCCCAACCATGCTGAACATTGCCCTCAATGTTTGAAGAGCAATTGAAAATAAAGGGAGAAAATGGTACCTCCTGAGTGGAATAGAGTCTGAATTGTATAGGAGAAACCACATGATTCAAAAAACAACAAAAAATGAGTAGAGGAAATAAAATAAAAATATGCCAAGTATAGTAAAAAATGATGGATATGTATTACTTTAAGGAAATACAATATAAAATATGCACAAGTAATACATCCAATCCCAGTATATAAAACATAAAAAACATGGGATTAAGAGTTCTACTATAATAAATAAATACAAAAAGTAGATAGATGATCAGGTAGTGGTGGGAGGATCATGTGGAGATGATGGCTCTGATGTGGTCTCCTAAGTGCTTTGGATCGGAGTCTCGACCTCTGCTGTAGTAGTCTTCTCATGGGGCATAGTCTGCTCTGCTGGAGTAGCCTCCTTAGATGGAGTTGTAGACTCTGATGGACCAGGTATATTATGCTCAGGTGGTGGCGGAATACCCAAATGCTACCATATTTGACTAAGAATGGCAGTATGCTGGGTTTGCATGGCAATAAGCTGATCCTGACATGCACATATGATTGCCATCTGCTGGGCGAGAACACTTTGAGTAGTGCTCAATGTCTGCAATGTATGACATAGGCCTCTAAACTCTGAAGTGGATGTGGTGATAGAAGACTCAGATGGAGGAGGTGTTGATGTAGCTGGTATAATTGGTGGAGCTTTAGGAGTGGTAGGAGGAGCAGAAGATGTAGCCTCAGGCGTGGGCACTGTAGAAGGTGTTATAGGGGCAGATGGTATGATCTCTGTAGGTATCTCAGTCTGCTGTGCCTGTGGTGGCTGCCCATCCTAGGGTAACTCTGGAGGTGCTGGCATATCTGGGGCTCCTAGGGGTGCAACATAGGCTGTCAAATGATTCCATTTGTCAAGAGTGAATAGCTCTTGGAAAATACAGCGACGCTCAAGCTGAGGCTCAGAAGGATAGCCCAAATGCTCTAATATCTAATAGAGCAGCCTGTGAAAAAGTAATGGAATGGCATCTGCTCTCTGGAGCTTCTTCCTGTGGACCTTCTCTTCAAAGTGGAGAAGGGAGGTCATAATCAAATGATGAGAGCCAAAGTAGAAACCCTCTGATATCCAGAATAAAGCATCCAATATAGCTCCTCTCCTTTGCACCATATGCTGAAGTGGAAATATGTTGGAGCGTAACACCACATCCACAAGGAGCATCCCAGGTGGAAGCTCCTTCCTAAGAAGAAATGAGCGTGTAGAGGTTCCCTTGGACAATATATAGACCATGTCCCTCTGAGAAAAATGGGACCACTCTCTGAAATCTGCTGGACTCAAAGGCTCATATGGAATATGCAGGGCCTCTACAATGTGTCTAGCTCCAAGGATATCATGGAGTCCATCAATAGTGAAGTGGATGACATTAGGATTTCGGATGCGACGAGTAGTCATAGACTGATAGAAGTCTAGTGCTACTCAGGGATAGAAGAAGTCCCTAGGATTCATCAGGTGCTCTAAATGGTATCTCTACAGTAGGTAGAATGAATCTCTAAGCCCCAGCTGCTGTCTGAAAGTCTCTATATCAAAACATAGCTCAAAGTGGAATGGCCTAGCTCGTAATCCAAATTTCCCTCTATAGGTGGCTGTGTAACCATAGGTCGCTTGATAATCACTTCTGGAGTCATCCCAAAAGGAATCTAAGACTCTGTAGTAGGTGGCTAAGGCCGTGGAGGTGCAGACTCTCTTGGGCTTGAAACTTTGGCTTTCTTTGCAGGAGGGCGAAGAAATGATTTCTTAGGGCGTAAAGTGCTTGCCCCAGGTGTAGTGGGTGGTCTCATCGTCTCGTACCTATGCTAAGGAGGGCTAGATGGCACTCCACCCTCAGAAGGTGGAATGACAGAGGCTTGTGGAGCCTCAGATGTGGAATCCCGCGTAGGTGAAGCTCTTGGCCTTGGATTGCGAGTTGCTGGAGACGTGGCGTGGGCTCCTCCTGTCTTGGCCATGGTTGAAATGGAGAGGCTTGTGTTCTATAGGGTGCGCGGAGTGGTTCTTCTTCAGACGCATGACCTCTAGGCTTCCAACTCTAGAATTTGGGGGCTTTGCAACTTATAGGGTTATTTCACAACTTGAAAGGGTTGTGCGAAATGAAAATGGAAAAAATTAGAGGTTTAAATATGAATTTAAACGTCGGTTAGCATTTTCGCAAATTGGCCTGAATTCGCAAGTTGGTTTACAAGTTGCCCCTTTTCTCAACTTGATTCGTAGGCTGCGAAACTTGAAATTGAACTTGTGAAATGGCACACGTGTGATTGGAGGTGCTTTCGCTGGCTGCGAAATTTTTTGCAAGTTGAATAGTGGACTTGTAAATTTGAGCTTTGAGGATTTCGCAAGTTGGACCCTATTTTTGCAAGTTGGAATTTCAACTTGCGAAATTTTCGCAAGTTGAAATATTGCTCTGTTTTTTAGGCTTTTTCTCCTTCTTTGGTTCTTTAAGGCTTTCCTCCAATTCCTTTGAAGTTCCTCATGGACTTTGGTTAGTTGATACGTTCCCAATTGGTATCTCAGCTGATTCATGTCCTCTCAATGGTCCCTGATAGTGGTACCATTTGATTCCTGTCCAGCTAGTGTCCCTTGATTGTGGTCCTTAGAAGGGAGTAATCAACAAAATTTATAACCTATTACACCATGTACTAGGATAGCCTTAGCTAGCATAGCATAGTGGCTCTAGGGTCGTTCACTGGGATGGGTTTTCACTCCACAATTGATATTAATTCAAAGATGAATTGGTGCCTTTTCATTTCAAGGTTAGCTTTAAAAGAAAACATAATCTTTGGTGGAAAAAGGATTGGTTTTAAGCTAACCAAAAATAGTAACTGATTTTAATTACAAAGAAAAGTGTTTCTTGGAGTTTCAGATTACTAGGTGATTCGCTTGACTTCCCAGCCAGGTCTTTTAATCAAAAACATTTATAAAACCTATGACCTTATACTGGCGTAGCAAAGCTACTATAGTATAGCAGTTCTAGGGTCGAACTCAGGGATGGGTTTTCACTCTATCAGTGATAGACTCTAAATTAGAAATTGATTCTGATGATTTCCTTTAGCACAAACTTGAAATTTAAAAGAAAATAAAATTGTTTTGAAAGTGGTGATTTAAACTAAACTCACATAGAACTAAGTAAAAAGTGTAAGAAAGAAAGTCTCCCGGAGCTGAAGGTTGCTAGGTTCAAGTGCCAGATGCAAAGTGGAAAATTCCGGATTTTTCTCCTCGCATTGGGGATTTCACCTATAGTTATTTCCCGAACCGGTATAGGTTTGACAATGAAGTTTTAATCCATAAAAAGTCACTAGAGATGGTAGTCAAGGTCCATTAATGGCTTAAGACACTATGGGCTATCACCTTGAATCACTTTCCAATGGCTCGTACATGATAACTAATGGACTGATATGGATCTAGCAATAAGCATCCACAGAGACCTTAAGCTTACCATGTATTGGCCAGTCAAAGTGATTCAAAGGAATTTAAGGCAAAACCTTGGCTTTATAAACCATTTATGGACTCCAACTACCTGAATTTAATGCACGGAAACTTTCCATGTTTTAATCTGGACTTTTCACCTAGCTTCCTTTACTCCAAGAAACTAAATGTTTAGCCTCTCATCCTCTGGGAAAACATCCTCAGAGGGTGTTTGGCTTGCAAGAAAATAGAAAATAGAAGAGAGAAAAAGAAAGCAAAAAGAGATCTCTGTATTTCACTAAGTAACAAATTTACATAAGTTGGTCTCCTGGAGAAAGCTCCCCGAAAAGATCCCCCTTTTCAGTGATTACAAGAGAATTTATATAGGAAGGTAATTTTACCCTTCCTTGGATACTTCCTAGCTAAGGAATTACATGAGTGGTTGAATACAAGGAGAAAATGGAAATTTAGACACAAAAATATCAGAAGAAAAAGAGTCGGCAAAAATATCCAATTTTCGCACGCTGAGTTCCAATTTCGCACTTTGGTTTTGAGGTGTGCGAAATTTTCGCACAGTGGACTGAGGATTTCGCACCTTGATTTCCATCGTGCGAAATTTTCGCTCAGCCTGATGCAGTGGTCTTCCGAAGGCCATATATTTCTCATTTCAGCTTCAAATCATACATGGTTTGAACCGTTGGATTCTTGACTTTCTGAGCTTTGAAATGGTATATAGAATGTAAAAAATGGACTTCGGAAAGTGCTCCAAAAGTGCAATGAAAGACTGCAGCTGTGTCCCCTGTTTTCCTCTTCTCCATTGTTTCTTCCTTGTATACTTTGAACCACTAAGGCAAAGGATTATGAGGCTCCATAGCTTGATTTCTTCATAAATTTAAGCTTTCAAAAGCTTTGCCCTGAACTATAAATAGCTCTCCCTCATTCTTAAATTGCTTTGGTGAGCATAAAGCTATCAAAAAGCACCAAAACTTAACACAATTGTTAGAAACGATTGCAAGGGCTCCTAACATGCTAATTGGGTTAAAAGGTAATAATTACTACTCAATGGTGTTTAAAAGAGCTAATTACAAGCTACAAAATAGCATGTTTTGAGTAGTAATCACTCCCCCCAACCGACATATTGCTAGTCCCTTAGCAATTAAGGAGAGAAAAACTAAGCAAACGTAATAATATTCATAAAAGAAGTCATGCAATTCATTCCAAAAAATTAATTGAGTGGCATGACTGATATCCAACCACATCTCTCCTGGTGAACTAAAGATATGAAGATTCAAAATGCAATAGGAGTTGTCAAAGCTTAAACTTAAACAAAAAGTACAAAGAGTGGAGATTATGCAATTAAGTATCAAAAGAATCTCTACTCTCAAGGTTTCAAATCAAACTCTTCCATAATAAGCTAAGTGTTAATGAAATTAGCTTCCGGATATAGTATATACAACTATCCTTACCCTCCAACCTAAGCTTTTCTCGAATATTGGCAAAATTAATCAACTCTTAATAGGTTAAGAACGCACCTTCTTATTCACAATTCTTTTTACTCCCTAAACTTAACCAATTCACCTATGTAGCAAGCAGAGGATCAATGACTCCCAACCAATCAAGGTTTAGGGCATCGGGTTTTAAAGGCTTTCACCACCCCTTCGGATCGTACTTAGGTTTCAAGGAAAGAATAGAGGCTTATTCTTTTTTTTTTCAAAGACTCATTGGTCTTTATGAGGTGTCCCAACACTATTAAAGAGAGGTTAAGTAATCAACCAAGTCAAAATTTTCCTAAGCTTAGAAAGTGAGAAAGTTTTACATCTTATATCCGGGATCTAATGTGCACAGTGTGTGTAAAGCTCGAAATGGAAGAAGAAAGTTCAAAATCAAAGAGGCTTCAATAGATTATTAACTTTGAAAGCATAAAACAAACTCTAAGACTTAAATAATTAAGTTAAAACTCGACTTATCCTATTTTATTTTTGAGAAATTATCTTTAACAACCAAAGAGAATGATTCAAAAAACTTTTAGCAATTTTAAATTTTAAGGAAAAATCAACTAAAATACCAAAATGACTTAATATTAACAACAAAACTTCCTTTCTCAACTCATCTCCCCCCAACCAAGATGAACATTGTCCTCAATGTTTCAAAAGCGATTAAAAATAAAGGGAGGAAGTGGTACCTCCTGAGTGAGACAAAGTCTGAGTGTAAAGGAGGTATGGAATACCTTAAACCACATGTTCCAAAGACAAAAGAGTAATGAGAAAAGGAAATATAATAAAAAAGGATATATATATATATATATATATATTACTTGGAAAAGAAATATACAATGTATGATTTCAAGTAATATTTCCAATCCCAGTTTATAACACATGCAAAAGATGGGATTTACAAGTCTAATATATAAAGTAAAACATAAAAAGATCAGATATGAGTGGGGTCATGTGATGGCTCTGCTCTGATCTCCTCCTCTGGTATAGGCTGCTCAGCTGGCAAGCTCTCCTCATCTGGCACTAGAGGCTCGGATGGTGCAGACCTATCATGCCTAAGAGGAGTCTGCCTACTCAGATGCTGCTGAATCTGATGAAGGATCGTGGTATGCTGGGTCTGAGTAGCAATGATCTGATCCTGGTGTGCACGAATAGTGGCCATCTGGTGGATAATAGAATCCTGAGCAGTGCTCAGTGTTTGCAATGAACGCACTAAGCCTCTGAATTCCGCAAGAGAAACGGTGACAGTGGGCTCAGATGAAGGAGGAGGTGCTGGGGTAGCTGGTACGACTGGTGGAGCACCCTGAGTGATAGAGGAGGTAGAATGTATAGCCTCGGGCATGTGCACTGAGGTGGGTGCTGCAGGGGTCGGAGGTGTGGTCTCTGTGAGAATCTCATCCTGCTGGGCCTGAGGTAGCTGGTCATCTCGGGGTAGCTCTGGAGGTGCAGGACAGCTGGTGCTCCCTCGGGTGCAAAGTAGGCTACTAAGTGATGCCATTTGTCGAGAGAGAAATCCTCTCTGCAATGGCGGCGCCTCTCAAGACGGGCTCTTCAGGATAGCCCAAGTGTTCTAAAATCTGGCAGAGGAGCCTCGGAAATAGTAATGGGATGCCATCTGCCCTCTGCAGCTTCTTCTGATGGACTTTCTCTTCAAAATGAAGAAGAGAAGTCATAATCAAATGATGAGGGCCGAAGAAATAGCCCTCAGAAATCCTAAATAATGCCTCAAGTATAGCTCCTCTCCTCTGAACTTTATGCTGAAGGGGGAATAGGTTGGCACGCAGGAGCACATCAATGAGGAGCATCCCAGATGGAAGCTCTCTCCTGGTCAATACCGAGGCTGTAGAAGTCCCCCTGGACAAAATGCGGACCATGTCACTCTGAGAGAATGAGGACCACTCCCTGAAGTCTGCCTGAATAACAGGCTCATAAGGTATACGGAGGGCCTCAGCAATGTGACGAGCTCCAATGGCACCCTGACGTCCGTCTATCGTAAATTGGATGAGGGTAGGATTGCGGAGACCCCGAGTAGTCATAGATTGATAAAAATCTAAAACTACTCTAGGATAATAAAATTGCCTAGGAGTGAGAAAACCCTCCATGTGATACCTCTGCAGCAGTCGGAATGAATCTCGGAGCTCTGGCTGCTGTCTGAGGGCCTCTATATCAAAGTAGGTCTCAGAGTGGAAGGATCGATCTCTGCAATCCAAGTTGCCCTCTATCGGTGGTCCGGCTATCATGGGACGCCTGATAACGGTCTTGAGAGGCATATCCGCAGGAATCCGGGAGTCCTCTGTAGGAGGCTCTGGCTGAGGTGCATGGGATGGCTCTCCAGGACCCGAGAACTTGGTTCTCTTCGCTGGTGGCCGAGAAACAGGGCTCGCGGCCTGATCGACTGGTGGCACAGGCTCCGTGGGTGGCCTCCTGGTGGGGTATCGACGATGAGAAGGAGCTTCCCCCTCAGATGGGGGAATGGCCGGGGCCTGAACAGGTGGTGAAGCTGCGGCTCCCATGGCGGCTCGATGTGGTCGAGGTGTCGGTGAGGATGGGGAGGTGGAATGGCCTCCTCTGGTCTTCGCCATGGCCGAAATGGAGGTAGATGACTGTTCGGGATTCCAGAGATTTCTCAGCTGGTGCGCGGGGTGTCCTTTGGGCTTCTGGACCTCAAGGGTTTATATAGGAATGAGGTTTAAGGGGTTTCTGATGTTTTAAAATTTTCCAAGGCAACCAAAAAGTCGTTTTTGGATGTTAGGCACAATTTCGGGGGTAAAATTTTAATTTAAAAGTCCGTTTTAAATTTTTAGAACTTAAAATTTTACCGTGCGAAATTTTGCGCACCTTGGTCTTCAAATTTCGCACCTTGGAATTGGGTGTGCGAAAATGGCACCCCTTCAATTGAAGATTTCGCACCTTGGAATTGGGTGTGCGAAATTTTTGCACCTTGAACAGTGGTGTGCGAAATTTTCGCACACTGTTTCGCACAGTGCGAAAATTAGCTTGAGGTGTGCAAAATTGGCACACGTGTGCCAGGAGAGGATTTCGCACAGTGCGAAAATTTTCGCACCTTACACAGTGGTGTGCGAAATTGGATTTTAGGAAATTCGCACCTTGAAAACGGATTTCGCACCTTGAAATTGATTTCGCACCTTGAAATTGGGGTGTCCGAAAATTGCTTCCTTTGGCCCAAGGATTTCGCACCTTGGTTTTGGGGTGTGCGAAATTTTCGCACCTTGAAATCAGGTGTGCGAAATTTTGGCACCTTGAAATCAGGTGCTCTGCTTCCTTGGTTTTACTCCCCTGTTCTGCTTTTGAAGAGCTCTCCTCACCTTTCATGATTTTTTTCTGAAATTTATCATCAAAATTGACTTGAATTAAGACAAAATAAACTAAGATTGAGGAAAAATTATAATAAAAAGAAATAAAATTAATGATATAACTATAAAACTATAACAAAAAATTCATGGACTTATTTAGCCCATGATACCCTGCTTTCCCTCAGAGTTGTGGTGGTTCAAGGAGGTTGATCTCCTCCTTGTCTATACTGTAAGGCTCTATAAATGGCTTGAGACGATGGCCATTGACTTTGAAGGTTTGATTGCCTGTGGGATTGAATATTTCCACCACTCCGTTGGGATGCACTTCATGAATTATGAAAGGACCCGTCCACCTGGATTTCAATTTTCCTGGAAAGAGATGAAGTTTAGAGTCATAAAGCAAAACTTTTTGTCCTTTGGTAAAATTTTTCTGATTTACCAGCTGATCATGCCATTTTTTCAATCTTGCTTTGGCAATTTTTGAATTGAGGTATGCATCATTCCTCATTTCCTCCAATTCATTCAAATCCAAACATCTCTTTAACCCGGCTCTTGTCAAATCCATGTTGAGCTTTTTGATTGCCCACCATGCTTTATACTCAATCTCTACTGGAAGATGACACGCTTTGCCATAGACAAGGCGATAGGGAGACATTCCTAGAATGGTCTTGTAAGCGGTCCTATAAGCCCATAAGGAATCCAGGAGCTTGATAGACCAATCCTTCCTATTCACATTGACCACCTTCATCAATATATTCTTGATCTCACGGTTGGCCAACTCAACTTGGCCACTTGTTTGAGGGTGATAAGGTGTAGCTACCTTATGCTTAACCCCATACTTGGCTAGAAGAGTCTCAAAAGGTTTATTGCAAAAGTGGGTTCCCCCGTCACTTATAATGGCCTTTGGCACTCCAAATCTTGCAAAGATGTTGTCCTTGAGGAATTTAAGTACCACCTTATGATCATTGCTCCTACATGGGATTGCTTCTACCCACTTAGAGACATAATCCACTCCTACCAAAATGTAGGAATGTCCAAATGACATTGGAAATGGTCCCATAAAGTCTATACCCCAGACATCAAAGATATCCACTATTAAGATGGGGTTCAAGGGCATCATATTTCGGCATGTTAGCTTACCAAGCCTTTGACACCGATCACATGCCTTACACATAAAATGGGCATCCTTGAAAAGAGAGGGCCACCAGAAGCCTGATTGGATCACTTTCATAGCTGTTTTCTGGGCGGCAAAATGACCTCCACATGCATTATCATGGCAATGGGAAAGAATTCCCGATTGCTCTTGCTCAGGAACACATTTCCTTATAATTTGATCTGCACAATATTTGAAAAGAAAAGGTTCCTCCCAATAATAGGCATGGATCTTAGCCAAGAAATGTCTCTTGTCTTGAGCACTCCACTCACTTGGTACTTCTCCAGTAACCAAAAAGTTTGCAATGTGAGAATACCATGGAGCTACCTCTACTGACATGAGAGACTCCTCAGGGAAGTCATCATTGATAGGTAGACCATGTGAGTCATGTGCTATCACTAGTCTGGACAAGTGGTCAGCTACCACATTTTCTACCCCCTTTTTATCCCTGATTTGGAGATTGAATTCTTGGAGCAAAAGAATCCATCTTATCAATCTTGCCTTGGCATCCTGCTTGGTTAGCAAGTACTTCAAAGCAGAATGGTCAGTGAACACTACTATAGAGGACCCTACCAAATAAGCACGAAACTTATCCAAGGCAAAAACTACTGCCAACAACTCATTCTCAGTAGTTGTGTAGTTCTTTTGAGCCTCATTCAAAGTTCTGCTTGCATAATAGATCACATAGGGCTTTCCATCTTCTCTTTGCCCTAAAACGGCCCCCATAGCAAGATCACTTGAATCACACATTACCTCAAAAGGTAATTTCCAATTTGGGGCTCTCACTATTGGTGCAGTTGTGAGGAATTGCTTCAATTCCTCAAAACTTCTCTGACACTTCTCATCCCACACAAACTTGGCATCCTTTACCAAAAGCTCACACAGAGGTTTTGAGATTTTTGAGAAATCCTTAATGAACCTCCTATAGAATCCTGCATGTCCAAGGAATTGCCTAATTCCTTTAACATTTGTGGGAGTGGCAACTTAACAATAAGTTCCACCTTTGCCTTATCTACCTCAATGCCATTTTTGGAGATGATATGTCCTAAGACAATTCCTTTTTGTACCATAAAATGGCACTTCTCCCAATTTAGCACTAGGTCTTTCTCAATACATCTATGGAGAACAGCTTCTAAATGCATCAAACACTCCTCATAAGAACTTCTATATATAGTGATGTCATCCATGAAAACTTCCATGATGTGTTCCACCATATCACTGAAGATGCTTAACATGCATCTTTGGAAAGTTGCAGGAGCATTACATAGACCAAAGGGCATTCTCCTATATGCAAAAGTACCAAAGGGACAAGTGAAGGTCGTCTTTTCTTGATCTTCCAAATCAATTTCTATTTGGAAGTACCCTGAATAACCATCTAGAAAACAATAGAAAGGATGTCTTGAGACTCTCTCAAGGACTTGGTCCATGAAAGGCAATGGAAAATGGTCCTTCCTAGTCACTGAATTCAACCTCTTATAGTCTATACACACCCTCCATCCTGAGGTAGGACGTGTAGAGACTTCCTCCCCTTTCTCATTCTGGATCACAGTGATTCCAGATTTCTTTGGGACTACTTGGGTGGGACTCACCCACAAGCTGTCTGAGATGGGATATATGATCCCAGCTTGAAGTAGCTTCAAAACTTCATTCCTCACCACTTCTTGCATGTGAGGATTCAGTCTCCTTTGGGGTTGCCTCACTGGTTTTGCATCTTCCTCCATATAAATATGGTGGGTGCACACCAAAGGGCTAATCCCTTTCAGATCATAAATTTGCCATCCAATGGCTTTCTTACATTTTCTGAGGACTCCTAAAAGACTATCCTCTTGATCACTAGTGGGGTTGAGGAAACTACCACTGGACATTTCTCATCATCCTCCAAGTATGCATACTTCAAACCCACAGGAAGTGGTTTTAAAATAAGCTTTGGAGGGTCCTCCACAGCAACTCCTTGTGAGTCTTCCTGGTTGAACAGTGGTAAGATCTCTTCCAGTCTCATCCAAGGAGACATAATGGCTAGCACATCAGAGGGTTCAGGGAACCCATCTTCAAGGACTTCCAGGTTTTCATTCAAGCTCTCCTCTAAACTCTTGTCACAGTGCTCTTCAACCAAAGTGTTGATCAAGCACACCTCCTCAAATCCTTCCTCCTCTTCAGGGTAAAGATGCCTCTTACATAAGTGGAATATGTTTAATTCCAATGTCATGTTTCCAAATGTGAGCTGCATCACCCCATTCCTACAATTAACAATAGCATTGGAGGTAGCAAGGAAAGGTCTCCCTAGGATGATTGGTACATAATTTTCTTCCTTGACAGAGGAATCAGTATCAAGCACCACAAAATCCACAGGATAGAGAATTTGTCCACTTGAACTAGAACATCCTCTATCACTCCCCTTGGGATTTTGACAGACCTATCAGCTAAAGAGAGGGTCATGGTTGTGGGCTTTAATCCTCCTAGTCCCAGTTGATTATACACAGAGTATGGGAGCAAATTCACACTTGCTCCCAAGTCTAGTAAAGCTTTTTCCACATGTGTCCCTCCAATGTTGACTGATATGGTGGGACATCCCGGATCTTTATACTTAACTGGGGACTTACTCTGAATGATAGCACTCACTTGCTCAGTGAGGAATGCATTCTTTGTCACCTGTAAACCTCTCTTGACTGTGCACAAGTCCTTTAGAAACTTTGCATATGTGGGGACTTGCTTGATCATATCAAGTAAAGGTATATTCACCTTCACTTGCCTCAGCACTTCAAGAATTTCTGATGAATTCTTGATTTCTTTCTTTCCATGTAAAGCTTGAGGAAAAGGGGGAGGCATATGTTTCTTCATCATATCCTCCTTAATCACTATCCTTGGTTCTTCTTCAATGCTTGATTTGGATGCACTTTTCTTCCCACTCTGCTCTTCTTGGTTTTTGCCCTCTTTAATCAAGGGTCCCTTTGATCTGAGTTCTTCATCAGGCCCCAAGTTAGGCAAGGGTTGATCAACCTCCTTCCCACTTCTCAAAGTGATCACAGCTTTGACCTCTTTCAAATTTGAAGACTCACCATCTTGGGTTTCAACTTCATGAACACCCTTTGGATTTTGGCTTGGTTGAGAGGGGAACTTTCCCTTCTCATTCACTGTGTTTAGATTGGTAAGCCTAGAGATGGAATACTGAATATTATCTATCTTCTGAGATAGATCATTTTGCATCCCCTCCATTCTTTTAATTTGAGAACTCTCAACATTTTCAATCTTTTGATGCAATTGGGAGTTGATTGCCTTTTGTTCACCCACAAAGTCACCCATGACTTTACTCAGGTTCACAATGGCTTGCTCCACTGAGGATGGTTGTTGAGGTGCTTGGATTTGGCCTTGTGGTTGGTATGGAGGTGGTCTTGGTTTCCAAGAAAAATTTGGGTGGTTTCTCCAGCTTGAATTATAGGTGTTACCATAGGATGCACTGTTGTTGGGCTTAAATTGCCCCACAACATTTACTTGATCACCTAACATCTCTCTCACAGCTGGCATGGTTGGACACTCATCTACCACATGATCACATGATTGGCAAATGGTGCATGGCATAACATGGACTTGGGTATCGGAAATGGCTTGGACTTCATGTATTTTTTTCAATTCAAGTTCTTCCAACCTCCTAGCTATTGTTGCCACTTTAGCTTTTATGTCCACGTCTTCACTTAACATGTACATTCCAGCCTTTGGATTTTGGGTTTGTTGAGAGGGAAACTTTCCTTTCTCTCTTGAGTTGGGCTCATCCCATCCTCTTGACACCTCAGCCACGTAACTTAAAAAGTCCATGGCTTCTTCAGGATTCTTACTCATAAAATCTCCCCCACACATGGTTTCAAGAATTTGCTTCATGGAAGAAGACATTCCATCATAAAAATAGCTCACTAAGAGCCATGTATCAAAACCATGATGAGGACAAGCATTGATGGCCTCCATATACCTTTCCCAACACTCATGGAACTTCTCATTTTCTTTAGCAGAAAAATTTGAGATTTGTCTCTTCAATCCATTGGTCCTATGGGTGGGGAAATTTTTTTTCAAAAACTCAGCCTGAAGATCAACCCAATTCCTTATGCTTCTTGGCCTTAAAGAATTAAGCCATATTTTTGCCTTGTCCTTCAAAGTGAAAGGGAATAGCTTGAGTCTCATCAAGTCTATTGAAGCTCCTCCCTCTCTAAAGGTATTACACACCTCCTCAAACTCCTTGATGTGAGAATATGGATTCTCACTCTCCATTCCATGGAAAGTTGGTAGGAGGGGTACAATATGGGGTCTTATAACCAACTGCTCAAGAGGGGGTAGGATGCATGAGGGTGCACTCATCCTTGGGGGATGCATTCTATCCCTCATGGATAGGTATGCATTGGGATTACCCCCTTGACCTTGTTGAGAATTCTGATCCTCTGGTGGAGGGTCCATGATATTTACACAGATATCCAACTCTGTGTCTTGAGGATTCTCAATCTTTACTAATCTTCCCTCTTGGTCCCTAATCCAATAGGGCATGCACAAGTTACAATTCCTGTATAGTAAAAACAAAAGGAAACTAAAGAAAAGGTTAAAGTTAGCCAGAAAATGAATATAAAATTAACAAAAGGAAAAAGAAAGAAAATGAAATTAGTGAAAAAGGAATTCACCTTGGTTGTGATGAAAATCACAAGTAGCCTCTAAAAGGTTGTATCACTGTATTGTGGCACCATCCCCGGCAACGGCGCCATTTGCTGGGTCTTTTAATCAAAAACATTTATAAAACCTATGACCTTATACTGGCGTAGCAAAGCTACTATAGTATAGCAGTTCTAGGGTCGAACTCAGGGATGGGTTTTCACTCTATCAGTGATAGACTCTAAACTAGAAATTGATTCTGATGATTTCCTTTAGCACAAACTTGAAATTTAAAAGAAAATAAAATTGTTTTGAAAGTGGTGATTTAAACTAAACTCACATAGAACTAAGTAAAAAGTGTAAGAAAGAAAGTCTCCCGGAGCTGAAGGTTGCTAGGTTCAAGTGCCAGATGCAAAGTGGAAAATTCCGGATTTTTCTCCTCGCATTGGGGATTTAACCTATAGTTATTTCCCGAACCTGTATAGGTTTGACAATGAAGTTTTAATCCATAAAAAGTCACTAGAGATGGTAGTCAAGGTCCATTAATGGCTTAAGACACTATGGGCTATCACCTTGAATCACTTTCCAATGGCTCGTACATGATAACTAATGGACTGATATGGATCTAGCAATAAGCATCCACAGAGACCTTAAGCTTACCATGTATTGGCCAGTCAAAGTGATTCAAAGGAATTTAAGGCAAAACCTTGGCTTTATAAACCATTTATGGACTCCAACTACCTGAATTTAATGCACGGAAACTTTCCATGTTTTAATCTGGACTTTTCACCTAGCTTCCTTTACTCCAAGAAACTAAATGTTTAGCCTCTCATCCTCTGGGAAAACATCCTCAGAGGGTGTTTGGCTTGCAAGAAAATAGAAAATAGAAGAGAGAAAAAGAAAGCAAAAAGAGATCTCTGTATTTCACTAAGGAACAAATTTACATAAGTTGGTCTCCTGGAGAAAGCTCCCCTAAAAGATCCCCCCTTTCAGTGATTACAAGAGAATTTATATAGGAAGGTAATTTTACCCTTCCTTGGATGCTTCCTAGCTAAGGAATTACATGAGTGGTTGAATACAAGGAGAAAATGGAAATTTAGACACAAAAATATCAGAAGAAAAAGAGTCGGCAAAAATATCCAATTTTTGCACGCTGAGTTCCAATTTCACACTTTGGTTTTGAGGTGTGCGAAATTTTCGCACAGTGGACTGAGGATTTCGCACCTTGATTTCCATCGTGCGAAATTTTCGCTCAGCCTGATGCAGTGGTCTTCCGAAGGCCATATCTTTCTCATTTCAGCTTCAAATCATACATGGTTTGAACCGTTGGATTCTTGACTTTCTGAGCTTTGAAATGGTATATAGAATGTAAAAAATGGACTTCGGAAAGTGCTCCAAAAGTGCAATGAAAGACTGCAGCTGTGTCCCCTATTTTCCTCTTCTCCATTGTTTCTTCCTTGTATACTTTGAACCACTAAGGCAAAGGATTATGAGGCTCCATAGCTTGATTTCTTCATAAATTTAAGCTTTCAAAAGCTTTGCCCTGAACTATAAATAGCTCTCCCTCATTCTTAAATTGCTTTGGTGAGCATAAAGCTATCAAAAAGCACCAAAACTTAACACAATTGTTAGAAACGATTGCAAGGGCTCCTAACATGCTAATTAGGTTAAAAGGTAATAATTACTACTCAATGGTGTTTAAAAGAGCTAATTACAAGCTACAAAATAGCATGTTTTGAGTAGTAATCACTAGGCTCAGATTCCTTGTACAAAAAGGGAGTTTCAGTCACTTGTTTCTAACCGGTATGGTATAGATGCTTCCCATTAATGGGTTCAAACACTAAATCCCTCTCACTGATGCATCTTGCAATGACACATGCCTCTTACCTAGCATTTGCCATTCAAGGTGATCCTTAACCTTGGATTACCTGTCAAAAGCTCGTAAGAGATAACTAATGGAAGTCCCCTTAAAGTCCAAAAGATTACCAAGTGTTGGCTATTCTAGAAAATCCTACCTTCAAGTCACCTCCCAAAGGCTCGCAAGAGGTAAACTAGTGCATCTTAATGGACGGAGATCACTTGCCTTACCAAGGGTTGGCCCAAGTGATTTAAAGGCGTTTTAAGTTAACTAAAAAGATAAAAACCATTAGCAGGTCACACTTTCTCTTCATTAAAAACTAAAACAACAAAACTTCCAATTTATGCATGTGGAAACTTACCTGGATTTCTTCACTCCAAGAGACGAAGAGCCTAGCCTCTCATCCTCTAAGGAAAAATCCTCAAAGTTTGATTGGCTAGAAAGAAAAATAACGAGAAAACAAAAATATGAAGGAAAAACAGAGCAAGTGCTCTGTAAAATATATTTCTTCCTTTCGCCGATTACATGATGATCTTGTGTAAAGAAAATTACAAACTATATATAAGAGGTTATTCACCCTTTGTTATTACTTAAAGACTAAGGAATCCTATGATAGGTGGGTTACAAGGAGAGTTTGGGGATTTAGACATCAAATATCTAAAGCAAAATATCTCAAAATGTCGGTCGCAAATATCGGGAAGCTTCAGGAGAAATTCCACAGCAAAGGGGCTGCGAAATTTCGCAGCAAAAGGACAACATTTTCGCAGCCCAAGGCTGATTTCGCAGCCGTGCAAAATTTTCCTTTAGCTTAGAGTGATCGGCTTCCAATGGCTGTAACTCCTTCATTTCAAATCTGAATCGTGCACCGTTTGAAGCATTGACTTCCCGAGCTTCGAAACAACATATAGCACGCATAAATTGAACTCCAGGAAGTGCTCCAAAAGTGGCTGACATGACTGTCATCTAGAATGCTTCATGGCAGATTTCTCTTTGCTTTCCCTCCTTGCATTCCAGATTTGCTTATGGCAAAGGACTTCAAAGCTTCGGTTCTTCATGTTTCTGAGCTTTCTATTGCTTTGCCATGGATTCCAAAGAACTCTCCTCAATCTCGGATTGCTTTGGTGATCAAATTACTAACAAAAACACCAAAACTTACACAAAGTGATTAGAAATGATTGCAAAGGTCCTTAACATGTTAATTGGGTTAAAAGGTAATAACTACTACTCAAAAGTGTTTAAAAGAGTTAATTACAAGCTATAAAATAGCACTTTATGAGTAGTAATCACTCCCCCCAACCGACATATTACTAGTCCCTTAGCAATGAAGGAGAGAAAAATAAAAATAAACAGTACTATAATTTACAACATCATGCTGATCAAAAAACAATTTTCAAGTGGCATGATGATCTAACTCTCACATGGAACATTAAAGAAATAAAACTCAAACTTCAACAAGAGTTATCAAATAACTTGTCTAATCACAATTCATAAAGAGAAGGCATTATGCAAATTTAAGCTTTAAAAGAGTTTCCACTCCCAAAGGGCCAAACCTTACTCTTCCACAAAAATCTAAGTGTTATTTATTAGCTTCCGAATATAGTATGTTGAACTAATCTCTCCCCCCAACCTAGTTCTTTTTCAAAGCTTAGCAAATTGATCAACCTCCAATAGGTTAAGAATGCACCTCTTTTATTTCATACTTTTTTTTCATTGTAGGAGTACAAGGCTTAAAGGTATTCTTTTCTAAATTGTCCATGTAACGGGGGTCCATCGATGACTCCCAACCAATTAAGGTTTAGGGCATCAAGCTTTAAGGATCTTTCAACCACTAACTCCTCGGATTTTACCCCGGACTTTTGAGAATGAATTTTAATACCCAAGCACCTACAAAATGTTAAACTCCACCTATTCACCCTTGTAACGAGCATTGAGGTCGGTGGCTCCCAACCAATGAAGGCTTAGGGCACCAGGTTTTAAAGATTTTCACCATATACCCCTCAGACCTTGCTCAAGTTTCAAGGCAAGCAAACATTTTTTCTTTCTTTTTTTTTTTTTTCTCAAAGGCTCATTGGCCTTTTATAAGGTGTCCCAACACTATTAAGTGAGGTCAAAGGTACCAAGTCTAAAATTTTCCTAAGTCAAGAGGGAAATAGTTTTTCATATAATCGGAACCTATTGTGCACAGTGTGTGAATAGCTTAAAGTGGAAGAACTAAGCTTGGATTCAATAGAAGTTTCAACAATTCATCAACTTTAGTAAGCATAATACAAACTCTAAGTCAAGTAAAAAGACAAAAATTCAATTTCTCTCATTTCATTTTTGAGAAATTTTCCTTAACAACCATGAGGAGTAAAATAAAAACTTTAAAAAAATTTAAAATTAAACAAAAAGTAACTAAATTATCAAAATAACTTAGCATTAAAAGCAAAACTTCATTCCTCAACTCTCCCCCCAACCAAGTTGAACATTGTCCTCAATGTGACAAAAGCGATTGAAAAATAGGGAGGAAGTGGTACCTCCTGAGTGACATGGAGTTTGAGTCATATAGGAGAAACCACATGTTTCAAAAAAAACAAAAGAGTTAGTGAGTAGAGGAGATAGAAAAATGCCAAGTTTAAACAAAAATGATGTCTATATATGAATCTGAGAAAGTAGAATATAAGATATGATCAATGGATACCTCAAATCCCAAAATATAAAACATCAAAACATGGAGCTATGTATACTAATATAATATATAAAGACAAAAATTAAAGAGATGATCAAGTAATGGTAGGGTCATGTGGAGCTGATGCATCTGTGGTGGCCTCCTGAGTGGGTTGGATCAAGAATTTGACCTCTGTTCTAGTAGTCTCCTTAGATGGCATAGTCTCCTCAACTGGAGCTATGGGCTCTGATGGTTTAAGAAGGTAAGAAATGGAGTGAGAGGCTTTATGTGTGTGATCTCAGTGAGAGGGCTCTCCTCTTTAGATGCATGGTTGTGTGGCCCTATTGGCATTTTTAGAATGCTTCATGGCAGATTTATCTTTGCTTCCCCTCCTTGCATTCCGGATTTGCTTATGGCAAAGGACTTCAAAGCTTCGGTTCTTCATGTTTCTGAGCTTTCTATTGCTTTGCCATGGATTCCAAAGAACTCTCCTCAATCTCGGATTGCTTTGGTGATCAAATTACTAACAAAAACACCAAAACTTACACAAAGTGATTAGAAATGATTGCAAAGGTCCTTAACATGTTAATTGGGTTAAAAGGTAATAACTACTACTCAAAAGTGTTTAAAAGAGTTAATTACAAGCTATAAAATAGCACTTTTTGAGTAGTAATCATTAGTCTTCAAAAAGACTAAGTCCATCTACTCCTTTTTGGTTAAGATTGTTGTGGCTCAAGGAGACTGACTTCCTCCTTGTCTTGATTGAAAGACTCTATGAATGGCTTGAGACGGTGGCCATTGACTTTGAAAGTGTCGTGCTATTGGAATTGAGCAGTTCCACTACTCCATTGGAATGCACTTAGTGAATAATGAAAGGGCCTATCCACCTAGAGTCATAGAGTAAGACTCTTTGTCCCTTTTGAAATTCTTTGTTGGAGATTAACTGATCATGCCACCTCTTCATCCTCTGTTTTGCAATTTTGGAATTGATGTAGGCATCATTTCTCAATTCCTCCATCTCATTAAGGTCTAAGCACCTCTTCATCCCGGCTCTGTTCAAGTCCATGTTTACCTTCTTAATTGCTCATCAAGCCTTGTATTCAACTTCCATAGGGAGATGGCATGCTTTGCCATAGACTAGGCAATAAGGAGACATGCCAAGAATAATCTTATAAGTTGTTCTGTATGCCCATAGTGAATCATGGAGCTTAATAGACCAATCTCTTCTGCTCGTGTTCACCACCTTCATCAATATATTCTTGATTTCCCTGTTTGCTAACTCAACTTGCCTAGAAGTCTAAGGGTGGTAAGGAGTAGCTACCTTGTGCTTCACCCCATACTTGGCTAAGAGAGTTTCAAGAGGCTTGTTGCAAAAATGAGTACCCCCATCACTAATTATGGCCTTGGGCACCCCAAATCTTGAGAAGATGTTCTCTTTGAGAAACTTGAGAACAACTCTGTGGTCATTATGTTTACACGGGATTGCCTCAACCCATTTAGAAACATAGTCTACCCCCACCAAAATGTAAGAGTTACCAAAAGACATAGGGAAAGGTCCCATGAAGTCAATGCCCCAAACATCGAAAATATCAACTATTAAAATGGGGTTCATAGTCATTTGGTTCCTACGTGTTAATTTCCTAAGCCTTTGGCATCTATCACAACTCCTACACATGGCGTGAGCATCTTTGAAAAGTGATGGCCAACTGAAACCTGATTGCAACACCTTCATGGTTGTTTTCTGAGAGGCAAAGTGGCCTCCACATGTGCTTTCATGGCAATAACTGAGGATCTCCTATTGCTCTTGTTCAGGGACACACTTCCTTATTATTTGATCTACACAATACTTGAAAAGAAAAGGTTCTCCCCAATAGTAGGCATGAATTTTTGTAAAGAAGTGTTTCCTATCTTGTGCTTTCCACTCACTTAGAACTTCACCAGTAACTAGATAGTTAGCAATATGAGCATACCAAGGAGCATCTTCTAACAACAGGAGTGACTCCTCCGGAAAATCATCATTAATAGGCAAACCATGGGAATTATGTGTTATAGCCAACCTTGAAAGGTGGTCAGCTACCACATTCTCCACTCCTTTCTTTTCTTTGATTTGGAGATTGAACTCTTGTAGTAAGAGAATCCATCTAATCGGCCTTGCTTTTGCATCTTGCTTTGTCAATAAGTACTTCAAAGCTGAGTGGTCAGTGAAAACCACAATGAAAGACCCTACCAAATAAGTACGAAATTTGTCTAAGGTAAAAACTACAGCCAACAATTCTTTCTATGTGGTTGTGTAGTTTCTTTGCTCTTCGTTCAATGTTTTGCTTGCACAGTAGATCACATAGGGCTTTCCATCCTCTCTTTGACCAAGAACAACTCCTATAGCAAAGTCACTAGCGTCACACATCACTTCAAAAGGTAATTGCTAGTTAGGAGCCCTCACCATTGAAGTGGTTCTCAAGAACTGCTTCAATTGCTCAAAACTCTTTTGACATCTCTCATCCCATAAAAATTTAGCATCCTTCACCAATAGTTCACAAAGAGGCTTTGAAAATTTAGCGAAATCTTTAATAAACCTCCTGTAGAACTGAATACTACCAAAAAGTGCTATTTTGTAGACCTAATTATAATGGTTTTAAGCACCTTTGAGTAGTAATCATATTCATTTAACCCAATTAATTCATTAAGGTCCTTAGTAATTGGTTTTAACCTTTTTGTGGCAAGTTGACATGTTTTTATCAGCTTATGAACCAATTCAAGCATGCCAATTGTTGGAGGAGCTACTTGGGCGAGTTAAGCAAGGATTTTGTACATTTATAGGCTTGAATTTCAAGTGGAAACACGAGCACAAGCAATGGAGAAGAGGAAAACAGAGTGAAGAAAACAGAGTGAAGAAAACAGCTGCAGTCTTCCTTTGAACTTTTGGAGCACTTGCAGAAGTCCATTTTTTGCATACCATATACCATTTGAAAGCTTAGGAAGTCAAAAATCCAACGCTTCAAACCGTATATGATTTGGAGCTGAAATGAGGAAGATATGGCCTTTGGAAGGCAACTGCATCATGTCAAATGACCAATTTCGCAAGGAGATTTTCTTCATGGTGCGAAATTTTGCCACTTCGCACCATGAAGAAACACATTGCGAAAATTTCGCAATGAGGATTTATGCACATTGCGAAATTCATTTGAATCCCCTGTTTTGAGACGTTGTTGATGTTATTTCACTACCGGTTCTCCAAGATATTTTGCTTGATTTTTAGCTTTGTAAATACCTATTTTACCCTTGTAATCAACCAATGAATAGGTTGCTTTTGTAATAGCTCTTGTAATTTAGCTTGTTATTGTCTTTAAATAGAGGTGAAGAGCCTCAGACAATGATAATCTAATTTTGTAACCTGTAACTTTATAAGTTATAAGAGCACTTTTGTTCATACTTTTCTTTTCTCTTTTCTTTCTCATTTTCTTAGTAGCCAAACATCCTTGGAGGATGAAATCCCCAAGGATGAGAGGCTAAAACCTTTTAGTTTCTTGAAGTAATGGATGCCATGTGAAGCTCCCGTGTCAGGATGGAGATTTCCAAGCCATGAATGTAAGTAGCTGAGCGTCATAAATGTTTTCATTCAAAGTAAAGCTTTTAATCCCTTTGACTTGCTTTGAATGGCCAATACTTGATAACCTTTTGGTCTCAGTGGATTCTTATTGTTAGATCCACTGATGTTCATTAGTTATCTCCTACGAGCCATTGTATTGCAAGTCGAGGAGATGACCTATATCATTAAAAGAGCATTTATGAGGTTCAACTACCCTTTTTGTAAGTTTTCAAGGACTAAAACTCAGTTGTTAAACTCATACCGGTTCGGGAAGTAAGCATCACCTTAGTTGCTTCCCCAACTCGAGGTGAAGAGTTCCAAAATCTCCATTTTTACATAGTGAGTTAAGCATGGCTATCCAAAGCTTTGAGAAACTTCTTTTTCCATCTTTTAACCTATTTTCATGTTAGTTTAGTTTACAACACCTTTATCTTTTTATGTTTTCATATTAACCTAATTTTTATTAAGAAAAGTTCACTCCATCCTCCGAACTTCACCAGTTAAAGTAAAAACCCTTCCCAGTGTTCGATCCTAGAGCCACTATGCTACAGTAGCTTTGCTACTTTAGTGTAAGGACCTTAGGTATAAATTTTGTTGATACCCTTACATGCCAAGCTACCAAGAGTCGGGTTATCAAATGGCGCCGTTGCCGGGGAAGGTGCTACTTCACTGTGAATACATCAGCCGGGGGTAACTTGTGAGACTTCTCATGAGTAAGGTGAATTCTATCTCTTTTTTCATTTACTAACTTTTTATTTTAGTTTTAGAACATTTTTAACTTAGTTTAGATAAGTTTCTTTTAGCTTTTAACTTTCATTTTTAGTTTATTTTTCATACTCTGTTTTTCCTTCCGCATGCTCTGTTTTTTCTTCTTTTTCTTTGTTTTGTTTATTTGTTTTGTTCCAGCTGAATCCGTGCATGCCCTATTGGATTAGAGACCAAGAGGGAAGGTTAGTACGGATAGAGACTCCACAAGCTACTGAATTAGAGATTATTTTGGAAGTCATGGAGAATCAACCAGAGGATCAACATTCACAACACGGGCAGGGGAATGATCCGAACTTGTATAGGTCCATGAGGGACAGGATGCACCCTCCGAGGATGAGTGCACCATCTTGCATCATTCCTCATACAGAGCAATTGATTATCAGGCCACACATCGTGCCTCTGCTTCCTACTTTCCATGGGATGGAAAGTGAAAATCCATATGCGCACATAAAGGAATTCGAAGATGTGTGCAATACTTTTCAAGAAGGGGGAACAGCTATTGAGCTTATGAGGTTGAAGCTTTTTCCATTCACATTAAAGGACAAAGCCAAGATATGGCTCAATTCCTTGAGGCCGAGAAGCATAAGAACATGGACAGAACTTCAAGCTGATTTTTTGAAGAAGTTTTTCCCTACTCACAGAACAAATGGATTGAAGAGACAAATCTCCAACTTCTCAGCACGTGAGAATGAAAAATTTTATGAATGCTGGGAGAGGTATATGGAGGCCATCAATGCATGTCCTCACCACGGCTTTGATACATGGCTTTTGGTGAGCTATTTTTATGATGGCATGTCATCTTCAATGAAGCAGATATTGGAGACAATGTGTGGGGGTGATTTCATGAGCAAGAACCCTGAGGAGGCTATGGACTTCCTAAGTTATGTCTCAGAGGTTTCCCGTGGATGGGATGAGCCCAATAGTAGAGAAATGGGGAAGAGGCCAGTTCAGCAAATGTCAAGAGGGGGGATGTACAGTCTGAGTGAAGACATGGAGATGAAAGCCAAGGTAGCTGCCATGGCTAGAAAAATAGAGGAAATGGAGTTGAGAAAAGTTCACGAAGTCCAAGCTATTTCAGAACCTCAACAACAAGCCAATCCTTGCTCCATATGTCAGTCATTTGAACATATGGTGGAAGAATGTCCCACCATTCCGGCAGCAAGAGAAATGTTCGGGGAACAAGCTAACCTGATTGGCCAATGGAAGCCAAATCCAAATGCTCCCTATGGCAACACGTACAACTCTAGCTGGAGGAACCACCCAAACTTTGCATGGAAGCCAAGGCCAAACCCATATCAGTCACCAGCCCAATCAAGCCAACAGAGTCAAGGTCAATCCTCAGTTGAGCAAGCACTCGTAAGCCTTAGCAAGGTTATGGGTGACTTTTTGAGTGAGCAAAAATCCATCAACTCTCAACTAAATCAGAAGATTGACAACGTAGAGAGTACATTGAACAAGAAGATAGATGGGATGCATAATGAGTTGTCTCAGAAAATTGACAACATCCAATATTCCATCTCAAGGCTCACAAATTTGAACACTGTCAATGAGAAAGGGAAGTTTCCCTCTCAGCCTCACCAAAATCCTAAGGGGATACATGAAGTGGAATCCAAAGATGAGGATTCTTCAAAGGTGAGGGACGTGCAAGCTATTATCACTTTGAGAAGTGGTAAGGAAGTGCATCAGCCGGAGCATGATCAGAGGAAAGCCAAAGAAGATAAGGCTGATAGAAAAGAAGAAAAGAAGAATGAACAAAAGGGAAAGGAAGTTCACATGAAAGAAAGCATCATTCCTAGCATGGATGAGGAACCTCAAATTCTTTTAAAGGAAGGCATGATGAAGAAGCACATGCCTCCTCCATTTCCTCAAGCCTTGCGTGGGAAGAAACCGATCAAGAATGCTTCTGAGATTCTTGATGTGCTAAGACAAGTGAAGGTGAATATTCCTTTACTTGATATGATCAAGCAAGTACCCACATATGCAATGTTTTTGAAGGACTTATGCACTGTGAAAAGAGGACTCAATGTTACAAAGCAAGCCTTCCTAACCGAGCAAGTGAGTGCTATAATCCAATGCAAGTCTCCAATCAAATACAAAGATCCGGGGTGTCTTACAATCTCAGTCAATATTGGAGGAACCCAAGTGGAGAAAGCATTGCTTGATTTGGGGGCAAGTGTTAACTTGCTTCCATACTCTGTATACAAGGAGCTGGGGTTGGGAGAACTCAAGCCAACATCAATCACCCTATCCTTAGCTGACCGATCAGTGAAAATCCCTAGGGGGGTAATAGAGGATGTATTGGTTCAAGTTGACAAATTCTACTATCCAGTAGATTTTGTGGTGCTTGATACGGATCCCATTGTCAAAGGGATCAACTATGTTCCAATCATCCTTGGAAGACCATTCCTTGCAACATCCAATGCAATCATCAATTGTAGGAATGGGGTCATGCAACTCACTTTTGGGAATATGACATTGGAACTCAACATCTTCCATCTATGTCAAAAGCACATCCATCCTGAAGAAGATGAGGGCCCGGAAGAAGTGTGTATGATAGATACCCTGGTGGAGGAGCATTGTAATCAGAGTATCCTTGATCAGTTTGAAGAGAATTCAGATGAAAGCCATGAAGATCTTGATGATGGGTTAGCTGAACCCATGGGAATGAATGCCGTTATGTCAAACTGGAGACAAAAGCCAGTGATCCTCCTTTTGTTCAAGGATGAGGAAGAGATGAAAGAAGCTAAGGATGCAATCCTTAAGCTTGAATTGAAGACCCTTCCTGCCGAGTTGAAGTATGCTTAGTTGGAGGAAGGCAATAAAGCCTCGGTGGTAATTTCTTCTTCTTTAACCGTTTCACAAGAGGACAATCTTCTAAGAATCCTTAGAAAGCACAAGAAGGCCATCGGATGGCAAATTTCTGATTTGAAGGGGATAAGCCCATTGATTTGCACGCACCATATTTATATGGAGGAGGGAGCTAAGCCAACTCGTCAGCCACAGAGAAGATTGAATCCTCATATGCAAGAGGTAGTAAGGGCTGAAGTGTTGAAGCTTCTTCAAGCGGGCATCATTTACCCCATTTCGGATAGCACTTGGGTGAGTCCAACCCAAGTTGTTCCAAAGAAGTCCGGGATAACCGTAGTCAAGGGGGAAAATGGAGATGAAGTGTCCACACGCCTCACAACTGGTTGGAGGGTGTGCATTGACTACAGGAAGCTGAACGCAGTAACGAGAAAGGATCACTTCCCTTTACCTTTCATGGATCAAGTCCTTGAAAGAGTATCTGGGCATCCTTTTTATTGCTTCTTGGATGGGTATTCCGGGTATTTTCAAATAGAGATTGCTGTGGAGGACCAGGAGAAGACTACCTTCACTTGTCCATTCGGCACCTATGCTTATAGGCGGATGCCTTTTGGATTATGCAACGCTCCTGCTACCTTCCAAAGATGCATGCTTAGCATCTTCAGTGACATGGTTGAACGAATCATGGAAGTCTTCATGGATGACATAACTGTGTATGGGACTTCTTTTGAGGATTGTTTGTCACATCTTGAAGATGTATTGAAAAGATGCATAGAGAAAGACCTCGTACTCAATTGGGAGAAGTGCCATTTTATGGTAAATCAAGGTATTGTTCTTGGTCACGTAATCTCAAAGAAGGGTATAGAGGTAGATAGAGCTAAGGTGGAACTAATTGTGAAGTTGCCACCTCCCACCAATGTAAAAGGAATAAGGCAATTCCTTGGGCATGCCGGGTTCTATAGGAGGTTTATAAAGGATTTTTCCAAGATTGCCAAACCTCTTTGTGAATTATTGGTGAAGGATGCCAAGTTTGAGTGGGATGATAAATGTCAAAGGAGTTTTGAGCTTCTTAAGCAATTCTTGACATCAGCGCCCATTGTGAGAGCACCAAATTGGGAGTTGCCATTTGAAGTGATGTGTGACTCAAGTGATTATGCTATTGGGGCTGTTTTGGGACAAAGAGAAGATGGCAAACCTTATGTGATCTACTATGCAAGCAAGTCTTTGAATGATGCTCAAAAGAATTACACCACCACTGAGAAGGAATTACTTGCTGTGGTGTATGCTTTGGATAAGTTCAGAGCTTATTTGATAGGGTCTTCCATTGTGGTATTCACGGATCATTCAGCTTTGAAGTATTTGCTAACCAAGCAAGATGCCAAGGCTAGGTTGATTAGGTGGATACTTTTGCTTCAAGAGTTCAACCTCCAGATTAGAGATAAGAAAGGTGTTGAGAATGTGGTAGCTGACCACTTGTCAAGGCTCAACATTGCTCATGACACCCATGGACTTCCCATAAATGATGATTTCCCTGAGGAATCCTTGATGCTTGTGGAGGAAGTGCCATGGTTTGCACACATTGCCAATTACTTGGTCACGGGAGAAATACCAAGTGAATGGAGCTCTCAGGACAAGAAGAATTTCTTTGCCAAGGTCCATGCATATTATTGGGAGGAGCCTTTTCTCTTCAAGTATTGTGCGGATCAAATTATAAGGAAGTGTGTGCCTGAACAAGAGAAGCATGGGATCCTATCTCATTGCCATGAGAATGCATGTGGAGGCCACTTTGCCTCACAAAAGACGGCAATGAGAGTTCTTCAATCGGGCTTTTGGTGGCCCTCACTTTTTAAGGATGCCCATGAGGTAAGTAAAGGATGTGATAAGTGCCAAAGACTAGGCAAGCTTTCAAGGAGAAACATGATGCCTTTGAACCCCATCTTGATAGTGGATCTTTTTGATGTTTGGGGCATAGACTTCATGGGACCTTTCCCTATGTCTTTTGGCCACTCCTACATCTTGGTAGGAGTTGATTATGTTTCAAAGTGGGTTGAAGCTATACCCTGTAGAACCAATGATCACAAAGTGGTTCTCAAATTCCTAAAAGAAAACATCTTCTTGAGGTTTGGAGTGCCTAAAGCAATCATCAGTGATGGAGGCACTCACTTTTGCAACAAGCCCTTTGAAGCTCTTTTGGCCAAGTACGGAGTTAAGCATAAGGTAGCTACACCTTATCATCCTCAGACGAGTGGCCAAGTAGAGCTAGCCAACCGGGAAATTAAGAACATCTTGATGAAGGTGGTGAACACCAATAGGAAAGATTGGTCTATTAGGCTCCTTGATTCCCTATGGGCGTATAGGACGACTTATAAGACTATCCTTGGGATGTCACCATACCGTCTTGTTTATGGCAAAGCTTGCCATCTTCCCGTTGAGATTGAGTTCAAGGCATGGTGGGCCATTAAAAAGCTCAACATGGATTTAACTAAGGCTGGGCTAAAGAGGAGTTTGGATTTGAATGAGCTTGAGGAATTAAGAAATGATGCCTATCTCAACTCAAAAATAGCTAAGGAAAAGCTAAAGAGATGGCATGATCAGTTGGTGACCAAGAAAGAATTTTTCAAGGGACAAAGAGTCTTGCTATATGACTCTAAGCTTCACCTATTTCCAGGAAAGCTCAAATCAAGGTGGGTAGGGCCTTTTGTCATCCACCAAGTACACTCACATGGAGTAATTGAGTTACTCAACTCAAATAGTGCAAAGACCTTCAAGGTAAATGGGCAAAGACTCAAGCCCTACATCGAGCCATTTTCCCGTGACAAGGAGGTACTCATCCTCCATGACCCATCACATCCTTGAGAAAGTGTGGTAAGTTGATGAGCTTAGCATGAAAAGCTAAGTGCTCATCTCTTTTTGTTTTAGTTTTAGTATTACATTCTTGTTTACTTTGCATTTTTAATACTTTTGCACATATTTTGTTTAGGTTTCTTGGTTTTGATTTTGATTTTTTTATGTTTTTAATGGAGCTTTGATGTCCAATAGCAGGTACGAAAGCTCACAAGCTCACAAATGTGGAGAGAAAGGTGAAATAGGGGAGAAATATATCTAAGTCCAAGCTTAAAAGCCCATTTCGCAACTCAAAAAGTGAGTTGCGAAAATTTCGCAACTCAAAAAGTGAGTTGCGAAATGCACATTTTGGCAAGATGCAAAATGCAACCTCTCGGGATTGCACTTTCGCAAGGAGTAACCAGTGCGAAAATTTTCGCAAGTCATTTTTCACCTTGCGAAATTGTTTTCAAAGCAAATATCAAAATGCAACCTCTCGGGATTGGTTTTTAAGGGGAGTAGCTAGTGCGAAAATTTGGCAAGGTGAATTTTCACCTTGCGAAATTTCCAGCACTCCGCCATGCTCTCTCAGATCCACCATCACCTAGGCATATCACCTCCTCCACCTCAGGAGCCACATCCATGATTGGATATTTCTATCTCCATTTTGTATATGTTTTTTTTTTTTGTATATGTACATGTTTTATATTCTGAGATTGTATGTACCTCATGCTTATATCTTGTACTCAACTCTCTCAGTTTATATAAGCATCATTTTTTGTATCTTATTTCCTCTCTCACGTTTCTTATGGTTTTTGAATCATGTGGATGCACTCACACGCCTTGAATACCACATCGCCATAAGGTATATCATTCCTTCCTCGTATTTTTCGATAGAAACATTGGGGACAATGTTCATCTCGGTTGGGGGGAGAGTTGAGGAAGTAAGTATTTCCTATTCTAGTTAGTTATTTTGTTGATTTAGTAGTTTTTGCCCTTTTTCAAAATTTTTTGTTTCATTCTCTATGATTGTTAAAGATAATTTCTCAAAATAAAATAGGATAAGTCGAGTTTTAACTTAATTACTTAAGTCTTAGAGTTTGTTTTATGCTTTCAAAGTTGATAATCTATTGAAGCCCTCTTTGATTTCGAACTTATTTCTTCCATTTCAAGCTTTACACACACCATGCACATTAGATCCCGGATTTATGATGTAAAACTTTCTCACCCTCTAAGCTTAGGAAAATTTTGACTTGGTTCATTACTTAACCTCTTTTTAATAGTGTTGGGACACCTCAAAAAGACCAATGAGTCTTAGAAAAAGAAAAAGAGAAAAAAGAAAAAGGAAAAGAGAAAAAGAAAAAGAAAAAGAGAATAAGCTTCTATTCTTTCCTTGAAACCTAAGCATGATCCGAAGGGGTGGCGAAAGCCTTTAAAACCCGATGCCCTAAACCTTGATAGGTTGGGAGTCATCGATCCTCTGCTTGCTACATAGGTGAATTGGTTAAGTTTAGTGAGTAAAAAGAATTGTGAATAAGAAGGTGCGTTCCTAACCTATTAAGAGTTGGTTAATTTTGCCAATGTCCGAGAAAAGCTTAGGTTGGGGGGAGAGGATAGTTGTGCATACTATATCCGGAAGCTAATCTCATTAACACTTAGCTCATTATGGAAGAGTTTGATCCGGAACCTTGAGAGTAGAGATTCTTTTGATACTTAATTGCATAATCTCCACTCTTTGTACTTTTTGTTTAAGTTTTAGCTTTGACAACTCCTATTGCATTTTGAATCTTCGTATCTTTAGTTCACCATGTGAGATGTGTTTTGATATCAGTCATGCCACTCAATTATTTTTTGGAGTGATTTGCATGATCCCTTTTATGTATATTATTATAGTTTACTTAGTTTTTATCTCCTCCATTGCTAAGGGACTAGCAATGAGTCGGTTGGGGGGTGTGATTACTACCAAAAAGTGCTATTTTGTAGACCTAATTATAATGGTTTTAAGCACCTTTGAGTAGTAATCATATTCATTTAACCCAATTAATTCATTAAGGTCCTTAGTAATTGGTTTTAACCTTTTTGTGGCAAGTTGACATGTTTTTATCAGCTTATGAACCAATTCAAGCATGCCAATTGTTGGAGGAGCTACTTGGGTGAGTTAAGCAAGGATTTTGTACGTTTATAGGCTTGAATTTCAAGTGGAAACACGAGCACAAGCAATGGAGAAGAGGAAAACAGAGTGAAGAAAACAGAGTGAAGAAAACAGCTGCAGTCTTCCTTTGAACTTTTGGAGCACTTCCAGAAGTCCATTTTTTGCATGCCATATACCATTTGAAAGCTTAGGAAGTCAAGAATCCAACGCTTCAAACTGTGTATGATTTGGAGCTGAAATGAGGAAGATATGGCCTTTGGAAGGCAACTGCATCATGTCAAATGACCAATTTCGCAATGTGAATTTCACATTGCGAAAATTTCGCAAGGAGATTTTCTTCATGGTGCGAAATTTTGCCACTTCGCACCATGAAGAAACACATTGTGAAAATTTTGCAATGAGGATTTATGCACATTGCGAAATTCATTTGAATCCCCTGTTTTGAGACGTTGTTGATGTTATTTCACTACCGGTTCTCCAAGATATTTTGCTTGATTTTTAGCTTTGTAAATACCTATTTTACCCTTGTAATCAACCAATGAATAGGTTGCTTTTGTAATAGCTCTTGTAATTTAGCTTGTTATTGTCTTTAAATAGAGGTGAAGAGCCTCAGACAATGATAATCTAATTTTGTAACCTGTAACTTTATAAGTTATAAGAGCACTTTTGTTCATACTTTTCTTTTCTCTTTTCTTTCTCATTTTCTTAGTAGCCAAACATCCTTGGAGGATGAAATCCCCAAGGATGAGAGGCTAAAACCTTTTAGTTTCTTGAAGTAATGGATGCCATGTGAAGCTCCCGTGTCAGGATGGAGATTTCCAAGCCATGAATGTAAGTAGCTGAGCGTCATAAATGTTTTCATTCAAAGTAAAGCTTTTAATCCCTTTGACTTGCTTTGAATGGCCAATACTTGATAACCTTTTGGTCTCAGTGGATTCTTATTGTTAGATCCACTGATGTTCATTAGTTATCTCCTACGAGCCATTGTATTGCAAGTCGAGGAGATGACCTATATCATTAAAAGAGCATTTATGAGGTTCAACTACCCTTTTTGTAAGTTTTCAAGGACTAAAACTCAGTTGTTAAACTCATACCGGTTCGGGAAGTAAGCATCACCTTAGTTGCTTCCCCAACTCGAGGTGAAGAGTTCCAAAATCTCCATTTTTACATAGTGAGTTAAGCATGGCTATCCAAAGCTTTGAGAAACTTCTTTTTCCATCTTTTAACCTATTTTCATGTTAGTTTAGTTTACAACACCTTTATCTTTTTATGTTTTCATATTAACCTAATTTTTATTAAGAAAAGTTCACTCCATCCTCCGAACTTCACCAGTTAAAGTAAAAACCCTTCCCAGTGTTCGATCCTAGAGCCACTATGCTACAGTAGCTTTGCTACTTTAGTGTAAGGACCTTAGGTATAAATTTTGTTGATACCCTTACATGCCAAGCTACCAAGAGTCGGGTTATCAAGAACCTAACATGGCCAAGGAATTGCCTTACTCCTTTTACAGTTGTTGGAGTAAGGCAATTTGACAATAAGTTAGACTTTTTCTTTATCAACTTCAATGTCTTTCTTGGAGATGATGTGTCCAAGGACAATTCCTTGTTGTACCATAAAATGGCATTTCTCCCAATTAAGCACTAAGTCCTTTTCAATGCATCGGTTCAGAACCGCTTCCAAGTTGACTAAGCATCCCTCAAATGTACTTCCATATATGGTGATATCATCCATAAAAACCTCCATAATATGCTCCACCATATCATTGAAAATGTTTAACATACATTGTTGGAATGTTGCAGGTGCATTGCATAAACCAAAAGCCATTCTTTTGTAGGCATATGTCTTAAATGGACATGTGAAAGTGGTTTTCTCCTGGTCTTCAACATCAATTATTGTTTGAAAATACCCGGAGTGGCCATCTAAAAAACAATAGAAAGGATGGCCTGAGACACTCTCCAACACTGGATCAATAAATGGCAATGGAAATGATCCTTCCTTGTCACAGCATTCAATTTTCTATAATCAATACACACCCTCCAACCTGGAGTGAGGCGTGTAGCAACTTCTTCTCTCTTATCATTTTGCACCACTATGATCCCTGATTTCTTTGGCACTACTTGAGTAGGACTCACCCATGGGCTATTTGATATGGGGTAGATAATATCGGCCTGAAGTAGCTTAAGAACCTCAGCTCGCACCACCTCTTGCATATGAGGATTCAATCTTCTTTGAGGTTGACGGATTGGCTTAGCTTCTTCTTCCATGCATATATGATGTGTATAGACTAAAGGTCTGATACCTTTCAAGTCAGATATTTGCCATCCTATTGATTTCTTACATCTCCTGAGAACTTCAAGTAAACACTCCTCCTGAGAAGTGGTAAGAGATGAAGATATAACAACAGGGCACTTCTTATTCTCTTCTAGGTATACATACTTCAACTCCGTGGGTAGTGGCTTCAGATTAAGCTTTGGGGCCTCCTCTTTAACAACTTATTGTATCTCCTCCTCATTGAACAAAGGTAGAATTTCTTCTATCCTCCTCCAACTTGGTAGAGTAGCAAGCAAATCTGAGGGTTCAGGCAACCCTTCATCAAGATCCCTAAGATTTTCATTCAACTCCTCTTGTATTTTCTGATTACAATGCTCCTCCACTAAAGTGTCAATGATGCACACCTCTTCTGAACCTTCTTCTTCTTCCGGATTGATTGGCTTCTTGGAGATATAGAAGATATTGAGCTCCAATGTCATGTTGTCAAACATGAGTTGCATAAGTCCATTCCTATAATTGATGATTGCATTTGATGTAGCTAGGAATGGTCTTCCAAGTATGATAGGAACATAATTAGTTTCCTTGACAATTGGGTCTGTATCAAAAACAAAAAAAACCACTGGGTAGTAGAAATTGTCAACTTGAACTAAGACATCTTCAATCATCCCTCTTGGAATCTTCATTGATCCATCTGCTAGAGATAGAGTGATTGGTGTTGGCTTCAATTCACCAAGTCCCAATTGCTTATAGATAGAGTATGGTAACAAATTCACACTTGCCCCCAAGTCCAATAAAGCTTTCTCCACTAAAGTCCCTCCAATCATCACTGAGATATTAGGGCAGCCCGGATCTTTGTACTTCACTGGAGACTTGTACTATATGATGGCACTTACTTGCTCAGTCAAAAAGGCTTTCTTATTCACATTCAACCCTCTTTTGATAGTGCACAAGTCCTTCGGGAATTTTATATAAGTCGGCACTTATTTGATCATGTCTAGTAATGGGATGTTGACCTTCACTTTCCTCAATACTTCAAGAATTTCTGATGCATTGCTGATTCCCTTTTTCCTATGCAAAGCTTGAGGAAAAGGTAGAGGCATGTGTTTTTTCATCACATCTTCATTGATAACTATCTTCTCCGGATCTTAATTCACTGTTAAATCATGGTTCTCTTTCCTTCCACTGCTCCATTTCTTCTTTCCTTTGATTTGGTCCCACTTCTCTATCTCTTTTTCACTTTCTGTTTCATCATGTGGCTTGGGTGTTGGCAGCTCAACCTCTTTACCACTCCTCAGAGTGATCATGGCTTTGACGTCTCTCACCTATGAAGATTCTCCCTCATAAGCTTCCACTTCATGGATACCCTTGGGGTTTTGGTGAGGTAGAGAAGGAAATCTTCCTTTCTCTTGCATTGTGTTAAGGTAGGGGAGCCTTGAGATTGAGTATTGGAGATTATCTATCTTCCGAGATAGATCATTTTGCATTCCATCCATCCTTTTATTCAATGTATTCTCTACACTATCGATTCTTTGACTGAGTTGAGCATCGATGGATTTCTGGTCTCCAACAAAATCTCCCATGACCTTGCTTAGATTCACTATTGCTTGCTCAAGATTTGAAGCTTGGCCTGGTTGCATGTACTGAAGTGATCTTGGTTTCCAGGAGAAATTTGGATGGTTCCTCCAATTTGAATTCTAGGTTTTTCCATATGAAGCATTGTTATTAAGCTTGAATTGTCCAATGACATTCGCTTGATCTCCAAACATTTCTCTAACAGCTGGAACTGTAGGACACTCATCCACCAAGTGCTCATAAGATTGACAAATGGAACAAGGCATAACTTGCACTGGTGTTTCAAAAACGACTTGCACTTCATGTATCTTTTTTAGTTCTAACTCCTCCAATCTTCTTGTCATAGCTGCAACTTTTGCTTTCATGTCAATATCTTCGTTCAAGGTATACATCCCAGCCTTAGCATTAAGAGCATTTGGTTGAGACTTCATTTTTCCCACTTCTCCCTTGTTCGGTTCATCCCATCCTCTTGAAACTTTAGGAACATAATTCAAGAAATCCATGGCTTCCTCCGGGTTCTTACTCATGAAATCTCCTCCACACATAGTCTTTAGAAGTTGCTTTATTAAGGAAGACATACCGTCATAAAAGTAGCTCATCAATAGCCATGTATCAAAGCCATGGTGAGGATAAGCATTGATAGCTTCCATGTATCTCTCCCAACACTCATAGAATTTCTCATTCTTCTTAGCTTAGAAGCTTAAAATTTGCCTTTTCAAGTCGTTGGTCCTATGAGTATGGAAAAATTTCTTGAGAAATTCAGCTTGTAAATCAGTCCAAGTTCGAATACTCCTTGGCCTTAAAGAATTAAGCCAAATTTTGGAATGCATTACAAAAATCCTCAAATTCTTTGATATGCGCGTAGGGATTCTCACTTTCCATCTCATGAAAAATAAGTAGAAGTGGCATAATACACGGTCTGATTACTAGCTGCTCTGTAGGAGGCACTATGCATGATGGTGCACTCATACGAGGTGGATGCACGTGGTCCCTCATTGATCTGAATGCATTGGGATTGTCCTGCTAACCATGGTGACTATGTTGATCTTCAGGTGTAGCTTCCATGATGTTCAAGCATAATTCCAACTCTGTCTCGTGAGGTGTTTCAATTTTCACAAGTCTTCCTCCACTATCTCATATCCAATATGGCATACACAACTAGTAACAACTGTAACAAAAACAAAGAAAACAAAAAAAAAAATAAAAGAAAACAATACTACAAAAAAAAAAACAAAGATTAACTAAAAACTAAATTAAAAGATAGGCTAAAATATGAACAAGTAAAAGAAACAATTGAAAAGAGTTAGTAAAAGAAAATAAAAATCACCAAACTTGTGATGAAGATCATAAGTGTTTTGGAAAAGGTTATATCACTGTAAAGTTAGCACCATCCCCGGCAACGGCGCCATTTTGGTTCGTGCCTAGCTAGTGTATGCCTTGTTGATTGGTGTTCAATCAACTAGTGTACTCTTATTTCGGTCCTCAGACGGGAGTAATCAACAAAATGTATAAACGTATTTCACCATATACTAGGGTAGCATTAGCTAGCATAGCATAGCATAGTGGCTCTAAGATCGTCCACATGGATAGGCTTTCAAATTACAACTGATATTAGTTCTAAAACTGAATTGGTGTTTTTTCTTTTCAAGGTTAGCTTTAAAAGAAAACATAAGTATGTGCGAAAAGGTTGGTTTGAAGTGAAACCAAAAATAAAGTAACTGAAATTACTTACAAAGAAAATTGCTTCTTGGAGTTTTAGATCACTAGGCTCAGGTTCGTCATACACAAAGGGAGATTCTGGTCCCTTGGATCTTTTCCTCGCATTGGGGATTTAACATATAGTTATTTCCCGAACCGGTGTGGTACAGATGATTCCCCTTAATGGTTTCAAACACTAAATCCCTGTCACTGAATCATCTTGCAATGGTTCATACCTCTCACCTAGTATTGGCCATTCAGGGTCATCCTTAACCTTGGATTACCCGTCAAAAGCTCGCAAGAGATAACTAATGGATGTCTCTTGGGAGTCCAAAAGCTTACCAAGTATTAGCTATTCTAGATAATCCTACCTTTAAACCACCTCCCAGAGGCTTGCAAGAGATAAACTAGTGTATCTCAATGGACGGAGACCACTTGCCTTACCAAGTGTTAGCCCATGTGATTTTAAGGGATTTTAAGTTAACTAAAAAGATAAAAACCACGAACGGGTCACACTTTCTCTTCATTAAAAATTGAAACAACGAAACTTCCACTTTTGCATTCGGAACCTTACCTAGCTTCCTTCACTCCAAGAAACAAAAAGCCTAGCCACTCATCCTCTAGGAAAACATCCTCAGAGTTTGATTTGCTACAAATAAAAATAATGAGAAAACAAAATGAGAAGGTAAGACAGAGTAAAGCTCTGTGTATTACTTTCTGAAAAACTATACAAAGTGTCGTCTCCGAGAAAAACTCTCGAGCGATCTTTTAAAAGAAAATTACAATAGATATTATACAGAGAGGCTATTCACCCCTCCTGCTAACTTCCCAACCAAGAAAACTTGTCATTGGTGGGTTTCAAGGAGAAAATAGGGATTTACACACAAATATTTGAAGATAAATATCAAACGGAGTCGGTGCGCAAATATCTCAAATTACAGGTGGATTTTGTAAGTTCAAATGCAACTTGCGAAAATTTCGCAAGTTGAAATTATCCATTTCGTAAGTTGCAAAATTGTCCTACAACTTATCAGCTCTCTGTCCAACAGCGATTCCTTTCCTCTTCCTATTTCGCAAGTTGCAAAAATTTCACAAGTTGAATTCCACAACTTGCGAAATTGCTGGATGGTTGATTTCTTCTGTGCTTTTCTTCCTTGCATCCTCGTTTGGATTTGGCAAAGGGTTATGAAGATCCAAAGCTTAGTTTCTTTAGGAATTTGAGGTTCAACTTTCTTTGTCATAAACTATACAAAGATCTCCCTCATTCTTGGATTGCTTTGGTGATCAAAAAGCTATCAAAAACACCAAAACTTAACACAATTTGATTAGAAATGATTGCAAGGGTCCTTAACATGCCAATTGAGTTAAAAGGTAACAACTACTACTCAAAAGTGTTTAAAAGAGTTAATTACAAGCTATAAAATAGCACTTTTTGAGTAGTAATCAATTACGTCATTCTTCTATCTGATTTTCATGACATACCGCACTTGGTCAAATAGGTTCCAACAATTTAGTTTTGGTTTCAGTATGGACCAAACCTATACAATCGGTCACGTCATTGTCATGTCTGGTTTTTGTCACAGTCGACACTCGATCTAATCGATCACGATTTATTCAACATCGTTTTTGGTGTAGACAACACTTATACTATCGATCACATCATTGTCTTGTCTAGTTTTCATCATAGATGATGGCAACCAGTTCAATCAGTCATGACAACTTAGTTTCGTTTTTGGCATTGACTGGACTTGTATGATGGGTGATTACTACCCAAAAAGTGCTATTTTGCGACTTTAATTCATTATGTTTTAAGCACTTTTGTGTAGTAGTTCTCCATTTTTATTCGAATTGGCAGGTTAAGGACCTAGCAATGACTTCTAATCATATTTGAGGCTAGTTTTAGTGTTTTGACAGCTTTTTGGATCATTAAGACAAGCCAAGTAAAGGAGAAAAGAAAAGAGGAAAACAAAGTGAAGAAAACAGAGGACAGCAGCTTCAGTCTTCCTTCGAACTTTTGGAGCACTTCCCGAAGTCCATTTTCTGCATGCTATATAGCATTTCAAATCTCAGGAAGTCAAGAATCCAATGCTTCAAACCGTGTACAATTTGGAGCTAAAATGAGGAAGATATGGCCTTCTGAAGACAACTGGATCAAGCTGAGTGCGAATTTCGCACCAGCCCATGCAAGTGCGAATTTCGCACCAGCCCATGCGACTTTGGTGCGAAATCTCCTCTGTTCTGGCGACTCCACATGAGATCTTTTCTTGTGAATTTTTTGATGTAAATTCCTTTCTTATCCCTGTAATTAGCCAATCACAGGCTTTGCTATGTAAAGACTATAAGAGGGGTGGAAATCATCTCTCGAAACATATATTGTATATTTTACACTTAGTAAAATTTTCCTCTCGGGGAGAAATACAGAGTTCTCTTTGCTTTCCTTTTCTCTTCTATTTTATTTTTCTTGGAAGCCAAACAACCTCTGAGGATGTTTTCCCAGAGGATGAGAGGCTAAACCTTTAGTTTCTTGGAGTGAAGGAAGCTAGGTGAAAAGTCCAAATGCAAAAGTGGAAAACTCTCGTGCATTAAATAGAGGTAGTTGGAGTTCATAAATGGCTTTTAAATCTAAATTTTTGCTTTAAATCCCTTAGAATCACTTTGAATGGTCAATACATGATAAGCTTTAGGTCTCTGTGGATACTTATTGCTAGATCCACATCAGACCATTAGTTATCACGTACGAGCCATTGGAAAGTGGCTCAAGGTGAAGACCCATAGTGTCTAAAGCCATTAATGGAACTTGACTACCATTTCTATTGACTTTTTATGGATTAAATCTTCATTGTTAAACCTATACCGGTTTGGGAAACAACCATCCTTTATGTTGTTGTCCCCAATACGAGGAGAAAAATCCGGAATTTCCCACTTTGCATTCTGAACTTGATCCTAGCATCCTTTAGCTTCGGGAGACTTTCTTTCTTCCATTTTTACCTGGTTTTATGTTAGTTTAGTTTCTAACACCACTTTCAAAACAAATTTTCTTTTCTTTTAAACTTTAAGTTTTTGACAAAGGAAATCATCAGATTCAATCTCTAATCTTGAGTCTATCACTGGTAGAATGAAAACCCATCCCAGAGTTCGACCCTAAAGCTGCTATACTATAGTAGCTTTGCTACGCTAGTATGAGGTCATAGGATTTATAAATATTTTTTATTAAAATACCCAACTGGGCACGAATCAAAAATGGCGCCGTTGCCGGGGATGGTGCCACGATACAGTGATACAACTTTTTAGAGGCTACTTGTGATTTCCATCACAAGTTTGGTGAATTCCTTTTTCACTAACTTCATTTCCTTTCTTTTAATTGTAGAATTCCTTTTGTTAAGTTTACTTTCATTTTCTTTCTAACCTTAACTTTCTTCTAGTTTTCTTTTGTTTTTGTTTTGTTTTCAGGGAAGTTGTAGCTTGTGCATGCCCTATTGGATTCGGGACCAAGAGGGAAGACTAGTAAGGATAGAGAATCCTCAAGACACAGAGTTGGATATCTGTGTAAACATCATGGACCCTCCACAAGAGGATCAGAATTCTCAACACGGTCAAGGGGATAATCCAAATGCATATCTATCCATGAGGGATAGAATGCACCCACCAAGGATGAGTGCACCCTCATGCATCGTACCTCCTCTTGAGCAGCTGATTATAAGGCCCCATATTGTGCCCCTCCTACCAAATTTCCATGGAATGGAGAGTGAGAACCCATATGCCCACATCAAGGAGTTTGAGGAGGTGTGCAATACTTTTAGAGAGGGAGGAGCTTCAATAGACTTGATGAGACTCAAGTTATTCCCTTTTACTTTGAAGGACAAGGCAAAAATATGACTTAACTCTTTAAGGCCAAGGAGCATAAGGAATTGGGTTGATCTTTAGGCTGAATTTTTGAAGAAATTTTTCCCCACCCATAGGACCAATGGGTTGAAGAGACAAATCTCAAACTTTTCTGCAAAAGAAAATGAGAAGTTCTATGAATGTTGGGAAAGGTATATGGAGGCCATCAATGCTTGTCCTCATCATGGCTTTGATACATGGCTCTTGGTGAGCTATTTTTATGATGGGATGTCTTCCTCCATGAAGCAAATTCTTGAAACCATGTGTGGGGGAGATTTTATGAGTAAGAATCCGGAAGAAGCCATGGACTTTTTAAGTTATGTATCTGAGGTATCAAGAGGATGGGATGAGCCCAACTCTAGAGAAACACAAAGGATGAAAGCTCCTGTAAATCCAAAGGGTGGAATGTACATGTTAAGTGAAGACATGGACATGAAAGCTAAGGTGGCAACAATGGCAAGGAGGTTGGAAGAACTTGAGTTAAAAAAAATGCATGAAGTCCAAGCCATTTATGAGACACAAGCCCATGTCATGCCATGCACCATTTGCCAATCATGTGATCATGTAGTAGATGAGTGCCCAACCATCCCAGCTGTGAGGGAGATGTTAGGTGATCAAGCCAATGTTGTGGGGCAATTTAGGCCCAACAACAATGCACCTTATGGAAACACCTATAATTCAAGCTGGAGAAACCATCCAAATTTTTCTTGGAAACCAAGGCCACCTTCATACCAACCACAAGCCCAAACCCAAGCACCTCAACAAACCTCTTCAGTGGAGCAAGCCATTGTGAACCTAAGTAAAGTCATGGGTGACTTTGTGGGTGAACAAAAGGCAATCAACTCCCAATTGCACCAAAAGATTGAAAATGTTGAGAGTTCTCAAATTAAGAGAATGGATGGGATGCAAAATGATCTATCTCAGAAGATAGATAATATTCAATACTCCATCTCTAGGCTTACCAACCTCAACACAGTGAATGAGAAAGGAAAGTTTCCCTCTCAACCAAGCCAAAATCCAAAGGGTGTTCATGAAGTTGAAACCCAAGATGGGGAGTCTTCAAAGTTGAGGGAGGTCAAAGCTGTGATCACCTTGAGGAGTGGGAAGGAGGTTGATCAACCCTTGCTTAAGGTGAGGCAAGATGAAGAACCCATGTCAAGGAGAACCTTGGTTAAAGAGAGCAATAACCAAGAAGAGAAGAGTGGGAAGAAAAATGCATCTAAATCAAGCATTGAAGAAGAGCCAAAGATAGTGATTAAAGAGGATATGATGAAGAAACATATGCCTCCCCCTTTTCCTCAAGCTTTACATGGAAAGAAGGGAATCAAGAATTCATCAGAAATTCTTGAAGTTTTGAGACAAGTGAAGGTGAATATACCCTTACTTGATATGATCAAGCAAGTCCCCACATATGCAAAATTTTTAAAGGACTTGTGCACGGTCAAGAGAGGGTTAATTGTGACAAAGAAGGCATTCCTCACTGAGTAAGTAAGTGCCATCATTCAGTGTAAGTCTCCAGTTAAGTACAAAGATCCGGGATGTCCCACCATTTCAGTTAACATTGGAGGGACACATGTGGAGAAGGCTTTACTAGACTTGGGGGCAAGTGTGAATTTGCTCTCATACTCTGTGTACAAGCAATTGGGACTTCAAGAATTGAAGCCCACAGCCATCACTCTCTCCTTAGCTGATAGGTCAGTCAAAATCCCAAGGGGGGTGATAGAGGATGTTCTAGTTCAAGTGGACAAATTCTACTACCCCATGGATTTTGTGGTACTTGATACTGATCCCACTGTTAAGGAAGCAAATTATGTGTCAATCATCCTTGGGAGACCTTTCCTAGCTACCTCCAATGCCATCATCAATTGTAGGAATGGGGTGATGCAGCTCACATTTGGAAACATGATCTTGGAATTAAACATATTCCACCTATGCAAGAGGCATCTTCACCCAGAAGAGGAGGAAGGATTGGAGGAGGTGTGCTTGATCAACACTGTGGTTGAAGAGCATTGTCACAAGAATTTAGAAGAGAGCTTGAACGAAAGCCTTGGAGTGCTTGAAGAAGGGTTACCTGAACCCTCTGATGTGTTAGCCATCATGTCTCCTTGGAGGAGACGGGAAGAGATCTTACCACTATTCCTTAAGGAGGACTCACAAGGAGCAGCTACGGAGGACCCTCCAAAGCTTGTTTTAAAGCCACTTCCTGTTGATTTGAAGTATGCATATTTGGAGGAAGATGAGAAATGTCCAGTGGTGGTTTCTTCAACTCTCACAAGTGATCAAGAGGATAGTCTTTTGGGAGTCCTCAGAAAATACAAAAAGGCCATTGGATGGAAAAATTTTTATCTGAAAGGGATTAGCCCTTTGGTATGCACCCACCATATCTACATGGAGGAAGATGCAAAACCAGTGAGACAGCCCTAGAGGCGGTTGAATCCTCATATGCAAGAGGTGGTAAGGGGTGAAGTTCTGAAACTACTTCAAGCAGGGATCATATATCCCATTTCAGATAGCTTATGGGTGAGCCCAACCCAAGTAGTCCCAAAGAAATCTGGAATTACTGTGATCCAGAATGAGAAAGGGGAGGAAGTCTCTACACGTCTTACCTCTCGATGGAGGGTGTGTATAGACTACAGGAGGTTGAATTCAGTGACTAGGAAGGACCATTTCCCATTGCCTTTCATGGACCAAGTCCTTGAGAGAGTCTCAGGGCATCCTTTCTACTGTTTTTTGGATGGTTACTCGGGGTACTTCCAAATAGAGATTGATTTGGAAGATCAAGAAAAGACAACCTTCACTTGCCCCTGATTCGACTCATGGTAGCTTAGCTTTAAAGGCGTATCAACAAAATTTATACCTTGAATACTATTACTAAAGTAGCCAAGCTACTATAGCATAGTGGTTCTAGGATCGTTCACTGGGAAGGGTTTTCGTAAACACAAGTGATATTCAAATTAGGAAAATAGGTGATTTGCTTATGGATGTTAGCTTTAAAAGAAGATGTGAATGTTTTAGAAAGACTTAAACTAATCTAAGCTAACATTAAAGACTAAAATGAAAGGGTGTAAAAACAAGTTTCTCAAAGATAGGATAGCTATGCTCTGGCTCTTATGCAAATTGGAAATCTCAGGATAGGCTCCTCGCGTTGGGGTTGCAACTATGGTGATGCTTGCTTCCCGAACCGGTATGGATTTAGCAAATCAAGTTTTAATCCTTTAAAATGGCAAAACAGATGGTAATGAATTTCATCAATGGTTATTCACCTTAGACTTCCTTTGAATGGCTCGTAAGAGATAACTAATGGTCTAAAGCCAAAAGCTTACCAAATATTGGCAACTCAAAGTCATTCCAGGTGATAAACTCACCTTTCAATGGCCATTGAAATTGGTTCTAATGGATTAATGCAAAACTTGGAATTGAAAACCTCACCTTCCAATAGCTCATATGAGATAACTAATGGATAGAAATCCAAAAGCTTATCAAGTATTGGTCGTTGGAAGTTGTCCAAAGGAAATAAAAACCAAACTTTGCCTTAATGAACCTTTAATGAAAAACGACTACCTTACCTTCCGGGTGCGAGAAATTTCCATGGGATTGCATCTAAGCCATCACATAACATCCATACTTTGAGAAACTAAAAGTTTTAGCCAATCATCCTTTGAGGAAAAGCCCTCAAAGGCTGTTTGGCTACTAAGAAAATAGAAACGGGAGAGCTCTGTAAATATTCTATATATTGATCGATAATAAATTACAACGGATGCAAGGGAATATATATAGAGAAGTTTTTCCAATCCTTCCTAGCTAAGAAATCTTATGATTCGTGGATTACAAGGAGAAGAATGGAAATTTATACAAAAATATCTAAAAGAAAAGATCTCGTGTGGAGTCGGCAGAAACAGGGGAAAATTCGCACGTTGGAGTTCCAATTTCGCACGTTGATTTGAGGTGTGCGAAATTCTCGCACAGTGGACTGAGGAATTCGCACCTTGAACAGTGGTGTGCGAAATTGTCCCTCAGCTTGATGCAGTTGTCTTCCGAAGGCCATATCTTTCTCAATTCAGCTCCAAATCGTACATGGTTTGAACCGTTGGATTCTTGACTTTCTGAGCTTTGAAATGGTATATAGCATGTAGAAAATGGACTTCGGAAAGTGCTCCAAAAGTGCCAAAGAAGACTGCAGCTGTTGTCCTCTATTTTCCTCTTTGCTTCTTTTAGCTTCTCTTTGCTTCTCTTTGCTTTTTTCCTTTTTTTGGCTTGCTTTGGTGTAGCTAAAACCTTGCTTTAACTTGTCCAAGTAGTTCCTCCATCATTTGGCATGCTTGAATTGATTCATAAGCTGATATAAACATGTAAACTTGCCACAAAATGGTTAAAACCAATTACTAAGGACCTTAATGAATTAATTGGGTTAAATGAATATGATTACTACACAAAGGTGCTTAAAATCATTATAATTAGGTCTACAAAATAGCACTTTTTGGTAGTAATCAGCCCCTTTGGTACTTTTGCCTATAGGAGGATGCCCTTTGGTCTATGTAATTCACTTGCAACTTTTCAAAGATGTATGCTAAGCATCTTCAGTGATATGGTGGAGTGCATCATGGAAGTCTTCATGGATGACATCACTGTATATGGAGGTTCTTATAAGGAGTGTTTGTTGCATTTAGAAGCTATTCTCCAAAGATGTATTGAGAAAGACCTAGTGCTAAATTGGGAGAAGTGCCATTTTATGGTACAACAAGGAATTGTCTTAGGACATATAATCTCCAAGAATGGCATTGAGGTAGATAAGGCAAAGGTGGAGCTAATTGTTAAGTTGCCACCTCCCACAAATGTTAAAGGAATTAGGCAATTCCTAAGACATGCCAGGTTCTATAGGAGGTTCATTAAGGATTTCTCAAAAATCTCAAAACCTCTTTGTGAACTCTTGGTAAATGATGCCAAGTTTGTGTGGGATGATAAATGTCAGAAGAGTTTTGAGGAACTGAAGCAATTCCTCACAACTGCACCAATAGTGAGAGCCCCAAATTGGAAATTACCTTTTGAGGTAATGTGTGATGCAATTGATCTTGCTATGGGGGCTGTTTTGGGGCAAAGAGAAGATGGAAAGCCCTATGTGATTTATTATGCAAGCAAAACTTTGAATGAGGCTTAAAGGAACTACACAATTACTAAGAAGGAGTTGTTGGCAGTAGTTTTTGCCTTGGATAAGTTTCGTGCCTATTTGGTAGGGTCCTTTATAGTGGTGTTCACTGACCATTCTTCTTTGAAGTACTTGCTAACCAAGTAAGATGCCAAGGCAAAATTGATAAGATGGATCCTTTTGCTTCAAGAATTCAATCTCTAAATCCAGGATAAAAATGGAGTAGAAAATGTGGTAGCTGACCACTTGTCAAGACTTGTGATAGCACATGACTCACATGGTCTACCTATCAATGATGACTTCCCTGAGGAGTCTCTCATGTCAATAGAGGTAGCTTCATGGTATTCTCACATTGCAAATTACTTGGTTACTGGAGAAGTTCCAAGTGAGTGGAGTGCCCAAGACAAGAAGCATTTTTTTGCTAAAATCCATGCCTATTATTGGGAGGAGCCTTTTCTCTTCAAATATTGTGCGGATCAAATCATAAGGAAATGTGTTCCTGAACAAGAGCAATCAGGAATTCTATCCCATTGTCATGATAGTGCATGTGGAGGTCATTTTGCTTCCCAGAAAATAGCCATGAAAGTGGTCCAATCAGGTTTTTGGCGGCCCTCTCTTTTCAAGGACGCCCACTCTATGTGCAAGGGATGTGATCGGTGTCAAAGGCTTGGGAAGCTAACACGCCGGAATATGATGCCCTTGAACCCCATCTTGATAGTGGATGTCTTTGATGTTTGGGGGATAGACTTCATGGGACCATTTCCAATGTCATTTGGACACTCCTACATTTTGGTGGGACTGGATTATGTCTCTAAGTGGGTAGAAGCAATCCCATGTAGGAGCAAGGATCATAAGGTGGTTCTCAAATTTCTCAAGGAGAACATCTTTTCAAGGTTTGGAGTGCCTAAGGCCATTATAAGTGATGGAGGAACCCACTTTTGCAATAAGCCTTTTGAGACTCTTCTAGCCCAATATGGGGTCAAGCACAAGGTAGCTACACCTTATCACCCTCAAACAAGTGGCCAAGTTGAGTTAGCCAACCGGGAAATCAAGAATATACTGATGAAGGTGGTGAATGTGAACAGGAAGGATTGGTCTATTAAGCTCCTGGATTCATTATAGGCTTATAGGACCGCTTATAAGACCATTCTTGGAATGTCTCCTTATCGCCTTGTTTATGGAAAAGCGTGCCATCTCCCAGTGGAGGTTGAATATAAAGCATGGTGGGCAATCAAGAAGCTCAACATGGATTTGACAAGAGCCGGGTTAAAGAGATGTTTGGATTTGAAAGAATTGGAGGAAATGAGGAATGATGTTTACCTCAATTCAAAAATTGCAAAAGAAAGGTTGAAGAAATGGCATGATCAGTTGGTAAATCAGAAGAATTTTACCAAGGGACAAAGAGTCTTGCTTTATGACTCTAAACTTCATCTTTTTCTGGGAAAATTGAAATCAAGGTGGACGGGTCCTTTCATAATTCATGACGTGCAATCAAATGGAGTAGTGGAACTACTCAACTTCAACAGCACTCGAACTTTCAAAGTGAATGGGCATCGTCTTAAGCCCTATATGGAATCATTTTCCCGAGACAAGGAGGAATTCATCCTCCTTGATCCACCTCTAACATGAAAACACTCAGTTCATGGTTGAACTTAGTCTCTTCAAAGACTAAAAAGTTCATCCTCTTTTTGTTTCCTTTTAAGTTGATTTTAGTTTAATTTAGTGTTTTTCTTGTGTTTATGCATGTTTTGATTTTGATTTTTTACCTTAATTTCATTCTAATGTGGTTTGAATTGGTTTTTGTGTTAACATGCAGGTAGGAAAGCTTGAAGAATGAAGTAAAGGAGAAAACAAGGGAAAACAGGAGAGAAAAGCCAAGACCCAACGAAATTCGCACCACCCAATTCTCTGGTGCAAAATTCGCACCACCCTACCCCTTTGCGCGAAATTGCGTTTGTGAGCATTTTCCAAAAAGCATGCTCTCGGTCCCTACCCAAAATCTCAGTGCGAAAATGCACAGGAATGCGAACCTTGTGCGAAATTGACTTCGTGAGCATTTTCCAAAAAGCATGCTCTCAGTCTTGGAAAATCACAGGAATGCGAAAATTTTCGCACTTCACTATTCACCTTGTGCAAAATTCGCATTTTCTCTTTAAAAGCCAATTTCTCTTCTTAAAATCTAAGCTTGTTCTTCTTCAATCCTCTCAACACCTCTTTTCCGATCACTCCTTTCCATCCACAAGGTCCTCTTCTTCATCATCTCCCATCCTCAATCCCCCCATGGACGGCCATCTCAAGAGCTTCATACCATAGCCGCGACATTCACTATTCACAACAGTCCATGCCTTCCATTTTCAGCTCTTTCTCCTCCTTCCACCATCAAAAACCCTTCATTTCTTCACTCAACACTCCAAATCCATCCCTAAACAAAACCCAACCTTCATTTTTCAAAATCAAAACCTCAAGCTAAGGATTTAAAGCCACGGTTTCTTCAAAAGAAACCCATTTCCACGACTATGGGAGCTTCAAAATCTTTCATTCTCTTCTTGTAAAGCTCCCATTTCCAAGCTTTCCCACCATGAAAAACACCTTTCCTACCTCAGCCAGCATTTCCCACCCTCAAAAACCACAAATTTTTGCCATTTGAAAGAGCCACAACTTCGCATTTTGCATAAGTGAATAGTGCATTGTGCGAAATTCGCACAACACTACTCCACTTGTGCGAAATTCGCACCACCCACTTCTCTGGTGCGAAATTCTCACCACCCACTTCTCTGGTGTGAAATTCGCACCACCCAACCCCCTTGTGTGAATTTTTGAGATTTTCACCCCTACCCTCCCAATCCCAAGCCTCTGAGCCTCATTTCTTTGCTCCCTTATGGCTAGGACCCGAGGAGGTTCTACCACAGCTCCCCAAAGCAGTCATAGAGCTGCCCCTGTGCGGGCCCCGCTAGATGCACCCCTACATTTACCTGATTCTGCCCCTCAGAGCAGATACTATACGAGGAGACGAGCTGCCACACCTGTGGCCCCTACTCAAATTCCAGCTAGGTGTCCTCCTACAAAGAAGGCCAAGACTTCAGAGCCCAGAGAGTCCTCCAGAGCAGCTCGAGATTCCCAGTCTCAGCCTCCTCCCACCAGACGCCCTATCCTCACCAGCTCGCCCATTGAGGGCAACTCAGATTGCCGAGCGAGAGCATTCCATGAGGAGGCATATTTTGATCACTATGTTTTGCGACAATAGCCTGAGTTGGGGGATTCATACCGCCTACTTGAGAGGTACCACCTTATACCCTTTATGACTCTACCACAGTTCTTTTATCCTCGAGTAGCTTTAGACTTTTACCAGTCTATGACTACTCGTGGCGTCCCGACACCCGCCTCGATCCTTTTTACCATTGATGGACACCAGGGTATTTTGGGGGTTAGACAGATTGCTGAGGCTTTCCATATCCCGTACGCATCAGCAAATCCAACTGCATTTAGATGGTGGGCCCCACTTTTTGAGTGGGACATGGTTAGTATACTATCTCGAGCGACATCTTCAGATAGGATCATTATGAGGAAGGAGCTTCCCCCTAGGATGCTCCTAGTTGATGTGGTGCTTCGCACCAATCTTTTTCCTCTTTAGCATAGAGTGCAGAGGCGAGGGGCCATTCTAGAGACGTTATTCTGCATCTCTGAGGGCTACTACTTTGGCCCCCATCATTTGATTATGGCTTCCCTCCTCCATTTTGAGGAGAAGGTGCATAAGAGGCGTCTTACGAGGGCAGACACCATTCTTTTACTTTTCCCTCGGCTGCTATGCCATGTTCTGGCACATATGGGTTTCCCTGCAGACCCTCATTCTAAGACCCACCGCCATTGTCGAGAGAGCCTCTCTCTTGACCAATGGAATCAGGTATTGCTCTATCAGCATTCCCCAGAACTTCTCGAGCCAAGGGAAGTTCCTCCATAGCCCTTACCATCTATCTTTGCTCCGTCCACTTCAGCTCCTTCGGAGCCCGTACCAGATGCCCCACCTGCTGTTCCTCCTGCCCTAGAGCCGCCCATTACTATCCCTGCTGCAGAGTATCAGGACTTGCTCGCTTCTTTCCACACTCTGACCACTACTCAGACGACCATTATGGAGAGGATGGACCACTTCCAGCTTCGGCAGGACCAGTAGACTCTCATTCTACGTGAGATTCAGCAGCACCTCGGTCTTTTGCCACCAGCTCCACCTGTTTCTCCTGTGCCCTCAGAGCCTTTTGCTTCAGTTGATGATTTTGATCCAGCTGATGATGCTACACCTGTAGCGGTACCTTCCACAATTGCAGCAGAGGACCCCTCCTATCCACCAGAGGAGCCTACTACTTGATCATACGATCACTCCTCTCATTTTTTGTATCTATATTCTATGTTTTTGGATGTGATATATATTTTGGACCACTTTTATACTGGGATTGGATGTATTCCATGTTTATCTTGTATAGACATCTTCCTTTTTGTGTATATTAGCTTTTCCTTTTTATTTCCTCTACTCATCACTCTTATGATTTTTTCTTTTGCAACATGTGGTTTCTCCTGTCCATTCAGAGTCCCTTACTATCAGGAGGTATCACTTCCTCCCTTTTATTATCACTTGATTTTGGAACATTGGGGACAATGTTCATCCTAGTTGGGGGGAGAGATGAGGAAGTAATTTGTTGGATTTTTGGTTAGGTTATTTTGCTAACAAATTTTTGCAAACTCTCTTTGTTTCTCAAAGATAAATTCTCAAAAGTAAATGGGAGAAATTAAATTCTTATCTTATTGCCATAGTCTCAGAGTTTGTATTATGCTTATTAAAGTTGATAAATTGTTGAAGCTCCTTTTGATTTCGATCTTAAGTCTTCCACTCTAATCTTTTCACACACTGAACACATTAGATTCCAGTTATAAGATGGAAAACTTTCTCACCCCCTTAACTTAGGAAATTTTTTACTTGGTGCTTTTGACCTCATTCTATTAGTGTTGGGACACCTTATAAAAAGCCAATGTGTCTTATGAAATATATATATATAAATTTGCTTCACTTGCTTTGAAACCCGAGCAAGGTCCGAGGGGTATATGGTGAAAATCTTTGAAGCTTGGTGCCCTAAGCATTTATTGGTTGGGAGTCACCGACCTCACTGCTCGTTACATGGGTGGATGAGTGGAGTTTTGAAAAGGTGCATTCTTAGCCTTTTATATGGGGGTTAGTGTTGCTAAAGTTATAGAAAAACCTTAGTTAGGGGGAGAATATAGTTTGACATACTATAACTGGAAACTAAGCACCTCAACACTTAGATTTTTGTGGAAGATTAAGAGTTGGTCCTTTGGAAGTGGAAATTATTGTGATACTCAAATTTTCATAATGCCCACTCTTTGTATGTTGTGATAGGTAAGTTATTTGATGACTCTTGTTGATGATTGAGTTTTATATCCTTGACTTGCCATGTGAGAGTTTGATCCAATCATGCCACTTGATTATTTTTTGGAGTGATCAGCATGATTTTGTAAATTATTATATTATCTATTTTTCTTTCCTTTTCTCCCTTTCATTGCTAAGGGACTAGCAATGTGTCAGTTGGGGGGAGTGATTACTACCCAAAAAGTGCTATTTTGCGCCTTTAATTCATTATGTTTTAAGCACTTTTGTGTAGTAGTTCTCCATTTTTATTCCAATTGGCATGTTAAGGACCTAGCAATGACTTCTAATCATATTTGTGGCTAGTTTTAGTGTTTTGACAGCTTTTTGGATCATTAAGACAAGCCAAGTAAAGGAGAAAAGCAAAGAGGAAAACAGAGTGAAGAAAATAGAGGACAGCAGCTGCAGTCTTCCTTCTCACTTTTGGAGCACTTCCCGAAGTCCATTTTATATATGCTATATACCATTTCAAAGCTCAGGAAGTCAAGAATCCAACGCTTCAAACCGTGTACGATTTGGAGCTAAAATGAGGAAGATATGGCCTTTGGAAGACAACTCCATCAAGCTGAGTGCGAATTTCGCACCAGCCCATGCAAGTGCGAATTTCGCACCAGCCCATGCGACTTTGGTGCGAAATCTCCTCTGTTCTGGCGACTCCACATGAGATCTTTTCTTTTGTATTTTTTGATGTAAATTCCTTTCTTATCCCTGTAATTAGCCAATCACAGACTTTGCTATGTAAAGACTATAAGAGGGGTGGAAATCATCTCTCGAAACATATATTGTATATTTTACACTTAGTAAAATTTTCCTCTCGGGGAGAAATACAGAGTTCTCTTTGCTTTCCTTTTCTCTTCTATTTTCTTTTTCTTGGAAGCCAAACAACCTCTGAGGATGTTTTCCCAGAGGATGAGAGGCTAAACCTTTAGTTTCTTGGAGTGAAGGAAGCTAGGTGAAAAGTCCAGATGCAAAAGTGGAAAACTCTCGTGCATTAAATAGAGGTAGTTGGAGTTCATAAATGTCTTTTAAATCTAAAGTTTTGCTTTATATCCCTTAGAATCACTTTGAATGGCCAATACATGATAAGCTTTAGGTCTCTGTGGATACTTATTGCTAGATCCACATCAGACCATTAGTTATCATGTACGAGCCATTGGAAAGTGGCTCAAGGTGAAGACCCATAGTGTCTAAAGCCATTAATGGAACTTGACTACCATTTCTATTGACTTTTTATGGATTAAATCTTCATTGTTAAACCTATACCGGTTCGGGAAACAACCATCCTTTATGTTGTTGTCCCCAATACGAGGAGAAAAATCCAGAATTTCCCACTTTGCATTCTGAACTTGATCCTAGCAACCTTTAGCTCCGGGAGACTTTCTTTCTTCCATTTTTACCTAGTTTTATGTTAGTTTAGTTTCTAACACCACTTTAAAAAAAAATTTATTTTCTTTTAAACTTTAAGTTTTTGACAAAGGAAATCATCAGATTCAATCTCTAATCTTGAGTCTATCACTGGTAGAATGAAAACTCATCCCAGAGTTCGACCCTAGAGCTGCTATACTATAGTAGCTTTGCTACGCTAGTATGAGGTCATAGGATTTATAAATATTTTTTATTAAAATACCCAACTAGGCACGAATCAATGGGTCATGTCATTGTCCTATTTAATTTTCATCACATAACACACCTATTCAGATAGGTCCTTATAATTCAGTTTCAATCATGTCATAGACCTATACCAAATAAGACAACAACATGACTGATAGTATAGGTCTGGTCTACGTCGAAATCGAAACTAAACTATTGGGACCAATCTGATTAGGTACAGTTTATGATGAAAACCAGACAGGACAATGACATGATCGATCATATAGGTATGGTCTACGTAAAAAGTGATATTGAACTATCATGATCGATCAAATCGGCTACAGTGTGTAACGAAAGAAAGAGAGGATAAAGATGTGACTAATCGTACATGAGCGGTCTACATCAAAAATGATATTGAACTACCGTGACCAATCAGATTAGGTGTCAATTATGCCAAAAACCAGATTTAAAAACTACATGAGTGATCATAGTGATATGGTCTAGGCCGAAAACGAAACTAATCTGTCATGATTGATTTGGACTAGGTATGATGTCTGACGAAAACTAGATAGGAAAACAATGTGAGCGATCTTATAGGTTTGGTCTAAGCCAAAACCAAAACTAAATTGTCAGGACCTATCTGATTGGGTGTGGCCTATTAGGAAAACCATACATGACAATGACTTGACCGATCGATCGTATAAGTACGATCTATGTCGCAAATGAAATTGAGTAGTCATGATCGACTGACTGGGTATGGTTAGTGATAAAAACCAGATGGGACATTGATGTGATCAAACAGACATATGTAATTTACATCGAAAATGATATTGAACAATCGTGATTGATCGGACTGGGTAAAGTTTGTGACAAAAACCAAATAAGACAACAATGTGACTATCCATATAGCTTTGGTTTATGCCGAAATCAAAACCGAATTATTGGGACTTATCTCACCGATGTACGATCAGAGATGAAAACCAGACAAGATAACGACATAACTGATCGTACAAGTGTAGTTCACACTGAAAAAGAAACTAAGTTATCCTGATCAATGGGACTAGGTGAGGTATGTGACAAAAATCAGACAAGACAATGACATAACCGATTATACAGGTGCGGACTACATTAAAAATGAAACAAGTTATTTTGACCAATCAGACCGGTTATTGTTTGTGACGTAAACTAGATAGGACAACAATGTGGTTGAACGTACAAGTGTGGTCTACACCAAAAACGATATTGACCTACCTTGTTTGATCGAATCAGGTATGGTCTATGATGAAAACCAGATAGGACAAGGACGGACCGATTGTATAAGTTAATTCTCCACCGATAAGTGTCATGACCAATCAGATCAGGTGTCGTCTATGAAGAAAACAAGATAGGACAACGACGTGATCAATCGTATAGGTTTGGTCTACATGGAAACTGAAACTTAACTTTCACGACCTATCTAACTAGGTGCAATTTGTGAGGAAATCCAGATAGGACAATGACGTGATCGATTGATTCGTGCCCAACTGGTGTACCTTGATTTTGGCCCTCAGATAGGAGTAATCAACAAAATTTATAACCTATATCACCATGTACTAGGATAGCCTCAGCTAGCATAGCATAGTGGCTCTAGAATCGTTCATTGGGAAGGGTTTTCAACTTACTATTGACATTAATTCAAAGTTGAATTGATGCCTTTTCATTTCAAGGTTAGCTTTAAAAGAAAACATAAACTTTGGTTTAAAAAGGGTTGGTTTTAAACTAACTAAAATAAAGTAATGGAAATTACTTATAAAGAAAAGCGTTTCTTGGAGTTTTAGGTTCACTAGGGTCAAGCTCCTCATACAAAAACAAAGTTCCGGTCACTTGAATCTTTTCCTCGCATTAGAGAACTAACATATAGTTAATTCTCTAACCGGTGTTGTACAGATGCTTCCCTTTTATGGATTCAAACATAAAATCTCTCTCACTGATGCATCTTGTAATGGCTTGTGCCTCTCACCTAGCATTTACCATTCAAGGTGATCATTAACCTTGAATTTCCCTTTTCAAGCTCGTAAGAGATAACTAATGGATGTCTCCTTAGAGTTCAAAAGATTACCAAGTGTTGGCAATTCTAGAAAATCCTACCTTCAAGTCCCCTCCCAAAGGCTCGCAAGAGGTAAACTAGTGCATCTCAATGGAGGGAGATCACTTGCCTTACCAAGTGTTGGCCCAGGTGATTTAAAGGCGTTTTAAGTTAACTAAAAACATAGAAACCAATAACGGGTCACACTTTCTCTTCATTAATAGTTGAAACAACAAAACTAACAATTCTTGCACTCGACACCTTACCCAGCTACCTTAGCTCCAAGAGACAAAAAGTCTAGCCACTCATTCTCTGAGGAAACATCCTTAGAGCTTGTTTGGCTAGTAAGAAAAATACAATCAAAATGGGTAGGTAAGGCAGAGCAAAGCTCTGTATTTTACTTCCTTCAAAACTATACAAAAGGTTGTCTCTGAGAACAAGCTCCCCAGATTCTTGTGTAAAGAAAATTACAAACTATATATATGAGGTTATTCACCCTTTGTTCTTACTTATTAACTAAGCAAGCCTATGATTGGTGGATTACAAGGAGAAAATGGGGATTTAAACAACAAATATCTGAAGAAAAAATCTAAAAGTGTCGGTCGCAAATATCTAGAAGCAATCAGGAGGATTTCGTAGGCATGCAAGATGGACTGCGAAATTTCACAAGCTGAAGGTCTCCATTTTGCAGCCAAAGGCCCATTTCGCAGCAATCACCTTGTGATTTCGTAGCCTGCGAAATTGGCCTTCAGCTTGGTGTGATTGGCTTCCAATGGCGATAACTTCTTCATTTCAATTCCGATTTGGTACCGTTTGAAGCGTTAGATTTATGACTTCCCGAGCTTCGAAATGACATATAGTATGCATGAAATGGACTCTAGGAAGTGCTCTAAAAGTGTCCAACAGTTTCTGTCCTCTTGAATTCTTCATGTTAGATTTCTCTCTTTGCTTTCCCTCCTTGCATTCATGATTTGCTTTTGGAAAAGGACTATAAAGCTTCAAAGCTTAGGTTCTTCATGTTAATGAGCTTCCAATTGCTTTGCCATGGATTCCATAGAACTCTCCTCAATCTTGGATTGCTTTGGTGATCAAAATACTATCAAAAACACCAAAACTTACACAATTTGATTAGAAACGATTGCAAAGGTACTTAATATGCTAATTGAGTTAAAATGTAATAACTACTACTCAAAAGTGTTTAAAAGAGTTAATTACAAGCTACAAAATAACACTTTTTGAGTAGTAATCACACCCCCCAATCGACATATTGCTAGTCCCTTAGCAATGAAAGAGAGAAAAAGAAAAAAAAACAGTAAAATAATTTACAACATCATGTTGATCACTCCAAAAAATTTTAAGTGGCATGATGATCAAACTCTCACATGGAACATTAAAGAAATATAAAACTCAAATTTCAATAAGAGTTATCAAATACTTTGCCTAATCACAATTCATAAAGAGAAGGCATTATGCAAATTGAAGCTTTAAAATCATTTCCACTTCAAAAGGGCCAAACCTTACTCTTCCAAAAAAATCTAAGTGTTACTTGATAGTTTCCGAATATAGTATTCTGAATGATTCGTGCCCAATTGGTGTCTCAGCTGATTCATGTCCTCTCAATGGTCCCTGACAATGGTGTCATTTGATTCGTGTCCAGCTAGTGTCCCTTGATTGAGGGAGTAATCAACAAAATTTATAACCTATTACACCATGAACTAGGGTAGCAAAGACAAAGCTACTATAGCATAATGGCTCTAGGATCATTCACTGGGATGGGTTTTCACTTAGCAAATGATATTAATTCAAAGCTGAATTGGTGCCTTTTCATTTCAAGGTTAGCTTTAAAAGAAAACATAAAGATGTTTGAATGAAAAAGGTTTGGTTTTAAACTAATAAAAAATAGTAACTGATTTTACTTACAAAGAAAAGTGTTTCTTGGATTTCAGATCACTAGGCTCAGGTTCCTCATACAAAAAGGAGAGTTCCGATCACTTGTTTCTTTTCCTCACATTAGAGAATTAACATATAGTTAATTCTCTAACCGGTGCTGTACAGATGCTTCCCATTAATGGGTTCAAACACTAAATCCCTCTCACTGATGCACCTTGCAATGGCTCATACCTCTCACCTAGCACTTGCCATTCAAGGTGATCTTTAACCTTGGATTACCCATCAAAAGCTCGCAAGAGATAACTAATGGATGTCTCCTTGGAGTCCAAAAGCTTACCAAGTGTTGGCAATTCTAGAAAATCCTACCTTCAAGTCACCTCCCAAAAGCTCGCAAGAGATAAACTAGTGCATCTCCATGGACGAAGATCACTTGCCTTACCAAGTGTTGGCCCAGGTGATTTAAAGGTGTTTTAAGTTAACTAAAAAGATAAAAACCATTAACGGGTCACACTTTCTCTTCATTAAAAACTAAAACAACAAAACTTCCAATTTATGCATGTGGAAACTTACCCGGCTTTCTTCACTCCAAGAGATAAAGAGCCTAGCCTCTCATCCTTTGAGGAAAAATCCTCAGAGTTTGGTTGGCTAGAAATAAAAAGTAAATAATATACAATACAATCAAAACGAGAAGGGTAAGGCAGAGCAAAGGCTCTGTATTTTACTTCCTTGCAAAACTGTACAAAGGATGCGTCATCCTTGGGAACAGGCTCCCGATAGATATTTATATGAAAATTAGAATAATCATAATTATATGGTTATTCACCCTTTTTCCTAACTTAATAACTAAGGAATCCTATAATTAGTGGGTACAAGGAGAAAATGGGGATTTAGACATCAAAAATCTGAAGCAAAATATCCAAAAGTGTCGGTCACAAATATCGGGAAACTTCAGGAGAAATTTCATTGCACTATGCAAAATGGCTGCGAAATCATTTTGCAGCAAAAGGGTGATTTCGCAGCCGTGCAAAATTCTTCCTTCAGCTTGGAGTGATCGGCTTACAACGGCTGTAACTCCTTCATTTCAACTCCGAATCGCACACCGTTTGAAGCATTGGATTGTTGACTTCCTCAGCTTCGAAAAAAAATATAGCATGCATAAATTGGACTCCAGGAAATGTTCCAAAAGTGGATGACATGACTGTCATCAAGAATGCTTTATGGCAGATTTCTCTTTACTTCCCCTCCTTGCATTCCAGATTTGCTTATGGCAAAGGACTTGATGCGACTCATGGTAGCTTAGCTTTAAAGGCGTATCAACAAAATTTATACCTTAAATACTATTACTAAAGTAGCCAAGCTACTATAGCATAGTGGTTCTAGGATCGTTCACTGGGAAGGGTTTTCGCAAACACAAGTGATATTCAAATTAGGAAAATAGGTGATTTTCTTATGGATGTTAGCTTTAAAAGAAGATGTAAATGTTTTAGAAAGATTTAAACTAATCTAAGCTAACATTAAAGACTAAAATGAAAGGGTGTAAAAACAAGTTTCTCAAAGATAGGATAGCTATGCTCTGGCTCTTATGCAAATTGGAAATCTCAGGATAGGCTCCTCGCGTTGGGGTTGCAACTATGATGATGCTTGCTTCCCGAACCGGTATGGATTTAGCAAATCAAGTTTTAATCCTTTAAAATGGCAAAACAGATGGTAGTGAATTTCATCAATGGTTATTCACCTTAGACTTCCTTTGAATGGCTCGTAAGAGATAACTAATGGTCTAAAGCCAAAAGTTTACCAAATATTGGCAACTCAAAGTCATTCCAGGTGATAAACTCACCTTTCAATGGCCATTGAAATTGGTTCTAACGGATTAATGCAAAACTTGGAATTGAAAACCTCACCTTCCAATAGCTCGTAGGAGATAACTAATGGATAGAAATCCAAAAGCTTATCAAGTATTGGCCGTTGGAAGTTGTCCAAAGGAAATAAAAACCAAACTTTGCATTAATGAACCATTAATGAAAAACGACTACCTTACCTTCCAAGTGCGAGAAATTTCCATGGGATTGCGTCCAAGCCATCACATAACATCCATACTTTGAGAAACTAAAAGTTTTAGCCAATCATCCTCTGAGGAAAAGCCCTCAGAGGCTGTTTGGCTACTAAGAAAATAGAAATGGGGAAGAACAAGAGAAGAGAGAAAAACAGAGCTTTATATATTTCTAAGTTAATGTACAGAGGATCGATCCCCCCAATCATCCCATATCTTTTAGAGGTGTTGTGCACCTCTATATATAGCAAAATTACAAGATAAAGCTTTATGTCGGCTGAATACAAGGTTACAAAAGGAATTTACACGAGAAAATATCAAGCTAAAAATATTTGGGAAGTCGGTGGTGCGTGCGTGGAGAAACAGAGGATTCAAAGGAATTTCACAATGTGCCTAAATCCACCTTGCGAAATTTTCGCAAGGGGGTTCTTCATGGTGCGAAGTGGCCAAATTTCGACCATGAAGAAAATCTCCTTGCGAAATTTTCGCAAGGAGAAATTCACCTTGCGAAATTGGTCATTTGACATGATGCAGTTGTCTTCCGAAGGCCATATCTTCCTCATTTCAGCTCCAAATCATACACGGTTTGAAGCGTTGGATTCTTGACTTCCTAAGCTTTCAAATGGTATATGGTATGAAAAAAATAGACTTCAGAAAGTGCTTCATAAGTGCGAAAGAAGACTGCAGTTGTTTTCTTCACTCTATTTTCCTCTTCTCCATTGCTTGTACTCGTGTTTCCACTTGAAATTCAAGCCTGCAATCATCCAAAATCCTTGCTTAACTCGCCCAAATAGCTCCTCCATCAATTGGCATGCTTGAATTGGTTCATAAGCTGATAAAAACATGTAAACTTGCCACAAAATGGTTAAAACCAATTACTAAGGACCTTAATGAATTAATTGGGTTAAATGAATATGATTACTACTCAAAGGTGCTTAAAACCATTATTATTAGGTCTACAAAATAGCACTTTTTGGCAGTAATCAGGACTTCAAAGCTTTGGTTCTTCATGTTTCTGAGCTTTCCATTGCTTTGCCATGGATTCCAAATAACTCTCCTCAATCTCGGATTGCTTTGGTGATCAAAAAGCTATCAAAACACCAAAACTTAACACAATTTGATTAGAATTGATTGCAAGGGTCCTTAACATGCCAATTAAGTTAAAAGGTAATAACTACTACTCAAAAGTGTTTAAAAGAGTTAATTACAAGCTATGAAATAGCACTTTTTGAGTAGTAATCACTGAACTAATCTCTCCCTCCAACCTAGTTCTTTTTTCAACACTTAGCAAACTAACAAAATTTAATAGGCTAAGAACGCACCCTTTTATTTCACAAATTTTTTCATTGTAGGAGTACAAGGCTTAAAGGTATTCTTTTCTAAATTGTCCATATAACGAGGGTCCATAGATGACTCCCAACCAATTAAGGTTTAGGGCATCAAGCTTTAAGGATCTTTCAACCACTAACTCCTCGGATTTTACCCCGGACTTTTGAGATTGCATTTCAATACCCAAGCACCTATAGTATGTTAAACTCCACCTATTCACCCTTGTAACGAGCATTGACGTCGGTGACTCCCAACCAATGAAGGCTTAGAGCACCAGGTTTTAAAGATTTTCACCATATACCCCTCAGACCTTGCTCGGGTTTCAAGGTAAGCAAACATTTTTCTTTCTTTCTTTTTTCCAAAGGCTCATTGGCCTTTTATAAGGTGTCCCAACACTATTAAATGAGGTCAAAGGTACCAAGTTTGAAATTTTCCTAAGTCAAGAGGGAAATAATTTTTCATCTTATACTCGGAACCTATTGTGCACAGTGTGTGAATAGCTTAAAGTGGAAGAACTAAGGTTGAATTCAATAGAAGTTTCAACAATTCATCAACTTTAGTAAGCATAATACAAACTCTAAGTCAAGTGAAAAACAAAAATTCAATTTCTCTCATTTTATTTTGAGAATTTTTCTTTGATAACCATGGAGAGTGGAATAAAAACTTTAAAAAATTTAAAAATTAAGCAAAAAGCAACTAAATTACCAAAATAACTTAGCATTAATAACAAAACTTCATTCCTCAACTCTCCCCCAACCAAGCTGAACATTGTCCTCAATGTGGCATCAGCAATTGAAAAACAGGGAGGAAGTGGTGCCTTCTGAGTGATATGAAGTTCGAGTAGAACAGGAGAAACCACATGTTTCAAAAACAATAAAAGATATGAGTAGAGGAATTAAAATAAAATAATGCCAAGAGTACTAAAAAAATGATAGATTTGTATTACTTCATGATAATACACTATAGAGTAAAACAAGTAATACAACCAATCCCAATATATAAAACATAAAAAACATGGGATTACGAGTTCTACTAAAGTAAAGAAATACAGAAAGGAAACTATGCAAATGATCAGATAGTGGTGGGAGGATCATGTGAAGATGATGGCTCGGTTGTTGAGGTCGGAATGCTTGGAATGGATGCCTCAATCTCTCCTGTAGACGGTTCCTCAAGGGGTATAGTCTGCTCTGTGAGAGGAGGGGCCTGTGATGGCTCTGTGGGCTCTGATGGGATAGGAATGGCATGCTCATGAGTCGATAGAATACCCAGATGATGCTCTATCTGCCTAAGAATGGCAGTATGATGGGTTTGGGTGGCTATAATCTGCTCCTGATGGGCATGAAGAGCTGTCATCTGCTGAGTGAGGATGCTCTAAGAAGTGGTCAATGTTTGCAAAGTGTGACATAAGCCTCTGAACATGGAAATGGATATGGCAATCCTAGACTCAGATGGAAGAGAGGGCTCTCATGTAGATGGTATAACAGGCGGAGTCCCTGGTGTGGCAGGAGGAGCAAAGGGTGCAACCTCAGGCATAGGCCCTATAGAGGGCACTGCAGGGGCAGGTGCTCTCACGTCAGCTGGTATCTCAATCGGCTGTGGCTCATCTGGATGCTCTGGATGTGGAATATTTGGATGCTCTGGTCCAACTGGAGCTCCTGGCTCTACGTCATAGGTTGTCATACTCGTCCATTTGTCAAGAGTGAATATCTCTTAGCAAATGCATCTGCGTTCAAGCTGAGGCTTAGAAGAATATCCTAAGTGCTCCAAAATCTGACATAGCAACCTTGGGAATATAAGTGGAATAGAATCCGCTCTGAGCAGCTTCTTCCTATGGACCTTCTCTTCAAAGTACAGAAGAGCGGCCATAATGAGATGATGAGGGCCAAAGAAAAATCCCTCGGATATCCTGAACAATGCCTCTAGCAAAGCTCCTCTCCACTGCACCATATGCTGAAGCGGATAGATATTATGGCGTAGGACTGCATCTATAAAGAACATGCTGGGATGGAGCTCCTTCCTCAACAGATAGGGGTGTGTGGATGCCCCTCTAGATAGTATATGGACTATGTCACTCTGGGAAGGATGAGCCCAAACTCGATAATCCTTTGGACGTGCTGGCTCGTTGGGAATGCATAGGGCCTTTGCTATATGTCTGGCTCCCAGGATACCATGGCGTCCGTCAATGGTGAAATGGATGATAGTAGGATCCCGGACGTGGTGTGTAGTCATAGACTGATAAAAGTCTAATGCTACACGGGGATAGAAGAAATCCCTAGGAGTCATCAGATGGTCCATATGGTACCTCTACAGCAGATGGAAGGAATCTCTGAGCTCTGGCTGAAGCCTGAAGATAACTCTGTCAAAGCAAAGCTCGGAGTGGAATGACCTAGCCCTGCAATCCATGTTACCCTCAATGGGTGGCTGAGTGACCATGGGTTGCCTGATAACCACCTCAGGAGTCATCCCTGAGGGAATCTGAGACTCTGTGGCAGGTGGTTGAGGCGACTGAGGCTCTGATGGGGGCTCTGATGGCTCAAGTGGTGCTGATACCCTTGCTTTCTTCTTAGGGGGATGGCTACCTGACTTGTTGGCACAAGAGGAGCTTGCCCCGGGTGTGGTGGGTGGTCTCCTCGTCTCATATCACCTCGAAGGAGAACTCAAGGGTGCATCCTCAACTGAAGGTGGAATGGCTAGTGGCTGTGAAAGCTCAGGAGCCTCTCTTGGAGCTATGGGGCAGCTTAAAGGAGATGAGGACTTAGCTCCTTGGGTTTTTGCCATGGTTGACTCAAAGAAGGTGGTCGGAGGTGCACGTGTGGCTTGGGCTCAGATGGGGGTCTTCTAGAAGGGTGTTCTGGCTTGGGTCCTATTTCGCACCAAAGGGAAGTTCAAATGACCGGTTTAAAAATGAAATTTTGGAATTTAAAACATTTAAATAGGCAGCCAAGTGACGGTTGAAGTTTTCGCAGAGGAGGGCCATTTTCGCAGCAAGGGCTCATTTTTGTAGCAGAGGGCTATTTTCGTAGCCCATTTAGGGTATGGGGTTGCGAAATGGCACTCGTGTGCCAAGGGGTGGTTTCGCAATTGGTTTCGTAGCTGCGAAATCATTTCGTAGCAGATGGCCATTTTTACAGGGGCCTCTCTTGGGTTGCAAAATTTCGCAGACCTTTGAATTTTTCTTGCTCCTGAACTCCTTTTGGCTCCCTGAGACCTTCCTTCACTTTCTTTGCAATTCCTCCTAAATTAGATCATTCAAAAAGTCTAAGTTACATATAAATAACACAACTTAAGAACAAAATTAAAATCAAAACAATTAATAAAGCTTTTAAATTAAAAAACTTAAACAAAAAATATGGACTTTGGTGAAACCAAGTCCATCTAACCCCTTTTTGATTAGGCTTTCTGTGGCTCAAGGAGGTTGATTTCCTCCTTATCTTGCTTGAATGGCTCAATGAATGGTTTAAGACGATGTCCATTGACTTTAAAGGTGTCAGTGCCGTTGGAATTGAGTAATTCCACCACTCCATTGAGATGTACTTAGTGAATTATGAAAGGGCCTATCCACCTTGACTTCAGCTTCCCAGGAAAGATATGGAGCCTTGAGTCATAGAGTAAGACTCTTTGTCCTTTCCAGAATTCTTTGTTGGAGATTAATTGATCATGCCACCTCTTCATCCTCTGTTTTGCAACTTTAGAATTGATGTAAGCATCATTTCTTAATTTCTCCATCTCATTAAGGTCTAAGCACCTCTTTGCCCCGGCTCTGATCAAGTTCATGTTTACCTTCTTGATTGCCCACCAAGCCTTATATTCAACTTCCATAGGGAGATGGCCTGCTTTGCCATAGACTAAGCGATAGGGAGACATGCCAAGAATAGTCTTGTAAGCTGTTCTATATGCCCATAGTGAATCATGGAGCTTAATAGACCAATCTCTTCTGCTCATGTTCACCACTTTCATCAATATGTTCTTGATTTCCCTGTTTGCTAGCTCAACTTGCCCGGAAGTCTGAGGGTGATAAGGTGTAGCTACCTTATGCTTCACTCCATACTTGGCTAATAGGGTTTCAAAAGGTTTGTTGCAAAAATGAGTACCTCCATCACTGATTATGGCCTTGGGCACCCCAAATCTTGAGAAGATGTTCTCTTTAAGAAACTTGAGAACCATCCTATGATCATTGTGTTTACAAGGGTTGCCTCAACCCATTTAGAAACATAGTCCACCCCCACCAAGATATAAGAGTTACCAAAAGACATTAGGAAAGGTCCCATGAAGTCAATGATTACTACTCAAAAAGTGCTATTTTATAGCTTGTAATTAACTCTTTTAAACACTTTTGAGTACTAGTTATCACCTTTTAACCCAATTAACATATTAAGGACCTTTGCAATCATTTCTAATCAAAGTGTGTAAGTTTTGGTGTTTTTGTTAGTAATTTGATCACCAAAGCAATCCGAGATTGAGGAGAGTTCTTTGGAATCCATGGCAAAGCAATGGGAAGGCTCAGAAACATGAAGAACCGAAGCTTTGAAGTCCTTTTCCATAAGCAAATCCGGAATGCAAGGAGGGGAAGCAAAGAGAAATCTAACATGAAGCATTCTAGATGACAGTCATGTCAGCCACTTTTGGAGCACTTCCTAGAGTTCAATTTATGCATGCTATATGTCGTTTTGAAGCTCAGGAAGTCAACAATCCAATGCTTCAAATGGTGCATGATTCAGAGTTGAAATGAAGGAGTTACAGCCATTGGAAGCTGATCACTCCAAGCTAAAGGAAGATTTGGCACGGCTGCGAAATCAGCCTTGGGCTGTGAAAATATTGTCCTTTTGCTGCGAAATTTCGCAGCCCTCTTGTTGTGGGATTTCTCCTAAAGCTTCCCGATATTTGCAACCGACATTTTGAGATATTTTGCTTTAGATATTTGATGTCTAAATCCCCAAACTCTCCTTGTAACCCACCTATCATAGGATTCCTTAGTCTTTAAGCAAGAACAAAGGGTGAATAACCCCTTATATATAGTTTGTAATTTTCTTTATAGAATCATGTAATCGGCAGGAGGAAGAAAAATATATTATAGAGCACTTGCTCTATTTTTCATATACATATTTTTGTTTTCTCGTTATTTTTCTTTCTAGCCAATCAAACTCTGAGGATTTTTCCTCAAAGGATAAGAGGCTAGGCTCTTCGTCTCTTGGAGTGACGAAAGCCGGGTAAGTTTCCTCATGCATAAATTGGAAGTTTTGTTGTTTTAGTTTTTAATGAAGAGAAAGTGTGACCCATTAATGGTTTTTATCTTTTTAGTTAACTTAAAACACCTTAAAATCACCTGGGCCAACACTTGATAAGGCAAGTGGTCTCCGTCCATTGAGATGCACTAGTTTATCTCTTGCGGGCCTTTGGGAGGTGGTTTGAAGGTAGGATTTTCTAGAATAGCCAACACTTGGTAAGCTTTTGGACTCTAAGAAGACATCCATTAGTTATCTCTTGCGAGCTTTTGACGAGTAATCCAAGGTTAGGGATCACCTTGAATGGCAAATGCTATGTGAGAGGCATGAGCCATTGCAAGATGCATCAGTGAGAGGGATTTAGTGTTTGAACCCATTAATGGGAAGCATTTGTACCACACCGGTTAGGGAATTAACTATATGTTAATTCTCTAATGCGAGGAAAAGAAACAAGTGACCGAAACTCCCTTTTTATACAAGGAATCTGAGCCTAGTGATCTGAAACTCCAAGAAACACTTTTCTTAGTAAGTAATTTCCATTACTTTATTTTTGGTTTCACTTAAAAACCAACCTTTTCAAACATCTTTATGTTTTCTTTTAGATCTAACCTTGAAATGAAAAGACACCAATTCATCTTTGAATTAATATCAATTGTGAAGTGAAAACCCATCCCAGTGAACGACCCTAGAGCCACTATGCTATGCTAGCTAAGGCTATCCTAGTACATGGTGTAATATGTTATAAATTTTGTTGATTACTCCCTTCTGAGGACCACAATCAAGGGACTATAGCTAGACACGTATCAAATGGCACCATTGTCAGGGACCATTGAGAGGACATGAATCAGCTGAGACACCAATTGGGAACGAATCAGTCAATGCCCCAAACATCAAAGAGATCAACTATTAGAATGGGGTTCATAGGCATTTGATTTCTTCTTGTTAGCTTCCCGAGCCTTTGGCATCTATCACAGCTCCTACACATGGTGTGGGCATCTTTGAAAAGTGATGGCCAACTAAACCGTGATTGTAACACCTTCATGGCTGTTTTCTAAGAGGCAAAGTGGCCTCCACATGCACTCTCATGGAAATGGCTGAGGATTCCTTGTTGCTCTTCTTCAAGGACACACTTCCTTATTATTTGATCTACACAATACTTGAAAAGGAAAGGTTCTTCCCAATAATAAGCATGAATCTTTGCAAAGAAGTGCTTCCTGTCTTATGTTTTCCACTCACTTGGAACTTCACCAGTAATGAGATAGTTAGCAATATGAGCATACCAAGGAGTTTTTTCTAGCAACATAAGTGATTCCTCAGGAAAGTCATCATTAATAGGTAAGACATGGGAATTGTGTGCTATAGCCAACCTTGAAAGGTGGTCAGCTACCACTTCTCCACTCCTTTCTTATCTCTGATTTGGAGATCGAACTCTTATAGTAAAAGAATCCATCTAATCAACCTGCTTTTGCATCTTGCTTTGTCAATAAATACTTCAAGGCTAAATGGTCAGTGAAACAATGATGAACGACCCCACTAGATAAGCACGAAACTTGTCTAAGGCAAACACTATAGCTAACAATTCTTTCTCTATAGTTGTGTAGTTCCTTTGAGCTTCGTTCAATGTCTTGCTTGCATAGTAGATCACATAGGCTTTCCATCTTCTCTTTGGCTAAGCACAGCTCCTATAGCAAAGTCAGTGGCATCACACATCACTTTAAAGGGTAGTTGCCAATTGGGAGCCCTCACTATTGGAGCAGTTGTCAAGAATTGCTTCAATTGATCAAAACTCCTTTGACATCTCTCATTCCATACAAACTTAGCATCCTTAGCCAAAAGTTCACAAAGAGGCTTTGAAAGCTTAGAGAAATCTTTTATAAACCTCCTGAAGAACCCTGCATGGCCAAGGAATTGCCTGACTCCTTTTACAGTTGTTGGGGATGGCAATTTGACAATAAGTTGCACCTTTGCTTTATCAACTTCAATGTCTTTCTCGGAGATGATATGGCCAAGGACAATTCCTTGTTGTACCATAAAATGGCATTTCTCCAAGTTGAGCACCAAGTCCTTTTCAATGCATTTGTTAAGAACTGCTTCTAAGTTGACTAAGCATTCTTCAAATGTACTTCCATATATGGTGATGTCATCCATGAAAACCTCCATAATTCGCTCCACCATATCACTGAAGATACTTAGCATACATCGTTGGAAAGTTGCAAGTGCATTACATAAACCAAAAGGCATTATTCTGTAGGCATATGTTCCAAATGGACATGTGAAAGTGGTCTTCTCCTGATCTTCAACATGGATTTCAATTTGAAAATACCCGGAGTAGCCGTCCAAGAAACAATAGAAAGAATGGCTAAAGACTCTCTCCAACACTTGATCAATAAATGGTAGTGGAAAATGATCCTTCATTGTCACAGCATTCAATTTTCTATAATCAATACACACCCTCCAACCTGAAGTGAGGCGTGTAGCAATTTCTTCTCCCTTTTCATTTTGAACCATAGTAATCCCTGACTTCTTTGGTACCACTTGAGTAAGACTCACCCAAGGGCTATTAGATATGGGGTATATAATACCTGCTTGAAGTAGCTTTAGAACCTCTGTTCGCACCACCTCTTGCAAATGAGGATTCAATTTTCTTTGAGGTTGGTGAATTGGTTTAGCTTCTTCCTCCATGTATAGATGATGTGTACAAACCAAAGGACTAATGCCTTTCAAGTCAGATATTTGACATCCTATTGCTTTCTTACACCTCTTGAGAACTTCACGTAGACACTTCTCCTGAGGAGTAGTAAGAGATGAAGATATAACAACAGGGCATTGTTTATTCTCTTCTAGGTATGTATATTTCAACTCAGTGGGAAGAGGCTTCAGATTGAGCTTTGGGATCTCTTCTTTAGCAGCTTCTTGTGCCTCCTCTTTATTGAATAAAGGTAGAATTTCTTCTCTCGTTCTCCAACCTTGTAGAGTAGCAAGCATATAAGAGGGTTCAAGCAACCCTTCTTCAAGATCCCCAAGACTTTCATTCAACTTGTCTTGCATTTTTTTTATTATAGTGCTCCTCCACTAGAGTGTCAATAATGCACACCTCTTCTTCTTCCGGAGTGATTAACTTTTTGGACATATAGAAGATATTGAGCTCCAATGTCATGTTGCCAAACATGAGTTGCATGAGTCCATTCCTACAATTTATGATTGCATTTGATGTAGCAAGGAATGACCTTCCAAGGATGATAGGAACATTTCGTTTCATTAACAATGGGGTCTGTATCAAGAACAACAAAATCTACTGGATAGTAGAAGTTATCAACTTGAACTAAGACATCTTCAATTATCCTCCTTGGAATTTTCATTGATCTATCTGCTAGAGATAGAGTGATTGATGTTGGCTTCAATTCACCAAGTCCCAATTGCTTGTAGACAGAGTATGGTAGCAAATTCACACTTGCTCCCAAGTTTAACAAAGCTTTCTCTACTACCTTTCCCCCAATCATGACTGAAATGGTAAGACATCCCGGATCTTTGTACTTCAAAGGGGACTTGCATTGTATGATAGCACTTACTTGCTCAGTCAAGAAGGCTTTCTTATTCACATTCAACCCTCTTTTGATAGTACACAAGTCCTTCAGGAATTTTGCATATGTTGGAACTTGTTTAATCATATCCATCAATGGGATATTGACTTTCACTTGTCTCAATACTTCAAGAATTTTTTATGCATTTCTGATCCCCTTTTTCCCATGCAAAGCTTGAGGAAAAGGTGGAGGTGTGTTTTTCTTCATCATTTCTTCCTTGATAAGTACTTTCTCCGGATTTGCATTCACTTTTGAAGCATGGTCCTCTTTCCCTTCACTGATATCTTTCTTCTTTCCTTTGATTTCCTCCATCTTCTCTGTCTCTTCTTCTTCTTCCTCTTCAACATGTGGCTTGGGTGTTGGCAGCTCAACCTTTTTACCACTCCTTAGAGTGATCAAGGCTTTGACATCTCTCACCTGTGAAGACTCTCCCTCATGAGTTTCCACTTCATGGATACCCTTGAGGTTTTGGTGAGGTTGAGAAGGAAATCTACCCTTCTCTTGCATTGTATTCAGGTTAGTGAGCCTTGAGATTGAGTATTGGAGATTATCTATCTTCTGAGATAAGTCATTTTGCATCCCATTCATCCTTTTATTCAATGTATTCTCTACACTGCCAATTCTTTGACTGAGTTGAGCATGGATGGATTTTTGTTCTCCAACAAAATCTCCCATAACCTTGCTTAGATTCACTATTGCTTGTTCAAGATTTGAAGCTTGTTGAGATGGTTGAGCTGGCTGTGCATACTGAGGTGCTCTTGGCTTCCAAGAAAAATTTGGATGGTTCCTCCAACTTGAGTTGTAAGTATTTCCATATGAAGCATTGTTGTTGGGCTTGAATTGTCCAATGACATTTGCTTATTCTCCAAACATTTCCCTAGCAACTGGAATTGTAGGGCACTCCTCCACCAAGTGCTCATAAGATTGACAAATAGGACATGGCTTGACTTGCACTGGTGTTTTAGCAACAACTTACACTTCATGTATCTTTTTCAGTTCTAGCTCCTCCAATCTTCTTGTCATAGCTGCAAACTTTGCCTTCATATCAACATCTTCATTTAAGGTATACATCCCAGCCTTAGCATTAAAGGCATTCGATTGAGACTTCATCTTCCCCACTTCTCCTTTGTTCGGTTCATCCCATCCCCTTGAAACTTCAGCCACATAACTCAAGAAATCCATAGCTTCCTCCGGATTCTTACTCATGAAATCTCCTCCACACATTGTCTCGAGGAGTTGCTTCATTAAGGAAGACATCCCATCATAAAAGTAACTCACCAATAGCCATGTATCAAAACCATGGTGAGGACAAGCATTAATGGCTTCCATATATCTTTCCCAACACTCATAGAATTTCTCATTCTCTTTAGCTGAGAAGTTTGAAATTTGCCTTTTTAAGCCATTTGTTCCGTGAGTAGGAAAAAATTTCTTGAGGAATTCAGCTTGTAAATCAGTCCAAGTACAGATACTCCTTGGTCTTAAAGAATTAAGCCAAATTTTGGGCTTATTCTTTAAAGTAAAAGGAAATAGCTTAAGCCTCCAAGTCCATTGAAGCTCCTCCTTCTTGGAATGTATTACAAACATCTTCAAATTCCTTGATATGTGCATAGGGGTTCTCACTTTCCATCCCATGGAAAGTTGGTAGAAGTGGAACAATATGCGGTCTAATTACTAGCTGCTCTGTAGGGGGCACTATACATGATGGTGCACTCATACGAGGTGGATGCATGTGGTCCCTCATTGATCTGAAAGCATTGGGATTGTCCTGGTGACCATGGTGACTATACTGATCTTCAGGTGTAGCTTCCATGATGTTCAAGCTCAATTCCAATTCCTTGTTATGAGGTGTTTCATGTTTCACAAGCCTTCCTCCACTGTCTCGTATCCAATTTGGCATACACATTTAGTATCAACTGTAACAAACACAAGAATAAAAGAAAACAAAAGAAAACAAGACTACAAAAAGACTAAGATTAACTAAAACTAATTTAAAGGATATGTTAGAATATGAACAAGTAAAAGAAACAATTAAAAGAGTTAGTAAAATGAAAAGAAAAATCACCAAATTTGTGATGACAATCACAAGTACTCTGAAAAGATAATATCACTGTGAAGTTGGCACCTTCCTTGACAATGGCGCCATTTAATTCGTGCCCAGCTAGTGTACCTTGATTTTGGCCCTCAGACAGGAGTAATCAACAAAATTTATAACCTATATCACCATGTACTAGGATAGCCTCAGCTAGCATAGCATAGTGGCTCTAGGATCGTTCATTGGGAAGGGTTTTCAACTTACTATTGACATTAATTCAAAGTTGAATTGATGCTTTTTCATTTCAAGGTTAGCTTTAAAAGAAAACATAAACTTTGGTTTAAAAAGGGTTGGTTTTAAACTAACTAAAATAAAGTAATGGAGATTACGTATAAAGAAAAGCGTTTCTTGGAGTTTTAAGTTCATTGGGGTTAGGCTCCTCATGCAAAAACAGAGTTCCGGTCACTTGAATCTTTTCCTCGCATTATAGAACTAACATATAGTTAATTCTCTAACCAGTGTTATACAGATGCTTCCCTTTTATGGATTCAAACACTAAATCCCTCTCACTGATGCATCTTGCAATGGCTTGTGCCTCTCACCTAGCATTTACCATTCAAGGTGATCATTAACCTTGGATGTCCCTTCTCAAGCTTGTAAGAGATAACTAATGGATGTCTCCTTAGTGTCCAAAAGCTTACCAAGTGTTGGAAATTCTAGAAAATCCTACCCTCAATTCACCTCCCAAAGGCTCGCAAGAAGTAAACTAGTGCATCTCAATGGATGGAGATCACTTGTCTTACCAAGTGTTGGCCCAGGTGATTTAAAGGCGTTTTAAGTTAACTAAAAACATAGAAACCAATAACGGGTCACACTTTCTCTTCATTAATAGTTGAAACAACAAAACTAACAATTCTTGCACTTGGCACCTTACCCAGCTACCTTAGCTCCAAGAGACAAAAAATCTAGGCACTCATTCTCTGAGAAAACATCCTCAGAGCTTGTTTGGCTAGTAAGATGATTCGTGCCCAATAGGTGTCTCAGTTGATTCATGTCCAGCTGGTGCTCCTTGATTGAGGGAGTAATCAACAAAATTTATAACCTATTACACCATATACTAGGGTAGCAAAGAAAAAGCTACTATAGCATAGTGGCTCTAGGATCGTTCACTGGGATGGGTTTTCACTTTACAAATGATATTAATTCAAAGCTGAATTGGTGCCTTTTCATTTCAAGGTTAGCTTTAAAAGAAAACATAAACTTGAGTTGGAAAAGGTTTGGTTTTAAACTAACCACAAATAATAACTGATTTTACTTACAAAGAAAAGTGTTTCTTGGAGTTTAGATCACTAGGCTTAGATTCCTCATACAAAAAGGGAGTTCCGGTCACTTGTTTCTTTTCCTCGCATTAGAGAATTAACATATAGTTAATTCTCTAACCGATGTTGTACAGATGCTTCCCATTAATGGGTTCAAACACTAAATCCCTCTCACTGATGCATCTTGCAATGGCTCGTGCCTCTCACCTAGCATTTTCCATTCAAGGTGATCTTTAACCTTGGATTACCCGTCAAAAGCTCGCAAGAGATAACTAATGGATGTCTGCTTGGAGTCCAAAAGCTTACCAAGTGTTGGCTATTCTAGAAAATCCTACCTTCAAGTCACCTCCCAAAGGCTCGCAAGAGATAAACTAGTGAATCTCCATGGACGGAGATCACTTGCCTTACCAAGTGTTGGCCCAGGTGGTTTAAAGGCGTTTTAAGTTAACTAAAAAGATAAAAACCATTAACGGGTCACACTTTCTCTTTATTAAAAACAAAAACAACAAAACTTCCAATTTATGCATTCGAAAACTTACCCAGTTACCTTAGCTCCAAGAGACGAAAAGCGTAGTCTCTCATCCTCTGAGGAAAAATCCTCAGAGTTTGGTTGGCTAGAAATAAAAAGAACGAGAAAACAAAAATATGTATGAAAAACATAGCAAGTGCTCTGTAGATATATTTCTTACTTATACAAAAGGGTGTCGTCTCTTCCTGGGAACAGGCTCCCGAGAGCTATATATAAAGAAAATTACAAAATAAAATATCTGAGGTTATTCACCCCTTTTCCAAACTTATTAACTAAGGAATCCTATAATTGGTGGGTTACAAGGAGAAAATGGGGATTTAGACATCAAAAATCTGAAGCAAAATATCCAAAAGTGTCGGTCGCAAATATCGGGAAACTTCAAGAGAAATTCCGTTGCACTGTGCAAAATGGCTACGAAATCATTTCGCAGCAAAAGGGTGATTTCGCAGCCGTGCAAAATTCTTCCTTCAGCTTGGAGTGATTGGCTTCCAATGGCTGTAACTCCTTCATTTCAACTCCGAATCGCACACCATTTAAAGTATTGGATTTTTGACTTCCTGAGCTTCGAAACAGCATATAGCATGCATAAATTGGACTCCAGAAAGTGCTCCAAAAGTGGCTAACATGACTGTCATCAAGAATGCTTCATGGCAGATTTCTCTTTGCTTCCCCTCCTTGCATTCCGGATTTGCTTATGGCAAAGGACTTCAAAGCTTCAGTTCTTCATGTTTCTAAGATTTATATTGCTTTGCCATGGATTCCAAATAACTCTCCTCAATCTCGGATTGCTTTGGTGATCAAAAAGTTATCAAAACACCAAAACTTAACACAATTTGATTAGAATTGATTGCAAGGGTCCTTAACATGTTAATTGGGTTAAAAGGCAATAACTACTACTCAAAAGTGTTTAAAAGAGTTAATTACAAGCTATGAAATAGCACTTTTTGAGTAGTAATCACTCCCCCCAACCGACATATTGCTAGTCCCTTAGCAATGAAGGAGAGAAAAATAAAAATAAACAATACTATAATTTACAACATCATGCTGATCAAAAAAACAATTTTCAAGTGGCATGATGAGCTAACTCTCACATGGAACATTAAAGAAATAAAACTCAAACTTCAACAAGAGTTATCAAATAACTTGTCTAATCACAATTCTTAAAGAGAAGGCATTATGCAAATTTAAGCTTTAAAAGAGTTTCCACTCCCAAAGGGTCAAACCTTACTCTTCCACAAAAATCTAAGTGTTATTTATTAGTTTCCGAATATAGTATGTTGAACTAATCTCTCCCCCCAACCTAGTTCTTTTTCAAAGCTTAGCAAACTAATCAACCTCCAATAGGCTAAGAACGCACCTCTTTTCTCACAATTTTTTTTTTCATTGTAGGAGTACAAGGCTTAAGGGTATTCTTTTTTAAATTGTCCATGTAACGGGGGTCCATCGATGACTCCCAACCAATTAAGGTTTAGGGCATCAAGCTTTAAGGATCTTTCAACCACTAACTCCTCGAATTTTACTCCGGACTTTTGAGAATGAATTTTAATACCCAAGCACCTACAGTATGTTAAACTCCACCTATCCACCCTTGTAATGAGCATCGAGGTCGGTGACTCCCAACCAATGAAGGCTTAGGGCACCAGGTTTTAAAGATTTTCACCATATACCCCTTAGACCTTGCTCGGGTTTTAAGGCAAGCAAACATTTTTTTTTTCCAAAGACTCATTGGCCTTTTACAAGGTGTCCCAACACTATTAAATGAGGTCAAAGGTACCAAGTCTAAAATTTTCCTAAGTCAAGAGGGAAATAGTTTTTCATCTTATAATCGGAACCTATTGTGCACAGTGTGTGAATAGCTTAAAGTGGAAGAACTAAGGTTGAATTCAAAAGAAGTTTCAACAATTCATCAACTTTAGTAAGCATAATACAAAATCTAAGTCAAGTAAAAAGACAAAAATTCAATTTCTCCCTTTTCATTTTAAAAATTTTTCCTTAATAACCATGGAAAGTAGAATAAAAACTTAAATTTTTTTTAAATTAAGCAAAAAACAACTAAATTACCAAAATAACTTAGCATTATTAACAATACTTACTTCCTCAACTCTCCCCCCAACCAAGCTAAACATTGTCCTCAATGTGACAAAAGCGATTGAAAAATAGGGAGGAAGTGGTACCTCCTGAGTGACATGGAGTCTGAGTCATATAGGAGAAACCACATGTTTCAAAGAAAACATAAGAGTTAGTGAGTAGAGGAAATAGAAAAATGCCAAGTTTAAACAAAAATGATGTCTATATATGATGTATCATCAGTAATACATCCAATCCCAGAATATAAGACATCAAAACATGGAATTATCTATACTAATATAATATGTAAAGACAAAAAGTAAAGAGATGATCAAGTAATGGTAAGGTCCTGTGGAACTGATGCATCTATGATGGCCTTCTGAGTGGGTTGGATCAGGACTTTGACCTCTGTTCTGGTAGTCTCTTTAGGTGGCATAGTCTCCTCAGTTGGAGCTCTCAGCTGGAGCTATGGGCTCTGATGGTTTTAGGAGGTTAGAAATGGAGTGAGAGGCTTGGTGTATGTGATTCCAGGGTGCGCGGGGCTCTGTTGGCATTTTAAAACTTTCCTTGGCTTTGTAAGGTGTTTCTGCAAACCTCCCTCCATTTTGCAAGTCAATTTCGCAATTTGAAGGCCATTTCGACGCTTGGAGGTCATTTCGCGGCCAAGGGGCATTTTCGTAGACAATTTTGCAGCCTAAAGGTGATTTTGTAGCCCATTTTGCAGCTAAAAAATGAGTGTACGGGGCTTTGAAATGGCACTCATGTGCCAAAGGGTGGTTTCGCAGCTGCGAAACACCCTTCCAAATGGCGTCTCGGCTGCGAAATTCCCGCTCAACTTTGCGCGCTCGTCTTCAAACTGCCATAACTTCTTCATTTCACCTTCAAATCGCATACCGTTTGAAGCGCTGGACTTCTGACTTCTCAAGCTTTGAAACGAGATATGGTATGCATAATTTGAGCTTCGGGAAGTGATCGAATTGTGTTCAACAATTGCCAAAATGGGGGTACGGCTGTGACATGTCTATTCATGGTGTGCGCGTTGAAGGATTTTAAGGTGTGGAGGTTTTGCAGCCATTTCGCAGCTGCGAAATGAGTGTACGGGGCTTCCAAATGGCACTCGTGTGCCAAAGGGTGGTTTCGCAGTTGCGAAACTCCCTGCGGAATGGGGCTTTGGCTGCGAAAAGTGGGAGTTTTTATGCTTTGGGATTTCGCAGTTGCAAAATGAGGGTCATTGTTCTGCGAAATGGCACTCGTGTGCCAAAAAGTGGTTTCGCAGCTGCGAAATACCCTGCGAAATGGAGCTTTGGCTGCGAAATTGGGATTTCTCACGTTTTGGGACTTCGCAGCCGTTTCGCAGCTGTGAAATGAGGGTCACTGTGCTGTGAAATGGCACTCGTGTGCCAAAAATGGTTTCGCAGAGAGGGGCCTGAGGCTGCGAAATGGTTTTGCAGCAAAATGGCTATTCCACAGCAAAGTGGCGATTCCGCAGCGAACTTGTTGGGGCTGCGAAATGGTTTCGCAGCAAAGTGCCGATTTCGCAGAGGTTGTGAAATCTCGCAGACCCCTGATTTTCCCCTGTTTTTGCACTTTTCTTGCTCCAAACGACTTTCCTTCATTTCTTTTGCAATTCCTCCTGATTTTGATCATCCAAAAACCTATATTACATCAAAACAAATTAGAATTAAAGCATTGAAATCAAAATTAAAGTATTGAAATCAAAATTAAAACAAGTAAAAAACAAAACAAAAAGATATGGACTAGCTAGTCTTTAAAAAGACTAAGTCCATCAAAAATCTTGATCCTGATTTAGCTTGCCCGGATCCCATATGAAGCTTGCATTTCTCACTTGAGACTTTCTCTATATGATTTTGCCATACAAAGCTTGGGGGAAAGATGGAGGCATGTGTTTCTTCATCAATTCCTTGATGACTATCCTCTGTGGTTCTTCATCTATATCAAAGTCATAGTCATCTTCGTCTATGCTTTTCCCTTTTTTCTTTCCTTTGATTTCCTCCCTCTTTTCTTTCTCTGTTTCACTCTCTTCCTTATGCTCTAGCTTGCATGTGGGCAGATCAAAGTTCATGGCTTCCTCTGCTATCTCATATTCAATATGGCATGCACAACTAGCAATTTGTGAATTAAAAACAAAGAAAACAAAAGAAAACAGAAGAAAAACAATTCAAAGAAAAAAAATTAAGGTAAACTAAAAACTAAATAAAAGGTATACTAAAATATGAATAAAGAAAGAGAAACAAAAAAGAGTTAGTAAAAGGAAAAGAAAAGTCACCAAACTTGTGATGAAGATCACAAGTACTCTAGAAAGGTGATATCACTGTAAAGTGGCACCATCCCCGGCAACGGCGCCATTTGATTCGTGCCCAATTGGTGTCTCAGCTGATTCATGTCCAGCTGGTGCTCCTTGATTGAGGGAGTAATCAACAAAATTTATAACCTATTACACCATATACTAGGGTAGCAAAGAAAAAGCTATTATAGCATAGTGGCTCTAGGATCGTTCACTGGGATGGGTTTTCACTTTGCAAATGATATTAATTCAAAGCTGAATTGGTGCCTTTTCATTTCAAGGTTAGCTTTAAAAGAAAACATAAACTTGAGTTAGAAAAGGTTTGGTTTTAAACTAACCACAAATAGTAACTGATTTTACTTACAAAGAAAAGTGTTTCTTGGAGTTTAGATCACTAGGCTTAGATTCCTCATACAAAAAGGGAGTTCCGGTCACTTGTTTCTTTTCCTCGCATTAGAGAATTAACATATAGTTAATTCTCTAACCGGTGTTGTACAGATGCTTCCCATTAATGGGTTCAAACACTAAATCCCTCTCACTGATGCATCTTGCAATGGCTCGTGCCTCTCACCTAGCATTTGCCATTCAAGGTGATCTTTAACCTTGGATTACCCGTCAAAAGCTCGCAAGAGATAACTAATGGATGTCTCCTTGGAGTCCAAAAGCTTACCAAGTGTTGGCTATTCTAGAAAATCCTACCTTCAAGTCACCTCCCAAAGGCTCGCAAGAGATAAACTAGTGAATCTCCATGGACGGAGATCACTTGCCTTACCAAGTGTTGGCCCAGGTGGTTTAAAGGCGTTTTAAGTTAACTAAAAAGATAAAAACCATTAACGGGTCACACTTTCTCTTTATTAAAAACTAAAACAACAAAACTTCCAATTTATGCATTCGAAAACATACCCAGTTACCTTAGCTCCAAGAGACGAAAAGCGTAGTCTCTCATCCTCTGAGGAAAAATCCTCAGAGTTTGGTTGGCTAGAAATAAAAAGAACGAGAAAACAAAAATATGTATGAAAAACATAGCAAGTGCTCTGTAGATATATTTCTTACTTATACAAAAGGGTGTCGTCTCTTCCTGGGAATAGGCTCCCGAGAGCTATATATAAAGAAAATTACAAAATAAAATATCTGAGGTTATTCACCCCTTTTCCAAACGTAATAACTAAGGAATCCTATAATTGGTGGGTTACAAGGAGAAAATGGGGATTTAGACATCAAAAATCTGAAGCAAAATATCCAAAAGTGTCGGTCATAAATATTGGGAAACTTCAGGAGAAATTCCGTTGCACTGTGCAAAATGGCTGCGAAATCATTTCGCAGCAAAAGGGTGATTTCGCAGCCGTGCAAAATTCTTTCTTCAGCTTGGAGTGATCGGCTTCCAATGGCTGTAACTCCTTCATTTCAACTCCGAATCGCACACCGTTTGAATAATTGGATTGTTGACTTCCTGAGATTCGAAACGACATATAGCATGCATAAATTGGACTTCAGGAAGTGCTCCAAAAGTGGCTAACATGACTATCATCAAGAATGCTTCATGGCAGATTTCTCTTTGCTTCCCCTCCTTGCATTCCGGATTTGCTTATGGCAAAGGACTTCAAAGCTTCGGTTCTTCATGTTTCTGAGCTTTCCATTGCTTTGCCATGGATTCCAAATAACTCTCCTCAATCTCGGATTGCTTTGGTGATCAAAAAGCTATCAAAACACCAAAACTTAACACAATTTATTAGAATTGATTGCAAGGGTCCTTAACATGTTAATTGGGTTAAAAGGCAACAACTACTACTCAAAAGTGTTTAAAAGAGTTAATTACAAGCTATGAAATAGCACTTTTTGAGTAGTAATCATAAGAAAAATACAATCAAAATGAGTAGGTAAGGCAGAGCAAAGCTCTGTATTTTACTTCCTTCAAAACTATATAAAAAGTTGTCTCTGAGAACAAGCTTCCCAGATTCTTGTGTAAAGAAAATAACAAACTATATGTATGAGGTTATTCACCCTTTGTTCTTACTTATTAACTAAGGAATCCTATGATTGGTGGATTACAAGTAGAAAATGGGGATTTAAATAACAAATATTTGAAGAAAAAATCTAAAAGTGTCGGTCGCAAATATCTGGAAGCACTCAGGAGGATTTCGCAGGCATGCAAGATGGGCTGCGAAATTTCACAAGCTGAAGGTCTCCATTTCGCATCCAAAAGCCCATTTCGTAGCGATCACCTTGTGATTTTGTAGCCAAAGGCTGATTTCGCAGCTTGCGAAATTGGCCTTCAGCTTGGTGTGATTGGCTTCCAATGGCGATAACTTCTTCATTTCAACTCTGATTTAATACCGTTTAAAGCATTGGATTTTTAACTTCCTGAGCTTCGAAACGACATATAGTATGCATGAAATGGACTCCAGAAAGTGCTCCAAAACTGTCCAACAGTTGCTGTCCTCTTGAATTCTTCATGTTAGATTTCTCTCTTTGCTTTCCCTCCTTGCATTCATGATTTGCTTTTGGCAAAGGACTATAAAGCTTCAAAGCTTAGGTTCTTCATGTTAATGAGATTCCAATTGCTTTGCCATGGATTCCATAGAACTCTCCTCAATGTTGGATTGCTTTGGTGATCAAAATACTATCAAAAACACCAAAACTTACACAATTTGATTAGAAACGATTGCAAAGGTACTTAATATGCTAATTGAGTTAAAAGGTAATAACTACTACTCAAAAGTGTTTAAAAGAGTTAATTACAAGCTACAAAATAACACTTTTTGAGTAGTAATCACCGATTATACAAGTGTGGTATACATAAAAAAATGAAACTGAGTTTTCGTGATCGACCAACCAGATATGGTTTGTGATGAAAACCGAACAAGACAATGATGTGACCAAATAGACAAGTGCGCTTTATCTCAAAAACAATATTAAACTGTCGTGATCAATCGGACCGAGTGTCATTTGTGATGAAAACTAGACAGGACAATAACATGATTGATCGTATAGGTCTAGTTTACGCCGAAACAGAAACTCAAATGTCAGGAACTATCTAACTAGGTATCATTTGTGACGAAAACCAGACAAGACAACGATGTGACCAGTCATAGAGGTGCGTTCTACGATGAAAACAATATTGAACTATCATGATTGATCGAACTGAGTGTATTTTCTGACGAATACAAGAGAGGACAATGATGTGACCGATCGTACAGGTGCGGTCTACATTGAAAATAATACCGAACTTTCTTGATCGATCGAATCAAGTGCCTATTGCGATGAAAACCAGATAGGACAACTACGTGACTGATTGTGGATATGCAGTTTACGATGAAAACGAAATTGAGTTGTCGTGACCAACTAAACCAGGTCCGGTCTAAGATGAAATCCAAATAGGACAGCAACATGACGGACCGTATAGGTCTAGTCTACGCCAAATTGAAACTAAAATTTTGGAACCTATCTGACTATGTGTGGTCTGTAATGAAAACAAGACAGGACAATGATATGACCAATCATATAGGTGCGGTCTACACCAAAAATGAAACGAGTTGTCATGATAGATTCGACTTGGTGCACTCTGTGATGATAACCAAATAGAACAATGATGTGACCAAACGTACATGTGTGGTCTACGCTGAAAATGATATTAAACTATTGTGACCGATTGGACCGGGTGCATCATTTGATGAAAATAAGATAGGATAACTAGGTGACTAATAATACAGATAAAGCTTACGCCGAAAAAAAAACTAAGGTGCAGTGACCAATTAGAACGAGTCTAGTCTGTGACAAAAACCAAATAGGATAACGACGTGACCGATTATATAGATTTGGTCTACACTGAAACCAAAACTGAACTATCAATACCTATCTGATCAAGTGTAGTCTATGATGAAAATCACACATGACAACAATGTGACCCATCATACATGTGTGGTCTGTGTCAAAAACAAAACTGAGTTATTGTGACAGATAGGTTCGAGTGTCATCCATCACGAAAACTAGACAGGACAATGACATGATCGATCATATAGGTTTAGTCTATGTCGAAAATGATAATGAAGAGTTATGACTAATCGGATCGGGTGCCGACTATGGTGAAAACCAGATAAGACAACTACGTGACTAATTGTACAAATGCAGTATACATTGAAAACTAAATTGAAGTATTATGATTGATCATATAGGTGTGGTTTACACTAAAAACAATATTGAATTGTGTTGAACAATTGGATTGGGTGTCGATTGTGACGAAAACTAGATAGGATAACTACATCACTGATTATACATATGCAATCTACGTCGAAAACGAATCTGAGTTGCTATGATCGATTGAATTGAGTTAGCTCTATGATGAAAACTAAATAGGATAATGACATGATCGATCATATAGATTTGGTTTATGCTGAAATTGAAACTGAACTGTTAGGACCTATTTGACCGGGTACGATCTGTGAGGAAAACCAGACAAGACAACGACGTGATAAGTCGTACAAGCGTGATCTAGGCCAAAAAAATGATACTGAACTTTTGTGATCGATCGGATTGGGTGCTGAATATAAAGAAAACCAGATAAGACAACTATGTGACTGATTGTACAAATGTGGTCTATGCTGAAAATGAACTTGAGCTGTCATAACTGATAGGACAAGCTCCAGTCTGTGGCAAAAATCAGACAGGACAGCGACGTGACCGATCGTATAGGTCTAGTCTACACCAAAACTGATTACTACTCAAAAAGTGCTATTTGATAGCTTGTAATTAACTCTTTTAAACAATTTTGAGTAGTAGTTATTACCTTTTAACTCAATTAACATATTAAGGACCTTTGCAATCATTTCTACTTAAATTGTGTAAGTTTTGGTGTTTTTGTTAGTAATTTGATCACCAAAGCAATCCGAGATTGAGGAGAGTTCTTTGGAATCCAAGGCAAAGCAATTGGAAGCTCATTAACATGAAGAACCAAAGCTTTGAAGCTTTAGAGTCCTTTTCCATAAGCAAATCATAAATGAAAGGAGGGAAAGCAAAGAGAGAAATCTACCATGAAGCATTCAAAAGTACAGCCACTTTTGGAGCACTTTTTGGAGCTCAATTTATGCATACTATATGTCGTTTCGAAGCTTGGGAAGTCAGTAATCCAATTCTTCAAACGGTGCACAATTCGGAGCTGAAATGAAGGAGTTAGAGTCATTGGAAGCTGATCACACCAAGCTGAAAGCCAATTTCGCGGGCTGCGAAATCAGCCTTTGGCTGCAAAATGGTCTCCTTCAGCTTGCGAAATTTCGCAGCCATCTTGCACGGCTGCGAAATTCTCCTAAGTGCTTCCCGATATTTGCGACCGACATTTTTAGATTTTTTGCTTTAGATATTTGATGTCTAAATCCCCATTCTCTCCTTGTAATCCACCTATCATAGGATGCCTTAGTCTTTAAGCAAGAACAAAGGGTAAATAGCCTCTTATATAATGTTTGTAATTTCCATTACAGGAAGAAGTCGGAGAGCTTGTTCTCAAAGACATCCTTTGTATAGTTTTGAAAGGAAGTAAAATACAAAGCCTTAGCTCTGCCTTACCTTCTCATTTTGATTGTATATTATATTTCATTTTTCTTACTAGCCAAACAAGCTCTGAGGATGTTTCCTCAGAGAATGAGTGGCTAGGCTTTTAGTTCCTTGGAGCTAAGGTTGCTGGGTAAGGCCCCAAATGCAAGAATTGGTAGTTTTGTTGTTTCAGCCGTTAATGAAGAGAAAGTGTGACCCATTAATGATTTCTATGTTTTTAGTTAACTTAAAACACCTTCAATTCACCTGAGCCAACACTTGGTAAGGCAAGTGATCTCCGTCCATGGAGATGCACTAGTTTATCTCTTGTGAGCTTTTGGGAGGTGACTTGAAGGTAGGATTTTCTAGAATTGCCAACACTTGGTAAGCTTTTAGACTCTAAGGAGACATCCATTAGTTATCTCTTACGAGCTTGAGAAGGGAAGTCCAAGGTTAATGATCACCTTGAATGGCAAATGCTAGGTGAGAGGCACGAGCCATTGCAAGTTGCATCAGTGAGAGGGAATTAGTGCTGAAATCCATTAAAGGGAAACATTTGTACAACACCGGTTAGAGAATTAACTATATGTTAATTCTCTAATGTGAGGAAAAGATTCAAGTGACCGGAGCTCTGTTTTTGCATGAGGAGCCTCCCCTGTGAACCTAAAACTCCAAGGAATGCTTTCCTTCATAAGTAATTTCCATTACTTTCTTTTTAGTTAGCTTAAAACAAATCCTTTTTCAACCAAAGTTTATGTTTTCTTCTTAAGCTAACCTTGAAATGAAAAAGCACCAATTCAACTGTGAATTGGTATCAGTTGTAAGTTGAAAACCCTTCCCAGTGAACGATCCTAGAGCCACTATGCTATATTAGCTAAGGCTATCCTAATGCATGGTGATATAGGTTATAAATTTTGTCGATTACTCCCTTTTGAGGACCACAATCAAGGAACACCAGTTGGACACGAATCAAATGACACCATTGTCAGGGACCATTGAGAGGACATGAATCAGCTGAGACACCAATTGGGAATGAATCAAAAATCAAAATTGAACTATCGAGACCTATTTGACCGGGTGTGGTCTCTAATGAAAACCAGACAGGACAATAATGTGATCGATCGTACAAGTGCAGTCTCATCAAAAACGAAACTAAGCTATCATCACTAATTGGACTAACTGTCATCTATGACAAAAATCAAATAGGACAATGATATGACCGATCATGTAGGTGCAGTCTACGTCAAAAACAATACTGAAATGTCATGACTGATCGAATCAAGTGTCGACTATGAAAAAAACTAGATAGGACAACTACGTGACTGATTATACAAATGTGGTCTACGTCAAATATGAAACTAAGCTCTTGTGACATATCAAACCAGGTCTGATCTATGATGAAAACCAGACATGACAACGACGTAATCGGTAGTATATGTATGGTCTATGCTAAAATAAAACTAAACTTGTTAGGACTTATCTAAATAGTTGAGGTCTATGAAAAAAACCAGATAGGAAAATGACATAACCGATCGTACAAGTACGGTCTATGCTAAAAACAAATTTGAGTAATCATGACCTATCGGATAGGGTGTCATTTATGACAAAAACCAGACAAGTCAATGGCGTGACTGATCATACAGGTGTGGTCTACGCTGAAAACAATATTGAACTATCATGACCGATCGAATCAGTTGTCGATTGTGACGAAAATTATATAGGAAAACAACGTGATTGATCATATAGATGAGGTCTATGTCAAAAATGAAACTAATATGTTGTGGCCCATCAAAATGGGTATAATATGTGATGAAAACCATACAGAATAGTGATGTGACCGATACTAAATTATCGAAACCCATCTGGCTTAGTGCAGACCTTGAGGAAAACTGGACAGGACAATAATGTGACCGATAAGATAGGTGCGGTTTACATTGAAAATGAAACTGAGTTATCGTGACCGATTAGATCAAGTGCCATTTGTGACGAAAACCAACAAGAAAATGATGCGACCAATCATAATAATGCGGTCTACATTGAAAATGATACTAAACTTTTGTGACCGATTGGATCGAGTGTCAACTATGATGAAAACAAGATAGGACAACTACGTGACTGATCATATAGATGGGGTCTACGTAGAAAACAAAACTAAGTTGTCATGACTAATCAGACCATATGCTATTTGTGACAAAAACCATACAGAACAATGATGTGACCAGTCGTATAGGTCTGGTCTATGCCGAAACTCAATTTGAAATGTTGAGACCTATCTAAGTGTGTGCAATCTATGATGAAAACTAGACAGGAAATCGATGAGACTGATCGTACAGGTGGGATCTACATTGAAAATGAAACTAAGCTACCATGTGTGATCAGACCAAGTGCGGTTTATAATGAAAAATAGATAAGATAACAATGTACCCAATCAATAGGTCTAGTCAACGCCATAACCGAAACTGAATTGTCAAGACCTATTTGACCAGGTGTGATCTATGATGAAAACAAGACAGGACAATGATGTGACCAATTGTATAGGTGCGATCTACGCCAAAAACGAAACTTAGTTGTCAGGATTGATTGGATCGAGTATCAACTGTGACGAAAACCACATAGGACAACTACGTGACTAATCATAAATATATGGTCTACACTAAAAACAAAACTAAGTTGTTGTGACCCATTGGACTGTCTTTGGTAGAATCATGTCTAGTTTATGACAAAAACTAGGTAAGACAACGATGTTACTGATCATATAGGCGTGGTCTACTCCGACATCGAAACTGAACTCTCGAGACTTATTTGACCGGTTACGATCTATGATGAAAACCAGATAGGACAATGACTTGACTAATCATACAGGTATGATCTACGTTGAAAACAAAATTAAGTTATCGTGACCAATCCGACCAGGTGCAGTTTGTGACGAAAATAAGACAAAACAACAATGTGATCAAATGTACAGGTATAGTCTACGTCAAAAAAGATACTAAACTATCGTGACCTACCGACAAGGTTCGGTCGATGACAAAAACTAGGCAGGATAATGACGTGATTGAATAGATAGGTACGGTCTACACCAAAAAACAACATTAAAATGTCATGACTGATGAGATCGAATATCATTTGTGATGAAAACAAGACAAGACAATGACATGACTGATTGTATAGGTGCGGTCTACATCGAAACAACACTAAACTTTCATAACCAGTCAGATTAGGTGCTGACTATGAAAAAAACCATATAGGAAAACTATGTGATTTATTGTATAGATGCGGTCTATGCCAAAAACGAAACAGGTTGTCGTGACCGATCGGACTAGGTCTAGTCTATGATAAAAACCAAACACAACAACAAGTGACCAATTGTATAAGTCTGGTCTATGCCGAAACTGAAACTGAACTGTTGGGACCTAACTGATTGGGTGTGGTCTATGATGAAAACCAGATAGGACAGCAACATGATCGATTGTACAAGTGTTGTCTATGTTGAAAATGAAACTTAGTTATCTTGACTAATCAGATCGAGTGCCATTTGTGATTTAATCTAGATAGGACAATGACGTGATCGCTCGTACAGGTGCGTCGTACGTCGAAAATGATACTGATATGTCATGTGATTCATGCCCAGTCGGTGTATCAGCTGATTCATGTCCAGCTGGTGCTCCTTAATTGAGGGAATAATCAACAAAATTTATAACCTATTACACCATGAACTAGGGTAGCAAAGACCAAGCTACTATAGCATAGTGGCTCTAGGATCGTTCACTGCGAAGGGTTTTCAACTTACAACTGATACCAATTCAAAGCTGAGTTTGTGCTTTTTCGTTTCAAGGTTAGCTTTAAAAGAAAACATAAAGTTGTTTGAGTGAAAAGGATTTGCTCTTAAACTAACCAAAAAGAAAGTAAAGGAAATCACTTATGAAGAAAAACATTCCTTGGAGGTTTAGGTTCACAGGGGAGGTTGCTTATGCAAAAATAGAGCTCCGGTCATTTGGTTTGTTTCCTCGCATTAGAGAATTAACCTATAGTCAATTCTCTAACCGGTGTTGTACAGATGTAACCTTTAAATGGATTTCAGTTCTAATTCTCTCTCACTGATGCAACTTGCAATGGCTCGTGCCTCTCACCTAGCATTTGCCATTCAAGGTGATCTTTAACTTTGGACTTCCCTTCTCAAGCTCGCAAGAGATAACTGATGGACGTCTCCTTGGAGTCCAAAAGCTTACCAAGTGTTGGCAATTCTAGGAAATCCTACCTCCAATTCACTTCCCAAAAGCTCACAAGAGGAAAACAAGTGCATCTCATGGACGGAGATCACGTGCCTTACCAAGTGTTGGCTCAAGTGAATTGAAGGTGTTTTAAGTTAACTAAAAACATAGAAATCATTAAAGGATCACACTTTCTCTTCATTAATGACTGAAACCACAAAGCTACTAATTCTTGCACTTGGAACCTTTCCCTGCAACCTTAACTCCAAGGAACTAAAAGTCTAGCCACTCATTCTCTGAGGAAACTTCCTCAGAGCTTGTTTGGCTAGTAAGAAAACTAACGAGAAAACAAATATATGAAGGACAAACAGAGCAAGTGCTCTGTGAAATATATTTCTTTCTTCCGCTGATTACATAACTGATCGATCCCCTGTAAAGAAAATTACAAACTATATATAAGGGTTATTCACCCCTTTTTACTTACTTAAAGACTAAGGAATCCTATGATAGGTGGATTACAAGGAGAGTTTTGGGATGTAGACAACAAATGTCTAAAGCAAAATATCCCAAAATATCTCAAAATGTCGGTCGGAAATATCAGGAAGCTTCAGGAGAACACTGCAACTGTGCATGTCTGACTGGGTAGGCTACCAGAGGATCCGGATATGTCTGACCGGAGAAGTTGAAACGTCCTCCTCTCCCATCCGGTTGTGAGATATTCGGATGTAAAATGTCGGCGTACGGAATTCTTCCCCGGGTGGACTGAGCTATGCTGCGCAAGGGGGACCGTCTGCATGTGCAAGGTGTAGGGACCCCTCTCCCGGATGACACGGAGCGCGCAAGGCTATCCAGATTCCCCAAGCGGAAAGGCGGCGCAATGCTATCCGACGCAACTCCATCCGGACGATAGTATATACTATCCGAATATGTTGTCCGGATGGAAAACATTGACTAAAGTGAGTGAGTGAGCCTTGCACTGCCCACGTTCTACCGCTCTCCAATGGTGTGTCTGGACGCCCTGTTCGGACATCTTTGCCATGGATTCCAAAAAACTCTCCTCAATCTACGGATTGCTTTGGTGATAAAAAAGCTATCAAAACACCAAAACATAACATAATTTGATTAGAATTGATTGCAAGGGTCCTTAATATGTTAATTGGGTTAAAAGGTAATAACTACTACTCAAAAGTGTTTAAAAGAGTTTATTACAAGCTATCAAATAGCACTTTTTGAGTAGTAATCATCATGACCGATCATATTAGGTGTCGACTATGATGAAAACCAGATAGGACAACTATGTGACTGATCGTACAAATACGATCTAAGCTGAAAACTAAACTAAGTTGTTGTGATCGAAAGGACTGAGTACGGTTTGTGACGAAAACCAAATGGGACAACGACGTGACTAGTCGTATAAGTCTTGTCTATGTCGAAACTGAAATTGAACTGTCAGGACCTATTTGACCGGGTGTGGTCTCTGATGAAAACTAGCAAGGACAACAATGTGATTGATCGTACAGGTGTGATCTATGCTGAAAACAAAATTGAGTTGTCATGACCGATTAGGTCGAGTGCCTTCTATGATGAAAATAAGACAGGACAATGACATGAACGATAGTATAGGTGCGGTCTACGCCAAAAGCGATACTAAACTATCATGACTAATCGGATTGGGTGTCGACTGTGATGAAAACTAGATAGAATAACTACATGATTGATTCTAATGATGTGATTTTCGTCGAAAACGACAATAAGTTGCCATGACCGATCTAACCAAGTCTAGTCTATGATGAAAACCAGACGAGACAATGACATGACTGATCATATAGGTGTGATTCATGCCGAAATCGAAATTGAACTATCGAGACCTATTTGATTAGGTCTAATATGTGATGAAAACCAGGTAGGACATTGATATGACCGATCGTACAGGTGTGGTCTACACCGAAAATGAAATTAAGTTGCATGATTGATCAGACGAGGTGCAGTCTATGGTGAAAACCAGACAGGAAACGACATGACTAATTGTATAGTTGCGACCTACGCCAAAAACAAAACTATGTTGTCATAAAAGATTGGATTGGGTGCGGTTTATAACAAAAATTGAATAGGATAGCTACACCATTGATCATATAGGTGCGGTCTACACCGAAAACGATACTGAACTGTCATGATCGATCGAATTGGGTGCCAACTATGATAAAAACCATATAGCATAACTACGTGACTAATCGTATAGGTGCAGTCTAAGCCAAAAACGAAATTGAGATGTTGTGACTAATCAAACCGGATGCTATCTATAATTGAAAAAAGACAGGACAACAATGTGACTGATCATATAAGTGCAGTCTACACCGAAAAAGATACTGAATTGTCTTAACCGATTGGATTGGGTGTCGATTGTGATGAAAACTAGATAGGACAACTATGTGATTAATCGTACAATTGTGTTATACATTGAAAATGAAACTAAGTTGTCATAACTGATTAGATCGAGTACGATCTCTGATGAAAACCAATCGTATAGGTTGGGTCTATGCCAAAACCAAAACTAAACATTCAGGACCTATCTGATTAGCTACGGTCTGTGATAAAACCAGATAGAATAATGACTTAATGGATCGTACAAGTGCAGTTAAATCAAAAACAAAATTTGAGCTATCATGACTGATCTAACGGGGTGCAGTCTATGATGAAAACCAAACAAGACAATGATGCGATTGATCGTACAATGCCGAGCTACACCAAAAATGATATTGAACTATTGTGATTGATTGGATCGGGTGCCGAATGTGAGAAAACCAAATAGGACAACTACGTGACTAATCATATAGATGCGGTCAACGCCGAAAATAAAACTAAGCTACCATGATCAATCAGACCATGTACGATATGTAACAAAAATAAGATCGGATAATGACATGATTGATCGTATGGGTCTTGTCTATGCCGAAATCAAAATTGAACTATTGGAACCTATTTGATCGGGTGTTGTTTGTGATGAAAACCAAATAAATCAATGACATGACCAATCATATAGGTGCGGTCTACGCAGAATACAAAACTGAGTTGTTATGACAGATTGAACGGGGTGTCGTCGTCCAAGTGTAGTCCACATGACCAATTGGACCAATCAGTCCGAGTGTCATCTGTGACAAAAAAAAAACAAGACAACGATGTGATCAATCATATAGGTGTGGTTTATGCTGAAAACGTTACTAAACTGTCGTGATTGATCGAATTGGGTGCCGATTGTGACAAAAACCAGATAGGACAACTACGTGACTGATCGTAATGATGCGGTCTATGCTGAACACAACACTAAGTCATCGTGACTGATTTGACCAGGTCTGGATTGTAATGAAAACTAGAAGGGGATAACGACATGATTGATCATACTTGTGCGGTTTACATCAATTGAGTTGTCATGACCGATTGAACCAAGTGTTATCCATGATGAAAACCAAACAAGATAACGTTGTGACCAATTGTACAGATGTGTTCTACACCAAAAACAATGCTGAACTGTCATGACCTATCGGATCAGGTGTCGACTGTGATGAAAACCAAATAGGACAACTATGTGACTAATTGTACAGATGGGGTCTAAGTCAAAAATGAAATTGAGCTACTATGACTGATTGAATTGGGTCCAGTTTGGGATGAAAACTAGATAAAACAACAACATGACAAATCGTATGGATCAGGTCTACATCGAAATAGAACTATCGAGACCTATCTGATTGAGTGTGATATGTGATGGAAACCAGATAGGATAACGACGTGACCGATTGTATAGGTATGGTCCATGGTAAAAACAAAACTGAGCTATCGTGATCAATCAAATCGAGTACGATTTGTGATAAAAACTAGACAGTACAATAATGTGATCTAGTCTACATCGAAGTTGAAACTTAACTATTGAGATCTATCTGACCAAGTGTAATCTGTGATGAAAACTAAATAAGACAACAATGTGACTGACAGTACAAGTATGGTCTAGGCCAAAAATGATACTGAACTTTCACAACCAATCAAACAGGGTGTAGTTTATGATGAAAACCAGATAGGACAATGACGTAACTGATTGTACAAGTATCGTCTACACCAAAAATGAAACTAAGCTATCATGACAGATTAAACCAAGTGCAGTCTGTGACAAAAACCAAACAGGATTGATTGAATAGGTGCGACCTACAATGAAAATGAAATTAAGTTGTCATGATTGATTGGACCGGGTGCTATTTGTGATGAAAGCAAGACATAAAAACAACGTGACCGAACGTATAGGTGTGAACTATGTTGAAATCGATATTGAACTGTCATGACCGATCAAACAGAATACCGTTTGTGACGAAAACCATACAGGACAATGACATGATCGATTGTAAAGGTGTAGTCCATGTCGTAAACGATACTAAACTGTCATGACCAATTAAATCAAGTGTTGAGTGTGGCGAAAACCAGATAGGCCAACTACATGAATGATCTTGTAGATGTGGTCTACGCTGATAGTGAAACTAAACAGTTGTGACCAATCAGATTGGGTATGATCTGTGATGAAAACCAATCAAGATAATGACATGACCGATCATATAAATTTGGTCTACGCTAAAAGCGAAACAAAACTATCGATACTTGTCTGATTGGGTGCGATTTGTGATGAAAACCAGATAAGACAACAATGTGACTAATCGTACAAGTGTGGTCTATGCTGAAAATGATAATGAACCATCGTGACCGATTGAATAGGAAGTAGTCTATGACAAAAACCAAAGAAGACAACAACGTGACCAATCGTACAGGTGTGGTGTATGAAAAAACGATATTGAACTTTCATAACTGATCAGATCAGGTGTGATCTGTGATGAAAACTAGACATAAGAATGATGTGACTAATTGTATGGGTGTGATCTACATTGAAAATGAAACAGTCATTTCGTGAATGATCGAACTGGGTGTGGTTTGTGAGTAAGACCATATAAGATAATGTTGTGACTGATCGTATAGGTCTCGTCTACGCCGAAACCAAAACTGCATTGTCAAGACCAATCAAACAGGTGCGGTCTATTACGAAAACCAGGCAGGACAATGACATGACTGATCATATTGGTGCAGTTTATGAAAAAAAATGAAACTGAGTTATCATGACCAATTAAATCGAGTATGACCTGTGATGAAAACCAGACAGAATAACGACCTGATTGTTCATATAAGTACATTTTACATTGAAAACAAAACTAAGTTGTCCTAACCAATTAGATTGGGTGTAGTTTATGATGAAAACCAGACTGGACAATGATGTGACTGAATGTACAAATGCAGTCCATGTCGAAAAAGATATTAAACTATAGTGACTGATTAGACCAATTATGGTTTATGATGAAAACCAGACATGACAAGGACATGATCGTTCATATAAGTGTGTTCTACGTAAAAAATGACATTTAGTTGTCGTGCCTAATTAGACAAAATGTGATTTGTGATGATAACCAGCCAAGACAACAATGTGATCAATCGTAGAGGTCTGGTCTACGTTGAAAATAAAGTTGAGCTATCGTGACGAATTGAATCGAGTACGGTCTGTGACGAAAGCCACACAACACAACGACGTGACCAATCGTATAGGTGCAGTCTATACCAAAAACGATATTGAACTATCATGATTGATCGGACCAAGGCAATCTATGAAGAAAACAAGACAAGACAACGGTGTGATTGATCGTATAGGTGCGGTTTATGCCAAAAAATGAAATTGAGTTATCCTTACCAATTAGATTTGGTAGGGTCTATCACGAAAACCAGACAGACAATGACGTGACTGATCATATAGTTTGGTCTATGCTGAAATCGACACAGAATTATCGGGGCTTATCGAATTGGGTGTGGTTTGTTAAGAAAACTAGACATGAAAATGTCGTGATCGATCGTGTAGGTGGTCTACGCCAAAAAACAAAACTGAGTTTATGTCTCCAATCGAACCAGGTGATGTCTATCACAAAAACAAGATAGGATAATGACATGATCGATCGTATAAGTCTGGTATACACTAAAACCAAAACTAAATTCTCAAGAGCTATCGAACTGGGTATAGTAGGTTATGAAAATTAGACAGGACAACGACATGACCGATTGTATAGGTGTGGTCTACGTTGAAAATGAAATCGAGTTATCGTGTTCTATTAGACAGGGTGCAATCTGTGAAAAAAATGAGATAGGACAATGACATGACCAATCTATTGGGACCTATATAACCAAATGCAATCTATGATGAAAACCAGATAAGACAACGATGTGACTGATCGTATAGGTGCGGTCTACGTCAAAAACAAAACTGAGGTGTCATGACTAATCAGACCAAGTACAGTCTATGAAGAAAACCAAACAGGACAACAACATGACTGATCATATAGGTCTAGTCTATTCCAAAACTGAAACTTAACTATCGAGACCTATCTGACTGGGTGTGGTCTATGATGAAAACCAGACAAGGCAACAATGTGATCGATCATATAGGTGTGGTCTATATCCAAAATGATACTAAACTTTAATGATCGATTTGACAGGGTGTAGTTTGTGATGAAAACCATATAGGACAACGATGTCACCGATCATACAAGTGTGGTCTACGCCAAAAATGAAACTGAATTATCATGACTGATTAGACCAAGTGCAGTCTGTGATAAAAACCAGATAGGACAACGATGTCACCGATCATACAAGTATGGTCTATGCCAAAAATGAAGTTGAGTTGTCATGACCGATTAGACCAAGTGCAGTCTGTGATGAAAACCAGATAGGATAACAACATGAGCAATCGAACAAGTGCGATTTATGATGAAAATGAAACTAATTTGTCGTGATCGATCAGACCGGGTGTTGTTTGTGATGAAAACAAGATAGGACAATGACGCGACCAAATGTATAGTTGCGATCTACGTCGAAATCGATATTAAACTATCATGACCAATCGGACTGAGTGTCATTTGTGATGAAAACTATACAGGACAACGATGTGACGAATCATAAAAGTGTGGTCCATGCCATAGAGGATACTAAATTGCCATGACCGATTAGATCAAGTGCTGAGTGTGATGAAAACCAGATAGGCCAACTACGTGACTAATCTTACAGATATGGTCTACGCCGAGCATGAAACTAAACTGTGGTGACTGATCGAACTGGGTATAGTCTGTGACAAAAACCAAATAAGATAATGAGATGACCGATCATATAAGTTTGGTTTACGCTAAAATTGAAACCAAGCTATCGATACCTATCTAACCAGGTATGGTTTATGAAAAAAACCAGATAGGACAAGGATAAGACCAATCTATAGGTCTAATCTACACCAAAATCAAAATTGAACTGCTAGGACCTATCTGATCAAGTGCGATCTATGACGAAAAATAAACTAGACAACGACATGACTGATCACCTAAGTAACATCTACACTAGAAACAAAACCAAGCTGTCTTAAGTGATCTAATTGGGTATGATCAATGACGAAAACCAAATAGAAAATGTGACAGATCGTATAGGCCTGGTCTATGCTGAAAACCTAAACTAAACTGTTGGGACCTTCATGATTAGGTATGGTTTGTGATGAAAACCAGACAGGACAACAATGTGGTCGATCGTTCAGGTGCAATCTACGCCAAAAACAATACTGAACTTTGTGTTCGATCAAATTTAGCACCGACTATGATGAAAACTAGACATGACAACAACATAACCAAACATATAAGTGCCATCTATGCCAAAAATGAAACTCAACTACTACATCCAATCGAACTGAGTGCGGTCTGTGATGAAAACCAGATAGGACAACAACATGACCTATCATATAGGTCTGTGATTCCGTTCCCAATTGGTATACCTGCTGATTCTTGTCCTCTCAATGGTCCCCAACAACGGCGCCATTTGATTTCGTGCCCAACTGGTGTATGTCCTGTTGATTGGTGCTGAATCAACTGGTGTACCTTGATTTCGGTCCTCAGACGGGAGTAATCAATAAAATTTATAACCTATATCACCATGTACTAGGATAGCCTCAGCTAGCATAGCATAGTGGCTCTAGGATCGTTCACTGGGATGGGTTTTCACTTCACAACTGATATTAATTCAAAGCTTAATTCATGCTTTTTCATTTCAAGGTTAGCTCTAAAAGAAAACATAAAGATGTTTGAAAAGGTTGGTTTTTAAGTGAAACCAATAAAGTAACGGGAATTACTTACAAAGGAAAGTGTTTCTTGGAGTTTTTGGATCACTAGGCTCAGGTTCCTATTACAAAAATAGAGTTTCGGTCACTTGAATCTTTTCCTCGCATTAGAGATTTAACATATAGTTAATTCTCTAACCGGTGTTGTACAGATGCTTCCCATTAATGGGTTCAAACACTAAATCCCTCTCACTGATGCATCTTGCAATGGCTCGTGCCTCTCACCTAGCATTTGCCATTCAAGGTGATCTTTAACCTTGGATTACCCGTCAAAAGCTCGCAAGAGATAACTAATGGATGTCTCCTTGGAGTCCAAAAGCTTACCATGTGTTGGCTATTCTAGAAAATCCTACCTTTAAACCACCTCCCAAAGGCTCGCAAGAGATAAACTAGTGTATCTCAATGGACAGAGACCACTTGCCTTACCAAGTGTTGGCCCAGGTGATTTTAAGGCATTTTAAGTTAATTAAAAAGATAAAAAAAACATTAACAAGTCACACTTTCTCTTCATTAAAAACTGAAACAACAAAACTTCCAATTTTTGCATTTGGAAACTTACCCGGCTTTCTTCACTCCAAGAGACAAAAAGCCTAGCCACTCATCCTCTGAGGAAACATCATTAGAGTTTGATTTGCTAAAAATAAAAATAACGAGAAAAGAAAAATATGAAGGAAAAGCAGAGCAAGTGCTCTATAGATATATTTCTTCCTATGACCCTCCTCCTCGTCGGATTACATCTTTTTTTTCTTTACATGATATCAGATATATATATAGAAGATATTTTCTAAGAAATATCCCAATAATGTCTTTAGTTGATTACAAGGAGAAAATAGAAATTTACACAAAATATCTTGAGAAAAAATCTAACTGAGTCGGTCACAAATATCTGAGATTGCACAGGTGGATTTCGCAAGTTGGAAGTGTCCATTATGCAAGAAAAGGTTGATTTATCAAGGTGATTCGCATGGTGTGAAAATGGAATTTGAATTGCGAAGTGGCACACGTGTGCTTGCAGGTGGTTTCGCAAGCTGATTTCGCAACTACGAAATTTTTGCACAGCTTGGTGCGGTTGTCTTCCAATGGCCATAACTTCTTTGTTTCAACTCTGATTCATGCACTGTTTAAAGCGTTGGACTTCTGACTTCCCAAGGTTCGAAACGACATATAGTATGCATAAAATGGACTTCAAGAAATGCTCGAAATGTGTCCTACAGTTACTGTCCTCTTGGATTTCATGTTAGATTCCTCTATTTTTCCTCCTTCCATTCTTGATTGGTTTTGGCAAAGAACTACGAAGCTCCAAAGCTTGAATTCTTCATGTAAATGAGCTTCCATTTTCTTTGCCATGGACTTTACAAAGCTCTCCCTCAATCTTAGATTGCTTTAGTGATAAAAAAGCTATCAAAAACACCAAAACTTAACATATTTTGATTAGAAATGATTGCAAGGGTCCTTAACATGTTAATTGAGTTAAAAGGTAATAACTACTACTCAAAAGTGTTTAAAAGAGTTAATTACAAACTATAAAATAGCAATTTTAGAGTAGTAATCACTCCCCCCAACCAACATATTGCTAGTCCCTTAGCAATGAATGAGAGAAAAAGAAAAATAAACAGTACTATAATTTACAACATCATGCTGATCATTTCAAAAAATTTCAAATGGCATGATGATCAAACTCTCACATGGAACATTAAAGAAATAAAACCCAAAGTTCAACAAGAGTTATCAAATACCTTGCCTAATCACAATTCATAAAGAGAAGGCATTATGCAAATTGAAGCTTCAAAATGATTTCCACTTCCAAAGGGCCAAACCTTATTCTTCCACAAAAATCTAAGTGTTACTTGATAGTTTCCGAATATAGTATGTCGAACTAATCTCTCCCCCCAACCTAGTTCTTTTTCAACACTTAGCAAATTGATAAAATTCAATAGGCTAAGAATGCACCCTTTTGTTTCACAATTTTTTCATTATAGGAGTATAAGGCTTAAAGGTATTCTTTTCTAAATTGTCCATGTAACGGGGGTCCATCCATGACTCCCAACTAATTAAGGTTTAGGGCATCAAGCTTTAAGGATCTTTCAACCACTAACTCCTCGGATTTTACCCCGGACTTTTGAGAATGAAATTTAATACCCAAGCACCTACAGTATGTTAAACTCCACCTATTCACCCTTGTAATGAGCATTGAGGTCGGTGACTCCCAACCAATGAAGGATTAGGGCACCAGGTTTTAAAGATTTTCACCACATACCCCTCAGACCTTGCTCAGGTTTTGAGGCAAGTAAACATTTTTTTCTTTCTTTCTTTCTTTTTCAAAGGCTCATTAGCCTTTTATAAGTTGTCCTAACACTATTAGAATGAGGTCAAACGTACCAAGTCTAAAATTTTCCTAAGTCAAGAGGGTGATAGCTTTTCATCTTATAATCGGAACCTATTGTGCACAGTATGTGAATAGCTTAAAGTGGAAGACATAAGGTTGAATTGAATAGACGTTTCAACAATTCATTAAATTTAGTAAGCATAATACAACTCTAAGTCAAGTGAAAAACAAAAATTCAATTTCTCTCATTTTATTTTGAGAATTTTTCCTTAATAACCATGGAGAGTAGAATAAAAACTTTAAAAAAATTTTAACAATTAAGCAAAAACAACTAAATTACCAAAATAACTTAGCATTAATAACAAAACTTCCTTCCTCAACTCTCCCCCCAACCAAGCTGAACATTGCCCTCAATGTGGCAAGAGCGATTGAAATTACAGGGATGAAGTGGTACCTCCTGAGTGATATATGAAGTTTGAGTAGAATAGGAGAAACCACATGTTTCAAAAAAACAACAAAAGATATGAGTAGAAGAATTAAAATAAGATTATGCCAAGTATACTAAAAAAATGATAGATATGTATTACTTTAAGAAAGTACACTATGGAGCAAAAACAAGTAATACATCCAATCCCAATATATAAAACCTCAAAAACATGGGATTATGAGTTCTACTAAAGTAAAGAAATATAGAAAAGAAAATAGATAAATGATCATATGGTGGTGGGAGGATCATGTGGAGATGATGGCTCGGCTGTAGAAGTTTGAATACTCGGGATGGATGTCTCTATCTCTCCTATAGTCGGCTCCTCAGGGGGCACAGTCTGCTCGGCTAGAGGAGGACCCTAGGATGGATCTGTAGGCTCTGATGGGATAGGCATATCGTGCTCAGGCGGTGATAGAATGCCCAAATGATGTTGTATCTGCCTAAGGATGGCAGTATGCTAGGTCTGGGTGGCGATAAGCTGATCCTGATGTGCACGTATGGCCGTCATCTGCTGAGTCAGGATGCTCTGAGTAGCGGTCAATGTCTGAAAGTATGACATAGGCCTCTGAACTCTGAAATGGATATGGCGATTCTAGACTCAGATGGATGAGGCTCAGATGCAGCTGGTACAACTAGCGGAGTCCCTGGTGTGGTAGGAGGAGCTGAAGATGCAACCTCAGGCATAGGTCCTATAGAGGGCACTGTAGGGGCAGGTGCTCTCATGTCCGCAGGTATCTCAACCGGTTGTGGCTCGTTTAGATGCTCTAGTTGTGGAATCTCTAGATGCTCAGGTCCAACTGGGGCTCCTGGCTCTACATCATAAGCTATCATACTCGTCCATTTGTCGAGAGTGAATAGATCTCGGCAAATGCGTCTACGCTCAAGCTGAGGCTCAGATGGATATCCCAAGTGCTCTAAGATCTGACAGAGTAATCTCGGAAATAGAAGTGGAATGGCATCTGCTCTCAGCAGCTTCTTTCTGTGGACCTTATCTTCAAAGTAAAGAAGAGCGGCTATGATGAGACGATGAGGGCCAAAGAAAAATCCCTCTGATATCCTGAACAAGGGCTCTAGCAAAGCTCCTCTCCTTTGCACCATATGCTAAAGTGGATAGATGTTGTGGCATAGAAGTGCATCAATAAAGAACATACTGGGAGGGAGCTTCTTCCCCAATAAATACGAGCGCGTAGGCGTCCCTCTGGACAGTATATGAACCATATCACTCTGAGAAACGATTTTGATTAGAAACACCAAAAAGCTATCAAAAACACCAAAACTTAACATATTTTGATTAGAAACGATTGCAAGGGTCCTTAACATGTTAATTGAGTTAAAAGGTAATAATTACTACTCAAAAGTGTTTAAAAAAGTTAATTACAAACTATAAAATAACACTTTTTAAGTAGTAATCAATCTAGTCTATGCCGAAATTGAAACTGAACTGTCAGGACTTATCGAACCGAGTGTGGTCTGTGATAAAAATCAAACAAGACAAAGATGTGATCGATCATATAGGTGTAATCTACACTGTAAACAATAATGAACTATTGTGATCGATTGGATCGGGTACACTCTATAATGAAAACCACACAAGACAACAACGTGACTATTCATACTATCATAACCCATCGGATTAGGTGTGATCTCTTATTAAAACCATACAAGACAAGTACATGACCAATCGTACTAGTCTATCTATGCCCAAATAGAAACTGAGCTGTAGGGACCTATCAAATTAGGTGCAGTCTATTACAAAAACCAGTTAAGACAATGAACTGATTGATCGTATAAGTTTGTTCTACACCGAAACCAAAACTAAAATGTAGGATCCTACATGACCGAGTACAATTTGTGATGAAACCAGATAGGACTACGATGTAATCGATCATATAGGTGTGATCTGCACTGAAAACAATAATGAACTATCATGATTGATCACATCGGGTGCAGTCTGTGATGAAAACCGAAAAGGACAACAACATGACCGATCATATAGGTGTCATCTACATTGAAAATGATATTGAATTCTTGTAACTGATCATATCAGGTACGGTCTATGATGAAAACCAAACAGAATAATGTCGTGATCGATCATATAGGTGTAGTTTACACCGAAAATGGAATTAAGCTTTTGTGATCGGTTGGATTGGGTGTGGTCTGAGATAGAAACTAGTCATGACAACGATGTGACCGATCATACAAGTGTTGCCTACATCCAAAATGATATTGAATTGTTGTGATCTATCAGATCGGGTGCGGTTTGTGATGAAAACCAAACAAAATAATGATGTGATCGATCGTATAAGTGCGGTCTACACTTAAAATGAAATTAAGCTTTCATGACCGATCGAACCTGGTGTGGTCCGTGACAGAAACTAGTCAGGACAACGACACAATCAATCATATAGGTCTGGTCAATGACGAAATTGAAACTGAATTGTTAGGACCTATCGAATAGGGTGTGGTCTATTACAAAGACTAGGTAGGACAATGACATGATCGATCGTATAGGTGTAGTGTACACCCAAAATGAAACTGAGTTTTCGTGTTTGATCGAATCGGATAAGGTCTTTGACAAAAACCAGACAGGATGACGACATGACCGATTGTATAAGTTTGATCTACGCCAAAATCGAAACTGAACTATCAGGACCTATCTAATCGGGTGTGATCTGTGATGAAAACTAGACAGGACAATAACATGATTGATCGTACAAGTGTAATTTATGCTGAAAACAATAATGATCTATCGTGGCTGATTGGATCGGGTGTAGTCTATGATGAAAATAAGAGAGGATAATGACATGATCGATCGTACAAGTGTGGTCTATGCCAAAAATGATACTGAACTATGCCGATGATTACAAAAACAAGATATGCCAACTGCGTGACTAATGGTATAAAAGTGATCTACAATGAAAATGAAACTCAGTTGTCATAACTTATCAGATCGGGTCTAGTTTATGACAAAAACTAGATAGGAGAATGATGTGACCGATCATGTAAGTCTGGTCTACACTGAAATCGAAATTGAACTGTTAGCACCTATTTGATCGGGTGCGGTTTGTGATGAAAACCAGACAAGATAATGACATGACCAATTGTAAAGGTGCAATCTACACCGAAAACGATAATGAACTGTTGTGATTTATTATATCAGGTGCGGTCTATGATGAAAACCAAATAGAACAATGACATGATCGATCATATAGGCATGGTCTACATCGAAAACCAAGCTAAAATTTTGTGACGGATCGGACTGGGTGCAATTTGTGATTAAAACCATATAGGACAATGACGTGGCCGATCATATAGGTTTGGTCTATGTCGAAACTGAAATTGAACAATCGGGACCTATTGAACCGGGTGCGGTCTGTTATGAAAACCAAATAGAACAATGACATGATCGATCATACAAGTGCAGTCTACACTGAATATGAAATAGAGTTGTCATGTTTGATCAAATTAGGTACGATTTGTGATGAAAACCAAACAGGACAACAACGTGACCAATCTATAGGTCTAGTTTACGACGAAATCAAAACTGAACAATCAAGGCCTATCTGATCGAGTGAGGTATGTTATGAAAACCAGATAAGATAATGATGTGACCAATCATTCAGGTGCGGTCTATGTCGAAAACAAAACTAAGTTGTAGTGACCAATTAGACTAGGTGTTGTCTATGATTAAAACCAGATAGGACAATTACATGATCGATGGCACTAGTCTAGTCTATGACAAAATCAAAATTGAGCTATCGAGACCTATCGAACCAAGTGTAGTCTATTAAGAAAACTGGAGAAGACAACGACATGATTGATCATACATATGTGGTCCATGTCGAAAACTAGATAGGACAATGATGTGACCGATTGTATAATTCTAGTCTATATCAAAATTGAATCTGAACTGTCAAGACCTTTATGATCGAGTGCGGTCTATGATGAAAACCAGATAGGACTATGATGTGATCGATCGTGTAGGTACATTCTACGCCGAAAACGATAATGAACTTTCGTGACTGATCAAGTGGGGTGTAGTTTGTGACAAAAACTAGAGAGGACAACGATATGACTGATCGTATAAGTGCCATCTACGCCGAAAACGATATTGAACTTTCATGACTACTTGTATTAGGTGCAGTTTGAGACAAAAATTAGATAGAATAGTGACGTGACCAATTGTATAAATACAGTCTACATTGAAAACAAAACTGAGCTTTTGTGAACAATTAGATTGGGTGGAGTCTGTGAGTAAAACCAATTAGGACGACACGTGACCGATCGTATGCTAGGGCAATCGATGCCAAAATCAAAATTGAACTGTCATGACCTATCAAACAGGGTACAGTCCATTACAAAGACTATACAGGACAATAACATGATCGATCATATAGGTGAGATCTACCCTAAAAAGAAAACTAAGTTGTAGTGTCTGATCGAATCATGTGCGATCTATGACAAAAACCAAATAGGAAAACGACACTACCAATTTATAGGTCTGGTCCACGTCAAAACTGAAACTAAATTGTCGGGGCCTGTCTGACCAAGTGCGATCTCTAATAAAAATAAGATAGGACAATGATGTGACTGATCATACAAGTGCAATCTATGTCGATCTACGCTAAAAAATGATTTTGAACTATCATGACCGATCGGATTGAGTACGGTCTGTGACAAAAACCAAACTTTTCAATGATATGACTGATCGTATAGGTGCGATCTATGCCGAAAACAAAAATAAGCTTTCGTGATCAATCGAACTGGGTGTGATATGTGATAAAAAACTAGTCAGGACAACGACGTGACCAATCATATAGGTTTGGTCTATGTCAAAACCAAAATTGAACTGTCGGGTCCTATCGAAAAAGGTGTGGTATGTTATGAACACCAGACAAGATAGCAATATGATCGATCATACAGGTGCGATGTACGCTAAAATTGAAACTAAGCTTTCATGTTTGATCGGATCGGATGAGGTCTATGACAAAAACTAGGTAGGACAATGACATGATCAATGGTGTAAGTCTGGTCTACGCCAAAATCGAAACTGAAATGTCAGGACCTATCTGACCGAGTGCAGTGTGTGATGAAAACCTGACAGGACAACAACGTGACCCATCATATAGGTGTAATTTACGCTAAAAATGATAATGAACTATTGTGACCGATTGGATAAGGTGCAGTCTATTATGAAAAACAGACAAGGATGATGACATGTGATTCATTCCCAATTGGTGTCTCAGCTGATTCATGTCCTCTCAATGGTCCCTGACAGTGGTGCCATTTGATTCATGTCCAGCTGGTGTTCCTTGATTGTGGTCCTCAGCAGGGAGTAATCAACAAAATTTATAACCTATATCACCATGCATTAGGATAGCCTTAGCTAATATAGCATAGTGGCTCTAAGATCGTTCACTGGGAAGGGTTTTCAACTTCCAACTGATACCAATTCACAATTGAATTGGTGCTTTTTCATTTCAATGTTAGCTTAAGAAGAAAACATAAACTTTGGTTGAAAAAGGATTTGTTTTAAGCTAACTAAAAAGGAAGTAATGGAAATTACTTATAAAGGAAAGCATTCCTTGGAGTTTTAGGTTCACAAGGGAGGCTCCTCATGCAAAAATAGAGCTCCGGTCACTTGAATCTTTTCCTCGCATTAGAGAATTAACATATAGTTAATTCTCTAACCGGTGTTGTACAGATGTTTCCCTTTAATGGATTTCAACACTAATTCTCTCTCATTGATGCAACTTGCAATGGCTCGTGCCTCTCACCTAGCATTTGCCATTCAAGGTGATCATTAAACTTGGACTTCCCTTCTCAAGCTCGCAAGAGATAACTAATGGATGTCTCCTTAGAGTCCAAAAGCTTACCAAGTGTTGGCAATTCTAGAAAATCCTACCTTCAAGTCACCTCCTAAAAGCTCGCAAGAGATAAACTAGTGCATCTCCATGGACAGAGATCACTTGCCTTACCAAGTGTTGGCTCAGGTGAATTGAAGGTGTTTTAAGTTAACTAAAAACATAGAAATCATTAATGGGTCACACTTTCTCTTCATTAACGGCTGAAACAACAAAACTACCAATTCTTGCATTTGGGGCCTTACCCGGCAACCTTAGCTCAAGGAACTAAAAGCCTAGCCACTCATTCTCTGAGGAAACATCCTCAGAGCTTGTTTGGCTAGTAAGAAAAATTAAATATAATATACAATCAAAACGAGAAGGTAAGGCAGAGAAAAGACTCTGTATTTTACTTCATTTCAAAACTATACAAAGAATGTCTCTGAGAACAAGCTCTCCGACCTCTTCTTGTAATGGAAATTACAAACATTATATAAGAGGCTATTTACCCTTTGTTCTTGCTTAAAGACTAAGGAATCCTATGATAGGTGGATTACAATGAGAGAATAGGGATTTAGACATCAAATATCTAAAGCAAAAAATCTAAAAATGTCGGTCGCAAATATCGGGAAGCACTCAGGATAATTTCGCAGCCGTGCAAGATGGCTGCGAAATTTCGCAAGCTAAAGGACACCATTTCGCAGCCAAAGGCTGATTTCGCAACCCGCAAAATTGGCCTTTAGCTTGGTGTGATTGTCTTCCAATGGCTCTAACTCCTTCATTTCTACTTCGAATTATGCAGCAGTTAAAGAATTGGATTTCTGACTTCCCGAGCTTCAAAACGACATATAGTATGCATAAATTGAGCTCCAGGAAGTGCTCCAAAAGTGGCTGTCCTTTTGAATGCTTCATGGTAGATTTCTCTCTTTGCTTTCCCTCCTTTCATTTATAATTTTCTTATGGCAAAGGACTCTAAAGCTTCAAAGCTTTGGTTCTTCATGTTAATGAGCTTCCAATTGCTTTGCCATGGATTCCAAAGGACTCTCCTCAATCTCGGATTGCTTTGGTGATCAAATTACTAACAAAAACACCAAAACTTACATAATTTGATTAGAAATTATTGCAAAGGTACTTAATATGTTAATTGAGTTAAAAGGTAATAACTACTACTCAAAAGTGTTTAAAAGAGTTAATTACAAGCTATCAAATAACACTTTTTGAGTAGTAATCAACATGATTGATTGTATAGGTGCAGTCTAAGACGAAAAAGAAAACTGAGCTACCTTGTTCGATCGAACTGTGCGGTTTATGAAGAAAATCGGACAGGAAAACGATGACACCAATCTATAGGTCTAATCTATGTCAAAATCGAAACTAAACTATTAGGACCTATCTGATCGAGTGCGATCTATGATGAAAACTAGATAGGACAACACGACCGATCATACAAGTGTGATCTACGCCGAAAACTATAATGAATTGTCATGATCGATGGGGCCTAGTGCAGTCTGTGATGAAAACAAGAGATGACAATGACTTGATTGATTATACAGGTGCGATCTATGTTGAAAACAATATTGAACTATCATGACTAATCAGATCAAGTGCCAATAGTTACAAAAACTAGATAGGCTAACTATGTGACTGATAGTACAGATGTGGTCTACAAAGAAAATGAAACTTAACCGCTATGATCGATAAGACCAAGTACTATTTGTGATGAAAACTAGATAAGAAAACAATGTGACCAATCGTATAAATTTAGTCTATGCTGAAACCAAAACTAAACTATTGGGACCTATTTGACTAGGTGTGATTTATGATGAAAACCATATAGGACAATGGTGTGACCGATAGTAAAGGTGCAATCTACACTGAAAATGATAATGAATTGTCATGACTGATTGTATTGGTTGCAGTCTGTGATGAAAACTAGACAAAACAATGACGTGACCAACCATATAGGCGTAATATACATAAAAAATGAAGCTGAACTTTCTTGATTAATTGGACAAGGTGTGGTTTGTAATTAAAACCAGATAGGATAACAATGTGACCATTCGTATAGGTCTGGTCTACACCAATACCAAAAGTTAACTATCAGGACTTATCGAACCAGGTGTGGCCTGTTACAGAAACTAGACTGGACAATAACATGATTGATCGTATAGGTGTGGTCTACATCGAAAAATGAAACTGAGCTTTTTTGAATGAACGAACGGAGTGTGGTCTATGATTAAAACTGGTCAGGACAATGACATGACCAATTATACAGGTCTGGTGTATGCCAAAACCAAAATTGAACTATTGGAACTTATCAAATAGGGTACGGTCTATTGCGAAGACTAGATAGGACAACGACTTGATTGATCATATAGGCCGATTTACGTCGAAAACAAAATTGAGTTGTCCTGTCCGATTGGATCGTGTGTAGTATATGATGAAAACCAAACAGGACAATGACGAGACCAATCTATAGGTATAGTTTACACCGAAAATGAAACTAAATTGTCATGACCTATTTGATCGAGTATGGTATGTGATGAAAACAAGACAAGATAACGACATGATCGATCATACATGTATGATCTATGTCAAAAATGATAATGAAATTTCATATCGGATGGGATCGAGTGCAATCTGTGACAAAAACAAGAGCGGACAACGACGTGATCGATCGTACAGGTGCAGTCTACATAAAAAAACGATATTGAATTATCATGACCGATCAGATCGGGTGTTGACAGTTATAAAAAAAAAAAAAAAAAAACATAGGCCAACTATGTGACTAATGGTACAGATGCGGTCCAAGTCAAAAATGAAACTGAGCTACTGTGACCGATTATACCATGTATGGTCTATGACGAAAAGCAAACAGGAGAACAATGTGTCCGATCGTATAAGTCTGGTCTATGCCAAAATCAAAACTGAACTATCGAGGCCTATTTGACCAAGTGCGGTTTGTGATGAAAACTAAACAAGACAATGACATGACCGATCATGTAGGTGCAATTTACGCCAAAAATGATAATGAACAGTCATGACTGATTAGACCGAGTGTAGCTTGTAACGAAAACTAGAGAGGACAATGATATGACTGATCATACAAGTTCGATCTAAGTCGAAAATGATATTGAACTATCGTGACCAATCAAATTGAGTGTCAATAATTATGAAAAAAAAGTCCAACTACATGACTAATGGTACAAATATGGTCTAAGTCGAAAATGAAACTAAGTGGTCATGACAGATCAGACCAGGTATAGTCTATGATGAGAACCAGATAGGAGAAAAACATGTCCAATGGTATAAGTCTGGTCTATGCCGAAATCAAAATTAATCTGTCAAGACCTATTTGACTGAGTGTAGTCTATGATGAAAACTAGACAAGACAATAACGTGATTGATCATACAAGTATAATTTACGCCGAAAAACGATAATAAATTATTGTGACTGACTGGATGAGGTGCAATCTATAATAAAAACAAGAGTGAATAACAATGTGATAGATCATACAGGTATGGTCTATATCAAAAACAAAACTGAGCTATCATGACCAATTAGACCCGGTATAGTTTGTGACGAAAAACAGACAAGAGAACAATGTGACTTATCATATAGGTCTAGTCTATGTCAAAATTGAAGTTAAACTATTGGGACTTATCTGATCGGATGTGGTCTATGATGAAAACCGGACACGACAATGACATTACCGATCATAAAGGTGTGTTCTATGCTGAAAACGATACTGAACTGTCATGACCAATCGGATCGGGTGTCGATTATGACAAAAACCAGATATGACAATTGTGTGATTGATTATATAGATGTGATCTATGCCAAAAACAAAACTGAGCTATCATGATCAATCGGACTAGTACGATCTGTGATGAAAATAAGACAAGACAACGACGTGATCGATCATATATGTCTAGTCTACGTAGAAACCAAAACCGAATTGTTGGGAACTATCTATCCAGGTGCAATTTGTGAGGAAAACCAAACAAGACAACAATGTGATAGTTCATATAGTAGTGTCTACGTCGAAACCAAAACTAACTTATTGAGACCTAACGAACTAGGAATTGTCTGTTACAAAAAATAGATAGAACAACAACATGATCGATTGTATATGTGCGGCCTATGCTAAAAGCAAAACTAGTTTATCACAACCGATTAGACCGGGTGCTATCTGTGACGAAAACCAGATAGGACAATGATGTGATTGGATGTACAGGTGTAGTCTACACCAAAAACGATACTGAACTATCACAATCGATCGAACCAAGTGTAGTCTATGACCAAAACCTAACAAGACAATGACGTGACTGATTGATTACTACTCAAAAAGTAATATTTTATAGCTTGTAATTAACTCTTTTAAACACTTTTGAGTAGTAGTTATTACCTTTTAACTCAATTGGCATGTTAAGGACCCTTGCAATCATTTCTAATCAAATTGTGTTAAGTTTTGGTGTTTTTCATAACTTTTTTTTATCACCAAAGCAATCCAAGAATGAGGGAGATCTTTGTATAGTTCATGGAAAAGCAAGTTAAAGCTCAAATTCATGAAAAAATTAAGCTTTGGAGCTTCATAACCCTTTGCCAAAGCCAAACGAGGATGCAAGGAAGAAAATCACAGAAGAAATCAACCATCCAGTAATTTCGCAAGTTGTGGAATCCAACTTGCGAAATTTTTGCAACTTGCGAAATAGGAAGAGGAAAGGAATCGCTACATGACAGAGAGCTGATTAGTTGTAGGACAATTTTGCATCTTGCGAAACCACAATTTCAACTTGCGAAATGGACAATTTCAACTTGCGAAATTTTTGCAAGTTGCGTTTGAACTTGCGAAATCCACCTGTAATCTGAGATAATTGCGCACCGACTGCATTTGATATTTATCTTCAGATATTTGTGTCTAAATCCCTATTTTCTCCTTGTAACCCACCAATGACAAGTTTTCTTGGTTGGAAAGTTAGCAGTAGGGGTGAATAGCCTCTTTATATAATATCTATTGTAATTTCCTTTAAAAAAAAATCTCAAGGGAGTTTTTCTCAGGGATGAACTTTGTATAGTTTTTCAAAAAGTAATACACAGATCTTTGCTCTACCTTACCTTCTCATTTTGTTTTCTCTTTTATTTTTATTTCTAGCAAATCAAACTCTGAGGATGTTTTCCAAGAGGATGAGTGGCTAAGCTTTTTGTTTCTTGGAGTGAAGAAAGCTAGGTAAGGTTCCGGATACAAAAGTGGAAGTTTCGTTGTTTCAATTTTTAATTAAGAGAAAGTGTGACTCATTAATGGTTTTTATCTTTTTAGTTAACTTAAAATTCCCTTAAAATCACCTGGGCCAACACTTGGTAAGGCCAGTGGACTCCGTCCATTGAGATCCACTAGTTTATCTCTTGTGAGCCTCTGGGAAGTGGTTTAAAGGTAGGATTATCTAGAATAGTGATTCGACTCATGGTAGCTTAGCTTTAAAGGCGTATCAACAAAATTTATACCTTGAATACTATTACTAAAGTAGCCAAGCTACTATAGCATAGTGGTTCTAGGATCGTTCACTGGGAAGGGTTTTCGCAAACACAAGTGATATTCAAATTAGGAAAATAAGTGATTTTCTTATGGATGTTAGCTTTAAAAGAAGATGTAAATGTTTTAGAAAGATTTAAACTAATCTAAGCTAACATTAAAGACTAAAATGAAAGGGTGTAAAAACAAGTTTCTCAAAGATAGGATAGCTATGCTCTGGCTCTTATGCAAATTGGAAATCTGAGGATAGGCTCCTCGCGTTGGGGTTGCAACTATGGTGATGCTTGCTTCCCGAACCGGTATGGATTTAGCAAATCAAGTTTTAATCCTTTAAAATGGAAAAACAGATGGTAGTGAATTTCATCAATGGTTATTCACCTTAGACTTCCTTTGAATGGCTCGTAAGAGATAACTAATGGTCTAAAGCCAAAAGCTTACCAAATATTGGCAACTCAAAGTCATTCCAGGTGATAAACTCACCTTTCAATGGCCATTGAAATTGGTTCTAACGGATTAATGCAAAACTTGGAATTGAAAACCTCACCTTCCAATAGCTCGTAGGAGATAACTAATGGATAGAAATCCAAAAGCTTATCAAGTATTGGCCATTGGAAGTTGTCCAAAGGAAATAAAAACCAAACTTTGCATTAATGAACCATTAATGAAAAACGACTACCTTACCTTCCAAGTGCGAGAAATTTCCATGGGATTGCATCCAAGCCATCACATAACATCCATACTTTGAGAAACTAAAAGTTTTAGCTAATCATCCTCTGAGGAAAAGCCCTCAGAGGTTGTTTGCCTTCCAAGAAAAAGAAAATAGTAGAGAGAAAAGAGAGACGAGAGAGCTCTGTATATCACTCAGTGTAAAACGTAACACGCATGTTCTCTATTTTCCAAGAGGTGATTTCCACCCCTTATATAGTCTTTACAAAAGCAAAAGCTTGTGATTGGTTAGTTACAAGGATAAGAAAGGAAATTACATAAAAAAATACATAAGAAAATATCTAAAGTGGAGTCGGCAAAAACAGAGCAAAATTCGCACCACGCATGGGCTGTGCGAATTTTGAAGGTGTTGTGCGAATTTCGCACAACACAAGGTGTCGTGCGAAATTTTCGCACAAGCCTGGAGCAGTTGGCTTCCGAAGGCCATATCTTCCTCATTTCAGCTCCAAATCGTACACGGTTTGAAGCGTTGGATTCTTGACTTCCTGATCTTTGAAATGGTATATAGTATGTAGAAAATGGACTTAGGGAAGTGCTCCAAAAGTGCGAAAGAAGACTGCAGCTGCTGTCCTCTTTTTTCTTCACTCTGTTTTCCTCTTCTCCATTGTTCTTTCCTTGCATACTTTGAACGACTTTGGCAAAGGGCTATGGAGCTACAAAGCTTGGTTCTTCATGAATTTGAGCTTCCAAAAGCTTTGCCATAACTTGTCCAAGTAGCTCCTCCATCATTTGGCATGCTTGAATTGATTCATAAGCTGATAAAAACATGTAAACTTGCCACAAAATGGTTAAAACCAATTACTACGGACCTTAATGAATTAATTGGGTTAAATGAATATGATTACTACTCAAAGGTGCTTAAAACCATTATAATTAGGTCTACAAAATAGCACTTTTTGGTAGTAATCAAATAGCCAACACTTGGTAAGCTTTTGGACTCCCGGGAGACATCCATTAGTTATCTCTTGTGAGCTTTTGACGGGTAATCCAAGGTTAAGAATCACATTGAATGGCCAATACCAGGTGAGAGGTATGAACCATTGCAAGATGATTCTGTGACAGGGATTTAGTGTTTGAAACCATTAAGGGGAAGCATCTGTACCACACCGGTTCGGGAAATAACCATATGTTAAATCCCCAATGTGAGGAAAAGATCCAAGTGATTGGAATCTCCCTTTTTGTATAAGGAACCTCAGCCTAGTGATCTAAAACTCTAAGAAGCACTTTTCTTTGTAAGTAATTTTAGTTACTTTATTTTTTGGTTTCACTTAAAACCAACCTTTTCACACATATTTATGTTTTCTTTTAAAGCTAACCTTGAAAAGAAAAAACACCAATTCAGTTTTTGAGCTAATATCAGTTGTAATTTGAAAACCCATCCCTGTGGACGATCCTAGAGCCACTATGCTATGCTAGCTAATGCTACCCTAGTATATGGTGAAATAGGTTTATAAATTTTGTTGATTACCCCCGTCCGAGGACTGAAATCAAAGCACACCAGTTGATTGAACACCAATCAACAAGGCATACACCATCTGGGCACGAATCAAATGGCGCCGTTGCCGAGGATGGTGCCAACTTTACAGTGATATAACCTTTTCCAAAGCACTTGTGATCTTCATCACAAGTTTAGTGACTTTTCTTTTCTTTTACTAACTCTTTTTAATTGTTTCTTTTACTTGTTCATATTTTAGCCCATCTTTTAATTTAGTTTTTAGTTAATCTTAGTTTTTTTTTGTAGTATTGTTTTCTTTTGTTTTCTTTGTTTTTGTTGCAATTGTTACTAGTTGTGTATGACATATTGGATATGAGACAGTGGAGGAAGACTTGTGAAAATTGAAACACCTCACGAAACAGAGTTGGAATTGTGCTTGAACAACATGGAAGCTACACCTAAAGATCAGCATAGTCACCATGGGGAGTAGGACAATCCCAATGCATTCAGATCAATGAGGGACCGCATGCATCTACCTCGTATGAGTGCAACATCATGCATAGTGCCTCCTATAGAGCAGCTAGTAATCAGACCGCATATTGTGCCACTTCTACCTACTTTCCATGGGATGGAAAGTGAGAATCCCTACGTGCATATCGAAGAATTTGAAGACGTTTGTAATAAATTCCAAGAGGGAGGAGCTTCAATCGACTTGATGAGGCTAAAGCTATTTCCTTTCACTCTGAAGGATAAGGCTAAGATTTGGCTTAATTCTTTAAGGCCAAGGAGTATCCAAACTTGGACTGATTCGCAAGCTGAATTTCTCAAGAAATTTTTCCCTACTCATAGGACCAATGGCTTGAAAAGGCAAATTTCAAATTTCTCAACTAAGGAGAATGAGAAATTCTATGAGTGTTGGGAGAGATACATGGAAGCTATCAGTGCTTGTCCTCACCATGCCTTTGTACATGGCTATTGGTGAACTACTTTTGTGACGGTATGTCTTCCTCAATGAAGCAACTCCTAGAGACTATGTGTGGAGGAGATTTCATGAGTAAGAATTTGGAGGAAGCCATGGATTTCTTGAATTATGTTGCTAAAGTTTCAAGAGCATGGGATGAACCGAACAGGGGAGAAGTGGGAAGAATGAAGTCTCAACCAAATGCTCTTAATGCTAAGGCTGGGATGTTTACCTTGAACGAAGATATTGACATGAAAGAAAAAGTTGTAGCTATGACAAGATGATTGGAGGAGCTAGAACTAAAAAATATACGTGAAGTGCAAGTTATGCCCTGTTCCATTTGTCAATCTTATGAGCACTTGGTGGAGGAGTGTCCTATAATTCTAGCTGTTAGACAAATGTTTAGAGATTAAGCAAATGTTATTGGACAATTCAAGCCCAATAAAAATGCTTCATATGGAAATACCTACAATTCAAATCGGAGGAACCATCCAAATTTCTCCTGGAAACCAAGAGCACTTCAGTACACGCAACCAGGCCAAGCATCTTAACAAGCTTCAAATCTTGAGCAAGCAATAGTGAATCTAAGCAAGGTCGTGGGAGATTTTTTTGGAGACCAGAAATCCATCAATGCTCAACTCAATCAAAGAATCGACAGTGTAGAGAATACGTTGAATAAAATGATGGATGGAATGCAAAATGATCTATCTCAGAAGATAGATAATCTCCAATACTCAATCTCAAGGCTCACCAACCTTAAGACGGTGCAAGAGAAGGGAAGGTTTCCTTCTCAACCTTACCAAAACCCCAAGGGTATCCATGAAGTGGAGGCTCATGAGGGAGAATCTTCATAGGTGAGAGACGTCAAAGCCATGATCACTCTGAGGAGTGGTAAAGAGGTTGAGCTGCCAACACCCAAGCCACATGATGAAACAGAGAGTGAAAAAGAGACAAAGAAGAGGGAGGAAATCAAAGGAAAGAAGAAAGGGAGCAGTGGAAGGAAAGAGGACCATGATTCAACAGTGAATGAAGATCCAGAGAAGATAGTTATCAATGAAGATGTGATGAAGAAACACATGCCTCCACCTTTTCCTTAAGCTTTGCATAGGAAAAAGGGAATCAGCAATGCATAAAAAATTCTTGAAGTGTTGAGGCAAGTGAAGGTCAACATCCCATTGCTAGACATGATCAAACAAGTGCCAACTTATGCAAAATTCCTGAAGGACTTGTGCACTATCAAAAGAGGGTTGAATGTGAATAAGAACACCTTCTTGATTGAGCAAGTAAGTGCCATCATACAGTGCAAGTCTCCAATGAAGTACAAAGATCCGGGCTGCCCTACCATCTCAGTGATGATTGGAGGGAAGTTAGTGGAGAAAGCTTTGTTGGACTTGGGGGCAAGTGTGAATTTGCTACCATACTCTGTCTACAAGCAATTGGGACTTGGTGAATTGAAGCCAACATCAATCACTCTATCTCTAGTAGATAGATCAGTGAAAATTCCAAGAGGGCTGATTGAAGATGTCTTAGTTCAAGTTGACAATTTCTACTATCCAGTGGATTTTGTTGTTCTTGATACGGACCCAATTGTCAAAGGAACTAATTATGTTCCTATCATACTTGGAAGACCATTTCTAGCTACATCAAATTCAATCATCAATTGTAGGAATGGACTCATGCAACTTACGTTTGGCAACATGACATTGGAGCTCAATATCTTCTATATGTGTAAGAAGCCAATCAATCCAGAAGAAGAAGAAGGTCCAGAAGAGGTGTGCATCATTGACACTTTAGTGGAAGAGCATTGTAATTAGAAAATACAAGAGGAGTTGAATGAAAGTCTTGGGGATCTTGATGAAGGGTTACCTGAACCCTCAGATTTGCTTGCTACTCTACCACATTGGAGGAGGATAGAAGAAATTCTACCTTTGTTCAATGAGGAGGAGACACAAGAAGCAATTAAAGAGGAGGCCCCAAAGCTTATTCTGAAGCCACTACCCACGGAGTAGAAGTATGCGTACCTAGAAGAGAATAAGAAGTACCCTGTTGTTATATCTTCATCTCTTACCACTCCTCAGGAGGAGTGTTTACTTGAAGTTCTCAGGAGATGTAAGAAAGCAATAGGATGGCAAATATTTGACTTGAAAGGTATCAACCCTTTAGTCTGTACACATCATATATACATGGAAGAAGAAGCTAAGCTAGTTCGTCAACCTCAAAGAAGATTGAATCCTTATATGCAATTGGGGATGTGAGCTGAGGTTCTTAAGCTACTTCATGCCAGTATTATCTACCCCATATCAGATAGCCCATGGGTGAGTCCTACTCAAGTAGTGCCAAAGAAATCAGGGATCATAGTGGTGCAAAATGATAAGGGAGAAGAAGTTGCTACACTCCTCCTTTTAGGTTGGAGGGTGTGTATTGATTATAGAAAATTGAATGATGTGACAAGGAAGAATCATTTTCCATTGTCATTTATTGATCAAGTGTTGGAGAGAGTCTCAGGCCATCCTTTCTATTGTTTCTTGGATGGCTACTCCAGGTATTTTCAAATAGAAATTGATGTTGAAGACCAAAAGAAGACCACTTTCACATGTCCATTTGGAACATATGCCTACAAAGAATGCCTTTTGGTTTATGCAATGCACCTACAACATTCCAACGATGTATGTTAAGCATTTTCAATGATATGGTGGAGCATATTATGGAAGTTTTTATGGATGATATATGGAAGTGCATTTGAGGAATTCTTAGTCAACTTGGAAGCTGTTCTGAACCGATGCATTGAAAAGGACTTAGTGCTTAACTGGGAGAAATGCCATTTTATGGTACATCAAGGAATTGTCCTTGGCCACATCATCTCCAAGAAAGGCATTGAAGTTGATAAAGCAAATGTGGAACTTATTGTCAAATTGCCATTCCCAACACCTATAAAAGGAGTAAGGCAATTTCTTGGCCATGTTGGGTTCTACAAGAGGTTTATTAAAGATTTCTCTAAACTTTCAAAGCCTCTTTGTGAACTATTGGTGAAGGATGCTAAATTTGTATGGGATGAGAGATGTCAAAAGAGTTTTGAGCAACTGAAGCAGTTCTTGACAACCGCTCCAATAGTGAGGGCTCCTAACTGGCAACTACCTTTTGAAGTGATGTGTGATGCCAGTGACTTTGCTAGAGGAGTTGTTCTTGGTCAAAGAGAGGATGGAAAACCCTATGTGATCTACTATGCAAGCAAAACATTGAACAAAGCGCAAAGAAACTACACAACCACAAAGAAAGAATTGTTAGTTGTAGTTTTTGCATTGGACAATTTTAGTGCTTATTTGGTAGGGTCTTTCATTGTGGTTTTCACTGACCACTCAGCTTTGAAGTACTTATTAACAAAGCAAGATGCAAAAGCAAGGCTGATTAGATGGATTCTCTTACTACAAGAGTTCATTCTCCACATCAAAGACAAGAAAGGAGTGGAGAATGTGGTAACTGACCACCTTTCAAGACTGGCTATAGCGCATAATTCCCATGGTTTGCCTATTAATGATGATTTTCCAGAGGAGTCACTCATGTTGTTAGAAGATGCTCCTTGGTATGCTCATATTGCTAACTATCTAGTTATTGGTGAAGTTCCAAGTGAGTGGAAAGCACAAGATAGGAAGCACTTCTTTGCAAAATCTCATGCCTACTATTGAGAAGAACCTTTTCTTTTCAAGTATTGTGCAGATCAAATAATAAGGAAGTGTGTCCCTGAACAAGAGCAACAGGGGATCCTCAGTCATTGCCATGAAAGCGCATGTGGAGGCCACTTTGTCTCTCAAAAAACAGCCATGAAGGTGTTGTAATCAGGTTTCAGTTGGCCATCACTTTTCAAAGATGCTCACACCATGTGTAGGAGCTGTGATATATGCCAAAGGCTTGGGAAGTTAACACGTAGTAACCAAATGCCTATGACCCCATTTTAATAGTTGATCTTTTCGATGTTTAGGGCATTGACTTCATGGGACCTTTCCCTATGTCTTTTGGTAACTCTTACATTTTGGTGGGGACAGACTATGTTCCTAAATGGGTTGAGGCAATCCAGTGTAAACACAATGACCACAGAGCTGTTCTCAAGTTTCTCAAAGAGAACATCTTCTCTAGATTTGGGGTACCCAAGGCCATAATCAGTGATGGAGGTACTCATTTTTGCAACAAGCCTTTTGAAACTCTCTTAGCCAAGTATGGGGTGAAGCACAAGGTAGCTACACCTTACCACCCTCAGACTTCTGGGCAAGTTGAGTTAGCAAACAGGGAAATCAAGAATATATTGATGAAGGTGGTGAACACGAGCAGAAGAGATTGGTCTGTTAAGCTCCATGATTCACTATGGGCATATAGAACAACTTATAAGACTATTCTTAGCATGTCTCCTTATCGCCTAGTCTATGGCAAAGCATGTCATCTTCCTGTGGAAGTTGAATACAAGGCTTGGTGGGTAATTAAGAAGGTAAACATGGACTTGAACAGAGCCGGGATGAAGAGGTGCTTAGACCTTAATGAGATGGAGGAATTGAGAAATGATGCCTACATCAATTCCAAAATTGCAAAACAGAGGATGAAGAGGTGGCATGATCAGTTAATCTCCAACAAAGAATTTCAAAAGGGACAAAGAGTCTTACTTTATGACTCTAGGCTCCACATCTTTCCAGGAAAGCTAAAATCAAGGTGGATAGGCCCTTTCATTATTCACCAAGTTTATTCCAATGGAGTAGTGGAACTACTCAATTCCAATAGCACAAACACTTTCAAAGTCAATGGCCACCGTCTCAAGCCATCATGGAGCCTTTCAATCAAGACAAGGAGGAAGTCAGTCTCCTTAAGCCACAACAATCTTAACCAAAAGGGGTAGATGGACTTAGTCTTTCTGAAGACTAACCAAAGTCCATGTTTTTTGTTTCAATTTTGTTGATTTAAAAGCTTTATTATTTGTTTTAATTTTAATTCTAGCTTTAATTTATTTTATTTTGATCTAACTTAGACTTTTTGGATGATCAAAATTAGGAGGAACTTCAAAGGAATTGGAGGAAAGCTTTAAAGAACCAAAGAAGGAGAAAAAGCCTAAAAAACAGAGCAATATTTCAACTTGCGAAAATGGGGGCCAAAATTTCGCAAGTTGAAATTCCAACTTGCGAAATCCTCAAAGCTCAAATTTGCAAGTCCACTATTCAACTTGCGAAAATGTTCGCAGCTTGCAAAAGCATCTCTAGGCATACGTGTGCCATTTCGCAAGTTCATTTTTCATTTGCACAACCTGCGAATCAACTTGCGAATCAAGTTGTGAAATAGGGCAACTTGTGAATCAACTCGCGAATTCCAGGGAACTTGTGAAAATTCCAACCATCGTTTAAAGCCATATTTAAACCCCTAATTTCTTCCATTTTCATTCCGCACAACCATTCCAAGTTGTGAAAAGGCCCTATCAAGTTGCGAAGCCCCAAATTCTAGAGCATCTCCTCGATTGGAAGCCCTGAGGTCATGCGTCTGAAGATGAAGCACCTCCGCACACCCAACACACACCCTGTGGAACACAAGCCAAGCAATTCCTCTCCATTTCAGCCATGGCCAAGACAAGAGGAGCCCATGCCGCGCCTCCATCAACTCGCAATCCAAGGCCAAGAGCTTAACCTATGCAGGATTCCACATCTGAGGCCCCACAGGCCCTTGCCATTCCACTTTTTGAGAGTGGAGTGCCATATAACCCTCCTCAGCGCAGGTATGAGATGAGGAGACCGCCCACTACACCTGTGGCAAGCACTTCATGCCCTAAGAGATCAGTTCGTCGCCCTCCTGCAAAGAAAGCCAAAGTTTCAGGCCTAGGAGAGTCATCTACACCTCCACAGCCTCAGCCGCCTGCTACAGAGTCTCAATTTCCTTCTGGGATGACTCTAGAAGCAATTATCAGGCGACCTATGGTTACACAACCACCTATTGAGGGAAATTTGGATTGCAAAGCCAAACCATTTGATTACTACCCAAAAAGTGCCATTTTGCGCCTTTAATTCATTATGTTTTAAGCACTTTTGTGTAGTAGTTCTCCATCTTTATCCCAATTGGCATGTTAAGGACCTAGCAATGACTTCTAATCATATGTATGGCTAGTTTTAGTGTTTTGACAGCTTTTTGGATCATTAAGACAAGCCAAGCAAAGGAGGGAAGCAAAGAGGAAAAACAAGCAAAGTGAAGAAAATAGAGGACAGCAGCTGCAGTCTTCCTTCGCACTTTTGGAGCACTTTCCGAAGTCCATTTTCTACATTCTATATACCATTTCAAAGCTCAGGAAGTCAAGAATCCAACACTTCAAACCGTGTATGATTTGGAGCTGAAATGAGGAAGATATGGCCTTTGGAAGACAACTGCTCCAGGCTTGTGCGAAATTCGCACAACACCTTGAAACTCGCACAACACCTTCAGCTTGTGCGAAGCTTGTGCGAAACTCGCACAACACTCACACAACACCTTCCAAATTCGTACAGCCCATGCGTGGTGTGAATTTTCCTTTGTTCCGCCGACTCCACTTTAGATCTTTTCTTTTAGATATTTTTGTATAAATTTCCATTCTTCTCCTTGTAATCCACCAATCATAAGATTTCTTAGCTAGGAAGGTTGGAAAAACTTCTCTATATATATTCCCGTGCATCCATTGTAAAATAGGGAGAGACGGATGGAGATATAAATATATAAATATATAGACTATACAGAGCCTTGCTCTGTTTTTCTCTCTTCTCCTGTTCCTCCCCATTTCTATTTTCTTAGTAGCCAAACAGCCTCTGAGGGCTTTTCCTCAGAGGATGATTGGCTAAAACTTTTAGTTTCTCAAAGTATGGATGTTATGTGATGGCTTGGATGCAATCCCATGGAAATTTCTCGCACCTAGAAGGTAAGGTAGTCGTTTTTCATTAAAGGTTCATTAATGCAAAGTTTGGTTTTTATTTCCTTTGGACAACTTCCAACGGCCAATACTTGATAAGCTTTTGGATTTCTATCCATTAGTTATCTCCTACGAGCTATTGGAAGGTGAGGTTTTCAATTCCAAGTTTTGTATTAATCCATTAGAACCAATTTCAATGGCCATTGAAATGTGAGTTTATCACCTGGAATGACTTTGAGTTGCCAATATTTGGTAAGCTTTTGGCTTTAGACCATTAGTTATCTCTTACGAGCCATTCAAAGGAAGTCTAAGGTGAATAACCATTGATGAAATTCACTACCATCTGTTTTGCCATTTTAAAGGATTAAAACTTGATTTGCTAAATCCATACCGGTTCGGGAAGCAAGCATCACCATAGTTGCAACCCCAACGCGAGGAGCCTATCCTGAGATTTCCAATTTGCATAAGAGCCAGAGCATAGCTATCCTATCTTTGAGAAACTTGTTTTTACACCCTTTCATTTTAGTCTTTAATGTTAGCTTAGATTAGTTTAAATCTTTCTAAAACATTTACATCTTCTTTTAAAGCTAACATCCATAAGAAAATCACCTATTTTCCTAATTTGAATATCACTAGTGCTTACGAAAACCCTTCCTAGTGAACGATCCTAGAACCACTATGCTATAGTAGCTTGGCTACTTTAGTAATAGTATTTAAGGTATAAATTTTGTTGATACGCCTTTAAAGCTAAGCTACCATGAGTCGCATCACCATTCCACTCCGAGCTATGTTTTGATATGGAGACTTTCAGACAACAGCCGGAGCTTAGAGATTCATTCCACCTACTGCAGAGATACCATTTGGAGCACCTGATGAATCCTAGGGACTTCTTCTATTCCAGAGTAGCATTAGACTTCTATCAGTCTATGACTACTCGTAACGTCCGGAATCCTAATGTTATCTACTTCACTATTGATGGACGCCATGGTATCCTTGGAGCTAGACACATTGTAGAGGCCCTATATATTCCATATGAGCCTTTGAGTCCAGCAGATTTCAGAGAGTGGTCCCATTTTTCTTAGAGGGACATGGTCCGTATATTGTCCAGGGGGACCTCTACACGCTCATTTCTTCTTAGGAAGGAGCTTCCACCTGGGATGCTCCTTGTAGATGTGGTGTTGCGCTCTAACATATTTCCACTTCAGCATATGGTGCAGAGGAGATGAGCTATATTGGAGGCTTTATTCTGGATATCAGAGGGTTTCTACTTTGGCCCTCATCATTTGATTATGACCTCTCTTCTCCACTTTGAAGAGAAGGTCCACAGGAAAAAGCTCTAGAGAGCAGATGCCATTTCATTACTTTTTCCCAGGCTGCTCTATCATATATTAGAGCATTTGGGCTATCCTTTTGAGCCTCAGCATGAGCACCGCTGAATTTTTCGAAAGCTATTCACTCTCAACAAATGAAATCATTTAACAGCCTATGTTGCACCTCCAGGAGCCCCAGATATGCCAACACCTCCAGAGCCATCACAAGACGAGCAGCCACCACAGGCACAGCAGGCTGAGATACCTACAGAGATCATACCACCTACCCTTGCAGCACCTTCTATAGTGCCCATGCCTAAGGCTACATCTTCTGCTCCTCCTACCACTTCTAAAGCTCCACCAGTTGTACCAACTACATCAGCACCTCTTCCATCTGAGTCCTCTATCACCATATCCACTTCAAAGTTTAGAGGCCTATGTCATACATTGCAGACATTGAGCACCACTCAAGGTGCTCTATTCCAGCAGATGGTAGTCATACGTGCACATCAGGATCTGCTTATTGCCATGCAAACCCAGCATACTGCCATCCTTAGTCAAATACAACAACATTTGGGTATTCTGCCACCAACTGAACAAGCTATTCCATCTGAGGAGGCTACTCCAGCTGAGCAGGCTATTCCATCTGAGGAGGCTACTCCAGTAGAGCAGACTATGCCTCATGAGGAGACTACTACAGTAGAGGTCGAGACTCCTATCCAGAGCACTCAGGAGACCACAGTAGAGCCATCATCTCCACATGATCCTCCCACCACTACCTGATCATCTATCTACTTTTTGTATTTACTTATTATAGTAGAATTGTTAATCCCATGTTTTTTATGTTTTATATACTGGGATTGGATGTATTACTTATGCATATTTCATATTGTACTTTCTTAAAGTAATAAATATCCATCATTTTTTAGTATACTTGGCACATTTTTATTTATTTCCTCTACTCATTTTTTATTTTTATTTTTTTGTTTTTTGAATCATTTGGTTTCTCCTATACAATTCAGACTCTATTCCACTCAAGAGGTACCACTTCCACCCTTTATTTTCAATTGCTCTTCAAACATTGAGGGCAATGTTTAGCATGGTTGGGAGGGAGTTGAGGAAGGAAATATTGTTTGGAAGTATTGTTTATAATGCTAGGTTATAAATGGTAATTTAGTTACTTTTTGTTTAAATTTAAATTTATTTATTTATTTTGAATACTCTTCATGGTTATCAAGGAAAAATTCTCAAAATGAAATGGGAGAAATTGAATTTTTGTCTTTTTACTTGACTTAGAGTTTGTATTATGCTTATTAAAGTTGATGAATTGTTGAAATACCTATTGAATTCAACCTTATTTCTTCCACTTTAAGCTTACCACACACTGTACACACTAGGTTCCGATTATAAGATGAAAAACTATTTCACCCCTTAACTTAGGAAATTTTAGACTTGGTACCTTTGACCTCATTTTAATAGTGTTGGGACACCTTAGAAAAGGCCAATGAGCCTTTGAAAAGAGAATAAAGAGAAGAAAAAAATGTGTTTAACTTGCTTGGAAACCCGAGCAAGGTCTGAGGGGTATATGGTGAAAATCTTTAAAACCTGGTGCTCTAAGCCTTCATTGGTTAGGAGTCACCGACCTCAATGCTCATTACAAGGGTGAATAGGTGGAGTTTAACATACTATAGGTGCTTAGGTATTGAATTCCAATCTCAAAAGTCTGGGGTAAAATCCGAGGAGTTAGTTCGTCGAAAAATCCTTGAAGCTTGATGCTTAAACCTTAATTAGTTGGGAGTCATTGATGGACCCTCGTTACATGAACAATTTAGAAAAGAATACCTTTAAGCTTTGTACTCCTATAAGAAAAGAGTATGAAATAAATGAGGTGCATTCTTAGCCTATTGGAGGTTGCCAGTTTGCTAAGATTTGAAAAAGAGCTAGGTTGGGGGAAGAGATTAGTTCAACATACTATATTCGGAAACTAATAAGTAACACTTAGATTTTGGTGGAAGAGTAAGGATTAACCCTTTGGGAGTGGAAATTCTTTTAAACCTTAAATTTGCATAATGTCTTCTCTTTATGAATTGTGATTAGGCAAGTTATTTGATAACTCTTGTTGAAGTTTGAGTTTTATATCTTTGATGTTCCATGTGAGAGTATGATCATCATGCCACTTGAAATTTTTTGGACTGATCAGCATGATGTTGTAAATTATAGTACTGTTTATTTTTATTTTTCTCTCCTTCATTGCTAAGTGATTACTACCAAAAAGTGCTATTTTGTAGACCTAATTATAATGGTTTTAAGCACCTTTGTGTAGTAATCATATTCATTTAACCCAATTAATTCATTAAGGTCCTTAGTAATTGGTTTTAACCATTTTGTGGCAAGTTTACATGTTTTTATCAGCTTATGAATCAATTCAAGCATGCCAAATGATGGAGGAGGTTCTTGGACAAGTTAAAGCAAGCTTTTAGCTACACCAAAGCAAGCCAACAAAAGGAGAGAAGCAAAGAGAAGCAAAAAGAAGCAAAGAGGAAAACAGAGGACAGCAGCTGCAGTCTTCTTTGGCACTTTTGGAGCACTTCCCGAAGTCCATTTTCTACATGCTACATACCATTTCAAAGCTCAGGAAGTCAAGAATCCAACGCTTTAAACCTTGTACGATTTGGAGCTGAAATGAGGAAGATATGGCCTTCGGAAGACAACTGCTACAGGGGTGTGCGAAAATTTCGCACAACACCTTCCAAATTCGCACACCCCCTTGCGTGGTGCGAATTTTCCCCTGTTTCTGCCGACTCCACACGAGATCTTTTCTTTTGGATATTTTTGAATAAATTTCCATTCTTCTCCTTGTAATCCACCAATCATAAGATTTCTTAGCTAGGAAGGTTGGAAAAACTTCTCTATATATATTCCCTTGCATCCGGTGTAACAGATATCGATCAATATATAGAATATACAGAGCCTTGCTCTGTTTTTCTCTCTTCTCCTGTTCTTCCCCCATTTCTATTTTCTTAGTAGCCAAACAGCCTTTGAGGGTTTTTCCTCAAAGGATGATTGGCTAAAACTTTTAGTTTCTCAAAGTATGGATGTTATGTGATGACTTGGATGCAATCCCATGGAAATTTCTTGCACCTGGAAGGTAAGGTAGACGTTTTTCATTAATGGTTCATTAATGCAAAGTTTGGTTTTTATTTCCTTTTGACAACTTCCAACGGCCAATACTTGATAAGCTTTTGGATTTCTATCCATTAGTTATCTCCTACGAGCTATTGGAAGGTGAGGTTTTCAATTCCAAGTTTTGCATTAATCCGTTAGAACCAATTTCAATGGCCATTGAAAGGTGAGTTTATCACCTGAAATGACTTTGAGTTGCCAATATTTGGTAAGCTTTTGGCTTTAGACCACTAGTTATCTCTTACGAGCCATTCAAAGGAAGTCTAAGGTGAATAACCATTGATGAAATTCACTACCATCTGTTTTGTCATTTTAAAGGATTAAAACTTGATTTGCTAAATCCATACCGGTTCGGGAAGCAAGCATCACCATAGTTGCAACCCCAACGCGAGGAGCCTATCCTGAGATTTCCAATTTGCATAAGAGCCAAAGCATAGCTATCCTATCTTTGAGAAACTTGTTTTTACACCCTTTCATTTTAGTCTTTAATGTTAGCTTAGATTAGTTTAAATCTTTCTAAAACATTTACATCTTCTTTTAAAGCTAACATCCATAAGAAAATCACCTATTTTCCTAATTTGAATATCACTTGTGTTTGCGAAAACCCTTCCCAGTGAACGATCCTAGAACCACTATGTTATAGTAGCTTGGCTACTTTAGTAATAGTATTCAAGGTATAAATTTTGTTGATACGCCTTTAAAGTTAAGCTACCATGAGTCGAATCACTAAGGGACTAGCAATATGTCGGTTGGGGGGAGTGATTACTACTCAAAAAGTGCTATTTTATAGCTTGTAATTAACTCTTTTAAACATTTTTTAGTAGTAGTTATTACCTTTTAACTCAATTGGCATGTTAAGGACCCTTGCAATCGTTTCTAATCAAATTGTGTTAAGTTTTGGTGTTTTTCATAGCTTTTTTATCACCAAAGCAATCCAACAATGAGGGAGATCTTTGTATAGTTCATGGCAAAGCAAGTTGGAGCTCAAATTCATGAAGAAACTAAGCTTTGGAGCTTCATAACCTTTTGCCAAAGCCAAACGAGGATGCAAGGAAGAAAATCATAATTATGATTGCATAAGTCCATTCCTACAATTTATGATTGCATTTGAAGTAGCAAGAAATGGCCTTCCAAGGATGATAGGAACATAATTAGCTTCCTTAACTAAAGGATCAGTATCAAGAACAACAAAATCTACTGGATAGTAGAAATTATCAACTTGAACTAAAACATCCTCAATTATCCCCCTTGGAATTTTCACTGACCTATCAGCTAAAGATAGAGTGATTGATGTTGGCTTTAATTCACCAAGTCCCAATTGCTTATAAACAGAGTATGGCAACAAATTCACACTTGCTCCCAAATCTAACAAAGCTTTTTCCACTACCTTTCCTCCAATCATGACTAAAATGGTAGGACATCCCGGATCTTTGTACTTCAAAGGATATTTGCATTGTATGATGGCACTCACTTGCTCAGTCAAGAAGGCTTTCTTATTCACATTCAACCCTCTTTTGATAGTACACAGGTCCTTTAGGAACTTTGCATATGATGGAACTTGCTTAATCATGTCCAGCAATGGAATGTTGACCTTCACTTGCCTCAATACTTCAAGGATTTCTGATGCATTTTTTATCCCCTTTTTCTCCTGCAAAGCTTGAGGAAAAGGTGGAGATGTGCGTTTCTTCATCAATTCTTCCTTAATAAGTTCCTTCTCTGGATTTGCATTCACTGTTGAATCACGGTCCGCCTTCCCTTCACTGATATATTTCTTCTTTCCTTTCATTTCCTCCCTCTTCTTTGTCTCTTCTTCTTCCTTCTCTTCAACATATAGCTTGGGTGTTGGTGACTCAACCTTTTTGCCACTCCTTAGAGTGATCAAGGCTTTAACATCTCTCACCTGTGAAGATTCTCCCTCATGAGTTTCCACTTCGTGGTTACCCTTGGGGTTTTGGTGAGATTGAGAAGGAAATCTACCCTTCTCTTGCACTGTGTTCAAATTAATGAGCCTTGAGATTGAGTATTGGAGATTATCTATCTTCTGAGATAAGTCATTTTGCATCCCATCCATCCTTTTATTCAAAGTATTCTCTACACTGTCAATTCTTTGACTAAGTTGAGAGTTGATGGATTTTTGGTCTCCAACAAAATCTCCCACAACCTTGCTGAGATTCACTATTGCTTGTTCAAGACTTGAAGCTTGTTGGGATGGTTGAGATGGTTGAGATTGTTGAGCCGACTATTGGTACTGAGGTGCTCTTGGCTTCCATGAAAAATTTGGATGATTCCTCTAACTTGAGTTGTAAGTATTGCCATACGAAGCATTGCTATTGGGCTTGAATTGTCCAATGACATTTGCTTGTTCTCCAAACATTTCTCTAGCTACTGGAATTGTAGGGCACTCCTCCACCAAGTGTTCATAAGATTGACAAATCGAACATGGCTTTACTTGCACTGGTGTTTCAGTAACAGCTTGCACTTCATGCATTGTTTTCAGTTCTAGCTCCTCCACTCTTCTTGTCATAGCTGCAAATTTTGCTTTCATGTCAACATCTTCATTCAAGGTGTACATCCCAGCCTTAGCATGAAGAGCATTTGGTTGAGACTTCATCTTTCCCACTTCTCCTCTGTGCGGTTCATCCCATCCCCTTGAGACTTCAGCTACATAACTCAAGAAATCCATAGCTTCCTCAGGATTCTTACTCATGAAATCCCCTCCACACATTGTTTCGAGGAGTTGCTTCATTGAGGAAGACATCCCATCATAGAAATAACTCACCAACAGCCATGTATCAAAGCCATGGTTAGGACAAGCATTAATGGCTTCCATGTATCTTTCCCAACACTCATAGAATTTCTCATTCTCTTTAGCTAAGAAGTTTGAAATTTGCCTTTTCAAGCCATTTGTTCTGTGAGTAGGAAAGAACTTCTTGAGGAATTCAGCTTGTAAATCAGTCTAAGAACGGATACTCCTTGGCCTTAAAGAATTAAGCCAAATCTTGGCCTTATCCTTTAAAGTAAAAGGAAATAGTTTAAGCCTCATCAGGTCGATAGAAGCTCCTCCCTCTCGGAATGTATTACAAACATCTTCAAATTCCTCGATATGGGCATAGGGATTCTCACTTTCCATTCCATCGAAAGTTGGCAGAAGTGGCACAATATGGGGTCTGATCACTAGCTGCTCTGTAGGGGGCACTATACATGATGGTGCACTCATACGAGGTGGATGCATGCGGTCCCTCATTGATCTGAATTCATTGGGATTGTCCTGATGACCATGGTGACTATGCTGATCCTCAGGTGTAGTTTCCATGATGTTCAAGCTCAATTCCAACTCCTTGTTATGAGGTGTTTCAAGTTTAACAAGCCTTCCTCCACTATCTTGTATCCACTTTGGCATATACAACTAGTATCAACTGTAACTAAAAAAAAACAAAAACAGAGGAAAACAAAAACAAAGCTACCAAAAAGAGTTCGATTAACTAAAACTAAATTAAAAGCTATGCTAGAATATAAACGAGTAAAAGAAAAAACTAAAAGAGTTAGTAAAATGAGAGAAAACTCACCAAACTTGTGATGAAAACCACAAGTAACTGAAATAATATCACTATGAAGTTGGCACCTTCCCCGGCAACGGCGCCATTTGATTCGTTCCCAATTGGTGTCTCAGCTGATTCATGTCCTCTCAATGGTCCCTGACAGTGATGCCATTTGATTCGTGTCCAGCTGGTGTCCCTTGATTTTGGTCCTCAGGGAGTAATCAACAAAATTTATAACCTATTACACCATGTACTAGGATAGCCTTAGCTAGCATAGCATAGTGGCTCTAGGGTCGTTCTCTGGGAAGGGTTTTCAACTCACAATTGATACCAATTCAAAGTTAAATTGGTGCTTTTTCATTTCAAGGTTAGCTTAAGAAATAAAACACAAACTTTGGTTAAACGAGGTTTTGTTTCAAGCTAACTAAAAAGAAGGTAATGGAAATTACTTATGAATAAAAACATTCCTTGGAGATTTGGGTTCACAGGGGAGGTTCCTTATGCAGAAACAGAACTTTGGTCATTTGGTTCATTTCCTCGCATTAGAGAATTAACATATAGTCAATTCTCTAACCGGTGTTGTACAGATGTATCCTTTAAATGGATTTCAGCTCTAATTCCCTCTCACTGATGCAACTTGCAATGGCTCGTACTTCTCACCTAGCATTTGCCATTCAAGGTGATCTTTAACTTTGGACTTCCCTTCTCAAGCTCGCAAGAGATAACTAATGGATGTCTCCTTGGAGTCCAAAACCTTACCAAGTGTTGGCAATTCTAGAAAATCCTACCTTCAAGTCACTTCCCAAAAGCTCGCAAGAGGTAAACTAGTGTATCTCCATGGACGGAGATCACTTGCCTTACCAAGTGTGCACTCAAGTGAATTGAAGGTGTTTTAAGTTAACTAAAAACATAGAAATCATTAAAGGATCACAAAGCTATAAATTCTTGCACTTGGAACCTTTCCCGGCAACCTTAGCTCCAAGGAACTAAAAGTCTAGCCACTCATTCTCTGAGGAAACTTCCTCAAAGCTTGTTTGGCTAGAAAGAAAACTAAGGAGAAAACAAAAATATGAAGGAAAAACAAAGCAAGTGGTCTGTAAAATATATTTCTCCCTTTTCGCTGATTACATCCTTATCTTTTGTAAAGAAAATTACAAACTATATATATCAGGTTATTCACCCTTTGTTCTTACTTAAAGATTAAGGAATCCTATGATAGGTGGGTTACAAGGAGAGTTTGGGGATTTAGACATCAAATATCTAAAGCAAAATATCTCAAAAAGTCGGTCGGAAATATCAGGAAGCTTCAGGAGAAATTCCGTTGCACTGTGCAAAATGGAGACTTGGTCGTCAGTATTATCAGAGTTTGCTTTTTGATTGTGGGCGGAAATGGATCCGGCTAATCGCAAGTGTCTGACGAGTCAAGCTGTCCGGGGAATCTGAATTGTCAGCTGTGGATGCTCTCCGGGTAAGCGCTATCAGAGGATCCGGACATGTCTGACCGGGGAAGTTGAAACGTCCTCCTCTCCCATCCGGTGTCAGGTGCCGGATGTGAAATATCCGGAGAAGGTGGAAAGTCGGCCGGATAGAATTCCGGATGTAAGATGTCCGGAGAAGGTGGAAAGTCGGCCGGACAGAATTCCTCCCCGGGTGGAATGAACTATGCCGCGCGTCGCAAGGGGGACCGTCTGCGTGTGCAAGGTGTAGAGACCCCTCCCCTTGATGACATGGAGCGTGCTTTTCTATCTGGAGCAACTCCATCTGGATTCCTCAAGAGGACACGCGGCGCGCTCCCCTATCCGGACTCCCTCAGGGAGAAGCACACGGCACTCGTGAACATCACACCCCGGACGATAGCATATCCTATCCAGATATGTTGTTCGGATCATTGACTAAAGTGAGCAAGCCTTGCTATGTCATTTGATTACTACTCAAAATGTGCTATTTCATAGCTTGTAATTAACTCTTTTAAACACTTTTGAGTAGTAGTTATTGCCTTTTAACCCAATTAACATATTAAGGACCTTTGCAAGCACTTCTAATCAATATGTGTTAAGTTTTGGTGTTTTGATAGCTTTTTGATCACCAAAGCAATCCGAGATTGAGGAGAGTTATGTGGAATCTTTGGAAAAGCAATTTTGAAGCCCATAAACATGAAGAACTAAAGCTTTGAAGTCCTTTGCTGCCATGAGTAAATCCGGAATGTAAGGAGAAGAAGCAAAGAGAAATCTGTCATGAAGCATATTCTTGATGATAGTTATGTCAGCCGCTTTTGGAGCAATTTATGAAGTCCAATTCATACATTCTATATGTCGTTTCGAAGCTCAGGAAGTTAACAATCCAATGCTTCAAACGGTGCACAATTCGGAGTTGAAATGAAGGAGTTACAGCCATTGCAAGCCGATCACTCCAAGCTGAAGGAAGAATTTTGCAAAGTGTTGCGAAATCACCCTTTTGTTGCGAAATGATTTCGCAGCCATTTGGTACAGTGCTATGGAATTCCTCCTGAAGTTTCCCGATATATGTGACACGTTGGAAGCCAAACACCACAAGTTGAAAGACCACTTCGCAGCATTGCGAAATCAGCCGTTTGCTGCGAAGTGATTTCGCAGCCCTTTTTGTGCCTCTGCGAAATCTCGCAGACATCATTTTCACTTGCGAAATGGTCCCTAGTGCTTCCCGATATTTGCTACTGACATTGGGAGATATTTTTCATCAGATTTTTGTTGTCTAAATCCCAAAATTCTCCTTGAAAGCCACCAATTATAAGATTCCTTAGTTTTTAAGTTAGTAAAAAGAGTAAATATCCATGTAATAATTAGTTTTTGTTTTTGTTGATATAAATAGCTCTCGAGAGCCTGTTCTCAAGGAGGAACCCTTTTGTAAAAGTTTGAAAGCAAGTAAAATTCAGGACCTTTGTTTTGCCTTACCTTCTCACTTTGTATTATTTATTTTTTTCTAAGTTATGCACTCTCTGAGGAAGTTTCCCTAGAGAATGAGTAACTAAACCTTTAGTTCCTTGGAGCTAAGGTTGCCGGGAAAGGTTCCAAGTGCAAGAATGCAGAGCTTTGTGGTTTTAGCCATGAATGAAGAGGAAGAGAAATCCTTTAGTGATTTCTATGTTTTTAGTTAACTTAAAACACCTTAGAGTCACCTGGGCCAACACTTGGTAAGGCAAGTGATCTCCAACCATGGAGATGCACTAGTTTACCCCTTGCGAGCCTCTGGGAGGTGACTTGAAGGTAGGATTTTCTAGAATTGCCAACACTTGGTAAGCTTTTGGACTCCAAGGAGACATCCATTAGTTATCTCTTGCGAGCTTTTGAAGGGAAGTCCAAGGTTAAAGATCATCTTGAATGGTAAGTGCTCGTGAGAGGCATGAACCATTGCAAGTTGCATCAGTGAGAGGGAATTAAAGCTGAAATCCAATTAAAGGATGTATCTGTACAACACCGATTAGAGAATTGACTATATGTTGATTCTCTCACGCGAGGAAATGAACCAACTGACCTGAGCTATGTCTTTTGCATGAGGAACCTCCCCAGTGAACCTGACCCTCCAAGGAATGTTTTTTCTTCCTAAGTAATTTCCATCACTTGCTTTGTAATTATTTTAAATCTAAATCTTTACCAATCAAAGTTTTTGTTTTATTTCTTGAGCTAACCTTGAAATGAAAAAGTATCAATTCACTTTGAATTGGTATCATTTATAATTTGGAAACCCTTCCCAGTGAACGATCCTAGAGCCGCTATACTATAGTAGCTTTGTCTTTGCTACCCTAGTTCATGGTGTAATAGGTTATAAATTTTGTTGATTACTCCCTCCATCAAGGAGCACCAGCTGGACATGAATCAGCTGATACACCAATTGGGCACGAATTATCATTCCGCCCCTCTCCGATGGTGTGTCCGGACGCCCTGTCCGGACATCTTTGCCATGGATTCCAAAGAACTCTCCTCAATCTCGGATTGCTTTGGTGATCAAAAAGCTATCAAAACACCAAAACTTAACACAATTTGATTAGAATTGATTGCAAGGGTCCTTAATATGTTAATTGGGTTAAAAGGTGATAACTACTACTCAAAAGTGTTTAAAAGAGTTAATTACAAGCTATCAAATAGCACTTTTTGAGTAGTAATCAACCCTTCATAAGCTCGCAAGAGATAACTAATGGATGTCTCCTTAGAGTCCAAAAGCTTACCAAGTGTTGGCTATTCTAGAAAATCCTACCTTTAAACCACCTACCAGAGGCTCGCAAGAGAGAAACTAGTGTAACTCAATGGATGGAGTCCACTTGCCTTACCAAGTGTTGGCCCGACTGATTTTAAGGCGTTTTAAGTTAACTAAAAATATAAAAACCATTACCGGGTCACAACTTCCTCTTCATTAAAAACTGAAACAAGGAAAACTCCTACCTTTGTATCCGGGTCCCTTACCTAGCTTTCTTCAATCCAAGAAACAAAAAGAGCCTAGCCACTCATCCTTTAGGCCTCCGAGGATGTTTGGCTAGAAAGAAAATGAAAACAAAAATGTGAAGGAAAAAGCAGAGCAAGTGCTCTGTAGATATATTTCTTACTATCCTCCTCCATCTATTACATTACATCCCCCATTTTCTTTACATGATATCAAAGATATATATAGAAGATATTTTCTAAGAAATATCCAGAGAGATATTTTTAACCTCCCTTTAGATATCCTAAATATTCAAGAAATATCTTTAGCTGATTACAAGGAGAGAACTGATAATTTACACCAAATATCTTAAGGTAAAAAGATCTAAAAGAGGCGGTGTAAATCTAGCTATTACATTTTCGCATGGGAGATAGGTGGTGTGAAAGATTTCGCATCGGAGAAAGTCAGTGCGGAAATTTTTGTATTGGGAAAGTGTGCTGCAAAAATTTTTGCATTGAGAAATGTCAGTGCAAAGTCAATGTGAAGTCAATGCAGAAATTTTTGCATCTATAAATTTCAATGCGAAAATTTTCGCATCAGGAAATGTCAATGTGAAATTCCTCAATTTTGTGCAGTCACCTTCAATTGGCCATAACTTCCTCGTTTCAGCTCCAAATTGCACACTGTTTAAAGTGTTGGACTCCTGACTTCTCGAGCTTCAAAATGACATATAGTATGTAAGAATTGGACTCCAAGAAGTGCTCCAAATTTACCTTGCAACTTCTGTCCTTTGAATTTCGCATAGCATGTGAAGATTTCGCATCAGCATGCAAAATTGCTTCATGATGGATTTCTTTCTCTGATCCTCTTCCTTGCACCTTTTGATTGGCTTGGAAACTCATTCCCAAGGGTTTCACAAAGTTCTCCTTCATTCTTGGCTTGCTTCAATGATAAAAAAGCTACCAAAAACACCAAAACTAGCCAAAAATTGATTAACAACATATGCAAAGGTCCTTAACGTGCCAATTGAGTTAAAAGGTATTAATTACTACTCAAAAGTGTTTAAAAGAGTTTATAAAAAGCTATAAAAGAGCATTTTTTGAGTAGTAATCATCTAGCCTAGTGCGTTCTATGATAAAAATCAGATAGGATAATGACGTGATTAATCATATAAGTGAGGTTTACGTCAAAAATGAAAATGAGTTGTTGTGACCGATCAAATCGAGTGCCATCTATGACAAAAACCAAACAGGACAACAACGTCATCAATCATATAGATGCGGTCTACATTGAAAAAGGTAATGAACTATTATGATCGATTAAATCAAGTGCTAATTGTGATGAAAACCAAATAGGATAACTACATTATTAATTGTACAGATGCGGTTTATGATGAAAATGAAACTGAGTTGCCATGATTGGTCGGACCGTGTTTGATTTGTGACGAAAACCAGATTGGACAATGAAGTGACAGATCGTATAGATTTGGTTTATGTCAGAACCAAAACTGAATTATCAAGACCTATCTGATCGGGTGCAGTCAATTATGAAGACTAGATAGGATAACGACTTAACCGATCATCTACGTTTGTTCTATGTCGAAAACAATACTGAACTATCATTAACGATCAGATCGGGTGCAATCTGTGATGAAGACTAGATAGGACAGTGAAGTGATCAATCATACAAGTGTATTTTAGGCCGAAATCGATACTGAATTTTCATGACTAGTTGGATCAGGTGCCAACTATGTTGAAAACTAGATAGGAACACACATCACTTATCATACAGATGTGGTCTACATTGGAAATGAAGCTTACCTGTCATGACTAATCAGACCAAGTTTGGTCTATGACGAAAACCAAATAGGACAACGACATGACCGATTATATAGGTATGGTCTACATCGAAATCGAAACTGAACTATCGAGACCTATTTGACCAAGTGTGGTTTGTGATGAAAACCATACAAGAGAACGATGTGATAGATCGAATAGATGTCATCTACGCTAAAAATGAAATTGAGTTGTCATGATCGATTGGTCTAGGTACAGTCTGTGATAAAAACTAGTTAAGACAATGATATGACCGGTCATATAGGTGCAGTCTATGCTGAAAACAAAACTGAGTTATAATGACTGATTGGATCGGGTGCCAACTGTGGTGAAAACAAAATAAGACAACTACGTGACTAATCGTATAGCTGTGGTCTACGCCGAAAACAAAACAAAGTTGTCTTGACCGATTAGACCAGGTGTCATCTGTGACGTTATTGAACTATCATGACTGATCGAATAGGGTGTCGACTATGATGAAAACCATATAGGACAACTATGTGATTGATCGTATGGATACGGTCTACATCGAACATAAAACTAAGCTACCGTGACCAATCGAATCGGGTTTAGTTTATGACGACAACTAGATAAGACAACAATATGATCGATCGTGTAGGTCTGGTCTACGCCAAAACTAAAACTGAATTGTCAAGACATATCTGATTGAGTGTGGTTTGTGATGAAAACTAGATAAGACAACAACTTGATTGATCATCCAGGTGCGCTCTATATTGAAAATGATACTAAATTGTCTTTACCGATCCGATCGGGTGTCGATTGTGGCAAAAACCAATTAGGACAACTTTCTAACTGATCGTATAGATGTGATTTACATTGAAAACCAAACTGATTTGTCATGACCGATCGAACCTAGTCTAGTCTATGACAAAAACCAGACAAGACAATAATGTAATTAATCGTATAGGTTGGTCTACGCCAAAATCGAAATTGAACTTTCTGGATCTATCTGACCGAGTGTGGTTTGTTATGAAAACTATACAAGACAATGACTTGATCGATCATCCAAGTGTGTTCAACACCGAGAGTGATACTAAAATATTGTGACCTATCGAATCGGGTGTCGACTATGATGAAAACTAGATATGATAACTATGTGATTGATCATATAAATGTGGTTTACGTTGAAAACTAAACTGAGCTACTCTGACTAACTGGACTGAGTCTGATCTGTGATAAAAACCAAATTGGACAACAACGTAACCGATTGTATAGATCTAGTCAACGTCGAAATCGAAATTGAACTGTCAGGACATATCCGACTTTGCGTGATTTGTTATGAAAACCGATCGAACCGATAACGACCTATCACGGAAACTAGAGTGACAACTACGTGATTGATCGTATAGGTCTTATTCACATTGAAACCAAAATTGAATTATCAGGACCTATCTGACCATTTACGATCTATGATGAAAACTAGACAGGATAATGACATGATTGATTATACAGGTGCATTCTATGCCGAAAAGGTATTGAACTTTCATGACCGATCGAACTGGGTGCAGTCTACAACGAACACCAGACAGGACAACGACGTGACAGACTAGATCAGGTGCCTCCTTTGACTAAAACTAGATAGGACAACGATGTGACTAATCATACAGATGTGGTTTGCTTTGAAAAAAAAAAAAACTAAGTTGTCGTGACCAATCCAACTAGGCATGATCTGTTATGAAAACTAGTGAGAACAACGAGATAATTGATTGTATAGGTTTGGTATATGTTGAAATCAAAATTAAACAATCGAGACCGATCGAACCAAGTGTTGTCTATGACGAAAACAAGACATGACAACGATGTGGTAGATTATACAGGTGTGGTCAACATCGAAAACAATACTAAACTTTCGTGATTGATCGAATCGAGTGCCGCCTACGATGAAAACTCAATAAGACAACTACGTGACTAATCATATAGATGTGGTCTACGTAAAAAATGAAATTGAGCTACCATGACCGATCGGATCGGCTATGGTCTATGACCAAAACCATACTACCATGCCGAAATCAAAACTGAACTGTTAGGACCTATCAGACCGAGTGCAATCTATGATGAAAACTAGATAAGACAATGATGTGACTAATTGTGCAGGTACGTTATACACTGAAAACAATACTGAGTTATCGTGACCAATTAAACTGGTTGCAGTTTGTGATGAAAACCAAATAGGAAAATGATGTGACTTATCGTACAAGTGTGCTATAAGTTTTCACGATATTGAACTATTATGGTTGATTGGCTCAAGTGCCAAATTTGATGAAATCTAACTAAGACAACTACGTGACTGATTGTACAGATGCGGTCTAATCTGAAAATGAAACTGAGCTACCGTGACTAATTAAAACGAGTACAGTCTATGATAAAAATAGATAGGATAACTACGTCATTGATCATATAGGTCTGGTCTACGTCAAAACCAAAATTGAATTGTTGGGACATATTTGACCGAGTGTGGTGTATGATGAAAACCAAACATGACAACGACATGACTGATCATATAGGTGCGGTTTACACCGTAAATGAAACTGAGTTATCATGACCGATTAGACAAGGTGCCATCTATGATAAAAACCAAGCAACACAATGACATGATTTAAGATAGAGCCCTTAAAAGCATGACATGATGTAACAAATTTAGAATTTATTAGTTATTTAATGATGTTCCAGTTTCATTCTTACCTATCCTTATTCCATGTATTATACTTTATGAGCATTCTTGCATGTGTCTTTTGCATTGTACGTGACTTAGGTGCATTAGGAGTTGCACAAAAGATCTAAGTCATGGGTTCCTTGTAAATAGATGACTTGTTCATAGTCAGTTCATGGGCCTAGTGAACCCATTAAAGACTGTAATGCACCACCTCCTAATTGGAGGGATGGGTGGTCTTGGTTATTGGGATGGGTTTCCCATGGTGAGTGCACTAGTGTGTAGGGTTGCACATTGGACAAGACCTATGGTGAGTTATGACTTAAGGTTATCAAGTAGTCATGACTCCACCAAGATGTTTCATTATGTTGTCTCTCAACCTTGAGAGAATATTGAGATTGTGCTATAGTTAGCTGTGGCTTTGACCTATGGGTGAGATTGTAAGCTGATCATATATTCCCTGTGGATTTGATCATTGTTAATGGAAGCCGATAGCAATAGGTATTCTCAATAAAGACACCATGATATCTCTTGGGATTAGACAGTGTGTCCCCTTAGGTGATCCTACGGAGGTGTGTTCATGGTAATTATGGCCATAGTAGTTCCTTAAGTGGAACTTGACATAGGCTCTTTGAGAGCTAAGATATGTCAATTGAACACACAATAGGAGGATCTATAACTCAAGGATGGTAGAGGTAGTCTTGAAAGGCTGATAACTTTCACCTTGTTAGATTAAGGACACCAATTCATGGGGAGACTGAACACAATGGATAGCAAGTCACGGACCTGAGCACTTAGTGTCTCGTTGTTATTTGCATAGGATACTAAAGTTCAATTGATTCTCTATAGTAGGATAATGAATCAACTTTAGAATTGGATTTTGAGGGAGCTAGTATTCCTATGGGTCCCAATGGTCCCCGTTCTAGGCTCATATACCTTATTGTCATTGGTTATGAGGGTCAAATTGGCTCTAGGTTCACTATTATGCATAAGGATATTTTGGTAATTACATAAGGTTGCATAGATGTAAGTGAATAAGGTCTCTAGATTGGGCTAATTGATTAATTAATCAATTAAGACCCCGTTTTGGGCTAGATTAAGTAAACCAAGCCCTTGGTGGGCTCAAGTCACTTAAGTCCACTAGGAAACCCTATAAATACCTCCTTAGGGGTTAGAGTTTCCATAGTTTTTCTAGAGAGTTGTCTTCCATCTCCAAAGAGAGAAAAAGAGTCATAGCCTCCACATTTTCTTCCATCCCCATTGGAAGTTTGTCAAGCTCAAGGTTCCAGTCATTAGGTGGAAGACTTTGGGTTCACAAGAGTTCTAAGATTTTGTTCTTCATCTTCACTACATGGATTTGATTCGAGAACATTCGAGTATGAGGTATGGTTTTCATTAGCACTTTTTGAATCCTTTTAAAGTATGAAAATGTTATTTTTTTTCATTGTGCATAGGATTTAGAAAAAGCCTAGGATAGTTATGCATGTTCCTAACTTGATCTAGACTTAAGAAATGGAGAGATCCGGGTTTTTCCCTTCTTATGACCAATCGTACAAGTAGGGTCTATGCTGAAAATGATATTGAGTTATTGTGACTGATCAGATTGGGTGACATCTGTGACAAAAACCAAATAGGACAACGATATGACCGATCATACAAGTGCACTCTACACCGAAAACAATACTGAACTACCATTACCAATCGGATTGGGTGCCAATTGTGACAAAAACCAAATAGGATAACTACGTGACTGATCGTACATGCATATCATTTTTTTTAGATCATATATTGCTTATCTTTAGTTACTTTAGCTTGTTGGACATATGATGTACTGACTGATACATTTGACATATGATATATGATATGCCTATATATTTTATGACTTACAATGGATGTTCCTTGTTGCAATACTCTTTAATATGTCTTGATCATCTTGTTTTAAATTCTTAAATATTAATTGTTGATCCATGATTGGTTTGAGGGGGAGATTCTTTTCCTCATAGATAACCAAGGTTTGTCATCATAAAAAATAGGGAGATTATTAGCCCAAGGGTTCTCCTAATCACATTTTGATGATAACAAACCATGGTTAAGTTGCTAATTGATTCGTTCCCAATTGGTGTACCTTGATTTTGGTCCTTAAACGGGAGTAATCAACAAAATTTATAACCTATATCACCATGTACTAGGATAGCTTCAGCTAGCATAGCATGGTGGCTCTAGGATCGTTCACTGGGAAGGGTTTTCAACTTACTCCTGATATTAATTCAAAGTTGAATTGGTGCTTTTTCATTTCAAGGTTAGCTTTAAAATAAAACATAATCTTTGGTTGAAAAAGGATTGGTTTTAAACTAACCAAAAATAATAGTAACTGAAATTACTAATAAAGAAAAGTGTTTCTTGGAGTTTTAGGATCACTGGGATCAGGTTCCTAATACAAAAATAGAGTTCCGGTCACTTGAATCTTTTCCTCGCATTGGAGAATTAACATATAGTTATTTCTCTAATCGGTGTGGTACAGATGCTTCCCTTTTATGGATTCAAACACTAAATCTTTTTCACTGATTCATCTTGCAATGGCTCGTGCCTCTCACCTAGCATTTACCATTCAAGGTGATCCTTAACCTTGGATTTCCCTTCTCAAGCTCGCAAGAGATAACTAATGGATGTCTCCTTAGAGTCCAAAAGCTTACCAAGTGTTGGCTATTCTAGAAAATCCTACCTTCAAACCACCTCCCAAAGGCTTGTAAGAGATAAACTAGTGCATCTCAATGGATGGAGATCACTTGCCTTACCAAGTGTTGGCCTAGGTGATTTAAAGGCGTTTTAAGTTAACTAAAAACATAGAAACCATTGACGGGTCACACTTTCTCTTTATTAAAAACTGAAACAACAAAACTTCCAATTTTTGCATTCGACACCTTACCCAGGTTTCTTAACTCCAAGAGACAAAAAGTCTAGCCACTCATTCTCTGAGGAAACATCCTCAGAGCTTGTTTGGCTAGTAAGAAAAATACAATCAAAATGAGTAGGTAAGGTAGAGCAAAGCTCTATGTATTACTTCCTTCAAAACTATACAAAAAGTGGTCTCGGAGAACAAGCTCCTAAGATGTCTCTGTAAAGAAAAATTACAAACTATATATATGAGGTTATTCACCCTTTATTCTTACTTATTAACTAAGGAATTTTATGATTGGTGGATTACAAGGAGAGAATGGAGATTTAAACAACAAATATCCGAAGAAAAAAATCTAAAAGAGTCGGTCGCAAATATTTGGAAGCACTCAGGTGGATTTCGCAGGCATGCAAGATGGGCCGTGAAATTTCACAAGCTGAAAGTCTCCATTTCGCAGCCAAAGGCTGATTTCGTAGATAGCACCTTGTGATTTTGCAGCTGCGAAATTGGCCTTCAACTTGGTGTGATTGGCTTCCAATGGCTATAACTTCTTCATTTTAGCTCCGATTTGCATACCGTTTGATGCGTTGGACTTTTGACTTCCCGAGCTTCAAAACGACATATAGTATACATGAAATGGACTCTAGGAAGTACTCAAAATGTGTCCAACAGTTGCTATCCTCTTGAATTCTTCATGTTAGATTTCTCTCTTTGCTTTCCCTCCTTGCATTCATGATTTGCTTTTGGCAAAGGACTATAAAGCTTCAAAGCTTGGGTTCTTCACGGAAACGAGCTTCCAATTGCTTTTCAACGGATTCTATAGAACTCTCCTTAATCTTGGATTGCTTTGGTGATAAAAAAGCTATCAAAAACACCAAAACTTAACACAATTTGATTAGAAACACTTGCAAGGGTCCTTAACATGCCAATTGAGTTAAAAGGTAATAACTACTACTCAAAAGTGTTTAAAAGAGTTAATCACAAGCTACAAAATAACACTTTTTGAGTAGTTATCACTCCCCCCAACCGACATATTGCTAGTCCCTTAGCAATGAAGGAGAGAAAAAGAAAAATAAACAATAAAATAATTTACAACATCATGCTGGTCACTTCAAAAAATTTTAAGTGGCATGAAGATCAAACTCTCACATGGAACATTAAAGAAATAAAACCCACATTTCAACAGGAGTTACCAAATATCTTGCCTAATCATAATTCATGAAGAGAAAACATTATGCAAATTTAAGCTTTTAAAATAGTTTCCACTTCCATAGGGCCAAACCTTACTCTTCCACAAAAATCTAAGTGTTACTTGATAGCTTCCGAATATAGTATGTTGAACTAATCTCTCCCCCCAACCTAGTTCTTTTTCAACACTTAGCAAATTGACAAAATTTAATAGGCTAAGAACGCACCCTTTTGTTTCACAATTTTTTTCATTGTAGGAGTACAAGGCTTAAAGGTATCCTTTTCTAAATTGTCCATGTAACGGGGGTCCATCGATGACTCCCAACCAATTAAGGTTTAGGGCATCAAGCTTTAAGGATCTTTCAACCACTAACTCCTCAGATTTTACCCCGGACTTTTGAGATTGAATTTTAATGCCCAAGCACCTACAGTATGTTAAACTCCACCTATTCACCCTTGTAACGAGCATTGAGGTCGTTGACTCCCAACCAATGAATGCTTGGGTGTGGACCCCGCATTTTGGCTCATGCGTTTCCCACTCGGTGGCGAGCTCGATTTTTATTTGAAAATTTGATTTTATTTATTGTTTGAAAAATGACTTGGAGTCGCCACTTATTTTTGTTTTATTTTTAAAGGGTAAACAAAATAAGAAAGAAAAACCCTAAGTGTGACTCCTTATTTTGGAAAAGGTGGTCAGTGAAAAACCGGATTGGGTTCGGGGGTTAGGTTACTTATCGAGAAGGTACGATAAAGACCGTAACACCCCTTTAAGTCCCTAAAGTTGGGTCTCTACTAATGAGATGAAGCAATTATGGCATCTCATAAGGAAATCAATGACAACTCGAATCAATCATGCACATGTGAGAATCAATACATGTATATAGAGTGAACAGAGTGATAATAGGTGCGTACCTGGGCAACGAGCCGTTATGCGCTATTAAGAGAGGGGGTTAGTGCACAATTAAAGAATAATCTCATGCATGTCTTAGAGTATAATAAAATCAATCATGTATGATAATCAAGTCAATCAATCAGTCAATTAATCGATCATAAAATTATGTATATGGGGCCCTCACCAAAGCCCGTTTATTTTTGCATGAATTGTTTCCATAAATTCCATTATTCGAAATTACGGAATTTGATTCTTGCTTAGTTTAAAACATTTTTTTTAAATTAGAGAAGTTATAAAGTTGCATGCTAGAAAAAATGATGGCAGCAAAATTTTATTAAAAATGCGACTTTTAAGACCTAAAAACTTTAAGATGAAAAATTTGGAGACTTGAAATTATTTAAAAAAAGAAATTGGAGGAATTATCTACAAAATAGGACTTAGGAAAATTATTTGAAAAATTGGATTTGGAAAAACTATTTTTAAAATAAAAAATGAAGAAAATGAAGATGACATGTGGCCCAATGAGGCCATGCAAACCATATAGAGGTGAGATTCCAAGCTTAGGGCATTTGGAGCATTGACTGCGTATTATTCCATCTCTGCCTGTAAAGAAGACTTCCTAAAGTTCTCTTCTGTTCTCCCTGCCCTTTGACGTTCTTGTTTTTTACTTTTTGGTTTTTCCTAGAAAGCTAGTGACACCAACAATGTCATCCTGCTTCACACCAGAATGGAACCTAGAAAATTCAGCCTCATCCATATCTGAGCTCCTTGCATCAGCCATAACTTGAACTTTAGCACCATCACCATACAAATCATAAAAAATAGCTTTGAAGAGAATGACCGTCTGCTCATTATTCGCCCAACCAACGATACTGTGACGTCCTCAAGGTGATCCCTATTGCTTAAGGCTCCATATTTCTCTTGTTCTACAGCTTCAAGGAATTCTAGTATCATGTGGAAAATTCAACTCAAGATAGTTGGAAAGGCAATCCAATTCACAAGGAGTCGTTGGAATTGAGAGAGTAACTTCTTCAACAGGTACGTAATATTATTCGAGACATGACATTGGACTGGAACGTGGTTCATTTCTTTGACCAGATTATTCAGTCATCAGATATTCCACTCTTGTATGTGAAACGGAATTAAACAATTCACTCACAGACCGGTAGCAGCCTCAAATTGGTCAGTAGCCATCAGCACGTTCAGCAATGCAGTAGGTGCGGTTGTTGACGAAATATTAATATACATAAAATTCAAGAGGTCTATTAGGACATCGAGTTTGGTGAGCGTGTGGAGGAACTTGGCGAGAACAAAACAACACTATTCCAGGCCCTTTCGGAAGATATGAACATGCACTTGAATAGCTGGAACAATCTAGGCAAGAAAGCATTGATGGAGACGAGAACAAAGCTTGAGGAATAGTGGGAAAATTTCCTGACGTATTCACGTTTGCCAGCAGCTTTGAAGCCCCTGTAACTGATTGTGATGAGCTATATCCTCTCATGCTAGCACGAGAATCAGTAGAAACCATTACACTCTCCTTAAAAAAAAAAAAACAAGAGTTGTGAAGAAATGGAGCTCTTATCCTTGATAATGGGGTCACCAACTTCACCGCTACCAAGAAGACGCTGTGAGTGCCAATCCTGCATAACCCAAGCTGCAGCATCCCTTCATGCTCTGCCTGATCCTGAAGCCTTATTTTCAACATTCATGGGCTTCTGTCAAGGAAAAAATAGGAACACTAAGCTCACCGCCATGTGTTTTATGCCTTTCATAATCCAAAAGTGCCTTCTCATAAAAACCTCGAAATATCCATGAAATAGTAGTACATGTCTTTGGGGATTTAAAGGACTCTCCCACTTGCCGCCACAATTTGCATGAGGTCACCTTGTTCTCTTGAAGATGGGCTTCAACTACGTACAGGCATATCCATGTCCATTGCAATCTTCAATTGTTCTTTATTCTGAATGCTGAATTCTTGGTTTTGATGGACAACTCCAACACTTTGCTTCCTCGGAGAATCCAGCTGTCCTTGAGAACTACCAGCAGAACTAGGGTGAGTCAGTTGAAGAAAATCATTTATGCCAAAATGAGCATTCTCAGGGACACTCAAATCCTTTAGTAATGCCATGGAAGTTAAATGATTATTCTCAGATCCATTACTAATTAAACTTAGGTGAGATGCAAGGCTCAATACTATCAGGCCTCCATCTTTGCGTACAGGGACGATGGCATCCAACTCATCAATGAACACCACAACGGGTACAGCTTGGCAAGCTGAATAAAAAAAATGTCATGCAATGCTTGCTCACTCTCTCCATAGTATTGACTAACAATTTCAGCTCCATTTATAGAGAAAAGGTTGACACTAGCATCACCAGTACATAATCGAGCCAAAGAAGTATTTCCCGTACCATGTGGACCATGAAGAAACACTCCTTTTGTAGTTCACAAACCCATTCTTGACAGAGTGTTTTTCACTCATGTGGAAATTACGATACCCTTTAGGACTACATATTCCTCTGATAGACCACCCAATTTAACAGCACTTCTAGCTTTGAAATTCTTAAATTCAAGTTCCACCTATGGTGGACATCCTTTCTATGAGTCTCAGATGATGAATTTGATGACAAATATAAATATAATTTTGTTTCACGGTCTATAACACAAGCATCATCCACATGGACTCACTGAATCAGGAGCTTGAGAGAACAAACCATGACTTCTTTCGTCTATCAAATCATGACTATCACTATCAGGTGACAATTTAATAGCACCTCTCACACAGAAAGTGCAAAGTTCTGAAAGTATTGGGATTGTCATAAGATTCCCAGTGAGTAAACAGAGAGAGTATAACCATGAAGCAGCGCATGACTGCAATCACCAGTCCATTGAACCCAAGATTTGGCCCGAATAGCTCCCAAACATGATTTCAACCAATACGTTAGAGCCTCAGTTCAAACACTAAACTAAGCCCTCAAACAAGATGCCATGGAAACCCCCACAGAGTGATGGCCATGGCACTTCCTTGACTAGGGGAACTCCAACTCAAGGAATGGGCAGTAAAGCACGTGAATCCCAAAGGCCTTGCTACTAAGCCTTTTCAAAGACACCCCAATGCAAGCAACCAACCCCAAACATGATACTCACACTAAACACATTAGAGACGAAAGACACAGTGAAGGAAAACAGAGCATGTGAAAGAAGAAATAATACGATTAAATCTAGCTCTCTTCCATGAAAATCACTGAGAGCTAAGAACCGGTGGGAGGTTCTTAACTGATTTTAACACAAACCAATAGCAGAACCATAATGCAACACATGCAGGAGAAAACAGAGTCTAAGCAAATGGAAACTAAGAAACGGGTTCAACACGTTAGACAACCAACATAAGCATCCAAGTGTTAGGAAGAAGCATCAAATGACTGAAATAATGGAGAACTTCGGGTGTAAAAATAGCTAAACCTGAGCGATCCTTTCGATCAAAAGTCGTTTGGTTCTCAGCAAGTCGCAACTTCTCTCCTCTGTTTCCTCCTTTGCTTGCTCACTCCCTCCACCTTCTCTCTGATAGTTGCTTTTAAGGAATACCTGATTCGTGCCCAATTGGTGTATCAGCTGATTCATGTCCAGCTGGTGCTCCTTGATGGAGGGAGTAATCAACAAAATTTATAACCTATTACACCATGAACTAGGGTAGCAAAGACAAAGCTACTATAGTATAGCGACTCTAGGATCGTTCACTGGGAAGGGTTTCCAAATTACAAATGATACCAATTCAAAGTGAATTGGTACTTTTTCATTTCAAGGTTAGCTCAAGAAATAAAACAAAAACTTTGATTGGTAAAGATTTAGATTTAAAATAATTACAAAGCAAGTGATGGAAATTACTTAGGAAGAAAAACATTCCTTGGAGGGTCAGGTTCACTGGGGAGGTTCCTCATGCAAAAGACATAGCTCAGGTCAATTGGTTCATTTCCTCGCGTGAGATAATCAACATATAGTCAATTCTCTAACCGGTGTTGTACAGATACATCCTTTAATTGGATTTCAGCTTTAATTCTCTCTCACTGATGCAACTTGCAATGGTTCATGCCTCTCACGAGCACTTACCATTCAAAATGATCTTTAACCTTGGACTTCCCTTCAAAAGCTCGCAAGAGATAACTAATGGATGTCTCCTTGGAGTCCAAAAGCTTACCAAGTGTTGGCAATTCTAGAAAATCCTACCTTCAAGTCACCTCCCAGAGGCTCGCAAGGGGTAAACTAGTGCATCTCCATGGTTGGAGATCACTTGCCTTACCAAGTGTTGGCCCAGGTGACTTTAAGGTGTTTTAAGTTAACTAAAAACATAGAAATCACTAAAGGATTTCTCTTCCTCTTCATTCATGGCTGAAACCACAAAGCTTTGCATTCTTGCACTTGGAACCTTTCCCGGCAACCTTAGCTCCAAGGAACTAAAGGTTTAGTTACTCATTCTATGGGGAAACTTCCTCAGAGAGTGCATAACTTAGAAAAAATAAATAATACAAAGTGAGAAGGTAAGGCAAAACAAAGGTCCTGAATTTTACTTGCTTTCAAACTTTTACAAAAGGGTTCCTCCCTGAGAACAGGCTCTCGAGAGCTATTTATATTAACAAAAACAAAAACTAATTATTACATGGATATTTACTCTTTTTACTAACTTAAAAACTAAGGAATCTTATAATTGGTGGCTTTCAAGGAGAATTTTGGGATTTAGACAACAAAAATCTGATGAAAAATATCTCCCAATGTCGGTAGCAAATATCGGGAAGCTCTAGGGACTATTTCGCAAGTGAAAATGATGTCTGCGAGATTTCGCAGAGGCACAAAAAGGGCTGCGAAATCACTTCGCAGCAAACGACTGATTTCGCAACGCTGCGAAGTGGTCTTTCAACTTGTGGTGTTCGGCTTCCAACGTGTCACATATATCGAGAAACTTCAGGAGGAATTCCACAACACTGTACCAAATGGCTGCGAAATCATTTCGCAACAATAGGGTGATTTCGCAACACTTTGCAAAATTCTTCCTTCAGCTTGGAGTGATTGGCTTGCAATGGCTGTAACTCCTTCATTTCAACTCCGAATTGTGTACCGTTTGAAGAATTGGATTGTTAACTTCCTGAGCTTCGAAATGACATATAGCATGCATGAATTGGACTTCAGAAAGTGCTCCAAAAGCGGCTGACATGACTGTCATCAAGAATATGCTTCATGACAGATTTCTCTTTGCTTCTTCTCCTTACATTCCGGATTTACTCATGGCAGCAAAGGACTTCAAAGCTTTAGTTCTTCACGTTTCTAGCCTTCAAAATTGCTTTGCCAAAGATTCCACATAACTCTCCTCAATCTCGGATTGCTTTGGTGATCAAAAAGCTATCAAAACACCAAAACTTAACACATATTGATTAGAAGTGCTTGCAAAGGTCCTTAATATGTTAATTGGGTTAAAAGGCAATAACTACTACTCAAAAGTGTTTAAAAGAGTTAATTACAAGCTATGAAATAGCACATTTTGAGTAGTAATCAATACCCCCTATAGCTTACTCTATTTCTCTCATTTCCCTCAAAACCCAGCCACTATAACCCATCTCCTCTACTCTTTTAGCAAAACTTCTCCCCCCTCTCAAGTGAAGACCCCTTCAAAATTTCTTATCCTCTTTGAAAAGCACCACCACCCTCTATAACAGAAACGCTGCCCTCACTCTCTCTGCAGAATCCTCTCTCATACGCTTCTCCCAGCTTGCACTAATGGCCTCCAAGATTCCATAACAGGTGTCCCTTTTTCATTGCTCCTCAATTCCACTACTCTGATTCCCAACAGCCATCCATGAGTCGACAAGTGGCTCATTGAGAGGCCTCCACCTGGTAAGAAGGAGTTGCTGGGATATGACAAAAACCGAGCTCCATATAAGGGTGTACAAATATGCCCCTCTTTGGTAGAGTTCACGAGTGTAAGCAATATGAACACCGGAATGAAAAGAAAGTGTGAATAGTGAGTGGAATGAAGTGAACCCTACCGAAGAACAAAGGAGACCCCCAATAGGACACTAGGGAAACACGAACTCACTCAGGCCAACAGACGAACACAAAGGCTTTAATCCTAAGAGAAAATGATGTCTCAAAATGCCTCTGAAGCCACACTAAGGATCCGGGCTCCCTCTAAGACGTCTCCAAAAGTGACTCAAAAGATCAATGTCAAAGATGAGTAATAGTCGAACCACCCTAGAGTACGGACAAAACGCGTCTAAAGGAGACTGCCCTATGTGGACTACATGATGAATATGCGATAAGCACGGGGTAAGGAGTGAGGATCTTTCAACCACTAACTCCTCAGATTTTACCCCAGACTTTTGAGAATGAATTTTAATACCCAAGCACCTATAGTATGTTAAAATCCACCTATTCACCCTTGTAACAGGCATTGAGGTCGGTGACTCCCAACCAGTGAAGGCTTAGGGCACCAGGTTTTAAAGATTTTCACCATATACCCCTCAGACCTTGCTCGGGTTTCGAGGCAAGTAAACATTTTTTCTTTTTCTTTTTTTCTTTTTTCAAAGGCTTATTGGCCTTTTATAAGGTGTCCCAACACTATTAAAATGGGGTCAAAGGTACCAAGTCTAAATTTTCCTAAGTCAAGAGGGTGAAATAGTTTTTCATCTTATAATCGGAACCTAGTGTGCACAGTGATGCGACTCATGGTAGCTTAGCTTTAAAGGCGTATCAACAAAATTTATACCTTAAATACTATTACTAAAGTAGCCAAGCTACTATAGCATAGTGGTTCTAGGATCGTTCACTGGGAAGGGTTTTCGCAAACATTAGTGATATTCAAATTAGGAAAATAGGTGATTTTCTTATGGATGTTAGCTTTAAAAGAAGATGTAAATGTTTTAGAAAGATTTAAACTAATCTAAGCTAACATTAAAGACTAAAATGAAAGGGTGTAAAAACAAGTTTCTCAAAGATAGGATAGCTATGCTCTGGCTCTTATGCAAATTGGAAATCTCAGGATAGGCTCCTCGCGTTGGGGTTGCAACTATGGTGATGCTTGCTTCCCGAACCGGTATGGATTTAGCAAATCAAGTTTTAATCCTTTAAAATGGCAAAACAGATGGTAGTGAATTTCGTCAATGGTTATTCACCTTAGACTTCCTTTGAATGGCTCATAAGAGATAACTAATGGTCTAAAGCCAAAAGCTTACCAAATATTGGCAACTCAAAGTCATTCCAGGTGATAAACTCACCTTTCAATGGCCATTGAAATTGGTTCTAACGGATTAATGCAAAACTTGGAATTGAAAACCTCACCTTCCAATAGCTCGTAGGAGATAACTAATGGATAGAAATCCAAAAGCTTATCAAGTATTGGCCGTTGGAAGTTGTCCAAAGGAAATAAAAACCAAACTTTGCATTAATGAACCATTAATGAAAAACGACTACCTTACCTTCCAGGTGCGAGAAATTTCCATGGGATTGCATCCAAGCCATCACATAACATCCATACTTTGAGAAACTAAAAGTTTTAGCCAATCATCCTCTGAGGAAAAGCCCTCAGAGGCTGTTTGGCTACTAAGAAAATAGAAATGGGGAACAACAGGAGAAGAGAGAAAAACAGAGCTTTATATATTTCTTAGTTGATGTACTGAGGATCGATCCCCCCAATATGTTTTGGAGGTGTTGTGCACCTCTATATATAGCAAAATTACAAGATAAAGCCTTATGTCGGCTGAATACAAGGTTACAAAAGGAATTTACACGAGAAAATATCAAGCTAAAAATATCTGGGAAGTCAGTGGTGCGTGCGTGGAGAAACAGAGGAAATTTGGCATTTTCGCAAGGGGAAAGATGAAGGGTCCAAATTTCGCAAGGTGAAAAGCCACCTTGCGAAATTTCGCAAGGTGGGTCTTCATGGTGCGAAATGGCCAAATTTCGCACCATGAAGAAAATCTCCTTGCGAAATGGTGTTCCCATGGTTTGATGCAGTTGTCTTCCGAAGGCCATATCTTCCTCATTTCAGCTCCAAATTGTACACAGTTTGAAGCGTTGGATTCTTGACTTCCTGAGATTTGAAATGGTATATACCATGTAGAAAATGGACTTCGGGAAGTGCTCCAAAAGTGCAAAAGAAGACTGCAGCTGCTGTCCTCTGTTTTCTTCACTCAGTTTTCCTCTTCTCCATTGTTCTTTCCTTGCATACTTTGAACGACTTTGGCAAAGGGCTATGGAGCTCCAAAGCTTGGTTCTTCATGAATTTGAGCTTCCAAAAGCTTTGCCATGAACCATATATAGCTCTCCCTCATTCTTGGATTGCTTTGGTGTAGCTAAAATCTTGTGACATGGCTATCCCTTTGTTTGTGCTCGTGTTTCCACTTGAAATTCAAGCCTGTAAACTTCCAAAATCCTTGCTTTAACTTGTCCAAGTAGCTCCTCCATCATTTGGCATGCTTGAATTGATTCATAAGTTGATAAAAACATGTAAACTTGCCACAAAATGGTTAAAACCAATTACCAAGGACCTTAATGAATTAATTGGGTTAAATGAATATGATTACTACTCAAAGGTGCTTAAAACCATTATAATTAGGTCTACAAAATAGCACTTTTTGGTAGTAATCACACAGTGTGTGAATAGCTTAAAGTGGAAGACATATGGTTGAATTCAAGAGAAGTTTCAACAATTCATCAACTTTAGTAAGCATAATACAAACTCTAAGTCAAGTAAAAAGACAAAAATTCAATTTCTCCCTTTTCATTTTGAAATTTTTTCCTTAATAACCATGGAGAGTAGAATAAAAAACTTAAAAAATTTTAAAATTAACCAAAAAGCAACTAAATTACCAAAATAACTTAGCATTTAAAATAAAAACTTCCTTCCTCAACTCTTTTCCCCCCAACCAAGCTGAACATTATCCTCAATGTGGCAAGAGCAATTGAAATTTCAGGGAGGAAGTGGTACCTCCTGAGTGATATGAAGTTTGAGTAGAATAGGAGAAACCACATGTTTAAAAAAAATAACAAAAGATATGAGTAGAACAATTACAATAAGATTATGCCAAGTATACTAAAAAAATGATAGATATGTATTACTTTAAGAAAGTACACTATGAAGCATAAACAAGTAATACAACCAATCCCAATATATAAAACATAAAAAACATGGGATTATGAGTTCTACTACAGTAAAGAAATACATAAAATAAACTAGGTAAATGATCAGATGGTGGTGGGAGGATCAGGTGGAGATGATGGCTCAGCTATAGAAGTCTAAATACTCGGGATGGATGCCTCTATCTTGCCTGTAGTCGTCTCCTCAGGGGGCATAGTCTGCTCGGCTAGAGGAAGGCCCTATGATGGATCTATAGGCTCTGATGAGATAGGAATATCATGCTAAGGGGGTGCTAGGTCAGGATGCTCTGAGTAGCGGTCAATGTCTGCAAAGTATGACATAGGCCTCTGAACTCTGAAATTGATATGGCAATCCTAGACTCAGATGGAGGAGGAGGCTCATATGTAGCTGGTACAATTGGCGAAGTCCCTGGTGTGGCAGGAGGAACAGAAGATGCAACCTCAAGTATAGGTCTTGTAGAGGGCACTGTAGGAGTAGGTGCTCTCATGTCCGCAGGTATCTCAACCGACCGTGGCTCTATGGATGCTCTGGTGCAGTTGGGGCTCCTAGCTCTACATCATAAGCTGTCATACTCATCCATTTTTCAAGAGTGAATATCTCTCAGCAAATGCTTCTACGCTCAAGCTGAGGCTCAGATGGATATCCCAAGTGCTCCAAGATCTGACATAGCAATCTCGGGAATAGAAGTGGAATGGCATCCGCTCTTAGCAGCTTCTTCCTGTGGACCTTCTCTTCGAAGTAAAGAAGAGCGGCCATGATGAGATGATGAGGGCCAAAGAAAAATCCCTCTGATATCCGGAACAAAGCCTCTAGCAAAGTTCCTCTCCTCTACACCATATGTTGAAGTGGATAGATGTTGTGGCGCAGAAGTGCATCGATAAAGAACATGCTGGGAGGGAGCTCATTCCTCAACAGATATGGGCGTGTTGATGTCCCCCTGGACAGTATATGAACTATATCACTCTGAGAATGATGAGCCCATACTCTATAATTCTTTGGACGTGCTGGCTCATAAGGAATATGTAGGGCCTCTGCTATGTGTCTGGCTCATAGGATGTCATGGCGTCCGTCAATGGTAAAGTGGATGACAGTAGGATCTGGACGCGATGTGTAGTCATAGACTGATAAAAGTCTAATGCTACACGGGGATAGAAGAAATCCCTGGGAGTCATCAGGTGCTCCAAATGGTACCTTTGTAGTAGATGGAATGAATCTCTGAGCTCTGGTTGAAGCCTGAAGGTATCTCTGTCAAAACAAAGCTCGAAGTGGAATGGCCTAGCCGACTATCCAAGTTACCCTCTATGGGTGGCTAAGTGACCATGGACCGCCTGATAATCACCTCAGGAGTCATCCCAGAAAGGATCTGAGACTTTGTAATAGGCGACTGAGGCTCTGATGGCTCAACTAGAGCTGATATCCTTGCTTTCTTCTTAGGAGGGCGGCTAGCTGACTTCTTGGGATGAGAGGAGCTTGCCCCAAGTGTAGTGGGTGGTCTCCTGGTCTCATATCATCTCAAAGAAGGACTCGAAGGTGATCCTTCTACTGAAGGTGGGATGGCAAGTGGCTGTGAAGGCTCATTCATGGAGTCTTGCCCATGAACCACTCTCGGTGCTCTGTGGCGGCTTGAGGGAGATAGGGCCTTGGCTCCTCAGGTTTTGGCCATGGCCGACGTGAAGAAGCTTGAGAATGGGTGGCCGGAGGTGCGCGTGGGACTTTTCTTCAGACGGAGGTCCTTTGGAAATGGTGCTCTGGCTTGGCTCAATTTTTGCACCAAATGGGGGTTTTCGTAGGGCAAATGACCCGTGCGAAATGGAAAATAGCAATTTAAAGGTTTAAATTGGAATTTGAGTGACAGTTGAAATTTTCGCAGAAGAGGGCTTATTTCGTAGCCAAGAGCCAATTTCGCAGCCAAGGGGCATTTTTGCAGCCCATTTCACAGCTGCGAAATGGGGGTGTGGGGCTGCGAAATGGCACTCGTGTGCCAAGGGTGTGTTTCGCAACTACGAAATGGTTTTGCAGAGGGTGCTTGGGCTGGGAAATGAAGCCTTGGAGGATTTTGCAGCCGTTTCGCAGCTGCAAAATGGTGGTTTGGGCTGCGAAATGGCACTCATGTGCCAAAGGGGCGTTTCGCAGCTGCAAAAATTTTCGCATGGGGTGGGGCTTGGGCTGCGAAATGATTTCGTAGAGGAAGGCCTTTTTTGTAGCGAAACCTCGATTTCGAAGAGGGTAGTCTTGGGCTGCGAAATAATTTCGTAGAGGATGCCTCATTTCGCAGGAGGGCTATTTTGGCTGCGAAATTTTCGCAAGCCAATGTATTTGCATGCTTTTGGGCTCCTTTAGTTCCCTGAGACCTTCCTTCACCTATTTTGCAATTCCTCCTAAATTTGATCATTCAAAAAGTCTAAGTTACATCAAAATAACATAAATTAAAACTTAGATTAAAATAAAAACAATTAATAAAGCTCTTAAATTAGCAAAATTAAACAAAAATTATGGACTTTGGCAAGACCAAGTCCATGTGACCCCTTTCTGATTAGGATTTCCATGGCTCAAGGAGGTTAACTTCCTCCTTATCTTGATTGAATTGCTCCATGAATGGTTTGAGACGATGGCCATTGACTTTAAAGGTGTCTGTGCTGTTGGAATTCAGTAATTCCACCATTCCATTGAGATGCACTTGGCGAATAATGAAAGGGCCTATCCACCTTAACTTCAGCTTCCCAGGAAAGATATGGAGTCTAGAGTCATAAAGTAAGACTCTTTGTTCTTTTCGAAATTCTTTGTTGGAGATTAACTGATCATGCCACCTCTTCATCCTCTGTTTTGCAATTTTGGAATTGATGTAGGCATCATTTCTTAATTCCTCCATCTCATTAAGGTCTAAGCACCTTTTTGCCCCGGCTCTAATCAAGTCCATGTTTACCTTCTTGATTGCCCACCAAGCCTTATATTCAATTTCCATAGGGAGACGGCATGCTTTGCCATAGACTAGGTGATAAGGAGACATGCCAAGAATAGTATTGTAAGTTGTTCTATATGCCTATAATGAATCATAGAGCTTAACAAACCAATCTCTTCTGCTCGTGTTCACCACCTTCATCAATATATTCTTGATTTCCCTGTTTGCTAGCTCAACTTGCCTGGAAGTCTGAGGGTGATAAGGTGTAGCTACCTTATGCTTCACCCCATACTTGGCTAATAGGGTTTCAAAAGGTTTGTTGCAAAAATGAGTACCCCCATCACTGATTATGGCCTTGGGCACCCCAAATCTTGAGAAGATGTTCTCTTTGAGAAACTTGAGAACCACTCTATGATCATTGTTTTTACAGGCGATTGCCTCAACCCATTTAGAAACATAGTCTACCCCCACCAAAATATAAGAGTTACCAAAAGACATTGGGAAAGGTCCCATGAAGTCAATGCCCCAGACATCAAAGAGATCAACTATTAGAATGGGGTTCATAGGCATTTGATTTCTTCGTGTTAGCTTCTTGAGCCTTTGGCATCTATCACAGCTCCTACACATGACGTGGGCATCTTTGAAGAGTGATGGCCAACTAAAACCTAATTGCAACACCTTCATGGTTGTTTTCTGAGAGCCAAAGTGGCCTCCACATGCACTCTCATGGCAATGACTGAGGATTCCTTGTTGCTCTTCTTCAGGAACAATGATTACTACTCAAAAAGTGTTATTTTATAGCTTGTAATTAACTCTTTTAAACACTTTTGAGTAGTAGTTATTACCTTTTAACTCAATTGGCATATTAAGTACCTTTGCAATCATTTCTAATCAAATTGTGTTAAGTTTTGGTGTTTTTGATAGCTTTTTGATCACCAAAGCAATCCAAGATTGAGGAGAGTTCTATAGAATCCATGGTAAAGCAATTCGAAGCTCATTTACATGAAGAACCCAAGCTTTGAATCTCTATAGTCCTTTTCCAAAATCAAATCATGAATGCAAGGAGGGAAAGCAAATAGAGAAATCTAACATGAAGAATTCAAGATGATAGAAACTATTGGACTCATTTCGAGCACTTCCTGGAGTCTATTTCATGCATACTATATGTTGTTTCGAAGCTCAGGAAGTCATAAATCCAACACTTTAAATAGTATGCAAATCGGAGTTGAAATGAAGAAGTTATAGCCATTGGAAGCCAATCACACCAAGTTGAAGGCCAATTTTGCAACTGCGAAATCAGCCTTTGGCTGCGAAATGGAGACTTTCAGCTTGCGAAATTTTGTAGCCCATCTTGCATGCCTATGAAATCCACTTGAGTGCTTCCAGATATTTGCCACCGACTCTTTTAGATTTTTTCTTCAAATATTTGTTGTTTAAATCCCCATTTTCTCCTTATAATCCACTAATCATAGGATTCCTTAGTTAATAAGTAAGAACAAAGGGTGAATAACCTCATGTATATAGTTTGTAATTTTCTTTATAGAGATCATCTCGAGAGCTTGTTCTCAGAGACCACTTTTTGTATAGTTTTGAAGGAAGTAATACACAGAGCTTTGCTCTGCCTTACCTACTCATTTTGATTGTATTTTTCTTACTAACCAAACAAACTTTGAGGAAGTTTTCTCAGAGAATGAGTGGCTAGGGTTTTTGTCTCTTAGAGCTAAGGAAGCTGGGTAAGGTGCCGAATGCAAAAATTGGAAGTTTTGTTGTTTCAACTTTTAATGAAGAGAAAGTGTGACCCATTAATGGTTTCTATGTTTTTAGTTAACTTAAAATGCCTTTAAATCACTTGGGCCAACACTTGGTAAGGCAAGTGATCTCCGTCCATTGAGATGCACTAGTTTATCTCTTGCAAGCCTTTGCGAGGTGATTTGAAGGTAGGATTTTCTAGAATAGCCAACACTTGGTAAGATTTTGGACTCTAAGAAGACATCCATTAGTTATCTCTTGCGAGCTTGTGAAGGGAAATCCAAGGTTAAGGATCACCTTGAATGGTAAATGCTAGGTGAGAGGCACAAGCCATTCTCAGATGAATCAGTGAGAGGGATTTAGTGTTTGAATCCATAAAAGGGAAGCATCTGTACCACTCCGGTTAGAGAAATAACTATATGTTAATTCTCCAATGCGAGGAAAAGATTCAAGTGACCGGAACTCTATTTTTGTATTAGGAGCTTGACCTTGTGATCCTAAAAATCCAAGAAACACTTTTCTTTATTAGTAATTTCAGTTACTATTATTTTTGGTTAGCTTAAAACCAATCCTTTTTCAACCAAAGATTATGTTTTCTTTTAAAGCTAACCTTGAAATGAAAAAGCACCAATTCAACTTTGAATTAATATCAGTAATAAGTTGAAAACCCTTCCCAGTGAACGATCCTAGAGCCACTATGCTATGCTAGCTGAGGCTATCCTAGTACATGGTGATATAGGTTATAAATTTTTTTTATTACTCCCGTCTGAGGACTAAAATCAAGGTACACCAATTGGGCACGAATCAGACACACTTCCTTATTATTTGATCTGCACAATACTTGAAAAGGAAAGGTTCTTCCCAATAATAGGCATGAATCTTTGCAAAGAAGTGTTTCTTCTCTTGTGCTTTTCACTCACTTGGAACTTCACCAGTAACCAGATAGTTAGCAATATGAGCATACCAAGGAGTGTTTCCTAGCAACATAAGTGATTCCTCTGGAAAGTCATCATTAATAGGTAAAACATGGGAATTGTGTGCTATAGCCAACCTTGAAAGGTGGTCAGCTACCACATTCTCCACTCCTTTTTTATCTCTGATTTGGAGATTGAACTCTTGTAGTAAGAGAATCCATCTAATCAACCTTGATTTTGCATTTTGCTTTGTCAATAAATACTTCAAGGCTGAATGGTTAGTGAAAAAAATGATGAAAGACCCTACTAGATAAGCATGAAACTTGTCTAAGGCAAACACTATAGCTAACAATTCTTTCTCTGTAGTTGTGTAGTTCCTTTGAGCTTCGTTCAATGTTTTGCTTGCATAGTAGATCACATAGGGCTTTCCATATTCTCTTTGGCCAAGAACAGCTCCTATAGCAAAATCACTGGCATCACACATCACTTCAAAGGGTAGTTGCCAGTTAGGAGCCCTCACTATTGGAGCGGTTGTCAAAAATTGCTTCAGTTGATCGAAACTCCTTTGACATCTCTCATCCTGATTCGTGATTCCCAATTGGTGTCTCAGCTGATTCATGTCCAGCTGGTGCTCCTTGATTGAGGGAGTAATCAACAAAATTTATAACCTATATCACCATGCATTATGATAGCTTTAGCTAATATAGCATAGTGGCTCTAGGATCGTTCTCTGGGAAGGGTTTTCAACTCACAACTGATACCAATTCAAAGTGAAATTGGTGCTTTTTCATTTCAAGGTTAGCTTAAGAAATAAAACACAAACTTTGGTTGAACGAGGTTTTGTTTCAAGCTAACTAAAAAGAAAGTAATGGAAATTACTTATGAAGAAAAACATTCCTTGGAGGTTTAGGTTCACAGGGGAGGTTCCTCATGCAAAAACAGAGCTCCGGTCATTTGGTTCATTTCCTCGCATTAGAGAATTAACATATAGTCAATTCTCTAACCGGTGTTGTACAGATGTATCCTTTAAATGGATTTCAGCTCTAATTTCCTCTCACTGATGCAACTTGCAATGGCTCGTGCTTCTCACCTAGCATTTGCCATGCAAGGTAATCATTAACTTTGGACTTCCCTTCTTAAGCTCGCAAGAGATAACTAATGGATGTCTCCTTGGAGTCCAAAAGCTTACCAAGTGTTGGCAATTCTAGAAAATCCTACCTTCAAGTCACTTCCCAAAAGCTCACAAGAGGTAAACTAGTGCATCTCCATGGACGGAGATCACTTGCCTTACCAAGTGTTGGCTCAAGTGAATTGAAGGTGTTTTAAGTTAACTAAAAACATAGAAATCATTAAAGGATAACACTTTCTCTTCATTAATGGCTTAAACCACAAAGCTACTAATTCTTGCACTTGGAACCTTTCCCGGCAACCTTAGGTCCAAGGAACTAAAAGTCTAGCCACTCATTCTTTGAGGAAACTTCCTCAGAGCTTGTTTGGCTAGTAAGAAAAATTAGATGAATAAAAACAATCAAAACAAGTAGGTAAGGCAGAGCAAAAACTCTCAATTTTACTTCTTTTCAAAAACTATACAAAGCGTTTGTGTAAAAGCCTTGTTTTTCATCCGTCCCCTCTCTGACGAAACTTACAACCATTAAATTTGGGTTTATTTACCCTTTGTTCTTGCTTAAAGACTAAGGAATCCTATGATAGGTGGGTTACAAGGAGAGTTTGGGGATTTAGACATCAAATATCTAAAGCAAAAAATCTCAAAATGTCGGTCGCAAATATCGGGAAGCTTCAGGAGAACACCCGTTGGACTGTGCAAAATGGCTGCAAAATTTTCGCAACAAAAGGACAAGATTTTCGCAGCCCAAGGCTGATTTCGCAGCCGTACAAAAATCTTCCTTTAGCTTGGAGTGATCTTCTTGCAGTGGCTGTAACTCCTTCATTTCAACTCTGAATCATGCACCGTTTGAAGCATTGGATTGTTGACTTCCTGAGCTTCGAAACGACATATAGCATGCATAAATTGAACTCCAGAAAGTGCTCCAAAAGTGGCTAAAATGAATGTCATCAAGAATGCTTCATGGCTGGTTCTTCTTTGCTTCCCCTCCTTGCATTCCGGATTTACTTATGGAAAAGGACTTTAAAGCTTTGGTTCTTCATGTTTCTGAGCTTTCCATTGCTTTGCCATGGATTCCAAAGAACTCTCCTCAATCTCGGATTGCTTTGGTGATCAAATTACTAACAAAAACACCAAAACTTACACACTTTAATTAGAAATGCTTGCAAAGGTCCTTAATATGTTAATTGGGTTAAAAGGTGATAACTACTACTCAAAAGTGTTTAAAAGAGTTAATTACAAGCTATCAAATAGCACTTTTTGAGTAGTAATCACATCCCATACAAACTTAACATCCTTAACCAATAATTCACAAAGAGGCTTTGAAAGCTTAGAGAAATCTTTTATAAACTTCCTATAGAACCTTGCATGGCCAAGGAATTGCCTTAATCCTTTTACATTTGTTGGGGATGGCAATTTGACAATAAGTTCCACCTTTTCTTTATCAACTTCAATGCCTTTCTCAGAGATGATATGGCCAAGGACAATTCCTTGCTGTACCATAAAATGGCATTTTTCCCAATTGAGCACCAAGTTATTTTCAATGCATCTGTTTAGAACCGCTTCCAAGTTGACTAAGCATTCTTCAAATGTACTTCCATATATGGTGATGTCATCCATGAAAACCTCCATAATTCGCTCCACCATATCACTGAAGATACTTAGCATACATTGTTGGAATGTTGCAGGTGCATTGCATAAACCAAAAGGCATTCTTCTATAGGCATATGTTCCAAATGGACATGTGAAAGTGGTCTTCTCCTGATCTTCAACATCAATTTCTATTTGAAAATACCCAGAGTAACCGTCCAAGAAACAATAGAAAGGATGGCCAGAGACTCTCTTCAACACTTGATCAATAAATGGCAATGGAAAATGATCCTTCCTTGTCACAACATTCAATTTTCTATAATGAATACACACCCTCCAACCTGAAGTGAGGTGTGTAGCAACTTCTTCTCCACTTCCATTTTGGACCACCGTGATCCCTGACTTCTTTGGTACCATTTGAGTAGGACTCACCCATGGGCTATCCGATATGGGGTAAATAATACCTGCTTGAAGTAGCTTCAGAACCTCAACTCGCACCACCTCTTGCAGATGAGGATTCAATCTTCTTTGAGGTTGACGAATTGGTTTAGCTTCTTCTTCCATGTATATATGATGTGTATAGACCAAAGGGTTGATGCCTTTCAAGTCAGATATCTGCCATCCTATTGCTTTCTTACACCTCTTGAGAACTTCAAGTAGACACACCTCCTAAGGAGTAGTAAGAGATGAAGATGTAACAATAGGGCACTTTTGATTCTTTTCTAGGTATGTATATTTCAACTCCGTGGGCAGAGGCTTCATATTGGGATTTGGGGTCTCCTCTTTAGCAGCTTCTTATGCCTCCTCTTTATTGAACAAAAATAGAATCTCTTTTCTCCTTCTCCAACCTTGTAGAGCGGCAAGCACATCAGAGGGTTCAGGCAACCCTTCTTTAAGATCCCCAAGACTTTCATTCAACTTCTCTTGCATTTTCTTATTACAATGCTCCTCCACTAAAGTGTCAATAATGCATAACTCTTCTGGACCTTCTTCTTCTTCCAGAGTGATTGGCTTTTTAGAGATATAGAAGATATTGAGCTCCAATGTCATGTTACCAAACGTGAGTTGCATGAGTCCATTCCTACCATTTATTATTGCATTTGATGTAGCAAGGAATGACCTTCCAAGGATGATAGGAACATAATTAGTTTCCTTAACAATTGGGTCTGTGTCAAGAACAACAAAGTCTATTGGATAATAGAAAATATCAACTTGAACTAAGACATCTTCAATTATCCCCCTTGGAATTTTCATTGATCTATCTGCTAGAAATAAAGTGATTGACGTTAGCTTCAATTCACCAAGTCCCAATTGCTTGTAGACAGAGTATGGTAGCAGATTCACACTTGCTCCCAAGTCTAACAAAGCTTTCTCCACTAAAGTTCCTCTAATCTTGACCGAAATGGTAAGGCAACCCGGATCTTTGTACTTCAAAGGAGACTTGCATTGTATGATAGCACTTACTTGCTCGATCAAGAAGGCTTTCTTATTCATATTCAACCCTCTTTTGATAGTACACAAGTCCTTTAGGAATTTTGCATAAGTTGGAACTTGTTTAATCATACTAGCAATGGGATGTTGACCTTCACCCGTCTCAATACTTCAAGAATTTTTTATGCATTTATGATTCCCTTTTTCCCATGCAAAGCTTGAGGAAAAGGTGGAGGTGTGTGTTTCTTCATCGTATCTCCCTTGTTAAGTACTTTCTCCGGATTTGCATTCACTGTTGAATCATGGTCCTCTTTTCCTTCACTGTTATCTTCCTTCTTTCCTTTGGTTTCCTCCCTCTTCTCTATCTCTTCTTCTTCTTCTTCTTCTTTCTCAACATGTGGCTTGGGTGTTGGCAGCTCAACCTTTCTACCACTCCTTAGAGTGATCAAGGCTTTAACATCTCTCACCTATGAAGACTCTCCTTCATGAGTTTCCACTTCATGGACACCCTTGGGGTTTTGGTGAGGTTGAGAAGGAAATCTACCCTTCTCTTGCACTGTGTTCAGGTTAGTGAGCCTTGAGATTGAGTGTTGGAGATTATCTATCTTCTGTGATAAGTCATTTTGCATCCCATCCATCCTTTTATTCAATGTATTCTCTACACTGTCAATTCTTTGATTGAGTTGAGCATTGATGGATTTTTTATCTCCAACAAAATCTCCCACAACCTTGCTTAGATTCACTATTGCTTGTTCAAGATTTGAAGATTGTTAAGATGCTTGAGTTGGCTGTGTATACTGAGGTACTCTTTGCTTCCAGGAGAAATTTGGATGGTTCCTCCAATTTGAGTTGTAAGTATTTCCGTACGAAGCATTGTTGTTGGGCTTGAATTGTCCAATGACATTTGCTTGTTCTTCAAACATTTCCCTAGCAGCTAGAATTGTAGGGCACTCCTTCACCAAGTGCTCATAAGATTGACAAATAGGACATGACTTGACTTGCACTGGTGTTTCAGCAACAACTTGCACTTCATGTATCTTTTTCAGTTCTAGCTCCTCCAATCTTCTTGTCATAGCTGCAACATTTGCTTTCATATCAACATCTTCATTCAAGGTGTACATCCCAGCCTTAGCATTAAAGGCATTTGATTGAGACTTCATCTTCCCCACTTTTCCTTTGTTCGGTTCATCCCATCCCCTTGAAACTTCAGCCACATAACTCAAGAAATCCATGGCTTCCTCCGGATTCTTACTCATGAAATCTCCTCCACACATTGTCTCGAGGAGTTGTTTCATTGAGGAAGACATCCCATCATAAAAGTAACTCACTAATAGCCATGTATCAAAACCATGGTGAGGGCAAGCATTGATGGCTTCCATGTATCTTTCCCAACACTCATAGAATTTCTCATTCTCTTTAGTTGAGAAGTTTGAAATTTCCCTTTTCAAGCCATTTGCTCTATGAGTAGGAAAAAATTTCTTAAGGAATTCAACTTGTAAATCAGTCCAAGTCTGGATACTCCTTGGCCTTAAAGAATTAAGCCAGATGTTGGCCTTATCCTTTAAAGTAAAAGGAAATAGATTTAGCCTCATCAAGTCGATTGAAGCTCCTCCTTCTTGGAATGTATCACAAACATCTTCAAATTCCTTGATATGTGCATAGGGATTCTCACTTTCCATCCCATGGAAAGTAGGTAAAAGTGGAACAATATGCGGTCTAATTACTACCTGCTCTGTAGGGGGCACTATACATGATGGTGCACTCATATGAGGTGGATGCATGTGGTCCCTCATTGATCTGAATGCATTGGGATTGTCCTGGTGACCATGGTGACTATGCTGATCTTCAGGTGTAGCTTCCATGATATTCAAGCTCAATTCCAACTCCTTGTTATGAGGTGTTTCAAGTTTCACAAGCCTTCCTCCACTATCTCATATCCAATTTGGCATACACAACTAGTATCAACTATAACAAAAAAGAAACAAACAAAAACAAAAGAAAACAAGACTACAAAAAGACTAAGATTAACTCAAACTACATTAAAAGAAGTGCTAAAATATTAACAAGTAAAAGAAACAATTAAAAGAGTTAGTAAAATGAAAGAAAAATCACCAAACTTGTGATGAAAATCACAAGTACTCTAAAAAAATAATATTATTGTGAAGTTGGCACCTTCCCAGCAATGGCACCATTTGATTCGTTCCCAATTGGTGTACCTTGATTTTGGTCCTCAGACGGGAGTAATCAACAAAATTTATAACCTATATCACCATGTACTAGGATAGCTTCATGTCACGGACTTAGTCGTTTCCTAAGCTCGTGCGGCACTTAGGCAAATCAAGACACTTGATCTTGCTAAGTCAGCCTTAACCCCAACACTTAGCTTGCTAGGCTAAGATGCTCACGACTCGGAAGCTTGAGAAGTTGTAGTAGGCAACTTTTAAAGAATGGAAGCTCTTATTACTCAAGGAAGCCTTTACAAGTGCTTGGAAGCTCACTTGCTTGGTGCCTTGGCCAAATGAGGCCCTCACCTATTTATAGGCACCAATGGAACTCTCTAGAACCTTGGAGGGTTCCTTACAATTCATGAATATTCTAGAATGTCCTACACTATTCTAGAATATTCAAGAGACTTCTAGATTTCTCTAGAAAGCTTTGGACCCTTCTCATGCCTTCTACCATAGTGTAGAGTTGTGTGGACTTCTCTAGGCATTTCTAGAACCTTCCACACTCTTCCCACTAGTGGCTAAGTGTGGATGTCTCCAAGGGTCTCTAGAAGCTTCTCACCTCCTATATAAGCCATGGGGAGGGTCATTTGAAGCATCTTGTGACACTCTCCCCCACCTAAGCCGCAGACGTCCTCGTCGTGTCTTTTGCCCGGAACCGCTCAATCTGCTCCTGGAACTACCATAGTGCATTTGCTGGCTCCCAGCTAGCCTCGCTTTCTGGTAGTCCCTTCCATTTCACTAAGTACTCTGTAGCAGGAGGCACACCACGCCTTCTGATGATTCGGTCTGCAATGATGTGTTCCACCTCCTTGTCATAGGAGGTCACAACCGCTGTAGGTGCCCTCTTAGAAAGCCCTCGGCTTGGATCATTCTTGTCTTCGTGATATGGTTTCAAGTAACTCACGTGGAAGACAGAGTGAATCTTTAACCTTGGCGGTAACTCCACTTTGTAGGACACCTTGCCGACCTTTCCAAGTATAGGGAAGGGTCCTTCATACCTCCTCACAAGGCCCTTATACACCGGTCTTAAGGACTTGAATTGTTGAGAAAGGAGCTTGATAAGCACCATGTCTCTGACCTTGTACTCCGTGTGACGTCGCTTCTTGTCAGCCCACTTCTTCATTTTCTTAGCGGCCTTGTCCAAGTATGAGCGGGCTATGTCAGCTTGCTCATGCCACCCTTTTGCGAACTTAAAAGCCGCTGGACTTCTCCCCGTATAGCCAATCGTTAGAGTGTGAGGAGTTAACGGTTGCTGTCCCGTAGCTAGCTCGAACGGGCTCTTATTGGTCGCCTCACTCCTTTGCAGGTTGTATGAGAACTGGGCTATGTCTAGCAACTTAGCCCAATCTTTCTGGTTGGCATTTACGAAGTGCCTTAGGTAGAGCTCCAGTAAGGCATTCACCCTCTCAGTCTGCCCATCCATCTGTGGGTGAAAGCTTGTGGAGAAGTGAAGCTCCGAACCCATAAGCTTGAAGAGCTCTGTCCAAAACTTCCCAGTGAAGCGCGGGTCGCGATCACTGATGATGATCTTAGGCAACCCCCAATACTTGACTACGTGCTTTTGGAATAGCCTCGCCGTCTCTTCCGCAGTGCAGTCAGTCGGGGCTGCTATGAAGGTTGCATACTTAGAGAACCTATCCACCACCACTATGATAGAGCCGCTGTCCTCCGACTTAGGTAGCCCGATGATGAAGTCCATGGTGACGCTATCCCATGGGCGTTCTGCTACAGGTAGTGGCTCTAACAGGCCTCTAGGTTGTCGCTGTTCCACCTTGTCTTGTTGGCACACAAGACAAGTCCTCACATAGGCCTCAACCTCGTCCCGTATCTGAGGCCAATAGTAAGCCGACTCGAGTAGTGCCCTAGTGCGTCGTTGCCCAGGGTGCCCTGCCCACTTGGTGTCATGGCACTCCTTAATCAGGTTCCGCCTTATGTTCCCCCACTTAGGCACGTAGAGTCGTCTCCCTTTGGTGTAGAGTAAGTCGTCCTCCACCCAAAACCGCTTGGTCTTCCCTTCATGAGCCAGGGCGATGAGGCTCTTAGCCACTGGATCATGTTGCAGTCCTTCCCTTAGAAGATCTATTATGTCTCCTTAGGGCTGACTCGTCATAGATGCTAGCTCGGCTTTGCGGCTTAGGGCGTCGGCCACATGATTAGCACTTCCCGGCTTATACTCCAGCGTATAGTCGAACTCGGCCAGGAAGTCTTGCCATTTAGCTTGTTTAGGACTCAGCTTCTTCTGTGTTTGGAAGTAGCTAGTGGCCACATTGTCAGTCTTCACTATGAAATGAGACCCTAGCAGATAGTGCCTCCAAGTGCGCAAGCAGTGGACGATAGCGGTCATCTCCTTTTCTTACACCATGTAACGCCTCTCCGCGTCGTTTAGCTTGCGACTCTCAAATGCGATTGGGTGCCTTTCTTGCATAAGGACTCCCCCAATAGCGAAGTCTGAGGCATCTGTGTGTACCTCAAAGACCTTGGTGTGGTCGGGTAGTGCCAACACTGGCTCCTCAGTCACAGCCTTCTTCAAGTCCTCAAAGGCTTGTTGGCACCTTTCATCCCATTCCCATGCCTTATTCTTCTTCAGAAGATCAGTGAGCGGAGCGGCCCTTGCCGAATAACCCTTTATGAACCGCCGATAGTAATTAACTAAACCAAGGAAAGATCTGAGTTGAGGTACCTTGGTTGGTGGATCCCATTCTTGGATGGCCTTCACCTTGCTATCATCCATCATCAGCTTGCCATCTCTGATGCGATGCCCAAGGAAGCTCACTTCCTCCTTAGCAAACGAACACTTCTCCTTCTTCACGTATAGCTCGTTCTGCCTCAAGATCTTAAAGACCTTCCTCAAGTGCTCTACGTGCTCCTTTAGAGTGTTACTATAGATGACTATGTCATCCAAGTACACCACCACGAACTTGTCCAAGAATGGGTGGAAGATCTTGTTCATGAGGGTGCAAAACGTTGCTGGGGCATTGGTGAGTCCGAAAGGCATCACTAAGAACTCATATGAGCCATACCTGGTCACACATGTAGTCTTCGGCTCATCTCCCTCCGCAATCCTGACTTGGTAGTAGCCTGACCTTAAGTCCAGCTTCGTGAAGTACCTTGCCCTTCCAAGTTGATCGAACAAGTCAGCAATGAGCGGGATGGGATACTTGTTCTTCACCGTCACCTTGTTGAGTGCTCGGTAATCTATGCACATTCGTAGGGACCCATCATGCTTTTTCTGAAATAGAACCGGCGCGCCATAAGGAGCCTTGGATGGTTGGATGAACCCCGCATCTAGCAACTCCTTGAGTTGTCTCCTTAGCTCCTCCAACTCGGGTGGTGCCATCCTATATGGCCCCATAGCAGGGGGCTTGGCTCCCGGCTCCAGCTCAATCTTGTGATCTTCCTCTCTCCTAGGAGGAAGTCTCTTGGGCAACTCGGGTGGCATAACGTCCTTGAACTCATCAAGGACCCCCTCGATTTCTCTAGGCATGGGTTCTCCCGACCCATCATCCCTTTCTTCCTTGAGGGTGGCGAGGTAGGTCACCTCTTCCCTCTTTAACCCCTTCTTTACTTGCATAGCTGATAGCATAGGGGTCTTGAGCGTACCTTCATTGACCGTAGGGACCATGCACGGCTTCTCCTCCTCTAGGATAGCCATTGAGTGTAGGAAGGGTAGTGGCACGGCCTTGACCTTCTGTAGGAAGTCCATTCCTAGCACCATCTTGAAGTCGTCCATGGGTGCCACTGTGAAGTCAACCCTTCCTTCCCACGAGCCGCAAGCTACTCCATGTGATGGCTTGGCGGCTGAATTGACTGCCTTGAGCCATCCTCCTTCCTTGGATGCTTGGAGGTCCAACCTTCTTGCCTCATCCTCCGAGACAAAGTTGTGAGTGGCACTTGTGTCCACCAGGGCCTTGGTGGCCTTCCCATTCACAAGGGCCTCCACATACATCAGCCCTTTTCTTTGAGGCGTCTTAGGCATCGGCTTGGCCTTAAGGGCATTTAGGAGCTGCAACGATCCCATCTTAGCATCGTCTTCCTGCTCCTTCTCCTCGATCATAGCATTTAAAGCCTTCCTCTTAGGGCAGTCCCGTGTCCAGTGCGGACCATCACACAAGAAGCAATTGGTCCTGGGCGTGAACTCCTTTCGCTTGTCCTTGTCTTTGCCATCCTTGCCATTAGGGCCCTTGCTTGATCCTTCATTAGAAGTGTGGCCTTGCGACCTCTTGTCTCCCCCACCTTTAGCCTGGTTACCCTTGGATGGTGGCTTGGGCTTGGAAGAGTCTCCCCTTCTATAATCCACCAAGGACTCGGCTACTGCCATGGTCGTGGCTAGGTCTTGGACACCACGTCTCCTCAACTCTTGCTCGGCCCAGCTTTGCAAGTTGTCCATGAAGTTGAACAGTAGCTCCTCCTCAGCCATGTTAGGTATCTCAAGCATAAGAGTAGAGAATTCTTTGACATACTCACGGATCGAGCCCGTGTGCTTGAGACGCTTCAAACTCTTCCTTGCTAGGTAAGCCACGTCTTCGGGATAGAATTGCCTCTTGATTTCTCTCTTAAAGGCATCCCATGTGTTTATGGTGCACGTCCCTCTCTCTATGTCGGCAAATCGTCGACGCCACCATAGAGTAGCATTATCAGTGAGGTAAAGGGTTGTGGTGCGTACCTTAGTGGCTTCATCTGTCAATGCAATTGCCTCAAAGTAACGCTCCATGTGCCACAAGAAGTTATCTATCTCCTTGGCATCCCTTTTGCCACTGAACGTGTGTGGCTTGGGCACCTTCACCCTTGGTGCCTCATGAGTGGCCATGACTCGTGCTGATACAGCGGTCTTATAGATGGCCAACTCTTGTCGAATCTCTTGGTCTCGGGCCTCTACTCGTGCAGTCAAGGCCTCCATCCTTGACTCCACACTAGCGAACATGCTCATGACCTTGTCTTAGAAGGACATGAACTCCTCGTGTGACACCGGCTGAACTTGCGAGACCAGCACCCCCTCACGAAGGTCTTGGATCTGCTCCCTTAGATCCTCTAAGCCCTTCTCCATGCCTTGCTCGATCAAGTCCACCCCTTCCCGAGTGTCTGCCATGGCTAGCTCCACCTTGGCTAACCTTGCCTCCATGTTGGCAACAACATCACGAGATGTATCCTTCTTACCTCTGCCCCTGCCCCATATAGTAGGCTCGACCTCCCTCCCACGGGTTTGTTCGCTAGTCTCCTCTATGTTAGAGCCCGACATGCTTCCCTTATGCCCGCTTCGTAGCCACGCTCTGATACCACTTGTCACGGACTTAGTCGTTTCCTAAGCTCTTGCGGCACTTAGGCAAATCAAGACACTTGATCTTGCTAAGTCAGCCTTACCCCCAACACTTAGCTTGCTAGGCTAAGATGCTCATGACTCGGAAGCTTGAGAAGTTGTAGTAGGCAACTTTTAAAGAATGGAAGCTCTTATTACTCAAGGAAGCCTTTACAAGTGCTTGGAAGCTCACTTGCTTGGTGCCTTGGCCAAATGAGGCCCTCACCTATTTATAGGCACCAATGGAACTCTCTAGAACCTTGGAGGGTTCCTTACAATTCATGAATATTCTAGAATGTCCTACACTATTCTAGAATATTCAAGAGACTTCTAGATTTCTCTAGAAAGCTTTGGACCCTTCTCATGCCTTCTACCATAGTGTAGAGTTGTGTGGACTTCTCTAGGCATTTCTAGAACCTTCCACACTCTTCCCACTAGTGGCTAAGTGTGGATGTCTCCAAGGGTCTCTAGAAGCTTCTCACCTCCTATATAAGCCATGGGGAGGGTCATTTGAAGCATCTTGTGACATTCAGCTAGCATAGCATAGTGGCTCTAGGATCATTCACTGGGAAGGGTTTTCAACTTACTCCTGATATTAATTCAAAGTTGAATTAGTGCTTTTTCATTTTAAGGTTAGCTTTAAAAGAAAACATAATCTTTGGTTGAAAAAGAATTGGTTTTAAACTAACTAAAAATAATAGTAACTCAAATTACTAATAAAGAAAAGTGTTTCTTGGAGTTTTAGGATCATTGGGATCAGGTTCCTAATACAAAAATAGAGTTCCGATCACTTGAATCTTTTCCTCGCATTAGAGAATTAACATATAGTTATTTCTCTAATCGGTATGGTACAGATGCTTCCCTTTTATGGATTCAAACACTAAATCCCTCTCACTGATTCATCTTGCAATGGCTCGTGCCTGTCACCTAGAATTTACCATTCAAGGTGATCCTTAACCTTGGATTTCCGTTCTCAAGCTCGCAAGAGATAACTAATGGATGTCTCCTTAGAGTCCAAAAGCTTACCAAGTGTTAGCTATTCTAGAAAATCCTACCTTCAAACCACCTCCCAAAGGCTCATAAGAGATAAACTAGTGCATCTCAATGGATGGAGATCACTTGCCTTACCAAGTGTTGGCTTAGGTGATTTAAAGGCGTTTTAAGTTAACTAAAAACATAGAAACCATTAACGGGTCACACTTTCTCTTCATTAAAAACTGAAACAACAAAACTTCTAATTTTTGCATTCGGCACCTTACCTAAGTTTCTTAACTCCAAGAGACAAAAAGTCTAGCCACTCATTCTCTAAGAAAACATCCTCAGAGCTTGTTTGGCTAGTAAGAAAAATACAATCAAAATGAGTAGGTAAGGTAGAGCAAATCTCTGTGTATTACTTCCTTCAAAACTATACAAAAAGTGGTCTCTGAGAACAAGCTCCCAAGATGTCTCTGTAAAGAAAAGTTACAAACTATATATATGAGGTTATTCACCCTTTATTCTTACTTATTAACTAAGAAATCCTATGATTGGTGGATTACAAGAAGAGAATGGGGATTTAAACAACAAATATCTGAAGAAAAAAATCTAAAAGAGTCGGTCCCAAATATCTGGAAGCACTCAGGTGGATTTCACAGGCATGCAAGATGGGCTATGAAATTTCGCAAGCTGAAAGTCTCCATTTTGCAGCCAAAGGCTGATTTCGTAGATAGCACCTTGTGATTTTGCAGCTGCGAAATTGGCCTTCAGCTTGGTGTGATTGGCTTCCAATGGCTATAACTTCTTCATTTTAGCTTCGATTCATGCACCATTTGAAGCATTGGACTCCTAACTTACCAAGCTTCGAAACGATATATAGTATGCATGAAATGGACTCTAAAAAGTACTCGAAATGTGTCCAACAGTTGCTATCCTCTTAAATTCTTCATGTTAGATTTCTCTCTTTACTTTCCCTCCTTCCATTCATGATTTGATTTTGGAAAAAGGACTATAAAGCTACAAAGCTTGAGTTCTTCACGTAAACGAGCTTCCAATTGCTTTGCCATGGATTCTATAGAACTCTCCTTAATCTTGGATTGCTTTGGTGATAAAAAAGCTATCAAAAACACCAAAACTTGACACAATTCGATTAGAAACACTTGCAAGGGTCCTTAACATGCCAATTGAGTTAAAAGGTAATAACTATTACTCAAAAGTGTTTAAAAGAGTTAATCACAAGCTACAAAATAACACTTTTTGAGTAGTAATCACTAATCATTTTGAATTAAAAAGAATTTTCAAGTGTTAGTTTGGGAATTCATCAAAGGACTTAATGGATGCAAGATCAAGACAATTAGAAGACTCATTAATCATAGGAAACATGTGTAAGATGAATGAATGGGTGCACTTAGGATTTTCATACCTTTTCATGCATCTTAAAAAACTCTGTTTATGCATTAAAGTCACATTTCCATCAAAACCCAAATTTTATCTAATAAACTTTAGGCAAATCATTTCAAAATTGGCATATTAATTTACCTAACGACCTTGCCTAAGTATTAGAATGGAAAATAACATAAAAATATAGGTTTTCGGGCCAAAAATGGTGAACTAATGGAGGCACTGGTCAACCGGCTCAACGGTTAGGGTACCGGTAGATTAGTTATACCTTCCCAATCGAGGTCCAGTCGAGAGATGCAAAAATATTCTCCCTTTTCCAATAGCCTTTCATTCCCTATCGATGGCTGTGCCTTTCCGATCAAGGTTTGGTCAAGTCTCAGTAGAGGCCTAATGATCACTTGTTATGCATTTATTGCCCAACGGCTAGTCAATCGGTCGACCCCCAACTCAACCGGTCAAACTTTTTTTTCGGCATTTTGGCTTTCGAGGCTAGAAACCTATAAATTGAGAGCTTCACTTCATTTGTGAGTATAAGAACACCTGCATTTATTTGTTTACCTACTTATTCTTGCCTCAAAAGCTCTCATTCTTTCTTTGGTGCCTTAAACCTCTACTTGCATATTCCTTAGTGCACCCTTGTTATTCATCTTAGCATTTGAGTTGTATTTGAGCCCTTGTTAATCTAGGTTGAGAGATTTAAATTTGTTATTTGAGTGTTAGAAGCTTCAAGTGAGTAGAGACTTGAAGAGATTGTGTAAGAGCCCATTGGATCCAGAATCAAAGTGTAAAGGTATTAGAATCTTGGTCGAAGTTTCAAGTATAGTGGAACCCTCACTCTGTTAGGAGCTTGAGGAGAGTGGACATAGGCAAAAGGTTCCAAACCACTATAAAATCTCAGTTTTCTCTCTTTAACCTAATCTCTTTATATTTGTCCTTCTTTTTCTTGAATTTATTATGTTTGAAAAAGATTTTTTAAAATCCAATTCACCCCATCCCCCCTCTTGGGCATTTTCCCTTTTAAGATTAGCCTTTATTTTCTCACGGGCAATAATGTGACCGATCGTATAGGTGCAGTATATGCTATAAACGATACTAAAGTGTCGTGATCGGCCAAATTGGGTACAGTCTATGAAAAAAACCAAATAGGACAATGATATGACGGATCATATAGGTCAAGTCTACGTTAAAATCGAAACTGAACTGTTAGGACCTATTCAACTAAGTGCAGTCTGTGATGAAAACCAGACAGGACAACAACATGATTGATCGTGTAGGTGCAGTCTACACCGTAATTGATACTTAAGTGTCGTTATCGACTTGATCAGGTGTAATCTGTGATGAAAACTAGAGAGGATAACGATGTGACTGATCATATAAGTGTAGTATACATCGAAAACAATACTGAACTGTTGTGACTCATTGGATTGGCTGTCGATTATGATGAAAACCAGATAGGAAAACTGTAAGACTAATCATATAGATATGGTCTACGTCAAAACAGAAACTAAACTGTCGAGACCTATCTAACTAAGTGTGGTCTATGAGGAAAACCAGATAGTACAACGATGTGACCAATCATATAGGTCTGGTTTAAGCTGAAACCAAAACTAAATTGTCGAGACCTATCTTACTAGGTGTGATATGTGAAGAAAACCATATAGGACAACGACGTGATCGATCATATAGGTGCAATCAATGTCGAAAAAAAAATTGGGCTTTAGTGACCAACCAATTGGGTGCGGTGTGTGACGAAAACAAGACAAGACAATGGTGTGATCAAACAGATAGGTGCAGTCTATGTCAAAAATGATATTGTACTGTCATGACCGATTGGATTAGGTGCTATTAGTGATGAAAAGAAGAAATGAAAATGACGTGACTAATCATATAGGTGTGGTCTACATCGAAAGGAAACTGAATTGTCGTGACCGATAGGACCGAGTGTCATCTGTGATGAAAACTATATAAGACAATGACGTGACCGATCATGCAGGTGTGGTCTACGCCAAAAACAATACTGAACTATCATGATCGATTAGATCGGGTATCGAGTGTGACGAAAACTAGTTAGGATAACTACGTTACTTATCGTACAGACATGGTCTACGCCGAAGATGAAACTGAGCTACCTGATAGATCAGACCAGGTACGATCTGTCATGAAAACCAGACAAGACAACGACATGACTGATCATACAAGTGTGACTATGCTAAAAATGAGACTGAGTAGTCATGACCAATCAAACCTAGTACAATCAATGATGAAAACTAGACTAGACAACAACATGATCGATCATACAGGTGTTGTATACATTGAAAATGAAACTAAGTTATTGTATCGATCCGACCAGGTGTAGTCACTAACGAAAACCAAATAGGACAATAGTGTGACCGAATCTATAGGTGCAGTTTACATAGAAAATAATATTGAACTATCAAGACCGATTAGATCGAGTATCGATTGTGACGAAAACCAAATAAAACAACTACCTGGTTAATCATAAAGACGTGGTATACACTGAAAACAAAACTGAGTTGTCATGATCGATTGAACCAGGTCCAGTCTATGTTGAAAACCAGTCAAGACAACGATGTGGCAGATCATATAGATCTGGTCTACACTGAAATCGAAACTCAACTTTTGGGACCTATCAGACTGGGTGTGGTATGTGATGAAAACCAGATAGGACAACTATATGATCGATTGGACAGGTGTGGTCTACGTTGAAAATGAAACTAAGTTGTCATGACAAATTGGACCAAGTGCAATCTACAATGAAAACTAGATAGGAAAGCGATGTGATCGATGGTATTGGTGCAGTCTAGACCAAAAATGATATTGAACTACTGTGATTAATCACATCGATTGTTGATTGTGATTGAAACTAGATAGGACAACTATGTGACTGATCGTATAGACGTGGTGTACATCGAAAATGAAACTACGTTATAGTGATCAATTGGATCAGGTATGATTTGTGACAAAAAAGTAGATAGGAAAATGATGTGATTAATCATATAGGCCTAGTCTATGCTGACATTGAAACTAAATTATTGGGACCTATCTGACCAGGTGTTGTTTGTGATGAAAACCACACAGAATAACAACATGAATGATCATACAAGTGTAATCTATGTTGAAAATGAAACTAAGCTACCGTGTCTGATTAGACCAGGTGCGGTCTATGATGAAAGCCAGATAACACAACGACATCACCGATCAATAGGTCTAGTCTACACCAAAATCAAAACTAAATTGTCGGGACCTATCTGACCAGGTGCGATCCATGATGAAAACTAGATAGGACAATAACGTGACCAATCGTACAGATGCAATCTAAACCTAAAACGAAACTAAACTGTTAGGATCTATTTGATCGAGTGCGGTTTATGATGAAAACCAGACAAGACTACAATGTGACTAATTGCAGTCTATGCCAAAAATGAAATTGAGTTGTCATGATTGATTGGACTGAGCATCACTTGTGATGAAAACTAGACAAGACAATGACATGACCGATCATACAGGTGTAGTCTACGCCGAAAACAATAATGAACTATCGTCATCGATCAAATCAGGTGCCGACTGTGATGAAAACCAGATAAGACAACTATGTGACTAATCATATAGATACAGTCTACACCAAAAATGAAACTAAGCTGCCATGATATATCTAACCATGTCCTCTATGTTACGAAAGCCAGATAGGACAATAACATGACAGATCATATAGGTGTGGTCTACGCCGAAACCAAAACTAAATTGTAGGGACTAATTTGATCGAGTGCAGTCTATGATGAAAACTAGATAGGACAACGATGTGATAGATCAAATAGGTGCAATCTACGCCAAAAACGATATTGAACTATTGTGACCAATCAGACTAAGTGCAGTTTGGATGAAAAATAGACAAGACAATGATGTGATCGATCGTATAGGTGTAGTCTACACTGAAACCGATACTGAATTATAGTGATCGATCAAATCGGATGCCGACTAAATGAAAAATAGATAAAACAACTAGGTGACTAATTGTATAGATGTGATCTACGCTAAAAACAAGACTGAGTTACCATGACCGATCAAATAGGGTCCAGTCTGTGATGAAAATGAAACAGGATAATGATATGACCGATCATACAAATCTAGTCTATGTTGAAACCAAAATTAAACTATTAGGACCTATTTGATCGGGTGCATTCTATTCTAATAACTAGACAAGACAACGACTTTACCGATCATGCACATGTGTTGTACGTCGAAAATGATATTGAATTATCATGGCCGATCAAGCTGGGTGTAGTTTCTGACAAATCCCAAAAATGACAATTATGTGATCGATCCTATAGGTGCAGTTTATGCCGAAAACAATATTGAATAGTCATGACCGATCGGATTGGATTTCAAATGTGATGAAAACCAAATAGGATAATTGCATGACTGATCCTATAGATGTGGTCTACAATGAAAATGAAAATGAGTTGCTGTAATCGATTAGATTGGGTCTGGTCTATGACAAAAAACTAGATAGGACAACGACATGACTGATCGTATAGGTCTTATCTACACCAAAAATCGAAACTCAACTTGTGGGACCTATCTAACTGGGTATGATTTGTGATGAAAACCAAATAGGACAATGATGTGACTAATAATACAAGTGCATTATACACCGAAAACGATATTGAATTATTGTGACCAATCAAACCTGATGGAGTCTATGACAAAAATCAAATAAGATAATGACATGACTGATCATACAGGTACAATCTATGCCAAAAATGAAACTGAGTTGTCATGATCGATCAGACGGGGTTCGGTCTTTAATAAAAACTAGACATGAGAACGATGTGACCGATCATATAGGTTTGGTCTATGTCAAAACTAAAACTGAACTATGAAGGCCTATTTCACCGAGTGGAGTTTGTGATGAAAACTAGAAGGATAATGACTTAGCCAATCATGTAGGTGCATTTAACAACGATCGGGTGCAATCTGTGACAAAAACAAAACAGGACAATGATGTGACTGATCGTACAAGTGCAATCTATGTTTTCACAATACTAAATTGTTATGACTGTTCGGCTCGGGTGTCGACTGTGACGAAAACAAGAAAGGACAACTACATGATTGATTATACATATGCAGCCTACGCTTAAAATGAAACTGAGCTGTAGTGATCGATCAGACTATGTCCGATATGTGACGAAAACCAGACAAGACAACAACGTGAACGATCATATAGGTTTAGGCTATGCTGAAACTGAAAATGAACTATCAGGACCTATCTGACCAGGTACGATCCGCAGTGAAAACCAAATAAGACAATGATGTAACCAATCTTACAGGTGCGGTCTACACTGAAATGATATTAAACTATCATGACCAATCAGATTAGATATCGACTATGATAAAAACCAGATATGACAACTACATGACTAATTGTACAAATGCGATTTGCACCGAAAATGAAGCTAAGTTGTCATGACCGATCGAATCGGGTCTAGTTTGTCACGAAAACCAAATAAGGCAATAGCATAAGTGATCATATAGGTCTAGTCTACGTCGAAATCGAAATTGAACTATCTAGGCTTATTTGATTGGGTGTAGTCTATGATGAAAGTTAGATAGGACAATGATGTGATCAATCATACAGAAGTGGTTTACACCGAAAATGAAACTGAGTTGTCATGACAGATTGGTCTAGGTATGGTTTGTAATGAATATTAGACATGATAGCAACGTGAACAATCTTATAAGTCCAATCTACGTCGAAATTGAAACTGAACTGTCACGACCTATCTGACCAAATGCGATTTGTGATGAAAACTAAATAGGACAACGAGGTGACTCATGGTATAAGTGCATTCTATGCTGAAAATGATACTAAGCTATCATGACCAATTAGATCGGGTACAATTTGTGATGAAAACCAGACAGGACAACGACGTGACTGATAGTATAGGTTTGGTCTACGTCGAGATCGAAATTAAACTATCAGGACCTATCTAATCGGGTGCGACCTGTGATGAAAACAAGACAAGACAATGATGTGACCAATCATATAGGTGCGATCTACGCCAAAAACGATACTAAACTTTAGTGACCAATCGAATCAGTTGCCAACTATGACAAAAATAAAATATGACAACTACATGACTAATCTTGCAGATACGGTCTATACTGAATACAAAATAGAGCTTCTGTGATCGAGCAGATCAAGTCCAATTTGTGACGAAACCAAATAAGATAACGATGTGATCGTATAGGTATGATCTACCTCGAAATCGAAACTAAATGGTCGTGATCTATTTGACCAGGCATGGTTTGTGATGAAAACCAGATAGGACAATGACGTGGTCGATCTAAATTTTAGTGATCGATCAGATCGGGTATCGATTGTGATGAAAGCTAGATAAGAGAATGACATGACTAATCAAACAGATACAGTCTATGCTGAAAATGAAACTAAGTTGCCATTACCAATTGAATCAGGTATGGTTTGTGACAAAAACCAAGTAAGACAATAACATGATTGATTGTTTAGGTCTAGTCTTCATCGAAATCGAAACTGAATTGTTGAGACCTATCTCACCGGGTGCGATTTGTGATGAAAACCAAACAAGACAACGACATGACAAATTGTATAGGTGCGGTCTACGTGGAAAACAATATTGAACTATCATGACTAATCAGATCAGGTACCGTCTGTGACGAAAACCATATAGGACAACTACGTGACTGATCGTAAAGATGCAGTCTACGTAAAAAATGAAATTGAGCTACGGTGACCAATCGGACCGTATTTGGTCTGTTAGAAAAACCAGACAGGATAACGACATGATCGATCATATAGGTCTGGTCTACATAGAAATCAAAACTTAACTTTCAAGACCTATTTGACTGGGTGTAGTCCATTATGAAACCCAAACAAGAAAACAACATGATCAATCGTACATGTGCATTCTATGTTTAAAACGATACTGAATAGTTGTGATCGATCGGATTGGGTGCAGTCTGTGACAAATACTAGACAAGATAACAACATGACGGTTCGTACAGGTGCGATCTGCTCCGAAAACGATACTAAACTGTCATGACCAATTGGATTGAGTGTCGACTGTGAAGAAAACCAGATGGACAACTACGTGATTGATTGTACAAATGTGATTTATACCGAAAACAAAACTAGGGTAGTGTGATCGATTGGATCGGGTAAGGTTTTTAATAAAAACTAAACACAAGAATGACATGACCAATCATATAGGTATGGTATAAGCCGAAACCGAAACTGAATTATCAGGACTTATCTAATCGAGTGCGATTTGTGATAAAAACTAGACAGAACCATGACATGACTGATTTAATTATTATGAAGGATTGGATTAGGTGCCGATTGTGATGAAAACTAGATAGTACAATTATGTGATTGATTGTATAAATGCGGGCTACATCGAAAACGAAACTAAGTTGTCGTGGTCGATCGGATCGGGTCCAGTCTGTGACAAAATCAGATAGGACAATGACGTGATCGATCGTACAAGTGTGGTCCACACCGAAAATGAAAACGAATTGTCATGATTGATCAATTCGGGTGTCATCTGTGATGAAAACCAGATTGGGCAATGATGTGACTGATCATATAGGTGCGATCTATGTTTTCATGATACTGAACTGTCATGATTAATTGGATCAGGTGCCAAATTTGAAAAAAAAAAAAAACTAGATAGGACAATTGCATGTTTGATCATACAAATACAGTCTACATTGAAAAAAAACTAAGCTATCATGATTGATCGGACCGTGTTTGATTTGTGATGAAAACCAGATAGGACAACGACATGAGATCATATAGGTCTAATCCATGTTGAAACCGAAAATAAGCAGTCGGGACCTATTTGACTATGTGTGGTCTATGATTAAAACCAGGCAGGACAACGACATGGTAGATTGTAAAGGTGCGATCTATGCTGAAAAAGAAACTAAGTTGTTGTGACTGATCAAACTAGGTACGATTTGTGTTGAAACTGAAACTGAACTATCGGGACCTATCTAACTGGGTGTGGTCAATGAGGAAAACTAGACAAAACAATAGTGTGATCAATTGTATAGGTGCAATCTACGACATAAACAAAACTAAGTTGTCATGACCGATCATACCGAGTGTAGTCTATGATGAAAACCAAACAGAACAACGATATGACTGATCAAACAGGTGCAGTGTATGATGAAAAAGAAACTAAGTTGTCATGATTGATAGGACCGAGTGTAGTTTGTGATTAAAACTAGACAGGACAACGACGTGACTGATAAAATAGGTCTAGTCTACGATGAAATCAAAACTGAGTTGTCAGGACCTATTGAATCGGGTGCGGTCTCTTATGAAAACTAGAAGAGACAATGACATGATTGATTGTATAGGTGTGGTGTACGCCAATAACAAAACTGGGTTATTGTGACCAATCAAACTGGGTGTTGTTTGTGACAAAAACAATGATGTGACTGGATGTAGAGATGTAATGTATGCCAAAAATGATATTGAACTATCATGACCGATCAAACCAAGTGTCGTTTATGATGAAAACCAGACAAGACAATGACGTGATCGATCATACAGTTGTGGTCTACATCGAAAACAATATTGAATTGTCGTGACCAATCAGATCAAGTGCTAACTGTGATGAACATCATATAGAACAACTACGTGACTAATTGTACAGATATAGTCTACGTCGAAAAATGAAACTGAGTTTTCATGATTGATTAGATTACGTATGTTCTATAACAAAAATCAGACAAGACAACGACGTGATCAATCATATAAGTCTGGTCTACATCAAACTAAAATTAAACTGTCGGAACCTATCTGATTTGGTGTGGTATGTGATGAAAACTAGAGTGGACAACGAGGTGACTGATCGTACAGGTGAAGTTTACAGTGAAAACGATAATGAACTTTTGTAATAGATTAGACCAGGTGTAGTCTATGAAAAAAACTAGAGAGGACAATGACATGTCCAATAGTATAGGTGCGGTCGGGACCTATAAAATGGGGTGCGATCTGTTACAAAAATCAAATAAGACAATGACATGATTGATCTTATACATGCGGTCTTCATTGAAAATAAAATGAAACGATCGAGACTGATTAGAACAAGTATTGTTTATGATGAAAACCAGATTGGACAATGACGTGACTAGAAGTACAAATGTAGTCTACATCAAAAATGAAACTGAGTTGTCATGATTGATCAAACCGAGTGTGGTCTATGATTAAAACCAAACAGGATAATGATGTGACCAATCAAATTGGTCTGGTCTACGCCGAAATTGAAACTAAGCTATCAAGACCTATTGAACTGGGTACGGTCTCTTGCAAAAACAAGAAAATACAATGACATGATCGATCGCATAGGTGCAGTGTACACTAATAACGAAATTGGGTTGTCATGACTGATCATACTGGGTGTTGTCTATGATGAAAACAACAATGTGACCGAACGTAGAGGTATGGTGTATGCCAAAAATGATATTGAACTATCATGACCGATCGAACTAGGTGTCATCTATGATGAAAAATAGATAGGACAACGACGTGACCGATCATACAGGTGTGGTATATGCCCAAAAATGATACAAAACTATCGTGACCAATCGGATTGGGTGTCAACTATGATGAAAACCATATAGAACAACTGCATGACTAATTATATAAATACAGTCTACACTGAAATCGAAACTAAATTGTTGGGACTTGATTACTGATTCGTTCCCAATTGGTGTCTCAGCTAATTCATGTCCTCTCAATGGTCCCTGACAGTGGTGCCATTTGATTCATGTCCAGCTAGTGTCCCTTGATTTTGGTCCTCAAGGAGTAATCAACAAAATTTATAACCTATTACACCATGTACTAGGATAGCCTTAGCTAGCATAGCATAGTGGCTCTAGGGTTGTTCACTGGGATGGTAATTACTACTCAAAAAGTGTTATTTCATAGCTTGTAATTAACTCTTTTAAACACTTTTGAGTAGTAGTTATCACCTTTTAACCTAATTAACATATTAAGGACCCTTGCAATCAATTCTAATCAAATTGTGTTAAGTTTTGGTGTTTTGATAGCTTTTTGATCACCAAAGCAATCCGTGATTGAGGAGAGTTCTTTGGAATCCATGGCAAAGCAATGGAAAGCTCAGAAACATGAAGAACCGAAGCTTTGAAGTCCTTTGCCATAAGCAAATCCGGAATGCAAGGAGCAAAAGATGTCCGGACACACCATCGGAGGGCGGCGGAACGTGGGCTGTGGCAGGCTATCGGAATGACGTAGCAAGGCTTGCTCACTTTAGTCAATGATCCGGACAACATATCCGGATAGGATATGTTATCGTCCGGGTGTGATGTTCACAAGTGCCGTGTGCTTCTCCCTGAGGGAGTCCGGATAAGGGAGATCTCGGGAGCTTGTTCTTGGAGACAACCTTTTGTAATAGTAAGAAATATATTTTATAGAGCACTTCCTCTGTTTTTCCTTCATATTTTTGTTTTCTCGTTCTTTTTATTTCTAGCCAACCAAACTCTAAGGATTTTTCCTCAAAGGATGAGTGGCTAGGCTCTTCGTCTCTTGGAGTGAAGAAAGCCGAGTAAGTTTCTTCATGCATAAATTGGAAGTTTTGTTGTTTTAGTTTTTAATGAAGAGAAAGTATGACCCATTAATGGTTTTTATCTTTTTAGTTAACTTAAAACGCCTTTAACTCACCTGGGCCAACACTTGATAAGGCAAGTGATCTCCGTTCATTGAGATGCACTAGTTTATCTCTTGAGAGCCTTTGGGAGGTGGTTTGAAGGTAGGATTTTCTAGAATAGCCAACACTTGGTAAGCTTTTGCACTCTAAGGAGACATCCATTAGTTATCTCTTGCGAGCTTTTGACGGGTAATCCAAGGTTAAAGATCACCTTGAATGGCAAATGCTAGGTGAGAAGCATGAGCCATTGCAAGGTGCATCAGTGAGAGGGATTTAGTGTTTGAACCCATTAATGGGAAGCATCTGTACCGCACCGGTTAGAGAATTAACTATATGTTAATTCTCTAATGCGAGGAAAAGAAACAAGTGACCGGAACTCTCCTTTTTGTATGAGGAACCTGAGCCTAGTAATCTAAACTCCAAGAAACACTTTTCTTTATAAGTAAAATCAGTTACTATTTTTGGTTAGTGATTACTACTCAAAAGGTGCTATTTCATAGCTTGTAATTAACTCTTTTAAACACTTTTGAGTAGTAGTTATTGCCTTTTAACCCAATTAACATGTTAAGGACCCTTGCAATCAATTCTAATCAATATGTGTTAAGTTTTGGTGTTTTGATAGCCTTTTTGATCACCAAAGAAATCCAAGATTGAGGAGAGTTATGTGGAATCTTTGGCAAAGCAATTTGAAGCTCAGAAACGTGAAGAACTAAAGCTTGGAAGTCCTTTGCTGCCATGAGTAAATCCGGAAATGTAAGGAGAAGAAGCAAAGAGAAAGCTGTCATGAAGCATATTCTTGATGACAGTCATGTCAGCCACTTTTGGAGCACTTCCTGAAATCCAATTTATACATGCTATATGTCGTTTCGAAGCTCAGGAAGTCAACAATCCAATTCTTCAAACGGTGCACAATTCAGAGTTGAAATGAAGGAGTTACAGCCATTGCAAGCTGATCACTCCAAGCTGAAGGAAGAATTTTGCAAAGTGTTGCGAAATCACCATTTTCTTGCGAAATGATTTCGCAGCCATTTGGTACAGTGCTGTGGAATTCCTCTTGAAGTTTCCCGATATATGTGACATGTTGGAAGCCGAAAACCGCAAGCTGAAAGCCAACTTCGCAGCGCTGCGAGATTAGGCGTTTGCTGCGAAGTGATTTCGCAGCCCTTTTTGTGCCTCTGCGAAATCTCGCAGACATCATTTTCACTTGCGAAATGATCCTTAGTGCGTCCCGATATTTGCTACCGACATTGGGAGATATTTTTCATCAGATTTTTGTTATCTAAATCCCAAAATTCTCCTTGAAAGCCACCAATTATAAGATTCCTTAGCTTTTAAGTTAGTAAAAAGAGTAAATATCCATGTAATAATTAGTATTGTAATTTTTCATATAAATAACTCCCGAGAGCCTGTTCTCAGGAGGAACCCTTTTGTAAAAGTTTGAAAGCAAGTAAAATTCAGGACCTTTGTTTTGCCTTACCTTCTCACTTTGTATTATTTATTTTTTCTAAGTTATGCACTCTCTGAGGAAGTTTCCCCAGAGAATGAGTAACTAAACCTTTAGTTCCTTGGAGCTAAGGTTGCCGGGAAAGGTTCCAAGTGCAAGAATGCAAAGCTTTGTGGTTTCAGCCATGAATGAAGAGGAAGAGAAATCCTTTAGTGATTTCTATGTTTTTAGTTAACTTAAAACACCTTAAAGTCACCTGGGCCAACACTTGGTAAGGCAAGTGATCTCCAACCATGGAGATGCACTAGTTTACCCCTTGCGAGCCTCTGGGAGGTGACTTGAAGGTAGGATTTTCTAGAATTGCCAACACTTGGTAAGCTTTTGGACTCCAAGGAGACATCCATTAGTTATCTCTTGCGAGCTTTTGAAGGGAAGTCCAAGGTTAAAGATCATCTTGAATGGTAAGTGCTCGTGAGAGGCATGAACCATTGCAAGTTGCATCAGTGAGAGGGAATTAAAGCTGAAATCCAATTAAAGGATGTATCTGTACAACACCGGTTAGAGAATTGACTATATGTTGATTCTCTCACGCGAGGAAATGAACCAACTGACCTGAGCTATGTCTTTTTCATGAGGAACCTCCCCAGTGAACCTGACCCTCTAAGGAATGTTTTTCTTCCTAAGTAATTTCCATCACTTGCTTTGTAATTATTTTAAATCTAAATCTTTACCAATCAAAGTTTTTGTTTTATTTCTTGAGCTAACCTTGAAATGAAAAAGTACCAATTCACTTTGAATTGGTATCATTTGTAATTGGGAAACCCTTCCCAGTGAACGATCCTAGAGCCGCTATACTATAGTAGCTTTGTCTTTGCTACCCTAGTTCATGGTGTAATAGGTTATAAATTTTGTTGATTACTCCCTCCATCAAGGAGCACCAGCTGGACATGAATCAGCTGATACACCAATTGGGCACGAGTCAGTTAGCTTAAAACCAATCCTTTTTTAAACATCTTTATATTTTCTTTTAAAGCTAACCTTGAAATGAAAAGGCACCAATTCATCTTTGGATTAATATCAATTGTGGAGTGAAAACCCATCCTAGTGAACGACCCTAGAGCCAATATGCTATGCTAGCTAAGGCTATCCTAGTACATGGTGTAATAGGTTATAAATTTTGTTGATTACTCCCTTCTGAGGACAACAATCAAGGGACACCAGCTGGACACGTATCAAATGGCACCACTGTCAGGGACCATTGAGAGGACATGAATCAGCTGAGACACCAATTGGGAATGAATCAGATGGGTTTTCACTTCACAATTGATATTAGTTAAAGAGCTGAATTGGTGCCTTTTCATTTCAAGGTTAGCTTTAAAAGAAAACATAAAGATGCTTGAATGAAAAAGGTTTGGTTTTAAACTAACCAAAAATAGTAACTGATTTTACTTACAAAGAAAAGTGTCTCTTGGAGTTTTAGATCACTAGGCTCAGGTTCCTTATACAAAAAGGAAGTTCCGGTCACTTGTTTCTTTTCCTCGCATTAGAGAATTAACATATAGTTAATTCTCTAACCGGTGTGGTACAGAGGCTTCCCCTTAATGGGTTCAAACACTAAATCCCTCTCACTGATGCATCTTGTAATGGCTCATACCTCTCACCTAGCATTTGCCATTCAAGGTGATCCTTAACCTTGGATTACCTGTCAAAAGCTTGCAAGAGATAACTAATCGATGTCTCCTTGGAGTCCAAAAGCTTACCAAGTGTTGGTTATTCTAGAAAATCCTACCTTTAAACCACCTCCCAAAGGCTCGCAAGAGATAAACTAGTGCATCTCAATGGATGGAGATCACTTGCATTACCAAGTGTTGGCCCAGGTGATTTAAAGGCGTTTTAAGTTAACTAAAAAGATAAAAACCATTAACGGGTCCCACTTTCTCTTCATTAAAAACTAAAACAACAAAACTTCCAATTTATGCATGTGGAAACTTACCCGGATTTCTTCACTCCAAGAGACGAAGAGCCTAGCCTCTCATCCTCTGAGGAAAAATCCTCAGAGTTTGATTGGCTAGAAATAAAAAGAACAAGAAAACAAAAATATGAAGGAAAAACAGAGCAAGTGCTCTGTAAAATATATTTCGTCCTCTCGTCGGATTACATGATGATATGAGAACAAGCTCCCGAGAGATTGATTCTCTAAAGAAAATTACAACTATATATAAGAGGTTATTCACCCTTTGTTCTTGCTTAAAGACTAAGGAATCCTATGATAGGTGGGTTACAAGGAGAGTTTGGGGATTTAGACATCAAATATCTAAAGCAAAAAATCTCAAAATGTCGGTCGCACATATCGGGAAGCTTCAGGAGAACACTGCAATACTGTGCAAAATGGCTGCGAAATTTTCGCAGCAAAAGGACAACATTTTCGTAGCCAAAGGCTGATTTCGCAGTCGTGCACCATTCTGCCTTCAACTTGGAGTGATCTTCTTGCAATGGCTATAACTCCTTCATTTCAACTCTGAATCACGTACCATTTAAAGCATTGGATTATTGACTTCCTGAGCTTCGAAACGACATATAGCATGCATAAATTGGATTTTAGGAAGTGCTCCAAAAGTGGCTGAAATGACTATCATCAAGAATGCTTCATGGCAGATTTCTCTTTCCTTCCCCTCCTTGCATTCCGGATTTGCCTATGGCAAAGGACTTTAAAGCTTCAAAGCTTTGGTTCTTCATGTTTCTGAGCTTTCCATTTGCTTTGCCATGGATTCCAAAGAACTCTCCTCAATCTTGGATTGCTTTGGTGATCAAAAAGCTATCAAAACACCAAAACTTAACACAATTTGATTAGAATTGATTGCAAGGGTCCTTAACATGCCAATTGAGTTAAAAGGTAATAACTACTACTCAAAAGTGTTTAAAAGAGTTAATTACGAGCTATCAAATAGCACTTTTTGAGTAGTAATCAATTACTACTCAAAGAGTGCTCTTTTATAGCTTGATATAAGCTTTTTTAAACACTTTTGAGTATTAATTAATACCTTTTAACTCAATTGGCACGTTAAGGACCCTTGCAAATGTTTTTAATCAATTTTTGGCTAGTTTTGGTGTTTTTGGTAGCTTTTTTATCATTGAAGCAAGCCAAGAATGAGCGAGAACTTTGTGCAACCCTTGGGAATGAGCTTCCAAGCCAATCAAGAGATGCAAGGAAGAGGATTAGAGAAAGAAATCCATCATGAAGCAATTTTGCATGGTGATGAGAAATCTTCGCATGCTATGCGAAATTCAAAGGACAGTAGTTTCAAGGAAAATTTGGAGCACTTCCTAGAGTCTATTTTCTACATGCTATATATCATTTCGAAGCTCGGGAAGTCAGGAGTCTAACGCTTCAAACAGTGTGCAATTTAGAGATGAAACGAAGAAGTGATGGCCAATTGAAGGCAACTGTTCAAAGCTAAAAAGGAATTTCGCATTGACATTTCCTGATGCGAAAATTTTCACATTGACATTCCCTGATGAGAAAATTTTCACACTGACATTTCCCAATGCGAAAATTTTCGCATTGACTTTCTCCGATGCGAAAATGTAATAGTTAGATATTTTACACCAACTCTATTAGATTTTTACCTTAAGATATTTGGTGTAATTATCAATTCTCTCCTTGTAATCAGTTGAAGATCTTTTAAGATATTTAGGATATCTAATTAAGAGGTTGAAAATATCTCTCTTTATATATCCTAAGATATCTCCTTGTAATATCTATCTCTCATTTTTACTGATATCTCTCATCTCTCTGAAGAGGGGAAGACATTGGAGTGGAGATCACTTGTACATGTTTTTAGTAAGAAATATACAGAGCATTGCTCTACTTTACTTACTCGTTTTGATTGTATTTTTCATTCTAGTCAAACAACCTCTGAAGATGTTTTCTCAGAGAATGAGTGGCTAGACTTTTTGTCTCTTGGACGAAAGGGAGCTAGGTAAGGGACCCGACTACAAAAGTGGGAGTTTTCCTTGTTTCAATTTTTAATGAAGAGGAAGTTGTGACCCGTTAATGGTTTTTATATTTTTAGTTAACTTAAAACGCCTTAAAATCACTTGGGCTAACACTTGGTAAGGCAAGTGGACTTCATCCATTGAGTTACACTAGTTTATCTCTTGCGAGCCTCTGGTAGGTGGTTTAAAGGTAGGATTTTCTAGAATAGCCAACACTTGGTAAGCTTTTGGACTCTAAGGAGACATCCATTAGTTATCTCTTGCGAGCTTGTGAAGGGTAATCCAAGGTTAAGGATCACCTTGAATGGCAAATACTAGGTGAGAGGTACGAGTCATTGCAAGATGCATTAGTGAGAGGGAATTAGCGTTGAAACCATTAATGGGAAGCAACTGTAACACACCGGTTGGGAGGATAACTATAGGTTAAATCCCCAATGCGAGGAAAGATCCAGAATCTCCACTTTTGTATAAGGGGCCTGAACCTAGTGACCTGAAAATCCAAGAGACCCTTTTCTTTGTAATTAAACTCATTTACTATTTTTAGTTAGTTTAAAACCAACCTTTTCCAAATCAAAGATTATGTTTTCTTTTAAAGCTAACTTAGAAAAGAAAAAGCACCAATCCAATTCTTTAAATAATATCAAGTGTGAAATGAAAACCCATCCTAGTGAACGATCCTAGAGCCACTATGCTATGCTAGCTGAGGCTATCCTAGTACATGGTGAAATAGGTTATAAATTTTGTTGATTACTCCCCTCTGAGGACTGAATTAGAAGACACCAGCTGGGCACGAAATCAAGACCTATCTAATCGGGTGCAGTGTGATGAAAACCAGAGTGGACAACAAGGTGACCGATCATACAAGTGCAGTCTATGAAGAAAACAAGAGAGGACAACGACATGACATATCATACAGGTGTGATCTATGCTAAAAATGATATCGAATTATCATGACCAATCAGATCAAGTGTCGATTATGATGAAAACCATATAGAACAACTATGTGAGTGATTATACAGATGTGGTCTTTGCTGAAAATGAAACTGAGTTGTTTTGATCAATTGGATTATGTACATTCTGTGACAAAAACCAGACAGGACAATGATATGATCGATCATATAGGTCTGGTCTACACTGAAATCGATATTGAACTATTATGACCAATCTAATCGGGTACAGTCTGTGATGAAAACCAAATTGGACAATGACTTGACTGATTGTGCAGGTGCGATCTATGCCGAAAAAGATAGTAAACTATTGTGACTAATCAGACCAGGTGTAGTTTGTGATGAAAACCAGATAGCACAATGACATGATCTATCATATAGGTGTGATCTATGTTTTCAAGATGCTGAGTTGTCATAACCAATCAGCTTGGGTGCCAACTGTCTCGAAAACCACATAAGACAACTACGTGACTGATTGGACAATGTCCAATCTATGATTTAAACCAAACAAGACAACAACATGACTAATCCTATAGGTCTGGTCTACGCTAAAATCAAAACTGAACTGTCAGGTCATATCTGACCAGGTGTGGTATGTCATGAAAACCAGACAAGATAACGACATGATAGATCGTACAGATGTGGTCTATGCCAATAAAAATTTGAGTTGTTATGATAGATTGGATTGGGTATAATCTAAGATGAAAACCATACAAGACAACGGTGTTACCGATCGTACAAGTGTAGTATACATTTTCACAATACTGAACTATCATGATCAATCGGTTCGGGTGCCAACTATGACGAAAACCACATAGGACAACTACATGACTAATCATACAATCTACGTCGAAAAAAAAATTGACCTGTTGTGAGCGATCGAACAGTGTCCAATCTGTGACAAAATCCAAATAGGACAAGATGTGACCAATCATATAAGTTTGATTTATACTAAAATTGAAACTTAACTGTCGGGTCCTATATGACCAAGTACAATTTGTGATGAAAATCAGATAGGATAATGATGTGGCTAATCATATAGATGTGGTCTACGCCGATAACAAAATTGAGTTGTTATGATCAATTAGATCGAGTATGGTCTGTGAAGAAAATAGGATAGGACAACAATGTGACCAATTTATAGGTCTTGTTTACATCGAAACCAAAACTCAATTGTTGGGACCAAGCTAACTAGGTGTGGTATGTGATAAAAAAAATAGATAATACAATGACGTGACCGAACAAGCAAGTGTGGTCTATGCCGAAAAAGATATTGAACAGTCATGATCGATCGAATTAGGTGTTGTCTGTGATGAAAACAAGATAGGACAATGACGCGATTAATCGTACAGGTGCATGCAATCTAAGCCAAAAATGAAACAGAGTTGTCCAAACCAATCAAATCGGGTGCCATCTATGATGAAAACAAGATAGGACAATGACGTGACTGATCATATAGGTGCAGTCTACACCAAAAATGATACTGAACTATCGTGATTGATTTGATCGAGTATCAATTGTGATGAAAACCTAGGAAAATAGCGTAATTGATTGTATAGATGCGACCTATGTAAAAAATGAAACTGATCTATCTTGACTGGTCAAAACAGGTAAGGTCTTTGACTAAAACCATACAGGACAACAACTTGACCGATTATATTGGTTTAGTCTATGTTGAAATTGAAATTGAATTGTCGAGACCTATTTGACCAGGTGTAGTCTTTGAGAAAAACCAGACAGTACAATGACGCGATTGATTGTATAGGTGTGGTCTATGCTAAAAACGAAAATCAAGTTATCGTGACCAACCGATTAGGTGCGGTATGTGACAAAAACCAGATAAGACAATGACGTGACCAAATGGATTGGTGTGGTCTATGTCGAAAATGATATTGAACTATCGTGACCGATCAGATCGGGTGCCGTATGTGATAAAAATCAGATAGGACAATGACATGATCGATCATATAGGTGCAGTCTACGCTGAAAACAATATTGAACTTCCGTAATCGATTGGATCGGGTGTCAACTATGATGAAAACAAGATAGGACAACTACGTGACTGATCGTATAGATGCGGTCTATGCCTAAAATGAAACTAAGCTATTGTGACTGTTCGGATCATGAGTTGTCTATCACGAAAACCAGATAGGACAACGACATGACTGATCATACAAGTGTAGTCTACGTCGAAAATGATATCGAATTGTCATAATCGACTAGATCGTGTGCTGGCTATGACGAAAACTAGATAGGAAATTTTGTGACTTATTCTACAGATACAGTCCATGCTGAAAACGAAACTTAGCTGGTGTGACCAATCAGACCAGGTCCGGTCTGTGACGAAAACCAAATAACACAACGTGACCGATCGTAGAAATTTGGTCTACATCGAAATCGAAATTGAACTATCAGGATCTGTATGACTAGGTGCAATCTGGGATGAAAACCAGATGGGACAACAATGTGACCCATCGTACAGGTGCAGTCTATAGTGGAAATGATATTGAATTGTCATGACCAATCGGACCAAGTGTTGATTGTGATCGAAATCAAACAAGACAACAACGTGGGTGATAATATAAAATCGGTCTATGCTATAGACGAAATTGAGTTGTTGTGACCGATTGGACTAGGTCTGGTCTATGATGAAAACTAAACAGAACAATGACGTGACTGATCTCATAAATCTGATCTTTGTTGAAATTGAAACATAATTATCAAGACTTATCTAACTCAGTGTGGTCTATGATTAAAACTAAACAGGACTACGAATTGATTGATCATGCAAGTGTGTTCTATGGCGAAAAACGATATTGAACTATCATGATCGATCGGACCAAGTGTCGATAATGACAGAAACCAGATAGGACAGCTACGTTAATGATCGTTTAGATTTGGTCTTTTTCGAAAATGAAACTGAGTTTTCGTGACCGATCAGAGTTACTACAGTCTATGACGAAAACCAAATAGGACAACGATGTGATCGATTGTTAAGATATGGTCAACGTCGATAATGAAACTAAGCTACCATGTTTGATCGGACTAGGTGCAGTCTGTGACGAAACTAGATAGGACAACGATATTACCATTCTATAGGTCTTATATATGTCGAAATCAAAATCGAACTATTGGGACCTATCTAGTCGGGTGTGGTCTATGATGAAAGTAGACAAGACAATGACGTGACCAATCTATAGGTTTGGCCTACGTCAAAATTGATTTTGAACTATCTGGACCTATCTAACCAGGTGTGATTAGTGATGAAAACTAGACAGGACAATGACGTGACCGATCGTGCTAGTGTTGTCTACAACAATAACGATACTAAACTATTGTGACCAATCAAATCAAGTGCTGATAGTGACGAAAATAAGATAGGACAACTATTTGACTGATCATACATATTCGATCTTCATTGAAAATGAAACTAAGTTGTTGTGATCGATCAGACTGAGTATGATTTGTAATGAAAATAAGATAGGACAACTATGTGACCGATCGTATAGGTTTGGCTTAGGTTGAAACTGAAACTAAACCATTGGGACCTATTTGATAGGGTGCCACATATGATGAACACTAGATAGGGAAATGACGTAACTGATTGTATAGGTGCAGTCTACATCGAAAACAAAACTGAGATGTCATGATTGATTAAACCGGGCGTGAAATGTGATGAAAACTAGATCAGAAATTACATAATCGATCATACAAATGTTGTCTATGCCAAAAATGATTCTGAGTTGCATAATAGATCAGACCAAGTGCAATGTGTGACAAAAAGAAGGCAAGACAATGACATGATTGATTGTAATGGTGCGATCTACTCCAAAAATGAAACTGGGTTATTGAGGCTGATCAGATTGGCTACAGTCTAAGATGAAAAACCAGGCAGGACAATGACGTGACCTATCGTAAAGTTGTCGTGTACTCCAAAGACCAAACTAAGCTACCATATCTGATCGGACCGGGTGGGGTCTGTGACAAAAACTAGACAGAACAATGGTATGACCAATCTATAGGTTTGGGCTACGAAGAAACCGAAATTGAACTGTCGGAACCTATCTGATCAAGTGCGGTTTGTGATGAAAAACAAATAGAACGACATAATTGATCGTGTAGGTGCAATATACTTCGAAAAAAAATTGAGTTATTGTGACTAATCAGACTGTGCCATTTATGAAAAAACCATAGAAGACAACAATTTGACCGATCATATATGTGAGGTCTACAACGAAAACGATACTGAGCTGTCTTGATCGACCGGATCAAGTACTGATAGTCACGAAAACCAGATAGGACAACTATGTGACTGGTCGTACAGATACGGTCTTCCTTGAAAATGAAATTGAGTTATTATAGCCGATCATATCAAGTATGATCTATGATGAAAACCAGATAGGACAATGACATGATCGATCATATAGGTTTGGTCTATGCCGAAACCGAAAATGAACTATCGAAACCTATCTAATCAAGTGCAATATGTGATGAAAACCAGACAAGATAACAACATGATCGATCATGTAGATACAGTCTATGCTGAAAAGGATACTGAACTTTCATGACATGTCGGATTAGGTGCTGACTATGATGAAAAGTAGACAGAACAACGACAGGAATAATTGTATAGGTCTAATCTACATCAAAACCAAAACTGAACTTTTGGGACCTATTTGACCAGATGCAGTCTGTCAAAAAAACCAGACAAGACAACGACGTGACCGATCATATAGGTGCAATATACATTGAAAACAAAATTGACCAATCGTGACATACTGATCGGGTGTGGTTTGTAACAAAAATGAAATAGGACAATGACATGACTGAATGGACAAGTGCAATCTACACTGAAAATGATATTGAACTATTGTGATCGATTGGATCAAGTGTCATTTGTGATGAAAACCAGATAGAACAATTACATGATCAATCGCACAGGTGCAGTCTATGCTGAAAATAATACTAAACTTTCATGACCGATCAAATCAGGTGTCGACAATCACAAAAACTAGACAAGAACACTACATGAGTGATCGGACGGGTGCAGTCTACGTAGAAAATGAAACTGAGCTATCATGATCGATCAAATCAGGTGCAATATGTGATAAAAACCAGACAAGACAACGACGTGACCAATCATAATGGTGAGGTCTACACCAAAAACAAAATAGAATTGTCATGACTGATCAAACCAACTACGGATTGTGAAGAAAATAAGACAGGACAATGACGTGTCCAATTGTAAAGATGTCATCTACATTGAAAACGAAACTGAGCTACCATGTCTGATTGGATTGAGTAGGGCTTCTATTTAAAACAAATTGGACAACAGCATGACCAATCTATAGGTTTGGTCTACAATCAAATCGAAATTGAACTGTTGGAACCTATCTGATCGGGTGCAGTCTATGATGAAAAACAGACAGGATAATAATGTGACCAATTGTACAAGTGTGATCTACGTCAAAAACAAAATTAAGTTATCGTGACTGATCGGACCATGTGCCATTTATGATAAAAACCAGACAGAACAACGACTTGATTGATCATACATGTGTGATCTAAGGCGAAAAGGATGTCGAACTATCTTGACTAATCAAATCGAGTGCCATTTGTGACGAAAACTAGATAGGACAACTACATGACTAATCATACATATAAGGCCTTCATTGAAATCAAAACTGAGCTACCATAACCAATCAAACTGAGTACGGTCTGTGATGAAAACCAGACAAAACAACGATATGATCGATCGTATAGATCTGGTCTAAGTCAAAACCGAAACTAAATTGTCGGAACCTATCTGACGAGGTGTGGTATGTGATGAAAACCAGATAAGACAACAATGTGACAAATCATACAAGTGCGGTTTATGCTAAAAACGATATTGAACTTTCATGACATGTTGGATCGGGTACCGACAATGATAAAAAACAAACAGGACAACAACGAGATTGATTGTATAAGTCTAGTCTACGCCAAAATCAAAACTGAACTTTTGTGACCTATCTGACCAGGCATGGTTTATGATGTAAACCAGACAGGACAACAATGTGACTGATCGTATAAGTGTAGTCTACACAAAAAAAATGAAATTGAGAGGTTGTGACCAATCGATCAGGTGTGGTATGTGACAAAAATCTGATAGGACAATGACGTGACAGAATAGATAAGTGCGGTCTACCCTGAAAATGATATTGAATTGTCATGACTGATCGAATTAGGTGCCATCTATAATGAAAACCAGATAGGACAATGATGTGATCGATCATATAGGTGTAGTCTATGTTGAAAACCATATTGAACTTTTGTGACCGATCGAATTGGGTGTTGATAGTTAAGAAAACTAGACAGGACAACTACACAACTGATTGTACATGTGTGGTCTATGCAGAAAACAAAATTGAGTTGTCATGATCGATTGGACCAGGTGTAGTATGTGATGAAAACTAGACAGGACTATGACATGACCCATCGTAATGATGGGGTCTATACTTAAAACGAAATGGAGTTGTTGTCATCGATCAACTACAATCTATGATAAAAACCAAATTGGACAATGACGTGACCGATCGTACAAATGCAGTCTATGCCTAAAACAAAACTAAGCTATTATCTCTTATCAGACTGGGTGCAATCTGTGATGAAAACTAGATATGACAACGACATGACCAATATATTGGTTATGTCCACGTTGAAAATGAAGCTAAATTGTCGGGACTTACCTAACCGAGTGTGGTCTGTGATGAAAACCATATAGGAGAATGACGTGACCTATAGTACAGGTGTGGTCTACGCCGAAAATGAAATTGAGTTATTTTGATCAATCGGACTAAGTGTCATTTGTGACGAAAACCAAACAGGACAACGACATGATTGATAATACATGTGCAGTTTACGATGAAAACGATACTGAACTGTCTTAACTGACCAAATCAGTGAAAATAGTGACAGAAACCAAATATGACAACTATGTGATTGATCATACAACATGTCTTTGCCAAAAATGAAATTGAGTTGTCATGATCAATTGGACCGGGTGCGGTATGTGATGAAAACCAAATAAGATAACAACATGATCGATCGTAATGGTGCAGTCTACGCTAAAAACGAAATTGAGTTGTCATCACCGATTAGCATTACAGTCTGTGACGAAAACCAAATAGGATAATCATATAGATGCATTCTATGCTGAAAATGAAACTAAGCTACTGTCTATGATTGGAACGGGTGTAATATGTGATAAAAACTAGATATGACAACAACATGATCGATCATAATAGTGGGGTGTACGTCGAAAATGAAATTGAGTTTTCCTCACCGATCAAATCGACTATAGTCTATGACGAAAATGAAATAGGAAAATGATGTGACTGATCGTACAGATGTGGTCTACGCCAAAAATGAAACTTAGCTACCATCTCTAATTGGACCGGGTGCGGCTAGTGATGAAAACTAGATAATACAATGAGGTGACCAATCTATAAGTTTGGTCAACATCGAAACCGAAGCTAAACTATTGGGACCTACCTGATAGGGTGTGGTCTATTATGAAAACTAGACAGGAGAATAACGTGACCGATCGTATAAGTGTAGTCCACATAAAAAATGAAATTAAGTTGTCATGATTGATCAGACTGAGTGTCATCTATGACAAAAACCAGACAAGACAACGATGTGACCGACCATATATGTACGGTCTACGATGAAAATGATATTGACTTGTCTTGACTGATTGAATCGGACGATGATAGTGATGGAAACCAAATAGGAAAACTATATGATTGAACATACAAATGTGATCTTCATCGAAAATGAATTTGTGATTTCATGATCGATTGGACCGAGTGCGGCATGTAACAGAAACCATATAGGACACGATAGGACCGATCATAATGGTGTGGTCTATGCCAAAAATGAAATTGAGTTATTGTCACTGATCAGACCCACTATAGTCTATGCTGAAAACAAAACTAAGTTATCGTCTTTGATCGGACCGGGTGTGGTTTATGACAAAAACCAGATAGGACAACGATGTGACTAATCGGATTGGGTACGGTCTGTGATGAAAACCAAATAGGACAATGACGTGATTGATCGTATAGTTATAGTCTATGTCAAAACCGAAATTGAACTACTGGGATATATCTGACCAGGTGTGGTATGAGATGAATACCAGACCAGACAACGACATGATCAATCATATAAGTGCAGTCTATGTTGAAAATAAAACTGAGTTGTAATGATCGATCAAATCGGGTGCAGTATGTGACGAAAACCAAATAAGACAATGACATGATCGATGATAATGGTGCAATCTATGTCAAAAATGAAATTGAGTTGTTATGATCGATCAGACCAATTGTAGTCTATGATGAAAACTAGATAGGACAACGATGTCACCAATCTATAGGTGTGGTCTACGTCAAAGCCAAAACTAAATTGTTGGGACCTATTTAACCGAGTACGGTCTATGATGAAAACTAGGTAGGACAATGACGTGATCGATCATACAGGTGCAGTCTACATCGAATATGATACTGAACTTTCATGACTGCCAGGATCGGGTGTTGAATGTGATGAAAAGTAGACAAGACAACAATGTGATCGATCTTATAGGTCTAGTCTACGTCGAAACTAAAACTGAACTTTCGGGACCTATCTGATTGAGTGTGGTCTATGAGAAAAACCATATAGAACAATAACATGACCGATCTTACAGTTGTGGTTTACACCAAAAATGATACTGAACTTTTGTGACCGTCAGACCGAGTGCAATATGTGACGAAAACTAGAGAGGACAACAATATGACCGATCGTATAAGTGGAGTCTATGCTAAAAAAACGATAATGAACTATCGTGACCGATCAATTGGGTGTCGAATTTGACGAAAACCAGATAGAACAACTACGTGATTAATCATATAAATGTGGTCTATGTCAAAAGCAAACTGAGATGACATGAGCAATTGGACAAGGTATAGTTTGTTATGAAAATGAGATAAGATAACGATGTAAGTGATCGTATAGGTCTGGTCTGTGGCAAAACCAAAACTAAACTACATGACCTATCAGACTAGTTGCGGTTTGTGACAAAAACCAGATAAGACAATGACGTGACTGATTGTACAGGCGCTTTCTACACCAAAAATGATACTAAACTGTCATGATCGATTGTACAAATGTGGTCTATGTCGAAAACGAAACGGATCTCTCATGATCAATTGAATCAGGTATGATCTATGACAAAAACCAAATAGGACAACGATGTGACCTACGTATAGGTCTATTCTACGTCAAACCCGAAAATGAATTATCAAGACCCTAGATAGAACAATGGCGTGACCGATCGTACAGGTGCATTCTACGTTGAAAATGATATTAAACTGTCATGACCGATCGAACCTGGTGAAGTTTATGATGAAAACCATATAGGACAACGATGTGACTGATCAGATCAAGTGTTGACTATGATGAAAACCAGATAAGACAACTATGTGACTAATCATACAGATGTGGTCTACGTAAAAAATGAAACTGAATTGTTGTGATTGATCAGACTAGGTACGACCTTTGATGAAAATTAGACAGAACAATGACATGACCGATTGTATAGATTTGATCTACGTCAAAATTGAAATTGAAATGTCAGAACCTATTTGACTAGGTGCAGTCTATGATGAAAACCAAACAAGACAACGACTTGACCGATCGTGCAAGTGCATTTTATGCTAAAAATGATACTGAACTATCGTGGCCGATTGGATCAGGTGCCGACTATGATGAAAACTAGATAGAAGAACTACGTGATTGATCATATAGACACGACCTATGTAGAAAACGAAACTGAGCTACCATGACCAATCAGACCGCGTCTGATCTATGACAAAAACCAGATAGGACAATAACATGACCGATCATATTAGTCTAGTCAACACCGAAATTGAATTGCTATGACCTATTTGACTGTGTACGGTCTGTGGTGAAAATCAAATAGGAAAATGATGTGATAAATCATACAAATGTGGTCTTTACCGAAATTGAAACTGAGCTATCATGACCAATCAGACTGGATATGGTTTGTGATGAAAACCAGACTAAACATCAATGTGATCAATCGTGTAGGTTGTTTTTACGTCAAAATCGAAATTGAACTATTGGGACCTATCTGACCGAGTGCGATTTATGATGAAAACTAGATGGGACAACAATGTGATCAATCATACAGGTGCATTCTATACCAAAAATGATATTAAATTATTGCGATCGATCGGACCTAATGTAGTCTTTAATGAAACCCAGACAGGACAATGAAGTGACTACTCGTACAGGTGCAATATACACTGAAAACAATATTGAATTATCGTGACCAATGGGATTGGGTGCCAACTATGATGAAAACCAAATAGGACAACAATGTGATTGATCATACAGATGCGATCTATATCGAAAACGAAACTAAGCTCTCGTGACCAATTGAATCGGGTATGGTCTATGACGAAAACCAGATTAGACAATGACGTGGTTGATCATATAGGTTTGTTCTATGCCAAAACTAAAACTGAACTGTGGGGACCTATCTGATCAGATGTGATCTATGATGAAAACCAGATTGGACAACAGTGTGACCAATCATACAGATATGTTCTACGTTGAAAACGATGTTGAACTATTATGATTGATCAGAACTAGTGAAGTCTATGACGAAAACTAGACAGGACAATGATGTAACTGATCGTATTGTAGTGGTCTATGTTGAAAATGATACTAAACTTCGTGATCGATGGGATTGGGTGTTGACTATGATGAAAACCAGATAGGACAACAATGTGACTAATCGTACAAATGCGGTCTATGTCACAAATGAAACTAAGCTATTATGACAAATCGGATCGGGTTCGATCTTTGGTAAAAACTAAATAGGACAATGACGTGACTGATCGTATAGAAAACTATCAGGACCTATTTGCCTAGGTGTGGTCTTTGATGAAAACTAAACAGGAAAATGACTTAATCGATAGTGTGGGTGTGTTATATGTTGAAAACAATACTAAACTATTGTGATGGATTGGATTGGGTGTTGACTATGATGTAAACCAGATAGGAGAACTACATGACTGATCATTTGGATGTAGTCTACACCGAAAACGAAACTAAGCTATCATGACTGATCAAATCGAGTACAATTTGTGAAAAAAACCAAACAGAACAATGATGTGACCAATCATACAAGTGCGTTCTACGCTGAAAACAATAGTGAACTGTGATGATTGATTTGACTTAGTGCAGTCTATAACAAAAACCAGATAGGACAATGATGTGATCGATCGTATAAGTGCGGTGTACGCTGAAAACAATTTTGAACTATTGTGACTGATTGGACCGAGTGTAGACTGTGACAAAAATTGGATATGACAATGACGTGACTGATCGTACAAATGTGGTCTATGCTGAAAATGAAATCGAGTTGTCGTGATCGATCGAACCAAGTTCGATCTTTTCTGAAAATGAGAGAACAATAATGTGACTGATCGCATAGATTTGGTCTACGTTGAAGTCGAAACTAAACTAGCAGGACCTATTTGATCGAGTGTGGTCTATGATGAAAACCAGACAAGAAAATGGCTTGATCGATCGTCCAGGTGCATCTACGATGAAAACGATATTGAACTATCATGACCGATCAGATCGGGGTGCCAATTATGATGAAAACTAGATAGAAGAACTACATGATTGATCGTACAGATGCGATCTACGCCAAAAACGAAATTGAGCTACTGTGAACGATTGAACCATGTCCAGTCTATGATGAAAACCAAACAAGACAATGACATGACCGATCGTATTTGATTACTACCAAAATGTGCTATTTTATAGACCTAATTATAATGGTTTTAAGCACCTTTGTGTAGTAATCATATTCATTTAACCCAATTAATTCATTAAGGTCCTTAGTAATTGGTTTTAACCATTTTGAGGCAAGTTTACATGTTTTTATCAGCTTATGAATCAATTCAAGCATGCCAAATGATGGAGGAGCTACTTGGACAAGTTATGGCAAAGCTTTTGGAAGCTCAAATTCATGAAGAACCAAGCTTTGGAGCTCCATAGCCCTTTGCCAAAGTCGTTCAAAGTATGCAAGGAAAGAACAATGGAGAAGAGGAAAACAGAGTGAAGAAAATAGAGGACAGCAGCTACAGTCTTATTTCGCACTTTTGGCGCACTTCCCGAAGTCCATTTTCTACATGCTATATACCATTTCAAAGCTCAGGAAGTCAAGAATCCAACGCTTCAAACCGTGTACGATTTGGAGCTGAAATGAGGAAGATATGGCCTTCGGAAGACAACTGCTCCAGGCTGGTGCGAAAATTTCGCACAACACCTTCCAAATTCGCACACCCCCTTGCGTGGTGCAAATTTTCCCCTGTTTCTGCCGACTCCACACGAGATCTTTTCTTTTGGATATTTTTGTATAAATTTCCATTCTTCTCCTTGTAATCCACCAATCATAAGATTTATTGGCTAGGAAGGTTGGAAAAACTTCTCTATTTATATCCCCTTGCATCCGTTGTAACAAATATTGATAGATAGATATAGAAATATATAAAGTTCTTTTTTTCTCTCTTCTCCGGTTCTTCCCCATATCTATTTTCTTAGTAGCCAAACATCCTTGGTAGATGAAATCCCCAAGGATGAGAGGCTAAAACCTTTTAAGTTTCTCAAAGTATGGATGTTATGTGATGGCTTGGATGCAATCCCATGGAAATTTCTCACACCCGGAAGGTAAGGTAGTCGTTTTTCATTAATGGTTCATTAATGCAAAGTTTGGTTTTTATTTCCTTTTGACAACTTCCAACGGCCAATACTTGATAAGCTTTTGGATTTCTATCCATTAGTTATCTCCTACGAGCTATTGGAAGGTGAGGTTTTCAATTCCAAGTTTTGCATTAATCCGTTAGAACCAATTTCAATGGCCATTGAAAGGTGAGTTTATCACCTGGAATGACTTTGAGTTGCCAATATTTGGTAAGCTTTTGGCTTTAGACCATTAGTTATCTCTTACGAGCCATTCAAAGGAAGTCTAAGGTGAATAACCATTGATGAAATTCACTACCATCTGTTTTGCCATTTTAAAGGATTAAAACTTGATTTGCTAAATCCATACCGGTTCGGGAAGCTAGCATCACCATAGTTGCAACCCCAACGCGAGGAGTCTATCCTGAGATTTCCAATTTGCATAAGAGCCAGAGCATAGCTATCCTATCTTTGAGAAACTTGTTTTTACACCCTTTCATTTTAGTCTTTAATGTTAGCTTAGATTAGTTTAAATCTTTCTAAAACATTTACATCTTCTTTTAAAGCTAACATCCATAAGAAAATCACCTATTTTCCTAATTTGAATATCACTTGTGTTTGCGAAAACCCTTCCCAGTGAACGATCCTAGAACCACTATGCTATAGTAGCTTGGCTACTTTAGTAATAGTATTCAAGGTATAAATTTTGTTGATACGCCTTTAAAGCTAAGCTACCATGAGTCGAATCAGTATTGGTCTTGTCTACACCGGAATCAAAACTAAACTATTGTGAGCTATCTAACCGTCTATGGTCTGTGATGAAAACCAAATAGAAAAATGATGTGATCGATCGTACAAATGTGGTATATGCCAATAATGAAAACTAAGTTATCGTAACCAATCGGACCGTGTATGGTCTATGATGAAAACCATACAGGACATCAACGTGATTGATCGTATAGGTTGTTTCTACACCGAAATCAAAACTGAATTGTCGGGACCTATTTCACCGGGTATGGTCTATGATAAAAACTAGATAGGACAATGACATGACTGATTGTATAGGTGCGTTCTACGTCGGAAACGATACTAAACTGTCATGATCGATCCGACCTAGTGTAGTCTTTGACAAAATCTAAACAGGATAACAAAGTGATCGCTTGTACAGGTGCAGTCTACGTCGAAAATGATATTGAACTATTGTGACCGATCGGAATGGGTGTCGACTATGATGAAAACCAGATAGGACAATGACGTGACTGATCATACAAATGCAGTCTATGCCGAAAATGAAACTAAGCTCTCATGACCAATCGGATTGGGTATAGTCTGTGACAAAAACCAAACAGGACAATGATGTGACCGATCGTATAAGTCGGGTTTACATTAAAAAAAATGATATTGAATTATTGTGACTAATCGAACCGGGTGCATCCTATGATGAAAACTAGATAGACGATGTGATTGATTGTATAGGTGTGATCCACATAAAAAAAAAATAAAATAAAAAAGTTGTTGTGAACGATTGGGCCAAGTGTCGTGTGTGTCAAAAACCTGACAAGATAATGACATGATCAATCATATAGGTGCGGTCTACGCCGAAAATGATACTAAAATGTCATGACAAATCAAATTGGGTGTCGAGTTTGACAAAACCTAGATAAGGCAACTATGTGACGGATTATACAGATGCAGTCTACATCGAAAACGATACTAAACTTTTATGACCGATCGAATTAAGTGTTGACTCTGAAGAAAACCTAATAGGACAACTACGTGACTGATCATATAGATGTGGTCTATGCCGAAAATGAAACAAAGTTGTCGTGATTGATTAACCAGATATGGTCTAGGCCAAAATTGAAATTGAACTATCGGGACCTATTTAATCGGGTGCGATCAGTGATGAAAACCAAATAGGACAATGACGTGACTGATCGAACAGATGTGGTCTACGCTAAAAACAATTTTGAAATGTGGTGATTGATTGAACCTGGTGCAGTTTGTGAGAAAAACAAACATTACAACGACACATTCAATCATACAGGTGCAGTTTACGTCGAAAACAATACTGACGATGTGACTGATCGTACAGGGCGGTCTACATTTTAATTTACTGAACTGTTGTGACCAATCAGATCAGGAGTTGATTTTGACAAGAACCAAATAGCACAACTATGTACTGATCGTATAGATATAGTCTATGTCGAAATTGAAACTAAGTTGTCATGATTGATCAAATCGGGTCCAATGTGTAACGAAAACTAGACAGGACAACAACATGATCAATCGTATAGGTTTGGTCTACAACAAAATTGAAACTCAACTGTCAAGAACTATCTAACTAAGTGTCATCTGTGACAAAAACCAGATAGAACAATGACATGACCGATCGTATAGGTCTGGTTTATGCTAATATTGAAACTAAACTATTGGGACCTATCTGACTAGGTGTGGTCTTTAATGAAAACTATATATGACAACAATGTGACCAATAGTACAAGTGCGGTCTACATAAAAAACAAAACTAAGTTGTCATGATCAATCCAACTAGATGTAGTATGTGACGATAACCAGACATAATAATATTGAACTATCATGACCGATTGGATCGGGTACAGTCTATGACAAAAATAAGATAGAACAACTACATGACTAATCGTACAGATGCAGCCTATGTCGAAAAATGAAACTCAGCTGCAGTGACCGATCAGACCCGACCTGGTTTGTGATGAATACTAGACAGGACAATGACATGACCGATCGTATAAATTTTATCTACGTTGAAATCAAAACTGAATTGTTAATACCTATCTAATCGGGTGTGGTTTCTGATGAAAGCCAAATAGGACAATGATGTGACCCATCGTACAAGTGCAATCTATGGTAAAAATGAAATTGAGTTGTTGTGATCGATATGATTGGGTTCCATCTGTTACAAAAACCAGACATGACAACGACATGACTAATTGTACAAGTGCAATCTAAGTTGAAAATGATACTGAATTATCGTGACTAATCAGATCGAGTGCCGATTGTGACAAAAACCAGATAGAACAACTACGTGACTGATTGTACAAATGCGGTCTACGCTGAAAACTAAATTGAACTATCATGACCGATTGTACAGGTGCGGTCTATGCTGAAAACGATATTGAATAGTCGTGACTGATCATATCAAGTGCTGACTGTGATGAAAACTATATAGGACAACTACTTAATTGATTGCATAGATGCGGCCTACACCAAAAACAAATATGAAATGCCATGACTGATTGGATGGGGTCAAGTCTACCTAGTCAGATCAGTCACGATAACTCAGTTTTGTTTTCGACGTATACCACACCCATATGATCAATCATGTTGTTTTGTCTGGTTTTCGTCACGTATGACACTTGGTCCAATTGCTCTCAGTCTCACTTTCAGCGTAGTTCGCATCTGTACAATCGTTCACGTCCTTGTCCTATCTAGTTTTCATCACAAACTGCATCCAGTCCGATTGATCAAGACAACTCAATTTCATTTTTGGCATAGACCACACCTATATGACGACCACATTGCTCTCTTGTTTGGTTTTGATGATAGATTGCACCTAGTCAAATAAGTTTTGATAATTAAGTTTCGGTTTCAGTATAGACCAAACCTATACAATCAGACACATTGTTGTCCTATCTGGTTTTCCTCCTAGACCAGACTTGGTCTAGTCGATCATGACAACTCAGTTTTATTTTAAGTGTCGACCACATCTATACGATTAGTCACGTAGTTGTCCTATTTGGTTTTCATCATAGATCATACCTAGTCCAATCTGTCAAGCAACTCAATCTCATTTTTGGCGTAGACAACGCTTGTACGATAAGTCATGTAGTTGTCCTATCTGGCTTTGTCACAGTTGGCACTCGATTTGATCAATCATGATAGTTCAATATTGTTTTCTGCGTAGACTACACTTGGATGATCGGTCACGTCATTGTTTTATATGCTTTTCATCATAAATGGCACTCGGTCCTATTAGCCATGATAACTTAGTTTCCTTTCTACATAGACCACACCCAGTCGAATAGGTTCCGATAGTTGAGTTTCGGTTTCGACGTAGACATGACCTATACAATTGGTCATGTCGTTGTCTTGTCTGGTTTTTGTCACAAACTAAACCTGATTCGTTTGGTCATGGAAGCTCTATTTTGTTTTCAACGTCAACCGCAGTTGTACGATCAGTCACGTAGTAGTCTTATCTAATTTTCATCATAGTTAGCACCCAATTCGATCGATCACGATAGTTTAATATCATTTTTGGCATAGACCGCATCTATACTATCAATCACGTAGTTTTTCTATTTTTTTCATCATAATCGACACTCGATCTGATTAGTAACGATAGTTCAATCTCTTTTTTTGCATAGACCGCACCTATAACATCTGTCACGTATTGTCCTATCTAGTTTTTGTCATAGTCGCCACTCGATTCTATCGGTCACAACAATTCAGTGTCATTTTTAGCGTAGACTACACCTATATGATCGATCATGTCATTGTCCTCTTTGGCATTCATCACAGACTACACCTAGTTTGATCGGTCATGACATTTTAATATCATTTTCAACGTAGAACACACCTATGCGATCGGTCACATTGTTGTCCTGTCTTTTTTTTTCATCACAAACCACATGCGGTTAGATATGTCTTAACAATTTAGTTTCAATTTTGGCATAGACAAAACCTATATGCTCGATCATGTCATTTCCCTATTTGGTGTTTTTCACAGATCGGACTTGGTTCGATCGGTCACGACAACTCAATTTCAATTTCAGCATAAACCGTATTTGCACAATCAGTCATGTAGTTGTCCTATTTGGTTTTTATCACAGTAGGTACTCGATCTGATCTGTCATGAATGTTCAGCATCATTTTCGGCATAGACTGCACCTGTATGATCGATCACATCGTTTTCTTTTCTTGTTTTTGTCACAGACGTCACCCAATTCGATCAGTCATGATAGTTTAATATCATTTTCGGCATAAACCGCACCTGTCTGTTTGATCATGTCATTGCCTTATCTTGTTTTTGTCACACACCACACTTAGTTAACTAGTCACGAAAGCCCAATTTCGTTTTTGACATAGACCACACCTATACTATCGATCACGTTATTGTCCTGTTTGGTTTTCCTCATAGACCACACCCAATCAAATAGGTCCCGATAGTTTTGCTTTGGTTTTGACTTAGACCAGACCTATACAATCGATAATGTCATTGTCCTGTCTGGTTTTCCTCATAGACCGTACCTAGTCATATAGGTCATGATAGTTTAATTTCAATTTTAACGTAGACCACATCTATGCGACTAGTCACGTAGCTTTCATATTTGGTTTTCATCATAGTTGACACTCGATCTAATCAGTCACGACAGTTTAGTATTGTTTTCGGCATAGATTGCACCTATACGACCAGTCACGTCATTATCCTATCTGGGTTTTATCATAGACTGCACCCGGTTAGGTCGATTACAACACTTCAATATTATTTATAGCGTAGACCGCACTTATACGATCGGTGACATCGTTGTCTTGTTTGGTTTTGATTATAAACTGCACTTGGTCAGACAGGTCTCGACAGTTCAGTTTCGATTTCGATGTAGACTAGACCTATACGATATGCCATGTCATTGTCTTGTTTGGTTTTTGTCATAGACTACACCTAGTCCGGTCAATCACGACACTTCAGTATCAATTACAACATAGACCGCACCTATAAGATCGATCACATCATTGTCCATAAGAAAATAAAGGCTAATCTTAAAAGGGAAAACACCCAAGAGGGAGGGGGGTCAATTGGGTTTCTAAAAGAAAAATTCAAACACAATAAATTCAAGCAAAATAAGGACAAATATAAAAAGATAAGGTTAGAGATAGCAAAGTCATATTTTATAATGGTTTGGCACCCTTTGCCTATATCCACTCTTCTCAAGCTCCTAACTAAGTGAGGGTTCCTTTATACTTGAAGCTTCAACCAAGCATCTGACACCTCTACACTTGAATTCTGGCTCAAAAGGGCTCTTACACAATCTCTTCAAGTCTCTACTCACTTGAAGCTTCTAACACTCAAATAAAAAATTTAAATCTCTTAACCTAGCTCAACAAGGGCTCAAATACAACTCAAATGCTAGGATGAATAACATGGGTGCACTAAGGAATATGCAAGTGGAGGTTTAATGCACTAAATAAAGAATGAGAGCTTTTGAGGTAAGAACAAGTAGGTAAACAAACAAATACAAGTGTTTTTATGCTCATAAATGAAGTGAAGCTCTCAATTTATAGGTTTCTAACCTCAAAAGCCAAAATGCCAAAAAGCAGGGTTAACTAGTTGATTAGTCGTTGGGCAATAAATGCATGGCAGGTGATCATTAAGCCTCGATCGAGACACGACCGGATCGGACCTCGATCGGGAAGGCATAGCCATCGACCATGAATGAAAGACTACTGGAAGATAGAGAAGATTTTTGCATCTCTTGACCGGACCTCAACCGAGAAGGTATAACCAGTTGACCGGTACCCTAGCTAATTAAGCCAATTGACTAGTGTCTCGACTGGTTCACCATTTTTCACCCAAAAACCTATCTTTTTATATTCTTTTCCCTTCTAACACTTAGTCAAGGTCTTTAAGTAAATTAATATGCCAATTTTGAAACGGTTTGCTTAAGGTTCATTTGATAAAACTCGGGTTTTGATGGAAATGTAACTTTAATGCATAAACCAAGTTTTTAAAGATGAATGAAAATATATCAAAATCCTAAGTGCACCCATGCATTCATATTACATATGTTTCTTATGATTAATGGGTCTTCTAATTGTCTTGATCTTGCATCCATTGGGTCATTTGATAAATTTTCAAAATAACATCAAAAATTCTTTTTAATTCGAAACAATTAGCAACTTAACCATGGTTTGTTACCATCAAAATGTGATTAGGAGAACCTTGGGTTAACAATCTCCCCCTTTTTTATGATGACAAACCTTGGTTATCTAGGAGGAAAAGAATCTCCCACTCAAACCAATCATGGATCAACAATTAATATTTAAGAATTCAAAACAAGATGATTAAGACATATTAGAGAGTATTGCAATAAGGAACATCCAATGTAAGTCATCAAATATATAGGCATATTATTTATCAGTTAGTACATTATATGTCTAGCAAGCTAAAGTAACTAAAGATAAGCAATTGACGATCTAAACTAAAAAATGATGTGCATGTATGAGTCTCTTATATCTGGCCTCCTAGATCCTAAAATATCTTCCCCTTTGGCAACATAAAAAAGAAACAAGAGGGGTATCCAATTATTCATCAAGGCTGAGGAGGTGGAGGTGGAAACACGGAACATAGGTAGGCTATCATTGCCTCATGCTAGTGCTCCATGCAATCCTAAATGTGATCAATCCTCTGCTAGAGATACTAAAACTGATAAGTAAACCTTGTTTGATACTGGTTCATCCTATCCTCCATGGAATAAAAGCGTGTGTCACTGACCACTGATAATCTGGGCCGATAAATCCATCCAAGGAGCATGGTTAGGAGTAGAAGGTGCTTGAGGTGGTGATATCTCAATATAGGTGGGCTCAATGAGTTCTGGTCCAAAGAATGAGGGATCGGTGTATGATGGCTGAGTAGATGGTCCCTCTATGAATGTAGACTCAGTCATCATCATCTTAAAGAAAGTGGACTCAAAATGAACACCCCGGTTTATGAAGAAATCTCTGTCTACAGTGGGGGAATATCAAGCTCGGGTTCTCTCTAATGGTGGCTACTTTGAGGGTCTACTCCACCCTCCATCTGTCTAATCTCTACCTTCTCCCAAACTTCAAGGTGTACATGTTCCTATCGTTGTCCTTGTGGCTATCCTCTCTTTGCTTTTTTTTATCCATGAACCATCTGGAGCCTTCTTAAATTTCATATGCCCCATAGACTGATCATCATATGTGTCATATGTACTAGGGGCCTTGAAGTCTGTCTCTCTACTAAGGTCAATGTTGGCATCCTTAAACACTTTGGAAAGGAAGCAACCATAGGGGAGTACATGAGTTGTGCTCTTGCAACAGCAATCATGTGAATCATCATCAGATATCCTAAATGGATCCGTCTCTTAGTCATAATGGAATCTATAAGGAATGTCTTGTAATAGGAGGCCTTATCTCGATGTCCACCCCATGCTAGGAAAATGAAGCACAACATATGATGTAGCACTCTACTGATGACCATTAAGTTGTGTGTTGAGGGTTTGCCCATCCCGTGGGCATCTGGAAGTCCAAAAATCCTTTGAATAACCTCTTTAGGCTCAAATCATGGTATAGTGTGGACTCATATACTCTGAGTATAATGCTCTCCAGGTCTGGGCAAATCTCAAATCCTCTAACAATGGATGTGATCAGGTCACCCATGCCGTAAGTCGCCCTTGAGTAGAATGCTCATACCAGTGTTGGAAAAACTAGCTCAAAAATTGTAATAGCCAACAACTAGCCCATCTTAGTGAACAATCCCTCAAATCCAAAGTGTTGAAGTTGAGTGAAGTTTATGTTTCTCCCTAAAACTACCCGTCTATGAGAAAAATGTTGTTTGTACCGTTGGTACTCCTCCAGGGTACTGAATAGGACAGTGTCAAAACACACCTTTTAGCATGCCACTGGCTATGAAGGCTTAGCTGGGTACTTGCCCTGTGCTTTAGAAGCTACAAGCTCTTATTTAGGAGCCATGGAAGATGGTGCTAGAGCAAGGAGAAGATGAGAAGATGGTAGTGAAGGGAAAAACTCGGATCTCTTTGTTTCCCAAGTCCAGATCAGGTTAGGAACATGCATAACTATCCTAGGCTTTTTCTAAATCCTATGCACAATAGAAAAATAACATTTTTATACTTTGAAAGGATTCAAAAAGTGCTAATGAAACTATTGATTCGTTTAATCCAGTCGGGTCTTTTAATAAAAAACATTTATAAATCCTATGACCTCATACTAGCGTAGCAAAGCTACTATAGTATAGCAGCTCTAGGGTTGAACTCTGGGATGGGTTTTCACTCTACCAGTGATAGACTCAAGATTAGAAATTGAATCTGATGATTTCCTTTGTCAAAAACTTATAGTTTAAAAGAAAATAAATTTTTTTTTTGAAATTGGTGTTTGAAACTAAACTAACATAAAACTAAGTAAAAATGGAAGAAAGAAAGTTTCCTGGAGCTTAGGGTTGCTAGGATCAAGTTTAGAATGCAAAGTGGAAATTCATGATTCTTCTTCTCGCATTGGGGACAACAACATAAAGGATGGTTGTTTCCAGAACCGGTATAGGTTTAACAATGAAGATTTAATCCATAAAAAGTCAATAGAAATGGTAGTCAAGGTCCATTAATGGCTTTAGACACTGTGGGTCTTCACCTTGAGTCACTTTCCAATGGCTCGTACATGATAACTAATGGACTGATATGGATCTAGCAATAAGCATCCACAGAGACCTGAAGCTTACCATGTATTGGCCATTCAAAGTGATTCTAAGGGATTTAAAGCAAAACTTTAGATTTAAAAGCCATTTATGAACTCCAACTACCTGTATTTAATGCACGAGAGTTTTCCACTTTAGCATCTGGACTTTTCACCTAGCTTCCTTCACTCCAAGAAACCAAAAGTTTAGCCTCTCATCCTCTAGGAAAACATTCTCAGAGGTTGTTTGGCTTCCAAGAAAAAGAAAATAGTAGAGAGAAAAGGAAAGCGAGAGCCCTCTGTATTTCACTAAGTGTAAAACATAACATATTGTCGAGAGATGATTTCCACCCCTCTTATAGTCTTTACAAAAGCAAAGCCTGTGATTGGCTAATTACAGGGATAAGAAAGGAATTTACATCAAAAATACATAAGAAAAGATCTCATGTGGAGTCGGCAAAAACAGAGGAGATTTCGCACCACGCATGGGCTGGTGCGAAATTCGCACAAGGAAATGTGTTGTGCGAATTTCGCACAAGCTTGGAGCAGTTGTCTTCCAAATGCCATATCTTCCTCATTTCAGCTCCAAATCGTACACAGTTTGAAGCGTTGGATTCTTGACTTCCTGAGCTTTGAAATGGTATATAGCATATAGAAAATGGACTTCGGAAAATGCTCCAAAAGTGCGAAGGAAGACTGCAGCTGCTGTCCTCTATTTTCTTCATTCTGTTTGTTTTTCCTCTTTGCTTCTCTCCTTTACTTGGCTGGTCTTAATGATCCAAAAAGCTGTCAAAATACTAAAACTAGCCACAAATATGATTAGAAGTCATTGCTAGGTCCTTAACATGCCAATTGGAATAAAGATGGAGAACTACTACACAAAAGTGCTTAAAACATAATGAATTAAAGGCGCAAAATAGCACTTTTTGGGTAGTAATCAACTATACCTTAGATTTGGATGTTCTCATATTAAATCTACATAGTAAAGATGAAGATCGAAATTGCAGAAGTCTCGTTAACCCAAAGTCTTCCACTCGATGACTCAAACCTTGATTTTGACACACTTCTGGTATGGAGGAAAAAATAGTGGAGGCTATGGTTCTCTATCTCTGTAGATGATGGAAGATAAAAGCTATGGAAACCCTAACTCTTAGGGGGTATTTATAGGGTTCCTAAGTAGGCTTAAGTGATTTGAGCCCACATAGGCTTAGGTCACTTAATCTAGCCCAAAATAGGTCCTAATTGATTAATTAACTTAAGAGGGCCTAATAATTAATCAATTAGCCCAATCTAGAGACCTTGTTCACTTACCCCTATGCAATCTTACATAATTATCAAAACGCTCGTATGCACAAAAGTGAACCTAAATCCAATCGTACCCCCATAACCCATGCCAACAAGGTATATGAGCTCAAAGCAGGGACCACTAGGACCTATAGGAATAGTAGTTCCCTCAAAATCCATTTCTAAAGTTTATTCAACATCCCACTATAGAGAATTAACTGAACTCCAATATCCTATGTAAATAACAATGAGACACCAAGTGCTCGAGTTCATGACCTACTATCCATTGTGTTCGGTCTCCCCATGAATTGGTGTTCGTAGTTTAATAAGGTGAAACCTATCAACCTTTCTAAACTATCTCTACCATCCTTGAGTTACAAATCCTCTTATTGTGTATTCAATTGGCATATCTTGGCTCTCAAAAAGCCTATGTCAAGTTCCACTTAAGGAACTACTATGGCCATAGTTTCCATGAACACACCTCCTTAGGATCACCCAAGAGGACACTCTGTCTCAATCTCAAGAGATATCATGGTGCCTCTATTGAGAATACTTATTGTTACCGATTTCCATCAATAATGACCCAATCCATAGGGAATATATGATCAACTTACGATCTCAATTATAGGTCAAAGTCATTGCTAACTTTAGCACAAGCTCAATATTCTCTCAAATAGAGAGACAACACAATGAATTAACTTGGTGAGGTCATGAATACTTGACAGCCTTAAGTCATGACTCACCGTAGGTCCTGTCCAAAGTGTAACTATATACATTAGTGCACTCTATATGGGAAACCCATCTCGATAGCCAAGACCAGCCATCCCTCCAATTAGGAGGTAGTGCACTACAACCTCTAGTGGGTTGCCTAGACCCATGAATCGATTGCAAACAAGTCATCTATTTGCAAGGAACCCAAAATTGCAGTAGATCTCGCAAACCCACGATCTTCTACCTGATGACTCGAACCTTGATCTTGGCACATTTCCAGTAGGGAGAAAAAAAAGGTGGAGGCAATGGCTCTTTATCTCTCTGGATGGTGGAAGACCAAAGCTATGGAAACCCTAACCCCTAGGGGGTATTTATAGGGTTCCTAAGTGTGCTTAAGTGACTTGAGCCCACATGGGCTTGGGTCACTTAATCTAGACCAAAATGGGTTCTAATTGATTAATTAACCTAATAGGGCCTACAAATTAACTAGAGACCTTGTTCACTTACCCCTATGCAACCTTATATAATTACGAAAATGCCCTTATGAACAAAAGTGAACCATGAACCAAGAACCAATTAAACCCTCATAACCCATGCCAACAAGGTATATGAACTTAGAGCGGGGACCATTGAGACTCATAAGAATATTGGCTCCCTCATAATTCAATTATAAAATTGATTCAACATCCCACTATAGAGAATCAACTGAACTCTAATATCCTATGTAAATAACAATGAGACACCAAGTGCTCGGGTCCGTGACCTACTATCCATTGTGTTTAGTTTCCTCATGAACTGGTGTTTGTAGTCTAACAAGGTGAAAGTTATCAACCTTTTAAGACTACATCTACTATCCTTGAGTTACAGATCCTCTTATTATGTGTTCAATTAACATGTCTTAGCTCTCAAAGAGCATATGTCAAGTTCCACTTAAAAAACTACTATGACCATAGTTTCCATGAACACACCTCCTTAGGATCACCTAAGGGGACACACTGTCTCAATCCCAAGAGATATCATGGTGCATTTATTGAGAATACCTATTGCTATTGACTTTCATCCACAATGACCTAATCCATAGGGAATATATGATGAACTTACAATCTCACCCATAGATCAAAGTCAGTGCTAGCTTTAGCACAAGCTCAAGGTTGAGAGACAACACAATAAAGTAGCTTGGTGAGGTCATGACTACTTGATAGCCTTAAGTCATGACTCAGCATAGGTTTTGTCCAATGTGTAACATACACACACTAGTGTAATCACCATGGGAAACCCATCCCAATAGCCAAGACCAGTCATCCCTCCAATTAGAAGGTGGTACACTACAACCTCTAATGGGTTGCCTACACCCATGAACCGATTTTGAACAAGTCATCTATTTTCGAGGAAACCATGACTTAGATCTTATATGCAACTCCTAATGCACCTAAGTCATGTACAATGCAAAAGATGCATGCAAGAATGCTCATAAAGTGTAATACATGGAATAAGGATAGATAAAAGTGAAATTGGAACACCATTAAATAAATAATGAATTCCAAATTTATTACATCATGTCTTGCTTTTAGGGGGTCTATCCTAACACCCATGACTTAAATCTTCTGTTAAACTCCTAGCACACCTAAGTCACGTATAATGCAAAAGATGCAGGCAAGAATGCTCATAAAGTATAATACATGAAATAAGGATAGATAAAAGTGAAACTGGAACATCATTAAATAAATAATGAATTCCAAATTTATTACATCATGTCATGCTTTAAGGCATTTATCCTAATAGGTAGAACCTCATGCTGGACCTCTTTACAACCATGGTTCTTTTGTTAAAAACTCTAAAGGCTTTACTTGAAGTTGAGTATCTAAGGAAAATTCAAACATTTGATTTTGCATCAAATTTTCCAAGATTGTCTTTGGTGTTTAATGTAAAACATTTGCATCCAAAGACTTTGAAATAGTTAATGTTGTTTTTTGTTTTTCCAAAGCTCATAGGTAGTTTTCTTAAGGATGGGTCTTAATAAACTCTATTTATAACATAACAAGAGGTGTTAATCGCTTCGGCTCAAACATATTTTGGTAGGTTGTTTTCATTTAACATGGTTCTTGCCATCTGTTGAATGGTTCTATTTTTCCTTTCAACTACCTCATTTTGTTGAGGAGTCCTAGGAGCCAAAAAATTATGGTCAATTCCATGCTCATTGCAATAATTTTCAAAATCAACATTTTCAAATTCTCTCCCATGATCACTTCTTATAAAAGTAATAGCAAAACCTTTTTCATTTTGAACCTTATTGCAAAACTTTGAAAACTCATAAAAGGTTTCATTCTTTTGACTTAATCCTATGCACAATGGAAAAATAACATTTTTATATTTTAAAAGGATTCAAAAAGTGCTAATCAAAACCATACCTCATACTCGAATGTTCTCGAATCAAATCCATGCAGTGAAGATGAAGAATGAAATTGTAGAAGTATCGTAAACCTGAAGTCTTCCACCTAGTGACTAGAACCTTGATCTTGACAGACTTCTAGAGGGGATAGAAGGGAGGGTAGAGGCTATGACTCTTTCTCTCTCTCTCTCTGGAGATGGAAGACGACTCTCTAGAAAAAAAAATGGGAACCCTAACCTCTAAGGGGGTATTTATAGGGTTTCCTATTGGGCTTAAATGACTTGAGCCTACTAAGGGCTTGAGTTACTTAATATAGCCCAAAACGGGGTCCTAATTAATTAATTAACTCAATAATGCCTATTAATTAATCAATTAGCTCAATCTAGACACCTTATTCACTTACCTTTGTGCAACCTTGCATAATTTCCAAAATACCCTTATGTACAATAGTGAACCTAGAGCCAATTCAACCTTCATAACCAATGCCAACAAGGTATATGAGCTTAGAGTGGGGACCACTATGACCCATAGGAATACTGACACTATCAAAATCCAATTCCAAGTTGATTCAACATTCCACTATAGAGAATCAACTGAACTCCAATATCCTATGTAAATAACAGTGAGACACCAAGTGCTCAAGTTCATGACTTGCTATCCATTGTGTTAAGTCTCCCCATGAACTGGTGTCCATAGTCTAACAAGGTGAAAACTATCAGCCTTTCAAGACTACCTCAACCGTCCTTGAGTTACAAGTCCTCCTATTGTGTGTTCAATTGACATATATTACCTCTCAAAGAGCTTATGTCAAGTTCCAAGTAAGGAACTACTATGGCCATAGTTACCATGAACACACTTCCTTAGGATCACCCAAGGGGACACACTGTCTCAATCCCAATAGATATCAGGGTGCCTTCATTGAGAATAACTATTGCTACTATGATTACTACTCAAAAAGTGCAATTTTATAGCTTGTAATTAACTCTTTTAAACGCTTTTGAGTAGTAGTTACTACCTTTTAACTCAATTGGCATGTTAAGGACCCTTACAATCGTTTCTAATCAAATTGTGTTAAGTTTTGGTGTTTTTGATAGCTTTTTGATCACCAAAGCAATCTAAGATAAGGGAGAGTTCTATATAATCCATGGCAAAGCAAATGGAAGCTCATTTACATGAAGAATCCAAGCTTTGGAGCTTTGTAGTCCTTTGCCAAAGCCAATCAAGAATGCAAGGAAAAACAAAGAGATGAATCTAACTGTATACCCTCAATTTTTTCCCTTTAGCACATGTCTTTAAATTCATTTTCAGTGCCCCATAGTAACTCCTTGGTGGCCAATTACTACTCGTACGACTTACCTTTTTCTGAGTCACCTTGGAGATTTTAGCTGAGGGATTATCTGACCTCTTATTGCAACCTTTGGCAGTCCTATTTTAGACTTAAGCTTTTCATTCATTTTTAAGATAGCTTTTAGGGTAGTCTACTTAGGTCCACTTAGGCACCCTAGGCCCACTTAGGCACTTAGGCCCATTTAGGCATCCTAGATCCATTTAGGCACTCTTGGCCCATTGGCCCACTTAGTCTCACCTTAGGCCCGTTTAGGCACACTAGGCCTACTAAGACTTTTATTTTATTTTATTTTATTTTATTTTATTTATTTAATTATTTTGTTTACTTGTTTAGTTATTCATTCAATTATTTACTTTAAAAAAATTTCATGTTTTTTTTTGCAAGGAAACTTATCATTGGAGTTTAAGGAAAGTGAGACCCTCCTCAGAAGGTTTTGGAGGGGAATTCGAAATGGGGAAGATTGCTTTTTGGGAAGATTTTAAAAAAGGAAAAGAAGAGAAGAAGAAAGGAAATAGGGGAATTTTCTTTTTTGGAAACAAATTTAGGTCTTGAGGGATGATATATATATGTGAGAAAAGGAAAAGAATAGAGGGGCAGCACGCATCACAGGATTTTTTTTAGAGAGGGAGGAGGAGGAAGAAAGAACAAGCAAAAGAGGATTTTTATCTGGGAATTGTCTTCAGAAGGAAGAGGAAAGATAGCCAGAAGCCGAGCCATTGCAGCCAAGACTGCCCAGGTGCGTTTTCAGCTATTTCCTATGCTTCATCTTATTCTATTCTTGATGATTCTTTGATGGTTTTGAGTATTTATTTTGTTGATTGGGTGTGAACATTGGATATACGGACATCTTGTTGCTTGTTGCTTTCTAAGTTATGGATAGACTAGATCTTACCCTGTTCATATACTGCATCTTTGGTCTTCCTTGAGATTCATCTTCAATATGATTCATCTTCATTACGTAATATATGAGAATCATGTTTTTGCCCCCTGCCTCTTTCACCTGCTTTTGGCCCTTTGATTAAAACATGAAAATGGACCTCATTTAGTAGTTTGTTTGCCTGCTTGGCTCCTCTTGGGTCATACCTGTCCTCTGTTCATGGAAGCCATGGGGTCAGAATTTAAAATCCATTGGGTTTGGGGGAAATTCCGGGATTGTCTTGAGGAGAAGCACAGAGGGAAGGACTGGCAGCACACATCCTCATCTCATTTGAAGCCAAGCAATTCTTCTCAAAGATTGGTTCTTCCAGGTATGGTCATGTGAAATTTGCATTCTCTCATCTCTATATGATCCTAAATATTATTCTGCAAGTCCCGGTGTTATCTTATTGATTGTTGTGGAGATTTGGGACTGATCTTTCTTTTGCTGAATATATTTAAGCATGAGCATGCTCTGTTTTGGCTTCTATTTTTAGTCTTTTTAATTTCTATTGTTAATGGCTGATGAAGGGGATTGTCATTGATATTGATATCCAAGAATCGTTCTCTTATTCTTTGATATCCCCACCTGTTTTTTTTTTTAAGCCCATTGACAAAGCAATGGAATGTGACTTGGCATTTTTTTTTCTCTTTTCTCATCTCTACTCTGTTTTCTGGAGTTCCTTTTCTTTTCCTTGTATTTGTTTCTTCTTTTTCTTCCAGGCGATAATTTTTGAGATTCTTGGAATGAGAGACTTTAGATTATCTAAATTGGAATGTCAAGATGCAGTGTTGATATCTTAATTGAGGTTTGCTGGGTCCAGTTGTGTGGTAGAGTGCCTACCAATTTATTGATACAGATCATGGTACTTGGATGTCAGTGTGAAGTCGTGATTAAGGTGAAAATGTTGAAGTCAGAGCTTAGAAGAAGGTCATCGACTGCTGGGACTGATATAGAATACAATTGGAATGCCAACATTGAGAGCGCTGAAAGAAAGAATGGGAAACAACAAGATTTAGAGAAGAACAAGGAGAGGAGTGAGGTTCCTCAAGATGCTCTATTATGCAACAGAATTGATAGCAAGAAAGGTTCGTGTAAAGATATTGAACCTGCCCAGAATTTGATAGAACGGCGCCTACGGCTGTACATGAACAAGGATGAAGTGGTGAGAGCTAATCGGGAACTTTATTGAAGAGAAATTCTTTGGACAACTTAATATGGAAACAGATCTGTGGAAATGATGGAATCTTAACAAGAACGCTCAAGGCACATGTTGAGAAGAAGCATATGAGGAGGGAATTTCTTTGTGGTTTTTCATGGGCATTGAAAATGGAGACTAATTTTGGTGCCATCAACGAGAGGGAATGCACTATATGCCTATTTGATTTGCACCCGTCAGCAGCAGGTTGTCACTGTTCTCTGGATAGATATGCATGCCTAAATCACTCAAAACAGTTGTGTTATTGTGCTTTACACCACTGATTTCCTAATGGATTCTTGAATTTCGAGGTGCTGGGCTGAGCATGCAGGGTTTAAATTCCAAGCAGATCAAGCAGTCTGCCAATGCAATATCTCAATAGATAAAAGTCACTGCAAGTCCAACAAACGAAAGTTTCTCTGCAAGCCATCAGTCTGACATCTCTACTGCTGCTTAGTTGAGCATGTTGGGATTAAATTCGAAAGAATTTGAACAGCCTACCAATGTTTTATTTGACTAGATAGAAGTTACTGCTAAGAGCGCATAGCAGTCAAAGATTCGTGCCCAATTGGTGTCTCAGCTGATTCGTGTCCAGCTGGTGCTCCTTGATTGAGGGAGTAATCAACAAAATTTATAACCTATTACACCATATACTAGAGTAGCAAAGAAAAAGCTACTTTAGCATAGTGGCTCTAGGATCGTTCACTGTGATGGGTTTTCACTTACAAATGATATTAATTCAAAGTTGAATTGGTGCCTTTTCATTCAAGGTTAGCTTTAAAAGAAAGCATAAACTTGAGTTGGAAAAGGTTTGGTTTTAAACTAACCACAAATAGTAACTGATTTTACTTACAAAGAAAAGTGTTTCTTGGAGTTTAGATCACTAGGCTCAGGTTCCTCATACAAAAAGGGAGTTTCGGTCACTTGTTTCTTTTCCTCGCATTAGAGAATTAACATATAGTTCCTTCTCCAACCGGTGTTGTACAGATGCTTCCCATTAATAGGTTCAAACACTAAATCCCTCTCACTGATGCACCTTGCAATGGCTCATGCCTCTCACCTAGCACTTGCCATTCAAGATGATCTTTAACCTTGGATTACCCGTCAAAAGCTCGCAAGAGATAACTAATGGATGTCTCCTTGGAGTCCAAAAGCTTACCAAGTGTTGGCTATTCTAGAAAATCCTACCTTCAAACCACCTCCCAAAGGCTCGCAAGAGATAAACTAGTGAATCTCCATGGACGGAGATCACTTGCCTTACCAAGTGTTGGCCCAGGTGATTTAAAGGCGTTTTAAGTTAACTAAAAAGATAAAAACCATTAACGGGTCACACTTTTTCTTCATTAAAAACTAAAACAACAAAACTTCCAATTTATGCATTCAAAAACTAACCCGATTACCTTAGCTCCAAGAGATGAAGAGCCTAGCCTCTCATCCTCTGAGGAAAAATCCTCAGAGTTTGATTGGCTAGAAATAAAAATAACGAGAAAACAAAAATATATAGGAAAAACAGAGCAAGTGCTCTGTAAAATATATTCCTTACTATTACCAAAGGTTCTCTTTCCTTTCTTTTTTCCTCCCGAGAACAGGCTCCCGAGATGATATATATATAGAAAATTACAAAACAAAATATCTGAGGTTATTCACCCTTTTTCCAAACTTAATAACTAAGGAATCCTATAATTGGTGGGTTACAAGGAGAAAATGGGGATTTAGACATAAAAAATCTGAAGCAAAATATCCCCCAAAAGTGTCGGTCGCAAATATCGGGAAACTTCAGGAGAAATTTCGTTGCACTGTGCAAAATGGCTACGAAATCATTTCGCAGCAAAAGGGTGATTTCGCAGCCGTGCAAAATTCTTCCTTCAGCTTGGAGTGATCGGCTTGAAATGGCTGTAACTCCTTCATTTTAACTCCGAATCGCACACCGTTTAAAGTATTGGATTTTTGACTTCCTGAGCTTCGAAACGACATATAGCATGCATAAATTGGACTTCAGGAAGTGCTCCAAAAGTGGCTGACATGATTGTCATAAAAAATGCTTCATGGCAGATTTCTCTTTACTTCCCCTCCTTGCATTCCGGATTTGCTTATGGCAAAGGACTTCAAAGCTTTGGTTCTTCATGTTTCTGAGCTTTCCATTGCTTTGCCATGGATTCCAAATAACTCTCCTCAATCTCATATTGCTTTGGTGATCAAAAAGCTATCAAAACACCAAAACTTAACACAATTTGATTAGAATTGATTGCAAGGGTCCTTAACATGCCAATTGAGTTAAAAGGTAATAACTACTACTCAAAAGTGTTTAAAAGAGTTAATTACAAGCTATCAAATAGCACTTTTTGAGTAGTAATCAGTCAAACAGCAGTATAGGAGCCCTGGAAGAATCTAAAATCTCTGCTGTTAAAGAAGACACAATGAGAATAGCAACAGTATCGGATGGGTCTAAATTAGTGACAAAGTTGACGGGAATTTTCATGCTTTCATCATAAAAAACTTTCTGAGTTTCTCAATGAGAGCCAATTGAAGATTATGTCTGTTAAATTATTTGATCGAATATCTAAACTCATATATGATTCTCAACTATCTGAATGATTAAATGAGATGCTTTCAGGTCAGCAACTGGGCTTGCTGCTCCTGTGTTGGAACCTGCTGAAAGGTTCTACACACTTCTTCATGACATCTTATCACCTGAAGTACAGATTCATCTATGCCACTATTTCCAGGCTGCTGCAAATAAAATATCAATAAAGACACGAGCACTTGGTTGAAGAAAATTGTTTGTGAGCAGTTGGGTGATACCAAGTAAAACTCTACAGTGAATTGAGGGCGTTAGAAGTTGAAATAGATGTTGTGGCATATCCTATTTAACAGGCAAGGAATACCGAAAGAAATGAAAATCATGTCTCAGATGGAAATGATAACAGGGCACAAGGAGATGCAAAGGATGATAAATTTGTTATTCAGGCTTCTCCCAATAATTTAACCCTTTAGCATGCCTTAGTTGCTGATCGTCTAAGAAGCCTCAAGAAAACAAAAGCTCAACTTGAAATAGAGCTTTCAAATTTGCAAAAGGAGAAGCCTTCCAAGATTGTTGAGCATGACAAGGTGATACCCAATTTGGTTAAGGAGGAGGCAAGACCCAAGAAAAGGTTAAATGAAATTCTGAAACCGGGCAAAGAGTTAAAGAAGCGAAAGAAAACAATTTCATTTGATGATGATGTTGATTTTGATGCAGTCCTGGATGCAGCTTATGCAGGATTTGTCAAAACAGAAAGAGACAAGTTGGTTAGAAAAGAGACTTTAACTCCTTTCCATAGGCTCAAAGGCTTTTAACGTCGTCTTCAACAACCAGGTCCATCAAGTAGAGACAATTTACCTAGGGATAAAGAGAGTAGCATTCACATCAGAACTGAACCTATTGTGAGGCAGATCTTGGGTTTCTCTTGGCCATCAGCTGATGAATTTTCTAGTTGATACAAGTGCTGAGGTTTCTATTGGTCAAACCATTGACCTCAAAAGAACAGCAAAAATGCTCTTGAATTCAGTTAGAGACACATTGAAATCGTTGAATCATTAGAGGATTATGCTGCCATGAATCCAGCCAAGCGTTTTACCTTTGTCTCCCATAGTGCTAGAAGGTACTCTGCCAAAAAGGTTTTGGAACGCTCAAATATTTAAATTGGAGGATTTCTAATGCTTTAATAGCACTCACCCTATAACGAAGACTCATTTTATGGTGAAAGCATGGAGTTTCTGGCATTCACCTATACACCGAATGCAGAATCAATATTTGCTCCTCTCACAGAAACAAACAGTTTTCATAGCAAATCTAGTGATCAAGATGATGCAGGCTATGAGAATTTCTTGAAAACATTGCAAATGGCCAGGCCAAACGATGAAGTTATTCACCAAAAAAAAAAACTGAAACAAGTGCCATTGGAAATGGAAAATCAAAACGGAATTTATAATGCTCTCTCTCTCTCTCTCTCTCATGTTCAAAGGCTGATTTGAACAGTACTGGAGTCACCTATGCTACCATGCTGGACATTGGAAATCTCGTGCTTGCGGGCTGCGATCCCACCTATTTCTGGCAAAGTTTTAATCCTCCAACAGACACAATACTACCCACTCATATGCTGAATCAAGGAAGTAAACTTGCTGCTCGTTTCTCAGAGGTGAATAACTCGAGTGGAAGATCCATGATTACATTGCATACTGACCAGAATCTTGTGCTTTACACCATTAATTTCTTAACGGATTCCGCAAATCCATACTTCGAATCGTATAAAACAAGAAAGTGGCTTTAATACTCCTTCAAAATCTTGTCTAAAAGAATCTTCAAGCAAACCTTTGGTCTCAGAGTTCCCATTGCAGTTAGCTAAAAAGATATTAGAGAGTCCTAAACCAACAGTAGATCCATCAGAGCCAAGTTCAGTTTAGAGAGGCCTGATCATGGCTTATTGACTTCAAAGGAAGAGATGGTTTGAATCTGTTCTTACTTGTACAAACCGTTGAAGATATAACTTCAAGACACGCTCTTGCATCCTTACAGAGAGAATTGATCCAACCTCCGGACCACTTAGCATTGGAACTCGCCTTAAAAGAAAATGAGCTTTAAAGCACTCGACAAAATTCAAAAGGGGCACCACACACATACAGCTTGGAGATGTTGCAACAGTCCGTGTATTTATTCGAAAAGCTACATCAGTGAATTTCCCTATGCGAGCTAAAGAAGATCAGTTAGTACTACAGAAAAGGCAAAGGATGAAGTTGTGATGAGCTGGAAAACTCAGATTCTGAACTACAGAAAAATCCAGAAGTGAACTATAAGAAAATTGATAAATCAGATGAACTTTTGAATGAAGATTTGAAACTTGAGAATGAATGGCAGCAAGTGAGCACGTGCTCCGAAATGAATATGGTCAGTTCTTCTCCAAACATGTTAACAATGTACAAAGGTCTCTTCACACAACCGTCAGCAATCCAGTTACAGCTAAACCTCCCAGACTCACAACTCTTCCTCATATTGCTTCTTTGATTGGGAATTTATTATTTTAAATTGAATTTTTAAATCATTTTTCAACTAAACATTTCTAGCTTTGAAAAATTCATCTTTAGAGCCTTTCTAGTCACTAAAATCCAAATTTTAATAAATATGCTGCCACTTTCCTCTAGGCATGCATTTTCACTATTTTCTTTTATTTTAAACCATTTTCATGATTTTCTCGATTTTCAACAAGCATGAATAAACTTCATGATTCCAAACAATGGAATTCATTGAATCAACTCATGCAAAATCAACTTGGACCTTGGTGGGGGGTCCTACATTCTTGATATCTTCACTAATATTGATTTTAAAGATGATTGTTTGGTATTTAATTGAATTTGATTCCTCTTGGAGATATGCTTGAATTTGTTTCATATTTATTGTTGAGCCAACCTTGCTTCCCAATAAAGTGCTCAAGTTACTATCCAGGTATGCTCTCCATCACCCTATTTTCAAAATTCCATGAATATCTATGTCCTCGTGTACTATGTCCATGTTAGATGCATGCTTGACTTGCTTGGATAAAATGCATGTTGAGTGCTATACCTCTATATTAACTCTGATGTTTTGTGATAGCGCTTGAGAGGCAGTCCAGGTACGCATCCTAACCTTCCTTTATTGTGATTTGATCTTGTTTGGCATGCTATTTTATTTGGAATCACCTAGCCTACTTAGGTACTTATAATTAATCAATTAATTGCCACATTTCCCTTAACTTAGTTAATAGAGACCTTTAGAGGGCTTAGAGGGGTGCTACCTTTTAAAGGTACCTTCCCAATAGGTAACCTGATCCCCGGACTTAGACTCGGGTTTTTCAAAGACATGCTTTTTCAAAAAATTATGGAGTCACATTTTAGGGTTTTTCTTTCTTGTTTTATTTTCCCTTTAAAATAAAAATAAAATAAGTGGCGACTCCAACTTTTTCCAAAAATTAATTTTTCACAAATAAAAAAAAATGAGTCTCGCCGATCGAGTGGGGGCGCATGTGAAAAATGCGGGTCCACACTAACATGAAGAAATTCAAGAGAATAGTAACTGTTGGACACATTTTGAGTACTTTCTGGAGTCTATTTTATGCATACTATATGTTGTTTCGAGCTCAGGAAGTCAGAAGTCCAACGCTTCAAATGATGTGCAAATTGGAGTTGAAACAAAGAAGTTATGGTCGTTTGAAGACAACGCATCAAGCTGTGCGAAATTTTGCAGCTGCGAAATGAGCTACGAAAATTTCGCAGCCCAAAGCCCATTTCGCAGCTGCGAAATGAAATCCACTTGTGAAATTTCGCAAGGTGTTTTGCACCTGCAAAACCACCTGCAAGCACATGTGTGCCACTTTGCAAGTTGAAACTCCATCTTCGCAGCTGCGAACCACGTTGCGAAATCACCTCCAAGATGCGAAACAAGTTGCAAATCATCTCCAAGTTGCGGAATCACCTCCAAGTTGCAAAATCACAAATTCAACTTGAAAAATCAAAGTTCAAACTTGCAAAATGGACAATTGAACGTGTGAAATCCACCTGTGCAATCTCAGATATTTGCAACTGACTTAGTTAGATTTTTTCTCAAGATATTTTGTGTAAATTTCTATTTTCTCCTTGTAATCAGTCAAAGATATTATTGGGATATTTCTTATAAAATATCTTCTCTATATATATCTTTGAACCAATGTAAAGGAATGCATGAAATATCATATATCAGATATGTAATCGACGATACTAAGAAATATATCTACAGAGCACTTGCTCTATTTTTCCTTCATATTTTTGTTTTCTCGTTATTTTTATTTCTAGCCAAACAAACTCTAAGGATGTTTCCTTAGAGGATGAGTGGCTAGACTTTTTGTCTCTTGGAGTGAAGAAAGTCGGGTAAGTTTCCGAATACAAAAATTGGAAGTTTTGTTGTTTCAGTTTTTAATGAAGAGAAAGTGTGACCCGTTAATGGTTTTCATCTTTTTAGTTAACTTAAAATTCCTTAAAATCACCTGGGCCAACACTTGGTAAGGTAAGTGATCTCCATCCATTGAGATGCACTACTTTACCTCTTGCGAGCCTTTGGGAGGTGGTTTGAAGGTAGGATTTTCTAGAATAGCCAACACTTGGTAAGCTTTTGGACTCCAAGGAGACATCCATTAGTTATCTCTTGCGAGCTTTTGACGGGTAATCCAAGGTTAAGGATCACCTTGAATGGCAAATGCTAGGTGAGAGACATGAGCCATTGCAAGATGAATCAGTGAGAGGGATTTAGTGTTTGAACGCATTAATGGGAAGCATCTGTACCACACCGATTCGGGAAATAACTATATGTTAAATCCCAAATGCGAGGAAAAGAAACAAGTGACCGAAACTCTCTTTTTGTATTAGGAACCTGAGCCTAGTGATCTGAAACTCCAAGAAACACTTTTCTTTGTAATTAAAATCAGTTACTATTTTTAGTTAGCTAAAAACCAACCTTTTCAAACATCTTTATGTTTTCTTTTAAAGCTAACCTTGAAATGAAAAAGCACCAATTCAACTTTGAATTAATATCAATTGTGAGTGAAAACCCATCCCAGTGAATGATCCTAGAGCCACTATGCTATGCTAGTTGAGGCTATCCTAGTACATGGTGTAATAGGTTATAAATTTTGTTGATTACTCCCGTCTGAGGACAAAAATCAAGGTACACCAGTTGGGCACAAAATCAAATGGCTTTGCTACCGGGGACCATTGAGAGGACATGAATCAGCTGATACACTAATTGGGAACGAATCATACTAGCTTCCATCAACAATGACCCAATCCATAAGGAATATATGATCAGCTTACAACCTCACCCGTAGGTAAAATCCATTATTAATTTCAGCACAAGCTCGATATTCTCTCAAGGTTGAGAGACAACATAATGAAGTAGCTTGGTGGAGTCATGACTACTTGATAGCCTTAATTCATAACTCACTATAGGTCCCATCCAATGTGCAACCATACACATTAGTGCACTCACCATGGGAAACCCATCCAAATAGCCAAGACCAACCATCCCTCCAATTAAAAAGTGGTAAGCTACAATTTCTAATGGTTGTCCAGGCCCATGAACCGACTGTGACAAAGTGATCTATTTACAAGGAACCCATGACTTAGATCTTCTGTGTAACTCCTAATGCACCTAAGTCATGTACAATGCAAAAGACGTAGGTAAGAATTCTCATAAAGTACAATACATAGAATAAGGATAGGTAAGAGCGAAATCGGAACATCATTAAATAACTAATAAATTCCAAATTTATTACATCATGTCATGCTTTTGAAGGCTCTATCATAACATCACATCATAGTGCTGCTTGGTTTGCATCATAGATGGCACCCGATCCGATTGGTCATGACAACTTAGTTTCGTTTATGGCATAGATCGCACCTATACGATCGGTCACGTCGTTGTCCTGTTTGGTTTTCATCATAAACCACACTCATTTAGATATGTCCTAACAATTTAGTTTCAATTTTGACGTAAACTAGACCTATACGATCAATCATGTAGTAGGAGTCTGGTTTTTGTCATAGACTGGACTCGTTCCGATCAATCACAACAACTCGGTTTCGTTTTTGGAGTATACTGCATCTGTATAATCAGTCATATAGTTGTCCTATTTGGATTTCATCAGAGTTGGCACTTGAGGCAATCAATCACAATAGTTCAGTATCATGAAACGTAGAGTGCACCTGTATGATCAGTCATGTCATTTTCCTGTTTAGTTTTCATCACAAACTACACCTGGTCCGATCGGTCACAACAATTTAGTATTATTTTCTATGTATAACACACCTGCATGATTAGTCACATCATTGTCTTGTCTAGTTTTCATCACAATCTGCACCCATTCTGATAGGTCCCAACAATTTAGTTTTAATTTCAACATAGACTAGACCTATACGATCGATCATGCTATTGTCTTATCTAGTTTTTGTCATACCACAACCGATCTGATTGGTCATGGCAACTTAGTTTTGTTTTTTTACATAGATCGTATCTGTATGATCTGTCACGTAGTTATCCTATCTAGTTTTTGTCATAGTCGACACTCAGCCTGATTGATCATAAAAGTTCAATTTTGTTTTCGATGTAGACCGCATTTGTACAATCAATCACGTCGTTGTCATGTCTTGTTTTTGTCATAGACGACAGTTCATTTGATTGGTCCCAATAGTTTAATTTTTGTTTTGGTGTAGACCAAACCTATATGATCGATCACATCGTTGTCCTCATTGGTTTCCTTAATAGACCGTGCCTGGTCAGATTGGTCATGACAACTTAGTTTTGTTTTTGGCGTAGACTACATTTGTATGATCAGTCATGTAGTTGTCCTATCTAGTTTTTGTCAAAGTGGGCCCCTGATCCAATCTGTCATATCATTGTCCTATTTGGTTTTTGTAATAGATTGCACCCGATCCGATTGGTCATGAAAGTTTAATACCTTTGTGACATAGAATGCACTTGTACTATCGATCACATCGTTGTCCTATATGGTTTTTATCACAAATCGTAGATGGCCAGATAGGTCCCGATGGTTCAATTTTGGTTTTGACATGGACAAGACCTATACGATCAATCACGTAGTTGTCCTATCTAGTTTTTGTGATAGACTATACCCGATTCGATCAGTCACAACAACTCGGTTTCATTTTTGACGTAGACCACATCTGTATAATCAATTACATAGTTTTTATATATAGTTTTTGTCATAGTCGACACCCGATTTGATCTATCACGATAGTTTAGTATCATTTTCAGTGTAGATTGTACCTATACAATTGGTCATGTCGTTGTCTTGTCTGATTTTTGTGATAGACTATACCTAGTCCGATTGGTCACAACAGTTCAGTATCATTTTCAACATAAAACGTACTTAGACAATCGATCAAGTAGTTGCCTTATTTAGTTTTCATCACAAATCGCACTAGGTCAGATATGTCCTGACAATTCAATTTTGATTTCGATGTTGACCAGATCTATACAATCAGTCACATCATTCTCCAATCTAGTTTTTGTCACAAACTAGACTTGATCCGATTGGTCATGGTAGCTCAGTTTGGTTTTTGGCGTGGTTCGCATCTATATGATTAGTCATGTAGTTGTCCTATTTGGTTTGCATCATAGTCGACACCTGATTAGATCGATCACAATAGTTTAGTATAGCTTTTGGCGTTGAACGCACTAGGATGATCAATCAAGTCGTTATCATGTATAGTTTTCATGATAGATCGTACTTGGTCAGATAGGTCCAAACAGTTCAGTTTTGGTTTCAGCTAGACCATACATATACAATTGATTACATTATTGTCTTGTCTGGTTTTTGTCACAGACCGGACTAGGTTCAATTGGTCATAGCAAATCAGTTTGGTTTTTTATGTAGACCGCATCTATACGATCAATCACAAAGTTCTCCTATCTGGTTTTCATCACAGTCGATACCCGATCCGATTGGTAATGATAGTTCAGTATCGTTTTCAATATAGAATGCACCTAAAAGATTGATCAAGTTGTTGTCTTATCCAGTTGTCATCACAAATTGCATTCGGTTAGATAAGTCTTGACAATTCAGTTTTAGTTTCGGCACAGACCAGACCTACACGATCGATCATGTTGTTGTCCTATCTAGTTTTCATCACAAACCAAACCTGGTCTGATCGATCACAGTAGCTCAGTTTCATTTTTGGCATAGACCACATCTACACGATTAATCACGTAGTTGTCCTATCTAGTTTTTATCACAATCAGCACCCGATCTGATCGATCATGATAGTATAATAACATTTTTTTATGTAGACCGCACTTGTACGATCAGTCACGTCATTGTCTTATCTATTTTTGTCACATATGGCACCTGGTTTGATCGGTTAATACAACTCTATTTTGTTTTCGGCGTAGACCACATCTATATGATTAGTCATGTAGTTATCTTATTTTGTTTTCACCATAGTCGGCACCTGATCCAATCGATCATGACAGCTCAGTTTCATTTTCGACATAGACCGCACTTGTATGATCAGTCACATCATTGTCTCGATTAGTTTTTGTCACAGACCATACCTGGACCGATTGGTCATGGTAGCTTAATTTCATTTTCAACGTAGACGACATTTGTACAATCAATCACGTCGTTGTCCTATCTGGTTTTCATCACATATCACACTTGGTCAAATAAGTCCTAATAGTTCAGTTTCAGTTTTGATGTAGACCAGACGTATATGACTGATCACGTCATTGTCCTATCTGGTTTTCGTCATAGATTGGACCTAGTTCAATCGATCATGACAACTAAGCTTCGTTTCCAATATAGACCACATCAGTATGATTCGTGATGTGTTGTCCTATCTGGTTTTTGTCATAGTTGGCATCCGATCCAATCAATCTCGAAAGTTCAATATTGGTTTCGGCATAGAACCGACTTGTACGATCGATCACATCATTTTCTTGTCTAGTCTTCATCACATATTGCACCCGATCTGATCATTAATAATAGTTCAATATCATTTTCGACATAGAATGCACCTAGACGGTCAGTTAAGTCATTATCCTATATGGTCTTCACAACTAACTACACCCGATCAGATAGGTCCTAATAGTTTAGTTTCAGTTTCAACGTAGACCAGATCTATACGATCCGTCACTTCATTGTCCAATCTGGTTTTCATCATAGATCAACCACGGTCCGACTGGTCACAACAACTCAACTTCATTTTTCGGCATAGATCGCATCTGTATGATCAGTAATATAGTTGTCCTATCTAGTTTTCATCATAATTGGCACCTGATATAATTGATCACGATAGTTCATTACCATTTTCAACGTAGACTACACCTGTATAATCGGTCACGTTGTTGTCCTGTCTGGTTTTCATCATAGATGACACCCGGTCTGATCGGTCATGATAACTCATTTTCATTTTTGGTGTAGACCTCACTTGTATGATCGATCACGTCATTGTCCTATCTGATTTTTATCCTAGGTTAGATAGATGTCGACAGTCTAGTTTCGGTTTCGGCATAGACCAGATCTATACAATCGGTCATGCCATTGACCTATCTGGTTACCGTCACAAATAGGACATGGTCCCATCAATGACAACAACTTAGTTTCATTTTCAATGTAGATAGCATCTATAAGATCAGTCACATCATTGTCCTTTTTGGTTTACGTCATAGATGGTACCTGGTCTAATCGATCAAGACAACTTTATTTTATTTTTAGCATAGACCACATCTATACGATTAGTCACATAGTGGTCTTATCTAGTTTTCACCATAGTCGGCACCCGATCCTATCAGTCATGAAACTCAATTTCATTTTTGGCATAGACCGCACCTGTATGATCAGTCACGTCATTGTCCTGACTAGTTTTTTCACAGACTGTACCCAGACCAATCGATCATAATAGGTTAATTTTGTTTTTGGCATAGACAACATCTATACGATCAGTGATTACTACTCAAAAAGTGCTATTTGATAGCTTGTAATTAACTCTTTTAAACACTTTTGTGTAGTAGTTATTATCTTTTAACTCAATTGGCATGTTAAGGGCCCTTGCAATCATTTCTAATCAAATTGTGTTAAGTTTTGGTGTTTTTGATAGCTTTTTGATCACTAAAGCAATTTAAGATGAGGGAGAGTTTTATATAATCCATGGCAAAGCAAATGGAAGCTCATTTAGATGAAGAATCCAAGCTTTGGAGCTTTTTAGTCCTTTGCCAAAAGCAATCAAGAATGCATGGAGGAAAAAGAGAGAAATCTAACATGAAGAATTCAAGAGGACTGAAACTTTTGGACACATTTAAAGTATTTTCTGGAGTCCATTTAATACATACTATATCTCGTTTCGAAGCTCGGGAAGTCAAGAGTCCAACGCTTTAAACGATACATGAATTGGAGTTGAAACGAAGAAGTTATGGCCATTTGAAGACAACTGCATCAAGTTGTGCGAAAATTTTGCAGCCTAAAGCCCATTTCGCAGCTGTGAAATGAGCTGCGAAACCCACCTTTGGCACACGAGTGCCATTTCGTTGCCCATGCCTCCATCTTCGCAGCTGCGAACCACGTTGCGAAATCACCTCCAAGCTACGAATGAAGTTGCAAATCATCTCCAAGTTGCGGAATCACCTCCAAGTTGTGAAATCACAAATTCAACTTGCAAAATCAAAGTTCAAACTTGGAAAATGGACAATTCAACCTGTGAAATCCACCTGTGCAAACTCAGATATTTGTTACCGACTAAGTTAGATTTTTTCTCAAGATATTTTGTGTAAATTTCTATTTTCTCCTTGTAATCAGTCAAAGATATTATTGGGATATTTCTTAGAAAATATCTTCTCTATATATATCTTTGAACCAATGTAAAGAAATCCATCTTGTAAGATATGTAATCGGACGAGAAGAGGATCATAGTAAGAAATATATTTTACAGAGCACTTGCTCTGTTTTTCCTTCATATTTTTGTTTTCTCGTTATTTTTATTTCTAGCCAAACAAACTATGAGGATGTTTCCTCAGAGGATGAGTGGCTAGGCTCTTTGTCTCTTGGAGTGAAGAAAGCCGAGTAAGTTTCCACATGCAAAAATTGGAAGTTTTGTTGTTTCGGCTTTTAATGAAGAGAAAGTGTGACCCGTTAATGGTTTTTATCTTTTTAGTTAACTTAAAACGCCTTTTAATCACCTAGGCCAACACTTGGTAAGGCAAGTGATCTCCATCCATTGAGATGCACTAGTTTATCTCTTGCGAGCCGCTGGGAGGTGGTTTAAAGGTAGGATTTTCTAGAATAGCCAACACTTGGTAAGCTTTCGGACTCTAAGGAGACATCCATTAGTTATCTCTTGCGAGCTTTTGACGGGTGATCCAAGGTTAAGGATCACCTTGAATAGCAAATGCTAGGTGAGAGGCACGATCCATTGCAAGATGAATCAGTGAGAGGGATTTATTGTTTGAACCCATTAAAGGGAAGCATCTGTACCACACCGGTTCGGGAAATAACTATATGTTAAATCCCCAACGCGAGGAAAAGAAACAAGTGATCGGAACTCTCTTTTTGTATTAGGAACCTGAGCCTAGTGATCTGAAACTCCAAGAAACACTTTTCTTAGTAAGTAATTTCCGTTACTTTATTTTTGGTTAGTTTAAAACCAACCTTTTCAAACATCTTTATGTTTTCTTTTAAAGCTAACCTTGAAATGAAAAGGCACCAATTCATCTTTGAATTAATATCAATTGTGAAGTGAAAACCCATCCCAGTGAACGATCCTAGAGCCACTATGTTATGCTGGCTGAAGCTATCCTAGTACATGGTGTAATAGGTTATAAATTTTGTTGATTACTCCCGTCTGAGGACCGCAATCAAGGAACACCAACTGGACACGAATCAAATGGCACCATTGTCAGGGACCATTGAGAGGACATGAATTAGCTGATACACCAATTGGGAATGAATCAATCGGTCATGTCATTGTTCTATCTGGTTTTCATCACAACCCGCACTTGGTCAAATAGGTCTTGATAGTTTAGTTTCGATTTCGATGTAGACCAAACCTATACAATTGGTTATGTCATTTTCTTGTATGATTTTTGTCACAGACTAGACCTGGTCCAATCAGTCATGATAGCTAAGCTTCGTTTTCGATGTAGACTACATCTGTACGATCAGTGATGTGTTGTCTTATTTGGTTTTCATCACTATTGGCACCCAATTCAATTGATCATGAAAGTTTAGTATTGGTTTCAATGTAGACCGCACCTATACGATCGGTCATGTTGTTTTCCTATCTAGTTTTTGTGACAGACTGCACCTACTTTAATCATTAACGATAGTTCAACATCATTTTCGACGTAGAATGCACCTAGATGATCGATCAAGTAGTTATCTTGTTTGGTCTTCACAACAGATTGCACCCTGTTAGATAGGTCTTGATAGTTCAGTTTTGATTTCAACGTAGATTAAATATATACGATCGATCACGTCGTTGTCCTGTCTGGTTTTCATCACAGACTACACCCGATCTGATTGGTCAAGACAATTCAGTATCAATTTCGACATAGAGCACAGTTGTATGATCGACCATGTTGTTTTCTTATATGGTTTTCATCACATATCTCACCCGGTCAGATAGGTCCCAACAATTCAGTTTTAGTTTTGGTGTAAACCAGACCTATACAATCAGCTATGTCGTTGTCCTGTTTGGTTTTCGTCACAAAACATACATGGTCCTATCGATCACGCTTGCTCAGCTTCTTTTCTGACATAGACCACATCTATGCAATCAATCACGTAGTTATCTTATATAGTTTTCGTCAAAGTCAGCACTCGATCCGATTGGTCACGACAGTTAAGTATCATGAAAATGTAGACCGCACCTATATGATTGGCCACGCCATTGTCTTGTCTGATTTTTGTCACAAACGACACCCAATCCTATTAGTCACGACAACTCAATTTCATTTGCGATGTAAATCACACTTGTACAATCAATCATGTCATTGTCTTGTCTAGTTTTCATCACAGACCATACCAGGTCAGATAAGTCCTGATAGTTCAATTTCAATTTTGGCGTAAACCAGACCTATACTATCGATCACATTATTGTTTTGTTTGGTTTTCATCATAGACCAAACTCGGTCTGATTGGTCACGACAGCTCTGTTTCATTTTTGACGTAGATCGCATCTGTACAATCAATCACGTAGTTGTCTAATCTGGTTTTCATCACAGTCGGCACCTATACGATCAATCACATCGTTGTCCTATCTAGTTTTCTTCATGGAGGGCACCTGGTTCGATTAGTAATGACAACTCAGTTTTGTTTTTGACGTAGACTGTATCTATATGATCGATCATGTCGTTATACTATCTAGTTTCATCATAAACCACACCTGATCATACAGGTCCCAATAGTTTGGTTTTGGTTTGGGCGTAGACCACACTTGTACGGTCAGTCACATTGTTGTTATGTTTAGTTTTCCTCATAGACCGGACCTAGTTGATCGGTCATAACGGCCTAGTTTCGTTTTTAGCATCGACTGCATCTATATGATCAATAAATAGTTTTCTTATCTAGATTTAGTCACAGTCAGCATCCGATCAATTGTCATGATAGTTCAATATCGTTTTCGATGTAGACTGCACCAGTACAATCAGTCACTGATTCATGCCCAGTTGAGTATTTTAATAAAAAATATTTATAAATCCTATGACCTTATACTGGCGTAGCAAAACTACTATAGTATAGCAGCTCTAGGGTCGAACTCAGGGATGGGTTTTCACTCTACCAATGATAGACTCAAGATTAGAAATTAAGTCTAATGATTTCCTTTATCAAAAACTTAAAGTTTAAAAGAAAAGAAAATTTGTTTTGAAAGTGGTGTTTGGAACTAAACTAATATGGAACTAGGTAGAAATGAAAGAAAGAAAGTCTCCCGGAGCTACAGGTTGCTAGGATTAAGTTCAGAATGCAAAGTGGGCAATTCCGGATTTTTCTTCTCGTATTGGGGACAACAACATAAAGGATGGTTGTTTCCCGAACCGGTATAGGTTTAACAATGAAGATTTAATCCATAAAAAGTCAATAGAAATGGCAGTCAGGTTCCATTAATGGCTTTAGACACTATGGGTCTTCACCTTGAGCCACTTTCCAATGGCTCGTACATGATAACTAATGGACTGATGTGGATCTAGCAATAAGTATCCACAGAGACCTAAAGCTTATCATGTATTGGCCATTCAAAGTGATTCTAAGGGATTTAAAGCAAAACTTTAGATTTAAAAGCCATTTATGAACTCCAACTACCTGTATTTAATGCACGAGAGTTTTCCACTTTAGCATCTGGACTTTTCACCTAGCTTTCTTCACTCCAAGAAACCAAAGGTTTAGCCTCTCATCCTCTGGGAAAACATCCTCAGAGGTTGTTTGGCTTCCAAGAAAAAGAAAATAGTAGAGAAAAAAAGAAAGCAAAAGAGATCTCTGTATTTCACTAAGTGTAAAATATACATAAGTTGGTCTCCTGGGAAAAGCTCCTCCCGAGAGTCCCTTTTTTAGTGTTTACAAGAGAGTTTATATATAGGAAGGTAATTTACCCTTCCTTGGATACTTCCTAGCTAAGGAATTACATGAGTGGCTGAATACAAGGAGAAAATGGAAATTTAGACACAAAAATATTAGAAGAAATAGAGTCGGCACAAATATCCCAGTTTCGCACGTTGTATGGTGATTTGCGAAAATTTCGCAAGTTGATTTCGCAACTTAGAATCCACTTTCCCACGTTGAGATCCAAGTTCACAAGTTTCAAAATCAACTTCGAATGCTGGGCTTCACCGCAACTACACAGCTGCCATCCACTTTAAATTTCGCACGTTGAAGTTCCAATTTCGCAAGGTACGAAATTGTCCCTCAGCTTGATGCAGTTGTCTTCCGAAGGCCATATCTCCTTCATTTTAGCTCCAAATCGTACACGGTTTGAAGTGTTGGATTCTTGACTTCCTGAGATTTGAAATGGTATATATTATGTAGAAAATGGACTTCAGGAATTGCTCCAAAAGTGCAAAGGAAGACTGCAGCTGCTATCCTCTGTTTTCCTTACTCTGTTTTCCTCTCTCCATTGTTTTTTCCTGCATACTTTGAACGACTAAGGAAAAGGACTATGAGGCTCCAAATCTTGGTTTCTTCATGAATTTGAGCTTCCAAAAGCTTTGCCATGAACTATATACAGCTCTCCCTCATTCTTAAATTGCTTTGGTGAACAAAAAGCTATCAAAAACACCAAAACTTAACACAATTTGATTAGAAACGATTGCAAGGGTCCTTAACATGTCAATTGAGTTAAAAGGTAATAATTACTACTCAAGGGTGTTTAAAAGAGCTAATTACAAGCTACAAAATAACATGTTTTGAGTAGTAATCACTTCCCCCAACCGACATATTGCTAGTCCCTTAGCAATGAAGGAGAGAAAAAATAAAAATAAAAGTAATAAATTTAAAAAATCATGCTGATCACTCCAAAAAATGTTTAAGTGGCATGACTAATCAAACTCTCACGTGGAACATGAAAGAAATAAAACTCAAACTTCAATAGGAGCTATCAAATAATTTGCCTAGTCACAATTCATAAAGAGTAGGCATTATGCAAATTTAAGCTTCAAAATAATTTCCACTCCCAAAGGTCCAATCCTTACTCTTCCACAAAAATCTATGTGTTATTTATTAGTTTCCGGATATAGTATGTCAAACTAATCTCTCCCCTCAACCTAGTTCTTTTCAAAGCTTAGCAAACTAATCAACCTCTAATAAAAACGCACCTCTTTTCTTTCACAATTTTTTTTCTTGTAGGAGTGCAAAGCTTAAAGGCATTCTTTTCTAAATTGTCCATGTAACGGGGGTCCATCGATGACTCCCAACCAATCAAGGTTTAGGGCATCAAGCTTTAAGGATTTTTCAACCACTAACTCCTCGGATTTCACCCCAGACTTTTGAGAATGAATTTTTAATACCCAAGCACCTACAATATGTTAAACTCCACCTATTCACCCATGTAACAAGCATTGAGGTCGGTGACTCCTAACCATTGAAGGCTTAGGGCACCAGGTTTTAAAGATTTTCACCATATACCCCTCAGACCTTGCTCGGGTTTCAAGGCAAGTAAAACATTTTTCTTTTTCTTTCTTTTTCCAAAGCCTCATTGGCCTTTTATAAGGTGTCTCAACACTATTAAAATAAGGTCAAAGGTACCAAGTCTAAATTTTCCTAAGTCAAGGGGGAAAATAGTTTTTCATCTTATAAACGGAACCTAGTGTGCACGGTGTGTGATAAGCTTAAAGTGGAAGAAATAAGGTTGAAATCAATAGGAGTTCAATAATTCATTAACTTTAATAAACATAATACAAACTCTAAGTTTCAAGTAAAAAGACAAAAATTTAATTTCTCCCATTTCATTTTGAAAATTTTTCCTTAATAACCATGGAGAGTATTCAAAAAAACTTTAAAAAATTTTAAAAATTAAGCAAAAAGCAACTAAATTACCAAAATAACTTAGCATAAATAACAAAACTTCCTTTCTCAACTCTCCCCCCAACCAAGCTGAACATTGTCCTCAATGTTCCAAGAGCGATTAAAAAAATAAAGGGAGGAAGTGGTACCTCCTGAGTGGTACAAAGTCTGAGTCGTATAGGAGAAACCACATGTTTCAAAGATAAAAGAGTAATGAGAAAAGGGAATATAATAAAAAATGATATATATATGTATTACTTGGAAAAGAAATACAATATGCATGATGTTCAAGTAATACATCCAATCCCAGTATATAATACATCAAAAAATGGGATCCACAAGTCTAATATAAAAAGTAATTAAAAAAAAAAACATAAAGAGATCAGATAGTAGTGGGATCATGTGATGGCTCTGCTCTGATCTCCTCATCTGATATGGGCTGCTCAGCTGGTATGGTCCCCTCATCTGGTACTGGAGGCTCGGATGGTCCAGACCTATCATGCTCAGGAAGTGTCTGCATACTCAAATGCTGTTGGATCTGATGAAGGATCATGGTATGCTGGGTCTGAGTAGCAATGATCTGATCCTGGTGTGCACGAATAATGGCCATCTGCTGGAAAAGAGAATCCTGAGCGGTACTCAGTGTCTGCAATGAGTGCACTAGGCCTCTAAATTCCGTAAGAGAAACGGTGACAGTGGGATCAGATGAAGGGGGAGGTGCTGAGGTAGCTGGCACGACTGGTGGAACGCCCTGAGTGATAGGAGAAGCAGGAAGTGTAGCCTCAGGCATGTGCACTGAGGTGTGTGCTACAGGGGCAGGAGGTGCTATGTTAGTGAGAATCTCATCCTGCTGAGCCTGAGGTAGCTGCTCATCTTGGGGTAGCTCTGGAGGTGGGGGCACATCTGGGGCTCCCTGAGATGCAGGCACAACTGGGGCTCCCTGAGGTGCAGGCACAGTTGGGGCTCCCTAAGGCGCAAAGTAGGCTGCCAAGTGATGCCATTTGTAGAGAGAGAAGTCCTCTCGGCAATGGCGGCGCCTCTCAAGGTGGGGCTCTCCAGGATAGCCCAGGTGCTCTAAAATCTGGCAGAGGAGCCTCGGAAACAATAACGGAATGACATCTGCCCTCTGAAGCTTCCTCTGATGGACTTTCTCTTCAAAGTGAAGAAGAGAAGTCATAATCAAGTGATGAGGGCCGAAGTAATATCCCTCAGAAATCCTAAATAAGGCTTCAAGTATAGCTCCTCTCCTCTGAACTTTATGCTGAAGTGGGAAGATGTTGGTACGCAGGAGCACATCAATAAGGATCATCCCAGATGGAAGCTCTCTCCTAGTCAACACTGAGGCTGTGGAAGTCCCCCTGGACAAGATACGAACCATGTCCCTCGGAGAGAATGAGGACCACTCCCTGAAGTCTGCCTGAGTCGCAGGCTCATAAGGTATACAGAGGGCCTCAGCAATGTGGCGAGCTCCAATAATACCCTGGCGTCCATCTATGGTAAAATAGATGAGAGTAGGATTCTGGACGCCTCGAGTAGTCATAGACTGATAAAAGTCTAGAACTACTCTGGGATAATAGAACTGCCTAGGGGTGAGGAGATGCTCCATGTGATACCTCTGTAACAAATGGAATGAATCCCTGAGCTCTGGCTGCTGTCTGAGAGCCTCGATGTCGAACCAGGTCTCTGAGTGGAATGATCGATCTCTGCAATCCAGGTTGCCCTCTATAGGTGGCCCTGCGATCATAGGATGCTTGATGACGGTCTCGAGAGGAATCCCCACAGGAACCTGAGAGTCCTCAGTAGGTGGCTCCGCCTGAGGTGCCTGGGATGGCTCTCCAAGACCCGAGAACTTGGCCTTCTTCGTGGGTGGCTGAGAAGTAGGCCTCTTGGCTTTGGCAGTGGGCGGCCTCTTGGTGGGATACCGGCGCTGAGAAGGCGTTCCACCCTCAAATGGGGGAACGGTGGAGTCCTGAGCAGGTGGCGAAGTGGCGCCTCTGATGGCGGACTGTGCTGGTCGAGGCATCGGCGAGGATGGGGATGCGGAAAGGCCTCCCCTAGTCTTTGCCATGGCCGAAATGCTTGGAGGAAAAATGATCAGCTTCCAGAGAGGTGGAGATGACGCGTGCGTCTCTTGGGCTTCTTTACTTCAAGGGTTTAAATAGAAATGGGGGCATGGGGTGGTTTGATGTTTTAAAAAAAAATTATGTGGCAACCGAAAAGTCATTTTTGAAAGTTAGGCAAAGTCCCGGGGGTAAAAAATGGGTTTAAAAATCAGTTGGGAGTTTTCGCAGCTTAAAATTTCATCATGCGAAATGTTCGCACCTTGAATTGTATCGTGCGAAATTTTCGCACTTTAAACTGAGAATTTTGCACCTTAAATGGAGTTTCGCACTCAATTTCGCACCTTGTTTCGCATGGTGCGAAATTTGGCTTGGGATGTGCGAAATGCCACTCGTGTGCCAGGAGGGTGTTTCGCACGGTGCGAAATTTTTGCACCTTGAATAGTGGTGTGCGAAACTGACGTTTAGAGAATTCGCACCTTGGACTGTGATTTTCGCATGTTGGAATGAATTTCACACCTTGGATTGAGGTGTGCGAAATTTTCGCACCTTGATTCGCACTGTGCGAAAATTGGCTTTAGCTGTGCGAAATGCCACTCGTGTGCTAGGAGGGTGTTTCGCATGGTGCGAAAATTATCGTACCTTGAATAGTGGTGTGCGAAATCTTGGTTTTGGAAATTTGCACCTTGGAATGCATTTTCGCATGTTGGATTCCACCGTGTGAAATTTTCGCATCTTGAAATGCAGTGCTCTGTTCCCTTTGCTTTGTTCCCCTGCCTTGCTTTTCAAGGCTTCTCCACATTTTTCTTGATTTTTTCCTGAAATTTAAAATCAAAATTGACTTGAATTAAGACAAAATAAACCAAGTTTGAGCAAGAATTAAAATCAAAAGAAATAAAAATAACAATACAACTATAAAACTATAAAAATTCATGGACTTATATAGTCCATGAAACCCTGCTTTCCCTCAAAGTTGCTGTAGTTCAAGGAGGTTGATCTCCTCCTTGTCTGCATTGTAAGGCTCTATGAATGGCTTGAAACGATGACCATTGACTTTGAAGATTTGATTGCCTTTGGGATTGAATACTTCCACCACTCCATTGGGATGCACTTCATGAATTATGAAAGGACCCGTCCACTTTGATTTCAATTATCCCGGAAAAATATGAAGTTTAGAGTCATAAAGCAAGACTCTTTGTCCCTTGGTAAAATTCTTCTGATTTACCAACTGATCATGCCATTTCTTCAACCTCTCTTTTGCAATTTTTGAATTGAGGTAAGCATCATTCCTTATTTCCTCCAATTCATTAAAATCCAAACATCTCTTTAACCCGGCTCTTGTCAAATCCATGTTGAGCTTCTTGATTACCCACCATGCTTTATATTCAATCTCCACTGGGAGATGGCATGCTTTGCCATAAACAAGGCGATAAGGAGACATTCCGAGAATGGTCTTATAAGCGGTCCTATAAGCCCATAATGAATCCAGGAGCTTAATAGACCAATCCTTCCTATTCACATCCACCACCTTCATCAATATATTCTTGATTTCCCGGTTGGCTAACTCAACTTGGCCACTTGTTTGAGGGTGATAAGGTGTAGCTACCTTGTGCTTAACCCCATATTTGGCTAGAAGAGTCTCAAAAGGCTTGTTGCAAAAGTGGGTTCCTCCATCACTGATAATGGCCTTAGGTACTCCAAATCTTGAGAAGATGTTCTCCTTGAAAATTTTGAGAACCACCTTATGATCATTGCTCCTACATGGGATTGCTTCTACCCACTTAGAGACATAATCCACTCCCACCAAAATGTAGGAGTGTCCAAATGACATTGGGAATGGTCCCATGAAGTCTATCCCCCAAACATCAAAGACATCCACTATCAAGATGGGGTTCAAGGGCATCATATTCCGGCATGTTAGCTTCCCTAGCCTTTGACACCGATCACATCCCTTGCACATAGAGTGGGCATCCTTGAAAAGAGAGGGCCACCAAAAACCTGATTGGACCACTCTCATGGCTGTTTTCTGGGAAGCAAAATGACCCCCACATGCACTATCATGACAATGGGATAGAATCCCTGATTGCTCTTGTTCAGGAACACATTTCCTTATGATTTGATCAGCACAATATTTGAAGAGAAAAGGCTCCTCCCAATAATAGGCATGGATCTTAGCAAAGAAATGCTTCTTGTCTTGGGCACTCCACTCACTTGGAACTTCTCCAGTAACTAAGTAATTTGCAATATGAGAATACCATGGAGCTACCTCTATTGACATGAGAGACTCCTCAGGGAAGTCATCATTGATAGGTAGACCATGTGAGTCATGTGCTATCACAAGTCTTGACAAGTGGTCAGCTACCACATTTTCAACTCCCTTTTTATCCCGGATTTGGAGATTGAATTCTTGAAGCAAAAGGATCCATCTTATCAATCTTGCCTTGGCATCTTGCTTGGTTAGCAAGTACTTCAAAGCAGAATGGTCAGTAAACACCACTATAAAGGACCCTACCAAATAGGCACGAAACTTATCCAAGGCAAAAACTACTACCAACAACTCCTTCTCAGTAGTTGTGTAGTTCCTTTGAGCCTCATTCAAAGTTTTGCTTGCATAATAAATCACATAGGGCTTTCCATCTTCTCTTTGCCCCAAAATAGCCCCCATAGCAAGATCACTTGCATCACACATTACCTCAAAAGGTAATTTCCAATTTGGGGTTCTCACTATTGGTGCAGTTGTGAGGAATTGCTTCAGTTCCTCAAAACTCTTCTGACATTTCTCATCCCACACAAACTTAGCATCCTTTACCAAAAGTTCACAAAGAGGCTTTGAGATTTTTGAGAAATCCTTAATGAACCTCCTATAGAACCCGGCATGTCCTAGGAATTGCCTAATTCCTTTAACATTTGTGGGAGGTGGCAACTTAACAATTAGCTCCACTTTTGCCTTATCTACCTCAATGCCATTCTTGGAGATTATATGTCCTAAGACAATTCCTTGTTGTACCATAAAATGACACTTCTCCCAATTTAGCACTAGGTCTTTCTCAATACATCTTTGGAGAACAGCTTCTAAATGCAACAAACACTCCTCATAAGAATCTCCATATACAATGATGTCATCCATGAAGACTTCCATGATGCGCTCCACCATATCACTGAAGATGCATAGCATACATCTTTGGAAGGTTGCAGGTGCATTACATAGACCAAAGGGCATCCTCCTATAGGCAAAAGTACCAAAGGGGCAAGTGAAGGTTGTCTTTTCTTGATCTTCCAAATCAATCTCTATTTGGAAGTACCCTGAGTAACCATCCAAAAAACAGTATAAAGGATGCCCTGAGACTCTCTCAAGGACTTGGTCTATGAAAGGCAACGGGAAATGGTCATTCCTAATCGCTGAATTCAACCTTCTGTAGCCTATACACATCCTCCATCCTAAGGTAAGATGTGTAGAGACTTTCTTCCCTTTTTCATTCTGGATCACAGTAATTCCAGATTTCTTTGGGCCTACTTGGGTTGGGCTCACACACAAGCTATCTGAAATGGGATATATGATCCCTGCTTGAAGTAGCTTCAGAACTTCACCCCTTACCACCTCTTGCATGTGAGGATTCAACCTCCTCTGGGGCTGCCTCACTGGTTTTGCATCTTCCTCCATGTAGATATGGTGGGTGCATACCAAAGGGCTAATCCCTTTCAGATCAGAAATTTTCCATCCAATGGTTTTTTAGCATTTTCTGAGGACTCCCAAAAGACTATCCTTTTGATCACTTGTGAGAGTTGAAGAAATCACCACTGGATATTTCTCATCTTTCTCCAAATATGCATACTTCAAATCAATCGGAAGTGGCTTCAAAACAAGCTTTGGAGGGTCCTCCGTAGCTGCTCCTTGTGAGTCCTCCTTATTGAACAGTGGTAAGATCTCTTCCCGTCTCCTCCAAGGAGACATGATGGCTAGCACATCAGAGGGTTCAGGTAACCCTTCTTCAAGCACTCCAAGGCTTTCATTCAAGCTTTCTCCTAAATTCTTGTCACAATGCTCTTCAACCAAAGTGTTGATCAAGCACATCTCCTCCAATCCTTCCTCCTCTTCTGGGTAAAGATGCCTCTTGCATAGGTGGAAAATGTTTAATTCCAAGGTCATGTTTCCAAATGTGAGCTGTATCACCCCATTCCTACAATTGATGACAGCATTGGAGGTAGCTAGGAAAGGTCTCCCAAGGATGATTGGCACATAATTTGCTTCCTTAACAGTGGGATTAGTATCAAGCACAACAAAATCCACGGGATAGTAGAATTTGTCCACTTGAACTAGAACATCCTCTATCACCCCCCTTGGGATTTTGACTGACCTATCAGCTAAGGAGAGAGTTATGGTTGTGGGCTTCAATCCTCCAAGTCCCAGTTGCTTATACACAGAGTATGGGAGCAAATTCACACTTGCCCCCAAGTCTAGTAAAGCCTTCTCCACATGTGTCCCTCCAATGTTGACTGAAATGGTGGGACATCCCGGATCTTTGTACTTAACTGGAGACTTACACTGAATGATGGCACTTACTTGCTCAGTGAGGAATGCCTTCCTTGTCACATTTAACCCTCTCTTGATCATGTACAAGTCCTTTAAAATTTTTGCATATGTGGGGACTTGCTTGATCATATCAAGTAAGGGTATATTCACCTTCACTTGTCTCAAAACTTCAAGAATTTCTGATGAATTCTTGATTCCCTTCTTTCCATGTAAAGCTTGAGGAAAAGGGGGAGGCATATGTTTCTTCATCATATCCTCTTTAATCACTATCCTTGGCTCTTCTTCAATGCTTGATTTAGATGCATTTTTCTTCCCACTCTTCTCATCTTGGTTATTGCTCTCTTTAACCAAGGTTCTCCTTGACATGAGTTCTTCGTCTTGCCTCACCTTAGGCAAGGTTTGATCAACCTCCTTCCCACTCCTCAAGGTGATCACAGCTTTGACCTCCCTCAAATTTGAAGGCTCCCCATCTTGGGTTTCAACTTCATGAACACCCTTTGGATTTTGGCTTGGTTGAGAGGGAAACTTTCCTTTCTCATTCACTGTGTTGAGGTTGGTAAGCCTAGAGATGGAATATTGAATATTATCTATCTTCTGAGATAGATCATTTTGCATCCCATCCATTTTCTTAATTTGAGAACTCTCAACATTTTCAATCTTTTGGTGCAATTGGGAGTTGATGGCCTTTTGTTCACCCACAAAGTCACCCATGACTTTATTTAGGTTCACAATGGCTTGCTCCACTGAAGAGGTTTGTTGAGGTGCTTGGGTTTGGGCTTGTGGTTGGTATGGAGGTGGCCTTGGTTTCCAAGAAAAATTTGGATGGTTTCTCTAGCTTGAATTATAGGTGTTTCCATAAGGTGCATTGTTGTTGGGCCTAAATTGCCCCACAACATTGGCTTGATCACCTAACATCTCCCTCACAACTGGGATGGTTGGGCACTCATCTACCACATGATCACATGATTGGCAAATGGTGCATGGCATGACATGGGCTTGTGTCTCGGAAATGGCTTGGACTTCATGCATTTTTTTCAACTCAAGTTCTTCCAACCTCCTTGCCATTGTTGCCACCTTGGCTTTCATGTCCATGTCTTCACTTAACATGTATATTCCACCCTTTGGATTTACAAGAGCTTTCATCCTTCCCATTTCTCTTGAGTTGGGCTCATCCCATCCTCTTGATACCTCAGACACATAACTTAAAAAGTCCATGGCTTCTTCCGGATTCTTACTCATAAAATCTCCCCCACACATGGTTTCAAGAATTTGCTTCATGGAGGAAGACATCCCATCATAAAAATAGCTCACCAAGAGTCATGTATCAAAGCCATGATGAGGACAAGCATTGATGGCCTCCATATACCTTTCCCAACATTCATAGAACTTCTCATTTTCTTTGGCAGAAAAGTTTGAGATTTGTCTCTTCAACCCATTGGTCCTGTGGGTGGGAAAAATTTTCTTCAAAAATTCGGCCTGAAGATCAACCCAGTTCTTTATGCTCCTTGGCCTTAAAGAGTTAAGCTATATTTTTGCCTTCTCCTTCAAAGTAAAAGGGAATAGCTTGAGTCTCATCAAGTCTATTGAAGCTCCTCCCTCTCTAAAAGTATTGCATACCTCCTCAAACTCCTTGATGTGGGCATATGGGTTCTCACTCTCCATTCCATGGAAATTTGGTAGGAGGGGCACAATATAGGGCCTTATAATCAGCTGCTCAAGAGGAGGTACGATGCATAAGGGTGCACTCATCCTTGGTGGGTGCATTCTATCCCTCATGGATAGATATGCATTTGGATTACCCCCTTGACCGTGTTGAGAATTCTGATCCTCTTGTAGAGGGTCCATGATGTTTACACAGATATCCAACTCTGTGTCTTGAGGATTCTCTATCCTTACTAGCCTTCCCTCTTGGTCCCGAATCCAATAGGGCATGCACAAGTTACAACTTACCTGAAAACAAAACAAAAATAACAAAAACAAAAAAAACAAAAGAAAGCTAGAAGAAAGTTAAGGTTAGAAAGAAAATGAAAGTAAACTTAACAAAGGAAATTCTACAATTAAAAGAGAGGAAATGAAGTTAGTGAAAAAGGAATTCACCAAACTTGTGATGGAAATCACAAGTGTTCTCATAAGATCATATCACTGCAAAGTGGCACCATCCCCGGCAACGGCGCCATTTGATTCATGCCCAGTTGAGTATTTTAATAAAAAATATTTATAAATCCTATGACCTTATACTGGCGTAGCAAAACTACTATAGTATAGTAGCTCTAGGGTCGAACTCAGGGATGGGTTTTCACTCTACCAGTGATAGACTCAAGATTAGAAATTGAGTCTGATGATTTCCTTTGTCAAAAACTTAAAGTTTAAAAGAAAATAAAATTTGTTTTGAAAGTGGTGTTTGGAACTAAACTAATATGGAACTAGGTAGAAATGAAAGAAAGAAAGTCTCCCGGAGCTAGAGGTTGCTAGGATCAAGTTCAGAATGCAAAGTGGGCAATTCCAGATTTTTCTTCTCATATTAGGGACAACAACATAAAGGATGGTTGTTTCCCGAACCGGTATAGGTTTAACAATGAAGATTTAATCCATAAAAAGTCAATAGAAATGGTAGTCAGGTTCCATTAATGGCTTTAGACACTATGGGTCTTCACCTTGAGCCACTTTCCAATAGCTCGTACATGATAACTAATGGACTGATGTGGATCTAGCAATAAGTATCCACGGAGACCTAAAGCTTATCATGTATTGGCCATTCAAAGTGATTCTAAGGGATTTAAAGCAAAACTTTAGATTTAAAAGCCATTTATGAACTCCAACTACCTGTATTTAATGCACGAGAGTTTTCCACTTTAGCATCTGGACTTTTCACCTAGCTTCCTTCACTCCAAGAAACCAAAGGTTTAGCCTCTCATCCTCTGAGAAAACATCCTCAGAGGTTGTTTGGCTTCCAAGAAAAAGAAAATAGTAGAGAGAAAAAGAAAGTAAAAGAGATCTCTGTATTTCACTAAGTGTAAAATATACATAAGTTGGTCTCCTGGGAAAAGCTCATCCCGAGAGTCCCTTTTTTAGTGTTTACAAGAGAGTTTATATATAGGAAGCTAATTTACCCTTCCTTGGATACTTCCTAGCTAAGGAATTACATGAGTGGCTGAATACAAGGAGAAAATGGAAATTTAGACACAAAAATATCAGAAGAAAAAGAGTCGGCACAAATATCCCAATTTCGCACGTTGCATGGTGATTTGCGAAAATTTCGCAAGTTGATTTCACAACTTAGAATCCACTTTCGCACGTTGAGATCCAAGTTCACAAGTTGCAAAATCAACTTCGAATGCTGGCCTTCACCGCGACTACACAGCTGCCATCCACTTTAAATTTCGCACGTTGAAGTTCCAATTTTGCAAGGTGCGAAATTGTCCCTCAACTTGATGCAGTTGTCTTCCGAAGGCCATATCTTCCTCATTTCAGCTCCAAATTGTACACGGTTTGAAACGTTGGATTCTTGACTTCCTAAGATTTGAAATGGTATATAGCATGTAAAAAATGGACTTAGGAAAGTGCTCCAAAAGTGCAAAGGAAGACTGCAGCTGCTGTCCTCTGTTTTCCTTACTCTGTTTTCCTCTCTCCATTGCTTTTTCCTTGCATACTTTGAACGACTAAGGCAAAGGACTATGAGGCTCCAAAGCTTGGTTTCTTCATGAATTTGAGCTTCCAAAAGCTTTGCCATGAACTATATGCAGCTCTCCCTCATTCTTAAATTGCTTTGGTGAGCAAAAAGCTATCAAAAACACCAAAACTTAACACAATTTGATTAGAAATGATTGCAAGGGTCCTTAACATGTCAATTGAGTTAAAAGGTAATAATTACTACTCAAGGGTGTTTAAAAGAGCTAATTACAAGCTACAAAATAACATGTTTTGAGTAGTAATCAGTCACGTTATTGTCATGTCTTGTTTTCATCACAGACGACACTTAGTGTGATCGGTCATTACAACTTAGTTTCATTTTTTGCATAGACCGCATTTATATGATTGGTCATGTCCTTGTCTTGTCTAGTTTTCATCACAAGCCGCACCCAGTCAGATAGGTCCCAACAGTTCAATTTCGATTTTGGCATTGCCAAGACCTATACAATCAATCATGTCGTTGTCCTGTCTGGTTTTTGTCATAGACTGTACCTAATTCGATCAGTCACAATAACTCAGTTTCATTTTTTGCACAGACCACATTTGTACAATCAGTCACGTAGTTGTTCTATTTAGTTTTTGTCATAGTCGGCACTTGATCATATTGTTCATAAAAGTTCAATATTATTTTTGGTGTAGACCGCACCTATACGATCGGTCACATCCATGTCCTGTTTGGTTTTCATCACATACAACACTCAATTCGATTGGGCATGATAGTTTAATATCGTTTTTAGCATAGACTGCACCTTTCTGTTCCGTCACGTCATTGTCCTATCTGGTTTTCGTCATTGACCACACCTAGTCAGTAGGTTGCGATAGCTTAGTTTCATTTCAAGTGTATACCACACCTGTACAATTATCATATCGTTGTCCTATCTGGTTTTCATCACTGATCATCTTTGGTCAAATATTTCCTAACATTTCAGTTTCTGTTTCGACATAGACCATACCTATACGATCGGTTATGTTGTTGTCTTGTCTGGTTTTCATCACAGATCGAACTTGGTTTGATTGGTCACGACAACTCTATTTCATTTTCAGTGTAGACAGTATTTGTATGATCAATCACATAGTTGTCTTATCTCGTTTTCATTATAGTCGACATCCGATCTGACCAGTCACGAAAGTTCAATATCATTTTTGGTGTAGACCACATTTGTATGAACTGTCACATCGTTGTCCTTTTTGGTTTTTGTCACAGACTTCACCTAGTCGAATCTGTCATGATAACTCAGTTTTGTTTTTGGTCTAAGCTGCACCTATACAATCAATCATGTTGTTGTCCTATCTGGTTTTCGTAACAAACCGCACCTAGTTCGTTCAATCACAACAATTCAGTTTCATTTTCGACGTAGACTGCACTTATATGATCGATCATGTCATTGTCCTGTCTAGTTTTCCTCACATACCACACTCAGTCTTATCGCTCATGACAACTCAATTTCGTTTTCAGTGTAAACCGCACTATACGATTAGTCATGTCCTTATCTTGTCTCATTTTTATGATAGATCGCACCCAAGTCGTTTGATCCTGATAGCTCAGTTTCAGTTTCAAGGTAGACTAAACCTATTCGATTGGTCACATCCTTGTCCTGTTTGGTTTTTATCACAGATCACACCCAGTATAATCGATCACGATAACTCACTTTTTGTTTTCGGCGTTGGCCGCACTTATACGATTGGTCATGTCATTATCCTATCTGGTTTTCGTTAGAGACTGCACTCGATCCGATCGTTCATGAAAACTTAGTTTCATTTTCGAGTTTGACCGCACTATACGATCGGTCACGTCGTTGTCTTATCTAGTTTTCATCACAAATTGCACCCGATCAGATATGTCCCGAAAGTTTAGTTTCGATTTTAGCATAGACCGAACCTATACGATCAATTAGTTCGTTGTCCTATTTTGTTTTTCATCACAGGTCGTACCCGGTCTGATCCGTCACTATAGCTTAATTTCATTTTTAGTATTGACCGGACTTGTACGATCAGTCATGTTGTTGTCTTTTCAAGTTTTCATCACAAACTGCACTCGATTCAATCAATCATGATAGTACAATATCGTTTTTGGCAAATACGACACCTATATGTCCGATCACGTCATTGTCTTGTTTGGTTTTCGTCACAGACAATACTTGATTCAATCGATCACAATAGCTTAGTTTCATTTTCGGAGTAAGCCACACCTATATGATCAATCATGTCGTTGTCCTATGCAGTTTTCTTAATAGATTGAACATGTTCGTTAGGTCCCAACAACTCGGTTTTGACTTCAGCGTAGACTAGACCTATACAAACTATCACATCGTGGTCTTGTCTGGTTTTAATCACAGATCGCACTTGGTTTGATCACACATGATATCTTGGTTTTTTTTTTTTTTTACGTAGACCGCACTTATACGATTAGTCACATCGTTGTCTTGTCTAGTTTTCATCACAGACCGCACCTAGTCAAATGGTCTTGACAGTTCAATTTTGGTTTCAACATAGACTAGACCTATATGATTGGTCAAGTCATTATCTTATTTTGTTTTCATCATAGATTGTACTCGGTTCAATCGATCATAACAACCCAGTTTCATTTTCAGCGTTGACTGCACTTGTATGATCGGTCACGTCGTTGTCTTGTTAGGTTTTGGTCATAGACTACACTTGGTCCGATCGGTCATGATAGTTTAATATTGTTTTTTACCTAGATTGCACCAATACGTCTGGTCAAGTCATTGTTCTATCTAGTTTTCGTCATACATAACACCCGGTTTGATTAGTCGCAATAGCCTATTTTTCGTTTTCAATGTAGGCTGCATTTGTACAATCGATTATGTCGTTGTCCTGTCTAGTTTTCATAACAGATCGTACCTAGTTCGTTAGGTCCCAACAACTCAATTTCGGTTTCAGCGTAGACATTGCTATATGAACTATCATGTCATTGTCCTGTCTGGTTTTAATCACAAACTACACCCGATCCAATTGATCATGATAACTCAGTTTTGTTTTCGGCGTAGACTGAACATATATGATTGATCACATTGTTGTCTTATCTTGTTTTCATCATAGATCGTATCTTATTTAATTGATCATGACAGTTCAGTTTCGTTTTCGGTGTAGACCACATCTATATGCTCAATCATGTAGTTGTTCTATCAAGTTTTCATCATAATTGACACCCAATCCGATCAGTCATGACAGTTTAATATAATTTTCAGCATAGACCACACCTTTATGATTGGTAACATTGTTGTCGTGTCCGATTTTCATCACATATCGCATCCAATCATATAGGTCCCGATAGTTCAGTTTCAATTTCGGCATAGACCAGACCTATACCATAAGTCACGTCGTTCAACTGTCTGTTTTTCATCACAAATCGTATTGGGTTAGTTTGGTCATGACAACTTAATTTTGTTTACAACGTAAACCACATTTGTATGATCGATCATATTGTTGTCCACTAATATTTTTGTTACAGATTGCACTCAGTTCAATCGATCATGACAGTTCATTCTCGTTTTTAGCGTAAAATTCACCTGTATGATTCGTCACGTCGTTCTCTTATCTAGTTTTCATCACAAATCGCACCCGACTAGATAAGTCCCGATAGTTCAGTTTCGATTTTGGCATAGACCAAACTTATATGATTGGACACGTCTTTCTCCTATCTGATTTTCATCATAGACCGTACCTGGTATGATTGGTCACGACATCTCAGTTTCATTTTTAGCTAATATCTCATCTATATCATCAGTCACATAGTTGGCCTATTTTTTTGTCGTAACTGTTGACACCCAATTCAATTAGTCACGATATTTTAGTATCATTTTCAACATAGACCGCACCTGTATGATTAGTCACGTCATTGTCCTCTTTAGTTTTCGTTACAAAATGCACCCACTTCAATCAATCATGACAGTTCATTATCATTTTGGGCGTAAATTGCTCCTGTACAATCGGTCATGTTATCATCCTCTCTAGTTTTTCGTTACAGACTGCACCCAATCAAATCGGTCATGACAGGTCACTATCGTTTTCGACATAAATTGTACCTATTCAATCGGTCATGTTGTTGTCCTGTCTAGTTTTCATCATAGACCGCACCTAGTCAGATAGGTTCCAACAATTCAATTTTGACAGTTCACTATCGTTTTCGACATAAATTGCACCTATTCAATCGGTCATGCTGTTGTCCTGTCTAGCTTTCATCACAGACCGCACCTAGTCAGATAGTTTCCAACAATTCAATTTTGATTTCGGCATAAACCAGACTTAAATGATCAAACATGTCATTTAGGCTTAGACCGCATCTGTATCATCAGTCACATAGTTAGCCTATCCTTTTTTCATAACTATCAACACCCGATCTGATCAATCATGATAGTTTAGTATCATTTTCGATGTAGATCACACCTATATGATCAGTCAAGTCGTTGTTTGCTCTTGTTTTGTCATAGACTACACTTAGTCTCATCGGTTATGATAGTTCATTATCATTTTCAACATAGATCGCACTTGTATAATTGGTCACATCATTATCTTGTCTTGTTTTCATCACATACCGCACCCTATCAAATAGGTTCCGAATAGTTTAGTTTCGTTTTCGGCGTAGACCAGACCTATAGATTAGTCATGTCGTTGTCCTGTCTGGTTTTCATCATAGACCACATCATCCAATCAGACACAACAACTTAGCTTTGTTTTCAGTGTAAACCATACTTGTACGATCGGTCATGTCATTGTCTTGTCTAGTCTTTGCAACATACCACACCCTATTCGATAGGTTTCGATAGTTTAATTTCGGTTTTGGCATAAACCAGACCTGTACGATTAGTCATGTCATTGTCTTCACAAAAGCTCAATTTCGTTTTTGATATAGACCGCACCTTTACAATCGATCACGTCATTATTTTGTCTAATTTTTGTCACAAACTACACCTGATTTGATTGGTCATAACAATTTAGTATCATTTTCGATGAACATAATACCTGTATGATCGGTCATGTCGTTGTCCTCTCTGATTTTCGTCACAAACTCAACCTAGTCCAATCGATCACAATAGTTCATTATCGTTTCCCGTGTAGATCGCACTTGTACGATCGGTCACATCACAGTCCTATTTGGTTTTCATCACATACTGCACTAGGTCAGATAGGCCCAGATAGTTCAAATTCGATTTCGGTGTAAACCAAACTTATATGATCAGTCACGTCATTGCCCTATCTAATTTTCGGTAGAGACCGCACCTATATGATCAATCATGTCATTGTCCTATTTGATTTTCGTAAGAGAGGGCTTGGTTTGATAGGTCTCGACAACTCAGTTTTGGTTTTGACGTAGATTATACCAGTACGATCGGTCACATAATTGTCCTATTTTGTTTTAATCATAGATCACACCCAATCCGATCAATCATGATAACTTAGTTTCTTTTTCGGCGTAGACTGCACCTGTACTATCAATTATATCTTTGCCCTATTTGGTTTTCTTCACAGACCACACCTGATCCAATTGATCATGAAAACTCAGTTTCATTTTCGATGTAGACCGCACTTGTACCATTTGTCACATTGTTTTCTTGTTTGATTTTCATCATAGACCGTACCCGATCCAATCAGTAAAGACAACTTGGTTTTGTTTTCGATATGAACCTTATACGATCGGTCACATTGTTGTTCTGTCTGGTTTTTATCGTAGGTCATACCCATTCAGATAAGTCTCGATAGTTCAGTTTCGATTTCCTCATAAACCAGACCTATAGATTGGTCACATCATTGTCCTGTTTAGTTTTCGTCGCAGACCGCACTTAGTTCAATTAGACACTGATACTCTGTTTCATTTTTAGTGTAAATCGTACCTATACAGTTGACCATATTATTGTCCAGTCTAGTTTTTGTAACAAATTGCACTAGTTCGATAGGTCCCGACAGTTCAGTTTCAGTTTTGGCATAGACTTGACCTATATAAACGGTCACGTTGTTGTCTTATCTGGTTTTAATTATAGACCGCATCTAGTCCAATCGGTTATGAAAGTTCAGTTTTGCTTTCGACGTATATTGTGCCACTACAAGAAAAAAGGCCTATATTGATATATTTTGTATTGACTTAATGGCAATTTATGTCATTATATGTTGTTTTAATAGGCAACAATGACATATAATTTATATGTAAGCAACCATGACATATGTGTAAATTCAAAACAATAAACATTATTTATAATGTCGCTAGCTTGACATAAAATCAAAAGTCAAGGTATGATTTTAAACATATATGTCATTTTGATTCTAGTAAAATGATCTTAAATGACCTATGGATTATAAGTCAAGATATCATGTTATAATTACCTATCAAGGTTCCCTGTGGTATTTATAGAGAACACTCCTCATTTTCTCAAAACCCAATATTCATTTTGAGAGCTTAGGGTTTGAAACTTTTTGCTCTAAACCCTAACCTAAACAAAATCTTCCTTTTATTGCCATTACTAAAATCAAAAGCTAGTTGATCTGCCTTTCATTGCCATCTTCAATGAAGGATCTTCATTTTGATTTTCGAATTTGGCTGCTATTGCAGAGGATTTCTTTTTGAAACCTTGAATGTATTTTCTAATTTTAGTTTTTATTTATATTCTTAAAATGGGTAGGTTAGGGTTTAGAAATAACATTTGTATTCTTCTTTCTTTCAAGCTATAGAAATGGGTAGGTTGGTTTTTTTGGATTCTTACATTCATATTCCTATTGTTTTGGAATGACATGTTTGCAAGGTTTAAAATATCGGTAAACACAGATATATTGGTACTTGGATTTTATAGATATATAAGAAGTATCAGAGAAATATCAGTGAATATTTTGACTAAAATATAGTAAAGTAAAATTTATTTAAAATTCATGAAAATATTTGAAAAACTCTAAAAAATTATAAAATAAATAAAAATTTACATTTTAAAGTTATTTTGTAAATGTAATTGACATAGATATTGTTATGAAGAAAAATATCTATATACAAGGATATATCGGTCTTAATATATAATTTATTACTTATCTTATCAAATTAATTTTAATTTATAAAATATTAAAACTTTATAATTATCATTATTATTTATATTTTAGTTTTTTTAAATAAATTTATTTTTTTAATATTTTAAAATAAAAACATTCAAAATTAAAATGATAAATATAAAAAAAATTAAAAATGAAGTGATAGTAATTTTTTAGAATATGATTAATGAGATAAACTATGATACATTTAATATTAAAACTATAATTTATTTAATTCAAATACATTTAATGGTATGAAATAAATAATGATATATATATATATATATATGATTTTTTTTAATATTTATATTTTTTTCTATTTAATTATCATATAAATAATATAAAAAAGACTTATTAAAAAAAATTATAATATTGATTTTTATATTTTTATTAATCAATTAAATATAATTTTAAAAAAATTATGATTAGGTTTTTTTTAATGATAAATCTTAACAAGTTTAAATTGAACATATTTTACCGAAGACTAGCGTAGTCCAATGGTTGAACCTAAGCCAAGGTTCGAAGCCCCTAACTATTCTCATATTTTATCGTGGAAAATTGTTCTCATGATTTGTTTCCTTTTTTTTTTTTTTTAATCTCTACTAAATCTAAAACTCAAAAGGGCCACCCACTTCTGTCACTCAAGGCATCAAGAAGCCCTTGTCTGAAGTTGTTGTCCAAATGAGAGAATCCCTAAAAAAGCCCTATTTTCCTCTGCCACTATCAATCCTCGTAGGTACTAATCTAATCATGTTATTATTATTATTATTATTTTGCAACCCCCATTTGATTCCTAAGAAAATCCATCCCCCATTTGATTTTTGGGAAAATTCATCCTCGTTTGATTTCCGAGAAAATCCATTCACCCTAAGGAAAACAAAAAGAAAATTGCTTTTTTTTTTTACTACCTATGTTTTCTGGATCTGTTCTAGGGTTCTCTTTGCTTTCATGCCATTGGATTTAAATTTCACGAACCCTAAATTCACGATTTTTGAGCCAGGCTAAAAAGCACAACCTTTGCCTACAAATCATGATCAGATTACCAAATAGCATTTTATTATTTTTTTTAATAAAAAAAAATTGTACAGATTTTGTATCCTATGTGTGGGCTAGACTAGTAGGAAATGTCGGGAAATTTCCCGAAAAAATCGGTAAAAATACCGATAAATACCAATCGATGATATTCCCAAAAAATTACCGAAATTTCCATCGATCGATAATAGAGGACGAATATCGTGTCAGAGCCGACCGATAAGCAAAATTTCGGAGAAATATCGTCGAAAATTTGCTATATTTCAAACACTGCATGCTTGTTGGGTTTCAAATCAAATGGGGTCTTCTTCCCTAGGCACTTAATTTTGTGGCTTTGAATGGGTCTTTGCTTCTTTCAATTGATCAAATGAAGGTGTCGAAATGGTAATATTTCATCTTTTTATTTGTTCTTGTTAGTTAAATTCTAATAATCTATTTTCCTCTTTTGGTCATGTTGAACATCATTGAATCAAGATTATGTTGATTTTGGTTTCGCCTACATTAAACTTGAGATCAGAAACCTCAAATTTTCCACATATTAGATATTTAATTACTAGGTACATTCTGGTTTGCTTTTTGATTTATTGAGGAAAAAGTATGGATTGTGTGATGCTTGAAAATATTTAGTTACTAGGAAAAGCCACAACCTTTCACTTAAATCCATAGATTGCATACCAGCTCATGTCTTGCAACTTGTAAGCTTTCTTCCTTTTATGTTTCATTTTTTAATATATTATTTTGTCATTTTATTTTTTAGTTAATTTTAAGAATAGTACAATTCCATTAAAAATGATGCAATGAGTTATTTTAATATTTAATAACAACACATTGGCTTTGCATGCAGAGGGTAGAAAATATGTTGTCCACCATGATATGTAATAATTATATATAAAAACATTTTTCTTAGTTTTAACCGATTACTTAAACTTTAGTGGTTAGTATTATATTAATATAGGATGGAAAGAGAGAGAATTTAGAGTTATTCTGTCATAGTCTCTATCCAACTCATGTGGGAGTGTTCTTAGTAGGAAGGCCATTACAACTGCTATAAAGTTCCATTGTTTATTATACATATGTTGTTGAATTAGATATTAGTACTTTTGAATTGGTTTAAGTTTTTTATTTTAAACAAATCATAATATTGATCTAAATAGTTAAATAGCTTGGTTGAGGTTGGATCAAAATGATAACTTCATTAAGTTAAAATGATTTATGTTTTAGGTTTTGCTCCTAGGTTTAGCCTCCATATGTTTTTGCTATATCAATATTTTAATGTTTAAGAGTTGGTTTGTTTACCTGTGTTATTAAGAAATAATCTATTATTGTCTAATAAAGGTGTATTAGCTAACTTGTTATTAAAATTCTTCATAAAGCTTGATATTTGATTGCTCCTCATTATACATTTTTCTTTTTAATTTGTTAATACTCTATATTTTCTGCTACAGATTCGAAGTTTGGGTGTTGGAAATTTAATGCTTTCCTGTAAAGTAATGCTTCAAGATGGAGGCAAGAGACTTGGTTGTAGATATATACATGAGCAACTTAATTTAAGTTTATGTATATTGTCTTATAGTGTGTTTTTAATTTCGTTGTATATTACATGAGTTTTTTCTATATAGAGAAATTGGGGACAACTTTAAACAAGTTCATTGATTTGTGCTTTAATTAATAATCAAATGTTTATTAAATATATTTTGATTATACATAAAATCATGATAAATTGATTGTCATTATAATTCTTAAATAATATCAAATTGATTATACATGGCAACAGGTTCAATTTTTCATATTAAAAAATAATTTTAAAATTTTTCAAGAGGAACCTTGACAATTGTACTTATTCCCTACCTTGACATACATGATACTCAAATATGAGATATATGGAAGCAACCATGACATATGTGATACCTATCCTTAACATATATGGTGCCCACCAAGACCTATGTGGTTTATAACTTTGACATATGTTAGAGCAACCTTGATGTATGTTCCTTTTAATCTTAACATATGTTAGAGAGATCATGACATATGATAAGTAATGAAATATACCTACCTTATAGTGTACACATGTCAAGATTGCTTATACCTCAATCTTGGCACTGGGATAGATGACATATAGAATCAGAATGCTACAATGACATATAACCCTTACCATGACAATCAAACACCATCAAGGAAAGCCTTTTTTCTTGTAATGTGCTTATAGGGTCAGTCACATTATTGTTTTGTCTAGTTTTCATCACAGAACACACTCGATACAATCAATCATGATAGTTCCTTATCATTTTCGGTGTAGATTGCACCTCTACTATCGCTCATGTTGTTTTCTTGTCTGGTTTTCATCACATATCGCACCCGGTCAAATAGGTTCTGATAGTTTAGTTTCGATTTTGATGTAGACCATACTTATATGATCGGTCTCATCGTTCTCCTGTTTGGTTTTCATCACAAACCATACCCAATATGTGATGGAATTTCTCTATTGTACTAAAATACTTAGCCTTTTTATGTAGTAAATCTGATCAAGAAAAACAAGAGAAAGAGTCATTACAACTTTTATAGTTATCCGGGTATCGTCCTCAAGGACTGGCTTATGGAAATTGTTAATACTATAATAAATGAATTGCTTTTGTTTAAATCCTAATGTGAAAAACGATATGTCAATCATGTGATACTAAGTAAAAGAAATTAAATTAATAACAAAAAGAATATTGATTTTAAATTCAATTGATTCAATTTTGGGTCTTTCCACAATCCAACATAGGGCATATAAATTAGAGAAAACAAGGGTATTTTAATTAATATGATATTAAGGTTTTGGGATCCTTGGCCGCTTGCAATCAAGTTGAGTTCTATAACTCAAAATTTCATCTGAAACCTAATTTTTCCTTTTTAAAATAGATTCCTAAAACCATCAAATGAATGAGATTGATTACCAATTTAAGATTTGACTTTTTAACCATTCCTACTCCTTATAGCTTTATTTTGGGGGAAATAACTATAGAGAAGACAAGGATAACTAATGATCAAGAATTACTAAGAATCACTAATTTTAGGTAATAACCTACCGTATCGCTCCCTAAACTAACTCACAAGGATAGGATAAAAAAATTGATAAATTGTTACCCAACCAATAATTAATCTCATTGTTACAATAATTTATCCATTGTCCCCATAGGTTTCATAGCCCTTAGGTTTTTATGCTTAAGCCCCAAGTTGGCTTCTTAGCCTTTCATGGGGGTGATGTCACATTCACAATCCATAATAGGGTAAAAATCCATAATTTGAATCAAAAGAAATTAAAAGCAATATATTTAATAAAGAAGAAAAAGAAAATAAACCAAAGTTCTCTTCTTCTTCCACCTTCAATGTCCAACTCTCCAGGAAAAAAGATCTAAGATCCTTGAAACCTAGAACTAAGAGAGTTTATATAATATCATCAATTACCTAACATGTGGCACACTCTCATTAGCTACTTATTTAAAAAATGATTATCTAAAAATGATTAAAAAAAATAATAAAATGGTGATTTCTAGTCTTATGGGGCCCACTTAGGGTAGATGGAGTGCCTTGGATGCAATTCTCGATGTAGAGGAGGTGAAACATCAAAGTGGCAGTGGGTGAATTGGAAATTGGGGTCAGTTCAAATTAGATTTCGAATTCATAAGTTGAATTTCGAAATCATTTCGAAATGGCCCTTCAACTTTGCACAATTGTCTTTCAATGGCCATAACTTCTTCATTTCAGCCCCAATTTGTACACCGTTTGAAGCGTTGGACTTCTGACTTCCTGAAATTCAAAAAAATAGTATAAAATGGACTTCGTTAAGTACTCAAAATTTGTCGTCAAAGTCATAGTACATGTTGCCACCAAATTTTGAGTTCCAAATTTTCATGCAACTGAATCTTGCTTCATGCCTCATTTTCCATGTTTTCTTGCCTTATTTCTTAATCCATAATGGTCATTTCTCATCTTCCAAACTCATGATATCCTCATCTTGCCTTTTCTCATGGTCCATGAGTCTTGACTCACTAATTTCCTCATTTACCCCTTTCTTGATCTTCCAAAATCTAGAGTGATTCAACTTGCACCATTTTCTTCCCTTTAACCTGAGATAAGTCTCCAAAGTAAAATTTAAACTCATGGCTAGGGCCTTAGCATCGATTTAGGTCAAGTTGGGTTATTTAAATGTCCTTTGGTGCATAAATCATATTGAATATGTGCCACTAGAGCACATATTTTGGCTCTAATCAGTTTGATCGGACAAAACGGTTGAGTTTCATTTTCATTGTAGATCATATCTATACCATCAGTCATATAGTTGGCCTATTTAGTTTTCATAACTGTTGGCACTAGATCTGATTAGTCTTGACAGTTCAATATCATTTTCAGCATAGATCACACCTGTATGATCGGTCACGTCGTTGTTCTTTCTTGTTTTTGTCATAGACTGCACCCAATCTCATTGGTCATGATAGTTCATTATCATTTTCATCGTAGATTGCACCTGTACAATTGGTCGCGTCATTGTCTTGTTTGGTTTTCATCACATACCACACATAGTTAGATAAGTCTCGATAGTTCAGTTTTGATTTTGATGTAGACTAAACCTATAGATTGGTGTCATCCTTTTTCATGTCTAGTTTTGGTCACTAACCACACACGATTCAATTGGACAAGGCAACTTAGTTTTTTTTTCGATGTGGACCACACTTGTACGATCAATCATGTCATCATTCTATCTGGTTTTCGTTATAGACTGCACCTGGTCTGATCGATCCGATAGTTCATTATCGTTTTTAGCGTAAATTGCACCTGTATGATGGGTCATGTTGTTGTCTTGTCTAGTCTTCATCACACACTGCACCCGATCAGATAGGTCCTGACATTTCAGTTCGGTTTCAGTGTAGACTAGACTTACATGATCGGTCATGTCATTGTCCTGTCTTATTTTCGCCACAGACCTCACCTAGTACGATCAGACATGGAAGCTTAATTTCATTTTTGGCATATACCACACCTGTACGATTGGTCATGTTGTTATCCCGTCTGGTGTTCATAACAGACCGCACCCTTTTTGATAGGTCCCAATAGTTTAGTTTTAGTTTCGACATAGACCAAACCTATATGATCAGTCACGTCATTGTTCTGACTAGTTTTTATCACATACCGCACTGGTATCGATCACCTATATGATCGATCACGTCATTGTTTTGTCTAGTTTTTGTCATAGACCATACTCGATCCAATCGATTACGACAGTTCAAAATTTTTTTTGGCGTACACAACACCTGTACGATTAGCCACATGTTGTCTTTTTTAGATTTCATCACAAATTGCACCTGGTTCGATTAGTCATGATAATTCATTATCATTTTCAATGCAGATCGCACATGTATGATTAATCATGTCGTAGTCCTATTTGGTTTCATCACAGACCACACTCGGTCAAATAGGACTTGACAGTTTAGTTTCGATTTTGGTGTAGACCAGACTTATATCATTGGTCACGTCGTTGTCCTGTCTAGTTTTTGACATAGACTGCACATGTATGATCAATCTTGTCATTGTCCTGTTTGGTTTTCATAACGAACCGCACCTGGTTCACTAGGTCCCGACAACTCAATTTCGATTTCAACATCGACAAGTTTAGTACAATCACTCACGTAATTGTTCTAACTGGTTTTAATCTTATACTGCACTCGGTATGATTAATCACGATAACTCAATTTCATTTTCGGCCTAGACCGCACATGTACAATCGGTCATATCTTTGCCCTGTCTGGTTTTCGTCACAGATTGCACCCAGACTAATCAATCATGATAACTTAGTTTTGCGTATACCGCACTTGTATGATCAGTCACATCGTTGTCTTGTTTGGTTACATACCATACTTAGTTTGATCAATCAAGATAACTCAATATCGTTTTCGTCATAGACTGCACCAGTATGATCGGTCACATCGTTGTATTGTCTGGTTTTCATCACAAACCGCACTCGATCAGATAGGTCTCGACATTTTAGTTTCAATTTCGTTGTAGACTAAACCTTTAGATTGGTCACATCATTGTCTTGTTTGGTTTTTGTCACAGACCGCACCCGATTCAATAGGTCCTGATAGTTTAGTTCTAGTTTCGACATAGACCAGACCTATACGATCAATCACGTTATTATCCTATATGGTTTTAATCATAGAACTCACCTGGTCCAATCGGTCATGAAAGCGTATTTTCATTTTTGGCATAGACCGCACCTATACAATCAATCACATCATTGTTCTATCTAGTTTTCATCATAAACCGCACTTGATCCATTCAATCACGATAGTTCAGTATGGTATTCAACATAGACCGCACCTGTACAATCGATCACGTTGTTGTCCTCTCTGGTTTTTGTTATGGATTACACCTAGTTTGATCTATCACCACAACTTATTATCATTTTCAACGTAGATGGCACCTGTACGATCGGTCACGTCTTTGTCTCATCTAGTTTTCATCACAAACTACATCTGGGCAGATAGTTTCCAACGGTTCAATTTTGGTTTTAGTGTAGATAAGACTTATACGATTGTCACATTGTTGTCCAGTCGGGTTTTTGACATAGACTGCACCTGTATGATTGATCATGTCATTGTCTTGTCTTGTTTTCATAACAGACTGCACCCTATTTAATAGGTTCCGATAGCTCAATTTTGGTTTCGACGTAAACTAAACCAGTACGATCGATTACATAATTGTCCTGTTTGGTTTTAATATTAGACTGCACTTGGTGCGATCGATCATGACAACTCAATTTCATTTTCAACATAGACCACACTTATACAATCGATCATATCTTTGTTTTGTTTTCAGGTAAGTAGTAACTTGTGCATGCCCTATTGGATTCGGGACCAAGAGGGAAGACTAGTAAGGATTGAGAATCCTCAAGACACAGAGTTGGATATCTGTGTAAACATCATGGACCCTCCACAAGAGGATCAGAATTCTCAACACGGTCAAGGGGGTAATCCAAATGCATATCTATCCATGAGGGATAGAATGCACCCACCAAGGATGAGTGCACCCTCATGCATCGTACCTCCTCTTGAGCAGCTGATTATAAGACCCCATATTGTGCCCCTCCTACCAAATTTCCATGGAATGGAGAGTGAGAACCCATATGCCCACATCAAGGAGTTTGAGGAGGTGTGAAATACTTTTAGAGAGGGAGGAGCTTCAATAGACTTGATGAGACTCAAGCTATTCCCTTTTACTTTGAAGGACAAGGCAAAAATATGGCTTAATTCTTTAAGGCTAAGGAGCATAAGGAATTGGGTTGATCTTCGGGCCGAATTTTTGAAGAAATTTTTCCCCACCCATAGGACCAATGGGTTGAAGAGACAAATCTCAAACTTTTCTACCAAAGAAAATGAGAAGTTCTATGAATGTTAGGAAAGGTATATGGAGGCCATCAATGCTTGTCCTCATCATGGCTTTGATACATGGCTCTTGGTGAGCTATTTTTATGATGGGATGTCTTCCTCCATGAAGCAAATTCTTGAAACCATGTGTGGGGGAGATTTTATGAGTAAAAATCATGAAGAAGCCATGGACTTTTTAAGTTATGTGTCTGAGGTATCAAGAGGATGGGATGAGCCCAACTCAAGAGAAATGGGAAGGATGAAAGCTCCTGTAAATCCAAAGGGTGGAATGTACATGTTAAGTGAAGACATGGACATGAAAGCTAAGGTGGCAACAATGGAAAGGAGGTTGGAAGAACTTGAGTTGAAAAAGATGCATGAAGTCCAAGCCATTTCCGAGACACAAGCCCATGTCATGCCATGCACCATTTGCCAATCATGTGATCATGTGGTAGATGAGTGCCCAACCATGCCAGCTGTGAGGGAGATGTTAGGTGATCAAGTCAATGTTGTGGGGCAATTTAGGCCCAACAACAATTCACCTTATGGAAACACCTATAATTCAAGTTGGAGAAACCATCCAAATTTTTCTTGGAAACCAAGGCCACCTCCATACCAACCACAAGCCCAAACCCAAGCACCTCAACAAACCTCTTCAGTGGAGCAAGCCATTGTGAACCTAAGTAAAGTCATGGGTGACTTTGTGGGTGAACAAAAGGCAATCAACTCCCAATTGCACCAAAAGAATTAAAATGTTGAGAGTTCTCAAATTAAGAGAATGGATGGGATGCAAAATGATCTATCTCAGAAGATAGATAATATTCAATACTCCATCTCTAGGCTTACCAACCTCAACACAGTGAATGAGAAAGGAAAGTTTCCCTCTCAACCAAGCCAAAATCCCAAGGGTGTTCATGAAGTTGAAACCCAAGATGAGGAGTCTTCAAAGTTGAGGGAGGTCAAAGCTGTGATCACCTTGAGGAGTGGGAAGGAGGTTGATCAACCCTTGCCTAAGGTGAGGCAAGATGAAGAACTCATGTCAAAGATAACCTTGGTTAAAGAGAGCAATAGCCAAGAAGAGAAGAGTGGGAAGAAAAGTGCATCCAAATCAAGCATTGAAGAAGAGCCAAGGATAGTGATTAAAGAGGATATGATGAAGAAACATATGCCTCCCCCTTTTCCTCAAGCTTTACATGGAAAGAAGGAAATCAAGAATTCATCAGAAATTCTTGAAGTTTTGAGACAAGTGAAGGTGAATATACCCTTACTTGATATGATCAAGCAAGTCCCCACATATGCAAAATTTTTAAAGGACTTGTGCACGGTCAAGAGAGGGTTACATGTGACCAAGAAGGCATTCCTCACTGAGCAAGTAAGTGCTATCATTCAAAGTAAGTCTCCAGTTAAGTATAAAGATCCGAGATGTCCCACAATTTCAGTCAACATTGGAGGGACACATGTGGAAAAGGCTTTACTAGACTTGGGGGCAAGTGTGAATTTGCTCCCATACTCTGTGTATAAGCAACTGGGACTTGGAGGATTGAAGCCCACAACCATCACTCTCTCCTTAGCTGATAGGTCGGTAAAAATCCCAAGGGGGGTGATAGAGGATGTTCTAGTTCAAGTGGACAAATTCTACTATCCTGTGGATGTTGTTGTGCTTGATACTGATCCCACTGTTAAGGAAGCAAATTACGTGCCAATCATCCTTGGGAGACCTTTCCTAGATACCTCCAATGCCATCATCAATTATAGGAATGGGGTGATGCAGCTCACATTTGGAAACATGACCTTGTAATTAAACATATTCCACCTATGCAAGAGGCATCTTCACCTAGAAGAGGAGGAAGGATTGGAGGAGGTGTGCTTGATCAACACCTTGGTTGAAGAGCATTGTGACACGAATTTAGAAAAGAGCTTGAATGAAAGCCTTGAAGTGCTTGAAGATGGGTTACCTGAACCCTCTGATGTGCTAGCCTTCATGTCTCCTTGGAGGAGACGGGAAGAGATCTTACCACTGTTCAATAAGGAGGACTCACAAGGAGCAGCTATGGAGGACCCTCCAAAGCTTGTTTTGAAGCCGCTTCCTGTTGATTTGAAATATGCATATTTGGAGGAAGATGAGAAATGTCCAGTGGTGGTTTCTTCAAATCTCACAAGTGATCAAGAGGATAGTCTTTTGGGAGTCCTCAGAAAATGCAAGAAAGCCATTGGATGGCAAATTTATGATCTGAAAGGGATTAGCCCTTTGGTATGCACCCACCATATCTACATGGAGGAAGATGCAAAACCAGTGAGGCAGCCCCAGAGGAGGTTGAATCCTCACATGCAAGAGGTGGTAAGGGGTGAAGTTCTGAAACTACTTCAAGCAGGGATCATATATCCCATTTCAGATAGCTTGTGGGTGAGCCCAACCCAAGTAGTCCCAAAGAAATCTGGAATTACTGTGATCCAGAATGAAAAAGGGGAGGAAGTCTCTACACGTCCTACCTCAGGATGGAGGGTGTGTATAGACTACAGGAGGTTGAATTCAATGACTAAGAAGGACCATTTCCCATTGCCTTTCATGGACCAAGTCCTTGAGAGAGTCTCAGGACATCCTTTCTACTGTTTTCTGGATGGTTACTCGGGGTACTTCCAAATAGAGATTGATTTGGAAGATCAAGAAAAGACAACCTTCACTTGCCCCTTTGGTACTTTTGCTTATAGGAGGATGCCCTTTGGTCTATGTAATGCACCTGCAACTTTCCAAAGATGTATGCTAAGCATCTTCAGTGATATGCTAGAGCGCATCATGGAAGTCTTCATGGATGACATTACTGTATATGGAGGTTCTTATCAGGAGTGTTTGTTGCATTTAGAAGTTGTTCTCCAAAGATGTATTGAGAAAGACCTAGTGCTAAATTGGGAGAAGTGCCATTTTATGGTACAACAAGGAATTGTCTTAGGACATATAATCTCCAAGAATGGCATTGAGGTAGATAAGGCAAAGGTGGAGTTAATTGTTAAGTTGCCACCTCCCACAAATGTTAAAGGAATTAGGCAATTCCTAGGACATGCCGGGTTCTATAGGAGGTTCATTAAGGATTTCTCAAAAATCTCAAAGCCTCTTTGTGAACTTTTGGTAAAGAATGCCAAGTTTGTGTGGGATGAGAAATGTCAGAAGAGTTTTGAGGAACTAAAGCAATTCCTCACAACTGCACCAATAGTGAGAGCCCCAAATTGGAAATTACCTTTTGAGGTAATGTGTGATGCAAGTGATCTTGCTATGGGGGCTGTTTTGGGGCAAAGAGAAGATGGAAAGCCTTATGTGATTTATTATGCAAGCAAAACTTTGAATGAGGCTCAAAGGAACTACACAACTACTGAGAAGGAGTTGTTGGCAGTAGTTTTTGCCTTGGATAAGTTTCGCGCCTATTTGGTAGGGTCCTCTATAGTGGTGTTCACTAACCATTCCACTTTGAAGTACTTGCTAACCAAGCAAGATGCCAAGGCAAGATTGATAAGATGGATCCTTTTGCTTCAAGAATTCAATCTCCAAATCCGGGATAAAAAGGGAGTAGAAAATGTGGTAGCTGACCACTTGTCAAGACTTGTGATAGCACATGACTCACATGGTCTACCTATCAATGATGACTTCCCTGAGGAGTCTCTCATGTCAATAGAGGTAGCTCCATGGTATTCCCACATTGCAAATTATTTGGTTACTAGAGAAGTTCCAAGTGAGTGGAGTGCCCAAGACAAGAGGCATTTCTTTGCTAAGATCCATGCCTATTATTGGGAGGAGCCTTTTCTCTTCAAATATTGTGCGGATCAAATCATAAGGAAATGTGTTCCTGAACAAGAGCAATCAGGAATTCTATCCCATTGTCATGATAGTGCATGTGGAGGTCATTTTGCTTCCCAAAAAACAGCTATGAAAGTGATCCAATCAGGTTTTTGGTGGCCCTCTCTTTTCAAGGACGCCCACACTATGTGCAAGGGATGTGATCGGTGTCAAAGGCTTGGGAAGCTAACACGTCGAAATATGATGCCCTTGAACCCCATCTTGATAGTGGATGTCTTTGATGTTTGGGGGATAGACTTCATGGGACCATTTCCAATGTCATTTGGACATTCCTACATTTTGGTGGGAGTGGATTATGTCTCTAAGTGGGTAGAAGCAATCCCATGTAGGAGCAATGATCATAAGGTGGTTCTTAAATTCCTCAAGGAGAACATCTTTGCAAGATTTGGAGTGCCTAAGGCCATTATAAGTGATGGAGGAACCCACTTTTGCAATAAGCCTTTTGAGACTCTTCTAGCCAAATATGGGGTTAAGCACAAGGTAGCTACACCTTATCACCCTCAAACAAGTGGCCAAGTTGAGTTAGCCAACCGGGAAATCAAGAATATACTGATGAAGGTGGTGAATGTGAATAGGAAGGATTGGTCTATTAAGTTCCTGGATTCATTATGGGCTTATAGGACCGCTTACAAGACCATTCTTGGAATGTCTCCTTATCGCCTTGTTTATGGCAAAGCGTGCCATCTTCCAGTAGAGGTTGAATATAAAGCATGGTGGGCAATTAAGAAGCTCAACATGGATTTGACAAGAGCTGGGTTGAAGAGATGTTTGGATTTGAATGAATTAGAGGAAATGAGGAATGATGCTTACCTCAATTCAAAAATTGCAAAGGAGAGGTTGAAGAAATGGCATGACCAGTTGGTAAATCAGAAGAATTTTACCAAGGGACAAAGAGTCTTGCTTTATGACTCTAAGCTTCATCTTTTTCCAGGAAAATTGAAATCAAGGTGGACGGGTCCTTTCATAATTCATGATGTGCAATCAAATGGAGTAGTGGAACTACTCAACTTCAATAGCACTCGAAATTTCAAAGTGAATGGGCATCGTCTCAAGCCCTATATGGAATCATTTTCCCAAGACAAGGAGGAATTCATCCTTCTTGATCCACCTCCAACATGAAAACACTCAGTTCATGGTTGAACTTAGTCTCTTCAAAGACTAAAAAGTTCATCATCTTTTTGTTTTCTTTTAAGTTGGTTTTAGTTTAATCTAGTTTTTTTTTTTCTTGTGAATATGCATGTTTTGATTTTTATTTTTGCCCTTAAGTTCATTCTAATCTGGTTTGAGTTGGTTTTTGTGTTAACATGTAGGTAGGAAAGCTTGAAGAATGAAAACAAGGGAAAAACAGGGGAGAAAAGCCAAGACACAACAAAATTCGCACCACCCAATCCTCTGGTGCAAAATTCGCACAACACATCCCCTTGTGCGAATTCTCTTTTGTGACCAATTTTCAAAAAGCATGCTCTCGGTCCTTCCCAAAATCTCAGTGCGAAAATGCACAGGAATGCGAACCTTGTGCGAAATCTCTTTTGTGACCAATTTTAAAAAAAAGCATGCTCTCTGTCTTTGAGAACCATAGGAATGCAAAATTTTCGCACTACCCATCACCTTGTGCGAAATTCGCACTTTCTCTTTAAAAGCCATTTTCTCTTCTTCAATTCTAAGCTTGTTCTTCTTCAATTCTCTCAACATCTCTCTTCCGATTACCCCTTTCCATCCACAAGGTCCTCTCCTTCATCATCCCCTATCATCAACCCCACCATGGCAGCCCATCTCCATAGCTTCATTCCATAGCCGCGGCCATCACTATTCACAACAGTCCGCACCTTCCATCTTCAGCTCTTTCTCCTCCTTCCACCATAAAAAACCCTTCATTTCTTCACTCAACACTCCGAATTCATCCCTAAACCCAACCCAACCTTCATTTTTCAAAATCAAAACCTCAAGCATAGGTTTCAAAGCCACGGTTCTTCATAAGAAACCCATTGCCGCCGGCTATGGGAGCTTCCAAATTCTCCATTCTCTTCTTGTAAAGCTCCCAATTCCAAGCTTAGCCACCATGAAAAACTCTTTTCATACCTCAGCCAACATTTCCCACTTTCAAAAACCAAGAATTTTTGCCATTTGAAAGCACCACAAAAATTCGCATTTGCGCGGGTGAATAGTGCATTGTGTGAAATTCGCACAACACATTCCCCTTGTGCAAAATTTGTACACCACCCTTCCTATGTGCGAAATTCGCACACCACCCTCCCTTGTGCGAATTTTTGAGCTTCTCCATCCCTACCCTCCCCAATCCAAAGCCTCTTAGCCTCATTTCGTTGCTTCCTCATGCCTAAGACCCGAGAAGGCTATGCCTCAGCTCCCCAGAGCAGTCCGAGAGTTGCCCCTATGCGGGCCCCACTTGATGCACCTCCATATTTACCTGATTCTGCCCCTCAGCGCAGATACCATACGAGGAGAGCAGCTGCCACTCCTGTGGCCCCTACTCAGATTCCACCTAGGAATCCTCCTACAAAGAAGGCCAAAACTTCAGAGCCAGGAGAGTCCTCTAGAGCACCTCGAGATTCACAGTCTCAGCCTCCTCCCACCAGGCGCCCAATCGCCAGCTCGCCCATTAAGGGCAACTCCGATTGCTGATCGAGAGCATTCCATGTCGAGGCATATTTTGATCACTCTATTTTGCGACAGCAGCCTGAGTTGGGGGATTCATACCGCCTACTTGAGAGGTACCATCTTGTACCCTTTATGACTCTGCCACAGTTCTTTTATCCTCGAGTAGCTTTAGACTTTTACCAGTCTATGACTACTCTTGGCGTCCCGGTACCAGCCTCGATCCTTTTTACCATTGATGGACGCCAGGGTATTTTGGGGGCTAGACAGATTGCCGAGGCTTTCCATATCCCTTTTGCACCAGCAGATCCCACTGCATTTAGACGTTGGGCCCCACTTTCTAAGTGGGACATGGTTCGTATACTATCTCGAGGGACATCTTCCCAGAGGATCATTATGAGGAAAGAGCTTCCCTCTGGGATGCTCCTAGTTGATGTGGTGTTTCGCACCAATCTTTTTCCTCTTCAGCATAGAGAGTAGAGGTGAGGGGCCATTCTAGAGGCGTTATTCCGTATCTCTGAGGGCTACTACTTTGGCCCCCATCATTTGATTATGCCCACCTTCCTCCATTTTGAGGAGAAGGTGCATAAACGGCGTCTTACGAGGGTAGACACCATTCTTTTACTTTTCCCTCGGCTGCTATGCCATGTTCTGGCGCATATGGGTTTCCCTTCAGACCCTCATTCTGAGCCCCGCCGCCATTGTCAAGAGAGCTTCTCTCTTGACCAATGGAATCAGGTATCGCTCCATCAGCATTCCCCAAAACTTCCCGAGCCAGGGGAAGTCCTTTCATAGCCTTTACCATCTATATCTGCTCCGCCCACTTCAGCTCCCTCGGAGCCCGTACTAGAGGCAGCATCGTCTGACGCCCCACCTGCTGTTCCTCCTACCTCAAAGCCGCCCATTACTATCCCTGGTGCAGAGTATCGTGACTTGCTCGCTTCTTTCCAGACTCTGACCACTACTCAGACGACTATTATGGAGCGGATGGACCACTTCTAGCTTCGGCAGGACCAGCAGACTCTCATTCTCCGTGAGATTCAGCAGCACCTCGGTCTTTTACCACCAGCTCCACCTGTTGCTCCTGTGCCCTCAGAGCCTTCTGCTCCAGCTGATGATGCTACACCTGTAGCGGTACCTTGCACAATTGCAGCTGAGGACCCCTCCTATCCACCAGAGGAGCCTACTACTTAATCATACAATCACTCCTCTCCCTTTTTGATTTGTATCTATATTCTATGTTTTTGGATGTCATATATATTTTGGATGTGATATACTGGTATTGGATGTATTCCATGTTTATCTTGTATATTGTACTCTCTCAATTTATATAGACATCTTCCTTTTTGTGTATTTTAGCTTTTCCTTTTTATTTCCTCTAATCATCACTCTTATGATTTTTCTTTTCTTATGCAACATGTGGTTTCTCCTGTTCATTCAGAGTCCCTTACTGTCAGGAGGTATCACTTCCTCCCTTTTATTATCACTTGCTTTTGGAACATTGGGGACAATGTTCATCCTAGATAGGGGGAGAGTTGAGGAAGTAATTTGTTGAATTTTTGGTTAAGTTATTTTGCTAACAAATTTTTTGCAAACTCTCTTTGTTTTCTCAAAGATAAATTCTCAAAAGTAAATGGGAGAAATTAAATTCTTATCTTATTGCCATAGTCTCAGAGTTTGTATTTTGCTTATTAAAGTTGATAAATTGTTGAAGCTCCTTTTGATTTCAATCTTAAGTCTCCTACTCTAATCTTTTCACACACTGAACACATTAGATTCCAGTTATAAGATGGAAAACTTTCTCACCCCCTAAACTTAGAAAATTTTCGACTTGGTGCCATTGACCTCATTCTATTAGTGTTGGGACACCTTATAAAAGGCCAATGTGTCTTATAAAAAAAAATTTGCTTCACTTGCTTTGAAACCCGAGCAAGGTCCGAGGGGTATATGGTGAAAATCTTTAAAGCCTGGTGCCCTATGCCTTTACTGGTTGGGAGTCACCGACCTCATTGCTCGTTACATGGGTGGATGGGTGGAGTATTTATAAAAAAAAAAAAAAAAAAGAGAAAAAGAGGTGCGTTCTTAGCCTTTTATATGTGAGTTAGTGTTGCTAAAGTTAGAGAAAAACCTTATTTGGGGAGAGAATATCGTTTGACATACTATAACTGGAAACTAAGCACCTTAACACTTAGATTTTTGTGGAAGATTAAGAGTTGGTCCTTTGGGAGTAGAAAGTATTTTAATACTCAAATTTGCATAATGCCCACTCTTTGTATGTTGTGATAGGTAAGTTATTTGATAACTCTTGTTGATGATTGAGTTTTATATCCTTGACTTGCCATGTGAGAGTTTGATCCAATCGTGCCACTTGATTATTTTTTGGAGTGATCAGCATGATTTTGTAAATTATTATATTATCTATTTTTCCTTCTTTCTTTTTCTCTCCTTCATTGCTCAGGGACTAGCAATGTGTCAGTTGGGGGGAGTGATTACTACCCAAAAAGTGTTATTTTGTGCCTTTAATTCATTATGTTTTAAGCACTTTTGTGTAGTAGTTCTCCATCTTTATTCCAATTGGCATGTTAAGGACCTAGCAATGACTTCTAATCATATTTGTGGCTAGTTTTAGTGTTTTGACAGCTTTTTGGATCATTAAGACAAGCCAAGTAAAGGAGAGAAGCAAAGAGGAAAACAGAGTGAAGAGAATAGAGGACAGCAGCTTCAGTCTTCCTTCGCACTTTTAGAGCACTTCCCGAAGTCCATTTTATACATGCTATATACCATTTCAAATCTTAGGAAGTCAAGAATCCAACGCTTCAAACCGTGTATGATTTGGAGCTGAAATGAGGAAGATATGACCTTCGGAAGACAACTGCTCCAAGCTCGTGCGAAATTCGCACAACACCTCAGCTTGTGTGAAATTCGCACAACACCTTCAGCTTGTGCGAAATTCGCACAACACCTTCTCCTTGTGCGAAATTCGCACCAGCCCATGCGTCTTTGGTGTGAAATCTCCTCTGTTTTGCCGACTCCACATGAGATCTTTTCTTTTGTATTTTTTGATGTAAATTCCTTTCTTATCCCTGTAATTAGCCAATCATAGGCTTTGCTTTTGTAAAGACTATAAGAGGGGTGGAAATCACCTCTCGAACGACGGACGAACATATTGTATATGTTACACTTAGTAAAATATAGGGCTCTCTTTGCTTTCCTTTTCTCTTTACTATTTTCCTTTTCTTGAAAGCCAAACAACCTCTGAGGATGTTTTCCCAGAGGATGAGAGGCTAAACTTTTGGTTTCTTGGAGTGAAGGAAGCTAGGTGAAAAGTCCAGATGCTAAAGTGGAAAACTCTCGTGCATTAAATACAGGTAGTTGGAGTTCATAAATGGCTTTTAAATCTAAAGTTTTGCTTTAAATCCCTTAGAATCACTTTGAATGGCCAATACATGGTAAGCTTCAGGTCTCTGTGGATACTTATTGCTAGATGATTACTACTCAAAAAGTGCTATTTGATAGCTTGTAATTAACTCTTTTAAACACTTTTGAGTAGTAGTTATTACCTTTTAACTCAATTGGCATGTTAAGGACCCTTGCAATCAATTTTAATCACTTTGTGTAAGTTTTGGTGTTTTTGTTAGTAATTTGATCACCAAAGCAATCCAAGTTTGAGGAGAGTTATTTGGAATCCATGGCAAAGAAATGGAAAGCTCAGAAACATAAAGAGCCAAAGCTTTGCAGCTTTAAAGTCCTTTGCCATAAGCAATCCGGAATGCAAGGAGGGGAAGTAAAGAGAATATCTGCCATGAAGCATTCTTGATGACAGTCATTTCAGCCACTTTTGGAGCACTTCCTGAAGTTGAATTTATACATACTATATGTCGTTTCGAAGATCAGGAAGTCAAAAATCCAATGCTTTAAACGGTTTGCAAATCGGAGTTGAAATAAAGAAGTTAGAGCCATTGGAAGCAGATCACTCCAAGCTGAAGGCCAATTTCGCAGGGCTGCGAAATCAGACTTTGGCTGCGAAATGATTTCGCAGCCATCTTGTTTGTCTGCGAAATTTCGCAGCCATTTTGTGTGCCTGCGAAATTCTCCTGAGTGCTTCCAGATATTTGCGACCGACATTTTTTGATATTTTGCTTCAGATATTTTTGTATAAATTTCCATTCTTCTCCTTGTAACCCACCAATTATAGGATTCCTTAGTTATTAAGTTTGGAAAAGGGGTGAATAACCTCAGATATTTTGTTTTGTAATTTTCTTTATATATAGCTCTCGGGAGCTTGTTCTGAGGGAATCATGTAATCCAACGGAATATATAGATAGATAAATATATAGAATATACAGAGCCTTGCTCTGTTTTTTTCCTTCTCTTTCATTTTCATTTTCTTGCTAGCCAAACATTCTCTGAGGATTTTTCCTCAGAGGATGAGAGGCTAGGCTTTTCGTCTCTTGGAGCTAAGGTAACCGGGTAAGTTTCCGAATGCATAAATTGGAAGTTTTGTTGTTTTAGTTTTTAATGAAGAGAAAGTGTGACCCGTTAATGGTTTTTATCTTTTTAGTTAACTTAAAACGTCTTCAATTCACTTGAGCCAACAATTGGTAAGGCAAGTGATCTCCGTCCATGGAGATGCACTAGTTTATCTCTTGCGAGCTTTTGGTAGGTGGTTTGAAGGTAGGATTTTCTAGAATAGCCAACACTTGGTAAGCTTTTGGACTCCAAGGAGACATCCATTAGTTATCTCTTGCGAGCTTTTGACGGGTAATCCAAGGTTAAAGATCACCTTGAATGGCAAATGCTAGGTGAGAGGCACGAGCCATTGCAAGATGCATCAGTGAGAGGGATTTAGTGTTTGAACCCATTAATGGGAAACATCTGTACAACACCGGTTAGAGAATTAACTATATGTTAATTCTCTAATGCGAGGAAAAGAAACAAGTGATCAGAACTCTCCTTTTTGTATGAGGAACCTAAGCCTAGTGATCTGAACTCCAAGAAACACTTTTCTTTGTAAGTAAAATCAGTTACTATTTGTGGTTAGTTTAAAACTAAACCTTTTTCACTCAAATATCTTTATGTTTTCTTTTAAAGCTAATCTTGAAATGAAAAGGCACCAATTCAGCTTTGAATTAATATCATTTGCAAAGTGAAAACCCATCCCAGTGAACGATCCTAGAGCCACTATGCTATAGTAGCTCTTTCTTTGCTACCCTAGTATATGGTGTAATAGGTTATAAATTTTGTTGATTACTCCCTCAATCAAGGAGCACCAACTGGACACAAATCAGCTGAGACACCAATTGGGCACGAATCAAATGGCGTCGTTGCCGGGGATCGAACCCCGAATCAAATGGTGCCGTTGCCACTGCCGCTGCTAGGGACGAATCACTAGATCCATATCAGACCATTAGTTATCATGTACGAGCCATTGGAAAGTGGTTCAAGGTGAAGACCCATAGTTTCTAAAGCCATTAATGGAACCTGACTACCATTTCTATTGACTTTTTATTGATTAAATCTTCATTGTTAAACCTATACCGGTTCGGGAAACAACCATCCTTTATGTTGTTGTCCCCAACGCGAGAAGAAAAATCCGGAATTTCCACTTTGCATTTTGAACTTGATCCTAGCAACCTCTAGCTCCGGGAAACTTTCTTTCTTCCATTTTTATCTATTTTTATGTTAGTTTAGTTTCAAACACCACTTTCAAAACAAATTTTATTTTCTTTTAAACTTTAAGTTTTTGACAAAGAAAATCATCAGATTCAATTTCTGATCTTGAGTATATCATTGGTATAATGAAAACCCATCCCAGAGTTCGACCCTAGAGTTGCTATACTATAGTAGTTTTGCTACGCTAGTATGAGGTCATAGGATTTATAAATATTTTTTATTAAAATACCCGACTGGGCACGAATCAGTCTCGACAATTCAATTTCGATTTTAGTGTAGACAAGACCTATATGATCGATCATGTCATTGTTTGATCAAGTTTTCAGCATACACCGTACTTGTACAATGGATTATTTCGTTGTCCTATCTTGTTTTTGTAACAGAATGCACCCGATTCAATAGATCCCGATAACTCAATTTCGATTTCGGCGTAAACCAAACCACTACGATCAGTCACATAATTGTCCTATCTAGTTTTAATCATAGATCTCACCTGGTGCAATTGATCACGACAACTCAATTTCGTTTTCGGTGTAGATTGCACCTGTACAATCGGCCATATATCTTTCCTGTTTGTTTTTTGTCATAGACTGCACCCTGTCCGATCAGTCATGACAACTCAATTTGTTTTTGGTGTAGACCACACCTATACAATCTATCATGTCATTGTTCTTTCCGGTTTTCATTATAGACCACATCCAATACAATCAGTCACGACAATTCAGTATCGTTTTCGGTGTAGACCACACTTGTACAATTGATTATGTCATTGTCTTATCTAGTTTTCATTACAGATTGCACCCGATCTGATTCCTCACGATAATTCATTATTGTTTTGGTGTAAATTGAACCTATACGATCGGTCATGTCATTATCCTATCTCATTTTCATCACAGACCATACCCAATCAGATAGGTCTTGACATTTCAATTTTAGTTTCGACATAGACCAGACTTATATGATCGGTCACATCGTTTTTTTATCTGGTTTTCATCATAGACCATACCAAGTCTGATTGGTCAAGGTAGCTCAGTTTTATTTTCAGTGTAGACTCCATCTATACGATTAGTGATATGATCCACACCACGAAATTGAGAAACTTGTGGCTTAAAAATGGCTCCAAGATCATCTAGAAACAGATTTATATGAAACCGTGACCACTTGCTTATATGGAAGCAAGAACCTTGGTATAATGAAGACGCCACAAACAATTATGGAAGGATTGATTGATAAATCGAAGGAGAACACCACTGAAATCTTTATGATAAGTTCAAAGATTTCTAAAAGAATCAAAGAGAATTTTTTCTCACAAAGTTATGAATCAAATCTGTATTATTTTTCAATAAGTTGATGACTATTTAAATACAAAGAGGTCCACAAATTTGGCAATTAGAAAATCCCTAAATATTCTGCCTAGGATTCGCACATAGCTAGAAAAAGGAAACTAAAATATCTGATTACTACCCAAAAAGTGCTATTTTGCACCTTTAATTCATTATGTTTTAAGCACTTTTGTGTAGTAGTTCTCCATTCTTATTCCAATTGGCATGTTAAGGACCTAGCAATGACTTCTAATCATATTTGTGGCTAGTTTTAGTGTTTTGACAGCTTTTTGGATCATTAAGACAAGCCAAGTAAAGGAGAGAAGCAAAGAGGAAAAACAAGCAAAGTGAAGAAAACAGAGGACAGCAACTACAATATTCTTTCACACTTTTGGAGCACTTTCCGAAGTCTATTTTCTACATGCTATATACCATTTCAAAGCTCAGGAAGTCAAGAATCCAACGCTTCAAACCGTGTATGATTTGGAGCTGAAATGAGGAAGATATGGCCTTCGGAAGACAACTGCTCCAGGCTTGTGCGAAATTCGCACAACACCTTGAATTTCGCACAGCAACCCATGCGTGGTGCGAAATCTCCTCTGTTTTGCCGACTCCACACGAGATCTTTTCTTTTAGATATTTTTGTATAAATTTCCATTCTTCTCCTTGTAATCCACCAATCATAAGATTTCTTAGCTAGGAAGGTTGGAAAAAAACTTCTCTATATATATTCCCGTGCATCCATTGTAAAATACACAGAGACGGATGGAGATATAAATATATAAATATATAGAATATACAGAGCCTTGCTCTGTTTTTTCCTTCTCTTTCATTTTCATTTTCATGCTAGCCAAACATTCTCTGAGGATTTTTCCTCAGAGGATGAGAGGCTAGGCTCTTCGTCTCTTGGAGCTAAGGTAACCGGGTAAGTTTTCGAATGCATAAATTGGAAGTTTTGTTGTTTTAGTTTTTAATGAAGAGAAAGTGTGACCCGTTAATGGTTTTTATCTTTTTAGTTAACTTAAAACGCCTTTAAATCACCTGGGCCAACACTTGGTAAGGCAAGTGATCTCCGTCCATGGAGATTCACTAGTTTATCTCTTGCGAGCCTTTGGGAGGTGGTTTGAAGGTAGGATTTTCTAGAATAGCCAACACTTGGTAAGCTTTTGGACTCCAAGGAGACATCCATTAGTTATCTCTTGCAAGCTTTTGACGGGTAATCCAAGGTTAAAGATCACCTTGAATGACAAGTGCTAGGTGAGAGGTATGAGCCATTGCAAGGTGCATCAGTAAGAGGGATTTAGTGTTTGAACTCATTAATGGGAAGCATCTATACAGCACCGGTTAGAGAATTAACTATATGTTAATTCTCTAATGCGAGGAAAAGAAACAAGTGACCGGAACTCTCCTTTTTGTATGAGGAACCTGAGCCTAGTGATCTGAACTCCAAGAAACACTTTTCTTTGTAAGTAAAATCAGTTACTATTTGTGGTTAGTTTAAAACCAAACTTTTTCCAACTCAAGTTTATGTTTTCTTTTAAAGCTAACCTTGAAATGAAAAGGCACCAATTTAGCTTTGAATTAATATCACTGGTAGAGTGAAAACCCATCCCAGAGTTCGACCCTAGAGCCACTATGCTATAGTAGCTTTGCTATGCTAGTATGAGGTCATAGGTTTTATAAATGTTTTTGATTAAAAGACCCGACTGGATCAAACGAATCAATGTCCTGAGTTGGATTCTGAAAATTGAATCCATTATTTCCTAAAATCATGCCTACCCCAAAGTAAAAAAGGCAACAAAGGAATTTATAATTTATTACTTCCCCATAAAATTTGAAAATTAAAATATAATAATAAATAATAAATGTAATTTAGCAATCTTAAAAGATTGCTTTAGATTGTGCCAACCAATCTTCTTGATGAGTCAAAAATTGGGTAATCACCAATTTAGGAAACTTCATTCAATCCATGCAATTTGTGAGCTATTCTCTTTGAGGGATTCTTTTAGATTATTCCAAAGCTTGAATCATGGAAATCCAACCTTGTGGAACATGTAGAGCATCTTCTTTGGGCTTCCATAAATTCACCTAAACCCAAATGTTTTGAAAAAGTCCATTGAGAGTTTCCTTGAAGTTTTTAGCTCGAGCACTTGTAACTAGACCAACTAGAACTTGAATAGGATCTGCATTCCATTTGTTAGTCATGTCCTTATCAATTAGTCACATAGTTGGCCTATCTTTTTTTCGTAACCATCGACAATTAATCTGATCGGCCACGATAGTTCCGTTTCATTGTCAGTGTAAACTGCACTTGTATGATTGATCACATCATTGTCCGCTCTTATTTTCGTCACATATTGCACTTGATCCCATCGGTTTTGATAGTTCGTTATCGTTTTTGACATAGATCGCACTTGTACAATCGGTCACGCCGTTGTCTTGTCTTATTTTCATCACATATCACACCCGATCAGATAAGTCTCGATAGTTTAGTTTCGATTTCAACATGGACTAGACTTGTAGATTGGTCTCGATGTTTTCTTATTTGGTTTTCATCACAGACCGCACACAATTGGATCAGACACTACAACTCAATTTTCTTTTTGACGTAGATCGCACTTGTACGGTCGGTTATGTCATTGTCCTATCTAGTCTTCATAATAAACCGCACCCCATTCGATAGGTCCTGACAGTTCAGTTTTGATTTTGACATAGATCGTTCTCAACATACAATTGGTCACGTGTCGTTCTGATAGGTTTTAATCACAGACTGCACCCGATCTGATCGTTCACGAAAGCTCAGTTTCATTTTTAGCATAGATCGCATTTATACTATTGGTCATGTCATTGTTCTATCTGATTTTCTATCACAAACCACACCTGATCTGATCAGTCATGACAGTTCAATATTGTTTCCAACATAGATGGCACCTGTATGATCAATCACGTCGTTGTCCTCCCTGGTTTTCATCACATACTACATCTAGTCCAATTAGTCATGACAATTCATTATTGTTTTTAGTGTAGAACATACCTGTACAATCGGTCACGTCATAGTCCTATATGGTTTTTACCACAAACCACACTCGATCAAAAAGGTCCTGACAATTCAGATTTGGTTTTAGTGTAGACTAGAATTATACTATCAATCACGTCGTTGTCCTATCTGGTTTTCATAATAGACCGCACTTGGTTCGATAGATTATGACAGCTTAGTTTCAGTTTCAGTGTAGACTAGATCAATACCACCAATCACGTAATTGTTTAATCTAGTTTTAATCATAGACAACGCTCGGTATGATCGATCACTACAACTCAGTTTCGTTTTTGGCATAAATCACACCTGTACGATCGATCACATCGTTATCCTATCTGGTTTTCATAATAAACTATACCCGATCAAATAGGTCCCAATTGTTTAGTTTTAATTTCACCGTAGACCAGACCTACAGAGTGGTCACGTCATTGTTATGTTTGGTTTTTATCACAGGCCGCATCTAGTTCGATTGGACATGACAACTCGGTTTCATTTTTGGTGTAGACCGCACTTATACGATCAGCCATGTTGTTGTCCTATCTGGTTTTCGTAACAGACTACACCCAGTTTGATAGATCTTGACTATTTAGTATCAATTTTGGTATAGACCAAACCTATATGACCAACCACGTCATTGTCCTATCTATTTTTAATCACAAATCGCATCCAATTTGATTGGTCACAAAAGTTCAGCTTGGTTTTACACGTAGACCATACATATACTATTGGGTACATCATTGTTCTATTTGGTTTTCATCATATACTACACTCGATGCAATCATTTTTGGCATAAACTGCACCTATACAATAGGTCATGTCATTGTCTTCTCTTGTTTTTGTCAAAGACTACACTTGTTCCAATCAATCACTAAAGATCATTATTGTTTTCACCGTAGATTATACTTGTACGATCAATCACATCATTGTCCTATCTGGTTTTCATCACAGATCACACTCAATTAGATAGGTGTTGATAGTTCAGTTTTGGTTTCGGCGTAGACCAGACTTATATGATTGGTCACGTCGTTCTCCTATCTAGTTTTCATCATAAACCATACTTTCTTTGATCTGTCACGATAGTTGAGTTTCGTTTTTGTCATCGATCGCATTTATACCATCAGTCATACTGTTAGCATATCTTGTTTTCGTAACCCTCGACACCCAATCCTATCAGTCATGATAGTTTAGTATCGTTTTCGGCATAGATCGCACTTATACAATCGATCACATTATTTTCCTCTCTTGTTTTCGTCATAGATTGCACTCGATCCCATCGGTCATGATAGTTCATTATTGTTTTCGGCATAGATCATACTTGTGTGATCAGTCACGTTATTGTCCTATCTGGTTTTCATCACAGACCGCACCCAGTCAAATAGGTCATGATAGTTCAATTTCAGTTTCAGCATAGACTAAACCTATGCATTAGTCTTGTCGTTGTCCTATTTAGTTTTCATCACAGACTATACCCGGTTTGATCTATCACAACAATTGAGTTTCATTTTCGTTGTAGATTGCATTCATACCATCAATCGCGTTGTTGTCCTGTTTGGTTTTGGTTATAGACTACACCTGATTCGATCGATCATGATAATTCATTATTGTTTTTGGTGTAGATTACACTTGTACGATGGGTCATATCGTTGTATTGTTTGGTTTGCATCATAGACTGCACTCTATCAAATAGGTCCCAATAGTTCAGTTTCAATTTTGGCGTAGACCAGATCTATACAATCAGCCACGTCATTGTCTCTTCTGGTTTTAATTGTAGACCGCACCCAGTCTAATCGGTCATGATAGTTCATTATCATTTTCGACATAGATTGCACCTATACGATTTCGGCATAGATTGCACCTATACGATGGGCCATGTCATTGTCTTATCTGGTTTTCATCATAGATCGCACCCGGTCAGATAGGTCCCAATAGTTTAGTTTTGGTTTTGGAATAAACCAGACTTATACAATCGATCATGTTGTTGACCTGTCTGGTTTTCGTCACATACCTTACCTGGCTTGATCAGACACGACAACTCAGTTTCATTTGGGGCGTACAATGTACCTATATGATCAATCATGTCATTGTCCTATCTAGTCTTTGTAACAGACTGCACCCTATTCGTTAAGTCCTGACAGTTCAATTTCAATTTTGACATTGATCGGACCTATACGATCAGTCACATTGTTGTCTTAACTAGTTTCTATCATAGACTGCACTCGGTTCGACCGATCACAAAAGCTTAATTTTGTTTTCGACATAAGACCACACCTATACGATCATTCATGTCATTGTTCTGTTTAGTTTTCATCATAAGTCGTACCCAATCCGATCGGTCACAATAGTTCAATATCATTTTCGACGTAAACGACACCTGTATGATCGGTCATATTGTTGTCAATTTTTATTTTTGTCACAGATTGCACCTAGTCTAATTGGTTATGACAGTTCACTATCATTTTCAGTGCAAAACACACTTCTATGATCAGTCACGTTGTAGTCCTATCTAGTTTCATCACAGACCGTACTCAATCATATAGAACCCAATAATTTAGTTTCAGTTTCGGTGTAAACCAAACTTATACGATCAGTCACGTCGTCATCTTGTCTGGTTTTCGCCATAGCTTGCACCTGTATGATCGATCATGTCATTGTCTTATCTGGTTTTCATCACAAATCGCACCTGTATGATCGATCATGTCATTGTCCTGTCTGGTTTTCATAGCAGACTACACCTAATTTGATAGGTCCCGGTAGCTCAGTTTCGATTTTAGCGTAGACCAGACTAGTATGATTGGTCACATAATTGTCTTGTCTGATTTTAATCAAAAACCGCACCCACTCCAATGGGTCATGACAATTCAGTGTTGTTTTCAGTGTAGACCACACCTGTATGATCAGTCACGTCATCGTCTTGTGTGGTTTTTGTTATAGACTGCACCCGATCCGATTGGTCACGATAGTTTATTATCATTTGCGGCGTAGATTGCACCTATATGATCAGTCACGTCTTTGTCTTATTTGGTTTTCATCACAAACGACACTCAGTTCGATAGGTCTTGACCGTTCAATTTTAGTTTAATTTCAGTTCGATAAACTAGACCTATAGGATCGATCATGTCGTTGTCCTGCTTGATTTTTGTCACAAACTGCACTCGGTTCGATTGAAGATATGATCACAGTTTGATTTTTGGTATAGACTACACTTGTATGTTTGGTCATGTCGTAGTCATATCTAGTTTTCATTATAGTTGGCGCCCGATTCGATTGAACACGAAATTTCAATATTGTTTTTGGCGTAGATTGCACCTAAACAGTCAACCATGTCGTTGTCCTATCTAGTTTTCATCATAAACCATACCCATCAGATAGGTCCCAACAATTTAGTTTAGGTTTTCAGTATAGACAAGGCCTATATGATCTATCATGTCATTGTCCTATCTGGTTTTCGTCATTGATTACACACAGTTAGATTGCTCATGACAACTCGGTTTTGTTTCTGGTGTAGATCTTATTTGCGCATTCGATCATGTTGTTGTCCTGTCTGATTTTCATCATAGACCGTGCCCGATCAGATAGGTCCCAATAGTTTAATTTCAATTTTGGTATAGACTAAACCTATAGATTGGTCTCTTCGTTGTCCTGTTTGGTTTTCTTCTTAGATCACCCTTGGTTCAATCAGACATGACAACTTAGTTTCATTTTTAGCATAGATCGCACTTGTACGATCGGTCATGTCGTTGATCTGTTTGGTCTTCATAACTGACCGTACCTTGTTCGATAGGTCTCAACAGTTCAGTTTTGGTTTCGACGTAGATGAGACCTATACGATTGGTCATGACATTGTCTTGTATGGTCTTAATCACATACCGTACACGGTCTAATAATTCACGAAAGCTTAGTTTCATTTTTGGCATAGACCACACATATACAATCAATTACATCATTGTTTTATCTAGTTTTCATCAAATACTGCACTCAATCTGATTGGTCACAACAGTTCAAGATCGTTTTCGGTGTAGATTGCACTTCTACTATCTATCACTTCATTGTCCTCTCTAGTTTTCGGCATAGACTACACCCGACTTAATCAATCATGATGGTTCATTATCATTTTTGACATAGACCACATCTGTATGATCAGTCACATCGTTGTCCTGTTTGGTTTTCATCATAGACCACACCCGGTCAGATAAGTACCGATAGTTCGATTTCGATTTTGGTGTACACCAGACTTATATGATCAATTATGTCTTTATCTTGTTTGGTTTTTGTCACAGACTGTACTCCTTCCAATTGGTCATAACAGTTCAATTTCATGTTCAGCATAGACCGTATCTATAAGATTAGTCATGTAGTTAGCCTATTTTGGTTTTCATCACACTCAGTACCCAATCTGATCGGTCATGATAGTCCAGTATTGTTTTTGGCATGGAGCACACTTTTACGATTGGTCACGTCATTGTCCTGTATGGTTTTCATCACAAATGACACTCGGTCTGATCAGTCATGACAGTTCAATATCGATTTCGGCGTAGATTGCACTTGTGCATTTGGTCACGTCATTGTCTTGTCTTGTTATTGTCACAAATAACACCCGGTCTGATCGATCATGATAACTCAATTTTGTTTTTATCGTAAACCACACCTATTCAATCAATCATGTCATTGTCCCATTTGGTTTTCATCACAGATCGCACTTTGTCTAATTGGTCACGACAGCTTAGTTTTATTTTTGGTATATATCACATTTGTATGATTGATGATGTCGTTGTCCTATCTAGTTTTCATCACAGACTACACCATGTCCGATTAGTCACGAAAGTTCAGTATCATTTTCGATGTAGACTATACTAGTATGATCAGTCTCATCGTTATCCGGTCCGATTTTCATCATAAACCACACCCAATCATATAGGTCTTGACAGTTAAGTTTCGATTTTGGAGTAGACCATACCTATACGATCAGTCATGTCATTGTCCTATTTGGTTTTCGTCACAAATTATACCCGATTTGATTAGTCACAACAACCCAGTTTTGTTTTCGACGTAGATCGCACCTATACAATCAGTCACGTCGTTGTCTTGTCTTGTTTTCATCATAGACTACACCTCATTAGATAGGTCTTGATAGTTCAATTTCTGTTTTAGCGTAGATCAGACCTATAGATTGGTCACATCATTGTCTTGTCTTCTTTTTGTCACAGGCCGCACCTATTCTCATAGAACACGATAACTTAGTTTCATTTTCAACATAGACCACATCTATACGATCGATCATGTTGTTGTTCTGTCTAGTTTTAATAATAAATTACACCCGATTTGATAGGTCTCGATGATTCGGTTTTGGTTTCAGTGTAGACCAGACTTATACAATCAGTCATGTCATCATCCTATCTTGTTTTTGTGATATTCTACACCTGGTTCGATTGGATACATAAACTCAGTTTCATTTTTCGGCTAGACTGCACATGTATGATCAGTCATGTCCTATCTGATTTTTGTAATAGACCGCACCCATTGATTACTACTCAAAAAGTGTTATTTCATAGCTTGTAATTAACTCTTTTAAACACTTTTGAGTAGTAGTTATCACCTTTTAACCCAATTAACATATTAAGGACCTTTGCAATCATTTCTAATCAAAGTGTGTAAGTTTTGGTGTTTTTGTTAGTAATTTGATCACCAAAGCAATCTGAGATTGAGGAGAGTTCTTTGGAATCCATGGAAAAGCAATGGAAAGCTCAGAAACATGAAGAACTGAAGCTTTAAAGTCCTTTGCCATAAGCAAATCTGGAATGCAAGGAGGGGAAGCAAAGAGAAATCTAACATGAAGCATTCTAGATGATAGTCATGTAAGCCACTTTTGGAGCACTTCCTGGAGTTCAATTTATGCATACTATACGTCATTTCGAAGCTCAGGAAGTTAACAATCCAATGCTTCAAACGGTATGTGATTCGGAGTTGAAATGAAGGAGTTACAGCCATTGGAAGCCGATCACTCCAAGCTGAAGGCAAATTTCGCATGGCTGCGAAATCAGACTTGGGCTGCGAAAATGGTGTCCTTTTGATGCGAAATTTCGCAGCCCTCTTGCTGTGGAATATCTCCTGAAGCTTCCCAATATTTGCGACCGACATTTTGAGATTTTTTGCTTTAGATATTTGATGTCTAAATCCCCAAACTCTCCTTGTAACCCACCTATCATAGGATTCCTTAGTCTTTAAGTAAAGGGTGAATAACCTCTGATATATAGCTTGTAATTTTATTTACATAAGAAAAAAAATCGACTCTCGGGAGCTTGTTCTTGGAGACAACCTTTTGTATAAGTAAGAAATATATCTACAGAGCACTTGCTCTGCTTTTCATATATATTTTTGTTTTCTCGTTATTTTTCTTTCTAGCCAATCAAACTCTAAGGATGTTTTCTCAGAGGATGAGAGGCTAGGCTCTTCGTCTCTTAGAGTGAAGCTAGCCGGGTAAGTTTCCACATGCATAAATTGGAAGTTTTGTTGTTTTAGTTTTTAATGAAGAGAAAGTGTGACCCGTTAATGGTTTTTATCTTTTTAGTTAACTTAAAACGCCTTTAAATCACCTGGGCCAACACTTGGTAAGGCAAGTGATCTCCATCCATTGAGATGCACTAGTTTATCTCTTGCAAGCCTTTGGGAGGTGGTTTGAAGGTAGGATTTTCTAGAATAGCCAACACTTGGTAAGCTTTTGGACTCTAAGGAGACATCCATTAGTTATCTCTTGCGAGCTTTTGACGGGTAATCCAAGGTTAAAGATCACCTTGAATGGCAAATGCTAGGTGAGAGGCATGAGCCATTACAAGATGAATCAGTGATAGGGATTTAGTGTTTGAACCCATTAAGGGGAAGCATCTGTATCGCACCGGTTAGAGAATTAACTATATGTTAATTCTCTAATGCGAGGAAAAGAAACAAGTGACCGGAACTCCCTTTTTGTTCAAGGAACCTGAGCCTAGTGATCTAAACTCCAAGAAACACTTTTCTTTGTAAGTAAAATCGGTTACTATTTTTGGTTAGCTTAAAACCAATCCTTTTTCCACCAAAGATTATGTTTTCTATTAAAGCTAACCTTGAAATGAAAAAGCACCAATTCATCTTTGAATTAATATCAATTGTGAAGTGAAAACCCATCCCAGTGAACGACCCTAGAGCCACTATGCTATGCTAGCTAAGGCTATCCTAGTACATGGTGTAATAGGTTATAAATTTTGTTGATTACTCCTTGAGAACCAAAATCAAGGGACACCAGCTGGACATGAATCAGTTGAGACACCAATTGGGAACGTATCAAATGGCGCCGCTGCCGGGGATGGTGCCACTTTATAATGATATCACCTTTTCAGAGTACTTGTGATCTTCATCACAAGTTTGGTGACTTTTTTTTTCCTTTTACTAATTCTTTTTTTTTTGTTTATTTTTCTTTGTTCATATTTTAGTATACCTTTTATTTATTTTTAGTTTACTTTAATTTTTTTTTTCTTAGAATTGTTTTTCTTTTGTTTTCTCTGTTTTTAATTCACAAATTGCTAGTTGTGCATGCCATATTGAATACGAGATAGCAGAGGAAGCCATGAATTTCATGAGTTATGTGGTTGAAGTTTCAAAAAGATGGGATGAACCAAATGCTAGAGATATGGGAAGAATGACGTCTCAACCTAATGCTAAGGGTGAGATGTATATTTTGAATGACGGCATAGACATGAAGGCAAAGATTACAGCTATGGCAAGGAGATTGGAAGAGCTAGAAATGAAAAAGATGCAAGAAGTGCAAGCCATCTCTCAGACACCATTGCAAACTATGTCTTGTGCCATTTGTCTATCTTATGAGCACTTGGTGGATGAGTGTTCTACCATTCCAACGGTGACCTATCTAGTTTTTGTCACATACCTTATATAATCAATCATGTTGTTGACCTATCTAGTTTTTGTCACATACCTTACCTGGTTTGATCAGACACGACAACTCAGTTTCATTTGGGGTGTACACTGTACCTATATGATCAATCATGTTGTTGTCCTATATAGTCTATGTAACATACCACACCCTATTCGACAGGTTCTGACAGTTCAGTTTCAATTTCGACATTGACCAGACCTATACGATCAGTCACATTGTTGTCCTAACTAGTTTCTATCATAGACTACACTCAATCCGACCGATCACAAAAACTCAATTTCGTTTTCAGAGTAGACCAAACCTATACGATCAGTCATGTCATTGTTCTGTTTAGTTTTCAACACAAGCCATACCTAATTCGATCAGTCACAATAGTTCAATATCATTTTCAACGTAAACGACACATGTATGACAGTTCATTATCATTTTCAATGCAGAGCACACTTGTATGATCAATCACATTGCAGTCCTGATTCGTTCCCAATTGGTGTCTCAGCTGATTCATGTCCTCTCAATGGTCCCTAACAGTGGTGCCATTTGATTCATGTCCAGCTGGTGTCCCTTGATTTTGGTCCTCAGGGAGTAATCAATAAAATTTATAACCTATTACACCATGTACTATGATAGCCGTAGCTAGCATAGCATAGTGGCTCTAGGGTCGTTCATTGGGATGGGTTTTCACTTCACAATTGATATTAATTCAAAGATGAATTGGTGCCTTTTCATTTCAAGGTTAGCTTTAAAAGAAAACATAAAGATGTTTGAGTGAAAAAAGTTTGGTTTTAAACTAACCAAAAATAATAACTGATTTTACTTACAAAGAAAAGTGTTTCTTGGAGTTTAGATCACTAGGCTGAGGTTCCTCATACAAAAAGGAGAGTTCCAATCACTTGTTTCTTTTCCTCGCATTAAAGAATTAACATATAGTTAATTCTCTAACCAGTGTGGTACAGATGCTTCCCTTTAATGGGTTCAAACACTAAATCCCTCTCACTGATGCATCTTGCAATGGCTCATGCCTCTCACCTAGCATTTATCATTCAAGGTGATCTTTAACTTTGGACTTCCCTTCTCAAGCTCGCAAGAGATAACTAATGGATGTATCCTTGGAGTCCAAAAGCTTACCAAGTGTTGGCAATTCTAGAAAATCCTACATTCAAGTCACTTCCCAAAAGCTCGCAAGAGTTAAACTAGTGTATCTCCATGGACGGAGATCACTTGCCTTACCAAGTGTTGGCTCAAGTGATTTAAAGGCGTTTTAAGTTAACTAAAAAGATAAAAACCATTAACGGGTCTGTGGACCCCGCATTTCGGCTCAATGCGTTTCCCACTCGATGGCGAGCTCGATTTTTATTTTGAAAAATTGATTTTTATTGATTAAGAAAAATGACTTGGAGTCGCCACTTATTTTTGTTTTATTTTTAAAAGGGGTAAACAAAATAAGAAAGAAAAACCCTAAGTGTGACTCCTTATTTTGGAAAAGGTGATCTACGAAAAACCGGATCGGGTTCGGGAGTCAGGTTACTTATCGGGAAGGTACGGTAAAGACCGTAGCACCCCTCTAAGTCCCTAAAGTCGGGTCTCTACTAATAGAATGAAGTTGACGTGGCAGTCAATAAGAAAATCAATGAATACTCGAATCAGTCTTGCACATATGAAAATCAGAATGAGCATAGGGAGTGCGTACCTGGGTCGCGAGCCGTAATGCGCTATCAAAATCCGGGTTAGTGAAAAATAAAGAGAATAAACATAGCTCACATGTCACTAAATCGAGTAAAAAAAAATCATCACATGTCACAATTCATTCAAATTGATTTTTATTTTAAAGAAAATTATTTGATGTTGGGCCCCCACCAAAGCCCGTTTATTTTTGCATAAATTAATTCCATAAATTCCATTATTCGGAATTACGGAATTTAATTCATGCTTATTTTTAAAACATTTTAAAAACAAAGAAAAGGCAAAAGTGGCTTGCCGGAAGGAAAATGACAACCAAATTTTATTGAAAATGGGATTTCGGTATCCAAAAATTCTAAGGATGGAAAATGGGAAAATTTGGATTATTTGAAAATCAGGATTTGAGAAAAATATTTACAAAAGGGGATTTGAGAAATCATTTTCAAAAATCAAATAAGAAGAAAATCAAGAATGCCACATGGCCCAAAGGTGGCCATGCAAACCATGCAGCAGGTGGTCTGGAGTAGGTGGCAAACGGACTCCTGAGTCATTTTGTTTGACAAACAGCTTGTTGTCATGGTCTGAAATCCACATTGACTGTACCCAAACTTGTAACGCTGACCTTGTTCTTCATTGGAATTTTCTTCTTAGCATTTCTTTTAGCACCAGTTATGCTCAGGGACTTCAATTCAGCAACCAAACGGCATTGGGCACAAACCACAGAAGGAGATGATATGCGGCCCCAAAGGTGGCCATGTAGAGAAAGTGGGGTATTCAAATAGTTACCAAATCAGATAATGGAGTTATGGGCCCTACTCACTTTTCAATCACATATATCTTACCCATCAACCCAGCCGTTGCGAACCCAAATCTCTTTCTTAACTCTATTGCTGATGCCATCATTTTCCTCACATCCTTCTCTTCTCTGACTTCCTTTTCCAGCACCTCAACCCTCTCACTCCTCTTTCTTTTTCTGATGACTCCACGTTGATGTTCCCGTAGAGATACCTATTTACACAGCCGTTTCTTGGTTCAGACGAGCAGGGCCCGACTGATGGGGAGTTTTCATTGAAGCCCACATGAGCAACATAGTGATTTGCAATTGCCTTTCTCAACTTCTGGGTCTCTCTTTCAGAATCAAACGGATCTCTGTTTACAGCATCAAGCTGCACCTGCAAATGTGAGGAATAGGACAGTAAAGGGCTCAACGAATTCTACAACTCCATGATTTGTTCCTATACCCTCAGTATCATACATGTGCGCATGGCCATCATATATACACAGCCAGCTCACCAGACGTGCCGAAACCAAGACAGTCAATGACGTAGACAATTTGAATTTCAGCCAGCATCACCACATCCTTCGGCTGAATCAGCTATCCCATGAAACTTTCTTCAGGAAACTTCTGGGTCATAGAAACCAATGCATTTATCCGAATCTTGAACTCTTCGTACTCCCTCTTCATTCAGACTTTACAGACCCATCGAAACACGAGGAGCATTCAGCAAAGATGATGTTTGGGCCCAGATTAGTGCCTTCGTCCAAAACACAATCAATTAAAGGTTTCTTGGAAGCTTAGGCATGAGATCTTCACCTGGGCAAGAAAAAGTATCGGTGATGTACAGTCAGCCCAACCTCGATCGATTCCTTGAATCCTTGCATGGAGTGTCCACAAGAATGACATAGAGTGCATCAATGAGGCCCCTGAATCATGAAGCTTAAAGTATCTCCGTTTTGGTCCAAAACCGTCTCCCGAAACTTGCATCTATACAGATTGCATACCAAGTTGCACCATGAATACCGGGGAGCACACTGTGGCTCTGGATGTGTTTGAAGGTGGGCCATGGCTTAGTGACCTCTTGTCCGGCGCTGGCTCAAAAGGGCATCAACCTCAGCAACGAAAACAACAACACGTCGAAATGAGTGGCTCCATGATGGAAATGGGTATAGAGGATGATTAACGGAACGGGTCAGGGAGATATGTACGTATGAATTTATGCATGACGAGGACAAATGGGTGGGATGGTGAAACTGTAAGAGAGATGGTCTGAGTGGTGGTATTGGAAAATGGGTATGGTCTCCTCAATCGATGAGTGGACTAGGTGGTAGGATTTAGTGAGAGAAATGACATGGTGGGCGTGTCTTGGGATGTTGGACATGAAGAAGATTGGCTATCAATAAGGGTTGACTGCAGGAATAATGGGCATTGAAGGATAATAGATTAGAGGATGGTGAGATGAAAGCATGAGTGGAGTGTATAATGATGAGTACGACATGAGTTAAAGAGTGAAGGGGTTGAAGATAGAGGTATAGAAATGATGGATGGTCACACTTGCATGGTTCTTGTGCATGTGGATAGGTGAATTTTAGGATGTTGATAAAGGCTTTGAGATGAGCTTTGGGCAGCCATGCATGAACAGTGGATCCATCATCATTAAGCAGAGAATAGTTGCAACTTTGATGGTTATTTAAGTGCGCTGCCCATTTTGTAAGTGATGATCAGCACAGGCCTCAACTTGGCCCATACAGCTTCCATCAAAGCTAGGGCAGCTCTTTCTCAGACCACCACCACCACCAGCTAGGACACTGCAATGCCCGCAAGGACTCTCAGGTCTGAGCCAGAGGTAACTTGCAAATTTCACATACCATTGTAAAATATCTCCAAGATTTCAGCCAAGGCGTTCTAGCGACCTTCGTTGCAAATATGGTTACGTGCCTTTGGATGCTCCAATGTTTCTGAACTTTTAAGACTTACTGCCTCAAGCGCTTTACAGATTTTATCAACCTCAAGTGCATAGTTAATCTTCTGTGAAGTCATAATGAGCTCAAGTACACCCACACAAGATGACCCAGAAGGTTCAAACACTGGCAAAGCCAATGTTCCCCTTACATTGTAATGCAAAGCATGATTAAGTCAAGGGTAATCTCTGTTGGAGTAATACTGGAGTCCACTCCAACAATTTTGCCTGAAAACACAAGCAAGAAACCCGAGGGCTCCGTCACTCTCCCCATCAACAGAAAACGTATATGTCGGAGATATCATCCTATACTGATGAAGGCCATTACTGTGTGGATCAAGAGCAAAAGGGTAGTCCGTATGTTATGAGAAGACACTGGTCCTCACGTTTCACAAATGCCTCAAACCTGAGTTAGAACATGTTGTTCAGTATACTCTTTGAAGTATAGAAGGGCCTGTATCATCATCATCTCTTTAATTATGCAACACCCATCCAAATTCTCGATTGGCGTCAAGGTGCAAATCGATGGAGGCAGCCTTCTTTTCTCATCATTCTCTGTTCTGCTTTCAGGTATCAAATCTGGATTGCATGAAAGTCTGCGGCATGACCTTCCTCTTATTCTTCTTCTTCGCTAGCAAGCTTTCTCTCCTTAGCTAGCTTTACTCTCAGATCCTTCTCATAGAGCTCTCAAAACCCCCCTTAGGCCAGCTGGAGAACATCATTTTTTTCTGCTCATTTACCTTCTCAAAAATACCTGCAACTCTCTCTCAAGTATTCTTTTTCTCTCCAAGCTACTTCCTCTTCTCAAAAACATCATTCCCTACTCTCTCTGTTCTCTCTGTCTCTCTTCGGCTTCTTCAACCAGAACAACCTCTACAAAATATCTCTCAAAACCCAATACGTTCCTTTCAACCATAACAGATCTCTGTGGGAGTGTGCAGCCAGACCTGGATATACCCTTTCAAAGCCATTGCATTGAGCAAGGCATAGAAACAAATAGTGGCCACAACAAAGAAGAATCCATAGAAAATAGAACACAAAAGAAAACGAGTAAAGGGGATCTTCAGAGGCTTCACTTCATGGGTCATCAGTGAGCCCTCTGATCAGGTGAGAAAGACCATCCCAAATGCAACTATGAGCATTTTCACAATAGGAGCAAAACATACTAAGATTAACAGTGGTAAACATGTAGGCATGATTATGTTTCAACAAGCAATAAGTGGCCTTCATTATCCACCCCAAGCAAATCAACAAATATCCAGATATCAACAAGAAATGCAGAGGAGTAATAAGAATCCAAACCGAACAAGAAATCAGCTGCATTCATACCTGAGAGAACCCTTTTCCGGTAAAGCTTTGTTCAGCTTCAAACGCCTCAAAATCTCCGTCAAACAGCCATGAAAAACCTCCTCCTCTGCAGCCTCCAACTTCTCTGCTTTCTTGTCTCCTCCTCTCTCTGTTTTCCTCTCCTCTTTTTGCTCTCTCTCTCTCTGCTAACCTCCTCTCAAAAGCACCATCTCTCGACTCCTCTCTGTTCCCTTCAGCTTCCCACCTCTCTGTTCCCCCTCTCTGCTTCTTCTTTTCAAAAATATCTCCAAGCTTGCAGCCCCCAGAAAGTTCAAACCTCTCTCCTTTTTTCCTCCAGCAACCCAACCAAAAGCTCCTCCCTTTTTTCCTGATTTCTGCAGCCTTCCCTCTAATGGAAAAGCATCTCCTTCTCTCAAAAAATCTCCAACGGCTGCCCCCGACCACCCCTCTGCAGCTGGCCTGCTACCCAAAATATCTCCTAACCAACTCTGAAAAGCCCCACCTGCCAGAGACGCCCCTCTCACAGCAACGTACCTCCTCTGCATATCCTCCTCCAGGTGTCAACCTCTGATTAGTCCATCAATTCCACTATTTTGATCCCATATTGACTAATCCGGGAGTGACACGTGGCCATGCAAGATGGTGACACTTGTCAAGCATCAGCTGCAAGAATGACTCCCAAAATGGGGGTCTACAGGGTCACACTTTCTCTTCATTAAAAACTAAAACAACAAAACTTCCAATTTATGCATGGGGGAACTTACCCGACTTTCTTCACTCCAAGAGACGAAGAGCCTAGCCTCTTATCCTCTGAGGAAAAATCCTCAAAGCTTGATGATTCATGTTTTCCCAGTTGGTGTACCTTGATTTTGGTCCCCTGATGGGAGTGATCAACAAAATTTATAACCTATATCACCATGCACTAGGATAACACAAGCTAGTATAGCATAGTGGCTCTAGGATCGTTCACTGGGAAGGGTTTTCAACTTACAATTGATACCAATTCAAAGTTGAATTGGTGCCTTTTCATTTCAAGGTTAGTTTCAAAAGAAAACATAAACTTTGGTTGAAAAAGGTTTGGTTTCAAGCTAACTAAAAAGAAAGCAATGGGAATTACTTTGTAAAGAAAAGCATTCCTTGGAGGTTCAGGTTCACAGGGGAGGTTCCTCATGCAAAAACAGAGCTTCGGTCACTTGGTTCATTTCCTCGCATTAGAGAATTAACATATAGTCAATTCTCTAATCGGTGTTGTACAGATGCATCCCTTAAATGGATTTCAGCTTTAATTCCCTCTCACTGATGCAACTTACAATGGCTCGTGCCTCTCACCTAGCATTTGCCATTCAAGGTGATCATTAACCTTGGACTTCCCTTCTCAAGCTCGCAAGAGATAACTAATGGATGCCTCCTTAGAGTCCAAAAGCTTATCAAGTGTTGGCAATTCTAGAAAATCCTACCTTCAAGTCACCTCCCAAAAGCTCGCAAGCGGTAAACTAGTGCATCTCCATGGACGGAGATCACTTGCCTTACCAAGTGTTGGCTCAGGTGAATTGAAGGTGTTTTAAGTTAACTAAAAACATAGAAATCATAAACGGGTTACACTTTCTCTTCATTAACAGCTGAAACAACAAAACTACCAATTTTTGCATTCGACCCTTTCCCCGGTTACCTTAGCTCCAAGGAACAAAAATACTAGCCACCCATCCTCTGAAGAAACATCTTCAGAACTTGTTTGGCTAGTGAATGAAAAATACAATCAAAGTGAGAAGGTAAGGCAGAGCAAAGCTCTGTATTTTACTTCCTTTCAAAATATACAAAAAGTTGGTTCTCTGAGAACAAGCTCCCGAGATTGATAAAAATGAAAATTACAGAACAATATATAAGAGGTTGTTTACCCTTTTGTTCTTGCTTAACAACTAAGGAATCCCATAATTGGTGGATTACAAGGAGATAATTGGGATTTAGACATCAAATATCTGAAGCAAAATATCAAAAAAAGTCGGTCACAAATATCTGGAAGCACTCAGGAGAATTTCGCAGGCGCACAAAATGGCTGCGAAATTTCGTAGACAAACAGGGTGGCTGCGAAATCATTTCGCAGCCAAAGGCTGATTTCGCAGCCCTGCGAAATTGGCCTTCAGATTGGAGTGATCTGCTTCCAATGGCTCTAACTTCTTCATTTCAACTCCGATTCGCAAACCGTTTAAAGCATTGGATTGTTGACTTCCTGATCTTCGAAACGACATATAGCATGTATAAATTGGACTTCAGAAAGTGCTCCAAAAGTGGCTGAAATGACTATCATCAAGAATGCTTCATGGCAGATATTCTCTTTACTTCCCCTCCTTGCATTCCGGATTGCTTATGGCAAAGGACTTTAAAGCTTCAAAGCTTTGGCTCTTTATGTTTCTGAGCTTTCCATTGCTTTTCCATGGATTCCAAATAACTCTCCTCAAACTTGGATTGCTTTGGTGATCAAATTACTAATAAAAACACCAAAACTTACACAAAGTGATTAGAAGTGATTGCAAAGGTCCTTAATATGTTAATTGGGTTAAAAGGTAACAACTACTACTCAAAAGTGTTTAAAAGGGTTAATTACAAGCTATCAAATAGCCATTTTTGAGTAGTAATCACTCCCCCCAACCGACATATTGCTAGTCCCTTAGCAATGAAGGAGAGAAAAATAAAAATAAAAATTACTATAATTTAAAACATCATGCTGATCACTTCAAAAAATTTTAAGTGGCATGATGATCAAACTCTCACATGGGACATTAAAGATATGAAACTCAAATTTCAACAAGAGTTACCAAATACTTTACCTAATCATAATTCATAAAGAGAAGGTATTATGCAAATTGAAGCTTTAAAGTCATTTCCACTTCCAAAAGACTCAAACTTACTCTTCCACAAGAATCTAAGTGTTACTTGATAGCTTCCGAAAATAGTATGTTAAACTAATCTCTCCCCCCAACCTAGCTCTTTTTCAGCACTTAGCAAACTGACCAAATTCAATAAGCTAAGAACACACCCTTTTATTTTACAATTCTTTTCACTGTAGGAGTACGAGGCTTAAGGGTATTTTTTCCTAAATTGTCCATGTAATGGGGGTCCATCGATGACTCCCAACCAATTAAGGTTTAGGGCATCAAGTTTTAAGGATCTTTCAGCCACTAACTCCTCGGATTTTACCCCGGACTTTTGAGAATGAATTTTAATACCCAAGCACCTACAGTATGTCAAACTCCACCTATCCACCCTTATAACGAGCATTGAGGTCGGTGACTCCCAACCAATTAAGGCTTAGGGCACCAGGTTTTAAAGATTTTCACCATATACCCCTCAGACCTTGCTCGGGTTTCAAGGCAAGCAAACATTTTTTTCTTTCTTTCTCTCTTTTTTTTTTTTCAAGGGCTCATTGGCCTTTTATAAGGTGTCCCAACACTATAAAATGAGGTCAAAGGTACCAAGTCTAAATTTTCCTAAGTCAAGAGGGAAATAGTTTCTCATCTTATAATCGGAACCTATTGTGCACAGTGTGTGGATAGCTTAAAGTGGAAGAACCAAACTTGAATTCAATAGAAGCTTCAACAATTCATCAACTTTAATAAGCATAAAACAAACTCTAAGTCAAGTAAAAACAAAGAATCGATTTCTCTTATTTTAATTTGCGAATTTTTCCTTAATAACCATGGAGAAAAAAATTTAAAATTAACCAAAACTAAACTAAATTACCAAAATACTTAGTATTAACAATAAAACTTCCTTCCTCAACTGTCTCCCCCCAACCAAGCTGAGCATTGTCCTCAATGTGGTATGAGCGATTGAAATTACAGGGAGGAAGTGGTGCCTCCTGAGTGATTTGAAGTTCGAGTAGATTAGGAGAAACCACATGTTTCAAAAACAATAACGGATATGTGTAGAGGAATAAAAATAAAATAATACCAAGAGTACGCAAAAATGATAGATTTGTATTACTTCATGAAAGTACATTATAGAGGAAAACAAGTAATACAACCAATCCCAATATAATATATCAAAAGCATGGGATTACAAGTGCTACTATAAGACGAAAATGCATAAAGAAAATACATAAAGTAAACTATGGAAATGATAAGATGGATGGAGGATGATGATGTGAAGATAATGGCTCAAGTGGATGTCTCTGTGTCTCCTGCAGTGGGCTCTGTGGGCTGTAAGAGGGCAGGCATCTGGTGCTCAGGAGCTGAAGAAATACCCAGATGGTGCTGAATCTGCCTCAGGATGGCAGTATGCTGAGTCTGAGTGGTAATAATATACTCTTGATGAGCACGAAGAGCTGTCATCTCCTGAGTAAGGATGCTATAAGAGGTGGTCAATGCCTGCAAAGTGTGACATAGAGCTCTGTACTCGGAAATGGTAGTCCTAGGCTCAAATGAAGAGGAGGGCTCTGATATAGCTGGAATAACAGGGGGAGGCCGTGGTGTGGCAGGAGAAGCAGAGGGTGCAACCTCAGGTGTAGGCTTTGCAGAGGGCACTGCAGGGGCAGGTGCTCTCGTGTCAGCTGGTGTCTCTATGGGTTGTGGCTCCTGTGGCTGCTCTGTATGTGGAATCCCTGGATGCTCTACTCCAGCTGGGGCTCCTGGCTCTGCACTATAGGCTGTCATATTCTTCCATTTGTCGAGAGTGAATACCTCTCGGCAAATGTGTTTACGCTCAAGTTGAGGCTCAGATGGATACCCCAAGTGCTCCAGAATCTGACATAACAATCTGGGGAACAGAAGTGGAATAGCATCGGCTCTGAGCAGCTTCTTCTTATGGACCTTCTCTTCAAAGTACAGAAGAGCGGCCATAATGAGATGATGAGGGCCAAAGAAGAATCCCTCAGATATCCGGAACAATGCCTCTAGCAACACTCCTCTCCTCTGCACCCAGTGCTGAAGTGGAAAGATGTTATGGCGCAGTAGTGTATCTATGAAAAACATGCTAGGAGGGAGCTCCTTCCTCATCAGATACTGGTGTGTGGATGCCCCTCTGGACAGAATACGAACTATCTCGCTCTGGGAAGGATGAGTCCAGACTCGATAATCCTCTGGACTGGTTGGCTCGTAGGGAATACGCAATGCCTCTGCTATATGTCTAGCTCCCAGAATACCATGACGTCCGTCTATGGTGAAGTGGATGACAGTAGGCTCTCGGACATGGTGTGTGGTCATGGATTGATAAAAATCCATTGCTACACGGGGATAGAAAAAATCTCTGGGAGTCAGCAAATGCTCCATATGATACCTCTGGAGCAGATGGAAGGAGTCCCTGAGCTCGGGCTGGAGTCTGAAAGTGGCTGCATCAAAACAGAGCTCGGAGTGGAATGGCCTAGCCCTGCAGTCCAAATTACCCTCAATGGGCGGCTGAGTGAGCATTGGACGCCTAATAATCACCTTAGGAGCCATGCCGGAGGGAATCTGAGAATCTGTAGGCGGTGGCTGAGACGGCTGAGGCTCTGAGGACATGCCGGAGGGAATCTGAGAATCTGTAGGTGGTGGCTGAGACGGCTGAGACGGCTGAGGCTCTGAGGATGGCTCTTCTGGCTCTGATAAATCAATTAACGCCGGTTTAGATACCTTGGTTTTTTTCTTGGGTGGCTGGCTACTTGCCCTTGTCTGATAGCGCCTGACCGGAGGACTCATTGGTGCACCCTCAACTGGAGGTGGGACGCGCGGTGGTCGCGGAGGCTCGAAGTGGAGCCTTGGACAGGGGGCTTTGGCGCAGCTCTCTTGCGGCTTGACGGAGTGGAGGACTGAGCTCCTCGGGTTCGTGCCATGGCTAACCGGAGGAGATGGACGGAGGTGCACGCGGCTTAGGTTCAGACGAGAGGGAGAAGATGGAAGGTTGCTCTGGTTTTGGGTCTTCTCTGGCACTTGCTTGAAGTTCAAATGACCGGTTTTATAAGAAATTTGGAATTTATACCGTTAAAACTTGAATGCCAAGAGTCGTTTTAATTTTCGCAGCCGAGGGCGGATTTCACAACGAAAGGGCATTTTCGTAGAGGAGGGCCCTTTTCGCAGCCCATTTCGCAGCTGCGAAATAGGGCTACTGTGCTGCGAAATGGCACTCGTGTGCCAAAGGGGTGTTTCGCAGCTGCGAAACACCCTGCGAAATGAGGCTATGGCTGTGAAAATTGGAGATTTGACGCTATGGGGATTTCGCAGCCATTTCGCAGCTGCGAAATGGAGTCACTTTGCTACGAAATGGCACACGAGTGCCAAGAGGGGGTTTCGCAGCTGCGAAAATTTTCACAGAGGGGGGTGTTGGGCTGCGAAATGATTTCGCAGTGGAGGGCCATTTTCGCAGCCAACCCTCAATTTCGCAGCGGGCACCTAAGGGCTGCGAAATCATTTCGCCGCCGATGGCCATTTTCGCAGGGGCCTATTTTGGGCTGCGAAATTTCGCAGACCACTGAAATTTCTTAGTTTGGAGCTCCTTTTGGCTCCCTAAGACCTTCCTTCATTTTCTTTGCACTTCCTCCTACAAAAGATCATTCAAAAAGATGAAGTTACATATAATTAACAAAACTTTGGACCAAAATTAAAATCAAAAGAATTAATAAAGCTTTCAAATTAATAAACTTAAACAAAAATATGGACTTTGGTGAAACCAAGCCCATCTAACCCTTTTCTGATTAGGCTTTCTGTGGCTCAAGGAGGTTGATTTCCTCATTCTCTTGCTTGAATGGCTCTATGAATGGCTTGAGACGATGACCATTGACCTTGAAAGTGTCAATACTGTTGGAATTCAGTAATTCCACTACTCCACTGGGATGCACTTGGTGAATAATGAAAGGACCTATCCACCTTGACTTGAGCTTCCCAGGAAAGATATGGAGCCTTGAATCATAGAGTAAGACTCTTTGCCCTTTCCGGAATTCTTTGTTAGAGATTAATTGATCATGCCACCTCTTCATCCTCTGTTTTGCAACTTTGGAATTGATGTAAGCATCATTTCTTAATTCCTCCATCTCATTAAGGTCTAAGCACCTCTTTGCTCCGGCTCTAATCAAGTCCATGTTTAATTTCTTGATTGCCCACCAAGCCTTATATTCAACTTCCACAGGGAGATGGCATGCTTTGCCATAAACAAGGCGATATGGAGACATGCCAAGAATAGTCTTGTAAGCTGTTCGATATGCCCATAATGAATCATGAAGCTTAATATACCAATCTCTTCTGCTCGTGATCACCACCTTCATCAATATATTCTTGATTTCCCTGTTTGCTAGCTCAACTTGCCCGGAAGTCTGAGGGTGATAAGGTGTAGCTACCTTATGCTTCACTCCATACTTGGCTAATAAGGTTTCAAAAGGTCTGTTGCAAAAATGAGTGCCTCCATCACTGATTATGGCTTTGGGCACCCCAAATCTTGAGAAGATGTTCTCTTTAAGAAACTTGAGAACCACCTTGTGATCATTGTGTTTATAAGGGATTGCCTCAACCCATTTAGAAACATAATCCACCCCCACCAAGATATAAGAGTTACCAAAAGACATTGGGAAAGGTCCCATGAAGTCAATGCCCCAAACATCAAAGAGATCAACTAATAGAATGGGGTTCATAGGCATTTGATTCCTTCTTGTTAGCTTCCCAAGCCTTTGGCATCGATCACAGCTCCTACACATGATGTGGGAATCTTTGAAAAGTGATGGCCAAGTAAACCCTGATTGCAACACCTTCATGACTGTTTTCTGAGAGGCAAAGTGGCCTCCACATGCACTCTCATGGCAATGGCTGAGGATTCCTTGTTGCTCTTCTTCAGGGACACACTTCCTTATTATTTGATCTGCACAATACTTAAAAAGGAAAGGTTCTTCCCAATAATAAGCATGAATCTTTGCAAAGAAGTGCTTCCTGTCTTGTGCTTTCCACTCACTTGGAACTTCACCAGTAACTAGATAGTTAGCAATATGAGCATACCAAGGAGTTTTTGTTAGCAACATAAGTGATTCCTCAGGAAAATCATCATTAATAGGTGGGACATGGGAATTGTGTGCTAAAACTAACCTTGAAAGGTGGTCAGCCACCACATTCTCCACTCCTTTCTTATCCCTGATTTGAAGATCAAACTCTTGTAATAAGAGAATCCATCTAATCAACCTTGCTTTTGCATCTTGTTTTGTCAATAAATATTTCAAGGCTGAATGGTCAGTGAAAACAATGATGAACGACCCTACTAGATAAGGATGAAACTTGTCTAAGGCAAACACTACAGCTAACAATTCTTTCTCTGTAGTTGTGTAGTTCCTTTGAGCTTCGTTCAATGTCTTGCTTGCATAATAGATCACATAGGGCTTTCCATCTTCTCTTTGGCCAAGCACAGCTCCAATAGCAAAGTCACTGGCATCACACATTACTTCAAAAGGTAATTGCCAGTTAGGAGCCCTCACTATTGGAGTGGTTGTCAAAAATTGCTTCAATTGATCAAAACTCTTCTGACACCTTTCATCCCATATAAACTTAGCATCCTTAGCCAAAAGTTCGTAAAGAGGTTTTGAAAGATTAGAGAAATCTTTTATAAATCTCCTATAGAACCCTGCATGGCCAAGGAATTGCCTTACTCCTCTGATAGTTGTTGGGGGCGGCAATTTGACAATAAGCTCCACCTTTGCTTTATCAACTTCAATGCCTTTCTCGGAGATGATATGGCCAAGGACAATTCCTTGATGTACCATAAAATGACATTTCTCCCAGTTGAGCACCAAGTCCTTCTCAATGCATCTTTTAAGAACCGCTTCTAGGTTGACTAAGCATTCTTCAAATGTACCTCCATATATGGTGATGTCGTCCATGAAAACCTCCATAATTCGCTCCACCATATCACCAAAGATACTTAGCATACATCTTTGGAATGTTGCAGGTGCATTGCATAAACCAAAAGGCATTCTTCTGTAGGCATATGTTCCAAATGGACATGTGAAAGTAGTCTTCTCCTGATCTTCAACATCTATTTCAATTTGAAAATATCCGGAGTACCCGTCCAAGAAACAATAAAAAGGATGGCCAGAGACTCTCTCCAAGACTTGATCAATAAAAGGCAATGGAAAATGATCTTTCCTTGTCACAGCATTCAATCTTCTATAATCAATACACACCCTCCAACCTGAAGTGAGGCGTGTAGTGATTTCTTCTCCTTTTTCATTTTGAACCACAGTAATCCCTGACTTCTTTGGCACCACTTGAGTAGGACTCACCCAAGGGCTGTCAGATATTGGGTAGATAATACCTGCTTGAAGTAGCTTCAGCACTTCAACTCGCACCACCTCTTGCAAATGAGGATTCAATCTTCTTTGAGGTTGACGAATTGGTTTAGCTTCTTCCTCCATGTATATATGATGTGTACAAACCAATGGACTAATGCCTTTCAAGTCAGATATTTGCCATCCTATTGCTTTCTTACACCTCGTGAGAACTTCAAGTAGACACTTCTCCTGGGGACTAGTAAGAGATGAAGATATAACAACAGGACATTGTTGATTCTTTTCCAGGTATGTGTATTTCAACTCCATGGGCAGAGGCTTCAAATTGAGCTTTGGGGTCTCTTCTTTATCAGCTTTTTGTGCCTCCTCTTTATTGAACAGAGGCAGAATCTCTTCTTTCCTCCTCCAACCTTGTAGAGTGACAAGCACATCAGAGGGTTCAGGCAACCCTTCTTCAAGATCCCCAAGACTTTCATTCAAATTATCTTGCATATTCTGATTACAGTACTCCTCCACCAGAGTGTCAATAATGCATACCTCTTCTGGACCTTCTTCTTCTTCCGGAGTGATTTGCATTTTAGACATATAAAAGATATTGAGCTCAAGTGTCATGTTGCCAAAAGTAAGTTGCATAAGTCCATTCCTATAGTTGATGATTGCATTTGAGGTAGCAAGGAATGGCCTTCCAAGGATGATAGGAACAAAATTTGCTTCCTTGACAATGGGGTCCGTATCAAGAACAACAAAATCTACTAGATAGTAGAAATTATCAACTTGAACTAAGACATCTTCAATTACCCCCCTTGGAATTTTCACCGATCTATCTGCTAGAGATAGAGTGATTGAAGTTGGCTTCAATTCACCAAGTCCCAATTGCTTGTAGACAGAGTATGGTAGCAAATTCACACTTGCTCCCAAGTCTAACAAAGCTTTCTCCACTACCTTTCCTCCTATCATGACTGAAATGGTAGGGCATCCCGGATCTTTGTACTTCAAAGGAGATTTGCATTGTATGATAGCACTTACTTGCTCAGTCAAGAAGGCTTTCTTCTTCACATTCAACCCTCTTTTGATAGTATATAAATCCTTTAGGAATTTTGCATATGTTGGAACTTGTTTAATCATATCCAGCAATGGAATATTGACTTTCACTTGTCTCAATACTTCAAGAATCTCTGATGCATTTCTAATCCCCTTTTTCCCATGCAAAGCTTGAGGAAAAGGAGGAGAGGTGTGCTTCTTCAACATTTCTTCTTTAATAAGCATTTTCTCCGGATTTGCATTCAGTATTGGATCATGGTCCTCTTTCCTTTCACTGGTATCTTCCTTCTTTCCTTTGATTTCTTCCCTCTTCTTTGTCTCTTCTTCTTCTTCTTCTTCCACATATGGCTTGGGTGTTGGTAACTCAACCTTTTTTCCACTCCTTAGTGTGATCAAGGCTTTAACATCTCTCACCTGTAAAGATTCTCTTTCATGAGTTTCCACTTCATGGATACTCTTGGGGTTTTGGTGAGGTTGAGAAGGAAATCTACCCTTCTCTTGCACTGTGTTCAAGTTAGTGAGCCTTGAGATTGAGTACTGAAGATTGTCTATCTTTTGAGATAAGTCATTTTGCATCCCATCCATCCTTTTATTCAATGTATTCTCTACACTGTCAATTCTTTGACTGAGTTGAGCATTGATGGCTTTTTGGTCTCCAACAAAATCTCCCACAACCTTGCTGAGATTCACTATTGCTTGTTCAAGGCTTGAAGCTTGTTGAGATGGCTGAGCTAGCTGTTAGTACTGAGGTGCTCTTGGCTTCCATGAGAAATTTGGATGATTCCTCCAACTTGAGTTGTAGATGTTTGCATACGGAGCATTGGTATTGGGCCTGAATTGTCCAATAACATTTGCTTGATCCCCAAACATCTCCTTTACGGCTGGAATTGTAGGGCACTCCTCCACCAAATGTTCATAAGATTGACAAATAGGACACGACTGCTGTATTTGCACTAGTGTTTCAGCAACAACTTGCACTTCATGCATCTTTTTCAGTTCTAACTCCTCCAATCTTCTTGTCATAGCTGCAAACTTTGCTTTCATATCAACATCTTCATTCAAAGTGTACATCCCAGCCTTAGTATTAGAAGCATTCGGTTGAGATTTCATCTTTCCCACTTCTCCTTTGTTTGGTTCATCCCATCCTCTTGAAACTTCAGCCACAAACTCAAGAAATCCATAGCTTCCTCCGGATTCTTACTCATGGAATCTCCTCCACACATTGTCTCAAGGAGTTGCTTCATTGAGGAAGACATCCCATCATAGAAATAGCTCACCAATAGCCATGTATCAAAACCATGGTGAGGACAAGCATTAATGGCTTCCATGTATCTTTCCCAACACTCATAGAATTTCTCATTCTCTTTAGCTGAGAAGTTCGAGATTTGCCTTTTCAAGCCATTTGTTCTGTGAGTAGGAAAAAACTTCTTGAGGAATTCAGCTTGTAAATCAGTCCAAGTACGAATACTCCTTGGCCTTAAAGAATTAAGCCAAATCTTGGCCTTATCCTTTAAAGTGAAAGGAAATAACTTAAGCCTCATCAAATCGATTGAAGCTCCTCCTTCTTGGAATGTATTACAAACTTCTTCAAATTCCTTGATATGTGCAAAGGGATTCTCACTTTCCATCCAATGGAAAGTTGGTAGAAGTGGAACAATATGCGGTCTGATCACTAGCTGCTCTGTAGGGCGCACTATACATGATGGTGCACTCATACGAGGTGGATGCATGCAGTCCTCATTGATCTGAAAGCATTGGGATTGTCCTGGTGACCATGGTGACTATGCTGATCTTCAAGCGTAGCTTCCATGATTTTCAAACTCAATTCCAATTCCTTGTTATGAGGTGTATCACGTTTAACAAGCCTTCCTCCACTATCTCGTATCCAATTTGGCATACACAACTAGTATCAACTGTAACCAAAACAAAAACAAAAGAAAAACAAAAGAAAACAAGACTACAAAAAGATTAAAATGAACTAAAACTTAAATAAAAGATATGTTAGAGTATGAACAAGTAAAATAAAAGAGTGAAAGAGTTAGTAAAACGAAAGAAAAATTACCAAACTTGTGATGAAAATCACAAGTACTCTGAAATTATATCACTGTGAAGTTGGCACCATCCCCGGCAGCGGCACCATTTGATTCGTGTTTTCCCAGTTGGTGTACCTTGATTTTGGTCCCCTGATGGGAGTGATCAACAAAATTTATAACCTATATCACCATGCACTAGGATAGCATAAGCTAGTATAGCATAGTGGCTCTAGGATCGTTCACTGGGAAGGGTTTTCAACTTACAACTGATACCAATTCAAAGTTGAATTGGTGCCTTTTCATTTCAAGGTTAGTTTCAAAAGAAAACATAAACTTTGGTTGAAAAAGGTTTGGTTTCAAGCTAACTAAAAAGAAAGCAATGGGAATTACTTTGTAAAGAAAAGCATTCCTTGGAGGTTCAGGTTCACAGGGGAGGTTCCTCATGCAAAAACAGAGCTTCGGTCACTTGGTTCATTTCCTCGCATTAGAGAATTAACATATAGTCAATTCTCTAATCGGTGTTGTACAGATGCATCCCTTAAATGGATTTCAACTTTAATTCCCTCTCACTGATGCAACTTGCAATGGCTCGTGCCTCTCACCTAGCATTTTCCATTCAAGGTGATCATTAACCTTGGACTTCCCTTCTCAAGCTCGCAAGAGATAACTAATGGATGCCTCCTTAGAGTCCAAAAGCTTATCAAGTGTTGGCAATTCTAGAAAATCCTACCTTCAAGTCACCTCCCAAAAGCTCACAAGAGGTAAACTAGTGCATCTCCATGGACGGAGATCACTTGCCTTACCAAGTGTTGGCTCAGGTGAATTGAAGGCGTTTTAAGTTAACTAAAAACATAGAAATCATATACAGGTTACACTTTCTCTTCATTAACAGCTGAAACAACAAAACTACTAATTCTTGCATTCGGCCCTTTCCCCGGTTACCTTAGCTCCAAGGAACAAAAATACTAGCCACCCATCCTCTGAAGAAACATCTTCAGAGCTTGTTTGGCTAGTGAATGAAAAATACAATCAAAGTGAGAAGGTAAGGCAGAGCAAAGCTCTGTATTTTACTTCCTTTCAAAATATACAAAAAGTTGGTTCTCTGAGAACAAGCTCCCGAGATTGATAAAAATGAAAATTATAGAAAAATATAGAAGAGGTTGTTTACCCTTTTGTTCTTGCTTAACAACTAAGGAATCCCATAATTGGTGGATTACAAGGAGAGAATTGGGATTTAAACATCAAATATCTGAAGCAAAATATCAAAAAAAGTCGGTCGCAAATATCTGGAAGCACTCAGGAGAATTTCGCAGGTGCACAAAATGGCTGCGAAATTTCGCAGACAAACAGGGTGGATGCAAAATCATTTCGCAGCCAAAGGCTGATTTCGCAGCCCTGCGAAATTGGCCTTCAGCTTGGAGTGATCTGCTTCCAATGGCTCTAACTTCTTCATTTCAACTCCGATTCACAAACCCTTTAAAGCATTGGATTGTTGACTTCCTGATCTTCGAAACGACATATAGCATGTATAAATTCGACTTCAGGAAGTGCTCCAAAAGTGGCTGAAATGACTGTCATCAAGAATGCTTCATGGCAGATATTCTCTTTACTTCCCCTCCTTGCATTCCGGATTGCTTATGGCAAAGGACTTTAAAGCTTCAAAGCTTTGGCTCTTTATGTTTCTGAGCTTTCCATTGCTTTGCCATGGATTCCAAATAACTCTCCTCAAACTTGGATTGCTTTGGTGATCAAATTACTAACAAAAACACCAAAACTTACACAAAGTGATTAGAAGTGATTGCAAAGGTCCTTAATATGTTAATTGGGTTAAAAGGTAACAACTACTACTCAAAAGTGTTTAAAAGGGTTAATTACAAGCTATCAAATAGCCCTTTTTGAGTAGTAATCACTTGATTGGCTAGAAATAAAAATAACGAGAAAACAAAAATATATATGAAAAGCAGAGCAAGTGCTCTGTAGATATATTTCTTACTTATAGAAAAGGTTGTCTCCAAGAACAAGCTCCCGAGAGTCAATTTTTTTTCTTATGTAAGATGTCCGGAGAAGGTGGAACGTCGGCCGGACAGAATTCTTCCCCGGGTGGAATGAGCTATGTCGCGCATCACAAGGGGGACCGTCTGCGTGTGCAAGGTGTAGAGACCCTTCCCCTTGATGACACGGAGCGCGCATCGCTATCCAGAGCAACTCCATCTGGATTCCCCAAGAGGACACGTGGTGCGCTCCCCTATCCGGACTCCCTCGGGGAGAAGCACACGGCACTCGCGAACAACACACCCCGCTATGTTGCCTTGCTACGTCATTCCGCCAGCCTGCCACAGCCCACGTTCCGCCGCCCTCCGATGGTGTGTCCGGACGCCCTGTCCAGACATCTTTGCCATGGATTCCAAAGAACTCTCCTCAATCTCAGATTGCTTTGGTGATCAAAAAGCTATCAAAACACCAAAACTTAACACAATTTGATTAGAATTGATTGCAAGGGTCCTTAATATGTTAATTGGGTTAAAAGGTGATAACTACTACTCAAAAGTGTTTAAAAGAGTTAATTACAAGCTATCAAATAGCACGTTTTGAGTAGTAATCACTCTCCCCAACTGACATATTGCTAGTCCCTTAGCAATGAAGGAGAGAAAAATAAAAATAAACAGTACTATAATTTACAACATCATGCTGATGAAAAAAAAAATTTCAAGTGGCATGATGATCACATGGAACATTAAAGAAATAAAACTCAAACTTCAACAAGAGTTATCAAATAACTTGTCTAATCACAATTCTTAAAGAGAAGGCATTATGCAAATTTAAGCTTTAAAAGAGTTTCCACTCCCAAAGGGCCAAACCTTACTCTTCCACAAAAATCTAAGTGTTATTTATTAGTTTCCGAATGTAGTATATTGAACTAATCTCTCCCCCAAACCTAGTTCTTTTTCAAAGCTTAGGAAGCTGATCAACCTCCAATTGGCTAAGAACGCACCTATTTTCTCACAATTTTTTTTTTCATTGTAGGAGTATAAGGCTAAAGGTATTCTTTTCTAACTTGTCCATGTAATGGGGGTCCATCGATGACTCCCAACCAATTAAGGTTTAGGGTATCAAGCTTTAAGGATCTTTCAACCACTAACTCCTCGGATTTTACCCCGGACTTTTAAGAATGAATTTTAATACCCAAGCACCTACAATATGTTAAACTTCACCTATCCACCCTTGTAACGAGCATTGAGGTCGGTGACTCCCAACCAATGAAGGCTTAGGGCACCAGGTTTTCAAGATTTTCACCATATACCCCTCAGACCTTGCTCAGGTTTCAAGGCAAGCAAACATTTTTTTTTCTTTTTCTTTCTTTATTCTTTTTTTCAAAGGCTCATTGGCCTTTAAAAGGTGTCCCAATACTATTAAATGAGGTCAAAGGTACCAAGTCTAAAATTTTCCTAAGTTAAGAGGGAAATAGTTTTTCATCTTATAATCGGAACCTATTGTGCACAGTGTGTGAATAGCTTAAAGCGGAAGAACTAAGGTTGAATTCAATAGAAGTTTCAATAAATCATCAACTTTAGTAAGCATAATACAAACTCTAAGTCAAGTGAAAATACAAAAATTCAATTTTTCCTTAATAACCATGGATAGTAGAATAAAAAACTTTAAAAAAAAATTTAAATTAAGCAAAAAGCAACTAAATTACCAAAATAACTTAGCATTAAAAACAAAAAACTTCCTTCCTCAACTCTCCCACCAACCAAGCTGAACATTGTCCTCAATGTGATAAAAGCGATTGAAAAATAGGGAGGAAGTGGTACCTCCTGAGTGACGTAGAGTGATGCTGTGGAAATGATGGCTTAGCTGCCTCTCCTGTAGGAGGCTCCTGATGAGGCATAGGCTGATCAACAAAAGGAGGGGCCTATGATGGCTCTGATGAGCTGGGAATGGCATCAGCTCGGAGCAGCTGATTACTACTCAAAACGTGCTATTTGATAGCTTGTAATTAACTCTTTTAAACACTTTTGAGTAGTAGTTATCACCTTTTAACCCAATTAACATGTTAAGGACCCTTGCAATCAATTCTAATAAAAAATGTGTTAAGTTTTGGTGTTTTGATAGCTTTTTGATCACCAAAGCAAATCTGAAATTGAGGAGAGTTATTTGGAATCCATGCAAGGAGTATACTCGGATAGGGCGTCCGGATACACCATCGGAGGGCGTCCGGACCACATATCCGAATAGGATTTGCACCCGACTGCCGCCAATTTGCACCCGGCTGCCGCCATTTTATACCCGACTGCCGCCAATTTGTACCCGGCTGCCGCCAATTTGTACCCGGCTGACGCCACTTCCACCCGGATGTTCACGTCCGGAATTCTAACGCCGGATAGAAAAAGAGAGTTTCGCAGGAAATTTTGTACATTGCTGCGGTGTTCTCCTGAAGCTTCCTGATATTTGCCACCGATATTTTGGGATATTTTGAGATATTTTGCTTTAGATATTTGTTGTCTAAATCCCCAAAATCTCCTTGTAACCCACCAATTATAAGATTCTGTCGCTATTAAGTTTGGAAAAAGGGTGAATAACCTCATATAGATATTTTGTAATTTTCCATATAAATATCTCTTGGGAGCCTGTTCTCAAGGAGACAATGATCGATCCTTGTACAGTTTTAAAAGGAAGAAAAATACAGAGCTTTGCTCTGCTTTACCTTCTCATTTTAATTATATTTTCTCACTAGCCAACCAAGCTCTAAGGATGTTTCCTCAGAGAATGAGTGGCTAGAATTTTAGTTCCTTGGAGTTAAGGTTGTCGGGAAAGGTTCCAAGTGCAAGAATTAGCAGCTTTGTGGTTTCAGCCATTAATGAAGAGAAAGTGTGACTCGTTAATGATTTCTATGTTTTTAGTTAACTTAAAACGCCTTTAAATCACCTGGGCCAACACTTGATAAGGCAAGTGATCTCCATCCATTGAGATGCACTAGTTTATCTCTTGCGAGCCTTTGGGAGGTGGTTTGAAGGTAGGATTTTCTAGAATAGCCAACACTTGGTAAGCTTTTGGACTCTAAGGAGACATCCATTAGTTATCTCTTGCGAGCTTTTGACGGGAAGTCCAAGGTTAAAGATCACCTTAAATGGCAAGTGCTAGGTGAGAGGTATGGGCCATTGCAAGGTGCATCGGTGAGAAAGATTTAGTGTTTGAACCCATTAAAGGGAAGCATCTGTACAGCACCGATTAGAGAATTGACTATATGTTAATTCTCTAATGCGAGGAAATGAACCAAATGACAGGAGCTCTATTTTTTGCACGAGGAACCTCCCCTGAAAACCTAAACCTCCAAGGAACATTTTTCTTCATAAGTAATTTCCATTACTTTCTTTACCGTTAGTTTAAACCAAACCTTTTTCATCCAAAAATTATGTTTTCTTTTAAAGCTAACCTTGAAATGAAAAGGCACCAATTCAGCTTTGAATTGGTATCATTTATGAATTGAAAACCCTTCCCAGTGAACGATCCTAGAGCCACTATGCTATAGTAGCTTTGTCTTTGCTACCCTAGTTCATGGTGTAATAGGTTATAAATTTTGCTGATTACTCCCTCAATCAAGGAGCACCAGCTGTACATGAATCAGTTGATACACCGACTGGGCAAAAACCAGTAGCTTCTTTCGATTTTCTTGCAATTCCTCCTGATTTTAATCATTCAAAAAATTAAGTTACAATTAACATAATTTAAGACCAAAATTACAATCAAATAATTTACAAAACTTAAAAATTAACATATTTAACAAAATTATGGACTTTGGTGAAACCAAGTCCATCTAACCCTTCTCTGATCAGGCTTTTTGGCTCAAGGAGGTTGATTTCCTCCTTTTCTGGCTTGAACAGCTCAATGAATGGCTTGAGGCGATGACCATTGACTCTAAAGGTGTCTATGCTATTGGAATTTAGTAATTCAACCACTTCATTGAGATGTACTTGGTGAATAATGAAAGGACCTATCCACCTTGACTTAAGCTTCCTTGGAAAGATATGGAGCCTTGAGTCATAGAGTAGGACTCTTGTCCTTTTCGCAATTCTTTGTTGGAGATTAGTTGATCATGCCACTTTTTCATCCTCTTTTTTGCAACTTTGGAATTGATGTAAGCATCATTTCTCAATTCCTCCATCTCATTAAGGTCTAAGCACCTCTTTGCCCCAACTCTGATCAAGTCCATGTTCAACCTCTTGATTGCCCACCAAGCCTTATATTCAACTTCCACAGGGAGGTGGCATGCTTTTCCATAGACGAGACGATAGGGGGACATGCCAAGAATAGTCTTATAAGCTGTTCTATATGCCCATAATGAATCATGTAGCTTAATAGACCAATCTTTTCTGCTTGTAATCACCACTTTCATCAGTATGTTTTTTATTTCCCTGTTTGCTAGCTCCACTTGCCCGGAAGTTTGAGGATGATAAGGTGTAGCTACCTTATGCTTCACTCCATTTTTGGCTAATAGGGTTTCAAAAGGTTTGTTGCAAAAATGAGTACCTCTATCACTGATTATGGCCTTGGGCACCCCAAATCTTGAGAAGATGTTCTCCTTAAGAAATTTGAGAACCACCCTGTGATCATTATGTTTACAAGGGATTGCCTCCACCCATTTGGAAACATAGTCCACCCCCACTAATATATAAGAGTTACCAAAAGACATTGGGAAAGGTCCTATGAAGTCAATACCCCAAACATCAAAAAGATCAACTATAAGGATGGGGTTCATGGGCATTTGGTTTCTTTTTGTAAGCTTCCTAAGTCTTTGGCATCTATCACAACCCCTACACATGATGTGGGAATCTTTGAAAAGCGATGGCCAAGTAAACCCTGATTGCAAGACCTTCATGGCTGTTTTCTGAGAGGCAAAGTGGCCTCCACAGGCATTCTCATGGCAATGGCTGAGGATCCCTTGTTGCTCTTCTTCAGGAACACACTTCCTTATGATCTGATCTGCACAATACTTGAAAAGGAAGGGCTCTTCCCAATAATAAACATGAATCTTTGCAAAGAAGTGCTTCCTGTCTTGCGCTTTCCACTCACTTGGGACTTCACCAGTAACCAAATAGTTAGCAATATGAGCATACCAAGGAGCTTTCTCTAGCAACATAAGTGATTCCTCAGGAAAGTCATCATTAATAGGTAATACATGGGAATTATGTGCTATAGCCAACCTTGAAAGGTGGTCAGCTACCACATTCTCCACCCCTTTCTTGTCTCCGATTTGGAGATCAAATTCTTGTAACAAAAGAATCCATCTAATCAACCTTGCTTTTGCATCTTGCTTTGTCAATAAATACTTCAAGGTCAAATGGTCAATGAAAACAATGATGAAAGACCCTACCAAATAAGCACGAAACTTGTCTAAAGCAAACACCGCAGCTAACAATTCTTTCTCTATAGTTGTGTAGTTTCTTTGAGCCTCGTTCAATGTTTTGCTTGCATAGTAGATCACATAGGGCTTCCCATCTTCTCTTTGGCCAAGTACAGCTCCTATAGCAAAGTCACTGGCATCACACATTACTTCAAAGGGTAATTTCCAGTTAGGAGCCCTCACTATTGGAGCGGTTGTCAAAAATTGCTTCAATTGATCAAAACTCCTTTGACATTTCTCATCCCAGACAAATGATTACTACTCAAAAGGTGCTATTTCATAGCTTGTAATTAACTCTTTTAAACACTTTTGAGTAGTAGTTATTGCCTTTTAACCCAATTAACATGTTAAGGACCCTTGCAATCAATTCTAATCAATATGTGTTAAGTTTTGGTGTTTTGATAGCCTTTTTGATCACCAAAGCAATCCGAGATTGAGGAGAGTTATATGGAATCCTTGGCAAATCAATTTGAAGCTCAGAAACGTGAAGAACTAAAGCTTTGAAGTCCTTTGCTGCCATGAGTAAATCCGGAATGTAAGGAGAAGAAGCAAAGAGAAATCTGTCATGAAGCATATTCTTGATGACAGTCATGTTAGCCACTTTTGGAGCACTTCCTGAAGTCCAATTTATGCATGCTATATGTCGTTTTGAAGCTCAAGAAGTCAACAATCCAATGCTTCAAATGGTGTGTAATTTGGAGTTGAAATGAAGAAGTTACAGCCATTGCAAGCCAATCACTCCAAGCTGAAGGAAGAATTTTGTATAGCGTTGCGAAATCACCCTTTTGTTGCGAAATGATTTCGCAGCCTTTTTGCACAGTGCTGTGTTTCCCCCTTGAAGTTTCCCATCACGATGGAAGCCGAATACCACAAATTGAATGACCACTTCGCAACGCTGCGAGATTAGCCGTTTGCTGCGAAGTGATTTCGCAGCCCTTTTTGTGCCTCTGCGAAATCTCGCAAACATCATTTTCACTTGCGAAATGATCCTTAGTGCGTCCCGATATTTGCTACCGACATTGGGAGATATTTTTCATCAGATTTTTGTTGTCTAAATCCCAAAATTCTCCTTGAAAGCCACCAATTATAAGATTCCTTAGCTTTTAAGTTAGTAAAAAGAGTAAATATCCATGTAATAATTAGTATTGTAATTTTTCATATAAATAGCTCCCGAGAGCCTGTTCTCAGGAGGAACCCCTTATGTAAAAGTTTGAAAGCAAGTAAATTCAGGACCTGTGTTTTTGCCTTATCTTCTCACTTTGTATTTTTCATTTTTTTTCTAAGTTATGCACTCTCTGAGGAAGTTTCCCCAGAGAATGAGTAACTAAACCTTTAGTTCCTTGGAGCTAAGGTTGCCGGGAAAGGTTCCAAGTGCAAGAATGCAAAGCTTTGTGGTTTCAGCCATGAATGAAGAGGAAGTGAAATCCTTTAGTGATTTCTATGTTTTTAGTTAACTTAAAACATCTTAGAGTCACCTGGGCCAACACTTGGTAAGGCAAGTGATCTCCAACCATGGAGATGCACTAGTTTACCCCTTGCGAGCCTTTGGGAGGTGACTTGAAGGTAGGATTTTCTGGAATTGCCAACACTTGGTAAGCTTTTGGACTCCAAGGAGACATCCATTAGTTATCTCTTGCGAGCTTGAGAAGGGAAGTCCAAGGTTAAAGATCACCTTGAATGGTTAAGGCTAAGTGAGAGGCTCGAACCGTTGCAAGTTGCATCAGTGAGAGAATTAAAGCTGAAATCTAATTAAATGATGTATCTGTACAACATCGGTTAGAGAATTGACTATATGTTGATTCTCTAACGCGATGAAATGAACCAACTGACTGGAGCTATGTCTTTTGCATGAGGAACCTCCCCAGTGAACCTGACCCTCCAAGGAATGTTTTTCTTCCTAAGAAATTTCCATCACTTGCTTTGTAGTCATTTTAAATCTAAATCTTAACCAATCAAAGTTTTTGTTTTATTTCTTGAGCTAACCTTGAAATGAAAAAAAGTACCAATTCACTTTGAATTGGTATCATTTGTAATTTGGAAACCCTTCCCAGTGAACGATCCTAGAGCCGCTATACTATAGTAGCTTTGTCTTTGCTACCCTAGTATATGGTGTAATAGGTTCTAAATTTTGTTGATTACTCCCTTAATCAAGGAGCACCAGCTGGACACGAATCAGCTGAGACACCAATTGGGCATGAATCAACAAACTTAGCATCCTTAGCTAAAAGTTCACAAAGAGGCCTTGAAAGCTTAGAGAAGTCTTGTATAAATCTCCTGTAGAACCCTACATGGCCAAGAAATTGCCTTACTCCTTTTACAGTGGTTGGGGATGGCAATTTGGCAATAAGTTCCACCTTTGCTTTATCAACTTCAATGCCTTTCTCGGAGATGATATGGCCAAGGACAATTCCTTGATATACCATAAAATGGCATTTCTCCTAGTTGAGCACCAAGTCTTTTTCAATGCATCTTTTAAGAATCGCTTCCAAATTTACTAAGCATTCTTCAAATGTACCTCCATATATGGTGATATCATCCATGAAAACCTCCATAATTCGCTCCACCATATCACTAAAGATACTAAGCATACATCTTTGGAATGTTGCAGGTGCATTGCATAAACCAAAAGGCATTCTTCTGTAGGCGTATGTTCCAAACGGACATGTGAAAGTGGTCTTCTCCTGATCTTCAACATCAATTTCAATTTGGAAATACCCTGAGTACCCGTCCAAGAAACAATAGAAAGGATGGCCAGAGACTTTTTCCAGCACCTGATCAATAAACGGGAGTGGAAAATGATCTTTCCTTGTCACAACATTCAATTTCCTATAGTCAATACACACCCTCCAACCTGAAGTGAGGCGTGTAGCAATTTCTTCTCCTTTTTCATTCTGAACCACAGTAATCCCTGACTTCTTTGGTACCACTTGAGTAGGACTCACCCAAGGGCTGTCAAATATGGGATAAATAATACCCGCTTGGAGTAGCTTCAGTACCTCAGTTCGCACCACTTCTTATAAATGAGGATTCAATCTTCTTTGAGGTTGACGAATTGGTTTAGCTTCTTCCTCCATATATATGTGATGTGTACAAACCAAAGGACTGATTCCTTTCAAGTCAGATATTTGCCATCCTATTGCTTTCTTGCACCTCTTAAGAACTTCAAGTAGAGAAATCTCCTGATGACCGGTAAGAGATGAAGATATAACAACAGGACATTAGTTATTTTCTTCCAGGTATGTATATTTTAACTCCATGGGCAGAGGTTTCAAATTGAGCTTCGACAATTCTTCTGTTACATCATCTTGTCCCTCCTCTTTATTGAATAAAGGTAGGGTCTCTTTTTTCCTCCTCCAACCTTGTAGAGTAGCAAGGACATCAGCGGGTTCAGACAACCCTTCTTCAAGATCCTCAAGACTTTCATTCAACTTGTCTTGCATATTCTGATCACAATGCTCCTCCACTAGAGTGTCAATAATGCATACCTCTTCTGGACCTTCTTCTTCTTCCGGGGTAATTAGCTTCTTTGACATATGAAAGATATTAAGCTCAAGTGTCATGTTGCCAAAAGTGAGTTGCATAAGTCCATTCCTACAATTTATGATTGCATTTGAAGTAGCAAGAAATGGCTTTCCAAGGATGATAGGAACATAATGAGCTTCCTTAACTAAAGGATCAGTATCAAGAACAACAAAATCTACTGGATAGTAGAAATTATCAACTTGAACTAAAAATCCTCAATTATCCCCCTTGGAATTTTCACTGACCTATCAGCTAAAGATAAAGTGATTGATGTTGGCTTTAATTCACCAAGTCCCAATTGCTTATAAACAGAGTATGGTAACAAATTCACACTTGCTCCCAAATCTAACAAAGCTTTTTCCACTACCTTTCCTCCAATCATAACTGAAATGGTAGGACATCCCGGATCTTTGTACTTCAAAGGAGATTTGCATTGTATGATGGCACTCACTTGCTCAATCAAGAAGGCTTTCTTATTCACATTCAACCCTTTTTTGATAGTACACAGGTCCTTTAGGAACTTTGCATATGATGGAACTTGCTTAATCATGTCCAACAATGGAATGTTGACCTTCACTTGTCTTAATACTTCAAGGATTTCTGATGCATTTTTTATCCCCTTTTTCCCATACAAAGCTTGAAGAAAAGGTGGAGATGTGCGTTTCTTCATCAATTCTTCCTTAATAAGTTCCTTCTCCGGATTTGCATTCACTGTTGAATCACGGTCCTCCTTCCCTTCACTGATATCTTTCTTCTTTCCTTTCATTTCCTCCCTCTTCTTTGTCTCTTCTTCTTCCTTCTCTTCAACATATAGCTTGGGTGTTGGTGACTCAACTTTTTTACCACTCCTTAGAGTGATCAAGGCTTTAACATCTCTCACCTGTGAAGATTCTCCCTCATGAGTTTCCACTTCGTGGGTACCCTTGGGGTTTTGGTGAGGTTGAGAAGGAAATCTACCCTTCTCCTGCACTGTGTTCAAATTAGTGAGCCTTGAGATTGAGTATTGGAGATTATCTATCTTCTAAGATAAGTCATTTTGCATCCCATCCATCCTTTTATTCAAAGTATTCTCTACACTGTCAATTCTTTGATTGAGTTGAGAGTTGATGGATTTTTGGTCTCCAACAAAATCTCCCACAACCTTACTGAGATTCACTATTGCTTGTTCAAGACTTGAAGCTTGTTGGGATGGTTGAGACGGTTGAGCCGGCTGTTGGTACTGAGGTGCTCTTGGCTTCCATGAAAAATTTGGATTATTCCTCCAACTTGAGTTGTAAGTATTGCCATACGAAGCATTGCTATTGGGCTTGAATTGTCCAATGACATTTGCTTGTTCTCCAAACATTTCTCTAGCAACTGGAATTGTAGGGCACTCCTCCACCAAGTGTTCATAAGATTGACAAATAGAACATAGCTTTACTTGCACTAATGTTTCAGCAACAGCTTGCACATCATGCATCTTTTTCAGTTCTAGCTCCTCCACTCTTCTTGTCATAGCTGCAAATTTTGTTTTCATATCAACATCTTCATTCAAGGTGTACATCCCAGCCTTAGCATGAAGAGCATTTGGTTGAGACTTCATCTTTCCCACTTCTCCTCTGTGCGGTTCATCCCATCCCCTTGAGACTTCAGCTACATAACTCAAGAAATCCATAGCTTCCTCAGGATTCTTACTCATGAAATCCCCTCCACACATTGTTTCGAGGAGTTGCTTCATTGAGGAAGACATCCCATCATAGAGATAACTCACCAACGGCCATGTATCAAAGCCATGGTTAGGACAAGCATTAATGGCTTCCATGTATCTTTCCCAACACTCATAGAATTTCTCATTCTCTTTAGCTGAGAAGTTTGAAATTTGCCTTTTCAAGCCATTTGTTCTGTGAGTAGGAAAGAACTTCTTGAGGAATTCAGCTTGTAAATCAGTCCAAGAACGGATACTCCTTGGCCTTAAAGAATTAAGTCAAATCTTGGCCTTATCCTTTAAAGTAAAAGGAAATAATTTAAGCCTCATCAAGTCGATTGAAGCTCCTCCCTCTCGGAATGTATTACAAACGTCTTCAAATTCCTTGATATAGGCATAAGGATTCTCACTTTCCATTCCATGGAAAGTTGGCACAAGTGGCACAATATGGGGTCTGATCACTAGCTGCTCTATAGGGGGCACTATACATGATGGTGCACTCATACGAGGTGGATGCATGCGGTCCCTCATTGATCTGAATTCATTGGGATTGTCCTGATGACCATGGTGACTATGCTGATCCTCAGGTGTAGTTTCCATGATATTCAAGCTCAATTCCAACTCCTTGTTATGAGGTGTTTCAAGTTTAACAAGCCTTCCTCCACTATCTCGTATCCACTTTGGCATACACAACTAGTATCAACTGTAACTAAAAAAAAAAAAACAAAAACAGAGGAAAACAAAAACAAAGCTACCAAAAAGAGTTCGATTAACTAAAACTAAATTAAAAGCTATGCTAGAATATATACGAGTAAAAGAAAAAAAACTCAAAGAGTTAGTAAAATGAGAGAAAACTCACCAAACTTGTGATGAAAACCACAAGTATACTGAAATAATATCACTATGAAGTTGGCACCTTCCCCGGCAAAGGCGCCATTTGATTCGTTCCCAATTGGTGTCTCAGCTGATTCATGTCCTCTCAATGGTCCCTGACAGTGGTGCCATTTGATTCATGTCCAGCTGGTGTCCCTTGATTTTGGTCCTCAGGGAGTAATCAACAAAATTTATAACCTATTACACCATGTACTAGGATAGCCTTAGCTAGCATAGCATAGTGGCTCTAGGGTTGTTCACTGGGATGGGTTTTCCCTTCACAATTGATATTAATTCAAAGATGAATTGGTGCCTTTTCATTTCAAGGTTAGCTTTAAAAGAAAACATAAAGATGTTTGAGTGAAAAAGGTTTGGTTTTAAACTAATAAAAAATAATAACTGATTTTACTTACAAAGAAAAGTGTTTCTTGGAGTTTAGATCACTAGGCTGAGGTTCCTCGTACAAAAAGGAGAGTTCCGGTCACTTGTTTCTTTTCCTTGCATTAAAGAATTAACATATAGTTAATTCTCTAACCGGTGTGGTACAGATGCTTCTCTTTAATGGGTTCAAACACTAAATCCCTCTCACTGATGCATCTTGCAATGGCTCATGCATCTCACCTAGCATTTACCATTCAAGGTGATCTTTAACTTTGGACTTCCCTTCTCAAGCTCGCAAGAGATAACTAATGGATGTCTCCTTGGAGTCCAAAAGCTTACCAAGTGTTGGCAATTCTAGAAAATCCTACATTCAAGTCACTTCCCAGAAGCTCGCAAGAGGTAAACTAGTGTATCTCCATGGACGGAGATCACTTGCCTTACCAGGTGGTTGCTCAAGTGATTTAATGGCGTTTTAAGTTAACTAAAAAGATAAAAACCATGAACGGGTCACACTTTCTCTTCATTAAAAACTAAAACAACAAAACTTCCAATTTATGCATGGGGGAACTTACCCGGCTTTCTTCACTCCAAGAGACGAAGAGCCTAGCCTCTCATCCTCTAAGGAAAAATCCTCAGAGTTTGATTGGCTAGAAATAAAAATAACGAGAAAATAAAAATATATATGAAAAACAGAGCAAGTGCTCTGTAGATATATTACTTATACCAAAAGGTTGTCTCTGAGAACAAGCTCTCGAGAGATTCTATCATCTTCTTTTGTAAAGAAAACTACAAACTATATATAAGAGGTTATTCAACCCTTTGTTCTTACTTAAAGACTAAGGAATCCTATGATAGGTGGGTTACAAGGAGAGTTTGGGGATTTAGACATCAAATATCTAAAGCAAAATATCTCAAAAAGTCGGTCGGAAATATCAGGAAGCTTTAGGAGAAATTCCGTTGCACTATGCAAAATGGAGACTTGGTCGTCAGTATTATCAGAGTTTGCTTTTTGATTATGGGCGGAAATGGATCCGGCGAATCGCGAGTGTCTGACGAGCCAAGCTGTCCGGGGAATCTGAATTGTCGGTTGCGGATGCTCTCCGGGTAAGCGCTATCAGAGGATCCGGACATGTTTGACCGGGGAAGTTGAAACGTCCTCCTCTCCCATCTGGCGTCAGGCACCGGATGTGAAATATCCGGAGAAGGTGGAAAGTCGGCCGGATAGAATTCCGGATGTAAGATGTCCGGAGAAGGTGGAACGTCGACCGAACAGAATTCTTCCCCGGGTGGAATGAGCTATGTCGCGCGTCGCAAGGGGGACCGTCTGCGTGTGCAAGGTGTAGAGACCCCTCCCCCTGATGACACGGAGCGCGCATCGCTATCCGGAGCAACTCCATCCGGATTCCCCAAGAGGACACGTGGTGCGCACCCCTATCCAGACTCCCTCAGGGAGAAGCACACGGCATTCGCCAACAACACACCCTGGACGATAGCATATCCTATCCGGATATGTTGTCCGGATCATTGACTAAAGTGAGCAAGCCTTGCTACGTCATTCCGTCAGCCTGCCACAGCCCACGTTTCGCCGCCCTCCGATGGTGTGTCTGGACGCCCTGTCCGGACATGTTTTTTGCCATGGATTCCAAAGAACTCTCCTCAATCTCAGATTGCTTTGGTGATAAAAAAGGTATCAAAACACCAAAACTTAACACAATTTGATTAGAATTGATTGCAAGGGTCCTTAATATGTTAATTGGGTTAAAAGGTGATAACTACTACTCAAAAGTGTTTAAAAGAGTTAATTACAAGCTATCAAATAACACTTTTTGAGTAGTAATCAAGTCCTATCTTTATCAAGTTCACCGACATTGTCAATGGTCTTGAAGCCTTGGGAAAGACCTATAAGTGGGATGCAAAGGTCACCACAATTCAAAAGGCCAAAGACTTAACCAAGCTACCTTTAGAGGAGCTCATAGGGTCATTGATATTATATGAGATCAATTTGGCAAAGAAGCAACAAGAAGGGGAAGAAAGAAAAAAAAAATAAAGAGCATAACTCTCAAAGCTACAACTAAGGAAGAAGAAGAAGTTGAAGAAGAAAATGAAAATGAAGAAGATAAAGACTTAGCCCTCATCACAAAAAAGTTCAAAAAGTTCATGAGGAGTGAAAAGTTTAGAGGAAAAAGGTTCACTTTTAGAAGAGACTTCTCTAAAAAGAAATTTTTATCCCATGGTGACAATGAGAGATGGGAGGAAAAAAGGGACTTGGAGTGCTTCAAGTGCAAGAAACTAGGACGCATTAAATATGCTTGTCCTCTACACAAAAGTGAAGCCAAGAAGAGAAAGAAGAAGGCAATGATGGCTTGGAGTAAAAGTGAAGATGACCAAAAATAAAAATTTCCTTGGCATTGAGCATAAAAAAAAAGGGAAATTCAATTGAAAAAGGCAAAGGGAGGATCAAGAAATGAAAAAGTGCATAAAAATGGAAAGTCAAAGATTGTTGGCATCATTGACCAAGCGGTTGACTAGTTCGTCGGGGCTGAGAATTTTAAGAGCCTCCGGCACTTCATTTTTTGCACTTTTCTCCTTTGTTTTTCAAGGGGTTTTACTGATTTTTTATTTTGGACATTATTTTTGGTGCGTTTCGAGCCGATTGACCTAATTTTAGGAGAGATTTGAGTTTGGTGGTTACAGTTTCAATTTTGGGTAGTTTTATTCTCCTATTGTGCATCACAACCAATGTGGGCTCGATTTCCATCCATTTTCCATGTGTCTTGGGGTTCAACGTGAGGTTCTACCTGTTAGGATAAAGCCCTTAAAAGCATGACATGATGTAATAAATTTAGAATTCATTATTAATTTAATGATGTTCCAGTTTCACTTTTATTTATCCTTATTCGATGTATTATACTTTATGAGCATTATTGCCTACATCTTTTGCATTGTACGTGACTTAGGTGCATTAGGAGTTGCACAGAAGATATAAGTCATTGGTTCCTTGCAAATAGATGACTTGTTCACAATCGGTTCATGGGTTTAGGCAACCCATTAGAGGTTTTAGTGCACCACCTCCTAATTGGAAGGATGGCTAGTCTTGGCTATCGGGATGGGTTTCCCATAAAGAGTGCACTAATGTGTATAGTTACACTTTGGACAGGACCTAAGGCGAGTCACGACTGAAAGCTATCAAGTAGTCATAACCTCACCAAGCTGCTTCATTGTGTTGTCTCTCAACCTTGAGAGAATATTGAGCTTGTGCTAAAGTTAGTAATGAATTTAACCTATGGGTGACATTGTAAGTTGATCATATATTCCCTATGGATTGGGTCATTGTTGATGGAAGGTGGTAGCAATAGGTATTCTCAATAGAGGCACCATAAGGAGGTGTGTTCATGGAAACTATGGTCATAGTAGTTCCTTAAGTGGAACTTAACATAGACTCTTTGAGAGCTAAGATATATCAATTGAATACACAATACGAGGATTTGTAACTCAAGGATGGTAGAGGTAGTCTTGAAAGGCTAATAGCTTTCACCTTGTTAGACTACGGACACCAATTCATAGGGAGACTGAACACAATGGATAGCAAATCACGAACCCGAGCACTTGGTGTCTCGTTGTTATTTACATAGGATAATGGAGTTTAGTTGATTCTATATAGTGGGATGTTGAATCAACTTTAGAATTGGATTCTGAGGGAGCTACTATTATTATAGGTTCCAATGGTCCCCGCTTTGAGCTCATATACCTTGTTCGCATGGGTTATGAGGGTTGGATTGGCTTTAGGTTCATTTTTGTGCATAAGGGCATTTTGGTAATTACACAAGGTTGCACAGGGGTAAGTGAACAAGGTCTTTGGATTGGGTTAATTGATTAATTATTAGGCTCCCTTGAGTTAATTAATCAATTAGGACCTATTTTGGGCTAGACTAAGTGACCCAAGCCTATGTGGGCTCAAGTCACTTAAGCCCACTTAGGAACCCCATAAATACCCCATAGGGGTTAGGGTTTCCATAACTTTTATCTTCTACCATCTAGAGAGATAGAGAACCATAGCCTCCACCCTCTTTTCCTCCCCACCGAAAGTATGCCAAGATCAAGGTTTGAGTCATCGGGCGAAATACTTTGGGTTTACGAGACTTCTACAATTTCGATCTTCATCTTCACCATGTGGATTTCATTTAAGAACATCCAAATATGAGGTATGGTTTTCGTTCGCACTTTTTGAATCCTTCTAAAGTATAAAAATGTCATTTTTTCCGTTGTGCATCGAATTTAGAAAAAGCTTAGGATAGTTATGCATGTTCCTAACCTAATCCAAACTTTAGAAATGGAGAGATCCGAGTTTTTCCCTTCACTACCATTGTCTCATCTTCTCCTTTCTCTAGAACCATCTTCCATGGCTCCTAGAAAAGAGCACGTAGCTTCCAGGGCACAAGGCAATGTCGAAAGGCTAGTTTTAACATCGCCTTGTTCAATACTATGGAGAAGTACCGGTGGTACAAATAACATTTTGCTCAAAGATGGGTAGTTTTGGGGAGAAACATCAACTTCGCTTAGCTTCAACACTTTGGATTTAAGGGATTGTTCACTAGGATGGGCTGGTTGTCAGCTATTACAATTTCTGAGCTAGTTTTTTCAACATTGGTACGAGCATTCTACTCAAGGGTGACTTACGACATGGGTGGCCTGATCACATCCACAATTAGAGGAGTTGAGATTTGCTTGAACCCGGAGAGCATCTGTCATATCTTTGATATTGCTCCTATTGGACTCAAAGTATACAAGTCCAAGATGTGGCTCACCATGCCAGGATTTGAGCCTAGAGAGGCTATTCAAGGGATTTGTGGACTTCCAAATGCCCATGGGATGGGCAAACCCTCAACACACAACTTAACGGTCAGTAGTAGATTGCTACATCATATGTTGCACTTCATTTTCCTACCATGGGGTGGACATCGAGATAAGGTCTCCTATTACAAGGCATTCCTTATAAATTCCATTATGAGCAGGAGGCGAATCTATTTGGGATATTTGATGATGATGCACATGATTGCATGTTGTGAAAGCACGACTCATGTACTCCCTTATGGTCGTTTCCTTTCCAGAGTATTCAAGGATGCCGACATTGACCTTAGTAGAGAGACGGACTTCAAGGCTCCTAGTACATATGACACATATGATGATCAGTCTATGGGGTGGATGAAATTTGAGAAGGCTTCAGATGGTTCTTGGATAAAAAAAAAAGAATAGAGAGGACAACCACAAGGACGACAATAAGAACAAGTACTGAATTTGGGGAGGAGGCAGAGATTAGACAAATGGAAGGTGGAATAGACCCTCAAGGTGGCTTAGACCCTTAGAGTGGCCACCATCTAAGAGGGCCCAAGCTTGATATTCCCCCACTTCAGACAAAGATTCCTTCATAGACCAAAGGTGTTCAGTTTGAGTCCACTTTTTCTGAGTTGATGATGACCGAGTTTGTTTTCACAGAGGGACCATCTACTCAACCATCATACACCAATCCCTCCTTATCTGGACCAACATTCACTAAACCCACCTATACTAAGATACCACTACCTTAGGCACCTCCTACCCCTGACCATGCTCCTTGGATAGATTTATCAGCCTAGATTAGCTCCCTTGGTAATCGATGGAGGAGCTTGCAGTGGTCAGTGACACGTTTTTATTCCATGGAGGATAAGATGGACCAATATCAAACTAGGTTCACTTCTCAGTTTGAGTATTTCCAACAGAGGATTGACCACATTCAGGATCACATGGAGCGCCAGCATAAGGAGATGATGGCCTACCTGCATTTCGTGTTTCCACCTCCACCTCCTCAGCCTTGATGATTAGTTTGATACTGTAATACCCGGGTTTTTAAGGACACCATATTCTAGGAGCATAAAGTCTTTCATAAAATTGGGAGTCAAATGGTCAAAAAGAGTGGTGAAGATCCACGTGTTGGTATCTAATTGGGAGAGATTTTGGAAAAGTTGGTCAAAAGTCAATAGTTTGAAAATTTTGCCACGTTAGATGTAAGGAATGGGAATTTTAGAAATTAAATTTAGATTTTGAGAAAAATTTAGCCATCAAATAATTGAGATTAGGTTTTGAAATTTTGAATATTAAGCATGTTACGGGAATTAGTTTAATTATTATCGAGTAATTATAAAAAAATCATAGTAAGAAAAGCTTGGTAGAAATTTATATTATATCAAATTGTTATAATGGATGATTAAAAAGAAATTGAATTTAATTTTATAACGAATCAATTTAATTTTTATAATTGGAATTAAACTTTATAGAATTATGAAACATTAAACGGAGTTGAATTGAAATTAAATTAAGAGTAAATTATGATATGTGAATTTAGAAAAAAAAAATGCAAAAGGGGTAAATTAATTAAATGTGAATTTTATGAATTTAACTTTTGAAATTTTGATGCGATTGATTAATTTGACAAATGAAATAAATTAAATAAAAGTTATACCAAAGAGTTGAGAAATTGATTTTTTTTTATAAATTGAATTACTAATTAATTTATGGAATTAAGTTTTAGAATATTAATTAAATTTTTGTTGGTAAATAATTATTGGTAACGTTAACGGGCTAAGGGTTATTAGAAATTTCAACTTCTTGGTTTTCGAAAAATTATTTTATGTATTTAATATTTGTATGAAATTGAATTTTGTTAATAATTAATTATATCATGTTTTAAGTGAATTTCAGAGTAAAAATGTTTCAGGTAATTATAGTCAAATTATACTGTTTGAAGAGCAGACTTGTAGAAAATTAAATTATGAATATGGTAGTATTTTTTGTGAGGTGGAAAATCATAAGTTGAGTATAATTCATAATTACAGAAGGTAAGTTTAAGATTAATGGTTTTAATTTATTAAGAGAAAGGGACATGCATGGTATTTTAGGATTTGTTTTAATAATATTATAATATATATATATATATATATATATATATATATATATATATATATATATATATATATATATCTATAAAGTGAGTGAGATTGGAGTGAAGAAAGGAAAAAAAAAAAAAAAACAAAACAAAAGGAAGAAGAGGGAGGGGCGTCGGCAGAGAGTGGGAGATAAATGGGTCACCGACTTTGGGATGCCTGTGGACCTACCAAATGATATTCATTTTGCGTAAAATTCTGGAAAAATATTCTATTCAATGTGAGGAACACTCCTACGGTGCCTGAGTTTAGTTTCAACGGTTAGATTTTTCAGATTTAAGGTAGGGTGGCTTAACCCTAAAACTTTCATTAAATGTTTTTTTTCTTGAAAAAAAAAATTATAGATCTTGGCGTTATGAGTTAAATAGGTAATGTTTGTGATGTAGGAATTTTATTGGATGATTGGGAATATTTTTGGAATTTTTGTGATTTTGGGAATTGTTTTTTAGTTGATAAATGGTTGCTTTTGGGTTGTTAAAATTATTGGAATTGTTGGAAAATTATGAAATTGTGGTATAATTATAATTTATTGATATGAGTTTTTTTAGAATTATTGGAATATTTTTGGTAATTTTATTATGAAAAAATAATTATATTTGATTATTGGAAATTATCGGAGTTGTGGAAAATTATGGAATGTTGGTATACATTATGTTTAATTGAGATGTGAATTATTGAAAATTTATTGGTTGCTTTTGGTGATTTTATTGTGGAAAAATAATTATATTTCATTATTGGAAATTATTGGAGTTTTGGAAAATTATGGAATGTTGGTATAGATTATGTTTAATTAAGATGTGAATTATTGGAATTTATTGGTTTCTTTTGGTAATTTTAGTGTGGAGAAAATAATTATATTTAATTATTGGAAATTATTGGAGTTGTGGAAAATTATGGAATGTTGGTATAGATTATGTTTAATTGAGATGTGGATTATTGGAAATTTATTGGTTGCTTTTGGAAATTTTATTATGGAAAAATAATTATATTTTATTATTGGAAATTATTAGAGTTGTGGAAAATTATGGAATGTTGGTATAGATTATGTTTAATTGAGATGTGGATTATTGGAAATTTATTGGTTGCTTTTGGTAATTTTAGTGTGGAGAAAATAATTATATTTGAATTTTGGAATTATTGGAATTGTTGGGAAATTTTGGGATTTGTGGTACAATTGTAATTCCAATAATATTTGGACTAGTTGGAAATTTATGTGATATTGGTGATACTTGTGAATGAGGGTAATTAACCTCATGACATTCATTTGCATCATGGTTGTGTGAAGAAAGGATAAAACTATGAAAAGTGCATGAAATGGAAAAAGAAAGAAAAAAATAAAATAGTGATGAAAAGTAAAGGCCCGTGTCAGGCGAATTAAGAAGGGAGAGAGATCCCTAAGGTGAAAGACCCAAAAGTTTACCTCGGAAAGACTCTGAATGGGGAGTATATTTGGGTACAGACACGTATCTTTCAATGAAAGCCTGAGAATGACAGTGCATTATGTGATTGCGTGTAAGCATTTGCATCATGGTTGCATTTGGAAGAAGGATTTGTATTATTTATTAGGTGTATGTTTGAATATATTATTCAAGACTAAAATGACTTGTATGTTTTGTAAATTTAGAATTGTTGATATGCTAGACATATGATTGAATAAGGAAAATGATAATTTTGATTGGTTTAAATTTGTATGGTTGGAGTTTCTTTTAGTGTGTATAAAGTAAAGGCAATATTATATTTTGGCATATGGTTGTGTTTTATTGACCTAGAATTTCTAACCTATTTGGGTGTAATACACCCTACTGAGCAACGTGGAAATGCTCACCCCTTTATTTTCTAAAATTTTTAGATGCAGATATAGTTTATGAGGGACCATAGGAAGTTCAGGAAGTGTTGCAGAAAGCAAAAGAACCATAATAATAGTTTTTTTTAAATGTGTATTACCCTTTTGATATGTATAATGGACTTTTGTAAGTTAAATTATATTTTGTTAGTTTGTAAAATATTTTTGAAAATATTCTTTTTGACTTAAGGATTATTGTAAATATTTGAGCTTTTAGGCAGGAAGATGATTGGTGGTCATATTATAATTGTGATCAAGAGATAGTGTGATGATTGGTTTTGAAAAAAAAATAGGGTGTTTTGATTAATTGCCAGCGTGGATAAAAGTAACCCTAAGGGTCAAACCTTTGATCTAGGGTCACAAGTCGAGTTCTGAGTTATCCAGAATTTGGGGCATGATAGATACCCCCCTTGTTCTTTTTTTATGTTGCCAAAGGAAGGATATTTTAGGATCTAGGAGGTTAGATATAGGAGACTTATACTTGCATTTTTTTTTTTTGTTTAAACTGTATATTGCTTATCTTTAGTTACTTTAGCTTGTTGGACATATGATCATTTTCTTGTCTGGTTTTCATCATAGGCCGCATTTATTCGGTAGCTCACAACAACTCATTTTCGTTTTCGTCATAGATTGCACCTATATGATCAATCACGTTATTATCCTGTTTGGTTTTCATCACAGACCGCACCAGATCAGATAGGTCTTGATAGTTTAGTTTCAGTTTCAGCGTAGACCAGACTTATACTATTGGTCACATCACTGTCATGTTTAGATTTCGTCATAGACCAAACTCGATCTGATTGGTCATGACGACTTTGTTTCATTTTCAACATAGACCGCATTTGTACAATCAATCACGTAGTTGTCTTATCTGGTTTTCATCATAGTAGCACCTAATCCGATCAGTCACGATAATTCAATATCGTTTTCGACATAGACTGCACCTGTGCGATTGGTCACATCATTATCCTGCCTAGTTTTCTTCACAAAGGGCACTCGGTCTGATCGGTAATGACAACTCAATTTCATTTTTGGCATAAACCGCACGTACATGATTGGTCACGTCATTGTACTATATGGTTTCATCATAAACCACACCTAGTTAGATAGGTCATGACAGTTCAATTTCAATGTAAACTGCACCTATAAGGTCGCCCACATCATTATCATGTTTAGTTTTCCTCACAAACTGACCCAATCAATTGGTCACGATAGCTTAGTTCCATTTTTAGCATAAACTACATTTGTTTGATCAATCACGTAGTTATCCTATCTAGATTTAGTAACAGTCGGTACTTGATCATCGGTCATAATAGGTTAGTATTATTTTCGGCGTAGACCACATCTATATGATCGGTCACATCATGATCCTGTCTTATTTTCATCATAGATGACACCTGATCTGATTGGTTATGACAACTCGGTTTCATTTTTGGCATAGACCGCACTTGTATGATCGCTTATGTCGTTATCTTATCTGGTTTTCATCACGGGCCGCACTTAGTCAAATAGGCCCTGACAGTTCAATTTTGATTTTGGCATTGCCAAGACCTATATGATCAGTCACGTCATTGTTCTATCTGGTTTTCATCGCAGACCATACCCAATTTGATTTGTGACAACAACTCAATTTTGTTTTTTGCATAGACCACATCTATAAGATCAATCATATAGTTGTTCTATTTGGTTTTTGTCACAATCAGCACCCGATCCTATCGAGCATGAAAGTTCAGTATTATTTTCGATGTAAACCGCACCTATACGATCAGTCATGTCAATGTTCTATTTGTTTTTCGTCATAGACGACACTCGATCCAATTGGGCACGATAGTTCAATATCGTTTTCGATATTGACCTCACCTTTTTGTTTCGTCACGTCATTGTCCTATACTGTTTTCGTCACAGACCACACCCATTCGATAGATCATGATAGCTTAGTTTCGTCTTAGGTGTATATCGCACCTATACGATCAGTCACGTTATTGTCCTATCAGGTTTTCATCATTGAGTGTCTTTGGTCAGATACATCCCAACATTTCAATTTATGTTTCGAAATAGACTAAACCTATACAATCGGTCACATCATTGTAATTTTTGGTTTTCATCATAAATGGCATCTATACGTTCGGTCATGTCGTTGTCCTGTCTGGTTTTGTCATAGATAGCACCCGGTCCGACCAGTCACAACAACTAAGTTTTATTTTTGGCGTAGGCCACACCTGTATGATCAATCATGTCGTTGTTTTGTCCAATTATCTTAATATACTGCATTAGGTTTGTTAGGTCCCGATAACTCAATTTTGGGTTTGACATAAACCAAACCTATACAAACTATCATGTCATTGTCTTATCTGGTTTTAATCACAGACTGCGCCTGGTCTGATTGCTCATGACTACTCAGTTTCACTTTCGGCGTAAATCGCACTTATACAATTAGTCACGTCATTGTCCTATCTAGTTTTCATCATAGACTGCACCCCAATCAGATAGGTTCCAATAGTTCAATTTCGATTTCAGCATAGACCAAGCCTATATGATCGATCAAGCCATTGTCCTAATTTGTTTTCGTCATAAACTATACTTAGATCAATCAAGCAACTCAGTTTCATTTTTGACGTTAATCGTACCTGTACGATCGGTCATGTCATTGTTTTGTTATGTTTTGGTCACAACTACACCTGGTCCGATCGGTCCTAATAGTTCAATATCATTTTCGATATAGACTACACCTGTACATCTAGTCACATCATTGTCCTGTCTAGTTTTTATCATAGACAACACCAAGTTTGATCTATCACGACAACCTAGTTTCATTTTCGGCATAGGTCACACTTGATCTAATTGGTTGCAACAACTTAGTTTCATTTTCGGTGTAGGCCGCACCTGTACAATTGATCATGTTGCTGTCTTGTCTAGTTTTCATAACAAACCATACCCAGTTCATTAGGTCCCGAAAACTCAATTTCGATTTTGGCATAAACACAACTACATGAACTGCCACATTATTATCCTATCTGGTTTTAATCACAACCACACCCAGTCCAATCAGTCACGATAGCTCAATTTCATTGTCAGCATAGACAACACATATATGATCGGTCATGTTGTTGTCTTGTCTAGTTTTCCTCACAAATTGCACCTGGTTAGATAGGTCTTAACAGTTCAGTTTCGGTTTCTACGTAAACTAGACATATATGATCGATCACATCGTTGTCTTGTCTTGTTTTCGTCACAGACCATACCTTGTCCGATCGATCATGACAATTGAGTTTCATTTTCGTTGTAGACTGCATCTATACGATCAATCACGTAGTTGTCCTATATGGTCTTCATCGTAATTGACACCTGATCCAATCGGTCATGATAGATCATACCTTTATGATAGGTAACATCGTTGTCATGTTCAATTTTGATCACAAACCACATCCGATCAGCTAAGTCTTGATAGTTCAATTTCAGTTTCGACGTAGACTAGACCTATACCATAAGTCACGTCATTCTCATGTCTGTTTTTCGTCACAAACCATACTGAGTCCGATTGGTCATGATAGCTCAATTATTTTTTTGACATAGGCCACACCTATATGATCGATCACATCATTGTCCGCTCTTGTTTTTGTTACAAACTTCACCCGATCCAATTAGTCACAATAGTTCATTATTATTTTCAGCTTAAATTGCACCTATATGATCGGTCACATCATTGTCCTACCTAGTTTTCATCACAGACAACACCTGATCAAATAGATCCCAATAGTTTAGTTTCGATTTTGGCATAGACTAGACTTATACGATTGGATACGTCATTATCCTGTCTAGTTTTCGTCACAGACTGTACCTGGTTTGATTGGTCATGACAACTCAGTTTCATTTTCGACTTAGACCATATTTGTACCATCAATCACGTAGTTGGCCTATCTTTCTTTAGTAATTATCAACACTCGATCCGATCAATCAAGATAGTTCAGTATCATTTTTTATGTAAACCACACCCATACAATTGGTCATGTCGTTGTTCACTCTTGTTTCCGTCACAGACTGTACTTAGTCCAATCGATCATGACAATTTATAATCGTTTTTAGCATAGATCGCACTTATACGGTCGGTCACGTAATTTTCCTGTCCTATTTTCATCACATGCCACACCCGGTCAAATAGGTCCTGACAGTTTAGTTTCATTTTCGACGTAGACCAAACCTATAGATTGGTATCGTTGTTGTCCTGTCTAGTTTTTATCACAAACCACACACGATCCGATCGTACATGGCAGCTCAGTTTTGTTTTCAACGTAGACCGCACCTGTATAATTAGCCTGTCTGGTCTTTGTAATAGACCTCACTCTGTTCGATAGGTTTCAACAGTTTACTTTTGATTTTGGCATAAACCAGACCTGTACAACTGGTTATGTCATTGTCCTTACTAGTTTTAATAACATACCACACCCAGTCCGATTGTTCACAAAGCTCAGTTTTGTTTTCAACGTAGACCACACCTATACAATCAATCACATCATTATTTTGTCTAATTTTCATCACAGACCGTACCCGATCTGATCGATCATGATAGTTCAGTATCATTTTTTACATACATGACACCTGTACGATTGGTCACATCATTGTCCTCTCTAGTTTTTTCCATAGACTGCACTCGATTTGATTGGTCATGACAGTTCATTAAAGTTTTCTACATAGATCACACCTGTACATTTGGTTGTGTCATAGTTCTATTAGGATTTAATCACATACCGCACTCAATCAGATAGGTCTTGACAGTTCAAATTCAGTTTCAGCGTAGACCAAACTTATACGATCGGTCATGTTGTTGTCATATCTAGTTTTCGGCATAGACTGCACCTATATGATTAATAATGTCATTGTCCTGTCTAGTTTTCATAAGAGACGACACTTGGTTTGATAGGTCCCAATAGCTCAGTTTTGGTTTCGGCATAGACTTGACTAGTATGATCGGTTACATAATTGTCTTATTTTGTTTTAATCATAGACTACACTCGATCCAATAAATCACAATAACTCAATTTCATTTTCGGTGTAGATTGCACCTGTACTATTAATCATATCTTTATCCTGTCTGGTTTTCATCATAGATCACACTCAGTTCGATTGATCATGACAGCTCAATTTCATTTTTAAAGTAGACCACACTTCTACCATTAGTCAGGTCATTTTCTTATCCGGTCCGATCGGCTAAGACAACTCAGTTTTGTTTTGATATAGACCCCACCTGTACGATCAATCACATAATTGTTTTGTCTGGTTTTCATCACATACTACACCCGATCAGATAGGTCTCAATAGTTCAATTTCAATTTCACCATAGATTAGACCTATAGATTGGTCACATCTTATCCTGTTTGGTTTTCATCACAGACTGCACTCAGTTTGATCAAACATAGATATTATATTTCATTTTTGGTGTAGATCGTACCTATACGATCGATCATGTTGTTGTAACATACTACACTTGGTTCGATAGATCCTGACAGTTCAGCTTCGATTTTGGCATAGACCAGACCTATACTAACTATCACGTTGTTGTCCTGTCTAGTTTTAATTATAGACAATAATCGGTCCGATCTGTCATGAAAGTTCAGTTTCTTTTTTGGCATATACCGTGCTTATATGGTCAGTCACATCATTGTTCTGTTTGATTTTTATCACAGACCACACCCGATACAATCAATCACAACAACTCATTATCATTTTCGGCATCAATTGATCCTCTACTATCACTCATGTCATTGTCCTGCCTGGTTTTCACCATAGACCACATCCGATCAGATAGTCTCGATAGTTTAGTTTTGGTTTCAGTGTAGAGTAGACTTATACAATTAGTCACATCGTTCTCCTGTCTGGTTTTTGTCACAAATCTTACCTGGTCTAATCGATCATGACAATTAAGTTTCATTTTTATCGTAGATCACATCTGTACCATCAATCATGTAGTTAGCCTATCTAGTTTTTGTAACTGTTGGCACTAAATCCGATCGGTCATGAAAGTTCAGTATCGTTTTTGGCATAGATAGTACCTATACAATCGGTCACATCATTGTCCTCCCTTGTCTTCGTCATAAATTACACCCAATCCCATTGGTCATGATAGTTCATTATCGTTTTCGATGTAGATTACACTACACCTGTATGATCGATCGCTTCATTGTTCTATCACATTTTCATTACAGGCTGCACCCAATTAGATAGGTCTTGATAGTTTAGTTTCAAATTCTACATAGACTAGACCTATAGATTGGTGTCATCGTTTTCCTATTTGGTTTTCGTCACAGATAGCACATAATTCAATTGGACAAGGCAGCTTAGTTTTGTTTCCATCATAGACAACACTTGTATGATCACTAATGTCGTCGTCCTGTCTAGTTTTCATTACATATTGCAATTGGTTTGATCAATCACGATAGTTCATCATCATTTTCAACACTTATACGATTGGTCATGTCGTTGTCCTATCTAGTTTTCATTACAAACTTCACCCAATCCGATCAGACATGAAAGCTTAGTTTCATTTTTGGCATACCACACCTGTACGATCAATCATGTCATTATCTTGATTGGTGTTCATAATAGACCAGACCTATATGATCGGTCATGTCATTGTCCTGTCTGATTTTTATCACATACCATACTCAATCTGATCGGTCAAGATAGCTCAAAATTGTTTTCAACGTAGATTGCACCTGTACGATTGGTCACGTTGTTGTTCTTTTTATTTTTCATCACAAACTGCACCTGGTTTGATCAATCATGATAGTTCATTATCGTTTTCATTGCAAATCACACCTGTATGTTTGATCATGTCGTAGTCTTATCTGGTTTCATCACAGACCACACTCAGTCAAATAGGAGTTGACAGTTTAGTTTCGATTTCGGTGTGGACTAGACTTATACAATCTGTCACATCGTCTCAACCTTGAGAGAAAATTAAGCTTGTGTTGAAGTTAGTAGTGGCTTTGACCTACAAGTGAGATCATAAGTTGATCATATATTCCCTTTAGATTGGGTCACTGTTGATGGAAGTTAGTAGCAATAGGTATTCTCAATAGAGGCACCATGATATCTCTTGGAATTGAGATAGTGTGTCCCCTTGAGTAATCCTAAGGAGATGTGTTCACATAAACTATGACCATATAATTTCCTTAAGTGGAACTTGACATAAGCTCTTTGAGAGCTAAGATTTGTCAATTGAACAAACAGTAGGAGGATTTGTAACTTAAGGATGGTAGAGGTAATCTTGAAAAGCTGATAGCTTTCACCTTGTTAGACTACGGACACCAATTCATGGGGAAACTGAACACAATGTGATTACTAATCAAAAAGTGTTATTTGATAGCTTGTAATTAACTCTTTTAAACACTTTTGAGTAGTAGTTATTACCTTTTAACCCAATTAACATGTTAAGGACCTTTGCAATAATTTCTAATCAAATTGTGTAAGTTTTGGTGTTTTTGTTAGTAATTTGATCACCAAAGCAATCCGAGATTGAGGAGAGTTCTTTGGAATCCATGGCAAAGCAATGGAAAGCTCAGAAACATGAAGAACCAAAGCTTTGAAGCTTTAAAGTCCTTTGCCATAAGAAAATCCGAAATGCAAGGAGGGGAAGCAAAGATAAATCTATCATGAAGCATTTTAGAGGACAGTCACTGTCAACCACTTTTGGAGCACTTCATGGAGCTCAATTTATACATACTATATGTTGTTTCGAAGCTCGGGATGTTAAAAATCCAATGCTTCAAACGGTGCACGATTCAAAGTTGAAATGAAGGAGTTACAACCATTAGAAGCCGATCACTCAAAGCTGAAGGCCAATTTCGCAGGGCTGCAAAATCAGCCTTTGGCTGCGAAATGGTGTCCTTCATGCTGCGAAATTTCGCAGCCCTCTTGCACGGCTGCAAAATTCTCCTGAAGCTTCCCGATATTTGCGACCGACATTTTTTGAGATCTTTTGCTTTCGATATTTGATGTCTAAATCCCCAAACTCTCCTTGTAATCCACCTATCATAGGATTCTTTAGTCTTTAAGCAAGAACAAAGGGTAAATAACCCCTTATATATTGTTTGTAAATTTCCATTAAAAAGAAGACGGGAAGCTTGTTCTTAGACAACCTTGTATAGTTTTGCAAGGAAGTAAAATACAGAGCCTTTGCTCTGCCTTACCTTCTCGTTTTGATTGTATATATTTATTTAATTTTTCTTACTAGCCAAACAAGCTCTGAGGATGTTCCCTTAGAGAATGAGTGGCTAGGATTTTAGTTCCTTGGAGCTAAGGTTGCCGGGTAAGGCCCCAAATGAAAGAATTGGTAGTTTTGTTGTTTCAGCCATTAATGAAGAAAAAGTGTGACCCATTAATGATTTCTATGTTTTTAGTTAAATTAAAACACCTTCAATTCACCTGAGCCAACACTTGGTAAGGCAAGTGATCTCCATCCATGGAGATGCACTAGTTTATCTCTTGCGAGCTTTTGGGAGGTGACTTGAAGGTAGGATTTTCTAGAATTGCCAACACTTGGTAAGCTTTTGGACTCTAAGGAGACATCCATTAGTTATCTCTTGCGAGCTTGAGAAGGGAAGTCTAAGGTTAATGATCACCTTGAATGGCAAATGCTAGGTGAGAGGCACAAGCCATTGCAAGTTGCATTAGTGAGAGGGAATTAGTGCTAAAATCCATTAAAGGGAAGCATCTGTACAACACCGGTTAGAGAATTAACTATATGTTAATTCTCTAATGCGAGGAAAAGAACCAAGTGACCGGAGCTCTGTTTTTGCATGAGGAGCCTTCCCTATGAACCTAAAACTCCAAGGAATGTTTTTCTTCATAAGTAATTTCCATTACTTTCTTTTTAGTTAGCTTAAAACAAAACCTTTTTCAACCAAAGTTTATGTTTTCTTCTTAAGCTAACCTTGAAATGAAAAAACACCAATTTAACTTTGAATTGGTATCAGTTGTAAGTTGAAAACCCTTCATAGTGAACGATCCTAGAGCCACTATGCTATATTAGCTAAAGCTATCCTAATGCATGGTGAAATAGGTTATAAATTTTGTTGATTACTCCCTTTTGAGGACCACACTCAAGGAATACCAGTTGGACACGAATCAGCTGAGACACCAATTGGGAAAACATGAATCAAATGGCGCCATTGCCGGGGAAGGTGCCAACTTCACAGTGATATTATTTTAGCGTACTTGTGATTTTCACCACAAGTTTGGTGAATTTTCTTTCATTTTACTAACTCCTTTAATTGTTTCTTTTACTTGTTCATATTCTAACATAGCTTTTAATTTAGTTTTAGTTAATCTAAGTCTTTTTTTTAGTCTTGTTTTCTTTTGTTTTCCTCTGTTTTTGTTTTTGTTATAGTTGATACTAGTTGTGTATGACAAATTGGATACGAGATAGTGTAGGGAGGCTTGTTAAACGTAAAACACCTCATAACAAGGAATTGGAATTAAGCTTGAACATCATGGAAACTACACCTGAAGATCAGCATAGTCACCATGGTCATCAGGACAATCCTAATGAATTCAAATCAATGAGGGACCGCATGCATCCACCTTGTATGAGTGCACCATCATGTATAGTGCCCCCTACAGAGCAGCTAGTGATCAGACCGTATATTGTTCCACTTCTACCAACTTTCCGTGGGATGGAAAGTGAGAATCCCTATGCACATATCAAGGAATTTGAAGATGTTTGTAATACATTCTGAGAGGGAGGAGCTTCAATCGACTTGATGAGGCTTAATCTATTTCCTTTTACTTTAAAGGATAAGGCCAAGATTTGGCTTAACTCTTTAAGGCCAAGGAGTATCCATACTTGGACTGATTTACAAGTTGAATTCCTCAAAAAGTTTTTTCCTACTCATAGAACAAACGGCTTGAAAAGGCAAATCTCAAACTTCTCAGCTAAAGAGAATGAGAAATTCTATGAGTGTTGGGAAAGATACATGGAAGCCATTAATGCTTGCCCTCACCATGGTTTTGATACATGGCTACTGGTGAGTTATTTATATGATGGGATGTCTTCTTCAATGAAGCAACTCCTCGAAACTATGTGTGGAGGGGATTTCATGAGTAAGAATCCTGAGGAAGCTATGGATTTCTTGAGTTATGTAGCTGAAGTCTCAAGGGGATGGGATGAACCGAATAAAGGAGAAGTTGGAAAAATGAAGTCTCAACCGAATGCTTTTCATGCTAAGGCTGGGATGTACACCTTGAATGAAGAAGTTGATATGAAAGCAAAATTTGCAGCTATGACAAGAAGATTGGAGGAGCTAGAACTAAAAAAGATGCATGAAGTGCAAGCTGTTGCTGAAACACTAGTGCAAGTAAAGCCATGTTCTATTTGTCAATCTTATGAACACTTGGTGGAGGAGTGCCCTACAATTCCAGTTGCTAGAGAAATGTTTGGAGATCAAGAAAATGTCATTGGACAATTCAAGCCCAATAGCAATGCTTCGTATGGAAACACTTACAACTCAAGTTGGAGGAATCATCCAAAATTTTCATGGAAGCCAAGAGCACCTTAGCACTAACAGTCGGCTCAACCATCCCAACAAGTTTCAAGTCTTGAACAAGCAATAGTGAATCTCAGCAAGGTTGTGAGAGATTTTGTTGGAGAGCAAAAATCCATTAATGCTCAACTCAGTCAAAGAATTGATAATGTAGAGAATACTTTGAATAAAAAGATGGATGAGATGCAAAATGACTTATCTCAGAAGATAGATAATCTCTAATACTCAATCTCAAGGCTCACTAATTTGAACATAGTGCAAGAGAAGGGTAGATTTCCTTCTCAACGTCACCAAAACCCCAAGGGTATCCATGAAGTGGAAACTCATGAGGGAGAATCTTCACAGGTGAGAGATGTCAAAGCCTTGATCACTCTAAGGAGTGGTAAAAAGGTTGAGTCACCAACACCCAAGCCACATGTTGAAGAGGAAGAAGAAGAAGAGACAAAGAAGAGGGAGGAAATCAAAGGAAAGAAGAAAGATATCAGTGAAGGGAAAGAGGACCATGATTCAATAGTGAATGCAAATCCGGAAAAAGAGCTTATTAAGGAAGAATTGATGAAGAAACACACATCTCCACCTTTTCCTCAAGCTTTGCATGGGAAAAGGGGGATAAAAAATGCATAAGAAATCCTTGAAGTATTGAGCCAAGTGAAAGTTAATATTCCATTGCTGGATATGATTAAGCAAGTTCCAACATATGCAAAATTCCTAAAGGACCTGTGTACTATCAAAAGAGGGTTGAATATGAATAAGAAAGCCTTCTTGACTGAGCAAGTAAGTGCCATCATACAATGCAAGTCTCCTTTGAAGTACAAAGATCCGGGATGTCCTACCATTTCAGTCATGATTGGAGGAAAGGTAGTGGAAAAAGCTTTGTTAGACTTGGAAGCAAGTGTGAATTTGCTACCATACTCTATCTACAAGCAATTGGGACTTGGTGAATTGAAGCCAACATCAATCACTTTATCTTTAGCTGATAGATCAGTGAAAATTCCAAGGGGGATAATTGAAGATGTCTTAGTTCAAGTTGATAATTTCTACTATCCAGTAGATTTTGTTGTTCTTGATACTGATCCTTTTGTTAAGGAAGCTAATTATGTTCATATCATCCTTGGAAGACCATTCCTTGCTACCTCAAATGCAATCATCAATTGTAGGAATGGACTTATGCAACTCACTTTTGGCAACATGACACTTGAGTTTAATATCTTTTATATGTCTAAGAAGCTAATCACTCCGGAAGAAGAAGAAGGTCTAGAAGAGGTATGCATTATTGACACTTTAGTGAGAAGCATTGTAATCAGAATATGTAAGATAAGTTGAATTAAATTCTTAAGGATCTTGAAGAAGGGTTATCTAAACCCGTTGATGTGCTTGCTACTCTACAAGGTTGGAGAAGGAAAGAAGAGATTCTACCTTTATTCAATAAAGAGGATGCACAAGAAGCTGTTAAGGAAGAGATCCCAAAGCTCAATTTGAAACCTCTGCCCATGGAGTTGAAATACACGTACCTGGAAGAAAATAAACAATGCCCTATTGTTATATGATTACTACTCAAAAAGTGCTATTTGATAGCTTGTAATTAACTCTTTTAAACACTTTTGAGTAGTAGTTATCACCTTTTAACCCAATTAACATATTAAGGACCCTTGCAATCAATTCTAATCAAATTGTGTTAAGTTTTGGTGTTTTGATAGCTTTTTGATCACCAAAGCAATCCGAGATTGAGGAGAGTTCTTTGGAATCCATGGCAAAGATGTCCGGACAGGGAGTCCGGACACACCATCGGATGGCGGCGGAATGACGTAGCAAGGCTTGCTCACTTTAGTCAATGATCCGGACAACATATCCGGATAGGATATGCTATCGTCTGGGGTGTGATGTTCACGAGTGCCATGTGCTTCTCCTTGAGGGAGTCCGGATAGGGGAGCGCATCGCGTGTCCTCTTGAGGAATCCGGATGGAGTTGCTCCAGATAGCGATGCGCACTCCGTGTCATCAAGGGGAGGGGTCTCTACACCTTGCACACGCAAACGGTCCCCCTTATGACGCGCAGCATAGCTCATTCCACCCGGGGAGGAATTCTGTCCGGCTGACTTTCCACTTTCTCCGGACATATTACATTCGGAATTCTATCCGATCGACTTTCCACCTTCTCCGAATATTTCACATCCGGCGCCTGACGCCGGATGAGAGAGGTGGATGTTTCAACTTCACCGGTCAGACATGTCCGGATCCTTTGATAGCGCTTACCCGGAGAGCATCCGTAGCTGACAATTCAGATTCCCCGGATAGCTTGGCTCATTAGACACGCGCGATTAACCGGATCCATTTCCACCCACAATCAAAAAGCAAACTCTAATAATACTGACGAACAAGTCTCCATTTTGCACAGTGCAACGGAATTTCTCCTGAAGCTTCCTGATATTTCCGACCGACATTTTGAGATATTTTGCTTTAGATATTTGATGTCTAAATTCCCAAACTCTCCTTGTAACCCACCTATCATAGGATTCCTTAGTCTTTAAGTAAGAACAAAGGGTGAATAACCCCTTATATATAGTTTGTAAATTTCTTTAAGAAAGTGTGGTGGGGAGCTTGTTCTCAGATGCATCCTTTGTACAATTTCGCAAGAAATATATTTTACAGAGCACTTGCTCTATTTTTCATATATATTTTTGTTTTCTCATTCTTTTTCTTACTATCCAAACAAGCTCTGAGGAAGTTTCCTCAGAGAATGAGTGGCTAGACTTTTAGTTCCTTGGAGCTAAGGTTGCCGGGAAAGGTTCCAAGTGCGAGAATTTATAGCTTTGTGGTTTCAGCCATTAAAGAAGAGAAAGTGTGATCCTTTAATGATTTCTATGTTTTTAGTTAACTTAAAACACCTTCAATTCACTTGAGTGCACACTTGGTAAGGCAAGTGATCTCCGTCCATGGAGATACACTAGTTTACCTCTTGCGAGCTTTTGGGAAGTGACTTGAAGGTAGGATTTTCTAGAATTGCCAACACTTGGTAAGCTTTTGGACTCCAAGGAGACATCCATTAGTTGTCTATTGCGAGCTTGAGAAGGGAAGTCCAAAGTTAAAGATCACCTTGAATGGAAAATGCTAGGTGAGAAGCACGAGCCATTGCAAGTTGCATCAGTGAGAGGGAATTAGAGCTGAAATCCATTTAAAGGATACATCTGTACAACACCAGTTAGAGAATTGACTATATGTTAATTCTCTAATGCGAGGAAATGAACCAAATGACTGGAGCTCTGTTTTTGCATAAGGAACCTCCTCTGTAAATCCAAACCTCCAAGGAATGTTTTTCTTCATAACTAATTTCCATTACTTTCTTTTTAGTTAACTTGTAACAAAACCTCGTTTAACCAAAGTTTGTGTTTTATTTCTTAAGCTAACCTTTTTAACTTTGAATTGGTATCAGTTGTGAGTTGAAAACCCTTCCCAGAGAACGATCCTAGAGCCACTATGCTATATTAGCTAAAGATATCCTAATGCATGGTGATATAGGTTATAAATTTTGTTGATTACTCCCTCAATCAAAGAGCACCAGTTGGACATGAATCAGCTGAGACACCAATTGGGAACAAATCATTATATCTTCATCTCTTACTACTCATCAGGAGATTTCTCTACTTAAAGTTCTCAAGAGGTGTAAGAAAGCAATAGGATGGCAAATATCTGACCACATATATATGGAGGAAGAAGCTAAACCAATTCGTCAACCTCAAAGAAGATTGAATCCTCATTTGCAAGAAGTGGTGTGAGCTGAAGTGCTGAATCTACTTCAAGCGGGTATTATTTATCCCATATCCGACAGCCTTGGGTGAGTCCTACTCAAGTGGTACCAAAGAAGTCAAGGATTACTGTGTTTCAAAATGAAAAAGGAGAAGAAATTGCTACACGCTTCACTTCAGGTTGGAGGGTGTGTATTGACTATAGGAAATTGAATGCAGTGACAAGGAAAGATCATTTTCCACTCCCGTTTATTGATCAAGTGCTAGAGAGAGTCTCTGGCCATCCTTTCTATTGTTTCTTGGACGGGTACTTAGGGTATTTCCAAATTGAAATTGATGTTGAAGATCAGGAGAAGACCACTTTTACATGTCCATTTGGAACATACGCCTACAGAAGAATGCCTTTTGGTTTATGCAATGCACTCGCAACATTCCAAAGATGTATGCTTAGTATCTTCAGTGATATGGTGGAGTGAATTATGGAGGTTTTCATGGATGATATCACCATATATGAAGGTACATTTGAAGAATGCTTAGTCAATTTGGAAGCGATTCTTAACAAATGCATTGAGATCTTGGTGCTCAACTGGGAGAAATGCCACTTTATGGTACATCAAGGAATTGTTCTTGGCCATATCATCTCAAAGAAAGGCATTGAAGTTGATAAAGCAAAGGTGGAACTTATTGTCAAATTGCCATCCCCAACCACTGTAAAAGGAATAAGGCAATTCCTTGGCCATGCAGGGTTCTACAGGAGATTTATAAAAGACTTCTCTAAGCTTTCAAAGCCTCTTTGTGAACTTTTAGCTAAGGATGCTAAGTTTATATGGGATGAAAGATGTCAAAAGAGTTTTGATCATTGAAGCAATTTTTGACAATCGCTCCAATAGTGAGGACCCCCAACTGGCAACTACCCTTTGAAGTAATGTGTGATGCTAGTGACTTTGCTATAGGAGCTGTACTTGGCCAAAGAGAAGACTATGCAAGCAAAACATTAAACAAAGCTCAAAGGAACTACACAACTATAGAGAAAGAATTGTTAGCTGTGGTGTTTGCCTTAGACAAGTTTCGTGCTTATTTGGTAGGGTCTTTCATCATTGTTTTCACTGACCATTCAGCCTTGAAGTATTTATTGACAAAGCAAAATGCAAAAGCAAGGTTGATTAGATGGATTCTTTTATTACAAGAGTTCGATCTCCAAATCAGAGATAAGAAAGGAGTGGAGAATGTGGTAGCTGACCACCTTTCAAGGTTAGCTATAGCACACAATTCCCATGTCTTACCTATTAATGATGACTTTCCTGAGGAATCACTCATGTTGCTAGAGAAAACTCCTTGGTATGCTCATATTGCTAACTATTTGGTTACTAGTGAAGTTCCAAGTGAGTGGAAAACACAAGATAGGAAGCACTTCTTCGCAAAGATTCATGCTTATTATTGGGAAGAGCCTTTTCTTTTCAAGTATTGTGCAGATCAGATCATAAGGAAGTGTGTCCCTGAAGAAGAGCAACAAGGAATCCTCAGCCATTGCCATGAGAATGCATGTGGAGGCCACTTTGCCTCTTAGAAAATAGCCATGAAGGTGTTGCAATCAGGGTTTACTTGGCCATCACTTTTCAAAGATGCCCATATCATGTGTAGGAGTTGTGATAGATGCCAAAGGCTCGGGAAGCTGACAAAAAGAAACCAAATGCCCATGAACCCCATCCTTATAGTTGATCTTTTTGATGTTTGGGGTATTGACTTCATGGGACCTTTCCTAATGTTTTTTGGTAACCCTTATATATTGGTGGGGGTGGACTATGTTTCCAAATGGGTTGAGGCAATCCCCTGTAAACATAATGATCACAGGGTGGTTCTCAAATTTCTTAAGGAGAACATCTTCTCAAGATTTGGGGTGCCCAAGGCCATAATCAATGATGGAGGTACTCATTTTTGCAACAAACCTTTTGAAACCCTATTAGCCAAGTATGGAGTGAAGCATAAGGTAGCTACACCTTATCATCGTCAAACTTTCGGGCAAGTGGAGCTAGCAAACAGGGAAATAAAGAACATACTGATGAAAGTGGTGATTACAAGTAGAAAAGATTGGTCTATTAAGCTTCATGATTCATTATGGGCATATAGAACAGCTTATAAGACTATTCTTGTCATATCTCCCTATCGTCTTGTCTATGGAAAAGCATGCCATCTCCCTGTGGAAGTTGAATATAAGGCTTGGTGGGCAATCAAGAGGTTGAACATGGACTTGATCAGAGCTGGGGCAAAGAGGTGCTTAGACCTTAATGAGATTGAGGAATTAAGAAATGATGCTTACATCAATTCCAAAGTTGCAAAACAGAGGATGAAGAGGTGGCATGATAAACTAATCTCCAACAAAGAATTTCAGAAAGGACAAAGAGTCCTACTCTATGACTCAAGGCTCCATATCTTTCCTGGGAAGCTCAAGTCAAGGTGGATAGGTCCTTTCATTATTCACCAAGTACATCTCAATAGAGTGGTGGAATTATTGAATTCCAATGGCACAGACACCTTTAGAGTCAATGGTCATCGCCTCAAGCCATTCATCGAGCCGTTCAAGCTAGAAAAGGAGGAAATCAACCTCCGTGAGCCACAAAAAGCCTGATCAGAGAAGGGTTAGATGGACTTGGTTTCACCAAAGTCTATAATTTTGTTTAAATATGTTAATTTTTAAGCTTTGTAAATTATTTGATTGTAATTTTGGTCTTGAATTATGTTAATTGTAAGTAACTTAATCTCTTTGAATGATTAAAATCGGGAGGAATTGCAAGAAAATTGAAAGAAGGAAGCTAGGAATCAAAAGAAGCTCCAAAGCAAGGAGAAAGCTTAGGTTGCGAAATTTCGCAGCCTAAAGGGGGCCGCTGCGAAAATCACATCCCGCTACGAAAAAATTTTGCAGCCCTCAGAAGCCGCTGCGAAAATCCCTTTTCTCGCTGCGAAAATCAATCTCCGCTGCGAAACCATTTCGCAGCTGCGAAAACCCTCCTTGGCACACAAGTGCCATTTCGCAGCCAAGTACCACCGTTTCGCAGCTGCGAATTGGCTGCGATTTTTTTCTCGCCTGGAGATCCACCGTTTTGCAGACGAGGCACCATTTCGAAGGGTGTTTCGCAGCTGTAAAACCTCCCTTTGGCACACGAGTGCCAGTTTGCAGAGTCGTACGCCCGTTTCGCAGCTGCGAAATGGGCTGCGAAATTGATGCCGAAATCCCCCTCACTGCGAAAATGCCTAGCCGTTGTGAAATCCATGCCTCCTCGTTGCGAAAAACCCCTCTGCTGCGAAAAGGAACAGTGACCCTTCATGTTCTTTTTAAACGGTATAAATTCCATTTTTCTTATTTTTAAACCGTCATTTGAACTTTAAAAAGGTGCCAAGAGGAGCCAAGCTAGAGCACTCTCTCGTCTACCTTATTCGCCTGAGCAAGCCGCGCGCATCTCCAGCCGTCTCCGTTGACATCGCCATGGCCAGAACACGAGGAGCAAAGTCTTCGTCCCCATCGACTCGCCTGAGAATCCCAAGAGGCGCGCTTATCCAAGACTCCACCTCTGAGCTCGCCTCGTCCACCACCAGTCAAGAACGCACCTACCAGTCCTCCGGCCAGGCGCTATAATACAAGAAGATCACTTACCATTGCCGGTGCGAGCTCTTCCAAAGGCCAAAAATCAGGTACCAGTCCCCCAAAGAAGAAAGCAAAGGTCTCAGAGCCAATCGATCTGACCGAGTCATCTTTGGAGCCTGAATCAGAGCCTACGCCATGTCCACCGCCTGCTAAAAAGTCTCCATGGCTTGCTAAAAAGTCTCCACCACTTGCTAAGAAGCCTCAGCCATCTTAGTCACCAGCAAGAGAATCTCAAATTCCCTCGGATATGACTCCTGAGGAACCCATTAGACGTCCCATGGTGACACAGCCGCCAATTGCAGGAAATCTAGATTGCAGAGCAAGGCCATTTCATTCCGAGCTCTGTTTCGACATAGCCACCTTCAGAATTCAGCTTGAGCTCAGGGAGTCCTTTCGTCTACTACAGAGGTATCGTATGGAGCATTTGCTGACTCCTAGGGATTTTTTCTATCCCCGAGTGGCATTGGACTTCTATCAGTCCATGACCACAAACTAGGTTCACGATCCTACAGTCATCCATTTTACCATAGGTGGACGACATGGTATTTTGGGAGCTCGACATATAGCAGAGGCACTCCATATCCCTTATGAGCTAGCATGTCTAGAGAATTTTCAAGCCTGGACTCGCCCTTCACAAAGTGACATTGTTCATACTCTGTCTAGAGGGGCATCCTCACGCCATTACATCCTGAGGAAGGAGCTTCCCCCCAACATGTTCTTCATTGATGCACTCCTGCGCCATAACATTTTTCCACTTCAGCATTAGGTGCAGAGGAGAGGAGTGTTGCTGGAGGCCTTGTTTAGGATCTCTGAGGGATACTTCTTTGGCCCTCATCATCTCATCATGGCTGCTCTTCTATACTTTGAAGAGAAGGTGCATCGAAAGAAGCTGCTCCGAGTGGATGCCATTCCACTCCTCTTCCCCAGACTATTATGCTAGATATTGGAGCACCTGGGATACCCAATAGAGCCTCAGCATGAGCGTAAACATTTTTGTCGAGAGATTTTCACTCTCGACAAATGGACTAGTATGACAGCTTATGGTGGTGCAGACCAGGGAGCACAAGCTGGACCAGAGCATCCTGAGCAGCCAGAGGAGCCAGTCGAAATACCTGTTGAAACTTAACCACCTGCCCCTGCAGTGGCCTCTAGTGAGCCTACACCAGAGGTTCCATCCTCTGCTCCTCAGGCCACACCACATCCTCCCCCTGTCATTCCACCTACATCAGCACCATCTCTTTTAGCTGAGCCAAGGATAGCTATTCCCATCATCGAGTATAAAGGCCTATCCCACACTTACCAGGCATTGGCCACTTCTCAGAGCATTCTCACTCAGCAGATCACAACCCTTCGTTCTCAGGAGGAGCAGATTCTTGCCACTTAGATCCAGCACACTGCCATCCTGAGGCAGATCCAGCATCATCTCGGCATTATATCAGCTCCTGAGCATGCCATTCCTAGCCCACCAGAGCCATCACAGGCCCCTCCTTTTGTTGATCAGCCTATGCCTCATGAGGAGCCTCCTACAGGAGAGGCAGCTGAGCCATCATTTCCACAGCATTATCCACCCACCATCTGATCATTTACATATTTCCTTTATATTTCTTTTATGTATTTCGTTTATGTTTATCTTTTATGAAATCCCATCATTTTGATATTATATATTGGGATTACTTGTATTGCTTATTTTCCAATTGTACTCACATGAATTAAAGTAATACAAATCTATCACTTTTTGATCACTCTTAGCATTCTTTTAATCTTATTTCCTCTACTCACATCTTTTATTCTTTTTGAAACATGTGGTTTCTCCAATCAATATTTGAAATTGATATCCCTCAGGAGGTACCATTTCCTTCCTATAATCTCAATCGCTCATGCCACATTGAGGACAATGCTCAGCTCGGTTGGAGAGAGAATTGAGGAAGGAAGTTTTTTTTGTTATTTATGCTAAGTTATTTTGGTAATTTAGTTGATTTGTGCTTAATTTTAAAATTTTTTTTAAAGTTTTTTATTCTAATCTCCATGGTTTCTAAGGAAAAATTTTCAAATTAAAATGGGAGAAACTGAACTTTTGCTTTTCACTTGACTTAGAGTTTGGATTATGCTTATTAAAGTTGTTGAATTGTTGAAGCTTCTATTGAATTCAAGTTTAGTTCTTCCACTTTAAGCTATTCACACACTATGCACAATAGGTTCCAATTATAAGATGAAAAACTATTTCCCTCTTGACTTAGGAAAATTTTAGACTTGGTATCTTTGACCTCATTTAATAGTGTTGGGACACCTTATAAAAGGCCAATGAGCCTTTGAAAAAAAGAGGAAAGAAAAAGAAAAAAGTTTGCTTGCCTTGAAACCCGAGCAAGGTCTAAGGGGTATATGGTGAAAGTATTTAAAACCTGGTGCCCTAAGCCTTCATTGGTTGGGAGTCATCGACCTTAATGCTCGTTACAAGGGTGAATAGGTGGAGTTTAACATACTGTAGGTGTTTGGGTATTAAAATTCATTCTCAAAAGTCCGAGGTAAAATCCGAGGAGTTAATGGTCGAAAGATCCTTAAAGCTTGATGCCCTAAACCTTAATTGGTTGGGAGTCATTGAAGGACCCCCGTTACATGGACAAGTTAGAAAAGAATACCTTTAAGCCTTGCACCCCTACAATGAAAAAAAAAAATGGTGAAACAAAAGGGTGCGTTCTTAGCCTATTGAATTTGGTCAGTTTACTAAGTGTTGAAAAGAGCTAGGTTGGGGGGAGAGATTAGTTTAGCATACTATATTTGGAAACTATCATCTCACATTTAGACTTTTGTGGAAGAGTAAGGTTTGGTCCTTTGGAAGTGGAAATGATTTTAAAGCTTCAATTTGCATAATGCCTTCTCTTTATCAATGGTGTTTAGCAAAGTATTTGATAACTCTTGTTGAAATTTGAGTTTATATTTCTTTATGTTCCATGTGGGAGTATGATCATCATGCCACTTAAAATTTTTTGCAAGTGATAAGCATGATCTTGTAAAGTTTATTACTTTTTAGTACTTTTTATTTTTATTTTTCTCTCCTTCATTGCTAAGAGACAAGCAATATGTCGGTTGGGGGGAGTGATTACTACTCAAAAAGTGCTATTTTATAGCTTGTAATTAACTCTTTTAAACACTTTTGAGTAGTAGTTATCACCTTTCAACCCAATTAACATATTAAGGACCTTTGCAATCATTTCTAATCAAAGTGTGTAAGTTTTGGTGCTTTTGTTAATAATTTGATCACCAAAGCAATCCGAGATTGAGGAGAGTTATTTGGAATCCATGGAAAAGCAATGGAAAGCTTAGAAACATGAAGAACCAAAACTTTGAAGCTTTAAAGTCCTTTTCCATAACCAAATCCAGAATGCAAGGAGGGGAAGCAAAGAGAAATCGACCATGAAGCATTCTTGATGACAATCATGTCAGCCACTTTTGGAGCACTTCCTGAAGTTCAATTTATGCATTCTATATGTTGTTTCGAAGCTCAGGAAGTCAAAAATCCAATGCTTCAAACGGTGCACAATTCGGAGTTGAAATGAAGGAGTTACAGCCATTGCAAGCAGATCACTCTAAGTTGAAGGAAATTTTTGCACGGCTGCGAAATCAGCCTTGGGCTGCGAAAATGTTGTCCTTTTGCTGCGAAATTTCTTAGCCATTTTGGACAATGCAACGGAATTTCTCCTAAAGCTTCCCGATATTTGCGACCGACATTTTGAGATTTTTTGGTTTAGATATTTGATGTCTAAATCCCCAAACTCTCCTTGTAACCCACCTATCATAGGATTCCTTAGTCTTTAAGCAAGAACAAAGGGTAAATAAACCCATATTTAATGGTTGTAAGTTTCCTCAGAGAGAAAACGGACGGAAAAAAGGCTGGTACACAGACGCTTTGTATAGTTTTTGAAAGAAGTAAAATTGAGAGTTTTTACTCTGCCTTACCTACTTGTTTTGATTGTTTATATTCATCTAATTTTTCTTACTAGCCAACCAAGCTCTGAGGAAGTTTCCTCAGAGAATGAGTGGCTAGGCTTTTAGTTCCTTGGAGCTAAGGTTGCCGGGAAAGGTTCCAAATGCAAGAATTAGTAGCTTTGTGGTTTCAGCCATTAATGAAGAGAAAGTGTGATCCTTTAATGATTTCTATGTTTTTAGTTAACTTAAAACACCTTCAATTCACTTGAGCCAACACTTGGTAAGGCAAGTGATCTCCGTCCATGGAGATGCACTAGTTTACCTCTTGCAAGCTTTTAGGAGGTGACTTGAAGGTAGGATTTTCTAGAATTGCCAACACTTGGTAAGCTTTTCGACTCCTAGGAGACATCCATTAGTTATCTCTTGCTAGCTTGAGAAGGGAAGTCCAAAGTTAAAGATCACCTTGAATGGCAAATGCTAGGTGAGAGGCACGAGCCATTGCAAGTTGCATCGGTGAGAGAGAATTAGAGCTGAAATCCATTTAAGGGATGCATCTATTGATTCGTTTAGATCCAACCGGGTCTTTTAATCAAAAATATTTATAAATCCTATGACCTTATACTGGCGTAGCAAAGCTACTATAGTATAGCAGTTCTAGGGTCGAACTCAAGGATGGGTTTTCACTCTATCAGTGACAGACTCTAAATTAGAAATTGATTCTGATGATTTCCTTTAGCACAAACTTGAAATTTAAAAGAGAATAAAATTGCTTTGAAAGTGGTGATATGTGATTGAAACTAAACTCACACAGACTATATAAAAAGTGGAAGAAAGAAAGTCTCCCAGAGCTAAAGGTTGCTAGGTTCAAGTTCAGGATGCAAAGTGGAAAATTCCGGATTTTTCTCCTCGCATTGAGGATTTAACCTATAGTTATTTCCCGAACCGGTATAGGTTTGACAATGAAAATTTAATCCATATAAGTCAATAGAGATGGTAGTCAAGGTCCATTAATGGCTTAAGACACTATGGACTATCACCTTGAATCACTTTCCAATGGCTCGTACATGATAACTAATGGACTGATATGGATCTAGTAATAAGCATCCACAGAGACCTTAAGCTTACCATGTATTGGCCAGTCAAAGTGATTATAAGGGATTTAAAGTAAAACTTTGGATTTAGAAACCATTTATGGACTCCAACTACCTGAATTTAATGCACGGAAACTTTCCACCCTTTTAATCTGGACTTTTCACCTAGCTTCCTTTACTCCAAGAAACTATTGGTTTAGCCTCTCATCCTCTGGGAAAAACATCCTCAGAGGGTGTTTGGCTTCCAAGAAAATAGAAAATAGTAGAGAGAGAAAGAAAGCAAAAGAGATCTCTGTATTTCACTAAGTATCAAATTTACAATAGTTGGTCTCCTGGAGAAAGCTCCCCGAAAGATCCTTTTTCAGTGTTTACAAGAGAATTTATATAGGAAGGTAATTTTACCCTTCCTTGGATACTTCCTAGCTAAGGAATTACATGAGTGGCTGAATACAAGGAGAAAATGGAAATTTAAACACAAAAATATCAGAAGAAAAAGAGTCGGCCAAAATATTCAGTTTTCAAACGTTGGAGTTCCAATTTCGCACTTTGGTTTGAGGTGTGTGAAATTCCCATACTTTGGACTGAGGAATTCGCACCTTGCTTTCCATCGTGCGAAATTGTCCCTCAGCTTGATGCAGTTGTCTTCCGAAGGCCATATCTTCCTCATTTCAGCTCCAAATCGTATATGGTTTAAATCGTTGGATTCTTGACTTTCTGAGCTTTGAAATGGTATATAGAATGTAGAAAATGGACTTCGGGAAGTGCTCCAAAAGTGCAATGAAAGACTGCAGCCAAAAGCTTTGCCATGAACCATATATAGCTCTCCCTCATTCATAAATTGCTTTGGTGAGCATAAAGCTATCAAAAAACACCAAAACTTAACACAATTGTTAGAAACGATTGCAAGGGTCCCTAACATGTTAATTGAGTTAAAAGGTAATAATTACTAATCAAGGGTGTTTAAAAGAGATAATTACAAGCTACTAAATAGCATGCTTTGAGTAGTAATCACTCCCCCCAACCGACATATTGCTAGTCCCTTAGCAATTAAGGAGAGAAAAACTAAGCAAACGTAATAATATACATAAAAGAAGTCATGCAAATCATTCCAAAAAATAATTGAGTGGCATGACTGATATCAAAACACATCTCACATGGTGAACTAAAGATATGAAGATTCAAAATGCAATAGGAGTTGTCAAAGCTAAAACTTAAACAAAAAGTACAAAGAGTGGAGATTATGCAATTAAGTATCAAAAGAATCTCTACTCTCAAGGTTCCAAATCAAACTCTTCCATAATAAGCTAAGTGTTAATGAGATTAGCTTCCGGATATAGTATGTACAACTATCCTCTCTTCCCAACCTAAGCTTTTCTCGAACATTGGCAAAATTATCCAACTCTTAATAGGTTAGGAACGCACCTTGTTATTCACAATTCTTTTTACTCACTAATCTTAACCAATTCACCTATGTAGCAAGCAAAGGATCGATGACTCCCAACCAATCAAGGTTTAGGGCATCGGGTTTTAAAGGCTTTCGCCACCCCTTCGGATCATGCTTAGGTTTCAAGGAAAGAATAGAAGCTTAATCTTTTTTTTTTTCCAAAGACTCATTGGTCTTTATGAGGTGTCCCAACACTATTAAAGAGAGGTTAAGTAATGAACCAAGTCAAAATTTTCCTAAGCTTAGAAGGTGAGAAAGTTTTTCATCATATATCCGAGATCTAATGTGCACAGTGTGTGTAAAGCTCGAAATGGAAGAAGAAAGTTCGAAATCAAAGAGACTTCAATAGATTATCAACTTTGAAAGCATAAAACAAACTCTAAGACTTAAATAATTAAGTTAAAACTCAACTTATCCTATTTTATTTTTGAGAAATTATCTTTAACAACCATAGAGAATGATTCAAAAAACTTTTAAAAAATTTAAATTTTAAGCAAAAATCAACTAAAAAACCAAAATAACTTAGTATTAACAACAAAACTTCCTTTCTCAACTCTCCCCCCAACCAAGTTGAACATTGTCCCCAATGTTTCAAAAGCGATTAAAAATAAAGGGAGGAAGTGGTACCTCCTGAGTGAGACAAAGTCTGAGTGTATAGGAGGTATGGAATACCTTAAACCACATGTTCCAAAGAGAAAAGAGTAATGAGAAAAGGGAATATAATAAAAAAGGATATATATATATATATATATATATATATATATATATATATATATATATATTACTTGGAAAAGAAATATACAATGTATGATTTCAAGTAATACTTCCAATCCCAGTTTATAAAACATGCAAAAGATGGGATTTACAAGTCTAATATAAAAAACAAGTAAAACATAAAAAAAAAAATCAGATATGAGTGGGGTCATGTGATGGCTCTGCTCTGATCTCCTCCTCTGGTATGGGCTACTCAGCTGGTAAGCTGTCCTCATCTGGCACTAAAGGCTCGGATGGTGCAGTCCTATCATGTCCAAGAGGTGTCTGCATACTCAGATGCTGCTGGATCTGATGAAGGATCGTGGTATGCTGGGTCTGAGTAGCAATGATCTGATCCTGGTGTGCACGAATAGTGGCCATCTGGTGGATAATAGAATCCTGAGCAGTACTCAGTGTCTGCAATGAACGCACTAAGCCTCTGAATTCCGTAAGAGAAACGGTGACAGTGGGCTTAGATGAAGGAGGAGGTGCTGGGGTAGCTGGCATCACTGGTGGAGTACCCTGAGTGATAGGGGAGGTAGAATGTATAGCCTCGGGCATATGCATTGAGGTGTGTGCTGCAGGGGCAGGAGGTGTGGTGTCTGTGAGAATCTCACCCTGCTGGGCCTGAGGTAGCTGCTCATCTCGGGGCAGCTCTAGAGGTGCAGGCACAGCTGGGGCTCCCTGAGGTGCAAAGTAGGCTACCAAGTGATGCCATTTGTCGAGAGAGAAATCCTCTCTGCAATGGCGGCGCCTCTCAAGACGGGGCTCTTCAGGATAGCCCAGGTGCTCTAAAATTTGGCAGAGGAGCCTCGAAAATAGTAATGGGATGCCATCTGCCCTTTGAAGCTTCTTCTGATGGACTTTTTCTTCAAAATGAAGAAGAGAAGTCATAATCAAATGATGAGGGCCGAAGTAATAGCCCTCAGAAATCCTGAATAATGCCTCAAGTATAGCTCCTCTCCTCTGAACCTTATGCTGAAGTGGGAAGATGTTGGCACGCAGGAGGACATCAATAAGGAGCATCCCAGATGGAAGCTCTCTCCTAGTCAACACTGAGGCTGTAGAAGTCCCCCTGGACAAAATACGGACCATGTCGCTCTGAGAGAATGAGGACCACTCCCTGAAATTTGCCTGAATCACAGGCTCATAAGGTATACGGAGGGCCTCAGCAATGTGGCGAGCTCCAATGGCACCCTGGCGTCCGTCTATGGTAAATTGGATGAGGGTAGGGTTGCGGAGGCCTTGAGTAGTCATAGATTGATAAAAATCTATAACTACTCTGGGATAGTAGAATTGCCTAGGAGTGAGAAGATCCTCCATGTGATACCTCTGCAGCAGTCGGAATGAATCTCTGAGCTCTGGCTGCTGTCTGAGGGCCTCTATGTCAAAGTAGGTCTCAGAGTGGAAGGATCGATCTCTGCAATCCAAGTTGCCCTCTATCGGTGGTCCGGGTATCATGGGACGCCTGATAACGGTCTCGGGAGTAATCCCCACAGGAATCCGAGGTTCCTCTGAAGGCGGCTCTGCCGGAGGTGGCTGGGAGGGCTCTCCAGGACCCGAGAACTTGGTTCTCTTCGCTGGTGGCCGAGAAACAGAGCTCGTGGCTTGATCTACTGGTGGTACAGGGTCCATGGGTGGCCTCCTGGTGGGGTATCGGCGCTGAGAAGGGGTTCCCCCTCAGATGGGGGAATGGCGAGGGCTTGAACAGTTGGCGAAGCGGCGCCTCCCATGGCGGCTTGATGTGGTCGAGGTGTCGGTGAGGATGGGGAGGCGGAAAGGCCTCCTCTGGTCTTTGCCATGGCCGAAATGAAGGGAGGTGGCTGTTCGAGGTTCCAGAGGCTTTTCAGCTGGTGCGCGGGATAGACTGTGGAGTTCCTGGGCTTCAAGGGCTTATATAGGAATGGGGTTTGGGGGGGGGGGGGGGGGGGGGGGAGGGTTTGATGTTTAAAAATTTTCCAAGGCAACCAAAAAGTCGTTTTTGGACGTTAGGCACAATTTCGGGGGTAAAATTTTAATTTAAAAGTCAGTTTAAAATTTTTGGAACTTAAAATTTTACCGTGCGAAAATTTCGCACCTTGGACTTAAAATTTCGCACCTTGGGTTTGGGTGTGCGAAAATCCCACCACTTGGACTGAGGAATTCGCACCTTGCGTTTGGGAGTGCGAAATTTTCGCACCTTGAAATCAGGTGTGCGAAATTTTCGCACCTTGTTTCGCACGGTGCGAAAATTGGCTTGAGGTGTGCGAAAATGGCACTCGTGTGCCAGAAGGAGATTTCGCACGGTGCGAAAATTTTCGCACCTTGAATAGTGGTGTGCGAAAATGGTATTTAGGGAATTCGCACCTTGAAATCAATTTCGCACCTTGGTTTTGAGGTGTGCGAAAATGGCTCCCTTTGGACCGAGGAATTCGCACCTTGAAATGAGGTGTGCGAAATTTTCGCACCTTGAAATCAGTTGTGCGAAATTCTCGCACCTTGAAATGCAGTGCTCTGTTTCCTTGGTTTTACTCCCCTGTCTTGCTTTTGAAGAGTTCTCCACATCTTTCATGATTTTTTTCTGAAATTTATCATCAAAATTGACTTGAATTAAGACAAAATAAACTAAGATTGAGTAAGAATTATAATAAAAAGAAATAAAAATAATGATATAACTATAAAATTATAACAAAAAATTCATGGACTTATTTAGCCCATGATACCCTGCTTTCACTCAGAGTTGTGGTGGTTCAAGGAGGTTGATCTCCTCCTTGTCTGTACTGTAAGGCTATATGAATGGCTTGAGACGATGGCCATTAACTTTGAAGGTTTGATTGCCTGTGGGATTGACTATTTCCACCACTCCATTGGGATGCACTTCATGAATTATGAAAGGACCCGTCCACCTGGATTTCAATTTTCCTGGAAAGAGATGAAGTTTAGAGTCATAAAGCAAAACTCTTTGTCCTTTGGTCAAATTCTTCTGATTTACCAACTGATCATGCCATTTTTTCAATCTTGCTTTTGCAATTTTTGAATTGAGGTATGCATCATTCCTCATTTCCTCCAATTCATTCAAATCCAAACATCTCTTTAACCCGGCTCTTGTCAAATCCATGTTGAGCTTTTTGATTGCCCACCATGCTTTATACTCAATCTCCACTGGAAGATGACATGCTTTGCCATAAACAAGGCGATAGGGAGACATTCCTAGAATGGTCTTGTAAGCAGTCCTATAAGCCCATAAGGAATCCAGGAGCTTGATAGACCAATCCTTCCTATTCACATTGACCACCTTCATCAATATATTCTTGATCTCACGGTTGGCTAACTCAACTTGGCCACTTGTTTGAGGGTGATAAGGTGTAGCTACCTTGTGCTTAACCCCATACTTGGCTAGAAGAGTCTCAAAAGGTTTATTGCAAAAGTGGGTTCCCCCATCACTTATAATGGCCTTTGGCACTCCAAATCTTGCAAAGATGTTGTCTTTGAGGAATTTAAGAACCACCTTATGATCATTGCTCCTACATGGGATTGCTTCTACCCACTTAGAGACATAATCCACTCCCACCAAAATGTAGGAATGTCCAAATGACATTGGAAATGGTCCCATGAAGTCTATCCCCCAAACATCAAAGATATCCACTATTAAGATGAGGTTCAAGGGCATCATATTTCGGCGTGTTAGCTTACCAAGCCTTTGACACCGATCACATCCCTTGCATATAGAGTGGGCATCTTTGAAAAGAGAGGGCCACCAGAAGCCTGATTGGATCACTTTCATAGCTGTTTTCTGGGAGGCAAAATGACCTCCACATGCACTATCATGGCAATGGGAAAGAATTCCCGATTGCTCTTGCTCAGGAACACATTTCCTTATAATTTGATCTGCACAATAATTAAAAAGAAAAGGTTCCTCCCAATAATAGGCATAGATCTTAGCAAAGAAATGCCTCTTGTCTTGGGCACTCCACTCACTTGGTACTTCCCCAGTAACCAAAAAGTTTGCAATGTGAGAATACCATGGAGCTACATCTACTGACATGAGAGACTCCTCAGGGAAGTCATCATTGATAGGCAGACCATGTGAGTCATGTGCTATCACAAGTCTGGACAAGTGGTCAGCTACCACATTTTCTACCCCCTTTTTATCCCGGATTTGGAGATTGAATTCTTGGAGCAAAAGAATCCATCTTATCAATCTTGCCTTGGCATCTTGCTTGGTTAGCAAGTACTTCAAAGCGGAATGGTCAGTGAACACCACTATAGAGGACCCTACCAAATAAGCACGAAACTTATCCAAGGCAAAAACTATTGCCAACAACTCCTTCTCAGTAGTTGTGTAGTTCTTTTGAGCCTCATTCAAAGTTTTGCTTGCATAATAGATCACATAGGGCTTTCCATCCTCTCTTTGCCCCAAAACAGCCCCCATAGCAAGATCACTTGAATCACACATTACCTCAAAAGGTAATTTCCAATTTGGGGCTCTCACTATTGGTGCAGTTGTGAGGAATTGTTTCAATTCCTCAAAACTCCTCTGACACTTCTCATCCCACACAAACTTGGCATCCTTTACCAAGAGCTCACACAGAGGTTTTGAGATTTTTGAGAAATCCTTAATGAACCTCCTATAGAACTCGGCATGTCCAAGGAATTGCCTAATTCCTTTAACATTTGTGGGAGGTGGCAACTTAACAATTAGCTCCACCTTTGCTTTATCTACTTCAATGCCATTTTTGGAGATGATATGTCCTAAGACAATTCCTTTTTGTACCATAAAATGGCACTTCTCCCAATTTAGCACTAGGTCTTTCTTAATACATCTATGGAGAACTGCTTCTAAATGCAACAAACACTCCTCATAAGAACTTCCATATACAGTGATGTCATCCATGAAAACTTCCATGATGCGTTCCACCATATCACTGAAGATGCTTAGCATACATCTTTGGAAAGTTGCAGGAGCATTACATAGACCAAAGGGCATTCTCCTATATACAAAAGTACCAAAGGGGCAAGTGAAGGTTGTCTTTTCTTGATCTTCTAAATCAATTTCTATTTGGAAGTACCCTGAATAACCATCTAGAAAACAATAGAAAGGATGTCCTGAGACTCTCTCAAGGACTTGGTCCATGAAAGGTAATGGAAAATGGTCCTTTCTAGTTACCAAATTCAACCTCATATAGTCTATACACACCCTCCATCCTGAGGTAGGACGTGTAGAGACTTCCTCCCCTTCAGGGTGAAGATGCCTCTTACATAGGTGGAATATGTTTAATTCCAATGTCATGTTTCCAAATGTGAGCTGCATCACCCCATTCCTACAATTAATGATAGCATTGGAGGTAGCTAGGAAAGGTCTCCCTAGGATGATTGGCACATAATTCTCTTCCTTGACAGTGGAATCAGTGTCAAGTACCACAAAATCCACAGGATAGTAGAATTTGTCCACTTGAACTAGAACATCCTCTATCACTCCCCTTGGGATTTTGACCGACCTATCAGCTAAGGAGAGGGTCATGGTTGTGGGCTTCAATCCTCCAAGTCCCAGTTGCTTATACACAGAGTATGGGAGCAAATTCACACTTGCTCCCAAGTCTAGTAAAGCTTTTTCCACATGTGTCCCTCCAATGTTGACTGATATGGTGGGACATCCCGGATCTTTATACTTAACTGGGGACTTACTCTGAATGATAGCACTCACTTGCTCAGTGAGGAATGCATTCTTTGTCACCTGCAAACCTCTCTTGACTGTGCACAAGTCCTTTAGAAACTTTGCATATGTGGGGACTTGCTTGATCATATCAAGTAAGGGTATATTCACCTTCACTTGTCTCAGAACCTCAAGAATTTCTGTTGAATTCTTGATTTCTTTCTTTCCATGTAAAGCCTGAGGAAAAGGGGGAGGCATATGTTTCTTCATCATATCCTCCTTAATCACTATTCTTGGTTCTTCTTCAATGCTTGATTTGGATGCACTTTTCTTCCCACTCTGCTCTTCTTGGTTATTGCCCTCTTTAATCAAGGGTCTCTTTGATCTGAGTTCTTCATCAGGCCCCACGTTAGGCAAGGGTTGATCAACCTCCTTCCCACTCCTCAAAGTGATCACAGCTTTGACCTCTCTCAAATTTGAAGACTCACCATCTTGGGTTTCAACTTCATGAACACTCTTGGGATTTTGGCTTGGTTGAGAGGGAAACTTTCCCTTCTCATTCACTGTGTTTAGGTTGGTAAGCCTAGAGATGGAGTACTGAATATTATCTATCTTCTGAGATAGATCATTTTGCATCCCCTCCATCCTCTTAATTTGAGAACTCTCAACATTTTCAATCTTTTGATGCAATTGGGAGTTGATTTCCTTTTGTTCACCCACAAAGTCATCCATGACTTTACTCAGGTTTACAATGGCTTGCTCTACTGAAGAGGGTTGTTGAGGTGCTTGGGTTTGGCCTTGTGGTTGATATGGAGGTGGCCTTGGTCTCCAAGAAAAATTTGGGTGGTTTCTCCAGCTTGAATTATAGGTGTTACCATAGGATGCACTGTTGTTGGGCCTAAATTGCCCCACAACATTTACTTGATCACCTAACATTTCTCTCAAGTTCTTCCAACCTCCTAGCTAATGTTGCCACTTTAGCTTTCATGTCCACGTCTTCACTCAACATGTACATTCCAGCCTTTGGATTTTGGGTTTGTTGAGAGGGAAACTTTCCTTTCTCTCTTGAGTTGGGCTCATCCCATCCTCTTGACACCTCAGCCACGTAACTTAAAAAGTCCATGGCTTCTTCAGGATTCTTAGTCATAAAATCTCCCCCACACATGGTTTCAAGAATTTGCTTCATGGAAGAAGACATTCCATCATAAAAATAGCTCACTAAGAGCCATGTATCAAAACCATGATGAGGACAAGCATTGATGGCCTCCATATACCTTTCCCAACATTCATGGAACTTCTCATTTTCTTTTGCAGAAAAGTTTGAGATTTGTCTCTTCAACCCATTAGTCCTATGGGTGGGAAAAAATTTTTTCAAAAATTCAGCCTGAAGATCAACCCAATTCCTTATGCTCCTTGGCCTTAAAGAATTAAGCCATATTTTTGCCTTATCCTTCAAAGTGAAAGGGAATAGCTTGAGTCTCATCAAGTCTATTGAAGCTCCTCCCTCTCTAAAGGTATTACACACCTCCTCAAACTCCTTGATGTGAGAATATGGATTCTCACTCTCCATTCCATGGAAAGTTGGTAGGAGGGGCACAATATGGGGCCTTATAACTAACTGCTCAAGAGGGGGTAGGATGCATGAGGGTGCACTCATCCTTGGTGGATGCATTCTATCCCTCATGGATAGATATGCATTGGGATTACCCCCTTGACCTTGTTGAGAATTCTGATCCTCTGGTGGAGGGTCCATGATATTTACACAGATATCCAACTCTGTGTCTTGAGGATTCTCAATCCTTACTAATCTTCCCTCTTGGTCCCTAATCCAATAGGGCATGCACAAGTTACAACTTACCTGAAATAAAACAAAAACAACAAAAACAAAAGAAAACTAGATAAAAAAAAAATTAAGGTTAGAAAGAAAATGAAAATAAACCAACAAAAATTAAATGAAAGGAAAAGAAGTTAATGAAAAAGGAATTCACCAAACTTGTGATGGAAATCACAAGTAGCCTCTAAAAGGTTGCATCACTGTATTGTGGCACCATCCCCGGCAACGGCGCCATTTGATTCGTTTAGATCCAGCCGGGTCTTTTAATAAAAAATATTTATAAATCCTATGACCTTATATTGGCGTAGCAAAGCTACTATAGTATAGCAGTTCTAGGGTCGAACTCAGGGATGGGTTTTCACTCTATCAGTGACAGACTCTAAATTAGAAATTGATTCTGATGATTTCCTTTAGCACAAACTTGAAATTTAAAAGAGAATAAAATTGCTTTGAAAGTGGTGATATGTGATTGAAACTAAACTCACATAGACTATATAAAAAGTGGAAGAAAGAAAGTCTCCCGGAGCTAAAGGTTGCTAGGTTCAAGTTCAGGATGCAAAGTGGAAAATTCCGGATTTTTCTCCTCGCATTGAGGATTTAACCTATAGTTATTTCCCGAACCGGTATAGGTTTGACAATGAAAATTTAATCCATATAAGTCAATAGAGATGGTAGTCAAGGTCCATTAATGGCTTAAGACACTATGGACTATCACCTTGAATCACTTTCCAATGGCTCGTACATGATAACTAATGGACTGATATGGATCTAGTAATAAGCATCCACAGAGACCTTAAGCTTACCATGTATTGGCCAGTCAAAGTGATTATAAGGGATTTAAAGCAAAACTTTGGATTTAGAAACCATTTATGGACTCCAACTACCTGAATTTAATGCACGGAAACTTTCCACCCTTTTAATCTGGACTTTTCACCTAGCTTCCTTTACTCCAAGAAACTATTGGTTTAGCCTCTCATCCTCTGGGAAAAACATCCTCAGAGGGTGTTTGTCTTCCAAGAAAATAGAAAATAGTAGAGAGAGAAAGAAAGCAAAAGAGATCTCTGTATTTCACTAAGTATCAAATTTACAATAGTTGGTCTCCTGGAGAAAGCTCCCCGAAAGATCCTTTTTTCAGTGTTTACAAGAGAATTTATATAGGAAGGTAATTTTACCCTTCCTTGGATACTTCCTAACTAAGGAATTACATGAGTGGCTGAATACAAGGAGAAAATGGAAATTTAAACACAAAAATATCAGAAGAAAAAGAGTCGGCCAAAATATCTAGTTTTCGCACGTTGGAGTTCCAATTTCGCACTTTGGTTTGAGGTGTGCGAAATTCCCATACTTTGGACTGAGGAATTCGCACCTTGCTTTCCATCGTGCGAAATTGTCCCTCAGCTTGATGCAGTTGTCTTCCGAAGGCCATATCTTCCTCATTTCAGCTCCAAATCGTATATGGTTTGAATCGTTGGATTCTTGACTTTCTGAGCTTTGAAATGGTATATAGAATGTAGAAAATGGACTTCGGGAAGTGCTCCAAAAGTGCAATGAAATACTGCAGCTGTGTCCCCTGTTTTCATCACCCTGTTTTCCTCTTCTCCATTGTTCTCTCCTTGCATACTTTGAACTACTAAGGCAAAGGATTATGAGGCTCCAAAGCTTGGTTTCTTCATAAATTTAAGCTTTCCAAAAGCTTTTCCATGAACCATATATAGCTCTCCCTCATTCATAAATTGCTTTGGTGAGCATAAAGCTATCAAAAAACACCAAAACTTAACACAATTGTTAGAAACGATTGCAAGGGTCCCTAACATGTTAATTGAGTTAAAAGGTAATAATTACTACTCAAGGGTGTTTAAAAGAGATAATTACAAGCTACTAAATAGCATGCTTTGAGTAGTAATCACCTGTACAACACCGGTTAGAGAATTGACTATATGTTAATTCTCTAATGCGAGGAAATGAACCAAGTGACCGGAGCTCTGTTTTTGCATGAGGAACCTCCCCTGTGAACCTAAACCTCCAAGGAATGTTTTTCTTCATAAGTAATTTCCATTACTTTCTTTTTAGTTAGCTTGAAACAAAACCTTTTTTTAACCAAAGTTTGTGTTTTCTTTCTTAAGCTAACCTTGAAATGAAAAAGCACCAATTTAACTTTGAATTGGTATCAGTTGTGAGTTGAAAACCCTTCCCAGTGAACGATCCTAGAGCCACTATGCTATACTAGCTAAAGCTATCCTAGTGCATGGTGATATAGGTTATAAATTTTGTTGATTACTCCCTCAATCAAGGAGTACCAGCTGGACATGAATCAGCTGAGACACTAATTGGACACGAGTCATGCATCTCAATGGAATGGTGGAATTACTGAATTCCAATGGTACAGACATCTTGAAAGTCAATGGTCATTGTCTCAAGCCATTCATTGAGCCATTCAAGCAAGAAAATGAGGAAATCAACCTCCTTCAGCCACAAAAAGCCTGATCAGAGAAGGGTTAGATGGATTTGGTTTCACCAAAATCCATATTCTTGTTTAATTATGTTAATTTATAAGCTTTGTAAATTGTTTTTATTTTAATTTTGGTCTTAAATTGTGTTATTTATATGTAACTTAATCTTTTTGAATGATCAAAATCAGGAGGAATTGCAAGGAAATTGAAAGAAGGAAGCTAGGAATCAAGATGAGCTAAAAAACACAGAGAAAGCATGGTCTGCAAAATTTCGTAGCCTAAAGAGGGCCGCTGCGAAAATCGCCTTCCGCTGTGAAATGGTTTCGCAGCCTCCTAGCGCCCTCTACGAAAATTTTCGCAGCTGCGAAGTGACCCCTTGGTACACGAGTGCCATTTCGCAACCCCGTACATCCATTTCGCAGCTGTGAAATGGTTGGGAAACCTCCACACCTTGAAATCCTCCATTTCGCAGCCGAGACGCCATTTCGAAGGGTGTTTCACAGCAGCAAAACCACCCTTTGGCACACGAGCGCCACTTCGCAGCGCCATACCCCCATTTCACAGTTGTGAAATGGGCTGCGAAAATGTTGCCGAAATGCCCCCTGCTGCGAAAACGACCTCCCGTTGCGAAATCCACGCCCCCTCGCTACGAAAATTCCCGTTTGCTGCGAAATTGAACAGTGACCCTTGGCATCCTTTTAAACGGTATAAATTCCATTTTTCCTATTCTAAATCGGTCATTTGAACTTTAAAAAGGTACCAAGATGAGCCAAGCCAGAGCACCCTCCCGTCTGCCTCCTCCACCTGAGCAAGCCGCACGCACCTTCGACCGTTTTCACTGACACCGCCATGGCTAGAACCTGAGGAGCTAAGTCTTTGTCCCCATCGACTCGCCTGAGAATCCCAAGAGACACGCCTGTCCAAGGTTCCGCCTCCGAGCTGCCGCGACCACGAGTCGTCCCACCTCCGGTTGAGGATGCACCCATCAGTCCTCCGCCCAAGCGTTATAACACAAGAAGGTCACTTACCATCGCCAGAGCAAGCTCTTCCAGAGGCTAGAAATCAAGTACCGGTCCCCCAAAGAAGAAAGCCAAGGTCTCTGAACCAATGGATCTGACAGAGTCGTCTTTAGAGCTTGAATCAGAGCCTACGCCATCTCCACCGCCTGCCAAAAAGTCTCCACCACTTGCCAAGAAGCCTCAGCCATCTCAAACACCAACAAAAGAATCTCAAATTCCCTCAGGCATGACTCCTGAGGTAGCTATCAGACGCCCCATGGTCACACAGCCACCAATTGAAGGAAATCTGGATTGCAGGGCACGACCATTCCTCTCCGAGCTCTATTTCGATATAGCCACGTTCAGAATTCAGCCTAAGCTCAGGGAGTCCTTTAGTCATCTACAGAGGTATCATATGGAGCACTTGCTGACTCCCAGGGATTTTTTCTATCCCTGAGTGGCATTGGACTTCTATTAGTCCATGACCACAAACCAGGTCCGAGATCCTACAGTCATCCATTTTACCATAGACGGACGCCATGGTATTTTGGGAGCTCGACATATAGCAGAGGCACTCCATATCCCCTATGAGCTAGCACGTCCAGAGGATTTTCGAGCCTGGACTCATCCTTCACAGAGTGACATCGTTCATACTCTGTCCAAAGGGGCATCCTCACACCATTATATTCTGAGGAAGGAGCTTCCTCCCAACATGTTCTTCATTGATGCACTACTCCGCCATAACATTTTCCCACTTCAACATTGGGTGCAGAGGAGAGGAGTCTTGCTGGAGGCATTGTTTAGGATCTCTGAGGGATACTTCTTTGGCCCTCATCATCTCATCATGGCCGCTCTTCTATATTTTGAAGAGAAGGTGCATCGGAAGAAGCTACTCCGAGCAGATGCCATTCCACTTCTCTTCCCCAGACTATTATGCTAGATATTGGAGCACCAGGGATACCCAGCAGAGCCTCAGCATGAGCGTAGATGCATTTGTCGAGAGATATTCACTCTTGAAAAATGGACCAGTATGACAGCTTATGGTGGTGCAGACTAGGGAGCACCAGCTGGACCAGAGCATCCACAGCAGCCAGAGGAGCCAGTTGACATACCTGCTGACACTCAGCCACCTGCCCCTGCAGTGGCCCCTACTGAGCCTATACCAGAGGTTGCACCCTCTTCTCCTCAGGCCACACCACAGACTCCCCCTGTTATTCTACCCACATCAGAGCCATCTCCTTCAGCTGAGCCAAGGACAGCTATACCCATTATCGAGTATAGAGGCCTATGCCACACTTTCCAAGCATTGGCCACTTCTCAGAGCATCCTCACTCAGAAGATGACAGCTCTTCGTGCTCATCAGAAGTAGATTATTACCACTCAGGCCCAGCACACTGCCATCCTGAGGCAGATTCAGCATCATCTGGGTATTATAGCAGCTCCTGAGCATGCCACTCCTAGCCCACCAGAGACATCACAGGCCCCTCCTTTCATACATGAGACTATGCCTCCTGAGGAGCCTGCTATAGGAGAGGCAGAGGCAGTTGAGCCACCATCTCCACAGCATCTTCCACCCACCATTTGATCATTTTGATAGTTTCTTTTATATATATTTCGATTATGTATTTCGTTTATGTATGTCCTTTCTGAAATCCCATGCTTTTGATATTATATATTGGGATTACTTGTATTACTTGCTTTCATTTTGTACTTACATGAATTGAAGTAATACAAATCTATCACTTTTTGATCACTCTTAGCATTATTTTATTCTTATTTCCTCTACTCATATCTTTTATTCTTTTTGAAACATGTAGTTTCTCCAATCGATACTCAAAATTGATATCACTCAGGAGGTACCACTTTCTTCCTATAATCTCAATCGCTCATGCCACATTGAGGACAATGTTCAGCTTGGTTGGGGAAAGAGTTGAGGAAGAAAGTTTTTTGTTATTTATGCTAAGTTATTTTGGTAATTTAGTTGCTTTTTGCTTAATTTTTAAAATTTTTTAAAGTTTTTATTCTACTCTCATGGTTACTAAGGAAAAAATTTCAAATTAAAATGGGAGAAATTGAATTTTTGTTTTTCACTTGACTTAGAGTTTGTATTATGCTTACTAAAGTTGATGAATTGTTGAATCTTCTATTAAATTCAAGCTTAGTTCTTCCACTTTAAGCTATTCACACACTGTGCACAATAGGTTCCGATTATAAGATGAAAAACTATTTCCCTCTTGACTTAGGAAAATTTAGACTTGGTACCTTTGACCTCATTTTAATAGTGTTGGGACACCTTATAAAAGGCCAATGAGTCTTTGAAAAAAAGAGAAAAGAAAGAGAAAAATGTTTGCTTGCCTTGAAACCCAAGCAAGGTCTGAGGGGTATATGGTGAAAATCTTTAAACCCTGGTGCCCTAAGCCTTAATTGGTTGGGAGCCACCGACCTCAATGCTCGTTACAAGGGTGAGTAGGTGAAGTTTAACATACTGTAGGTGCTTGGGTATTAAAATTCATTCTCAAAAGTCCGGGGTAAAATCCGAGGAGTTAGGGGTTGAAAAATCCTTAAAGCTTGATGCCTTGAACCTTAATTGGTTGGGAGTCATCGAAGGACCCCCGTTACATGGAAAATTTAGAAAAGAATGCCTTTAAGCCTTGTACTCCTACAATGAAAAAAAAATTTGTGAAACAAAAAGGTGCGTTCTTAGCCTATTGAATTTGGTCAGCTTGCTAAGTGTTGAAAAAGAACTAGGTTGGGGGGAGAGATTAGTTTAGCATACTATATTCGGAAACTATCAACTAACACTTAGATTTTTATGGAAGAGTAAAGTTTGGTCCTTTGGAAGTGGAAATGATTTTTAAAGCTTCAATTTGCATAATGCCTTCTCTTTATGAATTGTGTTTAGCAAAGTATTTGATAACTATTGTTGAAATTTGAGTTTATATTTCTTTAATGTTCCATGTGAGAGTTTGATCATCATGCCACTTAAATTTTTTTGGAAGTGATCAGCATGATCTTGTAAAGTATATTACTTTTTAGTACTTTTTCTCTCCTTTATTGCTAAGGGACTAGCAATATGTCGGTTGGGGGGAGTGATTACTACTCAAAAAGTGCTATTTGATAGCTTGTAATTAACTCTTTTAAACACTTTTGAGTAGTAGTTATTACCTTTTAACCCAATTAACATGTTAAGGACCTTTGCAATCATTTCTAATCAAATTGTGTAAGTTTTGGTGTTTTTGTTAGTAATTTGATCACCAAAGCAATCCGAGATTGAGGAGAGTTCTTTGGAATCCATGGCAAAGCAATGGAAAGCTCAGAAACATGAAGAACCAAAGATTTGAAGCTTTAAAGTCCTTTGCCATAAGCAAATCCGAAATGCAAGGAGGGGAAGCAAAGATAAATCTACCTTGAAGCATTTTAGAGGATAGTCACTGTCACCCACTTTTGGAGCACTTCTTGAAGCTCATTTTATTCATACTATATGTCTTTTCGAAGCTCGGGAAGTTAGCAATCCAATACTTTAAACAGTGCACGATTCAGAGTTGAAATGAAGGAGTTACAACCATTGGAAGTCGAGCACTCAAAGCTGAAGGCCAATTTCGCAGGGCTGCAAAATCACAAGAGGAGGGCTACGAAATCAGCCTTTAGCTGCAAAATGGTGTCCTTCATGCTGCAAAATTTCGTAGCCCTCTTGCACGGCTGCGAAATTCTCCTGAAGCTTCCCGATATTTGCGACCGACATTTTTTGAGATCTTTTGCTTTAGATATTTGATGTCCAAATCCCCAAACTCTCCTTGTAATCCACCTATCATAGAATTCCTTAGTCGTTAAGCAAGAACAAAGGGTAAATAACCCCTTATATATTGTTTGTAAATTTCCATTAAAAAGAAGACGGGAAGCTTGTTCTCAGACAACCTTGTATAGTTTTGCAAGGAAGTAAAATACAGATCCTTTGCTCTGCCTTAGCTTCTCGTTTTGATTGTATATATTTATTTAATTTTTCTTACTAGCCAAATAAGCTCTGAGGATGTTCCCTCAGAGAATGAGTGGCTAGGCTTTCAGTTCCTTGGAGCTAAGGTTGCTGGGTAAGGCCCCAAATGCAAGAATTGGTAGTTTTGTTGTTTCAGCCATTAATGAATAGAAAGTGTGACCCATTAATGATTTCTATGTTTTTAGTTAAATTAAAACACCTTCAATTCACCTGAGCCAACACTTGGTAAGGCAAGTGATCTCCGTCCATGGAGATGCACTAGTTTATCTCTTGCGAGCTTTTGGGAGGTGACTTGAAGGTAGGATTTTCTAGAATTGCCAACACTTGGTAAGCTTTTGGACTCTAAGGAGACATCCATTAGCTATCTCTTGCGAGCTTGAGAAGGAAAGTCTAAGGTTAATGATCACCTTGAATGGCAAATGCTAGGTGAGAGGCACGAGCCATTGCAAGTTGCATCAGTGAGAGGGAATTAGTGTTGAAATCCATTAAAAGGAAGCATCTGTACAACACCAGTTAGAGAATTAACTATATGTTAATTCTCTAATGCGAGGAAAAGAACCAAGTGGCCGGAGCTCTGTTTTTGCATGAGGAGCCTCCCCTGTGAACCTAAAACTCCAAGGAATGTTTTTCTTCATAAGTAATTTCCATTACTTTCTTTTTAGTTAGCTTAAAACAAAACCTTTTTCAACCAAAGCTTATGTTTTCTTCTTAAGCTAACCTTGAAATGAAAAAGCACCAATTTAACTTTGAATTGGTATCAGTTGTAAGTTGAAAACCCTTCCCAGTGAACGATCCTAGATCCACTATGCTATATTAGCTAAAGCTATCCTAATGCATGGTGAAATAGGTTATAAATTTTGTTGATTACTCCCTTTTGAGGACCACACTCAAGGAATACCAGCTGAACACGAATCAACTGAGACACCAATTGGGAAAATACGAATCACAATGGATAGCATATCACGGACTCGAGCACTTGGTGTCTCGTTGTTATTTTCATAGGATACTAGAGTTCAGTTGATTCTCTATAGTAACATGTTGAATCAACTTCAGAATTGGATTTTGAGAGAGCCAATCCGATAGATCATGAGAACTTAGTTACATTTTCAACATAGACCACTGATTACTACTCAAAAAGTGCTATTTTATAGCTTGTAAATAACTCTTTTAAACACTTTTGAGTAGTAGTTATTACCTTTTAACTCAATTGGCATGTTAAGGACCCTTGCAATTGTTTCTAATCAAATTATGTTAAGTTTTGGTGTTTTTGATAACTTTTTTATCACCAAAGAAATCCAAGATTGAGGAGAGTTTTATATAATCCTTGGAAAAGCAAATGGAAGCTCATTTACATGAAGAATCCAAGCTTTGGAGCTTTATAGTCCTTTGCCAAAAACAAATCATGAATGCAAGGAGGAGAAACAAAGAGAGAAATCTAACATGAAGAAATTCAAGAGGATAGCAACTATTGGACACATTTCGAGCATTTCCTGGAGTCCATTTTCATCATATTATATGTTGTTTCGAAGCTTAGGAAGTCAGGAGTCCAATGCTTTAAATGGTGCACAAATCAGAGCTGAAATGAATAAGTTATGGCCATTGGAAGCCAATTGCACCAAGCTAAAAGGCAATTTCGCAAGCTGCGAAATCACAAAGTGCTAGTTGCGAAATCAGCCTTTTCGTGCGAAATGGAGACTTTTAGCTTGCGAAATTTCACAGCCCATGTTGCATGCTGCAAAATCCACCTGAGTGCTTCCAGATATTTGCGACCGACTCTTTTAGATTTTTTTCTTCAGATATTTGTTGTTTAAATCCCCATTTTCTCCCTGTAATCCACCAATCATAGGATTCCTTAGCTAGTAAGTAAGAACAAAGGGTGAATAACCTCTTATATATAGTTTGTAATTTTCTTTACACAGATATCTTGGGAGCTTGTTCTCAGAGACTAACTTTTTGTATAGTTTTGAAGGAAGTAATACACAGAGCTTTGCTCTGACTTACCTACTCATTTTGATTGTATTTTTCTTACTAGCCAAACAAGCTCTAAGGATGTTTCCTCAGAGAATGAGTGGCTAGGCTTTTTGTCTCTTGGAGTTAAGGAAGTTGGGTAAGGTGCCGAATGCAAAAATTGGAAGTTTTGTTATTTTAGCTTTTAATGAAGAGAAAGTGTGACCCGTTAATGGTTTCTATGTTTTTAGTTAACTTAAAAACCCTTAAAATCACCTGGGCCAACACTTGGTAAGGCAAGTGATCTCCGTCCATTGAGATGCACTATTTTATCTCTTGCGAGCCTTTGGGAGGTGGTTCAAAGGTAAGATTTTCTAGAATAGCCAACACTTGGTAAGCTTTTGGACTCTAAGGAGACATCCATTAGTTATCTCTTGCGAGCTTTTGAAGGGAAATCCAAGGTTAAGGATTACCTTGAATGGCAAATTCTAGGTGAGAGGTACGAGCCATTGTAAGATGAATCAGTGAGAGGGATTTAGTGTTTGAACCCATTAAGGGGAAGCATCTGTACCACACCAGTTCGGGAAATAACTATATGTTAAATCCCCAATGCGAGGAAAAGATTTAAGTGACCGGAACTCCCTTTTTGTAATAGGAACCTGAGTCGAGTGATCCAAAAACTCCAAGAAACACTTTTCTTTATAAGTAATTTTAGTTACTATTTTTGGTTAGCTTAAAACCAATCTTTTTTAAATCAAAGTTCATGTTTTCTTTTAAAGCTAACCTTGAAATGAAAAAGGACCAATTCAACTTTGAATTAATATCAGTTGTAAATTGAAAACCCTTCCCAGTGAACGATCCTAGAGCCACTATGCTATGCTAGTTGAGGCTATCCTAGTACATGGTGATATAGGTTATAAATTTTGTTGGTTACTCCCGTCTGAGAACCGATATCAAGGTACACTAGTTGATTGAGCACCAATCAATAGGACATACACTAGCTGGGCACGAAATCAAATGGCGTCGTTGCCGGGGAAGGTGCCAACTTCACAATGATATTATCTTTTCAGAGTAATTGTGATATTCATCACAAGTTTGGTGATTTTTCTTTCATTTTACTAACTCTTTTAATTGTTTCTTCTACTTGTTTACATTTTAACATATCTTTTAATTTAGTTTTAGTTAATCTTAGTCTTTTTGTAGTCTTGTTTTCTTTTGTTTTCTTTTGTTTCTTTGTTTTTGTTACATTTAATACTAGTTGTGTATGCCAAATTGGATATGAGACAGTGGAGGAAGGCTTGTGAAACTTGAAACACCTCATAAAAAGGAGTTGGAATTGAGCTTGAACATCATGGAAGCTACACCTAAAGATCAGCATAGTCACCATGGTCATCAGGACAATCCCAATGCATTCAGATCAATGAGGGACCGCATGCATCCACCTCATATGAGTGCACCATCATGTATAGTGCTCCCTACAGAGTAACTAGTAATTAGACCACATATTGTTCCACTTCTACCTACTTTCCATAGGATGGAAAGTGAGAATCCCTATGCACATATCAAGGAATTTGAAGATGTTGTAATACATTCCAAGAAAGAGGAGCTTCAATCGACTTGATGAGACTAAAGCTATTTCCTTTTACTTTGAAGGATAAGGCTAAGATTTGGCTTAATTCTTTAAGGCCAAGGAGTATTTGAACTTGGACTGATTTGCAAGCTGAATTCCTCAAGAAAATTTTCCTTACTCATAGAACAAATGGCTTGAAAAGGCAAATTTCAAAGTTCTCAGCTAAAGAGAATGAGAAATTCTATGAGTGTTGGGAAAGATACATGGAAGCCATCTTGCTTGTCCTCATCATGGTTTTGATACATGGCTATTGGTGAGTTACTTTTATGACGGAATGTCTTCCTCAATGAAGCAACTCCTTGAGACTATGTGTGGAGGAGATTTCATGAGTAAGAATTCGGAGGAAGCCATGGACTTCTTGAGTTATGTGGCTGAAGCTTCAAGGGGATGGGATGAATCGAACAAATGAGAAGTGGGGAAGACGAAGTCTCAACCTAATGCCTTTAATGCTAAGGCTGGGATGTATACCTTGAATGAATATATTGATATGAAAGCAAAGGTTGCAGCTATGACAAGAAGATTGGAGGAGCTAGAATTGAAAAAGATACATGAAGTAGAAGCTGTTGCTGAGACACCAGTGCAAGTCAAGCCATGTCCTATTTGTCAATCTTATGAGCACTTGGTGGAGGAGTGCCCTACAATTCCAGCTGCTAGGGAAATGTTTGGAGATCAAGCAAATGTCATTGGACAATTCAAGCCCAACAACAATGCTTCGTACGAAAATACTTACAACCCAAATTGGAGGAACCATCCAAATTTATCCTAGAAGACAAGAGCACCTCAGTATACACAGCCAGTGATTACTACTCAAAAAGTGTTATTTTATAGCTTGTAATTAACTCTTTAAACACTTTTGAGTAGTAGTTATTACCTTTTAACCCAATTAACATATTAAGGACCTTTGCAATCATTTCTAATCAAATTGTGTAAGTTTTGGTGTTTTTGTTAGTAATTTGATCACCAAAGCAATCCAAGATTGAGGAGAGTTCTTTGGAATCCATGGAAAAGCAATAGAAAGCTCAGAAACATGAAGAACCGAAGCTTTGAAGTCCTTTGCCATAAGCAAATCCGGAATGCAAGGAGGGGAAGCAAAGAGAAATCTGCCATGAAGCATTCTAGATGACAGTCATATCAGCCACTTTTGGAGCACTTCTTGGAGTTTAATTTATGCATGCTATATGTCATTTCGAAGCTCAGGAATTCAACAATCCAATGCTTTAAACGGTGCACAATTCGGAGTTGAAATGAAGGAGTTACAGCCATTGCAAGCAAATCACTCCAAGCTAAAGGAAATTTTTGCACGGCTGCGAAATCAGCCTTGGGCTGCGAAAATGTTGTCCTTTTGCTGCGAAAATTTCGCAACCATTTTGCACAGTGCAACAGAATTTCTCCTGAAGCTTCCCGATATTTGCGACCGACATTTTGAGATTTTTTGCTTTAGATATTTGATGTCTAAATCCCCAAACTCTCCTTGTAACCCACCTATCATAGGATTCCTTAGTCTTTAAGTAAGAACAAAGGGTGAATATCCTCTTATAAATAGTTTGTAATTTTCTTTAAAAAATCTCTCGGGAGCTTGTTCTTGGAGACAACCTTTTGTATAAGGAAGAAATATATTTTACAGAGCCCATGCTTTGTTTTTTCCTTCATATTTTTGTTTTCTCGTTAGTTTTCTTTCTAGCCAATCAAACTTTGAGGATTTTTCCTCAGAGGATGAGAGGCTAGGCTCTTCGTCTCTTGGAGTGAAGAAATCCAGGTAAGTTTCCTCATGCATAAATTGGAAGTTTTGTTGTTTCAATGTTTAATGAAGAGAAAGTGTAACCCGTTAATGGTTTTTATCTTTTTAGTTAACTTAAAACGCCTTTAAATCACCTGGGCCAACACTTGATAAGGCAAGTGGTCTCCATCCATTGAGATACACTAGTTTATCTCTTGCGAGCCTTTGGGAGGTGGTTTGAAGGTAGGATTTTCTAGAATAGCCAACACTCGATAAGCTTTTGGACTCTAAGGAGACATCCATTAGTTATCTCTTGCGAGCTTTTGACGGATAATCCAAGGTTAAGGATCACCTTGAATGGCAAATGCTAGGTGAGAGGCATGAGCCATTGCAAGATGCATCAGTGAGAGGGAATTAGTGTTTGAATCCATTAAAGGGAAGCATCTGTACCACACCGGTTAGAGAATTAACTATATGTTAATTCTCTAATGCGAGGAAAAGAAACAAGTGACCGAAACTCTCCTTTTTGTATGAGGAACCTGAGCCTAGTGATCTAAACTCCAAGAAACACTTTTCTTTGTAATTAAAATCAGTTACTATTTTTGGTTAGCTTAAAACCAAGCCTTTTTCAACCAAAGTTTATGTTTTCTTTTAAAGCTAACCTTGAAATGAAAAGGCACCAATTCATCTTTGAATTAATATCAATTGTGAAGTGAAAACCCATCCCAGTGAACGACCCTAAAGCCACTATGCTATGCTAGCTAAGGCTATCCTAGTACATGGTGTAATAGGTTATAAATTTTGTTGATTACTCCCTTCTGAGGACCACAATCAAGGGACACCAGCTAGACATGAATCAAATGGTACCATTGTCAGGGACCATTGAGAGGACATGAATCAGCTGAGACACCAATTGGGAACGAATCAAATGGCGTCGTTGCCGGGGATGGTGCCATTTTACAGTGATATCACCTTTCCAGAGTACTTGTGATCTTCATCACAAGTTTGGTGACTTTTCTTTTCTTTTTACTAACTCTTTTTATTTTTTTATTTTTCTTTGTTCATATTTTAGTATATCTTTTAGTTAGGTTTTAGTTTACCTTAATTTTTTTTCTTAGAATTATTTTTCTTTTGTTTTCTTTTGTTTTCTCTGTTTTTAATTCACAAATTGCTAAATGTGCATGTCATATTGAATACAAGATAGCAGAGAAAGCCATGAATTCCATGAGTTAGGTGGCTGAAGTTTCAAGAGGATGGGATGAACCAAATGCTAGAGATATGGGAAGAATGACGTCTCAACCTAATGCTAAGGGTGAGATGTATATTTTGAATGATGGCCATAGACATGAAGGCAAAGATTGCAGCTATGGCAAGGAGATTGGAAGAGCTAGAAATGATGAAGATGCAAGAAGTGCAAGCCATCTCTCAGACACCATTGCAAGCTATGCCTTGTGCCATTTGTCTATCTTATGAGCACTTGGTGGAAGAGTGTCCTACCATTCCAACCGTGAGGGAAATGTTTGGTGATTGTAACACCTATAATTCCAATTGGAGGGACCATCCAAATTTTACTTGGAAACCACAGCCGCCTTAGTACAAGCAACATCTTCAAGCACTTCTGCAAGCCTCAAACCTTGAACAAGCTATGGTGAATCTTAGCAAGGTCGTGGGAGACTTTGTTGGAGCTCAAAAATCCATCAATGCTCAGCTCAGTCAAAGAATTGACAGTGTAGAGAGTTCATTGAACAAAAAGATGGATGGAGTGCAAAATGATCTATCTTAGAAGATAGATAATCTCCAATATTCAATCTCAAGGTTTGCCAACCTTAACACAGTGCAAGAGAAAGAAAATTCTCCTTCTCAACCTTATCAAAATTCCAAGGGTATCCATCAAGTGGAGGCTCAAAAGGGAGAATCTTCAATGGTGAAAGAAGTTAAAACGGTTATCACTTTGAGGAGTGGTAAGGAGGTTTATCTGCCCACATGCAAGCTAGAGCATAAGGAAGAGAGTGAAATAGAGAAAGAAAAGAGGGAGGAAATCAAAGGAAAAAAAAAAGGGGAAAAGCATAGAGAAAGATGACTATGATCTTAATGTAGATGAAGAATGACATAGGATAGTCATCAAGGAAGAAATGATGAAGAAACACATGCCTCCACTTTTCCCCCAAGCTTTGTATGGCAAAATCATACTGAGCAAGTCTCAAGTGAGGGATGCAAACTTCATATGGGATCCGGGCAAGCTAAATCAGGATCAAATTTTTTGATGGACTTAGTCTTTTTAAAGACTAACTAGTCCATATCTTTTTGTTTTGTTTTTTACTTGTTTTAATTTTGATTTCAATGTTTTAAATTTTGATTTCAATGCTTTAATTTTGATTTCAATGCTTTAATTCTAATTTGTTTTGATGTAATATAGGTTTTTGGATGATCAAAATCAAGAGGAATGTCAAAAAAGTTGAAAGAAGGAAGTTGGGAATCAAGAGGAGCTCAAAAAGCAAGGAGAGAGCATGACCTGCGAAATTTCGCAGCAAAAGTGAGCCGCTGCGAAAATTGCCCCCCTCACTGCGAAATGGTTTCGCAGCCTCCAAGCGCCCTCTGTGAAAATTTTCGCAGCTGCGAAGAGGTCCCTTGGCACACGAGTGCCATTTCGCAAGCTCGTACACCCGTTTCGCAGCTGCGAAGCCTCCACGCCTTGAACTCCTCCATTTTGCAGCCGAACTGCCATTTTGAAGGGTGTTTCGCAACTGCGAAACCACCCTTTGGCATACGAGTGCCATTTCGCAGCCTTGTACACTCATTTCGCAGCTGCGAAATGGTTGCGAAATCTCCATGCCTTAAAATCCTTCAGCACGCACACCATGAATGGAAATGTTGCAGCCGCACCCCCATTGGACACATTTAGATCACTTCCAGAAGTTAATTTCATGCATACCTATGTCATTTTAAATCTTGGGAAGTCAGGAGTCCATAGCTTCAAACGGTGCTCGATTTGGAGTTGAAACGAAGAAGTTATGGCCGTTTGAAGATGATTGTGCACACCATGAACGGAAATGTTGCATTTTGCTAATGTTGGACACATTTTTGAAGCACTTCCTGGAGTTCAAATTATGTATAATATATCTCGTTTCAAAGCTCGGGAAGTCAGGAGTCCATAGCTTTAAACGGTGCTCGATTTGGAGTTGAAACAAAAAAGTTATGGTTGTTTGAAGACGAGTGCACAAACCATGAACAGAAATGTTGCAGCCGCACCCCATTTCGCTACTCTTGGACACGTTTTTGGAGCACTTACTTGAGCTCAAATTATGCATACCATATGTCTTTTTGAATCCTAGGAAGTCAGGAGTCTATTTCTTCAAACGGTGTGCGATTTAGATTTGAAACAAAGAAGTTATGGCCATTTGAAGACAAACTGCGCAAAGCCAAAGCGGGAATTTTTTTTATTTCGCAGCCGCGCCCCCATTTCGAAGGGTGTTTCGCAGCTGCGAAACCACCCCTTGGCACACCAGTGCCACTTCACAGTGTCGTACGCCCATTTCGCAGCTGCAAAATGGGCTGCGAAAATCCCCTCCTCTACAAAATCCTCCCCCCGTTGCGGAAACGATCTCCAAGCTTCAAAAATGGGATGCGATTTTTTTTTTTTTATGTTTCTTTTTTCCTTTTGGCTACCAAATGGCTACGAAATGATTTCCAAGCTTCAAAATGGCTGTGAAAATGTTTCTATTTTCTCCATGAGCTGCAAAACTCCACTTTGGCTGCGAAATGATTTCGCAGCCCCATAGCTACCCCTTGTGAAATCCTCCATTTGCTGTGAAATTCAAAATGGTTGTGAAATGATTTCCAAACTTCGAAATGGGCTGCAAAAATGTTTTTCTTTTTTCCTTTTGGCTTCGAAATGGCCTCCAAGCTATGAAATGATTTGCGAAAACACCTTACAAAGCCAAAGAAAAGTTGCAAAAATGCCAACAGAGCCTCACAACCATGCATCTAAGGAGAGAGCCCCATACACCCTGAGATCACACACATGAAGCCTCTCACCCCATTTTTGACCTCCTAAAACCATCAAATCCCATAGCTCCATCTGAGAGCTCCAGCTGAGGAGACTATGAACCTAAGGAGACTACTAGAACAGAGGTCAAAGTCCTGATCCAACCCACTCAAGAGGCCACCACAGATGCATCAGCTCCACAGGACCTTACCATTGCTTGATCATCTCTTTACTTTTGTCTTTACATATTATGTAGATAATTTCATGTTTTGATGTTTTATATTATGGGATTGGATGTATTACTGATGATACATCATATATAGACATCATTTTTGTTTAAACTTGGCATTTTTCTATTTCCTCTACTCACTAACTCTTTTATTTTTTTGAAACATGTGGTTTCTCCTATACAACTCAGACTCCATGCCACTCAGGAGGTACCACTTCCTCCCTATTTTTCAATCGCTTTTGTCACATTGAGGACAATGTTCAGCTTAGTTGGGGGGAGAGTTGAGGAAGTAAGTTTTGTTATTAATGCTAAGTTATTTTGGTAATTTAGTTGTTTTTTTGCTTAATTTAAAATTTTTTTTTAAAGTTTTTTATTCTACTCTCCATGGTTATTAAGGAAAATTTCTCAAAAATGAAATGAGAGAAATTGAATTTTTGTCTTTTTACTTGACTTAGAGTTTGTATTATTTTGATCAGCATGATGTTGTAAATTATAGTATTGTTTATTTTTATTTTTCTCTCCTTAATTGCTAAGGGACTAGCAATATGTCGGTTGGGGGGAGTGATTACTACTCAAAAAGTGCTATTTTGACATCTTAACAAGCTTCTTAACAAGCTTCAAATCTTGAGCAAGCAATAGTGAATCTAAGCAAGGTTGTGGGAGATTTTTTTGGAGATCAGAAATCCATCAATGCTCAACTCAGTCAAAGAATTGACAGTGTAGAGAATACATTGAATAAAAGGATGGATGGAATGCAAAATGACTTATCTCAGAAGATAGATAATCTCCAATACTTAATCTCAAGGCTCACTAACCTTAACACGGTGCAAGAGAAGGGGAGATTTCCTTCTCAACCTCATCAAAACCCCAAGGGTATCTATGAAGTGAAAACTCATGAGGGAGAATCTTGATAGGTGAGAGATGTAAAAGCCTTGATCACTTTAAGGAGTGATAAAAAGGTTGAGCTGCCAACACCCAAGCCACATGTTGAGAAAGAAGAAGAAGAAGAGACAGAGAAGAGAGAGAAAATCAAAGGAAAGAAGAAAGATAGCAGTGAAGGGAAAGAGGACCATGATTCAACAGTGAAAGCAACTTCGGAGAAAGTACTTATCAAGGGAGATGTGATGAAGAAACACACACCTCCACCTTTTCCTCAAGCTTTGTGATTCGTGCCCAATTGGTGTCTCAGCTTATTCGTGTCCAACTGGTGCTCCTTGATTGAGGGAGTAATCAACAAAATTTATAACCTATTACACCATGAACTAGGGTAGCAAAGACAAAGCTACTATAGCATAGTGGCTCTAGGATTGTTCACTGGGATGGGTTTTCACTTCACAAATGATATTAATTCAAAGTTGAAATGGTGCCTTTTCATTTCAAGGTTAGCTTTAAAAGAAAACATAAAGATGTTTGAATGAAAAAGGTTTGGTTTTAAACTAACCAAAAATAGTAACTGATTTTACTTACAAAGAAAAATGTTTCTTGGAGTTTCAGATCACTAGGCTTAGATTCCTCATACAAAAAGGGAGTTTCGGTCACTTGTTTCTTTTCCTCGCATTAGAGAATTAACATATAGTTCCTTCTCCAACCGATGTTGTACAGATGCTTCCCTTTAATGGGTTCAAACACTAAATCCCTCTCACTGATGCATCTTGCAATGGCTCGTGCCTCTCACCTAGCACTTGCCATTCAAGGTGATCTTTAACCTTGGATTACCCGTCAAAAGCTCACAAGAGATAACTAATGGATGTCTCCTTGGAGTCCAAAAGCTTACCAAGTGTTGGCTATTCTAGAAAATCCTACCTTCAAACCACCTCCCAAAAGCTCGCAAGAGATGAACTAGTGAATCTCCATGGACGGAGATCACTTGCCTTACCAAGTGTTGGCTCAGGTGAATTAAAGGCGTTTTAAGTTAACTAAAAAGATAAAAACCATTAACGGGTCATACTTTCTCTTCATTAAAAACTAAAACAACAAAACTTCCAAATTATGCATGTGGAAACTTACCCGGATTTCCTCACTCCAAGAGACAAAAAGCCTAGCCTCTCATCCTCTGAGGAAAAATCCTCAGAGTTTGATTAGCAAGAAAATGAAAATGAAAGAGAAGGAAAAAATAGAGCAAGGCTCTGTATATTCTATATATTTATATATCTATATCCCGTTGGATTACATGATTTTCTATATCTATTACAGTGGATGCAAGGGAATATATATAGAGACGTTTTTCCAACCTTCCTAACTAAGAAATCTTATGGTTGGTGGATTACAAGGAGAAGAATGGAAATTTATACAAAAATATCTTAAGAAAAATATCTCAAAGTGTCGGTCGCAAATATCGGGAAGCACTAAGGACCATTTCACAGGTGAAAACGAGGTCTGCGAGATTTCGCAGATGCACAAAAAGGGCTGCGAAATCACTTCGCAGCAAAAGGCTGATTTCGCAGCGTTGCGAAGTGGTCTTTCAGCTTGTGGTGTTCGGCTTCCAACGTGACGGGAAACTTCAGGGGGAAATCCACAGTACTGTACAAAAAGGCTGCGAAATCATTTCGCAACAAAAGGGTGATTTCGCAGCGCTGTGCAAAATTCTTCCTTCAGCCTAGAGTGATCAGCTTGCAATGGCTGTAACTCCTTCATTTCAACTCCGAATTGTGTACCATTTGAAGCATTGGATTTTTGGCTTCCTGAGCTTCGAAACGAAATATAGCATGTATAAATTGGACTCTAGGAAGTGCTCCAAAAGTGTCTGACATGACTGTCATAAAAAATTGCTTCATGGCAGATTTCTCTTTGCTTCCCCTCCTTGCATTCCGGATTTGCTTATGGCAAAGGACTTCAAAGCTTCGGTTCTTCATGTTTTTGAGCTTTCAAAAGCTTTGCCATGAACTATATACAGCTCTCCCTCATTATTGGATTGCTTTGGTGTAGCTAAAAGCTATCAAAAACACCAAAACTTAACACAAATTGATTAGAATTGATTGCAAGGGTCCTTAACATGTTAATTGAGTTAAAAGGTAATAACTACTACTCAAAAGTGTTTAAAAGAGTTAATTACAAGCTATGAAATAGCACTTTTTGAGTAGTAATCACTCCCCCCAACCGACATATTGCTAGTCCCTTAGCAATGAAGGAGAGAAAAATAAAAATAAACATTACTATAATTTACAACATCATGCTAATCAAAAAACAATTCTCAAGTGGCATGATGATCTAACTCTCACATGAAACATTAAAGAAATACAAACCCAAATTTCAACAAGAGTTATAACAAACTATGCTAAACACTGTCAATCAAGGGAATGCATTATGCAAACTGAAGTTTTAAAATCATTTCCACTTTCAAAGAACCAAACTTTATTCTTCCTCAAAAATCTATGTGTATTGGTTCCTTAGCTTCCGAGAATAATATGCTAAACTAATCTCCCCCCCTAACCTATCTCTTTTCAACACTTAGCAAACTGACCAAAATCAATAAAAAAAAAAAATAACACACTTTCTCTTTTTTTTTAGAGAGGCTTTATGGGGTACTCTTTCTGAATTGTCCATGTAATGGGGGTCCATCGATGACTCCCAACCAATTAAGGTTTAGGGCACCAAGCTTTAAGGATCTTTCAACCACTAACTCCTCGGATTTTTCCCCGGACTTTTGAGAATGAATTTCTAATACCCAAGCATCTACCACATGCTAACTCCATCTATCCACCCTTGTAACGAGCATTGAGGTTGGTGACTCCCAACCAATTAAGGCTTAGGGCACCAGGCTTCAAAGATTTTCACCATATACCCCTCAGACCTTGCTCGGGTTTTAAGGCAAGCAAACAACTTTCTTTATTTCAAAGGCTCATTGGCCTTTCGCAGGGTGTTTCAATTTTTATCAAATGAGGTCAAATATACCAAGTCCCAAAATTATCCTAAGTCAAGAGGGAAATAGTTTTTCATCTTATAATCGGAATCTAATGTGCACAGTGTGTGAATAGCTTAAAGTGGAAGAACTCAATTCAATTTCAATAGAAGCTTCAACAATTGAACCACTTTAGTGAGCATAATCCATACTCTAAGTCAAGTGAAAAACAACAGTTCAATTTCTCCTGTTTTAATTTGAAAATTTTTCCTCAAAATTCATGGAGAATAGAGTAAAAAAAGTAAAAAGCAAAAACTACAACTAATTTACCAAAATAATTGCATTACTAAAAAGGCTTAGCATACTTCCTTTAATTTAGCATAACTTCCTTCCTCATTCCCCCCAACCGAACTGAGCATTGTCCTCAATGTGATATGAGTGATTGAAATTAAAGGGAGGAAGTGGTACCTCCTGAGTGATATCAAATTCACATACTGATTGGAGAAACCACATGTTTCAAAAAGAATAGAATATGTGAGAAAAGGAAATAAGGATAACTTAATGCTAACTGTTAACAAGAAATATTAAACTTGTATTACTTTGAATCCATTTAAGTACAATGCAAAAGAAAAGTAATACAAGCAATCCCAAATATAGTACCAAAATAATGGGATTTCTTTCCAACTAAAAACGAAATACATAAAACAAAAAGCAATATATATATATATATATATATATATATATATATATATATATATTCTGATGAGTGGGTGGTGCTGGGGCTAGGCAGATGGGTCTGCCCCTTCAGTTGGTGCTTCAGCTGGGGCTTGAGGCTCTGAGGGATGAGAGTGTGGCACTGCTGTGGTAGATGTGGAGGGTTCAACAGCTGGTGGCAGGTCGAAATGAAGCTGGAGCTGCCTTAAGATGGCAGTGTGTTGAGCATGAGTGGCCAACATCTGCTCTTGGCATGCTCTAATGGCTGCCATCTCTTGAGCAAGACTGCTCTGAGATGCTGTGAGGGTCTCCAATGCACGGCATAACTCTCGATATTCAGAAATGGGTATGGCCATCCTCGGCTCAACTGAAGTGGATGGCTGAGATGAAGCTGGAGCAGCTGGTGGAGCTCTGCAAATGGCAGGAGCAGCAACTGTTATACCCTCAGGTATGTGTCGTGGGGATGCTCTCCTTGCAGCTGGCTGTGGGCGCTCAGGCTGGTCAACTCGATAAGCTATCATGTTGTTCCATTTGTCGAGACTAAAAAGCTCACGGCAAATGCGCTTTCGCTCCAACTGAGGCTCAGAAGGATATCCCAAGTGCTCCAGAATTTGGCATAGCAGCCTTGGAAAGAGGACGGGAATGCAATCAGCTCTCTGAAGCTTCTTTTTGTGTACCTTCTCTTCGAAATAGAGAAGGGCTGCCATAATCAGATGATGAGGCCCAAAGAAAAATCCTTTAGACATCTTGTACAGGGCTTCTAAGAGGACTCCTCTTCTTTGAGTCCAATGCTGCAATGGGTAGAGGTTATGACGCAAAAATGCATCAATCAAAAACATGATTGGAGGAAGCTCCCCCCTCAACAGATGTGATCGATTGGCAGCCCCTCTGGATAGGGTGCGCACCATCTCCAGCTCAGTAGGATTGGTCCAAGCTCTAAAATTATCGAATTAGGTTGGCTCGTAGGGAATTTGCAAGGCTTCAGCTATATGGCGTGCTCCCATTATGCCATGCCTCCCATCAATAGTGAAATGAATTAAAGTTGGATCCCTGACCTGGTTGGTTGTCATGGATTGATAGAAATCCATGGCTACCCTTGGGTAGAAAAAGTCTCTCGGAGTCAGTAGGGGCTCCATGTGGTATCTCCTCAGCAGGTTGAATGTCTGTGCAAGCTCCGGCTGCAATCGGAATGTGGCTATGTCAAAGCATAGCTCTGAGTGGAATGGCCGAGCTCTACAATCCAAATTTCCCTCAATTGGGGGCTGAGTTAGCATTGGCCTCCTGATTACTTCTTCCGGAGCTATTTCAGTCGAAATTTGGGGCTCTGGAAGTGGCACTTGAGGCTCCTGAGATCTTGCTTGCTGCGCCGGAGATGGCACTGGCGACGGAACTGGCGAGGAAACCGGAGATTGCTTAGTCAGGTCAATGGGTTTTGAGCTTTCAACCCTTGGCCTCTTTTGCAGTGGCCGACCTCCTGACCTGGTTAGGTAACATCTCGCCGGCGGCTTTGGCGGCGCGGGCTTCACCGGAGGAGGAACTGGTTTTGGTTGCGAAGGCTCAGAAGCGGGATCTGGAACTGGCTCCTTTCGCAGGCTTCTCTTGCGGTTTGAAGGGGAGGAAGACTTGGCCCCTCTGGTTCGCGCCATTTCGGGTTGCCGAAAGTTGGTCGGAACTGATGGTCGGAGAAGATGACCGGAGGCTTGCGCGGTGAGGCTTGAGGAAGGAGATGGACGGTCTGCGAGAATGGCGTGCTCTGATTTTGAAACCCTTTTCGCAGCTCAAATGACCGGTATAAATAGGAATAACGGAAGACTAAGGGTCAGTTTGAGTTTCGCAGCAAAATGGCATTTTCGCAGCCACTTCGCAATGCGTTTCGCAGCTGCGAAATTAATGTCACTGTGCTGCGAAGTGGCACACGTGTGCCAAAATCGCTTTCGCAATTGCGAAATACCCTGCGGAATAGGACTTTTGTTGCGAAATCTGGGCTTTATCGCTTCGCAAGCGTTTCGCAGCTGCGAAATGGGGGCTCCTGTGCTGCGAAGTGGCACTCGTGTGCCAAACTCGCCTTCGCAGCTGCGAAAAATCTCGCAGAGAATCTCAAAGTGTTGCGGAATGATTTGGCAACAAAAAGCTCATTTCGCATAAGTTTTCTTTAGGCTGCGAAATCTCGTAGAGCTCTGTTTTTGCTCTGTTTTCACTCTGTTTTTGCTCCGATTTTGATCCGATTTTTTTTCTTTCAATTTCCTTGAAATTTCTTCCACCTGAGATCATTCAAAAAGATTAAAACACACCTAAAAACATGATTTAAGATCAAAAACTAAGATCAAATGTATGGGAAAAAAAAACTTGAAAATTTACAAAAATTTTGGACTGTGGTAAACCACGTCCAACAAACCCTTCTTTGCTTAGGCTTTTTGAGGCTCAAGGAGGTTGATTTCCTCCTTTTCTGGTTTGAATAGCTCCATGAATGGCTTGAGACGATATCCATTGACTTTGAAGGTGTCCTTGCCATTTGAATTCAATAATTCCACCACTCCATTGGAATATACTCGGTGAATAATGAACGGGCCTATCCACCTTGACTTGAGCTTCGCAGGAAAGATATGGAGTCTTGTGTCATACAGTAAAACTCTTTGCCCTTCCTGAAATTCCTTGTTGGAGATGAGTTGATCATGCCACTTCTTCATCCTCTGTTTTGCAACTTTGGAATTGATATAAGCATTATTTCTTAATTCCTCCATCTCATTAAGGTCTAGATATCTCTTTTCTCCGGCTCTGATCAAGTCCATGTTCAACTTCTTTATTGCCCACCAAGCTTTGTATTCAACTTCCACAGGGAGATGACATGCTTTGCCATAGACAAGACGATAGGGAGACATGCTAAGAATAGTCTTATAAGCTGTTCTATATGCCCACAATGAATCATGAAGCCTAATAGACCAATCCTTTCTACTGGAATTCACCACTTTCATCAATATGTTCTTTATTTCCCTGTTAGCTAGCTCAACTTGCCCGGAAGTCTGAGGATGATAAGCTGTAGCCACCTTATGCTTCACTCCATACTTAGATAACAGAGCTTCAAAAGGTTTGTTGCAAAAATGAGCACCTCCATCACTGATTATGGCTTTGGGCACCCCAAATCTTGAGAAAATGTTCTCTTTAAGAAACTTGAGAACCACCCTGTGATCATTTTGTTTACAGGGGATTGCCTCAACCCACTTAGAAACATAATCCACCCCCACCAAGATGCAAGAATTACCAAAAGACATTGGGAAAGGTCCCATGAAGTCAATGCCCCATACATCAAATAGCTCAACTATTAGAATGGGGTTCATAGGCATTTGATTTCTTTTTGTTAGCTTTCCAAGCCTTTGGTATCTGTCACAACTTCTACACATGATGTGGGCATCTTTGAAAAGAGATGGCCAAGTAAACCCTGATTGCAACACCTTCATAGCTATTTTCTGAAAGGCAAAGTGGCCTCCACATGCATTCTCATGACAATGAGATAGAATCCCTTGCTGCTCATCTTCAGGAACACACTTCCTTATGATCTGATCTGCACAATACTTAAAAAGAAAGGGCTCTTCCCAATAATAAGCATGAATTTTGGCAAAGAAGTGCTTCCGGTCCTGTGCATTCCACTCACTTGGAATTTCACCAGTTACTAAATAATTAGCAATATGAGCATACCAAGGAGTTTTCACTAGGAACATGAGTGATTCTTCAGGAAAATCATCATTAATAGGCAAGGGATGGGAATTATGTGCTATAACTAACCTTGAAAGGTGGTCAGCTACCACATTCTGCACTCCTTTCTTATCTTTGATTTGAAGATCGAATTCTTGTAACAAAAGAATCCATCTAATCAACCTTGCTTTTGCATCTTGCTTTGTCAATAAATACTTCAAGGCTGAATGGTCAATGAAGACAATGATGAAAGACCCCACTAAATAAGCATGAAATTTGTCCAAAGCAAATACCACAGCTAACAATTCTTTCTCTGTAGTTGTGTAGTTCCTTTGAGCTTCATTCAGTGTTTTGTTTGCATAATAAATCACATAGGGCTTCCCATCTTCCCTTTGGCCAAGCACAGCTCCTATAGCAAAGTCACTGGCATCACACATCAGTTCAAAAGGTAATTGCCAGTTAGGGGCTCTCACTATTGGAGTTGTTGTTAAAAACTTTTTCAGCTGATCAAAGCTATTTTGACACCTTTCATCCCATATAAATTTAGCATCCTTAGCTAACAGCTCACAAAGAGGTTTTGAAAGACTTGAAAAACCTTTTATAAACCTCCTATAGAAACCTGCATGGCCAAGGAACTGCCTTACTCCTTTTACAGTTGTTGGGAATGGCAATTTGACAATAAGCTCCACCTTTGCTTTATCAACTTCAATGCCTTTTTCAGAGATGATATGGCCAAGGACAATTCCTTGACGTACCATAAAATGGCATTTCTTCCAGTTGAGCACCAGGTCTTGTTCAATGCATCTGTGAAGAACTGCTTCCAAATTAACTAAGCATTCCTCAAATGTACCTCCATATACGGTGATGTCATCCATGAAAACCTCTATAATTCGCTCCACCATATCACTGAAAATACTCAACATACATCTTTGAAATGTAGCAGGTGCATTGCATAAACCAAAAGGCATTCTCCTGTAAGCATATGTTCCAAATGGACATGTAAAAGTGGTCTTTTCTTGATTTGCCAAATCAATTTCAATCTGAAAATACCCTGAATACCCATCCAAGAAGCAATAGAACGGATGTCCAGAGACTCTTTCCAGCACTTGGTCAATAAATGGCAATGGAAAATGATCTTTCCTGGTTACAGCATTCAGCTTTCTATAATCAATACACACCCTCCAGCCTGAAGTGAGACGTGTAGTAATTTCTTCTCCTTTTTCATTCTGAACCATTGTGATCCCTGACTTCTTTGCTACCAATTGAGTAGGACTCACCCAAGGGCTATCAGATATAGAGTAAATGATTCCTGCTTGAAGTAGCTTCAGCACCTCAGCTCGCACCACCTCTTGTAGATGAGGATTCAATCTTCTTTGAAGTTGACGAATTGGCTTTGCCTCCTCCTCCATATATATATGATGAGTACAAACTAAAGGACTAATGTCTTTCAAGTCGGATATTTGCCATCCTATTGCCTTCTTACACCTCTTGAGAACTTCCATTAAACAATTCTCTTAATGACTAGTCAGAGATGAAGATATCACAATAGGACATTGATTATTTTCTTCAAGATATGTATATTTCAGCTCCACAGGTAGAGGCTTCAAATTGAGTTTTGGAATTTCTTTTTCAGCAGCTGCCTCTTCTTCTTTATTGAACAAAGGTAGAATCTCTTCTATCTTTCTCCAACTTTGTAGAGTAGCAAGCACAGTAGGAGATTCAGACAAACCTTCCCCAAAATTCACAAGACTTTCATTCAACTTGTCTTGCATATTTTGATTACAGTGCTCCTCCACCAGAGTGTCAATAATGCACAGCTCTTCTGGACCCTCTTCTTCTTCCGGAGTGATTTGCTTTTTAGACATATAGAAAATATTGAGATCCAGTGTCATGTTGCCAAAAGTAAGTTGCATCAGCCCATTCCTGCAGTTGATGATTGCATTTGAAGTAGCAAGAAATGGCCTTCCAAGGATGATAGGAACTAAATTAGCTTCCTTTACAGTAGGATCTGTATCAAGAACAATAAAATCTACTGGATAGTAGAAATTATCCACTTGAACCAAGACATCCTCAATTACCCCCCTTGGAATTTTTACTGATCTATCTGCTAGAGATAGAGTGATTGCTGTTGGCTTCAATTTTCCAAGTCCCAATTGCTTGTAGACGGAATATGGAAGCAAATTCACACTTGCTCCCAAGTTTAACAAGGCTTTCTCCACTACCTTTCCTCCAATCATGACTGAAATGGTAGGACTTCCCGGGTCTTTGTACTTCAAAAGAGACTTACAGTGTAAGATTGCACTTACTTGCTCAGTCAAGAAGGCTTTCTTGTTTACAGTCAACCCTCTTTTGATAGTACATAAGTCCTTTAGGAATTTTGCATACGTTGGAACTTGTTTAATCATATCCAACAGTGGAATATTGACTTTCACTTGTCTCAATACTTCTAGGATTTCAGCTGCATTTCTAATCCCCTTTTTCCCATGTAATGCTTGAGGAAAAGGTGGAGAAGTTGATTTCTTCAGCATTTCTTCCTTCATAAGTTCCTTCTCTGGAATTGCATTCATTGTTGAATCATAGTCCTTCTTTTCACTGATCTCACTCTCTTTGTCTTCTATTTCCTTCCCTTTCTTTATCTCTTCTTCTTTCTCAACATGTGGCTTGGGTGTTGGCTGCTCAATTTTTTTACCACTCCTTAGAGTGATCAAGGCTTTGACATCTTTCATCTGTGATGATTCTCCCTCTTGGCTTTCCACTTCATGGACACCTTTGGGGTTTTGGTGGGGTTGAGAAGGAAATCTTCCCTTTTCTTGCAATGTGTTCAAATTTGTGAGCCTTGAAATTGAGTATTGGAGATTATCAAACTTTTGGGACATATCATTTTGCATTCCATCCATCCTTTTATTCAAAGTACTCTCCACTCTGTCAATTCTTTGATTGATTTGAGCATTGATTGCTTCTTGGTTTCCAACAAAATCTCCCACTACCTTGCTGAGATTTGCTATTGCTTGTTCAAGACTTGAAGATTGTTGAGATGGTGGATCCGGCTGTTGGTACTGAGTTGCTCTGGCCTTCCATGAGAAATTTGGATGATTCCTCCAACTTGAGTTGTAAGTATTTCTATAAGGCGCATTGTTATTGGGCTTGAATTGTCCAACAACATTTGCTTGATCTCTAAACATCTCCCTTTCAGCTGAAATTGCAGGGCATTCCTCCACCAAATGTTCATATGATTGACAATTAGGACACAGCTTCACTTGCACTGGTGCTTCAGCAACAGCTTGCACTTCATGAATTCTTTTCAGCTCCAGCTCCTCCAATCTTCTTGTCATAGCTGCCATCTTTGCTTTCATATCATCATCTTCTTTCAAGGTATACATCCCAGCCTTTGCATTGAAAGCACTCAGTTGAGACTTCATCTTCCCCACTTCTCCTTTGGTTGGTTCATCCCATCCCCTTGAAACATCAGCTACATAGCTCAAGAAATCCATAGCTTCCTCTGGATTTTTGCTCATGAAATCTCCTCCACACATTGTCTCGAGGAGTTGCTTCATTGAGGAGGACATACCATCATAAAAATAGCTCACCAATAGCCAAGTATCAAAGCCATGGTGAGGGCAAGCATTTATAGCTTCCATGTATCTTTCCCAACACTCGTAGAATTTCTCATTCTCTTTAGCTGAGAAGTTTGAAATTTGCCTTTTCTAGCCATTTGTTCTATGAGTGGGAAAAAATTTCTTGAGGAATTCAGCTTGTAAGTCAGTCCAAGAACGGATACTCTTTGGCCTTAAAGAATTAAGCCAAATTTTGGCCTTATCCTTTAAAGTAAAAGGAAATAACTTAAGCCTCATCAAATCAATTGAAGCTCCTCCCTCTTGGAATGTATTACAAACATCTTCAAATTCCTTGATGTGTGCATACGGATTCTCACTTTCCATCCCATGGAAAGTTGGTAGAAGTGGAACAAGATACGGTCTGATCACTAGCTGCTATGTAGGGGGCACTATACATGATGGTGCACTCATACGAGGTGGATGCATGCGGTCCCTCATTGATCTGAATTCATTAAGATTGTCTTGACGACCTTGGTGACTATGCTGATCTTCAGGTGGAGCCTCCATGATATTCAAGCTCAATTCCAATTCTTTGTTATGAGGTGTATCACACTTAACAAGCCTTCCTCCACTGTCTCGTATCCAATTTGGCATACACAACTAGTATCTATCTGTAACTAAAATGAAAATAAAGGACAACAAAAGAAAACAGGGCTACAACAACAAAATTAAATTAAGCTGAATTTAAAAGATAAACTTGGATTATGAATAAATAAAGAAAGAATGAGAATTTGTAAAGTGAAAGAAACGTTACCAAACTTGTGATGAAAATCACAAGTGCTCTGAAATAGTATCACTATAAACTTGACACCTTCCCCGGCAGCGGCGCCATTTGATTCGTCCCTAGCAGCGGCAGTGGCAATGGCACCATTTGATTCGGGGTTCGATCCCCGGCAACAGCGCCATTTGATTCATGCCCAATTGGTGTCTCAACTGATTCGTGTCCAGCTGGTGCTCCTTGATTGAGGGAGTAATCAACAAAATTTATAACCTATTACACCATGAACTAGGGTAGCAAAGACAAAGCTACTATAGCATAGTGGCTCTAGGATCGTTCACTGGGATGGGTTTTCACTTCACAAATGATATTAATTCAAAGTTGAATTGGTGCCTTTTCATTTCAAGGTTAGCTTTAAAAGAAAACATAAAGATGTTTGAATGAAAAAGGTTTGGTTTTAAACTAACCAAAAATAGTAACTGATTTTACTTACAAAGAAAAATGTTTCTTGGAGTTTCAGATCACTAGGCTTAGATTCCTCATACAAAAAGGGAGTTTCGGTCACTTGTTTCTTTTCCTCGCATTAGAGAATTAACATATAGTTCCTTCTCCAACCGGTGTTGTACAGATGCTTCCCTTTAATGGGTTCAAACACTAAATCCCTCTCACTGATGCATCTAGCAATGGCTCATGCCTCTCACCTAGCACTTGCCATTCAAGGTGATCTTTAACCTTGGATTACCCGTCAAAAGCTCGCAAGAGTTAACTAATGGATGTCTCCTTGGAGTCCAAAAGCTTACCAAGTGTTGGCTATTCTAGAAAATCCTACCTTCAAACCACCTCCCAAAAGCTCGTAAGAGATAAACTAGTGAATCTCCATGGACGGAGATCACTTGCCTTACCAAGTGTTGGCTCAGGTGAATTAAAGGCGTTTTAAGTTAACTAAAAAGATAAAAACCATTAACGGGTCACACTTTCTCTTCATTAAAAACTAAAACAACAAAACTTCCAAATTATGCATGTGGAAACTTACCCGAATTTCCTCACTCCAAGAGACAAAAAGCCTAGCCTCTCATCCTCTGAGGAAAAATCCTTAGAGTTTGATTAGCAAGAAAATGAAAATGAAAGAGAAGGAAAAAACAGAGCAAGGCTCTGTGTATTCTATATATTTATATATCTATATCCCGTTGGATTACATGATTTTCTATATCTATTACAGTGGATGCAAGGGAATATATATAGAGACGTTTTTCCAACCTTCCTAACTAATAAATCTTATGGTTGGTGGATTACAAGGAGAAGAATGGAAATTTATACAAACATATTTGAAGAAAAATATCTCAAAGTGTCGGTCGCAAATATCGGGAAGCACTAAGGACCATTTCGCAGGTGAAAACGAGGTCTGCGAGATTTCGCAGATGCACAAAAAGGGTTGCGAAATCACTTCGCAGCAAAAGGCTGATTTCGCAGCGCTGTGAAGTGGTCTTTCAGCTTGTGGTGTTTGGCTTCCAACGTGATGGGAAACTTCAGGGGGAAATCCACAGTACTATACAAAAAGGCTGCAAAATCATTTCGCAACAAAAGGGTGATTTCGCAGCGCTGTGCAAAATTCTTCATTCAGCCTAGAGTGATCGGCTTGCAATGGCTGTAACTCCTTCATTTCAACTCCGAATTGTGTACCGTTTGAAGCATTGGATTTTTGGCTTCCGGAGATTCGAAACGACATATAGCATGTATAAATTGGACTCTAGGAAGTGCTCCAAAAGTGTCTGACATGACTGTCATCAAAAATTGCTTCATGGCAGATTTCTCTTTGCTTCCCCTCCTTGCATTCCGGATTTGCTTATGGCAAAGGACTTCAAAGCTTCGGTTCTTCATGTTTTTGAGCTTCCAAAAGCTTTGCCATGAACTATATACAGCTCTCCCTCATTCTTGGATTGCTTTGGTGTAGCTAAAAGCTATCAAAAACACCAAAACTTAACACAAATTGATTAGAATTGATTGCAAGGGTCCTTAACATGTTAAGTGAGTTAAAAGGTAATAACTACTACTCAAAAGTGTTTAAAAGAGTTAATTACAAGCTATGAAATAGCACTTTTTGAGTAGTAATCGCTTTGCATGGGAAAAAGGGAATCAGAAAGGCATAAAAAATTCTTGAAGTATTGAGACAGGTGAAGGTCAACATCCCATTGCTAGATATGATTAAACAAGTTCCAAATTATGCAAAATTCCTAAAGGACTTGTGTACTATCAAAAGACGGTTGAATGTGAATAAGAAAGCCTTCTTGACTGACCAAGTAAGTGATATAATACAATGCAAGTCTCCTTTGAAGTATAAAGATCCGGGTTGTCCTACCATCTCAGTCATTATTGGAGGAACTGTAGTGGAGAAATCTTTGTTAGACTTGGGGGCAAGTGTGAATTTGCTACCATACTCTGTCTACAAGCAATTGGGACTAGGTGAATTGAAGCCAACATCAATCATGCTATCTCTAGCAGATAGATCAGTGAAAATTCCAAGGGGGATAATTGAAGATGTCTTAGTTCAAGTTGATAATTTCTACTATCCAATAGACTTTGTTGTTCTTGACACGAACCCAATTGTCAAGGAAACTAATTATGTTCCTATCATCCTTGGAAGGTCATTCCTAACTACATCAAATGCAATCATAAATTGTAGGAATGGACTCATGCAACTCACATTTGGCAACATGACATTGGAGCTTAATATCTTCTATATGTCCAAAAAGCCAATCACTCCGGAAAAAGAAGAAGGTCCAGAAGAGGTGTGCATTATTGACATTCTAGTGGAGGAGCATTGTAATCAGCAAATGCAAGACAAGTTGAATGAAAGTCTTGGGGATCTTGAAGAAGGGTTGCCTGAACCCTCAGATGTGCTTGCTACTCTACAAGGTTGGAGGAGGAGAGAAGAAATTCTACCTTTGTTCAATAAAGAGGAGGCACAAGAAGCTGTTAAAGACGAGACCCCAAAGCTTAATCTGAAGCCCCTACCCACGAAGTTGAAATATACATACCTAGAAGAGAATCAAAAGTGCCCTGTTGTTATATCTTCATCTCTTACTACCCCTCAGGAGGTGTGTCTACTTGAAGTTCTCAAGAAGTGTAAGAAAGCAATAGGATGGCAAATATCTGACTTGAAAGGGATTAGTCTTTTGGTCTATACACATCATATATACATGGAAGAAGAATTTAAACCAATTCGTCAACCTCAAAGAAGATTGAATCCTCATATGCAAGAGGTGGTGCGAGCTGAGGTCTTGAAGCTACTTCAAGCAGGTATTATCTACCCCATATTAGATAGCCCATGGCTAAGTCCTACTCAAGTGGTACTAAAGAAGTCAGGGATCACGATGGTGCAAAATGAAAAGGGAGAAGAAGTTGCTACACGCCTCACTTCAGGTTGGAGGTTGTATATTGATTATAGAAAATTGAATGCTGTGACAAGGAAGGATCATTTTCCATTGCAATTTATTGATCAAGTGTTGGAGAGAGTCTCAGGCCATCCTTTCTATTGTTTCTTGGATGGCTACTCGGGGTATTTTCAAATAGAAATCGATGTCGAAGACCAAGAGAAGACCACTTTCACATGTCCATTTGGAACATACGCCTATAGAAGAATGCCTTTTGGTTTATGCAATGCACCCGCAACATTTGCAACGATGTATGTTAAGTATCTTCAGTGATATGGTGGAGCAAATTATGGAGGTTTTCATGGATGACATCATCATATATGGAAGTACATTTGAAGAAGCTTAGTCAACTTGGAAGCGGTTCTGAACAAATGCATTGAAAAGGACTTGGTGCTCAACTGGGAGAAATGTCATTTACAACAGATGGTAGTGAATTTCATCAATGGTTATTCACCTTAGACTTCCTTTGAATGGCTCGTAAAAGATAACTAATGGTCTAAAGCCAAAAGCTTACCAAATATTGGCAACTCAAAGTCATTCCAGGTGATAAACTCACCTTTCAATGGCCATTGAAATTGGTTCTAACGGATTAATGCAAAACTTGGAATTGAAAACCTCACCTTCCAATAGCTCGTAGGAGATAACTAATGGATAGAAATCCAAAAGCTTATCAAGTATTGGTCGTTGGAAGTTGTCCAAAGGAAATAAAAACCAAACTTTGCATTAATGAACCTTTAATGAAAAACGACTACCTTACCTTCCAGGTGCGAGAAATTTCCATGGGATTGCATCCAAGTCATCACATAACATCCATACTTTGAGAAACTAAAAGTTTTAGCCAATCATCCTCTGAGGAAAAGCCCTCAGAGGCTGTTTGGCTACTAAGAAAATAGAAATGGGGAAGAACAGGAGAAGAGAGAAAAATAGAGCAAGGCTCTGTATAGTCTATATATTTAAATATCTATATATTGATCGATGTTGTTTACAATGGATGCAAGGGAATATATATAGAGAAGTTTTTCCAACCTTCCTAGCTAAGAAATCTCATGGTTGGTGGATTATAAGGAGAAGAATGGAAATTTATACAAAAATATCTGAAGAAAAGATCTAAAAGAGTCGGTGCACAAATATCCCAGTTCGCATGTAGATTTCGCACGTTGCATGGTGACTTGCGAAAATTTTGCAAGTTGATTTCACAAATTAGAATCCACTTTCGCACGTTGAGATCCAAGTTTGCAAGTTGAAAAATCACTTTCGCAAGTTGGGCTTTAATTTCGCACGTTGGAGTTTCAAATTCGCAAGATGCGAATTTGTCCTTCAGCTAGATGCAGTTGTCTTGCGAAGGCCATATCTTCCTCATTTCAGCTCCAAATAGTACACGGTTTGAAGCGTTGGATTCTTGACTTCCTGAGCTTTGAAATGGTATATATCATGTAGAAAATCGACTTCGGAAAGTGCTCCAAAAGTGTGAAAGAAGACTACAGCTGCTGTCCTCTATTTTCTTCACTTTGTTTTTCCTCTCTCCGTTGTTCTTTCCTTGCATACTTTGAACAACTTTGGAAAAGGGCTATGGAGCTCCAAAGCTTGGTTCTTCATGAATTTGAGCTTCCAAAAGCTTTGCCATGAACTATATACAGCTCTCCCTCATTCTTGGATTGCTTTGGTGTAGCTAAAAGCTATCAAAAACACCAAAACTTAACACAATTTGATTAGAAATGATTGCAAGGGTCCTTAACATGTCAATTGAGTTAAAAGGTAATAATTACTACTTAAGAGTGTTTAAAAGAGTTAATTACAAGCTACAAAATAGCACTTTTTGAGTAGTAATCAAGTGGCTAGACTTTTAGTTCCTTGGAGCTAAGGTTGCCGGAAAAGATTCCAAGTGCAAGAATTAGTAACTTTGTGGTTTCAGCCATTAATGAAGAGAAAGTGTGATCCTTTAATTATTTCTATGTTTTTAGTTAACTTAAAACACCTTCAATTCACTTGAGCCAACACTTGGTAAGGCAAGTGATCTCCGTCCATGGAGATGCACTAGTTTACCTCTTGCGAGCTTTTGGGAGGTGACTTGAAGGTAGGATTTTCTAGAATTGCCAACACTTGGTAAGCTTTTGGACTCCAAGGAGACATCCATTAGTTATCTCTTGCGAGCTTGAGAAGGGAAGTCCAAAGTTAATGATCACCTTGAATGGAAAATGCTAGGTGAAAGGCACGAGCCATTGCAAGTTGCATCAGCGAGAGGGAATTAGAGCTGAAATCCATTTAAAGGATGTATCTGTACAACACCGGTTAGAGAATTGACTATATGTTAATTCTCTAATGCGAGGAAATGAGCCAAATGACCGGAGCTCTGTTTTTGCATGAGGAACCTCCCCTGTGAACCTAAACCTCCAAGGAATGTTTTTCTTCATAAGTAATTTCCATTACTTTCTTTTTAGTTAGCTTGAAACAAAACCTTGTTCAACCAAAGTTTGTGTTTTCTTTCTTAAGCTAACCTTGAAATGAAAAAGCACCAATTTAACTTTGATTTGGTATCAGTTGTGAGTTGAAAACCCTTCCCAGTGAACAATCCTAGAGCCACTATGCTATACTAGCTAGAGCTATCCTAATGCATGGTGATATAGGTTATAAATTTTGTTGATTACCCCCTCAATCAAGAAGCACCAGTTGGACATGAATCAGCTGAGACACCAATTGGACACGAATCAAATGGCATCGTTGCCAGGGAAGGTGTCAACTTCATAGTGATATTATTTCAGCGTAGTTGTTGTTTTCATCACAAGTTTGGTGAATTTTCTTTCATTTTACTCACTCTTTTAGTTGTTTCTTTTACTCGTTCATATTCTAGCATAGCTTTTAATTTAGTTTTAGTTAATCGAACTACTTTTGGTAGTTTCGTTTTTTTTTGTTTTCCTCTGTTTTTGTTTTTTTTTTGTTACAGTTGATACTAGTTGTGTATGCCAAATTGGATACGAGATAGTGGAGGAAGGCTTGTTAAACTTGAAACACCTCATAACAAGGAGTTGGAATTGAGCTTGAACATCATGGAAACTACACCTGAGGATCAGCATAGTCACCATGGTCATCAGGACAATCCCAATGAATTCAGATCAATGAGGGACCGCATGCATCCACCTCGTATGAGTGCACCATCATGTATAGTGCCCCCTACAGAGCAGCTAGTGATCAGACCCCATATTGTGCCACTTCTACCAACTTTCCATGGAATGGAAAGTGAGAATCCCTATGCCCATATCAAGGAATTTGAAGATGTTTGTAATACATTCTGAGAGGGAGGAGCTTCAATCAACCTGATGAGGCTTAAATTATTTCCTTTTACTTTGAAGGATAAGGCCAAGATTTGGCTTAATTCTTTAAGGCCAAGGAGTATCCGTACTTGGACTGATTTACAAGTTGAATTCCTCAAGAAGTTCTTTCCTACTCACAGAACGAATGGCTTGAAAAGCAAATTTCAAACTTCTCAGCTAAAGAGAATGAGAAATTCTATGAGTGTTGGGAAAGATACATGGAAGCCATTAATGCTTGTCCTCACCATGGCTTTGATACATGGCTGTTGGTGAGTTATTTCTATGATGGGATGTCTTCCTCAATGAAGCAACTCCTCGAAACAATGTATGGAGGGGATTTCATGAGTAAGAATCCTGAGGAAGCTATGGATTTCTTGAGTTATGTAGCTGAAGTCTCAAGGGGATGGGATGAACCGCACAGAGGAGAAGTGGGAAAGATGAAGTCTCAACCAAATGCTTTTCATGCTAAGGCTGGGATGTACACTTTGAATGAAGATGTTGATATGAAAGCAAAATTTGCAGCTATGACAAGAAGATTGGAGGAGCTAGAACTAAAAAAGATGCATGAAGTGCAAGCTGTTGCTGAAACACCAGTGCAAGTAAAGCCATGTTCTATTTGTCAATCTTATGAACACTTGGTGGAGGAGTGCCCTACAATTCCAGTTGCTAGAGAAAAGTTTGGAGAACAAGCAAATGTCATTGGACAATTCAAGCCCAATAGCAATGCTTCGTATGACAATACTTACAACTCAAGTTGAAGGAATCATCCAAATTTTTCATGGAAGCCAAGAGCACCTCAGTACCAACAGCCGGCTCAACCATCCCAACAAGCTTCAAGTCTTAAACAAGCAATAGTGAATCTCAGCAAGGTTGTGGGAGATTTTGTTGGAGATAAAAAATCCATCAATTCTCAACTCAGTCAAAGAATTGACAGGGTAGAGAATACTTTGAATAAAAGGATGGATGGGATGCAAAATGACTTATCTCAAAAGATAGATAATCTCCAATACTCAATCTCAAGGCTCACTAATTTGAACACAGTGCAAGAGAAGGGTAGATTTCCTTCTCAACCTCACCAAAACCCCAAGGGTATCCATGAAGTGGAAACTCATGAGGGAGAATCTTCACAGGTGAGAGATGTTAAAGCCTTGATCACTCTAAGGAGTGGTAAAAAGGTTGAGTCACCAACACCCAAGCCATATGTTGAAGAGAAAGAAGAAGAAGAGACAAAGAAGAGGGAGGAAATGAAAGGAAAGAATAAAGATATCAGTGAAGGGAATGAGGACCATGATTCAATAGTGAATGAAAATCCGGAGAAAGAGCTTATTAAGGAAGAATTGATGAAGAAACACACATCTCCACCTTTTCCTCAAGCTTTGCATGGGAAAAAGGGGATAAAAAATGCATCTGAAATCCTTGAAGTATTGAGGCAAGTGAAGGTCAATATTCCATTGCTGGATATGATTAAGCAAGTTCCAACATATGCAAAGTTCCTAAAGGACCTGTGTACTATCAAAAGAGGGTTGAATGTGAATAAGAAAGCCTTCTTGACTGAGCAAGTAAGTGCCATCATACAATGCAAATCTCCTTTGAAGTACAAAGATCCGGGATGTCCTACCATTTCAGTCATGATTGGAGGAAAGGTAGTGGAAAAAGCTTTTTTAGATTTGGGAGCAAGTGTGAATTTGTTACCATACTCTGTTTATAATCAATTGGGACTTGGTGAATTAAAGCCAACATCAATCACTCTATCTGTAGTTGATAGGTCAGTGAAAATTCCAAGGGGGATAATTGAGGATGTTTTAGTTCAAGTTGATAATTTCTACTATCCAGTAGATTTTGTTGTTCTTGATACTAATCCTTTTGTTAAGGAAGCTAATTATGTTTCCATCATCCTTGGAAGGCCATTTCTTGCTACTTCAAATGCAATCATAAATTGTAGGAATGGACTTATGCAACTCACATTTGGCAACATGACACTTGAGCTTAATATCTTTCATATGTCTAAGAAGCTAATTACTCCGGAAGAAGAAGAAGGTCTAGAAGAGGTATGCATTATTGAAACTCTAGTGGAGGAGCATTGTAATCAGAATATGCAAGACAGGTTGAATGAAAGTCTTGAGGATCTTGAAGAAGGGTTGTCTGAACCCGCTGATGTGCTTGCTACTCTACAAGGTTGGAGGAGAAAAGAAGAGATTCTACCTTTATTCAATAAAGAGGAGGCACAAGATGATGTAAAGGAAGAGTTCCCAAAGCTCAATTTGAAACCTCTGCCCATGGAGTTAAAATATACGTACCTGGAAGAAAATAACCAATGCCTTGTTGTTATATCTTCATCTCTTACCGGTCATCAGAAGATTTCTCTACTTGAAGTTCTTAAGAGGTGAAAGAAAGCAATAGGATGGCAAATATCTGACTTGAAAGGAATCAGTCCTTTGGTTTGTACACATCACATATATATGGAGGAAGAAGCTAAACCAATTCGTCAACCTCAAAGAAGATTGAATCCTCATTTACAAGAAGTGGTGCGAACTGAGGTACTGAAGCTACTTCAAGCGGGTATTATTTATCCCATATCTGACAGCCCTTGGGTGAGTCCTACTCAAGAGGTACCAAAGAAGTCAGGGATTACTGTGGTTCAGAATGAAAAAGGAGAAGAAATTGCTACACGCCTCACTTCAGGTTGGAGAGTGTGTATTGACTATAGGAAATTGAATGCTGTGACAAGGAAAGATCATTTTCCACTCCCGTTTATTAATCAAGTGCTGGAGAGAGTCTCTGGCCATCCTTTCTATTGAAATTGATGTTGAAGATCAGGAGAAGACCACTTTCACATGTCCGTTTGGAACATACGCCTATAGAAGAATGCCTTTTGGTTTATATAATGCACCTACAACATTCCAAAGATGTATGCTTAGTATCTTCAGTGATATGGTAGAGCGAATTATGGAGGTTTTCATGGATGATATCACCATATATGGAGGTACATTTGAAGAATGCTTAGTAAATTTGGAAGCGGTTCTTAAAAGATGCATTGAAAAAGACTTGGTGCTCAATTGGGAGAAATGTCATTTTATGGTACATCAAGCAATTGTCCTTGGCCATATCATCTCCGAGAAAGGCATTGAAGTTGATAAAGCAAAGGTGGAACTTATTGCCAAATTGCCATCCCCAACCACTGTAAAAGGAGTAAGGCAATTTCTTGGCCATGTAGGGTTCTACAGGAGATTTATACAAGACTTCTCTAAGCTTTCAAGGCCTCTTTGTGAACTTTTAGCTAAGGATGCTAAGTTTGTCTGGGATGAAAGATGTCAAAAGAGTTTTGATCAATTGAAGCAATTTTTGACAACCGCTCCAATAGTGAGGGCTCCTAACTGGCAACTACCCTTTGAAGTAATGTGTGATGCTAGTGACTTAGCTATAGGAGTTGTACTTGGCCAAAGAGAATATGGGAAGCCTTATGTGATCTACTATGCAAGCAAAACATTGAACGAAGCTCAAAGAAACTACACAACTACAAAGAAAGAATTGTTAGCTGTGGTGTTTGCCTTAGACAAGTTTCGTGCTTATTCGGTAGGGTCTTGCATCATTGTTTTCACTGACCATTCCGCCTTGAAGTATTTATTGACAAAGCAAGATGCAAAAGCAAGGTTGATTAGATGGATTCTTTTGTTACAAGAGTTTGATCTCCAAATTAGAGACAAGAAAGGAGTGGAGAATGTGGTAGCTGACCACCTTTCAAGGTTGGCTATAGCACATAATTCCCATGTATTACCTATTAATGATGACTTTCATGAGGAATCACTTATGTTGCTAGAGAAAGCTCCTTGGTATGCTCATATTGCTAACTATTTGGTTACTGGTGAAGTTCTAAGTGAGTGGAAAGCGCAAGACAAGAAGCCCTTCTTTGCAAAGATTCATGCTTATTATTGGGAAGAGCCCTTTCTTTTCAAGTATTGTGCAGATCAGATCATAAGGAAGTGTGTCCCTGAAGAAGAGCAACAAGGGATCCTCAGCCATTGCCATGAGAATGCATGTGGAGGCCACTTTGCCTCTCAGAAAACAGCCATGAAGGTCTTACAATCAGGGTTTACTTGGCCATCACTTTTCAAAGATTCCCACATCATGTGTAGGAGTTGTGATAGATGCCAAAGACTCGGGAAGCTTACAAAAAGAAATCAAATGCCCATGAACCCCATCCTTATAGTTGATCTTTTTTATGTTTGGGGTATTGACTTCATGGGACCTTTCCCAATGTCTTTTGGTAACTCCTATATATTGGTGGGGGTGGACTATGTCTACAAATGGGTTGAGGTAATCCCCTGTAAACATAATGATCACAGGGTGGTTCTCAAATTTCTTAAGGAGAACATTTTCTCAAGATTTGGGGTGCCCAAGGCCATAATCAGTGATGGAGGTACTCATTTTTGCAACAAACCTTTTGAAACCCTATTAGCCAAGTATGGAGTGAAGCATAAGGTAGCTACACCTTATCACCCTCAAACTTCCAGGCAAGTGGAGCTAGCAAACAGGGAAATCAAGAACATACTGATGAAAGTGGTGATTACAAGCAGAAAAGATTGGTCTATTAAGCTTCATGATGCATTATGGGCATATAGAACAACTTATAAGACTATTCTTGGCATGTCTCCCTATCGTCTCGTCTATGGCAAAGCATGCCATCTCCCTATGGAAGTTGAATATAAGGCTTGGTGGGCAATCAAGAGGTTGAACATGGACTTGATCAGAGCTGGGGCAAAGAGGTGCTTAGACCTTAATGAGATGGAGGAATTAAGAAATGATGCTTACATCAATTCCAAAGTTGCAAAATAGAGGATGAAGAGGTGGCATGATCAACTAATCTCCAACAAAGAATTCCGGAAAGGACAAAGAGTCCTACTCTATGACTCAAGGCTCCATATCTTTCCTAGGAAGCTCAAGTCAAGGTGGATAGGTCCTTTCATTATTTACCAAGTGCATCTCAATGGATTCGTGGAATTATTGGATTCCAATGGCACAGACACCTTTAAAGTCAATGGTCATCGCCTCAAGCCATTCATTGAGCCGTTCAAGCAAGAAAATGAGGAAATCAACCTCCTTGAGCCACAAAATCCTGATCAGAGAAGGGTTAGATGGACTTGGTTTCACCAAAGTCCATATTTTTGTTTAAATAAGTTAATTTATAAGCTTTGTAAATTGTTTTGATTTTAATTTTGGTCTTGAATTGTGTTAATTGTATGTAACTTAATCTTTTTGAATGATCAAAATCAGGAGGAATTGCAAGGAAATTGAAAGAAGGAAGCTAGGAATCAAAAGGAGCTCAAAAACAAGGAGAAAGCTTGGGCTGCAAAATTTCGCAGCCTAAAGTAGGCCACTGCGAAAATCGCCTCCCGCTGCGAAAATTTTTTTGCAGCCCTTAGGAGCCGCTGCGAAAATCCCTCTCCTCGCTGCGAAAACCGATCTCCGCTGTGAAACCATTTCGCAGCCGCCTTGCGCCCTCTACGAAAATTTTCGTAGCTGCGGAGAGGCTCCTTGGCACACGAGTGCCATTTCGTAACCAAGTACCACCGTTTCGCGGCCGAGGCACCATTTCGAAGGGTGTTTCGCGGCTGCGAAACCACCCTTTGGCACACGAGTGCCACTTCACAGCGCCGTACGCCCATTTCGCAGCTGCGAAATCGATGCCGAAATTCCCCTCGCTGCGAAAACGCTTAGCCACTGCGAAATCCACGACTCCTCGTTGCAAAAAACCCCTCTGCTACGAAAAGGAACAGTGACCCTTGGTGTTATTTTTAAATGGTATAAATTCCATTTTTCCTATTTTAAACCATCATTTGAACTTCAAAAAGGTGCCAAGAGGAGCCAAGTCAGAGGACCCTCTCGTCTGCCTCCTTCGCTTGAGCAAGCCGCGCGCATCTCCGACCGTTTCCGCTGACACCGCCATGGCCAGAACACGAGGAGCAAAGTCTTCGTCCCCATCGACTCGCCTGAGAATCCCAAGAGACGCGCCTATCCAAGACTCCACCTCTGAGCCGCCGCGGCCTCGCCTCGTCCCACCACCAGTCAAGAACACACCTACCAGTCCTCCAGCCAGGTGCTATAATACAAGGAGATCACTTACCATCGCATGTGCGAGCTCTTTTAGAGGACAAAAAGCATGTACCGGTCCCCTAAAGAAGAAAGCAAAGGTCTCAGAGCCAATTGATCTGACTGAGTCATCTTTGGAGCCTGAATCAGAGCCTATGCCATCTCCACCGCCTGCCAAAAAATCTCCACTGCCTGCCAAAAAATCTCACCGCCTTCTAATAAGTCTCCACCACCTGCTAAGAAGCCTCAGCCATCTCAGACACCAGCAAGAGAATCTCAAATTCCCTCGAGCATGACTCCTGAGGTAGCCATCAGACGCCCCATGGTGACACAGCTGCCAATTGAAGGAAATCTGGATTGTAGAGCAAGGCCATTTCACTCCAAGCTTTGTTTCGACATAGCCACCTTCAGAATTCAACCTGAGCTCACGGAGTCCTTTCGTCTGCTACAGAGGTATCATATGGAGCATTTGCTGACTCCCAGGGATTTTTTCTATCCCCGAGTGGCATTGGACTTCTATCAGTCCATGACCACAAACCAGGTCCGCGATCCTACAGTCATCCATTTTACCATAGATGGACGACATGGTATTTTGGGAGCTCGACATATAGCAGAGGCACTCCATATCCCCTACGAGCCCACACGTCCAGAGGATTTTCGAGCCTGGAATCACCCTTCACATAGTGACATTGTTCATACTCTGTCTAGAGGGGCATCCTCATGCCATCACATCCTGAGGAAGGAGCTTCCCCCAGCATGTTCTTCATTGATGCACTCCTGCGCCATAACATTTTTCCACTTCAGCATTGGGTGCAGAGGAGAGGAGTGTTGTCGGAGGCCTTGTTTAGGATCTCTGAGGGATACTTCTTTGGCCCTCATCATCTCATCATGGCTGCTCTTCTATACTTTGAAGAGAAAGTGCATCGAAAGAAGCTGCTCTGAGCGGATGCCATTCCACTCCTCTTCCCCAGACTATTATGCCAGATATTGGAGCACCTGGGATACCCAGCAGAGCCTCAGCATGAGCGTAAACGTATTTGTCAAGAGATTTTCACTCTCGACAAATGGACCAGTATGACAGCTTATGGTGATGCAGACCAGGGAGCACCAACTGGACCAGAGCATCCAGAGCAGCCAGAGGAGCGAATCGAAATACCTGTTGACACTCAGCCACCTGCCCCTGCAGTGGCCTCTAGTGAGCCTACACCAGAGGTTCCATCCTTTGCTCCTCAAGCCACACCACACCCTCCTCCTGTTATTCCACCTACATCAGTACCATCTCCTTCAGCTGAGCCAAGGATAGCTATACCCATCATCAAGTATAGAGGCTTATGCCACACTTACCAGGCATTGGCCACTTCTCAAAGCATCTTCACTCAGCAGATCACAACCCTTCATGCTCATCAGGAGCAGATTGCTGCCACTCAGGCCCAGCACATTGCTATCCTAAGGCAGATTCAGCATCATCTCGGCATTATGTCAGCTCCTAAGCATGTCATTCCCAGCCCACCAGAGCCATCTCAGGTCCCTCCTTTCGTTGATCAGCCTATGCCTCATGAGGAGCCTCCTACAAGAGAGGTAGAGGTAGCTGAGCCATCGTGTCCACAACATCATCCACCCACCATCTGATCATTTTCATATTTCCTTTATATTTCTTTTATGTATTTCGTTTATGTTTGTCTTTTATGAAATCCCATCATTTTGATATTATATATTGGGATTTCTTGTATTGCTTATTTTCCAATTGTACTCACATGAATTAAAGTAATACAAATCTATCACTTTTTTTTTATCACTCTTAGCATTATTTTATTCTTATTTCCTCTACTCACATCTTTTATTCTTTTTGAAACATGTGGTTTCTCCAATCAATATTCAACATTGATATCACATAGGAGGTACCACTTCCTCCCTATAATCTCAATCGCTCATGCCACATTGAGGACAATGTTCAGCTTGGTTGGGGGGAGAGTTGAGGAAGGAAGTTTTTCGTTATTTATGCTAAGTTATTTTGGTAATTTAGTTGATTTTTGGTTTAATTTTAAAATTTTTTAAAAGTTTTTATTCTAATCTCCATGGTTTATAAGGAAAAATTTTCAAATTGAAATGGGAGAAATTGAACTTTTGTTTTTCACATGACTTAGAGTTTGGATTATGCTTACTAAAGTTGATGAATTGTTGAAGCTTCTATTGAATTCAAGTTTAGTTCTTCCACTTTAAGCTATTCACACACTGTGCACAATAGGTTCCGATTATAAGATGAGAAACTATTTCCCTCTTGACTTAGGAAAATTTAGACTTGGTACCTTTGACCTCATTTAATAGTGTTAGGACACCTTATAAAAGGCCAATGAGCCTTTGAAAAAAGAGGAAAGAAAAAAAGAAATGTTTGCTTGCCTTGAAACTCAAGCAAGGTCTGAGGGGTATATGGTGAAAATCTTTAAAACCTGGTGCCCTAAGCCTTCATTGGTTGGGAGTCACCGACCTCAATGCTCGTTAAAAGGGTGAATAGGTGGAGTTTAACATACTATAGGTGTTTGGGTAGTAAAATTCATTCTCAAAAGTCCAGGGTAAAATCCAAGGAGTTAGTGGTCGAAAGATCCTTAAAGCTTGATGCCCTAAACCTTAATTGGTTGGGAGTCATCGATGGACCCCCGTTACATGGACAAGTTAGAAAAGAATACCTTTAAGCCTTGTACTCCTATAATGAAAAAAAATGGTGAAACAAAAGGGTGTGTTCTTAGCCTATTGAATTTAGTTAGTTTGCTAAGTGTTGAAAAGAGCTAGGTTGGGGGGAGAGATTAGTTTAGCATACTATATTCGGAAACTATCATCTCACATTTAGATTTTTGTGGAAGAGTAAGGTTTGGTCCTTTGGAAGTGGAAATGATTTTAAAGCTTCAATTTGCATAATGCCTCCTCTTTATCAATTGTGTTTAGCAAAGTATTTGATAACTCTTGTTGAACTTTGAGTTTATATTGCTTTAATGTTCCATGTGGGAGTGTGATCATCATGCCACTTAAAATTTTTGGAAGTGATAAGCATGATCTTGTAAAGTTTATTACTTTTTAGTACTTTTTATTTTTATTTTTCTCTCCTTCATTGCTAAGGGACTAGAAATATGTCGGTTGGGGGGAGTGATTACTACTCAAAAAGTGCTATTTTATAGCTTGTAATTAACTCTTTTAAACACTTTTGAGTAGTAGTTATCACCTTTTAACCCAATTAACATATTAAGGACCTTTGCAATCATTTCTAATCACTTTGTGTAAGTTTTGGTGTTTTTTGTTAGTAAATTGATCACCAAAGCAATCCGAGATTGAGGAGAGTTATTTGGAATCCATGGCAAAGCCATGGAAAGCTCAGAAACATGAAGAACCAAAGTATTGAAGCTTTAAAGTCCTTTGCCATAAGCAAATCCGGAATGCAAGGAGGGGAAGCAAAGAGAAATCTGCCATGAAGCATTCTAGATGACAGTCGTGTCAGCCACTTTTGGAGCACTTTCTGGAGTTCAATTTATACATGCTATATGTCGTTTCGAAGCTCAGGAAGTCAAAAATCCAATGCTTCAAACAGTGTGCGATCCAGAGTTGAAATGAAGGATTTACAGCCATTGGAAGTTGATCACTCCAAGCTGAAGGAAAATTTCGCACGACTGTGTAATCAGCCTGGGCTGCGAAAATGGTGTCCTTTTGCTGCGAAATTTCGCAGCCCTCTTGCTGTGGAATTTCTCCTGAAGCTTCCCGATATTTGCGACCGACATTTTGAGATTTTTTGCTTTAGATATTTGATGTCTAAATCCCCAAACTCTCCTTGTAACCCACCTATCATAGGATTCCTTAGTCTTTAAGCAAGAACAAAGGGTAAATAAACCTATATTTAATGTTTGTAAGTTTTCTCAGAGATGGTACGAAAGCTGGTACATAGACGCTTTGTATAGTTTTTGAAAGGAAGTAAAATTCAGGGCTTTTGCTCTGCCTTACCTACTTGTTTTGATTGTATATATTCATTTAATTTTTCTTACTAGCCAAACAAGCTCTGAGGAAGTTCCCTTAGAGAATGAGTGGGTAGGCTTTTAGTTCCTTGGACCTAAGGTTGCCGGGAAAGGTTCCAAATGCAAGAATTAGTAGCTTTGTTGTTTCAGCCATTAATGAAGAGAAAGTGTGACCCATTAATGATTTCTACGTTTTTAGTTAACTTAAAACACCTTCAATTCACCTGAGCCAACACTTGGTAAGGCAAGTGATCTCCGTCCATGGAGATGCACTAGTTTACCTCTTGCGAGCTTTTGGGAGGTGACTTGAAGGTAGGATTTTCTAGAATTGCCAACACTTGGTAAGCTTTTGGACTCCAAGGAGACATCCATTAGTTATCTCTTACGAGCATGAGAAGAGAAGTCCAAAGTTAATGATCACCTTGAATGGCAAATGCCAGGTGAGGGGCACGAGCCATTGAAAGTTGCATCAGTGAGAGGGAATTAGTGCTGAAATCCATTTAAGGGATGCATCTGTACAACACCGGTTAGAGAATTAACTATATGTTAATTCTCTAATGCGAGGAAATGCACCAAGTGACCGGAACTCTGTTTTTGCATGAGGAGCCTCCCCTTTGAACCTAAACCTCCAAGGAATGTTTTTTCTTCATAAGTAATTTCCATTACTTTCTTTTTAGTTAGCTTGAAACAAAACCTTTTTCAACCAAAGTTTGTGTTTTCTTTCTTAAGCTAACCTTGAAATGAAAAAGCACCAATTTAACTTTGAATTGGTATTAGTTGTGAGTTGAAAACCCTTAGGCCTGTGCAAAATTTCACAGCCAAATTTCACAGCCCAAGCACCCCTCTGCAAAAAATTTTGTAGCTGCGAAACACTCCTTAGGCACACGTGTGTCATTTTGCAGCCTCACAACCTCATTTCACGGTTGCGAAATGGCCTGTGAAACCTTATGTGAAATCACCCCTTGGCTACGAAATCGCCCTTTTACTGCAAAATGGGCCTCCTCCTGCGAAAAGCCCAACCGTCACTTAAATCCCAAAATAAAGCTCTAAATTGTTATATTTCATTTCGCACCAGTCATTTGACCTGCGAAAAGCCCCCTCAAGTGCGAAATTGAGCTAATTTAGAGCGTCATCTCCAAGGGAATTCCAGAGGACCTCCGTCTAAAGCAAAGCCCCCTGCGCACCTCCGCCCACCCTTTCTCAAGCTTCTTCACATCAGCCATGGCCCAAACAAGAGGAACCAAGACCCCATCTCCATCAGCCCGCAACAGAGCACCGAGAGTCTCACCTGTGCAAGACTCCATGACTGAGCCTTCATAGCCACCTGCCATCCCACCTTCAGTAGATGGAGCATCGTCGAGTCCTCCTCTGAGATGATATGAGACCAGGAGACCACCCACTACATCAGGGGCAAGCTCCTCGCTTCCCAAGAAGTCAGCTAGTCGCCCTCTTGCGAAGAAAGCCAAAGTATCAGCTCCAGTAGAACCATCAGATCCTCCATCAAAGCCTCAACCACTTACTACAGAGTCTCAGATTCCTTCTGGGATGACTCCTGAGGTGATTATCAGGCGACTTATGGTTACTCAGCCACCCATAGAGGGCAATTTGGATTGCCAAACTAGGCCATTCCACTCTAAGCTTTGTTTTGACAGAGAGACCTTCAGGCTTCAACCAGAGCTCAGAGATTCATTCCATTTACTTCAGAGGTACCATTTGGAGCATTTGATGACTCCAAGGGATTTTTTCTATCCCCAAGTAGCATTAGACTTTTATCAGTCTATGATTACGCATCGCGTCCAGGATCCTACTGTCATCCACTTTAGTATTGATGGACGTCATGGTATCTTGGGAGCCAGACACATAGCAGAGGCCCTCCACATTCCTTATGAGCCAATGCGTCCAGATGATTATAGAGTGTGGGCTCATCCTTCTCAGAGTGATATGGTTCATATACTGTCTAGGGGGACATCCACACGCCCATATCTTTTAAGGAAGGAGCTCCTACCCTACAGTGCCCTCTACAAGACCTATGCCTGAGGTTGCATCTTCTGCTCCTCCTGCCACTCCTAGGACTCCGCCAGTTGTACCAACTGCATCTGAGCCTCATCCATCTGAGTCTAGTATCGCCATATCCATTTCAGAGTTCAGAGGCCTATGTCATACTTTGTAGACATTGACCGCTACTCAGGATGTCCTGACCCAACAGATGGCGGCCACACGTGCACATCAGGATCAGCTTATCGCCGCCCAGACCCAGCATGCTGCCATCCTTAGGCAGATATAGCAGCATTTGGGTATTTTATCACCACCTGAGCACGATATACCTGGCCCATCAATCCCTACAGATCCATCCCAGGACCCTCCTCTAGAAGAGCAGACTATGTCTCCCGAGGAGACGACTACAAGACAAATAGAGGCATCCATCATGAGCACTCAAACTTCTACAACTGAGCCATCGTCTCCACATTATCCTCCCACCACCATCTAATCATTTATCTATTTTCTTTTCTGTATTTCTTTACTTTAGTAAAGCTCGTAATCCCATGTTTTTTATGTTTTATAAATTGGGATTGGATGTATTACTTGTTTTTGCTTCATAATGTACTTTCTTTAAGTAATACATATCTATCATTTTTTTAGTATACTTGGCATAATCTTATTTTATTTCCTCTACTCATAATTTTTGTTGTTTTTGAAACATGTGGTTCCTCCTATTCTACTCAAACTCCATGTCACTCAGGAGGTACCACTTCCTCCCTGTATTTTCAATCGCTCTTGCCACATTGAGGACAATGTTCAGCTTGGTTGGGGGGAAGACAGTTGAGGAAAGAAGTTTTTCTTTTAAATGCTAAGTTAATTTGGTAATTTAGTTGTTTTTGCTTAATTTTTTAAAGTTTTTATTCTACTCTCCATGGTTATTAAGGAAAAATTCTCAAAATAAAATGGGAGAAATTGAATTTTTGTCTTTTTACTTGACTTAGAGTTTGTATTATGCTTATTAAAGTTGATAAATAATTGAAACTTCTATTGAATTCAACCGTATGTCTTCCACTTTAAGCTATTCACACATTGTGCACACTAGGTTCCGATTATAACATGAAAACTAATTCCCCTTTTGACTTAGGAAATTTTAGACTTGGTACCTTTAACCTCATTTTAATAGTGTTGGGACACCTTATAAAAGGCCAATGAGCCTTTGAAAAAAAGAAAGGAAGAAAGAAAAAATGTTTTACTTGCCTTGAAACCTGAGCAAGGTCTGATGGGTATATGGTGAAAATCTTTAAAACCTGGTGCCCTAAGCCTTCATTCGTTGGGAGTCACCGACCTCAATGCTCGTTATAAGGGTGAATAGGTGGAGTTTAACATATTGTAGGTGCTTGGGTATTAAATTCATTCTCAAAAGTCCAGGGTAAAATATGAGGAGTTAGTGGTTGAAAGATCCTTAAAGCTTGATGCCCTAAACCTTAATTGGTTGGGAGTCATCGATGGACCCTCATTACATGGACAATTTAGAAAATGATACCTTTAAGCCTTGTACTCCTACAATGAAAAAAATTGTGAAACAAAAGGTGCGTTCTTAACCTATTGAAGTTTGTCAATTTGCTAAGTGTTGAAAAACAACTAGGTTGGGGAGAGAGATTAGTTCATCATACTATATTCGGAAACTATCAAGTAACACATAGATTTTTGTGAAAGAGTAAGGTTTGGCCCTTTGGAAGTGGAAACTATTTTAAAGCTTAAATTTGCATAATGTCTTCTCTTTATGAATTGTGATTAGGCAAGTTATTTGATAACTCTTGTTGAAGTTTGAGTTTTATGTCTTTAATATTCCATGTGAGAGTTTGATCATCATGCCACTTAAAATTTTTTGAAGTGATCAGCATGATTTTGTAAATTATATTTTTGTTTATTTTTCTTTTTCTCTCCTTCATTGCTAAGGGACTAGCAATATGTCGGTTGGGGGGAGTGATTACTACTCAAAAAGTGCTATTTTATAGCTTGTAAATAACTCTTTTAAAACTTTTGAGTAGTAGTTATTACATTTTAACTCAATTGGCATGTTAAGGACCCTTGCAATTGTTTCTAATCAAATTATGTTAAGTTTTGGTGTTTTTGATAACTTTTTGATCACCAAAGCAACCCAAGATTGAGGAGAGTTTTATATAATCCTTGGAAAAGAAAATGGAAGCTCATTTACATGAAGAATCCAAGCTTTGGAGCTTTATAGTCCTTTGCCAAAAGAAAATCATGAATGCAAGGAGGAGAAACAAAGAGAGAAATCTAACATGAAGAAATTCAAGAGGACAGAAACTGTTGGACACATTTAGAGCACTTCCTGGAGTCCATTTTCAGCAGACTATATGTTGTTTTAAAGCTCGGGAAGTCAGGAGTCCAACGCTTTAAACGGTACACAAATCAGAGCTGAAATGAAGAAGTTATGGCCATTGGAAGCCAATCGCACCAAGTTGAAAGGCAATTTCGCAAGCTGGGAAATCATAAAGTGCTAGCTGCGAAATCAGCCTTTTCGTGCGAAATGGAGACTTTTAGCTTGCGAAATTTTGTAGCCCATGTTGCATGCTGCAAAATCCATCTGAGTGCTTCCAGATATTTGCGACCGACTCTTTTAGATTTTTTTCTTCAAATATTTGTTGTTTAAATCCCCATTTTCTCCTTGTAATCCACCAATCATAGGATTCCTTAGTTAGTAAGTAAGAACAAAGGGTGAATAACCTCTTATATATAGTTTGTAATTTTCTTTACATAAATATCTCGGGAGCTTGTTCTCAGAGACTAACTTTTTGTATAGTTTTGAAGGAAGTAATACACAAAGCTTTGCTCTGACTTACCTACTCATTTGATTGTATTTTTCTTACTAGCCAAACAAGCTCTGAGGATGTTTCCTTAGAGAATGAGTGGTTAGGCTTTTTGTCTCTTGGAGGTAAGGAAGCTGGGTAAGGTGCCGAATGCAAAAATTAGAAGTTTTGTTATTTCAGCTTTTAATGAAGAGAAAGTGTGACCCGTTAATGGTTTCTATGTTTTTAGTTAACTTAAAACACCTTAAAATCACCTGGGCCAACACTTGGTAAGGCAAGTGATCTTCGTCCATTGAGATGCACTATTTTATCTCTTGCGAGCCTTTGGGAGGTGGTTTAAAGGTAGGATTTTCTAGAATAGCCAACACTTGGTAAGCTTTTGGACTCTAAGGAGACATCCATTAGTTATCTCTTGTTAGCTTTTGAAGGGAAATCCAAGGTTAAGGATTACCTTGGATGGAAAATTCTAGGTGAGAGGTACGAGCCATTGTAAGATGAATCAGTGAGAGGGATTTAGTGTTTGAACCCATTAAGGGGAAGCATCTGTACCACACCAGTTCGGGAAATAACTATATGTTAAATCCCCAATGCGAGGAAAAGATTCAAGTGACCGGAACTCCCTTTTTGTAATAGGAACCTGAGCCCAGTGATCCAAAAGCTCCAAGAAACACTTTTCTTTATAAGTAATTTCAATTACTATTTTTGGTTAGCTTAAAACCAATCCTTTTTAAACCAAAGTTCATGTTTTCTTTTAAAGCTAACCTTGAAATGAAAAGGCACCAATTCAACTTTGAATTAATATCAGTTGTAAATTGAAAACCCTTCCCAGTGAACGATCCTAGAGCCACTATGCTATGTTAGCTGAGGTTATCCTAGTACATGGTGATATAGGTTATAAATTTTGTTGATTACTCCCGTCTGAGGATCGAAATCAAGGTACACCAGTTGATTGAGCATCAATCAATAGGACATACACTAGCTAGGCACGAAATCAACCACACTTGTACGATTGGTCAAGTTGTTGTCTTGCCTGGTTTTCATTAAAGACTGCACCCGATTAGAAAGGTCTCGAAAGTTCATTTTTAGTTTCGGCATAGGTCAAACCTATATGACCAGTCACATTGTTGTCCTGTCTAGTTTTTATCATAGATCGAACATGGTTCGATCAATCACGACAGCTCAGTTTCGTTTTCGGTGTCGACCGCATGTGTATGATTAGTCATGTTGTTGTCTTATTTGGCTTTTGTCATAATCGGCACTTGATCCGATCGGTCTTGATAGTTCATTATCATTTTTAACATATATTGCACCTATACGATCGGTCATGTAATTGTTCTATCTGGTTTTCATCAAAGATGGCACCCAGTCCAATTAATCATTACAACTCAATGTCATTTTCGATGTAAATCGCATCTGTACAATTAGTGATGTAGTTGTCCTATCTGGTTTTCTTCATAGTCAACACTTGATCCAATCGGCCACGATAGTTCATTCTCATTTTCGACATATACGACACCTATATGATCGATCACATCGTTGTCTTATCTTGTTTTCGTCATAGATGACACCCAATTCGATTGATCACGATGACTAAGTTTCATTTTTAGCTTAAATCGCACCTATACGATCGGTCACATCGTTGTCTTATTTGGTTTTCATCACAGACCGCACCCGGTCAAATAAGTCCTGACATTTTAGTTTTGATTTCGACTTAAACTAGACCTATACGATCAGTCCATCATTTTGTTGTTTGGTTTTCGTCAAAGACCGGACCTAGTCCGATTAATAACGCCAGTTCAGTTTCGTTTTCTTCATAGACTGCATCTATAGAATAAGCCACATAGTTTTCCTATCTGGTTTTCATCACAATCTACACCCAATCCAATCAGTCATAACAGTTCAATTTTGTTTTAGGCATATATTACACCTTTATGATCAGTCATGTTGTTATCCTATTTGGTTTTCATGATAGACAACTCTCGGTTCGAATATTCATGACAACTTAATTTCGTTTTAGGTGTAGATAACATCTGTACGATCGGTAACGTAGTTGTTCTATCTTGTTTTCATCTTAGTTGACACCTGATCCGATCGATTATGAAAGTTTTGTATCGTTTTGGCATAGACTACACCTATATGATCGATCACGTCATTGTCCTGTTTGGTTTTTTTCACAGATGGCACCCAATCCGATCGATCAAGACAACTCAGTTTTGTTTTCGACATAAACCTCACCTGTATAATCAGTCACGTCGTTGTACTGTCTGGTTTTCCTTAAAGACCACACACGGTCAAATATGTCCTAATAATTCAATTTTGGTTTCAATTTAGACAAGACCTATACAATTGGTCGCATCGTTGTCCTTTCTTGTTTTCGTCACAAATAGTACCCGATTTGATCGGTCATGATTGTTCAATATTTTTTTCGACGTAGATCACACCTACCCATTCGGTCACATCATTGTCCTGTTTGGTTTTCATCATAGACCACACATGGTTGGTATATCATGATTGCTCAGTTCCGTTTTCAGCATAGATCGTACTTGTACAACCGATCGCTTCATTTTTCAGTTTGGTTTTCCTCACTAACCACACTCGATTAGATCGGCCCCGTAAGTTCAGTTTGAATTTCTGTGTAGACTATACCTATACGATCGATCACATCATTGTCTTGTCTGATTTCAGCATAGTCGGCACCCAATCCAATTGATCATGAAATTTTAGTATCATTTTTGGTATAAACCGCACCTATATGTTCGATCCCATCGTTGTCCTATATGGTTTTCATCAATACCATACTCGATCATATAGGTTTTGATAATTCGGTTTCTGTGTCGACATAGACCAGACTTATAGGATTGATCACGTTGCTGTCTTGTTTGCTTTTCATCACAAATTGTACCCGATTTGATCGATCACGATAACTCAATTTCATTTTGACGAAGATCGAATTTATATGATCATTCACGTAGTTGTCTTATCTGGTTTTTGTCACTGTCGGCACTTGATCTGATCGATCACGATAATTCAATATCATTTTTGCCATAGACCGCACATGTATGATCAATTACGACAATTCTGTGTCATCAATTTCATTTTCGTCATAGACCACACCATTACAATCGGTCATTTCATTGTTCTGTCTAGTTTTCATCACATATTGCACCCAATCCAATCGATCACAACTTTTGTACGATTAATCACATAGTTGTCTTATTTGGCTTCCGTCATTGTTAGCACCTAATATGATCAATTAAGAAAATTTAGTATCGTTTTCATCGTAGACTGCACATGTATGATCGGTCACGTCATTGTTTTGTCTGGTTTTTGTCATAAAAGGTATCCGATTTGATTGGTTACAACAACTTAATTTCATTTTCAACGTAGATCGCACTTGTACGATCGATCACGTCATTGTCTTGTCTAGTTTTCATCATAAATTGCACTTGATCAAATAGGTCTTGACTATTCAGTTTCAGTTTCGACATAAACCAGACTTATAGAATGGTAACATCATTGTCCTGTTTGGTTTTTATCACATATTGTACCCAGTCCAATTAGACATGATAGCTCAATTTTGCTTTTGACGTAGAACACATCTAAATGATCGGTCATGTTGTTGTCCTATCTAGTTTTCATGATAGACTACAGCAGGTCTAATCGGTCATGACAACTCAGTTTAATTTTTGGTAAAGATTGCATCTGTATGATCAATCATGTAGTTGTCTTATTTGGTTTCCATCACTGTCGACACTTGATCTGATCATCATGATAGTTCAGTATTGTTTTTGTCGTAGAACGCACCTGCATAATCAGTCAACTCGTAGTCCTGTCTAATTTTAATCACAGACCGCACCTAGTCAGATAAGTTTTGATAGTTCAGTTTTGGTTTCAACAAAGACTAGATGTATAAGATCAGTCACGTCGTTATCCTGCCTAATTTTCATCGCAGACTAGACCCCCTCTGATCAATCATAACAACTCAATTTCATTTTTGGCATAGACTAATTTTGTATGATCAAACACATTGTTTTCCTATCAGGTTTCCATAACAATTGACACCCAGTCCGATCAATCACGATAGTTCAATATCATTTTCAGTGTACACTGCACCTGTACGATCAATCATGTCATTGTCATGTCTTGTTTTCATCACAAACAACAACTTGTCTAGCCAATCACAATAGTTCAATATCGTTTTCAGCGTAGAACGCACTTGTACAATCAGTCACATTGTTGTCATGTCTAGCTTTCATCATACAGTGCACCTGGGTCAGATAAGTCCCAATTGTTCAGCTTTTGTTTCGTTGTAGACTAGACCTATAGATTGGTCACATCGTTGTCCTATATGGTTTTTGTCATAGACCACACCTAGTCTAATTTGACATGGTAGCTAAGTTTTGTTTTCACCGTACACCACATCTGTACAATCGGTCATGTCATTGCTTATTTGGTTTTCATCATAATCAACACCTGATTCGATCAATTACAATAGCTCAATATCTTTTTTGTTGTAGACCCCACTTGTACATTTGATCATGTTGTTATTCCATTTGGTTTTCGTCACAGACAATACCTCATCAGATCGGTCATGACAACTCCATTCCATTTTTGGTGTGGACCATACCTATATGATTGATGACATCATTGTCCTATTTGGTTTACATCATAGATTGCACCCGATCAGATAGGTCCTGATAGTTTAGTTTCAGTTTCTCAATAGACCAGACTTATATTATCGTTCATGTCATTGTGTTGTCTTGGTATTGTCATAGACTCGACCCGGTTCGATCAGTTAAGGTAGTGATTACTACTCAAAAAATGCTATTTGATAGCTTGTAATTAACTCTTTTAAACACTTTTGAGTAGTAGTTTTTACCTTTTAACACAATTAACATATTAAGGACCTTTGCAATCATTTCTAATCAAATCGTGCAAGTTTTGGTGTTTTTGTTAGTAATTTGATCACCAAAGCAATCCGAGATTGAGGAGAGTTCTTTGGAATCCATGGAAAAGCAATGGGAAGCTCAGAAACATGAAGAACCAAAGCTTTGAAGCTTTATAGTCCTTTGCCATAAGCAAATCTGGAAAGCAAAGAGAGAAATCTACCATGAAGCATTCTAGAGGACAGCCACTGTCAGCCACTTTTGGAGTACTTTCTGGAGCTCAAATTATACATACTATATGTCGTTTCGAAGCTCGGGAAGTCAAAAATCCAACGCTTTAAATGGTGCACGATTCAAAGTTGAAATGAAGGCGTTAGAGCCATTGGAAGCCGATCACACCAAGCTGAAAGCCAATTTTGCGGGCTGCGAAATCAGCCTTTGGCTACGAAATCACAAGAGGATGGCTACGAAATCAGCCTTTGGCTGCGAAATGGTGTCCTTCATGCTGCGAAATTTCGTAGCCATCTTGCACAACTACGAAATTCTCCTAAACCTTCTCGATATTTGAGACAGACATTTTTTAGATTTTTTGCTTTAGATATTTGATGTCTAAATCCCTAAACTCTCCTTGTAATCCACCTATCATAGGATTCCTTAGTCTTTAAGCAAGAAAAAGGGTAATTAACCTCATATATATAATGTTTGTAATTTTCATTACAAGGAGATTGATCTAACTCTCACATGGAACATTAAAGAAATAAAACTCAAACTTCAACAAGAGTTATCAAATAACTTGTCTAATCACAATTCATAAAGAGAATGCATTATGCAAATTTAAGCTTTAAAAGAGTTTCCACTCCCAAAGGGTCAAACCTTACTCTTCCACAAAAATCTAAGTGTTATTTATTAGCTTCCGAATATAGTATGTTGAACTAATCTCTCCCCCCAACCTAGTTCTTTTTCAAAGCTTAGCAAACTGATCAACCTCCAATAGGCTAAGAACGCACCTCTTGTTTCACACTTTTTTTTTTCATTGTAGGAGTACAAGGCTAAAGGTATTCTTTTTTAAATTGTCCATGTAATGGGGGTCCATCGATGACTCCCAACCAATTAAGGTTTAGGGCATCAAGCTTTAAGGATCTTTCAACCACTAACTCCTCGGATTTTACCTCGGAATTTTGAGAATGAATTTTAATACCCAAGCACCTACAGTATGTTAAACTCCACCTATTCACCCCTATAACGAGTATTGAGGTTGGTGACTCCCAACCAATGAAGGCTTAGGGCACCAGGTTTTAAAGATTTTCACCATATACCCCTTAGACCTTGCTCGGGTTTCAAGGCAAGTAAAACATTTTTTCTTTCTTTTTTTTTTTTTTTCAAAGGCTCATTGGCCTTTTATAAGGTGTCCCAACACTATTAAATGAGGTCAAAGGTACCAAGTCTAAATTTTCCTAAGTCAAGAGGGAAAAAGTTTTTCATCTTATAATCAGAACCTATTGTGCATAGTGTGTGAATAGCTTAAAGTGGAAGAACTAAAGTTGAATTCACTAGAAGTTTCAACAATTCATCAACTTTAGTAAGCATAATACAAACTTTAAGTCAAGTTAAAAGACAAAAATTAAATTTCTCCCTTTTCATTTTTGAGAATTTTTCCTTAATAACCATATAGAGTAGAATAAAAAAAAATTAAATTAAGCAAAAAGCAACTAAATTACTAAAATAACTTAGCATTAATAACAAAATTTCCTTCCTCAACTCTCCCCCCAACCAAGCTGAACATTGTCCTCAATCTGACAAAAGCGATTAAAAAATAGGGAGGAAGTGGTACCTCCTGAGTGACATGGAGTCTGAGTCAAATAGGAGAAACCACATGTTTCAAAACAAAAGAGTTAGTGAGTAGAGGAAATAGAAAAATGCTAAGCTTAACAAAAAATGATGTTTATATATGAATATGAGAAAGTAGAATATAAGATATGATCAATGGATACCTCCAATCCCAGAATATAAAACATCAAAACATGGAGCTATGTATACTAATATAATATGTAAAAAAAAAAAAAAAGTAAAGAAATGATCAAGTAGTTGTAGGGTCATGTGGAGCTGATGCATCTGTGGTGGCCTCCTGAGTAGGTTGGATCAGGACTTTGACCTCTGTTCCGGTAGTCTCCTCAGCTGGAGCTCTCAGTTGGAGCTATGGGCTCTGATGGTTTTAGGAGATCTGAAATGGAGTGAGAGGCTTCGTGTGTGTGATCTCAATGAGAGGGCTCTCCTCTTTAGATGCATGGTTGCGAGGCTCTGTTGGCATTTTCATAACTTCCCTTGGCTTTGTAAGATGTTTTTGCAAACCATTTCGTGGTTGGAGGCCATTTCAAAGTTAAAAGGAAAAAAGAAACATTTTCGCAGCCCATTTTAAAGCTTGAAGATCATTTCGCAGCCATTTTGAAGCGTGGAGATCATTTCGCAGCCATTTCGAAGCTTGGAGATCATTTCGTAGCCCATTTTGAAGCTTGGAGATCATTTCGCAGCCCATTTTGAAGCTTGGAGGTTATTTTGCAGCAAAAGGGTGATTTCGCGGCCAAGGGGGGATTTCGCAGCGGGGGGCGGATTTCGTAGAGGAGGGCCATTTTTGCAACCATTTCGCAGCTGCGAAATGAGGGTGGAGGGCTACGAAATGGCACTCGTGTGTGATTACTACTCAAAAAGTGCTATTTGATAGCTTGTAATTAACTCTTTTAAACACTTTTGAGTAGTAGTTATCACCTTTTAACCCAATTAACATGTTAAGGACCCTTGCAATCAATTCTAATCAAATTGTGTTAAGTTTTGGTGTTTTGATAGCTTTTTGATCACCAAAGCAATCCGAGATTGAGGAGAGTTCTTTGGAATCCATGGCAAAGCAATGGAAAGCTCAGAAACATGAAGAACCGAAGCTTTGAAGTCCTTTGCCATAAGCAAATCCGGAATGCAAGGAGTGTGGGATCCTTCCTAAAAAAATGCCACGTGGCTCTCTCTCCCTTGTACACGCAGACGGTCCCCCTTGCGACGCGCGGCATAGCTCATTCCACCCGGGGAAGAATTCTGTCCTGCCGACGTTCCACCTTCTCCGGATATCTTACATCCGGAATTCTGTTCGGTCGACGTTCCACCTTCTCCGGATATCTTACATCCAGAATTTCGTCCGGCCGACGTTCCACCTTCTTCGGATATTTCACATCCGGCGCCTGACGCCGGATGGGAGAGGAGGACGTTTCAACTTCCCTGGTCAAACATGTCCGAATCCTCTGATAACACTTACCCGGAGAGTTTTTCTCTCAGTATACAGTGTTGCGGTGTTCTCCTGAAGCTTCCCGATATGTGCGATCGACATTTTGAGATTTTTTGTTTTAGATATTTGTTGTCTAAATCCCCAAAGTCTCCTTGTAACCCACCTATCATAGGATTCCTTAGTCTGTAAGTAAGAACAAAGGGTAAATAAACCCATATGAAAAGGTTGTAAGTTTCCTCAGAGAGAGAAAGGGGGGGGGGGGGGACGGAAGATAAGGCTTATACACAGATGCCTTGTATAGTTTTTTTTGGAAGGAAGTAAAATTGAGAGTTTTTGCTCTACCTTACCTACTTGTTTTGATTATATATATTCTTCTAATTTTTCTTACTAGCCAAACAAGCTCTGAGGAAGTTTCCTCAGAGAATGAGTGGCTAGACTTTTAGTTTCTTGGAGCTAAGGTTGCCGAGAAAGGTTCCAGGTGCAAGAATTTATAACTTTGTGGTTTCAGCCATTAATGAAGAGAAAGTATGATCCTTTAATGATTTCTATGTTTTTTAGTTAACTTAAAACACCTTCAATTCACTTGAGCCAACACTTGGTAAGGCAAGTGATCTCCGTCCATGGAGATACACTAGTTTACCTCTTGCGAGCTTTTGGGAAGTGATGTGAAGGTAGGATTTTCTAGAATTGCCAACACTTTGTAAGCTTTTGGACTCCAAGAAGACATCCATTAGTTATCTCTTGCGAGCTTGAGAAGGGAAGTCCAAAGTTAAAGATCACCTTGAATGGCAAAGGCTAGGTGAGAGGCACGAGCCATTGCAAGTTCCATCAGTGAGAGGGAATTAGAGCTGAAATCCATTTAAAGGATACATCTGTACAACACCAGTTAGAGAATTGACTATATGTTAATTCTCTAGTGCGAGGAAATGAACCAAATGACCAGAGCTCTATTTTTGCATAAGGAACCTCCCCTGTGAACCCAAACCTCCAAGGAATGTTTTTCTTCATAAGTAATTTCCATTACTTTCTTTTTAGTTAGCTTAAAACAAAACCTCGTTTAACCAAAGTTTGTGTTTTATTTCTTCAGCTTACCTTGAAATGAAAAAGCACCAATTTAACTTTGAATTGGTATCAGTTGTGAGTTGAAAACCCTTCCCAGAGAACGATCCTAGAGCCACTATGCTATATTAGCTAAAGCTATCCTAATGCATGGTGATATAGGTTATAAATTTTGTTGATTACTCCCTCAATCAAAGAGCACAAGCTGGACATGAATCAGCTAAGACACCAATTGGGAACGAATCAGTGTGCCAAGGGGTGGTTTCGCAGCTGCGAAGCCACCTGCGAAATGGGGGCTCGGCTCCGAAATTGAGAATTTTTAGGTGTGGAGGATTTCGCAGCTGCGAAATGAGAGGGGGGGGGGGGAGGGGGGGAGGGGGCTCTGCGAAATGACACTCGTGTGCCAAAGGGGTGTTTCGCAGAAGGGGGCATGGGGCTGCGAAATCATTTCGCAGCGAAGGGCCATTTTTGCAGGGGCCCTTTTTAGGCTGCAAAATTTTGCAGACCATTACTTTTTCCTTGCTTTTGAGCTCCTCTTGATTCCCTGAGACCTTCTTTCAACTGCTTTGCAATTCCTCCTAATTTTGATCATCCAAAAACCTATGTTAAATCAAAACAAAGTAAAATTAAACCATTAAAATCAAAATTAAAGCATTGAAATCAAAATTAAAACAAGTAATAAAATAAAACAAAAAGATATGGACTAGCTAGTCTTTAGAAAGACTAAGTCTATCAAAAAATTGATCCTGATTTAGCTTGCCCGGATCCCATATGAAGTTTGCATCTCTCACTTGGGACTTGCTCTGTATGATTTTGCCATACAAAGCTTAGGGGAAAGGTGGAGGCATGTGTTTCTTCATCATTTCTTCCTTGATGACTATCCTCTGTGGTTTTTCATCTATATTAAGATCATAGTCATCTTTCTCTATGCTTTTCCCCTTTCTCTTTCCATTGATTTCCTCCATTTTTTCTTTCTCTATTTCACTTTCTACCTTATGCTCTAGCTTGGATGTAGGCAGATCAACCTCTTTACCACTCCTTAGAGTGATCACTTCTTTGACTTCCCTCTTCTGTGAAGATTCTCCCTCCTTAGCCTCCATTTGATGGATACCCTTTTGATTTTAATGAGGTTGAGAAGGAAAGTTTCCTTTTTCTTGCATTGTGTTGAGGTTGGCAAACCTTGAGATTGAATATTGGAGATTATCTATCTTTTGAGATATATCATTTTGCACTCCATCCATCTTTTTGTTCAATGAAATCTCTACACTGTCAATTCTTTGACTGAGCTGAGCATTGATGGATTTCTGAGCTCCAACAAAGTCTCCCACGACCTTGCTAAGATTCACCATAGCTTGTTCAAGGTTTGAGGCTTGTGGAAGTGCTTGAGCATGTTGCTTGTACTGAGGCGGCCATGGTTTCCAAGACAAATTTGGATGGTTCCTCCAATTGGAATTGTAGGTGTTGCAATCACCAAACATTTCCCTCATCGCTGGAATGGTAGGACACTCTTCCACCAAGTGCTCATAAGATAGACAATTGGCACAAGGCATAGCTTGCAATGGTGTCTGAGAGATGGCTTGCACTTCTTGCATCTTTTTCATTTCTAGCTCTTCCAATATCCTTGCCATAGCTGCAATCTTTGCCTTCATGTCTATGCCGTCATTCAAAATATACATCTCACCCTTAGCATTAGGTTGAGACTTCATTCTTCCTATATCTCTCGCATTTGGTTCATCCCATCCTCTTGAAACTTCAGCCACATAACTCATGAAGTTCATAGCTTCCTCTGCTATCTCGTATTCAATATGGCATGCACAACTAGCAATTTGTGAATTAAAAACAGAGAAAACAAAACAAAACAAAACAAACAAAAATTCTAGAGAAAAAAAAAATTATTAAGATAAACTAAAAAGTAAATAAAAGATATACTAAAATATGAACAAAGAAAAAGAAACAAATAAAAAAAGTTAATACAATGAAAAGAAAAGTCACCGAACTTGTGATGAAGATCACAAGTACTTTGGAAAGGTGATATCACTATAAAGTGGCACCATCCCTAGCAACGGCGCCATTTGATTCGCTCCCAATTGGTGTATCAACTGATTCATGTCCTCTCAATGGTCCCCGGTAGCAGAGCCATTTGATTTCGTGCCCAGCTGATGCCTTGATTTTGGTCCTCAAACGGGAGTAATCAACAAAATTTATAACCTATTACACCATGTACTAGGATAGCCTTAGCTAGCATAGCATAGTGGCTCTAGGGTCGTTCACTGGGATGGGTTTTCACTTCACAATTGATATCAATTCAAAGCTAAATTGGTGCTTTTTCATTTCAAGGTTAGCTCTAAAAGAAAACATAAAGATGTTTGAAAAGGTTGGTTTTTAAGTGAAACAAAAAATAAAGTAATGGAAATTACTTACTAAGATAAGTGTTTCTTAGAGTTTCAGATCACTAGGCTTAGATTCCTTGTACAAAAAGGGAGTTCCGGTCACTTGTTTCTTTTCCTCACATTAGAGAATTAACATATAGTTAATTCTCTAACCGGTGTGGTACAGATGCTTCCCCTTAATGGATTCAAACACTAATTCCCTCTCACTGATGCATCTTGCAATGGCTCATGCCTCTCACCTAGCATTTGCCATTCAAGGTGATCCTTAACCTTGGATTTCCCTTCACAAGCTCGCAAGAGATAACTAATGGATGTCTCCTTAGAGTCCAAAAGCTTACCAAGTGTTGGCTATTGTAGAAAATCCTACCTTCAAGTCACCTCCCAAAGGCTCGCAAGAGGTAAACTAGTGCATCTCAATGGACGGAGATCACTTGCCTTACCAAGTGTTGGCCCAAGTGATTTAAAGGTGTTTTAAGTTAAATAAAAACATAGAAACCATTAACGGGTCACACTTTCTCTTCATTGAAAGCTGAAACAACAAAACTTCCAATTTATGCATGTGAAAACTTACTCGGCTTTCTTCACTCCAAGAGACAAAGAGCCTAGCCACTCATCCTCTGAGGAAACATCCTCAAAGTTTGTTTGGCTAGAAATAAAAATAACGAGAAAACAAAAATATGAAGGAAAAACAGAGCAAGTGCTCTGTAAAATATGTTTCTTTATATGATCCTCCTCTCGTCGGATTACATGATGGATTCCTTTACATTGGTTCAAAGATATATATAGAGAAGATATTTTCTAAGAAATATCCCAATAATATCTTTGACTGATTACAAGGAGAAAATAGAAATTTACACAAAATATATTGAGAAAAAAATCTAACTTAGTCGGCAGCAAATATCTGAGATTGCATGGTGGATTTCGCACATTGAATTGTCCATTTTCCAAGTTTGAACTTTGATTTTGCAAGTTGAATGTGATTTCACAACTTGGAGATGATTTGCAACTTCATTCGCAGCTTGGAGGTGATTTTGCAATGTGGTTCGCAGCTGCAAAGATGGAGGCATGGGCTGAAAAATAGCACTCATGTGCCAAAGGTGGGTTTCGCAGCTCATTTCGCAGTTGCGAAATGGGCTTTGGGTTGCGAAATTTCGCACAACTTGATGTGGTTGTCTTCAAACGGCCATAACTTCTTTATTTCAACTCCAATTTGCACACCATTTGAAGCGTTGGACTCCTGACTTCCCGAGCTTCGAAACAACATATAGTACGAATGAAATAGACTCCAGAAAGTACATGAAATGTGTCCAACAGTTGCTATCCTATTGAATTCTTCATGTTAGATTTCTCTCTTTGTTTCTCCTCCTTGCATTCATGATTTCCTTTTGGAAAAGGACTACAAAGCTCCAAAGCTTGGATTCTTACTGTAAATGAGCTTTCATTTGATTTTCCATGGATTATATAAGGCTCTCCCTCATCTTAGATTGCTTTGGTGATAAAAAAGCTATCAAAAACACCAAAACTTAACACAATTTGATTAGAAGCGATTGCAAGGGTCCTTAACATGCCAATTGAGTTAAAAGGTAATAACTACTACTCAAAAGTGTTTAAAAGAGTTAATTACAAGCTATAAAATAGCACTTTTTGAGTAGTAATCAGAGATGTTGGGGAGCTTGTTCTCAGAGATATCCTTTGTATAGTTTTGCAAGGAAGTAAAATACAGAGCATTTGCTCTACTTTACCTACTCAATTTGATTGTATTGTATTTATATATTTTTTTTACTAGCCAAACAAGCTCTGAGGATGTTTCCTCAGAGAATGAGTGGCTAGGCTTTTAGTTCCTTGGAGCTAAGGTTGCCGGGTAAGGCCCTAAATGCAAGAATTGGTAGTTTTGTTGTTTCAGCCATTAATGAAGAGAAAGTGTGACCCGTTAATGGTTTCTATGTTTTTAGTTAACTTAAAACACCTTCAATTCACCTGAGCCAACACTTGGTAAGGCAAGTGATCTCCGTCCATGGAGATGCACTAGTTTATCTCTTGCGAGTTCTTGGTACGTGACTTGAAGGTAGGATTTTCTAGAATTGCCAACACTTGGTAAGCTTTTGGACTCTAAGGAGACATCCATTAGTTATCTCTTGCGAGCTTGAGAAAGGAAGTCCAAGGTTAATGATCACCTTGAATTGAAAATGCTAGGTGAGAGGCACGAGCCATTGCAAGTTGCATCAGTGAGAGGGAATTAGTGCTGAAATCCATTAAAGGGAAACATCCGTATAACACCAGTTAGAGAATTAACTATATGTTAATTCTCTAATGCAAGGAAAAGATTCAAGTGACTGAAGCTCTGTTTTTGCATGAGAAGCCTCCCATGTGAACCTAAAACTCCAAGGAATGTTTTTCTTCATAAGTAATTTCCATTACTTTCTTTTTAGTTAGCTTAAAACAAAACCTTTTTCAACCAAAGTTTATGTTTTCTTCTTAAGCTAACCTTGAAATGAAAAGACACCAATTCAACTTTGAATTGGTATCAGTTGTAAGTTGAAAACCCTTTCCAGTGAACGATCCTAGAGCCACTATGCTATATTAGCTAAGGCTATCCTAATGCATGGTGATATAGGTTATAAATTTTGTTGATTACTCCATTCGGAGGACCACAATCAAGGAACACCAGCTGGACACAAATCAAATGGAACCATTGTTAGGGACCATTGAGAGGACATGAACCAGCTGAGACACCAATTGGGAATGAATCAGGTAGTGCTGTTTCATTTTCGACGTAGACTACATCTGAAAGATTAGTCACGTAGTTGTCCTATTTGGTTTTCATCACAGACGACACTCGATTCGATCGATCATGAAAGTTTAGTATTGTTTTCAATGTACACCGCACCTGTATGATCAGTTAGGTCATTGTCATGTCTTGTTTTCATCATAGACAACACCTCGTCTGATTGGTTAGGACAGTTCAGTATCGTTTTAGACGTAGAACACACCTATATGATCAGTCACATCATTATCTTGTCTAATTTTCATCATAGAGTGCACCTGCTTAGATAGGCCCCAAAAGTTTAGTTTCGGTTTTAACGTAGATCGAACCTATAGATTGGTCACATCATTGTCCTATCTTGCTTTGGTCACAAATCGTACCTGATCCAATCGGTCATGACAACTCAATTTCGTTTTTGGCATAGATTGTACCTATACAATCGGGCATGTCGTTGTCCTGTCTGGTTTTCTTCACAGACCATACCCGGTTAGATAGGTACCAATAGTTCAACTTTGGTTTCGGCATAAACCAAACGTATGGGATCTATCATGTCATTATCTTGTCTAGTTTTCTTCACAGATGGCACATGGTCTGATTGATCATGATAGTTTAATATCATTTTAGGTGTTGACTACATTTTTACTTCCAACCAAGTCGTTCGGTCTGGTTTTTGTCACAAACAATACCCGAACTGATCAATCACGATTGCTTCACTTTGTTTTTGTCATTAGCCACACCTATACAATTAATCATGTTGTTGTCATGTCTGATTAACATAACAAATTGCACCCCGTTCGATAAATCCCAACAGCTCAGTTTAAATATACACTAGACCTAAACAATCAGTCACTTCATTGTCTTATATGCTTTTCGTCACAAATCGAACTCGGTCTAATCGGTTAGACAACTCTGTTTTGTTTTTGGCATAGACTGCATCTGTACAATCAGTTATGTAGTTGGCCTTTCTAGTTTTCGTCACTATCTACATCTGGTCTGATCAGTCATGATAGTTCAATATCATTTTTGACATAGACTATACCTGTACGATCAGTCACCTCATTGTCCTTTCTAGTTTTCATCACAGACCGCACCTAGTTTAATCGCTCACGATAGTTCATTATCATTTTTTTCATAGATCGCACCTGTACGATCAATGACATTGTTGTTTACTCTAGTTTTTATCACATATCGTACTTGATCAGATAGGTCCCAACAATTTAGTTTTGATTTTGACGTAGACCCCACTTATACAATCGGTCACGTCATTATCGTGTCTGGTTTTTGTTATAGAATGTACGCAATCCAATCGATCACAACAACTTAGTTTGGTTTTCAACATAGACCACATCTATACAATCACTCATGTAGTTGTTCTATACGGTTTTCATCATAGTCGGCACCTAATTTGATTGGTCACGACAGTTCAATATCATTTTCGGCCTAAACCGCACTTGTACGATCGATTATGTCATTGTCCTCTTTAGTTTTTGTCACAGACTACACTAGGTTTGATCAATCATGATAGTTCATTATTGTTTTCATCGTAGACTACACATGTAAAATAACTCGCCTCGTTGTCTACTCTGGTTTTCATCACAAACCACACCTAATCAGATAGGTTCCGATAGTTCAGTTTCATTTTCGGCGTAAACCAGACTCATACGATCGGTCACGTCATTGTCCTATTTGGTTTTCATCACAGAACATACTCAGTTTGATCGATCACAATAAATCAGTTTCATTTTTAGTGTAGACCATATCTATACAATCAATCATGCAGTTGTTCTATATGGTTTTCATCACAGCCAACACCCAATCTGATTGGTCACGATAGTTCAGTATCATTTTTTTTACGTAGATCACACCTGTATGATCGATCACGTCGTTGTACTATTTGGTTTTCATCATAGATGACACTTAGTCTGATCGGTCATAATAGTTTAATATCATTTTTTATGTACACCACACCTGATTCAATCGATCACAACAACTCAATTTCATTTTTGACGTAGACCGCATTTTTACATCTAGCCACATCATTGTTTAGTTTGGTTTTCATCACAAATAGTACCTGGCCTTATCGGTCTCGATCGCTTCGTTTTGTTTTCAACCTAGACTACATCTATAAGATTGATCATGTCGTTGTCCTATCTGATTTTTGTAACAGATCATACCTCGTTTGATAGGTTCTAACAACTCAGTTTTGTTTTTGGCATAAACCATACCTAAACAATCAGTCACATCGTTGTCCTATCTACTTTTTGTCACATATCAGACCCAATCTGATCGGTCATGGTAGCTCTATTTTGTTTTTGGCATAGACGACATCTATACGATCAGTCACGTAGTTGGCCTATCTGTTTTTCATCATAGTCTGCACTCGGTCTAATTGGTCACAACAGTTCAACATCATTTTTGGCGTAGACCACATCTGTACAATCAATCACGTTGTTGTCCTCTTTAGTTTTCATCACAGACTGCACTTGTTTTAATCTATCATAATAGTTCATTATCATTTTCGTCGTAGACCACACCTGTATGATTAGTCACCTTGTTGTCCACTCTAGTTTTCATCACAAACCATACCCAATCAAATAAGTCTCGACAATTCAGTTTCAGTTCGGCATAGACCAGACTTATACGATCGGTCATGTTGTTGTCTTGTCTACTTTTTTTTACAAAATTTACGTAGTCCAATCAATCACGACAACTCAGTTTCATTTTTTACGTAGACAACATCTGTACAATCAGTCAAGTAGTTGTTCTATATGATTTTCATCACAATCAGCACCCGATCTTATTGGTTACAAAAAGTAAATATCGTTTTCGACATAGACCACGCCTGTACAATCAATAACATCATTGTCTTATCTGGTTTTCATCATAGACGACACCTAGTCCAATCGGTCATGATAGTTCAATATCATTTTCAACATACACCACATCTCTACGTTTGGTCACATCATTGTTTTCATCACAAACAACACTCGATTTGATCAGTCACGATAACCTAGTTTCGTTATTGGTGTACACCACACCTATACAATTGATCATGTCATTCTCTCTTTTGGTTTTTGTAAAAGACCACACTTGATTCAATAGGTCCCGACAACTCAATTTTGGCTTCTATGTAGACTAGACCTATTTGATTGGTCATATTGTTGTCATGTCTGGTTTTAATCACAAACTACACCCGGTCCAATTGATCAAGACAACTCAGTTTCACTTTTAGCTTAGACCGCACTTGTTCGACTGGTTATGTTGTTGTCCTGTTCGGTTTTCATCATAAACTACACCCAGTCCGATCAATCATGACAACTTAGTTTTGTTTTTATCGTAGATCACACCTATATAATTGGTCACATTGTTGTTCTATTTGGTTTTCCTCATTGACCACATCCGGTCAGATAGGTCTTGATTATTCAGTTTTAGTTTCGGCATAGATTATACCCAGTCCAATCAATCACGACAACTTAGTTTCACTTTTGGCATAGATTACACCTGTACGATCGACCATGTTGTTGTCCTGTCTAGTCTTCATCATAGACCACACATAGTCAGATTAGTCCCGACCGTTCCTTTTTGGTTTCAGCATGGACTAGACTTATACGATCAATCATGTTGTTATCCTATTTGGTTTTCATCACATACCAAACACGGTTTGATCAATCATAATAGCTCAAATTTTTTTTCAACGTAGACCTCATATGTATGATCAGTCACGTAGTTGTCCTATCTAGTTTTCATCAAAGTCGGCACCTGATTCGATCAGTCATGACAGTTTAGTATCATGAAAACATAGGACCGCATCTATACGATTTGTAACATCCTTATCCTATCTAGTTTTCATCACAGATGGCACTCGGTTTGATCGATCACGAGAACTCATTTTCATTTTTGGTGTGGATCGCACCTATACAATTAATCACGTCATTGTCTTGTTTGATCATGACAAACCATGGTGGATGCAGCAAGCGGAGGAGGTTTTATTAATAAGACACCAGATGAGGGATATCAACTTATAGAAGTGATTGCTAGCAACAATTTCTTGAAGTCTACGGATAGAAATGCACAAAAAAGGACAATTGGGGTTCATGATATCAATGCTTTTAATAATTTGGCTGCTCAAGTTGCAATTTTAAATAATAATTTTAAGAAATTGAATGTTGCTGCTGTTCCAATTTAGTTTGTGAAAATTGTGCAGGTAATCATCCTAGCTTGGAGTGTGAAGTTGGAGGCCCATATGAAGTAAATCCATCCGAACATAATCCCAACTCCAATTATTTCAACCAAGGGTGGAGGAATCATCCAAACTTCTCATGGAGTAACAACGCTCATGTGCAAAAACCACCCTCCGGTTTCCAATCTCAAGAGAATAAGCCAAACTTGGAAGAAGTTTTCACCCAATTTATACAAAAGACTAACGATTTTATTGATGATACTAAAGCAAATTTCAGGAACCAAGGTGCAAGTATTTGCAACCTTGAGCATCAAGTGGGAGAGATTTCTAAGTTATTGACAGAGAGAACACAAGGAGCACTTCCTAGTATCACAGAGACAAATCCTAAGGAGCATGTAAAGGCCATAACTCTTAGAAGTGGGAAGGAGTTAGAACAATCAAAGGAGGCCGAGTAACAAGCAAATAAGGAGGATACTTCGGTTCCCAAGGAACAAAATGCTTCCACTCCTATACAACCATCTATTCCAAAACCATCATCTAATGCCATCCCTTTTCCTCAAAGGCTAAAAAAGCAAAATTTAGATAAGCAATTTTCTAAATTTATTGATATTTTTAAGAGCTTACATATCAATCTTCCTTTTGTAGATATGTTGGAGCAAATGTCGAAATATGCTAAATTCTTAAAGGTGGTGTTATCAAATAAGAGGAAATTGATGGACAATGAGAAGGTGATGCTCACTGAAGATTGCAGCGCCATTCTTCAAAGGAAGCTTCCTCCTAAGCTAAAAGATCCAGGGAGTTTCACTATTCCTTGCACTATTGGTGATTTTGATTTTGATAAAGTTTTATGTGATCTTGGTGCAAGTGTTAATTTGATGCCTCTTTCTATTTTCAGGAAACTTGGACTAGGGGAAGTGAAGCCTACTACGGTATGTTTGTAGCTTGCCGATAGCTTTATCAAACATCCAATAGGCATTATTGAGGATGTTTTGGTAAAAGTGGATAAGTTTATATTTTCGATTGATTTTATTGTATTAGATATGGAAGAAGACCGGGATGTCCCACTTATATTAGGAAGACCTTTTCTTGCTACAGGTAGAACTCTTATAGATGTTCATCAAGGTAAGTTGATTTTAAGGGTTCAAGATGAACAAGTTACGTTTAATGTTTTTGAGGCTATGAAATTTCCATCTGATGTTGATGCATGCTTTGCAATTAGTGTTTTGGATAGGGTGGTAGCTGAAACATTTCATGAAACTTTTCCTACTTCACCTTTAGAAAATTTTATAATGAATGGTAGAACTTTAGGAATTCTTTGTGATGATGATGATATAATTGAATGTGTTAATAATCTTGATGCATTGCCAACTTATGAGTTTCCAAAAAAGTTAAAGTTTAAAGAATTAGGGGCTATTCATGTTAACAATCATACATCAAAGAAGAAGCCTCCTAAACTTGAACTTAAAGTATTACCATCTCATCTCAAGTATGCCTTCTTAGATGATTCTAGCTTTTATCCTGTTATTATTAACTCTACTTTGAATGATTTAGAGGAGGAAAAGCTATTAAGAGTTTTGAGAGAGCATAGGAAAGCTATTGGATGGACTATTGATGACATCAAGGGAATAAGCCCATCGATTTGTATGCATAAGATCCTATTTGAAGACAGCTACAAGCCAACAGTTCAACCACAACGAAGATTAAATCCATTTATGCAAGAAGTGGTTAAGAAAGAGGTTGTGAAGCTTTTGGATGAAGGTATAATTTACCCAATTTCGGATAGTACATGGGTAAGTCCAATTCAAGTAGTTCCTAAGAAGGGAGGTATAACTATAGTGAAGAATAATAATAACGAACTTATCCCCACAGGAACGATAACCGGTTGGAGAGTTTGTATTGATTACCGGAAGCTTAATGATGCCACAAGAAAGGATCACTTTCCTTTACCCTTCATTGACCAAATGGTGGAGAGACTTTCTGGTCATGATTATTATTGTTTTCTAGATGGATATTCGGGATACAATCAAATCTCCATAGCACCGGAAGATCAAGAGAAGACCACTTTTACATGCCCATATGGCACTTTTGCTTACCGACAAATGCCATTCAGTTTATGCAACGCTCCGGCCACTTTTCAACGTTGCATGATGTCCATTTTCTCCGATATGATTGAAAAAGGCATTGAAGTGTTTATAGATGATTTTTCTATTTTTGGTTCTTCTTTTGATGATTGTCTTTCTAATATTTCTTTGGTTTTGCAGTGATGTGTTGACACAAACTTGGTTTTAAATTGGGAAAAATGTCATTTTATGGTAAGAGAAGGTATTGTGTTGGTGATTACTACTCAAAAAATGCTCTTTTAAAGCTTGTTATAAAATCTTTTAAACACTTTTGAGTAGTAATTAATACCTTTTAACTCAATTGGCACATTAAGGACCTTTACATGTTTTTAATCAATTTTTGGCTAGTTTTGGTGTTTTTGGTAGTTTTTTTATCATTGAAGGAAGCCAAGAATGAGGGAGAACTTTTTGAAACCCTTGGGAATGAGTTTCCAAGCCAATCAAGAGATGCAAGGAAGAGAATCAGAGAAAGAAATCCATCATGAAGCAATTTTGCATGGTGATGCGAAATCTTCACATGCTATGCGAAATTCAAAGGATAGAAGTTGCAAAGAAAATTTGGAGCACTTCCTGGAGTCTAATTCTTACATGCTATATATCATTTCGAAGCTTGAGAAGTCAGGAGTCCAACGCTTCAAACGGTGTGCAATTTAGAGCTGAAACGAGGAAGTTATTGGCGATTGAAGGCAACTGCACAAAGCTGAGGAGGAATTTCGCATTGACATTTCCTGATACGAAAATTTCCGCATTGACTTCGTACTAACATTTCTCAATGCGAAATCTTTCACACCACCTGTCTCCCATGCGAAAATGTAATAGCTAGATATTTTACACCGCCTCTTTTAGATATTTTTACCTAAAGATATTTGGTGTAAATTATCAGTTCTCTCCTTGTAATCAGCTAAAGATATTTCTGGGATATTTAGGATATCTAAAGGGAGGTTAAAAATATCTCTCTGGATATTTCTTAGAAACTATCTTCTATATATATCTTTGATATCATGTAAAGAAAAGGAGGGTATGTAATGTAGTAGACGGATGAGCATAGTAAGAAATATATCTACAGAGCACTTGCTCTGCTTTTTCCTTCATATTTTTGTTTTTCATTTTCTTTCTATCCAAACAGCCTTGGAGGCCTCGAGGATGAGTGGCTAGGCTTTTTTTTGTTTCTTGGATTGAAGGGAGCTAGGTAAGGGACCCGAATACAAAGGTAAGAGTTTTCCTTGTTTCAGTTTTTAATGAAGAGGAAGTTGTGACCCGTTAATGGTTTTTATATTTTTAGTTAACTTAAAACGCCTTAAAATCACCTGGGACAACACTTGGTGAGGCAAGAGGACTTCATCCATTGAGTTACTCTAGTTTATCTCTTGTGAGCCTCTGGTAGGTGGTTTAAAGATAGGATTTTCTAGAATAGCCAACACTTGGTAAGCTTTTGGACTCTAAGGAGACATCCATTAGTTATCTCTTGCGAGCTTGTGAAGGGTTATCCAAGGTTAAGGATCACCTTGAATGGAAAATGCTAGGTGAGAGGCACGAACCATTACAAGATGCATCAGTGAGAGGGAATTAGCGTTGAAACCATTAATGGGAAGCAACTGTAACACATCGGTTGGGAGGATAACTATAGGTTAAATCCCCAATGCGAGGAAAGATCCGGAATCTCCACTTTTGTATAAGGGGCCTGAACTTAGTGACCTGAAAATCCAAGAGACCATTTTCTTTGTAATTAAAACTCATTTACTATTTTTGGTTAGTTTAAAACCAACCTTTTCCAAATCAAAGATTATGTTTTCTTTTAAAGCTAACTTAGAAAAAAAAAAGCACCAATCCAATTCTTTAAACTAATATCAGGTGTGAAATGAAAACCCATCCCAGTGAACGATTGATTACTACTCAAAAAGTGCTATTTCATAGCTTGTAATTAACTCTTTTAAACACTTTTGAGTAGTAGTTATTACCTTTTAACTCAATTGGCATGTTAAGGACCCTTGCAATCAATTCTAATCAAATTGTGTTAAGTTTTGGTGTTTTGATAGCTTTTTGATCACCAAAGCAATCCAAGATTGAGGAGAGTTTTTTGGAATCCATGGCAAAGAAATGGAAAGCTCAGAAACATGAAGAACCGAAGCTTTGAAGTCCTTTGCCATAAGCAAATCCGGAATGCAAGGAGGGGAAGCAAAGAGAAATCTGCCATGAAGCATTCTTGATGACAGTCATGTTAGCCACTTTTGGAGCACTTTCTAGAGTGCAATTTATGCATGCTATATGTCGTTTCGAAGCTCAGGAAGTCAACAATTCAATGCTTCAAATGCTGTGCAATTCGGAATTGAAATGAAGGAGTTACAGCCATTGGAAGCCAATCACTCCAAGCTAAAGGAAGAATTTTTCACGGCTGCGAAATCACCCTTTTGCTGCGAAATGATTTCGCAGCCATTTTGCACAGTGCTGAGGAATTTCTCCTGAAGTTTCCCGATATTTGCGACCGACACTTTTGGATATTTTGCTTCAGATTTTTTATGTCTAAATCCCCATTTTCTCCTTGTAACCCACCAATTATAGGATTCCTTAGTTATTAAGTTTGGAAAAGGGGTGAATAACCTCAGATATTTTGTTTTGTAATTTTCTTTATATATAGCTCTCGGGAGCCTGTTCTAAGGAGGAGGACGACAACTTTTGTATAAGTAAGAAATATATCTACAAAGCACTTGCTCTACTTTTCATATATATTTTTGTTTTCTCGTTCTTTTTATTTCTAGCCAATCAAACTCTGAGGATTTTTCCTCAGAGGATGAGAGGCTAGGCTCTTCGTCTCTTGGAGTGAAGAAAGCTGGGTAAGTTTCCACATGCATAAATTGGAAGTTTTGTTGTTTTAGTTTTTTATGAAGAGAAAGTGTGACCCGTTAATGGTTTTTATCTTTTTAGTTAACTTAAAACGCCTTTAAATCACCTTGGCCAACACTTGGTAAGGCAAGTGATCTCCGTCCATGGAGATGCACTAGTTTATCTCTTGCAAGCTTTTGGGAGGTGACTTGAAGGTAGGATTTTCTAGAATTGCCAACACTTGGTAAGCTTTTGGACTCCAAGGAGACATCCATTAGTTATCTCTTGTGAGCTTTTGACGGGTAATCCAAGGTTAAAGATCACCTTGAATGGCAAGTGCTAGGTGAGAGGTATGAGCCATTGCAAGGTGCATCAGTGAGAGGGATTTAGTGTTTGAATCCATTAATGGGAAGCATCTGTATAGCACCGATTAGAGAATTAACTATATGTTAATTCTCTAATGCGAGGAAAAGAAACAAGTGACCGGAACTCTCCTTTTTGTATGAGGAAACTGAGCCTAGTGATCTGAACTCCAAGAAACACTTTTCTTTGTAAGTAAAATCAGTTACTATTTTTGATTAGTTTAAAACCAAACCTTTTTCATTCAAACATCTTTATGTTTTCTTTTAAAGCTAACCTTGAAATGAAAAGGCACCAATTCAGCTTTGAATTAATATCATTTGCAAAGTGAAAACCCATCCCAGTGAACGATCCTAGAGCCACTATGCTATAATAGCTTTTTCTTTGCTACCCTAGTGATTACTACCAAAAAGTGCTATTTTGTAGACCTAATTATAATGGTTTTAAGCACCTTTGAGTAGTAATCATATTCATTTAACCCAATTAATTCATTAAGGTCCTTAGTAATTGGTTTTAACCTTTTTGTGGCAAGTTGACATGTTTTTATCAGCTTATGAACCAATTCAAGCATGCCAATTGTTGGAGGAGCTACTTGGACGAGTTAAGCAAGGATTTTGTACATTTATAGGCTTGAATTTCAAGTGGAAACACGAGCACAAGCAATGGAGAAGAGGAAAACAGAGTGAAGAAAACAGCTGCAGTCTTCCTTTGAACTTTTGGAGCACTTCCAGAAGTCCATGTTTTGCATGCCATATACCATTTGAAAGCTTAGGAAGTCAAGAATCCAACGCTTCAAACCGTGTATGATTTGGAGCTGAAATGAGGAAGATATGGCCTTTGGAAGGCAACTGCATTTTCACATTGCGAAAATTTCGCAAGGAGATTTTCTTCATGGTGCGAAATTTTGCCATTTCGCAAGGAGATTTTCTTCATGGTGCGAAATTTTTCCACTTCGCACCATGAAGAAACACATTGCGAAAATTTCGCAATGAGGATTTAGGCACATTGCGAAATTCCTTTGAATCCCCTGTTTTGAGACGTTGTTGATGTTATTCCACTACCGGTTCTCCAAGATATTTTGCTTGATTTTTAGCTTTGTAAATACCTATTTTACCCTTGTAATCAACCAATGAATAGGTTGCTTTTGTAATAGCTCTTGTAATTTAGCTTGTTATTGTCTTTAAATAGAGGTGAAGAGCCTCAGACAATGACAATCTAATTTTGTAACCTGTAACTTTATAAGTTATAAGAGCACTTTTGTTCATACTTTTCTTTTCTCTTTTCTTTCTCATTTTCTTAGTAGCCAAACATCCTTGGAGGATGAAATCCTCAAGGATGAGAGGCTAAAACCTTTTAGTTTCTTGAAGTAATGGATGCCATGTGAAGCTCCCGTGTCAGGATGGAGATTTCCAAGCCATGAATGTAAGTAGCTGAGCGTCATAAATGTTTTCATTCAAAGTAAAGCTTTTAATCCATTTGACTTGCTTTGAATGGACAATACTTGATAACCTTTTGGTCTCAGTGGATTCTTATTGTTAGATCCACTGATGTTCATTAGTTATCTCCTACGAGCCATTGTATTGCAAGTCGAGGAGATGACCTATATCATTAAAAGAGCATTTATGAGGTTCAACTACCCTTTTTGTAAGTTTTCAAGGACTAAAACTCAGTTGTTAAACTCATACCGGTTCGGGAAGTAAGCATCACCTTAGTTGCTTCCCCAACTCCAGGTGAAGAGTTCCAAAATCTCCATTTTTACATAGTGAGTTAAGCATGGCTATCCAAAGCTTTGAGAAACTTCTTTTTCCATCTTTTAACCTATTTTCATGTTAGTTTAGTTTACAACACCTTTATCTTTTTATGTTTTCATATTAACCTAATTTTTATTAAGAAAAGTTCACTCCATCCTCCGAACTTCACCAGTTAAAGTAAAAACCCTTCCTAGTGTTCGATCCTAGAGCCACTATGCTACAGTAGCTTTGCTACTTTAGTGTAAGGACCTTAGGTATAAATTTTGTTGATACCCTTACATGCCAAGCTACCAAGAGTCGGGTTATCAAATGGCGCCGTTGCCGGGGAAGGTGCTACTTCACTGTGAATACATCAGCCGGAGGTAGCTTGTGAGACTTCTCATGAGTAAGGTGAATTCTATCTCTTTTTTCATTTACTAACTTTTTATTTTAGTTTTAGAACATTTTTAACTTAGTTTAGATAAGTTTCTTTTAGCTTTTAACTTTCATTTTTAGTTTATTTTTCATACTCTGTTTTTCCTTCCGCATGCTCTGTTTTTTCTTCTTTTTCTTTGTTTTGTTTATTTGTTTTGTTCTAGCTGAATCCGTGCATGCCCTATTGGATTAGAGACCAAGAGGGAAGGTTAGTACGGATAGAGACTCCACAAGCTACTGAATTAGAGATTATTTTGGAAGTCATGAAGAATCAACCAGAGGATCAACATTCACAACACGGGCAAGGGAATGATCCGAACTTGTATAGGTCCATGAGGGACAGGATGCACCCTCCGAGGATGAGTGCACCATCTTGCATCATTCCTCCTACAGAGCAATTGATTATCAGGCCACACATCGTGCCTCTGCTTCCTACTTTCCATGGGATGGAAAGTGAAAATCCATATGCGCACATAAAGGAATTCGAAGATGTATGCAATACTTTTAAAGAAGGGGGAACAGCTATTGAGCTTATGAGGTTGAAGCTTTTTCCATTCACATTAAAGGACAAAGCCAAGATATGGCTCAATTCCTTGAGGCCGAGAAGCATAAGAACATGGACAGAACTTCAAGCTGATTTTTTGAAGAAGTTTTTCCCTACTCACAGAACAAATGGATTGAAGAGACAAATCTCCAACTTCTCAGCACGTGAGAATGAAAAATTTTATGAATGCTGGGAGAGGTATATGGAGGCCATCAATGCATGTCCTCACCACGGCTTTGATACATGGCTTTTGGTGAGCTATTTTTATGATGGCATGTCATCTTCAATGAAGCAGATATTGGAGACAATGTGTGGGGGTGATTTCATGAGCAAGAACCCTGAGGAGGCTATGGACTTCCTAAGTTATGTCTCAGAGGTTTCCCGTGGATGGGATGAGCCCAATAGTAGAGAAATGGGGAAGAGGCCAGTTCAGCAAATGTCAAGAGGGGGGATGTACAGTCTGAGTGAAGACATGGAGATGAAAGCCAAGGTAGCTGCCATGGCTAGAAAAATAGAGGAAATGGAGTTGAGAAAAGTTCACGAAGTCCAAGCTATTTCAGAACCTCAACAACAAGCCAATCCTTGCTCCATATGTCAGTCATTTGAACATATGGTGGAAGAATGTCCCACCATTCTGGCAGCAAGAGAAATGTTCGGGGAACAAGCTAACCTGATTGGCCAATGGAAGCCAAATCCAAATGCTCCCTATGGCAACACGTACAACTCTAGCTGGAGGAACCACCCAAACTTTGCATGGAAGCCAAGGCCAAACCCATATCAGTCACCAGCCCAATCAAGCCAACAGAGTCAAGGTCAATCCTCAGTTGAGCAAGCACTCGTAAGCCTTAGCAAGGTTATGGGTGACTTTGTGAGTGAGCAAAAATCCATCAACTCTCAACTAAATCAGAAGATTGACAACGTAGAGAGTACATTGAACAAGAAGATAGATGGGATGCATAATGAGTTGTCTCAGAAAATTGACAACATCCAATATTCCATCTCAAGGCTCACAAATTTGAACACTGTCAATGAGAAAGGGAAGTTTCCCTCTCAGCCTCACCAAAATTCTAAGGGGATACATGAAGTGGAATCCAAAGATGAGGATTCTTCAAAGGTGAGGGACGTGCAAGCTATTATCACTTTGAGAAGTGGTAAGGAAGTGCATCAGCCGGAGCATGATCAGAGGAAAGCCAAAGAAGATAAGGCTGATAGAAAAGAAGAAAAGAAGAATGAACAAAAGGGAAAGGAAGTTCACATGAAAGAAAGCATCATTCCTAGCATGGATGAGGAACCTCAAATTCTTTTAAAGGAAGGCATGATGAAGAAGCACATGCCTCCTCCATTTCCTCAAGCCTTGCGTGGGAAGAAACCGATCAAGAATGCTTCTGAGATTCTTGATGTGCTAAGACAAGTGAAGGTGAATATTCCTTTACTTGATATGATCAAGCAAGTACCCACATATGCAAAGTTTTTGAAGGACTTGTGCACTGTGAAAAGAGGACTCAATGTTACAAAGCAAGCCTTCCTAACCGAGCAAGTGAGTGCTATAATCCAATGCAAGTCTCCAATCAAATACAAAGATCCGGGGTGTCCTACAATCTCAGTCAATATTGGAGGAACCCAAGTGGAGAAAGCATTGCTTGATTTGGGGGCAAGTGTTAACTTGCTTCCATACTCTGTATACAAGGAGCTGGGGTTGGGAGAACTCAAGCCAACATCAATCACCCTATCCTTAGCTGACCGATCAGTGAAAATCCCTAGGGGGGTAATAGAGGATGTATTGGTTCAAGTTGACAAATTCTACTATCCAGTAGATTTTGTGGTGCTTGATACGGATCCCATTGTCAAAGGGATCAACTATGTTCCAATCATCCTTGGAAGACCATTCCTTGCAACATCCAATGCAATCATCAATTGTAGGAATGGGGTCATGCAACTCACTTTTAGGAATATGGCATTGGAACTCAACATCTTCCATCTATGTCAAAAGCACATCCATCCTGAAGAAGATGAGGGCCCGGAAGAAGTGTGTATGATAGATACCCTGGTGGAGGAGCATTGTAATCAGAGTATCCTTGATCAGTTTGAAGAGAATTCAGATGAAAGCCATGAAGATCTTGATGATGGGTTAGCTGAACCCATGGGAATGAATGCCGTTATGTCAAACTGGAGACAAAAGCCAGTGATCCTCCCTTTGTTCAAGGATGAGGAAGAGATGAAAGAAGCTAAGGATGCAATCCTTAAGCTTGAATTGAAGACCCTTCCTGCCGAGTTGAAGTATGCTTACTTGGAGGAAGGCAATAAAGCCCCGGTGGTAATTTCTTCTTCTTTAACCGTTTCACAAGAGGACAATCTTCTAAGAATCCTTAGAAAGCACAAGAAGGCCATCGGATGGCAAATTTCTGATTTAAAGGGGATAAGCCCATTGATTTGCACGCACCATATTTATATGGAGGAGGGAGCTAAGCCAACTCGTCAGCCACAGAGAAGATTGAATCCTCATATGCAAGAGGTAGTAAGGGCTGAAGTGTTGAAGCTTCTTCAAGCGGGCATCATTTACCCCATTTCGGATAGCACTTGGGTGAGTCCAACCCAAGTTGTTCCAAAGAAGTCCGAGATAACCGTAGTCAAGGGGGAAAATGGAGATGAAGTGTCCACACGCCTCACAACTGGTTGGAGGGTGTGCATTGACTACAGGAAGCTGAACGCAGTAACGAGAAAGGATCACTTCCCTTTACCTTTCATGGATCAAGTCCTTGAAAGAGTATCTGGGCATCCTTTTTATTGCTTCTTGGATGGGTATTCCGGGTATTTTCAAATAGAGATTGCTGTGGAGGACCAGGAGAAGACTACCTTCACTTGTCCATTCGGCACCTATGCTTATAGGCAGATGCCTTTTGGATTATGCAACGCTCCTGCTACCTTCCAAAGATGCATGCTTAGCATCTTCAGTGACATGGTTGAACGAATCATGGAAGTCTTCATGGATGACATAACTGTGTATGGGACTTCTTTTGAGGATTGTTTGTCACATCTTGAAGATGTATTGAAAAGATGCATAGAGAAAGACCTTGTACTCAATTAGGAGAAGTGCCATTTTATGGTAAATCAAGGTATTGTTCTTGGTCACGTAATCTCAAAGAAGGGTATAGAGGTAGATAGAGCTAAGGTGGAACTAATTGTGAAGTTGCCACCTCCCACCAATGTAAAAGGAATAAGGCAATTCCTTGGGCATGCCGGGTTCTATAGGAGGTTTATAAAGGATTTTTCCAAGATTGCCAAACCTCTTTGTGAATTATTGGTGAAGGATGCCAAGTTTGAGTGGGATGATAAATGTCAAAGGAGTTTTGAGCTTCTTAAGCAATTCTTGACATCAGCGCCCATTGTGAGAGCACCAAATTGGGAGTTGCCATTTGAAGTGATGTGTGACTCAAGTGATTATGCTATTGGGGCTGTTTTGGGACAAAGAGAAGATGGCAAACCTTATGTGATCTATTATGCAAGCAAGTCTTTGAATGATGCTCAAAAGAATTACACCACCACTGAGAAGGAATTACTTGCTGTGGTGTATGCTTTGGATAAGTTCAGAGCTTATTTGATAGGGTCTTCCATTGTGGTATTCACGGATCATTCAGCTTTGAAGTATTTGCTAACCAAGCAAGATGCCAAGGCTAGGTTGATTAGGTGGATACTTTTGCTTCAAGAGTTCAACCTCCAGATTAGAGATAAGAAAGGTGTTGAGAATGTGGTAGCTGACCACTTGTCAAGGCTCAACATTGCTCATGACACCCATGGACTTCCCATAAATGATGATTTCCCTAAGGAATCCTTGATGCTTGTGGAGGAAGTGCCATGGTTTGCACACATTGCCAATTACTTGGTCACGGGAGAAATACCAAGTGAATGGAGCTCTCAGGACAAGAAGAATTTCTTTGCCAAGGTCCATGCATATTATTGGGAGGAGCCTTTTCTCTTCAAGTATTGTGCGGATCAAATTATAAGGAAGTGTGTGCCTGAACAAGAGAAGCATGGGATCCTATCTCATTGCCATGAGAATGCATGTGGAGGCCACTTTGCCTCATAAAAGACAGCAATGAGAGTTCTTCAATCGGGCTTTTGGTGGCCCTCACTTTTTAAGGATGCCCATGAGGTAAGTAAAGGATGTGATAAGTGCCAAAGACTAGGCAAGCTTTCAAGGAGAAACATGATGCCTTTGAACCCCATCTTGATAGTGGATCTTTTTCATGTTTGGGGCATAGACTTCATGGGACCTTTCCCTATGTCTTTTGGCCACTCCTACATCTTGGTAGGAGTTGATTATGTTTCAAAGTGGGTTGAAGCTATACCCTGTAGAACCAATGATCACAAAGTGGTTCTCAAATTCCTAAAAGAAAACATCTTCTCGAGGTTTGGAGTGCCTAAAGCAATCATCAGTGATGGAGGCACTCACTTTTGCAACAAGCCCTTTGAAGCTCTTTTGGCCAAGTACGGAGTTAAGCATAAGGTAGCTACACCTTATCATCCTCAAACGAGTGGCCAAGTAGAGCTAGCCAACCGGGAAATTAAGAACATCTTGATGAAGGTGGTGAACACCAATAGAAAAGATTGGTCTGTTAGGCTCCTTGATTCCCTATGGGCGTATAGGACGGCTTATAAGACTATCCTTGGGATGTCACCATACCGTCTTGTTTATGGCAAAGCTTGCCATCTTCCCGTTGAGATTGAGTTCAAGGCATGGTGGGCCATTAAAAAGCTCAACATGGATTTAACTAAGGCTGGGCTAAAGAGGAGTTTGGATTTGAATGAGCTTGGGGAATTAAGAAATGATGCCTATCTCAACTCAAAAATAGCTAAGGAAAAGCTAAAGAGATGGCATGATCAGTTGGTGACCAAGAAAGAATTTTTCAAGGGACAAAGAGTCTTGCTATATGACTCTAAGCTTCACCTATTTCCGGGAAAGCTCAAATCAAGGTGGGTAGGGCCTTTTGTCATCCACCAAGTACACTCACATGGAGTAATTGAGTTACTCAACTCAAATAGTGCAAAGACCTTCAAGGTAAATGGGCAAAGACTCAAGCCCTACATCGAGCCATTTTCCCGTGACAAGGAGGTACTCATCCTCCATGACCCATCACATCCTTGAGAAAGTGTGGTAAGTTGATGAGCTTAGCATGAAAAGCTAAGTGCTCATCTCTTTTTGTTTTAGTTTTAGTATTACATTCTTGTTTACTTTGCATTTTTAATACTTTTGCACATATTTTGTTTAGGTTTCTTGGTTTTGATTTTGATTTTTTTATGTTTTTAATGGAGCTTTGATGTCCAATAGCAGGTACGAAAGCTCACAAGCTCACAAATGTGGAGAGAAAGGTGAAATAGGGGAGAAATATATCTAAGTCCAAGCTTAAAAGCCCATTTCGCAACTCAAAAAGTGAGTTGCGAAAATTTCGCAAGGTGAATTTCACCTTGCGAAATGCACATTTTGGCAAGATGCAAAATGCAACTTCTCGGGATTGCACTTTCGCAAGGAGTAACCAGTGCAAAAATTTTCGCAAGTCATTTTTCACCTTGCGAAATTGTTTTCAAAGCAAATATCAAAATGCAACCTCTCGGGATTGGTTTTTAAGGGGAGTAGCTAGTGCGAAAATTTGGCAAGGTGAATTTTCACCTTGCGAAATTTCCAGCACTCCGCCATGCTCTCTTAGATCCACCATCACCTAGGCATATCACCTCCTCCACCTCAGGAGCCACATCCATGATTGGATATTTCTATCTCCATTTTGTATATGTTTTTTTTTTTTTTTTTTTTTTTTGTATATGTACATGTTTTATATTCTGAGATTGTATGTACCTCATGCTTATATCTTGTACTCAACTCTCTCAGTTTATATAAGCATCATTTTTTGTATCTTATTTCCTCTCTCACGTTTCTTATGGTTTTTGAATCATGTGGATGCACTCACACGCCTTGAATACCACATCGCCATAAGGTATATCATTCCTTCCTCGTATTTTTCGATAGAAACATTGGGGACAATGTTCATCTCGGTTGGGGGGAGAGTTGAGGAAGTAAGTATTTCCTATTCTAGTTAGTTATTTTGTTGATTTAGTAGTTTTTGCCCTTTTTCAAAATTTTTTGTTTCATTCTCTATGGTTGTTAAAGATAATTTCTCAAAATAAAATAGGATAAGTCGAGTTTTAACTTAATTACTTAAGTCTTAGAGTTTGTTTTATGCTTTCAAAGTTGATAATCTATTGAAGCCCTCTTTGATTTCGAACTTATTTCTTCCATTTCAAGCTTTACACACACCATGCACATTAGATCCCGGATTTATGATGTAAAACTTTCTCACCCTCTAAGCTTAGGAAAATTTTGACTTGGTTCATTACTTAACCTCTTTTTAATAGTGTTGGGACACCTCAAAAAGACCAATGAGTCTTAGAAAAAGAAAAAGAGAAAAAAGAAAAAGGAAAAGAGAAAAAGAAAAAGAAAAAGAGAATAAGCTTCTATTCTTTCCTTGAAACCTAAGCATGATCCGAAGGGGTGGCGAAAGCCTTTAAAACCCGATGCCCTAAACCTTGATAGGTTGGGAGTCATCGATCCTCTGCTTGCTACATAGGTGAATTGGTTAAGTTTAGTGAGTAAAAAGAATTGTGAATAAGAAGGTGCGTTCCTAACCTATTAAGAGTTGGTTAATTTTGCCAATGTCCGAGAAAAGCTTAGGTTGGGGGGAGAGGATAGTTGTGCATACTATATCCAGAAGCTAATCTCATTAACACTTAGCTCATTATGGAAGAGTTTGATCCGGAACCTTGAGAGTAGAGATTCTTTTGATACTTAATTGCATAATCTCCACTCTTTGTACTTTTTGTTTAAGTTTTAGCTTTGACAACTCCTATTGCATTTTGAATCTTCGTATCTTTAGTTCACCATGTGAGATGTGTTTTGATATCAGTCATGCCACTCAATTATTTTTTGGAGTGATTTGCATGATCCCTTTTATGTATATTATTATAGTTTACTTAGTTTTTATCTCCTCCATTGCTAAGGGACTAGCAATGAGTCGGTTGGGGGGTGTGATTACTACCAAAAAGTGCTATTTTGTAGACCTAATCATAATGGTTTTAAGCACCTTTGAGTAGTAATCATATTCATTTAACCCAATTAATTCATTAAGGTCCTTAGTAATTGGTTTTAACCTTTTTGTGGCAAGTTGACATGTTTTTATCAGCTTATGAACCAATTCAAGCATGCCAATTGTTAGAGGAGCTACTTGGGCGAGTTAAGCAAGGATTTTGTACGTTTATAGGCTTGAATTTCAAGTGGAAACACGAGCACAAGCAATGGAGAAGAGGAAAACAGAGTGAAGAAAACAGAGTGAAGAAAACAGCTGCAGTCTTCCTTTGAACTTTTGGAGCACTTCCAGAAGTCCATTTTTTGCATGCCATATACCATTTGAAAGCTTAGGAAGTCAAGAATCCAACGCTTTAAACCGTGTATGATTTGGAGCTGAAATGAGGAAGATATGGCCTTTGGAAGACAACTGCATCATGTCAAATGACCAATTTCGCAATGTGAATTTCACATTGCGAAAATTTCGCAATGAGGATTTAGGCACATTGCGAAATTCCTTTGAATCCCCTGTTTTGAGACGTTGTTGATGTTATTCCACTACCGGTTCTCCAAGATATTTTGCTTGATTTTTAGCTTTGTAAATACCTATTTTACCCTTGTAATCAACCAATGAATAGGTTGCTTTTGTAATAGCTCTTGTAATTTAGCTTGTTATTGTCTTTAAATAGAGGTGAAGAGCCTCAGACAATGATAATCTAATTTTGTAACCTGTAACTTTATAAGTTATAAGAGCACTTTTGTTCATACTTTTCTTTTCTCTTTTCATTCTCATTTTCTTAGTAGCCAAACATCCTTGGAGGATGAAATCCCCAAGGATGAGAGGCTAAAACCTTTTAGTTTCTTGAAGTAATGGATGCCATGTGAAGCTCCCGTGTCAGGATGGAGATTTCCAAGCCATGAATGTAAGTAGCTGAGCGTCATAAATGTTTTCATTCAAAGTAAAGCTTTTAATCCCTTTGACTTGCTTTGAATGGCCAATACTTGATAACCTTTTGGTCTCAGTGGATTCTTATTGTTAGATCCATTGATGTTCATTAGTTATCTCCTACGAGCCATTGTATTGCAAGTCGAGGAGATGACCTATATCATTAAAAGAGCATTTATGAGGTTCAACTACCCTTTTTGTAAGTTTTCAAGGACTAAAACTCAGTTGTTAAACTCATACGGGTTCGGGAAGTAAGCATCACCTTAGTTGCTTCCCCAACTCGAGGTGAAGAGTTCCAAAATCTCCATTTTTACATAGTGAGTTAAGCATGGCTATCCAAAGCTTTGAGAAACTTCTTTTTCCATCTTTTAACCTATTTTCATGTTAGTTTAGTTTACAACACCTTTATCTTTTTATGTTTTCATATTAACCTAATTTTTATTAAGAAAAGTTCACTCCATCCTCCGAACTTCACCAGTTAAAGTAAAAACCCTTCCCAGTGTTCGATCCTAGAGCCACTATGCTACAGTAGCTTTGCTACTTTAGTGTAAGGACCTTAGGTATAAATTTTGTTGATACCCTTACATGCCAAGCTACCAAGAGTCGGGTCATCACCTAGTATATGGTGTAATAGGTTATAAATTTTGTTGATTACTCCCTCAATCAAGGAGCACCAGCTGGACACAAATCAACTGAGACACCAATTGGGAACGAATCAACGATCCTAGAGCCACTATGCTATGCTAGCCGAGGCTATCCTAGTACATGGTGAAATAGGTTATAAATTTTGTTGATTACTCCTGTCTGAGGACTGAATTAGAAGACACCAGTTGGGCATGAATCAAATGGCGCCATTGCCGAGGATGGTGCCACTTCACAATGATGTTATCTTTTTAGAATACTTGTGATCTTCATCACAAGTTTGATGATTTTTCTTTTCTTTTACTAACTTTTTATTTTATTTATTTTTATTTATCTCTATTTTTTTTTAACTTATCTTTTAAAATAGTTTTTATTTAACCTTAATTTTTTCTTTCTAGATTTGTTTTTCTTTTGTTTTCTTTGTTTTTTTCCAGTAATTACTAGTTGTGCATGCCCTGTTGGATACGAGAAGTGCATGTCATTTCTAAAACACCAGTGCAAGCTATGTCGTGTGCCATTTGTCAATCTTTTGAACACTTGGTGGAGGAGTGTCCTATCCTTCCAGTGGTGAGGGAGATGTTTGGTACGTCGTGTGCCATTTGTCAATCTTTTGAGCACTTAGTGGAGGAGTGTCCTATCATTCCAGCGGCGAGAGAGATATTTGGTGATTATAACACTTACAATTCAAATTGTAGGAATCATCCAAATTTCTTTTGGGAACCACAACCACGTCAGTACATGCAACCCGCTCAAGCACCATAGCAAGCCTCAAAACTTGAACAAATAATTGTGAACCTTACCAAGGTTGTGGGAGACTTTGTAGCATACCAGAAATTCATCATTGATCAATTCAGGCAAGAAAATGCTCAAGTCATGTAAGAAATTGACAGCCAAGATAGAAGGATGGATGGGAGGTTGAATGATCTGTCTCAGAAGATAGATAATCTCGAATACTCAAACTCAAGGCTTATCAACCTCAACACAGAGCGAGAAAAAGAAAACTTTCCTTCTCAACCATATCAAAATCTCAAGGGTATCCATAAAGGGGAGGCCCAAAAGGAAGAAAATTCAATGGTGAGGAAAGTCAAAGTAGTTATGGTTGATCAGCCCACATTCAAGCCAAAGCATGATGAAGGGTTACCTAAACCCTCAGAGAAGCTTGCTAACCTGTCCTCTTGGACGAGAAGAAAAGAAATGCAGCCCTTACTCAATGAGGTGGAGATACAGAGACATGCTAAGGAGGAGCCCCCAAAGCTTATTCTTAACCCGCTACCTCCAGAGATGAAATATGCATACCGGGTAGAAGACAACCTGAAACAAGACCATTTTTTTTTTATGGACTTAGTCTTTCTAAAGACTAGCTAGTCCATATCTTTTTGTTTTATTTTTAAATTTGTTTGGATTTTGATTTCTTGCTTTAATTTTATTTTGGTTTGATTTAACTTAGGTTTTTTTATGATCAACAGAGGGGAAGCCAAAAACAGAGGAAAACAGAGCATTTCACACCAACCATTCTCAGTGCGAAACAAATGCAAAAAAATTCGCACCAGCCATTCTCAGTGCGAACTTAGTGCGAACCCAATGTGAAAAATTTCGCATCAGCTTCGCACCACCAATCCTCAATGCGAAAAAATTTGCATCAGTTTCGCATCACCAATTCTCCATGCGAACTCCATGCGAACTCAATGCGAAAATTTTGGCATCGCCAATTTTCCATGCGAACTCCATGCGAACTCAATGCGAAAATTTTGGCATCATCTTCGCACCACTAATTCCCAATGCGAAAAATTTCGCATCAGCTTCACACCGCCACTATTCAATGCGAAAAATTTCGCATTGCCAATTCGCATCAGCCACGAGCCATGCGAAACATCTGCGAAACGCCAACGGTCACTTAACGGCCAAGAGGTAAGCCAAAAGTCATTTGAATTTTCTATTTAAAGGCCTCCAGCTCACCATTTGGCACAAGCGTCCTGTGTTGCCAAGAGCTTACTGCTGCCCTGAAGAAAAAGCACCAATCCAATTCTTTAAACTAATATCAGGTGTGAAATGAAAACCCATCCTAGTGAACGATCCTAGAGCCACTATGCTATGCTAGCTGAGGCTATCCTAGTACTGCCACCTTGAGAAGAAAGATCCTCACCAATCCATGCCCCGTGGCAACCAAGGAGAACCAAAGCAATCCACCTCTCATCAATAGCAGCTATGGTGCGCACCAGAGGGGGTCATACAGACCCGTCCACATCTCGCGAGGCTCGGCCAAGTGCCTCTGCTCCTCAGGATCCATCTTAGGCCTCTTAGGCCCCGACCGTACCATCTCTTAAGAGTGGGGTGTCTTCTAGCCCTTCTCAGCGCCGGTATTCGACACGGAGACCGCCAATTTCTCCGTCCCCAGAGCCATTAGTACGACGTGGTCCACCAAAGAGAGCCAGAACCTTGAGCCCTGGAGAGACATCTAGTCAGGCTCCAGTCAATTCTCAGGCCTTAGAAGATATTTAGAGACCTTCAGGCACTGCTCCTGAAGTCATCATCAAGAGACTAATGGTTACTGCGCCTCCCATTCTTGGTAATTTGGATTGTAGAGCCAAACCATTTCACTCTGAGCTCTACTTCGAGATAGAGGCTATGAGACAGGAGCCAGACCTTCGGGATTCATTAGGATTGCTCCAGAGGTACCATCTCGAGTGTCTGATGACTCCCAGAGAGTTTTTCTACCCTAGAGTAGCGATGGATTTCTATCAATCCATGAGTACTCAGGACGTCCAGGGATCCATAGCTATCCACTTCAGTATAGACGGACGTCAGGGTATCTTAGAAGCTAGGCATATTGCTGAGGTTCTCCACATTCCATTTCAGCTAGAGGATCCAGAGCAGTTTAGACAATGGACCTCTACATCTCAGAGAAACATGGTTTGCATTCTATCACAAGGGACTTCTGGAGATATATGCCTGCTACGTAAGGAGCTTTCCTCTGAGATGCTCCTAGTAGATGTATTGTTGAGGTCCAACATTTTCCTTCTCCAGCATTCAATGCGGAGGCGAGGACCTATTTTGGATGCATTATATAGGATATATATGGGTTTCTATTTTGGTCCACACCATCTGATCATGGACGATCTCCTATACTTCGAGGAGAAAGTGCATAGGAAGAAGCTACAGTGAGCTGATGCGATTCCACTACTATTTCCGAGGCTTCTCTGCCATGTATTGGAGCATATGGGCTACCCTATTGAGCCCCATCTCGAGTGCCACCACCATTGCCGAGAGCATTTCACTCTCGACCAATGGACACAGCTAGCAGAGAGGAATTCAGCTAAAACAGCCCCACCAGTGCCAGTACCTCCAGTACCAGCACAGCCTGACTAGGCACAGCAGGATGAGCATCCCATAGAGTCTATTCCATCCACCCCTACTGCACCATCTATGCCTCAAGCCGCCTCTACTGATCCTTCAGCTACACCACCTGTTCCACTAGCTATACCTCCTCCATCATAGGACTTTATCACCATTTCTGGCTCAAAGTTTCGTGGCATGGTATTATTATTCAGAACACTCAACGCCACACACGACGCTCTATTCTGGAAGATGAGAGATATCCGAGATCAGCAGGATCGACATTCTATTATCCTTGATCAGCATACTGCTATCCTTCGTAAGATACAGCAGCATCTGGGTCTTACTCCACTTCAGACTGATATTCCTGGGCCATCAGAGCTGAGAGTTCCAACTGAGGAGACGATTCCACCTGCGGAGACCATCACAGCTGATGTCCCACCTCAGGCCACTCACGAGACAGCCCTAGAGCCATCATATCCACCAAAGGCCCCCGCTACTTGATCATAGGACATTTCTTTATCCTATTATATTGACATATTATATTAGTAGAGATTGTTCCTTGTTTTGATGCTTTATATTTTGGGATTGGATGTATTACCTGATCATATTTCATATTATACTTTCTCAGATTAATATATAGACATCATTTTTAGTTATACTTAGCATTTTTCTAATTCTTTTTCTCATGACAGTTTTGTTTTTTTTTTACTCATGTGGTTTCTCCTATACGACTCAGACTCCATGTCACTCAGGAGGTACCACTTCCTCCCTATTTTTTTCAATCGATCTTAAAACATTGAGGACAATGTTGATCTTGGTTGGGGGAAGAGTTGAGGAAGTAAGTATTTTTAATAATGCTAAATTATCTTGTTAATTTAGTACTTTTTGCTTAATTTTTAAATTTTTTCCTAATTTTAAAAGTTTTACTCTACTCTCCATGGTTATTAAGGAAAAATTCTCAAAATGAAATGAGAGAAATTGAATTCTTGCCTTTTTATTTGAATAGTAGAGTCGTATTATGCTTATTGAGGTTGATGAATTATTGAAACTCCTATTGATTTCAACCTTATTTCTTCCACTTTAATCTTACCACACACTGTGCACATTAGGTTCCGATTATAAGATGATAAACTATCTCACCTCCTGAACTTAGGAAAATTTAGACTTGGTACCTTTGACCTCGTTTTAATAGTGTTGGGACACCTTATAAAAGGCCAATGCGCCTTTGAAAAAAAAGAGAAAGAACAAAGTGATTTACTTGCTTTGAAACCCGAGCAAAGTCCGAGGGGTATATGGTGAAAATCTTTAAAACCTGGTGCCCTAAACCTTAATTGGTTGGGAGTCACCGACTCAATGCTCGTTACAAGGGTGAATAGGTGAAGTTTAACATATTGTAGGTGCTTAGGTATTAAATTTCAATTTCAAAAGTCCAGGGTAAAATTCGAGGAGTTAGTGGTCGAAAGATCCTTAAAGCTTGATGCCCTAAAACTTGATTGGTTGGGAGTCATCGATGGATCCCTGTTACATGGACACTTTAGAAAACAATACCTTTAGCATTGCACTCCTACAATGAAAAAAAAAATTATGAAATAAAAGAGGTGTGTTCTTAGCCTATTTGAATTTCTGGAGGTTGATCAGTTTGCTAAGATTTGAGAAAGAACTAGGTTGGGCGGAGAGTATAGTTTGACATACTATAATCGGAAACTAATAAATAACACTTAGATTTTTGTGGAAGAGTGCTGATTGAGCCTAGGAGAATGGAAATTCTATCACGACTTAAATTTGCATAATGCCTACTCTTTATGAATTATGATCAGGTAAGAGTTTTGATACCCTCTTGTTGAAGGATGAGTTTTGTTTCTTTAATGTTCCATGTGATAGTATGTTTTGCAATCATGCCACTTATGATTTTTTGGAAGTGATCAGCATGATTTTGTAAATTATATTACTATCTTAGTTTTTGTTTTCTTTTTCTCTCCTTCATTGCTAAGGGACTAGCAATATGTCGGTTGGGGGGAGTGATTACTACTCAAAAAGTGCTCCTTTATAGCTTGTTATAAACTCTTTTAAACACTTTTGGGTAGTAATTAATACCTTTTAACTCAATTGGCACATTAAGGACCTTTGCATATGTTTTTAATCAATTTTTGGCTAGTTTTGGTGTTTTTGGTAGTTTTTTTATCATTGAAGGAAGCCAAGAATGAGGGAAAACTTTGTGCAACCCTTGGGAATGAGTTTCCAATCCAATCAAGAGATGCAAGGTAGAGGATCAGAGAAAGAAATCCATCATGAAGCAATTTTGCATGGTGATGCGAAATCTTCACATGCTATGTGAAATTCAAAGGACAGAATTTGCAAGGCAAATTTGGAGCACTTACTGGAGTCTAATTCTTACATGCTATATATCATTTCGAAGCTCGAGAAGTCAGGAGTCCAACACTTTAAATGGTGTGCAATTTGGAGCTAAAACAAGGAAGTTATGGCCTATTGAAGGTGACTGCACAAAGCTGAGGAGGAATTTCGCATTGACATTTCCTGATGCGAAAATTTCCGCATTGACTTCGCATTGACATTTCTCAATGCGAAAATTTTCGCAGCACACTTTCCCAATGCGAAAATTTCCGCACTGACCTTCTTCGATGCGAAATCTTTCACACCACCTGTCTCCCATGCAAAAATGTAATAGCTAGATATTTTACACCGCCTCTTTTAGATCTTTTTACCTTAAGATATTTGGTGTAAATTATCAGTTCTCTCCTTGTAATCAGCTAAAGATATTTCTAGGATATTTAGGATATCTAAAGGGAGGTTAAAAATATCTCTCTGGATATTTCTTAGAAAATATCTTCTATATATATCTTTGATATCATGTAAAGAAAAGGAGGGTATGTAATGTAGTAGACAGATAAGCATAGTAAGAAATATATCTACAGAGCACTTGCTCTGCTTTTTCCTTCATATTTTGTTTTTCATTTTCTTTCTAGCCAAACAGCCTCGGAGGCCTCGAGGATGAGTGGCTAGGCTTTTTTTGTTTCTTGGATTGAAGGGAGCTAGGTAAGGGACCCGAATACAAAGGTAAGAGTTTTCCTTGTTTCAGTTTTTAATGAAGAGGAAGTTGTGACCCGTTAATGGTTTTTATATTTTTAGTTAACTTAAAACGCCTTAAAATCACCTGGGCCAACACTTGGTAAGGCAAGTGGACTCCATCCATTGAGTTACACTAGTTTATCTCTTGTGAGCCTCTGGTAGGTGGTTTAAAGGTAGGATTTTCTAGAATAGCCAACACTTGGTAAGCTTTTGGACTCTAAGGAGACATCCATTAGTTATCTCTTGCAAGCTTGTGAAGGGTTATCCAAGGTTAAGGATCACCTTGAATGGCAAATGCTAGGTGAGAGGAACGAGCCATTACAAGATACATCAGTGAGAGGGAATTAGCATTGAAACCATTAATGGGAAGCAACTGTAACACACCGATTGGGAGGATAACTATAGGTTAAATCCCCAATGCGAGGAAAGATCTGGAATCCCCACTTTTGTATAAGGGGCCTGAACTTAGTGACCTGAAAATCCAAGAGACCATTTTCTTTGTAATTAAAACTCATTTACTATTTTTGGTTAGTTTAAAACCAACCTTTTCCAAATCAAAGATTATGTTTTCTTTTAAAGCTAACTTAGAAAAGAAAAAACACCAATCCAATTCGTTAAACTAATATCAGGTGTGAAATGAAAACCCATCCCAGTGAACGATCCTAGAGCCATTATGCTATGCTAGCCGAGGCTATCCTAGTACATGGTGAAATAGGCTATAAATTTTGTTGATTACTCCCATCTGAGGACTGAATTAGAAGACACCAGCTGGGCACGAATCAGTTGGGACATCAAATTTCTGTAAAAGGAATTAAGGTGGATCGTGCCAAGATAGATGTGATTGAGAAGCTGCCGCCACCTACAAATGTAAAGGAGTTAGAAGTTTTCTTGGTCATGTAGGATTTTATAGAAGATTCATTAAGGACTTTTCAAAAATTTCTAAACCTCTTTGTGATTTATTGGCTAAGGATGTAGTTTTTTATTTTTCTAAAGAATGTTTAAATGCTTTTGAAACTCTTAAATCTAAATTGATTTCTTCTCTAGTTATTGTTGCACCTTATTGGGAATCTCCTTTTACATTGATGTGTGATGCTAGTGACTTTGCTATAGGTGCTGTTTTAGGGCAGCAGAAAGGTAAAAATTTTCACGTGATTTATTATGCTAGCAAGGTTTTAACAGAGGCTCAAGTAAATTATGCAACCACTGAAAAAGAACTTTTACCAATTGTTTATGCTTTTAACAAATTTCGGTCTTATTTGATAGGGTCTAAGGTGATTGTCTATATTGACCATTCAACTTTGAGGTATTTGTTTGCTAAGAAAGAGGCAAAGCCAAGGCTACTTTGTTGGATCTTGCTGCTACAAGAATTTGACTTGGAAATCAAAGACACGAAAGGAACCGAGAATTTAGTTGTGGATCATCTTTCTTGAATGAATTATGTGGAGCCTAATGAAGGAGTTGATGATGATATTAATGAAAGATTTCCTGATGAGCAGCTTTTTGCAATTGAAGAAGCGTCATGGTATGCAAACATTGTTAACTATTTGACTAGGAAGATTTTGCCTCCTGAGCTTACTTATCAAAGAAGGAAGTAGTTTTTCTCAGATCTCAAGTACTATATATGGGATGATACTTCCTATATAAGCAATGCGTCGATCAAATAATTAGGAGATGTGTGCTGGAAGAGGAGATGGAGAGTATTCTACATCATTGTCATTCCCGTGAAGTGGGAAGACATTTTGGAGCTACTAAAACCAAAGTTTTACAATCAGGATTTTATTGGCATTCTCTTTTTAAAGATTCATTTAATTTTTTTGCCAATTGTGATAGATGTCAAAGGGTTGTGAATATATCTAGGAAAAATGAGATGCCTCTAACAAATATTTTAGAAATAGAATTGTTTGATGTATGGGGTATTGATTTTATGGGTCCTTTTCCATCCTCTTGTGCTAATCGTTTTATTTTGGTTGTTGTAGATTACGTTTCCAAATGGGTTGAAGCTGAGGCGCTGTAGACCAATGATGCTAGGGTGGTGGTTAAATTTCTTAAGAAGAACATTTTTGCAAGATTTGGTACACCAAGAGCTATCATAAGTGATGGGGGATCTCATTTTTATAACAATCAATTTGAGTCACTATTGGGTAAATATGGAGTAACACATTGTATAGCTACTCCTTATCATCCGCAAACAAGTGGTCAAGTTGAGGTATCTAATCATGAGCTCCAGCGAATTCTGGAGAAAACAATTAATTCTTCTAGGAGGGATTGGCCAAGTAAGTTTGGATGACGCTTTATGGCCTTATAGAACGACATTCAAGACACTTATTGGGATGTCTCCATATCAATTGGTTTATGGCAAATCGTGCCATCTTCCGGTTGAGTTGGAGCACAAATCATTTTGGGTTGTTAAACTTTTGAATTTTGACTTACGAACTGCAGGGGAGAAGAGATTGTTACAATTAAATGAGATGGAAGAGTTCTGTAATAATTCTTATGAGAATGCTAAGATTTATAAGGATAAGGCAAAAAGATGGCATGATAAGAATATTTAGAAGCATGATTTTAAAGTTGGTCAACAAGTTCTTCTTTTCAACTCATGTCTCAAGCTTTTTTAAGGTAAATTAAGATCGTGCTGGTTTGGTACGTTCATAGTTAACAAGGTTTTACCATCTTGAGCAATAGAAGTTCATCATCCATCAAAGGGAACTTTTACAGTGAACGGGCAACGATTGAAGCACTATTTGGGAGGAAATTTTAGCACCGAACGGGTGTCTGTTGTGTTTTCAATTCCGAAGTAGAAGAGTGGAGAAAGTCTAGCTAACGACTTAAATTTTAGAGCTTTTCGGGAGGTAACTCATTTATTTTGAGCAATTTTTATTTTTGAATCTTGAATTATTTTTAGTTGTTAGGATTTTTATTAATTTTGTTTCAAAGTTAATTTAGTTAGTGAATTTTTAGAGTTAATTGTTTGGTAGTTTAGGATTAATTTTTATTTTTTTTTATTTTTTTATTTTTAAATACTTTTCCTTTATTTTCAGGAGAAAAAAGGCTTTTTACATACCCATTGAAAGGAGTCGCGACGGGAGGCATTGAGTGTCACGGCCGACTCTTCAAATGCTACTCATAAGAGGACCCGAGGCTAAACCGCCGCGGTTGGTAAGGCTTTGGGCCGCAGCGGTCACTCCCAATTGAATTTCTCTTGTAAAAATTAGGGCTTTGCGCCACAGCAGAAGGACTTGAGCGCTACTACGCAATAAATCCAGTCCATCTTCTTGTTGGGTCACAATTTGGGGTGATTGTTTCCACCTTTCTGCTGCAATCTGGACACTACTAAATGAGAAAGGAGAGATTTTTCGATGTGCCCCAAAAATTCATCAAAAAAGGAGTTTTTCTTTTCCTTACTTTATTTTCTTTTGTTCATTGAGGGCAATGAAAGTAATTAAGTTTGGGGGGGATGATTAATTTCTTCTGGGTTTAGCTAAATTCAGTTAAAAATATTTTTTTTTCAAAACTTCTTGATTTTTGAGCATTATTTTTCGAGTTGATTCATATAGTCAATGATAACATCTTGATTGCTATGATGCGTGGTTGTTGAGATGGAATTTGATATTACTTAGATTTTGAGGATAATTTGGATGGTTGTTATGTTTGGATTTGAGATTCGATGTTGGTCTAGTATGGTGATTTTGATAATGATCCTGTTTTGCATGCTTAGAGACATTTTATTTAGACAATTGTGGATGATTAGAGATCTCAACAAATTTTAGAACTTGGTTGATTGTTACTCAAGGTGAAATCCTAGATTTTCATGTTACTTAGGAGATGATTTAGGCCATTTTTGGATTGTTTGAGCTTTTCTTACCTTACCCAGAATATTTTATCCTTATATAATATTAGCCTTATTTTTCTTTCTTTAAGGCTATCTTCCTACCTATTTAAGCCTAAACACTTATCCTTACCCTTGATGAGAACATTTACATGTTTGTCATTTATTTTGTTTGAGAGCAAAAATATCTTATTGAGGAAAGGATGGAAATGTGTATTGTTAACCCAGTTATAATAAAGAAATAAGTTTGGGGTTTTGAAGAATAAAAGGAAGAGTGTGCATAAATAAATAAATAAAATGGCATTAGGGTGAAATATGTGAAAAGTGCTTATGAGCACGAAAGAAATAAAAAGTATGAAAAGTTTCAAGAAGATAGGAAGTGATGTTAATATTAAAAGATCTTGAGTCCGTTACATTTTGTTCAATTGTGAATGTTCTCGTTCTTTGAATTTATCCTTTCCATTCTTTGTGAGCCAACACCTTAGCCTAACATTACAAGCTTATTAAAGACCTTTTGATCCAAGGTAACATGATGAATATACATTAGTGGAGAGTAACAAGAAAGCCAAGCCTATGAGATTTGATATCATACATTACTTGTTAGAGGTCAACTTTGTCTATAATTGTTTTTATAAAATTATCTGGGTAGTAGAATTGATTGTTTGAAAGGTTGCTTACTTGGATTTTTCAGAAGATTGAAGGTTTGAATGGATTGAATGTCTGAGTAATCCTTCTAATTTTTGTAATGTTCGATAGATTCTTGACGACTTTGTGTTATTAGTAATTTTTGAGACAATATTATGAATCAAACTTGACAAATGAATTTGATTCTGGAAGTCTGAGAAGTTTTGAGTCTTGATTTAGTTTGTGATTTAATTGTTTTTAGAATAGTTTTAAGTTAGATTTTATTTTATTTTTGCTCAAGGACTAGAAAAATGTTAAGTTTGGGGGAATGTTATAAGTCGATTTAGAGCGACTTATTATCTATGATTTAACTTGATATTTCATTAGTTTAAGAGTAATTTTATCTCAACAATCATTATTTTTATTGTTTGGCGAAAATGTGAAGTTTGGTGAAAATGTGAAAACTGCCACGGCGAGAGCTCTCAAGTGCTGCGGCAGCCTCTTACGTGACAATTTGCATAACTCACCCGAGAGGACAGTGCCGCTGTGGGAAGGACTTAAGCGTCGGGGCATACGCATGTGGAAAATCATAGTTGGGGACCCGAGACTAAAGCGCCGCGGAGAGAGACATTGAGCACCGTGGCCCGATATTTAAAATTTGAAAATTATTCGTCCTTATCTCATTTTGTTAAGATCTGAATTAGGTAGGACGTCAGTTTACGATACTGAGGCTATAAATAGATGAAAGTATGGTTTATTTGGGGATCTTGGAGACCTGGGAGAAGGAGGATCTTGAAGACCTAGGAGAAGAGAGAGCTTGGAAAACAAGAAGGGGATTTGCAGATTTCCTTCTATTTTTCTGGTTTATGCTTCCCTTTTCTTTATGATTGTAATTCAGGATCTTTGTTCTTCATCTTAAGATGAACTAATTTCCTTTGTCTAGGGGTGAGATTTAGCTCAATCACGATTTATGTTTTTGTTCGGGTTAAATTAATTCTCTGTTTTGCATCAATTTATTTGTGTATCTATTCTGCGCTTAATGCTCTCAATTCTTAAGGGCCCAAGTTTTGATTGATTTTATGATTTAGGTTGATAACAAGAGTTAGAATCTAAATTAGATCCATAGAATAGATTACATTAGAATGAATGAATAGTAGAGATACATTACCATGTTTTAAGAGATTAATAGTTAAATCTATAATAATTCCATAGATCTTAATTACTCCTTTAGACTTCAATTCACATAGAGATATGTCGAGTTAGTAATTTAAGGAGCAATTTGATATATTTCGAGAGGAAATATTGGTTGGCTTAGGGAATTAAATCTCCAAGTAAAGCATAACAAGAATTAGGTCAAGCAATCAATTGCATGAAAAGTGTTTGTAGTGAAATCAAAAGCCCTAGGTCGTTTAAATCATAAGAGTTTGAATTTATTTTCTTTAATTGTTTAAGTTGCTTTCTTCTACAACTTTAAATATTCGGTTGATCAAATAGTAGTAGAAATAATAAATTTTAGTAATTAGTCGTATAGTCCTTGTGGGTTTGATATTCGTACTTAGGTACAATTATATTACTTGAACAATTCGTATACTTGCGAACCAACACATCATGGTCCTATCTGGTTTTCATCACAAATCGTACTTGGTTAAATAGGCCTCGATAGTTCAATTTCAATTTTGGCATAGACCATACCTATATGATCAATCACGTCATTCTTGTGTTTGGTTTTCGTCAAAGATCGTACCTGATCCGACAGTCACACTAGCTCAATTTTGTTTTTGGTATAGACCTCATTTGTACAATCAGTCATGTAGTTGTCCTATCTTGTTTTCTTCATAGTCGGCCTCCGATCTAATTGGTCATAACAGTTCAATATCATTGTTGGTGTAGACTGTACCTATACGAACCATCACTTCGTTGTCCTATCTATTATTCTTCATAGACTACACTCGATCCGATCGGTCACAACAGTTTAATATCATTTTTGACGTAGAACGCACCTATATGATCAATCATGTTATTGTCTTTTCTGGGTTTCATCATAGGCCACACCCAGTTAGATAGGTCCTGATAATTAAGTTTCGATTTCTATGTAAACCAGACCTATTTGGTTTTTGTGACAGACCAGATATGGTCTGATCGGTCATAGTAACTTAGTTTCATTTTTTAGGTAGACTACATCTTTACGATCAGTCACGTAGTTGTCCTATTTGGTTTTTTTTCATAGATGGTACTTGATTTGATCGATCACAATAGTTCAGTATCATTTTTAGTGTAGACCACCCCTATATGATTGATCACACCTTTGTCTTGTCTAGTTTTCATCACAGATCGCACCTATTGAGATAGGTACCAACAATTCAGTTTTGATTTCAACGTAGGCTAAACCTAAACAATTGACCACGTTATTGTCCTATATGGTTTTCATCACAAACCATATCCGGTCCGATCGATAATAGTAGTTTAGTTTCATTTTTGATGTAGACTGTATTTGTACGATTAGTCATGTCATTGTCTTATCTGGTTTTCTTCATAATCGACACCTAATATGATTGTTCATGACAGTTCAGTATCGTTTTCGACATAGATCGCACCTATCTGATTGGTCACATTGTTGTCCTATCTGGTATTTGTCATAGATTACAACTGGTCCAATCGATGATGATAGTTCAATATCATTTTCGACAAAAAAAAAGCACTTGTACGATTAGTCACATCATAGATTGAATACACTCGATCAAATGACAGTTCAGTTTTGATTTTGACGTAGACTAGAACCATACGATCGATCATGTTGTTGTCTTAACTAGTTTACATCATAGATTGAATACGGTCCAATCAGTCACGACTGCTCAGTTTCATTTTTCGGCGTTGATTCATTCCCAATTGGTGTACCAGCTGATTCATGTCCTCTCAATGGTCCCCGACAACAGCGCCATTTGATTCCGTGCCCAGCTGGTGTCTTCTAATTCAATCCTCAGACGGGAGTAATCAACAAAATTTATAACCCATTTCATCATGTACTAGGATAGTCTTAGCTAGCAAAGCATAGTGGCTATAGGATCATTCACTGGGATGGGTTTTCATTTCACACCTGATATTAGTTTAAAGAATTGGATTAGTGCTTTTTATTTTCTAAGTTAGCTTTAAAAGAAAACATAAACTTTGATTTGGAAAAGGTTGGTTTTAAGCTAACCAAAAAATAGTAACTGAGTTTTAATTACAAAGAAAATGGTCTCTTGGATTTTCAGGTCACTAAGCTCAGGCCCCTTATACAAAAATGGAGATTTCTGGATCTTTCCTCTCATTGGGGATTTAACCTATAGTTATCCTCCCAACCGGTGTGTTACAGTTGCTTCCCATTAATGGTTTCAACGCTAATTCCCTCTCACTGATGCATCTTGCAATGGTTCGTGCCTCTCACCTAGCATTTGCCATTCAAGGTGATCCTTAACCTTGGATTACCCTTCACAAGCTCGCAAGAGATAACTAATGGATGTCTCCTTAGAGTCCAAAAGCTTACCAAGTGTTGGCTATTCTAGAAAATCCTACCTTTAAACCACCTACTAGAGGCTCGCAAGAGATAAACTAGTGTAACTCAATGGATGGAGTCCACTTTCCTTACCAAATGTTGGCCCAGGTGATTTTAAGGTGTTTTAAGTTAACTAAAAATATAAAAACCATTAACGGGTCACAACTTCCTCTTCATTATAAACTGAAACAAGGAAAACTCTCACTTTTGTAGTCGAGTCCCTTACCAAACTCCCTTCCGTCCAAGAGACAAAAAGTCTAGCCACTCATCCTCTGAGAAAACATCTTCAGAGGTTGTTTGGCTAGAATGAAAAATACAATCAAAACGAGAAGGCAAGGTAGAGCAACGCTCTGTATATTTCTTACTAAAAACATGTACAAGTGATCCCTACTCCAATATCTTCCCTTCCTCAGAGAGACGAGAGATATCAGAGATGGTTTAGAGATATGGAATTGTGTCGGGGGATTGTATCAGGGATATCTATTACAAGGAGATATCTTAGGATATATAAGGAGAGATATTTTCAACCTCTTAATTAGATATCCTAAATATCTTAAAAGATCTTCAACTGATTACAAGGAGAGAATTGATAATTTACACTAAATATCTTAAGGTAAAAAGATCTAAAAGAGTCGGTGTAAAATATCTAACTATTACATTTTCGCATTGGAGAAAGGTGGTGCAAAAAATTTCGCATCAGAGAAAGTCAGTGCGAAAATTTTCGCATCAGGGAATGTTTATGCGAAAATTTTCGCATCAGGAAATATCAATGTGAAATTCATCTTCAGCTTTGTGCAGTTGCCTTCAATTGGCCATAACTTCCTTGTTTCAGCTCCAAATTGCACACCGTTTGAAGAGTTGGACTCCTAACTTCCCGAGCTTCAAAATGATATGTAGCATGTAAAAAATGGACTTAAGGAAGTGCTCCAAATTTTCCTTGCAACTGATGTCCTTTGAATTTGCATCACCATGCAAAATTGCTTCATGATGGATTTCTCTCTCTGATCCTCTTCCTTGCATCTCTTGATTGGCTTGGAAACTCATTCCCAAGGGTTGCAAAAAGTTCTCCCTCATTCTTGGCTTTCTTCAATGATCAAAAAGCTACCAAAAACACCAAAACTAGCCAAAAATTGATTAAAAACATTTGCAAGGGTCCTTAACGTGCCAATTGAGTTAAAAGTTATTAATTACTACTCAAAAGTGTTTAAAAGAGTTTATAACAAGCTATAAAAGAGCACTTGTTGAGTAGTAATCAGGCATGGAAAACATTTGTACAATCAGTCACTCAATTGTCCTATCTAGTTTTCGTCAAAGTCGGCACTTGATCTAATCTATCATAATAGTTCAGTATTGTGAAAATGTAGACCACACCTATACGATCGATCATGTTATTTTCTTATTTGGTTTTTGTCATAGATTACACCCAGTTTGATCGATCATAATAGCTCAGTATCGTTTTCGGTATAGAATACACTTGTATGATTAGCCATGTCGTTATCCTGTTTGTTTTTCATCACAAACCGCACTTGGTCAGATAAGTCCAAACAATTTAGTTTCAATTTTAGTGTAGGCCAAACCTATATGATTGATCATGCCGTTGTCCTATTTGGTTTTCATCACAGACCATACTCGATCTAATCAGTCATGGGAGCTCGTTTCGTTTTTTGCGTAGATTGTACTATACGATAAGTCACGTAGTTGTCCTGTTTGGTTTTCATCACAGTCAACACCTAATCCAATCGATCATGACAGTTTAGTATCATTTTTTACTTAGATTGCACCTGAATGATCGGTAATGCTGGTGTCCTATCTAGTATTTGTAATAGACTACACTCGATCTAATTGATCATGATAACTTAGTATCATTTTTGACATAGAACATACTTGTACAATTGGTCACATTGTTGCCCTTTCTGGTTTTCATCACAGATCGCACTCGATAAGATATTCCTGAAAATTTAGTTTTGATATCTGTGTAGACCAAACCTATATGCTCGGTCACGTCATTATCCTTATTAGTTTTCATCACATACCATACCCGATTTGATTGGTTATGGCAGCTAAGTTTTGTTTTCAACGTAGACTACATCTATACAATCAGTCATGTAGTTGTTCTATTTGATTTTCATCAATGTCGGCACCTAATCCGATAGGTCATAACAATTTAGTATGATGAAAATGTAGATCGTACCTATATGATCAATCATGTAACTGTCCTTACTGGTTTTCATCATAGACCATACTTGATTTGATTGGTCATGGCAATTGAGTTTCGTTTTTGCTATAAATCGTATTTGCACGATCAATCTCATAGTTGTCCTATTAGGTTTTCACCAATGATGACACCCGATACGATTGATCAAGTGATTCGTGCCCAACTGGTGTCCTCTGATTCAATCCTCAGACGGGAGTTATCAATAAAATTTATAAGCCTATTTCACCATATACTAGGGTAGCATAGCTAGCATAGCATAATGGCTCTAGGATCATTCACTGGGATGGGTTTTCATTTCACACCTGATATTAGTTTAAAGAATTGGTTGGGTGTTTTTTCTTTTCTAAGTTAGCTTTAAAAGAAAACATAAACATTGGTTTGAAAAGGTTGGTTTTAAGCTAACCAAAAAATAATAACTGATTTTAATTACAAAGAAATGGGTCTCTTGGATTTTCAGGTCACTAGATTCAGGCCCTTTATACAAAAATGGAGATTCCAGATCTTTCCTCACATTGGGGATTTAACCTATAGTTATCCTCCCAACCGGTGTGTTACAGTTGCTTCCCATTAATGGTTTCAACACTAAATCCCTCTCACTAATGCATCTTTCAATGACTCGTATCTCTCACCTAGCATTTGCCATTCAAGGTGATCCTTAACCTTGGATTACCCTTCACAAGCTCGCAAGAGATAACTAATGGATGTGTCCTTAGAGTCCAAAAGCTTACCAAGTGTTGGCTATTCTAGAAAATCCTACCTTTAAACCACCTCCCAAAGGCTCGCAAGAGATAAACTAGTGTAACTCAATGGACGAAGTCCACTTGCCCTACCAAGTGTTGGCCCAGGTGATTTTAAGGTGTTTTAAGTTAACTAAAAATATAAAAACCATTAACGGGTCATAACTTCCTCTTCATTAAAAACTGAAACAAGGAAAACTCCCACTTTTGTAGTCGAGTCCCTTACCTAGCTCCCTTCCGTCTAAGAGACAAAAAGTCTAGCCACTCATCCTTTGAGAAAACATCTTCAGAGGTTGTTTGGCTATAATGAAAAATACAATCAAAACGAGTAGGTAAGGCAGAGCAACGCCCTGTATATTTGTTACTAAAACATGTACAAGTGATCCCCTCTCCAATGTCTTCCCCTCCTCAGAGAGACGAGAGATATCAGAAAAATGAGAGATATATGAGGGATAGATATTACAAGGAGATATCTTAGGATATATAAAGAGAGATATTTTCAACCTCTCGATTAGATATCCTAAATATCTTAAAAGATCTTCAACTGATTACAAGGAGAGAATTGATAATTACACCAAATATCTTAAGGTAAAAATCTAATAGAGTCGGTGTAAAATATCTAACTATTACATTTTCACATCAGAGAAAGGTGATGCAAAAAATTTTGCATCGGAGAAAGTTAGTACGAAAATTTTCGCATTGGGAAAAGTCAGTGCGAAAATTTTCGCATCAGGGAATGTCAATGCGAAATTCCTTTTCAACTTTGTGTAGTTGCCTTCAATTAGCCATAACTTCTTCGTTTTAGCTCTAAATTACACACCGTTTGAAGCATTGGACTCCTGACTTCACAAGCTTCGAAATAATATATAGTATGTAGACAACAGACTCCAGGAAGTGCTCCAATTTTCCTTGAAATTGTTGCCCTTTGAATTTCGCATAGCATGTGAAGATTTTGCATCACCATGCGAAATTGCTTCATGATGGATTTCTTTCTCTGATCCTCTTCCTTGAATCTCTTGATTGGCTTGCAAGCTTATTCCCAAGGGTTACACAAAGCTCTCCCTCATTCTTGGCTTGCTTCAATGATCAAAAACTTACAAAAAACACCAAAACTAGCAAAAAAAATAGAAACATTTGTAAGGGTCCTTAACGTGCCAATTGAGTTAAAAGTTATTAATTACTACTCAAAAGTGTTTAAAAGAGTTTATAACAAGCTATAAAAGAGCACTTTTTGAGTAGTAATCATCAAGATAGTTCAGTATCATGAAAACATAGACCGAACCTGTATGATTGATCACATTGTTGTCCTGTCTGGTTTTTTTCATAGATTGCACCCGGTCAAATCGGTCACTACAATTCAATATCCTTTTTGATGTAGAATGCACCTATACGATCGATCACATCATTGTCCTTTCTAGTTTTCATCACATACTGCACCTAATCAAATAATTCCCAATAGTTCAGTTTTGATTTCCGTGTAGGCTAGACATATACATTCGGTCACGTCGTTGTCCTTACTGGTTTTCCTCACATGTCGTACTCAATCAGATTGGTCATGGCAATTGAGTTTCATTTTCAATGTAGACCGCATCTATACGACCAATCATGTAGTTGTCTTATTTGGTTTTTGTCAATGTTAGCACCTGATGCGATTGATCACGACAATTTAGTATCATGAAAACGTAGATCGCACCTATATGATCAGTCATGACTATTCAATATCGTTTTTGACGTAGAACACACCTGCAAGATCAGCAACGTCATTGTCTTGTCTGTATTTCATCATATACCGTGCTTGATCAAATAAGTCCTAATAATTCAGTTTTGGTTTCAACGTAGATCATACCTATACACTCATTGGTCACATCATTGTCCTTTCTGATTTTCGTCACAAATCGGACCCGGTCCACTCAGTTAAGGCAACTCTATTTCATATTCGACATAGACCGCATCTTTACAATTAGTCACATAGTTGTCATATCTTGTTTTCTTCATAGTCGACAATCGATTTGATTGATCACGAAAGTTCAGTATCATTTTCATCATAGATCACACCTGTATGATGGGTCATGTTGTTGTCTTATCTAGTTTTCATCATACGTCGCACCTAGTCAAATAGGTCTTGATAGTTCAATTTTGGTTTCAACGTAGACCAGACCTATAGAATTAGTCACATTTTTGTCCAGTCTGGTTTTCGTCACAAATTATAACTAGTCTAATTGGTCATGACAACTCAATATCGTTTTCGATGTAGAATGCACTTATACCATCGGTCATGTTGTTGTCTTGTCTTGTTTTCATCATAGACCACATCTGGTCAGATAGGTCTCGAAAGTTCAGTTTCAATTTCGATGTAGACTAGACTTATAACATTAGTCATGTTATTGTCTTATCTGGTTTTCGTTACAAACCATAGCCAGTCTGATATGTCATATCAGCTCAATTTCATTTTTAGCGTAGACTGCATTTGTACAATTAGTCACGTAATTATCCTACCTGACATGACAGATAGTTTAGTTTTGATTTCAACATTGACCATACCTATACGATTGTTCACGTTATTGTCCTGTCTGATTTTTGTGACCAATCGGACTTAGTTCAATTAGTCATGACAACTCAACTTCGTTTTCGGCGTATATCGCATCTGTACAATTAGTCATGTAGTTGTTTTATATGATTTTTTGGCGTAGATCAAACCTATATGATTGGTCAAATTTTTTTTCTATCTAGTTTTTATCAAAGTCGGCACCTGATCTGATTGATGATGATAGTTCATTATTGTTTTTGGCATAGACTACACTTGTACGATCGCTCATATCGTTGTCTTGTCTAGTTTTCATCACAAATGAAACTCGGTCCAATCGGTCATGACAACTCAATTTCATTTTAGGTGTAGACCGCACCTGTACGATTGATCACATCGTAGTCTTATCTGGTTTTCATCATAGACCGCACCCGATCAGATAGGTCCTAATAGTTCAATTTCATTTTGGGCATAGATTGCATCTGTATAATCGATCATGTCATTGTCCTGTCTAGTTTCCATCACAGACCGCACCTTGTTAGATAGGTCCTGACAGTTTAGTTTCAATTTTGGCATAGACCAAATCTATATATTACTGATGTCGTTGTGCTGTTTAGTTTTCATCATATATCATACCCGGTCAGATCAAACATGGTAGCTTAGTTTCATTTTCGACATATATTGCACTTATACCAACGGTTATGTTGTTGTCCTGTGTGGTTTTTCTTCATAGAGAACACCTAGTCGGATAGGTCCCGACAATTCAATTTCGGTTTTGCTGTTGACTAGAACTATACAATCGGTCACATCATTTTCCTATCTGTTTTTTTTTTTTTTATCATAGATCATACCCAATCCAGTCAGTCACGTAGTTCAATATTGTTAAAGTGTAGATTGCACCTATACGATCGATCACGTCGTTGTCCTATCGAGTTTTCATCATAGATGGCACTTGGTTCAATCTATTACAACAACTCAGTTTCATTTTTGACGTAGACCACACATGTCTAATCGATCACATAGTTGTACTGTTTTGTTGTCATCACATACCACACCCAGTCTGATAGTCCCAAAAATTGAGTTTAGATTTTAGCGTAGATTAGACCTATATGATCGGTTACGTCGTTGTTCTGTCTAGTTTTCAACATAGATCAGACTTGGTTTGATTGATCACGATAACTCAGTTTCATTTTAGCGTATACAACGTCTCTACGATTAGCCATGTAGTTGTCCTATCTGGTTGTCATCATAGTCGGTACCCGATCCAATCAATCTCGATAGTCTAGTATTGTTTTCGATGTAGGTTGTACCTATACATTTAGTCACACCATTGTCCTGTTTGTTTTCATTAGTGACTACACCTAGTCGAATCAGTCACAACAACTCAATTTTGTTTTTTATGTATACCGCACCTATATGATCGGTCATGTTGTCTTGTTTGGTTTTCGTCACATATTGTACCTAATTTGATTGTTCATGACTGCTTAGCCTCTTTTTAAATGTAGTCTACACCTATTCAATCGGTTATGTCATTGTCCTATCTAGTTTTCGTCACAAGCCGCACCTGATCCAATTGGTCAAGATAACAATTTTGTTTTCAACATAGATCACAGTTATATGATCGCTCTCCTGTCTAGTTTTCATCACAGACCGCACCCGATCAAATAGGTCCCAACAATTCTATTTTGGTTTTGGTGTAGACTAGACCTATACGATTAGTCATATTGTTGTACTGTCTGGTTTTTATCGCAGATCAGACTCAGTTCGATCAGTCATGAAAACTCAGTTTCATTCTCAACTTAGACTACATCTATACGATTAGTCATATAGTTGTCCTATCTAGTTTTCATCATAGATTATAGTTGGTCTGATCTATTAGACATCTCAGTTTCTTTTTCGGTATAGACCATGTCTATACAACAAGTCACGTAATTGTCTTAACTGGTTTTCGTCACAATCGGCACCCGATCTGATTGGTCACGACAGTTCAATATCATTTTTGGCGTAGACTACATCTGCATGATTAGTCACGTCATTGTCTTGTATGGTTTTCATCATAAATGACACTCGGTCCTATCGGTCACAACAACTTAGTTTCCTTTCAACATAGACCACACTTATATGATCGGTCACGTCGTTATTTTGTCTAATCTTCATCAAACCTAATAGGATAGGTTTCGACTATTGAGTTTCGATTTCGGCGTAGACCAAACCTATACAATAGGTCACATCATTGTCTTATCTAGTTTTTTTTATCACAAATCAAACTCGGGTCAATCGATCACGGAAGCTTTATTTTGTTTTTGATAATGATCGTATCTATACGATCAGTCATGTAGTAGTCTTATCTAGTTTTTTTCATAATCAGCACATGATCCGATCAGTCATGACATTTTAGTATCATTTTCAGTGTAGACCGCATCTATATGATTTGTCATATAGTTTTCCTATTTGTTTTTCATCACAGTTGACACTTGATCTGATCGGTCATGATAATTCAATGTCGTTTTTGGCATAGACCGCACATATAAGATCGATCATGTCGTTGTCCTATATGGTTTTTGATTACTACTCAAAACGTGCTATTTGATAGCTTGTAATTAACTCTTTTAAACACTTTTGAGTAGTAGTTATCACCTTTTAACCCAATTAACATGTTAAGGACCCTTGCAATCAATTCTAATAAAAAATGTGTTAAGTTTTGGTGTTTTGATAGCTTTTTGATCACCAAAGCAAGTCTGAAATTGAGGAGAGTTATTTGGAATCCATGCAAGGAGTATACCCAGACAGGGCGTCCGGATACACCATCGGAGGGCGTCCGGACCACATATCGGGATAGATTTTGCGCCCGGCTGCCGCCAATTTGCACCCAGCTGCTGCCAATTTGTTCACGTCCGGAATTATGACGCCGAATAGAAAAGGAGAGCGTTTCAACTTCTCTGGACGGACGTATCCGGATCATCTGATAGCGTCTACCCGGATGGGAGAGCACCCATTTTGCACAGTGCTGCGGTGTTCTCCTGAAGCTTCCTGATATTTGCCACCGATATTTTGGGATATTTTGAGATATTTTGCTTTAGATATTTGTTGTCTAAATCCCCAAAATCTCCTTGTAACCCACCAATTATAGGATTCCTTAGTTATTAAGTTTGGAAAAAGGGTGAATAATCTCATATGGATATTTTGCAATTTTCCATATATATATCTCTCGGGAGCTTGTTCCCAGGGAGAGAACGATCGATCCTTTGTACAGTTTTAAAAGGAAGAAAAATACAGAGCTTTGCTCTACTTTACCTTCTCATTTTAATTGTATTTTCTCACTAGCCAACCAAGCTCTGAGGATGTTTCCTCAGAGAATGAGTGGCTAGACTTTTAGTTCCTTGGAGTTAAGGTTGCCGGGAAAGGTTCCAAGTGCAAGAATTAGCAGCTTTGTGGGTTCAGCCATTAATGAAGAGAAAGTGTGACCCATTAATGATTTCTATGTTTTTAGTTAACTTAAAATGCCTTTAAATCACCTGGGCCAACACTTGATAAGGCAAGTGATCTCCATCCATAGAGATGCACTAGTTTATCTCTTGCGAGCCTTTGGGAGGTGGTTGGAAGGTAGGATTTTCTAGAATAGCCAACACTTGGTAAGCTTTTGGACTCCAAGGAGACATCCATTAGTTATCTCTTGCGAGCTTTTGACGAGAAGCCCAAGGCTAAAGATCACCTTGAATGGCAAGTGCTAGGTGAGAGGTATGAGCCATTGCAAGGTGCATCAGTGAGAGGGATTTAGTGTTTGAACCCATTAAAAGGAAGCATCTGTACAACACCGGTTAGAGAATTGACTATATGTTAATTCTCGAATGCGAGGAAATGAACCAAATGACCGGAGCTCTATTTTTTGCACGAGGAACCTCCCTTGTGAACCTAAACCTCCAAGGAACGTTTTTCTTCATAATTAATTTCCATTACTTTCTTTACCATTAGTTTAAACCAAACCTTTTTCATCCAAAAATTATGTTTTCTTTTAAAGCTAACCTTGAAATGAGAAGGCACCAATTCAGCTTTGAATTGGTATCATTTATGAATTGAAAACCCTTCCCAGTGAACGATCCTAGAACCATTGTGTTATAGTAGCTTTGTCTTTGCTACCCTAGTTCATGGTGTAATAGGTTATAAATTTTGTTGATTACTACCTCAATCAAGGAGCACCAGCTGGACATGAATCAGCTGATACACCGATTGGGCATGAATCAGTTTTCATCACAGTTGCCACCTAATCCGATCGGTCACGATAATTCAGTATTGTTTTTCGGTGTAGACTACATCTGTATGATCGGTCACGTTGTTGTCCTCTTTGGTATTCATCAAAGATTGCACCCAGTTCAATCGATCACATCAGTTTAATATCATTTTCGATGTTAAACATACCTATATGATTGGTCACATTGTTGTCCTATATTGTTTTCATCAAAGACTGCACACGGTCAGATAGGTCTCGATATTTATCACGGTAGCTCAATTTCAATTTCGGTATAGAGTATATTTACACAATCAGTCATATAGTTGTCCTATCTGGTTTTCATCACAATAGGTACTTGATCCAATTGGTCACGAGAGTTTAATATTGATTTCGACATAGACCACACCTGTACGATTGGTTACACCATTTTTTTCCCTTTTCATCACAGACGAGAGTCAATCCAATCAATCATGATAGTTCAATATTGTTTTTGACATTAACCACACATGTCCATTCGATCACGCCATTGTCCTGTCTTGTTTTCGTCACTTACCGCATCTAATTGGTGGGTTACTAAAGCCTAGTTTCGTTTTTGACATAGACCGTACCTATACGATTGGTCACATCGTTGTCCTATATGGTTTTCCTCATAGACAACACCTAGTAAGATAGGTCCCAATAGTTTAGTTTTTGTTTCTGCTTAGACCAAACCTATATGATTGGTCACATTATTGTCCTGTCTAGTTTTCCTCATAGACCACACCTAGTCAGATAGGTCCCGATTGTTCAATTTTGATTTTGGAGTAGACCATATCTATATAATCAATCACAAGGTCTTCTTATTTGGTTTTCATCACAATCGACACCCAATCTGATCAGTCAAGACAATTTAGTATCGTTTTCGGCATAAACTACACTTATACAATCAACCATGTCGTTGTCCTCTCTAGTTTTAATCACAAATTGCACCCAATCAGGTCGATCATGACACTTCAGTATCGATTACGACGTAGACCACACCTATACAATCGGTCACATCGTTGTCCTATCTGGTTTTTATCATAGATTATACTCGATTGAATAGGTTCTAACAGTTTAGTTTCAGTTTCAACTTAGATCTAACCTATATGATCCATCATGTCGTTGTTCTATCTAGTTTTCGTCATAGACTGCACCTAGTCCAGTTGGTCATGACACTTCAGTATCGTTTACAGCATAGACCACACCTATATGATCGGTCACATCGTTGTTCGTAAGAAAATAAAGGTTAATCTTAAAAGGGAAAACACCCAAGAGGGGGGGGGGGGTGAATTGGATTTTAAAAAATCTTTTTAAACATGATAAGGTTAGAGAGAGCAAATTGAGATTTTATAGTGGTTCGAAACCCCTTGCCTACATCCACTTTCCTCAAGCTCCTAACCGAGTGAGGGTTCCATTATACTTGAAGCTTCAACCAAGATTCTAACACCTTTACACTTAGATTGTCGCTCCAATGGACTCTTACACAATCTCTTCAAGTCTCTACTCACTTGAAGCTTCTAACACTCAAACAACAAATCTAAATCTCTCAATATGGGCTCAAATACAACTTAAATGCTAAGATAAATAACAAGGGTGCATGAAGGAATATGCAAGTAGAGGTTTAATGCACCAAAGAAAGAATGAGAGCTTTTGAGATAAAAACAAGTAGGTAAACAAATAAATACAAGTGTTCTTATACTCATAAATGGAGTGGAGCTCTCAATTTATTGGTTTCTAGTCTTAAAAGCCAAGATGCCAAAAAGCAGGCTCGATTGATTGATTAACTGTTGGGCAACAAATGCATGGCAAGTAATTGTTAGACCTTGACCCAAACTCAATCGGACCTCAACCAGGAAGGCATAGCCATCAACCGAGAATGAAAGGTTATTGGAAAAGAGAAGATTTTTGCATCTCTCGATCGGACATTAACTGGGAAGGTATAACCAATCGACTAGTACCCTAGCCGATTGAGCCGGTTGACTAGTGCCTTGATCGGTTCACCATTTTTGGTCTGCAAACCTATCTTTTTATGTTATTTTCCCTTCTAACACTTAAGCAAGGTCCTTAGATAAATTAATATGCCAATTTTGAAACGATTTGCCTAAGGTTCATTTGATAACACTTTTTGATGGAAATGTGACTTTAATGCATAAAAATAGTTTTTAAAGAGGCATGAAGAGATATGAAAATCCTAAGTGCACCCATGCATTCATCTTACATATGTTTCCTATGATTAATGGGTCTTCTAATTGTCTTGATCTTGCGTCCATTGGGTCCCTTGATGAATTTCCAAACTAACATATGAAATTCTTTTTAATTCAAAATGATTAGCAACTTAACCATGGTTTGTTATCATCAAAATATGATTAGGAGAACCCTTGGGCTAACAATCTCCCCCTTTTTTATGATGACAAACCTTGGTTATCTATGAGGAAAAGAGTCTCCCCCTCAAACGAATCATAGATCAACAATTAATATTTAAAAATTTAAAACAAGATGATCAAGACATATTAGAGAGTATTGCAACAAGGAACATCCAATGTAAGTCATCAAATATATAAGCATATCATATATCATATGTCAAATGTATCAATCAGTACATCGTATGTTCAACAAGTTAAAGTAACTAAAGATAAGCAATATATGATCTAAATAAATAAAATAAAATAAAATGATATACATGTACAATCAGTCACGTAGTTTTCCTATTTGGTTTTTTTCATCGAGGCACCCGATCCGATCGATCACGACAGTTTAGTATCATTTTCGGTGTAAAGTTCACCTGTACGATCAGTCATGTCTCTGTCCTATCTAGTTTTCATCATAGATGGCACCCGATCTGATCGGTCACAACAACTCAGTATCATATTCAGCATAAACCCTACTTGTACAATCGGTTATGTGAAGGGAAAAACCTAGATCTTTCTATTTCCCATATAGATCAAGTTAGGAACATGCATAACTATCCTAGGTTTTTTCTAAATCCTATGCACAATGGAAAAATAACATTTTTTATACTTTAAAAGGATTTAGAAAGTGCTAATGAAAATTATACCTCATACTCAAATGTTCTCGAATCAAATCCACGTAGGGAAGATGAAGAATGAAATTGCAGAAGTCTCATAAACCTGAAGTCTTCTGCCCAATGACTATAACCTTGATTTTGAAAAACTTCCAGTGGGGATGGAAGAAAAGTTGAAGGTTATGACTCTTTTTTTCTCTCTCTCTAGAGATAGAAGATGACTCTCTAGAAAAACTATGCAAACCCTAACCCTTAAGGGGGTATTTATAGGGTTTCTTATTAGGCTTAAGTGACTTGAGCCCACTAAGGGCTTAGGTTACTTAATCTAGCTTAAAACGGGGTCCTAATTGATTAATTAACCCAATAGGGCCTACTAATTAATCCATTAGCCCAATCTAGACACCTTATTCACTTACCTCTATACAATCTTGCGTAATTATCAAAACACTCTTATGCTTAATAGTGAACTTAGAGCCAATCCAACCCTCTAAACCAATGCCAACAAGGTATATGAGCTCAGAGTAGAGACCATTAGGACCCATAGGAATATTGGCTCCCTTAGAATCCAATTCTAAAGTTGATTCAACATCTCACTATAGAGAATCAACTGTACTTTAGTATCCTATGTAAATAACAACAAGACACCAAGTGCTCAGGTCCGTGACTTGCTATCCATTGTGTTCAGTCTCCTTATGAACTATTGTCCTTAGTCTAACAAGGTAAAAGTTATAATCCTTTCAAGACTACCTATACCATTCTTGAGTCACAGATCCTTTTATTGTTATTCAATTGACATATCTTAGCTCTCAAATAGCCTATGTCAAGTACCACTTAAGGAACTACTATGGCCATAGTTACCATGAACACACCTCCTTAGGATCACCTAATGGGACACACTGTCTCAATCCCAAGAGATATCAAGGTAGCTCTATTGAGAATGCCTATTGTTACCAGCTTCCATCAACAATGAACCAATCCATAGGGAATATATGATCAGTTTACAATCTTACCTTAGGTCAAAGCCACTGCTAACTTCAGCACAAGCTCAGTATTCTCTCAAGGTTGAGAGACAACACAATGAAGTAGCTTGGTCGAGTCATGACTTCTTGATAGTCTTAAGTCATAACTCAGCATAGGTCATGTTCAATGTGCAACCATACACACTAGTGTACTCACCCCATCCTAATAGCCAAGACCAGTCATCCCTCCAATTAGGAGGTGGTGCACTTTAGTCTCTAATGGGTTGCCTAGGCCCATGAACCGACTGCAAACAAGTCATCTATTTGGAAGAACCAATGACTTAGATCTTCTGTGAAACTCCTTATGCACCTAAGTCACGTACAATGCAAAAGACATAGGCAAGAATGCTCATAAAGTATAATACATGGAATAAGGATAGGTAAGAGTGAAACTGAAACATCATTAAATAACTAATAAATTCCAAATTTATTACATCATGTGATGCTTTTAAGGGATTTATCCTAACATCACGTCGTTGTGCTACTTAGTTTTTATCATAAATGGCACCTGGTTCGATCGGTCATGATAACTTAGTTTCATTTATGGCATAGACCACACCTATATGATTGGTCACGTCATTATTCTATCTGGTTTTCATCATAGATTGCACTCGATCAAATATGTCCCAAAAATTCAATTTCGGTTTCAACATAGACTAGACCTATACAATCAATCACATAGTTGTCCTGTCTAGTTTTTGTCATAGACTAGACTCATTCCAAACAGTCATAGTAGTTCAATTTTATTTTCGGAGTAGACCGTATCTATACAATCAATCACGTAGTTGTCCTATTTGGATTTCATCAGAGTCGGTACTTGAGCCAATCAATCATACCAGTTCAGTATCGTGAAAACGTAGAGCGCACCTATATGATCAATCACATCATTTTCCTATCTGGTTTTCATCACAAATTGCACCCGATCCTATTGGTTATGACAATTCAGTATCGTTTTCGATGTATAACACACCTGCATGATCAATCACATTGTTGTCTTGTCTAGTTTTCATCACAAACCACACATGATTTGATAGGTCCCAACAGTTTGGTTTCGATTTTGGTATAAACTAGACCTATAGGATCAATCATGTTGTTGTCCTGTCTGGTTTTCGTGACAGACCACAACCATTTCGATCGGTCATGGCAACTCAATTTTTTATTTTTTTTTTTGTCGTAGACCATATCTGTACAATTAGTCACGTAGTTGTTCTATCTAGTTTTTGTCTCAGTCAACACTTGGTCCAATCAATCAAGGAAATCCAGTATCGTTTTCGATGTAGATCGCACCTGTACAATCGATCACATTGTTATCATGTCTTATTTTCATCCAAGATGACACCTAGTTCGGTCGGTACCAATAGTTTAATTTTGGTTTTGACGTAGACCAAACCTATACAATCAGTCACATCATTGTTCTTATTGGTTTTCGTAACAGATCGTGTCCCATCGAATCAATCACAATTACTCAGTTTTGTTTTCAGCGTAGACCACATTTGTATGATCAGTCACATAGTTGTCTTATTTGGCCTTCATCAAAGTGGGCACCCAATCCAATCTACCACATCATTGTTCTATCTGGTTTTCATCACAGACTACACCCAATCCAATCGGTCATGAAAGTTCAGTATCTTTTCGGCATAGAACACACTTGTACAATCGATCACATCGTTGTCCTCTCCGATTTTCATCACAGACCTTAGACGGTCAGATAGGTCCCGACAATTTAGTTTTGGTTTCAGCGTGGACAAGACTTATATGATCGATCACGTAGTTGTCCTCTTTGGTTTTCATGACAGACTGTACCTAGTTTGATCGGTCACGACAACTTAATTTTGTTTTCGACGTAGACCGCATCTGTACGATCAATCACATAGTTGTCCTATCTAGTTTTCGTCACAGTCGACACTCGATCCGATTGATCATGGTAGTTTAGTATCATTTTTGGTGTAGATCGCACTTATATGATCGATCACGTCATTGTTCTGTCTGGTTTTTATGAAAAAATGCACTCAATAGATTGGTCACGATAGTTCAGTATTGTTTTCGGCATAAAACGCAGCTAGACAATCGGTCAAGTTGTTGCCCTATCTAGTTTTCATCACAAATCGTACTAGGTTTGATATGTCTTGATAGTTCAGTTTTGGTTTCAATGTTGACCAGATCTATACGATTGGTCACGTCATTGTCAATTCTGGTTTTTGTCTCAAACAGGACTCAGTCTGTTCGGTCACGGTAGCTCAATTTGGTTTTCAATGTAGATCGCATCTATACAATCAATCACATAGTTGTCCTATCTGGTTTTCGTCACAGTTGACACCCAATTCGATCGGTCACAATAGTTTAGTATCACTTTCAACGTTGAACGAACTTAGATGATCGATCAAGTTATTGTCTTGTATAGTTTTCATAATAGACCACACTTGATCAGATAGGTCCAGATAGTTCAGTTTCGATTTCAACATAGACCAAACCTATATGATTAATTACGTTGTTGTCTTATCTTGTTTTCGTCACAAACCAAACTAGGTTTGATCTATCATGACAAATTAGTTTGGTTTTTGGCATAGACCATATCTATACGATTAGTCATAGAGTTGTCCTATATGGTTTTCATCACAGTTGACACCCGATTCGATCAATAATGACAATTCAGTATCGTTTTCAACATAGAATGCACTTGGATGATCGATCAAGTCATTGTTTTGTCTAGTTTTCATCACAAACTGCACTCGATTAGATAGATCTTGACAGTTTAGTTTTAGTTTTGGCATAGTCTAGACCTACATGATCGGTCATGTTATTGTCCTTTTTAGTTTTCGTCATAGACCAGACCTGATCCGATCAGCCATGGTAGCTCAGTTTCACTTTCGGTGTAGACCGCATCTACACAATCAATCACGTAGTTGTCCTATCTAGTTTTCGTCATAGTCGACACCTGATATGATTGGTCATGATAGTTTAATAATGTTTTTGATGTAGACCGCACCTATACAATCTGTCACATCATTGTCCTATCTGGTTTTCATCACAGATGACACATAGTCCGTTCGATCAAGATAACTTTGTTTTATTTTCAGCGTAGACTGCATCTATATGATTAGTCACGTAGTTGTCTTATTTTGTTTTCGCCATAATCGATACCCGATCGATCAATCATGACAATTCAGTTTTGTTTTTGGTGTAGACCACACCTATATGATTGGTCACATCATTGCCTTGGTTGATTTTTGTCACAGACCATACCCGAGTTGATCGATCATAGTAGCTTAATTTCATTTTCAGCATAGACGACACTTGTATGATCAGTCACATTGTTATCCTATTTGGTTTTCATCACAGATCGCACTTGGTCAAATAGGTCCCGATAGTTTAGTTTCCGTTTTGATGTAGACCAGACTTATATGATTGGTCACATCATTGTCTTGTCTAGTTTTCGTCATAGATTGAACCTGATATGATCGATCATGATAGCTAAGCTTCATTTCCAATGTAGACCGCATATGTATGATCAGTGACGTGTTGTCATATCTGGCTTTTGTCAGAGTTGGCACCCGATTTGATTGATCACGAAAGTTCATTATCGATTTCGGCGTAGAACACACCTATATGATTAGTCACGTCATTGCCTTGTCTAGTCTTTATCACAGATTACACCCGATCTAATTGTTAACGATAGTTCAGTACCATTTTTGACATGGAACGCACCTAGACGATCGCTTAAGTCGTTATCTTGTCTGGTCTTCACAATTGATTGCACTCGTTTAGATAGGTCCTGATAGTTTAATTTCAATTTCGATGTATACTGGATCTATACATCCTGTCACTTCGTTGTCGAATCTGGTTTTTGTCATAGATCAAACATAGTCCTACCAGTCATGCTAACTTAGTTTCAATTTCTGTAAAGATTGTATCTATATGATCGGTAACGTAGTTGTCCTATCTGGTTTTCATCATAGTCGACACTTGACCCGATCAATCACAACAGTTCATTACTGTTTTCAACATAGACCACACCTGTATGATTGGTCATATTATTGTCCTGTCTAGTTTTCATCACAAATAGCACTCTCTTGGATCGGTCATGACAACTCATTTTCATTTTTGGCGTAGACCTCACTTGTACGATCAATCACGTCATTGTTCTATCTAATTTTTATCACAAAATGCACTAGGTTAGATAGGTGTAGATATTCCAATTCCGATTTTGGCGCAGACCAGATCTATATGATCGATCACATCATTGTCCTCTCTGGTTCTTATCACAAATAAGACCTGGTCCGATCGGTCATATAGGTCACAACAATTTAGTTTCGGTTTTAGCTTAGACCATACCTATATGATCAGTTATGTCGTTGTCCTATATGGTTTTTGTCATTGATTGGACCTAGTTTGATCGGTCATGATAGCTAAGCTTCATTTTTGGTGTAGATTGCATTTGTATGATCAGTGACGTGTTGTTCTATTTGGTTTTTGTCACAATTGGCACCCGATCCAATCTCTCATGAAAGTTTAGTATTGGTTTTGGCGTAAAATGCATGTGTACGATCGGTCATGTTGTCTTATCTAGTTTTTATGACAAACTACACCTGGTCAAGTTGTTATCTTGTATGGTCTTCATAATAGACTGCACCTTGTCTGATAGGTCCTAACAATTCAGTTTTGATTTTGACGTAGATCAAATCTATACAATTAGTCACGTCATTGTCCTATCTGGTTTTTATCACATACTACACCCGATTTGATCTGTCAAGATAGTTTGGTATCAATTTCGGCGTAGAACGCAATTATACGATCCACCATGTTATTGTCCTATATGGTTTTCATCACAGATCGCATCTGATCAAATAGGTCTTGATAGTTTAGTTTCGACGTAGACTAGACCTATATGATCGATCACATCGTTGTCTTGTTTGATTATTGTCACAAAACAAACACTATCCAATCGGTCATGCTTGCTCAATTTCTTTTCCGACTAGATTGCATTTGTACGATCAGTCACGAAGTTGTCCTATCTTGTTTTTGTCAAAGTCAGCACCAAATCCAATTAACCATGATAGTTAAGTATCATGAAAACATAGACCGCACCTATACGATCGGTCACGTTGTTGCCCTATTTGATTTTTGTCACAAACGGCACCCGATTCTATCAGTCATGACAACTCAGTTTCGTTTTTGACGTAAACTGCACCTATATGATCAATCACATCGTTGTCTTGTCTAATTTTCATCACGAACCGCACATAATCAAATAGGTCCCGATAGTTCAATTTTAGTTTCGATGTAGACTAGATCTATACAATCGATCACGTCGTTGTCCTGTCTGGTTTTCTTCGTAGACCAGGCCAATATGATCGATCATGATGGCTCAGTTTCTCTATTGATGTGACCGCATTTGGTCGATTAGGTCCCGATAGTTCAGTTTTAGTTTTGGTGTGGACCAGTCCTATACGATCGGTCACATCATTGTTTTGTCTAGATTTTGTCACAAACCATACTTGAACTGATTGGTCACAACAACTTAATTTCATTTTTGGCATTGATGACATTTGTATGATCGATCACGTCGTTGTCTTATCTAGTTTTTATCACAAATTGTACTTGGTCAAATAGGTCCTGACAGTTCAATTTTGGTTTCGACGTAGACCAGACCAATAAAATCGGTTACGTTATTGTCTTGCATGGCTTTCGTCACAGACCAGACCTAGTCCAATTAGTCATGATAGCTAAGCTTCGTTTTCGACGTAGACTGCATATGTACAATCAGTGATGTGTTGCCCTATTTGGTTTTCATCACAATTTGTACCCGATCAATTCGGTCATAAAAGTTTAGTATCGATTTTGGCATAGGACGCACCTGTATGATCGGTCATGTCATTATCATGTCTAGTTTTTGTGACGTACTACACCCGGTTTGATCGTTAACAATGATTCAACATCTTTTTCGATGTAGAATGTACCTAGATGATAGATCAAGTCATTATCCTATCTAGTCTTCACAATAGACTACACCCTATTAGATAGGTCATCACAGTTCAATTTCGATTTCGACATAGATCAGATCCATATAATCGATCACGTCGTTGTCCTGTTCGGTTTTCATCATCGACTACACCTGATCCGATTGGTTAAGACATATTAGTATTGATTTTGGCATAGAATTCAGTTGTATGATTGACCACATTGTTGTCGTGTATGGTTTTCATCACAGACCGCACCCAGTCAAATAGCTCCTGATAGTTCAGTTTTGGTTTCGGCATAAACTAGACCTATACAATCAGTCACGTCGCTATCATGTCTGGTTTTCTTCACAAAACAGACATGGTTCGATTAGTCACGCTTGCTCAGTTTCTTTTCTAGCGTAAATCTCACTTGTACGATCAGTCATGTAGTTGTCCTATCTGGTTTTCGTCAAAGTTAGCACCCGATCTGATCGATCACAAGAGTTAAGTATCATGAAAATGTATATCATACCTGTACGATCAGTCACGTCATTGTCCTATCTTTTTTTTTTTTTGTCATAAACGGCATCTAGTACTATCAGCTATGATAACTTAATTTTGTTTTCGACATAAATCGCACTTGTATGATCGATAACGTCGGTGTCTTATCTAATTTTCATCACGGATTGCACCATATCAAATAGGTCCCTATAGTCCAGTTTTAATTTTAGCGTAGACCAGATCTATACAATCGGTCATGTCGTTGTCCTGTCTGGTTTTCGTTGTAAACCAGACCTAATACGATTAGTCACAATAGCTTAATTTCTTTTTTTTTTTTTATCTAAATTGTATATGTACAATCGATCATGTCATTGTTCTGTCTGGTTTTCATCATAGACCGCACTTGGTCAGATAGGTCCCAACAGTTTAGTTTCAGTTTCGACATAGACCAGACCTATACGATTAGTCACGTCATTGTTCTATATTGTTTTTGTTACAAACGGAACCTAGTTCGATCTGTCATGACAACTAAGCTTCGTTTTCGGTGTAGAGTGCATCTATACTATTAGTCACATAATCGTCTTATCTAGTTTTAGTCAGAGTCGACACTCGAGCCTATTAGTCACGATAGTTCAGTTTCGTGAAAACATAAACTATACTTGTAAAATCTGTCACGTCATTGTCCTATCTTGTTTTTATCACAGCCTACACCTGATCTGATTGGTCATGATGGTTTAGTATTATTTTCGGCATAAAATGCACTTGTACCATCGATCATGTCATTGTCCTGTCTAGTTTTCATCACAAACCACACCCAGTCAAATAAATCCTTATAGTTTTGTTTTAGTTTCGACATAGACCAGACTTATACAATCGATCAGGTCATTGTCTTGTCTAGTTTTCATCCTAGACTATACTCGGTCTAATCGGTCACAACAACTCTGTTTCATTTTTGGCGTAGACTACCTTTGTATGATCAGTCATGTAGTTGACCTATGTGGTTTCCATCACAGTCAACACCCGATTCGATCAATCAAGATAGTTCATTATCATTTTCGGTGTAGACCACACCTATACGATCAGTCACGTTGTTGTCTTATCTAGTTTTCATCATAAACGACACCTAGTTTGATTGGTCATGACAACTCAGTTTCATTTTCGACGTAAATTGTACCTATACAATCGGTCATGTCGTTGTCCTGTCTGGTTTTCGTCACAGACCGCACTCAATTCAATCAGACATAGCAGCTTAGTTTCATTTTTGGCGTAGACCGAACTTGTATGTTTCGTCATGTTGTTGTCCAATCTAGTTTTCATCATAGTCAATGCTCAATCCGATTGAACACAAAAGTTCAGAATTGTTTTTGGCATAGATTAAACCTGAATGATTGACCACGTCATTGTCATATATGGTCTTCATCACAAACCATACTCGATCAGATAGGTCCCGATAGTTTAGTTTAGGTTTTTAGCATAGACCAGGCCTATACGATCTGCCACATCATTGTCTTATCTAGTTTTCATCATTGGACATACACGGTCCAATCACTCATGATAGCTCAGTTTCATTTCTGGTGTAGATCTTACTTGAATGATCAGTCATGTCATTGTCCTATCTGGTTTTCATCACAGACTGTACTCAATCAGATAGGTCTCAACAGTTCAATTTTGGTTTTGGTGTAGACTAGACCTATAGATTGGTCTCGTCATTATCCTGTCTGGTTTTCTTCATAGACCTCCCTTAGTCCAATCAGACATGGCAACTCAGTTTCATTTTCGACATAGATCAGACTTGTACAATTGGTCATGCCGTTGTCCTATTTGGTCTTTATAATATACCGCACCCTATTCAATAGGTCTCAACAGTTCAGTTTTGGTTTTGGTGTAGATAAGACTTATATGATAGGTCACAACATTGTCTTGTATGGTCTTAATCAGATATCACACCCAATTCGATTGTTCACGAAAGCTTAGTTTCATTTTTTACGTAGATCTCACATATACAATTGGTCACGTCATTGTTCTGTCTAGTTTTCATCAAATACCGCACCCAACCTGATTGGTCAAGACAATTTAATATCATTTTCGGCATAGATTGCACCTATACGATCGATCACATCATTGTCTTCTTTGGTTTTCATCATAGACTACACCCAACTTAATTAGTCATGACGGCTCATTATTGTTTTCGACATAGACCGTATCTGTATGATTAGTCATGTCGTTGTCCTGTCTGGTTTTCATCATAGACCAGACTTATATGATCGGTCATGTCATTATCTTGTTTGGTTTTCGTCACAGACCGTACCCGATTCGATCAGTCATGACAGTTCAATTTCATGTTTGGAGTAGACCGTATCTATAAGATTACTCACGTAGTTGGCCTATCTAGTTTTCATCACACTCAGCAGTCGATCTGATCGGTCACGATAGTTCAGTATCGTTTTTGACATGGACCATACTTTTGTAATTGGTCACGTCATTGTCCTGTATGGTTTTCATCACAAACAACACTTGGTCTGATCGGTCATGATAGTTTAATATCTATTTCGACATAGATCGCACTTGTACATTTGGTCACGTCGTTGTCCTGTCTTATTTTCATCACAAACAACACTCGATCTAATCAATCACAACAACTCAGTTTCCTTTTTGTCGTAAATTGCACCTGTTCAATAGGTCATGTTGTTGTCTTGTTTGGTTTTTATCATAGACCACACTTAGTCTAATTGGTCACGACAACTCAGTTTCATTTTCGGCGTAGACCACATCTATACGATTAGTGATGTCGTTGTCCTATCTGGTTTTCATCATAGACTACACCTTATCCAATCGGTCACGAAAGTTCAGTATCATTTTTGGCATAGATCACACCTATACGATCGATCACATCATTGTCCTGTTTGGTTTTCATTGCAAACCACACCCAGTCAGATAAGTCCCAACACTTAAGTTTTAGTTTTGGAGTATACCAAACCTATACGATCAGTCACGTCATTGTCTTGTCTAGTTTTTGTTGCATACTGTACCTGGTCTAATTGATCACAACAACTTAGTTTTGTTTTTTATGTAGACCGTACCTATATGATCAGTCATGTCATTGTCTTGTCTGGTTTTCATCATAGACTACACCTAGTTAGATAAGTCTCAATAGTTGAGTTTCGATTTCGGTGTAGACCAGACTTATAGATTGGTCACATCGTTGTCCTATCTTATTTTCATCATAGACCGCATGATTACTACTCAAAAAGTGCTATTTGATAGCTTGTAATTAACTCTTTTAAACACTTTTGAGTAGTAGTTATTACCTTTTAACTCAATTAGCATATTAAGCACCTTTGCAATCGTTTCTAATCAAATCGTGTAAGTTTTGGTGCTTTTGATAGTAATTTGATCACCAAAGCAATCCAAGATTGAGGAGAGTTCTATGGAATCCATGGCAAAGCAATTGGAAGCTCATTAATATGAAGAACCTAAGGTTTGAATCTTTATAGTCCTTTTCCATAAGCAAATCATGAATGCAAGGAGGGAAAGCAAAGAGAGAAATCTAACATGAAGAATTCAAGAGGATAGCAACTGTTGGACACTTTGGAGCACTTCCTGGAGCTCATTTGATGCATACTATATCTCGTTTCGAAGCTTGGGAAGTCAACAATTTAACGCTTCAAACAGTACGTGATTCAGAGTTGAAATGAAAAAGTTAGAGCCATTGGAAGCCGATCACACCAAGCTGAAGGCCAATTTTGCAGGTTGCGAAATCAGCCTTTGGCTGCGAAATCACAAGAGGATGGCTGCGAAATTAGCCTTTGGCTGCGAAATGGTGACCTTCAGCTTGTGAATTTCGTAGCCATCTTGCATGCCTACAAAATCCTCCTAAGTGCTTCCAGATATTTGCGACCAACATTTTTAGATTTTTTTGCTTTAGATATTTGATGTTTAAATCCCCTATTTTCTCCTTGTAATCCACCAATTATAGGATTCCTTAGTTATTAAGTAAGAACAAAAGGGTGAATAACCTGATATATATTGTTTTTAATTTTCATCACAGATATCTCAGGAGTTTGTTCTCATAGACAACTTTTGTATATTTTTTAAGGAAGTAAAATACAAAGCTTTGCTCTGCCTTACCTACTCATTTTGATTGTATTTTTCTTACTAGCCAAACAAGCTCTGAGGATGTTTCCTCAGAGAATGAGTGGCTGGACTTTTTGTTTCTTGGAGCTAAGGTAGCTGGGTAAGGTCCCGTGTGCAAGAATTGGTAGTTTTGTTGTTTCAATTGTTAATGAAGAGAAAGTGTGACCCGTTTATGGTTTCTATGTTTTTAGTTGACTTAAAACGCCTTCAATTCACGTGGGCCAACACTTGGTAAGGCAAGTGATCTCCGTCCATTGAGATGCACTAGTTTACCTCTTGCGAGCCTTTGGGAGGTGACTTGAAGGTAGGATTTTCTAGAATTGCCAACACTTGGTAAGCTTTTGGACTCTAAGGAGACATCCATTAGTTATCTCTTGCGAGCTTGAGAAGGGAAGTCCAAGGTTAATGATCACCTTGAATGGAAAATGCTAGGTGAGAGGCACGAGCCATTGCAAGTTGCATCAGTGAGAGGGATTTAGTGTTTGAATCCATAAAAGGGAAGCATCTGTACAACACCAGTTAGAGAATTAACTATATGTTAAGTCTCTAATGCGAGGAAAAGATTCAAGTGACCAGAACTCTGTTGTTGCATGAGGAGCCTAACCCCAGTGAACCTAAAACTCCAAGGAATGCTTTTCTTCATAAGTAATTCCCATTACTTTCTTTTTATTTAGCTTAAAATCAATCCTTTTTCAACCAAAGTTTATGTTTTCTTTTGAAGCTAACACCAATTCAACTTTGAATTGGTATTAGTTGTAAGTTGAAAACCCTTCCCAGTGAACGATCCTAAAGCCACTATGCTATATTAGCTAAGGCTATCCTAGTGCATGGTGATATAGGTTATAAATTTTGTTGATTACTCCTGTCTGAGGACCAAATTCAAGGCACACCAGCTAGGCACGCAATTAAATGGTGTCGTTGCTAGGGAGGGTGGCAATTGCACAGTGATATTATTTTAGAGTACTTGTGATTTTCATCACAAGTTTGGTGATTTTTCTTTCATTTTACTTACTCTTTTAATCGTTTCTTTTACTTGTTCATATTCTAACATATCTTTTAATTTAGTTTTAGTTAATTTTAGTCCTTTTGTAGTCTTGTTTTCTTTTAGTTTCTTTTGTTTTTGTTTTTGTTACAGTTGATACTAGTTGTGTATGCCAAATTGGATACGAGACAGTGGAGGAAGGCTTGTTAAATGTGAAACACCTCATAACAAGGAATTGGAATTGAGCTTGAATATCATGGAAGCTACACCTGAAGATCAGCATAGTCACCATGGTCACAAGGATAATCCCAATGCATTCAGATCAATTAGGGACCGCATGCATCCCTCGTATGAGTGCACCATCATGTATAGTGCCCCCTACAAAGCAACTAGCGATCAGACCGCATATTGTACCACTTCTACCAACTTTCCATGGGATGGAAAGTGAGAATCCCTATGCACATATCAAGGAATTTTAAGATGTTTGTAATACATTCCAAGAAGGAGGAGCTTCAATCGACTTCATGAGGCTTAAGCTATTTCCTTTTACTTTAAAGGATAAGGCCAAGATTTGGCTTAATTCTTTAAGGCCAAGGAGTATCCGTACTTGGACTGATTTACAAGCTAAATTCATCAAGAAGTTTTTTCCTACTCACAGAACAAATGGCTTGAAAAGGCAAATTTCAAACTTCTCGGCTAAAGAGAATGAGAAATTCTATGAGTGTTGGGAAAGATACATTGAATCCATCAATGCTTGTCCTCACCATGGTTTTGATACATGGCTATTGGTGAGTTATTTCTATGATGGGATGTCTTCCTCAATGAAGCAATTCCTCGAGACAATGTGTGGAGGAGATTTCATGAGTAAGAATCCGGAGGAAGCTATGGATTTCTTGAGTTATGTGGCTGAAGTTTCAAGAGGATGGGATGAACCGAACAAAGGAGAAGTGGGGAAGATGAAGTCTCAACCGAATGCTTTCAATGCTAAGGCTGGGATGTACACCTTGAATGAAGATGTTGATATGAAAGCAAAATTTGCAGCTATGACAAGAAGATTGAAGGAGCTAGAACTGAAAAAGATACATGAAGTGCAAGTTGTTGCTGAAACACCAGTGCAAGTAAAGTCATGTCCTATTTGTCAATCTAATGAACACTTGGTGGAGGAGTACCCTACAATTCCAACTGCTAGAGAAATGTTTGGAGATCAAGCAAATGTCATTGGACAATTCAAGTCCAACAACAATGCTTCGTATGGAAATACTTACAACTCAAGTTGGAGGAACCATCCAAATTTTTCTTGGAAGCCAAGAGCACCTCAGTACCAACAGCTAGCTCAACCATCTCAACAAGCTTCAAGCCTTGAACAAGCAATAGTGAATCTCAGCAAGATTGTGGGAGATTTTGTTGGAGACCAAAAATCCATCAATGCTCAACTCAATCAAAGAATTGATAGTGTAGAGAATACATTGAATAAAAGGATGGATGGGATGCAAAATGACTTGTCTCAGAAGATAGATAATCTCCAATACTCAATCTCAAGGCTCACTAACTTGAATACAGTGCAAGAGAAGAGTAGATTTCCTTCTCAACGTCACCAAAACCCCAAGGGTATCCATGAAGTGGAAACTCATGAAGGAGAATCTTCATAGGTGAGAGATGTCAAATCCTTGATCACTAAAAGGAGTGGTAAAAAGGTTGAGTTGCCAACATCCAAGCCACATGTTGAAAAGGAAGAAGAAGAAGAGACAGAGAAGAGGGAGGAAATCAAAGGAAAGAAGAAAGATATCAGTGAAGGGAAAGAGGACCATGATTCAACAGTGAACGCAAATCCGGAGAAAGTGCTTATTAAGGAAGAAATGTTGAAGAAACACACCTCTCCACCTTTTCCTTAAGCTTTGCATGGGAAAAAGGGGATCAGAAATGCATCATAAATTCTTGAAGTATTGAGACAAGTGAAAGTCAATATTCCATTGCTAGATATGATTAAACAAGTTCCAACATATGCAAAATTCCTAAAGGACTTGTGATACGTTCCCAATTGGTGTCTCAGCTGATTCATGTCCTCTCAATGGTCCCTGACAGTGGTGCCATTTGATTCGTGTCCAGCTGGTGTTCCTTGATTGTGGTCCTCAGAAGGGAGTAATCAACAAAATTTATAACCTATTACACCATGTACTAGGATAGCCTTAGCTAGCATAGCATAGTGGCTCTAGGGTCGTTCACTAGGATGGGTTTTCACTTCACAATTGATATTAATTCAAAGATGAATTGGTGCTTTTTCATTTCAAGGTTAGCTTTAAAAGAAAACATAATCTTTGGTTGAAAAGGTTGGTTTTAAGTTAACCAAAAATAGTAACTGATTTTAACTACAAAGAAAAGTGTTTCTTGGAGTTTCAGATCACTAGGCTCAGGTTCCTTATACAAAAAGGGAGTTCCGGTCACTTGTTTCTTTTCCTCGCATTAGGGATTTAACATATAGTTATTTCCCGAACCGGTGTGGTACAGATGCTTCCCCTTAATGGGTTCAAACACTAAATTCCTCTCACTGATGCATCTTGCAATGGCTCGTGCCTCTCACCTAGCATTTGCCATTCAAGGTGATCTTTAACCTTGGATTACCCGTCAAAAGCTCGCAAGAGATAACTAATGGATGTCTCCTTAAAGTCCAAAAGCCTACCAAGTGTTGGCTATTCTAGAAAATCCTACCTTCAAACCACCTCCCAAAGGCTAAACTAGTGCATCTCAATGGACGGAGATCACTTGCCTTACCAAGTGTTGGCCCAGGTGATTTAAAGGCATTTTAAGTTAACTAAAAAGATAAAAACCATTAACGGGTCACACTTTCTCTTCATTAAAAACTAAAACAATAAAACTTCCAATTTATGCATGAGGAAACTTACCCGGCTTTCTTCACTCCAAGAGACGAAGAGCCTAGCCACTCATCCTCTGAGGAAACATCCTCAGAGTTTGCTTGGCTAGAAAGAAAAATAACGAGAAAACAAAAATATGAAGGAAAAATAGAGCAAGTGCTCTGTAAAATATATTTCTTCCTCTCGTCGATTACATGATGATATTTTGTGTAAAGGAAATTACAAACTATATATAAGAGGTTATTCACCCTTTGTTCTTACTTAAAGACTAAGGAATCCTATGATAGGTGGGTTACAAGGAGAGTTTGGGGATTTAGACATCAAATATCTAAAGAAAAATATCTCAAAATGTCGGTCGCAAATATCGGGAAGCTTTAGGAGAAATTCCACAGCTGTGCGTGCAAGAGGGCTGCGAAATTTCACAGCAAAAAGGACAACATTTTGCAGCCGTGTGAAATTTTCCTTCAGCTTGGAGTGATCGGATTCCAATGGTTGTAACTCCTTCATTTCAACTCCGAATCACACACCATTTGAAGCATTGGATTGTTGACTTCTTGAGCTTCGAAAAGACATATATCATGCATAAATTGAACTCCAGGAAGTGCTCCAAAAGTGGTTGTCATGACTATCATCTAGAATGCTTCATGGCAGATTTCTCTTTGCTTCCCCTCCTTGCATTCCGGATTTGCTTATGGCAAAGGACTTCAAAGCTTTGGTTCTTCATGTTTCTGAGCTTTCCATTGCTTTGCCATGGATTCCAAAGAACTCTCCTCAATCTCGGATTGCTTTGGTGATCAATTTACTAACAAAAACATTAAAACTTACACAAAGTGATTAGAAATAATTGTAAAGGTCCTTAATATGTTAATTGGGTTAAAAGGTAATAACTACTACTCAAAAGTGTTTAAAAGAGTTAATTACAAGCTATAAAATAGCACTTTTGGAGTAGTAATCAACTTGTGTACTATCAAAAGAGGGTTGAATGTGAATAAGAAAGCCTTCTTGACTGAGCAAGTAAGTGCTATCATAAATGCAAGTCTCCATTGAAGTACAAAGATCAGGGGTGTCCTACCATTTCAGTCATGATTGGGGGAAAGGTAGTGGAGAAAGCTTTGTTAAACTTGGGAGCAAGTGTGAATTTGCTACCATGCTCTATTTATAAGCAATTGGGACTTGGTGAATTGAAGCCAACATCAATCACTGTATCTCTAGCAAATAGATCAGTGAAAATTCCAAGGGGGATAATTGAAGATGTATTAGTTCAAGTTGATAATTTCTACTATCCAGTAGATTTTGTTGTTCTTGATACAGACCCCATTGTCAAGGAAGCTAATTATGTTCCTATCATCCTTGGAAGGCCATTTCTTGCTACCTCAAATGCAATAATCAATTGTAGGAATGGACTCATGCAACTCACTTTTGGCAACATGACACTAGATCTCAATATCTTTTATATGTCTAAAAAGCTAATCACTTCAGAAGAAGAAGAAGGTCCAGAAGAGGTATGCATTATTGACACTCTAGTGGAGGAGCACTGTAATCAGAATAGGCAAGACAAGTTAAATGAAAGTCTTGGGGACCTTGAAGAAGGGTTGCCTGAACCCTCTGATGTGCTTGCTACTCTACAAGGTTGGAGAAGGAAAGAAGAGATTCTACCTTTGTTCAATAAAAAGGAGGCACATGAAGCTGCTAAGAAGAGACCCCAAAGCTCAATTTGAAGCCTCTGCCCATGGAGTTGAAATACACATACCTGGAAGAGAATAAACAATGCCCTGTAATTATATCTTCATCTCTTACTACTCATCAGGAGATTTCTCTACTTGAAGTTCTCAAGAGGTGTAAGAAAGCAATAGGATGGCAAACATCTGACTTGAAAGGCATTATTCCTTTGGTTTGTACGCATCATATATATATGAAGGAAGAAGCTAAACCAATTCGTCAACCTCAAAGAAGATTGAATCCTCATTTGCAAGAGGTGGTGAGAGTTGAGGTGCTGAAGCTACTTCAAGCAGGTATTATTTACCCTATATCTGACAGCCCCTGGGTGAGTCCTACTCAAGTGGTACAAAAGAAGTCAGGGATTACTATGGTTCAAAATGAAAAAGGAGAAGAAATCACTACACGCCTCACTTCAAGTTGGAAGGTGTGTATTGATTATATAAAATTGAATGTTGTGATAAGGAAGGATCATTTTCCATTGCCATTTATTGATCAAGTGTTGGAGAGAGTCTCTAGCCATGCTTTTTATTGTTTCTTGGACGGGTACTCCGGGTATTTTCAAATTGAAATTGATTTTGAAGATCAGGAGAAGACCACTTTCACATGTCCATTTGGAACATATGGCTACAGAAGAATGCCTTTTGGTTTATGTAATGCACCTGCAACATTCCAACGATGTATGCTAAGTATCTTCAGTGATATGGTAGAGTGAATTATGAAGGTTTTCATGGATGACACCACCATATATGGAGGTACATTTGAAGAATGCTTAGTCAACTTGGAAGCAGTTCTTAACAAATGCATTGAAAAAGACTTGGTATTCAACTGGGAGAAATGCCATTTTATGGTACATCAAGGAATTGTCCTTGGCCATATCATCTTCGAGAAAGGCATTGAAGTTGATAAAGCTAAGGTGGAACTTATTGTAAAATTGTCATCCCCAACAACTGTAAAAGGAGTAAGGCAATTCCTTGGCCATGCAGGGTTCTATAGGAGGTTTATAAAAGATTTCTCTAAGCTTTCAAAGCCTCTTTGTGAACTCTTGGCTAAGGATGCTAAGTTTATATGGGATGAAAGATGTCAAAGAAGTTTTGATTAATTGAAGCAATTTTTGACAATAGCTCAAATAGTGAGGGCTCCCAACTGGCAACTACCCTTTGAAGTAATGTGTGATGCCAGTGACTTTACTATAGGAGCTGTGCTTGGCCAAAGAGAAGATGGAAAGCCCTATGTGATCTACTATGCAAGCAAGACATTGAACGAAGCTCAAAGGAACTACACAACTATAGAGAAAGAATTGTTAGTTGTGGTGTTTGCCTTAGACAAGTTTTGTGCTTATCTAGTAGGGTCTTTCATCATTGTTTTCACTGACCATTCAGCCTTGAAGTATTTATTGACAAAGCAAGAAAATGGGGAAATCAACCTCCTTGAGCCACAGAAAGCCTAATCAGAAAAGGGTTAGATGGACTTGGTTTCACCAAAGTCCATATTTTTGTTTAATTATGTTAATTTAAATGCTTTATTAATTGTTTTGATTTTAATTTTGGTCTTAAGTTGTGTTATTTATATGTAACTTAATCTTTTTGAATGATCTAATTTAGGAGGAAATGCAAAGAAATTGAAGGAAGGTCTCTGGGAGTCAAAAGAAGCTAAGGAGCAAGAGAAAAACCATGGTCTGCGAGATTTCGCAGCCCAAAAGAGGCCCCTACGAAAATGGCCCTTGGCTGCGAAATAATTTTGCAGCCCCAAGAAGCTCGCTGCGAAATCAGGGCTTGGCTGCGAAAACGCCCCTTGGCTGCGAAATGATTTCGCAGCCCCATGCACCCCCTCTGCGAAAATTTTTGCAGCTGCGAAACACCCCTTTGGCACACGAGTGCCATTTCGCAGCCTCTAGCCTCATTTTGCAGTTGCAAAATGCTCTGCGAAATCCTTAAAGCTTTAAAAATCCCATTTCGCAGCCCCCCTCCCCCCTCATTTCACAACTGCGGAATGGGCTGTGAAAATGCCCCTCCGCTGCGAAAATGACCCCCTGTTGCGAAATAGCCTCTCCGCTGCGAAAATTAAAACCGTCCCTTGGCATCCATTTTTAAACATTATAAATTCCACATTTCGTTTTAAACCGGTCATTTGAACTTCAAATAGGTGCCAAAGAGGAGCCAAACTAGAGCAACCTTCCATCTGAACCCCATCTGAGCCAACGTTATAAATGCGCGCACCTCCGACTACCTTCTCAGAAATAGCAATGGCCAAAACCCGAGGAGCTAAGTCCTCGTCTCCTTCAAGTCACTTGAGAGTCCCAAGAGAGACCCTTGTCCAAGGCGCCATATCCGAGCCTCTACAGCCACTAGTCGTTCCACCTCCAGTTGAGGACGCACCCTTGAGTCCTCATTCGAGGCGCTATGAGATGAGAAGGCCACCCACCACACCCGGGGTAAGTTCTTCCCAAGCCAAAAAGTCGGGTAGCTGTTCCCCGAAGAAGAAAGTCAGGGTATCAGCACTAATTAACTTATCAGAGCCGTTTCGGAGCCTCCATCAGAGCCTCAGCCGTCTCAGCCACCAGCCACAGAGTCTTAGATTCCCTCAGGCATGACTCCTGAGGTGGTTATCAGACATCCCATGGTCGCTCAACCACCCATTGAGGGTAATTTGGATTGCAGGGCTAGGCCATTCCACTTCGAGCTCTGCTTTGACACAGCTACTTTCATACTTCAGCCAGAGCTCAGGACTCCTTCCATTTGCTACAGAGGTACCATATAGAGCACTTGATGACTCCTAGGGATTTTTTCTATCCCCGTGTAGCATTGGACTTTTATCAGTCCATGACCACACACCAAGTCCACGATCCTACTGTCATCCACTTTACCATATATGGACGCCATGGTATTCTGGGAGCTAGACACATAGCAGAGGCACTGCGTATTCCCTACGAGCCAGCACTTCCAAAGGATTATCGATTCTGGACTCATCCTTCTCAGAGCGACATAGTCCATATTTTGTCCAAAGGGGCATCCACATGCCAGTATCTGTTGAGAAAGGAGCTCCCTCCTAGCATGTTCTTTATAGATGCACTCCTGCGCCATAACATCTTTCCACTTCAGCATTGGGTGCAGAGGAGAGGAGTTTTCCTAGAGGCATTGTTTAGGATATCTGAGGGATTCTTCTTTGGTCCTCATCATCTCATTATGGTCGTTCTTCTGTACTTTGAAGAGAAGGTCCATAGGAAGAAGCTGCTTAGAGCGGATGCTATTCCACTTCTCTTCCCTAGATTGCTATGCCAGATTTTAGAGCACTTGGGATACCCATCTGAGCCTCAGCTTGAGCTCAGACGCATTTGCCGAGAGATATTCACTCTCGACAAATGGATGAGTATGACAGCATATGGTGCAGAGCCGGGAGCCCCAGTTGGACCAGAGCATCCAAAGATTCCACATCCAGAGCAGCAACAGGAGCCATAGCCGGTTCTGATACCAGCTGACATGAGAGCACCTGCTCCTACAGTGTCCTCTATAGAGCCTATACCTGAGGTTGCACCCTCTACTCCTCCTGCCACACCACGGACTCCCCCTGTTATTCTATCTATATCAGAGCCCCCTCCTTCATCTAAGCCTAGGATTGTTGTATCCATTTTCGAGTACAGAGGCCTATGTCACACTTTGCAAGCATTGACCACTTCTCAGAGCATCCTCACTCAGCAGATAACAGCTCTTCGTGCTCATCAGGAGCAGATTATCTCCACTCAGACCCAACATACTACCATCCTGAGGCAGATTTAGCACCATCTAGGTATTTTATCGACTCCTCAGCATGCCATTCCTATCCCATCAGAGCCCATAGAGCCATCACAGGCCCCTCCTTTCATAGATCAGACTATGGCCTCTGAGGAGCCGACTACAGGAGAGGCAGAGGCATCCACCCCGAGCATTCCGACCTCTACAGCTGAGCCATCATCTTCACATCATCCTCCCGCCACTATCTGATCATTTGCATAGTTTCCTTTATCTATTTCCTTTATGTATTTCCTTTATGTATTTCCTTACTATAGTAGAACTTGTAATCCCATGCTTTTGATGTTTTATATATTGGGATTGGTTGTATTACTTTTTTTCCTTTTTATTGTACTTTCATGAAGTAATACAAATCTATCAATTTTTTATCACTCTTAGCATTATTTTATTTCAATTCCTCTACTCATATCTTTTATTGTTTTTGAAACATGTGGTTTCTCCTATTCTACTCAAACTTCATATCATTCAGGAGGCACCACTTCCTCCCTATAATTTCAATCACTCATGCCACATTGAGGACAATGTTCAGCTTGGTTGGGGGGAGATATGAGGAATGAAGTTTTTGTTATTAATGCTAAGTTATTTTGGTAATTTAGTTGATTTTTGTTTAATTTTAAAATTTTTTGAAGTTTTTTATTCTACTCTCCATGGTTATTAAGGAAAAATTCTCAAAATAAAATGAGAGAAATTGAATTTTTGTTTTTCACTTGACTTAGAGTTTGTATTATGCTTACTAAAGTTGGTGAATTGTTGAGTTTCTATTGAATTCAACCTTAGTTCTTCCACTTTAAGCTATTCACACACTGTGCACAATAGGTTCTGAGTATAAGATGAAAAACTATTTCCCTCTTGACTTAGGAAAATTTTAGACTTGGTACTTTTGACCTCATTTTAATAGTGTTGGGACACCTTATAAAAGGCCAATGAGCTTTTGAAAATAAAAGAAAGAAAGAGAAGAATATTTGCTTGCCTGGAAACCCGAGCAAGGTCTGAGGGGTATATGGTGAAAATCTTTAAAACCTGGTGCCCTAAGCCTTCATTGGTTGGGAGTCATCGACCTCAATGCTTGTTACAAGGGTGAATAGGTGGAGTTTAACATACTGTAGGTGCTTGGGTATTAAATTCATTCTCAAAAGTCCAGGGTAAAATCTGAGGAGTTAGTGGTTGAAAGATCCTTAAAGCTTGATGCCCTAAACCTTAATTGGTTGGGAGTCATCGATGGACCCCCGTTACATGGACAATTTAGAAAAGAATACATTTAAGCCTTGTACTCCTACAATGAAAAAAAAAATTGTGAAACAAAAGGGTGCATTCTTAGCCTATTGAATTTGGTTAGTTCGCTAAGTGTTGAAAAAGAACTAGGTTGGGGGGAGAGATTAGTTCAGCATACTACATTCGGAAACTATCAAGTAACACTTAGATTTTAGTGGAAGAGTAAGGTTTGGTCCTTTGGAAGTGGAAATGATTTTAAAAGTTTCATTTTGCATAATGCCTTCTCTTTAGGAATTGTGATTAGGTAAAGTATTTTATAACTCTTGTTGAAGTTTGAGTTTTATATCTTTAATGTCCTATGTGAGAGTTTGATCATCATGCCACTTAAAATTTTTTGAAGTGATCAACATGATCTTGTAAAGTATATTACTATTTAGTTTACTTTTTCTATCCTTTATTGCTAAGGGACTAGCAATATGTCGGTTAGGGGGAGTGATTACTACTCAAAAAGTGCCATTTGATAGCTTGTAATTAACTCTTTTAAACACTTTTGAGTATTAGTTATTACCTTTTAACTCAATTAGCATATTAAGTACCTTTGCAATAGTTTCTAATCAAATTGTGTAAGTTTTGGTGCTTTTGATAGTAATTTGATCACCAAAGCAATCCAAGATTGAGGAGAGTTCTATGGAATCCATGGCAAAGCAATTGAAAGCTCATTAACATGAAGAACCTAAGCTTTGAGGCTTTATAGTCCTTTGCCATAAGCAAATCATGAATGCAAGGAGGGAAAGCAAAGAGAGAAATCTAACATGAAGAATTCAAGAGGATAGCAACTATTGGACACTTTTGGAGCACTTCCTGGAGCCCATTTGATGCATACTATATGTCGTTTTGAAGCTTGGGAAGTCAAAAATTCAACACATCAAACGGTGCACAATTCGGAGTTGCAATGAAGAATTTAGAGCCATTGGAAGCCGATCACACCAAGCTGAAGGCCAATTTCGTAGGCTGCAAAATCACAAGAGGATGGCTGCAAAATGGTGACCTTTAGCTTGCGAAATTTCGTAGCCATCTTGCAAGCCTGTGAAATTCTCCTGAGTGCTTCCAGATATTTGCGACCGACATTTTTAGATTTTTTTGCTTCAGATATTTGATGTCTAAATCCCCATTTTCTCCTTGTAATCCACCAATTATAGGATTCCTTAGTTATTAAGTAAGAACAAAAGGGTGAATAACCTAATATATATTGTTTTTAATTTTCATCACAGATATCTCGGGAGCTTGTTCTCATAGACAACTTTTGTATATTTTTTAAGGAAGTAAAATACAGAGCTTTGCTCTACCTTACCTACTCATTTTGATTGTATTTTTCTTACTAGCCAAACAAGCTTTGAGGATGTTTCCTCAGAGAATGAGTGGCTAGACTTTTTGTTTCTTGGAGCTAAGGTAGCTGGGTAAGGTCCCGTGTGCAAGAATTGGTAGTTTTGTTGTTTCAGCTGTTAATAAAGAGAAAGTGTGACCCGTTTATGGTTTCTATGTTTTTAGTTGACTTAAAACGCCTTCAATTCACCTGGGCCAACACTTGGTAAGTGATTACTACTCAAAAAGTGCTATTTGATAGCTTGTAATTAACTCTTTTAAACAATTTTGAGTAGTGGTTATCACCTTTTAACCCAATTAACATATTAAGGACCTTTGCAAGCATTTCTAATCAAAGTGTGTAAGTTTTGGTGTTTTTATTAGTAATTTGATCACCAAAGCAATCGGAGATTGAGGACAATTCTTTGGAATCCATGGCAAAGCAATGGAAAGCTCAGAAACATGAAGAACTGAAGCTTTAAAGTCCTTTGCCATAAGCAAATCCGGAATGCAAGGAGGGGAAGCAAAGAAGAACCAGCCATGAAGCATTCTTGATGACAGTAATTTTAGCCACTTTTGGAGCACTTCCTGGAGTTCAATTTATGCATGCTATATGTCGTTTCGAAGCTTAGGAAGTCAACAATCCAATGCTTCAAATGGTGTGCGATTCGGAGTTGAAATGAAGGAGTTACAGTCACTGCAAGCAGATCACTCCAAGCTGAAGGAAGATTTTTTCACAGCTGCGAAATCAGCCTTGGGCTGCGAAAATCTTGTCCTTTTGCTGCAAAAATTTCGCAGCCATTTTGCACAGTGCAACGGGTGTTCTCCTGAAGCTTCCCGATATTTGCGACCGACATTTTGAGATTTTTTGCTTTAGATATTTGATGTCTAAATCCCCAAACTCTCCTTGTAACCCACCTATCATAGGATTCCTTAGTCTTTAAGCAAGAACAAAGGGTAAATAAACCCATATTTAATGGTTGTAAGTTTCCTCAGAGAGGGGACAGACGAAAAACAAGGCTTGTACACAGATGCTTTGTATAGTTTTTGCAAAGAAGTAAAATTGAGAGTTTTTGCTCTGTCTTACCTACTTGTTTTTATTGTTTTTATTCATCTAATTTTTCTTACTAGCCAAACAAGCTCTGAGGAAGTTTCCTCAGAGAATGAGTGGCTAGACTTTTAGTTCCTTGGAGCTAAGGTTGCCGGGAAAGGTTCCAAGTGCAAGAATTAGTAGCTTTGTGGTTTCATCTATTAATGAAGAGAAAGTGTTATCCTTTAATGATTTCTATGTTTTTAGTTACTTAAAACACCTTCAATTCACTTGAGCCAACACTTGGTAAGGCAAGTGATCTCCGTCCATGGAGATGCACTAGTTTACCTCTTGCGAGCTTTTGGGAAGTGACTTGAAGGTAGGATTTTCTAGAATTGCCAACACTTGGTAAGCTTTTGGACTCCAAGGAGACATCCATTAGTTATCTCTTGCGAGCTTGAGAAGGGAAGTCCAAAGTTAATGATTACCTTGCATGGCAAATGCTAGGTGAGAAGCACGAGCCATTGCAAGTTGCATTAGTGAGAGGAAATTAGAGCTAAAATCCATTTAAAGGATACATCTGTACAACATCGGTTAGAGAATTGACTATATGTTAATTCTCTAATGCGAGGAAATGAACCAAATGACCGGAGATCTGTTTTTGCATGAGGAACCTCCCCTATGAACCTAAACCTCCAAGGAATGTTTTTCTTCATAAGTAATTTCCATTACTTTCTTTTTAGTTAGCTTGAAACAAAACCTCGTTCAACCAAAGTTTGTGTTTTATTTCTTAAGCTAACCTTGAAATGAAAAAGCACCAATTTAACTTTGAATTGGTATCAGTTGTGAGTTGAAAACCCTTCCCAGAGAACGATCCTAGAGCAACTATGCTATATTAGCTAAAGCTATCCTAATGCATGGTGATATAGGTTATAAATTTTGTTGATTACTCCATCAATCAAGGAGCACCAGTTGGACATAAATCAGCTGAGACACCAATTGGGCACGAATCAAATGGTGTCGTTACCGGGGAAGGTGCCAACTTCATAGTGATATTATTTCAGCGTACTTGTGGTTTTCATCACAAGTTTGGTGAATTTTCTTTCATTTTACTAACTCTTTTAGTTGTTTCTTTTACTCGTTCGTATTCTAGCATAGCTTTTAATTTAGTTTTAGTTAATCGAACTCTTTTTGGTAGTTTTTTTTTTTTTTTCCTCTGTTTTTGTTTTTGTTTTTGTTTTGTTACAGTTGATACTAGTTGTGTATGCCAAATTGGATACGAGATAGTGGAGGAAGGCTTCTTAAACTTGAAACACCTCATAACAAGGAGTTGGAATTGAGCTTGAACATCATGGAAACTACACCTGAGGATCAACATAGTCACCATGGTCATCAGGACAATCCCAATGAATTCAGATCAATAAGGGACCGCATGCATCCACCTCGTATGAGTGCACCATCATGTATAGTGCCCCCTACAGAGCAGCTAGTGATCAGACCCCATATTGTGCCACTTCTACCAACTTTCCATGGGATGGAAAGTGAGAATCCCTATGCCCATATCAAGGAATTTGAAGATGTTTGTAATACATTCCGAGATGGAGGAGCTTCAATCCACCTGATGAGGCTTAAACTATTTCCTTTTACTTTAAAGGATAAGGCCAAGATTTGGCTAAATTCTTTAAGGCCAAGGAGTATCCATACTTGGACTGATTTACAAGCTGAATTCCTCAAGAAGTTCTTTCCTACTCATAGAACGAATGGCTTGAAAAGGCAAATTTCAAACTTCTCAACTAAAGAGAATGAGAAATTCTATGAGTGTTGGGAAAGATACATGGAAGCCATTAATGCTTGTCCTCACCATGGCTTTAATACATGGCTGTTGGTGAGTTATTTCTATGATGGGATGTCTTCCTCAATGAAGCAACTCCTTGAAACAATGTGTGGAGGGGATTTCATGAGTAAGAATCCTGAGGAAGCTATGGATTTCTTGAGTTATGTAGCTGAGGTCTCAAGGGGATGGGATGAACCGCACAGAGGAGAAGTGGGAAAGATGAAGTCTCAACCAAATGCTTTTCATGCTAAGGCTGGGATGTACACCTTGAATGAAGATGGTGATATGAAAGCAAAATTTGCAGCTATGACAAGAAAATTGGAGGAGCTAGAACTGAAAAAGATGCATGAAGTGCAAGCTGTTGCTGAAACACCAGTGCAAGTAAAGCCATGTTTTATTTATCAATCTTATGAACACTTGGTGGAGGAGTGCCCTACAATTCCAGTTGCTAGAGAAATGTTTGGAGAACAAGCAAATGTCATTGGACAATTCAAGCCCAATAGCAATGCTTCGTATGGCAATACTTACAACTCAAGTTGGAGGAATCATCCAAATTTTTCATGGAAGCCAAGAGCACCTCAGTACCAACAGCCGGCTCAACCATCTCAACCATCCCAACAAGCTTCAAGTCTTGAACAAGCAATAGTGAATCTCAGTAAGGTTGTGGGAGATTTCGTTGGAGACCAAAAATCCATCAATTCTCAACTCAGTCAAAGAATTGACAGTGTAGAGAATACTTTGAATAAAAGGATGGATGGGATGCAAAATGACTTATCTCAGAAGATAGATAATCTCCAATACTCAATCTCAAGGCTCACTAATTTGAACACAGTGCAAGAGAAGGGTAGATTTCCTTCTCAACCTCGCCAAAACCCTAAGGGTATCCATGAAGCGGAAACTCATGAGGGAGAATCTTCACAGGTGAGAGATGTTAAAACCTTGATCACTCTAAGGAGTGGTAAAAAGGTTGAATCACCAACACCCAAGCTATATGTTGAAGAGAAAGAAGAAGAAGAGACAAAGAAGAGGGAGGAAATGAAAGGAAAGAAAAGAGATATCAGTGAAGAGAAGGAGGACCATGATTCAACAGTGAATGCAAATCCGGAGAAAGAGCTTATTAAGGATGAATTGATGAAGAAACGCATATCTCCACCTTTCCCTCAAGTTTTGCATGGGAAAAAGGGGATAAAAAATGCATCAGAAATCCTTGAAGTATTGAGGCAAGTGAAGGTCAATATTCCATTGCTAGACATGATTAAGCAAGTTTCAACATATGCAAAGTTCCTAAAGGACCTGTGTACTATCAAAAGAGGGTTGAATGTGAATAAGAAAGCCTTCTTGATTAAGCAAGTAAGTGCCATCATACAATGCAAATCCCCTTTGAAGTACAAAGATCCGGGATGTCCTACCATTTCAGTCATGATTGGAGGAAAGGTAGTGGAAAAAGCTTTGTTAGATTTGGGAGCAAGTGTGAATTTGTTGCCATACTCTATTTATAAGCAATTGGGACTTGGTGAATTAAAGCCAACATCAATCACTCTATCTTTAGCTGATAGATCAGTGAAAATTCCAAGGGGGATAATTGAGGATGTTTTAGTTCAAGTTGATAATTTCTACTATCCAGTAGATTTTGTTGTTCTTGATACTGATCCTTTTGTGAAGGAAGCTAATTATGTTCCTATCATCCTTGGAAGGCCATTTCTTGCTACTTCAAATGCAATCATAAATTGTAGGAATGGACTTATGCAACTCACTTTTGGCAACATGACACTTGAGCTTAACATCTTTCATATGTCTAAGAAGCTAATTACTCCGGAAGAAGAAGAAGGTCCAGAAGAGGTATGCATTATTGACACTCTAGTGGAGGAGCATTGTGATCAAAATATGCAAGACAAGTTGAATAAAAGTCTTGAGGATCTTGAAGAAGGGTTGACTGAACCCGCTGATGTCCTTGCTACTCTACAAGGTTGGAGGAGGAAAAAAGAGATCCTACCTTTATTCAATAAAGAGGAGGGACAAGATGATGTAACGGAAGAATTCTCGAAGCTCAATTTGAAACCTCTGCCCATGGAGTTAAAATATACATACCTGGAAGAAAATAACTAATGTCCTGTTGTTATATCTTCATCTCTTACCGGTCATCAGGAGATTTCTCTACTTGAAGTTCTTAAGAGGTGCAAGAAAGCAATAGGATGGCAAATATATGACTTGAAAGGAATCAGTCCTTTGGTTTGTACACATCACATATATTCGTCAACCTCAAAGAAGATTGAATCCTCATTTACAAGAAGTGGTGCGGACTGAGGTACTGAAGCTACTTCAAGCGGGTATTTTTTATCCCATATCTAACAGCCCTTGGGTGAGTCCTACTCAAGTGGTACCAAAGAAGTCAGGGATTACTGTGGTTAAGAATGAAAAAGGAGAAGAAATTGCTACACGCCTCACTTCAGGTTGGAGGGTGTGTATTGACTATAGGAAATTGAATGCTGTGACAAGGAAAGATCATTTTCCACTCCCGTTTATTGATCAGGTGCTGGAGAGAATCTCTGGCCATCCTTTCTATTGTTTCTTGGACGGGTACTCAGGCTATTTCCAAATTGAAATTGATGTTGAAGATCAGGAGAAGACCACTTTCACATGTCCTTCTGGAACATAAGCCTACAGAAGAATGCCTTTTGGTTTATGCAATGCACCTGCAACATTCCAAAGATGTATGCTTAGTATCTTCAGTGATATGGTGGAGCGAATTATGGAGGTTTTCATGGATGATATCACCATATATGGAGGTATATTTGAAGAATGCTTAGCAAATTTGGAAGCTGTTCTTAAAAGATGCATTGAAAAAGACTTGGTGCTCAACTGGGAGAAATGTCATTTTATGGTACATCAAGGAATTGTCCTTGGCCATATCATCTCCGAGAAAGGCATTGAAGTTGATAAAGCAAAGGTGAAACTTATTGCCAAATTGCCATCCCCAACCACTATAAAAGGAGTAAGGCAATTTCTTAGCCATGCAAGGTTCTATAGGAGATTTATACAAGACTTCTCTAAGCTTTCAAGGCCTCTTTGTGAACTTTTAACCAAGGATGCTAAGTTTGTCTGGGATGAGAGATGTCAAAAGAGTTTTGATCAATTGAAGCAATTTTTGACAACCGCTCCAATAGTAAGGGCTCCTAACTGGCAACTACCCTTTGAAGTAATGTGTGATGCCAATGACTTTGCTATAGGAGCTGTACTTGGCCAAAGAGAAGATGGGAAGCCCTATGTGATCTACTATGCAAGCAAAACATTGGACGAGGCTCAAAGAAACTACATAACTATAGAGAAAGAATTGTTAGCTGTGGTGTTTGCCTTAGATAAGTTTCGAGCTTATTTGGTAGGGTCTTTCATTGTTGTTTTCACTGACCATTCGGCCTTGAAGTATTTATTAACAAAGCAAGATGCAAAAGCAAGGTTGATTAGATGGATTCTTTTGTTACAAGAGTTTGATCTCCAAATCAGAGACAAGAAAAGAGTGGAGAATGTGGTAGCTGACCACCTTTCAAGGTTGGCTATAGCACACAATTCCCATGTATTACCTATTAATGATTACTTTCCTGAGGAATCACTTATGTTGCTAGAGAAAGCTCCTTGGTATGCTCATATTGCTAACTATTTGGTTACTAGTGAAGTTCCAAGTGAGTGGAAAGCGCAAGACAGGAAGCATGATTACTACTCAAAAAGTGCTATTTGATAGCTTGTAATTAACTCTTTTAAACACTTTTGAGTAGTAGTTATTGCCTTTTAACCCAATTAACATGTTAAGGACCCTTGCAATCAATTCTAATCAAATTGTGTTAAGTTTTGGTGTTTTGATAGCTTTTTGATCACCAAAGCAATCCAAGATTGAGGAGAGTTATTTGGAATCCATGGCAAAGCAATGGAAAGCTCAAATTCATGAAGAACAAGCTTTGGAGCTCCATAGCCCTTTGCTAAAGTCGTTCAAAGTATGCAAGGAAAGAACAAAGGAGAGAGGAAAAACAGAGTGAAGAAAACAGAGGACAGCAGCTGCAGTCTTCTTTCGCACTTTTGGAGCACTTTCCAAAGTCCATTTTCTACATTCTATATACCATTTCAAATCTTAGGAAGTCAAGAATCCAATGCTTCAAACGGTACACGATTCGGAGTTGAAATGAAGGAGTTACAGCCATTGCAAGCAGATCACTCCAAGCTGAAGGAAGAATTTTGCACAACGCTGCGAAATCACCCTTTTGTTGCGAGATGATTTCGCAACCTTTTTGTAGAGTGCTGTGGATTCCCCCCTGAAGTTTCCCGTCACGATGGAAGCCGAATACCACAAGCTGAAAGACCATTTCACAGCGTTGCGAAGTCAACTGTTTGCTGCGAAGTAATTTCGCAGCCCTTTGTGTGCATATGCGAAATCTCGCAGACCTCGTTTTCACCTGCGAAATGGTCCTTAATGCTTCCCGATATTTGTGCACCGACTCTTTTAGATCTTTTCTTCAGATATTTTTGTATAAATTTCCATTGTTCTCCTTGTAATCCACCAACCATAAGATTTCTTAGTTAGGAAGGTTGGAAAAACGTCTCTATATATATTCCCTTGCATCCACTGTAATAGAGATCGATCAATATATAGATATATCATATATAGAATCATGTAATCCGACGAGATATATATATAGATATATAAATATATAGAATATACAAACCCTTGCTCTGGTTTTTTTTTCTTCTCTTTCATTTTCATTTTCTTGCTAGCCAAACATTCTCTAAGGATTTTTCCTCAGAGGATGAGAGGCTAGGTTTTTCGTCTCTTGGAGTGAGGAAATCCGGGTAAGTTTCCACATGCATAATTTGGAAGTTTTGTTGTTTTAGTTTTTAATGAAAAGAAAGTGTGACCCGTTAATGGTTTTTATCTTTTTAGTTAACTTAAAACGCCTTTAAATCACCTGGGCCAACACTTGGTAAGGCAAGTGATCTCTGTCCATGGAGATTCACTAGTTTATCTCTTGCGAGCCTTTGGGAGGTGACTTGAAGGTAGGATTTTCTAGAATAGCCAACACTTGGTAAGCTTTTGGACTCCAAGGAGACATCCATTAGTTATCTCTTGCGAGATTTTGAAGGGTAATCCAAGGTTAAAGATCACCTTAAATGGCAAGTGCTAGGTGAGAGGTATGAGCCATTGCAAGGTGCATCAGTGAGAAGGATTTAGTGTTGGAACCCATTAATGGGAAGCATTTGTACAACACCGATTAGAGAATTAACTATATGTTAATTCTCTAATGCGAGGAAAAGAAACAAGTGACCGGAACTCCCTTTTTGTATGAGGAATCTGAGCCTAGTGATCTGAAACTCCAAGAAACACTTTTCTTTGTAAGTAAAATCAGTTACTATTTTTGATTAGTTTAAATCTAAACCTTTTTCATTCAAACATCTTTATGTTTTCTTTTAAAGCTAACCTTGAAATGAAAAGACACCAATTCACTTTGAATTAATATCATTTGCAAAGTGAAAACCCATCCCAGTGAACGATCCTAGAGCCACTATGCTATAGTAGCTTTGTCTTTGCTACCCTAGTATATGGTGTAATAGGTTATAAATTTTGTTGATTAATCCCTCAATCAAGGAGCACCAGCTGGACACGAATCAGCTGAGACACCAAGTGGGCACGAATCAAATGGCGCCGTTGCCGGGGATCGAACCCCGAATCAAATGGTGCCATTGCCACTACCGCTACTAGGGACGAATCAAATGGCGCCGTTGCCGGGGATGGTGCCACTTTACAGTGATATCACCTTTTCAGAGTACTTGTGATCTTCATCACAAGTTTGGTGACTTTTCTTTTCCTTTTACTAACTCTTTTTATTTCGTTATTGTTCATATTTTAGTATACCTTTTATTTAGTTTTTAGTTTACCTTGATTTTCTTTCTTTGAATTGTTTTTCTTTTGTTTTCTTTTGTGTTCTCTGTTTTTAATTCACAAATTGCTAGTTGTGCATGTCATGTTGAATACAAGATAGTAGAGGAAGCCATGAACTTCATGAGTTATGCGGCTGAAGTCTCAAGAGAATGGGGTGAACCAAATGCTAGAGATAAGGGAAGAATGACGTCTCAACCTGAAGCTAAGGGTGAGATGTATATTTTGAATGATGGTATGAACATGAAGGCAAAGATTGCAGCTATGGAAAGGAGATTGGAAGAGCTAGAAATGAACCAGATGCAAAAAGTGCAAGCCATCTCTCAGACACCATTGCAAGCTATGCCTTGTGCCATTTGTCTATCTTATGAGCACTTGGTGGATGAGTGTCCTACCATTCCAACGGATAGGGAAATGTTTGGTGATTGCAACACCTACAATTCCAATTGGAGGGACCATCCAAATTTCTCTTGGAAACCACAGCCGCCTCAGTACAAGCAACATGTTCAAGCACTTCCGCAAGCCTCAAGCCTTGAACAAGCTATGGTGAATCTTAGCAAGTTCGTGGGAGACTTTGTTGGAGCTCAGAAATCCATCAATGCTCAGCTCAGTCAAAGAATTGACAGTGTAGAGAGTTCATTGATTAAAAGGATGGATGAAGTGCAAAATGATCTATCTCAGAAGATAGATATTCTCCAAGATTCAATCTCAAGGTTTGCCAACCTCAACACAGTGCAAGAGAAAGAAAACTCTCCTTCTCAACCTTATCAAAATTCCATGGGCATCCATGTAGTGGAGGCTCAAGAGGAAGAATCTTCAATGGTGAAGGAAGTTAAAACGGTTATCACTTTGAGTGGTAAAGAGGTTGATCTGCCCACATGCAAGCTAGAGCATAAGGTAGAGAGTGAAACAGAGAAAGAAAAGAGGGAGGAAATCAAAGGAAAGAAAAAGGGGAAAAGCATAGAGAAAGATGGCTATGATGTTAATGTACAAAGAGAACCACAGAGGATAGTCATCAAGGAATTGATGAAGAAACACATGCCTCCACCTTTTCTCCAAGCTTTGTATGGGAAAGTCATACAAACCAAGTCTCAAGTGAAGGATCCAAACTTCATATGGGATCTGGGCAAGCTAAATCAGGAGCAAATTTTTTGATGGACTTAGTCTTTCTAAAGACTAGCTAGTCCATATCTTTTTGTTTTGTTTTTTTTTACATGCTTTAATTTTGATTTCAAATGCTTTAATTTTGATTTAAATGCTTTAATTTTGATTTCAATGCTTTAATTCTAATTTGTTTTGATGTAATATAGGTTTTTGGATGATCAAAATCAGGAGAAAATGCAAAGAAATTGAAAGGAAGTCTTTCGGAGCAAAAACGGGTCAAAAACAGGGCAAAAACAGGGGAAAAAGAGGGGTCTGAGAGATTTCGCAGCCTCTGCGAAATCGGCACTTTGCTACGAAACCAGTTCGCAGCCTCAGGCCCCTCTCTGCGAAAATTTTCGCAGCTGTGAAACCACTTTTGGCACACGAGTGCCACTTCGCAGCACAAGAGTCCCCATTTCGCAGCTGCGAAACGGCTGCGAACCACCAAAGCATGAAAGATCCTATTTTCGCAGGGAAAGCTCCATTTTGCAAAGGATTTCACAGCTGCGAAGCCACTTTCTGGCACACGAGTGCCATTTCGCAGCACAGTGAACCTCATTTCGCAACTGCGAAAAGGCTGCGAAATCCCAAAGCGTAAAAACTTCCAATTTCGCAGCCAAAGCTCCATTTCGCAGGGTATTTCGAAGCTGCGAAACCACTTTTTGGCACACGAGTGCCATTTGGAAGCCCCGTACACTCATTTTGCAGCTGCGAAATGGCTGCTAAACCTCAACACCTTAAAATCCTTCAGCGCGCACACCATGAGTTGACATGTCACAGCCGCACCCCCATTTCGGCAATTGTTGGACACATCTCGACCACTTCCCGAAGTTCAAATTATACATGAAATATCTCGTTTCAAAGCTTGGGAAGTCATAAGTCTATAGCTTCAAACGGTACTCAATTTGGATTTGAAACGGAAAAGTTATGGCCGTTTGACGATGACTGTGCAAACCATGAACGAAAATGTCACACCCCCATTTTGCTACTGTTGGACACATTTTTGAAGCACTTCCTGGAGCTCAAATTATGCATACCATATCTTGTTTCAAATCTTGGGAAGTCAAGAGTCCAGAGCTTCAAATGGTGCATAATTTGGAGTTGAAACGAAGAATTTATGGTCATTTGAAGACAAGCGCGCAAAGCTGAGCGAGAATTTCGCAGCCGAGACACCATTTGGAAGGGTGTTTCGCAGCTGCGAAACCACTTTTTGGCACACGAGTGCCATTTGCAGCATAGTTTCCCTCATTTTGAAGCTGTGATACGGTTGTAAAATTACTTTTAAGCTTTGAAATGGCTGCGAAATGATCTCCAAGCTTCGAAAGGGCTGCGAAATCACCTCCAAGCATCGAAATGGCCTTCAAATTGCAAAATTGACTTGCGAAATGGAGGAAGGTTTGCAAAAACACCTTGCAAAGCCAAGGGAAATTGCTAAAATGCCAACAGAGCCTCACAACCATACATCTGAAGAGGAGAGCCCCGCGCACCCTGGGATCACACACACTAAGCCTCTCACTCCATTTCTGACCTCCTTAAACCATCAGAGCCCATAGCTCCAGCTGAGGAGACTATGCCACCTAAGGAGACTACCAGAACAGAAGTCAAAGTCCTGATCCAACCCATTCAAGAGGCCACCACAGACACATCAGCTCCGCATGACCTTACCATTACTTGATCATCTCTTTACTTTTTGTCTTTACATATTATATTAGTATAGATAATTCCATATTTTGATGTCTTATATTCTAGAATTGGATGTATTACTGATGATACATCATACATAGACATCATTTTTTGTTTAAACTTGGCATTTTTTTATTTCCTCTACTCACTAACTCTTTTGTGTTTTTTTTTGAAACATGTGGTTTCTCCTATATGACTCAGACTCCATATCACATGAGGTACCACTTCCTTCCTCCTTATTTTCAATTCAAACATTGAGGACAATGTTTATCTCGGTTGGGGGGAGAGATGAGGAAGTAAGTATTAATTTAAATTTTTATCATACTTAGTTAAATTAGCTACTTTTTGTTTAAATTTTAAAATTTTTGCTTTAAACTCCATGGATATTAAGGATTAACTCTCAAAATTAAATGAGAGAAGTCGAATTTCAACTTGATTACGTGAGTCTTAGAGTTTGTATTATGCTCTTCTAAAAGTTGATGAATTGTTGAAACTCCCATTGTATGCAAACTTATCTCTTCCACCTTGAGCTATTCGCACACACATACATTAGATTCCGGTTATAAGATGTGAAACTATCTCACCCTCTAAGCTTGAGAAATCATAATTTGACACCTTTAACCTCTCTTTAATAGTGTTGGGACACCTCATAAAGACCAATGAGTCTTTGTAGAAAAAAAAAATAGAATAAAAAAAAAAAAATTAGAATAAACTTCTTTACTTGCCTTGAAACCTGAGCATGGTCTGAAGGGGTGGCGAAAGCCTTTAAAGCCTGGTGCCCTAAGCCTTTATTGGTTGGGAGTCACCGATCCTCTGCTTGTTACATGGATGAATTGGTTAAGTTTAGTAAGTGAAAAGAATTGTGAATAAGAGGTGCGTTCCTAGCCTATCAAGAGATGGTTAATTTTGCTAAGCTTAAAGAAAGACTTAGGTTGGGGGGAAATGATAGTTATCCATACTATACTCGGAAGCTAATCACATTAACACTTAGCTTTTAGTGGAAGAATTTGATTTGGATCTTTTGAGAGTGGAAATTCTTTTGATGCTTAAACTTGCATAATATCCATTCTTTGTACTCTATGATCAAATGAATGCTTTGACAACTCTTATTATAGGTTGAGTTTTACATCTTTATTGATCCATGGATGTCCGTCATGCCACTCAATTATTTTTTGGAGTGATTTGCATGACCTCTTTTATGTATATTATTATGTTTGCTTAGTTTTTCTCTCCTTCATTGCTAAGGGACTAGCAATATGTCGGTTGGGGGGAGTGATTACTACTCAAAAAGTGCTATTTGATAGCTTGTAATTAACTCTTTTAAACACTTTTGAGTAGTAGTTATTGCCTTTTAACCCAATTAACATGTTAAGGACCCTTGCAATCAATTCTAATCAAATTGTGTTAAGTTTTGGTGTTTTGATAGCTTTTTGATCACCAAAGCAATCCAAGATTGAGGAGAGTTATTTGGAATCCATGGCAAAGCAATGGAAAGCTCAAATTCATGAAGAACAAGCTTTGGAGCTCCATAGCCCTTTCCCAAAGTCGTTCAAAGTATGCAAGGAAAGAACAAAGGAGAGAGGAAAAACAGAGTGAAGAAAATAGAGGACAGCAGCTGCAGTCTTCTTTCGCACTTTTGGAGCACTTCCCGAAGTCCATTTTCTACATTCTATATACCATTTTAAAGCTTAGTAAGTCAAGAATCCAATGCTTCAAACGGTACACGATTCGGAGTTGAAACGAAGGAGTTACAGCCATTACAAGAAGATCACTCCAAGCTGAAGGAAGAATTTTGCACAACGCTGCGAAATCACCCTTTTGTTGCGAGATGATTTCGCAACCTTTTTGTATAGTGCTGTGGATTCCCCCCTGAAGTTTCCCGTCACGATGGAAGCCGAATACCACAAGCTGAAAGACCACTTCGCAGCGTTGCGAAGTCAGCCGTTTGCTGCGAAGTAATTTTGCAGCCCTTTGTGTGCATATGCGAAATCTCGCAGACCTCGTTTTCACCTGCGAAATGGTCCTTAATGCTTCCCGATATTTGTGCACCGACTCTTTTAGATCTTTTCTTCAGATATTTTTGTATAAATTTCCATTGTTCTCCTTGTAATCCACCAACCATAAGATTTCTTAGTTAGGAAGGTTGGAAAAACGTCTCTATATATATTCCATTGCATCCACTGTAATAGAGATCGATCAATATATAGATATATCATATATAGAATCATGTAATCCGACGAGATATATATATAGATATATAAATATATAGAATATACAGACCCTTGCTCTAGTTTTTTTTTCTTCTCTTTCATTTTCATTTTCTTGCTAGCCAAACATTCTCTAAGGATTTTTCCTCAGAGGATGAGAGGCTAGGCTTTTCGTCTCTTGGAGTGAGGAAATCCGAGTAAGTTTCCACATGCATAATTTGGAAGTTTTGTTGTTTTAGTTTTTAATGAAAAGAAAGTGTGACCCGTTAATGGTTTTTATCTTTTTAGTTAACTTAAAACGCCTTTAAATCACCTGGGCCAACACTTGGTAAGGCAAGTGATCTCTGTCCATGGAGATTCACTAGTTTATCTCTTGCGAGCCTTTGGGAGGTGACTTGAAGGTAGGATTTTCTAGAATAGCCAACACTTGGTAAGCTTTTGGACTCCAAGGAGACATCCATTAGTTATCTCTTGCGAGCTTTTGACGGGTAATCCAAGGTTAAAGATCACCTTGAATGGCAAGTGCTAGGTGAGAGGTATGAGCCATTGCAAGGTGCATCAGTGAGAAGGATTTAATGTTTGAACCCATTAATGGGAAGCATCTGTACAACACCGGTTAGAGAATTAACTATATGTTAATTCTCTAATGCGAGGAAAAGAAACAAGTGACCGGAACTCCCTTTTTGTATGAGGAATCTGAGCCTAGTGATCTGAAACTCCAAGAAACACTTTTCTTTGTAAGTAAAATCAATTACTATTTTTGATTAGTTTAAATCTAAACCTTTTTCATTCAAACATCTTTATGTTTTCTTTTAAAGCTAACCTTGAAATGAAAAGACACCAATTCACTTTGAATTAATATCATTTGCAAAGTGAAAACCCATCCCAGTGAACGATCCTAGAGCCACTATGCTATAGTAGCTTTGTCTTTGCTACCCTAGTATATGGTGTAATAGGTTATAAATTTTGTTGATTAATCCCTCAATCAAGGAGCACCAGCTGGACACGAATCAGCTGAGACACCAAGTGGGCACGAATCAAATGGCGCCGTTGCCGGGGATCGAACCCCGAATCAAATGGTGCCATTGCCACTGCCGCTGCTAGGGATGAATCAAAGCACTTCTTTGCAAAGATTCATTCTTATTATTGGGAAGAGCCCTTCCTTTTCAAGTATTGTGCAGATCAGATCATAAGGAAGTGTGTCCTTGAAGAAGAACAACAAGGGATCCTCAGCCATTGCCATGAGAATGCATGTGGAGGCCACTTTGCCTCTCAGAAAACAGCCATGAAGGTCTTGCAATCAGGGTTTACTTGGCCATCACTTTTCAAAGATTCCCACATCATGTGTAGGAGTTGTGATAGATGCCAAAGACTCGGGAAGCTTACGAAAAGAAATCAAATGCCATGAACCCCATCCTTATAGTTGATTTTTTTATGTTTGGGGTATTGACTTCATGAGACCTTTCCCAATGTCTTTTGGTAACTCTTATATATTAGTGGGGGTGGACTATGTTTCCAAATGGGTGGAGGCAATCCCTTGTAAACATAATGATCACAGGGTGGTTCTCAAATTTCTTAAGGAGAACATCTTCTCAAGATTTGGGGTGCCCAAGGCCATAATCAGTGATGGAGGTACTTATTTTTGCAACAAACCTTTTGAAACCCTATTAGCCAAGTATGGAGTGAAGCATAAGGTAGCTACACCTTATCATCCTCAAACTTCCGGGTGGAGCTAGCAAACAGGGAAATAAAGAACATACTGATGAAAGTGGTGATTACAAGCAGAAAAGATTGGTCTATTAAGCTTCATGATTCATTATAGGCATATAGAACAGCTTATAAGACTATTCTTGGCATGTCTCCCTATCGTCTCGTCTATGGCAAAGCATGCCATCTCCCTGTGGAAGTTGAATATAAGGCTTGGTGGGCAATCAAGAGGTTGAACATGGACTTGATCAGAGCTGGGGCAAAGAGGTGCTTAGACCTTAATGAGATGGAGGAATTAAGAAATGATGCTTACATCAATTCCAAAGTTGCAAAATAGAGGATGAAGAGGTGGCATGATCAACTAATCTCCAACAAAGAATTTCGGAAAGGACAAAGAGTCCTACTCTATGACTCAAGGCTCCATATCTTTCCTAGGAAGCTCAAGTCAAGGTGGATAGGTCCTTTCATTATTCACCAAGTACATCTCAATGGAGTGGTGGAATTACTGAATTCCAATGGCACAGACACCTTTAGAGTCAATGGTCATTGCCTCAAGCCATTCATTGAGTCGTTCAAGCCAGAAAAGGAGGAAATCAACTTCCTTGAGCCACAAAAAGCCTGATCAGAGAAGGGTTAGATGGACTTGGTTTCACCAAAGTCCATAAAATTTGTTTAAATATGTTAATTTTTAAGCTTTGTAAATTATTTGATTGTAAATTTGGTCTTGAATTATGTTAATTGTAACTAACTTAATCTTTTTCAATGATTAAAATAAGGAGAAATTGCAAGAAAATCGAAAGAAGGAAGCTAGGAATCAAAAGAAGCTCAAAAGCAAGGAGAAAGCTTGGGCTGCGAAATTTCGCATCCAAAAGGGGGTCGCTGCGAAAATCACATTCCGCTGCGAAAAAATTTCGGAACCCTTAGGAGTCACTGCGAAAATCCCTCTTCTCACTGCGAAAATTGATCTCCACTGCGAAACCATTTCGTAGCTGCCTTGCGCTTGCTGCGAAAATTTTCATAGCTTCGAAAACCCTCCTTGGCACACAAGTGCCATTTCGCAGCCGGGTACCACCGTTTCGCAGTTGCGAATTGGCTGCGATTTTTTCCACGCCTTGAGAGCCACCGTTTCGCAGTCGAGGCACCATTTCGAAGGGTGTTTCGCAGCTGCGAAACCCCCCTTTGGCACACGAGCGCCAGTTCGCAGAGTCGTACGCCCGTTTCGCAGCTACGAAATGGGCTGCGAAATCGATGCCGAATTTCCCCTCGCTGCGAAAACGCCTAGCCGCTGCGAAATCCGCGCCTCCTCATTGCAAAAAAACCCCTCTGCTACGCAAAGGAACAGTGACCTTTGGTGTTCTTTTTAAACGGTATAAATTCCATTTTTCCTATTTTTAAACCGTCATTTGAACTTTAAAAAGGTGCTAAGAGGAGCCAAGCCAGAGCACCCTCTCATCTGCCTCCTTCGCTTGAGCAAGCCGCGCCCATTTCCGACCGTTTCCGCTAACATCGCCATGGCCAGAACACGAGGAGCAAAGTCTTCGTCTCCATTGACTCGCTTGAGAATCCCAAGAGGCGCGTGATTACTACCAAAAAGTGCTATTTTGTAGACCTAATTATAATGGTTTTAAGCACCTTTGAGTAGTAATCATATCCATTTAACCCAATTAATTCATTAAGGTCCTTAGTAATTGGTTTTAACCATTTTGTGGCAAGTTTACATGTTTTTATCAGCTTATGAATCAATTCAAGCATGCCAAATGATGGAGGAGCTACTTGGACAAGTTATGGCAAAGCTTTTGGAAGCTTAAATTCATGAAGAACCAATCTTTGGAGCTCCATAGCCCTTTGCCAAAGTCGTTCAAAGTATGCAAGGAAAGAACAATGGAAAAGAGGAAAAGCAAGCAAAGTGAAGAGAAGCAAAGAGGACAGAAGCTGCAGTCTTCTTTTGCACTTTTGGAGCACTTCCCAAAGTCCATTTTTTACATGCTATATACCATTTCAAAGCTCTGGAAGTAAAGAATCCAAGGCTTCAAACTGTGTACGATTTGGAGTTGAAATGAGGAAGATATGGCCTTCGGAAGCCAACTGCTCCAGGTTGTGTGAAAATTTCGCACGACACAAGGTGTTATGCGAAATTCGCATAACCCATGCGTGGTGCGAATTTTCCTCTGTTTTTGCTGACTCCACTTTAGATATTTTCCTTTGTATTTTGTGATGTAATTTCCTTTCTTATCCTTGTAACTAACCAATCACAAGCTTTTGCTTTTGTAAAGACTATATAAGGGGTGGAAATCACCTCTTGGATAACATATAGAACATAGGTTACGTTTTACACTTAGAATATATATAGAGCTCTCTCGTCTCTCTTTTCTCTTTACGATTTTATTTTCTTGGAAGCCAAACAGCCTCTGAGGGCTTTTCCTCAGAGGATGATTGGCTAAAACTTTTAGTTTCTCAAAGTATGGATGTTATGTGATGGCTTGGATGCAATCACATGTAAATTTCTCGCACCCGGAAGGTAAGGTAGACGTTTTTCATTAAAGGTTCATTAATGCAAAGTTTGGTTTTTTATTTCCTTTGGACAACTTCTAACGGCCAATACTTGATAAGCTTTTGGATTTCTATCCATTAGTTATCTCCTACGAGCTATTGGAAGGTGAGGTTTTCAATTCCAAGTTTTGTATTAATCCATTAGAACCAATTTCAATGGCCATTGAAAGGTGAGTTTATCACCTAGAATGACTTTGAGTTGCCAATATTTGGTAAGCTTTTGGCTTTAGACCATTAGTTATCTCTTACGAGCCATTCAAAGGAAGTCTAAGGTGAATAACCATTGATGAAATTCACTACCATTTGTTTTGTCATTTTAAAGGATTAAAACTTGATTTGCTAAATCCATACCGGTTCGGGAAGCAAGCATCACCATAGTTGCAACCCCAACGCGAGGAGCCTATCCTAAGATTTCCAATTTGCATAAGAGCCAGAGCATAGTTATCCTATCTTTGAGAAACTTGTTTTTACACCCTTTCATTTTTAGTCTTTAATGTTAGCTTAGATTAGTTTAAATCTTTCTAAAACATTTACATCTTCTTTTAAAGCTAACATCCATAAGAAAATCACCTATTTTCCTAATTTGAATATCACTAGTGTTTGCGAAAACCCTTCCCAGTGAACGATCCTAGAACCACTATCCTATAGTAGCTTGGCTACTTTAGTAATAGTATTTAAGGTATAAATTTTATTGATACGCCTTTAAAGCTAAGCTACCATGAGTCGAATCAGCGCGCCTGTCCAAGACTCCACCTCTGAGCCGCCGCGGCCTCGCCTCTTCCCACCGCCAGTCAATAGCGCACCTACCAGTCCTCCGGCCATGCGCTATAATACAAGGAGATCACTTACCATTGTCGGTGCAAGCTCTTCCAGAGGCCAAAAATCAGATATCGGACCCCCAAAGAAGAAAGCAAAGGTCTCAGAGCCAATCGTTCTGATCGAGTCATCTTCAGAGCCTGAATCAGAGCCTATGCCATCTCCTCCGCCTACTGAAAAATCTCCATCGCCTGCTAAAAAATCTCCACGGCTTGCTAAAAAGTCTCCACCGCCTACCAAGAAGCCTCAGCCATCTCAGGCGCCAGCAAGAGAATCTCAAATTCCTTCGGATATGACTCCTGAGGAAGCCATCAGACGCCCCATGGTGACACAGCCGCCAATTGCAGGAAATCTGAATTGCAGAGCAAGGCCATTTCATTCCGAGCTCTGTTTCGACATAGCCACCTTCAGAATTCAGCCTGAGCTCAGAGAGTCCTTTCGTCTGCTATAGAGGTATCGTATGGAGCATTTGCTGACTCCCAGGGATTTTTTCTATCCCTAAGTGGCATTGGACTTTTATCAGTCCATGACCACAAACCAGGTCCACGATCCTACAGTCATCCATTTTACCATAGATGGACGACATGGGATTTTGGGAGCTTGACATATAGCAGAGGCACTCCATATCCCCTATGAGCCAGCACGTCCAGAAGATTTTCGAGCCTGGACTAGCTCTTCACAGAGTGACATTGTTCATACTCTGTCTAGAGGGGCATCCTCTCGTCATTACATCCTGAGGAAGCAGCTTCCCCCCAGCATGTTCTTCATTGATGAACTCATGCGCCATAACATTTTTCCACTTCAGCATTGAGTGCAGAGGAGATGAGTGTTGCTGGAGGCCTTGTTTAAGATCTCTGAGGGATACTTCTTTGGCCCTCATTATCTCATCATGGCTGCTCTTCTATACTTTGAAGAGAAGGTGCATTGAAAGAAGCTGCTCCGAGCAAATGCCATCCCACTCCTCTTCCCCAGGCTATTATGCCAGATATTGGAGCACATGGGATACTGATGCATGCCCGATTGGTGTTCCAATTGATTCAACTCAATTGATGTGCTTTGATCTCAATCCTCAGACGGGAGTAATCAACAAAATTTATAAACCTATTTCACCATATACCAGGGTAGCATTTAGCTAGCATAGTATAATGGCTCTAGGATCGTCCACAGAGATGGGTTTTCACTTCGCAATTGATATTAGTTCAAAAACTGAATTGGTGCTTTTTCTTTTCTTTGTTAGCTTTAAAAGAAGACATAAGTTTGAATGAAAACGGATGGTATTAAGCTAACCTAACATAAAGTAACTAAAATTAACTAGAAAGAAATTAGAAAGAAAGGTGTTTCTTGGGATTTCAGGTTACTAGGATCAGGTGCCAACTACAAAGAGGGAGATTCCGGTCACTTGAATCTTTTCCTCACATTCGGAATTTAACCTATAGTTATTTCCCGAACCGGTGTGATACAGATGCTTGCCATTAATGGTTTCAACGCTAAATCCCTCTCACTGATTCACCTTGCAATGGCTCGTACCTCTCACCTAGTATTTGCCATTCAAGGTGATCCTTACCATCGGATCATCCTTCACAAGCGAACAAGAGATAACAATTAGACCTCCATGGAGCAAGATTGCAAGCAAAAAGAATCGATGGAATCCGAAAGCTTACCAAGTATTGGCTATTCATGGTAATCCTAGTTAACTAAAAATATAAAAACCAAAAACGGATCACACTTTCTCTTCATTAAAAATGGAAACAACAAAATCTCACACTTATGTAGCCGGAACCTTACTTAGCTTCCTTCACCTAAGAAACAAAAAGCCTAGCCACTCATCCTCTGAGAAAACATCTCAGAGAATGTTTGGCTAGCAAGAAAATGAAAATGAAAGAGAAGGAAAAATAGAGCAAGGCTCTGTATATTCTATATATTGATCGATTCTACATACTTCTATATCTATATCTTTTACAATGGATGCAAGGGAATATATATAGAGAAGTTTTTCCAACCTTCCTAGCTAAGAAATCTTATGGTTGGTGGATTATAAGGAGAAGAATGGAAATTTATACAAAAATATCTGAAGAAAAGATCTAAAAGAGTCGGTGCACAAATATCCCAGTTCGCATGTAGATTTCGCACGTTGCATGGTGACTTGCGAAAATCTCGCAAGTTGATTTCGCAACTTGGAATCCATTTTCGCACGTTGAGCTCCAAGTTCGCAAGTTGCAAAATCAATTTCACAAGTTGGGCTTCTCCGTGACTGTGCGGCTGTATTCCATTTCCATTTCGCAAGGTAGGCTTTAATTTCGCACGTTGGAGTTCCAAATTCGCAAGATGCGAATTTGTCCTTCAGCTGAATGTAGTTGTCTTGAGAAGGCCATATCTTCCTCATTTCAGCTCCAATTCGTACACCATTTGAAGCGTTGGATTCTTGACTTCCTGAGCTTTGAAATGGTATATAGCATGTAGAAAATGGACTTCAGCAAGTGCTCCAAAAGTGTGAAAGAAGACTACAACTACTGTCCTCTATTTTCTTCAGTCTGTTTTTCCTCTCTCCATTGTTCTTTCCTTGCATACTTTGAACGACTTTGGCAAAGGGCTATGGAGCTCCAAATCTTGGTTCTTCATGAATTTGAGCTTCCAAAAGCCTTTCCATGAACTATATACAGCTCTCCCTCATTCTTGGATTGCTTTGGTGTAGCTAAAAGCTATCAAAAACACCAAAACTTAACACAATTTGATTCGAAACGATTGCAAGGGTCCTTAACATGTCAATTGAGTTAAAAGGTAATAATTACTACTCAAGAGTGTTTAAAAGAGTTAATTACAAGCTATAAAATAGCACTTTTTGAGTAGTAATCAGATACCCAGCAGAGCCTTAGCATGAGCGTAAACGTTTTTGTCGAGAGATTTTCACTCTCGACAAATGGACCAGTATGACAGCTTATGGTGGTGCAAACTAGGGAGCACCAGCTGGACCAGAGCAACCAGAGGAGCCAGTCGAAATACCTGTTGACACTCAACCACCTACCCCTATAGTGGCCCCTAGTGAGCCTCCACCAGAGGTTCCATCCTCTGTCCCTCAGGCCACACCACAGCCTCCCCCTGTCATTCCACCTCCATCAGCACCATCTCCTTCAGCTGAGCCAAGGGTAGTTATTCCCATCATCGAGTATAGAGGCCTATCCCACACTTACCAGGCATTGGCCACTTCTTAGAGCATTCTTACTCAACAGATCACATCCCTTCGTTCTCAGCAGGAGCAGATTCTTGCCACTCAGGCACCCAGCACACTGCCATCCTGAGGCAGATCCAACATCATCTCAGCATTACATCAGCTCCTGAGTATGCCATTCCCAGCCCACCAGAGCCATCACAGGCCCTTCCTTTTGTTGATCAGCCTATGTCTCATGAGGAGCCTCCTACAAGAGATGCAGCTGAGCCATCATTTCCACAGCATCATCCACCCACCATTTGATCATTTACACATTTCCTTTATATTTCTTTTATGTATTTCATTTATGTTGGTCTTTTATGAAATCCCATCATTTTGATATTATATATTGGGATTACTTGTGTTGCTTATTTTCCAATTGTACTCGCATGAATTAAAGTAATACAAATCTATCACTTTTTTTATCACTCTTAGCATTCCTTTATTCTTATTTCCTCTACTCACATCTTTTATTCTTTTTGAAACATGTGGTTTCTCCAATCAATATTCGAAATTGACATCCCTCAGGAGGTACCACTTCCTCCCTATAATCTCAATCGCTCATGCCACATTGAGGACAATGCTCAGCTCGGTTGGGGGGAGAGTTGAGGAAGGAAGTTTTTTGTTACTTATGCTAAGTTATTTTGGTAATTTAGTTGATTTTTGCTTAAGTTTAAATTTTTTTTTTTAAAAAAAGTTTTTATTCTAATCTCCATGGTTTCTAAGGAAAAATTTTCAAATTAAAATGGGAGAAACTGAACTTTTGCTTTTCACTTGACTTAGAGTTTGGATTATGCTTACTAAAGTTGTTCGATTGTTGAAGCTTCTATTGAATTCAAGTTTAGTTCTTCCACTTTAAGCTATTCACACACTGTGCACAATAGATTCCGATTATAAAATGAAAAACTATTTCCCTCTTGACTTAGGAAAATTTTAGACTTGGTACCTTTGACCGCATTTAATAGTGTTGGGACACCTTATAAAAGGCCAATGAGCCTTTGAAAAAAGAAAGAAAGAAAGAAAGAAAAATGTTTGCTTGCCTTGAAACCCGAGCAAGGTCTAAGGGGTATATGGTGAAAATCTTTAAAACCTGGTGCCCTAAGCCTTCATTGGTTGGGAGTCACCGACCTCAATGCTCATTACAAGGGTGAATAGGTGGAGTTTAACATACTGTAGGTGCTTGGGTATTAAAATTCATTCTCAAAAGTCCGGGGTAAAATCCGAGGAGTTAGTGGTCGAAAGATCCTTAAAGCTTGATGCCCTAAACCTTAATTGGTTGGGAGTCATTGATGGACCCCCGTTACTTGGACAAGTTAGAAAAGAATACCTTTAAGCCTTGCACCCCTACAATGAAAAAAAAAATGGTGAAACAAAAGGGTGCGTTCTTAGCCTATTGAATTTGGTCAGTTTGCTAAGTGTTGAAAAGAGCTAGGTTGGGGGGAGAGATTAGTTTAGCATACTATATTCGGAAACTATCATCTCACATTTAGACTTTTGTGGAAGAGTAAAGTTTGGTCCTTTGGAAGTGGAAATGATTTTAAAGCTTCAATTTGCATAATGCCTTCTCTTTATCAATGGTGTTTAGCAAAGTTTTTGATAACTCTTGTTGAAATTTGAGTTTATATTTCTTTAATGTTCCATGTGGGAGTATGATCATCATGCCACTTAAAATTTTTTGGAAGTGATAAGCATGATCTTGTAAAGTTTATTACTTTTTAGTACTTTTTACTTTTATTTTTCTCTCCTTCATTGCTAAGGGACTAGCAATATGTCGGTTGGGGGGACTGATTACTACTCAAAAAGTGCTATTTGATAGCTTGTAATTAACTCTTTTAAACACTTTTGAGTAGTAGTTATCACCTTTTAACCCAATTAACATATTAAGGACCTTTGCAAGCATTTCTAATCAAAGTGTGTAAGTTTTGGTGTTTTTGCTAGTAATTTGATCACCAAAGCAATCCGAGATTGAGGAGAGTTCTTTGGAATCCATGGCAAAGCAATGGAAAGCTCAGAAACATGAAGAACCGAAGCTTTAAAGTCCTTTGCCATAAGCAAATCCGGAATGCAAGGAGGGGAAGCAAAGAAGAACAAGCCATGAAGCATTCTTGATGACAGTCATTTTAGCCACTTTTGGAGCACTTCCTGGAGTTCAATTTATGCATGCTATATGTCGTTTCGAAGCTTAGGAAGTCAACAATCCAATGCTTCAAACGGTACGTGATTCGGAGTTGAAATGAAGGAGTTACAGCAACTGCAAGCAGATCACTCCAAGCTGAAGGAAGATTTTTGCATGACTGCGAAATCAGCCTTGGGCTGCGAAAATCTTGTCCTTTTGCTACGAAAATTTTGCAGCCATTTTGCACAGTGCAATAGGTGTTCTCCTGAAGCTTCCCGATATTTGTGACCGACATTTTGAGATTTTTTGCTTTAGATATTTGATGTCTAAATCCCCAAACTCTCCTTGTAACCCACCTATCATAGGATTCCTTAGTCTTTAAGCAAGAACAAAGGGTAAATAAACCCATATTTAATGGTTGTAAGTTTCCTCAGAGAAGGGACGGACGAAAAACAAGGCTTGTACACAGACGCTTTGTATAGTTTTTGAAAAGAAGTAAAATTGAGAGTTTTTTCTCTGCCTTACCTACTTGTTTTGATTGTTTTTATTCATCTAATTTTTCTTACTAGCCAAACAAGCTCTGAGGAAGTTTCCTCAGAGAATGAGTGGCTAGACTTTTAGTTCCTTGGAGCTAAGGTTGCCGGGAAAGGTTCTAAGTGCAAGAATTAGTAGCTTTATGGTTTCAGCCATTAATGAAGAGAAAGTGTTATCCTTTAATGATTTCTATGTTTTTAGTTAACTTAAAACACTTTCAATTCACTTGAGCCAACACTTGGTAAGGCAAGTGATCTCCGTCCATGGAGATGCACTAGTTTACCTCTTGCGAGCTTTTGGGAAGTGACTTGAAGGTAGGATTTTCTAGAATTGCCAACACTTGGTAAGCTTTTGGACTCCAAGGAGACATCCATTAGTTATCTCTTGCGAGCTTGAGAAGGGAAGTCCAAAGTTAATGATTACCTTGCATGGCAAATGCTATGTGAGAAGCACGAGCCATTACAAGTTGCATCAGTGAGAGGAAATTAGAGCTGAAATCCATTTAAAGGATACATCTGTACAACACCGGTTAGAGAATTGACTATATGTTAATTCTCTAATGCGAGGAAATGAACCAAATGATCGGAGCTCTGTTTTTGCATGAGAAACCTCCCCTGTGAACCTAAACCTCCAAGGAATGTTTTTCTTCATAAGTAATTTTCATTACTTTCTTTTTAGTTAGCTTGAAACAAAACCTCATTCAACCAAAGTTTGTGTTTTATTTCTTAAGCTAACCTTGAAATGAAAAAACACCAATTTAACTTTGAATTGGTATCAGTTGTGAGTTGAAAACCCTTCCTAGAGAACGATCCTAGAGCCATTATGCTATATTAGCTAAAGTTATCCTAATGCATGGTGATATAGGTTATAAATTTTGTTGATTACTCCCTCAATCAAGGAGCACCAGCTGGACATGAATCAGCTGAGACACCAATTGGGCACGAATCAGTAAGGCAAGTGATCTCCGTCCATTGAGATGCACTAGTTTACCTCTTGCAAGCCTTTGGGAGGTGACTTGAAGGTAGGATTTTCTAGAATTGCCAACACTTGGTAAGCTTTTGGACTCTAAGGAGACATCCATTAGTTATCTCTTACGAGCTTGAAAAGGGAAGTCCAAGGTTAATGATCACCTTGAATGGCAAATGCTAGGTGAGAGGCACGAGCCATTGCAAGTTGCATCAGTGAGAGGGATTTAGTGTTTGAATCCATAAAAGGGAAGCATCTGTACAACACCGGTTAGAGAATTAACTATATGTTAAGTCTCTAATGCAAGGAAAAGATTCAAGTGACCGAAACTCTGTTCTTGCATGAGGAGTCTGACCCCAGTGAACCTAAAACTCCAAGGAACGCTTTTCTTCATAAGTAATTCCCATTACTTTCTTTTTAGTTAGCTTAAAATCAATCATTTTTCAACCAAAGTTTATGTTTTCTTTTGAAGCTAACCTTGAAATGAAAAAGCACCAATTCAACTTTGAATTGGTATCAGTTGTAAGTTGAAAACCCTTCCCAGTGAACGATCTTAGAGCCACTATGCTATATTAGCTAAGGCTATCCTAGTGCATGGTGATATAGGTTATAAATTTTGTTGATTACTCCTGTCTGAGGACCAAATTCAAGGCACACCAGCTAGGCACGCAATCATCACACATGGTACAATACAACATGACAACTTAATTTTGTTTTCAATGTAGACCACAAGTGTACAATCGGTCATGTCGTTGTCTTGTCTGGTTTTCGTAATAGACTGCACCCTATTTGATAAGTCCTGACAATTTAGTTTCAATTTCGATGTATACCAAACTTATATAATCGATCATGTCGTTATCCTATCTTGTTTTCGTGATAGACTACACCTAGTCCGATCGAACACAAACTCAGTTTAGTTTTTCGTCGTAGACTGCACCTGTATGATCAGTCATGTTGTTGTCCTGTCAAATTTTCATGACAGATTGCACCTGATTTGATAAGCCCTGATAGTTCTGTGTTTGTTTCAGCGTAAACCAAACTATACGATTAGTCATGTTGTTGTTCGTCTAGTTTTCATGACAGACCCTACCCGATCCAATTGGTTAGGATAACTCAGTTTTATTTTTAGTATAGACCACACTTGTACGATTAGTCACGTCATTGTCTTGTTTGGTTTTCTTCACAGATTGCCTCGGTCCAATCAGTCACAATAGTTCAAAATCGTTTTTGGCGTAGACCGCACATGTACGATCGATCACGTCGTTATGTTATCTGACTTTCATCATAGACCGTACCCAATTCGATATGTCATGACAACTCAGTTTCATTTTCAACGTAGACCAGACCTCAATGATCGATCATGTTGTTGTCTTGGCTGGTTTTGGTCACAAATTGCACCCGATTTAATTGGTCATGACAGTTTAGTGTCATTTTCGGCATAGAACGCACTTGTATGATCGGTCATGTCCTTGTCCTATCTAGTTTTGATCATAGACTGTAATCAGTCTAATTGGTCGCTACAGTTCAATATCTTTTTCGACATAGATTGAATTTGTACGTTCGATCACATCATTGTCTAGTCTAGTTTTCATCACAGACTACACCCAATCTAATTGGTCATGACAACTCAGTTTTGTTTTAGTGTAGATTGTACATGTACAAACAATCACATCATTGTCCTATCTAGTTTTCATCACAGGTTGTACCCAGTTTGATCAGTCATGATAGCTCAATTTTGTTTTTGTCATAGACTGCACTTGTATGATCGGTCATGTCATTGTCTTGCCTGGTTTTCATAATAGAATACACCCTATTCAATTGGTCTCGACAGTTTAGTTTTGGCTTCGACATAGATGAGACCTATATGATCAGTCATGATATTGTCCTATATGGTCTTAATCATAGACCATACCTAGTCTGATCGTCCACGAAAGGTCAATTTCATTTTTCGACGTAGACCACACCTATACAATCAGTCACGTCATTGTTATGTCTAGTTTTCATCATAGATTGCACCCGATCTGATCGATCATTACAGTTCAATATCGTTTTCGGTATAGACCGCACCTGTACAATCTGTCACATCATTGTCCTTTCTGGTTTTTTTCATAGACTACATCATGTTCAATTGGTCACAACGGTTCATTATCATTTTCGACATAGACCACACCTATATGATCGGTCACGTCATTGTCCTATCTGATTTTCATCACATATTGCACCCGATCAGATAAATATCGATAGTTTAGTTTTGATTTTGGTGTATACCAAATTTATATGATCGTTCATGTCATTATCTCAATTGGTTTTTATCATAGACCATACCCGTTCTAATTGGTCATGACATTTCAGTTTTGTGTTCAGCGTAGACCACATTTGTAAGATCATTCACATTGTTAGCCTATCTGGTTTTTGTCACACTCAACACTTGATATGATCGGTCATGATAGTTTAGTACCGTTTATGACATGGACCACACCTTTACGATCGGTTATGTTGTTATCCTGTATGGTTTTCATCACAAATGGTACTCGATTCGATTGCTCATGTGTAAACCCTCAATTTTGTCCCTCGACACTGGCATTTATCCTTTGGGCGTCACCTGCACCCATCGTTCTCATATGGCACCACTAGGGCCCCTTTTGGGCTTAGTCGGTGTCCGAGCCTCATGTGGGCTTGTTTATGGTCCATTGTGGTGCGTATGTGGTTCATTTTGGAGGGTCATCGTGGCCATTTTCCTAGTCGTTCACATCACCCTATAGGAAGGAAGTGAGGTCATCCCGATGTTTTAGCTTAGTTGGAGTTTATAGGGGCATGTTGAGGTTCGGAGCACTCGGGCTTGTTTTGATCATAGCTCCCTCATTCAAACTCAGAATTGCACACCATTTTTTTTCATGGATTCCTTACTCTTCCAGAAACATTCTATCAAATTTTCAAGATTTTTTGCAACCGGTTCGACCGGTTGGCATCCGGTTCAGCCGGTTCATCAAGTCAGCCGGTGTAGAACACTGATTTTTGGTAATTATTTTGATCATATCTCCCTTTTCTGAACTCAAAATTGTGTACCACTTTTTTTCATGTATTCCTCACTCTTCCAGGAACATTCTATCAAATTTTCAAGATTTTTTGCAACCAGTTCGACCAGTTGGCATCCGGTTCAGCCGGTTCATCGAGTCAGCTGGTGTAAAACATTGATTTTGGTAATTTTGGGACCCAAATCCTACATGGCTCAGGACCATAAGCTCCAAATTGGTTTTGGGCAATGTTGTGGGCCCATTTTGGGCCTTGGTTTGGGTTCCTTTCAGCCCACCACGGATCCATATGGATTCTTGGTGGTGAAGCAAGCTGAAAACTGAAGGGAGTGAGTTGGCCTCGTAAGTGCAAGAGAAATAATGGGGGGTGTGGTTCCCATGCTGATGGAGGGGATTTCGGTGCTGAAGGGGAAGGAACCCAGGAGGCTCAAATGCTGAGAGGGGTATGAGTATAAAAGGTGAGAGGATAGGAGAGCAAATGACCTTTTGGCATTTTTGAGAGAGGGGATATTTTGTTGGTGAGAAAACAGAGAGTGAGGAGCATCTTCTGAGTTGAGAGCGTGGAGGAAAGCTTCAGCACTGTGGTTTTTTTGAAGAGCAAAGCTACAACATCTCGGTTTCTAGAAGTCATCATCAGCGTACATGGATCATATTTGGCTAAGATTCTAAGGTAAGTATGCTGAATTTTTTTATACCTACAGGTCATCTTCATCGTCTTCGTATGCTTTTTCTTCTTTCTCATCCTCTTTTATTTCCTTTGATGTGAAGATTGTATTGCTTGGGTGTGGATAATAAAGGCCACACATGTTCATTGTTGATTGGTTATGAATGGTTGAGGATTACAGTTGAGGATGATTGTTTTCTTGATGTGTTAGAATCACGTTTAGGCTCAAGTTTAATTCATTCATCGTTTTCAATTTTGCACCATAGTTGGCTGACTCTGTTAGTCACGAGGAACACCTGACCTTGCTTTGTTTGGTTCTCACTCATCCAGGCTCGGAATTGAGAACCGTTTCTTTTTTTTGCTTCCTTATTCATTTAGGAACTTTCTGACCAAATTTGGGATTTTTTATCAACCGGATGGACCAGTTGGAAACCGGTTCAACCGGTTTAGCACCATAGTTGGCTGACTCTGTCGGTCACGAGGAACACCTGACCTTGCTTTGTTTGGTTCTCACTTATCTGGGCTCAGAATTGAGAACCGTTTCTTTTTTTTGCTTCCTTATTCATTTAGGAACTTTATGAACAAATTTGGGATTTTTTATCAAGCGGATGGACCAGTTGGAAACCGGTTCAACTGGTTCAGCACCATAGTTGGCTGACTCTGTCAGTCACGAGGAACACCTGACCTTGCTTTGTTTGGTTCTCACTCATCCGGGCTCGGAATTGAGAACCGTTTCTTTTGTTTGCTTCCTCATTCATTCAGGAACTTTCTGACCAAATCTTGGATTTTTTATCAACCAGCTGGACCGGTTCAACCGGTTCAGCACCATGGCTGGCTGACTCTATCAGTCATGAGGAGCACCTGATCGGGCTTTGTTTGGTTCTCACTTATCTGGGCTTGGGATTGAGTGTCGTTGCTTTTGTTTGATTCCTTATTTATTTAGGAGTCTTCTAAAAAAATTTGGGAACTTTTTCTCAACAGGTTGTACCAGTTGAGAACTGGTTCAACCTACTCTGCTGGAGGACTTTAGGTAGTCCTCGATTTTGGCATTTTTCGAGCCCTTATCCATTGGGGCTCAAACCCATTTGCTATAGGGCACTTGTGAGCCATCTTGAAGGTTTAAGTCAGTGTTTGATTTCAATTAGTGTGGGCCCATTTTGAGGTTATGGGCGGTATGGTCTAGGTAAGTCTAGTTTGATTTGTATGACATTTGGGGAGTCCATTACCTGATTTCAACCAGCTTTCTTCCTTTTTGGCACAAAATTTGATGCTTGATTATGAATACATGTTGCGTGGCTGACTCACCCTCTGCTGTAGCACATGGCTAGGGACCACAGGTATGCATCGTTGGTTTTGATTGTTGAATCATATGCATGCATGGTGCTTGATCCTGAATGTTTGTTATGTGTTTATCTGTGTTTGGTTGACCTTTTATGCAGCGTTTGGCTGGGGACCACAGGTACGCACCCATTGTTTTGGTTGGTTGAATTCATATGCATGCCAAATACCAATTAGGATTGTGTGATTCATGACATCTATTTAACATAGGGTTTCATTTTTGACCCATATGCTCCCACATACCCAATTCATTAGTAGAGACCGAGTTCCGAGCCTAGAGGGGTGCTACCTCGCATGAGGTACCTTCCCAATCGGTAACCTGATCCCCGGACCCAGAATCTAGTTTTCATAGACCGTTTTTTTCCATACTAGGGTCATTAGGGGTTTTTGTTCTTACTTAATTTTCCCCATTTTAAAAATAAAAATAAAAAAAGTAAGTGGCGACTCCATACAACAGCGTTCCTCACCGGGGGCTGGTTTTTTTCAAAACTGGAAAACACAAACTTTTTATTTCTTTTTTTTCTTTTAAAAGCGAGTTGCGTCGGTCCGGTGGATCGGGTGAGGGTCCACATCATGACAATTCAATTTTGATTTCGGTGTAGTTCATACATGTACATTTAGTCACGTCATTGTTTTGTCTTACTTTCATCACAAACAACACTTGGTTCGATCAATCAAGACAACTCAATTTCATTTTCATCATAGGTCGCGCATATTCGATTAGTCATGTCATTATCCTATCTAGTTTTTGTCACAAACTGCACCTAGTCTAATCGATCACAACTCAATTTCATTTCAACGTAGACCACACTTGTACGATCGGTTATGTCATTTCCTATATTGTTTTCATTATAGACTAGACTACACCCAGTCCGATTGGTCACGAAAGTTCAGTATCATTTTCAATGTAGACCGCACCTGGTTAGATAGGTCTCGATAGTTAAGTTTCGATTTTGGTGTAGACTAGACCTATATAATCAGTCACATCCTTACCTATCTAGTTTTTATCATAGACCGTACCCGTCTGATCGGTCATGATAGTTCAATTTTATTTTTTACGTAGACCACACTTGTACAACTGGTCATGTTGTTATCCTATCTGGTTTCCATCACAAATCATACTCGATTAGATAAGTCTCGCCAGTTCTGTTTTGGTTTCGACGTAGACCTGACCTATACGTGTTGTCATGTCGTTGTCTTATCTAGTTTTTGTCATAGATTGAATCTAGTTCAATCGATCATGGCAGCTCAGTTTCATTTTCGACTCATACCCTATCTGTACAATCAGTCATGTAGTTGTCCTATCTGGTTTTCGTCACAATCAGCACTTGATCCGATCGATCATGACAGTTCAATATCGTTTTCAATGTAGATTACACTTGCGTGATCGATCACGTCGTTGTCCTATTTGGTTTTCATCATAGATGACACTCGGTCAAATTGGTCACGACAGCTCAATGTTGTTTTCGGTGTAGACCGTATCATTACAATCAACCACATAGTTGTCCTATTTGTTTTTCATCACAGTTGACACCCGATCCAATCAATCACGATAATTTAGTATAATTTACAATGTAGATCGCATCTATACGATCAGTCACATCGTTGTCTTGTTTGGTTTTCATCACAGATGACACTCGGTCCGATTGGTCCGATTAGTCATGTGGATTGTACCAATATGACGGTACCTTGGCTAATCTGTCACGACAACTCAAATTTGTATTCTATGTGGACCACACTTGAACTTTCTATCATGTCATTGTCTTATTTGGTTTTCATCACAAACAACACCCAATCAAATAGGTCCCAACAGTTCAATTTCAGTTTCAGCTTCAGCATAGACAAGACCTATACAATCAGTCATGTTATTGTTCGGTTTGGTTTTCCTCACAGATCATACCCAGTCTGATCGATCATGGTAGCTCAGTTTTTTTTTCGGCATAGACCACATTTATATGATCAGTCATGTAGTTGTCCTATTTGGTTTTTATCATAGTCGACACTCGATCTGATCGGTCATGACAGTTCAGTATCATTTTCAGCATAGCCCTCCATTTTATGATTGATCGCATCGTTGTCTTGTCTAGTTTTCATCATAGACCGTAACTCATTAGATTGGTCATGACAACTCAATTTCATTTTTAGCTTAGACTGCACCTATATCATTAATTAAGTCATTGTTCTGTCAGATTTTCATCACATATCGTACCCAATTAGATAGGTCTTAACAATTCAATTTCAATTTTAGCGTAGACAAGCCCTATACAATCGGTCCGTCATTTTTGTCTTTAATTATCGTCAGAGATCGTACCTAGTCCAATCTATTACGACAACTCAATTTCATTTTTTGACGTAGACTACATCTATATGATCAGTCATGTAGTTATCCTATTTGGTTTTCATCACAGTCGGCACCTGATCCAATCAGTCACGATAATTTAGTATCATTTTTGGTGTAGACTACACCTATACAATTGGTCACATTGTTGTTCTGTCTTGTTTTCGGTATAGATGGCATCCGGTCTGATCAATCATGACATCTTGATTTCATTTTTCGATATAGACCGCACCTATACGATTAGTCACATAGTTGTCCTATATGGTTTTTGTCACAATTGGCACTTGATCGAATCGGTCATGATAGTTCAGTATTGTTTTTGGCATAGACTGTACCTGTATGATCGGTGATGTAGTTGTCCTAGCCGAATTTCGTCATAAACTACACTAGATCTTATTTGTCATGATAACTCGATTTTGTTTTCGGTGTAGATCACAACTATACAATCAGTCATGTTGTTGTCCTGTCTGGTTTTCATCATAAATCGCACCCTATTTGATGGATCATGACAACTTAAATTTTTTTTTGGCATACACCACACCTCTATGATTGGTCACATCGATGTCATGTTTGGTTTTCATCACAAACTGCACCCGGTCAAATAGGTCCCGATAGTTCAGTTTTAGTATTGGTGTGGATCACACTTATACAATCAATCATGTCATTGTCCTATTTGGTTTTTGTCACAATCAACACGCGATCCAATTAGTCACGACAGTTTAATATCACTTTTGGAGTAGACCGCACCTGTACGATCGGTTACGTCGTAATCCTATTTGGTTTTCTTCACAGATGACAATTGGTCTAATTGGTTAGTACAACTCAATTTCGTTTTTTGTGTAGACCATGCCTGTACAATTGGTCACATTGTTGTCCTTTCTGGTTTTGATCATAGACCACACCCAATAAAATAGGTCTCGATAGTTGAATTTTAGTTTCAATGTAGGCAAGACCTGCATAATTAGTCACATCGTTGTCCCATTTGGTTTTTTTCATAAATCATACCCCGTCTGATTGATCATGACAACTCATGTTTGTTTTCAGCGTAGACCGCATTTGTATGATCAGTCACGTAGTTGTCTTATCTGGTTTTCATCACAATTGGCACTCGATCCGATCGGTCACAATAATTTAGTATCATTTTTAGTGTACACCACACCTGTACAAGCGATCACATTGTTGTCCAATTTGATTTTAATCATAGATGACACTCAGTCTGATTGGTCATAATAACTAAGTTTCATTTTCAGCATAGACTGCACCTATACGATCGCTCACGTTGTTATCTTGTCTGGTTTTCATCACAGACCGCAGCTAGGTAGTTAGGTCCCGATAATTCATTTTCAGTTTCGACATAGATCAGACCTATACGATTGGTCACATCGTTATCGTGTCTGATTTTCATCATAGACCGGACCCAGTCGAATCAATCACGGAAACAAGTTTCATTTTCGGTGTAGACCACATCTATACAATAAATCATGTAGTTTTCCTATATGGTTTTTGTCACAAACGGAACTCTGTTCGATCGGTCATGGTAGTTCAATATCAATTTTGACATATTCCACACATGTACGTTCAGTCACATCATTGTTCTATCTTGCTTTTGTCACAAACAACATTCGGTCCGATCAATCACGACAATTCAATGTTGTTTTTGGTGGAGACTGCACTTGTCTTTTCGATCACATCATTGTCCTATCTGGTTTTTATCATGGACCGCACCCTGTTAATAGGTCACAACAGTTCAATAACTTTTTTGATGTAGACTACAGTTGTACGTTCGGTCACCTATTTGGTTTTCATCATAGATCGTAACTGGTTCAATAGTTCTTGATAGTTTAGTTTCGGTGTCGGCATATACCATGCCTATACAATTAGTAACACCATTGTCTTATCTAGTTTTCTTACAAACTAGACATGGTTCGACCGGAGATAGTTTGATGGGTCATCGTAACTTAGTTTCGTTTTCGATTTAAACCGCATATTTACGATCCGATAGGTCATGACAACTCAATTTCGTTTTCGGCGTAGACTGCACCTGTACGATTGGTCATATCGTTGTCCTATCTTGCTTTCATTACATATAACACCAGGTCAAATAGGTCCCAATAGTTCAATTTCAGTTTTGGTGTAGACCAGACCTATTGATTGGTTACGTTATTGTCTTGTTTGTTTTTCATCATAGACCGCACCTGATCCGATCACACATGGTAGCTTAGTTTCATTTTCAGCGTAGATCGTACCTATATGATCGATCTCATCGATTTCTTATCTAGTTTTCATCATAGACTAGACATGGTCAGATAGGTTCCCACATTTTAATTTGAGTTTCAATGTAAATTAAACCTATACAACCGATCACATCATTGTCCTATTTGGTTTTCATCATAGATATCACACGGTCCAATCAATCACAACAACTTTGTTTCATTTTCTGTGTCTATACAATCAGTCACGTAGTTATCATATCTTGTTTTCATCATAGTTGACACCCTATCCAATCAGTCATGAAAGTTCAGTATCATTTTCAGTGTAGACTGCACCATTATGATCGGTCACATTATTTTCCTGTTGGTTTTCATCACAAATGGCACCTAATCCTATCGGTCACGACCACTTAGTTTCATTTTTGGCATAAACCATATCTATCTAATCGGTCACGTTATTGTCATGTCTGGTTTTCCTCATAGATTGCACCTGGTCAGATGGGTCCCAACAATTTAGTATCGGTTTCGATGTAGACCAGACCTATACCATCGGTCATGTCACTATCCTGTCTTGTTTTTGTCACATACTGCACCCAGTTCGATCAACCACGGCATATTAGTTTCATTTTTGACATAGACCACATCTATATGATCAATCACGTTATTTTCTTATATGATTTTCATCACAGTTGACAACTGGTCTGATTGGTCATGCTAGTTCAATATCGTTTTCAACATAAATCGCACATGTATGATTGATCATGTTGTTGACTTGTCTGGTTTTTGTCACAAATGGCACCCAGTTCGATAGGTCATGACAACTCAATTTTGTTTTCATCGTAGGCCATATTCCTATCTGGTTTTCTTCAAAGATTGCACCCATTCAAATAGATCCTAACAAGTTCAGTTTGGTTTCAGCATAGACCACACCTATACTATCGATCATCTCATTGTCATGTCTAGTTTTTTTCATAGATCAAACCTAGTCCGATCCGTCACTCAGTTTCCTTTTCAACATAGACCACATTTGTACGATCAGTCACATAGTTGTCCTATCTATTTTTCGTTACAGTCAGCACCCAATCCGATTGGTCACGTCGTTGTCTGATGCGACTCATGGTAACTTAGCTTTAAAGGCGTATCAACAAAATTTATACCTTAAATACTATTACTAAAGTAGCCAAGCTACTATAGCATAGTGGTTCTAGGATCGTTCATTGGGAAGGGTTTTCGTAAACACTAGTGATATTCAAATTAGGAAAATACGTGATTTTCTTATGGATGTTAGCTTTAAAAGAAGATGTAAATGTTTTAGAAAGATTTAAACTAATCTAAGCTAACATTAAAGACTAAAATGAAAGGGTGTAAAAACAAGTTTCTCAAAGATAGGATAGCTATGCTCTGGCTCTTATGCAAATTGGAAATCTCAGGATAGGCTCCTCGCGTTGGGGTTGCAACTATGGTGATGCTTGCTTCCCGAACCGGTATGGATTTAGCAAATCAAGTTTTAATCCTTTAAAATGGCAAAACAGATGGTAGTGAATTTCATCAATGGTTATTCACCTTAGACTTCCTTTGAATGGCTCATAAGAGATAACTAATGATCTAAAGCCAAAAGCTTACCAAATATTGGCAACTCAAAGTCATTCCAGGTGATAAACTCACCTTTCATTGGCCATTGAAATTGGTTCTAACGGATTAATGCAAAACTTGGAATTGAAAACTTCACCTTCCAATAGCTCGTAGGAGATAACTAATGGATAGAAATCCAAAAGCTTATCAAGTATTGGCCGTTTGAAGTTGTCCAAAGGAAATAAAAACCAAACTTTGCATTAATGAACTTTTAAATGAAAAACGACTACCTTACCTTCCAGGCGCGAGAAATTTCCATGGGATTGCATCCAATTCATCACATAACATCCATACTTTGAGAAACTAAAAGTTTTAGCCAATCATCCTCTGAGGAAAAGCCCTCAGAGGCTATTTGGCTACTAAGAAAATAGAAATGGGGAAGAACAGGAGAAGAGAGAAAAACAGAGCAAGGCTCTGTATAGTCTATATATTTATATATTTTACATCTCCATCCGTCTCTGTATGTCTCTCTATATTTTACAATGGATGCACGGGAATATAAATAGAGAAGTTTTTTCCAACCTTCCTAGCTAAGAAATCTTATGATTGGTGGATTACAAGGAGAAGAATGGAAATTTATACAAAAATATCTAAAAGAAAAGATCTAAAGTGGAGTCGGCGGAACAGAGGAAAATTCGCACCACACATGGGCTGTGCGAATTTGAAGGTGTTGTGCGAGTGTTGTGCGAGTTTCGCACAAGCTTCGCACAAGCTGAAGGTGTTGTGCGAGTTTCGCACAAGCTGAAGGTGTTGTGCGAATTTCGCACAAGCCTGGAGCAGTTGTCTTCCGAAGGCCATATCTTCCTCATTTCAGCTCCAAATCATACACGGTTTGAAGCGTTGGATTCTTGACTTCCTGATCTTTGAAATGGTATATAGAATGTAGAAAATGGACTTCCTAAAGTGCTCCAAAAGTGCGAAGGAAGACTGCAGCTGCTGTCCTCTATTTTCTTCATTTTCTCTTTGCTTCTCTTTGCTTCTCTCCTTTGCTTGGCTTGTCTTAATGATCCAAAAAGCTGTCAAAACACTAAAACTAGCCACAAATATGATTAGAAGTCATTGCTAGGTCCTTAACATGCCAATTGGAATAAAGATGGAGAATTACTACACAAAAGTGCTTAAAAGATATTGAATTGAAGGCGCAAAATGGCACTTTTTGGGTAGTAATCATTGTCATATCTAGTTTTCATCATAGATGACAATCGATCTAATCAGTGAAGACAACCCAATTTGGTTTTTAGCGAGACTGTACCTATACGATAGGTCACATCGTTGCCCTGTTTAGTTTTCATCAGAGACCGCACCTAGTCAGATAAGTCCCAATAGTTCAATTTTAGTTTTGCCATAGACTAGACCTATACGATCGGTCACATCATTATCCTATTTGATTTTCATTACAAATTGAACCTTGTGTAATCAGTCACGATAACTCAATTTCATTTTCAACATAGACCGCATCTATACGATCAGTCACTTAGTTTTCTTATCTGGTTTTCTTCATAGTCGGCACCTGATTTGATCGGTCACAAAAGTTCAATATCGTTTTCAGCGTAGACCGTGCCTATATGATTGGTTATGTTGTTGTCCTGTCTAGTTTTCATCATAGACCGCACTCGGTCAAATAGGTCCTGACAGTTCAGTTTTAGTTTCAAAGTAAACCAAATCTATCATATCGATCATGTCATTTTCCTACTTGGTTTTCATCACATACCCAACCCAGTCCAATCGGTTATGGCAGCTTAAATTCATTTTCGGAGTAGACTGCATACGTATAATCAGTTACATAGTTGTTCTATTTGGTTTTCATCACAGTTGGCACTCGATCCGATCGGTCATGAAAGTTTAATATCGTTTTTGGTGTAGATCGCACCTATACAAATGATCATGGTAGTTTAATTCAATTTTCAATGTAGGTTACATCTATATAATCAGTCACGTGGTTCTCCTATTTGGTTTTCATCATAGTCGGTACCCGATTCGATTAGCCAGGGCAGTTCATTATCATTTTCGACATACAGTGCATCTATACGATTGATCACGTCCTTGTCTTATCAGGTTTTCATAAGGGATGACACCCAATCCTATCGATCACACTAACTCAATTTCATTTTTTACGTAGACCACACCTATATGATGGGTCACATCGTTGTTCTATCTAATGTTCATCACAGACTGCACCTGATCAGATAGGTATTGATAGTTCAGTTTTGGTTTTAGTGTAGACCAAATCTATACCATTAGTTATGTCATTGTCATGTCTGGGTTTTGTCATAGACTAGACCTGGTCCGATCTATCACTGCTCCTCAATCTTATTTTTAGCGTAGGCTGCATCTGTATAATTAGTCACTTAGTTATCTTATCTAGTTTTCATCATAAGCTACACCTGGTTCGATCGATCACGATAGTTCAATATCATTTACGGTGTAAATCGCATGTGTACGTTCGGTCACATCATTGTTCTATCTGGTTATCGTCATAAACTGCACCCAGTCAGATCAATAATGACTACTTGTTTCATTTTCGATGTAGACTGCACCTGTATGATTGGCCATGACATTGTCTTATTTTGTTTTCATTATAGACTACACCTGGTTGGATAGGTCTCAAAAGTTTAGTTTCAATTTCGGTGTAGACTAGACCTATACAGTCGGTCATGTTGTTGTCTTATTTAGTTATTATCTTAGACCAAACCTGGTCCGATCAGTCATGATAACTCAGTTTCGTTTTCGGTGTAGACCTCATATGCACAATCAGTCATGTAGTTGTCCTATATGGTTTTCATCACAATCGGCACCTAATCTAATTGATCCCAAAAGTTCAGTATCATTTTCGACATATATCGCACATGTACGATCGGTCACATCGTTGTCCTCTTTGGTGTTCGTCAGAAACTGCACTCATTCCAACCGGTCATGATAGTTTAATATCATTTTAAACATAAAACACACCTATATGATTGCACATCATTGTCTTGTTTAGTTTTTGTCATAGATGACACTTGGTTAGATAGTTCTCGACAGTTGAGTTTTAGTTTCAATGTAGACTAAACCTATATGATCACTCATGTCATTGTCCTGTCTAGTTTTCATCATAGACGATAATCGATCCAATCGATCATGACATTTTAATATCGTTTTTGATGTAGAGCACAAACTAAATTGTTGGGACCTATCTAACCATGTGTGATCTGTGATGAAAACTAGATAGGACAACAATGTGGCCAATCATATGAGTATGGTCTATGCTGAAACTGAAATTGAATTTTTGGACCTATCTGACCTGGTACGATATGTGATGAAAACCAAATAAGACAATGGAGTGGCTGATCATACAGGTGTAATACTGAAAACGAAATTAAGTTATTGTGACCAATCGGACCAAGTACGATCTATGATGAAAATAAGATATGACAATAACTTGACCGATCATATAAGTCTGGTCTATGCCGAAACTAAAACTGAACTATCAGGACATATCTAAACGGGTGTGGTTAGTAAGGAAAACTAGACAAAAGAACAATGTGATCAATTATACCTGTGTGATCTATGACAGAAACGAAACTGAGTTGTCATGATCGATCGGACCAAGTGTAATTTATGACAAAAACCAGACAAGACAACAACATGATCGATTGAACAAGTGCAATCTATGTTGAAAACAAAATAAAACTATTGTGACCAATTTGATATGGTGCCCAACTATGATGAAAACCAGATAGGACAACTATGTGACTGATCGTATAGATGCAGTCTACGAAAAAATGAATCGAGCTGTTATGATTGATCAAATTGGGTAAGGTCTATGATGAAAACTAGATAGGACAACAATATGACTGATCATACAGGTGCACTCTACGTCGAAAATGATATTGAACTATCATGACCGATCGAACTGGGTGTACTTTGTGACGAAAACTAAATAGGATAACCATGTGACCAATAGTACAGGTGCGGTCTACATAGAAAATAATACTAAACTGTCGTGATCGATCAGATTAGGAGAGAATTGTGACGAAAACCAGATATAACAACTACATAATTGATCATATAGATGTTGTCTACATAGAAAACAAAATTGAGCTATTGTGACCCATCAAACCGAGTACGGTCTATGATAAAAACAAGATAGGACAATGACGTGATCGATCCTATAAGTCTGGTCTACTTCGATATTGAAGGAAAAACCTCGGATCTCTCCATTTCCTAAGTCCAAATTAGGTTAGGAGCATGCAAAACTATCCTAGGATTTTTCTAAATCGTATGCACAATGAAAAAAAATAACATTTTTATACTTTAAATGGATTTAGAAAGTGCTAACGAAAACCATCTTAGATTCGAGTGTTCCCGAATCAAATCCACATGGTGAAGATGAAGACCGAAATCACAAAAGTCTCGTAAACCCAAAGTCTTCTACCTGATGACTCAAACTTTGATCTTGGTAGACTTCCGATGAGGAGAAAAAAAGGATGGAGGCTATGGCTCTCTATCTCTCTGGATGGTGGAAGACAAAAGCTATGGAAACCCTAACCCCTATGGGGTATTTGTAGGGTTCCTAAGTGGGGCTTAAGTGACTTGAACCCACATGGGCTTGGGTCACTTAATCTAAGGGGGCCTACTAATCAATTAGCCCAATCTAGAGACCTTGTTTGCTTACCTTGTGCAATCTTGCATAATTACCAAAACGCCCTTACGCACAAAAGTGAACCTAAAGCCAATTCGACCCTCATAATCCATGCCAACAAGGTATATGAGCTTAGAGCGAGGACCACTGGGACCTATAGGAATATTGGCTCCCTTAGAATCCAATTTTAAAGTTGATTCAATATCCCATTATAGAGAATCAACTGAACTCTAGTATCCTATGAAAATAGCAACGAGACACCAAGTGCTTGGGTCCGTGATCTGCTATCCATTGTGTTTAGTCTCCCCATGAACTGGTGTCCATAGTTTAACAAGGTGAAAGCTATCAACCTTTCAAGACTACCTCTACCATCCTTAAGTTACAAATCCTCTTATTGTGTATTCAATTGACATATCTTAGCTCTTAAAGAGCCTATGTTAAGTTCCACTCAAGGAATTACTATGACCATAGTTTCCATGAACACACCTCCTTAGGATCACCCAAGGGGACACTCTGTCTCAATCCCAAGAGATATCACGGTGCCTCAATTGAGAATACCTGTTGTTATCGGCTTCCATCAACAAAGACCCAATCCATAAGGAATATATGCCCAGCTTATGATCTCACCCGTAGGTTAAAGTCATTGCTAACTTTAGCACAAGCTTAATATTCTCTCAAGGTTGAGAGACAACATAATGAAGCAACTTAGTGAGTTCATGACTACTTGATAGCCTTAAGTCATGACTCACTATAGGTCCTGTCCAATGTATAACCATAGACACTAGTGCACTCACCATGGAAGCCTATCATGATAGCCAAGACCAGCCATCCCTCCAATTAGGAGGTGGTGCACTATAACCTCTAATAGGTTACCTAGACCCATGAACCAATTGTAAACAAGTCATCTATTTGTAAGGAAACCATGACTTAGATCTTCTGTGCAACTTGTAATACACCTATGTCATGTACAATGTAAAATATGCAGGCAAGAATGCTCATAAAGTATAATAAATGGAATAAGAATAGACAAAAGTGAAACTAGAACATCATTAAATAAATAATGGATTCCAAATTTATTACATTGTGACCGATCGTATTGGGTGCCGACTGTGGTGAAAATTAGATAGGATAACTACGTCACAGATCATACAAATGTGGTTTACGTCGAAAATGAAATTAAGTTGTCGTGATCAATCGAACAATGTATGGTCTATGATGAAAACATATAGGACAACGACATGATAGATTGTATAGGTCTGGTCTACACTGAAATCAAAACTGAATTGTTGAGACCAATTTGACTAGGTGTAGTCTATGATGAAAACGAAATGATACAACAACGAGACCAATGGTATAGGTGTGGTCTATGCCGAAAATGAAACCGAGCTGTTGTGACAGATCAGATCATGTACGGTCTGTGACAAAAACCAGTCAGGATAACGATGTGATTGATTGTATAGGTTTGGTCTACGCTGAAACATAAATTGAACTATTGGGAGCTATTTGACCGGGTGTGGCTTATGACAAAAACTAGACTGAACAATGACTTGATCGATCATATAGGTGCATTCTACACCAAAAATGATAATGAACTATTGTGATCGACTAGACCGGGTGCAATCTGTGACGAAAACCAAGAGGACAATAGCATGACTGATCATATAGGTGCGGTCTACGTCAAAAACGATACTGAATTGTCATGAACAATCAGATCAAGTGTCGACTATGGCGAAACCAAGATATGAAAACTACATGATTGATCGTATAACGTAGGTCTATGCGAAAAACAAAACTGATCTATCATGACCGATCGAATAAGGTATGATTTGTGACGAAAACTAGATAAGACAACGACGTGACCTATCATATAGGTCTGGTCTAAGCTGAAATTGAAACTGAATTGTTGGACCTATCTGACCAAGTGCGGTCTATGAGGAAAACCAGATAGGACAACAATGTGAACGATCGTACATGTGTGGTTTACGCTAAAAATGAAATTGAGCTATCATGATCGATCAGATCGGGTGTAGTCTATGAGAAAAACACGATGTGACAATGACATGACCGATCGTATAGGTACAATAGACCCCAAAAATGAAAATGAGTTATCATGACCGATTAGATCGTGAGCCGTCTATGATGAATACCAAACAAAAAAATGACTGACCAAATGTATAGGCCTGGTCTACGTCGAAAGGGATATTGAACTATCATGATCGATCAGACCGAGTGCCATCTATGACGAAAACTAAATAGGAAAATGATTCCGTGCCCAGCTGGTGTACCTTGATTTTGGTCCTCAAACGGGAGTAATCTACAAAATTTATAACCTATTACACCATGTACTAGGATAGCCTCAGCTAGCATGGTGACTCTAGGATCGTTCACTGGGAAGGGTTTTCAACTTATAACTGATAATAATTCAAAGTTGAATTGATGTTTTTTCATTTCAAGGTTAGCTTCAAAAGAAAAGATAAACTTTGGTTGAAAAAAGGATTGGTTTTAAGCTAACTAAAAATTAAGTAACGGAAATTACTTATCAAGAAAAGTGTTTCTTAGAGTTTTAGGATCACTAAGGTCAGGCTCCTAATACAAAAACAGAGTTCCGATCACTTGAATCTTTTCTTGGCATTAGAGAATTAACATATAGTTATTTCTCTAACCGGTGTGGTATAGATGCTTCCCCTTTTATGGATTCAAACACTAAATCCCTCTCACTGATTCATCTTGCAATGGCTCGTACCTCTCACCTAGCATTTACCATTCAAGGTGATCATTAACCTTGGATTTCCCTTCTCAAGCTCGCAAGAGATAACTAATGGATGTCTCCTTAGAGTCCAAAAGCTTACCAAGTGTTGGCAATTCTAGAAAATCCTACCTTCAAATCACCTCCCAAAGGCTCACAAGAGATAAACTAGTGCATCTCAATGGATGGAGATCACTTGCCTTACCAAGTGTTGGCCCAAGTGATTTAAAGGCATATTAAGTTAACTAAAAACATAGAAACCATTAATGGGTCACACTTTCTCTTCATTAAAAGCTGAAACAACAAAACTCCCAATTCTTGCATTTGGCACTTACCCAGCTACCTTAGTTCCAAGAGATAAAAAGTCTAGCCACTCATTCTCTGAGGAAACATCCTCAGAGCTTGTTTGGCTAGTAAGAAAAATACAATCAAAGTGAGTAGGTAAGGCAGAGCAAAGCTCTGTATATTAATTCCTTCAAAACTATACAAAAAGTTGTCTCTGAGAACAAACTCCCGAGAGATCTCTCTGTAAAGAAAAATTACAAACTATATATATGAGGTTATTCACCCCTTTGTTCTTACTTATTAACTAAGGAATCCTATGATTGGTGGATTACAAGGAGAAAATGGGGATTTAAACAACAAATATTTGAAGAAAAAATCTAAAAGAGTCGGTCGCAAATATCTGGAAGCACTCAGGTGGATTTCGCAGGCATGTAAGATGAGCTGCGAAATTTCGCAAGCTGAAGGTCTCCATTTCACAGCCAAATGCTGATTTCGCAGCGAGCACCTTGTGATTTCGCAGCTGCGAAATTGGCCTTCAACTTGGTGTGATTGGCTTCTAATGGCTAGAACTTCTTCATTTCAACCCCGATTCGAGTACTTTTTTTAAGCGTTGGATTCCTGACTTCCCGAGCTTCGAAACGCTATATAGTATGCATGAAATGGACTCCAGGAAGTGCTCTAAATGTGTCCAACAGTTGCTGTCCTCTTGAATTCTTCATGTTAGATTTCTCTCTTTGCTTTCCCTCCTTGCATTCATGATTTGCTTTTGGAAAAGGATTATAAAGCTTCAAAGCTTGGGTTCTTCATGTAAATGAGCTTCCAATTACTTTGCCATGGATTCTATAGAACTCTCCTCAATCTTGGATTGCTTTGGTGATCAAAAAGCTATCAAAAACACCAAAACTTAACACAATTTGCAAGGGTCCTTAACATGCCAATTGAGTTAAAAGGTAATAACTACTACTCAAAAGTGTTTAAAAGAGTTAATTACAAGCTATAAAATAGCACTTTTTGAGTAGTAATCACTCCCCCCAACCGACATATTGCTAGTCCCTTAGCAATGAAGGAGAGAAAAAGTAAAATAAACAGTAATATAATTTACAAAATCATGCTAATCACTTCAAAAAATTTGAAGTGGCATGATGATCTACCTTTCACATGGAACATTAAAGATATAAAACTCAAATTTCAGCAAGAGTTATCAAATACCTTGCCTAATCACAATTCATAAAGAGAAGGCATTATGCAAATTGAAGCTTTAAAATCGTTTCCACTTCCAAAGGGCCAAACATTACTCTTCCACAAAAATCTAAGTGTTACTTGATAGCTTCCGAATATAGTGTGATGAACTAATCTCTTCCCCTAACCTAGTTATTTTTCAACACTTAGTAAACTGACAAAATTTAATAGGCTAAGAACGCACCCTTTTGTTTCACAATTTTTTTTCTTGTGGGAGTACAAAGCTTAAAGGTATTCTTTTCTAAATTGTCCATGTAACGGGGGTCCATCGATGACTCCCAACCAATTAAGGTTTAGGGCATCAAGCTTTAAGGATCTTTCAACCACTAACTCCTCGGATTTTACCCCGGACTTTTGAGAATGAATTTTAATACCCAAGCACCTACAGTATGTTAAACTCCACCTATTCACCCTTGTAATGAGCATTGAGGTCGGTGACTCCCAACCAATGAAGGCTTAGGGCACCAGGTTTTAAAGATTTTCACCATATACCCCTCAGACCTTACTCGGGTTTCAAGGCAAGCAAACATTTTTCTTTCTTTCTTTTTTCAAAGGCTCATTGGCCTTTTATAAGGTGTCCAAACACTATTAAATGAGGTCAAAGGTACCAAGTCTAAAATTTTCCTAAGTCAAGAGGGAAGTAGTTTTTCATCTTATACTCGGAACCTAATGTGCACAGTATGTGAATAGCTTAAAGTGGAAGAACTAAGGTTGAATTCAATAGAAGTTTCAACAATTCACCAACTTTAGTAAGCATAATACAAACTCTAAGTCAAGTGAAAAACAAAAATTCAATTTTTCTCATTTTATTTTGAGAATTTTTCCTTAATAACCATGGAGAGTGGAATAAAAACTTTAAAAATTTTAAAAATTAAGCAAAAAGCAACTAAATTGCCAAAATAACTTAGCAATAATAACAAAACTTTCTTCCTCAACTCTCCCCCCAACCAAGCTGAACATTGTCCTCAATGTGGCAAGAGCGATTAAAAATACAGGGAGGAAGTGGTACCTCCTTAGTGCTTTGAAGTTCAAGTAGAATAGGAGAAACCACATGTTTCAAAAACAATAAAAGATATGAGTAGAGAAATTAAAATAAAATTATGCCAAGAATACTAAAAAAATGATAGATATGTATTACTTCAAGAAAGTACACTATAGAGCAAAACAAGTAATACAACCAATCCCAATTTATAAAACATAAAAAACATGGGATTATAAGTTCTACACTAGTAAGGAAATACAGAAAAGAAACTAGGTAAATGATCAGATGGTGGTGGAAGGATCATGTGGAGATGATGGCTCAATTGTAGAGGTCGGAATACTCGGGATGGATGGCTCTATCTCTCCTGTAGTCGTCTCCTCAGGGGGCATAGTCTGCTCTGCGAGATGAGGGCCCTGTGATAGATCTGTAAGCTTTGATGGGATAGGAATAGCATGCTCAAGAGGCTATAGAATACCCAAATGCTGCTGTATCTGCCTAAGGATGGCAGTATGCTGGGTCTGGGTGGCGATAATTTGATCCTGATGGGCATGTAGAGCTGTCATCTGCTGAGTTAGGATGCTCTGGGTAGCGGTCAATGTCTGCAAAGTGTGACATAGGCCTCTAAACTCTGAACTAGATATGACTATACTCGACTCAGATGGATGAGGAGACTCGGATGTAGCTGGTGCAACTGGCGGAGTCCCTGGTGCGGTAGGAGGATCAGAAGGTGCAACCTCAGGCATAGTTCCTGTAGAGGGCACTGTAGGGGCAGGTGCTCTCATGTCCACAGGTAACTCAACCGGTTGTGGCTCATCTGGACGCTCTGGCTGTGGAATCTCTGGATGCTCATGTCCAACTGGGGCTCTTGGCTTTGCATCATAAGCTATCATACTCGTCCATTTGTCAAGAGTGAATATCTCTCGACAAATGTGTCTGCGCTCAAGCTGAGGCTCAGATGGATATCCCAAGTGCTCCAAAATCTGATAGAGCAATCTCAGGAATAGAAGTGGAATGGACTCCGCTCTCAGCAACTTCTTCCTATGGACATTCTTTTCAAAGTAAAGAAGAGCGGCCATGATGAGAATATGAGGGCCAAATAAGAATCCCTCTGATATCCGGAACAATGCCTCTAGCAAAGCTCCTTTCATCTGCACCATATGCTGAAGTGGATAGATGTTGTGGCGCAGGAGTGCAACTATAAAAAACATGCTGAGAGGGAGCTCCTTCCTCAACAGATATTGGCGTGTGGATGCCCCTCTGGACAGTATATGAACCATGTCACTCTGAGAAGGATGAGCCCACACTCGATAATCCTCTGGAAGTGCTGGCTCATAGGGAATGCACAGGGCCTCTGCTATATGTCTGGCTCCCAAGATACCATGGCGTCCGTCAATGGTGAAGTAGATGACAGTAGGTTCCTGGACGCGATGTGTAGTCATAGACTGATAAAAGTCTAATGCTACACAGGGATAGAAGAAATCCCTGGGAGTCATCAGGTGCTCCAAATGATACATCTGCAGCAGATGGAATGAATCTCTGAGTTCTGGCTGAGGCTTAAAGGTAGCTCTGTCAAAGCAAAGCTCGAAGTGGAATGGCCTAGCCCGGCAATCCAAGTTACCCTCAATGGGTGGCTGAGTGACCATGGGCCGCCTGATAACCACCTCAAGAGTCATCCTAGAGGGAATCTGAGACTTTGTGGCAGGCGGCTAAGGCGGTTGAGGCTCGGTTGAAGGCTCTGATGGCTTAACTGGAGCTGATATCCTTGCTTTCTTCTTAGGAGGATGGCTAGCTAACTTTTTGGCACGAGAGGAGCTTACCCCGGGTGTGGTGGGTGGTCTCATTGTCTCATATCACCTCGAAAGAGAACTCAGAGGCGCGCCCTCTACTGAAGGTGGGACGGCAAGTGGCTATGAAGGCTCAGTCATGGAGCCTTACACAGGGGCCTCTCTTGGTGCTTTGGGGTGGCCTGAAGGAGATGAGGTCTTGGCTTCTCGGGTTTTTGCCATGGCTGACTCAGAGATGTTTAAGAGAGGGTGGTCGGAGGTGCGTGCGCGGCTTGGGCTCAGATGGAGGTCCTCTGGAAATAGTGCTCTGACTTGGCTTTTATTTCGCACCAAATGGAGGTTTTCGCAAGGCAAATGACGGGTGTAAAGTGAAAAATTGGAATTTAAAAAGTTTAAATTAGAAGCCAAGTGACGGTTGGGATTTTTCACAAAAGAGGAGGCATTTCGCAGCGAAGACCCATTTTCACAGCCAAGGGCCATTTTCGCAGCTCATTTCACAGCCCATTTCACAGTTGCGAAATGAGAGGGTAGGGTTGCGAAATGGCACTTGTGTGCCAAAGGTGGGTTTCATAGGGGGTTTCGTAGTTGCGAAATGAGGCTTGGGCTGCGAAATTGAGGTTTTTAGGGCCTTGATGGTTTCGCAGGGGGTTTCACAACTGCGAAATGGAGGCTTGGGCTACGAAATGACACTCGTGTGCCAAAGATGGGTTTCGCAGCTGCGAAAATTTTCGTAGAGGGGGGCTATGGGGCTGCAAAATGATTTCGCAGAGGAGGGCCCTTTTCACAACAAACCCTTGATTTCGCAGCGAGTCCCTTTTGGTTGCAAAATTATTTCGCAGAGGAGTGCCATTTTCGCAAGAGGCTCTTTTGGGCTGCAAAATTTCGCAGGCCTCTGTAATTCCTTGCTTTTGATTCTTTTTGGCTCCTTGAGACCTTCCTTCACATCCTTTGTAATTCCTCCTAAATTAGATCATTCAAAAAGTTTAAGGTACATAAAAATAACATAAATTAAGACTAAAATTAAAATAAAAACAATTAATAAAGCTCTTAAACTAGCAAAATTAAACAAAAAATATGGACTTTGGTGAGACCAAGTCCATCTAACCCCTTTTTGATTAGGATTTCTGTGGCTCAAGGAGGTTGATTTCCTCCTTATCTTGCTTGAATGGATCAATGAATGGTTTGAGACGATGGCCATTGACTTTAAAGGTGTCAGTGTTGTTGGAATTCAGTAATTCCACCACTCCATTGAAATGCACTTGGTGAATAATAAAAGGGCCTATCCACCTTGACTTCAGCTTCCCAAGAAAGATATGGAGCCTTGAGTCATAGAGTAAGACTCTTTGTCTTTTTCGGAATTCTTTGTTGGAGATTAACTGATCATGCCACCTCTTCATCCTCTGTTTTGCAACTTTGGAAATGATGTACGCATCATTTCTTAATTCCTCCATCTCATTAAGGTCTAAGCACCTCTTTGCCCCGGCTCTGATCAAGTCCATGTTTACCTTTTTGATTGCCCACCAAGCCTTATATTCAACTTCCACAAGGAGATGGTAGGCTTTACCATAGACTAGGCGATAGGGAGACATGCCAAGAATAGTCTTGTAAGCTGTTCTATATGCCCATAGTGAATCATAGAGCTTAATAGACCAATCTCTTCTGCTCGTGTTCACCACCTTCATCAATATATTCTTGATTTCCCTGTTTGCTAGCTCAACTTGCTCGGAAGTTTGAGGGTGATAAGGTGTAGCTACCTTATGTTTCACCCCATACTTGGCTAATAGGGTTTCAAAATGCTTGTTGCAAAAATGAGTACCTCCATCACTGATTATGGCCTTGGTCACCTCAAATCTTGAGAAGATGTTCTCTTTAAGAAACTTGAGAACCACCCTGTGATCATTGTGTTTACAGGGGATTGCCTCAACCCATTTAGAAACATAGTCCACCCCCACCAAGATATAAGAGTTACCAAAAGACATTGGGAAAGGTCCCATGAAGTCAATGCCCCAAACATCAAAGAGATCAACTATCAGAATGGGGTTCATAGGCATTTGATTTCTTTTTGTTAGCTTCCCAGGCCTTTGGCATCTATCATAGCTCCTACACATGGTGTTGGCATCTTTGAAGAGTGATGGCCAACTAAACTCTGATTGCAACACCTTCATGGCTGTTTTCTGGGAGGCAAAGTGGCCTCCACATGCACTCTCATGGCAATGACTGAGGATTCCTTTTTGCTCTTCTTCAGGGACACACTTCCTTATTATTTGATCTACACAATACTTGAAAAGGAAATGTTCTTCCCAATAATAAGCATGAATCTTTGCAAATAAGTGCTTCATGTCTTGTGATTTCCACTCACTTGGAACTTCACCAGTAACTAGATAGTTAGCAATATGAGCATACCAAGGAGTTTTTTCTAGCAACATAAGTGATTCCTCTGGAAAGTCATCATTAATAGGTAAGACATGGGAATTGTGTGCTATAGCCAACCTTGAAAGGTGGTCAGCTACCACATTCTCCACTCCTTTCTTATCTCTGATTTGGAGATTGAACTCTTGTAGTAAGAGAATCCATCTAATCAACCTTGCTTTTGCATCCTGCTTTGTTAATAAATACTTCAAGGCTGAATGGTCAGTGAAAACAATGATGAAAGACCCTACTAGATAAGCACGAAACTTGTCTAAGGCAAACACCACAGCTAACAATTCTTTCTCTGTAGTTGTGTAGTTCCTTTGAGCTTCGTTCAATGTCTTGCTTGCATAGTAGATCACATAGGGCTTTCCATTTTCTCTTTGGCCAAGCACAGCTCCTATAGCAAAGTCACTGGCATCACACATTACTTCAAAAGGTAGTTGCCAGTTGGGAGCCCTCACTATTGGAGTAGTTGTCAAGAATTGCTTCAGTTGATCAAAACTCCTTTGACATCTTTCATCCCATACAAACTTAGCATCCTTAGCCAAAAGTTCACAAAGAGGCTTTGAAAGCTTAGAGAAATCTTTTATAAACCTCCTATAGAACCTTGCATGGCCAATGAATTGCCTTACTCCTTTTATATTTGTTGGGGATGGCAATTTGACAATAAGTTCCACCTTTGCTTTATCAACTTCAATGCCTTTCTTAGAGATGATATGGCCAAGGACAATTCCTTGTTGTACCATAAAATGGCATTTCTCCCAGTTGAGCACCAAGTCCTTTTCAATGCATCTGTTCAAAACCGCTTCCAAGTTGACTAAGCATTCTTCAAATGTACTTCCATATATGGTGATATCATCCATGAAAACCTCCATAATTCGCTCCACCATATCACTAAAAATACTTAGCATACATCGTTAGAATGTTGTAGGTGCATTGCATAAACCAAAAGGCATTCTTCTATAGGCATATGTTCTAAATGGACATGTAAAAGTGATCTTCTCCTGGTCTTCAACATCGATTTCAATTTGAAAATATCCGGAGTAATCGTCCAAGAAACAATAGAAATGATGGCCAGAGACTCTCTCCAACACTTGATCAATAAATGGCAATGGAAATTGATCTTTCCTTGTCATAGCATTCAATTTTCTATAATCAATACACACCCTCCAACCTGAAATGAGGCATGTAGCAACTTCTTCTCCCTTTTCATTTTGGACCACCATGATCCTTGACTTCTTTGGTACCACTTGAGTAGGACTCACACAAGGGCTATCGGATATGGGGTAGATAATACCTGCTTGAAGTAGCTTCAGAACCTCAGCTCGCACTACCTCTTGCAAATGAGGATTTAATCTTCTTTGAGGTTGGCGAATTGGTTTAGCTTCTTCTTCCATGTATATATGATGTGTATAGACCAAAGGACTGATGCCTTTCAAGTTAGATATTTGCCATCCTATTGCATTCTTACACCTCTTAAGAACTTCATGTAGAGACGTCTCCTGAGGAGTAGTAAGAGATGAAGATATAACAACAGGGCATTGTTTATTCTCTTCTAGGTATGTATATTTCAACTCCGTGGGCAGAGGCTTCAGATTGACCTTTGGGGTCTCTTCTTTAGCAGCTTCTTGTGCCTCTTCTTTATTGAACAAAGGTAGAATCTCTTCAAGATCCCCAAGACTTTCATTCAACTTGTCTTGCATCTTCTGACTACAATGCTCCTCCACTAGAGTGTCAATAATGCATACCTCTTTTGGACCTTCTTCTTCTTCTGGAGTGATTAGCTTTTCGGACATATAGAAGATATTGAGCTCCAGTGTCATGTTGCCAAATGTGAGTTGCATGAGTCCATTCCTACAATTTATGATTGCATTTGATGTAGCAAGGAATGGCCTTCCAATGATGATAGGAACATAATTAGTTTCCTTGACAATGGGGTCTGTATCAAGAACAACAAAGTCTACTGGATAGTAGAAATTATCAACTTGAACTAAGACATCTTCAATTATCCCCCTTGGAATTTTCACTGATCTATCTGCTAGAGATATCGTGATTGATGTTGGCTTCAATTCACCAAGTCCCAATTGCTTGTAGACAGAGTATGGTAGCAAATTCACGCTTGCTTCCAAGTCTAGCAAAGCTTTTTTCACTACTTTTCCTCCAATCATAACTGAAATGGTAGGACAACCTAGATCTTTATACTTCAAAGGAGACTTGCATTGTATGATAGCACTTACTTGCTCAATCAAGAAGGCTTTCTTATTCACATTCAACCCTCTTTTGATAGTAAACAATTCCTTTAGGAATTTTGCATATGTTGGAACTTGTTTAATCATATCCAGGAATGGGATATTGACTTTCACTTGTCTCAATATTTCAAAATTTTCTGATGCATTATGATCCCCTTTTTCCCATGCAAAGCTTGAGGAAAAGGTGGAGGTGTGTGTTTCTTCATCACATCTCCCTTGATAAGTACTTTCTCCGGATTTGCATTGACTGTTGAATCATGGTCCTCTTTCCCTTCACTGGTATCTTTCTTCTTTCCTCCCTATTTTCTATCTCTTCTTCTTCTTCCTCTTCAACATGTGGCTTGGGTGTTGGCAGGTCAACCTTTTTACCACTCCTTAGAGTGATCAAGGCCTTAACATCTCTCACCTGAGAAGACTCTCCTTCATGAGTTTCCACTTCATGGATACCCTTGGGGTTTTTGTGAGGTTGAGAAGGAAATCTACCCTTCTCTTGCACTGTGTTCAGGTTAGTGAGCCTTGAGATTGAGTATTGGAGATTATCTATCTTCTGAGATAAGTCATTTTACATCCCATCCATCCTCTTATTCAATGTATTCTCGACACTGTCAATTCTTTGACTCAGTTGAGCATTGATGGATTTTTTATCTCCAACAAAATCTCCCACAACCTTGCTTAGATTCACTATTTCTTGTTCAAGATTTCAAGCTTGTTGAGATGGTTTAGCTGGCTATTGGTATTGAGGTGCTCTTGGCTTCTAGGAGAAATTTGGATGGTTCCTCCAATTTGAGTTTTAAGTATTTCCATAAGAAGCATTGTTGTTAGGCTTGAATTGTCCAATGACATTTGCTTGATCTCCAAACATTTCCCTAGCAGCTGGAATTGTAGAACACTCCTCCACCAAGTATTCATAAGATTGACAAATAGGACATGGCTTGCCTTGCACCGGTGTTTCAGCAACAACTTACACTTCATGTATCTTCTTCAGTTCTAGCTCCTCCAATCTTCTTGTCATAGCTGCAAACTTTGCCTTCATATCAACATCTTCATTCAAGGTGTACATCCCAGCCTTAGCATTAAAGGCATTCGGTTGAGACTTCATCTTCCCCACTTCTCCTTTGTTCGGTTCATCCCATCCCCTTGAAACTTCAGCCACACAACTTAAGAAATCCATGGCTTCCTCCGGGTTCTTACTCATGAAATCTCCTCCACACATTGTCTCGAGGAGTTGCTTCATTGAGGAAGACATCCCAGCATAAAAGTAACTCACCAATAGCCATGTATCAAAACCATGGTGAGGACAAGCATTAATGGCTTCCATGTATCTTTCCCAACACTCATAGAATTTCTCATTCTCTTTAGCTGAGAAGTTTGAAATTTGTCTTTTCAAGCCATTTGTTCCGTGAGTAGGAAAAAATTTCTTGAGGAATTCAGCTTGCAAATCAGTCCAAGTCCGGATACTCCTTGGCCTTAAAGAATTAAGCCAAATCTTGGCCTTATCCTTTAAAGTAAAAGGAAATAGCTTAAGCCTCATCAAGTCGATTGAAGCTCCTCCTTCTTGAAACGTATTACAAACATCTTCAAATTCCTTGATATGGGCATAGGGATTCTCGCTTTCCATCCCATGGAAAGTTTGTAGAAGTGGAACAATATGCGGTCTAATTACTACCTGCTCTGTAGGGGGCACTATACATGATGGTGCACTCATACAAGGTGGAAGCATGCGGTCCCTCATTGATCTGAATGCATTGGGATTGTCCTGGTGACCATAGTGACTATGCTGATCTTCAGGTGTACCTTCCATGATATTCAAGCTCAATTCTAATTTCTTGTTATGAGGTGTTTCAAGTTTCACAAGTCTTCCTCCACTATCTCGTATCCAATTTGGCATACACAACTAGTATCAATTGTAACAAAAACAAAAACAAAAGAAAACAAAATAAAACAAAAGAAAACAAGACTACAAAAAGACTAAGATTAACTAAAACTAAATTAAAAGATATGTTAGAATATGAACAAGTAAAAGAAATGATTAAACGAGTTAGTAAAATGAAAGAAAAATCACCAAACTTGTGATGAAAATCACAAGTACTCTGAAAAGATAATATCACTCTGAAGTTGGCACCTTCCCCGGCAACGACGCCATTTGATTCCGTGCCCAGCTGGTGTGCCTTGATTTTGGTCCCTAGACGGGAGTAATCAACTAAATTTATAACCTATTACACCATGTACTAGGATAGCCTCAGCTAGCATAGCATAGTGGCTCTAGGATCGTTCACTGGGAAGGGTTTTCAACTTACAACTGATAACAAATCAAAGTTGAATTGATGCTTTTTCATTTCAAGGTTAGCTTTAAGAGAAAACATAAACTTTGGTTGAAAAATGATTTGTTTTAAACTAACTTAAAAGAAAGTAATGGGAATTACTTATAAAGAAAAGCGTTCCTTGGAGTTTAGGATCACTGGGGTCAGGCTCCTCATGCAAAAACAGAGATCTGATCACTTGAATCTTTTCCTCGCATTAGAGAATTAACATATAGTTAATTCTCTAACCGGTGTGGTACAGATGCTTCCCTTTTATGGATTTCAGCACTAATTCCCTCTCACTGATGCATCTTGCAATGGCTCATGCCTCTCACCTAGCATTTGCCATTCAAGGTGATCATTAACCTTGGACTTCCCTTCTCAAGCTCGCAAGAGATAACTAATGGATGTCTCCTTAGAGTCCAAAAGCTTACCAAGTGTTGGCAATTCTAGAAAATCCTACCTTTAAGTCACCTCCCAAAGGCTCGTAAAAGGTAAACTAGTGCATCTCAATGGACGGAGATCACTTGCCTTACCAAGTGTTGGCCCAGGTGAATTGCAGGCGTTTTAAGTTAACTAAAAACATAGAAACCATTAACGGGTCACACTTTCTCTTCATTAATAGCTAAAACAACAAAACTACCAATTCTTGCACTCGGGACCTTACCCAACTACCTTAGCTCCAAGAAACAAAGAGTCTAACCACTCATTCTCTGAGGAAACATCCTCAGAGCTTGTTTGGCTAGTAAGAAAAATACAATCAAAATGAGTAGGTAAGGTAGAGCAAAGCTCTGTATTTTACTTCCTTCAAAACTATACAAAAAGTTGTCTCTGAGAACAAGCTCCTGAGATATGTCTCTATGATGAAAATTAAAAACAATATATATGAGGTTATTCACCCTTTGTTCTTACTTAAAAACTAAGGAATCCTATGAATGGTGGATTACAAGGAGAAAATGGGGATTTAAACATCAAATATTTGAAGAAAAAAATCTAAAAGTGTCGGTTGCAAATATCTGGAAGCACTCAGGAGGATTTCGCAGGCATGCAAGATGGCTGCGAAATTTCACAAGCTGAAGGTCACCATTTCGCAGCCAAAGGCTGATTTCGCAGCCATCACCTTGTGATTTCGCAGCCTGCAAAATTGGCCTTCAACTTGGTGTGATTGGCTTCCAATGGCTATAACTTCTTCATTTTAGCTCCGAATCATGCACCATTTGAAGCGTTGGATTTCTGACTTCCCAAGCTTCAAAAAGACATATAGTATGCATAAATTGAGCTCCAGTAAGTGCTCCAAAAGTTGATGTCCTCTTGAATTCTTTATGTTAGATTTCTCTCTTTGTTTTCCCTCCTTGCATACATGATTTGCTTATGGAAAAGGACTATAAAGCTTCAAATATTTGGTTCTTCATGTTAATGAGCTTCCAATTGCTTTGCCATGGATTCCATAGAACTCTCCTCAATCTTGGATTGCTTTGGTGATCAAATTACTATCAAAAGCACCAAAACTTACACAATTTGATTAGAAACGATTGCAAAGGTCCTTAATATGCTAATTGAGTTAAAAGGTAATAACTACTATTCAAAAGTGTTTAAAAGAGTTAATTACAAGGTACAAAATAACACTTTTTGAGTAGTAATCATGCTCTATGATGAATCCTAGACAGGACAACGATGTGATCGATCATATAAGTGCATTCTACATCGAAAATGATATTAAACTATTGTGACCGAATGAACCGAGTGTTGTTTGTGATGAAAACAAGACATGAAAATGATGTGACCGATCATACATGTGCAATCTATGCCGAAAATGATACTAAACTTTCATGATCGATCAGATTAAGTGCCAACTACGATGAAAACCAGATAAGACAAGTATTAGGATATAACCCTTAAAAACACGACATGATGTAATAAATTTGGAATTCATTGTTTATTTAATGATGTTCCAATTTCACTTTTATCTATCCTTATTCTATGTATTATATTTTATGAGCATTCTTGCCTGCATCTTTTGCATTGTACATGACTTAGGTGCATTAGGAGTTTGCATAAAAGATCTAAGTTATGGGTTCCTTGCAACCCATTAGAGGTTGTAGTGCACCACCTCCTAATTGGAGGGATGGCTAGTCTTGGATGTTGGGATGGGTGTCCCATGGTGAGTGCACTAGTGTGTGTATAGTTACATATTGGACAAGACCTACAGTGAGTCATGACTTAAGGCTATCAAGTAGTCATGACCTCACCAAGCCGCTTCATTATGTTATCTCTCAATTTTGAGAGAATATTGAGCTTGTGCTAAAGTTAGCAATGACTTTAACCTACAAGTGAGATCGTAAGTTGATCATATATTCCCTATAGATTAAGTCATTGTTGGTGGAAAATGGTAGCAATAGGTATTCTCAATAGAGGCACCATGATGTCTCTTAGGATTGAGATAGTGTGACTTCTTGGGTGATCCTAAGGAGGTGTGTTCATGGAAACTATGACCATAGTAATTTCTTAAGTGGAACTTGACATAGGCTCTTTTGAGAGCTAAGATATGTAAATTGAACACATAATAAGAGGATTTGTAACTCAAGGATAGTAGAGGTAGTCTTGAAAGGCTGATAGCTTTCACTTTGTTAGACTATGAACACTAGTTCATGGGAAGACTAAACATAATGGATAGCAGGTCACAGACCAAAGCACTTGGTGTCTCGTTGTTATTTACATAGGATACTAGAGTTCAGTTGATTCTCTATAGTGGGATGTTGAATAAACTTTAGAATTGGATTCTGAAAGAGCTAATATTCCTATGAGTCCCAATAGTCCCCACTCTAAGCTCATATACCTTGTTGGCATGGATTGTGAGGGTTGGATTGGCTATAGGTTGACTTTTGTGCATAAGGATGTTTTGGTAATTATGCAAGGCTGCATAAGGGTAAGTGAACAAGGTCTTTGGATTAGGCTAATTGATTAATTAGTAGGCCATATTGGGTTAATTAATTAATTAGAACCCATTTTGGGCTAGATTAAGTGACTTAAGCCCATGTTGGCTCAAATCACTTAAGCCCACTTATGAACCCTATAAATACCCCATAGGAGTTAGGGTTTCCATAGCTTTTGCCTTCCACCATCTAGAGAGATAGAGAGCCAATGCCTCCACCCTCTTTTTCTCCCCATCGAAAGTGTGCCAAGATCAAGGTTCGAGTCATTAGGTGAAAGATCGTGGAACAACGTGACCGATCATACAGATGCAATCTACGGCGAAAAAGAAACTTAGCTACCATGTTAAATCATACCTAGTGCGGTTTGTGACAAAAACTAGATAAGACAATGATGTGACCAATCTATTAGTCTGATCTACGGTGAAACTGAAACTAAATTATTGAGACTTATCTAACCGAAGTTCTATGTGATGAAAACTATATAGGATAACAACGTGAACGATGGTATAGGTGCGTTCTACATAAAAAAATGATACTAAACTATCGTGAATAATCAGACGGGGTGTCGTCTGTGATAAAAACAAGACATGACAAGGGTGTGACCGATTATATAGGTGCGGTGTATGCCAAAAATGATATTGAAATTTCGTGACTAATCGGATTGGGTGTTGTGTGGAACAAAAACCAGATAGGATAACTACATGACTAATCGTTCATATACGTTCTACGTCGAAAATGAAACTAAGTTATCGTGATCGATCAGACTAGGTGTCATCTTTGATGAAAACATGATAGGATAACAACATGACCGATCATACAGGTGCACTATACGCTGAAAACAAAAATGAACTATGGTGATCGAATCAAGCATGGTCTGTGATAAAAGCCAAACAAGACAGTGACGTGATCAATCATATAGGTCTAGTCAACATCGAAACTGAATTGAACTGTCAAGACCTATTTGATTGGGTGTAGTATGTGATGAAAACCAGACAGAACAATGACTTAACCGACCATATAGGTGCGGTCTAAGCCGAAAATGAAACTGAGTTGTCATTACCAATTTGACCGATTTGACCTAGTGCAATATGTGATGAAAACCAGACAAGACAACGACATGATCGAATGTATAGGTTTGGTCTAAGTCAAAACTGAAACTAAACTGTCAGGACCTATTTGACTAGGTGCAATCTATGATGAAAACCAGACAAGACAACAACATGATCGATCGTACAGGTGTCATAAACGTAGAAAATGATAATGAACTATCATGGCCAATCAGATCGGGTGTCGATTGTGATGAAAACAATATAGGACAACTATGTGACTAATTGTACATATGTGGTCTATGCCGGAAAAGAAACTGAGTTGTCGTGACCGATTGAACTATGTCTGATTTGTGATGAAAACCAAACAGGACAATGACGTGATCGATCATATAGGTTTGGTCTACGTCAAAACCGAAACTGAACTATTGGGACCTTTCTGAGCAGGTGCAGTATGTGATGAAAACTAAATAAGACAACGATATGACTGATCATATAGGTGTAGTCTACGCCAAAAATGAAACTAAGTTGTGATCGACGGACTAAGTGCAATCTATAATGAAAACCAGATAGGACAATGATGTAATCAAATGGATAGGTGCGGTCTACGTCGAAAACGATATTAAATTATCGTGATCGATTGGATCGGGTATTGTCTATGAGGAAAACTAGATAGGATAACAATGTGACTAATTTATAGGTTTGATCTATGTCAAAACTGAAATTGAATTGTTGGGTCATGTCTGACCAATTGTGCTCTTTGATGAAAACTAGATAGGACAGTGACATGACCAATCCTACAGGTGCGTTCTACATTGAAAACAATATTAAACTATCATGGCTAATCGGATCGGGTGTCATTTGTGACAAAAATAAGAGATGACAATGACATGACCAATTGTACAGGTGCAGTCTACGCTGAAAATGAAATTGAGCTATAGTGTTTGATCAAATCAGGTGCAGTCTATGATAAAAACTAGACATGACAACATGACCAATCTATACATTTGGTCTACCTCGAAACCAAAACCGAGCTATCGAGACCAATCTAAGCAGTTGTGGTCTGTGGTGAAAACTAAATAAGACAACAACGTGACTGATCATACAGGTGTAGTCTATGCTAAAAATGACATTAAGTTTTCATGATCGATCAGATCGGGTGCCAAATGTGATGAAAACCACATAGGACAACTACGTGACTAATCGTGCAGATGCGGTCTATGCCAAAAAGGAAACTAAGCTACTGTGCTTGATTGAATCATGTTCGATTTGTGATGGAAACCAAATAGGACAATGAACGTTACCGATCGTATAGGTGTGGTTTACACCGAAATTGAAACTGAACTGTCAGGACTTATCTAATCAAGTGTGGTCTATAACAAAAACCAGATAGGACAATGACGAGACTGGTCATATAGGTGTGGTCTACGTAAAAAGTGATACTATACTGTCATGATTGATCAAACCATGTGCAGTCTGTCACAAAAACAAGATAGAGCAAAGACGTGACTGATTGTGTTGGAAACCCCAAATTACTTTGTTCCCATGCTCTGGATCATGTAGGGTGCATGCAAATCTATCATAGGCTCTCTAAATCTATCGCAACAGATAAAGAGGTATTCAAAAACAATAAGAATACCATAGAAAACATAGATATAGAGAATAAAGCCTCATACCTTTGATTCGAATGTTCCCGGATCGATTCCAATCGATGTAGATAACTCTAAAGTCATTGTAGATCTCGTAAACACCATGATCTTCTGCCCGATGACTCTTCCTTATGTCTAAGCACTAAGATGGTGGAAATCTCAAGGGTGGAGGTTAGGGTTCTCTCTCTAGACTGAAGGGTGGGAAGACTTAGAAACCCTAACCCCTTAAGGGGTATTTATAAGCTTCTTATTGGGCTTAAGTTACTTAAGCCCACCATGGGCTTGGGTCACTTAATCATACCATAGATCAAGAATTCAAAAAGAGACTACTTCATACATAAAACCTAATATTCTAAAGAAGCTACTCATGACAAGAATTCCAAAAAATCTTTATAATTCTCTATACAATTTTATATTAACTTCCATTAATCTATAGATATTTGTAGATGCCTCCAAATTTTCTTATAGTCTTTGGGATAAATTTAAATTTTAATCGAATAAATGTATTTAGGAAATAATTGCCATGTGTAGCCTGTGTGCACGACTCCATGCACCTACCCAAGTGTTGCAGCCTTATAAATAATGAGAGTATTTCCTAAGTACAATTATTCAATTAAATTTTGAATGTATTCCAAATACTACTCCATAAATCACAACAATTCAGTGTTATTTTCAACGTAGAACGCATTTGTATGATTGGTTATGTCGTTGTCATGTGTCAGTTTTGTCACAAACCTCACTCGGTTCGATCAATCATGACAACTTCGTTTTTTTTTTTTTTTTTTTTGTGCATAGACTGCACCTGTAGGATCGATCATGTCGTTGTTCTGTCTGGCTTTTATCACAAACCACTTCTGGTCTGATCACTCACATCATTGTCCTATCTAGTTTTCATCATAGACCGCACCCAATTAGATAGGTCTTAACAGTTCAATTTCAGTTTTAGTGTAGACCAGACCTATACAATTGGTCACGTCATTTTTCTTTCTAGTTTTCATCATAGACCAAACTTGGTCTGATTGGTCATGACAACTTTATTTCGTTTTCGGCGTACACCGCATATGTATGATTGGTGAAATCGTTGTCCTGTCTAGTTTTCATCATAGACCATACCCGGTAAGATAGGTCCCAACAATTTTGCTTCAGTTTTGACGTAGACCAGACCTATATGATCGGTTACGTCATTGTCATGTCTGGTTTTTATCAAAGACTAGACTTGGTCTGATAGGTCACAATAACTCTATTTCATTTTTGGCATAGACCGCATCTGTTTGATTAGTCACATAGTTGTCCTATCTGATTTTTGTCATAGTTGGCCCCTAATCCAATCAGTCATGAAAGTTCAGTATTGTTTTCAACATAAACTGCACCTGTAGGATCGGTCACGTCGTTATCTTGTCTAATTTTCATCATAAATCATACCCGATCAGATAGGGACTCGACAGTTCTGTTACGGTTTTAGCATAGACCAAACCTCTATGATTGGTTATGTCACTGTCCTGTCTAGTTTTTGTCACAGATCATACCCAATCCAATCAGTCACGACAAATCAATTTCATTTTTGACGTAGACCACATCTATCTTAATCACATAGTTGTCCTATTTGGTTTTTGCCACAAATTACACCTGATTTGATCGATCATGATAGTTCAGTATCATTTTCGATGTAAAACACACTTGTACGATCGGTCATGTCGTTGTCCTATGTTATTTTTGTCATAGACCTCACCTAGTCTGATTAGTCATGATAGCTCAATTTCGAGTTTAGGCATGGACTGCACTTGTACGATCATTCATATCATTGTCCAATATGGTTTTTAGCACAAATCACACCCAGTTAGATAGGTCTCAATAGTTCAATTTCGGTTTCAGCATAGACCAGACTCATATGATCAATCATGTCATTTTTCTCTCTAGTTTTCATCATAGATTGAACTTCGTTCGATCGATCATCACAACTTTATTTCCTTTTTTACATAGACCATTTTTGTATGATTGATGACATCATTGTCCTGTTTGGTTTTCATCCCAGACCACACTTGATGAAATAGGTCCCAATAGTTTAGTTTCAATTTCAGCATACACCAGACCTATATGAATTGTTATGTCATTGTCCTATATGGTTTTTGTCAAAGATCGGACTTGATCCAATCGAACATGACAGATTTGTTTCATTTTTGGTGTAGATCATATCTGTATGATCAGTCACATAGTTGTCCTATCTAGTTTTCATCACAGTCAACCCCTGGTCTAATCGGTCATGGAAGTTAAGTATTGTTTTCGATGTAGACTACACCTGTACGATTGGTCACGTTGTTATCCTATCTTGTTTTTCTCAAAGATGTCACCCAGTCCGATTGGTCATGACAGTTCAATATTGTTTTTGGCATAGATCGCACCTGTACGATTGGTCATGTCGTTGTCTTATCTAGCTTTCATCACAAATCACACCTAGTCAGATAAGTCCCAACATTTCAGTTTTTTGTGGCATAGACCAGACCTATATGATCAGGTCACATTGTTGCCATGTTTGCTTTTCATCACAAACTAGACCTGGTTTGATCAGTAACGAAAGCTCAATTTCATTTTTTACGTTTACGATATCTATACGATTAATCACATAGGTTTCCTATTTGGTTTTTTGTCATGGTCGAAACCGGATCCAATCAATAACGATAGTTCAATATCGTTTTCAGCTTAGACCGCATCTGTACGAAGGCACCCGATCCGATCTATCATGACAACCCAGTTTCATATTCAGCATAAACCACACCTATATGATCGATCACGTCGTTGTCCTATCTGGTTTTCATCATAAACAATACCTAGTCAAATAGGTCTGGACAGTTCCATTTCAGTTTTGTTGTAGACAAGACCAATACGATCAATCACATCATTCTTTGATCTAGTTTTTGTCACAGACCATACCTGGTTCGATCGGCCATGACAACTTAATTTCGTTTTCGGCATAGACTGCATTTGTATGATCAATCATGTAGTTGTTTTATCTGGTTTTCGTTACAGGCAGCACCCAATCCGATTTATCACGATAGCTCAATATTGTTTTTATTGTAGCCTGCCACTGTATGATAGATCACATCATTGTCTTATCTGATTTTCATCACAGATGGCACCCGATTTGATTGATCATGACAACTCACTTTTATTTTTAGCATAGATCGCACCTTTACGATTGCTCACATCGTTGTCCTATCTAGTTTTCATTGCAAACCTCACCCGGTCAAATAGGTCTCGACAATTAAGTTTTGATTTTAGTGTAGACCAGACCTATATGGTTGATCATGTCATTTTCGTCTCTAGTTTTCATCACAAATTGTACCCTATCTAATTGGTTATGGTAGCTTAGTTTAGTTTTCAGCATACATTGTATCTATACGATCAATCACATAGTTGTCCTATCAAGTCTTCATCACAATCGACACTCGATCCAATCAATCATAAAAATTCAGTATCATTTTCGGTGTAGATCGCACTTATACAATAAGTCACGCCACTGTCTTGTCTTGTATTCATCATAGATGGTAACAGTCTGATCGATCATGACAACTCAGTTTTGTTTTTTACGTAGACCACACTTATACGACTAGTCACGTAGTTGTCCTATTTAGTTTTTATCAAAATTGACATTCGACCTGATCAGTCATGATAGTTCAGTATTGTTTTCAACATTGACCACACCTGTATGATCGGTGATGTCATTGTCCTGTCTTATTTTTATCACATACTGTACCTAGTCTAATCTGTCATGACAGCTCAGTTTCATTTTGGCGTAGACCGCAATAATACAATCTGTCATGTTGTTACCTTGTTTATTTTTCATCACAGACTGCACCTCGTCCGATTGGTCTTGATAGCTTAATTTCATTTTTGGCGTAGACCACATCTGTACGATCAGTCAAGTCGATGCCTTGTCTGGTTTTCATCACAGACTGCACCCGATTAGATAAGTCTTGACAATTGAGTTTCAGTTCCGATGTAGACCACACATATATGATCGGTCACATTGTTGTCCCATTTGGTTTTCATCATAAACCAGACATAGTCTGATCAATCACGTCATGGTCCAATTGGCTAAGTGTTGTTTTCGACGTAGGTCATATCATTACAATCAATCATGTAGTTGTCCTATATGGTTTTTGTCATAGTCGGCACACAATCAATGACATAATTGTCATATCTGGTTTTCGTTACAGTCGATACTCGATCTGATCCGTCACAATAGTTCAGTATCATTTTTGACATACACCATACTTGCATGAGCAATCACGTTGTTGTCCTCTCCAATTTTCAACATAGATGGCACCTGATCTGATTGATCACGACAACTAAGTTTCGATTTTGGCATTGACTGCACCTGTATGATCGCTCACATCATTGTCCTGTCTGGTTTTCATCATAGGTCGTACCTAGTTAGTTAGATCACGATAGTCCAATTTGGGTTTTACCATAAACCAGACCTATATAATGGGTCACGTCATTGTCCTGTTTGGTTTTTGTCACAGAGTGGACCTAGTCTGATTGGTCACGACAACCAGTTTCATTTTTGGCATAGATCGCATCTCTATGATAAATCATGTAGTTGTCCTATCTGGTTTTTATCACAGTCGTCACTCGATCTGAATGGTCATGAAAGTTCAATATCGTTTTTTACGTAGACCACACTTGTACATCGGTCACGTCGTTGTTCTGGCTTATTTTCGCCATAGACAACACTCAATCTCATTGGTCAAGATAGTTCAATATTGTTTTTAGCATATATCACACTTATCCATTTGGTCACATCATTGTCCTATTTGGTTTTTATCATAGACTGCGCCTTTTCGATAGGTCATGAAAGTTCAATATCATTTTTGGCATAGACTGCATATGTACATTCGATCACATTGTTGTCATGTCTTGTTTTTGTCACAAACTGCATTTGGTCGGATCGATGATAACTCAATTTCATTTTCAGTGTAGACCGCACTTGTACAATTGGTCATGTCATTGCCCTATTTGGTGTTCCTCATAGACTGCACCTGGTTTGATTGGTCATGACAACTCAATTTCATTTTTAGTGTAGACCACACCTGTACGATTGATCACGTCATTGTCCTATCTGGTTTTCATCATAGATTGCAACCAGTCAAATAGGTTTTGATAATTCATTTTTTATGTCGATGTAAACCATGCTTATACGATCGGTAACATCGTTGTCTTATTTGGCTTTCATCATAAACTCGACACGGTTCGACCGGAGACAGTCCGATAAGTCATGATAGCTTAGTTTTGTTTTCGAAGTAAACCACATCTTTATGATTAGTCACATAATTGTCCTATGTGGTTTTCGTCACAATCGACACTCGATCCGATTGGTCATGACAACTCAGTTTCTTTTTCAGCATAGACCACACCTAGTCAAATAGGTCTCAAAAGTTCAGTTTTGGTTTAGGCGTAGACCAGACCTATAGATTGGTTACATCATTGTCCTGTCTGTTTTTCATCATAAACTATACCTGGTCTAATCACACATGATAGCTCAGTGTCATTTTCAATATAGACTACACCTACAAAATCGGTCTCGTCGGTTTCTTGTTTGGGCTTCATCATAGACTGCACATAAGTCCCAACATTTCAAATTGGGTTATGACGTATACCAGACCTATACGACCGGTCACATTGTTGTCCTATATGGTTTTCGTCACAAATAGCACACAGTTTGATCGATCATGACAGCTTAGTTTCCTTTTCGGCATAAACCCCATAAGTACGATCAGTCACGTAGTTGTCCTATTTTGTTTTCATCAAACTCGACACTCGATCTGATTGGTCACAAAATTTCAATATCGTTTTCAGCATAGACCACACTATTATGATCAGTCACACCATTTTCCTATTGGTTTTTGCCACAGACGACACCCGATTCGATCGGTCACAATAGTTCAATATCGTTTTCAACATAAATTGCACTAGTCCGTTTAGTTACGTCATTGGCTTATCTTGTTTTTGTCACATATCATACCAATTAGTCGATCACGATAACTTAGTTTTGTTTTTGGCATAAACCATACGTATGAGATTGGTCACATTGTTACCAGACCTATATGATCGGTCATATCACTGTCTTATCTGGTTTTCATCACATACCATACCCAGTTTGATGGGCCATAACATATCAGTTTTGCTTTTGACATAGACCGCATCTATACAATCAGTCACATTATTTTCCTATCTGGTTTTCATCACAGTCCACAATTGATCCGATCGATCATGATAGTTCAGTATCGCTTTTGACATAGATTGTACTTGTACAATCGATCATGTCTTTGTCTTGTCTGGTTTTTGTCATAGATAACACATGGTTCAATCGATTATGACAACTCAGATTTGTTTTCTATGGAGATCGTAATTGTACGATTGGTCACATCATTTTCTTGTCTGGTTTTCATCAGAGATCGCACCCATTCAAATAGGTCTCGATAATTCAGTTTTGGTTTTCATCACAGATTATACCAACAACTCAGTTTCATTTTCAACGTAGACTATATCTATACAATCAGTCACGTAATTGTCATATTTGGTTTTTGTCATAGTCGGCACCTGATCCAATCAGTCACAACAATTCAATATTGTTTTCGACGTAGACAACACCTGTACAATTGATCACATCCTTATCCCATCTGGTTTTCATCATAGACTTCACTAGGTTCGATTTATCATGACTGTTCAGTATCGTTTTCAGCGTAGAACGCACCTGTATGATCAATCACGTCATTGTCTAATATGGTTTTCATCACAGACCGTACTTGATCATATAGGTCCCGATGGTTCAGTTCCAATTTCAATGTAGAATAGACTTATACGATTGGTTATGTCGTTGTCCTGTTTGGTTTTCATCACAGACCGTACCCGATTTGATTGGTCACGAGAGCTCAGTTTCATCTTCGACATAGACTGCATCTATACAATCAATCATGTCATTGTCTTATCTGGTTTTTGTCACATTCACCACCCGATCCCATTAGTCACAATAGTTTAGTATTGTTTTTTATGTAAATTATTTCTATACTAGTGGACACTTCATTGTCCTGTCTAGTTTTTGTCAAAGACTACACCAAGTCCAATCGATCACGAAAGCTTAGTATCGTTTCCAGTGTAGAATGCACATGTACAATTGGTCATGTTATTGTCCTATCTAGTTTTCATCATAGATTGTACTTGGTCAGATATTTCCTAACAGTTTAGTTTTAATTTTAGCTTAGAAACAACCCATACAATCGATCATGTTGATGTCTAGTTTAGTTTTCATCATAGACACCTGGTCTGATTGGTCATGACAACTTAATTTCATTTTCGGCATGGACCATATCTGTACAATCGGTCAAGTCATTCTTATATCTAGTTTTCATTATAGTCGGCACCCGATTTAATCGATCATGACAAATTAGTATTGTTTTTGGCCTAAAATGCACCTATACCATCGGTCAATTGATTGTGCTGTCTAGTTTTCATCATAGACTACACTCGGTCAAATAGCTCCTAATAGTTCAGTTTTGGTTTCGACCTAGACCAAATCTATGTGATCGATCACGTCATTGTTCTGTCTAGTTTTCATCAAAGACAGGACTCGATCCGATCGATCACGGTAGCTCAGTTTCATTTTTGGCAAAGACAACATCTATATGATCAATCACGTCGTTGTCATACCTGGTTTTCATCATAGTCCGCACCTAGTCTGATCGATCACAACATATTAGTTTCATTTTTGACTTAGACCGCATCTATACAATTAGTTATGTTGTTTTCCTATCTGGTTTTTGTCACAATCGACAATCAATCTAATTGATCATGATAGTTCAGTATCATTTTTTATGTAGACCTCACTTGTATGATCGGTCACATCGTTGTCTTGTCTAGTTTTCATCTCAGATGACACTTTGTCCGATCGGTCATGATAGCTCAGTTTTGTTTTCAGATAGACTACACCTATATGATTGGTCACATCCTTGTCCTATCTGGTTTTCATTTGAGACCGCACTCGATTAGACCTATACTATCGATCCTGTCGTTGTCATGTCTAATTTTAGTCACAAACTGGACCTAATCCAATCAGTCACAATAGCTCAGTTTCATTTTTAGCGTAGATCACGTATGTACAACTAGTCACATAGTTGTCCTATCTGGTTTTCTTCACAATCAACACCCAATCTGATCGGTAACAAAAGTTAAGTATTATTTTTGGTGTAAACCACACCTGTATGACCGGTCACGTCATTGTCCTATCTAGTTTTCCTCACAAACTGCATCCGATCAAATAGGTCATGATAGTTCATTTTTCATTTTTGACATAAACCAAATCTATATGATCGGTCATGTCATTGTCTTGTTTGGTTTTGGTCACAGACCTCACCCCATCCGATTGATCATGGCATCTCAAATTCGTTTTTAGCGTAGATCGCATCTATACAATAAGTCACATAGTTGTCCTATATGGTTTTCATCACAGTCGGTAACTGATCTAATCGATCACCACTATTCAATATCGTTTTCAGCGTAGACCACACCTATACCATCGATCACGACATATCAATTTAGTTTTTCAGTGTAGACCATATTTATACAATCAGTCATGTAGTTATCCTATCTGGTTTTCATGAAAATCGACACATGATTCGATTAGTCATGATAGTTCAGTATCATTTTCGACATAGACTACTCCTGCACAATTGGTCATGTTGTTGTCTTATCTGGTTTTCATCATAGACCGCACCCGATTAAATAGGTTCTACTAGTTCAGTTTTGGTTTCAATGTAGACCAGATCTATGTGATTGGTCATGTCATTGTTCTGTCTAGTTTTCACAAAAAAATTAGAGTCGATCCGATTAGTCACAACAACTTAGTTTCATTTTTGGCATAGACCGTATCTATACGATCAATCACGTTGTTGTCCTATCTAGTTTTCATTACTATTTATACCCAGTTTGATCGTTCACAACATATTAGTTTTGTTTTTCGACATAGACTATATCTATACAATCATTCATGTTGTATTCCTACATGGTTTTCATCATAGTCGACAACCAATATGATCGATCATGACAGTTTAGTATCGTTTTTGGCGTAGATTGCACCTGTATGATCGGTCATGTCATTATCCTATTTGGTTTTCATCTTAGATGACATCCTGTTCGATAGGTTATGATAACTCAATTTTGTTTTCGATGAGACTGCACTTGTATGATCGGTCACATCGTTGTCTTGTTCGATTTCCATCAAAGACCGCACCTAGTCAAATAGGTCTCGACAATTCAATTTCAGTTTCGACATAGACTAGATCTATACAATTGCTCCTATCATTGTCCTGTTTGATTTTTGTCATAGACTGACATAATATGATCTGCATGACAACTTATTTTCATTTTTAGCGTAGACCGCATCTGTATAATCAGTCACGTAGTTGTCTTGTATGGTTTTCTTCACGGTCGGCACCCAATCTGATCGGTAACAAAAGTTGAGTATCATTCTCGGCGTACACCGTACTTGTATGACCAGTCACATTGTTGTCTTGTCTCATTTTTCTCACAAACCGCATCCGATCAAATAGGTCCTAATAGTTCAGTTTTGGTTTTGACATAAACCAAATCTATACGATCGGTCATGTAGTTGTCCTGTTTGGTTTTCGTCACAGACCCGACCCCATTCGATCGGTCATGGCATCTCATATTCTTTTTCAATGTAGACTGCATCTATACAATCAGTCATGTAGTTGTCCTATATGGTTTTCATCTCAGTTGACACCTGATCTGATCAATCACGATTGTTTAATATCATTTTCAACGTAGACCACACCTATACAACCGGTCACAATAGTTCAATTTAGTTTTTAGGGTAGACTGTATCTATACAATCAGTCACATAGTTGTCTTATCTGGTTTTCATCATAGTTGGTAACCGATCTTATTAGTCACGATAGTTTAGTATCATTTTCGATGTAAACTGCACCTGTATGATCGGTCATGTCGTTGTCCTATCTGATTTTCGTAACAGATAGCACCCGAGTAGATCAATCACGACAACTCAATTTTGTTTTCAGCCCAAACCACAACTGTACAATGGGTCACAAAATTGTCCTCTCTGGTTTTCATCACAAACTGCACCTAGTCAGATGAGTATTGATAGTTCAGTTCCAATTTCAGTAGAGAAAAAATCTATATGATTGGTCACATTGTTGTCCTATCTAGTTTTCATCATAGACCAGGTCAGGTCTGATCAATCACTATAGGTCAATTTCATTTTTAGCGTGGGTTGCATCTATACAATTAATCACGTAGTTGTCTTATCTAGTTTTTGTCACGGATTATACCTGATCTGATCGGTCATGATATTTCAATATTGTTTTCGGCATAGACCGTATGTTCGGTCACATTGTTGTTATGTCTAGTTCTCATCACAGACTGCATCTTGTCAGATCGATAATGATAACTTAGTTTTGTTTTCAACGTAGACTGCACTTGTACGATTGGTAACATTATTGTCCTTTTTGGTTTTCATTGAAAACCGCACCCGATTAGATAGGTTCCAATAGTTTAGTTTTAGTTTTAGCATAAACCAGACCTATACAATTGATCACATCGCTCTCCTATCTAGTTTTCGCCATAGATTGGACTCGATTTGATCGATCACAACAATTTAGTTTCATTTTCGACGTAAACCACATCTATACGATCAATCACGTAGTTATGCTATTTGGTTTTTGTCAAAGCCAACATCCATTATAATCAGTCACGATAGTTCAGTATCGTTAAAAAGTAGACCGCATTTATACGATCAGTCAAGTTATTATCCTTTCCGATTTTCATCACAGGCTACACCTGGTCTGATCAGTCATAATAGTTCAATTTAGTTTTTGATGTAAACCAGATCTATATGATCAGTCATGTCATTGTCTTGTTTGGTTTTCATCATAGATTGCATCGGTCTGATTGGTCATGATAAATCATTATCATTTTCAGCGTAGAACACACCTACGTGATTGGTCAAGTTAGTGTCCTATCTGGTTTTCATTAATGACCATACCAGGTTAAATAAGTCATGACAATTCAGTTCGGTATCCACATAGATCATATCTATACGATTGTTCATGTCGTTGTTCTAGCATGGATTGCATCTGTACGATCAACACATCGTTGTCCTATCTTGTTTTCGTCATAATCGACACCCGATCCAATAGGTCACCATAGTTCAGTATTGTTTTCGACGTAAATTGCACCTATATGATCAAATGCGTCATTGTAATGTTCGTTTTTCCTTAGAGACTACACCACGTCCAATCGATCACCACAATTTAGAATTGCTTTTGGCAAAGACCGCATCTATTCAATCAATCACGATGTTGTCCTGTTTGGTTTTCATCACTAACCGCTCTTGATCAAATAGGTCTCGATAGTTCAGTTTCGGTTTTAACGTAGACCAGATCTGGTTCAATCAGTCACGACACCTCTATTTCATTTTCAGCATAGACCGTACCTGTACGATCAGTCACATAGTTGTCTTATTAGGTTTTCTTCACAGTCAACACCAGATGCAATCAATCACAAAAGTTAAGTATCATTTTCAGTGTAGACTGCATTTGTAGAATCTATCATGTAGTTGTCTTATCTGGGTTTTGTCACACTCTACACCTAATCTAATTGGTCATGACAGTTCAATATGATTTTCGGCATTGACCGCACCTGTACGATCGATCACATCATTCTCCTATCAGGTTCTTGTCACACACTACACCCGGTCTGATCGTTCATGACAACCCAAATTTTTATTTTTATTTTACATAGATCGCATCTATACAATCTATCAAATCATTGTCCTATCTTGTTTTCATCATAGATTGCACCTGGTTTGATCAGTAATGACAATTCAATAGCATTTGTAGTGTTAAATGCACCTGTATGATCGGTCACGTTGTTATCTTATGTGGTTTTCATCATAAACTGCAACCAATTAGATAGATCCCGATAGTTCAGTTTCAGTTTTAGCATAGATAGATCCCGACAATATCATTTTCAGTATAAACCACACCTGTACAATCAATCACGTTATTGTCCCATCAGGTTTTTTTCCCACACGACACCTAGTTTGATTGTTCAAGATAACTCAATTTTTTTCGACGTAGATCGCATCTATACAATCTATTAAATCGTTGTCCTATCTGGTTTTCATCACCGATTGCCCTTGGTCCAATCAGTAATGACAATTCAATATCATTTTAGGTGTAGAATGCACCTGTATGATTGATCACGTTGTTGTCATGTCTAATTTTTATCAAAGACTGGACATGGTCTAATCGTTCATGGGAACTTAGTTTTGTGTTTAACATGGACTGCATCTATACAATCAACACGTTGTTGTCCTATATTGTTTTCATCATAGTGGGCACCCAGTCCAATTGGTCACCATAGTCCAATATCATTTTCGACGTAAATTGCACCTATATGATCAAATGCATTGTTGTAATGTCCATTTTTCCTCACAAACTACACCAGGTTCAATCAGTCACCATAATTCAGAATTGTTTTTAGCATAGACATCATCTGTTTGATTGATCAGTCAATATGTTGTCTGGTTTTCATCATTGACCGTGCCCGATCATATAGGTCCTAATAATTCAGTTTCGGTTTCAGCATAGACCAGATCCGGTTTGATTGGTCACGACACCTTTATTTCATTTTTTGGTGTAGACTGCATCTATACGATCAGTCACATAGTTGTCCTATCAGGTTTTCTTCACAGTCAACACCCAATCTGATCGATTACAAAGTTCAATATCGTTTTCAACGTAGACTGTATTTGTATGATCCGTCACATAGTTTTCTTATCTGGGTTTCGTCACACTCGACACCTAATCCAATTGGTCATGACATTTTAGTATCGTTGTCAGTGTAGACCGTACTGTACAATCGATCATGTTGTTGTCCTATCAGGTTTTTGTCATACACAGCACTCGATCCGATCGTTCAAGATAAATCAATTTCTTTTTCGACGTAGATCACATCTATATGATTTGTCAAATCGTTGACCTATCTGGTTTTCATCACAGATTGCACCTAGTCTGATCAGTAATGACAATTCAATATCATTTTTGGTGTAGAACACACTTATATGATTGGTCATGTTGTTGTCCTATGTGGTTTTCATCATAGACTACAATTGATTACATAGATCGCGACAGTTCAGTTTTAGTTTTAGGGTAGAACAAACCTATATGATTGGTCATGTCGTTATCTTGTCTGGTTTTTATCAAAGATTGGACCTGGTCTAATCGGTTAGGGCAACTTAGTTATTGTTCAGTATGGACTGCATCTGTACGATTAACACATTGTTGTCCTATCTTGTTTTCATCACTATTAACACCCAGTCCCATCGGTCACCACAGTTCAGTACTGTTTTCAACGTAAACCGCACCTGTGCCATCAAACGCATTGTTGTAATGTTTATTTTTCCTCAAAAACTACACTAAGTCTAATCGATCACCATAATTCAAAATTGTTTTTGGCGTATACCGCATTTGTTCAATCAATCACGTTGTTATCTTGTTTGGTTTTCATCACTGACCGCGCCCGATCAAATAAGTCCTGATAGTCCGATTTTGGTTTCGGCATGGACCAAATCTGGTTCGATCTGTCACGACACCTTTATTTCATTTTCGGCGTAGGCCGCATTTGTATGATCAATCACGTAGTTGTCCTATCAAGTTTTCTTCACAGTCAACACCCAATCTAATCGGTCACAAAATTTCAGTATCGTTTTCAACGTAGACTGCATTAGGACAATCTGTCATGTAGTTGTCTTATATGGGTTTCATCATATTCGACACCCAATTCGATTGGTCATGATAGTTCAGCATCATTTTTGGCATAGACCGCACATGTACGATCAATCACATCATTGTCCTATCAAGTTACATGGCACTTGGTCCAATCGTTAAAAACAACCAAGGATTAAAATATCTAGATATATCACCGATAGATCCGTAATATATCTAATATTCATGGATACCGATACAAAATTCGAGAAGATATATCCATCAACCGATATTTTTGGATATTTTATTGATGTTTTATCAATTTTTTGATTTTTTATTATTAAATAAATAAATTATTGTCCTGTGTGGTTTTCATCACAAGCAACAACTGGTTAGATAGATTCCGACAATTCAGTTTCGGTTTTGGAGTAGAACAAACCTATATGATTGGTCATGTCATTGTCTTGTCTGGTTTTCATCACAGATTGTACTTGGTTCAATTGGTCACGGTAGCTTAGTTTTATTTTCGGCATAAACAACACTGCACGATCGATCATATCCTTTTCCTATCAGCTTTTCATCATAAACCATACTTAGTATGATTAGTCTCAACAGTTCAGTTTTAGTTTTGACATAAACCCGATTTATACGATCGATCACGTTGTCTTATCCGGTTTTCGTCACAGACCATACTTGGTCCAATTGGTCATGACAGCTTAGTTTTGTTTTTAGCATAGACCGCATTTGTATGATTGATCACGTTGTTGTCTTATTTGGTTTTTGTCACAATCAGCACCCAGTCCAATTAGTCACGATAGTTCAGTATCATTTTCGGTGTAGATAGTACCTGCACGAGCGATCACTTTGTTAACCTGTGTAGAACACACTTTTATGATCGATCACATCGTTGCCCTATCTAGTTTTCATCACAGACCTCACTTAGTCAAATAGGTCCCGACAGTTCAATTTCGATTTCGGCGTAGAAATAACCTATATGATCAATCACGTCAATGTCCTGTCTGGTTTTTATCACAAACCGTACACGGTCCGATTGGTCACCATAACCCAATTTTCATTTTTTGGCGTAGACCAGATCTATACGATCAATCACATCATTTTTATATTTGGTTTTCATCACAAACCGCACATGGTCAGATAGCTCATGATAGTTCACTTTTGATTTCAACAGACAAGACCAATATGATTGGTCATATCGTTATCCAATTTGGTTTTCGTCACAGACCAGACACGGTCTGATCGGTCACAGTAGCTTAGTTTCATTTTCGGCGTATACCGCATCTGTACTATTAATCACGTAGTTCTCCTATCTAGTTTTCATCATAGTCAACACCTGATCCGATCGATCATGACAGTTCAATATCGTTTTCATCGTAGAACACACCTAGACAATCGGTCAAGTCGTTGTCCTCTCTAGTTTTCATCATAGACCACACTCGGTCAAATAAGTCCTGCTAGTTTAGTTTTGATTTAAACGTAAACTAGATCTATACGATCGATCATGTTGTTGTTCTGTCTCGTTTTCATAAAAGACCAGACCTGATCCGATCAATCACGACAACTCAATTTTGTTTTCGGTATAGAAAACATTTGTACAATCAGTCACATCATTGTCGTATCCGATTTTCATCACAGTCTGCACCTGGCCTAATCGATCATGATAGTTCAGTATTGTTTTCGACATACATTGCACCTATATGATTGATCGCCTCGTTGTCCTATCTGGTTTTTGTCACAGTATGCACTAGGTCCGATCGATTATCATAATTCAGTATCATTTTCAGCGTAGAACGCACCATTATGATCGGTCACATCATTGTCCTATCTGGTTTTTTTCAAAAATTGTACTCGGTCTAATCGGTCATGATAGCTTAGTTTTGTTTTCGGCTTAGACCGCATCCAAACGATTAGTCACGTAGTTCTACTATCTGGTTTACATCATAGTCATCACTTGATCTAATCCATCATGATAATTTAGTATCGTTTTTGAAATAAAACACAGTTGCATGATCAATCAAGTCATTTTCTTGTTTGGTTTTTTTCATCAAAGACCACACCAAAGCAAATAGGTCTTGACAGTTTTCTATACGATTAGTCATGTCGTTGTCATGTTTTGTATTTATCAAAAACCAAACCTAGTCCAATTTGTCATGATATCCTAGTTTCGTTTTTGACATAAACCACATCTGTACGATTAGTCACGTCATTATCCTATCTGGTTTTCATCACAATCGACACCTGGTTTGATAAGTCACAAATTTTAGTATCATTTTTTATGTAGACCACACCTGTACGATCAATCACATCATTGTCATGTCTGGTTTTCATCACAGACTTCACCAGCTTTGATCAATCATGACATTTCAGTATCATTTTCAACGTAGCACACACCTTTATGGTTGGTCACATAGTTGTCCTATCTGGTTTTCATCACAAACCACACATGGTCAGATAGGTCCCGACAGTTCAGTTTTAGTTTCAGCGTAGGACGCACCTGCACGATCGGTCATGTCCTTATCTTGTCTGATTTTCGTCACAGACAGCACCCAATCCGATTAGTCATGAGTGCTCAGTTTCATTTTCAACATAGACTGCATCTATATGATCAGTCACGTTGTTGTCCTATCTATTTTTCTTCACAATCAGCACCCGATCCCATCGGTCATGATAGTTCAATATTATTTTCAGCGTATACAACGCTTATACAAGCGGTCACTTCGTTTTCTTGTCTGGTTTTCATCAAAGGTTGCACCAAGTCTGATCAGTCACAATAATTTAGTATCTTTCCAATGTAGAATGCACCTGTATGATCGATCAATCACATTGTTGTTTTGTCTAATTTTTATCAAAGACCGTACTCGATCCAATCGGTCATGACAACTCAGTTTCGTTTTCGATGTAGACAACATCTATATGATCAGTCACGTAGTTGTCCTATCTGGTTTTTGTTACATGTGACACTTGGTCTAATTAGTCACATTGTTGTCTTGTCTAGTTTTCATCACAAACTTCACGAGGTTCAATCGGCCATGACAGTTCAATGTCATTTTTTACGTAGAACGCACCTGCACGATTGGTCATGTCATTCTCCTATCTCGTTTTCATCAAAGACTGCACCCAGTCTGATAGGTCCCGATAATTTTGTTTTGGTTTTGACATAGAATAGGCTTATACATCAGTCACATCATTGTCCTATTTGGTTTTCATCACATACCGTATCTAGTCCGATTGGTCATGAGATATCAATTTTGTTTTCAGTGTAGATCGCATTTATACGATTGGTAAAGATAGTTTAGTATCATTTCCGGTGTAGAACGCGCTTGTATGATTGCTCACGCCGTTGTCTTATCTAGTTTTCATCACAAATCGCACCCAATTAAATAGGTCACGACAATTTAATTTCAGTTTTGGTGTAGACTAGACCTATATGATCACTTATGTTGTTATCTTATCTTCTTTTTGTCACAAACCGTATTCGGTCAGATCGCTCATGTCATCTTAGTTTTGTTTTCAACGTAGATTGCATCTATATGGCAGTTCAGTATTATTTTCAACGTAGACTCCACCTATATGATTGGTCACTTTGTTGTTCTCTCTAGTTTTTGTAATATGGTTCGATCAGTCATGGAAGTTCATTATCTTTTTTGGGGTAGACCGCACCTGTACAATCGGTCACATTGTTGTCCAATATAGTTTTATATTAAAGATCGTACCCAATTAGATAGGTCCCAAAAATTCAATTTTGATTTTAGCATAGACCAAACCTATACGATTAGTCATGTCATTGTCTTATTTGCTTTTCATCACATTCAATATTCGATCCGACTGGTCATGAAAGTTCAATACTGTATTTGACGTAGACTGCACCTATATGATCGGTCACGTTGTTGTCTTGCCTAGTTTTCATCACAGACCGCACGCAGTTAAATAGGTCCCGACAATTTAGTTTCGGCTTCGACATAGACTACACTTATAGATTGGTGATGTCGTTGTCTTGTCTAATTTTCATCACAAACTGTAGTTGGTCTAATTGGACAGGACAACTCATTTTCATTTTTGGCATAGATCGCACCATTACGATCGGTCATGTCATTGTCCTATCTAGTTTTTGTCACATACTGCACCCGATCCGATCAATCATTGTAGCTCCGTTTCATTTTTGGCGTAGACTGCACTTATATGATCAATCACATTGTTGTCCGATCTAATGTCCATCACATACCGCACCTAGTCAAATAGGTCCCAATAGTTTAGTTTTAGTTTTGACATAGACCAAACCTATACAATCGATCACATTGTTGTCTTGTTTGGTTTTCGTCACAGACGGTACCTGGTTTGATCAATCATGGTAACTTAGTTTAGTTTTTGACAAAGACCGCATTTGTACGATCAGTCACATAGTTGTCTTATTTGGTTTTCCTCACTATTGACAATCAATTCGATCAATTAGGATAGTTCGACATCCTTTTCGCCTTAGACCGCATATGTATGAGATCTGTCATGTTGTTGTCCTGTCTGGTTTTTATCATAGATGACACCTAGTCTAATCAATCATGACACCTCAATTTCACTTTCGGTGTAGACCACACCTGTACTATCGATCACATCATTCCCCTTTCTAGTTTTCATCCTAGACCACACCCGATCAGATAGGTCCCGATAGTTCAGCTTCGGTTTCGATGTGGACTAGACCTATAGATTGGTCACATCTTTGTCTTGTCTAGTTTTTTCCATAGACCTCACTCGGTCTGATCAATGATAGTAGCTCAATTTCGTTTTCATCATAAACAACATCTATATGATTGGTCACGTCGTTGTCCCATTTGGTTTTTGTTATAGATTGCAACAAGTCTAATTGGTGACGATAACTCAATCTTGTTTTTGGTGTAGACTGCACTGAAGGGAAAAACTCGGATCTCTCTGTTTCCCAAGTCTAAATCAGGTTAGGAACATGCATAACTATCCTAGGCTTTTTCTAAATCCTATGCACGGTGGAAAAATAACATTTTTATACTTTAAAGGATTTAGAAAGTGCTAACGAAAACCACACCTTAGATTCGGATGTTCCCGAATCAAATCTGCATGGTGAAGATGAAGATCGAAATCACAGAAGTCTCGTAAACCCAATGACTCGAACCTTGATCTTGGCACACTTCCGATGAAGACAAAAAGAGGGTAGAGGCTATGGCTTTCAATCTCTCTAGATAGTGGAAGACAAAAGCTATGGAAACGCTAACCCCTAGGGGGTATTTATAGGGTTCCTAAGTGAGCTTAAGTGACCCGAGCCCACATGGGCTTCGGTCACTAAATCTAACTTAAAATGGGTTCTAATTGATTAATTAACCTAAGGGGGTCTACTAATTAATCAATTATCCTAAGCTAAAGACCTTGTTCACTTACCTCTGTGCAACCTTGCATAGTTATCAAAACGCCCTTATGCACAAAAGTGAACCTAAAGTCAATCCAACTCTCATAATTCATGCCAACAAGGTATATGAGCTCATAGCAGGGACCACTAGGACCCATAGGAATACTGGCTCCCTTAGAATCCAATTCTAAAGTTGATTCAACATCCCACTATAGAGAATCATCTGAACTCCAGTATCCTATGTAAATAACAACGAGACACCAAGTGCTCGGATCCGTGACCTGCTATCCATTGTGTTCAGTCTCCCCATGAACACCCATAGTCTAATAAGGTGAAAGATACCAGCCTTTCAAGACTACCTCTACCATCCTTGAGTTATAGATCCTCCTATTATGTGTTCAATTGACATATCTTATCTCTCAAAAGAGCTTATGTCAAGTTCCACTTATTGAACTACTATGGCCATAGTTTCCATGAACACACCTCCTTAGGATCAACCAAGGGGACACACTATCTCAACCCTAAGAGATATCATTGAGAATACCTATTGCTACCGGTTTCCATCAATAATGACCCAATCCATAAGGAATATATGATCAGCTTATAATCTCACCCATAGGTTAAAGTCATTGCTAACTTTAGCACAAGCTCAATATTCTCTCAAGGTTGAGAGACAACACAATGAAGCAGCTTGGTGAGGTCATGACAACTTGATAGCCTTAAGTCATGACTCACTATAGGTTCTGTCCAATGTGTAACCATACACAGCAGTGCACTCACCATGGGAAACCTATCTGATTGATACAATCCATACCATGAAATTGAGAAACTTATGGATCAAGAATGGCTCTAAGATTGTCTAGAAATAGATTTTTATGAAACCGCGACCCATTGCTTATATGGCAGCAAGAACCTTGGTATAACGAAGATGCCATAATCAATTATGGAAGGATTGTTTGATAAGTCGAAGGAGAACACCACGAAAATCTTTCCGATAAGTTCAAAGAGTTCTAAAACAAGCAAAGAGAATTTTCTCTCACAAAGTTATGAATGAAATCTATATTATTTTTCAATAAGTTGATGACTATTTAAATACAAAGAGGTCCACGAATTTGGAAATTAGAAATTCCCTAAAATATTCTGCTTAGGATTCACAGATAGCTAGAAAAGGGAAATTAAAATATCCTGAGTTAGATTCTAAAAATTGAATCCATTATTTAAAATCCCCAAATATTCTGCCTAGGATTTGCAGATAACTAGAAAAAGGAAACTGAAATATCCTGAGTTGGATTTTGAAAATTGAATCCATTATTTCCTAAAATCATGCCTACCCCAAAGTAAAAAAGAAACAAGGGAATTTCTAATTTACTACTTCCCCATAAAATTCAAAAATTAAAATATAAAAATAAATAAGAAAGGTAATTTAGCAATCTTAAAATATTGCTTTAGATTGCGCCAACCAATCTCCTTGACGAGTAAAAAAAATTGGGTAATCACCAATTTAGGAAACTCCATTCAATCCATGCAATTTGTGAGTTGTTCTCTTTGAAAGATTCTACTAGATTATTCCAAAGCTTGAATCATGGAAATCCAACCTTGTGGAACATGTAGAGCATCTTCCTTAGGCCTCCATGAATTCACCTCAACCCAAATGTTTTGAATCAGTTCATTCAAAGTTTTTTACTATAATTGAGAAGATCATCAAAATAAACAACAACAAATCTACCTATAAAGTATACAAGACATGGTTCATTAATCGAATGAAAGTACTCGGTGCATTAGTTAAACCAAAGGGCATAACTAATCACTCATATAAACCATATTTTGTTTTAAAAGCAATTTTCCATTCATCACCCTCTTTCATTCTTATATGATGATACCCACTCTTTAGATCAATCTTAGAAAGAAAATACATAAGCACCATGTAATTCATCTAACATATCATCTAAGTGAGGAATAGGATGACGATACTTTATCATTATGTTTTGTTGACTGCTTGGAAATCAACGCACATTCTCCACGTCCCATCCTTTTTAGGAACCAAAATCATTGGATCTTCCTTGGGCTTCCACGAATTAATCTCAACCCAAATGTTTTGAATCAATCCATTGAGAGTTTCCTCGAACTTTTTAGCTTGAGCCCTTGTAACTAGACCAACTAGAACTTGAATAGGATTTGCATTCCATTTGTTAGTCGTACCCTCATCATTGATTTCCAAGACCAGCCATCCCTCCAATTAGGAGGTGGTGCACTACAACCTCTAATGGGTTGCCTATATCCATGAACCAATTGTGAGCAAGTCATCTATTTACAAGGAACCTATGACTTGGATCTTCTCTGCAACTCCTAATGCACCTAAGTCACATACAATGCTATAGATGCAGATAAGAATGTGATTACTACCAAAAAGTGCTATTTTGTAGACCTAATTATAATGGTTTTAAGCACCTTTGAGTATTAATCATATTCATTTAACCCAATTAATTCATTAAGGTCCTTAGTAATTGGTTTTAACCATTTTGTGGCAAGTTTACATGTTTTTATCAGCTTATGAATCAATTCAAGCATGCCAAATGATGGAGGAGCTACTTGGACAAGTTATGGCAAAGCTTTTGGAAGCTCAAATTCATGAAGAACCAAGCTTTGGAGCTCCATAGCCCTTTGCCAAAGTCGTTCAAAGTATGCAAGGAAAGAACAATGGAGAAGAGGAAAACAAAGCAAAGAGAAGCAAAGAGGACAGCAGCTGCAGTTTTCTTTCGCACTTTTTGAGCACTTCCCGAAGTCCATTTTTTACATTCTATATACCATTTCAAATCTCTGGAAGTCAAGAATCCAACGCTTCAAACCATGTACGATTTGGAGCTGAAATGAGGAAGATATGGCCTTCGGAATCCAACTGCTCTAGGTTGTGCGAAAATTTCGCACGACACAAGGTGTTATGCGAAATTCGCATAACACCTTCAAAATTCGCATAACCCATGCGTGGTGCGAATTTTCCTCTGTTTTTGCCGACTCCACTTTAGATATTTTCCTTTGTATTTTGTGATGTAATTTCCTTTCTTATCCTTGTAACTAACCAATCACAAGCTTTTGCTTTTGTAAAGACTATATAAGGGGTGGAAATCACCTCTTGGAAAGAGATAACATAGGTGACGTTTTGACACTTAGAGAAATATACAGAGCTCTCTCGTTTCTCTTTTCTCTTTACTATTTTCTTTTTCTTGGAAGCCAAACAACCTCTGAGGATGTTTTTCCGGAGGATGAAAGGCTAAACTTTCGGTTTCTTGGAGTAAAGGAAGCTAGGTGAAAAGTCCAGATGAAATGGTGGAAAGCTTTCGTGCATTAAATTCAGGTAGTTGGAATTCATAAATGGCTTCTAAATCCAAAGTTTTGCTTTAAATCCCTTAGAATCACTTTGAATGACCAATACATGGTAAGCTTCAGGTCTTTATGGATGCTTATTGCTAGATCCATATTAGTCCATTAGTTATCATGTACGAGCCATTGGAAAGTTATTCAAGGTGAAGACCCATAGTGTCTTAAGCCATTAATGGACCTTGACTACCATTTCTATTGACCTTTTATGGATTAAATCTTCATTGTCAAACCTATACCGGTTCGGGAAATAACTATAGGTTAAATTCCCAATGCGAGGAGAAAAATCCGGAATTTTCCACTTTCTATTCTAGCTTGATCCTAGCAACCCTTAGCTCCGGGAGACTTTCTTTCTTCCATTTTTACTTAGTTTATATTAGTTTAGTTCCAAACACTTTCAAAACAAATTTTATTTTCTCTTAAACTTTAAGTTTTTCATAAAGGAAATCATTAAATCCAATTTCTAATTTTGAGTATATCACTGGTAGAATGAAAACCCATCCCAGAGTTCGACCCTAGAGCCACTATACTATAGTAGCTTTGCTACGTTAGTATGAGGTCATAGGTTTTATAAATGTTTTTTATTAAGTGACCCAACTGAGTTACACGCGAATCAGAATGCTCATTAAGTATAATACATGGAATAAAGATAGATAAAAGGGAAACTGGAACATCATTAAATAAATAATGAATTCCAAATTTATTACATCATGTCATGCTTTTAAAGGCTCTATCCTAACACGCACCATTATGATTGGTCATGTCGTTGTTCTATATGGTTTTCTTCACATACCGCACCTAGTCCGATCAATCATGACATCATAGTTTCACTTTCGATGAAGACCACATCTGTACGATCACTCACATAGTTGTCCTATTTGTTTTCTATCACTATCGGCACCCAATCCATTCAATCAAGATAGTTTGATATCATTTTCATCGTAGACCACACAAGTATGATCGGTCACGTCATTGTCCTATCTAGTTTTCATCATAGATGACACTTAATTCGATCGGTCATGACAACTTAATTTCGTTTTTTATGTAGACCACACTTGAACGATCAGTCACATAGTTCTCCTATCTGGTTTTCATCACAAATTGTAGTCAGTCTGATAACTCCCAATAGTTCAGCTTCGGTTTCGACATGGACCAGACCTATAGATTGGTCACGTCTTTGTCCTGTTTAGTTTTCATCACAGACCGCACCTAGTATAATCAAATACAGTAGTTGAGTTTCATTTTGGGCATAGACTGCATCTATACAATTAGTCACATTGTTGTCTTGTTTGGTTTTCATCATAGATTGCAATTGATTTGATCAGTGAGGATAACTCAATTTCGTTTTTGGTGTAGACCCCACCATTATGATCGATCATGTCATTGTCCTATTTGGTTTTCATCACATATCGCACCCAATCCGATAAAAAAGGGTAGCTCAGTTTCGTTTTTCGTTGTAGACCGTATTTGTACGATTGATCATGTTGTTGTCCTGTTTGGTTTTTGTCACAAACTACAACAGGTCTGATCGATGATGAAGACTAATTTCATTTTTCAGTGTAGACCACATCATTACAATCAATCATATCATTGTCTTGTCTGATTTTTGTTACATACCACACCCAGTCTAATCGATCATAACAACTCAATTTCATTTTCAATGAAGACATGTTATACGATTAGTCACATAATTGTCCTATTTGGTTTCCATCACTGTCGGTGCCTAATTTGATCAGTCAAGACAGTTTAGTATTGTTTTCATCATAGACCGCACATGTATGATCAATCACATTGTCCTGTCTAGTTTTTGTCATAAATGACATCCAGTTCGATCGGTCACGACAACTCAATTTTGTTTTCGATGTAGACCGCACATGTATGACCAGTCACATCATTGTCCTGTCTGGTTTTCATCACAAACCACACTCGGTCAGATAGGTCCCGACAGTTCAGTTTCTATTTCGTATACCAAACCTATAAAATGATAATGTAGCTGTCCTGTCTGGTTTTTATGATAGACCATACCTAGTTCGATCAGACATGGTAGCTTAGTTTTGTCATTGACGTAGATCAATTGGTCACTTCATTGTCCTATCTAGTTTTCATCATAGACTACAGTAGGTTTGATTGGTCATGACAACTTAGTTTTGTTTTCGGCAAAGACCGCATTTGTACGGTCAATCACATAGTTGTCCTATCTAGTTTCTATCACTATTAGCACTCGATCAGTTCGGTCATGATAGTTCAGTATTATTTTCACCGTAGAATGCACCTGTATGATTGGTCAATTTATAGTCCTATCTAGTTTTAATCATAGACCGCACTGAGTTAGATAAGTCCTCATAGTTCAGTTTTGGTTTCAACAAAGACCAGATATATAAGATCGGTCACATCGTTGTCCTGTCTGGTTATCACAAACTAGATTTAGTCTAATCGATCACGAAAACTTGGTTTCGTTTTCAACATAGATCGATTTTGTACAATCAGTTAGGTTGTTGTCATATTTGGTTTCCATCATAGTCAGCACCCAGTCCAATCGATCATAACAATTCAGTATCGTTTTCGACATAGATTGCACTTGTATGATGGGTCACATTATTGTCCTATCTGGTTTTCATCACAGATTGCACCTGGTCATACAGGTCCTGACAATTTAGTTTTGGTTTCGACGTAGACTAGATCTATACTGTCGGTCACATCACTGTGCTGTCTAGTTTTCATCACAAATTGGACCTGGTATGATCGGTTACACTAGCTTAGTTTCATTTTCGGCGTAGACCACATCTGTAGAATAAGTCACAAAGTTTTCCTATCTGGTTTTTGTCATAGTCGGCACTCAATCCAATCGGTCAAGATAGTTCAGTATCATTTTTAGCATATATTGCACCTATATGATCGGTCATGTTGTTGTCCTATCTGGTTTTGATAATAGATAACTCTCGATCCGAATAGTCACAATAGCTCAGTTTTGTTTTAGGTATAGACCGCTTTTATACGATCAGTCACGTAGTTGTCTTATCTTATTTTCATCACAATCGGCACCCAATCCAATTGGTTATGAAAGTTCAATACAATTTCCGGTGTAGACTGCACCTGTATGATCAATCACGTCATTGTTCTATCTGATTTTCATCATAGACAACACCCAATCTGATCGGTCATGATAGTTTAATATCGTTTTTGGCGTAGACAACACCGATCCCTTCATTCACATCATTGTTTTGTCTGGTTTTGTCACATACTACACCCGATCGATCGATCATGATAGCTCAATTTCATTTTCGGCATAGACCACACCTGTACAATTAGTCACGTCATTGCATTGTCTGGTTTTCCTCAAATAATGCACCTAGTCAAATAGGTCCTAACAATTCAATTTCGGTTTCAACATAGACCAAACCTTTACAATCAGTCACATCGTTGTCCTATCTGGTTTTCGTCAAAGACCATATCCGATCCGATAGATCATGATAGATCAGTTTCGTTTTTGACATAGATTGCATCTATATGATCAGTCACATTGTTTTCCTATTTGGTTTTCATCATATTGACACTCCATCGAATTGATCACAATAGTTCAGTATCGTATTCAATGTAGACTACACTTATATGATTGATCACGTCATGTTTTGTCTTGTTTTCATCACAAATGGCACCTGGTCTAATTGGTTTGGACAACTATAGACCCTTAATTTTGTCCCTTGACACTTGCATTTTATCCTATGGGTGTCACATGCACCCATGTTTTCATATGACCCCGCCATGGCCCCTTTTTAGCCTTGATCGATTTCTGAGCCTTGTGTAGGTTCATTTGCGGTCCAATGTAATGCGGGTGTGTAGTTCATTTTGGAGTTCTATCATGGCCAATTTCCCTAGTTGTTCACATCATGCTATAGGGAAGGAAGTGAGGCCCCCCAAAAATTCCAGTTCAATTGGAATTCATAGGAGCAGGTTCGAATTCGGAGCACTTAGGCTTCTTTTGATCATATCTCCCTCATCCGAACTTGGAATCACACACAGTTTTTTTTATGGACTCCTTATTCTTCAAGGAACATTCTATCAAAATTTCAAATTTTTTCTCAACCAGCTCGACCAGTTCCCAAAATTTCAGTTCAGTTGGAATTCATTGAAGTAGGTCCGAATTTGGAGCACTTGGGCTTGTTTTGATCATATCTCCCTCATCAGAACTCGGAATTGTGCACCATTTTTTTATGGACTCCTTATTCTTCAAGGAACATTCTGTAAAAATTTCAAATTTTTTCTCAATCGGCTCGACCGGTTCCCAAAGTTTTAGTTTAGGCAGAATTCATTAAAGCAGGTCCGAATTCGGAGCACTTGGTCTTGTTTTGATCATATCTCCCTCATCTGACCTCGAAATTGCACACCATTTTTTTATGGACTCCTTATTCTTCAAGGAACATTTTGTCAAAATTTCAAATTTTTTCTCAACCGGCTTGATCGATTGGCATCTGGTTCAACCAGTTCATCGAGTCAGCTTATATGAAGCACTAATTTTGGTGATTATGGAGCCTAATTACTACATGGCTTGGGCCCATGGGCTCCAGATCAGTTTTGGGCTGTATTTTGGATCCATTTTGGGCCTTATTTTGGATTCTTTGCAGCCCACCATGAATCCATATGGATCCTTGGTGGGGAAGCAAGTTGAAAGCTTAAGTGGTCAGCTTGCATGAAAATGAGGAGGGGAGTTAATGGGGAAGCTGATTTCGAGACTGACAGGAGCTTTTTCCAGAGTTTGAAGGAGAGAAAAACGAAGAGGCTTTGATGGTTGGAGGTCTGGGACTATAAAAGAGGAAAAAAATCAAATTTGAAGGGACTTCTTCTTTTTCTGAGAGGGGGGACTCTGTGGAATTGTGGGGGAGGAATTTTATAAGAGGTTTTTGGAGGGTTTCTTTTCGTGAGTGGTTTGAGGGAGTGGAGTGAAGAGGTCCTCCAACTTTTGGGGGTCTCAGATACATTTGGAGAAGCTTTGCAAGCTAAATGAGCACCTCTCAAAGGCTGGTTCTTCAGGTACGTTTCTAGTTCCTCACAGAACTCTTACTTGCATTCGATTCCTCTTTCTGATCATTCCAGAATGCTTAATGCTTTATTAATTGGTGTGGATGAAAAGGGCCACAAATTTTTCTGTTGAAATTGGTTCTTTGTGTGTTTGCCATGATCTTCATTCAGTTGATGCCATTGATCCCTTTTGATTTTGTTCATGTTAAAAATCTATTTTGAATCATTCTCCCATTTTATAAACACATTGCCTTGTTTTGATTGGTTCTCCCTCATCCGAACTTAGAATTGAGTGCCGCTACTTTTGTTGGATTCTTTATTTTTTGGGGAATTGACTGTTAAAATTTCATAATTTTTCCCAACCGGTTAAACTAGTTGGGAACCGGTTCAACAGGTCCTGCATGTTCAACCCTATTTTATAAATGTGTTACATTGTTTTGACTGGTTCTCTCTCATCCAGGCTTGGAATTGAGTGTCATTACTTTTTTTGGATTCTTTATTCTTTAGGGAATCTACTATTAAAATTTTAGAATTTTTCTCAACTGGTTGAACTAGTTGGGAACCGATTCAATAGGTCTTGCATGTCCAGTCCTATTTTATAAATGTGTTGCCTTATTTTGACTGTTTCTCCCTCATCCGGGCTTGGAATTGAGCGCCGTTACTTTTTTTAGATTCCTTATTCTTTGGAGAATCTACTGTTAAAATTTCAGAATTTTTATAAACCGGTTGAACTGGTTGGGAACCGGTTCAATAGGTCCTGCATGTTTAGCCCTGTTTTATAAACGCGTTGCCTTGTTTTAACTGGTTTAAGCGCCGTTACTTTTTTTTATTCTTTATTCTTTGGGGAATCTACTATTAAAATTTCAGAATTTTTCTCAATCGGTTGAACTGGTTGGGAACCGGTTCAACAGGTCCTACATGTCCAAGCCTGTTTTATAAACATGTTGCCTTGTTTTGACCGGTTCTCCCTCATCCGAGCTCGGAATTGAGCGTCGTTGCTTTTGTTGGATTCTTTATTCTTTGGGGAATCTAATGTTAAAATTTTAGAATTTTTATAAACCAGTTAAACTGGTTTGGAACCGGTTCAACAGGTCCTGCATGTCCAGCCCTATTTTATAAACGTGTTGCCTTGTTTTGATCGGTTCTCCCTCATCTAGGGTCGGAATTGAGCGTCGTTGCTTTTTTTTTTTGGATCCTTTATTCTTTGGGAAATCTACTGTTAAAATTTCAGAATTTTTATAAACCGGTTGGACTAGTTAGGAACCAGTTCAATAGGTCCTGCATGTCCAGCCTTGTTTTATAAACGCGTTGCCTTGTTTTGGCCGGTTTTCCCTCATTCGGGCTCGGAATTGAGCGTCGTTGCTTTTTTTGGATTTTTTATTCTTTGGGGAATCTACTTTTAAAATTTTAGAATTTTTTTTCTCAACCAGTTAAACCGGTCGGGAACCGGTCCAACAATCCCCACATGATCAATCTCGTTTTAGTATGTTTTGACCCTTATTTTTGTTATGGCTTAAGCCCTTAGGCTCTGAGGCACTTGTGGGCCTCATTTAGAGTTTTAAATGGGCTCTGAATTGAATCATAATAGACCCACTTCAGAGCTAGAGGCATTAGGGGTCAGGTAAGTTTAGTTTGATTTGATGTTGGAGATTGGTGAATTGTTGTTTGAGGGAATGTGTAAGGAATAAAATAATTGGGTGTCGTCATTTCCATTCACTTCCTCTTTAAGCGTGAACTTTGATGCTTGATCATGAATGCCTACTACATGCTTGTGTTTGTTGCCTCATCTTCTCCTTGCAGCGCATGGCTGGGGACCTCAGGTATTCACTCTGATTTTTACTTGTTAAGTGTATGTGCACGCTTAATACTAGGCGGGTCTATGTGATTCATGCCATTTGTTTAGCCTAAGGTTTGTTTGATCTTTGACCCATATGCTCCCATATACCCATTTCATCAGTAGAGACCGAGTTTTGGGCCTAGAGGGGTGTTATCTCTCGTGAGGTACCTTCCAGATAGGTAACCTGATCCCCGGATGCAGAATCTAGTTTTTGCAAACCATTTTTTTTTCTTGATTAGAGTCATGCTGGGGTTTTTGTTCTTACTTAAATTTTCCCCATTTAAAAATAAAAATAAAAAGTAAGTGGCGACTCCAAACAAAACTATTCCTTACCGAGGATGGATTTTCCAAAACCCAAAAATACACTTACTTTCTTATTCTTTTAAAACGCGAGTTGGGCCGATCGATGGATCTAGTGAGGGTCCACAAATTGGCAACTCTGCTAAGGATCGAACCCAGAATCTCTGGTTTCATAAGAGGATCAAACTTGAACTTAAATTGGGTATATTGTAGCACATGGTTCTTTGATCAGTAGACTCTTAGGCTACATAGATGACTGATGATCATGTACTTGATTGGTATCTAGCTTGCACCTGTGATGTGTTGATGCTTGTGTGTCCACTTGATTGGTTTTAGCATGCTTGCTCATTGCTGATTGGTACTTAGTTATGAGATTTGGGATTAGCATAGATGGTCAGATTGTGTGTGTAGATTTTGTGGTAGGCCTTGCCCTTTGTGCATGACTATTTGCTGCATGGCTACTCTTTCTCTTGCATGACTTTTTGCTGCTTGTGTTTGTGGGGCACGCTTGTATCCCCTTTTTTCTGAATTACTAGTCTTGGTCGACTATTTCTCATTGATTGCTTGAGTTGTTTGGGAGTCATTCCCAACTGTTTGCCTTCGACCAAGATAGGGGTTTGGGAGTAGGGTCTAGCATAGGGGCTATATCGATGTTCGGGAGCACTATGGAGATGATGGATATCTGAGCAATGAAGACCTGTATAGCCCTGAGCTGGATTTCATGGATACATGCGTAGCCAATGTGTCACTTTGATTATTGAATGATTATTGGTTAAGATCAGAAATTGTGTATCCCTGTGAGTACAGTCATCTAGCTTGTAGGACTTGCCTTTTCCCGTTATTAGCTTTTGAGCCACCTCACCCTTGAGGCACCATGTCAGAATCCCACTCCTGCCCATGGAACCATGTATTAGATTAGCTATTAACATCACATGACAGTTCATTCCCTCGGAGGATTTAGTCATGGGATTACATTACAGAATTGATTTCAGGGCTGGTAGTCACGAGGATTGACATACCCCTTTTCTTTTGTAGATTGTTGATTGAGATTGACCTAGGTTCTCGAGCTTGGATCAGGGTCAGAGGCAAACTTGTTAAAGGATCAGACCAGTATAGCCAATCAAGACAGACATCAGTTCAGAGAGATATGAACCCGTAGTATGCTACTGTTGACCAGTTGGCAAAGATTACAGATACCATGGCGTTACTCAGAGATGCTATTTTAGGATTGGGTCAGAGGATAGACGGGCACTAGGCCCCACCAGTACCGATTCAGGGGACCACCCCACATGATTCTTCCACACCCCCACCACTACCACCATTTGGACCTACCATACAACCGGACTTTACAGTCCCACCTCCACCACCACCCCCAGTTCAGTCAGCCCCACAGGCAGAGGCCTTTATCTTACATGGTCAGACTGAGACTACGCCACATTCTGTTGTGGCACCTACACAGATTGATGATGACACTCAGGCCCGTATCGATAGGATTGAGCAGAGGATCAGGTCTCTGCATGTTTCTTATGGAGTCATGGGTTGGGACGGATATGATGACTTTCCAGTGGCAGCTTTGTCAGTTGAGTTCCGCATGCCGGACATTGAGAGATACACGGGGATAGGGTGCCCCTGTATTCATTTACAGTTGTATAGAGCTATTATGTGTGGGCATAGGTTAGACGAGACAAAGATGATCATGTTGTTCCCTTTGTCCCTGAGTGGTGCCGCCCAGCGGTGGTTTGCTTCATTGGACCCATCACGACGCCGTTGAGCAGAGCATTTTCAGAGATTATTTGAAGAGGGATTGATTGCCCCGTTACCACCCAGACCATCATTATAGCCTACCCCACCAGGATTCAGGACAGACCTTCACTGTGCTTACCACCAGAGAGCGGGTCATGATACAAATAGTTGCTCAGCACTGAGACATACTATACAGGACTTGATTGATCAAGGTCTGGTTAATTTAGGATGACCCGCAATGACCACAGACCCGTCACCTACTCATGACACTAGAGTTGTACCTCCACTCCCAGAGGGAATCCATTTGATTGAGCACACAGAGGGTGATGTATTTATGATGGGTTGGGATGGAGAGACTCCTCGGTAGATCAGTTTGTACGAGGACTCAGATTTCATTGGATATACTTCAGACCAGCAGGTCCCCAGGCTATTCAGGTTGGCCCCAGACAGGACTCCTAGACGACCATCAATACCACCAGGATATTTGCAGCACACACCGCCTTTGACTCATTTCATTCTGTTCCCAAAGGGGTATGGACCGGCTCATAGAGATGTTCAGATAGTCACATGGAACGGGAGAGTAGCACATCCTCCACCTATCGATAGGCCATTTGCTGGTACAACTTCTAGGGAAGAGGTTCAGAGAGAGGACGATGAGATTTTATGCCAGTTGCGCACTACGCAGGCTTGCATATCCATTTGGAGCCTATTGGCCTCATCTAGCACACATAGAGATGGATTGGTCAAAGCCCTTAGCCAAATTAGAGTTGATACTGCTACCACCCCGGAGGGGCTAATTCACTTTCTGACAACTGATAGGGCTACATGCATTGTGTTTTTCGATGATGACTTGCCACTGGAGGGATCAGGTCACATTTGCCCTTTGTATATCAGTGTTGCATGTTTAGGCCATCGAGTGCCAACAGTCTTGCTGGACAACGGCTCTGCCTTGAATGTTTATCATTTGGCTACAACCGTTGCTCTTTGCTTTTCTCTATCTGATTTTGGGCCATCCACACAGACCATCAGAGCTTATGATAGGACTCAGAGGACAGTTATGGGTACTCTCACTACACATGTCATGATAGGGTCGGTTAGATATTCTATACTCTTTCAGGTTTTGAGGATCCATACATCTTTTAACCTGCTTCTCGACCACCCCTGGATTCATGAGGCGGGTGCTATACCACCTTCCCTTCATCAGAAGGTGAAGTTTATACACGAGTGGCGCATTATCATGATACAATCTGACAGAGACGTTGTTACCTCTTCCGAGCCAATGTTACAGATCAATCACAGTGAGGATGACTTGCACTTGACCGGATTTACTTTTGACAAGGTTCAGGTTGTCAGTTTAGAGGATGATAATAGAGACATCGTACCTATGTCTTTTGATCAGTACAGCGGCACTCTGGTACTCAGTATGATGAGAGGCATGTCCTATATGCCTGGCTTGGGATTCGGTCGCCGCCAGCAGGGGCTGTGCGAGTTTGCTTTCACAATTAATCATGACATACCATATGGATTGGGTTACACTCCTTCTGAGGAGGATGCACAACACATGGCGTGACTGCACTAAGATAGGGTGAGAGCTCGCTTGTCCGAGGTTCCATTCGATTACCCCCTTCGCCCATACACTTTTCTGTTGGCTGACTATTTTACTAGAGGATCAGAGCATGCACCCCACACAAAAGGAGTTGACCGTGTTCCTGAGGCAGTTGAGATTCAGGGCATTCAGCAAGCCCTAGGACAGATGTGTTTGAGTTATGACACCACCGAGCCACCTGAGGCCATGATAGTTGCATCCCCATCACCGGATCGAGCCAGGGTGTTTTCCATGTGTTTTCCTAAGGAGATCCCTGACTATGACCTGCCTATGGATTTGGGATAAGGTTCCGATGGTGTGATTCTGCCTGATACTTATATGGACGAGATGGACATGATCGGCACTAGTTGTATCCTTGACACGGCCCCACGTGGGCCCCATTCTGCTTTTGACATGTTTGGAGTTTCTATGATTGATTCTGATGATGTGACACTTTATGATGCTTGCACTGACGCGATGGACATGATCGGTGATTACTACTCAAAAAGTGCTATTTGATAGCTTGTAATTAACCCTTTTAAACACTTTTGAGTAGTAGTTATCACCTTTTAACCCAATTAACATATTAAGGACCTTTGCAATCATTTCTAATCACTTTGTGTAAGTTTTGGTGTTTTTGTTAGTAATTTGATCACCAAAGCAATTCGCGATTGAGGAGAGTTATTTGGAATCCATGGCAAAGCAATGGAAAGCTTAGAAACATGAAGAACCAAAGCTTTGAAGCTTTAAAGTCCTTTTCCATAAGCAAATCCGAAATACAAGAGGGGAAACAAAGAGAAATCTGACATGAAGCATTCTAGAGGACAGTCACTGTCAGCCACTTTTGGAGCACTTCCTAGAGCTCAATTCATGCATACTATATTTCGTTCCGAAGCTCGGGAAGTTAGCAATCCAATGCTTCAAATGGTGTGCAATTCAGAGTTGAAATGAAGGAGTTACAGCCATTGGAAGCCGATCACTCAAAGCTGAAGGCCAATTTCGTAGGGCTGCGAAATGGTGTCCTTCATTCTGCGAAATTTCACAACCCTCTTGCACAGCTGTGAAATTCTCCTGAAGCTTCCCGATATTTGCAACCGACATTTTTGAGATCTTTTACTTTAGATATTTGATGTCTAAATCCCCAAACTCTCCTTGTAATGCACCTATCATAGGATTCCTTAGTCTTTAAGTCAGAACAAAGGGTAAACAACCCCTTATATATTGTTTGTAAATTTCCATTAAGAAGAGGACGGGAAGCTTATTCTCAGACAACTTTGTATAGTTTTGCAAGGAAGTAAAATACAGAGTCTTTGCTCTGCCTTACCTTCTCGTTTTGATTGTATATATTTATTTAATTTTTCTTACTAGCCAAGCAAGCTCTAAGGATGTTTCCTCAGAGAATGAGTGGCTAGGCTTTTAGTTCCTTGGAGCTAAGGTTGTCAGGTAAGGCCCTAAATGCAAGAATTGGTAGTTTTGTTGTTTCAGCCATTAATGAAGAGAAAGTGTGACCCATTAATGATTTCTATGTTTTTAGTTAACTTAAAACACCTTCAATTCACCTGAGCCAACACTTGGTAAGGCAAGTGATCTCCGTCCATGGAGATGCACTAGTTTACCTCTTGTGAGCTTTTGGGAGGTGACTTGAAGGTAGGATTTTCTAGAATTGCCAACACTTGATAAGCTTTTGGACTCTAAGGAGACATCCATTAGTTATCTCTTGCGAGCTTGAGAAGGGAAGTCCAAGGTTAATGATCACCTTGAATGGAAAATGCTAGGTGAGAGGCACGATCCATTGCAAGTTGCATCAGTGAGAGGGAATTAGTGCTGAAATCCATTAAAGGGAAGCATCTGTACAACACCGGTTAGAGAATTAACTATATGTTAATTCTCTAATGCGAGGACAAGAACCAAGTGACCGGAGCTCTGTTTTTGCATGAGGAGCCTCCCCTATGAACCTAAAACTCCAAGGAATGTTTTTCTTCATAAGTAATTTCCATTACTTTCTTTTCAATTAGCTTAAAACAAAACCATTTTCAACCAAAGTTTATGTTTTCTTCTTAAGCTAACCTTGAAATGAAAAAGCACCAATTTAACCTTGAATTGATATCAGTTGTAAGTTGAAAACCCTTCCCAGTGAACGATCCTAGAGCCACTATGCTATATTAGCTAAAGTTATCCTAATGCATGGTGATATAGGTTATAAATTTTGTTGATTACTCCCTTTTGAGGACCACAATCAAGGAACACCAGCTGGACATGAATCAGTTGAGACACCAATTGGGAACACACGAATCAATCGGCACTGGCCACATTCTGGATGCTTCCCCACCTGGGCCTCGATCCGCTTTTTATGTGTTTGGGATTTCTATGCTTGAGTTTGATGGTGATGGACCTATTGCTACTGATATTACTCATGATACTGTTTCTATTGAGGAAGTGTCTGACTCTGTGGACCCACCTCTTTCTATTGACACTATGTTCGGTTTTGTCACCCGCTTTGATGACATTTCTTATGGTAATAATGACATGAGTATTTTTGAGTATTTGCCCGTGTCACAACGTTTTCCTTTTATTACACCACCAACACCCATAGCACATGTATGCGATGTTGATGATGTGGGAGACACAGATGACCCATTGAGTGGTCAATTAAAGTGTGATTCTGATTTAGATATGGAGGACAAGAAAGTTACACCCATTTATGGTAGCACTGAGTTGATAGATTTAAGGGCACCTGACCAGCCTAGAGAGCTTAGGATTGGCTCTTCCTTATCTCCTGATGAGAGGAGTAGATTGATTGACCTGCGCAGGTCATACTTGGATGTATTTGCATTGTCGTATGAGGACATGCCGGGCCTTGACCCCACTATAGTTCAGCATCACCTGCCCATTTTGCCACATGCTAGGCTAGTTAAGCAGAAATTGAGGAGACTACACCCTCGATGGAGTTTTCAGGAAATTTAGAAGCAACTCAGTGTTGGCTTCTTGTCAGTGGTTAAGTATCCTGAGTGGCTGGCTAATGTCGTCCTTGTTCCCAAAAAGGACAGCGAGGGTAGAGTTTGTGTTGACTTCCGAGATCTAAACAAGGCCAGTCCTAAGGATGATTTTCCCCTCCAGCACATCTGTATGCTAGTTGACAGCACTGCAGGGCATTCGATGTTGTCCTTCATGGATGGATTTTCTGGGTATAATCAGATTCTGATGGCTCTAGAGGATATGAAGAAGACTTCTTTCATCACAGAGTGGGGTACTTACTGCTACCGAGTTAGGCCATTTGGGCTGAAGAATGCGAGAGCCACTTATCAGAGAGCTGCTACTATTTTATTCCACGACATGATGCATAGAGACGTTGAGGTATATGTGGATGACATGATAGTGAAGTCCCGAGACAGGGCAGATCACTTAGCAGCACTACAGAGATTCTTTAAGAGGATCTGACAGTTCAAGCTGAGATTGAATCCCAAGTGATTCGTTCCCAATTGGTGTATCAACTGATGCTCAATTAACTGGTGTACCTTGATTTCAGTCCTCAAACAAGAGTAATCAGCAAAATTTATAACCTATTACACCATGTACTAGGATAGCCTCAGCTAGCATAGCATAGTGGCTCTAGGGTCGTTCACTGGGATGGTGATTACTACCAAAAAGTGCTATTTTGTAGACCTAATTATAATGGTTTTAAGCACCTTTGAGTAGTAATCATATTCATTTAACCCAATTAATTCATTAAGGTCCTTAGTAATTGGTTTTAACCATTTTGTGGCAAGTTTACATGTTTTTATTAGCTTATGAATCAATTCAAGCATGCCAAATGATGGAGGAGCTACTTGGACAAGTTATGGCAAAGCTTTTGGAAGCTCAAATTCATGAAGAACCAAGCTTTGGAGCTCCATAGCCCTTTGCCAAAGTCGTTCAAAGTATGCAAGGAAAGAACAATGGAAAAGAGGAAAAGCAAGCAAAGTGAAGAGAAGCAAAGAGGACAGCAGCTGCAGTCTTCTTTCGCACTTTTGGAGCACTTCCCGAAGTCCATTTTTTACATGCTATATACCATTTCAAAGTTCTAGAAGTCAAGAATCCAACGCTTCAAACCGTGTACGATTTGGAGCTGAAATGAGGAAGATATGGCCTTCGGAAGACAACTGCTCCAGGCTTGTGCGAAATTCGCACAACACCTTCAAAATTCGCATAGCCCATGCATGGTGCGAATTTTGCTCTGTTTTTGCTGACTCCACTTTAGATATTTTCCTATGTATTTTTTGATGTAATTTCCTTTCTTATCCTTGTAACTAACCAATCACAAGCTTTTGCTTTTGTAAAGACTATATAAGGGGTGGAAATCACCTCTTGGAAATATGGAATACATATTACGTTTGACACTTAGAATATTTACAGAGCTCTCCCGTTTCTATTTTCTTAGTAGCCAAACAGCCTCTGAGGGTTTTTCCTCAAAGGATGATTGGCTAAAACTTTTAGTTTCTCAAAGTATGGATGTTATGTGATGACTTGGATGCAATCCCATGGAAATTTCTCGCACCCGGAAGGTAAGGTAGTCGTTTTTCATTAAAGGTTCATTAATGCAAAGTTTGGTTTTTATTTCCTTTGGACAACTTCCAACGGCCAATACTTGATAAGCTTTTGGATTTCTATCCATTAGTTATCTCCTACGAGCTATTGGAAGGTGAGGTTTTCAATTCCAAGTTTTGTATTAATCCGTTAGAACCAATTTCAATGGCCATTGAAAGGTGAGTTTATCACCTGGAATGACTTTGAGTTGCCAATATTTGGTAAGCTTTTGGCTTTAGACCATTAGTTATCTCTTACGAGCCATTCAAAGGAAGTCTAAGGTGAATAACCATTGATGAAATTCACTACCATCTGTTTTGCCATTTTAAAGGATTAAAACTTGATTTGCTAAATCCATACCGGTTCGGGAAGCAAGCATCACCATAGTTGCAACCCCAACGTGAGGAGCCTATCCTGAGATTTCCAATTTGCATAAGAGCCAGAGCATAGCTATCCTATCTTTGAGAAACTTGTTTTTACACCCTTTCATTTTAATCTTTAATGTTAGCTTAGATTAATTTAAATCTTTCTAAAACATTTACATCTTCTTTTAAAGCTAATATCCATAAGAAAATCACCTATTTTCCTAATTTGAATATCACTTGTGTTTGCGAAAACCCTTCCCAGTGAACGATCCTAGAACCACTATGCTATAGTAGCTTGGCTACTTTAGTAATAGTATTCAAGGTATAAATTTTGTTGATACGCCTTTAAAGCTAAGCTACCATGAGTCGAATCAAATGGCGCCGTTGCCGGGGAAGGTGCCACAAGCACAGTGAAGCAACCATTAAGGGTAACTTGTGATCTTCATCACAAGTTTGGTGAGTTTTCTTATAATTTTTTTTTAGTTTAGTTTTTATTTAGTTAAATTTTTTATTCTCTTTTCTTTTGTTTTTGTTTTAATTTCAATTTGTGCATTCCTTGTTGGATTCGAGACCAAGAAGGAACCCTGGTACAAGTTGAAGAAAAGAGCCTTAGTTGAATATCATTTTTTTATAAATGGAAATTCCACATGAAGATCAAAGCTCTCATTATGATCATGAGAAGGACAACAGTTGGACTCCTGACTTCCCGAGCTTTGAAATGAAATATAGTATTCATAAAATGGACTCCAGGAAGTACTCGAAATGTGTCCAACAGTTGCTGTCCTCTGGAATTTCTTCATGTTAGATTTCTCTCTTTTTCCTCCTTGCATTCTTGATTTGCTTTGGCAAAGAACTACGAAGCTCCAAAGCTTGAATTCTTCATGTAAATGAGCTTCCATTTGCTTTGCCATGGATTATATCAAGCTCTCTCTCATCTTAGATTGCTTTGGTGATCAAAAAGCTATCAAAAACACCAAAACTTAACACAATTTGATTAGAATTGATTGCAAGGGTCCTTAACATGCCAATTGAATTAAAAGGTAATAACTACTACTCAAAAGTGTTTAAAATAGTTAATTACAAGCCATAAAATAGCACTTTTTGAGTAGTAATCACTCCCCCAACTGACATATTGCTAGTCCCTTAGCAATGAAGGAGAGAAAAATAAAAAGAAAAAAAACTATAATTTACAACATCATGCTGATCAAAAAACAATTTTCAAGTGGCATGATGATCGAACTCCCACATGGAACATTAAAGAAATAAAACTCAAACTTCAACAAGAGTTATCTAACAACTTGTCTAATCATAATTCATAAAGAGAAGGCATTATGAAAATTTAAGCTTTAAAAGAGTTTCCACTCCTAAAGGGTTAAACCTTGCTCTTCCACAAAAATCTAAGTGTTACTTATTAGTTTCCGAATATAGTATGTTGAACTAATCTCTCCCCCCAACCTAGTTCTTTTTCAAAGCTTAGTAAACTGATCAACCTCCAATAGGCTAAGAACGCACCTCTTTTATTTCACACTTTTTTTGTGTAGGAGTACAAGGCTTAAAGGTATTCTTTTCTAAATTGTCCATGTAACGGGGGTCCATCAATGACTCCCAACCAATTAAGGTTTAGGGCATCAAGCTTTAAGGATCTTTCAACCACTAACTCCTTGGATTTTACCCCGGACTTTTGAGAATGAATTTTAATACCCAAGCACCTACAGTATGTTAAACTCCACCTATTCACCCTTGTAACGAGCATTGAGGTTGGTGACTCCCAACCAATGAAGGCTTAGGGCACCAGGTTTTAAAGATTTTCACCATATACCCCTCAGACCTTGCTCGGGTTTCAAGGCAAGCAAACATTTTTCTTTCTTTCTTTTTTCAAAGGCTCATTGACCTTTTATAAGGTGTCCCAACACTATTAAAATGAGGTCAAAGGTACCAAGTCTAAATTTTCCTAAGTCAAGAGGGTGAAATAGTTTTTCATCTTATAATCGGAACCTATTGTGCACAGTGTGTGAATAGCTTAAAGTGGAAGAACTGAGGTTGAATTCAATAGAAGTTTCAACAATTCATCAACTTTAGTAAGCATAATACAAACTCTAAGTCAAGTGAAAAACAAAAATTCAATTTCTCTCATTTTATTTTGAGAATTTTTCCTTAATAACCATGGAGAGTAGAGTAAAAACTTAAAAATTTTAAAAATTAAGTAAAAACAACTAAATTACCAAAATAACTTAGCATTAACAACAAAACTTCCTTCCTCAACTCTCCCCCCAACCAAGTTGAACATTGTCCTCAATGTGACAAAAGCGATTGAAAAAATAGGGAGGAAGCGGTACCTCCTGAGTGGCATGGAGTCTGAGTCATATAGGAGAAACCACATGTTTCAAAAAAATAAAAGAGTTGGTGAGTAGAGGAAATAGAAAAATGCCAAGTTTAAACAAAAAAAAGATGTCTATATATGATGTATCATCAGTAATACATCCAATCCCAAAATATAAAACATCAAAACATGGAATTATCTATACTAATATAATAAGTAAATACAAAAAAGTAAAGAGATGATCAAGTAATGGTAGGGTCCTATGGAGCTGATGCATCTATGGTGGCCTCCTGAGTGGGTTGTATCAGGACTTTGACCTCTGTTCTAATAGTCTCCTTAGGTGGTATAGTCTCCTCAGTTGGAGCTCTCAGCTAGAGCTATGGGTTGTGATGGTTTAAGGAGGTCAGTAATGGAGTGAGAGACTTCGTGTGTGTGATCTCAGGATACACGGGGCTCTCCTCTTCATATGCATGGTCGTGGGGCTCTATTGGCATTTTTGCAACTTCCCTTGGCTTTATAAGGTGTTTTGGAAAACCCCCCTCCATTTCGCAAGTCAATTTCGCAACTTGAAGGCCATTTTGCAGCTTGGAGGTGATTTCGCAACCATTTCGAAGCTTGGAAGCCATTTCGCAGCAAAAGGGTGATTTCGCAGCCAATGGGGGATTTCGCAGCCCATTTCGAAGCTTGGAGGGGATTTTGCAGCCAAAGGGGAATTTCGCAGGGGGTTTCGCAGCCCATTTCGCAGCTGCAAAATGGGGTTGGGGGGCTGCGAAATGGCACTCGCGTGCCAAGGGGGTGTTTCGCAGGGGGTAAGGCTTGGGCTGCGAAATGATTTCGCAGCGGAGGGCCTTTTTCACAGCGAAACCTTGATTTCGCATAGGGGGGTCTTGGGCTGCGAAATTATTTCGCAGCAGATGGCTATTTTCGCAAGGACCTATTTTGGGCTGCGAAATTTCGTAGACCACTGAAATTTCTTGCTTCTGAGCTCTTTTTAGCTCCCTGAGACCTTCCTTCACCTCTTTTGCAATTCCTCCTGATTTTGATCATTCAAAAACCTATGTTACATCAAAATAAATTAAAATTAAAGCATTGAAATCAAAATTAAAACAAGTAATAAAATAAAACAAAAAGATATGGACTAGCTAGTCTTTAAAAAGACTAAGTCCATAAAAAAAAAATTTGATCCTGATTCAGCTTGCCCAGATCCCATATGAAGTTTGCATTTCTCACTTGAGACTTGCTCTGTATGATTTTGCCATACAAAGCTTGGAGAAAAGGTGGAGGCATGTGTTTCTTCATCATTTCTTCCTTGATGACTGTCCTCTGTGGTTCTTCATCTACATTAAGATCATAGTCATCTTTCTCTATACTTTTCCCTTTTTTCTTTCCTTTGATTTCCTCACTCTTTTCTTTCTCTGCTTTACTCTCTACCTTATTGTCACAGGATGCTTCAAATGACCCTCCCCATGGGCTTATATAGGAGGAGGGAAGCTTCTGGAGCCATCTACACTAAGCCATTGGTGGGAAGAGTGGGGAAGGTTCTAGAAATGCCTAGAGATGTCCACACATCTCTACACTATGGAGGAAGGCATGGGAGGAGTCCAAGGCTTTCTAGAGACTTCTAGGAATCTCTTGTATATTCTTGTACATAGGGTTGTACATAGAATAAGGTAGGATGTTCTAGAATACTCTTGATTTGTAAGGAACCCTCCAAGGTTCCAGAGAGTTCCATTGGTGCCTATAAATAGGTAAGGGCCTCATTTGGCCAAGGCACCACCCAAATCACTTCCTAACCAAGCAAGTGAGCATCCAAGCACTTGTAAAGGTTTCCTTGAGTTAGTGAAAGCTTCCATTCTTTCAAGAGTTGCCTACCAAACTTCTTAAGCTTTTGAGTCGCAAGTGTCTTAGCCGAGCAAGCTAAGCATTGGGGAGCAAGGCTGACTTAGCAAGATCAAGCGTCTTGGCTTGTCTAAGTGCCGCACGAGCTTAGTGAATGACTAAGTCCGTGACAAGTGGTATCAGAGCACGGTTACGAGGTGGGCATAGCAAAGGAAGCATGTCGGGCTCTAACGTGGAGGAGACTAGCGAGCAAACCCGTAGGAGGGAGACTGAGCCTACTGCACGGGGCAAGGGCAAGAAGGATAAATCTCGTGATGCCGTTGCCAACATGGATGCAAGGTTAGCCAAGGTGGAGCTAGCCATGGCGGACACTCGGGAGGGGTTGGACTTGATCGAGCAAGGCATGGAGAAGGGCTTAGAGGATCTAAGGAAGCAGATCCAAGACCTTCGTGAGAGGGTGCTAGTCTCACAGGTTCAACCAGTGTCGCACGAGGAGTTTGTGTCCTTCCAAGGAAAAGTCTTGAGCATGCTTGCTAGCATGGAGTCAAGGATAGAGGCCTTGGCCACTCGAATGGAGTCCCGAGACCAGGAGGTTAGGCAGGAGTTAGCCATTTACAAGGCTGCTGTGTCGGCACGGGTCATGGCCACACAGGAGGCATCTAGGGTGGAGGTGCCGAAGCCACATAGGTTTAGTGGCAATTGGGATGGCAAGGAGTTGGATAACTTCTTATGGCATATGGAGCGATACTTTGAGGCTATCGCATTGACGGATGAGGCGGCTAAGGTAAGAACTGCAACCCTCTACCTTACTGACACAACTACTCTATGGTGGCGTCGGAGGTTTGCCGATATGGAGAAAGGCATTTGCACCATAGAGACGTGGGAGGACTTCAAGAGGGAGATCAAGAGGCAGTTCTATCCCGAGGACGTGGCTTACCTGGCTAGGAAAAACATGAGGCGTCTCAAGCATGCAGGCTCAATACGCGACTATGTCAAGGAATTCTCTTCACTCATGCTTGAGATTCCTAACATGACTGAGGAGGAGTTGTTATTCAACTTTATGGATAACCTACAAGGGTGGGCCGAGCAGGAATTGAGGCGTCGAGGTGTTCAAGACTTAGCCACTGCCATGGCAGTAGCAGAGTCTTTAACGAATTATAGGAGGGAAGACTCCTCCAAGGTTGAGTCTTTGAAGGATAGCCACGCCATGGGTGGGGGAGACGAGGTTCCAAGGGACCACAATGCTCCTAAAAAGGGATCAAGCAAGACGTCTAACATCCGAGAAGGAAGGGATAAGGCGGAAAGGAAGGAGTTTACGCCTAAAATCAAATGCTTCCTGTGTGACGGTCCACATTGGGCACGGGATTGTCCAAAGAGGAAGGCGCTGAGTGCCATGATCAAGGAGAGGGAGCAGGAGGACGAAGCACATATGGCTCAATGCAGCTATTAGGTGCCCTCCAATTCAACCCGAAGCCTAGTACGCCTGAGACCTCCTTACTAGCAGGGGTGCAAGTAAAGGAGGAAAAAGGGGAGCGAGCTGAGGTAGCCCGCACACACATGGAAGAGGTCACCAAGGGAAAGGTGAACTCAATGGGTAAAAGGAAGCAGCACTCTAAGCATCGAAAGCGCAAGGGTTTGCATCCATCTGAGGCCTCACTGGAAAAGGAGGTGAAGAATATCCTAGCTGAACGGGTCACTAGGACACAAGGGGTCCCTCCTGTGATAGAGTATCTAGTCCGATGGAAATGACTACCTAAGAGGCAGGTAAGCTGGGAACATGCGGATGCCTTGAGAAAATTCTGGAAACACATTGAGAGGTTTCAGAATGAGGCAACGACGAGGACGTCGACGGCATTGGTGGAGGAGAGTGTCACAGGATGCTTCAAATGACCCTCCCCATGGGCTTATATAGGAGGAGGGAAGCTTCTGGAGCCATCTACACTAAGCCATTGGTGGGAAGAGTGTGGAAGGTTCTAGAAATGCCTAGAGATGTCCACACATCTCTACACTATGGAGGAAGGCATGGGAGGAGTCCAAGGCTTTCTAGAGACTTTTAGGAATCTCTTGTATATTCTTGTACATAGGGTTGTACATAGAATAGGGTAGGATGTTCTAGAATACTCTTGATTTGTAAGGAACCCTCCAAGGTTCCAGAGAGTTCCATTGGTGCCTATAAATAGGCAAGGGCCTCATTTGGTCAAGGCACCACCCAAATCACTTCCTAACCAAGCAAGTGAGCATCCAAACACTTGTAAAGGTTTCCTAGAGTTAGTGAAAGCTTCCATTCTTTCAAGAGTTGTCTACCAAACTTCTTAAGCTTTTGAGTCGCAAGTGTCTTAGCCGAGCAAGATAAGCATTGGGGAGCAAGGCTGACTTAGCAAGATCAAGCGTCTTGGCTTGTCTAAGTGCCGCACGAGCTTAGTGAACGACTAAGTCCGTGACATTATGCTCTAGCTTGCATGTGGGCATATCAACCTCTTTACCACTCCTCAAAGTGATAACCGCTTTAACTTCCTTCACCATTGAAGATTCTCCCTTTTGAGCCTCCACTTGATGGATACCCTTGTAATTTTGATAAGGTTGAGAAGGAAAGTTTCCTTTTTCTTGCATTGTGTTAAGGTTGGCAAACCTTGAGATTGAATATTGGAGATTATCTATCTTCTGAGATAGATCATTTTGCACTTCATCCGTCTTTTTGTTCAATGAACTCTCTACACTGCCAATTCTTTGATTGAGTTGAGCATTGATGGATTTCTGAGCTCCAACAAAGTCTCCCACGACCTTGCTAAGATTCACCATAGCTTGTTCAAGGTTCGAGGCTTGCGGAAGTGCTTGAGTAGGTTGCTGATACTGAGGTGGCTGTGGTTTCCAAGAGAAATTTGGATGGTCCCTCCAATTGGAATTGTAGGTGTTGTAATCACCAAACATTTCTCTCACCACTGGAATGGTAGGACACTCATCCACCAAGTGCTCATAAGATAGGCAAATGGAACAGGGCATAGGTTGCAATGGTGTCTGAGAGATGGCTTGCACTTCTTGTATCTTCTTCATTTCTAGCTCTTCCAATCTCCTTGCCATAGATGCAATCTTTGCCTTCATGTCTATGTCATCATTTAAAATATACATCTCACCCTTAGCATTAGGTTGAGACTTCATTCCTCCCATATTTCGAGCATTTGGTTCATCCCATCTTCTTGAAACTTCAGCCACATAACTCATGAAGTTCATGGCTTCCTCTGCTATCTCGTATTCAATATGGCATGCACAACTAGCAATTTATGAATTAAAAACAGAGAAAACAAAAGAAAATAAAAGAAAAAAAATTCTAAAGAAAAAATAAAATTATTAAGATTAACTAAAAACTAAATAAAAGATATACTAAAATATGAACAAAGAAAAATAAACAAATAAAAAGAGTTAGTAAAAAGAAAAAAAAAGTCACCAAACTTATGATGAAGATCACAAGTACTCTGGAAAGGTGATATCACTATAAAGTGGCACCATCCCAAGTAACGGCGCCATTTGATTTGTTCCCAATTGGTGTATCAGTTGATTCATGTCCTCTCAATGGACCCCGGAAAAGGCGCCATTTGATTCGTGCCCAACTGGTGTATGTCCTGTTGATTGATGCTCAATCAATTGGTGTACCTTGATTTCGGTCCTCAAACAAGAGTAATCAACAAAATTTATAACCTATTACACCATGTACTAGGATAGCCTCAGCTAGCATAGCATAGTGACTCTAAGGTCGTTCACTAGGATGGGTTTTCACTTCACAATTGATATTAATTCAAAGTTGAATTGGTGCTTTTTCATTTCAAGGTTAGCTCTAAAAGAAAACATAAAGATGTTTGAAAAAGTTGGTTTTAAGCTAACCAAAAATAGTAACTGATTTTAATTACAAAGAAAAGTGTTTCTTGGAGTTTCATATCACTAGGCTCAGGTTCCTAATACAAAAAGAGAGTTCCGGTCACTTGTTTCTTTTCCTCGCATTGGGGATTTAACAAATAGTTATTTCCCGAACTGATGTGGTACAGATGCTTCCCCTTAATGGGTTCAAACACTAATTCCCTCTCATTGATGCATCTTGAAATGGCTCGTGCCTCTCACCTAGCATTTTCCATTCAAGGTGATCTTTAACCTTGGATTACCCGTCAAAAGCTCGCAAGAGATAACTAATGGATGTCTCCTTAGAGTCCAAAAGCTTACCAAGTGTTGGCTATTCTAGAAAATCCTACCTTTAAACCACCTCCCAAAGGCTTGCAAGAGATAAACTAGTGCATCTCAATGGATGGAGATCACTTGCCTTACCAAGTGTTGGCCCAGGTGATTTAAAGGTGTTTTAAGTTAACTAAAAACATAAAAACCATTAACGGGTCACACTTTCTCTTCATTAAAACTTGAAACAACAAAACTTCCAATTTTTGCATTCAGAAACTTACCCGGCTTTCTTCACTCCAAGAGATAAAGAGCCTAGCCACTCATCCTCTAAGGAAACATCCTCAGAGTTTGATTTGTTAGAAATAAAAATAATGAGAAAACAAAAATATATAGGAAAAGTAGAGCAAGTGCTCTGTAGATATATTTCTTACTATCATCGATTACATGATGATCTATCATATATATGATGTATATCATCCTTCCTTACATTGGTTCAAAGATATATATAGGGAAGATATTTTCTAAGAAATATCCCAGTAATATCTTTGACTGATTACAAGGAGAAAATATCTTGAGAAAAAAATCTAACTAAGTCGGTTGCAAATATCTGAGTTTACACAGGTGGATTTTGCAAGGTGATTCACATGTTGAATTATCCATTTTGCAAGTTGAATTTGTGATTTCTCAACTTGGAGGTGATTTCACAACTTGGAGATGATTTGCAACTTGATTCGTAGCTTGTAGGTGATTTCGCAACGTGGTTCAATTTCGCATCCAAGGGGCATTTTCGTAGGCCATTTCGCAGCTGCAAAATGGGAGTGTGGGGCTGCGAAATGGCGCTCGTGTGCCAAAGGGGCTACGAAATTTTCGCATAGCTTGATGTGGTTGTCTTCAAACGGCCATAACTTATTCGTTTCAACTTTGATTTGTATACCATTTGAAGCGTTGGACTCCTGACTTCCTGAGCTTCGAAATGACATATAGTATGCATAAAATGGACTCCAGAAAGTACTCGAAATGTGTCCAACAGTTGCTGTCCTCTGGAATTTCTTCATGTTAGATTTCTCTCTTTTTCCTCCTTGCATTCTTGATTTGCTTTAGCAAAGAACTACGAAGCTCCAAAGCCTGAATTCTTCATGTAAATGAGCTTCCATTTTCTTTGCCATGGATTATATCAAGCTCTCTCTCATCTTAGATTGCTTTGGTGATAAAAAAGCTATCAAAAACACCAAAACTTAACACAATTTGATTAGAATTGATTACAAGGGTCCTTAACATGCCAATTGAGTTAAAAGGTAATAAATACTACTCAAAAGTGTTTAAAAGAGTTAATTACAAGCTATAAAATAGCACTTTTTGAGTAGTAATCACCAAGGAGTGTACCTTTGGGGTGACTTCTAGGAAATTGCTAAGATACATCGTCAGTGAGCATGGTATAGAGGTTGATCTCGAAAAGATCAGAGCCATACTTGACATGCCTACTCCAAGGATTGATAGAGATATTAGAGGCTTTCTTGGTAGACTACAGTATATCAGTCGTTTCATTGCTAGATTGACAAACATATGCGAGCCTATCTTCCTTCTTCTGAGGAAGAACCAGCCTACAGTTTGGAATGATGATTGCCAGCACGCTTTCGAGAAGAGTAAGGAGTGTCTTCTCTCTCCTGCAGTTTTAGTGCCTCCCACATCGGGACGGCCTCTACTTCTGTACTTGTCCGTTTCAGACATGGCTTTAGGATGCATGTTAGCTCAACTCGATGATTCAGGGAATGAGCGAGCCATTAATTATCTGAGTAAGAGGGTGCTGGAGTATGAGTGCAAATACATTATGATTGAGCGCCTCTGTTTAGCATTGGTTTGGGCCACTAGGAGGCCGAGGCACTACGTGACAAAGTATTCCATATTATTGGTCTCGCGATTGGATCCATTGAGATATTTGTTTGACAGGCCTGTCCTGACTGGTAGGCTCATGAGATGGTTGGTGTTGTTGACAGAGTTTGATATTCAATATGTTACACAAAAGTTAGTAAAAGGGAGCATTGTTGCAGATCATTTGGCTTCTTTGCTCGTATTTGATGAAAGACCGATTGACAATGATTTCCCTGATGAGCAGTTTGTCTCAATGACCAGTATTACAGGATGGCAGTTGTACTTTGATGGTGTCGCCAATCAGTCGGGGTTTTGTATCGGTATCCTATTGATATCACCTCAGGGTGATCATATTTCCGAATCAGTCTGGTTGGCATTCTCTGATCATCATCGACTAACGAATAATAATGTTGAGTATGAGGTGTGCATCACAGGTCTGGAGACTGCGCTAGACCTTGGAGTCAGACAGTTGGAGATCCACGAGGATTCCAACTTGGTTATTTAGCAGACTAGGGTATTTGGAGGACTCGAGATGAGAAGTTGAAGCCCTATCATGCTTATTTGGATTTGTTGATTGATAGGTTTGAGGAGTTAAGATATATACATCTGCCTAGGGTAGAAAATCAGTTTGCTGATGCGTTAGCCATCTTGGCTTCTATGATTGAGATTCTTGCAGGAGTGACTGTGCGACCATTGTTGATTGAGACTAGGTCCGCACTAGCTTACTGTTGTTTGATTGGGGATATTGAGGACCAGGATGAGTTGTCCTGGTATCATGACATTTATCAGTTCTTGTTATGTGGCGCTTACCCTAAGTCAGCCTCAACCAAGAATAGGAGAGCTTTGAGGCAACTAGCCACTAGATTCATGATTTGTGGAGAGTCCTTGTACAGACGATCACCCGAGGGCTTATTATTGTTATGTTTAGACCGTGCCTCTGCAGATCGAGTGATGAGAGAGGTTCATGCAGGAGTTTGTGGCCCACACATGGGAGGACATATGTTGGTTCGAAAGATTATGAGGACAGGTTATTTCTGGTTGACCATGGAGGCAGATTGTTGCCATTTCGTTCAGAGGTGCCCAGAGTGCCAGATGCACGGTGATCTCATTCACGTGCCACCTTCGAAGTTGTATGCACTCACATCCCCTTGGCCATTTCCAGTGTGGGGTATTGATGTTATTAGAAAGATCTCGCCCAAGTCTTCTAGCGGGCATGAGTACATCTTAGTTTCCGTTGATTATTTCACCAAGTGGGTGGAGGCTGCTTCTTATGCTAGATTGACAGCGATCAGGGTGGCCAAATTCATCAGGTCGCATATTATCTGCCGATATGGGGTCCCTCACAAGCTAATTTCCGACAAAGGGGTGCATTTCAGGGGCGAGGTGGATACATTGATTCAGGAGTATGGCATTCAACATCACAGATCGTCTGCGTATAGGCCACAGACTAATGGGGCAGTTGAGCACGGAAATAAAAATATCAAGAGGATTTTGAGAAAGATGGTCGAGATTTCTCGGGATTGGTCAGAGAAGCTCCCTTTTGCATTATGGGCTTACCGTACATCTTTTCGTACTTCTACCGAGGCTACCCCGTATTCTTTGGTGTATGGTATGGAGGCAGTGCTGCCTATTGAGATTGAAATGGGATCCTTGAGAGTAGCATTAGAGCAGTAGATATCTGAGACTGAGTGGGCTCAATCCGGCTTAGCTTTCTAGATGAGAGGAGATTGAGGGCAACAGATCATGTTCAGGCTTATCAGAGGAAGATGACCCATGCAGTCAGAAAGAGGGTTAAGCCCAGGAAATTTTAGAAGGATGACTTAGTCTTGAAAGTCCTCAGGGGATTGATCAGTGACCTTAGAGGCAAGTTTAGACCGACTTGGAGCGTGCCTTATGTTATTCGAGATTTGACCTGAGAGGGAGCCACCTGGCTGACGAACCTCGACGAAAATCAGTTTACAAAGCCAGTAAATGTGGATGAGCTAAAGAAGTTTTATGCGTGAGATCATGGTCAGAGGATGGGTGGCCATCATTTTTTTAGTAGCCATTTTTCCTGTTGCACACCCACTGATTACTACTCAAAAAGTGCTATTTTATAGCTTGTAATTAACTCTTTTAAACACTTTTGAGTAGTAGTTATTACCTTTTAACCCAATTAACATATTAAGGACCTTTGCAATCATTTCTAATCAAATTGTGTAAGTTTTGGTGTTTTTGTTAGTAATTTGATCACCAAAGCAATCCGAGATTGAGGAGAGTTCTTTGGAATCCATGGCAAAGTAATGGAAAGCTCAGAAACATGAAGAACCAAAGTATTGAAGCTTTAAAGTCCTTTTCCATAAGCAAATTCAGAATGCAAGGAGGGGAAGCAAAGAGAAATCTAACATGAAGCATTCTAGATGACAGTAATATCAGCCACTTTTGGAGCACTTCCTGGAGTTCAATTTATGCATGCTATATGTCGTTTCAAAGCTCAGGAAGTCAACAATCCAATGCTTCAAACAGTGTACGATTCAAAGTTGAAATGAAGGAGTTATAACCATTGGAAGCCGATCACTCCAAGCTGAAGGCAAATTTCGCACAACTGCAAAATCAGCCTTGGGCTGCGAAAATGATGTCCTTTTACTGCAAAATTTCGCAGCCCTCTTGCAGCGGAATTTCTCCTAAAGCTTCCCGATATTTGCGACCGACATTTTGAGATATTTTGCTTTAGATATTTGATGTCTAAATCCCCAAACTCTCCTTGTAACCCACCTATCATAGGATTCCTTAGTCTTTAAGTAAGAACAAAGGGTGAATAACCTTTTATATATAGTTTGTAATTTTCTTTACATAAAAATGATCAATCTCTCGGGAGCTTGTTCTCAGAGACAACCTTTTGTAATAGTAAGAAATATATTTTACAGAGCACTTGCTCTGTTTTTCCTTCATATTTTTGTTTTCTCGTTCTTTTTATTTCTAGCCACTCAAACTCTGAGGATTTTTCCTCAGAGGATGAGTGGCTAGGCTCTTCATCTCTTGGAGTGAAGAAATCCGGGTAAGTTTCCTCATGCATAAATTGGAAGTTTTGTTGTTTTAGTTTTTAATGAAGAGAAAATGTAATCCGTTAATGGTTTTTATCTTTTTAGTTAACTTAAAACGCCTTTAAATCACCTGGGCCAACACTTGGTAAGGCAAGTGGTCTCCATCCATTGAGATACACTAGTTTATCTCTTGCGAGCCTTTGGGAGGTGGTTTAAAGGTAGGATTTTCTAGAATAGCCAACACTTGGTAAGCTTTTGGACTCCAAGGAGACATCCATTAGTTATCTCTTGCGAGCTTTTGACGGGTAATCCAAGGTTAAGGATCACCTTGAATGGCAAATGCTAGGTGAGAGGTATGAGCCATTGCAAGATGCATTAGTGAGAAGGATTTAGTGTTTGAACCCATTAAGGGGAAGCATTTGTACCACACCGGTTCGGGAAATAACTATATGTTAAATCCCCAATGCGAGGAAAAGAAACAAGTGACCAGAACTTCCTTTTTGTATGAGGAATCTGAGCCTAGTGATCTAAAACTCCAAGGAATACTTTTCTTTGTAAGTAAAATCAGTTACTATTTTTGGTTAGTTTAAAACCAACCTCTTTAAACATCTTTATGTTTTCTTTTAAAGCTAACCTTGAAATGAAAAAACACTAATTCAGCTTTGAATCAATATCAATTATGAAGTGAAAACCCATCCCAGTGAACGACCCTAGAGCCACTATGCTATGCTAGTTGAGGCTATCCTAGTACATGTTGTAATAGGTTATAAATTTTGTTGATTACTCCCGTTTGAGGACCAAAATCAAGGCACCAGCTGGGCACGGAATCAAATGTCACCACTGTCAGGGACCATTGAGAGGACATGAATCAGCTGAGACACCAATTGGGAACGAATCACCCACACATTGATATATCCTATTGCTAGCTTGTTGAGTCTCATGCGGTTTGTTATAGCCTATTCATTCACTTAGCCTTGCATACCTTTTCTCACCTGGGTTGGGGGCCTACCCTTGTGCGCTTTGCATTTATTAATTGGATCTATGAGTATCGTGAGCTTTGTGTCATTGTTCACGTGTTCTTTCTTTGGTCATTCATGGTTTCTTCTTTCGTCCATTGTGCATTTTCATTTTGTCTGCCTTTGAGTTCTGCTTCTATCATCTCACTCTATTCGCTTCTATTTTCTCTTATGTGATGATGACACGCTCTTGTCCCGGAGCTACAGGTTAGGCCTGTCACACCCTTCATTCCACCTGTAGGCTTTGATCCACGATTCTTTGAGGGGGGACAATTTGGGATGAAAGGTTTGAGGTTCTTTTGATTGGACTATGCTAGTGTGGCATTCACCTAGCTTTGGTTGTTCGGCGCAAAAAAAATTCAAAAAATAAAAAATAAAAAATTCAAAAAAAAAAAAAAGTGCTTGTTTGGTATTTGTTGTTATACTTGGGATCATCACAGATCATTTGGGTTTGAGAGATTTATTATTCCTCTGAGAGTTGGGAGAGAGCATTGTACAATCCTTCTCCATGGATCTGGGTGACACATTAGGAGTGAGGTTTGGGTTTCTTTGGCACTCGATCCCCTGGATTATTGTTTACATCACCTTTCCCATCTTACAGTGACTTGCTTTGATCTGGCGTTCTTGGGATGAGTTGTTCATCATTGTCACACATTGCTACATTTCTATCCCTGCTTGTTCCTCCATTTTCTACTACATCCATTCATCATTTGTCTTATCCATTTTCATCTTCTTCTATCCTCATCGAACGTCGTCCCACTTTATGAACGACGTGTTTTTTGGTGCACATCACCTATCATTTGACGTTATTCATTTGGGTAGGTTGAGTCACCTAGCTCACATGATTCTGTGATATATTTGGCATTGCGTACAGGGGTTTGGCATTTAGTTATTGGGTATTTGGGCCTTTGTTTCCCATCATTTCATTCACCTTTCACCCCTGGCCTACATTACGATCCGAGTCGTAAGACTACCCTGAGGCCATGAGATCTCGTGTCTACTTCGATGTGGTTCATTCGGACAGGCTCCATTTATTGATTGAGTATGAGATGTTGACAGGTCTCCATTACTTCGGGGAATATCGAGGGTCACATATTGCCTTTCCATTCAGTTTGCTTGCCTCAGATCCATGATCAGAGGCAGATGATACAGAGAGTTGGAACCGTTGAGGGCGTCTTTGCTTGATGCTTTGACATGTTCATACTGAGGCATACCCCCATCCTTGCATGCTGGCTTCGGCTCTTACACATGTACGCAGGTAGTCCGTTTCGCCTAGAGATGTTTTGGATATCAGAGTTTGAGTAAGCCCCACATTCAGCTTGGTTTCTTCATACAGTAGAGTGCTTCTAGGAGCTGACCTGAGATCAAATTCACGATATTCATTGACCTAGCAGGGGTGTGCACACCGAGGCATACCCCTTTCATTGTCCTGTTTGCTAGCTCAGACAATTGGGTCTTCAGTGATGTATTTCAGAGTTTTCATTGAGATATTTGAGTTTCAGATGTACACACTAGGGCATACCCCCTATCAGTTTTTTTTTTGTGGATATTGGATGTTATGGATTAGAGTGGAGGGTTTTTCCTCAAGGATGGATGCTTGTGATATTTCCAGCTTTTTTACTTTGACTCTATGTGCAGTTGTGGGTTTCTAACATGGTTTTGATGCCTTAGACTGGGGCATGGCCTTTTCTTTGCGCCTTCGGTCACGTTTAAGAGTTGTCATACAGGGACATACCCTCATTTTTCTATCTTGTTGGTGGGGTTATTCATTTCTTGTTTGTCGGCGTTTTCTGATGTCACACTAGGGCATACCCCCTTTCTTTCGTCATGATTGACGGGTTTAACTTTTCGCTTATTTGAGTCATTTATTGACATTTTCCGGACGCCACATTAGGGCATACCCCCCTCTTTCATAGTGCTATTACTTTTCATTTCCTTTCATTTCGACGACTCTCCGGCATCGTGCCCGGATCCCTTAGTCATTCGATAGCTCTTCGGCATCATGCCTGGATCCCCTAGTCATTCGACGACTCTCCGACATCGTGCCAGGATCCCCTAGTCATTTCGGCGGCTCTCCGGCATCATGCCCGGATCCCTTAGTCATTCGGTGGCTCTTTGGCATCATGCCCGGATCCCCTAGTCATTCGGCCACTCTTCGACATCATGCCCAGATCCCCTAGTCATTCGGTGGCTCTCCGATATCATGCCCGGATTCCCTAGTCATTCGGCGGCTCTCTGACATCGTGCTCGGATCCCCTAGTCATTTCGGAAGCTCTTCGGCATCGTGCCCGGATCCCCTAGTCATTTGACAGCTCTCCGGCATCGTGCTAGGATCCCCTAATCATTTGGCGACTCTCCGGTATCATGCCCGGTCCCCTAGTTATTTCCACGGCTCTCCGGTATCATGCCCGGATCCCCTAGTCATTCGACGGCTCTCCGGGCATCCTGCCCGGATCCCTTAGTCATTTCGGCGGCTCTTCGGCATCATGCCCGAAACCCCTAGTCATTTCGACGGCTCTCCAGCATCGTGCCCAGATCCCCTAGTCATTTCGACGACTCTTCAACATCATGCCCGGATCCCCTAGTCATTCGACGACTCTCCGGCATCGTGCCCAGATCCCTTAGTCATTCGGCGGCTCTCCGGCATCATGCCCGACTCCCCTAGTCATTTCGGTGGCTCTCCGGCATTGCGCTCAGATTTCCTTTGTTTTCTCCGGCATCGTGCCCGGATACCCTAGTCATTCTGGCGGCTCTTCGACATCATGCCCGAATCCCCCATTTTTCGGCATCGTGTTCGGTTTCTTTTTATCTTTCCTGGCATTGCGCCCAGATTTCCTTTGTTTTCTCCGGGATCGCGCCTGGATCTTATATCTCTCCCGGAAACGCGTCCGGTTTTCTCCTATCTTTTCTAGCACTGTGTCCAGATTCCTTTAGTTTTCTTCGGCAGTGTGCCTGGGTCCTTTAGTCCTTCGGTCATCATGGCTCATTCCCTTAGCCTCTTTATGGTTGTGGGGACAAAATTGTTAGTCATTTGAATTCTTCACTTGAGTTCATTTCACTCATTCATTGCTTGCACTTTGCATTTGTGACTCACTCGTTCATTCACTCTACTGAAGAGGGGCATATTTGTAGACCTTTAATTTTGTCCCTTGACACTTGCATTTTATCTTATGGGTGTCACATGCACCCATGTTTTCATTTGACCCCGCCATGGCCCCCTTTTGGCCTTGATCGATTTTTGAGCCTTGTGTAGGTTCATTTGCAGTCCAATGTAGTGTGGGTGTGTAGTTCATTTTGGAGTTCCTTCATGGACAATTTTCCTAGTTGTTCACATCATGCTATAGGGAAGGAAGTGAGGCCCCTCAAAAATTTCAATTCAATTGGAATTCATAGGAGCGGGTTCGAATTCGAAGCACTTGGGCTTGTTTTGATCATATCTCCCTCATCCAAACTCGGAATCATGCACTGTTTTTTTTTTTATGGACTCCTTATTCTTCAAGGAACATTTTGTCAAAATTTCAAATTTTTTCTCAATCGGATCGACTGGTTCCCAAAATTTCAGTTCAATTGGAATTCATTGAAGCAGGTCCGAATTCAAAGCACTTGGGCTTGTTTTGATCGTATCTCCATCATCAGAACTTGGAATTGTGCACCATTTTTTTTATGGACTCCTTATTCTTCAAGGAACATTCTAGAAAAATTTCAAAGTTTTTCTCAACTGGCATGACCGGTTCCCAAAGTTTTAGTTTAAGTAGAATTCATTGAAGCAGGTCCGAATTCTGAGCACTTGGGCTTGTTTTGATCATATCTCCCTCATCCAACCTCGGAATCGTGCACCATTTTTTTTATGGACTCCTTATTTTTCAAGGAACATTATGTCAAAATTTAAAATTTTTATCAACCGGTTCAACTGGTTGGCATCCGGTTCAACCGGTTCATCGAGTCAACTTGTATGGAGCACTGATTTTGGTGATTTTGGAGCCCAATTCCTACATGGGTTGGGTCCATGGGCTCCAGATCAGTTTTGGGATGTATTTTGGATCCATTTTGGGCCTTATTTAGGACTCCTTGCAGCCCACCATGAATCCATATGGATCCTTGGTGGGGAAGCAAGTTGAAAGCTTAAGATAGTCAACTTGCATGGAAAATGAGGAGGGGAGTTAATGGGGAAGCTGATTTCAAGACTGGCTGGAGCTCTTTCTAGAGCTTAAAGGAGAGAAAAACAAAGAGGCTTTGATGGCTGGAGGTCTGGGACTATAAAAGAGGAAAAAAAAATCAGATTTGAAGGGACTTCTTCTTTTTTTGAGAGGGGGGACTCTGTGGAATCATGGGGGAGGAATTTTATAAGAGGTTTTTGGAGGGTTTCTTTTTGTGAGTGGTCTGAGGGAGTGGAGTGAAGAGGTCCCCAGACTTTTGGGGGTCTCGGATACATTTAGAGAAGCTTTGCAAGCTAAAGGAGCACCTCTCAAAGGCTGGTTCTTCAGGTACGTTTCTGGTTCCTCATATAACTCTTGCTTGCGTTTGGTTCCTCTTTCTGATCATTCTAAAATGTTTAATGCTTAATGCTTTATTGATTGGTGTGGATGAAAAGGGCCACAAATTGTTATGTTGAAATTGGTTCTTTGTGTGTTTGCCATGATCTTCATTCAGTTGATGCCACTGATCCCGTTTGATTTTGTTTATGTTAAAAATCTATTTTGAATCATTCTCCCGTTTTATAAACACATTGCCTTGTTTTGACCGGTTCTCCCTCATCCGGGCTTGGAATTGAGCTCCGTTGATTTTTTTTGGATTATTTATTCTTTGGGGAATCTACTATTAAAATTTTAGCATATTTCTGAACTAGTTGAACTAGTTGGGAACCAGTTCAACAGGTCCTGCATGTCCAGCCCTGTTTTATAAATGCATTGCCTTGTTTTGACTAGTTCTCCCTTATCCGGGCTCAGAAATGAGCGCCGTTTCTTTTTTTGGATTCTTTGTTCTTTGGGAAATCTACTGTTAAAATTTAAGAATTTTTCTCAACCGGTTGTATTGGTTGGGAACCAGTTCAACAAGTCCTGCATGTTCTATCCTATTTTATAAATGTGTTGCCTTGTTTTGACCGGTTCTCTCTCATTCGGGCTCAGAATTCAGCTCCATTGCTTTTTTTGGATTCTTTGTTATTTGGGGAATCTACTGCTAAAATTTCAGAATTTTTCTCAACCGGTTGTACTATTTGGGAACCGGTTCAACAGGTCCTACATGTCCAACCTTGTTTTATAAATGCGTTGCCTTTTTTTGACCGATTCTCCCTCATCCAGGCTGGGAATTGAGCGCCGTTTATTTTTTTGGATTCTTTATTATTTGGGGAATCTATTAAAATTTCAGAATTTTTCTCAACCGGTTGGAAACTAGTTCAATAGGTTCTGCATGTCCAACCCTATTTTATAAACGCATTGCCTTGTTTTGGCCAGTTCTCCCTCATCCGGGCTCGAAATTGAGCTCCGTTGCTTTTGTCAAAATTTTAGATTTTTTATCAACTAGTTGGACCAGTTGGGAATCAGTTCAATAGATCGTGCATGTCCAGCCCTGTTTTATAAACGTGTTGCCTTGTTTTGGCCGGTTCTCCCTCATTCGGGCTCGGAATTGACCGCCATTGCTTTTGTTGGATTCTTTATTATTTAGGGAATCTATTGTTAAAATTTTAGAATTTTTTTTCTCAACCGATTAAACCGGTCGGGAACCTGTCCAACAGTCCCTACATGATCAGTCCCGTTTTAGTATGTTTTGACCCTTATTTTTGTTATGGCTTGAGCCCTTAGGCTTCGAGGCACTTGTGGGCCTTCTTTAGAGTTTTAAATGGGCTTTGAACTGAATCATAATAGACCCGCTTCAGAGCTAGAGGCATTAGGGGTCAGGTAAGTTTGGTTTGATTTGATGTTGGAGATTGGTGAATTGTTGTTTGAGGGAATGTGTAAGGAATAAAATAATTGGGTGTCGTCATTTCCATTCACTTCCTCTTTAAGCGTGAACTTTGATGCTTGATCATGAATGCCTACTTCATGCTTGTGTTTGTTGCCTCATCTTCTCCTTACAGCGCATGGCTGGGGAGCTCAGGTATGCACTCTGATTTTTACTTGTTGAGTGTATGTGCACGCTAAATACTAGGCGGGTCTATGTGATTCATGTCATTTGTTTAGCCTAAGGTTTGTTTGATCTTTGACCCATATGCTCCCATAAACCCATTTCATTAGTAGAGACCGAGTTCTGGGCCTAGAGGGGTACTACCTTGCATGAGGTACCTTCCCGATAGGTAACCTGATCCTCGGACCCAGAATCTAGTTTTCGCAGACTATTTTTTTTCCTAATTGGAGTCATGCTGGGGTTTTTGTTCTTACTTAAATTTTCCTAATTTAAAAATAAAAATAAAAAGTAAGTGGCGACTCCAAACAAAACTGTTCCTCATCGAGGACGGATTTTCTAAAACCCAAAAACACACTTACTTTCTTATTCTTTTAAAAAGCGAGTCACGCAAGTCGATGGAGCGGGTGAGGATCCACAACAACTCAATTTTGTTTTCGACATAGACTGCACACACCTGTACAATTAGTCACATCGTTGTCCTGTCTTATTTTTTTAATAGACAACACCCGATTCGATTGGTTATGATTGTTCAATATCGTTTTCGGCATAGACCGCCCCTGCCTGTTCGGTCACATCATTGTCCTATCTACTTTTCATCATAGACCACACCTATATGATTGGGCACATCGTTCTCTTGTTTGGTTTTCATCATAGACCGCACCTGGTTAGATAGGACCTAACAATTCAATTTTGATTTCGGCATAGACCAAACCTATATGATCGATCACATCGTTGTCTTATTTGGTTTAAGTCATAGACCGTACACTATCTGATTGGGCACAATAGGTCAGTTTCGTATTTGACGTAGACCTCATCTGTACGATTAGTCGCGTAGTTGTCCTATGTGGTTTTCATCATAATGGGCACCCAACTGATTGGTCACAATAGTTTAGTATCATGAATATGTAGACTACGCCTGTAAGATCGATCACGTCGTTATTCTGTCTAGTTTTCATCATAGACTCCACCCGGTCTGATTAGTCACAATAGTTCAGCATTGTTTTCGGCGTAGACCGCACCTGCATAATCACTCAAGTCATTGTCTAGTCTGGTTTTCATCACAGTCTACACTCGGTTATATTGATCTGACCTACAAGTGAGATCGTAAGCCGATCATATATTCCCTTTGGATTATGTAACGACCCGCACCCAACCATGTAGATATTGTCCACTTTGGGCCCAAAGGGGCCCTCACGGCTTTAAAACGCGTCTACTTGGTTAAGAGGAGTCTCTACATATATAGCGCTTGTTCCCCTATCCGATGTGGGACATCACAAATACCCCCCCCCCCCCCATGCAGACACAACGTCCTCGTTGTATCCCATGGGATTGCGGGACCAAACAGACAAACACCCCTTACGGAGCCAAACAAACCCCCACACCGGGGTCGGGGATTGGCTCTGATACCATTTGTAACGACCCGCACCCAACCATGTAGATATTGTCCACTTTGGGCCCAAAGGGGCCCTCACGGCTTTAAAACGCGTCTACTTGGTTAAGAGGAGTCTCTACATATATAGCGCTTGTTCCCCTATCCGATGTGGGACATCACAAATACCTTGTTGCAACCTTTACCTATACCTGAGTGGAAGTGGGATAATATTACTATGGACTTTGTGATAGGGTTGCCAAGAACTAGAAGCAAGAAAAATGGAGTTTGGGTGATTGTGGACCGTCTTACTAAGTCAGCTCATTTTCTAGCCATGAAAACTACTGATTCCATGAACTCTTTGGCTAAGTTGTATATACAGGAGATTGTGAGATTGCATGGGATACCTGTATCTATAGTGTCTGACAGGGACCCTAAGTTTACTTCTCAGTTTTGGCAGAGTTTACAAAGGGCTTTGGGCACCCAACTGAATTTTAGCACCGCTTTTCACCCTCAGACAGATGGTCAATCAGAGAGAGTGATCCAGATCTTAGAAGACATGTTAAGGGCTTGTGTTTTGGATTTTGGAGGAAATTGGGCAGATTACTTACCTTTGGCAGAGTTTGCTTATAACAACAGTTACCAATCTAGTATTGGCATGGCACCTTATGAAGCACTTTATGGGAGACCTTGTAGATCGCCCTTGTGTTGGATAGAGATGGGTGAGAGTCGTTTATTGGGACCTGAGATTGTCCAAGAGACTACAGAGAAGATACAACTCATCAAGGAAAAACTTAAGATTGCCCAAGATAGACAGAAAAGTTATGCAGATAAAAGGAGAAGGCCCTTGGAGTTTGAGGAAGGGGATTGGGTGTTTGTAAAAGTGTCCCCTCGAAGAGGCATATTTCGATTTGGGAAGAAGGGGAAGTTAGCCCCTAGGTTTGTGGGACCATTTCAGATTGATAAGAGAGTTGGCCCAGTGGCATACAAGTTAATTTTGCCTCAACAGTTGTCCCTTGTGCATGATGTTTTCCATGTGTCAATGCTAAGGAAGTGTACACCAGATCCAACTTGGGTAGTGGACTTGCAAGATGTTCAGATTAGTGAAAATACTTCTTATGTGGAGGAACCTTTACGAATTCTAGAAGTTGGAGAGCATAGGTTCAGGAACAAGGTGATTCCTGCAGTCAAAGTGTGGTGGCAACACCATGGGATAGAAGAAGCCACTTGGGAACCTGAAGAAGAAATGAGACGACACTATCCGCAACTCTTCTACGAATTTTAAGGTAAGCTAGTTTAAATTTCGGGACGAAATTTCTTTTAGGGGGGTAGGATGTAATGACCGGGTATTTTATGCCACGTTAGCAATTTTAGTTTGAAAAGTCTTAATTTATGTGATGGTTGAAAAGTCAAAAAGAAAAGCGTTTGGAGAACACGTGTCAATTTCGGATTGGTTAATTTCATTTTATTGCGTCGGTCAATTAAACGAGTTGAAATTTTATGTCATGTCAGCCTTAGGATAGAAAATTCTTAGGATTTTAGAAATTGGAAATTTACGAAAACGAAAAATGAAAAATAAATAAATTAAGATTAATTAGAATTAATTAAGAAAAATAAATTAATTAATTAAATTAAATTGATGAATAATAATATTGAGAAAATTAGTTTTTATTTGGTGTTAATAAATAAAATTGTGTGTTAAAATGAAAAAAAAATGAATTGGAAATTAAATAAAACAATTAGAATAAAGAAAAGAAAAGAAAAAATAAATATATTCAATGGGCTTTGAATATGGGTTGTAAAAGAAAAAAAAAATTTAATGGAGTTGGGCTTAAGTGGCTAGTGGCTTTTAAAAGCCTAGTGGGCTGTTAGTAAAAAAGGAAAGGAATTGAGTTGGGCTTGGATGTGGGCTTAAGTGGCTGCCATGTGAAGTGGGCTGTTTTAAAAATAAATAAAAAAAAAAAGGAAAAGGGGGAAAATTGGAAAAGTGCAGCACGCGGGAGAGAGAGAGAGAAAAGGGCACTGTTCATAAATTAGGGCACTTGCCGGAATTTTGATCGGCCGTTTGGACGGCCAAACGATTTCTGTTTCGGCCCAAATTCGGAGGAAGTACTCTATTCGACTAAACGAACAAGCCTGCGGTGGCTGATTTTGTTTTTAACGGTCAAATTTTCAGATCTGAGGTAGGGGACCCTAACCCTAAAACTCAAATTTTTATGTTTTTCCCTTGAAAAAAAATTGTAAATATTGTCACTATGAGTTAATTAGGAATTATGGATGTTGTGTGAATTTTTCTAGAATATTTGGAGTTTGTTTGGAATTTTTGGAATTTCGGGAAATTGATTTTGATTGATAATTAATTGTTTTGAAAGGTTAAAAATTATTAGATGGGTTGGAAAATTCCAAAATTTGGGTTAAATTTTAAATATAATGATTTGTGAATTTTTAGGCATTGGTTAGAATATTTTCGAAAATTTTAGGGTAAATAGTTAGTTAATTTTGGATATTAGAAATTATTATAATGGTTGAAAAATTTTGTAAGTGTGGTAAAATCTCAAGATTGTTGATATGCAATTTTTTTAATATTTATTTGGGATATTATCGGAAATTGTAATGTGTGAAATTGTTTGATTGGATTATTGGGGAATGTTGAGATTGTTGAATTATTGAGGAATATTGGAATTGTGGCATTCATTGCATCATGGTTATGTGGAAAAATAAATAAATAAATAAAATCATGAAGATTGTGAAAAGTGTATGAAATAGAGATGAGAAGTGGAAGCCCGTGTGAGGCGAATTAAGAAGGGAGAGAGATCCCTAGGGTGAAAGACCCAAAAGTTTACCCCGGGAAGACTCCGAATGGGGAGTGTATTTGGGTGCGGACGCGTATCCTTCGGTGAAAGCCCGAGAACAATAGTGCATTGTATGACTGTGTGTCACACGTTCATGTGCATTCATGTAATTGTTGAATATTGTGAAATTGGGTATAAAATTATATATATTAAACTATGTGGTTTGATTGACACTGTTGAATTGTTCCTATGGTGTTGAAGTGTTCTTTTCGTATTCTTTGAACTTAGTAATCCCTTTAACCCCTTGGGTGTTAGGCACCCTACTGAGCAATGTGGAAATGCTCACCCCTTCCTTGTTACACCTTTTTAGATGCAGATATCTCTCCTGAGGATCCACAGGTGGGACAGGGAGGACTTCAGGATGCTCCTGGAGCGGCCTAGTGGAGCGTGGCATTTATTTGTTATTGTGTTCCTTTTTGGATTTTGGGGATTTGTTTTAGCAATTATGACTCATGGATTTGCTATGAAGCTTTATTTGATTAAGTGGTTAATTGTGAACTTTTATTTTGGACTATAATGAATATTTATTTAATCTTGTTGTTTTGAGTAGTTTTGGGATATTGTAATTTATGAGAATTCTAGTGAGATGTATAAAAAAAAAAAAATCCAGAGTGTTTTGGTTGACTGCCAACATGGAATAGGAGGAACCCTTAGGGTCAAACCTTTGACCTGGGGTCACGGGTCAAATTTTGGGTCGCCCGGAATTTGGGTCGTGACAGATTAGGTCACTATTGATGGAAGTTGGTAGTAATAGGTATTCTCAATAGAAGCACCATGATATCTATTAGGATTGAGATAGTGTGTCCCCTTGAGTGATCTAAGGAGATGTGTTCATAGAAACTATGAGCATATTATTTCCTTAAGTGGAACTTGACATAAGCTCTTTGAGAGCTAAGATATGTCAATTGTATACACAATAGGAGTATTTGTAACTCAAGGATGGTAGAGGTAGTCTTGAAAGGATGATAGCTTTCACCTTGTTAGACTACAAACACAAGTTTATGAGAAGACTGAATACAATGGATAACATGTCATGGACTTGAGCACTTGGTGTCTCATTGTTATTTACGTAGGATATTGGAGTTCAATTGATTCTCTATAGTGGGATGTTAACTCAACTTCATAATTGGATTTTGAGGGAGCCAGTCCAATTGGCCACGATAACTTAGTTTCATTTCCATCGTAGACTGCACCTATACGATCGATCATGTCGTTGTTTGATTACTACTCAAAAAGTGCTATTTTATATCTTGTTATAAACTCTTTTAAACACTTTTGAGTAGTAATTAATACCTTTTAACTCAATTGGCACATTAAAGACCCTTGCAAGTGTTACTAATCAGTTTTGGTGTTTTTGGTAGCTTTTTGATCATTGAAGCAAGCCAAGAATGAGGGAGAATTTTGTGCAACCCTTGGCAATAGGTTTCCAATCCAATCAAGAGATGCAAGGAAGAAAAACACAGAGAGAAACCCAACATGAAGCAATTTTGAAAGGCATTGCAAAATCTTCGCATGCTATGCAAAATTCAAAAGGAAAGCAGTTGCATGACAAATTTAGAGCACTTACTGGAGTCCATTGTATACATACTATATATCATTTCAAAGCTCGAGAAGTCAAGAGTCCAACGCTTCAAATGATGTGCAAATTGGAGCTGAAATGAAGAAGTTATGGCCATTTGAAGACAACTGCGCCAAGTTGAAAATGAATTTCACAACCCCTTGCGAAATCTTCCCGTGTAATCTTCAGATATTTGTGCACCGACTCAATTAGATTTTCATCTCTAGATATTTTGTGTAATTACCTATTTTCTCCTTGTAATCAACTAAAGATATTTTTGGGATATCTAGGATATCTAAAAGGAGGTTAAAAATATCTCTCTAGATATTTCTTAGAAAATATCTTCTATATATATCTCTGATATCATGTAGAAAAAAGAGGAGGATCGTAGTAAGAAATATATATATAGAGCACTTGCTCTACCTTTCTTGGGAATTTTTTCTTTCATTTTCTTTCTAGCCAAACATCCTCATTGAGTAGGTCACATCTTTCGAATTAGTCACGTAGTTTTCCTATCTAGTTTTCATCACAATCAGTACCTGATTCGTTCCCAATTGGTGTCTCAGCTGATTCATGTCCTCTCAATGGTCCCTGACAGTGGTACCATTTGATTCGTGTCCAGTTGGTGTCCCTTGATTGTGGTCCTCAGAAGGGAGTAATCAACAAAATTTATAACCTATTACACCATGTACTAGGATAGCCTTAGCTAGCATAGCATAGTGGCTCTAAGGTCGTTCATTGGGATGGGTTTTCACCTCACAATTGATATTAATTCAAAGTTGAATTGGTGCCTTTTCATTTCAAGGTTAGCTTTAAAAGAAAACATAATCTTTGGTGGAAAAGGTTTGGTTTTAAGCTAACCAAAAATAGTAACTGATTTTAATTACAAAGAAAAGTGTTTCTTGGAGTTTTAGATCACTAGGCTCAGGTTCCTCATACAAAAAGGAAGTTCCAGTCACTTGTTTCTTTTCCTCGCATTAGAGAATTAACATATAGTTAATTCTCTAACCGGTGTGGTACAGATGCTTCCCATTAATGGGTTCAAACACTAAATCCCTCTCATTGATGCATCTTGCAATGGCTCGTGCCTCTCACCTAGCATTTGCCATTCAAGGTGATCTTTAACCTTGGATTACCTGTCAAAAGCTCGCAAGAGATAACTAATGGATGTCTCTTTGGAGTCCAAAAGCTTACCAAGTGTTGGCTATTCTAGAAAATTCTACCTTCAAACCACCTCCCAAAAGCTCGCAAGAGATAAACTAGTGCATCTCCATGAACGGAGATCACTTGCCTTACCAAGTGTTGGCTCAGGTGAATTGAAGGCATTTTAAGTTAACTAAAAAGATAAAAACCATTAACGGGTCACACTTTCTCTTCATTAAAAACTAAAACAACAAAACTTCCAATTTATGCATGAGGAAACTTACCCGGATTTCTTCACTCCAAGAGACAAAGAGCCTAGCCCTAACCTCTCATCCTCTGAGGAAAAATCCTCAGAGTTTGATTAGCTAGAAATAAAAAGTAAATAATATACAATACAATCAAAACGAGAAGGTAAGGCAAAGCAAAGGCTCTGTATTTTACTTCCTTGCAAAGCTGTACAAAGGATGCGTCTCAGAACAAGCTCCCGACTCTCTTCTTTGTAAAGAAAATTACAACTATATATAATTTATTTTATATTGTTTAATACAATTGAATTAAATGGATCATATTTTAATATTAATATATATTTTAAAATTAGACATATTACAATCAAATATCATAATATTATATGTAATTTAATAATAAATGTACACTTATGAAATTAATATTTTTATCGATGCATACGATATTATTATCAAATATGATAAATCATGTTATACATATATCAAAATTTTTAATAAAATAACTTTAAAATATCTATTATACTTCTAATTATATTATTATGAGGTTTTCCTTACATTTTCATGAGTTTTTAACAATTTTTAGCTTACTGATATTTTTTTCCAAAATATCCGCCAATATATCTCTGATATATCCGTAAAATCGAAGTACCGATATATCCATGATTATCGATATTTTCATCCTTGGATGTAACCGCACTTTTACGATCGGTCACATCGTTGTCCTATCTTATTTTCATCACAGACCGCCCCCCATCATAGAGGTCCTGACAGTTTAGTTTTGATTTCAGTGTAGATAAGACCTATACATCATTCACATTGTAATCAGGTATAGTTTTTGTCACAGACCATACCTGGTCAGTGATTACTACTCAAAAAGTATTATTTTGTAGCTTGTAATTAACTCTTTTAAACACTTTTGAGTAGTAGTTATTACCTTTTAACTCAATTAGCATATTAAGTACCTTTGTAATCGTTTCTAATCACTTTGTGTTAAGTTTTGGTGTTTTTGATAGTATTTTGATCACCAAAGCAATCCAAGATTGAGGAGAGTTCTATAGAATCCATGGCAAAGAAATTGGAAGCTCATTTACATAAAAAACCCAAGCTTTGAAGCTTTATAATCCTTTGCCAAAAGCAAATCATGATGCAAGGAGGGAAAGCAAAGAGAGAAATCTAACATGAAGAATTCAAGAGGACAGCCACTGTTGGACACATTTCAAATACTTCCTGGAGTTCATTTCATGCATATTATATGTCATTTCGAAGCTTGGGAAGTCAGGAATCCAACGCTTCAAACGGTGCATGAATCGGAGTTGAAATGAAGAAGTTATAGTCATTGGAAGCCAATCATACCAAGCTGAAGGCCAATTTCGCAGCTGCGAAATCACCTTTGGGCTGCAAAATCAGCCTTTGGTTGCGAAATGGAGACCTTCAGCTTGCGAAATTTCATAGCCCATCTTGCATGCCTTCAAAATCCACCTGAGTGCTTCCAGATATTTGCGACCGACTCTTTTAGATTTTTTTCTTCAAATATTTGTTGTTTAAATCCCCATTCTCTCCTTGTAATCCACCAATCATAGGATTCCTTAGTTAATAAGTAAGAACAAAGGGTGAATAACCTCATATATATAGTTTGTAATTTTCTTTACACAGACATCTCGGGAGCTTGTTCTCAGAGACAACTTTTTGTATAGTTTTGAAGGAAGTAATATACAGAGCTTTGCTCTGCCTTACCTACTCATTTTGATTGTATTTTTCTTACTAGCCAAACAAGCTCTGAGGATGTTTCCTCAAAGAATGAGTGGCTAGAATTTTTGTCTCTTGGAGCTAAGGAAGCTAGGTAAGGTGTCAAATGCAAAAATTAGAAGTTTTGTTGTTTTAGCTTTTAATGAAGAGAAAGTGTGACCTGTTAATGGCTTCTATGTTTTTAGTTAACTTAAAACGCCTTTAAATCACCTGGGCCAACACTTGGTAAGGCAAGTGATCTCCGTCCATTGAGATGCACTAGTTTATCTCTTGTGAGCCTTTGGGAGGTGGTTTGAAGGTAGGATTTTCTAGAATAGCCAACACTTGGTAAGCTTTTGGACTCTAAGGAGACATCCATTAGTTATCTCTTACGAGCTTTTGACGGGTAATCTAAGGTTAAGGATCACCTTGAATGGTAAATGCTAGGTGAGAGACACGAGCCATTGCAAGATGAATCAGTGAGAGGGATTTAGTGTTTGAATCCATAAAAGGGAAACATCTGTACCACACCAGTTAGAGAAATAACTATATGTTAATTCTCTAATACGAGGAAAAGATTCAAGTGACCGAAACTCTGTTTTTGTATTAGGAGCCTGACCCCAGTGATCCTAAAACTCTAAGAAACGCTTTTCTTTATAAGTAATTCCCATTACTTTATTTTTAGTTAGCTTAAAACCAATCCTTTTTAAACCAAAGTTTATGTTTTCTTTTGAAGCTAACCTTGAAATGAAAAAGCATCAATTCAACTTTGAATTATGATCAGTTGTAAGTTGAAAACCCTTCCCAGTGAACGATCCTAGAGCCACTATGTTATGCTAGCTGAGGCTATCCTAGTACATGGTGATATAGGTTATAAATTTTGTTGATTACTCCTGTCTAAGGACCAAAATTAAGGTACACCAGCTGGGCACGAATCAGTCCGATCGGTCATAACTTCTCAGTTTCTTTTTTGGCGTAGACAACATCTATACGATTAGTCACATCGTTGTTCTATTTGGTTTTCCTCACAATCAGCACCTGATCGATCAATCACGAAAGTTCAATATCATGTTCGATGTAGATCGTACATGTACAATTAGTCACATCATTGTCTTATCTAGTCACGAAAGATCAATTTATTGGAACACATCTATATGATCAGTCACATAGTTTTCCTATCTGATTTTGGTCAGAGTCGACACCCGATCTGATCAATCATGAAGTTCATTATCATTTTCAATGTAGGTTGCACCTATACGATTTGTCACATCGTTGTCCTCTCTTGTTTTCATCACAAACTGCACCTATTCTGATCGATCACAATAGTTCAGTATCATTTTCAATGTAGATCGAACCTATACAATCGGTCATGTGGTTGTCATGTCAGTTTTCATCACAGACCACACATGGTTAGATATGTCCCAACGGTTCAATTTCGGTTTTGGCCTAGACAAAACTTGTACAATCTATCACAACAAGGAGAGCTAAAGAAAAATTAGAAGGAGAGTTGGGATTATTGGATCAGACCTAGAGAAAAGTTAAAAATTGAGAAGAGATATAAAGAAGACTTCAAAATAGTTGACAGTTGGAAATTGGGAGGGTTTAATTGAAGAAGACCTTAAAAACGCAAGGTTTTGAAGAACAATCGAGATTTTAAAGTTGGGATATTGGAGGAGATATTAGCAATGTTTGAAATATCGATAAATATGGATATATCGGTTCTTATATTTTACGGATATATAAAAAATATCAGAGAAAATATTGATGGATATTTTGACAAAAATATCGATCAAACAAAATGGTTTAAAATTCATGAAAATGGCTTAAAAAACTTTCAAAAAAATGATAAAATAAGGAAGAACACACATATTAAATTCAGTTTATAAATTTAATTAACAGAAATCTGATTAAAGATAATACTTATCATTTTCTTATAAAAAAAAAGTTTAAATTCCTTTAATATATTTATATTTATTTATTTTAAAAATTAAAAACAACTTTTATTAAAACATTTTTTATTACATTTTAAATAAAAAATTAAATTGATTTACATAAAATAATTTATTTGAGATTTAGTTTCTAAAATTTTATTACAAATTTGTAGTGAAAATTTTTTCCATTAACATTAATTTATTTAAATAATTAAAATTATTAAAAATTATATTAATAATTTATCTTATCAAATTAATTTTAATTTATAAAATATTAGAACCTCATTAATTGATTTTATATTTCAACAAATTTTGAATAAAATTATATTTTTAATATTTTAAAATAAAAACATTTAAAATTAAATAAAATTAAAAGGATAAATATAAAAAATATTAAAAATATAAATATAAAAAGTAGTTGAAAATAAAATCATAATATAAAATAAAAGGTGTGGACCCCGCATTTTTCTTGATGCGTTCTCACTCGATGCCGAAACTTGCTTTTTATTTTATTTGATGAAAATTTGATTTTTAGAAAAAGACTTGGAGTCTCCACTTATTTTTGTTTTATTTTTTTTAAGGGAAAAACCAAATAAAAAAGAAAACTCTAAATGTGACTCCTAAAGGAAAAAAAGGAGTTTGTGAAAAACCAAGTCTGGGTTCAGGGGTTAGGTTACTTATTGGAAAGGTACGGTGGTGAGCCGTAGCACCCCTCTAAGCCCGCATACGTACTGCCTCTACTAAACGAATTAAGGGAATTGTGGCAATTAATTAATTAATTATAGATACCAAGAAAAATAATCAATGTAGAAGTCACGGTGAAAATTAATATACACAAAAATAATGACGAAATCTAATTATAATAATACACAAAATAAATGACAAAAGAATTATGCAAAATGATTTATTGAACTAAATAAATAAATAATAAAAAAAATAGTTTTCAAGAAATTTCAAAGGATTTTATTAAAAATGATTTTGAATGAGTGATTTCAATTTATTTATTTACAAGATATTTTCTTTAAGTGATTTGATTCAATTTCATTTGTATTTAATTTTCGAAAAAAAAATGTTATTTACACTTATTGTATCAAAAGCATTTATTACAAAATTTCAATTTGAGCACAAAAATTATTTTTACTTGTTTAAATAAAATAATGAATTTTTATAATTTTATTTACAAAAATATTTTAATTTGATTTCATTTAAGAAAAGTGATTTATATAAATTATTTAAAAAGACATGACTTTATTTACAAAAGAATTTTTAATTAAAAGGAAGAAAATAAAAATAAAAATAAATAAATAAATCATCTATTTCTAAAAATGACTTTTAATCCAATTTTAATTAAGTAAAAAGAATTTATTTAAAAAAACATTTTTTTGGACAATTTTATTAAAAATTAATTTTTGGGACAACTTTATTTACAAAACAATATTTGGACAATTTTTGTTAAACAAAGAAATTTTTGGACAAATATTATTTAAAAACAAATTTTCAAATTCCATTAAAAACATTTCTTTTGGATTTTTCTAAATGCATTTTTCTGAATTTATATATATATATATATATATATATATATATATATATATAAACTCTCTTTTATTTAAAATGATATTTTAAAATTGTTGTTTTATTAAAATACATTTACTGACTTCTTCTTTCATTTAAACAAAATTTCTAATTTGTTCGATATTCAATTCTGTACACACTCAATAAATACATACGAACGAATATTTACACAAACTAATAAAAATAAAACCAAATAAAAAGTGAGAAATAAAATATGTATCTAAATAAACTTACAACAAGCTCCACGTGTCATCAATTTGTACTCGGCCAACAAGATTGCAGAGTGGGTCCATGCAAAAACAAAAATAACACAAATGTAAATATCCAGAGATGTATAAAATCTCAAACAAATATTCAAACCCAAATTCCAATTTCAAATTAGTCCCATAAATTTCGTCAATTAAATGAGCCCAAATTACTATAGGTCTTAACCCGGAACATCCAAATTAATAACCAAAGATACAAACACAATCAACCAAACCTAAAATTGGATAAATTAAAATAAATTCTACTAGACCTAAATTTAATATTCCATAATCTAAGCCTAGTTTAATATATACCACAATTGTCCCATATCCAAATTAAACAATTCAAATTGGCCAAGCCCATATCAAATATTCAAATAATCCAACAAATCTCACCCACATTATGGGCCCCAAAATTCACATCAATTAACATGCCCACATAAAAAAATACATGGTCAAGAGAAATAATATTTCAAGCCCAATCCAATAAGCTCAAACAAATAACAACTTAACAATAGACCCAAGTCCAAATAAATAAAATGTAATTGATATAATTCAAATATCCCCCAAATACAATATACCCACAAACCTAAATTAACAAATTTCAAATTAATTCACTAACAATAAATTAAATCAAATTACGTATTAATCTACCAACAACAAATTAACTTCAAATTTCATATTAATTCAACAATCCAAATTTCATAAACAACAATTACTATTAAAATAAAATAAAATAACAACAATAACAATAACAATAACAATAATAACAACAACAATAATAATAACAATAATAATAATAATAATAATAATAATAATAATAATAATAATAATAATAATAATAATAATAATGGAAAATGAGTGATAGAGAATGAGAGAAAAAGAGAGGGGTCATCGGCCGGCAAGGCTCGCCAGCAGCGATTGGCTAGCGACCCTACCGATGATAGTGAGATTGCTGGCTTTTTGAAAAACAAATAATAAGATAATAAGAAAATGGGGGATGAAGGGCACTAGGAATGGCGTCGGTTTGGAGTTGAGTGGTGGTGTGTGGGAAGTTGGGGAGGAAAAATGGAGAAAAAAAGGGAAAAGGAAAAAATAAAAATAAAAATAGGCGCTGACGTTTGTGGAGAAAAAAATGGAGAAAATGGGGGATGAAAAGAAAAAGAAGTGAATCTAGGGCGCTTGCTGAGAATGGGAGTGGAGTTGCATAGAGGGGGAAAGAGAGAAAAAATTGGGGGGTGGCCCTTTCGAAATTTTTTTGGGGAAGAAAGAGAAGAATGGGAGGGAAAAAGGAAAGGAAAAGAAAATAAAGTAAAAATAAAAAAATAAAAAGGGAGATATGAGAATGGTGGCCGGTGGTGAGGAGAGAGAAGAAGTGGGTGGGTGAGGGTAGGTGGAGGAGAAAGGAAGAGAGAGAGAGGAGAGAGGAGAGAGGAGAGAGAAAATAAAAATAAATAAAATAAAATATAATAATAATAATAATAATAAAATAAAAATAATAGTAATAAAATAAAATAAAATAATATACAAAATAATAAAAGCTATTAAATGATGAATAGTCCAAAAAGCACATGTAATTGAAATTTAAAATTTATTAATAAAATTGAGCTCAAAATTAATATAAAAATAAAATTGGGACAATTTTGGGGTTTATAAAAGGATAATATAAATTTAAAATGAAAGATAAATTATAAATAAAATATTTAAAAACAAAAAAAAATATTTTTTTTAAATGGCGTTTTTTTAGAAAAAAAAATTGCTAAAAATCAACGATTTTTTCAAAACAAAAAAGATAAATTTTTTAATTAGAAATGAATAATTAAAAAATAAAAATAAAAGGATAAATATTTTTTTTTTAGAATGGAGTTTTTTCCCCGAAAAAAATGGCCGATTTTTTGGCAAATTTTTTGTGATTATTGCGCGTAACAAATTTCGATTTTTTCCACCAAAAAATCGGGCCAACAACGAAATATCGATAATATTTCACCGATTTCATTTCGGTCAACTCCGACATCCAACATTTCGGAGAAATATCCTGATTTTTCAAACCTTAGATATTAGAAATTGAAATATGATTATTTACTAAAATTTGATGATATTTATGTTTTAAATAATGCAAATAAATTATTTATAAGAAAATTATAATAAGTACTAAAAAAAAAAAGATACAAAATCTATATCCTAATATATTTAATGAAAAAAATTTCATCCGTATCTAAAAATTGTTATATATAACCCACCAAATAATAATAGTAATATTAATAGTAATATATATATATATATATATATATTAATTTACACATTATTGTTTCATTAATTATTATTATTTTGAAAATATAAAAAAAAATATTATATGTACAACTTACCAATAATAATAATAATAATATATAATATAATAATTTTACAAATTATTATTTAATTTCTATAATTAAAAAAAGAAAGTTATCATATTTTTTTATTATACAGACACCATGAATTGTTTTACTTCAAAATATGATAAAAATATTATAATAAGAAATTAGTATTGGTTATTTTTAAAACCGATCGAAATTAATTAATATTGTACTACATTGTACTTTTAGTGCACTTATTATTATATGGTAAGTTCAATATGTAATTGTTGTAATTATATGTTGCAACACAATCTTAGAAATGTTGTTTTATCCTTCTATATTAGTTTTTATATTAATACAATATGCTAATGAATTAACATTATATAATGGGTGCATTTTTATTGATAATGATTTTTATAATGAAACTCATAAACCTTATTAAAAAAATGTCTTCTACTGTATTAGTTTTTTTTTTCTTTTTCTCAATATTAATTTTGTACTAAAATCCTTAATAAAAAAATGTTAAGAGTTGGAGTGAGAATCCTTTGTCTTGTTAGACATTTTCTAGGAGAATTGTTTTCAACACATTATTTAGAATAAATTTAAGTGTTTGCATATATTTTTTCATAGAGTATTTGAAGACACAATTGAAAAAATGAAGAATATTTTAAGGAATTTTACATTACACAGAACATGCATTGATAGAGTTTTACCTAATCCTTTTAAATTTTGGAATAAATAAAAATAAAAAATAAAAAAGGTTTTTTTTTTTAAGAACACTATGGATTAATTTTGAACAATGCAATGATCAACTAGAGTTTTACCCAATCCATCTGAGTTTAACCCAACCAATCGGAAGTTAAACTAAGTTTTAAAAAATGAGGTTGGGTTGGGTTAGGTTTGGGTTGAATACCTTGGTTTAGAGGTTGGGTTAGGTCGAACTTGAGTTGAGCATTCCTTTATTTGAGTTGAGCTCAGATTAGCTATCAACCCAATCAACTCACCTAAGTTGGAGCCCTAAATTTTTATACAAAATATGTAAATTTATAAATGATTTTCATTATGACCATATTTGATTCTCGAAAAGTACTAAGAAAAGAAAAAATAATAATAAAGAAAATAATTTTCTCATATATAATTTTACTATAAAAAAATATGAAAGAAACTCAAATATAATTAAAATTGGTAAAAAACTTCTATACTTTTAAATTATCTAATCTTCATGTAGAAAAATTAAATAAGTAAAATGATTTTGAAATAAAATATGAAAAAAATTTATTACTTTAAATTTATTTTTTATTTTCTTTCACTTTTTTTGTCCTTCTACTTTCTTTTTATTTTTTTTCTCACATTTTCCCTCAAACTCTCAAGAAACCAAACATTGTCTATATCTTATTTATCTTTTGTATTTTTTATCATAAACAAAACAAAATTACCCTTTTTCCATCTCCTAACACTTTCTGTCACGTAAATCAAGCCAGCAGTTTATCTTTCCTCATATGACATGTTGTCTAATCAAATGAACTATTAATGACAATGTCACTCTTCTAATCATTATCTCCCAAGATGAAAATTCAGAGAGTATGTAGTTTTAACATACAACTAATAACATACGGGGGGTAGCCATATATGTACATTTGTTGAACCTTGTTTCCATGGATATTATCAAATTAAAAGAAGAATTGACAATTTTCTCATTGGAATATGAGACTAGAAGCTAAAAGTAAAAGGTTTATACCTTACTACTCCTTCAATAATTGAATAGCGAGCTTGGCTGCAACCATGGAGATAGACTTAACTTGTCTTAAAGAATCATATGTTCTTTTTAATGTTTCTCTGACATATATGGTTCTTAACTTCTCACTCTCCAACTTCAACAATTATGATTGAATTGATCTTATCAAAGTAAATTTTGAGCAATATTATTTATTTTTTAAATAGAAAAAAATGTTAAAATAAGTTAAATGAGTTTAAAGCAGTATATAAAAATAATTTTTTTATTTTAATTTTTTTCTTTTTTCCTTTATTTTTTATTTTCCTATATTTTTAATCTTTATTTTATTTCCCTAGTTATTTTCCTTACATTTTATGATAGCCAAATATTACCTTAATTTTCAAGTTATGAAAATAAATAATTTATTCATAATGTCAAGTTATAATAATATGATTTTTCCATAACAACAAATTAGGATTTTATATATATATATATAATAGATTTCTGCATAACACCAAATTATCGTTTTTTATTTTCCATATTCAAGAAATTATTCTATACAGATTATGATATTCAAGAGATTTTTCTATGGCTTCAAGCTATGCATTTTTTTTTCATATCCAAAATTAACCTAAAAGATTAAACACACAAATTACTAATCATGCTCTAATACCAAATATTAGAAAAAAAATTTGGTATCTTACATCAAACATTAAAATAACATCTAAAATATAATGAAAAAAAAGTGTAGTTTGATCCATAATGTTTAACTTTAATATGGTTTTAAATTTCTTATTAACACCCTTGATTTTTTGTGCACTTCTTAGTGATAAGTACACAAAATGCTCTCAAATAAATGTAAGTATAAGTATGAAAAATATTTATCAGAAAATGTAAATGAATCTAATTTAATGTCTTCAAAATGCATAGTAGGAAACAAAAAACCAAAGTTTTTAAGAAAAGAACTCAAACTATTTCTAGTTCTAAGGGTAAATATCATAGAACTCAAATTATAAGTTTGTACCAAAATAATGTACAAATATATTTATTCAAGAAGAGATCATATAATCCCACTTAAGTACAATGGACTAACAACTTGGAAAAAAAAAAACACTTTAAAAAAAAATTAGGATGAAATACACTCTATTTCCTTAACCTTTGTTCTCTCACGTTTAAAATCCAATGCTTTGTCTTTTTAAATTTATTAAAGATCAAAACTTTACCCTTGATTATAAACTCTTCGTAAAACCATAAAAGAGATTGTTGTTTTTTGCATTTTGGTTCAAACACTAGTTTGGACTTAGTTAGAACCAACTTTGAATCAATAACTTTAAGATAAAATTTTCCAAACTCTTTCAAAATGTGACAATTATTAATTTTGATTTTTTTTACCTTAAAGATGTTCGCTTGATCATTCGTTATTTTTGCATGCTAATACGAAGTGTAACAATTTTAAATTCAGATAATATGTGTTTTTCTTTACATTTTAATTTTGTTTCTTCATTTAACAAATTATTCATTGACTTTTTAACTAATTTGGGAGCAAAGTGTTGTTCTTTAAAAAGTTTGGGGAGTAAAGTATTAAGTTTTGAATAATATAGAGGTAAAGTGTAAACCATGTTTAAGGTAGAAGGCTAAAATGTATTTAACCTCAAAATTCATGCTTATATCACTTAATTAAAAAAATTATAGCTAAAGGTTAAAGTGTATTTAATCCAAAAATTCATATTTATATTATTTAATTGAAAAAATTATAGGCCAAAGAGGTCTCATAAAAATATATCTTATAAAATTATTTTCCAAATAAAATATTTTATATGAAATCTTATTTAAAAATTTTGAATTATTTATTTTTTAATTAAAAAGAACATCTTTTAGTAAAATCGGTAATTTCATTGGTATGTTTTAATTTTTTTTTCAAATAAATGAAGAAAGATAGATAAATATAGGCTGATATAAATAGTTATGTGTTTTCATATAATTTGTTTTAATTTTAACTAACTTGAATGAATATATTATAATTTAAGTGAGTTAATTCTGATATAAATAATTTTTTTCATAAATTTTAAATTATTTTATAAATATAATGTGCTTTAAATCCTAAAATATAATATATTTCCAAATAAGGTAATGTAGACCCCCTCTTTTGGTCTTGTTTTTTTTTTTCTCTACATATATTATATTTGTTTTAGTCATTCCCGCCACTTTTAGAGAGCATCCGGAGGAGGGCGTATAGAGTGGGGGGACCGGCTCCTTGAAACAGCAGCTGCACAAGACACATGGCTATGGATTTGACAGTAGCCATGCCGGTTGGGTGAATGGTGACACCATCCTCTGAGGACACACAATGGAGTGGGGGGGGGGGGGGGGGTGGCAGAGCAAGTTACAGGGTAAGGATTTTGAGCAGAAAAAAGGAAGAGACCAAAAAGGAGGAGCTGAGGGAGGAGGAAAGATGGCTGGGTGATTTTTTTTTCTCGCCGACCTAGCTGGAGAAGATCATCTTCAGGTATGGTTGTTATGGTTTTCCTGTGTACTTTCGTTCTTCAGATTTGTTATATCTCATTCTTGGTGATTCCTACTTTGTTTGTTAGGTTGCATTGTTTTGATGTTTATTGGTTTAATATTTGAGGGGTTTGAAGCCTTTGGTGCTCGTGAATATCCTCTGTTTGTGCCCATTTTTCTCCATTCCATTTCATTCACTACATGCAGTCATCACTTTCACCATACATGTGAATCCTTCATCTTCACCGTTTCCATCATTCCCATGCAAACAGGGTGCCATATACTTGGCCACCCACGACACGTTCTATCTCTCTCTACCCTTATACCCTTCTTCGTATACTCTCTTTCTCTCTCTACCCCGCATGCCTCTTCATACCCATAAACCCATTTCATCTTTCATTCATTATGCTTTCTCTCTCTACACCACGTTCCATGCACACCGCCATTTCTTCTTAAAAACGTCACCAAACCCCTTTCCTTTCACTATTCGGTGCATATTCCCCCATGCATGGCCACCTTAGCCTTCGTACCCATGCAATCCTCCATGCTCACCAACCTATTTTTCTCTCTAGACTTAGGTTTTTGTGTGCTGAACGTCTCCTTTTGGGCTACCATAGGCTGTAGTGTAGAATGAGTTTTCGTGGAGATGTTTTATCGGGTCTCATTGGAGTGCAAGAGAATGGTTTCTGGGTTGTTTATTCTGCATGTGCTGAGGCTTGAGGGACCATGCTGATGGTTTGGGCTTGTGATGGAGCTGAAGGCTTGTGGACTTAGCTTTTAGTTTTTTTAATGAATGAACATGGGCTTGATGGAGATGGAGCCCAAGGCTTCTTTTGATGGAGATGGAGCCCAAGGCTTCTTTTGATGGAGATGGAGCCCAAGGCTTCTTTTAATGAATGGACGTGGGCTTGATGGAGATGGAGCCCAAGGTATTTTTAATTGAATGGACGTGGGCTTGGGCTTATGGATTGGGCTTATGAGAGAGATGGAACCCAAAGCCCTTTCAAAACCTTATTATCACTATTGTTATTATTATTTTCAATCTTATTATTATTATTATTAATTCAACTTTTAAAATATTATTATTATTATTAATTCAAATTTTAAAAATTATTATCATTATTATTATTAATTCAAATTTTAAAATATTATTATTATTATTATTAATTCAACTTTTAAAATATTATTATTATCATTATTATTAATTCAACTTTTAAAATATTATTATTATTATTATTAACTCAACTTTTAAAATATTATTCTTATTATTGCTATTAATGCAACTTCCAAAACCTTATTATTATTATTATTATTATTATTATTATTATTATTATTATTATTATTTCATAATCTTATTATTATTATTATTATTTCAAAATCTTATTATTGTTATTATTATTAATTCGACTTTTAAAATATTATTCTTATTATTGCTATTAATGCAACTTTCAAAACCTTATTATTATTATTTCAAAATCTTATTATTATTATTATTATTTCAAAATCTTATTATTATTATTTTTTATTAATTCAACTTTTAAAATATTATTATTATTATTATTATTAATTCAACTTTTAAAATATTGTTATTATTATTGCTATTAATTCAACTTTCAAAATTTTGTTATCATTATTATTATTATTATTATTATTTCAAAGCCTTATTGTTATTATTATTATTATTATTAAAAATCTATATCCTCGTAATTTAATTTCCTAAAGTTCATTTCTTATTATCATTATTATTATTAAAAATCTATATCCTCGTAATTTAATTTCCTAAAGTTCATTTCTTATTATTATTATTATTATTATTAAAAATCGATATTCTAGTCATTCAATTTCCTGAAGTTCATTTCTTATTATTATAATTATTATTATTATTATTATTATTATTATTATTATCATTATTATTATTAAAAATCTATATTCTCGCAGTTCAATTTCCTAAAGTTCATTCCTTATTATTATTATTATTACAAATTCAACTTTCAAAACCCATGTTCTCGTAGATCAATTTCCTAAAGTTCGCTTCTCATTTCTTTAACAAATTTCAATTTAATTACTGGAGCTCTAATCTTTTAAATTTAATTCCAAATACTCCAATTTTCAAATAAACTCCAAGAATCCAGTTTTCACTCGAATAGTTTTAATCTCATTTCAGTTCCTAAATAATCTTCTGATCTTCTTGAGTTTACATAAGCAATAATAATTTCTTCATAATTCTAAAACACGGAATTTGTGAGACTAGTTCGTGAATAATAAATTGGGCTTTGGTGGGGGGCCCTATGTTTGATCCCTATTGATTGTCAACTATTGTGCTTAATATATTTTGCTTGATCTTCATTTTGCACTCCGATATGCATGAGCTATAATTTGTATTCGTTAATTGTGTACTAATCTCATTTCTTGATAGCGCATTGTGGCTCGTGGCCCAGGTACGCATACACTCTCATTTTGATACTTCACTATACATGTTCCGATTCTCATATGTGCATGATCATTCAGGATATTCATTGATTTACTCATCAATTGCCACATCAGCTTCATTTTATTAGTAGAGACCCGACTTTAGGGGCTTAGAGGGGTGCTACGGTCTTTACCGTACCTTCCCGATGAGTAACCTGACCCCCAAACCCGATCCGGTTTTTTCGTAGATCACCTTTTCCAAAACCAGGAGTCACACTTAGGGTTTTCTTTCTTATTTTGTTTACCCTTTTAAAAATAAAACAAAAATAAGTGGCGACTCCAAGTCATTTTTTTAATCAATAAAGATCATTTTTTCGAAAACAAAAATCGAGCTCACCATCGAATGGGAAACGCGTTGAGCCGAAATGCAGGGTCCACAAAATGGCGACTCCATTGGGGATCATTTAGAGGGTCAAGCTTGAACTTAGAGTGAAGCCAACGTGGCATTCGATTGGACGATCAGTGGATGCCCATTTCTTGATTGCACATTGAGGATATTTGATGCATGCTCGGATTTTATATCCACTTGAGACTTTGACATGTCGATTGTGTTGATTGATTTATCTTGATTGAGGATTCCGATGCCATGATTTCTTCTGTGTTTCATTGATATATTCGTTTGAGACATTGACATGCTGGATTATTGATGATTGATCTTATTGCATCGATTAGCACATTGATTCTGATTTTGCCATGCTTGTTCTGATCACTCCACATGCATACACTCACCACTGTATATCACTCGGCTTGACATGTTGATTCTCTGACTTGTATATTATTTTGATTGTCTTTGAGCATGATGTCTGTATCACTATTCGTCTTGTCTGCCGTATTCTCGCTTATCTTGTGTGTACATGATGATATATCCGAGCACTGCCTGATTGCATGTCGCATGACTACCCTCCTCTTGCGTGATTGCGTGCCGCTTTTCTGTGTGGGTCGCACATCTATCCTCTTATCTCTCACCCTCTAGTCTCGGTCATTTATTTTCTTTCGGTTCTCACTTTTGCAAGTGTGAGGCCTTGTGTGTGCTTGTACCCTGACCGAGATAGAGGTTAGGAGTAGGGTCTAGTGACGGGTTGTACCGATATTTGGGAGCATTCTGGAAGAGAGCGGCACATTGTTGTCGATTGGAGTCCGATCATTGAAGACTTGTATATCCCCGAGCTAGGTTTCATGGATATTTGTGCGGTCGGTGTGTTTCCTTTCTGCTTTAGCTGTTTAGGGTTTCGGATGCACCCACACCATTCACTGCACACTCTAGTTGACTATTGAGCGTTGAGAGTTTAAGAGGTTTCACCATAGGAAACCCCCTGGGATGTCGAGGTAGTGCATGTGTGGAGGTGATGACCACCTTGCATGGAAGCGCCCCGTCTCTTTTGAGGCGTGTAGAGGGTTGCGTACCGCTGGAGGGTATGATCACTTCTGCTAGGGATATTTTAAAGTCCACCCTTATCCTCTTAGAGCCACCTTGACCTTGTAGGTTGAGCCGTAGATCCTTCGATTAGGACTTCCTTCCTTACACGTGGGTGCATCTGAGGGCCTTCAAAGCCTCTGTGGTCACAGTTTGGACCCGACACTCCCTCTTTTAGTTTCTAGTGAGAGTGCACCGAGATCAGTACGAGTTTGGGTACGGTCAGACGGTCCGTTTTTGTTTTTTATGCCCTGCCCATTCCAATTCAGACTAGCATTTCTTCCATGTTTTCCCTATGCCTACCATATCTCGTGCTTCATGCTCTTCAGGATTGGTTCTTCATTCTCAGTGTGGATTTGTCGTCTTGGGTCAGAGTAGAGAGGAGCTTAGTTCGGTTTTCCGAGAGGTCGAGCATAGATCAGCAGACTGTCACAGTTGGCTAGTTCACAGACGCCATGGATTCTATTCAGGCATCTTGTGCTTCAATGCTCTTCAGGATTGGTTCTTCATTCTCAGTGTGGATTTGTCATCTTGGGTCAGAGTAGAGGGGATATTAGTTCGCTTTTCTGAGAGATCAGACATGGATCAGCGGGTTGTCACAGTTGGCTAGTTCATAGACGCCATGGATTCTATTCAGGTATCTTGTGCTTCATGCTCTTCAGGATTGGTTTTTCATTCTCAGTGTGGATTTGTCATCTTGGGTTAGAGTAGAGGGGATATTAGTTCGCTTTTCCGAGAGATCAGACATGAATCAGCGGGTTGTCACGGTTGATCAGTTTACAGCCACCATGGCTTCTATCCAGGAGGCCTTGGCTAGTCTCAGGCAGGAGATAGACAGTCAGCAGAGTAGACAGTCCTTGAGGATACTCATTCATGTATGGATCGTATTGAGTAGCATATCTGGCAGTTGAGAGTATCTGACAGTTCATTGGCTTGGGATGATCTTGATAGTATACTAGTAGCCAGTCTACCAGCCAAGTTCAGGATGCCTGACATTGAGATGTACATGGGCGTTGGTTGTCCATGTATTCATCTTCGACTCTACAGTACTGTGATGAGGGTCCATGGGTTAGACGAGTCACAGATGATCATCATGTTTCTTTTATCTCTAAGTGGCGCAGCCTAGTATTAGTTCGCATCTTTGGAGTCCTCGTGACACAGGACATGGGATGACCTAGCTTAGGAGTTTCTATGAAAATTTTCATTTAGTACTGTCGTAGATGTGTCGAGGAGAGAGCTTGAGGGTTTCAGACAGAGATCAGATGAGTCCATTTCTTCCTTCATCTCCTGCTGGTAGGGGAAGATAGCAGAGATTGTTGATTGACCATTATAGAGAGGTGACTTAGTCTTGAGGTTCATCAGAGGATTGATTAGAGATCCTAGAGGGAAGTTCAGACCCAACTGGAGCGGAACTTATTTCATCAGGGAGTTGACCTTAGAGGGCACTGCATGGTTGATGGATTTAGATGGAAACCGATTCTCAGAGCCAACCAATGTGGATCAGCTAAAGAGGTACTATGTTTGAGACTATGGTCGCAGGATGGGTGGCCATCATTTCGGTTAGCCATTACCTTGTTATTCTCTTTTGATGCATAGTCCGTTGCTAGCCCATTGAGCCTCACATGCGCATTATAGCCTTTCTTTCTTATCGCCTTGCTCACATTTTCACGTTGGGATAGGGGCCCTTTAATGTATGCATGCATTGTTTGGTAGTTTTATGAGCCTTGGACCTAGGGGCATGTTTTTCTCATTATCTTTTCCTATCACTGCACCTCTACATTTTCATCTCATCTTGTTGGTTGTGTTCCTTGTCTCTTCTTCCTTATCCTATCTATTAACTTGTTCGTTTCATATTTCTCTTCACCTTGAGTGGTGATCCCTCTCAGTTCATCACATGGAGGATAGTCACATCATTTCCACCATCTATCTCGCGGACACTGGTTTAGAGATCCTTAGTTTGAGAAGGTCATCTTGTTAGAGAGAGTTTGTTTGTTACCTTAGCACTTGGGAATGTGTCCATTTGTTATTGATATCATCTTTGGGGTTCATTTGTTCATGTTCAGGGTACGCGTGTTTGTATATATGTAAAAATAAATAAATAAATAAATAAATTGTTGTAAAAAAAAAAATTATTATTATTATTATTAGCACATGTGTGTATGTGCATAGTGTTCTCGATCATTGAGTATGTATATTGATGTCTGGGGGTCATTTTTATCGAGTATGTTCGTTATTGGGAGTTCGTATGTGAGCTCTCTGAGATCCCATGTTATTTGTATTGCTTCGTCATATCTATTTGTGAGAGAGATGAGTGACCTTCTCCTAAGGACTCCGAGTCATTGTCCTTTCCATCATTACATTCATTATTGATGTGACTTCACTTCATGTTTGATCTGGGTCGATCGCCACCTTTCTTCACATATTCATTGTTTCGCTATCGTTTTTATCGTTGCTTGTGATTCATTTCATTCCCTTCGCGTCTTATTCTCTCCTTACAGCGACCCATCTCAGGTTTGATGCTCACTTCGCATCATCATTACACATATCACTATCAGTTCATTTTGCTTCATTTGTCTCCTTATCGATATCATATTCACGTTAGGCATCCTCAGGTCCATGGCTCATGGGGTTCACTATACATGTTGCATTTCATATATGAGGGCATGAGTTTTGATCATTAGGTATTTGAGCCTAGTTTTCTTTCGTTTCTATCACCCTATCACCTTGGCCTACGTTACGTCCCGTGTCTTAAGACCACCCTGAGGCCATGGGATCAGATGTCGTCTTCGGCAGCCTCTACTTGGACAGGTGATTGAGATCTGGTTAATATTTAAATATTGTCATGCTTCTTCTTCTGGGAGTCGCCCCTTTGATGTGTAGGACTGATTCAGTTGTGTTCGGATTACCGGGATCGTGAGTTTGACGATGATTGACTTGGTGTCACCTGATTTTTTTGACCTATCGTACCTTTGGTGCCACACTGCGGCATATCCCATTTCATTTGGAGGTTTATGGATCCTCACAGATCTGCACGATCATTATCACTTACTGGATGCTCACTGAGACGTGGACATGGTCGTTACCTTACGGAGCCCCTGAGATCCATCCAGCTAGTTCCGCACTTCTCGACGCTTGGATGCCATCATGCCTCTCCATCTGGGAGGTCATCTTGGATATATGTGCATGATTCAATTATGGATTCGGATGACCAGTATTACATGTTCGACGATAGATGACTTCATGTCATGTTGTTCTTCGGGCCTGTCGCACACCTGATGCCATACTAGGGCATATTTTCCGTTTCAGATGAGATTTATGGGTCTTCACTTATGTCGCATGATCGATGATAGATGATTTCATGTCGCCCGATTTCCGACCTGTCGTGCATCCGATGCCCATACTGGGGCATATTTCCGTTCCGGATGAGATTTACAGATTTTCACAGAGGTTACATGTGCGACGATAGGTGATTTCACATCATTTATTTTTTCTAACCTGTCGTACACCTGACGCCATACTGGGGCGTATTTTCCGTTTTAGACGTGATTTATGGTTCTCCACAGATGTCGCGTGTTCGATGATAGATGATTTCATGCCACCCGATCTTCGACCTATCATACATCTGATGCCATACTAGGGCATATTTCCTTTTCGATTGAGATTTACGGATCTTCATGGAGTTGCATGCTTATCCTTATTTGCGAGACGTATGCAGAGATGACGATATATTCGCTATCCTCACGATGATTCCTTAGTGGAGCCTATCGAGAGCCATCTAGACAGGCCCATGCTTTCAGATGCTTAGATGTCGACATGCTTCCTTCCGAGGGACGCCTCTTTGATATGTGGGTTTGATTCAGTTGCAGGCATAGATGATTTGAGCTCATCTGATTTTTCGACATGTTACATTCTCGATGCCACACTGGGGCATATTCCCCATCTTGATCGAGATTTATAGATCCCCACTGGTTTACATGATCATCCACGGTTATGGGATACACGCCAGGTCGATGTTTGACTTCATTTTGTCCGGATACTCCGAGGAGCCTCTCTTGAGTCATTCAGCCAGATTCGTACTCTTTGATATAGTCGTGATTCCTGGATGGAATTACTTTAGGTGCCTGGGGTTCCTGTGTCATCATTTCAGTGGGGTACATATCAGATCTGTTACGCCCCTCACGGTGTTATTCTCGGGTTATCAGGACAGATCGGGTACATCTGACGCCATATTGGGGCATATTTCCCTCATTTAGCCATGGAGGCTATCGCTCTCTCACATATCCGTTACAGTTTCCATCACTCGGCCGAGATATATTGTATTCGCCTCACTGACCATTATTCCTAAGCTTTTCATCGATATGAGCTCTCAGCGGAGCGTCGTTCGAGACTCGTAGAGTCTCTTTCAGCCATTTCCAACAGATTGAGATTTGCAGCGGCACGCCACACTGGGGCATACCCCCATATTTGAGTTCATCGGATGTTTTGCAGATCTTTCTCACTACTCAATCCATTTCTTGATCTTTGCGAGTCGTCATACTGGGGCATACCCCCTTTAGCGCTTTTCAACTGGGGCATACCCCCTCTCTTTGGGTTTACCGTGTCTCGTGTTGATTTCATGATTGTCAGACCCATTTTGTCGATCTTTACGAGTTATCACCTAGGGCATTCCCCTTACCGTCAGTTTGTTTAGGGCATCCCCCTATTGTCGTCTTGTTTAGGGCATTCCCCTATTGTCATTTCGTTTGGGGCATCCCCCCACTGTCATTTTCGTTTGGGGCATCCCCCCACTGTCATTTACGTTTGGGGCATCCCCCCACTGTCATTTACGTTTGGGGCATCCCCCCACTGTCATTTACGTTTGGGGCATCCCCCCACTGTCATTTACGTTTGGGGCATCCCCCCACTGTCATTACGTTTGGGGCATTCCCCCACTGTCATTTACGTTTGGGGCATCCCCCCACTGTCATTTCGTTTGGGGCATCCCCCCACTGTCATTTACGTTTGGGGCATTCCCCCACTGTCATTTTTGTTTGGGGCATCCCCCCACTGTCATTTACGTTTGGGGCATCCCCCTACTGTCATTTCGTTTGGGGCATCCCCCCACTGTCATTTACGTTTAGGGCATCCCCCCACTGCCATTTACATTTGGGGCATCCCCCCACTATCATTTCGTTTAGGGCATCCCCCTACTGTCATTTCGTTTGGGGCATCCCCCTATTTTCAGTTTGTTTAGGGCATCCCCCTATTTTCAGTTTGTTTGGGGCATTCCCCTTTATTTCAGTTTTTCACCATCATAGATTTTCATCTATGAGCATTTATTTCAGTTATTTCACCACCATGGATTTCCATCCTTGGGCTTTCGAGATTATCACCACCATAGATCAGACATCTATGGGCTTTGATCAGTTTTTCACCACCATAGATCAGGCATCTATGGGCTTTATTTCAGTTTTTCACCATCATAGATTTTCATCTATGAGCATTTATTTCAGTTATTTCACCACCATGGATTTCCATCCTTGGGCTTTCGAGATTTTCACCACCATAGATCAGACATCTATGGGCTTTGATCAGTTTTTCACCACCATAGATCAGACATCTATGGGCTTTATTTCAATTTTTCACCATCATAGATTTTCATCTATGAGCATTTATTTCAGTTATTTCACCACCATGGATTTCCATCCTTGGGCTTTCGAGATTTTCACCACCATAGATCAGACATCTATGGGCTTTGATCAGTTTTTCACCACCATAGATCAGACATCTATGGGCTTTATTTCAGTTTTTCACCATCATAGATTTTCATCTATGAGCATTTATTTCAGTTATTTCACCACCATGGATTTCCATCCTTGGGCTTTCGAGATTTTCACCACCATAGATCTTCATCTATGGGCTTTGATCAGTTTTTCACCATCATAGATTTTCATCTATGAGCATTTATTTCAGTTATTTCACCACCATGGATTTCCATCCTTGGGCTTTCGAGATTATCACCACCATAGATCAGACATCTATGGGCTTTGATCAGTTTTTTGCCATCATAGATTTTCATCTATGAGCATTTATTTCAGTTATTTCACCACCATGGATTTCCATCCTTGGGCTTTCGAGATTATCACCACCATAGATCAGACATCTATGAGCTTTGATCAGTTTTTCACCATCATAGATTTTCATCTATGAGCATTTATTTCAGTTATTTCACCACCATAGATTGGCATCTATGGGCTTTTTTTTTTATTGTATAACCACCGCAGGTTTTCACCTATAGGCCTTCTAGTTTAGTGTTAGAGTTAGTTTTTTTTTTGTTTGGGCTTCCAAAGCCATTATCCTTCTAGTTTAGTGTTAGAGTTAGTTTTTTTGGTTTGGGTTTCCAGAGCCATTATCCTTCTAGTTTAGTGTTTAGAGTTAGCTTTTTTGGTTTGGCTTCTAGAGCTATTATTTTCTCAGTTTGGTGTTTAGAGTCAGTCTCGTCATTCAGAGTCACAACTCCTAACATTCATATTCACTGGCATTGCACGTCTCACCTTCATGGACTTGCACTTATTCTCATTCTCCTCACCTTGTTACCTTGTGCTTATCGTTTCAGCATTGCTCTTCTAGATTTCCCTCCTCATTGCTCATGACACGATCCTTTGAGTCCACGATACGTATTTCTATCATGTTATTGAGCACTCTACACTTGTTGCTTTCATGTGGTTCACGTAGGACAATCTCCTTTAGATGCACTCTTTCCTATACTTCAGAGTGGTTCGACCGTTACTCATCCTTGATATGGTTTTTCGAGTCATTTCTGGAGACATTCTTAGAGGGAGCCTAGGTCCTTTGTTTGGCTTTAAAGGCATTTTGAGAGATCTGCTTTTCTCTTAGGGTTAAACCCTTTTTGCTCATCTGTTGGTTTGAGTGAGTTCTTGTCTTGTTAGTGTCCTTTTGAGGGTCTCCTTTGTTCTTCGGTAGAGTTCACTTCATTCCACTCACTATTCACACTTTCTTTTCACTTCAGTGTTCATATCTCTTACACTCGTGAGCTCTACCGAAGAGGGGCATATTTGTAGACCCCCTCTTTTGGTCTTGTTTTTTTTTTCTCTACATATATTATATTTGTTTTAGTCATTTGGAGCTTTTCCCGCCACTTTTGGAGAGCATCCGGAGGAGGGCGTATAGAGTGGGGGGACCGGCTCCTTGAAACAGCAGCTGCACAAGACACATGGCTATGGATTTGACAATAGCCATGCCGGTTAGGTGAATGGTGACACCATCCTCCGAGGACACACAGTGGAGTGGGGGGGTGGCAGAGCAAGTTACAGGGTAAGGATTTTGAGCAGAAAAAAGGAAGAGACCAAAAAGGAGGAGCTGAGAGAGGAGGAAAGATGGCTGGGTGATTTTTTTTTCTCGCCGACCTAGCTGGAGAAGATCATCTTCAGGTATGGTTGTTATGGTTTTCCTGTGTACTTTCGTTCTTCATATTTGTTATATCTCATTCTTGGTGATTCCTACTCTGTTTGTTAGGTTGCATTGTTTTGATGTTTATTGGTTTAATATTTGAGGGGTTTGAAGCCTTTGGTGCTCATGAATATCCTCTGTTTGTGCCCATTTTTCTCCATTCCATTTCATTCACTTCATGCAGTCATCACTTTCACCATACATGTGAATCCTTCATTTTCACCGTTTCCATCATTCCCATGCAAACAGGGTGCCATATACTTGGCCACCCAAGACACGTTCTATCTCTCTCTACCCTTATACCCTTCTTCGTATACTCTCTTTCTCTCTCTACCCCGCATGCCTCTTCATACCCATAAACCCATTTCATCTTTCATTCATTATGCTTTCTCTTTCTACACCACGTTCCATGCTGATTCGACTCATGGTAGCTTAGCTTTAAAGGCGTATCAACAAAATTTATACCTTGAGTACTATTACTAAAGTAACCAAGCTACTATAGCATAGTGGTTCTAGGATCGTTCACTGGGAAGGGTTTTCGCAAACACAAGTGATATTCAAATTAGGAAAATAGGTGATTTTCTTATGGATGTTAGCTTTAAAAGAAGATGTAAATGTTTTAGAAAGATTTAAACTAATCTAAGCTAACATTAAAGACTAAAATGAAAGGGTGTAAAAACAAGTTTCTCAAAGATAGGATAGCTATGCTCTGGCTCTTATGCAAATTGGAAATCTCAGGATAGGCTCCTCGCGTTGGGGTTGCAACTATGGTGATGCTTGCTTCCCGAACCGGTATGGATTTAGCAAATCAAGTTTTAATCCTTTAAAATGGCAAAACAGATGGTAGTGAATTTCATCAATGGTTATTCACCTTAGACTTCCTTTGAATGGCTCGTAAGAGATAACTAATGGTCTAAAGCCAAAAGCTTACCAAATATTGGCAACTCAAAGTCATTCCAGGTGATAAACTCACCTTTCAATGGCCATTGAAATTGGTTCTAATGGATTAATGCAAAACTTGGAATTGAAAACCTCACCTTCCAATAGCTCGTAGGAGATAACTAATGGATAGAAATCCAAAAGCTTATCAAGTATTGGCCGTTGGAAGTTGTCAAAAGGAAATAAAAACCAAACTTTGCATTAATGAACCATTAATGAAAAACGACTACCTTACCTTCCGGGTGCGAGAAATTTCCATGGGATTGCATCCAAGCCATCACATAACATCCATACTTTGAGAAACTTAAAAGGTTTTAGCCTCTCATCCTTGGGGATTTCATCCACCAAGGATGTTTGGCTACTAAGAAAATAGAAATGGGGAAGAACCGGAGAAGAGAGAAAAAAAGAACTTTATATATTTCTATATCTATATATCAATATTTGTTACAACGGATGCAAGGGGATATAAATAGAGAAGTTTTTCCAACCTTCCTAGCTAAGAAATCTTATGATTGGTGGATTACAAGGAGAAGAATGGAAATTTATACAAAAATATCCAAAAGAAAAGATCTCGTGTGGAGTCGGCAGAAACAGGGGAAAATTCGCACCACGCAAGGGGGTGTGCGAATTTGGAAGGTGTTGTGCGAAATTTTCGCACAAGCCTGGAGCAGTTGTCTTCCGAAGGCCATATCTTCCTCATTTCAGCTCCAAATCGTACACAGTTTGAAGCGTTGGATTCTTGACTTCCAGAGCTTTGAAATGGTATATAGCATGTAGAAAATGGACTTCGGAAAGTTCTCCAAAAGTGCCAAAGAAGACTGCAGCTGCTGTCCTCTGTTTTCCTCTTTGCTTCTTTTTGCTTCTCTTTGCTTTTCTCCTTTTGTTGGCTTGCTTTGGTGTAGCTAAAAGCTTGCTTTAACTTGTCCAAGCAGCTCCTCCATCATTTGGCATGCTTGAATCGATTCATAAGCTGATATAAACATGTAAACTTGCCATAAAATGGTTAAAACCAATTACTAAGGACCTTAATGAATTAATTGGGTTAAATGAATATGATTACTACACAAAGGTGCTTAAAACCATTATAATTAGGTCTACAAAATAGCACTTTTTGGTAGTAATCACATGCACACCGCCATTTCTTCTTAAAAACGTCACCAAACCCCTTTCCTTTCACTATTCGGTGCATATTCCCCCATGCATGGCCACCTTAGCCTTCGTACCCATGCAATCCTCCATGCTCGCCAACCTATTTTTCTCTCCAGACTTAGGTTTTTGTGTGCTGAACGTCTCCTTTTGGGCTACCATAGGCTGTAGTGTAGAATGAGTTTTCGTGGAGATGTTTTATCGGGTCTCATTGGAGTGCAAGAGAATGGTTTCTGGGTTGTTTATTCTGCATGTGCTGAGGCTTGAGGGACCATGCTGATGGTCTGGGCTTGTGATGGAGCTGAAGGCTTGTGGACTTAGCTTTTAGTTTTTTTAATGAATGGACATGGGCTTGATGGAGATGGAGCCCAAGGCTTCTTTTAATGAATGGACAAGGGCTTGATGGAGATGGAGCCACGTGGGCTTGATGGAGATGGAGCCCAAGGCTTCTGTTAATGAATGGACGTGGGCTTGATGGAGATGGAGCCCAAGGTATTTTTAATTGAATGGACGTGGGCTTGGGCTTATGGATTGGGCTTATGAGAGAGATGGAACCCAAAGCCCTTTCAAAACCTTATTATAACTATTGTTATTATTATTTTAAATCTTATTATTATTATTATTAATTCAACTTTTAAAATATTATTATTATTATTATTATTATTATTAATTCAACTTTTAAAAATTATTATCATTATTATTATTAATTCAACTTTTAAAATATTATTATTATTATTATTAATTCAACTTTTAAAATATTATTATTATCATTATTATTAATTCAACTTTTAAAATATTATTATTATTATTATTAACTCAACTTTTAAAATATTATTCTTATTATTGCTATTAATGCAACTTCCAAAACCTTATTATTATTATTATTATTATTTCAAAATCTTATTATTATTATTATTATTTCAAAATCTTATTATTATTATTATTATTTCAAAATCTTATTATTATTATTTTTTGTTAATTCAACTTTTAAAATATTATTATTATTATTATTATTAATTCAACTTTTAAAATATTGTTATTATTATTGCTATTAATTCAACTTTCAAAATTTTGTTATCATTATTATTATTATTATTATTATTTCAAAGCCTTATTGTTATTATTATTATTATTATTAAAAATCTATATCCTCGTAATTTAATTTCCTAAAGTTCATTTCTTATTATCATTATTATTATTAAAAATCTATATCCTCGTAATTTAATTTCCTAAAGTTCATTTCTTATTATTATTATTATTATTATTAAAAATCCATATTCTAGTCATTCAATTTCCTGAAGTTCATTTCTTATTATTATAATTATTATTATTATTATTATTATTATTATTATCATTATTATTATTAAAAATCTATATTCTCGCAGTTCAATTTCCTAAAGTTCATTCCTTATTATTATTATTATTACAAATTCAACTTTCAAAACCCATGTTCTCGCAGATCAATTTCCTAAAGTTCGCTTCTCATTTCTTTAACAAATTTCAATTTAATTACTGGAGCTCTAATCTTTTAAATTTAATTCCAAATACTCCAATTTTCAAATAAACTCCAAGAATCCAGTTTTCACTCGAATAGTTTTAATCTCATTTCAGTTCCTAAATAATCTTCTGATCTTCTTGAGTTTACATAAGCAATAATAATTTCTTCATAATTCTAAAACACGGAATTTGTGAGACTAGTTCGTGAATAATAAATTGGGCTTTGGTGGGGGGCCCTATGTTTGATCCCTATTGATTGTCAACTGTTGTGCTTAATATATTTTGCTTGATCTTCATTTTGCACTTCGATATGCATGAGCTATAATTTGTATTCGTTAATTGTGTACTAATCTCATTTCTTGATAGCGCATTGTGGCTCGTGGCCCAGGTACGCATACACTCTCATTCTGATACTTCACTATACATGTTCCGATTCTCATATGTGCATGATCATTCAGGATATTCATTGATTTACTCATCAATTGCCACATCAGCTTCATTTTATTAGTAGAGACCCGACTTAAGGGGCTTAGAGGGGTGCTACGGTCTTTACCGTACCTTCCCAATGAGTAACCTGACCCCCGAACCCGATCCGATTTTTTCGTAGATCACCTTTTCCAAAACCAGGAGTCACACTTAAGGTTTTCTTTCTTATTTTGTTTACCCTTTTAAAAATAAAACAAAAATAAGTGGCGACTCCAAGTCATTTTTTTAATCAATAAAGATCATTTTTTCGAAAACAAAAATTGAGCTCGCCATCGAGTGGGAAACGCGTTGAGCCGAAATGCGGGGTCCACAGGTAACTTAATGAAATGAAATAAAATTTCAATTTTCATGTTGGTATTCAACTTTTCATTTTTGATTAATTTGAGTAATTGTCTTTAAAAAGTTTTAAACTCATGTTATATGTTATTAAATATATACTTTCAAAATTACCTGTCGAGGTAATCTAGTTGATCAGGACAAATATTAGGAAATGTGGTCCCAATAAGTGACATATGATCATGGGTTTGAATCCTATCACTGATGATACCCTAAATTTACCTAATGCTGGTTGTTGCAGGGTGGTCACCACCCTAAGGTTTGAGCCCCCATGGAGAGTCCTAAAGGCTTGACCACAAAAAGTTCTTTGGTTATCAATAGTTCACTGACATTTATTTTATTTTGGTATTTCACAAGTTACTAATCCAATATATGTATAGTAGGCCTCCTTCACCTCTCGTCCTTCACCTCTCCACTAGTGGCTCGACTTGGTCTCACTCCCTTCGCCTGCCTATCGTATCAGCTCGACTTCGTCCTAGAAGCTACTACTTCCACCTCTCCAAGCTTCGCTATCACTCATGACTAGTATATGGATATCTCTATGTAGTGGTCGGCCTTCTAGAACCTTCGCCAGAAGCGACTAGTCACTTCCCGAATTCCTCTTGACTTTAGTATGGTCTAGTCTTTCCAATGCCTCCTCCTTTGCCACAGATTTATAACATGTTTCTCTTATTTGATATTTAGAGTGAGAAAGTTGTTGGACATTTTTCAACTTAAATTTATTTTTATTAAAAACAACTTTGTGATAATTTTTTCAGAATAAATATGAAGTGTTTTAGAAGTTGTTTTTATAAAGTATTCTAAAAAATAATTAAAACTATGAAAATACTTTAAAATTTTAAATTATACAAGAGTGCATCGTTTCTGTATGAAGAGGTTAATATTTTTATTTTTTTAATGTGTAAGTTCCCAAAAAATTTTTTGTTCAAATAATAAATATCATGAACATTAAATCCAAGTAGTTTTTTTTTTATTCTTTTATTATTATATAATATGCTAAATTAAAGAAAATCTATTTGGCCAGAGGCAGATTAGATGTCCACTCATTTATTGAGTATAAATTTATCTAACTTGTAAAAGGAAAAAGTAAAGAAAAATAAGATGAAATTAAGCTCATTTAAATTTTGTTTTTTCATAAATTTCTTTGAATATATATTTATTTTCATTCCTTTTTACATAAAAAATATAGAATTTGAAAATATGTGAATTTATAAATGATTTTCATTATGTCTTATTTTTCTTAATTTTTTTCATTATAAACAAACTATAAGAATTTGAGAACCTTTACTAATCTTTTCTTTCTCATGGTACTTTTAGTTTCTAAGAGTTAAACACCAAACTCCCAATCTTTATTGATAAAAGTGTATGAAAAAACTTAGATTGTTAGATGAAGGTAAAACAAAGAATGGGATCAAAGTACAAAAAATGAGATTAAAGTATAGATCAATGAGACCAATGTACACAGCGACGGAAATAAAGCAATAGGACATAAATGCACACTTAACATAACTTGATTAGTCACAGACTTTGATGAATACCCTTTTTGATACTGTAGCTGGACCCTTTCTTTTTTCATGTTACATGCTGTCCATTGAAATGAACAATTAACGACAGTTGCGTCTTAGAAAAAAGTTATTCCAAGCGTTATCTCCTAGGATGAAAATCCAGACAATATGCAGTTTTAACATATATACTACTAATATACAGGTAGCCATAATATGCACATTTCTTCAACCATGCTTCCATGGATAATATAAATTAAAAAAAAAATTGACAATTTCTTCACGGGAACCTCCATTGAATTGCGAGCTTGGCTGCAACCATGGAAATAGACTTTCTAACGAGTTGTAAAGAATCATCTATCCTTTCTAGTGTTTCTCTAACATCCATGGCTCTTAACTTCTCTCTCTGCAACTCCAGCAATTCTGATTGAGTTGATCCTTTCAAAGTAAATTTCGAGCACTATATCAGGCATGAATTTTGACAGTAGTGAACTATTGAAGCCTAATAACAACAATCTTGCGAGTGTGAAATGCTTATCCTTTCATTTTTTTATACTGATTTCTTTATTGGACATGACAGAAATGCAAGGAATATAATAAGAAAACTGAGCTTCAATACACTAAGATCAGAAAGGAATTTCTGAGGTTGCTGGTGCCTGTGATTCTCACTGATAACCACAGCCAACCCACAACAGGACATTGCTATTATCCCATAAGAACATCGACAATTTAATACTTTCGTGCTATGCCAAATGCAAAAAAACATGCGTTGGACATGAATGAAACCAGCATTGCAGCCTTGCAGGGCCATGCTGATGTGAGGTTGCTATGTCGAGAGTCTGTTCCTAGAAGATATTTGGCATCAAAGACATTTGCCAAACAGTGTTCTTGTCCCTAGAAAACCAATATTCTGTTCCTAGAAGATCCCTTAATTCTCATGCTAGGAAAAAAGACACTTTGATACCAGAATGAAGCCATACTTAGTAACTAGTAATTTCAGTGGAAGTAGCAGAAAAAGTTGTCTACCATATGTGTCATACATGTTGTGGAGTGAAGCAAATCTGCAGCAGTTAACATATATAGATACATAGGCTTTGGGGTGTGAACTTCAGAGAGTTATTAAATGTGGGTTAGCTAAAGCTCCATATTTTTCATGGTCAAAAGGAAAATTAAATCAGTTTGCCTGCAAATCTCCAACCTGCCCCACTTCAGCAAGTTTTAAACCCACAGTTCAATGCTAGGTAGGTCAGTTTTGCAAGCAATTTGGAAATTATTCAGTATGGTTTTTCTTCAGTTCTCTTCTCTGTTGCAGTTTAACACTGCTAGTAAGGAGCCATTGCTGTTTCTTTTTCCTTTTTTCCTCTGTCTTTTCTGAAATCCGATCCTGCTCATGACTAATTTTGACTACCCAGAATGCTAAAAGGGGAGTTATTCTATTGGTCATAAGGCTTGGTAGCCTTTGTGGAGTCTTAATTGATTGGAACTGCCCTGTTTTATCGTGAGCTTGTGCCTTGTGGTCAAGTGGAGTTGTCTTGGCTCCAATACCATAAACAAAGATAGAGGAAAAAGAAAATACGTAACAAACTAAAATGACTATGGAGCTAGGAATACACACTCAGAGGAAGTTTCTCTCTTTAACCCGGTTTTTGTCAAAATTTGTTTCCTTCAAAGAAACAGGAACAGCAGAACCTTTCACCTTTAAAATAGCGAGTCGCACCGATCGGTGGATCGAGTGAGGGTCCAGAAATTGGCGACTCCACTAGGGATCGAACCCAGAATATGTGGTTTCATAAGAGGATCAAACTTGAACTTGAGTCGGGTATATTGAAGTACATGGTTCATTGACCAATTTACTCGTAGGCTTTATAGGTGACTGGTGATCACTTACTTAGTTGGTATTTGACTTGCACTTGTGATGAGTTGTTGCCTGTGTGTTCACCTGATTGGTTGTGGCATGCTTATTCGTTGTTGTTGGTTCTTGGTTTTGCCGTTCATGATAGGCTTAGATGATTAGCTTGTGTGTAGATTGTATGGTAGGGTATCTCTTTGCGCATGATTGCTTACTGCATGACTACCCTTTCTCTTGCATGACTGCTTGTCGTTTGTGTTTGTGGTGTGCGCTTGTATCCCCTTATTTTTGAATCACTAGTCTTGGTCGACTATTCCTTATTGTTTTCTTGCATTGTTTGGGAGTCATTCCCAACTGTTTACCTTCGACTAAGCTGAGGGTTTGGAATAAGGTCTAGCATAAGGGATATATCGATGTTTGGGAGCACTATAGAGATGATGGATATCCGAGCAATGAAGACCTGTATAGCCCTGAGTTGGATTTTGTGGATATCTGCGTGGCTAGAGTGTCACTTTGATTGTTGGTTAGAATCATAGGTTGCGTATCCCCTGTGTGGGTACCGTCATCTACCTTTTAGGACTTGCCTTTTCCCATTGTTGGCTTTTGAGCCACCTTACCCCTGAGGTATCACCATGTTAGAATCCCACTTCTGCCAATGGATCCATGTATTAGATTAGCTGTTAATATCCCATGACAGTTCATTTCCTCGGAGGATTTAGTCGTGGGATTACGTTACGGAATTGATTTTAGGACTGGTAGTCACGGGGTTTGACATATCCCTTTTCTTTTGTAGGATTGTTGATTGAGACCGACCTGGGTTATCGAGCTTGGATCGAGGTCGAAGGCAGACATGTTAGAGGATTAGATCAGTATAGCCAGTCAGGATAGACATCAGTTCAGAGAGATATGGACCCACAGTATGCTACTATTGACCAGTTAGCAGAGATTACAGATACCATGGCGTCACTCAGATATGCTAATTTAGGACTGGGTCAGAGGATTGACGAGCACTAGGCCCCACCAGTACCGATTCAGGGGACCACCCCACATGATTCTTCCACACCCCCATCACCACCACCATTTGCACCTACCATATTGTCGGACTACATTGTCCCACCTCCACCACCACCCCCAGTTCAGTCAGCCCCATAGGCAAGGGGCCTTTGTCTTACATGGTCAAACTAAGACTACGCCACATTTTTTTGTGGCCCCTGCATAGGTTACAGATGATACTTAGGCCCGCATTGAGAGGATTTAGCAGAGGATGAGGTCACTGCATGTCACCGATGGAGTCATGAGTTGGGATGGGTATGATGACCTGCCTATTGCAGCTTTGTCGGTTGAGTTCCACATGCCGGACATTGAGAGATACACGAGGATCGGGTGCCTCCGTATTCACTTGCAGTTGTATAGTGCTGTTATGTGCGGGCATAGGTTAGACGAGACACAGATGATCATGTTGTTCCCTCTGTCCCTGAGTGGTGCCACCCAGCGGTGGTTTGCTTCATTGGACCCCTCACGACGCCGAACATGGACTGATCTGGCATAGGAGTTTCTCAAATAGTATTCTTTTAATATTGTAGTTGATGTATCCTAGAGAGAGTTAGAGGCCCTTAGACAGAGGCCGGATGAGACAGAAGCCGGATGAGATAGCTACCTCCTTTATCTCCCGTTGGAGGGAGAAGATAGCACAAATTATTGACAAACCCTCAGAGTGTGATCATATCAGTATGATTATGCGCAGTCTTTAGCCCCGCTATGCTTGACATCTCATAGGCTTTCCGTAGACAAACTTTGGCTCCCTAATGCAGGCCCTCTATGGGATCGAGGAGGGTATATCTAGTGGATTATGGGCAGATTCTTCCCCCTTAGACTCAAAGGGAAAGAAGCCAGGGTTAGGACCCAAGCCATCAGATGTTGGCACCATTGGTATGATGGGGCATAGGTCCCCATGTCGGCCTTAGACTCAGAGGCAGTTTTCAGATACCTCTTATCAGATGATACATCATGATCGGTACAGGCCAATTATTCCCATTAGGCCAGTAGGGCCTGCTTATTTGCATCCGTCACCACAACAAGTATATGCTACACAGGCATTCCAGAGGCCACCCATGCAGTTCCATCAGGATAGAGCACCGCCTTCGCCGAGGCCAGCTAGACAATTCACACAACTTGGGATGCCATTGAGCAGAGCATTTCAAAGATTGGTTGAGGGGGGATTGATTGCCCCGTTACCGCCCAGACCACCACTACAGCCTACCCAACCAGGATTTAAGACAGACCTTCACTGTGCTTACCACTAGAGAGTGGGTCATGATATAGACAGTTGCTCAGCACTGAGACATGCTATACATCACTGATTGATCAGGGTTTGGTTGATTTCGGACGACCCGCAGTGACCATAAAGCCATTACCTACTCAAGACACTAGAGTTGTACCTCCATCCCCAAAGGGAATCCATTTGATTGAGCACATAGATGGTGATGTATTTATGATGGGATGGGATGGAGAGGCTCCTCGGCCGATCAGTTTGTACGAGGACTCAAATTTTAGTGGATATACCCATGGACAGCAGGTCCCCAGGCCATTCAGGTTAGCCCCAGATGAGATTCCCCGACAGCCTACAGTTTCACCAATGTATTTACAGCATGTGCCACCTTTGACACCTTTCATTTTGTTCCTAGAGGGGTATGGGCCTGGTCATAGAGATGTTCAGATAGTCATACAGAGCGGGAGAATAGCACATCCTCCACCTGTCGATAGGCCATTTGCTAGTACAACTGCTAGAGAGGAGCTTCAGAGAGAGAACAATGAGACTTTACGCTAGTTGAGCACTACGTAGGCTCGCATATCCATTTGGAGCCTATTGGCCTCTTCTAGCATACATAGAGATGTAGTGGTCAGAGCCCTTGGCCAGATTAGAGTTGATACTTCTACCACCCCAAAGGGGCTTATACACATCCTGACAGCTGACAGAGCCACGTGCATTGTGTTTTCCGACGATGACTTGCCATCGGAGGGATCAAGTCACATTCACCATTTGTATATTAGTGTTGTATGTTCAGGTCATCGAGTGCCGACAGTTCTGCTGGACAACGACTCTATCCTGAATGTTTGTCCTTTGGCTACAGCTATTGCCCTTGGCTTTTCTCCATTTGATTTTGAGCCTTCTACATAGATCGTCAAAGCTTATGACGGGACTTAGAGGACAATCATGGGTATAATTACTACACACGTTATGATTGGGCCAGTTAGATACTCAATGCTTTTCCAGGTTCTAAAGATTCAGTCATCCTTTAACCTGCTTCTTGGCCGTTCTTGGATTCATAAGGTTGGTGCCATACCATCTTCCCTTCATTAGAAGGTGAAGTTCATACACGAGGGTCGCATTATCACGGTACAGTCTGACCGGGATGTTGTCACTTCTTCCAAGCCAGTATTACAATTAGTCACAATGAAGAAGACTTGCATTTGATCGGGTTTACTTTCGATGAGGTTTAGGTTATCGGTTTAGAGGATGACAGCAGGGATATGGTGCCTATGTCATTCGACCAGTACAGTAGCACCTTGGTGCTTAACATGATGAGGGGCATGTCTTATCTTCCCGGCTTGGGATTGGGTCACTGCCAGCATGGACCACGCGAGTTTACTTTCACAGTTGATCATGACATACCTTATAGGTTAGGTTACACTCCTACGGAGGAGGATGCACGTTACATGGCGCGACTATGCAAGAACAGAGTAAGGGCCTGCTTGTCTTGGGTTCCATTTGATTACCCCTTTTGCTTGTACACCTTTTAGTTGACTGATTACTTTGTCAGAGGTTCAGATCATGCACCCCACATGGAGGGGATCGTTTGTATTTCAGAGGCTATTGAGGTTTAGGACCTCCAGTGGACCTTGGGGTAGATGCATTTGGGTACCGGGATCCCTGAGACACCTGATGTTATGATAGTTACTGATCGCTCAGTTTTTGTCGTTTGTTGGATCAAAACAAAATTTATAACCTAATTCACTATTCTATAGCAATTTGTACCCGATCAAAAAGTGGTTTTAGTACAAACTACTGTAGTATAGTGGTTTTTAGGAATCGTCCACAAGGATGGATTATTCTTGGTAATTAAGGCTTGAATGAGATGATAAGAAATGATTGTGATCAAATGAAATTGATTTGAAAATGCATGATAAAATCTCAAGATAACAATGTATTCAAATTGAAAGGAAAATGAAGTGTAAAAGAGAAGAAAATTAATAAGATGTGAGATTCTCGGAGTTAGGATTTTCTAGAAAGCAATTTCCATGGTGAATAGGTGTTGAGATCTAATTTTCATCAAGTTAGATTGAAAACCTAAATTTTCATCTAAATCGATTTTTGATTTAGCTTTAGGTATAGATCTAATTTCTCTTCAAATTAGGTAATCTAATCCAAGAGATCAATTTGAATCATATATTCAATTCATCTTAAATTATCTTCCGATGATTCACACAATGCAACTATTCAATCTCATTAAATCTAGCATTAAGAATTTAATGAATCTACCTAGTTTGCATTGTAGTAATCATCCAAGACAATTTGAAGAGAAAAATCCCCAAATTTCAATTAATCAATCAATTGGATCAAATTACCTTTGCAAATCAAGCTCAATTCTCTAATTCACCATAGATCTTGCCTCTAGATCTTCCTTTCTCCGAGAAAAACGAGATTTAGCCACTCATGCTTGGAGATTTGATCTCACAAGACATGTTTGGCTACCGATAAAATGAGAGAAAATGAAGGAAAGTAGAGAATTATATAGAGAGAAAAAGTATGAAAAGTTCTACAATTAGAAAATGTATCAAAAGTCTTTAAATGAGTCAATCACGTTTCTATTTATAGGCCAAGGTCAAGTGGACACTTGGCATCATCTAAGAGGTCTCTCGAAGGCTTCTTCATCAAGGAATCTGGAGAAAATGCATTTTCGCATGAGCCCCTAGCAATTTCGCATGATGGTACAAAGTGGAAAGTCCATTAGTTGCATTTTCGTTTTCCTGGAGCATTTCGCATGACTGTGCGAAAATTTCGCATGGTCATGCGAAATCACTTTTCACATTTCCTTTATGTGCTGCAGCCAAGCCTATTTTGTTTCATTTCGCATGACTATGCGAAAATTTCGCATGGTCATGCGAAATTGAAAAACAAGCTTTTCCGATTCCTCCTTGCAATTTCTCCCATTTCTTCATTTTTAATCCATCTCCACCACCTTCAATTAAGCTCCAAATCCCAATCCAAACCGATTGCATTGCTTCTTTCATTATGCATTTGGATCATCATCAACTTTATTTGTTTTCTTCAATTTGATTCATCTCATTTGTCACCAATTTATCAAAATCATACCTTGAAATGACTCCAAAACTTCATAAAACTTGTTAGTAACTCTTGCAAGGGCAAAAACATGTTAATTGAGTGTTTTAGGCATTATTACTACTCAAAAGATGTGAAACTCATGAGAATTATTATCTAAAATATGCTCTTTTTGAGTAGTAATCATTCCCCCCAACCAACACATTGCTAGTCCCTTAGCAATGGTATAACAAAAGGAAAGAAAAACAATACCAAACAAAAGAAATCATAAGTCACATAAGCAAATCATTTGAAAAACAAAAAAATATTTGAAATTTCCATAGCATAAATGGTTGATAAACAAGCACACCCTACTATCCATAGGTATCAATAAAATCCCAACTTATTTACTATCTCTAATAGAAAGAATATCATGCAAGTCAAGGTATCAAAAACATATCCATCTTCATTTCCCAAACAAGTCTTGAGTGTAATTAAGCTAGCTCCCGAATATAGTACTCAAAACTAATCCTCCACCCAGCCTAACTCAAATTATCTTAAACAACAAAAATCACTCTCTTATAGGTCAAGAACGCACCTATCTTTATTTTATTATTTTTTTTCTAAGGACTTATTGTAGGAGTGCAATACTAAAGGTATCTCCAAGTATATGGTCCATGTAGCGGGGATTCATCGATGACTCCCAACCATAAGGCATAGGGCACCAAGTTTATAGGACTATTTAACTAGCCACTAACTCCTCGGACTTCACCCTGGACTCCTCAAATTAGGATCCAATACCTTAGCACCTACAATTGAGTTCATACCCCACCTATCCACCCATGTAACAAGCATTGAGGTCGATGGCTCCCAACCAAAATGGCTTAGGGCACTAGGTTTTAAAGACCTTTGGGCCATATACCCCTCGGACCTTGCTCAAGTTTCAAGGCAAGCATAACTCAACCTTTTTATTCATCAACTTTTTTTTTTTTTTTTTTTCAATTGGGCACATTGGCCTCTTTTTAAGGTGTCTCAACTCAATTCAAGAGTAATCAATGTTACAAGATAATTAAGTCCAAGTCTTAAGGTTAGAATAGTTTTTCATCTTATATCCGGGGTCTAGAGTGCATAGTATGTGTCAAGACTCAAATAGAAATGACCATTTGGAAAATGAAGACTTCAAAGTCAAATCAACTTTAATTCACATAACAAATCTTCTAAGATCAAGAAAATAAGCTAGTACTCTAAATCAATTTTTTTTTTCATGTTAGGTTTGCTCATTCATCAATCACAAATGCTATAGTCATCTCAAAAAATTTCACCAAATAAGTCACAAATGTGATTTATGAAAAAAAAAAAATATAGAAAAACTAATAAAACTAATAACATATTTCCTTCTCTTCATTTTTAACCCTCCCCCCAACCTAACTTGTACATTGTCCTTAATGTGTAATGAAAATATATAAAGAAAGGAAGGGAAGATACCTCAATCTCTCATGAATTTCAGCTTCAATAGCTAAAACAAAAATAAGATCACACATGAGAATTGTTGGATATGAATGACATAAGAGAAGAAAATATGAAAACAAATCTATTAAAAACCCAAAAAAACTATGTTAGAGACACAATGTATGGAGTAAAATCAAGGTATAGATGATGACAATGTCCAAAGAAAACATGATTTCAATGATAAGTCAATGATTCTCATGGAGTTTTTTAACATTTCACACAAGTGTGCAAATTAGACAAGAAGGTGAAGTGTGTGGCAACTACTTTCTTCTTTTGAAAGAATTTGGCACAATCATGTGAAAATTCGCATGTTGATGCGAAATGGTCCAGGGGCATAAAATTGTTGCAGTCATCCACATCACTTTCGCATAGTCATGCGAAAATTTCGCATGAGTGTGCGAAGTGGTCCAGATGGCTCATTTTATTGCAGTCTTTAAGATGGATTTCGCATAGTCATGCGAAATGCTCCAAATGGTTCATTTTTGCAACTATCATTTTCAGTTTTGCATAATCATGCGAAAATTTCGCATGACCATGCAAATTGTGACAGAGACTCGTTTTGCACATTTCCAAAGGTATGAAAACTCCCTTGTTTTAGCATGAAGACTCCCCTGTTTTGGCATGAAGACTCCCTTGTTTTGGCATGAAGACGCAAATTGGTGATGGGCCATTAAAACTCCTTTTTCCTTTGCTTCATGCATTCCATCCATCCGGAGAGTCCTTCAAAACACAAATCAAAGAATTGAGATGGATTTATTTAATGGAAACTAAAAAAAATCAAAATAAAATAAAAAAATCAAAATTCAAAGGAAACTAAAGAAATGAGAAGCCATTGGGCTAGCTAGCCATTGACATGATTAAGCCCATTAACATTTGCATCAATACTCAATTTGGATATGGCTTGCAAACAATGAATGGACCAACTCCTTGGTACTTAAGTTTTCCCGAAAAAATATGTGGCTTGAAATAGCCTTCTTTGAACTTGTTCTTTTGAATAAGTTGGTCATGCCATTCCTTGAGCTTCTTTTTCATAGTCTTTGGATTATTGTGCACACCATGCTTCATGGTTTTCACTTTCTTGAAGCTGAAAGACCATTTCATTAACTTCAAAGGTTGAATTTCTTCATTGATCCTCCAAACTTCAATCCGTTCATTGGAAATTACTTCACCGAGTTTTGAAAAATTATCTTCAACCCTTTCTTTCACTAGCTCTTCCATAGGCAATTCAATCAAATAAGCCTCCTTAAGTTCCTCATCCTCTTTGGTACCATGCTTCTTACATGAATGAAAAATGTTCAGCTCAATTGTCATGTTACCAAAGGTAAGTTGCATCACCCCACTTCGACAATTAATCAATTCATTTGCTGTGGTGAGGAAAGGTCGGCCAAGTATAATAGGAACATGGTTGAGTCCACTAGTTCCTTGTTCCGTATCAAGCACCACAAAATCAACCGGATAATAGAAGTTATCGATTTGGATCAACACATCTTCAATAATTCCTCTTGGAAACTTAACCGATCTATCCGCCAATGAAAGTGTGTTGGAAGTATACTTTAGTTCTCCAAGCCCCAATTGCTTATATACTGAGTAGGGAAGAAGATTCACACTTGCCCCCAAGTCTAAAAGTGCTCTTTTCACAAAAGTGTTGCCAATCTTCACCGAGATAGTTGGACATCCCGGATCCTTATACTTGATTGGGGTTTTGCATTAGATGATTGCACTAACTTGTTCAGTCAAGAAAGCTTTCTTTTTCCAATGAATCCCTCTCTTTATGGTACACAAATCCTTAAGAAACTTGGCATAGGTTGGAACTTGTCTTATCATGTCAAGGAGTGGTATATTGACTTTGACTTTCTTGAGAACTTCAAAAATTTCTAGAGCATTATTTACCACTTTCTTGGATTGAAGAGCCATGGGAAAAGGTGGAGCTAAGAGCATATCTTTCTTCTTAACCTCTTCTTTAACAATCTCATCTTCCTTTGATCTATCATCATCATTCATCTCTTTCCCTTTTTCTTGTTCTTTCACATTTTCCTTTTGTTTCCCTCCTTCATTCTCTTTTGGTTTTGGCATAGGTTGATCAACTTGCTTACCACCTCTTAAGGTAATGATTGCTTTGACTTCATCCTTCTCAATAGAACTTTCACTTGTCTCTCCAATTTCATGGACTCCACTTGGATTTTGTTGGGGTTGTGAAGAGAATTTTCCTTTTTCTTGCACCGTATGCATGCTTGTGAGTTTAGAAATAGCAAGCTGCATATTATCAATCCTTTGTGTGAGATTAGTTTGCAAGCTATCAAATTTATGATTGAAAGATGTCTCCATATGATCTATCCTTTGATTTACTTGAGTATTGATATTCTTTTGATCACCAATAAAATCTCCCAAAATTTTACTCAAGTTTACAATAGCTTGCTCAACCAAAGAAACTTGTTGTGGAGAGTCTTCCATGAATTGTTGGCTTTGTGAGTATTGACTTGAAGAAAATTGTTCTTGTCCACAATTCCATGACATGTTTAGATGATTCTCAACAAGTCTTTCCCCCATGGCTGGTATTGTAGGACAATCACTCATTTCATGTTCTATAGATTGATAACTAGAACATTGCTCCATGTAAATTGGATTATCATATATTGCATTCACCTCATGAAATCCCTTAGCTTCAAGTTCCTCTAGCCTTTTTGTCAAAGCTACCATTTTAGCTTGTAGATCAACATCTTCATTCAACATATACATTCCTCCTTTTAAAATACTTTGAGACTTGGACTTGTGTAAATCCCTTTCACGTGGCTCATCCCATGACCTTGATATTTTAGCCACATAATTCAAAAATTCAAAAGCTTCATCGGGACTTTTGCTCATAAAGTCACCTCCACACATGGTTTCTAGCAATTGCTTCATAGTTGGCGACATGCCCTCATAGAAGTAACTCACCAACATCCATGTGTCAAAACCATGATGAGGACAAGCATTGATTACTTCCATATATCTTTCCCAACAAGCATAAAATTTTTCATTGTCCAATGCCACAAAGTTGGTAATTTGCCTCTTCAAGCCACTTGTGCGATGTATGGGGAAAAATTTCTTCAAGAAGGTTGTTTGTAGTTCCAACCATGACCTTATGCTTTGAGGCCTCAATGAGTTGAACCATAACTTAGCCTTATCCTTCAATGTGAATGGAAAAAGCTTCAATCTCATAAGCTCTATGGATGCAGTCCCTTCTTGAAAAGTATAACAAACTTCTTCAAAATCCTTGATGTGAGTATAAGGATTCTCGTTCTCCATTCCATGAAATTGAGGTAGAAGGGGTACCAAGTGAGTTTTTATCACAATAGGCTCATTAGGAGAACTATACATGATCTCATGCCTATCCTTTGAGGATGCATATATTCTCTCATTGATCTAGACATGTGAGAATTGCCATTGTTTGGTCTTTGTTGAGTTTGTTGATTTTCCCCTTGATTTTCCATTTCCTTAACAATTGGATCACAAACCAAAAATGATTAGCAATATAACTCCTTTTCAATCTCTCCCTTGAGTTTTATTCTCAATGTAGCATGCAATCGAGAGCCTACAAAACAAGCCAAGAAAAACCAAACCAAAACAAAAAGAACAAAAGAGAAAAATAAAAAATAAAAAAAGGAATAAAAAATTAATAAAAAAATGGAGAATCGATAAAGAGAACTTCACCAATCTTGTGATGTGGATCACAAGGGCTAATCCTCACCAAAAAAAAAAATTGCCTCAATCACCTTGGCACCATCCTCGGTAATGGCGCCATTCTTGATTGCTCAGTTTTTGTCGTTTGTTGGATCAAAACAAAATTTATAACCTAATTCACTATTCTATAGCAATTTGTACCCGATCAAAAAGTGGTTTTAGTACAAACTACTGTAGTATAGTGGTTTTTAGGTATCGTCCACAAGGATGGATTATTCTTGGTAATTAAGGCTTGAATGAGATGATAAGAAATGATTGTGATCAAATGAAATTGATTTGAAAATGCATGATAAAATCTCAAGATAACAATGTATTCAAATTGAAAGGAAAATGAAGTGTAAAAGAGAAGAAAATTAATAAGATGTGAGATTCTCGGAGTTAGGATTTTCTAGAAAGCAATTTCCATGATGAATAGGTGTTGAGATCTAATTTTCATCAAGTTAGATTGAAAACCTAAATTTTCATCTAAATTGATTTTTGATTTAGCTTTAGGTATAGATCTAATTTCTCTTCAAATTAGGTAACCTAATCCAAGAGATCAATTTGAATCATATATTCAATTCATCTTAAATTATCTTCCAATGATTCACACAATGCAACTATTCAATCTCATTAAATCTAGCATTAAGAATTTAATGAATCTACCTAGTTTGCATTGTAGTAATCATCCAAGACAATTTGAAGAGAAAAATCCCCAAATTTCAATTAATCAATCAATTGGATCAAATTACCTTTGCAAATCAAGCTCAATTCTCTAATTCACCATAGATCTTGCCTCTAGATCTTCCTTTCTCCGAGAAAACGAGATTTAGCCACTCATGCTTGGAGATTTGATCTCACAAGACATGTTTGGCTACCGAGAAAATGAGAGAAAATGAAGGAAATCAGAGAATTATATAGAAAGAAAAAGTATGAAAAGTTCTACAATTAGAAAATGTATCAAAAGTCTTTAAATGAGTTAATCACGTTTCTATTTATAGGCCAAGGTCAAGTGGACACTTGGCATTATCTAAGAGGAATTCCGAAGGCTTCTTCATCAAGGAATCTGGAGAAAATGCATTTTCGCACGAGCCCCTAGCAATTTTGCATGATAGTGCAAAGTGGAAAGTCCATTAGCTGCATTTTCGTTTTGCTGGAGCGTTTCGCATGACTGTGCGAAAATTTTGCATGGTCATGCGAAATCTTCGCATGGTCATGCGAAATCACTTTTCACATTTCCCTTATGTGCTGCAGCCAAGCCTATTCTATTTCATTTCGCATGGTCATGCGAAATTGAAAAACAGGCTTTTCCGACTCCTCCTTGCAATTTCTCCCATTTCTTCATTTTTAATCCATCTCCACCACCTTCAATTAAGCTCCAAATCCCAATCCAAACCGATTGCATTGCTTCTTTCATTATGCATTTGGATCATCATCAACTTTATTTGTTTTCTTCAATTTGATTCATCTCATTTGTCACCAATTTATCAAAATCAACCTTGAAATGACTCCAAAACTTCACAAAACTTGTTAGTAACTCTTGCAAGGGCAAAAACATGTTAATTGAGTGTTTTAGGCATAATTACTACTTAAAAGATATGAAACTCATGAGAATTATTATCTAAAATATGCTCTTTTTGAGTAGTAATCAGTTACACCCCCGTCACCTGACCGAGCCAGCATGTTCTCCGTATTATTCCTGGAGGTAATTTCTGATTATGATATACTTAGGGATACTATGATTGATGCTTATGGAGTGACTCTACCTGATGCTTGTACAGACGAGATGGACATGATAGGAGTAGGTCGTATTCTCGATGCAGTCCCCACTCTGATTTCGATTTGTTGAGAGTTTTTGTGATTGACACTAATGATGTGACTCTTTATGATGCTTGCATAGACGAGATGGATATGATTGGCACTGGTTGTATTCTGGATGTAGCCCCACACTGGCCTCGTTCTGCTTTGGATATGTTTGGGGATTTTATGCTTGAGATAGATGATGATGACTCTGTTACTGTTGTTACTCCTGATCTTATTACTGTTGAGGGAGTGTCCGATTCTGTAGACCTACCTCTTTCATTTGACACTATGTCCGGGTTTGTCACCTGCTTTGATAATGTGGTTAGTGGAAATAATAATGATATGAGTGTTTTTGAGTATTCACCTGTGTCATTGCATTTTCCTTTGACTGTATCACCGTCACCCATGACATATACACATGATGTTGATGATGTGAAAGGCCCAGATGACCCATTGAGTGATCAGTCAGATTTTGATTCAGATTCGGAGGAAAGAAAAGTAACACCCATTTCTGGTAGCATTGAGTTGGTAGATTTTGGGACCCCTGATCAGCCCAAGGAGTTGAAGATTGGCACCTTCTTATCTCCTGAAGAGAGGAGCAGACTAATTGACCTGCTTAGGTCATACCTGGATGTATTTGCATGGTCATATGAGGACATGTTAGGCCTTGATCCCTCTATAGTCCAGCATCGCTTGCCCATCATGACACATGCTAGACCAGTTAAGCAGAAATTGAGGAGATTACATCCTCGATGGAGTTTCTAGGTGAAGTAAGAGATTCAGAAACAAGTTAGTGTTGGTTTCCTGTCAGTGGTCGAATATCCTGAGTGGCTAGCTAATGTCATCCCTGTTCCTAAGAAGGACGACAAGGTTAGAGTATGTGTTGATTTTCGAGATCTAATAAGGCCAGTCCTAAGGATGATTTCCCTTTCCCACACATTGATATGTTGGTTGACAACACTGTAGGACATTCGATGTTGTCCTTCATGGATGGGTTTTCTGGGTATAATCAGATTTTGATGGCTCCAGAGGATATGGAGAATACTTCTTTCATTACTAAGTGGGGTGCTTACTGCTATCGGGTTATGCCATTTGGGTTAAAGAATGCAGGGGCCACCTATCAGAGAGCTGCTACTACTCTATTCCATGACATGATGCATAGAGATGTTGACGTATATGTGGATGACATGATAGTGAAGTCTCGAGACAGGGCAGATCACTTAGCAACCTTACAAAGATTCTTTGAGAGGATCAGACAGTTCAGATTAAGATTGAATCCCAAGAAGTGCGTCTTTGGGGTAAATTCTAGGAAATTGTTGGGGCATATCGTTAGTGAGCGTGGTATAGAGGTTGATCCAGAAAAGATCATAGTCATACTTGACATGCCTACTCCGAGGACTGAGAGAGAGATCAAAGGCTTTCTTGGCAGATTACAGTACATCAGTCGTTTCATTGCCAGATTGACAGACATATGCGAGCATATCTTCCATTTTCTGAAGAAGAGCCAACCTACAGTTTGGGATGATGATAGCCAACGCGCTTTTGAGAAGATTAAGGAGTGTCTCATTTCTTCTCCAGTTTTAGTACCGCCTACGCCAGGGCACCCTCTGTTTCTGTACTTGTCAGTATCGGATATTTCCATGGGATGCATGTTAGCTCAGCTCGATGGTTCAGGAAAAGAGTGAGCCATTTATTATCTGAGTAAAAGGATGCTCGAGTATGAGTGCAGATACATTATGATTGAGCGCCTTTGTTTGGCATTGGTTTGGGCCACCAGAAGGCTGAGACATGATTACTACTCAAAAAGTTCTATTTCATAGCTTGTAATTAACTCTTTTAAACACTTTTGAGTAGTAGTTATTGCCTTTTAACCCAATTAACATGTTAAGGACCCTTGCAATCACTTCTAATCAATTTGTGTTAAGTTTTGGTGTTTTGATAGCTTTTTTATCACCAAAACAATCCGAGATTGAGGAGAGTTATTTGGAATCCATGGCAAAGCAATGGAAAGCTCAGAAACATGAAAAACCAAAGCTTTGAAGTCCTTTGCCATAAGCAAATCCGGAATGCAAGGAGGGGAAGCAAAGAGAAATCTGTCATGAAGCAATTTTTTATGACAGTCATGTTAGCCACTTTTAGAGCACTTCCTGGAGTCCAATTTATGCATGCTATATGTTGTTTTGAAGCTCAAGAAGTCAAAAATCCAATGCTTCAAAGGGTGTGCGATTCGGAGTTGAAATGAAGGAGTTACAGCCATTGGAAGCCAATCACTCCAAGTTGAAGGAAGAATTTTGCACGGCTGTGAAATCACCCTTTTGCTGCGAAATGATTTCGCAGCCATTTTGCACAGTGCTGTGGAATTCCTCCTGAAGTTTCCCGATATTTGCGACACGTTGGAAGGCGAACACAGCAAGCTGAAAGCCAACTTTGTAGCGCTGCGAAATCAGCCTTTTGCTGCGAAGTGATTTTGCAGCCCTTTTTGTGCGTCTGCGAAATCTCGTAGACCTCGTTTTCACCTGCGAATTGGTCCTTAGTGCTTCCCTATATTTGTGACTGACACATTGAGATATTTTTCTTCAGATTTTTGTTGTCTAAATCCCAAAATTCTCCTTGTAAGCCACCAATTATAGGATTCCTTAGCTTTTAAGTTAGGAAAAAGAGTAAATATCCATGTAATAATTATTATTGTAATTTTCATATAAATAGCTCTCGGGAGCCTGTTCTCGGGGAGGGGAACCTTTTGTAAAAGTTTGAAAGAAAGAAAAATACAGAGCCTTTCCTCTGCCTTACCTTCTCACTTTGATTGTATTTTTCATTTACTAGTTATGCATTCTCTGAGGAAGTTTCCCCAGAGAATGAGTAACTAAACCTTTAGTTCCTTGGAGCTAAGGTTGCCGGGAAAGGTTCCAAGTGCAAGAATGAATAGCTTTGTGGTTTCAGCCATGAATGAAGAGGAAGTGTAATCCTTTAGTGATTTCTATGTTTTTAGTTAACTTAAAACGCCTTGGAGTCACCTGGGCCAACACTTGGTAAGGCAAGTGATCTCCGTCCATGGAGATGCACTAGTTTACCCCTTGCGAGCCTCTGGGAGGTGACTTGAAGGTAGGATTTTCTAGAATTGCCAACACTTGGTAAGCTTTTAGACTCCAAGGAGACATCCATTAGTTATCTCTTGCGAGCTTGAGAAGGGAAGTCCAAGGTTAAAGATCACCTTGAATGGTAAAGGCTAAGTGAGAGGCTCGAACCATTGCAAGTTGCATCAGTGAGAGAGAATTAGAGCTGAAATCCAATTAAGGGATGCATCTGTACATCACCAGTTAGAGAATTGACTATATGTTAATTCTCTAATGCGAGGAAATGAACCATCTGACCGAAGCTATGTTTTTGCATGAGGGACCTCCCCTATGAACCTAAATCTCCAAGGAATGTTTGTCTTCATAAGTAATTTCCATTACTTGTTGTGTCGTTAGTTTAAATCTAAACCTTTTGCCAACTAAAGTTTGTGTTTTATTTCTTAAGCTAACCTTGAAATGAAAAAGCACCAATTCACTTTAAATTGGTATCATTTGTAATTTGAAAACCCTTCCCAGTGAACGATCCTAGAACTACTATGCTATAGTAGCTTTTTCTTTGCTACCCTAGTATATGGTGTAATAGGTTATAAATTTTGTTGATTACTCCCTCCATCAAGGAGCACCAGCTGAGACACCAATTGGGCACGAATCAAGACACTATGTGACCGAATATTCTATATTATTGGTCTCACGATTAGATCCATTGAGATATCTGTTCGACATGCCTGTTTTGACTGGTAGGCTCATGAGATGGTTAGCGCTACTGATTACTACCCAAAAAGTGCTATTTTGCGCCTTTAATTCATTATGTTTTAAGCACTTTTGTGTAAGTAGTTTTCCATTTTTATTCCAATTGGCATGTTAAGGACCTAGAAATGACTTCTAATCATATTTGTGGCTAGTTTTAGTGTTTTGACAGCTTTTTGGATCATTAAGACAAGCCAAGTAAAGGAGAGAAGCAAAGAGGAAAAACAAGCAAAGTGAAGAAAACAGAGGACAGCAGCCGCAGTCTTCCTTTGCACTTTTGGAGCACTTTCCGAAGTCCATTTTCTACATGATATATACCATTTCAAAGCTCAGGAAGTCAGGAATCCAACGCTTCAAACCGTGTATGATTTGAAGCTGAAATGAGGAAGATATGGCCTTCGGAAGACAACTGCTCCAGGCTTGTGTGAAATTCGCACAACACCTTGAAATTCGCACAACACCTTCAGGTTGTGCGAAATTCGCACAATACCTTGAAAATTCGCACAACAGCCCATGCGTGGTGCGAAATCTCCTCTGTTTTGCCGACTCCACACGAGATCTTTTCTTTTAGATATTTTTGTATAAATTTCCATTCTTCTCCTTGTAATCCACCAACCATAAGATTTCTTAGCTAGGAAGGTTGGAAAAACTTCTCTATATATATTCCCTTGCATCCATTGTGATAGATATAGAAGTATGTAAAATAGATCAATATATAGAATATACAGAGCCTTGCTCTATTTTTTCTTCTCTTTTATTTTCTTTTTCTTGGAAGCCAAACAACCTCTGAGGATGTTTTCCCAGAGGATGAGAGGCTAAACCTTTTGTTTCTTGGGTGAAGGAAGCTAGGTGAAAAGTCCAGATGCAAAAGTGGAAAACTCTTGTGCGTTAAATACAGGTAGTTGGAGTTCATAAATGGCTTCTAAATCTAAAGTTTTGCTTTAAATCCCTTAGAATCACTTTGAATGGCCAATACATGGTAAGCTTCAGGTCTCTATGGATACTTATTGCTAGATCCATATCAGTCCATTAGTTATCATGTACGAGCCATTGGAAAGTGGTTCAAGGTGAAGACCTATAGTGTCTAAAGCCATTAATGGAACTTGACTACCATTTCTATTAACTTTTTATGGATTAAATCTTCATTGTTAAACCTACACCGGTTCGGGAAATAACTATAGGTTAAATCCCCAATGCGAGGAGAAAAATCCGGAATTTCCCACTTTGCAGTTGGCACCTGATCCTAGTAACCTAAAATCCCAAGAAACACCTTTCTTTCTAATTTCTTTCTAGTTAATTTTAGTTACTTTATGTTAGGTTAGCTTAATACCATCCGTTTTCATTCAAACTTATGTCTTTTTTTAAAGCTAACAAAGAAAAGAAAAAGCACCAATTCAGTTTTTGAACTAATATCAATTGCAAAGTGAAAACCCATCTTTGTGGACGATCCTAGAGCCACTATACTATGCTAGCTAAATGCTACCCTGGTATATGGTGAAATAGGTTTATAAATTTTGTTGATTACTCCCGTCTGAGGATTGAGATCAAAGCACATCAATTGAGTTGAATCAATTGGAACACCAATCGGGCATGAATCAGCTACTGACATAGTTTGATATTCAGTATGTCACGCAGAAATTAGTAAAATGGAGCATTGTTGCAGATCATTTGGCTTCTTTGCCAGTATCTGATGATAGACCAGTTGACGATGATTTCCCTGATGAGCAATTTGTCTTAGTGACTAGTATTACAGGAAGGCAGTTGTACTTTGATGGTGCCGCCAATCAGTCAGGGTTTGGTATTGGCATCCTATTGATATCACCTCAGGGTGATCATATTCCCAGATTAGTCCGGTTGGAATTCTCTGATCATCACCGGATGATGAATAATGTTGTTGAGTATGAGGCATGCATTACAAGTCTAGAGACTACGCTCGATCTTGGTTATTCAGCAGACTCAAGGTATCTGGAGGACCCAGGATGAGAAGTTGAAACCCTATCATGCTTATTTGGATTTGTTGGTTGATAGGTTTGAGGAGTTGAGATATATTCATTTGCCCAGGGGAAAATCAGTTTGTTGATGTGCTAGCCACCTTGGCTTCTATGATTGAGATCCCTGCGGGAGTGACTATGCAACCATTGCTGATTGAGACCAGGTCCGCACCAACTTATTATTGTCTGATTGGAGATATCGAGGATCAGGATGGACTACCATGGTACCATGATATTTATTAGTTTCTGTCATGTGGCGCTTACCTTAAGTCAGCCACTGTCAAGGATAGGAGAGCTTTGAGGCAGTTAGCCACTAGATTTGTGATTTGTGGAGAGTCATTATACAGACGATCACCCGATGGCCTATTGTTGTTATGTTTAGATTGTGCTTTTCCAGATCGAGTGCTGAGAGAGGTTCATACAAGAGTTTGTGGCCTACACATGGGATGACACATGTTGGCCCGAAAGATTATGAGGACAGGTTATTTCTGGTTGACCATGAAGGCAGATTGTTGTCAATTCGTTCAGAGGTACCCAGAGTGCCAGATGCACGGTGATCTCATTCATATACCACCTTCGGAGTTGCATGCACTCACTTTCTCTTGGCCATTTTCAGTATGGGGTATTGATATTATTGGAAAGATCTCGCCTAAGTCTTCCAGCGGGCACGAGTACATCTTAGTAACCATTGATTACTTCACCAAGTGGGTGGAAGCCGCTTCTTACGCCAAATTGACAGTGACCAAGGTAGCCAAGTTCATCAAATCGCATATTATCTGCCGATACGGAGTCCCTCATGAGCCGATCTCGGACAGAGGGGTGCATTTCAGAGGTGAGGTGGATACATTGGTTCAAGAGTATGGCATTCAGCATCATAGATCGTTTGCGTATAGGCCCCAGATTAATGGGGTAGTTGAGGTCGCCAATAAGAATATTAAGCGGATTTTGAGAAAGATGGTTGAGACTTCTCGGGATTGGTCAGAGAAGCTGCCTTTCGCGCTATGGGCGTATCACACTTCTTTTCGTACCTCTACCGGAGCTACGCCTTACTCCTTGGTGTATGGTATGGAAGCAGTGCTACCTGTTGAGATTGAGATGGGATCTTTGAGAGTAGCATTAGAGTAGCAGATATTCGAGACCGAGTGGGCTTAGTCTTGTTATGATCAACTTAGCCTTCTAGATGAGAGGAGATTGAGGGCAGCAGATCATGTTCAGGCTTATTAAAGGAAAATGACCCGTGCATTCAGGAAGAGGGTTAAGCCTAGGAAATTCCAGAAAAGTGACCTAGTTTTGAAGGTCCTCAGGAGATTGATCAGCGACCCTAGAGGCAAGTTCAGACCGAGCTGGAGCGGGTCGTATGTTATCCGAGATTTGACTCGAGAGGGAGCTGCTTGGTTGACAGATCTGGACGAAAATCAGTTTTCGGAGTCAGTTAATGTGGATCAGTTGAAGAAGTTTTACACGTGAGATCATGGTCAGAGGATGGGTGGCCATCATTTTGAGTAGCCATATTCCCTGTTGCACACCCACATATTGATATATCCCATTGTTAACCCATTGAGCCTCACACGATTCATTATGACCTATTCGTTCACTTAGCCTTGCATACCTTTTCTCACCTGGGTTGGGGGCCTCCTCTTGTGCGCTTTGCATTTTTTGTTTGGATCGGTGAGTATTATGAGTTCATTATGTCATTGTTTGTTTGTTTTATTTTTGGGTCATTCATGATTTCTTCTTTCCTACATTGTGCATCTTCAATTTGTCTATCTTTGAGTTTTGTTTCTATCCTTTTGATTCTTTTCGCTTCCATCTTCCCTTGTGTGATGATGACATCTTACTTTGTCGGTTGTTCTGCAAAAAAAAAAAACTTGTGCTCGTTCGATGTTCATGTCATTAATATTTGGGTTTTGCATGGTTTGCCGATAGTATCACGACTTGATCATTCAAATAACATTTTGGGTTTGAGAGACTTATTCTTCTTCTGAGAGTCGGTGAGAGCATTGTATGATCCTTTTCTCCATGGATCTGGGAGACATATTGGGAGTGAGGTGTGGGTTTCCTTTGCACTAGGTTCCTTGGATCATTATCTATATCACCACTCCCGTCATACAATGACTTGCTTCGATTTGGCGTTCATGTGATGAGTTGTTCATCATTATCACCACTCCCGTCTTATCCTTTTTTGTCTTCTTTTACCCTCATCGATCGTCGTCTCGCTTCATGAACGACATGTTCTTTGGTGCACATCACCTGCCATTGGACATTATTCATTTGGATGTAAGGTAAAGTCCCCTTACTCACATGGTCCTCCGATATTTGACATTGCGCACACAGAGGCTTGGCATTATCTATTGGGTATTTGGGCCTTTGTTTCCTGTCGTTTTATTCACCTTTTACCCCTAGCCTTCATTACAATCCGAGTTATAAGACCACCCTGAGGCTATGAGATCTCGTGTTTACTTCAACGCATTTCATTCCGATAGGCTCCATTTACTGATTGAAGTATGGGATGCTGACAGGGCTCCATTTCTTAAGGAATATAGAGGATCGCATACTACTTTTCCATTTCGTCTCTTTGCCTTTGGTCCACGATCAGAGATAGATGATGCAAAGAGTCGAGACTGTCCAAGACCTCCTCCGCTTGCTGGTTTGTTATATTCATACTAGGGCATACTCCTACCCTTACATGATGGCATCAGTTCTTACACTAGGACGTAGGTAGACCATTTCACCAGGTGACGCTTGGCATCAGTGTTTGAATAGGCCCCCACATTCAGTTTGGTTTCTTCATACAACAGCTTGCTTCTGAAAGATGGCCCAAGATCATATTCACGTGTATTCGTTGACTTAGTGGGTGTGCACACTAGGGCATAACCCATTCTTTGTCATGTTCGCTTATCCAGATGATTGGGTCTTAAGTGATATATTTCAAAGTTGTTTTTTTTACCGAGGCACTTGCATATCAGATGTACACACTAGGGCATATCCCCTATCAGTTTTTTATGGATATTAGTTGTTACGGAATAAAGTCGATGTTGTTCTAGGAATGAATGTTTGTGATGTTTTCAGCTCTCTGACTTTGACCATATGAATGGTTATGGGATTTTGACATGGTATGGATATCTTACACTAGGCCATGGCCCTTTCTTTTCACCTCTATTCACATTTCTGAGTTGTCCTACAAGGGCATACCCCCCTTTTTTTCCATCTTATTAATGGTGTTTTTGTTTTCTTGTTTGTCATTTATTGGCATTTTCTAGACGTCACATTGAGGCATACCCCTTCGTCTTTCATGATTGAGATGTTTGATTTCTTGCTTATTCGAATCATTTAGTGGCGTTCTCATGTCCAATCTTGGGGTATACACCCTCTTTCTTTGTGTTGTTGTGCTTGGCTAGTTTTTTTTTGGGTTTTTCGGTTCTCGCCCGAACCCTTCTCCGGTACTCGCCCGGACCCTTCTCTGATACTTGCCCAGACCCTTCTCCGATACTCGCCTGGATTCTACCGTTCCCGATACTCGCCCGGACCCTTTTCTGATACTCGCCAGGACCCTTTTCGGTACTCACCCGGATTCTACCCTTTTCTCGGTACTTGCCCGGACCCTTCTCAAGTACTTGCTCGGACCCTTTTTCAGTACTCACCCGGATTCGATTCCTTCTCTAGTACTCGCCCGGATATGATCCTTTTTGTCTTGGATTCTCCGGTACTCGCCCGAATTTGATCCCCCATCTGTCTCGTATTCTTTGGTACATACTCGGATACGATCTCTTCTCCGGCATCGTGCTCGGATTTCCTTGGGCTCTCCGGTACTCTCCCGGACTTGATCCATTTTCCTTTAGTCTACTCTGGCCTCGTGTCCAGATTTGGATTCCTTTAGCTTTCTCTGACATTATGCCTACATTCCCTAGTCCGTTCGGTCAGCATGACTCATTTCCCTTAGCCTTCTTTATTGTTGTGTGGGGACCAAATTGTTGGTCATTTGAATTCTTCACTAGAGTTCATTTCACCCATTCATTGTTTGCACATCACACTCGCGTTTCACTCGTTCATTCACTCTACTGAAGAGGGGCATATTTGTAGACCCTTAATTTTGTCCTTCGACACTTGCATTTATCTTAGGGGTGTCACATGCACCCATTTTTTCTGTATGGCACCGCCATGGCCCCTCTTTTGGGCTTGCTCGATTTTCGAGCCTTGTGTAGGTTCATATGCGGTCCAATGTAGTGAGAGTGTGTAGTTCATTTTGAGTGTCGTCATGGCCAATTCCCTAGTTGTTCACATCATGCTAAAGAAAGGAAGTGAGGTCCCCCCAAAACTCCAGTTTAGTTGGAGTTCATAAGAGCAAGTTCGAATATGGAGCACTTGGGCTTGTTTCGATCATATCTCCCTCATCCAAACTCAGAATCGCGTACCACTTTTTTGTTGGATTCCTTATTCTTCAAGGAATATTGTGTCAAAATTTCAAATTTTTTGTCAACTGGTCAACCGGATGGTCAACCGCTTCGTTAAGTTTTTCTTTAGGCGGTCGACCGGTTCGTCGGGGCTGCTTGCAAACGGCTCTTTTTTTGGTATCTTTGGTGCCCTTGTTCAGGTTGGTTCGAGCCCTGGTGCTCCAAATGGGTTAGGAGGATGGTTTTATGTCCGATTTAGGCCATTTTTTTGGGTTGATTGCAACCTACCTTGAATCCATGTGGATTCTTGGTGGGTAAGGAATTATGAAGTAATGAGAAGGCAGCTACCCACCTCGGGAAATGGGGGAACTGAATGTGTTGGGGGGTTCCAAAGCTGAAGGTGATTTTTTCCAGAGCTGAATGGGAAGAAAAGGGTGGTGCGGATGTTGAGAAGGAGAAGTTTGAGAGGTTTTTGGAAAATAGGGGACGTTGGGAAGAGAAAAAGGGTTTTTTGGGGAAATTCTAAAGGAGGCTCGGTAGAAGAAAAATTGAAATAGGGGAAAAGAGTCTGGAGGTCTCAGAGGGTTTGGTAGCTACAGAGAAAGAAAAGAAAGGAGAAAAAACAAGTCTGAGGGAAAAAGAACGGACTAGGAAAAAGGGAAGAAACAGAGGTGAAAAGGGGGGGGAGGGGTCCAGAAAAAAAAGAGAACGAGGAGATTTTTGAGCTTCAGAGAGAGAGAATGGGAGAAGGAAAGAAAAAAAAACACTGATTGAGAGAGAAGCTTCAATTGAGAGGGAATTATCCACCACCATCAAAGGCTAACACGTGCCGTCTAGCATCTCACCACCTGCGTTTCAGACTAATAGAATTGCCTTAGCATCAGCATTTTCTGCATCTCCAGGAAAGATTACAACTGCAAGTAGAGGTTAGTGATCTTAGAATTAGAAATGGAGATTTTGTGAAGATTAACTTAGTCATCGTTATTGTCCTTTTCTAACTTATTTAAAAATGCAAATGTTATAACAAGTGATTTAATTGGTTTTTGTTATTATTATTATTTTTCTACTTTATTTATTTTTATTTTTTGTTTGAAGTACAGATGCCATGACTTTTTTTAGATTAGTTGCTTTTGTCTCCTTCTTTGAATTAAAAATGAGGATTGCCATAAAAGATTTGAGTTGTTATTCAATTTTTGTATAAATGAAAATAGAAATGCTATCGGGAATTCACAAGATCAATGGACAGTTTTTGTTTCTATTATAAATGGGCAGTTTGGCATAGCATGAAGATGTTAACGAAGAGGTAAGTGGTTGAAAGTCAATGAAAATCAATGATGTTTTGGTGGCTGCATATGAAGAATCTAATGTTTGAAACTTAGATGCATCCATGGTAATTCGTGTGGGTTGTAAGAAGAGGTGGTTTCAAGGGGGGAGAGTGCAACCATGAAGCCCAATGAGAGGATCTGAGATTTGGAGCTATAGATTTCATGGGTTGCATAAGGTGTGTTGGTGTTTGAACTGTGAAATGAAGTTAAATGTGAGTAAGGTGGCTGCATGATGGTGAGTATATAGCTGGTTTTTTTTTGGTCTTTTTTTTTATGATAAACAATGAAGAAGGAGGCTGAATTTTAGTGCGTGTTTCAATGGAGAGTGTGGTTCTATTTTAATGCATGTTTCAATGAAGAATGTGGCTGAATCCTCAATGGTAAAAATGTGAATTTCGTGATAGGCAAATTGTTGTTTGGGAAATGTGAAAAGAAATAAACAATTGGTTATCCTCATTTCCATTCACTTCCTCTTTAAGTGTGAACTTTGATGCTTGAACATGAATGCCTAATACATGATTGTGCTTGTTGCCTCACCTTTTCCTTGTAGCACATGGTTGGGGACCTCAGGTATGCACTTTGATTTTGACTTGTTGAGTGTATGTGCATGCTAAATACTAGGCGGGTCTATGTGATTCATGTCATTTGTTTAGCCCAAGGTTTGTTTGATCTTTGACCCATATGCTCCCATATACCCAATTCATTAGTAGAGACCGAGTTCCAGGCCTAGAGGAGTGCTACCTCGCGTGAGGTACCTTCCCGATAGGTAACCTGATCCCCGGACCTAGAATCTAGTTTCGTAGACCGTTTTTTCTTGACTGGAGTCATGTTGGGGTTTTTGTTCTTACTTAAATTTCCCCATTTAAAAATAAAAATAAAAAGTAAGTGGTGACTCCAAACAAAACCGTTCCTCATTGGGCAGAATTTTTCAAAACTCGAAAACCAGCTTTCCCTTTCACCTTTAAAATAGCGAGTCACGCCGATTGGTGGATCGGGTGAGGATCCACAACAGCTCAGGGATGTAGATGATATTAATGATTCTAATTCATGAGCTCAAGGTTATGCATGACATGAATAACTCCAAGTCATGAGCTCATGACTCCAAATACTATGACCAACTCAAGGTTGTGGTTGACGTGAACCACTTCGAGTCGTAACCCTAGGGCTCTAGATGCTACAAAAAGCTTAAAGTTGTGGATGATATGAATGACTCGAGATCCAGTGAGTTCAGGCCTCAAGATGTTATGAACACCTTAGGGTTAAGGATGATATGAACATCTCAAGGCTATGGTTAACATGAACGACTTTGGGTCATGAGCTCAAGGCTCTAAATGTTATGAACAAATTAGGACTTTAGATGTTATTAACAGCTTAAGGCTATGGATGACTTGAACAACTTTGGGTTGTGAGCTTAGAGCTATAGATGCCACGCACAACTCAGGGCTATGGTTGATATGAATGACTCTGGTTCGTGAACTTCAGGCTCTAGATGCTATGAATTACTCAAGGTTGTGGATCATATAAGCTACTCTAGATTGTGAGCTCAGGCTATGGATGCTATGAATAGATCAACTTTATGGATGATATGAACAACCTAGAATCCTATGAGAGCAGGCCTCTAAATGCTATAAATAGCTCAGGGTTGTGGATGATATGAATGATTCTTGGTCAGATGCTATGAGCAACTTAGGTATGTGGATAACATGAACAACTTGATGTTGTGAGCTTGATTCGTGCCCTGCTGGTGTATGACCTATTGATTGGTGTTCAATCAACTGGTGTACTCTGATTTCGGTCCTTAGATGGGAATAATCAACAAAATTTATAAACCTATTTCACCATATACTAGGGTAGCATTAGCTAGCATAGCATAGTGGCTCTAGGATCGTCCATAGGGATAGGTTTTCAAATTACAACTAATATTAATTCAAAAACTGAATTGGTGCTTTTTCTTTTCAAGGTTAGCTTTAAAAGAAAACATAAATATGTTTGAAAAGGTTGGTTTTTAGTGAAACCAAAGATAAGGTAACTGAAATTACTTACAAAGAAAAGTGCTTCTTGGAGTTTTAGATCACTAGGCTCAGGTTCGTCATACAAAAAGGGAGATTCTGGTCACTTGGATCTTTTCCTCGTGATTACTACTCAAAAAGTGTTATTTTGTAGCTTGTAATTAACTCTTTTAAACATATTTGAGTAGTAGTTATTACCTTTTAACTCAATTGGCATGTTAAGGACCTTTGCAATCGTTTCTAATCAAATTGTGTTAAGTTTTGGTGTTTTTTATCACCAAAGCAATCCAAGATTGAGGAGAGTTCTATAGAATCCATGGCAAATCAAATGGAAGCTCTTTTACATGAAAAACCCAAGCTTTAAAGCTTTATAGTCCTTTGCCAAAAGCAAATCATGAATGCAAGGAGAGGAAACAAAGAAAGAAGTCTAACAAGAAGAATTCAAGAGGATAGAAACTATTGAACACATTTAAAGCACTTCCTGGAGTCCATTTCATGCATACTATATGTCATTTCAAAGCTTGGGAAGTCAGCAGTCCAACGCTTTAAACGGTGCACAAATCAGAGCTGAATTGAAGAAGTTATGGACATTGGAAGCAAATTGCACCAAGTTGAAAGCCAATTTCACAACTGCGAAATCACAATGTGCTAGCTGTGAAATCAGCCTTTTTGTGTGAAATGGAGACTTTCAGCTTGTGAAATCTCGCAGCCCATGTTGCATGCTACAAAATCCACCTAAGTGCTTCCAGATATTTGCGACTGACTCTTTTGGATTTTTTCTTCAGATATTTGTTGTTTAAATTCCCATTTTCTCCTTGTAATCCACCAATCATAGGATTCCTTAGTTAATAAGTAAGAACAAAGGGTGAATAACCTCATATATATAGTTTGTAATTTTCTTTACACAGAGATCTCGGGAGCTTATTCTCAGAGACAACTTTTTGTATAGTTTTGAAGGAAGTAATACACAGAGGTTTGCTTTGCCTTACCTACTAATTTTGATTGTATTTTTCTTACTAGCCAAACAAGCTCTGAGGATGTTTCCTCAGAGAATGAGTGGCTAGGTTTTTTGTTTCTTGGAGTTAAGGAAGCTGGGTAAGATGTCGGATGCAAGAATTGGAAGCTTTGTTGTTTCAGCTTTTAATGAAGAGAAAGTGTAACCCGTTAATGGTTTCTATGTTTTTAGTTAACTTAAAACGCCTTTAAATCATCTGGGCCAACACTTGGTAAGGCAAGTGATCTTCGTCTATTGAGATGCACTAGTTTATCTCTTGCGAGCCTTTAGGAGGTGGTTCAAAGGTAGGATTTTCTAGAATAGCCAACACTTGGTAAGCTTTTGGACTCTAAGGAGACATCCATTAGTTATCTCTTGCGAGCTTGTGAAGGGAAATCCAAGGTTAAGGATCACCTTGAATGGGAAATGCTAGGTGAGAGGCACAAGCTATTGCAAGATGATTCAGTGACAGGGAATTAGTGTTTGAAGTCATAAAAGGGGAAACATTTATACCACACCGGTTAGAGAAATAACTATATGTTAAATCCCCAATGCGAAGAAAAGATTCAAGTGATCGGAACTCTCTTTTTGTAATAGGAACATGACCCTAGTGATCCAAAAACTCTAAGAAACACTTTTCTTTATAAGTAATTTCAGTTAGTATTTTTGGTTAGCTTAAAACCAATCCTTTTTCAACCAAAGATTATGTTTTCTTTTAAAGCTAACCTTGAAATGAAAAAGCACTAATTCAACTTTGAATTAATATAATTAGTAAGTTGAAAACCCTTCCCAGTGAATGATCCTAGAGCCACTATGCTATGCTAGCTGAGGCTATCCTAGTACATGGTGATATAGGTTATAAATTTTGTTGATTACTCCCGTCTAAGGACCGAAATCAAGGTACACCAGTTGATTGAACACCAATCAACAGGACATACACCAGTTGGGCACAAAATCACCTCGCATTGGGGATTTAACATATAGTTATTTCCCAAACCGGTGTGGTACAGATGCTTCCCCTTAATGGGTTCAAACACTAAATCCCTGTCATTGATGCATCTTGTAATGACTCATACCTCTCACCTAGCATTTTCCATTCAAGGTGATCCTTAACCTTGGATTACCCGTCAAAAGCTCGCAAGAGATAACTAATGGATGTCTCTTGGGAGTCCAAAAGCTTACCAAGTGTTGGCTATTCTAGATAATCCTACCTTTAAACCACCTCCCAAAGGCTTGCAAGAGATAAACTAGTGTATCTCAATGGACGAAGACCACTTGCCTTACCAAGTGTTGGCCCAGGTGATTTTAAGGGATTTTAAGTTAACTAAAAAGATAAAAACCATTAACGGATCACACTTTCTCTTCATTAAAAACTGAAACAACGAAACTTCCACTTTTGCATTCGGAACCTTACCTAGCTTCCTTCACTCCAAGAAACAAAAAGCCTAGCCACTCATCCTCTGGGAAAACATCCTCAGAGTTTGATTTGCTAGAAATAAAAATAACGAGAAAACAAAATGAGAAGGTAAGGCAGAGCAAAGCTCTACGTATTACTTTCTAAAAAACTATATAAAGTGTTGTCTCTGAGAAAAACTCCCAAGCCATCTTTTAAAAGAAAATTACAATAGATTTTATAGAGAAGCTATTCACCCCTCCTGCTAACTTCCCAACCAAGAAAACATGTCATTGGTGGGTTACAAGGAGAAAATAGGGATTTATACACAAATATCTGAAGATAAATATCAAAAGGAGTTGGTGCGCAAATATCTCAAATTACAGGTGGATTTCGCAAGTTGAAATTATCCATTTCGCAAGTTGCGAAATTGTCCTGCAACCTATTAGCTCTCTGTCCTACAGCGATTCCTTTCCCCTTCCTACTTCGCAAGTTGCGAAAATCTCGCAAGTTGGATTCCACAACTTGTGAAATTTTTGGATGGTTGATTTCTTCTGTGTTTTTCTTCCTTGCATCCTCATTTGGCTTTGGCAAAGGGTTATGAAGCTCCAAAGCTTAGTTTCTTCAAGAATTTGAGCTCTAACTTGGTTTGCCATGAACTATACAAAGATCTCCCATATTCTTTGATTGCTTTGGTGATAAAAAAAGCTATCAAAAACACCAAAACTTAACACAATTTGATTAGAAATGATTGCAAGGGTACTTAACATGCCAATTGAGTTAAAAGGCACTAACTACTACTCAAACATGTTTAAAAGAGTTTATTACAAGCTATAAAATAGCACTTTTTGAGTAGTAATCACTCCCCCCAACCGACATATTGCTAGTCCCTTAGCAATGAAGGAGAGAAAAATAAAAATAAACAGTACTATAATTTACAACATCATGCTGATCACTTCAAATAATTTCAAGTGGCATGATGATCAAACTCTCACATGGAACATTAAAGATATAAAACTCAAACTTTAACAAGAGTTATCAAATAACTTGCCTAATCACAATTCATAAAGAGAAGGCATTATGTAAATTTAAGCTTTAAAAGAGTTTCCACTACCAAAGGTCAATCCTTACTCTTCCATAAAAATCTAAGTGTTACTTATTAGTTTCCGAATATAGTATGCTGAACTAATCTCTCTCTCTCCCTCTCTTTCTCTCTCTCTCTCTCTCTTTCTCTCTCTCTCTCTCTCTCTCTCTCTCCCCCCCCCCCCCAACCTAGTTCTTTTTCAAATCTTAGCAAACTGACAACCTCCAATAGGCTAAGAACGCACCTCATTTATTTCATACATTTTTTTCCTGGTAGGAGTAAAAATCTTAAAGGTATTCTTTTCTAAATTGTCCAAGTAATGGGGGTCCATCAATGACTCCCAACCAATTAAGGTTTAAGGCATCAAGATTCAAGGATCTTTTGACCACTAACTCCTCGGATTTTACCCCAGACTTTTGAGATTGGAATGCAATACCCAAGCACCTACAGTATGTTAAACTCCACCTATTCACCCTTGTAACGAGCATTGAGGTCGGTGACTCCCAACCAATGAAGGCTTAGGGCACCAGGTTTTAAAGATTTTCACCATATACCCCTCAGACTTTGCTCGGGTTTGAAGGCAAGTATAACATTTTTTTCAAAGGCTCATTGGCCTTTTATAAGGTGTCTCAACACTATTAAAATGAGGTCAAAGGTACCAAGTCTAAATTTTCCTAAGTTCAGGGGGTGAAATAGTTTTTCATCTTATAATTGGAACCTAGTGTGCACAGTGTGTGGTAAGCTTAAAGTGAAAGAAATAAGGTTGAATTCAATAGAAGTTTCAACAATTCATCAACTTTAATAAGCATAATACAAATTCTAAGTCAAATAAAAAGACAAAAATTCAATTTCTCCCATTTCATTTTGAGAATTTTTCCTTGATAACCATGAAGAGTAGACTAAAAACTAAAAAAAAAAAATTAAAAATTAAGTAAAAAGCAACTATACCAAAATAACTTAGCATTAATAACAAAACTTCCTTCCTCAACTCTCTCCCCCCAACCAAGCTGAACATTGCCCTCAATGTTTGAAGAGCAATTGAAAATAAAGGGAGGAAGTGGTACCTCTTGAGTATAATAGAGTCTGAATTGTATAGGAGAAACCACATGATTAAAAAAAACAATAAAAATGAGTAAAGGAAATAAAATAAAAGTATGCCAAGTATAGTAAAAAATAATGGATATGTATTACTTTAAGAAAGTACAATATGAAATATGCACAAGTAATACATCCAATCCCAATATATAAAACATAAAAAACATGGGATTAAGAGTTCTACTATAATAAGTAAATACAAAAAGTAGATAGATGATCAGGTAGTGGTGGGAGGGTCATGTGGAGACGATGGCCCTGCTGTAGTAGTCTGAGTGCTCTAGATTGGAGTCTCGACCTTTGCTATAGTAGTCTCCTCATGAGGCATAGTCTGCTCTGTTGGAGTAGCCTGCTGAGATGGAGCTGTAGGCTTTGATGGACCAGGCATATCATGCCCAGGTGGCGGAAAAATACCCAAATGCTGTTGTATCTGCCTAAGGATGGCAGTATGCTGGGTCTGCATGGCAATAAGCTAATCCTGATGTGCACGTATGACTGTTATCTATAAGGCATGAACACTCTGAGTGGTACTCAATGTCTACAATGTATGACATAGGCCTCTGAACTCTGAAGTGGATATGGTGATAGTAGACTCGGATGGAAGAGGTGCTGATGTAGCTGGTACAACTGGTGGAGTCTCAAGAGTGGTAGGAGGAGCAAAAGACGTAGCCTCAAGCGTGGGCACTATAGAAGGTGCTGCAGGGGCAGGTGGTATGATCTCTATAGGTATCTTAGGCTGTTGTACCTACTGTGCCTGTGGTGGCTGCTCATCCTATGGTAACTCTGGAGGTACTGGCATATCTAGGGCTCATGAAGGTGCTACATAGGCTGTCAAATGATTCCATTTGTCGAGAGTGAATAACTCTCGGCAAATGCGGTGGTGCTCAAGCTGAGGCTCAGAAGGATAGCCCAAATGCTCTAATATATGACAGAGCAGCCTAGGAAAAAGTAATGGAATGGCATCTGCTCTCTGTAGCTTCTTCCTGTGGACCTTCTCTTCAAAGTAAAGAAGAGAGGTCATAATCAAATGATGAGGGCCAAAGTAAAAACCCTTTGATATCCGGAATAACGCCTCCAATATAGCTCCTCTCCTTTGCACCATATGCTGAAGTGGAAATATGTTGGAGTGCAACACCACATCCAGAAGAAGCATCCCAGGTGGAAGCTCCTTCCTAAGAAGAAATGAGCGTGTAGAGGTCCCCTTGGACAATATACGGACCATGTCCCTCTAAGAAAAATGAGCCCACTCTTTGAAATCTTTAAGACTCATAGGCTCATATGGAATGTGCAGGGCCTCTGCAATGTGTTTGGCTCCTAAGATACCATGGCGTCCATCAATAGTGAAGTGGATGATAGTAGGATCCCGGACGCGATGTGTAGTCATAGATTGATAAAAGTCTAGTGCTACTCGGGGATAGAAGAAGTCCCTAGGAGTCATCAAGTGCTCCAAATGTTATCTCTGCAGTAGGTGGCATGAATCTCTAAGCTCTGGCTACTGTCTGAAAGTCTCCATATCAAAGCATAGCTCGGAGTGGAATGGTCTGGCTCGACAATCCAAATTTCCCTCTATATGTGGTTGTGTAACCATAGGTGGCCTGATAATCACTTCCGGACTCATCCTAGAAGGAATCTAAGACTCTGTAGTAGGTGGCAGAGGTTGTGGAGGTGCGGATGACTCTCTTAGGCCTGAAACTCTGGCTTTCTTTACAGAAGGGTGACAAACTGATTTCTTGGGGCACGAAGTGCTTGCCCCAGGTGTAGTGGGTGGTCTCCTCGTCTCGCACCTACACTGAGGAGGGCTAGATGGCACTCCACCCTTAGACAGTGGAATGGCAGAGGCCTGTGGAGCCTTAGATATGGAGTCCCGGGTAGGTGAAGCTGTCGGCCTAGTGTTGTGAGCTGATGGAGATGCGGTTTAGGCTCCTCTCGTCTTGGCCATGGCTGAAATGGAGAGGCTCATGTTCCACAGGGTACGCGGAGGTGCGTGGAATGGTCTTCTTCAGACCCACGACTTCTGGGCTTCCAATGGAGGGGATGCTCTGAAATTTTTGGGCTTCGCAACTTGTAGGGCTTTTTCGCAACTTGTAGTGGCTGTGTGAAATGAAAAATGAGAAAATCAGAGGTTTAAATAGGAATTTAAATGACGATTTGTATTTTCGCAAATTGGCCTGAATTTGGAAGTTGGTTCGCAAGTTGCCCCATTTCGCAACTTGATTCGCAGGCTGCAAAATTGGATTTTGAACTTGCGAAATGGCACACATGTGCCTGAAGGTGCTTTTGCAAGTTGAATAGTGGACTTGCGAATTTAAGCCTTGAGGATTTCGCAAGTTGTCCCCCGTTTTCACAAGTTGAAATATTGCTCCTTTTTTTTAGGCTTTTTCTCCTTCTTTGGTTCTTTAAGGCTTCCCTCCATTTCCTTTGAAGTTCCTCCTAATTTTGATCATTCAAAAAGTCTAAGTTAGATCAAAATAAAATAAAATAAATAAAGCTAGAATTAAAATTAAAACAAATAATAAAGCTTTTAAATCAACAAAATGGAAACAAAAACATGGGCTTTGATTAGCCTTCAGAAAGACTAAGTTCATCTACCCCTTTTTGGTTAAGATTGTTGTGGCTCAAGGAGACTGACTTTCTCCTTGTCTTGATTGAAAGGCTCCATGAATTGCTTGAGACGGTGGCCATTGACTTTGAAAGTATCTGTGCTGTTGGAATTGAGTAGTTCCACTACTCCATTGGAATGCACTTGGTGAATAATGAAAGGGCCTATTGATTACTACCCAAAAAGTGCTATTTTGCACCTTTAATTCATTATGTTTTAAGCACTTTTGTGTAGTAGTTCTCCATTTTTATTCCAATTGGCATGTTAAGGACCTAGCAATGACTTCTAATCATATTTGTGGCTAGTTTTAGTGCTTTGACAGTTTTTTGGATCATTAAGACAAGCCAAGTAAAGGAGAGAAGCAAAGAGGAAAAACAGAGGAAAGAAGCAATTTTTGTAGCCATGCACTGTCACTTTGGGAGGCTCTATTTTGTTCATCGTGCAAATCACCTTTCAAGAATCCCATATTTGGAACCGGCTTGGAATTGCTGACAAATCAAGTACCTATAGTGGTATATTGCCATTCATATAAGGAGCTCAAAATGGCAAATTTCGCACTTTGTACTATTCATGCGAAAATGCCATGCAAGTGCGAATTTCGCACCAGCCCATGCAAGTGCGAATTTCGCACCAGCCCATGCAAGTGCGAATTTTGCACCTTGTATTGTTCATGCGACTTTGGTGCGAAATCTCCTCTGTTCTGCCGACTCCACATGAGATCTTTTCTTCTGTATTTTTTTTTATGTAAATTCCTTTCTTATCCTTGTAATTAACCAATCACAGGCTTTGCTTTGTAAAGACTATAAGAGGGGTGGAAATCATCTCTCGAAATATTATTGTATTTTTTACACTTAGTGAAATTTTCCTCTCGAGGAGAAATATAGAGTTCTCTTTGCTTTCCTTTTCTCTCTTCTATTTTCTTTTTCTTGGAAGCCAAACAACCTCTGAGTATGTTTTCCCAGAGGATGAGAGGCTAAACCTTTGGTTTCTTGGAGTAAAGGAAGTTAGGTGAAAAGTCCAGATGCAAAAGTGGAAAACTCTCGTGCATTAAATACAGGTAGTTGGAGTTCATAAATGGCTTTTAAATCTAAAGTTTTGCTTTAAATCCCTTAGAATCACTTTGAATGGCCAATACATGATAAGATTTTAGGTCTCTGTGGATACTTATTGCTAGATCCACATAAGACCATTAGTTATCATGTACAAGCCATTGGAAAGTGGGTCAAGGTGAAGACCCATAGCGTCTAAAGCCATTAATGGAACTTGACTACCATTTCTATTGACTTTTTATGGATTAAATCTTCATTGTTAAACCTATACCGCTTCGGGAAACAACCATCCTTTATGGTGTTGTCCCTAATACGAGGAGAAAAATCCGGAATTTCCCACTTTGCATTCTGAACTTGATCATAGCAACCTTTAGCTCCGGGAGACTTTCTTTCTTCCATTTTTACCTAGTTCTATGTTAGTTTAGTTTCAAACACCACTTTCAAAACAAATTTTATTTTCTTTTAAACTTTAAGTTTTTGACAAAGGAAATCATCAGATTCAATTTCTAATCTTGAGTCTATCACTGGTAGAGTGAAAACCCATCCCAGAGTTCGACCCTAGAGCTGCTATACTATAGTAGCTTTGCTACGCTAGTTTTCGGGCATAGGATTTATAAATATTTTTTATTAGAATACCCAACTGGGCACGAATCAAAATTGCGCCGTTGCCGGGGATGGTGCCACGATATAGTGATACAACTTTTTAGAGGCTACTTGTGATTTCCATCACAAGTTTGGTGAATTCCTTTTTCACTAACTTCATTTCCTTTCTTTTAATTGTAGAATTCCTTTTGTTAAGTTTACTTTCATTTTTTTTCTAACCTTAACTTTATTCTAGTTTTCTTTTGTTTTTGTTGTCTTTGTTTTGTTTTCAGGGAAGTTGTAGCTTGTGCATGCCCTATTGGATTCGGGACCAAGAGGGAAGACTAGTAAGGATAGAGAATCCTCAAGACACAGAGTTGGATATCTGTGTAAACATCATGGACCCTCCACAAGAGGATCAGAATTCTCAACACGGTCAAGGGGATAATCGAAATGCATATCTATCCATGAGGGATAGAATGCACCCACCAAGGATGAGTGCACCCTCATGCATCGTACCTCCTCTTGAGCAGTTGATTATAAGGCCCCATATTGTGCCCCTCCTACCAAATTTCCATGGAATGGAGAGTGAGAACCCATATGCCCACATCAAGGAGTTTGAGGAGGTGTGCAATACTTTTAGAGAGGGAGGAGCTTCAATAGACTTCATGAGACTCAAGCTATTCCCTTTTACTTTGAAGGACAAGGCAAAAATATGGCTTAACTCTTTAAGGCCAAGGAGGATAAAGAATTGGGTTGATCTTCAGGCCGAATTTTTGAAGAAACTTTTCCCCACCCATAGGACCAATGGGTTGAAGAGACAAATCTCAAACTTTTCTGTAAAAGAAAATGAGAAGTTCTATGAATGTTGGGAAAGGTATATGGAGGCCATCAATGCTTGTCCTCATCATGGCTTTGATACATGACTCTTGGTGAGCTATTTTTATGATGGGATGTCTTCCTCCATGAAGCAAATTCTTGAAACCATGTGTGGGGGAGATTTTATGAGTAAGAATCCAGAAGAAGCCATGGACTTTTTAAGTTATGTATCTGAGGTATCAAGAGGATGGGATGAGCCCAAATCAAGAGAAATGGGAAGGATGAAAGCTCCTGTAAATCCAAAGGGTGGAATGTACATGTTAAGTGAAGACATGGACATGAAAGCTAAGGTGGCAACAATGGCAAGGAGGTTGGAAGAACTTGAGTTGAAAAAAATGCATGAAGTCCAAGCCATTTCCAAGACACAAGCCCATGTCGTGCCATGCACCATTTTCCAATCATGTGATCATGTGGTAGATGAGTGCCCAACCATCCCAGCTGTGAGGGAGATGTTAGGTGATCAAGCCAATGTTGTGGGGCAATTTAGGCCCAACAACAATGCACCTTATGGAAACACCTATAATTCAAGCTAGAGAAACCATCCAAATTTTTCTTGGAAACCAAGGCCACCTCCATACCAACCACAAGCCCAAACCCAAGCACCTCAACAAACCTCTTTAGTGGAGCAAGCCATTGTGAACCTAAGTAAAGTCATGGGTGACTTTATGGGTGAACAAAAGCCAATCAACTCCCAATTGCACCAAAAGATTGAAAATGTTGAGAGTTCTCAAATTAAGAGAATGGATGGGATGCAAAATGATCTATCTCAGAAGATAGATAATATTCAATACTCCATCTCTAGGCTTACTAACCTCAACACAATGAATGAGAAAGGAAAGTTTCCCTCTCAACCAAGCCAAAATCCAAAGGGTGTTCATGAAGTTGAAACCCAAGATGGGGAGTCTTCAAAGTTGAGGGAGGTCAAAGTTGTGATCACCTTGAGGAATGGGAAGGAGGTTGATCAACCCTTGCCTAAGGTGAGGCAAGATGAAGAACTCATGTCAAGGAGAACCTTGGTTCAAGAGAGCAATAACCAAGAAGAGAAGAGTGGGAAGAAAAATGCATCTAAATCAAGCATTGAAGAAGAGCCAAGGATAGTGATTAAAGAGGATATGATGAAGAAACATATGCCTCCCCCTTTTCCTCAAGCTTTACATGGAAAGAAGGGAATCAAGAATTCATCAGAAATTCTTGAAGTTTTGAGACAAGTGAAGGTGAATATACCCTTCCTTGATATGATCAAGCAAGTCCCCACATATGCAAAATTTTTAAAGGACTTGTGCACGGTCAAGAGAGGGTTAATTGTGACAAAGAAGGCATTCCTCACTAAGCAAGTGATTCGTGCCCGGATTCTACCTTTTCCTTGTACTCGCCCGGATTCTACCATTTTCCGGTACTCACACTGATTCTACCATTTTTCTGTAGTCGTCTGTACAGTTTTTCGGTTCTCTCACGGATTCTACCTTTTCTCGGTACTCACCTGAATTCTACCATTTTTCGGTACTGACACTGATTCTACAACTTTTCGGTACTCATCCGGACAATTTTTCGGTACTCACACGGATTCTACCTTTTCTTGGTACTCACCCGAATTCAATTATTTTCCGGTACTGACATTGATTCAACCATTTTTGGGTACTCATACAAATTCAACCATTTTTCGGTAATCGTTAGGACAGTATTTCAGTACTCGCACATATTCTACCTTTACGCGGTACTCGCCCGGATTCTACCATTTTCCGGTACTCACACTGATTCTACCATTTTTCGGTACTCGTCCGTAGCGTCTTTCGGTACTCGCACGGATTCTACCTTTTCTTGGTACTCGCCCAGATTCTAACATTTTTCGGTACTGACACTGATTCTACCATTTTTCGGGACTCGTCCGGACAGTATTTCGGTACTCGCACGGATTTGACATTTTCTCGGTACTCACCTGAATTCTACCATTTTTCGATACTGACACTGATTCTACCATTTTTCAATACTCGTCCGCACAGTTTTTCGATAGTCGCACGGATTCTACCTTTTCCCGATATTCACCCGGATTCTACAATTTTCCGGTACTCACACTGATTCTACCATTTTTCTGTAGTCGTCTGTACAATTTTTCGGTTCTCGCACGGATTCTACCTTTTATCGGTACTCACCCGAATTCTACCATTTTTCGGTACTGACACTAATTCTACAATTTTTCGGTACTCGTCCGGACAATTTTTTGGTAATCGCACGGATTCATCCTTTTCCCGGTACTCGCCCGAATTCTACCATTTTTCGGTACTGACACTGATTCTACCATTTTTCGGTACTCGTAGGGACAGTTTCTCGGTACTCGCATGGATTCTACCTTTTCTCGGTACTCACCCGGATTCTACTATTTTCTGATACTCACAATAATTCTACCATTTTCCTGTACTCGCCTGAACAGTTTTTCGGTACTCGCACGAATTCTACCTTTTCTCGGTACTCGCACGAATTCTACTATTTTTCGGTACTAACACTGATTCTACCATTTTTCGGTACTCGTCAAGACAGTTTTTCGGTACTCGCACGGATTCTACCTTTTCCCGACACTCGCCCGGATTCTATTATTTTCCGGTACTCGCATTGATTTTACCATTTTTCGGTACTCGCACGAATTGTACCATTTTTCGGTAATCGTTCAAACAATATTTCGGTACTCGCACATATTCTACATTTTCGCGGTACTCACCTGGTTTCTACCATTTTCCGGTGCTCACACTGATTCTACCAATTTTCGCTACTCGTCCGTAGCGTTTTTCGGTTCTCGCACGGATTCTACCTTTTCTCAGTACTCGCCCGGATTCTACCAATTTTCGGTACTAACACTGATTCTACCATTTTTCAGCACTCGTCCGGACAGTGTTTTGCTACTCGCACGGATTCTACTTTTTCTCGGTACTCGCCCGGATTCTACTATTTTTCGATACTCGCACGAATTCTACCATTTTCCGGTACTCGCCTGGACAGTTTTTGGGTACTTGCACGGATTCTACCTTTTCTCGGTACTCGCCCGAATTCTACTATTTTTCGGTACTGACACTGATTCCACCATTTTTCAGAACTCGTCTGGATAGTTTTTCGGTACTCGAACAGATTCCACCTTTTCCCGGTACTCACCCAGATTCTATTATTTTTCAGTACTCACATTGATTCTACCATTTCTCGGTAATCATTCGGACAGTATTTCGGAACTCGCACATATTCTACCTTTACGTGGTACTCACCCGGATTCTACCATTTTCTGGTACTCACACTGATTCTACCATTTTTCGGTACTCGTCCGTAGCGTCTTTCGGTACTCGCACGGATTCTACTTTTTCCCGGTACTCGCCCGAATTCTACAATTTTTCGGTACTGACACTGATTCTACCATTTTTTGGCACTCATCCGGACAGTGTTTCGGTACTCGCACGGACTCTTCATTTTCTCGGTACTCGTCCGAATTCTGCCATTTTTCGGTACAGACACTGATTCTACCATTTTTCGATACTAGTCCGGAAAGTTTTTCGATAGTCGCATGGATTCTACCTTTTCCCAGTACTCGCCCGGTTTCTACCATTTTCCGGTAGTCACACTGATTCTACCATTTTTCTGTCGTCGTCTGTACAGTTTTTCAGTTCTCGCTCGGATTCTACATTTTCTCGGTGCTCGCCCGAATTCTACCATTTTTCGGTACTGACACTGATTCTACCATTTTTCGGTACTCGTAGGGACAGTTTCTCGGTACTCGAATGGATTCTACCTTTTCTCGGTACTCGCCCGGATTCTACTATTTTCCGATACTCGCACGAATTCTACCATTTTCCTGTACTCGCCCGAACAGTTTTTCGGTACTCGCACGAATTCTACCTTTTCTCGGTACTCGCACAAATTCTACAATTTTTCGGTACTAACACTGATTCTACCATTTTTCGGTACTCGCCCGAATTCTGCTATTTTTCAGTACTGACACTGATTCTACCATTTTTTGGTACTCATCAAGACAGTTTTTCGGTACTCGCACGGATTCTACCTTTTCCCGGCACTCGCCCAGATTCTATTATTTTCCGGTACTCGCATTGATTTTACCATTTTTCGGTACTCGCACGAATTGTACCATTTTTCGGTAATCGTTCAGACAATATTTCGGTACTCGCACATATTCTACATTTTCGCGGTACTCGCCTGGTTTCTACCATTTTCCGGTGCTCACACTGATTCTACCAATTTTCGCTACTTGTCCGTAGCGTTTTTCGGTTCTCGCACGGATTCTACCTTTTCTCAGTACTCGCCCGGATTCTACCAATTTTCGGTACTAACACTGATTCTACCATTTTTCGGCACTCGTCCGGACAGTGTTTTGCTACTCGCACGGATTCTACTTTTTCTCGGTACTCGCCCGGCTTCTACTATTTTTCGATACGCGCACGAATTCTACCATTTTCTCGGTACTCGCCCGAATTCTACTATTTTTCGGTACTGACACTGATTCCACCATTTTTCAAAACTCGTCTGGATAGTTTTTCTGTACTAGAACGGATTCCACCTTTTCTCGGTACTCGCCCGGATTCTATTATTTTTCGGTACTCACATTGATTCTACCATTTTTCGGTACTCGCACAAATTCTACCATTTTTCGGTAATCATTCCGACAGTATTTCGGAACTCGCACATATTCTACCTTTACATGGTACTCGCCCAGATTCTACCATTTTCTGGTACTCACACTGATTCTACCATTTTTCGGTACTCGTCCATAGCGTCTTTCGGTACTCGCACGGATTCTACTTTTTCCCGGTACTCGCCCGAATTCTACAATTTTTCGGTACTGTCACTGATTCTACCATTTTTTGGCACTCATCCGGACAGTGTTTCGATACTCGCACGGACTCTTCATTTTCTCGGTACTCGTCCGAATTCTGCCATTTTTTGGTACAGACACTGATTCTACCTTTTTTCGATACTCTTCCGGAAAGTTTTTCGATAGTCGCATGGATTCTACCTTTTCCCAGTACTCGCCCGGTTTCAACCATTTTCCAGTAGTCACACTGATTCTACCATTTTTCTGTCGTCGTCTGTACAGTTTTACGGTTCTCGCTCAGATTCTACATTTTCTCGGTACTCGCTCGAATTCTACCATTTTTCGGTACTAACACTGTTTCTACAATTTTTCGGTACTCATCCGAACAGTTTTTTTTTACTCGCACGGATTCTACCTTTTCCCGGTACTCACCCGGATTCTAGTGTTTTCAGGTCCTGACACTGATTCTACCATTTTTCGGCACTTGTGGGGACAGTTTTTCGGTACTCGCATGGATTCTACCTTTTCCCGGTACTCTCCCCGATTCTACCGTTTTCAGGTACTGACACTGATTCTACCATTTTTCAGTACTCGTGGGGACAGTTTTTCGGTGCTCGCACGGATTCTACCTTTTCCCGGTACTCGCCCGGATTCTAGCGTTTTCAGATCCTGACACTGATTCTACTATTTTTGGTTACTCGTCGGGACAGTTATTCGGTACTCGCCCTGATTCTACCTTTTCCCGGTACTCTCCCCGATTCTACCGTTTTCAGGTCCTGACACTGATTCTACCATTTTTCAGTACTCGTGGGGACAGTTTTTCGGTACTCGCACGGATTCTACCTTTTCCCGGTACTCGCCCGGATTCTAGCGTTTTCAGGTCCTGACACTGATTCTACCATTTTTCGGTGCTCGTGGGGACAGTTTTTCGGTACTTTCACGGATTCTACCTTTTCTTGGTACTCGCCCGGATTCTAGCGTTTTCAGGTCCTGACACTGATTGTACCATTTTTCGGTGCTCGTGGGGATAGTTGTTCGGTACTCGCCCGGATTCTACCTTTTCCCGGTACTCTCCCCGATTCTACCGTTTTCAGGTACTAAGACTGATTCTACCATTTTTCGGTACTTGTGGGGACAGTTTTTCGGTACTCGCATGGATTCTACCTTTTCCCGGTACTCGCCCGGATTCTAGCGTTTTCAGATCCTGACACTGATTCTACTATTTTTGGTTACTCGTCGGGACAGTTATTCGGTACTCGCCCTGATTCTACCTTTTCCCGGTACTCTCCCCGATTCTACCGTTTTCAGGTCCTGACACTGATTCTACCATTTTTCAGTACTCGTGGGGACAGTTTTTCGGTACTCGCATGGATTCTACCTTTTCCCGGTACTCGCCCGGATTCTAGCGTTTTCAGGTCCTGACACTGATTCTACCATTTTTCGGTGCTCGTGGGGACAGTTTTTCGGTACTTTCACGGATTCTACCTTTTCTTGGTACTCGCCCGGATTCTAGCGTTTTCAGGTCCTGACACTGATTGTACCATTTTTCGGTGCTCGTGGGGATAGTTGTTCGGTACTCGCCCGGATTCTACCTTTTCCCGGTACTCTCCCCGATTCTACAGTTTTCATGTACTAAGACTGATTCTACCATTTTTCGGTACTTGTGGGGACAGTTTTTCTGTACTCGCATGGATTCTACCTTTTCCCGGTACTCTCCCCGATTCTACCATTTTCAGGTACTGACACTGATTCTACCATTTTTCAGTACTCGTGGGGACAGTTTTTCGGTGCTCGCACGGATTCTACCTTTTCCCGGTACTCGCCCGGATTCTAGCGTTTTCAGATCCTGACACTGATTCTACCATTTTTGGTTACTCGTCGGGACAGTTATTCGGTACTCGCCCTGATTCTACCTTTTCCCGGTACTCTCCCCGATTCTACCGTTTTCAGGTGCTGACACTGTTTCTACCATTTTTCGGTACTCGTGGGGACAGTTTTTCGGTACTCGCACGGATTCTACCTTTTCCCGGTACTCGCCCGGATTCTAGCGTTTTCAGGTCCTGACACTGATTCTACCATTTTTCGGTGGTCGTGCGGACAGTTTTTCGGTACTCGCATGGATTCTACCTTTTCCCGGTACTCGCCCGGATTCTACCGTTTTCAGGTACTGACACTGATTCTACCATTTTTCAGTACTCGTGGGGACAGTTTTTCGGTGCTCGCACGGATGCTACCTTTTCCCGGTACTCGCCCGGATTCTAGCGTTTTCTGATCTTGACACTGATTCTACCATTTTTTGTTACTCGTTAGGAATGTTTTTTGGTACTCGCATGGATTCTACCTTTTCCGGTACTCGCCAGGATTCTAGCGTTTTCAAGTCCTGACACTGATTCTACCATTTTTCGGTACTCGTGGGGACAGTTTTTCGGTACTCGCACGGATTCTACCTTTTCCCGGTACTCTCCCGGATTCTACCGGTTTCAGGTCTTGACACTGATTCTACCATTTTTCGGTACTCGTCGGGACAGTTTTTCGTTACTCGCATGGATTCTACCTTTACACGGTACTCGCCCGGATTCTACCGTTTTCAGGTACTGACACTGATTCTACCATTTTTCAGTACTCGTGGGGACAGTTTTTTGGTGCTCGCATGGATGCTACCTTTTCCCGGTACTCGCCCGGATTCTAGCATTTGAAGATCCTGACACTGATTCTACCATTTTTTGTTACTCGTCGGGAAAGTTTTTCGGTACTCGCCCTGATTCTACCTTTTCCCGGTACTCGCCCAGATTCTACCGTTTTCAGCTCCTGACACTGATTCTACCATTTTTCGTTACTCATAGGCACAGTTTTTCGGTACTCGCACGGATTCTACGTTTTCCCGGTACTCTCCCCGATTCTACCGGTTTCAGGTCCAGACACTGATTCTACCATTTTTCGGTACTCGTTGGGACAATTTTTCGGTACTCGCATGGATTCTACCTTTTTCCGGTACTCGCCCGGATTCTACCGTTTTCAGGTACTGACACTGATTCTACTGTTTTTCGGTACTCGTGGGGACAGTTTTTTGGTACTCGCATGGATTCTACCTTTTCCCGTTACTCGCCCGGATTCTACCGTTTTCAGGTACTGACACTGACTCTACAATTTTTCGGTACTCCTGGGGACAGTTTTTCGGTACTCGCAGGGATTCTACCTTTTCCCGGTACTCGCCCGGATTCTAGCGTTTTCAGGTCCTGACACTGATTCTACCATTTTTCGGTGCTCGTGGAGACAGTTTTTCGGTACTCGCACGGATTCTACCTTTTCCCGGTACTCGCCCGGATGCTAGCGTTTTCAGGTCCTGACACTGATTCTACCATTTCTCGGTGCTCGTGGGGACAGTTCTTCGGTACTCGCATGGATTCTACCTTTTCCCGGTACTCGCCCGGATTCTAGCGTTTTCAGATCCTGACACTGATTCTACCATTTTTGGTTACTCGTCGGGACAGTTATTTGGTACTCGCCCTGATTCTACCTTTTCCCGGTACTCTCCCCGATTCTACCGTTTTCAGGTCCTGACACTGATTCTACCATTTTTCGGTACTCGTGGGGACAGTTTTTCGGTACTCGCACGGATTCTACCTTTTCCCGGTACTCGCCCGGATTCTAGCGTTTTGAGGTCCTGACAGTGATTCTACCATTTTTCGGTGCTCGTGCGAATAGTTTTTCGGTACTCGCATGGATTCTACCTTTTCCCGGTACTCGCCCGGATTCTAGCGTTTTCAGGTCCTGACACATATTCTACCATTTCTCGGTGCTTGTGGGGACAATTGTTCGGTACTCGCATGGATTCTACCTTTTCCCGGTACTCGCCAGGATTCTAGCGTTTTTGAGGTCCTGACAATGATTCTACCATAATTGGTTACTCGTCGGCACAGTTTTTCGGTACTCGTATGGATTCTACCTTTTCCCTGTACTCTCCCCGATTCTACCGTTTTCAGGTCCTGACACTGATTCTAACATTTTTCGGTGCTCGTGGGGACAGTTTTTCGGTACTCGCATGGATTCTACCTTTTCCCGGTTCTCGCTCGTATTCTACCGTTTTCAGGTACTGACACTGACTCTACAATTTTTCGGTACTCCTGGGGACAGTTTTTCGATACTCGCACGGATTCTACCTTTTCCCGGTACTCGCCCGGATTCTAGCGTTTTCAGGTCCTGACAATGATTCTACCATTTTTCGGTGCTCGTGGGGACAGTTGTTCGGTACTCGCATGGATTCTACCTTTTCCCGGTACTCGCCCGGATTCTACTGTTTTCAGATCCTGACACTGATTCTACCATTTTTGGTTACTCGTCGGGACAGTTTTTCGGTACTCGCCCTGATTCTACCTTTTCCCGGTACTCGCCCGGATTCTACCGTTTTCAGGTCCTGACACTGATTCTACCATTTTTCGGTACTCGTGGGGAAAGTTTTTCGGTACTCGCACGGATTCTACCTTTTCCCTGTACTCGCCCGGATTCTAGCGTTTTCAGGTCCTGACACTGATTCTACCATTTTTCGGTGCTCGTGGAGACAGTTTTTCGGTACTCGCACGGATTCTACCTTTTCCCGGTACTCGCCCGGATTCTAGCGTTTTCAGGTCCTGACACTGATTCTACCATTTCTCGGTGCTCGTGGGGACAGTTGTTCGGTACTCGCATGGATTCTACCTTTTCCCGGTACTCGTCCGGATTCTAGCGTTTTCAGATCCTGACACTGATTCTACCATTTTTGGTTACTCGTCGGGACAGTTATTCGGTACTCGCCCTGATTCTACCTTTTCCCGGTACTCTCCCCGATTCTACCGTTTTCAGGTCCTGACACTGATTCTACCATTTTTCGGTACTCGTGGGGACAGTTTTTCGGTACTCGCACGGATTCTACCTTTTCCCGGTACTCGCCCGGATTCTAGCGTTTTCAGGTCCTGACACTGATTCTACCATTTTTCGGTGCTCGTGGGGACAGTTTTTCGGTACTTTCACGGATTCTACCTTTTCTTGGTACTCGCCCGGATTCTAGCGTTTTCAGGTCCTGACACTGATTGTACCATTTTTCGGTGCTCGTGGGGATAGTTGTTCGGTACTCGCCCGGATTCTACCTTTTCCCGGTACTCTCCCCGATTCTACAGTTTTCAGGTACTAAGACTGATTCTACCATTTTTCGGTACTTGTGGGGACAGTTTTTCGGTACTCGCATGGATTCTACCTTTTCCCGGTACTCTCCCCGATTCTACCGTTTTCAGGTACTGACACTGATTCTACCATTTTTCAGTACTCGTGGGGACAGTTTTTCGGTGCTCGCACGGATTCTACCTTTTCCCGGTACTCGCCCGGATTCTAGCGTTTTCAGATCCTGACACTGATTCTAACTTTTTTGGTTACTCGTCGGGACAGTTATTCGGTACTCGCCCTGATTCTACCTTTTCCCGGTACTCTCCCCGATTCTACCGTTTTCAGGTGCTGACACTGTTTCTACCATTTTTCGGTACTCGTGGGGACAGTTTTTCGGTACTCGCACGGATTCTACCTTTTCCCGGTACTCGCCCGGATTCTAGCGTTTTCAGGTCCTGACACTGATTCTACCATTTTTCGGTGGTCGTGCGGACAGTTTTTCGGTACTCGCATGGATTCTACCTTTTCCCGGTACTCGCCCGGATTCTACCGTTTTCAGGTACTGACACTGATTTTAACATTTTTCAGTACTCGTGGGGACAGTTTTTCGGTACTAGCATGGATTCTACCTTTTCCCGGTACTCGCCCGGATTCTAGCGTTTTCAGATCCTGACACTGATTCTACCATTTTTGGTTACTCGTCGGGACAGTTATTCGGTACTCGCCCTGATTCTACCTTTTCCCGGTACTCTCCCCGATTCTACCGTTTTCAGGTGCTGACACTGTTTCTACCAATTTTCGGTACTCGTGGGGACAGTTTTTCGGTACTCGCACGGATTCTACCTTTTCCCGGTACTCACCCTGATTCTAGCGTTTTCAGGTCCTGACACTGATTCTACCATTTTTCGGTGGTCGTGCGGACAGTTTTTCGGTACTCGCATGGATTCTACCTTTTCCCGGTACTCGCCCGGATTCTACCGTTTTCAGGTACTGACACTGATTCTACCATTTTTCAGTACTCGTGGGGACAGTTTTTCGGTGCTCGCACGGATGCTACCTTTTCCCGGTACTCGCCCGGATTCTAGCGTTTTCTGATCTTGACACTGATTCTACCATTTTTTGTTACTCGTTAGGAAAGTTTTTTGGTACTCGCATGGATTCTACCTTTTCCGGTACTTGCCAGGATTCTAGCGTTTTCAAGTCCTGACACTGATTCTACCATTTTTCGGTACTCGTGGGGACAGTTTTTCGGTACTCGCACGGATTCTACCTTTTCCCGGTACTCTCCCGGACTCTACCGGTTTCAGGTCTTGACACTGATTCTACCATTTTTCGGTACTCGTCGGGACAGTTTTTCGTTACTCGCATGGATTCTACCTTTACACGGTACTCGCCCGGATTCTACCGTTTTCAGGTACTGACACTGATTCTACCATTTTTCAGTACTCGTGGGGACAGTTTTTTGGTGCTCGCATGGATGCTACCTTTTCCCGGTACTCGCCCGGATTCTAGCATTTGAAGATCCTGACACTGATTCTACCATTTTTTGTTACTCGTCGGGAAAGTTTTTCGGTACTCGCCCTGATTCTACCTTTTCCCGGTACTCGCCCAGATTCTACCGTTTTCAGCTCCTGACACTGATTCTACCATTTTTCGTTACTCATAGGCACAGTTTTTCGGTACTCGCACGGATTCTACGTTTTCCCGGTACTCTCCCCGATTCTACCGGTTTCAGGTCCAGACACTGATTCTACCATTTTTCGGTACTCGTTGGGACAATTTTTCGGTACTCGCATGGATTCTACCTTTTTCCGGTACTCGCCCGGATTCTACCGTTTTCAGGTACTGACACTGATTCTACTGTTTTTCGGTACTCGTGGGGACAGTTTTTCGGTACTCGCATGGATTCTACCTTTTCCCGTTACTCGCCCGGATTCTACCGTTTTCAGGTACTGACACTGACTCTACAATTTTTCGGTACTCCTGGGGACAGTTTTTCGGTACTCGCAGGGATTCTACCTTTTCCCGGTACTCGCCCGGATTCTACCGTTTTCAGGTACTGACACTGATTCTACCATTTTTCGGTGCTCGTGGGGACAGTTTTTTGGTGCTCGCACGGATTCTACCTTTTCCCGGTACTCGCCCGGATTCTAGCGTTTTTGAGGTCCTGACAATGATTCTACCATATTTGGTTACTCGTCGGCACAGTTTTTCGGTACTCGCATGGATTCTACCTTTTCCCTGTACTCTCCCCGATTCTACCGTTTTCAGGTCATGACACTGATTCTAACATTTTTCGGTGCTCGTGGGGACAGTTTTTCGGTACTCGCATGGATTCTACCTTTTCCCGGTACTCGCCCGGATTCTACCGTTTTCAGGTACTGACACTGACTCTACAATTTTTCGGTACTCCTGGGGACAGTTTTTCGGTACTCGCAGGGATTCTACCTTTTCCCGGTACTCGCCCGGATTCTAGCGTTTTCAGGTCCTGACACTGATTCTACCATTTCTCGGTGCTCGTGGGGACAGTGCTTCGGTACTCGCATGGATTCTACCTTTTCCCGGTACTCGCCCGGATTCTAGCGTTTTCAGATCCTGACACTGATTCTACCATTTTTGGTTACTCGTCGGGACAGTTATTCGGTACTCGCCCTGATTCTACCTTTTCCCGGTACTCTCCCCGATTCTACCGTTTTCAGGTCCTGACACTGATTCTACCATTTTTCGGTACTCGTGGGGACAGTTTTTCGGTACTCGCACGGATTCTACCTTTTCCCGGTACTCGCCCGGATTCTAGCGTTTTGAGGTCCTGACACTGATTCTACCATTTTTCGGTGCTCGTGCGAATAGTTTTTCGGTACTCGCATGGATTCTACCTTTTCCCGGTACTCGCCCGGATTCTAGCGTTTTCAGGTCCTGACACATATTCTACCATTTCTCGGTGCTTGTGGGGACAATTGTTCGGTACTCGCATGGATTCTACCTTTTCCCGGTACTCGCCCGGATTCTAGCGTTTTCAGATCCTGACACTGATTCTACCATTTTTGGTTACTCGTCGGGACAGTTATTCGGTACTCGCCCTGATTCTACCTTTTCCCGGTACTCTCCCCGATTCTACCGTTTTCAGGTCCTGACACTGATTCTACAATTTTTCGGTACTCGTGGGGACAGTTTTTCGGTACTCGCACGGATTCTACCTTTTCCCGGTACTCGCCCGGATTCTAGCGTTTTCAGGTCCTGACATTGATTCTTCCATTTTTCGGTGCTCGTGGGAATAGTTTTTCGGTACTCGCATGGATTCTACCTTTTCCCGGTACTCGCCCGGATTCTACCGTTTTCAGGTACTGACACTGATTCTAACATTTTTCGGTGCTCGTGGGGACAGTTTTTCGGTGCTCGCACGGATTCTACCTTTTCCCGGTACTCGCCCGGATTCTAGCGTTTTTGAGGTCCTGACAATGATTCTACCATATTTGGTTACTCGTCGGCACAGTTTTTCGGTACTCGCATGGATTCTACCTTTTCCCTGTACTCTCCCCGATTCTACCGTTTTCAGGTCCTGACACTGATTCTAACATTTTTCGGTGCTCGTGGGGACAGTTTTTCGGTACTCGCATGGATTCTACCTTTTCCCGGTACTCGCCCGGATTCTACCGTTTTCATTACTGACACTAACTCTACAATTTTTCGGTACTCCTGGGGACAGTTTTTCGGTACTCGCAGGGATTCTACCTTTTCCCGGTACTCGCCCGGATTCTAGCGTTTTCAGGTCCTGACACTGATTCTACCATTTTTCGGTGCTCGTGGAGACAGTTTTTCGGTACTCGCACGGATTCTACCTTTTCCCGGTACTCGCCCGGATTCTAGCGTTTTCAGGTCCTGACACTGATTCTACCATTTCTCGGTGCTCGTGGGGACAGTTGTTCGGTACTCGCATGGATTCTACCTTTTCCCGGTACTCGCCCGGATTCTAGCGTTTTCAGATCCTGACACTGATTCTACCATTTTTGGTTACTCGTCGGGACAGTTATTCGGTACTCGCCCTGATTCTACCTTTTCTCGGTACTCTCCCCGATTCTACCGTTTTCAGGTCCTGACACTGATTCTACCATTTTTCGGTATTCGTGGGGACAGTTTTTCGGTACTCGCATGGATTCTACCTTTTCCCGGTACTCGCCCGGATTCTAGCGTTTTCAGATCCTGACACTGATTCTACCATTTTTCGGTGCTCGTGGGAATAGTTTTTCGGTACTCGCATGGATTCTACCTTTTCCCGGTACTCACCCGGATTCTACCGTTTTCAGGTACTGACACTGATTCTAACATTTTTCGGTGCTCGTGGGGACAGTTTTTCGGTGCTCGCACGGATTCTACCTTTTCCCGGTACTCGCCCGGATTCTAGCGTTTTTGAGGTCCTGACAATGATTCTACCATATTTGGTTACTCGTCGGCACAGTTTTTCGGTACTCGTATGGATTCTACCTTTTCCCTGTACTCTCCCCGATTCTACCGCTTTCAGGTCCTGACACTGATTCTAACATTTTTCGGTGCTCGTGGGGACAGTTTTTCGGAACTCGCATGGATTCTACCTTTTCCCGGTTCTCGCCCGTATTCTACCGTTTTCAGGTACTGACACTGACTCTACAATTTTTCGGTACTCCTAGGGACAGTTTTTCGATACTCGCACGGATTCTACCTTTTCCCGGTACTCGCCCGGATTCTAGCGTTTTCAGGTCCTGACAATGATTCTACCATTTTTCGGTGCTCGTGGGGACAGTTGTTCGGTACTCGCATGGATTCTACCTTTTCCCGGTACTCGCCCGGATTCTACCGTTTTCAGATCCTGACACTGATTCTACCATTTTTCGGTACTCGTGGGGACAGTTTTTCGGTACTCGCACGGATTCTACCTTTTCCCGGTACTCGCCCGGATTCTAGCGTTTTCAGGTCCTGACACTGATTCTACCATTTTTCGGTGCTCGTGGGAATAATTTTTCGGTACTCGCATGGATTCTACCTTTTCCCGGTACTCGCCCGGATTCTACCGTTTTCAGGTACTGACACTGATTCTAACATTTTTCGGTGCTCGTGGGGACAGTTTTTCGGTGCTCGCACGGATTCTACCTTTTCCCGGTACTCGCCCGGATTCTAGCGTTTTTGAGGTCCTGACAATGATTATACCATATTTGGTTACTCGTCGGCACAGTTTTTCGGTACTCGCATGGATTCTACCTTTTCCCTGTACTCTCCCCGATTCTACCGTTTTCAGGTCCTGACACTGATTCTAACATTTTTCGGTGCTCGTGGGGACAGTTTTTCGGTACTCGCATGGATTCTACCTTTTCCCGGTACTCGCCCGTATTCTACCGTTTTCAGGTACTGACACTGACTCTACAATTTTTCGGTACTCCTGGGGACAGTTTTTCGATACTCGCAGGGATTCTACCTTTTCCCGGTACTCGCCCGGATTCTAGCGTTTTCAGGTCCTGACAATGATTCTACCATTTTTCGGTGCTCGTGGGGACAGTTGTTCGGTACTCGCATGGATTCTACCTTTTCCCGGTACTCGCCCGGATTCTACCGTTTTCAGATCCTGACACTGATTCTACCATTTTTGGTTACTCGTCGGGACAATTTTTCGGTACTCGCCCTGATTCTACCTTTTCCCGGTACTCGCCCGGATTCTACCGTTTTCAGGTCCTAACACTGATTCTACCATTTTTCGGTACTCGTGGGGACAGTTTTTCGGTACTCGCACGGATTCTACCTTTTCCCTGTACTCGCCCGGATTCTAGCGTTTTCAGGTCCTGACACTGATTCTACCATTTCTCGGTGCTCGTGGGGACAGTGCTTCGGTACTCGCATGGATTCTACCTTTTCCCGGTACTCGCCCGGATTCTAGCGTTTTCAGATCCTGACACTGATTCTACCATTTTTGGTTACTCGTCGGGACAGTTATTCGGTACTCGCATGGATTCTACCTTTTCCCGGTACTCTCCCCGATTCTACCGTTTTCAGGTCCTGACACTGATTCTACCATTTTTCGGTACTCGTGGGGACAGTTTTTCGGTACTCGCACGGATTCTACCTTTTCCCGGTACTCGCCCGGATTCTAGCGTTTTGAGGTCCTGACACTGATTCTACCATTTTTCGGTGCTCGTGGGGACAGTTGTTCGGTACTCGCATGGATTCTACCTTTTCCCGGTACTCGCCCGGATTCTACCGTTTTCAGGTCCTGACACTGATTCTACCATTTTTCGGTACTCGTGGGGACAGTTTTTCGGTACTCGCCCTGATTCTACCTTTTCCCGGTACTCGCCCGGATTCTAGCGTTTTCAGGTCCTGACACTGATTCTACCATTTTTCGGTGCTCGTGGCGACAGTTTTTCGGTACTCGCACGGATTCTACCTTTTCCCGGTACTCGCCCGGATTCTAGCGTTTTCAGGTCCTGACACTGATTCTACCATTTCTCGGTGCTCGTGGGGACAGTGCTTCGGTACTCGCATGGATTCTACCTTTTCCCGGTACTCGCCCGGATTCTAGCGTTTTCAGATCCTGACACTGATTCTACCATTTTTGGTTACTCGTCGGGACAGTTATTCGGTACTCGCCCTGATTCTACCTTTTCCCGGTACTCTCCCCGATTCTACCGTTTTCAGGTCCTGACACTGATTCTACCATTTTTCGGTACTCGTGGGGACAGTTTTTCGGTACTCGCACGGATTCTACCTTTTTCCGGTACTCGCCCGGATTCTAGCGTTTTGAGGTCCTGACACTGATTCTACCATTTTTCGGTGCTCGTGCGAATAGTTTTTCGGTACTCGCATGGATTCTACCTTTTTCCGGTACTCGCCCGGATTCTAGCGTTTTCAGGTCCTGACACATATTCTACCATTTCTCGGTGCTCGTGGGGACAATTGTTCGGTACTCGCATGGATTCTACCTTTTCCCGGTACTCGCCCGGATTCTAGCGTTTTCAGATCCTGACACTGATTCTACCATTTTTGGTTACTCGTCGGGACAGTTATTCGGTACTCGCCCTGATTCTACCTTTTCCCGGTACTCTCCCCGATTCTACCGTTTTCAGGTCCTGACACTGATTCTACCATTTTTCGGTACTCGTGGGGACAGTTTTTCGGTACTCGCACGGATTCTACCTTTTCCCGGTACTCGCCCGGATTCTAGCGTTTTGAGGTCCTGACATTGATTCTACCATTTTTCGGTGCTCGTGGGGACAGTTGTTCGGTACTCGCATGGATTCTACCTTTTCCCGGTACTCGCCCGGATTCTACCGTTTTCAGGTACTGACACTGATTCTAACATTTTTCGGTGCTCGTGGGGACAGTTTTTCGGTGCTCGCACGGATTCTACCTTTTCCCGGTACTCGCCCGGATTCTAGCGTTTTTGAGGTCCTGACAATGATTCTACCATATTTCGTTACTCGTCGGCACAGTTTTTCGGTACTCGCATGGATTCTACCTTTTCCCTGTACTCTCCCCGATTCTACCGTTTTCAGGTCCTGACACTGATTCCAACATTTTTCGGTGCTCGTGGGGACAGTTTTTCGGTACTCGCATGGATTCTACCTTTTCCCGGTACTCGCCCGGATTCTACCGTTTTCATTACTGACACTAACTCTACAATTTTTCGGTACTCCTGGGGACAGTTTTTCGGTACTCGCAGGGATTCTACCTTTTCCCGGTACTCGCCCGGATTCTAGCGTTTTCAGGTCCTGACACTGATTCTACCATTTTTCGGTGCTCGTGGAGACAGTTTTTCGGTACTCGAACGGATTCTACCTTTTCCCGGTACTCGCCCGGATTCTAGCGTTTTCAGGTCCTGACACTGATTCTACCATTTCTCGTTGCTCGTGGGGACAGTTGTTCGGTACTCGCATGGATTCTACCTTTTCCCGGTACTCGCCCGGATTCTAGCGTTTTCAGATCCTGACACTGATTCTACCATTTTTGGTTACTCGTCGGGACAGTTATTCGGTACTCGCCCTCATTCTACCTTTTCTCGGTACTCTCCCCGATTCTACCGTTTTCAGGTCCTGACACTGATTCTACCATTTTTCGGTATTCGTGGGGACAGTTTTTCGGTACTCGCATGGATTCTACCTTTTCCCGGTACTCGCCCGGATTCTAGCGTTTTCAGATCCTGACACTGATTCTACCATTTTTAGGTGCTCGTGGGAATAGTTTTTCGGTACTCGCATGGATTCTACCTTTTCCCGGTACTCGCCCGGATTCTAGCGTTTTTGAGGTCCTGACAATGATTCTACCATATTTGGTTACTCGTCGGCACAGTTTTTCGGTACTCGTATGGATTCTACCTTTTCCCTGTACTCTCCCCGATTCTACCGCTTTCAGGTCCTGACACTGATTCTAACATTTTTCGGTGCTCGTGGGGACAGTTTTTCGGTACTCGCATGGATTCTACCTTTTCCCGGTACTCGCCCGGATTCTACCGTTTTCAGGTACTGACACTGACTCTACAATTTTTCGGTACTCCTGGGGACAGTTTTTCGATACTCGCACGGATTCTACCTTTTCCCGGTACTCGCCCGGATTCTAGCGTTTTCAGGTCCTGACAATGATTCTACCATTTTTCGGTGCTCGTGGGGACAGTTGTTCGGTACTCGCATGGATTCTACCTTTTCCCGGTACTCGCCCGGATTCTACCGTTTTCAGATCCTGACACTGATTCTACCATTTTTGGTTACTCGTCGGGACAGTTTTTCGGTACTCGCCCCGATTCTACCTTTTCCCGGTACTCGCCCGGATTCTACCGTTTTCAGGTCCTGACACTGATTCTACCATTTTTCGGTACTCGTGGGGACAGTTTTTCGGTACTCGCACGGATTCTACCTTTTCCCTGTACTCGCCCGGATTCTAGCGTTTTCAGGTCCTGACACTGATTCTACCATTTTTCGGTGCTCGTGGCGACAGTTTTTCGGTACTCGCACGGATTCTACCTTTTCCCGGTACTCGCCCGGATTCTAGCGTTTTCAGGTCCTGACACTGATTCTACCATTTCTCGGTGCTCGTGGGGACAGTTGTTCGGTACTCGCATGGATTCTACCTTTTCCCGGTACTCGCCCGGATTCTAGCGTTTTCAGATCCTGACACTGATTCTACCATTTTTGGTTACTCGTCGGGACAGTTATTCGGTACTCGCCCTGATTATACCTTTTCCCGGTACTCTCCCCGATTCTACCGTTTTCAGGTCCTGACACTGATTCTACCATTTTTCGGTACTCGTGGGGAAAGTTTTTCGGTACTCGCACGGATTCTACCTTTTCCCGGTACTCGCCCGGATTCTAGCGTTTTCAGGTCCTGACACTGATTCTACCATTTTTCGGTGCTCGTGGGAATAATTTTTCGGTACTCGCATGGATTCTACCTTTTCCCGGTACTCGCCCGGATTCTACCGTTTTCAGGTACTGACACTGATTCTAACATTTTTCGGTGCTCGTGGGGACAGTTTTTCGGTGCTCGCACGGATTCTACCTTTTCCCGGTACTCGCCCGGATTCTAGCGTTTTTGAGGTCCTGACAATGATTCTACCATATTTGGTTACTCGTCGGCACAGTTTTTCGGTACTCGCATGGATTCTACCTTTTCCCTGTACTCTCCCCGATTCTACCGTTTTCAGGTCCTGACACTGATTCTAACATTTTTCGGTGCTCGTGGGGACAGTTTTTCGGTACTCGCATGGATTCTACCTTTTCCCGGTACTCGCCCGTATTCTACCGTTTTCAGGTACTGACACTGACTCTACAATTTTTCGGTACTCCTGGGGACAGTTTTTCGATACTCGCAGGGATTCTACCTTTTCCCGGTACTCGGCCGGATTCTAGCGTTTTCAGGTCCTGACAATGATTCTACCATTTTTCGGTGCTCGTGGGGACAGTTGTTCGGTACTCGCATGGATTCTACCTTTTCCCGGTACTCGCCCGGATTCTACCGTTTTCAGATCCTGACACTGATTCTACCATTTTTGGTTACTCGTCGGGACAGTTTTTCGGTACTCGCCCCGATTCTACCTTTTCCCGGTACTCGCCCGGATTCTACCGTTTTCAGGTCCTGACACTGATTCTACCATTTTTCGGTACTCGTGGGGACAGTTTTTCGGTACTCGCACGGATTCTACCTTTTCCCTGTACTCGCCCGGATTCTAGCGTTTTCAGGTCCTGACACTGATTCTACCATTTTTCGGTGCTCGTGGCGACAGTTTTTCGGTACTCGCACGGATTCTACCTTTTCCCGGTACTCGCCCGGATTCTAGCGTTTTCAGGTCCTGACACTGATTCTACCATTTCTCGGTGCTCGTGGGGACAGTTGTTCGGTACTCGCATGGATTCTACCTTTTCCCGGTACTCGCCCGGATTCTAGCGTTTTCAGATCCTGACACTGATTCTACCATTTTTGGTTACTCGTCGGGACAGTTATTCGGTACTCGCCCTGATTATACCTTTTCCCGGTACTCTCCCCGATTCTACCGTTTTCAGGTCCTGACACTGATTCTACCATTTTTCGGTACTCGTGGGGAAAGTTTTTCGGTACTCGCACGGATTCTACCTTTTCCCGGTACTCGCCCGGATTCTAGCGTTTTCAGGTCCTGACACTGATTCTACCATTTTTCGGTGCTCGTGGGAATAATTTTTCGGTACTCGCATGGATTCTACCTTTTCCCGGTACTCGCCCGGATTCTACCGTTTTCAGGTACTGACACTGATTCTAACATTTTTCGGTGCTCGTGGGGACAGTTTTTCGGTGCTCGCACGGATTCTACCTTTTCCCGGTACTCGCCCGGATTCTAGCGTTTTTGAGGTCCTGACAATGATTCTACCATATTTGGTTACTCGTCGGCACAGTTTTTCGGTACTCGCATGGATTCTACCTTTTCCCTGTACTCTCCCCGATTCTACCGTTTTCAGGTCCTGACACTGATTCTAACATTTTTCGGTGCTCGTGGGGACAGTTTTTCGGTACTCGCATGGATTCTACCTTTTCCCGGTACTCGCCCGTATTCTACCGTTTTCAGGTACTGACACTGACTCTACAATTTTTCGGTACTCCTGGGGACAGTTTTTCGATACTCGCAGGGATTCTACCTTTTCCCGGTACTCGGCCGGATTCTAGCGTTTTCAGGTCCTGACAATGATTCTACCATTTTTCGGTGCTCGTGGGGACAGTTGTTCGGTACTCGCATGGATTTTACCTTTTCCCGGTACTCGCCCAGATTCTACCGTTTTCAGATCCTGACACTGATTCTACCATTTTTGGTTACTCGTCGGGACAGTTTTTCGGTACTCGCCCTGATTCTACCTTTTCCCGGTACTCGCCCGGATTCTACCGTTTTCAGGTCCTGACACTGATTCTACCATTTTTCGGTACTCGTGGGGACAGTTTTTCGGTACTCGCACGGATTCTACCTTTTCCCTGTACTCGCCCGGATTCTAGCGTTTTCAGGTCCTGACACTGATTCTACCATTTTTCGGTGCTCGTGGAGACAGTTTTTCGGTACTCGCACGGATTCTACCTTTTCCCGGTACTCGCCCGGATTATAGCGTTTTCAGGTCCTGACACTGATTCTACCATTTCTCGGTGCTCGTGGGGACAGTTGTTCGGTACTCGCATGGATTTTACCTTTTCCCGGTACTCGCCCGGATTCTACCGTTTTCAGATCCTGACACTGATTCTACCATTTTAGGTTACTCGTCGGGACAGTTATTCGGTACTCGCCCTGATTCTACCTTTTCCCGGTACTCTCCCCGATTCTACCGTTTTCAGGTCCTGACACTGATTCTACCATTTTTCGGTACTCGTAGGCATAGTTTTTCGGTACTCGCACGGATTCTACGTTTTCCCGGCACTCTCCCCGATTCTACCGGTTTCAGGTCCTGACACTGATCCTACAATTTTTCGGTACTCGTCGGAACAGTTTTTCATTACTTGCATCGATTCTACCTTTTCCCGGAACTCGCCCGGATTCTACCGTTTTCAGGTACTGACACTGATTCTACCATTTTTAAGTACTCGTGGGGACAGTTTTTCGGTACTAGCATGGATTCTACCTTTTCCCGGTACTCGCCCGGATTCTACCGTTTTCAGATCCTGACACTGATTCTACCATTTTTGGTTACTCGTCGGGACAGTTTTTCGGTACTCGCCCTGGTTCTACCTTTTCCCGGTACTCGCCCGGATTCAAGCGTTTTCAGGTCCTGACACTGATCCTACAATTTTTCGGTGCTCGTGGGAATAGTTTTTCGGTACTGGCATGGGTTCTACCTTTTCCCGGAACTCACCCGGATTCTACCGTTTTCAGGTACTGACACTGATTCTACCATTTTTCAGTACTCGTGGGGACAGTTTTTCGGTACTCGCATGGATTCTACCTTTTCCCGGTACTCGCCCGGATTCTACCGTTTTCAGATCCTGACACTGATTCTACCATTTTTGGTTACTCGTCGGGACAGTTTTTCGGTACTCGCCCTGATTCTACCTTTTCCCGGTACTCTTCCCGATTCTACCGTTTTCAGGTCCTGACACTGATTCTACCATTTTTCGGTACTCGTGGGGACAGTTTTTCGGTACTCGCACGGATTCTACCTTTTCCCGGTACTCGCCCGGATTCTAGCGTTTTCAGGTCCTGACACTGATTCTACCATTTTTCGGTGCTCGTGGGAATAGTTTTTCGGTACTCGCATGGATTCTACCTTTTCCCGGTACTCGCCCGGATTATAGCGTTTTCAGGTTCTGACACATATTCTACCATTTCTCGGTGCTCGTGGGGACAGTTGTTCGGTACTCGCATGGATTCTACCTTTTCCCGGTACTCGCCCGGATTCTAGCGTTTTCAGATCCTGACACTGATTCTACCATTTTTGGTTACTCGTCGGGACAGTTATTCGGTACTCGCCCTGATTCTACCTTTTCCCGGTACTCTCCCCGATTCTACCGTTTTCAGGTCCTGACACTGATTCTACCATTTTTCGGTACTCGTGGGGACAGTTTTTCGGTACTCGCACGGATTCTACCTTTTCCCGGTACTCGCCCGGATTCTAGCGTTTTCAGGTCCTGACATTGATTCTACCATTTTTCGGTGCTCGTGGGAATAGTTTTTCGGTACTCGCATGGATTCTACCTTTTCCCGGTACTCGCCCGGATTCTACCGTTTTCAGGTACTGACACTGATTCTAACATTTTTCGGTGCTCGTGGGGACAGTTTTTCGGTGCTCGCACGGATTCTACCTTTTCCCGGTACTCGCCCGGATTCTAGCGTTTTTGAGGTCCTGACAATGATTCTACCATATTTGGTTACTCGTCGGCACAGTTTTTCGGTACTCGCATGGATTCTACCTTTTCCCTGTACTCTCCCCGATTCTACCGTTTTCAGGTCCTGACACTGATTCCAACATTTTTCGGTGCTCGTGGGGACAGTTTTTCGGTACTCGCATGGATTCTACCTTTTCCCGGTACTCGCCCGGATTCTACCGTTTTCATTACTGACACTAACTCTACAATTTTTCGGTACTCCTGGGGACAGTTTTTCGGTACTCGCAGGGATTCTACCTTTTCCCGGTACTCGCCCGGATTCTAGCGTTTTCAGGTCCTGACACTGATTCTACCATTTTTCGGTGCTCGTGGAGACAGTTTTTCGGTACTCGCACGGATTCTACCTTTTCCCGGTACTCGCCCGGATTCTAGCGTTTTCAGGTCCATACACTGATTCTACCATTTCTCGTTGCTCGTGGGGACAGTTGTTCGGTACTCGCATGGATTCTACCTTTTCCCGGTACTCGCCCGGATTCTAGCGTTTTCAGATCCTGACACTGATTCTACCATTTTTGGTTACTCGTCGGGACAGTTATTCGGTACTCGCCCTCATTCTACCTTTTCTCGGTACTCTCCCCGATTCTACCGTTTTCAGGTCCTGACACTGATTCTACCATTTTTCGGTATTCGTGGGGACAGTTTTTCGGTACTCGCATGGATTCTACCTTTTCCCGGTACTCGCCCGGATTCTAGCGTTTTCAGATCCTGACACTGATTCTACCATTTTTCGGTGCTCGTGGGAATAGTTTTTCGGTACTCGCATGGATTCTACCTTTTCCCGGTACTCGCCCGGATTCTAGCGTTTTTGAGGTCCTGACAATGATTCTACCATATTTGGTTACTCGTCGGCACAGTTTTTCGGTACTCGTATGGATTCTACCTTTTCCCTGTACTCTCCCCGATTCTACCGCTTTCAGGTCCTGACACTGATTCTAACATTTTTCGGTGCTCGTGGGGACAGTTTTTCGGTACTCGCATGGATTCTACCTTTTCCCGGTTCTCGCCCGTATTCTACCGTTTTCAGGTACTGACACTGACTCTACAATTTTTCGGTACTCCTAGGGACAGTTTTTCATTACTCGCACGGATTCTACCTTTTCCCGGTACTCGCCCGGATTCTAGCGTTTTCAGGTCCTGACAATGATTCTACCATTTTTCGGTGCTCGTGGGGACAGTTGTTCGGTACTCGCATGGATTCTACCTTTTCCCGGTACTCGCCCGGATTCTACCGTTTTCAGATCCTGACACTGATTCTACCATTTTTGGTTACTCGTCGGGACAGTTTTTCGGTACTCGCCCCGATTCTACCTTTTCCCGGTACTCGCCCGGATTCTACCGTTTTCAGGTCCTGACACTGATTCTACCATTTTTCGGTACTCGTGGGGACAGTTTTTCGGTACTCGCACGGATTCTACCTTTTCCCTGTACTCGCCCGGATTCTAGCGTTTTCAGGTCCTGACACTGATTCTACCATTTTTCGGTGCTCGTGGCGACAGTTTTTCGGTACTCGCACGGATTCTACCTTTTCCCGGTACTCGCCCGGATTCTAGCGTTTTCAGGTCCTGACACTGATTCTACCATTTCTCGGTGCTCGTGGGGACAGTTGTTCGGTACTCGCATGGATTCTACCTTTTCCCGGTACTCGCCCGGATTCTAGCGTTTTCAGATCCTGACACTGATTCTACCATTTTTGGTTACTCGTCGGGACAGTTATTCGGTACTCGCCCTGATTATACCTTTTCCCGGTACTCTCCCCGATTCTACCGTTTTCAGGTCCTGACACTGATTCTACCATTTTTCGGTACTCGTGGGGAAAGTTTTTCGGTACTCGCACGGATTCTACCTTTTCCCGGTACTCGCCCGGATTCTAGCGTTTTCAGGTCCTGACACTGATTCTACCATTTTTCGGTGCTCGTGGGAATAATTTTTCGGTACTCGCATGGATTCTACCTTTTCCCGGTACTCGCCCGGATTCTACCGTTTTCAGGTACTGACACTGATTCTAACATTTTTCGGTGCTCGTGGGGACAGTTTTTCGGTGCTCGCACGGATTCTACCTTTTCCCGGTACTCGCCCGGATTCTAGCGTTTTTGAGGTCCTGACAATGATTCTACCATATTTGGTTACTCGTCGGCACAGTTTTTCGGTACTCGCATGGATTCTACCTTTTCCCTGTACTCTCCCCGATTCTACCGTTTTCAGGTCCTGATACTGATTCTAACATTTTTCGGTGCTCGTGGGGACAGTTTTTCGGTACTCGCATGGATTCTACCTTTTCCCGGTACTCGCCCGTATTCTACCGTTTTCAGGTACTGACACTGACTCTACAATTTTTCGGTACTCCTGGGGACAGTTTTTCGATACTCGCAGGGATTCTACCTTTTCCCGGTACTCGGCCGGATTCTAGCGTTTTCAGGTCCTGACAATGATTCTACCATTTTTCGGTGCTCGTGGGGACAGTTGTTCGGTACTCGCATGGATTTTACCTTTTCCCGGTACTCGCCCGGATTCTACCGTTTTCAGATCCTGACACTGATTCTACCATTTTTGGTTACTCGTCGGGACAGTTTTTCGGTACTCGCCCTGATTCTACCTTTTCCCGGTACTCGCCCGGATTCTACCGTTTTCAAGTCCTGACACTGATTCTACCATTTTTCGGTACTCGTGGGGACAGTTTTTCGGTACTCGCACGGATTCTACCTTTTCCCTGTACTCGCCCGGATTCTAGCGTTTTCAGGTCCTGACACTGATTCTACCATTTTTCGGTGCTCGTGGAGACAGTTTTTCGGTACTCGCACGGATTCTACCTTTTCCCGGTACTCGCCCGGATTATAGCGTTTTCAGGTCCTGACACTGATTCTACCATTTCTCGGTGCTCGTGGGGACAGTTGTTCGGTACTCGCATGGATTCTACCTTTTCCCGGTACTCGCCATGATTCTAGCGTTTTCAGATCCTGACACTGATTCTACCATTTTAGGTTACTCGTCGGGACAGTTATTCGGTACTCGCCCTGATTCTACCTTTTCCCGGTACTCTCCCCGATTCTACCGTTTTCAGGTCCTGACACTGATTCTACCATTTTTCGGTACTCGTAGGCATAGTTTTTCGGTACTCGCACGGATTCTACGTTTTCCCGGCACTCTCCCCGATTCTACCGGTTTCAGGTCCTGACACTGATCCTACAATTTTTCGGTACTCGTCGGAACAGTTTTTCATTACTCGCATCGATTCTACCTTTTCCCGGAACTCGCCCGGATTCTACCGTTTTCAGGTACTGACACTGATTCTACCATTTTTAAGTACTCGTGGGGACAGTTTTTCGGTACTAGCATGGATTCTACCTTTTCCCCGTACTCGCCCGGATTCTACCGTTTTCAGATCCTGACACTGATTCTACCATTTTTGGTTACTCGTCGGGACAGTTTTTCGGTACTCGCCCTGATTATACCTTTTCCCGGTACTCGCCCGGATTCAAGCGTTTTCAGGTCCTGACACTGATCCTACAATTTTTCGGTGCTCGTGGGAATAGTTTTTCGGTACTCGCATGGGTTCTACCTTTTCCCGGAACTCACCCGGATTCTACCGTTTTCAGGTACTGACACTGATTCTACCATTTTTCAGTACTCGTGGGGACAGTTTTTCGGTACTCGCATGGATTCTACCTTTTCCCGGTACTCGCCCGGATTCTACCGTTTTCAGATCCTGACACTGATTCTACCATTTTTGGTTACTCGTCGGGACAGTTTTTCGGTACTCGCCCTGATTCTACCTTTTCCCGGTACTCTTCCCGATTCTACCGTTTTCAGGTCCTGACACTGATTCTACCATTTTTCGGTACTCGTGGGGACAGTTTTTCGGTACTCGCACGGATTCTACCTTTTCCCGGTACTCGCCCGGATTCTAGCGTTTTCAGGTCCTGACACTGATTCTACCATTTTTCGGTGCTCGTGGGAATAGTTTTTCGGTACTCGCATGGATTCTACCTTTTCCCGGTACTCGCCCGGATTATAGCGTTTTCAGGTTCTGACACATATTCTACCATTTCTCGGTGCTCGTGGGGACAGTTGTTCGGTACTCGCATGGATTCTACCTTTTCCCGGTACTCGCCCGGATTCTAGCGTTTTCAGATCCTGACACTGATTCTACCATTTTTGGTTACTCGTCGGGACAGTTATTCGGTACTCGCCCTGATTCTACCTTTTCCCGGTACTCTCCCCGATTCTACCGTTTTCAGGTCCTGACACTGATTCTACCATTTTTCGGTACTCGTGGGGACAGTTTTTCGGTACTCGCACGGATTCTACCTTTTCCCGGTACTCGCCCGGATTCTAGCGTTTTCAGGTCCTGACACTGATTCTACCATTTCTCGGTGCTCGTGGGGACAGTTGTTCGGTACTCGCATGGATTCTACCTTTTCCCGGTACTCGCCCGGATTCTAGCGTTTTCAGATCCTGACACTGATTTTACCATTTTTGGTTACTCTTCGGGACAGTTATTCGGTACTCGCCCTGATTCTACCTTTTCCCGGTACTCTCCCCGATTCTACCGTTTTCAGGTCCTGACACTGATTCTACCATTTTTCGGTACTCGTGGGGACAGTTTTTCGGTACTCGCACGGATTCTACCTTTTCCCGGTACTCGCCCGGATTCTAGCGTTTTCAGGTCCTGACACTGATTCTACCATTTTTCGGTGCTCGTGGGAATAGTTTTTCGGTACTCGCATGGATTCTACCTTTTCCCGGTACTCGCCCGGATTCTACCGTTTTCAGGTACTGACACTGATTCTAACATTTTTCGGTGCTCGTGGGGACAGTTTTTCGGTGCTCGCACGGATTCTACCTTTTCCCGGTACTCGCCCGGATTCTAGCGTTTTTAAGGTCCTGACAATGATTCTACCATATTTGGTTACTCGTCGGCACAGTTTTTCGGTACTCGCATGGATTCTACCTTTTCCCTGTACTCTCCCCGATTCTACCGTTTTCAGGTCCTGACACTGATTCTAACATTTTTCGTTGCTCGTGGGGACAGTTTTTCGGTACTCGCATGGATTCTACCTTTTCCCGGTACTCGCCCGGATTCTACCGTTTTCAGGTACTGACACTGGCTCTACAATTTTTCGGTACTCCTGGGGACAGTTTTTCGATACTCGCACGGATTCTACCTTTTCCCGGTACTCGCCCGGATTCTAGCGTTTTCAGGTCCTGACAATGATTCTACCATTTTTCGGTGCTCGTGGGGACAGTTGTTCGGTACTCGCATGGATTCTACCTTTTCCCGGTACTCGCCCGGATTCTAGCGTTTTCAGGTCCTGACACTGATTCTACCATTTTTCGGTGCTCGTGGGAATAGTTTTTCGGTACTCGCATGGATTCTACCTTTTCCCGGTACTCGCCCGGATTCTAGCGTTTTCAGGTCCTGACACATATTCTACCATTTCTCGGTGCTCGTGGGGACAGTTGTTCGGTACTCGCATGGATTCTACCTTTTCCCGGTACTCGCCCGGATTCTAGCGTTTTCAGATCCTGACACTGATTCTACCATTTTTGGTTACTCGTCGGGACAGTTATTCGGTACTCGCCCTGATTCTACCTTTTCCCGGTACTCTCCCCGATTCTACCGTTTTCAGGTCCTGACACTGATTCTACCATTTTTCGGTACTCGTGGGGACAGTTTTTCGGTACTCGCACGGATTCTACCTTTTCCCGGTACTCGCCCGGATTCTAGCGTTTTCAGGTCCTGACACTGATTCTACCATTTCTCGGTGCTCGTGGGGACAGTTGTTCGGTACTCGCATGGATTCTACCTTTTCCCGGTACTCGCCCGGATTCTAACGTTTTCAGATCCTGACACTGATTCTACCATTTTTGGTTACTCGTCGGGACAGTTTTTCGGTACTCGCCCTGATTCTACCTTTTCCCGGTACTCTTCCCGATTCTACCGTTTTCAGGTCCTGACACTGATTCTACCATTTTTCGGTACTCGTGGGGACAGTTTTTCGGTACTCGCACGGATTCTACCTTTTCCCGGTACTCGCCCGGATTCTAGCGTTTTCAGTTCCTGACACTGATTCTACCATTTTTCGGTGCTCGTGGGAATAGTTTTTCGGTACTCGCATGGATTCTACCTTTTCCCGGTACTCGCCCGGATTCTAGCGTTTTCAGGTCCTGACACATATTCTACCATTTCTCGGTGCTCGTGGGGACAGTTGTTCGGTACTCGCATGGATTCTACCTTTTCCCGGTACTCGCCCGGATTCTAGCGTTTTCAGATCCTGACACTGATTCTACCATTTTTCGGTGCTCGTGGGAATAGTTTTTCGGTACTCGCCCTGATTCTACCTTTTCCCGGTACTCTCCCCGATTCTACCGTTTTCAGGTCCTGACACTGATTCTACCATTTTTCGGTACTCGTGGGGACAGTTTTTCGGTACTCGCACGGATTCTACCTTTTCCCGGTACTCGCCCGGATTCTAGCGTTTTCAGGTCCTGACACTGATTCTACCGTTTTCAGGTCCTGACACTGATTCTACCATTTTCGGTTACTCGTCGGGACAGTTTTTCGCTACTCGCCCTGATTCTACCTTTTCCCGGTACTCGCCCGGATTCTAGCGTTTTCAGGTCCTGACACTGATCCTACAATTTTTCGGTGCTCGTGGGAATAGTTTTTCGGTACTCGCATCGATTCTACCTTTTCCCGGAACTCGCCCGGATTCTACCGTTTTCAGGTACTGACACTGATTCTACCATTTTTAAGTACTCGTGGGGACAGTTTTTCGGTACTAGCATGGATTCTACCTTTTCCCGGTACTCGCCCGGATTCTAGCGTTTTCAGATCCTGACACTGATTCTACCATTTTTGGTTACTCGTCGGGACAGTTTTTCGGTACTCGCCCTGATTCTACCTTTTCCCGGTACTCGCCCGGATTCTAGCGTTTTCAGGTCCTGACACTGATTCTACCATTTTTCGGTGCTCGTGGGAATAGTTTTTCGGTACTCGCATGGATTCTACCTTTTCCCGGAACTCACCCGGATTCTACCGTTTTCAGGTACTGACACTGATTCTACCATTTTTCAGTACTCGTGGGGACAGTTTTTCGGTACTCGCATGGATTCTACCTTTTCCCGGTACTCGCCCGGATTCTACCGTTTTCAGATCCTGACACTGATTCTACCATTTTTCAGTACTCGTGGGGACAGTTTTTCGGTACTCGCATGGATTCTACCTTTTCCCGGTACTCGCCCGGATTCTACCGTTTTCAGATCCTGACACTGATTCTACCATTTTTCAGTACTCGTGGGGACAGTTTTTCGGTACTCGCATGGATTCTACCTTTTCCCGGAACTCACCCGGATTCTACCGTTTTCAGGTACTGACACTGATTCTACCATTTTTCGGTACTCGTGGGGACAGTTTTTCGGTACTCGCACGGATTCTACCTTTTCCCGGTACTCGCCTGGATTCTAGCGTTTTCAGGTCCTGACACTGATTCTACCGTTTTCAGGTCCTGACACTGATTCTACCATTTTTCGGTACTCGTAGGCATAGTTTTTCGGTACTCGCACGGATTCTACGTTTTCCCGGCACTCTCCCCGATTCTACCGGTTTCAGGTCCTGACACTGATCCTACAATTTTTCGGTACTCGTCGGAACAGTTTTTCATTACTCGCATCGATTCTACCTTTTCCCGGAACTCGCCCGGATTCTACCGTTTTCAGGTACTGACACTGATTCTACCATTTTTAAGTACTCGTGGGGACAGTTTTTCGGTACTAGCATGGATTCTACCTTTTCCCGGTACTCGCCCGGATTCTACCGTTTTCAGATCCTGACACTGATTCTACCATTTTTGGTTACTCGTCGGGACAGTTTTTCGGTACTCGCCCTGATTCTACCTTTTCCCGGTACTCGCCCGGATTCTAGCGTTTTCAGGTCCTGACACTGATTCTACCATTTTTCGGTGCTCGTGGGAATAGTTTTTCGGTACTCGCATGGATTCTACCTTTTCCCGGTACTCGCCCGGATTCTACCGTTTTCAGATCCTGACACTGATTCTACCATTTTTCAGTACTCGTGGGGACAGTTTTTCGGTACTCGCATGGATTCTACCTTTTCCCGGAACTCACCCGGATTCTACCGTTTTCAGGTACTGACACTGATTCTACCATTTTTCGGTACTCGTGGGGACAGTTTTTCGGTACTCGCACGGATTCTACCTTTTCCCGGTACTCGCCTGGATTCTAGCGTTTTCAGGTCCTGACACTGATTCTACCGTTTTCAGGTCCTGACACTGATTCTACCATTTTTCGGTACTCGTAGGCATAGTTTTTCGGTACTCGCACGGATTCTACGTTTTCCCGGCACTCTCCCCGATTCTACCGGTTTCAGGTCCTGACACTGATCCTACAATTTTTCGGTACTCGTCGGAACAGTTTTTCATTACTCGCATCGATTCTACCTTTTCCCGGAACTCGCCCGGATTCTACAGTTTTCAGGTACTGACACTGATTCTACCATTTTTAAGTACTCGTGGGGACAGTTTTTCGGTACTAGCATGGATTCTACCTTTTCCCGGTACTCGCCCGGATTCTACCGTTTTCAGATCCTGACACTGATTCTACCATTTTTGGTTACTCGTCGGGACAGTTTTTCGGTACTCGCCCTGATTCTACCTTTTCCCGGTACTCGCCCGGATTCTAGCGTTTTCAGGTCCTGACACTGATTCTACCATTTTTCGGTGCTCGTGGGAATAGTTTTTCGGTACTCGCATGGATTCTACCTTTTCCCGGAACTCACCCGGATTCTACCGTTTTCAGGTACTGACACTGATTCTACCATTTTTCAGTACTCGTGGGGACAGTTTTTCGGTACTCGCATGGATTCTACCTTTTCCCGGTACTCGCCCGGATTCTACCGTTTTCAGATCCTGACACTGATTCTACCATTTTTGGTTACTCGTCGGGACAGTTTTTCGGTACTCGCCCTGATTCTACCTTTTCCCGGTACTCTTCCCGATTCTACCGTTTTCAGGTCCTGACACTGATTCTACCATTTTTCGGTACTCGTGGGGACAGTTTTTCGGTACTCGCACGGATTCTACCTTTTCCCGGTACTCGCCCGGATTCTAGCGTTTTCAGTTCCTGACACTGATTCTACCATTTTTCGGTGCTCGTGGGAATAGTTTTTCGGTACTCGCATGGATTCTACCTTTTCCCGGTACTCGCCCGGATTCTACCGTTTTCAGATCCTGACACTGATTCTACCATATTTGGTTACTCGTCGGGACCGTTTTTCGGTACTCGCCCTGATTCTACCTTTTCCCGGTACTCGCCCGGATTCTAGCGTTTTCAGGTCCTGACACTGATTCTACCATTTTTCGGTGCTCGTGGGAATAGTTTTTCGGTACTCACATGGATTCTACCTTTTCCCGGAACTCACCCGGATTCTACCGTTTTCAGGTACTGACACTGATTCTACCATTTTTCAGTACTCGTGGGGACAGTTTTTCGGTACTCGCATGGATTCTACCTTTTCCCCGTACTCGCCCGGATTCTACCGTTTTCAGATCCTGACACTGATTCTACCATTTTTGGTTACTCGTCGGGACAGTTTTTCGGTACTCGCCCTGATTCTACCTTTTCCCGGTACTCTTCCCGATTCTACTTTTTCAGGTCCTGACACTGATTCTACCATTTTTCAGTACTCGTGGGGACAGTTTTTCGGTACTCGCATGGATTCTACCTTTTCCCGGTACTCTTCCCGATTCTACCGTTTTCAGGTCCTGACACTGATTCTACCATTTTTCGGTACTCGTGGGGACAGTTTTTCGGTACTCGCACGGATTCTACCTTTTCCCGGTACTCGCCCGGATTCTAGCGTTTTCAGGTCCTGACACTGATTCTACCATTTTTCGGTGCTCGTGGGAATAGTTTTTCGGTACTCGCATGGATTCTACCTTTTCCCGGTACTCGCCCGGATTCTAGCGTTTTCAGGTTCTGACACATATTCTACCATTTCTCGGTGCTCGTGGGGACAGTTGTTCGGTACTCGCATGGATTCTACCTTTTCCCGGTACTCGCCCGGATTCTAGCGTTTTCAGATCCTGACACTGATTCTACCATTTTTGGTTACTCGTCGGGACAGTTATTCGGTACTCGCCCTGATTCTACCTTTTCCCGGTACTCTCCCCGATTCTACCGTTTTCAGGTCCTGACACTGATTCTACCATTTTTCGGTACTCGTGGGGACAGTTTTTCGGTACTCGCACGGATTCTACCTTTTCCCGGTACTCGCCCGGATTCTAGCGTTTTCAGGTCCTGACACTGATTCTACCATTTCTCGGTGCTCGTGGGGACAGTTGTTCGGTACTCGCATGGATTCTACCTTTTCCCGGTACTCGCCCGGATTCTACCGTTTTCAGGTACTGACACTGATTCTAACATTTTTCGGTGCTCGTGGGGACAGTTTTTCGGTGCTCGCACGGATTCTACCTTTTCCCGGTACTCGCCCGGATTCTAGCGTTTTTAAGGTCCTGACAATGATTCTACCATATTTGGTTACTCGTCGGCACAGTTTTTCGGTACTCGCATGGATTCTACCTTTTCCCTGTACTCTCCCCGATTCTACCGTTTTCAGGTCCTGACACTGATTCTAACATTTTTCGTTGCTCGTGGGGACAGTTTTTCGGTACTCGCATGGATTCTACCTTTTCCCGGTACTCGCCCGGATTCTACCGTTTTCAGGTACTGACACTGGCTCTACAATTTTTCGGTACTCCTGGGGACAGTTTTTCGATACTCGCACGGATTCTACCTTTTCCCGGTACTCGCCCGGATTCTAGCGTTTTCAGGTCCTGACAATGATTCTACCATTTTTCGGTGCTCGTGGGGACAGTTGTTCGGTACTCGCATGGATTCTACCTTTTCCCGGTACTCGCCCGGATTCTAGCGTTTTCAGGTCCTGACACTGATTCTACCATTTTTCGGTGCTCGTGGGAATAGTTTTTCGGTACTCGCATGGATTCTACCTTTTCCCGGTACTCGCCCGGATTCTAGCGTTTTCAGGTCCTGACACATATTCTACCATTTCTCGGTGCTCGTGGGGACAGTTGTTTGGTACTCGCATGGATTCTACCTTTTCCCGGTACTCGCCCGGATTCTAGCGTTTTCAGATCCTGACACTGATTCTACCATTTTTGGTTACTCGTCGGGACAGTTATTCGGTACTCGCCCTGATTCTACCTTTTCCCGGTACTCTCCCCGATTCTACCGTTTTCAGGTCCTGACACTGATTCTACCATTTTTCGGTACTCGTGGGGACAGTTTTTCGGTACTCGCACGGATTCTACCTTTTCCCGGTACTTGCCCGGATTCTAGCGTTTTCAGGTCCTGACACTGATTCTACCATTTTTCAGTACTCGTAGGCATAGTTTTTCGGTACTCGCACGGATTCTACGTTTTCCCGGCACTCTCCCCGATTCTACCGGTTTCAGGTCCTGACACTGATCCTACAATTTTTCGGTACTCGTCGGAACAGTTTTTCATTACTCGCATCGATTCTACCTTTTCCCGGAACTCGCCCGGATTCTACCGTTTTCAGGTACTGACACTGATTCTACCATTTTTAAGTACTCGTGGGGACAGTTTTTCGGTACTAGCATGGATTCTACCTTTTCCCGGTACTCGCCCGGATTCTACCGTTTTCAGATCCTGACACTGATTCTACCATATTTGGTTACTCGTCGGGACCGTTTTTCGGTACTCGCCCTGATTCTACCTTTTCCCGGTACTCGCCCGGATTCTAGCGTTTTCAGGTCCTGACACTGATTCTACCATTTTTCGGTGCTCGTGGGAATAGTTTTTCGGTACTCACATGGATTCTACCTTTTCCCGGAACTCACCCGGATTCTACCGTTTTCAGGTACTGACACTGATTCTACCATTTTTCAGTACTCGTGGGGACAGTTTTTCGGTACTCGCATGGATTCTACCTTTTCCCGGTACTCGCCCGGATTCTACCGTTTTCAGATCCTGACACTGATTCTACCATTTTTGGTTACTCGTCGGGACAGTTTTTCGGTACTCGCCCTGATTCTACCTTTTCCCGGTACTCTTCCCGATTCTACTTTTTCAGGTCCTGACACTGATTCTACCATTTTTCGGTACTCGTGGGGACAGTTTTTCGGTACTCGCACGGATTCTACCTTTTCCCGGTACTCGCCCGGATTCTAGAGTTTTTAGGTCCTGACACTGATTCTACCATTTTTCGGTGCTCGTGGGAATAGTTTTTCGGTACTCCCATGGATTCTACCTTTTCCCGGTACTCGCCCGGATTCTAGCGTTTTCAGGTCCTGACACATATTCTACCATTTCTCGGTGCTCGTGGGGACAGTTGTTCGATACTCGCATGGATTCTACCTTTTCCCGGTACTCGCCCGGATTCTAGCGTTTTCAGATCCTGACACTGATTCTACCATTTTTGGTTACTCGTCGGGACAGTTATTCGGTACTCGCCCTGATTCTACCTTTTCCCGGTACTCTCCCCGATTCTACCGTTTTCAGGTCCTGACATTGATTCTACCATTTTTCGGTACTCGTGGGGACAGTTTTTCGGTACTCGCACGGATTCTACCTTTTCTCGGTACTCGCCCGGATTCTAGCGTTTTCAGGTCCTGACACTGATTCTACCATTTCTCGGTGCTCGTGGGGACAGTTGTTCGGTACTCGCATGGATTCTACCTTTTCCCGGTACTCGCCCGGATTCTAGCGTTTTCAGATCCTGACACTGATTCTACCATTTTTGGTTACTCTTCGGGACAGTTATTCGGTACTCGCCCTGATTCTACCTTTTCCCGGTACTCTCCCCGATTCTACCGTTTTCAGGTCCTGACACTGATTCTACCATTTTTCGTTACTCGTGGGGACAGTTTTTCGGTACTCGCACGGATTCTACCTTTTCCCGGTACTCGCCCGGATTCTAGCGTTTTCAGGTCCTGACACTGATTCTACCATTTTTCGGTGCTCGTGGGAATAGTTTTTCGGTACTCGCATGGATTCTACCTTTTCCCGGTACTCGCCCGGATTCTACCGTTTTCAGGTACTGACAATGATTCTAACATTTTTCGGTGCTCGTGGGGACAGTTTTTCGATGCTCGCACGGATTCTACCTTTTCCCGGTACTCGCCCGGATTCTAGCGTTTTTAAGGTCCTGACAATGATTCTACCATATTTGGTTACTCGTCGGCACAGTTTTTCGGTACTCGCATGGATTCTACCTTTTCCCTGTACTCTCCCCGATTCTACCGTTTTCAGGTCCTGACACTGATTCTAACATTTTTCGGTGCTCGTGGGGACAGTTTTTCGGTACTCGCATGGATTCTACCTTTTCCCGGTACTCGCCCGGATTCTACCGTTTTCAGGTACGGACACTGGCTCTACAATTTTTCGGTACTCCTGGGGACAGTTTTTCGATACTCGCACGGATTCTACCTTTTGCCGGTACTCGCCCGGATTCTAGCGTTTTCAGGTCCTGACAATGATTCTACCATTTTTCGGTGCTCGTGGGGACAGTTGTTCGGTACTCGCATGGATTCTACCTTTTCCCGGTACTCGCCCGGATTCCAGCGTTTTCAGGTCCTGACACTGATTCTACCATTTTTCGGTGCTCGTGGGAATAGTTTTTCGGTACTCGCATGGATTCTACCTTTTCCCGGTACTCGCCCGGATTCTAGCGTTTTATGGTCCTGACACATATTCTACCATTTCTCGGTGCTCGTGGGGACAGTTGTTCGGTACTCGCATGGATTCTACCTTTTCCCGGTACTCGCTCGGATTCTAGCGTTTTCAGATCCTGACACTGATTCTACCATTTTTGGTTACTCGTCGGGACAGTTATTCGGTACTCGCCCTGATTCTACCTTTTCCCGGTACTCTCCCCGATTCTACCGTTTTCAGGTCCTGACACTAATTCTACCATTTTTCGGTACTCGTGGGGACAGTTTTTCGGTACTCGCACGGATTCTACCTTTTCCCGGTACTCGCCCGGATTCTAGCGTTTTCAGGTCCTGACACTGATTCTACCGTTTTCAGGTCCTGACACTGATTCTACCATTTTTCGGTACTCGTAGGCATAGTTTTTCGGTACTCGCACGGATTCTACGTTTTCCCGGCACTCTCCCCGATTCTACCGGTTTCAGGTCCTGACACTGATCCTACAATTTTTCGGTACTCGTCGGAACAGTTTTTCATTACTCGCATCGATTCTACCTTTCCCCGGAACTCGCCCGGATTCTACCGTTTTCAGATCCTGACACTGATTCTACCATTTTTGGTTACTCGTCGGGACAGTTTTTCGGTACTCGCCCTGATTCTACCTTTTCCCGGTACTCGCCCGGATTCTAGCGTTTTCAGGTCCTGACACTGATTCTACCATTTTTCGGTGCTCGTGGGAATAGTTTTTCGGTACTCGCATGGATTCTACCTTTTCCCGGTACTCGCCTGGAATCTACCGTTTTCAGGTACTGACACTGATTCTACCATTTTTCAGTACTCGTGGGGACAGTTTTTCGGTGCTCGCACGGATTCTACCTTTTCCCGGTACTCGCACGGATTCTAGCGTTTTTAAGGTCCTGACAATGATTCTACCATATTTGGTTACTCGTCGGCACAGTTTTTCGGTACTCGCATGGATTCTACCTTTTCCCTGTACTCTCCCCGATTCTACCGTTTTCAGGTCCTGACACTGATTCTAACATTTTTCGGTGCTCGTGGGGACAGTTTTTCGGTACTCGCATGGATTCGACCTTTTCCCGGTACTCGCCCGGATTCTACCGTTTTCAGGTACTGACACTGACTCTACAATTTTTCGGTACTCCTGGGGACAGTTTTTTGATACTCGCACGGATTCTACCTTTTCCCAGTACTCGCCCGGATTCTAGCGTTTTCAGGTCCTGACAATGATTCTACCATTTTTCGGTGCTCGTGGGGACAGTTGTTCGGTACTCGCATGGATTCTACCTTTTCCCGGTACTCGCCCGGATTCTACCGTTTTCAGATCCTGACACTGATTCTACCATTTTTGGTTACTCGTCGGGACAGTTTTTCGGTACTCGCCCTGATTCTACCTTTTCCCGGTACTCGCCAGGATTCTACCATTTTCAGGTCCTGACACTGATTCTACCATTTATCGGTGCTCGTGGGAATAGTTTTTCGGTACTCGCATGGATTCTACCTTTTCCCGGTACTCGCCCGGATTCTAGCGTTTTCTGGTCCTGACACATATTCTACCATTTCTCGGTGCTCGTGGGGACAGTTGTTCGGTACTCGCATGGATTCTACCTTTTCCCGGTACTCGCCCGGATTCTAGCGTTTTCAGATCCTGACACTGATTCTACCATTTTTGGTTACTCGTCGGGACAGTTATTCGGTACTCGCCCTGATTCTACCTTTTCCCGGTACTCTCCCCGATTCTACCGTTTTCAGGTCCTGACACTGATTCTAACATTTTTCGGTACTCGTGGTGACAGTTTTTCGGTACTAGCATGGATTCTACCTTTTCCCGGTACTCGCCCGGATTCTACCGTTTTCAGATCCTGACACTGATTATACCATTTTTCGGTGCTCGTGGGAATAGTTTTTCGGTACTCGCACGGATTCTACCTTTTCCCGGTACTCGCCCGGATTCTAGCGTTTTCAGGTCCTGACACTCATTCTACCATTTCCTGGTGCTCGTGGGGACAGTTGTTCGGTACTCGCATGGATTCTACCTTTTCCCGGTACTCGCCCGGATTCTAGCGTTTTCAGATCCTGACACTGATTCTACCATTTTTGGTTACTCTTCGGGACATTTATTCGGTACTCGCCCTGATTCTACCTTTTCCCGGTACTCTCCCCGATTCTACCGTTTTCAGGTCCTGACACTGATTCTACCATTTTTCGGTACTCGTGGGGACAGTTTTTCGGTACTCGCACGGATTCTACCTTTTCCCGGTACTCGCCCGGATTCTAGCGTTTTCAGGTCCTGACACTGATTCTACCATTTTTCGGTGCTCGTGGGAATAGTTTTTCGGTACTCGCATGGATTCTACCTTTTCCCGGTACTCGCCCGGATTCTACCGTTTTCAGGTACTGACACTGATTCTAACATTTTTCGGTGCTCGTGGGGACAGTTTTTCGGTGCTCGCACGGATTCTACCTTTTCCCGGTACTCGCCCGGATTCTAGCGTTTTTAAGGTCCTGACAATGATTCTACCATATTTGGTTACTCGTCGGCACAGTTTTTCGGTACTCGCATGGATTCTACCTTTTCCCTGTACTCTCCCCCATTCTACCGTTTTCAGGTCCTGACTTTGATTCTAACATTTTTCGGTGGTCGTGGGGACAGTTTTTCGGTACTCGCATGGATTCTACCTTTTCCCGGTACTCGCCCGGATTCTACCGTTTTCAGGTACTGACACTGACTCTACAATTTTTCGGTACTCCTGGGGACAGTTTTTCGATACTCGCACGGATTCTACCTTTTCCCGGTACTCGCCCGGATTCTAGCGTTTTCAGGTCCTGACAATGATTCTACCATTTTTCGGTGCTCGTGGGGACAGTTGTTCGGTACTCGCATGGATTCTACCTTTTCCCGGTACTCGCCCGGATTCTAGCGTTTTCAGGTCCTGACACTAATTCTACCATTTTTCGGTGCTCGTGGGAATAGTTTTTCGGTACTCGCATGGATTCTACCTTTTCCCGGTACTCGCCCGGATTCTAGCGTTTTCAGGTCCTGACACATATTCTACCATTTCTCGGTGCTCGTGGGGACAGTTGTTCGGTACTCGCATGGATTCTACCTTTTCCCGGTACTCGCCCGGATTCTAGCGTTTTCAGATCCTGACACTGATTCTACCATTTTTGGTTACTCGTCGGGACAGTTATTCGGTACTCGCCCTGATTCTACCTTTTCCCGGTACACTCCCCGATTCTACCGTTTTCAGCTCCTGACACTGATTCTACCATTTTTCGGTACTCGTGGGGACAGTTTTTCAGTACTCGCACGGATTCTACCTTTTCCCGGTACTCGCCCGGATTCTAGCGTTTTCAGGTCCTGACACTGATTCTACCATTTTTCGGTGCTCGTAGGAATAGTTTTTCGGTACTCGCATGGATTCTACCTTTTCCCGGTACTCGCCCGGATTCCACCGTTTTCAGGTACTGACACTGATTCTAACATTTTTCGGGGCTCGTGGGGACAGTTTTTCGGTGCTCGCACGGATTCTACCTTTTCCCGGTACTCGCCCGGATTCTAGCGTTTTTAAGGTCCTGACAATGATTCTACCATATTTGGTTACTCGTCGGCACAGTTTTTCGGTACTCGCATGGATTCTAACTTTTCCCTGTACTCTCCCCGATTCTACCGTTTTCAGGTCCTGACACTGATTCTAACATTTTTCGGTGCTCGTGGGAACAGTTTTTCGGTACTCGCATGGATTCTACCTTTTCCCGGTAGTCGCCCGGATTCTACCGTTTTCAGGTACTGACACTGACTCTACAATTTTTCGGTACTCCTGGGGACAGTTTTTCGATACTCGCACGGATTCTACCTTTTCCCGGTACTCGCCCGGATTCTACCGTTTTCAGATCCTGACACTGATTCTACCATTTTTGGTTACTCGTCGGGACAGTTTTTCGGTACTCGCCCTGATTCTACCTTTTCCCGGTACTCGCCCGGATTCTACCGTTTTTAGGTCCTGACACTGATTCTACCATTTTTCGGTACTCGTAGGCATAGTTTTTCGGTACTCGCACGGATTCTACGTTTTCCCGGCACTCTCCCCGATTCTACCGGTTTCAGGTCCTGACACTGATCCTACAATTTTTCGGTACTCGTCGGAACAGTTTTTCATTACTCGCATCGATTCTACCTTTTCCCGGAACTCGCCCGGATTCTACCGTTTTCAGGTACTGACACTGATTCTACCATTTTTAAGTACTCGTGGGGACAGTTTTTCGGTACTAGCATGGATTCTACCTTTTCCCGGTACTCGCCCGGATTCTACCGTTTTCAGATCCTGACACTGATTCTACCATTTTTGGTTACTCGTCGGGACAGTTTTTCGGTACTCGCCCTGATTCTACCTTTTCCCGGTACTCGCCCGGATTCTAGCGTTTTCAGGTCCTGACACTGATTCTACCATTTTTCGGTGCTTGTGGGAATAGTTTTTCGGTACTCGCATGGATTCTACCTTTTCCCGGTACTCGCCTGGATTCTACCGTTTTCAGGTACTGACACTGATTCTACCATTTTTCAGTACTCGTGGGGACAGTTTTTCGGTGCTCGCACGGATTCTACCTTTTCCCGGTACTCGCCCGGATTCTAGCGTTTTTGAGGTCCTGACAATGATTCTACCATATTTGGTTACTCGTCGGCACAGTTTTTCGGTACTCGCATGGATTCTACCTTTTCCCTGTACTCTCCCCGATTCTACCGTTTTCAGGTCCTGACACTGATTCTAACATTTTTCGGTGCTCGTGGGGACAGTTTTTCGGTACTCGCATGGATTCAGCCTTTTCCCGGTACTCGCCCGGATTCTACCGTGTTCAGGTACTGACACTGACTCTACAATTTTTCGGTACTGCTGGGGACAGTTTTTCGATACTCGCACGGATTCTACCTTTTCCCAGTACTCGCCCGGATTCTAGCGTTTTCAGGTCCTCACAATGATTCTACCATTTTTCGGTGCTCGTGGGGACAGTTGTTCGGTACTCGCATGGATTCTACCTTTTCCCGGTACTCGCCCGGATTCTACCGTTTTCAGATCCTGACACTGATTCTACCATTTTTGGTTACTCGTCGGGACAGTTTTTCGGTACTCGCCCTGATTCTACCTTTTCCCGGTACTCTCCCCGATTCTACCGTTTTCAGGTCCTGACACTGATTCTACCATTTTTCGGTACTCGTAGGCATAGTTTTTCGGTACTCGCATGGATTCTACGTTTTCCCGGTACTCGCCTGGATTCTACCGTTTTCAGGTACTGACACTGATTCTACCATATTTCAGTACTCGTGGGGACAGTTTTTCGGTGCTCGCACGGATTCTACCTTTTCCCGGTACTCGCCCGGATTCTAGCGTTTTTGAGGTCCTGACAATGATTCTACCATATTTGGTTACTCGTCGGCACAGTTTTTCGGTACTCGCATGGATTCTACCTTTTCCCTGTACTCTCCCCGATTCTACCGTTTTCAGGTCCTGACACTGATTCTAACATTTTTCGGTGCTCGTGGGGACAGTTTTTCGGTACTCGCATGGATTCTACCTTTTCCCGGTACTCGCCCGGATTCTACCGTTTTCAGGTACTGACACTGACTCTACAATTTTTCGGTACTCCTGGGGACAGTTTTTCGATACTCGCACGGATTCTACCTTTTCCCGGTACTCGCCCGGATTCTAGCGTTTTCAGGTCCTGACAATGATTCTACCATTTTTCGGTGCTCGTGGGGACAGTTGTTCGGTACTCGCATGGATTCTACCTTTTCCCGGTACTCGCCCGGATTCTACCGTTTTCAGATCCTGACACTGATTCTACCATTTTTGGTTACTCGTAGGCATAGTTTTTCGGTACTCGCACGGATTCTACGTTTTCCCGGCACTCTCCCCGATTCTACCGGTTTCAGGTCCTGACACTGATCCTACAATTTTTCGGTACTCGTCGGAACAGTTTTTCATTACTCGCATCGATTCTACCTTTTCCCGGAACTCGCCCGGATTCTACCGTTTTCAGGTACTGACACTGATTCTACCATTTTTAAGTACTCGTGGGGACAGTTTTTCGGTACTAGCATGGATTCTACCTTTTCCCGGTACTCGCCCGGATTCTACCGTTTTCAGATCCTGACACTGATTCTACCATTTTTGGTTACTCGTCGGGACAGTTTTTCGGTACTCGCCCTGATTCTACCTTTTCCCGGTACTCGCCCGGATTCTAGCGTTTTCAGGTCCTGACACTGATTCTACCATTTTTCGGTGCTTGTGGGAATAGTTTTTCGGTACTCGCATGGATTCTACCTTTTCCCGGTACTCGCCTGGATTCTACCGTTTTCAGGTACTGACACTGATTCTACCATTTTTCAGTACTCGTGGGGACAGTTTTTCGGTGCTCGCACGGATTCTACCTTTTCCCGGTACTCGCCCGGATTCTAGCGTTTTTGAGGTCCTGACAATGATTCTACCATATTTGGTTACTCGTCGGCACAGTTTTTCGGTACTCGCATGGATTCTACCTTTTCCCTGTACTCTCCCCGATTCTACCGTTTTCAGGTCCTGACACTGATTCTAACATTTTTCGGTGCTCGTGGGGACAGTTTTTCGGTACTCGCATGGATTCTACCTTTTCCCGGTACTCGCCCGGATTCTACCGTTTTCAGGTACTGACACTGACTCTACAATTTTTCGGTACTCCTGGGGACAGTTTTTCGATACTCGCACGGATTCTACCTTTTCCCGGTACTCGCCCGGATTCTAGCGTTTTCAGGTCCTGACAATGATTCTACCATTTTTCGGTGCTCGTGGGGACAGTTGTTCGGTACTCGCATGGATTCTACCTTTTCCCGGTACTCGCCCGGATTCTACCGTTTTCAGATCCTGACACTGATTCTACCATTTTTGGTTACTCGTCGGGACAGTTTTTCGGTGCTCGCACGGATTCTACCTTTTCCCGGTACTCGCCCGGATTCTAGCGTTTTTGAAGTCCTGACAATGATTCTACCATATTTGGTTACTCGTCGGCACAGTTTTTCGGTACTCGCATGGATTCTACCTTTTCCCTGTACTCTCCCCGATTCTACCGTTTTCAGGTCCTGACACTGATTCTAACATTTTTCGGTGCTCGTGGGGACAGTTTTTCGGTACTCGCATGGATTCTACCTTTTCCCGGTACTCGCCCGGATTCTACCGTTTTCAGGTACTGACACTGACTTTACAATTTTTCGGTACTCCTGGGGACAGTTTTTCGGTACTCGCACGGATTCTACCTTTTCCCGGTACTCGCCCGGATTCTAGCGTTTTCATGTCCTGACAATGATTCTACCATTTTTCGGTGCTCGTGGGGACAGTTGTTCGGTACTCGCATGGATTCTACCTTTTCCCGGTACTCGCCCGGATTCAACCGTTTTCAGATCCTGACACTGACTCTACAATTTTTGGTTACTCGTCGGGACAGTTTTTCGGTACTCGCCCTGATTCTACCTTTTCCCGGTACTCGCCCGGATTCTACCGTTTTCAGGTCCTAACACTGATTCTACCATTTTTCGGTACTCGTAGGCATAGTTTTTCGGTACTCGCACGGATTCTACGTTTTCCCGACACTCTCCCCGATTCTACCGGTTTCAGGTCCTGACACTGATTCTACAATTTTTCGGTACTCGTCGGAACAGTTTTTCGTTACTCGCATCGATTCTACCTTTTCCCGGAACTCGCCCGGATTCTACCGTTTTCAGGTATTGACACTGATTCTACCATTTTTCAGTACTCGTGGGGACAGTTTTTCGGTACTAGCATGGATTGTACCTTTTCCCGGTACTCGCCCGGATTCTACCGTTTTCAGATCCTGACACTGATTCTACCATTTTTGGTTACTCGTCGGGACAGTTTTTCGGTACTCGCCCTGATTCTACCTTTTCCCGGTACTCGCCCGGATTCTAGCGTTTTCTGATCTTGACACTGATTCTACCATTTTTTGTTACTCGTCAGGAAAGTTTTTCGGTACTCGCATGGATTCTACCTTTTCCGGTACTCGCCAGGATTCTAGCGTTTTCAAGTCCTGACACTGATTCTACCATTTTTCGGTACTCGTGGGGACAGTTTTTCGGTACTCGCACGGATTCTACCTTTTCCCGGTACTCTCCCGGATTCTGCCGGTTTCAGGTCTTGACACTGATTCTACCATTTTTCGGTACTCGTCGGGACAGTTTCTCGTTACCCGCATGGATTCTACCTTTTCCTGGTACTCGCTCGGATTCTACCGTTTTTAGGTCCTGACACTGATTCTACCATTTTTCGGTACTCGTAGGCATAGTTTTTCGGTACTCGCACGGATTCTACGTTTTCCCGGCACTCTCCCCGATTGTACCGGTTTCAGGTCCTGACACTGATTTTACAATTTTTCGGTACTCGTCGGGACAGTTTTTCGTTATTCGCATCGATTCTACTGTTTCCCCGTACTCGCCCGGATTCTACCGTTTTCAGGTACTAACACTGATTCTACCATTTTTCAGTACTCGTGGGGACAGTTTTTCGATGCTCGCACGGATTCTACCTTTTCCCAGTACTCGCCCGGATTCTAGCGTTTTCATATCCTGACACTGATTCTACCATTTTTGGTTACTCGTCGGGACAGTTATTCGGTACTCGCCCTGATTCTACCTTTTCCCGGTACTCTCCCCGATTCTACCGTTCTCAGGTCCTGACACTGATTCTACCTTTTTTCGGTACTCGTGGGGACAGTTTTTCGGTACTCGCACGGATTCTACCTTTTCCCGGTACTCGCCCGGATTTTACCGTTTTCAGCTCCTGACACTGATTCTACCATTTTTCGGTACTTGTAGGCACACTTTTTCGGTACTCGCACGGATTCTACCTTTTCCCGGTACTCTCCCCGATTTTACCGTTTTCAGGTCCTGACACTGATTCTACCATTTTTCGGTACTCGTCAGGAGAGTTTTTCGGTACTCGCACGGATTCTACCTTTTCCGGTACTCGGCCGGATTCTACCGTTTTCAAGTCCTGACACTGATTCTACCATCTTTCGGTACTCGTAGGCATAGTCTTTCGGTACTCGCATGCATTCTACGTTTTCCCGGTACTCTCCCCGATTCTACCGGTTTCAGGTCTTGACACTGATTCTACGATTTTTCGGTACTCGTCGGGACAGTTTTTCGTTACTCGCATGGATTCTACCTTTTCCCGGTACTCGCCCGGATTCTACCGTTTTCAGGTACTAACACTGATTCTACCATTTTTCAGTACTCGTGGGGACAGTTTTTCGGTGCTCGCACGGATTCTACCTTTTCGCGGTACTCGCCCCGATTCTACCATTTTTGAGGTCCTGACAATGATTCTACCATATTTCGGTGCTCGTGGGGACAGTTGTTCGGTACTCGCATGGATTCTACCTTTTCCCGGTACTCGCCCGGATTCTACTGTTTTCTGATCCTGACACTGATTCTACCATTTTTCGGTACTCGTAGGCAAGTTTTTCGGTACTCGCACGGATTCTACGTTTTCCCGGTACTCTCCCCGATTCTACCGGTTTCAGGTCCTGACACTGATTCTACCATTTTTGGGTACTCGTCGGGACAGTTTTTCGTTACTCGAATGGATTCTACCTTTTCCCGGTACTCGCCCGGATTCTACCATTTTCAGGTACTGACACTGATTCTACCATTTTTCAGTACTCGTGGGGACAGTTTTTCGGTGCTCGCACGGATTCTACTTATTCCCGGTACACGCCCGGATTCTAGCGTTTTCAGATCCTGACACTGATTCTACCATTTTTGGTTACTCGTCGGGACAGTTATTCGGTATTCGCCCTGATTCTACCTTTTCCCGGTACTCTCCCCGATTCTACCGTTTTCAGGTCCTGAGACTGATTCTACCATTTTTCGGCACTAGTGGGGACATTTTTTCGGTACTCGCACGGATTCTACCTTTTGCCGGTACTTGCCCGGATTCTAGCGTTTTCAGGTCCTAACACTGATTCTACCATTTTTCGGTGCTCGTGGGGACAGTTTTTCGGTGCTCGCACGGATTCTACTTTTTCGCGGTACTCGCCCCGATTCTACCATTTTTGAGGTCCTGACAATGATTCTACCATATTTCGGTGCTCGTGGGGACAGTTGTTCGGTACTCGCATGGATTCTACCTTTTCCCGGTACTCGCCCGGATTCTACTGTTTTCTGATCCTGACACTGATTCTACCATTTTTCGGTACTCGTAGGCAAGTTTTTCGGTACTCGCACAGATTCTACGTTTTCCCGGTACTCTCCCCGATTCTACCGGTTTCAGGTCCTGACACTGATTCTACCATTTTTGGGTACTCGTCGGGACAGTTTTTCGTTACTCGAATGGATTCTACCTTTTCCCGGTACTCGCCCGGATTCTACCATTTTCAGGTACTGACACTGATTCTACCATTTTTCAGTACTCGTGGTAACAGTTTTTCGGTGCTCGCACGGATTCTACTTATTCCCGGTACACGCCCGGATTCTAGCGTTTTCAGATCCTGACACTGATTCTACCATTTTTGGTTACTCGTCGGGACAGTTATTCGGTACTCGCCCTGATTCTACCTTTTCCCGGTACTCTCCCCGATTCTACCGTTTTCAGGTCCTGAGACTGATTCTACCATTTTTCAGTACTCGTGGGGACAGTTTTTCGGTGCTCGCACGGATTCTACCTTTTCGCGGTACTCGCCCCGATTCTACCATTTTTGAGGTCCTGACAATGATTCTACCATTTTTCGGTGCTCGTGGGGACAGTTTTTCGATGCTCGCACGGATTCTACCTTTTCCCAGTACTCGCCCGGATTCTAGCGTTTTCATATCCTGACACTGATTCTACCATTTTTGGTTACTCGTCGGGACAGTTATTCGGTACTCGCCCTGATTCTACCTTTTCCCGGTACTCTCCCCGATTCTACCGTTCTCAGGTCCTGACACTGATTCTACCTTTTTTCGGTACTCGTGGGGACAGTTTTTCGGTACTCGCACGGATTCTACCTTTTCCCGGTACTCGCCCGGATTTTACCGTTTTCAGCTCCTGACACTGATTCTACCATTTTTCGGTACTTGTAGGCACACTTTTTCGGTACTCGCACGGATTCTACCTTTTCCCGGTACTCTCCCCGATTTTACCGTTTTCAGGTCCTGACACTGATTCTACCATTTTTCGGTACTCGTCAGGAGAGTTTTTCGGTACTCGCACGGATTCTACCTTTTCCGGTACTCGGCCGGATTCTACCGTTTTCAAGTCCTGACACTGATTCTACCATCTTTCGGTACTCGTAGGCATAGTCTTTCGGTACTCGCATGCATTCTACGTTTTCCCGGTACTCTCCCCGATTCTACCGGTTTCAGGTCTTGACACTGATTCTACGATTTTTCGGTACTCGTCGGGACAGTTTTTCGTTACTCGCATGGATTCTACCTTTTCCCGGTACTCGCCCGGATTCTACCGTTTTCAGGTACTAACACTGATTCTACCATTTTTCAGTACTCGTGGGGACAGTTTTTCGGTGCTCGCACGGATTCTACCTTTTCGCGGTACTCGCCCCGATTCTACCATTTTTGAGGTCCTGACAATGATTCTACCATTTTTCGGTGCTCGTGGGGACAGTTTTTCGGTGCTCGCACGGATTCTACTTTTTCGCGGTACTCGCCCCGATTCTACCATTTTTGAGGTCCTGACAATGATTCTACCATATTTCGGTGCTCGTGGGGACAGTTGTTCGGTACTCGCATGGATTCTACCTTTTCCCGGTACTCGCCCGGATTCTACTGTTTTCTGATCCTGACACTGATTCTACCATTTTTCGGTACTCGTAGGCAAGTTTTTCGGTACTCGCACAGATTCTACGTTTTCCCGGTACTCTCCCCGATTCTACCGGTTTCAGGTCCTGACACTGATTCTACCATTTTTGGGTACTCGTCGGGACAGTTTTTCGTTACTCGAATGGATTCTACCTTTTCCCGGTACTCGCCCGGATTCTACCATTTTCAGGTACTGACACTGATTCTACCATTTTTCAGTACTCGTGGTAACAGTTTTTCGGTGCTCGCACGGATTCTACTTATTCCCGGTACACGCCCGGATTCTAGCGTTTTCAGATCCTGACACTGATTCTACCATTTTTGGTTACTCGTCGGGACAGTTATTCGGTACTCGCCCTGATTCTACCTTTTCCCGGTACTCTCCCCGATTCTACCGTTTTCAGGTCCTGAGACTGATTCTACCATTTTTCGGCACTAGTGGGGACATTTTTTCGGTACTCGCACGGATTCTACCTTTTGCCGGTACTTGCCCGGATTCTAGCGTTTTCAGGTACTGACACTGATTCTACCATTTTTCGGTACTCGTGGGGACAGTTTTTCGGTACTACCACGGATTCTAGCGTTTTCAGGTCCTGACACTGATTCTACCATTTTTCGGTGCTCGTGGGGACAGTTTTTCGGTATTCGCATGGATTCTACCTTTTCCCGGTACTCGCCCGGATTCTACCGTTTTCAGGTACTGACACTGATTCTACCATTTTTCAGTACTCGTGGGGACAGTTTTTCGGTGCTCGCACGAATTCTACCTTTTCCCGGTACTCGCCCGGATTCTACCGTTTTCAGGTCCTAACACTGATTCTACCATTTTTCGGTACTCGTAGGCATAATTTTTCGGTACTCGCACGGATTCTACCTTTTCCGGTACTCGGTCGGATTCTACCGTTTTCAGGTCCAGACACTGATTCTACCATTTTTCGGTACCCGTCGGGACAGTTTTTCGTTACTCGCATGGATTCTACCGTTTTCAGGTACTGACACTGATTCTACCATTTTTCAGTACTCGTGGGGACAGTTTTTCGTTACTCGCATGGATTCTACCGTTTTCAGGTACTGACACTGATTCTACCATTTTTCAGTACTCGTGGGGACAGTTTTTCGGTGCTCGCACGAATTCTACCTTTTCCCGGTACTCGCCCGGATTCTACCGTTTTCAGGTCCTAAAACTGATTCTACAATTTTTCGGTACTCGTAGGCATAATTTTTCGGTACTCGCACGGATTCTACCTTTTCCGGTACTCGGTCGGATTCTACCGTTTTCAGGTCCTGACACTGATTCTACCATTTTTCGGTACCCGTCTGGACAGTTTTTCGTTACTCGAATGGATTCTACCGTTTTCAGGTACTGACACTGATTCTACCATTTTTCAGTACTCGTGGGGACAGTTTTTCGGTGCTCGCACGGATTATACCTTTTCCCGGTACTCGCCCGGATTCTAGCGTTTTCAGATCCTAACACTGATTCTACCATTTTTGGTTACTCGTCGGGACAGTAATTCGGTACTCGCCCTGATTCTACCTTTTCCCGGTACTCTCCCCGATTCTACCGTTTTAAGGTCCTAACACTGATTCTACCATTTTTCGGTACTCGTGGGGACATTTTTTCGGTACTCGCACGGATTCTACCTTTTCCCGGTACTCTCCCCGATTTTACCGTTTTAAGGTCCTAACACTGATTCTACCATTTTTCGGTACTCGTAGGCATAGTTTTTCGGTACTCGCACGGATTCTACGTTTTCCCGGTACTCTCCCGGATTCTACCGGTTTCAGGTCTAGACACTGATTCTACCATTTTTCGGTACTCGTCGGGACAGTTTTTTGTTACTCGCATGGATTCTACCTTTTCCCGATACTCGCCCGGATTCTACCGTTTTCAGCTCCTGACACTGATTCTACCATTTTTCGGTACTCGTAGGCACAGTTTTTTGGTACTCGCACGGATTCTACCTTTTCCCGGTACTCGCCCGGATTCTCGTTTTTTCAGGTCCTTACACTAATTCTACCATTTTTCGGTACTCTTCAGGCGAGTTTTTCGGTATTCGCATGGATTCTACCTTTTCCGGTACTCGCTCGGATTCTACCGTTTTCAGATCCTGACACTGATTCTACCATTTTTGGTTGCTCGTCGGGACAGTTTTTCGGTACTCACCCTGATTCTACCTTTTCCCGGTACTCGCCCGGATTCTACCGTTTTCAGGTCCTGACACTGATTCTACCATTTTTCGGTACTCGTAGGCATAGTTTTTCGGTACTCGCACGGATTCTACGTTTTCCCGGTACTCTCCCGGATTCTACCGGTTTCAGGTCTTGACACTGATTCTACCATTTTTCGGTACTCGTCGGGACAATTTTTCGTTACTCGCATGGATTCCACCTTTTCCCGGTACTCGCCCGGATTCTACCGTTTTCAGGTACTGACACTGATTCTACCATTTTTCAGTACTCGTGGGGACAGTTTTTCGGTGCTCGCACGGATTCTACCTTTTCCCGGTACTCGCCCGGATTCTAGCGTTTTCAGATCCTGACACTGATTCTACCATTTTTGGTTACTCGTCGGGACAGTTATTCGGTACTCGCCCTGATTCTACCTTTTTCCGGTACTCTCCCCGATTCTACCGTTTTCAGGTCCTGACACTAATTCTACCATTTTTCGGTACTCGTGGGGACATTTTTTCGGTACTCGCACGGATTCATAGTTTTTCGGTACTCGCACGGATTCTACGTTTTCCCGGTACTCTCCCGGATTCTACCGGTTTCAGATCTTGACACTGATTCTACCATTTTTCGGTACTCGTCGGGACAGTTTTTTGTTACTCGCATGGATTCTACCTTTTCCCGGTACTCGCCCGGATTCTACCGTTTTCAGGTACTGACTCTGATTCTACCATTTTTCAGTACTCGTGGGGACAGTTTTTCGGTGCTCGCACGGATTTTACCGTTTTCAGCTCCTGACACTGATTCTACCATTTTTGGTTACTCGTCGGGACAGTTTTTCGGTACTCGCCCTGATTCTACCTTTTCCCGGTACTCGCCCGGATTCTACCGTTTTCAGGTACTGACACTGATTCTACCATTTTGCAGTACTCGTGGGGACAGTTTTTCGGTACACGCACGGATTCTACCATTTCCCGGTACTCACCCGGATTGTACCGTTTTCAGGTATTGACACTGATTCTACCATTTTTCAATACTCGTGGGGACAGTTTGTCGGTACTCACACGGATGCTACCTTTTCCCGGTACTCACCCGGATTCTTGCGTTTACAGATCCTGACACTGATTCTACCATTTTTTAGTACTCGTGGGGACAGTTTTTCGGTGCTCGCACGGATTCTACCTTTTCCCGGTACTCGCCCGGATTCTAGCGTTTTCAGATCCTGACACTGATTCTACCATTTTTGGTTACTCGTCGGGACAGTTATTCGGTACTCGCCCTGATTCTACCTTTTTCCGGTACTCTCCCCGATTCTACCGTTTTCAGGTCCTGACACTAATTCTACCATTTTTCGGTACTCGTGGGGACATTTTTTCGGTACTCGCACGGATTCATAGTTTTTCGGTACTCGCACGGATTCTACGTTTTCCCGGTACTCTCCCGGATTCTACCGGTTTCAGATCTTGACACTGATTCTACCATTTTTCGGTACTCGTCTGGACAGTTTTTCGTTACTCGAATGGATTCTACCGTTTTCAGGTACTGACACTGATTCTACCATTTTTCAGTACTCGTGGGGACAGTTTTTCGGTGCTCGCACGGATTATACCTTTTCCCGGTACTCGCCCGGATTCTAGCGTTTTCAGATCCTAACACTGATTCTACCATTTTTGGTTACTCGTCGGGACAGTAATTCGGTACTCGCCCTGATTCTACCTTTTCCCGGTACTCTCCCCGATTCTACCGTTTTCAGGTCCTGACACTAATTCTACCATTTTTCGGTACTCGTGGGGACATTTTTTCGGTACTCGCACGGATTCTACCTTTTCCCGGTACTCTCCCCGATTTTACCGTTTTAAGGTCCTAACACTGATTCTACCATTTTTCGGTACTCGTAGGCATAGTTTTTCGGTACTCGCACGGATTCTACGTTTTCCCGGTACTCTCCCGGATTCTACCGGTTTCAGGTCTAGACACTGATTCTACCATTTTTCGGTACTCGTCGGGACAGTTTTTTGTTACTCGCATGGATTCTACCTTTTCCCGATACTCGCCCGGATTCTACCGTTTTCAGCTCCTGACACTGATTCTACCATTTTTCGGTACTCGTAGGCACAGTTTTTTGGTACTCGCACGGATTCTACCTTTTCCCGGTACTCGCCCGGATTCTCGTTTTTTCAGGTCCTTACACTAATTCTACCATTTTTCGGTACTCTTCAGGCGAGTTTTTCGGTATTCGCATGGATTCTACCTTTTCCGGTACTCGCTCGGATTCTACCGTTTTCAGATCCTGACACTGATTCTACCATTTTTGGTTGCTCGTCGGGACAGTTTTTCGGTACTCGCCCTGATTCTACCTTTTCCCGGTACTCGCCCGGATTCTACCGTTTTCAGGTCCTGACACTGATTCTACCATTTTTCGGTACTCGTAGGCATAGTTTTTCGGTACTCGCACGGATTCTACGTTTTCCCGGTACTCTCCCGGATTCTACCGGTTTCAGGTCTTGACACTAATTCTACCATTTTTCGGTACTCGTCGGGACAATTTTTCGTTACTCGCATGGATTCCACCTTTTCCCGGTACTCGCCCGGATTCTACCGTTTTCAGGTACTGACACTGATTCTACCATTTTTCAGTACTCGTGGGGACAGTTTTTCGGTGCTCGCACGGATTCTACCTTTTCCCGGTACTCGCCCGGATTCTAGCGTTTTCAGATCCTGACACTGATTCTACCATTTTTGGTTACTCGTCGGGACAGTTATTCGGTACTCGCCCTGATTCTACCTTTTTCCGGTACTCTCCCCGATTCTACCGTTTTCAGGTCCTGACACTAATTCTACCATTTTTCGGTACTCGTGGGGACATTTTTTCGGTACTCGCACGGATTCATAGTTTTTCGGTACTCGCACGGATTCTACGTTTTCCCGGTACTCTCCCGGATTCTACCGGTTTCAGATCTTGACACTGATTCTACCATTTTTCGGTACTCGTCGGGACAGTTTTTTGTTACTCGCATGGATTCTACCTTTTCCCGGTACTCGCCCGGATTCTACCGTTTTCAGGTACTGACTCTGATTCTACCATTTTTCAGTACTCGTGGGGACAGTTTTTCGGTGCTCGCACGGATTTTACCGTTTTCAGCTCCTGACACTGATTCTACCATTTTTGGTTACTCGTCGGGACAGTTTTTCGGTACTCGCCCTGATTCTACCTTTTCCCGGTACTCGCCCGGATTCTACCGTTTTCAGGTACTGACACTGATTCTACCATTTTGCAGTACTCGTGGGGACAGTTTTTCGGTACACGCACGGATTCTACCATTTCCCGGTACTCACCCGGATTGTACCGTTTTCAGGTATTGACACTGATTCTACCATTTTTCAATACTCGTGGGGACAGTTTGTCGGTACTCACACGGATGCTACCTTTTCCCGGTACTCACCCGGATTCTTGCGTTTACAGATCCTGACACTGATTCTACCATTTTTTAGTACTCGTGGGGACAGTTTTTCGGTGCTCGCACGGATTCTACCTTTTCCCGGTACTCGCCCGGATTCTAGCGTTTTCAGATCCTGACACTGATTCTACCATTTTTGGTTACTCGTCGGGACAGTTATTCGGTACTCGCCCTGATTCTACCTTTTTCCGGTACTCTCCCCGATTCTACCGTTTTCAGGTCCTGACACTAATTCTACCATTTTTCGGTACTCGTGGGGACATTTTTTCGGTACTCGCACGGATTCATAGTTTTTCGGTACTCGCACGGATTCTACGTTTTCCCGGTACTCTCCCGGATTCTACCGGTTTCAGATCTTGACACTGATTCTACCATTTTTCGGTACTCGTCTGGACAGTTTTTCGTTACTCGAATGGATTCTACCGTTTTCAGGTACTGACACTGATTCTACCATTTTTCAGTACTCGTGGGGACAGTTTTTCGGTGCTCGCACGGATTATACCTTTTCCCGGTACTCGCCCGGATTCTAGCGTTTTCAGATCCTAACACTGATTCTACCATTTTTGGTTACTCGTCGGGACAGTAATTCGGTACTCGCCCTGATTCTACCTTTTCCCGGTACTCTCCCCGATTCTACCGTTTTCAGGTCCTGACACTAATTCTACCATTTTTCGGTACTCGTGGGGACATTTTTTCGGTACTCGCACGGATTCTACCTTTTCCCGGTACTCTCCCCGATTTTACCGTTTTAAGGTCCTAACACTGATTCTACCATTTTTCGGTACTCGTAGGCATAGTTTTTCGGTACTCGCACGGATTCTACGTTTTCCCGGTACTCTCCCGGATTCTACCGGTTTCAGGTCTAGACACTGATTCTACCATTTTTCGGTACTCGTCGGGACAGTTTTTTGTTACTCGCATGGATTCTACCTTTTCCCGATACTCGCCCGGATTCTACCGTTTTCAGCTCCTGACACTGATTCTACCATTTTTCGGTACTCGTAGGCACAGTTTTTTGGTACTCGCACGGATTCTACCTTTTCCCGGTACTCGCCCGGATTCTCGTTTTTTCAGGTCCTTACACTAATTCTACCATTTTTCGGTACTCTTCAGGCGAGTTTTTCGGTATTCGCATGGATTCTACCTTTTCCGGTACTCGCTCGGATTCTACCGTTTTCAGATCCTGACACTGATTCTACCATTTTTGGTTGCTCGTCGGGACAGTTTTTCGGTACTCGCCCTGATTCTACCTTTTCCCGGTACTCGCCCGGATTCTACCGTTTTCAGGTCCTGACACTGATTCTACCATTTTTCGGTACTCGTAGGCATAGTTTTTCGGTACTCGCACGGATTCTACGTTTTCCCGGTACTCTCCCGGATTCTACCGGTTTCAGGTCTTGACACTAATTCTACCATTTTTCGGTACTCGTCGGGACAATTTTTCGTTACTCGCATGGATTCCACCTTTTCCCGGTACTCGCCCGGATTCTACCGTTTTCAGGTACTGACACTGATTCTACCATTTTTCAGTACTCGTGGGGACAGTTTTTCGGTGCTCGCACGGATTCTACCTTTTCCCGGTACTCGCCCGGATTCTAGCGTTTTCAGATCCTGACACTGATTCTACCATTTTTGGTTACTCGTCGGGACAGTTATTCGGTACTCGCCCTGATTCTACCTTTTTCCGGTACTCTCCCCGATTCTACCGTTTTCAGGTCCTGACACTAATTCTACCATTTTTCGGTACTCGTGGGGACATTTTTTCGGTACTCGCACGGATTCATAGTTTTTCGGTACTCGCACGGATTCTACGTTTTCCCGGTACTCTCCCGGATTCTACCGGTTTCAGATCTTGACACTGATTCTACCATTTTTCGGTACTCGTCGGGACAGTTTTTTGTTACTCGCATGGATTCTACCTTTTCCCGGTACTCGCCCGGATTCTACCGTTTTCAGGTACTGACTCTGATTCTACCATTTTTCAGTACTCGTGGGGACAGTTTTTCGGTGCTCGCACGGATTTTACCGTTTTCAGCTCCTGACACTGATTCTACCATTTTTGGTTACTCGTCGGGACAGTTTTTCGGTACTCGCCCTGATTCTACCTTTTCCCGGTACTCGCCCGGATTCTACCGTTTTCAGGTACTGACACTGATTCTACCATTTTGCAGTACTCGTGGGGACAGTTTTTCGGTACACGCACGGATTCTACCATTTCCCGGTACTCACCCGGATTGTACCGTTTTCAGGTATTGACACTGATTCTACCATTTTTCAATACTCGTGGGGACAGTTTGTCGGTACTCACACGGATGCTACCTTTTCCCGGTACTCACCCGGATTCTTGCGTTTACAGATCCTGACACTGATTCTACCATTTTTTAGTACTCGTGGGGACAGTTTTTCGGTGCTCGCACGGATTCTACCTTTTCCCGGTACTCGCCCGGATTCTAGCGTTTTCAGATCCTGACACTGATTCTACCATTTTTGGTTACTCGTCGGGACAGTTATTCGGTACTCGCCCTGATTCTACCTTTTTCCGGTACTCTCCCCGATTCTACCGTTTTCAGGTCCTGACACTAATTCTACCATTTTTCGGTACTCGTGGGGACATTTTTTCGGTACTCGCACGGATTCATAGTTTTTCGGTACTCGCACGGATTCTACGTTTTCCCGGTACTCTCCCGGATTCTACCGGTTTCAGATCTTGACACTGATTCTACCATTTTTCGGTACTCGTCGGGACAGTTTTTTGTTACTCGCATGGATTCTACCTTTTCCCGGTACTCGCCCGGATTCTACCGTTTTCAGGTACTGACACTGATTCTACCATTTTTCGGTACTCGTGGGGACAATTTTTCGGTACTTGCAGGGATACTACCTTTTCCCGGTACACACCCAGATTCTAGCGTTTTCAGCTCCTGACACTGATTCTACCATTTTTCGGTACTCGTAGGCACAGTTTTTCGGTACTCGCACGGATTCTACCTTTTCCCGGTACTCGCCCGGATTCTCGTTTTTTCAGGTCCTTACACTGATTCTACCATTTTTCGGTACTCTTCAGGAGAGTTTTTTGTTACTCGCATGGATTCTACCTTTTCCCGGTACTCGCCCGGATTCTACCGTTTTCAGGTACTGACACTGATTCTACCATTTTTCGGTACTCGTGGGGACAGTTTTTCGGTACTCGCCCTGATTCTACCATTCCCGGTACACACCCAGATTCTAGCGTTTTCAGGTCCTGACACTGATTCTACCATTTTTCGGTACTCGTGGGGACAGTTTTTCGGTACTCGCAGGGGTTCTACCTTTTCCCGGTACTCGCCCGGATTCTAGCGTTTTCAGGTCCTGACACTGATTCTACCATTTTCGGTGCTCGTGGGGACAGTTGTTCGGTACTCGCATGGATTCTACCTCTTCTCGGTACTCGCCCGGATTTTACCGTTTTCAGCTCCTGACACTGATTCTACCATTTTTGGTTTCTCGTCGGGACAGTTTTTCGGTACTCGCCCTGATTCTACCTTTTCCCGGTACTCGCCCGGATTCTACCGTGTTCAGGTCCTGACACTGATTCTACCATTTTTCGGTACTCGTAGGCATAGTTTTTCGGTACTCGCACGGATTCTATGTGTTCCCGGTACTCTCCCCGATTCTACCGGTTTCAGGTTTTGACACTGATTCTACCATTTCTCGGTACTCGTCGGGACAGTTTTTCGTTACTCGCATGGATTCTACCTTTTCCCGGTATTCGCCCGGATTCTACCGTTTTCAGGTACCGACACTGATTCTACCATTTTTCGGTGCTCGTGGGGACAGTTGTTCGGTACTCGCATGGATTCTACCATTTCCCGGTACTCGCCCGGATTCTACCGTTTTCAGGTCCTGACACTGATTCTACCATTTTTCGGTACTCGTAGGCATAGTTTTTCGGTACTCGCACGGATTCTACGTGTTCCCGGTACTCTCCCCGATTCTACCGGTTTCAGGTTTTCACACTGATTCTACCATTTCTCGGTACTCGTCGGGACAGTTTTTCGTTACTCGCATGGATTCTACCTTTTCCCGGTACTCGCCCGGATTCTACCGTTTTCAGGTGCCGACACTGATTCTACCATTTTTCGGTACTCGTGGGGACAATTTTTCGGTACTCGCAGGGATTCTACCTTTTCCTGGTACTTGCCCGGATTCTAGCGTTTTCAGGTCCTGACACTGATTCTGACATTTTTCGGTGCTCGTGGGGACAGTTGTTCGGTACTCGCATGGATTCTACCATTTCCCGGTAATCGCCCGGATTCTACCGTTTTCAGGTCCTGACACTGATTCTACCATTTTTCGGTACCCGTCGGGACAGTTTTTCGTTACTCGCATGGATTCTACCGTTTTCAGGTACTGACACTGATTCTACCATTTTTCAGTACTCGTGGGGACAGTTTTTCGGTGCTCGCACGAATTCTACCTTTTCCCGGTACTCGCCCGGATTCTACCGTTTTCAGGTCCTAACACTGATTCTACCATTTTTCGGTACTCGTAGGCATAATTTTTCGGTACTCGCACGGATTCTACCTTTTCCGGTACTCGGTCGGATTCTACCGTTTTCAGGTCCAGACACTGATTCTACCATTTTTCGGTACCCGTCGGGACAGTTTTTCGTTACTCGCATGGATTCTACCGTTTTCAGGTATTGACACTGATTCTACCATTTTTCAGTACTCGTGGGGACAGTTTTTCGTTACTCGCATGGATTCTACCGTTTTCAGGTACTGACACTGATTCTACCATTTTTCAGTACTCGTGGGGACAGTTTTTCGGTGCTCGCACGAATTCTACCTTTTCCCGGTACTCGCCCGGATTCTACCGTTTTCAGGTCCTAACACTGATTCTACCATTTTTCGGTACTCGTAGGCATAATTTTTCGGTACTCGCACGGATTCTACCTTTTCCGGTACTCGGTCGGATTCTACCGTTTTCAGGTCCAGACACTGATTCTACCATTTTTCGGTACCCGTCGGGACAGTTTTTCGTTACTCGCATGGATTCTACCGTTTTCAGGTACTGACACTGATTCTACCATTTTTCAGTACTCGTGGGGACAGTTTTTCGGTGCTCGCACGGATTCTACCTTTTCCCGGTACTCTCCCCGATTTTACCGTTTTCAGGTCCTGACACTGATTCTCCCATTTTTCGGTACTCGTCAGGAGAGTTTTTCGGTACTCGCACGGATTCTACCTTTTCCGGTACTCGGCCGGATTCTACCGTTTTAAGGTCCTAACACTGATTCTACCATTTTTCGGTACTCGTAGGCATAGTTTTTCGGTACTCGCACGGATTCTACGTTTTCCCGGTACTCTCCCGGATTCTACCGGTTTCAGGTCTAGACACTGATTCTACCATTTTTCGGTACTCGTCGGGACAGTTTTTTGTTACTCGCATGGATTCTACCTTTTCCCGATACTCGCCCGGATTCTACCGTTTTCAGCTCCTGACACTGATTCTACCAATTTTCGGTACTCGTAGGCACAGTTTTTCGGTACTCGCACGGATTCTACCTTTTCCCGGTACTCGCCCGGATTCTCGTTTTTTCAGGTCCTTACACTGATTCTACCATTTTTCGGTACTCTTCAGGAGAGTTTTTCGGTATTCGCATGGATTCTACCTTTTCCGGTACTCGCTCGGATTCTACCGTTTTCAGATCCTGACATTGATTCTACCATTTTTGGTTGCTCGTCGGGACAGTTTTTCGGTACTCGCCCTGATTCTACCTTTTCCCGGTACTCGCCCGGATTCTACTGTTTTCAGGTCCTGACACTGATTCTACCATTTTCGGTACTCGTAGGCATAGTTTTTCGGTACTCGCACGGATTCTACGTTTTCCCGGTACTCTCCCGGATTCTACCGGTTTCAGGTCTTGACACTGATTCTACCATTTTTCGGTACTCGTCGGGACAATTTTTCGTTACTCGCATGGATTCCACCTTTTCCCGGTACTCGCCCGGATTCTACCGTTTTCAGGTACTGACACTGATTCTACCATTTTTCAGTACTCGTGGGGACAGTTTTTCGGTGCTCGCACGGATTCTACCTTTTCCCGGTACTCGCCCGGATTCTAGCGTTTTCAGATCCTGACACTGATTCTACCATTTTTGGTTACTCGTCGGGACAGTTATTCGGTACTCGCCCTGATTCTACCTTTTTCCGGTACTCTCCCCGATTCTACCGTTTTCAGGTCCTGACACTAATTCTACCATTTTTCGGTACTCGTGGGGACATTTTTTCGGTACTCGCACGGATTCATAGTTTTTCGGTACTCGCACGGATTCTACGTTTTCCCGGTACTCTCCCGGATTCTACCGGTTTCAGATCTTGACACTGATTCTACCATTTTTCGGTACTCGTCGGGACAGTTTTTTGTTACTCGCATGGATTCTACCTTTTCCCGGTACTCGCCCGGATTCTACCGTTTTCAGGTACTGACTCTGATTCTACCATTTTTCAGTACTCGTGGGGACAGTTTTTCGGTGCTCGCACGGATTTTACCGTTTTCAGCTCCTGACACTGATTCTACCATTTTTGGTTACTCGTCGGGACAGTTTTTCGGTACTCGCCCTGATTCTACCTTTTCCCGGTACTCGCCCGGATTCTACCGTTTTCAGGTACTGACACTGATTCTACCATTTTGCAGTACTCGTGGGGACAGTTTTTCGGTACACGCACGGATTCTACCATTTCCCGGTACTCACCCGGATTGTACCGTTTTCAGGTATTGACACTGATTCTACCATTTTTCAATACTCGTGGGGACAGTTTGTCGGTACTCACACGGATGCTGCCTTTTCCCGGTACTCACCCGGATTCTTGCGTTTACAGATCCTGACACTGATTCTACCATTTTTTAGTACTCGTGGGGACAGTTTTTCGGTACTCACACGGATTCTACCTTTTCCCCGTACTCGCCCGGATTCTACCGTTTTCAGGTACCGACACTGATTCTACCATTTTTCGGTGCTCGTGGGAATAGTTTTTCGGTACTCGCATGGATTCTACCTTTTCCCGGTACTCGCCCGGATTCTACCGTTTTCAGGTACTGACACTGATTCTACCATTTTTCAGTACTCGTGGGGACAGTTTTTCGGTTCTCGCACGGATTCTACCTTTTCCCGGTACTCGCCCGGATTCTAGCGTTTTCAGATCCTGACACTGATTCTACCATTTTTGGTTACTCGTCGGGACAGTAATTCGGTACTCGCCCTGATTCTACCTTTTCCCGGTACTCTCCCCGATTCTACCGTTTTCAGGTCCTGACACTAATTCTACCATTTTTCGGTACTCGTTGGGACATTTTTTCGGTACTCGCACGGATTCTACCTTTTCCCGGTACTCTCCCGATTTTACCGTTTTCAGGTCCTGACACTGATTTTCCCATTTTTCGGTACTCGTCAGGAGAGTTTTTCGGTACTCGCCCTGATTCTACCTTTTCCCGGTACTCGCCCGGATTCTACCGTTTTCAGGTCCTGACACTGATTCTACCATTTTTCGGTACTCGTAGGCAAAGTTTTTCGGTACTCGTACGGATTCTACGTTTTCCCGGTACTCTCCCGGATTCTACCGGTTTCAGGTCTTGACACTGATTCTACCATTTTTCGGTACTCGTCAGGAGAGTTTTTCGGTACTCGCCCTGATTCTACCTTTTCCCGGTACTCGCCCGGATTCTACCGTTTTCAGGTACTGACACTGATTCTACCATTTTTCAGTACTCCTGGGGACAGTTTTTCGGTGCTCGCACGGATTTTACCGTTTTCAGCTCCTGACACTGATTCTACCATTTTTGGTTACTCGTCGGGACAGTTTTTCGGTACTCGCCCTGATTCTACCTTTTCCCGGTACTCGCCCGGATTCTACCGTTTTCAGGTACTGACACTGATTCTACCATTTTGCAGTACTCGTGGGGACAGTTTTTCGGTACACGCACGGATTCTACCATTTCCCGGTACTCACCCGGATTGTACCGTTTTCAGGTATTGACACTGATTCTACCATTTTTCAATACTCGTGGGGACAGTTTGTCGGTACTCACACGGATGCTACCTTTTCCCGGTACTCACCCGGATTCTTGCGTTTACAGATCCTGACACTGATTCTACCATTTTTTAGTACTCGTGGGGACAGTTTTTCGGTACTCACACGGATTCTACCTTTTCCCCGTACTCGCCCGGATTCTACCGTTTTCAGGTACCGACACTGATTCTACCATTTTTCGGTGCTCGTGGGAATAGTTTTTCGGTACTCGCATGGATTCTACCTTTTCCCGGTACTCGCCCGGATTCTACCGTTTTCAGGTACTGACACTGATTCTACCATTTTTCAGTACTCGTGGGGACAGTTTTTCGGTTCTCGCACGGATTCTACCTTTTCCCGGTACTCGCCCGGATTCTAGCGTTTTCAGATCCTGACACTGATTCTACCATTTTTGGTTACTCGTTGGGACAGTAATTCGGTACTCGCCCTGATTCTACCTTTTCCCGGTACTCTCCCCGATTCTACCGTTTTCAGGTCCTGACACTAATTCTACCATTTTTCGGTACTCGTTGGGACATTTTTTCGGTACTCGCACGGATTCTACCTTTTCCCGGTACTCTCCCGATTTTACCGTTTTCAGGTCCTGACACTGATTTTCCCATTTTTCGGTACTCGTCAGGAGAGTTTTTCGGTACTCGCCCTGATTCTACCTTTTCCCGGTACTCGCCCGGATTCTACCGTTTTCAGGTCCTGACACTGATTCTACCATTTTTCGGTACTCGTAGGCAAAGTTTTTCGGTACTCGTACGGATTCTACGTTTTCCCGGTACTCTCCCGGATTCTACCGGTTTCAGGTCTTGACACTGATTCTACCATTTTTCGGTACTCGTCAGGAGAGTTTTTCGGTACTCGCCCTGATTCTACCTTTTCCCGGTACTCGCCCGGATTCTACCGTTTTCAGGTACTGACACTGATTCTACCATTTTTCAGTACTCCTGGGGACAGTTTTTCGGTGCTCGCACGGATTTTACCGTTTTCAGCTCCTGACACTGATTCTACCATTTTTGGTTACTCGTCGGGACAGTTTTTCGGTACTCGCCCTGATTCTACCTTTTCCCGGTACTCGCCCGGATTCTACCGTTTTCAGGTACTGACACTGATTCTACCATTTTGCAGTACTCGTGGGGACAGTTTTTCGGTACACGCACGGATTCTACCATTTCCCGGTACTCACCCGGATTGTACCGTTTTCAGGTATTGACACTGATTCTACCATTTTTCAATACTCGTGGGGACAGTTTGTCGGTACTCACACGGATGCTACCTTTTCCCGGTACTCACCCGGATTCTTGCGTTTACAGATCCTGACACTGATTCTACCATTTTTTAGTACTCGTGGGGACAGTTTTTCGGTACTCACACGGATTCTACCTTTTCCCCGTACTCGCCCGGATTCTACCGTTTTCAGGTACCGACACTGATTCTACCATTTTTCGGTGCTCGTGGGAATAGTTTTTCGGTACTCGCATGGATTCTACCTTTTCCCGGTACTCGCCCGGATTCTACCGTTTTCAGGTACTGACACTGATTCTACCATTTTTCAGTACTCGTGGGGACAGTTTTTCGGTTCTCGCACGGATTCTACCTTTTCCCGGTACTCGCCCGGATTCTAGCGTTTTCAGATCCTGACACTGATTCTACCATTTTTGGTTACTCGTCGGGACAGTAATTCGGTACTCGCCCTGATTCTATCTTTTCCCGGTACTCTCCCCGATTCTACCGTTTTCAGGTCCTGACACTAATTCTACCATTTTTCGGTACTCGTTGGGACATTTTTTCGGTACTCGCACGGATTCTACCTTTTCCCGGTACTCTCCCGATTTTACCGTTTTCAGGTCCTGACACTGATTTTCCCTTTTTTCGGTACTCGTCAGGAGAGTTTTTCGGTACTCGCCCTGATTCTACCTTTTCCCGGTACTCGCCCGGATTCTACCGTTTTCAGGTCCTGACACTGATTCTACCATTTTTCGGTACTCGTAGGCAAAGTTTTTCGGTACTCGTACGGATTCTACGTTTTCCCGGTACTCTCCCGGATTCTACCGGTTTCAGGTACTGACACTGATTCTACCATTTGTCGATACTCGTCGGGACAGTTTTTTGGTACTTGCACGGATTCTACCTTTTCCCGATACTCGCTCGGATTCTACCATTTTCAGGTACTGACACAGATTCCACCATTTTTCAGGACTCGTCGGGACAGTTTTTCGGTGCTGGCACGGATTCTACCTTTTCCCAGTACTCGCCCGGATTCTACCATTTTCAGGTACTGACACTGATTCTACCATTTTTCGGTACTCATCGGGACAATTTTTCCGTACTCGCACGGAATCTACCATTTTTCGATACTCGTCAGGACAGTTTTTCAGTACTAGCACGGATTCTACCTTTTCCCGGTACTCGCTCGGATTCTACCATTTTAAGGTATTGACACAGATTCTACCATTTTTCGGGACTCGTCGGGACAGTTTTTCGGTGCTGGCACGGATTATACCTTTTCCCGGTACTCGCTCGGATTCTACCATTTTCAGGTACTAACACAGATTCTACCATTTTTCGGGACTCGTCGGGACAGTTTTTCCGTGCTGGCACAGATTATACCTTTTCCCGGTACTCGCCCGGATTCTACCATTTTCATGTGCTGACACTAATTCTACCATATATCGGTACTCCTGGGGACAGTTTTTCGGTACTCGTACGGATTCTACTATTTCCCGGTACTCGCCCGGATTCTAACATTTTCATGTACTGACAGTGATTCTACCATATATCGGTACTCCTGGGGACAGTTTTTCGGTACTCGCACGGATTCTACCTTTTCCCAGTACTCGCCCGGATTCTACCATTTTCAGGTATTGACATTGATTCTACCATTTTTCGGTACTCGTCAGGACAGTTTTTCATTACTAGCACGGATTCTACCTTTTCCCGGTACTCGCTCAGATTCCACCATTTTCAGGTAACGAGGTTGATTCTACCATTTTTCGGTACTCGTTGGGACAGTTTTTCGGTACTGACACGAATTCTACCTTTTCCCGGTACTCGCCCGGATTCTACCATTTTCAGGTACTGACACAAATTCTACCATTTTTCATTATTGGTCGGTAAAATTTTTCGGTACTTGCACGGATTCTACCTTTCCCGGTACTCGACCGGATTCTACCATTTTTAGGTATTGACACTGATTCTACAATTTTTCAGTACTCGCCGAAACAATTTTTTGGTACTGGCACGGATTCTACCTTTGTCGGTACTCGCACGGATTCTACCATTTTCAGGTACTGACACTGATTCTACCATTTTTCGGTACTCGTCGGGACAGTTTTTCATTACTTGCACGGATTCTACCTTTTCCCGGTACTCGCTCGAATTCTACCATTTTCAGGTACTGAAACTGATTCTACCATTTTTCCGTACTCGTCGGGACAGTTTTTCGTTACTGGCACGGATTCTACTTTTTCCCGGTACTCGCACGGATTCTACCATTTTCAGGTACTGACACTGATTCTACCATTTTTCGGTACTGGTCGGGACAGTTTTTCGGTACTTGGACATATTCTACCTTTTCCCGATACTCGGCCGGATTCTACCATTTTCCGGTAGTGACACTGATTCTACCATTTTTGCGGTACTCGTCGGGACAGTTTTTCATTACTTGCACGAATTCTACCTTTTCCCGGTAGTCGCTCGGATTCCACCATTTTCAGGTACTAAGACTGATTCTACCATTTTTCGGTACTCGTCGGGACAGTTTTTCGGTACTGACATGGATTCTACCTTTTCTCGGTACTCGCTCGGATTCTACCATTTTCAGGTACTGACACAAATTCTACAATTTTTCGGTATTGGTCCGGACAGTTTTTCGGTGCTCGCACGGATTCTACCTTTCCCGGTACTCGCCCGGATTCTACCATTTTGAGGTACTGACACTTATTCTACAATTTTTCAGGACTCGCCGAAACAGTTTTTCGGTACTGGCACGGATTCTACCTTTCCCGGTACTCGCACGGATTCTACCATTTTCATGTACTGACAGTGATTCTACCATATATCGGTACTCCTGGGGACATCTTTTTGGTACTCGCACGGATTCTACCTTTTCCCGGTACTCGCCCGGATTCTACCATTTTCAGGTATTGACATTGATTCTACCATTTTTCTGTACTCGTCAGGACAGTTTTTCGGTACTTGCACGGATTCTACCTTTTCCCGGTACTCGCCCGGATTCTACCATTTTCAGGTGCTGACACCGATTCTACCATTTTTCGATACTCGTGGGACAATTTTTTGGTACTCGCACGGATTCTGCCTTTTCTCGGTACTCGCCCGGATTCTACCATTTTCAGGTGCTGACAGTGATTCTACCATTTGTCGGTACTCGTCAGGATAGTTTTTTGGTACTTGCACGGATTCTACCTTTTCCCTGTACTCGCTCGGATTCTACCATTTTCAAGTACTGACACAGATTCCACCATTTTTCGGGACTCGTCGGGACAGTTTTTCGGTGGTGGCACGGATGCTACATTTTCCCGGCAGTCGCCCAGATTCTACCATTTTCAGGTACTGACACTGATTCTACCATTTTTCGGTACTCATAAAGACAATTCTTCGGGACTCGCACGGATTCTACCTTTCGCTGGGGGATTCTACCATTTTCAAGTAGTGACACTGATTCTACTATTTTTCGGTACTCGTCGGGACAGTTTTTCGGTACTGGCATGGATTCTATCTTTTCCCGGTCCTCGCCCGGATTCTAACATTTTCATGTACTGACAGTGATTCTACCATATATCGGTACTCCTGGGGACAGTTTTTCGGTACTCGCACGGATTCTACCTTTTCCCGGTACTCGCCCAGATTCTACCATTTTCAGGTATTGACATTGATTCTACCATTTTTCTGTACTCGTCAGGACAGTTTTTCGGTACTTGCATGGATTCTACCTTTTCCCGGTACTTGGTCGGATTCTACCATTTTCAGGTACTGACACTGATTCTACCTTTTTTCGGTTCTCGTCGGGACAGTTTTTCATTACTTACACAGATTCTACCTTTTCCCGGTACTCGCTCAGATTCCACCTTTTTCAGGTACTGAGACTGATTCTACCATTTTTCGGTACTCGTTGGGACAGTTTTTCGGTACTGACACGAATTCTACCTTTTCCCGGTTCTCGCCCGGATTCTACCATTTTCAGGTACTGACACAAATTCTACCATTTTTTGGTATTGGTCGGTAAAATTTTTCGGTACTCGCACGGATTCTACCTTTCCCGGTACTCGACCGGATTCTAACATTTTCATGTACTGACAGTGATTCTACCATATATCGGTACTCCTGGGGACAGTTTTTCGGTACTCGCACGGATTCTACCTTTTCCCGGTACCCGCCCGAATTCTACAATTTTCAGGTATTGACATTGATTCTACCATTTTTCTGTACTCGTCAGGACAGTTTTTCGGTACTTGCACGGATTCTACCTTTTCCCGGTACTCGCCCGGATTCTACCATTTACAGGTGCTGACACCGATTCTACCATTTTTCGATACTCGTGGGACAATTTTTTGGTACTCGCACGGATTCTCTCTTTTCTCGGTACTCGCCCGGATTCTACCATTTTCAGGTACTGACACTGATTCTACCATTTTTCGGTACTCGTCGGGACAGTTTTTCATTACTTGCACGGATTCTACCTTTTCCCGGTACTCGCTCAGATTCCACCATTTTCAGGTACTGAGACTGATTAAACCATTTTTCGGTACTCGTTGGGACTGTTTTTCGGTACTGACACGAATTCTACCTTTTCCCGGTACTCGCCCGGATTCTACCATTTTCAGGTACTGACACAAATTCTACCATTTTTCGGTATTGGTCGGTAAAATTTTTCGGTACTCGCACGGATTCTACCTTTCCCGGTACTCGCACGGATTCTACCTTTCCCGGTACTGGACTGGATTCTACCATTTTCAGGTACTGACACTGATTCTACAACTTTTCAGTACTCGCCGAAACAGTTTTTCGGTACTGGCACGGATTCTACCTTTCCCGGTACTCTCCCGGATTCTACCATTTTCAGGTGCTGACACCGATTCTACCATTTTTCGATACTCGTGTAGACAATTTTTTGGTACTCGCACGAATTCTGCCTTTTCTCGGTACTCGCCCGGATTCTACCATTTTCAGGTACTGACAATGATTCTACCATTTGTCAGTACTCGTCGGGACAGTTTTTCGGTACTTGCACGGATTTTACCTTTTCCCGGTACTCGCTCGGATTCTACCATTTTCAGGTACTGACACAGATGCCACCATTTTTCGGGACTCGTCGGGATAGTTTTTCGGTGCTGGCACGGATTCTACCTTTTCCCGGTACTCGCCCGGATTCTACCATTTTCAGGTACTGACACTGATTCTACCATTTTTCGGTACTCATCCGGACAATTTTTCCGTACTCGCACGGAATCTACCGTTTTTCGATACTCGTCAGGACAGTTTTTCAGTATTAGCACGGATTCTACCTTTTCCCGGTACTCGCCCGGATTCAATCATTTTCAGGTACTGACACTGATTCTACTATTTGTCGGTAGTCGTCGGGACAATTTTTCGGTACTGGCACAAATTCTAACTTTTCCCGGTACTCGTCGGAATTCTACCATTTTCAGGTACTAACACAGATTCCACCATTTTTCGGGACTCGTCGGGACAGTTTTTCGGTGTTGGCACGGATTCTACCTTTTCCCGGTACTCGCCCGGATTCTACCATTTTCAGGTACTGACACAGATTCCAACATTTTTCGGGACTCGTCGGGACAGTTTTTCGGTACTTGCACGGATTCTACCTTTTCCCGGTACTCGCCCGGATTCTACCATTTTCAGGTGCTGACACCGATTCTACCATTTTTCGATACTCGTGGGACAATTTTTTGGTACTCGCACGGATTCTGCCTTTTCTCGGTACTCGCCCGGATTCTACCATTTTTAGGTGCTGACAGTGATTCTACCATTTGTCGGTACTCGTCAGGATAGTTTTTTGGTACTTGCACGGATTCTACCTTTTCCCTGTACTCGCTCGGATTCTACCATTTTCAAGTACTGACACAGATTCCACCATTTTTCGGGACTCGTCGGGACAGTTTTTCGGTGGTGGCACGGATTCTACCTTTCCCGGTACTCGCCCGGATTCTACCATTTTCAGGTACTGACACTGATTCTACCATTTGTCGGTACTCGTCGGGACAGTTTTTTGGTACTTGCACGGATTCTACCTTTTCCCGATACTCGCTCGGATTCTACCATTTTCAGGTACTGACACAGATTCCACCATTTTTCAAGACTCGTCGGGACAGTTTTTCGGTGCCGGCACGGATTCTACCTTTTCCCGGTACTCGCCCGGATTCTACCATTTTCAGGTACTGACACTGATTCTACCATTTTTCGGTACTCATCGGGACAATTTTTCCGTACTCGCACGGAATCTACCATTTTTCGATACTCGTCAGGACAGTTTTTCGGTGCTTGCACGGATTTTACCTTTTCTCGATACTCGCTTGGATTCTACCATTTTCAGGTACTGACACAGATTATACCATTTTTCGGGACTCGTCGGGACAGTTTTTCGGTACTTGGACAGATTCTACCTTTTCCCGATACTCGGCCGGATTCTACCATTTTCCGGTAGTGACACTGATTCTACCATTTTTACGGTACTCGTCGGGACAGTTTTTCATTACTTGCACGGATTCTACCTTTTGCCCGGTAGTCGCTCCGATTCCACCATTTTCAGGTACTGAGATTGATTCTACCATTTTTCGGTACTCGTCGGGACAGTTTTTCGGTACTGACACGGATTCTACCTTTTCTCGGTACTCGCCCAGATTCTACCATTTTCAGGTACTGACACAAATTCTACCATTTTTCGGTATTGGTCGGGACAGTTTTTCGATACTCGCCCGGATTCTACCATTTTGAGGTACTGACACTTATTCTACAATTTTTCAGTACTCGCCGAAACAGTTTTTCGGTACTGGCACGGATTCTACCTTTCCCGGTACTCGCACGGATTCTACCATTTTCAGATACTGACACTTATTCTACTATTTTTCGGTACTCGTCGGGACAGTTTTTCGGTACTGGCACAGATTCTACCTTTTCCCGGTACTCGCCCGTATTCTACCATTTTCAGGTACTGACACTGATTCTACCATTTTTCGGTACTCGCACGGATTCCACCTTTCCCCGGTACTCGCCCGGATTCTACCATTTTCCGGTAGTGACATTGATTCTACCATTTTTCGGTACTCGACGGGCCAGTTTTTTGGTATTGGCACGGATTCTACCTTTTCCCGGTACTCGCCCTTATTCTACCATTTTCAGGTACTGACACTTATTCTACCATTTTTCGGTACTCGTAGAAACAGTTCTTCGGTACTCGCACGGATTCTACCATTTTCAAGTAGTGACACTGATTCTACCATTTTTCGATACTCGTCGGGACAGTTTTTCGGTACTGGCATGGATTCTATCTTTTCCCGGTCCTCTCCCGGATTCTACCATTTTCAGGTACTGACACTGATTCTACCATTTTTCGGTACTCGTCAAGACAGTTCTTCGGTACTCGCACGGATTCTACCTTTCCCCGGTACTCGCCCGGATTCTACCATTTTCAGGTAGCGACACTGATTCTACCATTTTTCGGTACTCGTCAGGACAGTTTTTCGGTAATCGCATGGATTCTACCTTTTCCCGGTACTCGCCCGGAATCCACCTTTTTCAAGTACTGACATTGATTCTATCATTTTTCGGTACTCGTCCGGACAATTTTTCGGTACTGGCACGGATTCTACCTTTTCCCCGTACTCACCCGGATTCTCCCATTTTCCGGTACTAACATTGATTCTACAATTTTTCGTTACTCGTCCGAACAGTTTTTCGGTACTCACACGGATTCTACCTTTTCCCGGTACTCGCCTGGATTCTACCATTTTTCGGTCCTCGCAATAATTCTACCATTTTTCGGTACTCGCCTGGAAAGTTTTTCGATACTCGCACGGATTCTACCTTTTCCTGGTTCTCGCCCGGACAGTTTTTTGGTACTCGCACGGATTCTACCTTTTCTTGATACTCGCCCGGATTCCACAATTTTCCCGTCCTCGCATGAATTCTTCCATTTTTCAGTACTCACCCGTACAGTTTATCGGTACTCACATGGATTCTACCTTTTCCCGTGAATTCTACCATTTTTCGGTACTCGCCCGGACAATTTTTTGGTACTCGCACGGATTCTACCTTTTCTTGATACTCGCTCGGATTCCACAATTTTCCCGTCCTCGCATGAATTCTTCCATTTTTCAGTACTCACCCGTACAGTTTATCGGTACTCGCATGGATTCTACCTTTTCCCGATACTCGCCCGGATTCTACCTTTTTCTGATACTCACACTGATTCTACCATTTTTCGGTACTTGCACGGATTCTACCTTTTCCTGGTACTCGCCCGAATTCTACCATTTTCTGGTACTCGTAGGAATTCTACCATTTTTCGGTACTTGTCCGGTCAGTTTTTCGGTATTCACACGGATTCTACCATTTTCCGGTCCTCGCATGAATTCTACCATTTTTCGGTACTCGCCTGGAAAGTTTTTCGGTACTCGCACGGATTCTACCTTTTCCTGGTACTCGCCCGGATTCTACCATTTTATGGTACTCGCATGAATTCTACCATTTTTCGGTACTCGCCCGGACAGTTTTTTGGTACTCGCACGGATTCTACCTTTTCTCGGTACTCGCCCGGATTCCACAATTTTCCTGTCCTCGCACGAATTCTTCCATTTTTCAGTACTCACCCGTACAGTTTATCGGTACTCGCATGGATTCTACCTTTTCCCGGTACTCGCCCGGATTCTACCATTTTCTAGTACTCACACTGATTCTACCATTTTTCGGTACTCGCACGGATTCTACCTTTTCCTGGTACTCACCCGGATTCTACCATTTTCCGGTACTCGCATGAATTCTACCATTTTTCGGTACGCACCAAGACAATTTTTTGGTACTCGCACGGATTCTACCTTTTCTTGATACTAGCCCGGATTCCACAATTTTCCCATCCTCGCACGAATTCTTCCATTTTTTAGTACTCACCTGTACAGTTTATCGGTACTCGCATGGATTCTACCTTTTCCCGGTACTCGCCCGGATTCTACCGTTTTCTGATACTCACACTGATTCTACCATTTTTCGGTACTCGCACGGATTCTACCTTTTCCTGGTACTCGCCCGAATTCTACCATTTTCTGGTACTCGTAGGAATTCTACCATTTTTCGATACTTGTCGGGTCAGTTTTTCGGTACTCACACGGATTCTACCTTTTCCTGGTACTCGCCCGGATTCTACCATTTTTCGGTCCTCGCATGAATTCTACCATTTTTCGGTACTCGCCTGGAAAGTTTTTCGGTACTCGCACGGATTCTACCTTTTCCTGGTACTCGCCCGGATTCTACCATTTTATGGTACTCGCATGAATTCTACCATTTTTCGGTACTCGCCCGGACAGTTTTTTGGTACTCGCACGGATTCTACCTTTTCTCGGTATTCGCTCGGATTCCACAATTTTCCTATCCTCACACGAATTCTTCCATTTTTCAATACTCACCCGTACAGTTTATCGGTACTCGCATGGATTCTACCTTTTCCCGGTACTCGCCCGGATTCTACCATTTTCTTGTACTCACACTGATTCTACCATTTTTCGGTACTCGCACGGATCTACCTTTTCCCGGTATTCGCTCGGATTCTACCATTTTCCGGTACTCGCAGGAATTCTACCATTTTTCGGTACTCGCCCGGACAGTTTTTCGGTACTCGCACGGATTCTACCTTTTCTCGGTACTCTCCCGGATTCTACCATTTTTCGGTACCTGCACGAATTCTTCCATTTTCCGGTACTCGCCCGTACAGTTTTTAGGTACTCGCACGGATTCTACCTTTTCCCGGTACTCGCCCGGATTCTATCACTTTTCGGTACTCACACTGATTCTACATTTTTTCGGTACTCGTCCAGACAGTTTTTCGATACTCGCACGGATTCTACCTTTTCTCGATACTCACCAAGATTGTACCATTTTCCGGTAGAATAGGAGAGCTGGTAATGGCTTGTCGCGGAAGATATAAACAAGGGGTTGGATATAGAGTGACAGGGCAAGGATTGAACGAGGAGAGAGCTAGATATTTGGGGGGAGGTTTGCTGGTGAGGACCGGAGGTAAAAGGGTGGGAGCAAGCAGAAAGGAATCAGAAGATCCGTTCAACCTGATTCTCTTGGTCCAAGTATGGTCTTAGTCTGTTTTGTTTCCCCCATTTTGAACTGTTCTCCCCTGTTTCTAGTCACGTGTGGATTCCTTTGACATTTGAAGACCACTAGTGCATTTTGTTTTCTGTTTTGGAATGCTCTGAGTTTGGATTCATCATAGCACTTGATTTTTGGAGATCATGCCCGTGTTTTCTTTTGGTTCCACCTAAACCCCTCCCATTGACATCTGTGGAACGGGGTGAGACTTAGCAGATTTCTTTTATATATATATATATATGCACATGCTCTATTTTCTTCTCATATTTGTCTGTCAAGTTCTTTTGAAATGCTGGGTGCCGCACTTCATGCTAGACATCTGGGTCAAGGTGCTCAATGAAATTGTCACCCCCCTTTTCTCTGAGGAAAGTCCCAATGAAGTCTTAAAGTCCTTTGTTTCTCCGTGCTCAAAGAGTATCTCATTCTCTTGGCAAACAGTATGACATGAGCAAGAAATTTAATTGGTTTCAATTCAGGTGGTTATAAAGCACTGCCTCATGCATTGAATCTTTGAGTACCATTCACGAAAGCTCCCCTTTTTGCACCAAGAAGATGTCTTGAGAAAGCTTCTGAAAAATGTCATACCCATTCCACCAACCGGTCCCCACACCCACTTCTCTCTCTAACTCTCCACGTCTTCAACTCATGCTTTCATACTCACCACGTACCCACTGCCCACCTCCATACCCTCCTTCCATGAGGTCCCATGCACGTGCCCATCCCCACCTCACTCATCAACTCGTTTTCATCATTTCTATGTGCATGAATTCCTAAACCCTTCCACCTTGCCTGTGCATGAAATCCATCAATTTATCACCCATCGCCACCATGCCCATGCAAACCCATGATTCCTACCTCCATACCCACCTTCCATAAGGTCCCATGCACACGTACCCTCTATCACCTATGTCACCACCATGCCTTTTATCTTCATATCCATTCCCTTCACACCCATCAAAACTTCTCTCACCCATTTCCTACACTACCCATAATCTTATCCAAAACCACTAGCGTCCATCATCTTTCGTACTTGCCGCACTTCAGTTTCGCCACCAAACCACTCACCCCTCACCCCTCACTCTCCATCTAACTACACACCTATGCCCACTTCTTTCTCTAAACCTCTCTCTCATCCATACCCATTTTCTTAATCCATGCATCCTACCACCTTTACTGGACCTTACACCATCACTTCTCTTCCCCAGCTATCTTCGTCTCCGCCGCAATCCCAAGAACGAGAACGCCCAACAGGTCTTTCTAAGTTGCTCCTGCGTCAGCAAGGGTACCTATTCCTCTCATCCCCCACCTCTATTCCTATTGAATTCTCTCTCAAGAGGCTCTCTTCAGCTGTTTCTTGGAGGCACTTTCTTTCTTTCAAAATTTATGAGAACATCTTTAGAAATGATGTCGCGTTGGTGTGTGTTCTTGACTCATGCTTGTGAAATGGGTTGAGAATAAGGACGTGGGTGTCGATGGTAAGAGCAGCAATATCATTAATCAAGTGGCTGGATGTCCAAAGATCCAAAAGCAAATCAAGAATGCAAGGAGGAAAAACAAAGAGAGGAATCTAACATGAAGAAACCCAAGATGATAGCATTTGTAGGACACATTTCGAGCACTTCCTAGACTCCATTTAATACATACTATATATTTTTTCGAAGCTTGGGAAGTCGAAAGTCCAACGTTTCAAACGGTGTGTAAATCGGAGCTGAAACGAAGAAGTTATGGCCATTTGAAGACAACCGCACCAAGCTAAGCAAAAATTTTGCAGCTACGAAATCAGCTTGCGAAAATTTCGCAGCTGCAAAACCACCTGCAGACACATGTGTGCCACTTCGCAAGTTCAAATTATATTTTCGTAGCTGTGAATCAAGTTGTGAAATCATCTTCAAGCTGCGAACCAAGTTGCGAAATCATCTCCAAGTTGCAAAATCAACCTTTTCTTGCGAAATGGACAATTCAACTTGCAAAATCCACCTGTGTAATCTCAGATATTTGCAACCAACTTAGTTAGATTTTTCTCAAGATATTTTGTATAAATTTCTATTTTCTCCTTGTAATCAACTAAAGATATTATCTGGATATTTCTTAGAAAATATCTTCTATATATATCTCTGAACCAATGTAAAGAAAAATATATATGTAATCCGACGAGAGGAGGATCATAGAAAGAAATATATCTACAGAGCACTTGCTCTATTTTTCCTTCACATTTTTGTTTTCTCGTCATTTTTATTTCTAGCCAAACAAACTCTGAGGATGTTTTCTCAGAGGATGAGTGACTAGGCTTTTTTTTGTTTCTTGGAGTGAAGAAAATCGGGTAAGGTTCTGAATGCAAAAATTGGAAGTTTTGTTGTTTCAGTTTTTAATAAAGAGAAAGTGTGACCTGTTAATGGTTTTTATCTTTTTAGTTAACTTAAAATTCCTTAAAATCACCTAGGCCAACACTTGGTTAGGGAAGTGGTCTCTGTCCATTAAGATACACTAGTTTATCTCTTACGAGCCTTTGGGATGTGGTTTAAAGGTAGGATTTTCTAGAATAGCCAACACTTGGTAAGCTTTTGGACTCTAAGGAGACATCCATTAGTTATCTCTTGCGAGCTTTTAACGGGTAATCCAAGGTTAAGGATCACCTTGAATGGCAAATGCTAGGTGAGAGGCACGATCCATTGCAAGATGAATCAGTGAGAGGGATTTAGTGTTTGAATCCATAAAAGGGAAGCATCTATACCACACCGATTCGGGAAATAACTATATGTTAAATCCCCAATGCGAGGAAAAGATTAAAGTGACCGGAACTCTATTTTTGTAATAGGAACCTAAGCCTAGTGATCCAAAAACTCCAAGAAGCACTTTTCTTTGTAATTAAAATCAGTTACTATTTTTTGTTAGCTTAAAACCAACCCTTTTTCAACCAAAGATTATGTTTTCTTTTAAAGCTAACCCTAAAAAGAAAAAGCACCAATTCAGCTCTTTAACTAATATCAATTGTGAAGTGAAAACTCATCCCAATGAACGATCTTAGAGCCACTATGCTATGCTAGCTGAGGCTATCCTAGTACATGGTGAAATAGGTTATAAATTTTTTTTATTACTCCCGTCTGAGGACCGAAATCAAGGTACACCAATTGATTGAGCACCAATCAACAAGACATACACCAGCTGGGCATGGGAATCATCCACCAAAAAGGCAATCGTGCCATGAAAAAGGAAGACCTTCTGTGGACCCTCACCCGATCCACCGACCGACACGACTCGCTATTTTAAAGGTGAAAGGGAAAGTTGGTTTTCAAGTTTTGAAAACTTCGTCCCAGTGAAGAACGGTTTTGTTTGGAGTTGCCACTTACTTTTTATTTTTATTTTTAAATGGGGAAAATTTAAGTAAGAAAGCAAGGAGGTCTTTGCAAGTTGTCTAGGGGCTAAGCTTGGGTTCTTCCGTCGCGTTAAAGACTTCGTGTTTGGAAGGCATGGTTGTGGCAACATAAAGTTCATGGCGGAGATGACGATGCAGGCGGCGGCAGCGGCCATGATGATAAAAACAACAAGAAGTCGATGGTGTTCCGGAAGCTGCTGCAGTTCGGCGGTTTCGGAGAGCGGTTGTTGGCTGACGACCTGTTTTTGGTCAAAGTCGCCATAGAAGCGGTGCCGTCAAGAAGTCCATCCACGCCTACGCCTGCCGCGCCAGTGGCCAAGTCGTCAAAGTTCTGTTGCCATTTCCGACAAATTTGAATGAAGAGATCATGGGTGAGTTTAGGTGGGCTGTGAGGGTGATGGAGCCTTGGACCTGTCCATGACGATGGATATGGGCCTGGGTTGGAGCCCAAGCCCATTTTCATTGATGAAGGGCCTCATGCCAATCTCCCTTATTAAGGTGGCCCATGTCCACATTAAGTTAGCCCATTGGGCTACCCCAATCCTAAATAATTTTTTTAAAACCTCTAATGTCCATAATTAATTAATTTATTCATTCACTTTTATTATTTTATCTTATTTTATTTTTACCTATTCTGTTAACTCAACTTAAACACAAGTAAAAGATAAATCATTAGGATGGAATGTCATTTTTTTTAAACTTAAAACAATTTATATTTCGTCTCCCTTTCTTTAGTTATGTCTAATCATCATATATGAAAATTTTTATATATAATTAATTCATGTTGGTCTCAATGAATTTTCTACATTCCAAAATTTTAAATCCCATCTCCAAAACTTATGTATCTCAAAGGCATTTATCGAAAATCTGATTTCCTAATTTATTCTTCAATTTCAAATATTCGACTATTTACTTTCATCCGTTTAGATATTATTCTTGTTATCATTATCCTTATTCCGTGTTTATTCATTTAATTCTTTTAAAAATTCTAATCATTAAAATTCAATTCTTCAAAATTTTGACTTCCTAATTTATTTTCCAATTTCAAATATTCAATTATTTACTTTCATCCATTTAGATATTACTCTTGTTATCATTATCATTATTCCGTGTTTATTCATTTAATTCTTTTAAAAATTCTAATCATTAAAAATTCAATTCTTCCAAAATTTGACTTTCTAATTTATTTTCCAATTTCAAATATTTGACTATTTACTTTCATTCGTTTAGATATTATTCTTGTTATCATTATCATTATTCCGTATTTATTGATTTAATTCTTTTAAAAATTCCGATCATTAAAATTCAATTCTTCAAAAAAAAAATCTGACGTCGTAATTTAATTTTCAATCCCAAAAATTTAACTATTCACTTTTATTCGTTTAAACATTATTTTCGTTAATTAGAATTATTATCCCATATTTATTTATTTATTTAAAGTCTAATCCTTCAAAAATCCAATGTCCTGATTTAATTTTCAATCCTAAAAATTCCACTATTCGTCTAAATGTTATTTTCCTTAATTAGAATTATTATCCTATATTTATTTATTTATTTAAAGTTCAATTCTTCAAAAATCCGACGTCCTAATTTAATTTTCAATCTCAAAAATTTCACTACTCATTTTTTATTTGTTTAAATATTATTTTCGTTAATTAGCATTATTATTCCATATTTATTTATTCCAATCATTAAAGTTTAATTCTTCAGAACCCGACTTCCAAATTTAATTTCCAATCTCAAAAACTCCACCGTTCATATACCGCTGTTTAATGATTATTTTCGTTACTAATGTTATCTCATCCATTTATTTATTCAGTTATTCATATACCAAAGATCTCATCTCTAAATAATTTCTTAAATTTTCAATCTATAAGTTTAATCTCCAATCTCTAAAAATTTCATCTCTCGCAATTATTTACCTGGTCTTTATTATTTCACCATCGTTATTATTCCATTCATTTACTTATTCACTCATCCACTTATCCACTCATTTAAAATCCCGAGCTCTCAAATCATTTTCAAAATTCCAATCTCGTTCAAATTTAATTTCTAAAAGTCTGATCTTCAAATAAACTCTAAAACTCCAATTTTTAAGTAATCTTTGAGACTCCAATCTTTCAAATAAATTTCAAAAATCCGATTTTCTTTCAAATAGTTTTAATTCCACTCTGGTTCTCAAACAATCTTCTGCTCCTCTTGATTTTAACAAGCATGAATGAATTTTTCATAATTCTGGAATAATGGAATCTGTGACATTGACTCATGCAAAATAAACGGGTTGTGGTGGGGGCCCTACATAAGTGATTTTGTGATTGATTGATTGGTTGATTTGATTATCACACATGATTGATTCATCCTGCTCTATGACATGCATGAGATTATTCTTTTAATTGTGTGCAAACCCCCTTTCTTGATAGTGCATTGATAGATTGATGCCAAGGTATGCCCCGTTCTCACTTCGATCGATTCTTTATTGATTGTTTTGATTCCCTCACGTGCATGATCACCCTAAGTATTCATTGATTTCCACATCAATTGCCACAACAACTTCATTTTGTTAGTAGAGACCCGACTTTAGGGACTTAGAGGGGTGTTGCGGTCTTTACCGTACCTTCCCGATAAGTAACCTGACCCCCGAGCCCGATCCAGTTTTTCATAGATCACCTTTTCTAAAATAAGGAGTCATACTTAGGATTTTCTTTCTTATTTCGTTTACCCCTTTAAAATAAAACAAAAATAAGTGGCGACTCCAAGTCATTTTTCTTAATCAATGAAATCATTTTTTTTAAAACAAAAATCGAGCTCGCCATCGAGTGAGAAACGCATGAGTCGAAATGCGGGGTTCATATATTGGAATTTGTAAAATAAATGAATGAAATAATAATAATAATAATAATAATGAAAATAATATTTAAACGAATGAATGTGAATAGTGAAATTTTTTAGATTGAAAATTATATTCGGAAGTCAGATTTTTTGAAGAATTGAACTTTAATGATTTGAATTTTTAAAATAAATAAATAAATAAACATGGAATAATAATAATAATAATGAAAATAATATTTAAACGAATAAACATGAATATTGGAATTTTTGAGATCAAAAATTAAATTTGGAAGTCAGATTTTTGAAGAATTGAACCTTAATGATTTGAATTTTTAAAAGAAATAAATAAATAAATATGGAATAATAATAATAATAACAAAAATAATGTTTAAACGAATGAACGTGAATAGTGGAATTTTTTTTAGATTGAAAATTAAATTCGGAAGTCAGATTTTTTAAGAATTGAATTTTAATGTTGAGATTTTTAAAAGAAATAAATTAATTAATTAAATAAATAATAATAATGAAAATAATATTTAAACGAATGAACGTGAATAGTGGAATTTTTTAAATTGAAAATTAAATTCAAAAGTTAGATTTTTAAAGAATTGAACCTTAATGATTTGAATTTTTAAAAGAAATAAATAAATAAATATGGAATAATAATAATAATAACCAAAATAATGTTTAAACGAATGAACGTGAATAGTGGAATTTTTTAGATTGAAAATTAAATTCGGAAGTCAAATTTTTTAAGAATTGAACTTTAATGATTGGAATTTTTAAAAGAAATAAATAAATAAATATGAAATAATAATAATAATAACAAAAGTAATGTTTAAACGAATGAACGTGAATAGTGGAATTTTTTATATCGAAAATTAAATTCGAAAGTCAGATTTTTGAATAATTGAACTTTAATGATTGGAATTTTAAAAGAAATAAATAAATAAATGAAATAATAATAATGAAAATAATATTTAAACGAATGAACTTGAATAATGGAATTTTTGAGATCGAAAATTAAATTCAAAAGTCAGATTTTTGAGGAATTGAACCTTAATGATTTGAATTTTTAAAAGAAATAAATAAATAAATATGGAATAATAATAATAATAACAAAAATAATGTTTAAACGAATGAACGTGAATAGTAGAATTTTTGAGATTGAAAATTTGAAGAGTTATTTAGAGATGGGATTTTAAATAAATGAAGGAGTGAATAAATAAATGAATAGAATAATAAAAATAATAATGATTGGATAAATAATTACGAAGATAGGAATTTTGAAACATTGAATTTAAGAATTTGAATATTGGAAAATTACATTTAAAATTAAAACCTTAGAAAATTATTTTGAGAATTGAATTTTGAAGGATTAAAACTTGAAAAATAATAATAAGCGATAAATAAATAAACAAATAAATAAACAATATTGAAGTTCGGGAAAATTGAATATCGAGAATTGGAGTTATGCGAACTAAATTTAGAATTAAATTTGAAAAGGTTATTTCGGAAATATATATATATATATATATATATATTTGAGAACAAATGAATAGATCATTTTAGGGGATTTTATAGGGGTCATTTGAGAACATTAAACAAAGGAAAGGAGAATGAATAAAATAAAATAAACAAGGAAAATAAAACTCTTAGTGCTGAGAGTTAGGAAATGAGGCAATGTTGGCCACTGCATGCGCCTTGGAGGGTGGCCGGCGTGGACTAGGACTCGACGTCGCAACCCTCCACGGCGAGAGGATCGTCCTCATAGCTGCTGCCGCCGCCGCCGCCGCCGACAGTGGTGAGGAGACCAACCACGGAGATGATTGAGTCGGTGCGCCATGCACGCGGGGAGTCAGGGTGCGTCACAACGCCAGCAGTCCGGACTTCTAGTCCCAGGCAAGCTTGATGGAGGTCTTCACTCTCTAAACTTTCTCTCTCTTATGGTTTCATCTTTATCATTCATTCAACAGCAAATCTACTCGATTTCTAATGTCCTCTCTCTGAATAAAAAATGGAGGCTCAACATGATTTTGATGCGGAAACAAAAGCATTGTTGAATGTAGAGAGGCATATTAGACTTGTCGGAGACGTCTCCGGAACCAAAAAAAAAGTTGTCACTTGTAGGGACCCCTCCCTCCGAGACACGTGGCACGCATCTCACAGTGACACATGGCACGCATTATCAGCCGGATCGTCATCACCCGGATTTCCCTAAAGATATACATGATGCGCTTCTCCTATCCGGACTGCCTCAAGAAAGTACAAGCGGCGTTTCAGCTTCTCTTATCCGGACCGCGTCAAGGAAGATCAAACGACACTTGTAAACATAGCATCCGGACGGATTTACAATATACATCCGGATAATCAACATATGCCATCCGGATATAAATGACAGGATCATTGACTAAAGTAAAGCGAGTCTTACACGCTATCACAACAATTAGCCATGGCCCGCGTCCCATCACCTGCAGAATGAAAAGACGGGATGAGGTGACAACAAGTCACTTCCCACGATCATTCAACATGATCACCTCCCACGATCTCTGACAGCAGCATCACCTACCACGGTTTCTGACAACTGCCCGTAGGGTGGCGATGACCATTCTGCCACCTCATGTCATCATAACAACATAAAATATCTCCTCACCATTAATGAGAGGAACAGTGTCCCTGGCACTATATATATAAACCTTCACACAAAGAGGAAGGTAATCTCAAAATACCTAGTAAAAGGCCAACTGATTTATATCTCCCTCTCTTAACCATGGCTAACAACATCATCGGAGGGTGCGTCCGGACACCCTGTCCGGATGCCTTTTGCAGGTATAACGACTGAATTAAGAACCTTTGAAGGTTGAGGTCACGCATCCATCCATTTGGCAACCACATGGAACCCCAGGAACGTGAGGCATCAACATTGGCGCCGTCTGTGGGAAATTTTTCAGTTTGATTCAGTCACTTACAAAGATGGCCACACCTTCCCGAAGCCAATCATCTGGTAGAGAGGTGGAAGATAATCTTGAATGGCGTCTAGCCATCGAAAGGAGACAGTTGGCAAGCGAACGACAACTAAAAGCTCTCCTCCAGGAGACGGAAAGATTGAAAGAAGAAAACGTTGTATTGCGCATCCAGGCTTCTACATCAGGGTCTCCTCGACGTCAGCATTCAAGGGGCCAAGTAGCAAACTCAAGGCCTCAACAAGAACCGGAATCAATATATCCTGGGACAACAGGAGCTATCCCAGGAGCAGGCAACGTAAGGCCTCATGAGCCACGCACGCCTATGCCTCGAGCACCTCGTGAGGAAAGCTCAGACTCTACTCACTTTTCAGCAAAGAGACAACGTGATAAAAAGTCCCAGTTGTCAAATTCGATGCGCGCAAGACTAGGCCCACAAGAGCCTGGGAGATCAAGGCCACCAGTGGTCACAACCTGGGCACCACGCCCTGACCCTGTGGTCACCCTTATGGTGCAGAACGTGCACCCGCATCGTGACCCCATGGTCACCCCCGCGATGCGGAACGTTCACTCGCACCTAGTGGAACAACCGACTGGGAAAAACCTCCCAAACAAGCCACCCGTTGGCTCCATCAGCAAAAGGCTGGATGACATGCTCTCCACGCCCTTCTGCTCTCATATCATTCATTACGAGCCCCCAAGGGGATTCCTCGTGCCAAAATTTTCCACATACGATGGAACCAATGATCCCTTCGATCACATCATGCATTATCGACAGCTCATGACGCTCGATATTGGCAACGATGCACTACTATGCAAAGTATTTCCCGCCAGCCTACAAGGACAGGCCCTCTCATGGTTTCATCGCCTACCTCCCAACTCTGTTGGCAATTTCAGGGACCTGTCCGAAGCTTTCGTGGGACAATACTTGTGCTCCGCTCGACACAAGCAAAATATCAGCACCCTGCAGAACATAAAAATGCAAGATAACGAACCCTTGAGGGAATTCGTGAAGCGGTTTGGCTAAGCCGTGCTTCAAGTAGAGGCTTGTAGTATGGATGCTGTCCTACAGATCTTCAAACGAAGCATCTGTCCAGGCACTCCATTTTTCGAATCACTGGCTAAAAAACCTCCTACAACAATGGATGACTTATTCAGGCGCGCTAACAAATATTCAATGCTCGAAGATGACGTACGTGCAGCCACCCAGCAAGTTTTGGTTGCCGGACGGCCATCTAGAAGTAATGCGGAGAGAAATACTAAACCTCCGGATCAGCCAAAGCCGTCTGACCGAAGGCAAGAAGGGCCAAGTCGCCCGGAAATGCCGCCTCTCACACCTCTTTCCATATCATATGAGAAACTTCTCCCAATGATCCAAGGCTTGTCCGACTTCAAATGGCCTAGACCCATCGGAACGGACCCATCCACAAGAGATCGTAGTAAGAGATGTGCCTTCCACAAGGATCATGGCCATACAACAGAGACATGCCGGGCTCTCCAGTATCTGGTCGAGAGGCTCATAAAGGCAGGGCATTTGAAGCAATACCTCCGCTCAGATACTGAAGGAAGAATCACTTCTCAACATCACAATCCTGGAGCCCCCAGGGCCCCAGCCGCCCCCAAGGCCGTTATAAACTATATTAACGGAGGTCCATCTGACGAGGAGTACGACTCTAGGCGAAAGAGACAAAAATTGTTGCGGGCCGCATCAATACGCGAACGCATCAATTCCATCCGGCCTGGGCTAACTGGAGGGGGCCCTCGCCCCATAGATGGGACAATCATTTTCCCACCAGTGGATCCCACCCGGACACTACAACCACATCACTACGCCCTCATCTTGTCCTTGGAAATTGGGGACTTCGATGTGCGGCGTATCTTGGTTGACCCAGGCAGTTCCGCCGATCTTGTGCAAGCATCGGTCGTTGGCCACATGGGACACAATCTCACAGGCCTCGAAAACCCTGGACGAATCCTATCCGGGTTCAACGGGTCTTCAACTACATCCTTGGGAGACATTGTAGTGCCGGTCCAAGCAGGCCCAGTCACTCTCAACGTACAGTTTTCAGTAGTTCAGGAGTTATCACCCTTCAATGTCATTTTGGGGCGCACATGGCTCCACTACATGAAAGCTATCCCCTCTACATACCATCAAATGGTGAGTTTTCTCACCAACGATGGCCAAATCGACCTATATGGCAGTCAATTAGCCGCTCGCCAATGCTATCAGATAGCACGCGAAGCAGGGGCCAACCAGGAGGATGCATCTCCCCCTGAACCCAGCCATACAAATGACCAATAGCAATTATTGGGTCCGACGGACAAAGATCCCCCGGCAGCAGATCCCTTACAAACAATCCAAATTTCGGAGGAAAACACCCACCTCACGAACATCAGTTCCCTCATGACAACCGAAGAAACTCAGAGCATGCAAAATATCCTCAGACGAAACCATGACATCTTCGCATGGGCACATTCTGATATGAGGGGAATTCATCCCTCTGTTGCATCTCACAGGCTTAACATCTTTCCAGCTGCCAGACCCGTCCGGCAGAAGATTAGACGTTTCCACCCGGATAGACAAGAAGTTATCCGGAATGAGATTGAAAAATTGCTAGAAGCCGGATTCATCAGAGAAGTATCTTATCCGGACTGGTTGGCAAACGTAGTGGTGGTACCCAAAAAAGAAGGAAAATGGCGAGTTTGTGTAGATTACACCAATCTCAACAATGCATGCCCAAAAGACAGTTTTCCCTTACCGCGAATAGATCAAATTGTGGATTCCACTTCCGGGCAAGGAATGCTCTCTTTTTTGGATGCCTTCTCCGGATATCACCAGATTCCCATGTCCCCGGATGACGAAGAAAAGACAGCATTCATAACACCACACGGCCTCTATTGCTACAAAGTCATGCCATTCGGACTCAAAAACGCCGGTGCCACTTATCAAAGATTGATGACTAAAATCTTCAAACCTCTGATAGGCCACACGGTTGAGGTATATATTGATGATATCGTGGTTAAAAGCAAAACCCGAGAGCAGCATGTCCTCCACTTACAAGAAGTTTTTCACCTCTTACGAAAGTATGGCATGAAGCTAAACCCTTCTAAATGCGCCTTTGGTGTAAGTGCTGGCAAATTTCTGGGATTTATGGTCAGCCAAAGGGGCATAGAAGTCAGCCCGGATCAAGTCAAGGCAGTCATGGAAACACCCCCTCCCAGGAATAAGGAGTTGCAACGCCTCACAGGCAAGCTCATTGCATTAGGGCGTTTCATAGCCCGCTTCACTGATGAATTGCGACCCTTCTTCTTGGCAATACGAAAAACTGGAGCGCACGGATGGACGGACAGTTGCCAAAACACTTTTGAAAAGATTAAGTATTGTCTTACGCAACCACCCATCTTGAGCAGCCCCATTCCAAAAGAGAAATTGTATATGTATCTGGCGGTATCAGAATGGGCAATCAGCGTCGTTCTATTCCGCTGCCCCTCACCCAAGGAGCAGAAACCTATCTATTACGTCAGCAGGGCATTGGCGGACGTAGAAACCAGATACTCAAAGATGGAGCTAACAGCCTTAGCCCTTCGAAGCGCTGCCCAGAAGCTCCGCCCTTATTTCCAAGCTCATCCAGTGATTGTACTAACTGACCAGCCCCTTCGCAACATTCTGCACAAGCCAGATTTAACCGGGAGAATGCTACAATGGGCCATCGAGCTAAGCGAGTTTGGAATCGAATTCCAACCCAAATTGTCCATGAAAGGCCAAGTAATGGCTGACTTCGTGCTAGAATATTCCCGAAGACCCAGCCAACACCACGAATCAAGTAAACAAGTATGGTGGACTCTACGAGTTGACGGAGCCTCACGCTCATCAGGCTCTGGAGTTGGGCTCCTACTACAGTCCCCAACTGGGGAACATTTGGAGCAAGCCATCCGGCTGGGATTCTCTGCCTCTAACAATGAAGCAGAATATGAGGCTATCTTGTCCGGATTGGATCTCGCCCTCGCTCTATCCGTCTCTAGACTCCGGATCTACAGCGACTCACAACTCGTGGTAAAGCACGTCCAGGAGGAATATGAGGCTAAGGATGCACGCATGGCACGATACTTAGCTAAAGTAAGAAGCACCTTGCAGCAATTCACCGAATGGACAATCGAAAAAATCAAGCGAGCTGACAACAGGCGCGCGGACGCCTTGGCCGGCATAGCTGCCTCCCTCCCTATCAAAGAAGCCATTCTATTGCCTATACATGTGCAACCCAACCCCTCTGTCGCAGAAATTTCCACCTGTAATACCATTGAGGCACCTCAAGCAAACGACCAAGAATGGACGGACAATATTACAGAATATATCCGGACAGGAACTCTACCCGGAGATCCCAAACAGGCACACAAAATCCGGGTGCAAGCTGCCCGTTTCACCCTGATCGGGGGGCACCTGTACAAGCGATCCTTCACAGGACCTTACCTTCGATGCCTAGGGCATTCAGAGGCCCAGTATGTGTTAGCTGAGTTGCATGAGGGAATATGCGGGAATCATTCGGGAGGACGATCTCTGGCACATAGAGCTCATTCGCAAGGATACTATTGGCCAACAATGAAGCAGGACGCGGCAGCTTATATCAAAAAATGCGATAAATGTCAAAGGCATGCTCCCATTCCGCATATGCCATCAGCAACGTTGAAATCAATTTCAGGCCCATGGCCTTTTGCGCAGTGGGGCATGGATATAGTGGGACCCCTCCCAGCAGCACCTACTCAAAAAAAGTTCCTCCTTGTTGCCACTGATTACTTTAGTAAATGGGTGGAGGCTGAAGCATATGCTAGTATCAAAGACAAGGATGTCACCAAGTTCGTATGGAAAAACATTGTTTGTCGTTTTGGAATCCCCCAAACCATCATAGCTGACAATGGTCCACAATTTGACAGCATCGCATTCAGGAATTTCTATTCGGAGCTGAACATCCAGAATTCATACTCCACACCGCCATATCCTCAAAGCAATGGGCAAGCAGAAGCTACAAACAAGACCCTAATCACTGCCTTAAAGAAAAGGCTTGAACAAGCCAAAGGGAAGTGGGTGGAGGAGCTGCCCGGCGTCCTATGGGCCTACCGAACCACACCCGGGCGACCAACAGGAAATACTCCTTTCGCCCTCGCATACGGAATGGATGCAGTCATTCCTACTGAAATAGGTCTCCCTACTATCCGGACTGACGCAGCAAAGCAGAATGATGCAAACATGGAATTAGGAAGAAATTTGGATTGAACGGATGAAGTAAGAGAAAGTGCAGCCATCCGGATGGCAGACTATCAACAGAGAGCATCCGCTCACTACAATCGCAAAGTAAAGCCCAGAAGCTTCAAAAATGGTACGCTAGTCCTTAGAAAAGTTTTTGAAAACACTGCTGAAATGGGCACAGGCAAGTTCCAAGCTAACTGGGAAGGACCCTATATAGTGTCTAAAGCAAGTGAAAGTGGAGCCTATCATTTACAAAAGTTAGACGGAACTCCATTACTTAGACCATGGAACGTTTCCAATTTAAAACAATACTATCAATGAAAAAGCAAGACAAATACAAATGGGAAAAGAATTGTTTTATTGATATATGTTAGTATATGTACAAAGAGGTCTCCGGACCACAAAAAATACAGAAAGAAGATTACAGAAGGAATTGCAAAAAGAAAAGCTATTAGGGAGCGGGCTTGTCATGAAGTTTCTTCTCTTCACCCGGAGGAATTGAAGGGACGTCTCGCTTTATGCCATTCTTCTTCATACAGCAGCGATAGCCAAAGATGAAGGTATCATCCACTTGCTTTTGATAGTCCGCTTCAAGCTCCTCCCTCTCTGCAGCAAACTCCAGCTCTAGCTCCTCTTTTTGCGCTGTTAAGCGCAACTGCAAATCTTCTTTCTGCTTCTTTTCAATAGAAGCCTCTGTCCGGAGTTGCCTCACCTCCGCCCTCAACCGGGCCACCTCATCCTCTGACTCACACAGACGGGTGAATGATGATTCCTCCCAGCTCTTAACCTCAGCCAAATCCGCCCGGAGGGCTTTGTTGTCCTCTCGAGAGATGGATAAGCTGGCTTCAACCTCCTCCAGCCTCAGGCGCAATTGGTTTTCACTTTCTTTATGCCGAGAGGCGAAGATCTTCATATAATCAGTGGTCCGCAGCAGGTCAGAAAAGAGATCGTGTTGTTGGGCCATGCCGCGGAGACCACTCACCAGCTGACACACAAACAAGCAAAGCCAAGTTATAAATCATACCACAACAACACAAAAGAATAAAAAAAAAAAACACAAAAACACAAAAACAGTTTACCGTTTCCACCATCTCGAACATCTTGGCTGAGGGCAGGATGTCAGGTGAGCCGGGTGGAATTTGTTTCAGCTTATCTTCTAACTCCGCGTAGCTAAAAGAGCTAGCAGAGGAGCAAGCTGCGTCATTAACAAGTTCCCCCCCGGATGAAGCAACAGAAGGTGACTTTTGTTCCAGGTGTGGGGCCTCAACATTTGCGGCCGGATGGGTCTCCTCGGGTCCGGCCTCATCCGGGACCATCACCGGGACGGCTGGAATCTCAGTTGCCATCTCCACTTCGCCCCCCTCCGGATGAGCGCCATGGGCGGATGAGCAACTAACTTCGATCTCTTGCTGACGATCTTGAAGCCGCCTGAGGAGTCCGGACCTTAGATTGCGCGCCGAACGTGGCCTCTTTGAAGGTGGCCCCTTCACCAGAACAAGAGCCAGACGGTCCGGATCGTCGGAGGGTTGACTTTGGCTTTCTGCCCCTACTTCCTCCATCAAGGTCGCACAAACGGCCTCAGCTGCATCGGCATCTGGATTAGGAGAGGCCGGATGATTGATGGACGCAGCTTCCTTAGCCAAATTAGCCAGACGGGCAACCGCTGCCAAGGAGGTACTTGAGTGGTTCAGCCCCGCGACGTGTCCGGATCCGCTTGAGATAGAATGAGGAGCGGGGTTCACAGGCTCCTCTATTATTACCTCCGCCTCATGGGTAATTGGCGGAAGAGCAAATTCTTGGGGAGGAGTGGACTCCTTCACTCCCTTCCCATTCTTTACCAGCTTCTTCTTTTTCGCTGGAGCTTTATTTGGAGGAGAGTCTGCGCCGCGTTTCTGTCCGGGAGCCTTCCGAAGGGTCCCTTCATTTTTCTTCTTCTCCCGATTATCCAGGAGCGCTCGGCGTTTTTCAGCGTCAGCCTCTTTAAACGCCTGGTAAATCGGGAGATCCTTCACAGTATAATGCTCCCCAGGCACCACCTCCTTTGGCATTTTCCTGGGGAGAATGTTGACAACATACTCTTGGGACTCCCGGACGACCGCCATCAGGTTCTGCGCAGTGAGCAGCGTCTTGTAGTGCCTCTCATTGGCGTCTATCTCAAATAGTTTACTGAGACAGGCAAAAGACGCCTTTTCCACCCAGTCCACAAGGTGGCCCCTTTTTTCCGGACCTACATTGACAACAACAAAGGATAAGAATTCCATCCGGGAAGATCAACAAAAGACAACAAAGTAAAATCCGGACAAAAGTCGCAAAGCAAACCTACCCGGAATCTCTAAGGAATAGTTCGGAGAGAAGGGCCTCCCCGGATGCTTCGACCCCGCCCATGCACCCCGGACCATCACGTATCCCTTCGCCCCTCCCTTCGTCGAGTCTGGCAGTTCCGTCACCAATTGAAGGGAGGGCAAGTGCGCGGACATGCTGAAGATGTCAGTTTTTGCCTTCTTCAGCGAATAGACGAAGAACACCTCCAGCAGCGTGAGGTCGAGGTTGTACAGCATGTTTATGATGCTGCATCCCATCAGCACCCGGATGATATTGGGATGGATGAAGGTGGGTGGAATCTTGGTGAAATGGAGGAATTCCTTGAACAACGCCGGCAGAGGAAACCGGAGCCCAGCGTTGAAGTGTTCCTTGGAGAAGATGACGGTATCTTGTTTAGCTTTCTCAGTAGATACGACATCCTCCCCATTCAAAAATTCCACAATTACGCCATTTGGAATGCAGAATCGATCTCGAAACTCCTTTACGCTCAGTTTGTCTGTAGACTTCTCATAAGCGTCGCCAACTCGGGCAGATGAAGCAGCTTTCTTCTTTGAAGACATTTTTAGGCCGAGAATTGAACCGAAACCTACATACAAGAAGTGCAACAGTCAAACACAGCCAACCAACCCCACAAACCCTAAACAAATAACAACACTCAGAAAACCTCGCACCACCAATGTACCCATTCCAAAATCCTTGACTCTACCCCAACAAGAAACCCCCAACCCACAAAAAATACAGGGGGGCAACGGGAACCCTTAAAAAACCCCCAGAGCCCCAACAAATGCCAACATTCAACAAACAGTCATAAGCAACTTACCCAAACAATACCCAAACAAATCAGAAACCAAGACCAATGGACCAACCAGCACAACAAAAGGAACGACAAAAGCAAAGATGAACGTATCAAATAAAGCTCTGAGGAAGAAAGATTGCTGTCGTGATACAAAATCACCGGCACAAAAGAACTTTCAAAATTTTCTCTCAGAGAAACAAAGGAAAGCACAAGAGGAAGAAGAAGTAACAACAAAAGACTCTCAGACGAATGCAGTAGGAAAAAGCAAAAAGAAGGCACAGTACGCTATTTATAGGGGGACAGCCCCTAGGAAAGCCAAACGCCCAACAAACGCCATCATTAAAATGACATGCTGCTTGGGAATACCCAGAGTCGGCGGCTCGTCATAAATGCCTTTTTTGGGCTCCCGCACCCCCACTCACCACGTGGCCCAACCAAACAAAAGGTCGACTCCGGTTTCAAAACCAATTATTTTTTAACCCGCCCATTCTTGCTCGGGCAAAATAGGCAAGTTAAAAAGGGGGGCATTGTAGGGACCCCTCCCTCCGAGACACGTGGCACGCATCTCACAGTGACACATGGCACGCATTATCAGCCGGATCGTCATCACCCGGATTTCCCTAAAGATATACATGATGCGCTTCTCCTATCCGGACTGCCTCAAGAAAGTACAAGCGGCGTTTCAGCTTCTCTTATCCGGACCGCGTCAAGGAAGATCAAACGACACTTGTAAACATAGCATCCGGACGGATTTACAATATACATCCGGATAATCAACATATGTCATCCGGATATAAATGACCGGATCATTGACTAAAGTAAAGCGAGTCTTCACGCTATCACAACAATTAGTCATGGCCCGCGTCCCATCACCTGCAGAATGAAAAGACGGGATGAGGTGACAACAAGTCACTTCCCACGATCATTTAACATGATCACCTCCCACGATCTCTGATAGCAGCATCACCTACCACGGTTTCTGACAGCCGCCCGTAGGGTGGCGATGACCATGCTGCCACCTCATGTCATCATAACAACATAAAATATCTCCTCACCATTAATGAGAGGAACAGTGTCCCTGGCACTATATATATAAACCTTCACACGAAGAGGAAGGTAATCTCAAAATACCTAGTAAAAGGCCAATTGATTTATATCTCCCTCTCTTAACCATGGCTAACAACATCATCGAAGGGTGCGTCCGGACACCCTGTCCGGATGCCTTTTGCAGGTATAACGACTGAATCAAGAACCTTTGAAGGTTGAGGTCACGCATCCATCCATTTGGCAACAACGTGGAACCCCAGGAACGTGAGGCATCAACATCACTGATATCCTCCAACCATGCTTCGAGGCCAGAGCATGGAAGACCCTCAACGACCAGATTGTTCTTTTATTGAAACGACGTGGTCAACTTAAACAGGCTGTAACCGCAATGGTCCAGCAAACTATGCAGTATATTGACCAGACACCAGATATTGAAACTAAGATTGAGCTCATTAAAACACTTAACAGTGTGTTGAGTGGAAAGAATCTTGGCTGAGAGAATGGAAAGGCTCCAGATAATTGAAGGTAATAATTCCAACTTCTTGCAGGTTTCATGGCTTGCATGTATCTAGGAGTGGTGAAAGCTCAGCATGGTTGTGCAGGTAGACAATAAAACTAACTAGTTATTGTAACTTGAAAAGGCAGACCAAAAACGAAGACAAGGATTGAGGTACCAAAACAGAGATGAACAACCTCAAACGGAACACTTTCAAAATGATAAACAAACAAACAAAAGACTCAACATATGGGAACCATTTCATGCCGAAATAAATGGGCTCCATGGTCGGTGGCATAACTCTAAACCGTACCCGGATTTATCTTTGAAGTGAATGCCCGGAGAAGATGATAAAGAAAACAAAGCAATAATATACCCAAATAACAAATGAGAGCCAAAAAACCACTTGATAAATACATGAAGAATGACATAATAAGGAGGATGAATAGAATAGAAAAGCCAGTACCTAAAAGTTTCTTCCCCGTTTAAGATATGCTCGTCTTCAAACACTCTTTTTTTTTTTTTTTTCCACCCGAAACGCCGAGATGCTCCCCTCCTCTTCCTGTTCTCTAATCCGCTTCTCCTCCGTTTTTTTCTGTTCTTCCTTCTAGCTACCTTTTTTTCTCTAGTCCCCTCAAAATCTCCCCTAGCTTGCTCCCCAAGCCAACGAAAGAAAACATCTCTCTGCCACAGCCTGTCCCGCCACCTTTTGCTCTGTTGTCCCCCTTTCAAGTGGCCAGTCCCCTATTAGTCCCATCTCGCCGCCCCATGCAGCCCATTCCCGAGTTGATGAAGAAGCGGGGAAAGAAAGAAAGAAAATAATAATAAATAATAAATAAATAAAAAACAAAAAACCTGTCTTCCATCTGAGGGGGTCTACACCATCACATGATAAATCATAAAACATAAATGGATATAAATCAAAATACATAGAAATTTAATCATAAAATCTAAAATAATGTAAAACAAATTTAAGGTTAAATAACATTAAAGAAATTTAATCATAAAACATAAACTGTTAAGATTGTACAACAATAAATTAATATTAATTAATGGATTTGGGGGTAGATTTTCATAAAGCTTAAGGATATTTTTGGAAAAAAAATTGATAAAGATCTCGTATTTTTATAAGTAGTATAAATAATTATAAAAAGATTAATTTTTTTTTTAACTCATAAAATAAAAAAGCTATTTCTTACAAAAATTTATAATATTTATTTATTTATAATTATATTTATTTTTAATGTACTTAAAATTTTTGCAAACACAAATTTAAATATAGAAAATATTTATTTAATATTTAAGACCAGTAAAAAATGGGGATGACTTGTCCTAAGGACCCATTATTATCCCTACTTAATAAGCATCATTTCACCAATACTAAAAAAGGAACTTGGCTATTTAACTACAGAATTTATTTTTAGCTTAGAAACCAAATTAGTAAAAACTAGCTTTTAATCCATAAACTAAAAGGCATAATTATGAGTTAAGTTGGAGGGTTGGCAAAAGCTTGGGCTTTGATGATCAAGTTTCCATTCATCATGCATCTGGACACCAACTCCTTATCCATCCAAAGTCCAAGCCGACAAAACTATGGTCGTCTCTTTGAGAAAAGAAAAAAAAGCCCCACTCTCTCTTGGTTATCGAAACGCCTTTCCGTCATGCCTTTACTTTTATCATATTCACGTAGCATACACACTGAAAAATTTGGGCTTACTAAATTTGATAAATTAATTACAATATAAAATGTCAGAATTTCTGAAGAATAAATATTAAAACTACAACTAATATAAATTTTGTTAGGAAATGACAAATTTTTTTAGGATGTTTGGAGATTTTTTTTTTTTAATATTATCATTCAAAGCTAAATTTTTTAATTTTATTTTCTAAATTAAAATAAAAAGTAAATTAAAATTTTCAATTTTATAAATACTTTCTGTTGATGCCTCTAGTCCCAAGGAGCCTCGCGGCCGCCAAATGGACGCGCGCTTTCAACCAAGGATGATTTCTGGCTCAGTCAATCCTGTAAAAGATGTCCGGACAGGGTGTCCGGACACACCCTCCGATGGTTTTGTTAGCCATAGCTTAGAGGATTAATCTGCTACCCTTTTCTGAGTTAGATAGCTTACCTTTCTCTTTGCGTGAGGGCCCTTTTATAGTGTCAAAAGTTCTGCCACCCTTTAATGGTGGGAAGACTTTTTGGCTTGTCATGATGTCCCTGAGGTGATGGCAGAATCATCATCATTCTGCAGGCGACTGTCAGAAATCGTGAGAGGTGACTTGTCATCATTCCTGTCCTTTCGCTCTACAGGCGGCGGAATGCGAGCTGTGACAGGCTGTCTGAGGTGACTCAGCATGGCTTGCGTTTTACGGCCAATGATCCGGGCAATGCATCCGAATAAGGGAAAGAGTCGTCCGGGTAGAATATGTGAGAGTGTCGTGTGCCCCCCTGGGGGGACCCAGATAGAGCTGGCGTGCCACGTGGACGTCTGGGGGGTTCCCTACAATGCCCCCCTTTTAACCTGGCGATTTTGCCCGGGCAGAATGGGTGGGTTAAAAATGATACTTTTGAAGCTTTTGTTGCTTTTTGGATTTAGTGTGCCACGTGGTGTTGCGGAGGCGAAAAAAAGGAAAAGTATTTATGGCAAGCTGCCGCTCTTGGGAATTCCCAGGCGGCATGTCGTTTCGATAGCGGCGCGACTGGGCGTTTGGAATACCGAGGAGTTGTCTCCCTTTAAATAGTGAATCCAGCCCCCGCGACTGCATTTTTTCCCTTCTGCATTCCTCTTGTTCGTGTTTTCCTTTCGCCTCTCTGCTTATTCGCGCCTGTGAGTGAGGGTCGCCTTTTAGGGCTTTTGCTAGCGGCATTCCCGTCGTAAGGGCGACTGTTATCTCGGTCTTCGTTAACATTTGCAAGTTTACGCCAGGTACGTTCTGCATTTCTATCTCCTCCTCTTGGGTTTCTTCTTTTTGATTTTCCCTTGCTTGTTGGGTAAGTTGCTTGCGATTGAGGATCAGTGTTGGTGTTTAGGGTTTTTTGGGGGGTTTTGCTTTTGTTTTGGGCCAACTGGGGTTCCTGTTGCCACCCTGTTGCCTTTCCGGGTGACTGATCCTCCTTTGGGGTAGAGTCAAGGGTTAGGCTTGGGGTGTTGGCTGTTTTAGGCCTTCTGGGCCTTTTTGCTCTTAGGGCTGTGGCGTCGGGTCTCTCTTTTTTACTGCTGGCATTTCGCTATGCAAGTTCTGTCTCGGCCCCACGCTTTAACATGCCTGCGAAAAAGGATGTAGCTTCGTCCAGTGTGGCTGGGCCCAGCGGGAAGAATGCATCCGGGCTGGTGTACATGGAGAAGCCTGTTGACAAGCTGAACATGAGGCAGTTTTGTGAACGTTTCTGCATTTCGAACAACGTTTCCATTCAGCTTGTGAACGGGGAGGCCGTATCCACCGAGAAATCTACGGACAACGCTATCTATTTCTCTAAGGAGCAATTCAATGCGGGGCTCTGGTTTCCTCTCTCGTCTCTCTTCAAAGAGTTTCTTCACTTCACTCAGATCCCTCTGGCTTATATCCATCCCAACATAGTTTGGGTGCTGATGGGGTGCAGCATTCTGAACATGTTGTTCAACTTGGATCTTTCGTTGCTGGAGGTCCTTTTCATTTACACCATCAAGAAGGGGAAGACTGACCTCTTCAGCCTGTTTGCCCATATCCCGTCCCTCCAATTGGTGACTAATCTTCCAGACTCGAACAAGGGGGGAGCCAAGGGACATGTATTGATCAGGGGTCTTTGGGTCGAACTATCGGAGCAGTCGGAAAGGGAGTTTACCCCAAATCGTTCGTTGGCGCTCCCGAGTAGGGTAGCTTTTCGAGTTTGTCCGGCGTTGGTTTCTTGTACTTTTAATTTCGTGTTATCAGATGGCTAACTTCTTTGGTTGTGGGCAACGCAGGTACATCCAAGAGGGGTCGCATGATCGAGTGGGTGGAAAAAGCCACTTTTGATTGCTTGAACAAGCTGTTCGAGATTACTGCTGTTGAGAGGCATTATCAGACGTTGCTCATTGCGTGGAATCTGTTAGCAGTTGTCCGGGAGACTCAATTGTACGTTATCAACATTCTTCCCAGGTGATTGCCCAAATTTGTAGTGCCCAGGGAGCATTTTGTGCTTAAGGACTTGCCCTTCTACGAAAGGGCTTGTGAGGCTGACGCGAAGGCGCGCCAGGAGCGCCTTGACCAGCGAGATGAGAAGAGACAGGAGGGGACCTTGAGGAAAGCGCTTGGTGAGAAGGGGCGTGATTCTTCCCTGACAGCCCATCCTCCGGCCACTAAGGAGAAGAAGAAGACGAAGAAGACCATTGCGCAGGCTCTCCGGATAGTGTCTCGAACTCCTGCCTGAAGGTCTTCGTCCTGCGAGTCCGAACCCAGCCGGTCGGACCACACTATTCCGGAGCCTGAGGACACCTCCGGTTCCCCGCAGCTTGAGACTTTCCGCCTAGGGCCCAACTCCCGCCAGCCTCAGACGGACTTTGTTGGCCTGAGGGTCGTGCACGAGCCGAAGGAAGTAAGAGACATGAACGACCTCAGGGTCGGGCTTTTGCGAAGACACCTCAAACGGTTGTATGATCCCATCGATCTCGGGCCTCCATCAGCTAAGAAAGTCTACCCGGAGCGAGGTGGGGAGGATGTGGCTTCCGAGGTTCCGTTGTCATCTTCGACCCGCCCGGACGAGGCGGGTCCTAGCGCAGCTACTGCGGCCTAGCCGAAGGCTGCATCGTCTGGCGCGGCGGCCACGGTTCAAGCTGACGCTCTAAGGCCTAACTCAACAGCTGCTCCTCAATCAGATATAACGGCTTTCGGTGATGCCCCAACTGCAGTGGAGACCCGTGGGTCAAAGGGGGTTCCGGATGCTTCGATTGATGAGGAGGCTCCGGACGAGAAGAGCAGTCCTGACGTCGCGGTTCCTCCAAGCTGGGAGGAACTGATGGAGATATTGAAGGGGGTGCCATGCTTCACGAATGCGGAGGCGCCTTCCACGAGGATGGCTGACTTCTTCTCGCTGACCAAACGTGTCTCCTTGAACATAGGTGGTGACCCTCCTGCCTTTGTCAAGGCGCGGCTTCCTTTTGGCACTCCTGAGTTCGTCGTGTTTTGCATTCAACACCTGCAAGAATGGACAATCCCTGAGACTGCAGAAGTGGTAATTACTTCTTTGTTGTTTTTCTCTTCTTCTTTAGCAATTGTTATTTCTTCACATAACATTATCTTTTGTTTTGTTATTGCTTTGCCCAGGTTGTAGTCGGCATCCGCTATATGATGCGCACACGCGAGCAACTTTTCAAGATGTTGGAAGTGGTGGAGGCCATGCGTGCCTTTATCTCCTAATATCCGGGCGGCATTAAGGAGCTGCGTTCCCGAATGGAGAAGGTGGAGGCCGAATTGGCTGCTGCTCGAAAAGCCATGGCAGATGGGACAGAGCAACTGAACCGGACTGAAAAGGAGAAGGGGGCTGTCCAGGCTGAGGCGGACACATTGAAGAAGGAAAAGGAAGCCTTGGAGGGTCAAGTCAATGAAGCGGGGCAGGAGAATCTTCAGCTAAAGAAAGAAGTGGATGAACTCCGGGCTAGCCTCGCCGCTCAGAAGAAGGAGTCAGAGGATTTGCGGGCGAGTCTGGCGGCTCAAAAAGAGGAGATGGAGGCTGGGTTCGCCGCTCAGAAGAAGGAGATGGAGGAGGAATACTAGCGGTAGGTAGACGAGATGTATTTCTTCGGCAACCACTGTTGTATGAAGAAAAATGGAATCATGCATGATATTCCTTCTCTTCCTTCTGATGAGGAGGCTGCGACACCTGGGGGTCCGTCTTGCTGAAACTTCTTTATGTGCAGACTTTATAATTTTCTTCTTTATTTTGCTGCATATGGGGCAGCTACTCTTGTAAAGACACTTTTTCACTCATTTATGAATACATTACATTTCTCCTGTTTTTGTTTACCCCCTTGTTTCTTTTCATTGATAATATTGCCTAAGATTGGATACATTCCATGGACGGAGCAACGGGGTTCCGTCTAGCTTCTGTAGATGATAGGCTCCGCTTTCACTTGTCTTGGACACAATGTAAGGGTCTTCCCAATTTGCTAGGAATTTCCCGGCTCCCCTTTCAGCGGTGTTTTCGAAAACCTTTCTGAGGATCAGCGTTCCAATTTTGAAGATCTTGGGTCGCGCCTTGCGGTTATAGTGAGCGGCCGCCCTTTGTTGGTATCGGCCATCCGAATGGATGCGCTCTCTCTCACCTCTTCCGCCCAGTCCAGATTCCTTCCTAGTTCCATATTTGCATCACCCTGCCGTCCTGCCTCAGTCTGGATAGTGGGTAGGCCTATTTCTGTAAGGATGACTGCATCCATACTATATGCGAGGGCGAAGGGAGTGTTTCCTATCGGCCGCCCGGGTGTGGTTCGATAGGCTCATAGGATGTCGGGTAGCTCCTCTACCCACTTACCTTTGGCTTGCTCGAGCCTCTTCTTTAAGGCAATTACCAGGGTTATGTTTGTTGCCTCTGCTTGTCCATTGCTTTGAGGACAACATGGTGTGGAGTACAAATTCCGGATGTTGAGTTCCGAGCAGAAATTCCGGAAAGTGATGCTGTCAAACTGCAGGCCGTTATTAGCTATAATGGTTTGAGGGATTCCAAAGCAGCAGATGATGTTCTTCCACATGAATTTGGTGACGTCTTTGTCCTTGATGCTGGCATATGCTTCAGCTTCTACCCATTTACTGAAGTAATCTGTGGCGACGAGCAAGAATTTCTTCTAGGCAACTGCGGCTGGTAGAGGTCCTACTATGTCCATCCCCCATTGCGCAAAAGGCCAAGGGCTAGAGATTGGCTTCAATGTCTTAGACGGCACATGCGGAATGGGGGCATGCCTCTGGCATTTGTCACACTTCTTAACATAAGTCGCCGCGTCTTTCTTCATCGTGGGCCAATAATATCCTTGCGAGTGGGCCCAATGCGCCAGAGATCGACCTCCGGAGTGATTGCCGCAAACACCCTCATGTAACTCAGCTAATACGTATAGGGCTTCCGAGCGATTTAGGCACCTAAGGTAGGGGCCTGTGAATGATCACTTGTAAAGGTGTTCCCCGATTATGGTGAAACGGGCAGCTTGTACCCGGATCTTATGTGCCTGCTTGGGCTCATCGGGTAGTGATCCTGTCCGGAGGTACCTTGTTATGACTTCCGTCCACTCCTAGTCGTCTCCTTGGCTCTCCTTAATAGTATTGCAAGTGGATGCTTCTGTGATGGAGGGATCAGTTTGCACGTGTATGGGCAATAATATGGCTTCTTTGATGGGCAGGGAAGCGGCTATCCCTGCCAGGGCGTCGGCACGTACGTTATCAGTTCGTGGAATTTTTTCAATTGTCCATTCACTGAACCGCTGTAAGGTGTGCCTTACTTTGGTTAGATAGCACGCCATGCGTTCGTCCTTGGCTCCGTATTCCTCCTGGGCTTGTCTTACCACGAGTTGGGAATCACTGTAGATCCAGAGCTTGGAGACAAATAGTGCCAGGGCGAGGTCTAATCCGGATAGGATGGCTTCATACTCCACTTCATTGTTCGACGCGGGGAATCCTAGCCGGATAGCTTGCTCCAACTGTTCCCCCGTTGGGGATTGCAGTAGAAGCCCCACTCTGGATCCTAATGACCGAGAGGCTTCATCAACCCGCAAGGTCCACCACTCTTCTTCGCGTGGTTCTTTGTGTTGAGCAGGTTTTTGGGAGTATTCTACCACAAAGTCAGCCATTACCTGCCCTTTCATGGACAATCTCGGTTGGTATTCAATTCCATACTCGCTCAACTCTATGGCCCATTGAAGCATTCTTCCAGTCAGGTCCGGCTTGTACAGGATGTTGCGAAGGGGTTGGTCGGTAAGTACGACCACCAGGTGGGCTTGGAAGTAAGTGCGAAGTTTCTGGGCGGTACTTCAAAGGGCTAAAGCCGTTTGCTCCATCTTTGAGTACCTTGTTTCCACATCAGCCAATGCCCTGCTAACATAATAAATAGGTTTTTGCTCCTTGTGCATGGAGCAACGAAATAGAGCAGCGCTAATTGCCCACTCTGACACAGCCAGATACATATACAATTTTTCTCCAGGGAGGGGGCTGCTCAGAATGGGTGGTTGCGTGAGGTAGTGTTTGATTTTCTCGAAAGCGCTTTGGCAGCTTTCCGTCCATCCAGTCGTACCGGCTTTTCGTATCGCCAAGAAGAAGGGTCGCAATTCATCAGTGAACCGGGCTATGAAGCGTCCTAATGCAACAAGCTTGCCTGTGAGGCGCTGTAATTCCTTTTTGCTCCTAGGGGGTGGTGTTTTTACATGACTGCCTTAACTTAATCCGGGCTGACCTCTATCCCTCTTTGGCTGACCATGAATCCCAGGAATTTCCTAGCACTTACGCTAAAAGCGCATTTGGACGGGTTTAGCTTCATGTCATACTTCCTTAGGAGGTGGAAGACTTCTTGCAAGTGAAGGGCATGTTCACCTCGGGTTTTGCTCTTAACCACGATATCATTAATGTACACCTCCACTATGCAGCCAACTAGAGGTTTGAAGATTTTCGTCATCAGTCTTTGATAGGTGGCACCAGCATTTTTGAGTCTGAATGGCATGACTTTATAACAATAAAGCCCATGCGGTGTTATAAAGGCTGTATTTTCCTCGTTGGCTGGGGCCATGGGGATTTGGTGGTATCTAGAGAAGGCGTCCAAAAAGGAGAGCATTCCTTGTCTGGCGGTGGAGTCTACAATATGGTCTATCCGCGGCAGAGGGAAATTGTCTTTTGGGCACGCATTGTTGAGGTTGGTGTAATCGACGCACACCCGCCATTTTCCTTCCTTTTTTGGGACCACTACTACATTTGCTAACCAGTCCGGATACTCCATTTCTCTAATAAATCCGGCTTCCAACAATTTGTCAATCTCATCCCGGATAATTTTTTGCCTATCTGGGTGAAAACGCCTTACCCTCTGTCAGACAGGTCTTGCTGATGACAAGACGTTAAGCCTATGAGAGGAAATTGAAGGGTGGATTCCCTTCATGTCAGAATGCGCCCATGCAAAGATGTCGTGGCTTTGTCGAAGGGTGTCTTGGATGTCCTGTGCCTCTTCGGGTGTCAAGAGGGAACTGACATGTGTGAGGTGAGTACTTTCTTTCGAAATTTGGATTGTCCGCAAGGGATCCGCTGTCGGGGGATCTTTGTCCGCCGGATTCAGTAATTGCTATTGGTCAGGTGTGCTGGTGGGTTCAGGGAGGAGCTCGTCACCCTTGCTAGTCCCAACCTCTCGCGCTATCTGATAGCACTGGCGGGCGGCCAACTAGCTGCCGTATAGATTGATTTGTCCCTCTTCAGTGAGAAAGCTTACCATCTGATGGTACGTGGAAGGGATGGCTTTCATTTAGTGCAGCCACGTGCGTCCTAAGATGACGTTGAAGGGGGACAAATCTTCTACCACTGAAAACTGTACGTTAAGAGTGACTGGGTCTGCTTGGACTGGCAGCACAATGTCTCCAAGGGAGGTGGTTTCTGCGCCATTAAATCCCTACAGGATCCGCCCGGGATTTTCTAAGCCGGATAGCTCGAGACCCATTTGATTAACTACTGATGTCTACAAAAGATCAGTCGAACTGCCTGGGTCGATTATGATTCGTCTTACATCAAAGTCTCCCATCCCTAGGGATAGGATAAGGGTGTCACGATGCGGTTGTAATATTCGGGTGGGATCTACTGGAGGGAAAACGATTGTCCCATCTATTGGTTGGGCGCTTCCGTTAGTTACTCCGGGTCAGATGGTATTGACGCGTTCGTGTACTGATGCCGCCCGCAACAACTTCTGCATCTTTCGTTTGAAGTTGTACTCCTCATCCATCGGTCCTCCGTCAATATAGTTGATGATGGCTTTGGGGGCGACTGGGGTCCTGGGGGTCCCGGAGTCGCGATTTCGGGGAGCATCTCTAACTTTGGCTTCTGAGCGAAGGTATTGCTTCAAATGTCTTGCTTTTATGAGCCTTTCCACTAAATAATGAAGACTCCTGCACCGCTCCGTAGTGTGACCATGCTCCTTATGGTAGGCACACTTCTTGCTGTGATCTCTTTTGGTTGGGTCCGTTCTGAGGGGTCCGGGCCACCCGAAGTCGAACAGGTCTTGGATCATAGGGAGGAGCTTCTCATATGATATGGAAAGGGGCGTGAGTGGTGGCAGTTCTGGGCGACTTTGCTCTTCCTGTCTTCGACTAAACGGCCTTGGCCGGTCCGGAAGTTTGGAACTTCTTTCCGCGTCGCTTCTGGATGTCTGTCCAGCAACCAAAATTTGTTGGGTGGCCGCACTCACATCATCTTCTAGCATTGAGCATTTGCTCGCACGCCGGAACAAATCATCCATTGTCGTGGGAGGCTTCTTAGCGAGTGATTCAAATAATGGAGTGCCTGGGCATATGCTTCATTTGAAGATCTGAAGGACAGCATCCATGATGTAAGCCTCTACTTGTAACACAGTCTGACCAAACCGTTTCACGAATTCTCTTAAAGACTCGTTCTCCTGCATTTTTATGTTTTGCAGGGTGCTGATGTTCTGTTTATGCCGAGCGGAGCATAGGTATTGCCCCACAAAAGCTTCCGATAGGTCCCTGAAGTTATCAACAGAGTTCGGGGATAGTCGGTGAAACCATGAGAGGGCCTGACCTTGTAGGCTGGCGGGGAATACCTTGCATAGCAACGCGTCGTTTCCTATGTCGAGAGTCATGAGCTGTCGATAGTGCATGATGTGGTCAAAGGGGTCGCTAGACCCATCATACGTGGAAAATTTTGGCACGAGGAATCCCCTTGGGGGGTCGTAATGAATAATATGGGAGCAAAAAGGCGTGGAGAGCATGTCATCCAGCCTTTTGCTAATGGAGCCAGTGGGTGGTTTGTTTAAAGAGTTCCTTCCGGATTGTCATACCGATTGATGCGGGAGGTTGTTCTGTACAATGGGTGCGACCAGGGGGTCAGGGTACGTTTCCCAGGTTGTGGCCACTAGCGGCCTTGTCTTTCCAGGCTCCTGTGGGCCTAGCCTTGCACGCATCGCGTCCGACAATTGGGGTCTTTTATCACGTTGTCTCTTTGACGAGAGACGGGTAGAATCTGAACTTTCCTCTTGGGGAGCTTGGTGCATGGGCGTGGACCTTTCCTAAGATCGATTATTGCGTACCTCAGGGATGACCCCCGCAGTCTCGGGATATATCGATTCTAGATCAGGTCGCGAGAAGGCCCCGAGGACGAAGCCTGGATACGTAACACAGCGTTTTCTTCTCTCAGCCTTGTTGTTTCCTGGAGGAGGGCCTGCATTTGTCGCTCGCTCTCCAACTGTCGCCTTTCCATGGCTTCACGCCATTCGAAGTAGCCTTCGTCTCCTGGAAGGTGTGGACATCTTCGCCGTTGACTGAGCAAAGATTCCCACAGACGGCGCCAATGTTGATGCCTTGCATCCCAGGGAGCCTCGAGGCAGCCAAATAGACGCGCGCTTTCAACCAAGGATGATTTCTGGCTCAATCAATCCTGCAAAAGATGTTCGGACAGGGTGTCTGAACACACCCTCCGATGGTTTTGTTAGCCATAGCTCAGAGGATTAATCCGCTACCCTTTTTCTGAGTTAGATAGCTTACCTTTCTCTTTGCGTGAGGGCCCTTTTATAATGTCAGAAGTTCTGCCACCCTTTAATAGTGGGAAGACTTTTTAGCTTGTCATGATGTCCTTGAGGTGATGGCAGAATCATCATCATTTTGCAGGCGGCTGTCAAAAATTGTGGAAGGTGACTTGCCATCATTCATGTCCTTTCGCTCTACAGGCGGCGGAATACGGGCTGTGACAGGCTGTTTGAGGTGACTCAATATGACTTGCGTTTTACGGCCAATGATATGGGCAACGCATCCGGATAAGGGAGAGCGTCATCCGGGTAGAATATGTGAGAGTGTCGTGTGCCCCCTGGGGGGACCCGGATAGAGCTAGCGTGCCACGTGGACGTATGGGGGTTCCCTACACTTTCGACTTTAAAGACAATAAAATTACTTCAAAATTGCAAATTTATGACTTTTATTAACTGCCGATTAAAGTAAATATGAAAAAGCTATTCTAAAGAGGCCTTTCATCGCAACATACCTTGTCTCGTTATCTTTCTTTCCCTTTTTTGGTTTTTCCATTAAAAAAAAAAATAATATACAGAAAATAAAAATAAAATTTAAAAAGAATGGATTATGAAGGATGACGTGGGGGTATGACAGGCGTGATATAGAAAAGCGGTCAAATCGGTGGTTCCAGTAAACAATTTTGCTTCCTCGTAACCGCCTTATAAATATAAAAATAAAATAAAATTAAAAACCATCCCTTGTTCCTCCACGCCGAACACCTCCAAATCCAGATGCCGAACCACGTCCACCGCCACCATGCCGACTCCGCTGCCACTGCCGGGCCACCTCCTTCCAAACCAAACCCTAAGCTCCTCTCCTTCTTCTTCCTCCAAGCCATCATCATGACCGCTGTCATCTCCCTTTTCTTCCTCTTTGTCGGCGTAGCCGCCATACTCCTCCTCCACATCTGTTTCGCCGGCGGCGTCTTCCATCACCGACGCCGCCGCAGCACTTGCCTTCCAAATTCCGGCTACTCTGCGGAAGACCTACAGAAGCTTCCCCGATTCCGGTTCGATCGCGTGGAAGCAGAAACAGCGAGAGAATGCGTGGTGTGTTTGGAGGCGTTGAGGGAAGGGGAGTGGTGCCGAAGCCTTCCAGACTGTGATCACATCTTCCATTCCAATTGCGTCGATAAATGGCTGATAAAAGTGCTGGCTTGCCCCACTTGTCGTGCTCCGGTTCGGTTCAACAGCGGCTCAGCCGGTTTGGAGAACAGGGGGCTGAAGGAATGGTAGGGAAAACCCTAAGTGAGGATGGCGATGGATGTGTAAGCTTCCGAAACTTTGAGGTGTGAATTTTGTAAATTTGTAGTTTTGGGATGACAAATCCTTCGCTTAGCTTTGTTTTTGCTTGGAGTTGTTTTTGGCCTACTGGTTGAGGTTATGAAATAATAATGATACTACTGTAGAATAACATGCCCTTTTCTTTTCTTCATATATTTGGTGGACTTTCTATTGTTGTTGATAATTCAAGCTCAACCAGGGCGGTTTTCATTCAATTATCAATTGGCCACATAAATTAGCTAACTCCATGATTTTGTATTCCTAGGCAGCCCCCAATACTGTCTATGTCCAATTTGACACTGCTTTTAGTACCATCAGAGCTACAACCAAAATTTAATGGGGTTTTCTGAAATTGAGTTGGAGATAGAATGAAACATGAGAAAATACAGAAATTAAGCTGGGAGGTTCGTGAGAAAGGATAATACCATGGATTTAACCCCATCTTCCTCCGCCTAAAAACAGAGATTTCCTTTGCTTCATATTCTATATTCCCTTTAATATGAGTAATTGCATACAGTCAGAAGGAACTTGTAAAGCAAGAAATTGCAAAATACCTAAAGAAATTCCCCTCTGACCACTTGAAAATGGACCAAAATATCTAAAAGGTAAACAAGGCTCTGCTTCTGGCATTGAACAGAGTCTGGTTACTCCTTTATCATACAAAGAATTTGGCATCGATGAGTGGGAAGTTGGCTGCTACTACTCATATAAATTGATGTTTGAGCAGTTGAAGAGCTTCGGTTCATTAGGAATTGTGATATGTCCACTGTTATCCTGTCAGAGCTTATGTCGATACCCACATGTCATCATTCAAAACTCCAATATCTCCTCAGAGCTTACTTTCTTCTGTAGGGATGATGAGGTGTGGTTTGCTCTTAAATCCTGCTTCAAGGAACTTGTGGTTTTTTCTTCTCATGGAAACTATTCAGGCTTGAGTTGGTTATGACTTGGATTCCTCCCTTAACCTTGTTCATACTGTTCAAATGGGCGTGATCTTGTTGTCTGTACCATTTATTAGTAAAACCAACCTTTTGTAAGAACTTCTTTTGATGTGGCTGGGAAATTTTCTGTTCCTTCACTCACTTTGAAAGCCCTGGGGAGCAAAGAAAGGTTGATAGGTTGTCAAGGTTTAACCCTTATTAAAACCTTTGATATGGATCAATTAGTGAACCTGTTAGTGCTTCTGCTATAGGCAAATTAATCTGTTAAGAGTATAAGGTCCCATTTTCTTTTAAAGGAGTTTCAAGAATTGATCCAAACTTTTATTCACCCCAACTAGTTAGGGATAGCTCCCAACCAAATATTCTGTTTTTTTGTCCGTGGCCTTTGGCATTTTGGGAAGTTTAATAAGTTCTTAAAACATAGTGATTAGTGGTTCTGAAGTTGTGGAGCTGATACAAAATCTCTTCAAAAAATTATCCAAGGAGCATTTGGCCTCAGAAACAACATAATTAGTGTTGTCTATTTAACTTTTACGTAATTGACAGGATTGATATTTTTATATAATTTGTTCTGTGCCTTTAGGTTAGCCAGTAGAATATGTGTAGTAAAAAGTAATATGGTGTACTATGATTTACAATGCATCTATGTCTTTGATGCAGTTGTGAACTTTGACTGATTCTGAGTAAATGTTTATTAATTGATTGGGTCATTTACTTGAAAATAAAAAGACAGCAAAAAAAGTGAAATTGACCAAAATAAGGGAAGTGAATACTTGAAGGTTGGGAAGTACAATAAGGAGAAGGAGCTAGCAGAATCCTGTCCGAAGTAATGTTTAAATATAATTCTATTCAATTTCTCAAATCATGCAAATCCTAATATCTGTGAACTCAGGAGGTCTGACTACCCAATCAGAAGAAGTAATTATCTGGCTTGTCATTTTGCTTGAGACCTAGATTGAACTGACCTAGGCAGGCTGATTTCAGCCCGCCTAGAGGAGGCCCATCCCAAACAGGAGCTCAGCATAATTTGTAATACCCTTTGCTGTCACCTCAGCTCATTTAGTGTAAAGAATATCGGCTGTCTTGGGACAAGCTTGCATTAGCGACCCATGACTGTAAGCTGGTTGAGTGGGTTTAGCCTAGGCAAGGGTTGTAAATCACATTAACTCAATGCTCATGTGCAACAAATTTAGGTTGACTAATTATGGCAAAGCTAACTTTGGATTTCCTTCAGCCTTTAGCTGCAAAGCTCTTGAGTCCTCTCCCCTTTGACAGAATGGATCTATTCATAGAGGAGGAGGATTTCTATCCTCTCAAAAGTAACCACCCAGTTGATTTCTTCCTAACATAAAAAAAATGCTGAAAAGTGAAAGCAAAACAATCCGAGGGATCAATCTCTTAACATAGCACTCCCCTCAATCCTTGCTTTAGCCACTAAACCAAGATCCTTAACTAATCCTAACTTTAGTCCAGGCAGTGGTGTAGTAGCACATGTTCAAGAAGCTAGCATTAGGTTATGGGGATGGAGCTGCCTATAAATTCTAAACTCATACACCCATGATACCAGAACACCAGCCCCTGACGTTGCATTGGATCTGTTGGAAGAATCAAGTACTAGGGTACATAAAAGTAAGGGAAGGGTGCATGTCATGAAAGTCAGTTACTTTCTGGGCTAGGCAGCTTTAGCCACATAAAATACCCACGTTATAATAGTAAAATCATGATAGTACCAGGTGAAGTCAAACATGAGGCTCTTGGAGTAAGCCAACTTTGACAGCTTGTATTTTTGCTTGGAGGTCTGAGTTGTACTCCTAAAATCTCTGGAGCACTGTGCACCAGAGGTGAGCAGGCCACTCACTGGAAGCAACTTGCTTTCCCAGGCAGCCTGAATTGCATTCTGCTGCAAATTAACAATAACAAGAACTACAACCACCACTTTTAAAGTGTAGAAGGCACTCCGAGGAATCAAAGCATATGCCTAAAGTCTTATGTCACGATGAGGATGCATGAAGTACAAGGGATTCACGTCTGAGCACAACAGCCTTGCTCCTATAAGTGAATGATCTAACTGCACAATTGTAGGGGAGCACACTGTATGATGATGCTTTCAGGTTAGGCAGCCCTAGTAGCACAAATCTTGGTTCCTGGAGCTGATGCATGCTAACGGAGCCTTGCAGTGCCAGAATGTTACAGGTAGGGGTGGAAGTATATGTAAGAGGCATGTCCTAAGGCAACTTGCTCCAAGGGCGCTTAGGCATGACTCTCTCAAAGCTGTCAGTTCTAACAACGCACATTATGATACAAGGCTAAGGCATATGACCTAAGCCTTGGAGCTCCAAAGAATCATAATCTAGGAGCAGAGATGTGCATCCTGTGTCTAGGAGTAGCTATAAATAAATTGGTTTCCCTAGTGTCATGGCTGGGTGGATTAGGCCCAAATATACTGCAGTAAAGGTGGCGTCCTGTTGATTTATGAGTGTCCTCATGGGATAATGCTCTCATGAGATCCTTTTTGTATGTTTTTTGGGATTGAGTTAGATTGTACATTGGGGATGATTCTATGTCAATGCTAGATTTTGTGGATTGCTTAGGTTCTTCGCAGGGGGCGGTTGCTAGTTTTTGTGTATTCATGCCTTTTTGCTTATTGGTTGCTTTGTATGCGGCGTGTATTTTTTAATTTTCAATACAATTGTTTTTACCTATCAAAAAAACAAAAACAGGTCTAGTTTGTTTTACATATGCGTTATTCCAAGGATGGTATGCTTGAGATCCCTTGGATGGGTGGCCATCTTCCCGGGAATCTGGATATGATGCCAAGTTGGTCCACATTAAGGTTATTGTTAAAGTTTCACCAAGTATTATTTTATTTTTATGTTATATTGGCCTTTTCCCCTTTTTTTGCTCCTTAGAATTGCCGTGTCCAGATTGTGAATGGGCTTATTTCTATATCCGGTGTAACATTCTTACTGGCTTATTTAAGTAACCTTTAAGCTTGTTCGGACCAGAAATTATAATGTTAGCTAGATGACAAAAAAAAAAAAAAAAGTTTCAAACCCCAAATGACACTGGTGAACAAAAAATTGGTGAAATTTTGGTGTTACATCTTGAATAAGATCCTCGAGCAGAAGGCTTAGTCTAGCTGAATATATAGCTTGTGGGAAGTTCTGCCGAGTCTTTATAGTCATCTATTTTGTTCGGGAGTTTCAGATTGGAAGAGCAATTTGCCTCTAGGTCGCTTCTCTTTCTAGATCTAAAAATTCAACCACTTGGAGCAATTACTGAGACAATATCCTCAGCCATCAGTCGTTGTGCCGAAGCTTGCCAGACTCTGATTACATCTTCCAATTGCATCAGCAATTGGCTGATGAAAGTGCCAGCTTGCCCCACTTGTCGTGCTCTGGTTTGGTTCAACAGATGCTCAGCCGGTTTCAGAGAATAGGGAGCTGAAGGAATGGTAGGGAAAATCCTAAGTGAGGATGGCGATGGATGTGTAAGTTTGGAAACTTTGAGGTGTGAATTTTGTATCTTTGAGTTCCAGATTGGAAGAACACTTTGCCTCCAGGTAGATTCTCTCTCTAGATATACTGATGGCTGAGGATACTGTCTCAGTAATTGCTCCAATTGGCTGAATTTGTACAGCTGTGGTTCTTCTGCCAATGCACGGAATCTTGTTTGAATCCCGAATGAAAAGGGATCATCCAAATTCATTGGGCCTGATAATCAGATGGATTTTGATTGATTATGGTGCAAAATGTTGTTTTAATAATGATTGAATAACCCCACCCCTCCCCCCCTCGTTTGATTGTCTAAATGCGAGTGTAAAACTTGATAATGCTGGATTCTCATTAGTTATTAATGTGCTTGATGTTTGGCACTCCCTCATTCTACTTCATGCATTGGTTCTTAGGATGGTATTGTTGTTTAATTTGCATATCATGTGGTTTTCTAATAGTTGATAGGCAATATGTTTACTTGCTCTTAGAGATTTTTTTTTCTTTTTTCTTTTTTCTTTTTTCATCCATGTTTACTTGAGTTGGGGCAAAGGAATAAAATCATATATGGTATAGGCATTAATAGGATAACCATTAATATATATTGATATGATTAACATCTTCTATACAATGTCATTTAGAGTAGTCGGAAGTTAATAAAGATATTAAAGTGATTAATCAAGCTACACAAAAAAATTCCTTGGAACCATAATCCAAGTGTGAAGCTTGAAGATTTAAATTGGAAGTCTTGATAGTGCAATTAAAGGTTGAGGAAAGTAGATGGAGGGGTGGTGCCTTAATGTAATTAAAGTTGGGGCAAACCGGCAAAGGAATAAAATCATATATGGTATAGACATTATTAGGATAAATATTAATTTATATCGATATTGTTAGGATTTTCTATACAATGTCATTAAGAGTAGTCCGAAGCTAATAATGATATTAAAGTGATTAATCAAGCTCAATGATGAAAATATCGGTAATTAAGGGTATATCAGCACTTCAATTTTACGAATATGTCATAAATATCGGAGAGAAATATTTGTGGATATTTTTTTCACAAATATCGATGGAGTGGAAATTATTTAAAATTCATATGAATGCTTGGAAAAACTCTAAAAAAATGATAAAATAAGTAAAAATACATATTTTAAAGTTATTTTGAAAGTGTAATTGACATAGATATAATGAAAAACATCACAGAGATATATCGGTAGATTCGATATTTGAATTTTAAGAATAATAAATATGAATTTTGGAAGTGTATAAAGTTAGAATTGAGTTAAAAAATATTTGATTTTATTGAATAAAAATAATTTATACATAAATATAATACATATGACATTGTAATAGTCATTAGTATCAAAATAAAGATCGATGTGATTTCATTATATTATTAGATGAAGGGAGTCCATCTTGTTGAAGACCATATTTATTTTAAAAATTTTAAAATACCTTTATTAAAATATGTTTTATTACATTTTAAATGAAAATTTAAATTAATTTATATAAAAAATTTATTTGAAATTTAATTTCTAAAATTTTATTAAAAATGTGGTAACAACTTTTTCTATTAACATTGATTTATTTAAATAATTAAATTATTAATAATTTATCTTATCAAATTAATTTTAATTTATAAAATATTATAACTTTCTTAAATTTGTATATTATAGCAATTTTTTTGGGTAAAATTATATTTTTAATATTTTAAAATAAAATATTTAAAATTAAAATTAAAAGGATAAATATAAAAAAGTTAAGAGTGAAGTGATAATAATTTTAAAAAAAAATTAATGAGATAAAATATGAAAAATGTTAAAAATAAAATGATAATATAAAAATACACATGAAATTTGGGCCATCAAAATTCAAATATGAGAATTTTCTAAATTTTCAAAAAAGTGGCAAAACAAAATGGGCGATTTTTTTTTACGTTCGGTGATTATTTTTTGACGTTGTCTCGAACGCGGAGCGGCTACTCTACGAGTCACTCCACTCACGATTTTATCACCGATTTTCCTTATATTTTCCCTATATTCCTCCCGTTCGATAACAGTACTTAAAATCATGAGTATCCTGCTTGTAAAAATATAAATTTCAATCCATAATTTATATTTAATAATTATTTATATATAGAGTCGAAAATTGTTCTCATGATTTGTTTTTTTTTTTTTTTTTTAATCTCCACTAAATCTAAAAATCAAGAAGACCACCTACTTCTCGACGTCAAGAAGCCCTCGGACGTCAAGAAGCCCTTTTCTGAAGTTGCCCTCCAGACGAATCCCTGAAAAGGCCCTATTTTCCTCTGCCACTCTCAATCCTCGCAGGTACTAATCTAATCATGTTATTATTATTATTATTTTTTGTGCAACCCCCGTTTGATTCCCAAGAAAATCCATCCCCTTTCGATTTCCGGGAAAATTCATCCTAGTTTGATTTCCGAGAAAATCCATGCAAAACCCCCAAGGAAAACCAAAAAAATTGTTTTTTTGCTCCCTGTGGTTTCTGGATCTGTTCTTGGGGGTCTCTTTGCTTTTGTGCCATTGGATTTAAATTTCACGAACCCTAAATGCACGATTTTTGAGCCATGCTGAGAAACACAACCTTTGCCTGCAAATCATGATGAGATTACCAAATAGCATCTTATGTTTTTTTTAAAAAAAAAAATTGGACAGATTTTGTATCCTGTGCGCGGGCTGGACTGGTAGAAAATATCGGGAAATTTCCCGAAAAATCGGTAAAAATACCGATAAATACCGAAATATCGGCGGTATTTTCGAAAATTACCGTCGACCGATAATCGAATATTGTGCCGGATCCGGCCGAAATATGGCCGACATTTTTCGACATTTCAATCCTTGGTCAAGCTACACAAAAAAAATTCATTGGAACCATTTGAAGCCTGAAGACTCAAGTTGGAAGGCTTGTTAGTGCAACCCTCAAATAGTTAAAGTTTAAGGAAAGTGGATATAGGAGGAGTGGAACCAATTGAGTTTCCGATTTATAAGCAATTGTTTGTTTATTATTTTTATTATATAATTTATTAAATTGTCTCGCGTTCAAATTTATTAAAATCTTAAAAAATAACCAACACCAAATTCAACCCCTCTTCTCCCTAAGTGTTCACCTAGGTTGGTTTAGCATAAAACCTAACAGAATCCTTGTTATCAAATTGACATTAAATTTCAAATTGAGTTGATGCACTATTGTTTACGATATTAGTTTAATGTTGAATTCACTGTTGGTCTTCTATTGATCCTGAATTCTACTATTCAATCCAGCACGAAGGCTAAGGTTTTTCTTTTTTAATCTCATTATCAGTTTGCATCATGAGGCGCTTTCATTTCCAATGTTGATTTTGGCTCTTGATCCTATTGTTGGTTGGCTCCTTAATCTTATTGTTGGTCTAGTGAATTTTAATGTAGGAAATTTTGATATCATAACTTGTAGCACTGGTTAATATGGTTCTTTACCATTCTCTCTTTTTCGTTATGTTTCTAATTACCCCCCTTAGTTTTTCTGCTTATTTCTTTTATCCCTCTAATAAAATTTTAAAAAAAAAATTAAATTAATTGAATCTCATTCTTGGTGTGGTCTTGAATTTGATTTACACAATTCATCTATATATTCCACATTCTTGTTGTAGCTTAGCTCTCACTATGCTAGGTTGTTTTTATCATTCATCCATGTTGTATGTCATTGCTTTTATCGTATTGATCAAATAACGAGATGTCAAAGTTTCCTGAATCCACATGGTAGAGACCATATTTATGTTGGCTTAATAGGGTGCCTAGCACTCGTTTTTTCATATTTGAAATAACATAGGATTTTCTCATTTCTTTTGTTTTCTATTTTAAAAATAAATAAAATAAGTGGAGACTTTCAAAACAAATAAAACATCAATTCTTAAAAATATTTTTTTCTTTTTTCAATAAAAAAATAAAGAATATCGAAATTTATTAAGGCATAGATGGTGTTTGTTTTTTTTTACTTTTTACCTAAAACAATTTGTTTTTAGAATTTAGGTTATTTATTTTTCTATTTTTTCATGATTTATTATAAACTTTTTATTGAATATAAAAAACTAAAATATTTAGCTTTTTCTAAACAAAAAAAATAACATATTGATTTTTCTTTACTTTTTAATATTTAATATAAATAAAATATTAGAAAAATAAATAACTTAACTTTTAACACTATTAAACATTAAGTTTTTATTTAGAATTAAGTAAAAATCAAACACTACCATACATTAAAAAGAAAAAAGAAAAAGCAAGCCCACACCTACAGTTGTGAGATTGCTTCTAGCCTCTAGTATAGGGTTATTTTGGATCACCTATTGTCATGATTTGTCACGGTTCTTTTTAATTGTAACAATAATCTATGGTTATTCCTCTTTTATTTTTTTCCCCCTTTAGCCACATATGGCTAACTGCGATCATAGAACTATCCTCTTGTAATGTGACTTAACGGTTGGACCTACGGCTTTCGTCTAATAGAAGAGTCTTATGCATGGGCACACGAAATTGCCACTGGTCACACCAAGAGAAGGAGATGCAACACAAACTAAAACTAAGAGAATTCAATATTGTTGAGAAGTACTCTACTCTCCACCTTTATTTGCATTTAGGGTCTTTCACTTGTATGATTTCTTTCCCCTTATAATTGCTTTTATTAATAGTTGTTTTTTCTCATTCCAAATATAGATCTTCTAACCAGCCGTTGTTGTTCTTTTATATAAAATTAATTTAAAATTTTTTATTTCTACAATTGCCATAAGAATGTGAAAGAATGAGAATTAAAGAGAATTCTTAATTTTTTTTTTATATTGGCATGCTTTTTGCAATCATTTTTTCAAAAATGATTTTATAGTCTAAAAACCATTTTTTTTACAATAAATACTTAGGGCCTGTTTGGTTGCTGTTTTTGAAAATTGTTCTGGAAAACAATTTTTGAGAACAGTTTTTAAGAACAGTTTTTGGTGTTTTTAAAAAAAAATTGTGTTTGGGAATTGAATTTTGAAAAACAGTTTTTGTTCTCAAAAACAAAAAAACATGTTTGGTTGAGTTAATAAAAAAAAAAATTTAGAACAAATAAAACAAAAAACATGTTTGAAAGATTTTTTTTTCTTTTCTAATTAATAAAATATTTTCTTCAAGTAATTTTATATTATAAATTTATAAATAATTTTTAGATATATAGTTCATTTAAATTTAAAAAAATTATTTATTTTATTAATTTAAAAATAAAAATATTTTTTATATTTTTTTAAAATAAATCAAACATAATAAAATTATTTTTATTAATATTTTTTTATTTAATCTTTAACTTTATTAAAAATTATAGCATATTTTATTAAGTTGAGATAAAATTGTTCTCATGATGTTAAATTTTTTTTATCTCTACTAAATCTAAAATTCAAAATGCCACCCACTTCTCCACCCACTTCTCTCATCGGGCATCAAGAAGCCCTTTTCTAAGTTGCCCTCCAGCCGAGAGAATCCGTAAAAGGCCCTATTTTCCTCTGCCACTCTCAATCCTCACAGGTACTAATCTAACCATGTTATTATTATTATTATTTTTTTTGCAACCCCCGTTTGATTCCCAAGAAAATCCATCCCCCATTCGATTTCCGGGAAAATTCATCCTCGTTTGATTTCCGAGAAAATCCAAGCAAAAACCCTGCAACCCCTGTTTGATTCCCAAGAAAATCCATCCCCCATTCGATTTCCGGGAAAATTCATCCTCGTTTGATTTCTGAGAAAATCCAAGCAAAAACCCTACAACCCCCGTTTGATTCCCAAGAAAACCCATCCCCCATTCGATTTCCGGGAAAATTCATCCTCGTTTGATTTTCGAGAAAATCCAAGCAAAAACCCCAAGGAAAACCAAAAAAATGGATTTTCTTTTGCTCCCTGCGTTTTCTGGATCCGTTTTAGGGGTCTCTTTGCTATTGTGCTATTGGATTTAAATTTCACGAACCTTGAATCAAAACTGAGAAACGGGAAAAATCAAGAAGAGGCGAGCCATTGTGCTGGAGAAGAGATGAAAACGGGAAGAAAAAAAAAACACGGGAAACATATTGTTTTTTTTTGTTTAATTTTGTTCTGTGAACAGTAAAAAAACTGGGAAAACAAGATTTTGTTGTTCTCTAAACAGTGTCATTTTGAGAACACGGGAAACAACAAAAACAAAAATCACTCTCTCAACCAAACGAGTTTTTGGTGTTTTTTGTTTTCAAGAACAGAAAATAGTTCTTGAAAACACTAAACAAACAGACCCTTAATTTTTCATCTTTTATTTTTATCCTATTTCAAGGAAATTCATCATATTTTCAAAATATAATTTTTCTCGTTCTATTTAAAGTAAATTTGTATTTTGTGTACTCGACATAGAGTTTTAGTGTAATTACAATTTATAAATGGAGGATTTTAAGGTAATGTAGTGATATCTATCAAACAAAAACTCTCAAATCATTGAATATATTTGTAATATTTAAGGTTGTTGAATAAGGGTACAAATAAATGAAATCAAGGTAGAAAAGTACAAATAAATAATACTAGTGTAAAACAATGACACTTAAAAATATTTAGTTGATAATAATTAATTAATAGTATTTTTGGATATGTATAAAAAAATAATTTTGGATATGTATAAAAAAATATAATTTTGTATTGTATACACAACCTTATAAATTTGTATTCACATTATATTTTCTATAAACATTAATTTAAAAATATTTAGGGCTCGTTGTTTTTTAAAAATTGTTTTTAAAATAGAGAACAAAAACTATTTTTTTATTATAATTTTTTAAGAATAGAGTGTTTGACAATATGTTTTTAAAAATAGTTTTTTCAAACAAAAAACAAGAAGCTTGTTTAAGTAAATGTTTCATGAAACAAAAAAATCTAAACATTTATAAAAATATTTAAATTAGCAAAAAATAACCTACCAATAAAAAATATATTTGATAAAATATCAAATTTTAAATAAAATTAAATTTTATCAACAATTAAATAACATATATTTGAATAATTATATGCAAATTTATAAATTAACAACTATTTGATTAAAACTAAAACTCTAAACATTTAAAAAATCTCAAAAGTAAATAAAACATACCCTACAAACAAAAAAATATTTAATAAAACATTAAATACAAAATTATAAAAAAAATTATTTTGTTAGATTTATTTTTTGTATATTAGGATTCAAGTAAATTTAATTTTATTAATATTAAATAAATTTAAAAATAAAAATACACAAATATTTTATAAAATTTATTCCATATTCATGTTTACCTAATTTTTTTTATTTTATCTTTTTTTTCACCAACAAAATTAGTTCCAAGAGGCAAAGTTGTACCTAATTTTTGAAACATATTATTAAAATTGATGAAATAATCACCAAATAAAAAATCTAACCCTTCTTATGTTTTTTTTGAAAAAAAAATCAAATTTTAACATAAATATGTTTTTCTATTTTAAGTATTTATATATAAGTTTAAAAACAAAATATTATTTTTACAAGAAAATAGTAAAAACATTTTTTTGATGTAAAAAAGATGAGAGGTTAAATTTTAAAAATTAGGTTTTGAGATGCTCTTTTAATCAAATAACCCATAATTTTTTTATTATTTTTTTTTTTTCACAAACATAATTAGTTTTTAATAGAGGTAAAGTTGCATTTTTAGTTTTTTTTTTTAACTTTCTAAAATTCCTAAATCCTCCGCCCCTGCTCTTCTCTCACCTCTTTTTATGTTCTCCTCTCTATATCCCTTACTGTCCTGAGGTTCTCACCTCATTCCCAACAATTTTTTTTCCTGGTAGCATGGAAAGTGAAAGAAACTGGAACTAGGAAGACGAGGCTCTTGTGTCTCATCTATGGCGGTGTCTCCCCGGAGTGAAATCTAGGGTGCGGCGGAAGCCATAGGCTTGAAATAAGGGGAAGTGAAAGGCGGAGGACTTTTGAGTTTTATTGGCCGAGAAGCTAGGGCACGGTGTCTCTCTATGGATTTGTTGACGATGTGTCGGATGATAAAGATTTGACTCAATTTATTACTCAATCTTTAGATGACAGTTGTTCGAGTGGAGACTTGGTAGATAAAATAGTGTCTTTCTATAAAGCAGCCAAGGACTCGGAAGAGAGGCTGCAGGATGGGGCTAATCAGAAGCCTCAGTACAGTTTAAGGTCTTTTTATCGTGCAATAGAAAATACTAACAAATCAAACAGAAAATTTGGATTTTAGAAAGCAATTTATGGTGGATGTTCTATGTTTTTTCTCACTTTGTTAGATGCGCCGAGTGCTAAGTTAATGAACCAAATGATTTTGTCAAAATTATTAGGAGGAAAGATACCTCCATAAGTACCTTTTTGATGAATACTTGATGGCTAGGGGAAGCACAAGCTCTGGTGATTTCTTGGAGAACTATATTTTAACTAAAAGTGTGAGGGAGCATCTCAGGAACCTGGCTCGTGCTGTTTTGATTAAACGATATCCTGTTCTCTTACAGGGTCCCACCTCCAGTGGAAAGACGAGTCTTGTGCAATATCTTGCTACAAAAACCGGCCATAAATTAGAAATATATCTATTTTGGAGGAAATATATCTTGTTCTGAGCAGATGTTGGGCCTATAAGCCGTGGATTCTGGACTAGGTTGTCATATTATGATATAAGTGTTAAAAGCCAAATTAGAAATAAATGTCTTCTAACTGCGGATCCTAGATTTTGTTTGTTATAGTAAACTTTTTGTTGGTCTATAAGCTGTATTGGAAGCTTACTTTGTCAGTCAACCTGGCATATATTGCTAAATTTCACTACAACATAGGGAATATCTCTGATAAGAGTGATTTTCCGAGGTCACCCAATATGATGTTTGGTGCTTGTCTAACTTTGTCATGATCATTACTTGTTCTCTGTGTCTGATCATGCTTGATGTGTATGCTAGGACAAGCTGGCTTTTACTCTGCGAGGTGCATTTAAGATGAATACCTTTTTGTGTGTATACTGGTAACCGTGTTTGTTGAAACAATTGCATTCTTATGGGATGCATTTACATCATGATTTCAACTTCTTTGCACTGTTGAATGTTGTTGGACATGCTCATCATTGCCAATTGGAAATTTGAAATTATGCAAATTTTGCCGTCATGCTTAAATGATTAAGCCAAATAACATGCCTCAGATTCTTGGTGCAGGTCTACCTTAAGTTACTTCAGATTTGTTCCACCTCCGTTTGAATGGATAGTGATTAAAGGATCAGTTTCCGAGTTGCCAGCTAAGGTATTTACATTATTTCTGATTCAATTCTAATTCAACCTATCCTCCCCTTTATGGCATGGACAGGTCAAAGGAACGATTTTTTTTTTTTTTTAGGTTTTCTGCATGTGTTATAAAATTGATTTCTAGGCGTGTGCATAACACATGGAGCAAGCTAGGCTTTTTTATTTTATTTTATTTTTTAATTATATATGTATATTTGTTTATTTTTATTTTTTGCTCCTTTTTTTAATATTTATTTTGTGGGTGGGGGTGTGGATTTGTGGTTAGATGGTATGACAGTAGGCACCTCCTTGTTGTGTTTGGTCTTGAGCTTTTCTTGATGGTTGGTTAGATCATCTTAATACTTGAACTTGTGTTTACAGTCCTATTTAGGATTAGGAAGAAATGGAACTAGGTTTAATAATATTAAGAATTTGGTATTTGGCAAGTTGTGAAGGCTATTGAATCTTTGGACTTATACTAATGAATGATATTTCTACGCCAAAGTTTTGAGATGAGATGAGAGGGGGAAAGTGTTGGGTTGCGATTGAGTTGAAGTCGTTTGAAGTTTCGGTAGAGGAAGTCCGAGGGAAGTTAAAAGGTATTATTATGGAGAGGAGTAGAGGTCTCTCCTCTTGGATCCGGTTTGGAGATTTAAGTTTAAGAAACCTTTTGGAAGGATTTGAAGAATGTTGCAGGGAGGAGAAGGAAGGAAGGTTGGTAAAAGTCTAGGAGGAAGAGGGGAGAGAGAAAGTTCAGGCTAGATAGGCGTGTAAACGTGGCGGGGAGATTCCTCTTATGTTCTTTCGTAGATTTGGAGACAAAGAGATTTTGCTTAGTTTTCCTTGAAGGAAAGGGATTGCTAGGGGGTTGGGCCATTCTCGCTGAGAAACTACGGGCCTTGGGGGTAAATACTCGAGTTGAAGCAAAGACTGAAGTGACGGCTATCTGAGCCAAAACAAAGACGAAAGCGGTGACAAAAGACGGCAAGGCCGAGAAAAGCCTTGGAAAATCAGTGGAAGGTGAGAAGAAGGTGTTCATGGATGTTGCGAGGGAGTCGGCTGGAAGGATAGGAGATGCGTTGAGGCTACAGTTTGGAGGTAGAGAGTTGAGGGGTAGGGAGAATGTGTTGGATCGTTGCTTTGTTGGTAGGTGGGGTAATGGGTCAATGGTGGAGTCAAAGATGGCCTCGTTTAGGAAATGGGGGGAGCGCTTTTGGAATCTTAAGAAAGGTGTGAAAGTTATGAAGTTGGGAGGAGCTTTCTTTCTGCTGGAGTTTGAAGATGAGGAGAAGGCAGAGAGAGTGTTAAAGAGGGGGATGCGTCACTACAAGGATAAATTGTTGCATTTGGAGAGATGGTGTGAGGAGGCGGGATGCTTGTGCTTAGGAAGTTAAACAAAAGAAGTGTGGGTTAGGGTGGTGGGTCTCCCGCTTCACTGTTGGAGTGGAGAGAAGTTTAAAAAAATTGGTGACTGATGTGGAGGTCTCGTTGAGGTGGATGAAGAAACAAAAAGGTTTTCTCAGCTCCAATGGGCCAGAATTTTGGTGAAGGGGTGGGGGAAGATTTTCCAAGGACGTTGCATTTAGTGGTGAATTCTTATTGTTATGCAATCCAGTTGTGGTGGGAGGTGCCGCTGTGGGTTTCTGTAGTGGTGCCGATGAATAAATTGACAGGGAGTGAGGGGAAAAGGTTTAGGGAAGAGAGGGAAGTGAGTTCACGCGAGAGGAGCAGCGGTGGTATGGGGAAGGATATTTGGTGTGCAGGAAAGGATGATGGGGCATGTTCAGTCAGAAAGACCAGGGGTGAAAAGAAAGGTGATGGAGACGGAACTGTGGAAATCGTTGATGGCTTTTCGAGCTTTGGAAAGGGGATTGGAGAGAAGGGGGGTGAAGGGGTGGGCTTAAGAGAGAACAGGGGGTCAATTGCGTTTAATGGATGCAGGCCCGTTTGTTTGGATGCTCAGGCCCAAGGGAATGCAGGCCTGTTATGTGAAGGCTCTACAAACCTTTTAAGTTTTGGGTTGGGCCGTGCTTTAAGGGAAGATGAGAGGTGCGGGCCCAAGTCGTTTTGGGAGGCAGGGCAATCTAGTAAAGTAGCGGTGCGGGTTTCGGATCCAGATCGGGTTTTCTTGGACGAGCCTTTAAAAAAGGGTAGGGCATCAGATTTTTGAATGCTCTCTAAGGGGTGGTTTGCAGAAGAAGATTTGGTCGACGGAAAGGGTTCTAAAGAGGTAGAAGGGGATCTAGGTAGTTTTTCTCCAACGGACGCGTGCCTTATGGAGGAAGCTTCCAGGTACTGCTTCTTTTCGCCCCCTCTCTGCGTTTGGGGTGGACTAGACTCTTCTTCTTCTTTTTTCTCTAGGGTGGAGGGGGCTTTGATCGAGATAGAGGAGGGCCATGATGCTGTTGTCATTTTGAAGGAAAACGAAAGGGAGTTGTCTGTAAGTCCTCTGAGGGTGTTGTTGGCAAAAGAAAGGGATTTTGAGAAGGGCGTTGGCGAGTCTTTCCCGATAAGGGAGGGGAGGGATGGGAGGGTTTAGGAAGAGGGAGGGGATGTGGAGTCGTGGAGGTACAGTTGCTTGGCAAAATTTTGTCATTGTTTGGGAATGCCAACTGAGGGATTTGAGGGAGAGATTTTGAAGCTTCTTAATAGAATGAAGGAAAGAAGAGAACGATTTGTGAGGGTAAGCGGAAAAAAGAAGAAAGGGCAGAGATCCTCTAGATTTGATCGAGAGCTAAAGAAACTTGAATGTTTGGTAAATTACGGTGGGTCATGAGGGGATCGGGGTTATTCGGAGTGTGTTAGATGAGGCTTCAAATCCTTTCGTGGAATGTAGGAGGGACAAATGATAGAGACAAGAGAAAATTGATAAAGGATGTTATTAAAACTCAAAAGGTGGATTTAGTGTGCCTCCAGGAAACAAAAATTCAGGAGATGACTAGTGGGATTGTGAGAAGTCTCGAGGTAGGAAGATGATTGGAGTGAGGGGGTGTGAATTCAATGGGTTCGGCCGAGGGGAGGGGGGTTGTGGTGTTTTTCTGGGATAACAGGGTGTTATAGATTGTGGAGATGGAGGTGGGCAAATTTTCAGTCTCTTGTCGCTTCAAGAATTGTGAGGACGGTTTTTGCTGGATTTTCACAGGAGTGTATCGACCCACTTTGAAGTTGGATAGAGAAGATTTTTTGAGTGAGCTGGGGGCCATTAGAGGATTGTGGAGTGAGCCTTGGTGCGTAGCAGGAGATTTTAACATGATAAGATTCCCCTCTGAACGTAGTAGAAGAGGTCATCTGTCCTCAGCAATGAGGGGATTCTCATAGGTGGTTGAGGACTTAGAGCTAAGGGACTTGCCTCTTCGAGGGGGGCTGTTCACTTGGAGTGGAGGATTTAATAATCGGTTAAAGCCGAGAATTGATCGGTTTCCCATTTCTGAAGATTGGGTAGTTCACTTTCAGGAGGCCATTCAAGTTGTTCTCCAATTCATATCACTCTCCAATTCTTCTTAATGGGGGAGGGATGAGGAGAGGGCCCACGTCATTTAGATTTGAAAACATGTGGCTAAAGGAGGAGGGCTTTAAAGAGGTGTTGAAAAAGTGGTGGGAGGGGATTCAGGTTAATGGGTCAGCTAGCTTCATCTTGGCTGAAAAGTTGAAGGCCTTGAAACCGATTCTAAGAAGCTGGAATAAAGAGGTATTTGGTAAGGTTGAAACTAAGAAATAGAATGCTTGGAATTTTGGTGGATTTTTGGGACAAGGAAGAGAGTGCTCGTTCACTGTCTATGGAAGAAGAGGAAGCTAGGAAGGAGGCAAGAGAGACTTATAAAAAGTGGGTCCTTTTGGAAGAAGTGTCGTGGAGGCAGAAGTCTAGAGAAATTTGGCTTCAGGAGGGGGATAGAAATACAAGGTTCTTTCTTCATATGGCTAATGCTCATAGAAGAAGGAATCAACCGACTAGAGTAAAAGTTAATGGGAGGTGGTTTACTAAGGAAAGTGAAATTAAAGAGGAAGTGAGCAGAGCTTTCCAAGGCCTGTTGGCAAATCCCAGCGGTCGGAAGCCCAATATAGATGGTTTGATTCTTGAGAGGCTGGAAGATCTGGATGTGGAAGGGTTGGAGAAGCCTTTCTCGGAGAAGGAGGTCTTTAGTGCACTGTCAAGTTTCTACGGGGAGAAAGCGCCAGGCCCTGAGGGTTTCTCAATGACGTTCTGACAGTATTCTTGGGATTTTGTAAAGGTTGAGGTGATGAACTTTTTCAAACAGTTCCATGAGTCTGGGAGCTTTGTAAGGAGTCTGAATGCAACCTTTCTAGTGTTGATTCCTTAGAAAGGGGGGGTTGAGGACTTGAAGGATTTTAGGCCAATTAGCTTGGTGGGAGGGTTATACAAGTGGTGTTAGCTAAGGTGATCTCAACGTCTCAAAATGCATTTGTGGAGGGGCGGCAGATTATTGATGCAGTGTTGATTGTTAATGAAGCAATAGACTCGATTTTGAAAAGCAATAAGGGGGCGATTCTATGCTAATTGGACATTGAGAAAGCCTATGATCATGTGGACTGGTCTTTTCTTTCAACGGTATTGGAGAAGATGAGGTTTGGGGAAAAGTGGCGTAGATGGATAAAATGGTATTTATCCACTGCTAGATTCTCTGTTTTGGTGAATGGAACCGCTACTGGATTTTTTTAGAGCTCAAGGGGTTCAAGGCAAGGAGACCCCCTTTCGCCTTACTTGTTCGTAATCGTGATGGAGGGTTTCAGCTATCTGCTGAAGAGAGCAGTTTCTGAAGGTTTTTTATCGCCTTGCTCGCTTCGGGGAAGAAGGGGTGAAGGGGTCCAGGTCTCTCATTTGTTGTTTGTTGACGATACTTTGATTTTTTGTGATGCAAAGGAGGAGCAGTTGACGTGTTTGTGCTGGCTGTTAATGTGGTTTGAGGCAATTTTAGGGTTAAGAGTGAATCTGGAAAAAGCAATGTTTTCAAAACCAGACCGGTCATCGAACCGGAAAAATTACCGGTTCATGGTTCACTGATCGGACCGACGGTCGAACCGGTTGAACCGGTGATGTAATAAATATATAATTTATATATTATATAAAATTAAAAATAATTATAAAAATTAAAAATATATAAATTTATAAATTTTAATCATGTTTGGTTTTTATATTTGGTATATTAAATTAAATGATAAAATTTAATATTTTAAATTTTATTAAATAGAAATATGTAATATTTAAGAATGAAGATATATTTAAGATGAAAAAATTTATAATATTTAATTTTATCTTTTTTTTTTGTATTTTATTGTTTTAAAATTATTCTATTAATTAGTTTATATTATTTTTTATAATTATTATTATAAAAATAAACAGGAATTTAAATATTTACATTTCTTTACAGATTTTATATGATAAAAATTTGAAATAAAAACATTAATCTTAAGTCTTATTATATATATATTTTTTAACAACATTGCAATGCTCTGTGGTTCAAAAGTCCAGTGCGTCCGGCCCTCAAAGAGGCCATGTTAGTACTATTCTCAGTCCCACATCGGAAGCACATGAATTCCATGTGCTTCAAGTGCTATATAAATAGATACCTTGCACCATGCTTTGTAACCTAAGCAAGCCAGCAAATTGGGCTTGGAGGCAGGGCCCAAGGGAAAGGTTTATAAGCTATATTTTTATTGGATTGGGCCTGGTGGCTTGAACCAAATATGGGTTTATAATTAGTCAAGTTTTAGAAGTATTGGGCTTGGAATGGGCTCAATCGTTAATGGGCCTCTTAATAGTAACAAATATTTGTAGAATAGGAAAAAAAAAGCTTGGCTGGTTCGTAAAAAACCAGACGGTTTGACCAGTTCAATACCGGTTTGACCATAAAACGGTTCATTGGGTTGGACTGAACCGGAAAGGTCACCGGTCGACGGTTCGACCGGTCGGACCGGCCGGTCCGGTCCGGTTTTTAAAACATTGGGAAAAAGTGAGTTGATACCGGTTAGTAGAGTTGAGAATGTGGAAGAGCTGGCTGAAGAGTTTGGTTATAAGGTGGGAAGATTGCCCTCCACTTAGGAATGTCGTTGGGTGCTCCTTTTAAATCTGTTGCTGCTTGGGATGGAATAAAAGAAAGATTCTGTAAGAGATTGGCTATGTGGAAACGTCAATACATTTTAAAGGGGGGGAGGATTACCTTAATTCGAAGTACTTTGTCTGATCTGCTGATCTATTTCATGTCTAATTTCCAACTGCCTAGGGTGGTTAGAATGAGATTGGAGCAGATTCAAAGGGATTTTTTTTTTTGGGTGGTGGGGCTCTTGAGCAAAAACCGCACTTAGTAAGGTGAGCGACTGTTTGTTTAGAAAAAAGAAAATGAGGGTTTGGGGTTAAGAGTCTTGGGACTTTCAATAGGGCTTTCCTCGGCAAGTGGGTTTGACGCTTTGCAATTGAAAGAGAGGTCATTTGGAACCAAGTGATTAGAAGGAAATATGGGGAAGAAAGAGGAGGGTGGAACCACGCCTTTGTGCGAGGCTTTCCCTTGTTTATTTGCTCTAGCAACCTCCAAAGAGGCTTAGGTAAATGAAGTTTGGACAGTTGGGGGGGGGGGGGGGGGGGGAAAGGAGGGGAAGTTGGAGCCCTTGTTTCACTAGACCTTTCAATGATTGGGAGATGGAAGAGGTAGGAAGGTTGTTTTATTGCTTGGATGGGAAGAAGGTTAATGTGGGTGAGGAGGATAGGGTGAGGTGGACGGAATCGAAGGATGGTGTGTTTTTTATAAAGTCTTTGTATAGGGCCTTGCAGCCAGTTTTTCTTGTTTCTTTCCCTTCGAAGATTATATGGAACTCTTATGTGCAACCCAAATTAAGTTTCTTTGCTTGGGAGGCTTCGTGGGGAAGAATTCTAACCTTGGACCGTTTGCAAAAGAGGGGTTGGGCTTTGGCTAATAGATGCTTTATGTGTCAAATGTTTATGAGTCATTGATCACCTCCTTATTCATTGTGAAAAAACAAGGGAAGTGTGGATGTTGCTCCTTTCTTTATTTGAAGTGTCTTGGGTGTTTCCTTTTTCGGTAAAGGAAACACTTTTAAGGTGGAGGGGCTCTTTTGTGGGTAAAAATAGGAAGGCGGTGTGGCAAGTGGGACCGTTATGCTTGTTTTGGGTCATTTGGAAGGCAAGGAATAAAATTGTTTTAGAAGATAGTGTGTTGTCCATCCAAATGCTGAAAGCTTCTTTTGTGTATTTACTTTGGTCGGAGACCAAATTGTGGATAAAAGGTGGTCCTTCGACCTTAATAGATTTTATAGATTGGGTGGGTTCGCGATGAGGGAAAAGGTTTTTTGTTTTTTCCTTGTTGTTTTGAGTCCAATTATAAGGCGGTGAGTGTCTCTAAACTATACTTATGTGGGTCGCTAGTTTAACGCCTTTTCGTAATACATTTCTTTTGCTTATTGATATATATATGTATAAAAAAAACAAAAAAAAAACTAATGAATGATATTTCTGATGTATGTTTGAGGATGGTTAACATGAATTGATTGTGATGAATGAAGAAAGTTTTCCTTGGCTTGTGGAGTACATTCTTAATTACTTTCTTTTGCTCGACAGACATCATCTTGGGTGAATGCAGATAATCATGCCGGATTGCATTGCTTAGTGCTTAATTTCAAACTAATCTTTCTTGCTTTTGTTAGATATATCCTTACCATCTTTATTATTTTCACTATACACAACACCTTGATCATTTTTAATACATTCCCTATTCTTTCTAGCTCCATGGTGGCCCGATCTGGCTTCCTTGTATATTCACAATATACTTGGCTTGTGCTCCCTTTTGGAGCCTTCAGGTTCTGTCTTTGTTATTCACTTATATAGAAAAGATGGGTTTAGAATAGTAGTGCAATAAATACTGTGCAATTTCATCACCTGTACTAGTTTGTGACATATGTATTGAGCGACTGCCTAAGGCGTGCTCAAGCACTGACCTTGCTTGTGTGAGTATTTACTGCTTTGCAGGGTTTGGGGCCTTTTATTTTCTGTATCATGCTTTTCCTTGGAGTTGTTGTGCAGCTGATTTCTTGTTTAACTTTTAAACTTTTAAAGACATCGTGGTTGGAATATGAGCTTAATTCTGTGTCTAGTGATCTGTTATGATGACAGTTTCTGTTGGTTTTTTCTTCTTTCTGGAAATTTCCTTATGCTTTTGTTTTTACAGGCTGGAAAGCATTTATTAAGTGCTGTCCTGACACAGCTTACCGATTTCTCTTAACGGAGCCTGATGTTTTCTCAAGACTTTCGGATTGGTCTTGTTTCTTGGATCTTGTAAAGTTGGCAAATCTAAGAATTTTTAAAAATAATTTTAAACTTAAATAATAAACTTATTAATATCATAAATTTAATTGGTTTATAATGACTATTATTATTTTTTTGTGCATAATTATGTTTTTATAAATTTTTTTACTAGAAAAATGAATTTTTAATGAAGTGACATTTTTTATTGAATTTATTAATGAGTTTAATAATTTTTAAAAATAATTTGGAACTCAAAAATAAATTCAATGATTAAAAAAAAATAATAGTGAAAAATTAATATATATATATATATATATATATATATATATATATATAAAATGATTTTTACTATTTATCTTATACATACAATTATTTTTTTTCATAGTTTATAAATTAAGTAAAATATAATTAATAATTTAAATTCTTTAATAAATCTTTTAGTTTTTAAAAATAATTTCAATGAAAAAACTGATCCAATGATATTAGATTAAATCAAAACATTTAAGAATATTATGTTCAAAATTGAGTATTAAATGTGTACATATATAACAAAAAATTTTGACTCATTTTTATATTAAAATGGTAAAATTTTATTCATTATTTATTTCAAATAAAATACTAATTAGTATTATTCATTTTTTATTAAAATGCAAAGATATTAATATCCTTATGTTACAAACATATAAAAATAATATATTTTCTACTTAAAAATATAATTTATGTTTTTATTATAATATTACTATTTATGTTTTACTAGATATTATTTATTTTTTAATTTATTTGTAATTACAAAATTATTTTTATTTTCAATAAGACTCTAATTAAATTTAATTAATTAATGTTATATAAATTGAATTTAAAATGTTTTCACAAAATAAAAAAAATTAAAACTAACTTATCCATGTTTTGTTTTTAAAATATTTTTATAAAAACATGTCAAATAGCTTTATTTTTATAAAACATTAAAAAATAATTTGTTTTGGTTCTTTAACTTATAAACAATTTTTAAAAACAAGTATAAGAAATCAAGAAATTAAAATAAAATTAATTAAAGTACTTATTTGACTTGGATTATAAATGAATCCTAAAATTATTTTTATCTTATTGTAATTTTTGTTTCACTAGAATAAAAAAATTATTTAATAATTAAAAATAAATTATTTATCTTCGATTGATATATAATTGTAGATTTAATTTTTATTTTTAAATAAGACTTGAATTTAATTTCATATTATTAGAAATTAAATTTATAAATTTTTTATAAAATAAAAGGAAGACATTATTTTTAAAAACAATTCAATTTCTTTTCAACCAAACAAGATTTTTGTTTTTTGTTTTTTATTTTTTAAAACATCTAGCCAAACACTTATTTTTAAAAACTGTTTTTTATTCTTTGTTTTGAAAACAAATTTTAAAAAACATCGTCAAATTGGTCCATAAATTTTATTAAAAGTTTATCAAAAAAAATTTAAAATAATGTTTGTCAAAATTTTTAAAAAATATACTAAGAAATTTGATAAAAAAAAAATAATAATTTTTAGAAATATTTTGTTACATAGAAAAATTTAGGGCCGTGTTTTTTTATATTTGTTTTAAAAATAGATAACAAAAAATAATTTTTAAAAAACTAGTGTCTGGCAATATTCTTTTAAAAATAGTTTTTGTAAATAAAAAACAAGTTGTTTGAGTAAAAGAATTTGTATTGTTTTTAAACACAATGTATTACTTTTATTTTATAAAAATTTAATAAAATTAATTTATTATAATATGATATCAAATTTAAATTAAGTTTTATTAAAAAATGAAAATTAAATTTACAATTATATGAGTTAAAGATAAATAATTTTTTTTAATTATGAAATAATTTTTTTGTTGCAGTGAAATAAAAATTTCTATAAGATAAAAACAATTTAAATATTTTTTTAATACAAATCAAATAAGTATTTTAATTATTTTATTTTATTTTTTGTTTGATCATGATATCTCATGCTTTTTTTAGAAACTTTTCTTTTAAGTTAAAAAAATAACAATTTAATGTTTTATAAAATTAAGGATATTTGGTAGTTATTTTTATAAAAGGATTTTAAAAATAAAAAATAAAAAGACTTGTTTGAATAAATTGTTTTTTTTTTAAATGTTTTGATTTTTTAAAAACATTTGAAATTCAATTTATATAATATTAATTAATTAAATTTCATTGAAGTTTTATTGAAAATGAAAATAATGTTGTAATTAAAAAAAATTTAAAAATATATCATGAAAACATAAATTGTAATATTATAATAAAATTATAAATTATATTTTTAATAGAAATTATACTATTTTATTATATGTTATAAAAATGATATTTTATTATATTTATAAATTTTTTTATCATTTTTAAAAATTAATAGACTTGTTAATAAATCCAACCTATTAAGTTTTATTTAATTTAAAGTTAATTTGTCTAATAAAAAGAATGAAAAATAATAATCCTATATAGAAGATAAATGATAAAGTTTTTAAAAATAAATGAGAACAATTTTTACTTGTTCTTTAAAAGGTGTTTTTTATTTCACTTTGTTTTTAAAAAATTGAAAACATAAAATAATAATAAAATAATATTATGAATTTTTAAAAACTGTTTTCTATTTTTGAAAATAGAAAACAGTTTTTAAAAATTGCGGTAAAGGGATTCTTATATTTTAAAAAATGTATGATTTCTTTACTACTCTACTTGACGCCATCTTTATATGCATCTAGGGTCATTCAATTGTATGATTTATTTCCCCTTATAATTACTTTTGTTAATAGTTGTTTTTTCTCATTCCAGATATAGATCTTCTAACTAGCCACTGTTGTTCTTTTATATAAAATTAATTTTAAATTTTTTATTTCTACAATTGCCATAAGAATTCGAAAGAATGAGAATAAAGAGAATTCTTTTTAGTTTTATAAAACATGAATTTAAAAAATATTATATTTTTTAAAAGGGATTTATAAATATCCTTTTTAGTTTTTATAACTTTTCTTTTCTTTTCTTTTCTTTTTTTAAAAAGAAAAACTGCACATGCTTGGCTGTAACAAAAAAGAAAAACCCCTGAAAGTTGAAGAAATTGTATTACTTTGAATGGACCCTATCTTAAATGTACCAATTCTGGCATTGTAGACTCCGATCCATTATGCACGCTGAGCTGACAGGAATCGCGAATCGCAGCTTTATAAAATAGATAAAAAACTTCGCTGCCTAAATAGTGGGCCCACTTGCTTCTCCTATCCAGCTAGATATTTACAGGTGTCACCATCCAACGGTTAGAAAACGACTTCAACGTGCTTGAAAGATGAGGGAGACTGAAGTAAACGACAATGAAGGGCAATTTAGTAAAATTAAAAAAAACCTCCTGAGTCCCGATCTTGTTCTTGTAGTCTCTCGTAAAGACTAACGAGGAGGAAGACGAAGAAGATGGGAAGTGAGAGAGGGAGGGAGATGCGGGAGAGAGGTGAGGAATCCCCCAAGATTCTTGTTTTCTCTCCCCTCTCAAAACCCTCTTCGCTTCGTTCAAAATTCTACTCAGAAATCCTAAAGTTTTTGTTTCCATATTTGCCCTCGCCACTCTCCCGCTTTCCCTCCTCCTCTTCTCCCTATCTCTTTCCTCCCACCCAATCAAATCCCAAATCTACCATCTGGAGGCAGTGGCTGCCCTCTCCCCAACACGCTTCGAGGCTCGCCATGTCTGGAAGGAGTCACGTGCCTACACCATCTCCCTCGTTCGCCTCAACGCCCTCTTCTTCTTCCCATGCTACGCCCTCTCCCTCCTCGCCGCCATAACCGCCGTCCACTCCACCGGCCTCTCCTGCAACGGAAAGCGCCCCACTCTTGACACGGCGCTCACGGCCGTCAGGACCACATGGAAGAAACCCTTGGTCACCACCATCTGTGTCTACGCCGTCATGCTGGTGTACGTGCTCCTCCAGCGCACATTAGTCGCGGCCGCCGCCGAGGCCGGTGGTCTGGGTCCGGTGGCGGTGGCGGTGGCGCTTGTGGGGTTGGGTGTGGAGGTGTACCTGATGGCGGTGCTGAGCCTGGGAGTGGTGGTTTCTGTGATGGAGGAGCGATGGGGGTGGGATGCGATTGGGAGCGGGTGGGGTTTGATGGAGGGGAGGAGGTTTACCGGTGGGTATTGTCGGGAATCCTAGTGTTGGGGTCGGGTTGTATTGGGTGGGAGATGGAGGAGACGATGGAGGGCGGAGATTGGTGGAGTGTGAGTGGATGGAGGGTGATGGGGTTTGGGAATAAACTGTGGTTGGTGTGTCTGTTTGGGGTGGTTGTGCTGTGGAGTTATGTTGTGAATACAGTTTTTTACTGCGAGTGTAGAAGACGGCAGCAGGTGATGCGAGGAGAACATGAATCTGATATTGCAGTTTGATGGATTTGCGTATTATGTACACTACTACCCTCTACACATGCTGCTTTGGGCCTTTGGCCATTGGCCTTTTGGGGGGTTGTATGATTGATTCTCTTCCCGTTCAAGACTCATACAGATATGTTTATTTACATTTTTGTTGTATCATCATTAATCAACTGTCTTTATTTATTTGGTTTTTCCCTTTAACAATCTTACTGCTTTAGAAGGAAGCTTAATTGTTTTTTTATCCATGTGGGTGATGCAAAGTGAAAAGAAAGGACCTTTATCCTTTCTGTTGGCTTCTCAAAAGCTTTCCCATTCTACCTCCCATCATTCTTTTCTCCAATTCCTATTACATTCAAAATTCTAAATTATTTGGTTGTGTAAGGAAATCACTCGAAAACCCTTTTTTTTCTTCTATATCTTTTTTGTATGATTTTTTTATGGATTATTTTCTCAAGAATTTGAGACTAATCAATCAGCCCTAATAAGCTTTTTTATTTTTCTTTAAACAAATATTAATTTGAATTAAAGTTCAGGTTGGTTTTTGAAAGGATTACATTGACTCACATTTCTTAAAAATTGTGCATCCATATTGATTTGAAATTTTGTTGGAAGGAGGTGAATGAAATTTAATAACAAGAACTGTAAGTGGGATTTTGGATGAAATTTCAAAGCAAAGGGGGGTGTAAGTATATTTAGCCAATAAAGAGAGTATTTAAAAGTCAAAAACTTTTTATAAACTTAATAAAAATAAGTAATTTTAATATTGATAATATAAAAAAATACTAGTGGGATAATTATACTTTAGGGATATATAAAGTTGATAATGGATTTAAGGTTTAAAAAATATGTAAAATTCAATTTAAAGGTTAATAATAAGTTAAAATATATGATTTTCTTATAATGTCATAATATCTATAGAACATGAAAATGATATAAAATGAATTTATATGGTATTGTGGATCCCGCATTTCGGCTCATGCATTTCCTACTTGATGGCAGGCTCGATTTTGATTTTGAAAAATGATTTTATTTATTAAAAAAAATGACTTGGAGTCGCCACTTATTTTTGTTTTATTTTTAAAAGGGTAAACAAAATAAGAAATAAAACTCTAAGTGCGACTCCTTATTTTGGAAAAGGTGATCTACGAAAAACCGGATCAGGCTCGGGGATCAAGTTACTTATCGGGAAGGTACGGTAAAAGACCATAGCACCCCTCTAAGTCCCTAAAGTCGGGTCTCTACTAATAAAATGAAGCTGATGTGGCAATTGACGAGTAAATCAATGAATATCCTGAATGATCATGCACACATAAGAGTCGAGACATGCATAGACAACGATTATAGGGAAAATGGGTACATACCTGGGCAACGAGCCGCCATGTGCTATCAATAGAGAGGGTTAGTGCACAATTTAGGAATAATCGCATGTATGTCAGAGAGTAGGATAAATCAATCACGTATGATAATCAAAGCAAGCGATCGATCAATCAATCAATCATAAAGTCACCCATGTTGGGCCCCCACCAAAGCCCGTTTATTTAGCATGACTTAATGTCACAGATTCCATTATTCTGGAATTATGAAAAATTCGTTCACGCTTATTAAAATCAAGAGGAGCGTGGAAGATCGTTTGAAAACCATAGCGGAATTAAAACTATTTGAGAGAAAATTAGACTTTTGAAATTTAATTGAAAAATTGGAATCTCGAAGATCACTAGAAAATTGGAGTTTTAGAGTTTATTTGAAGATCAAATTCTTAGAGGTTGAATGTGAGAATGTGAATTTTAGAAATCGAATTTGAAAGAGGTTGGAATTTTGAAAATGATTTGAGGGTTCGGGGTCTTAAAAAAAAAAGATTAAGTTATGAAAATTGGGATTATGAGAGTTAAATTTTGAAAGATATCAGAATCGTAAGTTATTTGAGAAGTAGAAATTATGAAAGTTGATTTATGAAAATTGGAAATCTCGAAAATCATTTGAAGGTGGACTTTTTAGAAATGAACAAATAAAATGGTAATAAAAATAATGATGGTAACAAATGAGTAACTGGGTAAATACGGTAATCGGAACATTAGGAACTGAGAATTAGGTTCGGAGATAGGACACTTGGAATTTTAGATAGCTAAATTTAGAAATCGGAATTTTGAAGAATTAGACTTTAATGATTGAGATTTTTAAGAGAAATAAATGGGTAAATATGGAATAATGTTATTAATTAATCAAAACGATATTTGGACGGATGAATAGTGAATAGTGGGGTCTGTGAGATTAAAAATTAAATTAGAAAATCGGATTTTGACAAAAGTGATATTTGAACGGATGAAAGTGAATAGTGAGATTTTGAAAATTAAGTTTGGAAGTCGGATATTTGAACAAGTGGACTCTAATTATTGGAATTTTTAGAAAAAAGAAATAAGCAAACGTGAAATTTATAACAATGATAACAAAGATGATATTTGAATGAATAAAAGTGAATGGTGAAATTTTTGAGTCTCAAGGTTAAATATGAAAATCCGGTTTTGAAGAATTGAATTTTAATGATTGAAATAAATAAATAAATAAACACAGAATAATGATACTAATTAACAAAAATAATGTTTAAACGAATAATAAGAGAATAGTGCAATTTTTCTAATTGAGAATTTGAATTAGGGCGTTGGATTTTTAAAGGATATGACTTTGAATAAATAGGTAGGTAGGGGATTATAATACTAATTAACGAGAATAATATTTAGGCGAATAAAGATGGATAGTAGAATTTTTGGGATTGAAGTTTTAATTAAGGCAAAGGGTTTTCGAAAGATTGGACTTTGAAAAGACATGGAATAATGATTCTAATTGATGAGGATAAAATTTAGACGAACCGTAAAATTTTTAGGATTGAAAAATTGAGTTAAGACAAGAGATTTTTGAAGAACTAGGTTTTAAATAAATAGACGAATATGAGATAATAATCCTAATCAATGAAAATAAGATTTAAACGAATATTTAAAGAATTAAATTAAAGCATGGGATTTTTGGAGGATTAGACTAAATAGATGGATGAATAGAGGATAATAATTCCAATTGATGGACATAAGATTTAAACGGATTATTGAAAGATTAAATTAAAGCATGGGATTTTCTTGATGGATTAGACTTTGAATAACTAATAAATACAGGATATAGATTCAATTTACGAAAATATGATTTAAACAAGTATTTTGAAGAATTAAATTAAAACATGGGATTTTTGGAGGATTAGACTAGATAGATGGATGAACATAGGATAATAATTCCAATTGATGAACACAAGATTTAAATGGATTATTGAAAGATTAAATTACTAAAATAAATATGAGATAATGATTCTAATTGATGAAAATAAGGTTTAAACAAATTATTGAAAAATTAGGTTAAGGCATGGGATTTTCGAAGGATTAGACTTTAAATAGATAGGTAAATAGGGGAGGATAATTCTAATGAAAATAAGATTTGAACGAATTGCAGAATTTTTAGAATTGAAAAATTAAGTTAGGGAGTTAGATTTTCGAGGGATTAAACTTTAAATAAGTAAATGAATACAGGATACTAATTCAAATTAAAGAAAATAACATTTAGCCAAATAGTAGAATTTTAGGATTGAAAATTAAATTATGACATTGGATCTTTTTAAAGGATTAGATTTTGGATAAATGAACTAATATAGGATGATAATACTAATTAACGAAAAATAATATTTAAACGGAATAAAAAGAATAGTGGAATTTTTAGGGGTTTGAAAATTAGATTTGGAATTCAGATTTTTGAAGAATAGGAACTTTAATGATTGGAGTTTTTTTTTTTTTTTTTTTTTAATGAGATGAATAAATATATATGGGATAAAAATAATTATTGACAAACATAATATCTAAACATATGAAATTGAATAGTTGAATATTTGAAATTGAAAATTAATTTAGGAAGATATTAGAGTTTCGGAAATTAGATTAAAATCTTGAATCTTGAAAATTGACTTTGGAATTGGGGAGCTAAAAAAAAGAACATTATGAAATAGAAACTCTTAAAAATTAGAAAGGATTTTGGGAAACTAAACTTTGAAAATGAAGATTTTGACAATTAGATTTGAAAGTTAAAAAGGGTGAGGATTGAATCTTGATATTGAGAATGGAGAGGTTGCACAAATAAGCAAATATATATGCATGAGTGACACTCTCCACCGACTGCATGCATGAAAGTAAGTGGGACAAGTGGGCTTTGGAAATGGGCTTGAGGGGGGGTCCATGCAAAACAGTCTCCATAAACGAATCCGCCTTCCTCGCCGCTTAACTGCTACATGTTGCGTATAGAAGACGACGCCGGACCACCGCCGCTGCCAGTGCCGTCCCCACCAAGAGCAACGTCGCCGCCATCTGGATAAAACCCAACCTCTTTCGCAGCTCCGAACCCCATTTTATCGAACCTTGGACCAAGCTTCAGGCTGATATCATTCAGCCCAAGGAACCCATTCCAGCTGCTTTACAGCCACATCCATCTTTGAATCGGGAGCTCCATCAGCATGAACCCTCCTACATTAATCATAAAATCCATTGCCAACTTTGATACCACATGTCTAACACTGTTTCCATTAGTTCTGAAAGAAGTCTGGCTGTGGTCTAAGCTTCATAAACTTCATCTTGACAAGCAGCGACTCCACTTATGATTCCTCCAATACTTCAAACCAGATGTCCCCAAAACTCAAATAATCACTGCAAAATCAGGTATCTCATGGTCGCCATGGCGCATTCCTGATGTTCCAAGTTCGTTCGAAAAGAGAAATGATCTCAGAGGGAAGGAATTGGGTGTCTCGGGTGCAAGGACCAGATTTCCGGAGCATGCACGTGGGCGGGTAAAATGACAAGGAAACAGCTAAGACATGGATAACATGGTGGTGAGAGAAGTGGGTTTATGGATACGGGAAGGTTTAGAGAGAGGAGTTCCTTGCTGATGTACTACTCATAGAAATCAGTGGATAAAACAGTCCCCAAATATTAAGACTCCAATGCAGCCCCGTACCCAAGAATGCCCAAAATAACCACAAGAAACACATATGCTGCACTGGTTATGGTCTGTTTGCCACCCTGCTTACCAATCATACTCTTGGCTTGTGTCGGAGACCCTTGCATATGCTCTAAAGAGGTGTGCCAGAGAGCCCTGTGAACTCATCTAGTCTGGAACTTCATACGCATAAGCACTCAAAAACTCTTTACGCCTTATATTCATATGCCCAGCTCTCCTCAGGTAGACATCAAAACGGGGGGAAGAAGAAGAACACAAAAGAGAAAACAAAACATAAACCAATGAAACAAACAAAACAACCAAAGCCATATTTCCTGTTTAGATCCACAGGCTTGGTTGTAGGTGGGTGAACTAGAATATGTCCCAAGGAGATAAGAACTAAACAAAGCAACTATTGATGCATAGCACTGACTAAAACAGAGTCGTGCTATTCTCAAATCATCACAAGGAAAATAGGCAAGATAGCCGCCAAGAAATCCGAGAACCGAAGAGGAATCATAAGACAGAACGTATAGTCAAACAAGTCATAGAAAATATAAAGAAAAAGGAATGAAGCTGTATACTGATAAAGAAAATGAAAGATCAATGGCAGTCATACCTCGCTTGTTTTCTCCCTCAAGCTCGAAGAATCTTCTCTCCTTTCCCTCTGGCCCTCTCCTCCTATCCCTCCTCCTATTCCTCTCTTGGTGTCTTTGTGGCAACAGGTGCTATCTTCCCGGGCAAGCCATTACCTCCCTTTGATGTTCATCACATCAGCAGCATGGCTTCCCTTTGCTGTTCATCCCATCAGCAGCATGGCTTCCCTGTCTCTTGCAGCTGGTCCCATGCATGGAGAGGGGTCCCCCCCACACTTCTCGGGTGCTGCCAGCTCCTCCAGAATGCTCTCTTCCAATGCTATAAAAAAAACCCTTAAAAAAAAAAAAAACTACCAGCCTTTCCCTCCTCAAAGGGGGTCTACAGGTATGTCTATTGTATCATTTTTTGTGTATCCCTACTTATTTATTTATTTATTTTTAAGATTTTGATTCTCTAATTATTTATTTTAAAAATATTTTCCAAAAATGATAAAAACAAATAAATTAAACTCATGTTGCAAAGTAAAATTTATTTTTATATATAACTTTAAATTATTTTTCAAAATACGATATAAAATGAAAATTTTAAAATTATTCATCAAATGATTTCATCATGATTTTTTATATATGAAAATTATGAAAAAAGAGTTAGCGCTCTTTTTAAATGAAAATGATATTATTAATATTAAATTTTAATGAAATTTTAGTTAAGTACTTTCAAGAATGTTATTATCTTATTAATAATAAAATAAAATTAGGAAAATAAAACTAAAAATAATTTAAATTATAGAAAATATTGAATATGGTAGGAAAATTGACTTATGTTTTTGTAGTTCATTAAAATAAATTTAACCATTTAATTAAAGTTTTCTTAAAAGTGACTTTGTTTTGCTAAAATTGGATTAAGGGCCAATTAGAAAGTGATTATGATAAAAATAATTATAATTATGTAGACCCTTATTTTGGTTATTTTGGGAGTACATGTTTACCACCTTTTTTATTTTTTTGGCAGCACATGTATGATGGAGTAGGTTGGCGGTGACATTTTTCTTGAGGAATCAGAGAATGACAAGTGGTTGGGAATATTATGGTCGTTAGAGAGGAGCGTGTTTTTTGCTAGTTTGAGGAAGATAGCTTGGGGGGCAAGATTTTTGGGCTAGGTCGTAAGAGAGAGTGAGCAACTTGGAGGGAGGGTGAAGAGAGCTAGAGTGAGAGCTAAAGAGGGAAAGAACTTGTGTTGTGGAGGAGAAGGTAGCGAAACACTGGAAATTGAGCATTAGCGCTTAAGCGAATCCCACCAGGTGTAGTCCCCGTATACTTCATCTTCTTCCATTTTCGCATTATTTTCTTCCATCTCTTGTTGACATTAGAGATTCATTTTGATGATTAAGGGTGGTCAATGTATGCCTGTTTGCTTGGTTTCTCCTATCTCTTTTCATCCTCATTTATAGGGAAGGCATTTAAGTCGAGTTATTTAAATTTTAGTTTATGGTAAGTAATTTGGACTTTAGTGGCAAAATTTTATCATCTTCCTAGTTTTCTATCAATGAGAGTGGATGAGAGAGATGGCCTAGAGCGCTGCTACACGAACCTTTAGTATGCCAGCCATCAATGTCGAAGCGTCGCGCCTTCAAGGTCCACTAGCCATCGGTATAAGCTGTGCCTCGGTGACCACCACCAGCCGATGGCGATCTTCGTTCTCGTTGTTGCGGTCAAAGCCACTCGATTGCTTGAGCATTACTATCGATGCCAGTATAAAGCAGGTTGTTCAAATGGACAAGGCTCCAACAACTTTGGGGACCTTACTCTCTAGGCCAAATGCCCTCCATTGGACGTTGTTGAACTTGTGGTTCGTGAGCTAGAAGACGACCTAAACTTCAATGTCGGCAGAGGTTCTATGCTAGCCACCATGGCATGATGGAAATGGAGGCGTGCATCAAGTTGGAAACACGAAGAAACGTGGGAGTTGTTGTAGGCAAGGTCGTTGCTGCCGGAGCAACCAACGAGTGCGCCATATCGACGACGAGAGCGCGTGTAGTGGCAGGCGCACGACTAAGCTGGAGGACCCCTATGACTTCGTCTGGTTGGTATGCTCGCCTGCGAAGAAGCCAACTATCATGGTAACCTAGAGACCGACAAACTTCTATCCGTCCCCTGAATGCAATGTTGGTGAGGAAGAGCTACAGAGAAGTGGCAGTGGTTACATGGGAAGCGCCTACTGTGATGCTATTGGGAGTTCAAGGTGTGGGAAGGCAGCATGGAAATTTGATCCACCATGTGTCGTTTTTTTATTTTTTTATTATTCTTCATGTTTTGATATCAAAAATTAACTTCCATATTTTCAATTTTCAAACTCAATTTTCCAAAACTCCATTTCCTAAATTTATTTATTTATTTATTTTTTATAAAAAAACTCCAATTTCTTTCAAATTCAATTCCCAAAATTCCAATTTCTTTCAAATTTAATTTCAAAAACTCCAATTCTTAAATTTAATTTTCAAGACTCCAATTTTCAATTTTTTTTTTAAGATTTCAATTTTTTATAATCAATTTTCAAAATTCCGGTTTTCTTCAAATAATTATAAATCCACTACAATCTTCAAATAATTTTAAGTCGTCAATTTTCTATCTTTCCTTAAGGTTTAGGGTCACCAAGAATCCTGTTTTTAATAAACTCGTTGTCTTTTTCTTTCAGGCAAACACATTCACAAATTTTCTCTTATTTTAAAATAATTTTATCGTTTTTCACTATTTTTAATAAGCATGAAGGTAATTTTCATAATTCAAAAACAATAGAATTTATGAGATTAATTAATGCAAGAATAAATCGGGTTTGGTGGGGCCCAACATCAGTGATGATCTCCTGCTCTATTTAGTGACATGTGTGACATATTTATGCTCATTATTGTGCACTAACTCCATTTCATTATAGCGCATCATGGCTCGCTGCTAAGGTACGCGCGCACTCTTCTTTTGACTATTATCTATGCATGTTTTAGCTTTCAATGTGTGATCATTTTGATATTCATTTATTTCCTTACCAATTGTCATAATTGTTTAATTTTATTTAGTAGAGACCCATTTTAGGGGCTTAGAGGGGTGGTACGGTCATTACCGTACCTTTCCAATAAGAAACCTGACCCCTGAGCCCAGATTCGATTTTTCACAGATCGCTTTTTCCAAATAAGGAGTCACACTTAAAGTTTTATTTCTTATTTTGTTTTCCCTTTAAAAATAAAACAAAAATAAGTGGCGACTCCAAGTCATTTCAAAAATCATTTTTCAAAATAATAAAAAGTGAGTTCGCGCCATTTGAGTGGGAAACGCATGAGCAGAAATATGGGATCCACAAATTATTTTTATAATATTTTTATTAGAAATGTCATTATAAATTAATCAATATTTGAACATAAGTCAAAAATTGTTTTAAATGATACCTTTTAAAAATGTATTATGGAATAAAATTTTTTATCCTTTAAAAGCAGCACCATTAAAGATATTTTTAATTTTTATCATATTTTAACATGATTTTGAAAAATTTGTTACGATCCAAATTAGGATGAAGCAAAATGATCAGAACTTCGCCAGAAAACGAGCTGGGACTGGGAAACGCTTGAAAGGGGCAAGGCACACCCAAACGGAATCTAGTCTCACTCCTTAAGGAAATACCCTTTTTAACCTTCCCCCTTCTGGCTTTATATCTAACTTCTCCGAGTCCGTTCTGGTCCTTCTAGCCCTAAAGCCACATAGACTCTGTGTCTCTCCAGGAGTAATCATCCAGACACCAAGAAAGAGGTAATAAAAGCAAATGGTTCATAGAAAAGGATCAACTAGGGTTTCGGAAGATGCAGAAGAGCTTGTCCGCGTCCCTCTTCAGGCCATTCTGTTGGCGGACAGCTTCGCCCAGAAGTTCCGTCCCATCACCCTTGAACGCCCCAAAGTAAACTTCCAAACCTCTCTCTCTTTCTCGCTTCCTCTCTCTCTAACGCACTCGTACAAACCGTTATTCACTGTTACTATTTATATTCCATTATTCGTTAATCCGTGCCCTAACTCTTATTACTTTTGATTTGGGTTTTGAAATTCATCTTTAGAGGTGCATTCATTGCATTCAATTATTTTACAATTCATGTTGGAGTGTTAATATTTGTCATTCTGGGTTTTGAATGTGATGTTGGAAGGTGCTGCCGGTTACATTAAATTATTCTACAATTCAGGTTTTCAACTCTTAATTCTTGTGATATCACTGATTTTGACGTTTTGGATTTCATGTTGAAAGGTTGTGTATTGATTATATTCAGTTATTCTGCAATTCATGTTCAGTGTTTTGTATTTGATGTTGAAAGGTGGGGTTGATTGTTCATATTCGATTCTTGTAACATTTTTATGTGGATTTCCAATTTGATGTTGGAAGGTACTGCTGCCATTGGTGAATGTCCCCATGATAGACTACACGTTAGGGTGGCTTGAGTCTGCTGGGATTGAGGAGGTTTTTGTCTTTTGCTGTGCGCATTCGAAACAGGTTATTAAATATTTGGAGAATTCCCATTGGTTTTCTTTGCAACACTTTGAGGTCACCACAATAGAGTCACACAATTCTGTCTGTGCCGGTGATGCTCTGCATCTGATTTACGAGCGGCATGTGGTATGTCTACTAACATTTTAAGATATTGTTCTTTGCTTATGTATGTTGAAATTGTTGTTCTTGGAAAACATTTGATGAGAAACAATGTGCTGTAGACCTCTGATGTTTCTGATTTTGAATCTGAAGATACATGGAGACTTCGTCCTTGTTACTGGAGATACAGTAAGCAACATGTTGCTTACACAGGCACTTCAAGAACATAAGGGTAGAAGGAAGAAGGATAATAATGTTGTAATGACTATGGTTATTAAACGGTCAAAGCCTTCTCTGATTACTCATCAATCTCGACTTGGAACTGATGAGCTGTTTATGGCAATTGATCCTTACACGAAGCAACTTCTATATTATGGGGATAAGGCAGACTGAAAGGGACTTTATCTCTTGAGAAAATGTTACTAGCTGACAATCCTTCAATTTCCCTCCACAATGACAAGCAGGTTCATTCCTCAAAAATCGTTTTACATTTTCTGGCTTCTTTTTTAAATTTAATATTATACTTTGTTATTAACGAGTTTAATGTTCTTGTAATTCTGGTGCTTAGCTCTAAGAATTACCAACTAGTCTGACAACTTGGGTATGATATAAGGAAAATATTTATGAAATAATAGAAGAAATAATGTGTTTGCAGTTCTTAGGTTTTCAAGTATTGGCTTTTATCATTATCAATTGGTTGTCTCTTTCTATTTCATAACTGAACAGGCAAATTAATTTTGTCCTATTGTGATCTTTATTTACTAAGGTAGCAATGCTGCATTGGTTGCCTCTTTCTATCTCATAACTGAACAGGCAAGTTGTTTTTCTCCTATTGTGATCTTTATTTGCTAAGGTTGCAATGCTGCATTAAGCTTATCTATATATGCATACCCTATGCCTCAATATGGAGGCAAGCTATATTTATATATACACACCACAGAGATGGGCAACAGTCTAGAAATCCTCATCTTTGCTTTGTTATCCTCTTCTATTTTTCCTTCAATCTTCTACTGAACAACTCAGTAAAAAAGCATTGCTCCTAATAGCTTAGGCTTTTGGGGTTGCAACTGGTAGTCCAACAATATCACCTTGGTTGGCTCCATAATGGGGCTGTTTTGCCTGTGGGAAGGTTTTGAAAATTTATTTCATTTGACATTTGAAAATTAAAACTGAGTATCATGCCTAAACAACTTTTGTTGAAGTGAGCCAACCTGAATTTGTGGTTTTAGTTTTTCCTATGGTTGATCAAGTGATTTTGTGGATTGATAGATCTATCTCTGATTCTTTATTTTTCTTCCTGCTCTCTCTCTCTCTCTCTCTCTCTCTCTCTCTTCTTGCTGTGATGCATGGCTTGAAAAAAAATTTGTTGTCCTTAATCTATTCTTTGCAGGATTGCTATATTGACATCTGCTCCCCGGAAGTCCTCAGTATTTTCACTAACAATTTTGACTATCAACATCTGCGGCGTCATTTCATCAAGGGATTGCTTGTCGATGATGTATGTTTTGCTCATTTCTGTGAGTTACTTTCATACCATTTCAGGAGAATAGATTTATGTTTGCATGGGCATCACATGCACACAAAGTCCCACATACGCACTCTGATATCTAGATGTATATAGATATATGTAAAGATAGAGCACAGTTCAGTGAAAAGAATTGTTTGTTTCTGATGAAAGCATGTATAAGCTGGCATCAGAAATACATTGTGCCTTTGTATACATATATATATATATATATATATATATATATATATATATATATATATATATATTGAATTGTTTTTCTCTGATGAAATCAAAATTTCAGAACATATTTTTGCCTCTATAAACATGCACCAGACTTCAGAATTTGAGCAGCTTATTATTTGGTGAATATTTGTTGCTGATTCTTTGATGGACATAATTTTTCAACTTTTCCAATATTTTGTTCGCTAAAATTTGTCAAATATATAGATCTCTGGTGAAAGCTTATATATATATATATATATATATATATATATATATATTCAATGAAATAAATTGTTTTTCTCTGATGAAATCAAAATTTCAGAACATATTTTTGTCTCTATAAACATGCACCAGACTTCAGAACTTGAGCAGCTTATTATTTGGTGAATATTTGTTGCCCATTCTTAGATGGACATACTTTTTCAACTTTTCCAATATTGTGTTCGCTAAAATTTGTCAAATATATAGATCTCTGGGGAAAGTTTATTTTCATTTATGTCTATTTTTAATAGATAATAAAGGATGTCTATTAAGCTAATAAAGGGGGTGAACCCTAGTACAAAGTGCATATACAAAGACCCAACAAAGTGAAATAATTCAACCCCAACCAATAACTTGCACCCTGTAGGAATACTTACTTCAGTTACACCCTATCCAAGAAGTAATGAAGATATGCTTCCTTCCATAAAGGCATCCATTGAGCACATAAACAAAGATTTAAGGAGCCCTTGAAGCATGGGTCAAGTGGTAAAGGGTTGGGGAGGGTTTGTGTGAAGGTTTCTAGGTTTAAGTCGCAATAAGGACAAAAATTTACCTATCAAAGAAAAAAGGACACCCATATTTGAGGAATACATCTTTTAGTTTTTTTTTATTCTTCTCCTTCCATAAACCTAACCCAACCAACCCCCCTCCCCCCAAAGAAAAAGGACAAATCCTCTTCCCCAATAAACTTACTCCTTAAATGAAGGCAAAACAATCAATCAAAGCACTAATGCATTCTTCATAGTTTTGTTGCCCAAAAAAAGCATGACTAAGAAAATCTCAAACTTTAGACCTATTAGCTTGATCACTAGTCTTTACAAGATAATAGTCAAAGTGTTATCAGGGCATCTAAGAGGGGTACGAAACTATTCATTCTACTCAAGGCGCTTTTGTTCAAGGGAGACAAATATTGGATGCAGTTCTCATAGCCAATGAGATAGTGGATGAGAAAAGATGTTCAGGGGAGGAAGGAGTCGTATTCAAAATCGACTTTGAAAAGGCTTACGACCATGTGTGCTGGGATTTTTTGGATCATGTGTTGGAGAAGAAAGGGTTTAGTCCTAACTCAAAACATTCACACCAATGGTAATAGACGGGTTTGAGATGAGGGAGAGCGAGCGAGCATGCGAGAGCGACAGTGACGAGGGAGAAAGTCAAGCGGAGAATCGGAGAAAACGGAAGGGGAGTAGCTTTTGGGTGGGGTCGAAGGTTTTTGAAGTCGGAGTTGAGGAGAGAAAAGGCAAATCCCATGTATTCATCGTGGAAAGCAAGAGAGGGGTTTCATCATGGGTCCGTCTAGGGCCGGCTAATGTAGGGCTTTTTCTGGAGGGTCTGTACCAATGCATCAAGGACGGGAAAGAAGGTAAATGGGAAAAGGGATGGAAGGAAAAGGGGAGAAGTTACTCTCTGGTGCATGATGCCAATAGTGCGGGATGCTTCCTCCAATTAGGGGTTGTCGATCTGGAGAAGAAGAGATACATCATTTGCATCTCGAAAGGTAGTGGAGAAAGGGAGGGGGGGAGGGGGGGGGGGATGGTTGGCTATGGCGGAGAGTTTGCGTAAATTGGATGTTTGTCTCAACAAAAAGGAGTACAAACAGAGAGGGTCTCGGGAAGGTTGAATGTCGAATTGGTGAAGAGGCCGTGGAGTAGGGATAGCAAAAAGGTCAGAGTGGAGGTAAAAGGGGAGGAAATAAGCAGAAACTTGAGTAGATTGGATCATTGTGTAGTCGGGATCTAGAACCCCAGTCTAGCAGGAGGAGAGGATTTGGAGAGGTTGGGGTGGCTCATGGCAAGTTCTTGGGGGTTGAAAGGAAAGTTAGGGTTGGCAAGGTTGGGAAGGACGGGTTCTATTGGAGTTTGAATTTGTGGAAGAAGCCAGACGAGTTCTCACCTCTGGGAAAAGGTCGGTGGGAGGGATTCAAATGGGATTGGAGTGCTGGAATCCAAGGTCTAGGTGTTTGAAAGAAGGGGAATTAAGAAATGAAGCTTGGGTGAGGATTCTAGGTCTTCCAATCTCATTGTGGGTCTCGTCGATTTTGAGAAGAGTGGGGGAAGTGTGTGGTGGTTTCTTAGCTATTGACCCTAAGACGGAGAGAATGGAGGAACTACAGTGGGCTCGGATTTTAGTTAGAACGAACGGCGAAGACCTGCCAAGCTTGTTGGAGACAAGGGTAGAGGAGTCGACCTATTGCCTCTCCCTTTGGTGGGAGGTCCTGCTGTCGTTGAGGCAGAACACGATGAACTATAGTGGCTCGTCTGGTTGATCAAGTGGAGAGGTTAGGGGAAACGTTGATGCACGCGTTGGTCCGTGAGTGGAAGAGTTGGCAAACGCTTGGCTCGAGGCGCAGTTCCGGTCAGTTGATGGGATTGGAGGGTAGGTGAACGAGGCGGGTAGTGAAGTGTTTGAAAATTGGGCTCAGAATGGGTCGTTGACTCGGCCTTCTCGTGAACTGTCGGTTGCTGGGCCGTCTTCGTCTAGCCTTGCAGTGGGACTTGTGAGCTCGAAGAGGGTTGTTGGGCATATCTCACAAGGCCCATCAGAGGAAGATCTTTTAAAGGGGGATGTGGGTGGTGGGGCTGGGCTAGAGGTTGGGCCGTCATGTTCCAAAGGAAAGGGGTGGGCCGCCGTTGAGGTGAACGCGTTGAATATTGGGCCTTCTTTCCTGTTAAAGGAAAGTCATGGCCCGTCCCAGTCCCAGCTCACTGTAAGTGGGCTTTCATTGAAGGCTTGCTCCTCAGCTCTCACTGAAACTTGCAAGGGGAGCAACTCGGAGCTTGAGTTTATTATGATGTGAGAGAAGGAAGACTGGAGGAAGCAGCAGGTGGATTTTCACTCTACAATGACAAACCGTGCGCTAATAGAAGAAGCTTCAAGGTATGGGTATGTTTCAAATTCGTGGGGCTTAAGGGTCTCGGGGTCTTCTCTTCCTAATTCTTTTTATTTTGGTCGGACTCCGGAGGGGGAGTATTACGACCATTCTGGGATGCTAAGGGAGGATACTTAGGAAGGAAAATTGGTAAGCATCCCAGACGCAGACGGGCACGCTGAGGTTGGCAATGGTTGTTGGGACTTGATTGAGGTTAATTGTGTCGGAGATTTGGCAAGGGATCTGGAGTGGGGGTTAGTTCAGTCTGAACCCCAAGAAGTAAGGGGTGAAAAGGAGGTTAATTGGGAGGAAAGCAGTTTGGCTAAATTCAGCCATTTCTTGGGCTTTTCGACTGTAGGTTTGGAAAATGAAATCCTAAGTTTCTTGATCAAAATTAGAAAAAGGAGGGAAAGGATACACAGTAAAGGTCTTCTGGAGAAATTAAAATTTGAAAGGGAGCTTAAGAGGCTGGAGTGTTCAATTAACCATGAGGGGGAACTTAAGAAGAAATGTCCTCTTTAGGGCAGAGGGAGCCAATTAGCGGATGTCCAATGAACCTAAAAATCTTGAGTTGGAATGTGAGGGGAGCGAATGACAACTCTAAAAGGAAAATAATAAAGTCTGTCATAAGAAAGCAGAAGGTGGATTTGTTGTGTATCCAGGAGACAAAGTTACAAGTTATGGCTGAAGGGGTGGTGAGAAGTTTAGGTCCGAGGAGATTCTTAGACTAGAGAACCTTGGATGCTACTAGTTCGGCAGGAGGCATCTTGATTTGCTAGGACAAAAGGTCTTTGGAAAATTTGGATTGGGAGGTGGGCCAGTTTTCCACTTCCTGCAGATTCAGGAATGTGGAAGATGGTGCAGTCTGGGTATTTATGGGAGTATATGGTCCTTTTTCCAGAAAAGAAAGGGAGTGTTTGTGGGAAGAGATTGTGGCGATTAGAGGAATTTGGGAAGAACCCTGGTCCCTAGGGGGTGATTTTAATATCATCATATCCCAAAGTGAAAAGAGCATACAAGGGAGAATAACCTCAGCAATGAGGAGATTTGCTCAGGTTATAGACAACTTAGGGCTTGTTGACCTCCCGCTGCAAGGGGGATTATTTACTTGGAGCAGGGGCCTCAATAATCAGTCTTGGGCCAGACTGGATAGATTTCTCGTGACTCTTAGTTGACTCGATCAGTTCAGTAGTGTTGTCCAGAGAAGATTACCTCGGCCTACCTCGGATAATTTCCCAGTACTTCTTGAGGGTGGTGGACTAAGAAGAGGACCCTCCCCATTCAGGTTCGAAAATATGTGGCTCAAAGTTGAGGGGTTTAAAGATCTTCTTCGTTGTTGGTGGCAGGGGATGGTGGTTAGAGGCAGTGCTAGTTATAGACTAGTTGCTAAGCTGAAGGAGATGAAACAAATTCTAAAAATTTGGAATAGGGAGGTGTTCGGGAGACTGGAGTGCAATAAAGCTGTAGCTCTCCAACAAGTGGAGTTATGCGATATGGTGGAAGGGGAGAGAAGTTTGATGGAGGAGGAAACAGTCTGTAAAAGGGAAGCCAAGGAGGGATATGCTAAGTGGGTGACCTTGGAAGAAACCCATTGGAGACAGCTGTCAAGGGAATTATGGCTAAGGGAAGGGGATAGAAATACGAGTTACTTTCATTGTATGACAACTGCTCATCAAAGAGTTAATTCCCTGGACAGAGTCAAGATAAATGGGGTGTGGTTATCAAAGGAGCAAGAAGTGAGGGAAGGGGTAGCGAACGCCTTTCAACAACTGCTCTCAGAAAGCTCGGATTGAAAGGCGAACATAGGGGGATTGCAGTTAAAGCAAATCAGCCAGCAAGAAGCGGAGTTGCTGGAGCTCCCTTTTTCTGAGTCTGAGGTTCATGCTGCTTTAATGGATATGAATGGGGACAAAGCCCCAGGACCGGACGGGTTCACACTGGCTTTTTGGCAAAGCTGTTGGGATTTCGTAAAGGAGGAGATTTTGGATATGTTTAAGGAATTTCATGAGCAGAATTCTTTCCTTAGGAGCCTAAACAATACGTTTCTGGTCTTGCTACCGAAGAGACCTTGGGGATTATAGACCCATCAGCTTGTTAGGGGGGCTGTATAAATTGTTGGCTAAGGTGCTGGCCAATAGACTCAAGAAAGTGATAGGAAAAGTGGTTTCCCCTGATCAGAATGCGTTTGTTATGGGGAGACAGATTCTAGATGCTTCTTTAATTGCAAATGAGGTGATTGATTTATGGCAAAAAAGGGGAGAGAAAGGTCTAATTTGCAAATTGGATATTGAGAAGGCGTATGACAGCATTAACTGACAGTTTTTTATGAAGGTCTTGCAAAAAATGGGGTTTGGGCCGAAGTGGTTGGGATGGATGTGGAGTTGTATATCTACAACCAAGTTTTGGTCTTGGTGAACGGAGTGCCAACCGGGTTCTTTCCGAGTTCTAAGGGGTTGCGTCAAGGGGACCCTCTTTCCCCCTATCTTTTTGTTATGGGAATGGAAGTGTTGAGTGTTCTAATTAGGAGGGCTGTTGAAGGGGGTTTTATCTATGGGTGTAGCATACGGCGATGTAGAGGACATGCTGTTAATATTTCACACTTACTCTTTGCTGATGATACAATTGTTTTTTGTGAGGCAAAGAAAGAGCACATAACGCACTTGAGCTGGATTCTCTTTTGGTTTGAAGTTGCTTCAGGGTTAAGGATTAATTTGGCCAAGAGTGAAATTTTACCGATTGGGGAGGTGGAAGAGGTGGACGAGATGGCAGCGGAGTTAGGGTGTAGGATGGGACAACTGCCTGCAGTCTACTTGGGCCTGCCATTGGAGGCGCCTAATAAGGCCTCTTCCGTGTGGGATGGGGTGGAAGAGAGAGTGAGGAGGAGACTTGCCCTATGGAAACGTCAATATATATCAAAAGGTGGGAGAATTACGCTAATAAAGACCACGATGGCTAGTATGCCATTGTATCAAATGTCTCTTTTCCGCATGCCAAAGACAGTGGCAAGGAGGTTAGAAAAGTTGCAAAGAGATTTTTTGTGGAGAGGGGGTAATCTGGAAAAGAAAGGCCACGTAGTCAATTGGGAGGTGGTTTGTGCGGTTAAGGAAAAGGGGGGGCTGGGCTTAAGAAAGCTAACCTTATTGAACAAAGCCTTGCTTGGTAAATGGTTATGGAGATTTGCTTGTGTTAAGGAGGATCCTTGGAAGCAGGTGCTTGTGGCGAAGTATGGGCAAGAGGATCTTGTTTGGAGGACAAAGAAGGCAAATGAGGCGGTTGGAGTAGGGGTTTGGAAGGAGATTCTGAAGGAATCTGCTTGGTGCTGAGAAAACATGGCATTTAAAGTGGGAAAAGGCACCAAAATCAAATTCTGGACTGATTTTTGGTGTGGATGTACAGTGCTGTCACAAAGATTCCCGCATCTTTATGCTATGGCTGTGCATAAGAATGCCACAGTGGAAGAGATGTGGGACCAGAATTTTGGCCAAGGCGACTGAAATTTAAGGTTTCTTAGGGACTTTAATGATTGAGAATTGGATATGGTAGACAATTTACTTCTTGTTTTGAGGGGGCATAGGATTACTCTGGAGGAAGACTCGGTTTTTTGTAAGGAAGGGAGAAACGGGCAGTTTAGAGTCAAGAAAGCGTACAGCCTGTTGGCAAGCCCCAATGTTGCCGTTTTCCTAAAAAGTAACGTTTGGGTGGATAGAGTTCCAACCAAAATTGCGTTCTTCGCGTGGGAAGCTGCTTGGGGGAAGGTGCTTGCTCTGGATAGGCTCCAGAAAAGAGGGTGACAACTTCCTAATTGTTGTTTTTTGTGTGGTTGCGAAGAGGAAACTGTAAATCATATTCTAATACATTGTATAGTGGCCAGAGTGTTGTGGGATATTGTTCTTGGGTTGTTTGGTGCTCAGTGGGTTTTTCCAGAAATTGTAAAGGAGGTCTTATTTAGTTGGAGGGGCTCTTTTGTGGGGAAAAAAAGGAAAAAAAATTTGGAAATCCATTCTGTTCATTTTTTGGACGGTTTGGAAAGAGAGGAATATACTAGCTTTTAGGGTAATTTTTTAGGGGGGGGGGGTTGTGTTAGCAATTCAGAAGCTTAAAAATTCTTTTGTTTGTAATTTATGGGGTTGGGCTAAATTGTATATTGGAGAGGTGCCACCCTCCCTTATAGACTTTTTGGAATGGTTAGCTTCCAATTAAGGGTTGGTGAGTTTTTTGTTTATCTTTCTTTGGTTGTGAGGCCTTAGCTGCCTTGTATACTCCCTGTATGCTTTGTGGCTTTTTGCCTCTTGTTAATCTATGCTGTGCTTATTTATAAAAAGGAAAAAAAAAAAAAAGAAAGGGTTTAGTCCTAGATGAAGGAAATGGATGAGAGGCTGTTTGTCCAGAGTATCTTTTGTAGTTTTAGTGAATGGAAATGCTAAAGGGTGGGTCAAGGCATCTAGAGGCTTAAGACAAGGCGACCCTTTATCCCCATTTTTGTTTACTTTAGTCACAGATGTACTGAGTAGGATGTTATTGAGAGCAGAAGAAAGAAATTCGTTGAAGGGTTTCAGGGTGGTTAGGAACAGTACAAGGATGTCCCATTTGCAATTTGCAGATGATACCATTTTCTTTTCTAACACTAGGGAGGAAGATTTGCAGACTCTCAAGAGTTTATTGCTAGTGTTTGGGCATATTTCTGGGCTTAAGGTTAACCTTGACAAGAGTAATATTTATGGCATCAATCTTGAACAAAATTATCTTTCTAGGTTGGCCGAATTGCTTGATTGCGAGGCTTCTGGGTGGCCTATACCCTACTTGGGTCTTCCTTTAGGAGGGAATCCCAAGACTTGTGACTTTTGGGATCCAGTGATTGAGAGGATCTCGAGAAGATTAGATGGGTGGCAAAAGACTTTTTTATCTTTTGGAGGTAGGATAACTCTTATCCAATCTTGCCTCACCCACATGCCTTGCTACTTCCTTTCCTTGTTTAAGATACCCGCTTCAGTGGCTGCAAAAATTGAGAGATTGCAAATGGATTTTTTATGGTCAGGGGTTGGGGAAGGTAAAAGAGATCATCTTGTTAGTTGGGATGTAGTGTGTAAGCCGAAGGCAAAAGGGGGTTTGGGATTTGGGAAGATAGCTCTAAGGAATGTCACACTCTTAGGGAAATGGTTGTGGAGGTACCCTAGGGAGGGTTCAGCTTTATGACATAAGGTTATTTTAAGCATTTACGGATCACACTCTAACGAATGGGATGCCAACACTATAGTCAAATGGTCACATTGTTGTCTTTGGAAGGCTATTGCACAAGTCTTTCAAGAGTTTTCCAAGTTTACTCGGTTTGTAGTAGGAGATGGGGAAAGAATTCGGTTCTGGGAAGACTTGTGGTGGGGGGATCAACATTTGGGTTCCCAATATCCAAGACTATTTAGAGTAGTCACGGATAAAAATATTCATATTTCTTCAATTCTCGGATCTACTCGTCCCTTTTCATGAAACTTTAATTTTTGCTGCAACCTATCCGATGCTGAGATAGAAGATTTAGAAGGCCTCATGCGGTTATTTGATTGTCTGCATTTGTCATTTTCGGTTCTAGATGCGAGATCTTGGTCTTTATCTTCTTTAGGGCTTTTTACAGTCAAATCTTTCTTTCTTGCCTTATCCCAATGTTTTGGTTCTCCTCCAGTTTTCCCTACTAAGTTTGTTTGGAAATCCCAAGTCTCTTTCAAGGTCAAGTCCTTTGTCTGGTTGGTGGCACACAAGAAGGTAAATACTGATGACTTCTTACAACTAAGAAGACCCTACAAAGCTCTTAATCCTGATATTTGTAAGTTGTGCATGAGGCATGGAGAATCAACTGATCATCTTTTCCTACATTGTTCTTTGACGATGGGGTTATGACACAGATTATTTCAGTTAGCCAAGATGGATTGGGTTCCCCCGAGGAGCATTTCCGACATGCTGTCCATCAATTACAATGACTTTGGTTTATCGAAGAGAGGGATAGAATTGTGGCAAGTTGCGTGCATAGCTTTAATTTGGATTGTGTGGCGGGAAAGAAATGCGAGGATTTTTGAGGATAAAGCAAGGAATTAAGAGAATCTTTGGGATTCTATTCATTTCCTTGCTTCTCTTTAGGCTTTTGTTCCAAGGTTTTTAAGGGGACTCCCCTTATTGTGTTACAACTTGATTGGCTAGCGGCGTGTAATTCCTTTGAGTTGCTCTAGTCTAGAGAGTTTGTTTGTTATCACATTGTATTTTCTTGTTTTCGTATTCTTGTAGTTTAGTTTTCTTTGGTGGGAGGATTTCTCATCCTTCTCTTCTACTTCTCTTTTCTATTAATATATTCCTTTGTCGTTTCCTATGAAAAAAAAAATAAAAATAAAGGCAAAACATAAGAAACCCAGAATAGAGAAAATATTAGAGCCTAAAGATGCCTTTCCACCTCATATTGAAGAAGAATATGAGTTGTAGATTCTTTCCTTTTGGTTAGACAGTACCTGTTACCAATAATCTACCTTTATGCCTTAATTGGTCAAATGTGGGTATTTTTTCCCAGGCCACTTCCCATATTAAAAACACCCCACTTGCTTAATATATGTATTTTTTGTTGATTTTAGTGTCTTTTCCTTTTATAATCATTTAAGCTTAAGAGTCTTGTTTTCAGATTATGGGATACAAAATTTTCACGCATGAAATTCACTCAAATTACTCGGCTAGGGTTGATAACTTCAGAAGCTATGAAACCATTAATAAGGATATTATTTAGAGGTGGACGTACCCGTTGGTACCAAATGTTCAGTTTTTTGGAAATTACAGAGCTAAACTTGAAAGGCAGGGAATGTACTGAGCCTCGGGTAAGAATTGTTAAAGCATTTTGGTGAGTTTTCTAAATATTCATTTGTAGGAGACTATGAGAGACTTATTTCATGCGTATTTTATATAATTTAATTAATCCACAATCTTATGTTGCATAGTATATTGTCTCTGGAAAAAGAATCATGAATTTTCATAAGCATACTTGTCGTGCATGTTTTATATTTACAATAATGTTAGTTACCTTTGAGTGTCATAGTCTCTTTTAGCATTTCCAAGAGTTTAATTAATAATCTCCATATTTTGCAACTAATTTCCTACCTTTTAGAAAAATAGTAAGCATGAATAAATATGCATGTTGTTGTACGTTGGTGTATTGGTTGATATGCTTCTACTAAGCATCTCTATCATGCCCATGGTTATGAAGGACCATATGCCTTGGATTATGGACGAACAATGCAGACATGGGTATCATGATCGTAATTGTTTGCATGATAAATACAATTTTAGCCCCAGATTTTTCTTTCTTGGGTGGTGGCACAACTTTATTGCTCTCTAGTTTTTCTTTGGTTGGTGTTCCTTGGTTTCTACCTCAATTGTCAAAAGCTCTTTCTTGTCTTGGAATGATCGTTTTTTTTGAAGGAAAAAGGGAAATTTGGAAATTGGTTTCTTGTGTATATTTTTGGTGTCTTTGGAAAGAAAGGAATAAGAGAATTTTTATACGAGAAGGTTTTTGTGTTGAAAATTAAATTTATTTTTGCTGATTTAGAGATAATTTTTTTATATTTATTTCACTGCTTGTACAATATATATAAGCAAAGAGAAAAACTGTATAAGAAAGAATCTGAAACAAATCCATATAATCGGTTCATAACGTGCAGTTATAATAATAATAATCAAATCCTTAAAATCAAGGGGCTCCTAACTACAAAGAGAAGACAACGTAACACATGCTACTAGGCAAGAAGAGCTAACCTACAAATCTGCTTTCTGCTTGTAGAAATTAAAATAATCATTTTCTAAAATAAATGGTCAACTAGGATAAAATAGGGAAGTTAATATAAAAATTATAAGGCTGAAAATCTCTGAAATACTTGTCAACACTCCTCATCTAGCTAGCATAGATGTCCTCATAGAAAATGAAGTTATTGATATGAGGTTGAAGAACCTTGTAAGTGGGGTCAATTGTAAGTTGGATATCAAGAAGGTGGTTGACCATGTTAATTGAGACTTCTTGTTGGTAGTTTTGGAGAAAATGGGTTTTGGTCTCAAATGGATAAAATGGTGCTTAAATATGGCTTGCTTTTTAGCATGTGTGAATAGGACTCTATTAGTGTTTTTTTTTTCCTAAGTTATAGAGGTTTGCCGACTATCTTCTTATCTTTTCATTATGTCCATGAAGACTCTCTCTCCCATGTTCTAGATAAGGCTAATGAAGGAGGCTTCTCAGTAGGTTTTTTAGTAGGCAAAAGAGAAGGCGAAAAGGAGGAGGTGTCACAATTGCTATTTGTGGATGATACAATTATTTTATGTGATGTATGTAAGGAGAAGTTGGAGCATTTGAGTTGGGCTCTCATATGGTTTGGGGCAATCTCAGGATTAAAAATCAACTTAGAGAAGAGTGAATTGATTCCAGTAGGATTAATCAATGATGTAGAGGACCCTGCTAGGGTCTTGGGATGTAAATTGGGCACCCTCCTCACAAGTTATCTCAGAATGCCTTATGGTGCCCCCTTCAAATCTTATAAAGTGTGGGATGTGGTGGAAGGAAGATTTCAAAAATGTCTTGCTTTGTGGAAGAGACAATACTTATCAAAAGGAGCTAGACCAACACTAATAAACAACACTTTATCTAGTCTTCCTATTTATTTTATGTCTCTTTTTGCAATTTCGAGAAAGGTTAGCTTAAGATTTGAAACGATCCAAAGAGATTTTTTGTGGGCAGGTTGGAGAAAAAGGCCTCATCTAGTAAAGTGATTGACAATTTGCATGGATAAGAGGGAAAAGGGACTAGGCATTAGAAAGTTGTTTATCCTCAACAAAGCGTTCCTAGGTAAATGGTGTCAAAGGTTCCCTCTAGAGAGGGACTCTTTTTGGAACCATGTGATAATAAGGAAATATGATGAGGAAGCGGGAGGATGATGCTCTAGAGTTTAGAGTTTTGAGGGAAAGTTATGGAGTAGGGGTGTGGAAGGCAATTAGAAGTGGGTGGGAGACTTCCAGGAGTAGGATAAGGTTGAAGGTGGGTAATGGACGAAGGGTGAAATTTTAGAGGGATAACTAGTGTGGGGATTTGACCCTTGGGGAGACTTTTCCTATTTGTTTTTCTATAGCAATCGCAATGATGCTTGGGTAGTTGAAGTGTGGGATCAAGAAGGAGAAAGGGGATGTTGTGACCCTCGATTCTTAAGGCAACCCTATGATTGGGATTTGGATGCTTTTTTTAGGTAGTTATAATTGCAATCTATTGACAGGGAAATTAAGGATAAAATAGTATGGGGGATTTGGAAGGGTGGTTTTTTTTTGTTTCTTTTTTCCTTTTGTTTAAATCATTTTATTCATTACTGGGATAAGGAAGGGAGGGGTCGGTCTCTGTCAATGGAAGAAGAAGAGGCTAGGAAGGAGGCAAGAGAGTTATATAAGAAGTGGGCCTTATTGGAAGAAGTGTCATGGAGGCAAAAGTCTAGGGAAATCTGGCTCAAAGAGGGGGACATAAATACCAAGTTTTTTCATAAAATGGCAAATGCTCACAGAAGGAGGAATCAATTGAATAGAATAAAGGTAAATAGAAGGTGTTTAACTGAGGAAAGTGAAATCAAAGAGGAGGTTGGCAGAAATTTTCAAGAGTTGTTGACAGATCCTGGTGACTGGAAGCCTAATATAGATGGCTTAATTTTTGAAAGGCTGGAAGTGGGGGATGTGGAGAGGCTGGAGAAGCCCTTTTCAGAGGAGAATAAGAATATAAAAGCAAGGATCTTGTTAAACCAAATAACTAAATTAAGATCATAAATTTCCAAGTAGTAGACAAATTATCAAATGAGGCTTAATGGAGTTGTAACCCGTAGATTGGCACAAGGATTCCAATCATGCAAAGCATGACCAAAATATGCTGCAACATTAGTGTTTGTAGTTTAGTTTCTGAAATTGATTTTGCTGTTATACCAATTTATGTAGGACAACCTATGATACCCAAATCCTTTAATTTCACCCAATGTGCCTGTGTCGACATGACATGGGTGTAGGTATGGGATCCTTGTCGGGCACTCCTATTTTACTTTGGCTATGGCTGTTTCATTTTTTCATCAATATCCTTTTATTTTTTCAATTGTTTTAGTAATAATTTCATTAGAGAAAAAGAAGAGTTAACTACAAAGTGAATTTTTGTAAGAATATTTAGGGATGAGAGGGGAAAAAAGGATTGGAGGGAAAAGATTGGACCTTTACAAATGATATATTTTACTTCCATTTTTTTTAATTGATTTTCTTTTTTTATGCCATATCCCCAAAGATTAGACAAGGCCACTATTCCTTACTAGAGGCAGGAATAGAGTAAGGCCTTTACTGATTATAGACTTCATTATCAATATACCATAAAATTACCATTTTTTAATTGCACAATGCTAGAAAAAAGGTATTTTTGGTGATCGTGCCCAATTTTTGAACAAGAAATTAGATAAGGCATCGAGCATATTGTAACACAACTACTTAAAATTTGAGTTGTGAAGGATTAGACACTTATACGCATACCCACATCTGACAACATACCTGAATCCATGCAACATAGAGGACAACAATGACAAAAGAATATGGTGAAATGAGATAGAAATAGAAGAGAGAAATTCTAATAGAATTATTTTTTCGGTAATTAAGATTCTAACAACATTATCAATGCTAGTAATCACAATTTAAAGTGTTTGACATCACTAAGTCTATATATGGATAGACAATCTTAATAATAGTCATAAACTAATTCTAATAATAACATAAATAATTGTAACTCTAATAAAACTTTATCAATAAATAATAATGACCTTAAAATAAGCAACAAAATAAAGATAGCTTTCCATGTGCTTTGATGAATGCTCTTGACTTGGAGTTTGCATCCCATCCATTAGACTACAAGCCATATTTACTTTCCATGACAGAATGCCAGAAAGATGTCAATTTTGTAGAAATTTCTATAATCACTTGCTAATTAAAGCTCTATTGCAAACTAATCACCTCCACTACGCAACCCTTGGCCAACCTCATCTATACCATGGTTGTTAAAAACTTATAACACACGATATAATATATTGATATGATACATTTTTAATGGATATCGATACACATCGTAGTTCGTATCTTATCTTAAGCATGTTTGATGATACATATACAATACAAAATATGCTACCTAATACAATGATACAATGTTACATACCCCTTCAACTACTTTTAAGAATTTTTAAGAAAAATCAAATTCAATTATTTTTTGAAAGAACTATTATATTCATCAAAATGCATAGTAATGTTAGAAGTAAATTTATTCTTGTTCTCAAAACAATGTTGGAATTTAAGTAAATTTATTCTAAAAATAAATATTGAGGAATTTTTATTTAAATGATTTGAATTTTGACATTGAATATGATAGGAATTGATGAATAAAATTTTTTACTTGCAATATTAGTTTTTCTTTTTTGGAATTTTTTTTCATTAAGGAAAGAATGATGCCAAATATAAAAAGTTGGAACTTTGGAGATGACACATAAAGGCTTACGTATCAACAATGCATATAAGTACATGTGCCTAGTTAAAATTTGGAACTAAAAATCATAAAAGTTCTCTACTATACATTAAACTCATATTTTGTGAAATTAAATTTTTTGAATCTCTACTATACAATGTTTTTATGATATGACATGGTTAACTCTTTAAATCCTACTATCTTTCATGAAATTGGTTATTTATTACTCTATACTTTATGTTTCCAATATATACGTACATGTATGCATATTTTTTCTATTTATTATTCACTATATAAAAGAATTTATGACACATGATGCAATATGATACATCGTTTGGAGAAATAGAAAACAATGCATGATACTTTTTATGAGTTAACAGCTATGCTCTACATGCTCTCACCTAATGAGATGACGATACCTATAATCTTCCCCTGCCCTGAACCACAGGAAATCGTGCTGGATTCTCTCAATCCTGGATGTCACACTTAGTTTAATTCTAAAAATGAAAAGGAAATAAGTTGACATGGACAAGGCATGACTAAATCAACATGATCTCATTGCTTAAAGAGAGGCAGAACTTCTTCCATCCTTGTAGATGCCCAGACATGTTGGCAACAGGATCCTAAAAGGCAGGCACTTCTCAGTTACATCAACCCAAGAGGGCTCAATAATTAACCTGCCAAGCATCAGTCTGCCTCCATAGAGACATTCTGAGTTGCGCAACTTTTCTAGGAAGTTCTAGCACAGAATGCCATGCTGACTAGGCGTTCTTGCAGAAATTACATTGACTGTAACTTTGATGTTCTTTGCATGCAGTGTTGTTATTACAGCACTGATTAAGTTTCACTATGATTTGATGTATTTTCCCAAGTGAATATGCCTGCCCTTATACATCAAGGTAGGCTTTGGTAGGCTTTCTCTATGTCTATTTGCATGAACACTTTTTACAGTGTTATTCAAAATTCACTCATACATAATTTCCTGGTGGGCAGCCTATATAAGCTATTGGCTAAGGTGTTAGCTTATAGGCTAAAGAAAATGATGGGAAAAGTGGTCTCAAAATATCAGAATGCTTTTGTGGAAGGAAGACAAATTCTTGATGTGATACTTATAGCTAATGAGGCAATTGACACGATGTTGAGAAGTAATAGAGTAGGGGTGCTTTGTAAACTTGATATTGAAAAAGCTTATAATCATGTAAGCTGGAAATTTTTACTTGAGGTGTTAGGAAAAATGGGTTTTGGACAAAAGTGGATCAATTGGATTAGTTGGTGCATCTCAACTCTAAGGTTCTCGGTAGTGAATGGTACTCCCTCGGGGTTTTTTCAGAGCTCTAGGGGCTTAAAGCAAGGGGATCTGTTATCCCTGTACTTGTTAGTTCTAGTTATGGAGGTGCTTAGTTGCCTTCTTGGAAGGGCAAGAGAGGGTGGCTACTTGTCTGACTTCTAAGTGTTAGGGAGAAATGGGGAGGGCTTGGAGATTTCCTATTTGTTGTTCGCATATGATACTTTGGTTTTTTGTGAGGCCGCCTCTTTCCAAATGACTTATTTGAGTTGGTTACTCTTGTGGTTTGAGGCCATTTCAGGTTTGAAAATCAATTTGGATAAAAGTGAGTTTATTCTGGTTGAGAGGGTGTGAAATGTAATGGAGTTGGTTGCTATATTTGGTTGTAAAGTGGGTGCGCTCCCAACCACTTATTTGGGGCTTCCTCTAACAGTTGCCCATAACTCGGTGGTGGCTTGGGACGGGGTTGAAGAAAGGTTTAGAAAGGCTTAGCAATGTGGAGAAGACAATATATTTCTAAAGGAGGAAGACTAACACCGATCAAGAGCATGCTATCTAGCCTGCCAATCTATTTTATTTCTCTTTTCCAGATGTCAAGGAGGGTTCGCTTAAGATTGGAGAAGATTTATAGGAACTTTTTGTGGGGAGGTGGAATGCTAGGGAATAAGCCTCAGTTAGTGAAGTGGGATATTGTTTGTTTGGACAAAAGAAAAGGAGGCCTTAGAGTTAGATGTCTTAACTCTCTTAATATGGCTCTCATTTGCAAATGGATTTGGTGCTTTTATAAGGAAATGGATGCCTTTTGGAGAAAAGTTTTTTGTGGTAAATTTGGAGAATTGGAAGGGGGTTGGTGCTCTAAGGAAGTGAGGGGCAGCTATGGTGTTGGTCTTTGGAAGGCTATAAGGCTTTTGTGGGAGTTAGTCTCTTCTAGAACTCTCTTTGTGGTGGGCTATGGGAGAAGGGTCAAGTTTTGGAGAGACAGATGGTGGGGGGATGAGCCTTTATGTATGTCCTTTCCCTCCTTGTTCGCTTTAGCTAGCTCAAAAGAGGCTTGGGTGGCGGATTTGTGGGTGCACTCTTCTAAGGGGGGTGGATGGAACCCAAGCTTCTTTAGACCTCTCAATGATTGGGACAGTAGAATGCTTCTTGTCAAGGATTCAAGACAAGTGGTAGTTGAGGAGAGGGAGGATGAGGTGTTTTAGGCGGTTACAAAGAGTGGATCATTTTCTGTTAAGTCCCTCTATTCTATCCTTGAGGAAGTAAGGGTAAACCCTTTCCCTACTAGTATCGTGTGGAATGCTTGGGTCCCTCCCAAGGTTAGTTTTTTTGCTTTGGAGGCAACATGAGGGAAAGTTTTGACTTTAAACCAATTGCAAAGGAGGGTGGTCTTTAGCCAATAGACGTTCCCTTTGTTATGCCCATGAGGAGTCAATTGACCATATACTCTTGCATTGTGGGAAGGCAAGGCTGTTGTGGGAGCTCTTGTTCTCTTTGTTCAGGGTGTGTTGGGTGATTCATGCTTCCGTTAGAGACAACCTTTTAGGATGGCAGGGCTCATTCATTGGGAGAAAGAGAAAGAAAGTGTGGAGAGCAACGCCTTTGTGCCTCTTTTGGGCAATTTGGAAGGAGAGAAATAGAAGATCTTTTGAGAATATGAAGTTTTTTATTCAAAGGCTGAAGGTCTTGTTTTTGTGTAGTTTATTATCTTAGACAAACTTGTTTATAAAACATACTTCTATGTCCTTAGTTGATTTTATTGATTGGTTGGGGAAGGATTGAGGGGGTGTTTTTGTTTTCCCTATCCTTTTTGGCGCTATTGGCCGACCGTTGTATACATTGTGTGTTTGTGTATACTTTTGCGCTTCTTTTGGCGTTTTTATACAATTTGCACTTATAAAAAAAGATAAAAATTCTTGGCGTATCCACACTGTCATGATCTTGCTTAATCTTTTCTATATTTTGTGGCATATGATTAAGTGACCTACTAATTCTTCTTTGTACTTTTTCTATGAGCAATGTCACTATTTTATTTTCAAGATGTGAAGTCCAAATATGATCATTGGGTGATTGGTTTACTGCCTATCTCATGTTTCATGACACATTTATTTTTCTTGTCCTTCAGGTTGTTATTGGACAAGAATTTGTTGTTCTTGTGTACTCATAGGTATCTTTACTTCAACAGCCAACTAAGCAAGATAGTGATGAGGAGCTGGAGTATGCTGATCATAGCAGCGGGGTTTTTCGGTACTCGAACGGATTCTACCTGACCAGGTACTGGCCCGGATTCTACCATTTTTCGGTATTCACACTGATGGTAAGCTTTTTCGGGACTCACCGGATCAGTTATTCGGTACTCGCACGGATTCTAACTGATCCCGGTACTAGCCCGGAATCTACCATTTTTCGGTATTCACACAGATGGTAGCCTTTTTCGGGACTCGCCCAGTCAGTTATTCGGTACTCGCACGGATTGTACCTGATCCCGGTACTGGCCCGAATTCTACAATTTTTCGGTATTCACACTGATCGTAACCTTTTCCGGGACTCGCCCGGTCAGTTTTTCGATACTCGAACGGATTCTACCTGACCCAGTACTGGCCCGGATTCTACCATTTTTAGGTATTCACATTGATAGTAACCTTTTTTGGGACTCACCGGGTCAGTTATTCGGTACTCGCACGGATTCTAACTGATCCCGGCACTGGCCCGGATTCTACCATTTTTCCGTATTCACAATGATGGTAACCTTATTCGGGACGCGCCGGGTAAGTTTTTCGGTACTCGCACGGATTCTACCCTAATCCCGGTACTGGCCCGGATTCTACAATTTTTCGGTATTCACACTGATCGTAACTTTTTCCGGGACTGGCCCGGTCAGTTTTTCGGTACTCGAATGGATTCTACCTGACCTGGTACTGGCCCAGATTCTACCATTTTTCGGTATTCACACTGATGGTAACCTTTTTCGGGACTCGCCGGTTCAGTTATTCGGTACTCGCACCGAATCTAATTGATCCCGGCACTGGCCCGAATTCTACCATTTTTCCTTATTCACACTGATCGCGACCTTTTCCGGGACTCGCCCGGTCAGTTTTTCGGTACTCGAACGGATTCTATCTTACCCGGTACTGGCTCGGATTCTACCATTTTATGGTATTCACACAGATGGTAGCCTTTTTCGGGACTCGCCCGGTCAGTTTTTCGGTACTCGCACGGATTCTACCTGATCGCTGTACTGGCCCGGATTCTACAATTTTTCGGTATTCACACTGATGGTAACCTTTTTCGGGACTCGCCGGGTCAGTTATTCGGTACTCGCACGGATTCTAACTGATCCCGGCACTGGCCCGGATTCTACCATTTTTCCGTATTCACAATGATGGTCACCTTATTCGGGACGCGCCGGGTAAGTTTTTCGGTACTCGCACGGATTCTACCCTAATCCCGGTACTGGCCCGAATTCTACAATTTTTCGGTATTGACACTGATCGTAACCTTTTTCGGGACTGGCCCGGTCAGTTTTTCGGTACTCGAACGGATTCTACCTTACCTTGTACTGGCCCGGATTGTACTATTTTTCGGTATTCACACTGATGGTAACCTTTTTCGGGACTCGCCGGGTCAGTTATTCGGAACTCGCACCGATTCTAACTAATCCCGGTACTGGCCCGGAATCTACCATTTTTCCCTATTCACACTGATGGTAACCTTTTTCGGTACTCACACGGATTCTACCCTAATCCTGGTACTGGCCCGGATTCTACCATTTTTCGGTATTCACACTTATGGTAACCTTTTTCGGGACTCGCCAAGTAAGTTTTTCGGTACTCGCACGGATTCTACCTGATCCCGGTACAGCCCCGGATTCAACCATTTGTCGGTATTCACAGTGTCGGTAAGCTTTTCCGGGACTCGTCGGGTCAGTTTTTCGGTACTCGCACGGATTCTACCTTACCCGGTACTGGCTCGGATTCTACCATTTTATGGTATTCACACAGATGGTAGCCTTTTTCAGGACTCGCCCGGTCAGTTTTTCTATACTCGCACGGATTCTACTTGATCGCTGTACTGGCCCGGATTCTACCATTTTTCGGTATTCACACTGATCGTAACTTTTTCCGGGACTCGCTCGGCTAGTTTTTGGGTTCTCGCACGGATTGTACCTGATCCCGGTACTGGCCCGGATTCTACAATTTTTCGGTGTTCACACTGATCGTAACCTTTTCCGGGAATCGCCCGGTCAGTTTTTCGGTACTCGCACGGATTCTACCTGATTGCGGTATTGGCCCGGATTCTACCATTTTTCGGTATTCATACTGATCGTAACTTTTTCCGGGACTCGCCCGGTCAGTTTTTCGGTACTCCCACGGATTGTACCTGATCCCGGTACTGGCCCGGATTCTATAATTTTTCGGTGTTCACACTAATCGTAACATTTTCCGGGACTCGTCCTGTCAGTTTTTCGGTACTCGAACGGATTCTACCTGACCCGGTACTGGCTCGGATTCTACCATTTTATGATATTCACACAGATGGTAGCCTTTTTCGGGACTCGCCCGGTCAGTTTTTCGGTACATGCACGGATTCTACCTGATCGCTCTACTGGCCCGGATTCTACCATTTTTCGGTATTCACACTGATCGTAACTTCTTCCGGGACTCGCCCGGTCAGTTTTTCGGTACTCGCACGGATTGTACATGATCCCGGTACTGGCCCGGATTCTACAATTTTTCGGTGTTCACACTGATCGTAACCTTTTCCGGGACTCGCCCGGTCAGTTTTTCGGTACTCGAACGGATTCTACCTAACCCCGTACTGGCCCGGATTCTATCATTTTTCGGTATTCGCACTGATGGTAACCTTTTTCGGGACTCGCCGGGTCAATTATTCGGTACTCGCACGGATTCTAACTGATCCCGGCACTGGCCCGGATTCTACAATTTTTCCGTATTCACACTGATGGTAACCTTTTTCGGGACGCACCGGGTAAGTTTTTCGGTACTTGCATGGATTCTACCCTAATCCCGGTACTGGCCCGGATTCTACCATTTTTTGGTATTCACACAGATCGTAACCTTTTCCGGGATTCGCCGGGTTAGTTATTCGGTACTCGCACAAATTCTAACTGATCCCGGTACTGGCCCGGAATACACCATTTTTCCGTATTCACACAAATGGTAACCTTTTTCGGGACTCGCCGGGTAAGTTTTTCGGTACTCGCACGGATTCTACCTGATCCCGGTATTGCCCCGGATTCTACCATTTGTTGGTATTCACACTGTCGGTAAGCTTTTCCAGGACTCGCCGGGTCAGTTTTTCGGTACTCGCACGGATTCTACCTGATCCCGGTACTGGCACGGATTCTACCATTTTTCGGCATTCACACTGATGGTAAGCTTTTCCGGGACTCGTCGAGACAGTTTTTCGGTACTCGCACGGATTCTACCTGATCCCGATACTGGCCCGGATTCTACCATTTTTCGGTATTCACACTGATCGTAACCTTTTCTGAGACTCGCCCGGTCAGTTTTTCGGTACTCGAACGGATTCTACCTAACCCCGTACTGGGCCGGATTGTACCATTTTTCGGTATTCACACTGATGGTAACCTTTTTCGGGACTCGCCAGGTCAGTTTTTCGGTACTCAAACGGATTCTACCTAACCCCGTACTGGCCCGGATTCTACATTTTTCGTTATTCACACTGATGGTAACCTTTTTCGGGACTCACCAGGTAAGTTTCTCGGTACTCCCACGAATTCTACCTGATCACGGTACTTGCCCGGAATCTACCATTTTTCCGTATTCACACTGATCGTGACCTTTTCCGGGCCTCGCCCGGTCAGTTTTTCAGTACTCAAACGGATTCTTCTTGACCCGGTACTGGCTCGGATTCTACCGTTTTTCGGTATTGACACTGATGGTAAGCTTTTCCGGGACTCGCCGGGTCAGTTTTTCGGTACTCGCACGGATTCTACCTGATCCCGGTACTGGCCTGGATTCTACCATTTTTCGGTATACACACTGATGGTAAGCTTTTCCAGGACTCGCCGGATCAGTTTTTCGGTACTTGCACGGATTCTACCTGATCCCGGTTCTGGCCCGGATTCTACCATTTTTCGGTATTCACACTGATGATAAGCTTTTCCGGGACTCGCCGGGTCAGTTTTTTGGTACTAGCACGGATTCTACCTGATCCCGATACTGGCCCGGATTCTACGATTTTTCGGTATTCACACTGATGGTAAGCTTTTCCGGGACTCGTCGGGTCAATTTTTCGGTACTCGCATAGATTCTACCCTAATCCTTGTACTAGTCCGGATTCTACCATTTTTCAGTATTCACACTGATGGTAAGGTTTTTTGGGACTCATCGAGACAGTTTTTCAGTACTCGCACGGATTCCACCTGATCCCGGTACTGGCCTGGATTCTACCATTTTTCGGTATTCACACTGATGGTAAGCTTTTCCGGGACTCGTCGGGTCAGTTTTTCGATACTAGCACGGATTCTACCTTATCCCGGTACTGGCTCGGATTCTACCATTTTTCGGCATTCACATTGATGGTAAGCTTTTTCGGGACTCATTGAGACAGTTTTTCGGTACTCGCACGGATTCCACGTGATACCGGTACTGGCCCGGATTCTACCATTTTTCGGTATTCACACTGATGGTAAGCTTTTCCGGGACTCGCCGGGTCAGTTTTTTGGTACTAGCACGGATTCTACCTGATCCCGGTACTGGCCCGGATTCTACCACTTTTCGGTATTCACACTGATGGTAAGCTTTTCGGGGACTCGTCGGGTCAGTTTTTTGGTACTAGCACGGATTCTACCTGATCCCGGTACTGGCCCGGATTCTACCATTTTTCGGTATTCACACTGATGGTATGCTTTTCCGGGACTCGCCGGGTCAGTTTTTTGGTACTAGCACGGATTCTACCTGATCCCGGTACTGGCCCGGATTCTACCACTTTTCGGTATTCACACTGATGGTAAGCTTTTCGGGGACTCGTCGGGTCAGTTTTTTGGTACTAGCACGGATTCTACCTGATACCGGTACTGGCCCGGATTCTACCATTTTTCGGTATTCACACTGATGGTAAGCTTTTCCGGGACTCGCCGGGTCAGTTTTTTGGTACTAGCACGGATTCTACCTGATCCCGGTACTGGCCCGGATTCTACCACTTTTCGGTATTCACACTGATGGTAAGCTTTTCGGGGACTCGTCAGGTCAGTTTTTTGGTACTAGCACGGATTCTACCTGATCCCGGTACTAGCCCGGATTATACCATTTTTCGGTATTCACACTGATGTTAAGCTTTACCGGGACTAGCCGGGTCAAATTTTCGGTACTCGCACGGATTCTACCTGATCCCGATACTGGCCCGGATTCTACCATTTTTCGGTATTCACATTGATGGTAAGCTTTTCCGGGACTCGCCGGGTCAGTTTTTCGGTACTCGCGCGGATTCTACCTGATCCCGGTACTGGCCCGGATTCTACCATTTTTCGGTACTCACACTGATGATAAGCTTTTCCGGGACTCGCCGGGTCAGTTTTTCGATACTTGCACGGATTCTACCTGATCCCGGTACTGGCCCGGATTATACCATTTTTCGGCATTCACACTGATGGTAAGCTTTTCCGGGACTCATCGAGACAATTTTTCGGTACTCGCACGGATTCCACCTGATCCCGGTACTGGCCCGGATTCTACCATTTTTCGATATTCATACTGATGGTAAGCTTTTCCGGGACTCGCCGGGTCAGTTTTTTGGTACTAGCACGGATTCTACCTGATCTCGGTACTGGCCCGGATTCTACCATTTTTCGGTATTCACACTGATGGTAAGCTTTTCCGGGACTCGCCGGCTCAGTTTTTCGATACTCGCACGGAATCTACCTGATCCCGGCACTAGCCCGGATTCTACAATTTTTCGGCATTCACACTGATGGTAAGGTTTTTTGGGACTCATCGAGACAGTTTTTCAGTACTCGCACGGATTCCACCTGATCCCGGTATTGGCCCGGATTCTACCATTTTTCGGTATTCACACTGATGGTAAGCTTTTCCGGGACTCGTCGGGTCAGTTTTTCGGTACTAGCACGGATTCTACCTGATCCCGGTACTGGCCCGGATTCTACCATTTTTCGGTATTCACACTGATGTTAAGCTTTTCCGGGACTCGCCGGGTCAGTTTTTTGGTACTCGCACGGATTCTACCTTATCCCGGTACTGGCCCGGATACTACCATTTTTCGGTATTCACACTGATGGTATGCTTTTCCGGGACTCGTCGGGTCAGTTATTCGGTACTCGCACGGAGTCTAACTGATCCCGGTACTAGCCCGGATTCTACATTTTTCGTTATTCACACTTACGGTAACCTTTTTCGTGAATCGTCGGGTAAGTTTCTCGGTACTCGCACGAATTCAACCTGATCACGGTACTTGCCCGGATTCTACCATTATTCACACTGATGATAAGCTTTTCCGGGACTACCGGGTCAGTTTGTCGATACTCGCACGGATTCTACCTGATCCCGGTTCTGGCCCGGATTCTAGCATTTTTCGGCATTCATACTGATGGTAAGCTTTTCCGAGACTCGTCGACACAGTCTTTCGGTACTCGCACGGATTCTACTTGATCCAGGTTCTGGCTCGGATTCTACCATTTTTCGGTATTCACACTGATGGTATGCTTTTCCGAGACTCGTCGGGTCAGTTTTTCGGTACTCGCACGGATTCTACCTGATCCCGGTAGTGGCCCGGATTCTACCATTTTTCGGCATTCACAGTGATGGTAAGCTTTTCCGGGACTCATCGAGACAGTTTTTTGGTACACGCACGGATTCCACCTGATCCCGGTACTGTCCCGGATTCTACCATTTTTCGGTATTCACACTGATGGTAAGCTTTTCCGGGACTCGCCGGGTAAGTTTTTTGGTACTAGCACGGATTCTACCTGATCCCGGTACTGGCCCGGATTCTACCATTTTTCTGTATTCACACTGATGGTAAGCTTTTCCGGGACTCGCCGGGTCAGTTTTTCGATACTCGCACGGATTCTACCTGATCCCAGTATTGGCCCGGATTTTTCCATTTTTTGGCATTCACACTGATGGTATGATTTTTCGGGACTCATCGAGACAGTTTTTCAGTACTCGCACGGATTCCACCTGATCCCGGTACTGGCCTGGATTCTACCATTTTTCGGTATTCACACTGATGGTAAGCTTTTCCGGGACTCGTCGGGTCAGTTTTTCGATACTAGCACGGATTCTACCTTATCCCGGTACTGGCTCGGATTCTACCATTTTTCGGCATTCACATTGATGGTAAGCTTTTCCGGGACTCATTGAGACAGTTTTTCGGTACTCGCACGGATTCCACGTGATACCGGTACTGGCCTGGATTCTACCATTTTTCGGTATTCACACTGATGGTAAGCTTTTCCGGGACTCGCCGGGTCAGTTTTTTGGTACTAGCACGGATTCTACCTGATCCCGGTACTGGCCCGGATTCTACCACTTTTCGGTATTCACACTGATGGTAAGCTTTTCGGGGACTCGTCGGGTCAGTTTTTTGGTACTAGCACGGATTCTACCTGATCCCGGTACTGGCCCGGATTCTACCATTTTTCGGTATTCACACTGATGGTATGCTTTTCCGGGACTCGCCGGGTCAGTTTTTTGGTACTAGCACGGATTCTACCTGATCCCGGTACTAGCCCGGATTATACCATTTTTCGGTATTCACACTGATGGTATGCTTTTCCGGGACTCGCCGGGTCAGTTTTTTGGTACTAGCACGGATTCTACCTGATCCCGGTACTAGCCCGGATTATACCATTTTTCGGTATTCACACTGATGTTAAGCTTTACCGGGACTAGCCGGGTCAAATTTTCGGTACTCGCACGGATTCTACCTGATCCCGATACTGGCCCGGATTCTACCATTTTTCGGTATTCACATTGATGGTAAGCTTTTCCGGGACTCGCCGGGTCAGTTTTTCGGTACTCGCGCGGATTCTACCTGATCCCGGTACTGGCCCGGATTCTACCATTTTTCGGTACTCACACTGATGATAAGCTTTTCCGGGACTCGCCGGGTCAGTTTTTCGATACTTGCACGGATTCTACCTGATCCCGGTACTGGCCCGGATTATACCATTTTTCGGCATTCACACTGATGGTAAGCTTTTCCGGGACTCATCGAGACAATTTTTCGGTACTCGCACGGATTCCACCTGATCCCGGTACTGGCCCGGATTCTACCATTTTTCGATATTCATACTGATGGTAAGCTTTTCCGGGACTCGCCGGGTCAGTTTTTTGGTACTAGCACGGATTCTACCTGATCTCGGTACTGGCCCGGATTCTACCATTTTTCGGTATTCACACTGATGGTAAGCTTTTCCGGGACTCGCCGGCTCAGTTTTTCGATACTCGCACGGAATCTACCTGATCCCGGCACTAGCCCGGATTCTACAATTTTTCGGCATTCACACTGATGGTAAGGTTTTTTGGGACTCATCGAGACAGTTTTTCAGTACTCGCACGGATTCCACCTGATCCCGGTATTGGCCCGGATTCTACCATTTTTCGGTATTCACACTGATGGTAAGCTTTTCCGGGACTCGTCGGGTCAGTTTTTCGGTACTAGCACGGATTCTACCTGATCCCGGTACTGGCCCGGATTCTACCATTTTTCGGTATTCACACTGATGTTAAGCTTTTCCGGGACTCGCCGGGTCAGTTTTTTGGTACTCGCACGGATTCTACCTTATCCCGGTACTGGCCCGGATTCTACCATTTTTCGGTATTCACACTGATGGTATGCTTTTCCGGGACTCGTCGGGTCAGTTATTCGGTACTCGCACGGAGTCTAACTGATCCCGGTACTAGCCCGGATTCTACATTTTTCGTTATTCACACTTACGGTAACCTTTTTCGTGAATCGTCGGGTAAGTTTCTCGGTACTCGCACGAATTCAACCTGATCACGGTACTTGCCCGGATTCTACCATTATTCACACTGATGATAAGCTTTTCCGGGACTCCCGGGTCAGTTTGTCGATACTCGCACGGATTCTACCTGATCCCGGTTCTGGCCCGGATTCTAGCATTTTTCGGCATTCATACTGATGGTAAGCTTTTCCGAGACTCGTCGACACAGTCTTTCGGTACTCGCACGGATTCTACTTGATCCAGGTTCTGGCTCGGATTCTACCATTTTTCGGTATTCACACTGATGGTATGCTTTTCCGAGACTCGTCGGGTCAGTTTTTCGGTACTCGCACGGATTCTACCTGATCCCGGTAGTGGCCCGGATTCTACTATTTTTCGGCATTCACAGTGATGGTAAGCTTTTCCGGGACTCATCGAGACAGTTTTTTGGTACACGCACGGATTCCACCTGATCCCGGTACTGTCCCGGATTCTACCATTTTTCGGTATTCACACTGATGGTAAGCTTTTCCGGGACTCGCCGGGTAAGTTTTTTGGTACTAGCACGGATTCTACCTGATCCCGGTACTGGCCCGGATTCTACCATTTTTCTGTATTCACACTGATGGTAAGCTTTTCCGGGACTCGCCGGGTCAGTTTTTCGATACTCGCACGGATTCTACCTGATCCCAGTATTGGCCCGGATTTTTCCATTTTTTGGCATTCACACTGATGGTATGATTTTTCGGGACTCATCGAGACAGTTTTTCAGTACTCGCACGGATTCCACCTGATCCCGGTACTGGCCTGGATTCTACCATTTTTCGGTATTCACACTGATGGTAAGCTTTTCCGGGACTCGTCGGGTCAGTTTTTCGATACTAGCACGGATTCTACCTTATCCCGGTACTGGCTCGGATTCTACCATTTTTCGGCATTCACATTGATGGTAAGCTTTTCCGGGACTCATTGAGACAGTTTTTCGGTACTCGCACGGATTCCACGTGATACCGGTACTGGCCCGGATTCTACCATTTTTCGGTATTCACACTGATGGTAAGCTTTTCCGGGACTCGCCGGGTCAGTTTTTTGGTACTAGCACGGATTCTACCTGATCCCGGTACTGGCCCGGATTCTACCACTTTTCGGTATTCACACTGATGGTAAGCTTTTCGGGGACTCGTCGGGTCAGTTTTTTGGTACTAGCACGGATTCTACCTGATCCCGGTACTGGCCCGGATTCTACCATTTTTCGGTATTCACACTGATGGTATGCTTTTCCGGGACTCGCCGGGTCAGTTTTTTGGTACTAGCACGGATTCTACCTGATCCCGGTACTAGCCCGGATTATACCATTTTTCGGTATTCACACTGATGTTAAGCTTTACCGGGACTAGCCGGGTCAAATTTTCGGTACTCGCACGGATTCTACCTGATCCCGATACTGGCCCGGATTCTACCATTTTTCGGTATTCACATTGATGGTAAGCTTTTCCGGGACTCGCCGGGTCAGTTTTTCGGTACTCGCGCGGATTCTACCTGATCCCGATACTGGCCCGGATTCTACCATTTTTCGGTACTCACACTGATGATAAGCTTTTCCGGGACTCGCCGGGTCAGTTTTTCGATACTTGCACGGATTCTACCTGATCCCGGTACTGGCCCGGATTATACCATTTTTCGGCATTCACACTGATGGTAAGCTTTTCCGGGACTCATCGAGACAATTTTTCGGTACTCGCACGGATTCCACCTGATCCCGGTACTGGCCCGGATTCTACCATTTTTCGATATTCATACTGATGGTAAGCTTTTCCGGGACTCGCCGGGTCAGTTTTTTGGTACTAGCACGGATTCTACCTGATCTCGGTACTGGCCCGGATTCTACCATTTTTCGGTATTCACACTGATGGTAAGCTTTTCCGGGACTCGCCGGCTCAGTTTTTCGATACTCGCACGGAATCTACCTGATCCCGGCACTAGCCCGGATTCTACAATTTTTCGGCATTCACACTGATGGTAAGGTTTTTTGGGACTCATCGAGACAGTTTTTCAGTACTCGCACGGATTCCACCTGATCCCGGTATTGGCCCGGATTCTACCATTTTTCGGTATTCACACTGATGGTAAGCTTTTCCGGGACTCGTCGGGTCAGTTTTTCGGTACTAGCACGGATTCTACCTGATCCCGGTACTGGCCCGGATTCTACCATTTTTCGGTATTCACACTGATGTTAAGCTTTTCCGGGACTCGCCGGGTCAGTTTTTTGGTACTCGCACGGATTCTACCTTATCCCGGTACTGGCCCGGATTCTACCATTTTTCGGTATTCACACTGATGGTATGCTTTTCCGGGACTCGTCGGGTCAGTTATTCGGTACTCGCACGGAGTCTAACTGATCCCGGTACTAGCCCGGATTCTACATTTTTCGTTATTCACACTTACGGTAACCTTTTTCGTGAATCGTCGGGTAAGTTTCTCGGTACTCGCACGAATTCAACCTGATCACGGTACTTGCCCGGATTCTACCATTATTCACACTGATGATAAGCTTTTCCGGGACTCCCGGGTCAGTTTGTCGATACTCGCACGGATTCTACCTGATCCCGGTTCTGGCCCGGATTCTAGCATTTTTCGGCATTCATACTGATGGTAAGCTTTTCCGAGACTCGTCGACACAGTCTTTCGGTACTCGCACGGATTCTACTTGATCCAGGTTCTGGCTCGGATTCTACCATTTTTCGGTATTCACACTGATGGTATGCTTTTCCGAGACTCGTCGGGTCAGTTTTTCGGTACTCGCACGGATTCTACCTGATCCCGGTAGTGGCCCGGATTCTACCATTTTTCGGCATTCACAGTGATGGTAAGCTTTTCCGGGACTCATCGAGACAGTTTTTTGGTACACGCACGGATTCCACCTGATCCCGGTACTGTCCCGGATTCTACCATTTTTCGGTATTCACACTGATGGTAAGCTTTTCCGGGACTCGCCGGGTAAGTTTTTTGGTACTAGCACGGATTCTACCTGATCCCGGTACTGGCCCGGATTCTACCATTTTTCTGTATTCACACTGATGGTAAGCTTTTCCGGGACTCGCCGGGTCAGTTTTTCGATACTCGCACGGATTCTACCTGATCCCAGTATTGGCCCGGATTTTTCCATTTTTTGGCATTCACACTGATGGTATGATTTTTCGGGACTCATCGAGACAGTTTTTCAGTACTCGCACGGATTCCACCTGATCCCGGTACTGGCCTGGATTCTACCATTTTTCGGTATTCACACTGATGGTAAGCTTTTCCGGGACTCGTCGGGTCAGTTTTTCGATACTAGCACGGATTCTACCTTATCCCGGTACTGGCTCGGATTCTACCATTTTTCGGCATTCACATTGATGGTAAGCTTTTCCGGGACTCATTGAGACAGTTTTTCGGTACTCGCACGGATTCCACGTGATACCGGTACTGGCCCGGATTCTACCATTTTTCGGTATTCACACTGATGGTAAGCTTTTCCGGGACTCGCCGGGTCAGTTTTTTGGTACTAGCACGGATTCTACCTGATCCCGGTACTGGCCCGGATTCTACCACTTTTCGGTATTCACACTGATGGTAAGCTTTTCGGGGACTCGTCGGGTCAGTTTTTTGGTACTAGCACGGATTCTACCTGATCCCGGTACTGGCCCGGATTCTACCATTTTTCGGTATTCACACTGATGGTATGCTTTTCCGGGACTCGCCGGGTCAGTTTTTTGGTACTAGCACGGATTCTACCTGATCCCGGTACTAGCCCGGATTATACCATTTTTCGGTATTCACACTGATGTTAAGCTTTACCGGGACTAGCCGGGTCAAATTTTCGGTACTCGCACGGATTCTACCTGATCCCGATACTGGCCCGGATTCTACCATTTTTCGGTATTCACATTGATGGTAAGCTTTTCCGGGACTCGCCGGGTCAGTTTTTCGGTACTCGCGCGGATTCTACCTGATCCCGATACTGGCCCGGATTCTACCATTTTTCGGTACTCACACTGATGATAAGCTTTTCCGGGACTCGCCGGGTCAGTTTTTCGATACTTGCACGGATTCTACCTGATCCCGGTACTGGCCCGGATTATACCATTTTTCGGCATTCACACTGATGGTAAGCTTTTCCGGGACTCATCGAGACAATTTTTCGGTACTCGCACGGATTCCACCTGATCCCGGTACTGGCCCGGATTCTACCATTTTTCGATATTCATACTGATGGTAAGCTTTTCCGGGACTCCCCGGGTCAGTTTTTTGGTACTAGCACGGATTCTACCTGATCTCGGTACTGGCCCGGATTCTACCATTTTTCGGTATTCACACTGATGGTAAGCTTTTCCGGGACTCGCCGGCTCAGTTTTTCGATACTCGCACGGAATCTACCTGATCCCGGCACTAGCCCGGATTCTACAATTTTTCGGCATTCACACTGATGGTAAGGTTTTTTGGGACTCATCGAGACAGTTTTTCAGTACTCGCACGGATTCCACCTGATCCCGGTATTGGCCCGGATTCTACCATTTTTCGGTATTCACACTGATGGTAAGCTTTTCCGGGACTCGTCGGGTCAGTTTTTCGGTACTAGCACGGATTCTACCTGATCCCGGTACTGGCCCGGATTCTACCATTTTTCGGTATTCACACTGATGTTAAGCTTTTCCGGGACTCGCCGGGTCAGTTTTTTGGTACTCGCACGGATTCTACCTTATCCCGGTACTGGCCCGGATTCTACCATTTTTCGGTATTCACACTGATGGTATGCTTTTCCGGGACTCGTCGGGTCAGTTATTCGGTACTCGCACGGAGTCTAACTGATCCCGGTACTAGCCCGGATTCTACATTTTTCGTTATTCACACTTACGGTAACCTTTTTCGTGAATCGTCGGGTAAGTTTCTCGGTACTCGCACGAATTCAACCTGATCACGGTACTTGCCCGGATTCTACCATTATTCACACTGATGATAAGCTTTTCCGGGACTCCCGGGTCAGTTTGTCGATACTCGCACGGATTCTACCTGATCCCGGTTCTGGCCCGGATTCTAGCATTTTTCGGCATTCATACTGATGGTAAGCTTTTCCGAGACTCGTCGACACAGTCTTTCGGTACTCGCACGGATTCTACTTGATCCAGGTTCTGGCTCGGATTCTACCATTTTTCGGTATTCACACTGATGGTATGCTTTTCCGAGACTCGTCGGGTCAGTTTTTCGGTACTCGCACGGATTCTACCTGATCCCGGTAGTGGCCCGGATTCTACCATTTTTCGGCATTCACAGTGATGGTAAGCTTTTCCGGGACTCATCGAGACAGTTTTTTGGTACACGCACGGATTCCACCTGATCCCGGTACTGTCCCGGATTCTACCATTTTTCGGTATTCACACTGATGGTAAGCTTTTCCGGGACTCGCCGGGTAAGTTTTTTGGTACTAGCACGGATTCTACCTGATCCCGGTACTGGCCCGGATTCTACCATTTTTCTGTATTCACACTGATGGTAAGCTTTTCCGGGACTCGCCGGGTCAGTTTTTCGATACTCGCACGGATTCTACCTGATCCCAGTATTGGCCCGGATTTTTCCATTTTTTGGCATTCACACTGATGGTATGATTTTTCGGGACTCATCGAGGTAGTTTTTCGGTACTCGCACGGATTCCACCTGATCCCGGTACTGGTTCGGATTCTACCATTTTTCGGTATTCACACTGATGGTAAGCTTTTCCGAGACTCGCCGGGTCAGTTTTTCGGTACTCGCACGGATTCTACCTGATCCAGGTTCTGGTCCGGATTCTACCATTTTTTGGTATTCACATTGATGGTAAGCTTTTCCGGGACTCGCCGGGTCAGTTTTTCGATACTCGCACGGATTCTACCTGATCCCAGTACTGGCCCGGATTTTTCCATTTTTAGGCATTCACACTGATGGTAAGCTTTTTCGGGACTCATCAGGTCAGTTATTCGGTACTCGCACGGATTCTAACTGATCCCGGTACTAGCCCGGATTCTACATTTTCCGTTATTCACACTTACAGTAACCTTTTTCGGGACTAGTAGGGTAAGTTTCTCGGTACTCGCACGAATTCTACCTGATCCCGGTTCTGGCCCGGATTCTAGCATTTTTCGGCATTCATACTGATGGTAAGCTTTTCCGAGACTCGTCGACACAGTCTTTCGGTACTCGCACGGATTTTACTTGATCCAGGTTCTGGCTCGGATTCTACCATTTTTCGGTATTCACACTGATGGTATGCTTTTCCGAGACTCGTCGGGTTAGTTTTTCGGTACTCGCACGGATTCTACCTGATCCCGGTAGTGGCCCGGATTCTACCATTTTTCGGCATTCACACTGATGGTAAGCTTTTCCAGGACTCATCGAGACAGTTTTTCGGTTCTCGCACGGTTTCCACCTGATCCCGGTACTGGCCCGGATTCTACCATTTTTCGGTATTCACACTGCTGGTATGCTTTTCCGGGACTCGCCGTGTCATTTTTTCGGTACTCGCACAGATTCTACCTGATCCCGGTACTGGCCCGGATTCTACCATTTTTTGGCATTCACACTGATGGTAAGCTTTTCCGGGACTCATCGAGACAGTTTTTCGGTACATCCACGGATTCCACCTGATCCCAGTACTGGCCCGGATTCTACTATTTTTCGGTATTCACACTACTAGTATGATTTTCCGCGACTCGCCGAGTCAGTTTTTCGGTACTCGCACGGATTCTACCTGATCCCGGTACTGGCCCGGGTTCTACCATTTTTTGGGCATTCCCATTGATGGTAAGCTTTTTCGGGACTCATCGAGACAGTTTTTCGGTACACGCACGGATTCCACCTGATCCTGGTACTGTCCCGGATTCTACCATTTTTCGGTATTCACACTGATGGTAAGCTTTTCCGGGACTCGCTGGGTAAGTTTTTTGGTACTAGCACGGATTCTACCTGATATCGGTACTGGCACGGATTCTACCATTTTTCTGTATTCACACTGATGGTAAGCTTTTCCGGGACTCGCCGGGTCAGTTTTTCGATACTCGCACGGATTCTACCTGATCCCAGTATTGGCCCGGATTTTTCCATTTTTTGGCATTCACACTGATGGTATGATTTTCCGGGACTCATCGAGATAGTTTTTCGGTACTCGCACGGATTCCACCTGATCCCGGTACTGGCCCGGATTCTACCATTTTTCGGTATTCACACTGATGGTAAGCTTTTCCGGGACTCGTCGGGTTAGTTTTTCGATACTAGCACGGATTCTACCTTATCCCGGTACTGGCTCGGATTCTACCATTTTTCGGCATTCACACTGATGGTAAGGTTTTTTGGGACTCATCGAGACAGTTTTTCAGTACTCGCACGGATTCCACCTGATCCCGGTACTGGCCCGGATTCTACCATTTTCGGTATTCACACTGATGGTAAGCTTTTCCGGGACTCGTCGAGACAGTTTTTCGGTACTCGCACGGATTCTACCTGATCCAGGTTCTGGTCCGGATTCTACCATTTTTTGGTATTCACATTGATGGTAAGCTTTTCCGGGACTCGTCGGGTCAGTTTTTCGATACTCGCACGGATTCTACCTGATCCTAGTACTGGCCCAAATTTTTCCATTTTTAGGCATTCACACTGATGGTAAGCTTTTTCGGGACTCATCGGGTCAGTTATTCGGTACTCGCACGGATTCTAACTGATCCCGGTACTAGCCCGGATTCTACATTTTCCGTTATTCACACTTACGGTAACCTTTTTCGGGACTAGTAGGGTAAGTTTCTCGGTACTCACACGAATTCTACCTGATCACGGTACTTGCCCGGATTCTACCATTATTCACACTGATGATAAGCTTTTCCGGGACTCGCCAGGTCAGTTTGTCGATACTCGCACGGATTCTACCTGATCCCGGTTCTGGCCCGGATTCTACCATTTTTTGGCATTCACACTGATGGTAAGCTTTTCTATGACTCATCGAGACAGTTTTTCGGTACTCGCACGGATTCCACCTGATCCCGGTACTGGCCCGGATTCTACTATTTTTCGGTATTCACATTGATGGTAAGCTTTTCCGGGACTCGACGGGTCAGTTTTTCGGTACTCGCACGGATTCTACCTGATCACGGTACTGGCCCGGATTCTACCATTTTTCGGTATTCACATTGATGGTAAGCTTTTCTGGGACTCGCCGGGTCAGTTTTTCGGTACTCGCACGGATTCTACCATTTTTCGGTATTCACACTTATGGTATGCTTTTCGGGGACTCGCCGGGTCAGTTTTTCGATACTCACACGGATTCTACCTGATCCCGGTACTGGCCCGGATTCTACTATTTTTCGGTATTCACATTGATGGTAAGCTTTTCCGGGACTCGCCGTGTCAGTTTTTCGGTACTCGCACGGATTCTACCTGATCACGGTACTGGCCCGGATTCTACCATTTTTCGGTATTCACATTGATGGTAAGCTTTTCTGGGACTCGCCGGGTCAGTTTTTCGGTACTCGCACGGATTCTACCTGATCCAGGTTCTGGCCCGGATTCTTCCATTTTTCGGTATTCACACTGCTGGTATGCTTTTCCGGGACTCGCCGGGTCAGTTTATCGGTACTCGCACGGATTCTACCTGATCCAGGTTCTGGCCCGGATTCTACCATTTTTCGGTATTCACACTGATGGTATGCTTTTCGGGGACTCGCCGGGTCAGTTTTTCGATACTCACACGGATTCTACATGATCCCGGTACTGGCCCGGATTCTACTATTTTTCGGTATTCACATTGATGGTAAGCTTTTCCGGGACTCGCCGGGTCAGTTTTTCGGTACTCGCACGGATTCTACCTGATCACGGTACTGGCCCGGATTCTACAATTTTTCGGTATTCACATTGATGGTAAGCTTTTCTGGGACTCGCCGGGTCAGTTTTTCGGTACTCGCACAGATTCTACCGGATCCAGGTTCTGGCCCGGATTCTACTATTTTTCGGTATTCACATTGATGGTAAGCTTTTCCGGGACTCGCCGGGTCAGTTTTTCGGTACTCGCACGGATTCTACCTGATCACGGTACTGGCCCGGATTCTACCATTTTTCGGTATTCAGATTGATGGTAAGCTTTTCTAGGACTCGTCGGGTCAGTTTTTCGGTACTAGCACGGATTCTACCTGATCCCGGTACTGGCCCGGATTCTACAATTTTTCGCTATTCACTCTGATGGTAACCTTTTTCGGGACTCGCCGGGTCAGTTATTCGGTACTCGCACGGATTCTAACTGATCCCGGTACTGGCCCGGATTCTACATTTTTCGTTATTCACAGTTACGGTAAACTTTTTCGGGACTCGTCGGGTAAATTTCTCGGTACTCGCACGAATTCTACCTGATCACGGTACTTGCCCGGATTCTACCATTATTCACACTGATGATAAGTTTTTCCGGGACTCGCCGGGTCAGTTTGTTGATACTCGCATGGATTCTACCTGATCCCGGTTCTGGCCCGGATTCTACCATTTTTCGAAATTCACACTGATGGTAAGCTTTTCCGGGACTCGTCGAGACAGTTTTTCGGTACTCGCACGGATTCTACCTGATCCAGGTTCTGGCCCGGATTCTACCATTTTTCGGTATTCACACTGCTGGTATGCTTTTCCGGGACTCGCCGGGTCAGTTTTTCGGTACTCGCACGGATTCTACCTGATCCCGGAACTGACCCGGAATCTACCATTTTTCGGTATTCACATTGATGGTAAGCTTTTCCAGGACTCGCCGGGTCAGTTTGTTGATACTCGCACGGATTCTACCTGATCCTGGTTCTGGCCTGGATTCTACCATTTTTCGGAATTCACACTGATGGTAAGCTTTTCCGGGACTCGTCGAGACAGTTTTTCGGTACTCGCACGGATTCTACCTGATCCAGGTTCTGGCCCGGATTCTACCATTTTTCGGTATTCACACTGATGGTATGCTTTTCGGGGACTCGTCAGGTCAGTTTTTCGATACTCACACGGATTCTACCTGATATTGGTATTGGCTCGGATTTTACTATTTTTCGGTATTCACATTGATGGTAAGCTTTTCCGGGACTCGCCGGGTCAGTTTTTCGGTACTCGCACGGATTCTACCTGATCCCGGTACTGGCCCGGATTCTACAATTTTTCGCTATTCACACTGATGGTAACCTTTTTCGGGACTCGCCGGGTCAGTTATTCGGTACTCGCACGGATTCTAACATATCCCGGTACTGGCCCGGATTCTACATTTTTCGTTATTCACAGTTACGGTAAACTTTTTCGGGACTCGTCGGGTAAATTTCTCGGTACTCGCACTAATTCTACCTGATCACGGTACTCGCCCGGATTCTACCATTATTCACACTGATGATAAGCTTTTCCGGGACTCGCCGGGTCAGTTTGTTGATACTCGCATGGATTCTACCTGATCCCGGTTCTGGCCCGGATTCTACCATTTTTCGAAATTCACACTGATGGTAAGCTTTTCCGGGACTCGTCGAGACAGTTTTTCGGTACTCGCACGGATTCTACCTGATCCAGGTTCTGGCCCGGATTCTACCATTTTTCGGTATTCACACTGCTGGTATGCTTTTCGGGGACTCGCCGGGTCAGTTTTTCGGTACTCGCAGGGATTCTACCTGATCCCGGTACTGGCTCGGATTCTACTATTTTTCGGTATTCACATTAATGGTAAGCTTTTTTGGGACTCGTCGGGTCTGTTTTTCGGTACTCGCACGGATTCTACCTGATCACGGTACTGGCCCGGATTCTACCATTTTTCGGTATTCACATTGATGGTAAGCTTTTCTGGGACTCGCCGGGTCAGTTTTTCGGTACTCGCACGGATTCTACCCGATCCAGGTTCTGGCCCGGATTCTACCATTTTTCGGTATTCACACTGCTGGTATGCTTTTCCGGGACTCGTCGGGTCAGTTTTTCGGTACTCGCACGGATTCTACCTGATCCCGGAACTGACCCGGATTCTACCATTTTTCGGTATTCACATTGATGGTAAGCTTTTCCGGGACTCGCCGGGTCAGTTTGTTGATACTCGCACGGATTCTACCTGATCCTGGTTATGGCCTGGATTCTACCATTTTTCGGAATTCACACTCATGGTAAGCTTTTTCGGGACTCGTCGAGACAGTTTTTCGGTACTCGCACGGATTCTACCTGATCCAGGTTCTGGCCCGGATTCTACCATTTTCCGGTATTCACACTGATGGTATGCTTTTCGGGGACTCGCCGGGTCAGTTTTTCGATACTCACACGGATTCTACCTGATCCCGGTACTGGCCCGGATTCTACTATTTTTCGGTATTCACATTGATGGTAAGCTTTTCCGGGACTCGCCGTGTCAGTTTTTCGGTACTCGCACGGATTCTACCTGATCACGGTACTGGCGTGGATTCTACCATTTTTCGGTATTCACATTGATGGTAAGCTTTTCTGGGACTCGCCGGGTCAGTTTTTCGGTACTCGCACGGATTCTACCTGATCCAGGTTCTGGCCCGGATTCTACCATTTTTCGGTATTCACACTGATGGTATGCTTTTCGGGGACTCGCCGGGTCAGTTTTTCGATACTCACACGGATTCTACCTGATCCAGGTTCTGGCCCGGATTCTACCATTTTTCGGTATTCACACTGCTGGTAAGCTTTTCCGGGACTCACCGGGTCAGTTTTTCGGTACTCGCACGGATTCTACCTGATCACGGTACCGGCCCGGATTCTACCATTTTTCGGTATTCAGATTGATGGTAAGCTTTTCTAGGACTCGCCGGGTATGTTTTTCGGTATTCGCACGGATTATACCTGATCACGGTACTGGCCCGGATTCTACTATTTTTCGGTGTTCACATTGATGGTAAGCTTTTCTGGGACTCGCCGGGTCAGTTTTTCGGTACTCGCACGGATTCTACCTGATCCAGGTTCTGGCCCGGATTCTACCATTTTTCGGTATTCACACTGATGGTATGCTTTTCGGGGACTCGCCGGGTCAGTTTTTCGATACTCACACGGATTCTACCTGATCCCGGTACTGGCCCGGATTCTACTATTTTTCGGTATTCACATTGATGGTATGCTTTTCGGGGACTCGCCGGGTCAGTTTTTCGGTACTCGGACGGATTCTACCTGATCACGGTACTGGCCCGGATTCTACTATTTTTCGGTATTCACATTGATGGTATGCTTTTCGGGGACTCGCCGGGTCAGTTTTTCGATACTCACACGGATTCTACCTGATCCCGGTACTGGCCCGGATTCTACTATTTTTCGGTATTCACATTGATGGTATGCTTTTCGGGGACTCGCCGGGTCAGTTTTTCGGTACTCGCACGGATTCTACCTGATCCAGGTTCTGGCCCGGATTCTACCATTTTTCGGTATTCACACTACTGGTATTCTTTTCCGAGACTCGCCGGGTCAGTTTTTCGGTACTCGCACGGATTCAACCTGATCCCGGTACTGGCCCGGATTCTACCATTTTTCGGTATTCACATTGATGGTATGCTTTTCGAGGACTCGTCGGGTCAGTTTTTCGATACTCACACGGATTCTACCTGATCCCGGTACTGGCTCGGATTCCACTATTTTTCGGTATCCACATTGATGGTAAGCTTTTCCGGGACTCGCCGGGTCAGTTTTTCGGTACTCGCACGGATTCTACCTGATCACGGTACTGGCCCGGATTCTACCATTTTTCGGTATTCACATTGATGGTAAGCTTTTCTGGGACTCGCCGGGTCAGTTTTTCGGTACTCGCATGGATTCTACCTGATCCAGGTTCTGGCCCGGATTCTACCATTTTTCGGTATTCACACTGATGGTATGCTTTTCGGGGACTCGCCGGGTCAGTTTTTCGATACTCACACGGATTCTACCTAATCACGGTACTGGCCCGGATTCTACCATTTTTCGGTATTCACATTGATGGTAAGCTTTTCTGGGACTCGCCGGGTCAGTTTTTCGGTACTCGCACGGATTCTACCTGATCCCGGTACAGGCCCGGATTCCACCATTTTTCGGTATTCACATTGATGGTATGCTTTTCGGGGACTCGCCGGGTCAGTTTTTCGATACTCACACGGATTCTACCTGATCCCGGTACTGGCCCGGATTCTACTATTTTTCGGTATTCACATTGATGGTAAGCTTTTCCGGGACTCGCCGGGTCAGTTTTTCGGTACTCGCACGGATTCTACCTGATCACGGTACTGGCCCGGATTCTACCATTTTTCGGTATTCACATTGATGGTAAGCTTTTCCGGGACTCGCCGGGTCAGTTTGTTGATACTCGCACGGATTCTACCTGATCCTGGTTCTGGCCGGGATTCTACCATTTTTCGGTATTCACATTGATGGTAAGCTTTTCTGGGACTCGCCGGGTCAGTTTTTCGGTACTCGCACGGATTCTACCTGATCCCGGTACAGGCCCGGATTCCACCATTTTTCGGTATTCACATTGATGGTATGCTTTTCGGGGACTCGCCGGGTCAGTTTTTCGATACTCACACGGATTCTACCTGATCCCGGTACTGGCCCGGATTCTACTATTTTTCGGTATTCACATTGATGGTAAGCTTTTCCGGGACTCGCCGGGTCAGTTTTTCGGTACTCGCACGGATTCTACCTGATCACGGTACTGGCCCGGATTCTACCATTTTCGGTATTCACATTGATGGTAAGCTTTTCCGGGACTCGCCGGGTCAGTTTGTTGATACTCGCACGGATTCTACCTGATCCTGGTTCTGGCCGGGATTCTACCATTTTTCGGAATTCACACTGATGGTTAGCTTTTCCGGGACTCGTCGAGACAGTTTTTCGGTACTCGCACGGATTCTACCTGATCCCGGTACTGGCCCGGATTCTACAATTTTTCGCTATTCACACTGATGGTAACCTTTTTCGGGACTCGCCGGGTCAGTTATTCGGTACTCGCACGGATTCTAACATATCCCGGTACTGGCCCGGATTCTACATTTTTCGTTATTCACAGTTACGGTAAACTTTTTCGGGACTCGTCGGGTAAATTTCTCGGTACTCGCACTAATTCTACCTGATCACGGTACTCGCCCGGATTCTACCATTATTCACACTGATGATAAGCTTTTCCGGGACTCGCCGGGTCAGTTTGTTGATACTCGCATGGATTCTACCTGATCCCGGTTCTGGCCCGGATTCTACCATTTTTCGAAATTCACACTGATGGTAAGCTTTTCCGGGACTCGTCGAGACAGTTTTTCGGTACTCGCACGGATTCTACCTGATCCAGGTTCTGGCCCGGATTCTACCATTTTTCGGTATTCACACTGCTGGTATGCTTTTCGGGGACTCGCCGGGTCAGTTTTTCGGTACTCGCAGGGATTCTACCTGATCCCGGTACTGGCTCGGATTCTACTATTTTTCGGTATTCACATTAATGGTAAGCTTTTTTGGGACTCGTCGGGTCTGTTTTTCGGTACTCGCACGGATTCTACCTGATCACGGTACTGGCCCGGATTCTACCATTTTTCGGTATTCACATTGATGGTAAGCTTTTCTGGGACTCGCCGGGTCAGTTTTTCGGTACTCGCACGGATTCTACCCGATCCAGGTTCTGGCCCGGATTCTACCATTTTTCGGTATTCACACTGCTGGTATGCTTTTCCGGGACTCGTCGGGTCAGTTTTTCGGTACTCGCACGGATTCTACCTGATCCCGGAACTGACCCGGATTATACCATTTTTCGGTATTCACATTGATGGTAAGCTTTTCCGGGACTCGCCGGGTCAGTTTGTTGATACTCGCACGGATTCTACCTGATCCTGGTTATGGCCTGGATTCTACCATTTTTCGGAATTCACACTCATGGTAAGCTTTTTCGGGACTCGTCGAGACAGTTTTTCGGTACTCGCACGGATTCTACCTGATCCAGGTTCTGGCCCGGATTCTACCATTTTCCGGTATTCACACTGATGGTATGCTTTTCGGGGACTCGCCGGGTCAGTTTTTCGATACTCACACGGATTCTACCTGATCCCGGTACTGGCCCGGATTCTACTATTTTTCGGTATTCACATTGATGGTAAGCTTTTCCGGGACTCGCCGTGTCAGTTTTTCGGTACTCGCACGGATTCTACCTGATCACGGTACTGGCGTGGATTCTACCATTTTTCGGTATTCACATTGATGGTAAGCTTTTCTGGGACTCGCCGGGTCAGTTTTTCGGTACTCGCACGGATTCTACCTGATCCAGGTTCTGGCCCGGATTCTACCATTTTTCGGTATTCACACTGATGGTATGCTTTTCGGGGACTCGCCGGGTCAGTTTTTCGATACTCACACGGATTCTACCTGATCCAGGTTCTGGCCCGGATTCTACCATTTTTCGGTATTCACACTGCTGGTAAGCTTTTCCGGGACTCACCGGGTCAGTTTTTCGGTACTCGCACGGATTCTACCTGATCACGGTACCGGCCCGGATTCTACCATTTTTCGGTATTCAGATTGATGGTAAGCTTTTCTAGGACTCGCCGGGTATGTTTTTCGGTATTCGCACGGATTATACCTGATCACGGTACTGGCCCGGATTCTACTATTTTTCGGTGTTCACATTGATGGTAAGCTTTTCTGGGACTCGCCGGGTCAGTTTTTCGGTACTCGCACGGATTCTACCTGATCCAGGTTCTGGCCCGGATTCTACCATTTTTCGGTATTCACACTGATGGTATGCTTTTCGGGGACTCGCCGGGTCAGTTTTTCGATACTCACACGGATTCTACCTGATCCCGGTACTGGCCCGGATTCTACTATTTTTCGGTATTCACATTGATGGTATGCTTTTCGGGGACTCGCCGGGTCAGTTTTTCGGTACTCGGACGGATTCTACCTGATCACGGTACTGGCCCGGATTCTACTATTTTTCGGTATTCACATTGATGGTATGCTTTTCGGGGACTCGCCGGGTCAGTTTTTCGATACTCACACGGATTCTACCTGATCCCGGTACTGGCCCGGATTCTACTATTTTTCGGTATTCACATTGATGGTATGCTTTTCGGGGACTCGCCGGGTCAGTTTTTCGGTACTCGCACGGATTCTACCTGATCCAGGTTCTGGCCCGGATTCTACCATTTTTCGGTATTCACACTACTGGTATTCTTTTTCGAGACTCGCCGGGTCAGTTTTTCGGTACTCGCACGGATTCAACCTGATCCCGGTACTGGCCCGGTTTCTACCATTTTTCGGTATTCACATTGATGGTATGCTTTTCGAGGACTCGTCGGGTCAGTTTTTCGATACTCACACGGATTCTACCTGATCCCGGTACTGGCTCGGATTCCACTATTTTTCGGTATCCACATTGATGGTAAGCTTTTCCGGGACTCGCCGGGTCAGTTTTTCGGTACTCGCACGGATTCTACCTGATCACGGTACTGGCCCGGATTCTACCATTTTTCGGTATTCACATTGATGGTAAGCTTTTCTGGGACTCGCCGGGTCAGTTTTTCGGTACTCGCATGGATTCTACCTGATCCAGGTTCTGGCCCGGATTCTACCATTTTTCGGTATTCACACTGATGGTATGCTTTTCGGGGACTCGCCGGGTCAGTTTTTCGATACTCACACGGATTCTACCTAATCACGGTACTGGCCCGGATTCTACCATTTTTCGGTATTCACATTGATGGTAAGCTTTTCTGGGACTCGCCGGGTCAGTTTTTCGGTACTCGCACGGATTCTACCTGATCCCGGTACAGGCCCGGATTCCACCATTTTTCGGTATTCACATTGATGGTATGCTTTTCGGGGACTCGCCGGGTCAGTTTTTCGATACTCACACGGATTCTACCTGATCCCGGTACTGGCCCGGATTCTACTATTTTTCGGTATTCACATTGATGGTAAGCTTTTCCGGGACTCGCCGGGTCAGTTTTTCGGTACTCGCACGGATTCTACCTGATCACGGTACTGGCCCGGATTCTACCATTTTTCGGTATTCACATTGATGGTAAGCTTTTCCGGGACTCGCCGGGTCAGTTTGTTGATACTCGCACGGATTCTACCTGATCCTGGTTCTGGCCGGGATTCTACCATTTTTCGGTATTCACATTGATGGTAAGCTTTTCTGGGACTCGCCGGGTCAGTTTTTCGGTACTCGCACGGATTCTACCTGATCCCGGTACAGGCCCGGATTCCACCATTTTTCGGTATTCACATTGATGGTATGCTTTTCGGGGACTCGCCGGGTCAGTTTTTCGATACTCACACGGATTCTACCTGATCCCGGTACTGGCCCGGATTCTACTATTTTTCGGTATTCACATTGATGGTAAGCTTTTCCGGGACTCGCCGGGTCAGTTTTTCGGTACTCGCACGGATTCTACCTGATCACGGTACTGGCCCGGATTCTACCATTTTCGGTATTCACATTGATGGTAAGCTTTTCCGGGACTCGCCGGGTCAGTTTGTTGATACTCGCACGGATTCTACCTGATCCTGGTTCTGGCCGGGATTCTACCATTTTTCGGAATTCACACTGATGGTTAGCTTTTCCGGGACTCGTCGAGACAGTTTTTCGGTACTCGCACGAATTCTACCTGATCCAGGTTCTGGCCCGGATTCTACCATTTTTCGGTATTCACAATGATGGTATGCTTTTCGGGGACTCGCCGGGTCAGTTTTTCGATACTCACACGGATTCTACCTGATATTGGTACTGGCTCGGATTTTACTATTTTTCGGTATTCACATTGATGGTAAGCTTTTCCGGGACTCGCCGGGTCAGTTTTTCGTTACTCGCACGGATTCTACCTAATCACGGTACTGGCCCGGATTCTACCATTTTTCGGTATTCACATTGATGGTAAGCTTTTCTGGGACTCGCCGGGTCAGTTTTTCGGTACTCGCACGGATTCTACCTGATCCCGGTACAGGCCCGGATTCCACCATTTTTCGGTATTCACATTGATGGTATGCTTTTCGGGGACTCGCCGGGTCAGTTTTTCGATACTCACACGGATTCTACCTGATCCCGGTACTGGCCCGGATTCTACTATTTTTCGGTATTCACATTGATGGTAAGCTTTTCCGGGACTCGCCGGGTCAGTTTTTCGGTACTCGCACGGATTCTACCTGATCCTGGTTCTGGCCGGGATTCTACCATTTTTCGGAATTCACACTGATGGTTAGCTTTTCCGGGACTCGTCGAGACAGTTTTTCGGTACTCGCACGGATTCTACCTGATCCAGGTTCTGGCCCGGATTCTACCATTTTTCGGTATTCACAATGATGGTATGCTTTTCGGGGACTCGCCGGGTCAGTTTTTCGATACTCACACGGATTCTACCTGATATTGGTACTGGCTCGGATTTTACTATTTTTCGGTATTCACATTGATGGTAAGCTTTTCCGGGACTCGCCGGGTCAGTTTTTCGTTACTCGCACGGATTCTACCTAATCACGGTACTGGCCCGGATTCTACCATTTTTCGGTATTCACATTGATGGTAAGCTTTTCTGGGACTCGCCGGGTCAGTTTTTCGGTACTCGCACGGATTCTACCTGATCCCGGTACAGGCCCGGATTCCACCATTTTTCGGTATTCACATTGATGGTATGCTTTTCGGGGACTCGCCGGGTCAGTTTTTCGATACTCACACGGATTCTACCTGATCCCGGTACTGGCCCGGATTCTACTATTTTTCGGTATTCACATTGATGGTAAGCTTTTCCGGGACTCGCCGGGTCAGTTTTTCGGTACTCGCACGGATTCTACCTGATCACGGTACTGGCCCGGATTCTACCATTTTTCCGTATTCACATTGATGGTAAGCTTTTCCGGGACTCGCCGGGTCAGTTTTTCGGTACTCGCACGGATTCTACCTGATCACGGTACTGGCCCGGATTCTACCATTTTTCGGTATTCACATTGATGGTAAGCTTTTCTGGGACTCGCCGGGTCAGTTTTTCGGTACTCGCACGGATTCTACCTGATCCAGGTTCTGGCCCGGATTTTACCAATTTTCGGTATTCACACTGCTGGTATGCTTTTCGGGGACTCGTCGGGTCAGTTTTTCGATACTCACACGGATTCTACCTGATCCCTGTACTGGCCCGGATTCTACTATTTTTCGGTATTCACATTGATGGTAAGCTTTTCCGGGACTCGCCGGGTCAGTTTTTCGGTACTCGCACGGATTCTACCTGATCCCGGTACTGGCCCGGATTCTACAATTTTTCGCTATTCACACTGATGGTAACCTTTTTCGGGACTCGCCGGGTCAGTTATTCGGTACTCGCACGGATTCTAACCGATCCCGGTACTGGCCCGGATTCTACATTTTTCGTTATTCACAGTTACGGTAAACTTTTTCGGGACTCGTCGGGTAAATTTCTGGGTACTCGCACGAATTCTACCTGATCACGGTACTTGCCCGGATTCTACCATTATTCACACTGATGATAAGCTTTTCCGGGACTCGCCGGGTCAGTTTGTTGATACTCGCACGGATTCTACCTGATCCCGGTTCTGGCCCGGATTCTACCATTTTTCGAAATTCACACTGATGGTAAGCTTTTCCGGGACTCGTCGAGACAGTTTTTCGGTACTCGCACGGATTCTACCTGATCCAGGTTCTGGCCCGGATTCTATCATTTTTCGGTATTCACACTGCTGGTATGCTTTTCGGGGACTCGCCGGGTCAGTTTTTCGGTACTCGCACGGATTCTACCTGATCCCGGTACTGGCTCGGATTCTACTATTTTTCGGTATTCACATTGATGGTAAGCTTTTCCGGGACTCGCCGGGTCAGTTTTTCGGTACTCGCACGGATTCTACCTGATCACGGTACTGGCCCGGATTCTACCATTTTTCGGTATTCACATTGATGGTAAGCTTTTCTGGGACTCGCCGGGTCAGTTTTTCGGTACTCGCACGGATTCTACCTGATCCAGGTTCTGGCCCGGATTCTACCATTTTTCGGTATTCACACTGCTGGTATGCTTTTCCGGGACTCGCCGGGTCAGTTTTTCGGTACTCGCACGGATTCTACCTGATCCCGGAACTGACCCGGAATCTACCATTTTTCGGTATTCACATTGATGGTAAGCTTTTCCAGGACTCGCCGGGTCAGTTTGTTGATACTCGCACGGATTCTACCTGATCCTGGTTCTGGCCTGGATTCTACCATTTTTCGGAATTCACACTGATGGTAAGCTTTTCCGGGACTCGTCGAGACAGTTTTTCGGTACTCGCACGGATTCTACCTGATCCAGGTTCTGGCCCGGATTCTACCATTTTTCGGTATTCACACTGATGGTATGCTTTTCGGGGACTCGTCGGGTCAGTTTTTCGATACTCACACGGATTCTACCTGATATTGGTATTGGCTCGGATTTTACTATTTTTCGGTATTCACATTGATGGTAAGCTTTTCCGGGACTCGCCGGGTCAGTTTTTCGGTACTCGCACGGATTCTACCTGATCCCGGTACTGGCCCGGATTCTACAATTTTTCGCTATTCACACTGATGGTAACCTTTTTCGGGACTCGCCGGGTCAGTTATTCGGTACTCGCACGGATTCTAACCGATCCCGGTACTGGCCCGGATTCTACATTTTTCGTTATTCACAGTTACGGTAAACTTTTTCGGGACTCGTCGGGTAAATTTCTCGGTACTCGCACTAATTCTAACTGATCACGGTACTCGCCCGGATTCTACCATTATTCACACTGATGATAAGCTTTTCCGGGACTCGCCGGGTCAGTTTGTTGATACTCGCATGGATTCTACCTGATCCCGGTTCTGGCCCGGATTCTACCATTTTTCGAAATTCACACTGATGGTAAGCTTTTCCGGGACTCGTCGAGACAGTTTTTCGGTACTCGCACGGATTCTACCTGATCCAGGTTCTCGCCCGGATTCTACCATTTTTCGGTATTCACACTGCTGGTATGCTTTTCGGGGACTCGCCGCGTCAGTTTTTCGGTACTCGCAGGGATTCTACCTGATCCCGGTACTGGCTCAGATTCTACTATTTTTCGGTATTCACATTGATGGTAAGCTTTTCCGGGACTCGCCGGGTCAGTTTTTCGGTACTCGCACGGATTCTACCTGATCACGGTACTGGCCCGGATTCTACCATTTTTCGGTATTCACATTGATGGTAAGCTTTTCTGGGACTCGCCGGGTCAGTTTTTCGGTACTCGCACGGATTCTACCTGATCCAGGTTCTGGCCCGGATTCTACCATTTTTCGGTATTCACACTGCTGGTATGCTTTTCCGGGACTCGCCGGGTCAGTTTTTCGGTACTCGCACGGATTCTACCTGATATTGTGACTGGCTCGGATTTTACTATTTTTCGGTATTCACATTGATGGTAAGCTTTTCCAGGACTCGCCGGGTCAGTTTTTCGGTACTCGCACGGATTCTACCTGATCACGGTACTGGCCCGGATTCTACCATTTTTCGGTATTCACATTGATGGTAAGCTTTTCTAGGACTCGCCGGGTCAGTTTTTCGGTACTCGCACGGATTCTACCTGATCCAGGTTCTGGCCCGGATTCTACCATTTTTCGGTTTTCACACTGCTGGTATGCTTTTCCGGGACTCACCGGGTCAGTTTTTCGATACTCGCACGGATTCTACCTGATCCCGGTACTGGCCCGGATTCTACCATTTTTCGGTATTCACATTGATGGTATGCTTTTCGGGGACTCGCCGGGTCAGTTTTTCGATACTCACACGGATTCTACCTGATCCCGGTACTGGCCCGGATTCTACCATTTTTCGGTATTCACACGCTGGTATTCTTTTCCGAGACTCGCCGTGTCAGTTTTTCGGTACTCGCACGGATTCTACCTGATCCCGGTACTGGCCCGGATTCTACCATTTTTCGGTATTCACATTGATGGTAAGCTTTTCCGGGACTCGCCGGGTCAGTTTTTCGGTACTCGCACGGATTCTACCTGATCACGGTACTCGCCCGGATTCTACCATTTTTCGGTATTCACATTGATGGTAAGCTTTTCTGGGACTCGCCGGGTCAGTTTTTCGGTACTCGCACGGATTCTACCTGATCCAGGTTCTGGCCCGGATTCTACCATTTTTCGGTATTCACACTGCTGGTATGCTTTTCCGGGACTCGCCGGGTCAGTTTTTCGGTACTCGCACGGATTCTACCTGATCACGGTACTGGCCCGGATTCTACCATTTTTCGGTATTCACATTAATCGTAAGCTTTTCTAGGACTCGCCGGGTCAGTTTTTCGGTACTCGCACAGATTCTACCTGATCCAGGTTCTGGCTCGGATTCTACCATTTTTCGGTATTCACACTGCTAGTATGCTTTTCCGGGACTCGCCGGGTCAGTTTTTCGGTACTCGCACGGATTCTACCTGATCCCGGTACTGGCCCGGATTCTACCATTTTTCGGTATTCACATTGAAGGTAAGCTTTTCCGGGACTCGCCGGGTCAGTTTTTCGGTACTCGCACGGATTCTACCTGATCCCGGTACTTGCCCGGATTCTACCATTTTTCGGTATTCACATTGATGGTAAGCTTTTCCGGGACTCGCCGGGTCAGTTTGTTGATACTCGCACGGATTCTACCTGATCCCGGTTCTGGCCTGGATTCAACCATTTTTCGGAATTCACACAGATGGTAAGCTATTCCGCGACTCGTCGAGACAGTTTTTCGGTACTCAGACGGATTCTACCTGATCGAGGTTCTGGCCCGGATTCTACCATTTTTCGGTATTCACACTGATGGTATGCTATTCGGGGTCTCGCCGGGTCAGTTTTTTGATACTCACACGGATTCTACCTGATCCCGGTACTGGCCCGGATTCTACTATTTTTCGGTATTCACATTGATGGTAAGCTTTTCCGGGACTCGCCGGGTCAGTTTTTCGGTACTCGCACGGATTCTACCTGGTCCCGGTATTGGCCCGGATTCTACCATTTTTCGGTATTCACACTGATGGTAACCTTTTTCGGGACTCACCGGGTCAGTTATTCGGTACTCGCACGGATTCTAACTGATCCCGGTACTGGCCCGGATTCTACATTTTTCGTTATTCACAATTACGGTAAACTTTTTCGGGACTCGTCGGGTAAGTTTCTCGGTACTCGCACGAATTCTACCTGATCACGGTGCTTGTCCGGATTCTACCATTATTCACACTGAGGATATATTTCCGGGACTCGCCGGGTCAGTTTGTTGATACTCGCATGGATTCTACCTGATCCCGGTTCTGGCCCGGATTCTACCATTTTTCGGAATTCACACTGATGGTAAGCTTTTCCGGGACTCGTCCAGACAGTTTTTTGGTACTCGCACGGATTCTACCTGATCCAGGTTCTGGCCCAGATTCTAACATTTTTCGGTATTCACACTGATGGTATGCTTTTCGGGGACTCGCCGGGTCAGTTTTTCGATACTCACACGGATTCTACCTGATATTGGTACTGGCTCGGATTCTACTATTTTTCGGTATTCACATTGATGGTAAGCTTTTCCGGGACTCGCCGGGTCAGTTTTTCGGTACTCGCACGGATTCTACCTGATCACGGTACTGGCCCGGATTCTACCATTTTTCGGTATTCACATTGATGGTAAGCTTTTCTGGGACTCGCCAGGTCAGTTTTTCGGTACTCGCACGGATTCTACCTGATCCAGGTTCTGGCCCGGATTCTACCATTTTTCGGTATTCACACTGATGGTATGCTTTTCGGGGACTCGCCGGGTCAGTTTTTCGATACTCACACGCATTCTACCTGCTCCCGGTACTGGCCCGGATTCTACTATTTTTCGGTATTCACATTGATGGTATGCTTTTCCGAGACTCGTCCGGTCAGTTTTTCGGTACTCGCACGGATTCTACCTGATCCCGGTACTGGCCCGGATTCTACAATTTTTCGCTATTCACACTGATGGTAACCTTTTTCGGGACTCGCCGGGTCAGTTATTCGGTACTCGCACGGCTTCTAACCGATCCCGGTACTGGCCCGGATTCTACATTTTTCGTTATTCACAGTTACGGTAAACTTTTTCGGGACTCGTCGGGTAAATTTCTCGGTACTCGCACGAATTCTACCTGATCACGGTACTTGCCCGGATTCTACCATTATTCACACTGATGATAAGCTTTTCCGGGACTCGCCGGGTCAGTTTGTTGATACTCGCATGGATTCTACCTGATCCCGGTTCTGGCCCGGATTCTACCATTTTTCGAAATTCACACTGATTCTAAGCTTTTCCGGGACTCGTCGAGACAGTTTTTCGGTACTCGCACGGATTCTACCTGATCCAGGTTCTGGCCCGGATTCTACCATTTTTCGGTATTCACACTGATGGTATGCTTTTCGGGGACTCGCCGGGTCAGTTTTTCGGTACTCGCACGGATTCTACCTGATCCCAGTACTGGCTCGGATTCTACTATTTTTCGGTATTCACATTGATGGTAAGCTTTTCCGGGACTCGCCGGGTCAGTTTTTCGGTACTCGCACGGATTCTACCTGATCACGGTACTGGCCCGGATTCTACCATTTTTCGGTATTCACATTGATCGTAAGCTTTTCTAGGACTCGCCGGGTCAGTTTTTCGGTACTCGCACGGATTCTACCTGATCCAGGTTCTGGCCCAGATTCTACCATTTTTCGGTATTCACACTGCTGGTATGCTTTTCCGGCACTCGCCGGGTCAGTTTTTCGGTACTCGCACGGATTCTACCTGATCCCGGTACTGGCCCGGATTCTACCATTTTTCGGTATTCACATTGAAGGTAAGCTTTTCCGGGATTCGTCGGGTCAGTTTTTCGGTACTCGCACGGATTCTACCTGATCCCGGTACTTGCCCGGATTCTACCATTTTTCGGTATTCACATTGATGGTAAGCTTTTCCGGGACTCGCCGGGTCAGTTTGTTGATACTCGCACGGATTCTACCTGATCCCGGTTCTGGCCTGGATTCTACCATTTTTCGGAATTCACACTGATGGTAAGCTTTTCCGGGACTCGTCCAGACAGTTTTTTGGTACTCGCACGGATTCTACCTGATCCAGGTTCTGGCCCGGATTCTAACATTTTTCGGTATTCACACTGATGGTATGCTTTTCGGGGACTCGCCGGGTCAGTTTTTCGATACTCACACGGATTCTACCTGATATTGGTACTGGCTCGGATTCTACTATTTTTCGGTATTCACATTGATGGTAAGCTTTTCCGGGACTCGCCGGGTCAGTTTTTCGGTACTCGCACGGATTCTACCTGATCACGGTACTGGCCCGGATTCTACCATTTTTCGGTATTCACATTGATGGTAAGCTTTTCTGGGACTCGCCAGGTCAGTTTTTCGGTACTCGCACGGATTCTACCTGATCCAGGTTCTGGCCCGGATTCTACCATTTTTCGGTATTCACACTGATGGTATGCTTTTCGGGGACTCGCCGGGTCAGTTTTTCGATACTCACACGGATTCTACCTGCTCCCGGTACTGGCCCGGATTCTACTATTTTTCGGTATTCACATTGATGGTATGCTTTTCCGAGACTCGTCCGGTCAGTTTTTCGGTACTCGCACGGATTCTACCTGATCCCGGTACTGGCCCGGATTCTACAATTTTTCGCTATTCACACTGATGGTAACCTTTTTCGGGACTCGCCGGGTCAGTTATTCGGTACTCGCACGGCTTCTAACCGATCCCGGTACTGGCCCGGATTCTACATTTTTCGTTATTCACAGTTACGGTAAACTTTTTCGGGAATCGTCGGGTAAATTTCTCGGTACTCGCACGAATTCTACCTGATCACGGTACTTGCCCGGATTCTACCATTATTCACACTGATGATAAGCTTTTCCGGGACTCGCCGGGTCAGTTTGTTGATACTCGCATGGATTCTACCTGATCCCGGTTCTGGCCCGGATTCTACCATTTTTCGAAATTCACACTGATTCTAAGCTTTTCCGGGACTCGTCGAGACAGTTTTTCGGTACTCGCACGGATTCTACCTGATCCAGGTTCTGGCCCGGATTCTACCATTTTTCGGTATTCACACTGATGGTATGCTTTTCGGGGACTCGCCGGGTCAGTTTTTCGATACTCACACGGATTCTACCTGATATTGGTACTGGCTCGGATTCTACTATTTTTCGGTATTCACATTGATGGTAAGCTTTTCCGGGACTCGCCGGGTCAGTTTTTCGGTACTCGCACGGATTCTACCTGATCACGGTACTGGCCCGGATTCTACCATTTTTCGGTATTCACATTGATGGTAAGCTTTTCTGGGACTCGCCGGGTCAGTTTTTCGATACCCGCACGGATTCTACCTGATCCAGGTTCTGGCCCGGATTCTACCATTTTTCGGTATTCACACTGCTGGTATGCTTTTCCGGGACTCGCAGGGTCAGTTTTTCGGTACTCGCACGGATTCTACCTGATCCCGGAACTGACCCGGATTCTACCATTTTTCGGTATTCACATTGATGGTAAGCTTTTCCGGGACTCGCCGGGTCAGTTTGTTGATACTCGCACGGATTCTACCTGATCCTGGTTCTGGCCTGGATTCTACCATTTTTCGGAATTCACACTGATGGTAAGCTTTTCCGGGACTCGTCGAGACAGTTTTTCGGTACTCGCACGGATTCTACCTGATCCAGGTTCTGGCCCGGATTCTACCATTTTTCGGTATTCACACTGATGGTATGCTTTTCGGGGACTCGTCGGGTCAGTTTTTCGATACTCACACGGATTCTACCTGATATTGGTACTGGCTCGGATTTTACTATTTTTCGGTATTCACATTGATGGTAAGCTTTTTCGGGACTCGCCGGGTCAGTTTTTCGGTACTCGCACGGATTCTGCTTGATCCCGGTACTGGCCCGGATTCTACAATTTTTCGCTATTCACACTGATGGTAACCTTTTTCGGGACTCGCCGGGTCAGTTATTCGGTACTCGCACGGATTCTAACTGATCCCGGTACTGGCCCGGATTCTACATTTTTCGTTATTCACACTTACGGTAAACTTTTTCGGGACTCGTCGGGTATGTTTCTCGGTACTCGCACGAATTCTACCTGATCACGGTACTTGCCCGGATTCTACCATTATTCACACTGATGATAAGCTTTTCCGGGACTCGCCGGGTCAGTTTGTTGATACTCGCATGGATTCTACCTGATCCCGGTTCTGGCCCGGATTCTACCATTTTTCGGAATTCACACTGATGGTAAGCTTTTCCGGGACTCGTCGAGACAGTTTTTCGGTACTCGCACGGATTCTACCTGATCCAGGTTCTGGCCCAGATTCTACCATTTTTCGGTATTCACACTTATGGTATGCTTTTCGGGGACTCGCCGGGTCAGTTTTTCGATACTCACACGGATTCTACATGATCCCGGTACTGGCTCGGATTCTACTATTTTTCGGTATTGACATTGATGGTAAGCTTTTCCGGGACTCGCCGGGTCAGCTTTTCGGTAGTCGCACGGATTCTACCTGATCACGGTACTGGCCCGGATTCTACCATTTTTCGGTATTCACATTGATCGTAAGCTTTTCTAGGACTCGCCGGGTCAGTTTTTCGGTACTCGCACGGATTCTACCTGATCCAGGTTCTGGCCCAGATTCTACCATTTTTCGGTATTCACACTGCTGGTATGCTTTTCCGGGACTCGCCGGGTCAGTTTTTCGGTACTCGCACGGATTCTACCTGATCCCGGTACTGGCCCGGATTCTACCATTTTTCGGTATTCACATTGAAGGTAAGCTTTTCCGGGATTCGTCGGGTCAGTTTTTCGGTACTCGCACGGATTCTACCTGATCCCGGTACTTGCCCGGATTCTACCATTTTTCGGTATTCACATTGATGGTAAGCTTTTCCGGGACTCGCCGGGTCAGTTTGTTGATACTCGCACGGATTCTACCTGATCCCGGTTCTGGCCTGGATTCTACCATTTTTCGGAATTCACACTGATGGTAAGCTTTTCCGGGACTCGTCCAGACAGTTTTTTGGTACTCGCACGGATTCTACCTGATCCAGGTTCTGGCCCAGATTCTAACATTTTTCGGTATTCACACTGATGGTATGCTTTTCGGGGACTCGCCGGGTCAGTTTTTCGATACTCACACGGATTCTACCTGATATTGGTACTGGCTCGGATTCTACTATTTTTCGGTATTCACATTGATGGTAAGCTTTTCCGGGACTCGCCGGGTCAGTTTTTCGGTACTCGCACGGATTCTACCTGATCACGGTACTGGCCCGGATTCTACCATTTTTCGGTATTCACATTGATGGTAAGCTTTTCTGGGACTCGCCAGGTCAGTTTTTCGGTACTCGCACGGATTCTACCTGATCCAGGTTCTGGCCCGGATTCTACCATTTTTCGGTATTCACACTGATGGTATGCTTTTCGGGGACTCGCCGGGTCAGTTTTTCGATACTCACACGGATTCTACCTGCTCCCGGTACTGGCCCGGATTCTACTATTTTTCGGTATTCACATTGATGGTATGCTTTTCCGAGACTCGTCCGGTCAGTTTTTCGGTACTCGCACGGATTCTACCTGATCCCGGTACTGGCCCGGATTCTACAATTTTTCGCTATTCACACTGATGGTAACCTTTTTCGGGACTCGCCGGGTCAGTTATTCGGTACTCGCACGGCTTCTAACCGATCCCGGTACTGGCCCGGATTCTACATTTTTCGTTATTCACAGTTACGGTAAACTTTTTCGGGACTCGTCGGGTAAATTTCTCGGTACTCGCACGAATTCTACCTGATCACGGTACTTGCCCGGATTCTACCATTATTCACACTGATGATAAGCTTTTCCGGGACTCGCCGGGTCAGTTTGTTGATACTCGCATGGATTCTACCTGATCCCGGTTCTGGCCCGGATTCTACCATTTTTCGAAATTCACACTGATTCTAAGCTTTTCCGGGACTCGTCGAGACAGTTTTTCGGTACTCGCACGGATTCTACCTGATCCAGGTTCTGGCCCGGATTCTACCATTTTTCGGTATTCACACTGATGGTATGCTTTTCGGGGACTCGCCGGGTCAGTTTTTCGGTACTCGCACGGATTCTACCTGATCCCAGTACTGGCTCGGATTCTACTATTTTTCGGTATTCACATTGATGGTAAGCTTTTCCGGGACTCGCCGGGTCAGTTTTTCGGTACTCGCACGGATTCTACCTGATCACGGTACTGGCCCGGATTCTACCATTTTTCGGTATTCACATTGATGGTAAGCTTTTCTGGGACTCGCCGGGTCAGTTTTTCGATACTCGCACGGATTCTACCTGATCCAGGTTCTGGCCCGGATTCTACCATTTTTCGGTATTCACACTGCTGGTATGCTTTTCCGGGACTCGCAGGGTCAGTTTTTCGGTACTCGCACGGATTCTACCTGATCCCGGAACTGACCCGGATTCTACCATTTTTCGGTATTCACATTGATGGTAAGCTTTTCCGGGACTCGCCGGGTCAGTTTGTTGATACTCGCACGGATTCTACCTGATCCTGGTTCTGGCCTGGATTCTACCATTTTTCGGAATTCACACTGATGGTAAGCTTTTCCGGGACTCGTCGAGACAGTTTTTCGGTACTCGCACGGATTCTACCTGATCCAGGTTCTGGCCCGGATTCTACCATTTTTCGGTATTCACACTGATGGTATGCTTTTCGGGGACTCGTCGGGTCAGTTTTTCGATACTCACACGGATTCTACCTGATATTGGTACTGGCTCGGATTTTACTATTTTTCGGTATTCACATTGATGGTAAGCTTTTCCGGGACTCGCCGGGTCAGTTTTTCGGTACTCGCACGGATTCTACCTGATCACGGTACTGGCCCGGATTCTACCATTTTTCCGTATTCACATTGATGGTAAGCTTTTCTAGGACTCGCCGGGTCAGTTTTTCGGTACTCGCACGGATTCTACCTGATCCAGGTTCTGGCCCGGATTCTACCATTTTTCGGTATTCACACTGATGGTATGCTTTTCGGGGACTCGTCGGGTCAGTTTTTCGATACTCACACGGATTCTACCTGATATTGGTACTGGCTCGGATTTTACTATTTTTCGGTATTCACATTGATGGTAAGCTTTTCCGGGACTCGCCGGGTCAGTTTTTTGGTACTCGCACGGATTCTACCTGATCACGGTACTGGCCCGGATTCTACCATTTTTCCGTATTCACATTGATGGTAAGCTTTTCTAGGACTCGCCGGGTCAGTTTATCGGTACTCGCACGGATTCTACCTGATCCAGGTTCTGGCCCGGATTCTACCATTTTTCGGTATTCACACTGATGGTATGCTTTTCGGGGACTCGCCGGGTCAGTTTTTCGATACTCACACGGATTCTACCTGATCCCGGTACTGGCCCGGATTCTACTATTTTTCGGTATTCACATTGATGGTAAGCTTTTCCGGGACTCGCCGGGTCAGTTTTTCGGTACTCGCACGGATTCTGCTTGATCCCGGTACTGGCCCGGATTCTACAATTTTTCGCTATTCACACTGATGGTAACCTTTTTCGGGACTCGCCGGGTCAGTTATTCGGTACTCGCACGGATTCTAACTGATCCCGGTACTAGCCCGGATTCTACATTTTTCGTTATTCACACTTACGGTAAACTTTTTCGGGACTCGTCGGGTAAGTTTCTCGGTACTCGCACGAATTCTACCTGATCACGGTACTTGCCCGGATTCTACCATTATTCACACTGATGATAAGCTTTTCCGGGACTCGCCGGGTCAGTTTGTTGATACTCGCATGGATTCTACCTGATCCCGGTTCTGGCCCGGATTCTACCATTTTTCGGAATTCACACTGATAGTAAGCTTTTCCGGGACTCGTCGAGACAGTTTTTCGTTACTCGCACGGATTCTACCTGATCCAGGTTCTGGCCCAGATTCTACCATTTTTCGGTATTCACACTGATGGTATGCTTTTCGGGGACTCGCCGGGTCAGTTTTTCGATACTCACACGGATTCTACATGATCCCGGTACTGGCTCGGATTCTACTATTTTTCAGTATTGACATTGATGGTAAGCTTTTCCGGGACTCGCCGGGTCAGCTTTTCGGTAGTCGCACGGATTCTACCTAATCACGGTACTGGCCCGGATTCTACCATTTTTCGGTATTCACATTGATCGTAAGCTTTTCTAGGACTCGCCGGGTCAATTTTTCGGTACTCGCACGGATTCTACCTGATCCAGGTTCTGGCCCAGATTCTACCATTTTTCGGTATTCACACTGCTGGTATGCTTTTCCGGGACTCGCCGGGTCAGTTTTTCGGTACTCGCACGGATTCTACCTGATCCCGGTACTGGCCCGGATTCTACCATTTTTCGGTATTCACATTGAAGGTAAGCTTTTCCGGGATTCGTCGGGTCAGTTTTTCGGTACTCGCACGGATTCTACCTGATCCCGGTACTTGCCCGGATTCTACCATTTTTCGGTATTCACATTGATGGTAAGCTTTTCCGGGACTCGCCGGGTCAGTTTGTTGATACTCGCACGGATTCTACCTGATCCCGGTTCTGGCCTGGATTCTACCATTTTTCGGAATTCACACTGATGGTAAGCTTTTCCGGGACTCGTCCAGACAGTTTTTTGGTACTCGCACGGATTCTACCTGATCCAGGTTCTGGCCCGGATTCTAACATTTTTCGGTATTCACACTGATGGTATGCTTTTCGGGGACTCGCCGGGTCAGTTTTTCGATACTCACACGGATTCTACCTGATATTGGTACTGGCTCGGATTCTACTATTTTTCGGTATTCACATTGATGGTAAGCTTTTCCGGGACTCGCCGGGTCAGTTTTTCGGTACTCGCACGGATTCTACCTGATCACGGTACTGGCCCGGATTCTACCATTTTTCGGTATTCACATTGATGGTAAGCTTTTCTGGGACTCGCCAGGTCAGTTTTTCGGTACTCGCACGGATTCTACCTGATCCAGGTTCTGGCCCGGATTCTACCATTTTTCGGTATTCACACTGATGGTATGCTTTTCGGGGACTCGCCGGGTCAGTTTTTCGATACTCACACGGATTCTACCTGATCCCGGTACTGGCCCGGATTTTACTATTTTTCGGTATTGACATTGATGGTAAACTTTTCCGGGACTCGCCGGGTCAGCTTTTCGGTAGTCGCACGGATTCTACCTGATCACGGTACTGGCCCGGATTCTACCATTTTTCGGTATTCACATTGATCGTAAGCTTTTCTAGGACTCGCCGGGTCAGTTTTTCGGTACTCGCACGGATTCTACCTGATCCAGGTTCTGGCCCAGATTCTACCATTTTTCGGTATTCACACTGCTGGTATGCTTTTCCGGGACTCGCCGGGTCAGTTTTTCGGTACTCGCACGGATTCTACCTGATCCCGGTACTGGCCCGGATTCTACCATTTTTCGGTATTCACATTGAAGGTAAGCTTTTCCGGGATTCGTCGGGTCAGTTTTTCGGTACTCGCACGGATTCTACCTGATCCCGGTACTTGCCCGGATTCTACCATTTTTCGGTATTCACATTGATGGTAAGCTTTTCCGGGACTCGCCGGGTCAGTTTGTTGATACTCGCACGGATTCTACCTGATCCCGGTTCTGGCCTGGATTCTACCATTTTTCGGAATTCACACTGATGGTAAGCTTTTCCGGGACTCGTCCAGACAGTTTTTTGGTACTCGCACGGATTCTACCTGATCCAGGTTCTGGCCCAGATTCTAACATTTTTCGGTATTCACACTGATGGTATGCTTTTCGGGGACTCGCCGGGTCAGTTTTTCGATACTCACACGGATTCTACCTGATATTGGTACTGGCTCGGATTCTACTATTTTTCGGTATTCACATTGATGGTAAGCTTTTCCGGGACTCGCCGGGTCAGTTTTTCGGTACTCGCACGGATTCTACCTGATCACGGTACTGGCCCGGATTCTACCATTTTTCGGTATTCACATTGATGGTAAGCTTTTCTGGGACTCGCCAGGTCAGTTTTTCGGTACTCGCACGGATTCTACCTGATCCAGGTTCTGGCCCGGATTCTACCATTTTTCGGTATTCACACTGATGGTATGCTTTTCGGGGACTCGCCGGGTCAGTTTTTCGATACTCACACGGATTCTACCTGATCCCGGTACTGTCCCGGATTCTACTATTTTTCGGTATTCACATTGATGGTAAGCTTTTCCGGGACTCGCCGGGTCAGTTTTTCGGTACTCGCACGGATTCTACCTGGTCCCGGTATTGGCCCGGATTCTACCATTTTTCGGTATTCACACTGATGGTAACCTTTTTCGGGACTCACCGGGTCAGTTATTCGGTACTCGCACGGATTCTAACTGATCCCGGTACTGGCCCGGATTCTACATTTTTCGTTATTCACAATTACGGTAAACTTTTTCGGGACTCGTCGGGTAAGTTTCTCGGTACTCGCACGAATTCTACCTGATCACGGTGCTTGTCCGGATTCTACCATTATTCACACTGAGGATATATTTCCGGGACTCGCCGGGTCAGTTTGTTGATACTCGCATGGATTCTACCTGATCCCGGTTCTGGCCCGGATTCTACCATTTTTCGGAATTCACACTGATGGTAAGCTTTTCCGGGACTCGTCCAGACATTTTTTTGGTACTCGCACGGATTCTACCTGATCCAGGTTCTGGCCCGGATTCTAACATTTTTCGGTATTCACACTGATGGTATGCTTTTCGGGGACTCGCCGGGTCAGTTTTTCGATACTCACACGGATTCTACCTGATATTGGTACTGGCTCGGATTCTACTATTTTTCGGTATTCACATTGATGGTAAGCTTTTCCGGGACTCGCCGGGTCAGTTTTTCGGTACTCGCACGGATTCTACCTGATCACGGTACTGGCCCGGATTCTACCATTTTTCGGTATTCACATTGATGGTAAGCTTTTCTGGGACTCGCCAGGTCAGTTTTTCGGTACTCGCACGGATTCTACCTGATCCAGGTTCTGGCCCGGATTCTACCATTTTTCGGTATTCACACTGATGGTATGCTTTTCGGGGACTCGCCGGGTCAGTTTTTCGATACTCACACGGATTCTACCTGCTCCCGGTACTGGCCCGGATTCTACTATTTTTCGGTATTCACATTGATGGTATGCTTTTCCGAGACTCGTCCGGTCAGTTTTTCGGTACTCGCACGGATTCTACCTGATCCCGGTACTGGCCCGGATTCTACAATTTTTCGCTATTCACACTGATGGTAACCTTTTTCGGGACTCGCCGGGTCAGTTATTCGGTACTCGCACGGCTTCTAACCGATCCCGGTACTGGCCCGGATTCTACATTTTTCGTTATTCACAGTTACGGTAAACTTTTTCGGGACTCGTCGGGTAAATTTCTCGGTACTCGCACGAATTCTACCTGATCACGGTACTTGCCCGGATTCTACCATTATTCACACTGATGATAAGCTTTTCCGGGACTCGCCGGGTCAGTTTGTTGATACTCGCATGGATTCTACCTGATCCCGGTTCTGGCCCGGATTCTACCATTTTTCGAAATTCACACTGATTCTAAGCTTTTCCGGGACTCGTCGAGACAGTTTTTCGGTACTCGCACGGATTCTACCTGATCCAGGTTCTGGCCCGGATTCTACCATTTTTCGGTATTCACACTGATGGTATGCTTTTCGGGGACTCGCCGGGTCAGTTTTTCGGTACTCGCACGGATTCTACCTGATCCCAGTACTGGCTCGGATTCTACTATTTTTCGGTATTCACATTGATGGTAAGCTTTTCCGGGACTCGCCGGGTCAGTTTTTCGGTACTCGCACGGATTCTACCTGATCACGGTACTGGCCCGGATTCTACAATTTTTCGGTATTCACATTGATGGTAAGCTTTTCTGGGACTCGCCGGGTCAGTTTTTCGATACTCGCACGGATTCTACCTGATCCAGGTTCTGGCCCGGATTCTACCATTTTTCGGTATTCACACTGCTGGTATGCTTTTCCGGGACTCGCAGGGTCAGTTTTTCGGTACTCGCACGGATTCTACCTGATCCCGGAACTGACCCGGATTCTACCATTTTTCGGTATTCACATTGATGGTAAGCTTTTCCGGGACTCGCCGGGTCAGTTTGTTGATACTCGCACGGATTCTACCTGATCCTGGTTCTGGCCTGGATTCTACCATTTTTCGGAATTCACACTGATGGTAAGCTTTTCCGGGACTCGTCGAGACAGTTTTTCGGTACTCGCACGGATTCTACCTGATCCAGGTTCTGGCCCGGATTCCACCATTTTTCGGTATTCACACTGATGGTATGCTTTTCGGGGACTCGTCGGGTCAGTTTTTCGATACTCACACGGATTCTACCTGATATTGGTACTGGCTCGGATTTTACTATTTTTCGGTATTCACATTGATGGTAAGCTTTTCCGGGACTCGCCGGGTCAGTTTTTCGGTACTCGCACGGATTCTACCTGATCACGGTACTGGCCCGGATTCTACCATTTTTCCGTATTCACATTGATGGTAAGCTTTTCTAGGACTCGCCGGGTCAGTTTATCGGTACTCGCACGGATTCTACCTGATCCAGGTTCTGGCCCGGATTCTACCATTTTTCGGTATTCACACTGATGGTATGCTTTTCGGGGACTCGCCGGGTCAGTTTTTCGATACTCACACGGATTCTACCTGATCCCGGTACTGGCCCGGATTCTACTATTTTTCGGTATTCACATTGATGGTAAGCTTTTCCGGGACTCGCCGGGTCAGTTTTTCGGTACTCGCACGGATTCTGCTTGATCCCGGTACTGGCCCGGATTCTACAATTTTTCGCTATTCACACTGATGGTAACCTTTTTGGGGACTCGCCGGGTCAGTTATTCGGTACTCGCACGGATTCTAACTGATCCCGGTACTAGCCCGGATTCTACATTTTTCGTTATTCACACTTACGGTAAACTTTTTCGGGACTCGTCGGGTAAGTTTCTCGGTACTCGCACGAATTCTACCTGATCACGGTACTTGCCCGGATTCTACCATTATTCACACTGATGATAAGCTTTTCCGGGACTCGCCGGGTCAGTTTGTTGATACTCGCATGGATTCTACCTGATCCCGGTTCTGGCCCGGATTCTACCATTTTTCGGAATTCACACTGATGGTAAGCTTTTCCGGGACTCGTCGAGACAGTTTTTCGGTACTCGCACGGATTCTACCTGATCCAGGTTCTGGCCCAGATTCTACCATTTTTCGGTATTCACACTGATGGTATGCTTTTCGGGGACTCGCCGGGTCAGTTTTTCGATACTCACACGGATTCTACATGATCCCGGTACTGGCTCGGATTCTACTATTTTTCGGTATTCACATTGATGGTAAGCTTTTCCGGGACTCGCCGGGTCAGCTTTTCGGTAGTCGCACGGATTCTACCTAATCACGGTACTGGCCCGGATTCTACCATTTTTCGGTATTCACATTGATCGTAAGCTTTTCTAGGACTCGCCGGGTCAGTTTTTCGGTACTCGCACGGATTCTACCTGATCCAGGTTCTGGCCCAGATTCTACCATTTTTCGGTATTCACACTGCTGGTATGCTTTTCCGGGACTCGCCGGGTCAGTTTTTCGGTACTCGCACGAATTCTACCTGATCCCGGTACTGGCCCGGATTCTACCATTTTTCGGTATTCACATTGAAGGTAAGCTTTTCCGGGATTCGTCGGGTCAGTTTTTCGGTACTCGCACGGATTCTACCTGATCCCGGTACTTGCCCGGATTCTACCATTTTTCGGTATTCACATTGATGGTAAGCTTTTCCGGGACTCGCCGGGTCAGTTTGTTGATACTCGCACGGATTCTACCTGATCCCGGTTCTGGCCTGGATTCTACCATTTTTCGGAATTCACACTGATGGTAAGCTTTTCCGTGACTCGTCGAGACAGTTTTTCGGTACTCAGACGGATTCTACCTGATCCAGGTTCTGGCCCGGATTCTACCATTTTTCGGTATTCACACTGATGGTATGCTTTTCGGGGACTCGCCGGGTCAGTTTTTCGATACTCACACGGATTCTACCTGATCCCGGTACTGGCCCGGATTCTACTATTTTTCGGTATTCACATTGATGGTAAGCTTTTCCGGGACTCGCCGGGTCAGTTTTTCGGTACTCGCACGGATTCTACCTGGTCCCGGTATAGGCCCGGATTCTACAATTTTTCGCTATTCACACTGATGGTAACCTTTTTCGGGACTCGCCGGGTCAGTTATTCGGTACTCGCACGGATTCTAACTGATCCCGGTACTGGCCCGGATTCTACATTTTTCGTTATTCATACTTACGGTAAACTTTTTCGGGACTCGTCGGATAAGTTTCTCGGTACTCGCACGAATTCTACCTGATCACGGTGCTTGCCCGGATTCTACCATTATTCACACTGATGATAAGCTTTTCCGGGACTCGCCGGGTCATTTTGTTGATACTCGCATGGATTCTACCTGATCCCGGTTCTGGCCCGGATTCTACCATTTTTCGGAATTCACACTGATGGTAAGCTTTTCCGGGACTCGTCCAGACAGTTTTTTGGTACTCGCACGGATTCTACCTGATCCAGGTTCTGGCCCAGATTCTAACATTTTTCGGTATTCACACTGATGGTATGCTTTTCGGGGACTCGCCGGGTCAGTTTTTCGATACTCACACGGATTCTACCTGATATTGGTACTGGCTCGGATTCTACTATTTTTCGGTATTCACATTGATGGTAAGCTTTTCCGGGACTCGCCGGGTCAGTTTTTCGGTACTCGAACGGATTCTACCTGATCACGGTACTGGCCCGGATTCTACCATTTTTCGGTATTCACATTGATGGTAAGCTTTTCTGGGACTCGCAGGGTCAGTTTTTCGGTACTCGCACGGATTCTACCTGATCCAGGTTCTGGCCCGGATTCTACCATTTTTCGGTATTCACATTGATGGTAAGCTTTTCTGGGACTCGCAGGGTCAGTTTTTCGGTACTCGCACGGATTCTACCTGATCCAGGTTCTGGCCCGGATTCTACCATTTTTCGGTATTCACACTGATGATATGCTTTTCGGGGACTCGCCGGGTCAGTTTTTCGATACTCACACGGATTCTACCTGATCCCGGTACTGGCCCGGATTCTACTATTTTTCGGTATTCACATTGATGGTAAGCTTTTCCGGGACTCGCCGGGTTAGTTTTTCGGTACTCGCACGGATTCTACCTGATCCCGGTACTGGCCCGGATTGTACAATTTTTCGGTATTCACACTGATGGTAACCTTTTTCGGGACTCGCCGGGTCAGTTATTCGGTACTCGCACGGATTCTAACTGATCCCGGTACTGGCCCGGATTCTACATTTTTCGTTATTCACACTTACGGTAAGCTTTTCCGGGACTCGTCGGTTAAGTTTCTCGGTACTCGCACGAATTCTACCTTATCACGGTACTTGCCCGGATTCTACCATTATTCACACTGATGACAAGCTTTTCCGGGACTCGCCGGGTCAGTTTGTTGATACTCACACGGATTCTACCTGATCCCGGTTCTGGCCCGGGTTCTACCATTTTTCGGAATTCACACTGATGGTAAGCTTTTCCGGAACTCGTCGAGACAGTTTTTCGGTACTCGCACGGATTCTACCTGATCTAGGTTCTGGCCCGGATTTCACCATTTTTCGGTATTCACACTGATGGTATGCTTTTCGGGGACTCGTCGGGTCAGTTTTTCGATACTCACACGGATTCTACCTGATCCCGGTACTGGCTCGGATTCTACCATTTTTCGGTATTCACTTTGATGGTAAGCATTTCTGGGACTCGCCGGGTCAGTTTTTCGGTACTCGCACGGATTGTACCTGATCCAGGTACTGGCCCGGATTCTACAATTTTTCGGTATTCACACTGATGGTAACCTTTTTCGGGACTCGCCGGGTCAGTTATTCGGTACTCGCACGTATTCTAACTAATCCCGGTACTGGCCCGGATTCTACTTTTTTCGTTATTCACACTTACGGTAACCTTTTTCGGGACTCGTCGGGTAAGTTTCTCGGTACTCGCACGAATTCTACCTGATCACGGTACGTGCCCGGATTCTACCATATTTCGGTATTCACACTAATGGTATGCTTTTCGGGGACTCGCCGGGTCAGTTTTTCGATACTCGCACGGATTCTAACTGATCCCGGTACTATCCCGGATTCTACATTTTTCGGCATTCACACTTACGGTAACCTTTTTCGGGACTCATCGGGTAAGTTTCTCGGTACTCGCACGAATTCTACCTGATCTAGGTTCTGGCCCGGATTCTACCATTTTTCGGCATTCACACTGATGGTAAGCTTTTCCGGGACTCGTCGAGTCAGTTTTTCGGTACTCGCACGGATTCTACCTGATCCAGGTTCTGGCCCGGATTCTACCATTTTTCGGTATTCACACTGATGGTATGCTTTTCGGGGACTCGCCGGGTCAGTTTTTCGAAACTCAAACGGATTCTACCTGATCCCGGTACTGGCCCGGATTCTACTATTTTTCGGTATTCACATTGATGGTAAGCTTTTCCGGGACTCGCCGGGTCAGTTTTTCGGTACTCGCACGGATTCTACCTGATCCCGGTACTGGCCCGGATTCTACCATTTTTCGGTATTCACACTGATGGTAACCTTTTTCGGGACTCGCCGGGTCTGTTATTCGGTACTCGCATGGATTCTAACTAATCCCGGTTCTGGCCCGGATTCTACATTTTTCGTTATTCACACTTACGGTAACCTTTTTCGGGACTCGTCGGGTAAGTTTCTCGGTACTCGCACGAATTCTACCTGATCACGGTACGTGCCCGGATTCTACCATTATTCACACTGATGATAAGCTTTTCCGGGACTCGTCGAGACAGTTTTTCGTTACTCGCACGAATTCTACCTGATCCAGGTTCTGGCCCGGATTCTACCATTTTTCGGTATTCACACTGCTGGTATGCTTTTCCGGGACTCGTCGGGTCAGTTTTTCGGTACTCGCACCGATTCTACCTGATCCCGGTACTGGCCCGGATTCTACCATTTTTCGGTATTCACATTGATGGTAAGCTTTTCCGGGACTCGCCGGGTCAGTTTTTGGTTACTCGCACGGATTCTACCCGATCCCGATACTGGCCCGGATTCTACCATTTTTCGGTATTCACATTGATGGTAACCTTTTTCGGGACTCGCCGGGTCAGTTATTCGGTACTCGCATGGATTCTAACTAATCCCGGTTCTGGCCCGGATTCTACATTTTTCGTTATTCACACTTACGGTAACCTTTTTCGGGACTCGTCGGGTAAGTTTCTCGGTACTCGTACGAATTCTACCTGATCACGGTACGTGCCCGGATTCTACCATTATTCACACTGATGATAAGCTTTTCCGGGACTCGTCGAGACAGTTTTTCGGTACTCGCACGAATTCTACCTGATCCAGGTTCTGGCCCGGATTCTACCATTTTTCGGTATTCACACTGCTGGTAAGCTTTTCCGGGACTCGCCGGGTCAGTTTTTCGATACTCACACGGATTCTACCTGATCCCGGTTCTGGCCCGGATTCTACCATTTTTCAGAATTCACACTGATGCTAAGCTTTTCCGGGACTCGTCGAGACAGTTTTTCGGTACTCGCACGGATTCTACCTGATCCAGGTTCTAGCCCGGATTCTACCATTTTTCGGTATTCACACTAATGGTATGCTTTTCGGGGACTCGCCGGGTCAGTTTTTCGATACTCGCACGGATTCTAACTGATCCCGGTACTCGCCCAGATTCTACATTTTTCGGCATTCACACTTACGGTAACCTTTTTCGGGACTCATCGGGTATGTTTCTCGGTACTCGCACGAATTCTACCTAATCTAGGTACTGGCCGGGATTCTACCATTTTTCGGTATTCACACTGATGGTAACCTTTTTCGGGACTCGCAGGGTTAGTTGTTCGGTACTCGCACGGATTCTAACTGATCTCGGTACTGGCCCGGATTCTACATTTTTCGTTATTTACACTTTCGGTAAACTATTTCGGGACTCGTCGGGTAAGTTTCGCGGTACTCGAACGAATTCTACCTGATCACGGTACTTGCCCAGATTCTACCATTATTCACACTGATGACAAGCTTTTCCGGGACTCGCCGGGTCAGTTTGTTGATACTCGCACGGATTCTACCTGATCCCGGTTCTGGCCCGGATTCTACCATTTTTCGGAATTCACACTGATGGTAAGCTTTTCCGGGACTCGTCGAGACAGTTTTTCGGTACTCGCACTGATTCTACCTGATCCAGGTTCTGGCCCGGATTCTACCATTTTTCGGTATTCACACTGATGGTATGCTTTTCGGGGACTCGCCGGGTCAGTTTTTCGAAACTCAAACGGATTCTACCTGATCCCGGTACTGGCCCGGATTCTACTATTTTTCGGTATTCACATTGATGGTAAGCTTTTCCGGGACTCGCCGGGTCAGTTTTTCGGTACTCGCACGGATTCTACCTGATCCCGGTACTGGCCCGGATTCTACCATTTTTCGGTATTCACACTGATGGTAACCTTTTTCGGGACTCGCCGGGTCTGTTATTCGGTACTCGCATGGATTCTAACTAATCCCGGTTCTGGCCCGGATTTTACATTTTTCGTTATTCACACTTACGGTAACCTTTTTCGGGACTCGTCGGGTAAGTTTCTCGGTACTCGCACGAATTCTACCTGATCACGGTACGTGCCCGGATTCTACCATTATTCACACTGATGATAAGCTTTTCCGGGACTCGTCGAGACAGTTTTTCGGTACTCGCACGAATTCTACCTGATCCAGGTTCTGGCCCGGATTCTACCATTTTTCGGTATTCACACTGCTGGTATGCTTTTCCGGGACTCGCCGGGTCAGTTTTTCGGTACTCGCACGGATTTTACCTGATCCCGGTACTGGCCCGGATTCTACCATTTTTCGGTATTCACATTGATGGTAAGCTTTTCCGGGACTCGCCGGGTCAGTTTTTGGTTACTCGCACGGATTCTACCCGATCCCGATACTGGCCCGGATTCTACCATTTTTCGGTATTCACATTGATGGTAACCTTTTTCGGGACTCGCCGGGTCAGTTATTCGGTACTCGCATGGATTCTAACTAATCCCGGTTTTGGCCCGGATTCTACATTTTTCGTTATTCACACTTACGGTAACCTTTTTCGGGACTCGTCGGGTAAGTTTCTCGGTACTCGTACGAATTCTACCTGATCACGGTACGTGCCCGGATTCTACCATTATTCACACTGATGATAAGCTTTTCCGGGACTCGTCGAGACAGTTTTTCGGTACTCGCACGAATTCTACCTGATCCAGGTTCTGGCCCGGATTCTACCATTTTTCGGTATTCACACTGCTGGTAAGCTTTTCCGGGACTCGCCGGGTCAGTTTTTCGATACTCACACGGATTCTACCTGATCCCGGTTCTGGCCCGGATTCTACCATTTTTCAGAATTCACACTGATGCTAAGCTTTTCCGGGACTCGTCGAGACAGTTTTTCGGTACTCGCACGGATTCTACCTGATCCAGGTTCTAGCCCGGATTCTACCATTTTTCGGTATTCACACTAATGGTATGCTTTTCGGGGACTCGCCGGGTCAGTTTTTCGATACTCGCACGGATTCTAACTGATCCCGGTACTAGCCCGGATTCTACATTTTTCGGCATTCACACTTACGGTAACCTTTTTCGGGACTCATCGGGTATGTTTCTCGGTACTCGCACGAATTCTACCTGATCCAGGTTCTGGCCCGGATTCTACTAATTTTCGGCATTCACACTGATGGTAAGCTTTTCCGGGACTCGTCGAGACAGTTTTTCGGTACTCGCACGAATTCTACCTGATCCAGGTTCTGGCCCGGATTCTACATTTTTCGTTATTCACACTTACGGTAAACTTTTTCGAGACTCGTCCGGTAAGTTTCTCGGTACTCGCACGAATTCTACCTGACCACGGTACTTGCCCGGAGTCTACCGTTATTCACACTGATGATAACCTTTTCCGGGACTCGCCGGGTCAGTTTGTTGATACTCGCACGGATTCTACCTGGTCCCGTCTCTGGCCCGGATTCTACCATTTTTCGGAATTCACACTGATGGTATTGTAGACCCTCAATTTTGTCCCTTTAGCACATGTCTTTGAGTTCGTTTTCAGTACTTCAAAATAGTTCCTTGGTGGCCCATGGCTACTCATACCACTTACCTTTTTCTGAGTCACCTCGGAGATTTTGGTCGAGGGATTATCTGACCCATTATTGTGACCCTTGGCAGCCCTATTTTAGACTTAGGCTTTTCGTTCATTTTTAGGATAGCTTTTAGGGTAGCTCATTTAGGCACCCTAGGCCCACTTAGGCCCATTTAGGCATCCTAGCCCATTTAGGCACTTAGGCCCATTAGGTCCACCTTGGCCCACTTAGTCTCACCTTGGCCCATTAGTCTTTGTTTTTAGTATGACTTGTATGGTTGTATGACCCATTTATCTCATTTACTTATTTATTTATCTTTATTTTTTATTATTACTAACCACTTTTATTTGATCATTTATTATGGTTTTATTTATTCATTTGTTTTAATTTATTTTCATTATTATCAATCATTTTTTAGTTATTTATTTATTTAGTATTCTTACTTATTTATTTATTATCTTGTTATTTATTCATTTATCTATTATTATCATTTTATATTCTCCGATTTATTTATTTAGTTATTTATTTATTTTATTATTTATTATCTATTTTATTATTCATTTATTTATTTAATTTAATAATTTGAAATTTTTTATGGAAGAAGTCTACCATTGGAGAAGTTTTTTTTTAAAACGGTAAAACTCTTTAAATGATATGCATGGATTGTAGGTGATATGCTTGGATTGGTATTGTTTGAAATTCAAAAAAAGGGAGTTTTTCCGGTGCATAAGATAAAATCTGGAGAGAGGAAGACTCCTCACATAGAAGGACTGTTATTTGCTATAAAAAAGCTCTAACAGATAGGTAGAAGGAAGGACTTTCGGCACATAGAAAGGGGAAAAAGAGAGAGAGAGAGAGAAAAGAAATGGGATTTTCAGAGAAGACTTTCTAGTGAGAAGCTGTCGGTGGAGAAGAAGGAGAGGGCGGTTGAAGAAATCTCAGACGACGAACCAGTGGGATCTCCTTGCCAGAAGAGAGCGTTCCTCGGTATGTTTGTTGAGAACTCCTTACTTATTGATATTATCACTTTGTTCTGTATCCTCTCTGGTTAGTGTTCTTTTACCATTGTTTTTTTTGTTAGGATATGAAAGTGATATTGGTCTTCTCTTCTCTCATATTCTTTTAGTTTCATCTAATCATAAATCTGAACGTAATCTCAATCACACCACTGGTCTGCGAATCTATCGACTTCAGAAAGAAACCAGGATCCTATTTAATGTCTAGTTTCCTTGTTTATTTTGTTATGGATATCCTGTATTTTGTTTCGTTTACTACTCTACATCTAATATCCCGATCCATGTCCCTGTTTTTGGCTCACATCTTTGAATTTACTCCGGACGTTTGGTTTCGTGTTCTGATTTGCATTTGAGAGAGAGGGTTCAGTACATGACAAGCCATACATCGTGTTAAATGGAAATTTGAATTTTTTTTCACTGGAGATTTTAGATTTCAAAAAGTGGTTTGCATAGGAACTCTTCCTGAAGTCGGACCTTCGACAAGCCATTCAATTCCTAGTCATTCCTAATCTCCAGCGTTCCTCTATCTGAATTTCAGATAGATTTGGTTACCTACTTCCCGAAAACACTAGAAACTGAGTCCACTCCTTTTAGGTCACTGCTTTCTCATCATTCGCGGGATGGGTCTTCCACATCTGCTTGTGTTCCTGTTCCTGACATGAAGACCCTAACTAGTTCGTTGCGATCTTCTCGTTTTGAAGCCCTAGATGATCAAAGTTTGGTTCCTACTTCGCCAAGGTCTTGGAACAGAGAAACTAAACCACCATTCTCTTCACACCTTCCTCGAGAAATTGAACCCACTATGGTGGGTGCTGGGCTGGTAAATCTAGGCAACACAATGCTTTCTTAATGCAGTGCTCCAATGCTTCACGCACACTGTCCCCCTTGTCCAAAGCCTTCGTTCTTGCAATTATGCCATGCCTTGTCATAGTTTGTGTTTCTTCCATTGGTTTCTGTTTATATTAAAGAATGATCCGACTTTGTTAGTTCCATCGTAATATCCAGAAGTTCCTTCTTCTTTCTCCCATGTTCAAGCCTGTTGAAAGTGCATGTATGATACATGGCTTTGAATGATTGCCCATCTACGTGTTTCCCTTCCCCTTGCCATCCTTTTGCTATATCTTATAGCCTTTGTTCATGGTTTGCGGGTCGGGTTGCAAGAACGTCTTATCGTTTGCAATGATTAGCACCCGAGCCATCCTCATTTGGCTGATCAATGTCACTGGGGAAGTCCTTGGAGGGCGGTTGCTACTCTTGATATTACAGGTGATATGGTGGTATTTGTGGGTTTTGTTGAGGGTATTTAGGTTCAGATCGAAACTGCCCATCTGAGGTCCTGGATGAAAGAATCAATCCTGTGTCGGTTGTTTGTCTCAATTATCTATAAGATAGACAAGTGTCCTTATTAGCAACAGGTGAAAGAATGGGTATGCAGATAGATCCAAGCCAAGTTGGAGAGTGGTGTCGGACACGCGCTTGATGAAGGAAACATTGAGGTTCTTGGATATAAGCATGGTCCTACCATCAGATCTGATGTGACAACCAATATGTTGTGTCACAAGGAAGAAATATTTGAACCAATACTTCTCTGCATGGCCATGCGAATTCCGAGCATATATACTCCTTGACTGGGACGACGTTCATAATGTTGGCCACGTGTGAACTATTTTTTTTTGAAGGTGGGAATTTTGCGAATTCATTTCAGCGCCCAATTTTGTGTGTATTTGATCAGACTTTGGGCTGTCAGTTGGAACCCAGCACGACTTTAGTTATTGGCCGCTTGTTCACGATATGCTAGATTTGAAGCTTAATAGGTTGGAGTATGGGGCAGACCTCTAGCACTGCTAGGTTTGCCTGACACAGGTGGACAGATTGCTTATATGCTGGATCAAGTGCGTGCCTTGGAAAATGAGATGCTTCTTAAGATACAAAAGCAAGGACTTGATGTCATTCCTAAAATTCTCATAGTTACCCGACTTATACCTGATGCAAAGGGGGCCACACGCAATCAGAGACCTGAAAGAATCAGTGGTACAGAACATACACATATTTTTTGAGTGCCATTTAGAACTTGAAAATATGCACATATTCTTTTTTGATCCTTGCTGCCAGTTTTCACTCGACCACTGACCCTTTAATTTCAAAATTCATTTTGACAACTTTAGGATATCTGTAAAAAATTTCCAGAAATTTTATGACTTTCCTCACTTCTTGAACTTGAATTTGAGGTCTTGTTTGAGTTAGAAAGTCATTCTGAGATAGAAGATATAAATGAGTCTTTAGGGGGACTCCGTTTTCACATAGTTCTGGACACCCAAGATCTTTTGGAAAAAATAAAATACTAGAGGACTTTTTAAAATTGATTCAACATTTTTTCTCAATTATAAGCTTCTTGAAATTGATTTTAGACACATAAAATATTAGAAAATATGCCTTTTTGAGGGATATATGATTTTTCAAAGTTGTGCCTACTGCGCATGCTGGAGTTTGTACATCTGATTAGATTTATACTTTTAAAAATATTTTTGAGTACCATTCGACCCCGAATATATTTTTTATGTGATATAGACATTTTGAAATATGTGTGTGATTTTTTTTATGATTTTATAGGATCATTTATTATTTTTTAAAAATTCATTTATGCACGTCACTTTTCCTTATCTAATCTGGACTTTGTAGAATCTTTTGGTGCCTTTGCAATAATCTGTCTTTTGAATGAGTGTTTGGATTTCGGTATGTTAATCTAGGTGTGTAGGAGTTGTTTCCTGAAATTTTTTGTAATCAAATTCCACTCTAAACCATTTTTTTAGAAATTGTTTTATGATGCTTCATTTTCTAACCGCATGCTGATGGTTTTATACCTTACTTGAAATTGTTATTATTTTTGGAGTCATTTAATTTGTCTTAGCTCAATTTTGGCTTTGAAACTGTATATTAGATATAATGGATATTTCATATAATTTATGCTTGCCCTAACCAATTTAGCATTTCTCGAGGAATCTTATAAAATATACTTGCTATCCAGGTACGTTCTCTATCCTCTAATTCCAAAATTCTATGAAAATGCATGCTATCATGAGCTATATCCATGCTTTGATTTAATCCTTGGGTGCTTAGATGTATGTTTGACTTGCTTGGATGAAATGCATGTTGCGTGCTATATCTCTATACTAACTTTGATGTCTTGTGATAGCGCTTGAAAAGTCGTTCAGGTACGCACTTCGATTCCCTCTTATGGTTTGTTTTCTTATTAGGCATGCAATATTTGAAATCACCTAGTCTACTTAGGTATCCATGATCAACCATTTAATTGCCACGCTTCCCTTAACTTAGTCAGTAGAGACCTTTTTAGGGCTTAGAGGGGTGCTACCTCCTAGAGGTACCTTCCCAATAAGTAACCTGATCCCCGGACTTAGACTCGGGTTTCTCAAAGACATGCTTTTTCCAAAACTATGGAGTCACTTTTTAGGGTTTTTCTTTCTTGTTTTATTTTCCCTTCAAAATAAAAATAAAATAGGTGGCGACTCCAACTTTTTTTCAAAAATCAATTTTTTTCACAAATAAAAAGCGAGTCTCGCCGATCGAGTGGGGGCGCACGTGAAAAATGCGGGTCCACAAATTGGCGACTCCACTGGGGATTTTGAGGATCAAGCTTGAACACTAGTTAGGAAAATGTGGCGTTTAATTGGTCGATTAGTGGGTACCTCTTTTTTTAGGCAAGGTGATTCGATTTGCTTGCTTGTTTGGTTTGCTATCTTAACATGTTCGATTGCCTTGGATGATCACTTAATTGTTTGCTCACTTTAGCATGATTCACTCTCACATATGTTAGATAGGACTTTGTTTGTTTGATATTTATCTGCTTAGCATGACTGTTTGTTGTGTTTGCCTTGGATGATCACTTGATTGTTTTGCTCACTTTAGCATGATTCACTCTCACATATGCTAGATAGGACTTTGATTGTTTGATATTTATCTGCTTCACATGACTGCTTGTTGCATGACAACCTTTTCTCTTGCATGTTCGTATGATTGCTTGTCTTCGTTCACTATCTCACTTTAGATCTTAGGTTTTTCGGATGCACCCACATCTTTCATTGTGCACTTTAGATTATCCTTGAGTGTTGAGAGATGGGAGAGCCTTCACCATTAAGAAACCCCCTGGGAACGCGAGGAAGTGCATGTGTGGAGGTGATGACCACCTTGCATGGAAGCACCCCGTCTCTTTGGAGGCGTGCAGAGGGTTGCGTACCGCCGGAGGGTACGATCGCTTCTGCTAGGGATCCTTTAACCCACCCATTTTATCCTATAGAGCCGCCTTAACCTTGTAGGTTAACCTAGACCCAATTAAGATTTCATTCCTACACGTGGGTGCATCTGTGGACCTTCAGAGCTGCCTTGGTCACAATTGGATTCGGTTATCGCTTCCTTAGTCTCCTTTTGGTGTAATCAGAGGAGGGTATCAGATTGAGTACATTTGGGCTATTTTCTTGCACACTTATCAGCTGATTCATACAGAGTCGCTTTCGTACCGCACCTTATCCAGTGTTTCCATATTTGTAGGAGAGTTTATCGTGACCAGTCTGGATTCACCTTTGTGGATTAGAGTTGGAGGCAGATTGACCAGAGTATCAGACCAGTTAGACCAGAGATTAGATCAGGGTGATATGGATTCTCAGATAGTTACCGTTGACCAGTTTGCTGCGGCCATGGCTTCGATCCAGGAGGCTATAGCTAGCCTTGGCCAGAGGATAGATGGGCAGCAGGCCCAACAGGTCCCAGTTCAGGAGGATACCCATTTTGATGCCACAGTACCACCACCACCTCCGCACAGTCAGCCAGCACCACAGACTATACCTTTTACTCTGCATAGTCAGACTGAGGTTGCACCACCTCCTGCCATAGTGCCTACTCCGATCTCAGAGGACCCACATGCTCGTATGGATAAACTTGAGCAGAAGTTGAAACAGATGAGGACTTCAGAGGGAGCTATTACTTGGGAGGATTTTGATGGAGCACCAGTGGCCAGTCTACCGGCTAAGTTCAGGATGCCTGAGATTGAGAGATACACAGGCATAGGATGCCCTCGCATCCATTTGAGACTCTATAGTACTGTTATGAGGGCCCATGGACTAGATGATGCCCAGATGGTTATGCTCTTCCCTATGTCATTGAGTGGTGCTGCACAGCGTTGGTTCGCTTCATTGGAGGTATCACGCCGTAGGACTTGGGATGACTTAGCCCAGGAGTTTTTGAGACAGTTTGCATTTAACACTGTCATTGATGTTTCGAGGAGAGAGTTGGAGGCTTTGAGACAGAGGCCGGAGGAGTCAGTCACTTCGTTTATCTCCCGCTGGAGGGAGAAGATTTCACAGATTATAGACCGTCCTTCAGAGAGAGATCAGATTAGCATGATCATGAGGAGCTTGCAGCCTAGATTTGCTAGACACTTGATGGGATTTCCTCATACGGATTTTGGATCTTTGGTACAGGCTTTGTATGGTATAGAGGAGGGTATTGCTAGAGGATTGTGGTCCGAGTCTTCCTCTATTGATCCTAAGGGGAAGAGGCCTTTAGGAGGACAGAGATCAGGAGATGTTGGTGCTATCAGTTCAGCAGGGATGAGACCTTCTAGACGCTATCAGACAGTTGGGCAGACTCCTGGGTACTACTATCCACCTTCACCCCATGTGCAGTATAGGCCACCTGTTCTCTCCAGACCTATGACTCCTACCTATTTGCATCCGGACTCACAGCCTGTTTTTGCTGCACACGTCGCAGAGAGGCCTCCTGCCCCATATACTCGACCCCGAGCTCCACAGACTACTACTTATGTGCAGAGGCCACCACGTCAGTTTGCTCAGTTGGGTATGCCTTTGAGTCGAGCTTTTCAGAAGCTCGCAGAAGGTGGATTATTGGCTCCATTAGCATCCAGGCCTTTACCCCAGCCCATACCACCTCGCTTTAGGATGGACTTACATTGTTCCTACCATCAGGGGCCAGGGCATGACACGGACCATTGCACTGCTTTGAGACATGCTATTCAGGATTTGATAGATCAGGGTTTGGTCAACTTGGGGCAGCCAAGTGTGACCACTAACCCTCTTCCTGCTCATTCTACACACGCAGTGCATCCATCTTCAGGAGATATTCATCACATGGACCTTATAGAGGATGACAGTATACACATGTTGAGTTGGGATGATGGATTACCTGAGCCGATTGTTCTACATGACAGCTATGAGATTGATGGGGTTTCATTGGTCCCTCAGACTCCTGCACCATTCAGTTTGATCCCGGACGAGGCACCATTCCAGTTGACTCATCCTACACCCTTAGTTATCGGATGTCAGGATACTTTTGTCCCTTTCACCTTATGGCCAGAGGATGATGATTCAGAGGGGAGAGAGATACAGATTGTGACTCGTAGTGGGAGGATAGCTCAGCCACCACCACCACCAGTCAGACCATTTGAGGGTACAACCTCTCATGAGGAGGTTAGGAGAGAGGATGATGAGGTTTTGAGACAGCTACAGAGCACTCAGGCTCGTATTTCCATCTGGAGTTTATTAGCATCATCCAGTACTCATAGAGATGCTTTGATTCGAGCCTTGAGTCAGATCAGAGTAGAGACTACCACCACTCCAGAGGGATTGATTCATATGATGACGGCTGGCAGGGCCACTTGCATTGTATTTTCAGATGATGACTTGCCACCCGATGGTTTAGACCACGTGCGCCCTCTATACATCACAGTTGGATGTTCAGGCCGTAGAGTCCCGTCTGTCCTACTGGACAACGGCTCAGCCCTGAATGTTTGCCCTTTAGCCACTGCTATAGCCCTTGGTTTCGCGCATTCAGATTTTGGTCCTTCTACTCAGACAGTCAGGGCGTATGATAGCACCAAGAGAGAGGTTATGGGTACCTTGATGATTGATTTGCAGATTGGTCCAGCCACATTTTCCACTTTGTTCCAGGTTTTGAGGATTCCTACATCCTTTAACCTGCTACTGGGCCGACCATGGATTCATGTAGCTGGAGCTATTCCTTCTTCCCTTCATCAGAAGGTGAAGTTCATTCATGATGGGCAGGTTATCACAGTACAGTCTACCAGGGATATGTTAGCCTATTCCGAGCCAGTACTTCAGATTAGTCACAGTGAGGATGACCTATTTTTGACTGGATTTACTTTTGATGAGATACAGACTCTCGAGATTGAGGATTTTCATAGAGACTTTGTGGCTATGTCGTTTGATCAGCACAGTAGCACAGTGGTCCTTGATATGATGAGGGGTATGACCTTTCTACCTGGCATGGGGTTAGGACGACGTCAGCAGGGACCGAGCGAGTTCATAGCTGCCATTGACCATGATATGACATTTGGACTTGGATTCATCCCTACTGAGGCCGATTACCGTCACATGGCGCGGCTGCGCAAGGAGAGGGTGAGAGCCCGCTCATCCCACACACCATTTGATTATCCTATTCGACCCTATAGGATGAGTTTGGCTGACTACTTTGTCAGAGGATCAGAGACTCGACCTTGTCTAGAGGAGATTGATAGTGTGGTTCATACAGATAGAGAGACTGAGCTTCAGCATCTATTTCACCAGCTACAGTTGAGTGATGGGGCTCCCGACACTTCTTTCCCTGTGGCGATTAATCCCACGTCTCCAGATCGAGCTAGCATGTTGTCTCTATGCTTTCCAGAGGAGATCACGAGTGATGGGGTGATTGTTGATCCTACTGAGGCGATTGATGGAGTTGTTCCCCATGATGAGTACCGTGATGAGATGGACATGATGACCGTGAGCCAGATTGTCGGCATTGTTCAGCTTCAGCCTGTTTCAGCATTTGATATGTTTGGGGTATCTACCATTGAGGTTTTTGAGGAGACTCAGACTCTTCCTGTTCCAGAGCTTCCAGAGGATGATAGTAGTTTGTTTGAGGGCATTGTTAGCCCAGTTGAGGGAGCGTCCGACCTTGTGGACCCACCTCTTTCTTTTGATGTTTTATCGGGATTTGTCTCCCGCTCTGACGATGTTTCTGTTGCTTCATTTATGGATTTGAGCATTTTTGAGTATTCGCCTGTCTCTTGTGATAGTATCTCTACATCTGCACCCCACTCACCCATTACACAGATATTTGATATAGATGATGAGATTGCACAGCCCGGTTCGGATAGGGACTCTTTGGATCATGACTCTGGTCCCATAGATGAGAGAGTTTCACCTGCTGCAGGGGACATTGAGATTGTTGATTTTGGCACAGAGGATCAGCCTAGAGAGCTGAAGATTGGTTCATCCCTATCTACAGATGAGAGAGATAGACTCATCCATTTACTCAGGTCATATTTGGATGTCTTTGCATGGTCTTATGAGGACATGCCAGGTCTTGATCCCTCTATAGTCCAGCACCATTTACCTACCCTACCACATGCTAGACCAGTTAAGCAGAAATTGAGACGGTTGCATCCACGTTGGAGTCTACAGGTAAAAGAGGAGATTCAGAAACAACTCAGTGTTGGGTTCATATCAGTAGTTGAGTATCCAGAGTGGTTGGCTAATGTCGTCCCTGTTCCTAAAAAGGATGGCAAAGTTAGGGTTTGTGTTGACTTCAGAGATCTCAATAAAGCCAGCCCTAAAGATGACTTTCCCCTTCCACACATTGATTTGTTGGTTGATGGCACCGCAGGCCATTCGATGTTGTCTTTCATGGATGGGTTTTCAGGGTATAATCAGATTTTGATGGCTCCAGAGGATATGGAGAAGACAGCCTTTATTACCGAGTGGGGTACCTACTGTTACAGAGTTATGCCATTTGGGTTGAAGAACGCAGGAGCCACTTATCAGAGAGCCGCTACCACTTTGTTTCATGACATGATGCATAGGGATGTCGAGGTTTACGTGGATGATATGATCGTGAAATCCCGAGGTAGAGCAGATCACTTAGATGCTTTAGAGAGATTCTTTGAGAGGATCCGGAAGTTTAGATTGAGGTTGAATCCCAAGAAGTGCACCTTTGGAGTGACTTCTGGGAAATTATTGGGGCATATGGTCAGTGAGCGGGGCATAGAGGTCGACCCAGATAAAATCAAAGCCATACTTGACATGCCTGCACCAAAGACTGAGAAAGAGATTAGAGGTTTTCTGGGCAGATTACAGTACATTAGTCGGTTCATAGCCAGATTGACAGACATATGTGAGCCTATCTTTCGTCTTTTGAGGAAGAACCATCCAACAGTTTGGAATGATGACTGTCAGTTTGCATTTGAGAAGATCAAGGAGTATTTGCTTTCTCCTCCTGTTTTAGTGCCTCCTACGCCAAGACGTCCACTTCTTCTATATTTGTCAGTTTCAGACATGGCCTTGGGATGTATGTTAGCTCAGATTGATGACTTAGGAAAGGAGCGAGCTATTTACTACCTAAGTAAGAGGATGTTGGAGTATGAGATGAGATATGTTATGATTGAGCGCCTTTGCTTAGCACTAGTTTGGGCTACCAGGAGATTGAGGCATTACATGACAGAGTATTCAGTGCATTTGATATCCCGTCTAGACCCATTGAGATACTTGTTTGATAGACCTGCATTGACTGGTAGATTGATGAGATGGCTCGTACTTTTGACAGAGTTCGATATTCAGTATGTTTCTCAGAAGTCTATTAAGGGAAGTATTGTTGCCGATCACTTAGCCTCACTACCGACATCTGAGGACAGACCAGTTGATGATGATTTTCCAGATGAGGAGTTTGTTGCTATGACCAGCTTATCGGGATGGTGCATGTACTTCGATGGTGCAGCCAATCAGTCAGGGTATGGGATTGGTGTTCTATTGGTATCCCCTCAGGGCGATCACATTCCGAGGTCCGTTCGTTTGGCATTCTCTGATCGACATCCTGCCACGAATAACATAGTTGAGTATGAGGCTTGTATCCTTGGTTTAGAGACTGCATTGGAGCTTGACATTAGACAGATGGAGGTGTTTGGTGACTCCAATCTGGTACTCAGGCAGATTCAGGGGGATTGGAAGACTAGGGACGTGAAGCTTAGGCCATATCATGCTTATTTAGAGTTGTTGGTTGCAAGATTTGACGACTTGAGATATGTTCATCTGCCTAGAGCGCAGAACCGATTTGCTGACGCCTTAGCTACTTTAGCTTCCTCCGTGGACATTCCGATTGATGTAGTCATACGTCCATTACTGATTGAGTCCAGGTCTGCACCCGCCTATTGTTGTTTGATTGGAGAGATAGAGGACCAGGATGACCTACCTTGGTATCATGACATTTATCAGTTCCTTAGATCTGGCACATACCCTGAGGTAGCCACTACCAAGGATCGGAGAGCACTGAGGCATTTGGCTACTAGATTTGTGATTTGCGGAGATACCTTGTACAGACGATCAGCTGATGGTATGCTTCTGTTGTGTTTAGATCGAGCCTCTGCAGATCGAGTGATGAGAGAGGTCCATTCCGGAGTTTGTGGTCCCCATATGGGAGGACACATGCTAGCCCGTAAGATTATGAGGACGGGCTATTTCTGGTTGACTATGGAGACAGATTGTTGTCAGTTTGTCCAGAAATGCCCAGAGTGTCAGATTCATGGTGATCTCATTCATGCACCGCCATCAGAGTTACACGCTTTGACCTCGCCATGGCCATTCTCAGTATGGGGTATTGATATTATTGGGAAGGTTTCACCAAAATCTTCCAGTGGTCACGAGTTCATCCTGGTTGCCATAGATTATTTCACCAAGTGGGTGGAGGCTGCATCATATGCGAGGTTGACATCTGCTAGGGTTGCTAGTTTCATCAGATCACACATCATTTGCCGCTATGGGGTTCCTCATGAGTTGATTTCCGACAGAGGGGCGCACTTCCGAGCTGAGGTAGACACTTTGTTGCAGGAGTATGGCATTCGACATCATAGATCTTCAGCATATAGGCCACAGACCAATGGGGCAGTAGAGGCTGCAAACAAGAATATTAAGAAGATTTTGAGGAAGATGGTTGAGACTTCTCGAGATTGGTCAGAGAAGCTTCCTTTTGCATTGTGGGCGTACCGCACCTCTTTTCGCACCTCTACAGGAGCTACGCCTTACTCCCTAGTGTATGGTATGGAGGCTGTTTTGCCAGTCGAGACAGAGATAGGCTCATTGAGAGTAGCCCTTGAGCAGCAGATTTCTGAGACAGAGTGGGCTCAGGCTCGATTTGATCAACTTAACCTTTTAGATGAGAGGAGATTGAGAGCAGCAGATCATGTTCAGGCCTATCAGAGAAAGATGGCTCGTGCCTTCAAGAAACGGGTTAAGCCTAGACCATTGCAAAAAGGGGACTTAGTTTTGAGGATTCTCAGAGGTTTGATTGGAGACCCTAGAGGAAAGTTTAGACCTAGTTGGAGTGGGCCTTATGTTATCCGAGAGTTAACTCCAGAAGGGGCTGCATGGTTGACAGACTTAGATGGAAACCAATTTTCAGAGCCTACCAACGTGGATCAGCTGAAGAAGTATTATGTTTGAGACCGTGGTTGTAGGATGGGTGGCCATCATTTCGGTTAGCCTTACACCTTATCACCTTTATTGAAATATTAAACCATTGCTAGCCCATTGAGCCTCACGTGGTATATTATAGCCTTATTTCTTTCTTATAGCTTTGATTACCATTTCTACACCCGGGTTGGGGCCCTTTGATGTATATGCATGCTTTGCTAGGAAAGTCTCATGAGCTTTAGACTTATAAATCTATCTTCTCATTTTGTTACCATCCTCTTATCACCCTATTTGTTCTATTTTATTATCATCATATATTCATTCTCTTTCTTTTCCCTATCATTATTTGCTTCATCTTATTATTCTCTTCCTTGGGTTGATGATTCTTCACGTCTTAGTGCAAAGAAGGCAGTCATATCACTTTATTCATTCCATCATTTGACATTGATTCGGAGATCTTAGTTTGAGAGGTTGTCTCATGGGTTGGGGTTCATGTATTCATCAGTGGTCAGAGAGAGTTTGTTCATTCCTTATATTTTTCCATTGGAGTTTGATTTATTGATGATCAGAGCATGCGCAAAAAAAAAAAAAAAAAAAAAAAAAAAAAAAAAAAAAAACAAAACAAAACAAAAAAAAAAAAAAAAAAAAAAAAAAAGAAAGAAAAAGCGCAATGACATGTTTGTGTATGGTATCTTGCTCCATTGGGTACTTATATCACCTTTTGAGGTTTGTTTACTGGGTATATTTGACATTGTGGGTTCTTGTGAGATGTTTATATGAGTTTTCACTCCTTGAGCCACTCTTGTTACGCATTTGGAGTGTCGAGGGTTCATGTGAGAGTTCTATGAGATCCTATGCTTCTTGGATCATGATTGATATGTATTAAGTATGAGAGATGAGTGACCTTTTACTAGGGTCTCCGGATCATTGTCTTACCCACCATTCCATCATTGGTGATATGACTTTCCTTTATTGTGCTAACATGGGTTGATCATCACTCATTCCACTTTCTCATTGCTTTCTTTTGTATCCCATTACCGCATTCCAGATCTTTGTTCCACCTTTTATTCATTCCCTACATATCGATACCCATTACTGATTTGATACCTTCTTCACATCATTCACATATTTCATTGATGGTTTGACCATTCATCCTTTCTCTCATTTCGTTATCGGCATTCCCTTTGGTTACTTCTAAGTCCATGACTCATGAGATTTTTCTATGCATTACATCTTGTACACGAGGGTACGGGTTTGATCATTGGGTATTTGAGCCTAGTTTCCCTTCATTTCTTTCACCCTATCACCTTGGCCTACGTTACGTCCCGTGTCTTAAGACCACCCTGAGGCCACGACATCAGACGTTATCTTTGACAGTCTTCACTTGGACAGGTTTTTGGTAGATTGGTTGAAGTTTGGTCGTTACTATGTTCTCTTTTATGGAAGATACTTTTGGAAGCATTTGGTTTCTCTCTTGCTTGGCATATTGGTGTTTGATGGATTTTTGGTTTTGGAGACAGTTCGTTGAGGATATTGGATTCATCCTTTGGTTGTGCATTAGATATCCATACTAGGGCATATTCCCCTTTTCATTTGGTTGAGATGAGCCCCTAGTGGAGCACTTTCTTTGAGTCTGGGTATTTTCACCGATCAGAGATCCCTAGTGAGGTATGTTGAGACTATATCAGTTCTACTGGAGCATCGTTGAGCCCCTAGTGGTTCCATTCCCGGAGTACTTCTGAGATAGACTAGTGGATTATTACTGAGTTTGGATGCAGTTTTCAGTGCAGTGTATAGACCAGGCATACTGGGGCATATTTCCCCATTTTGAGGTTACCAGATTCCTATCAGATTCAGTCAGGGATTCATCAGAGACATGTTTCTACTTTTGAGATTACCACATTCCTCATCATTTTGGCTATTCATTTGAGATTAGACCTAGAGTGTCTCCCTTGAGGCATTGGTCGATACATCATTCTGACCTCTTAACGGATTATTGTTGAGCTGAGGATAGTTGATTGATGATGTTGGATTCATCCTTTGGTTGTACATCATATATTCACACTGGGGCATATTCCCCCCTCCTCCGAGATTCTTATCTGTTATTGTATACGATACGAGGATGGATGATCATTGTTAGTTTGTTTGCCTCACGACTTCGACATCCGATGTCCATACTGGGGCATATTCCCCTCTCCATTGCGAGATTTATTCGAGCAGTGATATGAGGATGGATGATTGGTGTCGATTGTTTAGCTTATGACTTTGACATCAGGTCTCATATTGGGGCGTATTTCCCTACTTTCTGAGTATCCTTGAGATTGAGACAGTAACCAGCTTGGTTTTAGATTGAGTACTAGCCCAGAGCTTCCGACGATCGACTGTATCAGGGCCTCCCTACATGGATTTGTTGAGATAGAGATGGATCGCATCAGGTTTCACCCGAGGAGCGTGGGTGGATCCTTTAGCCAGATGTTCATGAGACAGATTTGTTTTCGTCATTGTTACCTTGCAGATCGGATTATCCAGATGAGCAGCATTTTATGCACTTTGAGATTTGCTTTTAGATGAGCCACGATATACACGCTTTGAGATTTACCTTTTGAGGTTCGTTGACAGAGCAGTTTTTTTTCAAACACAGAGGCCTCTTTCAGTTTTGACTTTTCAGAGGTTTGTCATGATGTATTGGTTCTTGACCCATTGCTTCTAGCAGATGATTGGTTTACTGGTTGTTTCAGTAGTGTGAGCACCCTGGATACTGGGGCATATTTCCCTTCTTGGTTTCAGTAGTCCGACCCTTGACATTTTGAGTATATGGCTTTGAGCCAATTCATTTCATGTCCACTTTCGAGTTGGTCTTCTCTATTATTCCCTTCTAGGCCCTGAGCATTCTTTTTCCCTTAGGCCCTGAGCCCGCTAGCCCTGAGCTATCCTTTTTTTTAGGCCCTAAGCCTCGTAGTCGTGAGCTATCCATTCCTTCTAGACCCTGAGTCTTATAGCCCGGAGCTATCTTTTTTCCTTTAGGCCCTGAGCCCGCTAGCCCTGAGCTATCATTTCCTATAGACCCAGAGTCTTTGCAGCTCTTAGCTGAGCTTTCATCATTTGGTCGCCCATGAGTGGTTTGACCTGGAGTTTGCGTATCGCATTCTCCTTCTAGCCGATCAGTCATAGAGCCCGGAGCTCATAGCCCTGAGCTATTCATCGACCCAGAGTCATTTTTCATCTTGACCCAGAGTCATTCATAGCACCCCGAGCCCTGAGCTCATGACCCGAAGTCATTTGCATCACTCACATCCCTGAGATGTTGCGTTTTCGTCATTCTAGCTACTTGTGAGTGGCCTCGACCCGACACCTTGAGTCGGAAAGTATCCTGATCGGCTATCTATTTAGAGCCCAGAGCTCTCGACCTAGAGTCATTCTTATCTATTTAGAGCCCAGAGCTCTCGACCCAGAGTCATTTTCCATTTTGACCCAGAGTCATTCTATCTATTTAGAGCCCAGAGCTCTCGACCCAGAGTCATTTTCCATTTGAACCCAGAGTCATTCCTTTCTATTTAGAGCCCGGAGCTCTCGACCCAGAGTCACTTTCCATTTCGACCCAGAGTCATTCTTCCCTATTTTAGAGCTTGGAGCTCTCGACCCAGAGTCACTTTCCATTTCGACCCAGAGTCATTTCCTTTCCATTTAGAGCCTAAGGCTCTCGACCCAGAGTCACTTTCCATTTTGACCCAGAGTCATTCTTTCCTATTTTAGAGCTTGGAGCTCTCGACCCAGAGTTACTTTCCATTTTGACCCAGAGTCATTCTTTCCTATTTAGAGCCTGGAGCCCTCGACCCAGAGTTGTTTTCCATTTACGACCCAGAGTCATTTCTTTTCCATTTAGAGCCTAGGGCTCTCGACCTAGAGTCGTTCATCCTATTTTAGACCCAGAGTCGTTCATCTTGTCCATGACCTATATTCACTCATCTCATTCATGACTTTGAGTCACCCTTTTCACCTCTTTCCATCTCATTGCGACCCCACCTTTTGACCTTATCTTTTCATGTGCTAGGACAAAATCTCTGGTCTTTCTTTAATTCTTCGATATAGTTCACTTCATTTCGCTCATTACTCGTGTTTCTACTCACATTCTCTACACTCGTGATCTATACCGAAGAGGGGCATATTTGTAGACCCTCAATTTTGTCCCTTTAGCACATGTCTTTGAGTTCGTTTTCAGTACTTCAAAATAGTTCCTTGGTGGCCCATGGCTACTCATACCACTTACCTTTTTCTGAGTCACCTCGGAGATTTTGGTCGAGGGATTATCTGACCCATTATTGTGACCCTTGGCAGCCCTATTTTAGACTTAGGCTTTTCGTTCATTTTTAGGATAGCTTTTAGGGTAGCTCATTTAGGCACCCTAGGCCCACTTAGGCCCATTTAGGCATCCTAGCCCATTTAGGCACTTAGGCCCATTAGGTCCACCTTGGCCCACTTAGTCTCACCTTGGCCCATTAGTCTTTGTTTTTAGTATGACTTGTATGGTTGTATGACCCATTTATCTCATTTACTTATTTATTTATCTTTATTTTTTATTATTACTAACCACTTTTATTTGATCATTTATTATGGTTTTATTTATTCATTTGTTTTAATTTATTTTCATTATTATCAATCATTTTTTAGTTATTTATTTATTTAGTATTCTTACTTATTTATTTATTATCTTGTTATTTATTCATTTATCTATTATTATCATTTTATATTCTCCGATTTATTTATTTAGTTATTTATTTATTTTATTATTTATTATCTATTTTATTATTCATTTATTTATTTAATTTAATAATTTGAAATTTTTTATGGAAGAAGTCTACCATTGGAGAAGTTTTTTTTTAAAACGGTAAAACTCTTTAAATGATATGCATGGATTGTAGGTGATATGCTTGGATTGGTATTGTTTGAAATTCAAAAAAAGGGAGTTTTTCCGGTGCATAAGATAAAATCTGGAGAGAGGAAGACTCCTCACATAGAAGGACTGTTATTTGCTATAAAAAAGCTCTAACAGATAGGTAGAAGGAAGGACTTTCGGCACATAGAAAGGGGAAAAAGAGAGAGAGAGAGAGAAAAGAAATGGGATTTTCAGAGAAGACTTTCTAGTGAGAAGCTGTCGGTGGAGAAGAAGGAGAGGGCGGTTGAAGAAATCTCAGACGACGAACCAGTGGGATCTCCTTGCCAGAAGAGAGCGTTCCTCGGTATGTTTGTTGAGAACTCCTTACTTATTGATATTATCACTTTGTTCTGTATCCTCTCTGGTTAGTGTTCTTTTACCATTGTTTTTTTTGTTAGGATATGAAAGTGATATTGGTCTTCTCTTCTCTCATATTCTTTTAGTTTCATCTAATCATAAATCTGAACGTAATCTCAATCACACCACTGGTCTGCGAATCTATCGACTTCAGAAAGAAACCAGGATCCTATTTAATGTCTAGTTTCCTTGTTTATTTTGTTATGGATATCCTGTATTTTGTTTCGTTTACTACTCTACATCTAATATCCCGATCCATGTCCCTGTTTTTGGCTCACATCTTTGAATTTACTCCGGACGTTTGGTTTCGTGTTCTGATTTGCATTTGAGAGAGAGGGTTCAGTACATGACAAGCCATACATCGTGTTAAATGGAAATTTGAATTTTTTTTCACTGGAGATTTTAGATTTCAAAAAGTGGTTTGCATAGGAACTCTTCCTGAAGTCGGACCTTCGACAAGCCATTCAATTCCTAGTCATTCCTAATCTCCAGCGTTCCTCTATCTGAATTTCAGATAGATTTGGTTACCTACTTCCCGAAAACACTAGAAACTGAGTCCACTCCTTTTAGGTCACTGCTTTCTCATCATTCGCGGGATGGGTCTTCCACATCTGCTTGTGTTCCTGTTCCTGACATGAAGACCCTAACTAGTTCGTTGCGATCTTCTCGTTTTGAAGCCCTAGATGATCAAAGTTTGGTTCCTACTTCGCCAAGGTCTTGGAACAGAGAAACTAAACCACCATTCTCTTCACACCTTCCTCGAGAAATTGAACCCACTATGGTGGGTGCTGGGCTGGTAAATCTAGGCAACACAATGCTTTCTTAATGCAGTGCTCCAATGCTTCACGCACACTGTCCCCCTTGTCCAAAGCCTTCGTTCTTGCAATTATGCCATGCCTTGTCATAGTTTGTGTTTCTTCCATTGGTTTCTGTTTATATTAAAGAATGATCCGACTTTGTTAGTTCCATCGTAATATCCAGAAGTTCCTTCTTCTTTCTCCCATGTTCAAGCCTGTTGAAAGTGCATGTATGATACATGGCTTTGAATGATTGCCCATCTACGTGTTTCCCTTCCCCTTGCCATCCTTTTGCTATATCTTATAGCCTTTGTTCATGGTTTGCGGGTCGGGTTGCAAGAACGTCTTATCGTTTGCAATGATTAGCACCCGAGCCATCCTCATTTGGCTGATCAATGTCACTGGGGAAGTCCTTGGAGGGCGGTTGCTACTCTTGATATTACAGGTGATATGGTGGTATTTGTGGGTTTTGTTGAGGGTATTTAGGTTCAGATCGAAACTGCCCATCTGAGGTCCTGGATGAAAGAATCAATCCTGTGTCGGTTGTTTGTCTCAATTATCTATAAGATAGACAAGTGTCCTTATTAGCAACAGGTGAAAGAATGGGTATGCAGATAGATCCAAGCCAAGTTGGAGAGTGGTGTCGGACACGCGCTTGATGAAGGAAACATTGAGGTTCTTGGATATAAGCATGGTCCTACCATCAGATCTGATGTGACAACCAATATGTTGTGTCACAAGGAAGAAATATTTGAACCAATACTTCTCTGCATGGCCATGCGAATTCCGAGCATATATACTCCTTGACTGGGACGACGTTCATAATGTTGGCCACGTGTGAACTATTTTTTTTTGAAGGTGGGAATTTTGCGAATTCATTTCAGCGCCCAATTTTGTGTGTATTTGATCAGACTTTGGGCTGTCAGTTGGAACCCAGCACGACTTTAGTTATTGGCCGCTTGTTCACGATATGCTAGATTTGAAGCTTAATAGGTTGGAGTATGGGGCAGACCTCTAGCACTGCTAGGTTTGCCTGACACAGGTGGACAGATTGCTTATATGCTGGATCAAGTGCGTGCCTTGGAAAATGAGATGCTTCTTAAGATACAAAAGCAAGGACTTGATGTCATTCCTAAAATTCTCATAGTTACCCGACTTATACCTGATGCAAAGGGGGCCACACGCAATCAGAGACCTGAAAGAATCAGTGGTACAGAACATACACATATTTTTTGAGTGCCATTTAGAACTTGAAAATATGCACATATTCTTTTTTGATCCTTGCTGCCAGTTTTCACTCGACCACTGACCCTTTAATTTCAAAATTCATTTTGACAACTTTAGGATATCTGTAAAAAATTTCCAGAAATTTTATGACTTTCCTCACTTCTTGAACTTGAATTTGAGGTCTTGTTTGAGTTAGAAAGTCATTCTGAGATAGAAGATATAAATGAGTCTTTAGGGGGACTCCGTTTTCACATAGTTCTGGACACCCAAGATCTTTTGGAAAAAATAAAATACTAGAGGACTTTTTAAAATTGATTCAACATTTTTTCTCAATTATAAGCTTCTTGAAATTGATTTTAGACACATAAAATATTAGAAAATATGCCTTTTTGAGGGATATATGATTTTTCAAAGTTGTGCCTACTGCGCATGCTGGAGTTTGTACATCTGATTAGATTTATACTTTTAAAAATATTTTTGAGTACCATTCGACCCCGAATATATTTTTTATGTGATATAGACATTTTGAAATATGTGTGTGATTTTTTTTATGATTTTATAGGATCATTTATTATTTTTTAAAAATTCATTTATGCACGTCACTTTTCCTTATCTAATCTGGACTTTGTAGAATCTTTTGGTGCCTTTGCAATAATCTGTCTTTTGAATGAGTGTTTGGATTTCGGTATGTTAATCTAGGTGTGTAGGAGTTGTTTCCTGAAATTTTTTGTAATCAAATTCCACTCTAAACCATTTTTTTAGAAATTGTTTTATGATGCTTCATTTTCTAACCGCATGCTGATGGTTTTATACCTTACTTGAAATTGTTATTATTTTTGGAGTCATTTAATTTGTCTTAGCTCAATTTTGGCTTTGAAACTGTATATTAGATATAATGGATATTTCATATAATTTATGCTTGCCCTAACCAATTTAGCATTTCTCGAGGAATCTTATAAAATATACTTGCTATCCAGGTACGTTCTCTATCCTCTAATTCCAAAATTCTATGAAAATGCATGCTATCATGAGCTATATCCATGCTTTGATTTAATCCTTGGGTGCTTAGATGTATGTTTGACTTGCTTGGATGAAATGCATGTTGCGTGCTATATCTCTATACTAACTTTGATGTCTTGTGATAGCGCTTGAAAAGTCGTTCAGGTACGCACTTCGATTCCCTCTTATGGTTTGTTTTCTTATTAGGCATGCAATATTTGAAATCACCTAGTCTACTTAGGTATCCATGATCAACCATTTAATTGCCACGCTTCCCTTAACTTAGTCAGTAGAGACCTTTTTAGGGCTTAGAGGGGTGCTACCTCCTAGAGGTACCTTCCCAATAAGTAACCTGATCCCCGGACTTAGACTCGGGTTTCTCAAAGACATGCTTTTTCCAAAACTATGGAGTCACTTTTTAGGGTTTTTCTTTCTTGTTTTATTTTCCCTTCAAAATAAAAATAAAATAGGTGGCGACTCCAACTTTTTTTCAAAAATCAATTTTTTTCACAAATAAAAAGCGAGTCTCGCCGATCGAGTGGGGGCGCACGTGAAAAATGCGGGTCCACAGGTATGCTTTTCCGGGACTCGTCGAGACAGTTTTTCGGTACTCGCACGGATTCTACCTGATCCAGGTTCTTGCCCGGATTCTACCATTTTTCGGTATTCACACTGATGGTATGCTTTTCCGGGACTCGCCGGGTCAGTTTTTCGGTACTCGCACGGATTCTACCTGATCCCGGTACTGGCCCGGATTCTACCATTTTTCGGCATTCACACTGATGGTAAGCTTTTCCGAGACTCGTCGAGACAGTTTTTCGGTACTCGCACGGATTCTACCTGATCCCGGTACTGGCCCGGATTCCACCATTTTTCGGTATTCACATTGATGGTAAGCTTTTCCGGGACTCGCCGGGTCAGTTTTTCGTTACTCGCACGGATTCTACCATATCCAAGTACTGGCCCGGATTCTATCATTTTTCGGTATTCACACTTATGGTAACCTTTTTCAGGACTCGCCGGGTCAGTTATTCGGTACTCGCACGGATTGTAACTGATCCCGGTACTGGCCCGGATTCTACCATTTTTCGGTATTCACACTGATGGTAACCTTTTTCGGGACTCGCCGGGTCAGTTATTCGGTACTCGCACGGATTCTACCTGGTCCCGTCTCTGGCCCGGATTCTACCATTTTTCGGAATTCACACTGATGGTATGCTTTTCCGGGACTCGTCGAGACAGTTTTTCGGTACTCGCACGGATTCTACCTGATCCAGGTTCTTGCCCGGATTCTACCATTTTTCGGTATTCACACTGATGGTATGCTTTTCGGGGACTCGCCGGGTCAGTTTTTCGATACTCGCACGGATTCTACCTGATCCCGGTACTGGCCCGGATTCTACTATTTTTCGGTATTCACATTGATGGTAAGCTTTTCCTGGACTCGCCGGGTCAGTTTTTCGGTACTCGCACGGATTCTACCTGTTCCCGGTACTGGCCCGGATTCTACCATTTTTCGGTATTCACACTGATGGTAACCTTTTTCGGGACTCGCCGAGTCAGTTATTCGGTACTCGAACGGGTTCTAACTGATCCCGGTACTGGCCCGGATTCTACATTTTTCGTTATTCACACTTACGGTAAACTTTTTCGGGACTCGTCCGGTAAGTTTCTCGGTACTCGCACGAATTCTACCTGACCACGGTACTTGCCCGGATTCTACCATTATTCACACTGATGATAACCTTTTCCGGGACTCGCCGGGTCAGTTTGTTGATACTCGCACGGATTCTACCTGGTCCCGTCTCTGGCCCGGATTCTACCATTTTTCGGAATTCACACTGATGGTATGCTTTTTCGGGACTCGTCGAGACAGTTTTTCGGTACTCGCACGGATTCTACCTGATCCAGGTTCTTGCCCGGATTCTACCATTTTTCGGTATTCACACTGATGGTATGCTTTTCGGGGACTCGCCGGGTCAGTTTTTCGATACTCGCACGGATTCTACCTGATCCCGGTACTGGCCCGGATTCTACTATTTTTCGGTATTCACATTGATGGTAAGCTTTTCCTGGACTCGCCGGGTCAGTTTTTCGGTACTCGCACGGATTCTACCTGATCCCGGTACTGGCCCGGATTCTACAATTTTTCGGTATTCACACTGATGGTAACCTTTTTCGGGACTCGCCGGGTCAGTTATTCGGTACTCGTACGGATTCTACCTGATCACGGTACTTGCCCGGATTCTACCATTATTAACACTGATGATAAGCTTTTCTGGGACTCGCCGGGTCAGTTTGTTGATACTCGCACGGATTCTACCTGGTCCCGTCTCTGGCCCGGATTCTACCATTTTTCGGAATTCACACTGATGGTATGCTTTTCCGGGACTCGTCGAGACAGTTTCTCAGTACTCGCACGAATTCTACCTGACCACGGTACTTGCCCGGAGTCTACCGTTATTCACACTGATGATAACCTTTTCCGGGACTCGCCGGGTCAGTTTGTTGATACTCGCACGGATTCTACCTGGTCCCGTCTCTGGCCCGGATTCTACCATTTTTCGGAATTCACACTGATGGTATGCTTTTCCGGGACTCGTCGAGACAATTTTTCGGTACTCGCACGGATTCTACCTGATCCAGGTTCTTGCCCGTATTCTACCATTTTTCGGTATTCACACTGATGGTATGCTTTTCGGGGACTCGCCGGGTCAGTTTTTCGATACTCGCACGGATTCTACCTGATCCCGGTACTGGCCCGGATTCTACTATTTTTCGATATTCACATTGATGGTAAGCTTTTCCTGGACTCGCCGGGTCTGTTATTCGGTACTCGCATGGATTCTAACTAATCCCGGTTCTAGCCCGAATTCTAAATTTTTCGTTATTCACACTTACGGTAACCATTTTCGGGACTCGTCGGGTAAGTTTCTCGGTACTCGCACGAATTCTACCTGATCACGGTACTTGCCCGGATTCTACCATTACTCACACTGATGATAAGCTTTTCCGGGACTCGTCGAGACAGTTTTTCGGTACTCGCACGGATTCTACCTGATCCAGGTTCTAGCCCGGATTCTAGCATTTTTCGGCATTCATACTGATGGTAAGCTTTTTCGGGACTCGTCGAGACAGTTTTTCGGTACTCGCACGGATTCTACCTGATCCCGGTACTGGCCCGGATTCCACCATTTTTCGGTATTCACATTGATGGTAAGCTTTTCCGGGACTCGCCGGGTCAGTTTTTCGTTACTCGCACGGATTCTACCTGATCCAAGTACTGGCCCGGATTCTACCATTTTTCGGTATTCACACTGATGGTAACCTTTTTCGGGACTCGCCGAGTCAGTTATTCGGTACTCGCACGGATTGTAACTGATCCCGGTACTGGCCCGGATTCTACCATTTTTCGGTATTCACACTGATGGTAACCTTTTTCGGGACTCGCCGGGTCAGTTATTCGGTACTCGCACGGATTCTAACTGATCCCGGTACTGGCACGGATTCTACCATTTTTCGGTATTCACATTGATGGTAAGCTTTTCCGGGACGCGCCGGGTCAGTTTGTTGATACTCGCACGGATTCTACCTGATCCCGGTTCTGGCCCGGATTCTACCATTTTTCGGAATTCACACTGATGGTAAGCTTTTCCAGGACTCGTCGAGACAGTTTTTCGGTACTCACACGGATTCTACCTGATCCCGGTACTGGCCCGGATTCTACTATTTTTCGGTATTCACATTGATGGTATGCTTTTCCGGGACTCGCGCGGGTCAGTTTTTCGGTACTCGCACGGATTCTACCTGTTCCCGGTACTGGCCCGGATTCTACCATTTTTCGGTATTCACACTGATGGTAACCTTTTTCGGGACTCGCCGAGTCAGTTATTCGGTACTCGCACGGGTTCTAACTGATCCCGGTACTGGCCCGGATTCTACATTTTTCGTTATTCACACTTACGGTAAACTTTTTCGAGACTCGTCCGGTAAGTTTCTCGGTACTCGCACGAATTCTACCTGACCACGGTACTTGCCCGGAGTCTACCGTTATTCACACTGATGATAACCTTTTCCGGGACTCGCCGGGTCAGTTTGTTGATACTCGCACAGATTCTACCTGGTCCCGTCTCTGGCCCGGATTCTACCATTTTTCGGAATTCACACTGATGGTATGCTTTTCCGGGACTCGTCGAGACAGTTTTTCGGTACTCGCACGGATTCTACCTGATCCAGGTTCTTGCCCGGATTCTACCATTTTTCGGTATTCACACTGATGGTATGCTTTTCGGGGACTCGCCGGGTCAGTTTTTCGATACTCGCACGGATTCTACCTGATCCCGGTACTGGCCCGGATTCTACTATTTTTCGGTATTCACATTGATGGTAAGCTTTTCCTGGACTCGCCGGGTCAGTTTTTCGGTACTCGCACGGATTCTACCTGATCCCGGTACTGGCCCGGATTCTACAATTTTTCGGTATTCACACTGATGGTAACTTTTTTCGGGACTCGCCGGGTCAGTTATTCGGTACTCGTACGAATTCTACCTGATCACGGTACTTGCCCGGATTCTACCATTATTAACACTGATGATAAGCTTTTCCGGGACTCGCCGGGTCAGTTTGTTGATACTCGCACGGATTCTACCTGGTCCCGTCTCTGGCCCGGATTCTACCATTTTTCGGAATTCACACTGATGGTATGCTTTTCCGGGACTCGTCGAGACAGTTTCTCAGTACTCGCACGAATTCTACCTGACCACGGTACTTGCCCGGAGTCTACCGTTATTCACACTGATGATAACCTTTTCCGGGACTCGCCGGGTCAGTTTGTTGATACTCGCACGGATTCTACCTGGTCCCGTCTCTGGCCCGGATTCTACCATTTTTCGGAATTCACACTGATGGTATGCTTTTCCGGGACTCGTCGAGACAATTTTTCGGTACTCGCACGGATTCTACCTGATCCAGGTTCTTGCCCGGATTCTACCATTTTTCGGTATTCACACTGATGGTATGCTTTTCGGGGACTCGCCGGGTCAGTTTTTCGATACTCGCACGGATTCTACCTGATCCCGGTACTGGCCCGGATTCTACTATTTTTCGATATTCACATTGATGGTAAGCTTTTCCTGGACTCGCCGGGTCAGTTTTTCGGTACTCGCACGGATTCTACCTGATCCCGGTACTGGCCCGGATTCTACAATTTTTCGGTATTCACACTGATGGTAACCTTTTTCGGGACTCGCCGGGTCAGTTATTCGGTACTCGCACGAATTCTACCTGATCACGGTACTTGCCCGGATTCTACCATTATTAACACTGATGATAAGCTTTTCCGGGACTCGCCGGGTCAGTTTGTCGATACTCGCACGGATTCTACCTGATCCCGGTACTGGCCCAGATTCTACCATTTTTCGGTATTCACATTGATGGTAAGCTTTTCCGGGACTCGCCGGGTCAGTTTTTCGGTACTCGCACGGATTCTACCGGATCCCGGTATTGGCCCGGATTCTACCATTTTTCGGTATTCACACTGATGGTAGCCTTTTTCGGGACTCGCCGGGTCAGTTATTCGGTACTCGCACGGATTCTAACTGATCCCGGTACTGGCCCGGATTCTACCATTTTTGGGTATTCACATTGATGGTAAGCTTTTCCGGGACTCGCCGGGTCAGTTTTTTGGTACTAGCACGGATTCTACCTGATCCCGGTACTGGCCCGGATTCTACCATTTTTCGGTATTCACAGTGACGGTAAGCTTTTCCGGGACTCGCCGGGTCAGTTATTCGGTTCTCGCACGGATTCTAACTGATCCCGATACTAGCCCGGATTCTACACTTTTCGGCATTCACACTTACGGTAACCTTTTTCGGGACTCGTCGGGTAATTTTCTCGGTACTCGTACGAATTCTACCTGATCCAGGTTCTGGCCCGGATTCTACCATTTTTCGGCATTCACACTGCTGGTATGCTTTTCCAGGACTCGCCGGGTCAATTTTTCGGTACTCGCACGGATTCTACTTGATCTCGGTACTGGCCCGGATTCTACCATTTTTCGGTATTCACATTGATGGTAAGCTTTTCCGGGACTCGCCGGGTCAGTTTTTCGGTACTCGCACGGATTCGACCTGATCCCGGTACTGGCCCGAATTCTACCATTTTTCGGTATTCACATTGATGGTAAGCTTTTCTGGGACTCGCCGGGTCAGTTTTTCGGTACTCGCACGAATTCGAGCTGATCCCGGTACTGGCCCGAATTCTACCATTTTTCGGTATTCACACTGATGGTAACCTTTTTCGGGACTCGCCGGGTCAGTTTTTCGGTACTCGCACGAATTCTACCTGATCCAGGTTCTGGCCCGGATTCTACCATTTTTTGGCATTCACACTGATAGTAAGCTTTTCCGGGACTCATCGAGACAGTTTTTCGGTACACGCACGGATTCCACCTGATCCCGGTACTGGCCCGGATTCTACCATTTTTCGGTATTCACACTGATGGTAACCTTTTTCGGGACTCGCTGGGTCAGTTATTCGGTACTCGCACGGATTCTAACTGATCCCGGTTCTGGCCCGGATTTTACATTTTTCGTTATTCACACTTACGGTAACCTTTTTCGGGACTCGTCGGGTAAGTTTCTCGGTAGTCGCACGAATTCTGCCTGATCACGGTACTTGCCCGGAATCTACCATTATTCACACTGATGATAAGCTTTTCCGGGACTCGTCGAGACAGTTTTTCGGTACTCGCACGGATTCTACCTGATCCATGTTCTAGCCCGGATTCTAACATTTTTCGGTATTCACACTGATGGTATGCTTTTCGGGGACTCGCCGAGTCAGTTAGTCGATACTCGCACGAATTCTACCTGATCCAGGTTCTGGCCCGGATTCTACCATTTTTCGGCATTCACACTGATGGTAAGCTTTTCCGGGACTCGTCGAGACAGTTTTTCGGTACTCGCACGGATTCTACCTGATCCAGGTTCTGGCCCGGATTCTGCCATTTTTCGGAATTCACACTGCTGGTATGCATTTCCGGGACTCGCCGGGTCAGTTTTTCGGTACTCGCACGGATTCTACCTGATCCCGGTACTGGCCCAGATTCTACCATTTTTCGGTATTCACATTGATGGTAAGCTTTTCCGGGACTCGCCGGGTCAGTTATTCGGTACTCGCACGAATTCTACCTGATCACGGTACTTGCCCGGATTCTACCATTATTAACACTGATGATAAGCTTTTCCGGGACTCGCCGGGTCAGTTTGTCGATACTCGCACGGATTCTACCTGATCCCGGTACTGGCCCAGATTCTACCATTTTTCGGTATTCACATTGATGGTAAGCTTTTCCGGGACTCGCCGGGTCAGTTTTTCGGTACTCGCACGGATTCTACCGGATCCCGGTATTGGCCCGGATTCTACCATTTTTCGGTATTCACACTGATGGTAGCCTTTTTCGGGACTCGCCGGGTCAGTTATTCGGTACTCGCACGGATTCTAACTGATCCCGGTACTGGCCCGGATTCTACCATTTTTGGGTATTCACATTGATGGTAAGCTTTTCCGGGACTCGCCGGGTCAGTTTTTTGGTACTAGCACGGATTCTACCTGATCCCGGTACTGGCCCGGATTCTACCATTTTTCGGTATTCACAGTGACGGTAAGCTTTTCCGGGACTCGCCGGGTCAGTTATTCGGTTCTCGCACGGATTCTAACTGATCCCGATACTAGCCCGGATTCTACATTTTTCGGCATTCACACTTACGGTAACCTTTTTCGGGACTCGTCGGGTAATTTTCTCGGTACTCGTACGAATTCTACCTGATCCAGGTTCTGGCCCGGATTCTACCATTTTTCGGCATTCACACTGCTGGTATGCTTTTCCAGGACTCGCCGGGTCAATTTTTCGGTACTCGCACGGATTCTACTTGATCTCGGTACTGGCCCGGATTCTACCATTTTTCGGTATTCACATTGATGGTAAGCTTTTCCGGGACTCGCCGGGTCAGTTTTTCGGTACTCGCACGGATTCGACCTGATCCCGGTACTGGCCCGAATTCTACCATTTTTCGGTATTCACATTGATGGTAAGCTTTTCTGGGACTCGCCGGGTCAGTTTTTCGGTACTCGCACGAATTCGAGCTGATCCCGGTACTGGCCCGAATTCTACCATTTTTCGGTATTCACACTGATGGTAACCTTTTTCGGGACTCGCCGGGTCAGTTTTTCGGTACTCGCACGAATTCTACCTGATCCAGGTTCTGGCCCGGATTCTACCATTTTTTGGCATTCACACTGATAGTAAGCTTTTCCGGGACTCATCGAGACAGTTTTTCGGTACACGCACGGATTCCACCTGGACCCGGTACTGGCCCGGATTCTACCATTTTTCGGTATTCACACTGATGGTAACCTTTTTCGGGACTCGCTGGGTCAGTTATTCGGTACTCGCACAGATTCTAACTGATCCCGGTTCTAGCCCGGGTTATACATTTTTCGTTATTCACACTTACGGTAACCTTTTTCGGGACTCGTCGGGTAAGTTTCTCGGTACTCGCACGAATTCTGCCTGATCACGGTACTTGCCCGGATTCTACCATTATTCACACTGATGATAAGCTTTTCCGGGACTCGTCGAGACAGTTTTTCGGTACTCGCACGGATTCTACCTGATCCATGTTCTAGCCCGGATTCTAACATTTTTCGGTATTCACACTGATGGTATGCTTTTCGGGGACTCGCCGAGTCAGTTAGTCGATACTCGCACGAATTCTACCTGATCCAGGTTCTGGCCCGGATTCTACCATTTTTCGGCATTCACACTGATGGTAAGCTTTTCCGGGACTCGTCGAGACAGTTTTTCGGTACTCGCACGGATTCTACCTGATCCAGGTTCTGGCCCAGATTCTACCATTTTTCGGAATTCACACTGCTGGTATGCATTTCCGGGACTCGCCGGGTCAGTTTTTCGGTACTCGCACGGATTCTACCTGATCCCGGTACTGGCCCAGATTCTACCATTTTTCGGTATTCACATTGATGGTAAGCTTTTCCGGGACTCGCCGGGTCAGTTTTTCGGTACTCGCACGGATTCTACCTAATCCTGGTATTGGCCCGGATTCTACCATTTTTCGGTATTCACACTGATGGTAACCTTTTTCGGGACTCGCCGGGTCAGTTATTCGATACTCGCACGGATTCTAACTGATCCCGGTACTGGCCCGGATTCTACCATTTTTGGGTATTCACATTGATGGTAAGCTTTTCCGGGACTCGCCGGGTCAGTTTTTTGGTACTAGCACGAATTCTACCTGATCCCGGTACTGGCCCGGATTCTACCATTTTTCGGTATTCACATTGATGGTAAGCTTTTCCGGGACTCACCGGGTCAGTTTTTCGGTACTCGCACGGATTCTACCTGATCCCGGTATTGGCCGGATTCTACCATTTTTCGGTATTCACACGGATAGTAACCTTTTTCAGGACTCGCCGGGTCAGTTATTCGGTACTCGCACGGATTCTAACTGATCCCGGTACTGGCCCGGATTCTACCATTTTTGGGTATTCACATTGATGGTAAGCTTTTCCGGGACTCGCCGGGTCAGTTTTTTGGTACTAGCACGGATTTTACCTGATCCCGGTACTGGCCCGGATTCTACCATTTTTCGGTATTCACATTGATGGTAAGCTTTTCCGGGACTCGCCGGGTCTGTTTTTCGGTACTCGCACGGATTCTACCTGATCCCGGTACTGGCCCGGATTCTACAATTTTTCGGTATTCACACTGATGGTAACCTTTTTCGGGACTCGCCGGGTCAGTTATTCGGAACTCGCACGAATTCTACCTGATCACGGTACTTGCCCGGATTCTACCATTATTAACACTGATGATAAGCTTTTCCGGGACTCGCCGGGTCAGTTTGTCGATACTCGCACGGATTCTACCTGATCCCGGTACTGGCCCAGATTCTACCATTTTTCGGTATTCACATTGATGGTAAGCTTTTCCGGGACTCGCCGGGTCAGTTTTTCGGTACTCGCACGGATTCTACCTGATCCCGGTATTGGCCCGGATTCTACCATTTTTCGGTATTCACACTGATGGTAGCCTTTTTCGGGACTCGCCGGGTCAGTTATTCGGTACTCGCACGGATTCTAACTGATCCCGGTACTGGCCTGGATTCTACCATTTTTGGGTTTTCACATTGATGGTAAGCTTTTCCGGGACTCGCCGGGTCAGTTTTTTGGTACTAGCACGGATTCTACCTGATCCCGGTACTGGCCCGGATTCTACCATTTTTCGGTATTCACCGTGACGGTAAGCTTTTTCGGGACTCGCCGGGTCAGTTATTCGGTTCTCGCACGGATTCTAACTGATCCCGATACTAGCCCGGATTCTACATTTTTCGGCATTCACACTTACGGTAACCTTTTTCGGGACTCGTCGGGTAATTTTCTCGGTACTCGTACGAATTCTACCTGATCCAGGTTCTGGCCCGGATTCTACCATTTTTCGGCATTCACACTGCTGGTATGCTTTTCCAGGACTTGCCGGGTCAATTTTCGGTACTCGCACGGATTCTACCTGATCTCGGTACTGGCCCGGATTCTACCATTTTTCGGTATTCACATTGATGGTAAGCTTTTCCGGGACTCGCCGGGTCAGTTTTTCGGTACTCGCACGGATTCGACCTGATCCCGGTACTGGCCCGAATTCTACCATTTTTCGGTATTCACATTGATGGTAAGCTTTTCTGGGACTCGCCGGGTCAGTTTTTCGGTACTCGCACGAATTCTACCTGATCCAGGTTCTGGCCCGGATTCTACCATTTTTTGGCATTCACACTGATAGTAGGCTTTTCCGGGACTCATCGAGACAGTTTTTCGGTACACGCACGGATTCCACCGGATCCCGGTACTGGCCCGGATTGTACCATTTTTCGGTATTCACACTGAAGGTAACCTTTTTCGGGACTCGCTGGGTCAGTTATTCGGTACTCGCACGGATTGTAACTGATCCCGGTACTGGCCCGGATTCTACCATTTTTCGTTATTCACACTGATGGTAACCTTTTTCGGGACTCGCCGGGTCAGTTATTCGGTACTCGCACGGATTCTAACTGATCCCGGTACTGGCACGGATTCTACAATTTTTCGGTATTCACATTGATGGTAAGCTTTTCCGGGACTCGCCGGGTCAGTTTTTTGGTACTCGCACGGATTCTACCGGATCCCGGTTCGGGCCCGGATTCTACCATTTTTCGGAATTCACATTGATGGTAAGCTTTTCCGGGACTCGTCGAGACAGTTTTTCGGTACTCACACGGATTCTACCTGATCCCGGTACTGGCCCGGATTCTACTATTTTTCGGTATTCACATTGATGGTAATCTTTTCCGGGACTCGCGCGGGTCAGTTTTTCGGTACTCGCACGGATTCTACCTGTTCCCGGTACTGGCCCGGATTCTACCATTTTTCGGTATTCACATTGATGGTATGCTTTTCGAGGACTCGCCGGGTCAGTTTTTCGATACTCGCACGGATTCTACCTGATCCCGGTATTGGCCCGGATTCTACTATTTTTCGGTATTCACATTGATGGTAAGCTTTTCCTGGACTCGCCGGGTCAGTTTTTCGGTACTCGCACGGATTCTACCGGATCCCGGTATTGGCCCGAATTCTAAATTTTTCGTTATTCACACTTACGGTAACCATTTTCGGGACTCGTCGGGTAAGTTTCTCGGTACTCGCACGAATTCTACCTGATCACGGTACTTGCCCGGATTCTACCATTACTCACACTGATGATAAGCTTTTCCGGGACTCGTCGAGACAGTTTTTCGGTACTCGCACGGATTCTACCTGATCCCGGTACTGGCCCGAATTCTAAATTTTTCGTTATTCACACTTACGGTAACCATTTTCGGGACTCGTCGGGTAAGTTTCTCGGTACTCGCACGAATTCTACCTGATCACGGTACTTGCCCGGATTCTACCATTACTCACACTGATGATAAGCTTTTCCGGGACTCGTCGAGACAGTTTTTCGGTACTCGCACGGATTCTACCTGATCCAGGTTCTAGCCCGGATTCTAGCATTTTTCGGCATTCATACTGATGGTAAGCTTTTTCGGGACTCGTCGAGACAGTTTTTCGGTACTCGCACGGATTCTACCTGATCCCGGTACTGGCCCGGATTCCACCATTTTTCGGTATTCACATTGATGGTAAGCTTTTCCGGGACTCGCCGGGTCAGTTTTTCGTTACTCGCACGGATTCTACCTGATCCAAGTACTGGCCCGGATTCTACCATTTTTCGGTATTCACACTTATGGTAACCTTTTTCGGGACTCGCCGGGTCAGTTATTCGGTACTCGCACGGATTGTAACTGATCCCGGTACTGGCCCGGATTCTACCATTTTTCGGTATTCACATTGATGGTAAGCTTTTCCGGGACTCGCCGGGTCAGTTTTTCTGTACTCGCACGGATTCGACCTGATCCCGGTACTGGCCCGAATTCTACCATTTTTCGGTATTCACATTGATGGTAAGCTTTTCTGGGACTCGCCGGGTCAGTTTTTCGGTACTCGCACGAATTCTACCTGATCCAGGTTCTGGCCCGGATTCTACCATTTTTTGGCATTCACACTGATAGTAGGCTTTTCCGGGACTCATCGAGACAGTTTTTCGGTACACGCACGGATTCCACCGGATCCCGGTACTGGCCCGGATTGTACCATTTTTCGGTATTCACACTGAAGGTAACCTTTTTCGGGACTCGCTGGGTCAGTTATTCGGTACTCGCACGGATTGTAACTGATCCCGGTACTGGCCCGGATTCTACCATTTTTCGGTATTCACACTGATGGTAACCTTTTTCGGGACTCGCCGGGTCAGTTATTCGGTACTCGCACGGATTCTAACTGATCCCGGTACTGGCACGGATTCTACAATTTTTGGGTATTCACATTGATGGTAAGCTTTTCCGGGACTCGCCGGGTCAGTTTTTTGGTACTCGCACGGATTCTACCGGATCCCGGTTCGGGCCCGGATTCTACCATTTTTCGGAATTCACATTGATGGTAAGCTTTTCCGGGACTCGTCGAGACAGTTTTTCGGTACTCACACGGATTCTACCTGATCCCGGTACTGGCCCGGATTCTACTATTTTTCGGTATTCACATTGATGGTAATCTTTTCCGGGACTCGCGCGGGTCAGTTTTTCGGTACTCGCACGGATTCTACCTGTTCCCGGTACTGGCCCGGATTCTACCATTTTTCGGTATTCACATTGATGGTATGCTTTTCGAGGACTCGCCGGGTCAGTTTTTCGATACTCGCACGGATTCTACCTGATCCCGGTATTGGCCCGGATTCTACTATTTTTCGGTATTCACATTGATGGTAAGCTTTTCCTGGACTCGCCGGGTCAGTTTTTCGGTACTCGCACGGATTCTACCGGATCCCGGTATTGGCCCGAATTCTAAATTTTTCGTTATTCACACTTACGGTAACCATTTTCGGGACTCGTCGGGTAAGTTTCTCGGTACTCGCACGAATTCTACCTGATCACGGTACTTGCCCGGATTCTACCATTACTCACACTGATGATAAGCTTTTCCGGGACTCGTCGAGACAGTTTTTCGGTACTCGCACGGATTCTACCTGATCCCGGTACTGGCCCGAATTCTAAATTTTTCGTTATTCACACTTACGGTAACCATTTTCGGGACTCGTCGGGTAAGTTTCTCGGTACTCGCACGAATTCTACCTGATCACGGTACTTGCCCGGATTCTACCATTACTCACACTGATGATAAGCTTTTCCGGGACTCGTCGAGACAGTTTTTCGGTACTCGCACGGATTCTACCTGATCCAGGTTCTAGCCCGGATTCTAGCATTTTTCGGCATTCATACTGATGGTAAGCTTTTTCGGGACTCGTCGAGACAGTTTTTCGGTACTCGCACGGATTCTACCTGATCCCGGTACTGGCCCGGATTCCACCATTTTTCGGTATTCACATTGATGGTAAGCTTTTCCGGGACTCGCCGGGTCAGTTTTTCGTTACTCGCACGGATTCTACCTGATCCAAGTACTGGCCCGGATTCTACCATTTTTCGGTATTCACACTTATGGTAACCTTTTTCGGGACTCGCCGGGTCAGTTATTCGGTACTCGCACGGATTGTAACTGATCCCGGTACTGGCCCGGATTCTACCATTTTTCGGTATTCACATTGATGGTAAGCTTTTCCGGGACTCGCCGGGTCAGTTTTTCTGTACTCGCACGGATTCGACCTGATCCCGGTACTGGCCCGAATTCTACCATTTTTCGGTATTCACATTGATGGTAAGCTTTTCTGGGACTCGCCGGGTCAGTTTTTCGGTACTCGCACGAATTCTACCTGATCCAGGTTCTGGCCCGGATTCTACCATTTTTTGGCATTCACACTGATAGTAGGCTTTTCCGGGACTCATCGAGACAGTTTTTCGGTACACGCACGGATTCCACCGGATCCCGGTACTGGCCCGGATTGTACCATTTTTCGGTATTCACACTGAAGGTAACCTTTTTCGGGACTCGCTGGGTCAGTTATTCGGTACTCGCACGGATTGTAACTGATCCCGGTACTGGCCCGGATTCTACCATTTTTCGGTATTCACACTGATGGTAACCTTTTTCGGGACTCGCCGGGTCAGTTATTCGGTACTCGCACGGATTCTAACTGATCCCGGTACTGGCACGGATTCTACAATTTTTGGGTATTCACATTGATGGTAAGCTTTTCCGGGACTCGCCGGGTCAGTTTTTTGGTACTCGCACGGATTCTACCGGATCCCGGTTCGGGCCCGGATTCTACCATTTTTCGGAATTCACATTGATGGTAAGCTTTTCCGGGACTCGTCGAGACAGTTTTTCGGTACTCACACGGATTCTACCTGATCCCGGTACTGGCCCGGATTCTACTATTTTTCGGTATTCACATTGATGGTAATCTTTTCCGGGACTCGCGCGGGTCAGTTTTTCGGTACTCGCACGGATTCTACCTGTTCCCGGTACTGGCCCGGATTCTACCATTTTTCGGTATTCACATTGATGGTATGCTTTTCGAGGACTCGCCGGGTCAGTTTTTCGATACTCGCACGGATTCTACCTGATCCCGGTATTGGCCCGGATTCTACTATTTTTCGGTATTCACATTGATGGTAAGCTTTTCCTGGACTCGCCGGGTCAGTTTTTCGGTACTCGCACGGATTCTACCGGATCCCGGTATTGGCCCGAATTCTAAATTTTTCGTTATTCACACTTACGGTAACCATTTTCGGGACTCGTCGGGTAAGTTTCTCGGTACTCGCACGAATTCTACCTGATCACGGTACTTGCCCGGATTCTACCATTACTCACACTGATGATAAGCTTTTCCGGGACTCGTCGAGACAGTTTTTCGGTACTCGCACGGATTCTACCTGATCCCGGTACTGGCCCGAATTCTAAATTTTTCGTTATTCACACTTACGGTAACCATTTTCGGGACTCGTCGGGTAAGTTTCTCGGTACTCGCACGAATTCTACCTGATCACGGTACTTGCCCGGATTCTACCATTACTCACACTGATGATAAGCTTTTCCGGGACTCGTCGAGACAGTTTTTCGGTACTCGCACGGATTCTACCTGATCCAGGTTCTAGCCCGGATTCTAGCATTTTTCGGCATTCATACTGATGGTAAGCTTTTTCGGGACTCGTCGAGACAGTTTTTCGGTACTCGCACGGATTCTACCTGATCCCGGTACTGGCCCGGATTCCACCATTTTTCGGTATTCACATTGATGGTAAGCTTTTCCGGGACTCGCCGGGTCAGTTTTTCGTTACTCGCACGGATTTTACCTGATCCAAGTACTGGCCCGGATTCTACCATTTTTCGGTATTCACACTTATGGTAACCTTTTTCGGGACTCGCCGGGTCAGTTATTCGGTACTCGCACGGATTGTAACTGATCCCGGTACTGGCCCGGATTCTACCATTTTTCGGTATTCACAGTGACGGTAAGCTTTTCCGGGACTCGCCGGGTCAGTTATTCGGTTCTTGCACGGATTCTAACTGATCCCGATACTAGCCCGGATTCTACATTTTTCGGCATTCACACTTACGGTAACCTTTTTCGGGACTCGTCGGGTAATTTTCTCGGTACTCGTACGAATTCTACCTGATCCAGGTTCTGGCCCGGATTCTACCATTTTTCGGCATTCACACTGCTGGTATGCTTTTCCAGGACTCGCCGGGTAAATTTTTCGGTACTCGCACGGATTCTACCTGATCTCGGTACTGGCCCGGATTCTACCATTTTTCGGTATTCACATTGATGGTAAGCTTTTCCGGGACTCGCCGGGTCAGTTTTTCGGTACTCGCACGGATTCGACCTGATCCCGGTACTGGCCCGAATTCTACCATTTTTCGGTATTCACATTGATGGTAAGCTTTTCTGGGACTCGTCGGGTCAGTTTTTCGGTACTCGCACGAATTCGAGCTGATCCCGGTACTGGCCCGAATTCTACCATTTTTCGGTATTCACACTGATGGTAACCTTTTTCGGGACTCGCCGGGTCAGTTTTTCGGTACTCGCACGAATTCTACCTGATCCAGGTTCTGGCCCGGATTCTACCATTTTTTGGCATTCACACTGATAGTAAGCTTTTCCGGGACTCATCGAGACAGTTTTTCGGTACACGCACGGATTCCACCTGATCCCGGTACTGACCCGGATTCTACCATTTTTCGGTATTCACACTGATGGTAACCTTTTTCGGGACTCGCCGGGTCAGTTATTCGGTACTCGCACGGATTCTAACTGATCCCGGTACTGGCCCGGATTCTACCATTTTTCGTTATTCACACTTACGGTAACCTTTTTCGGGACTCGTCGGGTAAGTTTCTCGGTACTCGCACGAATTCTGCCTGATCACGGTACTTGCCCGGATTCTACCATTATTCACACTGATGATAATCTTTTCCGGGACTCGTCGAGACAGTTTTTCGGTACTCGCACGGATTCTACCTGATCCAGGTTCTAGCCCGGATTCTAACATTTTTCGGTATTCACACTGATGGTATGCTTTTCGGGGACTCGCCGGGTCAGTTAGTCGATACTCGCACGAATTCTACCTGATCCAGGTTCTGGCCCGGATTCTACCATTTTTCGGCATTCACACTGATGGTAAGCTTTTCCGGCACTCGTCGAGACAGTTTTTCGGTACTCGCACGGATTCTACCTGATCCAGGTTCTGGCCCGGATTCTACCATTTTTCGGAATTCACACTGCTGGTATGCATTTCCGGGACTCGCCGGGTCAGTTTTTCGGTACTCGCACGGATTCTACCTGATCCCGGTACTGGCCCAGATTCTACCATTTTTCGGTATTCACATTGATGGTAAGCTTTTCCGGGACTCGCCGGGTCAGTTTTTCGGTACTCGCACGGATTCTAACTGATCCCGGTACTGGCCCGGATTCTACCATTTTTGGGTATTCACATTGATGGTAAGCTTTTCCGGGACTCGCCGGGTCAGTTTTTTGGTACTAGCACGAATTCTACCTGATCCCGGTACTGGCCCGGATTCTACCATTTTTCGGTATTCACATTGATGGTAAGCTTTTCCGGGACTCGCCGGGTCAGTTTTTCGGTACTCGCACGGATTCTACCTGATCCTGGTATTGGCCGGATTCTACCATTTTTCGGTATTCACACTGATAGTAACCTTTTTCAGGACTCGCCGGGTCAGTTATTCGGTACTCGCACGGATTCTAACTGATCCCGGTACTGGCCCGGATTCTACCATTTTTGGGTATTCACATTGATGGTAAGCTTTTCCGGGACTCGCCGGGTCAGTTTTTTGGTACTAGCACGAATTCTACCTGATCCCGGTACTGGCCCGGATTCTACCATTTTTCGGTATTCACATTGATGGTAAGCTTTTCCGGGACTCGCCGGGTCAGTTATTCGGTACTCGCACGGATTCTACCTGATCCCGGTATTGGCCGGATTCTACCATTTTTCGGTATTCACACTGATAGTAACCTTTTTCAGGACTCGCCGGGTCAGTTATTCGGTACTCGCACGGATTCTAACTGATCCCGGTACTGGCCCGGATTCTACCATTTTTGGGTTTTCACATTGATGGTAAGCTTTTCCGGGACTCGCCGGGTCAGTTTTTTGGTACTAGCACGGATTCTACCTGATCCCGGTTCTGGCCCGGATTCTACCATTTTTCTGTATTCACAGTGACAGTAAGCTTTTCCGGGACTCGCCGGGTCAGTTATTCGGTTCTCGCACGGATTCTAACTGATCCCGATACTAGCCCGGATTCTACATTTTTCGGCATTCACACTTACGGTAACCTTTTTCGGGACTCGTCGGGTAATTTTCTCGGTACTCGTACGAATTCTACCTGATCCAGGTTCTGGCCCGGATTCTACCATTTTTCGGCATTCACACTGCTGGTATGCTTTTCCAGGACTCGCCGGGTCAATTTTCGGTACTCGCACGGATTCTACCTGATCTCGGTACTGGCCCGGATTCTACCATTTTTCGGTATTCACATTGATGGTAAGCTTTTCCGGGACTCGCCGGGTCAGTTTTTCGGTACTCGCACGGATTCGACCTGATCCCGGTACTGGCCCGAATTCTACCATTTTTCGGTATTCACATTGATGGTAAGCTTTTCTGGGACTCGCCGGGTCAGTTTTTCGGTACTCGCACGAATTCTACCTGATCCAGGATCTGGCCCGGATTCTACCATTTTTTGGCATTCACACTGATAGTAGGCTTTTCCGGGACTCATCGAGACAGTTTTTCGGTACACGCACGGATTCCACCTGATCCCGGTACTGGCCCGGATTGTACCATTTTTCGGTATTCACACTGAAGGTAACCTTTTTCGGGACTCGCTGGGTCAGTTATTCAGTACACGCACGGATTCTAACTGATCCCGGTTCTGGCCCGGATTTTACATTTTTCGTTATTCACACTTACGGTAACCTTTTTCGGGACTCGTCGGGTAAGTTTCTCGGTACTCGCACGAATTCTGCCTGATCACGGTACTTGCCCGGATTCTACCATTATTCACACTGATGATAAGCTTTTCCGGGACTCGTCGAGACAGTTTTTCGGTAATCGCACGGATTCTACCTGATCCAGGTTCTAGCCCGGATTCTAACATTTTTCGGTATTCACACTGATGGTATGCTTTTCGGGGACTCGCCGGGTCAGTTAGTCGATACTCGCACGAATTCTACCTGATCCAGGTTCTGGCCCGGATTCTACCATTTTTCGGCATTCACACTGATGGTAAGCTTTTCCGGGACTCGTCGAGACAGTTTTTCGGTACTCGCACGGATTCCACCTGATATAGGTTCTGGCCCGGATTCTACCAGTTTTCGGAATTCACACTGCTGGTATGCATTGCCGGGACTCGCCGGGTTAGTTTTTCGGTACTCGCACGGATTCTACCTGATCCCGGTACTGGCCCAGATTCTACCATTTTTCGGTATTCACATTGATGGTAAGCTTTTCCGGGACTCGCCGGGTCAGTTTTTCGGTACTCGCACGGATTCTACCTAATCCCGGTATTGGCCCGGATTCTACCATTTTTCGGTATTCACACTGATGGTAACCTTTTTCGGGACTCGCCGGGTCAGTTATTCGGTACTCGCACGGATTCTAACTGATCCCGGTACTGGCCCGGATTCTACCATTTTTGGGTATTCACATTGATGGTAAGCTTTTCCGGGACTCGCCGGGTCAGTTTTTTGGTACTAGCACGGATTCTACCTGATCCCGGTACTGGCCCGAATTCTACCATTTTTCGGTATTCACATTGATGGTAAGCTTTTCTGGGACTCGCCGGGTCAGTTTTTCGGTACTCGCACGAATTCTACCTGATCCAGGATCTGGCCCGGATTCTACCATTTTTTGGCATTCACACTGATAGTAGGCTTTTCCGGGACTCATCGAGACAGTTTTTCGGTACACGCACGGATTCCACCTGATCCCGGTACTGGCCCGGATTGTACCATTTTTCGGTATTCACACTGAAGGTAACCTTTTTCGGGACTCGCTGGGTCAGTTATTCAGTACACGCACGGATTCTAACTGATCCCGGTTCTGGCCCGGATTTTACATTTTTCGTTATTCACACTTACGGTAACCTTTTTCGGGACTCGTCGGGTAAGTTTCTCGGTACTCGCACGAATTCTGCCTGATCACGGTACTTGCCCGGATTCTACCATTATTCACACTGATGATAAGCTTTTCCGGGACTCGTCGAGACAGTTTTTCGGTAATCGCACGGATTCTACCTGATCCAGGTTCTAGCCCGGATTCTAACATTTTTCGGTATTCACACTGATGGTATGCTTTTCGGGGACTCGCCGGGTCAGTTAGTCGATACTCGCACGAATTCTACCTGATCCAGGTTCTGGCCCGGATTCTACCATTTTTCGGCATTCACACTGATGGTAAGCTTTTCCGGGACTCGTCGAGACAGTTTTTCGGTACTCGCACGGATTCCACCTGATATAGGTTCTGGCCCGGATTCTACCAGTTTTCGGAATTCACACTGCTGGTATGCATTGCCGGGACTCGCCGGGTTAGTTTTTCGGTACTCGCACGGATTCTACCTGATCCCGGTACTGGCCCAGATTCTACCATTTTTCGGTATTCACATTGATGGTAAGCTTTTCCGGGACTCGCCGGGTCAGTTTTTCGGTACTCGCACGGATTCTACCTAATCCCGGTATTGGCCCGGATTCTACCATTTTTCGGTATTCACACTGATGGTAACCTTTTTCGGGACTCGCCGGGTCAGTTATTCGGTACTCGCACGGATTCTAACTGATCCCGGTACTGGCCCGGATTCTACCATTTTTGGGTATTCACATTGATGGTAAGCTTTTCCGGGACTCGCCGGGTCAGTTTTTTGGTACTAGCACGGATTCTACCTGATCCCGGTACTGGCCCGGATTCTACCATTTTTCGGTATTCACATTGATGGTAAGCTTTTCCGGGACTCGCCGGGTCAGTTTTTCGGTACTCGCACGGATTCTACCTGATCCCGGTATTGGCCGGATTCTACCATTTTTCGGTATTCACACTGATAGTAACCTTTTTCAGGACTCGCCGGGTCAGTTATTCGGTACTCGCACGGATTCTAACTGATCCCGGTACTGGCCCGGATTCTACCATTTTTGGGTATTCACATTGATGGTAAGCTTTTCCGGGACTCGCCGGGTCAGTTTTTTGGTACTAGCACGGATTCTACCTGATCCCGGTACTGGCCCGGATTCTACCATTTTTCGGTATTCACATTGATGGTAAGCTTTTCCGGGACTCGCCGGGTCTGTTTTTCGGTACTCGCACGGATTCTACCTGATCCCGGTACTGCCCCGGATTCTACCATTTTTCGGTATTCACACTGATGGTAACCTTTTTCGGGACTCGCCGGGTCAGTTTTTCGATACTCGCACGGATTCTAGTTGATCCCGGTACTAGCCCGGATTCTACATTTTTCGGCATTCACACTTAGGGTAACCTTTTTCGGGACTCATCGGGTAAGTTTCTCGGTACTCGCACGAATTCTACCTAATCCAGGTTCTGGCCCGGATTCTACCATTTTTCGGCATTCACACTGATGGTAAGCTTTTCCGGGACTCGTCGAGACAGTTTTTCGGTACTCGCACGGATTCTACCTGATCCAGGTTCTGGCCCGGATTCTACCATTTTTCGGTATTCACACTGCTGGTATGCTTTTCCGGGACTCGCCGGGTCAGTTTTTCGGTACTCGCACGGATTCTACCTGATCCCGGTACTGGCCCGGATTCTACCATTTTTCGGTATTCACATTGATGGTAAGCTTTTCCGGGACTCGCCGGGTCAGTTTTTCGATACTCGCACGGATTCTACCGCATCCCGGTACTGGCCCGGATTCTACCATTTTTCGGTATTCACATTGATGGTAAGCTTTTCCGGGACTCGCCGGGTCAGTTTTTCGGTACTCGCACGGATTCTACCTGATCCCGGTACTGGCCCGGACTCTACCATTTTTTGGTATTCACATTGATGGTAAGCTTTTCCGGGACTCGCCGGGTCAGTTTTTCGGTACTCGCACGGATTCTACCTGATCCCGGTATTGGCCCGGATTCTACCATTTTTATTTATTCACACTGATGGTAACCTTTTTCGGGACTCGCCGGGTCAGTTATTCGGTACTCGCACGGATTCTAACTGATCCCGGTACTGGCCCGGATTCTACCATTTGTCCTTATTCAGACTGATTGTAACCTTTTTCGGGACTCGCCCGGTCAGTTTTTCGGTACTCGAACGAATTCTACCTGATCCCGGCACGGGCCCGGATTCTACAATTTTTTCGTATTCACACTGATCGTAACCTTTTCCGGGACTCGCCCGGTCAGTTTTTCGGTACTCGCACGGATTCTACCTAATCCCGCTACTGGCCCGGATTCTACCATTTTTCGGTATTCAGACTGATCGTAACCTCTTCCGAGACTCGCCCGGCCAGTTTTTCGGTACTTGCACGGATTCTACCTGATCCCAGTACTGGCCCGGATTCTACAATTTTTCGGTATTCAAACTGTTCGTAACCTTTTCCGGGACTCGCCCGGTCAGTTTTTCGGTGCTCGCAGGCATTCTACCTGATCCCGGTAATGGCCCGGATTCTACAATTTTTCGGTATTCAGACTGATCGTAACCTTTTCCGAGACTCGCCCGGCCAGTTTTTCGGTACTCGCACAGATTCTACCTGATCCCGGTACTGGCCCGGATTCTACCATTTTTCGGTATTCACACTGATGGTAAGCTTTTCCGGGACTCATCGGGTTAGTTTTTCGGTACTCGCACGGATTCTACCTGATCCCGGTACTGGCCCTGATTCTATAACTTTTTCGTATTCACACTGATCGTAACCTTTTCCAAGACTCGCCTGGTAACTTTTTCGGTACTCGAACGGATTCTACCTGATCCCGGCACTGGCCCGGATTCCACCATTTTTCGGTATTCAGACTGATCGTAACCTTGTTCGGGACTCGCTTGGTCAGTTATTCGGTACTCGCACGGATTCTACCTGATCCCGGTATCGGCCCGTATTCTACCATTTTTCCGTATTCAGACTTATCGTAACCTTTTCCGGGACTCGCCTGGTCAGTTTTTCGGTACTCGCACGGATTCTACCTGATCCTGGTACTGGCCCGGATTCTACCATTTTTCGGTATTCACACTGATTGTAAGCTTTTCCGGGACTCGTCGGGTCAGTTTTTCGGTACTCGCACAGATTCTACCTGATCCCGGTACTGGCCCGGATTCTACCATTTTTCGGTATTCACACTCATGGAAAGCTTTTCCGGGACTCGCCGGGTCAGTTTTTCGGTACTCGCACGGATTCTACCTGATCCCGGTACCGGCCCGGATTCTACCATTTTTCCGTATTCAAACTGATCGTAACCTTTTCCGGGACTCGCCCGGTCAGTTTTTCGGTACTCGCACGGATTCTACCTAATCCCGGTACTGGCCCGAATTCTACCATTTTTCGGTATTCACACTGATTGTAAGCTTTTCCGGGACTCGTCGGGTCAGTTTTTCGGTACTCGCACGGATTCTACCTGATCCCGGTACTGGCCCGGATTCTACCATTTTTCGGTATTCACACTGATGGTAAGCTCTTCCGGGACTCGTCGGGTCAGTTTTTCGGTACTCGAACGGATTCTACCTGATCCCGGTTCTGACCGGGATTCTACCTGATCCCGGTTCCGACCGGGATTCTACCTGATCCCGGTTCCGACCGGGATTCTACCACTTTTTTGGTATTCCTACTAATGGCAAGCTTTTTCGGAACTCGTCGGGTCCGTTTTTCGGTACTGGCACAGATTCTACCTGATCCCGGTACTGGCCCAGATTCTACCATTTTTACGTAATCACACTCATTGTATTCTTTTCCGGGACACGCCTGGTCAATTTTTCAGTACTCGCACGGATTCTACCTGATCCCGGTACTGGCCCGGATTCCACCATTTTTCCTTATTCAGACTGATCGTAACCTTGTTCGGGACATCGCCTGGTCAGTTATTCGGTACTCGCAAGGATTCTACCTGATCCCGGTATCGGCCCGGATTCTACCATTTTTCCGTATTCAGACTGATCGTAACCTTTTCCGGGACTCGCCTGGTCAGTTTTTCGGTACTCGCACGGATTCTACCTGATCCCGGTACTGGCCCGGATTCTACCATTTTTCGGTATTCACACTGATTGTAAGCTTTTCCGGGACTCGTCGGGTCAGTTTTTCGGTACTCGCACAGATTCTACCTGATCCCGGTACTGGCCTGGATTCTACCATTTTTCGGTATTAACACTCATGGAAAGCTTTTCCGGGACTCGCCGGGTCAGTTTTTCAGCACTCGAACGGATTCTACCTGATCCAAGTTCTGACCGGGATTCTACCACTTTTCAGTATTCCCACTAATGGCAAGCTTTTTCGGAACTCGTCGGGTCCGTTTTTCGGTATTCGCACGGATTCTACCTGATCTCGGTACTGGCCCAGATTCTACCATTTTTACGTAATCACACTCATTGTATCCTTTTCCGGGACACGCCTGGTCAATTTTTCAGTACTCGCACGGATTCTACCTGATCCCGGTACTGGCCCGGACTCCACCATTTTTCCTTATTTAGACAGATCGTAACCTTGTTCGGGACTCGCATGGTCAGTTATTCAGTACTCGCACGGATTCTACCTGATCCCGGTATCGGCCCGGATTCTACCATTTTTCCGTATTCAGACTGATCGTAACATTTTCCCGGACTCGCCTGGTCAGTTTTTCGGTACTCGCACGGATTCTACCTGATCCCGGTACTGGCCCTGATTCTATAACTTTTTCGTATTCACACTGATCGTAACCTTTTCCAGGACTCGCCTGGTAACTTTTTCGGTACTCGAACGGATTCTACCTGATCCCGGCACTGGCCCGGATTCCACCATTTTTCGGTATTCAGACTGATCGTAACCTTGTTCGGGACTCGCTTGGTCAGTTATTCGGTACTCGCACGGATTCTACCTGATCCCGGTATCGGCCCGGATTCTACCATTTTTCCGTATTCAGACTTATCGTAACCTTTTCCGGGACTCGCCTGGTCAGTTTTTCGGTACTCGCACGGATTCTACCTGATCCTGGTACTGGCCCGGATTCTACCATTTTTCGGTATTCACACTGATTGTAAGCTTTTCCGGGACTCGTCGGGTCAGTTTTTCGGTACTCGCACAGATTCTACCTGATCCCGGTACTGGCCCGGATTCTACCATTTTTCGGTATTCACACTCATGGAAAGCTTTTCCGGGACTCGCCGGGTCAGTTTTTCGGTACTCGCACGGATTCTACCTGATCCCGGTACCGGCCCGGATTCTACCATTTTTCCGTATTCAAACTGATCGTAACCTTTTCCGGGACTCGCCCGGTCAGTTTTTCGGTACTCGCACGGATTCTACCTAATCCCGGTACTGGCCCGAATTCTACCATTTTTCGGTATTCACACTGATTGTAAGCTTTTCCGGGTCTCGTCGGGTCAGTTTTTCGGTACTCGCACGGATTCTACCTGATCCCGGTACTGGCCCGGATTCTACCATTTTTCGGTATTCACACTGATGGTAAGCTCTTCCGGGACTCGTCGGGTCAGTTTTTCGGTACTCGAACGGATTCTACCTGATCCCGGTTCTGACCGGGATTCTACCTGATCCCGGTTCCGACCGGGATTCTACCTGATCCCGGTTCCGACCGGGATTCTACCACTTTTTTGGTATTCCTACTAATGGCAAGCTTTTTCGGAACTCGTCGGGTCCGTTTTTCGGTACTGGCACAGATTCTACCTGATCCCGGTACTGGCCCAGATTCTACCATTTTTACGTAATCACACTCATTGTATTCTTTTCCGGGACACGCCTGGTCAATTTTTCAGTACTCGCACGGATTCTACCTGATCCCGGTACTGGCCCGGATTCCACCATTTTTCCTTATTCAGACTGATCGTAACCTTGTTCGGGACATCGCCTGGTCAGTTATTCGGTACTCGCAAGGATTCTACCTGATCCCGGTATCGGCCCGGATTCTACCATTTTTCCGTATTCAGACTGATCGTAACCTTTTCCGGGACTCGCCTGGTCAGTTTTTCGGTACTCGCACGGATTCTACCTGATCCCGGTACTGGCCCGGATTCTACCATTTTTCGGTATTCACACTGATTGTAAGCTTTTCCGGGACTCGTCGGGTCAGTTTTTCGGTACTCGCACAGATTCTACCTGATCCCGGTACTGGCCTGGATTCTACCATTTTTCGGTATTAACACTCATGGAAAGCTTTTCCGGGACTCGCCGGGTCAGTTTTTCAGCACTCGAACGGATTCTACCTGATCCAAGTTCTGACCGGGATTCTACCACTTTTCAGTATTCCCACTAATGGCAAGCTTTTTCGGAACTCGTCGGGTCCGTTTTTCGGTATTCGCACGGATTCTACCTGATCTCGGTACTGGCCCAGATTCTACCATTTTTACGTAATCACACTCATTGTATCCTTTTCCGGGACACGCCTGGTCAATTTTTCAGTACTCGCACGGATTCTACCTGATCCCGGTACTGGCCCGGACTCCACCATTTTTCCTTATTTAGACAGATCGTAACCTTGTTCGGGACTCGCATGGTCAGTTATTCAGTACTCGCACGGATTCTACCTGATCCCGGTATCGGCCCGGATTCTACCATTTTTCCGTATTCAGACTGATCGTAACATTTTCCCGGACTCGCCTGGTCAGTTTTTCGGTACTCGCACGGATTCTACCTGATCCCGGTACTGGCCCTGATTCTATAACTTTTTCGTATTCACACTGATCGTAACCTTTTCCAGGACTCGCCTGGTAACTTTTTCGGTACTCGAACGGATTCTACCTGATCCCGGCACTGGCCCGGATTCCACCATTTTTCGGTATTCAGACTGATCGTAACCTTGTTCGGGACTCGCTTGGTCAGTTATTCGGTACTCGCACGGATTCTACCTGATCCCGGTATCGGCCCGGATTCTACCATTTTTCCGTATTCAGACTTATCGTAACCTTTTCCGGGACTCGCCTGGTCAGTTTTTCGGTACTCGCACGGATTCTACCTGATCCTGGTACTGGCCCGGATTCTACCATTTTTCGGTATTCACACTGATTGTAAGCTTTTCCGGGACTCGTCGGGTCAGTTTTTCGGTACTCGCACAGATTCTACCTGATCCCGGTACTGGCCCGGATTCTACCATTTTTCGGTATTCACACTCATGGAAAGCTTTTCCGGGACTCGCCGGGTCAGTTTTTCGGTACTCGCACGGATTCTACCTGATCCCGGTACCGGCCCGGATTCTACCATTTTTCCGTATTCAAACTGATCGTAACCTTTTCCGGGACTCGCCCGGTCAGTTTTTCGGTACTCGCACGGATTCTACCTAATCCCGGTACTGGCCCGAATTCTACCATTTTTCGGTATTCACACTGATTGTAAGCTTTTCCGGGACTCGTCGGGTCAGTTTTTCGGTACTCGCACGGATTCTACCTGATCCCGGTACTGGCCCGGATTCTACCATTTTTCGGTATTCACACTGATGGTAAGCTCTTCCGGGACTCGTCGGGTCAGTTTTTCGGTACTCGAACGGATTCTACCTGATCCCGGTTCTGACCGGGATTCTACCTGATCCCGGTTCCGACCGGGATTCTACCTGATCCCGGTTCCGACCGGGATTCTACCACTTTTTTGGTATTCCTACTAATGGCAAGCTTTTTCGGAACTCGTCGGGTCCGTTTTTCGGTACTGGCACAGATTCTACCTGATCCCGGTACTGGCCCAGATTCTACCATTTTTACGTAATCACACTCATTGTATTCTTTTCCGGGACACGCCTGGTCAATTTTTCAGTACTCGCACGGATTCTACCTGATCCCGGTACTGGCCCGGATTCCACCATTTTTCCTTATTCAGACTGATCGTAACCTTGTTCGGGACATCGCCTGGTCAGTTATTCGGTACTCGCAAGGATTCTACCTGATCCCGGTATCGGCCCGGATTCTACCATTTTTCCGTATTCAGACTGATCGTAACCTTTTCCGGGACTCGCCTGGTCAGTTTTTCGGTACTCGCACGGATTCTACCTGATCCCGGTACTGGCCCGGATTCTACCATTTTTCGGTATTCACACTGATTGTAAGCTTTTCCGGGACTCGTCGGGTCAGTTTTTCGGTACTCGCACAGATTCTACCTGATCCCGGTACTGGCCTGGATTCTACCATTTTTCGGTATTAACACTCATGGAAAGCTTTTCCGGGACTCGCCGGGTCAGTTTTTCAGCACTCGAACGGATTCTACCTGATCCAAGTTCTGACCGGGATTCTACCACTTTTCAGTATTCCCACTAATGGCAAGCTTTTTCGGAACTCGTCGGGTCCGTTTTTCGGTATTCGCACGGATTCTACCTGATCTCGGTACTGGCCCAGATTCTACCATTTTTACGTAATCACACTCATTGTATCCTTTTCCGGGACACGCCTGGTCAATTTTTCAGTACTCGCACGGATTCTACCTGATCCCGGTACTGGCCCGGACTCCACCATTTTTCCTTATTTAGACAGATCGTAACCTTGTTCGGGACTCGCATGGTCAGTTATTCGGTACTCGCACGGATTCTACCTGATCCCGGTATCGGCCCGGATTCTACCATTTTTCCGTATTCAGACTGATCGTAACATTTTCCCGGACTCGCCTGGTCAGTTTTTCGGTACTCGCACGGATTCTACCTGATCCCGGCACTGGCCCGAATTCTACCATTTTTCGGTATTCACACTGATTGTAAGCTTTTCCGGGACTCGTCAGGTCAGTTTTTCGGTACTCGCATAAATTCTACCTGATCCCGGTACTGGCCCAGATTCTACCATTTTTACGTAATCACACTCATTGTATCCTTTTCCGGGACACGCCTGGTCAATTTTTCAGTACTCGCACGGATTCTACCTGATCCCGGTACTGGCCTGGACTCCACCATTTTTCCTTATTCAGACAGATCGTAACCTTGTTCGGGACTCGCCTGGTCAGTTATTCGGTACTCGTACGGATTCTACCTGATCCCGGTATCGGCCCGGATTCTACCATTTTTCCGTATTCAGACTGATCGTAACCTTTTCCGGGACTCGCCTGGTCAATTTTTCGGTACTCGCACGGATTCTACTTGATCCCGGCACTGGCCCGAATTCTACCATTTTTCGGTATTCACACTGATTGTAAGCTTTTCCGGGACTCGTCAAGTCAGTTTTTCGGTACTCGCACAGATTCTACCTGATCCCGGTACTGGCCCGGATTCTACCATTTTTCGGTATTCACACTGATGGAAAGTTTTTCCGGGACTCGTCGGGTCAGTTTTTCTGTACTCGAACGGATTCTACCTGATCCAGGTTCTGACCGGGATTCTACCACTTTTCTGTATTCCCACTAATGGCAAGCTTTTTCGGAACTCATCGGGTCAGTTTTTCGGTACTCGCACGGATTCTACTTGATCCCGGTACCGGCCCGGATTGTACCATTTTTCTGTATTCAGACTGATCGTAACCTTTTCCGGGACTCGCCCGGTCAGTTTTTCGGTACTTGCACGAATTCTACCTAATCCCGGTACTGGCCCGAATTCTACCATTTTTCGGTATTCATACTGATTGTAAGCTTTTCCGGGACTCGTCGGGTCAGTTTTTCGGTACTCGCACGGATTCTACCTGATCGCGGTACTGGCCCGGATTCTACCATTTTTCGGTATTCACACTGATGGTAAGCTTTTTCGGGACTCGCCGGGTCAGTTTTTCGGTACTCGAACGGATTCTACCTGATCCCGATTCTGACCGGGATTCTACCCGATCCCGGTTCTGACTGGGATTCTACCCGATCCCGGTTCTGACCGGGATTCTACCACTTTTTCGGTATTCCCACTAATGGCAAGCTTTTTCGCAACTCGTCGGGTCCGTTTTTCGGTACTCGCACAGATTCTACCTGATCCCGGTACTGGCCCAGATTCTACCATTTTTACGTAATCACACTCATTGTATCCTTTTCCGGGACACACCTGGTCAATTTTTCAGTACTCGCATGGATTCTACCTGATCACGGTACTGGCCCGGATTCTACCATTTTTCCTTATTCAGACTGATCGTAACCTTTTCCGGGACTCGCCCGATTAGTTTTTCGGTACTCGCACGGATTCTTCCTGATCCCGGTACTGTCCCAGATTCTACCATTTTTACGTATTCACACTCATCGTATCCTTTTCCAGGACTCGCCTGGTAACTTTTTCGGTACTCGAACGGATTCTACCTGATCCCCGTATTGGCCCGGATTCGACCATTTTTCCGTATTCAGACTGATCGTAACCTTTTCCGGGACTCGCCCGATTAGTTTTTCGGTACTCACACGGATTCTACCTGATCCCGGTACTAGCCCAGATTCTACCATTTTTCCGTATTCAGACTGATCGTAATCATTTCCGGGACTCGACGATGAGTTTTTCGGTACTTGCACGGATTTTACCTGATCCCGGTACTGGCCCGGATTCTACCATTTTTCCGTATTCAGACTGATCGTAACCTTTTCCGGGACTCGCCCAGATAGTTTTTCGGTACTCGCACGGATTCTACCTGATCCCGGTATTAGCCCGGATTCTACAATTTTTTCGTATTCACACTGATCGTAACCTTTTCTGGGACTCGCTCGATCAATTTTTCGGCACTCGCACGGATTCTACCTGATCCCGGTACTGGCCCGGATTCTACCATTTTTCCGTATTCAGACTGATCGTAACCTTTTTCGGGACTCGCCTGGTCAGTTATTCGGTACTCGAACAGATTCTACCTGATCCCGGTTCTGACAGGGATTCTACCACTTTTTCGGTATTCCCACTAATGGCAAGCTTTTTCGGAACTCGTCGGGTCCGTTTTTCGGTACTCGCACAGATTCTACCTGATCCCGGTACTGGCCCAGATTCTACCATTTTTACGTAATCACACTCATTGTATCCTTTTTCGGGACAGGCCTGGTCAATTTTTCAGTACTCGCACGGATTCTACCTGATCCCGGTACTGGCCCGGATTCTACCATTTTTCCTTATTCAGACTGATCGTAACCTTTTCCGGGACTCGCCCGGTCAGTTTTTTGGTACTCGCACGGATTTTACCAGATCCCGGTACTGGGCCGGATTCTACCATTTTTCCGGATTCAGACTGATCGTAACCTTTTCCGGGACTCGCCCGGTCAATTTTTCGGCACTCGCACGGATTTTACCTGATCCGGGTACTGGCCCGGATTCTACCATTTTTCCGTATTCAGACTGATCGTAACCTTTTCCGGGACTCGCCCGATCAGTTTTTCGGTACTCGCAAGGAATCTACCTGATCCCGGTACTGGCCCGAATTCTACCATTTTTCGGTATTCACACTGATTGTAAGCTTTTCCGGGACTCGTCGGGTCAGTCTTTGGGTACTCGCACGGATTCTACCTGATCTCGGTACTGGCCCGGATTCTATAACTTTTTCATATTAGCACTGATCGTAACCTTTTCCAGGACTCGCCTGGTAACTTTTTCGGTACTCGAACGGATTCTACCTGATCCCGGTACTGGCCCGGATTCTACCTGATCCCGGTACTGGCCCGGATTCTATAACTTTTTCGTATTCAAACTGATCGTAACGGGTCAGTTTTTCGGTACTCGCACGGATTCTACCTGATCCCGGTACTGGCCCGGATTCTACCATTTTTCCGTATTCAGACTGATCGTAACCTTTTCCGGGACTCGCCCGGTCAGTTTTTCGGTACTCGCAAGGATTCTACCTGATCCCGGTACTGGCCCGAATTCTACCATTTTTCGGTATTCACACTGATTGTAAGCTTTTCCGGGACTCGTCGGGTCAGTCTTTCGGTACTCGCACGGATTCTACCTGATCCCGGTACTGGCCCGGATTCTATAACTTTTTCGTATTCGCACTGATCGTAACCTTTTCCAGGACTCGCCTGGTAACTTTTTCAGTACTCGAACGGATTCTACCTGATCCCGGTACTGGCCCGGATTCTACCATTTTTCGGTATTCAGACTGATCGTGACCTTTTTCGGGACTCGCCCGGTCAGTTATTCGGTACTCGCACGGATTCTACCTGATCCAGGTACCGGCCCGAATTCTACTATTTTTTCGTATTCAGACTGATCTTAACCTTTTTCGGGACTCGTCGGGTCAGTTTTTCGGTACTCGCACGAATTCTACCTGATCCCGGTACTGGCCAGGATTCTACCATTTTTCGGTATTCACACTGATGGTAAGCTTTTCCGGGACTCTCCAGGTCAGTTTTTTGGTACTCGCACGGATTCTACCTGATCCCGGTTCTGACCGGGATCCTACCACTTTTCGATATTCCCACTAATGGTAAGCTTTTTCAAGACTCGTCGGGTCAGTTTTTCGGTACTCGCACGGATTCTACCTGATCCCGGTACTGGCCCAGATTCTACCATTTTTACGTAATCACACTCATTGTATCCTTTTTCGGGACTCGCCTGGTCAATTTTTCGGTACTCGCACGGATTCTACCTGATCCCGGTACTGGCCCGGATTCTACCATTTTTCCTTATTCAGACTGATCGTAACCTTTTCCGGGACTCGCCCGGTCAGTTTTTCAGTACTCGCACGGATTTTACCTGATCTTGGTACCGGCCCGGATTCTACAATTTTTTCGTATTCACACTAATCGTAACCTTTTACGGGACTCGCCCGGTCAGTTTTTCAGTACTCGCACGGATTCTACCAAATCCCTCTACTGCCCCGGATTCTACCATTTCTCGGTATTCAAACTGATCGTAACCTTTTCCGGGACACGCCCGGCCAGTTTTTCGGTACTTGCACGGATTCTACCTGATCCCGGTACTGGCCCAGATTCTACCATTTTTACGTATTCACACTCATCGTATCCTTTTTCGGGACTCACCTGGTCAATTTTTCGGTACTCGCACGGATTCTACCTGATCCAGGTACTGGCCCGGATTCTACCATTATTCGGTATTCAGACTGATCGTAACCTTTTCCGGGACTCACCCGGTCAGTTTTTCGGTACTCGCACGGATTCTACCTGATCCCGGTACTGGCCCAGATTCTACCATTTTTCCGTATTCAGACTTATCGCAACCTTTTCCGGGACTCGCCGGGTCAGTTTTTCGGTACTCGAACGGATTCTACCTGATCCCGGTACTGGCCCGGATTCTACCATTTTTCGGTATTCAGACTGATCGTAACCTTTTCCGGGACTCGCCTGGTCAGTTTTTCGGTACTGGCACAGATTCTACCTGATCCCGGTACTGGCCCGGATTCTACCATTTTTCGGTACTCAGACTGATCGTAACCTTTTCCGGGACTCACCCGGCCAGTTTTTCGGTGCTTGAACGGATTCTACCTGATCCCGGTACTGGCCCAGATTCTACCATTTTTCCGTATTCACACTGATCGTAACCTTTTTCGAGACTCGCCGGGTCGGTTGTTCGGTACTCGCACGGATTCTACCTGATCCCGGTACCAGCCCGGATTCTACCATTTTTCCGTATTCACACTGATGCTAACGTTTTTCGGGACCCGCCCGGTCAGTTTTTCAATACTCGCACAAATTCTACCTGAACCGGTACTTGCCCGGATTCTTCCATTTTTCGGTATTCACACTGAAGGTAACCTTTTTCGGGACTCGTCGGGTAAATTTTTCGGTAGTCACACGGATTCTACCTTACCCCGGTACTCGCCCGGATTCTACCATTTTTCCGTATTCACACTGATCGTAACCTTTTTCGGGACTAGCCCGGTCAGTTTTTTGGTACTCGCACAGCTTCTACCTGATCCCGGTACTGGCCCGGATTCTACCATTTTGCCGTTTTCACACTGATCGTAACCTTTTTCGGGACTCGCCGGGTTAGTTTTTCGGTACTCGCACGGATTCTACCTGATCCCAGTACTGGCAAGGATTCTACCTTTTTTCTGTATTTACACTGATGGTAACGTTTTTCGGGACTCGCCCGATCAGTTTTTCGGTACTCGCTCATATTCTACCTGAACCTGGTACCGGCCCGGATTCTACCATTTTTTCGTATTTAGACTGATCGTAACCTTTTTCGGGACTCGTCGAGTCAGTTTTTCGGTACTCGCACGGATTCTACCTGATCCAGGTTCTGACCCGGATTCTACCACTTTTCGGTATTCCCACTAATGGTAAGCTTTTCCGGGACTCGTCGGGTCAGTTTTTCGGTATTCGCACGGATTCTACCTGATCCCGGTACTGGCCCAGAGTCTACCATTTTTACGTATTCACACTCATTGTATCCTTTTCCGGGACTCGCCCGGTCAATTTTTTGGTACTCGCACGGATTCTACCTAATCCCGGTACTGGCCCGGATTCTACAATTTTTTCGTATTCACACTGATCGTAACCTTTTCTGGGACTCGCCCGGTCAATTTTTCGGTACTCGCACGGATTCTACCTAATCTCGGTACTGGCCCGGAATCTACCATTTTTCCGTATTCACACTGATCGTAACCTTTTTCGAGACTCGCCGGGTCAGTTTTTCGGTACTCGCACGGATTCTACCTAATCCCGGTATTGGCCCGGATTCTATCATTTTTCCGTATTCACACTGATCGTAACATTTTCCTGACTCGCCCGGTCAGTTTTTCGATACTCGCACGGATTCAACCTGATCCCGGTACTGGCCCGGATTCTACCTTTTTCTGTTTTCAGACTGATGGTAAACTTTTTTGGGACTCGCCCGGTCAATTTTTCGGTACTCGCACATATTCTACCTGAACCGATACTTGCCGGGATTCTACCATTTTTCGGTATTCACATTGATGGTAACCTTTTTCGGGACTCACCGGGTCAGTTTTTCGGTACTCGCACGGATTCTACCTTATCCCAGTACTGGCCCGGATTCTACCTTTTTTCTGTATTCACACTTATAGTAACGTTTTTCGGGACTCGCCCGGTCAGTTTTTCGGTACTCGCTCATATTCTACCTCAACCCGGTACCGGCCCGGATTCTACCATTTTTCCGTATTCAGACTGATCGTAACCTTTTTCGGGACTCGTCGGGTCAGTTTTTCGGTACTCGCACGGATTCTACCTGATCCAGGTTCTGACCGGGATTCTACCATTTTTACGTATTCACACTCATTGTATCCTTTTCCGGGACTCGCCTGGTCAATTTTTCGGTACTCGCACGGATTCTACCTAATCCCGGTCCTGGCCCGGATTCTACAATTTTTTCGTACTCGCACTGATCGTAACCTTTTCCGGGACTCGCCCGGTCAGTTTTTCGGTACTCACACGGATTCTACCGGATCCCGGTACTGGCCCGGATTCTACCATTTTTCCGTATTCACACTGATGGTAACCTTTTTCGGGACTCGCCGGGTAAGTTTTTCAGTACTCGCACGAATTCAACCTGATCCCGGTACTGGCCCGGATTCTACCTTTTTTCTGTATTCACACTGATGGTAACCTTTTTCGGGACTCGGCCAGTCAGTTTTTCAGTATTCGCACGGATTCTATCTGATCCCGGTATTTGCCCGGATTCTACCACTTTTACGTATTCACACTCATCGTATCTTTTTTCGGGACTCGCCCGGTCAGTTTTTCGGTACTCGCACGGATTCTACCTGATCCCGGTACTGGCCCGGATTCTACCATTTTTCCGTATTCACACTGATGGTAACCTTTTCCGGGACTCGCCTGGTTAGTTTTTCAGTACTCGCACGGATTCTACCTGATCCCGGTACTGGCCCGGATTCTACCTTTTTTCTGTTTTCAGACTGATGGTAAACTTTTTCGGTACTCGCACGGTCAATTTTTCGGTACTCGCACATATTCTACCTAAACCGATACATGCCCGGATTCTACCATTTTTCGGTATTCACACTGATGGTAACCTTTTTCGGGACTGACCGGTTCAGTTTTTTGGTACTCGCACGGATTCTACCTGATCCCAGTACTGGCCCGGATTCTACCTTTTTTCTGTATTCCCACTGATGGTAACATTTTTCGGGACTCATCCGGTCAATTTTTCGGTACTCGCTCATATTCCACCTGAACCGGTACTCGCCCGGATTCTACAATTTTTCGGTATTCACACCGAAGGTAACCTTTTTCGGGACTCGTCGGGTCAGTTTTTCGGTACTCGCACGGATTCTACCTGATCCCGGTACTGGCCCGGATTCTACCATTTTTCCGTATTCACACTGATCGTAACCTTTTCCGGGACTCGCCCGGTAAGTTTTTCGGTACTCGCACGGATTCTACCGGATCCCGGTACTGGCCCGGATTCTACCATTTTTCCGTATTCACACTGATGGTAACCTTTTTCGGGACTCGTCGGGTAAGTTTTTCGGTACTCACACGGATTCTACCTGATCCCGGTACTGGCCCAGATTGTACCTTTTTTCTGTATTCACACTGATGGTAACCTTTTTCGGGACTCGCCCGGTCAGTCTTTCGATACTTGCACGGATTCTGCCTGATCCCGGTACTGGCCCAGATTCTACCATTTTTCCGTATTCACACTGATCGTAACCTTTTCCGGGATTCGCCCGGTCAATTTTTGGGTACTCGCATAGATTCTACCTGACCCGGTATTGGCCCGGATTCTACCATTTTTCTGTATTCACACTGATGGTAACCTTTTTCGGGACTCGCCGGGTAAGTTTTTCGGTACTCGCACGGATTCTACCTGATCTCGGTACTGGCCCGGATTCTACCTTTTTCTGTATTCACACTAACTTAGCACAAAGTATAATTGACCTTCTTTACCATTTCTTCCCTTTAACTATTGATGAATTGAACCCTAAGACAAGCCTTATAAATGGGGAAGCTCCATTTTTTATTGAATGTGGGAATTTCAAAGATGCATTATCAACTATTTTTGGAGATAGCGAAAATGCCAAAGGGAATGTTGGTTTTGGAGCGGAGCAGGTTATATTAGTGCGGAATGATTCTGCTAAGGAGGAAATTTCTAAATATGTTGGAAATAAAGCTCTTGTTCTGACAATATTGGAGTGCAAGGGCCTAGAGTTTCGGGTAAATGATATTTTATTTATAATCCATAAATTTGTTTGTTTATGTATTTTTATGATTTCTTTTGAGAAAAAAGGGTTAAGATTGTTTTTGATGGATCAATGATACCAACAACTTCTATCCTTTCATCAGCTTAGGCTTTGCTATGATTTCCCGTTGCTGTTCTAAATCCTGCATGACCCTACTATATTGTAACACTTCATACTGTGCTTTTCGTATAATGTTTTCCAACAATTAAAGGATATGCGTTTGTTTTGCATGAAGCATACCTTTCATGAAGTAACTGGCATCCTCACATTCATTCGAATGACATGTTAATATACTTTATATTTTTACTCCTATGACTAGTTCTTTGACTTCTTATTGTTTTCCTTTTGAAGGATGTCTTGTTGTGTAACTTCTTTGGGTCATGCCCTTTCAAACACCATTGGAGAGTCTTATATCAGTTTGTGAAAAAGATTAATTTGGTTGATTCTAAATCCCTTATATCTTTTCCAAGTTTTGATGAGGCAAAACACAATGTCTTGTGCTCTGAGCTGAAGCAACTATATGTGGCAATAACTCGTACACGGCAAAGGTTATGGATCTGTGATAATATAGATGAAGTTTCCAAACCAATGTTGGAATACTGGGAAAAGTTGTCCCTCATTGAGTTCAGATGTCTGCATGATTTAGTTGCTCAGGGAATGCAAGTTGCAAGCAGACCAGATGAGTGGAGGTCACAGGGTTTCAAGGTTTGATTTTTAATATTTTTGTTCTTATTGTTATTGCCAACATTATTTGTGCTTCTTTTTCTTGAGCACCACCTGAAGCTAGTAAACTGAGAAATCTAAAAGAATTTACTGCAAAACTAAAACCAGTTTCCATTTATCATCTCCCTGCTGTTATTGATACTGCTATTTCAAGTTCTGCTGCTATTGTTGTTGAATTTGAGTTGATCATGAAGCATTCCTTTATGAATATCTTTTTCTGAGACATTATTGTTTTTTACACGCAGCTCTTCTATGAACATAACTATGAAATGGCAAGAATGTGCTTTGAAAAAGCAGGGGACACATACAATGAAAAGTTTGTTAGGGCTGCTAATCTTCAAGCGTTGGCTAATAGTATATCCAGTTCAAGTCCTCAAATAGCCAAAAATTATCTTAATGAGGCTGCTGATTTGTTTGAAGGCATTGGCAAGGCTGAATATGCTGCCAAGTGTTTTTTTGAAATGAAGAACTATGAAAGAGCAGGTATTTGTTTTTTTTCATTTTTAACCAGTTTATATCAGGAATTCTTATCTGAAAATTCGGGCATATCCTGCAGGATTAAGTTGAAACTGTAAATTCTTTAATTTACTTTGAAATTAATGGTCAGTTCACAGCTTTTTACTAGTCTGAATGTTGAAGGATTGCATGATGTTTACATAAACAGTTGTCCCTTTTTCAATTGCTTCATCACACAGCTGTTGACATCATTACTTGGCTTGCATGTCTATACTCGCTTTTCTGTTTATTACTTTGATTCTGCTTTTAAATGAGTCTTGATAAACTTTTTTCATTATCTTCTATGGTATGTCTACCAGATTCATCTAATAGTGCAATACTGCAACCCAAGATGATAGCAACTGCTAATGCTTGGGAAATGAAGGATGATACATCTCTTCTAAAACAAGGTGGCCACTTAAGCGGTTTTGAGTGTTAATATCACGAAGTCCCTCACACACACTTGAACTTGTGCAGCCAAAGGTTGTACAATTCTAATAAAATGGCCAAAAAGGTTGCCAAAGGTTTAACACTCCTAACAAAATTTTAAAATAATTCGATTGTCAACAGCCCTTTATGGGCAGACTAGTTTAGCTCTAACTTCAGAATTCTAGACTCAATTTGTGGACTTATTTTGCTAAAATCATCATGTCCGATGCAGAAGGATGACTTTAAGGTAACTATTGTTCAGTCGTTAGCCTAAGTCAGCTTCATTTTCAGGAGTCATAAGTTCAAATCTAATTTTTTGTTTATCTCTCCAATTTATTGAGCTCACATGTTGGAGAGGAGAAACCTGACTTTAGCCGAGGTGGGTAGATCAACTTGATGAACAATTAGCAGTGCTTTCAAGAAGCTTGGATCTCTTCATTAAGTCCTAGTATGAAGGCCTAGTGTAGCTTTCTTAGTGGCCTCCCCTCATGATGACTTTATTCATGTAGTTTTCCTTCATGTTTTCTTTGCACAATGTATATTGCTCTACTGCTTTTCTGGATTAGAGGTGTCCGACTTTGATGCCTTCAGTACTCGTTTCCTCAAATAGTTCTTTGTCACCATGTATTTTGAGTAGTCCTCTAATCACCATTGGAAAGGTCAGTCTCATTGGGAAATCTAAAGCTGTGTCTAAGGTCTAGGCTTTGGCATGGTTTCTGGCCAATAAAAAGTCTAATACCGATGACTTACCACAAAATTGAAGATCAAAGCGGTGTTCTTTGCCTTTTAGTCTTGAACCTACACTTGTATTCTATTGGGTTTGAAGTCTTTGTTCCTTTTTGTTTTAGTTATGCTTGGACTCCAGAAAGTATTCAGGAAAGAAAAAAAATGCAAAGGAAAATTATTTTCTCAAGTTTGAACTATGGAAAATACCAAAAAAAATCAAATATAGTTCAAATTTATTAGAAAATTATGTTTTAAAATTAGTTAATCTTTATATTGAAGAGTTAAAATAAGTTTGAAGTAGCATGCAAACATGATTTATTTGTTTTTCTTCACTTTTTCTCTCCTACTTTTCCCCTCTGTTTTCCTTCTCTTATATTTTCCCTCAATTTTCCGGGACCAAATATAGTCTTAATATATTGCATGTTTCCCTCCCCCCCTCCCTTTTTTTTATTTGACTTGAAGGATAGCACTTTCTCTACTCAACAGAGTTCAGTAGCATTGAAAAATCCCTTTTAACATTCGTGATGTATTAGTCAAGGTTCTATACATCAAAATATCAGAAATATTCTTGAGAAGTGCATTAATAATCCAGCATTTTGGCCATATAATTACAGCCCTCCTAATACAAACCTCTCCCAGATACATACCCTGTCATTTTTATCACTTTATATCTGGAGTGCCCATATGTAGACATGGTGTTTGGGAATTTGAAAAAACATTCTCACTTGGCATTCCCATATCAACTCCATAGCCTTGCAGGCGTCTCCTATTTGATCTGTTCCATCACCTTCAGTCTATGAAAGTTAGCAATATCCCTAAATTTCTAAACCAAGCCATGGGGTTGGTAGTGAAGACTCCTAAGTTTTAGTCCTAAAGATAGACGACACTAGAAAATCAATCTTACCAAGCGCAAGCAGCTTTGCGACCCTGAAGAACAAAATATTACCTATTGTTGATAATAAAGAGGCACATGGCCTGCCTGATTGGTTGTCTCATAGGTTAATGTTTTAGTATGTTAGCATTGCACAGATGGAGTTAATGGTGATTTAACGTGGAGCCTTGTCTCCGAGTTAATGTGTTGTTTCTTCTTTTTTCATAATCATCTTGCTGTAAACTTACTTCAAGGCTATCTTAAACTAATATTCCAGTTTATGATCATGAAAAACTTTGAATTTGAAGTTGTATTTACTATCCCACTCTGATTTCTGCTCGCATGATTTTCCACTGGCCATGCTAGCAATCATCTTGGATTATTGCTCAATTGTACTATCATCTGGAATTCAAATTTAATTGAATTTTTAGTTCTTATCCTTTTTTTTGGGGGTTGGGGAGAATTGACTTTCTATATTGTAACATAATTCTTGAGCAGGTAGAATTTATATGGAAAAATGTGGGGATCCTAAGAGTGCAGCTGAGGCCTATGCTAAAGGAAACTTTTTATCAGAGTGTTTGGCTTTATGCATTAAAGGAAGACTCTTCTACATGGGTTTGCAGTTCATACAGCAGTGGAAACAAAACAGTAAAGGTGCTATTAAGGAAAGTCGTGAAATACACAGAATTGAACAGAATTTGTTAGAAGGATGTGCACGTCACCATCATGAGCTTAAAGATCTCACAGGCATGATGAAGTATGTTAGAGCTTTCCATTCCTTTGAGTTGATTCGCACTTTCTTGAGGGACTTACGTTGTCTCGATGAGCTTCTTTTGATTGAAAAAGAAAAGGAAAACTTTGTTGAGGCTGCAAATATTGCAAAGTGCATTGGAGATATATCATTAGAGGTTGAAATGCTGGTGGAGGCTGGATGTTTGGAAGATTCGTCAAAGGCTATTCTGCAGTATGTGTTAGTCAATTCTCTCTGGCAACCTGGAAGCAAAGGATGGCCTTTGAAGCATTTTATACGAAAGAAGGAGCTTGTAAACAAAGCCAAAGTAAATGCTGAGAGGGTTTCAAAGCAATTTTATGGATTTATCTGTACAGAGGTTGACATCTTATCACATAAACGGAGTACCTTGTTTGAGCTGAATGAGTATTTTAGATCTTCCCAGAATAATGGAAGTGTTAGAGGTGAAATCTTATCTGCTCGAAAAATCATTGATGCTCACCTTCATTTAATAAGTACCTTGGAGGATAGGGGGAAATCTGATTTATATACCTATCTGACAACACATTCAGAAGAAAGAATATCCAGTAACCAGTTCTCCATTGAAACTTTGGTTCACTTTTGGAAGTTTTGGAACTTCTGGAAGGATGAGATTGTGAATATATTAGAATATCTCGGTGGAGCTATTAAGAAATATGTGGATTATAAAGAGTTCTGTTTGAATTACCTGGGTGTGCTGAAGCAGCCCAATAAGCGAACTCCTCTTTACCTTGTGCTCAACCCTGAGGCAGATTGGGTTAGGAAAACCGATGACAGATTTTTGCAAAGAAATGGAAAATTGGTCTTCATTGATGCTAGTCAGTTTGCCTCTGCTGCCAGGAGTTATTGGTGTTCAGAATTACTTTCTGTGGGCGTAAAGATTTTGGAAAATCTTGAAGCCTTATATCAGTTCTGTACCAGGAATTCCTTTCCTGTGTTTTGCCAAAGCATTCCTCTTATTTATATATTAGATGCGACCAATTTTCTTATGAAGACAGGGTCACTGCACAGCTGGCATCCTCATGCCAAGACACTCCAAATGTTTCTTGAAAAATCAAGTGAGCGCTTCTTTGGCTACATATATCCTCTTGACTGGCGAAAATCATCTACTGAGGATATGGTTTCTCTCAGAGAAAATAAGCTTGCTTGGAATTTACTTAGAGAAGTTATTCTTAAAACCATGAGCTTGAAGGGAAACCTTACATATGGTCAAATTGGGAGGGCAGTGATAATTATGCTTGGGTTAAGTAAGCTAACTGACAAATCTGCGGAAAGCTTTAATAAGGATTCCCCATGGAAAGAGTTCATTAAGAGACTATGTGTAATTAAGAGATCAGAACTGTCTTCAAACAGTTCTGCTGCTGCTCAGCAAGAACTTTCACTGATTTTGAAGCTCCATGGAGCTCTGGATGATACTTACCATGCCAAGCGGAGGAAAGAAATTGATTTTATGTCACCAGTTTGCTTCTTGTATCTTGTGGAACACCTTTTGTTTTTAGTGTCTTATTGCCAGGGATACGTCTTCACAACTAAAGCTTTGGTGGTTGAATGGCTTATTTTCCCGCAGGGGAAGACCACCCTGAGTGCCAGTTCACTGACTGATGTGGGTGCATCTGAGAAGACTGAGATATTGGGTGACACTTACTGTTTCATGGCCTCCATAGTTCATGAGCTACTTTGCGATGTGGAGGGAACAGTGGAATGGCTTGAAAAATCTAATACAAATTCAATGGACTATCCAGTGCTGGTGTTAAGACTAGTTGTGATAATGTGTTTAATTTGTGTGAACTCTGGAAAGCATTTTGATTTACTCTTTGATTTGCTCGATAGGAACTGCATTATTTCACATCTACCAAAGCCATTCTACGATGCCTTTCTTGGTAGACAGAAACGCAGTTTTGTTGAAGTACTTGCTGAAGCTCTAAAGCAGATTGAGAGTGTGCTTGTGATAGTGAGTTGGGGAAATAATCATTTTCACTTCTCTCCTGATGCAATTCTTGTGGATGATGTGGTCAACCAAAACAAAGAGGGCATACTACGTGTATTGTTTACGAAAAATGTTTCAAGCCGTGGACAGCAATCATTGATCTATAGTGATTGTGGGAAAGGGTCTGAGCCTGATTCTTCAAACTCATCCACTGCAGACCTGAACATGAAGGTGAGGAATGAAGCTGAAGGAAATGATCTGCAGGAGAATTATGAACACTTCTGTGAAATATTTAATGCTCTGAAGCCATTAGAGAATGCAAAGGATTCGGGCATGGAAAAATTCAATTTAAATAACCCAAGGGTGCAGGTAAAATACCGAATGGCCTCTTTTAGCATTCTGAAAGCTTGCAACCAGATTAATTAGAATCTTTCACATGTTCTATCTTCTTGATATTTTCAGGTCTTGGTGGAGAAAAGTATCAACCTCATAGTTGCTGTCATGACCCAATACTTTCAGATGATCCCTTGTGACAGTGAAGATGAAAACATGGCTAGGGAACCAAACAGGGTCCACTGCGAAGATGGGAATCTTCTTTGGCATGCAAACAGAATGGTTGATGGCTTTAAGCAGCTTCCTTATCTGCTGAATGGGAGTCCATTTTATGCAAACATAATGGTTGATGGCTTGAAGCAGCTTTCTTATCTGCTGAATTGGAGTCCAGTTTTCAGGTATAACTCGAATATATGTCATTGTTTGAGGCTCTAATTCTATGCCATTCTCAAATTGCCTAATTGGGCCACCATTTGTGGATTGAGTCTGCGGAACCCATCTTTTATTTGTTGTAGCAGAACTGTATTTTTGTTGGTGAAAGAAAATTTTACCCAGCTTTTTGCTTTCTTGTTTTCAGTGGGAAGAATCTTGAGAAAAACATGTCAAATTTTCAACTACTTTTGAAGCAGTTGCAGTCAGGAAAGGCGAGGGTGGAGCCCTTCATGAGACAGATATGCTTGAAGAATGCTGCAGCTGCTGGGTCCAGGATTACTGAAGATAACAACAGTGGATGATGCTGCAGAAATCACAGCTAGGAATAATGGCCCAACAAGAGAAGTGAAAAGAAAACTGGAAATATGTACTTGAAAATTTTCTATCTTCTTCAATCAACATTTTCTATTTAGTGAAGAGGGAAAAAGGAAAGGGGCAGCATTTTTTTTCCACAGTAAACTGACGTATGCCTAGTGCTAAATAAAGCATTCCAGAGAATAAATATGGTGCTAATGGAATGAAAGTATCAAAAAAGGGAAGGGAACCTCATTCTTCCTTCTGTCAATTTCATGACCACTTTTAAAGCAAGAATAAATTAATTAATTTTTTTTTTTAATGTTTTCCCAGAGAGTTTCTGAAAAAGGTTTTGAAAAATAATTCTTAAATAGTTTTTTTGGAAGAAAAACCCTTTCAAAAATTTAAAATATTCTTCAAAAAAGTTTTTCCAAACAAATTTTAAAATAATTTTTATCTGTAATTATTTTCAATTGTTTTTTAAGTTTATATAATTATCTTTTAAAACAATCTCCAAAAAATAATTAAAATATATTATAAAAAAAATGCACTCTTTTCAAAACATTTTTTTTAAAAAAAAAAAACTGTTAAAAAAAAATTCTTGAACATGTTTTCAAATTTAGAAAACAATTTTTCATTTTTAAAAAATATATGAGTACCAATTTGTTAATTATTACTTAATAAGGTGGTAAAAGAAAATGATATAAGTAATGATGGAGGTGATAGTTTTGGCAGAAGTATTCAATGATGTAAAAGGCTACCTTTTGGTTTGTTTTTGAATAAAATTTTGTGTTTGGTTAGAAATTGAAAATTTCTAATTTCAAATAATAATTTTAGACTATAATATTAATGTTATAAAATTTATTAAATAAAATAACTTTATATATAGGTTTCAAAAAAACTTGTAAAATTATTAAAAAGTAAGTATTTGTTTGACAATTGTTTCGAGATAATTTTTTATTCTTTAGAACAAAAAAAAGTAAAAAAAATATATTTGACAATCAAAAATTATTTTTTGTTTTTTATGCTTAAAATAAAAAAATATGACATTTTTAGATAATATCTTTTATTTATTTTTTGTTGTTTTCACATATTTTCTAAAAATTATTTAAAAAATAATTATACAAACATATAGAATTATTAAAAATAAAACATTAGATATAAATTTTATTTTTATATATTTTAAAAATATTAAAAGTAGGTTAAAAATATTTTAGATTTTCAAATAAATTTTTGTTTTACAAAATATATAGAACAATTTTTAAAAACTATTTTCAAAAATTGTTTTTTAAAACTATTTTTGAAATTAGTTACTAAACAGACCATAATATTTTTCCACTTTTTGTATGAATTTTTTTGTTGAAATAAAATATATTTGGTTGTAGTCTTGTTTTTTCAAGTTTTTAAAATTTCAAAAATAATTTTAAGAAATACGTAGAGAACGCATGTATAAAAAGTAAAAAGAAAAAAGAATTAAGGAAATATTAAAAGGGGGAGAATTTATTTATTTATTTTGAATAGGAGTGGGAGTGTGGAAGTTGATTGAGAAATACCAGGCAACTTTTGGACTGTGATTCCTTTACCGCATACTTTTTCGTTCTTTTATATTACTTTGGCTTCCTTTTTTTAAGGTTTGCACGATGGAATGCCTTTCTCTTTGTGTAAAAGCTATGAATGGAGGAATGCTACTGGACATGAGAAAGCCTATGTTTCCACTGTAGATTCCTAGATTTCCTGCGCCTCTCATTTTTGCTTCCTTTCTAGCTAAGTTTCGTCATTTCTCTCTCTATATGTAGCTTTGTTTGATGGGTTGAAGGGCTTAAGGACTTAGTTGACTTGCTTGACTTGCTAGACTTGGTTCAAAAATAGAGAAAGATGGAGAGGAAGAACAGAGCAATTCCCAAAGACTCTGGGTTGACTCAGCGGCTGTTTTCTTGGTCCCTTGAAGACATTTACAATGAAGATCTTTACAAGACCCAGGTTCTTCTATTCTTTATCATCGTCCTTTTTTGTTTTAGAATGTTAGGAAATGTTTCAGCTTTTTGAATAATATTGTTGTGGGTTATGTAGTTGGTGCTTTGCTTGATTATGGTTCTTCAGCTATCCCCACTTTGCCTGAGCTTGGGTCTTTCATATACAGGGCCAAGCCAGTTCATTTGTTCCTCGGTTGAGGCTTTTCTTAGATTCTGTAGTATATGCATGGTTCAGTCATCTCTGTTTAGCTTTACTTGTTGAAAATGGTGTTGGATTGTGTAAACGAATTTTGATCGCATAAGAAGATTTTTTTTTTTTTAATTTTATTTATTTATTTATTTAATATCAAGGATGGTATCTTTTTTAGGGTGATAACCTAAAATTCTAATTGGTAACCAATTTAGAATCTTTTATCTGGCTACATCTCTGTTAGATATCATTAAATAAACTCAGGCTCAATCAAAATGTCAAAGATGAGAGTAATCAAAATATGAATATATAAGCCCAACTCAGTGGGCAATATTCCTAATGTTTCTATGAATCAACGACTTGGTGGCATTTCGCAGAGGAGAGAGTCCATAAGAGGCTGGCTATGTGGAAAAGACGTTATCTCTCTAAAGATGGGAGGCTTAATCTTATTAAAAGCACCTTATCAAGCCTTCCCATTTTGCAAATGTCTCTTTTTGTCTTGCCTAAGATGTTAAGCTTAAGGCATGAGACAATTTAGAGGGATTTCTTGTGGGGTGGGGTTTCTTTGGAGAAAAAGCTTGCATCTAATGAGATGGAAAATCACCTATAGGGAGAAAGTATTAAGGATAAGGGGTCCTTTGGGCTTTCTTCTTTTCATGAAAGGACCCACGATTATGCTAACACAACCAAAACTACCTAAAGGTGCACTCAGTTGGAGAATTTTCAATTCAAGCATTATGTAATTAAACTTAATGCTTCAAACTTGTGAATTGGACCACCATGTAAAATCCTTAAAGCCCCCACAACCCATTTACTTGCTAAATTGCAGCATTAAAGGCTCCATAATGGTCGTCTTAAGTCAAAATGGTTTTCACCATTAAGTGTTTGAGATACCCCCAAAGGGGCCCTTAAACTCTAATTTTCAAGCATCTAGGCATAGTATTCTAGTCAAAGATAAATTACTTATGCTATCCTTGGAGCCTCCACTACCTATTTAATTGTCAAATCATAGTATTAAGAGCTCAATAATGGCAGTCTCAAGTCAAAATAGTTCTCAACCATTAAGCTTCTAAACTCTAATTTCCAAGTATCAAGGAATGGTTTTCTAATTAAAAACAAATTATCCGACTCACAAGATGAATATATCATCAAATGTCCAAGATTTGAGTCATTCCATGGGTAGAAGGGAGGTTGTAAGGATTCCGTTCTCCTTGGCCTAATCCACTACTCAAAGACATGAAAATTGAATCAAAATTAATAATAAAAATAAAGTATGAAATAAGAACCATTAAAATCCAAGAAAAAGTTTTAAAGTTATATAAAACTAAATAGTAAATGTAGCTAAATACAAACACAATCAAGATAAAAGAGTTTAATACATAACAATCTCTTAAAAGCTAGAAAAGATTACAAAGATTAATTCAAGCTACAACAAGTATCCCAAGGTTGGAGGTTGAAGAAGATCTACCAAGGGGCCTTACCCGAAAATCCTTTTTTTCCACCTGCAAAATCTCTTTAAATAGATGTTCTCATGTTATCCTAAGTCATATACCACATGGAGGCATAAAAACAAGGTGGGAGATCTAATAGCGGCTTAGGAAAAGTCAAAAAATGTGGGTTCCATGCATTCTTGGAGTTCCAAAACAAAATAAGGGCAATTTTGGAGAAAATGGTGGCAGGTTATAATGTGGCACCATTTTTTCTTGTGGGTGGGCTTCATTTGCTCAAAATGGTGGTGCTACTATGAAAAATGGCACTAGGCTATAGGGTGGCACCATTTTTTCCAAAATACCTATTAGATTCTTCAGAATTTTTTCTATTTTTCACCAATCTTTCTCGATTTTTCTGCATTAATAAACAATGTCCAAATATTTTAAAACTTCGTGAGATTAATCTTCAAAGAGTTTAGAATTAAATTAAAAAATATATATACTACTTGAGCTCATTTGAACATCCCTAACCAACCCTTCAACCATCCTCAACTTTTATTGATCAAAAAAGGACTACATCATTGATCTTCATGCTACTTTAATTGTTTAACTCCACTTATACCCTGCTCTTGCATTCCAGATGTCCCAAGAAATTCTTAAGATCATCACTATTTATAAAAATAGATGTAAACATCAACAACTAATAGAAAATGTGAGAAAACTGAACATACACAAGGTAGCATACAATTGACTAATTTGGGAATATGTTTAATGTAGAAATTAAGCTTAAGGTATGATTTTTGTCTTCATTTTCATGCAATTTATGACATCACTACTTATTTTCACTCTCAATTAAGAGAGAGAGAAAGAGAGAGAGAGAGAGAGAGAGAGAGAGAGATTACCCGTAACAAATTGTAACACAGCATCTCTGTGACTCCTGGTATCAGAAAGTACTAAAGAATCCAAGCACATGAAAAAGAAATGAATAAATAGACATTGCAGTTATGTATGAAAACAAAAAACCTCATACCTCAAGATTAAGGCTAGGATGGCTTGTAGATATGAATATGTTTTGAGTTGCTATGATTATCAATTTATTATCATTGTGCCAATTAAGCTATTAATTAGCTGATCAAGTGAAACTATATATGTAAAATAAAATAAAATAATAAATGATGTGTGTTGAAAAGTAAATAATTGCACATCAGTTACTCTTATGCATGAGAAAACACCCCTATAGAAACAATGAAACTTGCCTAACAAATATTTTTCAGGGTTTGTTATTGATTAGTATATAATTAAAATCAGCCTATGCTTGTGCCTGTTTATCATTTAAAAAAAGTAACACTTGATATAATATATAAAGCTTATTTTATTGGACCTGCATCACCCATTATAAAAAGTTACACTTATATATATATATAGATCGATAAAGCTTATGTTATTGGCCTCCTTAAAGGGTTTGGACCTGCATTGCCTGTAGAAATGCATTAAACAAATGGGTATGGGAAGGACATCCATGAAAGAATATCCTGAGAATCCTAGAAACTTTTGAAAGTCTTTTGAGAACCTTAGGACAAATATTATGAATATATACCCCCTTTTTTTATTGATTAAGGCCGACAGCACAAGCTTCTTCATATTTCCATGTCGTCCTTTAATAAATTAATGGACATCTTTTTATATCCGGTTTCACTTTGAAAATCTCGATTCAAAGAGAAAAGAGAACCTTCTAATTTATGCTTAAAGAATTCATGTGGAAAGTTTCGAACTTCCTTGCTTTCGGGGAATACATGTCCTCTCTATTGATAATAAATTCAATCCATTCCTTCCTTGCTTCCGCACGCTGTTTTTACTTTAAAAGTTTAGCTCATCCAAGTCGAGAATAAACCCACAAGCCTTCTAGGCTAAGTCTAATCCAAAGCAAAAGAATTTATTAAGAATGTGAGTGATGACCGGGCACGACCAGTCGAAGGAGCAATGGTTTGCCTAGTATGCAAATGACTAAACCCGTCCCATCGGAGTCCTCAACGGTAGAACCCCACCAAAGAGCAAAAGTTTCAGATAGCATCCAGTGTCTCAACTTAGCAAATAATGGTTGTTCCAACAAGCGAGGCCTCGATAAAACGCCTGAAGAGGTGAACTCTGTTCTCACTCTCTACACCATGATTTGGTCTATTGGATCATCCCGGTTCAGAGCGCATGAACAAAAATAAATGGATATTGAGTATGTTTAGATGCATGGTACGAGTGAAAGGGTATGGGCCAGCCACCCGGGCCAAGAGACGTGGGCAAGGCCCCATGAAACAGAATATGAACCCATCCCGCCACACTCATCAACTGCGGGCTTTCCTTGGGATGGGCCTTCCGACAGGGCTGAGCTGGTAGCAGCCTTATCTATGGAGATGGTGGATCCATAACCTTGTATTGAAAAATTAAAGATAAAGACTTTGTTGTGATCTTGGAAAGTGGGGAGAGGGAAAAAGAAAAGGAATCCAAATCCTATCTTTTTCCCCTATTCTTCCCTCTTACTTTTCATTATCTAAACAAATATATATACTTTTGTGTCAAAGCTCTCTTGCAACCATCTTGCTTGCATTTGCAGCCCCGCGTCCCTCAAAGCATTCAAGGCTGATCTATACAGCCTCTCATCTAGCCCGGTTCCTTCTGTCTTCATATCCTGCAAAAGCTTAACCAACTCATCCACCCGACCACTCTTGGAGAAAATCCCAACCATGATCCCAGCAATAACCCTGTCGATGACACCTCCATTCATCCTAAATTCGTGGTAAAATCTCATGCAGGTTTCAAAATCTCCTGCCTTGCTGTAAGCGCTTATAACACTAGTGTAGCTTACTCTATCAGGAACCACCTTCTTTCGCTTCATTTCCTTCCATAGCTTCTCCACTTGCCTCAAATTCTTGACTCTCCCGTGCATGTCCATGAGCGAGTTGTAAACCCATACATTGGGCTTGCATCCTCTTTCTTTCATCTTCGCGACCAGCCTCATCGCCTCCCTCAGCCTACCGGTTTTGCCATACATAACCACCATGCTAGAATAGGCCACCACGCATTTATTGAACCCCTTCTTTTCCATTTCTGAAAACATCATTTCTGCTTTTGAGTAGAGCTCCATACGACAATAGACATTTATGATTGAAGCGTAGGTCACTTGTCCTGGTTCACAGCCCTGCAAGATCAGCTCATCGTAGACTTTGGCTGCAGCCCTGAGCCCTCTCTTCTTGGCGAAGCCATTAACTATAGCACAAAATATGCAATCAGAAACCCGGATTTTCACATTCTTCATGGCCTTAACGATCTCAATCGTCCTCTCCATAAGCCCTTCTTCAACATACATCAACACAAGTTTCAGAAACACCTCGGGATCCCTCAAAATTTTCTTCTCCTCTGCTTCTCTGAACAGCTCTTCTGCTACCTTCACTTCTCGAATACTTGCAAATGAACAAATCAAAGAAGAGTAAACCGCAGAATCCTCCAGGATCCCCTTCTTTGTCATATCTCTGAAGAACTCCAGAGCTTCAAAAGCTCGCCCCATTTTCCCTAGTGACTCACATAGAATTCTATAAATTTGAGTGGAAAAAGGCGACGAATCGATCTTCCTACTTTCAAATTCTTGAAACAATGTGACAACTTTCTCATAATCTCGAATTTTAATGTAAGCTTCCATTATCCTATAATAAGACTCCGAATTCGGAACAACTCCAGCAGACTTCATTCGATCATACACTGCAATTGTGCTACTGAACATATGGAGCTTGTTATAACCCCCCATTGCTGAATTGCAGACCAAGAGGGCGACATCATCATTATAACTAAAAACTTCGAGAAGACTCTCTGTAATTCTGAATTTTCTAGCCCTAATGCAACTACTAATCAATCTACAACAAATATCACCATCAAGCTGTACATCAAAACTCTTAAAATCTTCAAAGACTAACAAACTCAAACCCCATTTCTTGGACCTGATCAAGTACCTGATTATACGCTCTAAGGTTTCCTTGTCAGGCCTAAATTCAGGCCTTTCTTTCACTTTCTGGTAGTAGTCAAACGCCAGCTCTTCACTTCTAGGATCTCTGAACAACCCACATAAGAAATCATTCAAATTCTCATCTTTAGGTGTCAAATCCGGGAGCTCGACGTCTAATTCAATGACAGGAAGATGATGATGATCATGAGTAGATTCCTCAGCCACAATGGGGGAGGAGTATGAGGAGTTGTTGACGAAGAGATAGCGAGAATTTGAGCAAGGAAGAGAGAAAATAGGGAGGAGTTTACATGTTGAAGTGAAGGTGAGTTTGAGTCTGTGGGGTTGTCTACAATTGCTGGTCGAGATGGAAGTGGAAACGGCCATGGAAGGAGATAAGGTTGGAAGCAGTGGAAGTAGATGCTTCAGCTACATATATACCTTATCCTCTAAAGATTTTCCAATGAATGTGGATCCTGTCAGCCACTAGAGAGATGACACGTGGTAAAATTTTTGACATAGAATTTATCAGTTGTAGTGAATGCCACGTGAGATGGGAAGACTCTCTTGTCTTGGATTTCAAATATTGGATCTTGGTCAACAGTGTGTTTGGACAAGTTGAAAACTTGAAATAGGAAGAAAGCAAAGTAAATAAAAATCATTGTGCTGTTTAAATTATTTTTAAAAAATTTTAATACTATTTTACCGTTATTCTTTGAAAATAATTTTTAAAACTAAAGTGAAATAAAAAATCATTTTTAAAAAATAAATAAAAATTGTTTTCATCGATTTTAAAAAAATTAAAGAAAAACATGAACCCATTTAGTCATGTTTTATAAAATTTGTTTTTAAAAACTGTTTTTAAATTAAAAAACATGATCAAACGAGCCCTAAAAATTCCCCCAAGACTGAGAAGCTGCTTGGCGAACAGTTTCATACTCTTGAAAACAAAAAGTAGTTTTCTAAATTAAAAGACATGTTTGATAAACATTTGACCAAACTGTTCTCGTAGGATTCATTCAAAAAAACAAACTATTTTAAGAATAAATTAAAGATATTTTCAATTGTGTTTCAAAAATAACCAGAAGAGCTAACAGAGTTTTGATACACACTGCAGGATCCTGAAAATGGTCTCACATTCAATCTGCAAATCCTCTCAAATAGTCTGCCACTACATTTCTGAACATCAAAGAAATTATTTAACCACAGCCCCTGCGATCAACTTCTTCACTCAATCCCTGAACCTGCTTAACTACAGTGTCATTCCATTATGGTCTTGAAAGAATTAATGTAAGTATCAATAAACAGGGCAAAGAATTTTTTTCGGGTTTTTTTTTCCTTTGGTCAACTACAACAAATAATTAAAATCACTATACCACAAATTTAGTACACCAGGAGTACTCTTCACCAGGAAAAATGTACTCATAGTTAATATGAACACAACAAAATTTGAGGACAGAACAACAATCAGCGTTTCTTCAACTTCTTGGATGACTTCCCATTCTTTGAAGCTAAGTATCTGTCAATTTCTTCCTCACCTTCATCTCCTCCCCTTCTCTTCTTCTTGCCTCCTGTCTCTTTTACTTTCTACAAAGTCCAATCAATTGAGTTGAATTAACAGACGAAATGAAAACATAAAAAAAGCTTATTTTGTAGTTCAGGGCAATAACAATAATCGATAATAACAATTGTACCACCACAAACAAACAATGATATTGTTCTTCCTCGGGAGAATATATTCACTATAGGTTTGTAAAGGGTTAACCACTGATCAGATAGAAGAACGAAAATAAAAATATATGCATCTATGGCTTTCTTATGGCCTATCACAACATAAGTCACAGGTAACACTCTTAACTGCCAAAACTCCTACACAGGGTTGTGATTCTAGCAGGAATCAAGAGTTGTACACTTTCCCTCTTTCCAATCTTTTTAGAGGAGAAATCCTTTGTGCGTGTTTGATGCAAATACATATTAATCTTACTTGTGTTCTTAATTTTTGGCATATTAGGTTAAGGTTTAATGATGCCTGAGTACCAACAACAAATGAACCAACATGTTGCCAGCTGTCCATTTTGGCATGCAAGACTAAAAACGTATAAATGTCTTCCCAAAGATCAAATTATTAGTTATTTCATTACCCCACAACCATGGTCTCTCTATCTTCTTCAGCACTAAGACATCATGGCATCTTCATACAGATGCCCCACACTCAGATAAAAGTTGGAGCTCCTCAATGCTTACCCATGGCATATGCTAAGAGATTCTTCTGCTAATTTGAGGATGGAAGAAGTCAACTCATAACCCCTATCATTATGCATCTGATGAAAAAGCTCTCTAGTAGTAAAGTGAATGAATGAGAATTCACTCTCAACACACTACAACGGGATGTCACTCCCCATCATGCCGAGTTAGGGGCATCACTTCCCCACCTTCACTTGACACCATCTCACCCAATCAAAAGGGTATCAATGATCACCTCTACTCTCCAAGAAGTCCCTACAACATCCACCCCAGGAGGATCATGCCACCTACTCACCGCATAAATTATACTTTTGATGCTGAACTCTTCACACCTCTTCAAGAGGGTGGTAGCCTGAAGATGTCTCCGTTGAGCCAAGAATACACCTAATCTCCTACACTTTCCTTGAAGATTCATGGTTATGCAACACCCAAATGGTTAGCATCTCCTTGAATCAGGAGTATAGCTAGGGAAGCCTAAAATATAGGCTGATTCGAGAATTGTGGTTTGATGGATATAGTTAGAAGCAGCCAAGCAAGGAAACCAGACACTGGAAATCTAACATAGCTGAATTGAGAGGTGGCTAGGGCCAGTGCTCTGCAGGGAAACACCATGTTTTTTTTTTCTTTGGTAAAAAGGCCACTGGCTGCAAAGAAAGGAGACCTTATAAATCAGCCCATAGGTTACAATGAAAGAAGTGGAAAGTTCTGGTTTCTTTAAGAATATTCTTCCAAGGCATTTCCACTTGAGAGACCCTCTGCTTGCCCAATTTCCCTGGACATTTTAGGCTCCTCACTCTTCCTCATAGAAAGAATCTTTTAGAAACATGGTACAACTTATATAATGAAGTGAATTCAAGGGGTAAAAGTTTCCTAAACTGAGAAAGCCCCACTAAACCAAACCCATTTGCATCATTAAAAAGTTGAAGATAAAGGGCAGGGAGATATCTAGTATTCAGGTTGCATCAGATTTGCAAGTGATAAATCCCTCATTTTTCAACATCTTAGACCTCCACCTAGCTGCACCACTCAATGTCACTTCAATTCCAGAATTGGTTGTAGCGAGTTCTGAATCATCTTGAATTTTGGGTTATCTCTCAAAACACTTTAAAAATCAGACTCTTAAGAGAATCTCTCTTGTCAATCTTCCCGCCTGCTCCATATACTCAGTCTTTGTACCAAAGTTGGTACCTAGAAATGAGAGGAAAATTTCATGGGATTTTGTGTGGAGAAAGATTTGGTTTCAAGCTGGATGGTGGCACCATTAGGACCCCACTTAAGAAATAATTGAGTATAAAGAAAAACCTCTAGGTTTGGAGGAAATGAAACAATTGCAAGCAAAAGATGGGATCCTGTTGAGGAACCTTAAAGTTGCAGGCCACAGAATTGTTTAGCAGAGGAACAAGTTTCAAGGAAGGAAAAGCAAGAATGTGCTTATTTGTCTCACTTTTTAGCAACACCAGATCAAGTTAAGGTACAGTTCCCAATCTTCAAGTTGATTCCTTAGAGAACCCTTTAGCTGAATATGTCTGGTTCATAGGACAGAGGAATTGATGTAGGGCAGCCCCTTCAAATTAGGAATGAAGCTGCTTTACTTCAAAGAAGAGGGTATAAGTAGGTTTGGGGTCATATACAAAATATAATGAATAGGGACGTCTTATATAAATTAGGAGGGCATCAAGTTAATGATTAGATGGAGTGCAGATTAAAAATGAAGATTAGGAACAAGATAAAAGATAATCAAAGGAATATGAAGGATGGAAGAAAAAAAGAAAGAGATATTATTTTCACACATAATCTAGAGAATTGTACAATCTCACCAGAAGAAAGTACACAGAATCTGATAAAAAGGAAAAACCAAAGTGCTGCAATATCCTTTTTCAAACTTCTTCAATTAATTGCCTATCGAAAGGTAAATATTCTGCTTCACTTACTTTTACAAGAAGTCATAGACCTACAAACAGCCATACAGGGGAGGTCACTTGAAAGCAAGTAAATAAGAGCTACATGACTAAGGAGACTAGTTAATGAGAAAATAACCTTTAGGAGGAACCTATAAAGTAGGTGACATTTTACCCAAATTTAGTTTCATCCATTAAACCCATATCATCATCAAATAGCATACAACTGTAGGACCTCTCCCTGTATTTTCCCAGCTGATAAATGCAATACCAAAATTTTCAGGAGGACAATCCATGAAATCCCAAGCACTGACTTGTTGCACAAACTAAACAGCATTAATGTGTGTTAAGCAACCAACTTTTGTAAAAGCTTAAGTTGCTAGGCATGGGCCCACACTGTATAACAAGCTAACACCCTCCCTCACAATTTGTGGCACAAACTAACATTGAAGTGTGTTAAGGCACCAACTTTCTTAAAAACCTAAGTTGCTACAATATGAATCCACAATGTATACTCATGTGTGGCCACCATACATGTATCCATGTGCCATAGGTAGATGAGGGAATAAACAGTAGAAGAGACTCTAACTTGAGACACTTAAACAGAACTCCGATACTATGTTAAGCTACCAACTTTCCTACAAGTTTAAGCTATTAAGATGTAGGCCTACAATCCATACCAGACTAGCAAAATGAATATAGTATCAGAGCGACCCACAAGTTTTAGGAAAAATTTCTTTCAATTCTTCCTATATTTCATGAGACTACGAGAGATTATTTTTGGGTGGAGGAAAGATGAGATGGCTTAAAGAACAGGTCTAGTAAGATATTTTGACCATTCAATCAGTATTTTAATAACTTGAAAATACTAAATACAAACTTCAATGGAAACCATGTCCAACATACAACTCAATAGGCAATTGATAAAAGCACTGCAAATGACTGATTTTAAGTGGTAGTACCAGTAACAAATAATAGGATACACAAGTCAACCCATATTTGGGTTTCATATAATCTCACTCTTTCAATTCTAATTTGCCTTCATAGTGATTAATAGAACTTGTAATAACACCATTTTCTACTTTTAATGTTGTATCTGAAACAAATAATTTCACAATCAACCAAAAAAGCCTCACCCCAACCAGATGATCATGGCTTTAGAGGTAGATATATTTTTGTGAATACTTTTTTTCTATCATTATATTCCTCTATAATGTTACCATTCAGAAGCAAGAATGGACTAACTATTACCACATGTTCACACCATTATAGAGGTTTCATAAAAACCATTATTAGTGCATGGATCTGGCAGCCTTATAAAGTGTACATCACCATTAATTTACTTGAAATGCCAGAGAGGTCATTAAGCACAGCTTTTCCAGAAACCACTGCAGCACTTGCCAAGTGCCGCCTCAAGCACTCTTTAAGTTAATCATTCATGAATAGAAAAAGGTCAAGAGGCTAATCTAAGATAATAGAAAAACAAGAAGTTAGAAAAAAGAACTACCATCTGGGATATTCTTTTTGCCTCTGTGACACGCTCCAAGAGTAGCAGAACTTCCTCTTCTTGAGCAGGAAACTCAGGTAACTTTTTCCCTGGAACATGCATAAAATGTTAGTCTTTGTGACATTACCCACCAGAATGCATACCTCCCCACACAAATGTAGAAAGGTGCCTACCAATAAGCTTCTCTATCTGTATGTACCACTCCAACTCGTACTGGTTCACTAGTGAGATTGCGACCCCAGATCTTCCTGCACGAGCAGTTCTTCCCACTCGATGTATGTAATCCTGCACACCATTTACTAATTACCAAATTAACAAATGGTAGTATAATAGATATAACATTAGTATTCCCATTATCAACAGAACCCTATATTTCTGGGATGTCTATGGGAGGCATGATTTCCCATCCTATGATGACCAATTAGGAGTTCAGGAATTAAAAGTACAAAACATCGAAGAAAGTGGAATGGAGGTGACAACGAAAAACTTCAAGAAACATGGTTGGACATTTCAAAGTAATAAAGTAAAGCAAAGTATGTTTTCATGTGCACACAAAAGACAGGTTCAGCCATTCTGGATAGAATTTAGATAGAAGTCAGTAGACATCATCAAGGACTTACATGTAACATTTACAATACCTCTGCATATTCAAGAATCACTTAAGGATGGCCTTTGGTTTACAGATGTTTATGTCAAACTAGAAACAAGTTCATGAACCACATTCTTATTCAGTGTAGCAAAGCTTGTCTCCATTGGGATCTTTCACGCTCTTCAGAGTTCTTTGGGTGTTCTGTGCTTGGTCAAAGTGCTTCTGCTGGGTAGGCATGGTTAAAGGGTGAAAAAGCAATGAAGGCAGGAATGGAGGTTTGCCCATCTTTCTTATTTTGGGTGCATTTGGGAGACCACGATAGATAGTCTTGAGGGAAGAGGGGACAGACGGGCATTCTTATCAGTTGCAGAAAGAGTTGTTTCTCAGAACCATTCGTCATTGGTCCAGGGTTTAAAGGCCTTTTTTCTTTTTATTGTGTTTTTTTCTTTCTCAGCCTTTGGCACTCACTATGCAAAAGTAGTGTTTTGAAATGCAGTATTGAGGCATGACTCTCTGGGGCATGGCATCCTGAAAATGCCCAAAGGCATTGGTAAAAAGGCGGAGAACCCAAAAGGTGAACACCTTTGGGCCTAAGGCGCTTATCAGGCACCCCTATGAATGTCGTTGACGCCACACTCACTGAAGCGTGAGCCTTTTGATTGCTGAGGAGGCCAATAAAAAAGAATTGAAGAAAAACCACCATTTAACCCCAAAAACTCGTGGAAGAGTGAACAAAGAAAGATTTTGAGAGAGAAACCTAACCCTAGCTCTCTATGCCTTCGATGGCTTGAAGTTCAGCCTCTTCTCCAACAACAACCTCACTACAACAGAAGTGTTGCTCAATTCTCAATCTGACAATCATCTCGATGGTGTTGTTCTCACTCCGAATCCTTTTCTTCATCTCAACAGGTAGGCTTCATCTTCTTCATCTCCTCTTCTTTCCCAGACTCTCACTTTCTCTTCTCGCTTCATGAACCCCATGACTACACTTCTTTTCTTGTTTTATATTTTTTTTTTTTCACAACTTCTGTCTTAGTTTTTTTGACAGTGAGCAATGAGCACCAATATTCTTTCACCAATTTTTTTCTTGCCTCACCTCACCACAATCCATGCCCACAATTTGCATTTTTTGTTTTTATTTTCTATTTTATATTTTTATTTCTATTTTTTAATTGTTCAATTTATATTTTTTTTCTTAAAAAAGTATACCAAGGCTTTATTGGAAAAAATTTATTTTCTTTAATTTCTGAAAATATTTTATTTGTATTATTATCTTTTTTGCTTTTTAAATCACAAATTGTAAAAATTATGTAATTCGATTATAATTGTTAATTATATCTATAGGATTTCAAGTTAATTATGTATTACTTTTTTTTTAAGTCAATTATATATAGAAATTTTATTATTATTATTATTATTATTATGAGTTCGTCGAATTCGAAAGCTTCATAAAAAGATTTTGTTTGGAAATATGCTATTGAAGTTTTTGGGGAAAAGTATATAAGATGTAAGTTTTACAATTGAAGATAAGGAGTTAGAGATTAAATGAGAGGATTTCATAGTGGAAACTTTCTCCTTATTGATACATTGGATGATGATCATGGTGACGACATTGGAGAGGAGGATTTAAGTTGAAACATTTTAGTCATATGTGTTTGACTCTATTTGTTATTTTGTTACTTAATTATGGTATTTGATAAAAGTATGGAACTATTAGTATGATTTTTTATAATTCTAATGGACTTGTTATCAAGTTGTTTATTTATTCTATTTTATTTTCATTTTTTTATATATTACAAATTATTTTTAAATATTTATTAATTATAAAAATGAGGGTCTCAAAAGTCTCTCACCTCAATGCTCACCCCATAAACACAAAAGCATCTTACCTTAAAGCTTTCACCTCGCGGCCTTTTGTCTTGGTCATTGTAGCATGTGTGTAGCCCAAGGCATAAGGGACATGATGACTTGAAGTCATCCTCACCTTCCTCTGGCTTATCCTCAAAAATCTGCTCAGGGTTCCAAATTCAAGGGTGGCAACTAAACTCAAGGGTTGTGCTCATTGCGGGACTTAACCCAACACCTTACGACACAAGCTGACAACCATGCACCACCTATGTCTACATTCCGAAAGGCACTCCTCTCTTTCAAGAGGATTCACAACATGTCAATCCTAAGTAAGGTTTCACAAGGTGTCATTATCAAAGTTTTTAAAGGCAAAAGCATAAGGCAAGGCGTCTTTGTGTCCAAGAGATGAGGCGTTTTTGTGTCCATGAGACGAGACACTTTTGTGTCCAAGAGGTGGGGTGTAAGCCTCGAAGCATTGAGGTATAAGCCTTTTAAAACCCTTATAATCAATAAACATTTAAAAATAATTTATGATACATAAAAAATGAAAATAAAATAGAATAAATGAAAAACCTAATAACAAGTCTATTAAAATTATAAAAAAAAACCACATGAATATTTTCATACTTTCATCAAATACCATAACTAAGACACAAAATAGCAAATAGAGTCACACCCATATGACTAAAATGTTTTAATGTAAACCCTCCTCTCCAACACCATCATCATCACATTCCAATGTATCAATAATGGGAAAGCTTCCACTACCAAATCCTCTCATTTTATCCAACTCCTCATCTTCATGACTTGATATCAAATTCAACTCTTTCTCTATCTTTGCCTCCGCTTTTACCTAACATAAAGTATAAATTAAGAAAAAATATTACAAGTTCATTAATAAATTTAATCAAATTTATCACTTTTAGGACTTATTTGCAAATCCATCATGTTTTATTTTGTAGAAATGTGATGAAACCATGTTGCCTGATGGTGCTCGAGTCTCTTGGTCTTTGGATAAAACAATTTTAGTGACATCAACATTAAATAGTTCATTATCTTCAAGCCAACAAAGATCAAGTGGGAAAAGGAAAGCTTCATTATCTGCAATTCATTCATCATCTGAATCAATCTCTTCTACCAATATCAAATCAACATTTTGTTTCCTTTGTAAACTTCGCTCTCTCAATCTAGTATTGTACCTCACATACACTAGAGCATTTAAACTTTTATGTTCAAACGTATTTCTCTTGGTGGTATGAATCTATAAATAATAAAAGAAACAAATTTATATGTTAAGATTAAATCAAAGTTTTTTAACATTAGAATAAGAATATATGTACTAAAAAATAGAAGTATTACCAATTCAAAAATGTTATAATTTCTCTCACATCCTAAATCACTATAAGTGAGGCTAAGGACTCAAACAACAAGCTTTTGCAACTCTAGTATTAAACCCCCAAAATGCATCCACCAATTTGTAAGACTTCTTAATTTTTTAGAATCAATTGCAACACGGTTTCCAAATTCACCTTTACCTTGGTCATATAAGTCCAATTGAATGTCGACCTTTAAACATTCATGGTAATCCAACATCCTATTCATGCATTTAAGTAATATCTTCCTCACCCATCCACATTAAAGAACTTATCTTCATAGCGTAGTTAAGGATTATGATAATAACTTGTTGCATGTAAAAGTCAATGAAGTTGCGGAGTCCATCTTGCATCTATTTTTCTCCAAATTGGGTCATATTTTCACTTAATGTCCCCATAATTAAATGCAATCTTCTCCTTGACTGAGTCCATCAACACATAAATAATAACCCATGACTAGCCTTTCCTCTAAATCAACCTCTTCAAGGCTCTAACTAATAGAATAGTAGTCTTTATACAAAAAGCAATGTGAGGCCAAAAATTTGAATAAAACAACACTATACTTCAACCTTTTACACCTTCTACGTTCTTGGCCCATGTACTTGAACACCATTTTTCAGAAGTGCTATAGATCTTGTTTTTGCTTATAAAGATTTTGAAGAGTAAGAAATGTGGTAGCAAACCATGTAATTTTTGGATGAATGAGTTCATGAATTTTCGTAAATGTTATCATCAAGTTGAGAACCTAAGCAAGTCTATATATGAACTTCACCACTTGCCTAACTCATAAAAGTGTATTAGCATGAACATTTAGCTTCCCAACATCCTCTAACATCATATCAGTGTAATAAGCAGCACAAGGAGTCCACCACAATCTTGTCCTATTTTCTATAAGCCTCATTCCAGCATTCACAAAATTAAAAATATTATCAATAATAACTTACATAGCATGCTTCTCTCTAATTTCTTCAACAACTTCATTAAGATATTTGAACATCAATTCTCCATTTTTTTTATTGTATTAAATGTATCAATTGATTAAATAAACCATGTGTCAACAAGACTATTCACCAAAAATTTATAAGATGCCCATTCTTTTCATCTATTCAACCATCTGACAAAATTAAGCGTCCATATTGCTTCCAAGTTTTTTTATGCTCTTTCATCATGATATTTATGTCATTCACCTTATCTTTAAGAATCCATGTCTTCAAATCATACATAGATGAAGACTTAAACCCAAGCCTAAAATTTGCAATAGCATCAATCATTGGAACCCCCGATAAGGATCACTTACTATATTGAATAGGGGACCATTTAAGTACATAAAATGATCAATTTTTCTACATACTTCATTTATTCTTGGTTCCACTTGGAATTCAAAGTACTTCATCTAGGTAATGAAATGTGAATTTATCCATGGGTCCCCTAGGTGTGGGTTCCCCACCCCCTCTTTCACTCCCAATGTCCTCATTGTTTAGAAGAGGAACTCCCATTCATGGAGTTAGACCCATACCAATTTCTTCGAGCAATGCATTTCTTTTTTATTTTTGTTCCCTATAATTGAGCAATGTCTCTTTGCATTCTAATCTAACATCTTCACTGACCTTGTTACATGGTTTCATCTGATGATGAGTTCCAGCTAAGTGATCCTTCAGTCTATTCACCCCTCCAGTACATCCTTAATTGCAAAACTTACATCTTATATACTTCTCCCCAGAAATTCAATAGCATATTTTCATACAAAATCTTTTCGTGAATCTTCTGAATTGGAGGAATTCATAGTAAAAAATAATAATAATGAACAATTTTCTATATGTAATTGACTTACGAAAAATAATGACATAATTGACTTGAAATCCTATTGATATAATTAACAATTAAAATCACATTAATTAATTTTATATAATTTTACAATTTGTCATTTAAAAAAGCAAAAAAAACAATACAAATAAAATGTTCTCAAAATTGAAGAAAATAGATTTTTTTTTCAATCAAGTTTTAGTGTATTTTTTTAAGAAAAAAAAAATAAAACGAACAATTAAAAAATAGAAATAGAAAATAGAAAATTAAAAAAAATGCAAACTATGGATGTAGACCGTGGTGAGGTGAGGTGAGAAAATTAGGTAAAAGAATAGTGGTGCTCATTGCTCACTATTGAAAAAACAAAGAGAAGTCATGAGAAAAATAAAAACAAAAATATATAAAACAAGAAAAGAAGTAGAGTTGTGGGGTCAATGAGGTGAGAGAGAAGTGAGAGACTAAGAGAGAAGAGGAGATGAAGAAGACAAATAAGTGAGGAGAGAAAGTGCAACACTAAGAAAGAAGAGGAGATGAAGAAGACGAATCCTACCCATCAAGATGAAGAGGAGGCTTCGTAGTGAGAATAATACCATCAAGATGATGTTGTCAAAGTGAGCACAAAGCAGCACTTCCGTCTTAGTGAGGCTATTGTCGTAGAAGAGGTCGATCTTCAAGCCATCAACGGTAGAGAGTGCTAGGGTTAGATTTCTCTCTCAAAATCTCTCTATTCACTCTTTAGTGAGTTTTTAGGGAACAATGGTTTTTCTACAAATTTTTTTTATTAGCCACCTCAGCAAACAAAAGGCTCACACTTCAATGAGCGGGGCGTCAAAGGCATATGCAAGGTGCACCTCATAAGCACCTCAAGCAAAAAGGCAAATGTCTTTTGTGTTCTCCGCCTTTTTCCCAACACCTTTGGGCTTTTTCAAGATGCCTCACACTATAGCACGCCTCAATACCATCTTTCAAAACATTGGTCATTATAAAGATAGAATTCTTTATAGGGATAGGATTCATTAACCAACAAGGAATTAGGTTCATGATCTCTATATATATTTTAAGTCTTTAAGAGAAAACTCATAAAATGACTTGATGAGATGAGATGGAGATTTGAGGAAGAGAAAGGAAACACAAAGTAGAGCATAAAAAATATAGGTTCTTTTCATGGCTCAGATTGAGCAAGATATATGGATTTATTTAAGGTTCGTGGGGTTGGTTTCAGTTAATCAATGAAGCTGTGAACACTTTCCTAGAATGTGAGGAACCAATGACAAAGAGAAAAGAAGAGTATTTAAGTCCCTGATCAGATTGCAATGAGTGGACGTGGTTTGCTTAAAGGAAGAGCTTTTTAGAATGTCCAATCTTTCAAGTTGGGTTAGCGTGTACTTAAGTGAAGGGTCATTGTCCTTGTTTGATGTTTTGGGTCTGGTTTGTTGTTTCTTCTTCCTTTTCTTTTGCTTGTATTCAGCTGCTACTTGTATACTTCATGTGTACTTTGTGCACCTTTTCCAAATGCTTTTAGTATATTTGTTTTGTTTACCTATCAAAAAAAAAAAATACTAGGAGCAAGCCTTAGGAGTTTTGTATCAGTATTCTCTGTCTTTCATCATTTTTCAAATAATTTGTAGTAGAATCTTAATCTCATTTGTGAAGGTAAACATAGTTTTACAGTGCAATGGAAGTATTGTTTCCTTCATATGTTGATTATTGACTATGATTGTATAACAAGTGGAAAGCTTCAATTGGCGCATAGCAAATGACGAAAGCTAGTTGGAGAAGTCTAAAGCAAATGTTGGCGAAGATCAAGAACCAAGATCTAGAGAATTCAAATCCAAAGTGCAGTCAACAAGAAACGGGAATTTTGGAGATTCCAACACAAGAATTATCTAATTTTGAGTTGATTGTGTGTTTGGACACTGAAGCGGTAAAAAGAGATTTGGAATCCAAGAGGATTGTAAAAGAAATTTTGATTCAAGGTGGAGTCAATTCCTTTGTCATTGAAAATACATGGAGTATTTAGTCAATTAACCTAGAATAGGTGTGTGCATGTTATCATGCAGTGGAAATATTAAAATGTCTAAATGGCAAAACATTTGCATGTGATTCTTCCTAAGTTTGACAAGTTTCCTAGTTGAAGGTATGGCACTGACTGCATTGATCAGGGTATTAAAGAGGCATACTTTGGAAGTATGTACAGACTAGAAAATTGACTTCACAATTTGAGCCAAGGCAGAAAATGTTGGAATTTATCTCAAGTTCCTATCTCTGCAGGGTTTCTATTTTGTTAGAAATCTGAGTCTAGGGTTTGGTGTAGAGCAGAACTTATGCTGGAGTTTTCTTATACAGCTCATTCTTTTCATTCTCTCTATACATAAGTTTTTCAAGTGAAACCTTCCAAGATGATATAAACATGAGATGAGAGAGAGAGAGAGAAAGAGAGAGAGAGATCTGTAGAAAGATAACTCACAAAACATTGAAAGCACAAGTTTGTTTCATGGCTCCTATGTACTATAAAAAAATTTGTCCATCTCATGGCCCTTGCAGAGGATGATAAGCATGAGTTTATTCATGGCTCCGAATGTGGCAAAGATAAGAGGAGTGAGACTTCCAAAGTTTTGCATTAATTTTCTACATCTTGTAGTGGACTCCTATCTCATCAATGAAAGTAGGCATTGTTTTGTAGTGGAATCCTCTTCTCATCTATGAAGATAGGCATGGTTGTCAAACCAAAGATATACCACTTTGGATTGATTTTTTATTATTATTATTATTACTAAAAAAAAAAAAAAGACACACATTAGAGGTTCCTTCAGCACACATCAAGGTAAATAAGGGAAACAATATGGTAAGCCCCAAAACAGGTAAGGGCCCAGGTCCAATATACCAGATCCATCCCCGAATTCAGAAACTAAAAAGAAGCAAGCCTGACCTTGGAGTTTGAGGGAATATCATAGTTGATAACCATATCAACAGATGGAATATCAAGTCCTCTACTTGCCACATCAGTGCAGATAAGTATATTACATTCTCCAGCCTTAAACTTGTTCAGTGCTCCAAGTCTTTTAGCCTGGCACATGTATATTCAAGAGGTAAAGTGAGTACAAACTCAAAATTTTGGCAAAAGATGAAACATAAAATATTAAATTAAGCTAAATTAAATTAAATTAAAAATAATAATAAAAACTATGAGTGTGTAAAGCAAAATCACAAGGATCTGATTTAAAACTTAAGATAAAAGAAAAGATATATACCTGACTCATATGACCACTGATTGGGATAGCCCTTAAACCAAGGTTTCGAAGAAGCAAAGCCAATAGGCGAGTTGCATCGCAAGTACGAGTGAAAACCATTGTTGTACTTCCAGATAACTCAGTTAGAATATATACAAGATAGCATTCCTGCAATAGAAAATATTAATATCATTGAAACTAGAGGAAGATAATAAATATAAAATATATATATATATATGGCGATGCACACTATGACTAGATGCAGCCTTTGTTTCATTTGATTAGAAACCCAAGTAAAAAAAAACTCCATTCTACTATAACTACCCATTTCTTAAACGTTGTTAGCACAATCAAGTGATAATTATGATATATGCAATTGTCTAACAATTTGGACTCAATTATTCATTGGCTTATGCAGCACTTCTTGAATGGAAAACGACTATTAAAATATTTATCAATCAAACATGATCTTATCTTCGAGAGTCAATTTAGGAAGATAATCATAGGAAGCGCTGTAAAGCACTTTCTATAGTCGGAAACTAAGTCAACTGCAAGCTTAATCTTTCTCATAACATTTTCAAAGTAATATAACAGTATGAAAGCAAGAAACCTTGTACTTAGCAGGAACAAAGCGATACTGTTGCTTGAGTGTATCAACAGTGGAATATTTAGATGCAACCTCAATCTGAAAGAAATTTTGTAACCAAATTTAGTGAAAGAGTTCTTATAAAACCAGACAGAATGAAAACAAAGTGTAGAGGAGCATAGTTATCATACCTTCACAGGATTCCTGAGACAGGCCCTCTGGAGCTTACGCACCTACAACATTAAGAACAAAACTTGGTTAGACATTCACTCTCTTCTTCATTTTCTTTCACTTTTTTACATAACCACCAAATACTTGAACTGGGATTGAACATTATGTGATTTAAATATTTATTGCATTAACACAAAAAAAAAAAAAAAAAAAAGAACACATTCATGCACTTCTGTCATGTAAGGGGTTGCAATATCATCAATACACTATTTCTACTCATTTCCACTTGGAAATTTATTTTAGCATCCCATATATTGTTCTTGTCACCAAGAGTTCAATTTTCTCAAATGCAAGATATTGAAAGAACATAAATGGCTGAAACCAAATTTGCTATTCCAAATGCTAAATGCTTCTTGCAGCAATGAATCCTATTCACACAGCCTAAACTAGAGATTATGTAATGCATAACAATGAGAAAGTAAAATGCAACTGTCAAATATGGAATGCAGTAAGAATATGCCATGCAAAACTAAAGGGAATTGAATAGTAACATTCCCTATTCAAGATGGAAGATAGAGACCCCAAAAAAACAGTTAGGCAAACTACAACTTTTTGATCTGAGATTTTGAATTCTAGAACAATAGAAGCCTCTATGAATCACATGGTTAATAAATTTGATAAATTTAACCAGATAAAGTATTAAGTAATATGTTTAACAAAAAGAATAATAATAAAACACAACAAAAGAAAGAGAAAAGAGGGGGAAAAAAGACCAAAAAAAAAAACACAACTCCAACTTGCCCTTGGTTTGCTAGATGAATGCATAGTGAGATAACTAAGATAACTAAGAGAGTGTGGCCATGAAACTTGCCTGAGACAAGTGCGCAGGTAGCAAAATCAACCTTATTGGTCATGCAGTGTAATCTCATACAAAAAATGAGTAAGATAAAATGCAACTATCACTTGATCAAGTATGAATCAAAATTTTCCTATAAATATGCACTTTGCCCCAATATTTCAACTATGTACCTTTTTCGTCATAGTAGCAGAAAATAAGTATGTCTTTCGCTCCCGTGGGATAACACTTAAAATCTCATCAATGGCTTTCTCAAAGTCGTCATTCAGCAACCTATCAGCCTCATCTAAGACCTAGCCAGCATACACAGATCATGTAACTAACAACAAAAAGGTCCTTATGTTCAAGCAATCAGAAATGGACACACAACATGGAAATTATATTTGAATATTTCTTGCAAAGCATAAAAAGATTGCAGGGAATGCATTTCAGCATACTGGAAACTAACAGTTCTACCATGATTCAATTTCGTTAAGGTTGTTGAGTGAGAGACCAGCACTCAGAGTTCTGATTATTAAGAGCAGAGATAGAATTTCATGAGCAATGTTATTTAGTTCAAGCAGTGGAAAAAAATTCATGATGAATAGAAAAACTTGTAAATAGCTCCAAGGAAACAACCAATAACAAAAATAGAATAAATTTAAGGTTCCATCATTTTTTAAAAGAAAAAAAAAAAAGAATATTACTTTGAATCATTGACATCCTCTCTCGTCACCTATTTGCCTTCACGACAAAGGTTTTGAGTCATTTTGCATTCAACACAGTTGGTGGATGTATCCAAGGCTTTAAGAACTGGAAATTTCACTTCTATGATTTGCTACCTGTTTATTCTCTGAAGCAGATGGTGAACAACTTTTCTATCCAAGGTGCATTTTATTTTGTTTTGAAGTGGTTTCCAGTCTAAGTGTCAATACAAGGGAAAGTGAAATAATTCATGTGGCTATCATGGAGCAAGTAAAGGATTTGATGTCAGAGTTCTGGTGCAAAGTGAGTCAAACTCCTTCAATTTACTTGCAGACAACACCACCAAGTGCCCTTTCAAAGCACGATGAGTAAATAGAGTAACATCAACTCAAGCTGGTTAGAGAAGATTTACAGAGATTTTCTATGTGCATGTGCGCATACATGTAGGACAAGAATTATGCTAGGAAATTGCAGGGAGTGACCGTGGGAAAGCTTAGTGAGGGACATGGAAATTGGTATTCTAGGTTGAGGAAAGGGGTAAAAGGATCAGGTCCTTAGAGAGATATACAGGAGTGCTGTTAGAAAAGGATAGGATGCTTTGTTCCTTCAACTCAGATTCCATGAGGTTGGGCATAGAACAAAGTTTTTGGTACCATTATTTATTTTATTTTTTTTATCAGAAACAAAAGATATGTTAATTATGAAAAAAGCACAAGAGTAGGATGGGTGGTCCTCCCCACAAAATACAAAAAGATGTTTTTAATATGATATTTGATGGGTGAAATTCTTTTGGAGACTGCTTTTCCAATATATTCTCTGTTCAGAAACCCAACAAACTAAGGTGGCATGCGACTGGAATATGGAAGGAGATAGCAGTTATTGACACTGACATTCATCAGAAGATCCCATGGTGGAAGATAGAGATAGTGGAAAGGCCTTTGTCTTGTATTCAGGATGCAACATGATTTCTGGACAGGGAGGATAACTTAGTGTAGAAGTTATATACTAATGGTTGCTTCTCATTGAAGTTCCATTGTAAGGCTCTGGGTCCAATTCTTAAAATTTATTTTTTACATAGAAGGTTTTGGAGATCACATGCTCCTTCTGAAGTTTCGCTTCTTAGAAGGCGAAAGGGAGAAAATTCTCACATTAGACTAGTTTTATGATTCTAGCCAATTGGTTCTCATCGACAAAGAGGATAAAGAAACAGAAAATTATTTGTTTATCCATTGCAGGGTGATGTAAAGCTTGTCATGGTCCACATTGTTTTAATAGTCTAGTAAAGTCAGTCAAGGACAGTTTAGCAAGTTGGCAAGGTAGATTGGTAAGGGAAAAGGAAAGTACAGAATGCTGCTCCACTTAGGTTTTTTGGCATTTATAGAACAAAGCAAAAGAATTTTCAATAGTCTGGAATGGTTGGAGTTACATCTGAGATATCATGTAGACTAATAGATCTATAGGAAATGAAAAAAAAAATGAAAGAGAAGATGTCTTTTGTAGACTTAATAGATCTATAAGAAATGAGAGTATGTCTCATGTACATTTACTTGATGCATTAGGCTGTCCCTAAGTTGTGAAATTCCCCACATTTTACAATTTTCTTATTTATGTGTTCATTGTCAAGTGGTTCACATATGCCTCCTGTATTCCTAGGTTGAAAGCCATTTTGATAGGCATCATTTAATTTGGTCTCATATTTGCCTGTCCAAAAAGTCAATACAATATCTTTAACTATTTTTTATCCCCCAAAAGGAAAAACCCAAGGCATTATTTGAATAATGCCTACAGGACACTCTGGAATTATTTGCCATTCAACAGTACTTTTTTTCAATGAGAAAGAACACTGTTATAAATTATATTTGGAACTATTCAACAGTACTTTAGTTTTCATGGAATTGATGGACATGAAATAAATGGCTTATTATTTTAAATATATGCATGCTCACCCTTGCAGACACAACTCTATGTATTATTGAATGGGCGTGTTTGCATATATCCTTCTCTTCAATTTCTTGGATGAATCCAAGATAACCAATGATATATAATACAACATGATTAAAATTTAAATAAATAGATAAATAATTTTAAAAAATATCCAATAAACAAACATTGGCAACAATGAAAACAAGGATTATATCAAATTGCAAGACTGCACTAGTTTTACAGTTCATTAATTTCTAAATATAGTGGGTCAAGAACATGAGTGAAGCTTCAAGGGGTGGAAGGAGCTGGTTCGCTGTTGAGTCCAAGTCTTTTGAGCTGTAGGTTGAGGTGGTAGGTGGAAAGTTGAATGGGTTTATTTGGGAGAGATGCAGAGGAACCACTTCATGGATTAGGTTTGGGGAAGTTAGTTTAAGTCGTTTGTTAGATGGTGTTGAAGCTTGTTGCAGGGATAATGGAAATAGAAGGTGGGTTCTTGATTGGGAGGGGGGAGTAAATATAGGTTGGAGCGTCGATCGAATGAGGCGGGAAGGTTTCTTCTCTATTCAGTTTGCAATATTGAGTCCAAGAGGTACTGTGTGATCTTCCCATAAGGGAGGGGTTTGTTAGGAGGCTGGAACACTCTGGCGAAGAAGCTACATGATCTTGGAGTCGTATCCTTGGTCAGGTTTCTAGACTCAGGAGGTTCAATGACTCCTCTTGGGGAGAAAGGTTTGTTGTCAAAGAGATATGCGGAAATGGCAAAACCGGGTGTTTCCGGCAAGGTACTAGCATTAAGGAGGCTTGGGTGAGGGTGGTGGGTCTTCCTCTTCACATGTGGAGTAGAGAGGTGTTCAAAAAGATAGGCAATGGTTGCAGAGCTTTTATTGCAGTGGATGAGGATACAGCTTTCTTTACGAAGTTACAGTGAGCGAAGATTTTAGTGAAGTTGGAAGGCAAGGAGCTACCCAGTTCTCTGGAGATAGTGGTGGGATTAGGTTGCTTTTCCATTCAATTATGGTGGGAAACCCATCCTTGGTTTGTCCAGGTGGTGCCGGCGAGCAAGATCTACATGGCTAGAGGTCCTGAGGGTAAGGAAGTAGTTGAGGAGAGGCCACGCGTTGATTATCGTGGTGCTATAAGAGAAAGGGTGGTATTGGCTGAGGTTCAGAGGGGAGTACAAGACATGTCGTCGTATCAGGGGAGGCAAAAAGGAGTTGGTGTTTATACTATTGTTGTTGCTACTTTCTCTGAATTAGGGTCTATGGGGGTAGGTTTGAAAAGTGGGATAGTGATTTGATACCTAAGAGTAGGGGTGGAAGAGTAGGGGAGAACGTGACTTTTTTGAAATCTCTGGGTGGGTGCAATGGTGTGCTGGATAGAGGAAGAAAATGGAAAGCGAGATTGGGCTCGGTGGAGGCCTAATCTAATATTTGGCTTGAGTATTGGCAGAGGGAGGGTGAAAAGGTGGTGGGCTTAAGGCCCGTTTCTATAAAAAAGCTCTTTAGTGGGCCGAGAGGAGGGCTTGGCCCAGTAAAAGTGGTTTCGGGATTGATGGACCTTTTAAAGATTTAGGTCATCCCATTGCTAACTTTGAAGCCAAGGCTCAGGAGGAGTCCCAAAGAGAAGTCAATGGTGATAGAAGATTAGTCTTCGGTATCTTAGAAGGGGACCTAATGCCCCCGCTGGCTCCATTGCTTGCCCAAACCAAGTCGACTCTATCGGAGGTCACTAGGGCAGAGATTACAAACGAGGCATTGTTGGAAGAGGCCTCTAAGTACGACATTCTTTCCTATGGTTTTGTGGGGACCCCTTTTTCTCTTCTACTCCTTTTGGTTTTTGCCAAGCCTTGGTGGTGAGGGGTCCTCTGGCCTAAGAGGGTTGGTGGTGACGGAAGAAGAGAGTTCCTTGAATCCTTTGTCCATTGTCTTGGCTGACATTAGTGAGTGGGAGATGGCAGAAGGAGGGGACAAGGCTATGGATGGAGGAGGGAGGGACGTAGCCAAAAAGGCTGTCGATGCAGGGCTTAATCAAAAAGCAAGGGATTTTGGAGACCAGTAGAATGAGAGCAGCTTGGTGAAGTTCAGCAAATTTTTTGGGTTTCTCCTTAGAAAGGTTTGAAGGGGAATTTTTCAATTTGCTTCAAAGGATAAAAAATAAAAAAATAAAAAAAATAAAAAGGAAACGGGTTAAGAGGAAGGGTGTTGGTTTGCCCACTAGGTTCGATCGAGAATTGAACAAGTTAGAGTGGTCGATCAATTACAAATGAGGGGACAGAGAGAGGCGAATGTTAAAGTTGTTATCCTAGAATGTTAAGAGAGGCGAATGACAGCAATAAGAGGAAGGTTATTAAAACTTTAATTAAGGCTCAGAAAGCAGACCTTGTTTGTCTTCAGGAGACTAAGATTCAAGAGATGTCCATTGGAGTGGTGTGAAGCCTTGGAGTAGGGAGGTTCTTGGAGTGGGGTGCAGTTAATGCGAGGGGAATAGACGAAGGGGTGGTGGTTTTTTGGGATAATAAAGTGTTAGAGCTGACTGGCATGGAGGTGGTTCAGTTCTCGATCTCGTCATTTTAGAAATTGTGAGGATGGTTTTGTGTGGGCTTTTACTGGGGTCTATGGTCCCATTTTGAAGAGATGCAAAGAACTTTTTTAGGAGGAGCTAAGGGCTATCTGTGGGCTATGGGATGATCCTTGGTGCATTGGAGGGGATTTTAATGTGACAAGGCTCCCTAGTGAGCACAGCAGAGGAGGGAGGTTGGTTGCTGCAATGAGAGGATTTTCGAAGGTGATTGATGATTTGCCTTTAAGGGACCTCCCATTGCAGGGAGGTCCGTTTACTTGGAATGGTGGGCTTAATGGGCAAACTATGTCAAGATTGGACCGTTTCTTGGTGTTTGAGGATTGGGAAAGTCAGTTCAGTGGGGTGGTGCAAAGCACTCTTTCCAGACCAATGTCTGATCACTGTCCTATCCTATTAGATATGGGAGGGATGAGGAGAGGTCCTATGCCTTTTCATTTTGAGAATATGTGGTTGAAAGAGGAAGGATTTAAGGACCTGTTAAAAATCTGGTGGCAAGGGCTCAACTTCAAGGGTTCTAGCAGTTTCATTATGGTAGCAAAGTTGAAGGCTCTTAAGAGTATTCTAAAAACCTGGAATAAGGAGGTGTTTGGGAAGGTGGAGGTTAACAACAGTTTGGCATTACAACAGGTCAATTTTTTGGATATTCAAGAGAGGTCTAGAGCCTTATTGGTGGAGGAGGTGGAGATAAGAAAGGAGGTAAGGGAGGAATATAAGAAATGGGTTCTCATGGAGGAAATCTCCTGAAGGCAAAAATCTAGAGAATTATGGTTCAAGGAAGGTGACAAGAATACAGGTTTTTTTCCATAGAATGGCAAATTGTCATAGAAAAAGGAGTAATCTGTCCAAGATTAAAATTAATGGTTCTTGGATAGTTGAGGAGAGGGAGATTCAGGGGGGTGGTGTTAGTGCTTTCCAGCACCTGTTGTCAGATCCTGGTGTCTAGAGTCCAAGTTTGAATGGGCTGGTTTTTGACAGATTAGCAGGGGAAGAGGTAGCTAGGCTAGAGGAGGCTTTCTCTATTAAAGAGGTTGTCTTTGCTCTTTTTGATCTAAACGGGGACAAAGCTCCCGGGCCAGATGGTTATTCCTTAGCTTTTTGGCAATCCAGTTGGAATTTGGTGAAGAAGGAGGTGATGGGTTTTTTCCGAGAATTTCACAAGCATGGGAGGTTTGTTAGAAATTTGAACTCTACCTTCTTGGCATTGGTCCCAAAAAAGGGAGATGCCAAGGACCTGAGAGATTTCAGACCTATCAATTAGGTGGAAGGGTTGTACAAGCTATTAGCAAAGGTGTTAGCTAATAGGTTGAAAAAAATGGTGGGTAAGGCGGTTTCCTCGTCTCAAAATGCCTTTGTTAAGGGGAGGCAAATTTTGGACATAGTGCTAATAGCTAATGGGCCTATAGATTCTCTATTAAAAAGCAATGAATGCGGGGTGATGTGTAAACTTGATATAGAGAAGGCATACGATCATTTAAAATAGGATTTCTTGCTTCAGGTGTTGCAAAAAATGAGGTTTGGAGACAAATGGGTAGGGTGGGTTAAGTGGTGTATTTCTACAGCATCTTTCTTGATGTTGGTTAATGGCACACCAGCAAGTTTCTTTAACAGCTCCAGGAGGTTGAGATAAGGGGACCCCCTTTCTCCTTATCTTTTTGTAATAGGCATGAAAGCTTTAAGCGTTTTGATCAAGAGGGCAGTTAGTGGGGGCTTTTTTACAAGCTTTAGGGTTAAAGGGAGAGGTGGTGAGAGAGTTCAACTCACCCATCTGTTGTATGCTGATGACATGTTGATTTTCTATGATGCCTCTAAGGACCAACTGGCTCACCTAAGCTAGGTGTTAATGTGGTTTGAAGTCATATCTGGTCTAAGAATTAATCTGGACAAAAGTGAGATCCTTCTAGTAGGGAGGGTGGAGAATCTGGAGGAGCTAGCCCTTGAGCTCGAGTGTAAGGTGGGGACGTTCCCTTATATTTAGGGCTTCCTTTGGGTGCACCTCACAAATGAGCAACGATGTGGGATGGGGTAGAGGAGAGTTTTCAAGGGAGATTAGCTTTGTGGAAGAAGCAATATATATCTAAAGGAGGGAGACTCACTCTCATTCGAAGCACTTTGTCTAACATGCCTATTTACTACATGTCAATTTTGCGTATGCCTACATCGGTTAGATTGAGACTTGAGCAAATCCAAAGGGATTTTCTTTGGGATTGGGGGGAGGGGGGCTTTGGAGAGGAAGACTCATCTTGTTAAGCGGGTGATTGTATGCTCGGATAAAAGTAAAGGGGGATTGGGTGCAAAATGCATCTCCACTCTTAATAGAGCCCTTTTGGGTATATGGAGTTGGCGCTTTATGGTAGAAAAGGAAGCTCTTTGGAAACAAGTTATTAGTAGGAAGTATGGAGTGAAAGAAGGGGGGTGGTATACCCGGGAAAGTAGAGAGGGATTTGGTGTGGGATTGTGGAAGGATATTAGAAAGGAAGGTTCTCGGTTGAGCAACTACATTGTGTTTTCCATGGGTAATGGTAGAAGAATCAGATTTTGATTGGACTCTTAGTGTGGGGATGAGGATTTGTGCAACTCTTTTCCCTCTTTATTTGCTTTGGTGGTTTCAAAAGAGGAGTTGGTGGCAGAGGCTTGGGACCCTTCAGTTGAGAGGGGGAGTTGGAGTCCTCATTTTTTTAGGGCTTTCAATGATTGAGAAGTAGAAGTAGTCTTGGTGGATTAGTTGCTCATGACAATTCAAGGTAAGAGAGTTAGTGCAGAAGTGGAAGATAGGGTGATTTGGAAAAAGACAAAAAGTGGGTTTTTCTCAATTAAGTCTCTTTACAGTGTTGTGGAGCTGGGAAGTACAGTCCGGTTTCCAAGAAAAATAATTTGGAGCCCTTATGTTCCTCCCAAAGTGGGTTTTTTTTTGCTTGGGAAGCCTCATGGGAGAAAGTTTTAACTTTAGATCAACTCAAAAGAAGGGGTTGGACCCTTGCTAATAGATTTTTCTTTTGTCTAGTTGAAGAGGAGTCTACTAATCACATCTTAATCCATTGCACGAAGACTAGAGTTTTATGGGAATTATTATTCACTCTCTTTGGGGTGACTTGGGTTCTCCCTTACTCGGTAAGAGAGACTCTCTTTTGTTGGCTTGGGTCCTTTGTGGGCAAGAAGTGTAAAAAAGCTTGGAAGTTGGCTCTTTTATGCCTTTTTTGGGCAGTGTGAAAGGAAAGAAATAGGATAGCATTCAACAATGAAGAGTTTTCAGTACATAGATTGAAGTATTCTTTTGTGTGTAATTTATGGTCTTGGACAAAGTTGTATATAGATGTTGGCCCTTTATCTTTAATCGACTTTTTTGATTGATTGGAATTTGGTGCAAACAGGTGAGGTTTTTTGTGTTCCCTCCTGTTTTTTGCTCTTTTTAGCATTTTGGCACCTGTTGTATACTTCTTGTATGCCTTAGGTTGCCCTCCGGGCTTCCTTTTTCTAATTAATATATTCTCTTTTGTGTTTACCCATCAAAAAAAAAAAACTAGTTTTATAGTTCATTGGCATAACTAGAAGTTGACCACGTGAAATTGTGATCAAGAAATTTACCACACAGGGCAAATTTAGGTGTCTATTGAATTGGTAAATAAATATAGATAGAAAAAATGAAATAGTTTCCTTAATAATATAGGAATATCATACCAAGTATTTCATCGTCCGAAGAGAAAAACCTTTTGTATTGGACAGATGGTCCATGAGACGTCCAGGTGTACCCACCTATGTAAGAGCAACAGAACAAATATATAAGACAGATAATGAACTAAAATAGTTTGGTGCAAATCTATTTTTTTAAAAATACATTAATCAATCAATAGCACTAAAAGTACTTAAAACAAGGGTGTCACATTTTAAAAAAACTTTAAGAAACAATTCCATGCATGGATAAAATATGATTTCCAAAATAATTGCCCACATTTAAGCTCATCTGCTTCACATTTGTAGTTTCTAATGTACATGTAATTTAAATTTAAACTAGACTGATATCTATGTTGCATGGGTACAGACATTTGATCCAGACAGACTGCAATAAGGATATGCCAAGACAAAATTTTCAGAAGCATGAACCAAATGCAGCAAAAATATGTCATTAATAATAATAGTTGTAGCTACAGCGGCAGTAGTAACACCAGATGTTTATAAAATTGTATTTCTTTTTTCTATATCAAAACAAAGTATATGGTGTTTGTATATAAATATTTATGCAATCACAATTTTTTAGAATCAAATGCAATATGTTATGAATATTAATAGTAGCAGCAGTAGTAGTAGTAGTACTATATGTCGTACAATTGCATTCCTTTCTATATTAAAACAAAACATATCATGTATGCTAATATTAATATATATATATAGGCATCAATTTATATTTCTGTAAATTACATGAAAATGAAACACTTCCTTTGCTTTCCAATATTTGAATCCATTTTCAGCAATTCCTAGTGTAAAATGAGGTGTTAAGATTTCCTCTAACCAAAATAAACCACCCAAATCAAGGGAAAGAAAGATGAAGCAATCAAAGACAAAGATTGAAGAATCTGACTTCTCCGCTTCACCATTCCCTAGAGAAGGGAACCAAGTCCAAATCTTTGTAGACTCTCCCAATGTCCCCACCTTACACTCCGTTGAAATCTCAAAATTCCTTATTTGGTTTGACATGAAAATATTAAGTAAAAAGAAAATATAAAGAAAATTATTTTAAAACTCCTAAATTTTCAAACTCTTCCTTCTCTATTTATATAAAGAAAAAACTAAAATTTTGCAGTGAATGGAAGAAAAATGTTTTTGAATTTAAACTTATTTCTTATTTTCCTCCACTTTTTCCATCCTTCTCCTTTTTCTTCTTGCCTTTTGTCCCTCACAATTCCCTTGATCCAAACAGAGCTTTAAAGATTCCCTTCCAAAAGAAGGATATCCTTCCAAAAAAAAATAGGCTTCTTTTCATTCTTGACTATAGCAAGACCCTTCTATGTAAGAAGTCTTTTGCAGGTCAACCTAAATCAAGGAAACATAATGTTAGTCCAATGTTACGTTATTAAATTAAGTCTATGAACAAAAAACTAATGGTCTATTTAGGATCGTTTTCAAAAACCATTCTCAAAAAAAAAAAATTTGAGAACAATTTTCAAAAACAATTCTCTAATATTTTCTAGAACATAAGTCTGTTTGGGAATTTGAAATGTTCTCAACTAATTTTTTTTTATAGGAATTTTCTACTAGTTTTCTATGTTTCCAAATATTTTTTAAAAATAAATTTTACATGTCATGCTTTATTTTCAATTATTTTTCATATTTGTCCCATTATTTTTTAAAACATTCCTCAAAAGACAAGTGAAAACAATTAAAAACCACTAAATTATGTTCTTAGAAAACATGTTTTCTAATTTTAAGAACAAAAAACGGTTTTTTGTTTCTAATTTTCAAACATGTTTTAAACATGCCTAAAATATTAAAATTTTAATAAAAAATTAAAAACATGTACATAAATAAATAAAAGAACAACAACAACCCACTCACATGACCTACATGCACAAGGTTAACTTGTACAACTATGTTCAGAGAAAGCCCTAATATTTATAGGGAGGACTTCAAATAGCTTGTAATAACAAAATGCTAATCCTCTTAGCCACATGAAAAATAAAATCCATCATTTTAAATCACAAAAGTTGATCACTGTCCAATCTTTAATACAAACTGAAATGCTCCATTACAAAACAAACTAATAATGAAATCATGTAAGTTCAACCATCTAACTCTTCATGGTTTAGTGGGAAACCTTTCAAGTGAAAATGAAACTAGTCATGCCAGATCATCAATACTTACGACAATATGTGGGCGCTTTGCAAGGGCAATTGCTTGTTGTGTATGGTCCACTCCTCCAACAAGCTGCAAAAAAGGGATGAAGGCATTGTTTACCAAGATCATATTGTAAAAAAAGGGAAGGTTAAACATCCAGAATTCCATCATACAGTATATTTCAATTTTTGGAATTGAAGCATCAAACGGTTACCCAGGCAGTATTAATTTCACTACAGCACAATAGAGCAAGTAGGTGTAAGTTAATCCAGAAGCATTCCAATCTAACAAGATACAGTAAATTTCATTTAAAACAAATAGCAAATGGTTTCAGCATTGCACAGAAATGTAACTATCAAAAAAATAGAAGACAAATAGAAAATGGTGTCTCAGCTATAGTTTTAAAGGCATGCCTTGGCACCCATCTGGGCATAGTAATGCACAACCTGGTGTATATATCAAATTATATTGCGAAGTTGCAACAATGAACTAAGGCAGCATTAACTTCACTATAGCACAGTAGAGCTAGTAGGCATAAGTTACTTAATCCAGACGTATAATAAGCAGGGTTCAAAATATTGACAGAAATTGGTATGACTCGGCTGAGTCATATCCACCTCAGTCATGCCTGGTACCGGACTGATAACCAAGTCAAAATTGGTGGAGAAAATCAAAAACCACAAAAATGAAGAAATTTGCAAGGACAATTCGGAGCGGATTTGCATCTTCATCCTTCAAACCTAAACCTTTGCATCCTTGTATGGCTGATTTATCTCCGGTTTAATGCCTTCAAACCTTCAAGATGACGTGAGAAGTTGTTGTTGAGACATGAAATGGGTATTTTTCGGACAAATGGGTACGTTGCAGAGAAATGGGTATCGTGGGGAGATGTCATGAGAAGCAAAAAAAATGAAAGGGGTATTTTTCTGAAATGGGTCTATTGCAGAGAGATGAAAGAGAGTATTTTGCATATACATGCGTGTGTTGCAGTCATGCAGAGAGATGGGAGTGAGGTTTGTGACCAAAAATGGGGGAGAAATGGGTGTTGAAGAGAGGTGAGAAAGAGGACCAAAATGGGAGAGTGGGACTTTTGACGGGATACGTGGGATTATATTTATGATTATAAATATTTAAATGGAATATAAATATCAATAAAAATATTTAAAACTAATGTATAGAATCACTAAATATATATATATATATATATATATATATATACATATTTAAAATTTATTTCTTCAAATGAAAATAAAATTAATAAAAAATCTTTTTTTATAAAAGTTTTATTTAGAATATATTTGATAGAAAAAATGATATTTAAATTTTTAAAGGTTATTCATGGTTTTTTTATGGTTGAAAATATTTTTAAAATTTTTAAAATATTTAATTCAAACATTTATTATAAAAATATTTTTTACTAGTTTTATCTAATATTTATTACAAGTTAATAAATAAAAAAGTTTTAAATCTAGTCCATAATGTTCTTTCTATATATTTATTATTTTTTTTTAGTCTATTTGATTACATTTATTTTTGCAATAATTTTAATAATTCTCTTAAAAATTATAAAGTTCTTAAATTAACATATTTTGCATATTGTCCGATATCGATCTGAGAAACCAAGACCAATATGCCTCAAGACCCTCCAAGTCAATGACCAATACTACGACTTTGAACCATGATAACAAGATTAAAACAATAAAATTTCATTTAAAACAAATAGCAAATAGTCTCAGCTATAGTTTTAAAGGCATGCTTTGGCACCCACCTGAGCATAGTGATGCACAACCTGGTGTATATATCAACTTGTATTGCAAAGTTGCAACAATGAACTAATGCAATCATATTGCATATAGAAATCCCAAGAGCAACAATCTCTGGTTTTCATCAAACAACACCAATTTACTTAAGAAAAAAATTAAAATGAAAACACAGACAAAAAATGTATAGTAGCTGCATGCCTACAACTACAAACTCATTCTCAGAAGATTGCAGAAAAATATGGCAGCTACTATTGTGGGACAGATTCATCCACTAAGATAAAATTAAAGAGGTGATAACATGGAATGTCAAAAAATGCATATTAAATGTGCCTTAGACCTAACTTAAAAGGCCCAACCTCTTACAGGCAAGCTTTGATGATTTTTTTCCCTCTTAAGTTATTTTTTGAAGATTTTTATCCACCAAGAAAGTTCTTAAAAATAAATAGATATACCAGGAGCTGGTCACCCAAAAGTCACCTGGCTTTAGTGAGAAATTATGTGTTAAAGGCTCAGCTTTATTCTTCAGTAGATGGATGATTTATTTTTCAATTTCTCTTACCAACACTGGCAGAGTGTCCACTACCATAATTTTGAACTTGGTGCAGTATCTAAAAAGTCATTGGTTCTTATTACTTTAACATAGTTTCAACTTAACACTTCCAGATTACTTGAACTCACATAATGACACAAAAACTACCAGCTGCCTTTCCTGAATTGGTTGAAGAACATGAAGGCTACAACAAGATCAAGGGTGTAGCAAAGGACTTATAAACTAACAATATTTACTCCAAATACAATTCACAAAAAAGAAGTTATCTAGCAAAGAAAATGTGTCTGAAATCTGAACTTTAGCTGAAGTTTCTACTAAGTATAAAGGAACAACATTTGTTTTCCCAATGAAAATAATACAGAAACAATATTTGCACTTACCATTCCAAATGCTATAACTTAAAACATTGAAAATGAATAAAAACTTACAAGGATTCTTATAGAGGACAATAATGTGAAAACCACTAGCAAAAAATTCAGAAACCATAGGCCCTATTTGGAAAATGTCTATGAAAACAATTTTATGTGCTCAATAACAAAAAAAAATAAAAATAAAAAAATAAAAATAAAAAACAGAAAAACATATTTGGCAACCAGAAAACAAAAAACTCACTATTTTTAAAGAACATCTTTTAGTTACTTTCAGTTGTTTTCACTTATTTTTTTAAGGCTCTTTTAAAAAATAAAACATACAAATATGGAGAATGATTAAAAATAAAGCACTACAGATAAAAGTTATTTTTAAAGCATATTTAAAAATATAGAAAACAGGTTAAGAACATTTCAGGTTCCTAAACATACTTTTACTCTACAAAACATCAAAGAACAGTTTTCAAAAACTAGTTTTTTCATCACTGTTTTCAAAAACACCCCCTCAACAGGGCCTTACTTTCAAAATGGTATTAAAAAGTTGCCTTTTTTTTCTAGATAAGTAAACAAAATAAAAATATTGTTAACCTCAAAGAAACTATACACGAAGGTGCACAAGACATATACAATGGGTAAAAAGTTACCATATTCTACTATTGTCAATGTCAAAATTATTCTTCACAGACAAGAAACATGACAAGAACAACACTGATATAATGGATAAAAAGAAAAGAATCAGTATTGTCATCAGGGTGAAGAGCACTATAAGTATGTGCCAAACAAGTACAGGTCTGTAACTGAAATGGTAAATTTGACGATCATATATCGAGAGACCTGCCTCCACATCAAATTAATTAAATAGAAAGCTCACCACAGCACACTTTAGACCAATTCCAGAACCTAAAGCTTCAAACTGCTCTGCAATCTGAATAGCAAGTTCCCTGGAAAATGGGGGAGGATGACAGACAGACAACAAAAATTGAATCATTTATTAAATGGAACACATTCTTGGATGAAAATACTGTCTTTAAAATCAACCACATGAATCAGATGACAAACCGAGTAGGGGAGAGCACACAAGCAAACAGCACTTGAGGAGTATCTAAAAGGGCTTGGAGTATGGGAAGTGCAAATGCTCCAGTCTTACCAGAACCTGTTTGTGCAAGCCCAATCAAGTCCTTTCCTGAGACAATAACAATAGAGAACAACCAGCACATCAGAAAGTTATATACACAATAATCAAAACATGGTATTGCTGTTAAGAATATGCAGCAAATCAAGACAAATCAATTTTTGATATTTTAAGTGATTCCTCAATTGAAAACTGACCAAAAAAAAACAGAAAAGGAAAAAGTTCCCCACAATAGCACACAATACAAATATTAGGCTTAATTAAGTTGAATTTTTCATCTTTACATCACCACAAATCCTGCTTTTTTTTAAAAAAATGAAAAAGAAAAAGAAAAAGATTAGAGAAGTAAAAGCAAGGAAGAAAAAAAGTAGTAAACATTGGTTAAATTTTGATTCTTATACTGTGATAGTAAGACAGAAACAATTGTGATTGAACAAGGGGATGAAGAAACTATCTCCAAAGAAAAACTAGGTTTGCCATAGCAAAATAGAAAGAAAAAATGCATATCGGAATATCATAATCACAAAGCCAGAAAAATTAGGGTTTGGAATCTATATATATATACCACTAATCCATGACAAAATATTGGAGAGACAAAAGGCATATGAACAAGCAAGGGAAATCACATTTTGAAAAACCACATTCATTAAAACATGTGGTGCCATCCAGCAGAAGAAAAGAATTCAGAGAGGGCCAAGGTCTCAAAATCATAAACCTCTGAGACCAAATAAAATGCAGATGAAAATCACGAACTTCAATTCCTTAATATTACTCTCATTTAACCCTAATTGGTTTAGAATATAATGCCTATAGGAAAGCAAGTCAATTTAATCAAATCAATTCTTCAAACCTAATTAGTGATCAGTCCCACATATAAATTTTGAAATATGCCATCACTAATCAAAAGCATGTCCACTTATCACAGCAGTAAAAGGCATGGAACATTTTCCTACTTTTGGTTCCTTTTTTTATCTACTTTCTCGGCAACCAAAAATGCAACTAAGAAGTCTTATAGTAAATTATCAAGAAAGCACAAGAACAAACCTTCTAGTGCATGAGGAATGGCTTCAGCCTGTATCTTAGATGGTGTTTTCCATCCTAAATTTTCACAAGCCTCCACCAATTGCTCACATATCCCCAAATCCTTAAATGACTTGACTTCTTTATTGTCTTCCGCCATCCTAAAAATCTGAAAGAAAATCAAAATTAGAGATTTCAAAGGTGAAAGGCATAATAGACATATAATCATATAGAATTCAACATGCCCAGATATTGAACTGAATTTATTTACACAAATATCATCCCATCCCAATGATAAACAATCCACACAACTATCATCCAATCCCAATGATGACAAATCCAGTGCTAATAGTCAAATTTCTTTCCTCAAATTAGCAAAATAATTTCAGAAGACAAAAGGAAATTTCCAGAAATCCAAAATGAAGAAAACTCAACCAATTATTCAAATAAACTATTCAAACTAGATATGGCTTCAAGACCAAGAAATTAAGGACAAAAATACCAAATTCAACCTCTGTTTGGTTGGGCATAAAAAAAATGTCGTGAAGAGAAAACAAAATAAAATAAAATACAAACTCCTTAGATTCATACTTTCTCAGTTTCCAAACGGCAATGAGAGACTTCAATTTGTTTCCTTTTCGTTCGGAATTAACTATTAAGCAAAAACGTAACGACTTTTCCCCCAATTTTCAAACTCGACCAAAAGAAAATAAATTAGTTAGTTCCAATTTGGTTTCAATTAAGAAAATTAAAAATAATATCCAAAAGCGGTGCCGAAGTTGGAACAAAACAAAATTTAACCTCTACTTGGTTGGGAAGAAAACACGAAGGAAAGCAAAGATAAAAATAAAATAAAATCTGGGTTTGGTTTCATCGAGAATTCAGAATTTGTTTCGTCCCCTAAACTCCATAAGAAATTTCACAAAAAGAGAGCAAAGAATTTCCAATGGCCGCGCGACTACAATATGAGAATGAGGAAGAAAATAAAGGGAAGAAGAGAGGTAATACCGGTGAAAATAATCCTCAAGAGAGAGAGCTGAGGGGCTCCAGAAGCCTGAACACGAAGAGAGAGCACGAGGAACAGAGCCGAAACTGAGAGAACGAGGGAGGGTTGTGTTAAAACCCTGTGTAAATGTAGCGGTGGTGGGCCCTTCTAAAACCCTAAAACGCCTCTAACCGAAATGCTGGTAGTTTTTAGTTCTTACGGCCAATGAAAGAGCAAATATTGATATCGAATTGTTACGTGTTTTATTAGATATTTTATAAAAACTGCAATTGTGAGAAAACTGCAATTATGTAATTTCATAAAAATTACAAAGTTGTAGTCAAGAGTTGTGCTTATATGAAATTACATAATTGCAGTTTTCTCACAATTGCAGTTTTTATAAAATATTTAATAAAACACGTGACAATTCGATATCAATATTTGCTCTTTCATTGGCCGTAAGAACTAAAAACTACCAGCATTTCGGTTAGAGGCGTTTTAGGGTTTTAGAAGGGCCCACCACCGCTACATTTACACAGGGTTTTAACACAACCCTCCCTCGTTCTCTCAGTTTCGGCTCTGTTCCTCGCGCTCTCTCTTCGTGTTCAGGCCTCTGGAGCCCCTCAGCTCTCTCTCTTGAGGATTATTTTCACCGGTATTACCTCTCTTCTTCCCTTTATTTTCTTCCTCATTCTCATATTGTAGTCGCGCGGCCATTGGAAATTCTTTGCTCTCTTTTTGTGAAATTTCTTATGGAGTTTAGGGGACGAAACAAATTCTGAATTCTCGATGAAACCAAACCCAGATTTTATTTTATTTTTATCTTTGCTTTCCTTCGTGTTTTCTTCCCAACCAAGTAGAGGTTAAATTTTGTTTTGTTCCAACTTCGGCACCGCTTTTGGATATTATTTTTAATTTTCTTAATTGAAACCAAATTGGAACTAACTAATTTATTTTCTTTTGGTCGAGTTTGAAAATTGGGGGAAAAGTCGTTACGTTTTTGCTTAATAGTTAATTCCGAACGAAAAGGAAACAAATTGAAGTCTCTCATTGCCGTTTGGAAACTGAGAAAGTATGAATCTAAGGAGTTTGTATTTTATTTTATTTTGTTTTCTCTTCACGACATTTTTTTTATGCCCAACCAAACAGAGGTTGAATTTGGTATTTTTGTCCTTAATTTCTTGGTCTTGAAGCCATATCTAGTTTGAATAGTTTATTTGAATAATTGGTTGAGTTTTCTTCATTTTGGATTTTTGGAAATTTCCTTTTGTCTTCTGAAATTATTTTGCTATTATATAAATTTTTTTTTTTTCCTTTTTTTAGACACAATCATATTTTTCTGAGTTTTCTTACTAGGCAAATATATTTTTCTCTCTTCCTTTTTTTAGTAAATTTTTTCTTCTTCACTCCTTTCCTCCTACTTTCCTCTCTAATACCCATTTTCTTTCCCTTCCTCAATTTTTTCAGGAACCAAACACAGCCAAAGCATTTCGAGAATAAAGATTCAACCAAGTAAATATAAAATTGCATTGTAATAACAGACATGGAAAGAATAAACTTCGATGATAATGACATGTAATAAATAAAAATCAAATAGATACAAAAGAGAAATAACATTAGGATTTGAAAAGTCCATTTTAATTTTCAGGAAAAAAATCAAGTAAAACAAGTACTGAAATTCAATGAGAGAAGACACTATTGCAATAATTTTATCATCTATACAACAATTTGAAATGCAAGCATATATTGAGAACACTTAAAGTAGTCAAAATTTAGAACTATGGAAACAGGGATTATGAATTCACTAACTGATTCAAGCACAATGGAGTAGAATCCAGGCTATAAACCAAAAGCGATCAACCTCCTGACAAAGCAATTCTATTATTTTAAAAAAAGCTTAAATTTGTAGCGAATAGCTTTAACTCAAGCCACAAAAACAGTGGAAATTAATTAAACTCCTAATCATAACCAAGCAAGAACTTATTTCTCAAATTCTAGTGTCTGTTTGATTGCCAAGAAACCGAAGGAGAAAAAGATTTGAGACGCTGTAAACCCGCTCCAAAACTACAGTTGTCCCAATCATGTTCCGGCGTTTTCTAATCAACCAAACAGAACACTCAGAAGCCAAAATCAAACCCTATAAATCAGAAAGAAACATACCTGGCCCTTGACCTTCAAGTTTATGTGGGCCCCTTGGTCCGTGGGCTTCTTGTCCTCCTCCTGACCGCCAGCAGCACCGCCGGTTGCAGACATTCTTAGTAAACTCTGATTTCCCTAGGGTTTCTCTCCCGCAAGTTGCAGCACACAGACTGAGTCCTCTATAAGACCACGATAGCAAAGGCGTCATATATACGCTACCGTACGCGTCCCTCTAAATTCTACTCTACTCGCGCGTATCCTAGAACGCAATTTTATCGCATGAAATTACGGGCAATATAACACGTGTCGTCTTATTAGAGCAAGTTCAGTTTGAGTATAGGGCAGAGCGTGAGAGTGGAAGTTGGTGGTGGGGACTGTGAAAGAGGCCAAAACCGGAATTGATAAAATTTGGATTCCGCAGAGAAAGTTATACTGGAGATCAAATTTACGGCGGAAATTTGATTGCGGAGGAATCGGACGGCTGACAATTTGCAAGTGTGGATTCTCTTGGGTCGTCATCCCTTTTTTAGTTTGGGAAAAAATATGTTATAGGCAAGGATGAAATTATTGGTATTTATAGATATTATTGGTACTTCAATTTTAAGAATATATCGACGAATATTCTGAAAAAAATAGCGATAGGTTTAAAATTGTTAAAAACTCATGAAAATATAAGGAAAACTTTATAAAAATATAATTAGAAGTATAATGGATATTTTAAAGTTGTTTTATTTAAAAATTTGGTATACCTATTATATAATTTGCGATATTAGATGTAATTATATCATGTCAATTTTCAAATAAAATGCAGATAAAAATCACAAACTTCAATTCCTTAATATTACTCTCATTTAACCCTAATTGGTTTAGAATATAATGCCTATAGGAAAGCAAGTCAATTTAATCAAATCAATTCTTCAAACCTAATTAGTGATCAGTCCCACATAAATTTTGAAATATGCCATCACTAATCAAAAGCATGTCCACTTATCACAGCAGTAAAAGGCATGGAACATTTTCCTACTTTTGGTTCCTTTTTTTATCTACTTTCTCGGCAACCAAAAATGCAACTAATAAGTCTTATAGTAAATTATCAAGAAAGCACAAGAACAAACCTTCTAGTGCATGAGGAATGGCTTCAGCCTGTATCTTAGATGGTGTTTTCCATCCTAAATTTTCACAAGCCTCCACCAATTGCTCACATATCCCCAAATCCTTAAATGACTTGACTTCTTTATTGTCTTCTGCCATCCTAAAAATCTGAAAGAAAATCAAAATTAGAGATTTCAAAGGTGAAAGGCATAATAGACATATAATCATATAGAATTCAACATGCCCAGATATTGAACTGAATTTATTTACACAAATATCATCCCATCCCAATGATAAACAATCCACACAACTATCATCCAATCCCAATGATGACAAATCCAGTGCTAATAGTCAAATTTCTTTCCTCAAATTAGCAAAATAATTTCAGAAGACAAAAGGAAATTTCCAGAAATCCAAAATGAAGAAAACTCAAAAAATTATTCAAATAAACTATTCAAACTAGATATGGCTTCAAGACCAAGAAATTAAGGACAAAAATACCAAATTCAACCTCTGTTTGGTTGGGCATAAAAAAAAATGCCGTGAAGAGAAAACAAAATAAAATAAAATACAAACTCCTTAGATTCATACTTTCTCAGTTTCCAAACGGCAATGAGAGACTTCAATTTGTTTCCTTTTCGTTCGGAATTAACTATTAAGCAAAAACGTAACGACTTTTCCCCCAATTTTCAAACTCGACCAAAAGAAAATAAATTAGTTAGTTCCAATTTGGTTTCAATTAAGAAAATTAAAAATAATATCCAAAAGCGGTGCCGAAGTTGGAACAAAACAAAATTTAACCTCTACTTGGTTGGGAAGAAAACACGAAGGAAAGCAAAGATAAAAATAAAATAAAATCTGGGTTTGGTTTCATCGAGAATTCAGAATTTGTTTCGTCCCCTAAACTCCATAAGAAATTTCACAAAAAGAGAGCAAAGAATTTCCAATGGCCGCGCGGCTACAATATGAGAATGAGGAAGAAAATAAAGGGAAGAAGAGAGGTAATACCGGTGAAAATAATCCTCAAGAGAGAGAGCTGAGGGGCTCCAGAGGCCTGAACACGAAGAGAGAGCGCGAGGAACAGAGCCGAAACTGAGAGAACGAGGGAGGGTTGTGTTAAAACCCTGTGTAAATGTAGCGGTGGTGGGCCCTTCTAAAACCCTAAAACGCCTCTAACCGAAATGCTGGTAGTTTTTAGTTCTTACCGCCAATGAAAGAGCAAATATTGATATCGAATTGTCACATGTTTTATTAAATATTTTATAAAAACTGCAATTGTGAGAAAACTGCAATTATATAATTTCATAAAAATTACAAAGTTGTAGTCAAGAGTTGTGCTTATTAGAGATGTACAATTGTTGTAGCTAAGAGTTGTGCTTCTACGAGTACGTGTGGACCTATACTTTTCACGTACATTCCCACTTAACAGTGACACTAACTTTTTTATTGTGAAAAACTAATTTCTTAAAAGTCGAAGTCATCGTTATTTTTGTTATTTTAAAACCTTAAGTAACTCCTTTTGAAAAGAAAAACTTGTCTATATTGAAACGATGTCTTTAGGAAGTAAGATGATAGTGAACTTGATCCAGACTAATAACTCCTAATTATCTATTTCCCTAATACATCGACCCACAAATCACCTCTAACTTATTTTTGAATTTAAATTTTTTGTGATCATAGTGATAATGTGATGAATGAGGGATTTTGTCTTATCCTTTCATTTTGAATATATATATTGAAACAATGTCTTTAGGAAGTAAGATGATAGGAAACTTGATCCGAACTAGTAACTCCTTATTATCTATTTCCCTAATACATCGACCCACAAATCACCTCAAACTTATTTTCAAATTTAAATTTTTTGTGATCATAGTGATAATGTGATAAATGAGGGATTTTGTCTTCTCCTTTTCATGTTGAATTATATATATATATATATATCTCTTTTTGTTCTTACCACTAGTATTTTCATTTTGTAGAAGTCCTTTAGTTCCTAATTTCACTCAGAGCCCACACCTGCAGTAGAAATCAGGTATGAGGTTTTTTTTGTTATTTTTATATCATATCATCTTTCAAAATGAAAGAAAATCGATACCTTGAGATTTGAGGTTGCTCACTCACAAGGCACAACACTAATTGTGCACTTTGAAAGTGTGGTCTAACTTGTGCACCTAAGGCAAACAATTGAAATGGTGCACTTGGAAGAATGTGTTTCAATAACGCACCTTTAAGTAACTGTTTAGATTATGCACAACCACACAATTCAGGGATAGGCTCTGCAAATGTGCAATCTCCTTCACAATGAGCCAATTTGCTTTCATTAGTTATTGTACTAGTATGATTTCTAACAATTAAAATTTTATTTCAATAGCACAAACTTTGAAAATGAAGTCTTTTTCCCAAATGACGCTTAAACGCTCAGAGACTTTTTTTTCTCTCTTACTTTAATGCATTGGTTGAGATGTAGAGGAGGACTTGAAAAGCATCTCATTTCCTTTAAAGAGTGAGGAAAAAAAACTCTTATTTGCAAGTGCTTATCCATGATGATGCATAATAGTGCACTACATTGCTCTAAAAGATGATGAGACCTAAAAAACTTCAGGTGGGAAAGAAAAGTAAGAGGGTTGAAGAAGAGCATCCTTAACAAATTGTGAAGGCCAAGGCAACTTCACAAGTCACTGCGCCCAACACAACTTCAGCACCACCTAAAAGGTCTCCAAGAGTGAAAAACATTCACACAGTAGGGGCTTTTATTTTGCAGAGAAGTGGTAACTGAATCCCTTATTATCACTTCCATATCCATGGGGTAGTGTCGCCAAATAATGAACAACTCTTGGCTGAGGACACTAAAGGTAATCGATCTAACCTCTTTCTCTCTCACTAGTAGTAAGGGAACAAGGAAAAGAAAGTTGGGGAGAACACCCCAAGGGTGTGGTCTCTATTTTTCATACCACACACCTTTTGCTTCATATTTTTTACTATGTTGTATGGACTCTCAACCCTGAAGAGATATTAAGTTTGTACTAAAATCAACAAGAGACTTTGACCCATGGGTGATACCCTATATGGTCATATATCCCAACGAATTAGGTTACTATTGATGAAGGCTGGTGGCAATAGGTATTCTTAATAAAGGCATCATGATATCTCATAAGATTAAAACAATGTATCCTCTTCGGTGATCTAAAGAACATGTGACCATGAAATTTGTGGTCGTAGTAATTTCCATGGTTTTAAAAATCAGACCAGACCAACCAATCCAACCAGTCTGACCATCAATCGATCATTATTCCAGTTCGGCCAATTGGGTCGAAAATAGGTTGAACCAGCGGTCGGATCGACGAACCAAATGAACCGGAGTTTAATTGATTTTATTTTTATTTTTTTATCCCAGCATCAAAACAATGTCGTTTTGATGAGTATGAAGTCTCACTTTCTTCCTCCTACTAGTAGCAACCCCTCTCGCGGTTGCCTTACTTGGACCTGTCCACTGCCCTATTCATTTTCAAATAAAATTTTGATTCTTTCATAGATTTGGAGACAAAGAGATTTTGCTTAGTTTTCCCTAAAGGAAAGGGATTGCTAGGGGGTTGGGCCATTATCGCTAAGAAACTACAGGCCTTGGGGGTAGTTACTCAAGTTGAAGCAAAGATTGAAGCGACGGCTACCCGAGCCAAAACAAAGACGAAAGCGGTGACAAAAGACGGCAAGGCCGAGAAGAGCCTTGGAAAAGCGGTGGAGGGTGAGAAGAAGGTGTTCGTGGATATTACTAGGGAGTCGGATGGAAGGATAGGAGATGTGTTGTGGCTGCAGTTTGGAGGTAGAGAATTAAGGGGTAGGGAGGACGTGCTGGGTCGTTGCTTAGTCGGTAGGTGGGGTAATGGGTTGGTGGTGGAGTCAAAGATGGCCTCGTTTAGGAAATAGGGGGAGTGCTTTTGGAATCTTAAGAAAGGCGTGAAAGTTATGAAGGTGGGAGGAGCTTTCTTTTTGCTGGAGTTTGAAGATTAGGAGGAGGCAGAGAGAGTATTAAAGAGGGGGATGCGTCGCTACAAGGATAAATTGTTGCATTTGGAGAGATGGAGTGAGGAGGCAGGATGCTTGCGCTTAGGAAGTTCAGCAAAAGAAGTGTGGGTTAGGGTGGTGGGTATCCGGCTTCACTGTTGGAGTGGAGGGAAGTTTAAAAAAATTGGTGACTGCTGTGAAGGTCTCCTTGAGGTAGATGAAGAAACAAAAAGGTTTTCTCAGCTCCAAGAGGCCAGAATTTTGGTGAAGGGGTGGGGGGAAGATTTTCCGGGGATGTTGCATTTAGTGGTGAATTCTTATTGTTATGCAGTCCAGTTGTGGTGGGAGGTGCCGCTGTGGGTTTCTGCAGTGGTGTCGATGAATAAATTGAAAGGGAGTGAGGGGAAAAGGTTAGGAAAGAGAGGGAAGTAGGTTCACGCACAGGGAGCAGCGATGGTATGGGGAAGGATATTTGGTGTGTAGGAAAGGATGATGGGGCATGTTCAGTCAGAAAGACCAAGGGTGAAAAGAAAGGTGATGGAGACGGAACTGTAGAAATCGTTGATGGCTTTTCGGGCTTTGGAAAGGGGATTGGAGAGAAGGGGGGTGAAAGGGTGGGCTTAAGAGAGAATAGGGGGTCAGTTGCGTTTAATGGATGTAGGCCCGTTTGTTTGGATGCTCGGGCCCAAGGGAATGCAGACCTATTATGTGAAGGCACTACAAACCTTTTAAATTTTGGGTTGGGCCATGCTTTAAGGGAAGATAAGAGGTGCGGGCCCAAGTCGTTTTGGGAGGCGGGGCAGTCCAGTAAAGTAGCGGTGCGGGTTTCGGATCCAGATCGGGTTTTCTTGGACGAGCCTTTAAAAAAGGGTAAGGCATCGGATTTTCAAATGCTCTCTAAGGGGTGGTTTGCAGAAGAAGATTTGGTTTGCAGAAAGGGTTCTAAAGAGGTAGAAGGGGATCTAGGTAGTTTTTCTCCAACGGACGCGTGCCTTATAGAGGAAGCTTCCAGGTACTCCTTCTTTTCGCCCCCTTTTTGTTTTTTGGGGGGGACGAGACTCTTCTTCTTCTTTTTTCTCTAGGGTGGAGGGGGCTTTGATCGAGGTAGAGGAGGGCCATGATGTTGTTGTCATTTTGAAGGAAAACGAAAGGGAGCTATCTGTAAGTCCTCTGAGGGTGTTGTTGGCAGAAGGATGGGATTTTGAGAAGGGCGTTGGTGGGTCTTTCCCGATAAGGGAGGGGAGGGATGGGAGGGTTGAGGAAGAGGGAGGGGATGTGGAGTCGTGGAGGTACAGTTGCTTGGCAAAATTTTGTCATTGTTTGGAAATGCCAACTGAGGGATTTGAGGGAGAGATTTTGAAGCTTCTTAATAGAATGAAGGAAAGAAGAGAACGATTTGAGAGGGTAAGCGGAAAAAAGAGGAAAGGACAAAGATCCTCTAGATTTGATCGAGAGCTAAAGAAACTTGAATGTTCGGTAAATTACAGTTGGTCAAGAGGGGATCGGGGTTATTTGAAGTGTGTTAGATGAGGCTTCAAATCCTTTCGTGGAATGTAAGAGGGGCAAATGATAGAGACAAGAGAAAATTGATAAAGGATGTTATTAAAAATCAGAAGGCGAATTTAGTGCGGCTCCAGGAAACAAAAATTCAGGAGATGACTAGTGGGATTGTGAGAAGTCTCGGGGTAGGAAGATGATTGGAGTGGGGGGCTGTGAATTCAATGGGTTCGGCCGAGGGGGGGAGGGGAGGTTGTGGTGTTTTTCTGGGATAACAGGGTGTTATAGATTGTGGAGATGGAGGTGGGCAAATTTTCAGTCTCTTGTTGCTTCAAGAATTGTGAGGATGGTTTTTGCTGGATTTTCACAGGAGTGTATGGACCCACTTTGAAGTTGGATAGAGAAGATTTTTTGAGTGAGTTGGGGGCCATTAGAAGATTGTGGAGTGAGCTTTGGTGAGTAGCAGGAGATTTTAACATGATAAGATTCCCCTCTGAGCGTAGTAGAGGAGGTCGTCTGTCCTCAGCAATGAGGAGATTCTCATAGGTGGTTGAGGACTTAGAGCTAAGGGACTTGCCTCTTCGAGGGGGCTGTTCACTTGGAGTGGAGGATTTAATAATCGGTTAAAGTCGAGAATTGATCGGTTTCCCATTTCTAAAGATTGGGTAGTTCACTTTCAGGAGGCCATTCAAGTTGTTCTCCAATTCTGATCACTCTCCAATTCTTCTTGATGGGGGAGGGATGAGGAGAGGGCCCACGTCATTTAGATTTGAAAACATGTGGCTGAAGGAGGAGGGCTTTAAAGAGGTGTTGAGAAAGTGGTGGGAGGGGATTCAAGTTAATGGGTCAGCTAGCTTCATTTTGGCTGAAAAGTTGAAGGCCTTGAAACCGATTCTAAGAAGCTGGAATAAAGAGGTATTTGGTAAGGTTGAAACTAAGAAACAGAATGCTTGGAATTTTGGTGGATTTTTGGGACAAGGAAGAGAGTGCTCGTTCACTATCTATGGAAGAAGAGGAAGCTAGGAAGGAGGCAAGAGAGACTTATAAAAAGTGGGTCCTTTTGGAAGAAGCGTCGTGGAGGCAGAAGTCTAGAGAAATTTGGCTTAAGGAGGGGGACAGAAATACAAGGTTCTTTCTTCAGATGGCTAATGCTCATAGAAGAAGGAATCAACCGACTAGAGTAAAAGTTAATGGGAGGTGGTTCACTAAGGAAAGTGAAATTAAAGAGGAAGTGAGCAGAGCTTTCCAAGGCCTGTTGGCAAATCCCAGTGGTCGGAAGCCCAATATAGATGGTTTGATTCTTGAGAGGCTGGAAGATCTGGATGTGGAAGGGTTGGAGAAGCCTTTCTCGGAGAAGGAGGTCTTTAGTGCACTGTCAAGTTTCTACGGGGAGAAAGCGCCAGGCCCTGAGGGTTTCTCAATGACGTTCTGACAGTATTCTTGGGATTTTGTAAAGGTTGAGAAGATGAACTTTTTCAAACAGTTCCATGAGTCTTGGAGCTTTGTAAGGAGTCTGAATGCAACCTTTCTAGTGTTGATTCCTAAGAAAAGGGGGGTTGAGGACTTGAAGGATTTTAGGCCAATTAGCTTGGTGGGAGTGTTATACAAGTGGTTAACCAAGGTGCTGGCTAACAGGCTAAAGGTGGTGTTAGCTAAAGTGATCTCAACGTCTCAAAATGCATTTGTGGAGGGGCGGCATATTATTGATGTAGTGTTGATTGTTAATGAAGCAATAGACTCGATTTTGAAAAGCAATAAGGGGGCGATTCTATGCTAATTGGACATTGAGAAAGCCTATGATCGTGTAGACTGGTCTTTTCTTTCAACGGTATTGGAGAAGATGGGGTTTGGGGAAAAGTGGCGTAGATGGATAAAATGGTATTTATCCACTACTAGATTCTCTGTTTTGGTGAATGAACCCCTACTGGATTTTTTTAGAGCTCAAGGGGTTCAAGGCAAGGAGACCCCCTTTCGCCTTACTTGTTCGTAATTGTGATGGAGGCTTTCAGCTATCTACTGAAGAGAGCAGTTTCTGAAGGTTTTTTATCGCCTTGCTCGCTTCAGGGAAGAAGGGGTCCAGGTCTCTCATTTGTTGTTTGTTGACGATACTTTGATTTTTTGTGATGCAAAGGAGGAGCAGTTGACGTGTTTGTGTTGGCTGTTAATGTGGTTTGAGGCAATTTTAGGGTTAAGAGTGAATATGGAAAAAGTGAGTTGATACCGGTTGGTAGAGTTGAGAATGTGGAAGAGCTGGCTGAAGAGTTTGGTTATAAGGTGGGAAGATTGTCCTCCACTTAGGAATGTCGTTGGGTGCTCCTTTTAAATCTGTTGCCGCTTGGGATGGAATAAAAGAAAGATTCTGTAAGAGATTGGCTATGTGGAAACGTCAATACATTTCAAAGGGGGGGAGGATTACCTTAATTCGAAGTACTTTGTCTAATCTGCTGATCTATTTCATGTCTAATTTCCAACTGCCTAGGGTGGTTAGAATGAGATTGGAGCAGATTCAAAGGGATTTTTTTTTTGGGTGGTGGGGCTCTTGAGCAAAAACCGCACTTACTAAGGTGAGCGATTGTTTGTTTAGAAAAAAGAAAATGAGGGTTTGGGGTTAAGAGTCTTGGGACTTTCAATAAGGCTTTCCTAGGCAAGTGGGTTTGGCGCTTTGCAATTGAAAGAGAAGCCATTTGGAACCAAGTGATTAGAAGGAAATATGGGGAAGAAAGAGGAGGGTGGAGCTCTTGTGAGACTAAGGAGGCCTATAGAGTTGGGTTGTGGAAAGCAATAAGCAAGTTGGGATACCTAGTGACCCCTTTTTTTGACTTTATGGTGGGTGATGTAAAGACAAGTGGTGTGGAACCACCCCTTTGTGCGAGGCTTTCCCTTGTTTATTTGCTCTAGCAACCTCCAAAGAGGTTTGGGTAAATGAAGTTTGGACAGTTGCGGGGGAAAGGAGGGGAAGTTGGAGCCCTTGTTTCACTAGACCTTTCAGTGATTGGGAGATGGAAGAGGTAGGAAGGTTGTTTTGTTGCTTGGATGGGAAGAAGGTTAATGTGGGTGAGGAGGATAGGGTGAGGTGGACAGAATCGAAGGATGGTGTGGTTTTTATAAAGTCTTTGTATAGGGCCTTGCAGCCAGTTTCTCTTGTTTCTTTCCCTTCGAAGATTATATGGAACTCTTATGTGCAACCCAAATTAAGTTTCTTTACTTGGGAGGCTTCGTGGGAAAGAATTCTAACCTTGGACCGTTTGCAAAAGAGGGGTTGGGCTTTGGCTAATAGATGTTTTATGTGTCAAATGTTTGAGTCATTGATCACCTCCTTATTCATTGTGAAAAAACAAGGGAAGTGTGGATGTTGCTCCTTTCTTTATTTGGAGTGTCTTAGGTGTTTCCTTTTTCGATAAAGGAAACACTTTTAGGGTGGAGGGGCTCTTTTGTGGGTAAAAATAGGAAGGCGGTGTGGCAAGTGGGACCGTTATGCTTGTTTTGGGTCATTTGGAAGGCAAGGCATAAAATTGTTTTAGAAGATAGTGTGTTGTCCATCCAAATGCTGAAAGCTTCTTTTGTGTATTTACTTTGGTCGGGGACCAAATTGTGGATAAAAGGTGGTCCTTAGAACTTAATAGATTTTATAGATTGGGTGGGTTCGCGATGAGGGAAAAGGTTTTTTGTTTTTTCCTTGTTGTTTTGAGTCCAATTGTAAGGGGGTGAGTGTCTCTAAACTGTACTTATGTGGGTCGCTAGTTTAACGCCTTTTCGTAATACATTTCTTTTGCTTATTGATATATATATGTATAAAAAAAAACAAAAAAAAAACTAATGAATGATATTTCTAATGTATGTTTGAGGATGGTTAACATGAATTGATTGTGATGAATGAAGAAAGTTTTCCTTTGCTTGTGGAGTACATTCTTAATTACTTTCTTTTGCTCGACAGACATCATCTTGGGTGAATGCAGATAATCATGCCGGATTGCATTGCTTAGTGCTTAATTTCAAACTAATCTTTCTTGCTTTTGTTAGATATATCCTTACCATCTTTATTATTTTCACTATACACAACACCTTGATCATTTTTAATACATTCCCTATTCTTTCTAGCTCCATGGTGGCCCGATCTGGCTTCCTTGTATATTCACACTATACTTGGCTTGTGCTCCCTTTTAGAGCCTTCAGGTTCTGTCTTTGTTATTCACTTATATAGAAAAGATGGGTTTAGAATAGCAGTGCAATAAATACTGTGCAATTTCATCACCTGTACTAGTTTGTGACATATGTATTGAGCGATTGCCTAAGGCGTGCTCAAGCACTGACCTTGCTTGTGCGAGTATTTACTGCTTTGCAGGGTTTGGGGCCTTTTATTTTCTATATCATGCTTTTCCTTGGAGTTGTTGTGCAGCTGATTTCTTTTTTAACTTTTAAACTTTTAAAGACATCGTGGTTGGAATATGAGCTTAATTCTATGTCTAGTGATCTGTTATGATGAAAGTTTCAAATTGTTCTGCTGACATGAGAGGATTTGCTGATGACATGGAGAGATTTAGGGGCAATATGGGAAGAGGAAAAATAAACAGTAGATAGTGCACGTTTTGGATATTACTTTACATATTAATAATTGAATCTCATATTTTGTATATTTAGGTTATCAAAATCATATATTTTCCACATCAACAGCCCAAAACCTAACTTTCCCAAAATTAAAAATATCTTTAATGGTGCTGCTTTTAAAGGATAAAAAATTTTATTCCATAATACATTTTTAAAAGGTATCATTTAAAACAATTTTTGACTTATGTTCAAATATTGATTAATTTATAATGACATTTCTAATAAAAATATTATAAAAATAATTTGTGGATCCCACATTTCTGCTCATGCGTTTCCCACTCAAATGGCGCGAACTCACTTTTTATTATTTTGAAAAATGATTTTTGAAATGACTTGGAGTCGCCACTTATTTTTGTTTTATTTTTAAAGGGAAAACAAAATAAGAAATAAAACTTTAAGTGTGACTCCTTATTTGGAAAAAGCGATCTGTGAAAAATCGAATCTGGGCTCAGGGGTCAGGTTTCTTATTGGAAAGGTATGGTAATGACCGTACCACCCCTCTAAGCCCCTAAAATGGGTCTCTACTAAATAAAATTAAACAATTATGACAATTGGTAAGGAAATAAATGAATATCAAAATGATCACACATTGAAAGCTAAAACATGCATAGATAATAGTCAAAAGAAGAGTGTGCGCGTACCTTAGCAGCGAGCCATGATGCGCTATAATGAAATGGAGTTAGTGCACAATAATGAACATAAATATGTCACACATGTCACTAAATAGAGCAAGAGATCATCACTAATGGTGGGCCCCACCAAACCCGATTTATTCTTGCATTAATTAATCTCATAAATTCTATTGTTTTTTAATTATGAAAATTACCTTCATGCTTATTAAAAATAGTGAAAAACGATAAAATTATTTTAAAATAAGAGAAAATTTGTGAATGTGTTTGCTTGAAAGAAAATGATAACGAGTTTATTAAAAACAGGATTCTTGGTGACCCTAAACCTTAAGGAAAGATAGAAAATTGACGACTTAAAATTATTTGAAGATTGTAGTGGATTTATAATTATTTGAAGAAAACCGGAATTTTGAAAATTGATTATAAAAAATTGAAATCTTAAAAAAAAATTGAAAATTGGAGTCTTGAAAATTAAATTTAAGAATTGGAGTTTTTGAAATTAAATTTGAAAGAAATTGGAATTTTGGGAATTGAATTTGAAAGAAATTGAAGTTTTTTTATAAAAAAATAAATAAATAAATAAATTTAGGAAATGGAGTTTTGGAAAATTGAGTTCGAAAATTGAAAATATGGAAGTTAATTTTTGATATCAAAACATGAAGAATAATAAAAAAATAAAAAAATGACACATGGTGGATCAAATTTCCATGCTGCCTTCCCACACCTTGAACTCCCAATAGCATCACAGTAGGCGCTTCCCATGTAACCACTGCCACTTCTCTGTAGCTCTTCCTCACCAACATTGCATTCAGGTGACGGATAAAAGTTTGTCTGTCTCTAGGTTACCATGACAGTTGGCTTCTTCACAGGCGAGCATACCAACCAGACGAAGTCATAGGGGTCCTCCAGCTTAGTCGTGCGCCTGCCACTACACGCGCTCTCGTCGTCGATATGGCGCACTCGTTGGTTGCTCCGGCAGCAACGACCTTGCCTACAACAACTCCCACGTTTCTTCGTGTTTCCAACCTGATGCACGCCTCCATTTCCATCATGCCATGGTGGCTAGCATAGAACCTCTGCCGACATTGAAGTTTAGGTCGTCTTCTAGCTCACGAACCACAAGTTCAACAACGTCCAATGGAGGGCATTTGGCCTAGAGAGTAAGGTCCCCAAAGTTGTTGGAGCCTTGTCCATTTGAACAACGTGCTTTATACTGGCATCGATAGTAATGCTCAAGCAATCGAGTGGCTTTGACTGCAACAACGAGAACGAAGATCGCCATCGGCTGGTGGTGGTCACCGAGGCACAGCTTATACCGATAGCTAGTGGACCTTGAAGGCGCGACGCTTCGACATTGATGGCTGGCATACTAAAGGTTCGTGTAGCAGCGCTCTAGGCCATCTCTCTCATCCACTCTCATTGATAGAAAACTAGGAAGATGATAAAATTTTGCCACTAAAGTCCAAATTACTTACCATAAACTAAAATTTGAATAACTCGACTTAAATGCCTTCCCTATAAATGAGGATGAAAAGAGATAGGAGAAACCAAGCAAATAGGCATACATTGACCACCCTTAATCATCAAAATGAATCTCTAATGTCAACAAGAGATGGAAGAAAATAATGCGAAAATGGAAGAAGATGAAGTATACGGGGACTACACCTGGTGGGATTCGCTTAAGCGCTAATGCTCAATTTCCAGTGTTTCGCTACCTTCTCCTCCACAACACAAGTTCTTTCCCTCTTTAGCTCTCACTCTAGCTCTCTTCACCCTCCCTCCAAGTTGCTCACTCTCTCTTACGACCTAGCCCAAAAATCTTGCCCCCCAAGCTATCTTCCTCAAACTAGCAAAAAACACGCTCCTCTCTAACGACCATAATATTCCCAACCACTTGTCATTCTTTGATTCCTCAAGAAAAATGTCACCGCCAACCTACTCCATCATACATGTGCTGCCAAAAAAATAAAAAAGGTGGTAAACATATACTCCCAAAATAACCAAAATAAGGGTCTACATAATTATAATTATTTTTATCATAATCACTTTCTAATTGGCCCTTAATCCAATTTTAGCAAAACAAAGTCACTTTTAAGAAAACTTTAATTAAATGGTTAAATTTATTTTAATGAACTACAAAAACATAAGTCAATTTTCCTACCATATTCAATATTTTCTATAATTTAAATTATTTTTAGTTTTATTTTCCTAATTTTATTTTATTATTAATAAGATAATAACATTCTTGAAAGTACTTAACTAAACTTTCATTAAAATTTAATATTAATAATATCATTTTCATTGAAAAAGAGAACTAACTATTTTTTCATAATTTTCATATATAAAAAATCATGATGAAATCATTTGATGAATAATTTTAAAATTTTCATTTTATACCGTATTTTGAAAAATAATTTAAAGTTATATATAAAAATAAATTTTACTTTGCAACATGAGTTTAATTTATTTGTTTTTATCATTTTTGGAAAATATTTTTAAAATAAATAATTAGAGAATCAAAAGCTTAAAAATAAATAAATAAGTAAGTAGGGATACACAAAAAATGATACAATAGACATACCTGTAGACCCCCTTTGAGGAGGGAAAGGCTGGTAGTTTTTTTTTTTTTAAGGGTTTTTTTTATAGCATTGGAAGGGAGCATTCTGGAGGAGCTGGCAGCACCCGAGAAGTGTGGGGGGGACCCCTCTCCATGCATGGGACCAGCTGCAAGAGACAGGGAAGCCATGCTGCTGATGGGATGAACAGCAAAGGGAAGCCATGCTGCTGATGTGATGAACATCAAAGGGAGGTAATGGCTTGCCCGGGAAGATAGCACCTATTGCCACAAAGACACCAAGAGAGGAATAGGAGGAGGGATAGGAGGAGAGGGCCAGAGGGAAAGGAGAGAAGATTCTTCCAGCTTGAGGGAGAAAACAAGCGAGGTATGACTGCCATTGATATTTCATTTTCTTTATCAGTATACAGCTTCATTCCTTCTTTATATTTTCTATGACTTGTTTGACTATACGTTCTGTCTTATGATTCCTCTTCGGTTCTCGGATTTCTTGGCGGCTATCTTGCCTATTTTCCTTGTGATGATTTGAGAATAGCACGACTCTGTTTTAGTCAGTGCTATGCATCAATAGTTGCTTTGTTTAGTTCTTATCTCCTTGGGACATATTCTAGTTCACCCACCTACAACCAAGCCTGTGGATCTAAACAGGAAATATGGCTTTGGTTGTTTTGTTTGTTTCATTAGTTTATGTTTTGTTTTCTCTTTTGTGTTCTTCTTCTTCCCCCCGTTTTGATGTCTATCTGAGGAGAGCTGGGCATATGAATATAAGGCGTAAAGAGTTTTTGAGTGCTTATGCGTATGAAGTTCCAGACTAGATGAGTTCACAGGGCTCTCTGGCACACCTCTTTAGAGCATATGCAAGGGTCTCCGACACAAGCCAAGAGTATGATTGGTAAGCAGGGTGGCAAACAGACCATAACCAGTGCAGCATATGTGTTTCTTGTGGTTATTTTGGGCATTCTTGGGTACGGGGCTGCATTGGAGTCTTAATATTTGGGGACCGTTTTATCCACTGATTTCTATGAGTAGTACATCAACAAGGAACTCCTCTCTCTAAACCTTCCCGTATCCATGAACCCACTTCTCTCACCACCATGTTATCCATGTCTTAGCTGTTTCCTTGTCATTTTACCCTCCCACGTGCATGCTCCGGAAATCTGGTCCTTGCACCCGAGACACCCAATTCCTTCCTTCTGAGATCATTTCTCTTTTTGGACGAACTTGGATCATCAGGAATGCGCCATGGCGACCATGAGATACCTGATTTGATTTTGCAGTGATTATTTGAGTTTTGGGGACATCTGGTTTGAAGTATTGGAGGAATCATAAGTGGAGTCGCTGTTTGTCAAGATGAAGTTTATGAAGCTTAGACCACAGCCAGACTTCTTTCAGAACTAATGGAAACAGTGTTAGACATGTGGTATCAAAGTTGGCAATGGATTTTATGATTAATGTAGGAGGGTTCATGCTGATGGAGCTCCCGATTCAAAGATGGATGTGGCTGTAAAGCAGTTGGAATGGGTTCCTTGGGCTGAATGATATCAGCCTGAAGCTTGGTCCAAGGTTCGATAAAATGGGGTTCAGAGCTACGAAAGAGGTTGGGTTTTATCCAGATGTCGGCGACGTTGCTCTTGGTGGCGACGGCACTAGCAGCGGTGGTGGTCCGGCGTCGTCTTCTATACGCAACATGTAGCAGTTAAGCGGCGAGGAAGGCGGATTCGTTTATGGAGACTGTTTTGCATGGACACCCCCCCCCCCCCTCAAGCCCATTTCCAAAGCCCACTTGTCCCACTTACTTTCATGCATGCAGTCGGTGGAGAGTGTCACTCATGCATATATATTTGCTTATTTGTGCAACCTCTCCATTCTCAATATCAAGATTCAATCCTCACCCTTTTTAACTTTCAAATCTAATTGTCAAAATCTTCATTTTCAAAGTTTAGTTTCCCAAAATCCTTTCTAATTTTTAAGAGTTTCTATTTCATAATGTTCTTTTTTTTAGCTCCCCAATTCCAAAGTCAAATTTCAAGATTCAAGATTTTAATCTAATTTCCGAAACTCTAATATCTTCCTAAATTAATTTTCAATTTCAAATATTCAACTATTCAATTTCATATGTTTAGATATTATGTTTGTCAATAATTATTTTTATCCCATATATATTTATTCATCTCATTAAAAAAAAAAAAAAACTCCAATCATTAAAGTTCATATTCTTCAAAAATCTGAATTCCAAATCTAATTTTCAAACCCCTAAAAATTCCACTATTCTTTTTATTCCGTTTAAATATTATTTTTCGTTAATTAGTATTATCATCCTATATTAGTTCATTTATCCAAAATCCAATCCTTTAAAAAGATCCAATGTCATAATTTAATTTTCAATCCTAAAATTCTACTATTTGGCTAAATGTTATTTTCTTTAATTTGAATTAGTATCCTGTATTCATTTACCTATTTAAAGTCTAATCCCTCGAAAATCTAACTCCCTAACTTAATTTTTCAATTCTAAAAATTCCGCAATTCGTTCAAATCTTATTTTCATTAGAATTATCCTCCCCTATTTACCTATCTATTTAAAGTCTAATCCTTCGAAAATCGCATGCCTTAACCTAATTTTTCAATAATTTGTTTAAACCTTATTTTCATCAATTAGAATCATTATCCCATATTTATTTTAGTAATTTAATCTTTCAATAATCCGTTTAAATCTTGTGTTCATCAATTGGAATTATTATCCTATATTCATCTATCTATCTAGTCTAATCCTCCAAAAATCCCATGTTTTAATTTAATTCTTCAAAATACTTGTTTAAATCATATTTTCGTAAATCGAATCTATATCCTGTATTTATTAGTTATTCAAAGTCTAATCCATCAAGAAAATCCCATGCTTTAATTTAATCTTTCAATAATCCGTTTAAATCTTATGTCCATCAATTGGAATTATTATCCTTTATTCATCCATCTATCTAGTCTAATCCTCCAAAAATCTCATGCTTTAATTTAATTCTTTAAATATTCGTTTAAATCTTATTTTCATTGATTAGGATTATTATCTCATATTCGTCTATTTATTTAAAACCTAGTTCTTCAAAAATCTCTTGTCTTAACTCAATTTTTCAATCCTAAAAATTTTACGGTTCGTCTAAATTTTATCCTCATCAATTAGAATCATTATTCCATGTCTTTTCAAAGTCCAATCTTTCGAAAACCCTTTGCCTTAATTAAAACTTCAATCCCAAAAATTCTACTATCCATCTTTATTCACCTAAATATTATTCTCGTTAATTAGTATTATAATCCCAAAAATCTTTCGAAATCCTTTAAAAATCCAACGCCCTAATTCAAATTCTCAATTAGAAAAATTGCACTATTCTCTTATTATTCGTTTAAACATTATTTTTGTTAATTAGTATCATTATTCCGTGTTTATTTATTTATTTATTTCAATCATTAAAATTCAATTATTCAAAACCGGATTTTCATATTTAACCTTGAGACTCAAAAATTTCACCATTCACTTTTATTCATTCAAATATCATCTTTGTTATCATTGTTATAAATTTCATGTTTGCTTATTTCTTTTTTCTAAAAATTCCAATAATTAGAGTCCACTTGTTCAAATATCCGACTTCCAAACTTAATTTTCAAAATCTCACTATTCACTTTCATCCGTTCAAATATCACTTTTGTCAAAATCCGATTTTCTAATTTAATTTTTAATCTCACAGACCCCACTATTCACTATTCATCCGTCCAAATATCGTTTTGATTAATTAATAACATTATTCCATATTTACCCATTTATTTCTCTTAAAAATCTCAATCATTAAAGTCTAATTCTTCAAAATTCCGATTTCTAAATTTAGCTATCTAAAATTCCAAGTGTCCTATCTTCGAACCTAATTCTCAGTTCCTAATGTTCCGATTACCGTATTTACCCAGTTACTCATTTGTTACCATCATTATTTTTATTACCATTTTATTTGTTCATTTCTAAAAAGTCCACCTTCAAATGATTTTTGAGATTTCCAATTTTCATAAATCAACTTTCATAATTTCTACTTCTCAAATAACTTACGATTCTGATATCTTTCAAAATTTAACTCTCATAATCCCAATTTTCATAACTTAATCTTTTTTTTTAAGACCCCGAACCCTCAAATAATTTTCAAAATTCCAACCTCTATCAAATTCGATTTCTAAAATTCACATTCTCACATTCAACCTCTAAGAATTTGATATTCAAATAAACTCTAAAACTCCAATTTTCTAGTGATCTTCGAGATTCCAATTTTTCAATTAAATTTCAAAAGTCTAATTTTCTCTCAAATAGTTTTAATTCCGCTATGGTTTTCAAACGATCTTCCGCGCTCCTCTTGATTTTAATAAGCGTGAACGAATTTTTCATAATTCCAGAATAATGGAATCTGTGACATTAAGTCATGCTAAATAAACGGGCTTTGGTGGGGGCCCAACATGGGTGACTTTATGATTGATTGATTGATTGATCGCTTGCTTTGATTATCATACGTGATTGATTTATCCTACTCTCTGACATACATGCGATTATTCCTAAATTGTGCACTAACCCTCTCTATTAATAGCACATGGCGGCTCGTTGCCCAGGTATGTACCCATTTTCCCTATAATCGTTGTCTATGCATGTCTCGACTCTTATGTGTGCATGATCATTCAAGATATTCATTGATTTACTCGTCAATTGCCACATCAGCTTCATTTTATTAGTAGAGACCCGACTTTAGGGACTTAGAGGGGTGTTATGGTCTTTTACCGTACCTTCCCTATAAGTAACTTGATTCCCGAGCCTGATCCGGTTTTTCGTAGATTACCTTTTCAAAAATAAGGAGTCGCATTTAGAGTTTTATTTCTTATTTTGTTTACCCTTTTAAAAATAAAACAAAAATAAGTGGCGACTCCAAGTCATTTTTTTTAATAAATAAAATCATTTTTCAAAATCAAAATCGAGTCTGCCATCAAGTAGAAAATGCATGAGCCGAAATACGGGGTCCACAATACCATATAAATTCATTTTATATCATTTTCATGTTCTATAGATATTATGACATTATAAGAAAATCATATATTTTAACTTATTGTTAACCTTTAAATTGAATTTTACATATTTTTTAAACCTTAAATCCATTATCAACTTTATATATCCCTAAAGTATAATTATCCCACTAGTATTTTTTTCTATTATCAATATTAAAATTACTTATTTTTATTAAGTTTATAAAAAGTTTTTGACTTTTAAATACTCTCTTTATTGGCTAAATATACTTACACCCCCTTTGCTTTGAAATTTCATCCAAAATCCCACTTACAGTTCTTGTTATTAAATTTCATTCACCTCCTTCCAACAAAATTTCAAATCAATATGGATGCACAATTTTTAAGAAATGTGAGTCAATGTAATCCTTTCAAAAACCAACCTGAACTTTAATTCAAATTAATATTTGTTTAAAGAAAAATAAAAAAGCTTATTAGGGCTGATTGATTAGTCTCAAATTCTTGAGAAAATAATCGATAAAAAAATCATACAAAAAAGATATAGAAGAAAAAAAAGGGTTTTCGAGTGATTTCCTTACACAACCAAATAATTTAGAATTTTGAATGTAATAGGAATTGGAGAAAAGAATGATGGGAGGTAGAATGGGAAAGCTTTTGAGAAGCCAACAGAAAGGATAAAGGTCCTTTCTTTTCACTTTGCATCACCCACATGGATAAAAAAACAATTAAGCTTCCTTCTAAAGCAGTAAGATTGTTAAAGGGAAAAACCAAATAAATAAAGACAGTTGATTAATGATGATACAACAAAAATGTAAATAAACATATCTGTATGAGTCTTGAACGGGAAGAGAATCAATCATACAACCCCCCAAAAGGCCAATGGCCAAAGGCCCAAAGCAGCATGTGTAGAGGGTAGTAGTGTACATAATACGCAAATCCATCAAACTGCAATATCAGATTCATGTTCTCCTCTCATCACCTGCTGCCGTCTTCTACACTCGCAGTAAAAAACTGTATTCACAACATAACTCCACAGCACAACCACCCCAAACAGACACACCAACCACAGTTTATTCCCAAACCCCATCACCCTCCAGCCACTCACACTCCACCAATCTCCGCCCTCCATCGTCTCCTCCATCTCCCACCCAATACAACCCGACCCCAACACTAGGATTCCCGACAATACCCACCCGCTAAACCTCCTCCCCTCCATCAAACCCCACCCGCTCCCAATCGCATCCCACCCCCATAGCTCCTCCATCACAGAAACCACCACTCCCAGGCTCAGCACCGCCATCAGGTACACCTCCACACCCAACCCCACAAGCGCCACCACCACCGCCACCGGACCCAGACCACCGGCCTCGGCGGCGGCCGCGACTAATGTGCGCTGGAGGAGCACGTACACCAGCATGACGGCGTAGACACAGATGGTGGTGACCAAGGGTTTCTTCCATGTGGTCCTGACGGCCGTGAGCGCCGTGTCAAGAGTGGGGCGCTTTCCGTTGCAGGAGAGGCCGGTGGAGTGGACGGCGGTTATGGCGGCGAGGAGGGAGAGGGCGTAGCATGGGAAGAAGAAGAGGGCGTTGAGGCGAACGAGGGAGATGGCGTAGGCACGTGACTCCTTCCAGACATGGCGAGCCTCGAAGCGTGTTGGGGAGAGGGCAGCCACTGCCTCCAGATGGTAGATTTGGGATTTGATTGGGTGGGAGGAAAGAGATAGGGAGAAGAGGAGGAGGGAAAGCGGGAGAGTGGCGAGGGCAAATATGGAAACAAAAACTTTAGGATTTCTGAGTAGAATTTTGAATGAAGCGAAGAGGGTTTTGAGAGGGGAGAGAAAACAAGAATCTTGGGGCGATTCCTCACCTCTCTCCCGCATCTCCCTCCCTCTCTCACTTCCCATCTTCTTCGTCTTCCTCCTCGTTAGTCTTTACGAGACTACAAGAACAAGATCGGGACTCAGGAGGCTTTTTTTAATTTTACTAAATTACCCTTCATCGTCGTTTACTTCAGTCTCCCTCATCTTTCAAGCACGTTGAAGTCGTTTTCTAACCGTTGGATGGTGACACCTGTAAATATCTAGCTGGATAGGAGAAGCAAGTGGGCCCACTATTTAAGCAGCGAAATTTTTTATCTATTTTATAAAGCTGCGATTCCTGTCAGCTCAGCGTGCATAATGGATCGGAGTCTACAATGCCAGGGTTGGTACATTTAAGATAAGGTCCATTCGATGTAATACAATTTCTTCAACTTTCAGGGGTTTTTCTTTTTTGTTACAGTCAAGCATGTGCAATTTTTCTTTTTCAAAAAAGAAAAGAAAAGAAAAGTTATAAAAACTAAAAAGGATATTTATAAATCCCTTTTAAAAAATATAATATTTTTTAAATTCATGTTTTAGAAAACACGACGTGAAAACAAATTTATAAGATTCTGAAAATAATACAAAAATATATTTTTTTTTATACATATCCAAAAATACTATTAATTAATTATTATCAACTAAATATTTTAAGTCTCATTGGTTTAGTATTATTTATTTGTACTTTTATTCAACAATCTTAAATATTACGAATATATTAAATAATAGAGATTTTTCGTTTGATATATCACTACATTACCTTAAAATCCTCCCTTTATAAATTGTAATTATACTAAAACTTCATGTTAAGTTCACAATTTTATTGTCAATAAAAATTTACTTTAAATAGAATGAGAAAAATTATATATTGAAAAATGATGAATTTCATTGAAATTCGATAAAAATAAAAGATGAAAAATTAAGTATTTATTATAAAAAAATGGTTTTAGACTATAAAATTATTTTTGAAAAAATAGTTGCAAAAAGTATGCCAATATAAAAAAAAAAATTTAAAAATTCTCTTTATTCTCATTCTTTCGCATTCTTATGGCAATTGTAGAAATAAAAAATTTAAAATTAATTTTATATAAAAGAACAACAGTGGCTAGTTAGAAGATCTATATCTGGAATGAGAAAATACAACTATTAATAAAAGTAATTATAAGGGGAAATAAATCATACAATTGAATGACCTAGATGCAAATAAAGATGGCGTCAAGTAGAGTAGTAAGGAAATCATACATTTTTAAAAATAGAAAACAGTTTTTAAAAATTGCGGTAAAGGGATTCTTATATTTTTAATAAAAATTCATAACATTATTTAATTATTATTTTATGTTTTCAATTTTTTAAAAACAAAGTGAAATAAAGAACACCTTTTAAAGAACAAGTAAAAATTGTTCTCATTTATTTTTAAAAACTTTATCATTTATCTTCTATATAGGATTATTATTTTTCATTCTTTTTATTAGACAAATTAACTTTAAATTAAATAAAACTTAATACGTTGGATTTATTAACAAGTCTATTAAATTTTAAAAATGATAAAAAATTTATAAATATAATAAAATATCATTTTTATAACATATAATAAAATAGTATAATTTCTATTAAAAATATAATTTATAATTTTATTATAATATTACAATTTATGTTTTCACAATATATTTTTAAATTTTTTTTAATTACAACATTATTTTCATTTTCAATAAAACTTCAATGAAATTTAATTAATTAATATTATATAAATTGAATTTCAAATGTTTTTAAAAAATCAAAACATTTAAAAAAAAAAACAATTTATTCAAACAAGTCTTTTTATTTTTTATTTTTAAAATCCTTTTATAAAAATAACTACCAAATATCCTTAATTTTATAAAACATTAAATTGTTATTTTTTTAACTTAAAAGAAAAGTTTCTAAAAAAAGCATGAGATATCATGATCAAACAAAAAATAAAATAAAAATATAAAAACAGAAATATTTAATGTCTAATACTGTCTAATTTATTGTAGAAATTTAAACATAATAACACAAATATTTGAATCTGAAAATATTGTTTATTGAAAATATACCTTAATACAGAGAGTTGATGACTACAGGTTGTTGACAGCAGAGGAATGACTCTAACTCAAAAAGAAAATTACAAGAGAAAATTTTTTTAACTCTCAGAATTTTTTGAAACTCTCTCTTGGCTGTTGGAACTCTCCCAACTCTTGGAACTCTTGAACCCTTGTCGACCTCTGCCTTGGGAGGAAGCCTTTGAGCCCTATTTATAGGAAAGGCTTTGGGCTATCCAGAAGGCTTTATGCCTTTGATGTCTTCCACGTGTATGCAGGAGGTAAATTTGCTTTCCTCTTCTTCATTTTATCACATGGGCAATGAGTCATCTTGCTTTTTACTTTAAAGGACGGATTTTACTATTCACAAAACACTATTCACCTTTTTTTTTTTTTTTTTTTACTGGATAATCACAAGAGAGCTACTTTACAGATGTACAAAAGATTCTTGATTCTTGATATCTCTTAACTGAGCATTTCTAAGGGATATTTCTCAAAAGTTTTCTGGCTTCTTCTTCAAGGACATATTCTTTTTTATACTTATCAACAAGATAAGTAAATTGGGTTTGAAACAAAAGAGGGACTTCATGAAAGTTATTTGCAGAGATGATTTTTTGAATATTATCTTCAGTAATGAGATTATAGTTTGAAGAACTATAAATCTCAGAATCAAGGTCTCTTGCAATCATTCTTGATCTCCAATGTCTGATTTGTTTTTTGAGACTGGATTTAGTACAGGGCCAAGGGTCCTCTGTACCAAACAACTGATGTTTTCTCTGATTGGCTTTGAGTAAAATGAGATGTTGAGCAGGGTAAACTCCTCCATCATTCGACCATTCAGGAGGTTTACTTTCTATGATGAGTTCAACAGATTTGAAATCATTGATGAAGGCATTTAAGACACAGACAACTAATTTTCTTCCAAATTTATCAGTTTGATCAGGATGAGTGAAAATCAATTGATAAAGAACTCCATAGTCCATGAGGAGGGACGGAGTTAACTCTATTGACTCATTGTTGAATTTGATGACTATTGGTTTATAACTGTCTAGGTCAATGTTGGCTTTGCATATACTGTAAGTATGAGCACACTTACAGTCATGTCTTTCTAATGGAATTTCTCTACACAAGGGATCGGTCTTTGGACAATTATTATAATTATTGTCATAACAAGAAATCCAAGTGAAGCTCATCCCTTGAATAGTAATTCCAAAAGTGCTACAGTCAGCAAGAAATTGCATGATATGCTCTTGTTTTGCTTCTCCTGTAGCTTTAGCCTTTTCACATATCATCTGTCTAATGCTTTCAAGAAGGTCCAAATTTTTCAACTTAAAAAATGAAAATCTAGAAATTTGACATTCTTGGCCTTCCTGAGAAAGTTTTGAATCTTCATTTGGTTTTGAAAGTTCTTTTTGAAATTCATTTTGAAAATCTTTTGAAAATGCATCTTTGGATCCTTTTGCTTTTTTCCTGCAAATGAAATTTTCAAGATCTGTATCCATTGGTGTGCAATGTATATCAGAACTTGAAGGGTTAGAAAAACTTTCTAATTTATCATTTAACTGTTTAAAATGGAAAGATAATGCATTTAAAGCTTCCAACTTTTGAATATCACTTTTTGCATTCCAGAGGTTGTCTAAAATGCATTTTTGTGATCTGTCTAAACCTTCAATATCTTTATGAATTCGAAATGACAGATTACATTTAGGAAATACTGGAAGAGTAAATTTCCCAAATGTAATTCTTTCTTGCTCCATCTGTAGACAAAATTCAAATGTTAGTATCTCTATAGAAGAATAAAACAAATATCTAATGATTTTGTCTTTATCATACCAAATTTGAAAATATATTGAGTTTATGAGAGAAACATAATTTCTAATAATGATGTTAAAATGAGTTTTTGAATATTTTGAAATCACATTTATTGACTTATATGAGCATGCACAAATACCATCACAATTTTTTTTATTATCTGATTCTTCTTCTAGACTTGACTCTTCACTTGATATTTCTTGAGTTATGAGGATTTGATTATCTTCTTCCGATTCATAATTTTCACTTGATTCATCATTTTCTTTATCAATCATTAATCCTATCATTAAATTTTTGAGTTTATCACTTATTTATAATGAATTGATTTTATTTTCTAATTGACAATCTCTTGAATAATGACCTACTTTCCCACATTTATAACAAGTAGGTGTTTTCTTTTTTAAATTTGATTTGTTTGGAGGTTTTGATTTATTAGGAGTAGATTTTACAAACTTCTTTTGAAATTTTGCTTCTGTTGAAGGTTTTTTACTTTTTATTTTATTTTGTTTATTTTTTCTTTTTGAAGGGGCAACTAATGTATCATAACCATAATATGAACAAAATTTTCCTAATTCTTTCCTATTATCTTGTTTCTCTTTTTTCATTTGACTCTTTAATTTGAGATCAGTACAAAGGGCTAAACCTTCATTATTAACAAAAGTAATTAATTCTCCATAAGTTAATGACTCATAAGGAATCCTACCATTATGAATATTTCTTATTCTTTGTCTAACTTTTTCTGCAAATAAAGTGGGTAATCCTGATATAAATTTTTCTTTCCAATAATGATTTCCACAATCAGGTCTTGACATAACTTTGACTAAAAACATATCCTTATACCACTTAAAATCTTGAAGTGTTGGACATCTAAGATTGTTAAGGATTTCAGAAGTTCTTTCTTGAAAATAGACTGGATCTCCTATAAAGTGTTTTGTTATTGCAAATATTAAAGTATTGACAGCATCTTCTTCATAAGTTTGGACTGATGTTCCTTCTTCTTTGATTATTGTCTTTTTTGCATTTAATATATATTCTCTATCATTTTGACTCGGATAATGATCCCACCATCCTTTAAGCAAACCAGTGAATCCTATGACCAAGGCATCGGCAGCATGAAAGTCAAAATTACTGGTCTTGATTCTATATCCATTAGCAGCCATCATCATTTCATGAAGCAGATTGATTATTTGATGTTCACTCATTCCATCTATATTCCATTCATAAAAACTACTACCATCATAACTAGCAGCTAATTGATAATTTCTTTCTTCTAATTGGACATCAGGAAAAGAGGGTTTTGAATAATAATTTTTTCTACTTACAAAATTATTAGAAATTGCATTGACTGTTGCAGGAGGTTTTACTATTGAATCCGGAGACATTTTGAATTGTTCTTCTATTTTATTGATTTCTGATTTTCCTTTTGTTATGGTTTGAATTTGATTCTTAGTTTGATTGATACCATTAATATTGAGTTTATCTAATCTGATTTGTATTTCTTTTAACATTATTTCTGTTGGTGTGGCTAATTGAATATTTGATTTTGCAGCATTTATAGGAATAATAAAAGGTTGGTCTACATTCTTAGAAGATGATGTTGACGAAGATGATGATGATGATAAAGTTGAAGAAACTTTTGAAGAAAATTGTAATTTTGATGTTGTTTCTCCTATCCTCTCTCCCGGGACAGAAGAAAACAAAAATTGAGAAATTTTTGTTGTTTGTTGATTCACATGTTGAAGAGAATGATTTGTATAATTTAATTGTTGTTGAATTTGTCTAATGTCTTTGTAAATTATGGGACTTTGTTCATCTTTAGTTCTTGGGATTTTAAAGGGTGATGCAGAAATTGAATTATTGTCAAAATTGAATTGATGATTATTTAAGGGTGGTTGTGAACCTAATTCTGAGGTTATTGTTAAAATTCTTTTTTGAATATTTTCTGAGTGTTTTAAGGCTAATTGGTGTCATTCTTTATCTCTTAAAGTTATAATTTGTTTTCTTTGTTTTTTAAGTTTGAAAAACCAATAGAAAAAAGGAATAGTAATTTTCTTTTGATTCATATATTTTTCATATTGTTTTCTTAATGCATTTCTAGTTTGAGGAGGAAATGTTTGAAAATAAGCTCTTTTTGTAGCATTTTGAGGAGAAAAATAATCTGATTTTATCCATTCTACATTAGGAGTAAAAAGAGTCTTTTTGTAATTTTTCTTATGAATTATGTTGACTTGATTAGGAAACATATCTGAATGAGTAGGAGACACAGGAGGAGATTCATTTTGTTGATAAACAGGAATAGGAATTTTTGGAGCAAAATTGACACTATTTAAACTAGCATTTGAAGTAGAAGGTCTTGAATTCACGAAATCTTGATTGAAAGAATATCTAGAAGCTGGAGAAAATTCTATTTGAATAGTACCATCAGTATGTTGAATAATTTTTGAAGGAGTTGTTAAAGGTTTAATAGGTTTTGGATGAGTTAAATCTTTTAATTCCCATTGACTTCCTTGAGTAATTTCATTCCATTTTAATTTTTTAGGAACAAAGGCTTGAGTATTATTAGGATTATATTGTAATAATAATGTTTCATCCTTAACAGATTGACATATGGCCTAGGATTTAATTGAGTAGTCATGACTTTATAATATATTCTATAAATTATTGCTATAGTTTGAGCTTCTTCTACAAAATTCATGTTTTTAGTTTTAATATTTAAAGTTAGACTAGAAAGTATACTAGGATCATTTATGTTCATAGAAAAGTTTGGAAAACAATTAAAATAAATAGGACCATTAGTAAGGTTTGAATCTATCATGCTAAGTATTGAATCAGTAAAATTTATAGATCTAGCATCTCTAAGACATGTAAATACAGGAATATCTAATCCTAGCCTAAATAAAGGTTTTATAGCAACTTGAACTAATCCTATATGAATATAATTAAATTTCTTCCTATGATGATTAATAGTATTTTGACTTAACAATTGAAGACTTTCTAAGTTTTGATTAAGAGATATAGTTTTTTCTTCAGTTTTTATTGAATAATTTTGATTAAATTCAAAATTTCCTTGTTGATATATTGTATTAATTTTCATGTGCGGAATTGACCAATTATGAAGTTGACTCTCTATTTGAGCAATATTTATTTCTTGACTATTAACTATATTTTGAGTGAGTGATGATGCAGTTAATGATGCAGATGATGATGCAGAACTATCATTAGACCTAAGTGATTTGGAAGAACTACCTCTACTTAATCTCCTAATAATCTTACTCATTGTCACAGAAAATAATCACAATTTTATCCTTAATTAATTCAGATAATTTCCTGAACAGGGACCACCATAAGCAGATCAACACGGGACTTACGCTCCTTCTGCCCTTAAACACCGCTTATCACAGGCTGACCAAACCGTTCACAGGAAATTCAACCCGAACTAAGTCAGGACTAAATCTGCGATTAATCACTGTTCCAACTCGTAACACCACTCGGTTCTCAAGCAGAAAATGGCTCTGATGCCATTTGCACCCAGGACATACAACAGTTCATGCACGCAATAATTAATTCTACTTCAGGAACAAAAGGATTTCTTTTAATGTATCTTTTTCTAATGATATTTATATTTAAAGGAGGTTTATCATGAGAGAAAATTTTTGACTTAGACTCTTCTTCAAAAAGAGAAATTTCAGGAACAAAGTTTGAACCCTCCCAACTCTCCCAACTCTTGGAACTCTTGAACCCTTGCCGACCTCTGCCTTGGGAGGAAGCCTTTGAGCCCTATTTATAGGAAAGGCTTTGGGCTACCCAGCAGGCTTTATGCCTTTGATGTCTTCCACGTGTATGTAGGAGGTAAATTTGCTTTCCTCTTCTTCATTTTATTACATGGGCAATGAGTCATCTTGCTTTTTACTTTAAAGGACAGATTTTACTATTCACAAAACACTATTCACCTTTTTCTTTTTTCTTTTTCCTTTTTTTTTTTTTTTTTACTGGATAATCACAAGAGAGCTACTTTACAGATGTACAAAAGATTCTTGATTCTTGATATCTCTTAACTAAGCATTTCTAAGAGATATTTCTCAAAAGTTTTTCTGGCTTCTTCTTCAAGGACATATTCTTTTTTATACTTATCAACAAGATAAGTAAATTGGGTTTGAAACAAAAGAGGGACTTCATGAAAGTTATTTGCAGAGATGATTTTTTGAATATTATCTTCAGTAATGAGATTATAGTTAGAAATTAAAATAAATAGGACCATTAACAAGGTTTGAATCTATCATGCTAAGTATTGAATCAGTAAAATTTATAGATCTAGCATCTCTAAGACATGTAAAAATGATCAAATAAAACAAGAGAATGAACAAATTAGAAACGTAATACAATATAAACAAGATTTAGCTAAAACTTCTGAAAACCAAGAACCAGGAATAATAATACCCAATAAAATAACTCCTATAGAATCATTTATAAATACAATATCAAAAATAGATTTTCAAAGATGGTATACAAATATAAAAATTATAGTTGAAGATTTTGAAATAGAAATAGTAGCATTAATAGACTCAGGAGCTGATATGAATTATATTAAAATTGTTTTTATCTTATAGAAATTTTTATTTCACTGCAACAAAAAAATTATTTCATAATTAAAAAAAATTATTTATCTTTAACTCATATAATTGTAAATTTAATTTTCATTTTTTAATAAAACTTAATTTAAATTTGATTTCATATTATAATAAATTAATTTTATTAAATTTTTATAAAATAAAAGTAATACATTGTGTTTAAAAACAATACAAATTCTTTTACTCAAACAACTTGTTTTTTATTTACAAAAACTATTTTTAAAAGAATATTGCCAGACACTAGTTTTTTAAAAATTCTTAAAAATTATTTTTTGTTCTCTATTTTTAAAACAAATATAAAAAAACACAGCCCTAAATTTCTCTATGTAACAAAATATTTCTAAAAATTATTAATTTTTTTAATCAAATTTCTTAGTATATTTTTTAAAAATTTTGACAAACATTATTTAAAATTTTTTTTGATAAACTTTTAATAAAATTTATGGACCAATTTGATGATGTTTTTTAAAATTTGTTTTCAAAACAAAGAATAAAAAACAGTTTTTAAAAATAAGTGTTTGGCTAGATGTTTTAAAAAATAAAAAACAAAAATCAAAAATCTTGTTTGGTTGAAAAGAAATTGAATTGTTTTTAAAAATAATGTCTTCCTTTTATTTTATAAAAAAATTATAAATTTAATTTCTAATAATATAAAATTAAATTCAAGTCTTATTTAAAAATAAAAATTAAATCTACAATTACATATGAGTCGAAGATAAATAATTTATTTTTAATTATTAAATAATTTTTTTATTCTAGTGAAACAAAAATTACAATAAGATAAAAATAATTATAGGATTCATTTATAATCCAAGTCAAATAAGTAGTTTAATTAATTTTATTTTAATTTCTTGATTTCTTATACTTGTTTTTAAAAATTATTTATAAGTTAAAGAACCAAAACAAATTGTTTTTTAATGTTTTATAAAAATAAAGCCATTTGACATGTTTTTATAAAAATATTGTAAAAACAAAACATGGATAAGTTGGTTTTAATTTTTTTTGTTTTGTGAAAACATTTTAAATTCAATTTATATAACATTAATTAATTAAATTTAATTAGAATCTTATTGAAAATAAAAATAATTTTGTAATTACAAATAAATTAAAAAATAAATAATTTCTAGTAAAACATAAATAGTAATATTATAATAAAAAAAATAAATTATATTTTTAAGTAGAAAATATATTATTTTTTATATGTTTGTAACATAAGGATATTAATATCTTTGCATTTTAATAAAAAATGAATAATACTAATTAGTATTTTATTTGAAATAAATAATGAATAAAATTTTACCATTTTAATATAAAAATGAGTCAAATTTTTTTGTTATATATGTACACATTTAATACTCAATTTTGAACATAATATTCTCAAATGTTTTGATTTAATCTAATATCATTGGATCAGTTTTTTCATTGAAAATTATTTTTAAAAATTAAAAGATTTATTAAAGAATTTAAATTATTAATTATATTTTACTTAATTTATAAACTATGAAAAATAATAATTGTATGTATAAGATAAATAGTAAAAATCATTATATATATATATATATTAATTTTTCACTATTATTATTTTTTAATCATTGGATTTATTTTTGAGTTCCAAATTATTTTTAAAAATTATTAAACTCATTAATAAATTCAATAAAAAATGTCACTTCATTAAAAATTCATTTTTCTAGTAGAAAAATTTATAAAAACATAATTATGCACAAAAAAAAATAATAGTCATTATAAACCAATTAAATTTATGATATTAATAAGTTTATTATTTAAGTTTTAAATTATTTTTAAAAATTCTTAGATTTGCCAACTTTACAAGATCCAAGAAACAAGACCAATCCGAAAGTCTTGAGAAAACATCAGGCTCCGTTAAGAGAAATCGGTAAGCTGTGTCAGGACAGCACTTAATAAATGGGGAAAGTTAGGTTTTGGGCTGTTGATGTGGAAAATATATGATTTTGATAACCTAAATATACAAAATATGAGATTCAATTATTAATATGTAAAGTAATATCCAAAACGTGCACTATCTACTGTTTATTTTTCCTCTTCCCATATTGCCCCTAAATCTCTCCATGTCATCAGCAAATCCTCCCATGTCAGCAGAACAATTTGAAACTTTCATTCTCAAAGCACAAAGAAACCCGACCCGAACAACTTTCCCTACCAATTTGGCCAACACCACCCTCATCTCCTGCAACTTCTCTGCTCTCCCATTCGTTTCTCTCAAAACCCGCAACTCCAACTCCAGAATCTCATTTATCAGAACCCCAAACCCAAACCCTCCAATTCTCAGTAAACCCAAACACCCAATTTCTACATTTCAGAAAAGGGGTGGCCTTCAAATCTGTCAGAGCTCCTTCAACACTCAGAATCCAGAAAACCCAGCTGCTGAAAATTGAGCTAAATTGGAGAGTGAGAACGGAGATGGTGGGGATGGAGGAGACTGGACAACATCAGCTCTGCTTTTCGTGTTGTGGGTTGGACTCATCTACTATGTTTTCAACCTCACTCTTGACCAGACTCCGGTACCATGGACTGCAACCATTTCATACTAAAGAGAAGTGTTTTTGTTTTGCTTTTGTGTTTGTTTAATTTGATGGGATATGGTTTTGTTGTTGTTGTGCTTATTTCATTAATTTGGAAAATCCTGATGAGTACTAGGGCTAGAAACCCATTTCAAATTCTAGTCATAGTTCTATGGTACCAGTTATTTTATATGGTACACATTGAGGTATAATTGATCGAGTAAATGAATATACCTGCTCCATATGTTCTTTTTCGTTTTTCTTCCCCACAATTTGATCACTCTAAGAAGAGTGTAACACATTATTTTGTGCCTTTGTTAGTCAAGGGATCTGTATTTCTTGAAAAAGTTGCCGAATTTGAAGGGAGATGATGGGTTCAGGATGAATGATGTGCTTGTGTCTTTGTGGTACATCATGGGTTTGTGGCCCTTGGTGTTATTTTAGGTTTTAAAAATTAAAGGAAGTGGATGGGGTGATATGTGTTCGTTCTTTTCTAAGAATGATTTTTGGTAAAACTGAAGTGAAATTGTCAGCAACTGGATGAAGTACAAATATTTATCCCTTGCTGCCCATATGGGTACAGGTTAATTTTGAAACATATACATATTGTTGAAACAAGAAGTTTTTCATGTTGTATATAATATCTTAGTGACCAAAATAATATGTTAAGCCTATTTTGCTTTCAATATTTGACATGATTACAAGTCACTATTTTTCTACATAAACAAAGGAATTGCCTATTCCTTAGTTGCTAAAAAGTGTATTCAATCTAGAAAATGCTTTTTGGTACTTAGTTGTTTCATCTCTTTGAAAGAGAACTTTTGAATTTTAGGAGTTCATTTATTTCAATGATGATTGATATGCAATGATGTAAATCAATTCCCATGACAGAAACTGGTCCAAGAAGCTAGCAAATATGTTAATAAGATTGCTTCCACTGGGGGAAAAATATTTTTCTTGCCTACGTGTAAAATGTAGTATTAAAACATTGGTGTTGGATTTGTTGATAGTGTTGGAATGATATACGGTGCTGGTACTTACAAGATATTGTTGTCAAAAATGGTTTCTAGATTTATGGATCAGTGGTAGAGTAAAATATTATAAGTTGTGATTATGGTTTCCATCAGGAGCCACTTGAATGTAAGAAAATAATGAAAGTAGATGAGTTGAGATGTGCTAGTTTCTTTGTTTGAAAGATTTTTAGTATAATTATAGTGAAACAAAAAGTTTGTGAATCTAGTTTATAATATCTTTTTGTATAAATATTATATTAAGCCTATCATACTGTCCATTTCTCTGAAATAATCATTTAGGGTGTAATTGTCTTTACATAAGCAAAGGAATGCACTACTCTTTAGTTCTCAAACAAATAGATTTTACTTAGAAAAGTTCATTGAGTACTTGGTTGCTTCATTTCTTCGAACAAGATAGGAAGGAAGAAAGGAAGAAAAGTTGGTATAGATGTTAGGATGCCAATTTTTTTGGAACAAAGAAACTGGAATATGGGCTTTGTCCGTTATTGACCAAACTATTATTCTTTTTGTGCACTTAATACTGTTTCAGTAAGCTAAACGTGAACTCTACCTCTCCTAAGCCTCGGTCCTTCCTTTGTGACCCTTAGACCATGCCATTATGTGGTTTTCTTGAGTGCTCAAGTGGTCCACCAATGGTTTTTTGGGAATGTACCTTAGGTACTACCTTAAGAGGCCTTAGGTACTACCTTAAGGGACCCTAGGTACTACCTTAGCTGAACCTGAACCCTACCTCTCCCAAGCCTCGGGCCTTCCTTTGTGACTCTTAGACCATGCCATTATGTGGTTCTATTGAGTGCTCAAGTGGTCCACTAATAGTTTTTTGGGACTGTACCTTAGGTACTACCTTAAGAGCCCTTAGGTACTACCTTAATGGCCTTTAGGTACTACCTTAAGGGACCCTAGGTACTACCTTAAGGGACCCTAGGTACTACCTTAAGGGACCCTAGGTACTACCTTAAGGGACCCTAGGTACTACCTTAGCTAAACCTCAACTCAACCTTTCCCAAGCCTCCGACCTTCCTCTTTGACCCTTAGACCATGCCATTGTGTGGTTTTCTTGAGTGCTCAAGTGGTCCACCAATGCTTTTTAGGGACTGTACCTTAGGTACTACCTTAAGAGCCCTTAAGTACTACCTTAGTGGCCTTCAGGCACTACCTTAAGGGACCCTAGGTACTACCTTAGCTAAACCTCAACTCAACCTCTCCTAAGCCTCAGACCTTCCTTTCTAACCCTTAGACCATGTCATTGTGTGCTTCTATTGAGTGCTCAAGTGGTCCACCAATGCTTTTTAGGGACTGTACCTTAGGTACTACCTTTAGAGCCCTTAGGTACTACCTTTAGAGCCCTTAGGTACTACCTTAGTGTCCTTCAGGTACTACCTTAAGGGACCCTAGGTACTACCTTAGCTAAACCTCAACTCAACCTCTCCCAAGCCTCCGACCTTCCTCTTTGACCCTTAGACCATGCCATTGTGTGGTTCTCTTGAGTGCTCAAGTGGTCCACCAATGCTTTTTAAGGACTGTACCTTAGGTACTACCTTTAGAGCCCTTAGGTACTACCTTAGTGGTCTTCAGGTACTACCTTAAGGGACCCTAGGTACTACCTTAGCTAAATCTCAACTCAACCTCTCCCAAGCCTCGGGCCTTCCTTTCTGACCCTTAGACCACGCCATTATGTGCTTCTATTGAGTGCTCGAGTGGTCCACCAATGCTTTTTAGGGATTGTACCTTAGGTACTACCTTAAGAGCCCTTAGGTACTACCTTAGTGGCCTTCGGGGACTACCTTAAGGGACCCTAGGTACTACCTTAACTAAACCTCAACTCAACCTCTCCCAAGCCTCACGTCTTCATTTATGACCCTTAGACCATGCCATTGTGTGGTTCTCTTGAGTGCTCGAGTGGTCCACCAATGCTTTTTATGGACTGTACCTTAGGTACTACCTTAAGAGCCCTTAGGTACTACCTTAGTGGCCTTCAGGTACTACCTTAAGGGACCCTAGGTACTACCTTAGCTAAACCTCAACTCAACCTCTCCCAAGCCTCCGGCCTTCCTTTCTGATCCTTAGACCATGCCATTGTGTGCTTCTATTGAGTGATCAAGTGGTCTATCAATGCTTTTTAGGGACTGTACCTTAGGTACTACCTTAAGAGCCCTTAGGTACTACCTTAAGAGCCCTTAGGTACTACCTTAGTGGCCTTCAGGTACTACCTTAAGGGACCCTAGGTACTACCTTAGCTAAACCTCAACTCAACCTCTCCCAAGCCTCACGCCTTCCTCTCTGACCCTTAGACCATGCCATTGTGTGGTTCTCTTGAGTGCTCAAGTGGTCTACCATTGCTTTTTATGGACTGTACCTTAGGTACTACCTTAAGAGCCCTTAGGTACTACCTTAGTGGCCTTCAGGTACTACCTTAAGGGACCCTAGGTACTACCTTAGCTAAACCTCAACTCAACCTCTCCTTAGCCTCACGCCTTCCTCTCTGACCCTTAAACCATGCCATTATGTGGTTCTCTTGAGTGCTCAAGTGGTCCACCATTGTTTTTTATGGACTTTACCTTAGGTACTACCTTAAGAGCCCTTAGGTACTACCTTAGTGGCCTTCAGGTACTATCTTAGTGGCCTTCAGGTACTACCTTAAGGGACCTTAGGTACTACCTTAGCTAAAGTTGGGGTTTACCTTTTCCAAGCCTCTGGCCTTCCTTTGTGACCCTTAGACCATGTCATTATGTGGTTCTCTTGTGTCCTCAAGTGGTCCACCTTTTGTTTATTGGGATTATTATTATCAACGTTGTTAAATTGAAAATGATCACTCAAGCGTTTGAAGCATAAGACAATTTGTTTGTTAAAGGTCACAACATAAGAGAAATTGAGAATTTTTGACATATCATAAGCTTTGGAATAAATTTTAGTTTAGATGTAAAGCTAACAACTATATCTAGGGAAATAAAATTTTATCATTTTTCAAATTTAAATTAAAGCTAATATGTACAAATTTTGTCAATATAAGCTAAAATAAATGTCCAATTATTTAAATTATGTTAGTTTTTTTGTATAGAAATTATATTTGCGTAATGCAAAATTAATGTAATTAAAAATTATAAAAAGAGAGAAGAAGGGCTAAGAAATTTTCTATATCTATAATTTATTCATGGACAATAAAATGATAGGAATTTTTTTGTCTTTATTATTTTTGTGTGAAAATTTTCAAAACCTTAAAAAAAAAAAAAAAAAAAACGAGAAAAGATGTCACTTTGGAAGTGAAGTCCACTTGCCATATCAGCATCACACGTCAACATTTAGGGCTGGCCCCTCATGCCACTCCATATTCACCTCAGTTTTTACTAAATTTACGTTATTTTCCTTAATTTAAAATTTCATCAAGATGAAAATAAATTAAAACAATAAACAATATTCAATAAAATTTCAAACAAATAAAATTAAATGTATTTAATTAAAATTCGAGAAAAGATAAATGAAATTAATTCACATTTTTTTCATCTACCTTTTTGAATAAATATTAAAACCCCATGTATACTATGTTTTTATCATGGATTTGACTAAAAAAACAAAAAAAATTTGTGAAAACAAAATTAAAATATTGATTTAAAAATTAAATTGATATTATAAAATGTTTTTTTGCCCATGCAGGTCTCAAAGTATGATGTGAGTGGAAGGTTTGGTAGGGAGGGATACCACATTTTTGTCAAAAACTATAGTCGTTTGCATATGTAATGAATAAATCATGAGACATCAACAATTCACTTTCATTACAGAGAATTGGAGGTCTTTTTTACTGTTTCTCTCATGAGTCCCATTCCCAAGGACACCAGCCAAATGTATGGGGGAAGATGCAGTGAAGCACTATTTAAACTGCAGTTTGTAAAGCTCATGCCTAATTATTAACAACTTAATGCTCTTGTATCTTGTCAAAGAATCAGGGAAATTCCCATCATGAGAAACAACCTTAGCAGAAAGCTAAAGCAGATAACAAATGAGAAAAAGACCATTTAGTTGGTGATCATACGCCCTTCAAAGTTGGACTGTAATGAACTTAAATGCTAGCATGTTACAAGTTTGAATATATGCTAGAGATGATGATTGTCTCAAGAGCACAAGGATTGGATGGAGAACAAGGAGCATATAACCATTCCCAAATGAAAACCATAGCACAAACAAAATGTCATTGAAATACAAGTAGTAATTAATACAAGAAAACTCACATTCTCATAGTTTCAGTAACATATGTAATAAAAAAAAATGGCTTGAAATCAAAGCAATGGATATACCCTCTTCATATAAATTAAAGACTTGACAAATCCTCTCTTATAAGAACAAGACCAGCCCACCTGAAATGGCCAAAACCAAATGGCTCCAAACACCTAAGTTGATTACCCTATAGGAAGAAGATGGGGTTGAAGATGCTCATGGAGACCCAACCTCATCTGAAGCAGTTGGAGCATCTGCAGCAGGGCTGATGTCAGGAGCTGCAGCTGGAGCTAGGGTAGGAGGAATGTCGGTGCCAAAGATTGCTTCAGGGAGAAGGACCTTATCAACTTCATACACAGCCACAGGATCGGTCGAATGCACGCTGCTACTCAACTTGGTGTTAGTCCATCCTGAGCCAATGTGGACAGTCCCGGCGACATCTGTAAATATCATTCAAGTGGAATAAAATCAGGAATGCTTCAATATCTCAATAAAGACAAGCATAGTCACTTCATACCGAAAACTAAAACCTTAACCAGAATAGAAATAGCAGCAAAGAACTTCAAATAATCATGTCAACAACTGAAGAAACAAATAGGGGGAAAAAGAAGCAAACAATAACTGCTTTAGTTGCATGTATTAGGACATCACTATGAGTATTGTAGGCTTAAGCCCCATGCCACCTCAAATTTAGATAACTGCATAAATTATTCCCTCAAAATAAATGTATTGGTCATGTGCCAAACTCTAGGTTTTAAGACTCAAATTAAAATAACTGAATAAAATTTCTGAAGCATTATAAAATTTCACACCAATCAATTGTCTGTCACAATTTAGTTTTCTACAAGTGGAATAGTTTCAGAAACGGAAGGAGAAAAGCATGTTCCAGAAAAATATAATATTTTATAATCAGAGAACATAGAAACCTTTTCCATTCTCCAGAGAGTACAAAAAATCAGTAAAAGAAAAGAGTTATGAAAAGATTATTCTATCTAGATATGAAGCTTTTCATGTCCCCACTAGCACATAGCTCAATAGTAAAAACATGAGATATGAAAAGATGGCCTAGTTCACAGTGTATCATTCAATATCAGAGCTTTTTATGGCCCAGCCTATTGAGAGTGTATTATTATTATTATTATTATTATTCAGTCTATTGATAGTGTATTATTATTATTCCTTCCTCCTTTCTGTCATCTCAAGGTTCCTCCAAAATTAACACTCTTTTTGGCCTAGTTCATAGTCTATTGATGGTATATTACAATTATTGTTATTTCCTTTATTTAATCATATCAAGGTTCCTCCAAGATTAATGCTCTTTATAACCCAACTCACAATCTATTGATAGTGTGTTATGACTACACTCTGACTAAGATAGTTCCATTTCCATTTCCTCTCCTTTGGATAAGAAATTCAAACTTAAATGGTGGCAAAACTATGATTCAATCGATTGCATTTGTAGCAATGAAGTTCAAAATTGGTTCATACAACAGTAAAAAATGAGAAAGCACATTAAGTATCCCCTAAGAAAATAAAACAGATGATCCACCCTACCTAAAGAAAATAAAAAACACCACTTCTAAGAGTTACAAAAAGCATTCCAAGTGATCTACATTCCAAGCCAGAATTTTGAAACTAAAAATAAATAACAAATAAAATTCACTTGAGATATGAGGCAAATCTGAAACCAGTACTTAGAGGATGAGCACCTGTCTTTCCAGTTTCCACATATAGGAAAGCTTTAAGTAGGTGCTCACCTTGCTTTCTAGACACTTGCTAAGTCGCCTCTAACAGTTCAAAGTTGTTGCATTGTAGGTTGACAAAACTCCCACATTTAAATTTAAAATGTATCTAAACATAAAAGTTAGTAATTATCCATATATTGAACAACCCAAAAAATAAAAGATAGAAACACATACAACTATAAAGTAATTACCACAGATGCACTGCATGGACATTGTTATATACATCCATAATCAATGGCTAAATGACTAGCCCCAAAATGGGCTTCTATTGAATAGTACACAAAGAAATTAGGTATCATGATGTTTATTTCTAGGTAAACAGACTCCCACTAACTAAAAAATATGAAGGTTTTAACCCCAAATTTCCATATATCAGATCACCAACCAACAGGGTTCAAGGCTTAGCTCCGGATAATTTTTACTTTGAAAAAAAGGAGAACAAGATAAATGATGAGCTTTCAAATTTTCTCTTCTATTCCTCACTTTTTCTATTAAAAAATGATTCCTTCACATCATTTTCACATTCAATTCCAACATGAAATACTAAATCTTAGAAGTCAGAATCACCAAACAGGAGCATATTAGCTAACCTAAATAAATGACATTTTTTCAATATATATATTTTTTCATTTATGGGAGTGCCAATTATTATTTTATCATGGGGTGCTGGAAAAAAATTAAAGATTATATCATCACAACCATAATTATTTAAAAAAAAAAAACTATAAAGTTCAATACTCTTTAATTTTTTTTTTCAGTGTTGTTTTTTCACAAATTTTTCACAGTGGACTATCAAAGTAGTAAACCAATGGCACTTTCTTAGTCTAACATTGCTATAAAGGACAAATCACTACGAGTTTCCCAATTAGTAAGCAATGATATGTGATTTGATACAAAACAAAATACTGCAAAGAGAAAATCAGGATTCAGTCAATCATATGAAAGAAATAAAAATAACTGGAAAAGCTTGACAAGCAACATAAAACTAAAGAAACAAAATCTTACTTGTTGGACTTGTGTCCGCAATGTGTCAAATTGAGCTTCTGTACAACAAACATTACCACCGATCGTTGGACACATACTTTGGATCTTTGATGAAAGCAGATCTGGTTGGGAAACATGAGAAAGAAAAGAATAGTCCAATCATCATATAATTTGAGTTGTTATTGATATTAAATGGAACTAGTCATACCATTCATATTTTGTTTCAAATTAACTATTGCTAAGAAGAATTTCCTGAATATACAATCCAAGCGATGGGGAAATATTTCTTTAAATTGTCTCTTATCATTCCATATATATTCTCAAGGAAGGTTGTGAGTTGCTGTTTGAAAAGAAAAGCTGCATATTTGGCTTCAACTTGTCTCAAGTCATCCAGTCCACCAAGCACCCGACCATTAAGAAATGAGAACCCACTAAGGTAGTACCTACGGTCCCTTAAGGTAGTACCTGAAGGCCACTAAGGTAGTACCTGAAGGCCACTAAGGTAGTACCTGAAGGCCACTAAGGTAGTACCTAAAGGCCATTAAGGTAGTACTTAAGGTACAGTCCCAAAAAACCATTGGTGGGCCACATGAGCACTCAAGAGAAGCACATAATGGCATGGTCTAAGGGTCATAAAGAAAGACCCGAGGCTTGGGAAAGGTTGAGTTGAGGATTAGCTAAGGTAATACCTAGGGTCCCTTAAGGTAGTACCTAAGGTACAATACCAAAAAACCATTGGTGAACCACATGAGCACTCAAGAGAAGCACATAATGGCATGACCTAAGGGTCACAAAGGAAGACCCGAGGGTTGGGAGAGGTTGAGTTCAAGTTTAGCTAAGGTAGTACCTAGGGTCCTTTAAGGTAGTACCTAAAGGCCACTAAAGTAGTACCTGAAGGCCACTAAGGTAGTACCTAAAGGCCATTAAGGTAGTACCTAAGGTACAGTACCAAAAAACCATTGTTGGACCACTTGAGCACTCAAGAGAAGCACATAATGGCATGGTCTAAGGGTCACAAAGGAAGACCCGAGGCTTGGGAGAGGTTGAGTTCAAGTTTAGCTAAGGTAGTACTTAGGGTCCCTTAAGGTAGTACCTGAAGGCCACTAAGGTAGTACCTAAAGGCCATTAAGGTAGTACCTAAGGTACAGTACCAAAAAACCATTGTTGGACCACTTGAGCACTCAAGAGAAGCACATAATGGCATGGTCTAAGGGTCACAAAGGAAGACCCGAGGCTTAGGAGAGGTTGAGTTCAAGTTTAGCTAAGGTAGTACCTAGAGTCCCTTAAGGTAGTACCCGAAGGCTACTAAGGTAGTACCTGAAGGCCACTAAGGTAGTACTTAAAGGCCACTAAGGTAGTACCTAAAGGCCATTAAGGTAGTACCTAAGGTACAATACCAAAAAACCATTGATGAACCACATGAGCACTCAAGAGAAGCACATAATGGCATGGTCTAAGGGTCACAAAGAAAGACCTGAGGCTTGGGAGAGGTAGAGTTCAAGTTTAGCTAAGGTGGTACCTAGGGTCCCTTAAGGTAGTACCTGAAGGCCACTAAGGTAGTACCTAAAGGCCATTAAGGTAGTACCTAAGGAACAGTACCAAAAAACCATTGGTGGACCACTTGAGCACACAAGAGAAGCACATAATGGTATGGTCTAAGGGTCACAAAGGAAGACCCGAGGCTTGGGAGAGGTTGAGTTCAAGTTTAGCTAAGGTAGTACCTAGGGTCCCTTAAGGTAGTACCTAAGGGCCATTAAGGTAGTACCTAAGGGCTCTTAAGGTAGTACTTAAGGTACAGTCTCAAATTTCTTCTGGTTTAAAGTGCTTTGATCCAAAAAAAAAAAAATACAAATTATTCAAAATGAGGCCTGAATCCATCTATGCAATTTCATTATTGCAATGTTTCATTATAGAATACACCTTAGCAAGGCCTTATCCCAATTACTAAGAGTTGGGAGCTGTAGGGCACGACTCCTTGCTAACACTCAAACTGATATCTAAAACTAAGATAAAATAAGAGAAAAGAGATCAAAAGAAAGGGGATTGCATCCAAAAACTGCTATTATGATAAGCAAATCAGCAAGAACACCAGGAATTTCTCTTATCGCTATGATACTCTCATGCATAGGAGAGGAAGGGCACTACTTTGGGCAACTCTCAACTTGAGAAAACAGCTTTAAGCAACTCTTTCTCTCAGGAAAGGTAACAGTTGATTTTAGCAACTTTCTCTTAAGACTCTAGTTCTTCCCCTCACTGGGAATAAGCAACTAAATCCTGATTAATGGCTTAAAGGCACTTAAAACAGGACTTAAAAGGTTGAGCCCCCTACAAAACCAAGAGGTGGAAACCCTGCCCTCGCCCTCAAGACCCGGATTGCATAGAAATTGAACACAACTCAACAGATCAACAATTTTGAATTGGTAACCCATGGATGAAAATAATGCTAAAATTCTCAAATGTATAATAGACATTACCAGAAATTTCACAAAATACCATTGCTGCATCCCAAACCGTAGTTCCTAAATGCTGTGAATTGGGATCCTACCACAAGAAGAAAAAATTGGCAGCATCAAAACCACAAATTGCAACACAATTAATAAAAGAAAAATAAACAAATAGAAAAACCCCACAAGAATGCAATCAAACTATCATTCGACAATTTCGGAAATATTGTAAATCAACACCATTATCATTCAAGTTTCCAAAGTAACCCATGATAAGAGCAAGAAGATCATAAAACACTTCGAAAATAATCCATACCCACTGAAGAAAAACATGATTCACGATGACCCACATACCTCATGCCCTTGAAAATCAATGAAAGCTCAGTCGGGTTCAGGTCTTTTTTGTGATCGTCTTTCAGCTTTCATTTTTTTTCCAGTTCACATATGAATCTTTACTAAATTACGTCTTGGCTACTGACATGGAGTTTGGGCTTTTTAGGTTCCCGATGTGGACGCTGAGCTGGCCCAAGGGTAAGGCCCATTTTCGGTATGAAATAACACCTAAGACCAAAGTGCATGAAAAGGAAAAATTTTCTTCAAATAGTGGACATATCTTGGGTTATGCAAACTTGGGTTTTGAAAACAATATTACCTTGAAATGGGCCTCCCGAAACACAACTTTCCCTTAATTTATCAATATATGACGAGAAAGGTCCAGTCCTACAAATTTTCTACCGTACACTGAAAATTCTTTCTCAATAGGCCCACAAATTTTCTGATTTCCCAGTAGAAATATAGGATATTTTTAAGCACCACAACCTTAGTGATAGCATTTAAGATCTACAATTTTTTTGGTACACTTAAAATGATTCTAACATCATTTCAACTGCTGAAAGAAGCAACGAACTTATTCTATATTATAAATAATTGAATTTATTCCCAACATGTTTCTCCACAAACAAGTTCTTCCTTTTTACAATTCCAACACATAAATTTAACACAACCAAAACAGCATCCATTTCGACAAAACCCTAATTAGAATGAACCATCAAATCTTAATTTACAAACCCATCTCAACAATTAGATTCATCCAAGAAAACAGAGAAGTATAATTTTCACATAACATCCAAAGATGAAATAGATATCTACAATTGAATTTAATACGAGCAAACAAATAATAAAAAAAATTAAAAGAAATAATACAAAACCTGTAGGAACAAGAGGAACATAAATTAATATTGACAGTGTTGCTGAAGCCAATACCTCCATCACCATTCTCTTTCTGCAATTCAAAAAAGCAATCGAAAATTAATCAAACACCCACTTACATAAATACAGAGAATAGAAAAACGAGAATCAAGGAGAACAGACCTGTGTGGGGAAATCTAGAGGAGCCGATTGGGGTTTGGGTTGGGGTTGCTGGTGGTGATGATGATGATGGTGATGATGCGGCGGTGGCTTTGAAGGCAATGGCGTGAAGAGATTTATGATGTTTGAGAAGAAGAGAAACAGAGGTAACCCTACCAGAAGAAATTGAGCTTGATCCATTGGAAAAGAAGGTTAGGTGATCGAGTGAGTGAGACAGTGAATTTTTTTGGTTTTGTAGGCCTTCTGATGTGGACGCTGAAGTGGCTGAAGAAAGAGGGCAATTTCGGAATGAAAAAACACCTCATGGCAGAGTGCATGAAATCCCTAATTTTTTTATCATCAGTGTAGGTATTTTTTTTTGTGCAAAGTTGGGTTTCGAAAATGTTATTATTTTGGGATGGGAAGCCCAAAGCATAACTTTCCCATAAATTTTTATCATATTTTAACATGATTTTGAAAAATTTGTTACGATCCAAATTAGGATGAAGCAAAATGATCAGAACTTCGCCAGAAAACGAGCTGGGACTGGGAAACGCTTGAAAGGGGCAAGGCACACCCAAACGGAATCTAGTCTCACTCCTTAAGGAAATACCCTTTTTAACCTTCCCCCTTCTGGCTTTATATCTAACTTCTCCGAGTCCGTTCTGGTCCTTCTAGCCCTAAAGCCACATAGACTCTGTGTCTCTCCAGGAGTAATCATCCAGACACCAAGAAAGAGGTAATAAAAGCAAATGGTCCATAGAAAAGGATCAACTAGGGTTTCGGAAGATGCAGAAGAGCTTGTCCGCGTCCCTCTTCAGGCCATTCTGTTGGCGGACAGCTTCGCCCAGAAGTTCCGTCCCATCACCCTTGAACGCCCCAAAGTAAACTTCCAAACCTCTCTCTCTTTCTCGCTTCCTCTCTCTCTAACGCACTCGTACAAACCGTTATTCACTGTTACTATTTATATTCCATTATTCGTTAATCCGTGCCCTAACTCTTATTACTTTTGATTTGGGTTTTGAAATTCATCTTTAGAGGTGCATTCATTGCATTCAATTGTTTTACAATTCATGTTGGAGTGTTAATATTTGTCATTCTGGGTTTTGAATGTGATGTTGGAAGGTGCTGCCGGTTACATTAAATTATTCTACAATTCAGGTTTTCAACTCTTAATTCTTGTGATATCACTGATTTTGACGTTTTGGATTTCATGTTGAAAGGTTGTGTATTGATTATATTCAGTTATTCTGCAATTCATGTTCAGTGTTTTGTATTTGATGTTGAAAGGTGGGGTTGATTGTTCATATTCGATTCTTGTAACATTTTTATGTGGATTTCCAATTTGATGTTGGAAGGTACTGCTGCCATTGGTGAATGTCCCCATGATAGACTACACGTTAGGGTGGCTTGAGTCTGCTGGGATTGAGGAGGTTTTTGTCTTTTGCTGTGCGCATTCGAAACAGGTTATTAAATATTTGGAGAATTCCCATTGGTTTTCTTTGCAACACTTTGAGGTCACCACAATAGAGTCACACAATTCTGTCTGTGCCGGTGATGCTCTGCATCTGATTTACGAGCGGCATGTGGTATGTCTAGTAACATTTTAAGATATTGTTCTTTGCTTATGTATGTTGAAATTGTTGTTCTTGGAAAACATTTGATGAGAAACAATGTGCTGTAGACCTCTGATGTTTCTGATTTTGAATCTGAAGATACATGGAGACTTCGTCCTTGTTACTGGAGATACAGTAAGCAACATGTCGCTTACACAGGCACTTCAAGAACATAAGGGTAGAAGGAAGAAGGATAATAATGCTGTAATGACTATGGTTATTAAACGGTCAAAGCCTTCTCTGATTACTCATCAATCTCGACTTGGTACTGATGAGCTGTTTATGGCAATTGATCCTTACACGAAGCAACTTCTATATTATGGGGATAAGGCAGACTGAAAGGGACTTTATCTCTTGAGAAAATGTTACTAGCTGACAATCCTTCAATTTCCCTCCACAATGACAAGCAGGTTCATTCCTCAAAAATCGTTTTACATTTTCTGGCTTCTTTTTTAAATTTACTATTATACTTTGTTATTAACGAGTTTAATGTTCTTGTAATTCTGGTGCTTAGCTCTAAGAATTACCAACTAGTCTGACAACTTGGGTATGATATAAGGAAAATATTTATGAAATAATAGAAGAAATAATGTGTTTGCAGTTCTTAGGTTTTCACGTATTGGCTTTTGTCATTATCAATTGGTTGTCTCTTTCTATTTCATAACTGAACAGGCAAATTAATTTTGTCCTATTGTGATCTTTAATTACTAAGGTAGCAATGCTGCATTGGTTGCCTCTTTCTATCTCATAACTGAACAGGCAAGTTGTTTTTCTCCTATTGTGATCTTTATTTGCTAAGGTTGCAATGCTGCATTAAGCTTATCTATATATGCATACCCTATGCCTCAATATGGAGGCAAGCTATATTTATATATACACACCACAGAGATGGGCAACAGTCTAGAAATCCTCATCTTTGTTTTGTTATCCTCTTCTATTTTTCCTTCAATCTTCTACTGAACAACTCAGTAAAAAAGCATTGCTCCTAATAGCTTAGGCTTTTGGGGTTGCAACTGGTAGTCCAACAATATCATCTTGGTTGGCTCCATAATGGGGCTGTTTTGCCTGTGGGAAGGTTTTGAAAATTTATTTCATTTGACATTTGAAAATTAAAACTGAGTATCATGCCTAAACAACTTTTGTTGAAGTGAGCCAACCTGAATTTGTGGTTTTAGTTTTTCCTATGGTTGATCAAGTGATTTTGTGGATTGATAGATCTATCTCTGATTCTTTATTTTTCTTCCTGCTCTCTCTCTCTCTCTCTCTCTCTCTCTTCTTGCTGTGATGCATGGCTTGAAAAAAAATTTGTTGTCCTTAATCTATTCTTTGCAGGATTGCTATATTGACATCTGCTCCCCGGAAGTCCTCAGTATTTTCACTGACAATTTTGACTATCAACATCTGCGGCGTCATTTCATCAAGGGATTGCTTGTCGATGATGTATGTTTTGCTCATTTCTGTGAGTTACTTTCAGACCATTTCAGGAGAATAGATTTATGTTTGCATGGGCATCACATGCACACAAATTCCCACATACGCACTCTGATATCTAGATGTATATAGATATATGTAAAGATAGAGCACAGTTCAGTGAAAAGAATTGTTTGTTTCTGATGAAAGCATGTATAAGCTGGCATCAGAAATACATTGTGCCTTTGTATACATATATATATATATATATTCAATGAAATGAATTGTTTTTCTCTGATGAAATCAAAATTTCAGAACATATTTTTGCCTCTATAAACATGCACCAGACTTCAGAATTTGAGCAGCTTATTATTTGGTGAATATTTGTTGCTGATTCTTTGATGGACATAATTTTTCAACTTTTCCAATATTGTGTTCGCTAAAATTTGTCAAATATATAGATCTCTGGTGAAAGCTTATATATATATATTCAATGAAATAAATTGTTTTTCTCTGATGAAATCAAAATTTCAGAACATATTTTTGTCTCTATAAACATGCACCAGACTTCAGAACTTGAGCAGCTTATTATTTGGTGAATATTTGTTGCCCATTCTTAGATGGACATACTTTTTCAACTTTTCCAATATTGTGTTCGCTAAAATTTGTCAAATATATAGATCTCTGGGGAAAGTTTATTTTCATTTATGTCTATTTTTAATAGATAATAAAGGATGTCTATTAAGCTAATAAAGGGGGTGAACCCTAGTACAAAGTGCATATACAAAGACCCAACAAAGTGAAATAATTCAACCCCAACCAGTAACTTGCACCCTGTAGGAATACTTACTTTAGTTACACCCTATCCAAGAAGTAATGAAGATATGCTTCCTTCCATAAAGGCATCCATTGAGCACATAAACAAAGATTTAAGGAGCCCTTGAAGCATGGGTCAAGTGGTAAAGGGTTGGGGAGGGTTTGTGTGAAGGTTTCTAGGTTTAAGTCGCAATAAGGACAAAAATTTACCTATCAAAGAAAAAAGGACACCCATATTTGAGGAATACATCTTTTAGTTTTTTTTTATTCTTCTCCTTCCATAAACCTAACCCAACCAACCCCCCTCCCCCCCCCCAAAGAAAAAGGACAAATCCTCTTCCCCAATAAACTTACTCCTTAAATGAAGGCAAAACAATCAATCAAAGCACTAATGCATTCTTCATAGTTTTGTTGCCCAAAAAAAGCATGACTAAGAAAATCTCAAACTTTAGACCTATTAGCTTGATCACTAGTCTTTACAAGATAATAGTCAAAGTATTATCAGGGCGTCTAAGAGGGGTACGGAACTATTCATTCTACTCAAGGCGCTTTTGTTCAAGGGAGACAAATATTGGATGCAGTTCTCATAGCCAATGAGATAGTGGATGAAAAAAGATGTTCAGGGGAGGAAGGAGTCGTATTCAAAATCGACTTTGAAAAGGCTTACGACCATGTGTGCTGGGATTTTTTGGATCATGTGTTGGAGAAGAAAGGGTTTAGTCCTAACTCAAAACATTCACACCAATGGTAACAGACGGGTTTGAGATGAGGGAGAGCGAGCGAGCATGCGAGAGCGACGGTGACGAGGGAGAAAGTCAAGCGGAGAATCGGAGAAAACGGAAGGGGAGTAGCTTTTGGGTGGGGTCGAAGGTTTTTGAAGTCGGAGTTGAGGAGAGAAAAGGCAAATCCCATGTATTCATCGTGGAAAGCAAGAGAGGGGTTTCATCATGGGTCCGTCTAGGGCCGGCTAGTGTAGGGCTTTTTCTGGAGGGTCTGTACCAATGCATCAAGGACGGGAAAGAAGGTAAATGGGAAAAGGGATGGAAGGAAAAGGGGAGAAGTTACTCTTTGGTGCGTGATGCTAATAGTGCGGGATGCTTCCTCCAATTAGGGGTTGTCGATCTTGAGAAGAAGAGATACATCATTTGCATCTCGAAAGGTAGTGGAGAAAGGGAGGGGGGGGGGGGGGGGGGGGGGGATGGTTGGCTATGGCGGAGAGTTTGCGTAAATTGGATGTTTGTCTCAACAAAAAGGAGTACAAACAGAGAGGGTCTCGGGAAGGTTGAATGTCGAATTGGTGAAGAGGTCGTGGAGTAGGGATAGCAAAAAGGTCAGAGTGGAGGTAAAAGGGGAGGAAATAAGCAGAAACTTGAGTAGATTGGATCATTGTGTAGTCGGGATCTAGAACCCCAGTCTAGCAGGAGGAGAGGATTTGGAGAGGTTGGGGTGGCTCATGGCAAGTTCTTGGGGTTTGAAAGGAAAGTTAGGGTTGGCAAGGTTGGGGAGGACGGGTTCTATTGGAGTTTGAATTTGTGGAAGAAGCCAGACGAGTTCTCACCTCTGGGAAAAGGTCGGTGGGAGGGATTCAAATGGGATTGGAGTGCTGGAATCCAAGGTCTAGGTGTTTGAAAGAAGGGGAATTAAGAAATGAAGCTTGGGTGAGGATTCTAGGTCTTCCAATCTCATTGTGGGTCTCGTCGATTTTGAGAAGAGTGGGGGAAGTGTGTGGTGGTTTCTTAGCTATCGACCCTAAGACGGAGAGAATGGAGGAACTACAGTGGGCTCGGATTTTAGTTAGAACGAACGGCGAAGACCTGCCAAGCTTGTTGGAGACAGGGGTAGAGGAGTCGACCTATTGCCTCTCCCTTTGGTGGGAGGTCCTGCTGTCGTTGAGGCAGAACACGGTGAACTATAGTGGCTCGTCTGGTTGATCAAGCGGAGAGGTTAGGGGAAACGTTGATGCACGCGCTGGTCCGTGAGTGGAAGAGTTGGCAAACGCTTGGCTCGAGGCGCAGTTCCGGTCAGTTGATGGGATTGGAGGGTAGGTGAACGAGGCGGGTAGTGAAGTGTTTGAAAATCGGGCTCAGAATGGGTCGTTGACTCGGCCTTCTCGTGAACTGTCGGTTGCTGGGCCATCTTCGTCTAGCCTTGCAGTGGGACTCGTGAGCTCGAAGAGGGTTGTTGGGCATATCTCACAAGGCCCATCAGAGGAAGATCTTTTAAAGGGGGATGTGGGTGGTGGGGCTGGGCTAGAGGTTGGGCCGTCATGTTCCAAAGGAAAGGGGTGGGCCGCCGTTGAGGTGAACGCGTTGAATATTGGGCCTTCTTTCCTGTTAAAGGAAAGTCATGGCCCGTCCCAGTCCCAGCTCACTGTAAGTGGGCTTTCATTGAAGGCTTGCTCCTCAGCTCTCACTGGAACTTGCAAGGGGAGCAACTCGGAGCTTGAGTTTATTATGATGTGAGAGAAGGAAGACTGGAGGAAGCAGCAGGTGGATTTTCACTCTACAATGACAAACCGTGCGCTAATAGAAGAAGCTTCAAGGTATGGGTATGTTTCAAATTCGTGGGGCTTAAGGGTCTCGGGGTCTTCTCTTCCTAATTCTTTTTATTTTGGTCGGACTCCGGAGGGGGAGTATTACGACCATTCTGGGATGCTAAGGGAGGATACTTAGGAAGGAAAATTGGTAAGCATCCCAGACGCAGACGGGCACGCTGAGGTTGGCAATGGTTGTTGGGACTTGATTGAGGTTAATTGTGTCGGAGATTTGGCAAGGGATCTGGAGTGGGGGTTAGTTCAGTCTGAACCCCAAGAAGTAAGGGGTGAAAAGGAGGTTAATTGGGAGGAAAGCAGTTTGGCTAAATTCAGCCATTTCTTGGGCTTTTCGACTGTAGGTTTGGAAAATGAAATCCTAAGTTTCTTGATCAAAATTAGAAAAAGGAGGGAAAGGATACACAGTAAAGGTCTTCTGGAGAAATCAAAATTTGAAAGGGAGCTCAAGAGGCTGGAGTGTTCAATTAACCATGAGGGGGAACTTAAGAAGAAATGTCCTCTTTAGGGCAGAGGGAGCCAATTAGCGGATGTCCAATGAACCTAAAAATCTTGAGTTGGAATGTGAGGGGAGCGAATGACAACTCTAAAAGGAAAATAATAAAGTCTGTCATAAGAAAGCAGAAGGTGGATTTGTTGTGTATCCAGGAGACAAAGTTACAAGTTATGGCTGAAGGGGTGGTGAGAAGTTTAGGTCCGAGGAGATTCTTAGACTAGAGAACCTTGGATGCTACTGGTTTGGCAGGAGGCATCTTGATTTGCTAGGACAAAAGGTCTTTGGAAAATTTGGATTGGGAGGTGGGCCAGTTTTCCACTTCCTGCAGATTCAGGAATGTGGAAGATGGTGCAGTCTGGGTATTTATGGGAGTATATGGTCCTTTTTCCAGAAAAGAAAGGGAGTGTTTGTGGGAAGAGATTGTAGCGATTAGAGGAATTTGGGAAGAACCCTGGTCCCTAGGGGGTGATTTTAATATCATCATATCCCAAAGTGAAAGGAGCATACAAGGGAGAATAACCTCAGCAATGAGGAGATTTGCTCAGGTTATAGACAACTTAGGGCTTGTTGACCTCCCGCTGCAAGGGGGATTATTTACTTGGAGCAGGGGCCTCAATAATCAGTCTTGGGCCAGACTGGATAGATTTCTCGTGACTCTTAGTTGACTCGATCAGTTCAGTAGTGTTGTCCAGAGAAGATTACCTCGGCCTACCTCGGATCATTTCCCAGTACTTCTTGAGGGTGGTGGACTAAGAAGAGGACCCTCCCCATTCAGGTTCGAAAATATGTGGCTCAAAGTTGAGGGGTTTAAAGATCTTCTTCGTTGTTGGTGGCAGGGGATGGTGGTTAGAGGCAGTGCTAGTTATAGACTAGTTGCTAAGCTGAAGGAGATGAAACAAATTCTAAAAATTTGGAATAGGGAGGTGTTCGGGAGACTGGAGTTATGCGATATGGTGGAAGGGGAGAGAAGTTTGATGGAGGAGGAAACAGTCTGTAAAAGGGAAGCCAAGGAGGGATATGCTAAGTGGGTGACCTTGGAAGAAACCCATTGGAGACAGCTGTCAAGGGAATTATGGCTAAGGGAAGGGGATAGAAATACGAGTTACTTTCATTGTATGACAACTGCTCATCAAAGAGTTAATTCCCTGGACAGAGTCAAGATAAATGGGGTGTGGTTATCAAAGGAGCAAGAAGTGAGGGAAGGGGTAGCGAACGCCTTTCAGCAACTGCTCTCAGAAAACTCGGATTGAAAGGCGAACATAGGGGGATTGCAGTTAAAGCAATTCAGCCAGCAAGAAGCGGAGTTGCTGGAGCTCCCTTTTTCTGAGTCTGAGGTTCATGCTGCTTTAATGGATATGAATGGGGACAAAGCCCCAGGACCGGACGGGTTCACACTGGCTTTTTGGCAAAGCTGTTGGGATTTCGTAAAGGAGGAGATTTTGGATATGTTTAAGGAATTTCATGAGCAGAATTCTTTCCTTAGGAGCCTAAACAATATGTTTCTGGTCTTGCTACCGAAGAGACCTTGGGGATTATAGACCCATCAGCTTGTTAGGGGGGCTGTATAAATTGTTGGCTAAGGTGCTGGCCAATAGACTCAAGAAAGTGATAGGAAAAGTGGTTTCCCCTGATCAGAATGCGTTTGTTATGGGGAGACAGATTCTAGATGCTTCTTTAATTGCAAATGAGGTGATTGATTCATGGAAAAAAAGGGGAGAGAAAGGTCTAATTTGCAAATTGGATATTGAGAAGGCGTATGACAGCATTAATTGACAGTTTTTGATGAAGGTCTTGCAAAAAATGGGGTTTGGGCCGAAGTGGTTGGGATGGATGTGGAGTTGTATATCTACAACCAAGTTTTGGTCTTGGTGAACGGAGTGCCAACCGGGTTCTTTCCGAGTTCTAAGGGGTTGCGTCAAGGGGACCCTCTTTCCCCCTATCTTTTTGTTATGGGAATGGAAGTGTTGAGTGTTCTAATTAGGAGGGCTGTTGAAGGGGGTTTTATCTATGGGTGTAGCATACGACGATGTAGAGGACATGCTGTTAATATTTCACACTTACTCTTTGTTGATGATACAGTTGTTTTTTGTGAGGCAAAGAAAGAGCACATAACGCACTTGAGCTGGATTCTCTTTTGGTTTGAAGCTGCTTCAGGGTTAAGGATTAATTTGGCCAAGAGTGAAATTTTACCGATTGGGGAGGTGGAAGAGGTGGACGAGATGGCAGCGGAGTTAGGGTGTAGGATGGGACAGCTGCCTGCAGTCTACTTGGGCCTGCCATTGGAGGCGCCTAATAAGGCCTCTTCCGTGTGGGATGGGGTGGAAGAGAGAGTGAGGAGGAGACTTGCCCTATGGAAACGTCAATATATATCAAAAGGTGGGAGAATTACGCTAATAAAGACCACGATGGCTAGTATGCCATTGTATCAAATGTCTCTTTTCCGCATGCCAAAGACAGTGGCAAGGAGGTTAGAAAAGTTGCAAAGAGATTTTTTGTGGGGAGGGGGTAATCTGGAAAAGAAAGGCCACTTAGTCAATTGGGAGGTGGTTTGTGCGGTTAAGGAAAAGGGGGGGCTGGGCTTAAGAAAGCTAACCTTATTGAACAAAGCCTTGCTTGGTAAATGGTTATAGAGATTTGCTTGTGTTAAGGAGGATCCTTGGAAGCAGGTGCTTGTGGCGAAGTATGGGCAAGAGGATCTTGTTTGGAGGACAAAGAAGGCAAATGAGGCGGTTAGAGTAGGGGTTTGGAAGGAGATTCTGAAGGAATCTGCTTGGTGCTGAGAAAACATGGCATTTAAAGTGGGAAAAGGCACCAAAATCAAATTCTGGACTGATTTTTGGTGTGGATGTACAGTGCTGTCACAAAGATTCCCGCATCTTTATGCTATGGCTGTGCATAAGAATGCCACAGTGGAAGAGATGTAGGACCAGAATTTCGGCCAAGGCGACTGAAATTTAAGGTTTCTTAGGGACTTTAATGATTGAGAATTGGATATGGTAGACAATTTACTTCTTGTTTTGAGGGGGCATAGGATTACTCTGGAGGAAGACTCGGTTTTTTGTATGGAAGGGAGAAACGGGCAGTTTAGAGTCAAGAAAGCGTACAGCCTGTTGGCAAGCCCCAATGTTGCCGTTTTCCTAAAAAGTAACGTTTAGGTGGATAGAGTTCCAACCAAAATTGCGTTCTTCGCGTGGGAAGCTGCTTGGGGGAAGGTGCTTGCTCTGGATAGGCTCCAGAAAAGAGGGTGACAACTTCCTAATTGTTGTTTTTTGTGTGGTTGCGAAGAGGAAATTGTAAATCATATTCTAATACATTGTATAGTGGCCAGAGTGTTGTGGGATATTGTTCTTGGGTTGTTTGGTGCTCAGTGGGTTTTTCCAGAAATTGTAAAGGAGGTCTTATTTAGTTGGAGGGGCTCTTTTGTGGGGAAAAAAAGGAAAAAACAATTTGGAAATCCATTTTGTTCATTTTTTGGACGGTTTGGAAAGAGAGGAATATACTAGCTTTTAGGGTAATTTTTTAGGGGGGGGGGGGGGGGGGTTGTGTTAGCAATTCAGAAGCTTAAAAATTCTTTTGTTTGTAATTTATGGGGTTGGGCTAAATTGTATATTGGAGAGGTGCCACCCTCCCTTATAGACTTTTTGGAATGGTTAGCTTCCAATTAAGGGTTGGTGAGTTTTTTGTTTATCTTTCTTTGGTTGTGAGGCCTTAGCTGCCTTGTATACTCCCTGTATGCTTTGTGGCTTTTTGCCTCTTGTTAATCTATGCTGTGCTTATTTATAAAAAGGAAAAAAAAGAAAAATGAAAGGGTTTAGTCCTAGATGAAGGAAATGGATGAGAGGCTGTTTGTCCAGAGTATCTTTTGCAGTTTTAGTGAATGGAAATGCTAAAGGGTGGGTCAAGGCATCTAGAGGCTTAAGACAAGGCGACCCTTTATCCCCATTTTTGTTTACTTTAGTCACAGATGTACTGAGTAGGATGTTATTGAGAGCAGAAGAAAGAAATTCGTTGGAGGGTTTCAGGGTGGTTAGGAACAGTACAAGGATGTCCCATTTGCAATTTGCAGATGATACCATTTTCTTTTCTAACACTAGGGAGGAAGATTTGCAGACTCTCAAGAGTTTATTGCTAGTGTTTGGGCATATTTCTGGGTTTAAGGTTAACCTTGACAAGAGTAATATTTATGGCATCAATCTTGAACAAAATTATCTTTCTAGGTTGGCCGAATTGCTTGATTGCGAGGCTTCTGGGTGGCCTATACCCTACTTGGGTCTTCCTTTAGGAGGGAATCCCAAGACTTGTGGCTTTTGGGATCCAGTGATTGAGAGGATCTCGAGAAGATTAGATGGGTGGCAAAAGACTTTTTTATCTTTTGGAGGTAGGATAACTCTTATCCAATCTTGCCTCACCCACATGCCTTGCTACTTCCTTTCCTTGTTTAAGATACCCGCTTCAGTAGCTGCAAAAATTGAGAGATTGCAAATGGATTTTTTATGGTCAAGGGTTGGGGAAGGTAAAAGAGATCATCTTGTTAGTTGGGATGTAGTGTGTAAGCCGAAGGCAAAAGGGGGTTTGGGATTTGGGAAGATAGCTCTAAGGAATGTCACACTCTTAGGGAAATGGTTGTGGAGGTACCCTAGGGAGGGTTCAGCTCTATGACATAAGGTTATTTTAAGCATTTACGGATCACACTCTAACGAATGGGATGCCAACACTATAGTCAAATGGTCACATTGTTGTCTTTGGAAGGCTATTGCACAAGTCTTTCAAGAGTTTTCCAAGTTTACTCGGTTTGTAGTAGATGGGGAAAGAATTCGATTCTGGGAAGACTTGTGGTGGGGGGATCAACCTTTGGGTTCCCAATATCCAAGACTATTTAGAGTAGTCACGGATAAAAATATTCATATTTCTTCAATTCTCGGATCTACTCGTCCCTTTTCATGAAACTTTAATTTTTGCCGCAACCTATCCGATGCTGAGATAGAAGATTTAGAAGGCCTCATGCGGTTATTTGATTGTCTGCATTTGTCATTTTCGGTTTTAGATGCGAGATCCTGGTCTTTATCTTCTTTAGGGCTTTTTACAGTCAAATCTTTCTTTCTTGCCTTATCCCAATGTTTTGGTTCTCCTCCAGTTTTCCCTACTAAGTTTGTTTGGAAATCCCAAGTCTCTTTCAAGGTCAAGTCCTTTGTCTGGTTGGTGGCACACAAGAAGGTAAATACTGATGACTTCTTACAACTAAGAAGACCCTACAAAGCTCTTAATCCTGATATTTGTAAGTTGTGCATGAGGCATGGAGAATCAACTGATCATCTTTTCCTACATTGTTCTTTGACGATGGGGTTATGACACAGATTATTTCAGTTAGCCAAGATGGATTGGGTTCCCCCGAGGAGCATTTCCGACATGCTGTCCATCAATTACAATGACTTTGGTTTATCGAAGAGAGGGATAGAATTGTGGCAAGTTGCGTGCATAGCTTTAATTTGGATTGTGTGGCGGGAAAGAAATGCGAGGATTTTTGAGGATAAAGCAAGGAATTCAGAGAATCTTTGGGATTCTATTCATTTCCTTGCTTCTCTTTAGGCTTTTTGTTCCAAGGTTTTTAAGGGGACTCCCCTTATTGTGTTACAACTTGATTGGCTAGCGGCGTGTAATTCCTTTGAGTTGCTCTAGTCTAGAGAGTTTGTTTGTTATCACATTGTATTTTCTTGTTTTCGTATTCTTGTAGTTTAGTTTTCTTTGGTGGGAGGATTTCTCATCCTTCTCTTCTACTTCTCTTTTCTATTAATATATTCCTTTGTCGTTTCCTATGAAAAAAAAAAAAAAAAATGAAGGCAAAACATAAGAAACCCAGAATAGAGAAAATATTAGAGCCTAAAGATGCCTTTCCACCTCATATTGAAGAAGAATATGAGTTGTAGATTCTTTCCTTTTGGTTAGACAGTACCTGTTACCAATAATCTACCTTTATGCCTTAATTGGTCAAATGTGGGTATTTTTTCCCAGGCCACTTCCCATATTAAAAACACCCCACTTGCTTAATATATGTATTTTTTGTTGATTTTAGTGTCTTTTCCTTTTATAATCATTTAAGCTTAAGAGTCTTGTTTTCAGATTATGGGATACAAAATTTTCACGCATGAAATTCACTCAAATTACTTGGCTAGGGTTGATAACTTCAGAAGCTATGAAACCATTAATAAGGATATTATTTAGAGGTGGACGTACCCGTTGGTACCAAATGTTCATTTTTTTGGAAATTACACAGCTAAACTTGAAAGGCAGGGAATGTACTGAGCCTCGGGTAAGAATTGTTAAAGCATTTTGGTGAGTTTTCTAAATATTCATTTGTAGGAGACTATGAGAGACTTATTTCATGCGTATTTTATATAATTTAATTAATCCACAATCTTATGTTGCATAGTATATTGTCTCTGGAAAAAGAATCATGAATTTTCATAAGCATACTTGTCGTGCATGTTTTATATTTACAATAATGTTAGTTACCTTTGAGTGTCATAGTCTCTTTTAGCATTTCCAAGAGTTTAATTAATAATCTCCATATTTTGCAACTAATTTCCTACCTTTTAGAAAAATAGTAAGCATGAATAAATATGCATGTTGTTGTACGTTGGTGTATTGGTTGATATGCTTCTACTAAGCATCTCTATCATGCCCATGGTTATGAAGGACCATATGCCTTGGATTATGGACGAACAATGCAGACATGGGTATCATGATCGTAATTGTTTGCATGATAAATACAATTTTAGCCCCAGATTTTTCTTTCTTGGGTGGTGGCACAACTTTATTGCTCTCTAGTTTTTCTTTGGTTGGTGTTCCTTGGTTTCTACCTCAATTGTCAAAAGCTCTTTCTTGTCTTGGAATGATTGTTTTTTTTGAAGGAAAAAGGGAAATTTGGAAATTGGTTTCTTGTGTATATTTTTGGTGTCTTTGGAAAGAAAGGAATAAGAGAATTTTTATACGAGAAGGTTTTTGTGTTGAAAATTAAAATTTATTTTTGCTGATTTAGAGATAATTTTTTTATATTTATTTCACTGCTTGTACAATATATATAAGCAAAGAGAAAAACTGTATAAGAAAGAATCTGAAACAAATCCATATAATCGGTTCATAACGTGCAGTTATAATAATAATAATCAAATCCTTAAAATCAAGGGGCTCCTAACTACAAAGAGAAGACAACGTAACACATGCTACTAGGCAAGAAGAGCTAACCTACAAATCTGCTTTCTGCTTGTAGAAATTAAAATAATCATTTTCTAAAATAAATGGTCAACTAGGATAAAATAGGGAAGTTAATATAAAAATTATAAGGCTGAAAATCTCTGAAATACTTGTCAACACTCCTCATCTAGCTAGCATAGATGTCCTCATAGAAAATGAAGTTATTGATATGAGGTTGAAGAACCTTGTAAGTGGGGTCAATTGTAAGTTGGATATCAAGAAGGTGGTTGACCATGTTAATTGAGACTTCTTGTTGGTAGTTTTGGAGAAAATGGGTTTTGGTCTCAAATGGATAAAATGGTGCTTAAATATGGCTTGCTTTTTAGCGTGTGTGAATAGGACTCTATTAGTGTTTTTTTTTTCCTAAGTTATAGAGGTTTGCCGACTATCTTCTTATCTTTTCATTATGTCCATGAAGACTCTCTCTCCCATGTTCTAGATAAGGCTAATGAAGGAGGCTTCTCAGTAGGTTTTTTAGTAGGCAAAAGAGAAGGCGAAAAGGAGGAGGTGTCACAATTGCTATTTGTGGATGATACAATTATTTTATGTGATGTATGTAAGGAGAAGTTGGAGCATTTGAGTTGGGCTCTCATATGGTTTGGGGCAATCTCAGGATTAAAAATCAACTTAGAGAAGAGTGAATTGATTCCAGTAGGATTAATCAATGATGTAGAGGACCCTGCTAGGGTCTTGGGATGTAAATTGGGCACCCTCCTCACAAGTTATCTCAGAATGCCTTATGGTGCCCCCTTCAAATCTTATAAAGTGTGGGATGTGGTGGAAGGAAGATTTCAAAAATGTCTTGCTTTGTGGAAGAGACAATACTTATCAAAAGGAGCTAGACCAACACTAATAAACAACACCTTATCTAGTCTTCCTATTTATTTTATGTCTCTTTTTGCAATTTCGAGAAAGGTTAGCTTAAGATTTGAAACGATCCAAAGAGATTTTTTGTGGGCAGGTGGTGGTTTGGAGAAAAAGGCCTCATCTAGTAAAGTGATTGACAATTTGCATGGATAAGAGGGAAAAGGGACTAGGCATTAGAAAGTTGTTTATCCTCAACAAAGCGTTCCTAGGTAAATGGTGTCAAAGGTTCCCTCTAGAGAGGGACTCTTTTTGGAACCATGTGATAATAAGGAAATATGATGAGGAAGCGGGAGGATGATGCTCTAGAGTTTAGAGTTTTGAGGGAAAGTTATGGAGTAGGGGTGTGGAAGGCAATTAGAAGTGGGTGGGAGACTTCCAGGAGTAGGATAAGGTTGAAGGTGGGTAATGGACGAAGGGTGAAATTTTAGAGGGATAACTAGTGTGGGGATTTGACCCTTGGGGAGACTTTTCCTATTTGTTTTTCTATAGCAATCGCAATGATGCTTGGGTAGTTGAAGTGTGGGATCAAGAAGGAGAAAGGGGATGTTGTGACCCTCGATTCTTAAGGCAACCCTATGATTGGGATTTGGATGCTTTTTTTAGGTAGGTATAATTGCAATCTATTGACAGGGAAATTAAGGATAAAATAGTATGGGGGATTTGGAAGGGTGGTTTTTTTTTGTTTCTTTTTTCCTTTTGTTTAAATCATTTTATTCATTACTGGGATAAGGAAGGGAGGGGTCGGTCTCTGTCAATGGAAGAAGAAGAGGCTAGGAAGGAGGCAAGAGAGTTATATAAGAAGTGGGCCTTATTGGAAGAAGTGTCATGGAGGCAAAAGTCTAGGGAAATCTGGCTCAAAGAGGGGGACAGAAACACCAAGTTTTTTCATAAAATGGCAAATGCTCACAGAAGGAGGAATCAATTGAATAGAATAAAGGTAAATAGAAGGTGTTTAACTGAGGAAAGTGAAATCAAAGAGGAGGTTGGCAGAAATTTTCAAGAGTTGTTGACAGATCCTGGTGACTGGAAGCCTAATATAGATGGCTTAATTTTTGAAAGGCTGGAAGTGGGGGATGTGGAGAGGCTGGAGAAGCCCTTTTCAGAGGAGAATAAGAATATAAAAGCAAGGATCTTGTTAAACCAAATAACTAAATTAAGATCATAAATTTCCAAGTAGTAGACAAATTATCAAATGAGGCTTAATGGAGTTGTAACCCGTAGATTGGCACAAGGATTCCAATCATGCAAAGCATGACCAAAATATGCTGCAACATTAGTGTTTGTAGTTTAGTTTCTGAAATTGATTTTGCTGTTATACCAATTTATGTAGGACAACCTATGATACCCAAATCCTTTAATTTCACCCAATGTGCCTGTGTCGACATGACATGGGTGTAGGTATGGGATCCTTGTCGGGCACTCCTATTTTACTTTGGCTATGGCTGTTTCATTTTTTCATCAATATCCTTTTATTTTTTCAATTGTTTTAGTAATAATTTCATTAGAGAAAAAGAAGAGTTAACTACAAAGTGAATTTTTGTAAGAATATTTAGGGATGAGAGGGGAAAAAAGGATTGGAGGGAAAAGATTGGACCTTTACAAATGATATATTTTACTTCCATTTTTTTTAATTGATTTTCTTTTTTTATGCCATATCCCCAAAGATTAGACAAGGCCACTATTCCTTACTAGAGGCAGGAATAGAGTAAGGCCTTTACTGATTATAGACTTCATTATCAATATACCATAAAATTACCATTTTTTAATTGCACGATGCTAGAAAAAAGGTATTTTTGGTGATCGTGCCCAATTTTTGAACAAGAAATTAGATAAGGCATCGAGCATATTGTAACACAACTACTTAAAATTTGAGTTGTGAAGGATTAGACACTTATACGCATACCCACATCTGACAACATACCTGAATCCATGCAACATAGAGGACAACAATGACAAAAGAATATGGTGAAATGAGATAGAAATAGAAGAGAGAAATTCTAATAGAATTATTTTTTCGGTAATTAAGATTCAAACAACATTATCAATGCTAGTAATCACAATTTAAAGTGTTTGACATCACTAAGTCTATATATGGATAGACAATCTTAATAATAGTCATAAACTAATTCTAATAATAACATAAATAATTGTAACTCTAATAAAACTTTATCAATAAATAATAATGACCTTAAAATAAGCAACAAAATAAAGATAGCTTTCCATGTGCTTTGATGAATGCTCTTGACTTGGAGTTTGCATCCCATCCATTAGACTACAAGCCATATTTACTTTCCATGACAGAATGCCAGAAAGATGTCAATTTTGTAGAAATTTCTATAATCACTTGCTAATTAAAGCTCTATTGCAAACTAATCACCTCCACTACGCAACCCTTGGCCAACCTCATCTATACCATGGTTGTTAAAAACTTATAACACACGATATAATATATTGATATGATACATTTTTAATGGATATCGATACACATCGTAGTTCGTATCTTATCTTAAGCATGTTTGATGATACATATACAATACAAAATATGCTACCTAATACAATGATACAATGTTACATACCCCTTCAACTACTTTTAAGAATTTTTAAGAAAAATCAAATTCAATTATTTTTTGAAAGAACTATTATATTCATCAAAATGTATAGTAATGTTAGAAGTAAATTTATTCTTGTTCTCAAAACAATGTTGGAATTTAAGTAAATTTATTCTAAAAATAAATATTGAGGAATTTTTATTTAAATGATTTGAATTTTGACATTGAATATGATAGGAATTGATGAATAAAATTTTTTACTTGCAATATTAGTTTTTCTTTTTTGGAATTTTTTTTCATTAAGGAAAGAATGATGCCAAATATAAAAAGTTGGAACTTTGGAGATGACACATAAAGGCTTACGTATCAACAATGCATATAAGTACATGTGCCTAGTTAAAATTTGGAACTAAAAATCATAAAAGTTCTCTACTATACATTAAACTCATATTTTGTGAAATTAAATTTTTTGAATCTCTACTATACAATGTTTTTATGATATGACATGGTTAACTCTTTAAATCCTACTATCTTTCATGAAATTGGTTATTTATTACTCTATACTTTATGTTTCCAATATGTACGTACATGTATGCATATTTTTTCTATTTATTATTCACTATATAAAAGAATTTATGACACATGATGCAATATGATACATCATTTGGAGAAATAGAAAACAATGCATGATACTTTTTATGAGTTAACAGCTATGCTCTACATGCTCTCACCTAATGAGATGACGATACCTATAATCTTCCCCTGCCCTGAACCACAGGAAATCCTGCTGGATTCTCTCAATCCTGGATGTCACACTTAGTTTAATTCTAAAAATGAAAAGGAAATAAGTTGACATGGACAAGGCATGACTAAATCAACATGATCTCATTGCTTAAAGAGAGGCAGAGCTTCTTCCATCCTTGTAGATGCCCAGACATGTTGGCAACAGGATCCTAAAAGGCAGGCACTTCTCAGTTACATCAACCCAAGAGGGCTAAATAATTAACCTGCCAAGCATCAGTCTGCCTCCATAGAGACATTCTGAGTTGCGCAACTTTTCTAAGAAGTTCTAGCACAGAATGCCATGCTGACTAGGCGTTCTTGCAGAAATTACATTGACTGTAACTTTGATGTTCTTTGCATGCAGTGTTGTTATTACAGCACTGATTAAGTTTCACTATGATTTGATGTCTTTTCCCAAGTGAATATGCCTGCCCTTATACATCAAGGTAGGCTTTGGTAGGCTTTCTCTATGTCTATTTGCATGAACACTTTTTACAGTGTTATTCAAAATTCACTCATACATAATTTCCTGGTGGGCAGCCTATATAAGTTATTGGCTAAGGTGTTGGCTTATAGGCTAAAGAAAATGATGGGAAAAGTGGTCTCAAAATATCAGAATGCTTTTGTGGAAGGAAGACAAATTCTTGATGTGGTACTTATAGCTAATGAGGCAATTGACACGATGTTGAGAAGTAATAGAGTAGGGGTGCTTTGTAAACTTGATATTGAAAAAGCTTATAATCATGTAAGCTGGAAATTTTTACTTGAGGTGTTAGGAAAAATGGGTTTTGGACAAAGGTGGATCAATTGGATTAGTTGGTGCATCTCAACTCTAAGGTTCTCGGTAGTGAATGGTACTCCCTCGGGGTTTTTTCAGAGCTCTAGGGGCTTAAAGCAAGGGGATCTGTTATCCCTGTACTTGTTAGTTCTAGTTATGGAGGTGCTCAGTTGCCTTCTTGGAAGGGCAAGAGAGGGTGGCTACTTGTCTGACTTCTAAGTGTTAGGGAGAAATGGGGAGGGCTTGGAGATTTCCTATTTGTTGTTCGCATATGATACTTTGGTTTTTTGTGAGGCCGCCTCTTTCCAAATGACTTATTTGAGTTGGTTACTCATGTGGTTTGAGGCCATTTCAGGTTTGAAAATCAATTTGGATAAAAGTGAGTTTATTCTGGTTGAGAGGGTGTGAAATGTAATGGAGTTGGCTGCTATATTTGGTTGTAAAGTGGGTGCGCTCCCAACCACTTATTTGGGGCTCCCTCTAACAGTTGCCCATAACTCGGTGGTGGCTTGGGACGGGGTTGAAGAAAGGTTTAGAAAGGCTTAGCAATGTGGAGAAGACAATATATTTCTAAAGGAGGAAGACTAACACCGATCAAGAGCATGCTATCTAGCCTGCCAATCTATTTTATTTCTCTTTTCCAGATGTCAAGGAGGGTTCGCTTAAGATTGGAGAAGATTTATAGGGGCTTTTTGTGGGGAGGTGGAATGCTAGGGAATAAGCCTCAGTTAGTGAAGTGGGATATTGTTTGTTTAGACAAAAGAAAAGGAGGCCTTAGAGTTAGATGTCTTATCTCTCTTAATATGGCTCTCATTTGCAAATGGATTTGGTGCTTTTCTAAGGAAATGGATGCCTTTTGGAGAAAAGTTTTTTGTGGTAAATTTGGAGAATTGGAAGGGGGTTGGTGCTCTAAGGAAGTGAGGGGCAGCTATGGTGTTGGTCTTTGGAAGGCTATAAGGCTTTTGTGGGAGTTAGTCTCTTCTAGAACTCTCTTTGTGGTGGGCTATGGGAGAAGGGTCAAGTTTTGGAGAGACAGATGGTGGGGGGATGAGCCTTTATGTGTGTCCTTTCCCTCCTTGTTCGCTCTAGCTAGCTCAAAAGAGGCTTGGGTGGCGGATTTGTGGGTGCACTCTTCTAAGGGGGGTGGATGGAACCCAAGCTTCTTTAGACCTCTCAATGATTGGGACAGTAGAATGCTTCTTGTCAAGGATTCAAGACAAGTGGTAGTTGAGGAGAGGGAGGATGAGGTGTTTTAGGCGGTTACAAAGAGTGGATCATTTTCTGTTAAGTTCCTCTATTCTATCCTTGAGGAAGTAAGGGTAAACCCTTTCCCTACTAGTATCGTGTGGAATGCTTGGGTCCCTCCCAAGGTTAGTTTTTTTGCTTTGGAGGCAGCATGAGGGAAAGTTTTGACTTTAAACCAATTGCAAAGGAGGGTGGTCTTTAGCCAATAGACGTTCCCTTTGTTATGCCCATGAGGAGTCAATTGACCATATACTCTTGCATTGTGGGAAGGCAAGGCTGTTGTGGGAGCTCTTGTTCTCTTTGTTCAGGGTGTGTTGGGTGATTCATGCTTCCGTTAGAGACAACCTTTTAGGATGGCAGGGCTCATTCATTGGGAGAAAGAGAGAAAGTGTGGAGAGCAACGCCTTTGTGCCTCTTTTGGGCAATTTGGAAGGAGAGAAATAGAAGATCTTTTGAGAATATGAAGTTTTTTATTCAAAGGCTGAAGGTCTTGTTTTTGTGTAGTTTATTATCTTAGACAAACTTGTTTGTAGAACATACTTCTATGTCCTTAGTTGATTTTATTGATTGGTTGGGGAAGGATTGAGGGGGTGTTTTTGTTTTCCCTATCCTTTTTGGCGCTATTGGCCGGCCGTTGTATACATTGTGTGTTTGTGTATACTTTTGCGCTTCTTTTGGCGTTTTTATACAATTTGCACTTATAAAAAAAAATAAAAATTCTTGGCGTATCCATACTGTCATGATCTTGCTTAATCTTTTCTATATTTTGTGGCATATGATTAAGTGACCTACTAATTCTTCTTTGTACTTTTTCTATGAGCAATGTCACTTTTTTATTTTCAAGATGTGAAGTCCAAATATGATCATTGGGTGATTGGTTTACTGCCTATCAAATGTTTCATGACACATTTATTTTTCTTGTCCTTCAGGTTGTTATTGGACAAGAATTTGTTGTTCCTGTGTACTCATAGGTATCTTTACTTCAACAGCCAACTAAGCAAGATAGTGATGAGGAGCTGGAGTATGCTGATCATAGCAGCGGGGTTGTAGAAATTCCATGTAACTCTTCATGCACCATATATCTCAAACTAACTTTTGACTTGTTTAATAAATCAACATGTTGTGTACGTTTTAAGGCCAAATCTGAGCTTAAAATTTTCCTTTATATACAAGCCATTTTGATTCTGTTAATTGTGATTCTTGAAGAACTATCTTGCTAGTTTGACATTGTCTTTCATGGCAGAGTTCTGTTAGATAATAACCTTGTACAAACCCTGTTTACTGAAATTGCAGCTCCTTTGGGGTGTTAAATCGTTTTTCCTGTGTGCTTATTAGAAGAAAATATTCTGTTGGATAATGGTGGCCAGTGTATTTGGAAGGAGCAGTTTGATGCTAAATCCTGTTGGCAAAGTAAATGATGAGGTTGGAATGTGTGATGAAGAATTGTAGTTTGCAATGTTAACTAGACATGTGTCATGGACACAATACGTCCTCAATTATTTTGGCATTTATATCCTTCCAAATGTTGTCTTGGGAACACAGCCACACAATACGTCCTCAATTATTTTGGCATTTATATCCCTTCCAAATGTCGTCTTGGGAACACAGCCACACACAAGCACATTGTATCACTGCTAGCAGGACATAGTTTTTATAAGTTTAGACTACTTGTGCTGACTTTGACTTGTGAGGTCCTTTTTATTCTGTTTCCTTTGTGCCTTTTTTAAAATGTTTATCTCTCTGTAGGGTTGAAGTTCAGGAGAAGAAAGTCCATGATTATTCAATTCCTAAAATTTGCTGAATTGAACAGATTTAATTTAACCCATTATGTTTTAACTGCTGGGGTTAGGTAGATGAGTTTGTAACATTATGAGTGACCAAAAGATTTATTTTAAATCCTTGAACAAATACAGTTGTCAGTTGTTGATTTCTTGTTTCACACTGTTGTGATGAGTTAATTTACTGAAAATGCTATATGACAATATATAAATTATATTTATTTATTTTTTATTTATAATTTTAATACCAGAAACCAACAATTCATTTCAAAGAAAATGATTTCAAAACTAAGAAACAAATCAAAAACACTCTGAGAAATAGAAAAACAAGAGGGTTTAACACAATGTGGACACTGATTTTGTAACCCCCTGCTGTCAAAAAATCCAATGTCTCATAACCAAGGTATCCAAATGAAAGAACATCTCATGTTGATGATTTTACACAACCAAGAGTCTAATTTCCATGAACATCATTTCCCTGACCAAAGAAAATCCTTTTGCAATTTCTTTAGTTTGCATATTAGGTCCTGGTTGATAAGGCAATCTCTCTTACTCTCCCCCACCCTGACCAAAGAAAATCCTTTTGCAATTTCTTAATCTTAGACGCAATTGAAGATAGAAACTTGAAAATAGAGAGGATATTGTTAGGAATGTGAGACAAACATGATTGAATTAGAGTTATTCTTCCGCTTAATGACAAAAAGTCTTTTTTCCACCCATTCAATCTCCGTAGGATTCTATCAATCACTTGATCCTAAAAAAAGTGTTTGCCTTTGGATTCCTGCCTAATAGAAGACCTAAGTAGGATAAAGTCTAGTTGAAGACTTTGCATTGAAGCATTGATGCCAAACTAGAGATCCGATCCTCATTTGCGTTGACACTTGAGAGAATGCTCTTGTTTAAATTGATCTTAATACTGGAAATTTGCCTAAAAACAAATGAGATTAACTTGTGATTTTACAACTCTTCCATGTAGGATCTAGAAAAAAAAGATGGTGTCACATGCAAATTGCAAATGAGACGCTCTAACCCTACTTCTACCCACTAGAAAGCCTTCTAATAAACCACTCTCTTTTGCTCACAACATAATGCTTGAAACTTTGCTGCTGTAGCGAAAAGGAAGGAGCAAGGAGAAAAGATCCCCTTGTCTCAATCTTCTAGTTGCTTTAATCCATCCTTTGACACTGCCATTCACTAAGATCGCAAAATTTGTTGAAGACAAGCAACTCCTCATCTAAGACTTCCATTTTGTACTAAACCTCTTCATTTATAATACATGATTAAAAAACCCCCAATCCATAGGATCATAAGTCTTTTGTAAATCAATCTTAAAGACTATCCCTTCCTCTCCCGAGCATTTTTTCTCATCTGCCATTTCATTGGTTGTCTATGTTGAAGCCTTTTTTCCTTTGTTGTTTGCATTCTCTCTTTTTTCATTTTTTTAAAGGATCTCTAATCCTTGATATATTATCAATTTTCTTTTTGAATGATTTTTGTTCTTATAGAAAACCTGAATTGTGAAACCTTTTATTTATTTATTCATTTATTATTATTATTTTAATAAGAAACAATAATTTTATTGCATTGCAATATTAAATACAAAGAAGGATGAGATATCTTTCCAAGAAGTACACAATTCTCTATACAAAATCTAATAAAAAATGTAGATAAATGTATACTAGTTCAAAAAGTCAAATCTAGCTATAATTTATAGAGGTATAAAATTTCCTTCAAAATAAATCATATGTCTAGCTCCACATTTTGCTAGCACATCTATAGCATGATTGCCCAAGTGAGAAGCCTAAGAGAAGGAACATCCTAACTCTGAAGAAAGATCGATAATTTGGTGCAATCACCCATAAAACTTTCGTTGTCCTTTTTCTTTCTTAGTCACCCATGATATAACAATAGCAAAATGATCTTCTCTTTCAAATTTGGATAGACTACAAGCTTGCACCTATAGCAACCCTTCCAAGAAGGCTAGAATTTTTTCCTTAATGGCTAAATCTTGATTTGTAGGTTTAGAAAGTGCTCTTAACACTGTGCCAAAGTGATCATTAAGCAACCCTCTAATCCTTAATTGTCTTGGGTTGTACAAAGAACATCCATCAAAATTTAGTTTATCAAAATTGATTGGAGGTGGTGGCAATTCACATAGTGTCTCCTTAGTCAACCTCATGGTTTTGCAAACTAGGTGCTAGTCTTTCAAAATGAGGTTCAAAGGTATACTTGTAAAAGCTTTATTGGAAGAAGCACATAGGATGGAAGAGAAGTAAAATGAGTCCCAAATTGCTTTGAAAGACCTCCACCTATCCTAAATTCCTACTCCTTTCTTGCAAAATAGTCTTAATCAAAGTGATGCTAGCAATGTGCAAAAGAATCTTGACTCGAAGAGGTGCCCTATAACCTCTAAAGGATATAACTAACATCTCCTGCACCCTCTCGAGTATAACCCAATCAACCCCTACAAGTCAACATAGTCTACATTATAATGTCAATGTTCTAAGGAAATGTAAAAAAAACATAATCTATAGATTCCTCACTCCCTCAACAAATAACACACCATTCTAGGTTAAGCGCTTTGTATGGTCTTCTTCTTTGGAGCAAGGCATTAGGATTGACCTTTTTCTTTGCTACAAGTCATGCAAAACCCTCTTTTTTTTTTATAGGGATTTGGATTTTCAAATGAAATTTATAGAAATAAAAGGAACTAAATTGGTTGAAGCAAAGATAGCATTAAAGGAGCCAATTGCGAACAATTCTGAAGATATCAAGGACCAAAATCTCACATCAGTAAAAGTGGGTAACAAATAGACCTAGGCTAAAGCAAATATTAGATAAGCTCGTTCCTCAATTTCTTGCTCTAAGGGGTGACTACCAAAATTGAAGTTCCAAGATATAGTTGGAGAAGAGGAAATCAGCATTGAGGTAATAGCGAAGTGTCTCAACCTCATTACTTTATAGATATTTGGAAACTGGTCACTTAGGGATCTATTACCCAACCGAAGATCTTCCTTGAAGCAAAATTTTTGTACTATTACCCAAAGAATAATGAGTGAAACAAAAAAAGTTCAAGTTTATACAATAGTCATCCAAGCGCATATATGTGACCACCTAATAACTTAGTCTGGATTGGTACATACTATGTAGGGGTAGTGGAGAGACGAGTGATCATCTATTTCTACATTGTTCGTTCACTTTGAGGTTGCGACACAAGCTATTCATACCAGCATGGATGGTTTGGGTTCAGGCTGTTTAGCCTAGAAGTTATTGTAACATGATAACTATCTCTTATATGGGTCTTGGGAGTTCTACTAGAGACAAAACCCTTTGGAATATTGCTTGTCTCATTTTTTTTTGGATAGTGTGGTAAGAGAGGAATGCTAGGATCTTTGAGGACAAATGGAGGACATCGGAGATGTTGTGGGATTTAGTTCATTTCTTCACTTCTTTTTGGGCCTCTTGTATGAACGATTTTAAAGGCATTCCTTTGAATGTCATTCAAATTAGTTGGCATTTGGTATGTACACCACTAAGGTTGGGCTAACAATGAGAGGAGCCTAGTCGTTTTTTTTTTTTTTTTTTCATGAGATGAATTCTTTGTACATTTTTTTGTGATACATCCTTTTTGTACAAATCTCCTTACAAAATGGAGGTTTTTGGTGGTTAGATCAGGTTTGTGTATTTATAGGGAGGATTCCTCATCCTCAAGCATTCTCCCTTTGAGTCTCTCTACAATGTAGGAGGCTTTTATACACATGCCTGTCTGTTTGAATTTTGAATTCAAACACTTGAAGTGGTGGTTGTGCGGCCGCTACAACCACATAGCTAATGACACTCTTTCAAACCGAGGTGTCCCTTCATGCAATATGCAACCACAAGCTATCTCACGTTCCCTTCATGCTGTGCCAAGGCTCTTGCACTCAAGGTGCCTCTTCCTAATGGGTGCCAAGTAACTTCCTTCAAGATGCCTCTTACCAACAGGTGCCAAGTAACCACCCTCTGCAACTCAGCCAAACGACCCCTTCTCTAAATGGATCCGGCTAGGATAATGTTTGGTCCGTGTTTGCAAGTCAGTCTATGTCAATCCGATATCTTGCCCTTAATGCTAGTGAGTCAAGCCCACATCAAGCACCTGTTTATTGTGCCAACCAATCTGAACCAACATCTTACCTTAGCCATCCAGTTGTGTCCAACCCTCTCTGATGCATCAATGTGCTTTACCCCACACATTGATGCCCATCCTCATGCTATGTCAAGGTGCCCATGGCACATTGGAGCTTAAATTTGTGTTATGAACCATCGATGCATGGCCCCTCCGTGCCTTGCTTGTTCCAGCCATGCACCATGTCTATTGGTGTATATGCTGTAACAACACCCCATGTCATGTCCATGCCTTCTTAGTTGCAACAATGAGCTATAGCATTGCGCCCATGGCCTAGTTGTTCTTATGCACAAGGCATTGCACCCCTGTGCCATGCTATGGCATTGTGCCCATGGCTTCCTTAATTGCCTTAGTGCACAAGGTTGAGCCCCCTCATGCCAGCACCAGCGAAGAAGAGGTTGCACCAAGTCTTATGCCATTGTGGCCACGGGTTGCACGCCACACATGTTGTGGAACACATGTGTGTGTGCTAGCATGCCATTTGTGTGTCATGGCCATGCCTAAGTCCATGTCTTGGTGCCTCCTTGGTGAGGCCAAGGCCTTTCCTTGGTGTCCACCTTGAATCACCTACCCCTCCTTAAAGATCAACTTAAGCAATTTTGGAAATTTTTGGAGATATCAAACCTGCTTGAGGAAGCATAATCAATTTATTTATTAAATAAATAAATAAGCCTCACATTGCATTTGTACCATTATTGTGGATGCGTCTGGGCGCATGTCTTGGTGTTGAGGATGCACAAGTGCGCAGGTGTGCAGGCTGGGTGCACACGCAAGCGCGGGAGTGTGTGCGTAGGGGCACAAGAGTGTGCGCGCAGACCTGCTGCCAGCCTAAGTGTTGCCTCAACACTTTGCCTCCTAAGTGATGCCCACCAAACCTCCATGTCTTCCTTGCTTCCTTCGTAGGGTCCTCATGGGTGCAAGACCTACCCATGAGGCCCTTAATGCCACTGTCCGGGTCGAGGGGCTAAGGGACTAATAGCTAGTATGATTGCACTACCCAGAGAGAACAAACAGTAGCCACACATCTAGAAAACAAATTCAGTAGAAAACTTAGTTATCTTAATATGTAAATTTGCCTAGCTGGCCAGTTAAAGTTGTATTGCAATTCCTTTATGAGAAAAAGATGGAAATTCAATATTGAAAACAAATGATGAAGTTGTTTCTCAAAAAGGAAAGTTGTAATTGACTTAAAAAGTAGTCATTCATAAACTAAGGGTAAAATTTGACATAAAACAAGATTAAGCTTGAATTATATTTAACCTTCCTTTTTACATGAAGTTGGTGGGGATGTTTTCGTTTACGAAGTATCTTAATAGTTTTCACTTTAAACTCTTTCCTGCATCTATTCTCTCACATTCTAATATTTGACTCATTTTTTTGCACTTTGTTTCTGAAGGAATTCTCATATATATGTCTGCAATGATCAGTTGCTTGATAATATTTTACCATATCATTTGTTTGCCTATTCCAGCTGTTAGGTTGTCATACAATATGACATCTGCTGACTGTGTTGGCGCATTATTCTATTCAGTAATGAAATTGGCTTTAGAAACTCCATGTAATTCAAATAGTAAGTCTTCTCTTAGCATAGTTCTTGTTTTTTTATATATTCAGTCACTTGGAACGTGAAAATGCTTAAAACTTTGCTGTACATGTCCTGATCTATTGTGCAAAACTTTTAACTGGTGAGTGCAAGTTCTAGTGTCCATCTTAGTGGAACATTTGATTACAGGTATAGGTATCAGAAAATGGACTTGATCCCTGGAGGATGGTGTTACTAATTCATTACATAAAGTTGGAAGCATTCTATGTTTTATCAGGAAAAAAGAAAAGAAGAAGAAGCGAAAATTAACTGCTTCATTGTTCAGTTATGAGAGCTATTATATCATCATCTCCCCAAGTCACAAGTTTGTGTTTCTAGTAAATGAGCTTATTTACTTCTATCATTTGTTATTGCTCTATAGAGTTCCCAATGGTGTCTATGTTGTCGGTTGCAATCTGTGATGTATGATGCGTAGAAAGTATGTCATGAATGTCTTTCATGAATTGTTTAATTTTAAACACTTGAATTATTTATTCATTCATTATAAACCAGTTATGGAAATAGCATCAGTTTTGTGGTTCAACACCTTAATCTGTTTTGCATGCTATGACTAGTCACACAACAAACATATTTTGTCTTACCATTCGACCATTCATAAGTAACTTAGTTAAATACACTCTACCCTTCTTGTGCATGTGTACATACAAACACGTGTATATGCACCTGTTAACCTTGTTTTATTTATTACATGCAAGCACGTATAAACACACAGATGGACACTCATGCACATGCAAGTTTATACATACACACATGCATGCATTGTACATGTATACACATGCACAACTCACACATGTGCATGAAGACATACATGCATGCATATAAGCCTATGCATTCACTCACATACACACACGCACACAAGGTTCAAAGGATCAACCAAGTCTAGTACAACTCAATTGAGTCATATTTGCCTCACTGAGGTCTATGGGAATTCTGATACCTGAGTTACAATCAGTGTTTTGATGATAACTCAGCTTGAATTGGATGACTCGATCTATTTATCAAAATGTCTCACTTGACTCAGCTTAGTTTTGAAAACAACTTTTAGTTATGGCACAAAATCTCCCTTCTTATTCTTCTTCATCGCTAACTACATATACCTTCGCGGTCACGGTGGTTGAAACTTAAGAAATGTGTTTATAAACTATTCTGTTTTGTTTTTTCTCAAAGACTTGTTGAGAACTGTTTTCTAAGAACAAAACCAAACATGACCTTAATTTCTTGACCAGTAGCATTTATTCAGAACAAAACATGTTGGCAATGGCTCTTTGTTCTCTGGTTGTGTTAACTTTTTTTTCCCCTTCAATTTAAGGTAACCTTGTATCCACTAATTTTTGCATTATTTGCCACATCCATTTAAGATCTCTCATATTGTTTGGTTGAATGCACCAACTTCTTTTGTGGGAGTAGTTTTCTTTAATCAAGCCGTGTTTGAAACTGGGTTGTGCACTAAGCAGTTCAATATTGTATGGTTGTCATTGTTACTTCATTTTAGTACAAGCATATATTATTTCTTAACTATTTGTCCTATTGATGTTTAACGGGTTGCAACTAACAATGACTTGGACAATGAGTGCGATGGCGAGGGCGAGGGCGAGAGAGAGAGAGTGAGATGGCGAGGGCGAGGGTGATGGCGACGAGGGGGAAATACAAGCGGGGAGACGGAGGAAACGGAAAGGAAATTGCTTTGGGGTGGAGTTGAAGGTTTTTGAAGTTGAGGTGTGGAGGAGAGGAGAGGTAAAACCCTATTTTTCATTGTGGAAAGCAAGAGAGGGGTGTCTTCTTGGGTCCGTCTGGGGCCGGCAAGTGTTAGGCTCTTTCTGGAGGGGTTGGATCAGTGCGTTAAGAATGGGAAAGAAGATGAATGGGAGAAGGGTTGGAAGGAGAAGGGGAGAAGTTATTCCATGGTGCGCGAAACTAACAAGGTGGGTTGCTTCCTCCGGTTAAGGGTCGTCGATGCGGAGGAGAAGAGTTACAGCATCTGTATACCGAAAGGCAGAGGGGAAAGAGGTGGATGGTCAGTTATGGCGGATGTCGTACGGGATTTGATCGATAGGCTTGACAAAAAGGAGAACACAAAGGAAGAGACGACCCCCAGAAGATTGCATGTTGAAATGGGGAAGAGATGGGGGAACAGTGACAGGCTTTCGGTCAGAGTGGAGATAGAAGGAAAGGAAATCAATAGAAATATGAGTAGATTAGGGCATTGCTTAGTTGGAAGATGGAGCCCTAGGGTAGCAAGAGGGGAGAATCTGGAGAAGATGGGGTGGCTAATGGCGAGTTCTTGGGGACTGAAAGGAAAGCTCGGTTTGGCATGGCTGGAAGAGGGTCGGGCCCTTTTAGATTTTGAACTTGGGGAAGAAGCCAGAAGTGTTCTCACCTCCGGGAAGAGGTCGGTGGGAGGGATTCAGGCAGGGTTGGAGTTATGGAATCCAAGGTACGGGTGTCTGGAAGAAGGGGAAATAAGAAACGAGGTATGGGTGAGGATCATGGGTTTGCCAATATCGCTTTGGGTCCCGTCCATTTTGAGAAGAGTGGGGGATGAGTGCGGTGGTTTTGTAGCTATGGATCCATTGACATAAAGAATGGAGAATCTCTGGTGGGCTAGGATCCTAGTTAAACCAAAAGGAGGAGAGCTGCCAAGTTTGCTGGAGATTGGAGTCGAGGGGTCATCTTACTACCTTCCCCTTTGGTGGGAGGTGTCGCCGTTGTTTAGGCAGAATTCAGAGGGTTACCGGGGTTCATCTGGTCGCTGCAGTGGGGAGGTTAGGGGTGACGGAGATGCACGCGCCGCCCGCGAGTGGAGGAGCGGGTTAACGCAAGGCTCAAGGCGCTGTCACGGACAACTGATGGGACGGAAGGGCAGGTGGTCAGGGTGGGTAGGGATTTGACTGAGGGCTAGATTCAATTCGGGTCAACGACCCGGCCTTCAGTGGGTCCAGCTGGGCTGTCTTTGACTGGACTTGCTGAGGACACGTTGGGCTTGAAGTGGGCTGGGGGGCCTCTTCTGCAAATTAATAGATTTATTAACATTTCAAACCATTAAGTCTTTTTTAATTTGAAGTTAATTTGTAAGTAAAAGAAAAATAGTAATTCTATGTAAAAGATAAATAATAGAGTGTATGTATCTTTCTATTGTTTTTAAAAATTGATGAAAACAACTTTCACTTGTCCTTTGAAATGTATTTTTTTCACTTTGTTTTTAAAAATTGAAAACAGAGAACAATAACAAAATAGTGTTATGAATTTTTAAATTTTTTTTCTATTTATAAAAATAGAAATTGTTTTTAAAAATTTAGCCAAATATACTCTTATATTTTTTAAAATGTATGATTTCTTTAGTAGTGTATTCTCTATATCTTCTAACTAGATTGTTGTTCTTTTATGTAAAATTAATTTTAAATTTTTTATTTCTACAATTGTGATAAGAATGTGAAAGAATGAGAATTAAAGAGAATTCTTAAATATATATATATATTATATTATATTGGCATGCTTTTTGCAATCATTTAAAAAAAAAATGATTTTATAGTCTAAAAACCATTTTTTTTTATAATAAATACTTAATTTTTCATCTTTTTTTTTTTTATCCTATGTCAAGGAAATTCATCATCTTTTCAAAGTATAATTTTTCTCATTCTATTTAAAGCAAATTTGTATTGACAATAAAATCATGTACTCAATATAGAGTTTTAGTATAATTACAATTTATAAAGGGGGGATTTTAAGGTAATGTAGTGATATCTATCAAACAAAAAATCTCGATGATTAAATATATTTGTAATATTTAAGATTGTTGAATAAAAATATAAATAAATAAAATCAATACAAAATGGTACAAATAAATAATACTAACATAAAACAATAAAACTTAAAAATATTTAGTTGATAATAATTAATTAATAGTATTTGTGGATATGTATAAAAAAAATATTTTTGTATTGTATTCAGATCCTTATAAATTTGTATTAACGTCCGTGTTTTCTAAAACATGAATTTAAAAAATATTATGTTTTTTAAAATGGATTTTCTCTTCTTTTTTGGAAAAAGAAAAATTGCACATGGGTGGTTGTAACAAAAAAAAAAACCCCTAAAAGTTGAAGAAATTGTATTACTTTGAATGGACTTTATCTTAAATGTACCAACCCTCGCATACTCCGATCCATTATGCACGCTGAGCTGACAGGAATTGCAGCGTTTTAAAATAGATAAAAATTTGGGAGAATTCCTGTTAAGGGTGGGCTGGGAAAACATATGACCGAGAAGGGTGGGTATATTTAATAATTCTTATGAAGGGTAGGGTGGAATTATGATAATTCTTTCAAATGCTTTATTTTGTTTAAATGCCAAGACTACCCTTAACAAGTGAAAAGCCAGCAAACAAAAAAAAAATCTTCTTTTAACCCGGCTGTAGCTTATCGGTGTTGAAGAAGAAAAGGGAAAGAGGAAAAAATTCCAGCACTTTAGGTTATGATTTGAACTGTCTCCACAAAGCTTGTATTTTTGTGTGAATCTAGCAAGAAATCCATTAAAGGTAAGATTTTTTTTAAAAAAAAAATGCATAAAAAAAAAATCTTCTTTTAACCCAACTGTAGCTTATTGGTATTGAAGAAGAAAAGGGAAAGAGGAAAAAACTCCAGCACTTCAGGTTATGATTTGAACCGTCTCCACAAAGCTTGTATTTTTGTGTGAATCTAGCAAGAAATCCATTAAAGGTAAGATTTTTTTTTAAAAAAAATGCCAAAAAAACAAAAATACGTTAGTTTATGCAAATAAATAAATAATTTAAAATTTGGATTGAAGGAAAGAACTATTAATAATTTTAACAATGTAGATCTGAAATATTGAAGGAGGTTTTGAAAAAGAAATTACATTTTTTTTGTGTAAAATGTTATTAAATATTTTTTTTTTGAATTTTTTTATATTATTTTGGTCATATTGAAGATGTGTTTTTATTTTTAATTTATTTTCCGGGTGGGTTATTTGATATGATTATTATTGATTTCCATTGAAAAGGTTTGCACTTTAATTTTGTTGTTGAGACTTATTTGGCATGGCAGAATAAAAAATTTTCTCAATTGTTTCATGCTTATTTGGGTATTTATTAACATATTTGGATTTTCATTGAAAACTAAAAATTATAATCAATTGAAACATATTTTATATAATAAAGAACAATATTTGTTGTATATTAGACATATATATTAGACAAGTGCCCAGTTTCATAAGAAATTTGAAATTTTCAAAATTTTACCTTATCGTAATATATCGTAATATTATTGTATTTATATTATAATTGTAATGTATTTTTATTGTACATTTATATTTTTATATAAAAAATTAATTTTATAGATTTTTTTTTATATATCATTGGATTACCATGAATAACTTTTATGTATTAAAATTATAATAGTGTATTTTTATTGTCTTTTTATAATTTTGGTTTGCAAGGATGCTTTATGATAGGAATATAATATGATAGCGTAGAAATACTAGTTCAGTAAAAAAAATGAATTCAATAATTTGTCATTTTGATATATTGTAATGTATTGTAATGTTAATATTTTTTCATTGTAACTATATTGCATTTGTATTGTACTTATACTTTATGATTGTCAAGAAAAAAGATGTACTTTTCAATAGGTAAATGGACTTGAGAAATCAGGTAAATTGGTCTAATAAAAATATAAGGCCTTCGTAAGAATTATCAAATCTACCCACCCTTTTCAGTAATTTTTTTCCTCAGCCTACCCTTAAGGGTAATTCTCCCTAAAAATTTTCGCTGCCTAAATAGTGGGCCCATTTGCTTCTCCTATCCAGCTAGATATTTACCGGTGTCACCATCCAACGGTTAGAAAACGACTTCAACGTGCTTGAAAGATGAGGGAGACTGAAGTAAACAACGATGAAGGGCAATTAGTAAAATTAAAAAAAGCTTCGGAGTTCCGATCTTGTTCTTGTAGTCTCATAAAGACTAAAGAGAGAGAGAGGTAGGGAGATGCGGGAGATAGGTGAGGCATCCCCCAAGAGTCTTGTTTTCTCTCCCCTCTCAAAACCCTCTTCGCTTCATTCAAAATTCTACTCAGAAATCCTAAAGTTTTTGTGTCCATATGTGCCCTCACCACTGTCCCGCTTTCCCTCCTCCTCTTCTCCCTATCTCTTTCCTCCCACCCAATCAAATCCCAAATCTACCATCTGGAGGCAGTGGCTGCCCTCTCCCCAACACGCTTCGAGGGTCGCCATGTCTGGAAGGAGTCATGTGCCTACGCCATCTCCCTCCTCGCCGCCATACCTGCCGTCCACTCCACGGACCTCTCCTGCAACGGAAAGCGCCCCACTTTTGACACGGCGCTCACGGCCGTCAGGACCACGTGGAAGAGACCCTTGGTTACCACCATCTGTGTCTACGCCGTCGTGCTGGTGTATGTGCTCCTCCAGCGCACATTAGTCGTGGCCGCGGCCGCGGCCGCGGCCGGTGGTCTGGGTCCGGTGGCGGTGGCGCTTGTGGGGTTGGGTGAGGAGGTGTACCTGATGGCGGTGCTGAGGAGCGATGGGGTGGGATGCGATTGGAAGCGGGTGGGGTTTGATGGAGGGGAAGCGGTTTAGCGGGTGGGTATTGTCGGGAATCCTAGTGTTGGGGTCGGGTTGTATTGGGTGGGAGATGGAGGGCGGAGATTGGTGGAGTGTGCGTGGATGGAGGGTGATGGGGTTTGGGAATAAACTCTGGTTGGTGTGTCTGTTTGGGGTGATTGTGCTGTGGAGCTATGTTTTGAATACAGTTTTTTTACTGCGAGTGTAGAAGACGAGTTTTGGGTCAAAATGACCCATTTTTTTTTTAAATTTCAACATCTAACCACTTTTTGAAATTTACGTTCAAATTAGCCTTTTTGATGCTATATAAGCGCCGTATCATTAAGCTGATTCTTTTTTAAACTAATTTTGTAAAAAAATATGACAGTTACGACTTAAGAGTATATTATTATTTATGATAAGTAGGTTCATTGCACAACCCGTTACTTACCATTTTAACGTGTCTTTCAGATAGTTAAATCTTGCATTGAATTTTAGCAAGAATGAGCTATACCTCATTGCATATGTATATATATATATTCCAGTCAATTTTCCACGAACAAAATGATATGGAAATTTTCCAGGTGTTTAGTACTTGCTCGTAACTGAACAACCTGCTCAGTTGCTTCCCCAACATCATTGAGACTCACCATACCTATAAACCACTCCTCTTTTAATCTACTGCTGGTTGCGCAAACTTGAGGAATTAGCAGTTACTAATGCGTTTTGCCCACCATGAATTACACATTGTAGACAATCATGGAATATGGTAAAGGATTTGAAGCTCCATTAATAACAGCACCCTCCATTTTAACATGCAGTGGATAATCCAAGGCTCTCTGTGTAACAATCTCACCTGGGATCATTACTGGAATCCTTGGTGGGTATGGGTTGATAAGCTCCCCGCAAATCCCTCCAAGGCTGTCTCTGATGCTCATTCTCCATTTTCTTGCAAAGAAGGCCTCTCTGGGACATAGTCACATAGGCCTCTCCGTGGACTGAACTAAAATTTGAGGTTTTTTAGTTAACGTTTTGTTTATTTAGCTCTATTATGTAATGACTTTCTATTTCATTTCATATAGTAGGAAAATCATGCATTCTGATTTTTTTTTTCTTTTTTTTCTTTTGTGATCTGTTTACATAAGTGTGATTGAGATATTGAAGCATTTGTGGGGTCCAAAACAGTTATCGCAGGATAAATTTGTATTTTTTTGAAATATTGTAAATTTGTTTAACTTGCTAAAATAGCTACGTTTGGACTTTTTTTTTAAAGCTAAATTTGAAGGAGTGAAAAGATAGAGAAATGATGAAAATTAGCTACTAGACATTCCCTTTTTTAAGCTATTCATCATTTTTCTCTTCTATTTTTTGCCGTAGTAAGGTGGAATTGAATTTGATTTGGAATTACATTTATGTGAAATAGTTCTGCTTTTGGTTTTGGTTTTTCTTTTTTTCTTTTTTAACAAAATTCTATTTATCAAATTAAATAATAAAAAATATTAACAAATGTATATTTAAAAGAGAAAAAAATGTAAATATATTTTTTTAAGATACTCTCTAAAACAAAGAAAATACGTGATTTTCTTATTCCCTTTGGACAACATTAACAAAATTATATGTAATCCTTTTTTCCTTTTTTTTTAATATTTTTTTATTTATGTAGAATTATAGATAAAAATAGATTGATTTCAAATGAAATAATTATTTAAATTTAAATTTTAAGTTTAAAACTTAGATATTTTCTAATTATGCATGTGTCATTAAATTGGGATTTATCTTTCCCTTGGTTTTTATAAATGCCTCTACTTTTATATATAACTTTAATTTTTATTTTTATTTTTTAAGAAAATTATGATTGAAATGTAATTTCTTTTTATTTTAATTCGATAAGAGTTAGAAATCTCATCTGAATAGGATCATTATTTTATTTTTTTTTAAAGTTTGAAAATATTGTTTCTAATAAATTTTAGTTAAATAGAATTAATAATTTTTTTATTTCTTGATTTTTTTAAATATTTTCAAATAAATAATAATGTATGTATATTTATTACTAATCTTAAAATTTTAAGAAATTTAAAGCCACACACACTATCTCAAAAAATAATAATATATATTTGTTTATTATAATAAAAAAATAATTAATTACTTTTAATTTGATACCTAGATTTTTTTATTATATAATAAATATATGCATAGAATTATCATGATGCTATAATATCTTTTTAAATACAAATATATAAAAATACTTAAAAGTTTAAAAATTTTATTTTTATTAAATTAATTTTTTTATAATTTTTATTAAATAATTAAAATTTTATATATAATATCAACTTTATTACCAATCTTGTCCACGTGCAAGGCACGTGGATCAAACCTAGTATATAAAAAAGGGCAAACCCGTAATTGCAGGAAATAAAATTTTTATTTAAAAAATTGTTCACATTTTACATCAGGTTGTAAATGTCCTTTGTTTCTCACTCTTCTCCTCTCTCCTACCGAGGAGAAAACGGAAGCAAAAGCAGAGCCGAAAGCTCAGACGCAATTCTGGCCGTACGATCCATGCTTCCCGGTGTAATCCACGGCTGACATTTCACGATGCAGCTCCTCGTCGTCGCCGGCTGAGATCTTGATCCCTCATTTTGTAATCACCTCTCGCTCTCTCCTACTCTCCTTCTTCGTAATTATCGTCACTTTTTTCTGGGCTTTGTTGGGTGGATCTCGTTTTCTTGTTTTCGGATCGGCTCGTCACTCGGATTTGGAACCATCGGTTTTGTTTTATGAGAATGGGAATTTTTTTGGGTTTCTGGTTTGGTTCGAGAGAAAAGCTGGGGAATATATAAGAAATGGAAGTTTTTGGTTCAGAGTTTAGTTTTTTTGGAGGAAAAAAAAATGCATTCCTCTGTGTTTTCAGCCAAACAAGGGTTCAATAATTTTGAAATATTTTTTTTGGTTTGACTAATTTTTGCATCCTGATTTTGCTTTGCATGGCAAGAATTTTCAGCTTTGGTGTTATTTTAATGCTTTTGTTAAGATAATTGTGTGTTTGGTTGCGGCGAAAATCATGGAAAAGAAAAGAATTGATTCTTATGGCTTATTTGATTCGGTTTCTCGGAAAAAAAAAAGAAAAAAGAAAAAAAAAACCCCCTTCAGCTAAAAGTAACAGCCATCTTAAGTGGCATTCAGATTTCGTTTCTTCCCTAGCTCCCATACATACATGTCTTTTTATTCGCCTCTAAATATTGAAAAATATAAAAAGTTATTGTTGGTTTTGTGTGTGTATGTAACCGTAACCCATACGTGCCACCCACTCGATTTCTTGTTTTCTTTTTTCCCATCTTCCACACACAGAGCTAGTAAATATTTAAATTTATTGTTGGTTATGTGTGTACGTGTGAAATAACTAAAATTGGTGTAAAATGTTGCTGATTTTTAAAGCCTTGAATGTAATGTCAGACATATGTATTGTCATGCCTGGCACCTGGCTTCATGTGTGTTTTGAACTTGGGATTTATTCCAAATACCACATTTATGAGAGATAGGGTGCTATCTAATCCATATAGTGCTTGAAATTAGAGTTTCCTTAAAATTAGGCCTATGAACTAGATATTCACTATCCCTGGTAATATTTTACATGCATGTGAGTCATTGCAGCCTAGCTCAACACGCACTTGAAGAAGTGTCCCCAAGGATGGGCTATGATCACACATGAGGCTGTGAAAGTTATTTGATATATGATTTGTTTTGTGGAAACTTGGAAAGCAGCAAGGGTTGGGACATAGATTTGTATAAAGAGGTTTTATTTGAGGGTGTGGATTGGTGGGGGCGGGGGACTTGGAGATGGAGGCCTTTTTTTTTTTAAATAAAAAAAGGCCCTTTTCGGATGTTTGTTTCTCTTATCCATGTTGGAGTGAAGATGAAGTAGCTATCCTAGAAAGAAGGTGTGGTGCACTGTAGCTCTATCCAAGGTGGTGTCTGAAGAAGTTTTTCTGTTTATAGATCCATCAAAGAGGGGGAGGGGATGGAGATTGTTGGTTCTCTGTAATGGTCAGATGGTAAGGAAATGTTGTATTTTCTTTGTGCATAAAGGACAATGAGACAGTGAACCATTTTCTGTTGAACTGTGGTGTTTGATTTTGTGATTTTTGTGGTTCAATAGACGATGTTTGGGCACAGGTGGAGCTTTTCTTGGGGTGGCAGGGCTGGTTTTTGGAAAAAGGGAGGCCACCTATCCGGAGAGCAACTCTCTTGTCCTATTATGTGAGGTGAGAGTGAAATAAAACTTTCTAGGAGAATGAACTCCTTTTGTAGATGTTGAGCTATGGTGAGCAGCCCCCTGTTCCAAACCCTGCCCCACCCCCTAAAATGTGAACTTTGTGACTTGTGAGTATTTGGTTGGCACCCTTGTTTCAGGCATCCCTATATTGGACTTGTTTTACTTAAAAAAATCTCATTGTAACCCTGGTTTAATTTTGTTCTGATAATTTGCCAATATGTTTGTATCAATATATTGGACCTCTTTCTTTTGCAGCATTAGATATGGGACCATGATTAATGCTTGGAAGTGATATACCACTTGCATGGTAGTTGGAATCATGTGATTGAAGGGGAGATATACAATCTATTTTGCATTTATTTGCTGACATGGATGGGTTGTTATTTAAGATTGTTGTATGATGGTGATGCCAGTAATGCATCAGCATGCCATTTTAGGAAAAAGTATATAACTTGTAAAGGAAGAATTTATTCAGTTACAGACAGTGTGTTCTTTATATGTAGCACATATGTTTCTTCTACATGTCACTTTAAATGTGTGCAGAAAAAAGGGTTTTCAATTTCTCAGCACATTTTGTTTGAAGATGAAATACTAATTACTTTTCTCCAATTTATGCGAAGTAGTTGTGATTGCCTCTGTTAACTCTTTAAGAATGATGTTCAATATCCTTATATGCCCTAGTCTTGTCCTATCTAATTTTATTTTTTTTGGAGTATGTTCTTTCTGTTTGTACTTACATTGCTGAGCACGGTGAGATATTGATGTAGGCACTACATTAAATAAAGCCTTAGCTGGTTGTGATTCCATTATCTTTCATAAACTTGGATCCCAAGAAACCTTTGATTGGAATCCTCTTAACTTTGGTATAGTGTTGAGAGCCTACTCTAAGCAGGTAGGAGAGGGGTTGGCTATTAAGGTAGAGATATTGGCATTGTTGGAAGGTTTATAAGCCAAAGCTTGTGATCTTTCCAACCTAATAGTAGTGGGAGATTTTGCAGCTGTAATATCTTGGGTGATTCATAAGGAAAGAGATTCATGGAAGTTTGACAATTGGATGTGCAAATCATAGAGGTTGTTAGTGAGTTGGGTTGTTCCTTCTCTTGGGTTCCCCATTCAGCCAACTAAGTCGTAGACCACTTAGCCAAATGGGGAGCTAAACCTTTAGTCTCCTTTGTCAGAGATTTTCCTCCCCCTTGAGTGTGCAATATTCCGCTTCAATGTACCTTGGTTTTTTCTTTGTGAGGATGAGCTAGTTTTTGTGTGGCTTGACACTTGGTTACTTTCTAACCACTTTTTATACATCTTTGAAGGATTGATCTTCCTTCTTGTATTCATCTTTAAAGATGAATGAAGATGTTTGTTTGGGTTTTTTCAAGGAAAAAAAAGAAAAAAAGGCAGCGACATGGATTTAATGAGATTTATTGTTCCTAAATAGTCGGTGGTTCATCCAGGACTATCCTTTAGTTCTGTTGCACCTCTTGCTTTGTTTCTCTTTTTCTTTTGTTTGGTTCTTTTCTTGGGAGTTTATTTGCTGTTTGTTATATGTTTATGTTAGTTCTTGGTGCCATATATTGATTTGCATGTTGACATTCTGTCACTTGAAAGTCTTTCTTGTTTATTTTGTGTTGATTCTGACTTGTGAGCATGGTATTGCTTTTTGAAGACAGCAGGAGAATTTTCATGAAATTATTTATTTATACTATTCTCAGTTGTCTTTTCTTTTTTACTTTTGTTTTTCTGGTCCACTTTTTAGCCAGGTGATTGAGATCTATTAAAATGCGACATCCTGGAAAAATTTATCGAAAGGCAAACAAGGAAGAAAATGACTTAACTGGTTCAAGTCTTCCCAGATACTTGGATGCTCTTCAGGTACCGATAGATCTTTCATCCTCAGAGGAGGAAGAGGAGGATTTTTATGCCGAGGAGGATGATGATAATCACTCTTATGAAAATACTTCCAACCAGTTGGTGGTCTATGATCCTGTAGCAAATAGTGCCACCGAAGTTGAACCTGTTCCTGACCCTATTCAATATCGGCTCCCATCTTTCACTGGATACTCTACCACCAATGCACCTTCCAGAGTTTTGCCATCTGTAGGGGCTTTCACTGTCCAATGTGCTAACTGTTTCAAATGGAGGCTGATACCAACAAAGGAGAAGTATGAAGAAATACGTGAACATATCTTAGAGCAGCCTTTTGTATGTGAAACAGCTCGTGAGTGGCGGCCTAATGTGTCATGTGATGATCCAGCTGATATTTCTCAAGATGGAAGCAGGCTCTGGGCAATTGATAAGCCTAATATTGCTCAGCCCCCGGCAGGGTGGCAACGGCTGCTAAGGATCAGAGGTGAAGGGAGCACTAAGTTTGCAGACGTGTACGTATTCTTTTCAATTTGAATTTCTTCTCAATGTGTTGTTGAGAATACTCTTATCCATTATTTTCTGCTTGTAAATTATATTGTGGTGTTTTCAATTTTTTTTTTCATGTTGCTTATCACACACACACACACACACACACACACACACACACACATGAAAAAAAATGTTGCAAGAATAAAGCAGAGAAAATATCCCGCTACACACACACACACACACTACATATATATATATATACACACACACACACATGAAAAAAAATGTAGCAAGAATAAAGCAGAGAAAATATCCTGCTATCAAAGACATGTTTATGAATATTCTGATATACATATTTGTTAGCTGGGCAATTATTTAAATTTTTTTTTTTTTTCATGTTGCTTATAATATGATACACACGCATGCATACATGAAAAAAATGTTGCAAGAATAAAGCAGAGAAAATATCCCGATATCAAAGACATGTTTTTGAATATTCTGATATACATATTTGTTAGCTGGGCAATATTTATTTTTTTTTCTTTTCATGTTGCTTATAATATGACTAGCATGGTTTGTAATTTTTCGAATATATTTTATGTTAAACCACCAATTTTCCTTAAAGCTTAAGCTTACATGTGAGCTTAATATATTGGGAAATAAAGTAGCCTCTTTTGGGCTTAACACATTGAGGAAATAAACATGTGGTGAGGTTTGAATGCATGACCTCCCATCAAACGAGGCTTGGATGGTTGAACAACCAATTTTTCTAGAAGCTTAAGCTTGTAGAATTTGGCCCTATAATGTATATTTTTTGATAATTTGGCCCTACAATGTATATTATGCACTCTAACATTTTAAATAAACTCAAAAGAATTATATACAGTATCAAACACATTATAAGAATAAAGCAGAGTATTACCAATTTATGGAAAAGTAATAAGATTAACAAAACATAGATATGAGCATTCATAAATATCATACATATGTGGTCATTGAATACTAGAGGTTTAATGAAACCAGCATATCAAAATATGATATTTAAAAATATACATTCAGCACAAATATACATTCACACTACAGATTTTCTAAACAGTGGCCTGTAGTTTTAAGTTCTAAATTTGGATTAATTTTCTAATGAGATGGCTAACATTACAAGTTTCCCTCAAATCCTCAATCAATGTGCTTTAAAAGAGGCTGTTGTCATATATACAACTATACACTTGTATAAAGTATTGAGTCTGTGCGTTTTATGTGCTATGTTTGAAGTTCTAAAGGATGGGGTGGAGGGGAATCTAAAATGAGAACTAGTGTATTAAGCAAAAGTTTCCATTCTTCATCAGTCATCATCCTTAATGTCTACATTCAATAATCTGAATAACATATTTTTATCTCAATAATAGCCCCTCAACATTCATTAGTTTAATAATTACACTAGTAACCTTCTATGCATATTTTTGACCACATGCAAACAATGTTTCCCCTAGGGTAATATTCTCTCCTATTATCTTGTCATCCATTTTTTAAGCTTTAAAATACCTTTTAAACAATAGTATGATATTCTTTTTAAGAAAAAAAGTATAAAAGGTACTCAAATATGATTGTAAGGTCTGTATCATGTCCTATATATTTTTAATGATAAATGCTATACACATAATTTTATATTAAAAAATTTATCATATCATATGAACTGTAAGCATTTGACAACTATACTCGTATTCAGTAGGTAACTACTCTGTATTTTTCTGGAAATTTTACATATATTGACACTGATGATGAAAATGCTTCTAGACTTTCTTCATCTCATGCTAAACAACTGTTCCTCTCTAGTTATCCTTTGTACTTCTATGATACTTAAATTTAGTGTGCTAGATACTTCAACCATAATCAACTTCATTCTGATTTTCCTTCTAAATATTTTTAGGTATTATGTTGCACCATCAGGCAAGAGACTCCGCTCAATGGTAGAAGTCCAAAAGTATGGTTTCTCTGCTTTATCATTCACTTTATTGGAAAAATTCATGCTTTCTATTGCTATATTTTAAATTAATGTGTAGTGATTGGTGGGTGCTCTTCTTTCTATTGTGCAGGTACTTGCTGGAGCATCCAGAGTATATGGTGCATGGGGTAACTCTGTCACAATTTTCATTTCAAATCCCCAAACCATTGCAGGAAAACTATGTGAGGAAGCGCCCTGCTCGTGTAAATGCAGGGTCATATGATGATACTACTAGTTCAGGAATGTCTAGACCTCTTGAACCTGGTGAAGGTATGCATAACATAATTGGTACTTGTCAAAATATATTTTAAGGGGATATTTGGTGGGGGCAACATAGTTGTGAGCAAATTGAAAATTCCCCCAATTTCAATGTGGTTTAATGCAAGAAAAATTTGTGAATCATTTGTTTTACTTTGATGTGGATAGTATGGTGGGAAAGAAATGCAAGGATCTTTGAGGACTAGTGGAGGGAAACTGAAATGTTATGGGACCTCATCTGCTTCTATTTATCATTTTGAGTATCAACTACTAATGTTTTCAAGGGCATTCCTCTCAGGGTTATTCAACTTGATTAAATTTTGATATGTAGTTTGAAAGTGTCAAATTAGTAATGTTGAGACGTTTGGATGTCTTTTGGTTTGTTTTTGTTTTCCTTTGTTTTGATTAGGTTTGTATTTAAAGAAGGATTTCTCATCCTTTTCAATTTTACTTTGCTAATAAAATCTTTGTTGTTTCTTATTTAAAAAAAGGAAAAAAAAATTGCAAGAAATTTTTTAATTTATATAGCATTTGAAATGATTTATTTATTGCATGTTTTCAAAAATGATTGAATGCCTTTTTGATGATTTTGAGAAAATAGATGCTTATTGGTTTGTTTTTGTTTTCCTTTGTTTTGATTAGGTTTGTATTTAGGGAAGGATTTCTCATCCTTCTCAGATTTACTTTGCTAATAAATCTTTGTTGTTTCTTATAAAAAACAAAAAAAAAAAAACAAAAAAAACAAAAAAAAATGCAAGAATTTTTTTGATTTATATAGCATTTGAAATGATTTATTTATTGCATGTTTTCAAAAATGATTGAATGCCTTTTTGATGATTTTGAGAAAATAGATGCTTATTCTTTGAAATTGCACAGGAAACATAATGGTTTCCATTGGAGATGTTTCTTAAAACAGAGCCTTAAAGTTGTCTGGAAAACGATTTTTCTATTGCTTTTGAAACATCTTGGGAAAACCTGTTGTTTTACATTCTTCAGGTTTATACATTTTTTAATTCTTGCAATGACATTTATATTTGCTGCAGTGAACCCTCTATCATGGGCAGGACCAGCTGAGTGTATAGACTTGCAACTTCGTACGCCAGGTCTATCCGCTCCATACTTTGAAGCACCTGTATTTGATCCTGTTAGTCGGCCAACGAAGCAGGCGAGGAGAACACTGCCTAGAGATATGTATGACAGTAACATGGTGTATAATCAGCAGAAAGTCAAGGTTGAAGAGCCTAATCAATCTAGAGCTGGTGATTATGATCCATGAGGCACCATCAGTGTTGGGATCACTTTTTGATTATGTAAAGCTTGTCTTATGCTTTGACTTATATTTTGATCATGCAGGGGAAAAAGGATTTAAGTAACTTTTCTCAAGGGGCAGATGAAAATCAAAAAAGAAAAAGGGTTGGGTCGAAGGATGGTTTTACAGGCTTGCTTGCTATGTGGGATATGTGATATAGTCATATAAAAGAAAATTCTGAAGCTCATTTAGGGGTTTTTACTTAATTTGGGAACACAAGTTTTTCATGTTTCTGTACATCCATGACTGTAAGTATTATGTTGGGCCGTATAGGTGAGAGAGAATGATCTTGTTGACCCCAGTGAGTTTATATTTTATTCTAATACTTATCTTGGTTACCTTATTGAATTTAAATATTGTTCTAGAAAATCCTTCAGTTTTTATTAAGTGGTTCTGTACCTTATCTTGCGTTTCCATTTATTCAGAGTGGGGTCCCCCTCCTCAGCCCCCTATGTGTTGAGAAAAAATTTCTGGGAGTGTCATTAACTAACTAGAACAGTCATTCTTACAGTAGAAATGCAATAGAGGATCCATTGTCTCCATTTGGGGCCAAAGCCCAAAGAAAGAAATTCCAGTTTATCGTCATAAGGGTTTTCTATATCCAACTTGCAAACCAGCCCTTGCATTAGACCTTCATTTCCTCAAGTCAATCTCCTCATTTGTTACTAAGGTTGCATCCAGAATCTGTCTAGCCCTGACAAAAACGTTTTGGTTGTTCGATACCATTTTGTCAATCACCCTTTTCAATCTATTAGCTAGGACTTCTGCAAGAATTTTGTATAGACTCCCCCACAAGACTAATTGACCTGAAATCATGTATGTCTCCTGCCCCTCCCTTCTTCAGGATGAGGACTAAAAAGGCTGCGTTCAGGTTGCTAACTACGACATTCTGCAAATGGAATTCCTCTAATACTTGCATCACTTCCCACCTACTATAGGCCAGAAAAACTTCCACAAAGCAATCGAGAGCCCATCTAGCCCTAGCGCCTTATCACCCCCCAATCCCTCATTATCCATGGCGCTAATCCTCATAAATAACTCTGAATCCACGTCAGGTCTTCTCGCTTAGGGTTCTTCAAACAAAGCTTTGAAGTAGGAACCAATCCCCTCTTTAAGCTCCTCTTTTTCCAGAGGAACCCTCTTAATAGTTTATTACCAGGCTGCTAACAAAGTTTCCTCTTTTCCTTTCATTAGCCATGCGATGAAAAAACCTTGTGTTATTATCCCCTTCCTTCAGCCAAAGGGTCCTTGATTTTTGCCTCCAAGAGGTTCCTCATCAGAGAGGGGTCTTAGCCTTTCAGCATTATCCCAGTAGCTTATATGCTCTAAAGCAACATCCTTTCTAGTTGAAACATTTCCAAGCACCTCTTTATTCCACTTCTTTAGGTTGATTTTCAAATCTTGTAATTTCTTGGCAAGCACAAAGCTAGGACTGCCCCTTAAATTGTAAGTTTGCCGCCATTCTTTAATTCTATATGCAAAACCTTCAACCATTAGCCACATGTTTTCAAATCTTTTGCCTTTTCTCACTCCTCCGCAATCTAAGAAAATGGGGCAGCAGACATGGATCTTGGAGTTTAAGTCCAATATAGTCCATTGGTGGGAAAAAAATGGTAAGAATAGTACCCATCTTAAAATACTTGTCAAACTAATCTTTTATATTCACATAAGCATCCACTTAGATTTTTTTTTTTTAAGTGTGTAAAACCACAATTGGTGACTATTGTTTTAAAAGTTTCAAAAATATCCTTAAAACCACAGTTTGTGATTGTGGTTTTACAATTTTTCTTAGAACCACCGTTGGTGACTGTGGTTTTATAAGTTTTAGAAATTATTTTTAATCCATCTATGTTTTAATGATATTATGATTTTAATATTATTTTTAAAATATTTTTTTTACCATAATAACCATAAAATCACTTTTATTAAGGAATAACCTAAAATCATAATCATTGGCATTAATTTTTATATGAAAATATAAAATTTTAAAATAATATAAATAATTTATTTAGTTATTTTAAAATTTTAAAATAATATGAAAAAATAATTTTCTTTAATTCATATGTGATAAAATTCATAAAATAAATAAATATTTTATTTACTAATATATAAATTTTTATGGGAATGCAGGAGAAATTATTTTCTCAAAATTTTAAGGAAAATATAAAAAAATAAAGATAATATATATATAATTTTAAAACAATAGTAAAGAAAAAATTTATTAAGGATAATTTGTAAATAAAAATAATTTTAAACTAACAATGGAAAATTGTAAGAAATTTTTCCCACTCCAAAAAGAACTTTAAGAAAATCTGGTATATTATTAAGAAATTTTGGTACATCCATAATTTACACTAAAATTAAAAATAAAAAAACAAAGTTCTAAAATCTCATATTTTTTTAATTGATATATGGTCACATGAGTTCCCTTTGTGAAACCCCACAGTTAGTAACTGTGGTTTTAAAAAAAAAATTGTAAAACCATAGTATATGACAGTGATTTTTAAGGATATTTTCAAATTTTCTTATAATTTTCCATTGTCGGTTTAAAATTATTTTTTTTTTTACAAATTATTCTTAATAAATTTTTTTACGACTGTTTTAAAATTATATATATATTATCTTTATTTTTTCATATTTTCCTTGAAATTTTGAGAAAATAATTTTGTTTGCATTCTCATAAAAATTTATATATTTATGGTAAATAAAATAGTTATTTGTTTTATGAATTTTATCACATATGAATTAAAGAAAATTATTTTTTCATATTATTTTTAAAATTTAAAATAATTAAATAAATTATTTATATTATTTTAAATTTTTATATTTTCATATAAAAATTAATATTAATAATTATAATTTTAGGTATTAAAACATGGATGAACTAAAAATAATTTTGAAACCAACAATCACAGACTGTGATTTTAAGAATATTTATGAAACTTTTAAAATCACAGTCACCAACGATGATTTTACACACTTAAGACAAAAAAAAAATGTACATGTTTACGTGAATACAAAAAGATTAATTTGACAAATATTTTAAGATGGGTACTATTCTTACTTATTTTGGACTTAAAACACTCGCCAGAGAATAAGAAGGGTTGCCTGCCTCTAGGGAGCCACCTGCCCTCCACTCCAAGTGTACGGTTTAGTATGGTCCATGTGGAGGTTTAGTATGGTCCCCACCTTATCCTTTCCAGACTATTTACACCAATTATCATCCTTATTTAAAATAAAATAAAATTAAAACACACATTTATGAGAATTTCCCCCAATTAATTTTTTATCATTAAATATCCACTTTTTTATTTTTTAAATTTTAATTATATTAAAAATAAATGTAATTTATAATTTTTTTATCATTTATTTTTTTGAGAAGTAGAATTTTTTTTATGTGTTCAAAAGAAAATAAAAATAAAAATAAAATTGTTTTTATTTAATTATATATATATATATATATATATATATATATAATCAAAATGAAATAAGATAATAACCGAAAATAACTTGGAGTAAAAGAAAAGGGTTCTTTGATTAAAAGTCCCATTAGAACCCAATTTTGGAAATTTAATCCTCCCCCCATCCTCCCCCCACCCAACAAATAGGCGGGTCTCCAAGTTCAAACTCATCAATAAAAAGAACCCACTTCGGCCTCGCATCCCAAATCAACAAAACCCCTCCCGCTGTGCCCTTGCACCTAAAGAGGCCCAACCCAAGTTCCTGCCAGTCCCCAAACTTCTCACAAATTTGTCAGACATCTCCCTCATCTTTGTTTCCTGAAAACAGGCCAAATCTGGCTTGAGTTTCCTAACCACAGACTTAATTACCTTCCTCTTATCTGGATCATGCAAGCCTCTAACATTCCAAGACGAAATCCTAAGCTTCATTTAGGAATTACAGAAATTTGCCTACCCTCATTCCTAACCTCTGCTTTCCTTCCCGCAGCGCCGTCATAATTAATGGTGCTAATGAGCTTCTTCAGTTCTCTTTCCTTCCTTGAACTGGACATGGTACCCCTTTCACCAGCCTTCGACGCACTTACAGAGCACCTCCTATTCTCAATTTCCACAAGGATTCTCTCATAATGTCTTCTTCAAACCCTTCCACCGAAACACCCACATACTTACAAAACCAAAGGAATTTTTTATTTGCCCAAGGGGATCTCTCCGCACCTATTTCTCCTGCTGCAGAGATTTCAAGAGAAGGCAGTTCCTCTTCTGAAAATTCCTTATGGTCATGCAATCGAAAAATTTCTACATCTCGCTCTCTTAGGGACTCCTCCTCAGCCCCTCCCTTTAGGGGGGATAAGCCCTTCGTGATTAGGAAAAACAATAGACCGTCCGTCTTTAAGAAGCATGCGCAGCGGCTCCTTCACTCTCTCACTCTTCACCGGTTCGTTAAGCACCTCCTCTGCCTCCCTTGTCCAGGAATCCCATACAGAATCCCCTAATCCAGAAGAAGAAGTCCCAGAAAGGCCCGCAGTAACCCCCTAAAGTAGAAAAGGGGTACGTACCTGATTCGCACCCCTCCGTGGTTGCTTGAACAAGTCCAAGTGCCGGAGGGCACATCTCTTGCGTCGTAATCTGTTGGAGAACCCCGGCTGACGCTTCCTTTGTGAGCCCTAGTGAGCCGCCTCGCTCTCTTTAGAAGCCCTAAGGGGAAATACGTGAGCCTTCCCTTCCTCCTTTTTATCTCTTTCCTGCAGCTGGATTTTTTGGGCCTAAGGTTTTCATCCCCCAGCCCCACTTTCTTTAAGATAACCAAGCCTAATTTATTATTATCCTGATTGGACTTCACTGAACATGCAGGCCCACCAACTAAAAAAGCCTCCCTTTTAGACTCGAGCCCAAAAACAGTCTAAGCCCTAATGGCCCACATTCAGACTCCCCCTCCTTACACCTGGGCTTCTCGACGCCTAAGTCCAACGTTAAACACTTGGGAACAAGTGCACTTTTTCCTACGACAGGAGTCTCATTCACCGTAAAGGCATCTTTCGGCAGCGCCTCAGACGCTTGACCCTTCCAGCCTTTTTGCATGGGATTGAACTTGATTTTCCAAGGTACCACTCCAACGTCTCCATCACCTTTAGCTGCAGCAGAGTCCCCTCATCCACACGCACCAAGGCGCGTAAAATAACACCATCCTCTTCCTGCAAATTGGGGTCCCTTCTCTCCGCCATCAGTTCTCCCTTGGACTTTGTAATAGCATCTACCTGGAGGGCCGAAAACCACACCGAATCTTCCCACAACAACGGGATAGAAAAAGAAGCAAAACCCGCTATCACTTCCAGCTTTCCGTGCACCTCCTTACCATTGTTTTTAACCAGGATTCTAACCCATTACATGTTGCGGGAATATTTGGTCTCATCATCCACTGCTATGCCCTGCAAGCATCCCCACCTTTCTGAAAAACTCCAAGTCCCAGAATTGTAGAGGTAGGCCTGGAATTCTAACCCAGGACAAATCCCTCTGGAAGTCATCCGAGAGCATCCTACTGTTGGAACCCACCAATCTAGAAAGCATTATGGCATATTTATCTGTGAGGTTGATTTATATCATCAGTAGCACAATGTTTTTGTCTCTAGTTGGATGGAGGATAAAAAAAAAAAAAGCATGTCATGCCTAATAATTTGTCAAAAAGAGAATGGTGTGTTGTATCTTATTGGGACATACTTAGAAGGTTTATATATCTATGCTTTAAGGATAGAAAAATACACACCAAGAATGGACCATTCACCAGGAAATCATTAAATGCTCTATTACTAGTGATACGATCTCATACATATTAGACATGAACACCAAGTTAGGAAAAAAGAAAGTGTATTTAACAATAGAACTGTCATCTATTAACTAGCTGGAACAGCATGCTCAGCTAGGTAGAAACACTTGTTGAAGAGGTTGAAATTAATTTGTGCCTAATTATTTGGCAGATATTTGTAAAGTTAAGGGTAAAAATGCTAGCTACCATTTGGGGCTCTTTCAATTTAAAGAAAAACTAGTAAAACTAAAAAAAAAAATTAATTATTGTATGAAAAGGATGAAATAATCTCCACAACTATAAAGTTGTGGTTTTCCTCTTCGACTTTTAGATCTGACTGCATTCTCCTGCCAGCAACAAATATATATGAGGAGGGGGAAAACTGTGTTTTGGCTCGCCCATTTGGGCCTAATAGCTTTTTGGTAACCCAACTTTCCATAACCCAAAAAATGTCCACTGTTGCCCAAAAAAATATCCCTTTCATGCACTATCCACTGTTTTATAATTTCATTTCCAAAATTACCCCTCCAGCCTTCCATGTCAGCAGCCATCTCCCTCTCCATGTCACCACGGGAAGTTGTGCTTTTAAGCACCCATGGTTATCATACCCATACGAGCCTATATCATCTTGAACAACCTGAAGATTTCTTGGTGGAGAAGACTACATGCTGCAGGTGGCCTCATATGCTTGGATTTGGGTGTCTTGGTGAGAGGGAAAGAACCCTGGTTGATTCCTGATTGAAATGGGTCAGATCTAGGGACAACGATCTTCAATGGCGGGTTCACCCCTTAACATGCCTGCACAAAGCATTTGAAGGTGTGTTGGTTTCTTTGGTGAAATCTAACTTTTCTCCCCCCTTCTTGAGTTGTACTTCAATTATAAATTTGGAAAAACTAACAAAGAGAGATTCTAAGAATGAATTAAAAAAATGAAAAAGAATGACAAAAAGTTGCATACAAACTCAGTGAATGGAAGCTAAATGGTACTTAGCTGATAGGAGTTATAGTGTGGCTGTGGAAAAATGTTGAAGAGGTTAAATTTGAGGAAAATGTAGGGGTTGTCGTGAAAGCTCAAAACTAGAGCATCTGCAGTGATAAAGGTTCTTGGGACATAAGGACTTCAATTTCCTTTATTTATTTTTTTAATTTCTCCTTGGATCTATCATAAATTTAGTGCTAGAAATGTCTTTCTTGTGAGTAAATGGGCTTTTAGAAGTTATCCTTAATATCTTTAATACAAAAACTGATGTTTTTAAAAAATAATAAACAGCCACTTTATCCAGCTGTAACATTCCTCCTTTGATGCTAAAAGTAAGAGAACAAATGATACCACACTGGGTCCAAATGCTGCCAACCCCTGAATTGCCCCATAATGTTGAGGCAATGCTTTTGTTGGGTCCAAGATAGCATGGAGCAGAGTCCTTGTCACATGTGGCTGGATGTTATGATAAACATGCTCGTATCTGGAAAAGTTTAGTTGATAAGATATTTGTGTAGTGTCAGTAAGATGAGAAGAAAAAAAATGGAGATTCAGTATCTCTTTAATCTGTACATGTGACCTGCTTGTGCAGGGCATTTGAATTTAGTCAAGGGCAAAACAGGCAACCCTTATGATCCAATTATGTGCATGCATAACGTAAGGACAAATAAATTTAGCACATAATCCATGCTATTCTTTATGGCCATCAAAGTGTCCATTTAGTGTATAGCAAGTGGATGTGGGTGTACACATGCAACCCATGTTTTTAGGGAAAAAAAAAAAAGTGAATCAAATGAGAAAGGGGATTATCTAAGTAAAAAAAAAAAAAAGCAAATAACTCAGAAAGTAAAGCTTTTTAATCAGAAGCTTTAAAGCACACCATATTGAAAATTTTTAATACTAGTCTAACAACATATTTATCTAATTTTCCACATATTATTGTTTGGAAAGATTTTTATTTTTAGTTGTAATAAAATTTCACGAGATGCAAACAATTTTTTTCTGAGGTCATTATCTACCATTAATTTGGAGGCAACACAACATTAAAATGCTAGTATCCATCTAGATGCTTTACTTTTTCTTAATAGGCCGTCTAGATACCCTTTTAGTCGTCAAATGTGTTAGTGCATCAGGTTGCTTAGTTTAAGTTGACAATTTTGTTCTATTTACCTTGCCTTAAGACTTTTCTAGGATACTATGTCTTACTCTCCATTGAAGACTCAAGGTTGTTGCATGATCAACCCCAATGCAGCAAGTATAGAAATATTCGCGAAAGGCTAATTTGACTAAAATAGGCATAAAGTGGACTTTAGATTTTTAATTGAGCTAAAATGGTTTTTTAATCAATTAATTAAAAAACCGGTCAAGTGCTCAAGCACTCAAACCTAGCGCTCAAGCATTCAAAGTAAATTTTTCCTAATTCAGAATTGTGATATGTTTTAATTCTTTTCATCTTCTAAAAATTGGTCTTTGAAAACTTTAGGATCTTGTCCACTAGGGCTTCATCTCTATCAATGCTATGCCTAAAATTCTTTTTGAATGTTGATGCAAAATTCAAAAGAATATTATTAACCTTTCCAACATCCTAATATTCTCAAATTTGTGTGATTTTCATTCTTAGGTTCATGAGAGGATTTGCGGCCTCTCAGGTGTTGAGGTAGTCCACTAGGACCATGTGTGGTGTTGTGTCATGGATGTGAAGACAAGTGTAGGTGCTGGGGAGTAAATCTTATGGATAACATCCGCCAGGTAAATCTATGTACTTTTCTTTTGATAGTGGATTTGTGTTCTACGGTTTTTAACCCCATGGTTTTTACATCTACAAAGTCTCTGGGAGGCTTTATGGGTAATTTTCCATGCAAACTTTTATCTCCTTGTGCCATTAAATTTCTCTACTTCAACTCTAATTTTTTTTAGGGGAAATTTTAAAAATTAAAATTTGGGCTAAAAAGTAAGCACTATCTGTTCACCCTCCCTCTAGGCATTCCATAAGCAAAGTCTAAACTTTCAAGATGGATATCATAAATACCAAAGAGCAAAACATTGTCTAGACAAAACAATGATTAGACTTGATTACCTTAAAGAACCCTAGGTACTACCTTAAGGTAAACTTGAACTCAACCTCTCCCAAACCTCGGGTCTTCCTTTGTGACCCTTAGACAATCCTATCATGTGGTTCTCTTCATTCCTCAAGTAGTCCACCAATGGTTTCTTGGTACTGTAGCGTAGGTACTACCTTAAGGGCCCTTAGGTACTACCTTAGTGGCCTTTAGGTACTACCTTAAGGCATCCTAGGTAATACCTTAAATTTAACTTGAACTCAACCTCTCCCAAGCCTCGGGTCTTCCTTGGTGACCTTTAGACCATCCCATCATGTGGTTCTCTTCATTCCTCAAGTGATACACCAATGGTTTTTAGAGACTGTAGCTTAGGTACTACCTTAAGGGCCCTTAGGTACTACCTTAGTGGCCTTGCGGTACTACCTTAAGGGACCCTAGGTACTACCTTAAGGTAAATTTCAACTCAACCTCTCCCAAGCCTCGGGTCTTCCTTGGTCACCCTTACCCCATCCCATAATGTGGTTCTCTTCATTCCTCAAGTGCTCCACCAATGCTTTCTTGGGACTGTAGCTTAGGTACTACCTTAAAGGCCCTTAGGTACTACCTTAGTGGCCTTGAGGTACTACCTTAAGGGACCCTAGGTACTACCTTAAGGTAAACTTGAACTCAACCTCTCCAAAGCCTCAGGTCTTCCTTGGTGACCCTTAGACCATCCAATTATGTGGTTTTCTTCATTCCTCAAGTCGTCCACCTATGGTTTGTTAGGACTGTAGCTTAGGTACTACCTTAAGGGCCCTTAGGTACTACCTTAGTGGCCTTGAGGTACTACCTTAAGGGACCCTAGGTACTACCTTAAGGCAAACATGAACTCAACCACTCCAAAGCCTTGGGTCTTCATTGGTGACCCTTAGACCATCCAATTATGTGGTTCTCTTCATTCCTCAAGTCGTCCACCTATGGTTTGTTGGGACTGTACCTTAGGTACTACCTTAAGGGCCCTTAGGTATTACCTTAGTGGCCTTGAGGTACTACCTTAAGGGACCCTAGGTACTACCTTAAGGTAAATTTCAACTCAACCTCTCCCAAGCCTCGGGTCTTCCTTGGTCACCCTTAGACCATCCCATAATGTTGTTCTCTTCATTCCTCAAGTGCTCCACCAATGGTTTCTTGGGACTGTAGCTTAGGTACTACCTTAAGGGCCCTTAGGTACTACCTTAGTGGCCTTGAGGTACTACCTTAAGGGACCCTAGGTACTACCTTAAGGTAAACTTGAACTCAACCTCTCCCAAGCCTCGGGTCTTCCTTGGTCACCCTTACCCCATCCCATAATGTGGTTCTCTTCATTCCTCAAGTGCTCCACCAATGCTTTCTTGGGACTGTAGCTTAGGTACTACCTTAAGGGCCCTTAGGTACGACCTTAGTGGCCTTGAGGTACTACCTTAAGGGACCCTAGGTACTACCTTAAGGTAAACTTGAACTCAACCTCTCCCAAGCATCAGGTCTTCCTTGGTGACCCTTAGACCATCCAATCATGTGGTTCTCTTCATTCCTCAAGTGGTCCACCAATGGCTTCTTGGGACTGTAGCTTAGGTACTACCTTAAGGGCCCTTAGGTACTACCTTAGTGGTCTTGAGGTACTACCTTAAGGGACCCTAGGTACTACCTTAAGGTAAACATGAACTCAACCACTCCAAAGCCTCGAGTCTTCTTTGGTGACCCTTAGACCATCCAATTATGTGGTTCTCTTCATTCCTCAAGTGCTCCACCAATGGTTTCTTGGGACTGTAGCTTAGGTACTACCTTAAAGACCCTTAGGTACTACCTTAGTGGCCTTAAGGTACTACCTTAAGGGACCCTAGGTACTACCTTAAGGTAAACTTGAACTCAACCTCTCCCAAGCCTCGGGTCTTCCTTGGTGACCCTTAGACCATCCAATCATGTGGTTCTCTTCATTCCTCAAGTGGTCCACCAATGGTTTCTTGGTACTGTAGCTTAGGTACTACCTTAAGGGTCTTTAGGTACTACCTTAGTGGCCTTGAGGTACTACCTTAAGGGACCCTAGGTACTACCTTAAGGTAAATTTAAACTCAACCACTCCAAAGCCTCGAGTCTTCCTTGGTGACCCTTAGACCATCCAATTATATGGTTCTCTTCATTCCTCAAGTGCTCCACCAATGCTTTCTTGGGACTGTAGCTTAGGTACTACCTTAAGGGCCCTTAGGTACTACCTTAGTGGCCTTGAGGTACTACCTTAAGGGACCCTAGGTACTACCTTAAGGTAAACATGAACTCAACCACTCCAAAGCCTCGAGTCTTCTTTGGTGACCCTTAGACCATCCAATTATGTGGTTCTCTTCATTCTTCAAGTGCTCCACCAATGGTTTCTTGGGACTGTAGCTTAGGTACTACCTTAAGAGCCCTTAGGTACTACCTTAGTGGCCTTGAGGTACTACCTTAAGGGACCCTAGGTACTACCTTAAGGTAAACATGAACTCAACCACTCCAAAGCCTCGAGTCTTCCTTGGTGACCCTTAGACCATCCAATTATGTGGTTCTCTTCATTCCTCAAGTGCTCCACCAATGGTTTATTCGGACTGTAGCTTAGGTACTACCTTAAGGGCCCTTAGGTACTACCTTAGTGGCCTTGAGGTACTACCTTAAGGGACCCTAGGTACTACCTTAAGGTAAACTTGAACTCAACCTTTCCCAAGCATCAGGTCTTCCTTGGTGATCCTTAGACCATCCAATCATGTGGTTCTCTTCATTCCTCAAGTGGTCCACCAATGGCTTCTTGGGACTGTAGCTTAGGTACTACCTTAAAGGCCCTTAGGTACTACCTTAGTGGCCTTGAGGTACTACCTTAAGGGACCCTAGGTACTACCTTAAGGTAAACTTGAACTCAACCTCTCCCAAGCATCAGGTCTTCCTTGGTGACCCTTAGACCATCCAATCATGTGGTTCTCTTCATTCCTCAAGTGGTCCACCAATGGCTTCTTGGGACTGTAGGTTAGGTACTACCTTAAGGGCCCTTAGGTACTACCTTAGTGGTCTTGAGGTACTACCTTAAGGGACCCTAGGTACTACCTTAAGGTAAACATGAACTCAACCACTCCAAAGCCTCGGGTTTTCCTTGGTGACCCTTAGACCATCCAATCATGTGGTTCTCTTCATTCCTCCATTAAAGATTAAACTTGTTATCTCTATGAATGAACTTAAACTTCATATGAGGGGGAACGGGTTTGAAGGTGTTGAGCTAAGAAACATCCATGATGCACTAATTTTCACTAATTATTTAATTTCCACAATTGTTAAACATGGTTTTAGGTCTCTATGAACACGTTGATTCATGGTGCTCAATTTCCTTGAAAGGAAAAAGAAAAAAATTCATGGTTCTGTTTGTCTAAGATTGCATCCGAGGATTTCATTTTTCTTGTGTGCTTTTCGGTAATTATTTTCTGTAGAAATTTGAAGATCTAAATATGTGTACTCTAGAAGAATTATAGGATTCGATTTGTCCTGATCATGATCATGTGCAAATTTTGGTTTACTGATTTTAGTTTTCTTTCAAAATTTTCTTGTTAGGAAATCTCAAATTTCTCTTTTTCATGTGCAAGTATTTCATAAGCATTGAGCAAAAGTCATCAGAAACCCAACTTGTGAATTGTGATGGCAGGTACACCCATACACTTATCGGAATGAGAACCGGTTCTTACACTTCAACTTCCATCAAGACCCATATGCAGAATATGATTACTGGATAAACAAGATAGGAGTTGATGGACTCTTCACATATTTCACTGGCAGCCTCCATGACTTTCAGGAATGGACCTCTTCTCTCTCTCAAGATGATGGCGATGATGATGGCAATGCTGCTAAATTGTTTCATAAGATTGCAACTTTAGTCTCTCCCTACAAGAAGGGATGATAGTGTAAAATGCAACTTCTCAAGACTGTAGCTTAGGGTAGAAATCTCTCCAATAAAATTATAGATTTCACACATTCTGCCTAGCTAGTTGTATGTTGGTCACTACCCAAGTACTCAAAACTATCCAATCTAATCAAAATGAAGCTTGTTCTTTGAAACTAAGTTTCCGGTCTTCGTTAGAAGCTTGATCTTCTTTGGTGCAACTCATTTTCTAACATTGCTTTTTGCAGTATAGCTGGATTTGCCATGATCTATACTTGCTGAAGTGGTGTTTGTTTTTCGGTTGAGCTTTTTCCATTTACCTATAAAAACAAACACCACCTCATTTATTTGAAATCACAACTATATGTTGTAGCAAAAATACCAAGATATTGATAAGGAATGCATTTCTTTGTTTCCGTTAATTTTCCATTTCTTGGGAAATTATAACTCTATTTGGTAATTATTTTTAAAAAATAATTTTAAATTTTGGTTTTTTAACAATAATTTTTTAAAACTAATCACTAATGTTTTATAGAATTGTATACCTAATTTTAAATTTATTTTTAATCTTTTTTAATATGTTTTAAAAATAATTTTTATATCTAATATTTTATTTTTTTTATCATTCTACATGTTCATATAATTATTGTTTTAAACAACCATCAAAAAACAATTAAAAAATATTTTCTCAAAAACACTATGTTTTTTATTTTTAAGAATAAAAAACAAAAAGCAAATTTATGATTGTCAAATGTTTTTTTTTTTTTTTTGTTCTAAAAAATAAAAAATATTCTTAAAAGCATTTGCCAAACAAACCCTATATGACTTTTTCCACCCAAAACATGAAAGCAATGCCCACTTTCTACACTCTTCTCCACTTTTGGAAGTATTCTCCCATCTCAAATGAAGAAGAATTTCTTGACCAAGAACTGAACTCTACTTTTTATCACCACAACTGAGAAGCTGCCCTAAACCTTTTCTCAAACATCATAATTTTAATAAACTGCAGAACTACAAACCATTGTGGACTTAGCCATTAAACATGAAGAATGCAATCCCATATCAAATTGAAGCATTAAGGTGCAGGACTGCAAATAGGGGTAAATAACCGTTAGTGATTAACCAGATAGCCCAAAAGTCGATCACATGGAAACCCAACTCGTGAAACTGCTTTTTAAGTGATTTTCCTACAATGCAACAACTGAAGGCATACTGACTAAATATCATTATCCAAAGAACAAAATAAACTAAGGAGCCTATTGTGAAGTCTTCATCTTTGATATCTCCTCCAACAGTAATCTGGATTCAGCTGCAAAATCAACTGGAACAACAGCCCTGGCTGTTATCCTCTGCCTTTTCTCGTTCATGTACTCATGTTGTGCAACACTAATCCGGAAAAGCTGAGGGACCCAAATAGCTTCCTTCAATTTCTGTTGGAATAGGTTCTCTTCTCCCTCCTGCAGAGAAGATTGGGTTTTTTAAACATCAGATTTTGAATGGCAGAAGTTCATCCTTTTTAAAAAAGAAAATACAACCCAACTAGGCTACCAAATAAGTAACCAACTGCATATGAATTAATGCATCAATGAGCAACTCTTTCAAGTTAACTAAGATTTGGACAAACTCATAGATATTTCAATATTGTCAAGAGTTTACCTGTGATTTCAGCTTATCAAGCTCATCAGCAGAGCACCCAAATATTCTCTCTGCTTGGTCATTGAACAGAGAAAGCCAAGCTTCACCACTAGCATCTGAAACTTTCACTACCATTATGTACCTGGAAAACAAAACAGAAAGGAACAAAGAAAAATCACTCATAGGACAACTTTCATGAATTTCAACTACTATCGCTGGATTCTTATTGATTCAAATTCCATGAATCCCTTACCTTAAACTGCACTCATCATCATTCTTTTGGCATCCTTCACACCAATACTCAGATCCAATAGCATCTGTGACTTTCTTGTTGCATGTCTTACAAGCCCGGTACCACATTGTTTGATCAGGCTTGATGAAGCTTATGTATGCTCTGATGCTAAAAAAGGAAGGCTGTACAAAGACAAGCCCACATTATCAAAACTGAATATGCTTTTAACTCAAAACTTTGGCTAAGACCAGGTTGATCATGTTAGGTTATTCTAATGACAGTAATTATTACCTTGTCTTCACCCAAAGATGGGTTGCTGGTTACATGAGAAAGGGAAACCCTGTCATAGTACATGGACCTCACTCCACCCTTAGATGAAGGACTGATATCAGACCCAATAGAAGCCATTGAAGCTCCTTTACATTCAGAATCATACCTGTGAAGAAGAACATATGGTCAGAAACACTTACTACAAGAACTAACAAGGTAATAGGTCACTGGATGATTCCTTACCAGGATATCAACTTTTTTGTATTCGCGTGTATCTGGATTTACCAGTACAATACTTTCACTCAATGTTGACAGTGATACAACTAAAACAAGATATGAAGAGAACATTACAAAGAGGACTTCTTATCATTCTCATGTTTTTTAGAATTGCCATAATAATACCAAAATTCAAGAAAACAAGGGGAATTACCTTGGAAGTCTCCAACTTTGAGAGATTTAATTGCAACAATTGGAAATTTATCAGCATTATCCAACAATTCCTGCCCTACATTAGTAGCATGATCATTCCACAAAGAGACCACAACAGTCTTCTTCCTACAATTCAAACGTCAATAAGTTCAATATGAAGCAACATTAGACCAAAGTAGCCAGTGGAAAAAATAAAATATACACTCACGTCTTGTCCGCAAAAGTTATATCACGCTTAGGAACAATGTCATTGTGACTCTTCCTTTGTATCCTCATTGTAGGAGAGACACTTTGAACAACTCCACTAACATCTGGAATTAATAATGATATGGGTCATATTACATAAAAGAACGAGTGAACAGGAAATAATCCTTTGTTGATTCTAAGACTGGTTCTTACATACACGCTCCTTCCCATTGACATAAGGACCCATCTCTTCAATCTCAACAAATTTGAATTTTGCTTAAGGGATCAAAGTTTCTTCATTACTGCCCTCCTCAACCTCTGAATTTTCATTCAGGGCATTTCATCAATGAAGGTGTACAGTTTTAAACTGCTTGTTGGCTACTTTTATAGCTCCTTTTGATATGTAATAGACCTTCCCCAGTTGTCTGTGTTATCTCTATATAGACACACATACAGAGAACAAATAAGCAGCAACATAGGAAAAAGCAAATACCTCAACAACAATTCCCAAGTAATCTATGAATGTTGGAATCTTGCCTTTTGCAAACAGTCTATATATATATCTGTAATCCAACAATGAGAAGTTGAGAATGGGAAAAGAAAAATGGACAGGGCAGAAATTTCAAAGCTGACATACAATACATAATGAAAAAGCTAAAAATCATTAATGCTTATTGTAAATAACATAGGTTTCTTCTTGTATGTTTTAACAGGAAGAAGTTAAAGTCACTTATGTTTGTAAATAAGTATCACAACAAAATAAACATTTTATATAGGTAACAATTTTTTCCTCCCCTGAAAATGAAATTGGAAACCTACCAGCATCCCACCCCAACACTTTGCTACTTGAACCAAGTATCAAGGGTTATAACAAGTGGCAACATAATAAGCATTTAAGACAACTTTTGAGAAGCAAGAACCAGCAAGAAATAATCTCGTAGCTAATATAAACAAATCTGAGTAAAATTACAGCATATAATTTCAAATTAAATAATTAAAATTGTATTTTTGTAATGATGAACCTTAACAAATTTAAAATAAATATATCTTATCAAAGAGTATCATAGTCCAATGGTAGCAGTGATTGAACCCAACCCACGGTTTTCATTTAATAAAAATTAAGATGGATAAGAACCCAAGCTTTCGATTTTTCACTGAGAAATTCACACAACAGAGAGAAAAGAGAGAGAAGAGAGAGAAGCTAAGGACCCTCCATTTGGCACAAAGTAAGAAAACCTTATTTGCTGTTTGATGTGAAGCTTTATGCATTAAAAAAAGGAAAAACAAATTATAAACTTAATTTTAAAATATATCATAAAAAACAGCTCTCTAGGTGGCAGGAGAGGTGGGTTTTGGTTCAAATAGCTTATACTGCCTCTGGCATCTGTTCTTGAATTCTCCAACTTTGTCTCCCAAACATGTCCTAATTCCCAAGAGCTCATATTGCCACACTTACTCATTAGGGTTTGCATCAGTTTCCATTAACATTTAACTAAAAAGAGTTTAAAAATTCAATCAAGGTCAAACAAAATCAACCATCCCACAGAGCAGAAGTTACATAGATATTCGAGAAAATAAGTCATGTCACAAACTAAGCATCTAATCACACAGCAGAAGTTCAGAAGTTCAGCTTTCCTCAATCCAACCAGCTTTGAATACATGCTTATAGGCTTATAATCTGCTCCTTACCACCTTTAAACAAAACCCTTAAACGAATTAAACCAAAAAACCCAGAAAAAAAGAAAAAAAAATAAAGAAGAAGCACAGAAAATTAGGATTACAATCAATCAATCCACACAAAGTGCTAAAAAAACATTAATAAACAAACACCCAACATAAAAACAGCAAGCTTTTATTAAAAGAACACAAAAACAAATAAAATAAAAACATACCCACAACTTTATCTTACCTCAAGAACCAAATCCAAGAGCGAAAAAAGAGTTTAAAAATTCAATCAAGGTCAAACAAAATCAACCATCCCACAGAGCAGAAATTACATAGGTATTCGAGAAAATCAGTCATGTCACAAACTAAGCATCTAATCACAGAACAGAAGTTTAGAAATTCAGCTTTCCTCGGGTGCTAAATTGCAATTAAAAATAAAAACACTAATTAATTGTCAATCTCAAGAGAACCTAAATCCCAAAAATTAGGCCAGAAACCTAAATTACGTGCACTGAATAGTTCCAGATGCATGAAATCAATGAAAAAAATTACCAAACAAAAATAGTAATCAGGAAAGACCAAGTAAAGAATACACAAAAATGTACATATTTATCGTTCGTTCGTGTGGTCGCTGGAAGAAAAAAAACGGGAATAAAGAACAAAGCTCGAGATTTACAGCTGCGCCTAAACATTTGCTCTCTTTCATTGCAAAGAAACCAACAACAATAGAAAAAAAAATAATCATATAAGTTTCGCCTCATATTTTCCTCATTTACCTCAGTTTTCTGAGCAACCAAACAGAAGCTAAAAGATGGACTAGAAAGCGAATCTAACTTGAATAGTGTAAGAGAGCTCATAACAGAGTGGAAATCTCTAAATGAAGGCGAGAACCTGGAGATGAAATCGCTTTATCTGAAGAAATTTGCGGATCAGTAGTACGGCGACACGCGTGAATCGATTACAGCTTACAAGCTTTCGATTTTTCATTGAGAAATTCACACAACAGAGAGAGAAGAGAGAGAAGAGAGCGAAGCTAAGGACTCTCTGTGATTTTCTCTCCTTTTGCCCTAACCTGGGTTCCCCAAATTTCAGAGTCGAGTGTCGCGTGGGCTTTATCTGAAGAAATTTGCGGATCAGTAGTATGGAGACACGCGTGAATCGATTACAGCTTACAAGCTTTCGATTTTTCACTGAGAAATTCACCCAACAGAGAGAAAAGAGAGAGAAGAGAAAGAAGCTAAGGACTCTCTCTGACTTTCTCTCCTTTTGCCCTAACCTGGTTTCCCCAAATTTCACAGTCGGGTGTTGCGTGGGTTTTGCTAACTTGTTTAAGATTTTTGTGTTTATTTATTAAAAGCACAACCCGTGACATGGAGAGGGAGATGGCTGCTGACATGGATGTGGAGGGGTAATTTTGGAAATGAAATTATAAAACAGTACATAGTGCATGAAAAGGATAATTTTTTGGGCAACAGTAGACATATTTTGGGTTATGGAAAGTTGGGTTATGAAAAAGCTATTAGGCCCAAATGGGCGGGCCAAAACACAGTTTTCCCTATATTGTATCATAAGAAAAAGAAAGGAAAAAAAAAGAGTGGAGGGGGAGGGGGAGAGGTGGGGGGCTATGTTGTAAACAACAGGGTAGCCTGTGTAAAGCCCCCAGTTTTTACTTAGAGACCTCATTACCCATTAGGAAAAGGGTCAGTGACCTATTATTAATAATGCAAAATTACCCAAAGATGGATATTTGAATTTTTTTTTTTTTTTGGAGAATTTAAGAATTGTTGACACAATATAGTGAAACTGCATATACAAATATTGGGGTCATTAGTTCACATGACTTAAGCGATTAAGAACATTGAAGAGGAGACATGTTGCTTGATAAGCCCACCTGTCTACATCTTGAGCAGCCACAGTTTGTTGCTCATGAGACTTTTTGGAAGACACCTCCAGGGATAAGATTGAGTAATTTAAATTCCATTAACAGAGTTCCTCTCTTTCATTAGCCTTTAGGCCCTTAGGAATCAAGCTTAAACTTGAAAGATTCTAAAATCTTACTCCCTTCTAACCTCAGGAAAGTTTTGAGAGCTCAGGTATCCACAAATATCTTGGTACATTCTAACAAGTCCTATACCACTTTCCACCATTCAATTTATCCCAAAATAGCATAAATGTCAAGGGGATACAGGAGACCAGAACTAATAAAGGCAATGACATTAAACGGGAGAAAAAAATATCAAAGCATGATAGAAGAGTTAAATACTTAAACAAGTTAGTGTTGGTATTTTAATTATAGTATTCCATTAATACAGTACCAAAATACTGGATGCCATATACTTTTGTCTAACAATGGATGGAATAATAGATATACAAGCACAAGAAATATGTTTCACTAACATGAAAATGAAATTTATGAAAGGTGGCTAGATTCGAGAAATACAAACAGGATAGAACACCTATGAAGCATGAAATATTTTTGAACACAAACTATAACAAATCCATAACATGAATAAATGTTTGGAACCACCACACTAGATCAGCAATCTGTAGCTTCTCAATATCATAACTGTTACAGCTATATTCGACTTCTAACCATATAAGCTAAGCCTATGTTTTGTTTCTAGAAAGTTTTAAGGAAAAAAAATAGAGCAGAGAAATATAAGAAAAAATTATAAAAGTTTTCTTTTATTTGATTGTCCATTGAAAAGTTGAAGGAAAGAAAATTAAATTGCTAAAGAATGTAATTTCCACTAACTTTCCTCATTTTTTGTTAAGGAAAATGGACACCACCACCACCCCAACCCTTTTCTTTCGTTTTTTTTTTCTTCATCTTTCGCATGGTACCCAAACATGAGAAAACCACTTTCACTAGCATTTTTTCCTTTCCTTTTCTTATTACTTTCCAAGAACCAAACATAAGGTAAGTTTATGACACCCTTTCTAACACAACCATTAATAGACGGCTCGAGGTACTTCTAACAGTGAAAGAAGAATTTCACAAATACTTATAGTAAATTACAGAATAAGCCAAAAGTGAAGATAACATCTATTAATACCTGCCTTCTTCATCTTCCAAATTCTGAAGATGTTGTTTTTCATCTTCACTTAAGTCCAATGCAACTTGGACGTAGGAAAAATTAGAACAAAAAAATAATCAAGCATTCTTTTCTCAGCATCATCATGCAAAATTTTCCACCATAGCATAAAAGGAAATCATGAAGAAAAATAAAAAATTAAAAAATAATACGCATGCTCTCTACAATAATCACAATAAAGGCAAACTACTCCAACAAATTATTAGAAAAATTTGGAAAAAATAAAATTCAGAGAATGGAAATCCATTTTCACCTCCATATAAAATACACCATGAAAAACATTGGAATCTAGTAAAGCTCTAGGTAAAAGAGGTATTTCAGGCCAATTTAAGAGCTCTATCAGAAATTCAAATGTCCATTCTGAAATAGAAAATTTAAAACCTAATTGAAACTTAACTATGCAATCCGAGTACCATAAAAACATTGAAAAAGTCACACAAATACTCGCATAATCTTATCAATCGAAAGGTTATAATACAAGGTGCAAAACACCAGAATCAGAAATAAGTTTCACATTCTACAAAACTTACACTAAAAAGAGAAAGTTAAAAGGTCACAGACAGTTGAAAATAACCAGAAAATAAAGGAAAATAAAAGAAAAGGGACCTGTTTGGCGATAAGTTCTCTCTTAGAGTGGGATGGGAGTTGGGAGACACTCATCTAATATATAGGGAAAGTTGTGTTTTTTTTCCCTCCCTCTGTTTTCTGGATCTAGGGGTCTCTTTGCTTTTGTGCCATTTGAATTAAATTTCACAAACCCTAAACCCACGATTTTTGAGCCAGGCTGAAAAATACCACCTTTGCCTACAAATCGTGATCAGATTACCAAATAGCATCTTATTGTGCCATTGGAATTAAATTTCACAAACCCTAACCCACGATTTTTGAACCAGGCTAAAAAATACCACATTTGCCTGGAAATCGTGGTCAGATTACCAAATAGCATCTTATTGTGCCATTGGAATTAAATTTCAAAAACCCTAAACCCACGATTTTTGAGCCAGCCAGAAAAATATCACCTTTGCTTGCAAATCGTAATCAGATTACGAAATAGCATCTTATGTTTTAAAAAAAAATAAAATCAAAAAGCTTGGACAGCTCGTGAACAATGCAAAACAACATTTAGCCCAAATTTTTTCTCAACAGCCAAACAAATTGTTAAATGGAAACTCACCTGCGATTACTCCAAAAGGAAGACGAAGCTCCACCGCCGATTCCAGAAACCACCCATGAAAATGCAGGCAAAAGGAGAGAATAGGGCAAAAAGCGAGGAAGTCAGAGCGTTTCCCCAAATTTTTGAGTCGGGTCGTGGGTTTTGCAAATCCTAACTCTAAAGCTTAATATTTTTGTGTTCAATTATTAAAAACACAACTTCCCGTGCTGACACGAATAAGGAGATGGCTGCTGACATGGAAGGCTGGAGGGGTAATTTTGGAAATTAAATTATAAACAGTGGATAGTGCATGAAAATTATATTTTTTTGGGCACCGTGGACATTTTTTGGGTTATGGAAAGTTGGGTTACCAAAAAGCTATTAGGCCCAAATGGGCGAGCCAAAACACAGTTTTCCCTATGAGGAGTCATTCCATTGTTTCATGCATGCTACACGTATAGTAGTAGCTAGTAGGTTTTACTTTCTGCAACAAAAAAAATAAAAATCCATTTTTCTTGTTATAGGGGAATAAATTTCATTGTCCATTTTCATTATCCTACTTTCAATAGTGAAGAGACCTCATTTCAAATCAATATAAAGATAATGAAAACAAAATATCCTATAGGAGGCAAAAAGTGAGCTAAATGGTTAACAAGAATATACTTCTTTCTGAACATATAGAAACTCCAAACATCTATGAGTTAAATAGGATTCAAAATTTACAAGGGTTCGAAACCCAATTTAGTAAAAACAGAACACTTGAGTTGAGAGGATCCCATCTTAAAGTACTCATAATCATCTATCAACTCTCGATCAGGTTCTTTGCTTCCCTCTTCCTGAACAACCACACAAAATCCAATTAGTCTTTTATATAAAATATAAGAAATGAAAATCCAATCCTCTCTTCCTGAAGGGTAAAAAATCATATATTCAAAACTTCAGTTCAAAACTTCAGTTCAAAACTCTTTTAAGTGTATTCCAAAATATTTTATCAGAACTTACTTCATCAATCATAGCCTTCCATTTTCACCACCTTCCTTTGCAACTTGGATTAACAACACAAAGTGCTCTTAAATCAACCATGAATTAGAATACTAGAAATACCAGAAATAGAGGATATAATGGCATGGGGTTGGATTCATTCTTCAAGGACACCCCCAAGTTTGGAATCATTTACTCAATAACACATTTGAATTGATAAATAAGCTAGAATACAAGATCATTATTATACAATAAATGGCTGAGTGGAGGGATAACAACCTACATTTAATAATAAACAGGATAAATTGGACATCAAAGATGCAAGCAACTTGAAGCACATTAAAGATGAGCTAATTAAAAAAAATTAGACAAAAGATATTCCAAAACATTACTTCATCATAAAATATCCTCTTTGGTGCTCTGATTTCATCTAATCCTATTATTATTATTATTTTCTAACAGCAACATTACCTACAATATAATGTATAAATTAGTGATATACATGTAAAAAATTTTATATGCATATGGAAAACACAGGAACACAACTCAATTGAAGAAAGCCTTATCCCATAAATCAAGTAGTTAATTGCATTAAAAAATATATATATAAAATGGATGTGGCTAACTTATACTTTATATCATAAAACACTTATATTCACCAAAAATATGGTGGAGTCTATTGCTCCATTTCAATGCTTCATGAATTTCACATATCATGAATGTACACAACAAGATACCCAAATATTCCTTAGGAAGACACTGTTCCAAAACTAAGTGTGGTTAACTAGTCACATTGTTCCAACAGAAGACATGCCGATCCATAACAAGCAAACCTAAGCGACACAACTAATTGAGCCAACTTGCAAGCAACCATGGGTTGGTAACAGGATTAAACAGCTCGTGGCAGCTTATAAATAATTACTTGCTTTCCTTTGCACCCTGTTTGGTTGCCAAGAACAAATAAGGAAAATGGAAAAAACTAAATAAATACAAATTTTAATGAAACCTCAACCCAACTAAGCCAAATGGAGTGGTGTTAGGCTCAATTTGAGGAGAAGTTCTAAACGAAAAACCTAAACATTTTTCTTTCCCTAAAATTTTTGCAACAGCCAAATAAATTCATGGAGATGTATATATATTGTGAATTCAATTAAATAGAAAGTAACAAAAGCACTAAGCATACAAAAAATGGAATGAATTGCTTTTAGTCTTACAAGAATTCCCAAATTAAACTTCCTTATGTTCTTTATAAAACAGCAACGACAAGCGGAATTAAAAAAGATAAGTAATGGAAATCGAGCTTTTTTTCCTTGGGGAAAAAGAGAAAGAAATGATGGGAATGTGGGAGGGTGGACCTGAGAAAATGCCATGAGAAGCACAAAAGTTTTAAAAATTGGAATAGATTATTGGGTACTCACATTCAAGAGATTTCTACGAATCCGAATCCATCTATCTCTGCTCCACTGTAGGGAGGTCGCACACATTTTACCTTAAGAGTTCTCTTCTAAAAGGTTCCATGTAGTTTCCATTTTCTGGCTACTTTTCCCAATGTTTTTTTTTTTTCTATTTTTTGTCTCTATTTCTCCTCTGTCAATCCATATTCCCAAAGAAAAAGAACAAACAAAAATCCTCACTAATTGCCAAGAAGAAAAAGATCAAACATTGATTTCATAAAGAAAAAGAAACAAATCAAGACAAATCAATAGTGGTTAAAGGGCAAAATTAATGTTCCACCTTTCAGCTTACTTCTCTTAGCTGCCACTCTCCCAGCAACCAAACAGAAATCCCAAAAACCCATACGGATTGTTAAAAAAAAATATTGGCCAAGAAACAATAGCAAGAATATCATCGACAATTAGGTAAAAAAACATACCAAATCCATAACGAAACAAGCCGAAAAAGTTTAGAAAAATTCTGGGGAAATTTAAGGAACGGGAAAGGGGAAAGCAACCCAGAAAATGAAAGGAATTACCTAAAGGTCGTAGAAAAAACGAAAAGGATCTCAGCCTCAGTAATGGAAAAAACAGAACAAAGAGGAAAAAGTAAATCCTTCAAAGAAACTTTTGACTATTATTTTCTAGGTAACCAAACAAAGAACCCACGAGAGAGCGCGCTTACTTTGGGTTCCGGGTTATTCTGAGCATGAGGTGGGAGCCGTCGTCGGCGCTAGTGGAAACCAGAGTGAAGAGGACGAAGGTTACCTCTTATTTTTGTTAGGGTATCGAGATTTTCCGAGCAATTACGGCTTTTCAGATTTTCTTTATTTTTTTGGAAAAGTGGCATCACATCGACATCAAGACCGTATCCACAGCAGATTCACAGATTTCATCATCACGAATTTGGTTTAAGGGATTTTTTTCAGCATTCTGAAGAGGATAGGAGAGATTCTGGAGGGTTCTCGTCAACAGCAACACTCCCACTTCATTGGTGCGGGATCATCAGAGCTTTGGGGAGGTACAAGACCATTGGGAAGATCATAACGGCCACGCTATCTTGATTGGCAGTTCATCTTCATTAGTTTATCTTCAGGAGTGCGCAGCACCGGCAGATCAGAAGACCATCACTGCACATTCATTTTGGATCATTCGTCATTCATTTTTTGGTGAGGGGAGCTATCACCGACTTTGGAGGGCAATATCGAGAGGATTCTGGACTTTTCTTTGAAGAGGAGATCATCATATACCGAGGGAGAATTCTGGCGGTTTTTGGCTTTCATCTTCTGGCCGGAAAAGAAAGAAACAGAGAGTGGAAGATCGATCTTGAGAGAGGAGAAGTTTTCATCTAGGCGTGAGGATCGATCTGGAGGTTTTTCATCTTTCATCTTTTGGGGATCTTTTTGGCCGGAAAAGAAAGAAACAGAGAGGGGAGGATCGATCTCGAGAGAGAAGTTTTCATCTAAGCTTTAGGGACTGTACGACGAATTCTGGAGGTTTTTCATCTTTCATCTTTCGGGGATGCCGGAAAAGAAAGAAACAGAGAGCGGAGGATCGATCTTGAGACAAAAGTTTTCATAGGGGACTGCGTCACGGATCCAGTTGGAGGAGATCACTGCTATCGACCATCATCACCAGTTCCGAGTGGAGGAGATTGACACAGCGACAGTCTTCGGCAGAAGCAAGATTTCTGTCGGCATCACCCCTATTGGATCTGAGAGAGGAGTCATCAGACCCACGTATCACCATTCTTGCGCCCACAACAGTTCATCAACGCTGCGTCTCCGGATCAGGCACCAGACCACGCATTGGTTCATCGCCATCTCGAACACCGCCTGCAACTCTAAACCACCACGCATCGAGGAGCATCTGAGGATCATAACAACACCGTTTCGATCTTTCGTGCAAACTGGACATCGCACGGATGTCTTGATCATCTCTCTCTTTGGGTTCGCGTGGACATCAACTTCTTCATCATCATTCAGCATCACCTACCGATTTTGTAGACGCACACCATCACTTCAGATTAGCGCAGCTTCATCACGACATCACATCAATTCACCATCAGAGCGTCATTATTAGTTCGTACTCTTTTATAAAAAAAAAGTAATACTAAAATATATTAATAGTAGTACTATGATGAAAATGATGTTACCGATGCTACAAGATACTATACCCAAATGTTCATAATGAAAAGAATAATCATACAAATGATTCCACAAAAGAAATCGTATAAAGCAAATATTTACATCCAAACAGTGAGAACTAAAAGTCTGCAATTGCTGACTGGTGAAAATTGAAAGCCCAGCATCCGTGGTAAGCATCCAGAATTAGTGATTTTGACATAATTTTTGTCAAAATCACACATAAGTTCTACTGGGATTTCAGCTATTCACACATAAGGTTTGAAGAACTTTTAAGGCATTAATTCTAGAAAAGGCTTCTCAAGTATTTCTTAATGACTAGTAATAAGTCCTCTTTTTTCCTTCCATTAAAATTTATTCTTATTATTACTATTGACAATATTATTAAATACCAATAAGATCATAATTTCCATTATAAAAAAAATTATAAAAAGGTTTAAGGAAACAAGATATTAATTTAATCTTATCTCATTTTTTGTCGAGTAAGTTAAAATTAGATTTTCAAAGTGCATGTAAAAATTTTATTTTTCAAATACCATATTTGATTGTGACTCACATTTTAAGAGTTTGTTTAGCAATAATTATAGGAAATATTTTTAGCTTAAAAAATATTTTTTTATAAAAAAAAAAACAATAAGTGTTTTGATAAATTTTACAAAATATTTTTAAAAATCACTTATAATATTTAATAAATAAATATTTGATGAGTGGTTTTCTTAAAAACACTTTCTAATAGAAAATTTTCACTAAAAATGATTTGAGTAAAAATACTGTTAAATAAAATCACTTTAAAATTCCGGATTCGTAAAATGCATCAAATGTGGGAGATTAAAACTTGCCTAGAATTGAAGTTTATTAAAATCATAATTAGTTGTGATTTTATCAATTGACATAATTTTTGTAAACCACTGTGGGTTACTAATGTCAAGGACCAATTTAAGCTCTCAAGTTATGTAAACAACATAGGTAAGCCAGTGCTTTGACACTAAAAGAAAACAAGAAAACACGTGGGGGAACACCCTCGGCACCCCACCCACCCACCCAACAGTACCCACACTCACACACCAACACACACATACATAAAAATAAATAAATAAATCAATTGGTGAATAAATTAACAGTAAATTGACTTTTTGTTTCATCAATACAAACTATATCTGTCCTTTGAGAGTGCATTAAAGCACTAATAACCTTCCTTCAACCCATCTAAATTTTTTAGCACTCCAGTCTTTTTGCTCTCTTCCAAATTTTGACAAGCATATTTTCTTCTTTCTCTTTACATTTCCCTCAAGCCTTTGTCCCCTTTCTGGCCTCCATCTTTTTTATACAGGCCATGATCTCTAGCTCGAACCCCTTAGTCGACATTACCAAGAAGTTGCCAAAGTCATCCAGTTCACTTTTCGGCCATCTTTAAGAGAAGGAAACCTCCTTTGGATCATTTCCTATCTCCTCACCTTCTTCCTTCCCTTACAACCAAACCCGTTGAGCCTTCCTCTTCATGTTTGAGCTGGCGACGAACCAATGCATGGTCTGGTGCCTGATCCGGAGACGCAGCGTTGATGAACTGTGGTGCGAGCAAGAATGGTGATACGTAGGTCTGATGATCATGGCTTTAGCACCTCTCTCTCAAATGCAATAGGGGTGATGCCGACAGAAATCTTGCTTCTGCCGGAGACTGTTGCTGTGCCAATCTCCTCCACTCGGAACTGGTGATCATGGTCGATAGCAGTGATCTCCTCCAACTGGATCCGTGACGCAGTCCCCTCAAGCCTAGATGAAAATTTCTCCTCTCTCAATCGACCCTCCCCTATCTGTTTCTTTCTTTTCCGGCCAAAAGATCCCTAAGATAAAAGACGAAAAACCTCCCGAATTCGTCATGCAGTCCCCTCAAGCCTAGATGAAAACTTCTCCTCTCTCAAGATCGATCCTCCCCTCTCTGTTTCTTTCTTTTCCGGCCAAAAGATCCCAAAAAGATGAAAGATGAAAAACCTCCAGAATTTGTGATGCGGTCCCCTCAATCCTAGATGTAAACTTCTCCTCTCTCAAGATCGATCCTCCCCTCTCTGCTTCTTTCTTTAGCGGCCAAAAGATCCCCCTAGAAGAAAAACCTCCAGAATTCGTGATGCGGTCCCCTCACTCCTAGATGTAAACTTCTCCTCTCTCAAGATTGATCCTCCCCTCTCTGTTTCTTTCTTTTCCGGCGAAAAGATCAAAGCCCAGAACGTCCAGAATTCTCCCTCGGTGTATGATGATCTCCTCTTCAAAGAAAAGTCCAGAACCCTCTCGATATTGCCCTCCAAAGTCGGTGATAGCTCCTCACCAAAAAATGAATGATGAATAATCCAAAATGAATGTGCAGTGATGGTCTTCTGATCTGCTGGTGCTGCGCACTCCTGAAGATAAACTAGGGAAGATGAACTGCCAATCAAGATAGCGTGGCTTTTATGATCTTCCCAATGGTCTTGTACCTCCCCAAAGCTCTAATGATCCTGCACCAATGGAGTGGGAATGTTGCTGTTGACGAGAACCCTCCAGAATCTCTCCTTATCCTCTTCAGAATGCTAAAAAGAATCCTTTAAACCAAATGCCTGATGATAAAATCATTGAATCTGCTGTAGATATGTTCTTGATGTTGATACGATGCCACTTTTCCCAAAAATCAAGTTTCGAATTAATAAATAAATGATCATAAGATACTGAGATGGGAGGATGGTGAAAACTGAAGTTAAATATCTGATGATAGAACTGAAAATGATCAAATATCCCCAGCCGGTGTGTCATGATCATGATGAGTTACAGAGACTGATAAGGCAGTGATGATAAGAGCTGGTCTATGTGTGGCTTTGATGAGTTGCCATTCTTCTGGAGAGATGCGGTGCACTGGTGTAGATATGTAGAAGACGACTATGGAGAAGGCTTCTCTCCTCCGACTGATGGCGCGCCTGTGAAGATGATTCTCCCTGCTAGTGGTGGAGACGCACGTCTCTAGAAAAGATCTAGCTCCTGGTGATCAAGGATGATGAGCTGAAGAACTCCTGCCAAGAACCCTCGAGAATTCCCAAAGCCCTCCTGATCTGATCCTGTCATGCTTGGTGTACTTCTCTAACAGGTATCACATGCATTCTCTCCCTTGTTGCCTTTTTCAAATGGTCTCCCTTTTTGCCTTTGTGAAATGCTGTTTGAAACCCCTGAGTCTTCCCAAAACCAGCGCCAAAAATTCCCCGACAAGTAATAACATAAACAAAATTCGAATATTATGTGGGGATCAACATGCAACATTAATTTTGTTTTTTTTTTATTTCTTCTTTCTTCATTTTATACCTTTTGGATTTTTTTAGAATATTCTAGTTACTCATTCTCAAAATATTTTAAATTTCATTTTTTTTCACTCTTTCATTTTTTTTAAAAATATTTATGAACACTTTACATATAAAATAATAATAATAACATATAATAAATCATTAATGAGAAAAATATAAAAATAAATATATAATAAAGAAATTGAATTTTTTTACTTAATATTCACCATGGTTTTATCTTTTTTTTTTTCTTGATTAAAATGTTTAATATTTTTTATTAAAGAAGATAAAAACTTGGTTGAGGTTATACCATTTTCATTTGTTAAAATTTTTAATTTTCTTATTATATAAAATAAAAAATAAAATACAATTTTCACAAAGAATTTGTATTTAATCATTTATATTAATTTTCTTTTAATTTTATTAAAAATTAAAAATTTTGTATATCTTACCATAAACCAAAGAGCAGTGATATATTATTCCCACTCCAGTGATACTTATAATACAATTCAATGTTTTTTTTTTTTTTTTTGATTTTTTTTTAAATATAAAGGTGATACTCTTTTTTCCTAAAAATTCTAACATGCTATTATTGTTTAAGTTTCTCATTTGTTGCTTCAAATTTGCCTATTTAATGGAGATGACTTTTCATTTTGAAGGTTTGGGCATGAATGCTCCAAGGATTGTAGCATCTTCAATAGGTAAAAATTCTTTCAAGCTATTACAGTTTATGTTTCTTATTTGCTGCTTCAAATCTGTCCATTCAACGGATGGCTTTTCATTTTGAACGTCTGGCCGTAACTGCTTTAAGGATTAGTGAGCATCTTCAACAGGTAAGAATTCTATGTTGCTTCATATAGTAATCTTGAAATCATGCTTGGCATCAAATAACACATGAGTATACATCAATGAACCACCTCTCATCGTATATACCATAAATTCATTTCAGCCAAATGTTCCTATCAATTTTTAGAAATCCAAGGTGAGGTTGCCATAATTCAGCCAAATGTTTTTACATTAGGTATGATTGGATTGTTTGTGCTAGGTGTTTTGTTATTTCAATATGACTTAAAATTAATTCATAGATTATTCCTCGGTTAGAGTATTTAATTTGCACAGTGTATTATAGTTTCTTATATATAAAGCTAAATAAAGAAGAAAACAATATATTTGCATTGGAATGAAGTTCAGATAATGATTAAACAAAAAAAACTAAAGAAAAAAACTAAGACAAAACCTAGAATGGCATCCCAGGGAAGAGAAACCAAAGGAACCTAGGCTTAGATAGAACTTATCATGACGTTAGAATGATGAGAAACCAAAGGAATAAAAAATAATATCACATAGAACCTACAATAGTGTCCCAATGATAAAAAATCAAAGAAACAAAATATTAAGTTTAGATAAAACCTAAGATGGTGTGAAAATAATCAGAAACGGGAGGAACAAAGAATAAACTTATATAGAACTTGGGATGGTGTCCAAACGATGAGAAACCAAAGGATCATATCCCAATGATTAGTTACAAATGGAAAAAAGGAATGAGCTTAGATAGAACCTAGAAAGCTGTCCCAATGATGCAAAACAAGTGGAACAAACAAATGAACTTAGATAAAACCTAGATGGCGTTCCAATGATAGGAAACAAAAGGGATGAAGAATAAGCATAGAACCTAGGATGGTGTCCAAACGACGAGAAATTAAAGGAAAAAACAATTAACCTTAGATAGGGCCTAGGGGGCGTCCCAATGATGACAAACCCAAGGAAAGAATGAATGACCTTAGATAGAACCTATGATGTCGTCCCAAAGATGAGAAACCAAAGGGAGAAAGAATAAACTAGATGGTGTCCAAATGATGAGAAACCAAAGGAATGTCCCAATGATGAAAAACGAGTGGAACAACCAAATGAAATTAGATAAAACCTAGATGGCGTTCCAATGACAGGAATGAAAAGGGATGAAGAATAAACATAGATAGAACCTAGGATGGTGTCCAAACGATGAGAAATTAAAGGAACAAACAATTAAGCTTAGATAAGCCCTAGGGGGCATCCCAATGATGACAAGCCCAAGGAAAGAATGAATGACCTTAGAAAGAAGCTACGATGTCGTCCCAAAGATGAGAAACCAAAGGGAGAAAGAATAAACTTGCATAAAACCTTGATGGGGTCCAACCAATGAGAAACCAAAGCATCAAATGATTAGTTACAAATGGCAAAAAGGAATGAGCTTAGATAGAACCTAGAAAGCTGTCCCAGTGATGAAAAACGAGTGGTACAAACAAATGAACTTAGATTAAACCTAGATGGTTTTCCAATGATAGGAAACAAAAGGGATGAAGAATAAACATAGACAGAACCTAGGATGGTGTCTAAACGATGAGAAATTAAAGGAACATACAATCAAGCTTAGATACGGCATACGGGGCGTCCCAATGATGACAAACCGAAGGAAAGAATGAATGACCTTAGAAACAAGCTATGATGTCATCCCAAAGATGAGAAACCCCAGGGAGAAGGAATCAACTTCCATAAAACCTAGATGGTGTCCAAACAATGAGAATCCAAAGGATCATGTCCCAGTGATTAGTTACAAATGGAAAAAAGGAATGAGCTTAGATAGAACATAGAAAGCTGTCCCAATGATGAAAAACAAGTGGAACAAACAAATGAACTTAGATAATACCTAGATGGCGTTCGAATGATAGGAAACAAAAGGGACGAAGAACTAACATAGATAAAACCTGGGATGGTGTCCAAACGATGAGAAAATAAAAGAACAAACAATTAAACTTAGATAGGGCCTAGGGGCCGTCCTAATGATGACAAACGAAAGAAAATGAATGACCATAGAAAAAACCTATGATCTCGTCCCCAATATGAGAAACCAAAGGGAGAAAGAATAAACTTCCATAAAACCTAGATGGTGTCAAAACGATGAGAAACCAAAGGATCACGTCCCAATGATTAGTTACAAATGGAAAAAAGGAATGAGCTTTGATAGAACCTAGAAAGTTGTCCCAATGATGAAAAAAAATGAACTTAAATAATACCTAGATGGCATTCGAACGATAGGAAACAAAAGGGATGAAGAATTAACATAGATAAAACCTAGGATGGTGTCCAAAGGATGAGAAATTAAAGGAACAAACAATTCAGCTTAGATAGGGCCTAGGGGGCGTCCCAATGATGACAAACGAAAGAAAAGAATGAATGACCTTAGAAAAAACCTATGATGTCGTCCCCAATATGAGAAACCAAAGGGAGAAAGAATAAACTTCCATAAAACCTAGATGGTGTCCAACCGATGACAAACCAAAGGATCATGTCCCAATGACTAGTTATTAATGGAAAAAAAGGAATGAGCTTCGATAGAACCTAGAAACCTGTCCCAATGATGAAAAAATGGTGGAACAAAAAAATGAACTTAGATAAAACCTAGATGGCGTTCCAATGATAGTAAACAAAAGGGATGAAGAATAAACATAGATAGAACCTAAGATGGTGTCCAAATGACGACAAATTAAAGGAAAAAACAATTAACCTTAGATAGGGCCTAGGGAGCATCCCAATGATGACAAACCATGGGAAAGAATGAATGACCTTAGATAGAACCTATGCTGTCGTCCCAAAGATGAGAAACCAAAGGGAGAAAGAATAAACTAGATGGTGTCCAAACAATGAGAAACCTAAGGGAGAAAGAATAAACTTGCATAAAACCTTGATGGGGTCCAACCGATGAGAAACCAAAGCATCAAATGATTAGTTACAAATGGCAAAAAGGAATGAGCTTAGATAGAACCTAGAAAGCTGTCCCAGTGATGAAAAACGAGTGGTACAAACAAATGAACTTAGATTAAACCTAGATGGTTTTCCAATGATAGGAAACAAAAGGGATGAAGAATAAACATAGACAGAACCTAGGATGGTGTCTAAACGATGAGAAATTAAAGGAACATACAATCAAGCTTAGATACGGCATACGGGGCGTCCCAATGATGACAAACCGAAGGAAAGAATGAATGACCTTAGAAACAAGCTATGATGTCATCCCAAAGATGAGAAACCCCAGGGAGAAGGAATCAACTTCCATAAAACCTAGATGGTGTCCAAACAATGAGAATCCAAAGGATCATGTCCCAGTGATTAGTTACAAATGGAAAAAAGGAATGAGCTTAGATAGAACCTAGAAGCTGTCCCAATGACGAAAAACGAGTAGAACAAATAAATGATCTTCGATAAAACCTAGATGGTGTTCCAATGATAGTAAACAAAAGGGATGAAGAATAAACATAGATAGAACCTAGGATGGTGTCTAAACGATGAGAAATTAAAGGAACAAATAATTAAGCTTAGAAAGGGCCTAGGGGGCGTCCCAATGAGGACAAACCAAAGGAAAGAATTAATGACCTTAGATAGAACCTACGATTTCGTCCCAAAGATGAGAAACCAAAGGGAGAAACAATAAACTTCCATCAAACAAAGATGGTGTCCAAACAGTGAGAAACCAAAGTTTCGTGTCCCAATGAATAGTTACAAATGGAAAAATGGAATGAGGATCGATAGAACCTAGAAAGCTGTCCTAGTGATGAAAAACGAGTGGTACAAACAAATGAACTTAGATTAAACCTAGATGGTTTCCAATGATAGGAAACAAAAGGGATGAAGAATAAACATAGACAGAACCTAGGATGGTGTCTAAACGATGAGGAATTAAAGGAACATACAATCAAGCTTAGATAGGGCATACGGGGCGTCCCAATAATGACAAACCAAATTAAAGAATGAATGACCTTAGAAAGAAGCTACAAAGTCGTTGCAAAGATGCGAAACCAAAGGGAGAAAGAATAAACTTCCATCAAACCTAGATGCTGTCCAAATGGTGAGAAACCAATGGATCGCGTCCCAATGATTAGTTACAAATTGAAAAAAGGAATCAGCATAGATAGAACCTAGAAAGCTGTCCCAACGATGAAAACCGAGTGGAAAAGACAAATGAACATAGATTAAACCTAGATGCTGTTCCAATCATAGGAAACAAAATGGATGAAGTATAAAAATAGACAGAACCTAGGATGGTGTCTAAACGATGAGAAATTAAAGGAACAAACAATTAAGCTTAGATAGGGCCTAGAGGGAGTCCCAATGATGACAAGCCCAAGTAAAGAATGCATGACCATAGAAAGAACCTACAATGTCCTCCCAAAATGAGAAACCAAATGGAGAAAGAAGAAACTACCATAAAACCTGGATGGTGTCCAAATGACGAGAAAGCAAAGGATCATGTCCCAATGATTAGTTACAAATGGAAAAAAGGAATGAGTTTAGATAGAACCTAGAAAGCTGTCCAAATGATAAAAACGGGTGGAACAAACAAATGAACTTGGATAAAACCTAGATGGCAATCAAATGATAGGAAACAAAAGGGAAGAAGAATAAACATAGATAGAATTCCGGATAGTGTCTAAACGATGAGAAATTAAAGGAACAAATAATTAAGCTTAGATAGGGCCTAGGGGGCGTGCCACTGAAGACAAACAAAAGGAAAGCATTAATGACCTTAGATAGAACCTACGATGTCGTCCCAAACATGAGAAACCGAAGGGAGAAAGAATAAACTTCGATCAAACCTAGAAGGTGTCCAAACAGTGAGAAACCAATGTTTCGTGTCCCAATGATTTGTTATAAATGGAAAAAAGGAATGAGCTTAGATAGAACCTAGAAAGCCGTCCCACTGACGAAAAATGAGTAGAAAAAATAAATGAACTTAGATAAAATATAGATGGCGTTCCATTGATAGGAAACAAAAGCGATGAAGAATTAATATAGATAGAACCTAGTATGTTGTCTAAACGATGAGAAATTAATGGAACAAATAATTAAGCTCAGATAAGACCTAAGGGGCGTGCCAATGAGGACAAACAAAAAGAAAGAATGAATGACCTTAGATAGAACCTACGATGTCGTCCCAAAGATGGGAAACCAAAGGGAGAAAGAATAAACTTCTATCAAACCTAGATGGTGTCCAACCAGTGAGAAACCAATGGTTCGTTTCCCAATGATTAGATACAAATGGAAAAATGGAATAAGCATAGATAGAACCTAGAAAGCTGTCCCAATGATGAAAAACGAGTGGAAGAGACAAATGAACTTAGATTAAACCTAGAACGCGCTCCAATGATAGGAAACAATAGGGATGAAGAATAAACATATGCAGAACCTAGGATGGTGTCTAAACGAAGAGAAATTAAAGGAACAAAAAATTAAGCTTAGATAGGGCCTAGGGGCGTCCCAATGATGACAAACCAAAGTAAAGAATGCATGACATTAGAAAGAACCTACAATGTCATCCCAAAATGAGAAACCAAATGGAGAAAGAATAAACTTCCATAAAACCTAGATGGTGTCCAAACAATGCGAAACCAAAGGATCATGTCCCAATGATTAGTTACAAATGGAAAAAAGGATTGAGCTTATATAGAACCTAGAAAGCTATGCCAATGATGAAAAACAAGTGGAATAGAAAAATGAACTGAGATTAAACCTAGATGGTGTTCCAATGTTAGGAAACAAAATGGATGAAGTATAAACATACGCAGAACCTAGGATGGTGTCTAAAGGATGAGAAATTAAAGGAACAAACAATTAAGATTAGATAGGGCTTAGGGGGCGTCCCAATGATGACAAACCAAAGTAAAGAATGCATGACCTTAGAAAGAACCTACGATGTCGTCCCAAAATTAGAAACCAAATGGAGAAAGAATAAACTTCCATAAAACCTAGATGGTATCCAAACGATGACAAACCAAAGGATCATGTCCCAATGATTAGTTACAAATGGAAAAAAGGACTGAGCTTAGATAGAACCAAGAAAGTTGTCGCAATGACGAAAAACGAGTAGAACAACTAAATGAACTTAGATAGAATATAGAAGGCGTTCCAATGATAAGAAACAAAAGGGATGAAGAATAAACATAGATAGAACCTAGTATGGTGTCTAAATGATGAGAAATTATAGGAACAAATAACAAAGCTTAGATAGGGCCCAAGGGGCGTGCCATAGATGACAAACCAAAGGAAAGAATGAATGACTTTAGATAGAACTTATGATGTTGTCCCAAAGATGAGAAACCAAAGGGAGAAAGAATAAACTTCTATCAAACCTAGATGGTGTCCAACCAATGAGAAACCAATGGTTCGTGTCCCAATGAATAGTTACAAATGGAAAAATGGAATGAGCATAGATAGAACCTAGAAAGCTGTCCCAATGACGAAAAACGAGTATAAAACCTAAATGAACTTAGATAAAATCTAGATGGCGTTCCAAAGATAGGAAACAAAAGGGATGAATAATAAACATAGATAGAACCTAGTATGGTGTCTACAAGATGGGAAATTATAATAACAAAATAATTAAGCTTAGATAGAGCCCAAGGGGTGTGCCAATGATGAAAAACCAAAGGAAAGAATGAATGACCTCATATAGAACCTACGATGTCGTCCCAAAGATGAGAAACCAATGGCAGAAAGAATAAACTTCCATCAGAACTAGATGGTGTCCAACCAGTGAAAAACCAAAGGTTCGTGTCTTAATGAATAGTTACAAATGGAAAAAAAGAATGAGCTTAGATAGAACCTAGAAAGCTGTCCCAATGAGGAAAAACGAGTAGAACAAATATATGAACTTAGGTAAAATCTATATGGTGTTCCAATGATAGGAACACAAAGGGATGAGAAATTAAAGGAACAAACAATTAGGCTTAGATAGCGCCTAGGGGGCATCCCCATGATGATAAACCAAAGTAAAGAATGAATGACCTTAGAAAGAACCTATGATGTCGTCCAAAAATGAGAAACGAAATTGAGAAAAATAAACATCCATTAAACCTAGATGGTGTCCAAACGATGCAAAACCTAAAGATCATGTCCCAATGATTAGTTACAAATGGAAAAAAGGAATGAGCTTAGATAGAACCTAGAAAGCTATCCCAATGATTGAAAACAAGTGGAACAAACAAATGAACTTAGATAAAACCTAGATGGAATTCCAATGATAGGAAACAAAAGGGATGAAGAATAAACATAGACAAAACCAAAAATGGTGTCCAAACGATGAGAAATTAAAGGAACAAACAATTAAGATTAGATAGGGCTCATGGGGCGTCCCAATGATGACAAACCAAAGTAAAGAATGCATGACCTTAGAAAGAACCTATGATGTGATCCCAAAATTAGATACCAAATGCAGATAGAATAAACTTCAATAAAACATAGATGGTATCCAAACGATGACAAACTAAAGGATCATGTCCCAATGATTAGTTACAAATGGAAAAAAGGACTGAGCTTAGATAGAACCTAGAAAGCTGTGCCAATGATGAAAAACAAGTGGAATAGACAAATGAACTGAGATTAAACCTAGATGGTTTTCCAATGATAGGAAACAAAATGGATGAAGTATAAACATACGCAGAACCTAGCATGGTGTCTAAACGCTGAGAAATTAAAGGAACAAACAATTAAGATTAGATAGGGCTTAGGGGGCGTCCCAATGATGACAAACCAAAGTAAAGAATGCATGACCTTAGAAAGAACCTACGATGTCGTCCCAAAATTAGAAACCAAATGGAGAAAGAATAAACTTCCATAAAACCTAGATGTCCAACAAGTGAGAAACCAAAGGTTCATGTCCCAATGATTAGTTACAAATAGAAAAAAGGAATGAGCATAGATAGAACCTAGAAAGCTGTCTCAATGATAAAAAACGAGTGGAATAGAAAAACGAAAATAGATTAAACCTAGATTGTGTTCCATTGATAGAAAGCAAAATGGATGAAGAATAAACATAGCCAGAACCTTGGATGGTGTCTAAACGATGTGAAATTAAAGTAACAAACAGTTAAGCTTAGATAGGAACTATGGGGCATCTCAATGATGACAAACCAAAGTAAAGAATGAATAATTTTAGAAAGAACCTTAAATATCGTCCCAAAATGAGAAACAAAATAGAGAACAACCAAACTTTTGAAAAACCTAGACATTGTCTAAACGATGAAAAACCAAAGGATCATGTCCCAATGATTAGTTATAAATGGAAAAAAAGGAATGAGCTTAGATTGAACCTAGAAAGCTGTCCCAATGACAAAAAACGAGTAGAACAAATAAATGAACTTAGATAAAATCTAGATGGCGTTGCAATAATATGAAACAAAAGGGATGAAGAATAAACAATGATAGAACCTAGTATGGTGTAAGGGGCGTGGTCAAGATAACAAACCGAAGGAAAGAATGAATGACCTTTGATAGAACCTAGAATGTCGTCCCAAAGATGACAAACCAAAGGGAGAAAGAATAAACTTCCATAAAACCTAGAAGGTGTCCAAACGATGAGAAACCAAAGGATCATGTCCTAATGATTTATTGCAAATGGAAAAAAGGAATGAGCTTAGATAGAACCTAGAAAGCTGTCCCAATGACAAAAAACGAGTTGAAAACCTAAATGAACTTAGATAAAATCTAGATGGCGTTCCAATGATAGGAAACAAAAGGGATGAAGTATAAAAATACGTAGAACCTAGGATGGTGTCTAAACGGTTACAAATTAAAGGAATAAACAATTAAGCTTAGATAGCGCCTAGGGGGCGTCCCCCTGATGACAAACCAAAGTAAAGAATGAATTAGCTTACAAAGAACCAACGATGTCATCCAACAATGAGAAACGAAATTGAGAAAGAATAAACATCCATCCAACCTAGATGGTGTCCAAACGATCATTTCCCAATGATTAGTTACAAATGGAAAAAAGGAATGAGCTTAGATAGAACCTAGAAAGCTGTCCCAATGATGAAAAACGAGTCGAAATAATAAACGAACTTAGATAAAATAGAGATTGTGTTCCAACGATAGGATACAAAATAGATGAAGTATAAACATTGACAGAACCTAGGACGGTGTGTAAACGATGTGAAATTAAAGGAACAAACAATTTAGCTTAGATATGTCCTAGGGGGCGTCCCAATGATGACACACCAAAGTAAAGAATGATTGACCTTAGAAAGAACCTACGATGTCGTCCCAAAATGAGAAAGCAAATGGAGAAAGAATAAACTTCCACGAAACCTAGATGGTTTCCAAATGATGAGAAACCAAAGGATCATGTCCCCATGATTAGTTACAATTGGAATAAAGGAATGAGCTTAGATAGAACCTAGAAAGTTGTCCCAATGATGAAAAACGAGTCGAACAAATAAATGAACTTAGATTAAATCTATATGGCGTTCCAATGATATGAAACAAAATAGATGAAGAATAAACATAGACAGCAACTAGGATGGTATCTAATCGATGAGAAATTAAAGGAACAAACAATAAAGCTTTGATAGGGTCTAAGGGGCGTGCCAACCATGACAAACCAAAGGAAAGAATGAATGAACTTAGATTGAACCTAAGATGTCGTCCCAAAGATGAGAAACCAAAGGGAGAAAGAATAAACTTCCATCAAACCTAGATGGTGTCCAACCAGCAAGAAATATAAGGTTCATGTCCCAATGATTTGTTACAAATGGAAAAAAGGAAAGAGCGTAGATAGAACCTAGAAAGCTGTCCCACTGACGAAAAACGAGTCGAACAAATAAACGAACTTAGATAAAATCTAGATTGTGTTCCAATGATAGGATACACAATAGATGAAGTATAAACATTGAAAGAACCTAGGACGGTGTGTAAACGATGTGAAATTAAAGGAACAAACAATTAAACTTAGATAGCGCCTAGCGGGCGTCCCCATGATGACAAACCAAAGTAAAGAATGAATGACCTTACAAAGAACCTACGATGTCGTCCAAAAATGAGAATGCAAATGGAGAAAGAATAAACTTCCACGAAACCTAGATGGTTTCCAAATGATGAGAAACCAAAGGATCGTGTCCCAATGATTAGTCACAAATGGAAAAAAGGAATGAGCTTAGATAGAATCTAGAACGTTGTCCCAATGTCGAAAAACGAGTAGAACTAATAAATGATCTTAGATAAAATCTAGATGGCGTTCCAATGATAGGATACACAATAGATGAAGTATAAATATTGAAAGAACCTAGGACGGTGTGTAAACGATGTGAAATTAAAGGAACAAACAATCAAACTTAGATAGCGCCTAGCGGGCATCCCCATGATGACAAACCAAAGTAAAGAATGAATGACCTTAGGAAGAACCTACGATGTCGTCCAAAAATGAGAATGCAAATGGAGAAATAATAAACTTCCACGAAACCTAGATGGTTTCCAAATGATGAGAAACCAAAGGATCGTGTCCCAATGATTAGTCACAAATGGAAAAAAGGAATGAGCTTAGATAGAATCTAGAACGTTGTCCCAATGTCGAAAAACGAGTAGAACTAATAAATGATCTTAGATAAAATCTAGATGGCGTTCCAATGATAGGATACACAATAGATGAAGTATAAATATTGAAAGAACCTAGGACGGTGTGTAAACGATGTGAAATTAAAGGAACAAACAATCAAACTTAGATACCGCCTAGCGAGCATCCCCATGATGACAAACCAAAGTAAAGAATGAATGACCTTAGAAAGAACCTACGATGTCGTCCAAAAATGAGAATGCAAATGGAGAAAGAATAAACTTCCACGAAACCTAGATGGTTTCCAAATGATGAGAAACCCAAGGATCGTGTCCCAATGATTAGTCACAAATGGAAAAAAGGAATGAGCTTAGCTAGAACCTAGAACGTTGTCCCAATGTCGAAAAACGAGTAGAACTAATAAATGATCTTAGATAAAATCTAGATGGCGTTCCAATGATAGGATACACAATAGATGAAGTATAAATATTGAAAGAACCTAGGACGGTGTGTAAACGATGTGAAATTAAAGGAACAAATAATCAAACTTAGATAGCGCCTAGCGGGCATCCCCATGATGACAAACCAAAGTAAAGAATGATTGACCTTAGAAAGAACCTACGATGTCGTCCAAAAATGAGAATGCAAATGGAGAAAGAATAAACTTCCACGAAACCTAGATGGTTTCCAAATGATGAGAAACCAAATGATCGTGTCCCAATGATTAGTCACAAATGGAAAAAAGGAATGAGCTTAGATAGAACCTAGAACGTGATCCCTATGTCGAAAAACGAGTAGAACTAATAAATGATCTTAGATAAAATCTAGATGGCGTTCCAATGATAGGAAACAAAAGGGAGGAAGAATAAACATAGATAGAACCTAGTATGGTGTCTAAACGATGAGAAATTAAAGGAACAAGGAATTAAGTAAAGATAGGGTCTAAGGGGCGTGCCAACGATGACAAACCAAAGGAAAGAATGAATGAACTTTGATAGAACCTAAGATGTCGTCCAAAAGATGAGAAACCAAAGGGAGAAAGAATAAACTTCCATCAAACCTAGATGGTGTCCAACCAGAAGGAAATATAAGGTTCGTGTCCCAATGATTTGTTACAAATGGAAAAAAGGAATGAGCGTAGATCGAACCTAGAAAGCTGTCCCACTGACGAAAAACGAGTCGAACAAATAAACGAACTTAGATAAAATCTAGATTGTGTTCCAATGATAGGATACACAATAGATGAAGTATAAACATTGAAAGAACCTAGGACGGTGTGTAAACGATGTGAAATTAAAGGAACAAACAATTAAACTTAGATAGCGCCTAGCGGGCGTCCCCATGATGACAAACCAAAGTAAAGAATGAATGACCTTAGAAAGAACCTACAATGTCGTCCAAAAATGAGAATGCAAATGGAGAAAGAATAAACTTCCACGAAACCTAGATGGTTTCCAAATGATGAGAAACCAAAGGATCGTGTCCCAATGATTAGTCACAAATGGAAAAAAGGAATGAGCTTAGATAGAACCTAGAACGTTGTCGCAATGTCGAAAAACGAGTAGAACTAATAAATGATCTTAGATAAAATCTAGATGGCGTTCCAATGATAGGATAAACAATAGATGAAGTATAAATATTGAAAGAACCTAGGACGGTGTGTAAACGATGTGAAATTAAAGGAACAAATAATCAAACTTAGATAGCGCCTAGCGGGCATCCCCATGATGACAAACCAAAGTAAAGAATGATTGACCTTAGAAAGAACCTACGATGTCGTCCAAAAATGAGAATGCAAATGGAGAAATAATAAACTTCCACGAAACCTAGATGGTTTCCAAATGATGAGAAACCAAATGATCGTGTCCCAATGATTAGTCACAAATGGAAAAAAGGAATGAGCTTAGATAGAACCTAGAACGTGATCCCAATGTCGAAAAACGAGTAGAACTAATAAATGATCTTAGATAAAATCTAGATGGCGTTCCAATGATAGGATACACAATAGATGAAGTATAAATATTGAAAGAACCTAGGACGGTGTGTAAACGATGTGAAATTAAAGGAACAAACAATCAAACTTAGATAGCATCCCCATGATGACAAACCAAAGTAAAGAATGAATGACCTTAGAAAGAACCTACGATGTCGTCCAAAAATGAGAATGCAAATGGAGAAAAAATAAACTTCCACGAAACCTAGATGGTTTCCAAATGATGAGAAACCAAAGGATCGTGTCCCAATGATTAGTCACAAATGGAAAAAAGGAATGAGCTTAGATAGAACCTAGAACGTTGTCCCAATGTCGAAAAACGAGTAGAACTAATAAATGATCTTAGATAAAATTTAGATGGCAATCCAATGATAGGATACACAATAGATGAAGTATATATATTGAAAGAACCTAGGACGGTGTGTAAACGATGTGAAATTAAAGGAACAAATAATCAAACTTAGATAGCGCCTAGCGGGCATCCCCATGATGACAAACCACAGTAAAGAATGATTGACCTTAGAAAGAACCTACGATGTCGTCCAAAAATGAGAATGCAAATGGAGAAAGAATAAACTTCCACGAAGCCTAGATGGTTTCCAAATGATGAGAAACCAAATGATCGTGTCCCAATGATTAGTCACAAATGGAAAAAAGGAATGAGCTTAGATAGAACCTAGAACGTGATCCCAATGTCGAAAAACGAGTAGAACTAATAAATGATCTTAGATAAAATCTAGATGGCGTTCCAATGATAGGATACACAATAGCTGAAGTATAAATATTGAAAGAACCTAGGACGGTGTGTAAACGATGTGAAATTAAAGGAACAAATAATTAAGCATAGATAGGGTCTAAGGGGCGTGCCAACCATGACGAACCAAAGGAAAGAATGAATGAACTTTGATAGAACCTAAGATGTCGTCCCAAAGATGAGAAACCAAAGGGAGAAAGAATAAACTTCCATCAAACCTAGATGGTGTCCAACCAGCAAAAAATATAAGGTTCATGTCCCAAGGATTTGTTACAAATGGAAAAAAGGAATGAGCGTAGATCGAACCTAGAATGCTGTCCCACTGACGAAAAACGAGTCGAACAAATAAACGAACTTAGATAAAATCTAGATTGTGTTCCAATGATAGGATACACAAAAGATGAAGTATAAACATTGAAAGAACCTAGGACGGTGTGTAAACGATGTGAAATTAAAGGAACAAACAATCAAACTTAGATAGCGCCTAGCGGGCATCCCATGATGACAAACCAAAGTAAAGAATGATTGACCTTAGAAAGAACCTACGATGTCGTCCAAAAATGAGAATGCAAATGGAGAAAGAATAAACTTCCACGAAACCTAGATGGTTTCCAAATGATGAGAAACCAAAGGATCGTGTCCCAATGATTAGTCACAAATGGAAAAAAGGAATGAGCTTAGATAGATACTAGAACGTTGTCCCAATGTCGAAAAACGAGTAGAACTAATAAATGATCTTAGATAAAATCTAAATGGCGTTCCAATGATAGGAAACAAAATGGAGGAAGAATAAACATAGCTAGAACCTAGTATGGTGTCTAAACGATGGGAAATTAAAGGAACAAATAATTAAGCATGGATAGGGTCTAAGGGGCGTGCCAACCATGACAAACCAAAGGAAAGAATGAATGAACTTTGATAGAACCAAAGATGTAGTCCCAAAGATGAGAAACCAAAGGGAGAAAGAATAAACTTCCATCAAACCTAGATGGTGTCCAACCAGCAAGAAATATAAGGTTCATGTCCCAATGATTTGTTACAAATGGAAAAAAGGAATGAGCGTAGATCGAACCTAGAAAGCTGTCCCACTGACGAAAAACGAGTCGAACAAATAAACGAACTTAGATAAAATCTAGATTGTGTTCCAATGATAGTATACAAAATAGATGAAGTATAAACATTGAAAGAACCTAGATCGGTGTGTAAACGATGTGAAATTAAAGGAACAAACAATTAAACTTAGATAGCGCCTAGCGGGCGTCCCCATGATGACAAACCAAAGTAAAGAATGAATGACCTTAGAAAGAACCTACGATGTCGTCCAAAAATGAGAATCCAAATGGAGAAATAATAAACTTCCACGAAACCTAGATGGTTTCCAAATGATGAGAAACCAAAGGATCTTGTCCCAATGATTAGTCACAAATGGAAAAAAGGAATGAGCTTAGATAGAACCTAGAACGTGATCCCAAAGTCGAAAAACGAGTTGAACTAATAAATGATCTTCGATAAAATCTAGATGGCGTTCCAATGATAGGAAACAAAAGGGAGGAAGAATAAACATAGATAGAACCTAGTATGGTGTCTAAACGATGGGAAATTAAAGGAACAAATAATTAAGCATAGATAGGGTCTAAGGGGCGTGCCAACCATGACAAACCAAAGGAAAGAATGAATGAACTTTGATAGAACCTAAGATGTCGTCCCAAAGATGAGAAACCAAAGGGAGAAAGAATAAATTTCCATCAAACCTAGATGGTGTCCAACCAGCAAGAAATATAAGGTTCATGTCCCAATGATTTGTTACAAATGGAAAAAAGGAATGAGCGGAGATCGAACCTAGAAAGCTGTCCCACTGACGAAAAACGAGTCGAACAAATAAACGAACTTAGATAAAATCTAGATTGTGTTCCAATGATAGTATACAAAATAGATGAATTATAAACATTGAAAGAACCTAGGACGGTGTGTAAACGATGTGAAATTAAAGGAACAAACAATTAAACTTAGATAGCGCCTAGCGGGCGTCCCCATGATGACAAACCAAAGTAAAGAATGAATGACCTTAGAAAGAACCTACGATGTCGTCCAAAAATGAGAATCCAAATGGAGAAATAATAAACTTCCACGAAACCTAGATGGTTTCCAAATGATGAGAAACCAAAGGATCTTGTCCCAATGATTAGTCACAAATGGAAAAAAGGAATGAGCTTAGATAGAACCTAGAACGTTGTCCCAAAGTCGAAAAACGAGTAGAACTAATAAATGATCTTCGATAAAATCTAGATGGCGTTCCAATGATAGGAAACAAAAGGGAGGAAGAATAAACATAGATAGAACCTAGTATGGTGTCTAAACGATGGGAAATTAAAGGAACAAATAATTAAGCATAGATAGGGTCTAAGGGGCATGCCAACCATGACAAACCAAAGGAAAGAATGAATGAACTTTGATAGAACCTAAGATGAGAAACCAAAGGGAGAAAGAATAAACTTCCATCAAACCTAGATGGTGTCCAACCAGCAAGAAATATAAGGTTCATGTCCCAGTGATTTGTTACAAATGGAAAAAAGGAATGAGCGTAGATCGAACCTAGAAAGCTGTCCCACTGACGAAAAACGAGTCGAACAAATAAACGAACTTAGATAAAATCTTGATTGTGTTCCAATGATAGGATACACAAAAGATGAAGTATAAACATTGAAAGAACCTAGTACGGTGTGTAAACGATGTGAAATTAAAGGAACAAACAATCAAACTTAGATAGCGCCTAGCGGGCATCCCATGATGACAAACCAAAGTAAAGAATGATTGACCTTAGAAAGAACCTACGATGTCGTCCAAAAATGAGAATGCAAATGGAGAAATAATAAATTTCCACGAAACCTAGATGGTTTCCAAATGATGAGAAACCAAATGATCGTGTCCCAATGATTAGTCACAAATAGAAAAAAGGAATGAGCTTAGATAGATACTAGAACGTGATCCCAAAGTCGAAAAACGAGTTGAACTAATAAATGATCTTCGATAAAATCTAGATGGCGTTCCAATGATAGGAAACAAAAGGGAGGAAGAATAAACATAGATAGAACCTAGTATGGTGTCTAAACGATGGGAAATTAAAGGAACAAATAATTAAGCATAGATAGGTTCTAAGGGGCATGCCAACCATGACAAACCAAAGGAAAGAATGAATGAACTTTGATAGAACCTAAGATGAGAAACCAAAGGGAGAAAGAATAAACTTCCATCAAACCTAGATGGTGTCCAACCAGCAAGAAATATAAGGTTCATGTCCCAGTGATTTGTTACAAATGGAAAAAAGGAAAGAGCGTAGATCGAACCTAGAAAGCTGTCCCACTGACGAAAAACGAGTCGAACAAATAAACGAACTTAGATAAAATCTTGATTGTGTTCCAATGATATGATACAAAATAGATGAAGTATAAACATTGAAAGAACCTAGGACGGTGTGTAAACGATGTGAAATTAAAGGAACAAACAATTAAACTTAGATAGCGCCTAGCGGGCGTTCCCATGATGACAAACCAAAGTAAAGAATGAATGACCTTAGAAAGAACCTACGATGTCGTCCAAAAATGAGAATCCAAATGGAGAAATAATAAACTTCCACGAAACCTAGATGGTTTCCAAATGATGAGAAACCAAAGGATCTTGTCCCAATGATTAGTCACAAATGGAAAAAAGGAATGAGCTTAGATAGAACCTAGAACGTTGTCCCAAAGTCGAAAAACGAGTAGAACTAATAAATGATCTTCGATAAAATCTAGATGGCGTTCCAATGATAGGAAACAAAAGGGAGGAAGAATAAACATAGATAGAACCTAGTATGGTGTCTAAACGATGGGAAATTAAAGGAACAAATAATTAAGCATAGATAGGGTCTAAGGGGCATGCCAACCATGACAAACCAAAGGAAAGAATGAATGAACTTTGATAGAACCTAAGATGTCGTCCCAAAGATGAGAAACCAAAGGGAGAAAGAATAAACTTCCATCAAACCTAGATGGTGTCCAACCAGCAAGAAATATAAGGTTCATGTCCCAATGATTTGTTACAAATGGAAAAAACGAATGAGCGTAGATCGAACCTAGAAAGCTGTCCCACTGACGAAAAACGAGTCGAACAAATAAACGAACTTAGATAAAATCTAGATTGTGTTCCAATGATAGTATACAAAATAGATGAAGTATAAACATTGAAAGAACCTAGGACGGTGTGTAAACGATGTGAAATTAAAGGAACAAACAATTAAACTTAGATAGCGCCTAGCGGGCGTCCCCATGATGACAAACCAAAGTAAAGAATGAATGACCTTAGAAAGAACCTACGATGTCGTCCAAAAATGAGAATCCAAATGGAGAAATAATAAACTTCCACGAAACCTAGATGGTTTCCAAATGATGAGAAACCAAAGGATCTTGTCCCAATGATTAGTCACAAATGGAAAAAAGGAATGAGCTTAGATAGAACCTAGAACGTTGTCCCAAAGTCGAAAAACGAGTAGAACTAATAAATGATCTTCGATAAAATCTAGATGGCGTTCCAATGATAGGAAACAAAAGGGAGGAAGAATAAACATAGATAGAACCTAGTATGGTGTCTAAACAATGGGAAATTAAAGGAACAAATAATTAAGCATAGATAGGGTCTAAGGGGCATGCCAACCATGACAAACCAAAGGAAAGAATGAATGAACTTTGATAGAACCTAAGATGAGAAACCAAAGGGAGACAGAATAAACTTCCATCAAACCTAGATGGTGTCCAACCAGCAAGAAATATAAGGTTCATGTCCCAGTGATTTGTTACAAATGGAAAAAAGGAATGAGCGTAGATCAAACCTAGAAAGCTGTCCCACTGACGAAAAACTAGTCGAACAAGTAAACGAACTTAGATAAAATCTAGATTGTGTTCCAATGATAGTATACAAAATAGATGAAGTATAACCATTGAAAGAACCTAGGACGGTGTGTAAACGATGTGAAATTAAAGGAACAAACAATTAAACTTAGATAGCGCCTAGCGGGCGTCCCCATGATGACAAACCAAAGTAAAGAATGAATGACCTTAGAAAGAACCTACGATGTCGTCCAAAAATGAGAATCGAAATGGAGAAATAATAAACTTCCACGAAACCTATATGGTTTCCAAATGATAGTGTCCCAATGATTAGTCACAAATGGAAAAAGGGAATGAGCTTAGATAGAACCTAGAACGTGATCCCAAAGTAGAAAAACGAGTAGAACTAATAAATGATCTTAGATAAAATCTAGATGGCGTTCCAATGATAGGAAACAAAAGGGAGGAAGAATCAACATAGATAGAACCTAGTATGGTGTCTAAACGATGGGAAATTAAAGGAACAAATAATTAAGCATAGATAGGGTCTAAGGGGAGTGCCAACCATGACAAACCAAAGGAAAGAATGAATGAACTTTGATAGAACCTAAGATGTCGTCCCAAAGATGAGAAACCAAAGGGAGAAAGAATAAACTTCCATCAAACCTAGATGGTGTCCAACCAGCAAGAAATATAAGGTTCATGTCCCAATGATTTGTTACAAATGGAAAAAACGAATGAGCGTAGATCGAACCTAGAAAGCTGTCCCACTGACGAAAAACGAGTCAAACAAATAAACGAACTTAGATAAAATCTAGATTGTGTTCCAATGATAGGATACACAATAGATGAAGTATAAACATTGAAAGAACCTAGGAGGGTGTGTAAACGATGTGAAATTAAAGGAACAAACAATCAAACTTAGATAGCGCCTAGCGGGCATCCCCATGATGACAAACCAAAGTAAAGAATGATTGACCTTAGAAAGAACCTACGATGTCGTCCAAAAATGAGAATGCAAATGGAGAAAGAATAAACTTCCACGAAAGCTAGATGGTTTCCAAATGATGAGAAACCAAAGGATCTTGTCCCAATGATTAGTCACAAATGGAAAAAAGGAATGAGCTTAGATAGAACCTAGAACGTTGTCCCAGAGTCGAAAAACGAGTGGAACTAATAAATGATCTTAGATAAAATCTAGATGGCGTTCCAATGATAGGATACACAATAGATGAAGTATAAATATTGAAAGAACCTAGGACGGTGTGTAAACGATGTGAAATTAAAGGAACAAATAATCAAACTTAGATAGCGCCTAGCGGGCATCCCCATGATGACAAACCAAAGTAAAGAATGAATGACCTTAGAAAGAACCTACGATGTCGTCCAAAAAAGAGAATGCAAATGGAGAAAGAATAAACTTCCACGAAACCTAGATGGTTTCCAAATGATGAGAAACCAAATGATCGTGTCCCAATGATTAGTCACAAATGGAAAAAAGGAATGAGCTTAGATAGAATCTAGAACGTGATCCCAATGTCAAAAAACGAGTACACTAATAAATGATGTTAGATAATCTAGATGGCGTTCCAATGATAGGAAACAAAAGGGAGGAAGAATAAACATAGATAGAACCTAGTATGGTGTCTAAACGATGGGAAATTAAAGGAACAAATAATTAAGCATAGATAGGGTCTAAGGGGCGTGCCAGCCATGACAAACCAAAGGAAAGAATGAATGAACTTTGATAGAACCTAAGATGAGAAACCAAAGGGAGAAAGAATAAATTTCCATCAAACCTAGATGGTGTTCAACCAGCAAGAAATATAAGGTTCATGTCCCAATGATTTGTTAAAAATGGAAAAAAGGAATGAGCGTAGATCGAACCTAGAAAGCTGTCCCACTGACGAAAAACGAGTCGAACAAATAAACGAACTTAGATAAAATCTAGATTGTGTTCCAATGATATGATACACAATAGATGAAGTATAAACATTGAAAGAACCTAGGACGGTGTGTAAACGATGTGAAATTAAAGGAACAAACAATTAAACTTAGATAGCGCCTAGCGGGCGTCCCCATGATGACAAACGAAAGTAAAGAATGAATGACCTTAGAAAGAACCTACGATGTCGTCCAAAAATGAGAATGCAAATGGAGAAAGAATAAACTTCCACGAAACCTAGATGGTTTCCAAATGATGAGAAACCAAAGGATGGTGTCCCAATGATTAGTCACAAATGGAAATAAGGAATGAGCTTAGATAGAACCTAGAACGTTGTCCCAATGTCGAAAAACGAGTAGAACTAATAAATGATCTTAGATAAAATCTAGATGGCGTTCCAATGATAGGATACACAATAGATGAAGTATAAACATTGAAAGAACCTAGGACGGTGTGTAAACGATGTGAAATTAAAGGAACAAACAATGAAACTTAGATAGCGCCTAGCGGGCGTCCCCATGATGACAAACCAAAGTAAAGAATGAATGACCTTAGAAAGAACCTACGATGTCGTCCAAAAATGAGAATCCAAATGGAGAAATAATAAACTTCCACGAAACCTAGATGGTTTCCAAATGATGAGAAACCAAATGATAGTGTCCCAATGATTAGTCACAAATGGAAAAAGGGAATGAGCTTAGATAGAACCTAGAACGTGATCCCAATGTCGAAAAACGAGTTGAACTAATAAATGATCTTAGATAAAATCTAGATGGCGTTCCAATGATAGGAAACAAAAGGGAGGAAGAATAAACATAGATAGAACCTAGTATGGTGTCTAAACGATGGGAAATTAAAGGAACAAATAACAAAGCATAGATAGGGTCTAAGGGGCGTGCCAACCATGACAAACCAAAGGTAAGAATGAATGAACTTTGATAGAACCTAAGATGTCGTCCCAAAGATGAGAAACCAAAGGGAGAAAGAATAAACTTCCATCAAACCTAGATGGTGTCCAACCAGCAAGAAATATAAGGTTCATGTCCCAATGATTTGTTACAAATGGAAAAAAGGAATGAGCGTAGATCGAACCTAGAAAGCTGTCCCACTGACGAAAAACGAGTCGAACAAATAAACGAACTTAGATAAAATCTAGATTGTGTTCCAATGATAGGATACACAATAGATGAAGTATAAACATTGAAAGAACCTAGGACGGTGTGTAAACGATGTGAAATTAAAGGAACAAACAATTAAACTTAGATAGCGCCTAGCGGGCGTCCCCATGATGACAAACCAAAGTAAAGAATGAATGACCTTAGAAAGAACCTACGATGTCGTCCAAAAATGAGAATGCAAATGGAGAAAGAATAAACTTCCACGAAACCTAGATGGTTTCCAAATGATGAGAAACCAAAGGATCGTGTCCCAATGATTAGTCACAAATGGAAATAAGGAATGAGCTTAGATAGAACCTAGAACGTTGTCCCAATGTCGAAAAACGAGTAGAACTAATAAATGATCTTAGATAAAATCTAGATGGCGTTCCAATGATAGGATACACAATAGATGAAGTATAAACATTGAAAGAACCTAGGACGGTGTGTAAACGATGTGAAATTAAAGGAACAAACAATCAAACTTAGATAGCGCCTAGCGGGCATCCCCATGATGACAAACCAAAGTAAAGAATGAATGACCTTAGAAAGAACCTACGATGTCGTCCAAAAATGAGAATGCAAATGGAGAAAGAATAAACGTCCACGAAACCTAGATGGTTTCCAAATGATGAGAAACCAAATGATCGTGTCACAAATGGAAAAAAGGAATGAGCTTAGATAGAACCTAGAACGTTGCCCCAAAGTCGAAAAACGACTAGAACTAATAAATGATCTTAGATAAAATCTAGATGGCGTTCCAATGATAGGAAACAAAAGGGAGGAAGAATAAACATAGATAGAACCTAGTATGGTGTCTAAACGATGGGAAATTAATGGAACAAATAATTAAGCATAGATAGGGTCTAAGGGGCGTGCCAACCATGACAAACCAAAGGAAAGAATGAATGAACTTTGATAGAACCTAAGATGAGAAACCAAAGGGAGAAAGAATAAACTTCCATCAAACCTAGATGGTGTCCAACCAGCAAGAAATATAAGGTTCATGTCCCAATGATTTGTTACAAATGGAAAAAAGGAATGAGCGTAGATCGAACCTAGAAAGCTGTCCCACTGACGAAAAACGAGTCGAACAAATAAACGAACTTAGATAAAATCTAGATTGTGTTCCAATGATAGGATACACAATAGATGAAGTATAAACATTGAAAGAACCTAGGACGGTGTGTAAACGATGTGAAATTAAAGGAACAAACAATTAAACTTAGATAGCGCCTAGCGGGCGTCCCCATGATGACAAACCAAAGTAAAGAATGAATGACCTTAGAAAGAACCTACGATGTCGTCCAAAAATGAGAATCCAAATGGAGAAATAATAAACTTCCACGAAACCTAGATGGTTTCCAAATGATGAGAAACCAAATGATAGTGTCCCAATGATTAGTCCGAAATGGAAAAAGGGAATGAGCTTAGATAGAACCTAGAACGTGATCCCAATGTCGAAAAACGAGTTGAACTAATAAATGATCTTAGATAAAATCTAGATGGCGTTCCAATGATAGGAAACAAAAGGGAGGAAGAATAAACATAGATAGAACCTAGTATGGTGTCTAAACGATGGGAAATTAAAGGAACAAATAACAAAGCATAGATAGGGTCTAAGGGGCGTGCCAACCATGACAAACCAAAGGTAAGAATGAATGAACTTTGATAGAACCTAAGATGAGAAACCAAAGGGAGAAAGAATAAACTTCCATCAAACCTAGATGGTGTCCAACCAGCAAGAAATATAAGGTTCATGTCCCAATGATTTGTTACAAATGGAAAAAAGGAATGAGCGTAGATCGAACCTAGAAAGCTGTCCCACTGACGAAAAACGAGTCGAACAAATAAACGAACTTAGATAAAATCTAGATTGTGTTCCAATGATAGGATACACAATAGATGAAGTATAAACATTGAAAGAACCTAGGACGGTGTGTAAACGATGTGAAATTAAAGGAACAAACAATTAAACTTAGATAGCGCCTAGCGGGCGTCCCCATGATGACAAACCAAAGTAAAGAATGAATGACCTTAGAAAGAACCTACGATGTCGTCCAAAAATGAGAATGCAAATGGAGAAAGAATAAACTTCCACGAAACCTAGATGGTTTCCAAATGATGAGAAACCAAAGGATCGTGTCCCAATGATTAGTCACAAATGGAAATAAGGAATGAGCTTAGATAGAACCTAGAACGTTGTCCCAATGTCGAAAAACGAGTAGAACTAATAAATGATCTTAGATAAAATCTAGATGGCGTTCCAATGATAGGATACACAATAGATGAAGTATAAACATTGAAAGAACCTAGGACGGTGTGTAAACGATGTGAAATTAAAGGAACAAACAATCAAACTTAGATAGCGCCTAGCGGGCATCCCCATGATGACAAACCAAAGTAAAGAATGAATGACCTTAGAAAGAACCTACGATGTCGTCCAAAAATGAGAATGCAAATGGAGAAAGAATAAACGTCCACGAAACCTAGATGGTTTCCAAATGATGAGAAACCAAATGATCGTGTCACAAATGGAAAAAAGGAATGAGCTTAGATAGAACCTAGAACGTTGCCCCAAAGTCGAAAAACGACTAGAACTAATAAATGATCTTAGATAAAATCTAGATGGCGTTCCAATGATAGGAAACAAAAGGGAGGAAGAATAAACATAGATAGAACCTAGTATGGTGTCTAAACGATGGGAAATTAATGGAACAAATAATTAAGCATAGATAGGGTCTAAGGGGCGTGCCAACCATGACAAACCAAAGGAAAGAATGAATGAACTTTGATAGAACCTAAGATGAGAAACCAAAGGGAGAAAGAATAAACTTCCATCAAACCTAGATGGTGTCCAACCAGCAAGAAATATAAGGTTCATGTCCCAATGATTTGTTACAAATGGAAAAAAGGAATGAGCGTAGATCGAACCTAGAAAGCTGTCCCACTGACGAAAAACGAGTCGAACAAATAAACGAACTTAGATAAAATCTAGATTGTGTTCCAATGATAGGATACACAATAGATGAAGTATAAACATTGAAAGAACCTAGGACGGTGTGTAAACGATGTGAAATTAAAGGAACAAACAATTAAACTTAGATAGCGCCTAGCGGGCGTCCCCATGATGACAAACCAAAGTAAAGAATGAATGACCATAGAAAGAACCTACGATGTCGTCCAAAAATGAGAATGCAAATGGAGAAAGAATAAATTTCCACGAAACTTAGATGGTTTCCAAATGATGAGACACCAAAGGATGGTGTCCCAATGATTAGTCACAAATGGAAAAAAGTAATGAGCTTAGATAGAACCTAGAACGTTGTCCCAATGTCGAAAAACGAGTAGAACTAATAAATGATCTTAGATAAAATCTAGATGGCGTTCCAATGATAGGATACACAATAGATGAAGTATAAATATTGAAAGAACCTAGGACGGTGTGTAAACGATGTGAAATTAAAGGAACAAATAATCAAACTTAGATAGCGCCTAGCGGGCATCCCCATGATGACAAACCAAAGTAAAGAATGATTGACCTTAGAAAGAACCTACGATGTCGTCCAAAAATGAGAATGTAAATGGAGAAATAATAAACTTCCACGAAACCTAGATGGTTTCCAAATGATGAGAAACCAAGTGATCGTGTCCCAATGATTAGTCACAAATGGAAAAAAGGAATGAGCTTAGTTAGAACCTAGAACGTGATCCCAATGTTGAAAAACGAGTAGAACTAATAAATGATCTTAGATAAAATCTAGATGGCGTTCCAATGAAGGAAACAAAAGGGAGGAAGAATAAACATAGATAGAACCTAGTATGGTGTCTAAACGATGAGAAATTAAATGAACAAATAATTAAGCATAGATAGGGTCTAAGGGGCGTGCCAACCATGACAAACCAAAGGAAAGAATGAATGAACTTTGATAGAACCTAAGATGTCGTCCAAAGATGAGAAACCAAAGGGGGAAAGAATAAACTTCCATCAAACCTAGATGGTGTCCAACCAGCAAGAAATATAAGGTTCATGTCCCAATGATTTGTTACAAATGGAAAAAAGGAATGGGCGTAGATCGAACCTAGAATGCTGTCCCACTAACGAAAAACGAGTCGAACAAATAAACGAACTTAGATAAAATCTAGATAGTGTTCCAATGATAGGATACAAAATAGATGAAGTATAAATATTGAAAGAACCTAGGACGCTGTGTAAACGATGTGAAATTAAAGGAACAAACAATTAAACTTAGATAGCGCGTAGCGGGCGTCCCCATGATGACAAACCAAAGTAAAGAATGAATGACCTTAGAAAGAACCTACGATGTCGTCCAAAAATGAGAATGCAAATGGAGAAATAATAAACTTCCACGAAACCTAGATGGTTTCCAAATGATGAGAAACCAAATGATCGTGTCCCAATGATTAGTCACAAATGGAAAAAAGGAATGAGCTTAGATAGAACCTAGAGCGTGATCCCAATGTCGAAAAATGAGTAGAACTAATAAATGATCTTAGATAAAATCTAGATGGCGTTCCAATGATAGGAAACAAAAGGGAGGAAGAATAAACATAGATAGAACCTAGTATGGTGTCTAAACGATGGGAAATTAAAGGAACAAAGAATTAAGTATAGATAGGGTCTAAGGGGCGTGCCAACCATGACAAACCAAAGGAAAGAATGAATGAACATTGATAGAACCTAAGATGTCTTCCCAAAGATGAGAAACCAAAGGGAGAAAGAATAAACTTTCATCAAACCTAGATGGTGTCCAACCAGCAAGAAATATAAGGTTCATGTCCCAATGATTTATTACAAATGGAAAAAAGGAATGAGCGTAGATAGAACCTAGAAAGCTGTCCCACTGACGAAAAACGAGTCGAACAAATAAACAAACTTAGATAAAATCAATATGGCGTTCCAATGATATGAAACAAAATAGATGAAGAATAAACATAGACAACAACTAGGATGGTGTCTAAACGATGAGTAACTAAAGGAACAAACAATAAAGCTTAGATAGGGTCTAAGGGGCGTGCCAACCATGACAAACCAAAGGAAAGAATGAATGAACTTTGATAGAACCTAAGATGAGAAACCAAAGGGAGGAAGAATAAACATAGAGAGAACCTAGTATGGTGTCTAAACGATGGGAAATTAAAGGAACAAATAATTAAGCGTAGATAGGGTCTAAGGGGCGTGCCAACCATGACAAACCAAAGGAAGGAATGAATGAACTTTGATAGGACCTAAGATGTCGTCCCAAAGATGAGAAACCAAAGGGAGAAAGAATAAACTTCCATCAAACCTAGATGGTGTCCAACCAGCAAGAAATATAAGGTTCATGTCCCAATGATTTGTTACAAATGGAAAAAAGGAATGAGCGTAGATCGAACCTAGAATGCTGTCCCACTGACGAAAAACGAGTCGAACAAATAAACGAACTTAGATAAAATCTAGATTGTGTTCCAATGATAGGATACACAAAAGATGAAGTATAAACATTGAAAGAACCTAGGACGGTGTGTAAACGATGTGAAATTAAAGGAACAAACAATCAAACTTAGATAGCGCCTAGCGGGCATCCCATGATGACAAACCAAAGTAAAGAATGATTGACCTTAGAAAGAACCTACGATGTCGTCCAAAAATGAGAATGCAAATGGAGAAATAATAAACTTCCACAGAATCTAGATGGTTTCCAAATGATGAGAAACCAAATGATAGTGTCCCAAATGGAAAAAAGGAATGAGCTTAGATAGAACCTAGAACGTTGTCCCAATGTCGAAAACGAGTAGAACTAATAAATGATCTTAGATAAAATCTAGATGGCGTTCCAATGATAGGATACACAATAGATGAAGTATAAACATTGAAAGAACCTAGGACGGTCTGTAAACGATGTGAAATTAAAGAAACAAATAATTAAACTTAGATAGCGCCTAGCGGCCATCCCCATGATGAAAAACCAAAGTAAAGAATGAAAGACCTTAGAAACAACCTACGATGTCGTCCAAAAATGAGAAACGTATTGTGAAAGAATAAACAGCCATCAAACCTAGATGGTGTCCAAATGATGAGAAACCAAAGGATCATGTCTTAATGATTAGTTACAATTGGAATAAAGGAATGAGCTTAGATAGAACCTAGAAAGCTGTCCCAATGATGAAAAACGATTCGTATAAATAAATGAACTTAGATAAAATCTATATGGCGTTCCAATGATATGAAACAAAATAGATGAAGAATAAACATAGATAGCAACTAGGATGGTGTCTAAACGATGTGAAATTAAAGGAACAAACAATAAAGCTTAGATAGGGCCCACGTTTCGTCCCAATGATGAGAAACCTAAGTAAAGAACGAATGACCTTAGAAAAAACCTACGATGTCATCCAACAATGAGAAACGAAATTGAGAAAGAATAAACATCCATCCAACCTAGATGGTGTCCACACGATGAGAAACCAAAGGATCATGTCCCAATGATTAGTTACAAATGGAAAAAGGAAATGAGCTTAGATAGAACCTAGAAAGCTATCCCAATGACGAAAAACGAGTCGAACAAATAAATGAACTTAGATAAAATCTAGATGGTGTTCCAATGATAGGATACCAAGGGATGAAGAATAAACATAGAACCTAGTATGGTGTCTAAACGATGAGAAATTAAAGGAACAAATAATTCAGCTTAGATAGGGCCTAAGGGGTGTGCCAATGATGACAAACTGCAGGAAAGAATGAATGACCTTAGATAGAACCTACGATGTCGTCCCAAAGATGAGAAACCAATGAGAGAAAGACTTAAATTCCATAAAACCTAGATGGTGTCCAAACGATGACAAATTAAAGAAACAAACAATTAAGCTGAGATATCGCCTAGGGGGCGTCCCAATGATAACAAACCAATGTAAAGAATGAATGACCTTAGAATAAACCTACGACGTCGTCCCAAAATGAGAAACCAAATGGAGAAAGAATAAACTTCCATGAAACCTAGATGGTTTCCAAACAATGAGAAACCAAAGGCTAATGACCCAATGATTAGTCACAAATGGAAAAAAAAAAATGAGCTTAGATAGAACCAAGAAAGTTGTCCCAATGATGAAAAATGAGTTGAACAAGCAAATGAACTTCGATTAAACCTAGATGGTGTTCCAATGATAGCAAAATAAAGGGATGAAGAACAAACATAGACAGAGCCTAGGATGGTTTTTAACGGTGAGAAATTATAGGAAAACACTATTAAGCATAGATAGGGCCTAATGTGCGTCCCAATGACGAAAAACGAATAGACCAAATAAATGATCTTCCATAAAACCAAGATGGCGTTCCAATGATAGGAAATAAAAGGGATGAAGAATAAACATAGATAGAACCTAGTATGGTGTCTAAACGGTGAGAAATTTAAGGAACAAATAATTCAGCTTAGAAAGGGCCTATTGGGCGTCCCAATGATGCCAAACAAAAGTAAAGAATGAATGACCTTAGAGAGAACCTACGATGTCGTCCAAAAATGGGAAACCAAATAGAGAAAGAATAAACTTCCATCAAAGGGATGGTGTCAAAACGATGAGACTCCAAAGGTTCATGTCCCAATGATTAGTTACAAATGGAAAAAAGTAATGAGCATAGATAGGACCTGAAGGTCATGCCAATGATGACAAATCAAAGGAAAGAATGAATGACCTTAGAACCTACAATGTCATTCCAAAGATGAGAAACCAAAGGAAGAAAGAATAAACTTCCATCAAACCTAGATGGTGTCCAACCAGTGAGAAACGTAAGGTTCATGTCCCAATGATTTGTTACAAATGGAAAAAAAATGAATGAGCATAGATAGAACATAGAAAGCTGTCCCAATGATGAAAAACGAGTGGAACAGACAAATGGAAATAGATTAAACCTTGATGGTATTCCAATGATAGGAAACAAAATGGATGAAGTATAAACATAGAAAGAACCTAGGGCGGTGTCTAAACGATGAGAAATTAAAGGAACAAGAAATCACGCTTAGATATGACCTAGGGGGCGTCCCCATGATGACAAACCAAAGTAAAGAATGAATGACCTTAGAAAGCACCTACAATTTCAATGATCTTCCATAAAACCTAGATGGTGTTCCAATGATAGGAAACAAAAGGGATGAAGAATAAACATGGATAGAACCTAGTATGGTGTCTAAACAATGAGGAGTTACAGGATCAAATAATTAAGCTTTCATAGGGCCTAAGGGGCGTGCCGATGATGACAAACTGATGGAAAGAATGAATGACCTTAGATAGAACCTACAATGTTGTCCCAAAGATGAGAAACCAAAGGGAGAAAGAATAAAATTCCATCAAACCTAGATCGTGTCATACCAGTGAGAAACATAAGGTTCATGTCCCAATGATTTGTTACAAATGAGAAAAAGGAATGAGCATAGATAGAACCTAGAAAGCTATCCCAATGATGAAAAACGAGTGGAATAGACAAATGAACATAGATTAAACCTAGATGGTGTTCCACTGATAGGAAAAAAAATGGGAAACCAAGTAGAGAAATAATAAACTTCCATCAAAGGGATGGTGTCGAAACGATGAGACTCCAAAGGTTCATGTCCCAATGATTAGTTACAAATCGAAAAAAGTAATGAGCTTAGATAGGGCCTAAAAGTCATGCCAATGATGACAAATCAAAGGACAGAATGAATGGCCTTAGAACCTACAATGTCGTCCCAAAGATGAGAAACCAAAGGATCATGTCCTAATGATTAGTTACAAATGGAAAAAAGGAACGAGCTTACATAGACCCTAGAAAGCTGTCCCAATGATGAAAAACGAGTAGAACAAATAAATGAATTTAGATAAAATCTAGATGGCGTTCCAATGATAGAAAACAACAGGGATGAAGAATAAACACATATAGAACATAGTATGGTATCTAAATGCTGAGAAATTAAAGGAACAAATAATTAAGTTTATATACGGCCCAAGGGGCGTGCCATTTATGACAAACCAAAGGAAAGAATAAATGACCTTAGATAGAACCTACGATGTCGTCCCAAAGATAAGAAACCAAAGAGAGAAAGAATAAACTTCCATCAAACCTAGATGGTTTCCAACCAGTGAGAAACCAAAGGATCATGTCTTAATGACTAGTTACAAATGGAAAAAAGCATTCAGCTTAGATAGAACCTAGAAAGCTGTCCCAATGCTGTGAGTTCAAGATCATGTGTAGGATAGTTCTGCTCATGGTTCTTCAATTGCCTAGAAGCATAAGCAACCACTCTTCCTCTTTGCATCAAAACACATCCCAAGCCATTTTTTGAAGCATCACAATAAACTGTATATCTTTCGCCACTAATAGGAGTAATTAGCACCGGCGCTGTTGTTAGTCTCCTTTTTAGTTCTTGAAAGGATTCTTCACACCTATCATTCCAATCAAAGTTCACTCCCTTGCGTGTCAATCTAGTCATTGGGCAAGCAATTCGAGAAAAGTTTTCAACAAACCTTCTGTAGTACCCAGCTAGCCCAAGAAAACTACGTACTTCAAAAACATTCTTGGGGCTTTCCCACTTTGTCACAGCTTCCACTTTTGTTGGATCCACTGAGATACCCTCTTGAGAAACCATGTGCCCCAAAAATTGAATTTCCTGCAGCCAAAAGTTACATTTCTCCAATTTGGCATATAATTGGTTTTCTCTAAGTGTTTGAAGTGCCATATGCAAATGATGACCGTGCTCTTCTCTACTCTTAGAATATATCAAAATATCATCCACAAATACCACCACAAAATGATCCAAATAAGGCCGATAGATACGATTCATGATGTCCATGAATGCAGCTGGAGCATTGGTTAACCCAAACGGCATGACCACAAATTCATAATTCCCATACCTTGTACGAAATGCAGTCTTTGGAATATCTGTTTCTCGTATCCTCAACTGATGATAACCAGATCTTAAATCAATCTTTGAAAAATAGCAAGCCCCACATAACTGGTCAAATAAGTCATCAATCCGAGGTAGCGGATATTTGTTTTTCACTGTAACTCTGTTCAATTTTCTGTAATCCACACATAACCGCAAGGATCCATCCTTCTTCTTTACAAACAATACTGGAGCACCCCAAGGTGAGGTACTAGGCCGAATAAACCCTTTAGTTTGCAACTCCTGCAACTGAATGTTCAATTCCTTAAGTTCAACTGGAGCCATCCTATATGGAGCTATTGATATTGGATCTGTACCTGGATACAATTCAATAGAAAAATCCATCTCTCTGTGAGGAGGTAACATGGCAATTCTTTAGGAAAAACATCAGCAAATTCACAAACCATTGGAATACAATCTATAGTTGTCATCTTTTTGCCTTCTCCCTTCAGATTAAAAAGAAAATAGTGTCTGCCATCCTTTCTTGACCACTTGTCATCCAGGTTTCGAATTAGAGGAATAAATGTAAGCCTTCTATCACCATAGAAACTCATATATGAACCAGAAGAGGTGTGGAATGTTACTTTCTTCAAATAACAATCTAACACAGCATGATGTCGGGCAAGCCAATCCATCCCCACAATTACATCAAACGATGAAATATCAAGAAGAACCAGATCCATTGTAACTTCAAGACCCCCAATATAAAGTACACAAGCATGACATACCCACTTGGTTTCCACCTTACCACCCATAGGAGTCTCAACACATAATGAACAATGTAGGGGAACAAATTCTATGTCTAGCATGGAGGCAAATGATGCAGAAATAAAAGAGTGGGTAGCTCCTGGATCAAATAAAACATGTGCCCAAGTGCTAAAACATAAGAGCATACCTTCCACCAAGGCATTTGACTCTGCATTTTGTGACCCCATTGCATAAAATCTCCCTTGTTGTGCTTGCTCTGGCTTCCCTCCAGGCTTCCCTTGTCTAAAGTTTCCTTCCCCTTGAGGTTGCCTTCCTTGAATTCGTGGGTTCATCTGCTGAAACTGTCGTTGAGATGGCTGGAATGCAAGTCGTTGAAATTTTGGGCACTCTCTCCTCAAATGTCCCACCTCACCACATTCATAACATCTCCTTGGTCCCTTAGCTGAATCTGTAGCCCCACTATACTGCTCTTGTTTTCTGGGTTGTTGTTGGGGATGAGTCATTTTCAGGCGCTTGAAATCCTGTTCTCGTTTTTCTGAACCACCAAACCTAGAATTTTTGCTTCTCAACCTTTGAGCTTCCTCCATTTCCCTTTCTATAACAAGAGCCCTTGCCACAACCTCACTATAAGTACGAAGCATGAAAGGAGCAACCTGTGCTCTAATGTTCAATCTCAACCCCTCTTGGAATTGTTCAGCTCGCATTTGTTCATCTGCAACCACATTTGGAGCATATCTAGATAGTTGTGTAAATTTTGCTGCATATTCAGTCACTGTCATGTTCCTTTGAACCAAGTGTATAAATTCAGCTCTCTTCTGTCTTCTAACGGCCTCTGGAAAGTAATTAGATAAAAGCAGCTCCTCAAATTGCATCCAAACCATTTTAGTTACATCCTGAGTAGTCTTGATCATATCCCACCAGTTGTCTGCTTCATCCCTCAACATGAAGGAAGCTAAAGAAACTCTCCTTTCCTCAGGCACTGCCATTACATCCAGTATTTTCTTTATTTCTTTCATCCAATTCTCAGCTTCAAGAAAATTAGGGCCACCCCAAAAGCTTGGAGGATTCAATGCTTTAAATTCCCGAATCAAGCTCACATTCTGGCATTCTGAACCAGCAACTGGATGTATTATAGGTCTTCCCTCAGTTACATCACCATGAGATATTGGAGATGATCTAGTTGTCCGTTTAGGCCTTGTGGTTAATCTGTCCCTTCCTCTAGGCATTTTCTCTTAGAAAGGTATACAAGGATTATTATAATCAATACATCACCTCATAAGGGTTATTCATAAAATAAAGCACCCTTAACCAATACAATCAAACCACTTATGTCACATACAAACATTTGCAAAACAAACATGATAACAACAATATCATAGTAATGGATTCTCAATGATCAAGCACTCAAACAGGCAACATGATCATAATTATTATAGCTCGGCATATTCAATACAACAAGGAATGTCATCAACACAACAAAAACACAAACCTAACATCCATCCATTAACCTTTCACTTAATATCAATATATCATACACAATAAAACAATGTCACAATAATAATGACTCCTGCACACCTATTGGGCTCCCCACCTATTGTCCACAATAGGGATCTAATCCCTTATGCTCTGATACCAAGCTGTCACACCCCAATTTTTTTTTCTTATGATTATTATTATTTATTCTTCAACTAAAGAATTGATACTCAAATACAGTATAAGTGCTCTCAAAAATTTAAATGTTGAGTTCCTACTTGAATTTGTTCAAAAAGAGGATATGGAAAACCTGTTATAAAGAGTACATTCTGTAATAAACATTGTGACTATTGAGTTAACAAAATATGTTTTGTTTCGCAAAAGGAACTTGTACATCATTAATTTACATATACCAAACCCCATTGTTTACTATGGGTAGCCCATACTACAAGTGTATCTAACAAATATATACATTACATCATTCCAACAAAAGGTGTAGTCTTGATACAAAAGGCATGGCCTCAAAAGACTTTCAATATGAGCAAACAGCATCCAATCACAGTAAAGCATTGCTCAAGCATTCTTTCCTGCATAGGTCTTCTGACCTGCATCTATAGGTGGAAGGAATAGGGTGAGTTCACAACTCAGTAGGAAAGTTTATAACCATCCTAAGTATACCCTTAAAAACCTTGAATTAAACGTTTAATAACATGCATGATAAACATTTCATAACCATTAACAAATGTGTAATCATGTCAAACATGTATGCATGTGTTTGTTGGTTTCATCATTGCTTTTCCCCATCCATCCTTTCACAACTGATAATTTGCTAACTCCCAACAATCTACACAACAGATATCAATGCTCCACAAGATACTCGATCAATATAATAATGACTATTCTGGGACATCACCCAAGGGCAAGTCATACCCCGTGTCTTTTGGGACTCATACCCAAGGGCAGGACCAACCCCGTGTCTTTAGGGACTAAAACCCAGGGGCAGGACCAACCCCATACACCCACATCGGAGTGTCTTCCTCGAGGGCTTTAGGGACTTTCACCCAAGGACCCACGGTCCCACATAAACAATATATCAAATGATAAGGCCTGTAGCATCACATAAGCACTTTGCCACCAATAAATTCTCTGAATATGATCTGTGATAATTCCATATCCTTCTTGCAATGCAATCACACCATAAACCATTTCGACAACACAAAACCACGAATCTTCATACCAATATACGTTCCAACATCATGGTAACATTTCAATGCAATAAACCGAGATGCAATGACACTTTAAAAGATTTTATGAAATCATAGAAATAACATAAAATTCCAACAAATAATTCAAGGAAAGAAATCAGATACACCATAGAATAGCATAAAATTCCCTACCTTACACCGACTTCCTTTTTGTGTTTCTTCTAAGTAGGCGATCTTTGCCTATTACGAGGAACTAAAATGAAACAACATAATTTAGGTTTCCTAACCATGAAAATTTATATAGTTTATTGTTGCAAATTTTTTAATTCTCACATTCTCTAATCTATATCCTACATGTTTTCAGATCAAATTTTGAATTGAATTAAACAATATTTACAATGCATATTAATTTCCCTAATTAATTACCAAACACTAATTCTTTTGATTTTCTTAAAACCTAACCTATTAACCAATCCCAAGTGTTAATTATACTCAACTTTTACACAATTTTTACTGTTAATTCTATTCAACATACCATTAGGAACCAAAATAAATGAAAATTACAAAATTAAACAACTTGCTTACCTCAAATCTACACTTTCTCTCTCTAACCCAACTTGCTGCAGGTGAAATGGTGCAAAATGAGCTGCAGCCCCCTTATAAAGGGGTCTCCAAGCACCCAAGCATGAGGTGGCATTCCACTAACTCAAATTTCCAGATTTTGCACTTTAGTCCTTCAAGTTATCAAAAATAAAACCCATAATTGCCCATTAGTCCTTTAGGTTTTCATAACCCTAATTAGTCCCTAAGAACCTAATAAGCATGCTTAGATCATTAACTAATCCAACTTAACCTTAATCAAAGTTTAATTCATAATTAAACATGATTAGCACTAAACTAGTTTTAACATCTAATTAAGTAAGCTTAAAGTTAAGTACTAAAATAATCATTATTGCCTATTTAATTCATTAGTACTAGGTGTTACAGAACAAATAAATGAACTGAGCTAAAATTTAGATGGCGTTCCAATGGTTGGAAACAAAAGGGATGAAGAATAAACATAGATAGAACCTAGGATGGTGTCTAAACGATGAGAAATTATAGGAATAAATAATTAAGCTTAGATAGGGCCTAGGGGGCGTGCCAATGATGACAAACCAAAGGAAAAAATGAATCACCTGAGACAGAACCTACGATGTGAAACCAAAGGGAGACCGAATAAACTTCCATTAAACCTAGATTCTGACCAAACAATGAGAGACCAAATGTTCATGTCCCAATGATTAGTTACAAATGGAAAAAAGGAATGACCATAGATAGAACCTAGAATGTTGTCCCACTGATGAAAAACGACAGGAACTTAGATAAATCTTTGATCGTGTTCAATTAATAGGAACCAAAAAGGATGAGGAATAAACATAGATAGAACCTAGGATAGTGTCTAAATGATGAGAAATTAAAGGAACAAAAAATTATGCTTAGATAGGGCCTACGGGGCGTCCCAATGATGACAAACCAAAGGAAAGAATTAATGACATTAGAAAGAAGCTACGACGTCCTCCCAAAGATGAGAAACCAAAGGGAGAAAGAATAAACTTCCACCAAAACCTAGATGGTGTCCAAACAGTGAGAAACAAAAGGTTCATGTTCCAATGATTAGTTCCAAATGGAAAAATGGAATGAGCATAGAGAGAACCTAGAAAGTTGTCCCAATGATGAAAAACGAGTGTAACAAACAAATCAACTTAGATAAAACCTAGATCGTGTTCTAATGATTGGAAACAAAAGGGATGAATAATAAACATATATAGAACCTAGGTCAGGGTCCAAACAATGAGAAATTAAAGAAACTAACAATTAAGCTTAGATAGGGCCTAGGGGGCCTCCCAATGAGGACAAACCAAAGGAAAGAATGAATGACCTTAGTCTAACATACGATGTCGTCCCAAGGAAGAGAAAGCAAATGGGGAAAGAATAAACTTCCATAAAATCCAGATTGTGTCCAAACGATGAAAACCAAAGGATCATGTCCCAATGATCTACACATGGAAAAATGGAATGAGCATAGATAGAACCTAGAATGCTGTACCAATGAAGAAAAACGTGTGAACCAAACAAATGAACTTATATAAAACCTAGATCGCGTTCCAATGATGGGAAAGAAAAGGAATGAAGAATAAACATAGATAGAACCTTGGATAGTGTCCAAACGATGAGAAAAACAAAGGATAATGTCCCAATGATTAGATACAAATAGAAAAATGGAATGAGCATATATAGAACCTAGAAAGCTGTCCTAATGATGAAAAACGAGTGGAATAAACAAATGAACTTAGATCAAACCTAGAACGCGTTCCAATAATAGGAAACAAAAGGGATGAAGAATAAACATAGATAGAACCTAGGGTGGTGTCAAAACGATGAGAAACTAAAGAAACAAATAATTAAACATAGATAGCGCCTAGGGGGCGGCCCAAAATGAATCACCTTGTAAAGAACCTATGATGTCGTCCCAAAATGAGAAACCAAATGAAGAAAGAATAAACTTCCATCAAACCTAGATGGTCTCCAATCGATGAGAAACCAAATGAAGAAAGAATAAACTTCCATCAAACCTAGATGGTCTCCAATCGATGAGAAACCAAAGGCAAAAGTCCCAATGAGTAGTTACAAATGCAAAAAATGAATGACCTTAGATAGAACCCATAATGTTGTCCCAATGATGAAAAATAAGCGGAACAAACAAATGAACTTAGATAAAACCTAGATCGCATTCGAATGATAGGAAACAAAAGGGATGTTGAATAAATATAGATAGAACCTAGGATGGTGTCCAAATGATGAGAAATTAAAAAAAATAATAATAATAAGCTTAGACAGGGCCTAGAGGGCGTGCCAATGATGACAAACCAAAGAAAAGAATGAATGACCTTAGAACCTACGATTTCGTCCCAAAGAACAGAAACCAAATGGGGACAGAATAAACTTCCATAAAATCTAGATGGTGTCCAAACGATGAGAAACCAAAGGATCATGTCCCGATGATTGGTTTCAAATGGAAAAAAGGAATGAGCTTGGATAGAACCTAGAAAGTTGTCCCAATGATGAAAAACAAGTGGAAAAAAGAAATGAACTTAGATAAAACCAAGATGGTGTTCTAATCATAGGAAACAAAAGGGATAAAGAATAAACATAGATAGAACCTTGGATGTTGTCCAAACGATGAGAAATTAAATTAACAATTAATAAAGCTTAGATAGGGCCTAGCGGGCGTCCCAATGAGGACAAACCATAGGAAAGAATGAATGACCATAGTCTAACCTACGATGTCGTCCCAAAGAAGAGAAAGCAACTGGGGAAAGAATAAACTTCCATAAAATCCAGATTGTGTCCAAACGACGAGAAACCAAAGGATCATGTCCCAATGATCTACACATGGAAAAAAGGGATGAGCATAGATAGAACCTAGAATGTTGTACCAATGAAGAAAAACGTGTGAACCAAACAAATGAACTTATATAAAACCTAGATTGCATTCCAATGATGGGAAACAAAAGGAATGAAGAATAAACACAGATAGAACCTTGGATAGTGTCCAAACGATGAGAAAAACAAAGGATCATGTCCCAATGATTAGTTACAAATAGAAAAATGGAATGAGCATATATAGAACCTAGAAAGATGTCCTAATGATGAAAAACGAGTGGAACAAAAAAATGAACTTATATAAAACCTAGAACTCGTTCCAATGATAGGAAAGAAAAGGGATGAAGAATTAACATAGATAGAACCAAGGATAGCGTGTAAACAATGCGAAACTAAAGGAACAAACAATTAAGCTTAGATAGGGCCTAGGGGGCGCAATGATGACAAACCAAAGTAAAGAATGAATCACCTTAGAAAGAACCTACGATGTCGTCCCAAAATGAGAAACCAAATGGAGAAAGAATAAACTTCCATAACCTAGATGGTGTCCAATCGATGAGAAACCAAAGGCAAAAGTCCCAATGAGTAGTTACAAATGCAAAAAATGAATGACCTTAGATAGAACCCAGAATGTTCTCCCAATGATGAAAAATGAGCGGAACAAACAAATGAACTTAGATAAAACCTAGATCGTGTTCCAATGATAGGAAACAAAAGGGATGTTGAATAAATATAGATAGAACCTAGGATGGTGTCCAAATGATGAGATATTAAAAAAATAATAATAATAAGCTTAGATAGGGCCTAGAGGGCGTTTCAATGATGACAAACCAAAGAAAAGAATGAATGACCTTTAGAACCTATGATTTCGTCCCAAAGAAGAGAAACCAAATGGGGGTAGAATAAACTTCCATAAAATCAAGATGGTGTCCAAACGATGAGAAACCAAAGGATCATGTCCATGTGATTGGTTTCAACTGGAAAAAAGGAATGAGCTTGGATAGAACCTAGAAAGTTGTCCCAATGATGAAAAACGAGTGGAACAAAGAAATGAACTTAGATAAAGCCAAGATGGTGTTCTAATCATAGGAAACAAAAGGGATGAAGAATAAACATAGATAGAACATAGGGTGGTGTCAAAACGATGAGAAACTAAAGAAACAAATAATTAAACATAGATAGGGCCTAGGGGGCGTCCCAATGATCACAAACCAAAGGAAAGAATGGATGACCTTAGATAGAACCTAAGATGCCGTCCCAAAGATGAGAAACCAAATGGAGAAAGAATAAACTTCCATCAAACCTAGATGGTGTCCAACCAGTGCAAAACCAAAGGTTCGTGTCCCAATGATTAGTTAAAAATGGAAAAATGGAAGGAGCGTAGATAGAACCTAGAAAGCTGCCCCAATGATAAAAAAAAAAATAAAAAAAAAATAAAAACGAGTAGATCAAACAAATGAACTTAGATAAAATTTGTATCGCGTTCCAATGACAGGAAACTAAAGGGATGAAGCATAAACATAGATAGACCCTAGGATAGTGTGTAAACAATGAGAAATTAAAGGAACATACAATTAAGCTTAGATAGGGCCTAGGGGGCGTCCCAATGAAGACAAAACCAAGTAAAGAATAAATCACCTTAGAAAGAACCTACGATGTCGTCCCAAAATGAGAAACCAAATGGAGAAATAATAAACTTCCATCAAACCTAGATGGTATCCAAAGAATAAATCACCTTAGAAAGGTTTGTATCCCACTGATTAGTTACAAATGCAAAAAAGGAATGACCATAGAACCCAGAATGTTGTCCCAGTTATGAAAAACGAGTGGAACAAACAAATGAACTTAGATAAAACCTAGATGGCATTCCAATGATAGGAAACAAAAGCGATGAAGAATAAACATATATAGAACCTTGGATTGAGTCTAAACGATGAGAAATTAAAGAAACAAGCAATTAAGCTTACATAGGCCTTACAGGACGTCCCAATGATGACTAACTAAATGAAACAATGAATGACCTTAGAAAGAAGCTACGATGTCGTCCCAAAGATGAGAAACCAAATGGAGAAAGAATAAACTTCCATCTAATCTCGATGGTGTCCAAACAATGGAAAAATGGAATGAGCATAGATAGAACCTAGAAAGCTATCCCAATTACAAAAAACGAGTGGAACAAACAAATGAACTTAGATAAAACCTAGATCGCATTCCAATGATGAGGACAAAAGGGATGAAGAACAAACATAGATAGAACCTAGGATGGTGTCCAAATGATGAGAAATTAAAGGAACAAACAATTAAGCTTAGATAAGCCCTGACAATCCCAAGGAAAGAACGAATGACCTTAGAAAGAAGTTACGATGTCATCCCTAAGGTGAGAAACCAAAGGGAGAAAGAATAAACTTCCATAAAACCTAGGTGGTGTCCAAACGATGAGAAACCGAAGGATCATGTCCCAATGACTAGTTAGAAAAGGAAACAAGCAATGAGCTTACATAGAACCTAGAAAGCTATCCCAATGATGAAAAACAAGTGGAATAAACAAATGAACTTAGATAAAACCTAGATGGCGATCCAATGATAGGAAACAAAAGGGATGAAGAATAAACATAGATAGAACATAGGGTGGTATCAAAACGATGAGAAATTAAAGAAACAAATAATTAAACATAGATAGGGCCTAGGGGGCGTCCCAATGATCACAAACCAAAGGAAAGAATGGATGACCTTAGATAGAACCTAAGATGTCGTCCCAAAGATGAGAAACCAAATGGAGAAAGAATAAACTTCCATCAAACCTAGATGGCTTCCAACGAGTGTGAAACCAAAGGTTCGTGTCCCAATGATTAGTTACAAATGGAAAAATGGAATGAGCGTAGATAGAACCTAGAAAGCTGCCCCAATGATAAAAAAAACGTGTAGATCAAACGAATGAACTTAGATAAAATTTATATCGCGTTCCAATGATAGGAAACTAAAGGGATGAAGCATAAACATAGATAGACCCCAAGATGGTGTGTAAACAATGAGAAATTAAAGGAACAAACAATTAAGCTTAGATAAGCCCTAGGGGGCATCCCAATGATGACAAGCCCAAGGAAAGAATGAATGACCTTAGAAAGAAGTTACGATGTCATCCCAAAGGTGGGAAAGAATAAACTTCCATAAAAACTAGGTGGTGTCCAAACGATGAGAAACCGAAGGATCATGTCCCAATGATTAGTTACAAAAGGAATGAGCTTAGATAGAACCTAGAAAGCTGTCCCAATGATGAAAAACAAGTGGAACAAACAAATGAACTTAGATAAACCCTAGATGGCGTTTCAATGATAGTAAACAAAAGGGATGAAGAATAAACATAGATAGAACCTAGGATGGTGTTTAAACGATGAGAAATTAAAGGAACAAATAATTAAGCTTAGAAAGGGCCTAGGGGGCGTCCCAATGAGGACAAACCAACAGAAAGAATGAATGAGCTTGGATTAGCTTACGATGTCGTCCCAAAGAACAAAAACCAAATGGAGACAGAATAAAATTCTATAAAATCTAGATGGTCTCCAAACGATGAGAAACCAAAGGATCATGTCCGAATGATTAGTTACAAATGGAAAAATCTAATGAGCATAGGTTGAACCTAGAAAGCTGTCCCATTGATGAAAAACGAGTGGAACAAATAAATGAACTTAGATAAAACCTATATCGCGTTCCAATAATAGGAAACAAAAGGGATGAAGAATAAACATAGATACACCCTAGGATGGTGTATAAACGATGAGCAATTAAAGGAACAAAAACCTAAGCTTAGATAGGGCCTAGGGGGCGTCCCAATGATGACAACCCAAAGTAAAGAATGAATCACCATAGAAAGAACCTACGATGTTGTCCCAAAATGAGAAACCAAATGGAGAAAGAATAAACTTCCATCAAACCTATATAGTTGCCAAACGATGAGAAAATAAAGGAAAAAGTCTCAATCAGTAGATACAAAGGCAAAAAAGGACTGACCTTTGATAGAACCCAGAATGTTGTCCCAATGATGAAAAACGAGTGGAACAAACAAATGAACTTGGATAAAACCTAGATCCCGTTCCAATGATAGGAAACAAAAGGGATGAATAATAAACAGAGATAGAACCTAGGATGGTGCCCAAACGATGATAAATTAAACAAATAAATCAAGGGAAAGATTGAATAACCTTACAAAGAACCTACGATCTCGTCCCAAAGATGAGAAACCGAAGGGAGAAAGAATAAACTTCCATAAAACCCAGATGGTGCCCAAACGATGAGAAACCAAAAGATCATGTCCCAATGATTAGTTACAAATGGAAAAAAGCATTCAGCTTAGATAGAACCTAGAAAGCTGTCCCAATGAAAAAAAAAAAGAGTGGAACAAAGAAATGAACTTAGATAAAATGTAGATCGCGCTCCAATGATTGGAAACAAAAGGGATGAAGAATTAACGTAGATAAAACCTAGGATGGTGTCCATCAATGAACCACCTCTCATCGTATATACCATAAATTCATTTCAGCTAAATGTTCCTATCAATTCTTAGAAATCCAAGGTGAGGTTGCCATAATTAAGCCAAATGTTTTTGCATTGGGTATAATTGGATTGTTTGTGCCCTAGTTTTGTTATTTCAATATGACTTCAAATTAATTCATAGATTATTCCTCGGTCAGAGTACCTAATTTGCACAGTGTATTATAGTTTCTTATATTTTATAAAAAGCTAAATAAAGAAGAAAACAATATATTTCAATTGGAATGAAGTGCAGAGAATGATTAAAATAAAAAACTAAAGACAAAAACTAAAACAAAACCTAGAATGGCATTCCACGGAAGAGAAACCAAAGGAACAAATGACTAGGCTTAGATAGAACTTATCATGACGTTAGAATGATGAGAAACCAAAGGAACAAAAAATAATATCACATAGAACCTACAATGGTGTCCCAATCATAAAAAATCAAAGAAAAAAAATATTAAATTTAGATAAAACCTAAGATGGTGTCAAAATAATCAGAAAGGGGAGGAACAAAGAATAAACTTATATAGAACCTGGGATGGTGTCCAAACAATGAGAAACCAAAGGATCATGTCCCAATGATTAGTTACAAATGGAAAAAAGCAATGAGCTTAGATAGAACCTAGAAAGCTGTCCCAATGAAGAAAAACAAGTGAAACAAACAAATGAACTTAGATAAAACCTAGATGGCGTTCCAATGATAGGAAACAAAAGGGATGAAAAATAAACATAGATAGAACCTAGGATGGTGTCCAAACGACAAGAAATTAAAGGAAAAAACTATTAACCTTAGATAGGGCCTAGGGGGCATCCGAATGATGACAAACCCAAGGAAAGAATGAATGACCTTAGATAGAACCTATGATGTCGTCCCAAAGATGAGAGACCAAAGAGAGAAAGAATAAACTAGATGGTGTCCAAACGATCAGAAACCAAAGGAATGTCCCAATGATGAAAAACGAGTGGAACAACCAAATGAAATTAGATAAAACCTAGATGATGTTCCAATGATAGGAAACAAAAGGGATGAAGAATAAACATAGATAGAACCTATGATGGTGTCCAAACAATGAGAAATTCAAGGAACAAACAATTAAGCTTAGATAAGCCCTAGGAAGCATCCCAATGATGGCAAGCCCAAGGAAAGAACGAATGACCTTAGAAAGAAGCTACGATGTCGTCCCAAAGATGAGAAACCAAAGGGAGAAAGAATAAACTTCCATAAAACGTAGGTGGTGTCCAAACGATGAGAAACCAAAGGATCATGTCCCAATGATTAGTTACAAATGGAAAAAAGCATTCAGCTTAGATAGAACTTAGGAAGCAGTCCCAATAACGAAAAACGAGTGGAACAAAGAAACGAACTTAGATAAAACCTAGATCGCGTTCCAATGATAGGAAACAAAAGGGATGATGAATAAACATAGTTAGAACCTAGGATGGTGTCCAAACGACGAGAAATTAAAGGAAAAAACAATTAAGCTTAGATAGGGCCTAGGGGGCATCCCAATGATGACAAACCAAAGGAAAGAATGAATGACCTTAGAAAGAAGCTACAATGTTGTCCCAAAGATGAGAAACCAAAGGGAAAAGGAATAAACTTCCATAAAACCTAGGTGTTGTCCAAACGATGAGAAACCAAAGGATCATGTCCCAATGATTAGTTACAAATGCGAAAAAGGAATGATCTTGAACTCGCAGCAATAGTCTTTGCTTTAAAGTTATGGAGACATTACTTATATGGTGAAAATTTTGAAGTGTTTTCAGATCACAAAAGTTTGAAGTATATTTTCTCTCAAAAAGATCTAAATGCAAGGCAAAGGAGATGGTTGGAAACCCTTGAAGATTTTCACTTTACTTTGCAGTATCATCCAGGAAAAGCTAATGTGGTTGCTGATGCCCTAAGTAGAAAGGCTCAATGTGTGTTATCTGGGTTGGTGGTTTATGAGTGGAAAATGTATGATTACATCAGTGAATTCAATCCTTGCTTTGATGTACATGATTCTGGTGCATGTTTTTGTACTTTGGTAGCTCAACCAACAATATTGCAGAAGGTTATTGAAGCTCAAAGGAAAGATAAAAAGTTAGAGTGCATGCACTCTCAAATCATGGCGGGTGATGCAATAGAAGGTTGGAACATACATTCTAATGGTGGGATTCATTTCTTGAATAAACTTTGTGTTCCTAATGATGCTCAGGTGAAGGAGGAGGTAATGAAGGAAGCTCATCATTCTCGATTCACAGTACACCCTGGAGAAACTAAAATGTACCATGATTTGAAGCGTCAATATTGGTGGCAGGGTATGAAGCGGGATATATCTCAATTCGTTTCCAAGTGTTTAACATGTCAACAAGTGAAAGTTGAACATCAGAAACCAGCAGGGTTGTTACAACCACTACCTATAGCAGAATGGAAGTGGGATCATGTGACGATGGACTTTGTGACAGGGTTGCCAAGAACTCCCCAAAGTAAGGATAGTGTATGGGTGATAGTTGATAGATTAACGAAATCAGCACATTTCTTACCAATGAGGATCACTGATTCAGTTATTGTGTTGAGTAAATTGTATGTGAAAGAAATTGTGAGGTTGCACGGGGTACCACTCTCTATTGTTTCAGATAGGGATCCTAGATTTACATCACAGTTTTGGCAGTCCTTACAAAAAGCCTTGGGAACTGAAATCAAATTGAGTTTGGCATTTCATCCTCAAACTGATGGGCAATCAGAGAGAGTTATTCAGATTTTAGAAGATATGTTACGAGCATGTGTGATGGATTTTAAAGGAAATTGGGTGGAACATTTACCTTTGATTGAATTTGCGTACAATAATAGCTTCCAAAGCAGTATTGGAATGGCACCATATGAAGCACTGTATGGGAGGCCTTGTAGATCTCCTATGTGTTGGATGGAATCTGGTGAAGCTAGTCTGATTGGGCCAGAATTGGTGCAAGAGACTACTGACAAGATTCGAGTAATACGTGACAGGTTATTGGCAGCACAAAGTAGACAGAAAAGTTATGCTGATCACAGAAGGAGACCCCTAGAATTTCAGATAGGAGATCATGTGTTTTTACGTGTAACACCAAGGAAAGGCGTATTTCGATTTGGAAAAAGGGGAAAGCTTGCTCCAATATATGTTGGGCCCTTTGAAATCCTTCAAAAGATTGGAGAGGTAGCATACAAATTAGCCTTACCGCCACAACTATCAGGTATACATGATGTGTTCCATGTGTCCATGTTACGGAAGTATGAGCCTGATACCACACATGTACTAGATTGGCAAGATTTGAATTTGCAAGAAGATGTAACGTATGAGGAAGGGCCGAGACAGATTTTAGATAAGAAAGAGAAGGTACTCCGAACCAAAATAATACCTCTAGTGAAAGTGTCATGGGATCATCATGGAGTGGAAGGAGCTACATGGGAATTGGAATCAGATATGAGAAACAAGTACCCGGAACTCTTTACAGGTTCGCTTTTGTGAATTTCGAGGACGAAATTTTTGTTAGGGGGAGAGGATGTAACACCTAGTACTAATGACTATTTTAGTACTTAACTTTAAGCTTGCTTAATTAGATGTTAAAACTAGTTTAGTGCTAATCATGTTTAATTATGAATTAAACTTTGATTAAGGTTAAGTGGGATTAGTTAATGACCTAAGCATGCTTATCAGGTTCTTAGGGACTAATTAGGGTTATGAAAACCTAAAGGACTAATGGGCAATTATGGGTTTTATTTTTTTATAACTTGAAGGACTAAAGTGCAATATTTGAAAATTAAGGTTAGTGGAATGCCACCTCCTACTTGGGTGGATTGGTGGCAGCCATGTGGGCTGCCACCTCATGCTTGGGTGCTTGGAGACCCTTTATAAGGGGGGCTGCAGCTCGTTTTGCTCCATTTCACCTGCAGCAACTTGGGTTAGAGAGAGAAACTAGAGAGAGAAAGTGTAGATTTGAGGTAAGCAAGTGTTTAATTTTGTAATTTTCGTTTATTTTGGTTCCTAATGGCATGTTGAATAGAATTAATGGTAAAAATTGTGTAAAAGTTGAGTATAATTAGCTATAAACCTGTTTTAGTTAAAAATCACAATTAATTAAAGATTAAAGTATTTTCAGTTAAGTATTTTATTAATGGTAAGATCAGCATAAATCTTTGTTTAATTTGGTTTGATTGAAAAATAGATTAGTAAACATGTGATGAATTGGGTTATTTGGACACTTGGGATTTGTTAATAGGTTAGGCTTTAAGAAAATAAAAAGAATTAGTGTTTGGTAATTAATTAGGGAAATTAATATGCATTGCAAATATTGTTTAATTCAATTCTAATTTGATCTGTAAACATGTAGGATATAGATTAGAGAACTTTAGAATTAAAAATTTACAACAATAAACTATATAAATTTTCATGGTTAGGAAACCTAAATTATGTTGTTTCATTTCAGTTCCTCATAATAGGCAAAGATCGCCTACTTAGAAGAAACACAAAAAGGAAGTCGGTGTAAGGTAGGGAATTTTATGCTATTCTATGGTGTATCTGATTTCTTTCCTTGAATTATTTGTTGGAATTTCATGTTATTTCTATGATTTCATCAAATCTTTTAAAGTGTCATTGCATCTCGGTTTATTGCATTGAAATGTTACCATGATGTTGGAACGTATATTGGAATGAATATTCGTGGTTTTCTGTTGTCGAAATGGTTTATGGTGTGATTGCATTGCAAGTAGGATATGGAATTATCACAGATCATATTCAGAGAATTTATTGGTGGCGAAGTGCTTATGTGATGCTACAGGCCTTATCATTTGATATATTGTTTATGTGGGACCGTGGGTCCTTGGGTGAAAGTCCCTAAAGCCCTCGAGGAAGACACTCCGATGTGGGTGTATGGGGTTGGTCCTGCCCCTGGGTTTTAGTCCCTAAAGACACGGGGTTGGTCCTGCCCTTGGGTATGAGTCCCAAAAGACACGGGGTATGACTTGCCCTTGGGTGATGTCCCAGAATAGTCATTATTATATTGATCGAGTATCTTGTGGAGCATTGATATCTGCTGTGTAGATTGTTGGGAGTCAGCAAATTATCAGTTGTGAAAGGATGGATGGGAAAAGCAATGATGAAACCAACAAACACATGCATACATGTTTGACATGATTACACATTTGTTAATTGTTATGAAATGTTTATCATGCATGTTATTAAACGTTTAATTCAAGGTTTTTAAGGGTATACTTAGGATGGTTATAAACTTTCCTACTGAGTTGTGAACTCACCCTATTCCTTCCACCTATAGATGCAGGTCAGAAGACCTATGCAGGAAAGAATGCTTGAGCAATGCTTTACTGTGATTGGATGCTGTTTGCTCATATTGAAAGTCTTTTGAGGCCATGCCTTTTGTATCAAGACTACACCTTTTGTTGGAATGATGTAATGTATATATTTGTTAGATACACTTGTAGTATGGGCTACCCGTAGTAAACAATGGGGTTTGGTATATGTAAATGAATGTTGTACAAGTTTCTTTTGTGAAACAAAACATATTTTGTTAACTTAATAGTCACAATGTTTAATACAGGATGTACTCCTTATAACAGGTTTTCCATATCCTCTTTTTGAACAAATTCAAGTAGGAACTCAACATTTAAGTTTTTGAGAGCACTTATACTGTATTTGAGTATCAATTGTTTAGTTGAAGAATAAATAATAATAATAATAAGAAAAAAAAATTGGGGTGTGACACAAACTATGAGAAATTAAGGAAACAAATAATTAAGCTTAGATAGGACCTAGAGGGCGTCCCAATGATCACAACCCAAAGGAAAGATTGAATGACCTTAGATACCTACAATGTCATCCCAAAGATAAGAAAACAAAGGGAGAAAGAATAAACATCCAAAAAACCTAGATGGTGTTCAAACAATGAGAAACCGGATCATGTCCCAATGAGTAGTTACAAATGGAACAAAGGAATGACCTTAGATAGAACCTAGAATGTTGTCCCAATGATGAAAAACGAGTGGAACAAACAAATGAACTTAAATAAATCCTAGATGGCGTTCCAATGATGGGAAAGAACAGGGACTAAGAATAAACATAGATAGCACCTATGATGGTGTCGAAACGATGAGAAATTAAAGGAACAAACAATTAAGCTTAGATAGGGCCTACGGGGCATCCCAATGACCAAAAACAAAAACGAAACAATGAATGACTTTAGAAAGAAGCTAGGATGTCTTCCCAAAGATGAGAAACCAAAGGGAGAAAGAATAAACTTCCACCAAACCTAGATGATGTCCAAACGGTGAGAAACTAAATAATCGTGTCCTAATGATTAGTTACAAATGGAAAAAAGGAATGACCATAGATAGAACGTAAAAAGCTGTCCCAATGATTAAAAACAAGTGTACCAAACAAATGAACTAAGATAAAACCTAGATCGTGTTCACTAGATAGGATACAAAAGGGATGAAGAATAAACAAAGAAGAAACCTAGGTTTGTGTCCAAACGATGAGAAAATAAAGGAACAAACAATTAACCTTAGATATGGCCTAGAAGGCATCCCAACGATGACAAAGCCAAGGAAAGAATGAATGACCTTAGATAGAACCTACGATGTCGTCCCAAAGATGAGAAACCGAAGGGAGAAAGAATAACTTCCATAAAACCACGATGGTGTCCAAACAATGAGAAACCAAAGGATCATGTCCCAATGATTAACAAATGGAAAAACGGAATCAGCTTAGATAGAACCTAAAAAGTTGTCCCAATGATGAAAAACGAGTGCAACAAACAAATGAACTTTGATAAAACGTCGATCGCGTTCCAATGTTAGGAAATAAAAGGGATGAAGAATAAATGTAGATAGAACCTAGGATATGGCCCAAACTATGAGAAATTAAGGAAACAAATAATTAAGCTTAGATAGGACCTAGAGGGCGTCCCAATGATCACAACCCAAAGGAAAGATTGAATGACCTTAGATACCTACAATGTCATCCCAAAGATAAGAAAACAAAGGGAGAAAGAATAAACATCCAAAAAACCTAGATGGTGTTCAAACAATGAGAAACCGGATCATGTCCCAATGAGTAGTTACAAATGGAACAAAGGAATGACCTTAGATAGAACCTAGAATGTTGTCCCAATGATGAAAAACGAGTGGAACAAACAAATGAACTTAAATAAATCCTAGATGGCGTTCCAATGATGGGAAAAAACAGGGACTAAGAATAAACATAGATAGCACCTATGATGGTGTCGAAACGATGAGAAATTAAAGGAACAAACAATTAAGCTTAGATAGGGCCTACGGGGCATCCCAATGACCAAAAACAAAAACGAAACAATGAATGACTTTAGAAAGAAGCTAGGATGTCTTCCCAAAGATGAGAAACCAAAGGGAGAAAGAATAAACTTCCATCAAACCTAGATGATGTCCAAACGGTGAGAAACTAAATAATCGTGTCCTAATGATTAGTTACAAATGGAAAAAAGGAATGACCATAGATAGAACGTAAAAAGCTGTCCCAATGATTAAAAACAAGTGTACCGAACAAATGAACTAAGATAAAACCTAGATCGTGTTCACTAGATAGGATACAAAAGGGATGAAGAATAAACAAAGAAGAAACCTAGGTTTGTGTCCAAACGATGAGAAATTAAAGGAACAAACAATTAAGCTTAGATAGGGCCTAGTGGGCATCCCAATAATGACAAAGCCAAGGAAAGAAGGAATGAGCTTAGATAGAACCTACGATGTCGTCCCAAAGATGAGAAACCAAAGGGAGAAAGAATAAAGTTCCATAAAACCTAGATGGTCGTCGAATGATGAAAAAAGATGAGAAACCAAAGGAGGAAAGAATAAACTTCCATAAAACCTAGGTTGTGTCCAAACGATGAGAAACCAAAAGATCATGTCCCAATGATTAGTTACAAATGGGAAAAAGGAATGAGCCTAGATAGAACCTAGAAAGCTGTCCTAATGATGAAAATCGAGTGGAACAAACAAATGAACATAGATTAAACCTAGATGGCGTTCCAATGATAGGAAATAAAAGGGATGAAGAATAAACTTAGATAGACCCTAGGATGGTGTCCAAATGATGAGAAATTAAAGGAACAGACAATTAAGCTTAAATATGCCCTAGGGGGCGTCCCAATGATGACAAACCAAAGGAAAGAATGGATGACTTAGAACCTACGATGTCGTCCCAAAGATGAGAAACCAAATGGAGAAAGAATAAACTTCCATCAAACCAAGATGGTGTCCAACCAGTGTGAAACCAAAGGTTCGTGTCCCAATGATTAGTTACAAATGGAAAAATGGAATGAGCGTAGATAGAACCTAGAAAGCTACCCCAATGATAAAAAAACGAGTAGATCAAACGAATGAACTTAGATAAAATTTATATCGCGTTCCAATGATAGGAAACAAAAGGGATGAAGAATAAACATAGATAGACCCTAGGATGGTGTCCAAACGATGAGAAATTAAAGGAACAAACAATTAAGCTTAGATAGGGCCTAGTGGGCATCCCAATAATGACAAAGCCAAGGAAAGAAGGAATGAGCTTAGATAGAACCTACGATGTCGTCCCAAAGATGAGAAACCAAAGGGAGAAAGAATAAAGTTCCATAAAACCTAGATGGTCGCCGAATGATGAAAAAAGATGAGAAACAAAAGGAGGAAAGAATAAACTTCCATAAAACCTAGGTTGTGTCCAAACGATGAGAAACCAAAAGATCATGTCCCAATGATTAGTTACAAATGGGAAAAAGGAATGAGCCTAGATAGAACCTAGAAAGCTGTTTTAATGATGAAAAACGAGTGGAACAAACAAATGAACATAGATTAAACCTAGATGGCGTTCCAATGATAGGAAATAAAAGGGATGAAGAATAAACTTAGATAGACCCTAGGATGGTGTCCAAATGATGAGAAATTAAAGGAACAGACAATTAAGCTTAGATATGCCCTAGGGGGCGTCCCAATGATCACAAACCAAAGGAAAGAATGAATGACCTTAGATAGAACCTACGATGTCGTCCCAAAGATGAGAAATTAAAGGGAGAAAGAATAAACTTCCATAAAACCTTGGATGGTTGCCAGACGATGAGAAACCAAAGGAACAAACTATTAAATTTAGACAGGACAGTGCTTCTATAACTTTTGAAGATGCAAGGTACAATCCCAATGACATGTTAGCTTTTGTTGCATCCATGAATGATTCTAATAGTGATAGTGATGATGAGTTAAATTCGTACAGAGCCGAATTCTTCGATAACCTTGTTCAATATTGACTCTTGTTTATGTGTTGGCAATTTTGTTCTAATTTTTATTTGAACATAGAAATCTTTTTACATAGTGGCTTTCTCTCCATCAAAATTCAAGAGTTGTTGTGCAGTCAAAGGTACGTCTAAAAAGTGTTTAAGCGGTTAATCCAACTCAAGTGGTTTTAGTTCTCTTAATTGGCAAGAAAAGTCCTGCTAAGTTTAGAAATGAATTTAAATTCAACTCTAATTTGGAAACCCTTAGATACCAAAATCCTCATGGCTTTTGCCTCTAAATACTTACCATATAACCTTTTGAAGGTTAGAGATTCAGGCTAAAAGATCGTAGAGGTCTTGGAGATTGTTAAAAACCACTCATCCTTTGGAGGTGACACCATTTTCAGGAAATAAAACGGCAAGTTAACAACATAAGTTCGCCACTAAAATGATAAGAAATTTATCCCTTTAAAGATAAGAAATATTAATAAAGCACACTACTCATAAGAATCCATCTTAAAGATAAACAGAAAATGGAGATAAAACCTAGGATAGTGTAGCGAAGATGAGAAACTAAAGGAAAAAAGAAGAAACATGGATAAAACCTAGGATGACGTTCCAATGATGAGAAATGAAACAAATAAAGAATAAAGTAATATAGAACATAGGATGGTGTCCCAATGATGAGAAACAAGAGGAAATACGAAGAAACCTAGATAGAACCTAGGAGGGTGTCACAATGATGAGAAACCAAATAGACAAAATATTAAGCTTATATTGAACTTATGATGTCTTTCCAATGATATATGAAACCAAATGAAAAAAGAAAAAACTTAGGACGATGTCCCCATGATTAGAAACAAACGTAATAGAAAAGATGCTTAGAACCTAGAATGACATCCGAATAATTAGAAACCAAATGAAACAAATATTACATTGAGAATGAACACAAGATTTTGTCAAAATGATGACAAAGCAAAGGAACAAACGTTTAAGCTCAAATAGAACCTAGGATAGCTGTCCACTGATCAAAAACCAAATGAACAAAGAATAAACTGAGATAGAAACTAGAATGGTTTCCCAATGATGAGAAACAAATGTAATAAAGAAGAAACTTAGATACATCTTAGGATGGTGTCCCAATGATGAAAAACCAAATGAGCAAAGAATAAATTGAGATATAACCTATGATGGTGTCCCAAATGACAAGAAAAAAAAAAAGAGAGAGAGCATATGATTAAGTGTAGAAAGAACCTAGGATGGAGTCCCAACGATGACAAACTAAAGGAAAAAACAATTAAGCTGAAATAAAACCTACGATAGCGTTCCACTGATCAGAAACCAAATGAACAAAGAATAAACAGAAACGGAAACTAGAATGGTGTCCCACTTATGAGAATCGAAAGTAACAAATAAGAAACTTAGATACAACTTAGGACGGTACCCAATGTTAAGAACCCAAATAAACAAAAAATAAATTGAGATAGAACCTAAGATGGTGTCCCAATGATGAGAAAATAAATTAACAAAGAAGAAACTTAGATAGAATCTAGGAACCAATCCCAATGATGAGAAACAAAAGGAAGAAAGAAGAAACTTAGATTCAGCCTAAGATGCAGTCCTATTGATGAGTAACAAAAGGAACTAACGTTTAAGCTATAAGATAGAACCAAGGATGGAATCATAGGAAAACAAATAAACAAAGAATACATGATATAACCTAGGATAGTGTCCCAATGATGAGAAACCAAAGGAACAAACATCAAACTTAAATCAAACTTATGATCATGTCCCAATGATGAGAAAGTAAAGGAACAAATGATTAAGGATAATTAGAAGTAGAATGGTGTCCCAATGATGAGAAGCAAAACTAACAAAAAGCAAACTTAGATAGAACTTAGGATGATGTCCCAATAATTAAAAACCAGATGAACAAAGAATAAATTGAGAAAGAGCCTAGGATGGTGTCCCAATAATGAGAAACCAAAGGAACAAACGATTAAGCTTAGAAAGAACCTAGGATAGCATTCCATTGATCAGAAACCAAATGAACAAAGACTAAACTGATATAGAAACTAGAATGGTGTCCTAATGATCAGAAACAAAAGTAATAAAGAAGAAACTTGGATACAACCTAGAATGGTGTTCCAATGATGAGAAACCAAATGAACAAAAAATAAACTGAGATAGAATATAGGATGGTGTCCCAATGAGGAGAAACCAAAGGAACAAACGATTAAGTTTTGAAACAACCTGTGATGGCTTCCCAATGATGAGAAACCAAAGGAACAAACAATTATCTTTAGATAAAACCTAGTTTTGCATCCCAGTGATGAGAAATGAAATGAACAAAGAATAACCTGTGATAAAACATATGATGGTGTCTCAATGAGGAGAAAAAAAAGTAACAAAGAAGAAATTTAGATAGAATTTAAGATGGTTTCCCAATGATTAGTAACCAAAGGAACAAAGAAGAAACTTCGATTCACCCTAGGATGTAGTCCTATTGATGAGAACAAAAGGAACTAACGTTTAAGCTTTAGATAGAACTTAAGATGGCATCCCAATAATGTGAAAGTAAATAAAAAATAATAATAACATTAGATAGAACCCAGGATATTGTCCTAAGGATGAGAAACCAAAGGAATAAGCATCAAACTAAAATCAAACCAATGATGGTGTCCTAATATTCAGTAACTGAAGAAACAAATGATTAATGTTAGATAGAACCACGGATGACGCCCCAATCATGAAAAAACAAACAAAGAAATAATAAACTAAGATAAAACATAGGATGGTGTCCTAATGATGAGAAACCAAAGGAACAAAGAAGAAACCTAAATAGAAGCAAGGAGGGTGTCACAATGATGAGAAACCAAACGAACAAACGATTAAACTTATACAAAACCTAGGATGTCTTCCCAATGATATGAAACCAAACAAACAAAGAATAAATTGAGGAAGAACCTAAGTTGTTCCCAATAATTAGAAACCAAATGATTAAGCACAGATAGAACCTAGGATGGCGTCCCAATAATTAGAAACCAAATGAACATAGAATAAACTAATAAAGAACTTAGGATGGTGTCCCAATGATGAGAAACCAATGGAACAAACAATTAAGCTTAAATAGAACCTAGGATAACATTCCACTTATCAGACACAAAATGAACAAAGAATAAAATGAAATAGAAATTAATGGTGTTGCAATGATGAAAAGCAAAAGAAACAAATACGAAACTTAGATACAACCTAGTATGTTGTCTCAATAATGAGAAACCACATGAATAAAGAATAAACGGTGTTAGAATCTTGGATGGTGCTCCATTGACAAGAAACAAAGGAACAAACAATTAAATTTAGAAACAACCTAGGATTGTGTCCCAATGATGAGAAACCAATGGAACACAAGATTATGTTTAGATAGAACCTAGCTTTGCCTCCGAATGATGAGAAACGAAATAAACACAGAATAAACAAAGGTACAACCTATGATGTTGTCCCAATGATGAAAAACAAAAGTAACAAAGAAGAAACTTACATAGAACCTAGGATGGTGTCTAAATGATGAGAAACCAAATGAAGAGAGAAGAAACTTATATTCAATCTAGGATGCAGTCCTATTGATGAGAAACGAAATGAACTAACATTTACTTATATTAGAACCTACGATGGCGTCCCAATGACGGAAAAGCAAAATAAACAAAGAATAAACTTATTATATAGAACCTAGGATATTATCCCAATGATGAGAAAACTAATAATTTTTTAAACCTCAACTAAATATGAGATAAACTGAAAAACTAAACAAAACATAATGATTTTTAAAAGAAACTAAACTAAGCATAATATCAATGAACCAACCATACTAATAATTTTTAAAAACTAGACTAAACATGAGATCAACAAAATAACCAAACTAATGATTTTAAAAACTAAACTAAGCATAATATCAACAAAGAAACCAAACTAATAATTTTTCAAAACTAAATTAAGCATGAGATAAATAAAAAAAAAAATAACCATGCTAATCATTTTTAAAATAAACTAAACTAAGCACAATATCAACAAAGCACCCAAATTAATAATTTTTTACAAACTAAACTAAACATGAGATTAATGGAACAACCACATAACTAATGATTTTTAAAAGAAACTAAGCTAAGTATAATATCAACAAAGCAACCAAACTAATAATTTTTATAAACTAAACTAAGTATAAGATGAAAGGAATAACCAAACTAATGAATCTTAAAAGAAACTAAACAAATCATAATATGAACAAAACAACCAAACTAATGATTTTTTTTTTTTACAAAAAAAAAAAAAAAACAAACAAACAAAAACAAAAACTGAAGTAAGCATAATATCAACAAAGAAACCAAAGTAATAATTTTTCAAAACTAAATTAAACATGAGATTAAATGACTTTTTAAAAGAAACTAAACTTAGTATAATATCATGAAAGTAAGCAAACTAATAATGTTTAAAAACTAAACTAAGTGTGAGATTAATTAAGTAATCAAGCTAATGATTTTTAAAAGAATTATACCAAGCATAACCAATGTTTAAAATATCTGTAAACACATATATCGGTACTTGGATTTTACGGATATATTGAATATATCGGATAAATATCGATGAATATTTTAACAAAAATATCGATAGAATAATAGTTCAAAATTCATGAAAATGTTTAGAAAACTTTTATAAAAAATGATAAAATAAGTAAAAATACACATATTAAAGTTCTTTTGTAAGTGTAATTAACATAAATACTATTATATATAATATTTATCAAATTTTTATTAAAAAAATTAGCTTAAATTCCTTTAATATATTTATATTCATTTATTTTAAAAATTAAAAATACTTCTATTAAAACATGTTTTATTACATTTTAAATAAAAATTTAAATTGATTTATATAAAATATTTTATTTGAGATTTAATTTCTAAAATTTTATTATAAATATGTGGTGACAACTTTTTTTATTAACATTAATTTGTTTAAATAATTAAAATTATTAATAATTTATCTTATCAAATTAATTTTAATTTATAAAATATTCAAACTTCATTAATTTTTTATATTGTAGCAATTTTTTAGTAAAATTATATTTTTAAAATATAAAATTAAAAGAATAAATAAAAAATTAAAAGTGAAGTGATAGTAATTTTTTAAAATAGGATTAATGAGATAAATATGAAAAGTAGTTAAAAATAAAATGACAATATAAATTTAAAATAAAAGATAAATTAAAAATGAATAATTAAAAAAAAATATCAATATACATAATTTTTAAAAAAAAATTCAAACAATCGGCGATTTTTTGTGCTCTCCTTGCTTGTCGCCCCACGCTCGATTTTTTCGCCGATAGATTGCTTCTAAATCAATTTTTAAAAGAAACTAAACAAAGCATAATATGAACAAAACAACCAAACTAATAATTTTTTAGAAACTAAACTAAATATGAGATCAACCAAATAACAAACCTAATGATTTTTAATAGAATTAAACTAAGCAAAATATCAACAAAGCAACCAAACTAATAATTTTCAAAAACTAAACTAAACATGAGATCAACGAAATAACCCAACTAATGATTTTTAATAGAAACTAAACTAAAGGTGATATCCACAAAGCAACCAAACTAATAAAGTAAAATTAAACTATGCACGAGATTAAACAAATAATCTAACCAATGATTTTTAAGATAATTAAACCAAACAAATTGACAGAGTAACTAAACTAATAATTTTTTAAAACGAAACTAAATATGAGATGAATTGAATAACTAAACTAATTTCACATTAAAGAAACTAAACTAAGCATAATATCAGCAAAGCAACCAAACTAATAATTTTTAAAACCAAAACTAAAAATGAGATTAACTAAATAACTAAACTAATTATTTAAAAAAAAAATTGAACAAACCATGATATCAACAAAGCAACCAAACTAATAATTTTTAAAAACTAAACAAAACATGAGATCAACATAATAACTAAACTAATGTGTTTTAAAGAAAACTAAATTGTGCATTATATCAACAAAGCAACAAAACTTATAATTTTTCAAAACTAAACTAAGCATAAGATCAAAAAGATAACTAAACTAATGATTTTTAAAAGAAATTAAACGAAGCATAGTATCAGTAAATATACCATACTAATAACTTTTAAAAATTAAACTAAATATGAGATCAACGGACTAACCAAACTAATGACTTTTAAAAGAAACTAAACTTATTATAATATCATGAAAACAAGCAAACGAATAATGTTTAAAAACTAAACTAAGTATGAGATTAATAGAGTAACCAAACTAATGATTCTTAAAAGAATTATACCAAGCACAACATCAACAAACCAACCAAACTAATAATTTTGTGAAAAGTAAACTAAACATGAGATCAAAAGATTAACCAAACTAATGATTTTTAAAAGAAACTAGACTAAGCATTGTATCAACAAAACAATCAAACTAATAATTTTTATAAACTAAATTAAGCATCCAATTAATACATGAGAATATAAAATTTCTCATTATAGAAACAATGTAAAATGTACCACTCTTTAGATTTTTTTTATCTCCTGCAACCTGACTTGAAGCTGCATTCAATTTTCCCTACATTTATGGAGACGAAAAGTTTGATCACAATTCAAAACAAAGGAAAAGAAAAGGAGTTAAATAAGAATAAGAGCTGATATGTACCTTGACAGCCACCATTTTGTTTTTTACTCTTTATTTTTCAGAATCTTCTAATGATCTAATTACCCTACGAAGCAAAAGCAACATCCAAAGTTCAGGTAGTCAATTTTTGTCTTTCCTTGTTTTTTTTCTGGGCAACCAAACAGAAATTAGGGTTCCAAGGAAACCGTGACAAAAATTCTTCCTCTTAACTAAACAGCTTCCATTACCTACTGGGTTAGCGATCCTAGTTGCGGAACTCCAATAAACCTAAATCAGCCCATCCATTCAAATGCACAAGAACTCCAAATGTAACCAAAATTCAAACAAATTTATTACCTTCTGATGCACTTCAAGCTATGTCAAACTCATAGAAACAATCACCAACACTCCAAGAATGCAAAAACTTGCACTTATCCCCATAACTACAATTTCCTTGAAGCCAATAATTACAAAGCTTCTCAATCTTCCTAAATACTCTATTGCCTGTGCCACTACCTTGAGCTCTATTGCCTGCACCACCGTCATGAACCGGCCCCCACGTAGGATTAAACTTAGGATTTCTTCATGCACCAGAAAAGTTGTGATCGTCATGTACTCCTTGATTTGGCCGTTTGGACGATGATCCATTGCTTATGAATGGTTGGTGTTGTTGGGGATGAGGACCTGGTAATTCTCTGGGTAGGTACGGACAGGGGAACTTGTTGCACCTACCTGCCCTCCAATGGTAACAAACCTTTTGTTGTTTGCCACTATCATTCGAAGCTCCAAGTCGTTGAAACACCCGTTTGTTACCATGCTCGTCGGCATCCATAGTTAAGAAGATCAAAACAGAGATTAAATGTAGAGCTTTGCTTTGAAACTGAACTGAAATCTTTATCTTTATACCAAAAACAGGGAATTAGGGTATCCCGAAATAGCAATTCAAGAATTTGACCATGGGTTCCAACAATTATATATCCAATCTCATTATGGGAAACCCTAATTTCCTCAAAATTTCCATTCAGAATTTTATATTCAGAAAGGAAACACAGTGCATGGCCCGGCGGAGTAACGTCGAGAAACAAAGAATCGAGCATCGTCAACAGGTTGAAACAGTTAGACAAGCAAACTAGATAATCAAGAAATCTAAACAGTCGAATGATTAGTCAAAACAGTTGTTTCATCATACCTGATCACCATAAACCTCCAATCTCCTCCCTCTCAGCTCTCTCTCCGGAAACACTCCAAGCTAAAATAGCGAATCCGAGGATAGGCGATTGTTTGAAACTGAAATAAATGGAGTCTTTCCTTGTTTTTTCTGCGCAACCAAACAGAAATTAGGGTTCCGGGGAAATCGTGACAAAAATTCTTCCTCTTAACTAAACAGTTTCCGTTAATGACCTACTGGGTTAGCGATCCTAGTTGCAAAACAATTTCCAAATACGATCTTTTTTGTTGCTGAGAAATCAAAGGAAGGGAAAGAAAAAGAAAAAAAAAAAAAAGAGCAGGAATCTTGGAAACACCCATTTGAAAAGCGAGAATATATTTACAAGTTTGTGGTTTCCTAGAAACTTAAGGACAGGAAAATATAGATTTTCTCGGCAACCAAACCGAAAAAAGAAAAGTTAAAAAGAGTGCAGAAAAAAAAGGATAACAAGAATGGCGATCTCTTGCAGACAAGATGAGGGTGAAGAATGGTGAACGCTAATTTGAAATGGTAGAAAAATCTCCTGTGAAGTTCGCGGAAACCAGAAAAGAATAATGATGCAGGTGTGATCTCTTGTTCCCTTAGAAAAATGGATATCCAAAGGAAAATGGCAATTCTATCCTCGAATATGAAGATCCTGAAGTTCCAAAGATGGGTGTCTGATGATCCTTTCTCACTATCGGTGGACTGCAATGGTGAATATTGCTCTCCGATGACAATGAACTCTAATGGCGGTGATGACTCTCTATAAACGAACCAGTGAGCTTCAATGGTAGTGGCGAACTACTCCGGCAGTGATGAAACAAACCACAAGCTTCAACGGTGGTGAACTACTCCGGCAGCTATGAACTTGCCTTTTTCAATGAGAATTTGCACTCCTCCAGAAAACACGCAAAAAGTGACTCCCTATGTCGGTGATGAACTCTCCTACTCCAAAAAATGCCCAAAATCTCTATGTCGGTGACGAAGTCTCATTTCCAAGAATGCCAAAAAGAGCTTCTTCGTCGGTGATGAAGTCTCTATTTTTTCAATCTCAAAAGTCTCTGAAACTACAGCTGTTACGCCATTCCCAGTGTGGTGTGCATGCTCCCTCAACAAAAAGATTCCTGTTCCGGAGACTTCCCCAAAAACGGCCTCCTAAATGCCCGGCAGTTCAAAAACGTGATTGGCAATAGCTTCCTTGCATGGCCTGTGGTGATGCTCCCTCACGTGAGACTCTTCTCGAAACCATCATGATGTCATGTCCCGAAAGAAAATGGATCCTTCTCAAAAGTCTCATCGTCATGCCAAATGCATGTCTCCATCTCACCCGGAGCGCATGTGTGATAGCCATCCAGAATGCATGTGCCTTTAACCTTCTCGAGTCTTCTGGATCCCATGCATGGAGATCAAAATTGCAGCATGAAAGAAATGCCCTTCTATGCATGCCTTGGCCATTACACACGTATTCATCCTTATCTCATCCAAGCACCAGAATATTTGCAAAAATATAGGGCTTGTTCGTGGTGTTTTTAAAAATAGTTTTTTAGAATTTTTAAAAAACTAGAGTGTTTGACATGATGTTTTAATACAAAAAACAAGAAGTTCGTTTTAATGAAAGAATTTGTATTGTTTTTAAAAACAATATATTATTTTTATTTTATAAAAATTTTATAAAATTAATTTATAATAATATGAAATCAAACTCAAGTTAAGTCTTATTAAAAAATAAAAATTAATTTCACAATTATATATAAGTTAAAGATAAATAATTTTTTTTAAATTATGAAACAATTTTTTTATTGTAGTGAAACAAAAATTTCTATAATATAAAAACAATTTTAATATTCTTTTTAATACAAGTCAATTAAGTGCTTTAATTAATTTTTTAAATTTTTTATTTGATCATGATTTATTATGTTTTTTTAGAAACTTTTTTAATGTTAAAGAATATAAAAAAGTTTTTTAATGTTTTATAAAATTAAGGATATTTGATCATTTATTATTATAAAAGGATTTTAAAAATAAAAAAACAAAAAGACTTGTTCGGATAAATTATTATTATTATTATTATTTAAAAAAATATATTTTGATTTTGTAAAAACATTTTAAATTCAATTTATATAATATTAATTAATTAAATTTAATTGAAGTCTTTTTGAAAATGAAAATAATTTTGTAATTGAAAGTAAATTAAAAAATATATAGTTTTTAGTAAAACATAAATAGTAATATTATAATAAAATCATAAATTATTATTTTTAGTAGAAAATATACTATTTTATTATATGTAAGAAAAAAGATATTTTATTATATTAAAAAATTTATGATATTAACAAGTTTATTATTTTAAGTTTTAAATTATTTTTAAAAATTAATAGAATTGTTAACAAATCTAACGCATTAAATCTTATTTAATCTTAAGCTAATTTGCCTAACGAGAAAAGAAATTAAAAAATAATAATTTTATATAGAAAATAAATAATATAGTATATGTGCCCTAGGGTTTGTTGTCTACCTTCATTTTCTTTTTCCTTTTTCCCAAAATCTCTTTGATTTTGTTCCTCCTGAAAGTTGACAGAACTTGTCCAAAAGTACTGATGCCCTTATTCCATCAATGCAAGGCTCTATTCCCAATCCAGAAGCAAACTGAGCTAAAGGAGCAACAAGATTTGATTTTCTCACCGTTAAGCCAATGACACTGCCATTATGTTGATTCAAATTTGGTGGCCCAAAAGATAAAAACAGTAAGACCCTTTCCCTGGTAAGAAGAATCTGTAGCAACTCCAACCTTCATGATTGCCCCATTCATGAACAGAGAGCATCAAGTGTAGCTTCTGGCTCAGTTGAGACTGTGACTCGGCATGCAGAAGGTGACCATGCATATGTGTACACCTGTAGGTGGAAAGATGCCAGGAAAAATGGGCAGCCCGCCCTTTCTCCTTTAACTCCTTTAACACGGATAAAATGATGGTCAACAATAATGAGCAGTACTTTTGCTGAGTCCATTGTTGCTGCAGTATTGGAGTCAAGGAACAGTAGCTTCTACAGATGCAAAAATTTCAGGTTTTATAAAATCCCAAGAAGCATCATCCAACTTTGTTACAGTTATAAACTCTTATTCGAAGAGAACTTGAATAATTAATTCCATCAATTCCATAAAGACTTTTTCTAGTGGAGAACTCATAGCTGAACAAGCATTCAGTAAGTTTCCAAGAACAGCTGCAATGCCATATCCAGATTCATGTCTTAGAAAACAAAAGTCCCAGCAAATTCATGAGGAATCTGTACACATAATTTGTCATGATTTCCCAGGAAATCCCCATTTCCTGTCTTAGAATTCAAGAAATTACACAAATCTCTCCACTAGAATTTAAATTTAAGTACGTATACTTTGTAAAAACCAAGGGATCATTTGGTAAATGATGAGTGAAAAGGCAACGTGCTTAGCATCTCGAGGCTGATTATGACTTTTAAGTGCAGGCCCAACATGGCAGGGTTTTTGTTATAAAACTGTATTAATCTCAATTAATACGTGCAAATAAGCTTCAGGTATTAAGCTTGAAATCAGTAATTACAAAACTTACCTATTGGGGAATTGAATACTGAAACATCCTATTTGAGTCTTCCAAACCTTTCATATATGCAATGATTCAAACCAAAGACTTTTCCACCAAATAATCATTTCTTTTTGTTTCTAATATAATAAAAAAAGGATTTATATATAGTATATATCCTCATCCTGATGCCATGGGTGAGCAGAGTGGTGGCAGTGATGGAAAGCAATGCTGTTTAGAAAAAAATACGCCTTGAAAAGGTTAAAAGGCTTAATGAAAAGGAAATGGATGTGCTCACATTTGGTGTTATAATCGCCATAATCTTGCTTTTTTTTTGCGCCGTTTGCTTCATCACCATAGAGGGCACCTGCAAGCGCCGTCCTTCCTAAACCTTTACATCCAAACACGCCCTTGCTGAAGCTTCTTTTAACTCTTTTTTCTGTCCTTTCTTTTTTTATTTTGTTGTTTCTCATAAAGAAAAAAAAAAAAAAAAGACTACTAGGTTTAACTAAAAGAGTTTTATGCTTTTAAATTGAATTTCAAAACTTTCAAATAAAGTATCAACAATTATTTTATATATACATATGCCCTCACAAAAGAAATTTGGTAGAAAAAAAAAACTCTATAAATAAAAAAACTTGAATTGAGAATTCCCCGATTTGAACCTAAAAAAGAGTTTCTATGCAACTAGATTGAATATCAAAACTTTCAAATATTGTCCTAAGAATTGTTTATCAGATATATTTGTATACACATGCACGAACTAAAATTTAGCCAAGAAAAAATATGTAGAAGTATGAGAAGTCATTATCATAGAAAATACTCTACCCCTTAGAGACCAAATCTCCAAGTACATTTTCAAATTGAAACTCTAATGGATTTTATTCAACCCACCAATTTTCCTTTCCTTCAATCAAGAGTGGAATTCTACCATAGGCTGGTTAAGAGGCTTGATCATCTAAATTAGAAAATTAAGGATCTCATAAGAATAATCCAATGGATATATTAATGTCAAACACACTACTAATAAACATAATTACCTATCATTCTGATCAAATGAATCCATATGCACCATTAAAAGTAGCACCTTCCTTAACTTAAACGCTTCTGGATTTCGTAAATTCTAAGCTCAAAACTTTTGATTATAATTAATAATTGATATGTTCAAGATACTTGGCCTAGTTAGTTCCTGTTTGAAAAAATTGCCACATAGGCCTATGCAATTTACTCGGTTTGTTTTACTTTTTATTTTTCCTTTTATTTTTATGTCTATGTTTTAAAAAGCTAAAGCTCTTTTATATCTACTATAAAAGCCAAATCCAATTCCTAATGAAAGAACCGATGCTTAATGGAACAGTTCTCGCACACACATTTTAAGGTTTTAAAGTTTTGTAGTGATTGGAAAATTAAAAGATTTCAATTGTTGATGATTTTTTTTGTTTCAAGAAAGACATACCAAATGTTTATAGACTGGATCATACAAGAAAAAGATCATTCTGCTTACCAAGGTCAGCTTTATGAGGTCTTTCCCCAACTTGGACACATTGTATGAAATGTAGAAGGTTAGTGAGTCAAAAACATTTCTTTTAGTTCACAAATCCCACCAAAACAAAGAAGGTGTTATTTTTATTAGCAGATAACATAGATTTACCTCTTTATGTATTTTTGTAATCTCTTCTGCCATGACATATCGGCCGCAATGCATTAAAAGACACTGTCATAATCCATTGGTGGAATTGTATCTTCCACGACATACAAAACCAAAAGGCCTCAAACATGCGTATCCATAATTTCCAAAACCATGTAGACAACCACAAGCCAAATGCAGTATCATCTCCATGCCTATAAAATGTGAAGACCAAGAATAGGCACCATGCATGCACTAACGAATGGATGGTTAGAGCATATGGCAACTAATTATAAGTGACATGTATATAAACTTTCATATTGATTCTATGTTTACAGTAGCTATCTTTCAAAACAATTATTGCCTGTCACTGAAGAATGAAGTTTCCTCGAGAAACTGATGAACCTTATGCAGGGGAATAAATAATATTCATGTTGTTATATAACTTAAGTATTACTTTGCAAGAACCAAACCTTAAGAGAAAGGAGGACTAAACAAATTTTTGCATAAGATTTCATCAATGAAATTTTTTCATTTTTTAGGAAACAACAAATTGTTTCACTTTTATTTTCTTTTGTTTAAATTTTCTCAAAAACCATACAAATTCTAATATTCTCAAGTTCTACATATGATTTCTTTTTCTATCTATGCAATTGCATGGCTAGATTTATAAATTCAAGTATTGACCACCATTTAAAAGCCATTAAAGGAACAATGATTTAAACTCAAGCAAAATGTGAACTTAATCCATGTTATAATGCACACTAACCATTATTCACTTCCTCTTTTACTTCATCTCCTGATTTCTAGACAATATCTTTCAACCCAATTGAGAGGTTCTTGTAGAATTGCACATAAGACAAATTTAGTGAATGATTGAATTTATTAATCATAATTTATAGAGAAAAATGGACTGCTTTCCTAACATGGGAAAATAATATTGTGCTCAGGGTGTCAATTCCCTAAGGAGCCAATTTAATACAGGTCTTACATTGAATTTAAGGTCCTTATATCCAAGAGACCCCTATCTAGGGGTCTAGTTACTTTTGGAATAAATTAAAGATAAGTAGTAGAAGCTTGTTTTAGCATAAACATCACTACATTTTATCACACATGCTTTTTACATAAAAGAGGGTAGGGCTTCGGTATCAAACAAGATATTGGCAACCAATCTGCCCGGGATAAAAATTCAATATTCATTCTAATTTAATATGAGAATTGCATTGAGATAGTAGATACATACCTTGTGAAATTCTAGAGTATCTCCCCCAGATTTTCAAAGCTTGACCATGTATAGCAAAGGGCCACTTCAAAAATTTGTCCACGTAAATTATTGACATCCAGTTGAGACATCTTCAGGTAATGTTCCAATGAACTCATGGTCAGGGGATCCTGCAAACAAGGCAACTAGGAGAGAAATGCCTCTATTGCAATAGATAAATGACCCTTGCATCCAAATTTCTCCCCTTGAAGTTTCATCTAAGGTAGGTTGCAAAGGTTTTAGCAGAGCATAATAATACCATATGACTTTGTCAAACAAATCAAGACATGCATCACTAACTATTCAATTCCATGAAAATCTCAAGAGTATTTTTGTAATTTTGCCAAGCATTTAGTTCCACATAACTCTGACAAGTATATATGTGATTTAGACAAGCCACAAACTAAACTAATCATTGGGAGACTATCATCAGATTAAAATTTTGGACATGAGAAGTCAAGAATCCTGGGTTGATTTTATTTGCAGACCAAATAGAAAGTTAGAAAACTATAACCAAGTCTAATTAAGGTGCATCGGTTCTATTCAATCTTCCAAACTTAGCAATTAGGAGGAAGCCTACTCAAGATAATATAGAGGTCACAAGCAAAGCAATCAAGATTCAATGCATGCAATACTCATATTCCTTGCACCAATTCATCCACTCTACAAATTCTCATCTTGCACCTCAAATTTGATTAATAATTTTCTAAATCACTAAGGAAAGTTGTGTAAAGAAGAAGAGTTATGGCAAATTGCATCTTAAATAGAAAAAGATAGTGCTTATTGACATTGAAGTTATTTTTCTTTACATTAAAAACCAAAGGCATAATAGTTTTCTCAATTTTTTAGATAATCTCATTGGCAGGACGCTTCGATGTAAATATTGTCTCCTGTTTAATAAGGCACTGGCGACCAAAGAATATGTTAGATGCAGGCTTCATATTTATGAGGAAGTTTAGGATAAGATCATAGCTAAATAAACAACTAAAGCTCATTTAGTTATCTAGCTGTAACTTTGAAGCAACATATGTTATGACTTACAAGAGACAACAATTACTCCTTAACTTTTGTTGTGGTGGTGTTGGTGGAGGAGAGGTGAAAAAATTATTTCTGATATATAAACCAAGCTGTAATCTCATAAGTTATTATATAATAAAACCTACAAGTAAAGATTAGAACACAATGATAGAATTATCTGTATAGACTTTTGAACAATTAAATGGTGAAAGGTAAGATGCTTTTGAGATCAAGACGTCTAAGATCATCCTAGGCACTTGAAGATATTCTTGATTCTATCACTTAGGAGCTGTAACTTTACACACAAATAAATAAATAAACTTAGATTCTTAATATCTCATTGAACTTGACAACAATCAAAGCTACAATGTACCATTGGCTTTCCAAAGAGAGTACCAAGGTTGAGACCCTGAGATGTCGAGATGAGATCAAAAGCATTCTTATGTTATGACTTACGAGAGACAACAATTACTCCTTAATTTTTGTTGTTGTGGTGTTGGTGGAGGAGAGGTGAAAAAATTATTTCTGAGTTATAAACCAAGCTGTAATCTCATAAGTTATTATATAATAGAACCTACAAGTAAAGCATCTAAGATCATCCTAGGCACTTGAAGATATTCTTGATTATATCACTTAGAAGCTGTAACTTTACACACAAATAAATAAATAAACTTAGATTCTTAATATTTCATTGAACTTGACAACAATCAAAGCTACAATGTACCATTGGCTTTTCAAAGAGAGTACCGAGGTTGAGACCCTGAGATGTCAAGATGAGATCAAAAGCATTCAAAGTGACAAGCGCCATAGGTCACTCTTCACACCTCTCCACAACAAGGTTTTGAGAGTCCTGAACAACAAATGGTAAATCAAGTACAATGTCACACCCTAATAATCCATTGACATATAGATTGACCAAGGAGTGTAAGAAAAATATGCTTAAATGAAATTGGTACAACAAGAAGATACTTGCCCCCGATTCATCAAAGATAGCATCCCAATCATCAAGACTAACATCTGTTTGTTCAAAACTAGGTGGCTTATATCCCTTCTTAAACCACTCATTCTCAATGACTTTAGCAATTGCAAACCCTTGTTTCAAACCATAGCAATACCAAGTAACTCAGAGTTATAAGCAATGAGGAAAATAATGGCTAATGCAACTAAAGGATGATATAATATACACCAAACTAATCACCAACCAAACCAAAATAATAAAAGGAATAGAAAAAAGAAAAACTCTTTTTTCTCTTCTTAACAAGGGAAGTAAACTCTTTATACAAAATCTGTATAAAATTTTGCCAGAATAGGAAAGATTATTATATTTTAAGGCATAAGAACAAGAGGAGATGGACCTATCATCTCTGGTTTAGGGTCCAAGATTCTTTTAATTAGCTTCTTTGCACTTGAGGAGAACTAGGGAGGAAGTGTAGAGTTAGCCTTAAATATTTGCAATAACATCAAGTCCTTATATAACCAGGTTTTGGATTTATAAATGCATTATATTAGGGAGAATCATTCAGTAAACATACAGATAAACTTATAAATACAAAGCCTATGAATCAGATTATCTAACTCCAGATCATGACAAGCAAGACATATCTCTTGAAATGCAGAGGATGAGCTATTAAACTTGGACTTTTCCATTAAAAACTTCAATTCATGTAAGCACTTTGATAGTATCTATGGCGTATATCTTTCTTCATTAACCATTTACAAGTAGTTATGCCAATCTATGTCAGCAAATTTTATGTATGTATTCTCCAATTTCCATAAGATTTCTTTATAACTCAAAATATAAAAGTCGCATGATTAGTGCTCATCCTCAAGGCAACAAAAACCAAAGATGAGAAAACAGGTAAGAGAACACACTCAAGTTATTTTTATTTGTTAAACGGTAAACTAAGATAGTGTATTTTAGCAGTTGTTTAAAAGCCTAATAACACAATCCATGCTCAACATCTTTTTCTAATAGTCAATTATGGAGTATACTCAATTCTTTTCAGACATTCTTTTATTATTATTATAGTTTTTGTTGAGGATGCCTTTAATAGGAAAAACAAGATAAGTTAACCAAAAAAAAAAACCTTAGCAGAAAGCGCATAAACCAAGTAAACACAATTTATACAAGATGCAACAAAAGCAAGAAAAAACCACCCAACATGCTAATCTACCACTCAAAGCCTATCTACAAAAACAACAAACGAGAGCACATTTATTGGATTTTTATATCTCTCTGAGAGGTCCAGCGACTGCTTGTTCTTCAGGTACCAATGATCAAATTGTCAATCAGAACATTGTTGAAATGCAAAAAAAAATAAAAATAAAAACCAACTACAGATCATAATGCAATAAGGCCCCCCAGTGTGCACCTTTCTAATTGCCTAAGAGCTCTTTATGATAGTTAAAGCTTTATTCAGCGTGTAGGTATGCATTAAGGCACTTTAGGGCAGTAAAGCTAGTAGCTTGAAGGCTATTTCCATTCAGGTTTGGGGTGAGATGCTTTTGTAGAAGAGCTTACAGGAAGAGGATCTACAATTTAAGATTTGTTTACATATTGATAGATACTGCTTCTTTCCACAAATAATTCTTAAGAAGCAGTTATCAAATTAGTATCTACCTTGTCAATCCATAGTTTTTTTCCCCTTGAAAAAGCATTTTGCCAAAATTTACAGCTGCACCAAACAGACTCCAGATCCATTTGTCAAATCTTAATGCAACACAAAAGGTAAACATAACTGAAAGTATAGAAACACAAAAGGCAACGATAGCTGAAAGTACAGAAACACAAAAGGCAAAGGTAACTCAAACCACAGAAATATAAATTAATATGTAGATCATGACCTCATATACAATGCAAGCACACATGCAACAAAATGCCCACATAAGAGAGGAAGGGAGAGGAGGGAGGGAAAAGAACCACACCTGATGGTACAAGTTATCTTTGACTAGTTTAACCCAGATATGTTTCACTAAAACTGCTTGAACAACCTTTTTCTCACCCTCATCTTTGAGTTTTTCTGCCAAAAGATAATAACCATGTCTGGACAAATCTTCCTATGAATTCCCAACTGTCCTGAAACAATCAGCCCACCAAAATAAGTCTCTAAGAGTTATGAATCCATGTTTTCCAGCAAACGCTTTGCTACTCTGTCGATGCAAAATAAGTCTCCAGGTTGACTGACAAAGTAAGCTTCTGATACAGCTTATAGACCAACAAAAAATTTACTATAACAAACAAAATCTAGGATCCGCAGTTAGAAGACATTTATTTCTAATTTGGCTTTTAACACTTATTTCATAATATGACAACCTAATCCAGAATCCACAGCTTATAGGCCCAACATCTGCTCAGAACAAGATATATTTCCTCCAAAATAGAAGAAAAAGCCCACTGTCCAACTACCATACCAACAACAAAAGCAGAAAAGGGTCACAAAGGAAAATTATTCTTAGGTCCTATGCAATAATTTTAATTAATTTTTTAAATTCCAAATTTCCTGTAGTAATTAGAGAAAATACAACATTTCAGAATTCTGCAAGCTTGCACCACTCTGGTCCCAGGCTTTTGCACAGCTGGTGGTAAACAAAAAGGTTAGTACTAAAAATTTGTTACAGTTGAGGAGGCTTTCTAAAGCGTTGTAAATAGAGTGATGAATTCTGTGTACAGCCTGCAGAGAAACAACTAATAATTTATTCATCCATTCCCCAGTAGTATATTTACTATTTGGCACAAATTCACTTTGCAGACCACCAAGGTTTTATCATTTTTTCCAGTGCATCAAGGGCAGGTTGGATAGACATAATTGTTATTTTTCAGGTAATATAACCCAAGACAAATGTCGGGACTTTTCAATACAGATGTGAAGCAAAAAAAATCAACTTCGAGTCTTCTTTTTTCCCTCTATTTGCACTTCAGCATTCCCAATGTTCCATGGGATTTAATGAGCTCAAAGCATTTGGACTGGAGACACCCGAAGGGCCAGCCATATGTACCTCGTGAGACCTAGCCCATCCAAATCAAAATAGAACAAGCACCTACAACTAAGGGGAATGGAGTGTCAACCACAGGGTGAGATGATCTTAAAATACAAGGGCAAGTGACTGCTCACATCATGAAACTTGTTCATTTTGATGAACATGGCTGCAAGTGAACTGGGTTAGTCTTTGAATTGACTACAACCAAAGTCATGGCTACTTCAAACCAAAAAAAAAGCTCCTATTCCAAATCCGCTTCTTGGAGAAAAAGTTGATCTATGATCAACCTAATCATGGAGCCCACCCTTCCCCTGCCCGCATATTGTTCCAATAGAAGTCTTTGGAAATTCATGCAAAGTGGAAAACTTCTCCACCAGGTTACCTCAAGCTAAATGTTGACAACTACTTCTTTGGCAATCCAGGATATTTTGAGGTTGGGGTGTCTTTAGAAACCATCAATGTATTAGTTAAAGTTGATTTCAAATTTGCCAGACAGCCAGAGAAGGATTGAACATTGAGGGAGACCTTTCATTTCTAGGGTGTGGAAGCTACTCACTAGGCTAGAGACTTGAGTCCCCATTCTTGGATTCCTTAAGCAGCTAATCAAATCGATCATTTGGCAAATCGAGGAGCCTCTCACTAGGTGCCCTTTGTGGGGGAAATTTTTACCACTTTGACTTACACTTTTGGGTTTATTTGTACTTTGGGTCTTTCCATACTCATATCTCCTTTTCTTTTTTGTTAGACTTATTCATCCTTCTTTAGAGAATAGATCCTTCTCTTTATACCATACCATTTATTTTCCATGAAATCAAATGCTTGCTTCTGATAAAAAATAATAATCAGTCCTCTCAAAGCTATGATTATGCAATAATGAGTCTCTCACATTATTTATTTATTTATTTTTATAAGTAAATTTTTGTCCCCATTAGGACTTGAACCTTGAACCTCCCACAAACCCTCCCCATCCCTTTACATGAGTCTCTCACATTATTGTACCTTAGCATACATAAGAAATATCAATAACTTCAGCCTATTCTCTCTCCTATTACGACCATAGTGGCATCATTGCCCCAAAATATATGACTCAGGTTTTGTTGGCAACCTCGAGAAAAATAACTTGAACCAAAACAAAAGTTAAAGAAATAGTTCAAAAAAGCAAATGTTTGAATTAAAAGAGAAATTAGACATCACATTCAGAAAAGCAAATTCTGCATAGGATATGAGCAGAAATTCAACACTTCTTTTTGCTGCTAATACCCTTTTTTATAATTTAATTCACCCTCAACATCCTCAGATATGTAAATGAAAACTGAAATCTTTTATCCCATTTAATTTGTTGAGTCAACGTTATACCTCCAATTTAGCCATCTATAGATTAGAAGATATAAAGAACAGAGCGTCATATAATTCATCTACAGGCTTCACCGCACCCCAGCACTTGGCAAATGGTTTAAGAATAAACAAGTAAATAAATATATATGAATGTGCATGGACATGTTTCTGCGCAATCAAACAGCGCATTAACAAACGAATGGACTCAAAAAAACAGATCTACAACAACCATGAAAGAATCATCATCAAATACTAATTCCCCAAAACAAAGACTCAGATCCGTGGAGAGAATAAATTCAAAATTAAAAACCAAAAAAGAACAAATCATAAAAAACAAAAGGACTCAGAAACTAAATTTTCCAAGAACCGGATTATTTTTCTTGGTTTAAACCAAAACCGACGAATTTCATCACAATAATCAAGAACCCGGAGGGATTCATAGCTCACCTGTAGGGCGGCGAAAATCTGCCGATCCCAACGAGCAAACTCCCAAGAAACTTGATGTGAGTCCCTCTATCTTGCAGCAAACCTAAAGACTCCGACCTCTCGTGCTTCCTCTCCTTGAAGAAGTCCTTCCGATCCCAAGGTAGTGGTTTTGACGGCATGAAAACCCAGTCAATCGCATGCGCAGCCCAGCTCCCAACCTAATCAGTCAACCACACAACCCTACCCTGAACCAAATCTAGAGTTTCCAAAATCCCACAACCACAAAACCACTATCCACAAAGCTGATTCCCCGAGCTTCCACACCGAGACCGAACCAAATCCATAGAGAGACACCGTGCCCTTGCTTCTCGGCCAATAAAACTCAAAAGTCCTCCGCCTTTCACTTCCCCTTCTTTCAAGCGTATGGCTTCCGCCGCGCCCTAGATTCCACTCCAGGAAGATACCACCATAGATGAGACACAAGAGCCTCGTCTTCCTACCTCCAGTTTCTTTCACTTTCCGTGCTACCAGGAAAAAAAAAATTGTTTGGAATGAGAAGGTGAGAACCTGAGGACAATAAGGACATAGAGAGGAGAACAGAAGAAAAGAGATAAGAGAGAGCAAGGACTTAGGAATTTTAGAAAGTTAAAAAATTAAAAATGCAACTTTGCCCCTGTTAAAAAGGATTAATTGATTAAAAATGATGAAAACATTCCAAATTAATAAAACTAATCTTTCCCATTTTTGAATTTGAAGAGTAACATATTTTTGATATAAATATCTTTCAACATTTTCATTATTTACATGTATGTTTTAAAAGAAATTGTTATTTTTGTAAAAATAAGAACATTTTTATTAAAAATAGATATTTTTTAGGTTGAAAAAATATGAAAATTTCATCCTTTTAATAGGTTATCCCTATTAAAAACTAGTTATGTTTGTGAAAGAAAAAAAAAGAATTAAAAAAAAATATGGGTTATTTGATTAAAGGGCATCTCAAAACCCAATTTTTAAAATTTAATCTTCATATTTTTTACATGATAAAAATGTTCTTATTATTTTCTTTTAAAAATAACTTTTTTTTAATCCTACATGTAAATACTTCAAATAAAAAAAGATATTTATGTAAAAAAAAAGAAATTGGTTACTTTTTCATAAATAACATGTGAAGGGTTAGATTTTCAATCTGATAATTATTTTATCCCTTAACAATATATTTCAAAAATTAGGTACGACTTTGCCCCTTGAAACTAATTTTGTTTGTGAAAAAAAAAAAGATAAAATAAAAAAATTAGGTAAGCATGAATATGGAATAAATTTTATAAAATATTCGTGTATTTTTATTTTTAGATTTATTTAATATTAATTAAATTAAATTTACTTGAATCCTAATATACAAAAAAAATAGATCTAGCAAAATTATTTTTTTATAATTTTGTATTTGATGTTTTATTAAATATTTTTTGTTTGTAAGCTATGTTTTATTTAATTTTGAGATTTTTTTTTAAATGCTTAGAGTTTTAGTTTTAATTAAATAGTTGTTAATTCATAAATTCGTATACAATTATTCAAATACATGTTATTTAATTGTTGATAAAATTTAATTTTGTTTAAATATTTGATATTTTATCAAATATATTTTTTATTGGTAGGTTATTTTTTGATAATTTAAAGATTTTTATAAATGTTTAGATTTTTAGGTTTCATCAAATATTTTTTAATTTAGAGTTGACTACCTAAGTTTTAATAATATTTACATCATAGATTACTTTTTAAATAAAAATTTTATCAGTATCAAGTGATTTATATTTTTACGACTTTGACATAGTTTTAAAAAACAGTTTTTTGTTTTTAAAAATAAAAAAACATTTTTTAAAAATTCATAACACTATTTGGTTATTGTTCTCTATTTCCAATTTTTAAAAATAAGTGAAATAGAGAACACTTTTTATAGAACAAGTAAAAGTTGTTTTCACCCGTTTTTAAAAATAATAAAAAGATACACTCTATTATTTATCTTCCACATATAATTATTATTTTTCATTGTTTTCCCTAACTCCAAATTAAATAAAACTTAATGTTTTGGATTTGTTAACAAGTCTATTAATTTTTAAAAATAATTAAACACTTAAATAATAAATTATTAATACCTAAAATTTATGAATATAATAAAATATCATTTTTCTAACATATAATAAAATAGTATATTTTCTACTAAAATAGTATACAAAATTATTTTCATTTTCAATAAGACTTGAATTAAATTTAATTAATTAATATTATATTATTGAATTTAAAATCTTTTAAAAATATCAAAACAGTTTTTAAAAAAAAAATAATAATTTATTCGAACAAGTCTTATTTTTTTAAATCCTTTTATAAAAATAATTTATCAAATATCCTTAATTTTATAAAACATTAAAAAAATTATTTTTTAAACTTAAAAAAAAAAAATCTCTAAAAAAAGCATGAGAAATCATAATCAAACAAAAAATTAAAAAAAAATAATTAAAGTACTTATTTGACTTGTACTAAAAATAAATATTAAAATTATTTTTATCTTATAGAAATTTTTGTATCACTGCAATAAAAAAATTGTTTTATAATTAAAAATCATATTTATCTTTTACTCATATATAATAATTTAATTTTTATTTTTTAATGAGACTTAATTTGAATTTGAGAAATTATGATCAAACAAAAATTTTAAAAAATTAATTAAAATGACTTGTATTAAAAATGAATATTAAAATTATTTTTATCTGATAGAAATTTTGTTTCACTACAATAAAAAAATTGTTTCATAATTAAAAAAAATTATTTATCTTTAACTCATATATAATTTTAAATTTAAATTTTATTTTTTAATAAGACTTAATTTGAATTTGATTTCATATTGTTATAAATTAATTTTATAAATTTTTTATAAAATAAAAGTAATACATTATCTTTAAAAACAATACAAATTCTTTTACTCAAACAAGCTTCTTGTTTTTTGTTTTAAAAAACTATTTTTAAAAACATATTGCCAAACACTCTAGTTTTTTAAAAAAAAATCTAAAAAACCATTTTTTTTCTATTTTAAAAACAAATTTTTAAAAACACCGCCAAACGGGCCCTAAATCTCTCTATGTAACAAAATATTTCTAAAAATTATTAAAAAAATTTGCAAACATTATTTAAAATTTTTTTTTATGAACTTTTAATAAAATCTATGGGCCAGTTTGGCGGTGTTTTTTAAAATTTATTTTAAAAAATTGTTTTCAAAACAAAGAATAAAAAATAGTTTTAAAAATTTTTAAAAATAGGAGTGTTTGGCAAGATGTTTTAAAAAATAATTTTTTAAAGCAAAAAACAAAAAACTTGTTTGGATGAAAAGAATTTGTATTGTTTTTAAAAATAATGTCTTACTTTTATTTTATAAAATTTTTATAAATTTAATTTATAATAATATGAAATCAAATTCAAGTTAAGTCTTATTAAAAAATAAAAATTAAATCTACAATTATGTATGAGTGGAAGATAAATAATTTATTTTTAATTATAAAATAATTTTTTTATTCTAGTGAAACAAAAATTACAATAAGATAAAATAATTTTAGGATTCATTTTTAATACAAGTCAAATAAGTATTTTAATTAATTTTATTTTAATTTCTTGATTTCTTATACTTGTTTTTAGAAATTGTTTTTTTAAGTTAAAGAACAAAAAATTTGTTTTTTAATGTTTTATAAAAATAAATATATTTGACCAGTTGTTTTCAGAAAATAGAAACAAATTTCTTGGTTTTCATAAATAGTTTTTATTCCTTCTTTATCAACCGTTAAAGGATATAGAAGGCTCAAGAAAGGTGTTCCTAAAATCATTTCTTTGTTCATATCTTTTACAAGAAGAAGAGAAATTTTGTAACAAACATTTTTATTACAAACATGAACATTTGAAACCTTGTATTCTACACCAAGAGCTTGTTTGTTTTGCACCAACAACTCTTTGTAAGGTTTTTTCAAAGTATTCTAAGGGAATCAATCCTTCTTGAATACAATTAATATTAGCACCAGAATCAACTAATGCTATTATATTTTTTGAAAAATCAGGTTTGATAAAGATTCTTATTTTGATATGTCATTTTTGTCTAATCATTTTTGTAATAGTATTTACAAACAATTGAGAAGATTCTTCATCTTCCAATTGTTCTTCTTCTTTTGATTCTTCAATTTGACCTTTTCCTTTTTCTAAGGCTTTTAGTCTTAAATCTAAATCTTCATTTTGAACAAGCATAGTATTAATTTGAAGTTTGATTTCACTTATCTCATGTTGGAGATCTTGTACTCCTACGGTCTTTGGTTTACTAGAAAATTTTTCTAACACAGTTTTTAGGTTGTAGTTATTATTATTTTCTAGACTCTTTTGATTACTTCGTTTTTGAATTTCCAAAATTTTTTAAAAGTATTCCTTTTGAAGATTTGGATCAGGAATGTTTTCTATGATTTTTATGAGAAAGTTGTTTTCACTAGATATCATATTAACCTGATGAATTTGACAAAGACAGTTTCCTACACAATCGCATGAGAACTAGGGGGACGAACTATTCGAATCACTGGAAGAGCTATCTTCAAGAATAACTACCATTCTTGGAACCAATTTGGAAAATCATTTTGATTTTTAATTTCATCCCCCCAATGGAAGAACCATGAGTGATCAAAGGGACGAAAATAAAAAGTAAAGTACCAAGGACTTTGGCCTAAAATTTTCTGAAAACATTTTGTGAGTATCAGGAGACTGACCCCACGCTTTGTGAGTAAGCACTTTGAAAATTTTGCATTTTGAATAACAAACATCTGTAGAACTTTCATTCTGAAAGTGTGAAATTTCTACAGAATATGTGTCAACTAGAATAAACTCATAAAATTTTCGAGTTTTATCTAGGTTGTTTTGAAGAAAATATTTGTTTTTTGCAAAAAAATTTGAAAGATTTGGTTTCCCAGAATTTGAGATTTGAAAGGGTTCAAGAACTTGTACCTTTAAAGTGTGGACCTTATCAACATAAGGCTGAATATGACTTGAATAGGCCTTTTGAGTAAAAGTTTCTTTGGGCTGCAAAGGAGGAAAAGTTCCAAGGACCTGGAACCTATTTGGGTTTTGAGAAATGGGCATTTCTGAATGGGCTTGAGGCATTGCATAAGAAGATTTTAAAGTTTTTGAAACTTTGGGCTTTTGATTGCTCATTTTTCCTGTAAAAACTCACGCGAAAGAAAATCAGGGAGAGAATTTGAATCACCTTTTATAAATTCAATTTCAAAATCAAAGACTGACAAGATAGTCTGTCATCTTGCAAATATTTGTTTTGAAACAATGTTTTGAACATCTTTTTGAAAAATTTCTTTTGCACTTTTGCAATCGACATGAAGAAGAATTTTTTTGTTGAAAACATCTTCTTGAAATTTTTGAATGCACAAAACAATGGCTAAAATCTCTTTTTTGATTGTTGAATAATTTTCTTGAGGTCCACTCCATACTCTTGAATGAAATCAGATAATGGAGATTTTGTTTTGAAAATCCTGTTTGAGTATGCCACCATATTCTAAATTAGAAGCATTTATTTCTATAATAGGAAAGACATCAGGGTGGAATCTAAAAGAAAATAATTTTTTTAATATGATAGATTAAACAAAAAAAAAACTAAAAAACATTGATAAGAGAATCTTAGAGTCTATTTGGCATAGTTTTTTTAAAAAAGTTTTTTTGTCTTTAAAAACAAAAAACAATTTTTTAAAATTCATAACATTGTTTGGTTATTGTTTTCTATTTCCAATTTCTAAAAACAAAGTGAAATGAAGAACAACTTTTAGAGAACAAGTAAAAGTTGTTTTCACCGGTTTTTAAAAATAATAGAAAAACATGCAGTTTATTATTATTTTTTTTTACATATAATCATTATTATTTTTTTCGCTAGGCAAATTAACTCCAAATTAAATAAGACTTAATGTGTTGAATTTGTCAACGAGTCCATTAATTTTTAAAAATAAATTTAAACTTAAATAATAAATTCATTAATACAAAATATTTATGAATAAAAATGGTTTAAAACAATTGTATTATTTATCTTTTACATTAAATTATTATTTCCTGATTTTTTTTATTAGACAAATAAATTCCAAATAAAACAAGACTTAATATGTTGAATTCATTAACAAGTCTAAGAATTTTTAAAAATAATTTAAAACTCAAATAATAAACTTATTAATACCATAAATTTATGGATAAAAATTGGTTTATAACGACTCTATTATTATTATTTTTGCACATAATTGTGTTTTTATAATTTTTTTTTTCCACTAGAAAAATGAGCTTCAAATAAAGTAACACTTTTTATTGAATTTATTAATGAATTTAATAATTTTTAAAAATAATTTGGAACTCAAAAATAAATCCAATCATTAAAAAAGAATAATAGAGGAAAACTAATATATCATGAGTAATGACTTTACTATTTATCCTATACACACAACTATTTTTTTTCACTAAGTAAATAGATTATAAATTAAGTAAAACATAGATAATAATTTAAAATCTTTAATAAATCATTTAATTTTTTAAAATAATTTTCAATTCTAGAATATTATGTTCAAAATTGAATATTAAATATGTACGTATGTAATAAAAAAACTTAACTCATTTATATATTAAAAAAGTAAAAATTTATTCATTATGTATTTTAAATAAAATACTATTGATAATTAGTATTATTCATTTTTAACAAAAAAAAATGCAAAGATATTAATATCCCTATGTTTCAAACATATAACAAAATAATATATTTTATACTAAAAATATAATTTATGTTTTTATTATAATATTACTATTTATGTTTTACTAAAAACTCTTTATTTTTTAATTTATTTATAATTACAAAATTATTTTTATTTTCAATAAGACTTCAATTAAATTTAATTAATTAATATTATATAAATTGAATTTAAAATGTTTTTTTTTAAAAAAAAAAAAAACTTTCAAAACAACTTATCCAAATAACTCTTTTTGTTTTGTTTTGTTTTCAAAATCCTTTTATAAAAACAACTGGTCAAATATATTTATTTTTATAAAACATTAAAAAACAAATTTTTTGTTCTTTAACTTAAAAACAATTTCTAAAAACAAGTATAAGAAATCAAGAAATTAAAATAAAATTAATTAAAATACTTATTTGACTTGTATTAAAAATGAATCCTAAAATTATTTTTATCTTATTGTAATTTTTGTTTCACTAGAATAAAAAAATTATTTTATAATTAAAAATAAATTATTTATCTTCCACTCATACATAATTGTAGATTTAATTTTTATTTTTTAATAAGACTTAACTTGAATTTGATTTCATATTATTATAAATTAAATTTATAAAAATTTTATAAAATAAAAGTAAGACGTTATTTTTAAAAACAATACAAATTCTTTTCATCCAAACAAGTTTTTTGTTTTTTGCTTTAAAAAATTATTTTTTTAAAACATCTTGCCAAACACTCTTATTTTTTAAAATTTTTAAAAACTATTTTTTATTCTTTGTTTTGAAAACAATTTTTTAAAATAAATTTAAAAAAACACCGCCAAATTGGCCCATAGATTTTATTAAAAGTTTATAAAAATATACATATAAATAATGTTTGCAAATTTTTTTAAAAAAAAGATACTAAGAAATTTGACCAATTTTTAATAATTTTTAGAAATATTTTGTTTTTTAATGTTTTATAAAAATAAATATATTTGACCAGTTGTTTTTATAAAAGGATTTTGAAAACAAAACAAAAAGAGTTATTTGGATAAGTTGTTTTTAAAGTTTTTTTTTTTAAAAAAAAACATTTTAAATTCAATTTATATAATATTAATTAATTAAATTTAATTGAAGTATATTGAAAATAAAAATAATTTTTTAATTATAAATAAATTAAAAAATAAAGAGTTTTTAGTAAAACATAAATAGTAATATTTTAATAAAAACATAAATTATATTTTTAGTATAAAATATATTATTTTGTTATATGTTTGAAACATAGGGATATTAATATCTTTGCATTTTTTTTTGTTAAAAATGAATAATACTAATTATCAATAGTATTTTATTTAAAATAAATAATGAATAAATTTTTACTTTTTTAATATATAAATGAGTTAAGTTTTTTTATTACATACGTACATATTTAGTATTCAATTTTGAATATAATATTCTAGAATTGAAAATTATTTTTAAAAATTAAATGATTTATTAAAGATTTTAAATTATTATCTATGTTTTACTTAATTTATAATCTATTTACTTAGTGAAAAAAAATAGTTGTGTGTACATGATAAATAGTAAAGTCATTACTCATGATATATTAGTTTTCCTCTATTATTCTTTTTTAATGATAGGATTTATTTTTGAGTTCCAAATTATTTTTAAAAATTGTTAAATTCATTAATAAATTCAATAAAAAGTGTTACTTTATTTGAAGCTCATTTTTCTAGTGGAAAAAAAAATTATAAAAACACAATTATGTGCAAAAAAAAAAAAAATAGAGTCGTTATAAACCAATTTTTATCCATAAATTTATGGTATTAATAAGTTTATTATTTGAGTTTTAAATTATTTTTAAAAATTCTTAGACTTGTTAATGAATTCAACACATTAAGTCTTGTTTTATTTGGAATTCATTTGTCTAATAAAAAAAACCAGGAAATAATAATTTAATGTAAAAGATAAATAATACAATTGTTTTAAACCATTTTTATTCATAAATATTTTGTATTAATGAATTTATTATTCAAGTTTAAATTTATTTTTAAAAATTAATGGACTCGTTGACAAATCCAACGCATTAAGTCTTATTTAATTTGGAGTTAATTTGTCTAGCGAAAATAATAATAATGATTATATGTAAAAAAAAATAAATAATAAACTGTGAGTTTTTCTATTATTTTTAAAAACCAGTGAAAACAACTTTTACTTGTTCTCTAAAAGTTGTTCTTCATTTCACTTTGTTTTTAGAAATTGGAAACAGAAAACAATAACCAAGTAATGTTATGAATTTTAAAAAATTGTTTTTTGTTTCTAAAGACAAAAACTTTTTTTAAAAAACTATGCCAAATAGACTCTAAGATTCTATTATCAATGTTTTTTTTAGTATTTTTGTTGTTTAATCTATCATATTAAAAAAAATTATTTTCTTTTATAGCTAATATTAATAATTACTTGTTTTATTGAATGATACCAACGCTACAATTTCTAAAATAAGAAAATTTATCTATATTTGTTATAAAAACACAAATTTTTTATTTTATCCCTTCCCACCACCAAAATTTCAGGCTTCGTCACTAAGAGAGAAAAAGTCTGAAGAAGAATGAGGATGATATTCTATATCTAACAATGTCATTTAACCATAATTTATTCTTCTTTCACGTACATTATAATTTCATTTAACCCTCATACTATGTGTCATCAAATAATATGAGCTTAAACAAGGACTATTAAGACCCATAGGACAATATTGACTCCTTCGTAATTTCATTCTAACGTTAACTCAATATCCCACAACAAAAAGTCAATTACACTTTGGTATCCTATGTATATTAAAATAAGACATCAAGTACTTAGGTCTATGACCTGCTATTTACTATATAGTCTCCCCACGAATTGGTCGTTTGTAGTTTAACAAGGTGAAAGCTATTTACCTTTCAAGACTTACCTCTACGATTCTTGAATTACAAATTCTCCTACTGTGTGATCAAATGACACACTCTACCTCACTAAGAGTATACGTCAAATTTCATTAAAAAAAATTACGACAGGCCCATAATTTCATAATCACACGTCCTTATGATCACCTAAGGGGACACATTATCTCAAAGTCCATGAGATATCATGGTGCCTCTATTGAGAATACTTGTTCCTATCAGTTTTCATCAACAGTGATCCAGTTCATAGGGAATATATGATTAACTTACGATCTCACTCATAAGTCAAAGTCACAACTAACTTTTACACAAGTTCAATATTATCTCAAGGTTGAGAGACAATATAGTATAAAAGTTTGGTGAAGTCATGACTACCGAATAACTTTATGTTATAACTCGCCATAAGTCTTATTCAATATGTAATCGTACACACTAGTGCACTCACCATGGGAACCCCATCCCAATGGCCAAGACCAACCATCCTTCTAATTAGGAGATGCTGTATTATGACCTCAAATGGACTGCTTTAGTTTACGAATCAATTGTGAACAAATCATTTATTTGCAAGGAAACCATGATTTGAATCTTCGGTGTGACTCCTAATGCATCAAAGTTATGTATAATGTAAGAGATGCTAAGTCATAATGCTCATAAAGTATAAAACATGAAATAAAAATAAATAAAAGTAAACCTAGAATATCATTAAATGAGTAACGAATTCCAAAATTTATACATCATATCATGCTTTTAAAAGCTTTATCCTAACATACTCTTCGACACATCATACTTGATTACATGCTCATTGACACCTCATTATTGGTTGCATGTTTTTAACTCTTCATATTTGGTTACATGCTCTACGACACATCATGCTTGGTTGCATACTTTTCGACAACTCATTATTGGTTCATGGTACATAACAAATAATAAGATGATTAAAAAGGAAAACTTCAAATATTTTATTCTTAAAAACTAGGGTTGTTATATTTTAGACCCATAGCAATTGAGGTATTTAAGCTTATTCTAACCAATGGTTTAACAACTACTTGAACCATTCCTAAATGTATAAAACTACAATCTTCCTATATTTTTGTATGGATTTGCTATCTAGAAGTTTTATTATCTAATCATATTGTTCAAAGCTTATGGTTTGTTCAACCATCTCAATTGTGCGATATGAGAATAACTTAAAAGATCATTTCTTATAAATTTCTTAGCCATGAACCTTAGGTAGTTTCCAAATTTCTAAGTCAATTTACGAAGATATCAATGACTTTCTATGAAATGGTTTCAAGGGATTCAATCGTATTGATCATAGGATATCATTCAGAATTAGGAATCCATGTTATCAAATGATTTCCTGTGATTATTTATATTATTGAATGAGTCAATCATCCACTTTGGTATCTTATTTAGCAAAAACAATGATATTATTTTTCCACTGATAAAAAATTTAAATTTTTTGGGAAGTATAATAATCATCCAATAAAAATAGTTTCTATTTTTTTTCAAATGAATGATTCAAAGATCTATTAATTCTAAAAAGTGATTGCAAAGTATTAATTCTAAAAAGTGATTGCAAAATTGATCATTTAGATCTTTCATTTCATAGATGTGAATCTTGAACCTATTAACAGGGATATTCGTGATATAGATAAGATTAGCAAAGGATGTCTTCGTAAATAGAGTCAATGAGAATGAACCCTTCCAAGTTTTTGTAGATCATGTATAATATTATATATTTTTAACAACATAAATAGTTTCCAAATTTTGAAATAGACATTGTTTTGTTAATAAATAATAAAATATTTTATAATTTTTTTAACCTGATATTTTATTTTTCTAATTTTATGAAAAAAGAATCGACTTCATAACCGGTCACACCTGCACATGGCCGGTTACCACCTCTTTATCTATTTGTATTCACAACGGTGGTGGTATGACAACTAGGTCCAGAACTTATCAAGATAAGGATAGCAGAGGTCGATTGAGAGACAGTGCGAGTGAACTTGGGGAGTAAATAATGATGATAACGGTGAGAGAAGCTTCTTCCTCTGCCCTCTGCTTCAACCTCAACCTCTCGAGGTCCTCTCATCCCGCTTCCACTGCCTCTCCAAGACTACGAAACTCCGTCTCAAGAGCCAGCTTTGCTGTCCACACAAAACCCAACAGCACGCCGAATTCATGGAACCTTGCTCTCTTTTGCAACAGGTACTAACCTACCCTTTTCAGTTTTTCTTCCAAAACCATTTCTACTCCCATCATTTTTTTCTCTCTACTCCTTCCCCGGACTATAACACTCGACTTTCGGGCAAATTTTTGCCATCCCCCTTCATTTTCTTTGAAATTCCGGATTCTTCCTAGAATCTGGTTTCATATTTCTTATGGAGCTTTGTTCTTTTTTTTTTTTTTTTTTTTTTTGTTTTCAATCTAGGACATTCTGTGGAAAAAAAATATGTCAGATCTGGTAGGAATTTACAAGTGAGGGTAATTGCTTTTGACAAGTATTGATCAAGAGAAAAGACTTTTAAGAAAGTGATGAAGAAGCAATGGATTTTTGAGTTAAATGATTTCATATACGGCGGAAGGCATGCGCCCATATCGGGCTTTGCAAAAGAGCAATGAATCGTGGACTATTCTTGATTTCTTTTAAGAGATAGGATTACAATCCAGGGATTTCCAATGTTCTCAACTTTCAGATCCACTTGCACAATTAGAATCGGGAAATTCCATCCAGGGAGTGATACTAAGGAGCAGAGAAATTTATTTGCGATAGAAAATATCAAGTAAATATTGTCAAATTGAAGCTTGCAGGACTCACACCTGAAAACCGGCACAAAGCTTGGGCAGGATAAACAATGTTGAATTGAGTGAGACCAACCATGATCATATATATTCCCCTCGATGTTTCTCCCAACATGATCAACATGGATTCATCATTGTACGTGTTTCAAATTTTTGTTTAATTTAATATTTTATAAGATCCCACCTCAATCTATTACATGAGAGGATTAGAGATAATAAATGCTGGGAATTGGTCTTCCATTGCTGTCACAAACATGTATGTACTCACAGTGATCCATGTCCCAATGCTAATTCAGGACTGCCAACATTGTTGATATGAAATTGAATGTGAAGTAAAGTTCCTTAATTCAATGGTGTCACAAATGTTATTTGGAAAGAGTGGATTCACCTGATCTTTGAAGGTTTGGATCATCTCATTTTCAAGTTGAAAAATCTTTTTCTCAAATCTTGTTTTTCTGGATAACGGACCATTTGGGGCTTAAGAATTTGTCTTTTCTTGATTTTATAGACAGCATAGACAGGGGTGAGAGCATGATTTATGCCTATTGCATTTTCTTTTCTTTGCTTCTTTTGATTTGTGTTGCTTATTGTATACTTCCTATGCACTAGTGTTGCACCCTCTTTTTTAAGGCATTCTTATTAATATGCCTTGTATTGACCCATAGAAAGGAAAATATCAAGTCTTCAAATAGTGAAAATATTGACAATAGGAGAATAAGTGTAATTAATATCAATGAATTTAATTTGATTTTAAGCTTTTACCATCGAGCAGGTCCAGCAGTACCACAAAATGTATACCATAATATTTAAGTAGTTGATTATACTCAATTGCTTTATTTCGGAGAGGAAGGTGAGTTGCAACCCAATTTGGTTCTATTCATGGACCTTGATCTAGGCAGTCATAGCATCGCATTATGGAGTGTCCAAACATTCGAGAGATTTTCATGTTCAGGTTTTGAAGAGATTGGAGAAGTATAAGCACTATGTAATGGTGAAGTAGTATAAGAAATGAAAATGTGGATAGCATTGGACAAATGAGAATAAGTTGAGGTGTACCAAGAAGCAGGTGGTGCCATTGAGACTGGATGTTCAACATCTGTAGATGGTAAGACGAGTAAAGGGATACTCTTGAATGATCTTGAAAGGAAAAACATTCCCACACAGCATGAGGTGACTGCTAGTTTAAATGTCTTGTTTGATTATTGTAGAAGAGAGATGGAAGAATAAAAGGTGAAAAATTATTTTTTCTTAAAAATTAAAATTTTCTACAGAGAGAGAGAGACACACACATATACAAAAAATCCTGGCACCTAAATTAGAAACTTTTCTAACTCAATTACAACAAATCCCTTTGATCACGGGATTACCTAATTCTCCTCTACAACATCACAACTTTCCTAATTCCATTCTTCCACGATTATCATAAATCCTAGAACCATGCTGTGCAAAGGGTATCCAATATAAATATATTGGTAGAACGAGGGGCAAATTTATGTTTCCCAATAGGTTCACAATGTGTTTCTGGGTAGGTTGTGTCCTGTGATTTCTCACGTACAATTGTTGAGTGCTACAGTGCCAGTGCCATTAGATGGGTTGAAAATAGGGCAGGTAGCCCTTGAAAGCTTGGCATTTTATGCTTCGAGGCTTCTGATTTAGTGAGGTCTCTTGTTGGTATATTTGGGTAGATCACTAGATATGATACATAAGCACACCCATTTTCTCTATGCAAGTAGTGCTTCTGCACTAGCAACTTTCTTGGGAGATTAGAGGCCTCATGCTTCTTCTATTCTTGGTTGTACTTTGTGCCCATGTGGGATAGTTGTTAGCTTGTTTTGTTGAGTAGAAGAAGCAAAAACAGACATCCCTCTTGTTTCTGTGCTTCTAGTTTTGTGTTTGGGAATTATATTTTAAAAGTGATTTTATAAAATGTAAGGGCAATGTTTCCTTCTTCAAAAATATTTATTAAATTCAACCCTAAAGTAAATTTGAGAAAAAACATGAGTCTTCTTGCTTCTCCACAATAAATGAGGTTGACTTATGTAGGACCACAATTAGAGTTTTGTCCTAACATTCTTGAAAGTTATTTTTGGGATTCAAATGTTTCTTTTAGCATTTAGGAAGCTATCCCAAACACGCTTTTGTGTTGTTTCTATCCTTATCTTGTCCTTTTCCTTTCTAAGAAAGGAGTTCTCCTCACTAAGCATTCCTGTTAACCTTGTATTTTTCCAGCCTAGTTTTTAATAATTAAGTATTTTTTTTTTCCATCCAAAAGAGATCAGCTACATGAGTTTCTTGCTGCTTTCTCTTCTTGAAGAATAAGTGGGTAACGTTTACTGATAGACGGGATGGGATGATGGCAATGTTTTGGTTTTTATTTGCTGAATAATACCCTGTCTTAAATTGGTACACTCACTCTTGGATGCTGAAATTTTTTGTGGTGCCTATAGTGCAGTGCACACACAATTGGGAATGATGTAAGTTCATTGCAATAGATTTTCATGTTTAAGAAAGAGATAGTCAAGGAAGAATTGTCATATGAATGATTTTGAATTAAGAAATTTATACGATAGATTGAAGTTACATTGACTCAAGAAAAATGCTTGTCATAGTGTCTCCTAAAGACCTCAAGCATCGTTGCGTAGTTCATGCAATGGGCAGTGTCAGGCAAGATGGTAGATCAATTTGTTGCTATGATCCTGACTGTTACTAGGATTTGATTTTGGGATACTATTATTATTGAAATTCATTCCACCACAGAAAACATAAAGGAGACCTCCAGATCTTGCACTTCTTTTCTGTCACATAAGTCCGATGTTACATCTGCTGAAAAGGTCTTAGCGTTTGTATGAAATAACCAGATTAATAAACCCCCCACCAAATACGAAAAGGCCATAACTATAAGGCTGTAATGAAGAAGCAACTTATCAATTGGCTCATCCCTATTGCATATGCAACATCAACTGGGGAGAATGGTCTGTGCTTTTATCTTACCTTGGTGCTCCAATGCTTTTATATTTCCAACAATCCAAAACCACATATTCCTGTACATGTAGGTTTTTTTTTTTACTTTTTTTTTAATTCTTTTTTGAGAAGTCTATTTTAGTTGAGACACCAGATAGACCATTTCTTACAAAAGGGTTGCTAAAATTTTAAAAGCAAAACATAAAAGCAAATAAGGTTTTATAAGATTTAATGAGTTGCAAGGACATAGAACAATTTGTTTCTGTTTCATATAATATTTAGTATCAAGGGAATGAAACTATTTACCACTGTCTTCTTAACAGAATAATTTATTTTCTTCCTCAATTTTCATTCTCAAGAGCAATTGACAGAAATTTGGGTATTATGCACCTAATGATTACAACTTTTCCCTCTTGCTTATGAAATTACTTTTCAGCTGCAAAGGCCCAGTTTTTGACCCATTGGGCATCGATTCAGATAAATCTTTGGGTCTCAATGCTACCTGGGAGAGTGCCCTAGGTTTACTGTCACAAACATTTGGGAGTACCTCAAGTACAAAGAAGGATAAATCAGCTTCAGGTCAAGGAGTGGCAGGTTTGTTTTTAGACTTGTAATATGTTACCCATAAAGATCTTTCGTCCCACTACATGCTTGTTGCTTTTAGTCCCTGATTATGATAGTGTGACATTGACAGCTGCAATTGAGGATAGTTCCATTGACTTTGGGGACTTCTTCAAAGGGCCATTACCAGGAAAATTTCTAAAGCTTTTGGGGTTATTGGCCTTATCCCGCCTTGGAGTCTATGTACCTCTTGGTGGTGTAAACAGGGAGGCCTTTGTTGGCAATTTAGATCAGAACAGTTTGTTGACCACTTTAGATTCATTTTCTGGAGGCGGCATTGGTCGACTTGGGATATGCTCCCTTGGCATTGTTCCCTTTATCAATGCACAGATTGTATTTCAGCTTCTCACTCAAATTTATCCCAAGTTGCAAGACCTTCAGAAAAGAGAAGGTGAAACAGGAAGAAAAAAAGTTCTTCAGTATACTCGCTATGCTTCAGTAGGTTTTGCTCTAGTGCAGGTAAGTTACTCTATCAAGGTGAAGATTGGTTAAGCCAATTTAAGATATTTAAGTCATCCAACTATTTCTTTTAGTTGTGTGGTCCGACATTGATGTACTAGTTGAGTGGATGGAAAATGTTTACACCTAAAATGGTTGATATTTTGGACCTCTATTTAAACAAAATTGTGATTTAACTGAATAGAAAAATATTGAATTCCTATATAGTTCAAGAAGGAAAGACAACTTTGTCCAACTATCATGTGCGAAGAAGTTTTCAAAAGATTGATTTCTCTTGTTCAGACTTGCTTAGTAGTTCAAATGGTGGGTTTTTCTAGATATGTTTTCATTCTAGTAGTGCATCATAAATGTGTCTGGATGAAGGTTGGGCTGTGAATACACCTCTAGTTATTTGTAAATCTATTTTAGGTGAAGGGCTGGGAGTTTGTAAAAAGGAGGAAAAAAATCTCTTCAAAATTCAAAAGAGAATTAAAAAAGTTGAATTGCATGGTGAACTGTATAGGGGCAATAGGTGGTGGGAGGGAAGTTCGTAGAGGAGGACGGGACAGCATGCCAGTTTGTAAATGAAGATAAAGATTTTCTTGGAATGTTTGGGGATGACAGTGATAAGAGGAAGATCATCAAGTCCTTGATTTGATTCCAGAAATTAGACTTGGTCTTCTTGTAAGAAACAAAAATCCAGATGATGTTGAAGGAATTAGTAAGGAGCTTAAGAGTGGGCAGATTTTTAGAATGGTGTGCTATGAGTGCCAAGGGAGTTGCTGGTAGGGTGCCTTGTTTTTTGGGACAATAGGATTTTGGAGCTAGAGGCATGGAATGGGAGAATATTTGATCTTGTGTCATTTTAAAAACTGTGTGGACTAGTTCGTTTGGGTATTTATTGGGGTATATGGGCCCACTTTGGAAAGGGAAAGAGAAGGCTTCTGGGCAAAATTGGGGGTCATTTAGGGATTGTGGGCTGACATGTAGTGTGCTAAAGGTGATTTCAATATTGTCAGGTTCTTGTGGGAGCATAATAGAGGCATCAAGGTGTCTTCAGCTATGTGAAGATTTACAAGGATTATTGAGAAGTTGGAGGTGCTAAACCTTTCACTTTTAGGGGCCCTTTTACTTGGAGAGAGGGGTTGAACAATTAGTCCTTGTTAAGATTAGACCGGTTTTTGGTGTTTGAAGGTTAGGAAAGTCATTTTAGTGGAGTGTTTTATTGTATTCTGCCGAAGCCTATGTCAGATCATTCTCCAATTCTATTAGATGGGGGAGGGATGAAGAATGGGCATTAACCCCTTTAGATTTGAAAACATGTGGCTAAGGGAGGAGGGTTTCAAACACAACCTTAAGGGGTGGTGGACAGGATACAATTTTAAAGGTTCTTATTGCTGCGTCTTAGCTGCGAAAATGAAGGTGTTGAAATTTGATTTGCAAACTTGGAATGAAGAGTTTTGAAAATGTTTTAGTAAGGCTTCAAACAGATGGGTTTAAGAGATTTGAAGCAGCGGGAGAGGGCCCTTTCTCATGAGGAGAACGAAGCAAGAAGAATAGCTAGGCAGGAATACAGTAAGTGAGCTCTTTTTTAAGAAACTTCATGGAGGCAAAAATCTAGAGAGTGATGGCTTAAGGAGGGGGGTAAAAATATTAACTTCTTTCATAAAATGGCTATTGCTCATAGAAGAAGGAATTGCATGACTAGGATTAAAATTAATGGGGCTAGAGAATGAGATAAATGAAGGGGTGGCGGCAAGGGCTTATCGCATTCTATTGTTTGATCTTAAAGAGTGGAGAGCTAGCATCAGTGGGCTAGATTTAAGGTTTTAGAGGGGCAGAGCACAAAAAGTTTGGAGGATCCGTTCTTAGAGGAGGTGTGTTATGCTTTGTTAGAGTCAATTGGGAACAAGGCTCCAAGTCTGGATGGGTTCTCTATAGCCTTTTGGCAATTCATTTGGAATTTTGTGAAGAGGTGATGAGGCTTTTCAAGGAGTTTTATAACCGAGGGAGGTTTTAGAAAAGTCTCAATGCTATATTTCTAGTATTAATCCCAAAGAAAGGGGATGCAGAACCTTAAAGACTTTAAGCCTATTAGCTTGGTGGGCAGAACTCATGGCAAAAGATTTAGCAAAGAAGCTAAGGAAGGTGGTGGGTAAGGTGATCTCCAATTCCTAAAATGATTTTGCAAAGGGTAGACAAATTCTTGATGCGGTGCTAATAGCTAATGAGGTCATAGACTCTATGTTAAAGAGCAATGCTTGTGGATCCTTTGTAAGTAATATGTTGACAAGGAATATGATCACATTAACTGGAATTTCTTGACCACAATTCTTGAAAACATTAATTTTTAGCCAGAAATGGGTAGGATGGATTAAATAGTGCATATCATTTTCTATTATTATATGGTATCAAAGCCAAGTTTTGAGAAGTCATGAATTCAAGAAGAAGGAAGGAGAGCAGCTTTGCAGTGGAGTCCAAGGTGTTCGAGATTGTCTTAGATGAAAGAAAAGATAAACCCTAAGTTCTCATCGTGGAGAAGAAGAGAGGGGTTTTGTCATGGTTTGAATGGGACCGGAGAGTCTAGGGTTTTTCATGGAGGGCCTACTCCATTGCATCAAGGACGAGAAAGAAGGAAGATGAGGAAGGGAATGGAAGGACAAGGGGAGATCGTACTCCCTAACGCGAGGGTTAAACAGAGCGGGGTGGTTTCTCAGGCTAGGGGTTGTCGATTTGGAAAGGAAGAACTTTTGTATCTTCATACCGAGAGGCAGAGGGGACAGAGGGGGATGGGTGACTATGGCGGAGAAACTACATCAAATGGAAGGATCTATTGGCAGAAAAGCAAACATGCAGGAAGCAAGGGTCGCGGGGAAATCTGCCTTGGAGAGTTCGTATGCGGCAGTAGTGAAGAGACCAAGTTGGAGAGATATAAACTCAATCAGAGTGAAGGTTAAAAGGGAGGAAACTCTAGGGAATTTGCAGAAATTGGAGCACTGCATTGTTGTGAACTGGAAATCCAGAACAGAGGGAGAAGAGGACCTGGAGAGATTGGGAAGATTATGGGCAAATTCGTGGGGCCTAAAAGGAAAATTAGGGCTGGCTAAATTGGAGAAGGATAGGGTCTTGCTGGAATTTGAAGATCTGGAAGAAGCAAGACGTGTCGTATCCTCAGGGAATCGATTGTTGGGAGGGCTCCAATTAGGGCTGGAACAATGGAACCCTAGGATTGGCTGCTGGGTAAAGGAGGAGGTAGAAAATGAAGTCTGGGTCAAAATCTTTGGGCTTCCAATCTTGCTGTGGAGTCCGATGATTTTGAAAAGAGTAGGGGAAGAATGCGGGGGTTTTGTTGCAGTCGATGATCAGACGAAGACGTTAGGGGAGATTCAATGGGCTAGGATTTTGATTAAAATGAGAGGAGACTTTAGGCCGAGTGTGCTGGAAATCGAAGGGGAGGAGGACGTCTATGTCTTGTCTCTATGGTGGGAGTTTAGACCGATGGTGAGGAAGAAACACAGTGAAGCGTCTGGACAAAAGAGTGATGAGGTTAGGGGTGATGTGGTTTCACACGTGGAGCAGCGCGTGGAGAAAGAGCTGGTAAGCGCGAGGCTCAAGACGCTGAACCTGTCAGCTGAAGTGAGGGGTGTGCAGGAGAATGGGTCGGGCTGGGAGTTGGGAAACCGAGTCCAAGGCCCGGTGATCCGGGACTGGGCCTCCACCGATGCGCTAGTGTCTGGGTCGACTTCTTTAGGCCCAGTCGTGGGCCCTAAAGAGGCGAGGAGGGCTGGTGGGCTTGTCGTGGTTAATGGATCTTTGGGCTCAAAATCAAAAGAAGTGGCAACCGATGATGATGGATCAGAAGCAGGCGAGTCAAGGAGGTGGGCTACAGAAATGGGCTGCCAAAAGTTGAGTGGATTTGAAGGTATGGAAAGGGCCGGCCCAGTCACGCTAATATCCCAAGCCTCAAGCAAAGGCTCTCAAGGGAAGGCTTGCCTTATGGATTGCTTCATTTCCAGAAGTGGGAACCTTTCAGAGACGGAGGCCTTGGTGGCCTGGGAATCAGAGGAACTCAGGAAGCAGCAAATGAATGTTTGCTACTCAGCGACAGACCGGGCGCTTGAAGAGGAAGCTTTGAGGTATGGGTTGGTTTTCTATTCTAGGGGAAAAAGGGCTTTGGGGACTTCTCATCTTAATTCTTTTTATTCAAATCGGGCTCCGGAGGGGGAGTTTTACTATCGTTCTGGGGGTATAGAGGAGGAATTCTGGGGTGATAAAACAACGTGGTTAATAGTGTATGAGGGGTCTAATGAGAATGATAATGGTTGCTGGGACTTGGGAGAAGCCAATAGAATCAGTTATAAAGTCAAGGGTACGGAGGGGGATTCTGGCATGCCTGAGATCCAAGCTGTGAGAAATGAGAAAGAGGAAAAATAGGAGGAAAATAGCCTGACAAAATTCAGTCACTTTTTGGGATTTTCACCGGAGGGATTGGAAAATGAAATCCTGAGCTTTTTGATTAAAATCAGAAAGAGACGGAAGAAGATACATAGCAAAGAGCTTCTGGAGAAGTCAAAGTTCGAAAGAGAGTTAAAGAGGTTGGAGTGCTCTGTAAACTATGAGGGGGGGAATAAGCAGAAAGGCCCATCACAGGGCAAAGGGAGTCAAATCGTAGTTGTCCAATGAAGTTAAAAGTTCTGAGTTGGAATGTGAGGGGAGCAAACAATAGCTCCAAAAGGAAAATTATTAAGTCTTTTATAAGGAATCAGAGAGTGGATTTACTTTGTATCCAGGAGACAAAAATTCAACCTATGTCGGAGGGTATTGTGAGAAGTTTAGGCTCTGGGAGATTTTTAGATTGGAGAGCTCTGGATGCGGAGGGGGCTGCAGGTGGTATTCTGATTTGCTGGGACAAGAGGTCTCTGGACATTTTGGATTGGGAGGAGGGCCAATTCACACTATCCTGCAGATTCAGGAATGTAGAAAATGAGGTTGTTTGGGTGTTCACAGGAGTTTATGACCTGTTCACCAAAGTGGAAAGGGATGGTTTGTGGGAAGAATTTGGGGCGATTAGAGGCCTTTGGGAAGACTCCTGGTGCCTAGGGGGGGATTTTAACATCACCCTTCTCCAAAGGGAAAGGAGCAGTCAGAGGAGAATAAATTCAGCAATGAGGAGATTTGCTGAGATTGTTGATGATCTAGGCTTGGTGGATCTTCCTTTACAGGGGGGAGAGTTCACATGGAATGGGGGCCACAATAACCAGGCATGGGCTAGATTGGATAGATTTCTTGTGTCCCCTTGTTGGTTAGACCAATTTAGTGAGGTTACCCAAAGCAGGCCGTCTCGGCCAATTTCTGATCATTTCCCAATCATTCTAGTGGGAGGTGGGATAAGAAGAGACCCTACTCCATTCAAGTTTGAAAACATGTGGTTTAAGGTTGAGGGTTTCAAAGACCTTATTCGAAGCTGGTGGCGGGGGATCGAAGTTAGGGGCAGTGCTAGTTTTAGATTGGCTGCTAAGATGAAGGAAATAAAAAAGAAGTTGAAAGTTTGGAATAGAGAGGTGTTTGGGAGGCTGGACTGTAACAAATCTTCAGCCTTGCAGCAAGTGGATTTCTGGGACTGGGTGGAAAGCGAGAGAAGCCTAACTATGGAGGAAACATAGTTAAAAAAAGAAGCAAAAGAAAGTTATAAAAAGTGGGTGCTTCTAGAGGAAGTTCATTGGAGACAACTTTCAAGGGAGATCTGGCTAAGGGAGGGATGGAAGGCGGATATTGGAAGGCTTCAGCTTGATCAAATCAGTTAGCAAGAAGCGGAGAATTTGGAGATTCCCTTCATAGAGACTGAGGTACATACGAATTTGATGGAGATGAATGAGGACAAAGCCCCTGGTCCGGATGGCTTTACTATGGCCTTTTGGCAAAGATGTTGGGACTTTGCTAAAGAGGAGATCCTGGATATGTTTAAAGAGTTTCACGAGCATAACTCTTTTCTTAAGAGCCTCAATAATGCTTTTTTGATCTTGATTCCTAATAAAAGTGGGGTTGAGGATCTTGGAGATTTTAGACCTATCAGCCTTTTGGGGGGGCTTTATAAATTGTTGGCTAAAGTGCTAGCTAACAGGCTTAAGAAAGTGGTTGGAAAGGTGGTCTCCACTGCCCAGAATGCTTTTGTGACGGGAAGACAAATTCTTGATGCATCCTTAATTGCAAATGAGGTGATAGACTCGTGGCAGAAAAGAAAAGAGAAGGGACTTATTTGCAAATTGGTCATAGAAAAAGCCTATGACAACATTAATTGGAAGTTTTAGTTGAAGGTCTTGCAAAAAATGGGCTTTGGGCCTAAGTGGTTGGGGTGGATGTGGAGTTGCTTGTCTTCAACCAAATTCTCAGTTCTAGTTAATGGGGTGCTAGCTGGCTTTTTCCCTAGTACTAAGGGGCTTAGACAAGGAGATCCCTTATCTCCCTACCTTTTTGTTATGGGAATGGAAGTACTGGATGTTCTCATTAGGAGAGCTGTGGAGGGGGGATTCTTATCAAGGTGTAGCATTCGGGGTGGTAGTAGATCCACTTTGAACATCTCCCATTTATTTTTTGCTGATGACATAATAGTGTTCTGTGAGGCAAGCAAGGAGCACCTAACTCACTTAAGTTAGATTCTCCTCTGGTTTGAAGCGGCTTCAGGTCTAAGGATTAACTTAGCCAAAAGTGAAATTATCTCAGTTGGAGAAGTGGAGGAGATTGAAGAGTTGGCAGTCGAGTTAGGCTGCATGGTGGGATCCTTGCCCTCTCAGTATTTGGGGCTTCCACTAGGGGCTTCTAATAGGGCTCCTTCTATGTGGGATGGGGTGGAAGAGAGAGTAAGGAGGAGACTTGTGCTTTGGAAACGACAGTATATTTCCAAAGGGGGGAAAATCACTCTCATAAAAAGCACTTTGGCTAGCATGCCAATCTACCAAATGTCTATTTTCCGAATGCCCAAGATTGTTGCTAGAAGGCTAGAGAAAGTGCAAAGGGACTTCTTATGGGGGGGGGGGGGGGGGACTGGGAGGGGAAAATTCATCTAGTTAAATGGGAGGTGGTTTGTACAGACAAGAACAAGGGTGGGCTAGGCCTAAGGAAGATAGCCATGTTGAACAAAGCCTTGCTTGGTAAGTGGATATGGAGGTATGCTTGCAAAAAAGATAATCTTTGGAAACAAGTGATCACGACGAAGTATGTGCCAGAGGATCTTGGATGGAGGTCAAAGAAGGCAAATGGGGCGGTTGGAGTAGAGGTTAGGAAGGAGATCTTGAAAGAATCTGATTGGTGCTGGGATAACATGGTGTTTCTAGCTGGGAAGGGCATGAAAATAAGATTTTGGACAGATATTTAGTGTACTGATACACCGTTGTCCCATTGCTTTCCTCACCTCTTTGTCATGGCTATTCATAGGGATGCAACAGTTGAGGAAATGTGGGATCAAAATTCTGGTCAAGGAGGCTGCAACCTAAATTTTGTGAGGGACTTTAATGATTGGGAGTTGGATATGGTTGGGGATTTGCTCTGTGTTTTGAGGGGTCATAGGCCTTCTTTGGAGGAAGATTCAGTTTTTTGGAGGCGAGGAAGAAATGGTCAGTTCAGGGTCAAGGAAGCTTATAGTTTGTTGGCCAATCCTAATGATACAATTTTTCCTTCAAGGTGTATATGGGTGGATAGGGTGCCAACTAAAGTCGCTTTCTTCGCTTGGGAGGTGACGTGGGGGAAGGTGCTCACTCTGGATAGGCTCCAAATAAGAGAGTTGCAACTTCCTAATTGCTGTTTTTTGCGTGGTTGTGAAGAAGAAAATGTAAATCATATGCTTATACACTGTGTAGTGGTTAGAGCTTTGTGGGATATTGTTCTTGGGTTAGTAGATGTTAAATGGGTCTTTCCAGAAATTGTAAAGGAGGTCTTAACTAGCTGGAGGAGCCCCTTTGTGGGGAAGAAAAGGAAAAAAGTTTGGAAATCCACACTGTTGTGTATTTTTTGGACGGTTTGGAAGGAGAGGAATAGATTAACTTTTAGGGGGGGTGTGTTGAATATCCAGAAATTAAAGAATTTTTTTGTTTGTAATTTATGGAGGTAGACCAAATTGTACTTAGGTGAGGAGTCTCTCTCCCTTATAGGCTTTTTGGAGTGGGTAGCATCCACTTAAGGGGAGGTGAATCTTTTCTGGTTTTGTTGTTTTTTTTGAGGTCTTAGCCGCCTTGTATACCCCCGTATGCTTTGTGACTTTTTGCCTCTTTATTAATGCATTTCTTGTTTACCTATAAAAAAAAAATAAAAAATAGTGCATATCTTTTGCAAAATTCTGTGTGATTTTTAATGGTACCTCTTCTAGTTTCTTCCAATGCTCTAGGGGCTTAAGCTAAAGTGGTGATCCTTTGTCTCCCTATTTGTTTGTGGTTGCAATGGAGGCCCTTAGTTGCCTTCTCAAGAGGGTTGACGAGGGATGAATATCTTATGAGAGTTAGGACAAGGGGAAGGAAGTGTCCCACTTGTTTGTAGATGATACTCTCATTTTTTGTGAGGCTTCCCAAGACTAAATGGTCCATTGAGTTGGTTAAAGCTTTGTTGAGGTTGAAAATTAACTTAGATGAGTGAATTAATTCCTATTTGGAGGGTGGAGCATGTTGAGGAGTTACTCTCTGAGCTAGATTACTGAGAAATAGGGCTTCTATTTACTTAGGTCTTCCTTTGGGTGCTCCTTTTAGATTAGTGGTGATTTGGGATAGAGTGGAAGTGAGGTTTCATGAAAGGTTCTCAATGTGGAAAAGACAATATATCTGTAAAGGGTGTAGATTTACATTAATTAAGAGTACAATATCTATGTCTTCCCATATACTTTTTGTCATTATTTTGTATTCCAAGGAAAGTCAAAATGAGGTTGGAGAAAATTCAAAGGAATTTTCTATATTGGATCTTCCTTTGTGGTGGGTAATGGGAGAAGGGTGAAGTTTTGAAAGGATAAATGGTGTGGGGATGAACGTTTGTGTGATCCCTTTCCTTCTTTATATGCTTGCCTTAGCCATTTCAAAAGAGGCTTGGATAGCAAGTTTATGGGGATAGACTAGTGAGACGGGTGGAACTAATGTAGAGGAATTATTTTTGAGTTTGCAAGGACTGGCTGGACATGGTGTGGATGAACTCAAGAACTAATCAGTTCTCAGTCTTTATATGTTACCATGGAATCATGTAATCAATTTCCTTTCCAATGAGTGTAATTGGAATTCATGAGTTCCTTCTAAGGTAATTTTTTTAACTTAGGAGGCTAGTTAGGGGAAGGTGTTGACTTTAAATCAGCTTCAAAGAAGAGGGAGGTCTGTAGTCAATAGATTTTTTCTTTTTAAAGTCAAGGAAGAATCCATTGGTCACATTCTTCGTCATTGTACCAAAGTAAGGCTCCTCTCATAGTTGCTTTTCACTCTGTTTGGTATTTGTTGGGTGCAAGCTGTTATGGTTAAAGAGACCCTCTTAGGGTGACATGGATCCTTTATGGGTAAAAGAAGCAAGAAAGTTTGAAGAGCAGTTTCATTATGCATCTTATGGACTGTATGAAAAGAAAGGAATTGAAGATCAATTGACAATGAGGAACAATTGGATCAAGCATTGAAAAGTTCTTTTCTTAGAAATTTGTTTTTGTGGGTTCTATGTCTTTGTATGATTTTGTAGATTGGTTGGGTTCTTGCTAAGAGAGGGAGTTGTTTTTCTGTGTTCTCTCTTTCTGCTTGCGCCTTGTGGCACTCATTTTATGCCTTTTGTGTGCTATGGTGCACTGTTGGGCCCTTGTTTATAAAATTGTAATTTTTGCTTATCAAACAAAAAATAAATCCTGTAATACTAGGACAGAATACTTCTTAATGATACATTACTAGATAAACTATAGGACAAAACGTTCATTTCTAATTTCTGTGCAGGCAATTGGGCAAGTACTTTTTCTCCGGCCCTATGTCAATGACTTTAGTACACAGTGGGTTCTATCTTCTGTTACTTTATTGACTCTTGGATCAGTACTTACTACATATATTGGGGAAAGGATCTCTGACCTAAAACTTGGAAATGGTACATCCCTTCTAATCTTCACAAGCATCATCTCCTACTTGCCAGCTTCTTTTGGTAGGACGGTTGCACAGGCATTTCAGGATGGTAACTACATTGGACTCGTCATCATCATAATCTCCTTCTTCCTCTTAGTCCTTGGTATTGTGTATGTTCAGGTAAGTGTTAACTACTTTATTTAAAAAGGATTTGGATTGGTGAAGCAAGGAACTGTTAACAATGATATCAACAAAGGGTTTCAGGAAGCAGAGAGGAAAATTCCACTTAATTATGCATCAAGATATACCAACAGAACTGGAGGCCTTCAAAAATCTGCTTACCTCCCTTTCAAGGTTTGTATTCCTGGTTCTCACTTTGTCCTTGTTCGAGTTGTAACGTTTTTATCTGCTTTTGTAATAGTGTAGTGATTAGAGCATAGCCATGGATATTTTTCATCTGTGTGTACTTGCATATGACCAGAAATAATTGAAAATGTTTTATAACCTTGTCTTTTCCCCTACGACTTGCCATCATGTCACACTTAGGAGGAAATAACTATTTGAAAAATTAGGATTGTCTTGGGTTGGAATCCAGAAACAATGGAAGCAGAACATGATTGTAAATGTTGTAATTATTTTTTGCCTAGAAATTTTCATTTCACATTTGGAGGCAAGAGCTTCTTTGAGAATTAAGAGGCTGTCTGAGCTGGCATCCAAAATTCAATAGAACAGGCACATGACTCTGCTGATCTATGCTTAAGGTAGTTCCTGTTGACACCATATGCCTGCATCCATGATATAGAGTTATGATACAATGTGGTTCATGAGTATGACCAGCTTGAGCCTGTTATAGATGGGAGATGTTTTGCTGAATTGGAGGTCCGCAAGGGTTTAAGTGGGTGGGCTTTTGGGCCACATCCTTTGGGCTGCCAGGGGGTGGGGGAGGAGGCCCAAGTCGCAAAAGCTGTGGACCTGGGCCATGTGGAGTCTGTTGACAAAGGAGGGGCCTCTTTTAGACTCTCCTTAAGTTACCAAAAGGGAGTGGATTCAAGGGAGAGAAGCCTTTGTAGGGTTCCTGATGGAGTTCTGGTGGGACCGGGGGACTTTTCCTTATTATTGAGGATCAAGAGTTGTCTCAAGGGGGCAGCAAAGCTGTGGCGACTGAGAGAAGGGATGGAGGGGACAGCGGGACTGTCGCGGCCTTGGAGCTTTTTCTTGTGGCGTCAGAAATTATTGAGGGGAGCTGTGAGGGTGTTCGCTTTGACTCTTCAGTGCCCTTGGAGGATTCCTGGGTAGCAATCACAAACGAAGCCCTCTTGGCGGAGGCAAACCGACACCCTTTTGTGGTGTTCTCTTCTTTGGGATCCATGATGCAAGATGGGCCCTAGAAGGTGATGAAGGGGTTGTCAGATTTGGAGGCCAGGGTTGAGTGGGTGGACTCTCCTTGTAAAGAGTTCGTGACATGGGGTACAACCATATGGTCAATTGTTCACATTCTGAGTTCTCTTTTTCTTATAGAAGAGTTGGGGCAATATGGATTAGTTAATTCAAGGAATTTCCAAAGGAGAAATTTTTTTGGGAACAGTTATAAAACTGTGGTGAAAAATAGGGGAGCCTATGTGTTGATCTCAAAGGAGAGTAGAACCACATTTCATTTGTATAGTTCTAAGTGGTATATAGGTGAACTCGTATTCATCTGTTCTTTTGATCAGAGTTTGTTTATTTGGGTAGGATTTCTTATCCTCATGTTTTTCAAAACTTTATCAATGCATTTCTTGTTTCTAATGAAAAACAAAAAATAAAAGAAGGGCAAGGAGAGAATATGAAGATGTGCAATTTAAGAATTTCTACTGGGATATGATCTTGTAAAGTCGAGTAGGTCTTTTTTATATTGGTGCTAGGAGGGTGGGTCAAGTAACACATTGTGATTATGATTTTAACACACAATATGGACTAGTGGCATTAGGAAGATGCATTAGGAGATGGAAGAGAACAAGAAAATAAAATGAGTGTCCAACTAGATGGTTGGACTGAAAGAGAAGTGATACCATAAAAAAGATCGATATGGTAAAATAAAAATGAATGGTGTCTGTGACCTCTATTTCCGCTTACAAGGGGTGCTTTTTCGTGGATTCTGCAAGGAGAGCTAATTGGTTTCAAGAACAAGGGATTTTAACAGTGAGAGGAGGGATTGTTGGTTTGAGGAGATGGTTGCTAAGAGAAAATACTGTTTTATCCAGAAAATTTAGAAGGGGTTGGTTAGAACTAAGAGGCCTTCCTTTTCATTTGTGGGATGAGGTTCAGCTGAGATACATTATGCAGAAGTGGGGGAAGGTGACGAAGGTGGCACGGGAATCTTTGAAGCTTGTAGACTTGTCGAAGGGAAAGTTGTGGGTGGAGATGCTTCCAAATGTGGTGCTACCTGCATTGCTAGAGGTGGAAGATGGGACTCAGTCTTTTACGATTGTGATTTCAGTCGTCGGAGAAGTTGAAGGAGATGGTCTTCTCAAGCCTGAGTCAACTCGCAGCAAGGACGAGTTGATGTCAGCAGGAGGTTGCGTCTCTCAAAGGCCAGAGAATACTGCAGGGCTACGGGCTACTACTAGGGACAATGAGTGCTACAACTAGAGGCCTTGTCATCGTTCCCGTTCTCGTTCCTTAGTTTCAAATATGGCTTCCATAGCGGAGAAAGAAGGGGGAGGGTGTCTCTTGGGCCCAGTGGTGGGAAGAGGTATCGGGCCAACAAAGCCAGATGACTCTTTTAAAGCCCGATCTGCTAAGGCCCAGTTTGGGGCAAAGAGTTTTGGGCCTCCTACTGGTCCAATCCATGAAACAAAGGCAGGTTCTTTTAATGGCGACCCTGTAGCGCCTTCGTCCTCAAAGTTCCAGTGCTCAGGATCCTCTGCTAAGGAGGTTATGTCGATTGATCACTCTCAAGAGCTGTCAAAGTTAAAAGGCCCCTCAATCTCTGCAAGGCGCAAAGCGAGAAGCTGGCCTCCAAGCCTAAAGGTGTCGCCTTCTTCTCCGAAGCATAACCTAGTTGGGGGTGGCTTTGCGGAAGCAAATCTAGCCATTTTTCGAGGCAGACCAGTCTCCAATAAGGGCGTTCTTCCACCTGGTCCAGAAACCTTTCAAGTTTTCACCGGTGAGATAGAGGGAGGTGATGGGTTTTCGCATTGCGGTTTGGCAAACAAGGTATGTCCTCCTTTCTCAGCTTCCTCTGAGCAGGGCCATCCTTTGGCTAGGGCTTTTGCTCCAAAATCTCTTCCCATCTCCTCTGTTTCTGCTATTCGTCCATTTTGGTGTCAGCCTTTTCTTCGTTTCTGATGGAGTCAGTCCTTCCTTCTCAGGGTGTTTCATTTTCGATTCCTGCTGGTGGTGAGCTTAGTCGTCATGTTGGTGTGTCCTGTTCTGAAGGTGTGGCGTCTCCTGTAGAAGCCTCTAGCTGAATTTTTAAAGACTGTCCTCTCCTTAGGGAATCACTCAGTAACCCAGAGGAGCTTTGCGTCTCAGGCAAGGCCTCGTCCCCAGAGCCAGAACCTCCCACTCTCCCGATGGAAGGTTTTCAGATTGAGGGCCTCACGCCTAAGAAGATGGTCAAGGTCCAGTTGGTTTTGGAGAGTTTGAGGATTAGAATTGTCAGAGATAATGGAAAAGGTGCGGAAGTAGAGAGCAAGAGTACTCTTTCTACGGACAAGGTCTATTTCAGAAGGAAGAGGAAAAATGATTGTGGAACCCAGTGAGAGGTTTAGTTTCGGTTGTAGTTTGTGCTGAGTTTCTTTTGTTTACATGAAGATCTTAAGTTGGAATACAAGAGGTTTAGGTTCCAAGAATAAAATGAGGATTGTCAGAAGGTTTTTAAGTTCTCAAAGTCCAGATGTTGTGATGCTTTAGGAAACAAAGAGAGAAATTTGAGATAGGAGGTTTGTGAGTAGTGTCTGGAAAGGTAGAAGTATGGAGTGGGCTGCTCTTCCTGCTTGTGGGGCTTCAGGGGGGATTGTGATTATGTGGGATTCAAATAAGTTCAAGTTCACAGAGAAGGTGTTAGGATCTTTCTCTGTAACTGTGAAGTTGAACTCGGGTGAGGAAGGGTCTTTTTGGTTAACTTCAGTGTATGGCCCGAATAAGCCTTTGTGGAGGAAGGACTTTTGGTTGGAGCTTCAAGACTTGTATGGTCTGACCTTCCCAATGTGGTGTGTAGGAGGGGATTTTAATGTAATCAGGAGGATCTCTGAGAAACTGGGTGATTCTAGGTCAACTTTCAACATGAGGTGTTTTGACGAGTTTATAAGAGAGAGTGGTTTGTTGGATCCCACTCTGAGAAATGCGGCTTTTACTTGGTCAAACATGCAAGTTGATCCTATTTGCAAGAGGTTGGATAGGTTCTTGTTTTCTTCTGAGTGGGATTCTTTTTTCTCTCAAAGTCTTCAAGAGGCGCTTCCTAGATGGACCTCAGATCATAACCCAATTTGCTTGGAAACTAATCCTTTAAAATGAGGTCCGACTCCTTTCAGGTTTGAGAATATGTGGTTGCTCCATCTTGAGTTTAACGAGAAGTTTAGTGATTGGTGGCAAGAGTGTACGGTTGAAGGTTGGGAAGGTCACAAGTTCATGAGGAAATTAAAGTTTGTTAAATCAAAGTTGAAAGATTGGAATAAAGTGGCCTTTGGAGATTTAAGAGAGGAAAAAACTCATTCTTTCGGACTTAGGTAGAATTGATCTAATTGAACAAGAAGGCAATTTGAATCTTGATTTGGTATCCGAAAGGACCTTAAGAAGAAGGGAGCTAGAGGATTTGTTATTAAAGGAAGAGGTCCATTGGAGACAAAAATTTAAGGTTAAGTGGATTAAAGAAGGGGATTGCAATTCTAAGTTTTTTCACAAAATGGCCAATGGAAGGCGAAACAGGAAGTTCATTGAGTCTTTGATTTTTGAGAGGGGGGTGACTCTAAGCAACATTGAGGTTATCTTTGAGGAGATTGTAAATTTATTTGGGAAACTCTATTCTAAACCCGAAGGTGCTTCTTGGAGGGTTGAAGGAGTAGATTGGGTCCCTATTCAAGGGGAGAGTGCAGTTTGCCTGGACAAGCCTTTTTTTGAAGAGGAGGTACGAATGGCAGTTTTTCATTTGAATAAGGAGAAGACCCCTGGTCTCGATGGTTTTACTATTGCAGTATATCAAGAGTATTGGGATGTGATCAAAGAGGATCTTATGAGGGTGTTTCTTGAGTTCCACACCAATGGGATAATAAATCAAAGTACAAATGCGACCTTCATTGATTTGGTGCCTAAGAAAAGCCAAACTTTTAAAATCTCTAATTATAGACCTATTAGCTTGGTTATAAGTTTATATAAGATAATTGCTAAGGTCTTATCAGGGCGTTTACGCAAAGTCTTCCATGAAACAGTCTTTGGCTCTCAAGGAGCCTTTGTTGAAGGGAGACATATTTTGGATGCTATGTTGATAGCCAATGAAGTGGTGGATGAGAAAAGAAGGTCAGGGGAGGAAGGGGTAGTCTTCAAAATCGATTTTAAGAAGGCCTATGATCATGTGGATTGGGGCTTTTTAGATCATGTGCTAGAAAGGAAGGGGTTCAGTCCGAAATGGAGATCTTGGATAAGGGGATGTTTGTCTTCATCAAGTTTTGCAATCCTAGTTAATGGGAATGCAAAGGGTTGGGTTAAGGCCTCTAGAGGCTTGAGACAAGGAGACCCCCTTTCTCCTATCCTTTTTACTTTAGTAGCATATGTTCTAAGTAGGTTGATGATTAGAGCAGAGGAATCTGGGCTAACTGAGGGTTTCTTTGTGGGGAGGGATAGGACTAAAGTGTCTTTGTTATAGTTTGCATATGACACCATCTTTTTCTCTAAAGCCTCTTTGGAACATCTTCAAAACCTAAAGATTATCCTTTTGGTTTTTGGGCAAGTATCAGGTTTAAAAATCAACCTAGAAAAAAACACAATTTTAGGTATTAATACCGGGCAGGAGTTGTTGTCTAGTTTGGCCTCGGTTTTTTATTGCAAAGTGTCAGAGTGGCCTTTGTCTTATTTAGGCCTTCCTTTGGGAGGGTACCCAAAGACAATAGGCTTTTGGGATCTGGTGGTTGAGAGAATTTCGAGGAGGTTGGATGGTTGGAACAAGGCCTTTTTGTCTTTGGGAGGGAGGATTACTTTAATTCAGTAAAGTTTGTCTCACATCCCTAGCTACTTCCTCTCCCTCTTCAAAATCCCATCATCAATAGCCTCAAAGATTGAGAAGTTGCAAAGGGATTTTCTTTGGTCTGGGGCGGGGGAAGGGAAGAAAGATCATCTTATCAGATGGGATGTTGTTAGTAGACCAAAAGAGTTGGGAGGTTTGGGTGTTGGGAAGACTTCTCTGAGAAACATTGCTCTCTTAGGGAAATGACTTTGGAGGTTCCCTAGAGAAAGGAATGGTCTTTGTCATAAGGTTATTGTGAGTATTTATGGGACACATCCTAATGGATGAGATGCCAATATGGTGGTTAGATGGTCACACAGATGTCCTTGGAAGGCTATTGCTCAAGTTTTCCAGGATTTCTCCCCTTTTGTCCGCCTAGTGGTGGGGAATGGGGAGAGAATTCGTTTTTGAGAAGATCATTGGTGGGGTAACCAATCTTTGTGCTCTCAATTTGCTGGTCTTTATAGAGTTATTTATGTGAAAAACCTCACTGTCTCAGATGTCCTTGGCAATTCCTTTCCACTGTCTTGGAATTTTAATTTTCGTCGTAATCTCACTAATTCGAAAATTGATTTCCTTCAGAGTTTAATGTCTTCCCTTAGTTCAGTGCTTTTCTCTCCTTCTTTGGCAGATTCAAGAGAGTGGTCTTTGTCATCATTAGGCCTGTTTTCAGTGAAATTTTTTTTCTTGGCCTTGTCAAAAGTCTCAAATCTTATCTTGTTCCTTCCAGCCAAGTTCTTGTGGAGTTCAAAAGCCCCCTCAAAGGTTAAGGCCCTTGCTTGGTTAGTAGCACATGGGAAGGTAAATGCCAATGACAAGTTGCAATTGAGAAGACCCTACAAATCCCTTTGTCCCCAATGGTGCATTCTTTGCAAAGGAAATGGAGAATCAATAGACCACCTTTTTCTTCATTGCCCTATTACCATTGGACTTTGGCACAAGTTGTTCAATTTAGTAGGGTTGGCTTGGGTTCCTCCAAGGAGTATTGAGGACATGTTGGTTATTGCTTTTAAAGGCTTGGGGAACTCTTTAAGAGGCAAGACACTTTGGCAAATCTCTTGCCTTACTTTGTTATGGATGGTATGGCAAGAGAGAAATAAAAGGATCTTTGAGGATAAAAGGAGAACGGAAGAGATGTTATGGGATTTGATTCTGTTCTTTTCCTCTCTTTGGGCCTCGTGTTCTGCAGCTTTTAGAGGAGTTCCTCTTAGTGTTTTATAACTCAACTGGATTGCAGAGAGTGCTTCAAAAGTTTGAGAGTGTTGGGTTTTTACCGTGTTTTTAGTTTTCTTTAGTTGGGTGTTTTCTCTTTTGTTCATTTTTTGTTTTGTGGGAAGGACCTCTCATCCTTCTTTTGTTTTCTTATCTTTCTCTTGTATCTTTTCCTCTATTAATATACTTTTCTTCGTTTCTGATCAAAAAAATAAAAAATAAAAATGAAGAAGAAAAAGAAAATAAGAGAAAAAAGAAAAAGAAAAAGATAAAGAAAAGTTTAGATGAGGAAACTATGTGATGTGATATGAAATTGTTAATTCTAGCATACATCCTTAGTAAGTATGTCAAGGAAATGAGCCATTATTTAAAGAAATATGCTGGTGGATTGATGAGGATGAAATGATAATATAAATAGTGCCTTCTGCAAAATATCAAAAGGTGGGGGAACTAGGAAACTTTTTTGAAAAATATAAACTGGCTTTGAAAAGAAGGCTAAAACAATACAAAAGTGATTTGCATTAAGGTTTAAGGTGTATTGCATCACATGTTGGACATAATTTTTGTTATCTTACCCACCCCCACATCCGCTTCATCCTTATTTAAGAAACTATGCCATTTTATGGACATATTTCTTGACTTCCCAATATTCTGTATCATGAAGTATGACTTATTTTATATCCATCTTAGCCAAAGTCCCTCGACAAATTGGTAGCCCTATGTCAATCATGCAACACTCTTGAAACACCTTCTCACTTAACTGAGAGATGGTAATATATTTTATGGTTGTTTCTTCAATGTCCTTACAGATGATCAAGCTTGGATTAACAAAATGAGTACTTTTAAACTACCTTAATGTCTTTTGTTTTTTGAATTTAGCTTTATTTATTTACGATTATTAGTTTATTGCTTCATATTATGCTTCTTTTGCATGTATTGCTATCTTCTCTATGCTTTGGTCAGGGTCTGTTGTTATATTTGAGTTGTACTTTACAATCTTGTTTATATTAATCTAACCATTATAATTAAACAGGTGAATAGTTCTGGGGTAATGCCGATCATATTTTCTACATCATCATTGGCTCTTCCTGGTACTGTGTCACGCTTTACTGGATTAGCTGCACTAAAGAAGGCTGCATTGGCTTTAAATCCTGGGGGTAAGTAACTGTTCTACTGTTACTGGTACAAGTTGTTAGACAGAGTACATAATCTTCCTCTAATTTTATTCAATATTCAATCATGTATACTACAGGCATATAAAATCTATTAAATTTTCTGCATCTCTCTGATACATTACCTACAGATTTGGTACATCTATAATTTAATGTCTAAAACTTGATTTCATGATACTCCTTGGAAGGCTTTGCCATTGATGCAAGTCTTTGTAGTTGTTAAGACTTAAGCCAAAATTAGTTTGACATTAATTGTTGGTCCATTATATGAGAGTTTAAGCATTTGAGTCAAATTAGTGATTTGACATGACATCAAAGCTTTGATCATTGGGAGGTCAAATATTTATTTCCCCGATTTATTGAGTTACATCAAGCTTGAAGAAGATTATTAGGGCTTTAGGATTTTAGCCAAATCAAGTTGATATACATCCTTAGCCCACTATTACCTAATAGGTTAAGATTTTGGGTCAAATGGATAGCATAACATAATATCAAAGTTTGGGTTGAGATATCATAAGCTTGAATCGCATCACTTGCTTATTTCTCCTACTTATTGAGCCCCCATGCAAAATTGAATGAGGTTGTGACTTGTGACGAGGATGAATCTCCAAGACATACATAAAGAAAGGGAATTAGTATTAGTTGCAACTAAAGTGGGATTAACATTTCTTGGAATTAAATTATGATTAGTATTTGTTGGAGTTAAACTAGGAGTAGCTAATTATGTCATAGAATTAGAGTTATATTAGGTTTATTAGAATCTTTGTAGACTTTGGATTTCTTATAGAAACTTATAAATAAGGCTAATTAATATAAATCAAAGTAATGGATTGATGATTAATAATATCATATTTTCTTGCATACTTTATAATTTTTAATGGTAAGATTCATTTGATTTTTTTCTAGGTGAGACTCCTAGAAGGCCTTAGTGCGACTCTAAGGTTTCTATCCCTTCTTCTCCTTATCTTCTTTCTCTATATTTTTATTTTATTTTATTTTGCTTCTATAAACTTTATACTTTGTTTTTCACCTTAAACCTTAAAAAATAGAACCCTGGGCTACCTATTTGAACATAGGCAACCATCTTAGGGTTGTCCTACATTACCTTTGGTAGCAGAGAAAAATTCTTGGCTTAATGGCGTATACAATTGAGAAGAGGAGCAACTTATGCAAACGTGAGTTCAAAAATACTTGTAACGGTCAAGATGCTGTTACAACATGCTTAGAGAAAATTTTTGCTATACAACAATCCCATTAATATGCTATAATACAATTAAATAGAAAACTTGATGAGATCATGAAGCTATTAGAAAAGAGTCAAGAAAAACACTCGATTGAAGATGAGACTATAAGCCATCAAATCGAACAATTGCCTTGTAGCCCCTATGACAAGCAAGACAATTTTATGATGGGGAATCAAAGAAGGGGCAAACTCTTTGAGTAAGATGATGATGATGATGTGACAAAAAAGGTACGCTTTGAAGTTGTTGAATTTTATGGAAAATTAAATCCGACAGCTTTCCTTGATTGGATTATGTTAATAGAAGGTTACTTTGATTGGTACACTATGCCTGAAAATAGAAAAGTTCGTTTTATAAAGGCAAAGTGGAAAGGAACAACATGTCTATGCTGGCATAATATTGAGAATTAGCTTTATAGAACCAGACAACCACTTATAGACACATGGGACAAGATGAAGTTGAAGATGAAAGAGTACTTTCTCCTAAATGACTATGAACAACCAATGTACGCAAAATTATTTTCCCTTAAACAAAATACTAAGCTAGTTGAAGAATATACAGAAGAATTCCATGAGTTGAGCATTCAGAATCAAGTGTGGGAAAGTGATGCTCAACTTGCAGCCAATTATAAAGGTGGACTTCGAATGGAGATTCCACTTGAGGTTATAACTGCACACACTTATACCGTGGATGATGATTATCAACTAGCCCTTAAAATAGAAGAAGGGCTCAAGTTTCAGGCTTCCAAACATCTGAGTTCACAAATTGGGAGCACTTTCTTTAATCAAACAAGTAACAAACCAATTTTTTTATGAGAAACAACAATATAGTATATTGAAGTAAGTAAAACTAAGTACAAAGAAGGATAATAAATCATCTAAAAAGTACACAAACAAAAGCAAGAACCTCCAAGTTCAAGAATCTATACAACTATGAGATTCCACAAGCTATGTCACAAGTGGGAATATACAGAAGTAATCTATCCTTGCTAGCCCACACTCTTGGAATTGGACACCAACATCCAATCAAGTTGGATCAAATTAAGAGGAACACCCTTAAAAATTGTGGTGCATGATGCGCAGAAGGAAGCTGAGAAATGAATTATGTCCTAGAGACCCTCTAAAGTTCTTGCCTTTGTCTTAAAAAATCCTAGCATTTCTATCCTACCACACAACCCACATTAGAGCAAGACAAGCAAATTGCCACAACACCATGCCTCTACCGGAATTTCCCAATCCTCTATATGAAATAATCATCATGTCACATATAATCCTAGGAGGAACCCAATCCATATGAGCTAAGCTTAATAGTCTATGTCAAAGCCTCAAACTCAATGGGCAATGTAAGAAGATATGATTTACTGTTTCACCACTCTCCATACGCAATAAACAAACACTAGGATTGAGGGCTTTGTAGGATCTTCTCAGTTGTAACATGTCATTGGTGTTTACCTTCTTGAGTGCCACTAACCAAACAAAGGATTTGACCTTAAATGGGGCTTGGGATTTCCAAACAAAATCAACAAGGAATGATGGAGTTGGATCAATATGGTTGGACAAGACTGAAAAGAATGACTTTATTGTGAATAAACCTAAAGAAGACAGGGATCAAGCTCTCAAGTCATGATCTAATGGAGATAAGTGTAAGTGTGAAAGAGAGGACATGAGTCTTTTAAGATCTTCTATCTTAAGATCCAAAAGTTTGCGATGAAAGTTTAGATTCCAAGAGAAAGGATTAGTGGACCTAAGAATTGATGAGATAGTGAGGTTTTTAACTGTAAAATTTTTGAATAAACCTGGGAATTGAGAGCACAAAGGTTGATCCCCAACCACAAGTCTTCCCAAACTGAATTCTTGACCCATCTCACACCACTAGCCGAGTGTATTTGGAAAAATCTGGAAAGGCTTGTGCAATGGCCTTCCAAGGACAATGATGTGACCACTTAACTATGGTGTTGGCATCCCACCCATTGGTATGTGTCCTATAAATCTTAGGATAACTTGATGCCAAAAAGTGTACCTTTCCTCAGTAAACCTCATAGTCATTTCGTTAATAAAGCACGATTCCTTGTAGAAATCTTCCCAAAACCTAATCCTCCTTGCCCCTTAGCCTTATACACTAAGTCCTAACAAACAAGATGATCTCTCTTATTCTCCCTAAACCTTGACCACAGAAAATCCCTTTGCAATTTCTCAATTTTGAACATTACTGAAGAAGGAATCTTGAACATGGAAAGAAAATAGTTGGGGATATGAGATAAGCACAAGTGAATAAGAGTTGTCCTCCCACCTAAAGACAAAAAGGCATTTTTCCACCCATCTAATTTTCGCAAAACTCTCTAAATCATCGGATCCTAGAATACGCCTGCCTTTGGGTTCGCCCTAATAAAAGTCCCAAATATGGAACAAGCCAATCCAACACCTTGGAATCAAGAACCAAAGCCATCTTATTGAGTTGATCTAGATCAACATTGATGCCATAGAGGGTACTCTTCTCTAGATTGACTTTAAGTCCAGAAATATGTCTAAACACTTCCAAAATTATCTTAAGAGTTTCCAATTCTTTCGGAGAAGCTCTTGAAAAAAAAGAGGGTGTCATTTGCAAATTGCAAGTGGGAAACAATAGTCCCACTCCTACCAACCCTAAATCCTTCCAGTAACCCACTCTCCTCAGCCCTCAACATCAGTCTATTTAGCATATTGGCTACAATGGTAAAGAGAAATGGAGATAGAGGATCTCCTTGTCTCAATCCTTTAGAAGCTTTGACCCACTCTTTGGTGTTGCCATTTACTAGAACTGCAAAAGAGATGGAGGATAAACAACCTCTCATCCAAGTCCTCCATTTAGAACTAAACCTCTTCCTCTCAAGTGCATGGTCTAGAAAACCCTAATCCACATGGTTATTAGCCTTTTCAAAATCAATCTTGAAAACTACCCCTTCCTCTCTAGATTGTCTTTTCTCATCCACTATCTCATTGGCTATTAGCTTGCCATCCAATATTTGCTTTCCTTGAACAAAGCTCCTTGTGTGATATGGATAGTTTCATTAAGAACACTTCATAACTGCCTTGACAAGACTTTGACCATGACCTTATACAAACAAGTTACCAAGCTGATAGGTCTAAAATCAAACATCCTTTTGGTTTGATGAATCTCTTCTTCAGTAATTAACTACCTTGCTCCTATGAAACTTTAAGAACACCCTCATTAAATCCTCCTTAATCACATCCCAACACTCTTGGAACACAATAATAGTGAAGCCATCAGGGCCAAGAGATTTATCCTTATCTAACTGAAAAATGGCTTGATGAATCTCTTCTTTAGTAAAGGCACGTTCCAACCTAGAAACACTCTCTTCCGAGATGGGTGACCCTTCTAAGCCTTAAAAAAAAATTCAAAATCTTCGCTGAAATACTTTCAATGTTATCCAAAATCGCTCCTCCATTTTCCAGAGTCTTTATTTACTTCCTATTGCGCTTGCCATTAGCCATCCTATGGAAAAACTTAGAATTACAATCCCCTTCTTTTACCTACAACACCTTAGATTTTTGCCTCCAATGTACCTTCTCTCTTAACAATAGCTCCTCCTACTCCCCTTTTTGAATGGTCCTCCGCTTTGAAGCTTTGAAGAAAGATTCCCTTCCTGCTTAAAAGCATCAAAATTAGCGATAGCAGTAAGGATGCTTTTCTTCCTTTCTTTTAACTCTCCAAAAGTCACCTTGTTCCACTCTTTTAGTTTGGATTTAACAAATTGTAGCGTCCTCATGAACTTATGCCCTTCCCACCCATAGCATTGGAATTCTCTCCACCAATTGGTAAAACTGTCTTTGAATTCTGGATTGAGCAATCACATGTTCTCAAATCTAAAAGGAGTTGGTCCCCCCACTTGAATGAATTGGTGTCTAAGGCAATCAACCAATGATCCGGCGTCAATCTAGGTAGAGCTTCTTATAAACTTTGCGGAGAAAATTGCTCCCACTCATTTGAATAAAGGAATCTATCTAATCTCCTGCACATTGAAACATCTTGCATATTTGACCAAGTAAAAGAAGCATTCCTTAAAGGGGGATCAATTAACTCACATTCTCTTATGAAGTCATCAAAATATCTCATTCTAGGTGTTGACCTAAAGCCACTCATTTTTTCTGAACTTTTCCTTATGACATTAAAATCATGCCCCCTCCCCCACCAAAACACTAATTCAAGTAGGTTAAACCATAAAGATCCAATAGCTCATGCCAAAAATCCTTCCCAAGATTGGCGTGTTTAGACCATAAATAGAAGTAAGCTAGAAAGACCTTGCTCCATCTCTCAGAAACTTGATTGTGACTAAAAAGGAACCTATTGCCACCTCTTCACTACTAAGCTTTGTTGAATCCTAAATAATAAAAACACCACTCGAAGCCCCACAAGCTGGAAGGAAGGCCCAATCCTTATTCCTAATTGACCAAACACTTCCCACAAACCTCCCTTTTTGTTTCCTAGAACATCACAATTTTTGGATTCTCCTTTTGTAAAAAATCTTTAATCACCCTTCTTTTATTTATGGATCCCAATCCTTGAGTATTCCAGTTGATGATCCTCATAGCAAGACTTCTCAATCCCTAACCTCCAACTAACGCCTCCTAGTTAACTAAGGAAGGCCTGTACTCTCGCCTAACATACACCTTAGCTGTCATTGTTGTTCTATTAATTCTTGAAGGTGTGTTGTTCTAGCGACACTTAACTAACTTAATGCTCATAGAGGACAGAATTGAGAGGGCCTTGGCCACTTTACTAGGGGAAAGGCTCTCTAAGAAAAAACCTTTTGAAGTAGTGCGATATGTTTTTGGGTTATGAGACTCGTTCGGGATGCTAGTCATATTCCTAAAGAAGGCACTACCCTTAGACACTTGGTTTGGGCAAGCTAAATGAGACTCCATGACTTAAGGAATGGGATTACCAACACCATGCCCATGTAGCACACCATCCTCATTTTTTTTAAAAATTCACAACAGGTAATAGTGGGAGACCACATGAATACTGAGACTATTGCATTGAATTGTGTAGAGACTTGGCGATAGAAGACAAAGAAAGATGATGTAAGAAAGGGGGAGCAAGGGGACTGGAAACAAAGGAATGAGAGAAAGGAGCTAAACCACAATCCTCATTCGTCTATCCCTCTGCTAGGGAAAAGTGACCCAAAAGGAGAAGCCATGACATAGGAACCAACTTGATCTAATCCTCCACCTCTCTTAACCTCACCTTTGTTTGTAGCATCAAGGACCAGAGCCAAAAACTACCTTCCCTCCATGTTGTTAACTTCCTCCACTAAGGAAATCAGCCGATTAGGGCTATGGCTCAAACCCACCTTGTGGTTTGTTGACACATACCCACCTTTAAGAAGAACCTATTGTGCCTTGTTGTCGAAATCTTGGTGTGGAAAAGAGCCTTTAATTGTTGTAGGCAAGCTTCTGCTTCTAACCCTTTTCGTCGTCCCAACTTAGAGGGGCCGATGCTCGTCCTTCAACCTAGCACCTTCTTCAACCCAGAAAAAAGAGGGTTATCCTTGATCAAGGAAGAAGATCTTTCAAGGCTTAGACTACAAATTGGGCCTAATTTGTTTTTGGGCAAACTTTCAGCTCATTTTTGGCTCACTTAAGGAAACCCCCTTTGGTTTCACCGTTGTTTTATGCCTAGCCCAAGCTTGCATCTGCCATGGCCCTAGAGACATGCGTTGAACCAATCCGTCCAGCTCGATTGTTAAAGCCCACTGCCTCTCCTCAAGACAAAAATGGGCCTTGTCCCTAGATGGGCGTCCCATACCTAAACCCTCATGAGCACAGGTCCACTCTACAAAATTATTTGAATTCAAATTCAAAAGGAGAGAATGTGGATAATAGTTGTTCTCCACACAACTCCCCCTCTTGCCATGTGTCCCCCCTACAACCTCCTTATCTCTCTCTACAATCTTTGTCCGCCCTAAAACTTGACACAATAACCACTCTGATTTTCACTTATAGAAAGCAACCTTCCACTTGTACTTGAAGATGACTCATTCCTCTCCCGAGTCAACTCACCCTGTCCAACATGCCTTTCCTTGTTGTCTTTGGCTAATGCAATTGAAATAGTAAACACCCGCTTACCATCCTCCACCTCAATCAACGCTAGCAAAATAGTATGCACCTTCATTTCTACTTTAACCCTTGCCTTAGAAAGATCATACAACTTCAGAGTTTGCCAATCTATTTCTACCATTGTTCCCTAAGACTAAAATTTTCTTCAAATGCTCCCAATACCATAAATGGAAAGGCAAACACCATAACTCAACCCACCCTCTTTTGAATTTACCCAGAACCATCAAGTTTTCCCTAAGGGACCATTTTCTCAACATAGATGAAGGCCCACCCTTAACCCTGATTGTGCCTAAATCCTGAAGGAATGAAGCCTACACTTTTTCTACAAAAAAAAATTCCTTTCCTCTCTGTGAATATGAATACTTTGCCTTTCTGACCTAATAATCTAGCTACAACATGCCTCACCTTATCCCAGTCAACAATAGAACAAGGGCATTCACATACGACTACTCTCACCTATTTCCCAACTGGAACAACACCTCCTCTCCTTGGCCCTTACTCTTTAACTACGCTCACAAAGGATTGGTTCAAAGGGTCCACTTTGCTACAAAAAGCAAAATTGTTTTGCATTTCTTTAATGCTTAACATCTTAAATGTGGCCTCCATCAAGGATGAAATCACCTGTTTTAACTTCTCCCAACCTTTGCCTCTTTCACCCTCAGGGATTATTAGGAAAGTCATCCTTTTGTTAGAAGCAAACTCTGAGATCCTGATAAATCTACCACGATATTGAATCTCACTGCCAAAAGGTGAACTCTGGTCTTTCCTCTATATTTTTCTGTTGAAACCCATGAAACTTCCCAACTCGACGTCCTTTCCTAGATGCTCGAGTAACCATCCAACCTCTTCCTTCTCAAAGCCTAAGGAAAAAACAACTCCTTTGCTTAACTTTGACATCGAGATCCAAGTTCCTCCAAACTCACATTCCAAACTTGGAATGATTTTCTTTCCACACTACATGACCTTGTTCTTTGACATAGGAAACCAGGGTCCTCTATCACCTCAAAATTTTGATCTAGAGTGGCGATCCTTTATTACACAAGAATCATAATAACAACAAGCAAACCATTAAGCACAACAAATTTCCAAACTTTTAACCATGTGAATGGTGAGGGGAGTAATCAACAAACTTTGAATGTGCCTAATAGAGATGCTAATAAGGGTGAAACTTCAATGAGTATTGGAGATAAAAAGGTTGGTGTGACTCCTTTATGGTTTAACTGTGGTGGGTATAGTCATTATGTTGTTGTGTGCCCAAGTAAAGGTTTACTCTTCTGTGTTGAATAAGAACCAAAATTTGAATTGAAGAGTTATCCAAAGGAAGAAGAGACCTGCAATGAAGATCAACTTAGTGATGAATGTGATTATTAGGATGGTATGATGGAAGGCCATAGTATGACTTTTGTTAGCCTCTCAAAGGTGAAAGAGAAGAAGATTGACGATGTACTAGCATCTTTTGAACTTATGTTGTTGCCAAGGGATATTATGTGCTATAATTATTGATGGAGGTAGTAGTTCCAACTTAGCTTTAAAGGAACTTGTTGAGAAGCTCAATCTAAAGACAGAGGAGCATCCAAACCCTATCAAATAACATAGGTAAATGACACATCTATTTTGATGAGTTCTTGCTGTCTAGTGACATTTAATTTTAGTAATAATTTTGAGTATATGGTGTGATGTTTTGCTAATAGAAGTTGCCTATATTATGCTTGGAAGACTGTGGCTTTTTGATGAAAGGGTCCAACATAATGGATATGAGAACACTTGCACACTTATGCAAAATGGGCGTAAGAAGATCCTCCATCCAATGAAGGAAATTTCACCACTTAGGCAACCTAAGGAAAATAGCATTCTTGAAATCAAAAGAGTTGTCAAATACCCTCATCAAGAAGCAATTCGAAGTTACTAGTAAGGAGGAAGAAATCTTCAATGGTGAATCTCAAATGCAAGGGATGATGGAACCAATCCTAGAACAACTTGTGGGAGAGCTCAAAGAAGTTGTAAAAGCTTCAAAAGAACTAGTTCTTGACTTTCCAAGGCAAAACATTATCATGCTTGGTGACAAACTTGAAGAAATCTATGATATAAAAGAATCGCTGAAATTTCTTTTGAATATGGAGAATTCAAGAATCTTATTATTCTACAAGACGGTTTACAAGAAGAGTGTGGAAAGCAACTCTCCACAAGCTCGTTGGTGAAACATAATTATTTAGAGAACTATCAACTTGTTTTACGATATTCAAAAGTTTTTCGAAATTTGGTACTTGTCTTGCATGAAATCAAACAAGTTCAAGATATCTTGAGATCCTATCTTACCATGGTAAAGAGTCAATGAAGAAAGAAAAGGTGGAAGACATTGCTCGAGATTTCAATTGATCGTGGAAAATCACTAAAACTCGAGGTCGATTTTTTTTTCAAGTCAAGGGGAATTAATGAGTATGAATCTCCAAGATATATATGAAGAAAGGGAATTAGTATTAGTTGTAATTAAAGTAGGATTGATATTACTTGGAATTAAATTATGATTAGTATTGGTTGGAGTTAAACTGGGAGTAGCTAATGATTATTATTGGTGAATTAGAATTAGAGTCATTAGGTTATTAGAATCCTGGTAGATTTTGGATTTCTTAGAAAAACCTATAAATAAGGCTACTTAACGTTAATCAAAGCCATGGATTAATGATTAATAATATCATGTTTTCTTGCATACTTTGCAATTTTCAATGATGAGATTTCATTGATTTTCTTCTAAGTGAGACTCCTAGAAGGCCTTAGTGCAATTCTAAGGTTTCCTTCTCCTCATCTTCTTTTTCTATATTTTTTTATTTTATTTTGCTTTTTTAAACTTTATACCTTCTTCCTCTCCTTAAACCCTAAAATATAAAATCCTAGCCCACTTAATTGGTTATAGGCAACCATGTTAAGGTTGTCCTACATCAGGTTGTTTGTGAGGCATGTTAGGGCTTCAGTAAAATTAGCTTGAAATTTGCCGTTGGCTGTACCAAGAGTTTAAAGTTTTGGGTCAAACTGGCTGCTTAACAACAATATCTTCTCTGTGTAATTATTTTAAAGAGAGAGAGATAGAGAAAGAACTTTGAATCAGTTCACTGTTATTTTATGGACATGATTTCCTTTAGCTGTAGATCAAAATCTGAAATGATGCTTAACTAAAAGAATTAATTTGTTGCAGGTTCTCTTTATCTCCCAACCAACATACTTCTGATAGCCTTCTTCAACTACTATTACACTTTCCTACAATTGGACCCTGATGATGTGAGTGAACAGTTGAAACGTCAAGGTGCATCAATCCCACTTGTGCGACCCGGTAAAAGTACAGCTGCATTTATTAAAATGGTAATTTTCTCTTTTCTTAATGAAATGTGTAGTCTATCATTGCATTATTTGTGTGGTGTTTTTAATTTCATCTTGATGTGGTAATGCATGAGGTGGTTTTGCATTTCTTGTGATTGCCTTTTCAAAAACTTCTAATTTGATTTTCAATCCAAGAGAATGGTATGAATGGCATGTAATTGGTTAACCTCTTCGCAACATTGGGACTCAAATCCAATGAACATGAGAAAAAATGCTAAGTTGTCAAAGCTTTTCACATTGCCACGAACATAAAAGGCTAAAAGTTTTTATATAGACTCATAAATTATCACTGCTGTATTTTTTCCAAAGTTGATTTCTTTGCTTTAAAATAAAGATGTGTAGTATATATGCTCCTTTATCATTTTTTTTTAAAAGGGTTGCAATGTTTAGCACTTGAAAAACAATTTTTTAAATGACTTTTGTTTATGCTATTATCAGTTGTTATCAATATACTATTTTCAAACAATTACATACCCTTTAATTTTTTAATATTTATTTATTTTGAGCTTTTTAACTATGATATTGTGTGTATTGCTTGATACTAATCCAAAATACCATGGTAAAGTGACTCTGAACCATGAAGGCAGCATTTATAGTGCTCACCCCCAGCGGAATCTGACAAGCATCTGAGAATCTCTTTTGGTGATAACTAATTACTCCCAGTCTATCATATGCTAGTGTGCGCATTATGCGATTTTTTCCTTAAATTTTGTATTTCTTAGCAAAGAATTGTGACCGTTGGCCAAATTCCAAATTTTAAACTGTAATATTTCACAGAAGCAGCTGCGTACATTTTCTGCTTCATAGATTGGATATTGACATGCATCTTTTAAGTGCTTGCCTGAGCTCTATTATTTGTATGGATTGAAATTGATTATGAGTTGACTACCCTTTGGTATGGTTGGAATATAGGTACTGAGTCGGATATCAGTTCTTGGATCTGGGTTTTTGGCAATACTGGCTGCTGGTCCCTCCTTGGTTGAACAAACCACGCACCTGACAGCATTTCGGGGGTTTGCAGGCACGTCTGTTCTCATCCTTGTTGGTTGTGCTACAGACACAGCAAGGAAAGTCCAAGCAGAGATAATTTCCCAGAAATATAAGAACATAGAATTTTATGACATTGACAGGTTAGGCCGATAAAAGGATCCAAGTAGAGGAGTTTTCCATGTAGATGGATAATTTCCTATTGCCTTCCAAAGCCTCTGTATTTGGCATTTTTGTTTTTATTTTATTTATTTATTTACAATTTACAATGGTTTAATGGGGCATCCAGCTTTGAATATGGTGACAATGTACATGCACAATTTGTTTTCAGGTCTACTGGGAATATTTATTCCCCTTTCGAGAGGGAGGAAAGGAGAGGAAGATTATGGGTAAAGTTGGAAACATGGTTTAGAAAATATTTTATGAAGAATCACCTAAATTAACCATCTGGATCGCGGTTAGGTGGGCGGTTTGATAATTCTTTCCCCACATTTTTGTCTAATGAGACCACTGAGATGGGTCCAAAGAGACCACTGAGAATTTCTGCTTTAGAGAGAGGGAGAGAGATAATTACTTAATAGATCAACTGGGAGGGTCTTACACACAACAGTTAAGATCAATGATTTCATTCTGCTCAATTCTGATAACTTCATCCTCAAATTTCACATGATAATTTAATCCAGTACTATAGAAATCAAAAGATGCATAACATTTCCCCTTCCCCTACCGCCTATTGGCAGGATGTAAACCCAGGAAATAGGCACCCATATTTGGAGCATTAAGCAGGCATTTAAGGTATTATCAGGGGGTACCGTGCCCACTTCTAATGTGCACCTGAAATGGGCTTCCACTTCATGGAGAAAGCCGAAGCTGTTGCATTTCTTGCCAGATGCCAAAAACTAATCATCATCAGGCTCAGTGAAGTCAGGTTCTTCAGGCTTCTGTAACTTAGACATACCAACACCTTTGATCTTCTGAGCCCCTCTCCTTGTGTTTGCAGCAAACCTGGAAGCCAACATTGTCACCCCAAGGTTCACTTTAGGTTGAGAAAGATTTGAACTGGCATGATCCTCTTTCTCTTGTTCAGTCTCAGTGACCACTTTTTCATCCCAAGAAAAGAATTCCATCACGGTGAGATCTCTAGCCATCAGCCTCCTCTTGTACCTACGCCAAGCAGCCTGTATGAAGCAGGCTGCCCATGTCCTCCAATGGTGGGAATAGAACCGGAAAGTGTGCTGCAGCTTCTTGCTGTGCAGTCGTCTAAATTGGTTGGCAACAAACTTGAGATCTTCAGCTCGCAGTGCAAAGGCTTCCACTTCAACGAGGGTTCTCACTGTTCTAGTAGAAGAAGGTAAGTTGAGGGTAGATTTTCGAAGCAAAGCCCATTCAAGCAGCTCTTCCCCGCAAAAATCTCCAGGTCTCAATGTAATTGAATTAAAGAAACCCGTACGGCCTCCATTTGTAGTAGAACTCTCCAGCCTTCCTCTAATTATAAAGAGCATCTCTGTCACTGGATCACCCTCTCGGACGATATAGGTGCCTTCAGTGCTTAAAGATGATGTTAGACGCTCACAGATTGCATCAAGTAGCTGATCATCCATCTGAGAGAAGAATGGAACCTGTAAATGTAAAAAGGAAGCAGGTTAATATGATAATATAAAATGAACTTTCTACAAGTGTCACCATTTTTACTCATATTTCTTCTTAATATGGGAAATGCCAAATCCCTTCAAGAGTAACACTCATAGTATGAATGCAAGGGGGTTTGGGCCAAACACCATGGGTCTATCAGGATATCCTGAACTGAAAGATGAACCATGTTGGTCTAACAGAATTCACGGAGCATTAAATGCATAGATCTTGAGAAAGAAAGTTTTCGCAAACACATGAATTCTGGGACCACACAGGTAGAATGTCAACGAATGAAATACCACTTCAGCTGGGTAAGCATTTACTTGCATGTGGCATCAAGACAAAAATGAGATTTATTTTGATTTTGCTTATCTAAACTTTCACACAAACCATTACATAACTTGCAAGATGAAGCTCATGTTAAATATTTACCATCCTTCATCATTCTTTACCACTCTATAATATAATAAATGCCATTGCAACATCATTTGCATTTGTATTATGATAATGAATAACATAATTTAATATTATGGCAGATCTGATCATTTCTAGATCAGAACAGAGGGTTTTTTCTGAGATGCAGCATGAGCATACCGAGAAGCCAGACATGTGATTCCAAGAAAACTTGTTCACAGCTGCCTATGCCACTGGAACAATCCCCCTTAAATCTCATGGCAAAATATAGCAATAGATAGTGCAGTTTTCTTTAGACTCTAAAAGATTAAAGACTTGGGAGAATCATACACGTCGAACAAGGTCCAAGCATAGGTGGCGTTGAATGTCACGACGAAGATCCGCAGGTAAGCCACGAAGAATAGCTTCTTCATCTACTCCTCGAGTTGCAACCCACTTATATTGAACAAAACGCCGAACAAGTTGTCTCAAATCTTCAGGGAGTTGGCGATGCCTCATCCATTCCTCAGTGTCTCTTCGCTTGAGTCTCCATTCCTCAAGCCGCACAGTGATAGATTGCAGGTATGTCTACATCAGAACAGCTTTACAGCATCATGAATTATAAAAATCATAAAGGAAAGATAAAAAGATAAGGATCGGAAAAAATAAAGCATATGATAGATAATGTGTTTCCTAATTTATTTTAAACTCAAAAAGTCAAATCTAAGTTCACTTCTAACAGAAAAAGACAAGCAGGCTCCCCAACCCCATGCCCCAATCACTATTATCACCACCCCTGTAGTTCCACTTTTTCTTTGTGGCTCTTCAAACAGCACCATATCACTTGTTATTTACATAGCGTTACCCTTGTTCTTACACTTGCATCTGTCACTCCTATTTGTCCATTTTGCCCTCGGAAAAACCATTTCAAGTGAGTTTTCCCATTCATGGACCATTCATCATTGGTATACGTAACCAAGTGCTGACAAGCTTCCTTAATCATCATTATAAGATGGTACTAAAATAAACTTCTCTGGGCTATGGGATCCACTTTGCTTCCAAGCCCCTACCAAACTACTATAACTATGAAGAATGTTCTGTTACTGCATCTCTCTCATAATGCAACAACCCTTTATTATGAGGAGGAAATCTATTAGCAAGTTCATCATTTTGGACATTGATGATACCCAGCAAATTATATATGTTTGTAAGCAGAGTTATAATCCAAGGAACCCATTAAACGAAAAGCAAACTTGGACCGAAATCCTTAAGCTTGAAAAGATGTTGGATTGGGCTTTGGTTGACCTTTAACCTGACCCAGCCTGACCAAGTCTCATATCTAAGTGAGTATGTATTTTAGAGCTGATGACTTCTAAGATTTAGAGGAGGATCCATCTTTTTTATGGGCTGAAAGGTGAATCATTTTTGCACCGAAGTGATAAAAGATTAGAGAAACAACAAAACTTTGCAAATTTTATTGTGGTGGAAACAAAAGTTTATTATTGATGAGGCAACATGACATTTGTGTTAGTTCGCTACCAACTTTCCTAAAAGCTCAAGCTATGAGGATAGAAGCTGTCACACACGCAATTTCTGGGTTAAGTTTTTGCGTCTGTGCAGCGTCTAGGCACGCCCTAGACCAGTCTTTCCTTAAGCCACAAAGCGCACACAATATTTACAGGGCTCTCCCCAACTTGAATCTCATTGATTTCCAACAGATTACAAGAGCTCTTTGCAAGGACTCCCACAATCTCACCGGGTAGTTCACTTGCCTTTAGGAGGCATGAGGCTCTCCTTTTATAGAGGGTGCAACAAGCAGTCCTAATCCCACTAGGGAAATAACATTTGAGTCCTAGTCTGACTCTGATTCCAAGCTCAACAGATGCCACCTTGAGTAGGACTCCAAGTCCTACTCAATCCCAAACTCCCAAGCCACAGCCTGCTGCATGAAGACTTAGTCTTCCAATCTGATTAGGAGTCTTTGTGTGTCAGGACTCCCTCTCCTCTTGCATCAGATTTCTGTCTCCCACTCTAACTAGAAGTCCCATGCCAATGGGAGTCTCCTATGCTGTATACTAGCCCACAGTGCTTGCTGCTGCAGATGATCACACCTTCCTCGGGCTCATCCCAATGCCAAGATGTGCCTGACTCAGTCTGCCTGCTCAAGACTCGTGTTGATGCATCAGTGAGTGCTGGGCTCACGCATCAAGACCCTTGCTGCTAAGGCTGTGCTCGTCCTTATTGCAGCAAGGCTGGCTACTTCATCCGAGGCATCCATCTAAGCTCCCTTCAGTGTCATTACGTCCACAGGCTGCACCACATCAAGGCACCAAGCCTGCGCCTGTGTGATAGTCTCAGCATGCTGCCACGTCAGCCATTGCTGTGTGTTGCTGCTGCTCAAGCCTGCCAACAGCCAGCCTACCATTCCGAGGTAACCTTCCCACACTTTTGCACCTTGCTTTGCTCATGGGTCACTCAGGGGCCAAGGTGCTGCCCCCCTGAAGCCCTAGTGTCACCAAGCCTAGTTTGAGGGGCTGACAAAAGCCCACAATGTATACCTGTCTAACCTTGTATACCAGGCCAACAACTTCCCTCACATGTGGCCCCATATTCATAAAAGGAGAGACAAATTAGACAAATTACAAGATGCTTATTGGGTTCCCTCTATTTAGGATAGGAGATCCACATCTGGGTGCTAAACTTGATTTGAAGGAAATTTAGTAACACGGTAGAGTATGGAGAGTACAAAGATTGTGATTGATGCACCAAAGAAAGAAGCTACAAGTGCCCAGTAGCATTAGTGCACTTATTAAAGATATTAGTATGATACTAAGGAGATTTCACAGTTATCTTTATAATTATATTAGCAGAGAAGCAAATAGTCTAGCCAGTACAGTAGCTAAGAAAGGATTACATATTGATTTTTTGTGTTTGGAACACTAGTTTTCCCATGGATTTCCTCAGTATTCATAAAGAAGTTGCTCATGGTGTGTCACATTAGACATTGTATGTAACCTTTTTCTTTTAATGTATTTTATTTTCAACCAGAAGACAGGGTGGGTATCAAGCTAGAGTGTTGATCCATGACAAATGAAGCATGCAAACTCATGTAGTAAAAGTTGGAATTTAGATCATTTATCATTGACCTACAACTTGGTATTGCAGGAAAAGGTAGCTATTGGTATGACACAGCATCTAGTTGAACATAAAAGAACCACATTGAGATAGATATGAAACTTCTTTATGCAAAAGTCCAATTTGGAAACAATTTTTACTCAAAACTATACTTTCAATCATGAATTCCCACATTTCCCTACTCCTACACTTTACAAGCTATTCTTCTCAACCACCGACCTTCATAGGCACTTTCTTCAGAGTGCCTTGTTCAGCCACATCTAAACTCATATGTCTAAATCACCTACCATTATTAGGGAAACCCAAGACATATAACCAGCCCCACCCATAAAAAAATAGAAAAAAATAAAAAGGAAAATTAAAAGAAAAAACACAATTTAAAAAAAAACACAAAACAAGTTGACACAAAAACATTAGTGGACCTGTTTTTTTACCTCCAATCTACTTGACAGAGAATTACTTTGCAAGACATGCCCCTTCCTCACAAAGGCAACAACAGTGAAGAAAATTGTAAACTACAACAGGAACCTCAACAAGGATACCTTCAAGTACAAGCTAGCCCTCTTCCTTATGTAAATACCCACTCTTTGATTCTCTCCACCACCAAGTCCCACAGATCCTAAATGTCATAGGAGGTCCCTAAATTCTAAACATACTGAAATGGAGATATATATTCACTGTTGGAAAACCGAAATTGATATGGAAAGAAATAACTTTGTAAAGTTGTAAATTAGCTATTAGTTGTCAATCTTTGTATTTTTAGGAAAGTAATTGTTAGAAGTTATTCTTTCCCTTTAATCAGTGATTTAGTTTCCTGATTTTAAGGATTTGTATATGCTGTAAACTCTATAAAAGAATAATCTCAATGAAAGAAAATTATTCCCGTAAAACCCTATTCTTCAAGTTGGTATCAGAGCTAGCAATTTGCTTGCCGAAATCCTCCTTCTTCCTCTCTTTCAATCCCCGTTCTCTCTGAAACCATGTCGGATATTTCAAACGAGTCCACTACTATTCCTCAACCTTCTCTGAACAATCCCATCATCACTGATTCTTCAAAAATCAATCCTACCACCTCGGAATCTCACTCTGTCCGAATCACCACGATTTGCTTGAATGGTGACAACTTTCTGAGATGGTCTCAATCAGTTCGGATGTACATCAGAGGACGTGGAAAGATGGGCTACCTGACGAGTGAAAAGAAGGTTCCTGCAGTGGATGATCCGAACTATGCTATATGGGATGCTGAGAATTCCATGGTGATGACATGGCTTGTGAATTCTATGGAAGAAGACATTAGCTCTAATTACATGTGTTATCCAACAACACGAGCTTTGGGAGAATGTAAATCAGATGTATTATGATTTAGGGAATCAATCACAGATCTTTGAATTAATCCTCAAACTCGGTGAGATACGACAAGGGGAGGACAACGTCACAAAGTACTTCAACTCCTTGAAGTGGATCTGGCAAGACCTTGACCTCTTCAACACCTATGAGTGGAAATCTGCCGAGGATGGACGTCATCATAAGAAGACCATGGAAGACAATCGGATCTTCAAGTTCTTGGCTGGCCTTAATGTCAAGTTTGATGAGGTAAGGGGGAGAATCATTGGAAGACAACCCCTGCCTTCAATTGGTGAAGTTTTTTCAGAAGTTAGAAGAGAAGAGTCGGAGGAATGTGATGCTGGGCAAGAAGGGACCTGGAGTTGCTATTGAAGGTTCAACCTTGGTTACCACGGGTGGAGGCTATAATAAAGCTACTGCGTTTCAGCGCAAATCTGATGAAAGACCACGGGTTTGGTGTGATTTTTGTAATAAACCTCGCCATACTCGTGAGAACTGTTGGAAAATCCATGAGAAACTTGCAAATTGGAAAGGAAAAACAGGTGACAAACCAGGCCGAGCCATTATTCATACTGCTAATGAAGCTGAGACCAACCCTTTCACCACTGAGCAAATGGAGCATCTTCTTGCACTGCTGAAATCCGACTTGACATCCAGTACTTCTAGTGTTTCTTTGGCACACACAAGTAATGAATTATATGCTCTATCTTGTTGTTTTAAATCTACTCCATGAATAATCGATTTTGGAGCATCCGACCACATGACCAATTCCTCAAACATGATTGAATCCTATTCTGTGTGTCCTAGAAATAAAAAGGTTCGGATAGCTGATGGTAATTTCTCACCTATTGCAAGAAAAGGTCTAATAAAAATCTCTGAGGGAATAGATCTTAAATCTGTGTTCTCCATGTTCCTAAACTTGTAATCTCTTGTCTGTTAGCAAATTATCTAGAGATTCTAATTGTTGTGTTATCTTCTATGAATCCCATTGTATTTTTCAAGACTGAAGCTCGGGGAAGACGATTGGCAGTGTTAGGATGATCAATGGTCTCTATTATTTCGAGGATAATTTACCTAGTAATAAAATTGCTCAAGGACTAAGTAGTATTAGTTCTCTTTCTGTTCGTGATCAAATAATGGTTTGGCATTGCAGATTAGGCCATCCTAGTTTCTCTTATTTAAAACATTTATTTCCAGTGTTATTTCAAAAGGTTGATCCTTTATCATTTCAATGTGAAAGTTGTTTATTGGCAAAGAGCCAACGTAAAACTTACATTCCAAAACCCTACTATGCATCAAAACCATTTTATTTTTTTCACAGTGATGTTTTGGGACCTTCAAAAGTAACCACAATTTTAGGAAAAAAAATGGTTTGTGACCTTACAAAACGTTTTTACACAACTATGGATGTTTCCTTTATGGAAAATGTCCCATATTTTACCAAAAATTTACTTCAGGGGGAGAAATTAGTGGAACCAAATTTTTGGGAAATTGTTGAACCTTTGCCTAGTGTAATTCTTGATATCTCTCTTGAAAAAGAAAATAAGGAAACTAAGACTATAGAATCCGAATCTGAAATTGGTCTGTCAGAAGAAGAAATACTACGAATGAAAAAAAATAGAAATAATCTTGAGCCTGTGGTTTATTCAAGGAAGAAAGTCCCTAGAAGAAGTAAAGACCAGCTGATCATCCCAGCACATGGTCAACTGAAAGCCTTGGGCAATGGCTCTCTAAATGTCTCAGGTAACCCTCCTTCTATTCCTACTCCTATACATGCTTCTTCTTCTTCTGTTACTGATCTAAGTTTACAATCACACTTTGGTCCAAGTCCAGAAATATCTGCACCCGAACCTGGTTTAGGATTAGCCCCAATTGTTCCTGGACAGGACCTTGACCTTGATCTACCTATTGCTCTTAGAAAGGGAACCCGAGCCTGCACTAAACATCCCATTGCCAAATCTATCTCCTACAGTAACCTTTCTGACAACTATAGAGCATTCACTACAAATATTTCAAAACTTGTAGTACCTAGAAATATTCAAGCAGCACTAGATGAACCGAGTTGGAAATTGGCAGTGTTTGAGGAAATGAATGCCTTAAAAAAGAATGGCACTTGGGAGGTGGTAGATTTACCAAGGGAAAAAAGTGTTGTAGGGTGCAAATGGGTGTTTACAATAAAGAGTAAAGTAGATGGAAGTGTTGAGAGATACAAAGCCAAACTTGTGGCAAAGGGTTTTACTCAAACCTATGGGATAGACTACCAAGAGACTTTCGGCCCCGTAGCTAAAATAAACTCGATTAGAGTTTTGTTGTCCCTTGCAGTAAATTCCAATGCAGTAAATTCCAATTGGCCCTTACACCAATTGGATGTTAAAAATGTCTTTCTTAATGGAGACCTAGAGGAGGAAGTGTTCATGAGTCCTCCACCAGGTTTTGAAGAAAGTTTTGGAGTTGGGAAAATGTGCAAATTGAAGAAGTCCTTATACGGACTTAAACAGTCGCCTAAAGCTTGGTTTGAGCGCTTTGGCAAAGTAATAAAGCATTATGGATATACTCAAAGTCAAGCTGATCACACGATGTTCAACAAACATTCAAATGAGGGTAAAGTAGCCATCTTAATTGTGTATGTTGACGATATTGTGTTAACTGGGGATCATTGCAATGAACTAGAGAACCTAAAGAGGAAACTTGCTGAGGAATTTGAGATTAAGGACCTGGGGGCATTAAAATACTTTCTTGGGATGGAGTTTGCTAGGTCCAAAGAAGGTATCTTTGTAAATCAATGGAAGTATGTTCTTGATGAGACAGGTATGTTAGGATGTAAGCTTGTTGAAACACCTATAGAGCCGAATGTAAAACTGCAGCCTACAAAAGCCAAGAATGTGAAAGACCGGGATCGTTATCAGAGACTTGTTGGGAGATTGATTTACCTATCCTATACACGCTCTGACATAGCATTCTCAATGAGTATGGTTAGTCAGTTTATGCATACGCCTGGACCAGAGCATTTTGAAGCTGTTTACAAGATTCTAAGGTATCTAAAAGGGACACCAGGTAGAGGTCTTCTGTTTAAGTCACGAGGACACCTACAAATTGAAACCTACACCGATGCAGACTGGGCTGGAAGCATAGTGGATTGAAGGTCCACCTCTGGGTACTGTTCATTTGTAGGTGGCAACTTGGTTACATGGCGAAGTAAAAAACATAACGTGGTTGTTAGAAGCAGTGTTGAGGCTGAGTTTAGAGCTGTAGCTCATGGTATTTGTGAGATTATGTGGATAAGAAGATTACTGAAAGAGTTAGAGATGACAGGTTCATCTCCTATGAAGTTGTATTGTGACAACAAGGTAGCAATTTCAGTAGTTCACAATCCGGTTCTCCATGACCGCACCAAACATGTGGAAGTGGACAAGCATTTCATTAAAGAGAAGATAGATAACGGATTGGTTTGTATGACCTATATCCCTACTGAGGAACAAGTGGCTGATGTCTTCACCAAAGGACTACACAAGAGGCAATTCGATTTTTTAGTTGGCAAGCTGGCTATGGAAGATATCTTTAAGCCAGCTTGAGGGGGAGTGTTGGAAAACCAAAACTGATATGGAAAGAAATAACTTTGTAAAGCTGTAAATTAGCTATTAGTTGTCAATCTTTGTATTTTTAGGAAAGTAATTGTTAGGAGTTATTCTTTCCCTTTAATCAGTGATTTAGTTTCCTGATTTGAAGGATTTGTATATGCTGTAAACTCTATAAAAGAAAAATCTCAATGAAAGAAAATTATTCCCGTGAAACTCTATTCTTCAAGTTTCACCAACTTCAGAAAGTAAATGGTGAGACACTACATATATTTATGGGAAGAGTGAGAATAGTATTCACCATGGAGCCATTGTATTCCTTGCCTTCTATAGAGAGATTGTTCTTAGAAGATGGGTGAGAATGCGTTTTTTTATTCTTCTCTCCCATCTCTCTTTTGCCTACCTTTTTTTGACAAAGGGAAGAACAAGCGATATCTTGCAACTATAGGCAACCTCAAGTCTCAGAGGACCTCTCCACCAACCCCTGCCAAAGAACCTCTGTGTGTGTGTGAAGCAAAAAATGGAAAGATTCCTTGGTGAATATTTTCCTTATATTTTCCAAGAATAAAAAATTCATGAAAAAGATTAAAATGGCATTTAGATAATTTTTACTCATCCAGGTTGTTTGGAGACAAGTTAGCAATAATTATTAGATGTCTATTTGGAATTTACTATGTTCCTTTGCTAGAAATTTCTTCTTGTCATTAGTTCTAATAGTCTTAAATTTCCATTTTCTAAAACATCTATTTTTTAAAAGTTTCTAATTTTTTAAGGTGTCTATTTTCTTTTTCTTTTTTTCTTTTTAAAAATCCATTTCTAAAAGTTTCTATTTTCTAAAATATGTTTTTATTTTCTAAAAGTTTCGATCTCCTAAAAAGTTTTATTTAAAAAATTTATAATTTCTACAAAGTTCTATGAAAGAATTAAGTTTACAATTTCAAAATAGTTTCTATTTCCTAAAAACATAAATTTATGAAAGAATTGAGTTTGTGATTTCTAAAAAGTCACTATTTCCTAAAAGCATGAAATTTTATGAAAGAATTAAGAGTCCTAATAGGTCACCATAATTTTTAGATAGTTCAATTAGTTCTAAAGCTTCTAAATAAGATTATTCAATACAAAAGAGGCCTAAGGAACAAAATGGTAAATAATAACAATTTTTTCATCTTTGCATCCTTTAATGGAGAGCCTCCATTATTTTTAATATTTATTTTTCTGGGTGAAACTTCTAGAAGGCCTATGTGAGACTAAGGTTCTCTCTCTCTTCTATTTCATTTTCTCAGTTTTATTTATTTATTTTTTTCATTTGCATAACCTTAATTTCCCGTGCTCCTCATCATAAACTAGTGAAGCCCTAGCCCATCTTATTTAAATTGTATGCAACCACTCGAGGATTACCCCTCATCAGAACCATAAGCATCTCTTGAACCAAAGGCCAGCCTCAATGGTAGAGCATAAAACTCGGAACAGTCCAAGAACACAGCATGACCCAAGGAGGTCCAGAAGTGTTACAACACATACAAAAATAATAATAAAATAGGCAGGGCATCAGAGTCTCCTTTAACAAGCAAATTGTGATTTCATAAAATATGATTTGAGTTCTTAGACTAGAAAAGAATCAAGGCATATATTTAGGAAGATATGGAAACAAGTACATTGGAAACTTTCACAAGAGGATCACTAAAGAGATGTCTTTAATTAAATTTCAACAGAAGTCATTGAGAAAGTTTATATGGCAGGAACCAGTATAAGGCCTTTGAAATACCTGCATATTCCCAATCAGGTGGGCAAATAAAACGAGACCCAAAATGGCAATGAGAATGGCGAATGATGTCTCCCCGATAAATGTGCTTGTTGACAAGTTCTGCCCATATGAACTGAGAAATATGAAAGCGGGAGCCTATTAAAAATTGTAACAAAGGAATTGTTTTAAATAGCATTTTTTTTCCTCTTTAGAAATTAGAAAAAGGGTTTCTGTTTCTTTTTAACATTTGCTTTCATCAGTCATTCAATGAAAACTAATTGGATGCTACAGGCATCTAGAATGCATCTAAAAACCTAATTCCAGTCATGAAACTTTTCAAACTAATTGTATCTATAAACCTGTTGGAGAATCTATGTGATTATCTGACTTGCAGAAATCAATATACAGCTGTAAGGATTTTGGTAAAATAGATTAGTTTCCCAATTGTAACACTTTCCTAATTTGCATGTATTTAGTAAAGTTGTCCTCTGATTTTTAGGGATTGATAGGATTGTGATAGGATGTCAAACTCTCCTTAAATAGGCTGTAGGTAATCTGTATATATATTTTTCCTTTGTAAAGGATTATTCAATATAGCAGAAAATAATTTTTTCTTCATGCTATTAGAGCTCTTGCTCTTTGGAAAAAAATTTCTACAAAATCCTACGACTCTTTTTGCAGAAAATTTTTTTCTGAGAAATTTGATTCTCTGAGAAATCTCTTCTAGCTGTCCATTATTCAGTCCTACCCATTATTCAGTCATGTCTGAAACATCCAAAGTTAACCCTATTGTTGTGATTACTGAAAACCAATCTAGAGAGGTGCAACAAAACTCTCCAAAAAAGGGGTTGCAGCATATTCAATCGTCATATCGATTGAATGACAAAAACTACTTACAGTGGTCACAAGTGGTGAAGACTTTAAAGGAAAAGGGAAATTAAGTCTTTATTGGGAATCAGACCTACTTAGAATGATCCTACATTTGTCAAATGGGGCGAGGAAGATTCCATAATCATGTCTTGGTTATGGAATTCGATGTTGCCTGAAGTAAGCAGGACTTGTATGTTTCTAACAACAACAAGGGAGATTTGGGAAATAGTTCACCAAACCGATTCCAAGATGCAAGATACAACCTTGATTTATGAAATCAAGACAAAAATAACAACCACCAAACAAGGTACTCTTTCAACCACTGAATACTATAATGTCATGAAAGGACGTTGGCTTGAATTGGACTATTATCAAAATTTTCAAATGAAGTGTAGTAAAGATGTTGCTATGGTATTAAAGTTTGTAGAAAGGGAAAGGATTTTTGAGTTTCTCGCAAGACTTAATGTTGAGTTTGACCAAGTTCGAGTGCAAGTTTTAGGGAAAGAAACTCTACCCTCATTGCAGGGTGTTTTCTCAATAATTTAAGCAGAAAAAAGCCGAAGAGGTGTCATGCTTGAATCACAACTCTTAGAAGGGTGGTTTGCCATGATTTCCACAAAAACAAGTGATGAAGGAATCAAGAGGGATGTTGCAAGACAAGGAAGCACAACCGATCATTAAGAATGAGTCAACAAGGTCGTCCAACCATGATGGAGTATGGTGCACCTACTACAAGAAGCCTCATCACACTAAAGAAACTTGTTGGAAACTCCATGGGAAACCCCAAGGAGTAGGCCGAAATGGTGGTTTTAAGGGTGGACAGCAGAGAAGAGAGGCTCACTTAACTCATGCAGAAGGTCATCCTTGTGAGAATTCCAATTTAAGTAGCTCGGAGACTGAAGGATTCAATAAAGAGGAGATAGAGAGGCTGGGAAATCTCCTTAATTCCCTTGAAAAAACAAATGGATCCTGTTCATTTGTACAATCAGACAAGTTTCCTACTTATGCCCTTAGTGCCTCAAACACACTCCACAATGATTCTTGCGTCATAGACTCAGAAGTAACCAATCATATGACATATTCTTCTTAGTCATTTATCACTAATAATCCTTGTCCTAGCAATAAGAAAATCAAAATTGCAGTAGGCTCTTTACCTATTGAAAAAAAAAAAAAAAATCACAGAAGGCTCTTTCACTATTGTTGCAGGTCAAGGAACCGTTACTTTATTTCCCCCCTCTTCCACTCAAAAGTGTGTTGCATGTTCCTAAATTGTCTATCAATCTTTTGTCTATTCATCAAGTTACTAAAGATTTGAATTATAAAGTGAATTTCTATCCAACCTACTGTGTTTTTCAAGATCAGGTTACAGAGAGGATGAATGGGCATGCTAAAGAAAAGAATGGACTCTATTTCCTTAAGACAAGGGGTGGAAGTGGCAACCACCGTTCACATTCCTATTTATCAGTGGTCTTAGACCGCTTGAGTGCTCTAACCGCTTAAGTAGTCCCTGCTTTTCGAAAAAATATTTTAAAAACATTTTAAGCTCAAAAATAATATCAAACCTTTTATACCTCAAATAAGCCTTTATATGCAACAAATAAAACCTTTTTAGACGTAACTATAACCTCTCGATTGGACGAACAACAACCCTTGATCTTCAATGAATAGTAAGTCACTATCTAAAAAGACTTCTATGACAAAAAATAAATTGGAATAAAATTGCCAACATATAAACAAGACTCAACGTCCTAACAGTTTTTACTCATTCTAAGATTGTACTTCTATTGTCTTTCTTCAAGCTAATTTTAATTTAAAGCCTAAAGTTCTTCCCAAAGTTAAGAGTCTTCAATTGATTGGTGATTTGTAAAAAGGTTGATACCAATGACTTGTTACATATAAGAACACCCTACTTAGCTTTTAGAATTGATGGAATACAATGGATCATTTATTCCTTCATTGTCTTTGGTGTTTACCTTTGTGGAACAAACATTTTCAAATGGTGGACATTTATTGGGCTTCCCCAAAAGACCTTAGTGATTTGATGCTCTTTGCCTTCAATGATTTTAAAGGGAGTCCATAATCTGCAATTTATTTAGTTGGAGGAATGTCGAGATTCAAGAATGGGTAGAGGCCCTAGAGTCCTATTGGAAATTGTTTACTTCCTTACATCTATTTGAAGGGTGGTACCTATGGAGTTTAGGGCATTCCAATTGGCATGATTTTGCTAGATTGGAGGAGACAGTAGGGTCCAAGTTGGGGTTTCAAAGGTATAGGAGCCTTCTTTATAGAGCCTAAAACTTAACTTTGATAGGTGTGTTCCCTAGGGACCCAACATAGATGAAGAGTGGAGTAATCAAGATGGGTTACATAAATAGTGCCTTCTTAAGCATGTTGGTTTAAGGTTTGAGATTGAGGCATAGATTCTAGCCTTATTGGAAAGCTTCTTTGAGTTGAGAGCTTGGGGATCAATAGCTTTCTAGTGAAAGAAAATTTAGCAATTCTCTTTCTTGAATTTTAAGGGGAACTGGAGCATGGTTTCTTAGGGTGATTGAGTCATTCGTTCTACTAGATACCTTGGCCAACCAACCAAGTAGTGGATTGGTTGGCTAAGTAATAATCCTCCCTATTAAAGGTTTTTATTAGGAAATTCCTTCGTATAGCGATTAGCCATTAAAGCTCATTTGCAAAAAAGAAAAAAGGGAATAAGGAATAAGGAAAACCTAAGTTGACTTAATTAAGGGTACATGGACAATTTTGCAATTTTGAGTTATTTGGAGTCAAATTGAGTAGTAGAATTTAAAAGACCTTTGATGAAATGAAAGTTTATCTTGTAAAAGTTTCTATTTTCTTTAACTTCATTATTTGAGAGATGTAGGAGTCTTCAAAAGAGAATTTGTTCGCAATTGGAGATAACTTTGGATAAACTCTAGCTAATTATCCAGTTATTATATTAGAGTATTGATCTGTTTTTTAATTTTCAAATAAAGAAGTAACACCCTAGTTTTTAGCTTTCTGTTTCTTAGGTTCTTGGTTCTTAGGAATATTTTATTTTTCATAATCATCTTCCTAAATAGATTGTCTATATATTTAAGGCTTGCATTCTTCATAAAATAGAATAAAGAGTTGCATTTTTCCTCTTTGATTTCATGGTATTAGAGCCGCAACACATCTGGGCCTGATTCAATCTCATGGAAAAGACTGCCATGACTAGAGGACATTGCGGAAACGAGTCTTCAGTAGCTACTTCAGGTCCTATATAACAGACGATTCAAACTATGTCTGCTTCCCTGTTATATGGAGGAGACAATACCTCTTTACAATTTCCTGGATGGAAAATGAATGGATAAAATTGATTGCAATGGCCCCAGGCTGTGAAATTGGTGATTAAAGGAAGAGGAAAATTAGGGCACTTGATAGGAGCCACAAAGAATTCATCTGAAGATGATCCAACCTTTCAAAATTGGGACTTAGAAGATTCCATTGTTATTGCATGGTTGATTAATTCAATGGAGGAGCTCAAGATCGGTCAAATGTACTTTCTACCTACAACAAAGAAAGTGTGGGATGCAGTAAAGAGGACTTATTCAAACCTCAGAAACTCAGCCTAGGTTTTTGAAATCAGGTGCAAATTGAAGGAGACCAAACAAGATAATCATTGTGTGGCTCAATATTACACTGATCTTCAAGCTTTATGGTAAGAGTAAGATTTATTTAGAGGCCGATTGCTGCCTTGAGTGTATTGAAAAATAGAGAAGGTTAATAGAGAAGGAAAGGATGTTTGATTTTTACGCAAGTCTCAACGAGGATCTAGATGAGGTGTGAGGAAGGATTCTTGGAAAGGAACTAGTGTCGCCTCTTGATGAAGTGTTTGCTGAAGTATTGTTTTATTTATTTTATTTTATTTGATAAGTAAGAGTGTATATATTAAAAAAAAAGGAAACGTCAAAACAAATTCCCAAAGTATACAAGAAGTATACACCGGCCTCCTAAAGGCTCACCCAAAAGGGAGAGGGAGAGAAACATAAAACATCACTTGCCCTCACTTAGAACCAAGCCAATCAATAAAGCTAACAAGAGAAATAGGGTTCATATCCACATACACCCTAGACTAAGACCACAAATTATAAACAAAAGAATTTTTCATCCTTTGGACCGATAGTTCCGCATTATCAAACACTATCATATTCCTTTATTTTCAAACTGTCAAAAAAATACATAACAAGGTTGCCATTCAAGACTTTTTACGAGTTTTACCCACAAAGGACCCATGCCACCCAAGGAGTGTCTCCTTAACCGAAGAGAAGAGGAACCAAGAAACACCAAAGAGAGAAAAAAGCTGCTGCCAAAGAACCCATGTCTTGTAACAGTGAAGAAGAATGTGATCAACAATTTCTTTTTCAATGTGGCAAAGGAAACATCTATTTGCCAAAGAGAACCCCCTCTTTTAACCTAATCCAAAGTCAGGGTTTTCCCCCAAGTTGTTTCCCACGCGAAAAAAGCCACCTTAGGTGGTGCACAAGATCTCCAAATGATATTCCGCAGGAACAAAGTAGGATCTTCAGGCTCCAAAATAGAGTATAGGGATTTAACCGAAAATTTCCCACATCTCAAAGGCATCCAAAGCATCCTATCTTCCTCATCCCTATTAACCCTCTTTGCTTGAATCTTCAACAGAAAGCATTCCACTCTTTCCACCTCCCAATCGTTAAATGACCTAGAGAAGCAAATAGCCCACCCACCCCTTTCGCCTTCAAAGTTCCAAACATTTGCTACCCACACATCCTTAGAAGTGGCTAAGGCAACTAAGGAAGGGAAAGTAAACACAAAGTGGCTCATCTTCACACCACTTGTCCTCCTAGAATTTTACCCTCTGACCATTTCCCATAGAGAAGGATATTCTAGGAACACCACCCCCCATCATCCTCACTAAACTTCTGGATGATGACTTGCTTCCAAAGAGCCCTACTTTCATTGGTAAAGCGCTAACTCCACTTGCACAGAAAAGCTTTGTTCATTGTTGAATGACACTCCCAAACCCCCCTTCCTTCTCTCCGAGCAAACTGATTTCCATCTAACTAAATGGGGTTTCTGCACAAGAGCCCCACCACCCCAAAGAAAATCCCTCTGAATCTTCTGCAGTCTCAATCTAACCTGCCTTAGCATGCAAAAAAGAGACAAAAAATAAATAAGCATGCTAGAGAGAGTACTTTGAATCAAAGTGAGTCTCCCTCCTTTCGAGATGTATTATCTTTTCCTCATGGCTAACCTTTTGCAAAACCTCTCTTTCACTCCATCCCAAACTGCCATAGATTTAAAAGTGGCCCCTAAAGGAAGACCTAAGTAAAAAGAGGGAAGACCGCCCATCTTGCAAGCCAACTCCAAACTAAGTCTTCTACATTGTTCACCTTCCCCACAAGGATTAACTCACTTTTGTCTAAGTTAATTCTCAACCCACAAATTGCCTCGAACCACATAAGCAACCAACTCAGGTAGGCCATTTGGTCCTATGATACCTCATAGAACATGAGAGGGAGATCTGAATCCCATTCCATAAGTGGGATGCCTCACATATGCAACTACATTGTCATCAGCAAACAATAAGTGGGAGATCTGAATCTCATTCCCTTCCCTACCCTTCACCCACCACTCGGAAAGGTAGCCACCATTCATCACCCTCTTCAAAAGAAAACCTCCATAGCAATCTCAAATAAATAAGGGAAGAAAGGATCCCCCTGTCTCAACCCCCTAGTACTATGGAAAAAACCAAATGCAGTTTCATTAATAAAAACAAAAAATTTGTTGTTGAGATGCACCAAAAAATCCACTCAACCCACTTCTCCCCAAAGCCCATTTTCCTTAACACCACCAACAAGAACTTCCAATTTAGATAATCTTATGCCTTCTCGATGTCAAGCTTACAAAGAACACCACATTCACCACATTTTAGGCTTAAATCAACAGCCTCATTAGGCAATCAAAGCTGCATCCAAAATTTGTCTACCTCCTATAAAGGCATTTTGGGACTCAGAGGTCACTTTGCCCAATACCTTCTTAAATCTATTGGCTAAAACTTTAGCCAAAAGCTTATAGGGGTTGTCCACTAGGCTAATTGACCTAAATTCCCTAAAGTCTTTGGCACCGCCTTTCTTTGGAATTAGAACCAAAAAAGTAGCATTCAAGGCCTTGACAAATATGTCACCTCATGGAAATCACTGAAAAAATCCATCACCTCTTTTTTCACAAACTTCCAACTAAAAAGCCAAAATGTTAGTGTACCCATCTGGACTTGGTGCTTTCTCCTTTCCTAGGTCTGAGAGAGCAGCAAACACCTCCTCTTCTGAAAATGGTAGCTCCAGCCTTGTAGCCTCACAACCTCCTAGTATCTCAAAAGACAAGCCTCCGATGTCGGGTCTCCAATCCCCTTCTTTGATCAAAAGATTCTGGAAAGCCCCAACTACACTGTCTCTAATTTCATTCTCCTCCATGAGCCATCTTCCATTCACTTTAATCTTGGCTAACCAGTTTCTCCTTCTATGGGCATTCCCCATCTTATGGAAAAAACCAGTGTTACTGTCTTCCTCCTTCAACCACACTTCTCTTAATTTCTACCACCAAGAAATTTCCTCCTTAAGAACCCATTTTTTATACTCCTTGTAACACCTAGTACTAATGAATTAAATAGGCAATAATGATTATTTTAGTATTCAACTTTAAGCTTGCTTAATTAGATATTAAAACTAGTTCAGTGCTAATCATATTTAATTATGAATTAAACTTTGATTATGGTTAAGTGGGATTAGTGAATGACCTAAGTATGCTTATTAGGTTCTTAGGGACTAATTAGGGTTATGAAAACCTAAAGGACTAATGGGCAATTATGGGTTTTATTTTTGATAACTTGAAGGACTAAAGTGCAAAATTTGGAAATTGGAGTTAGTGGAATGCCACCTCCTACTTGGGTGGATTGGTGGCAGCCATGTGGGCTGCCACCTTGTGCTTGGGTGCTTGGAGACCCCTTTATAAGGGGGCTGCAGCTCGTTTTGCACCATTTCACCTGCAGCAACTTGGGTTAGAGAGAGAATCTAGAGAGAGAAAGTGTAGATTTGAGGTAAGCAAGTTGTTTAATTTTGTAATTTTCGTTTATTTTGGTTCCTAATGGTATGTTGAAAAGAATTAACGGTAAAAATTGTGTAAAAGTTGAGTATAATTAACTATAAACCCGTTTTAGTTAAAAATCACAATTAATTAAAGATTAAAGTATTTTAAGTTAAGTATTTTATTAATGGTAAGATCAGCATAAATCTTTGTTTAATTTGGCTTGATTGAAAAATAGATTAGTAAACATGTGATGAATTGGGTTATTTGGACACTTGGGATTTGTTAATAGGTTAGGCTTTAAGAAAATCAAAAGAATTAGTATTTGGTAATTAATTAGGGAAATTAATATGCATTGTAAATATTGTTTAATTCAATTCAAATTTGATTTGAAAACATGTAGGATATAGATTAGAGAATGTGAGAATTAAAAATTTGCAACAATAAACTAAAACCTAAATTATGTTGTTTCATTTCAGTTCCTCGTAATAGGCAAAGATCGCCTACTTAGAAGAAACACAAAAGGAAGTCGGTGTAAGGTAGGGAATTTTATGCTATTCTATGGTGTATCTAATTTCTTTCCTTGAATTATTTGTTGGAATTTTATGTTATTTCTATGATTTCATAAAATCTTTTAAAGTGTCATTGCATCTCGGTTTATTGCATTGAAATGTTACCATGATGTTGGAACGTATATTGGTATGAAGATTCGTGGTTTTGTGTTGTCGAAATGGTTTATGGTGTGATTGCATTGCAAGAAGGATATGGAATTATCACAGATCATATTCAGAGAATTTATTGATGGCGAAGTGCTTATGTGATGCTACAGGCCTTATCATTTGATATATTGTTTATGTGGGACCGTAGGTCCTTGGGTGAAAGTCCCTAAAGCCCTCGAAGAAGACACTCCGATGTGGGTGTATGGGGTTGGTCCTGCCCCTGGGTTTTAGTCCCTAAAGACATGGGGTTGGTCCTGCCCTTGGGTATGAGTCCCAAAAGACACGGGGTATGACTTGCCCTTGGGTGATGTCCCAAAATAGTCATTATTATATTGATCGAGTGTCTTGTGGAGCATTGATATCTGCTGTGTAGATTGTTGGGAGTCAGCAATTTATCAGTTGTGAAAGGATGGATGGGGAAAAGCAATGATGAAACCAACAAACACATGCATACATGTTTGACACGATTACACATTTGTTAATGGTTATGAAATGTTTATCATGCATATTATTAAACGTTTAATTCAAGGTTTTTAAGGGTATACTTAGGATGGTTATAAACTTTCCTACTGAGTTGTGAACTCACCCTATCCCTTCCACCTCTAGATGCAGGTCAGAAGACCTATGCAGGAAAGAATGCTTGAGCAATGCTTTACTGTGATTGGATGTTGTTTGCTCATATTGAAAGTCTTTTGAGGCCATGCCTTTTGTATCAAGACTAAACCTTTTGTTGGAATGATGTAATGTATATATTTGTCAGATACACTTGTAGTATGGGCTACTCGTAGTAAACAATGGGGTTTGGTATATGTAAATTAATGTTGTACAAGTTTCTTTTGTGAAACAAAACATATTTTGTTAACTTAATAGTCACAATGTTTAATACAGGATGTACTCTTTATAACAGGTTTTCCATATCCTCTTTTTGAACAAATTCAAGTAGGAACTCAACATTTAAATTTTTGAGAGCACTTATACTGTATTTGAGTATCAATTGTTTAGTTGAAAAATAAATAATAATAATAATAATCAAAAAATTGGGGTGTCACACTCCTCCCTTGCCACATTTCTGGCTTTAACTTCTTCCAGAGATAGGGCAGTAAACCTCTCTGTCACATCCCAAAAAGCCACTTGGTTGATGGTCACTCCCTTTCTAGCTTCAATAACACAAAACACTTCTTTATTCTAGACTTTCAGCATTGCTTTTAAAGCTTTTAGTTTAGTAGCTAAAACAAAACTGTAAAGCTAATAACATCAAAGCCCTCCTCCTCTAGCCACATATTCTCGAATCTGAACAAAGAAGGTCCCCTCCTCAAGCCTCCCCCATCTAGAAGAATGGGAAAGTGGTCAAATATGGGTCTAGGTAAAACACACTGAAAGGCTCCATTGAAGAGAAAACCTCCCAAATCCCTACCCAACCCCTTACCACTCAGCCAGGCCTCAGGGACTATCTAATGATCCTTTTTTGAACATCAAGTTCTTCCCACTGTTAAAATCTCCAACAAAAGGATAAGGCTTTTAGCTTTAAGAGAGAATATGGTAAGGACGTTGAAGGTCTTTGTGGAGAGGAAGACCTTTTTGGTTAAGTTGGAAGGTGAGCACGGAGGAAATTGGTGCTCAATTATAGAGCACAGTAGAGGCTCTGTTTTTGTCTTAGGTTTTGAAAAGGATGCAATCGGGTGGATGATCGAACATTTGACGAAAGCCATCAGAATGAAGAGTCGCTTGGGGTTCAACAGAAAGTTTAGGGGAAAATTCTGTGTTCATTTGATGGAAGTTGGCTTCAACAACCACGGAAGGTTCATAAGGATCTCGGAGTTCACTACCAATAGAAAATCTTCTTTTCTGGTTATTCTTGTAGGCGAGAAGGGCAGAGGATGGGAGAATCTTAAAAGCGCGTTGTCTTCATTGCTGGTGGTCCCCCTTTCGAATGTAGTTGAAAAATGAAGACAATACAGAGGGGAAAGGTTTATCCACAATCACATGGGTCCTCTGTACCGGTCTTTCGCGAATATAGTCAGTGGTGAAGGACCAAGAGAAGGTGGTCTTGTTCCTGTTGGGAGGTGGGCACGAGCCGTGGTGTGTGAATGCAATGCTGATAGCGTTAAATGGGTTGAGATTGGCCGAGCGGTAGCGAGAAGCTTAGGGAAGAAAGAAGTAGCAATAGTTGTACCAATCTCAGGTGGAAAAGGAGTTTTTTTTGTTGAAACAATAGAGGAAGCTCTCTATCTTTAGGATTTGAGGAATCTTAGGGTTGAGGGAAGGAATATAGTCCAGTTGAGAAGGTGGTCGCCGAAGGAAAATTCGGAAATAAAGGGGAAGTTCAGAGGAGGCTGGATCGAATTACGGGGGTTGCCATTTCATCAATGGTCTGAGGTACACCTGAAGAAAATTGTGGAGCAATGGGGGACGGTGACTGAAATAGATTGGTGAACGTTGAAATTGTTCGATCTTAGCAAGGCGAGGGTAAGAATTGCAATGAAGGACAGGTCAGTCCTTCCATCTTTGATCGAGGTGACAGACGGGGATTGGGTGTTTACAATTTTTGTCGTAGTGGTCGGAGATGAAGACGTTCGGAGAGGCAGCGTAATGGGTGAGTTGACTTGGGAGGCTTTTGCATCTCACTCGGGGATAGGTGGAGGAAGGCGGGGGGAGAGAGTCAGATCAACGACTGGGGGAAGATGCCGTGTTGGGGAAGATGGCAGAATGAGAAAGGGAGGAGAAAGGGGTATGGTTGTTGTTTTTCCAATGGGGACACGTGGTAAGAGAGGTCAGGATGTGGGGAACAGTTGGTTCCTACCCCCATCGATGCCCAGTTTGAATTAAAAAAAAATGGACGATGGGCCAGTTGGGACTGAGGAGGCGGGAGGAGTTAGGGCCGGTGGGGATGAGGTCTACGCTGATGAGGGCTATCGGGCCTATGAGAGGAAGGCCCAGTCTTTGTATAAGCATGGTCCAATAATTGCAAAAGTGGGCTGCAACATAAAAGGCCCATAGGGTTAGGCCTAAGCTTAGGAGGAAAGAAGCCAGATGAGACAGAGGTTTCGTTACGAAAGGAAGAAGATTCTTCTGCAGTGGGAAAGGGGAAAGCAACATCTGTATTTCCTGAGGTTCAGTCGAGTAGCTCCGCAAAGAAGGAAGTGAAGTTTGGTTCAAAGAAGCTGTGGACTACCCTTTTACCTCCAAGCTCTGATCGCCGACAAGGTCTTCGGTGTTGCAGCGAGCCTCTATTGCACGGGAAAAATCCGGCAAACAGCGAAGAGTTTCCAAAGGAAGAGGCTTTCAAGGCCGGATCTCAGGCGGAATGAGGATCTAGTGCGAGTCCTCTTATTTCTCGTCAATCACCAAGGTTTCATAAGAGATGTTTGGGGGAAGGGGCTTCGTTGTCAAGAGACGAAGTGGCTATGAGCAAACTTTCCTTTGACGAAGACAAAGAAGGATTTTTGGGCTGAGTGGGGTCCAATCTTCATGGCTCAGCAGTCACGGTTTTGCCCTCTATGCCAGAAATCAGAGGTAAAGGGCTTAACTTTAAGGGGAACTGTGAATTGTTGGTAGCGGAAAATTTGGAGGTAATCTCATCTTCACCTACTCAGTCACCCTCGTCTTCTCTACCCCCTTCTTGTGATTTGGCTTCTTCTTTTCTGAGTCCTTCTGTTCCCAATCTTCCTAGTTCAGCTTTTCAGTCTTAGTTTCCTATGAAAAATCGAGTAACCTCTGAATTTTTTTCCAAAAAAGACGACGTTGGTACTGTAGGTCAAATTTCTGTTGGCATCCCTAATCTTGTAGTGGAGGAGATCCAGCCTGCGTATCCATACCAGCTGACCGAGAGTGTTAACCCAATTTTGTCTAAACCTATTTTGCCTAATAAGGTCTCCAACCTAGTTACAGTTAGCCAGGGTGTTACTGCGGGCTTCCCATCGGGTGAGTTCCAAATAGAAGGCCTGTCCCCCAAGAAAATGGCTAAAGTGCGTGAGGTTTTAAAATCTCTAGATATTAAGGTATATTCCAAGAGGAAGAGCAAATGCTCCACAGGTTTGTGAGACTTGTTGGAACTAGATTGGAGGATTAGGGTTTGTGAGTTTTTTCCATAAAGATAATTAGTTGGAATATCAGAGGTTTGGGTTCAAGGAAAAAGCAAAGGATGGTTAAAGATTTTCTGAGGTCAAAAAAGTCGGATGTTGTGATGATTCAGGAAACAAAAAAGGCAGAGTGTGACAGAAGGTTGGTGGGTAGTGTTTGGACAATCAGAAATAAGGATTGGGCAGCCCTTCCGGCGTGCGAGGCTTTGAGCGGGATTTTGATTATTTGGGACTCTAAAAAACTGCACAATGAGGAGATGGTAATAGGTTCCTTTTCGGTCTCAGTCAAGTTCGTATTGGATGGATGTGGACCGTTATGGTTATCTACAGTTTATGGCCCAAACAACACAGTACTTAGGAAGGATTTTTGGGTGGAGCTTTCAGACATTTTTGGACTTTTTTTCCCGTTTTGGTGTGTAGGCGGCGATTTCAATGTCATAAGGAGAAGTTCAAAAAATTGGGAGGTTCTAGTTTAACCCCAAGCATGAAGGACTTTGATGATTTTATAAGAGAATGTGAATTGATAGATCCACCTTTGCGGAGCTCACCATTCACTTGGTCAAACATGCAAGAGTCTCCCGTATGCAAGAGATTAGATCGATTTCTTTACTCAAATGAGTGGGAACAATTATTTCCTCAAAGCCTTCAAGAAGTTCTTCCTAAATGGACATCGGATCATTGGCCGATAGTCTTGGAAACCAATCCATTCCAGTAGGGCCCAACACTTTTTAGGCTTGAGAATATGTGGTTGCAACATCCTAGTTTTAAGGAGAGCTTTAGAAGTTGGTGGAGAGATTTTCAAGGAAATGGGTGGGAAGGTCACAAGTTCATGAGGAAATTACAATTTATTAAGGCCAAATTGAAAGAGTGGAATAAGGCTTCTTTTGGAGAGCTAAACGAAAGGGAAAAAAGTATCATGTTCGAATTAGCTAACTTTGATACCATGGAGCAAGAAAGGGGTCTCACCTCTAAACTTTAAGTTCAGAGAGCTTTAAGAAAAGGGGAGTTAGAGGAATTGATATTGAGGGAAGAAATCATTGGAGACAAAAAGCTAGGGTGAAATGAGTTAAGGGGATTGTAACTTAAAGTTTTATCATAAAGTGGCTAATGGTAGGCGAAATAGGAAATATATCAAGGTGTTGGAGAATGAAAGAGGCCTAGTGTTGAATAATTCAGAGAGCATCAAAGAGGAGATCTTAAGGTATTTTCTACTCGAGCCCTTTTGGAGAGTTGAAGGCTTAGATTGATCCCTTATATCTGGAGAGAGTGCATCTAGGTTGGACTCCCCTTTTACTGAAGAAGAGATTTCTAAGGCCATTTTTCAGTTGGATAGGGATAAGGCATCAGGGCCTAATGGCTTTACTATTGCAGTGTTTCAAGATTGTTGGGATGTGATCAAGGAGGATCTAGTGAGAATGTTTGCAGAGTTTCACAAGAACGGGATTATCAATCAAAGAACTAATGCTTCCTTCATAGTTCTGTTACCCAAAAAAAGCATGTCAAAGAAAATCTCAGACTATAGACCTATTAGCTTGATCACTAGTCTTTACAAGATAATAGTCAAAGTGCTATCAGGGCGTCTAAGAGGGGTACTTCACGAAACTATCCATTCTACGCAAGACGCTTTTGTTCAAGGGAGACAAATTTTGAATGCAGTTCTCATAGCCAATGAGATAGTGGATGAGAAAAGATGATCAGGGGAGGAAGGAGTTGTCTTCAAAATTCACTTTGAAAAGGCTTACGACCATGTGAGTTGGGATTTTTTGGATTATGTGTTGGAGAAGAAGAGGTTTAGTCCTAGATGGAGGAAACGGATGAGAGGTTGTTTGTCCACGGTATCTTTTGTAGTCCTAGTGAATGGAAACGCTAAAGGGTGGGTCAAGGCATCTAGAGGTTTAAGACAAGGAGACCCTTTATCCCATTTTTTGTAGTTGCAGATGTACTGAGCAGGATGTTATTGAGAGCAGAAGAAAGAAATGCCTTGGAGGGTTTCAGGGTGGGTAGGAACAAAACAAGGGTGTCCCATTTGCAATTTGTAGATGATACCATTTTCTTTTCTAACACTCGAGAGGAGGATATGCTAACCCTCAAGAGTGTTTTGCTAGTGTTTAGGCATATTTCTGGGCTAAAGGTTAACCTTGACAAAAGTAATATTTATGGCATTAATCTTGAACAAAATCATCTTTCTAGGTTGGCCGAGTTGCTTGATTGCAAGGCTTTTGGTTGGCCTATACTCTACCTGGGTCTTCCTTTGGGAGGGAATCCCAAGGCTCGTGGCTTTTGGGATCTAGTGATTAAGAGGATCTCGAGAAGATTAGATGGGTGGCAAAAGACGTATTTATCTTTTGGAGGCAGGATAACTCATTCAATCCTGCTTCACCCATATGTCTTGTTACTTCCTCTCCTTGTTTAAGATTCCCGCCTGTTGAGAGAGAGAGAAAGGAGAAAAACCTTAATTCTCATTCATGTGATGTCTACTTACAATTGAGAGATATATATATACAAGGCTAGGAGTCCTAACTACCATACATGTGACCTATATTAACAAGGAAAGATAATATACTATAAATACATTATATTCAACACTCCCCCTCAAGCTGGAGCATATACGTCATATGCACCAAGCTTGTTACAAATATATTTAATCCTAGGACCTCTGAGAGATTTAGTGAAGATGTCTGCTAGTTGATCATTTGAATTGACAAAACTTGTAGCAATACATCCTGATGCGATCTTCTCTCTAATAAAATGACAGTCAACTTCAATATGCTTGGTCCTTTCATGAAAGACTGGATTGGATGCAATATGTAATGCGGCCTGGTTATCACAGATGAGTTTCATCTGTTCATCCTTTCCAAATCTCAACTCCTGAAGAAGATGTCTCAACCATATGAGTTCACATGTTGCCAAAGTCATAGCTCGATACTCGGCTTCAGCGCTAGATCTGGCCACTACATCTTGTTTCTTACTCTTCCAAGATATTAGATTACCTCCAATAAAAACACAGTACCCTGAAGTGGAACGTCTATCTGTGGGTGAGCCAGCCCAATCTGCATCTGTGTAACCAACAACTTGAGTATGACCTCTATTCTGGTACAATACACCTTGGCCTGGTGTACTTTTGATATATCGAAGAATACGGATTACGGCATCCCAATGGCTATCACATGGTGACTGTAGGAATTGACTAACAACACTCACAGGAAAAGAAATGTCTGGACGAGTAATGGTGAGATAGTTCAATTTACCTACGAGTCGTCGATATCTCCCGGGGTCTCCTAAAGGCTCCCCCTGTCCTGGTACAAGTTTGACATTCGGATCCATAGGTGTGTCTACCGGTTTACAGTCTAACATACCGGTTTCTTCCAGGATGTCTAAAGCATACTTCCTTTGGGAAAGGACCACACCAGAACTGGATTGAGCTATCTCAATTCCCAAGAAATACTTGAGTTTCCCCAAGTCTTTGGTCTGAAAGTGGGTAAAAAGATGTTGCTTTAGTTTCTGAATACCATCCTGATCACTGCCTGTAATGACGATGTCGTCCACATAAACAACCAGATAAATACACTGCCCCAAGGAGTTATGATGATAAAAAACTGAATGGTCTGCTGTACTGCGAAGCATGCCAAACTCTTGAACAACAGAACTAAAACGGCTAAACCATGCTCGAGGAGATTGTTTCAAGCCATATAGAGAACGGCGTAACCTGCACACTAAACCAGACTCCCCCTGAGCAACAAAACCAGGAGGTTGCTCCATATAAACTTCCTCGGCAAGATCACCATGAAGGAAGGCATTTTTAATATCCAACTGATAAAGAGGCCAAGAACACATAGCAGCCATGGAGAGAAGCAAGCGGACAGAAGCAATCTTGGCAACAGGTGAGAATGTGTCACCATAATCAGAACCATAAACTTGAGTATAGCCTTTAGCAACTAAGCGGGCCTTAAGGCGATCAACCTGACCATCAGGACCAACCTTAACTGCATAGACCCAACGACAACCAACTGTAGATTTACCAGAGGGTAAAACAACAAGATCCCAAGTGCCATTAGAGTGCAGAGCAGCCATTTCATCCACCATTGCCTGTCGCCAGCCTGGATGGGAAAGAGCTTCATGGGTGCTCTTTGGAAGAGAAACAGAGGATACACCGCCTTAGTGGCAGCAAAAATTGAGAGATCGCAAAGAGATTTTTTATGGTCAAGGGTTGGGGAAGGCAAAAGAGATCATCTTGTTAGCTGGAATGTAGTGTGTAATCCGAAGGCAAAAGAGGGATTGGGATTTGGGAAAATTTCTATAAGGAATTTCGGTCTCTTAGGGAAATGGTTGTGGAGGTACCCTAAGGAGGGTTCAGCTCTGTGGCATCAGGTTATTTTAAGCATTTATGAATCACACTCCAATGGTTGGGATGCCAACACTACAGTCAGATGGTCACATCGTTGTCCTTGGAAGGCTATTGCACAAGTCTCCCAAGAGTTTTCCAAGTTTACTCGGTTTGTGGTAGGAGATGGGGAAATAATTTGGTTCTGGGAAGACTCGTGGTGGGGGGACCAACCTTTGGGAGTCCAATATCCAAAACTATCTAGAGTAGTCATGGATAAAAATATTCATATTTCTTCAATTTTCGGCTCTACTCGCCCCTTCTCTTGGAACTCTAACTTTCGCCGTAACCTTTCCGATTTTGAGATAAAAGATTTAGAAGGCCTCATGCAGTCTCTTGATTGTCTACATTTATCACCTTCGGTTTCAAATATGAGATCCTGGTCTTTATCTCCTTCAGGACTTTTTACAGTCAAATCTTTCTTTCTTGCCTTATCCCAATTTTCTGGTTTTCCTCTAGTTTTCCTTACTAAGTTTGTTTGGAATTCTTAAGTCCCTTTCAAAGTCAAGTCCTTTGTCTGGTTAGTGGCACACAAGAAAGTAAATACTAATGACTTGCTACAATCGAAAAGACCCTACAAAGCACTTAGTTCTGACATTTGTAAGTTGTGCATGAAGCATGAAGAATCAGTAGATCATCTTTTTCTCCATTGCTCTTTGACAATGGGATTGTGGCACAGATTATTTCAGTTAGCCAAGACGGATTGGGTCCTCCCGAGGAGCATCTATGACATGTTGTCTACCAATTTTAACGGTTTTGGATTTTCTAAGAGAGGGATTGTTTTATGGCAAGCTGCGGGAAAGAAATGCAAGGATTTTTTAGGATAAAGTAAGGAATTCAGAGAACCTTTGGATTCTATTCATTTCCTTGCTTCTCTTTGGGCTTTTTGTTCCAAGGTTTTTAGGGGGATTCCCCTTAACGTATTACAACTTGATTGGTTAGCGGTGTGTAATTCCAATGGGTTGGTCTAACCTAGAGAGTTTGCTTGTTTTTGCTTTGTATTTTCTTGTATTTGATTCCTTGTAATTTTGTTTTTCTTTGGTGGGAGGATTCCTCATCCTTCTCTTATACTTCCTTTTCATCAATATATCCCTTTGTCGTTTCCTATCAAAAAAAAAAAAAAAAGAGCTTATTCTAATCTTCAAACAACAAAAATCAATCAAGTCTAGACTGAGACTGCTTATTTAACCCACCACTCTAGGTGAAGGCCCCCCCTTACAAGGAGATATCTTTCAATTTTAGATCCTCTATAACCTCCAAAAATCTCCTCATGATTGATGAAAGACCACCTCCCCAATTGCGCTCCCTAGGAAACCTTATCACATTGAAATCACCTCTGATACACCAAGGATCACTTCATAACCCCCTAATTGCCCCAAGCTCCTCCCAGAAACATTCTCTATTCCTCCTACACATTGGGCCATACACCCCAGTAAAAATCCACAAACCTCCATCCTCGCAACTTTTAAAAATTTATCAAATTGCCAAACATACTTGAGTTCCTTTCCTCCCACAACCATATAAATCATTGAGGCCTTTTTCCATTATCCATAGTGATATTTAGGGACCGTCTAGGGTAACTAATATTTAGGTAGTAAATGGTTCATAACTTTTATTGATGACCACATAAGGTTTGTGTTGAATATACCTTCTAAAAGAAAAATCTAAAACTTGAAAAATATTTCAAACCTTTCATTCAATGATTAAAACCCAATTTCAAGCACAAATCCAAGTCCTTAGGATTGACAATGGTCAAGAATATTTCCATTCTATTTTGGGAGGTTACCTAGAACAAAATGGCATGATTCACCAAAGTTCTTGTGTCAATACACCTCAACAAAATGGAAGGCTATTGCTCAAGTTTTTCCAGGAATTTTCCCCTTTTGTCCGCCTAGTGGTGGGGAATGGGGAGAGAATTCGGTTCTGGGAAGATCTTTGGTGGGGTAACCAAACTTTGTGTTCTCAATTTGCTGATCTTTACAGAGTTATTTCTGTGAAAAACCTCACTGTCTCAAATGTCCTTGGCAATTCCTCACCACTGTCTTGGAATTTTAACTTTCACCGCAATCTAACGGATTCAGAAATTGATCTCCTTCAAAGATTAATGTCCTCCCTTAGTTTTGTGCTTTTCTCTCCTTCTTCATCAGATTCAAGAGCGTGGTCTTTGTCTTCGTCAGGTTCGTTTTCAGTGAAATCTTTTTTCTTGGCCTTGTCAAAAGTCTCAAATCCTTTAATGTTCCTTCCGGCCAAATTTTTATGGAGCTCAAAAGTCCTTTCAAAGGTTAAGGCCCTCGCTTGGTTAGTAGCACATGGGAAGGTAAACACTAATGACAAGTTGCAATTGAGAAGACCTTACAAAGCCTTCTGTCCTCAATGGTGTATTCTTTGCAAAAGAAATGGAGAGTCGATTGACCACCTTTTTCTTCATTGTCCTGTTACCATTGGACTTTGGCACAGGTTGTTCAATCTAGTAGGGTTGGTTTGGGTCCCTCCAAGGAGCCTTGAGGACATGTTGGTTATTACTTTTAAAGGCTTGGGGAACTCATTAAGAGGCAAGACACTTTGGCAAATTGTTTGCCTTACTTTGATTTGGATGGTGTGGCAAGAGAGAAACAATAGGATCTTTGAGGATAAAGGGAGAACGGAAGAGATGGTATGGGATTTGATCCGGTTTTATTCTTCTCTATGGGCTTCTTGTACTGAAGCTTTTAGAGGAGTTCCTCTAAACATTCTACAACTCAATTGGATTGGGGTTTGCGTTTCAAAAGTTTGAAGATTGATGGGGTTTCTCTTTGTTTTTAGAGTGTTGGGAGTTTTATCCTTTATTCTATTTGTGTAGGAAGGACCTCTCATCCTTCCCTTGGTTTTTCCTCTTTCTCTTGTCTCTTTTATCTCTCCTTGTATTTGTTCTAATATTAATATAATCTTCTTCGTTTCTGATAAATAAATAAAAAAATACACCTCAACAAAATGGCCTTGCCAAGAGAAAAAACCGCCACCTCTTAGAAGTTGTCGGAGCCCTTATGTTTACCATGAGTGTACCCAAATACCTATAAGGAGAAGCTATCCTCACAACATGCTATCTAATTAACCGACTCCCGAGTCGTGTCCTTCAGTATCATACATCTATGTCTATCTTCATTAAGTCTTATCCCATGTTTTGATCACTCAATTCCTTACCCTTAAAAACGTTTGGTTGTTTGGCCTTCGTTCATGTCCAATACCAAAACAGAAGCAAACTCAATCCATAAGCCATCAAGTGCATGTTCTTAGGATACTCTTGTAATGACTTGCACTCAATCGTATAGATATTGTTCGCTCTGGACTAAAGAGGCCCTCACGGCTTTAAAACGTCTCTACATGGTTAAGAGGAGTAGACACAACCAATGTGAGATATCAGAAACTTTGTTGTGTCTGGTGATACTTATATAATATTAGAAACTTTCTCCTTCATCCAATGTGAGATATCATAAACACCCACTCATGTAGACGCAACGTCTTTGTTATGTCCCACAGGATTGTGAGATCAAACAAATAAACATCCCCGATAGGGCCAAACAAACCCTCACACCGAGGTCGAAGATTGGCTTTGATGCCATTTGTAATAATCCGCACCCAACCGTGTAAATATTGTCCGCTCTGGACCCAAAGGGCCCTCACGACTTTAAAACACGTCTACTTGGTTAAGAGGAGCTCATACTTGTATAGCATTAAGAACTTTCTCTCCTATCCGATGTAGGACATCACAAACATTCCCAGCCCCCTCCCATACAAACACAATATCCTCATTGTGTCTGGGTGTTTGACCTCGCAATCCCATGGGACATAACGAGGATGTTATGTTTGCATTTGGGGGGGAGGGGGAGAAGGTGGGGTGTTTGTGATGATATCCCACATCGGATAAGGGAGAAAGTTTCTGACACTATATAAGTATAGGTTGTTGGGTTCTTCTTAACCATGTAGACGCGTTTTAAAGCCATGAGAACTCCTTTGGGCCCAGGGCAGACAATATTTATATGGTTGGGAACTAGTCATTACAAATGGTATTAAAGACGATCCCTGATCCCGATGTGAGAGTTTGTTTGGGTCCGTGAGGGTGTGTGTTTGTTTCATACCATGGGGGGTATTTGTCTATTTGACTCCACAATCTTGTGGGACACGAGGACGTTGGGTTTGTAGGGGAGGGATATGTTTGTGATGTCCCACATCGAGTAGGGGAGAAAGTTTTTGACACTATATAAGTATGAGTCTCTCTTAACTATGTAGATGAGTTTTAAAGTTGTGATGTGTTTTAAAGCAGTGAGGGTTCCTTAGGGTCTAGTGCAGATAATATTTACATGGTTAGATGCAGGTTGTTACAACTCTCCAACCCAAAATGGATACAAGTGTTTTTCTTCAACCATAAAGAAATTTTCTCTCCAAAAATGTCACTTTTTTCAAGTCACAACCACACTTTTCTATGAACACTTTTTTTTTTTTTTGATAGGAAACTATGCGTGAATATATTGATAGAAAAAGAAGTACAAAAGGAGGATGAGGAATCCTCCCGCCAAAAGTAAAACTAAACAACACGAAAAAATAACAATACACTAGGCCGTCCCATTAGAACTATTAGATCTACACACTGCTAGCCAATCAAGTTGTAATACGTTAAGGGGGATGCCCTTAAAACCCGCTGAACCAAAAGCCCAAAAGGACGCAAGGAAATGAATGGAATCTCAAAGATTCTCTGAATTCCTAGCTTTGTCCTCAAATATCCTAACATTTTTTTCCCGCCACACAACCCAGATTAACGCTATATACGCATTTTGCCACAGAATTACCCCTCTCTTGGACTTGCCAAAACCTTTATAATTGATGAACATCATGTCTGAAATGCTTTTCGGAGATACCCAATCCATTTTGGCTAACTGAAAAAGTTTGTGCCACAACCCCAACGTCACTGAACAATGGAGGAAAAGATGATCTGCTGATTCTCCTTGCTCCATACACAACTTACATATGTCAGGGCTAAGAGCTTTGTGGGGTCTCCTCAATTGTAGCAAGTCACTGGTATTTACCTTCTTGTGTGCCACAAGCCAGACAAAGGCCTTAACTTTGAAAGGGACTTGAGATTTCCATACAAACTTAGTGGGGAAAAATGGAGATGAATCAGGCATTTGGGACAAGGCTATAAAGAAAGACTTGACTATAAACAATAAAGACCAAGATCTCGCATCTGAAGCGGAAGTGGATAAGTTCATACAATCTAGAGAGTGCATGAGGCGTTCTAGATCTTCTATCTCATAATCAGTTAGATTACGACGGAAATTAAAGTTCCATGAGAAAGGGTGAGTCGAACTGAGAATTGAAGATATAGGAATATTTTTATCCATTACTACTCGATATAGTCTTGGATATTGGTCTTTAAAGATTTGGTCCCCCCGCCACAAATCTTCCCAAAAGCGAATTCTTTCCCCATCTCCTACGATAAACTGAGTATACTTGGAAAAATCCTGAAAGACTTGTGCAATGGCCTTCCAAGGACAGCGGTGTGACCATCTGACTACAGTATTGGCATCCCAACCATTTGAGTGTGTCCCGTATATGCTAAGAATGACCTGATGCCATAGAGTTGTACTCTCCCTAGGAAACCTCCACAACCATTTCCCTAAAAGAGCGCAATTCCTTAAAGGTATCTTCCTAACCCCAAACCCCCTTTTACCCTCGGCTTGCACACTGCATCCCACCTAACAAGATGATCTCTTTTGCCTTCCCCAACCCCTGACCAAAGAAAGTCCCTTTGCATCCTCTGACTGTTGCAACCACTGAAGCTGGAATCTTAAACAGAGAAAGGAAGTAGCTAGGGATATGGGAAAGGCAAGAGTGTAGGAGAGTTATCCTACCACCTAAAGATAAGTAAGCCTTTTGCCATCCGTCTCATCTCCTAGAGATTCTCTCAATCACTGGATCCCAAAATCCACAAGCAGTTGGATTCCCTCCCAAAGGAAGACCCAGATAAAGTATAGGTCAATCTGAAGCCTTGCAGTCAAGCATCAAGGCTAACCTAGAGAGATGATTCAGATCAAGGTTGATGCCAAAAAGATTACTCTTGTCAAAATTGACCTTAAGCCCAGAGATTTGACCAAACACTAACAATAAACTCTTAAGAGTTTGCAGTTCTTCCTCACTAGAGTTAGCAAAGAGGATGGTATCATCTGCGAATTGCAGATGGGACACCCTACATCTATTTCTACCTACCCTGAAGCCCTCCAGCAAACTTCTTTCCTCAGCTTTCAACAACATTGTACTCAACACATCTGCAACAATAGTGAACAGGAAAGGGGATAAAGGGTCACCTTGTCTTAAACCTCTAGATGTCTTGACCCACCCTTTAGCATTACCGTTCACTAGAATAGCATAAGAGACCGACGACAAACAACCTCTCATCCAACTCCTCCATTTAGAACTAAATCCCTTCTTCTCCAACACGTAATCCAAAAAGTCTCATTCCACATGGTCATAAGCCTTTTCAAAGTCTATCTTGAATACAACTCCCTCCTCCCCTAATCGCCTTTTCTCGTCCAAAATCTCATTGGCTATAAGAACTGCATCCAAAATTTGTCTCCCTTGAGCAAAAGCACCTTGAGTGGAGTGGATGGTCTCGTGTAGTACTCCTCTTAGACGCCTTGACAAGACTTTTGCTATTACCTTATATAGACAAGTGATCAGACTGATAGGTTTAAAATCCGAAATCTTCTTTGACTGACTCTTTTTGGGCAAAAGGACTATGAAGGAGGCATTGGTGTTTTGATTAATAATCCCACTATTGTGAAACTCTGCAAACACCCTCACTAAGTCTTCCTTGATCACATACCAACAATCCTGCAACACTGCTATGGTGAAACCATCAGGCCCCGGCGCCTTATCCCTATCTAACTGAAAGATGGCATTAAAGATCTCTTCTTCAGTGAAAGGGGAATCCAGCCTAGAAGCACTCTCTTCTGATATAGGGGACCAATCAATACCTTCTACTCTCCATGACTCACTAGGAGGACTCGAGTAGAGCTTTTTGAAATAAAGTAATATCTCCTCTGTGATGCTCTCAGAATTATCTAACACCAAACCTCTTTCATTCTCCAAGAATTTGATGAAATTCATGTTTCGTATCCCATTAGCCACTTTGTGAAATAGCTTTGAGTTACAATCCCCGTCCTTAACCCATTTTACCTTAGCTTTTTGTCTCCAATGAATTTCTTCCCTCAAAATTAATTCCTCTAGCTCCCCTTTTCTTACAACTCTTTGAGCTGCAAGATCAGAAGAGAGAGCCCCTTCTTGTTCAATGGCATCAATATTAGCTATTTCATCCAAGATGGTTTTTTTCCTTTCCTTAAGCATTCTAAAAGTATTCTTATTCCAATCTTTCAATTTTGCCTTAACAAATTGTAACTTCCTCGTGAACTTGTGACCTTTCCAACCATTTCCTACAAATTCTCTCCACCAACTGCTAAAACACTCTTTGAAACTATGATGTTGCAACCACATATTCTCGAACCTAAAAGGTGTTGGGCCCCACTTTTCTACAAACACTCTTCAAGGGGGGAATCTTAAGAGTGAAGAGTGTTTCTGGGAAACAAACACACAATCTATTAGTGTCCCATCCCTCCTTGAGCAACTTGAGTTAGAAATTTGCCTAAATCCAAATCCATAGACCTACCCAATTCCACTCATCTCAATCTAGTTGAGCTTGTTATGTCACCAGCTCAACACATTTCAAAAACAGGGGAAGCTTTGGAGAGACAAGAACTCCATGTCTATAGTAGAAGGATTAAACCTCAAAGGAAACTGCCTATTGTGGAACCACACTGTTAAGAGCCTAAACTGAATGTGATAGCTTTGCAAAATGATCCAAGTACTTTTAAATTCTACCCAGAAAAATCCAAGTCAAGTTGTCTTTGAAAATCTAGATTTGCCTATGACCCTTAGGAAAGGTGTAAGATCCTACCCCATGAACCCCATATCCCACTTTGTGTCGTATAAAGGTTTGTCTTCTTCCTGAATCTTTACTACTAACATTTCTTGTATTGAGATTCTGAGGTCTATACGGGAGGCTCTAACTATCCCAGAGTGGAAAAATTCAGTATTGGAGGAAATGAAGGCGTTAAAAAAAAATAATACCTGGGAACTTGTTCAATTGCCAAAGGGGAAAACTACAGTGGATTGTAAATGGGTGTTCACTATCAAATATAAATCAAATGGGATAGTTGAGAGGTATAAAGCACGTTTGGTTGCTAAAGGTTTCATTTAGAGGAATGAGATAGATTATCAAGAGGCATTTACACCTATTGCTAAATTAAACACCATACAAGTCCTCTTGCCATTAGCAGCCAACCTAGATTGGCCTCTTCAATAGTTGGATGTCAAGAATGCATTCCTAAACGGAGAACTAGATGAGGAAGTTTATATGGACTTGCCACCAGGATTTGAAGACAATGAAAGAAATAATCTTGTTTGTAAGTTGAAACGGTCCCTCTATGGTCTGAAACAATCTCCCAGGGTATGGTTCAAAAGATTCACTAGAACTGTAAAAGGTCACGATTTTACACAAGGGCAAATTGATCATACCCTATTGTTTAGGCACTCGTCAAATGGTAAGATTAGCATCCTTATAGCGTATGTTGATGATATAATTCTCACAGGGAATGATCTTGAGGAAATGGAAAGGCTCCAAGGCGTCATGGCTAGAGAATTTGAAATTAAGGATCTCGAACCCTTAAGGTACTTTCTTGGCATGGAAGTGGCAAGGACTAGAAAGGGTATTGTGGTCTCTCAAAAAAAGTATACTCTTGATTTATTTAAGGAAACAAGAATGCTCGGTTGCAAACCTGTTGATACACCAATAGATCAAAATAAGAAAAATAAAACCGGAACTCCTGTGGATAAAGGCGGATATCAAAGACTAGTAGGTAAGCTTATTTATCTCTCACCCACTCGACTAGATATTGACTTTGCAATAAGTATGGTAGGTCAATACATGCACGCCTCTTGTGAAGAACATCTAGAAGCGGTGTTTCAAATCCTGAGATATCTCAAAATAACACCTAGAAAGGGACTTTTCTTAAGGAAATCATAAGAGAGAACATTAGAAGCCTTTACTAACGCAGTTAGGCAGGATCAATAGAAAATAGGTGATCAACTTCAGGTTACTTCACCTTTGTTTGGGGAAATATTGTAACATGGAAAAGTAAGAAGCAATCAGTGGTAGCTAGAAGTAGTGTTGAAGTTGAGTTTAGAGTGATAGCTCTAGGGATTTGCAAATTGATTTAATTAAAAAGGCTTCTAGGATAACTATGTGTGACTACAACTAATCCAATGGTGTTATATAGTGACAATAAAGCAACCATAAGCATAGCACACAATCCAGTTCACCATGATAAAACAAAACAGGAGGAGGTGGATCGTCATTTCATAAAAGAGAAGATCAAGGCGGCTGGAATTTAAGGTTTCTTAGGGACTTTAATGATTGGGAATTGGATATTGTAGGCAATTTGCTTCTTGTTTTGAGGGGTCACAGGATTACTTTGGAGGAAGACTTGGTTTTTTGGAAGGAAGAAAGAAACAGGTAGTTTAGAGTCAAGAAAGCGTACAGCTTGTTGGTAAGCCCCATTGCCGCCTTTTCCCAAAAAGTAACATTTGGGTGGATAGAGTTCCAACCAAAATTGTGTTTTGCACGTGGGAAGCCGCTTGGAGGAAGGTGCTTACTCTTAATAGACTCCAGAAAAAAGGGTGGCAGCTTCCTAATTGTTGTTTCTTGTGTGGTTGCGAAGAGGAAATTGTAAATCATATTCTAATACACTATACAGTGGCCAGAGTGTTGTGGGATATTGTTCTTGGTTTGTTTGGCGCTCAGTGGGTTTTTCTAGAAACTGTAAAGGAGGTTTTATTTAGCTGGAGGGGCTCTTTTGTGGGGAAAAAAAGGAAAAAGATTTGGAAATCCATTCCATTGTACATTTTTTGGACGGTTTGGAAGGAGAGAAATAGACTAGCTTTTGGGGGGGGGGGGGGTGTTAGCAATTCAGAAGCTTAAAAATTCTTTTATTTGTAATTTATGGGGTTGGGCTAAATTGTATATTGGAGAGGAGTCGCTCACCCTTATAGGCTTTTTGGAGTGGTTAGCTTCCAATTAAGGGTTGGTGAGTTTTTTGTTTCTTCTTCTTTTGGTTGCGAGGCCTTAGTTGCCTTGTATACTCCCTGTATGCTTTGTGGCTTTTTTGCCTCTTGTTAATACATTCTGTTCTTATTTATCAAAAAAAAAAAAAAAAAAAGGAGGGATGCTTAACATGAAGTATGTACCTACAAGGAAACAAATAGCAAACATCCTAACATAGGGATTGCCTCGTCGGAATTTTGATGAGCTCACAAGCAAGCTGGGACTACTGGACATATATTCCCCAGCTTGAGGGGGAGGGGGAGTGTTGGTAGTTGGAGATAATTATCCAATTATTTTACTAGAGTATTTATTTATTTTTTAATTTTCAACTAAAGATATAATCCCCTAGTTTTTAGCTTTATGTTTCTTAGGTTCCTAGTTCTTAGGAATAATTTATTTTTCATAATTATCTTCTTAAATAGATTACCTATATATTTAAGGCTTGCATTCTCAATAAAATAGAGTAGAGAGTTGCATTTTTCCTCTTTGATTTCAAAATTAATTTGAATGGATTAATGCATAGGTTGAGTTTACTTCATGGTATGTTTTTTTTTTTTCCTCTAAAGCAGAAAAATAAGGGTACTTGATGGAAACCAAGGAACGTTGAGTGAATAATGCTAGTTTTTCCTTTTTGCATCCTTTAAAGGTCAGAATACATTAGTGGCACTTCTGGATAAGACTCATAAAGGCCTTAGCGACACCCTAAAATTTTATTTTGTCACTCCTTTCTATATCTTTTCTTTCCTTTTTCTAGTTTTAATTTTTTTTCTGCACCATCATAATCTTAATTCTTCATTGTCCTCCTTAAATCCTAAGATAGTGAAGCCCACCTTTATTTGATTGTAGGGAAAAACTTTAGGGTACATCATCTTCTTGTTCAAGTGTTTGTTGCTTTTCACATCTTTTTCTTGTTCCTTAAATTGTATCTCCTTCTTTTGACTTTTGTTAGAGTACATGATATACAATGTAGGCCCACACCCTACAAGTTTAACCTTTTAGGAAAATTGATTGTTTAACATAGTATCAAAACTTTGTTTGGTAAGAGGTCATGTTTTTGAACCTCACCACATGTTTATTTCTTCAATTCATTAAGCCTAAAAAGGGCTATTTTTATTTCTCCAATTTATTAAGCCCACGTGTACGATCAAAGGATGCTACATGTGAGGGAGGGTGTTAGAGTGCATGATATACATTATGGGTCCAAATCTTACAAGCTTAAGTTTTTAGGAAAACTGGTTATCTAACTACTTGGCTTAAGGGATCCCTTATATCATTTTTGTTTTTACATTAACAAATTGTTTTATTTCATACCCAAAACTAACGCTTGTTAACAAACCCTTTCTTCATTGTTAAGAAAAGCCTTCCTAACTAGAACCAATCTAGACAATCCTGCCCCTTACATCTCGTTTGGCAGCATTCTCCCTTTTTCATTGCTAAGAAAACCTTTACTAACTTGAACCAATCTAGATTAACCTGACCTTTACATCTGGTTTGGTTCTTACACACAATGAACTGATTCTTGGTTAGAAAAATGGCTGACCCTAATGTGAGTTAGAATGGTGGAGGAGACATAAGAATCAACCCGAACTAAGACACAACCCTAGATTTGTGTTTGTTTCTTTATGGGAAAACAATAAACTTATTAGAAAGTTCCTAACAAAAGTAGGACACATCCAAATATAGAGAAAGTACGCTTAGAGCGCAAGGCCTGGGGAAAAACTGCACACTACCTTGAACTCTTCATGAATGGTAGACAAAATCTAACAAAGAACCAAAGTCACGATCCATACATAGAATAAGTGAATGAAAGCAACTATGCCACCTAAAATATGCATGCTATTCTCCACCCATTCTATAGCTTAGACACTTTCTCTACCACATTCTTGGTGAATACAAAGAACAATTAACTAGAAAGAATGTATGGGACTAATTTTATAGCCATCACTGTCCATAACTAGAACTTAAGGAACATGTGAATCAAAAAAGCAGTTATGATTCCAATCCAATGAAATAGAGCATCTTAATGAAATCATACCTTAGGTTTTGTAAGCCCCACCACAAACAATAGAAGTACTTCTCTAGGAAGTTCGAGGAGACAACACTCTTTGTCACTGCATTTTCAAATATGCCATACTTAAAAGTGATATCATTTTCAGGATAACAGCTCTTAAATACATTTGTACTATTTGCCCAAGATTTGCGATTATCATGGTTGAAAGCATCACAATCTAAATAATTAAGAAAACATTTTGTAGGCCCAGTTTCCTTTCTGCAGACTGATTTCCAGCATGCCATATACCGGTCAATTGACAGCAAATACCATGCTGCCCCTAATACCTACAAGAACAAAGCAAATTCATGAATTCACAACCTTATCATGACAATCAAAGAGAGAGAGGATGTGGAATCACTGATAATCCCATCATGTAGTAGAACCACCTAAGCAGCTCTACACAAAAGTAACACAAAAAACAAAAAAACATGTAATTGCAGTTGAAAAAAAGAATTGAACAGGAGCACCATACATGGCTTGCCAACATGTATAATAGCAGATTATATGCAGCCCCTGCCCAAGCAGTCTTGGTGACCACTCCAGTTGCTTTAATAATTTGAGAACTTAATGGAAAAATCAGATATAATCTGGGAACATATTGGAGCAGAACAATCAGCGCAAGGGCATTGTTGTTATGATCAGTTTGTGGGCTTCTCGTAGCTGGTATAATGAACCAGATGACAATCTGTCAAAAACATTTTCAGTTAATTTTTGCCTATCAAAAACAATAACTATTATTATGTTTCATCTTTATTGCATGGCAAAATCCTACTCCAAAACAACTGAATATAAGACTTGACTCAAGATGTACCTTGGTATAGTTCATTTGGCATTTTTAGTAAACTATTTAACATCAAAACAAGAACAACAATAACAATAATAATTTTTTTTTTATAAGCATGCAACTAGCAACATATATACATATATGTACATACACACACACACACACACATATCTTAACAACCATTCATGATCACTAAATCATCTTAACAATAAACATACACATATATCAAGGATACATGGAGCACATAACCATTATCAAAATAGCATTTGACCAAAACATTTTCAAATCATATTTCATGATATTTGAAAAATAATACATACCTATAACATAATAAGCATGAGATATATAATTCTAAAACCAAATAAAATCATGCATTGTATGATCATTCACCATTACAAATTGGAATAGTCATAGTACTTTCATTACAATGACTTCAAGATCCAAGATTTGGAATAGCAGTATTATTAGAGCTTTTTCACCCCTTTTTTTTCCTTTCTTGGTAGGTGAAGAGTCCTATATATAGGGGTGGAAGAGAACTTAAAGAAGATGAGTTTACAAGTGACTCATTACATGACTTACCTAGGTATCGATCAAAGGGAAAGGATTAGTGTCTTTCTTATTGCATGGAGACAACATGTGACAACATGTTTGATCCTTGTATCTATATGAGTAGGTAAGCAACTTCATGAGTCACCATGCCCTATTAGGTGTCATGTAATGAAAGTCATGGTTTAAAGTCAAAGTATCGGTCATTGACTCGAGAGGTCCTGAGGCATATTGGTTTCAATATCTGGAATAGATATCAAACAATACGCACAATATGTTAATTTAAGAAGTCCAAATTTTTTAAAAGAAGTGTTAAAATTATCACAAAAATAAATACAATCACATAGACTAAAAAAAATTAAATATATAGAGGGAGAACATTATTCATTTAATGGTAGTGCTTTTATCCATTAATTTTAGATTTTTATATTCAATTTTGTGGAAATTCAGAAGGTACAGCTGTATGCACAACTGTGTTACAATTGTGTTAGAGCTTTGTCACAGCTGTATGCACAGTTGTAATGTAGTTGTTGCCTATTCTAATTTTATTTCTTTTATTTCCTTATTTTATGAGAGATTTTCTCCTAAAATAAAGGATTAGTTTTTTCCTTTTTCTAAGGCAGATGATTTCAGCTATTCATGTATAAATATCAATGCAAGAATCAATTTGATTAGAAAAATAAAAAGTTTTTTTTTTTCCTTCCTTAAATTTCTTCATGGTATTAAAGCTAATTCTAAACCATTCAATCCGTCCATGACCAAATACAGAATGACCACCAAGGACTCCTCAACCTCAAAAGTCACCTCCATTCACAAAGCTCCTATTCCAAGCAACAATGGAGGATCAGATGGTGTTGCTCTTCTCATTACTAGACACAAACTGAATGGGCACTATCTTCAATGGTCTCATGTAGTCATGATGTTCATATGTGGTAGAGGGAAGGATGACTGCCTCACCAGTGTAGTGCCTCGACCTATGAACGAAGATCCGAAATTCAAAAGGATGGAAGGCTAAGAATAATATGGTTATGTCTTGGTTAATTAACTCAATAAACAATGACATAACAAAAAATTTTATACTCTATGAAATAGCGTAAGAAATCTGGGAAGCAGCAAGGGAGATTTATTCTGATACAAAAAACACAACAGATGCATTTGAAATAGAAGGGATCCTCCATGATTTACACCAAGGTGAATTGTCTGCACTCAATATTTTTGTCTTTTAACTCATTATTGGCATCAATTGGATATGTTTGAAACCACCAAATGGGACTGCCCAACGAATGCAATCAAATACAAGAAGATCATTGAGAAAAAACGGATCTACAAATTTTTATTAAGATTGAACAAAAATCTGGATAAAGTTTAAGGCAAAATATTGGGAACAAAACCTTTACCCAACATTTGAGAAGTTGCCTTAGAAGTGCGCCAAGAAGAAAGTAGAAAGAAAGTCATGTTGAGGTCACAAACCAACCAACCTGTCCCGAGGGTTCAGCCCTAGCAGCTCGGGGTCCTCCCAATCATTCTAAAGAGAATCGACCATGAAAAGGGAGACCTTGGTGTAATCACTGCCGAAAAACCAAGTCATACCAAGGAAATGTGCTGGAAAATCCTTGGAAAACCAATGGATTAGAAGCCATCATGTCCTCAAAATGATAGAGAAAGTCGAGGACACCATGTCACTATTGAGGACAACCCAGCACGAACTAATTCCAGTTTGTTCAGCAAAGGGCAATTGGAACTGTTGCAAAAAATGTTCAACCAGTCCCAACAAGTGGCAAATTCCTCCAATTCTATCATCAGGTCCAGATCCTTAGTTCAAAAAGGTAATTTTCTTATTGCCTTGAAAGTAAAAAAAGGAAAATTTGAGTCCTTGGATTGTTGACTCAGGAGCTTTTGATCACATGACTGGAGATGCCACAATTTTTCAAAATTATACACCTTGTTCTAAGGATTATACAGTTCATATAGCTGATGGTTCTCTCTCAAAGGTGGTTGGTACAGGTTTTGTTCCCATCTCTAAGGACCTAACTCTCGACTCTGTCCTTTTGGTTCCAAACTTGGATTGCAATTTGTTGTCCATTAGTAAACTCACTCAAGAAAAGAATTGTGTTACTAAATTTTTCCCAAACCATTGTGTTTTTCAAGATTTGAATTCGAAGAAGACGATTGACAATGATGAGGTGTGTTCGGGACTATATTTTCAAAGTAACTAATTATATTGAAAGACAACCTCAACCAATAGTTGGTGAAAAAATGTCTCTTTTGTTTTTAATTCTAATAAAGATAGTGATGTTACATTATGGCACTATCGTCTAAAACATCCTAGTTTCTTGTATCTCAAAAAACTCTTTCTATCATTATTCACTAAAAGTTCAAATGGTTTTCAATGTTAAATTTGTCAATTATCCAAGCATGTTTGCAAGCCCTAACCAATTCAACCATACAAACCATCTCATCCTTTTTTCATATTGCATAGTGATGTTTGGGGGCCATCTAAGATAAAGAACATAACAAGGATTAGATGGCTTGTGTCCTTTATAGTTGATCATACTAGAATTTCTTGGATATTCCTGATGAAAGAAAAATCAAAAGTGGGTCAAATTTTCAAAAAATTTTATAACATGATCCAAACTCAGTTCCATGTCAAAATATAAGTGTTGAAAACTGACAATGCAAGAAATTATTTCAATTCTATCCTAGGGGAATTCTTATTAAAAGAAGGTATAGTTCATCAAAGTTCTTGCATTGATACTCCTCAACAAAATGAGATGGCTGAAAGAAAGAATAGACACTTGTTAGAAGTTGCAAGGGCCCTCATGTTATCCTCCCATGTCCCACAGAATTTTTGGAGAGAAGTTGTACTCACTGCAACCTATCTCATCAATAGAATGTCTTCTTGTGTCTTGAGTTTCCAAACATCGTGCAAAGTCTTTCTCAAATCATACCTTAGGACTTGACTCATTTCCTCCTTTCCACCGAAGGTATTTGGTTGCTCAACCTTTGTTCACATTCCCCAACAACATCGAAGTAAGCTTGATCCCAAGGCCACTAAGTGTATTTTCCTATGATACTCTCCAAACCAAAAGGGCTATTACTCCAAAACTGATATTTAGAGGGAGAATATAATTCAGGTATACCAATTTTGGGAAATAGAAATCATGATCGAACCTTAAAACAACACAAATTTTAGTTGCATGCATTTCAACACTTCATACTTGGTTGCGTGCATTTTGACACCTCATGCTTGGTTGCATGCATTTCGACACCTCATACTTGATTGCATGGTAAAGGACAAGCAATATGGAAATTAAAAAAGGAAAACTTCAAAAATATTATTCTCTAGGGTTGTTACAACTTTCCACTCCTCAAATCTATCTAGGTCATCCTATTCTTTGTATCCCAAGAAATGGCAATTCTGACATGATATGACAACACAACTCAAAAACAACACAAATTTTAGAGGGTTTGGGCTAAGTGTAATCATGTTCATATCATAATCATGTCAATCCATATGACATGTTTAATAAACGAATTGCGATCGTGTTTGACTTCTCAACTTGTTTAACCTATTTGCTTAATCATGTCAAAATAACTTGTTTATGACCCAACTTGTTTATGACCTGTTAAACTTGTTTACTCAATCTTGACAAATTGACTCATTTAAGACGCAACCTATTTTTTACTCATTTAACTCATTTAAATTTATTAATTTTAAATATCATATAGTTAAAAAAATTAAATAACTAAATAAAATTTTATATATTTCATTATAAAGATTAAATAAAGCGTAAAATAAAACAATAAGCAAGTGTAAAATTGAAAGTTTAATTTACCTTTAAATCATAAACATATTATAACTAAAATTAAACTTGAACATTAAAGCAACTAAAAAGTATTTAAAATAATGCATTTAGAAATTTAAAATTGGTTAACAGGTTTAATAAGTTTTAATCGTACTAACAAATTTAATGGATTAGAATCATCTTGAGGGTTTAATGGGTTGGAATTGTGTTAATAGGTTGAAATCATGTTAACCGGTTATCTAGGTCAATTCATATATAATCCAACTTAAACTATCTATCAAACGGATTAAATGGGTCATATCATGCCATCCATGTATTAAACAAGTCATATTTGTGTCAAGTCATTCTGACATAATAATTAAAATGGTTGTACATAGGTTTGAGTACGAAAGCGTATCCTTCGATGAAAGCCTAAGAGTAACAATGCATTGTATGATTATATGTTACATTTCCATTTGCATTTTTTATTTAATTATCAAGGGGTGTATAAGTTGTATAGTCATATAAAATAAAATGTTTGGTTTAAGGTTGAATGTTTATTTCAATGTTTGAATGTCTAGGTGTTTATTTTAATGTCCTTGACCGTTGGTGCCTACCTATTTACCCCTTTGGGTGTAAGACACCTTACTAAGCAACATGGTTCCTTCTTAAAACTTTTAGATGCAAATGTTGCTCCTGAGAACCCACAAGTGGATCAAGGAGGGTTCCAAAATGCCCTAAGAAGTTCAGGAGCAGCTTAGAGATTTTTAGTATTTACTTTGTCTAATTCTTGGACTTGTACCAGTTGGTTAATTAATTTAAGTATTTGAAATTTAAATATACTTCAAATAGTTGTGAATGAACTATTGAAACTTTTGTTCCAGACTTAGGATAGAGACTTTGTTGATTTTTCTCAAGTTGGACTTTAATAATATTTATAAGTTAGTAAAATGAATCCTTAGTTCAAAGAATGTTTATTTAATTTAAATTATGATTTATTTCAAAGAAAAAAAATTCAAGGAGCTCAGGTTGACTGCCAACGTGGATTAGGAGTAAACCTTAAGGTCAAACTTTTGACTTGTGGTCACGCGTCGAGTTATGGGTCACCTAGAATTTAGGTTGTGATTGTGTGGTATTAGAGCCAAGGTTGCAATAATACCTTGGGGGCAGTATTTATGCGTGTATTATTATGTTCATACTTTTATTTATTTGATTATTTATTTAATCAATTATTTATAAGTTCATTTATTTATTGCTCTTTACTTGTGTTTGAAAACCTTGGTATGATGCTTGTTGTAGTAAGACATGATACCGTACTAACTATGATGGAATATATGTCCTCTATAGTTATACGAAAAAAAAAATGGAATAAATATTAAATTTACTAAATTGTTTCATTTGAATCTATTTTGCTCACCTTAAAGTGTGATTGGATTTGGTCTGGTTTGGTATCTGAAATGATAGGAAGATCAAAAAGAGGGAGAATTGAGAGGGATGAGAAAATTGGTTTAGTTAGAGAGGAGCTAAGATAAATAAGAAGTGAATTATGAGAAACTACACAACTGCTAAGAGGTCAGGGTTCAAGGAGATTAGGAGGTACCTAGGCCCAAGAAGATTCTGACCATTCTCAAAGGAGAGCTCGCCCAACTAGGGTATTATGAGTCAAATGGAGGCGATGAAGAGATTCATAGTGATGCAACCCTCATCATTTGTTGGGGAACCAAATGCTAAGGTGGTAGAAAATTAGTTGAAGTGCATAAAGAAAATACTAGAGGGTTTAGATATCCCAGAAGAGAGAAGGGTCAGTTTGGCGGCGTAGATGTTAGTGGATAAAGTAGACTTTTGGTGGGAGACAATGAATTAGGAGCAATTTGAGAGGATCTTTTTGGATAAATATTTTGGGGAAGTGGCTAAGCATGCCAAGAGAATGGAGTTTGAGCATCTCATCCAGGGGACCATGATAGTGTTGGAGTATAAGTCTCATTTTTTTGAATTGTCCAGATTTACTTTGGGCATGATCGGTGAGGAAGGAGAGAAGGCAAGGAAGTTCTAACAGGGATTGGGCCTGCTATCAGAAATAAGGTGGTTCCATTAGTTATAAGGTACTACCATTAGTTATAAGGTACTACTCTAAGCTAGTCAAAAGAGCCTGATTGGTTGAACAAGACTTAGATGATACCAACCAAATTCGAGAGTAGAGAGGAGATACAAAGAGGAAGCAAGGAGCGGGAGAAAGCTCCTAAAGGAGACCTCAAAATCAACAGCAAAGGCAACGAGACCAATAGTATGATGAACATCTACCATTTTATATTGGAAGTGAACAAGGTGTTCAGAGGGCAACTACTAATAGAGCGTGTTATGGTTATGGAGCAGAAGACCATTTGTGGAGGGTCTGACCATAAGGGGTGCATCTCAAACCTAGTTTCAACCTTAAGGAGACCCTCAGCAACAACCAACCCTACCATTTCAACCTCCTTAAGTTCGGTTGCCTTTACTATTAGGCACCTCGTTACCCCCAGCAATGCAAGGAACTAGGACAACTACTACTAGTAGCCAAACTAGATAATCTCAAGGGTCAAGTGCTAAAGGCATAGGGAGACAAGCGGCAACTAGTGTTCTTACACTAAACCTAGCAGAATAGGAGCAATGTGGAAACGTTCACCTCTTCTTAAACTTTTTAAATGCAAATGTCGTTCCTAAGGACTCACAAGTGGACCAAGAATGACCCAGGAAGTTCAGGAGCAGCTTAGAGATTTTTAGCATTTGCTTTGTCTAATTTTTGGAATTGTACCAGTTGATCAATTGATTTAAATATTTGAAATCTGATTATACTTCGAATAGTTGTGAAAGAACTATTGAAACTTTTGTTCTAGACATGGGGTAGAGACTATCAATTTTTCTCAAGTTAGACTTTAATGTATTAATAAGTTAGTGAAATGAATCTTCAGTTTAGAGAATTTTTATTTAATTTAAACTGTGATTTATTTCAAAGAAAAAAAAATTTAGGGTGCTCAGGTTGACTACCAACTTAGATTAAGGGTAACCCTTAGGGTCAAACCTTTGACCTAGGATCATGGGTCAAGTTTTTGGGTCGCCCAAAATTTGGGTTGTGACAAAACAACTTGTTGAAATTTGGCATTCAAAGTTAGGGTTTTAATTTAGGAAAGTATTTTAGGAATAAAAAAGGAGAGATCATTTAGGATGATTCAGTTTCCTAATTTTAGGAGAGAATCAAGCTAGATTGATATTTTCCTATTCAGTCATTTGTGTATATATATGTGTATGGTGTGTACCTAAAAAATCAATAAAGGAATTCAGAAATTCTTCATGGTATCAGAGCCAAGTTTCTGAAACCCTAATCCCTTCTGACCACCTCTTATTTAGGCCATCATTCATTCCAGTCAAATCTCTCTGGCCATCTCTCAATCCGACCATCTCTCTCTCTGGCCATCTCTCATTCCGGTCATCAGTCCCTGTTCTCAGAGCCAAGGGAGAAAACGTTTTTCGGACGGTCGAATCGTCGTCAGAAAACATTCACCGCCGGCAACTTTTCCGGCGACGGTTTTTTTCTACACCGCAAGGAGCGCCTGGAGGAGATCTCCAATTTTTCCCAAACCACCGGAGCCAGAAAACCATCCACGCGCCGTCCAAGCGTGTTTTTCCGACCGGTGACTGCATCTCACGTGCCGGCGCGTGAGGGCGCGTGAGCCACTTTCTGGCGACACGCTTCCTCCTCCAGGCTCGCCTGACGCCGACCAGCCACCCTTCTTACCTGTTTTTGCCATCCGAGCCCTGCACGTGCCTCTTTTGGGGTTCTTTTGCCTCCATGGGCCCTCCGATCAGTTTTTCCGGCGTCTTCTGGCTATTTTTTCTCAACTCCAATCCCTGCACGTGCCTTGGGAAGTGTTCTTCTACCTTTCCGGTCCATGACAAAATACGGAATGGCATCATCACAAGTATCCAGCGTCACGTCACCAGAATCAGGGGGCAGATCTGAAATTCCAAACCTTGGTGGCAGTGATTCCTCTCCTATTCTCATCACATGACACAAATTAAATGGCCATAACTATTTACAGTGGTCACAATCTGTGTTGCTGTTCATTTGCGGGAAAGGAAAGGATGAGTACCTCACTGGAGAAGCAGCCATGCCAGAAACTACAGAACCGGGTTTCAGGAAGTGGAAGATTGAAAACAGCATGATCATGTCATGGCTTATCAATTCCATGAACAATGACATAGGTGAAAATTTCTTGCTGTTTGGGACTGCAAAGGACATATGGAATGCAGCCAAAGAAACTTACTCAAGTTCTGAAAATATTTCAGAACTTTTTCAGGTTGAATCAGCCCTACATGACTTCCGCCAAGGAGAGCAGACAGTTACTCAGTATTATAACACACTCACAAGGTATTGGCAGTACCTTGACTTATTCGAGACTCACTCATGGAAATGTTCTGATGATGCAGCAACATACAGGAAAATTGTGGAACAAAAGAGACTGTTCAAGTTTTTCCTAGAACTAAACAGGGAATTGGATGATGTTAGAGGCCGAATCATGGGCATTAAACCCCTTCCAAGTCTCAGGGAGGCTTTTTCAGAGGTTAGGCGTGAAGAAAGTAGAAAGAAAGTGATGATGGGATCCAAAGAGCAACCTGCCCCAACATTGGATGCCTCTGCCCTTGCTGCTCGGTCATTTAATAGTAGTGGTGGAGATCGTCAGAAACGGGATAGGCCTTGGTGTGATTATTGTAAGAAACCAGGCCATTATAAGGAGACTTGCTAGAAGCTTCATGGCAAACCGGCTGATTGAAAACCAAAGCCACGGGTTGACAGAGATGGCAGAGCACGCGTGGCTACCAACTCTGAGAGCACATCTGTTCCCGAGCCGAGTCCATTCAACAAAGAGCAGATGGAGATGCTACAGAAACTATTAAGCCAAGTTGGCAGTGGCAGTACTACCGGTGTAGCCTTCACTGCTAATCGAGGAGGAATGAAGTCGTGGATAGTGGACACAGGTGCTTCTGATCACATGACAGGAGATGCTGCCATTCTTCAAAATTACAAGCCAAGTAATGGTCATTCATCCGTCCATATTGCTAATGGTTCAAAGTCAAAAATTGTCGGGACAGGTTCTATAAAACTTACTAAAGACTTATATCTTGACTCTGTCCTCCATGTTCCAAACTTGGATTGTAATCTTTTGTCCATTAGCAAATTGGCCTGTGATCTCCAATGTGTTACTAAATTCTATCCAAACTCGTGTGTTTTTCAAGACTTGAAATCGGGGAAGATGATTGGCAGTGCTGAACTATGTTCCGGGCTCTACCTCCTCTCATATGGCCAATTCTCAAACCAAGTCTCTCAAGCAAGTTGCGTACAGTCTCAGAGTATGTTAAAGTCCTTCAATTCTGTGTCAAATTCTAAGGTCAATAAAGATAGTGAGATTATAATGTTACACTATCGCCTTGGTCATCCTAGCTTTGTTTATCTTGCAAAATTGTTTCCCAAATTATTTATCAATAAAAATCCAGCATCTTATCATTGTGAAATTTGTCAGTTTGCAAAGCATACTCGAACAGTATATCCTCAAATCCCATGCAAACCTTCGACTGTTTTCTCTCTAGTACATAGTGATGTGTGGGGTCCCTCCCGGATAAAAAATATTTCTGGCACTCGATGGTTTGTGACATTCGTTGATGATCATACACGGGTAACATGGGTTTTCCTTATGAAAGAAAAGTCAGAGGTCGGGCACATTTTTCAAACCTTCAATCTTATGGTTCAAAATCAATTCAATTCCAAAATTCAAGTCCTCAAGTCAGATAATGCAAAGGAATACTTTACTAGTAGTCTCAGTACTTATCTTCAAAATCACGGCATTATCCACATAAGTTCTTGCGTTGACACCCCACAACAAAATGGGGTGGTTGAACGCAAGAATAGACATCTCTTGGAGGTTGCTCGGTGCCTTATGTTTTCCTCTAATGTTCCAAACTATTTCTGGGGGGAAGCTATTCTCACAGCTACCTATTTGATTAACCGTATGTCATCCAGAGTGCTTACCTTTCAATCCCCACGTCAACTTTTCTTAAAACAATTTCCTCACACCCGTGCAGCCTCTTCTGATTTACCACTCAAAGTATTTGGTTGCACGGCATTCGTTCATGTGTATCCTCAAAATCGTAGCAAATTTGCTCCTCGAGCAAATAAGTGCATTTTCTTAGGGTATTCTCCAACCCAAAAAGGGTACAAATGCTATTCTCCAACCAACAAAAGATTTTACACCACCATGGACGTCTCTTTCTCTGAACATGTCTTCTTCTATCCCAAATCTCATGTTCAGGGGGAGAGCATGAATGAACATCAAGTTTGGGAGTCTCTTCTTGAGGGTGTACCTTCTTTTCACTCAGAGTCACCAAATCCTTCCCAATTCGCGCCCACTGAGTTGTCCACACCCATGCCGTCATCAGTCCAGCCAGCCCAGCACACAAATGTTCCTTCTCCCGTGACCATCCAGTCTCCCATGCCTATTCAACCTATAGCCCCACAACTTGCTAATGAGAACTTACAAGTTTACATCAGGAGGAGGAAAAGACAGGAATTAGAGCACGGATCACAGTCAACATGTGGCCAATATATTGACTCCAATTCAAGTCTTCCTGAAGAGAACATAGGTGAGGATAGGGCTGGAGAGGTGTTAATTCCCAACATTAATGATTCTACTCTGCCGATTGCATTGAGGAAGGGTGTTAGGAGATGTACAGATCATCCAATTGGGAATTATGTTACGTATGAAGGGCTATCACCATCTTACAGAGCATTTGCTACTTCTCTTGATGATACTCAGGTTCCCAACACAATAAAAGAGGCATTAAAAATTTCAGAATGGAAGAAGGCAGTACAAGATAAGATTGATGCACTTGAGAAGAATGGGACGTGGACTATCACAGATTTGCCGGTTGGGAAGAGGCCCGTGGGGTGCAAGTGGATTTTCACCATAAAATACAAAGCAGATGGATCAGTCGAGAGTTTCAAGGCTCGTTTGGTAGCTAGAGGGTTTACACAATCCTATGGGATAGACTATCAGGAGACTTTTGCTCCTGTTGCAAAACTGAACACTATCAGGATTCTTCTCTCATTGGTTGTCAATCAAGATTGGTGCTTGCAACAACTGGACATAAAAAATGCGTTTCTGAATGGTGACCTAGAAGAGGAAGTCTACATGGAAATACCACCTGGTTTCAAAGAAAGTATGGCAAAGAATCAGGTTTGCAAACTCCAAAAATCTTTGTACGGCCTTAAACAATCTCCACGAGCCTGGTTTGATAGATTCACAAAAGCAGTCCTGAAGCTGGGCTACAAACAAGGTCAGGTTGATCATACTCTATTTGTCAAGAAGTCTCATGCTGGGAAAATGGCCATATTGATAGTCTATGTCGATGATATTATTCTATCTAGGAATGATATGGAGGAATTACAGAATTTGAAGAAGTATTTGTCAGAAGAGTTTGAAGTTAAAGACCTTGGAAATTTGAAATATTTCCTTGGTATGGAAGTGGCTAGATCAAGGAAGGGAATTGTAGTCTCTCAAAGAAAATACATACTCGATCTTCTTAAGGAGACTGGTATGCTTGGATGCAAACCAATTGATACTCCTATGGATAGTCAGAAGAAACTTGGTATCGAGAAAGAAAGTACACCGGTAGACAGGGGGAGATATCAGCGGCTTGTCGGGCGCTTGATTTATCTCTCACACACTCGGCCAGATATTGGCTTTGCAGTGAGTGTTGTAAGTCAATTCATGCACAGCCCCACTGAGGAACACATGGAAGCAGTCTACAGGATTCTTAGATATTTAAAAATGACACCAGGGAAAGGTCTATTCTTCAGAAAGACAGAAAACCGTGACACTGAAGTATACTCAGATGCGGATTGGGCAGGAAACATCATTGACAGGCGGTCCACTTCTGGATATTGTTCTTTTGTCTGGGGAAATCTTGTTACCTGGAGGAGTAAGAAGCAATCAGTTGTAGCCAGAAGTAGTGCAGAAGCTGAGTACAGAGCTCTTGCACAGGGAATCTGTGAAGGGATTTGGATAAAAAGGGTTCTTAGTGAACTGGGACAAACGAGTTCATCTCCAATTCTGATGATGTGTGATAATCAGGCAGCTATAAGCATAGCAATGAACCCCGTGCATCATGACAAGACCAAGCATGTTGAGATTGACAGACACTTCATCACAGAGAAGGTGACTAGTGAGACGGTTAAATTGAACTATGTTCCTACCAAGCATCAAACCGCAGACATCCTCACCAAAGCTTTACCTAGGCCTAACTTCGAAGACTTAACTTGCAAGCTGGGATTATATGATATATATTCTCCAGCTAGAGGGGGAGTGTTGAAATTTGGCATTCAAAGTTAGGGTTTTAATTTAGGAAAGTATTTTAGGAATAAAAAAGGAGAGATCATTTAGGATGATTTAGTTTCCTAATTTTAGGAGATAATCAAGCTAGATTGATATTTTCTTATTCAGTCATTTGTGTATATATATGTGTATGGTGTGTACCTAAAAAATCAATAAAGGAATTCAGAAATTCTTCACAACTCATCAATTTTGCAAAAAAACTCATGACTTGGATCTTCTATACAATTCCTAATACACCTAAGTCATGTATAATGCAAATAATGCAAGTCTAAATGCTCAATATAGATAATGCATAAATAGGATATAGAAAGGACAACCGAAATCATAATATAAATAACAATGAATTTCATTTATTATTACATAATTTCATGCTTTTAAGACCTCTATCCTAACACCTCTCTCTCCTTTAAATCCCATAAACCAATCTATTTCAAGGCCTTTTCTTGACTAGCTAAGAGATTCCCAATCGTCCTTTTTTTTTTCTCTTTTTTTTTTTATAAGTAAAATGGGTGTTGTATTAAAGAAAAGGTATACATGACGTATACATATGCAAAAACCAATAAGGGTGACAACACAACCACACCCTATGGGGAACCTAACTAATCCACAAAATCTATCGAATAAGTAATGTTATCCCTCATGTACACTCTAACCCAATCCCAAAATAAGTACAAAAAAGAATTTTTTAAAGTTTGATCTAAGCATTCCTTATCCTCAAAACCATTTTCCTTTTCTTGGCAACCGAGACACCATTCCAACTTAGAAGCACCCCCCTCACGGAAGAATGCATCACCCACTGAATAGGAAAAAGAGCACAAACCAGCTGCCACAATGTACTTGCTTTCGGACAATGCAAAAGTAAACGATCTCCCATTTCCACTTCAGCCTTGCACATGTAGCACCTGTTTGGCATCCTCCAACCCTTCCTTCTAAGTTGATCCTGTGTCAAAATCTTAGACCAAGTTGCCTCCCAAGCGAAGAAGGTAGCTCTAACAAGGGCCCAAGAGTTCCACATTGTACCATGAGGGAAAGGCTCCACTCTCCTACTTGCCAGAGAGGAGTAAGGACCGAACTAAAAATCATCATTCTTAGTCTTCAACCAAACCATGGCATCAAAAGTACCCAGAACGATGGAATAGTTATGCAACCTCCTGAATAAGGCATCTACTCTAACTCCCAATCCTTGAATTGTCTAATAAACCTCAGTCCCCAACTACCCCCATCCCAAACAACTACCATCCAAGCATCCTTAAAGGAAGTTATAGCATAAAGACCCGAGAACTCATCCCTTAATGACATATCACCACACCATCTATCTTTCCAGAAGTAAACATGATTCCCTGAACCAACTTGAAGCCTTGTTTTATCTTTGAAGACCTCCCAACCATCTCTAATTGCCTTTCATACTCCTACACCATACCTCTCTCTCACCTCCTTTGTGCACCACTCCCCTTCCTGAATCCCATACTTACCAACAACTACCCGTTTCCAAAGGGGGTTTGATGTAGGACAACCCTAGGATGGTTGCCTACACTCAAGGGTAGGTGGGCTAGGGTTTTATTTTTAGGGGGTAAGGAGAGGAACAAGGAATAAACTTTATGGTAGAGAAAATTATAAGATAAGAAATAGAGAGAAAGAAGAAACAATGAAGAAAATATGGAAAACCTTAGAGTCTCACTAAGGCCTTCTAGGAGTCTCACCTAGAAGAAAATCAATGGAATCTCACCATTGAGGGTTGCAACCTTGCAATGAAAGAAAGTATAATATTATTCATCAAAATTCATCCCTTTGATTTACATTGATTAGCCTATTTATAGGCTTCTCTAAGAAATCCAAAGTCTACTAGGACTCTAATAACCTATTCTACTAGGACTCTAATAACCTATCATGACTCAAATTCTAATTATATTATAACTCAACTAGCTAATCCTAATTAGACTCCAACAAATATTAATCCTAATTTAATTCCAAGTAATAATAATCCTACTTTAATTACAATTAATACTAATTCCCTTTCTTGATATATATCTTGAATATTCATCCTCATCAATTCCCCCTGACTTGAAAAAAACTCGACCTCGAGTTTTAGTGATTTTCCACGATCAATTGAAATTCCGAGCAATGCCTTCCACCCTTTCTTTCTTCGTCGTCTCTTTCCCATTGTAAGACAAGATCTCAAGATCTCTTGAACTTTTTCAATTTCATGCAAGACAAATACTAGACTTCGAAAAACTTTTTGATGTTGTACAACAAGTTGATAATTCTCGAAATAATTATGTGTCTTCAACAAACTTGTGGGAAGTTGTTTCCCACACTCTTCTTGTAAATTGTTTTGTGGAAGAATAAGATTCTTGAATTCCCTATATTCAAAAGAAATTTCAGCAGATTCTTCATGTTTGCCACCACTCACGATAATGTTTGGCCTAGGGAAGTCAAACATCGATTCTTCTGAAACTTCTTCAACTTCTTTGAGCTCTTCTATTTGTTGATCTAAGATTAGTTTCATCACCTCTTGCTTTCTAGATTCATCATTGATGATTTCTTCGTCCTTTCTAGTAACTTCGACTTGCTTTTTAATAAGAATATTTGATGGCTCTTCTAGTTTCAAGGGTGCTACTTTTTCCTCTGGTTGCTTAGGTGGTGGAATTTCCTTCATTGGACGAAGGATCTTCTTTCGCCCATTGCGCACAAGTGTGTAAGTGTTCTCATAGCCATCATGTTGGACCCTTTCATCAAAAAGCCATGGTCTTCCAAGCATAATATGGGCAACTTTCATCGGTAAAACATCACACCATGCTGATAACTCAAAATTATTACTGAAATTAAACGTCACTAGACAACGAGAACTCACCAAAATAGATGCGTCATTTACCCATGCTATTTGATAGGGATTTGGATGATCTTCTGTCTTTAGATTAAGCTTCTCAACAAGCTCCTCTGAAGCTAGATTGGAACAACTACCTCCATCAATAATTAAAGTACATAGTCTCCCTTGACAAGCAACACGAGTTTGGAAGATGCTAGTACGTCGCCAATCCTCCTCTTCATTTAGCCTTGGTATGTTCACCAATGGCTGCATAAAAAAGTTGTAGCCTTCAACCATGTTTGCATACGTTGCTCTACTCCTCAATTACATATGCCTTCAAGCCAAGAATTTTGGCTCTGATACCAAAATTGATGTAGGACAACCCTAGGATGGTTGCCTACACTCAAGGGTAGGTGGGCTAGGGTTTTATTTTTAGGGGGTAAGGAGAGGAACAAGGAATAAACTTTATGGTAGAGAAAATTATAAGATAAGAAATAGAGAGAAAGAAGAAACAATGAAGAAAATATGGAAAACCTTAGAGTCTCACTAAGGCCTTCTAGGAGTCTCACCTAGAAGAAAATCAATGGAATCTCACCATTGAGGGTTGCAACCTTGCAATGAAAGAAAGTATAATATTATTCATCAAAATTCATCCCTTTGATTTACATTGATTAGCCTATTTATAGGCTTCTCTAAGAAATCCAAAGTCTACTAGGACTCTAATAACCTATTCTACTAGGACTCTAATAACCTATCATGACTCAAATTCTAATTATATTATAACTCAACTAGCTAATCCTAATTAGACTCCAACAAATATTAATCCTAATTTAATTCCAAGTAATAATAATCCTACTTTAATTACAATTAATACTAATTCCCTTTCTTGATATATATCTTGAATATTCATCCTCATCAGGGTTCTTTTCCATCACAAATCTCCAAGACCATTTACCCAAAAGTGTCTTATTAAAGAGAGGAAGGCTTTTAAAACCCAAACCCCCATTGTGCTTCTCCAAACACACAATCAACCAATTAACCAAATGAGGCTTTTTCTCCAACTCTCCTCCTCCCCATTGGAAATCTCTTTGAATTTTTTCCAATCTGGCCGCCACTCTTTTAGGAATAACAAATAGGGACATAAAGTAAATGAACAAACTAGATAAAGTGCTCTTAATCAACATCTGTCTTCCACCTTTTGATAGATACTGTCTCTTCCACAAAGCAAGCCTTTTTTAGAACCATTTCTCCACACCTTCCCATACCTTACTAGACTTGTAAGGAGCACCCAAGGGGAAGCCTAAGTGGATGGAAAAGAACCCACCTTGCAACCTAAAACCTTAGCAAACTCCTCCAAAGTTGGAACCTCCCCAATGGGAATCAATTCACTTTTCTCCAAATTAATCTTAAGATCTGAGCATGCCTCGAACCACATAAAAACCCAACTCAAGTACTCCAAGTTTTCCTTGCTTACCTCACAAAAAATGAGAATATCATTTGCAAAGAACAAATGGGATACCTCGACCCCCCGCATCATTCCTCCCTTTAACCCAGAAACCCTCAATAAAACCACCATCCTTTGCCCTTAAGATCAAACAGGAAAGGATCTCCATCACCAAAATAAACAAATAAGGAGACAAAGGATCTCCTTGTCTCAACCCTCTAAAGGAAGAAACCAGAAGGAGAGTCGTTGACCAAAACAAAGAAACGGACTGTAGAAATACACCAACTAATCCAAACCAATCACTTGGAGTCGAAACCCATTTTATCCATCACCGTTATAATACAGTTCTAGTTAACATGGTCATACGCCTTTTCTATATCTAGTTTGCATATCAAGCCTCTCAAGTTAGCTTTAAGTCTAGAATCTATGGCCTCATTAGCTATCAAAACTGCATCTAAGATTTGTCTTCCCCCCACAAAAGCATGCTGAAAATTCGAGACCAAAGAGCCCACCACCTTCTTGAGTCTATTAACTAGAACTTTGGCTAAAAGTTTGTACAAACCCCTAACCAAGTTGATAGGCCTCAAATCCTTTAACTTTTTAGTCCCCCCTTTCTTAGGCACCAAAACAACAAAAGTAGCATTTAAACTTCTCTCAAAGCAACTCAACTCATAGAAATCACCAAAAAAACCCAAGACCTCATTGTTTACAACATCCCAACAGTCCTACCAAAATGCCAAAGTAAAACCATCCGAACCCGAAGCTTTATCTCCATTCAAGCTAGACAAGGTAGAGAAAACCTCCTCTTCAGAAAAAGGAACCTCCAAGGTTGCTGAATCTGCATGCGACAAAGAATTAAACGCCAGTCCCTATATGCTCGACCTCCACTCCCCTGTCTTAGAAAACAATTGAAAAGCTCCTACCACCCCCTCTTTAATACTATTCTCCCCCTTAAGACAAACACCATTAGCCCTTAACTTTTCCAAAAAATTCCTCCTATGAGCGTTTGCCATTTTGTGGAAAAATCTAGTATTTTTATCCCCTTCTTTTAGCCATAGCTCTCTTGATTTCTGCCTCCAAAAAATCTCCTCCAACTTTGCCTATTTTTTAAACTCATCTACCGCTCTCCTTTTCTCTATAAACTCCTCCACTATGAGGGCTCATTCTCTTTCCTTTGCATCCCACTGACCTAACTGCTCTAAAGCCTCAAGTTTTTTGGTGGACACATTCCCAAAAACCTTCTTGTTCCACACTTTAAGATCCTGCTTCAAAATTTTGAGCTTACCCGCCTTAATATGATTGTGAGACCCCTAGACGCTATATCCCTCCCACCAACACCTTATAAAATTCTTGAAGCCTTCCTCCTTTAACTACATATTTTCAAATCTGAATGGGATCTTTCCATTTCTCTAATCCCTCCCTTGTCCAACAATATTGGTGCATGATCAGAGGCTGGGTTTGGCAGGATTTTCTGAACCAATCCACTGAACTGGTCTTCCCAATCATCAAATACTAGGAAATGATCCAACTAAGAAGTTGAATTGTTGTTTATACCACCACATCATGTATACTCGCCACCAAAGAGGGTAAGGTCCTTAATGCCCAGCTCATCGATAACCTCTAAAAAACATCTCATTGTAACTGACATTCTCAAATAGCCCCTCCTTTCTTTCCCAAAAATCTTCCCTCTCCTCAGAGAGAACAAGTCTGTAAACACCCGAAAATATCCACACAAAACTACCCTCACAATTTCTAAATCGGCACGACATTGAGAAGGCACCTACCTCCATCTCAAGAAGCTCCAACACCCGCTTAATCCAAAACACTACAATTCCCCCTGCTTGACCTCTAGCATCCACTACTCCCCAGTCCAAACATCTGCCCACACCTAGGCTCCTCACCATTCTGGATGTTATCTGTTGAACCTTCGTTTCTTGAAGACATACAAGATCAGCCAAGTACAAGCAAATCAAAGATTTAACCACGCTACGCTTATTTCCCTCATTAATCCCTTTAACATTCCACGAAATAATCTAAAGCTTCATTGACTCACCCTAACTAAATCCCAAAAAATTATCCCCCCTCCTCTCCCACACCTCAAATCAGTCTTGTAACTGATTGAGCATTCCAATTTCCGAAGCTCCCTCTCCAACTTTGAACCGCACACCTTAGCCTTTTTGGTCCCCTGCCTTACTATCTTCCCTTTTATTATTAGTTCCAATTTTTCCAAGAGGCCTAAAATTTCCCCTTCATAACCATCCACTGGAAGCCCAAAACTTTGCTAAAAGCCATTAATCTGCTAAAACTTCCTTGGAAACAAAGGATATCCCGCCTCTGCACCTCTGGGGCACTTCCCTCCCCCATAACGTAAGCCTTTTCCTCCTCCCCAACCAAAAGACTCGATTCTATAGCTACGCAGTTTGAATGAAGATTTAACCTCAACCCATCCTTCCATTTCTCACATCTTCCACCATCGGCGAGTCCTCCCTATCCATCAATGACAGATCACCCAAGCAAATGAACCCTACCTCACGACGAGCCTCCATGATAGCTCCACGGAAAGGAGTAGAAGAGAGCCCCCCACCCCGCCCGCCCGCTTTGGAAAAAGAGATAGACATCGTATCTTGAAAACGCATCGCCTCCGACATCAAAACCTCATCCATAGGTGAGAAAACCTCTCTCAACTGCCTCTCGCCAAGCACATCAACAGGGGACACCCCCCACTTAGGGCAAAGAAGATCCCCACTATTAAAAAGAAAAGAGGGTAGGGCCTTACACCCTTCTTTCTCCTCTGCATCTACTTGGATCATGCCCAAAAGCCTCTCATGGGCCAAACTACTAGGGAGATCATCTTAAGCCATTTTAAACGCTAAGGCTCTACTATCAACAGGCTGGCCTGTCCTCCCATAAACGGGTCGAACCCCCTCAACAAAAGGCCCAACAACCTCACTTATGGACTCCTTAAACCCCAAGATGGGCTTGCTTTTACTTCCACAGGCCCCTGTAAAGCTGCTCCAGCTACAAACGGCCGACCCTCTTCCCACACAACACCTACAAACTCTTGCTCTTGCACCTCCTGCTGCAACCTTCCCACAAAAGATACTAAAGGTATTGCCTCGTCCTACCAAGAAACAACACCTCTTCTACTATGTTTAACCTCGCGAACCCCATGCAACTTGCCTCGCGTGTATCACTACTCTTCTTCTCCTTCTACCTCTCAGTATGGGAGCCACCGGAGCTACCCAAGGAGGTATCTCCTATCGCAAATTCACCGAAAAACAGAGTTTTCCTACAACAACCTATAACCTCCCTAGTACCTTTCTTCCATCTGTTTTGATTAAAACTCGTGCCCATTGTAAATTTATGTCCCTCGCGGTCTCCTCATCTACCCCCACATAACCCTCTCACGCATTGCCCACTCACTTAAAGAAATCCCTATGCCACAGGCAAAGTGGGAGCCCTACAATCCTCACGCAGTAGTTATTTGTTTGAGCTCTCTCACTGAGACAACCTATCGTTGGACGCCATCTTTACAGCTTAAGTGGTCTCTGCCTGAAGACACTCAAGCCTTCTTGTAATGCCCTCTCAGCCTCCCTTCCCAACTCGAATTCAAACAGAATCCATGACTCCCAAAGGAAATAACAACAAATTCCCTTTCAACCTCCAATGATACCCAGCCCAATCCTCCAAAGAGGATATCAATGGACCCTCCTCCATGTCTTCCCCCCATTTTCCTACCAAACAACGATTAAGATACTGCAATTTGTTAAATGAGTTAACTCCCCCAAACTGCAATCACACCTCTTCCCTTTCACTCCGTTGTTCAAGTAAGGGATAAGCCCCCACAGGCCCTTGACTCTGCCCATCTTTCACCTTAGATGCCTCAATCCTTCTTTCTCAACATTCTACTCCACAGACCCTCAACTTTTGAGCAAGAACATACCCCCCCCCCCCCTCGGCAATCCCTTCCCTCCTGAAAAATCAACATCAACACAAACCGCTACGCCTCCACGGAGAATACCAAACACAACAGGTATCTTCCCGCCTCATTGTTGTGCAATTGGAGCTTATAGCTCCTTCCTCCTTCTACCCAAGAGTTTTTGAACTCCTTCAAACTCTCCTTCTGGCAACATTCTTCCACTCCTTCTAAGAGTAAGGACAGACCCCTCTCTCCAAATCTAATCCAGGTAGAAAAATTTCGACCCCTCTTTGTAATTACCCCAGATAACTTTCCTTTGGACAATTCCACCGAAATCTTGAAGGACTTGGACTCAATCCCAAACCAAGCCCTTCCTCCTACCTTCATTTTTTCTCCTCTCAGCATATTGCACTAAAACCTAACCTTGAAACAACCAAAAAATCAGGGCAGAAGCATCATCCTCAGCAGCATGAACTTTGATGATATGGGGAGTAAGGAAGGCAAGAGTTTTTCCAGAGGTGTTTATCAACAAGAACACCGTTGCATTATTGAAATTGGCACCATTCTCAATCCAATCATCTCTTTGTTATGAGCTTTTAGGTCCTTCTCCAACGCTTTCAATTTCCAAGCCAACACATACCTAAAAGAGCCTATGACACTATAGCCCGTCCACCACACTTCAACTTGCTCTCTACAGCTCTTTACTCTTAGCCACGTGTTTCTAACTTGAAGAGGGTTTTGCCCCTCATCATCCCATCTCCATCTAACCAAATTAGGGCATGATGAGAGACAAACTTGAGCAGAACACGTCGAAGAATAACACCAAAATGAGTCTCCCAATTTTCTAAAGTAAGGAACCAATCTAACCTCAATGTGAATTGATTATTTATGCCCCCAAACCAATTATAAGGCTCTCATCTTAGAGGCAAATCAAACAAATTCACCTCCTGAATCAACTTTAAGAATCACCTCAGAGTAGAAGATTGCCTAGAACAATTCCTATTTTCCCCAAGGAATCTAACAATGTTGAATCCCCACTAACAAACCAAGGATCATTCCACAACCTTTAGAATCAACCAATGCAACCCAAAAGTCCTTGTATAGACCCTCAATTTTGTCCTTCGACACTTGCATTTATCTTAGGGGTGTCGCATGCACCCATTTTTTTTCGTATGGCACTGTCATGACCCCCTTTTGCGCTTGATCAGTTTTCGAGTCTTGTGTAGGTTCATCTGCGGTCCAATGTAGTGCGAGTGTGTAGTTCATTTTAAAGTGTTGTCATGGTCAATTCCCTAGTTGTTCACATCATGCTAAAGAAAGGAAGTGAGGTCTCCCCAAAACTGCAGTTCAGTTGGAGTTCATAGGAGCAGGTTCCAATACGAAGCACTTAGGCTTGTTTCGATCATATCTCCCTCATCCGAACTCGGAATCGCGCACCGTTTTTTTTTTTTTGTTGGATTCCTTATTCTTCAAGGAATATTGTATCAAAATTTGAGAATTTTTCTCAACCGGTTCATCAGGTTTTTTTGAGGTGGTCGACCGGTTGCCGTTCATCAAGTTTTTTTGAGGTGGTCAACCGGTTGGCAACCGGTCGACTGGTTCGTCAGGGCTGCTAGTAAACGGCACTGTTTTTGGCTCTTTTGATGCCCTGTTTCTGGCTGGTTTGAGCCCGGGTGCTCCAAATAGGTTTGAGGTATAGTTTTAGGTCCGATTTGGGCCATTTTGTGGAGAGATTGTAACCCACGTTGAATCCATGTGGATTCTTGGTGAGTAAGGCATGTTAAAGTTATGAGGGGCAGCTGCCCACCTTGGGAAAAGGAGAACTAAATGTGTTGGGGGGTTCCAAAGCTAAAGAGGTGAATTTCCAGAGCTAAAGGAGGAGAAAAAGAGGGAGAAAGAAAGTTTGAGAGGTTTTAGAAGAGGAATAAAAAGGAAGAGGGGGAAGAAAAAAAAATCCTAAGAAAAGACATTGCAGAAGGGGAAAATTCTTAAGAGTCTCTGAGGGTTTGGGTGACCTAGAGGAAAAGAGGAAGAAGGAAAAAAGAGAGGTGTGAGGGAAAATTGGGAAAGGTTTTTAAAGAAAAACAGAGATAACGAGAAAGGAAAGAAAAAAAAATCTTGAGAAAAAAAGAGAAGAGAGGAATTTTTGTCTGCTTTGGAAAAAAGGAAAGGAAATCATGATCACCGGTCTTGAGCAGATTAAGCAGAAGAAGAATCAATCTCACTTGAAGCTAAGGAGCACCTCTCAAAGGCTGGTTCTTCAAGTATGTTTCTGGTTCCTCACAGAATTCTTGCTTGCATTCGGTTCCTCTTTCTGGTTGTTCCAGAATGCTTAATGCTTTATTGATTGGTGTAGATGAAAAGGGCCACAAATTGTTATGTTGATTGACCTCTTATGCAGCGCTTGGCTGGGGACCTTAGGTATGCACTCTGATTTTGGCTTCTTGAGTGTATGTGCATGCTAAATACTAGGTCGGTCTATGTGATTCATGTCATTTGTTTAGTCCAAGGCTTGTTTGATCTTTGACCTATATGCTCCCATATACCCAGTTCGTCAGTAACGACCGAGTTCCGGGCCTAGAGGGGTGCTACCTAGCGTAAGTACCTTCCCGATATGTAACCTGATCCCCGGACCCAGAATCTAGTTTTCGTAAACCGCTTTTTCCTGACTGGAGTCATGCTAGGGTTTTTGTTCTTACTTAAATTTTCCCCATTTAAAAATTAAAATAAAAAGTAAGTGGCGACTCCAAACAAAATCGTTCCTCACTGGGATGAATTTTTCAAAACTCGAAAATCAGTTTTCCCTTTTACTTTTTAAAATAGCGAGTCGCGTCGGTCGGTGAATCGGGTGAGGGTCCACACCTTGTTCTCTTCCCTAAGAACAGGACCATAAAACCTTGTAAAAAGCAAAATAAAATCATTCTTGCAACTCTTAAAACAACAAAAAATGGAGTAAACACACACCTCCATCTCAATGAGCTCTGGAACCCTACTATCCTAGCAAACAACTACTGCACCAACTACTCCCCTAGGTTTCACCACTCCACACTCTAAGAATTTGCCCACTCCAAGGCCCCTCAACAACTAAATTGTCATCTGCTGCACTTTAGGTTTCTTGTAGGCAAACCAAATCAGCTCTTTAAAACTTAATTAAGGATTTTATAATTTTATGTTTCTCTCCATCATTTTCCTTTTTTACATTCTAAAAAGAACCTTCAACTTCATTGACTAATAGAAACTAACTCTCACCCATTTTTACCTCTTCTCCTCTCCCTATCTGATGCCCCATTATAGTTAACTATGCACGTCAACTTACTTAACTCTTTGTCCCCTCTCAACGGAGGATCATACTTCCTCTTACTTCTTAGGTTTGTACCTCTAATCTACATCGAGCCGCCTCCTTTTTTTAAACAACTTCAAATTTTCATTTTCAAAAAACTCAATAGGCATACTTAAGAACTTGTTGAATTTCACCAACTTGCTTTCGTACCACTCAGCCTCTAAATCCACCCTTACTAGACCTTTATCAGATTAACCAACTACTTGTGCCACCTTTGACTCCCTTACACTTCTCACAACATTCTTCAGAAACTCCACCAAACTTATATCTAGAAAAACATCAATAGTCCCCCATCAATGATATGGTTCATCTCTAAAGGTCCTTCCACAATGTTCTCCCCACTATACGACCTCCCTAAACACCTTACAACATTAAGTCTTTCCAAAGAAGCAGGATGAGGAAATAAACCTGAAAACCTAGTCACTTCAACCAAAAAGGCCTCCTTTTTTACCAACGACAGCACCACCTCCCTCTAGTCAGAACCATGTTGCTCCCTTGAACAACCTTTGCCTACTTCAAAGAGCCTTTCTCTGCTTCTGATGGTAACTTAAATTCAAACAAAATGAGAGCACCTTCTAACCGAACCAAATGGATGTTCCCCTCCAATCTGCAACCATCCATTACCCACCTCCCTAAAGAAGGCAATTTTACGGTTAAATGTGGGAACTTTACCTATTGGCCCACAATGAAGGCTAAGAGAAAGATTTTTTTCAGAGGAGAGGAAATTGCCATCAATTCTTTTCCAGCTTTGATATCATGAAAACAAAAATAAAGTTTCTAAATAATTTGTTCTCATTGAATTAGAGGGATTACAAGGTAATATATACACAAGCTGTATAGAAAATAAAATAGGAAACTAAATCAGTCTAACCCTAGAAATATATACAATACCTAAAATTACTACAAAATCTAAGACTTGCCTAAAATACATAATACGATATACATTCTAGACAGATCAGAGAAAATAAAATGAAAAATATAATTAGATTTGCACAGTCAACCATGTAATCTAACACAAAGAAAACAGTTTTGAGCAATCAAGCTAAGGCTTGATGATTTATTGGGCACTGAAATCTTGGCCTATAATGAAAATGTGTCTATTGTTGACAGATAAATTGACCATTATTAACCCATGCAAAGCTCTTACTATTGAAACAATGGAAGTTTCTCTACTTTCTCCAAGTTTTAATGTGAAGGGCCAATTTTGAATGAAGGACCATTTCTATGGAGCCTATGGGTACAAAGTAAAGTTGATCTAAGTCATAAAATCTCCAGGCTAGTCACCATCCCTAAAAGTGTGTGTCAGCAGTAATCAAAAAATGCTTCAAATGATGCACATTCAAGGCTCTGTCCTCACAGCTTAACTTGAACAGTCATGTATAAATATGACTCAACACTACTCTAATTTTCGTAAGGGAATCTGCATAGGCTTAAACTCTAACAATTTTCTAGTTCCACTTCCACCTACATATCATTCTATGAATCTTTTAATGAATTCTACATTTTATTATTTTTAAATTTTTAAATATCTAATCATATTGAGGATTTCCTCACATATATTTTCAGAAGAAAAAAAAAACTAGGACATGTTTGCTATACCATAATCATTTGATCCCATAGTTAGATCATGACTACCCTAAACTGAAAATAGATATCTCGGAGTCTTAATGCCCATCAATACTCCAGCAGATATATATATATATATATATATATATATATATATATATATAGCTATTATCATTCAAGAGATCCATTTCTATCCTTCAAATATAAGTTAATTTAGCCTCAAATTTAGTTTCTGTAGTGACCAAATTTAACAGACTTATATGTGGCATGACTGTATTTTCAATTATAACACACACACATACACAGAGCAATGTGTAAACAGTTGAAAAATGATACTTCCAAATGGAAATTTGATACTTCAAAATGATTACCTGAGGGAGAGGCAATGTTGCAACCAAATCAATGAAGAAATCAGACCTAATATACCTCTGGGCGATTTTCTTGGGATCCATCACAAGTTCACCCCTCCCAAACACCCGAGAGCTTGGGGCAACATAAGCTGTCCTGAACTTTATAATCATGTGCAACAGATAGAAAAAATCGGCAATAGTCCGAAAACATGTAACCACAATTCGCAAATTCAAGTCTGTCTTGATACACCAAGAGCCCTCATTCCCTCCCACAGCAGGCAAATAAAAATACAATGGATCAACAAAAAGTGCCACCAAGCACGAGACAATGAAGACTCGACTCCATTGTAAGACTAGCTCACTACCTGGGTCAAGTATTTGCTTGCGCCATGGCTCATGGTCTTCTGGAAACACCTTGGACCTCCCAAATTTAAGGGTTTCAGGTATCTTATTTCTGCTCCTGACCGCATTATGTGGTTTCAAGAAGGAAGATGAAACCTTGTCTATAGAAGATGACTTTCCTAGGAGTAATGGATCATTTTTCCCCCATTCTTGATGTTGATTTTCATCAGAATAAAACCTGCAAAGTGTGTTTTCAACAAATTATAACAAAATTCCAAAATTTCCATTCTGCTTGGAGAGAAAATATTTCCAAGAATATTCACCGTGTGAGAGGGAAAAATAATATATGCGTGAAGAGATTGTATCTTATTTTTGGGAAATGAAGGGAAGAGACACCATAAGTTTTTCCCGACCTTTTCGAAATTGATGAAGCTTTGAAATTCTTTTGGTTACAGAAAAAAAATTAGGAGAAGAGGATAAATGAAATTATAAATATTTTTTTATGCTATTTCGCCTATGAAAGGTGGAAAATTGAACTCAACAAAGCCAAACAGCCGAATCAGACAGAGTTAAGTGGAGAGTTGAGCCGTGTCCTAAACAGCAAAAAATAAAAAATAAAAGAACAATTTCAATTTATTTTCTTCTCCAACACTTTCGCAGGAACCAAAGCGAATCGATCTCTGTTTGGCAGCTGAGAAAATAAAAGAAAATAAAAGAAACCGAAAATTCGAAAAACACGGGGACTTCACTTTCGAAAACCTGAGTCTGAAGTAAGCCAATAGTAGCAGTAAGCTGAGTGGAATGAAAAACTTTCGGTTTGCTTGGAATCCCCAAAAAAGGGGAGAAAAAAGAAATAGTTCCCTGCACAAGATAGATGGAAATATTCCCGGGAAGCAAACATGAAATAAAAGACATACCTCACTATCTTCTCCTTCTTCAACTCCATATAGAGCGCATTGGATGCATAAACTTAGTGGTAAAGAGCAGATGCAAAAGGGAAGTGAGGGTTTGGGGTCAGGGCCTGAGGGTGGGTGAGAGACTGAATGGTGTAGTCATGGAGATTGGATGCGCTGGGGGAGGGGGTGACCCTGCTTTAAAACTTAAAAAGTTAAAACCAAGCTACTAAAAAGTAAAGCAAATTAAAGGAGAAAATAATAAAACCAATTAAATGTATTACAGTATTAGAAAGAAAAGAACCCCCACTCCACATGCGCCGGTTTGCTGGAGTTGGGCCCCACAATTGAGCTTTTGTGCCCAGGCCCTTGGAGTACTCCTGTAATTGTCTCCAAGATTCCGAGACAATGTTGAATGTTGGAACTAGCCACCGTTCCATCTTATTCCAATTGAAATGATTAATCAACCTCTGATTTTCGAGGGATGCATCAATTCACACCTTGGATTAAATGCTTCATCCATCTTATTCTTTCTTCTACTTTTAGCTATCTTCACTTTTCCTTTTGAATTTTTATTTTCAAAATTACAAATTTTTAAAAGAATTTTAAAAATTATATTTATAGCCTATTTTACTTTTTATTTCTATAATTTGATAGTCAAAATTTAAAAATTAGGGTGTAGTTTGATGCATTTTTTATTTTTTATTTTTAAAAATAAAAAGGCGATAATAAATTTTATAATATATATATATATATATATATATATGAATTTTTTAAGATTTATCTCAAAAATATAATATCTTTTAAAAATGTTTAAAATATTTTAGGAATAAAAAAAATTTAACCATCTCAAATTTTAAAAATAATTTTAAAAAATATAGATATAAATCATAAAAAGTTACTATATTTTATATAAAAATTACCATTATTACAAAAAATAAATACTAATAAATATACCAAACATGTATTTTTAATTGGAACAAAATTGAAAATATAAAATTAACACACAAAACACACTCACTCTTATTTTTACCTCCAAGTGAATAACACCTACTACATTTGAGTTGTGCACTTTCATTAAAAAAGACTAGAAAATTGTTGGAAAGTGAAAAATATTTTCTTTTTCTTCTCTTTATTGGCATATACTTAGAAAACATTTATTTGTTTTTGTCTTGGTTTTAGAATAAGAAAAAAAAAACACCTTAATATACTTAATACGTTTAATTTTATAGAAATTAAAAATATAATAGAAAATATAGTAGAAAAAAATGTATCAAAATAACATTTAAATCACTTGTTTATGGTGATTTTATGTCACGTCTCAAGACCCACTCTAAAGGCATGATGGTCATTTCATATTTATAATATAAAATATAGTAGAAAAAAATATGTATCAAAATAACATTTAAATCATTTGTTTATGGTGATTTTATGTCGCGTATCAAGACCTACTCTAAGGGGTATGATGGTCATTTCGCATCTAAAGCACAAAGAATCAAAGTGTAAATTGTTAAAAAATATCATGTAACTGAAAAATTACCAACCACCAAATTCATATTCTGTAGAAGTAAAACATGTTATAATCCTCAAAACTCAACTTCAAAAAAACTAAGGCCCTATTAAAAAAATTATTTCTAAAATAGTTTGGAAAATAGTTTTTTTAGAATAGTTTTTTGAACTATTCTCTAATATTTTATCAAACAAAAATTGTTAAGAAACTTGAAATGTTTTTAACTTATTTTTTATGTTTTAAAAGTAATTAATATATGTAGTGTTTTATTTCTAATAATTCTCCATACTTGTATAATTATTATTTAAAATATATGTACAATTCTTTATACTATAGGGTCTAAGACTGTTTAACCAAGTCATAGCTCTATCCTTCAATGACAAGGGGTTCTCGAAAAATTGAATGGTAACATGATCCTAATTTGGAGGTAGGATAAAACACAATGGTATGCTCAACCTCGAAGGATTTATAAACTCCTTCATAGTTCTTTGGTCCTGGATAGGTGGTCGTGGTTTCTTGTTGTTGTTGTTGGACTCTTCAATGTCCTCCATATTTGGCTAAAATTCATGAGTTGTTCTTTGAAGTCTACCTAAAAGATCTCTTTCCCAACCAAACATAAAATAAAGGGAATATATATATATATATATATATATATATATATATATATATATATATATATATATATATATAAACAAAATTAAAAGAACTAAAACAAAGTAATGCATTGTATCCTAGTTATGACAATTGTATCCTAGTTTTTGGAATTGAGTTCGGGGAAGATGATTGGCAATGCTAGAGAGTCAGGCTCTATTTTTTTTTTAAGATGGAGTCAACTCAAGTATACAAAACCAACATACCTATTTCAATTTTGTTTCTATTTCAAAGGATAGTGAAATAATGGTATGACATTATAGGTTAGGCCATCCAAGTTATAGTATTTGAAGTACTTGTTTCCAATTTTTTTTTATTTTTTTAAGAATAGATGTCCATATTTCTTTCAATGCGAGATTTGTCAATTAGCTAAACATCATCATGCATCTTTTTTTCCACAACCTTACAAAACCTCTAAACATTCACTATGATTCATAGTGATGTTTGGGGACCTTGTCGGGTTTCTACAAGTTTTGAAAAAAAAAATGGTTTGTTACATATATGATTATACTCAATTAACTGGGGTTTATTTGATGAAAGAAAAATCTGAGGTGGAAACAATTTTTAAAAATTTTTACACCATGGTGCAAACATAGTTTCATGAGAAAAATCATATTTTTAGAAGTGATAATGGCAAAGAATATTTTAACAAAATTTTGGAAAGTTTTTTCTTGGAAACAGGAATTGTTCATCAAAGCTCTTACAATGATATTTCTCAACAAAATGGGTTAGTTGAACAAAAAAACAAATACGTATTAGAAGTAGCTCAAGCGTTACTTTTTACAACTAAGGTACCTAAATATCTTTGGGGCGAAGCCCTCCTTACTACAACATACCTTATAAATCGAATGTCCAGTAAGATTTTAAACTTTGAAACTCTTTTAAATATTTTTCATAAGTTTTATCCTATGAATAAGTTTCCATCAACTTTGCCTCTAAAAATATTTGGGTATACCGCTTTTGTTCACATTCATGATCACAAATGAGGAAAACTTGGACCCCAAGCTCGAAAAATGTGTGTTTGTTGGTTATGCTTCCAATAAAAAATGATACAAATGTTTTGACCCGATTTCTAAAAAAAGTGTTTGTCACCATGGATGTAACATTTTTCGAACACTAGTTGGGGAAAGGAGAGAAAAAATGAAGATTCAGATCAATTAAAATATTTTCAACTTGAGGAATCGCTAGTTGTTTACTCTCCCACACCCTTAGTTCAATTTGAGAGTCCAGATATTATTGTACTAGAGTTGAACGAATCAAGCTCTTTAAATAATGAAAATGTAGATCCATCCTTAATTTTGTCTCATAAATATCATGACTCTAACATGACAAATGAAAAAGAAACAAGCACCAAGAACACAAGGTTAATACCCAACATTGTCTACTCGCGAAGAAATACAACTTAAAGGAAAGAGTCGACTGATCTCTTGCATTACAACAAGTCCACATATCCTCCAAGTAACACTTTCTCTGAGCCTACACAACATGTTCAGTCTACTTCAAGTCTACAAGTCCTAGGTCCATGTCTAGTGAGTCTACCGATTCTAATATTCCCATTGTTGCCCGCAAAAGTGTAAGGTCATGTACCAAACACCCATTGTCTAACGACATGTCATAAAAATATCTCATTCAATTTTCGTGTTTTTACTTCACAAGTGTTTTGCATGGAGATTCCAAAAAGTGTACAAGATGCTCCAATGATTCCTAAATGGAAGGAGATTGTTTTTGAGGAGATGAAGGCTCTTGAAAAAAACAAGATATGGGAGATGGTGGATTTTCCTAAAGGGAAGACAACTGTAGGGTGAAAATGGGAATTTACAATTAAATACAGGTCAGATGGATCTCTTGAAAGATATAAAGTTAGGTTGGTTGCCAAAGGATTTACTCAGACCTACGACATTGACTACCCAAAGACCTTTACACCTGTAGCAAAGCTAAATACTGTGAGAGTTCTCTTATCACTTGCAGCAAATCTCGATTGGCCTCTACAACAATTAGATGTGAAAAATGCTTTCCTTAATGGAGACTTGGAGGAAGAGGTATATATGGATGCACCCTCGAGCTTTGATGGAAGGTTTGGTTGGAAGGTGTGTAAGTTGAAGAAATCTTTATATAGGTTGAAACAATCACCAAGGGCTTGGTTCGAGAAGTTCACTTAGTTTGTTAAAATTCAAGGGTACACTCGGGGGCAAACTAATCATACCATGTTTGTAAGACACTCACAAGATGGGAAGATAGTTGTGTTAAATTATATATGTAAATGACATAATTTTCACCGGGAATGACTTGCTTGAGATGTACCGATTGAAATAGTCTCTCTCATCAAAGTTTAAGATCAAGGATTTGGGGTCCTTATGATGCTTTCTTGGAATGGAGGTTTGCTCGATCAAGGAAAAGAATAATTGTCTCACAACAAAAGTATATTCTTGATCTCCTTAAAGAAACTAAAATGAGTGGTTGTAGGCTAGTAGACATCTCAATTGACCCCAACCAAAAACTTGGAGTGACAAAGAAGGTAATCTGGTGGATACATCTAAATATCAAAGACTGGTAGGGAAGCTTATTTACTTGTTACATACACGACTAGATATTGCATTTGTCGTGAGCAATGTTTTAAAAGCTTAATCGAACCGGTCGGTTCAACCGGTTGGACCATCAACCAGTCCTTGGTCCGGTTCAGTTCACCAGTTGGACAGGGTGAGGTGTTAAACCAGCATCGAATCTTGCAACTCGACGATTCAACCGCTAAATCGGACCACCCTATCAGTTTTATAAGAACCAATCTGTTTTTTTTAACTAAAAAATTAAGAGATGGAGGTGTGGAGGATGACGACCTGGAAGCGTTTACCGGCAAGGAGGATGATGACAAAGAAACTGGCGAGGAGAATGACAACAAAAAGGTAATAGAGGCAATTTTGTTGGGGCACAACTATGTTGGTAAAGGCATTGTGAAGAAGAGCAGATTTGGAGGAAAACCAAGAGGCGAAGGCCGAGAAAAGAGGGAATAAGAAAGAGAGAGGAAAAGTGAGGGTGGATGTGGGTCTCTAGGTTTTTTTTTTTTTTTTTTTTAAAGATGTGAGGTGGATGGTGGTAATTAAGTCATTATTAATTGAGCATAGGATTAAATCTCTCAAAATGTAAACTTATTAAATGGGTATGTAAATTTTATGGGAAAAATTAAAATCTAGCCCATCAAAAAATAAATATTTAAATTTATCTATACTTAATTTCAAGATAGGAAATATAAATAAATAATTAATCATTTTTAAGATAAGAAATAATAAACTATATAATTATTAAAATGTAAATATATTTAAATAATAAAATTTTATTTCATATTAACCATTAAAAGTTATATTTTTATTATTTAATAGAATTAGAAATATCAATATGATAATAAGTTTTATTCTTTTCATGATTTAATCTATCAATATTAAAGATAAGATGAAGAAATATATTTAAAATTTAAAATTATTTTATATTTTTAATTTTTTAATTATTTTATTTTTAATAAAATTTAAATTATATATTTATGACATCACCGGTTTGACCACAGTTCGACCAGTGAACTGTGAACCGATAATTTTTTCGGTTCAATGATTGGTCCAGTTCTAAAAATATTGGTCGTGGGCATGGTAAGTCAATTCATGCACTCGCCCAATGAGAAACACCTTGAGGTAGTATATCAAATTATGAGGTATTTAAAAAGTACACCAGGCAAAGGTTTACGCTTCTAGAAGACTACACAACAAAACAATTGGAGATCTACATCAATATATTGCACATATGTTTGGGGTACCTTGGTCACGTGATGAAGTAAGAAACAAAACATGGTTGCAAAAAACAGTGTCGAAGCAGAATATCGAGCTATGACTCATGGAGTCTTTGAGATGTTATGGTTGAAGAGGGTATTAGAAGAGTTGAAGATGCTAGTTAACATGCCAATGAAGTTGTACTATGACAATAAGACCGCCATCAACATTACACAGAACCCAATGCAACATGTTTGCACAAAGCATGTTGAAATTGATAAACACTTCATAAAAGAGAAGATCGACAATGGAGCTATTTGTATGTCATTTGTTCTAACAACGTAACAAATAATTGATATCCTCACCAAAGACTATTCAACCCTAACTTCAAACTTCTTGTCAACAATTTGGGCATGATTGATATCTATGGGCCAACTTGAGGGGAGTGTCGAAGTTTTAGTAAACACTTTTAGGCAATAAAATCTTGATTTTAATAAATCGCTTACTGCCATTTTTCCTTTGGCATGCACTTTTACCATTTTTTTATTAATTTTTAACAATTTTCTCAAATTTTAATAAACATGAATAAATTTCATAATTCGGAAAATAATGGTTATTATTATTATTATTTAAGTATTTTTTTTGTAAATTCTAAACAAAAATGTTTAGATAAGTTTGAAGTATTGAAATTGAGAATTATTTTTTATTTGACTATATTTTGTCTTACATATACATTATGGTTATCTAGTCCTAATCAAAAAGAGAAAAAAAAAATGTTGAGTTTTGTTATCCTTGATAAGGCTAATGATGATGTGAAAACTCATTGAGTAGGGTAATTACTAACCTATAGTATATCATTAGATTGATAGGGTTCTGGTAACCAACATTTAAGGAACATTTGAGGCTAGCCAATTTTGTAGTGGGCTCACTATGGTAAGTATTCTATTAATAACTATAAATTTTTTAATATGTATTTATTGAAAATTTTGTTTTAATACTTTTATCAAAATAGCATATGTAATACAAGTTTGTTTTATATGATTATACTTATGTTATAAATATTCCTCATTTCATTTTTGAAAAGTAAATGCACTTAATCTCTACCTTTTATTGGGCATTCAAATACACTCATTTTATTAAATGTTTGTAGGTACACCTGATATTGGGAAGGAGTAACATGGGTAGGAAGGACTCAAGAAGTTCCTTTATTTTTTTTTACTAATGAGACTAGTTAATTTAGATATTGGTGGTTTATTTTACTGCTAATTTGAGGGAATTATCATAAGTTTGATTTACCCATTTTTGTATGAAAAAATAAATTTCTAGTTAAGATTTTTTTTTGTTAATTTAATTACTGCTTCACACAAGTTTTGGATTAGCATGTTGCTTGTTGAGTCACTTTCATGCCAAGCTTTTGGGCTTCACATGTAAAACGATGATAAAAAGAAATATCACACAGGATTTCCTATGATATAAACAAACATTTTTCTTTTCAATAAACAAAAAGTCCAATAAAACTAAAAAAAAATAATCCCTTAATACACAAGCGTGTGTCTATATATAGACATTGAAATTTGATCTTATTTTGTTTTATTGTAATTAACTTCATTTCTAATTTTTTGTAATATTAAATTATGTTACCAAATATATATAATATAGAATTTCCTTTATTCTTAGAAATTACACACACTTGAAATTCGATCCTATTTTGTTTCATTGTAATTAACTTCATTTTTAATTCTTTATAATATTAAATTACTTTACCAAATATATATATATATATATATATATATATATAGATTGGAATTTGATTAGATTTTATTTTATGGCAATTAACTTCATTTCTAGTTTTTTGTAATATTATATTACTTTACTAAATATATTTAATATATCATTTTCCTTAATATTAGAAATTATAAGTAAACTTAAATTAAACAATTAAATTAATTTATCAAAGGCCCTTTATTCCTTACTTGTCCTTGCTCCACGCACGTAATAATATACTTAATAACTTAAATTATACTATTAAATTAATTTATCAAAGACCCTCTATTCCCTACTTGTTGGAAAGTAAGTCTAATGGCTACGAGGTACACACACTAATATACTTAATAACTTAAATTATATTATTAAATTAATTTATCAAAGACCCTCTATTCACTACTTGCTGAAAAGTAAGTCTAATGGCTACGAGGCACACACACTAATTTACTTAATAACTTAAATTAAATGATTAAATTAATTTAAGGAAAATCATATAGTAGTACATTGTTAAAATAAAATAGATTTTTTTTTTTTTTTTATGAATTTTACTTTTCACTTTCAAAATCTATGTTTTGTGAGAAAAATAATTCTTAAAGCATGCACTATAGTAATTGTCATTCAACCATTCTCTCATGCAACCTAACTAATTAATTTTTATTTTTATTTTTTTTAATCTTAACAAAAGTCAAGAGGGCTTTTCATTCTTTGTAAACTTTTATTAAGCTTGACACGTGGGATATGGCATATTATTTTTTATTTTTTTATTTTTCCCCTCTTTCTCCATATTACTTGGAATTTGACACCACTCTTGACCATTTTTTTATTAAAAAAATTTATGCTAATTACACATTTTCTCATGAAATCATTATACTTTCATTTTTTTCTCACTCTTTTATCTTTTCATATTTATTAATTATTTATAGACACTTTATAATAAATAATTATTAAAAATTAATATAAAATAAATCCATAATGAATAAATTTAAAAGTTTATGATATAAGAGTTTATATATTCATCCTAAATAAAAATATTGATTTATTTAATAAATCTTATATTAAATAAAAATATCTTTTTTATATTATTTTATTATTTAAAATTTTTAAATTTTTTAAATTTTAATGTGAAAATCGGAATTAATTATCATGATTTTAACTTTTTGCTTATGATTCAATGAACACAGTATTAACTTTTTACTTGTGACTCTAATTAGATTTTAACTTTTTATTTGATTAAAATGTTTAATATTTTATTTATATAAATTAAAAAAAATTAATTGTGTAGTTAAAATTTTGAATTTTATATATATATAAAATAAAAAATAAATATATTTTTCATGAAAATTGTATCTAATATTTTATATTAATTTTTCTTAATATTATTAAGAATTAAAATTTTTGTATATTGAAGTTGCACACCTTTCAAGTTCATCAAGAAAAAATAACACATCTTCAAGTGGTACTTTTTTTTATAAAGTAGCGATACTCTCTTTTCTAAGGGTTATGTTTATTAGTGTTATTCCGTGAAAACTCTCATGTATATTATTTCATTATAGCATAACCTTATACTAAACTAAAAGTGCAATACATTTTTTTATTCTAGTGGTACTTTCAGCATATATCAATGTTAAAAAAGTGGTACTTGCCAACATATCTTATCCTAAACTAAAAGTGCAATACATTTTTTCCATTTTGATCGTATTTTCAACATATATTAGTGTTATTTTCATTACACAAGTGTTACTTTCTTTATAAAAAAGTGATACTTACCAATATACTTTACCATAAATTAAACGTGCATTACATTTTTCCCACCTTTGTGTTACTTTCCACACACATTATTATTACTTTCTTCGTGAAAGAGTAGTACCTTCATTTCCAAGGGTTGTGTCAATTGGAGTTATTATGTAAAAACTCCCATATGTTTTACATTGTTTCATCATTAAATAAGATGTGAAGCATATAAAAAAAGTACCAAACATAAGGATAGAACCACAACTAAGTTTTTATTTTATATAAATAAAAAATTAAATATTTTAACCAAACAAAAAGTTAGAATTACAGTAAACTTAGAATCATACGCAAAGGGAAAGTCATGTAACAATACACTTTCCGAAAATAATAGATTTTTTTAGGAACTTTTATTTTTGACTTTCCAAATCCATGTTTTGTAGGAAAATAATTTTTAAATCATGCACTCTAATAGTAAGAATAATTAAAAGACCAAAATTTCCCTCCAACCACCACTCTCTCAACCCAACTAATTCAATTTCTTTTCTTTTTTTAATCTTGGCAAGACAAGTCAAGAGGACTCATCATGCTCTTTAAACTTGGTTTAAGCTTCATGTGCTGAAATACCACATTGTTTTTTTCATTTTCCCTTTTTTTTTTTCTCCATTTTATATGTAATGTGACACCACTTTTGACCTTTTTTAAAATATATATATTCTAATTACATATTTTCTCTTGAAATCTTTATAATTTTTTTTTCACTATTTTATCTTTTCATATTTATTAATTATTTATGAACACAAAAAAATAATATAAAAATAAACATAATGAACAAATTTAGAAGTTTGTGATATAAGATTTTATATATTCATACTAAATAAAATATTTATTTATTTCATAAATCTTATATTAAATAAAAAATATCATTTTCACATTATTTTATTATTTATATATTTTAAACTTTTAAATTTTCATATAAAAATTATAATCAATGATTGTAGTTTTAACTTTTTGCTTAGGAAAAATCATATAATACACCATTGAAAAATAATAGACTTTTTAGGAACTTTTACTTTTGACTTTCAAAATCTATGTTTTGGAAGAGATAACTCTTAAAGCATGCACTCTAATAGTAATAATGATTAAGTCTAAAATTATCCTTCAACCATTCTCTCATACAACCCACTAATTAATTTTTTTTCTTTGAAAGAAAAGGAAGAAATGAAAAAATAATGTGGTATATCACCACGTGTTAAGCTTAAACAAAGTTTAAGAAGTATGATAAGTCCTCTTGACATGTCTCGTCAAGATTAAAAACAAGAAAAAAATATTGAATTAGTTGGATCGTAGAAGAGAACGATGGTTGGTGCGTAAAAAATTATTTTTCCTACCAAACATGGATTTTGAAATTCAAAAGTAAAAAATTCCTTAAAAAAACCTTCCTTTTTATTTATTTATTTATTTATTAGTGTACCGTTACATGATCCCCCTATACAGAAGACAAATTGAAAACTGAAACCGAGGATGTCATCAACCACAAAATGTTTGGTTCAAGTATCCAAGGAAAGGATTAAAAAAAAACAATACAAAATAATTTTCTTATGTTTGATTTTACTATAAAAAATATGAAAAAAAAAAATCAAAGTTAAATTAAAATTAATTCAAAACTTATATATTTTTAAATTATTTAATATTTATATAAAAAAGTTAAAATAAGTAAAATGAATTTGAAATAGTATATAAAAATAATTATTAAATTCAATTGAATAACCATATCATCAGAAAGTGAAAAAGCACTAATAATAAGTAAGAACCACTGAATTCCTTATCAAAAAGAATGTCATAAAACGTTAACGGGCTAATAGGAAGGGGTGAGATAGTAAAAATGGTACAAGCAACATTAGGTGAATGAGAGAAGCAACAATGAATATGAAGTATCTTACAAATCACAAAGTCAATTTGAAAGAGTGATCCAGCAACTCAAGCCTTTCATCCATAATGCCTATCGCACAAAAAACCTGACAATGGCGCCCCAGTATCCAGCCAGCTGTTAAATGCCAACAATTTAACCGTATAACTCAATAGGTTTTCAATCCAGTGTGACCTTCAACAACTTAACCATTATCAGAATTTAAACACCAAAACAACTTACCTGAGCAAGAATGCCATTTCCAGTGTGACCTTCAATGACTAATCCAGCTGTTAGACCAAGCATTGCCCATGCGCCATTAATCGCCTCAATTCTACGTCTTCTCTGTAGCCACAACACTTTTTTCTAGCATTATTTCTCATATGCATCTGGCTTTACCCAATATGAATAAATTTTGTATGACACCAAAACAAGTAAAACCAACTATCAAGCAAATCACAGCTTAGATACTGTATCCCAGCGTAACAATAAGCCTTGGGCTATGGTATAACTTTACATGCATTATGCCATCATCAGCTACATTGAACAGTTGTTTTGGATTAGGTTATCCATTAAGCTACTCACATTGATTGTTCATGTTTTCTAAGTTTCTAAGCATAATATGTACCCTACAACTAAGACTTCGAGTAATTGGTGGGTTCAATCCCTCTTTGTGTTTGTTTGAAGCCACAAAGGGAGGAACCGGACTTATAGAAAAATCACCCTCGTTTATAAGGAATTGTGTTTCCTTCTCATGGAATTATTAAAATATGAAAATCGATTTAATCAAAGGTACAATTTCAAATGCTATGGGAGTTCCAAACCTTTACCATGACTTGGTCAGAAAATTTCACTCCATGTTTTGTTCAGCAACAATGGGTTCACAACCTATAGATTTTGCTATTGGGAGGATGCCAAACAAGTCATTAAGATTCATTATCTTGATAAAGTAGGCTTGAATCCATCCATTGCACCCACCACATAGAGCATCAAGTTTATTGATGGAAATGGAAGTTCCTTCACCTTGAGTTTCTCTTTTGCTTTAAATTCTTGCATCTGTTTGGCAGCTAAACGCTTCGCCTCCAAAGGATCTACCATTACTACTTCCTTATCAGAATTTCCTTTTCCAGCAGATACCTATATAATGGGAAAATATTTGCAAATCTGTAAATAGAAACAATTATGAAATAACAAGAATTGATTTTCTTTATATTGACCACAGACCAATTAATGTGTTTGGATGAGGAACTTGAGGGCTTTGAAGTAAAAGAGATTTAGAATTCCTTTTTAAGAAAAGTATCTTGTTTAGAATATTTTTTATCGAGCAAGTATAAAATCCAGAAGGAAACCTCATAATTGGGGTTTTCAAAATACTGAGGAGACATCACTGTCAAATCCACATCACTAAGCAGTTAAGAGAAAGAGGCATGACATTCCTATTTCTACAGCCATAACCACCATCATCACTGTGCCACACCATAAGAATCTCTCACAGCCACACTGCTTCCACTGATCTTAACTATGAGTAGCAGTTGAAGGTAGACCATAATACATTCAGAGTTGGAAACAAAAATAAATTCTATAGATCATATATCAGTGCATATATACAAAAATGAATATAGTATCATCCTCAAAAGATTGATGTGAACAAAAACAAGACAATCAAGGAAAGAATAACCTATCCCTTGATGTATATATATATAAAAGGACCTACACCCATGTATGACATGAAAACATCAGGTGTTCTTGTAAGTCCTTTAGGATTTTACCAGACCAGGACAAATCACAGTTTCAAATTGGATCATAACCTATCCATTGCTCAATGGCATAGACAAAAGTAAATGCTAAAAAAACTACATATCGGGTAGTTCAGGAGGAGATTTTTAAGTACTACCTCGGCAGATAATTGGCTTTAGAGGTATTTTTTGGACAGGACAGTCTGAAGGAACCCCCAGAAGTATGGGAAATAAAGTAAATATTGGTCCTCCAAGGAAGTTAGGGATCTATAAGGGGTAGGGTTATGGAAGAGGATTATGAAAAGAGATAGGTTTTCTGAAGATAATTGTTTATGTTGTTGGACAGAAGTAGGATGTTCTCTCATGTGATTTTCGTCTTTGTATGTTTATATGGCCATGAGGTCTGTTTTCTTGGAACTTTTTGGCATACTTGTGATAATTAGGGTAAAGGAAACACAAAGTTTAAGTTCTTCAGAGGACAGAGGAGGGAATTATGATACAAATATATGATTTCTCACATATCATTTCATAGTCAGAAGAGATGCTAAGGAGCATAAATATAAACTAACCAAATCTAATATTTGGATAGAAGCATATGATCATATAATTAAATTTGACTCTACAAAGCCTTCATCCCAACATATGACAGATTTCTCTTACTGTACCGTTCCTCTTGGAGTCTAAAGGAAAAGCTTCATCTTAACTTCAAAAGCATTATTCTTTTTCCATTTTGAGGATTTATATTTTCCAGAAAAAAGCATACCCATTAAGAAAACTATGATTCCAATGGTCAATAGGAGGAGGAACAGCAGAATCCATACAACCATAAGAAAAAAACCATGTCAATTTGTTACTACTACAGTGAACAGTGAATCATTTAGGAAAATTGCAGTTCAAAGTCCGAAAAATGTAATTTTTTTTTTATCAGACCAAAAAATATAATTTTTCTTTATCAATGTTTATTAAATGCTTCAGTAATGTAGCATCAATCATTCAACCAAAACTAGAGCAACTAATGGTCTAAATACATCTAGACAATCAGATTCTTACTACTGCAAGGCACTCATTTATAAATCATCAATCACATACCTAAAACATCTTTGACCATACTCAAACCAAATATATTGGCATTATACATGTGGAAGCCTTGGGTTGATTCATACATTAGGATTGGCCAAGATTTGAAATGCTTGACCCCTCGTGCTATGGGCAGTTCTAGGTATAACAAGGCTTGCATCTTGGCCTCTTCTCAATCCCCTCCTGAAAAGGAAAGAAAATTGTTAGATATGAAATAATTAACAAAGCTCAGGAGCTCACTTGGGTTTGCCTATGTGATACTTAGTCCAGTTTGAGACATGTTTTTTTGGTGAATTGATAACTTTGTACTTAATTGTTAGTTGGGGGGCTGAGGGAAGAGGAAGCATATCTATCTTCTTTCCCTTGGTGTTTTACTTATTCAAGGGTGTGAGTGATTCCCTCAAACTGCAATGCAGATCAGATTTATCATTTATCTTACAAGCAGTAACTAGTGTTTTTCATCTTCTTTCCCTTGGGACTTCTTAGTTATATCAACAAGGGTGTAGGTGGTTCCCTCAAATTGCACATGTCACAAGATATTAGAAGAAAATTACATCCCACATTTGCTAATTGAATTGGGTAAACACAAAACCAATATAAGTTCTTTGCATTGGACTTTAACTATCTCATTTGATCCTATAAAAAAAAAACTATCTCATTTGAAAACCAAGTGGTGTCTAGTGAGGGAGGCCAAGCATTTAATGACATTCGACTTCACACCCAACCTGAACCTATTTTTAGAGCCATAATGGCACCAATCCAAAAGCATGGGTGGAGCAACATTTTTGCTCCCGAACAATCCCTCCTTGACCATGATGTTCCATGATTCAAATCCAAGGTCTTTGGCTCTAAAACCAATTCTTGGGTCAGGTTTTAATCCTCTCATCTAAAAACTCATTGATATCCATCAAGGAAGGCCGGACCTTTTATGACATTCAACATCACTATGATTTTAGAACTCTTTCCAAAATCGTCGTGGCATTTAACCCAAGACCAGGGAGAGCAGCGATGTTGCTTCCCAACAAAGTTGAACCACACATATGCTTTCATCCATCAAAGAATTGTTCCTAATGCTTAGCTTTCTTTCTTCTGCACATTTTAAAACCTGGAAGAAAAGAATTAATTTTATTATGTTTCAATTTTTTCTTTATAACCCTTTTTCTACATGTTGGGTGCTACCAAAAAGAAAAATGTGTTGAAAAGGCTAACTGCAGCTGTGAAGTGCATATATATTGACACATAAAAAAACACAATTCCATACAAATTATAATAGTATATAACAAATAAACATAAAAAGAACAATGGGTGGTCTAAAAAAGAAAAAGGAAAAAGAAAACATATCTAAATAGCATTTATGATCCAAACTTTGAATATCAATCAATTTTTCTTTTGCTAAAGAACTCTTAAGGTACCCAATTTAGTTAAGTGATACACAGGCTAGCTGTTTGATGTCAATATTACGAATATGGTTTGAAACAACTTCAATACCTTCCAATAAACATTTAAAATATTCCTATAGTATTTCCAGTCTCATAACTTGAACCAACTTAAGGCTAATTTCAGTCCCAGAAGCTGATGCCACCAAGTTTTAAGGCAGCCACTTCACTATACTCACTTTAACATTTCTCCCTTCAAAATAATAACAAAACTATTCGAACAGAAGTAATTTTTCCCCAGACTCACTTCCACACACCAAAAGTTTCTCAAGTTCAGACAAAACTCAAGGAGAAGGACGACTGGGGTTCCATTTTTCATTCGTTTTGTCATCAATTCACATCTTTTCTATTTCTTTAATCATATATATTTGATATTGCAAGGCTGATATGCAATATATACAAATAATTTAACAATTTCACAACATGAGGTTAAGACAACCAAAATAGCTACCATAGTTCACTGGAAACTGGAACCCTAGAAAAATAGCTTTCTATTTTGAGAATAATAAACTACTATTCAATATTAATAACAGAAAGTGCTGCAAAAACCAAAAGAATCAAATTCTGAATCTATCTTTTCCTAATATCAAACACAACTAAGAAAGTGAGAATTGAAGGAAGGATAAAATTAAAGAAATGGGTATGAAGATTTACTGGAAGAAGACGGTTGGAGGGTGTGGTATGGATTGAAAGAGGGCACCATTGAAGGGAAGAAGACTTGACGACACCATATCCAAGTTTGTCCACCCAATTCCAACACCCAACTCTATCCGCTTTTGTCGCCGCTTATTTATTCATTGAGTTTTATAGTGTTCAACTAGACCATTGGAAACTTCTCCATTCCCCATCCGGATTTCACAGCCCCACACCCCACCCCGCCCATCACCCCGAAAAAAACAAAAGGTAATTTTAAAATATAATAATTTAAAAAATATTTTACAATTTATGATAATTGGAAAAAAAAAAATCAAATAGGAAATTGTTTTTTTTTTAAAAAAAAAAAACTTCATTTTAAATACTAAAATTTGAAATTGTCTTTCAATAAACAACTTTAAATTTTAAAATTTATATTAATTTTTTTAAGAGTTTATTTATGTTATAATAAAGTTGCTTTTTCAAAAAAAAAATTTTAATATAAATTTTCAAATTTAAAGTTTTGTCATTAAAACACAATTTTTAAATTTAATACTTAAATTGAAATTGTCTTTTTCCAAAATACCTCTTTCATATTGATATTTCACGTCATGTTTTAGTAAAATATGTATTTTTCTAAAATAATTTTAAAAATAATTATCAAAACCTCGTTGAGAAACTATTTTTAAAATAGGTTTTTCTTCTTTAGAATAAAAAACAAAAATTGACTAGGTTTTTACCAAAATATATATGAACTAGTTTCGCATACAATAACAGCCTTGTAAAAAACAATTTGTTTTCAAAACAAATTCTCAAAAATATATATATAAAGCACAATCATTTGCATAAACCATTTGCATCATCTCTTTCTCTCTTATTATGTCTTGCATTCACTCATTCAAAGAAACCATAACCATTTGGGTAGCCCTCGTGAGTGAAGTAGACTATAGATTGACAATTGACTTTCATTGTCTTATAATCACCCTTCTTTCACAATTGTAACAGTTTTTTATTCTTCATAGAGCTGCTTCCAATAAGCCCTATGTTTGTTTTGCAATCTGATGTCATTACACCTTTAACTTCAATACCTCCACTTACTATTTAGCAACTCATTCACATTAAACACAAATATTAATCATTTAGTGCAACCCCCTAACCAGTTGTGAACTCCTATTTTTTATACAAGTTCTTACTCGATGACGAAATTCATTTTTATTTATAAAAAAATTGATTATTGAAAAGTTAGAGCTGCTATTTATTTTATTTTTTTAAAAGGAAAATGAAAATAAGAAAAAAAAACCTTAAAAGTCACTCCTTATTTAGTGTCTAACTAATTATTAATGGATATTTACCAAATGAATTAGACATAATGTAAAAGAATAGGGCCGTGATAAAGGGATATTACAAAATATACAAGATAATGAATAAGATTATGACACAAATTGATTCATTAAGCTAATTAGAAAAATGGTTTGATTATTTCTACAAAAAAAAAAGGTCCAACATATCCTTAAAAGAATTAAAGAGTTCATTAAAATAAAAAGTTGATTCCAATTTATTTTATTTATAAATAAAGTTCTAATTTATTTTTAAAAAAAAACCATTTGATTTATTTCTTATTTGCAAAAAACATTTCAAAGCATTTCATTTACAAAAAAATATTTTTTATTTACTTTTGTTAGAAAAATAATGGTTTGATGCAATTCTATTTGAGGAAAATGTTCCAATTTTTATTCACAAGAAAATAATGTTTGCAATTTTTATTTAAAAAAAATAATTTTTATGATGAAAATATCTCAATTTCATTTTATTTACAAAAGAAAGGCTTTCATAGTTTTTATTTAGAAAAATAATTTTTATAAAATATAATTCAAATCCAATTTTATCAACAAGATATAATTTAACAACTTTTATTAAAATTCTATAAATAAAAAAAGGTATCATTTCCGATTTTATTAAAAAAAATTATTTTTAAAATTTTATTTAAAAATGATTACTAGCTTTTATTTTATTTACAAGTTTAATGATTGAAAACATATTTTTATAAAATCAAGCTCTTATACGAAATAGTAAATGTTTAAATAACTAATACATGGAAGAGTAGTACACACTTACATGTGTTTATTCATAATCAATTTTCAATTGATTTTTTTTTTAATTTTCTCACTATGCAAACAAACTTCGAATAAAATGGAACTTAGTAAATTGCATTATTTAACAAATCTAATAATTTTAAAAAATAATTTGGAATGCATAAATTAAGCCAATTAATACTAGAATTTCTTGCAACAAAACTATTCAGAACCATGCAAATTTCTCTAGACTAATTCTGACATAAGAAAATTATAATATTAATTGATTTAATTTTTGCATTTCAAATTATTTTGAAAATTAATAGATTCATGAAATAAACATATGCATTAAACTTTGTTTTATTTAAAGTTTGTTTGCCAAATGTGAAAATTTGAGAAAGCTAAGGAAAACTAGTTGGAAATTGAGTATAAATGTAAATAAGTATGCACTACTTTTTACTTATGCATTTATTATCCTTTATTTAAGCCTATACCGACTCATATGCTTGTTGAGCAAAAAATTATGACTTATTCAATGGATTCTCAATTTTCACATTAGGCAAAAAAACTCTAATCAAACAAGAACGTTGAATTTGCTAATGAATCAAGTAATTTTTTTAAAATAATTTGTAACTCAAAAATTGGACTAATTAATATCAAAATTTCTCAAATCAAAACTAGTCCAAAATGATTATAACAATTTCTCCTCTACATGAGATAATACATATATATATATATATATATATATTTTAACCAGATAAACAAACTTTAAATCATGTGAGATTTAAAAGTTTTAGTTGTTAATGATTCTAATAGATTTTTAAAATAATTTTAAACTAAAAAATTATACCAATTATTAAGAGAATTCAAACCAAACCAGCCTAAAATATCACAATAGTAATTGAAAACTTAATTTATACATTTAATAAAAAAGTTGGTTAATTACACATTTAAAAAATGAATGGTTTTATAATTATTTAAAATAAAATATTATTATCTATTTTTAACAAAACTCTACAATTTATAAGTTTATTAGAATATTAATTTTTATCTTTTATAATTTTTAGTGAAATATTGTCATAAAATACATATTTTTTTTTTTTATGTACAAAATTTATGAAGCAATTAATATCCCTTTATTTTATATGTATTCCTTATAATTTGATATATATATATATATATATATATATTTTAACATAGAAAAAAAATTATGTGACTTTCTACAATGTTATGATTCATTGTTAAATTTTTTTAATGTTATCAATTATTTTTAATGAAAAAAAATATGGTCATATAATTGATCTAAAAAATTGATAATTTAAGAAGAAAAAAGGGGGGATGCATGAGTTTGTAAAGTGAAAAAATATTAGAAAAAAATTTGATTTTAGAAAGATTAATAAGTGGTAAAATAGAAACGATAAAAGAAAAGAAATAAATAAAAAGACAAACAAAAGGCATGCATTTAGTAATATGAAAGAGTTTGTAAAGTAAAAATGATTAAAAATAATAACAAAAGAAACATTTGGCAAGCTATATGTGTTTATAAAATAAATCTAAGTTTCTGATTTGGGGATTTGAGTTAAGAATTTTGGGCTTATGGGCCAAAATGCTTAAAAATTGGGGCAGCAAATGATTTTATTTATTTATTTATTTATTTAAATGGAGTCTTTTTACATAATTCTCCCTTTTAAATTTTTTTTTTTTTACTTCAGGGTTCAATTCATGAACTGGCGATGGCATAGTGAAGATAAAAGGCTCTCTTTAGATTGCGTGTTTTGTTAAGTATCTCAGCAGTAATCTAGGAGCATCTCAACACTTGTTGAGAATGAACTCCTTTGGCATTGAGGTCATCATGGGTCAGGGATTGAAAGATTTATTACATTATTACATCTTATAAGAAGGCTGCTAAATAATCACAATCAAGACAAAATATTAAACATATCCCAAATGCTACTTACCATGATTAGCCACCTATCTCCCCATATGTACCTATATACTTGGCATGCCTTCAAGAGTCTTTGTAGTAGCAATGTCCGGCAATGGATGCTGGACCATCAATCCCCTAATTGTTTCAAGGACCTTATGATCAGAAATTAGTACAAGTTTGGAGCATGCATTTTACAATTTTAATTACGTTTCAACACTTACTAGCCAAATTTTAGTGAAATTAAAATTCTAACATAGAAGAGAACATGGAAGCCGAGTTCAAAAACATTTGACAAGCCTTCCATAGATTAGGAAAAATCCTATCACAAAAACTTGTGATCAATAAAACAACTCATTTTTTCCTCCAGGGTTGATAGTAAGCTCCATCAAAATTCAGAGATGGACAAAATGTTTTTCCCCAACCTGCCATACAACTATATGAAAGAAGATGCATAAATACAACTGTGCTTTCAAGATCACATGAATATCCTACATGGAAGTATCTATCTGCCATGTTGAATATATATGGATACATACCACTTAGTTTGCAAATATGACCTTGCTTGCAACATGAAGATGGATCTTCTGGGGGGGTGTGTGCACCTGTAAACATGGTGTCTCTTTTATTATATACTTGAAAAGGTGCTAAGATGCCTACAAAATAGCATGCACAACTCATCATAACAGATTTACTTGACTTGTAATTAGAAAAGATGACATACATGACTGATTATAATGAACATATCATGAATAAAGAGAAAAATGCTTGGATGAATTTTTCTGACTGCTTAACAAAAACTCTATTTGATTCTTCTGCACCCTCCTCAGATGCCCATTTGAGAAGAGCATCTTCTTGCAAGATGTCTTTGTCATACAGAAGATGCAAAATCTGTAAAGCAAAATAATGATGGTGAATCAGTAAAATAAAAACAAGCAACATTCAATCACATTGCTTTGAGAAAGGAGATCACATATGACAAGAAAAGTTAATCACTAACGTTGATGACTTTAAAGCACAAAAAAGAAGGGTGCATTATTCAGTGTTGCTCTATTGCTCATTAGAACAATGTCATTGACTCCTTGACAAATTTTATACACCAAGCACTGGAAAACAATTTGATTTAACAAGAAAATAAAAAGTACATGAGTCATCAAGGAACACTCCAGTAATAAATAAATAATCTTGCTTTTATTCTTTTAGGAGAGAACATGAAAAAAAGCATGGTAACATCATACAATTTAAACAAGTGTTATCCAAGTAAAGAATTGATACAACATGCTTAATAAAAGTAGCAATTTTATCTCATAGAGACACTGATATGGAACAAAAAACACACTTTGGCCTAAGCATGATGGTCCAATGGGAGCAAATTCACTTCCAAGCAGAAGAGGTCATTTTCAAGTAGCATTCATGGATTATATATTACTTAATGCTGAGTTGATTGATCTACATTATCCTGATCGTAATTTGATTCATTGATCCATTGAAATTATTCTATAAGGAATTACAGTGCAATGGCATGCCATGTGAGTTTCTAAGGGTCTACAATAGGAAACAGGTGTCCCATATTGACATGAGAATGTAGTCGAATAATAAGGACAATATAAGGGATTATGAGACACCCTTAAGCAGCAGATAAGAGCAAATCATGTGTCGCAAAGAGGTAAATCCAACCAAGTAACCAATTGCATATTGTAGGACAAAAAGAGCTAACCCAACAATAATGAATGCATTTAGTAGATAAATTGTGATACAGTAGACAATATTGATGGTTTTAAAGATTGAACGACCAATTCTCCACTTGACAGACAATATAGGTTTTCAGAATGAAGAAATGCATGTCAGTTATACCACCATATATCTTCTGGACATATTTGGTTTTTGGTACCTATTTGGTTCAGCAATGTAGTACATATTATGTTATGTGGGTTTGGGTATGGGCATTGGCCAAGGGTTTGTGTTTAGGTGCCTGATCCTTAACATACCAAATTTTTGGATATGCAGACTCTTTTAAAAACTGATCTTGAATGGTACTTAGATATAGCATACTAAAGAAAAAACACTCAGAAGCAAAAAATATCACTAATAAGCATCAATTTAATACAATTATGTCAATCATTACATCATCCCATCATAAACATACCTGGGCAAATCATGCAGAAAATTCCTTGGCAGATTCCAAACACATTTCTTCAAATTTCAATATCACTTCAATCTGTAACATATTCCAAAAGGATTTATTATAAAGGGTTGACAATAAAACATGGCACATCATTTCTATTATCCACAGATGACAGAACCAAGCAACAAAGATATCTACCATCAAATAAGGTTGAATATGAAGTTTTTAACTCATTCAACTGCAAAATTTTATACATGTTCTAAAATTTCAGTATAAAATCCTTCAGTTATAGCTGAAAAAGGGGGAGTTATTTGTCTCCTTGTCAACATCAACATATATATGAGGAGAAATGCCTATATGAGAGCACTACTGATTTCTTGGTAAACAACACAGATATAGAGCAAAGTATTGAATAAAAACCTAAACTACAAATAGGTGTATGTAAAATGATAATATCGAGATTGACAAAAGGGATATTTGTTTATTGGCGGAAGGAAGGAAATACACATTAGAGATGTCCCTGTACCCTTGTTCAATGAAACAAACAAGGACATTGGAGAAGAACACTATGTGCACCACCTCAGTAAGTGTCATGCACTAGAAAAAAGTTCAGATGATGCAGAGAATGTTGTATATGATCTGATATCATATACAACAACAGCACATAAATTTGTTTGGGAAAAAGGTGATATCACTTTCCTACTGACATACATAAATATGTACCTACATTGATACAAACATACATGGAGACATACATAAGTACATACAAATATGACATATGGTGTTGAAGGATGAATAATTTTCCTTCTCCAGCCCTCTCATCTGAAAATACAACAACTACTTCCCAATACATAAGTAAAATGAAAATTTGTAAACCCAAGTTATCAACAATTTGTTGACTCCCTGAACCTCCTGAATTCTTCACCTAGTGCTTACTCACTGCTAGACCCGCTGATCTCTCTAAAATGAAAGTACACATAATTCACAAGAACTTTGAAGGGACCATACCTTCAAATAAGAGTCGTTTCTTTACCTTTAATTTAATTGAGGTAGTACTAAAACACTCTCCATAAAGAACCACTATCTTATTGTATTATCTAAATACATTGAATATATTACTAGTTATACCAATATGGAGGATTGGATCTTGAGCCTATTAAAAAGGAGGTAGGAAGAAGGCTGGAATGGTACTTTCAACTAGAATTACAATCAATAGGTATAGAAGAATGTACAATATAAACTAGTCAAATAAGATGAATTAACTCACCAGTATTATATTGTCTTTAATGGAAAAATATAAGCAAAAATTAAGGAGACAAAAGCATGATATTCATCCACTACATGGCTAATTGCTCATCAGAGAAGTAATTTTATTTCGTGGGTTAAGGGTGAGGTGGAGTGCAGGGGTAATTTGGTTCTTTTAGGCTATGTGTTTGAGGACCTTCAAATTGGGAGGCTAGATGTTGAGGTTGAGTTCTTTAAGTCAATTGACAACATTGATAGAGAAGAATAGGAGAAACATTTTGGTGAGGAGGAAGTGTTAGTAGCAGTATTGTTGAAATATACCCGAGTACAATCATCTATAAAAGTGACAAACCATTGTCTGTTTGTAAGACTGAATCATGGACATGTCAACAAGGGGAGAAGAAGGAAAGAGGTGTTGGTTTGCAGTGGAGTCCAAGTCCTTTGACATCTCGGTTGAGGAGCTTGGAGGGAGACTGAGAGGGGTCATTGTGGAGCACGAAAGAGGTTACTCCAGGTGGGTCAGATTCGGGGAGCTCAGTCTACGCTGCCTTTTGGCAGGAGCGAAAGCTTGTTGCAGAGATGATGGGTTGTTGAGGTGGAGTAAAGGGTGGAAGGAGAGAGGAAGGTGTTTCAGGCTGGAATGTCGGGAGAATGGGGTTGGAAGGTTCTTATTCTGCAAAGTGGTCACAGCTGAATCAAAGAGCTTCTCTCTGGTTTTCCCGGAAGGAGAAGGAAACCATGGGGGTTGGTTCATTTTGGCTGAAAAACTATGATCGCTCGGGGTTGTTCCTTTTTCCGAGGAAAAGGTGGATCCTTCTGTTGAGTTTGGGGGCAGTAGGCTGAAAGTGGGAAGATTGGAGTGGGAATATGTCTTATGCGAGTGTAGTAAGAAAGAATGAATGTTTGGCGGAGGAGACTATTTGGCTTCAGATTGGAGAAGGAGTTGTGCAAGGCAGAGAAGAGAAGCTTAGGAGGTGCCTGGTTGGGAAGTTTGGAGAGGGACCCGTTTCGCAATCAGAGGTTCAGGCATTGGAAATGTGGGCTAGGCGTACATGGTAACTAAGATTTGGCTTGCAGGTGTATGTTTTTGGTGGGTCTTTAATTCTGTTTGAGTTTGAGGATTGTTTAGAGGCAGAAGGGTGTTGGTTAGAGGACCTAGGAGGTTTAGGGAGAGACTTCTCAGTTTGGAAAGATGGCAACACGCGACTGGGTGTTTGGTAAAGGAGGGGTCTTACAAGGAGGCGTGGGTGAGAGTGTTGGGTCTTCCTTTGCATTTGTGGAGCCGTGAAGTCTTTATTAAAATTGGGGACTGTTGTGGTGGAGGCTTTGTAGCAGTGGATGAAGGATCGGTGAATTTGGTTCAATTACAGTGGGCTAGGATCCTAGTGAGGTTGAATGGGAGAAGTCTACCCGCTTCTTTGCAGCTAGTGGTTGGGTTTACGTGCTACCCCTTCCAGTTGTGGTGGGAAGTCCCCCCGAAATTTTCCATGGTTGTTCCGAGAAGTTGCAGCAATGGGTCGCTAGAGTCGAAGGTTAGAGGTGGCGGTGGTGGTTCACGTATAGGTGTGGAGAAAGACCTCGTCCTGTTGCAGGCTGGTAGGGGAGACGTGTCAAACTCTGGAGGGAAGAGTAACCGTTTTGGTGAAGGATTGGACTGTTATGTTCAAAAAGTAGTTGCAGATGGGGAAGATTTTGGAGGCAGTAGCAGGAGGAGTCCAGTTGGTAGGAGGGCCTGTTTGGAGGATACAGGGGATTCAGAGAGGGCAAGTGGGCTGGTGAGGGAAGGCTCAGTTGAGTTGCAAAAGGACCAGGGGGTAACTGGGCTGGCTGTTGAAGATAGAGGTGGATTAGGCCAGGCCAAATTGAGTGGCCCTTCCCTTTTAACGGAGGAGGGTAGTTTGGGGATGGATAGACCTTTAGGGCTTCTCGCTGGGGACGATCGAGCAGCAGTGACTGTCCCATTGGAGTGGTTCAAGTCGACTTTGACTTGGATTTCAGGCACCGATGAGGCTCTCCAGGCTGAAGCGACAAGGTATTCCTCTCAAGTTCTTCTCACCCAAAATCAAAGAAATCACAAACAAAAAACAACACACAAATGCGCACAAAAAATAACACAAATCAACAAATAATACCAACACATAACAGAGATAATGAAAATTGCGATATAGCAGACAAAAGGGAATACGAAGTAAACTTAGATAAGAAGTACTTCCTCATAAACTTCTCTTGCTTCCGAGAAACCTGAAAAATCCAGTGATATGCTTAGAAATGCTTGCCAAAGAAGCCGAGATCACATGAAAAGACCAGAAATGGAAATTACACTATTCTCACCCACAAAGAAAGAAGTGAGAAATAAAAAATGAAACGTAAAGCGCACAAACCAAAACATAAAGAACATATTCGAACTGAATTCAATAATGCATAGATCAAGTCAACAAATCATACCCAAACATAACAGATATATTGAACAATGCGATATATGAAAGAACAGGGAATACGAAGAAAACTTATCTAAGAAGACTTTCCTCACACACTTCTCCTGCTCCCGAGAATCGTGAAAAATCCACTTATATGTATATTAATGGTGGGACAAGACACTCAGATCAGATGAAAAGACGAGAAAATCAAAATAACATCCCATGGAAAAACACAGTTCAAAGGAAATCAAATACTTCTCACAAACAATAAAATAAATTACAAATAAAAAGCCACACATAAAACCCACAACCAAAGAATGAAATCAAAATATTCTAAATAAATTCTATAACGCATACATAAAGTCAAAAAATAATACCCAAACAAAACAGACATAACGAACGATGTGATATGGGAGAATTCGAATGAAACATACCAAAAAAGTACTTCTTCATACACTTCACCTGCTCCCGAATAACCTGAAAAAAATGAAGTTATACGGTTATAAATTGTGGGCAAAGAAACTGACATTAATTGAAAAGACGAGAAAAGGACAATAACATTCCATGGCAAAATGCTACCAAAAGGAAATCAAGTTCTTTTCACCCAAAATCAAAGAAATCACAAACAAAAAACAAAACACAAATGCGCAAAAAAAATAACACAAATCAACAAATAATACCAACACATAACAGAGATAATGAAAATTGCGATATAGCAAAAAAAAAGGAATACGAAGTAAACTTAGATAAGAAGTACTTCCTCATAAACTTCTCTTGCTTCCGAGAAACCTGAAAAATCCAGTGATATGCTTAGAAATGCTTGCCAAAGAAGCCGAGATCACATGAAAAGACCAGAAATGGAAATTACACTATTTTCACCCACAAAGAAAGAAATGAGAAATAAAAAATGAAACGTAAAGCGCACAAACCAAAACATAATGAACATATTCGAAATGAATTCAATAATGCATAGATCAAGTCAACAAATCATACCCAAACATAACAGATATATTGAACAATGTGATATATGAAAGAACAGGGAATACGAAGAAAACTTATCTAAGAAGACATTCCTCACACACTTCTCCTGCCCCCGAGAATCTTGAAAAATCCACTTATATGCTTATTAATGGTGGGACAAGACACCGAGATCAGATGAAAAGACAAGAAAATCAAAATAACATCCCACGGAAAAACACAGTTCAAAGGAAATCAAATACTTCTCACAAACAATCAAATAAATGACAAATAAAAAGCCACACATAAAACCCACAACCAAAGACAGAAATAAAAATATTCTAAATAAATTCTATAACGCATACATAAAGTCAAAAAATAATACCCAAACATAACAAACATAACGAGCAATGTGATATGGGAGAATTCGAATGAAACTTACCAAAAAAGTATTTCTTCATACACTTCACCTGCTCCCGAATAACTTGAAAAAATGAAGTTATACGGTTATAAAATGTGGGCAAAGAAACAGACATTAAATGAAAATACGAGAAAAGGAAAATAACATTCCATGGAAAAATGCTACCAAAAGGAAATCAAGTTCTTCTCACACAAAATCAAAGAAATCACAAACAAAAAACAAAACACAAATGCGCACAAAAAATAACACAAATCAACAAATAATACCAACACATAACAGAGATAATGAAAATTGCGATATAGCAGACAAAAGGGAATACGAAGTAAACTTAGATAAGAAGTACTTCCTCATAAACTTCTCTTGCTTCCGAGAAACCTGAAAAATCCAATGATATGCTTAGAAATGCTTGCAAAAGAAGCCGAGATCACATGAAAAGACCAGAAATGGAAATTACACTATTCTCACCCACAAAGAAAGAAATGAGAAATAAAAAATGAAACATAAAACGCACAAACCAAAACATAATGAACATATTCGAACTAAATTCAATAATGCATAGATCAAGTCAACAAATCATACCCAAACATAACAGATATATTGAACAATGCGATATATGAAAGAACAGGGAATACGAAGAAAACTTATCTAAGAAGACTTTCCTCACACACTTCTCCTGCTCCCGAGAATCGTGAAAAATCCACTTATATGTATATTAATGGTGGGACAAGACACGAGATAAGATGAACAGACGAGAAAATAAAAATAACATCCCACGGAAAAACACAGTTCAAAGGAAATCAAATAGTTCTCACAAACAATCAAATAAATTACAAATAAAAAGCCACACATAAAACCCACAACCAAAGACACAAATCAAAATATTCTAAATAAATTCTATAACGCATACATAAAGTCAAAAAATAACACCCAAACATAACAAACATAACGAGCGATGTGATATGGGAGAATTCGAATGAAACATACCAAAAAAGTATTTCTTCATTTCGAATGAAACATACCAAAAAAGTATTTCTTCATACACTTCACCTGCTCCCGAATAACCTGAAAAAATGAAGTTATACGGTTATAAATAGTGGGCAAAGAAACCGAGATTAAATGAAAAGACGAGAAAAGGAAAATAACATTCCATGGAAAAATGCTACCAAAATGAAATCAAGTTCTTCTCACCCAAAATCAAAGAAATCACAAACAAAAAACAAAACACAAATGCGCACAAAAAATAACACAAATCAACAAATAATACCAACACATAACAGAGATAATGAAAATTGCGATATAGCAGACAAAAGGGAATACGAATCAAACTTAGATAAGAAGTACTTCCTCATAAACTTCTCTTGCTTCCGAGAAACCTGAAAAATCCAGTGATATGCTTAGAAATGCTTGCCAAAGAAGCCGAGATCACATGAAAAGACCAGAAATGGAAATTATACTATTTTCACCCACAAAGAAAGAAGTGAGAAATAAAAAATGAAATGTAAAACGCACAAACCAAAACATAATGAACATATTCGAAATGAATTCAATAATGCATAGATCAAGTCAACAAATCATACCCAAACATAACAGATATATTGAACAATGCGATATATGAAAGAACAGGGAATACGAAGAAAACTTATCTAAAAAGACTTTCCTCACACACTTCTCCTGCTCCCGAGAATCCTGAAAAATCCACTTATATGCTTATTAAAGGTGGGAAAAGACACCGAGATCAGATGAAAAGACGAGAAAATCAAAATAACATCCCACGGAAAAACACAGTTCAAAGGAAATCAAATACTTCTCACAAACAATCAAATAAATGACAAATAAAAAGCCACACATAAAACCCACAACAAAAGACAGAAATCAAAATATTCTAAATAAATTCTATAACGCATACATAAAGTCAAAAAATAACACCCAAACATAACAAACATAACGAGCGATGTGATATGGGAGAATTCGAATGAAATTTAGCAAAAAAGTATTTCTTTATACACTTCACCTGCTCCCGAATAACCTGAAAAAATGAAGTTATACGGTTATAAATTGTGGGCAAAGAAACCGACATTAAATGAAAAGACGAGAAAAGGAAAATAACATTCCATGGAAAAATGCTGCCAAAATGAATTCAAGTTCTTCTCACCCAAAATCAAAGAAATCACAAACAAAAAACAACGCACAAATGCGCAAAAAAAAAAAAACACAAATCAACAAATAATACCAACACATAACAGAGATAATGAAAATTGCGATATAGCAAACAAAAGGGAATATGAAGTAAACTTAGATAAGAAGTACTTCCTCATAAACTTCTCCTCCTTCTGAGAAACCTGAAAAATCCAGTGATATGCTTAGAAATGCTTGCCAAAGAAGCCGAAATCACATGAAAAGTCCAGAAATGGAAATTACACTATTCTCACCAAAAAAAAAAAAAATGAGAAATAAAAAATGAAACGTAAAGCGCACAAACCAAAACATAATGAACATATTCGAAATGAATTCAATAATGCATAGATCACGTCAACAAATCATACCCAAACATAGCAGATATATTGATCAATGCAATATATGAAAGAACAGGGAATACGAAGAAAACTTATCTAAGAAGACTTTCCTCACACACTTCTCCTGCTCCCGAGAATCCTGAAAAATCCACTTATATGCTTATTAATGGTGGGACAAGACACCGAGATCAGATAAAAAGACAAGAAAATCAAAATAACATCCCACAGAAAAACACAGTTCAAAGGAAATAATGTACTTCTCACAAACAATCAAATAAATGACAAATAAAAAGCAACACATAAAACCCACAACCAAAGACACAAATCAAAATATTCTAAATAAATTCTATAACGCATACATAAAGTCAAAAAATAATACCCAAACATAACGAGCCATGTGATATGGGAGAATTCGAATGAAACTTACTAAAAAAGTATTTCTTCATACACTTCACCTGCTTCCGAATAACCTAAAAAAATGAAATTATACGGTTATAAATTGTGGGCAAAGAAAACCACATTAAATGAAAAGACAAGAAAAGGAAAATAACATTCCTTGGAAAAATGCTACCAAAATGAAATCAAGTTTTTCTCACCCAAAATCAAAGAAATCACAAACAAAAAACAAAACACAAATGCGCACAAAAAATAATACAAATCAACAAATAATACCAAGACATAACAGAGATAATGAAAATTGCGATATAGTAGACAAAAGGGAATACGAATCAAACTCAGATAAGAAGTACTTCCTCATAAACTTCTCTTGCTTCCGAGAAACCTGAAAAATCCAGTGATATGCTTAGAAATGCTTGCTAAAGAAGCCGAGATCACATGAAAAGACGAGATATGGAAATTACATTATTCTCACCCACAAAGAAAGAAATGAGAAATAAAAAATGAAACGTAAAGCGGACAAACCAAAACATAATGAACATATTTGAAATGAATACAATAATGCATAGATCAAGTAGACAAATCATACCCAAACATAACAGATATATTGAGCAATGCGATATATGAAAGAACAGGGAATACAAATAAAACTTATCTAAGAAGACTTTCCTCACACACTTCTCCTGCTCCCGAGAATCTTGAAAAATCCACTTATATGCTTATTAATGGTGGGACAAGACACCGAGATCAGATGAAAAGACGAGAAAATCAAAATACCAACACATGGAAAAACACAGTTCAAAGGAAATCAAATACTTCTCACAAACAATCAAATAAATGACATATAAAAAGCCACACATAAAACCCACAACCAAAGACAGAAATCAAAATATTCTAAACAAATTCTATAACGCATACATAAAGTCAAAAAATAATACCCAAACAAAACAGACATAACGAACGATGTGATATGGGAGAATTCAAATGAAACTTACCAAAAACGTATTTCTTTATACATTTCACCTGCTCCCGAATAACCTGAAAAAACGAAGTTATACGGTTATAAATTGTGGGCGAAGAAATCGAGATTAAATGAAAATACGAGAAAAGGAAAATAACATCCCATGGAAAAATGCTACCAAAAGGAAATCAAGTTCTTCTCACCCAAAACAAAAGAAATCACAAACAAAAAACAAAACACAAATAGGCACAAACAAACACACAAATCAACAAATAATATCAACACATAACAGAGATAATGAACATTGAAATGTAGGAGACAAAAGCGAATACGAAGTAAACTTAGATAAGAAGTACTTCCTCATAAACTTCTCTTGCTTCCGAGAAACCTGAAAAATCCAGTGATATGTTTAGAAATGTTTGCCAAAGAAGCCGAGATCACATGAAAAGACAACAAAAGGAAATTACACTCTTCTCACCCACAACAAAAGAAATGAGAAATAAAAAATGAAACGTAAAGCATACAAACCAAAACATAATGAACATATTCGAAATGAATTTGATAATGCATAGATCAAGTGAACAAATCAAACCCAAACATAACAGATTTCTTGAACAATGCCATATAGGAGAAAAAATAGGGAATACTAAGAAAACTTATCTAAGAAGACATTCCTCACACACTTCTCTTGCTCCCGAGAATCCTGAAAAATCCACTTATATGCATATTAATGGTGGGCAAAGACACTGAGATCAAATGAAAAGACGAGAAAATGACAATAACATCCCATGGCAAAACACAGTTAAATGGAAATCAAATGCTTCTCACAAACAACCAAATAAATGACAAATAAAAAGCCACACATAAAACCCACAACTAAAAACATAAATCAAAATATTCTAAATAAATTCTATAACGCCTACATAATAAAGTCAAAAAATAATACCCAAACATAACAGACATAACGAACGATGTGATGGGAGAATTCGAATGAAACTTACCAAAAAGGTATTTCTTCATACACTTCACCTGCTCCCGAATAACCTGAAAAAATGAAGTTATACGGTTATAAAATGTGGGCAAAGAAACCGAGATTAAATGAAAAGACGAGAAAAGGAAAATAACATTTCATGGCAAAATGCTACCAAAAGGAAATCAAGTTCTTCTCACCCAAAACAAAAGAAATCACAAACAAAAACCAAAACACAAATGTGCACAAACAAATACACAAATCAACAAATAATATCAACACATAACACAGATAATGAAAATTGCGGTATAGGAGACAAGGGAATACGAACTAACTTAGATAAGAAGTAATTCCTCATAAACTTCTCTTGCTTCCGAGAAACCTGAAAAATCCAGTGATATGCTTAGAAACGCTTGCCAAAGAAGCCGAGATCACATCAAAAGACGAGAAAAGGAAATTGCACTCTTCTGACCCACAACAAAAGAAATGAGAAATAAAAAATGAAACGTAAAGCGCACAAACCAAAACATAATGAACATATTCGAAATGAATTCAATAATGCATAGATCAAGTCAACAAATCATATCCAAACATAATAGATGTATTGAACAATGCGATATAGGAAAGAACAGGGAATACGAAGAAAACTTATCTAAGAAGACTTTCCTCAGACACTCCTCTTGCTCCCGAGAATCCTAAAAAATCCACTTCTATGCTTATTAATGGTGGGCAAAGACACCGAAATCAGATGAACAGACGAGAAAATGAAAATAACATCCCATGGAAAAACACGGTTCAAAGGAAATCAAATACTTCTCACAAACAATCAAATAAATGACAAATAAAAAGCCACACATAAAACCCACAACCAAAAAATGAAATCAAAATATTCTAAATAAATTCTATAACGCATACATAAAGTCAAAAAATAATACCCAAACATAACAGACATAACGAACGATGTGATATGGGAGAATTCGAATGAAACTTACCAAAAAAGTACTTCATACACTTCACCTGCTCCCGAATAACCTGAAAAAAATGAAGTCATACGGTTATAAATTGTGGGCAAAGAACCCGAGATTAAAAGAAAACACGAGAAAAAGAAAATAACATTCCATGGCAAAATGCTACCAAAAGGAAATCAAGTTCTTCTCACCCAAAATCAAAGAAATCACAAACAAAAAACAAAACACAAATGCGCACAAAAAATAACACAACTCAACAAATTATACCAACACATCACAGAGATAATGAAAATTGCGATATAGTAGACAAAAGGGAATACGAAGTAAACTTAGATAAGAAGTACTTCCTCATAAACTTCTCTTGCTTACGAGAAACCTGAAAAATCCAGTGAAATGCTTAGAAATGCTTGCCAAAGAAGCCGATATCACATGAAAAGACCAGAAATGGAAATTACACTATTGTCACCCACAAAGAAAGAAATGAGAAATAAAAAATGAATCGTAAAGCGCACAAACTAAAACATAATGAACATATTCGAAATGAATTCAATAATGCATAGATCAAGTCAACAAATCATATCCAAACATAATAGATGTATTGAACAATGCGATATAGGAAAGAACAGGGAATACGAAGAAAACTTATCTAAGAAGGCATTTCTCACACACTTCTCTTGCTCCTGAGAATCCTGAAAAATCCACTTATATGCTTATTAATGGTGTGCAAAGACACCGACATCAGATGAAAAGACGAGAAAATGAAAATAACATCCCATGGCAAAATACAGTTAAATGGAAATCAAATGCTTCTCACAAACTGTTGAATATAATGTATTTATAGTATATTATCTTTCCTTGTTAATATAGGTCACATGTATGGTAGTTAGGACTCCTAGCCTTGTATATATATATCTCTCAATTGTAAGTAGAGATCATATGAATGAGAATTAAGGTTTTTCTTCTTTCTCTCTCTCTCTCAACATGGTATCAGAGCCAAGGAAGAAAACCTAATTCTTTCCTGTTTCCCGTGTCATCAACTCCGGGAAACCTTCCGGTGACCGTGTTTCTTTCCGGTCACCTTCCCCATCTCCCAATACTTTCCAGTCAGTCGGATCGTCGTTAGAAACCACTCACCGCCGGCGAACTTTTCTGACGAACTTTCCCGACGACTTATATTTCCGACACCGACCATACCAGAAGAAGCGCCTGGAGGAGATCTCCAACTTTTGTGAAGGCACCGGCACCAAAAGAGCATCCACGCGCCGGCCACGCGCCATTTTCCGGCCGGCAGCTGCATCTCACGCGCCGGCGCGTGAGGGCGCGTGAGGCATTTTCCGGCGACGCGCCTCCTCCTCCAGCTTCGCCTGACGCCGACTAGCCTCCCTACCTCCCTGGTTCTCCCATCCGAGCCCTGCACGTACCTCTTTTGGGGATTTTTGTCTCCGTCGGCCCTCCAAACAGTCTTTTCGGCGAAGCTCCGACTACTTTTTCTCCACTCCAATCCCTGCACGTGCCTTGGGAAGTGTTCTTCTACCTTTCTGGTGGTACCACGTCGTGATCTGAGGCCGTCTCCCTTTTTCGGTGGTGCCACGCCGCAATCTGAAGCCGTATTAGGGCTCTCTTCGATCCAAACATACTTCATTCTCCAGATAGGTGGATATGGCTACTAAAGCTTCCATTTTTTCCTCTGTCATATCTGGATCTCCTATGATTACTTCGGAGAAATTAGTTGGCAGTGAAAATTATCTTTCCTGGTCTGCCTCTGTTGAACTTTGGTTTATGGGTCAAGGATATGAGGATCACTTGATTACACAGGAGGCAGATATCCCTGAGGTTGACCGCGTACAGTGGAGGAAGATAGATGCACAGTTATGTAGTGTATTATGGCAATCGGTTGATCCCAAGATTCTTCTTCATCTTCGGGCCTACAAAACTTGTTTTAAATTTTGGACTCAGGCCAAAGGATTATACACGAATGATATCCAGCGTCTTTATAAGGTGGCTTCTGCTATTGTCCATATCAGCCAACAGGACTTGGATCTATCTACTTATATTGGCCAAATTGCCTCTCTTAAGGAGGAGTTCTTGACTGTGATGCCTCTTACTCCTGATGTTGGGGTTCAACAAACACAGCTTGACAAGTTCTTCATGGTTCTTACTCTTATTGGCCTCCGTCCGGATCTTGAGCCCGTCCGCGATCAGATTCTTGGTAGTTCATTAGTTCCGTCCTTGGATGATGTGTTTGCTCGCCTCCTCCGTATCTCCTCCACTCAGACTTTGCCATTTGATAGCACTTCAGATTCTTCTGTATTAGTTTCTCAAACTAGCTCTCGAGGAGGCCGCAGTGGTACCCGAGGTAGAGGTCAATGTCCTCATTGCACCTATTGCAATAAACTTGGCCACACTCGCGATCGTTGCTATCAGTTACATGGACGACCTCCTCGCACTGCCCATGTGGCCCAGTCCTCTGATTCTCCGCTGCCTCAGCCTCCGAGCTCTTCCGCATCTCAGGCTTCTGTTGCCTCTGTTGCCCAACCTGGTAATGCCTCTGCCTGCCTTACCAACACATCTTCTCTTGGACCCTGGATTCTAGATTCTGGAGCTTCTGATCACCTATCTGGTAATAAGGATCTTTTCTCCTCTATTACTACTACCTCTGCTTTACCTAGTGTTACCTTAGCTAATGGTTCTCAAACTGTGGCTAAAGGTATTGGTTTAGCCCTTCCTCTGCCTTCTCTACCTCTCACTTATGTCCTTTATACTCCTGAATGTCCTTTTAATCTTATTTCCATCAGCAAAATCACTTGTACTCTTAATTGCTCTATTACCTTTTCTGATAAATTTGTGACCTTGCAGGACCGGAGTACGGGGAAGACGATTGGCATAGGACGTGAGTCTCAAGGCCTCTATCACCTCACCTCGGATTCATCTCCTGCAGTTTGCATTTCCACTGATGCTCCTCTCCTCATTCACAATCGTCTGGGCCACCCTAGTCTCTCCAAGTTCCAGAAGATGGTCCCTCGTTTTTCCACTTTGTCGTCGCTTCCGTGTGAGTCATGTCAGCTTGGGAAACATACTCGTGTCTCGTTCCCAAAGCGTTTGAATAATCGGGCAAAGTCTCTTTTTGAGCTTGTCCACACTGATGTTTGGGGTCCTTGTCGGACTGCGTCTACTTTAGGATTTCAGTATTTTGTCACTTTCATTGATGACTATTCTCGATGTACTTGGTTATTTTTAATGAAAAATCGAGCTGAGTTATTCTCTATTTTCCAGAAATTTTATGCTGAAATCCAAACCCAGTTCAATATTTCTATTCGTGTGTTACGCAGTGACAATGCCAGGGAATATTTTTCAGCCCCATTTACTTCGTTTATGTCTCATCATGGGATTCTTCATCAGTCTTCTTGTGCTCATACTCCTCAACAAAATGGGGTAGCTGAACGCAAGAATCGACATCTTGTTGAGACAACTCGTACTCTCCTCCTCCATAGTAATGTTCCTTTTCGTTTTTGGGGGGACGCTGTTCTTACCGCTTGTTATTTGATTAATCGTATGCCCTCCTCTGTCTTACACGATCAGATTCCTCACTCCCTTCTCTTCCCTGACCAACCACTTTATTTCCTTCCTCCTCGTGTCTTTGGTTGTACTTGCTTTGTTCATATTCTCACTCCTGGACAGGACAAGCTTTCCGCCAAAGCCATGAAGTGCCTCTTCTTGGGATATTCTAGACTTCAGAAGGGTTATCGTTGTTATTCCCTTGAGACTCATCGATACTTTATCTCTGCTGATGTCACATTCTTTGAGGACTCACCATTCTTTTCCACCACTTCTGAGTCTCTTCCTGTTTCTGAAGTCTTGCCCATTCCCATTGTCTCCCCACCTGATGCTATGCCCCCTTGACCACTTCAGGTTTATCATCGTCGCCCTCGTGTCGTTGCTCCTCTCCCTTTTGCTGAGGCACCTGCTGACTCACTTCCTATCCCTTCGGCTTCACCTGCCCCGGCTCTGCCTTCTCCTAATGACTTACCCATTGCTGTTCGGAAAGGTACTCTCTCTACTCGTAATCCTCATCCTATTTACAATTTTTTGAGTTATCATCGATTATCTTCACCCTATTCTGCTTTTGTTTCTGCTATATCCTCTGTTTCTCTTCCAAAGAGCACCCATGAAGCTCTTTCTCATCCAGGCTGGCGACAAGCAATGGTGGATGAAATGGCTGCTCTGCACTCTAATGGCACTTGGGATCTTGTTGTTTTACCCTCTGGTAAATCTACAGTTGGTTGTCGTTGGGTCTATGCAGTTAAGGTTGGTCCTGATGGTCAGGTTGATCGCCTTAAGGCCCGCTTAGTTGCTAAAGGCTATACTCAGGTTTATGGTTCTGATTATAGTGACACATTCTCCCCTGTTGCCAAGATTGCTTCTGTCCGTTTGCTTCTTTCCATGGCTGCTATGTGTTCTTGGCCTTTTTATCAGTTGGATATTAAAAATGCCTTCCTTCATGGTGATCTTGCTGAGGAAGTTTATATGGAGCAACCTCCTGGTTTTGTTGCTCAGGGGGAGTCTGGTTTAGTGTGCAGGTTACGCCGTTCTCTATATGGCTTGAAACAATCTCCTCGAGCATTGTTTAGCCGTTTTAGTTCTGTTGTTCAAGAGTTTGGCATGCTTCGCAGTACAGCAGACCATTCAGTTTTCTATCATCATAACTCCTTGGGGCAGTGTATTTATCTGGTTGTTTATGTGGACGACATCGTCATTACAGGCAGTGATCAGGATGGTATTCAGAAACTAAAGCAACATCTTTTTACCCACTTTCAGACCAAAGACTTGGGGAAACTCAAGTATTTCTTGGGAATTGAGATAGCTCAATCCAGTTCTAGTGTGGTCCTTTCCCAAAGGAAGTATGCTTTAGACATCCTGGAAGAAACCGGTATGTTAGACTGTAAACCGGTAGACACACCTATGGATCCGAATGTCAAACTTGTACCAGGACAGGGGGAGCCTTTAGGAGACCCCGGGAGATATCGACGGCTCGTAGGTAAATTGAACTATCTCACCATTACTCGTCCAGACATTTCTTTTCCTGTGAGTGTTGTTAGTCAATTCCTACAGTCACCATGTGATAGCCATTGGGATGCCGTAATCCGCATTCTTCGATATATCAAAAGTACACCAGGCCAAGGTGTATTGTACGAGAACAGAGGTCATACTCAGGTTGTTGGTTACACAGATGCAGATTGGGCTGGCTCACCCACAGATAGACGTTCCACTTCAGGGTACTGTGTTTTTATTGGAGGTAATCTAATATCTTAGAAGAGTAAGAAACAAGATGTAGTGGCCAGATCTAGCGCTAAAGCCGAGTATCGAGCTATGGCTTTGGCAACATGTGAACTCATATGGTTGAGACATCTTCTTCGGGAGTTGAGATTTGGAAAGGATGAACAGATGAAACTCATCTGTGATAACCAGGCCACATTACATATTGCATCCAATCCAGTCTTTCATGAAAGGACCAAGCATATTGAAGTTGACTGTCATTTCATTAGAGAGAAGATCGCATCAGGATGTGTTGCTACAAGTTTTGTTAATCCAAATGATCAACTAGCAGACATCTTCCCTAAATCTCTCAGAGGTCCTAGGATTAAATATATTAGTAACAAGCTTGGTGCATATGACGTATATGCTCCAGCTTGAGGGGGAGTGTTGAATATAATGTATTTATAGTATATTATCTTTCCTTGTTAATATAGGTCACATGTATGGTAGTTAGGACTCCTAGCCTTGTATATATATATCTCTCAATTGTAAGTAGAGATCACATGAATGAGAATTAAAGTTTTTCTTCTTTCTCTCTCTCTCTCAACACAAACAACCAAATAAATGACAAATACAAAGCCACACATAAAACCCACAACCAAACATAGAAATCAAAATATTCTAAATAAACTCTATAACGCATACATAAAGTCAAAAAATAATACCCAAACATAACAGACATAACAAATGATGTGATATGGGATAATTCGAATGAAACTTACCAAAAAAGTCTTTCTTCATCCACTTCACCTGGTCCCGATTAACCTGAAAAAATGAAGTTATACGGTTATAAATTGTGGGCTAAGAATCCGAGATTAAAAGAAAAGACGAGAAAAGGAAAATAACATTCCATGGAAAAATTCTACCAAAAGGAAATCAAGTTCTTCTAGCCCAAAATCAAAGAAATCACAAAAACCAAAAACAAAACACAAATGCGCACAAAGAATAACACAAATCAACAAATAATACCAACACATAACAGAGATAATGAAAATTGCGATATAGCAGACAAAAGGGAATACGAAGTAAACTTAGATAAGAAGTACTTCCTCATAAACTTCTCTTGCTTACGAGAAACCTGAAAAATCCAGTGAAATGCTTAGAAATGCTTGCCAAAGAAGCCGATATCACATGAAAAGACCAGAAATGGAAATTACACCATTCTCACCCACAAAGAAAGAAATGAGAAATAAAAAATGAACCGTAAAGCGCACAAACCAAACCATAATGAACATATTCGAACTGAATTCAATAATGCATAGATCAAGTCAACAAATCATACCCAAACATAACAGATATATTGAACAATGCGATATATGAAAGAACAGGGAATACGAAGAAAACTTTTCTAAGAAGACTTTCCTCACAAACTTCTCCTCCTCCCGAGAATCCTAAAAAATCCACTTCTATGCTTATTAATGGTGGGACAAGACACTGAGATCAGATGAAAAGAAGAGAAAATCAAAATAACATCCCATGGAAAAACACATTTCAAAGGAAATCAAATACTTCTCACAAACAATCAAATAAATGACAAATAAAAAGCCACACATAAAACCCACAACCAAACACAGAAATAAAAATATTCTAAATAAATTCTATAACGCATACATAAAGTCATAAAATAGTACCCAAACGTAACAAACATAACGAATGATGTGATATGGGAGAATTCGAATGAAACTTACCAAAAAAGTACTTCTTCATACACTTCACAAGCTCCCGAATAACCTAAAAAAATGAAGTTATACGGTTATAAATTGTGGGAAAAGAAACCGACATTAAATGAAAAGACGAGAAAAGGAAAATAACATTCCATGGCAAAATGCTACCAAAAGGAAATCAAGTTCTTCTCACCCAAAATCAAAAAAATCACAAAAACAAAAAACAAAACACAAATGCTCACAAAAAATAACACAAATCAACAAATAATACCAACACATAACAGAGATAATGAAAATTGCGATATAGCAGACAAAAGGGAATACGAAGTAAACTTAGATAAGAAGTGCTTTCTCATAAACTTCTCCTCCTTCCGAGAAACCTGAAAAATCCAGTGATATGCTTAGAAATGCTTGCCAAAGAAGTCAATATCACATGAAAAGACCAGAAAAGGAAATTACACTATTCTTACCCACAAAGAAAGAAATGAGAAATAAAAAATGAACCGTAAAGCGCACAAACCAAAACATAATCAACATATTTGAACAGAATTCAATAATGCATAGATCAAGTCAACAAATCATACCAAAATATAACAGATATATTGAACAATGCGATATATGAAAGAACAGGGAATACGAAGAAAACTTATCTAAGAAGACTTTCCTCACACACTTCTCCTGCTCCCGACAATCCTGAAAAATCAACTTATATGCTTATTAATGGTGGGACAACACACCGAGATCAGATGAAAAGACGAGAAAATCAAAATAACATCCCACGGAAAAACACAGTTCAAAGGAAATCAAATACTTCTCACAAACAATCAAATAAATGACAAATAAAAAGCCACACATAAAACCCACAACCAAACACAGAAATCAAAATAATCTAAATAAATTTTATAACACATACATAAAGTCAAAAAATAATACCCAAACATAAAAAACGATGTGATGGGAGAATTCGAATCAAACTTACCAAAAAAGTATTTCTTCATACACTTCACCTGCTGCCGAATAACCTGAAAAAATGAAGTTACACGGTTATAAATTGTGGGCTAAGAAACCGAGATTAAATGAAAAGACGAAAAAAGGAAAATAACATTCCATGGAAAAATGCTACCAAAAGGAAATCAAGTTCTTCTCACCCAAAATCAAAGAAATCACAAAAACAAAAAACAAAACACAAATGCGCACAAAGAATAACACAAATCATCAAATAATACCAACACATAACAGAGATAATGAAAATTGCGATATAGCAGACAAAAGGGAATACGAAGTCAACTTAGATAAGAAGTACTTCCTCATAAACTTCTCTTGCTTCCGAGAAACCGTAAAAATCCAGTGATATGCTTAGAAATGCTTGCCAAAGAAGTCGATATCACATGAAAAGACCATTAAAGGAAATTACACTATTCTTACCCACAAAGAAAGAAATGAGAAATAAAAAATGAACCGTAAAGCGCACAAACAAAAACATAATGAACATATTCGAACAGAATTCAATAATGCATAGATCAAGTCAACAAATCATACCAAAATATAACAGATATATTGAACAATGCGATATATGAAAGAACAGGGAATACGAAGAAAACTTATCTAAGAAGACTTTCCTCACACACTTCTCCTGCTCCCGACAATCCTGAAAAATCAACTTATATGCTTATTAATGGTGGGACAAGACACCGAGATCAGATGAAAAGACGAGAAAATAAAAATAACATCCCATGGAAAAACACAGTTCAAAGGAAATCAAATACTTCTCACAAACAATCAAATAAATGACAAATAAAAAGGCACACATAAAACCCACAACCAAACACGGAAATCAAAATATTCTAAATAAATTCGATAACGCATTCATAAAGTCAAAAAATAATACCCAAACATAACAGACATAACGAACGATGTGATATGGGAGAATTCGAATGAAACTTACCAAAAAAGTACTTCTTCATACACTTCACCTGCTCCCGAATAACCTGAAAAAATGAAGTTATACGGTTATAAATTGTGGGCAAAAAAACCGAGATTAAATGAAAAGACGAGAAAAGGAAAATAACATTCCATGGAAAAATGCTACCAAAAGGAAATCAAGTTCTTCTCACACAAAATCAAAGAAATCACAAACAAAAAACAAACCACAAATGCGCACAAACAATAACACAAATCATCAAATAATACCAACACATAACAGAGATAATGAAAATTGCGATATAGCAGACAAAAGGGAATACGAAGTAAACTTAGATAAGAAGTACTTCCTCATAAACTTCTCTTGCTTCCGAGAAACCTGAAAAATCCAGTGATATGCTTAGAAATGCTTGCCAAAGAAGCCGAAATCACATGAAAAGACCAGAAATGGAAATTACACTATTGTCACCCACAAAGAAAGAAATGAGAAATAAAAAATGAAACGTAAAGCGCACAAACCAAAACATAATGAACATATTCGAAATGAATTCAATAATGCATAGATCAAGTGAACAAATCATACCCAAACATAACAGATATATTGAACAATGCGATATATGAAAGAACAGGGAATACGAAGAAAACTTATCTAAGAAGACTTTCCTCACACACTTCTCCTGCTCCCGAGAATCTTGAAAAATCCACTTATATGCTTATTAATGGTGGGACAAGACACCGAGATCAGATGAACAGACAAGAAAATCAAAATAACAACCCATGGAAAAACACATTTCAAAGGAAATCAAATACTTCTCACAAACAATCAAATAAATGACAAATAAAAAGGCACACATAAAACCCACAACCAAACACGGAAATAAAAAATATTCTAAATAAATTCGATAACGCATACATAAAGTCAAAAAATAATACCCAAACATAATAGACATAACGAACGATGTGATATGGGAGAATTCGAATGAAACTTACCAAAAAAGTACTTCTTCATACACTTCACCTGCTCCCGAATAACCTGAAAAAATGAAGTTATACGGTTATAAATTGTGGGCAAAAAAACCGACATTAAATGAAAAGACGAGAAAAGGAAAATAACATTCCATGGAAAAATGCTACCAAAAGGAAATCAAGTTCTTCTCACACAAAATCATAGAAATCACAAACAAAAAACAAAACACAAATGCGCACAAAGAATAACACAAATCAACAAATAATACCAACACATAACAGAGATAATGAAAATTGCGATATAGCAGACAAAAGGGAATACGAAGTAAACTTAGATAAGAAGTACTTCCTCATAAACTTCTCGTGCTTACGAGAAACCTGAAAAATCCAGTGAAATGCTTAGGAATGCTTGCCAAAGAAGCCGATATCACATGAAAAGACCAGAAATGGAAATTACACTATTGTCACCCACAAAGAAATAAATGAGAAATAAAAAATGAATCGTAAAGCGCACAAACCAAAACATAATGAACATATTCGAACTGAACTCAATAATGCATAGATCAAGTCAACAAATCATACCCAAACATAACAGATATATTGAACAATGCGATATATGAAAGAAAAGGGAATACGAAGAAAACTTATCTAAGAAGACTTTCCTCACACACTTCTCCTGCTCCCGAGAATCTTGAAAAATCCACTTATATGCTTATTAATGGTGGGACAAGACACCGAGATCAGATGAACAGACGAGAAAATCAAAATAACAACCCATGGAAAAACACATTTCAAAGGAAATCAAATACTTCTCACAAACAATCAAATAAATGACAAATAAAAAGGCACACATAAAACCCACAACCAAACACGGAAATCAAAATATTCTAAATAAATTCGATAACGCATACATAAAGTCAAAAAATAATACCCAAACGTAACAGACATAACGAACGATGTGATATGGGAGAATTCGAATAAAACTTACCAAAATAGTACTTCTTCATACACTTCACCTGCTCTCGAATGACCTGAAAAACTGAAGTTATACGGTTATAAATTGTGGGCAAAGAAACCGACATTAAATGAAAAGACGAGAAAAGGAAAATAACATTCCATGGAAAAATGCTACCAAAAGGAAATCAAGTTCTTCTCACACAAAATCAAAGAAATCACAAACAAAAAACAAAACACAAATGCGCACAAAGAATAACACAAATCAACAAATAATACCAACACATAACAGAGATAATGAAAATTGCGATATAGCAGACAAAAGGGAATACGAAGTAAACTTAGATAAGAAGTACTTCCTCATAAACTTCTCTTGCTTACGAGAAACCTGAAAAATCCAGTGAAATGCTTAGAAATGCTTGCCAAAGAAGCCGATATCACATGAAAAGACCAGAAATGGAAATTACACTATTGTCACCCACAAAGAAAGAAATGAGAAATAAAAAATGAAACGTAAAGCGCACAAACCAAAACATAATGAACATATTCGAAATGAATTCAATAATGCATAGATCAAGTGAACAAATCATACCCAAACATAACAGATATATTGAACAATGCGATATATGAAAGAACAGGGAATACGGAGAAAACTTATCTAAGAAGACTTTCCTCACACACTTCTCCTCTTCCCGAGAATCCTAAAAAATCCACTTATATGCTTATTAATGGTGGGACAAGACACCGAGATAAGATGAAAAGACAAGAAAATCAAAATAACATCCCATGGAAAAACACAGTTCAAAGGAAATCAAATACTTCTCACAAACAATCAAATAAATGACAAATAAAAAGCCACACATAAAACCCACAACCAAACATAGAAATCAAAATATTCTAAATAAATTCTATAACGCATACATAAAGTCAAAAAATAATACCCAAACGTAACAGACATAACGAACGATGTGATATGGGAGAATTCGAATGAAACTTACCAAAAAAGTACTTCTTCATACACTTCACCTGCTCCCGAATAACCTAAAAAAATGAAGTTATACGGTTATAAATTGTGGGAAAAGAAACCGACATTAAATGAAAAGACGAGAAAAGGAAAATAACATTCCATGGAAAAATGCTACCAAAAGGAAATCAAGTTCTTCTCACACAAAATCAAAGAAATCACAAACAAAAAACAAAACACAAATGCGCACAAAGAATAACACAAATCAACAAATAATACCAACACATAACAGAGATAATGAAAATTGAGATATAGCAGACAAAAGGGAATACGAAGTAAACTTAGATAAGAAGTACTTCCTCATAAACTTCTCCTGCTTACGAGAAACCTTAAAAATCCAGTGAAATGCATAGAAATGCTTGCCAAAGAAGCCGATATCACATGAAAAGACCAGAAATGGAAATTACACTATTGTCACCCACAAAGAAAGAAATGAGAAAGAAAAAATGAACCGTAAAGCGCACAAACCAAAACATAATGAACATATTCGAACTGAATTCAATAATGCATAGATCAAGTCAACAAATCATACCCAAACATAACAGATATATTGAGCAATCCGATATATGAAAGAACAGGGAATACGAAGAAAACTTATCTAAGAAGACTTTCCTCACACACTTCTCCTGCTCCCGAGAATCCTGAAAAATCCACTTATATGCTTATTAATGGTGGGACAAGACACCGAGATCAGATGAAAAGACGAGAAAATCAAAATAACATCCCATGGAAAAACACAGTTCAAAGGAAATCAAATACTTCTCACAAACAATCAAATAAATGACAAATAAAAAGGCACACATAAAACCCACAACCAAACACAGAAATCAAAATATTCTAAATAAATTCTATAATGCATGCATAAAGTCAAAAAATAATACCCAAACATAACAGACATAACGAACGATGTGATATGGGAGAATTCGAATAAAACTTACCAAAATAGTACTTCTTCATACACTTCACCTGCTCTCGAATGACCTGAAAAACTGAAGTTATACGGTTATAAATTGTGGGCAAAGAAACCGACATTAAATGAAAAGACGAGAAAAGGAAAATAACATTCCATGGAAAAATGCTACCAGAAGGAAATCAAGTTCTTCTCACACAAAATCAAAGAAATCACAAACAAAAAACAAAACACAAATGCGCACAAAGAATAACACAAATCAACAAATAATACCAACACATAACAGAGATAATGAAAATTGCGATATAGCAGACAAAAGGGAATACGAAGTAAACTTAGATAAGAAGTACTTCCTCATAAACTTCTCTTGCTTACGAGAAACCTGAAAAATCCAGTGAAATGCTTAGAAATGCTTGCCAAAGAAGCCGATATCACATGAAAAGACCAGAAATGGAAATTACACTATTCTCACCCACAAAGAAAGAAATGAGAAATAAAAAATGAATCGTAAAGCGCACAAACCAAAGCATAATGAACATATTCGAACTGAATTCAATAATGCATAGATCAAGTCAACAAATCATACCCAAACATAACAGATATATTGAACAATGCGATATATGAAAGAACAGGGAATACGAAGAAAACTTATCTAAGAAGACTTTCCTCACACACTTCTCCTGCTCCCGAGAATCGTGAAAAATCCACTTATATGCTTATTAATGGTGGGACAAGACACCGAGATAAGATGAAAAGACGAGAAAATCAAAATAACATCCCATGGAAAAACACAGTTCAAAGGAAATCAAATACTTCTCACAAACAATCAAATAAATGACAAATAAAAAGGCACACATAAAACCCACAACCAAACACAGAAATCAAAATATTCTAAATAAATTCTATAATGCATGCATAAAGTCAAAAAATAATACCCAAACATAACAGACATAACGAACGATGTGATATGGGAGAATTCGAATAAAACTTACCAAAATAGTACTTCTTCATACACTTCACCTGCTCTCGAATGACCTGAAAAACTGAAGTTATACGGTTATAAATTGTGGGCAAAGAAACCGACATTAAATGAAAAGACGAGAAAAGGAAAATAACATTCCATGGAAAAATGCTACCAAAAGGAAATCATGTTCTTCTCACACAAAATCAAAGAAATCACAAACAAAAAACAAAACACAAATGCGCACAAAAAATAACACAAATCAACAAATAATACCAACACATAACAGAGATAATGAAAATTGCGATATAGCAGACAAAAGGGAATACGAAGTAAACTTAGATAAGAAGTACTTCCTCATAAACTTCTCTTGCTTACGAGAAACCTGAAAAATCCAGTGAAATGCTTAGAAATGCTTGCCAAAGAAGCCGATATCACATGAAAAGACCAGAAATGGAAATTACACTATTCTCACCCACAAAGAAAGAAATGAGAAATAAAAAATGAATCGTAAAGCGCACAAACCAAAGCATAATGAACATATTCGAACTGAATTCAATAATGCATAGATCAAGTGAACAAATCATACCCAAACATAACAGATATATTGAACAATGCGATATATGAAAGAACAGGGAATACGGAGAAAACTTATCTAAGAAGACTTTCCTCACACACTTCTCCTGCTCCCGAGAATCTTGAAAAATCCACTTATATGCTTATTAATGGTGGGACAAGACACCGAGATCAGATGAACAGACGAGAAAATCAAAATAACAACCCATGGAAAAACACATTTCAAAGGAAATAAAATACTTCTCACAAACAATCAAATAAATGACAAATAAAAAGGCACACATAAAACCCACAACCAAACACGGAAATCAAAATATTCTAAATAAATTCGATAACGCATACATAAAGTCAAAAAATAATACCCAAACGTAACAGACATAACGAACGATGTGATATGGGAGAATTCGAATGAAACTTACCAAAAAAGTACTTCTTCATACACTTCACCTGCTCTCGAATAATCTGAAAAAAATAAGTTATACGGTTATAAATTGTGGGAAAAGAAACCGACATTAAATGAAAAGACGAGAAAAGGAAAATAACATTCCATGGAAAAATGCTACCAAAAGGAAATCAAGTTCTTCTCACACAAAATCAAAGAAATCACAAACAAAAAACAAAACACAAATGCGCACAAAAAATAACACAAATCATCAAATAATACCAACACATAACAGAGATAATGAAAATTGCGATATAGCAGACAAAAGGGAATACGAAGTAAACTTAGATAAGAAGTACTTCCTCATAAACTTCTCTTGCTTCCGAGAAACCTGAAAAATCCAGTGAATTCTTAGAAATGCTTGCCAAAGAAGCCGAGATCACATGAAAAGACCAGAAATGGAAATTACACTATTGTCACCCACAAAGAAAGAAATGAGAAATAAAAAATGAAACGTAAAGCGCACAAACCAAAACATAATGAACATATTCGAAATGAATTCAATAATGCATAGATCAAGTGAACAAATCATACCCAAACATAACAGATATATTGAACAATGCGATATATGAAAGAACAGGGAATACGGAGAAAACTTATCTAAGAAGACTTTCCTCACACACTTCTCCTGCTCCCGAGAATCCTAAAAAATCCACTTATATGCTTATTAATGGTGGGACAAGACACCGAGATAAGATGAAAAGACGAGAAAATCAAAATAACATCCCATGGAAAAACACAGTTCAAAGGAAATCAAATACTTCTCACAAACAATCAAATAAATGACAAATAAAAAGCCACACATAAAACCCACAACCAAACATAGAAATCAAAATATTCTAAATAAATTCTATAACGCATACATAAAGTCAAAAAATAATACCCAAACGTAACAGACATAACGAACAATGTGATATGGGAGAATTCGAATGAAACTTACCAAAAAAGTACTTCTTCATACACTTCTCCTGCTCCCGAATAACCTAAAAAAATGAAGTTATACGGTTATAAATTGTGGGCAAAAAAACCGACATTAAATGAAAAGACGAGAAAAGGAAAATAACATTCCATGGAAAAATGCTACCAAAAGGAAATCAAGTTCTTCTCATACAAAATCAAAGAAATCACAAACAAAAAACAAAACACAAATGCGTACAAAAAATAACACAAATCATCAAATAATACCAACACATAACAGAGATAATGAAAATTGCGATATAGCAGACAAAAGGGAATACGAAGTAAACTTAGATAAGAAGTACTTCCTCATAAACTTCTCTTGCTTCCGAGAAACCTGAAAAATCCAGTGAATTCTTAGAAATGCTTGCCAAAGAAGCCGAGATCACATGAAAAGACCAGAAATGGAAATTACACTATTGTCACCCACAAAGAAAGAAATGAGAAATAAAAAATGAAACGTAAAGCGCACAAACCAAAACATAATGAACATATTCGAAATGAATTCAATAATGCATAGATCAAGTGAACAAATCATACCATAACATAACAGATATATTGAACAATGCGATATATGAAAGAACAGGGAATACGGAGAAAACTTATCTAAGAAGACTTTCCTCACACACTTCTCCTGCTCCCGAGAATCTTGAAAAATCCACTTATATGCTTATTAATGGTGGGACAAGACACCGAGATCAGATGAACAGACGAGAAAATCAAAATAACAACCCATGGAAAAACACATTTCAAAGGAAATAAAATACTTCTCACAAACAATCAAATAAATGACAAATAAAAAGGCACACATAAAACCCACAACCAAACACGGAAATCAAAATATTCTAAATAAATTCGATAACGCATACATAAAGTCAAAAAATAATACCCAAACGTAACAGACATAACGAACGATGTGATATGGGAGAATTCGAATGAAACTTACCAAAAAAGTACTTCTTCATACACTTCACCTGCTCTCGAATAATCTGAAAAAAATAAGTTATACGGTTATAAATTGTGGGAAAAGAAACCGACATTAAATGAAAAGACGAGAAAAGGAAAATAACATTCCATGGAAAAATGCTACCAAAAGGAAATCAAGTTCTTCTCACACAAAATCAAAGAAATCACAAACAAAAAACAAAACACAAATGCGCACAAAAAATAACACAAATCATCAAATAATACCAACACATAACAGAGATAATGAAAATTGCGATATAGCAGACAAAAGGGAATACGAAGTAAACTTAGATAAGAAGTACTTCCTCATAAACTTCTCTTGCTTCCGAGAAACCTGAAAAATCCAGTGAATTCTTAGAAATGCTTGCCAAAGAAGCCGAGATCACATGAAAAGACCAGAAATGGAAATTACACTATTGTCACCCACAAAGAAAGAAATGAGAAATAAAAAATGAAACGTAAAGCGCACAAACCAAAACATAATGAACATATTCGAAATGAATTCAATAATGCATAGATCAAGTGAACAAATCATACCCAAACATAACAGATATATTGAACAATGCGATATATGAAAGAACAGGGAATACGGAGAAAACTTATCTAAGAAGACTTTCCTCACACACTTCTCCTGCTCCCGAGAATCCTAAAAAATCCACTTATATGCTTATTAATGGTGGGACAAGACACCGAGATAAGATGAAAAGACGAGAAAATCAAAATAACATCCCATGGAAAAACACAGTTCAAAGGAAATCAAATACTTCTCACAAACAATCAAATAAATGACAAATAAAAAGCCACACATAAAACCCACAACCAAACATAGAAATCAAAATATTCTAAATAAATTCTATAACGCATACATAAAGTCAAAAAATAATACCCAAACGTAACAGACATAACGAACGATGTGATATGGGAGAATTCGAATGAAACTTACCAAAAAAGTACTTCTTCATACACTTCTCCTGCTCCCGAATAACCTAAAAAAATGAAGTTATACGGTTATAAATTGTGGGCAAAAAAACCGACATTAAATGAAAAGACGAGAAAAGGAAAATAACATTCCATGGAAAAATGCTACCAAAAGGAAATCAAGTTCTTCTCATACAAAATCAAAGAAATCACAAACAAAAAACAAAACACAAATGCGTACAAAAAATAACACAAATCATCAAATAATACCAACACATAACAGAGATAATGAAAATTGCGATATAGCAGACAAAAGGGAATACGAAGTAAACTTAGATAAGAAGTACTTCCTCATAAACTTCTCTTGCTTCCGAGAAACCTGAAAAATCCAGTGAATTCTTAGAAATGCTTGCCAAAGAAGCCGAGATCACATGAAAAGACCAGAAATGGAAATTACACTATTGTCACCCACAAAGAAAGAAATGAGAAATAAAAAATGAAACGTAAAGCGCACAAACCAAAACATAATGAACATATTCGAAATGAATTCAATAATGCATAGATCAAGTGAACAAATCATACCCAAACATAACAGATATATTGAACAATGCGATATATGAAAGAACAGGGAATACGGAGAAAACTTATCTAAGAAGACTTTCCTCACACACTTCTCCTGCTCCCGAGAATCCTAAAAAATCCACTTATATGCTTATTAATGGTGGGACAAGACACCGAGATAAGATGAAAAGACGAGAAAATCAAAATAACATCCCATGGAAAAACACAGTTCAAAGGAAATCAAATACTTCTCACAAACAATCAAATAAATGACAAATAAAAAGCCACACATAAAACCCACAACCAAACATAAAAATCAAAATATTCTAAATAAATTCTATAACGCATACATAAAGTCAAAAAATAATACCCAAACGTAACAGACATAACGAACGATGTGATATGGGAGAATTCGAATGAAACTTACCAAAAAAGTACTTCTTCATACACTTTTCCTGCTCCCGAATAACCTAAAAAAATGAAGTTATACGGTTATAAATTGTGGGCAAAAAAACCGACATTAAATGAAAAGACGAGAAAAGGAAAATAACATTCCATGGAAAAATGCTAGCAAAAGGAAATCAAGTTCTTCTCACACAAAATCAAAGAAATCACAAACAAAAAACAAAACACAAATGCGCACAAATAATAACACAAATCAACAAATAATACCAACACATAACAGAGATAATGAAAATTGCGATATAGCAGACAAAAGGGAATACGAAGTAAACTTAGATAAGAAGTACTTCCTCATAAACTTCTCCTGCTTACGAGAAACCTGAAAAATCCAGTGAAATGCTTAGAAATGCTTGCCAAAGAAGCCGATATCACATGAAAAGACCAGAAATGGAAATTACACTATTCTCACCCACAAAGAAAGAAATGAGAAATAAAAAATGAACCGTAAAGCGCACAAACCAAAACATAATGAACATATTCGAACTGAATTCAATAATGCATAGATCAAGTGAACAAATCATACCCAAACATAACAGATATATTGAGCAATGCGATATATGAAAGAACAGGGAATACGAAGAAAACTTATCTAAGAAGACTTTCCTCACACACTTCTCCTGCTCCCGAGAATCCTGAAAAATCCACTTATATGCTTATTAATGGTGGGACAAGACACCGAGATCAGATGAAAAGACGAGAAAATCAAAATAACATCCCATGGAAAAACACAGTTCAAAGGAAATCAAATACTTCTCACAAACAATCAAATAAATGACAAATAAAAAGGCACACATAAAACCCACAACCAAACACAGAAATCAAAATATTCTAAATAAATTCTATAACGCATACATAAAGTCAAAAAATAATACCCAAACATAACAGACATAACGAACGATGTGATGGGAGAATTCGAATGAAAGATACCAAAAAAGTATTTCTTCATACACTTCACCTGCTCCCGAATAACCTGAAAAAATGAAGTTATACGATTATAAATTGTGGGCAAAGAAACCGACATTAAATGAAAAGACGAGAAAAGGAAAATAACATTCCATGGAAAAATGCTACCAAAAGGAAATCAAGTTCTTCTTACCCAAAAATGAAACGTAAAGCGCACAAACCAAAACATAATGAACATATTCGAACTGAATTCAATAATGCATAGATCAAGTCAACAAATCATACCCAAACATAACATATATATTGAACAATGCGATATATGAAAGAACAGGGAATACGAAGAAAACTTATCTAAGAAGACTTTCCTCACACACTTTTCCTGCTCCCGAGAATCCCGAAAAATCCACTTATATGCTTATTAATGGTGGGACAAGACACCGAGATTCTAGCAAAGACCTTATTCCAATATCTCCAACCTGGGATTTCAAAGTGTTCATGCTCTGAAACCCATGATTATCAGCTTTGCCACTTAGTTTCTGCTTGTTTACTGACAGTTGAACTTCTCCTATGATTTTCTCCTCTGCTTTTCAATATTCGTTGTGCTTTTTCAGAAGCTCCCTTAAAAGGAATGGGTAGAGGATCCATTTCCCCATCAATAGCTCTATGGATCCCATAACAATTTCAGAATTTTGAAGCGGTTGGTCTCTTGGTTGTACAAAAGGACAAAGCCTGTATGTGATTCCAATTTATTCCCTTGATGTCATAGGCAGCTCGATTAGATTCAACCTCCACAGGTGTGAAGTCTTCTTTGCCATCCTGAACCCCATTACTCCAAGACCAATGAAACTAATACATTCCACAATATTTGATTTGGCTATAATTTGATTTCCCAGCTCTTGATTTTCTTTTGCTGAAGCAAAATTCTATTGCCTTTTGAATGTCTCGAGAAGCTAATCGTGCGGTCCTGAAGTTTTAGCCTGCAATATGTCTTTCTCTCTTTATTCGTAGAAATTCTGAAATGGTCTAAGCCGCTCAAGAAGTTTGATATTTGCCAAAGTATGTCAAGCTAACAATCCATGAAACAAGCCAACATCTCCCTTCCTCTTACTCTACTTCTGCCACAGATTGGTTGTAAGTGGAGTATGTTTGGTTCTATAGAGCACTAATGACCAGTGGGGCTGGGTGATGCTGAGTAAAGCCTTTTGAATGTCTCAAGAAGCTAATCGTGCAATCCTGAAGTTTCAGCCTGCAATATGTCTTTCTCTCTTTATTCGTAGAAATTTTGAAATGGTCTAAGCCGCTCAAGAAGTTCGATATTTGCCTAAGTATGTCAAGCTAACAGTCCAGGAAACAAGCCAACACCTCCCTTCCTTCTTACTCTACTTCTGCCACAGATTGGTTGTAAGTGGAGTATGTTTGGTTCTATAGAGCACTAATGACTAGTGGGGCTAGGTGATGCTGAGTAAAGCCTTTTGTAGACCAAGGTATTATGTCAAGCAACAGACATTACTTCGGAAAACTGGGCAAAATTAGAACTTCAAAACATCAGGAAGGCCTGATTCATACAGTCAGGTCCAATAAAATTTTCACCCACATTAGCAATTAAGAAAATTTTCTTATATTTATATTCCTTTATCAGTAGTAACAAATGTTAGACCATTTTGAGTGTAGTAAACCAAGGTGTTTCATGGGGCCACATCTTTAACCGAAAATGGCTCACCACCCAAACAGAAAATCTTGACTGGGAGAAAAGCGTTTTAAGAAACAACCAACCTTCCTCATCAACCCCCTATAATATATGAGTTAACCATCCAGTATTCGAGCATTAGTCCACTAACACAAAACCTTCCAGAACTAGACAGACTTATCTCTCATATCAAAACCTCTGTCATTCTCCAATACATGCTCAAACACATAGACAAGGACTCCAACACCATGTGAGAGAAGGAATAGAAAGCATAGACAAAAACATTTAAAAAAAAAAATCTAGGGGGAACAAGCAGAAGGTGAACATGAATAGCCACATTTCAAGTGTTAATCCATGGGCTAAAACAGGGGAACGATTCAAATCAGATTTTGACCTAAACATGGCAGGATTTCTATCATTAGATTCAAGGACAGACCCAAATCCAAATCATTTGCAGATGAAATCAATGGCATTAAAAAGAATGAAAGTCCAAAACAGAGCAAATAAACAAGCAACCAATCTCAACAGAACAAATTGTGGCCCTTAGCGTCCACACCAAACAGCAAAGATTGAATGCCCATAAATGGCCAGAGAATAATGGAGAATTGAATGTAAGTAAGAATACAGAAAATTACAAAAAACGTACCTGGCAGTTTCGACTCCAATCCCTTGACTTCCAGCAATGGTTCCTCTCCAAAATCCTTAAAAACCAGTGAACCACCTCGTTCTCCTTCCTCTCACAAAAAAACGATCCCAAAAGAATCCTCTCTGCTCCCCACCATCCCTTGTGCCTTTATATAAAAAGATCTGCTACTTTCCTTTCCTCCCCAAAATTCTGCCACCTTTTTCTTCCATAAAGAAAGAATTCCAGCCCCTCAATCCATCTGCTACTTTCCTTTTCCATATAAAAAAAAATCTCTGCCACTTTCTTTTCTCCTTCAACTCTCCAAAAACAAAAATAATGAAAACATAAAATTAGAAATAATAAGAATGGTGGATAGATAAATAAATAATAAACAAATAAAATAAAACTAATAAATAATAATTAAAATAAGATAATCCCATGCAAAATTTCCAAAAGAGGATAAGTAAATGTGTGAATAAATAAAGTAGTAATTTCAGTCATAGAGAGTGCATCCCTTTTTTTTTTCTCCAGTTTTAGATGATTTTGGTCATTAGGACTCAGTCACCTCTTCTTCTTAAATTTTAGGTGATTTCGGTCATTGTGACCACATCCTTTGTTTCTTAGGTGATTTCGGTAATTGCGACCACGTCTTATCCTTCCTTGAGTTATAGGTGATTTCGGTCATTGCGACCGCATTCCATCTCCTTCCTCAGTTTTAGGTGATTTCTATCATTGAGACCATGTCCCGTCCCCTTTCTGAGTTTTAGGTAATTTCAGTCATTGCGACCACATCTCGGCTTCTTCTCCAGTTTTAGATGATTTCGGTCATTGTGACCGCGTCCCTTATTTCTTAGGTGATTTCAATCATTGCGATCACGTCTCGTCTTTCCTTCACTTAAAGGTGATTTTGGTCATTGCGATTGTGTCCCGTCTCCTACCTCAATTTTAGGCAATTTCAATAATCGCATTTACATCCCATCCTTTTCCTTCAGTTTTAGGTGATTTTGGTAATTGCGACTATGTCTCATCTTTTTCTCAATTTTAGGAGATTTTGGTCAGGACAACCGTGTCCCATTATTACTTCTGTTTTAGGCGATTTCCATCATTACTACTATGCCCCATCTTGTTCCTTAGTTTTAAGCGATTTTGGTCATTGTGATCCCTTCTCGTCTTTTCTTTAGTTTTAGGTGATTTCGTTTATTACGACTGCGCCCTGTGTTGTTACTTGGTTTTATGTAATTTTGGTCATTGCAACCGCATCTCGTCCTTCCTTCACATATAGGTGATTTCAGTCATTACAATTGCGTCCCATCTCTACCTCAGTTTTAGGCGATTTTGGTAATTGCAACTACGTCTTGTCGTTTTCCTTTAGTTTTAGGTGGTTTTGGTCATTGTGACCACATCCTATCTCCTTCCTCAATTCATAGATTTAGGCAATTTATGAAGACTAAGTACACTACCTCCTAATTAAAGGAATGACTTATTTTGGTCATCGAGATGGTTTCCTATGGCGAGTGCACTAGTGTATAGGGTTACATATTGGATAAGACCTACAATGAATCATGATATTAGCTATTCAATAGTCATGATTCACCAAGCTTCTATACTATATGAATTCTCAACCTTGAGAGAATATTGAGTTAATGTTGAGGTCACTAGTGGCTTTCGCTAGGATGATCTTCCTAGTTTCATTTTGGTTACTAGTTGTGGAAGATTTTTCACCCTTTTGAGAGAGAACTAATCCTGTAGAAATTTTCTTTTTTTGCCTTTTGAACTCTCACTCTCGGGAATTTTAGGACCAAACCTTGTTGAATGTACCTCTCCAAAAGCAACAACATTTAAGTTAGCATTCTCTATAAGGTCTTCATTGTTCACTGGTAATTCATAGGTAGGATCCGTAGAAGCAGAGCCATAGAACCTCATAGATGAGAAATCAAGAACTTCACCAGCAGGGAAGGCAAGAATTAAGTCCTTGTCTGTGTATTCAGTTTCAGATAGAAGCAAATGAGCATCCTGCGAACATGAAACAAACTCAACAGTGTCTAGGTGGGTTTATCTTTATCAATATGTAGCTTCAAGTCCAATAGTGACAAATAGTCCAAACCCTAGATAAATGTAACCGTTTCTATGATCTAAGCCTACAGGAAAGGAGCAGAAGAGCTTCATTTCTAACATCTAGGGATTAGGAATCTGAATCTAACTCATTCTCCACATGCTCAGTTGAGTATCTTTGGTCAATGATAACTTAACAAGTATCTTTTGAATTTTTTAACTTAGGAGTCAGTGTGCCCTTCTTGCATTGGGTTGGCCACATCATTATAACCAGTGTGTGGACTTGCATTTTTCATGTGCATCCCCACTCGTCGGCGAGACTCACTTTTATTGGTGAAAAATTTAGTTTTGAAAAAGTCAGAATCGCCATTTTTTTTTTTTAAATGGGAAATAAAACAAGAAAGAAAACCCTAAAGAAGTAACTCCATAGTTTTGGAATAGCATGTCTTCAAATAACCCGAGGTTAGGTCTAGGGATTAGGTTACCTATCGGGAAGGTACCTCAAAGAGGTAGCACTCCTCTAAGCCCTAAAGAGGTCTCTATTGGCTAAGTTGAGGAAAATGTAGCAATCAATCAGTTGATTATGAATACCTAAGTAGGCTAAGGTGATTTCGAAACTAGCATGCAAAATAAGAAATCAAATCACAATCATAAAGGAGAGTTAGGGTGTGTACCTGGACTGCTTGTCAAGCGTTATCATAAGACATCAAAGTTAGCTCAGAAATAAAGCACACAACATATATTTTTATCAGAGCAAATCAAACAAACATCAAGGAATCCAAAGATACTATCAAACATGGTTATAGTCCTCAATAACATACAAATTCATGGAATTTCGAAATTGGAGGTTAGAGAGAGCGCACCTGGTTAGCAAGCATCAACGCCTCTATGGAATACAAGGTTAGCTTAACAATAAGTATAAAACAAACTCATGTATATCATAGAGAGGAATCAAAATCAATCAATCATCAAACAATTATCTTATTAGAATCAATGTAAAACAAGTATCATGGATGTTGGGCCCCCACCAAGGCCCAATTTACTTTTGCATGATTTAATTCTATGAATTCCATTGGGAATCATGAAGTTTATTCATGCTTATTTAAAAAACGAGAAAATTAAGAAAATTAAAGCTAAAAAATCAGAGAAAATAAGAAGATGCATGCCGGAAAAGAAAATGGCAGCAGGTTTATTAAAATCTGGATTTTATTAACCAAGAACTCCTAAGGACAAAATTTTTGGAAAACCAGAATTATTTTGACAAAAAAAATTTTGAAATCCAGATTTAAAATGTGTAAATTCATAAGGGAAAGAAAAGCATCAGGAGGATAGGTGATTATGCAAGCCAAATAGGAGTGAGGCCAAGTATAGGCAAGCATGTGACCTGTGACTAGGTATTCTGAAGTTGCACATCCAGGACCAACTTTTGCTACAGCAATTTGGCTAATTGTCATTTTGATTCACTGTTTTCCAGAGGCAGTGTAGCATGAAGTTGAAGCAGAGGAACAATTCTGATCACCAAAGTCTGATAAACATGGACTGCTCTTTTTAATTCAACAATTTTGGTGTTTTCTTGTCTGTTGTTGCAGGAAAGGAATCTGCTTTAACTAATGCTGGCTATCTGAGATCCATCTGACCAGTTGATGATAGGGTGGTATCCATCTGTTCTGTCATTGGTGAGGCAAAGTCACCTGATCTGAAGCTGAACTTTTTTGCTGAACCTATCTCTGAGTTGTAGTCTAATCTCGGACACTGCCATTAAATCTTTATCAATTTTTGTTCATGAGACGCAATCAATTTCTCCACTGCGGCGCTCCTTTCATTTGTGTCACTTGTCTTTCCACACAGTGATCTGACTGCTAACTCTCTCTAAAACCTCTGAAACAGGGCGAGACTGGTGAATGAGAAGAAAATTTGAAAATTGCTCTGCTGGACTCAAGTTTAGCACGAGAAATCAGCTTAATTTCATCCTGGAGTTTCTCAGTTTTGGGCATCCTTTCAGGCTCGACTTCAGTAACCTGTGAGATTTGAACTTCCTGTTCCTTTTCAGTTATGATGCTCTGTGCCTCATGGTCAATATGAGAAACAACACTACTTTTCTCTCCAGTCTATTGCACTTCTGAATTATAGGGTTTCATGACTTCAGCTTGTAAATAGAGATTTGCCCACTCCTCTCAGGAGTTTCGATGAAACAAATGAAACCCTTGGTGTGTAATTCATGGACACAGCCACCTGCTCTGGAAGAAGTTACACTCTTCTTCACTAGACAGACTTATATTATAACCAGCATCGGTATTGTCTTCACTGCTACAGCTCACTGAAAAGCCACTTTTCAGGATTGTCAAGGAGTTGGATGACCCAAGCTCATGCCATCAAATTTTTGGAGGAGAAACCTGTTTCTGCTTAAGGGTGCTTGCTTTCACTGCCTTGGTGGAAATAGGAGCATCTTTCTGTACCCTGGGTGTGCCACTTTCATTAATCAAGGGTATAGTGAGGGGTGACGGATTCAACAGAATCGAGTTGCTCTTGAGAAGCACAGACCCTGGCATAACACAAGCATCTTTGTAGAGTTGTATGGCTTTGCCCAAATCAACGCCTTCTAGAACACGAGCATCCTTTGCCAGAACATTTGGTGCAGGTTGTGATCTACCATATTTAGTGTATAACCCTGATGCCTGTCTATGAGAATCAGCAATTTCACCCCAATTCTTATTAGAGCCGGTGACAAACTCCAATTTCATGCAACCATACGTGATCATGCTACTGTGAGGTTGCCCAAACTGGACTCACCATGGCCATTGCATATGTCATGCAATGACGGAGAAGATGAACATCAAATACCCATTGGCATGTCCACCATCAAATGGATATCGGGTAAAGCTTGTCTCAGATAATCCTGACTCTCCAACAATGGAATCTGAGTGAACTGGAGTATACCCAAACAATAAACGGCCCTTGTAATCAGAATCCGTACCTTCATAAACGCTAGAGTTGGCTCATTAATAAGAATGACAGCTCTGTCATTAGTTTCTCTACACCAGCCAAATAGGATTGATCTGTCATACCCACCAAAATACTTTCCTTCTCCAAGCCTTGGCTACTTGAAGACAATCCATCAATTGAATCAACCTTGGACTGCAACCTATCCCAGATTTTGTACTTGTGTGTATGTTCCAACAAAAAGGTGCATCCTTTCAAACAATTATCTCGAGATAATAGAGTCAACCGACTTCGAGAGATACTTCTTCACATGTAGAGATCAGAGCATAGTCATTGCAGCTTGGAATCTCAGTTCAAATATTCTTTTCTGTAGGTTGCATTGCTAATGCCATACGAAACCAAGTTGTTTCTTCATGGAATCAGCATGAGCATGGGAGTTCCAAATTGCATGCTTCAGCAACCCACTAATGTTCCTCCCAAAACCAATAACAGTAGCAGTGTCATGACTCCCACCATTTCAGGTTCTAGCAAAGACCTTATTTCAATATCCCCACTGTAAAATTTCGAAGTGCTTATGTTTTTCTTAATATTCAGGCTGCTTGGGGTTTATCCTCAGTTTTCCACAAACAGAAGCTGATAGCTGAGGTGCAAATCTTCTTCATTTAAGAAACATGGTTGGTCTTTTCCACTGTTATGATCATGACTTCCTTTTCTGGTGGATTGCGTGCTGCTCTTTTGTAAGGATCGCTGGTGCCAATCAATACACCTTTCTACACTGCATGCGGAGCAGCTCCGTGCCTGTCAATGCCAACTCAGATAATAACCACATCGTGGTTGAATGCATTCAGAATGCTTCCATGGTGACTATCCAAGATTTTGATATTCAGAGAAATTTTGATCACTGCTCATTTACCTCTGGGGAATGTCAGGAACTCTGTTTTCGAAGATACTTCCAACACCAGGTACACATCATCAAGAGGCTCTTTATTGGTCTGATCAAAGACTCCAGGGATTTCCATGATCATGCATAACTTTCCTTCAACATCAGCAACAATTAGCTTTCCAGGGCGGCTCAATTCAACTTCAAGTTTAGCTATTGTTTCGTTGAAAAGGGGTTGGATGCTTGGGATTTGGATTTGATGAAGAAGAATTTCATCAGAAGGCTTTGGGTGGTCATGCATGCATGGATCACATGCACATGGGGAGGTCTTTGTTGGTGAAAGATATTTGTGTCTGTGGAAAGAGTCAATGTTGGATTGCCACCAGCTTTGCCATCCCGCTACTACCGGTCATCCAGGATCAGATTTTAACTGTGCTTCACATTTAACAGTCTATAACCAAGCTGGAAAACATATGTTACCATCTCCCACAACATCTCCTTTGTTCAAGAATTCCACTGATCATCTCGGAATCACAAAATTTCTATGCACCACTGAAACTCAAGTTTTTCATCAAAGTGCATGATTTTAGCACAGAAGGGAACATATTATCCCTTGGTTATCTTCCAGAAGCTAGCGCTTGAATGAAGAAAGGTAAGGAATGGAGGAAGGGGTCATGGGAAATGGCATAGTCAAGATTCTGAACTTGAAGCTCCTGGTGTGTGCCTTTTAGTTATGTGAAACCAATCATCTTGGTGTTTAGGTTCTGCAAAAGCGCTCATTCAAAGTCTGAAACTTTTAGATTTCCGTTCTCAAAGGTATTATGCCCTGTGTCAATATCCCCAGCAATGCAGCAGCACAGATTTCAAATCTCACAATCTAGAGCACATACTATGTAACTACACTGGTCTTCCATCCTTCTAGTGGCTTTATGCAGATATCCATAACAGGATCAACCTCAATACTTGCCAAGAGCAAGCCTCCCAATAATGACATCTCAAACTTACTCAAAGGAACTGGAAACGGAGGAATACAGGGAAAGAGCAAAAGACAAGGAAAAGGAGCAGGGCATAAAACATTCACCAAATATGTTGAACCCATTTCATTATTTTATCCATGGGTTTAATAATCAGTGGGCTAATCCATGGCAAATGTCTTAAAAGAAAAGCACAAAATGCAGCAAGCTCTTCAAGTATGAAACAGTAAACCGAAGCATAGTCAAATATTTCCTTAATGGAACCAGAGAAAAGAAAGATTAACACAACAATAACCAATCCATAACAACCCAACAAGCAATGTAAAAATCATTTGGGAAAGAGGTGGGAGAAGCATGAAAGATGACATAAGTGGGAAACCCATAACAGCCATACCTGAAAGTCTCCTCTGCAGCAAGGTGTGTTGGGCTTCAGGCTTGCTGCTCCTACTCCCAAGACTAGCCAAAAACCCTATGAACCGTCTCTTCTGTTCTACTCTTCTTCTCTCTTGCTCTCTGATTTTCTTCCTTGCTCTAGGGAATTTCTATAAAGTATTGTATGAACACTTAATAAAACATGTGCTAAGAAGATGAAATAGAGGGTTTACACTGGCATAATTATAACCTTGTTGCTGATCATATCCTGGAATTGGCTGAGGTTGAACATAGGCAAGTTAAGGAGCAGGTGCATGATACCCATCACCATAGTAGTCCTGAGGATGACCTTGTCCTTGTTGAAAAGTGAAAGTTGATTTGCTCCATTCTATTCCTTCAATGGCATTACCAGGAAAAGGTAGCAGAAAATTTGGAGGCCCTGAAGAGGAATTCATTGACACCAGGGGTGAAGGTAAGCAAAGTATGCTCACGAGTCTGACCATTCTGGGGTATACCAGCTTCAAAGCAGTTAAGATTCATATGGCGGAGCTTTGGAGCCTACACCTTTACTTCAACTTTCATCACAGAAGTACCATCTTGCCCATTGCTATTTCACTGTCAATTGGAATAAAGCCCAAGCAGAAAAGGCTTTAGGTAGCAGCAGCTAAAAGCCTATGGTTATACCATAAAAGCCTTCAGCAACTTTCAGTCTCACTACTTGAGTCTTTCTCACCATTGTAGGGACATGGTAGCATGATGTCTGCAGCCTTTTCAGGAATACGGATTTTGACAATAAAATTCTGCCCAAAAGTCAGGAGTAGTGAAATGAAACCCAGGACCATCAACTTTGCAATATGTGGGTTGAAAATTTCAGAAAAAGGGTCACTAACTTTGTATGATTCTAAATAAATAAAATACACAAATACAACAAAGTGTGACATCCAAAGAAATCAAAGTTAAAAACATTCAATCACAATTCTCACCTGTTTTACCTTCTCCAAAGCTTCAAACAAAGCTGTCTTGCACCTTTCTGTAAATCACTGACAATAAGCCAAATAAAAAACTATGTTAATCAGGACTTAGAAAGTAATATCATGGAAACAACAAACCCAAACCTTAACCCTATGTTAGGTTCCAAGAAAGTACTAAGACAAGGAAAAAAATGCTAAAGAAAAATGATTTTCTCACATTTGGTTTAATGTGAAAAATATGAAAAAAAAAAAATCAAGTATAATTAAGATTAGTTAGAAACTTATGCATTTTCATATAGTTTAATATTTATAAATAAGAAAAATACGTGTAATGAGTTTGAAGAAGTATGTAAAAATAATTTACAAACTTTAAATCTATATTTTTCTTTTTCTTTATTCTTTAAATTTTTTTTTCCCTCCATTTTTCCAAAAGCCAAACATAGGGTATGGAAATTGAGAAACACTGCAAAACACGCAGTTTTGAAATCAGTTCATCCTAAACAAAATGAGGAACAACACACAATCAGCTCATCCAAAAAGAAACGAAGAACACCACACAAAGATTTTCTAACTTGAATCATCAATCAATATCAGAGTAGAAAACATATGCAAACACAATATAGACATCCAATACTTTTTCACACTAATCAAAATTTTCCCCTTGCAGAAATTAAGAAGCCGCCAGCCAAAGGACAGCCAAAAACAAAAGCACCAATTGGTTCTACAATTGAAAAGACAATGAAATTTATGCATAAGCAAAGAGAAGAAATCAACTTGAAAGAAAAACCCCAGAACTTAAAATTCATCGTCAATTTCCTTTTCACTCTGCATCCTAGCCCAACACGTTTTAGTAGTGAACTCAAGAAGATAAACCAACATCAAGAAAAAAAGTACCAACCATTTCTGCAAAAACCCCTGTCCAATGAGGCCAAAAGGTCCATTTGGGTGCCAAGAAACCAAAGAAAAAGAAGAGAAAATGAAAATAAAATTTTGCAGGGCCTAAAGGTTGCATTAGGACCCGTCCAGAGATGGGTTTCACCCTTTCTTGGCATCCAAACTAACTAAACTAAATTAAATCAACATTAGATCATCTGAACAGCAACGGAGCATAACCCAAGAAAAAAAAAACCCAGTTCAGTTGAAAGGTTTTTCTGTTATGATCATAATCGGTTTATCCCAGGCACCAATAAAAAAAAGTTTTCAATAACTCATAATCGGTTTTTTCAAGGAGAATTCATTCATTGAGAAAACAGAGTACATTTACAAGAAAAATAAGAATTCATTCATGGAGAAAACAAAGTACATTTACAAGAAAAATGGGTGAAAATGAAACTTAAGAGAACTAGGTTTTCAACTTACCTGTAAGGAAGCTATAGAGAGAAAGACGTCGAGATCCTTGAGAATGAGAGCTGAGTACTGCGTTCTTGAATGGGTTTTATAGATTGATGTTGGCAGCTCAGCGTACTCCCACTTTTGAAGCCAACTGTGTTCTTGAACAGGAGCATGCTCCCACTTTTGAAGACGTCACGTGAGAGGTGCCTTCTTGAACGAGTTCTGATGCCGTTAATCCCACGATTATCATGAGTTTTATGCTTGGTTCTACTGATGTGATGCTTCCCACATCGGCAAGCGAGAATAAAGAGACCTTTAAATTGCTTGGTTTTTCTTACATTCAAAAAAATTACCGTAGCATGTACCACATGTGGGCCTAAAGTGGTGTTGGGCTAGGTCCAACTCTTTCTCCTTTAAGATTGTTTTATGCTTGGTTTTTGAAATTAAGTCAATGAGAACAATTGGGCGGTATGGTTTTCCATCAAGGAAAATAAGCACCCACAAACAAAAAAGGGACAGTAATGGTGGACACATCATCGATTTCTCAAGTTCTACTTCTCAACTAATTAATTGAATTAGTCATGCAAATGGTTGAGGTTTTTCCCCTTACCTTTTCCACCCTTATTTGTTTAGTTTTACATTTTGTTTTTAAACAGTAAGGCCGTGTTTTGTTTTCCAAAAATAAAAAGAAACTAGAGAAAATAAAAGTAAAAAATAAAAATATTTAAACTCATTTCATTTATTTTTCCTCATCTATATAAATATTAAATTATTTAAAATGTTTAATTATCTTTAATTTTTTGTGTTACATTATAAATCAAAATTTTATATTATATTTTATTACAAGAAAATACTAAGAAAATAAAATAATATTAAAAAAATAATTATCTTATTTCTTATTTTATTATAAAAAGGAAAAAAATTAAAATAGTTAAAATTAGTTAAATTCCTAAAAAAAATACAAAGAGGAAAGAAACAAATATTAAAGAAAATAATTTTCTTGCATTTGATTTTACTATGAAAAATATGAGTAAAAATCAAATATAACTAAAATTAATTAAAAATGTATATATTTTAAAATTATTTAATCTTTATATAAAAGAGTTAAAATAAAGGAAATGAATTAATATATAAAAATAATTTATTAACTTTAAATCTATTTTAAATTTTCCTTCTCTATTTTTTATCTCTTATATTTTTTGGAAACCAAATATAGCTTGTCGTAAAAAGATTTTGATAGAAAAGAGAAATCTACACTTGAACAAGTTCTCGAGTTGAGGGGAACCTAGGATCTTCGTTTTGCTCGTCTTGCTTTGTGATGATGGTTGCATCTCTATTTATAGATGAAGTGGGCAAAAATGAAATCGGTTGAAATCAGTGTGCTTGAAAGGTTTTGAAATCTGCAATCAAAACTTGGACAGTGGATATCTTCTTGAAGTCTGCCGAAATAGATAAATTTCTTTTCTTTTTAGAGTTTTGTGAAAGAAGCATAAAGAGAATAAATTCTCTTTCTCTGCATTTCTCTTTGAAAAGCACATTGGTAGACAAAATTTATTATTGAAATAGTTTTTCACTATTCAATGCTATTTAGACAGTTTTTTTTTTCACTTGAACAAGTTCTATAGTTGAGGAACCTAAGATTATGTTTGGTTGAGGAAAAGAGAAAAAAAAAAACATTATAAAAAGTTTAAAATAATTAAAAATTATACATTTTAAAATTCTTTAATTTTTATATAAACAAATCAAAATAGATTTAAAGTAAAATATAAAGATAATTTATTAAATTAAAATTTATACAGTAAAAGATGAAGGGAGGTAAGACAAAGTTAAACCATCAATTTAGCTATTGACTTAAAAATCATCATTTTGTTAGTTTAGTTTTGTATAAAATAATAAAGGAACCATTTTATTTACTCAGAAATCAGAAATTCTTTTAGAGTTTTTTTTTGAAAATTATGAAAATATGTTTAATTACTATTTTTTTTAACTATCAATTTAAAAATATTTTCTCTTAATTATATGTAGTAACAAAAGTATAAATTTGAATCATTTGGGTATTAATTTTCAAATATCTTTATCTTAACTATGAAAAAAAAATCATTTTTCTAAGGATCTATAATTAAAAACTGTTTTTAACGTAAAAAAAAAAAAAAGATTCAACATTTAATAATAATAATTTAGATATCAATAAATACAAAATAGTATTTAAATATTATTAAAAAAATCAATAGACCCCTTAACATTCAAACACACAAAAGAGATTGAACGTTACACAATCATTACATCTTGGAAAATCATACAAAAAAAATGATAAGAAATTACAAGAAATTAAATTTTTGAGAACAATCGGGTGGTATAGTTTTCCATCAAGTAAAATAAGCACTCACAAACAAAAAAGGGAACAGTAATGGTACACGTCACCAATTTCTAACATGTGGCTTCTACAGTTCAACTTATGAAGCTCAATCTCAACTAATTAATTGAATAAGTCATGCAAATGGTAGAACTTTTTCCCCCTTCCTTTTTGTTCCCCTTATTTGCTTATTTTTTCAGGTTTTTTTTATTATTTTATTTTATTTTTATTTATTTACATAGTAAGACTGTGTTTTGTTTTCAAAAATAAAAAGAAAAAGAAACTGAGAGAAAATAAAAATATTTGAAATTGATGAATTATTTTTATATATTTCTTTAAACTTATTTAATTTATTTTTCCTCATCTATATAAATATTAAATGATTTAAAATATTCAATTATATTTAATTTGTTATGTTGCATAATAAATCATTTTTTTATAATTATGTTTGGCTATAAGAAAATAATGAGAAAAGAAAAAAAATACTAGAGGAAATAAATTTCTTATGTTTGATTTTACTATAAAAAAGAAAAAAATTTAAATATAATTAAAATTAGTTAAATTCCTAGAAAATATTAAGAAAGAAAGAAAAATATTTAAAAATAATTTTTTCGTATTTGATTTTACTATGAAAAATATTTATAAAAAAAATCAAATATAAATAAAATTAATTAGAAATTTATATTATTTTTGTGGGCACCTTGGGCAATGAGTCTATCGGATAAACACCCCGCTTTGAGTAGAGTTTGCATGTTTAAGCCTATTAGGCCAAGCTTATCCGAGCAAATCTATGGAGTTTGAAAACAGCTTAAAACTAATTACAAAATTCAACCCTATAAAACAGAAGAATGATAAATAATACAAATATGAAAAACTCTCTTAAAAAATTCTATCACGTGCCTAATCTAATTTGATTTTCGAAGAAGTCTACTTAGAATACATCCGAACACAACTTTTTGTAGAAATCTTGAGAACAGAAGGCATTGTAGTAGTTGCCCAAAGGGTTGAACTCAATTAAGGATCAAACAATTTCAAATTGTTTGATCTTTATATAGAAGAGTTAGGATAAATGAAATGAATTAACATATAAAAAATAATTTATTAACTTTAAATATTTTTAATTTTTTATTTATTTTTCCTCTCTAATTTTTACCCTTATATTTTTCTTCATAATTTTTGGAAACCAAACATAACTTACATAAAAAGATTTTGATAGAAAATAAATCTACATTGAAATGAAGATCAACTCACATAACATTTATAATGGTTGACTCTCTCTCATATAAAATGGGTCCTACAATTAAAAAAAACTCAATATATATATGTATAATGTTATAAACATCTTCATGGATGTGAGATATTACATAAAATTTGAATTCAAGGTGAACAATTAAATAACTTTGAATATTCTAAGAATATCACTTTTTTGTGGTTTTTATTTTGAAAAAAAAAATATTTATAAAAAAAATAGTTGATTGTTGTACTTTTGTTAATTTTAAATTTCATTTTCTAAAACATTAAAAATATTTTTATTTTGAAAATAGAGAGTGGAAATACATGTCATTTGAATGACCTTTTATTTTCATAATTTTTAAAAACTGAAAATAAAAGGTTTTTTAATTATATATTTTTTATATTTAAAAGATTAAATAAATCTTGTTGATATTTTTAATATTGCTACTTATTTATAGAATATAAAAAAATAAACATATTTGAATACTCTGTAGACCAAACTTTAAGAAAATCAGAGTGAAAGCGATGAATGGTTATAGAGTTGAATAAACAAGTTGGTGGACGCCACGCACATGGATGTCCCAGCTACAGACAAAAACATAATAATCTTGTAAAGTTAGTTGGGATTCCGTCAAATTGATTTCGACTTAACACTTAATTTTAGGACAAGCATGTATAATCACACCTCAGCATGGGACACTCTACAGCAAGATTCTTCATCACTCTACAGCAACACTCATGATTGAGTACTTAATTCCATCACTCTCTCACATCCACCCATACACTGAACATCATTTACAATTTTTTTTTAATCTACAGGACTAGGAACTACCCTTTCTTTGTTTTGTTTTAAAAATTATTTTTTTTAAAAATAATATAAATAGATTTTTTATTTATATTAAATTTATGAATATGTTTAGGATTGTTTTGGTCGACAAGACCAGGCAGCTAGTGCATATAAATGTCTTTAGCGGGAGGGCCTTGCAAGAATATTGCATTATTGGCTTTAAGTTGATGAAGATGCCATTTCACAGAGATAGTAATGGGATAAGAGTCATGAGACAAGGAAATTACTAGTGGCCTTTATGATTGGATTGAGAGTAGCATGAACATCTATATTGGCACAAAGCAAGCTTTATACCATTCAACATTGCCGTTGGGGTTTGGCTTGGTACAAAAGACCCATTTATGACATTCTGAGCTTTGGATAAAGGGATTAAGTCCTATTTTGATTTATATTTTTAACTCGATTATTATGTGTATCGTGTTTTAATTAATTTATTTAATTTAGTATTTGAGTTTTGACCCGATATGAACACGATCCATCAACACGAATTACCACCACTAATTGTATTATTGTGCATATTTGTATTAGTGACTTATAAATGAAAGTCAATTGTGTAAGCAAAAACAAAGGCTACAATTACACTCTTCTTAAGTGGATTAACATCAAGGTGGGTGGCAATTGGAGTTTGACTCCTTAGGATTCCTCCCTTATGGGTTAAGCATAAGACATGGTTAAGAGTGAAATATCAACAACTTAGTTTTAATAAAATAGCATAAATAAAACCTAAAAAAATGTAGTATTTGAGTTGTAATCCTAAAGATATATATACTACCTCTAATTGTATTATTGTGCTAGGTTGTGATAGATTTTGGTGCTTATATACTACACTCTTGTTTGCTTCCAATCCTAATGTATTAATATGCCTAGTAATTCTTTTTATCAAATTAAAAATCAAAGAGATGATTTAATTAAAAGAGAATAATATTATCACTATTTGCCTCGCGTATATATAAATATTGTTAATCCCTTTAACACAAGTTTTTGAATTAAATGGATTAATTTTAGAGGGTATACAACTTTTCATTACTAGATGACTCAAGTTTGATTCTTTATTCCAATTGTCCCACGTTTATCTAACCTTTAGATTTGATAAAGCAATTATTGATAGCTATGTTTGGCTCTTAATCTTGAAAATTTATGTAGCCAACTTTGAAAATGCATAAGCGAATATAACTTGAAAACATGTATGAAGTCATGTGGTCCCACAATCTCCACAAAGTCCAATTGGGATATATTATTGCCAATGACATCACACGATCATTTTCATAATTTAATTAATTTGTGATTGCCAATGACATCACATGATCATTCACATAATTTAATTAATTTGTGACTACAAATGACATCACATGATCACTTCCATAATTTATTAATTTATGATTACAATGATGTGTGAATGATGTTTGTGTATATATATATAAACTCATAGTACAATTGTGTGTATGTAAGAAGCAATGACCTCATTTTTTTTTCCATAGGTTTGCGCAATTCATAAATTTATTTTTTTCTCTCTCTTTTTTTCTTAGAAGATATCATGCATATTCAATAAATTCTTTGTCAATGATCAAAATGAGATTGGATATACTAAGTTCGTTAAGCATTTATATTATTTTTGATTTCCTAATATTTGCATTACTTATAGATAATTTATTGTTTGGTAAGAAAATGGTGGACACTTTGGTTAAGTTAATCATAAGCTTTATTGCAAGCAAGGATGAAAATATCGATAATCACAGATATATCGGCACTTCGATTTTACAGATATATCGGCGGATATTTTGGAAAAAAATATAGGTAAACTTAAAATTGTTAAAAACTCATGAAAATATAAGGAAACCTCATAATAATATAATTAGAAGTATAATAGACATTTTAAAGTTATTTTATTGAAAATTTTGATATATGTATAACATGATTTATCATATTTGATAGTAATATCGTATGCATCGATAAAAATATGAATTTTATAAGTGTACATTTATTATTAAATTACACCTAATATTATGATATTTGATTATAATATGTCTAATTTTAAACTATATATTAATATTAAAATATGATCCATTTAATTCAATTGTATTAAACAATATAAAATAAATTATGATATATATATAATTTTTTAATATTTAATTAATTATTAATGATATTAAAAACATTATGAAGAAAATTATATAATTTTTATATTTTTGGTAATTAATTAAAAGATTTTGCATTTAATTATAAAATAATTATAATTAATTTTCTTTTTAAAATATTCTTTTAATATTTTCTTTATATAATGGAGATCAACAAAAATATCTAGATCTTCCATCTTTTCGACTTTTTGTTTAGGTTATAAAGATTGTATCTAACCAATAAAATTTGACACGAAATACCCAAGCTGCTCTTCTGATGGTTGCTAGAATTTTGATGTTACGTGATTTATTCATTAACCATAAATTTAAAAGAACTCAAGTTAAATATGAAATGACTGGTGTAATCCATGTATACTTAAGAGTATACTCAAACTGTACTAGAAAGAAAAGAGAATGGAAAAAGCAAAACTCTCAATCCAATAGTACAACCCAAACTACCAATGAAATCCAAAGGAGAACACCACATGACTAAAGAGTCACCTTCTATCTAAGACGAAGGTTGAGCACAACAGCCTCCTAAAGCTTGGAAGTTGGACACTTTATCCCCTCAATGATCCTCTTATCCAAGAATTCACCCACCATCTCCCACTCCCAAACTTGAAAATCTATTACAAATCTTGAATTCCAATAAACATTGGATTCTAAGTGAACCAACTAGCCATAGAGGCCATCCCAATTACGTGTTAATTTTACTTTAGAAAAATAAATCTCTTCTTTTATGAAAATAAAAAAATATTAAAGAAAATAAATTAGTGTGTGGAGTGATATAGATTTTGAGCATCATCCTTACAAACATAAGTAATTTATATAAAAATTTAATGTTCCAAAAACAAGATTATTTAATATATAAATCCTTCTTAGTTTCTTTCAGCTAACCTATTTGCTCCCTTAAGTCATGACTGTGGATATAATCATCAAATCTCTCTAAAATAAACCTAATATCTTTAATCAACATAAAAATACTCCTAGGGGTTGCACTCTTATGGCAGAATGTATTGCTTTTCAAGATGATATTTTGTTTGCTATTCAACAAGGTATCAAATAGACAAATACATTAAAATTGAATGGGATTAAAAGATTGTGATTGGTGCTAAATTTATAAAAAATTCCTAAAGTTGACAATCCTACTTCAGGTCTTTAGATCTATTCAAGTAGCTCAGTATCTTTTTGAGTTGGGCGTATGTGGGATTCTATTATTATTATTATTAAAAAATATTTTTCTCTTTGTGAAATTCTAGTTGTAACAACTCCAATTTTCCTTATAATTTGTCTCTTTTAAGTCATCAAGCGAATAAGAGAAGGAAAGAGAGAACAAATTTTCAACCAAAAAATATTTCTCTTTGTGAGATTCTAGTTGTAACAACTCCAATGTTCCTTATTTGCTAAGCTGGAGTGGGAATGAGGAGGTTCCAGGTCTAATTCCAACAAAAAGAAAAGGAAGGGAAAAAAAAACCTAAAAAAGAAAACAATGTTTTCAAGTTGCCTACCATTGGAGGCTTAAATTTAGGCATCAAAGCACTAGGTCAAAAATGGTACATCCAAAACTAGACATGCTTACACTGTATACAATACCCAAGCATATCAAGGTAACTGTAATAGAAAACAGAGAAAATTTGCACTATGGACAAATCATCTTAGCTCAAATGTAACTCTATAATAATTGATCACTTAAAACAACTAATAAAGCTTGAAAACAAATTATACACATATTACCTCTTCGAATTTTGTCTTCCCAATGGCAACCTTTTCTTTTGTTTCCGACATGCCCTTCCTTAGAAAAGTACCTGTAGAGGCAGCAGCTGAAAGAAGACGGTCTTGCACAGCGTGTCTTGTTGATGGCTGCTGAAGGAGTGACCACCTACTTTTAACCATTGAACCAAGTCGTCCTACCACATAAAAAACGTTGCCTTTTCCATCCTTCGCAACCTCTCCCATAAAGTTCCAGCAGATTGCCCAGCTTCTTTAAGCTTCACCCCTGTATGCTAATCATAAGTATGCAAAGGGACAAATTAAGAAAATGGTGAACAAGAAAATTTTTATATAGTTGGTTGGAACTAACCTGAAGTTGAAAAGAAATCACCAGCTTTCTCATGCCACTGAGGTGAGAGTGGAGAAGGCATTGGATTGACACCAAAAATCAGAATTGGATCCAAAAAAGAATCAACAAAACCTGATCCAAATAGACCCATAAAAGAGGTTCTATTATATGTTAGTAGAACTTCCAATAAACAAATAGTTAAAAATCACTGAGGAGCTGTTTGGCTGCCAAGAAAGGTAAGAAAACATAACAATATTTGAAGGCTTATATTTTCTGCTTATTAGTTCCCAAGGAAAGGAAAAACGCAACGTAACCAAATATGTACAAGATTTATTGGATTTAAAAAAAAAAATTAACTGTTTGGCTACGAAGAAAGGTAAGAAAACATAACAATATTTGAAAGCTTATATTTCCTGCTTATTAGTTCCCAAGAAAAGGAAAAATGCAAATTAACTAAATATGTACAAGATTTATTGGATTTTTTTTTTTAAAAAAAATTAACAACTGTTTGGTTGCTGAGAAAGGTTAGAAAACGTAACAATATTTGAAGACTTATATTTCCTGCTTATTAGTTCCCAAGGAAAAACACAACGTAACCAAATATGGACAAGATTTATTGGATTTTTTTTTTTTAGCAAAAAAAATCAAGTTTATCACTTATTTCTTTTATTCTCTCTTCCATGTTCTCAGCAATCAAAGAAAGAATTATTCAAATATTCCAAAAAGGTTCAAATCAAACCACTTTCAACCATTTATTATTTGGATGCTTAGAAAACCGAGGAAAGGATAGGGAAAAAAAAAATAAAACAAAACAAATTTTGAGCCTTGTGATTCCTATTATCTCTATTCCAGAAAATTAGGAAAACCTAGATCAACTAGCCCATTAGGATTCTCATGCTTACTCGAGTAGGAGCCCTTAGTTTCTCAGGTTTAAACATCCTTCAAATTTTGGGTCTCTTCTCATTTCCTATATTTTCTTGGCATTCAAACAAGTTTAACAAAATAAAGAAACCACTGATCGATCAACAATAAAACTCTTAACCCGTTTCATTTATTTAAAACCAACACCATGTTGTTTCCTCATCATGTCAGCAAAAGCCAATACAATTCCACCAGGATCGATCTCACAGAGTTTTTCAATCATCTTGGTGTAGGCAGTTTCATCTTTTCCCTTGGCTCTGATACCATGTTGAAAGAGAGAGAGAGAAAACCTTAATTCTCATTCATATTCTTAACTTCTTACAATAGAGAAATATATATACAAGGCTAGGTTTAACTAACTACCATATGTGACCTATATTAAGAAAGGAAAGAAACTTGTACACTATAAAATACATTATATTCAACAGATTATTTGAACTTTCTAGCAATCTCCTTTACAAACTTACATGCACCTGAGCATCTAATAATTAGTGTGAAAGATGCTAAGAAGTGGGAGAATTTCATTGAGAATGCAAGCACAATTTGTAGCGGCTTAGTTGTTCATCTTTTTGGTTGTTCGTTCTCATTAATTTTCACCATCATCATCATGGTCACAATCAACTTAATCATCATCATAATCTTCGGTGTTGTAATAGCTCTTAATCATCACATTATTCTCCCACTACTATTTTTTAGCATGTTTTCCTTTCAACATTTTCTTTAGCAGCCCATAACATAGGCATAGGATAGCAATATCTTGACTATTGACTTGTTTACGTTGAGGCAAAACATAGGATGGTGTCCCAATGATGAGAAACCAAAGGAATAAAGAATAAATTTAAATAGAACTTAGGATGTCATCCCAATGATGAGAAACCAAAGAAACAAATGAATAAGCTTAGATAGAGCCGAGGATGGCTTCCTGCTGATGAGAAAGCAAAAGAACAAATTAATAAGTTTAGATAGAGCCTAGGACGGCATCCTAATAATGAGAAACCAAAGGAACAAATAATAAACTTAGATTGAGCTTAGGATGACATCTCAATGATGAGAAATCAAATGAATTAAGAATAAACTTAGATAAAACCTAGGTGGACATCCCAATGATAAAAAACCAAAGGAACAAACAAAGAAACTTAGATAGAACCTAGGATGATGTCCCAATGATGAGAAACTAAAGGAACAAAGAATAAGTTTCGATAGAACTTAAAATGGTATCCCAATGATGAGAAGCTAATGGAACAAAGGATTAAGCTTAGATAGAACCTAGGATGACATCCCAATGTTAAGAAACAAAAAGAATTAAGAAGAAACTTAGATAGGAGCTAGGATGACATCCTAATGATGAGAAACTAAATGAACGAACAATAAACTTAAATAAATAGAAAGAAAAAAATAAAGCTATGCATTGTAAGCTCCAAAGTTGAACAACCTTCTTGAATTTATTGATATCTTTTTGAAAAATTAAAAAAAGGAGAGAGGGGAAAGAGTTAGAATTAAGATTTGATAAGTATCCATGATTATAAAAAGATGAGTTCATTTTTACTCTGTTAGAAGTTATAAGTTATAAACATTTTTATTTTAAAAAAGTAAAGAACAAATGTTGTAAAGAGATTAGCATATTTAACATTTCTTTTAATTTTTTGATAGACACGTTTCTCATGCTCGTTGTGTGATCATTTAGGAAAACATCTAAATACAATGAGATAATGACTTTGATGGAATCTCATAAAGGAAACAAATATATATAAAAATATATCTATAGACTAGCACTAAGATTATGCTAAATGCTAGTTGATGATATATAAATATTTGTTGCCATATTCTTTTAAAATGTGCTCCCATGGATAAGAGGGTAGGATGTGGTAATGGACAAAAGCAAGAAATAGTATATTCTTGCTTGTAAAGCATGGATTCCTTGGAATCACTTGCTATCATTGGGTAGGGTATAGGGTGCTAAAATGGATTCATAAATTCTTCCCCTAAAGGATCTAATTCCACAATTAAGAAACCTTAAAAAATTTGGGAGCAATTCATATTTAAAGTGTGACCACAATTATTATAATGGTGTATTCTTGGCAAAGTCAACTTGATTTTAATGTCCCTAAGCATCCAATTAGTAGAGAGATTCTTCAAAATTAATTGATTTTGTTTATTCCCCTCTAAAATATGTCCATTACAAATTTCAAATGGACCATACATAATTGGCTCACCATGCTTGGATGGAATTGAGAACAAATTCGCAATGAACCTAAGTTAAAAATAAAAAATAAAAAATGAGGGTAATTTTGAATCAATTTGTTTACTATTGGTTTAGGTTTAGACACACTCACTATTTTATATTTTTTTAAAATTAAAAAATAATAGTAACTTTTATATAAGAGATAAGTCTAAAAGTGTTATATTAAAAAAATTAATAATTTCAAAAATTATTTAAAAAATTGAGGTATCAAAAGATTTCAAATCAATGGATATTACCATGTTGTATATTAATATATGTCTTGTTTTAAAAAATTTGAGAAAAATAGAAGGGAAATAAAAAATATATATAAGGAAAAAATTAAAGAAAATAAAAAATAGATTTAAAATTAATAAGTTAGTTATTGTAGGCCCTCCATTTTGTCCTCCTAGGACATGTCCTACCATAGTTCCTCGGTGGCCCATTGCTGCTCATACTACTTACCTTTTTTTTTTTTTAATCACCTCGAAGACTCTAGTTGAAGGATTATCTCATCTCTTATTGTGACCCTTGGCAATCTTGATGTAGATTTAGGTTTTTTCCTCCCTTTCTAGGATAGCTTTTAGATGTACTTGACCCATTAGACACCACCTTAGGCCCCCCTTAGGTTCATCTTGGCCCACTTTGTTCGTCCTAGCATACTAGGACACACCCTAGCTCACTTATTTTTGCATAACTTGCATGGTTGCATGAATTGTATGACTTGTGTGGTCTAAGTGGCTTTCTTTTTTATTCTTTATTCATTATTTTTTATTTTATTTTTTATTTTTGTTTTATTATATTATATTATAAATTTTCTGACTCATATTTCCTTAATTTTTTTGCATGAGGAATCGGGCTGCCATGTATTTGGAAGGAAAATCACTAGAATTTTAGAGAAAGGAAAGTAACAGCTGCATTTTTTTTTTATATAAAGTTACCTCCACCATGCATAGAATGGGGACACGGCTACAAGGAAGAGGAAGGAGTTGCTAGCCATAGAAGAATATATGGAAACTTCCATACAAAAAGGAATTTTTGGAGAGACGCAATGTCCATGGACGGGCAGATACATGGGAAGAAAGAGGAGATTTTATTATTTTCTAATTAAAGGCACAAATAGCAAGGAGATTCAATACTGAGATCAGGCACTAAAAGGAAGGCATGCATTGCATCCTTTAAAAGCATCTTGACGTCTACAGAGAGAGGGGGACTCTCTTGGTCGTTTTTAGAGGTTTTAGGGACAAAGGGGACTGGCAGCATGCATTGAGAGGAAAGAGAAAGAAAATAAGGTTGCCGCGGCACCACGGCAAAAAGAAGGGGGAAATGAAGAATTTTTTGATTGCCTGCGTAAGGAGAAAAAGAAACCGTGTTCATGGGTCTTTGGTGAAAAAGGAGAACCGATCTCACTTGAAGCCGAGGAATACTTCTCAAAAGTTGATTCTTCCCGGTACGTTTCTGGTTACTTTTGGTGTTCTTACCCATACTCGATTTCTCCATTTGGTCGTTTCTGAATATTCAATATATTGTTGTTTGGTGTGGACGAAAAGGGCCACAAATTGCTTTGTTGAGATTGGTTGCTTATTTTTTTGCCTTGTTTTGGTTTTGATTCCTTTATGTGTCGTTGATGTCTGCTGAAATATGTGACTTCGTGTCTGAATTTGATCAATACCCTGTTTATGTTTAAATCCTATTCCTTATTATCCCCCTTCCAGCCCATGGATTAAAATGTGAAATGGAACTGGTTATGTTGATTAATATTTTCTGCTCATCCTTCCTCTAAGTTTGCTACGTTTTCATCTATGTTCTATGTTTCTATTCTCGTTCGGTGTTCGAGTCTTTGTGTATTCGGGCATTGTTTCGAGGGAATGCCAGAAGTGTTGATCTGAGGGATGAGGTGTGCAGCAATCCCAACGTACTCGGTGTATTTCTGTGGGTTGACGAGGAAGATTGAGTAATTTTTGAATTCAATTAAAGGTGTGGTTTCTTGACAATGTGGGGGTCATCAGGAAGACTTAATGGGACTGATGCAAATGAAAATGGATTCAACTTACAGAACTCAACTCCTGTGGCAGATATGCCACAGACCCTTACTTTTACAGAGCAATGGTCTTCGGAAATAACAATGGTGATGAAGCACATGGGTCCACCTGCAATGAAGATACAGTGGGGAGAATTATAATTCCTCTTCAGTTTTCATCCGATCATCCAAATTATCCTGGTCATGGAGATCATATACTCTCAAGTGATGTGGTGATTGAAACAGTTAAAGCAGAAACAGTGGCTGTAGGTGCTGCTAGTAGTGCTAATAGTGAAGATGTAATTCCATCCAGTAATCAAAATTGTCTAGATCCAAAAGATCTTTTAATCTCAGGTGATTCAATGCCTGAGACATTTCAAGCAGAACCTGTAGCTGTGGCTGCTGCAGCTGCTTCTGGTGCCGACGGTGAAGATGATTTTCCATCTAGTTATCCAAATTATCCAGATCCTAAGGATCATCTAAACTTGGATGATTTAGTAATTGAATCAGTTCCTGTGACATGCTCTGCTCATTTTGCTACCAATGGACTACATGGCTATTCACTTTGCAAAGACTGGCTGGCCAAATTTCCCCCAATGCTGTTAAGATGAGGCAACCATTCTGCATGCAACCTTGAGATTCTCCTCCAGAGCTTGTCAAGAAAATGTTCAAGGTCCTTCATTTTCTATATACTTACCCTGTATTAGTTGACAGCTTAGCAGTGGATTGCTCCTTCATGTGATTAAAAACTGCAAGTTTCTTGGGTTACTTCAATCGATTGAACAAAATGAGTTTGTGCTGAAGTTTTGGAAGAGATCTATGAATCCTTTAACATGGACAGAAATACCGTGTCAAGTTTTGGTCGCAGCTGGTTTTGGTTCAAGAAAAGGTACCTTGCGGAAGGAAGCCCTTGATAAGGAACTGAATTCTATGGTAAAGTATGGCTTACGTCTTGGTACTTTGAAGGGTGAACTGTTTAGTATTTTATTGAATCAAGGAAATAATGGTATGACAGTTCCAGACTTATCAAGGTGTGTGCAGATTTCTGAATTGAATCTTGCTGACACGACTGAGGAGTTAGAACTTCTAATGTATTCTACTCTTTCAAGTGACATTACTTTATATGAAAAGATTTCTAGCTTTTCATATGACTCTGGAAGCACTGACGATGACTTTAAGAATAGCAGAAAATATAGCAGTAACGATGATTCTGACTCAGATTCAGGAACTTTCAATTTAGAGAAAACTGGTGGTGGTGTGGAGAAAGATCAAGAACTAAATGTTGGTGTTGTTGTCCGTGATACTGTTATAGTTGATAACCAGGATGGTACTAAAGGGGATGCCTGTACTGATAAAAGCAAAACTGCTGGTCTGATTAATAATGAGGAGAAACAAGAAACAGAAACCAAGCCAGAAGCTGATTCTGAAGCCACAAAGAATGAGCATATTATAAAGGTAGTTGCTGATGGAGTACAATTTGTGTATAGAGGGAAAGAAGTTGTTGGCAATGAAGATCAGGCAGTGGAAAATGACGCTGAATCTACCACAGAGAACCTAACACTTGAGTCAAACAGTCTTACACATGTTAATGCGTAGGGCGCTGAACTGGAAAATGCGGTCTCTGGCAAATCAGAGTCGCCTGAATCTGCGGATCTCAGTTCAGTTTTAAACACAACAATAAAACTAGATGAAACCAATCATCACTCAGATGAAGATGATAAAGAAAATGAGATTGAAGGCTCGGTTACAGATGAAGAGTCTAAAGGTATGGTTCTTGAAGGTTCTGAAGTTGCCAAACACTTCTTGGAGGAATTGGAGCAAGTATCAGGTGGAGGTTCTCACTCCGGTGCAGAGAGTTCTCGTGATCATTCACAGAGAATTGGTGGTCAAATTGTAAGTGATTCAGATGAAGAAGTGGACACTGATGAAGAAGGAGATGGAAAGGAGTTATTTAATTCTGTTGCATTGGCTGCTATTTTGAAAGCAGTAACAAATACAAGTTCTGATAGTGGCAGTATCACAATAACCTCTCCAGACGGATCCAAGCTTTTTTCTGTTGACTGTCCTGCTAGATTGGAATCTGCAAACTGGTCTCAGAAACCTGCTCCCCTCCCCGACCAAACCAGTCCGATCTTTTTACCCCTTCTAATCTTGCAATTGGGGGCGACTCAGAGAACACCTTGAGTGAAGAAGATAAAAGAACGCTGGTTTTTTTTTTACAATACAAATGGTGCCTGGACATGTGAAGATTGAGGAGCCTTCAAAATCTGAAACTGGGCTTGATTTTTGATAAATCTTCCCAGAATGCTGAACTTCATTCAGTTTACTCTGTCTTGAATTTAATGAAGATGGGAAGAACTTCCAGTGATAGTGATGGTCCAAACCAGATTCTTTTTACCTCCATTGAGGAGCTTGATTATGCTTCAGTGCATTTGGGAGAGGAGGAAGATGCCATAATGCCCGATGCAAGGCTATCTTCCATCTCTCCAACCCTAGCCAGAGTACCAGGTTGATGCTCGTGCAATGAATGACCAAGAATCTTATTACTCTATCCATTCTCTCCAGAAAGTATGGTCTTCTGATGAGAGAAGCAATTGAGAAGTATGCTAAGGAAATAGAAGATGCAGCCTTTGCTACTGTAAACCAACACTATGAGAAGGAGCCTGATGGTGATGGAAGTTCTGCTGTGCAACCTTAAACAAGGCCCTAAGACAGAGGAGGATGGCAAAGAAGACTTCTTACCTACAACGACCGAAATTTATTAAGTCGTCTTGTCCTTGATAAGTAAATGTCATCATAAGCAGATTTTGTTCTTTTTCTTCAGCTGAGAATCAAATGCATCACACCATCGCATGGTTGAAATCTTTGAGGCGGAACAGAGAAGGAGGCAGAACAGAGAGAGCAAGGTCTGAAGGGAACCATTCAAAATGGATCAATTAAGAAAAGTCTAAATGGTATTGTTTCTGCTGCAATTGATATTTCGATGAGCTTCAAGGCTAGAAATGAATTAGGGAATGAGGTTCTAGTCCCAAAATGCATAAGTGCCCTACTGCTTATCTCGGATAACTTGTTGCAGTCCCGTTCTAGATTTTCCTCTGAAACTACGGAAGGAAATGCAGTAGGATCTGTACCTGACTTGACTGGAGAGCATGCTTCTTTGTCTATTCCCCCAGATGCAGAAAACGAGTTGGCTTCTGATGCCCATGAGGAGGAACCTGATCCCACTCTTGAGAAAATATTAGGCAAATCTACTGGTTATTTGACAATTGAAGAGAGTCGTAGGGTATTATTAGTTGCTTGTGAATTGTTAAAACAGCAAGTTCCTGCTGTGGTCATGCAGGCTGGTCTATGACTGTGTGCTCGCCTAACAAAAACACATTCTCTAGCCTTGGAGTTCCCTGAAAATGGAGGTATGGCTGCTCTTTTCAGTTTCCAAGAAGCTGCTTCTTTCCTGGATATGACACGGTAACATCTGCTATCATTCAGCATCTCCTTGAAGATCCGTAGACACTTCAAACAGCTATAGAATTGGAGATACGACAAACTCTAAGTGGAAGCCGGCATGCTGGCTGTATGCTCCCTTGAGCCTTTTTAACATCAATGGCACCGGTTACCTATAGAGATCCTGTGGTTTTCATGAAAGCTGCAGCTGCAATCCGTCAGTTGGAATCATCAGTAGGGAGGACTATCATCGTGTTATCAGAGGAAAAAAAAAAGGAGAAACCAAAATCCTCCAGTGTTGAACGTGATTTATCTTCTAATGAATGTGGGCGGATTCATGAAAATAAGATACCTGATGGACCAGGAGAGTGTCTTAAAGGCCACAAAAAGATCCCTGCGAATCTTACTCAAGTTATTGATCTTCTTCTTGACATTGTACTGAAATACCCTGCTGCAAAAAGCCCGAAAGATGGTACAGGTTATTCAACTGCTATGGAGGTAGATAAGCCAACTACGAAGGTAAAGGGTAAGTCAAAGGTTGATGAGGCTAAGAAGATTGAGTCAGACAGTCTTTCCAAGCAATCTGCAGGATTTGTTAAGCCGTCTTAATGAAGGGCACAGGCAAGTAATCAGTGAACTTGTTAAAGAATTATCTTTATTTTCGAAGCTGGAGTGCAATTCTTCGAAGAGTATTTTATTTCCAGATAAAAAGTAAAAAGCATGATAGATAGAGGAATGGTTCAGTGCCTAACTAGCATTCTTGAGTGATCAAGTTTTCAAGTCTGATGGTCTGAACAAGAAAAATCCACAGCTTTAAACAGAAGATCTGATGATCAGTTGATCGCGCCATTGGTTGCAGAGATTGGTGGGGATAACCAGAATAGAAGCAGCCAACAGGAAATCATGGATGCGGCAGGAACAGAGTAGCGACAGCCTCAAGGAATTTCTCAAAGTGAAAGAAATCATCTATTTACAGATTCAGTCCGATAATGGATGAAAAGTAAAAATGAGAAGTCTGCTTAGTGATGAGAGCAGACAAAGAACCTGTAGATTGCTCGAATGCTCATGTGGTCGTTAATAGATATACTTCAGATTTTTTTTGAACTCCTAATAGACTGTCAAGTTCGCTAAGGAGTAGGAAGAATTAGAGAAACTCTGAGTCCATGTGCAGAACAAATGCCTACAGTCCGCTCAAGCCGAGATGTTTCCCTAGAACCTGCAGAATCCGCGCCTTCAATTGCAGAAAGAGACTCAACAAAGTTTGTTGTCTCACCAATTAGTGGAGAGCTAACTCCCATTAGTGAGATGGATTTCACTCCATTCATCCCAGATACAAAGAACAAAAGGAAATGATGTTTGCTAAGGTTCGAGAAATTCCTGTATAGGATGACCAGATATCCAGAAATATAGTGGGGCTTGTTGACACCACTCGTTTCACTCTCTTCCAATTCAATCAAAGTTCCAAAGTCTCAATCGCCAGGTAACGATACACCCAGTGTTGACAATTTGTGGTGGATAACAGAGATCATTGCAAGGAAATGGGAAGGTGCTGTTGCGGTTCTTCTAAGGGAACTGAACTGAATGGCATACCAGCATACTATCACTGCCCAAAAGCGTCAGCAGAACATGAAATCTTAGCATCTCATCATGGAGCAGCCTCTATGCTCTCTACAGGGCTCTTGGTTGATACAAATCTGGGAATATCACCTCCTGACACTTATAAACTACCCTCTGCACCCATTCCATATGATGTGGATTTAGGACATCCTCAAACTCCATCAGCTGCTGAAAATGCCTTTAATGGAAATGTTGAAGTCCATGTCCGGGATTAAGTTTCTTTGTTCATTTCCAGAGATATATGAAGGTTTACATAGTCGGTTTATATTTGATCAAAAGCTAATCTGAACAGTGCTGGAGTCACCTATGCAGCCATGCTGGACACTGGAAACTTGGTGCTTGCGGGCCACGATTCCACTTATCTGTGGCAGAACTTCAATCATCCAATAGACACAATATTACCCACCCAGATGCTGAATCAAGGCAGCAAACTTGCCGCTCGTTTCTCGGAGGTGAATTATCCGAGTGGAAGATCCATGATTATATTGCAAACTGACCAGAATCTCGCACTTTACACCACTGATTTCTCAATGGATTCCGCAAATCCATACTTCGAATCAAAGTTTTTAAAGGCGAAAGCGTAAGGCGAGGCGTTTTTGTGTTCGTGAGGCGAGGCGTAAGCCTCGAGGCGTTGAGGCGTAAGCCTCGAGGCGTTGAGGCGTAAGCTTTTTGAGCCTTACTTTATATAATTAATTAATATTTTAAAATATATAAAATAAAATAGCATAAATAAAAACATGAAAACAATTCATTAGAATCATAAAAAAAAACATACTAGTTCCCTACTTTCACAAAAAACCATAACAAATTCATAAAATAGATTATAGATTCAACTATACTAATAGTTTCAAACTTTAACAAAAAGCCAAAACTAAGTCATGAAATAGAAAATAGAGTCAACCATAATAATAGTTCTAAACTTTTACAAAAAATCCATAACTAAGTCATGAAATAACAACTAGAGTAAATTGTTTCAACTTAAATCCTCCTCTCCAAGGTCATCATCATCCTCATCCAATGTATCAATAGTAGGAAAATGTCCACTATCATGTATCCCCATTTCATCTAAATCTTCATCTTCATCAATTGGTGTCAAATTCAATTCCTTCTCTTTGCCTTTGCCTCCACTTGTACCTAACATAAAGTATTAATTATGTGTAAATATTAAAAGTTTTTTTATTAAATTTAATCAAATTTATGATTTCAATTTTTGGGTACTTACTTGGTACTTCATTATGTTTCCTTTTGTAGGAATGTGAAGAAACCATATGATCCGATGATGTTTGCGTCTCTTGGGAGTTGGATGACACAACTCTAATGGCATCAACATTGAATAATTCATTATCTTGAAGCCAACAAAGATCAAGGGGGAGGAGGGGATCTTCTTTCTCTGCAATCCATTCATCATCAGAATCAATCTCCTCTACCAAGATTGGATCAACATTTTGTTTCCTTTGTAGACTTCGCTCTCTCAATCTAGTGTTGTACCTTACATACACTAGAGCATTCAACCTTTGATGTTCAAGTCTATTTCTTTTTTTTGTATGGATCTACAAATAATAAAAGAAACAATTTTATGTGTTAAAATGAAATAAAGTTCTCTAACATTGAAATAGAAATATATGTATAAAAATTTACAAAAATAGAAGTATTACCGATTCAAATGTGCTCCAATTTCTTTCACATCCCGAAGCACTACAAGTAAGGCTAAGGACTCGAATAGCAAACTTTTGCAACTCCGGTGTTGAACCCCCAAAACGCATCCACCAACTTGTAGGACTTCTTAATGTTCGAGAATCAATTGCAATACGACTCCCAAATTCACCCATTGCTTGGTCATATGAGTCCAACTGAATGTCAGCTTTTAAACGTTCTTGATAATCCAACATCCTATCCATGCATTCAAATAATCCCTTCCTCACCTCATCAACATTAGAGAACTTATCTCCATACCTCAATTGAGGATTAAGATAATAGCCTGCTGCATGTAAAGGTCGATGAAGTTGCGGAGTCCATCTTGCATCAATTTTTCTCCAAATTGGGCCATATTTTCTCTCCATGCCCCCACAATTAAATGCAATCTTCTCCTTAGCTGAATCCATCAACTCATAAATATAACCCATGGCTGGTCTTTCCTCTGAATCAACCTCTCTCAAGACACTAACTAATGGAACAGTGGTCTTTATGCAAAAAGCAACATGAGGCCAAAAATTTGGATCAAACAACACTGTACTTCGAGTTTTCACACCTTCTACCTTTTTAGCCCATGTGCTTGAACACCATTTTTCTGAGGAGAACATTGCTATAAGAGCTTGCTTTTGCTTATAAATACTTTGGAGAGTAAGAAATGCAGTAGCAAACCGTGTAATTGCTGGACGAATAAGTTCATGATTTTTTGTAAATGTTCTCATCAAGCTAAGAACCCAAGTATGCCCATATATAAACTTCACAACTTGCCTAGCTCGAGAAAGTGTAGTAGCATGAACATTTAGCTTTCCAATATCCTCCAACATCAAATCAATGCAATGAGCAGCACAAGGAGTCCACCACAATCTACTCCTTTTTTCCATAAGCCTCGTTCCAGCATTCACATAATTAGAGGCATTATCAGTGATGACTTGCACAACATTCTCCTCTCCAATTTCTTCAACCACCTCATCAAGATATTTGAACATCAATTCCCCATTTTTTATTGTATCAGAAGCATCAATTGATTTCATAAACCAAGTGCCACCAGGACTATTCACCAAAAAATTGATAAGACACCTACTTTTTCCATCTGTCCAACCATCTGACATAATTGAACATCCATATTGTTTCCAAGCTTTTTTGTGATCTTCCATAATGATACTTAGGTCATTCACCTCTTCTTTAAGAATCCATGTCCTCAATTCGTGCATAGATGGAGGCTTAAACCCGGGCCCAAAGTTTGCAACAACATCTATCATAGGAAACCAATAAGGATCATTCACAGTGTTGAATGGGAGACCTTTTGAATACATAAACCTACCAATTTTTCTACACACTTCCTTCCTTTCTTCTTGCTTCCACTTTGAATTCAACGTACTTTGTCTAGGTTGTGAAGTGGTAAATTTATCCATGGGTCCCCTAGGAATAGGTTCCCCACTCCCACTTACACTCCCACTCCCACTCCCACTCCCTAATGTCCCTATTGTTTTGGACAAGGCACTTTCATGCATTGAAGTTGGACCCATACCAATTTCTTGGAGCAATTCATTTCTCTTCGTTTTTTGATCCTTAAAATTAACCAATGCCTCTTTACATTCCAATCTAGCATCTTCACTAACTTTGCTGCATGGTTTCATACCATGATGAGTTCCGGCTAAGTGATGCTTTAGTCTATTCACCCCTCCCGTACATCTTTGATTGCAAAATTTACATCTTATATATTGCTCTCCAGAAACTTCAATCACATACTTCCACACAAAATCCTTTCTTGAATTTTTCGAATCGGAGGAACTTATTCTAAAAAAAATCACCAATAATAATATTCAAATTTCCATATAACAATATAATTGACTAAAAAATAATAACAAAGCACAATTGAAAGAAATTTTAAAATGAAATACAAAATTTAATTGGTTTAAATTAAAAAAAAAAACCAATTTTTTTTAAAGGAGTTTAAAAATTATACACATAAATTTTAATTGGAATTTAATAATGAAATAAAGAAAATTGAGGTGAGAATTAAAATTAAATCAGAAAAAAAAATTTCAAAATTCACAAATAATTATCTTTTATATAATTTTAATTATATTTGTTTATTGATACTATAAGCAAACATATAAAAAACTTCAAAAAAAATTTTTATTAACAAAAGGCACATCTGATTTGATAATTAAAAAAAAAAAAAAAGATGAAAAACCTACTGGGAGAGAGAGAAAATCGTGGCTGGAAGTGTGGGTTGTGAGTGAGAGAGTTTAAATGCTGTGAGAGAGAGAAAATATGTTTAAAACTTAAATAGATATACTGCCGACACGCCCGTGTGATTTGATAAAATAAAAAAAAAAATTTGGATGAAGATCGCATGGAACGAAGAGGGATTTTGCCGTGTGGACTGCAGAGAGAGGAACGAAGAGGGAGAAACCATGGAAGAGGAAGTTCGCAACATACCTGGAGATGAGAGGGATTGCCGCCGGAGAAGATCGCTGCGATTGGTCGCCGCCGAGGGTGAGCACTCCGTCGCCGCTTGACTGGAAGAGGTAGGGTTTGTTTTGGGTTTGTTTTCAGTCGGGACTGGGGTTTTAGGTATTCTTAGGGTTTTTTTTTAAATCTTTCATTGCCACATCAGATCCGACGACGCGTACGCCTCATCGAAAAAGCGTGAAAGGCGCGCTCAAAGCGCGCCTCAATCACGCCTCACCAGAAAAGCGTACGCCTTTCAGGTGTTTCGCTTTATTTTTAACGCCTCAACGCGTTTTCGCTGCGCCTCGCCTCAAGGCGCGCCCCACCAACGCCTTTAAAAACACTGCTTCGAATCATATAGAACAAGAAAGTTGCTTTGATGCTCCTTCAAAATCTTGTCTAAAAGAATCTTCAAGCGAACCTTTGGTCTCAGAGTTCCCATTGCAGTCAGCTGAAAAGAAATTAGAGAGTCCTAAACCAGCAGTAGATCCATCAGAGCCAAGTTCAGTTTAGAGAGGCCTGATCATGGCTTACTGACTTCAGAGGAAGAAATGGTTTGAATCTGTTCTTACCTGTACAAACTGTTGAAGATATAACTTCAAGACACGCTCCTGCATCCTTACAGAGAGAATTGATCCAACCTCTGGACCACTTAGCATTGGAACTCGCTTTAGAAGAAAATAAGCTTTAAAGCACTTGCCAAAATTCAGAAGGGGTACCACACACATACAGTTGGGAGACGTTGCTACAGTCCGCGTATTTATTCGAAAAGCTACATCAGTGAACTTCCCCATGCAAGCTAAAGATGATCAGTTAGCACTACTGAAAAGGCAAAAGATGAAGTTCGTGATGAGCTGGAAAACTCAGATTCTGAAGTACAGAAAAATCCAGAAGTGAACTATAAGAAAATTGATGAATCAGATGAACTTCTGAGTGAAGATTTGAAACTTGAGAATGAGTGGCAGCAAGTGAGCACATGCTCTGAAATGAATATGGTCAGTTCTTCTCCAAACATGCCAACAATGTACAAAGGCCTCTTCACACGTCCACCAACAATGCAAACTTAGTCATACCCCCTGGTCTCACTCCAACATGGCCACCTTGCCACACATCGTACTCCTCCTAGTGTTTCTTCTTCTTCTCTTTGTGATCTTATACATCTTAAATCTGGATTTCAAAACATTTTTCTATCAAAAATAACTCTAGTTTTCTTTAAAATTCCTTAGGAGTTTCTAAGCATAAAAATCCAGCTTCTAACACACCATTTGCTGTCATTTTCCTTCCGGCACGCGTTTTCACTATTTTCTTTGACTTTCAACCATTTTCTTGATTTTCTCGATTTTCCACAAGCATGAATAACCTTCATGATTCCAAACAATGGAATTCATAGAATCAACTCATGCGAAATTGATTAGGGCTTTGGAGGGGGCCCGACATCCATGATATTTCCTTTAGCATAGCTTGTTTGATATTTGATTGATTGTGCTTCCTCTTTGTGGTATATATGAGATTATTTTGAATTTTTTATTAGGCTAACTTCGTTTCCCATAAAGGAGTACTAGCTTGCTATCCAGGTACGCTCCTCCACACCTACCCTTGAGAATTCTATGGACACGTATGCTACTGATAACTACATCCATACTTGATGTGATTCTTGGGTGCTTAGGTGTATACTTGATTTGCTTGGATAAACCCCGTGTTGTGTGATATATTTATATACTAACCATTGATGTTTTATGATAGCGCTTAAGAAGTGGTTCAGGTACGCACCCTAACTCTCCTTTATTGTGATTTGATCTTGTTTGGCATGCTATTTCTTGTAATCACCTTAGTCAACCTAGGTATCCTTAGTTAATCAATTAATTGCCACATCTCCCTCAACTTAGTCAGTAGAGACCTTTATAGGGCTTAGAGGGGTGCTACCTCTTTGAGGTACCTTCCCAATAAGTAACCTGATCCCCGAACCTAGACTCAGGTTTTTTAAAGACATGCTTTTCCAAAAATTATGGAGTCACTTTTTTAGGGTTTTTCTTTCTTGTTTTATTTTCCCTTTAAAATAAAAATAAAATAAGTGGCGACTCTGACTTTTTCAAAAATTAATTTTTCACAAATAAAAGCGAGTCTCGCCGATCGAGTGAGGACGCACGTGAAAAATGCGGGTCCACAGTTATATATATTTCCTTTAACTCATTTCACTTAAAGAGTATTAATAATATTTCTATTTGAAGTACTTTTAGTGAAAATGTCTAATCTAAAAGCGTATTTTAGAATCACTTATCAAGTGTTTCTCTATAAAATATTAGAATTGATTTTTCAACCATTTAAAAGTGTTATCTAAATTGTGTTAAATGCTGGATTTTTATTTTTATTTTTAAACACTTTATACTAAAAGTGTTTCCCACTTCCAAACAAACCACCTTTATCGTTCATCACCTATATAAAGATTAAATAGTTTATAAATACATATTTTTTTAATTAATTTCAATTATATTTGTTTTTCTTTATATTTTTCATGCTAAATCAAACTTGAGAAAATCATTTTCTTATATACTATGTTTGTTTCTTGAAAATTTTGAAAAAAAAAATGGAAAGGAAAGAAATATAGAGAGAAAAGGTAGAAAAAAAATGAATAATGGAAGAAATAGAAAATAGATTTAAAGTTAATCAGTTATTTTTTTCAGCTACTTTAAATTCATTCTACTTATTTTAATTCTTTTATACAAAGATTAGAAAATTTAAAAATACATTAATTTCTAATTATTTTTAATTATATTTAATTTTCTTTCATATTTTCTATAATAAACTAATATAAAAATAATAAATTTTCTTAACATTTTTCGTCTTTTCTTGGTGCTAATCACGTTTGTTTCTCGAATGTACACTATTCAATTTGTAGTGAATAAATTGTTCAACTTTTATTGTTGTCTAGTTCTATTTTAAGTCATATTGGAAGCCTCATGTTTATCACGTTCTCATTTGGAGAAACCAATGTTAGGATATTATATCTTGTTTTTTATTCTATTTCTAATTCTCTTCACATGTATTTGTCATCAACAACAAATAAAAGAGATATGTTAATTTCAGGAAAACAATTCTTTCTAGATAAGAATGTTAGGTGTTGTGAAAAGTTAGCATTTCAGGGTTCATGGCAATGGAAAGAACAAAATAAAGATGATGACTAAATACTATTTCAATCAAAGAATAATTTTTATGGTTGTCTTTTGCACATATTATTATGTTTCTAAGTTTTAAATTTCAGTTTCATGGTAAGTTTCACATTGGTATAAGTTTAAGTCAGTTTGTTTGGAAGCGTTCTTACATTAGTGCTAAGTGCATCAACCGATTTTGAATGAAGTTTAGTGCATTTGGATACTTTTGGTCAAGTTCATTTGTTATAGAGACCCAAAATATTCATTCATCTTAAAAAGCCTTGCTTGGTTTAGATGCGCATTCTTCAAATGTCTTTCCCCTCAATGGTTACCTAGCCCCAAAAGAAGAAATAGGGACAATTTAAAATTGACTTTTACCGAGTTCTTGCTGCCCCTATGAGTGACGCTTGATATTGGCTAGCTAGATTCCTAAAAGAATATCGGGGTCGTAGCAGGACTTACTTAGATTATATAATAGATAGTTGAACTAATAAAAACTGTACAAGATCTTCCTAGTTGCATTAGAGCAACTTATAAGTGCCCTTAGGCAGCTCAATGCACATTTATTTGCATTTATAGAATAAGGTGAAGATGCATTTCAAGTAAAAACTTGTATTCCGATGAGCCACAAATTTAGGACTAACTTTTTGGTTGGATGTTGGGTTTGGGGAGTAGGGAATTGCTTTGAAACATTTATTCCTAGATTTGTGTAACATGAGTGCCAACAAAAATGCTTGGGTAGTTGATTTGTGGGGGATGATTGGGGTCATCCAAATCCAAGATCCTTTCTGCAATTAGGCATTGGAGTTAGGGAAGTCAATTTTGCAGCTTATCCATTAAGTGGTGGTTTGTGGTGGGGATGATGATAAGATGGTGTAAAGATTTCCAATATTGTTTTTTCCTTTAATGAAGTCTTGTTGCAAATCTTTAGGTTTGGAAGTTATTTGTTGTTTTATGGAAAAGCATGTGTGAGGTTCTAGCTCCTTCCTAAGTTTATTTTTGTTTCATCACTTGTTAATGGGCGTTGTTAGTGTAAAAAGAGGAGGAATTGGTGATCTCCTCATCCACTACAAGTGTGTGTGCTTGTGGTCTTTGTTGATCTCCTCATTTAGAGTATGTTGGGTACTGTTTAGTTTGGTGTGAAGGCTATAATGTTGCATTGTCTAGTTGGTATGGAATTTTTTTAGGTAAGGACAAGAAGTGAGCATTGATGATTGCATCTTTGCGATTGTTTTGTTGTTTTTGAAAAGATGGGAATTGTTGGGATTCTTTAAGGATTGAAGCCCTTTACTTGTATGGAAAGTTGGTTTTCTCTCAATTCACATCAAGACATAAAGTGAGTTTTCTATGAAAAATGAGAACCATGGAAGAGCACATTATTCTATGAAGAAATTTATGGGTCCAAATGACATGAGAAGGTGGTGTAATGAGAGCGTCATCAGTTGATTGGTAATGTTAGCAGTCTAATTGGTATTAGGATAGGTGTAGAGTTTAGAGGTATGACAAATATTAAGTGATATGCTGGAAGTGCATAATGTACCAATTTATGATTACTAATTGATCATCTACAAGCTATTGATGATGATGAGGTTGAGAAGACTACTAAAAGCTCAACAAATAGTAGGGCTAACAAGCCACTCATCATCATATGTCTAGAGCTTTAAAAATAACTTATCAAGGGTAGGAGCAATAGAAGACTCTTTGTCAAACGAGCTTGAGAGATCAAATTAGTTTTATATATTTTTCATAAAGTAGATAGCCACGTGTGGTAAGCATCTAGCATCTTGACATTAGAATTTTCAAAGAAAATGAATGTCTTTCATTTTGAATTGGGCTTGTGAATTTGAAAAGAAAAAAGATTAAGGTCTTTTTGTAAGATGAAGTGAAGATAAGCATAGCTTCATTGCATGATTAAGGCTTCGTTTGGGATAACTTCTTGTTTTTGGCTTTAGTTGGAAGTTGAAACTAAAGCTAAAGTCACAATTTCTAAAGCAGAACATTGGTACTATAAAAGTTTTATTCAAGAACTTCTTGCATAAGCCAAATAGAGCCTCTACATGAAGCTACATTTTCCTAACTTCCATATTAAGCTCTTGTTTTAAGCCATAGGCTTTTTGAACAAAACTAGTTAAACATGCATAGAAACTCTTATTGAGCTTAAAAAAGAGTTTTTTAACTTCTTAAAAGTCTATCCAAATAGGGCTTAACCTTGTGATTATAGCTCTAAGCTATTGTGAATTTTTGGTGAAACCCTAGTGACTATTGGAAAATGGTACCAATAAGCCAGTCAGTAGTAGTGAGATAGGATGCTCATGGTCAAATTGGTGTTAAAGGCATTTTTGCCTCATCTAATTTGCTTTATATGGAATGATGTTGAGATGTCTTACTATATGTTGAGCTCCTTGCCTTTGGATAGTATGTAAAGGGAGATGATCAAGATGATTTTAGAGATGTTTTTGGAAGGAAACTCTTCAAACATCATTGGGTCAATCATAATGTTTCAGTTTCTAGGAGAATTTTTTGGTTGCTTAATGAGAATATTTGTGTATCTATAAAACGATGATTACCATATCATGAACCCCCTTAGTCTAAAAATTTAGAGGGATTCAAGGACTTGATGTTAGGCAAGTTCATATCCTGCTTTTAGGCTTATGTCTCAAATGTTGATTTTGAAAGTGTATGCCAACATTTGTGGGCTCAAATCTTTTGTAAGGACTGGCTTATGCTTCCCTACTTTGAAGCTTAATTGTATTACTTTATGAAAATATCTTTTTTAGCTTACAAATGTGCTTTTGTGCATGATAATGATATTGTTTGTCATTTTTCTTGCCTTATTTTATTTTTTGAAAATTAAACTATACATTACTAAAATTGTGGATGCCATCCTTTTTTTTTTTTTAATTCCAAAATAATTTATAAGTGTTTTTTTTCTCTTTCAAGAATTTGTGAAAGAATTTGCAATAACTCATCAAATGAATTTCCTAACCCTTGTGGAACTCAAGATTTAAAATAAATATTTCTGAAATTTGAAATCTATTTTTGTTTAGAATTGATGTTAACAATATAATATGATCTTCTAATATGGTAATCTTTGTTACCTAAATTCATTTTCTTGGAGTTGTTGGAATTTTGATCAAGTTTCTGTAAATCGTTAATATGTAACACTCTAGTTTTTTTTTTTTTTTTTTCACTTGCTTTATCTTTAGAAAAAACAAGTTGATTCTTTTTTCCCTAGTTTTTATTATTATTATTATATATTTTTTTCATTCTGGACCTAAATGTTTTAAGTTCTCATAAAAAAGTTGACTCATAATAAAAAAAAAGGAAGAGATTGCTTTTTCTGCGTTCTTTTAATTGTACATGTGCTTGGATTCTATTAGTTTACAAAAAGTTTGAAAGTATTTCTATTTTCCTATGGTGTTCTAATTTCTTTTCTTTTTTCACCCATCTAATTAACAATTTCGTCACTGCAATCAAGCAGATATTTGTTCAAACATGCTTTCATAGGTGATTCATTGTACCTTATTGCTTGTGTATGCTCAGATATTTTTTTTTTCCTTCCTATTCTTATGGTCAAATGTATGACTATCCAAATCTCTTTTCAACTCTTGCTCTAATGTTCTCATATGTTGTAAACTTGTTATACATGCAATTGGTTTCATAAACTCATCTTTTCTATGTTTTTGCCTTTCTAAGAAACAAATCCCTAAGCAAAAAGCACTTTGAATAGCCAAAAGACATTCAGAAGCTCAAGCTTTTGGCTTCCAGGAATCTAATCCAAGCAGAACCTGGATCTCTATCTTGAAAGGAAATGATACTATATAACTCATATTTGTAAACAGACTTGGTTAAAAGGACTCCAACAACCTCTAAAGCCAACCCCCTAGTTCCAATAGTCCAACAAAGCATCAGCTGAACTGTTAGATTGAACAAAACTGGCAAGCAATCCTTCAAAAGGTCTTACAGTACCAAAAATTAGTGCAAAATTTAGTTGAAAGGCCATTAGAAACACATTTTATCTTGACAGTCCCACCAAACCATTATTATTTATTTCCAAAGCCCCTATTCTCTAGGGTGTCACTGCCCCCACACCCAAACCACAAACCAACCACCCACCACCACCACAACACCAAACCCATCCCCACCCCAAACCCAACCAAGAGTCTTATTAGATCAAACTGTTTCCCATCTTACCAAATGAATATTCCTTCTGTTTGAGTCATAACCCAAGGAAGTTCCTCTTGATCTTCTTAAGTCTCGTTTGCAACTTCCTTAGGATCAGAAAGAAGACATAACAAATAAGGAGACTAAAATGGCCAATTTTTCAAAAGCATAATTTTGCCTTTACTCAATAAGGTCCCACAGTGATGTGATTTTAAAGGGACACTTAATAGCAAGCCAAGATATGTAACAGGGATTCCTTGCACCATCATAGCAGGATGTCTTGCTCAACCAATGAGGAAAAAAAAAACCCATAAATCCAGTACGATAATTTACCATAAACAAGATTACCTAAGCTCATAAGCATCTACATCATCTTTCAGCATTGATGTAAAAGAAAGAATTCAAAGATCCTACCTTGAGTTACCTCATAGTAATACTGTTGAAACTGAATTTGGTGTCAAATGAAAACCGTATAATATTCATGGTTATGAAAATGTTTTTAAATCATCAACCTTTTCTTTTTACAAACTTTATTTTTTCAAATAGGTCAACCTATTAAATTGTAACATGTATTCCTTTGCACCTAAAATAGTAAGGGAAATTACCATTTGAATGTTTACAAGTTGATAATTCCTAAAACTGATTAGCAATTAATTAGGAAATGATTAACCAATGAGATTGCAGGCAAACCTTAAATGTCCAAGGTAGAAGAAAGAAAGCCATTATAACATATTTACTACTACGGAAAATGAGAATTAGGCTTTATACATTCATATATTTTATATGACCTAGTGGGTCATAGAAACATTCAACTAACAAAATTGGAAGACATGGGGTGTGTTAACTAATTTCTCAAAACCCTTCATAAAATCGACCTTTGAAACTGGAATTGGGTGACAAGTGTAACGACCCACTCCTAACCATGTAGATATTGTCATTTTTCGGCTCAAAGAGGACAATATCTACACAATTAAGAGCGGGACATTACAAACAGTATCGAAACCAATCCCCGATCTCGTTGTGGTGGTTTATTTGGCCTTATAAGGGGTGTTTATTTGTTTGGGCCCGCAATCCCATGAGACACAACAAGAACGATGTGTCTACATGGGGTGAGGGGGGGGGGGGGGGGGTTGTTTATGATATTCCACATGGGATAGGGGGGAAAGTTACCAGAACTATATATGTATAAGCTCTTCTTAACCTTATAGACCCGTTTTAAAACCGTGAGGACTCTTTTGGATCCAGAGCAAACAATATCTACATGATTGGGTGCAGATCGTTACAAATGATATCAGAGTCAATTCTTGATCTTGATGTGGGAGTTTGTTTGGCCCCGTGACAGATTTCTATTTGACCCCACAATTTCATAGAACACAACGAGGATGTTATGTCTGAATGGGGGGAGGGGTATTTGTGATGTCCCACATCAGATAGAGGAGAAAGTTTTTAATGTTATATAAGTATGAACCTCTTCTTAACCTTGTAGACGTGTTTTAAAGCCGCTATAGCCTCTTTAGGTTCGAAATAGAGAATATCTACACGATTAGGAGCGGGTCATTACAAATGACATCAAGACCAATCCTTGACCCCAATATAGGGGTTTGTCTGGCACGTTATGGGTTGTTTGTCTATTTAACCCTACAATCCCATGGGACACAACGACGATGTTGTGTCTACATGGAAGGATGTTTGAGATATGTCACATTGGATAGAGGAGAAAGTTACTGGAGCTATATATGTATGAGCTCCTCTTAACCTTGTAGATGTTTTTTAAAGTCGTAAGGGCCCCTTTGGGCTCGGTTGGGTGCGAGTCGTTACAGCAAGGGGCTAGACCAAGGATAGGAAATGTTCTAGATTTGATTCATGTACAAAGGAAAATGAAGAAATAGGCTATATACAAAAAGAGAGAAAGAGAGGGAGAGTGAAGGAGTCAGGGTCTTCATAATAACAAGTTATGGAAGAGCATTGAGATAAGAGGTTGCATTGCTTTTGATGCTTATATTAATCTATATGACTTGATTATGGTAAAAATAAAATAAAAATAAAACAAAAGGTTCAAAAGACTACTCTCAACACCAATTGAAATAAAACATGCAAGATGATCATCAAGCAAATAAATTAGTAAATTCCTAAGGGCATGTTTTAATATGATATTTTATGAGAAACCCATTGTAATTATGCATAATGATGAAAGAAACAAACATTCCTGTCAGAAGCCCAATCCCAACTGAATCACCAAAAACAAACAAAAAAATAAAACCTAAGCTTCATAGTGGGATTTCATATATTTATTAGTAATCAAACCCTCCAACCCTGTAAGAACATAACTCTACCTTTCTTCTCATAAGAAGATTTCCAAACCCTACTGTTATCCTTCCTGAAATCAAACCTACTTGTATAATTCATCAATGTCGCATCAAAACCTTCTATTGTTTCTCTAATTTTTTTCTTTTGTCATGAGTGGACTTGAGTATTCTTCTTCGGAATTCTCCTTTGGGTTCATTGACTCGAACGGATCATCAAAAGCATCCACAGTAATGTCTGAACTTCAAACATTCAAATCATTAGGCAAGTTGATAAACCCAAAATCAATTAAAACAAATATACTGATTCTACTAAAAACCAAATGCTAAAATACATGATGGTATCAATTTATTTTTTTTATACTCTCACTAATGTCAAAAATGAGATTATATAGAAAAAATGGACTTTCGATTAAAATGTAACTATTGAGTACCCTATGTGTTGATATTGAATGGACAATATAGATGGAGTAATGTCTTGAGTCACTAAACTACTAATTTTGTTCAAGTTGTTTTATTAGATCTTCATAGATGAAATAATCACAAAATAAGTGCATATTTTTAAAAGCAAATAATGTCGATGCAGAAAACGGAGAGATCTTCCAGGAATTTGGGAGAAATTGGCGAACACTTGCCTGTTAATATGCGTACAAGAGAGAGGCCGTGTATGAGGCCGGGGTTTAAATAACATCTATTTAGAGTTATTTGAAATTAATGGTTTTGGAAAAAGGAAAAATGGTAAATAAAAATTATTAAATTAAAAAAAAAAGTATTTATTTCCCTAACAAAATTTTCAAAGAGGTTTTTCATAAACTTAACGACAGCATGATTACTATTTATTTTGAAAATCCAATTTTACCATTTTTGAAATGGTCTATTCCGAATTTCGGATAAGATATTTTAGATTTAGAGTTTGCAATGATGCCATTCAATTTTCTTTAATCCAAAAACTTCCACATTAATTTTTCCCATTTACAATTTCACTCCCCAATAACACTTTGAATTTTATTGTTATAATAAAACATTATTTTATATAAATTAAATAAGTATATGCTATGTTTCTCCTAAACTTCAAAAAATTTATTTAAAAAACTAATTTATATCAATTATTTTAAGAATCGGAAATTAAGGCCCCATTTGTTTAAAAATAAGTTTCAAAAAATATAGTTAAATGGTTCATATTTTTCTTTTATTTTTAAAAATTGACAAAAATAATTTTTACTTGTTATCTAAAAATTATTTCTTATTTCAATTTGTTTTCAATTTGTTTTTAAAAATTATTTCTAAATAACAGTGGTCAAATAGTGTTGAAAATTTTTAAAAATAGTTTTTTATTTCTCAAAGTATAAAATTATTTTTAAATCACATGATCAAACAAAACACTAATTTATTTTTTTTGTACTTTTTCTAAAGAAATTTTTTTCAAAATAAAGAATGCACATTTTTATTTAAAGTTTATTAGAAAAAAAATCAATCAAAACAATGGAAAAAATAATAAGAGTTTATTTGACTGTGATTTTATAAAACACTTTTACCCTAAAAAGTGTTTTTGAAAACAAAAATTAAATGTGTATCTAACAATATTTTCAAGAAAAATATTTGATTGGTGATTTTCTTAAAAATACTTTAAGTAAAAATACTCTCAAACGAATATTTTTTTTCTTTTTAATTTAACAATTTATTTACATAGGTAATATATAATTCTATAATCCAAAAATTTCCACATTAATTTTTCCCATTTACAATTTCATTCCCCAATAACACTTCGAATTTTATTGTTATAATAAAACATTATTTTATATAAATAAATTACGTTTCTCCTAAACTTCAAAATCGGAAATTAAGGCTCCATTTATTTGAAAATAAGTTCCAAAAAACATGGCTAAACGAGTCATATTTTCCTTTTATTTTTAAAAATAGGTAAAAACTATTCTTACTTATTATCTAATTTTTTTTGTTTCACTTTGTTTTTAAAAATTATTTCTAAATAACAATGGTCAAATAGTGTTAAATTAATTTTAAAAATAGTTTTTAAATCACATGATCAAACAAACACTAATTTTTTTTTTGTACTTTTTATAAAGAAATTTTTTTAAAATGAAGAATGCACATTTTTATTTAAAGTTCATTAGAAAAAAAAAATCAATCAAAACAATGAAAAAAATAATAAGAGTTTATTTGACTATGATTTTATAAAACACTTTTATCCTAAAAAGTGTTTTTGAAAAAAAAGTTAAAAGTGTATCTAACATTATTTTCAAGAAAAATATTTGATTGGTGATTTTCTTAAAAGTACTTATGAAAAAAATATTTTTACTAAAAATACTTTTAAGTAAAAATACTCTCAATGCAATCTGAATATTTTTTTCCTTTTCAATTTTACAATTTATTTACATAGGTAATATATAATTCTATATATTCAATTTTTTAATTTGTTGATTGTTTTTAAATGGATGAAATTACCATTTTTTTATGTATATTTCATCATTTTTTTTGTGAACATAAATGAAAATTAAAATAATTCGAATAAAATAAAAGCCATAATGATTTTATTTTTTAATATAATTAATGTGAGAAAAAAAATTGGTGATATCTTTTAATGTAAGAGTTCATGAACTCTAAATATTTTAAAACTTTTGAAATTAAATTTAATTTTAAATAAGAAAGAAATTATTTTTCATTTTGTTTTAAATTACAATGTTAAACATGTTTTTCAATTATTTTTTCACTTAGGTGTTTGTTTTTTTTTTTTTTTTTTGTTGAATAGAAAAATCAAAATATTTTAGAATTTTTTATTCAATTAAAAGTAACTTATTAATATAGATTAATCTTATTAAAAACAAACACCACCTTACCTTTTTTTTTTTCCATTAATTAATCTCATATTCTTGTTTTAGATTAAAGCAAATACATATATTCCATATGAATATTATTTTATGATCTTAAAAGGAGAAAATAGATGGTGAAATCAAAATGTTATGTCATATTACTATTTATGATATTTTCTTTGACTTGTAAAAGATGTTTTAAGAGCTCTATCATATTATTTATTTATTTAAAATTTATATAAAAAATAATCATAAAAATACAATAGCAAAAGAAATAATAACAATAATAATATGTTATAAATTTCTTGTTTGACTAAGCATTGAAAATATGAATATATATATATATATATATATTTAAAAATTTATGTACTTTGCCACCCTTGATTTGAAAAAATCAAATAAAATTATAATTATTTATTTAAAATCAAATTTATCGTTATAAATTTTAAAAACAATACAAATCATTTCATCCAAACAAGTTTTTTTTTTTTTTTTTTTTAAAAAAAAAACTATTAAATTTTTTTTTTTACCAAACACTCTAGTTTTTAAAAAATGATAAAAAGTTGCCTTTTAAATAATTTTTAAAAAAAAATTAAAAACATCGCCAAACCCTTATATTCTCAAATAATTTTTAATGTAGTTTTTTTAAAAAAAATAAACGAGTGAAGGAAAATAGATAGTGTGACGAGGTGAATGGAGAAACAATTTTTTTAATTTTTGAATTGTGCAGTTTCCACAGAAAAGGCGCGAGGATCAATCGAGAGGGAGAGGGAGAGGGAGAGGGAGAGGGAGAAGGAGAGAAAGAGAGAGATCGACGACTTCAAAAGAGAGTTGCAGAAACGAGCTCCGAACTGCAATTCGTCAACTCAGCGACCGTTGCCTCTACTCTGCTGCCAAATGGTAACCGGTTACTTTCAAACCCTAACTCCTTTACTAAATCCATTTCTCTGTTCTCGGTTGCCCATTAACGGAAAAGAGAAACCATTTTTGTTAATCCTAAGCTGAGAAACGTTCTTATACGAGTCTTAATAGAAAGTTTAATTTTGAGGTTTGTTTGTGTTCGACCAAAAGGGGCGAAGCTGATTTTGGCTTTGATTTGATTACTGTTTTCAGGGCAGCGGAGCAGTTGGTGGGGATCGAGCAGGATCCGGCCTAATTCACACCGTCGCACACGAGATTCCAGCTAGGTAGTTCCAGCATTCGCCGGAGATTTCGCACTAATGAGATTGCTTCCACACCAACCGCCGGCGTATCTTCCGTATCTACACCAGTGCTGGAGGAGGACGAAGCCATAGATGGTGATTTCTACCTTTTAGCGAAGCCGTACTTTGATTTCCGGGAGTACCGTAGGGCTGCTCATGTGCTTCGTGATCAGACTGGAAAGAAAGCCGTGTTCTTACGATGTTATGCTCTTTATCTGGTTCGCCTCACGCTTATTTGGTCATCTTTTTTGCTTCGAATTGGTCGTTCATTTACCGTTTCATGGTTTTGAACTTTGATTATGTTGTGCGTGTGGACGCTTTCTACCCTGGCAAGGGGTAGGCATGGAGAAGGGGGAAGTTCCAGGTTTAATTCCATGTCATAGCAAAAAGAAAAAGGGAAAAAATATTACCTACTGAAAAATAAAAATAAATAAAAAAAAACCTAGTTTTTAATCATCAGGAATTATTTCTCCAGGATGTTGTTTGTAGATTATGAAAGTTAAATTGGTATGCTGACAGTTTGAGTTTGGTTGGCAGATTGGAGTGTCTGACACCTCAAATGTGCATTGGATGAGCCAATTATTGAGTTTGAATTATGGTGATTTCAAGAATGTAAGTTTAAGACTTGAAAAGATCCAAAAGGACTTTTTGTGGGGGTAGGAGATCTTAAGGAAAAACACTATCAGTCAATTGGTCTACAATTTGCAAACCCAAGAGAAAAATGAGGGTCTCTGCTTTAGAAATTTATCTGTTTTAAACTTTGCTCTTCTGGACAAGTGAGTTTGGAGATTTGTCTTAGAAAGAGAACCTCTATGGAAGCGGGTTATTATTGGCAAGTTTGGGAAAGAAAGGGGATGTTGGTGCTCTAATGTGCCAAGGGAAGGCTTTGGTGTAGGATTGTGGAAGACAAGAATGTACAAATGGGAAGCTTTTAAAAGTAGAGTTCACTTTATCGTATAGGACGAAAGGAGTGTAAAGTTTTGGTTTGATAGGTGGTGTGGTGACTCCCCTTTAAGAGCCTTCTTCCCCTTCTTATATGTCATTGCTAGTTTAAAAGACTTATGGGATCAGGCCGGGGAGAGGGGTCTTTGGAGCCCATATTTTTAAGGCAATTTCATGTTTAGAAATCAGAGATGGTAGAGGCCTTTTTGAGGACTCTTCAAAAGCATATAGTGAGATGGGGCATAGAGGATATTATGCCATGAAACAAGTGAGTGTCCTAAAAAATGACAAGTGTCACTAGTGTTTTTTTCTTTCAACCCTACAATCGGCAAAATCGGCATCCGAAAAACCAATGAATTCAAAGTTATCACTCTTAAGATACCATAAGTTTATGTCCATTATCCTTTTCAAATATTTGAGGATTCTTTTTACGACACTTAAGTGAGATTCTTTAGGATAAAATTAAAATCTAGCACACAAGCATACACTATATATAATAGGGTCTACTAGTGGTCAAATATAGCAAAGAACCTATCAAGCCTCTATACATAGTAGAGTTAATGGATTTACCTTTCTCACCCTTATCAAGCTTGATGGATGAACTTATTGGAGTCTTCATTGTTTTGGCTTCTTCCATGTTGAACCTTTTGAGAAGATCTCTTATATACTTTGATGAAGGTTCCTTCCTTTAGTTGCTTGATTTGAAGTTTAAGGAAGAAGTTGAATTCTCCCATCATGCTCATTTCAAACTTGCTTTGCATACACTTAAAAAATTCTTCACAAAGAGAGATATTAGTAGCACCAAAAATGATGTCATCAACATATATTTGAACTAATAGCATATCATTTTCTTTGGTTTTTATGAAAAGAGTTGTGTCAATTTTTCCAATTTTAAAACCTTTTTTCAAAAGAAATTTACTCAATCTTTCATACCATACTCTAGGTGCTTGTTTCAAATCATAAAGTGTGTTTTTAAGTTTAAAAACATGGTTAGGAAAGTTGAAACTTTGAAAGTTGGGTGGTTGTTCAACATAAACTTCTTCATTTATAAAACCATTAAAAAAATCATTTTTCACATCCATTTGATATCAAACAAAGTCTTTGAAACATGTAAAGGCAAGTAGCATCCTAATGGCTTTCAACCTAGCTACAGGGGCAAAAGTTTCTTCATAATTTTTCCCTTCTTCCAACCTAGCATCCTAATGGCTCATGCCTAAGGGCATATCTGTTGAAGTAGATTCTTTTGTTTGATCGATCAAAATCCCTTCTCAAATCTTATAAGCTTCTTCCAAAGTATACAATTAAATTTTATTATTGAATGAAAACGCACATGAAAAATAAGAGTCCATATTTGTATTTTTAAAAGTTTTTTCTGAAATTTAAAATTTTAAGGAAATGAAAATTTTTTTACTTTCCTAAATTTTAAAAATGTTCTTTAAAATATGTAAGATATTTACCTACTTTTTGTACAAAAACTTCTATTTTAAAAATAAAAAGTGTAATTGTATCCAAACAATCACAAAATATTTATTTTCAATAATCTTAATCATATTTAAAGGGTTACTATATACCGGCTATAATTAGTATCTTTATTAAAATTGTGAATATTAATATCTCAAAATTTAACATTGAAATAATGAGATTCATAAATTTTTACACAGATTTATAATTTTTTTTAATATAATATATTATGATCTTATTCGTGATCTATTTATAAGAAACCAAAAGTCCTTTCTTAAGTTTAATAAAAGTTTTTATACATGTTTGATTAATTTTATTCCTTATAGATTAAAAAAAGAGCATACTTTTTTTATGAAAATTTTATTTTTACTTATATATATTAAGTTCTTTCATGTTTAATAATTTTTTTATAGTAACATTATTGTTTAAAAGTTGTTTCTTTTGATTTTAAGAGTCAGTTTTATTATATAATTTAAAAACAGTTTTCTATTTTTGAAAAATTTTAATACGGTTTGAACATTATTTTCTAAAAATAATTTTTAAAAATAGAAATGAAATAAAAAAAAATTTTTAAAGAATAACTCAGGAAAATATGGTTATTGTTTGATCATAGTTTGTGAAATTTGTTTTTAAAAATAAGTTTTAAAAAAGTCGACCAAACGCCCCGAGAGTATTCGGGTTTTGGGATAGCTCACATGCCTGTCACGTGTGTAATTTATTTGCTAGTAAAAGGCAAGAAATAAAACGACCGGGGTCTCACTTGTACCGTCTGTCTACATTCACGTAATACTGCAATTGGCATCATCTCCAGCCACCCAAGCAAACCCATATACGCCGTCATAGTGGCGGCGATGGCGACGACGGCGACGGTGGCCGCCAGGGCCGCTCTCCCCCACGATCTCATCATCAACATCCTTACAAGATTGCCAGCCAAAGCCCTCTGCAAATTTAGGTGCGTGTCCAAACAGTGGCTCAATCTCATCTCCGATCCCTATTTCGTCAGCCTCCACCATACTAGATCCCGATCAAACCCTAATCTCCTCTTGGTTCGATCCTCACCCCACGATGCCACCGATGCTTCCAATGAGAATTTAACTCTCCATATCACTTGTAGCCAAATGAACTCATACTCAGATCACGAATTCGCTGTAACCATCAAAGAATCAACAGTTCACATGTTGCCGTCGAGGTGGGACTTGGTGTTTTTCGCGGGAGAAAATGCGTTTTACGTGTGTAATCCAAGTATCCAAGAGTTTTTTAAATTGCCCCATTGCAGTACTTGTACTTCTGGTGAGGTGAATGCTGGATTGGGGTTCAATAGTGCGACAAAGGAGTATGTTCTTGTGCATTTGTTCGATAGGAGCATGGATACTTATGAGTATGACATTGGTATCGAGGTGCTTAGATTGTCGGAATGCCGCCTTGGTGGTAGTGATTCAGGTAGTTGGAAGGTGGTTGAAGGGAAGAATTGCCCATGTCAGATAAGGGGGTGGGGGGTTTTTGTTGGAAATTCATTTTATTGGATGATCTGGGATGAGTTTGAGCAACCTGGTGAGGAGGCAATAGTGTGTTTTGATTTGGATAGGGAGGAATTTGGAGTTGTGGCGGCACCTAAGGGTTGTTTTGATACCGAGGAGGTTTGGTTCTTGGTGGAGCTGAGGGGTTTCTTGTGTTTGGTTGATAGCACAACAAGGCCTTTCACAATTGATATATGGATGATGAAGGATTGTGAGAAAGTGGGGGAGTGGGTGAGAGAGTATAGCATTGATTTGAGTGGGTTTAGTATTAAAATTGTGAAGTCCATTGTGCCTTTGGATTACCGGGACGGAGAAATATTGATGGATTCAAATCGAGAGAGTCTAGAGGCTTATAATGTGGAAAACAAAAGCTTCAGAAGAATGAGCAATCGCATTGAAGGGAACTGGACATGGTTGCGACTCTACACTGATAGTTTCTTCTCTTTAGGAAGTACGTAGACATGGCCGTCCATTTTTTTTCTTTTGCTTTTTTTGTCTTTTTCGTTTTTAGAGTTTCAATACTATTTTGAGTTTAGGGATTTTGCATTTATAGACAATAAGAATTTATATTTTATTTGTTAAGGTAAAGCTTGGTTGGCATTTTATTTTTGCTCTCAGAAGAAAATTTATTTCTGAAATGCTAGCCAGTTGATGCATTAAGTTTTTAAGTTAATGCATAAGAGATGTTATATGTTCAAACAATTCGTTTTTACTTTTTTTTTTTTTATTATTATTATTATTAATATTTGGTGTTATTATCAAAGCTTTTGGTTAAATTAAGACTGAGGTTTAATTTTGAAAGCAATATTGGGTTTGAAATTATTTCCGTACTCTATTTTTTATTTTCAAGTTCTTTACTCTTATGTTTATTATTATTTCTGCAAAATGCTGTGATATTCGGGGACATTTTCTCCAAGGTGCTTCTGAATATTTGAGTAGATTCTCTCTTACTACCCTTCTTCACTTGGATTAAAACACCATGCTGAATTTAAATGAGAACGACTACGTTTTCATATCACCTGGTTTAACAACCAGCTTGTTTGATGAGGTAACTAGTTAAATTGTGACTTTTTTTTCTATTGGGAATTGACTTCCTTTGTGACAAATAAATTAAGCAGATCCTGTTGATTTCTTGTGATGATACTTTTCTGCAATGATGTCTAAGATTGGATCATTATGTTTTGTTCCATGTATGGCTCTAAAGCTTAACATTCAAGGTTCCCTCATATGGGCTAGGCTATTGTTCCAACTGATTAATTAGTTTCTATCCTGTGTTGGAAAACAGAAATTTATATATTTATTTATTGATGTTGATAGGTACTTTTTTCTTCCTTTGTTGGAATTGAAAATGGAAACTCTCACATCTACACTACCCCTTGCCACTTGAGTAAAATCAAGTGAAATCTCAAGGGCAGTTTGAAAAGGAAAATTTATGTCCTTTAGATGGAAATTGCTCTTAGTAAAATCTGTTTAGAACGGTCCTGTTATATTTTATCAGCTGTGGTCTCCTCATTACACATTTCACTATCAAGACAATAAAGATTTAATTTTTAAAATGTTTGAGGTCATAAAAAAGGAAAAATTCAATAGAAGGTTCTTTGTCATAGGAGGTCAATTATGTGGATGGTTAGCTATTGGAGCTCAAGAAGAGTGTGGAATGAATTGAGAGGTGAGAGAAGGTTGTAAAGTATGGCAAAAGGCCCTGGAGAATGAGCTTGAGATGGAAGTGGGGAAAACACTTGAAAAGTGACCTATTGAACCTTTAATAGGGGTTTGATTAGTAGCTAACTGTTTGAAGGTTTAAAGCTAATGTTGAGATCTACTCTTAGCTAAGCTCGCAAGACAGGCATCTTGCCAAGGGTTGGCTTAGAGCTATTAATTGCCTGTGTAGCCTCACCAAGCTACAAGGAGGGAATCACATATGTAGGCTTTGGGCTGATGAAAGTCTTTGGATAGTGGTAAGAAGGGAGCTGGTAAACTAGGCATATGGGGATGGTGGGAGGTGCACAGTGTTATTGTGATGGTTGCTGGCACTGTTGGCATGCTCGATCTATAGCAGTGAACCTGCCTTAATGAGCCTCTGACTCCTTGAACTTGCGTCCTCTAGGAGGTCTGGGGTCATAAAATAGGTTTCTCAACAAGGCAGACATGATCCCTATTGAAGGTGGAAGTTGGTGAAAGAGTATCCTTCCCTCCCAAGATCTCTTTGAGGTCCAGAGGTAGGCATAAGTGAACCCAAGGTAGAAACATTTACTCATAAAGGGGGTGCTTCACCTTGGTTCATCATGTGAAGTTATATAATTTGCATCAGCCCCCCTGCAGTGGAGTAGAGAGGCAAATTCACTGTGCTTGCCGTTATGGTCATCTAAGGGACTTCATCATCTGCTCAACAAGTGACAGTTAAAGAGTTACGGTGCTACCATGCCTTGGTGTGGTAGAAGATCTGGAGCCCATGGCTGCAGGGCCATATAGAGATAAGGTAGACTATGGGACAAGAACAATGATGATTTGGCTCTTGTTGATGGCTCATCTGCCTATAGGCTCACATGTCACAGATAGACATATGACTGTGAAGGCATTATGAAATTGCATACCAACAAAAAGTCACATTGCATTAGGATTGAACAGGAAGTCTTTCTGTCCATATTTACATTTTTATTTTTGTTCCAAGCTCTATAGAAATTTTGTGATAGGACTTAGGCCAGCAATTCTCCAAGGTGCTGCTGATTATTAAGTGCATTTTCTTATGCAGGACATAGCCGAACCTTGAATATTGTTGTCTATAATCCTCTAATGGTTTTTGTGGACTATAGTTTTATGGTTTTGAAAACGGAGATAGTTATTGGGATTTAAGGCAAGGTTATAAAGGTAAATAGTTGTCTAAATTCCAGAAAGTAGGTTTGATGAGGATGATCTCCAAGATATATATTAAGAAAGGGAATTAGTATTAGTCGCAATTAAATTAGGATTAATATTTGTTGAAGTCAAATTAAGAGTAGCTAATTTTAAGTTATAGGAGAATTAGAATTAAAGTCAAAATAGGTTATTAGAATCTTAATAGACTTTGGATTTCTTAAGGAAGCCTATGAATAAGGTTAATTGATGTAAACCAAAGTTGATTAATAATTAATAATATTATATTTTCTTACATACTTTGTAATTTTCAATGGTGAAACTCCATTGATTTTCTTCTAGGTGGGACTTCAAAAAGGTCTCTATGTGACTCTAAGGTTTCGATCCCTTCTCTTTTTCTTCTTTCTTTATTTTTTATTTTGCTGCCATAAACTTTGTCCCTTATTCCAGTCTTCAAACCCTAAAAAATAAAAACTTAGCTCACCTATTTAATTGTAGCCAACCATCCTAGGGTTGTCACAAGTAGAAAGAAAATCCCTTGTAAACTTGATTTTCCTCCTTTTTGTCAATATGCACTGCATCGTTCTCTTGTATGACTACTCTGTTTGAACGTCCTTCTGTTTTACTAATTAACAAAACTAGTACTTGGTTTGCATTTCAAAATGGGAACTATTAGCCTGAGTTTGGAAATATTATCACAATTGTCAGGAAAATGACATCCTCCAATTGCATGGATTCAGAATCTTGTTTAATGAGGTAAGAAGTGTAAGTTTGAATCTAAAAATGCATCTTCTTAATAGAAAAAAACCAACTGTATTATTTTCACAAAATGATGCAAAAGATTGGTTGCTTAGATTTTCTGTCATGAGAGTTGGGCCAAGGCTTAATAGCTTCAGGGCCGCCTAATTTATGGCAGGTCATTATCTTCCATTCTGTGGTAAAATGGAAATTTTCTGTTTTGGGAGGTGAATGAAGGCTTTCTAGAGTGTCTCTTCAAGTTTATCTATGCTCTGAATCAAAATGAGCTATGTGCCCTCTCATCCTGATTTTTTTTCCTACAAAATTTCTCCCCCTTTTTTTCTCTTTTTCTTTTTTGTAGTTAAGGTAATTACCGTATCCAAAAGAAGATATGTACAGGTTTCTTCTAGCCTTAAAAATAGTATATAATGTGTGTCATGAAATTAATTATTGGACTATTGGAAAGGCTACAATGCACTTCCAAATATATCCTTATTTTTGGCATAAATTTTTCAAAAGATGCAGCTTAAAATTCTATTGAAGATTTGAAAATTGCCTTTGTGCTTTAGAGTATGTTGCATTTCTTGATGCCCTCTAAAAATGTGATATCAAATATCATAAGGGAGGGATTGATTCTATAAGATGGTCTGGGTTTTTGCAGTTTCTCTCTGTTAAGTAAGTAAATTTATTCCTCCAAAAAAAAAAGCAAGTCTTATCTTTCTAAAACACCACATGTTGTGCCTCACTAAAGGATGCAGTGTGGATTTTTAGATTAAGAGCCCGTTTGGCAGTGATTTTAGGAAGTGTTTCTAACATTTTTAACACTTAAAAATTTATATCATTCAAATGTTAGAAAGACTAGAAACATTTTCTAGAATTATTACCAAACGCACTCTAATACTCTTTTGGAACATTCTAATTTTGTGAGGTTGCAGAATATAAGATCCATTCATGATGTGGCAACACTTACATGCATCTTCAGAACATATAAAACTTTTCTGCGATTACTAATGTTTTTTAAGCTGATTTTATATCTGAAATTCTCAAGTATCATACTAAATTATGAGTTCAGTTAGGCTTCGTTATTTGTGAACCATAGACAGAACAAAATCGAAATTCAAATCAGCTTGGGTACCAGAAGAAGGAAAGGCATGGTTTGTGAATTCAGAGCTCTCTTTATCTTGGAGATCTCATTTTTTAAAGGGTTTAATTTCAATCACCTCCCCTCAGGATTTGGTTAAATACACCTAATCCCCATAGATTTGAAATTTCATCAAAATACCTCATTTATTTTGAGCGAGAAGAGAGGTGAGTGAAAATAACAAATGAAAAGGATAATGGAGGTGTATTTCATATCAATGGGGGGTTAGGTGTATTTAGTCAAAACCTAAAACCTCAGGGAGCTAAATGAAATTAACCCTTTCTTAAAAGATTAGTGGAGATGATTTGTTAGAATGATAGGAGATTGGCCTGACAGTTTCAGTTATAGTTGCAGCTCTTATAATGTTTACAGAAGTCAAAGACATTTTAGATGGTCTAAAATATGAATCAATAGCAGAACTTCAATAACATAATGGTTTATATTGATCAAAGAACTCATGCTTTATCTGCTGGCTTAAGGAGAAAATTGAACCTAGCATTTGGATCTGCTTTGGAGATCTTATGGCTGCGTATTATTGTCTCTTTGCATAGTAGTTGATAGATTGAAGAAGTTTATTTCCTTTGTGAATAGTCTGAGATTTCTCTGGATTACATTATCCTTTCCTAAACTTGACAATAAGAGGTTCATCTTTCAATCCTAGCCATTGATTCCCATCTTCATAAAACACACCCACATTCCCACAAACAAGCTTACAGAAACTACAAACACTAGAGCAGCACACGATTGGATAATCTTTCTCAATCCTCTTTCTTAAACCAGTTGCTTACTGTGTTGATGCCTGGATGGCCTATCAACACACCAATAGTTGCATATCTCCGCCCAGTGATCTGACTGATGTCTCCAAACCACACCATTGATTGCACACAAGTTGTTGCAGTATGGAATGCAATGTTCATGTCAGAAGACAATCTTATGACCTTGTCTTTAGGGTCCACTGGCAAGAATCTGATCGGGAGACCATTCGAGTCTTGGAGGCTTTCTTGTATCACATAGAAAGGGCATCTTGGCTGTGAATCATGACTGCTAGGCCGCCACCATTTATGCGGGTGACTGGGAAAATATAGTATTTTGAAGCTGATGACCTTCTGCATCAGTTACTGGGAGGGCTTGGAGAGTGTCAAAGAAGAAGAGAGGAGCAAGAAAAATAGAGCTGAAAACTGAAAAGGGACCTTCATGGCTTAGCTATTTTCAACTTAAGAGAGTAAATGGCCTGGGTGCACTTATATAGTCAAGGGGAAACACTAGGTAGGTGTTGGGTTTGGATGGTTTGGCTGAATTTGTTAGGTCTAGAAATATTATATTGTATGCACTATGCTAGTAGAGATGTATTAGACTATCTAAAAGTCTTCAAAACCAGTAATGAAATTGGTCTAAAACATAATCATGTGACAGGTGTGATGGCTCTAATAGGTCCAGATGTTTAGATATTATAACATGCTTCTTTGTTTCTTTGTTTCTTTGTTTTCTCTGTTCTGTTCGAAGAGTGATATAGCAGTAGTAATAAACAACATGAACCTGGTTAAAATTTTCAATTTATACTGTGATATGATCTCTGTGTTATGAATGCTGACCTACCAAGTGTTGCATGGAACAATATAGGAGAGAATAATGGTGTTTGCTTCTTTGACATGGTTTCAAGCTCATTGATTAAGTTATGGTTTTAATTCATTTTTCTTGATTTAAGAGACTAAGAAGAATGATTGTTAGCATATTCTCAATCAACCATGCTTTCCGGGCTGTGATTAGCAAACATGTAACACAAACAAAACATTGCTTTCAAGAATGGGAGAGATTTGGGCTTTTATGTGTGTCCTAATGTATATGTTGTTACCTGTGCACTGTGCTTTAGTTGATCCAAACTTGTGTTTATAATATTATGGCCAGATGTTAGCCATTTATATTGCTTAGATATCCATTTGAGTTGATCGTTTTATCATTTCTATGGGTAACATCACTTTATAGATGGGAACCATGGCCTTTGCTTGATCATAATGGGCATTTGCTATCAAGAAATGAGATGTGACTTTGTTTGAAGAAGTTGAAAAGAAGACATAAGCCCTTACTAATTATATGTAGCCTTTAGAATAAAGATCTGTCTTCAACATACCAATGATGTTCTATGAATATTAGGTCCACATCATCTGATGTCCTAAATAGCACCAGGAGTCAGTAGAATGACTGGTCTTCTTCCCAAGGGAGAAAAGATGAAAAAGGAAAAATAAAAAAGCCACACAGAAAACTGATTATCATTAAGAGTTTATCAACCTTCCACTTGTGTTAGGGTCCCAAGGACATTGGAATAAGCTCTATACTAAACCAACTCCAAATTTTGTAAATAAAAGAGACAGAATCCAACAGTAGAGATTTGGACTGCATAAGGAAATGAAAAAAAAAACAGAGCAGAGCAGGAGCTTAGTGGTAGTAATAGTGATGTATGAAGCTATCACTGATTAGTCCAGTGCAGTTACTAAAACAACTTGTCATCGTCCAGGGTTGCATTTCATGCTATGCAGCAGCTGATAGGTAATTAGAGAGGGTAATGAGCGAGCCACCTTTCTATCATCTCATAACACTGTCTAGTTTTGTAAGTTGCAGGTATGTGACCTGCTCCCTATACAAGGCGCCAAACACAATGTTTCCTTTTGTTAGTACTTACTACTTTCTTTGTTTAGAATAAACCAAGTACCTACTCAGGATTCAAGAGGAGTGTCTAATTGTTACCTTCACTGTTGCATACGTTAAACTGAAATCTCCGTAGGTATACCTCTTCGTATATCTACATTTTAAAAAGGAAAATGAGAAAATGTTAAAAAAAACTTTAAATTTTACTAAATGAAAGGAATTGTTTGCAAGAGATTGGAAATGAAGCTTTTGAAACTCACCCTGCAACTTGGGCATCAACCATCCAACCTCGCCAGGTATCGGCTAGAGTCATATTGAGAGACCTAATCCATTCTTGGGTACCAATATTCGGAATCGACATATCATGATCACCGCTGTTGGTGGTGGCGGCGGCAAACAACCAGCGATGTTAGTTGGAAAACATTCACACTCACATTCATACACTCAACAAAATCTCACAAGGCTGCGACATCTTACCTATATATCAAAGCTCGTAAACTACTTGTATGACTGAAATTTCTATGATATGCAAGAGTTGTTGTAACATCCTCGGTGTACCCTGTTAAGCTTGAATTGCAAGGCTGCCAATTTCCTTTTGTTCCCTAATCACAAGCCAGAACCACCATCAATACTAGTTAGTGACATTGCTCTTTTCTGGTTTCCTTTTTCTACTAGAATGTGAACTCTTCACTCCATATAAGATCCACGTACATTTCTAACATTAAGAGCGGCCCGGACAGATTCATCATTTGCCCAGATGCTTATGGGTACGCTTGAATACAACTGAGAAGCAAACAAAATTCAATACTAACATGCCCTTGTAAATTATCTGGATTATGAGAATTTTAGAGGGAGAGAGAGGGGGATTGATTATTACGTCACATGAACGATAATTGGCCTCTTCCAAAGATGATCTTCGATTCCCTTGTCTCTCGCTTGGCTTTACGGTGAAAGGATAACAGTAAGGATGCAGAACTTGTGCTACATTTATATAGCGCAGCAACTGGTGAAAATTCAAAGCTTTAACAACGCATATGAGGATCAAGGTACGTAAGTCACAATTGTCCCAAGTATATTCTTTATACCTCATCGATGGCTTCAATATCCAATGCACACGCTTCACTGCTTACATTCACATAATTTCCTTCGCAATTTGTCTTCGCAGACTGTAAATAGAATGACCAAAGATTAGGAGGAACAAGAGACGAAGTGCAGGATAGTCAAATTAAGATTAATTATAGGTTGGTTTGGTAATCACATTATAGAGTTCATGTGATATAAGTGATAGCCCGTGAGCAAACGGGATCTTTGAATTATCATCAATAAATGAATCCGTAACAGGGCTTCCAAGCACGTAACCCTGAAAATTGACAGTTCAAAAAGATATCAAACCAACAGCAGATGATGATGATAAGGAGACAAATAGTAAAATCACAAAGGAGATGATAAGGTTCCAAAGCTCGAGGTGTATGGTTAGGAAAAGCACCTTGATGTTCATGCCTGGGCTGAGTCCAAGTATGTTACCTGCAACTCCACAATGGCTGAAATTAGAGCTTAAATTCCATGGAAAAGGCATATAATTCGTAAATCTCTCTCATGAACATGAGTTACCCACCCTCAATTATCTCGTTAACGATCATAGGAACAGGTATGCCCGAATATGAAACACCAGCAATGTAGAGTTCATTCCCCAGAAAATCAGGGTGTTGCACCAGCCACTGTAATTATATATATATATATAAAACCTTCAATTTTTAACTCCACTTGAATATGAAGAATGTTAATTTCCACATACCTTTCTTAAAAACTCGTATGTCTGAGCAGCATTTTCAGCGTCATCAACATAGTAGCCTTGCGAGGTATTTGAATAAGAGAAGCCGGTGCCAACTGGCGCATCTATGTATATCATGTTTAGGCCCTGAATAGGAATTAGAGTCAAACACGTTTTCACTGTTCTTTTTAAAAAAATGTAAACATCCGTGCCCATTGAACCCGATTTTTATTTAAAGCCATTTTAGTAAAAGTGTTTTTTTAGAATTTTTTTTTCTTTTGGGAATGACCTATTAAATATTTTTCCGATAAACAAATTTTGATAGATGTTTTCTAAAATATCTATTTTTTTTTTTTTTCAAAAATGCTTTTTATATTAAAAATGGGCAATGAATCAGTCATTACTTGAAAGATACTCTTACACTGTGTGAAGAAGTTGTACCTGGGTCCAAGCATCTGCGCTCAAATTAAGTGAAGGTACGCCGCCATCATAGTATTGATAGTTTAGATATATTGGACCTGTACAAAAACTAAAACATGTCATCGACCTCATTTTGGACCTGTACAAAAATACCTATAGCTTTCAATTCAGAAGTTATTATATTAAGAACCTTTTTGAGTTTGATCTAAATCTCATACTTTTGGGAAGTGGAAAAAATATTGGAAATAGGAAGGCATGAAAAGAAAGAGAAAGTGGTACCATTTTCGTAGAACAAGGAACTGAGGGAAGAACAACCAGGACCACCAGCAATGTAAAGCATGAGAGGGTCTTGTGAGGGAGAGCTCTGAGACTCCACAAAATAATAGAACAGCTGCACTTCCTCCGATTCACCTACGCCCACATATCTACACCCCCGCAACTCCCACTACCCTTTTTAAGTTTTAACACTAATAATAAAAACAATGACTCAAATGCAACTGGAAAACTGAACTTACCCAGTCTCAAGAGTGAAAGGGAGAGTCCCAGAAAAACCAGGCAGAGAGGTGACGATGGTTTGCGAAGTTACAGCTTTGCTTGCGAAAAGCAAAATTGTGAGAAATAGATGACGCCCCATCCACATTGACTCCATTGCTGCTGTAACAAACTCAACTCCCGTCCTCCTCTAAATCCTACCACAACTCCACACCAGGTATTTATTGTTCATTATGGAGATGGAGATGGCGTCTCCTATTCGGTACAACAAACTTTTTGGTCTCCGATGCGATGGTCTACGTAAAGTCATATCCTATTGGGGGCTACCCATCAAACGTGACAAATTGTGTTTAATTTTCATTAAAAAAAGAATTTTGTACTTATTCGTTTTGATTATTATACAATATCTCTTGATTATTTTATTAGATTGATTTAGATAGTTAGATTTATAAGATAATCTTAAAATATTTACTAGAAAAAATGAGTAATAAATTTAAAATCATGATTGTTAAATGTATTGTTATAAGATATAGGCAAATAAGAAAAAATAAATAAAATTGGGATTAAGGATACCATAAGTATTTTAACTTAATACAAACCCCTTTGAGTTGAGTCCTTGAGTCTTATAAAATCATTGCAGTTGCATCCCCCATTCAAAGGTCAAACCAAAGGCAAAAAGACAGAAGCCAATTCGGAGAACAAGGTGGGAGGTTTGAAGTTCTGTTGACAACCCAAATTCAACCCTGCCGTCACGATCATTCTCAAACTCATACTCAAACTCAAGCCTCGACGTCGCGCCACATCTTTTTTCAACTCCATATAAATAAATAAATATTGTCTCCTTTTTCATTCGTGTCGTTGGAATATTCTTTTTATACAAAACTCACCCCTTTGCAATATAAATAAAATGACTCCTTTAGTCTAAATTAATATTCAATATTTACCAACTTACATCCCCTTATCCCTTCTTATGTTATAAAATTGCCCTTTCCCAATTTTTTTTTAAAATGAAAAGTAAACAAATTCCTCTTATAATTAAAATAATATTTATTGTCTTGACTAAACTAATTCTAGATATCAATTGATGAATGTTTGAATATTTTTCAATTTTACTTATTTAAAATTAAATATGTATTACTAATCTGAAAATATGGGCTCCTGGTAAAAATTTTCTATTCAAACTATCCCTATAAGTTAAACTGTTCTATCCGAAAACCTTTATAAAAATGATTAATTTTTTTGTATAAAATAAGCAATATGTCTTTCCCATTTCTGTTATTTACATTTTTCCATCGAAATGATCATTATTATGTCTTGGTTTTTTGAACTCTTCTTCAAAAATATCCTCCATAAAAATAAAAATAAAATTCTTTTATAAAAAAGACCAAAACTCAAACCTTTTTTAAAAAAACCATTATAAAAATACAATGTTTTCAGAATCAAACCGATTATCTAACAAAAAAAGTTACTAGTTTATGATTCACGGTTCACAGTTTACTGGTCGGACTGGCGGTTAAACCGGTGACGTCATAAATATAAAATTTATATTTTATTAAAATTAAGAATAATTTTAAGATATATATATATATATATATAATATTAAAATTATAGCATTTCATTTTTTTGTATTTAATATGTCTATTAATTGATAAACATAAATATAAATGTATTAATATATCAAATTTATTAAAGTAGAATATCTATAATATTTACATGTGAGAAGAAAATTATAACATTTAATTTTATCTACATATCTATGCATTTTATTATTTTAAAAATATTATATTAATTAATTTACATTATTTTCATATTTATTGTTAATAATTATCATAAAAAATTGCAAAGAGCATTAATATAAAATATTGTTACCTATATTTGATAAAGGAATTGTGTAGCCTGATGGTTGTTTCTTTCTTTTCTAAACCTTAGATCTGAGGTTCAAAGCCTCTACTAGCTCAAAAGTTGAACCAGTCCGATCCGGTTTTTAAATCATTGTAAAAACACTAGTTCTCTTTTAAATAAAACTAATTAATATATTAAATAGAAACAATTTTATATAGAATCTTTCTACTATTTATACTATATTTAATAAGATGCCTTTTTGTTGAAATATGTCTTTTTTAAACTAAAGGTGTCTTTAATTGTTGAAATGGATTTTGTTGATTAGTTTTTTATTCTCCCACTACAATGGTTATTGTATTCTTCTAATTGGCTTGTTGTGTCTCTCATTTTTTGTGCAAAAGAAGATCCACTTGTAGGGATCAAGTAGTGGCGATTTTCAATGTCCAAATCCTCACTCTCTCTATTCCAACTTTAGCAATGGTGAGAACTCACACCTTATAAGGTTTCTTCTACAATGTCTTTTAAGTTTATTTGGATACCTAGGAGCTATGTGAAAATAAAATAAACCAAAAGTTTCTATTATTTGTTTAGCATTGAGTGCTTTTGTTTGAACAAAAGGATTCAAACTTTTAATTGGTTTTGTTGTTTTTCTATAGTTTCTCAAGAGTCAAACTAAGGGTTTCAATGTAACCCAATCACTCAATACTCAAATTTATCATCATTTTCATTTTCTTTGGTTCTTATCACACTTCTTTTATCGGTATTTTTGTTTAAATACTCTTGTTTTTGTTTCTTTTCTCAAAATCTTGTGCAAATTTTTTTTATTAAATGATAAGAGTTAGTTTGTTTTCTTAGTTGGTGATGTTATTTTACTTCATAAATTTCGAGTCACTTATATCAATATTGTGTTTATCTTTCATTTTTTAGTGCTAGAACAATTATGTGTTTTGCTCTTTGTCAAAGCACAAAAGACCAAGACTTACATAAGTGACACCAAGTCAAATTCGAGTGAAGGTAGATGACCAATGACCAATGACCAATCATAACACTTTTTAAAAGAGACAAACACTATGTTTGGGTTATCTTCCCCTTGTGAGAAGTGGAAGTTTTTTTTCTTTATACATTTTCAGGGGACAATGGGATTTTTTTCTGCCCCTGGGCCTTGCTTGGATCCACCTTTGCTTATAGTTCTTAAGTTTTCATTTATTTGCTTTTTATGAATTTTGTATCGTGAAAATGTCTATAGATGGAAAGACAAACTACAATTAAACTATTATTTTTTAATATTCAAATATTAAACAATCCTCTTTAAATTTAATGTAAACTCTTTTTCTTTAAATTTTTTGTATTATATTTTATAAAATATTAAAAAATATAATTTACTACCTCACATTGCATGAATTTTTTAACTAGTATAAATAAAGGTCTCGTCTAAACAAAAAATTTAAAACCATTTTATTGTAAATTCATTGATAAATGCATTCAAACTACATATGGATGACCACAACTTTAACCCGATGTAACAAGTTTTATTTGAATGAAAATATAAGCCTTATAAAGAAAATATGACCGAATTCATATATTCGTTTCTATCTCTCTTCACTTTATATTTTATTTTTTATTTTTTATTTTAAAAAAAATATGACCTAATCCATATATTTCTTCCCCTTTTTTTTCTATCTTTCTTTACTTTAAAATTAATTTTTAATAGCACGTTTTGATCATAATAATAATAATTATTTTTCATTTTTCTAAATAGGCAAACAAATCAAAAAATTTCATTACACAAAACATATTGACTATTTTGCTAAATTGCTAAAAGATTATTTTCAATCACTTTTTTAGGGAAAATTTGGTATGAATTGAGTTAATATTTTCCAAATTTGTTAACAAATTCAATGTATTAAGTTTCATTTGACTTAGAGTATCTTTTCTTAATAATAAAATTCTGACTTATGAGCTATAAATTATTTTTTAAAATTACCAAACTCATTAAAAAAAATCTAATATGTTTATTTCTTACTTTATTTGGAGTCTTTTACATAATGAGAAAATTTAAGGAAATTAGGAAAAATCCATCAAAACTTTGGTATGCATATTAGATACAATTAAAGGCACATATGATGAAACTCTAAATGAAGTTTAAGAAATAAGTATATATTACCCCTTATTCATGCATATTACCTTAAAGCTAAGACGTGTACTACTTTGACCATTGAACGTTCATGATTCACAAATTTCTTTGAATTTTGTTTTTAAGTAAATGGATTCAAAAGCAACCAAAATTTAATATGTTAGCCTTGTTAATGATTTTGATAATTTTTAAAAATAATTTAAAACTAAAAAATTGAGTCAATCAATACCAAAATCTTTTAAGCCAAATTTGCTTTAGAATGATTATATTAGTTTTATTTATGCATACAATTATATTTTTGCAATCTTTCTTATCAGGTATGTGAATTCAAGTTAATCAAGTAAGACTTAATGTGTTGGGTTTGTTAGTAAGTCTAGCAATTTCTAAGAATATTTTGAAAACTCAAAATTAATCCAACTAAAACCAAAATTTCTTAAATCAAAATGGTATTAATTTGGTATTAAGTTTTTTAATTTTAGATTAGTTTTAGGCTTGATAATTCCAATATCAATTAAATAGGTAATAATAAAATCATTATTACCTTATTCATTTTAAAAAATATTTTACATAACAAGTTAATATTTGTACCAAAAAATCTTAAAATAATTTTTCTCTTGAGTTTCTTCCCTTTTTCCATAATCAAACAAATTGTCGGTGATTTAATCAAAGGAAAAAATTAATATGATTTTGAGAAAATATTATTTTATTTCTTTCCTCTTCTTTTTGGACAATCAAATAGAAAGTCACCGTTATTTATTATATCCTTTACACAAAATATTAGAAAAATATTGATTTCCAATTTTCGACAACTAAATAGGGGATTACTTCATTGACCAAATCAATATAAGTTATTAAATAAATAATTAATTGTCCTTTCTTGTCCTTAACATGGCCTATGGACTACTTTATTTTAATTGTTAGCTTAATTTAATTTTGAGAAAAGTAGGTTTTGATTGACTAATTTTTAAAATATATATATAAAAAAAAGAACCCAAACTTTTATAAATAATATTTATTTTTATCCATTTAAAAATATTTTAAAATACATACATTTTTTTATAATTCAAATAATTAATTTCTAAAAAGACCATTTTATATATTGATAACATCAACTAACTAACTTTTCTTATTGTGAGAATTGATTTAAGATTAATAAAATAAGAAATTTTAAAAATTAAAAATACAATTAAAACAAAAAAAACTTTAATGCAAAAAATATAAATATAAAATATTAAATTTCACTTCATTAAAACACTCTAGTGAAAAATATAAATATTGAGAAAGAGCTTAAAATACAATGAGAGTAAATACTTTATTTTTTAATTTTTAATTTTTAATTTTTGGTTTTTAATTGTATTTAATGTTTATGTATTTTAGTTTTAATTTTAAAATTTTCTTATTTTATTATTGATGTCAACTAACAAAATTTTTATTCAATTTTATTAAATAAAATGAGAAAGTGAGGGGATTTATGTAATACATGATATAAAATCATTATTAACTAGGGGGTTAAAAAGATTTTATTTATCACTTGAGAATCTTGGAGAATTTTTTCACAATAATTTACATCTCATATTATATAATAAAAAATTTATAATATATTTATTTGTAAAACACATTTACTAAATTAAAATGATAAATTAATTTTACATAATTTTATTTAATGTTATCAAGTAAAAGGGTATTTCAAGAAATAATTATTTGAGTTATGAAAAAGTACATACATTTTAAAATATTTTTAAATGGATGAAAATAAAATTAATTTTATAAAAGCTGAGGGTTTTTTTTTTATATTTTTTAAAATTAGTGAATCAAAACCCACTTTGCTCTTTAATTTTAAACTTTATAGAATGAGTCCATTTACAAATCCTCAACTCTTAATATATAAATTAAAAGTTATGATATGGATTCTAGATCCAAATATTTACTTATAATTTACCAAATATGTGGGGGTTTCCCTCCATGCATCCTACCCCAAATAAAAAACCTTTGGTTTGTCCAAGGTAAAAAGATGATCCGTCTAAGACCAATTCGTCTAAACCAAAACAAGTTTCGTCTAGTGCAAGAGGAGAGATATTTCCTTCTTTTTGAATTCCATACGGAATGGATAGACCAAACCAACTGGAATTTTCAGACGGAGCAACCAACACAGTCAGAGATTCCAAGCATTGAACAAATGGATAATCACACCCAGTGCTTGAGCAACGGCCTAGACGACATTCGCGCCTAAAAGTCAATGTCTACTAATTGCTACGCGTAATTAGCGATATTGACAAACGTAAATGCATAGTCAATTACATGGTCTGAGACTCTTGCTCGACAACCAGCAATTGACACCAATCAACAGATTTTGTTTGGTATAATTGCCCAATCCGCACAAAGATGATGGCGTTGACACATTTTCGTAATTATATAAGGTCACACAGGAGATAGTGAATAAGGTATTTGGATTATGCTAATTGATTAATTAGATGACCTAGTGTGGTTAATTAATCAATTGGGACCTATTTTAGGCTTAGATTAAGTGACCCAAGCCCATTTGGGCTTAAGTCACTTAAACCCTATAAATACCCTTTTATGGGGTTAGGGTTTCTTAATGGCCTTTTGACTATTGTCTTCCAAATCCAGAGAAAGAGTGAGAATCTAGGCATCCACTCTTCCAAAGTCCACTTTTTGGGGTGCCATGGACATTGCTTGAGTCATTGGGCGAAAAATTGTGTATAAGACCTTCAAAGCATCTAGGCATGTTCTTCATTGGATGGATTTCGATCTAGGAACATTTGAATCGTAGATATGAGTTTTAATCTCTAGATCTGTATTATATAATGGTTTTTGAAGCCATTTATTTCCATTAGGTTAGATCTAGAGAATCCCTAGGGATAGATCTATGCACCCTACGAGATTCAAGGCATATGAACGGAATAATCAAGGGTTCCTAACAAATGAGAACCTAAGGTGGTCACATATATTTCGTCTCTTTGTTATTAACATAGGGTATTAGAGTGCAGTTGGTTCTCTATAGTGGAATGTTGAATTTTCTTCAAAATTGGATTATGAAGGAGTTAGTACTCCTATGGGTCCCAATGGTCGCCTTTTTAAGCCCATATACCATGATAACATAGTTTATAAGGGTTGGATTGGCTTTAGGTTCACTCTTGTGCATAAGGATATTATGATAATTATGCAAGGTTGCATAGGGGATAGTGAACAAGGTCTCTGGATTGGTCTAATCGATTAATTAGATGACCTTGTGTGGTTGATTAATCAATTAAAACCCGTTTTGAGCTAGATTAAGTGACCCAAACCCATGTGTGATCAAGTCACTTAAGCCTGATAGGGGAATCTTATAAATACCCTTATAGGGGTTAAGGATTCTAGAACTTTGTATGATTGTTGTCTTCCAACTCCAAAGAATGAGAGAGCCAAAGCATATCCCTCTTTAAACCTACTCTTTGGAATGCTAAGATCGTGGTTAAAATCATCGAGCAGAAGATCTTAGGTGTCACAAGACCTCAAGAGTTTCAAGCATCTTCTTCATTGTACGGATTTGATCTAGGAACATCCAAATCCAGGTAAAGTTTTCTATAAGACTATTCCACAAGGATCTAGAAGCCTTAAGATAAGTTTCATACACTTAACCTAAGCTTAGGATAGGGAATAAAGATATTTAGGTTTCCCTACATCTAAATCCTAAGCAAAAGAAGCAAAGAATACATTTTTAAACATAAACGAATCTAGATTACTAGTTATATAAAAACATTACCTCATATTTCAATGTTTCAAAATCTATTTCGTTTGAAGAAGATGAAACATGAAGTTTTTAGAGGTCTCAAATACTTAAGATCTTCCATCGTGATGACTCTACCTTGATCTTGGTACTTAATTAGTTGGGAAGTTTGAGAAGGTGGAGGCTATGTCTTTCTCTTCTCTCTAGCTGGTGGAAGATGACTAACTATAAACCCTAACCCTTAATGGGGTATTTATAGGTTTCCCTAATTGGGCTTAACTGACTTTGGCCCAAAATGAATCTTAATTGATTAATTAACCTCTTCGGACCTTCTAATTAATCAATTGGTTCAATCCAAAGACTTTGTGCCTTAACCCCTATGCAACCTTGTATAATTTCCAAAACAACTTTATGCACAAAAGTGAACTAAGAGCCAATCTAACCGTCATAAATCGTGTTAACAAGGTATATAAGCTCAAGCAAGGACTATTGGGACCCATAGGACAATAACAGTTTCCTCATAATCCAATTATGAAGTTAATTTAACATCCCACTACAAAGAATCAACTAGACTCCAATACTCTATGTAAATAACAATAAGACATTATGTGCTCAAGTTCGTAACTTGCTATTCATTGCGTAAAGTGTCCTTATGAAATGGTGTTTCTAGTCTAATAAGGTGTAAACTATCAACTTTTCAAGACTACCTCTGTTATCCTTAAGTTATAGATTCTTCTATTATGTGTTCAACTAATGTATGTTAGCTCTCCAAAAGCTTATGTCATGTTCCACTAAAGGAATTACTATGGTCATAGTTTATATGAACACACCCCTTAAGATCATCCAAGTGGACACACTGTTTCAATCCTATGAGATATCATGGTGCCTTTATTGAATACCTATAGCTACCAACTTCCATCATAAGTAATCCAAACCATAGGGAATATATGATCAACTTATGATCTCACCTGTACATAAAAGTATTGCTAATTTTAGCACAAAGTCAATATTATCTCAAGATTGAAAGACAATACAATCAAGTTGTTTGATGAAGTCATAACTACTTGATAGCCTTGCGTTGAGATAACAACAACATGTGTCTTATGCCATAGATTAAATGACCAACTATATCATCGTTGGATTCAGTAAATTTTCAATTCAATGATTAGTCTGATTTTAAAAATATTACATTTTATTCTAAGTGTTATAAACTCTTTTGTTTTTTTTTTTTCATATAATGTCACAATCACTCACTCTATTCTAACCAAATTCTCATATTTCAAGAATTGAATTTCATATTATCTATCATAATTACATCAATATTATTTGTTTTGGGTTATTAAATTTCATCACCTTGTATGCATTTACATGTGTCATCTTTTATAAGTGTTGAAAATTTCTATAATCTCATTGCGAGTGGAAATAAATTAGAAAAAAAATGAACTAAATTCATGTCTTGAATGCACAATTTTATAATAATACAATGAAATTGTATCTTCAAAACACGACTTAAAGAATAATACAGTGAAATCATGTCTTCAAAACATAATTTCACAATGATGCTGTGAAATTTTGTCTTCAACATATGATTTTAAAATAAATTGTGATATGAAGTTTTTAATAAAACTTAGGTGGCATAAAGTGTTATAATTTTATCAATAATTTTGCAACTACTCTTTTTTATAAATATATTTTGTTAATTTACCATAAATTTATCAAAAAACCAATTCTAAAAGATGTGTACACTAATTTGGAGTGCACTCTTGTGTTGAATTTTTTTTCCTTTTTTTTAGAAAACTGTTGACCAGGCCTTGGCTTTCAATATGTGAGTGTGAAAGGCTCCTTGGCTTGCGTGTCGGCATCTCATTCATAGCCTCAGTGTCTTCGAATACTGCTCAACGCAGCCGATTATCACGCAGCCACAACCTACAAATAACAAAGCCCCCAGAGACAACCCTAGCAAAGCAGGAAGAAGCGGAAGGAGATGAGCGAAACAACAAGCAATCCCACCTCTGCTACTAACAACAACAACCAGACTGCAGTGGTTGATAAATACAATGTCGAAACTGCGGAGATTCTCGCGAACGAGGCTCAGGTCCACTCTCAAAATTCCAAACTCCACTTGAAATTTTCATTTCGTTACTCAGTGATTGATTTTTTTCGAACGGATTTAGCATTTGCCAATCTCGGAGGCGGTGCCCATATACGAGCAACTTCTCACTGTATTTCCCACCGCTGTGAGTTTGCTATACCCATTGAATTACTGATGGAGGTTTGATTTGCTTGAGATTTTGAAGCATATCTGTTTGGCATATCAATCACTACGTTTATGTTTCTTCATTTTGTCTATATGCTCTTAGGAGAATTAATTTTCAGCGCCCGATATTCAGTGCAGCATTTGGGATTTTTTTTAGGGATATCGAATTTAAAATTGAATGATCCTCTTGGTTTTGAATTACTCCCAAACTATACTTGTAAAGATCACATCACTTGATCAGTAAAATGGATCGTATATTAGAAGGCGGAAAGGAGGCGCAACCTAGTTTTAATGATCAAATATGGGTGTGTTTGTCTGGCATTATGAGGGTGCATTATGTTCAATAATGCGTTACCATTGAAAAAATTGCCATTGGCACTTTGGCTAAGAGTGCCAATGATGCATTTTTTGGGTTAATTTTATTAATTTTCTGATGGGTTTTCTTAATTTCTTTACATTAAGGTGCCATGACTTGTGCTGCAATCCAAGCCAAGTGGGACTCTTACTTTGTTTCTGGGTGGCTGATTAGCCTTAGTTTGCAATCTTATTGCCAATGTTTTCTTTTCTTTGGTTATATACATACATACATACATATATATATATATATATATATATATATATGTATGTATGTATGTATATATATACTGCTGTGAAGATCCTAGCATTTTGGACTTTCAAGGAGTCATGAGACTTTAAGTAATATCCAGGTCTGAGGTCATATACATTTAGAAGAGTCAAGGGCTTGAATTTTTTCATCCCTTAGCTGCTAGCCCTGGATAATACTCTGTTGAAAGTCTATTGCAGTGATCCAGTTCCATCTGATCTGAGCCTATTAAATCCTAAAAATCTGCTTTATTGAGTTCTGGTTCCACTTTATAATAATCTTTTGTTACTTTCTTTATTTTACCAAAGATTTATATTTGCATGCATTACTGCGATTGGATAGAGTAGATATTAGCCTTTTGTCTGTGCATCATTTGGGTGAAAGCCTATGACAGCATTAATTGGAGATTTCTCATGAAAGTTATGGTCAAAATGGGTTTTGGGTCGCGGTGGTTGGAGTGGATTTGGTGGTGCATCTCTACTGCCAAATTTTCAGTCATGATCAATGGGGTGCCAGCTAGTTTTTTCTCGAACTCTAAGGGGTTAAGACAAGGAGATCCTATCTCTCCGTATCTCTTTGTGCTAGGGATGGAAGTTCTTAGTATTCTAATTAGAAGGGCGGTTGATGGGGGTTTCTTATCAGGCTGCAACATTAAGGGGAGAGGGGAAGAGGAGATGATAGTGTCTCACCTGCTCTTTGCGGATGACACAATTATCTTTTGTGAAGCTAATAAAGAGCAAGTGTCCGCTCTAAGCTGGGTGTTGGCTTGGTCGGAGGCGGCTTCCGGCCTTAGAATCAACCTTGATAAAAGTGTCTTAATTCCGGTGGGTGAGGTGGAGGATATTGAGGAGCTGGCTGTGGAACTTGGCTGTAAAATAGGAATGCTGCCCACTGTGTACTTAGGGCTGCCCCTTGGAGCTCATCACAAAGCGGTTTCCATTTGGGATGGGGTGGAGGAGAGAATGAGGAAGAGATTAACCCAATGGAAAAGACAGTATATTTCAAAGGGAGGGCGTACCACCTTAATCAAGTGTACGATGGCCAGCCATCCCATATACACTATGTCCCTTTTTCGAATGCCGAAGAGTGTTGTAAAAAGACTCGAAAAAATACAAAGAGACTTTCTTTGGGGAGGGGGCAGCTTGGAGAGGAAGGTCCACTTAATTAATTGGGAGGTGGTGTGTACTAGCAAGGAAAAGGGTGGACTTGGCATGAGGAGGATTGACTCCTTGAACAAAGCACTGTTGGGTAAATGGGTTTGGAGATTTGCTGTGGAAAAGGATAATCTTTGGAGGTTAATGATCGGGGTGAAGTATGGTTAGGAAGAGTTTGGGTGGAAAACTAAAGAAGGCCGGGGAACCTACGGAGTAGGGGTATGGAAGGAGATCATGAAGGAAGCTAAATGGTGTTGGGAGAATATTAAGTTCAAGGTAGGGAAAGGGACTAGAATAAAATTTTGGTTGGATTAGTGGTGTGGGAATGAGAGGCTGTCCCATGATTTTCCACAGCTTTATGAGATGGCGGTCAACAAGAATGCAACGGTAAATGAGATGTGGGACCATAGCAATGGTCCAGGTGGCTGGAATCTCAGATTTCATAGAGACTTCAATGACTGGGAGATGGACATGATTAGAGGATTGCTTATTAGGCTCAGGGACGTCAAGCTCTCTTCAGAGGAGGACGGGGTGCTTTGGAAAGTGGGGGGCCATGGGAAGTATGGGGTGAAGGAGGCCTATAACGGGCTGGTTGTTATCAATGCTTGCGACTTTCCGCATAGAGGCGTTTGGGTGAACAAGGTCCCTACCAAAGTGGCTTTTTTTGCTTGGGAAGCCGCGTGGGGGAAAATTCTCACCTTGGATAGGCTGCAAAAAAGGGGCTGGCAGTTCCCTAATCGCTGTTTTTTGTGTGGTTGTGAGGAGGAGAGGGTAAATCACATTCTTCTTCACTGTACAGTGGTAAGGGCCTTATGGGATATCGTTTTTGCCCTTGTGGGGGTTCATTGGGTGTTCCCAGAGATGGTGAAGGAGGCTTTATTCAGTTGGAGGGGCCCCTTTGTGGGGAAAAAGAGGAAAAAAGTTTGGAATTCTATCCCGTTGTGTATTTTTTGGACGGTATGGAAGGAAAGAAATAGGTTAGCATTCAAGGGAGGGGTGTTAAATATACAGAAACTCAAAAATTCTTTTGTTTGTACCTTGTGGAGTTGGGCTAGGGTGTATATTGGAGAGGAGTCCTCTTCACTCGTAGGTTTTTTTGAGTGGCTAGCGACCACTTAAGGGAGGGTAAGGGTCTTTGTTTTTGTGCTCTCTTTTTGAGGCAGATTTGTATACGTCCTGTATACTTGGTGGCCTTTGCCCCTTTAATATATTTGCGATATTTATCAAAAAAAAAAAAATCCTTAATTTCTTGAGGGAGAATTTTTGATGCTTAAAGTTAGTTTAAGTGTTATGCTCTTGGCAAAGATGCCATCACCACCACCACCATCACTACTGTTGCCATTGCTATGCTTTGTAGTTGCCTCTAGTGCCATCTGTTTCTGCCAGCCCCTTCACAAGTACAATGGCTACAATAATTGCATTAACACTGCCATTGCCAACACATTGTGTTTATGCCATCTGTTTTTTCCAGCACCACCAGTAGAAGGTCACTCTCCTAGCTTTTCCCACTACTAACACTACAGCTACCACCACAGCCATCAGCTTTCTCTGAAATTCCCAAATTTTTAAGGCTCTAAAAATCTATTTTGTGTTGAAATTAAGCATGTATCTGGACCTGGCATTTCATGCATTCAGAAAACTCAATACAACATGTTACTGGAAGTGTCACATTACTAGTATGTCTATGTTAATTTCCAGTTTACACCATTATAAAATGGGCAGCTTTGCATTACTATCCAATTATGTTTCAGACCTTCAACTCTTATGATGGTTAACATTTCTAATGTTTGTAATTTCATGTTATTCTACCATGTACTAAATTAAATGTGACCTTTTGTAATATGAAAACATTGTGCTAGAACGGAAAACACATTGCCAGAATCTGTCTCCTCTATATGTAAATGAAGATTCAGAGTAATCACACCTGTTGACGTCTGGTTCCTTATCCCGACCTGGGGGAAGAAGTTCTTCAAATTTCTGCTAATTTTTTTGGCTATTTATGTAGCATACATGGCTGAATCTATCTACTTTTTAAATCAGGCAAAGTATTGGAGGCAATATTTGGAGGCCCAAATGGCTGTAAATAATGATGAAGCTACAAAACAAATATTTAGCCGGTGTTTGTTGAATTGCTTTCAAATTCCTCTTTGGTATGTTTTTGCTTTTGCTTTAATTGATATACCTTTGAGTGATGAACCTCATCACTTTTTGTATATATCCTGTATACTTGGAATGCACTCGCTTTTTGATAGGCTCCTATAAATGCTATTGACCTTTGGAACAATTTTTAGTTGTAATCCCCTTCCTCTTTGTCATACTTCAAATGCATGGATTTGAAGAATAAGTAAAAATTTATTTATTTATTTTTTGGTTTTGACTGTTACTAAGGATTCTATGAAGTATGGATAACTTGTAATGAAGGATTCTTTATGTTAGGAAAATATTCTTGTATAGCTTTTACCTATTAAAAAAAAAAAATTCTTTATGTTAGGAAAATTTAAAATCTTGTTATATCATTCTTGCTATTTATGCTCTGACTTCTTTAACTCCACAGCTTTATCCTACCTGAAGGATTTTTGAAGTTAATTGTTGACCCTTCTATTTTTCATCAGAATTACAAATTTATTGAAACGAAAAAAAGAAGAATAGGAATCCTTCCAAAGTTACCAGATGTGATCAAAGGTGAGAAAATGAAACGAAACTACTCCAATGTTAAGAACACTTCTATATTTAATTGTCCTAGGTTATCCAAAGAAAACCCCTCAAATTTTAACTTTATAGAATCTACTAGAGGATGATTTCACTTTGAAAGCAACTCCTCAATAATTCTAGTATGCCTTCAAACGAGGTCCAGTCTAGCAATAAAGAGCTCAAAGGATTTCTAGCAAAGGCTTGGACGAGGGGAGGAAATAGACCAAGTCTTACACATGCTTAATAGACCTCCATTTATCTTAAAAAGTTCTAGCATTCCTTCTTTAGGAAATGATCCAAAAAGTAGCCACATGCCTAAAAAGGGAATCCATCCAAACAAATTTGAACTACCCATGCAAAAGCTGAAAATTTACTGGGCAAATGAAAGAAGAGTTGATCAATTGATCACCACTTCTCAAACACATAACAGTGTGATTTGGATAGAGAGTTTTGTTGACATCCTCATCTTTTGCTTGTCATTGTTGACCTTCTTAATTACCACAAGCTATTCAAGGCCTTTACTTTAGGTGGACTTTAGATTTCCAAATGAAGTTAGCTAGAATTATAGGGACCTACTTCTTAAAATCAAAGAAAACTAAAAGGAAAGTGTTCAAAGAGAACATATATGAGGAAGGTAAGGACCAAAACCCTCCCACTTGGGAAGGAAATTAATAATTACACATAAGGTTGAAATAGATGGGATAGGGGATTGTAAAATTCTCGCCGCTTTAAAGAAAGAAGCTAAAAATGAGAGACAAAACATTATCTGGTATATATTGTTGGCATTAATCGGACACAACAATTTACAAAATGATTAGAGAGGGATTATGTGAAGAAGGATGAGCTGTCCTTTAAACTTGAAAGCATGAAAACAATGATGAAGAATATGGTATAAAGTTTATAGATAACACGATCTTAACATAGCAGTTGAAAGAACACCACAAATACAAAAGGCTTAGGTGGAAAAATTCCCTTTCTTCATGTCAACCATTTATTGCTCTTGGCTATATCTTTCTAAAAGATTGGGTCACCGGTGTCCTGTTCATTGAATCTTCTCTTCAACGTTCAATTATGATTAATTTACACCAAATCATTTAAGCATTTATGGGCTGACCTATTTCTCCTCTTCCTATAAATCTACAAAAATTCATTAGCACATAGAAATAAATAATAAAATTCTAAGTCTTTTGTTTCCTTTGCAAAATCCTGTTAGTAAATTGTTTATTTTTAATTATTTTAGTCACTTACATTTTGGGAACATTGCAATTCCATTCACAACCCGATGCACTACATGTTAGGCTCAGGACTTTTATAGCAAACTTTTACAAATTTAAACCTTTTTGCAAATTTAGAGTTGAGGCTCTGTATGCAACCCACCATTCAACTGTAGATATTAATAATTTAGTGGAATAATTCACCAATTTTTTTTAAAATTATTTATTTATTGATAGGTAAAGATCAATTGTGTTAAGAGCAATGGTGTATACAAGGTGGCAAAGGCCAACCACAATAAAGGAAAACACAAAAAACAATACCTTTGCCTTACTTAGAGTTCAATCAATTAATAAGGTCAATAATTAATAAGGAGCTATCTCCTATGTACACCCTAACCAATTCCAAAGTATTGTACATAAATGATTGTTTAATTGCTTGATTTGCATTTTCATTGTTGTTGAAAGATCTTTTCATTTCCTTTCTTCCATATGGTCCAAAATAAACACAAAGGAGTTACTCTCCATGCCAACTTAGGACATCTTTAATTGAGGAGAGCATAATAGAACTTAAATTAATTGCCAAAGCATGATTGCTTTGAAATAATAAAGGAGGATGTGGCCCACCATTTTTTCCTCTTCTTTTCACAAATAACACCTACTCGACAACCTTCAACTCCTCCTTTTGAGCTAATCAAAAGTCAGAATTCTTCCCCACAAAGCTTCCCAAGCAAAAGAACCAACCTTCATTGGAACCCATGGTTCATACAATGTCGGATGGAAACGCCTCCATTTTAATATTTGTTAAGGAGGAATGAAGATATTTAATTGTAAATTTGCCACTCCTTGATATCGATCAAATAATAATATCCTGTACATCCCTTCTAATAGATGCCCTTGCAATCTCCTAAAAAACCTCTTACTCCCAACTCGTAGTCATTGTTTTGTCTTGTGAAGAAGGGATTCCAATGACCTCCCTCCCCATTTTGCTCCCACAAATCAATTACCTAGGCATCAAAAGAAGAGGCTATACAAAACTAACTCAAAAAATGCCTCTTCTAGGGAATCATCACCACACCAAGTATCCTTCTAAAATTTCACTGTCTCCCACCTTAAATCTAGTGTTATTACGAAACTCCTCCCACTCGCTCCTAATACCCTTCCACAACCCCGCTCCATATCCTTTCCTTAATGTTCTTGGACACCATTCCCCCTCTTTTTCCCAATAATTCCCTATAATCACATGCTTCCATTGGGATTCATTCTCCTCCAACATTATTTTCCAACAAGGGCCTTGTTTAGGACCGACAAATTTCTGATACCCAAACCTCTAACCTTTTTCTCCATGTAGGCTATCGATCATTTCACCAAATGAAACCTTCTTTGGAGCTCTCCTCTTCCCTTAAAGGAAGTCCTCTAAATATTTTCTAGTCTTAAACTGACCTTTTAGAATGACAAATAATGACATGGAGTAAATCGATATGCTAGATAGGGTGATTTTTACCAAAATCAATTTACCAAAATCAACCTATCTCTTCTACATAGCAAGTTGTTTATGAAATCTTTTGTCCACTACTTCCCAAACTTGCATTGATTTGAATGGAGTTCTCATTAGGAGGCCTAGATAGCTACTGGGGAGAGAATCCACTTTACAACCTAGAATTCTAGTCGGATCCTTTGAATTAACAACCCCCCTAGTGGGATCAACTCACTTTTCTCCAATTAATTTTAAACTTGAGATCACCTCAAGCCACATGAATGCTCAAATTAAGTATTCCATATGCCTCTTGTTGGAATTGTAAAGAATTGGGGTGTCATCGACAAATAAAAGATGATAGCGTATATCAATTTACACCAAACTGTTTTCTTTCCCTTTGGTAAATTCACAATCTCCCAAGTCTTATTTTCTCTAGAGCTCTCATTTCCTTTTTCATGGTCTCCTTCCATGGTTTTATGCTCATGGCCTCTTGAACTATTGAAGGAATTTCAAGGCCAGATAATTGAGTGATAAAGGCACCGTATTAGGAAAACCTCTATGAGGATAAAAAATGTGAAAGAGGATGATGGGTACATGATCAATTTCCTTTCTTATAAGCAATAGGCAAATTGAGATCATTGTTAGCTTTAGAAAACTTATTAACATTCTCATTACCTACCACAGGGTCCTCAAGTGAAGTATGCAATGTGATGAAGGGTTGTTTCTTCTTAGAATTCATATTGAAAATAGGAGTCTTAGGCTCCTTTGTTTTCAATCTTTGCAAAAATTAGAGAGTTTGGAATTTCTTTCAATTCTATAGGTGGATTTTCAAAAGGAAAGAGGTCCAATGAAGGTTCTTTTTGATTGGATGAACTTGGTAAAGGAAATTTAGGTGTGACAATTGTATTTAGTAGATCGAGAAGAACAATTGAATGTGACACTTGTATTTAGGTGTGACACTTGAATTTGGAAGTTATTGTCGATCGAACATCTTCCATATTGTTATTCTCCCTTTAAAGATAGGTAGCCTTAAAATAAGGTTGGCTTTCCATAATTGTAACTCCATTATGTTGTATTTTTTTCTTATAAGAGGGTGATAATTGATAACATTTATAGACTTGTGGTGTACAAGTTGCACCCATAATTCTAGAGGTTCCTTGTTAGAAGAGGAGCTTCACAAATGGATACCAAGAGAGATGCTTCTTTCAACTGATTCTCCCCACCAAGAAACTGAGGGATCTTGAAAAAAATGCCTGCTAAGAGAGGAGGCAGCTGTTGGTTTGCTGTAGAATCAAAGTCTTATGAAATCACGGCGGAGGTGGCTGGGGAGAGAATTAAGGGTGTTATTGTTGAAAGAAGCAGAGGTTTTACCTCATGGATTAGATTTGGAAGCCTCAGCTTGTGTTGCTTATTGGAAGGAGTGGAGGCTTGTTGCAGGGGTGTGTTTATGCAAGGTCATGTTAAAAGTTGGGAAGATGGAGGAAGAAGGTATAAGTTGGAGATCCGAGCAAACGAGGCTGGTAGGTATATTTTATGCTCTGTGGTTGACTCGGAGTTAAAGAGATTTTGTTTAGTGTTTCCAGAAGGAAAAGGTGTATTGGGAGGGTGGGTCTTGTTGGCCGAAAAACTTCGCTTTCTTGGAGTTGCGTATTGGGAGAAGTCCAAAGGAACTGCTGCATTTTATGGGAAAGGGTGTACAAATGGGGAATCTGTGAGGAAAGACAAAAAATCCTATGCTGAAGCGGTGAATGTAAGAGGGAAAAAGCTAGGAGAGGCAGTGTGGATTCAACTAGGGGAGGATGAAGTGTCAAATGAAAGGAATTTTCTGGGACGGTGTCTGGTGGGAAGATGGGGACAACCCTCAATGTTGGAACCAGATGTGCAAGCTTTCGAAAGCTGGGGGAGATCGGTGTGGAATACTAAAGGAGTGGTGAAGTTTTCGAGGTTGGGAGACTCTCTGTTGCTAATAGAATTTGAGACTAAAGAAGAGGCAGAAAAGGTGTTGTTAAGAGGACACCGGTGGTTCAAGGAATCATTCTTGAACTTGGAAAGGTGGGACCCAAAGGTAGGGTGTTCTCATAATGGCGAGAGGGATAAGAGTATTTGGGTAAGAGTTGTGGGAATGCCATTGCATTTTTGGAGTCAGGAGATTCTCAGAAAAATCGGCGACGCTTGTGGGGGGTTCATCGCAGTGGACGAAGACACTGCAAAATTTAAGGAATTGAAATGGGCCAGACTACTAGTGAGATCGGAAGGCTTAGAGTGGCCGAGCTCACTGCAAGTGGCTGTCGGGTCCATCTGTTATTCAATACAGCTATGGTGGGAGGTGAAACCAGGGTTGACGGCAGTGATTCCGGCGACCAAAAACGAGAAGGGCAACGAGCGAGAGGTTAGGGATGAAGGAGAAGGAGACTCACGCGCTGGCTTCAAAATGATGAAGGTACGGACGCATGGAGAACCTGCAAAAGTGGACGTGCCGTGTGAAAGTGGTGAAGGGGGATGCAGCAAGGCAGCCGCGATCTCTGCAGCGATGTCGGACAAAGCAGCAGATGGTGTCGGGTCCTCAGATGGCCAGCAAATAGCGTGGGGGAAGAAAACTGTTCGCGGGCCTGGGAATAGCTTTTCGCTGGGCCGGCAAATGGAGGTGGACTTGGGGCAAAGGCCCGCAGGGAAGGGCCAAGTGACTGAAGGCCAAGATGACTTAATGGGAATGGGCCGGCCCATGTCTTCACTCTATAAAGAAACTGAGACGGAGTTGGCCCGATCCAGAGAGGCTAGGGCTCCCGACAGGGAAATGGGCGGCAATGGAGAGCTTGAGGGGGAAATGATAGCCTCTCAGATGGGGTCGCGATCACCGGCCATCAATATCACAGAGTTCACCAACGAAGCCTTGCGGGAGGAGGCGTCCAGGTACTCAGATCAATTTTATCGTTCTTTGTCTTTGTTGGGGAAGCGGGAAAAAACTCTTTCTTCTACTCCTTCTGTTCGACGCGGGGAAAGCGTAGCCATGGCTGGGGTAATAAATCACAGTAGTAGCTCGGATGAAGTTGGGGGAGAAGTTATGGGCCCTTTAAGAATGATATGGGCGGATGGGAGGGAGGCCGAGGTATTGGAAATTACGGCAATGGAAGCCGGGGTCTTCGGAGAGAAATCAGAGGGGGTTACGGATAGGACCATTCATGAGGATATGGAGGAGAGGGAAAAAGAAGAGGAACCTTGTTGGCAATCCAGCAGTTTGGCTAAGTTTAGCCGCTATATTGGAATGCCGACGGAGGGATTTGAAGGGGAAATCCTGTTATTACTAAAAAGAATGAAAGAAAGGAGGATTCAGAAAGGACAAGTGGATGGTAGAAAAAGGAAAAAGCTGAAGTCTTCAAAATTTGAAAGTGAATTGAGGAAATTGGAATGGACAGTGAACTATATTGGAGAAGGAGGAAGAGAAGAAGGGGAAAACACGTGCAGGTCTAAATGAGGTTCCGGATGCTCACTTGGAATGTAAGAGGGGCCAATAATTGTGACAAGAGGAAGGTTATAAAAGCATTGATAAAGAAGCAGAAGGTGGACCTGGTTTGCCTTCAGGAAACTAAGATTCAAGACATGTCAAAGGGGATTATCAGGAGCCTGGGGGTGGGAAGATATCTTGAATGGGGGGCAATGGACTCAAGAGGGGCAGCTGGTGGTATAGTGGTGTTTTGGGACAACAGGGTATTGGATTTGGTTGATATTCAAAGAGGGGTGTTTTCCATTTCCTGTATCTTCAAGAACAATGAGGACGGATTCATGTGGATGTTCACAGGGGTATATGGCCCAACATTGAGGAGAGAAAGGGAGAGTTTTTGGGAGGAGTTGGGGGCCATTAAGGGGATCTGGGATGGGCCATGGTGTGCTGCAGGGGATTTTAACGCCATCCTAAGTCCTGAAGAGCGCAACAGAGGGGGGAGAATGAATTCGAACATGAGAAGGTTCTTAGAAATCATTGAAGACTTAGAGTTAAAGGATGTGCCGTTAGTCGGGGGCCCTTTTACGTGGAACGGAGGGGTGAATAATCAGACATTTTCAAGGCTGGATAGGTTCTTGTTCAATGAGGGTTGGGACAACCACTTTGGTGACGTGAGGCAGTGTGTCCTTCCAAGGCCAGTCTCTGATCACTTCCCCATTCTGCTGGATGTAGGGGGTGGGAGAAGAGGCCCTTCCCCTTTTAGATTTGAAAACATGTGGTTGAAAGTGGAAGGTATTAAGGAGCTGATGAAGTCTTGGTGGGAGGGGGTTAGTTTCAATGGATCAGCAAGCTTTATGATGGCTGAAAAAATAAAAGTTCTGAAGGTTAAGCTGAAGGAGTGGAATAGAGACTCATTTGGCAGGATTGAGCTCAGAAAAAATGCTGCTTTGGAACAGGTACAGATCTGGGATGCAAGGGAGAAAGTTAGCAGACTGAACTTGGAAGAGCTGGAAGCTAGGAAAGAAGCGAGGGAAGACTATAAAAAAAGGGTTTTACTTGAAGAAATCAGTTGGAGGCAAAAATCTAGGGAAGTGTGGCTGAGAGAGGGGGATAGAAATACGGGTTACTTCCACAAAATGGCTAATGCCCACAGGAGGAGGAATAACGTGGACAGAATCAAGATTAATGGAGCCTGGTGCATAGAGGAGAATGAGATTAGGGAAGGGATTGGCAATGCTTTTAAGGTAATGCTGTCCAGTTCGGGGGATTGGCGTCCTTCTATATCCGGGCTGCAGTTAGAGACTTTGGATCAGTTGGATGCTAACACTTTGGAGGGCCCGTTCACGGAAGAGGAGGTGTTCAATGCATTGTTGAGTTGTAATGGGGATAAAGCTCCGGGGCCAGATGGACTTTCTATGGCTTTCTGGCAATTTGCTTGGGAGTTCGTGAAGGCGGATGTGTTGTGTTTTTTCAAGGAATTCTATGAAAATGGAAAGTTTGTTAAGAGCCTAAATGCAACTTTTTTGGTCTTAATTCCAAAAAAAGTGGGAGCTAAAGATTTGGGGGATTTTAGGCCTATAAGCTTGGTGGGAAGCTTGTATAAGTGGTTGGCCAAGGTCTTAGCCAATAGGCTAAAAAAGGTGGTGGGAAAGGTGATTTCCAAGGCCCAAGGGGCGTTTGTGGAAGGAAGACAAATCCTAGATGCAGTGTTGATAGCCAATGAAGCCATTGATTCGACTTTGAAAAACAATGAGAGTGCCATCTTGTGCAAGTTGGACATAGAGAAGGCCTATGATAATGTGGATTGGACATTTATTCTTACAGTTATGCAGAAAATGGGTTTTGGGGAGAAATGGATCAGGTGGATAAAATGGTGCATCTCCACTGCAAGTTTTTCTGTGTTGGTCAATGGAACCCCTACAGGATTTTTCCAGAGCTCAAAGGGATTGAGGCAGGGTGATCCCCTTTCCCCTTATTTATTTGTCATAGCAATGGAGGTCTTTAGTGCTTTTCTCCAAAGGGCTGTAGAGGGAGGCTATTTATCGGGGTGTAGGGTCAAGGGGAGGAGTGAAGAAGGGGCTCTTATATCCCATTTATTGTTCGCCGATGATACTTTGGTATTTTGTAAGCCGTCTCAAGACCACTTGACTCATCTTAGTTGGTTGCTTATGTGGTTTGAGGCCGCTTCGGGGTTGAGGATTAATTTGGACAAAAGTGAAATCATTCCAGTCGGAAGGGTAGAGAATATGGATGACCTCGCTTGGGAGTTTGGTTGCAAAGTGGGTAGCTTGCCGTCCACATATTTGGGGATGCCCTTGGGGGCTTCATTCAAATCAACATCAGTTTGGGATGGAGTGGAGGATCGATTTCGTAAAGGCTAGGAATGTGGAAGAGACAATACTTATCCAAGGGAGGGAGGGCAACTTTAATTCGAAGCACGTTATCGAACTTACCAATCTATCTTATGTCTTTGTTGTGTTTACCGAGTGTAGTCAGACGGAGACTAGAAAAGATTCAAAGGGATTTCCTTTGGGGTGGGGGGAATTTGGAGCGAAAGCCTCATCTTGTAAGATGGGAAGTGGTGTGCTTAAGCAAGAAGAAAGGGGGCTTAGGGGTAAAAAACCTATCAATTCTCAACAAGGCTCTTCTTGCTAAATGGAATTGGTGGTTCGCTAATGAAAGAGAAGCTTTATGGAATCAAGTGATTAGAGGGAAATATGGAGAAGAGAGAGGGGGTTGGTCCACTCGGGAAGTGAGAGAGGCTCATGGCTTGGGGTTGTGGAAAGGGATACGGATGAACTGGGAATTAGTGAGCAATAGGATGGTCTTCATTGTTGGTAATGGAAGGAGGGTGAGGTTTTGGAGGGATAAATGGTGTGGGGATTCTCCTTTGTGTTCGTCCTTCCCGTCTCTATTTGCTTTGACTAATGATAAGGAAGAAAGCGTGGCAAATGTTTGGGATTCTTTGGCGGAGGGGGGTTGGGGGGGATGGAATCCTAGCTTTGTAAGAGCTTTCAATGATTGGGAGGTAGAGGAAGCGTCAAGTTTTATGGAGCGGTTACATCATAGCAGAGTTATTGAGGATGTGGAGGACAGGGTATCCTGGACTGAAACTAAGAGTGGGAAATTCTCGGTTAAATCTTTATACTTGGCTATTGAGGCGGGGAGTTCGGCTCGGTTTCCTTCAAGCCTTATTTGGAGTGCGAATGTGCAGCCTAAGATTAGTTTTTTTGCATGGGAGGCTACATGGGGCAAAGCACTAACCTTGGACAAGATTCAGAAAAGAGGATGGGCTTTGGCAAATAGATGTTTTTTGTGTCTTGAGAATGAGGAGACCATAGACCATCTCCTTCTTCATTGTTCAAGAACAAGGGTCTTATGGGATCTTCTTTTTACTATTTTGGGGGTATCTTGGGTGTTGCCTTGTTCTGTTAAGGAAACCCTTCTAAGCTGGCATGGTTCTTTTGTGGGCAAAAAGCGTAAGAAGGTGTGGAGAGCGGCTCCTCTGCATATTTTTTGGACGGTTTGGAAGGCGAGGAATTGTTTGGCTTTCAAGGATGATATGGTGTCAATTCAAAGACTGAAATACTCCTTTATTTTTTCTCTTTGGGCTGAAACAAAATTGTTTATAATTGATTGCCCCTTAACTATAGCTAATTTTATTGATTGGATGGGCGCTAATTAGGATTGTATGTTGGGACTTTATGTTCTCTTAGCTTTTTCTTGATGGAGGGTGTATAGGTTTGTATTTCTTGAGTCGCCTTCTTGGTGTCTCTTTTTTAATAGAATACCTTTTACCTATCAAAAAAAAATAATTGATAACATTTATTTCCCTTTTATGTGATGGAGTCCCCCAAGAAGACACATTTGGGTGTTGTAAGATCAAGTTTTGCCCTCAAATTGTTGTATACATGAACACAAGAGACACCCAAATATCCTTGGAGGTAGATTTCCAGTCCATTGAAAATGTAGGAAAATGGTGGCATGGTCATGGGAGATTTGAACTCAAGGGCTTGAGTATCCAATTTATTAGATAGGTAGCTATTAGAATAACATCCTTCTAATATGTTTTTGGAACTCTAATTTGGAAAAGAAGTGATTGAGCAACCTCTAATGTGTCTATTTTTTTCTTTTGGCAGTCCTGTTTTGTTGAGGAGTATTTACACAATTTGTTTGATAAGCAAGACCCTCATTTTGAAGAAAAGTGATGGGATCTTGATTGAAATATTCTTTTCCATTGTTAGATCTAAATGTGTGTATTTTGGCCCTAAATTGAGTGCATATACAATTGTGAAAGATAGGAAAAATTGATGAGACTTCAGATTTGAATTTCATGAGGTAAGCCAATTGGAACGAGTGTAATCATTTATAAAAGTAATAAACCCTCAAGTACCAAAAATATTTGTAATATGAGAAGGACCCCAAACATCAAAGTGTATTAAACTAAGTGGAGAAAATTTTTTGATGAGTATTTATTGGAAATTGATGTTTTGCAAGTTCACATGTTTCACAATAAATATTAGTGACATTAAGTGGTTTCAAATAAAGAAAGGAACATTTTTTTCAACAAAAGAAAGGTAAATGTCTATGCCAATGCCAAATTTTGTCCACTTTTGGAGTAGAGGTAGAAATCAAGCTTTGACGTCTTATACTACCAGTGTTCCAACCAATGTTCTAGAGTATAACCCATCTTTCAATTTTGCAAACTCAATCGTCTTCCTTGTCACAAAATCCTAAAAAATTCAACTAGAAAATGTGAATACAACTAAATAATGTAGGTCTTTAGTGAGTTTTCCTATAGATAGAAGATTATATGACGGTTTTGGAACATGCAAAACAGATTTTAGGACCAAAGTAGGGGTTATCTGAATTGTTCCTTGACCAGCTATGGATGACAATGACGCATCAACAATCTTAATTTTTTATTTCCCGAACAAGTTGTATGTGGAAAACAATGTGGGAAAGCTAGTCATATGGTCTGATGCTCTTGAATAATAATCTAGGTGTTGGAATAATAATCTTTAGAGGCATTCAGAGCATAGATATTACTTGATTGAGCCACATAATAATCACTTGAAATTGGTGTGGAGTTTGGAGCTTGATTCTCAAATTAGTTGAGCTGCTTCTTTAACCTCTCCAGACCAGTCTTGCCAAGAAAGGTTTCTTGGGAGTCTTCCACCCTTGTTGTTTAGTGGGCTTGTCTGGGTTTGTTCATTTGGTTTCCTCCCTCTCTGTCAAATCCTTGTTGGGAAATAGTTTCCATGAAGTTTCCAACACGTGCTGGGTATGTCTTTGTTTATGACAATAGTCATACCACAACTAGTTTTTATCCATAGGTCTCTTTCCTTCTCCTCTATAATTTCCCCCTTGAAAATCAAATTTAGTGGTTGCCTAAGCAGAATTCTCAAGTGTTGGGTATTCTGATTTTTCCCAGCATCACAGTCTTTCAACTTTCTTCTCCTTAAACATAAGAAAATACCTCTCTTCTAATTGGAAGAGGTTCCTTGTCTGAATCTGACCATAAATGTGATTGTACTTTGGACTAAGGCCAACCAGAAAATAAAATTTTTGTTCTTTCTCAATCATATCTTTTAGTTTCTTTGTATCAGGTGCTGATTCTCCATCTCAACATCTTGGTGAAGGTCTAATTCTAGCCAAAGCCCTTTTAAGGGTATTGTAATACTTAGTGGTAGTCTTGAAACCTTGCTTGGTGGAGACAATCTTCTGCTTTAGTTCATATACCTCGGTTGCTACCTCTTTCTTTGAGTGACTGCCTCCCAAATATCCTTGTTAGTGGTTAGTAAGAGATAGGCTTTACTGTTTTTTGGTTGTTTTGAATGAAGGAACTAGGACATCAGCATTGAATTTTCTGCCTCTCATGCCTCAAACTTGGGATCCTCTATACTCAATGATGTTGTATGCCTAATGCATATTTCATTTCCCCTTGCTTTGTAGGAATAGCTTGGTAGATTGAGACTACTCCATGAAGTTTGAACTATTTAATTTCAAGGTAGTGATTTCTAGTGTAGGATTTTCATTAAACCTTGGTTTGGTATGGGATTGACAGAAGTAATGGCTTCAGATGTTTCTGGCATTTTAGGTAGTCAGGCGAGGTACTGAATAAAAAAATGGCAAGAAAAAGGATGGGACAAGCCTAGATAATAAAAATTAAGGTTGGAAAGAATATGAATGTTTTTTTTTTTTTAAAAGTGATTATTGACAGTAGAAATAGTGATTTCTTGCAATGAAGACCAGACAAGAAGTTTTTCTTGGCAATGCAAAAGCTGAGAACAGGTTGTGAAAAAACTTAAATTTTTATTGATACGAAGAAAATGAATACAACTAATGGAAAATATATATAGTACAAACATATAAGACTAGGATTTGTTACAGTAGTTATCCTAATTTGAATAGGAAACTAATTTAAAATAGAAGATAACAATATCTATTTTTGTCTTTAAGGATGGAAAGTGCTTTAGGGAGAGGAGTTTCGAAAGGTGGTAAGTGTTGGTTTTTAGTAGAATCTAAGACGTTCAAAATCTCCATTGAAGTGGTCCGAGGTAAACCGAGAGGGATTATTTTGGAAATGAGCAATCGCTTTTCCTCTTGGATAAGATTTGGAGAAAAGAGCTTAAGCTATCTGTTGGAAGGTGTGGAAGTTTGGTGTAGAGGAGAGTCAAGTTCGAGGCGTCTGAAAGTTTGGGAAGGAGGAAGAAAGTTCAGGCTGGAGTGTCGTTCAAATGAGGCTGATACATTATTACTCTGTTCGGTGAGAGATGTGGAAGCTAAGAAGTATTGTCTTGTTTTTCCAGAAGGAAAAGGCTTAGTAGGGGGTTGGTTTTTGTTGGCTAAGAAGTTAAGGGCCTTAGGAGTCTCCACTCCAGCCTTGAGCAAAGTTTTTCTGGGTGTTCCCATCTCTGAAAAGGAGGGGTGTAGTGTCAAAGGGATAGAGAAAGGGTTAGGAACGTTTGCAGAAGTCACAAGAGGGAAGACGAGGGAACCAAGGGAGTCCTTATGGGTGCATTTAAGGGATCGAGAACTTCTTTGCAGGGAAGAGCAGCTAAGCCGATGCTTGGTTGGCCGTTTTGGTGATAGTTTTGAATCCGTTCCTCTGCTGTCATCCTTGAAGGGGTGGGCGTTTGAAAGTTGGTTTCTAAAGGGAGGTTTAAAAATCTCCAAGTTAGGTGGGGCCCTTGTGTTGTTTGAGTTTGAAAATAAATGTGAAGCTTATCTGGTGCTTTTAAGGGGCAGTAGATGTTTTAAGGAGAGAGAGTTTCTCTTGCAAAGATGGGGACCTGAAGTGGGGTGTTCTTGGTATGAGAGCCATGCTAAGGAAGTTTAGGTGAGGGTTGTGGGACTTCCTTTTCATCTTTGGAGTAGAGAGGTGTTCAAGAGAATTGGAGAGAGCTGTGGGGGGTTTATAGCTGTTGATGAGGAAACAACTTTCTTTTCTCAGTTGCAGTGGGCTCGGATATTGGTAAGAGCCTTTGGGAAGAATATGCCAGGGTCTTTGTAGGTGGTGGCTGGACATACTTGCGGGGCGGTTAGTCTGTGGTGGGAAGCTCCTCCTTGGGTGTCTCAAGTAGTGCTGAGGTCTGTTCTGCATAAAAGAGTTGGGTGGAAGGTTAGGGATGAAGGTGGGGGTGGTGCACGCGTTGGCGTTAGCGTTAGTGTGCCGGAGTTTCAAATTGAAAATAAAAAATAGGGGTCGGATGAGCAGGTTGAGTGTGGCAGAAGGCTTAGGGTTGCAGCGAGTGCAGGGGGTAGGCTGGCTAAAGCTCCTGATGTGGACTCAACTACGAGTGGGCCTGGGCCTAGGACAACAGGTTGGGAGGTTTTTAAAGGTAGAGGCTGGATGGACTTAAGTGGTGGAGCAGGCTAGGCCAAGGGCCCAAAACCCTTTAGTCCTGCGGGCGCAGGCTTGGGAGAGAGCACTAAGGGGCCTTTTGGGCCCATTTTAAGTGAGGCCCCCTGAGCCTTTTTGGGAGGCCTTTCTCCTCTAGGGCTTCCACTGAGCTCATTGGGGGTGCTGTAGGGCTGGAGCAGGAGCTCCTAGCCGTTGAAGATGTCGACGCCGGGGGTTCGATTCTTGGTCGATTGAAGCTCACCGATGAGGCACTAATGGATGAAGCATCCAAGTATCCCGTTTTACACAACCTCTCTCTTTTTTCTTTGGGGCTTGGGGTTTTTCTTCTTCTACTCCTTTCTTGAGACCCGATGAAGCTTTATTGGTGCCGGAGGGGGCTTCCAGTGGATCGGAAGGGTCAACGAAAGAGGCGATGGGCCGGGATCCTCTGTGAGTAGTGCTAATTGAAGATTTTTTGGCCCTCGATGGTCGGAAAGAGCCTCCTTGGGGTTCGAATGGCAGTGATAGAGCAACTGAGCTAGCACTTGTCCCGGTTGGATCAGGTTATGCGAGTCCAATAGCGGAAAGGGTGGCCTTTCAATTGGAAGAGAAGGGGGGGGGGGGGGGGGGGGGGGGGAAGATGAAGGGTGGAGCTCTAGCTGTCTTGCGAAGTTCAGTCGATGCCTTGGTATGCCGACGAAAGGGTTTGAAGAGGAAATTTTGTACTTATTAAGGAGAATGAAGGGGAGAATTGATCATAAGAGCTAGGATGGGGTGTCTAAAAAGATGAAATTGTCAGCTTTAAAATCCCGGAGGGAACTAAAGAAGTTGGAGTGGACAATAAATTATAAAAAAGCTAGGGTGGTTACCAATGTAGGTATTTCTGGAGAGGCTTTTGGGTTGGGGTGCAAATGAAGATAAGGATTTTATCATGGAATGTTAGAGGGGAAAATGAAAGAGATAAAAGAAAGGTCATTAAGTCAGTCATAAAATCCCAAAGAGTGGACGTGATTTGTCTGCAGGAAACTAAAATTAAGGAAATGAATACCGGGCTTGTTCGTAGTCTTGGGGTGGGAAGACATCTAGACTGGAGAACAGTCAATTCTAGGGGTGCAGCTGGAGGTATTATGGTGTTTTGGGATAATAGAATGGTTGATTTGAAAGAAAGGGAATTCTTAATTTCGTGCCGGTTTAAGAATTGTGTGGATGGGTTGGTGTGGGTATTCATTGGTGTGTATGGGCTAGTGTGCAGTAGGGATGGAGAGGGCTTCTGGGAGGAACTTGGGTCAATAAAAGGTTTATGAAGTGACCCTTGGTGTGTGGGAGAAGGAGGGGTTCAAAGACCGAATGAAGACGTGGTGGGGGAGTTTAAATTTTACTGAGACCTTCAACTTTGTTTTAGATGCAAAATTGAGAGCCTTAAAAGAAATTTTGAATATTTGGAATAAAGAAGTGTTTGGTCTCATTGAGACCAAAAAGGGAGAAGCTCTCAGACAGGTGGTGTATTGGGATGAAATGGAGAAATGTTCAGCTCTAAATCTGGAAGATTGTGAAGCTAGAAAGGAGGCTAGGAAGTCATATAAGTCTTGGGTGTTGAGGGAAGAAATCTTTTGGAGACAAAAGTCTAGGGAATTGTGGTTGGGGGGGGGGGGGGGGGGGGGAAGACAATAACACCAGATTCTTTCACAGGATGACGAACGTTCACAGTAGAAGAAACTGACTGTCCAAGTTGAAAGTGAATGGCTGTTGACATACGGAGGAGAATGATTTAAAAAATAGTGTGGTGGGGGCGTTTCAGAGGCTATATTCAGAAGAAGAGGGGTGGCGTCCTTGTATTGACGGGCTCTCTTTTATGCTGTTAGCTAGCAGTGAGGCTGAGGGATTGAAGATTCCTTGTTCGGAAGAAGAGGTGTTTGCAACACTCTCAGATCTAGGCAATGACAAAGTCCCCGGTCCGGATGGCTTTACCATGACTCTTTGGCTATTTTGTTGGGATGTGGTGAAAGTTGAGATTATGGGTTTTTTTAGAGAATTTCATGAGAGGAGCATATTTGTAAAGTCATTGAATGCGACTTTTTGGGTGTGAGAAAATCTGAAAGATTTTAGGCCGATTAGCCTTGTGGCCAGCCTCTATAAGTGGCCAAGGTGTTGGTTAATAGAATTAAAAAGGTTATGGGGAAAGTGATTTTGGAGTCCCAAAATGCCTTTGTAGAGGGTAGACAGATTTTAGACGCAGTTTTAATTGCATGAGGCTGTGGACTCAAGGTTGAAAAGCAATGTAAGGGGTGTGCTATGTAAATTGGATATAGAGAAGGCTTATGATCATGTCAACTGGAGTTTCTTGATGGCAGTGCTTAAAAAGATGGGCTTTGGGGAGAGATGGATAAAGTGGATAGAATGGTGCATCTCTACTGTGAAATTTTCTGTTTTAATAAATGGTCTCCTTTCGGTTTTTTCCAAAGCTCGAAGGGATTGAAACAAGAAGATCCCCTCTCCCCTTATTTGTTTGTGATAACCATGGAGGTGTTTAGTTGTTTATTGAGAAGGACTATTAGTGGGGGCTTCTTATTTGGGTGAAGGGTGAGAGGTAGGAGTGGAAAGGGGATTCTAATCTCGCACTTGTTATTTGCGGATGATACATTGGTGTTTTGTGAGGAGTCTCTAGACCAGATGACTTATCTAAGCTAGCTTCTCATGTGGTTTGAGGCTTGCTCAAGGTTGAAAATCAATTTGGAGAAGAGCGAGTTAATCCCGGTGGGTTGGGTGCTTGATATAGAGGACTTGGCCTTGGAGTTGGGTTGTAAAGTGGGTGGTCTCTCTTCCTGCTATTTAGGTTTGCCTTTGGGGACTTCCTTCAAATTAGTGGTTGTGTGGGATGGTGTTGAAGAGCGATTTCGCAAAAGACTTGCAATGTGGAAGAGACAGTATATTTCAAAAGGAGGGAGACTCACTCTAATCCGAATTACTCTAGCTAGCATGCCTATATACTTCATGTCTCTTTTTTACTTGCCAAGAAAAGTGAGGCTGAGATTGGAGAAGATTCAGAGGGATTTTCTGTGGGGTGGGGGGAGCTCTTGTACAGAAACTGCATCTTGTTAGGTCGAACTTGGTTTGCTTGGAAAAAAGGAAAGGTGGTTTGGGTGTGAGAAATTTAGCTCTGTTGAATATAGCTCTCTTAAGTGGAATTAGCGTTTTGCCAATGAAAGAGAGGCTTTTTAGAAGCAAGTCATCAGTCACAAGTATGGTGAAGAGGAGGGGGGTGGGGCACTCGGGCGGTAAGTGGGAGATATGGTGTTGGGCTTTGGAAAGCAATTAGGAAGAAGTGGTTGTTTTTAAATGGTAGGTTAGCCTACCAAGTGGGTAGTGGGCAAAGAGTGAGATTCTGGACGAACAAGTGGTGTGGAGATGAGCCACTTTGTGAGTCTTTCCTTTCTTTATTTTCCATCTCTTTGTCTAAGGATGCTTGGGTGTTGGATGTTTGGAACCCCGATGGTGATGAGGATGGTTGGACCCCTTTTTTCTCAAGGGCGCTTAATGATTGAGAGATTGAGTTGGTGGAGCGTTTTTTGCATAAGATCCAAGCCTTTCGGGTGCAAAGGGAGGGGGAAGATAAAGTGATTTGGACAACATCATAGTGTGGCGCTTTCTCAATGAAGTCTCTTTATTCTATTTTGGAGCCTGGAGTTTCTCTTTTGTTCCCTAGTGGTAGTATTTGGAGGGTGAGTGTCCCTCCTAAGGTGGCCTTCTTTGCTTGGGAGGCTTCTTGGGGTAAAGTCTTAACTTTGGAGCAACTTCAAAGGAGGGGGTACTCATTGGAAAACAAGTGTTTTCTATGCCTCTCTGAAGTAAAGACGGTGGATCACCTTTTACTTCATTGTGTAAAGACGCGGGTTCTGTGGAATCTTCTTTTCTCCCTTTGTGGTGTGGCTTGGACTCTCTCATGTATAGTGAAGGAAACTCTTCTTAGGTGGCATGGAGCGTTTGTGGGGAAAGCTCGGAAAAAGGTTTGGCAAATGGCCCCCTTATGTATTTTTTGGTCAGTCTGGAAGGAAAAGAATTTGTTAACTTTTGGGAATGAGGAGCTTTCGCTTCAAAGACTAAAATATTCTTTTGTATGTAATCTTTGGTATTGGGTTAGGGTGTCTATAGTTTTGAGCCTTTCTTCTCTTGTAAGTTTTTTAGATTGGTTAGGCTCTAAGTAAGGGAAGGTGGTGTGTTTCTATCCTTTCCCCCTTGGAGTGTGACTTTGGGCTGTTTTTGTATACTCCTTGTATACTTTGAGGGCACTGTTTTTGGTGTTTCCTCTTCTCGTTTAATATACATCCTTTTATCTATCAAAAAAATAAAAAATAAAAATAGAAGATAACAATCCATGATTTATAGGCCTACCAACTAGTCTCATCACAACTAATTCTCCTAGAAATAGCTCCTAAAACAGCCTCAGGCTGATTGGAAGATATCAATCAAACCTAAATTGTTAGTTAAAGACTCTAATGCTAGTTTAGGAAGTCCTTTGGTGAATATGTCTGTCAACTGCTCTTTTGTTGGAATGAAAGACATGAAAATTAGTCCATTTTCCAACTTTTTCTTTGTAAAGTGTCAATCAATCTCTACATGTTTTGTCTTGTTGTTTTGTGATAAATTATGAACTATGTTTATTGCTGCCTTATTGTCATAGTGCAGTCTCATAGGAGCCTCTGTCCCTATCTTTAACTCTTTTAGAAGTTTTTAAGCTTAAGAAGCTTACATATCCCGTGTGCTACAACTTTGAACTCAGCTTTTGCACTACTTTTAGCAACAATCTTTTGCATCTTATTTTTCCAAGTCACAAGGTTTTCCCCAACAAATGTGCAAAAACTTGAGGATGGAACCTGCCTAATCCGCGTTCGTGAAGGCTTCTACTATTAATTGTTCGCTTCTTTTGAATAGCAATCCTTTTCTTGGTGTCCTTTTTAAGTGCTTTAGGATCTTGTATACTGCATCTATGTTTTCTTCACTCGGTGAGTGCATATATTGGGTCATAACACTAACAGAAAACGATCTTACTTTTCCAAGTCACAACGTTCCTCCCAACAAACCTGAGGATGAAACTTGCTTAGTCAGCATTCGTGAAGGCTTCTATCATTAATCGTTCACATCTTTTGAATACCAATCCTCTGCTTGGTGTCCTCTTTAAGTACTTTAGGATCTTGTATGCTGTCTCTATGTTCTCACTCGGTGAGTGCATATGTTGAATCATAACACTAATTGAAAATGCTATATCTAGCCTAGTGTGTGACAAATAGATTAATTTACCAACTAAACTTTGGTAACGTACTCTATCAATTACTTTCCCTTTCTTGGACAACCCAAATTTGTGATTGGCATCAATGAGAACATCACCAGATTTACATTCTATCATGCCCACTTCTTTGAGAAAATCAAGTGTGTACTTCTTTTGTGAGACTTCCTTGTTAAACCAAGCTACCTCTATGCCTAGAAAATATCTCGAAGACTAAGATCCTTTATTTCAAAATCCTTAGCCTACGACCACCCTTCTCGTTCCGACCAGCCCTTCTACTCTTCCGGACTTCTTTCTTGAGTTCTCTGATTTCCACTTAATTATTTCCAGTTAAGATAATGTCATTCACATGTACTATAAGGATAGCGATCTTACTATCAATCGAGTAGTTGAATGACAAAATGTGGTCAACTTGGTTTTGTGAATATCCTAAAGCTCTGATGGACTTTGAAAATTATTGAACCAGGCCCTAGGTGATTGTTTTAGGTTATGATACCTGAATCCTTCAATTTCACCTGACATACCCATCTTGACATGATATGATATGGGTGTGGGTATGAGACCCTTGTCAAACACTCCTATTTTACTTTGGGTGTGCTTAATTTTTTCATTGATATCCTTTTATTCTTTTAACATAATAATAATTATATTAGAGATAAAGAGGAGTTAGCTAAAAAGTGAATTTTTGTAATAATTTATAGGAATATGAGGGGGGAAAAAGATTATAGGGATAAGATGGGAGCTTTTAAAAGGGATATCTTACTTCCAATTTATTTTTAATTGATTTTTCTTTTATTATCGTAGTACCCATGCCCATTTTTTGGATCCTTCTTAGCCGAATACTTGTATCCTAAAATTTAAGTTGTGAAAGATTAGACACCTAGACATATACCCGCATTTGACATTCTACACAAACCCATGCAACATAGGTTTTAGGCCATATAAAGATCTCTTAAGCTTGCACACTTTTTCTCTTCCATAAAGGTTGTCAAAGCCTAGTGGTAGTTGCTTGTATACATGCTCTTTGAGTTCCCCATTAAGGAATGCATTCTTGATGTCTAGTTGATGGAGTGACCATCTTACGTTAGCTAAGAGTGAAAGTAGTCCTCTAATTGTGTTCATCTTGGCCACCAGAGTAGAAGTTTTTTGGTAGTCAATTCCTTGAGTCTAAGTATAACCATTTGCAACAAGTCTTGCTTTGCATATATATACTATCCCATTATCTTGCATATTTTGGTAAATACCCACTTGCATACTACGGACTCCATTAATACCCACTTGCATAAATACCCACTTCGCTTTTGGAAGTTCCATTAATTGCCAAATGCCACTTTTTTTCAAGTGCCTACACCTCCTCTAAGATTGCCTTTCTCCATACTGGAATCATTAGAGCTTCCAATACAAATTTAGGATTTTTTTCACTAGAAAGGTTAGAAGTAAAGGCTTGATAAGAAAATGACAACCTGTGGTAAGGTACAAACTTTGAAATGGGATGAAGAGTATATGACCTAGTTCTTTTTCTAAGAGCAATAGGCATGCCAAGGTCATTTATTTTTGTAGGAATGGATGCACCATTTGGAATAACTTTCATTTTTGTAGCATTTGGATTTAAGTCATGAGTTCGCACTCATGGAGGGTCAGCGTGTTCTTTCCTGTTTTGATTAAGACACCTAGAATAGACATGAAGCTCTAGGTGTTGGAATTCATCTACAACCTGTCTTTCAATCACAATTAGTAAAATTGAAGAATTGGGACATGAAATGAAGGTGGCAGCTCATGTTGCACACACAAGGTTTGAACAAGAGGAACAAGAAGAGTTTCCCAAACTTATCTTGCTTATAGAATTCTCCCCTTGAAGAGAAGTTTGGGGAAACAAAGACTCGTTTTCAAAGAATTTGAAATCAAAGGTGATAAACAACTTTCTAGGTGCAGGATCATAACACTTGTACCCTTTTAAGTCAATGAATATCCTAGGAAAATGCATTTTTACAGCTTATGGGTCTAATTTGCTTCTAAGGTGATTGTGTGCATGAACAAAAGCCACTCAACCACAGACTTTAAACAGGAGAGAGGTGAAGAGTTTAGTTAAAGGATAAATTTGTGTGAATGCACTAAAAAGGAGTTTGAAAGTTTAGAATGAGTGTAGGCATGTGGTTTATCAAATAGCAAGCATTGAGAACTGCTTACCACCAAAAGTGTTTTTTTAACCCAATGTTGAACAATAATGAGTGTGCAACTTCCAACAAATGTCAGTTTTTTCTCTCGGCAATACCATTTGGTTGGGATTTATTGACACATAATGATCAGTGAACAATCCCATTTTTTGATAAAAAAGGTCCTTAGGATATTTGAAAAATACTCTTCCTATTATTGGTTCTTAGAACCTGAATGTATATTCCAAATTGGTTTTTTTACCATGGCATGGAAATTTTTGAAGTTTCTTCCGATCTTAAATTTTTCTTTAAGCAAATCAACCTAATAAAGACATGTTTGATCATCCATAAAAGTAATGATATCTAGTTGCTGAAATGTTAGTGACATATGAAGGGCCCTAAATATTTTTTGATTAGAAACAAACACTTTCATTCATCAATCAATTGAAAAATATAAGAAGGATAAGCAATCCTTTTTTTTTTTTTGATTGGAAACGACACAGAGATAAGCAATCCTTCATTAGAAACAAACACTTTCATTCATCAATCAATTGAAAAATATAAGAAGGATAAGCAATCCTTCAAAATGTACAAAAGTTGGTGGAAAGTTACCAAGAGCTGGAATCTCAAAAAACTTGCCCTTCCTCATAAAACCCGACATATATATAGGAGGAAAAGAACATTGAACACTTAAGGGGAAAGGAAATCTCCAACAAAGGAGGCTATATGTTTTGCTCCTTGTTTGGTGAACTAATTTGGGACTTGGTTAGCTAAATGAGGAATCTAAGAGAAGGAACACGCCATTTGATTTGTAGTAACTATGATTTTGCGTATCTAATTGTCAACCTTCCATGAACCTCTTTCCTTATTAGTTACCCAAGATATTACAATGACAAAATCTCCCTTTACAATTAGATTGGATAGGGATAAAGCTTTTGCTTGCATTAAACCCTCCAATAATGCCAATATCTTTGCCTTGATGGCTAACCCCATTTTTACATAGAGAAGGCTCTCAATACTGTACCAGAATGATCTCTAATCACACCTCTAATTGAAGCAAGTTATTAGTTGAAATAAAAATAAGTATTCCACATCTAATAGGAAAAAGAAAATCTGAAATTAAAAGAAATCTCTTAGCTTTAAGAGTATGTTTTGATGTGCTTGCTTTTTCTTTCATTTTTTTTCTTAATCAAAATTTGAAAAAATATATGAGTGGAGGGGGATTTTGCAATTATGATTTCTTGGGTGTTTGAATTAGGAGGTCCTTAGAAGTATGTGACTGGTTTGACCAAAATTTAAATGTTATTAGAAACTTGAATTGATTTGTCTCCCGAGTTCTATGTTCAGGTAATCATCTTATAGATTGATTAGTGAAACAAGGAGTCAAGGAGTGGGTTTCTTTTGTAGGGGATTTTTTATCCTTTTGACTTGCTTATCTTACTATACATGTTCTTGTTAGATCATTGAAATGTATCTATGTTTGTCTTTTCTTTTCAAGATTTTTTTTTTTAAATCAATCTTTGTACTTCTTGAATGGTTTCTCTACCTTTGTTATATTACAAATTAAGATTAAAGAGTTAGTTTGTTTCTGATTATTAAAAAAAAAAAAATCTTCAAACCTCTTCATGATTAATGCCTTTTGTTTCTTACACCAACTTTTATAGGTTAATATTTCCTTTTACTTAATCAATTAATTGTTACTAATGAACCATTTTCATTTTGTTGGCAATATGATTTTGTAGGCGATGCTACATCCGTTTCATCAGGAAGGTCAATGAGAAGAAAGGGGTTGAGGGTCAAGAAGAGACTAGGAAAGCATTTGATTTTATGCTCAATTTTGTTGGTATTTTTTATTCCTTACAACATCCAAGTGCATTTTTTTTTAATTTCATTCTAGGACCTTATTTTTTTAATAAAATTATGGTTGTTTATTCTTTTGTTACTCTTAAGTTATAATATATCTGATAAAAAAGGTTAATAGTGTCAAAGTTTCATAATTTAACATATAGACATGGTGTTTGTAGTATTGATTTTAGGTTTGCTTTTGATTGTACTTTGTGTGGTTGTGTTTTGTTTACTTGATTTTTTTTGTTGTTTTATTATAGTTGTTCTTTATTCATTCTCTTATTTGCTATCTATGCTTTTGGTGGTTGAAGGATCCCTCATCCTTCCTTTCATCTAATACAATCTCTTTCGACTTTGTGAAAAAAAAGAAAAAAAGGGCAAAGAACTATTTAAGCCAAAAAGCCTTAAGACTTTTGGGATATGTGTTGTGAATTTAGCTAATTGAACATATGGAAATTACCAAAGAGGAGGGGATTGAATTAGTTGATGGTCTATTTTCGAAATTTTTTAAACCCAATAAATGCAAGCAAGAACAATATATGATAAATTGCTGAATGAATTTTCTTATATATCTCAAGGGTATTTATAAAGGGTATACAAGGCTATTTTAGGATAGCCAACTATACAAAATAGTCGACAACTATACAAACAGTTGTACACAGCTGTATGCATAGTTGTACATCACAACTGTACACAACTATACCGGTAGCTGGACATAGTTGTACCAACAGCTGGACACAGCTGCACCAACAGTTGGCTTTCCCTCTCACGTTGGTGCATAGATATCACACATGTCCAATTTGGATAATGATGCATAAAATGGACCACTAGTAACAACATGAGTCAGCATATCCGCCAACTGATCTGTACTCTTGATGTAAGAAACCTTTATCATGCTAGAATCTAGGTTATCCTTGATGTAATTCCTGTCAAGTTCAATATGCTTAGTTCAATCATGTTGTACCAGATTATTTGCATTCTCAATAGCTGCTATGTTATCACAAAAGAGCATCATAAGTTTCTTGAGACCAAACCCAAGCTTGCTTAAGAGAATTCTTAGCTAAGAGTAGTTGCATGATGGAGCGCACGGTATTCAGCTTTTGCACTAGACAATGAAACCACATTTTGTTTCTTACTCCTCCAAGTCACCAAATTTCCTCCTACAAATGAAACACACCTTGAAGTAGACTTTCTATCCAATCTAGATTTGACGAAGTCGGAGTTTGTGTAACCCTCAATATCTAGATGTCCGTGTTTGGAGAACATAATACCTTTGCCTGGAGAGGACTTCAGATAGGCCAGGATACGATTTACTACATTCATGTGTCTATCACTTGTATTATGCATGAATTGATTTACAACACTAACTACATATGGCAAGTCAGGCCTAGTGTGGGTCTAGTAGATTAATTTTGCTACTAGTCTCTAACATCTTTTTTTTGTCCGTTGGAATTTGATTAGGGAAGATGGACAAGCCATGATTTATCTCAATGGGAAGTACCTACAAGTTCGCAAGCGGAGTTACTGATTTCAACCAAGAGATTCAATGTATAATTTTGTTATGAGACGAAGAGTCCTTGCTTGGACCGAGACACCTCAATACCCAAGAAGTATTTTAGAGCACTCAAGTCCTTCATTTCAAATTCCTTGACAAGATAGCTTCGAAGCTTCTTTATTTTTGTAGAGTTACTACCTTTAACAATCATGTCATCAACATAAACAATAGGCAAATTAATATCATCATCATCTCTTTTGTAGAATAGAGTGTGATTTGCCATCACTTGTTTGAAACCATATTCCTTCATCGAGTAGCTCAACTTGCCAAACCATGGCCTTGGCAATTGTTTCAATCCATATAAAGCCTTTTTTAGTTTGCATACTTTGGCTCCTTTTGATGTGAACCCAGGAGGGGGGTCCATGTACACCTTCTCTAACAGATTACCATGGAGAAAGACATTCTTTACATCAAACTGTCTTAATTGTTGGTCCATATTAACCGCATCAGGTCATTTTAAGCATTTATGGGACACATTCCAATGGTTGGGATGCCAACACTATAGTCAGATTGTCACATCGTTGTTCTTGGAAGGATATTGCACAAGTCTTTCAGGATTTTTCCAAGTATACTCGGCTTGTGGTAGGAGATGGGGAAAGAATTTAGTTTTAGGAATACTTGTGGTGGGGGGACCAACCTTTGGGTTCCCAATATCCAAGACTATTTAAAGTAGTCACGGATAAAAATATTCCTATATCTTCAATTCTCGGTTCTGCTCACCCCTTCTCTTGAAACTTTAATTTCCGTCGTAACCTTTCCAATTCCGAGGTAGAAGATTTAGAAAACCTCATGCGGTCACTTGATTGTTTGCATTTATCCCCATTGGTTTCAGATGCGAGATCCTCGTCTTTATCTTCTTCAGGGCTTCTTATAGTTAAGTCTTTTTTTCTAGCCTTGTCCCACTTTTCCGATTCTTCTCCAGTTTTCCTCACTAAGTTTGTATGGAATTCTTAAGTCCCTTTTAAAGTCAAGGCCTTTGTCTAGTTAGTGGCACACAAGAAGGTATATACTAATGACTTGCTATAATTGAGAAGACCTTACAAAGCTCTTAGTCCTGACATTTGTAAGTTGTGTATGAAGCATGGAGAATCAACAAATCATCTTTTCTTACATTGTTCTTTGACGATGGGGTTGTGACATAGATTATTTCAGTTAGCCAAGATGGATTGGGTTCGCTTGAGGAGCATCTTCAACATGATGTCCATCAATTATAAAGGTTTTGGATTATCCAAGAGAGGGATAGTTTTGTGGCAAACTGAGTGCATTGCTTTAATTTGGGTTGTGTGGCGGGAAAGAAATGCGAGGATATTTGAGGATAAAGCAAGGAATTCAGAGAATCTTTGGGATTCCATCCACTTCCTTGCTTCTCTTTGGGCTTTTTGTTCCATGGTTTTTAAGGGCATTCCCCTTAATGTGTTACAACTAGATTGGCTAGCAGTGTGTAGCTCCAACGGGATAGTCTAACCTAGAGAGTTTGTTTGTTTTTACATTGTAGCTTCTTGTTTTTGTATTCTTGTTGTTTAGTTTTTCTTTGGTGGGAGGATTCCTCATCCTTCTCTTGTACTTCTTTTTTCTATCAATATATCTCTTTGTCGTTTCCTATCAAAAAGAAAAAAAAAAAAAAAAATATTAACCGCAAGAGAGAGTATGACTAACGGTGTTCATCTTGGTCATAGGGGCAAAGGTCTCTTGGTAGTCAATTTCGTAAGTCTAGGTGTATTCCCTGGCAACCAATCTAACTTTGTACTTGTCAATTATTCCATCTGACTTGTACTTGACTGAAAACACCCACTTACATCCCACTATCTTCTTTCCTTAAGGGAGCTCTCTCCCAATTAGAGTTCTTCTGGTGAACCTTCATTTCTTCTACCATAGCAGACATCATGACTCAAATAAAACACAATTTTATAGTTGTTCTACCCAATCCCAACCTACATCCACTCTCCTCAAACTTCAATCACGTTAAGGGTTCCACTAAAACCAAATCTTCAATCGAAGTCTTTACTTCAATGCAATTAGATTATGGTTCCAATCAATCATTGCAATTCTTCCTCAAGTGATTACCCTCACTCGAATCTTTCTCTCAAAGTTTCTTAAGGAATGAAAGAGCAAAGACAATCCTAGTGTGCAAGATAAGATCTTAAGATACAAATGAAAAGCTAGGATTGGATCAAAGGTGAATTAATGAATTTGCAAGTTGTTTGAATTGAATTCACTCAAAAACACTTTATGAGAATTCTTTAATTGGTAGGAAATTGAAAACTCAAGTTCTCTTGTCCATAAATGCACTTTAAAGCTCATATTTATAGGTGGAAAACTTAAAACACTTATTTGACACAATTTAGGTTTGATTGTTCGAACAATTGGTTAAACCGGTTCACTTACCGTTGGACATTAAATGCCATAGTAGGTGATCATTGGGGTATAAGAGCTTGATTGGTTGAGCATCTGGTCAAGGCTTATGCTTCAATGAGTTAAATACCCATTCTACCAAACTTTGCACATTTAGGCCACCTTGATCGGTTAGGCCCAAGTGGTCGACCGGTTCTCTTGTTTTTTAAGCTATTTTGGAAATTTGCAATTTTGAGGGCAAACCAACAATAGGGAGCATCGAGTAAGCTTCCAAAACACCCCCAGAAACCCTTTAAAACATGATTTTTTTAGAGATTTAGGCTTAGGTTTAGAGTAAAATAAAACGTCATCTATTTTTGAGAAAATGAAATCAATTCAAAGCATAAAATGGATGGTTTCAACCTTAAGTGCATGGAATATTTAAATTAATCCTAGTACACCATTAACCAATCTTACTCAAGGTTCCTAATGTCTTTAAGGTGTCCAAGTCTTCACAAAATCAATATTGTCCTTGCTTGATTCTTGACTTGGCTTAATTCCTTAAAATCCTTAAATGATAAGCTTGATGAACAATTAGTGTTGTTAATCTCGTTTTGTTATCATCAAAACTTGATTAGGGGAAACCTTGGGCTAACATGTTTATGTATTTGTGTGAATATATGAAAAAAGGAACTAGGAATTATATTACTAGAAGAGAATTAGTTTACGAAGACTCTTAGTAGTTCTAATTATGAGCTCTTTCTTTGATAGGAAATAATTGTTTAATTAAAAAGGGAGGAGAGCATCAAAGAGGGTGAGTATCCTTTAGACTAATCTAAAGTAAAAATAATGAGACACGAAACTTAACAATAACAACAAAACTTATGGCTCACCAAATTATCCTAGAAGACCTATGAAAAGAGTCAGGAAGGTATGCAATCCTAAGAAATATTTTTATAATAGCCTCTAGACGTTGTTTCTCTAAAAACTGTTGAAGGAATGAATAATTTCTCACTCTTGATTCTCAAAAAAGAATGATTACAACTTATATAGATACAAGGTTGACTAGACTAAAGCTAATTTAGGACTAAATCAAGGAACCTAATTACATTCAAATTTCTAGGAAAGAAATAAGGAAAAAACTAAAATATACAACCATAATATTTACAAACAAATTATAGGCATTCAAATTTAGACATATTTTGTCAAATCTTTCAACACTCCCCCTTAAGCAGGTGCAAAGATGTCTTGTATTCCTAGCTTGTCTAAGATTTGATGAAAAACCAGATTTGGCAAACCTTTAGTGAGGATGTTTGCCAACTGCCTAGTTGAGGAGACATACGGTGTACAAATTTGTTCAGAATCTACTTTCTCTTTGATGAAGTGTTGATCCACTCCCACATGTTCGGTGCAATAATGATGGACTAGGTTATGAGCTATAGTTATAGCCACCTCATTGTCACAATACAACATCATTGGCTCCTTTATCTTAGTCTTAAGATCTATGAGTCTAATTTTCAGTCATGATATCTCACAAATATTGTGAGCCATAGCTCTAAACTCAGCTTCTGCATTAGATTTGACCACAACAAGTTTTTTACTTCTCCAAGTGACTAAATTTCCTCTTAGAAATATGTAGTACCTAGTGGTTGATCTTTTATCCACCATTGAACTTGGCCAATTTGCATTGGTATAGGCTCCCAACTTGAAATCGTCATTCTTTTGAAACGTTATTCCCTTGCCTAGGGTTGTCTTTAGATATATGATAATTCTATGCACAACCTCCATATGAGATTTAAGTGGAGAATGTATAAATTGACTTACCACACTTATAGCATACGCTATGTCAAGTCTAGTGTTTGATAAGTAAATTAGTTTCCCCACTATTCTTTTGTGGATGCCCCAGTCAGCCATAGGTTCTTTATTCTTGTTCCCTAGCTTATGGTTTGACTTTATAGGGGCATTAACAATTTTGCACCTTAGCATGCTAGTTTCTTTGAGTAGATCTTGTGCATTTTTTCGTTGAGAAATAAAAATTCCCTGTTTTAATCTTGCAACTTTTATCCCTAAAAGTACCTTAGATTACCCAAGTCTTTGTTCTCGAATTCCTTTGCTAGGTATGACTTTAATTCTCTAATTTCTTCCAAGTTATTGCTAGTAACAATGATATCATCTACATAGATAATCAAAATAGTTACTGAACCAAGAGGGGAATGTTTGAAGAATAGTGTGTAATCACCTTAGGTTTGATGATAACCCCTCATCATCATTGACTTAGTGCATCTTCCAGACCAGGTTCTTGGGGATTGCTTGAGCCCATAAAGTGATTTTCTAAGTCTCCACACTCTATTTGTCTAAGATTTGTGTATGAAATTAGGAGCAACATCCATGTATACCTCATTTTCTAGATCTCCATGAAGGAAAGCATTCTTTACATGAAATGGTTGCAAAGGTCATTCAAAGTTAGTAGAGAAAGATACCTGCCAGAGTAGCCTAGTTGGTCAAGGAAAACACTGGGAAGTGTGGTCCCAGTAAGTGGCACATGGTCCTGGATTTAAATCCTGCTATTGATGATATCCTGAATTTACTCGGTACTGGTTGTTGCAGGGCGGTCAGCACTCTGAGATTCGGGTCCCTATGGAGAGTCCTAAAGGTTTGGCCATGAAAGGTTCCTAAGGGTTTGGCCATGAAAGGTTGCTCAATTATCAAAAAAGAAAAAAAAAAAAAGGGTTAGCAGAGAAAAATAATAAAATTCTTATAGGGTTTATCTTTGCTTTGCTATCGGTGCAAATATTTTTTTTTTTGTCAAAAACAAAGATAAATTTTATGGATAAAAGAAACGGAGAAGGATGAGGGGTCCTTCCCAAAAAATACAAAATCTCATCATAGAGTATACTTCTCCACTATACAAAGAGAAACTAAAACATAGGCATTAACAAAATAACATAGAAATTGAAAAGAACTCCTCTCAATGTTATACACATCCTATGAATTACAAACTAAAAGCCAACCTAGTTGAATAACATTACGTGGAACTCCCTTAAAGTGATGAAACAAGAGGCCCAAAGGGAGGGGTATAACATCATCTTGCCTAAAAAATCCTAACATTTCTCTCTTGCCACACAATCCAAAGAATAGTGAGGCAAATGATTTGCTAAAGAGTCTTGCTTCTTAATGAATTCCCTAATTCTCTAGAAGAAATAATCATCATATCTCTAATACTCCTAGGTGGCACCCAAATCATATTGGCTAAACTGAAGACTTTATGCCACCAAAGCCACAAAGCTAATGAACAATGTAGAAAAAGATGGTTGATCGATTCTCCACTTCCTTTGCATAAAATGCACCAATGCAGACTAAGGGATTTGTAGAGTCTTCTCACCTATAGCAAGTCATTCGTATTTACCTCCTTGTGTACTACTAACTAGACAAAAGTCTTGACCTTTGAAGGATCTTTTAATGTCCAAACCAAATTGGCCTGAAAGAATGGGATTGGATTCGAGGACTTGGATAAGACCAAAAAGAAAGATTTTACTAAGAATATGCCAAAGGAGGATAAAGTCCATGCCCTTGAATCTGTGGTGGTGGGAAACAAGCGCACCAAGGTGAGTGATGACATGAGTCTTTTAAGAGAATCAATTTCAATATCAATGAGATTGTGATGGAAGTTAAAATTTCAAGAAGGTAAATAGGAATTACCAAGGATGGTTGAAATGGTGAGGTTTTTCACTAAGATAACTTTATAGAGTTAAGAAAATTGGGAACATAGAAGTTGACTTCCCTACCATAAATATTCCTAGAACCGGATTCTCTCCCCATTCTCCACCACAAAGCGGGTGGGTGGGGCAAAACCTTGAAAGACTTGTGCAATAGCCTTCCAAGGACATTTATGTGACCATCTAACCATAATGCTAACATCCCATCCATGAGGATGTGTCCCATAAATGCTCGCAATAACTTAATACCAAAGACGACAACTTTCCTTTGGGAACCTCCAAAGCTACTTCCCTAATGGAGCATTATTTCTTAAAGAAGTCTTTCCTATCCTTGAACCTTCACTACCTAACTAATAAGATGATATCTCTTGCCATCCTCAATCCCAGACCAAAGGAAGTCCCTTTGTATTTTCTCAATCTTTGAAGCTATTGCTAATGAGATCTTAGATAGAGAGAGAAAATAGCTAGGAATGAGAGTCAAACATGACTAAATTAAGTTTATCCTTCCCCCCAAGAGAAAAAAGCCTTTTTCCACCCATCCAACCTCGAGGTTCCATCAATCATTGGATCCCAAAATCCTATTGTCTTTGAATTCCCTTCTAATAAAAAATCCTATTGGGAGAGAGGTCACTTTGAAACTCTACAATCAAGCAACATGGCCAGCCTGGATAACAACTCTTAGCTAACATTAATACCAGAAAGAATGCTTTTCTCTAAATTTATTTTCAAACCAAATAGCTGGCAAAAAACCAAAAGGATTAGCTTAAGGTTTTGTTGAAAATCCATAGAGGCCTTTGAGAAGAAAGCGGTGTCACCTTCAAATTGTAACAGAGACACTGTAGTCCTATCCCTACCGACAAGGAAACCCTTAGTTAAACCACTTTCCTCCATTTTGGTCAACATCCTACTTAGGACATCCACTACAATGGTAAAAAGAAAAGAAGAAAGAGGGTCTCCTTGTCTCAAACCTCTAGTGGCCTTAACCCAACCTGACATTTCTAGTAACTAGGACTGCAAAATTTGTTAAAGAAAGTCAACCCCTTATCCATGATCTTCATCTTGTGCTAAAGCCTTTCCTTTCTAGAACATGATCCAAAAAACTCCAATTGACATGATCTCCTTCAGTGCAAAGGTTTCTTGGTAATCTATACCATATGTCTGAGTGTACCTTTTAGCAACTAGCCTCACTTTGTACCTTTCTATGGTTCTATCAACCTTGTATTTGATGATATAAATCCACCTACATCCCACTGTTTTCTTGCCTTGAGGCAGGTCCACAACCTCCCAAGTTTTATTTTTTTTAAAGGCTTGTAGTTCTTCATTCATGGCATCTTTCCTTGGTTTACTATTTAAGGCCTCTTGGACTAGTTTCATTAGAGAACAAATGAATAATAAAGGCATGGTATTTTGATGGCAATCTCTGTAAGGGAAAAAAATTTGAGATAAGATGTTGGGTATTAGTATCAAGACTGGAATTAACATTTTCATTACCTGTCACGATTTCAGAGATTGGGGCATGTGCAAGTACTGTGGATCTTTTTCTCTTGGAGTACACATTGAAATCAGGTGCTTCATGTCTCTTATGCTTAGTTTCAAGAGACTGAATCTGCAATATAGGTTTTGAGGGATTTAGGTTCTGGTCAAGACTTGAGGAACTTAGACTCTGTTCAGTTTCAATGGACAGACTTTCAGGTTGATTTTTTTAGACTGGTTCACTCTCAAAAGGAGTAGAATGATCATAAAGATTAGATGACTGTTTATATATAGCACTTGGTAAAACGTAATTTAAAAAGTGATCAGAATCGTGCTCTACAACCTGTCCAGAATCAAAATCTTGCACTAACACCTGACCAGAATCCCACCATCCATCTTCCATAATCTTCTTACTCTCGCCCGGAAGATAGGTTTTAGTGAAATAAGGTTTGTCTTCAATAAAGGTAACATCCATGGTGATGTATATTTCCTTTTGGTGGGAGGATGCTAACATTTACATCTGTTTTCTGTGTGAGAATGCCCTAAGAAAATGCATTTGGGAGGCTTTGGATCAAGCTTGCTTCTCAAGTGGTTATGAACAAGAACAAAAGAAACCTGCCCAAAGATTTTTGGAGGAAGAGAATCAATGCTTGAAAATTTTGAAGGAACTCTTAAAGGAGTATCTATAGGAGATTTGAATGCAAGAACCTAGGATGACATATGATTGATCAAGTAGATGGCTGTTAGAATGACTTCAACCCAATAGATTTTAGGAACTTTCATTTGGAATAGAAGGGACCTGGCAACCTCTAGTAAATGCCTATTTTTTTCTCTTGGCAACCCCATTTTGTTGGGGAGCATCAATACATGACGATTGATGAACAAGGGCTTTTTTTTGAAGATATGTAATCAAGTCATTATTAAAGTATTCTTTCCCATTGTCAGATCCGAGTGTCTATATCTTGGTTCCAAATTGTGTACTAATGAGTTTATGAAAGAGAGTAGAGATTTTGATTTTAAGTGATAAACCCAAGTGGTTCGAGTGCAATCATCGATATATGTAACAAACCATTGAGAACCTAAATAATTGGAACACGAGAAGGACCCCAAACATCTGAATGTATCAAACTAAATGGAGAAAGACATTTAGGATTTTTTATTGGAAATGGAACTCGATGGTGCTTAGCAAGAAGACACTTCACAATGAAAATTGAGATGGTCAAAGTTTTCAAACAAAGATGGAATCACCTTTTTCAACAATGGAAATGGAGGATGTCCTAGATGTCTATGTCAAAGCCAAATCTGATCAACTTTTGAATAAGAGGTCAAGACTAAGCCTTGACACCTTAAAACACCTATCTTCCAATTAGTATCTATGTAGTATAGTCCATCTTTTTCCTTAGCATGTGCAATCGCCCTCCCTGTTACAGAATCCTGAAAAGTGCAACTAGAAGAAGTGAATATAACCAAGCAATTAAAATCTTTAGTGATTTTTCCTATGGACGAAAGGTTATAGGAAAGATTGGGAACATGCGACACAGATTTTAGAGACAAAGTGGGGTTGATTTTGTCTATGCCATGACCAGCTATAAAAGAAAAAGATCCATCAGCAATCTTTGTTTTTTGCTTTCCAGAACATGTGGACTAGGTGGAAAATAATTTTGGAATGTTGGTCATATGATCTGATGCACCTGAATCCATGTGCTGGAAAAACAGTCATTAGAGACATTCATTGCATGGATATTACTTAAAACCTGAAAGTTGGTGTAGAACTTGGATTGTGATTTTCAAGCTGATTCAGCAATGAAGTCTAAGCACTCTTGATTTTCCAGTTGGCAAATTTAAACTGGATGAAAATGGGACTGATAGAAGGCTGATGGGTATAAGGTTCAACAATGAAGGCTAAGCACAACAGTCAGCAAAAAAGGCCAAAGAAAAAATGCAATGAAGGCTTAGAAGAAGATGAAACAAACTGTAGAATTTTTACTTGCCTTGATACCATGAAGGAATGAATAATTTCTCACTCTTAATTCTCAAAAAGGATGAGTAAAACTTATATAGATACAAGGTTGACTAGCCTATAGCTATTTAGGACTAAACCAGGAAAACTAATTACAGGCAGATTTCTAAGAAGTAATTAGGAAAGAAAAAAATATACAACCATACAAATCAATTACAATATTTACAAACAAATTATAGCCATTCAAATTTGGACATAATTTTTCAAATCTTCTAATGGGTATAAAGATCTTTAATCTAAGCCTTAGTAGTGAAACTATAACTCAAAGGTTTAAAAATGGTAAACAAAAATTTCATTCGCTATCCTTCCAACGTGACCATACATAACTGTTCCAAGATACCTAAAGAGCATCGATGGAAGTCTACTTTGATAGAGATGTAGTTGGGGATTGAATTCAAGTTAAAGCCATCTTAGCATGCTTCATACATGAGGAGGAAACTACTAAGTAGCTGTATAATGTAACTCAAAGCAAATACCTTCTAATTGCTTTGAAATCAATGCCTAGGGAGAAGCTAAAAGGAAGAATTTTCTTGCGTCACCCTAGTTTAGAATGAAGATTCTTAAAAAGTTGTTTCCCCTAGGAGAAAATTTTCAACCAAAATTCAATAATTAGGTGGTGCAAGGTCCTTGGTTTCTTCTCTATTTCTACATCACGTACCAATTAAAAGAGAGAGGGCTTTGGATGGTCATGTAAGAGGTTATAAGTTGTATCAACCTTTTATGAGCTACTAATGAAGTGAAGGCCTTGACTTGCAAGGAAGTTAAGTTTCTTTCTTCTTATACACCGAGTTTTCTGAAATGGAAGAATGGGTGCTATTTTCATCATGAAGAAAGCCAGGTAAAGATATGGATGAAAAAGACCACGGCTTGTAAGGGAAGATATTTCTTATTTTTAACTAAGTGTGACAAAAGAGAGAGGTTAGAAGATGAAGATTGGGAGTGAACTCATTCGGGGTTATGGGATTATATGTGATTTTGTACTATGGTGTATATGTTGATTGGGATTTGTGCTTTCGGTGTTTTTTAATTTTTTAATTTTTTTTTTATGATTAGAACTAACCATTTTATTGTATTGAAATAGTAAATATAAGGGAGGATGAGAAATCCTTCTGACAAGTATAGAGCCTCATAAAAAAGGAAAATAGTTGTATGGTAGTCCAAAAGGCAAATTTATTTGTACAGGCCAAAATGGTTCACATAATGCTCACTATAGTTCATGGTCGAAATATTTTGTATGGTGGATGTGGTTCAAACACATCCACCACATGATTGCTTAAGAGGTACCTGATATTAGGAACATCCCAATTCTAAAAAAATATCAATAATTTTGTACAACCACCTTGTCATATTTCAATGATATATAGCAAAGTCTGTTTTTACAAAGAGATTGAAGAGGCCCAATGATGTAGGATCATAGAAGTTCCACCAATATAGAAGGGTTTATTTTTTTTGGTTGTATAATGAGAAGAGCAATCAAAAAAGACAAAGGCAAAGAAAAGAAAAAATAGACCTTTGGCAATTACACCAAGGTTCCTAAACTATCTTAGTTAGATGAAGGATAAGAGAATCTTGTTGTCATCTCATTGGAGGAGTCATTTCCTTCATCATTATTCGTTCATTGTTGTTATCGTGACCTACCAACATTGTGTGAATATTGTTTGCTTTGGGCTCATAGCCATCATGACCTCCCTCATGGCTTTAAAACAGATTCACACAGTTCAAAGGTGTCACCCCTTATAACCTCTAGGAACTTCTCCTCCTTAGGTGATGCGGAGGAGTCCTTGAGTTGTGAATTTTTTATCCTTCTTTCTTTTGTATATTTTCTTACCTTTATTTAATACAACGAAAAGATAGTTTTTCATATATATAATTACATAAAAATCTGAGCAAGCAGTTGTTTGTATTAGGCTATTAGCAACAAGAATACAACCTAAGCTAGGGCGTTGTTGATATGTCCCTCTTTAGGGTGTATTAAACTCAATTTCTATAGTTATTTGTTAAGAAATCTAGGCAGATGAGGATTGATGATGTATTTCATGTGTCATGGAGAGGCCCTTCTTCATATCATATTTGATTTGGCTATTGAAGGAGAGGTCCTAAGTGTTTGTTAAAGGCACCTTATTTGGGCCTTGGAAACCATCATATGGAAGGAGACTCGCCAATTGTTCTCTCTTTGGTCTCTCAGGGGAGAAGATATCCTTATAAAATGGCTTGGCTTTTGTTGGGGAGGTGCTTGTTCCTTGTGGTCTATTTTTGCTGTCAATTTTGTTTGTCTCCTCTGCTTTGTTCTTGTCTATTGGTTTTTTAATTATTCCTTTTGGAGGATATGCTTGCTCTCTGTGGTCTATTTTTGTTGTCTATTTTGTTGGTTTCCTCTGTGTTTGTTCTTGTCTATTGGTTTTGTTATTCCTTTTGGAGGATAGGTATTCATTTTTTGTAACTATCCCTTTCTTTCTCCTATAAAAAATTGTGTTTATGAGACTTGATTGATGGAATGATCCTATTTGATACTAAAGATGAATTTATCTGATTAGTGGAGCTAGATTCAATACTGAATCATGGTGATTTAAAGATGCTTATTATTTATATTTATGTGGACCCCTGTGCCTGTCCTCAGTTTATAGCCCAAACATTTCCTTACTTAGGAAGGATTTTTGGGTGGAGCTCTTAGACATTTATGGTCTTTCCTTTACTTTCTGGTGTGTGGGCGGTGATTTTAATGTTATAAGGAGAATTTCAGAAAAATTGGGAGGCTCTAATTTAATTTCTAGCATGAGGGACTTTGATGGATTTATAAGAGGTTGTGAATTAATCGACCCCCTTTTAAGGAACACTCCATTCACTTGGTTAAACATGCAAGATTCACCTGTGTGTAAGAGATTGGATCGGTTTCTTTACACAAATGAGTGGGAGCAATTCTTTCCTCAAAGCCTTCAAGAAGTTCTTCCTAGATGGACATTGGATCATTGACCGATTGTTTTGGACACAAATCCATTCAAGTGGAGGATAACTCCTTTTAGGTTTGAGAATATGTGGTTGCAACATCCTAGTTTCAGAGATTGCTTTAGAAGTTGGTGGAGAGGCTTTCAGGGAGTTGGTTGGGAAGGTCATAAGTTTATAAGGAAGTTACAATTTTTTAAGGCCAAATTGAAAGAGTGGAATAAGGAATCTTTTGGAGTGCTAAAGGAAAGGAAAAAATGCATCCATAGTGATATTGCTAACATTGATGCTGTTGAGCAAGGAGGGGTTCTTTCTTTTGAACTTTCAGCACAAAGAGCTTTGAGAAAAGGGGAGTTGGAGGAATTAATTTTCAAGGAAGAGGTTCATTGGAGACAAAAAGTTAGGGTGAAATGGGTAAAAGAAGGGGATTGCAATTCAAAGTTTTTTCACTAAGTGGCTAATGGCAGATGAAATAGGAAATTCATCAAGTTTCTGGAGAATGAAAGAGGTTTAGTGTTGAATAATATTGATAGCATCATAGACGAGATCTTACTCTTTTATGAAAAGCTCTACTCAAGTCCCCCTGGAGAGTCTTGGAGAGTAGAAGGCTTAAATTGGTCCCCTATCTCAGAAGAGAGTGCTTCTAGGTTGGATTCCCCTTTTACTGAAGAAGAGATTTCTAAAGCCATTTTTTAGTTAGATAGGGATAAGGCGCCGAGGCTTGATGGATTTACCATTGCAGTGTTTCAAGATTGTTGGGATGTGATCAAGGAGGACTTAGTGAGGGTGTTCGCAGAGTTTCACAGAAGCGGGATAATTAATCAAAGCACCAATGCCACCTTCGTAGTACTTTTGCTAAAAATAGCTAGACAAAAAAAATTTCATACTTTAGACCTATTTCCTTGATCACTTGTCTCTACAAGATAATAGCCAAAGTCTTATCAAGGCGATTAAGAGGTGTACTACATGAAACTATCAATTCTACTCAAGGTGCTTTTGTTCAAGGGAGGCAAATTTTGGATGCAGTTCTAATAGCCAATGAGATGTGGATGAGAAAAGACGATCAGAGGAGGAAGGAGTTGTCTTCAAAATTGACTTTGAAAAGGGTTATGACCATGTGGATTGAGATTTTTTGGATCATGTGTTGGATAGGAAGGGGTTTAGTCCTAGATGGAGGTCTTGGATGAGAGGTTGTTTGTCATCGGTCTCTTATGCAATTTTAGTGAATGGAAATGCTAAAGGGTGGGTCAAGGCAACTAGAGGATTAAGAGAAGGTGATCCTCTATCTCCTTTTCTGTTTACTATCGTCGCTGATGTGTTGAGTAGGATGTTGTTGAGAGCAGAGGAAAGAAGTATGTTGGAGGGCTTCAGTGTAGGTAGGAATAGAACAAGGGTGTCCCATCTGCAATTTGTAGAAGATATCATCTTATTTTCTAGCACTTGTGTGGAAGAACTGCAAACTCTTAAGTTTATTTTGTTAGTGTTTGGGCAAGAGTAACCTTTATGGCATCATCCTTGATCATGATCATCTCTTTAGGTTAGCCCTGTTGCTTGATTGCAAGGTTTCTGATTGGCCTATACTCTACTTGGGTCTTCCTTTGGGAGAGAATCCAAAGGCTTGTGGCTTTTGGGATCCAGTGATTAAGAGAATCTCGCGGAGATTAGATGAGTGGAAAAAGGCTTATTTATCTTTTGGAGGTAGGATAACTCTTATCCATTCATGCCTATCCCACATTCCTAGCTACTTTCTATCCTTATTCAAGATTCCCGCTTCAGTGGCTACAAAAATTGAGAGATTGCAAAGGGATTTCCTTTGGTTAGGGGTTGGGGAATGTAAAAGAGATCATCTTATTAGTTGGGATGTAGTGTGTAAACCGAAGGCAAAAGGGGAATTGGGGGTTGGAAGGATTTCTCTAAGGAATCTTGCTCTTTTAGGGAAATGGTTGTGGAGGTATCCTAGGGAGAGTTCAACTCTATGGCATCAGGTCATTCTAAGCATTTATGGGACACATTCTAATGGTTGGGATGCCAACACTATAGTCAGATGGTCACATCGTTGCCCTTGGAAGGCTATCGCAGAAGTCTTTCAGGATTTTTCCAAGTATACTCGGTTTGTGGTAGGAGATGGAGAAAGAATTCGCTTTTGAGAAGACTTGTGGTGAGGGGACCACCTTTGGGATTCCAATATCCAAGACTATTTAGAGTAGTCACAGTTAAAAATATTCTCATATCTTCAATTCTCGGTTCTGCTCGTCCCTTCTCTTGGAACTTTAATTTCCATCGTAACCTTTCCGGTTCTGAGATAGAAGATTTAGAAAGCCTCATGCGTTCATTTGATTGTTTGCACTTATCCCCATCGATTTCAGATGCGATATCCTAGTCTTTATCTTCTTCAGGGTTATTTGCAATCAATTTTTTTTTTTTTTAGCGTTGTCCCACCTTTTTTATTTATCTCCAGTTTTCCCTACTAATTTTGTTTGGAATTCTCAAGTCTCTTTTAAGGTCAAGTCCTTTGTCTAGTTAGTGGCACACAAGAAGGTAAATACTAATGACTTGCTACAATTGAGAAGGCCCTATAAAGCTCTTAGTCCTGACATCTGTAAGCTGTGTATGAAGCATGGAGAATCAGTAAATCATCTTTTCTTACACTGTTCTTTGACGATGAGGTTGTGGCACAAATTATTTCGAATAGCTAAGATGGATTAGGTCCTCCCGAAGAGCATTTATGACATGATGACCATCAATTATAAAGGTTTTGGAAAATCCAAGAGATGCATAGTTTTGTGGCAAACTGCGTGTATTGCTTTAATTTGGGTTGTGTGGCAGGAAAGAAATGCTAAGATTTTTGAGGATAAAGCTAGGAATTCAGAGAATCTATGGGATTCCATTTACTTCCTTCCTTCTTTTTGGGCTTTTTGCTCCACGGTTTTTAAGGGTATTCCCGTTAATGTGTTGCAACTAGATTGGCTAGCAGTGTGTAGCTAAGAGAGTTTGTTTGTTGTTGTTACCTTTTAGCTTCTTGTTTTTGTATTCTTGTTGTTTAGTTTGCTTTTATGGGAGGATTCCTCATCCTTCTTTTGTACTTCTTAATTCTATCAATATATTTCATTGTCATTTCCTATCAAAAAAAAAAAAAGATGCTTATTTCTGCTGTATGTATTAACAGGAGCAGACATAGCATCCGGGCCTGTATGGATGGAATACATTGCCTTTTTAAAGTCATATCCGGTTTGTTAAATTCTCCCCCAATATACAGATGGCATAAGATTTTTACTGCTATAAATTCTTTTGCTATTTTTTTAGTGTTCTTACAAGGTGATGTTGCAGGCTCAAACCACACAGGAAGAGTCACAGCGAATGACAGCTGTGCGGAAAGCATACCAAAAAGCTATTGTTACTCCTACTCATCATGTTGAACAATTATGGAAGGATTACGAAAATTTTGAAAATTCTGTTAGCCGTGCCCTGGTATTTTTTGGATTTGAATTTCTGTGTTGACTTTAACTTCAAAGATTTTCAAATTGTTATTTCTCAGTTATCTTGTAAGAATTGTAATTAGTAAATTTTTGGTTTGTTCTTGAATTGTTTTTTTCCCTCTTAAATTTTGCAGCTCATACTGCTTCTCTTTATGGGGCTTCTCACCTTGTTTTTGATCATATTTTACTGCCATGAAAGGATTTCTAATCCTTCTTGACCTTCTTATTCACTAGAAATGAATCAGTTTATTTCTGATCAGGTAAAAAAAGAAAAGGAAAAAAAAGAAAAAAAAGAAACCTTATAAGAAGTAATATATGCATGGAAAAAGAAAGCCTTATGTTGCTTTACTCATTTGGGAATAACATTTTTTGTTGTGGTTTAGCACATTGTTACTCTTTAGAGTCTGTTAGACTATAAATGTACTATCATCAGTAGGATTAGAGAATCAATCATTTCTTGGTGTACTTGGTTGTAAATGGTGTTGAAATGTTTCCTTCTGTAGCATAGCATTGTCAATTGTGTTGTAATTGCAAAATTTTAACAAACTAGATACATAAAATTACTGAATATCATGTGAATGGTGATTTGTGGATGTTATCTTAGGCTATATTTTCTTGTGGGAGCTTAAGGACTAGAGTTCTCTTGGATGCTAACACCTTATCTGACAGGGTTGCCCTTGTCTACACCATGTAGTTGATGTGTTAGTGAATATGAAATACGTTTGAATGTAAATTACTAAGCAGAACTATGTGTGCGCTGGTTATCCTTATTAGTATCGCATTAATGAGTAATGATAAGAATGATTTCAATGTGGTTAGAGGTTAATCTCTCTTCCGTAAGAATACTTTTTTTATTGTCACTTCCCAATCTTCATTTGTACATCTTTCTATGATCTTAATACAAGTAGTAGTTTGTCTTATCCACTAAAAGAAAAAGCGTATTTGTTGTGTTTCTGCATATCTCTTAAGTTTTAGCTTTCTAGGTCCCACAGGTGTGTAATTATGGGTGGCATGTACATGTATTTTTTTTTTTTTTTTTTTTTTTTGGGGCATGCAGATAGGATATTTGTTTGTTTTCAGAATTCATTGACTGGTATTTATACATGATATAATATTTTGCAGGCAAAAGGACTGTTATCGGAATACCAATCTAAATATAACAGTGCAAAGGCTGTGTATAGGGAACAGAAGAAATATGTTGATGAAATTGATTGGAATATGCTCGCTGTGCCACCAACTGGAACTTCCAAGGTAATTTCTCATTTCTTTGTGTATTTTTTTCTTTTGTCTTGATCATTTGCATACAGATATAAATAATATCTTTATAGAGAGGCTGATGAAAGATGGTAAGGGTTGGTTTGAAGTTGAATCCAAATCTTTCAAAATCTCAGTGGAGGTTCTTAAAGGAAAGGTGGAAGGTATAGTTCTGGAAAGGGGTTGTGGCTTCTCCAGTTGGATCAAATTTTGAGAGAGAAACACCTATCAAAAAATAAATAAATAAAAAAAAAAAATTGGAGAGGAACCTTTTCCTATTGTTGAAGGGAGTGGAGTAGTGGTCCTAGTGCAAGAAGGAGAGGTGTTTCCGAAAGTGTGGAAGGTAGGGGATAGGTGGTACAGGTTTGCCTTTTGTCTTCCATGATGGAAAGAAGCTCCCATGTTGCCCACCTTTAAATAACATTAATGCTATCCTTTCTTGAAATTTTGCTTTTTGTATAAACCTTAATGAATGCTTAACCAATGCACTTCCTTTCCTTCTTGGTCAGTTTGAAAATCCTTTTATTTATTAATATTAATTTTATGCAGCAGATGCTCTAAGTCCTATAAGTTCTTGTTTAGGAGCTGGAATGAGCCCAAATTTTGTCTTGCCAAGTTAATTTAGAAAATCAAAGTCCCTAAAAAGTTAAAGAGTTCTTACATGGGTTATAAATTTATAAACCATGAAAAAGAAAAAAATAACAATAACAGGCTATAGTTAGAAGATTTTAGAAAGCCATTTGTCATGACAAATGCTCAGAATGCATAGCTAGTGAATAAGTGGACCAACTATTCCTCCATTGCTTGAGGTTTGTTAAGGGTTGTCTTTAGTAGGGATCTTTTTGGTTGCTTTCTCGTTCTGATATGCTTTTGAGAAGATTTATGCTAGGGATCAGCCACTGTGCCATTAATTCCTGCAACTTCATCTCCTATTTAGTTTGAGAGATTCCCCATGTTGAGTCTCTTCCAATCCCCCTTACTTGGAAATGGATTTTTGTTGTCATTTGTTGGATCCTAAAATTGATGCCTCCTTCTCTTTCTCCTTCATTTCATCAACCGTCATAAGAGGTGTTGGACTTGAATAATAATGACCTCTTCTCATCCAAGTCTCCCTTCTTTCTTCTTTCAAAATTTGATCCTCAGTTTTTCTCCCTCAAGCCAAGGTTATTCGGAAGTCAAGGCTTTTGCATGCTGGTGGTTAATGGGAAGGTTAATTCTAATAATTTTCTTTAGAGCATGATGCCTTATAAATAATCCTGGTTGTTGCATTCTTTGCATGAGGAGGTGAGACACAATGGACAATTACTTCCTCCATTACCCCTCTGCATCAGTGATATGGTAAGGTTGTTCTATTAGGCAAACATTGTGTAGGTGTTTTGGGAGAGGTTGATATGATGATTAGCCATGTGGAAAGGGTTATCCTTACTATGTTATGGTTTATCTAGTGAGAAAGGGGTTAACCTTGCCTTCTTTTTTATTCTTGTACTATTTTCTTTTCTAGATGGATCTTTATTTCTTATATATAGATATATATATATTTTTTTTTCTCTTTTTATGTATACTACTTTCTTGTTTATTGTAGAACGAAACATATGCTTGGGGGATTTGGCAAGAAAAAGGGGTGGAGTTCTATGGAAGTTCTTTTTTCCAAGCATAGAATGGACAATTTGGATGGAAAGAAACACTAGAACTTTTGGGACTAATATGAGACTATGGGGGTTCGATTTTGTTTTCTTAAGTTTCTTTGGGTCTGAATGACTAAGGGGTGTACATTTATACCTTTGAGTTTCATATGCATGGATCAGAATGTGGTTTATTTTTTAGTTTTAGATGAGATCCTATGGTCAGAGGTGGAACCTTAATTGAGATGATTTGTGCTCTAATGGCTCTGCCTAAATAGATATTGGAGGGATTACCATAGATCACAGTGAAAGTGTTCTTTGAGCCTTCTTTGAACATCTTAAAGCGCCTTATTAAAGCCTAAATCATAGCCCGATGTGAAGGCCTTAAAAGGCCTCTTCCATAAGGATTCAAACCTTGATGGTGGAAGGGGAATTAGTAGTAGTTTTCAAATAGGAAGTTCTAGATCCAATTTGAGCGTCACTAGGAGACACAATTTCTCCATCAATCCTTTTTATGCAAGCCACTGGATTGGGTATTGTGGAGAAAAATTGCATTTCTCATTCATATTTGAAAAGTATACGACTTTAGAGTTACATACAACAACAAAAAAGAAAGAATAAGGAAATAATTGGAAATTACCCTATGAAAGATCCCTACAAATCAGGGATTATATACACAAATACACACACACAACTATACACACACATACAAACTTAGGTATTCTAGCTATAATATACAACCATGGAGGATATACAACTATGCATACAACTGTAATAAGCTTTAACACTCCCCGTCAAGTTGGTGAATAGATATTATCTATTCCCAACTTGATAATGATTTCTTGAAATTGGACACTGGCTAATCCTTTTGTTAAAACATCGGCTAATTGACCTCCAATGGACACATATGGTGTGCAGATTAGGCCACTGTCCAACTTCTCTTTAATAAAATGTGTCTACTTACACATGCTTAGTTCTATCATATTGTACCGAGTTATGTTGAATGTTGATGGCCAACTTATTGCCACAATAAAGTCTCATCGGTGTCTCCCACATAATCTTTAAGTCCTCCAAGATAATCTTATGCCAAAGCAAGGCACAAATTCCTTGGGCCATTGCACGAAACTTCGCTTTTGTACAAGATTTTGCAACAATGTTCTGTTTCTTACTCCTCCAAGTTATCAAGTTCCCTCCATCAAAAGTGTAATATGCTATAGTAGATCTTCGATCAACAACTGATCCTGCATAATTTGCATCAGTATAGGCCTCCAATGATGGCTTAATGCTTTTCTTAAACAAAATTCCTTTTCCTGGAGTTGCTTTCAGGTAGTGTAGGATTTTGTATACAACTTAGAGATGAACTTCCTTTAGGTTATGCATAAATTGATTTCCTAGATTAACTATATAGGTTATGTTTGGTCGCTTATGTGAGAGGTAGATCAGCTTGCCAACCAATCTCTGGTACATACCTTTGTCTATGATTGCATCCTCACTTTCTTCTCTAAGCTTGTGATTCGGGTCAATAGGCATGTAAGTTGGTTTACATCCTGGTTTTCTTGTCTCCTGCAATAAGTCAAGAACATACTTTTGTTAGGAGACAAAAATTTCTTTCTTTGAGTGAACCATTTCAATTCCCAAGAAATAGTTTAGTCTTCCAAGCTCCTTTATTTTAAATTCTTTTGCTAAGCACTGCTTCAATGTTTCTCTTTCTTCAAGGTCATTTCCAGTCACTATTATCTCAACTACATAAACCAATAGGGTAGTCATTTCCCTTGAGGTTGAGTGTTTAACAAATAAGGTGTGATTAGCATGGATTTGTTCGTAGCCAACAATTATCATAACTTTGGTAAATCTTCCAAACCAAGCCCATGGAGAATTTTTTAGCCCATACAAAGATTTCTTCAATTTAAATACCTTTTTTTTTCCTTTCAAGTGCATATAAAAATCAGGTGGAAGATCCATATAAATTTCTTCTTTGAGCTCTCCATGCAAGAACACATTTTTCACATCAAACTGGTGTAATTCAAATTGGGTACCCTAAGAAAGTAAAACTCTCATAGTGTTCATCTTGGCTACTGGTGCGAAAGTCTCTTGGTAATCTATTTCATATGTCTAAGTATAGCCTTTGGCAATGAACCTAGCTTTGTATCTCTCAAGAGAACCATCCGCTTTGTACTTTACTGTGAACACCCACTTGCACCCTACTGGACTCTTCTCTCTTGGTAACGCAACTACATTCCAATTCCCATTCTTTTCAAGTACTTCCATCTCAGTTCTCATGGCTTGTTTCCACTCCTTACTATTTAGTGCCTCAGATAAGATCTCAAGTATTACTATGGTGTTTAGGTCGGTGAGAAAATTTTTATGAGATGATGACAATTTTCATAGGACATAAAATGAGAAAGTGGATATAAAGGATGTTGAGTACATGTTCTTGTGCCTTTTGTAACTGCAATAGGCAAATTTAGATCATTAATATCAACCGAATCATTAGAAATCTTAGGAGAAGATGAATCATTTACCTTACAGGAAGTTGTAAGTTCTAACTCTTGGACTTGCACAAGTTCAATGATGGTTGCTTTCTTCCTTGAGTAAACCAAAGTTGGCCTTGTAGAACTAGGAACCTGTTTCCCTGAAGGTGGACTTCTAGGGTTAGTACTTGTAGGTTTAGAACTTTGTGAGTGCTCAGACTTAGATACAAATGATTGTGATTGTGAGGGTTTAGACATAGATGGGGGCAAGTCAATTAAGAACAAATCTTCTATATCTGTATCTTCCATGAATGATGTCTCCCCTTGAAGATAAGGATGATTGACGTAGCTTTCATGTTCAACAAAAGATACATCAGAAGAGACATAAAATTGTCGAGTGGGTGGATGATAACATTTTTAACCTTTTTGAGTGGATGAATACCCCACAAAAAATGCACTTAATTGCTTTTGGATCTAGTTTTCCTCTATTATGAGGGTGGACATAGATAAAAGAAACACAATCAGAAAAACCTTTGGAACAAGACCAACATATGTTGTATAGTTTGGAAGTATTTTGAAAAATTTCCATTAGACTTTTGAACCACAAAACTCTATATGGAAACCAATTTATAAGATGAACAACAATAAGTATTGCTTTCCCTCAATATGATTTAGGAACATTTTTCTACAACAAAAAAGCTTTTGCTACAATAATAAGATGAACATTTTTTCTTTTAGCAACCCCATTTTATTGGGGAGTACTAATGCAAAAGGATTCATGAATAATACCTTCTTTTTGAAAATAAGGGGCGAGGACTTGGTTGAAGTAATCCTTTGCATTATTAGACCTAAACTTCTTGATTCCCACTCCAAATTGAGTTTTGACCATTTTGTGAAAATTGGAAAATATAGTACTTACATTCGATTTTTGTTTGAGCATAAAGATTCTAGTTACTTGAGTGCAATTATCTATAAATGAGACAAACCATCTAGAGTTTGAAATATTAGGAATTGTGGTAGGACCCCAAATATTGTTGTGAACTAACACAAAAGAAATTGAAATTCTTTTGTTACTTATTGGAAAAGAAGCACGATGGTGTTTTGCAAGTTCACAAACATAAAAATTTAATTTTTCTACATCAATTCCTTTGAACAATAAAGGAAACAAAACTTATGAACGTTAAACAATGGATGTCTAAGACGACGATGATGAAGTCAAATTTCATCTTTTGTTATGGATGGGATCTCATAAAAGAATGATAAGTGTACCTGGTTCTCAATCCTATTTTGACTAAATGACAACTCAAGATGGTAAAGTCCATCTTTTTCCCTAACATATCCAATCATCTTCTCCGTATCCTATTCCTAAAATACATAATGAGAGGGATAAAAAATCACATGACAATTCAGTTCTTTGTTAAGTCAATGAATGGAAGTCAATGAATGGAAACAAGATTGGTTCAAAGCTTAGGTACATGTGGCACATTTTTCAAAACTATGGAATTGTTCAAGTGAATTTCCCTTGACCAGCCATCGTGGCTAGAGAGCAATCAGTAGTAGCTATTTTCTTAATACTAGGTCATGGACTATATGTACTAAACTTTTGTGAGGAATGAGTGAATGATCTCTAGCTCTTGAGTTGATGACCCAAAGCCTAGGAAATACATATCCAAGACACTAAAAGTAAGAGAAGGGGAATACTAGTCTGATTGAGAGAGAAAGCAAGCACTATTAGGACTCTCAAGGGTTCCTAGGAGATTCTTCAATTTCTCAATCTCTTCCTTGTTAAGCTTAGTATGTTCATTGCCACCATAATTCACCCTCTCTTGTAAAGGTTTTTCATTGGTTTGAGAGCTGGTGACGTGTGCCTGATTTCTTTGCTGTCCACCTGTGAAACCTTGTTGTCCACCCTTGAAACCCCGATCTTTGCTCAAAGTTTGAGGCTTTCCATAGAGTTTCCAGCACCGGTCCCTTATGTGTTTTGACTTCTTGCAGTAGGTACACCAAATAGTGTCCTCGTTCATTGCTTTGAACAAATCTGTCATTGATGGAGGATTCATGCTGTCGAAGTTGTCAACAATTAATCTTGATTAAAAAAGATTCATTGAAGTGGGATCTTTCATGTAACTTGAGGTTGGGAACTTTTTCTTATAAATACTTAGGTTGAAAAACAAGGTGGTTGATTTTTTGGCAAAGAGATTAGTTTGATCCCTTGTCTCTTTCATGTTGGGATTCTACTCCTATTTCCCTTTAATGGATTTGCTTTTAATAAATGTAATTTGGGCCTTGTTTTGTTTATTTTTGTTATTCTTTTTGAAGTGTCTTTTGTCCTACTTGTACATCATTTTGTGTTTGTTCTTTGTTTGATAATAAGTTCCAATTTCTATAATGAGCAAATTTAATTTCTTGTCATGCTCCCACAGGAAGAAATGCAATGGATGGCATGGAAAAAGTTTTTAGCATTTGAAAAGTAAGAATTAATGCCACAATATCCTTTTAAATTTACAAGTGATGCATTTATATAGCCTTGAATGTTTTAAGCAGGTGCTGAATATATTTAAGAGGTATGTAATCTTGATTAATTCAGTGTTCCATTCAGGCTTTATTACTAGGAGTTTTTGTCATTTAGAGATGACATGCCTTGATTTTTTTTCCCTTGATGAGAAATTCCTCAAATTCATTCTTTTACAATGTTCTTTTCAAAATTTCAAGGATTATGATTATTCCCAAACCGTTGAAATGCCCTATTACTTTTATAAGAGATATGGAATTCCACGAGTGCTTTCTAATAATTCATCTATCCACTTGTAACTGTAGTTTCCAAAGAAATTAGATAACCTTATGGCCATGTTTGGTACTTGGGAATGGGGAATGAGAATGAATATTTTGTTTCCGATCCTATTTCTCTTTGAATAGAAATGAATTTGGTAATTCCAATTTTTGTATTTGAACGCACCTATGAATGTAAAGTTGGAACGATCATTTGTTTTTATTTCAATATTTGGTAATAATGAGAATGATAATAAAAATACAAAATAAAAAAATGATAATAATACCCTTACAAGTAGTTTTTTTTTTAAAAAAAAAAAAATATTTTAGAAGAACATCTTTTGAGTGTTGTTTTTTTTGCTAAATAATAAGGCTAAGAAAAATAATATTTACTTAATAAATAAAAATTGATCATAAAAAGTTACATGATCATGTAATTGAGAAAAGACCTTCAGGGAAGGATGGGGTAGTCTTCAAAATAGATTTTGAGAAGGCATATGATCATATGGATTGGGGCTTTTTCTGGATCACATAGTAGAGGGAAAAGGGTTTAGCACAAGATGGAGGTCTTGGATGAGGGATTTCTTGTTCTCAATAAGTTTTGTAGTCTTGATGAATGGAAATGTCAAATGATGGGTTAAGGCGACCAAAGGTTTAAGACAAGGAGATCCTCTTTCCCCATTCCTTTTTACTTTAACTGTTGATGTATTAAGTAGGATGATGCTAAGAGCTGAGGAGAGCAGTCTTTTAGAGAGATTACTAGTGGGGTAGGGATAAGATTATAACATCTCATTTACAATTTGCAAATGATACCATCTTTTTCTTTAGAGCTTCTGTGGAAGATCTGTAAAAACTTAAAGTAATCCTATTGGTTTTTGGGAACTTGTCAGGGCTAATGATATATTTAAACAAAGGGAAATACGTTGTTTTCTATGGCGAAGCGTTTTGAAGTGGAGAAGAAGGGCTTTGAGGTTAAGTTTGAAGGTTCCCATGGGGGAACTTCGATTTTAATAACAGAGAGGAGTCGAGGTTACTTCTTCTCAGTGGGTTTTGGAAAGGAGGAGTTGGAATGGTTGTCGGAGCAGTTGAAGGCGGCTGTGGAGATGGATGTTTCCATGTGTTTTATTCGAAAGTTTAGGGGCAAGACTAGGACTCATTTGTTGGAGATTTGCTTCAATAGAAGAGGGAGATTCATGAAAATGACAGAATTAGTTACTAAAAGAAAACCCTCAACTGTGGTTGTTCCCAAGGGTGTTAAAAGGTAGTGGGTGGGAAGCCCTTAGGAAGGTGATTTCTTCAGTGTAGGATTTTACTGCTCATGCTGTAAGTGTTTCAAAGGAGGTGTACTAAGATCTTCAGGCAGGTGAGGGCATTTACAGGGGATGTCGATCCTATGCAGATGTTGTTGCAAAGGGGGGACCAAGGAATAGAGCTTTATTGCTAGTTGGAAAATGGGCCAAAGTTGTAATTTGTGAAAGTCAAGGAAGAGTTCATGATTAGGTTTATGTTGGAAAGGCGATTGCGAGGATGATGGGTTTGAAAGGAATGGTATCTGTAACCCCTATCTCCACTTACAAGGGGTGTTTCTTTATGGATTCTATAGGGAGAGCCGAATGGCTCCAAGAACAGGGGAGGATGACAGTGACAGGAGAGTCTGTTTTCTAAGGAGGTGGTCGCCTAGAGAATATATTGTAGTACTTGGAAAATTCAGAAGGGGTTGGAAACTAAGGGGTCTCTCTTTTCATTTGTGGGACGACAATCAATTGAGCTACATTTTGAAGGATTGGGGGAAGGTAATGGAAGTGGTGCAGGACTCTTTGAAGTTTGTAGATTTGTCGAAGGTAAAGTTGTGGGTGGAGATGCATCCAAATGTCGTGCTGCTTGCGTTGCTAGAGGTGGAAGATGAGGACTGGCCTTTCACGATTGCAGTTTCAGTCATTAGAGAAGAAGAAGGAATTCGCCTTTTGATGATTCAGTCAACTCGTAGCAGGGGCGGGTTGGTTTTAGCAGGAGGAAGCTTCTCCCTCAGGCCCAGAAAGGTTGAGGGGACACATGGTGCCTCAAGAGAGTGAGGGATATAGCTGTATGCCCCTTTCTCGCTCCCGTTCTCCGTTTTCAAATTCAAATTTGGCTGGAGATTCAAAAAGGAAGAAGGGTCTAGGAATGGGAGTCAAATAGGCCTAAGGGTGGGAAGCTTTTCTAGGCCCACTAAGGCTAGTGCCATTTTAAAGGCCTAGTCTTCATTTAGGGCCAATCTAGAGCAAGCCCATGTGAAGAAGAAGGTTTTGGGCTCCCTGTTCCAGTTGTTAATCAAGCGACAGAAGAAGGTAAAGCTAGGTCTTCCAATGGTGATATTGCAGCGCCTTCGTCGTAAAATTTTCAGGTTTCAGACTTTTTTTGTAAAGGACGTTCTTTCTATTGTGCTCTCTCAAGAATTGTCAAAGAGGAAAGGTCTTGTAGTCGTAGCGAGGCATAGAGGAAAAAGTTGGCCTCCGCACCTTAAGGTGTCATCGTTTAGTCTTCAACCAGGGCATTAATCTTCCTGCTCCAAAAATTTCCCAAGCTTTTACCATGGAGACAGAAGAGGACGAAGGGCTCTCACACTACAATTTGTCAAACAATGTGTGTCTTCCTAACTCAGAATCCTTAGAGAAAGACCAACCTTTGGTCGGGGCTTTTGTTCCAAGCTCTCTTCCCATCTCTTTTGTTTCTACAGTTCATTTTGTTCGGTGCCAACCCCTTTCATTGAATCCGTTGGAGTCAAGCCTTGCTTCTCAGGATGTTCCTGGTGACAAGTCTAGCCTTCTTGTTGGTGTGCCTATTTTGGAAGGTGTGGCGTCCCCTAGAGAAGCCTTTAACAAAAAACTTAAAGGTTGTTTTTTCCATATGAAACCACTTAGTAGCCCAGAGGAGCATTGAGTCTCAGGTCCAAGTTTGTCTCCAGCTTCAGAACCTCCCACTATCCCGTTGGAAGGCTTTTAGATTGAGGGCCTCACGCCTCGAAAGATGGTAAAGGTTCATTTGGTGTTGGAGAGTTTGAGGATCAAAATTGTGAAAGAAAGTGAAGAAAGTGTGGTGGTGGAGAGTAAGACTACTCTTTCTACGGACAAGGTCTATTTCAGATGAAAGATCAAAATTGTTTGTGGAATCCAAGGGGAGGCCTAAGTTAGTTGTGGTTTTTGCTGGGCGCTTTTCTGTTTGCATGAAGATCATTAGTTGGAATACAAGAGGGATAGGCTCCAAAAAGGAAAGGAGAATTGTCAAAAGCTTTTTAAGCTCTCAAAATCTAGATATTGTGATGCTTTTGAAAACAAAGAGATAAATTTGGGAGAGGACGTTTGTGGGTAGTGTTTGGAAAGGAAGAAATAGAGAGTGGGTTTTTCTTCCTGCTTGCGGGGCTTCGGGGGGTATTGATCCTGTGGTATTCAAATAAGTTCAAGTGTACATAGAAGGTGTTAGGGTCTTTCTTTGTAACTGTGAAGTTGAATTTTGGTGAAGAAGGTTCCTTTTGGTTAACTAAGTATGGTTCAAATAAGCCTTTGTGGAGGAGGGATTTCTGGATGGAGCTACAAGACCTATATGGTCTAACTTTTCCAATATGGTGTGTAGGGGGGGACTTCAATGTAATAAGGAGGATCTATGAGAAATTGGGTGCTTCTAGGTTAACTTCGAATATGAGGTGTTTTGACGAGTTTATAAGGGAGAGTGGTTTGTTTGATCCCCCTCTTAGAAATGTGGCTTTTACTTGGTCAAACATGCAAGATGTTCCTATTTGCAAGAAGCTGGATAGATTCTTGTTCTCATGTGAGTGGGACCATTTTTTCTCTCAAACTCTTCAAGAGGCGCTTCCTAGATGGACCTCAGATCATAACCCAATTTGTTTGGAAACTAATCCTTTAAAGTGGGGCCCGTCTCCTTTCAGGTTTGAGAATATGTGGTTGCTCCATCCTGAGTTTAAGGAAAATTTTAGTGCTTGGTGACAAGAGTGTTTGGTTGAAGGTTGGGAAGGTCATAAGTTCATGAAGAAATTAAAGTTTGTTAAATCAATGTTAAAAGATTGGAATAAAGTGGCCTTTGGAGATTTAAGAGAGAGGAAAAATTCCATTCTTTCGGACTTAGGTAGAATTGATCTTTTTGAACAAGAAGGGAATTTGAATCATGAGTTGTTATTAGAAAGGAGCCTTTGTTAAAGGAAGAAAAATTTTAGATGCTGTGTTGATAGCCAATGAAGTGGTGGATGAGAAAAGTAGGTCGAGGAGGAAGGGGTGGTTTTCAAAATTGACTTTGAGAAGGCCTATGATCATGTGGATTGGGGCTTTTTGAACCATGTGCTACAAAGGAAGGGGTTTAGCCCAAAATGGAGATCTTAGATGAGGGGATGTTTGCCTTCAATTAGTTTTGCAATTCTAGTTAATGGAAATGCAAAGGGCTGGGTTAAGACTATTAGAGGTTTGAGACAAAGAAACCCTCTTTCTCCCTTTCTTTTTACCTTAGTATCAGATGTTCTAAGCAAGATGATGATCAGAGCAGAGGAAACTGGGTTAATTGAGGGTTTCATTGTGGGCAAGGATAGGACTAAAGTGTCTTTACTACACTTTGTAGATGACACCATTTTTTTCTCTAAAGCCTCTCTTGAACGTCTTCAAAACCTTAAGCTAATCCTTTTGGTTTTTGGGCAAGTATCAGGATTGAAAATCAATTTAGAAAAAAGCACCCTTTCAAGTATTAATACAAGCCAGGAGTTGTTGTCTAGTTTGACTTTGATTCTTGATTGCAGAGTGTCAGAGTGGCCTCTGTCTTATCTGGGTCTTCCATAAGGAGGGAACCCAAAGTCAGTTGGCTTTTCAGATCCAGTGGTTGAGAGAATATCGAGAAAGTTGGATGGGTGGAAAAAGGCTTTTTTGTCTTTTGGGTGGGGGGGGTAGGGGAGGATTACTTTAATTCAGTCAAGTTTGTCTCACATCCCAAGCTACTTCCTCTCCTTTTTCAAAATTCCAATATCAATAACCTCAAAGATAGAGAAGTTGCAAAGGGATTTCCTTTGGTCTGGGGTGGGTGAAAGGAAAAAAGATCATCTTATTAGGTGGGATGTTATTTGTAGGCCAAAGGAGTTGGGAGGTTTGGGTTTCGAGAAGACTTCTTTGAGAAATATTGCTCTCTTAGGGAAATGACTTTGGAGGTTTCCTAGGGAAAGGAGTGGTATTTGGCATAAGGTTATTGCGAGTATTTATGGGAAACATCCTAATGGATGGGAAGCCAACATGGTGGTTAGATGGTCACATAGATGTCCTTGGAAGGCTATTGCTCAAGTTTTCCAAGATTTCTCCCCATATATCCATCTAGTGGTGGGAAATGGGGAGAGAATCCATTTTTGGGAAGATCTATGGTAGGGTACTCAACCTTTATGTTCTCAATTCCCTGGTCTTTATAGAGTTATTTCTATGAAAAACCTTATCGCCTCAGTTGTCCTTGGTAATTCCTATCCACTTTCTTGGAATTTTAATTTTTATCGTAATCTCACTGATACAAAAATTGAACTCATTAGAGACTCATGTCCTCCCTTAGTTCAGTGTATTTTTCTCCTTCTATGGTGGATTCAAGAACTTGGTCTTTGTCCTCATTAGGCTTGTTTACTGTTAAATCTTTTTTCTTAGCCTTATCAAATTTCTTAAATCCTATCTTGTTCCTTCTGGCCAAGTTTTTGTGGAAATTTAAAGCCCCTTCAAAGGTTAAGACCCTTGCTTGGTTAGTAGTACATGGGAAGGTAAACACCAATGACAAGCTGCAATTGAGAAGACCTTACAAATCCCTTTGTCCTCAATGGTGCATTCTATGCAAAGGAAATGGAGAATCGGTTGACCCTTTTCTCTTCATTGTACTTTAACTATTGGGCTTTGGCACAAACCCTTCTTTTTAGTAGGGTTGGATTGGGTTCCACCACGGAGTATTGAGGACATGATGATTATTGCATTTAGAGGTTTGGGGAATTCACTTAGAGGCAAGACACTTTGGCAAATCACTTGCCTCACTTTGTTGTGGATTGTGTGGCAAGAAAGAAACGTTAGGACTTTTGAAGATAAAGGAAGATTAGAAGGAATGTTATGGGATTTACTTCTCTTCTATTCCTCTTTTTGGGCCTCTTGTACTGTGAGTTCCTCTGAGTGTTTTACAACTCAATTGGACTGCAGTTTGTGATTCAAAAGTTTGAGATAGTTGAGGATTTCTTTGTATATTGTTTTCTATAGTGGGGTGCTTTCTTCTTTGTTCAGTTTCTGTTTTTGAGAGAAGGACTCCTCATCCTTCTCTTACTACTATAGAGGCTTCTTTTGTATATTTACTACTATTAATACATATTTCTTCGTTTCTAATAATAAAAAAAATGATCTATTTAGACAAGTGCACTCTATCTAGAATTAACATAAATCAAGGTTTGATTACCAAGTTGGCATCAATGCTTAAATGCAAAGCCACAGATTGACCTTTAACTCACTTGGGTCTTCCATTAAGGGGGAATCCAAAGGTAGTTGCGTTTTGAGATCCAATGATTGATAGGGTCTAGAGGAGACTAGATGGATGGAAGAAAGACATTTTTATCTCTAGCGGGTAGAATTACTCTAATTCAGATATGTTTATCCCATATCCTTAACTATTTCTTAGCTCCTTTCCAGATTCCAGTGTTACTAGCATTTAAGATTGAGAAATTGCAAAGACATTTTCTTTGGTTAGGAATTAAGAAGGGTAAAAAAGATTATCTCATTAGGTAGGACATTGTGTGTAAGGCTAAGTGAGTATGGAGGTCTAGGACTTGGGTTGATCTATCTGAGGAATTGTGCTCTCTTAGGGAAATGACTGCAAAGGTTCTATAGGGAAAGTTTTGGCGTTTGGTATCGAGTTATTCTAGACATTTATGGGACATATCTTGATGGATGAGACTAGAACATTATAGTTAGATGGTCACATAGGCATCCTTGGAAGGCCATTACATAGGTGTTCCATTTTTTTTTTTTCAAGTTATACTTGTTTTGTGGTGCATGATGGGATGGGAATTCACTTTTGAGAGGATTAGTGGTAGAAGGATCAACCTTCATATTCACAATTTTCATGTCTTTATAGAGTTGTCAGATTAAAAAATCTTACCATTTCAATCATCCTTGGTCACTCTTCTTTTTCTTGGAATCTTAATTTTCATCTCAACCTTATCAATTTGAAGATTGAGGACCTTGAAAGACTCACGTCATCCCTTACTTGTGTGCATTTGTTTTCATCCATCCCAGATGTGAGAGCATGGTCATTGACCCTTCAGGATTGTTCACAGTCCAATCATTCTTCATGGCTTTGTCTAATACATAAGATTTTGTTCTTTTCTCCTTGACGAAATTTATTTGGAAATCTAAAGTTCCATTTAAGGTTAAGGCCTTTGCTTGGTTGGTGACACATGAGACAGTAAATACCAACGACATGTTACACTTGAGAAGGCCTTTCAAATCCCTGGCATGATTGATATGTTTAATGTAAGAGGAATGGAAAATCTATTGATCATTTCTTTCTGCACTGTTTGATAACTTTGAGGCTTTAACACTATTTATTCAGACAAGTTAGGATTGATTGGATCCCACTTAGGAGCATATGTGATAATATAGGGGCTTGGGAAGCTCCAATAAAGGTAAGATCCTTTGGCAAATAGCTTGTCACATATTGTTTTGGATTGTGTGATGAGAGAAAAATGTTAGAATTTTTTAAGATGAGTAAAAGACGAGAGGGGTTGTGGGATTTGACTTCTATTCCTCTTTTTGGGCCTTGTGCATCACGGCTTTAAATGACACCCTCTTAGTGTTATCCAACTAAATTGGCTTTTGATGTGTAAATAAAAAATGTTTGAACATCCTTCAAAGGAGTTGTGTTTGTTGTTTAAACCTTTTATATAGACTCTTTGTACAGTAGAGGAGGTCAATCATAATATGATCAGGTTTTTTTGTAATCGTGGGGAGGACTCCTTATCCTTCTCATGTTTTCATTAATATAATGATACACATCTCTAGTTTTTGATTAAAAAAGTCATACAAACATAATAGAAATGAAAAGGGATAACATATTAATTTTAATATATACTATATCATTTCTTGCATCAAGAGAATCAAATATTTTTTGTTGAGAATCAATTGAAATCCCATTTGTTGGGGATAAAATGAGATGTCCATTCCTATGTACTAAACATGGCTTATGTTCAAAACTAAACCATATTGTTGTAAAGGGAATACCATATAGTGCAAATACTTTGAAATAGTAACTTTTCTTGGATAAAGTCCTATGGATTTGGGTTTAATCTTCCCTTTTATTTAATATAATGGTTAGATGGGACTAACCCACTTTGGTCAACTTTACACACAAAACACATAGCATAATAGGTTGTTAGTTAGGTCTTAATATGTTGTTTTATTAATCCACTAGTTGACACATCTCTCTAGATTTAGTTGGGAGTGGAGAAATGCAACAACCACACAATTCTTTTCATTTGGAACTAAGAACTTAAAATGGGATAAACTTATATGCACTTCAATTCAACACAATTCATAACCTTGATAATGAAGTAGGGTGTAGTTCCTTGTTAGGCTTTTTAGATAATGAGTCTCGAGGATTATCTTGAGAGTCGCAAAAGTGGCTGGGTAAGTTTGTGAAGACTTATAGACAAAAAGAGCCAAGACTTGAGAAGGTAAATACCAATGACATGCTATAGCTGAGAAGATCTTTCAAAGCTCGTAGCCCTGATTGGTGCATCCTTTGTAGGAGTAGAGAGATGATTGATCATCTCTTCTTGCATTGTTCGATTACTTTGGGATTGTCGCATAGGATTTTTTCACAGGCTGGGATGGCATGGGTTTAGCCAAACAATTTTTGCAATATGATGGTGATTTTCTTCAAGTGTTTTGTGGGAATTCTATTAGTGGCAAGCCTCTTTGGAGGATCGTGTGTCTCTCTCTGTTGTGGATTGTGTGGAGAGAAATTGGTGCAGTAGAAGGTTTGTTTCAAACCGAAACAAAAAAACACTCCAACAAACACGAAGATCACAATAGGATATGAAAATTAGGGAATAGTTCTGAAAAAATATATTGAACTCCTAATAATTACCATAAGCCTTTAAATAATGTTTGTAATGCAAAAATAAAGGAAATAATTGAAATAGGAAACCAAGGTAATTGGAAACTAGGAAAGAAATAGGAAACTAATGATGAACTTAAAATAGAAACTAATGATGATTGTGTGCTGCATCAATCCCCTCCACTAGAAGAAAACTAATCCGGGGGACATGTGTGCGGCTTCTTGACATAATGAAATTCGGGTCCGTTATGTTGGTGAATTGCGGTTTATCTTTCTTAGTAACCAAATTGTTTTTTGACAATCAAGACTATAGCATCAAGACGATCTTCTTGTCAAACCATCAGAAGATGAAAGTATTATATCGACTCTTATAAGTGGCATCAACATCATAGTACCACGGCCTCCCTAATAAACTATGACAAGCGTCCATATCTACCATGTCACATACGAATTCATCTTTGTAATACTTCCCGATCGACAAAGGAACCTTACAAACTTCTAGCATTTTTGGACCCTTCTTAATCCATGCAATCTTGTATGGAGAAGGATGCTTCTCAGTCTTCAAATTTAATATTTTCACCAAAGCCTTGGAAACAACATTCTCGCTACTACCATTGTCAATGATCATGTTGCACACTTTATTACGAATAGCACATCGAGTTCGAAATATTTTCTATCGTTGAGAGTTGTTCGGCTTCTTTAAGGCAAGCGAAAGTTGTTGGACAATGCACACCACTTCTTCTCCTACATCTCCTTCTGCAAACTCAACACCGTTATAGATATCTTCTTCAAGAACCTATTCCTCTTCACTGCTACCTTCTTTTACAAAGTTAACAAATCGTCTATTGAGGAATTGTTTGAAAGATGACCTGGTTAGTTGCACTAGAAACATTTTCCAAGGTTTGGACGCATACAAGGGTCATTACTGACTTGTTGTTGCTATTGGTTTTGGCCTTAACTATTAGATTGAACAGGGGCTAAAGTTCCACTTCAATTTTGCACCGAATTTTCAGTTGAAGTGACATCTTTATTGCTATCATCGTTGATGCCTAAAGTTGTTGAATCCTTTTGGAGCAGAAGAAGGTTCTTGGGTTGATTGCCGCAAGTTATTCTGCACACCATGGACCTATTGATCTGATTTTCCACTTTCATCGCCAAATTTACAACATCTGTCATGGTCCAAACCCCTTGAAAAGCCAGTCGATCTTGAATAACTAGTTTTAAGCCTAAAATATAATGAGCAATTAATTGATCCTCCGTCGCAAACAAATTGACTCGGGCATGTAATTGATCAAATACCTCTGTGCATTCGTTCACGATGAGGTTGGCTTGCCGACAATTTTGATATTGTTGGTATAAAAATTGTTCATAATTCGAAGGGAGAAATTGTCTTTGTAACAACGGTTTCGTCTTGGGCCAAGTACTATTTCCTTGTTCTTCAGGATTATATTGAAGTTGTTCCCACCATGCAGAAACTTTACCTTTCAACTTATTCACCACAAGCTTTACTTGAGTTTCTTTTGAAATATTCAAATTGTCGGAAAAATTTTCAATGGTGTGCACCTTTGCCACACATCCTTGCATCTGCCTTAACCAACTTGGCACTCTAATGGGCCAAGTTGAATTTTAGTCCAAGAGAAAGAGGCTTCAATGTCCTTAGAGATCTGGAGGATTCCCCTCAACCTGTGGCACAATGCTATGCCCGTCTAATTTCTAGGCTAATTCTAGAGAGACCAGCCAATCCTCTTCCACTATGAGATTTAAGCCTTACAATAAGGTTGATTCTCGGTTTGAATAGCCATCACAATCTCAGCTGGGGTGGGAAAAAATCCAAAAAGTACTATCGGTGTTTTAATAGGCCCCTCAATGCCCATCTTTACGTTGGCCCTTGAGCAAGTGTTGACACACTGCATAAGATTGATGAATATGCATTCCAATGATAAGTCATAACTTGTTTGGGCCATACAGACTTTGTTGTGAACATAGATTTTGACAGCAGAATGTAGTTGGACTCTTATGTCAATCTGAATGGACATAAACACCCTGCACACCAGCCAACTTATGAGTTTATTTTGAACTAATTTCATCATAAGAGTTTCTTTTTTCTTTCTTTTTTTATTTTATTTTTTTATGTTGAATTATTTTCATCATAGAGTTAAACAAGGGTCATATCTGGATAGGACTATTGTTTGTTGATTGAGAATGAACATGAATAAGTTAGTTTTCTGATTCTCCTTTCTAGTTTTGCCACCCAATTCATCTGAGTTTTCTTATTTAGGAAAATTTCTTTTATTTGTTATTTATTATTTCCTTTGTAGCATTTTTTTACCTTAAAAAATATGAATTCAAATGCCTTTTATTTGTGATGATGTGCATCTTATGTTCCTTTACTGCAAGTTAATCGTTTTAATGAAGTTTTCTTGAGATTTTTTACTTTAGTATAATTTCATTATCTTTATTTTCAGAGGAAACCCTCAAAGGATAGACAGTAATTCGTCCAACAAACGAATTTTGTACACGTATGAGCAGGTAGTAGAAGCTATAGTTGTGTTTTTTATTCCAGCACAGTTATATCTGAAGTGAGACTGTTTCACTGCAGTGTATGGCAAACAGCACTGTTCTTATATTGGATATGTTTTTAATTGCATGCCTGGATTTTCCTGAAGTTATTCTTCACTGAAAAGTTTTCTGCTGTAGCCTTGTAGGCTAGCATGCTTTACTACTATCTTCTCAGATATGTTACTTGATGCTTTGTTGAATCATCTGAACCTATGTTTCCTTGCTTGCATATAACCATATTGTTTGGGATCTATTTATTGACACTCGTGGATTTGTGTACCCATCTTATTTTATCAGTGTTGTTCTGTTCAAGAATTTAGGACATTTCTGCTGATTTTTTCAGTGAGTTTCAGGTTTCAGTGGAGCTGGAAATGAAAATGCAGAGTAATGAAGTTTTTGAAAAAAAAAAAAAAAAAGAAAGGAAATTAATCAGGATAAATTGCTTATTTTTTTGCAAAAAATCAACATCAGATGTTTGGTGGTGAAATGTGTCAAATATTGTGATAAATAGATCATTTATCAGTGGTGTTGCTTATTTTTTAGGTGTTTTTCTTACAAATAAAGTGGAATTCCAAAAATTTTAAAATTGTTACTTAAAATTGAGGAAAATGTTCAGGTGTGTTAGTAGGACTCCTGCTCATGAAATGACATTAAGCTTGTCCCTGTTTTACTGGCATATGAACCTTTTTTCTTTAAGGAAAAGGTTGTACGCTCTACCTATTCATTTAATTTGTGGCTCTCAGATTGCTCTCTGAATTGTGCTTTTATCCAGTGTCTGATGTACTTATACCATTATCCTGACATATGGTATGACTATGCTACGTGGCATGCAAGAAATGGTTCAATTGATGCTGCAATCAAAGTATTTCAGCGAGCATCAAAGGCTCTTCCTGGTATTTAATCGTTCCCTAATTTTGTCTCACACTCAAAATCTTCAATTATTTAATTGTGAGCCAGTTATGCTTGTTGCTGTTCTTAGCTATATTTTGCATGTCTAGTTTTGATAATTTGATGTCAGTTAAAAGGCCATTTTTTGTTCATGAGTAGATTCAGACATGCTAAGGTATGCTTATGCTGAGCTGGAGGAATCACGTGGAGCCATTCAGGTACTAAAATTTGCTCTCTCTTTTCCTCAGGTCAAATTTCTTGGTAATTGTCTTCTTGATATGGTTTAACTTCCATGCAGCCAGCAAAGAAAATATATGAGAGTCTTTTGGGGGATGGTGTCAATGCAACAGCCCTGGTACATATACAAGTAAGGCATGCTTTCTTAGTGGACATGTTATGGTCAATCTGCCTGATACAATTGATGTAGCAATGTCAGAAAATTTTCTGGAACAGATCAGTTGTTTATGTTCACAGGCCATTCCTGTCATTTAGCATAGAAAGTATCAAATATTTAGTAAAATACAAAGGTCTAAAAGAAGAGAAAGGAAGATCTATAAAGGAGATTCTATGGAATGCATCACTATTTGTGTCATTACTAACCTCTGTAGATCTGGGGAGTTGTTTTGTTCTTGTCTTACATTGTAGTTTGTTTGTATAGAGCTATGCTCGCTATAATTTTAGAAAAGAATATGTCATGCTTTAGGATGTAATCTTTTTCATTATTAAAAGATATTCTTTGCTAGTAAAAAATAAAATAAAAATGGAAATATGTAATGGTAAACAATTGATGGGAGGTTGCTCTCCTCTCCCACCTTCTGGTATGCATGTGTCTCCTCTTGCCAATCAGTTATCCTTCTTTCCCCTTCTTCTAGTTGCTTGACAAATGATTAGGCAATAGTGTCAGGATTTTGATCTTTTATTTTATTTTTATTTATTTATTTTTTCAGTTGGTTCCAGTTGCCTCCTTGTCCCTACCTTGAAGTAAAAAATAAGAGAGGGAGAAAGAGAGAGAGAAGGAGAGAGAAGCCCCATACCCACTGAAAGAACAAGGATGTACCTCTTTCTGAAGTTACTAAGTGTTCCCCTCTTTCCTTGGTTCATGCACACACTCACAGAGAGTGGAGCCCCATACCCACTGAAGGAACAAGAATGTACCTCTTTCTGAAGTTACTAAGTATTCCCCTCTTTCCTTGGTGTGCACACACTCACAGAGAGTGGAGCCCCACCATACCCACTGAAGGAACAAGAATGTGCCTGTTTCTGAAGTTACAAAACATTCCCCTTTTTCCTCAGCATATGTTATGGCCCATATTTATTCATCTTTTACATAGCACTTTTGAATGTTATTTGGTGGACACAGAAATCTGATAACCATTTGATCTGTATATTTTCCCAATTTTTGGCTTTTACAGAAAAGGCCTCATGTGGCCTCATGTTTGCTTGCAACTTTAAACTTTTTGTAACTCGTTTACTGTGTTTAATGTGGCAGTTCATTCGTTTTCTAAGAAGAACTGAGGGAGTTGAAGCAGCTCGCAAGTATTTTTTAGATGCTCGTAAATCCCCAAACTGCACGTACCATGTGTTTGTTGCATATGCCATGATGGCTTTTTGTCTTGACAAGGATCCAAAGGTAACTATGTCACAGTTTTGTTTCATGATCAGTTGGAGATGGTATTATATATTATATAAAATGAATGGAAAAATGAAAGGCCAGGTCTTCATGCTTTACTGGTATCTTTTATTGAACAAAAAGTGGTTGAATCTGCTTAATTGGATTTCTATTGGCACTGATAGAGGCAGGTAAGTCATAATTAGAAGGTATTTATGTTTGATTGTTTCCATTTTTCTATTTTCCATCTTAATGGGTGTCCCAAAATTTTGATGCCTGTATTTGCACTCTAATCCTAAGATTTGAAACTACTCTAAATAAGTTGACTTTGATTAGCCACTTTTAAACAGTCTACTGAGTTATATTTAGTTTTAAATTCTTTGGAAGTTTTCATTATCATTATTTTATATTTTCACAGGTTGCACACAACGTTTTTGAAGCTGGGTTGAAAAGATTTATGCATGAACCTGGATATATTCTTGAGTATGTTAAGATCTTCCCTTAATTAGAAATTATGCATATCAGAGTTCCTAGTGATGGCTGTGTTCTTGACTCTTCTAGCATTTAACATGGAATTTTTAAAGTATCATGTTCATGGGAAACTCTATTGATTCTTGTAATATGCTTGTATACATGTAATGCAATGCTTGTATGGATCTCAGTCTCTGACTAGACCTGTAGCGTCCAACATTCTGAAGTCAGAACATTCAGAATGTAATGTTACTGGCCAGATCAATATATGTCTAGTCCGCATGCATTCCAAATACATAAGAGCAATGGAGCCAGCAAACACTTATAAGGGCTCTGTTTATGTGGATGTAATTTTATAGACAATATGACTTCTCCAAATATCATTTATTATGTCCTGATCAACTGTTGCAGATATGCGGATTTTTTATCTCGTTTGAATGATGATAGAAATATCCGTGCTTTATTTGAACGGGCTTTAAGCTCTCTCCCACCGGATGAATCTGTGGAGGTACAGTCTTTATCTTTTATTTTGCCTTGCTTTGGACTTAATAGTATTAGTTAGAATTATAATCAAAATCTTTCTTATCATAAACTTTATTATTATAATATAAGAGAAATCAAATACATGGATGAGATGGGTGGATTGACTAGGCATGAATGGGATTGGAGGGTTAGTGGATTTCAATTTTTTTTTTCCCTATAAAGGTTTGGGATACTCTTTCAATTGGATTCCTACAACAGTCTACTAGGTAGCAGATAAATTGGCTCAATCTGGAGCTTTGGCATACGGGAGTTTATTGGGGCCTTGCTATGCCCATGAGCTGGATTTTTCTTAGGTTTCCTTGTTAGGGCCTTTTTGTGTTATCCATTTCTTTTGTAACATTATATTGTTCAGTTCAAGGTCACTTATTCTTTCTTGTACTTCTCTTCACTAATAAAGTTTTTGTTTCTTATTGAAAAACTAAAGGATGAGATATCTTTCATAAAAGACGACTTTACAAGAAAAGACTATAGGGAAAAGGACCAAGAGCTGTTGAGGAGGGGAAAAATTGGCTCTAAACTCAATGGAGGAACTCCTCTATCAGTCAACGTATTGGTATCTTGATTTGTGAACCTAAACCTCCAAGCAAAAGAATAATCTGTCTCTAGAGAGATCCAGAATAATCCTCATCCAACAGTCACTTCTCCTTTGGTTTCTTTTACCCTAAGACACCTAAGGTGGAACGGTTGAAGAATCTTCCCCTGATCAAAATGTTGGAAGATGTCAAAACTTTTACCTCTTTGAGGTCCTCCAATAGAGCTAGAATCTTAGAGGCCATTTGGTACAACTTAATGCTTATTTTTTAATGACTTAAGTTGACTTAAACTATTCGTAAGTTGTTAACATAAAATTTCTACCTAAATTTTTACTTTAAATACTAAGGTTATTTAGTAAAGTTAATTTTTTTTTTTTTTAAATTATCAAGCTGACATATTTTCCCTAATTAATTTCAACTAATATTTATTCTCATTAATTTTATGTGATAAATTTGTTTTTTAAGCATCCATGTTAAAAGTATCATAGAAGCTTAAAATTATATAATATAGTTACAAAATAGTTACTATAAAAAAAATGAGTCATGGATGTAAAAGAGGTATGTGGGCAAATTGGGGAAAAGAGATTTGAAATTCAGAAGAAGTTAATTATTTTGACTTAATTCTTAAAATTGTTTTTGCTTTAAGTCATGCTATTAAGTTATTTTACCAAATATATGCTTAGTCTACTTAAAATTGAGCTATGAAGACCTATTCGGTCATTAAGTGAATTTACCAAACACTCTCTTAGTCTCAATGGCTAGACCAAACCTATTTGGCTTTCAAAGACTTAATAATCACCCCTTTATGATGTTGTACTCAAGGAATACAAAGTTAAGCTTGAAGCTTCCCTCTAGTGGAGGGTGGATTTTCAATAGATCAATGGTGTTGTTCATATATGAATTTGAAAATAAATCTTCAAGTTTGGTTAGAATTTCCTTTATGGCAGTTCTCAGTAATAGTTTTGTGCTTCTAGCTTGTTTCACTCTCCCGAAGATTTTAAAATTCAAGGTTTTTATATATAATTTAAGTTTTTGCTTATTGACATTTTAGAAAATGGTTTTGATGTTATTTCTTTTTGCAGGTTTGGAAACGATTTACTCAATTTGAACAAACCTATGGAGATCTTGCTAGCATGTTGAAGGTAATAATGACATTTGTCTTTATCATGTTTTTTATTTGGATCTTTATTCTCTCTCTCTCTCTCTCTCTCTTTTTCTTTCTTTCTTTCTTTGTTTCTTCTTATCCTTCATCCTTTGTTTTTTTTTTTTTTTTTAGCTGGTGGTAGGTGGGTTGGTTTGATTCTTGTTTCTCTGCATTTATTTTCCTTCCAATCAACTTTTTGTATTGTCATCAACAATGACATGTAGTTACCATCTTATGCTTGCCTCTTCTTACTGCTATTATTTGGATTAGAAAAAACAAATCCATTGATATAAATTAAAAAGGCTATTGAAATATTTATCTGATCAATTAATGCCCTACAAGATACCAATTACCTAGCCTTTTGCTTTGCTAAACAATTTGTAACAGGATTTTCTAATCATAGAACCCAAGAGACAGAGATACGAATCAGCTCTTGATAATTTTACAAAATGTCTTAAAATCAGCTTTCAATACGCATGGAGCTGGCTGACTTAATGCCATAAAATATTCTTCTTTTATTTTTTTAATCTATGTTTTGAATTTAACTAGGAACCTCCTTTGTCTACACCTTAATCCCTTCCCACAAACTTGAGATAGCTTTTATGTGGAAAGTATATAGAAGAGTATTGGCTAATTATTATTATTATTATTATTTGATAAGTGAGGAACCTTCCATGGTTGAGCTCTTCAGACTCTCCATGGGGACCCAAACCTTGGGGTGTTGACTGTGCTTGCCAAAACCAGCAACAGGTAATCCAAGGCATTCAACCAACGTTAGGAATCGAAACCTGGACCGTGCACTTCTACCACATATCCGACATTTGCCCTAACCAACTAGCACCCTAACGGGAAAATGTATTTACTACTTATTAATTAGAAAACAAATAATTCCATTTCTTCTAGTGATTTTATTTATCACAAGCTTTTCTCTTTGGAGGATTGAATTCATTAGGACCTTGCCTTCTTGAATCATAATAGGTTATTAGAGTCCTAGTAGACTTTGGATTTCTTAGAGAAGCCTATAAATAGGCTAATCAATGTAAATCAAAGGGATGAATTGATATGAATATTATTATATTTTCTTTCATTGCAAGGTTGCAACCCTCAATAGTGAGACTCCATTGATTTTCTTCTAGGTGAGACTCCTAGAAGGCCTTAGTGAGACTATAAGGTTTTCCATCTTTTCTTCATTGTTTCTTCTTTCTCTCTATTTCTTATCTTATAATTTTCTCTACCATAAAATTTATCTACCCTTGAATGTAGGTTGTCCTACATGAATGTAGGTTAATTAAGTGACTAAATGTCTAGGTGGCAACATGTGAACTTGTCAATGACTTCATTGTTGTTGGATATTAAGCAAGTTGGAATTTTAAACATCTATGAATACAAAATGCATTCGGTTAATTATAGGATTCTCGGGATTGAATTAATAGCTGTCTTAGCCCAAGTAATTGCCTAATTATTAAAATGATTAACTCTTAGTTGTTTATCTTATAATATTTTCTTATTCACTCCATAAGATTTGTGCTCTGACTATTGTAATGTTGAGATAGGTTGAGCAAAGACGTAAAGAAGCTCTTTCTAGAACAGGTGAAGATGGCACAACAGCATTAGAAAGTTCATTGCAAGATGTTGTATCACGGTATAGTTTTATGGATCTTTGGCCATGCTCCTCAAGGGATTTGGATCACTTGGCCCGACAAGAGGTACCTTCATATTTGTTTAAATTGTTTTGTTATTCATATGCCTGTCATGGTGATTATTTTTCATTTCTAGGCATGCATTACTGAAGTTTTTAACATCTCTAAAACAAATTTTGAGAGATGACTCTCATATTGTTCATTATCTGCCATTCTTTGATGTTTTGCCATTTGGATGACTAAATTATCGAAATTATCGTACTGAGAGCCACTTCATTCTTCTATCACCATGCGTTTTAGTGAAAGCTGAAAGCTACCCGTATAAAGTATGTGCTGGAACGTACTTGTAGACATCTGATGCACAAACACACACACATGCACACACAATCTCTTGCACTTGCATGCAGTTAAGTATCATGGTTTATGTTTCTTATAATTACACTCCTCATCCCTCTATTTTTTTTTCCCATGGGATTTCTCTGCTTGTTTTGCTCATTTGGTTCTAGTTACTATCCATGTGCAGCATGATGCAACCATATATAACTCATACTATATACTTTTTGTTTTGTAAAGAACAGCATTCACATCATTCATGGTCTATGTATGGTGATTTTTGAAATGGATGGTGTTGAACTATTAATTTTCCTAAAAGGTTAAGCTTGGTAGGATTTGGGTTCACAATGTATATCATTCTCTCCAACACCCTCCCTTATGTGTAGCCCCACTTTTTGGGCTTAATTAATTGGGGCATTTTCAACACTCTTCCTCTTGTGTAGCCTCTCTTTTTTGGTCTTACAATTGGGCTTAATAAATTGGGAAAATAAACGTGCAGTGGTGAGATTCAAACACATGACCTCCCACCAAATGAGGCTTTGATACCACATTGAAATGCCAATTTTCCTAGAAACTTAAGCTTGTAGGATTTAGGGTCACAATGTATATCTTTCTTTGCAACTGATTGACTATTACTTTCTTTATAGTTTTCTGCTTTTGACTTTCTGCTGATAAGGATGAAAACAGAAGTGTGTGAATGCTGGTTTACTTAATCTTGTTTTGCTTTATTTCATTATTCTATTTAAATATGTAAATTAAGTTTACAATAAACAATGTGATCGTAATGTGATCTAGACATATACCTTATATTCAATAATCCTGACTTTATAGGCTGCAATTTTTGTACTTATTATCACCTTCATGGTTGCACCCCAGAAGTTATTGGTGCTATTCATGAACCTCTTTCTGTTAACATGAAATCTAGAGAGGGAGTTTTCTCTTCTAGATCTCCTCACTGTCATATCATTATCATTCATGTTCCTCCTTATCCATCTCATTGCCTAACCTCTTGACCTTCTGATTAATCTGGATTCAAATTTTTCAGTGGCTTGCAAAAAATATTAATAAGAAGGTTGAGAAATCAGCTATTCTCAAAGGAGTAGGTTCCACAGGTACAATTAAGTGCTCATCGTTTGAACTGATATCTGGTTACACTTTCTGTTTAATTACCTTTATGAAGTCCTCTTTATGTGCAGAAAAGAGTGCCTCAGGTTTTACAACCAACTCCAATCCAGCTACAAAGGTCTTCTATCCAGATACTTCTCAGATGGTGGTCTACGACCCAAGGCAAAAGCCTGGTATGCAACTTTAGTTAATGATTATTTTCTTAGTTTTGTCCTCAACTTTAGTTCATGGTGTAAGACAAGGTCAAGGGGGTTGCCTATTACCAAACAAGGTAGAGGCTCAGACTTGGCTAGTTCGGGATTTAAGGAGGGGGAACCACTAATAATGGCAGTGGAAACAGGGAAAAAAGATGTAAAAACAGGAAAAAGACAGAATAGAGAAGGACTGAAGCAAAGTCTTTCACGATGGCCTTCTAGGAATCTCACCTAGAGGATTAGTGGTGCAGTCTCGTCATCACAAGCAAAAATGCAAAGAAAAAAATAGTATCATTTGCCTCAGTATTCTCTTGGTGTGAAAAGCCTTATTGAAGGCCTATTAAGACTCTAATTAACCTACTAGAATTCTTAGCTGGTCCCCTAGGAATCTACATCCTCCCAAATAATAGAATTGAAATTAAAAAATAAAATAAAATTAGGAAACTGGAAAATTTCTAAGTTAATTAAATGTTACTAATTTGACTCCAGATAATATGAATCTGAAAATTGTTGAATTACCTAGACAGATAGCTTAGGATTTCTTCATTTTGAAATCTGAAAATTTTCAATAGAAGTACAAAATGTCTACTGGTCTAGAATATTTGTTTGAAAATTCAAACTTGATAATTCATTCTGAACTTTAGAACCATGGGATCAACCATGGTTTTATTTTTTTCTTTTTCTTTTATTTTGATTCATGGTTGCTCCATGGATACTTTCAAGGTACCTGTGTTGTTCCCTCTGTTAGGCCCTAGTTAATGTTAAGATACAGTCTTATTTTACAAATGGAAAGGAAACATACCCATTCAATAGAAGATGTTTTGATACAATTGTAGCATATGTTTTTTTTTTTAAGTATATTGTGTAAAACTATGGGCCTCTTTGGTAACTGTTTTCGAAAATAATTCTGAAAAATAGTTTTTAAAAACAATTTTTGAAAACCATTTATGATGTTTTGTAGAACAAAAATCTGTTTGAAAACGTAAAATGTTTTTATCCTATATTTAATATTTTTAAATATGTTATAAAAATAATTGTTATGTCTATTGTTTTATTTGTAATCATTCTACATGTTTATACAATTATTTTTTAAAATAAGTCTCAAAAAACTAGTGAAAACAACAGAAAACAACAAAAAGATGTTATCTAAAAACATCTTGTTTTCTGTTGGTTATCAAGCGTGTTTTCTTGTCTTTTTATCTACAAAACAGAAAACTGTTCTAAAAAACAATTATCAAATAGACCTTATATCATTGTAGCACACGACTTCTACTCAGGGCCTCATCTTTATTTGACTGCAGGCACTGGGGCTCTTCCAAGCACAACAGCACCTGTACTTCCTTCCATTTCTGGCACCCTGTCAAATCCCAGTGTACCAATGGTCAGTAGCAGACCAGCCAATCCACTTGATGAAATTCTGAAATCAACGCCACCTGCATTGGTAGCATTTATAGCAAATTTGCCTGCTGTAGAGGGTAATCTCTCATGCATCCCTTTTAAAATATATTTCACATATTTTACAATTTCCATCTGTTTTTCCTTTCCTTCCTAGGTCAAATACAGAACTTAAATGATTTAATTGGAGTAGTCATTAATTGTTGTTTGTCAACATTATGGCATGGAGAGATATGCTTACTTTTAGGTGTTCGTATGATTTCTTCTTCTTCTTCTCTCTCTCTCTCTCTTCCTCTCCCTTTCTCTTTTTTTTTTTTTTTTTTGGTGTTAGAAGCCACAATTATCATATAAAAAAGAGAAGAATTTGCAAGGAGTGGTCCTTTACAATAGAAGCAATACAAGTAGAAAGGAAAAGAAACAAAGAAAGATTACAAGAAAGAAAATAAAATAAAATACCACGCTATATGGCATGATTCAAAAATACGATATCAGTTCATAACTTGGGAGGTCTTTAAGGCATATCGATCTTGGTACCTTGGGCAATAAGCCAAATATATTAATTAAAAAACTAAAAAAAATATATATTAAAAAAAATTATAACAATGGTAAAACAAAATAAACACAGTCAAATGAACTCAATAATTAATAAAACAAACTTCTTTCATTTAATATTTAGTTACATTAGTATATTATTTTAAACTATTAAATATTAATAACTAAATATTTAACTACAGATCTATATAAATATACTAAAAATATTTTAAAATGCTATTATTAAGTTTTATGGCATTGAATTATTTATTCATTTTTATATTTATATAATTTAATTTATTAGTCGGAGTATAATTATTATTAATGATCAATATGTATCTATCTTAAAACTATTATATATCCATATTTAATACTTGTAACAATTACCATACTTCAATTTGTTATGTTTTTAATTCCTTATGAATTTGTGAAAATTTCTTAAATCCATCTCAATTGCTCACTTTCCGAATTCCTAAATTCCAAACAAAAGCTAGAGCATGTGGAGAGGCATTGTTGCAGCACCACATTACCCATCGTCACTACACCCATGTGATTGGACTCATTGTCGGTAGACAATGAAAAAAGATGATATTGCCATTCAATCTTGGCACCAACACAACCAGCAAGTAAGCAAGCAACAAAGATTGAAGAAGAGGGCCACCATCGGAATCTTTTGCAGTGATGCCTCAACTAGTGTGGGCTCTACCACTCATTGCCAAAGTTCAATCCAACAACAAGGAAGAAGATCATATTGTTTTGTGGGTTTGAAGCCATGGATCTGAGTTAACTCAGAGTAGTTTTGGTGAACCAAAAACGTTACAACCTTGGCCTCTTAAGAACTTGATCGAGTTAAACGAATTTTACTAGATAGAAGAGGATTTTGGTTCTTCTCGTCTCCATATCAATTAGCGGGTCTGGGCTGAAATTTTAATGCTTAGATCTAGGTTTGGTTTGAATATATTTATATTGGTGAACCAAAAATGTTACAACCTTGGCCTCTTAAGAACTTGATCGAGTTAAACCAGTTTTACTAGATAGAAGAGGATTTTGGTTCTTCTCGTCTCCATATCAATTAGCGGGTCTGGGCTGAAATTTTAATGCTTAAGTCTAGATTGGGGTTGACAAATCTTTGATAATATATATATATATATATATATATAGATAGATAGATAGATAGATAGATAGATAGATAGATATAGATATAATCAAATAAAGAAAAAAATTAATTAGAAAGGAATTATACAAATGGCTAACCTTAATCCTTGGTCAATAAATTATGGGTCAATATTAAAACAGGGAAACTAAATAATATATAGGATCTCTTCCATTTGGTCAACCTTCCTTTTGAACTCATTAGAATCATCATACTCAACCTCATGCTAGTAAGTAGATATTCTTCATTCTTAGCTTGCCTAGACTCGATTGAAATGAATGATATACAAATAAAAACACTATCTATGTTTTTTTATATGAAATCTAGAACCACCTCCAAATGTTTGGTCTAATCATGCTATATAGTATTGTGGATTATATTGATGATTGATCTATTATCATAGCTTCATTAAGCTTTCTCATTTAATTCCTAGATCTTTGAGAATAATTTTTAACCATAGTAATTCACTATTCCCATGAGTCATAGCTCTATATGCTGTCCCTGCACTAGAATTGATCACTACTGATTTCTTTTTACTCCTCTAAGTAACAAGATTTCCTCCCAAAGATCATGCAATATCCTGAAATTGACCTATAATCGATGATTGATCCAACCTATTCAACATTAATATCTGCCTTTAAGACAAATTTTGTATTCTTTTGGAAGAAAATACCTTTTCCTGATGTTGACTTCAAATACCAAAGAATAACTATAGACAACTTCCATACGAGTTTTTCAAGGAGCATGCATAAACTAGCTTACAACATTGATTGCATAGGCTATATTAGGGGTATAGTGTAAGATCAATAAATCAATATTCCCACCCATCTTTGATACTTACCGCCATCAGCCATAATTTCCTCCTTTCTTTATCCTAATTTATGATTTGGTTCAATTGGGCTATCTATTGGCTTACATCCTAAAATTTCAATTTTCTTGAGAAGATTAAGAATATATTTATGTTGTGAGATAAATATTTTATTTCTCGAATGAGGTACTTTAATTCCTAATAAATACTTGAGTCTTTTAAGTTCTTTTATCTCAAAACTCTTTTGAAAGATACTCTTTAAATCTCTTAATTTCTTCCAAATCATTTTTGGTGACAATTAAATCATCCACATAGACAATTAAAGTAGTTACCTTCCAAGGACCAAAATGTTTTATGCATAATGTCTGATCCCTTTGACTTTGAAGATATATCACCTTCACCATTCATTTGATGAATCTCTTAAACCATGCTTTGGGGACTGTTTTAGGTACACAATGCTTTCTTGAGTCTACACACCTTATTTCCATTGAAATTCCCATCACGCCCATGTGGTATTTTCAATATACACTACTTCCAAGTCACCATGTAAAAAGACATTTTTTACATCAATTTGTTAGAAAGGCTAAGCTAAAGATCATAAAACTTGGATAGTATTTATTTTTGCCACTAGAGTAAAAGTCTTCTGATAATCTATTCAATATATCTAACCTTTAGCCACTAGTCTTGCTTTTTATATTTCTAAGGTCTCATATATCCTATACTTAAATGTAAATACCCATTTACACTTAATAGTTTTTGTTCTTGTAGGAAGATCAACTATTTCCCTTTTTTTTTTTTTCAATTGCCTACATGTCCTCACTCATGGCTTTCCTTTAGTTCTCACTCTGAAGTGCTCTTGGACCATTTTTTTCTATTTCAATGGGTTCAATTGATTAACAAAAGCTTTTATATGAGGATGGCAGCCTTTCAAGGGACACAAAGTTGGATATGGGATGTTGAATACATCATCTAATTCCTTTTCTAAGTGTTATAGGTGTATGAAGATGATCAAAATTACCAAAGTTTGAATTGTTTTGTCTTTCTTTTTCAAATGTAATTTCATTACCTGCACTAGTGCAACATGTTCATCATGTTGAGAAACATGGATAGGCTTTGTTCTCCTTGAATAGACCTTCATTGACAATATTTTATCCTTTTCTTTCTCAAATGTTTGGTAAAACAGATGGCTCTGGTTTTGGATGGTTTGACTCAAGTAGATAGGTAGTTTGGTGATGGATTCAAGTTCAACCTGAGAATTAGAGATATATAGGTTTAGATCTCGAGTGTCACCAATATGTGCCACCTTATCTTCATTCAAAGACCCCTCCTGAAGATAAGTTTGAGAAAGGTAAGGTCTTCAAGAAAGGTTACATCCATGAAGGTGAATGAGGTTCACCCTTTTACCATTACCCACATTGAATGAGGTTTTGCAATTTAAGTTCTCCCAAACACTCCTATTGGCCTTCCATGACCCAACTCCAAAACCTTCCTTACTTTCCATGGAACACCAACCCCCTTCCTCCTCTTACTTTCCCAAAATAACCCGTTTCCAAAGGGAATCATTTTCTAAGACAAACCTCTAATTTTATTTGCCAAGAAAAGCATATTGAGAATTGAGGGGTTTTTAATCCCAAGGCCTCGATTACATTTCTCCCTATAAGCAATTTCCCATCTCACCAAGTAGGGTTTTTTCTCTTATCAATCTCCAACCTAAAAAGAATCTATTTGAATCTTCATAATCCTCCCACTCACCTTCATGGTATGACAAAAAAAGACTGGTAAATGGGCAAGCTTGACAAAGTGCTCTTTATGAGAGTGAGTCTCTCAACCTTAGGTATTGTTGTTTCCACATAGCTAGCCTCTTGTGGACCCTCTCATCCACTGAATGTCAATTAAACCTTAGCTTATAGAAACCTAAATATATAGCGGGGAGATTTCCCTTCCTATAACCCAACTCAAATCACCAATTCCTCCACATTAGGGACACTCCTCATAGGAATTAACTCACTCTTCTCCAAATTGGTCTTCAAACCTAAAATGACTTCAAACCACATGAAGATCTAACTTAGATATAACATTTACTCATGATTGGCTTTGCAAAAAATAAACATGGCATATGTGAATAAGAGATGAAACACATCTACCCTTTCACCTCCTCCACTCAAACCTTAAATATATCCTCCTTACCTTCCCTTCTTCAACAAGCAATTGAGCACCTCCATGTCTAAAACAAACAAGGTGGGTGAAGAGGGGTCCCCTTGTCTCAATCTCCTATAGCTTTGAAAGAAGTGATGGGGGTTCCATTCACTAACATTGAGATTCTTGATGTAGAATTACACCATTTAACCCAATTGATCCATTTTTATCTAAAACCCATCTTATCGGTTTTTGAAATGCATTAAGAGTGTACCCTAGTTGATTCCTCAATTTTTTAGAGCTCAAAACTTACAAAAATTCAAAAAGGGAATTTCAAGGGCATTACTAGTTGATTGCCTAGTGGATTGGTTGAAGAATGATTTAACAATAGCTAACAATTTTGAATCAATAACTTCATTAGTAATCAACATGATATCAAGAATTATCTCCCCCTCGACAAAAGCATTGTGCAAATCTAAAAAAATTGTTTTCATCGCCTTTTTCAACCTATTTGCCAAAACCTTAGCAAACAATTTGTACAAGTCGTTTACAAAAATTATAGGTCTACAATCTTTCAAATCTTCTACCCTTCCCTTCAGTGGCATTTAAGCCCCTTTCAAACAATCTACACTTGTAGAACTCTCTAAAGAAAGCCATAACCTCATGCTTCACAAAGTCTAGAATTGCCAAAACACCATTGTGAAACTTTTTGAACCCGACACTTTATCCCTAGACTTTGCATTCAAAGCAGCCTAGACCTCCTCTGAAAATGGGAACTCCAAAGCTTTTGCTTCATTCCTACCTAGGGCCTCCATGATCAACCCCCCCAACACTTGAGGTCTGTTAGCATAAAAATAAAAATTGAATAATAAATTGTGGAAGATGTTCATGGCTTGAATTACAATCTCTTATTGTGGGGTTGCTTCTCCGAAGTTTCATATAACTCCACCCCTCATATTCTTCATGCAAATGGACACCATAAAAGTCTTTATCATGAGAAAGATTGGAGACATAGGGAAGCTCAAACACACAAAAGTAAAAGATTCTTTGAGTTGCCAATAATTGTGCTATTTTTAGGCAAGCTTATTAGTGAAGGATAAGCATTTTGAACTGAATGAAGAATTATCTCCATTCAATGCTTAAATAATTGAATTCAAAAACCAAATTTTGAATTTAATGAAATCTTATCCATTTTGTTTTTCAACACACATGGACAGTGAAAATTTAAGTTTAAAATTTAAATTTCCAACATCTCCCACTTGTCCACATTAGATGTCATAAAATCTCCATGTCCTTTTTCTCTCAATCTCGCATCAAATCCTTTTCTTCATGCAAAAAATGGAGCATGTGACATGAAAAGAAGTTGTAAAGTAAGAGTGTTTATGCTAACTATCCATCTCACTAGCATAACATATCACTAAAAAAATATCTCGCCTATGCCCTAGACTTTTCAATCACATTGGTTTAAGCACTTCTAAAACCCCTTTAACAATCCATATCTTAAATAAAAATGCATAAACTTATATACATATTTATATTTGTAATTATATCAAACGCAAAGTCAACATAATTGTATGGACTATAAGCTATAAATTGTGGTTTGTTACTGACAATCTTCCCTAGTCATTAATGTCAATCCATTTAGACTTGACTGCTTCCTAACATATTATATCAAACTAATCAATAATCATCCTTGGGTTACATGTTAGAGTAGTGACATCTAACCTTTACTTCATGACATAGTTCTAGGTCTAGTGGCATAGAGTAGACTCAACAATTGTGTATTAGGGCTCACACAATATTAGAGCAAGGATACCTTCAATCACTCCCTCCAATAGTCACAAATAGTACATACAATATGATATGTATACTACGATGGAGCTCCCACTAGAGTGGGTTTGTCACTCTATGACTTCGTACAAATCTTAGTCTAATCACCTCCCTAAGCTCCTAACCTAAGTTTCTTAGTACAATCGTTCATGAAGTGTTCAGATCTCACATTTGGCTTGTTTAGGCTATATGAAATTGTTGAATAATTTCATACTTTACCTATATAAGTCTCATTTTAGCATAGTTAAGGTGACATTCCAAAGATATAGTTTATTTTACTCATTTTCTTAGTGCCAAAGCAAGTGTCATCTCATCCTACTCATCATCTAAGTGTCAAGGTGAGTGTTAGTGTGAAGGGCTTAATCTAAACCTGGTGACTATCAAATAATGTATGTTGATAGTATGAAATGCATAAGATATCTATAAATAAAATGTCTATAGAAGAAGGTTCAAAAATAAAATATACCTTGTACTTTTGCCATTAGGAAGAATGTCTCTTCATAGTCTATACCCTCTCTTTAGGTATATCCTTTTGCCACTAGACAAGCCTTGTATTTTTCGATTGAAGCATCTATCTTGCATTTCAAGACCCATTTATTTCAACTAGTCTTATGCCTAGATGGAAGATCAACCAACTCCCAAACATGGTTCCTTGCCATGAAAATCATGTCTTCCTTCATAACAATTAACCCATCTTTTGATCTAGATAAAGTCGATATTACCTCATAAGAAGCAAGTTCATCAAGATCCAGCTAAGAAAACATGAAGGATTCCCCTTCAATCTCAAAATGATGATGAGGAATGTGGCCACATTTGCTTCTATGTAACTCGAGATCTTGTGAAGAGTCTTATAGTGGTACACTCCCACTACAAGGCAAGTCACTCCCACAATCTTTAGTGATTTTAGGATGGGATTGTAATTCCCTACCCTTGTTCAAATATTATGTTGCTTTCTCCTATAACTCATAAGGTTCAAAACTCTTCTTTACTTCACCAATTTTGGGAAAATCACCCTCCATAAAATCAACATCACGTGACTCTCTTTCAATCTATCCCCCCCATTGCGATGTTCACTATACATTACATAATCCTTGGAGCAATCACAATATCTTATAAAGACAATCTTAATTTTAGGGTCTAACTTCCCATATCTATGAGAAGTGTTATGAACATAACCCATACAACCCTAAGGTCATAAATCCTCTGAATTAGGTTTTATGTCACTCCATAACTCATATTGAGTTGTAGGGATTGACTTAGAAGGCCTCGATTAAGGATATATAGGCAATAGTTAAACGAGCATCCCCCAAAAGGAAATAAAGTTAGCCTATGCCATCATTAACCTAACCATGTCTAGTAAAGTACAATTTCTTCTTTTCGCTACACCATTTGTTGTGTAATACCAAGAATTGTCAACTATTTGTGTATCTCTTTCTCCTCATAGTTTTTGAAACTAATGTGACAAGTATTCACAATTTCTATTTTTCAAAGAATCTTCTAATTCTTCTTCTTCTTATTCTCAACCTTTGCTATAAAGTGCTTGAAGCAACCTAATGCTTCTAAGCGATGAGATATCAGATATAACAAGCTGAAACACAAACAATCATCAATAAATTTGAGAAAATAAGAGGCAACTTGGTATGCCTTCAAACTCATAGGTCCGCAAATGTTTGAATGGACCAACTCTAGAAAATAAGAAGCCTTAGGTGTAAGGCTTTCTACAAGCTTTACTAGCTCTAGAGGGTAAGAAGCCTCAGGCTAACATTGCGAGAGACACTAGAAGGCCTTCTCTTGCTAGTCTAGCCATTTTTTCCTTATCTATGTGTCCTAATCTAGCATTCCACTTCATAGATTCAGTGTTATTATCATAAGCCACAAAAGAGATCAAGAGTCTAAGCCCAACATATCTAACCATTAGATAAATAATCGTGTCCATACAAGGCCTTATTCAAATAGAATTCAACCTTTGGCCCAACAAAATGAAAAAAGAAATTGAGTTCAAGTAGAGCTATAATTGAAACCATATTACATTGAACACCAGGTTCATTTCATTTTGGTCTTATTCTTTTTCCTGTTGCACTTGCATCTTTGGTGGTTTTTCTAGTTTCCTTTCTTTGGCCCCAAATTATCAATTGCATCACCATGTTTTCTTTATCTATTACACTTAGTCTTGTTAGCTTGTCATTGTCCTGCATAGGGGACAAGTGTGGCATGTTGCACCCCTAGGCACTCCGCTTCTAGATCAATGTGGCAAGAAATATCAGTCAAAATTCCAGGGATAACACCAAAGTGCTCTGATACCAAATGATACCATTTTAAGGAAATAAAACGATAAGTTAACAACACAAGTTCGCCGCTCTAAAGATAAGAAATTCACCTCCTTGAAGATAAGAAGTCACAATTAAGCTCACCACTCAAAGGAATCCACCATAGAGATAAGAACTTTGATACAAAAATCAAAGACAGGTTTTTTCTTAACAATCTGACAAAGTCCTTTCAATTCTGAAACTGAGCATATTTAATCTTGGAACAACCCTCCCAGAATAGGAAAAGACTATATTTAGACTAGCATGGTAAAGACTTTATTTAATCTTTGAACAACCCTCCAAGCATAGGAAGTGTAAAAACTATTAATGACCAGATTCATTGACTAATTAACCAACCAGCTGATTGAATGATTAAACCAAATAGTAGGCTGGTCAATTGTGAACTTTTAGGCTGGTCAATTGTGAACTTTTAGGCTTTAATTACTTCTTGGACCATTAAACCAAATTGGGTTATCTCTTTTGTAAGAGAATTAACATTGGGCTCATTCACACCTTCAAGTGGGCTCATGTTGGGTTGCTTACCTGCATCACTCATGTTGGGCTGCTTACCTGCATCACCTCTTCAACCCTAATATTATCACTAGGGAGTCATAAAACCACCATAGGCTTCTCCAACTCTCTTGAAAAGCTGTGTGTCCCATAAGTGCAATGGCATTTCCACCAGTCTTACCCATGCCTCTTTGGCCTGAATGCATGGTAAAAAATAACCCCCCATTGCAGCCCACCTGTCCAAATGCATAAATTTGCCCTTGAATTGTCTCAATCCTTTGCTCAAGACCATATCTACATCCAAGCCTTCTTCAAACTCAAATAAGATGAGGATTCTTCCCAAAGTAGATAGGTGCAAATCCCCTTCCAAGAACCAACTTTTGACAGCCAAACTTCTCAACTCAGACAACACTGGAGCCTGGTCAATAAAACCCCCCCATCGCCCTATTAAGCGGCACTGGAGGCTCCTCCCTTTCATCAAGCTGAACCCACACAGCTTCTCCCATATTAGGCTTAGTCTTCCTTTCAACAGCTGCAGCAGCAATGGCAGTCTCCTTGATAGGGACCCTTATCCCCATGCTCCATAGCTTATTGGCTAACCTCTTGGAAAACCCCTGCCTTCTAGGAATACCAAAGAAAATTTTTTTGCTCCATGGGTATAGATGGAACAAAGAATAAGGCGCACTGAACAATTGCTTCGTAGATGTAGCATATAAACCCTCTCTCCATCCTTCCAAACCTTCTGAAAAGGGGTCGTATTAATATTCTTTCCAAGCATTGCTTTATTAATAATCTTTTCATCCTATCGAAAAGGAAAATATGTCTTGTGCTTGAGCTAGCTTATAATATTTCAAGTAATCTAAATAAGCCTGCCTCCATTATCCCTGATTCCTAATTGAATTGCATGCTGTGCACCTGTTTCTGTTCCTTATCCACATAGTATAGAAACTATCAGGGAGGGGAGCAATGCAAAAAATTTCTGCCTCCCATTTGAGTTTCTGCCGTTAAAGAATGAACAGCTTATTATTTATGCTATTACTAATGTTATGATTGATACCTGATATGCATCCCATTGGGACACTTACTAGTTAGGTCACTTAATTGTTATCCAGGCAATAATGCTTAAATATTTGCAGTTTTTCTGTTATCTTACTCATATTAGTCTCATCTGCCCAATCCATGCCTGCATTAAATTAGGTCCTATTTAAAGAGAGAACAGTTCTTCCTTATAGCTCTTACTTCTAATTCTGCTTATCTCGCAACCATTTACGTGGTTGTCAAATTATAATTCATTCATAGGAAATTGAAGAGAGAAAGTGACCCTTAATTGTTGTCTCATCAAGGGATGAAGCTTTGCTCTCATAACTAATCATTGTCAGTCTGTTCCTGTTAGGTCCATCACCAGATGTGGATGTTGTATTATCAATTTGTTTGCAGAGCAACGTATCAACAGGCCAAACTGGGCTCTCAACACAGTTGGCAGCAGGTCCTGTTCCCAGCACAAGTGACCTCTCTGGCTCAAGCAAGTCCCATCCCGTCCCAAGTGGTTCATCTTTCAAACCAATGAGAGACAGACAGCCTGGAAAAAGAAAAGATCTAGACAGTATGTGCCCCTTGTATCATTTTCAATATGCTTGTTATGCCTAAAAAATTAGAAACACATTATGCTTGCTATCCTACAAAATTGGGAACATATTTTTTGGGCATAGATGTCATTTGTGGGAAATATTTGTTATTCATTTTATGAATTTCAATGCTTGAAGGCACTGTAACTTATTTGTGTGATGTTCCAATAGGGTGTTTTGTAGCAGACCAACATGTTGTAATGTGTGTCACAACTATGCTAGGCACCACATCTGAATTCACACCATGTTATAGTAATAATCATTACATAAAGTAAAAAAGGAGTTATTTTTTGCTATGACAGTACTCTGAAACTTGGTTGAGTTTCATGTTTCACAATATTTGATTGAGGCAACAATAAACAGCAGGCGCCAAAACTGCTGTATAATTGTAGTTTTGAGAACTATGTCACTAATATTAAAAGTTCACTTGTCATTGATAGGGCAAGAGGATGATGAAACTGCAACTGCGCAAAGTCTGCCGCTCCCTAGAGATGTTTTCAAGATCCGACAAATTCGGAAAGCTCGAGGAGGTACCACGTCACAAACAGGATCAGCATCTTATGGGAGCGCATTTTCTGGAGAGCTCTCTGGCAGCACTGGCTAATTTATCGTGTTTCTTTTGTTCTTGGTTAGATATTTGTTTAGGAAGTATTGTCTTTAGTTATTTTTTGTTTATGTAAAATGTAATCCTTAATTTGTTTGTACTATAATTTAACATCTATTTTCATTATGAGTAATAAAATAAAGATAAAAGTCGTGGATGTATGAGTTGAGTTTATTGAAATTCATAGACATCCTAAAAAGGGTATATAGTAGAATCTAGAAGTTTGTAATAATTAGATATGAAGCCTATCAACCTTGCATTAACTCTACTTATTATAAATATGTGTTCTTTTGTTCAATGGCCTAGAAAAATATAAACAATAGATCCTAAAAGTTGGATTCAAAAAGGGCGAAGGAAAAGGGAAAAACAAAAAAAAAAAAAAAATCTTTGCAACTTGGGACCTTGCTACTTCTCTTGACCACTTAATTTTGTAGTTGAAATTTGTGTGTATAAATTTTTGCCACACTAAATGCAACGGGGTCTGCTCTTATCTCTTTCACGGATTTTTAGTTAAGAAGATTCAAGCTACAAACATGTTAACGAGGGCGATGGATCACCATTACTCTTTCAACGCATATCACTAATGCAAACCCTACAACTTGTAGCAAATTTTAGGCAACTAGAACACCTTCAATTCGATACACAAATGTTGCTTGGTAAAATTGGTGGAAATGTACAACAAACACCAACCAACCATTGCCTTAGCATCCTAGCACCAAAGAAGCAATGTGCCCTTATGTGGAGAAACATTCACCATTGTGGAAAGAATTAAGGGACAAGTTTATTCATTAAATTTTTTATGCACCTCCTACACATTGATCTCTTTGAGGACAAAAAACCAAGTCCCTTCCTATGTAGCGAGATATGTGCCAGTATTGAAGGAATCAAGGATAAATACCTTCATTCCGTTTAAACAACTCAAGGATGAGTTCTCATAGGTAAGTGACCAAGTTGCCAACCATAGGAAGAGAAAACTCATTGGTGTTGAAGGAATTAAGGAACTAAGAGCCTATTTCGCGGAGTCTTGTTTTTAAAAATTCATAACATCTGGTTATTGTTCTCTATTTTTTGTTTTTAAAAATAAAATGAAATAGAGAACAACTTTTAGAGAACATGTAAAACTCATTTTCACCAATTTTAAAAAATAATAAATAAATAAAAACACACGCACATTATTATTTCTCTTTTATATAGAATCATTATTTTTTTATTTGTTTTTGCTAACAAATTAACTTTAAATTAAACAAGACTTGAAGTATCGGATTTGTTAATAAGTCTATTAATTTTTAAAAATAACTTTATATTTAAATAATAAACTCATTAACATCATAAATTTATGAATATAATAAAAATATCATTTTCTAACACATAATAAAATAGTAGATATTCTACTAAAAATATAATTTATAATTTTAGTATAATATTACTATTTATGTTTCACTAAAAACTATTTTGACTTCATATTATTATAAATTAAATTTATAAAAATTTTGTAAAATAAAAGTAAGACATTGTTTTAAAAATAATACAAATTTTTTATCCAAACAAGTTATTTGTTTTTTGTTTTAAAAAAACTATTTTTTTGTTCTCTATTTTGAAAACAATTTTTAAAAACAAACTTTATGTAACATCATCAAACGGGCCTAATCCTCTCATTCCATCTCTAACACCAACTCTAGTATGACTTCTCTAAGGCATAGTGCCAAGTTGCCCATAGTCAAGAAAGACACTCATAAACTTCAAAGGGATGATGAGATAAGTCTACCTACTCTATGTGCTCTTAGTGAAATAAATAAGAACTATATTATGACAAAATAATTTCAAGAAGGAAATAAGAGAATCAGAGACGATTTACTGGGTGACATGTTTCTTTTAAACAAAAAATAAATCAATTTTTGTTACTCCTTTGGTCTTCCAATGGTTCCTATATCCTACAAAAAACAAATACATAAAACCAATTATTACGTTAAGAAGATTAATGAGAAATCGAGGGTCTTTCTTTGGTAAGAAATTAAAGTATCACGTGTCTATTCCAATGTAAAGACTCTATTCTAATAGTGTCATGTATTTGGTCATGAAACCTCTTGCAAATAGTGACAATATGTGTCTCCTATACTGTGGACCCACATTTTTCACTTGTGTTCCCACTCGATGGCGAGACTCATTTTTTATTTCTAAAAAAACTTATTTTTGAAAAAAAAAAAAAAACTTGTAGTCAACACTTATTTTTGTTTTATTTTTAAAGGGAAAACAAAATAGTAAATAAAACCTTAAGTCTAACTCCGAAAAGAAGAGATAGGTCTATGAAAACCAAGTCTGGATCCAAGGATCATGTTTCCTATTAGAAAGGTAAAATGATAAACTGTAACACCTCTCTAAACCCTAAAATTAGGTCTACTAATCAAGTTTGACAAACATGACAATTGGCCAATCAATCGATGGATACTGAGGAATAACAAATAAATAGGGAGGAAATGGGAGCGTACCTTAGCAGTGAACAATAATGCGATTTTATAAAAAACAATGTTAGTACACAATAATAAATGTAAGATATCTCACATGCATCACATAAGTGATCAAAGTCAGATGATCTCAAATAGAAAATTCATTGGCATTGTTGTCAAGGAAAATATCATGGATGTTGGGCCCCTACCAATTCCTAATTTATTCACATGAATTAATTCTACAAAATTCTGTCTTTCTAATGATCGCGGATGGAATATCATAGAAATCTACACGAATTCCATTATTTTTGGAATTTAGAGAATTTATTCATGTATAATAAAAATCGAGAAAATCAACCATTAAGGGATTAAATTGATATATATATTAACCTCAACTTCACCAATCTTTGGTGTTGGGAAAATTAGCTACTCGTGTTGGAATTCGAAGCCAAAAAAATAATTGTAAATTGGCAATAAACTAAAATCACAGTGAAAAAAAAAATACTAATGAAATTTAAACATGAGAAGATCATTAAATTGAAATTTTCATTCAAAAAAAAAGAAGAGAGACTCAAGCTTTATATGAGAGTAATGAAATGTCTTGAATATTGTAGGAAAATTGACTTGTGTTTTGTAGTTCATTAAAATAAATTTAGCTCTTTAATTAACATTTTCTTAAAAATGTCTTTATTTTGCTAAAATTGGATTAAGGGCTAATTAAAAATTGATTACGATTAAATAATTATAATTATTTTGATAATCTTTTATTAGAAATGTCATTATAAATTAATCAATATTTGAACATAAGTCAAAGATTGTTTTAAATAATACCTTTTAAAAAATATATTATGGGATAAAAAATTTTGACCTTTAAAAGCAGCACCATTAAAGATATTTTTAATTTTTATCATATTTTAACAAGATTTTGAAAATTTTGTTACGAGAAAATGCTTGCTAAGGGACACCCAAACGGAATCTACTATCTAGTCTCACTCCTTAAGGAAATTCCCTTTTTAACCTTCTCCCTCCTGACCTTATATCGAACTTCTCCGAGTCCCTTCTAGTCCCAAAACCACATAAACTGTGTTTCTCCATGAGCTATACAATACAATCATTCATCATTCAGACACCAAGAAAGAGGTAATCAAAGCAAATGGTTCAGAGAAAAGGATCAACTAGGCGAAGATGCAGAAGAGCTTGTCCACGTCCCTCTTCAGGCCATTCTCTTGGCGGACAGCTTCGCCCAGAAGTTCCGCCCCATCACCCTTGAACGCCCCAAAGTAAACTTCCAAACCTCTCTCTCTTTCTCTCTCTCTCTCTCTAACGCACTCGTACAAACCGTTTTCACTATTACTGTTTATATTCCATTATTGCCCAAACTCTTATTACTTTTGATTTGGGTTTTGAATTTCATCTTTAGAGGTGTATTCATTGCATTCAATTGTTTTACAATTCATGTTGAAGTGCTAATATCTGTGATTCTGGGTTTTGAATGTGATGTTGGAATGTGCTTCCGGTTACATTAAAGTATTCTACAATTCAGGTTTGCAACTCTTAATTCTTGTGATATCACTGATATGACGTTTTGGATTTGATGTTGAAAGGTTGTGCATTGACTATATTAAGTTATTCTGCAATTCATGTTCAGTGTTTTGTATTTGATGTTGAAAGGTGGGGTTGATTGTTCATATTCGACTCTAGTGACATTTTTATGTGGATTTCCAATTTGATGTTGGAAGGTACTGCTGCCATTGGTGAATGTTCCCATGATAGACTACACTTTAGCGTGGCTTGAGTCTACTGGGATTGAGGAGTTTTTTGTCTTTTGCTGTGTGCATTCGAAACAGGTTATCAACTATTTGGAGAATTCCCATTGGTTTTCTTTGCCACACTTTGATGTCACCACAATAGAGTCACACAATTCTGTCAGTGCCGGTGATGCGCTGCGTCTGATTTTCGAGCGGCATGTGGTATGTCTAGTACCATTTTAAGAAATTGTTCTTTACTTATGTATGTTGAAATTGTTGTTCTTGGAAAAAAAAATTGATGAGAAACAATGTGCCGTAGACCTCTGATTTCTGATTTTGAATCTGAAGATACATGAAGACTTCGTCCTTATTACTGGAGATACAGTAAGCAACATGTCACTTACACAGGAACTTCAAGAGCATAAGGATAGAAGGGAGAAGGATAATAATGCTGTAATGACTATGGTTATTAAACGGTCAAAGCCTTCTCCGATTACTCATCAATCTCAACTTGGTACTGATGAGCTGCTATGGCAATTGATCCTTACACAAAGCAACTTCTAGATTATGAGGATAAGGCAGACCATTTGAAAGGGACTTCATCTCTTGAGAAAATGTTACTAGCTGACAATCCTTCAATTTCCCTCCACAATGACAAGCATGTTCATTCCTCTAAAATCCTTTTACATTTTCTGGCTTCTTTTTTAAATTTACTATTGTACTTTGTTATTAATGAGTTCAATGTTCTTGTAATTCTGGTGCTTAGCTCTAAGAATTACCAACTAGTCTGACAACTTGGGTATGATACAAGGAAAATATTTATGAAGTAATAGAAGAAATAAAGTGTTTGAAGTGCTTAGGTTTTCAAGTATTGGCTTTTTTCATTATCAATTGGTTGCCTCTTTCTATTTCATAACTGAACAGACAAGTTCTTTTCGTCCTATTGTGATCTTTATTTACTAAGGTAGCAATGCAGCATTGGTTGCCTCTTTCTATCTCATAACTGCACAGACAAGTTCTTTTTCTCCTATTGTGATCTTTATTTGCTAAGGTTGCAATGCTGCATTAAGCTTATCTATATATACATACCCTATGCCTCAATATGGAGGCAAGCTATATTTATATATACACACCACAGAGATGGGCAACAGTCTCTCATCTTTCTTTTGTTATCCTCTTCTATTTTCCTTCAATCTTCTACTGAACAACTTAGTAAAATAGCATTGCTCCTAATAGCTTAGGCTTTTGGGGTTCCAGCTGCTAGTCCAACAATATCACCTTGGTTGGCTCCATAATGGGGTTGTTTTGCCTGTGGGAAGGTTTTGAAAATTTATTTCATTTGACATTTGAAAATTAAAACTGAGTATCGTGCCTAAACAACTTTTGTTGAAGTGAGCCAACCTGAATTTGTGGTTTTAGTTTTACCTATGGTTGATCAAGTGATTTTGTGGATTGATAGATCTATCTCAGATTTTTTTTTTCTGCTCTCTCTCTCTCTCTCTCCTCTTGCTGTGATGCATGGATTGAAAAAAATTTGTTGTCCTTAATCTATTCTTTGCAGAATTGCTATATTGACATCTGCTCCCCGGAAGTCCTCAGTATTTTCACTGACAATTTTGACTATCAACATTGGCAGCATCATTTCATCAAGGGATTGCTTGTCGATGATGTATGTTTTGCTCATTTCTGTGAGTTACTTTGGATCATTTCAGGAGAATGGATTTATGTTTGCATGGGCAACACATGCACACAAATTCCCACATATGCACTCTGATATCCATATGCTCTGATATCTATATGTATATAGATATATGTAGAGATAGAGCACAGTTCAGTGAAAAGAATTGTTTGTTTCTGATGAAAACAAAATTTGTGCCTTATAAGCTGGCATCAGAAATACATTGTGCCTTTGTATACAAATATATATTCAATGAAATGAATTGTTTTTCTCTGATGAAATCAAAATTTGAGAACATATTTTGGCCTCTATAAGCATGCACCAGACTTCAGAATTTGAGCAGGTTATTATTTGGTAAATATTTGTTGCCGATTCTTTGATGGATATAATTTTTCAACTTCTCCAATTTTGTGTTCACTAAAAATTTTCAAATATATAGATCTCTGGTGAAACTTTATTTTCATTTATGTCTATTTTTAATAGATAATAAAGGATGTCTATTAAGCTAATAAAGGAGGCAAACCCTAGTACAAAGTGCATATACAAAGACAAAGACCCAACAAAGTAAAATAATTCAACCCCAACCAATAACTTGCACCCACTAGGAATACTCACTTCAGTTACACCCTATCCAAGAAGTTACGAAGATATACTTCCTTCCATAAAGGCATCCATTGAGCACATAAACAAAGATTTAAGGAACCCTTTAAGGCCTGGGTCAAGTGGTAAAGGGTTGGGGAGGGTTTGTGGGAAGGTTTCTAGGTTTAAGTCTCAATAGGCACAAAAATTTACCTATCAGAGAAAAAAGGACACCTAGATTTATGGAATACATCTTTTAGTTCTAAAATTTTTTTATTCTTCTCCTTCCATAAACCCAAGCCAACCAACCCCCCTCCTGCCAACCACCCTCCCCAAAAAAAAGGACAAATCCTCTTCCCCACAAAACTTCCTCCTTAAAATAAAGGCAAAACCAAAGAAACCCATGAATAGAGAAAATATTAGAGCCCAAAGTTGCCTTTCCACTTCATATTGAAGAAGAATATGAGTTGTAGATTCTTTCATTTTGCTTAGACAGTACCTATTACCAATAATCTACTTTTATGCCTTAATTGGTCAAATGTGGGTTTTTTTTTTTTCCCAGACCACTTTCCATATTAAAAACACCCCCACTTGCACAAGAACCTACACACCATACACATGAAACCTCTAAGGAGATGAAGCTGAGATTACCATAAGGAACTAAGAAACCCAAAAGCCCTTCTTCAATGGCTTTCAAAAGGTGGGTCACTCTTCATCATGCTAACATGTTTCAATATGTGTAAGGATAAAAATATTAGTTTTCATGGAAATATCAATAGTTGGATTTTATAGAAATATCAGGAAATATGAAAGAAAATTTTGATAAAAAAATATTGGTGGAATAGAAATTGATCAAAACTTATAGAAATGTTGAAGAAAACTCCAAAAATGATAAAAGAAACAATAATATATATATATATATATATATATATATATATATATATTGAAGTTATTTTGTTGAAGAAATTGATATATTTATATCAAAATTAGTGGCATTGATCTTACCTAAAGAATATTAATGTGGAAAGAAAAATTTTACTTCATTGAAAACATATTATATTTTAATATTTGAAAATTAAAACACAATATATTTATAATAATATCATTCATATGTATATATATATATATATTTATGAATCATCTATATTTATCAAATTTTCTATTGAATTTATCTTAAATTATTTTAATACATTTATATTCATTGTTATCTACAAAGGTTTAGTCTACTTAAGGATAAACAAAGGTAAAATCTCCTCAATATCCCCAGTTGATTTACAAATTGAATGTCGATTGAGTTGAATAAGATTGAGTGGAATACCTTTAAAGGTAATGGTATAAGAGGCCCATGAGGAGAAATAGAAGTGAAGTAGAACCTACAACATCTCTACTATTCTCCATTGAGTTAATTTCTTGCTTAATATATGTATTTTTTTTTTTTGTTGATTTTAGTGCCTTTTCCTTTTATAATCATTTGAGCTTAAGTTTCTTGTTTTTAGATTATGGGATACAAAATTTTCACGCATGAAATTCACTCAAAGAGGGGGTATGCCCTAGTGTAAGATAGTGACCAACATGAGACACGAAATGTCACCACACAAGACACTTGATGAGGGCATCCTCCTTCTATCAGTATTGTTTAGGGCATCCTCTTTCTGTCAGTATTGATTAGGACATCCCCCTTCCGTCAGTTTGTTTAAGGCATCCATCTCTCTTCAGTTTGTTTAGGACATCCCTCTTTCTTTAGTTTGTTTAGGGCATCCCCCTTCCGTCATTTTGTTTAGGGCATCCCGTTTTCTTCAGTTTATTTAGAACATCTCTCTTTCTTCAATTTGTTTAAGGCATTCCCATTCTGTCAATTTGTTTAGGGTGTTTCCATTTTTTCAATTGTTCTCACCACTATGGATTGGACATCCATGGACACTTCAGTTATTTCACGACCATAGATTGGACATCTATGACCTTCTAAGATTGAGTTTATTTGCCATCATAAATTGGACATCTATGGGCTTTTGAAGTTGAGTTTTTCACCACCATAAATTGAACATCTATGGGCTTTTGAGATTGATATTTTCACCATCACAAATTTTTATTTGTGGGCTTTGAGATTTTCACCACCATAGATTTCCATTTATGGGCTTTTAGGATTAAATTTATTTACCACCATAGACTGGACATCTATGGGCTTTTGAAATCAAGTTTTTCACCACCGTAGATTTCCGTCTATAACCTTTGAGATTGAGATTGAGATTGAGATTTTCACCACCACATATTTTTATTTGTGAGGCTTTGACTTTATTCACCACCATAGATTTTCGTCTATTGGCTTTTGAGATTGAGATTGAGATTTTCACCACCATAGATATCCATCTATGGGCTTTTGAGACTAAGATTTTCACCACCATAAATTGGATATCTATGGGTTTTTAAGATTGAGATATCACCACCATGGATTTTTATCTATGGGCCTTTGAATACATCACTACCATAGATTTTTTATTTGTGGGCTCTTGAGTATATCAACACCACGAATTTTTTATCTATGGGTCTTTGAGTATCACCACCATTGATTGTGTATCTATTGGCTTTTGATGAGTTTCACTACCATAGATATTCATCTATGGGCTTTCCAGTTTAACATTTAGAGCTATCTTTTTGGTTTGGCTTCCAAGGCCATTCTTTTTTTAGTTTAGCTTTTAGAGCTAATCTTATCATTCAAAGCCACAACTCTCGACATTCATGATCATTAGCATGGCATACCTTGTCCTCAAAGCTTCACACTCCATCCTACTTCTCATTTCGTTGCATGTGCTTTTCACTTTTTCATCATATTATTTTGGAGTTTCTCCTCCTCTATTGCGCATGATATAGTCCTTTGAGCTCATAGCATGTGTTTCGATCATATTGTTGGGTTCTCATATAGTACATGTATGGTTTTTGCCTTTGTACGTGTTAGTTCCTGTGTTCCTTGATGATGCGATTGCTGCTTAACTTTAACATCGATTTTAAAATCATTTTTTGAGACATTTTAGAGGGAGTCTGGATCCATAGTGTAGCTTTAGAGGCACCTCAGGAGTTTTTTTTTCTTGCCCGATCTAGAGCCCCTTTGTTGTTGTTTTGATTTGACTGAGATTTATTCCACTAGGACACTTTTAGGGGTCTCTCTTATTCGTTGGTAGAGTTTATTTCATTCCACTCATTATTCGTACTTCTATTTGTGGAAATATGGGATTATGATTTGTAATTAAGTGCCAAGATTAGAGGGATTGTGTTAGGATACTTTCTATTTTTATGGATGAGAGAATTTCTCCTTGTGTTAGGATACTTTCTATTTTTATGGATGAGAGAATCTCTCCTAATTAGTTATTGTTTCCTTGGAGATAGTGATTGTGCATATTATATGGCTTAGATTAGGAATCCCACTTGTATATATATAGGTCACTTTGTATTCAGTTTTGACACAGAAAAAAGAAGAATATTTTCTTCATGGTATCAGAGCATTCAAATCTGAACCACGTATAAAAAAAGTCATCTTTTTCCATGGAGAGCAGAACGGAAGGATCAAACTCGGAGGTGACATCTAGACCTGAAGCAGTTCACTCCGGTAGTGCCAGCACCACAGACAACATCATTCTTCCCATAACAGGTCATAAACTTAATGGGCAGAATTTTATTCAATGGGCTCAGTCTGTTCGGATCTTCATTTGCGGGAAAGGTAAGGAAGAATACCTTACGGGAGCCATTGTTCAGCCGAAGGAAGATGATCCAGGATACCGAACCTGGAAGTTGGAAAATAGTATGGTGATGTCTTGGTTAATTAACTCTATGACCAATGACATAGGAGAAAACTTCATGTATTATGACACAGCAAAGGAGATATGGGATGCAGCTAGAGAGACCTACTCCAACATCGATAATACCTCGGCGATTTTCGAAATCAAGAGTATTCTCTAGGATCTTCGACAAGGAGATTCAACTGTTACCGAATATTTTAATATCCTTACACGGTATTGGCAACAACTCGATATTTATGAAGAATTGGTTTGGAAGTGTCCCGAAGATGGACTCCTATACAAGAAGGTCATTGAAAAGGAACGCATCTACAAATTTTTACTTGGCCTTAATAAGAATTTAGATGAGGTACGTGGTAGAGTTCTAAGTATTAAGCCATTACCTAATGTTAGGGAAGTTTTTTTCTTAAATTCACAGAGAGGAAAGCAAACAAAACGTGATGTTGGGAACCCAAAATTCCTCCAAAAATCTTGAGAACTCAGCCCTAGTTGCACGAGGAACCCAATCCAACAACAACAACCACCAAACGAAGAAGAATCGTCCATGGTGCGACCATTGTAGAAAACCTGGACACATGAAAGAGACTTGCTGGCATCTACACGGTAAACCTGCTGATTGGAAACCTTCTCGACCACAGCAAAACAGAGAAGGCCAAGGTTACACCGCTACAGCCGAAGAAGACACATCTGGCACTAACTCAAATCCTGGACCGTTTAGCAAAAGGCAATTGGAGGCACTATAGAAAATGTTCCAACAGACTCTTCAATCAACTGGAACAACTATTGGTACGGCATCTGTAGCCCAGAAAGGTATTTTTTCCCATGCCCTAAATGTTAGACAGGAAAATCACACTACATGGATAGTGGACTCAAGAGCTTCAGATCACATGACTAGGAATCTCATGGTTTTTCATGAATATACTCCTTGCCATAACAATTCCTCTATTCGAATTGCCGATGGAACCCTTTCTAGGGTATTCAGCACAGGTTCAGTTATTATTTCCAAGGATATTACTCTTCACTTCGTGCTCTATGTTCCAAAATTGGATTGCAACCTATTGTCTATAAGTGGACTAACACAGGATCTTAATTGTGTTACTAAATTCCTTCCTCACGTGTGTGAATTTCAGGCCTTGAACTTTGGGAAGAGGATTGCAATGCTGAGGTGTGTGCTGGACTTTACCTTCTGAGAGCTGAGGAAATTCAAAGGCTACCAATGAAGACTACTTGTGTAGTTTCCAACCCTAGTACCAAGACGGATAGTGTTGTTATGTTATGGCACTACCGATTAGGTCACCCAAAATTTTCCTATCTTGAAAAACTATATCCATCATTATTCAATAAAAATTCCAAAAATTTTCAATGCAAAATATGTCAATTGTCCAAACATACTCGCAACTCCTATTCCATTCAACCATACAAACCATCTCATCCTTTTTCCTTGATTCACAGTGATGTTTGGGGGGCCTCTAGCATCAACAACATTACAGGTTCTAGATGGTTTGTCACCTTTGTTGATGACCACACTCGAGTGACTTGGGTATTCCTTATGAAGAAGAAATCAGAAGTGAGGGAAATATTTGAAAACTTCAACAACATGGTTCAAACGCAGTTTCAGGCAAAAATTCAAGTCCTTCGGACAGATAATGCTCGAGAATACTATCACAACATTCTTGGGTCATATCTTCTGGAGAATGGCATCGTACATCAAAGCTCGTGCATTGATACTCCACAGCAAAATGGAGTTGTAGAAAGGAAAAATAGACATTTGATGGAGGTTGCACGATCCCAAACTCACAACTAGATAACACAATTTATGATCTAAATTCCAGTAATGACCTTGATGATCTTGATCAACCCATTGCTTTAAGGAAAGGTGTAAGATCCTGCACTCAGCATCCAATCAGTAATCATGTGTCCTATGGAAAGCTCACAGAATTTCCAAGCGTTCATCACTTCTCTTGAAGATGATCGTATCCCATCCAACATCCAAGAAGCACTTCAACAACCTGAATGGAAGACTGCTGTTCAGGAAGAAATACAAGCATTGGAGAAAAATGGGACATGGGAAATCTCAGAATTACCAGAGGGTAAGAGGCCTGTTGGATGCAAGTGGATATTTACCGTGAAGCACAATCCGGATGGAAGTATAAACAGGTTCAAGGCTCGACTAGTAGCTAAAGGATTTACTCAATCCTATGGCATTGATTATGAAGAGACATTTGCACCAGTAGCAAAGCTCAACTCCATCAGAGTGTTATTGTCAGTTGCAGTAAATTTGGACTGGAATCTGCACCAACTTGATGTCAAAAATGCATTTCTCAATGGAGAACTAGAAGAGGAAGTCTACATGAAGATTCCACCTAGTATGGAAACTCCAGAAAATTCAGGAAAAGTGTGTAAACTGAGAAAGTCCCTATACGGTCTGAAATAGTCACCTAGGGCCTGGTTTGATCGACTGACTAGAGTTGTGAAAAAACATGGGTTCATCCAATGTCAAGCAGATCACACACTGTTTATAAAGCACTCTAAGGAAGGTGAAATGACTTTGTTCATTGTCTATGTTGATGATATTATAATTACTGCTTGATTTAAAAACCCAAAGAAACCTTTGCTTTACAAGGAGAACTATACAAAAGGAACCAAAATACAAGTATAATAACTCATGAAACTCAACTAGGGATCTCACCATGTAAGCCCACCTCTAGGGTGTAAATACTGAAAGATAATTAAGTTGATTCCACTTAATAGAAATGGTTTTAAAACATCAATACAATAGGCTAAAAAAGAAACATGGAAATAAAGCAAGCCCTCATCATCTCAGGCGTCTTCCAAGTATCTTAAAAAATCCTAACTTTCCTCTCTTTCCATACAATCCATAACAAAGTGAGTGTAGACTCTCCATTTTGTCTTAGTAGCACATGTTATTCCTTGTGTTTTCTTTCATCTCTTAGTCTTGTAGTCATCCCATGGTGGTCCATTATCACTCAATTAATACTATTTTTGAGCCACCTTTAGAGACTCATTGTTGAGGGATTTTTATAGATCTTAATTGTGACCCTAGGTGCACTTTAGGATAATTCATTTAAATGCATATTTAATTCATTCCATTTAGGTGCACTTTAAGAGAGAGTGGTTTGAGAGAGAGTAGTAGAATAGTTGGTGGGTTTTAGAGAGAAAAGAGGAGATGAGAGACTTTTTTAGGAAGCTATGGGGTAGTTTTCTTGCATGAGGTTTTCTGAGGTGGGAGGTTTTGAGAGAACCATGAGCAAAGGAGATTCTCATTTTTTTTTTAGTTGATTTTTTTAGGGTCATAAAGGAAGTTCAGCGGGGTTCTCTATTGGGAGGGAAAAACAAGCAGAGAGAGCATTTTTTTTTTTTTCGGTTGGTGAGGTTTGTTGAAAAAGGAGGAGATGAAAAAAAACCAGCAGAAAATGAGGAAGAGAGAAACAAAGGATATAAAGAGGAGACATTAGAGAGGACGGAGGATATCCTTCTTCTGGTGCTTTTTGGTTTTGGGCAGAGGAGAAGGAGAGCAAGGGAGAAGGATAGCTGCAAGAGAAGAGAAGCAAAGGGGAGCTTTCCATTAATGGATAGTTTGAATTCCCTTTTCATCTTCATTTATCATATCGTTCTTCATTTTTGTTTTATTATCATTTTATTAAATGTTGCCTTCTGATTTATGTATGGATATTCAGTTTTGTCTATTGTTTATATGGTTTTGTGTGTGAATATGCATACATCTAGGTTCATTTGTTTGCTTCCTTGCCTCAATTATAACCCCATTCTTTGGGTTCTCCACCGGTTTCCCTTAAGCTCGTTGAGAAAGCATGATATGGGATTTTGAAGACCTTTTTTTATTTATTTATTGATTTTTTTTTTTTTTTTGCGTTCTTATTTGTGATTTGGACACCATTTGAGTGCTCTTTTCCACAAGCTAAAGAATACTAGAGCAAGTATGGGTGTTTTGAGAAAACAAGCTAGTGGGTCTAAGGAGCAAGTTGCAAAGCAACAACAAGCTATTATGAAATAGTTCAGTAGGACCAGTAGTAGGGTTATGTTCATACTATTGTCTTCATGGGTTTCTCATGGACCAGCTTTTGTGATTCATGACAAGAAATCTTCCATTAGTAATGAGCAACAGAAATGACTGTGGAGCATTCAACGCTGGTAATGGCTAGCCCGAATGGGTTTCATAATGGGTTTTGGGGTTTTGCCGTTGCTCAAAGGCTAGAGTTGCAGAACTATTAACTACCTCAGAGACGAGAGTATCTTCTATGACTCAACATGCACTTGTGTCTGCAAGTTGCCAAAGATATGCTGATATGGCTGATACTTGAATCAAAATCGAAATGGAACATATTGTTAGTGGAAACGATTTAACTGGACACTCTCCATACATAAATCCCTGAAACAGAGAAAGATGATCCCATCAAGCTCCATTTCGGAACGTGCTCTTCCATGCCCTCTTGTAACAGGAAAGACAATGGCTGCTAGAGAGCTGGCTAGAAATCTGGGTTAGGTTATGCGTTGATGATTGGTGGAGATGTTGCTAAAAAGGTTGACTATGCCTATTGCTCCTTTGAGAAGCAGTTACCAATTGATGGTTGCTATGTTGGAACTTGGACGCGAGGTTTGAAAGATGGAGATGCTTATGCTTACTTGCTTATTGTTCTTGCACTAGAACACTGTGGTCTGACAATCTCGGATGCAAAAGATCCTATTCATGGGACAGGCTGGTAGACTTTGACAAATCCCTTCATGAAACTTCACAAAGTCAAAATGTCTCAACTCAGATGTTTCTAAAGCTCTTCCCATAGAGTCCTTGGAGGATGCAAAAGAATTGCATTCCAAACATGTTATATGAGTAGGACAAGCAATAATGGGGACTCAGAAAGTGCAATCTCTAATTCATTACAGAGTGGGGATGCTGTCCAAACTAGAATGGAAAAGGCAGAGGTGAATTATGAAGTATTGGCTTATAAGGAGAAGTATATCTACTGCAAGTTAGATAATTGGGAAGCTGCATGATAAATTTGGGTATTTATTGGAGACTAAAGTTGTTTCTATGACAAGTGAGCAAGAGAATAACAGTTAAGAGCAAGAAACTACCATCTAGGTGCAAACATGTAAAATCCATGGCTTTGATGTCATAGCTAGTCAGAATCTGAAATCAACTGAGCAATTGGGTCGTTCTACCAAGACTCTAAAGGAAACTAGCTCATGAACAACCCATGTTTGTGTTACCAAATTGCTGGAAAAAGATTCTAAATGCTTAGGAGTAGCATCATTGTTACTAAGGTACGCTCTCATCCCTGCCCTGTTTATTTATTTGTTATGCGTGATTTGCTTTCATTGTATGACTCATTTCTTGGTATCTATTGGTTCCCTAATCGATTGCTATACTTGCCTTAGCTTTATTAGTAGAGACCTGATTTTAGGGCTTAGAGGGATGCTACGATTTATTACCGTACCTTCCTAATAGGTAATGTGACCCTTGGACCTAGACTCTGTTTTTCACAAACCTGCTTTTTCTTTGTAGGAGTCATACTTAAGGTTAATTTTTTCTTATTTTGTTTTTCCTTTAAAAATAAAACAAAAATAAGTAGCGAATCCAAAATCAATTTTTCACAAATAAAAAAGCGAATCACTCCATTAAGTGGAAACACACGTGAAAAATGTGGGTGCATAGTACTATATTTTTATTATGACTTTGTCACGAGTTCTTAAAATTTTTTTTTTAGAAACGTCAAACTATTAAACCTTCTAATTTGGATTCAAGAAGATAGAAGTAGTTGATAGTGAGCGGGTTTTTTTTTATCAACCAAATAAGTGATTTCTAAAGATAAAATCAAGTTGTTTATGTCTTTTGCTTTTGTTTTCTCAATTGAATCTCAATGAAATATTATTGTTTTTTTTTGCTGATTTTTTTTATCTTGGAATTCATTGAAATTATTATATGTTTTTTCTTTAAATATTTTTTGGATCTCAATTTTTTTTTTCTTAAAGCTTAGGTATTGTATTTTTGTTAACATATCTTTTGTTATATAGTTTTTCCTTGTGAATTTCAATGAGCCATATAGGGCATAATTAATGGGTTACTCAAACTATTGAGAATTGGGTTGTTAGTACCAAAAATATTTATTTTCTAAAAGAACCTAATACAAGCTTTGTTTTGTTTGTAGAATCTTCTTCTTGTGGTTGTTTTTTACTTGAATGGAGGTATTATATGTTCTTTTTCTATAAATTTGGTTTTTTTTTTTTTTTTTTTTTTTTTTTTTTTTTTTTTTGTAATCAGTACAAAATATTTTCTTTTTACAAACTTTATTTTCAATTGTTGAACATTTTTTTATTCTGAAGTTTTTTTGGAAGTTGGGCTATAAAGGATGGGGTATAGATCAATCCAATTTCCAAAGCATCTAAATTGTTGGCACAATTGTTTATTGAAAGAATGTGGAGGTATTATATGTTTTCTTATATTAATCATTAAATTTCTTTTTGTTCTTGAATTTTATTTGAATTTTTTGAGTAGGTACAATATTTTTATTAACTTTTTGAAGAGTTCTTGAAATTTTCCTTTTTCAAAACATCAAACAATTAATCTTCATACTTTGAATTAAAGAAGATAAAACTAGGTAAGAGTGAATGTTCTTTTCTCAGCCAAATAATTGATTTTTTAAGAGAGAATCAAGTCGTTAATACAAATAGTCTTTTGTTATCTTGAAAGAATCTAATGATGTATCATTATTTTGTTTGTTGATTCTTTTATCTTGGAATTTGTTAGACTTATTATATATTTTTTTTGTTTAACATTTCTTTTGGATCTTTTTATTTATTTATTTATTTTTTATGGATAAGGATCTTAAATTTCAGGTTTATTGCCTTGAACTTTTGGGGATTGCTTCTACTACCTGCCTTGAACTTTTAAATTTCTTGCTTAATAGAGACATATTTCTGCTAGTAGCTTCTTTGTTTTATGCTACAAATGTGAAGGCTAAGGCATATGATGGTTTGATCATTTTAACTAGATTTTTCTTTTCAGATTCCACCAATTTTATCACAGGCATGAAAACTATGATTGGATCATCCATTTGCAACTTAGTCTCCTCATTTTTGCATTGGGAAGAACCCTTAATCAAATGACTTTATGTTTGAAATCAATATTTTGATTTGATTTGTTTAAAGAGAGTCTCTGCATTTGGCTTGAGATCAATGATACGGTTTTTTTTCTTCACAATTTTTTCTCTTTTTCTTAATTTTTTTTTTCTATTTACTTGCATATACTATGATAGGAGATTTTAACACAATGTTTTTTTGATTGGAAGATTTTAACACAATGTTATAGCCTAATGTTAAAAAAAGTGGTTCCAGCTCTCGTCGATCTTAACTCAACCCCTTCAAAGAGTGCATTATTGCATGCACAACAAGTGTTCTTGGTACACATCTATCATTGAGCGATATTTCAAGTTTATCATCCTCTTAAATATTAGGCTTCTATATGGACTAGTCTTTCATTCTTCCTTTTTTTTCTTTTTTTCTTTTTTTCTTTTTTTAACTTCTAAAAAGGTTGTTTGTAAGGGGGTTTTATATATTCAAATAATTCAATAAAACTTATTGCATGTGTGGGCTAAACAACTTAAAAAGTGAGAGTATGTTGAGCTAGCAACATCAATGTAAAACTAGTTCAAGAACACAACTCTCAACTCTCATTCTCAGTCTCTCTCTCTAAAAGCTTCCTCAGAGGTAAGTTCAAAACCTCTAGTTTTGTTTAATTTCACTCACTTTTCTTATAAATTTACTCTGTTTTCTCAACAAATAAATTCTCTCTAGAAAACCGATGATGAATTCTCTCTGCATTAATCCAGTTTGTGCACAAAATCATAAAAGCATGGGAGGCAGTGAAAGTCCATGGTACTGTAGACCCCCATTTTGGGCTATGGGGGGACTCTCATTTTTCACACTTTTTTGAAGACATTTTCTTGTCCAGCTGTGGGTTTTTTTTTCGGCAGCGAAGAGAACAAGTGGCATTTGAGTGGGCTACTGAGTAGGACGTTTTTTTGGGGATTTTTGGTAGAGAATATGTTTTAGAGAGAGGATACTTTTAGGGGGCACCATTAGGAGACATGATTTTTTGCTGGCTGTTTCAAAGAGGATAGGAGGGGGAGATTCTCATTCGGGCATAGGAGGTTTTACTGATTTTGGAGGGCAAGAATCGAGAGGAGGAAGAAGAAGGGGAGCTAGGTGGGAAGCTGGGTGAGCTTCAATTGAGAGGAGTTTCTCAAGTATGTCTATTGTGAATTCTTTATTCTCATTACCATATGATTTTTCCTCTTTCCTTGGCTTTTTTTGGATTGTTTAATTGAGCATGGATATTAGGTTATACGTTTAAATTTATTGGATTTATGAACTGTTCATGGGTGTGTTGTTGATTCACCTTTGTTTCTTTGGTTTTGGCTAGGAAGTAATCTGAATTTGTTTTGGTTTTATAGGGTGCCTTGGGAGATTATATTCTTATTCTCATTTTTCTGAATCTAATTTAGTTTCCTTCCCCACCATTTATAAGCACATGGATAACTTATGAAATGGTGCTTGGTTTGAAGGATTCATTTGTTGGATTGTTTGTTTCTGTTAACTGTTTTGTGCTTTTCTCTCTGTTTCCTGTATTTTTGATGTGATTGATTTGAGACACAATGGGTTGCATTTGTTGTGAGCCTTCTGCCATTAAGGAAAGTGGGGAGAGAAAATATGATGGACAAGGCACTGATGCTGAAATAAATTCCACCTTGGGTCTTTGTGCATGGGAAAAGTTATCTGACTATGAGAAGTTCCAGAAGATGCTTGGGAATTCTTTCAGAGCATGAACAGGATGATGGGGTCAAAGAATGCTCGCTTAGAACTCCTGGTTACTGGTTATTCATGTCTGCAAATGTGAAACCAAGCTGGTCTACGATGGTTCCAGCTTCTGTATACTTTGGTTTTGCTGCTTCAGTGATATAGGTTGCAAAGAAAGACTATAATCTTGCAAAACAACTAGAAATTGATCAACCTTTAAATAACTGTGCAAGATCTAAAAAGGAAGGTGCAGTATACTGAGAAAAGCAGAAATGTAAAAGACATTGAATTTAATGCTGAGGATGGGTCAAAAATAGGAAGAAAGCTTCTTGAAGATAACTTGCCTTATGCTGGGAACTGCTCTGAGATTGATGATTTGCGTTAACCAAAAGAATTGCTCACCTGAAACCTGTTTGAAGCTGGTGATTTAGAGGTAAAACCTCCCTCTACTTTTGATTTAATTAATAGTGACCTCGGCAATGTGTGCTCTGAATTTGGGGGAAACCGGGTCTTCAACTTGCCAGGTTCAGTTTGTGATGCTTTTCTTGTGAAATCACAGGACCAGCTTGACAAAGGTTCATGGAGGGCTTTTGAAGAACTCTACTGTCAATGCTGATGGTGGCAGCAGCTTTGCCAATGGTGAGGTTGATCAGTTTGGTGCCAATGAAAGCAACAACATGGGTTCTGGCACATTTCAGAATGTAACATGGAAATCTGATCCATCACAGGTTTCTGGAAATTATGGAGCTCAGACTAGTTGTCGTCATTATGAGCATCTGAAACATTGGAAAATTCCCTTAAACAATGTCGGCATTGGCAGAAAAACAGGACGTTGGCATTCTACATGGAAGACACGTCGAGCTCTATTGCTCCAGAAGTATTACTGAAGAAAGGATATGGCATGGGATGTGATTGGTGGTCATTAGGTGCAGTTATGTATGAGATGCTTGTTGGACATCTCCCATTCTATTCTGAAAACCCAATAACAACACGCAGAAAGTTTGTGCATTGGAAAAATCACTTAAAATTCCTGATGTGGCAAGGTTGACCCCTGAAACAAAGGAATTATTCAGTTAGCAGCCACCACACTTTTCACTCTTGATGAATTACATTCTTCTAGATGGGATGCATTTACCAGTGCTGAGAAGATATTAGGCATAAGTGTTGGGGGCACGAGCTAGAGTCTTGCAGCTTCGATTGGTGATCTTATCAAATAAGAGTGTTTTAGTGGGACCACATGGACAGATGAATGGAAAGATGGAGCCCTCTGAAGGCCTACTCTCTTTTCAAGATGCTTTGCTTCTAATAATTACGGGATATATTTTGGCTGTTCTTGAAACCCAGCAATAGCAAAACTGAAGTTTCTTGATGGTTTAACAGAAGAGCTTAAAAGGCCAACATAAACAAGATCAAAACAGAGGTTGAATACTATTTCTGCAGAGAAGGTGGTTCCTCTTTCCAGAATGCTCAGACTACACAACACAATTGGTTGAAAGCTCAGTTGAACTTGTGGACCAAACTGTCAAAATCCATGAAGACACAAAGCAGCAGCAGAAATCTAATTGTGAAAAGGTGGTGATCATATAAGGTTCTAGAGCTACCAGATTCCTGTTCCTCATAATCCATCTAACTGATGTTGGATCAGTTGAAATTCAAACCAGTATATCTCCTTCCTCTGCTGTGCAAACGCACTAATCAGGAGAAATGGAAAATTGTGATCTCGGCTTCCAAAGCAGCATTTTAATTTATCCAAGGTGTTTGTTATAGAGGGTGGTCAGATATTAAGGGAAGCAGATCAGCAAGATTGCATTGCTGCAGCAGTTCATCCCTCGTAATTTTGATGCCAGCGATCATGATGCTTCTAGCTTCACCATTGCTGCTATACATAGAATTGGGATGTTATATTTTTTTATTTTAAACACAGGCAAGGCAGGTCCTTTATGAAACTATGTTCATCTTGAATGAATTCTTAACTTGAGGAATACGAAATCACCTCCAGAATACGGTTTGGACAACTGCATTGGTATTTGGATTTTTCAAGCAAGTCAGATTTTTCTATCCCTGGATGGGGGGTCAAACTCACCTCCACTACAAGGCGTTCATGACATTATGTTGGCACCAGGAAATGTCACGCTTGAATATGAAACCTGATATTATATTGTCAAAGAAGGATCAGGATTCTAAAGCCATCAATGCTCCAAAAGGGGGTGCTCAGGACCAATTGCATAGACTGGCTGGATCGGATTAATGCTCCCTGCAGTATGCATATCGCTCGGCAGACGTCATGGGCAATCAGTATCTGTTTTATTGGTGACATCATCATGACCCCTGGAGATGATGCTGGTTTGATGCCTCCCTACAAAAATTGCCCCAATTCAAGTGATAATCATACCAATCTGAAAGAAGGCTGATGAAATTCCCACCTAGAACACCTCTGCCATCTATTGTACAGCTGAAAGCAAGATCTGTGCATTTTGAGCCTCTTGATCACTATGCCACATGTGTATTTTTTAGGTCCTCAGCATATCAGGTTGTGTACAAACACAAACGTGATGCCAGGCAGCATATGGTTTCATCACGCAAAACAGTCTCCTTTAGTTCAGCATTCAACTCCGAGTGTCCCTGCTCACTTAAAAGAAGAACTAGCTCATTTCATCTGTCAGGGAATACTTAGATCAATTCAGAAACCTCTCTACAACAACCAAAAAACTGATCTTGAATCCCCAACGCCCACATTATTACCACAGGCAAGCAAGCAATTTAATGTTGCCTCTGATGCTGTTTTTGTGGAGAGCTCAACATCCAATACTTTGTCCTCTGCTCCAAGTGCTCTTTCTAATGAACATGCATCGATTGTGATCAACAATGAAGGTAGAAGAAGAGAACCCTTAGTGATCAAAGCTAAGTTGCAAATTGGGATGGGTCTGCTGTCAATGGGTGCCACATTAAATTAAACTGAGCTCAGTTAAGCCCTGTAGATCTTATTTCAAAGGAAGCTTGATTATTGGAAAGGCCACCATCCTCTGTCTGACACTGTATTATGAAGTTGCTAAAGGGAATGAAATGCTAGTATTTCTCAAAGCAAGGGAGAGAGATATTGTGTCGCCTGCTGTTTTTCATGGTGAAACAAGCAATTCTTTACCTTGCATGTCAACACTAGGTAAAAGTGAATTCTCTTGCTGTGATATTGCAGTTAATGTCTATAAATCTCAATGCTCCACAGGTGAAGGAGATGGTTCAGTGAGCTTGATTGCTGGGGATTACCAATGATGCTAACAAGAAATTCATTTGTGATGGAAATTCTGACATAATGCTCAATGATTGCCTAGATTGTGATTTTGGTAGAGAATGACTCTGTTTCAAAAGATGGCATTGAAACTGCAGTCGATACAATGAATGTAAATTCTGAAACTTCTTCTGCTGGAAATGCATGAAAGCTTATTCTGAGATGCATGTGATGGAAGGCGCTGTAAGTTAGCTTTTTTGTCCAGAAACAAAATGCAAGGGCATGGTTCCACCTGTTTTGTTGAAAGGATTGCTTGGTGAGGAAGAATTTGAACATTGGGAGTCCTTAATGTTGCAGAAACCACTTGAGTTAATGTCTGATGTAACCTATCACCTTAGATGTGAAACAATCTGCATAGAGGATGAAAACCAACACTACTGCTAAAGCTAACGGTACTCCTGCAGGTAAAGACTATGTATTTGGACAGCTCATCTGGACAAATATACCAACTTAGTGACATCCATCTGGTGTTGAATTCCACAATGTTCCTTCCAGTTTGCTTCCTTCCACATAGTCATCTAAGAAGAATTTGGAAACTCCTTTTTTGGCCCCACAAGAGTTAAATGATCAAAATTCCCAAAAAGGGGGGGAATGAATTATTGGTCGGACCATCATTGAATGTCAGCTTGAATTCCTCTTCAGGGCCTCCAAATTTTCTGCTACCTTTTCCTGGTAATGCTGTTGAAGAAATAGGCTGAAGGAAATCAGCTTTCTTTTTTCAACAAGGACAAGGTCTTCCTCAGGACTACTATGGTGATGGGTATCATGCACCTGCTCCTCAACTTGCCTATGGTCAACCTCAGCCAATTCCAGGATATGATCAGTAGTAAGATTGTAATTCTGCCACTGGTTACGGTGATGTGGCCAACCCAGTGCAAGAGGGGCACACTGACTCCTAAGTTCAGAAATTTGAACATATCTGTTAAGTTATCAATGACCAAAGATACTCAACTGAGCCTGTGGAGAATGAGTTAGATTCAGATTCCCAATGCCCAGATGTTAGATATGAAGCTCTCTGCTCATTTGCTTCCATCTGAAACTCAATGCATAGACGATGACTCAATTCTTGCCCTCCAGCTGGTGAAGTTCTTGATTTCTCATCTGTGAGGTTCAGTGGCTCTGCTTCTACAGATCCTACCTATGAATTACCAGTGAACAATGAAGACCTTGCAGAGAATGCTGACTTAAATGTTGCTGCTTTTGGAGATGTACATTCAGCAGGGTTTGGTCTTAAAAATTCCTGAGAGTGAGAGTTCAAAAGACAGAAAAAGAAAATTTTCTACAGGATCAGTTCTCTCTCAAACGGGTCAAAAATCATCCACAGCTGTTGACAAAAATGAAACTGGGAAGATCATCCTGCTCTCCAGAAAATCTTGGATGTTATAGAAATGCAACTGGTTATTCCTTCAAGCACCCCTTTTCTAAGGCTCTTTTAGGGTTGCAATTCATGCTTAACAGAATCTTGATATTACGAGAAAATGACTCAAAATTCTCTCTCTCCGTTCAATTGGAACCTATTATTGTTTTGGCATTCTGATAAAAAAATCGAGTTTGATTCTTGGCTTGCCTTGCTCGACAAAGTTCAGGATCGGTATCAGATTAATGGTGGGAAGTTACAGCTTCCTCTATAATCAGTTCTTCAGTATTGGCAGTCTATAATTTTGGCATGCATGGCCAGTCAGAAGGATTGGGATGAAACTGATGGAGAAAATGGCTTGATCTATGCTCAGTTGAAGTTTCAGGTGCACTGCCACTCTGGCCAACTGCAGCGGGAAATGCTCAATCTCTTGACGCCATAGAGTGAGCTTTGGCCGACCCTGGATCAAATTCCTGGAAGAGCAACTGGTGCATACAGTCACAGTCAGGATGGTGCAAGCCCAACAGTCCATCTGATGATGCAGTCACTGATAAGATCGAGAGTGGGGAAAGGATGAAGATATGAAACAACTATTTGGAAAAGAATTAGAATCTGGGAACTTCATTGGTGTCCATGCATGGTGTTTTATGTATACATGGATTAGAAAGAAAACAAGATTGAGCCTGTTTCACGTATAGGGTAAACCTGATCTCTAGGTAGGGCTTTAGTCTTGAACCTGCTCAAACTTTTCTGATGGTCCAAAAGCTTGCATGCACAAGGTTCTTTTGATTATTGAAGGATCATGCGAAGCACATGTTCACGTGGATGATGGCCGAATGGTCATTATGGGTAATATCCAACTAAATACAAAGCTGTTGTGGTTGAGCTCCTCAAGAAGGCAGCTTGAGTGCATCTCTGGAAAATTCATATATGGAAGATTCATCTACTGAGTTTGATGGTCTAGAAAACAAATCATATGTATCTGACAGTACATTCACCAGGAGCATTGGGTCTTCCTCTAGTGACCAATTTGACAGTACATCTCATCCAGGAGAAGCTAGCAGTATAGACACAAGTCGCTCAGCATCAGGTTCAACAACAAACCTTTTTCCATGGATGGTCACTGTAGCTGTTAGTTCAACAGATAAAGATTTTACATATGTTATCAAATTAAGGGATGGTGCTAATTTCATGGGTGAAAGTTGGAATCTGATTGAAACGATTCCCCCACAAGCATCATCTCTGCATCCGAAGGCTATGCAGGATATTTCATTCCCTATCAATCCAGCTATTGTTTGAAGAGTTCTATGAAAAATACTAAGGCCGGAGGGAAGATTTTGGTATGCCAACATGCTGAGAGTCCAACAGATCCAAAGCTGGCAAAGAGTACACTAATCAGAGAAGCTGGTGCGGTTGAGATAATTCTTAAATGAAGCAGACTAGGATGTTGCCATTCCTTTTGTGACCCCTGAAGCTATTGTTGGAAGGGGCTTAGGGGACAGGATTCTATCCTATATTAATCATACACACAGACTGGTTTCTAGGATTTTTTCCTACAAAGACTGTATTAGGATCTCTCCCTACTCATCAAGTTGACGCCTTTTCTTCAAGAGGAATTGTGGTCTTGATCAGAGCCGTGCATCCATCAAGTTACTACATTTAATCAAAAAGTGCAACAGCACATGCGATCACATCTGTACTGAACCCCCATCAATCACAATGCCCAATTCTACCACAGCCCATGCGAGGATTGTCGTCTCAGTGAGACTACCTGAGATCACTGAAACTGATATGGAGGGGAGCTTGCAAATGCTTACCAGTGGTGTTCAGACCAATCCCCTGTTTCAATAATTCAAACCGATGGAGCCATTCCCAAGCCAGCGTTAGATTTACAGCCAAAGCCAAACCTTCTGCATGGACACCTTGGTGCACACTATCATCCTTCTAATGCTTTTCATTTCCTTGTGATCTTACACGTTTTGAATCGGGTTTTCAATTTTCATTAAAATAATTTCAGTTTTCTTTAAATTTCATCCTTAGAAAATAAAAACTCAATTTTAATAAACTTTTTGCTGCCAAATTCCCTTCCAATATGTATTTTCTTATTTTCTTTGGTTTTTAACATTTTTTCTCAATTTTCTCGATTTTAATAAAAATGAATAAATTCTATAATTCTAAAAATAAGGGAATCCCTTCCAAATTCCTATGATTCCTCTATAATCATTAGAGAGCTGGAATTTATGGAATTAGTTCATTTAAATAAATTTGGGCAGTGGTGGGACCCGACATACATGATTTTCTCCTTTGTTTATTGATTCCCATTGTAATACTAATTCTTTGATTTTTGATCAACTTTGATATATTCTGTGATACATATGATCTTATTTTATACCTGTTGATCTAAGCTAACCTTGTTTCTCATGCAAACACATTGTCGTTTACCGTTAAGTTATACTCCCATTCCCTCCGTCTAATTATTCTTTATGAATGATTTGCTTTCATTCTTTGAAACTCTACCAAATTGCAAAATGTTTCAATGGAACCCGTCCTCTAATTTAGTTTCACCATATCCATCATTTTAACGCATCTAAATCTATTTCTCATATTGTATAGCTTTCTCCTATATGGGATAATAAGCATAGTTATCTCCCTAATTACCTTCCTTCCTAGTCATTCAATGGTTTTGAATTACAGTAGAAGAGAGCCCACAATCATGGCTCTCAATTCTCCCTCAATGTTTAGCTAATAGATCTAATGTATACTTTCGTTGTGAGAGGAAGAGTCTTTGCTTGGACCGAGACACCACAATTCCAAAGAAGTATTTTAGAGTACTCAAGTCCTTCATTTCAAATTTCTTTGCTAGATAGTTCTGAAGCTTCTCTATTTTTGTGAAGTTACTACATATAACAATCATGCCATCAACATAAACAATAAACAAAGCAATATCATCACCATCTCTCTTATAGAACAAAGTGTGATCTAGCTTCGCTTGTTTGAAACCATACTCCTTCATTGAGTATCTCAACCTGCCAAACCATGCCCTTGGTATTGGGTTATTAGTACCAAAAAAAAATTATTTTCAAAAAAAACCTAACATAAGCTCTGTTTTGTTTGTAGAATCTTCTTCTAATGGTTATTTTTTACTTGAATGGAGGTATTATATGTTCTTTTTCTATAAATTTGGGTTCTATTTTTTTTTAATCAGTACAAAATATTTTCTTTTTACTAAACTTTATTTTTAGTTTTTGAACATTTTTTTACTCTGAAGTTTTTTTGGAGGTTGGGCTATGAAGGATGGGATATGGATCAATCCAATTTCCAGAGTATCTAAATTGTTGGCACAAAAGTGTTTTGTTTATTAAAAGAATGTGGAGGTATTATATGTTTTCTTATATTAAATCATTAAATTTCTTTTTGTACTCCAATTTTCTTTGAATTTTTTAAGTAGGTACTATATTTTTATTAGCTTTTTGAAGCGTTCTTGAAATTTTCCTTTTTAAAAACATCAAACAATTAATCTTCCTACTTTGAATTCAAGAAGATAAAACTGCCTAAGAGTGAATGTTTTTTTCTTAGCCAAATAATTGATTTCTAAAGAGAGAATCAAGTCGTTATTACAAAAAAAAAAAAAAAACTGTTATCTTGAAATAATCTAATGATGTATCATTATTTTGTTTGTTGATTCTTTTATTTTGAAGTTTATTAGGTTTGTTATATGTTTTTTTGCTTAACATTTCTTTTGGATCTTTTTTATTTATTTATTTTTATGGATAGGGATCTTAAATCCTAGGTTTATTGTCTTGAACTTTTGGGGATTGCTTCTAGTACTTGCCTTGAACTTTTAAATTTCATGCTTACTAAAGACATATTTCTGCTAGTAGCTTCCCTGATTTATACTGTAAATGTGAAGGCCAAGGCATATGATGATTTGACCATTTTAACTAGATTTTTCTTTTCAGTTTCCACCAATTTTTTCATGTGCGTGAAAACTATGGTTAGATCATCTGTTTTCAACTTGGTCTCCTCTTTTCTGCATTGTGAAGAACCCTTAATCACATGACTTTAAGCTTGAAATCAATATTTTGATTTGATTTGTTTAAAGACAATCTCTAATGGTTTTTTTTTGTTCACATTTTTTTTCTTTTTTCTTAGGTTTTTTTTTTTTTTTCTATTTACTTGCATATACTATTATATGAGATTTTAACACAATGTTGTTGCCTAATGTTAAAAAAAGTGGTTCTAGCTCTCGTCTATCTTAACTCAACCCCTTCAAAGAGTGCATTATTGCATGCACAACAAGTGTTCCTAGCACACATCTATCTTTGAGTGATAGTTTAGATTTATCATCCTCTTAAATATTTGATCCTAAGGATTCTAGATGAATTTTTAAAATAGATTTTCAAAGGGATCTTTGGAGAAAAGTATTTTCTTTTCAAATGAAAGAAACTAATTTAAAAATAAAAAAATATAAGAAACAAAATACCAAGCAAAACAAAAGAAAACAAAATCACAAAGTAAAATTTTCGACATCCAAGAAAACTCATATGGTGAGAGTAGTGGCCAATCTTCATTATCTTCCTATGACCTCTGAAAATTAAACTTAGTAAAAGACTACCCAAACAACGAATTAATGATTTTTAAATCAAACAAACTAACATGATATCAATCAAGAACTCATAATTAGAATTCTAAAGAACACATGAACTATGATAAAATCAAAAAGTTATTATCAAAGGTTTTTTAAAGTATATTAATTTGGGATCAATAACATTAAGAACTAAAGAATCAAAGAAATAATAATCAACTATCAAATCAATCAGAATTATCATCTAAGGTTTTAAAGAATACTAACCAATCCAAATTATCATCTAAGGTTTTTTTTTTACAAAAAAAAAAAAAAAAAAAAATCCTAACTAGGGATCAATAGCATTAAGAACAAAAGTATCAAAGAAATAAATAACAATCATCAAGGCCAATCAAAACTATCACCTAAGATTTTTAAAGAGTACTAACTTGGGATCTATAACATTAAGAACTAAAGAATCAAAGAGATACATAACAATTTTCAAGATCAATCAAAACTATCACTCAAGATTTTTAAAGAGTATCAACTTGGGATCTATAGCATTAAGAACTAAAGAATCAAAGAGATAAATGACAGCTTTCAAGATCAATCAATACTATCATCTAAGATTTTTAAAGAGTACCAACTTGGGATCAATAGCATTAAGAACTAAACAATCAAAGAACTAAATATCAATTATCAAGATCAATTGAAATCATCATCTAAGATTTAAAAGAATACTAACCCATCAAAAATATCATCTAGGGTTTTTTAAAGATTATTAACTTGGGATCAATAACATTAAGAACCTAAAAATCAAAGAAGTAAATATCATCAAAGAAGTAAATACATACAACTTTCAAGATCAATCAAAACTATCACTTAAGATTTTTAAAGAATATCAACTTGGGATCAATAACATTAAGAACCTAAGAATCAAAGAAGTAAATATCATCAAAGATCAATCAAAACTAATATTTCACAATTTCAAAACAAAACTAAATAACATAGTCTATCAAATTGAAAATTAATATTTCTAAGACACATAAATTTAAAAAAAAAAAAAATCATTAAGACTAATATTTCATAATTTCAAAATGTAACGAAATAACATAAGATCTATCAAACTAAAAAAAAATTAAAATTTCATCTAAAACTTAGCTATCCGTGAGTGCATGATTCCCTTGTCAAAATGGCCTCTTTCTCCACTTCAAAATTTGGTGTCTAATGTATCAAAGCGGCAACCTCTTCTAGATATTTTGGTGCATGCTGGCTACTTCTTAAAGCCATGAATCTCTCAAATAAACATTTTGGTGCATGTATCTTCTCTGAAAAAAAAATTTGGTGCATCTCCTCTAAAAAAAAATTCTGGCTCCTGTATCTCCCTAAAAAAAAAAAAAAAAAACAAAAAACTGGTGTGTGTATATCCTTGAAAAAAAAAAGATTTCTGGTGTGTGTCTATTCCACCCTCAAGAATTTCTGGTGCGTGTGTATTTTAAGTGGCAGATCCCATCTTTCCAATGGTCGTTCCCCCCTATATGGCAGCCCACATAATTCCATTAATGATATGATCTCTAAAAGAATTCCCCTCATCCATGAATCCATTCTCCAATAATAGTCTCCCGTTTTTCCTTCTTTCTCCAATCTTCCCATCCAAAGTCCCATTTCAGTTCAAATTCTCCTTTTTATATTAAAAAATACATGTAGTTGTGGACTCTTAATTATTCTCAAGGAGTCCAATTTTCCTTAAACTCCCAATATCCATATCTTCCTTACCAAAACAAATCCTTAGAATTTCAAACTCCCCAAAAACGCCTTTCAAGGAGAGTCTCACTTTCCTTAAGACTCCCATGCCATCTCCATATCTTCCGCACCAAAAAAAAATCCTCAAAATTTCAAACTCTCCCAAAACGTCTTCCAAGGAGAGTCCCACTTTCCTTAAACTCCAATGTCATCTCCATATCTTCCTCACCAAAACAAATCCTCAAAATTTCAAACTCCCTCAAAACGTCTTCCAAGGAGAGTCCCACATTCCTTAAACTCCAATGCCATCTCCGTATCTTCCTCACCAAAACAAATCCTTAGAATTTCAAACTCCCAAAAAATGTCTTCCAAGGAGAGTCTCACTTTCCTCATCCAATGGTAAGTTTCCTTGCAAAAGCATGACATTTATTAAATTAAATAATTGAATGAATAAATAAATAAGTAAATAAATTAGAAAACGATAAAACAATAATAAATAAATAAATAAGTTAATTAAAAAATAAGAAAAATAATATAAAAAGGAAGATAACAAATAAAAATAAAAATAAATAAATAAATAAAAACTGAGCCATGCAACCATGCAAGTCACGCTAAAAATGTTTAATGGGCCAAGTGTGCCTAAGTGGGCTTAAGTGGGCCTAAGTGACCTAGATGGGCCTAATGAGTTTTAAGGGGCCTAAGGGTATCCAAATGGGTCTAAGTAACCTAAATGAGCCTAAGTGAACCTAGATGGGCCTAAGGTGGTGCTTAATGGGCCAAGTGTGCTTAAGTGGGCCTAAGTGACCTAGGTAGGCCTAATGAATCTAAATGGGCCTAGGTGGTGCCTAATGGGCTAGGCAACTTAAATGGTGTCTAAGTGACCTAAACATGCCTAAGTATGCTATCCTAAAGGTGTACCTAAAAGAGCTATTCTTGAAAAAAAAAGAAGGAAAATCCTAAGTCTAATTTGGGGCTGCCAATGGTCACAATGAGGGGCCAAATAAATCCTTCAACCAGTCTCCAAGGTGGCTAAAAAAGGTAGGTTGTATGAGTAGCAATGGGCCACCAAAGAATTGCTATAGAGTACTGAAAGAAACCTAAGACATGTGCTAAGAGGACTAAATGGAGGGTCTTTAATAAGGTTGTGCAGGATAACGAAATAAGTAGGCTTAATATTGGTTAGGCTCTAACTCGATGGATGTAGGTGTAATGGTGTCGAAGGTGAAATGGTTGGGTGTGCAACAAAAGCAAATGACTATCCAAATCAAACTAAGTAGGATGGGGAATTGGAATCCAAGGTGTCATCATCTCTATAATTCCTAAAAAACAATGTAGCAATCATAAACAAAAGGTCGAGTCTCAATGTCAAAATCAACAAAGTGGCTATGCCCCAATATGAATACATTCTCTCAAAATGGGCAAACCTTGAATAGGAAAAACATCTCCAGGATCAATCCCTAATGAGAAAAACATGACTCAAGACGGAAAATACAAAACGACCATACTCTAACCTTTGGAAAATATGCATTTGGTGTAAACCTTATCTCACAATCAACCATTGATGAGTGGGCTATGGCTTAGTGCAAGCATCTCAAATCAAGCACCAATGGCAAGAGTATAACTCATCCTACATCACTGTGATCAAAATGAATCTCCATTCCTCAAAATCATTGTGGTAACATGAAGAGAGTATTTGATCTCCAAGGAATGAGCAACTCTCGGTAGAAAATCAAGCAAAGTGGTATGTCCCAACCAAAAAGGTTCTTTGACATGGTCATGTCATAATGTAATCTGGTGTCTCTAAGATCAATCACTGATGGGAGGGCAATGTCCTAGTACAGGATAATCTCTTAAATGTTCAAAAGCCACTATAGTTCTCACAAGTGTTTATGACGTGATTCAATCATCTTAAAAATTTATCAACATCGATGAGAGGGCTATGCTCCCATATATACACATCAACTCAAATCGCCCAACCATATCTCATACTCTAATGCGAAAGGAAAATCTAATCAACTCTGAGAGAATGACCATGTCCTAAAAATCCATCGTTAACTATGAGGGGTATGCCCCAATGTCAACACATCAAACAAAATCACCCAACCACATCTCACACACCAATGCAAAATAAACACCTCCAAGGAACAACTATAATCCAAAAATCCATCATTAACTAAAAATGGTATGCCCCTATGTAATGGTCATCTAAAAAATCAACCCTTGACTGAGAGAGGTGTACCACAATGCGATGTATCAAGCAGAATGGCTACATCCTCGATAAAAACTCTCAGAGGTGGCTATGCCCCAGTGTAGGGTCATACCACAACTCTTGGTCCATCACAATCATAATGCTCTTCGACCATTCTCAAGTATCACCCATGTGAGATCTATCAAACACAATGTGTGATGTCATGGCCTTAGGGTGGTCTTAAGACAAGGCTAGGGTAATAAGGTGAAGAAATGAAGGGAAACCATGCTTAATAATCTCAATGATAATATCTCATACGCTTTTTGTTGGTGAGAAATTAGTTTTGGAAAATTCAGAGTCGCCGCTTATTTTATTTTATTTTTAAAAAAGGGAAAATAAAACAAGATAGAAAACCCTAAAAAAGTAACTCCAAAGTGTTGTAAAAGCATATCTTCGAAAAGCTCGAGTCTAGGTCCGGGGATCAGGTTAACCATTGGGAAGGTACCTTAAAGAAGTAGCACCCTTATAAGCCTTAAAGAGGTCTCTATTGGCTAAGTCAAGGGGAATACGACAATTAATCAGTTAATTATGAATACCTAAATAGGCTAAGGTGATTCCAAAATCAGCATGCCAAGGAAGAAAGTCAATCACAATCATAAAGAAGAGTTAGAGTGTGTACTTGGATTGCTTTTTAAACGCTATCATAAGACATCAAAGTTAGCTTAGAAATATGACACACAACATGGTTTTTATCAAAGTAGATCAAACAAACGTCAAAGCATGCAAAGATGGAATCAAACATAGATATAGTCCTCAATAACATATATGTTCGTGGAATTTCGAAATTGGAGGATAAAGAGAGCGTACCTAGTTAGCAAGCATCAGCGCCTCTATGGAAAACAAGGTTAGCTCAATAATAAGTATAAAACAAACTCATATATATCATAGAGAGGAATCGAAATCAACCAAATATTAAACAAACATCTCATTAGAATCAATATCGAAAAAAGAAATTAAAAATGTTGGATCCCCCACTAAGGTCCAAATTACTTTTGCATGAATTGGTTCAATGAGTCCCATCATTTGGAACCATGAAATTTGTTCATCCTTGTTGAAAATTGAGAAAATCAAGAAAATAGTTTTGAAAAATAGGGAAAATAGTGAAAATGCATACTAGAAGGAAAATGGCTGAAGTGTTTATTAAAAATCAGGCTTTTATTTTCTAAAATCTCCTAAGGGTGGAATTTAAATAAATAAATAAATAAACTGAGATTATTTGAATGGAATTTTTTGAAAAACCTGATTCAAGACATGTAAGATCACAAGGAAAAATAAAAGCAAAGAGAAGAGGATGGTGTGCACCAAGGTGACCAAGCTAAAGTGGGATTCGGGGGAATGATTGAGGATGTATTTGTAACACCTGGTACTAATGAATTAAATAGGCAATAATGATTATTTTAGTACTTAACTTTAAGCTTGCTTAATTAGATGTTAAAACTAGTTTAGTGCTAATCATATTTAATTATGAATTAAACTTTGATTATGGTTAAGTGGGATTAGTTAATGACCTAAGCATGCTTATTAGGTTCTTAGGGACTAATTAGGGTTATGAAAACCTAAAGGACTAATGGGCAATTATGGGTTTTATTTTTGATAACTTGAAGGACTAAAGTGCAAAATTGGGAAATTTGAGTTAGTGGAATGCCACCTCCTACTTGGGTGGATTGGTGGCAGCCATGTGGGCTGCCACCTCGTGCTTGGGTGCTTGGAGACCCCTTTCTAAGGGGGCTGCAGCTCGTTTTGCACCATTTCACCTGCAGCAACTTGGGTTAGAGAGAGAATCTAGAGAGAGAAAGTGTAGATTTGAGGTAAGCAAGTTGTTTAATTTTGTAATTTTCATTTATTTTGGTTCCTAATGGTATGTTGAATAGAATTAACGGTAAAAATTGTGTAAAAGTTGAGTATAATTAGCTATAAACCTGTTTTAGTTAAAAATCACAATTAATTAAAGATTAAAGTATTTTAAGTTAAGTATTTTATTAATGGTAAGATCAACATAAATCTTTGTTTAATTTGGTTTGATTGAAAAATAGATTAGTAAACATGTGATGAATTGAGTTATTTGGACACTTGGGATTTGTTAATAGGTTAGGCTTTAAGAAAATCAAAAGAATTAGTGTTTGGTAATTAATTAGGGAAATTAATATGCATTGTAAATATTGTTTAATTCAATTCAAATTTGATCTGAAAACATGTAGGATATAGATTAGAGAATGTGAGAATTAAAAATTTGCAGCAATAAACTATATAAATTTTCATGGTTAGGAAACCTAAATTATGTTGTTTCATTTCAGTTCCTCGTAATAGGCAAAGATCGCCTACGTAGAAGAAACACAAAAAAGAAGTCGGTGTAAGGTAGGGAATTTTATGCTATTCTATGGTGTATCTGATTTCTTTCCTTGAATTATTTGTTGGAATTTTATGTTATTTCTATGATTTCATAAAATCTTTTAAAGTGTCATTGCATCTCGGTTTATTGCATTGAAATGTTACCATGATGTTGGAACTTATATTGGTATGAAGATTCGTGGGTTTGTGTTGTCGAAATGGTTTATGGTGTGATTGCATTGCAAGAAGGATATGGAATTATCACAGATCATATTCAGAGAATTTATTGGTGGCGAAGTGCTTATGTGATGCTACAGGCCTTATCATTTGATATATTGTTTATGTGGGACCGTGGGTCCTTGGGTGAAAGTCCCTAAAGCCCTCGAGGAAGACACTCCGATGTGGGTATATGGGGTTGGTCCTGCCCTTGGGTTTTAGTCCCTAAAGACACGGGGTTGGTCCTGCCCTTGGGTATGAGTCCCAAAAGACACGGGGTATGACTTGCCCTTGGGTGATGTCCCAGAATAGTCATTATTATATTGATCGAGTTTCTTGTGGAGCATTGTATCTGCCGTGTAGATTGTTGGGAGTCAGCAATTTATCAGTTGTGAAAGGATGGATGAGGAGAAGCAATAAGGAAACCAACAAACACATGCATACATGTTTGACATGATTACATATTTGTTAATGGTTATGAAATGTTTATCATGCATGTTCTTAAACGTTTAATTCAAGGTTTTTAAGGGTATACTTAGGATGGTTATAAACTTTCCTACTGAGTTGTGAACTCACCCTATTCCTTCCACCTATAGATGCAGGTCAGAAGACCTATGCAGGAAAGAATGCTTGAGCAATGCTTTACTGTGATTGGATGTTGTTTGCTCATATTGAAAGTCTTTTGAGGCCATGCCTTTTGTATCAAGACTACACCTTTTGTTGGAATGATGTAATGTATATATTTGTTAGATACACTTGTAGTATGGGCTACCCATAGTAAACAATGGGGTTTGGTATATGTAAATTAATGTTGTACAAGTTTCTTTTGTGAAACAAAACATATTTTGTTAACTTAATAGTCACAATGTTTAATACAGGATGTACTCTTTATAACAGGTTTTCCATATCCTCTTTTTGAACAAATTCAAGTAGGAACTCAACATTTAAATTTTTGAGAGCACTTATACTATATTTGAGTATCAATTCTTTAGTTGAAGAATAAATAATAATCATAAGAAGAAAAAAAAAATTGGGGTGTGACAGTATTGTTGGTGTTGGCATGAGGAGACCTCTGTAGATTGCTGGTATGACTGGAGAAGAACTGACCGTATTCAATTCAGAATCCATTCTTACTGGGTTTGAGTATATAATTTCATCAACAAAGGCATTTCATCCCAACTCTGGCTTCTCGGAGTCACAACTTGTATTGCTAGCAGGAACTTGTGGCGAAGCGATTAAGTCCAGTTCCAAATCAGATTACCTTGATGCCACTCATTCTCCGGTTTCAAATTTTTGCTTAGAATTTTGGTTTTCAGCCTTGTAACTAAAGAAACATCAATTCCTCTTTCCCACTATGTTTTCATCATTTGAAAGTACCAATATTTCTAGGTTCTCGCTCAAAAGTTCATCTGATTCATCTATTTTCTCACAATTCACTTATAGATCTTTCTGTAGCTCAGAATCTGTGTTTTCCGGCTCACCGTGAGTATACCTCTTCAATAGCACTAACTGATCAACTGTAGCTTGCATGAGAGAGCTCAACGATTGACACTCATGTAGCCCACTTCAGTTATTCAAAGATGTAGTTGTGGCAAGGGCGTTAATTTCTAATCCAAGATACCACTGTGCTAAAAAAGAGCTCTCAGCTCTGTCTTGTGTTGTTGGTGTCGACATTAAAACTAACTTGGTAGTAACAAGGCTCCATTAAAGATCACTTTCTTGACTTCTCTAACTCTACAAGATGTTTTTCAAGTTGTAGCTCAAAAGACCCATGTCTAGAGGTCTTATTGCCAGTTGTTGCTACTTGGCTTGCAACTTCAATAGATTGGGATTTACAGGATTTTTGCTACTGAGTGCAATTCTGTAGCATATTCAAAATACTGTCAGCAAGGTTCCTCATGTGCTCTGAGCTCTAAGTGCAACAACAGTAGGGAACACCTTCAAGATTTACAGAACGGTGTTGTCAAATGTTGGATTATCAACTCAACTGCACACTGTGTTCAGGATGGCTGTTAAGTAATGGTGTTTTTTTTTGTTTTTTTTTGTTTTTTTGTTTTTGTGAGCAATTGGATGCTTCTTGATTTTCACCAATGAATATAATCGGAAACAGGGTAACTTCTTGTCCTGAGAGGCACCTCCAAAAGGAGTTCAGATTCCTATAACTGTTTGCTCCTTCGCCCACAAGCTGTTGGATAAGTGCTTCCTGCTTTATGTAAACCCCGTAGGTTTCCATCTTCACACCCGAAAGCTTAGGAATTAGCATTTCCAGCCAAAACAGTGACTTTCTAGATACGCTCTTGGTAGCCATGGCAGAGGTATGGTGTTCAAGTTTCAACTGATTCAACTTCTGTTGGACGAACTTGGGACGGTTTTTTCTTGTAAGTAGTGGATCTTAGTAGCAAGAAAACTAGAGTGAAGGACTTTAATGCACTTGATCTATCAGCTGCAACTTTCTACAAATCTTGAACAGGTTCGAAAATGTCTTGATTAGGGTCATTCTTGGGTATAGTTTCTTCACTGAGAATCTCGCCAAGTGGTATCTAGCCATCAAAAGGAGATTGGTGCAATTTGTGAATTGAAAACGATAGGAGACATTTGAGACAGGGTGAAACTCTCTGTGGTGGGACTGAATTTGGATCCCTTAGCATAGGGCTTCATTGTTGACTTTTCTGGGGGAAACGAGCCCACCTATGAACTTGGACTTTAAACCGAGGAAACTTAGCATTTCCTCAGATACTTTATGGACAGAAATATATCTGTTCCATGAATTTCAGTTTCATGACCAACATAATTTTCAATACTTCCTCCACTGATTCCAAAACTGAGCCCATCTTTAGCGCAAATAGTCGCAAATTCTACATTGAAGATTTCTTTGCCATCATTAGTACATGTAGTCCTCCTTTCTTCTTGAACGGCTTTAGCAGCAAATGGGAAAATGAATGCTCTGCTGTGCTAGACTACCGTCATTAGATAATTCCAACTGCAATTCAATGATGATAAGAGTTTGAGTATTGCACTTGTCACTCCAGAACTTTGGCCACCCAACGAAATCCCATCTAGACCTTGACCTGTAGCTGCAGTACATGTTGCCTTTCTGAAGTAGATGGCATATTCTGGAAAACTGTGTTTCTCAACTGGACCAATTTTTCCCATTAGCCTTCGAAAAGGTAAACGACAATGCAAATCTACCTATTCCATTGCTAACTTTGTGTCTTATGATCACCTGTCATCTTCCTTGAGTGGTTTTGTAGCCTCTATAGATTCTATTTCAGCACCTAAAACTGTTAAAGAGGCCTTGAATCATCTTGGTTGGAAGAATGCAATGCTTGAAGAAATTCGTGCATTGGAGGACAATCATACATGGAAACTTGTTGATTTGCCTCAAGGAAAGAAAGTTGTTGGATGCTAGTGGGTCTTTGCGGTAAAAGTTAATCCTGATGGCTCTGTGGCAAGACTAAAAGCCAGGTTTGTAGCTAAAGGATATGCTCAGACATATGGAGTAGACTATTCTGATACTTTCTCTCCAGTTGCCAAACTGAATTCAGTTTGACTATTTATTTCTATTGCTTCTTCCCAACAGTGGATGATCCATCAGTTAGACATTAAGAATGCTTTTCTTCATGGTGATCTCGAAGAAGAAGTCTATATGGAGCAACCTCCTGGGTTTGTTGCTCAGGGGGAGTATGGGAAGGTTTGTTGTCTAAAAAAAGCCCTCTATGGATTGAAGTAGAGTCCCAGTGTTTGGTTTGGAAAATTTAGTAAGGAGATTCAAGAATTTGGCATGAACAAGAGCAAGAAAGATCATTCCATTTTCTATAAGAAATCAGCTGCTAGTATCATACTTCTTGTGGTTTATGTCGATGATATAGTTATTATAGGAAATGATCATGCAGGAATCTCTAATCTTAAGGCATTCATGCATTCCAAGTTTCATACAAAGGACTTGGGTGAACTGAAGTATTTCCTGGGAATAGAAGTATCAAGGAGCAAGAAAGTGATGTTCTTATCATAGAGGAAGTATGTGCTTGATCTGCTTGAAGAGACTAGTAAGATAGAAGCAAAGCCATGTGCTACCCCTATGGTTCCTAATGTACAACTTATGCCAGATGATGGAGATCCCTTCTACAACCCTGAGAGGTATTAGTGGGTGGTTGTAAGCTGAATTATCTCATCGTGACGCAACCAGATATTGCATATGCAGTAAGCGTTGTTAGTCAGTTCACATCTGCGCCTACAGTAAAGCATTGGGCAGCTTTAGAGCAGATTTTGTGCTATCTGAAGAAAGTTCCTGGTCTAGCCATACTATACAGTGGTCAGGGACACACTCGCATTGAGTGTTTTTCTGATGTGGATTGGGCTGGTTCTAAGTTTGATAGAAGATCCACTACAGGTTATTGTGTGTTCTTTGGTGGGAATCTAGTGGCTTGGAAAAGTAAGAAGCAGAGTGTTGTATCCCGTTCGAGTGCAGAATCTGAGTATAGGGCCATGGCACAGGCTACTTGTGAAATCATATGGATACATCAACTCTTATGTGAAGTGGGAATGAAGTGCACAATGCCAGCGAAACTTTGGTGTGACAATCAAGCCGCTCTTCATATTGCTGCAAACCTAGTCTATCATGAAAGAACCAAACACATTGAGGTCGACTGTCACTGCATTCGTGAAAAGATTGAGGAAAATCTAGTCTCTACTGGCTATGTGAAGACTGGAGAGCAACTTGGGGATATTTTTACAAAAGCTCTAAATGGAACTCAAGTTGATTACTTTTGTAACAAGCTGGGCATGATCAACATCTATGCTCTAGCTTGAGGGGGAGTGCTAGCTGTATATATTTGTACTCACCATAATTAAGTTGTTTCCTTACATGTAGGCTGATTTCTTAGGGATAATACCTTCCTAATTTAGGACTCTCAATTGTATATATATGCGTATTATTCCTCTAATAAACATACAGTAATTTCTCCAAAATACCTTAGTTGAATTACAAAAAGCAATATTGAAATGGAATATATGAATGAGTCTTTCAGATGGTTCTGTTTTCACCCAGTTTTGGACACTCTAAATGTTTTTGCGAAAATAAATTATTAGACGACTTTGTAAATTTGTTTTGATATTTTTCCTAAATTTGTGACTTCCTGAAAATGAATTTTGATACCTACAATATTGAAATATATGTTTTCTAGAGGGAGATGTGTTTTTTTAAAGTTGCATCCATTGTACATGATTGATTCTGGACAGCTAATGAGTTTTGAGTGTTTTAAAAATAGTGTTGAGTGCTCCTTGACCTTGGCTTTATTTTTTGTGTAATTTAGACACTTAAATGACATGTATGATTTTAGGAGACATATGCATGTTTTTTAAAATTCGGTATATGTATGTCATTGTTTTTTGCCCAATTCTGGACCTTTTGGAACTTTTGGGGGCTTTTGTTTAAATTTGTTATTTGAATGATTGCTTGGCCATGTGGATGATAGACTAGACATGCAAAAGATGTTCTCTGGAATTTTTTTCAATTTAATTCGCATTCTAGATGTATATATATATATATATTTTTTCATTTTTCATTTTTTTTTGTGAAAACTTCTATTCTGACAACATGCTAGAAATTTTGTATCGTGTTTAACTTATATTTTAACCTAGTATTGTTTGACATATCTTGACTTGATTTTGGCTTTTATTCTTTAATGTAGACATAATGAGGATGTTGTTTGATTTTTTTCATAACAAAATAATGTTTTTAGATATTTGTTAGGATTTTTTAAGTGAATACGGCTATTCTATCCCTTTACTGCATGTTTTTGTCTTAGTTACTAACTTTGATACTTATAGGTATCTAGAGCATTAGTTTAAATTTAACCATGAGTCCATATGCATGTCCTATGTGATAGTTGTTGTTTCTTTAAACTCATGCCATTTCATTTGAGTTGTATATTAGGGTTTATTGTTATAGTTATTGGTTATTACTTGTGAGCTAACCCTCTCTATCCACATGTAAGTGCATTGTAAGTTGTACATGCTATCTAGGTACGTCCCATACAACCTTTCTCTTTTTAATTTTGTAAATAAGCAAATTTTGTTTGTGAATACTCTCGTGTTTGATATTGTCTTGATTGCTTTGATTTATTGCTTGATTATTTGAATGGATTGAATGCATGAGGTATGTTGTATTATATTGTCAAACTAACTTTGATGTCTTGTGATAGCACCTAAGAAGCAATCCAAGTACACACCCTAAGTTTTCTTTATGATTGTGATTGGCTTTCTTGTTCGGCACGTTAATTTTGAAATCGTCTTAGCTTATCTAGGTATCCATAATTAATTAATTACTTGTCATATTTCCCTTGACTTAACCAATAGAGACTTCTTTAGGGTTAAGAGGGGTGTTATCTCTTTGAGGTACCTTCCCGATAGGTAACCTGATCTTCGGACTTCGACTCAGGCTTTTCGAAGACATACTTTTCCAAAACTATGGAGTCACATTTTTTTTAGGGTTTTTATTTCTTGTTTTATTTTTCCTTTTAAAATAAAATAAAATAAGTGGCGACTCCAATTTTATTAAAACTAATTTTTCACCATTAAAAAATAAGTCTCATCGACGAGTGGAGGCACACGTGAAAAATGTGAGTCTAATCTTATTTTCATTCTTTTGATAAGAAGATGGCGTAAACCAATCTTGACTTTTCTGGTTAAGTTTTCGCATGCCTTTGGACGTTAGGTTCAATATCTTCTATGATGACAAGGCTTGTTATATTGCTGATGTATTTGTGATGATGTTTTCATATTGACAATTGATATGTCGTGTTTTGTCCTGCTTGCATTTTAGACTTAGATTTTTTGTCAGCATTTGTTTTGTCCAGCATTTTGGTTTGGCTTTGTTAGCACAATTTTTCGTTTTCGTGATGTATGGTCCTATGTGGCCATTTGATGATTGAGGCTAGTTATTTTCATTGCGTGATTGTTGAGCATATCCTAAAGTGTCTTGTGTGGTGACATTCTCTTACACTAAGGCATACCCCATTTTTGAGTTCATCATATCTCTTATTGATTTCATGATCGTGCGATCTGTTTACTAATACTAGCGAGTCATTATACTGGGGCATACCTCCTTTCTCATTAAGTTCATCATCCTAGTCACTCATTCTTTCAAGGTTCTTCTGATTGTCTTTAGTTGCAAACCACATTTCTTGGTTCTTGTTTTGCTTTAAGTGTTCTTAATTACAAATCGCATTTCATTCCTATTTCTTTGAGTTTGATAAGGCATTCCCTTTCTGTCATTTTATTAAGGGCATCCTCCTTCCTTTAATTTGTTTAGGGCATTCCCCCTTCCTCTAGTTTGTTTAGGGTATTCCTTTTTCGTCAGTTTGTTTAAGCCATCCTCCTTCCCTCAGTCTATTTAAGGCATCCTTCTTCTATCAATTTGTTTAAACCCTTTCCGTTAGTCTGTTTAGGGCATCCCCCTTCCTTCAGTTTGTTTAGGGCATCCCTCTTCCTTCAGTTTGTTTAGGGCATCCACCTTTTGTCAGTTTGTTTAGGATATCCCCCTTTTGTCAGTTTGTTTATGGCATCCCCCTTCCGTTAGTTTGTTTAGGCCATCCCTTTTCCGTCAGTATTGTTTAGGGATCCTCCTTCCATCAATTTGTTTAGGGCATCCTTCTTTTTTTAGTTTGTTTAGGGCACCCATCTTTCTTCAGTTTGCTTTGGGCATTCCCCTTATGTCAGTTTGTTTAGGGTGTTTCCCTTCTTTCAGTTGTTCTCACCACTATGGATTGGACATCCATGGACACTTCAATTATTTCACTACCATAGATTAGACATCTATGAGCTTTTGAGATTGAGTTTATTCGCCATCATAGATTGGACAACTATGGGCTTTTGAAATTGAGTTTTTCACCACCATAAATTGAACATCTATGGGCTTTTGAGATTGAGATTTTCACCATCACAAATTTTTATCTGTGGGCTTTGAGATGAAATTTATTTACCACCATAGATTGGACATTTATGGGCTTTTGAGATCGAGTTTTTCACCACCATGGATTTCTGTCTATAGGCTTTTGAGATTGAGATTTTCACCACCATAGATATTCGTCTATGGGCTTTTGAGATTAAGATTTTCATCACCATAAATTGGATATCTATGGGCTTTTAAGATTGAGATATCATCACCAAGGATTTTTATCTTTGGGCCATTGAATATATCACCACCACAGATTTTTTATCTATGGGCTTTTGAGTATATCACCACCATGGATTTTTTATCTATGGTCCTTTGAGTATCACTACCATAGATTGTGTATCTATGGGGCTTTGATGAGTTTCACTATCGTAAATTTTCATCTATGGGCTTTCCAGTTTAACATTTAGAGCTATCTTTTTGGTTTAGCTTCCAAAGCCATTCTTTTCTTAGTTTAGCTTTTAGAGCTAGTCTTATCATTTAGAGCCACAACTCTTGACATTCATGATCATTAGCATTGCATGTCTTGTCCTCGAAGCATCACACTCCACCTCCTTCTCATTTTGTTACTTGTGCTTCTCACTTCATCATATTATTATGGGGTTTCTCCTCTTCCATTGCGCATGATATAGTCCTTTGAGCTCATAGCATGTGTTCTGGTCATATTGTTGGGTTCCCTACACCTTGTGTTCTTATATAGCACATGTATGGTTTTTGCCTTTGTACGTATTAGTTCCTATGTTCCTTGATGAACTGACTGCTACTCAACTTTGACATTGATTTTCAAGTCATTTTTTGAGACATTTTAAAGATAGTCTAGATCCATAGTGTAGCTTTAGAGGCACCTCAGGAGCTTCTTTTTCTTGCCCTATCTAGAGCCCCTTTTGTTGTTGTTTTGGTTTGACTGAGATCTATCCCACTAGGACACTTTTGGGGGTCTCTCCTATTCTTTGGTAGAGTTCACTTCATTCTACTCATTATTCGCACTTTTATTTCATTCCAATTTTCAAATTCCTTACACTTATGAGCTCTACCAAAGAAGGACATATTTGTAGACCCTTTCATTTGGCGAATTTTTAGGTCACACTCTTTTTTTTTTTTAAAAAAAAAAAAAAACTTATTATGCAGATTTGTTAACTAGAAGAGGGGAGTGGTTGTTTTTTTTTTTGCATAGGTTTCCTATAAAGCTGGTGTTTTTAGAGTGAGAGGTGAGTTGTAAAGGGGCAGTAGAGTTGGTGGGTTTGTTTTAGGGAGAGAAAGTGGTAGGAGAGTTGCTGGGTTTTTTAGAGAGAGAGTAGTAGAAAAGTTGATGGGTTTTAGAGAGAGAAGAGGAAGGAGAGTAGACTTTTTTGGAAAACTATGGGGTTGTTTCCCTGTAGGAGGTTTTGAGAGAGTTGTGAGCAGAGGAGATTCTTATTTTTTTTAGTTGATTCTTTGGAGTCACAGAGGAAGTTCAACGGGTTTCTTTGTTAGGAAAGGGAAAACCAATAGAAAGGGAGCATTTTTTATTTATTTTTGGTTGGTGAGGTTAGTTGAAAAAGGAGGAGATAAAAAAAAAATCAACAAAAAAAGAGAAAGAGGGAAACAGAGGATACAAAGAAGAGACATCAAAGATGGCGGAGGATATCCTTCTTCTAGTGCTTTTTGGTTCTGGGCAGAGAAGAAGGAGAGCAATTTTGGATTTTCTTAAAATAATAAATTTTCATGAGTTTTATTTCCATTATTATTTATTTAAGAAATTGGTTGTTGTCATTTGGAATTTCAAATTCCATTTGGGACTTTCCTTTATTTGGGTTAATTTTGGATATAGATTGGAGAATATTATAAGATAGTCTCACTATACACAAGATACTATGGATTCAGTACCAATCATTCTCATTTCTTGTACTCTGATGCCTTGTCGTAGTGGGAGGGTTGTTAAACAATTAAACTGATTTATGTATTTGGAAAGGTCTTTCGAGGCCATTCTAAAGGAACATGAGATCGATCCCATAGATTACAGATGCAGAGTTAGAATCCTTGTGATTCTAATGTATTATGGGTTCCTGCAGAAGCACCTAAAGTGATAAAACCCATAGGTGTAAGTTGGTCTACAAGAGGAACAAAGGAGTATATGAAAAATGTTGAGATTTATGTGGCTAGGTTGTAACTAAAGGTTATAGTTCGAAACATTGTTTCGAATATAGGAAACCTTTTCACCAGTAGCCATATTCAGATCTATCGTAGTACTCTTACCTATTGTAGTGTATCTTATTTATGAGATATTGTAATAGGATGTCAAGACATTGTTCTTAAACAATTATCTTGATATTAGCATCTATACGATGTAACCAGATATTTTCATAGCAAAGGGCCTTATGAGTACAAGAAATTGCAGGGAAGCATGGTGGTGTTTTAGGATCTTGTAAGTAGATAACAATCTACTCATTGGTAATGATGTAAGGTTATTGTCATCAATCAAGATCTAGTTTTCTACTTAGTTCCAGATGAAGGATTTGGGAAAAGCATAGTATATTATTGGGATTAAGGTCTTTAGGAACCGCAAGAATAGGAAACTAATGTTATCTTAAGCTACTTATATAGATAAGCTTTTGGTCAAGTATGTGATGTAGAATTCCAAGAAAGGTTTGTTACCTTTTAGGCATGGAATTCCCTTTTCTCAGGATCAGTGTCCTAAAACACTTGAGGAGAAAGAGCATATGCAGTTGGTACCCTATGCCTCTATTATGGGTAGCCTTATGTATGCAATGTTATGTACTAGGCCAGATATTTGCATTGAAGTGGGTATGGTGAGTAAATATCAGTCTAATCCAGGTCCAAAACATTAGATAGTTGTCAAGCATAAACTAAAGTATCTTAGGAGAATAAGGGATTATGTGTTTGTGCTCCAAAGTGTTGAGATAGTTTGGAGGGTGACATGATGGTCGACAAGATACCTTTTGTGGAGTGATTCGTGCCCAATTGGTGTGCCAGCTGATTTGTGTCCAGCTGGTGCTCCTTGAATGAGGGAGTAATCAACAAAATTTATAACCTATAACACCATATACTAGGATAGCAAAGACAAAGCTACTATAGTATAGCGGCTCTAGGATCGTTCACTGGGAAGGATTAACAAGCTATCAATGATACCAATTCAAAGTGAATTGGCCTTGTTTCATTTCAAGGTTAGCTTAAGAAGTAAAACACAAACTTTGATTGGTAAAGGTTTAGACTTAAACTAACTATCATAACAGAAGTTTGGAATAATTTAGGAAGAAAAACATTCCTTGGAGATTTAGGTTCACTGGGGTGGTTCCTCATGCAAAAGACATAGCTCCGGTCAGATGGTTCATTTTCTCGTGTTAGAGATTCAACATATAGTCAAATCTCTAACTGGTGTTGTACAGAGACTCCTTCAATTAGATTTCACTTTAATTCTCTCACTAATGCAACTTGCAATGGTTCATGCCTCTCACGAGCACTTACCATTCAAGATGATCTTTAACCTTGGACTTCCCTTCACAAACTCGCAAGAGATAACTAATGGATGTCTCGTTGGAGTCCAAAAGCTTACCAAGTGTTGGTAATTCCAGAAAATCCTACCTTAAAGTCACCTCCCAAAGGCTCGCAAGGGGTAAACTAGTGCATTTCCAAGGTAGGAAATCACTTGCCTTACCAAGTGTTGGCCCAGGTGACTCTAAGGTGTTTTAAGTTAACTAAAAACATAGAAATCACTAAAGGATTTCACTTCCTCTTCATTACTAGCTAAAACCACAAAGCTCTGCATTCTTGCACTTGGAACCTTCCCCGGCAACCTTAGCTCCAAGGAATTAGAGGTTTAGTTACTCATTCTCTGGGGAAAACTCCTCAGAGAATTCATAACTTAGAAATAAAATAAAAATACAAAGTGAGAAGGTAAGGCAGTAGAAAGAACTGAACTTTACTTGCTTACCAAAAACTTTACAAAAGGATCTCCTCCTCCTGAGAACAGGCTCCCGAGAGGTATATATATGAACATAATATAAAACTAATTATTACATAGATATTTAGTCTTTTTACTAACTTAAAAGCTAAGGAATCTTGTAATTGGTGGTTTACAAGGAGTATTTTGGGATTTAGACAACAAAAATCTAATGGAAAATATCTCCCAATGTCGGTAGCAAATATCGGGAGGCTTCAGGAACCATTTCGCAAGAGAAAATGGTGTCTGCGAGATTTCGCAGACACTCAAGAGGGCTGCGAAATATTTTCGCAACAATAAGCTAAACTCGCAGGGCTGCGAAGTTGACTTCCACCTTGAGGTTCCTAGCTTCCCTCTCGCGGTATATGTCGGGCAACTTCAGAAGGAGATGCATCACACTGTTCAAAAAGGCTGCGAAATCACTTCGCAACAAAAGGGTGATTTCGCAACACTTTGCAAAATGCTTCCTTCAGCTCGGAGTGATTGGATTGTAATGGCTACAACTTCTTCGTTTCAACTCCAAATTGCACACCGTTTGAAGAATTGGATTGTTGACTTCCTGAGCTTTGAAATGGTATATAGCATGCATCATTTGGACTTCAGAAAGTGCTCCAAAAGTGGCTGCTACGACTGTCATCAAGAATAGGCTTCATGGCAGATTCTCTTTGCTTTTTCTCCTTGCAATCCGAATTTACTCTTGGCAAATGACTTCTAAGCTTTGCCCAAGATTCCTCATAACTCTCCTCAGTCTTGACTTGCTTTGGTGATCAAATTACTAACAAAAACACCAAAACTTACAAAAAGTGATTAAAATTCCTTTCAAGGGTCCTTAACATGCCAATTGAGTTAAAAGGCCAAAACTACTACTCAAAAGTGTTTAAAAGGATTAATTATAGGCTATCAAATAACACTTTTTGAGTAGTAATCATGGAGAATCTAGTGGATCCTTTCACCAAGACATTGACAGGGAGAGTCTTTGTTGGTCATAGAGATAACATAAGTTTCAGATAAGTATTTGACATGCTTTATAGGCATGATGCTTTGAGGGCTAGTGGGATATTGTTAGTATAGAGCCCTTAAAAGCATGAAATGATGTAAAAAAAAATTGGAATTCATTATTTATTTAATGATGTTTCAATTTAATTTTTATCTATCTTTATTCCATGTATTATACTTTATGAGCATTCTTGCCTACATATTTTGCATTGTATGTGACTTTGGTGCATTAGCAATTGCACATAAGACTAAATCGTGGGTTTCTTGCAAATAGATGACTTGTTCATAGTCAGTTCATGGGCTTAAGCAACCCATTAGAGGCTATAGTGCACCACCTCCTAATTACAGAGATGGTTGGTCTTGGCTATTGGGATGAGTTTCCCATGGTGAGTGCACTAGTGTGTATGGTTACACATTGGACAAGACCTATGGTGAGTTATGACTTAACACTATCAAATAGTCATGACTCCACCAAGCTACTTCATTGTATTATCTCTCAATTTTGAGAGAATATTGAGCTTGTGCTGAAGTTAGTAGTGACTTTGACCTATGAATGAGATTGTAAGCTGATAATATATTCCCTATGGATTGGGTCACTATTAATGGAAGCTGGTAGCAATTTGTATTCTCAATATAGACACCATGATATCTCTTGGGATTTAAATAGTGTGTCTCTTTGGGTGATCCTAAGGAGGTGTGTTCATGGAAACTATGGTCATAGTAGTTTCTTAAGTAGAACTTGACATAGGCTCCTTGAGAGCTAAGATATGTCAATTGAACACACAATAAGAGGATTTCTAACTCAGGATGGTAAAGATAGTCTTGAAAGGCTGATAGCTTTCACATTGTTAGAGTACGGACACTAGTTTATGGGGAGATTGAACCTATAAATACCTCATAGGGGTTAGGGTTTCTATAGCTTCCACCATTTAGAGAGATTGAGAGATAGAACCTCTACCCTCTTTTCCTTCCCACTGGAAGTGTGCCAAGATCAAGGTTCGAGTCATTAAGCAAAAGACTTCGGGTTTACGAAACTTCTACGATTTTGATCTTCATCTTCATCATGTGGATTTGATTTGGGAACATCCGAATATGAGATATGGGTTTCTTTAGCACTTTATGAATCTTTTTAAAGTATAAAAATGTTATTTTTCTACTGTGCATAGGATTTAGAAAAAGTCTAGGATAGTTATGCATGTTCTTAACTTGATCTGGACTTGGGAAATAGAAAGATCCGGGTTTTTCCCTTCAATAATCACTTAAAACTTGAAGAAGGATGGGATTCAGTCGCAATGATCAAAATCACCTAAAATTGAGGAAGGAGATGGTACGTGGTGGCCATGATCGAAATCACCTAAAACTGAAGGAAGAATGAGACAGAGTCGTAATGATAGAAATCAATAAAACCAAGGAAGGAGACAAGATGTGGTTGTGACTATCCAAATCACCTAAAATTGAAGTAAGAACGGGACACGATCACGATTATTGTAATCACCTAAAACTAAAAGAAGGACTGGATGTGGTTGCTATGACCGAAATCACCTAAAACCGAAGAAGAAGACGAGATGCGGGAGCAATGACATAAATCATTTAAAAATGAAGGAAAAATGGGATGCGATCGTAATGATTGAAATCACCTAAGAAAGAAGGGATGCGGTCGCTATGACCAAAATTACTTAAGAAACGTGGGATGTGGTGGCAATGACCGAAAAAAACTAAAATTGAAGGAAAGACGAGATGCGATCAAAATCGCCTAAAACTGAGAAAGAATATAGGACGCGGTCGCAATGACTAAAATCACCTAAAACTAAAGGAAAAAAGCGAGACGTAGTTGCGATTATTGAAATCACCTAAAACTGAAGAAATGATAGGACCTGGTCGCAATGATTAAAATCACCAAAAATTAAATAAAGGAAATGATGCTTTCGAAATGACTAAAATCACTTAAAACGGATGAAGAATACAAGACGCGATCGTAATGATCAAAATCATCTAAAACTAAAGGAAAATGACGAGACACGATCACGATTACTGAAATCACCTAAAATTGAAGGAATGACAGGGCATGATCACAATGACTAAAATCACCTAAAATTGAAGTAAGGATAGGACGCGATTGTATTGACTGAAATCGCCTAAGAAAGAAGGGATGCGATTGTAATGATATAAATCACCTAAGAAACATGGGACGTGGTCGAAATGACCGAAAAAAGCTAAAATTAAAGGAAAGACGAGATGTAGTTGAAATGACTGAAATTACCTAAAATTGAAGGAAAATGATGGGACGTGGTCGCGATTACCGAAATGACCTAAAACTAAAGGAAGGATAGGATTCAATCGCAATGACTGAAATCACCTAAACTAAAGAAAGGACATGATGCTTTTGGAATGACCAAAATCACCTAAAACTGAAGAAATGACATGATGCTTTCGAAATGATCGAAATCACCTAAAATTGAGGAAGGATACGAGATATGGTCGCCATGACCGAAATAACCTAAAACTAAAGGAATGACAACATGCGTTCCCTATGTAAAGTAATATGAGAAATTAATTACTTATACAAATTTTAAACCAAAGTGCAACTAATTTTAAATATTATAATCAATTAAAATTTGTAGGAAGTAATTAAATATAAGAATAGTTCTTCATGTGGGTTCAACTGGTGTAACCCAATTTTAAATGAGTTTGAATAACACCTTTTATAATTTGAATTGAGTTTGGAATTTAGGTTAAGGTCTCAAGCAACTCGTAGTAGTGGAATTCGAATTAAGTATTTAATAATTTTATTTAAATAATTATATTTTATTATATAATTATATTTGAAAAAACCCACCTATTACCATTCTTAAATCTTAGGTTGAGATTGAACTCACTCTCAACATCATCCTCTAATACCCGACCCTACCCATCCAATCAATTAAACAATTCTAAATGGTATTGTACTACCACTTCATTTTATTAAATTTTTTTACTCAATTTGATTATATTTATTTCTTTTAATTTTTATAATTTTATAATTTTTTTTAAGTTTTTAAATTAACATATTTTCCACACCGTTAGACACCGATCCGGATGCTGAGATCAACGCACCTTATTGCAGCCACATCGGCACAATGGGTCCCCTCTTTGAGTTTTTATTTATTTATTTGTTGTCTTTTACCTTTTTAACAAGGAAGATGGGCTAAGGGATGAAAGGGCAGTGAGGAGAGGAAAATGAGGAGCGAAAGGTACACCATGCGGTTCACGATGTAGGTGGGCCACGTGATGCAGGTAATTTATTAATTCCAATGCTTTATTGTGAAAAAACATATAAGAAAAATGTGGTAAGAAAGGAAAGAAAAGACAAAAGGTCATGAAAGTGAAAGGATAAAAAAGTAGAAAGTTAGGTTTTAGGCTGTTGATGTGGAAAATATATGATTTTGATAACCTAAATATACAAAATATGAGATCCAATTATTAATATGTAAAGTAATATCCAAAACGTGCACTATCTACTGTTTATTTTTCCTCTTCCCAGATTGCCTTTAAATCTCTCCATTTCATCAGTAAATCATCCCATGTCAGCAGAACAATTTGAAACTTTCATTCTCAAAGCACAAAGAAACCCGACCCGAACAACTTTCCCTACCAATTTGGCCAGCACCACCCTCATCTCCTGCAACTTCTCTGCTCTCCCATTTGTTTCTCTCAAAACCCGCAACTCCAACTCCAGAATCTCATTTATCAGAACCCCAAACCCAAACCCTCCAATTCTCAGTAAACCCAAACACCCAATTTCTACATTTCAGAAAATGGGTGGCCTTCAAATCTGTCAAAGCTCCTTCAACACTCAGAATCCAGAAAATCCAGCTGTTGAAAATTGAGCTAAATTGGATAGTGAGAACGGAGATGGTGGGGATGGAGGAGACTGGACAACATCAGCTTTTCTTTTCGTGTTGTGGGTTGGACTCATCTACTATGTTTTCAACCTCACTCCTGACCAGCCATGGACTGCAACCATTTCATACTAAAGAGAAGTGTTTTTGTTTTGCTTTTGTTTTGCTTTTGTGTTTGTTTAATTTGATGGGATATGGTTTTGTTGTTGTTGTTGTTGTGCTTATTTCATTAATTTGGAAAATCTTGATGAGTACTAGGGCTAGAAACCCATTTCAAATTCTAGTCATAGTTCTATGGTACCAGTTATTTTATATGGTACACATTGAGGTATAATTGATCGAGTAAATGAATATACCTGCTCCATATGTTCTTTTTCGTTTTTCTTCCCCACTATTTGATCACTCTAAGAAGAGTGTAACACATTATTTTGTGCCTTTGTTAGTCAAGGGATGTGTATTTCTTGAAAAAGTTGCCGAATTTGAAGGGAGATGATGGGTTCAGGATGAATGATGTGCTTGTGTCTCTGTGGTACATCATGGGTTTGTGGCCCTTGGTGTTATTTTAGGTTTTAAAAAATAAAGGAAGTGGATGGGGTGATATGTGTTCGTTCTTTTCTAAGAATGATTTTTGGTAAAACTGAAGTGAAATTGTCAGCAACTAGATGAAGTACAAATATTTATCCCTTGCTGCCCATATGGGTACAGGTTAATTTTGAAACATATACATATTGTTGAAACAAGAAGTTTTTCATATTGTATATAATATCTTAGTGACCAAAATAATAAGTATTTTGCTTTCAAAATTTGACACGATTACAAGTCACTATTTTTCTACATAAACAAAGGAATTGCCTATTCTTTAGTTGCTAAAAAGTGTATTCAATCTAGAAAATGTTTTTTGGTACTTAGTTGTTTCATCTCTTTGAAAGAGAACTTCTGAATTTTAGGAGTTCATTTATTTCAATGATGATTGATTTGCAATGATGTAAGTTAGTTCCCATGATAGAAACCGGTCCAAGAAGCTAGCAAATATGTTAATAAGATTGCTTCCACTAGGGGAAAAATATTTTTCTTGCCTACATGTAAAATGTAGTATTAAAACATTGGTGTTGGACTTGTTGATAGTGTTGGAATGATATATGGTGCTGGTACTTACAAGATATTGTTGTCAAAAATGGTTTCTAGATTTATGGATCAGTGGTAGAGTAACATATTATAAGTTGTGATTATGGTTTCCATCAGGAGCCACTTGAATGTAAGAAAATAATGAAAGTGGATGAGTTGAGATGTGCTAGTTTCTTTGTTTGAAAGATTTTTAGTATAATTATAGTGAAACAAAAAGTTTGTGAATCTAGTTTATAATATCTTTTTGTATAAATATTATATTAAGCCTATCATACTGTCGATTTCTCTGAAATAATCATTTAGGGTGTAATTGTCTTTACATAAGCAAAGGAATGCACTACTCTTTAGTTCTCAAACAAATAGATTTTACTTAGAAAAGTTCATTGAGTACTTGGTTGCTTCATTTCTTCGAACAAGATAGGAAGGAAGAAAGGAAAAAAAAGTTGGTATAGATGTTAGGATGCCAATTTTTTTGGAACAAAGAAACTGGAATATGGGCTTTGTCCGTTATTGACCAAACTATTATTCTTTTTGTGCACTTAATACTGTTTCAGTAAGCTAAATGTGAACTCTACCTCTCCTAAGCCTCGGTCCTTCCTTTGTGACCCTTAGACCATGCCATTATGTGGTTTTCTTGAGTGCTCAAGTGGTCCACCAATGGTTTTTTGGGACTGTACCTTAGGTACTACCTTAAGAGCCCTTAGGTACTACCTTAAGGGACCCTAGGTACTACCTTAGCTGAACCTGAACCCTACCTCTCCCAAGCCTCAGGCCTTCCTTTGTGACTCTTAGACCATGCCATTATGTGGTTCTATTGAGTGCTCAAGTGGTCCACTAATAGTTTTTTGGGACTGTACCTTAGGTACTACCTAAAGAGCCCTTAGGTACTACCTTAATGGCCTTCAGGTACTACCTTAAGGGACCCTAGGTACTACCTTAGCTAAACCTCAACTCAACCTTTCCCAAGCCTCCGACCTTCCTCTTTGACCCTTAGACCATGCCATTGTGTGGTTTTCTTCAGTGCTCAAGTGGTCCACCAATGCTTTTTAGGGACTGTACCTTAGGTACTACCTTAAGAGCCCTTAGGTACTACCTTAGTGGCCTTCAGGTACTACCTTAAGGGACCCTAGGTACTACCTTAACTAAACCTCAACTCAACCTTTCCCAAGCCTCAGGCATTCCTTTCTAACCCTTAGACCATGTCATTGTGTGCTTCTATTGAGTGCTCAAGTGGTCCACCAATGCTTTTTAGGGACTGTACCTTAGGTACTACCTTAAGAGCCCTTAGGTACTACCTTAGTGGCCTTCAGGTACTACCTTAAGGGACCCTACGTACTACCTTAGCTAAACCTCAACTCAACCTCTCCTAAGCCTCCGACCTTCCTCTTTGACCCTTAGACCATGCCATTGTGTGGTTCTCTTAAGTGCTCAAGTGGTCCACCAATGCTTTTTAGGGATTGTACCTTAGGTACTACCTTAAGAGCCCTTAGGTACTACTTTAGTGGCCTTCAGGTACTAGCTTAAGGGACCCTATGTACTACCTTTAGCTAAACCTCAACTCAACCTCTCCCAAGCCTCGGGTCTTCCTTTCTGACCCTTAAACCATGCCATTATGTGTTTCTATTGAGTGCTCAAGTGGTCCACCAATGTTTTTTAGGGATTGTACCTTAGGTACTACCTTAAGAGCCCTTAGGTACTACCTTAAGGGACCCTAGGTACTACCTTAGCTAAACCTCAACTCAACCTCTCCCAAGCCTCCGGCCTTCCTCTTTGACCCTTAGACCATGCCATTGTGTGGTTCTCTTGAGTGCTCAAGTGGTCCACCAATGCTTTTTAGGGACTGTACCTTAGGTACTACCTTAAGAGCCCTTAGGTACTACCTTAGTGGCCTTCAGGTACTACCTTAAGGGACCCTAGGTACTACCTTAGCTAAACCTCAACTCAACCTCTCCCAAGCCTCAGGCCTTCCTTTCTGACCCTTAGACCATGCCATTATGTGCTTCTATTGAGTGCTCGAGTGGTCCACCAATGCTTTTTAGGGACTGTACCTTAGGTACTACCTTAGTGGCCTTCAGGTACTACCTTAAGGGACCCTAGGTATTATCTTAGCTAAACCTCAACTCAACCTCTCCCAAGCCTCACGTCTTCCTCTCTGACCTTTAGACCATGTCATTGTGTGGTTCTCTTGAGTGCTCAAGTGGTCCACCATTGCTTTTTATGGACTGTACCTTAGGTACTACCTTAAGAGCCCTTAGGTACTACCTTAGTGGCCTTCAAGTACTACCTTAAGGGACCCTTGGTACTACCTTAGCTAAACCTCAAATCAACCTCTCCTTAGCCTCACGCCTTCCTCTCTGACCCTTAAACCATGCCATTATGTGCTTCTCTTGAGTGCTCAAGTGGTCCACCATTGTTTTTTATGGACTGTACCTTAGGTACTACCTTAAGAGCCCTTAGGTACTACCTTAGTGGCCTTCAGGTACTACCTTAGTGGCCTTCAGGTACTACCTTAAGGGACCTTAGGTACTACCTTAGCTAAAGTTGGGGTTTACCTTTTCCAAGCCTCTGGCCTTCCTTTGTGACCCTTAGACCATGTCGTTATGTGGTTCTCTTGTGTCCTCAAGTGGTCCACCTTTTTTTATTGGGATTATTATTATCAATGTTGTTAAATTGAAAATGATCACTCAAGCGTTTGAAGCATAAGACAATTTGTTTGTTAAAGGTCACAACATAAGAGAAATTGAGAATTTTTGACATATTATAAGCTTTGGAATAAATTTTAGTTTAGATGTAAAGCTAACAACTATATTTAGGGAATAAAATTTTATCATTTTTCAAATTTAAATTAAAGCTAATATGTACAAATTTTGTCAATATAAGCTAAAATAAATGTCCAATTATTTAAATTATGTTAGTTTTTTTGTATAGAAATTATATTTGCATAATGCAAAATTAATGTAATTAAAAATTATAAAAAGAGAGAAGAAGGGCTAAGAAATTTTCTATATCTATAATTTATTCATGGACAATAAAATGATAGGAATTTTTTTGTCTTTATTATTTTTGTGTGAAAATTTTCAAAACCTTAAAAAAAAAAAAAAAGAAACCGAGAAAAGACGTCACTTTGGAAGTGAAGTCTATTTGCCATATCAGCATCACACGTCCGCATTTAGGGTTGGCCCCTCATGCCACTCCATATTCACCTCAGTTTTTACTAAATTTACCTTATTTTCCTTAATTTAAAATTTCATCAAGATGAAAATAAATTAAAACAATAAACAATATTCAATAAAATTTCAAACAAATAAAATTAAATGTATTTAATTAAAATTCGAGAAAAGATAAATGAAATTAATTCACATTTTTTTCATCTACCTTTTTTAATAAATATTAAAATCCCATGTATACTATGTTTTTATCATGGATTTGACTAAAAAAACAAAAAACTTTTGTGAAAACAAAATTAAAATATTGATTTAAAAAAATTAAATTGATATTATAAAATGTTTTTTGGCCCATGCAGGTCTCAAAGTATGATGTGAGTGGAAGGTTTGGTAGGGAGGGATACCACATTTTTGTCAAAAACTATAGTCATCTGCATATGTAATGAATAAATCATGAGACATCAACAATTCACTTTCATTACAGAGAATTGGAGGTCTTTTTTACTTTTTCTCTCATGAGTCCCATCCCAAGGACACCAGCCAAATGTATGGGGGAAGATGCAGTGAAAAGCACTATTTAAACTGTCGTTTGTAAAGCTCATGCCTAATTATTAACAACTTAATGCTCTTGTATCCTGTCAAAGAATCAGGGAAATTCCCATCATGAGAAACAGCCTTAGCAGAAAGCTAAAGCAGATAACAAATGAGAAAAAGACCATTTAGTTGGTGATCATACACCCTTCAAAGTTGGACTGTAATGAACTTAAATGCTAGCATGTTACAAGTTTGAATATATGCTGGAGATGATGATTGTCTCAAGAGCACAAGGATTGGATGGAGAACAAGGAGCATATAACCATTCCCAAATGAAAACCATAACACAAACAAAATGTCATTGAAATACAAGTAGTAATTAATACAAGAAAACTCACATTCTCATAGTTTCAGTAACATATGTAATCAAAAAATGGTTTGAAATCAAAGCAATGGATATACCCTCTTCATATAAATTAAAGACTTGACAAATCCTCTCTTATAAGAACAAGACCAGCCCACCTAAAATGGCCAAAACCAACTGGCTCCAAACACCTAAGCTGATTACCCTATAGGAAGAAGATGGGGTTGAAGATGCTCGTGGAGACCCAACCTCATCTGAAGCAGTTGGAGCATCAGCAGTAGGGCTGATGTTAGGAGCTGGTACTGGAGCTAGGGTAGGAGGAATGTCGGTGCCAAAGATTGCTTCAAGGAGAAGGACCTTATCAACTTCATACACAGCCACAGGATCGGTCGAATGCCCGCTGCTACTCACCTTGGTGTTAGTCCATCCTGAGCCAATGTGGACAGTCCCGGCGACATCTGTAAATATCATTCAAGTGAAATAAAATCAGGAATGCTTCAATATCTCTATAAAGACAAGCATAGTCACTTCATACCGAAAACTAAAACCTTAACCAGAATAGAAATAGCAGCAAAGAACTTCAAATAATCATGTCAACAACTGAAGAAACAAATAGGGGGAAAAAGAAGCAAACAATAACTGCTTTAGTTGCATGTATTAGGACATCACTATGAGTATTGTAGGCTTAAGCCCCATGCCACCTCAAATTTAGATAACTGCATAAATTATTCCCTCAAAAGAAATGTATTGGTCATGTGCCAAACTCTAGGTTTTAAGACTCAAATTAAAATAACTGAATAAAATTTCTGAAGCATTATAAAATTTCACACCAATCAATTGTCTGTCATAATTTAGTTTTGTACAAGTGGAATAGTTTCAGAAACGGAAGAAGAAAAGCATGTTCTAGAAAAATATAATATTTTATAATTAGAGAACATAGAAACCTTTTCCATTCTCCAGAGAGTACAAAAAATCAGTAAAAGAAAGAGTTATGAAAATATTGTTCTGTCTAGACATGAAGCTTTTCATGTCCCCACTAGCACATAGCTCAATAGTAAAAACATGAGATATGAAAAGATGGAGGGTTCACAGTGTATCATTCAATATCAGAGCTTTTTATGGCCCAGCCTATTGAGAGTGTATTATTATTATTATTATTCAGTTTATTGATAGTGTATTATTATTATTCCTTCCTCCTTTCTGTCATCTCAAGGTTCCTCCAAAATTAACACTCTTTTTGGCCTAGTTCATAGTCTATTGATGGTATATTACAATTGTTATTATTTCCTTTATTTAATCATATCAAGGTTCCTCCAAGATTAATGCTCTTTATAACCCAACTCACAATCTATTGATAGTGTGTTATGACTACACTCTGACTAAGATAGTTCCATTTCCATTTCCTTTCCTTTGGATAAGAAATTCAAACTTAAATGGTGGCAAAACTATGATTCAATCGATTGCATTTGTAGCAATGAAGTTCAAAATTGGTTCATACAACAGTCAAAAATGAGAAAGCACATTAAGTATCCCCTAAGAAAATAAAACAGATGATCCACCCTACCAAAAGAAAATAAAAAACACCACTTCTAAGAGTTACAAAAAGCATTCCAAGTGATCTACATTCCAAGCCAGAATTTTGAAACTAAAAATAAATAACAAATAAAATTCACTTGAGATATGAGGCAAATCCGAAACCAGTACTTAGAGGATGAGCACCTGTCTTTCCAGTTTCCACATATAGGAAAGCTTTAAGTAGGTGCTCACCTTGCTTTCTAGACACTTGCTAAGTCGCCTCTAACAGTTCAAAGTTGTTGCATTGTAGGTTGACAAAACTCCCACATTTAAATTTAAAATGTATCTAAACATAGAAGTTAGTAATTATCCATATATTGAACAACCCAAAAAATAAAAGATAGAAACACATACAACTATAAAGTAATTACCACAGATGCACTGCATGGACATTGTTATACACATCCATACTCAATGGCTAAATGACTAGCCCCAAAATGGGCTTCTATTGAATAGTACACAAAGAAATTAGGTATCATGATGTTTATTTCTAGGTAAACAGACTCCCACTAACTAAAAAATATGAAGGTTTTAACCCCAAATTTCCATATATCAGATCACCAACCAACAGGGTCCAAGGCTTAGCTCCGGATAATTTTTACTTTGAAAAAAAGGAGAACAAGATAAATGATGAGCTTTCAAATTTTCTCTTCTATTCCTCACTTTTTCTGTTAAAAAATGATTCCTTCACATCATTTTCACATTCAATTCCAACATGAAATACTAAATCTTAGAAGTCAGAATCACCAAACAGGAGCATATTAATAGATAACCACAAATGGAAACAAATAGAGATACAATGGCATTCATCAGATATTAGCTAACCTAAATAAATGACATTTTTTCAATATATATTTTTTTTCATTTATGGGAGTGCCAATTATTATTTTATCATGGGGTGCTGAAAAAAATTTAAAGATTATATCATCACAACCATAATTATTTAAAAAAAAAACTATAAAGTTCAATACTCTTTAATTTTTTTTCAGTGTCGTTTTTTCACAAATTTTTCACAGTGGATTATCAAAGTAGTAAACCAATGGCACTTTCTTAGTCTAACATTGCTATAAAGGACAAATCACTACGAGTTTCCCAATTAGTAAGCAATGATATGTGATTTGATACAAAACAAAATACTGCAAAGAGAAAATCAGGATTCAGTCAATCATATGAAAGAAAAAAAAATAACTGGAAAAGCTTGACAAGCAACATACAACTAAAGAAACAAAATCTTACTTGTTGGACTTGTGTCCGCAATGTGTCAAATTGAGCTTCTGTACAACAAACATTACCACTGATGGTTAGACACATACCTTGGATCTTTGATGAAAGCAGATCATCTGGCTGGGAAACATGAGAAAGAAAAGAATAGTCCAATCATCATATAATTTGAGTTGTTATTGATATTAAATGGAACTAGTCATACCATTCATATTTTGTTTCAAATTAACTATTGCTAAGAAGAATTTCCTGAATACACAATCCAAGCAATGGGGAAATATTTCTTTAAATTGTCTCTTATCATTCCATATATATTCTCAAGGAAGGTTGTGAGTTGCTGTTTAAAAAGAAAAGCTGCATATTTGGCTTCAACTTGTCTCAAGTCATCTAGTCCACCAAGCACCTGACCATTAAGAAATGAGAACCCACTAAGGTAGTACCTAGGGTCCCTTAAGGTAGTACCTGAAGGCCACTAAGGTAGTACCTAAAGGCCATTAAGGTAGTACTTAAGGTACAGTCCCAAAAAACCATTGGTGGGCCACATGAGCACTCAAGAGAAGCACATAATGACATGATCTAAGGGTCACAAAGGAAGACCCGAGGCTTGGGAGAGGTTGAGTTCAAGTTTAGCTAAGGTAGTACTTAGGGTCCCTTAAGGTAGTACCTGAAGGCCACTAAGGTAGTACCTAAAGGCCATTAAGGTAGTACCTAAGGTATAGTACCAAAAAACCATTGTTGGACCACTTGAGCACTCAAGAGAAGCACATAATGGCATGGTTTAAGGGTCACAAAGGAAGACCCGAGGCTTGGGAGAGGTTGAGTTCAAGTTTAGCTAAGATAGTACCTAGAGTCCCTTAAGATAGTATCTGAAGGCCACTAAGGTAGTACCTAAAGGCCACTAAGGTAGTACCTAATGGCCATTAAGGTAGTATCTAAGGTATAATACCAAAAAACCATTGATGAACCACTTGAGCACTCAAGAAAAGCAAATAATGGCATGGTCTAAGGGTCATAAAGGAAGACTTGAGGCTTGGGAGAGGTAGAGTTCAAGTTTAGCTAAGGTGGTACCTAGGGTCCCTTAAGGTAGTACCTAAAGGCCACTAAGGTAGTACCTAAAGGCCATTAAGGTAGTACCTAAGGAACAGTACCAAAAAACCATTGGTGGACCACTTCAGCACACAAGAGAAGCACATAATGGCATGGTCTAAGGGTCACAAAGGAAGACCCGAGGCTTGGGAGAGGTTGAGTTCAAGTTTAGCTAAGGTAGTACCTGAAGGCCACTAAGGTAGTACCTGAAGGCCACTAAGGTAGTACCTAAAGGCCATTAAGGTAGTACCTAAGGTACAGTACCAAAAAACATTGGTGGACCACTTGAGCATACAAGAGAAGCACATAATGGCATGGTGTAAGGGTCACAAAGGAAGGCTCGAGGCTTGGGAGAGGTAGAGTTAAAGTTTAGCTAAGGTAGTACCTAGGGTCCCTTAAGGTAGTACCTAAGGGCCATTAAGGTAGTACCTAAGGTACAGTCCCAAATTTCTTCTGGTTTAAAGTGCTTTGATCCAAAAAAAAAATACAAATTGTTCAAAATGAGGCCTGAATCCATCTATGCAATTTCATTATTGCAATATTCCATTATAGAATACACCTTAGCAAGGCCTTATCCCAATTACTAAGAGTTGGGAGCTGTAGGGCACGACTCCTTGCTAACACTCAAACTGAGATCTAAAACTAAGATAAAATCAGAGAAAAGAGACCAAAAGAAAGGGGATTGCATCCAAAAACTGCTATTATGATAAGCAAATCAGCAAGAACACCAAGAATTTCTCTTATCGCTATGATACTCTCATGCACAGGAGAGGAAGGGCACTACTTTGGGCAACTCTCAACTTGAGAAAACAGCTTTAAGCAACTCTTTCTCTCAAGAAAGGTAACAGTTGATTTTAGCAACTTTCTCTTAAGACTCTAGTTCTTCCCCTCATTGGGAATAAGCAACTAAATCCTGATTAATGGCTTAAAGGCACTTAAAACAGGACTTAAAAGGTTGAGCCCCCTACAAAACCAAGAGGTGGAAACCCTGCCCTCGCCCTCAAGACCCGGATTGCATAGAAATTGAACACAACTCAACAGATCAACAATTTTGAATTGGTAACCCATGGATGAAAATAATGCTAAAATTCTCAAATGAATAATAGACATTACCAGAAATTTCACAAAATACCATTGATGCATCCCAAACCGTAGTTCCTAAATGTTGCGAATTGGGATCCTACCACAAGAAGAAAAAATTGGCAGCATCAAAACCACAAATTGCAACACAATTAATAAAAGAAAAAATAAACAAATAGAAAAACCCCACAAGAATGCAATCAAACTATCATTCGACAATTTCGGAAATATTGTAAATCAACACCATTATCATTCAAGTTTCCAAAGTAACCCATGATAAGAGCAAGAAGATCATAAAACACTTCGAAAATAATCCATACCCACTGAAGAAAAACATGATTCACGATGACCCACATACCTCATGCCCTTGAAAATCAATGAAAGCTCAGCCGGGTTCGGGTCTTTTTTGTGATCGTCTTTCAGCTTTCATTTTTTTTTCCAGTTCACATATGAATCTTTACTAAATTACGTCTTGGCTGCTGACATGGAGTTTGGGCTTTTTAGGTTCCTGATGTGGACGTTGAGCTGGCCCAAGGGTAAGGCCCATTTTCGGTATGAAATAACACCTAAGACCAGAGTGCATGAAAAGGAAAAATTTTCTTCAAATAGTGGACATATCTTGGGTTATGCAAACTTGGGTTTTGAAAACAATATTACCTTGAAATGGGCCTCCCGAAACACAACTTTCCCTTAATTTATCAATATATGACGAGAAAGGTCCAGTCCTACAAATTTTCTACCGTACACTGAAAATTCTTTCTCAATAGGCCCACAAATTTTCTGATTTCCCAGTAGAAATATAGGATATTTTTAAGCACCACAACCTTAGTGATAGCATTTAAGATCTACAATTTTTTTTGGTACACTTAAAATGATTCTAACATCATTTCAACTACTGAAAGAAGCAACGAACTTATTCTATATTATAAATAATTGAATTTATTCCCAACATGTTTCTCCACAAACAAGTTCTTCCTTTTTACAATTCCAACACATAAATTTAACACAACCAAAACCGCATCCATTTCGACAAAACCCTAATTAGAATGAACCATCAAATCTTAATTTACAAACCCATCTCAACAATTAGATTCATCCAAGAAAACAGAGAAGTATAATTTTCACATAACATCCAAAGATGAAATAGATATCTACAATTGAATTTAATACGAGCAAACAAATAATAAAAAAAAATTAAAAGAAATAATACAAAACCTGTAGGAACAAGAGGAACAAAAATTAATATTGACGGTGTTGCCGTAGCCAATACCTCCATCACCACTCTCTTTCTGCAATTCAAAAAAGCAATCGAAAATTAATCAAACACCCACTTATAAATACGGAGAATAGAAAAACGGGTATCAAGGAGAACAGACCTATGTGGGGGAAATCTAGAGGAGCCGATTGGGGTTTGGGTTGGGGTTGGTGGTGGTGATGATGATGATGGTGATGATGCGGCGGTGGCTTTGGAGGCAATGGTGTGAAGAGATTTATGATGTCTGAGAAGAAGAGAAACAGAGGTAACCCTACCAGAAGAAACTGAACTTGATCCATTGGAAAAGAAGGTTGGGTGACCGAGTGAGTGAGACAGTGAATTTTTTTGGTTTTGTAGGCCTTCTGATGTGGACGCTGAAGTGGCTGAAGAAAGAGGGCAATTTCGGAATGAAAAAACACCTTATAGCAGAGTGCATGAAAACCCTAATTTTTTTATCATCAGTGTAGGTATTTTTTTTTGTGCAAAGTTGGGTTTCGAAAATGTTATTATTTTGGGATGGGAAGCCCAAAGCATAACTTTCCCATAAAAAAGAAAGACGGGTTACCAAAAAAATGGCTTACGAAAGGAAAAGAAGGATTAGTGGATTATTATTATGCCACGTGTCACAACTCCAGTGAGTAAGTGTAAGAAACTGAGGGATGAGAGCGGAGGAGAGCCGAACCCATGAGATCAGAAAATATTTGTCATCTAAAGTGTAATAGTAACAGTCACTCTGATTTTAAGACTAGGACAGCCTGTTATCACGAACTTGGAACAATCAGACACGGTCAACGTTGATCATAAGCAAATGGCCGCACCTTCGTTGGCTATGGTTTAGCTGTCATCATTCGAAACGACAGTCCGCTGTTATCCTAGCCAAAATTTCCTCTCCCTTTCTCTCTCTCGCTTTCCTGCATGTTTGACAGATTGTAATCGTATCATTATTAATTTTTCAGACACCGCTTCACTCCATTCTGCTGTCGAACTCCTAAAATCTCCACATCAGGTGAACATTTCCTTCAGTTTCTCTAATTTTCTCGACGGCCAAATGGGATGCATTCAGAATTCTCAATTTATGACGCTTTTTTTTTTATCACTTTAATTTTTTTTTTTCCATTCATTTCAAGGGTTCTTGCATTGCTCGGACTCTTGTAATTTTTTTAATTCTTTATTTTCGTAGAAGCCAAAAGATGCCGAATTTTTTGTCATTTCCTCTAACAATTAAACAGGCTGCATTGAGCATTCTGAATGTATAACACATTTCTTTCATTTAATTTTGTTTGCGATGTTGATTTTAAGCATTTTGAATGTTGGTTTTACATTTTGATAAACAGGCTGTATTTAGCGCTAGGTTTTGCATTGCTCGAAATCTTGAGAAAATGGGTTTTATTTTGTTTAGTTTATTATTTTTTTAATCGACTTTGTTTTTTCGCCGAAGCCAAGCACTGCCGAATTCTCTCTCATTTTGTTGCGTTTTTTTTTTCTATGCGAATGTTGTGATTAGGAGGAAGATGTGGAAACTGAAGATCGCGGAAGGAGGAAGTCCCTGGTTGAGGACCACGAACAATCATGTGGGAAGACAAGTTTGGGAGTTCGATCCCGATCTGGGATCGGCTGAACAGCGTGAGGAGATCGAGAGAGCTCGTGAGACGTTCTCGAAGCATCGATTCGAGAAGAAGCATAGTGCAGATCTAATCATGCGTATTCAGGTGTTTTACTTATCTAATTGTCAACAACATGTATTGGAGTAGTTTGTTTTGTATCTTTGAGTTACTTTTCTTGCTTTTAGAAGCAAAGTTCGCTCCCCTTTTTGCTCTCAAAAGCATCAAAAGGTTTTCATATCTCTTTTTATTTTCTTGTTGTTGCCAGTAATTAATTTGATCCTTTTTTTTTTATGTTCTTGGAAGCGAAAAATTGGTCTGACTTTTTGCCTCAATGCAACACAAGGTACTTTGAAAATGCTGAAAAGATTACCTTATGCTGAAAACAATTGTGTATGATATGCTAGAATGAGTTGTCTAGTTTGGTGAAATTCAGAAGTTTTACTTCTGATATTTGGATGGTTTGCTAGTCTTTGAAGAATGTGCTGAGATTCTGTATGAACAGAAACGGGGTTAAGTGATGTGATATGGTTTGTACTATGAATTTTTAACCTAATAAATTCAATTTTTATTTGGGTGGGAATTTTCTTCTTCTGGATTTGTTGGATAGGTTATGGTCACAGAGCAATACAGAAACTGGAAAACTTTTGACCTTCTCTAGAACTAATCAATTGAGCGTGTCTTCATCTTCAACCTTGTTTTAAACTGTTTAGTTTTTGTTGTTTAATAGTTTGGAAAGGTAGATGTTTCAGAAAGTAAATTGAGTTTATGCCTTAGGACTCTAGAGTCAACAACAGCTGCAACTGCCATAGCAACAACAATGACTACCATGTCCCAATAATAAATGTTTTTTAAGGTTGTGTAACTTATCAAAAAAATAAAATAAAATAAAATAAAATTTTAAGGTTGTTTTGGATTTGTATTGAGATTTTTGTGGGCACAAATGAGGTTAAGGGATGGATCTCGCTTTGGGTTTTGACCATGGGATTGCTGTGTTATTCACTGATTATGTGCTGCAAGGACGACATGAAATAATATAATAACCTTAATTTTTAATTCAAAGCTGTTGCTAGGTGGGAACTCTTTTTTGACTTGTTTGATAGGATAAGGTCAATAAAACATTATGGAGTAACTCCTAACCTTTTGAAGGAATAATCAATTAAGTGTGCCTTCATCTTCAACCTAGTTTTAGATAATTAATTGTTTTTTTTAATAGTTTGTAAAATTAGATGTTTTCAGAAAGTCAATGAAGCATATGTGTTAGGGCCTTAGAATAAACAACAGCAACAGCAATAACCTCACCAAAAATATCAACTACCATGATCCAATACTAACAAAATTCAAGGTTTTGTTGGATTTGTATGGAGATCTTCAATGAACAGAATTTGGGTTTAGTGATTATGCTAACCACTATGTGTTACCAGAGCTTAGTTTTATTTAAAAGCTGTTACTAGGTGGAAATTTTCTGTTGGATTTATTTGATAAGTTGAGGTCAATGGACCAGTATAGAAAAACTCCTAACTTTTTGAAGTGTCTTCATCATTAAATTAGTCTTTTTAGATAATTTGATGTTATTGAACAATAACTACCGCTGCAATAATGACAAAATTATTGAGGTTGTGTTTTGTTGCTTGGTGATGTGACATAGGAATTTGGTGGTTCAATTTTCAGGTCCTTTGTTTTTATTCTTTATATGAGTGGATTTGGAATTGAACTGAAATTCCATGTCCTCCAAAATCCCAATAAAAATTTTCCACATGAGAAGCAAGACTTCAAATTCCGAAGTTGTGATTTCAAATCAGTTCTAGTTTCATGCAGCTAATCATAGCCTAGTAACAATTCACAGTTTTTGAATTGTTCCCAAACTATTCTCTAAATATTGATGGCATTGTTATAGATTTGGATACTTATAAGATGTTGAATATGATTACATCGATTTCTTGATTCTCCTACAATTTAAGTGAGCTTTTGGTACCAAAAAGGATATTGTCTAACTCCATTTTGGTCCAGTAATAACACAATGTGAAGGACTTATTACACTTTTAAGCAAATCTAGCCACTTGCAAATAAATGAAACCATTCTTGATATTTGGGTATTGCTGTAATGTCTGAAGGATGCTTAAATCTTACTCTGGTTGGAAAGAAGTTTTATGCCTATGAGGAAGATGGCGGTGTGGCTGAAATCCTTCTGCATTTATTTTGGTGCTTATAGGAAAGGAACTAAAGGGTCTTTGAATACTTGAAGATGTTAAAGAGTTGAATCTGGAAAAGTCATCCTAAAGGTGTTTTTGTTGGGTCAAATGAGTCATTAGCAGAATCAAGTTTATATTTCCTTGTTAGGTTGTGGATGACCTAGGCCTTGGTGTAGTCTGTTGTTATAAACTTTTGTTTCTTTTGATTATCAAGTTGTTCGTTGCATACTTCTTGTGTGCCCATATTTGATTCATTTTTAATATGTCCATTCTCTTTGCCTATAAAAATGCACTTTTTAATGAGATATTAGGTTATGTACATATAAAAAAGCATTATAAATAGAAGTATATTAGTTGATAAAAAAGTATTATACCTACGTATATAACATATTAGATTACAAACAGAAATATATTTAACTAAAGAAGATGTTGGAAAAGTGGTGTCCAAGCTCCAAAATGATTTTGTAGTGGGTAGAGAAATCTTGGATGCTGTGCTGATTGCTAATGAGGCCATTGTCTTGATGTTGAAATGTAATGAATGTGGTGTTCTTTGTAAGCTTGACGTCAAGAAGACTTACAATCATGTAAATTGGAAGGGGTAGCCAAGGAGAGTTGTACGCTTGCTGGCAAAATGTTGCTTGCTGGTATCTAATATTTGACCTATCTAATATTTGAGCTTGATTCAGTAGCTGGAACCTTATTTTTCTCTATTTTGCCTGCCTCCTCCAGTCACTTTCCCATTGGAATCACCATGATGTTGGTGCAATCTAGTGAAATGCTGGTATTGATTTTGGAAACTCCATTCTTTCCAGCCTTTTCTCCTCCAGCTGTTATAATGAAACCTTTTGCAAATTAATATTAAGTAATTCTCAGATTGTGAGAAGGATCGAAGGGATGACAGCTTCCTCGAAGGGATGACAGCTTCCTCGGAGGGGAGAGGAGGTTTGAAAGGTGGAAAGTGTTGGTTTGCAGTAGAATCCAAGACGTTTGAAATCTCCATTGAAGTGGTCTAAGGTAAACTGAGAGGAATTATTTTGGAAAGGAGCAAAAGCTTTTCCTCTTGGATAAGATTTGGAGAAAAGAGCTTAAGCTATCTGTTGGAAGGTATGGAAGCTTGGTGTAGAGGAGAGTCAAGTTCGAGGTGTTTGAAAGTTTGGGAAGAAGGAGGAAGAAAGTTTAGGCTGGAGTGTCGTTCAAATGAAGCTGGTAGGTTTTTACTCTGTTCAGTGAGAGATTTGGAAGCTAAGAAGTATTGTCTCGTATTTCCAAAAGGAAAAGGCTTAGTAGAGGGTTGGTTTTTGTTGGCTAAGAGGTTAAGGGCCCTAGGAGTTTCCACTCTAGCTCTAAGCAAAGTTTATCAGGGTGTTCCCACCTCTGAAAAGGATGGGTGTAGTTTCAAAGGGAAAGAGAAAGGGAAAGGAATGTATGCAGAAGTCGTGAGAGTGAAGATAGGGGAACCAGGGGAGTCTTTATGGGTGCATTTAGGGGAATGAGAACTTCTTTGCAGGGAAGAGCAGCTAAGCCGTTGCTTGGTTGGCCGTTTTGGTGACGGTTTTGAGTTGGTTCCTCCGCTGTCATCCTTGAAGGGGTGGGTGTTTGAAAGTTGGTTTCTAAAATGAGGTTTAAAAATCTCCAGGTTGGGTGGGGCCCTTGTGTTGTTTGAGTTTGAAAATAAATGTGAAGTTGATTTGGTGCTTTGAAGGGGCAGCAGACATTTTAAGGAGAGAGAGTTTCTCTTGCAAAGATGGGGACTTGAAGTGGGGTGTTTTTGGAATGGGAGCCAAGCCAAGGAAGTTTGGGTGAGCCAAGCTAAGCCAAGGAGCTCCTAGCCGATGAAGATGCTGACGCTGGGGGGTCGCTTCCTGGTCGATTGAAGCTCACCGACGAGGTACTGTTGGATGAAGCATCCAGGTATCCCGTTTTACACAACCTCTCTCTTTTTTCTTTGGGGCTTCGGGGTTCTTCTTCTTCTACTCCTTTCTTGGGGCCTGATGAAGCTTTGTTGGTGTCGGAGGGGGCTTCCAGTGGATCGGAAGGGTCAGCGGAAGGGGCGATGGGTCAGGATCCTTTGCGAGTAGTGTTGACTGAAGATTTTTCGGTCCTAGATGGTCGGAAAGAGCCTCCTTGGGGTTCAAATGGTAGTGATAGTGCAACTGAGCTAGCACTTGTCCCAGTTGGATCGGGTTATGCAAATCCATTAGTGGAAAAGATTGACTTTCAACTGGAAAAGGGGGGGCGGGATGAAGGGTGGAACTCTAGCTGTCTTGCGAAGTTCAGTCGATGCCTCAGTATGCCGACGGAAGGGTTTGAAGTGGAAATTTTGTACCTTTTGAGGAGGATGAAGGGGAGAATTGAACATAAGAGGCAAGACGGGGCGTTTAGAAAGGTGAAATTAATGTTTTCAAAATCCAGTAGGGAACTCAAGAAGTTGGAATGGACAATAAGCTATAAAAAAGCTAGGGTGGATACCAATGTGAGTATTTTTGGAGGGGCTTCTGGGTCGGGGTGCAAATGAAGATAAGAATTTTATCATGGAATGTCAGAGGGGAAAATAACATAGATAAAAGAAAGATCATTAAGTTAGTTATAAAATCCCAAAGAGTGGATGTAGTTTGTTTGCAGGAAACTAAAATTAAAGAAATGACAATGAGGCTTGTTCGTAGTCTTGGGGTGGGAAGACATCTAGACTGGAGAGCAGTCAATTCTAGGGGTGTAGCTGGAGGTATTCTAGTGTTTTGGGATAACAGAATGTTTGAATTGGTTGATTTGGAAGAAGGGGAATTCTCAATTTTGTGCTGGTTTAAGAATTGTGGATGGGTAGGTGTGGGTGTTCATTAGTGTGTATGGGCCGGTGTGCAGTAGAGATAGGGAGGACTTCTGGGAGGAGCTTGGGTCAATAAAAGGTTTATGGAGTGACCCCTGGTGTGTGGGAGGGGATTTCAATATGGTTAGATATCTAGAGGAGTGTAGTAGGGGAGGTGGGCTTTCTGCATCAATGAGGAGGTTTTCAGAAGTGGTAGAGGATTTGGAGTTGAGGGACTTTCCTTTGCAGGGGGGTCCTTTTACTTGGAGAGGCAAGTTGAATAAGCAGTCTCATTTTAGGCTTGATCGGTTTTTAGTGACAGATAACTGAGACAGCCTGTTTAATGGGGCTATGCAAGGGGTTCTACCCAGGCCAGTTTCTGATCACTTTCCCATTCTGCTAGAAGGAGGAGGTATGAAGAGGGGACCTTCCCCTTTCAGATTTGAGAACATGTGGTTGGAGGAGGAGGGGTTCAAAGACCAGATGAAGATGTGGTGGGGGAGTTTAAATTTTAATGGGACCTCCAGCTTTGTTTTAGACACAAAATTGAGAGCCTTAAAAGATATTTTGAAGACTTGGAATAAAAAAGTGTTTGGTCTTATTGAGACTAAAAAGGGAGAAGCTCTCAGACAGGTTGTGTGTTGGGATGAAAAGGAGAAATGTTCAACTTTGAATCTGGAAGATTGTGAAGCTAGAAAGGAGGCTAGGGAGTCATATAAGACTTGGGTGTTGAGGGAAGAAATCTCTTGGAGACAGAAGTCTAGGGAGTTGTGGTCAAAGGAGGGAGACAATAACACCGGATTCTTTCACAGGATGGCGAATACTCACAGTAGAAGAAACTGGCTGTCCAAGTTGAAAGTGAATGACTGTTGGCATACGGAGGAGAATGATTTAAAAAATAGTATGGTGGGGGTGTTTTCAAAAGTTGTATTCAAAAGAAGGGGGGTGGTGTCCTTGTATTGAGGGGTTGTCTTTTATGGGGTTAGCTAGCAGTGAGGCCGAGGGGCTGGAGATTCCTTTTTCGGAAGAAGAGGTGTTTGCAGCGCTCTCAGATCTAAGGCAAAGACAAAGCCCCCTGTCCGGATGGCTTTACCATGGTTTTTTGGCTTTTTTGTTGGGATGTGGTGAAGGTTGAGATTATGGTTTTTTTTAGAGATTTTCATGAGTGGTGCAGATTTTTAAGGTCTTTGAATGCTACTTTCTTGGTTTTAGTCCCAAAGAAGAGAGGTGTAGAAGATCTGAATATTTCAGGCCGATTAGCCTTGTGGGCAGCCTCTATAAGTTGTTGGTCAAGGTGTTGGCTAATAAAATTAAGAAGATTATGGGAAAAGTGATTTCAGAGTCTCAAAATGCTTTTGTGGAGGGTAGACATATTTTAGATGCAGTTTTGATTGCAAATGATGCTGTGGACTCAAGGTTGAAAAGCAATGAAGGGGGTGCTGCTGTGTAAGTTGGATATAGAGAAGGCTTATGATCATATCAGTTGAAAGTTCTTGATGGCAGTGCTTAAAAAGATGGGCTTTGGGGAGAAATGGATGAAGTGGATAGAATGGTGCATCTCTACTGTGAAATTTTCTGTTTTAATAAATGGTTCTCCTTTCGTTTTTTTCCAAAGCTCGAGGGGATTGAGACAAGGAGATCCCCTCTCCCCTTATTTGTTTGTGGTAGCCATGGAGGTGTTTAGTTGTTTATTGAGAAGGGCTATTAGTGGGGGCTTCTTATCTGGGTGAAGGGTGAGAGGTAGGAGTGGTGAGGGGATTCTAATCTCGCACTTGTTATTTATGGATGATACATTGGTGTTTTGTGAGGAGTCTCAAGTCTAGATGGCTTATCTAAGTTGGCTTCTCATGTGGTTTGAGGCTTGTTCAGGGTTGAGAATCTATTTGGAGAAGAGCGAGTTAATCCCGGTGGGTAGGGTGCATGATATAGAGGACTTGGCCTTGGAGTTGGGATGCAAAGTGGGTGGTCTCCCTTCTTGCTATTTGGGTTTGCCTCTGGGCCCCCCCTTCAAATCAGCAACAGTGTGGGATGGAGTTGAAGAGCTATTTCGAAAAAGGCTTGCAATGTGGAAGAGACAGTATATATCAAAAGGAGGGAGACTCACTCTAATTCGAAGCACTCTATCTAGCATGCCTATATACTTCATGTCACTCTTTTACTTGCCAAGAAAAGTGAGGTTGAGATTGGAGAAGATTCAAAGGGATTTTCTGTGGGGTGGGGGAGCTTTTGTGCAAAAGCTGCATCTTGTTAGGTGGAACTTGGTTTGCTTAGAAAAAAGGAAAGGTGGTTTGGGTGTGAGAAATTTAACTCTGATGAATATAGCTCTCTTAAGTAAGTGGAATTGGCGTTTTGCCAATGAAAGAGGTGCTTTTTGGAAGCAAGTCATCAGTCATAAGTATGGTGAAGAGGAGGGGGGATGACGCACTCGGGCAGTAAGTGGGAGGTATGGTGTCGGGCTTTGGAAAACAATTAGGAAGGAGTGGTTGTTTTTAATGGTAGGTTAGCCTACCAAGTGGGTAGTGGGTAGAAAGTGAGATTCTGGACGGACAAGTGGTGTGGAGATGAGCCACTTTGTGAGTCCTTCCCTTCTTTGTTTTCCATCTTTTTGTCTAAGGATGCTTGGGTGTCAGATGTTTAGAACCCTGATGGTGATGGGGATGGTTGGGCCCCTCTTTTCTCAAGGGCGTTTAATGATTGGGAGATTGAGTTGGTGGAGCGTTTTTTGCATAAGATTCAAACCTTTAGGGTGCAAAGGGAGGAGGCAGATAGAGTGATTTGGACAGCATCAAAGTGTGGCGCCTTCTCAGTCAAGTCTCTTTATTCTATTTTGGAGCCCGAAGATTCTCCTTTGTTCCCTAGTGGTAGTATTTGGAGGGCGAGTGTGCCTCCTAAGGTGGCTTTCTTTGCTTGGGAGGTTTCTTGGGGTAAAGTCTTAACTTTGGAGCAACTTCAAAGGAGGGGGTACTCATTGGTAAACATGTGTTTTCTATGCCTATCTAAAGTAGAGATGGTGGATCACCTTTTACTTCATTGTGTAAAGACACGGGTTCTGTGGAATCTTCTTTTCTCCCTATTTGGAGTGGCTTGGATTCTCTCATGTTCAGTGAAGGAAACTCTTCTTGGGTGGCATGGAGCGTTTGTGGGGAAAGCTCATAATAAGGCTTGACAAATGACCCCCTTATGTATATTTTGGTCAATTTGGAAGGAAAGGAATTTGTTAGCTTTTGGGAATGAGGAGCTTTCGCTTCAAAGACTGACATATTCTTTTGTATGTTATCTTTGGTCTTGGGTTAGGGTGTCTATAGTTTTGAGCCCTTTTTTTCTTGTAAGTTTCTTTGATTGGTTAGGCTCTAAGTAAGGGAAGGTGTTGTGTTTTGTTTTGTTTCTATCCCTTCCCCTTCGGTTTGAGCCTTTGGGCTACTTATGTATACTCCCTGTATACTTTGAGGGCACTGTTTTTGGTGCTTCCTTTTTTCGTTTAATATACATCCTTTTATCTATAAAAAAAAAAAAAAAAAAAATTCTACAAAAGATGGCTTTTGGGGAGAAGTGGATTGGTTGGATAAAGTGGTGCATTTCTACAACAACGTTTTATGTCCTTGTCAATGGTACCCCAACTAGTTTTTTTAAAGCTCTAGGGGATTGAGGCAAGGAGATGCTTTTTTGCCTTGCTTATTTGTGATTGATATGGCGGCTCTTAGTTGCCTTCTTAAGAGGGCCAAGATTGGAGGTTTTTTGTTGAGTTGTCGGGTAAGGGGCAAGGGCAGTGTAGGGGTTCAAATCTCTCGCTTGTTTGCCGATGATAAGTTCATTTTTTGTGAGGCTTACCAAGATCAGTTGACTTATTTAAGTTGGGTACTTGTATGGTTTGAGGCCATATTAGGGTTGAGAATTAATTTAGATAAAAGCAAGCTAATTCCAATAGGGAGGATGGATAATTTAGGAGAGTTGGCCTTAGAGTTTGGTTGTAAGGTGGGTGCTTTTCCTTCATCTTACTATGGCCTTCCTTTGGGTGACCTATTTAAATCCATGGTGACTTGGGATGAGGTGGAAGAGAGGTTCTGTAAAGGGCTGATCATGTGGAAAAGGCATTATATTGTAAAAGGAGGCAGGATTACTTTGATTTGAAACACTCTTTCTAGTATGCCTATATACTCTATGTCTTTATTTTGCATGCCAAGGTCGGTCAGATTGAGGTTAGTGCAGATTCAGAGAGATTTTCTTTAGGGTGATGGGGCCTCTAATTGGAAGCCATATTTACTAAGGTGGGCGATTGTTTGTTTAGATTCAAGGAAGGGGGCTTGGGCGTTATATTTCTCTCAAAGCTCAACAAGAGTCTTCTTTGCAAGTTTAATTGGCATTTTGCTAATGAAAGAGGGGCCCTTTGGAAGCAAGTTATCAATGGGAAGTATGAGGAAGAAGAAGGGGGTAGGGATTGGGCCCTTGTGAAGTGAGGGAGGGTTATGGTGTTGGGTCATGGAAAGCCATAAGAAAGGATTGAAATATTTTGAGTAGTAGAATTTCTTTCACTGTAGGTAATGGACGGAAGGTAAGGTTTTGGAAAGATAAGTGGTGTGGAGAAGAATCATTGTGTATTACCTTTCCTTCTTTGTTTGCCTTAGCCATCTCAAAAAAGCAGTAGGTGACGGATGTGTGGAATTCTTTAGTTGGAGGGGGGAAGTTTGGAACAATTTCTTTTGGGACTTTAAGAGAAGAGGGTGTATAAGGATGAAGATCTGGTAACTGGATTGCTTTCACTCCTAGACGTGAACTTTTCATTTTTTGCTGGGAATTGAACTTGGAACCTCCCACACCCCCACCCAGAGCCATGCCACTTGGGCCAAGTCTCAAGGGCATGGGGCTTGTGTGTATTTCTTGCATTTTTGCATGGTAAAAGCCATATGATGGAACCTTTTAATATCTCTATGGATTGGAGAATAGTGAATTTACATTGTTAATACTTAATATAACTTTTTGTTTTCTTTTATATGAATCTTTTTATCTAACTTACACTAGTTAGTTGTCTCTCCTTTCCATTTCTTAGTTTTTGAAGGAGAATGCTGGTACTGTAGTTTTACCCCAAGTCAAAGTGAAAGATACAGAGGATGTTACAGAGGATGCAGTGACAAACACATTAAGAAGGGCTATCAATTTTCATTCAACTCTCCAGGCTCATGATGGACACTGGCCAGGGGATTATGGAGGTCCCATGTTTCTTTTGCCCGGCTTGGTAAGTGCTCATCTTGCAGGTGACACTTCTTTACATTTTGGAAGGCATTTTGACATGTCACAAGTTTTTATGGGGAGTGAAATGCATTTGAACCGTAATTACATCATACCTAATAAAATTTTGACTTCTGATATTAATGTTCACAATTTGGTTCAGTATAATTATGTGGCTTCTGATATTTTCTTGCATGGATAATGGATTAGATCATTACTCTTTCGATTACTGGGGCGCTGAATGCTGTCTTGTCAAAAGAACATAGACAAGAGATGTGCCGTTATCTCTATAACCATCAGGTAATCTACAACTATGAGAAATCAATCTATAATCCTCTTTTGCCATGTGCTTTTTTTTTAATTACTTATTATTTGTTAAAAATTTTCTTTATGTGATTCTTGCCTCTGGGGCTAGCAAACATTTTAATCATAAAGATGCATAATTGCAGAACAAAGATGGTGGGTGGGGTTTACATATCGAGGGCCCAAGCACCATGTTTGGTACTGTCTTGAACTATGTAACTTTAAGGTTGCTTGGTGAAGGAGCTAATGATGCAGATGGGGCAATGGAGAAAGGGCGTGACTGGATTCTGAATCATGGTGGTGCAACTGCAATAACCTCATGGGGAAAAATGTGGCTTTCAGTTCAGTGTATTTTCTTCTTTTCATTTTAAACAGTGAACTTCATGTTTATGGGCACTCCAGAGATATGTTTAATTTGTGTATTGCATAATGGTAACAGGTACTTGGAGTATTTGAATGGTCTGGCAATAATCCTCTGCCCCCTGAAATATGGCTTCTTCCCTATATCCTACCAGTCCATCCAGGTTGCTTCTCATTTTGTATTTTTTTTTCTTTCTAGAATATTGGACTGACTAAAACCTTTATACATCCTGTTTTGGATTTAAAGATTGGACTAGTCCCATACTGCATTCTAAGTTGCTAGTCCACACAATTTGATAGTTCACTTAGGCTTTTGATTGTTATAGCTTATGGTATGAACATTGATTGGCTATTAGAAATTCAGGTCTAGGAGTGAAGATTTTTGTTAGTATATGAAGTATAAATAGTTGAACAGAAAGATGGGATATCTGATTATAAAGCATTGATAAGTATAAGATATTTTTTCTTTGATAGGATTGATATCTCTATAATTCTGTAACTAATAAAAATTGATTGATGATGGAAGGGACCAGGATACATAACTAGAGTTTACTTTTTGAGGGAATGAAAATAACAATGAATAAGCCAGTCAAGTTCTAAGCTTTGACTTTGATGGAATCTCAGCTTTTTATTAGTGTATGTGGATCATGTTCCCCATTCTCTAATAGTATCTGGTATATGGAATTTGTATTTTTGTTAATCTGGTTAGTATGTGTGCTTACCTTGCTGAACTTAGTTTAAATTTTTGTTGGAATCATTGTACCATGTAACATGGAAGATCTGATTGCTAATTTTCTGAACAAGAATATGGTTTTCATCTGTTATTCATTACCATGTGGTGAGTGGTGACTTTATTTGGTTGGAAATTAATTAGTGAACTTGTAAATTTTCAAATTTTCCTACTCTGTCCAAGAAATGGAGAAGAATTTTTTCCAATTTGTGCAGGAAGGATGTGGTGTCACTGCAGGATGGTTTATTTGCCTATGTCATACTTATATGGGAAGAGGTTTGTTGGTCCTCTCACACCTACAGTATTGTCTTTGAGGAAGGAGCTCTATACTGTTCCATATCATGAAATCGATTGGAATCAAGCACGAAACCTATGTGCCAAGGTTGAACTTATATTTTTGTTGCTATCAAAAGTTAGGCTTTTAAGCTTTTAAATATATATGTTTTCCTTTTACATCCTTTATATCACCTTGTGCTTGGGCTTTCAGCATTTTTTAGAAATATGGAAGAAACCCTAGAGAGGTTTTAGATGTTAAACGTTGTGTACTAAAAAATTTACACATAATTTCATACTCTCTGCTGAAATACGTGAACCGAATGTTTGGAATCACGAGCCACTGGCTATATAGAGAGTCAGTGTAACAACAATGGAAGTATGAAATAGATAGCAAATTCAACAGATAGGTTTAAAAGAGTAGGATGTTAATAAAGTTATTGAAAAGGCTAGGAAGGATGAAAGTGGATGATGCAAGCAAGAAACCTTAGAGGGTACCCTATATGTTGCCCTACTTGTTTATAGGTAGATTTCCTTGCTATATTGTTGTTAGTATTTGCTACCATCTTTTTAGATTGAAATTGATAACATGATAATGTTTTACAACTGGTATTTAGTTCATATGAAATTGATGTAGGACAATCCTGAGGTAGTTGCCTACAATCAAATTAGGTGGGAGAGATTTTCACCCTTTTAGGATTAAGGAGGGGAACAAGGAGTCAAGTTATGGCAACAGGGAGAAAAAAGTGAGAAAGAAAAAAAAAAGATACGATAACTTTAGAGCCTTGGTAAGGCCTTTTTGGAGTCTCATTTGGAAGAGAAACAATGGAGTTTCACAATTGAAAGTTGCAAAGTTTGTAAAATGTGTGTTAAATCATTCTATTTATACATTCCTTACTTGAGTAGACCTCCGAGGCCTCATCCCTATTAGAAACACTTTACAGATCTTTTTAATACTATATTATTTGGTTTTGATTTTTGATTTTTATTTTTTGGCTATAACTTTTTAAATAAGCAACCACAAGAAATAGGTATTTATTGAACAATAAAAATAGTACAACAAGGAAGAATGAGAAGCCCTTCAAGAAAGAAATGGTGGTAAGCCACACCTAAGCAGCTTTCCACCCAAAATGAAATTAAATCAAGGAGGGTAATTGTTTTCCCCTTGCTTTAATGTTGAAGCATCTTTGCCAGGAAATCTGCTTATTATTCTTATTTAGGTCTGTCATCCTAGCTCATAACTCCTCCAAGCAATGTCTTAACATCATAGAGTTTTTCTTGTTGCATGGAATATTCTTTTGATTCAAAACCATACAATGTAAAATTCTAAATGATTTCCTTTGTACATGGTAAGAGTTCATTTTTTTTTTCTTCATTCTGTATCCATGTAAAAATTGTCTTCTGGTTTGTTGGTAACTAATTCTATTGATTGAGGACAACATCCCCATCATCTATAGACATCTAGATGTTATCATTTAGCTTCATTGTGAACAAATCTAAGACTTTTCAAATCAAAGTTCTATGCCTGATACAAGGTTTTTTTTTTTTTTTTTGATAGATAAAACCGCTTTCATTAAAAAATGAAAAGCGCCACTAAGACACACCAAAGTGCATGGGATGTATACAAAAGACAAGAAAGAGCCCTAGCAACAACACCCTCAGTTAACAAGAACCCAACCACTCAACAAAATCTAATAAAGACAGATCTATTCCTATGTACTTCTATACCCAAGTAAACAAATTTCTAAGAAAGAACATCTTCAAAAAATGAGTTGAATGCTCCTTATTATCAAATGACTGAAGATTCCTTTCTTTCCAAATCGTCCAAAAGATATATATAAAGGAGCTACTCTTCATACCTTTTTACCTTTTTTCCCACAAACTAACCGTGCCACCTTAAAAGAGCCTCCTTAGCCATAGCAACTTGCACTTAATGGATACCTATAGATCAGACCGCAACTGCCAAAGGCTCCTCACCAGTAAACAATGGAGGAGGATGTGATCTATGAATTCTCCCCCTTCTTTGCAAAGAAAACATCTATTGACCAGAGACCACTCTCTTTCTTAAAGTTGATCTAAAGTCAAAACTTTACCCCAAGAAGCTTCCCATGCAAAATAGTTAATTTTGGAAGGGACCCACGAATTCCAAACTACTTGCTTTGAAAATGCAACCACACCCCTTAGTTCAAAAATGACATTTATTATTGTACAAGTTCATCCACACCATCTTGTAATCAACTGCCTTTCCTCGCAACCTTACAAATAAATCCTTGACTTTGTCCACTTCCCAATGATTCAAAGGTTAGAAACAAGGGTTCCAATGGCCTCTCTCCCCTATCTAAACCCAAAGATTTGCCACCCATGCCTCTTTTAGAACAACTATAGCATATAAAGAACAGAAGGAAACATACAATGGTTCATCCCCACACCATATGTTCATCCAAAACTTCACCCTCCTCCCATTGCCCACCACAAAAGAAAAACTATCCAGGAAAGTATTCCGTTCCTTCCTAATGGATTCCAAAGCCCGACTCCATATCCATCTCTAACTTCATGGGACCACCACCCACCCTTTTCCTCCCCATATTTGCCACTAATTACTTGTGTCCAAAAGGTCCCTCTTTCAGTTGCATACCTCCAATTCCATTTGCACAAAAGCGCCTTGTTTAACAAAAAAAGATGCACACTGTGGACCACTTCACATGATGTAACTTTTTCTCCACCCCTCCACCTCCCCATAGGAACTTCTTCTGAATTTTCTCCATTCTCAATCTGATTGTCCTCAAAATATGGAATAAAGACAAAAAAAGTCTAGATAAAGTGCTCTTGATTAGAGTCAGTCTCCCTTTTTAGAGATGAATTGCCTTTCCACAAAAAGAGTCTTTTATGAAACCTCTCTTCCACCCTATCCCAAATTGCCATTGATTTAAACGGAGCACCTAAAGGCAACCCTAGATAGGTAGAAGGAAGACTACCTTCTTTGCACCATAAATCTGAAACCAACTTGTTAACTTGTTCCACACTACCAATGGGAATCTACTTGTTTTTCTCCAAGTTCACTTTCAGCCTAACAAGCTTCAAACCATGTGCAATGCAACCAACATAAATGAACCATTTGATCTTGGGAAGCCTCACAAAAAACATGAGTATCATTTGCAAACAACAAATGAGACACCTTCACCCCTTCATCGCCTCTCCTTTTCACCTTTACCCTTGAAATATACCCACCCTCCATAGCCCTTTTGAGAAGACAATTTAGAGTCTCCATATCCACAACAAATAAATACAAAGACAAAGGGTCCCCTTTCTTTAAACCTTTAAAGCTTTGGAAGAAACCTGTAGAGGAAATGCTCCATTTAATCCATCCTATCCACCTTCAACCAAAATTTATCTTTTCAAGAACTGATATAAAAAAATTCTAATTCACATGGTTGTATGCCTTTTCAATGTCTAACTTACCTAGCACGCTGGAAGCATTATCCTTTAGCAAAGAGTCCATGACCTCATTTGCTATTAACACTGTGTTAAGAATCTATTTACCTTTCACAAAGCATTTTGTGATTGTGAAATCACCTTGCCCATCATTAACTTAGTCTCGTAGCTAAGACCTTTGCTAGGACTTTATACAATCTACCTACCAAGTTTTTTTTTAGATAAGTAAAATGTGTGTTGTATTAAAGAAAAGGTATACACGATGTATATATATACAAAAAACCAATAGGGGTGATAATACAACTGCACCCTACGGGGAACCTAACCAATCCACAAATTCTATTAAAGAAGTAATGCTATCTCCTATGTACGCTCTAACCCAATCCCAAAATAGGTACAAAAAATAACTTTTAAAAGATTGATCTAAGCATTCCTTGTCCTCAAAAGCTCTCCTATTACATTCCCTCCAAATGGACCAAAAAATGCAAAGAGGAGCAACTTTCCAAGCCTTTTTCCTTTTCTTGCCAACCGGTACACCATTCCAACTTAGAAGCACCCCCCCTCACCGAAGAACGCATCACCTACTGTATGTGAAAAAGAGCACAAACCAGCTGCCACAATGTACTTGCTTTCAGACAATGCAAAAGTAAATGATCTCCCGTTTCCTCTTCAGCCTTGCACATGTAGCACCTATTTGGCATCTTCCAACCCCTCTGTCTAAGTTGATCTCGTATCAAAATCTTAGCTCAAGTTGCCTCCCAAGCAAAAAAGCTAGCTCTAACAGGGGCCCAAGAATTCCACACTGTGCCGTATGAGAAAGGCTCCACTCTTCTACTTGCCAAAGAGGAGTAAAAGGACTGAACTGAAAAATCACCATCCTTAGTCTCCAACCAAACCATGGTATCAAAAGTACTAGAATCGATGGAGTAGCTATGCAACCTCTCGAAAAAGGCATCAACCTCCTCTAACTCCCAATCATTGAATTGTCTAATGAACCTCAGTCCCTAACTATCCCCATCCCAAACATCTATCACCCAAGCATCCTTAAAGGAAGCTATAGCATAAAGACCTGAGAATTCATCTCTCAAAGACATCCCCACACCATCTATCTTTCCAAGATTTTACCCGATTTCCTGAGCCAACCTGAAACCTTGTTTTATCTTTGAAAACCTCCCACCATTTCTAATTGACTTCCAAACTCCTACACCATACCTCCCTCTCACCTCCTTAGTGCACCACTCCCCCTCCTGCATCCTATACTTACCAACAATTACCCGTTTCCAAAGAGGGTTCCTTTCCTTCACAAATCTCCAAGACCATTTACCTAAGAGAGCCTTGTTGAAGAGATGAAGACTTTTAAAACCCAATCCCCCATTATGCTTTTCCAAACACACAATCGACCAATTAACCAAATGAGGCTTTTTCTCCAACTCCCCTCCTCCCCATAAGAAATCTCTTTGAATCTTTTCCAATCTGGTCGCCACTCTTTTAGGGATAACAAAAAGGAGCATAAAGTATATGGGCAAACTAGATAAAGTGCTCTTAATCAACATCTGTCTTCCACCTTTTGACAAATATTGTCTCTTCCACAAAGCAAGCCTTTTTTAGAACCGTTCCTCCACACCTTCCCATACCTTACTAGACTTGTAAGGAACACCAAGGGGAGGCTTAAGTAAGTGGAAGGAAGAGAACCCACCTTACACCCTAAAACCTTAGCAAGCTCCTCCAAATTTGGAACCTCCCCAACAGGAATCAATTCACTTTTCTCCAAATTAATCTTAAAACTTGAGCATACCTCGAACCACATAAAAACCCAATTGAAATACTCTAAGTTTTCCTTACTTTCATCACAAAAAATGAGAGTATCATTTGTAAAGAACAAATGAGATACCATTTCCCCTGCAACATTCCTCCTTTTAACTTAGACTCAATGAAACCACCATCCTTAGCCCTTGAGATCAAACAGGAAAGAATCTCCATCACCAAAATAAACAAATAAGGAGACAAAGGATCTCCTTGCCTCAACCCTCTAGAATTGCTGGAGAAACCAGAAGGAGAGCCGTTGACCAAATAGAGAAATGAACCGTAGAAATACACCATCTATTCCAACCCAACCACTTGGAGCCGAAACCCATTTTATCCATCATCGCTATAACACAGTTCCAGTTAACATGGTCATACGCCTTTTCTATATCTAACTTGCAAAGCAAGCCTCTCAAGTTAGCTTTGAGTCTAGAATCTATAGCCTCATTAGCTATCAAAACTACATCTAAAATTTGTCTCCCCCTCACAAAAGCATGCTGAAAATCTGAGGCCAAAGAGTCCACCACCCTTTTGAGTCTATTAACTAGAATTTTTGCTAATAGCTTGTACAATCCCTCAACCAAGCTGATAGACCTAAAGTCCTTTAACTCTTCAGCGCCCCCCCCCTTCCCCCTTTCTTAGGCACCAAAACCATAAAAATAGCATTTAAACTTCTCTCAAAGCAACCTGACTCACAAAAGTCACCAAAAAAACCCAAGACCTTGTCTTTTACAACATCCTAGTAGTCCTACCAAAATGCCAAAGTAAAACCATCCGGATCCAGGGCTTTATCTCCACACAAGCTAGACAAGGCAGAAAAAACCTCCTTTTCAGAAAAATGAACCTCTAAGGCTGCTGAATCTGCAGGTGACAAAGAATTAAACGTCAACCCCTTCATACGTGGCCTCCACTCCCTTGTCTCAGAAAGCAACAATTGAAAAGCTCTTGCCACTCCCTCTTTAATACTATTCTCCCCCTCTAGACAAACACCATTTACCCTTAGCTTTTCCAAAAACTCTTCCTTCTATGAGCGTTTGCCATTTTATGGAAAAATATAGTATTTTTATCCTTTTCTTTTAGCCATATCTCTCTTGATTTTTGCCATCAGAAAATCTCCTCCAAATTTGCCCATTTTTTGAACTCATCTACCACTCTCCTTTTCTCCTCAAACTCCTCCACTGTGAGGGCTCTATCTCTTTCCTTTGCATCCCACTGACCTAATTGTTCCAAAGCCTCACGATTTTTGGTGGACACATTCCCAAAAACCTCCCTGTTCCACACTTTGAGATCCTGCTTCAGACTTTTGAGCTTACCTGCCAAAATATGACTGTGAGACCCTTAGACACTCTATCCCTCCCACCAGCACCTTATGAGGTCCTTGAACCCTTCCTCCTTTAACCACATATTTTCAAATTTGAATGAAAATTTTCCATTTCTAATCCTTCCCCCGTCCAACAATATTGGAGCATGATCAGAGGCTGGGTTTGGTAGGATTTTCTAAACCATTCCATTGAACTGGTCTTCCCAATCATCAGATACTAGGAAACGATCCAACCTACAAGCTGAACTGTTGTTTAAGCCACCACACCACGTATACTCGCCTCTAGAAAGGGTAAGGTCTTTAATGCCCAGCTCCTCTGTAACCTCTGAAAAACGTCTCATTGTAACTGACATTCTCGAAGAACCCCTCATTTCTGTTGGAAATCTTACCACATTAAAATCTCCTCAAATACGCTAAGGATCCCTCCACAGACCTCTAATAGCACCCAACTCAACCCAAAAATCTTTCCTCTCATTAACGAGAATAGGACCGTAAACACCCAAAAACATCCACACAAAACTGCCCTCACAATTTCTAAAACGGCACAACATTGAGAAGGCACCTACCTCTATCTCAAGAAGCTCCAACACCCGTTCATCCCAAAACACCACAATACCCCCTGCTTGACCTCTAGTATTCACTGCTCCACACCTAGGCTCCTCACCATTTTGGCTGTTATCTGTCGAACCTTAATTTCTTGAAGACATACTAGATCCGTCGAGTACAAGCGGATCAAAGATTTAATAATGCTATGTTTATTCCCCTCATTAATCCCTCTAACATTCTACGAAATAATTTGAGCTTCATTAACTTACCCTGACTAAATCCCCAAAAATTATCCTCTTTCCTCTCTCACACCTGTAATCGGTCTTGTAACTAACTGAGCATTCCAATTTCCAAAGCTCCCTCTCCAACTTTGAACTGCTCGCCTTAGCCTTTTTGGTCACCTGCCTTACTGTCTTCCCATTCTTATTTCTAATTTTTCCAAGAGGCTTAAAATTTCCTCTTCATAACCATCCACTGGAAGCCCTAAAACTTTGCTAAAAGCCATTAATCTGCTAAAGGCACTTCCCTCCCTTATAAGGTAAGTCTCTTCCTCCTTCCCAACTGATAGACTCAATTCCATTGCTACACAATTTGACTGAAGATTCACCCTCGACCCATCTTTCAAGATCATGGAAAGGGGACCATTTCTCACATCTTCTACCATCGACAAGTCATTGTGGACCCGCATTTCTTACGTGTGTCCCCACTCATCGGCGAGATTCGTTTTTTTATGGTGAAAAATTAGTTTTTGAAAAAGTCGGAGTCGCCACTTATTTTGTTTTATTTTAAAAGGGAAAATAAAACACGAAAGAAAACCCTAAAGAAGTGACTTCAAAATTTTGGAAAAGCGTGTCTTTGGAGAACTTGAGTTTAGGTCCGGGGATCAGGTTACTTATTGGGAAGGTACCTCAAAGAAGTAGCACCCCTCTAAGCCCTAAAGAGGTCTCTACTGGCCTAGTGGAGGGAAATGTGACAATTAATCAATTAATTGAAGGTACCTAGGTAAGCTAAGGTGATTTTGAAACAACATGCCAAATAAGAAATCAAATTAATAAAGAAGAGTTAGGGTGTGTACTCGGATTGCTTCTTAAGCGTTATCACAAGACATCAAAGTTAGTTCAGAAATATGACACACAACATGCATTTTTATCAAAGATAATCAAACAATCAAACAAATATCAAGACAGTCAAGTATGACACCAAGCAAGGGCAATGACATGCATATTTATTAGATTTTTGCAAGTGGGGTGGTAGAGAGCGTACCTGGACGGTGAGCTGAGCGCTAAAATGGGAAACAAGGTTAGTTCAGTAGCAAATGTAAAACAATCTCATGTATCACAAAGAGGAATCACAATCAATTAAATATCAAACAAACAATATTGAAGAAAATATCATGGATGTCGGGCTCCCACCAAGGCCTTAATTAATTTTGCATGAGTTGATTCTATGAGCTCCATTACTTGGAACCATGAAATTTATTCATGTCTGTTGAAAATCGAGAAAATCAAGAAAATAGTGAAAATGCATGCCCAAAGGAATAATGGCAGCAAAAGGTTATTGAAATCTGGATTTTATCACCTAAAGAAGGTCCAAAGGTGATTCTCTAAAATCAGGGTTATTTGGATGAAAATGATTTTGAAAACACAATTCAAAACATGTAAAATCACGAGGAAAACAATAGGGGTGCAAAAGGAAGAGGTTAGTGTGCACCAGAGTGGCCACTTTCAGAGTACAGCCTGGGGATGTGACTGTGACTGCATTATTGGTGATAGCAGGCGCTGCTGTTATTTTCTCCGAATTTACCCTTTCTGCTCTCTTGTGTGCATTCAAGTGCTTTGCATCACTGTGTTCCCGTGCCCTATCCATTTCCTTGAAACTTCCTGCGTCCAGACTCATTTCCTGCAATTTTGGCATTAATTCCTGTTGAACAGGCATAATTACAGTATAGAGAACCAGAAGAACATGTCTGTAGCATCTTGATCACTTGATTTGCAGTGAAAACTGTTTGTTTCTCATCTTAGAGGAGCTTTTAGTAGACTAGTGAACTGTAGTGATTGATCCATGAAAAGCAGCCAACATTTCATCTCTCTCAGTCGGAGTTGCAATTGAATTGATAATCTTATTGACGATGACACAAGCTTAGGAATTAAACTCTCCAATCTTTGGTGTAGGGTCACAATTACTGAAGTACTCTCAAAGTCTGTAGTTCCCGGTTTGGTGAATTCGAGCTCAACCTGCATTTCTGATTGATCAGCGACAACAAAGCAATTGGAACCTGACTTCACCAGAGAAAACATCATTGATCTTTCGGTTCTAATCCGTGTCTGACTCTTTGCTGCCACCTTGATTTGTTGCCTTGCCATTTTTCTGGATTTTCTCAAACACTAGTTATATGAGTTGGTGACATAGTCGGGTGTTGAGATAATGTGGGCACCCCAGACAGTGCATAGGTCATCAGAGTGTGAGATATTGTTGCTGATGCTAGCTAGGGAGATTTGAACTAATAGAGCAGCTGCAATTCCTGTTCCGTACATGCCTGGCATTTTAAAGTTATTCTCTAGTCTGAGAGTGGAGGGGGGCACCAATGAGATTGCTATAAAAGGACCAGTTTAGTCCTCTGGCTGATTCTGAAGCTTTCAGACATCATCCCTGAGTCTCTGATGTGATTAGAACAAGGAAAATAGCATGGCAGTCGGGCTCTCTGTAAAATCAGTGTGAGCATAGGAGTTCGAAATTGCACGCTTCAGCAGCCTACTATTGTTTCTCCCAAAAACCAATAACAGTAGCAGTGCCATGACTCCAACCATTTTAAGTTCTATTAGAGACCTTATTCCAGAACCTGTGACTATGCTAATTAATCTCAGTTTATGTGCTGACAATTGAACCTAGGAATACAATTTTTTCCTCTGCTTTTCAAGATTCGCTGTGCTGAAGGAGGCCCAACAGTGAGTTATAATCGTCCTCTTTGGCAAAAGCTCTCTTAAAAGAAGTGGGAAAAGGATCCATTTCCCCATCAAAAGCTCTACGGATCCCATAACAGTTTCAGAATTTTGAAGCAGTTGGTCTCTTGGCCGGACAAAAGAACAAAACCTGTATATGATTGATCACAGTGTCAGGTGCATCATCCTACTTGCTCACCACCTATAGCACAATTACAAAATCTCTTCTCATAAAAGGAACCGCAACTCTTGCTATCATCTTTCTTAAAATCAACCTGCTTGTATAACTCATCAATGCTGCGTCGGAACCTTTCGCTGTGTGGGAAAGATAGGTAACATGCTTAATAAGATTCTAGGCAATGTAGTCTTCCAGTGGTGCAGCGAATTTGATATATTTCTGTCTGATTTCAAGAGCATTCTGTTGTTCTTTGGGATCTTTAGTATGACTTCGTTAATTAGAGTTTCTTCTCTGAAGCTATTGGAAGGCCGTGCTGTGTAGATGCAGTCATAAAACTCTCAATAATGCATGTAATAGCAAACAGTATACCATTAGGCCCCATCATTGAATGACTTCTCGGTCTGCAGTGAGTGAGTAAAATGGGCAGTAGCTTTTCCGAGTTGGCCTTTTGCTTGACATAAAAGCCCTCTGAATCATGACTCTTATAGAGAGCCAAAGCCATGTGGCGTAGAACCCTTAACATGTCTCCAAAAATTCTACCCTTGATATTATGGAGGGTTTCTACTACTTATGCCCGAGACTTATCATTTGTATTCGAATACACAAGATTCTTGAGCTTGTATCTCAAGTGACATTCTTCCTCAAATTTGTAGCTTCTAAAACTGAACCTAGAACAGGACCCATGAATTTCATAATCTTCGATTCAAACTCATACGGTTTTTTAAAGTTCATTGAAAATGAGGGTTAGCTTGCATGCTGGCTATCAGTGACTTTCCAGAAACGGTATGTACAATAGGGCAGAATAGGGTATGAACCATGTTCACACCAGGAATTGTCGCTGCTCTCTTAAAAATCATAATCCAACAGCTTGCCAAACTTGGACATCCTAAAACTCCTGAAGGGTCATTGGCCTTGAGCATTTTCACTGTCATCAAAGGCCATCCCCACCACATATTGTTCAGAAGCAAATTCATGATCATCAGGACCATCAAATGGAGTCAAGGCAGTTGAAGGCAGTCCACGTGCTGCTGTTCCAAATAGCAGGGCCCTAGGAGAACCGTAGTGCTAACTCCTTCATCTTTCTTTCCTTCCATGTCATACTTGGCTGTGTCGAGAAAGAAGGTTGATTGACTTGATTCTGTTGATGGAAGACTTCTCTAGATTCAATGCTTTTTGATACTTCCAGCACACTTAAAGGATGACAAGATAGAACCAACTGAAGCCGTTCTTCCATTCTCTTATTCCCGTGATACTCCAATGTCAAACTCCACAACCATTTCTGCTACCCATTAATGATCCCTTGTCATGGGTCATGTAAACTGATCCATAAGAAACCCATGAAAATAATAGTATGAACATAACCTAGCTGCCTCTCAACATGCTTCACATTTCCCTTAGTTAAACCATGAACCACCTTCTGGTCTTCAAACCAAATAGTCTTCTCCTTGTATTCGCATGCGTTGGTCCTTAAATTAAATTCTGCACCCATTAAACACAACTCAGGAACAAGTTCTGGGATCCGTACCAGTTCCTTTGCAGAAGAGTAGTTTGAATTTGCCCTCTTCACTGGTGCACAAAATTGCCATTGTTGTTTTATGCATGAAGAACTGACTCCAGGCCTCCAGCCACAACATACCGTATCAAGGGTTCTTTAAAGGTGGTACGAATGCTCCAAAACTTGCCAGCATTGGTGCCAATCAACCAGGCTAGTGAGTTCAGCACTTTGTTGGGATTTGGCAAGGATTTTGGCCTATATAAGCTTTTACAGTAATGATCACTTTTACCATCAATCAGCTTGTCAGTAGAGTTTGAGTATCAGATTTTTCCTCCCCTTCATTTCTTGCTTTGCCATTGTCTCAATTTCACCTTCAATCTCAGTGCATGACATGAGAGCTGAAACAAAATCAATACAAATAAGGTCTATAGCACCTGATCTGCACAACTTGCTTATTTTCCGCTTCCTGCGTAACTCTTAATGGCATTGTGTAAACTGCTCTTTCCTTGATACTGATCAGCACAATTTCCCTATTTCTCCTGAAGTTTACCAATTGTAAGCAGGAAACAACCTGCTCCGTAAATGCTCCAAGTGTTTTCTGGATGTTATCTGAATCCTCCCAGGGTTCAAGTTTGAATGCAATCTCATGATTTTGCAAATTGTGCGATATTAATTATATTGCAGATAGCAACTCCATAAACAATTCTTGGCACTGATTTCCCATTACTATCTACTAAAGCAGCATAACCAGAGAGGGAACCACCAATACCCTTCATTGGATCAGAATCAGAAAACGTTAACCTGTTACCATAAGCATCTGTAAACCCAAAGACATCGGAGCCTGGAAGACGCTTCAGGACGGCTCTGAGGGCAATCTATTGGGATCTAAAGGCAGATAGCAACTGACAACTACCTTCTGTTTTAACTTTGTTGCATCCTGAAGTGCACCAGTCCAACCACCCCATTTGTTCCTTCCCAATTGCTCCATTGAACATCAAGAACCTTCTCTCATGGCCCACCAACATTTGGCATGATACCCCATACAAACTCCCATAGCTGTTAGATAATTCATGCATAGGAACTTCATTTTTAGGACTAGCATATTCATCTAAATCTCCACAGTTTCAGTAGAATCAACACCTGTAGCCAAAAACTGTCAGTTTCTTCATAGACCGATCTTCAGAAACTAGTTTCTTGGTCTGCCTTATATGTGAATGGACAAGACTTCTAGTATCCTCATAGTTCCAGTCCACACAGTCCTTCCTAGATGTGGGAAACGTGCTCGTGTCAATGAACTATCCGCCTTTAAATTTTAGAGCAGGAAACGAAACGCAACATTTTTGTTTGTGGATGCGGATTAGTGGGCTTGGGAATTCAGACATAAGAGAGGTTGGATTGCCGATGGCAAGATGGGATGCCATCTTTATTCCTGATCATGTCAAGTGGGGGTATGTGAACAAGTGAGGTCGTCCCAGAGGGTGTCCTGATTGGTTGATGGTTGTTATCTGAGGAGCATATTATAGAGGGAAAGGAAAGTGAAGAACTTGGAGGGAGTATGATGAGTTTGAAGTTAGAGGTAGGGGGTGCAAGGAGTGATTGTGGAGTATGGCGATGGGGGACAGACTGATGGTTCCACGTATGGTGTTAGAGACGAGTTGAGGGTGGCGGATATGGTGTTGGAGATAAGTTGAAGGTGGTGACTATGAAGGATAGGGAGTTGGTGGGCTTGTCCTGAGGTTTTAGGCATGAATTTGTTTAGCTTGGGATTTGGATTTGATGGAAGAGGGATTTGGATGGGGGGACTTTGCGAAAACTTCAGGTGGCCATGCATGCATGGATCATATACGTGGGGAGGACCTTCTCTGTGTTGTTCCCTATGCCCCAAAATTATGAACATGTAATTGATTTCATGGTCATCATGTTCTTCTCTTGGTTTGATAAACCTCCAGCTCACCAAATAGACAATAAACAATGTCTCCCGAAGACCATACCCTGCATTAGTCCTTGTAAGTGAATGACAGCTCTCTAAGTCAACCATCATAACCAACTTGCTCACCATGGCAGCCTTTAGTTTGAGCTCTATAATTTCCGGAAAACCCGGGGTGGATCAGATTTCCATGCTGCACTCCCAAACGCACCAGAACTCATGCTGATGCCTTCATTGGCATCAAAACTAATCAACCTCACTGCTGGCAGAACTTCTCCAAAAATTGACAAAACTATCCATGCTTCACCTCTCCTCTGCTCTTCCACCCCTATTCTACTTCCCACATTCTCCAGTAACAGATGCTTCGATCGGTGCCAAGCAATCTTTCCTATGAAACGGTAGTTGAATGAGAAACCACTGAGCCTACTTTCTTCTTCCAAATTTGGGTATCAAGTTTTAACAGCATTAAGAAGCCATTCCCTAGCGTCATCGATTAGTGACACACACATGGCTGGAAACACTCAAAATAACCACAGAAAACTGAGGAAAAACAGAGCACAGAGAAAATAAACAAAAAAGGAAGAACCAATGGAAGCCACATTTCATATTTTATTCAATGGACTCAAGTTGGTGGGAGGAGTATAAGCAGATTCAAATACAAAAAGAGAACCACAATCCTCATATATCGCACAGTAAATAGAAAAAAACAGAGCCTTTTAACCCCAAACCAGAACTAGAGAACTCCAAAGAAAGAGATCAACCACAACAACTATATAAGCAATCTATTACCAATGCAAACAAACATATAGCCTCTGTCATTCTACGCCCAAGCATCCAAACGAAACTCAAAATCCCAGCGAAGATTAATGTATAGCAAGAAGGTGATGGGCATGAAGGAGTCTACAACAAACGTACCTGGAAACGTCCCCTTCTGGCGAGAAGATCCCCACTGGTCCGTCGCCTCATATCTCTTCCCTTTGCTTTTCCCTTGGTTCTCCACTTTTATTTTTTTTTCTCACAGCCCCATAATCTACATCTCTCCACCTCCATCCCCGTGGACTATCTTTTCCTTTTTATTTTTTATTTTTTATTTTATTTTTATATTATGGTTGTAGAGAATATTGGAAGAAATAGGAAAGTAGGATTAAAATCCAAGAACGAGTATGGGAATATGGGGATGTGGTTGTGCATGGAGATTCTCTGTGCATGACTCTTCCTTTTTTCAATAGTGTGCCTCTCATACTTGCCAAATTTTGGGGAGTGCTATTATGGTAGATCGATAACAACTCTCTTTTGTTAAAGATCACAGATGCTCCCTCATTCAACTTAATGCCATCGGATTTTCATGCAAAACACCAAAAAGGATTACATGTTGGAAACCTTAAAATATAATAGAGAAAAGAAATCATGCAAACTTAAGAAAGTAAAAAGAAAAAAAATAAAAACATGCATATATAGGAAAAACTAAAAAAAATTAAATCTCATGCAATTTTCTAAAAATGAATAAATAAATGAATAAAAAAATATAAAAAATAACTAAATAAAATAAAATAAATAGATAAATAAATAAATAAGAAATCAAGCATATACAAACTATGCAGGCCATGCAACTATGTGAACCATGCAAAAAATGAGTTTGAAAGTGCCTAAGTGAGCTAGGATGAACTAAGTGGAATCTAACCTAAAGTGCGTCTAAGCAAAGCCTAATCTAAACTCGAAGGGCGGCCAAGGTCACAACAAGGGGCTAGATAAATCCTTCAACCGAAGTCTCCAAGATGACTCAGAAAAGGTAGGCTACATGAGTAGTAACGGGTCATAAAGGAATTGTTGTAAAGTATCAAATGAACATCTAATAAGACATGCGCTAAGAGGACAAAATGGAGGGTCTACAGTCATCCCTATCCATCGGCTACATATCATCCTTGCAGATCAACCCTACCTCCCGACGAGCCTTCCTTATAGCCCCATAGAAAGGAGTAGAAGATAGAGAGTCCCCCTCACTTCGGAAAAGAGATAGACACCTAACTAAATCCCTAGACATCATCTGTACTTTTGTTTCTTGCAAGCATATCAAGTCTGCTTTTTGAGATTGAATTAAGGACTTAATGATTTTCCTCTTATCATTGTCATTCACCCCTCACCCCCCAACATTCCAAGAGATACTTTTAACCTTCATTTACAAATTGGTATTAAGTCCCAACCTCCTTTGCCAGTCTCCTTCCCATTGCCTGATATCCCCAAATAATTCATTGTGCACTTCAGCTTTTTAATTCTTGTTCAAAATTTGGGATACCGCTTATCCCAAGTCGCCCTAGGGTGCCCGAAGCACATCCATTAAAGTTCAATTTAACCACTCCTTCAATTGGCACTAGCCGTACTTCTGAATTATTTTTGGCCAACCTCCTTGACTTGCAAAAGCTACTAGTCTAATAATATAAGGTTAGGCAAAAACAGAGGAAGAAGAGTAAAATAAGTCCCAAACTGCATCCATTGTCCTTCTAGTATAGGCAAAGATCATTGTATTCCTTTCCGGGCAAATTGGTCAAATCATACTAAGCCTTGCAATACCCTATGGCCTTTACATGATTTCCAAAGCCTTTGAAAGAAAGTAGTCATCATCTCTGTCATTGACATTCTTTAGCCAAATGCAAACAACTAACCATACTAACACCGAGCTTAAAAAGTAGGTAAGCCTTCATTTCCGACATGCTATCCATCACTTACAGTGGCTTTGGTTTATCGAGGAGAGGGATAGTTTTATGGCAAGCTTCGTGCATAACTTTAATTTGGGTTGTGTGGTGGGAGAGAAATGCGAGGATTTTTTAGGATAAAGCAAGGAATTCAAAGAATATTTGGGATTCTATTTTTTTCCTTACTTCTCTTTGGGTTTTTTGTTCCAAGGTTTTTAAGGGAACCCCCCTTATTGTGTTACAACTTGATTGGTTAGCGGCGTGTAATTCTGATGGGTTGGTTTAGCCTAGAGAAGTTGTTCGTTATTACAGTCAAGGATTGAAATATCGGTTTTTACGGATATATCGGTACTTCGATTTTACGGATATATCGGAAATATCGGAGAAATATCGGTGGATATTTTTTCACAAATATCGATAGAGTGAAAATTATTTAAAATTAATAGGAATGCTTGAAAAAACTTCAAAAAATGATAAAATAAGTAAAAATACACATTTTAAAGTTATCTTATAAGTGTAATTGACATATATATAATTAAGAAAAAAAATATCGTAAACAAAGATATATTGGTAGATTCGATATCTGAATTTTAAAAATAATATATATGAATTTTGAAAGTATATAGAGTTAGAATTGAGTTAAAAAATATTTGATTTTATTGAATAAAAATAATTTATACATAAATATAATACATATGATATTACAATAGTCCTTATATTAAGGAAAATATCAATGTGATTTCATTATATTGTTAGATGAAGATGACCCAATTTGTTGAAGATAATATTTATTTAAAATATTTTTCTTAAAACATGTTTTATTATATTTTAAATGAAAATTAAATTAATTTATATAAATATTTTATTTGAGATTTAATTTTTAAAATTTTATTAAAAATATATAGTAACAACTTTTTTTTATTAATATTAATTTATTTAATAATCAAAATAAAATTTGATAATTTATAATTATTTATATGGATAGAGGAAAATTGTTCATGATTTGGTTTTTTTTTTTACCTCTACTAAATCTAAAAATTAAAAGGGACACCACTTTTGAAGTTGCCCTCCAGCCAAGAGAATTCCCCTTTTCTCTTCCCTTTTCTGAAGTTGCCCTCCAGCCGAGAGACTTCCTAAAAAGGACCTATCTTCCTCTGCCACTCTCAATCCTCGCAGGTACTAATTGATATTATTTTTTTTTGCAACCCCCGTTTGATTTCCAAGAAAATCCATCCTCCATTCGATTTCCGGGAAAATTCATCCTCGTTTGATTTCCGAGAAAATCCATTAAAAACCCCCAAAGAAAACCAAAAAATTTGCTTTTCTTTTGCTCCCTGTGATTTCTGGATCTGTTTTAAGGGTCTCTTTGTTGTTGTGCCATTGGATTTAAATTTCACGAACCCTAAATCCACGATTTTTGAGCCAGATTTTGTATCCTGTGTGCGGGCTGGATTGGTAGGAAATATCGGGAAATTTTCCGAAAAATCTGTAAAAATACCGAAATATCGGCGATATTTTCGGCGATTTTTTTTAAATTCTCCTCCGATTGCTCCGCGCGTCAGTCCACTCGCGATTTTTCTCCGATAAATCGGTGCTTCACCGATATTTCGCCGATATATAGACGATTTTGTCGATTTTTTGCCGATTTTTCCGTCGATCGATAATCGGTGACGATTATCGTTTCGATGCCGCCCGATATCCGATATTTCTTCGAAATATCGGCGATATTTTCCGATTTTTCAATCCCTGATTACAGTGTATTTTCTTGTTTTCGGTTTCTTGTAGACTAGTTTTCTTTGGTGGGAGGATTCCTCATCCTTCTCTTGTACTTCTTTTTTCTATTAATATATTCCTTTGTCGTTTCCGATCAAAAAGAAAAAAAAGTAGGTAAGCCTTTTGTTTTAGGTAACTTTTGTATCAACTCCTTATTCAGCTTACCTATTGTATTGGTGATTGATGGAATTTCAGCAACTCCACTGCTTTGACAGCCGATTCCATCTTCTCATAAATATCTTGCTCATCTAGAACTACTCCTAACTTCATTATTGTCCTATTACATACTATAGCATGTTCATTGTAAGGTAATAGTGACAACCTGTTAGGTAAATCATGTGATGCAACATCTAAAAAATCAGACACCAACTTGGATTCTTCCTAAGATACTTCTTGAAGTGATAAAAGGGCTGAATCTTTGTTTTCTTTTGCAAAGTTATGACAACCATTACTATTCTCCTTGTTCTCTTTCTCAAACTCCTTGGTATGAACTAACAAAAACTTCTCTTGAATTTTAACAACATTTTTTGGCTTCTAGTTTTTATGTTTCCTCATTTGTTCCATACTCATAGGCTTCAAAACAATATCTCATCCTTGAATGTGAAAGAATATGTATTAGCCTTCCCATGGCTACACACATCTCGATTATAGAGGCAAGGTCGATCAAGTAAAAAACATTTAATAGTCATAGGAATAACATTTCACCATATAGAATCATTATAACATGTAGGAGAAATAAGAACCAAACATTCTTTGTTACCTGAATAAAAGTATTAATGATCCATGCTACCATGCATGGTTGAGGATGTGGCTTCCTTGACAACTTCAACCTTGCAACAGTTACTTCAGACACTACATTCATGCTAGTGCTTGTATTGATAATTAGCTTACATGCTTTATTCCTACAATGTTCTAAAATTTGGAATATAGAATGATGCCTCCAATCTTCACCAATTTGCTTTGGCGCAATAAGAATATATTTAACAACTCAAAGAAAAGATGAATCATTGGAGGAGTCAATATCTTCATTATTGTACTTCTCTGTCATCTCTTGTGTTTTAGGTACACAGATTTCTTTTTGAACATTCCAATGCCATATGTTTTCTTTCTCCACACTTAAAAACAATACTCATTGCTACCTACTCATCAATTATTACCCTGTAGGATCTTTGTTTTTTGAATCAATAACATTATTGACTTTAGAATCAATCTGCATTGTGGTTTTTCTCAATGCCCTCCCATTTTTGTTATATTTTCTTGTTGTCTCTTTGTATTGGGAATAAAACCTTGTAGTTAGGGGTTGTTTCAAAATTTTCTATCCTCAAAGCCAATGGAAACACTTGATTAACATCATAAAGATGGTGTGTTATTATTTGGTTGTGACTTCCAGCTCTCAATCCAACTTTATTGGGAAATAATTTTCCATTGATCTTTAACTCCCTTACACTGAATTTTCAGCTCTAACTTGTTTATATCCTGATAATTGTTATGCCTCCTTACTTAAGAGTGGTCAGTTGATCATAAAATTCATCTTGGTAATTATAAAGGAAGTGTTTTACTTTAACTTTTGTTTCATCTCGTTCCAATGAACAATTGGTGACCGTACCAAAATTTTAAGGTTGTTCTCTGCACGTGTTTACCAAATTTTAGCTTGTCCAAAAAGTTTCATAATAGCAAATCAAACTTGCCTTTCATCAGACCTGTCATATCGAAGTCCTAGCCTATCTGAAAAGGCTTGTGGATTAATTTTTCCAAAAAAATCTCCTACTTCTATGTTTGCTTTATGATATCACCACCCATGTTATGTTGATCATGCCTCTAATGCCCAATCTAACATAACATCATTTGCCATGTGTAAGAGGTAATTTGAGGCCTTTCAAGATGGCATCTTGCCCTAGGATTTCCTAGGAGGCAGATTTGAACCAGCCCCTTGCTCTACTTTCTCCCCAACACAAGATCCCTTATCCTTAGTGCCATTAGTTGCTGGTTTGGAAACATTAGTGGCTGAATCTTCAGTATTCTGAGGAATAATAACTTGTAGTTCTTTAAGTTGGGCTTCTGAAGTACCTTCTCCTTAATTATATAAAAAAAAATCACCATGTTGTCAATCAGTCAACTTTCACCAAAAACTTCAACCGCTTCTAGTTGTCATAGTGCTATGTCAAGCTTTGATACCAAATCTCATACAAGCTTTTAAAAATTTTAGTGCTATACCGGTTGTTTCTTCTTTGTATAATGACATGAAAGGTCCAATAAAAGAAAAAAAGAAGAAAGATAGATCTATAGCAATCATACCAAGGTTCCTAGGCAATCAAATTTAGGGTTTTCTAAGCACTTACAATTGAGAAGGCATCAATGACACCCTCAGAAAATGCATGATAGGTGTTGAAAACTTTTTATTAAAACTTGCCAGCTACCCTCTTTTCATTTTATTAGAGGTTAGAACTCGCCAAAAACCTTATTAGAAGAAAAAAGGGAAGATCTCTGCAGAAAAATTTGCATTTCCATTTTTCCATTACCCTTTTTATTTTGGTTCTTGTTTCTCCTATATTGGCATGGGGATTCATTGCATTAATTTTGCAGGAAGATCTGTACTACCCACATCCATTGGTGCAGGATATACTTTGGACATCCCTCGACAAAGTTGTTGAACCTATTCTAATGCATTGGCCTGGGAAAAAGTTGAGAGAGAAGGCTCTTCGCACTGTCTTGGAGCATGTACACTACGAAGACGAGAACACTCGCTATATATGCATAGGTCCTGTAAACAAGGTATATATTATGGGTTCTCAATTGTGTTTTACCTCTGTTAAGGTTCCTCTTTGTTCATTGGGAGGGCTAGAATGTTGTTGTGTGCAATTGAGTAGGAGGTATGATTATTTATCAAATTCAGAGTGTTAATCATCTTGATTATTTTAATGGAGGATATAGCCATGGATAGATATAAATGTGAAGATTTGTTAGTCCACTCAAGTAGGTTGGATTTAAGCTTTGTTAAGTTGTCTGAGTTGATATATATATATGTATTTAATTTCTTTCCTATGCTCAGGTGATCTTTAGACCTTTTCTTCATGGTCTTGAATTTTAATTTATTATTATTGTTTCGTTTCTTCTTGAATGAAGCATTAATTATTAGCTCTTTCTTCCCTCTTTCTGTTTCTATTTGAGAAATTACAGATGGGCTAGCTAACCCTATCACCTCTTTGCTGCTCTAAACTCAATGTATCCTGTGGCATACAGGTTTTAAATATGCTTTGCTGTTGGGTGGAAGATCCAAACTCAGAGGCTTTCAAGTTACATCTTCCTAGAATTTTTGATTTCCTGTGGCTTGCTGAAGATGGCATGAAAATGCAGGTCCAAAAACAATATCATCCCTATTCACGAAGTACCAACCACAACAACAACAAAAAAAAAAAAAAAAAAAAAGGGAAAAAAAAAAAAGAAAAAAAGAAAAAGAAAAATGAAAAACATTCCAAATGATTCTATATGTGTCTATTTACAAGTTCTATGTGTACATTGAAATTTCAATTATTTTTTACAGCTGATATAGTTAACATATTTCAGGGCTATAATGGAAGTCAATTATGGGACACAGCCTTTTGTGTTCAAGCAATTATTTCAACCGACCTAGTGGAAGAATATGGTCCAACTCTAAGAAAAGCACATGCATACTTGAAGAAGTCACAGGTGCTTTCATCACTTATTGGGATTTATTTAGAACTTTCTAATTTACAGATAATGTAATTCCCCAGTTTGATCTTTTTCTGGCTGGTGTTTGAATGTTGTTGAAGGTTTTAGAAGATTGTCCAGGCAATCTTGATTATTGGTATCGCCACATTTCAAAAGGTGCTTGGCCTTTTTCAACCGGTGATCATGGATGGCCCATCTCAGACTGCACTGCGGAAGGATTGAAGGTAATGATTGATTGTAGTAAAAGCACCATTTGCTTCTTTTTCTTCGTTGTAACTTCTTTTTCTCTCTTTGTTCTTTTTCTTAGGCTATTCTTTTATTATCAAAAATTCCATCAGAAATTGTTGGTGAACCATTAGATGCGAAGCAGTTATACGATGCTGTAAATGTAATTCTTTCCTTACAGGTAATCAAAATCTTGATAACTTGAATCGTATACTTGACATAGATTACCTGCCTATGGATCAATAATCATTTTCATTGGCACTTAAGGTAATCCATCCTTGAAAGTGATCATTACAGTATGCTTGTGTCTGTGAACATATAAAACAGCTTTATGGTCTAGTTAATCATATGCTTAGAATAATGATGAAAAAACTGCTAACTGTCCTGGATGTTTTTATTAAGAATTTTGATACTTCATTTTATTTCCTTTTGTGGAGAATAATGTTTGTTATTTTAGAGAGCATTATAAATATTCTAGTTATCTTTATTATTGCATTACACTTTTTGTCATTTCATTAATAGTAGTTTTGCCTTTTCTTCTTTAACTTAAATTTATCATCCAAATTTATTTCTTAAAAGTCATAGCTCTAGAAGAGGGTTTTTTTTTTTTTTTTTTTTAAATTCACTAAAAGCTCTTTTCTTGGTATTGCTGCAGAATGGAGATGGCGGCTTTGCAACCTATGAACTCACTAGATCTTATGCTTGGTTGGAGGTAGCCTCTATTAATTATTCAATTCTTTTATAAGCAAAACCTTTTACCTTTGGAGCAAGTTTTTGCCATGGGGCTAGCAACATGAGTACCTATATCTCTCCCTTAATCTTGACTGAATTTTAAATAAACACATCACCAACTGCTCTTGGGTTCTGCGTTTTATTCTTGGTTCTGCCTTATGCTTGGCTATTACTCATGCCACTCAGACAACAATACACCTCATCAATCTGCCTGTTTACTGTCGTCCAGTGATACCTGGACTCTTCCATTTGACCCAACTTACCTGTGTTAAGATATATTACATGGATCCCAGTATAGGATCCTTGTTGGACATATTTTGCTTTTGAACTAGCCTAATAATTGATTTGTTTTATTTTTTGATAAGCAAGCGAATATATTAAAGAAGGCAAGAAGCCGTGAAGCATACAGGAAGTATACGAGGCTACAAACCCCTTAAACAAAAAACGAAACAACCCAACCCCTACTTGGAGGCTAGCCACTCCAAGAAGCCTATTAGGGAATTCGACTCCATATCAATGTACACTTTAGCCCAACCCCAAAAATTATACACAAACGAAGTTTTTAACTTCTGAAAAGCTAACACACCCCCTTTAAAAGCTAGCCTATTCCTCTCCTTCCATATTGTCCAAAAAATGAAAAGCGGGATGGATTTCCACACTTTTTTCCTTTTTCTCCCCACAAAAGAGCCTTTCCAACTACTAAGGACCTCCTTTACAGAATTTGGAAATACCCACTGTACACCACACAACGCAAGAATGATATCCCACAATCCTTTTGCCACCGTACAATGAATTAAGATATGATTGATCGTTTCCTCTTCACATCCACACAAGAAACACCGGTTAGGGAATTGCCACCCTCTTCTCTGCAGCCTATCCAAAGTAAGAACCTTCCCCCAAGTAGCTTTCCAAGCAAAAAAAGCAATTTGATTTGTTTTATGCTTTACTACTATTGCTATAGAAGATCAGAAGTTGGTTGGGAACAGAGCATTTATGTGTAAATTTAGGGATACGATAAAAGATAAGGCTAGGTTTTATGATGAAGTGGGTGAGAAAAACTACGTTTATTTGAATCACATTTACTTATAAAAAAAACTACGTTTATTTGAAATCCATTTTTAAAGCAATAACACCTATAGGGAAAAGTCGCTGCAAGGATAAAGGATAATATAATAAAATAAGTCAACAAAATAAATCTCTATGATAGATAACAAATAGTTTACCTTTATATACATGTGTAAGTCTTGCCATAAAAGATAAATATTATTTTATTTGAAATTTAAATTTGCACAAAACATAAAAATTAAATATATCTCAATATTGATATTTCCTAAAATAGGCACATGAGAAATACCATGTCTTAATTCTTTCTGTTACATCTCTTACATTTCTTAGAATAATATTACTTTCATTAATAAGTTTGATGTTATGTGATGTGATACTTAGATAAGCTAGTTTAATCCCTAATCTTATAAATTTCTAACTTTTTAACCAAGTCTAAGTATCAGTACCTGCTACTAAGATCCTTTTCAGGCGACTTCCTATAGCAGTTTGAGAATTTGAATGATCAGTCACCTATACACAGCTACATTTTGACACCGCACCTGAACCCATGTGACATAAATGATGAGGATGGTGATGATGATGAGTAGAACAGGACAAAATGAGATTTGGGCTGATTCATCCAGTGAACCCATTCAACCTTTGTGAATATCCATGTAGTTTTGAGATTGACAAATGTAACTCAACATGGTGAATGCAACACATGTGAATAAAGAATGAGAAGTCAATTTTATAAGTCATCTATGGTGATCTTAGCAGAAAAGAGAAAGAAAGTCATCTATTGTAAATTATGTGGCAACAGTAAACATTGGCTTATAAAAAATGTGTCATGCACTGAATGCCCCTGAGTGCCCCATCCAATGCAACCACCCCCCATCACCACCCACCCACTCACGTTCCCCCTCTTTTTTTGTACAATTATATATTAAAAGCAATGTTATGGATACATGTTCTTTTAATCTACAGTTTTGGTTGAAAGCATAATTCCATTTCCTTTTCTATTTCAGTTAATCAATCCTGCTGAAACTTTTGGCGACATTGTTATTGATTATCCGTAAGATATTGGCACTTTGATTAATGCTATTTGCAATATTCTTTTGTTTATGCAACTTTATAGTTTATCTCTAACTAATATGACTATGTAGTTACGTGGAATGTACATCAGCTGCACTTCAAGCTTTGACATCATTTAATAAATTTTATCCGGGGCATCGGAGAGAAGAAATAGAACATTGTATTAAAAAAGCTACAATGTTCATTGAAAAGATACAAGCATCAGATGGCTCATGGTTTGTTTTTTTCCCTTACGTATTGTAGGACCAATTAAATATTAGTCTATGTCTATATACTTGGACACTCTTCAACTTCACTAAGCATATCCACGTGAAATGACATGCCACAAGTGTTTGTGTGAGCTTCTTGTGGGATACTCCTACTTTGCTCAAGAGATAATTGTTTGTTTTAATTGATTTGTTTTTTATTTTGGCTTTCTTAGTGGATAATTATATTAAAATAAGTATTTTGGAAAAGTGAACTCTTATAAATATATTTCAGGATAAGGAGTAAGAGTGATAGTTCTTATTTAAGACATCTTTACTTTTAATTAAAATTTGGTAATTTATTTATTTTCCCTTTATTATGCCCTATCTAAGTGTTCATACTTTTTATCTAGATCCTCTGTGGCAAAATCTATGTATATTAAAATTTGTAGGGGTGAAGAATAAGACACCTAGACACATAGCCATACCCAACACCTCCACTTGAACCCTGGCAACGTAGGTTTATTTTTTGTTAAGTTGTAGAAACAAATGTTATTCACTTGAATTGTATTAGAATACAATTTGTACATCCTATTTATACATAATTAGGGGATCAAATTCACCTATAATCTCTCCCATAAATCAGGAATCAGATTCACCTACCACCTACATGCTATAATCCCTCCCATAAATTAGATTCTATCAAAGAAAAAAGGAAAGAAATAAATACAATTGATAAAAAAATCATTATATTGACTAGGATCACAATCAAATTCCTAAGAATCTGACAAACCTCCTCTTGATGGAGAATAGATATTATCCATTCCCAACTTGCATGTAATTATTTGAAATCAGTGACTAGCCAATCCTTTGGTCAACACATTTGCAAGCTGCGGTTTTGTTGAAACATAGGGTGTGCAGATCAGAGCACTATAGAGTTTTTCCTTGATAAAGTGTCGATTTACTTCTACATGCTTAGTTCAATCATGTTGTATTGGATTGTGAACAATGTTGATTATTGATTTGTTGTCATGGCTTTGAACTTTGCTTCTGCACTTGATTAAGTCACCACGGATTACTTCTTGCTTCATATCACTAAGTTGCCACCTAAGAGTGTATAATAACCAAAGGTAGATTATGTTTTTGTCATTGATCCTGCCTAATTTGTATCAATGTATGCCTTTAGGCTTAGCTCTTCATTTTTTTTATAAAAAGAAAATTCCATTTTTGGAGTAGATTTCAAGTATCGTAGAATCATGTATACCGCCTCTTGATGAACTTCCCTAGGAGAATGCATGAATTAGCTTATGATGGTGACAACATAGGCTATATCTGGCCTTGTGTGGGAAATAGATTAACTTCCCAACTAGACGTTGATACATTACACATTCTACTATTGCATCATCTTAAACTTCTCCAGCTTATGGTTTTGTAGGGTTGTCAACAAGCTTACAACCAAGTATACCTATCTCCTTAGGAAGATCCAAAATGTACTTCTATTGAGAGATAAAAATACCCTTCCTTGAATGGGCCTCTTTAATCCTCCTCCCCTTCCCCTCCCCTCCCCACTATTGCAATTATGTCATCAACATAAACTATGACAATGGTAAGTTTACCTATATGCGAGTGTTTGATGAATCCACATCAGTCATGGCTTTTGCAAATCTGCCAAACTATGTTGGGGAGATTGTTTAAGGCCATAAAGAGTCTTTCTTAGTCTACACATATTGTTTCTCTTGAAGTCTTCATTGAAACTCGATGGTGTTTCCATATACTCTTCTTCTTCTAAATCATTATGCAATAATGCATTCTTAATATTAAGTTGCTACAATGACCAATCAAAGTTAGCTGCCTAGCTGCGAAGGATAGTGACATACGAATGATATTCATCTTTGCTACTAAAGAAAAGGTTTCTTGTACCTTAGCCATTGTCCTAGCGTTATATCTCTCCAATATCCCATCAGCTCTATATGTAATTGTGAACACTCATTTACATCTGATTGGTTTTTTTTTTTACCTTTGATAATTCAATGATTTACCAAGCTTGGTTTTTCTTAGGAGCTAACATATCTTCCATGGCTTTCCTCCCACTCCAACTTCTAAGTGCTTCTTGAACTATTTGAAGAATTTCAATGGTAGTTAATTGGGTAAGGACGACTTTATATTTTGGGGATAGATTTTCAATTGAAATGAAATTGGAAACCAGGTGTTCATGCATTTTTTTTGGTAGCTTTCCTAAGGGCAATTGGTAAATGGAGATTAGGAAACATTGCTGACAATGTTTTTAAAAGGCTAAAGACAGTCTTAAGGCATTTTGCCCAAATAAGGCGAAGCGTAAGCCTCAAGGTGGAACAAGGCATAAGCCTCAACTTAATAATACTAAAAATAAAAAAATCTTAAAAATCAGAAAAATACTAATAAAATCACATGAAAATTAAATAATAAGAAAACTATACAAGGTATAATAATCAAATTAATTGTATATCATTTTCAATTGCTTCTAATTTGGTTTTTTTTTTGTCTCTTCTAAAATCCAACTTCTCTCATGCATTTATCAAATAATCTTCAAAGCTGCCATCACTATGACTAGTAGGATCCTCTTATGAATCATAATTATATTTAATTGCTTCATTATCCTCTCCATCAATAATAATGTCAATCCATTTTTCTTCTTTATCTATTAATTAGAGTGATCTTTTTTCCTTTATCCATCAATAATAAGATAATAATTATATATATTGATGGATGCTCAGTCACCAATAATTCTTTTAATTCATCTTCCTAATCTCTTCCTTTCATCTCCATGGGTTAATTAGCCAACTAAGCCCTTATTTTTTAAAAGGTATAACACTAATCTTGGATGCAAAACAAAACTTATAAATTTATACTAAAACCCTGTAAAAGCACAAGTCACTACAAATAATAAATATTGAGGCTTAAACCTCTTAACAAATGTATATAAAAAGCCAATAAAGGCCTTAGACCCTTTAAAACCTTTTGAATATTTGAGGCTTAAGCCTCAATAACTTTGAGGCTTAAGCCTCAATAACTTTGAGGCTATAACCTTAAGGCCATAAGCCTCAATCAAGTGAGGCTTAAGCCTTGGTTACATAGCCTTGCCTTCAGGCCTCAATTTCAAAATATTGACTATTGAATCTTCGTTCTAAACAAACTAATCATGTGTTTTTGGTGAGAGCAACAAATATAAAGCAGTAGGAGAAATAACACTAGAAATAGAGTTAGTGAAGTTTGAGTGTTCATTGCCTGGTGCCGTTTCAAACTCTTGAGCTTGCATTCAATCAAGTCAGAACTATTTCTGCTTAGGATAAACCTGTAATGGCATGATAGTCGCGTTAACTCCTTGATCTTTTTCTAGTGAGAGTTCTTGATCAGGTGCTAAGGAGATAAAACATATAGGTGGCATGGATTTAGAAAGTTTAGGCAGATTAGGCAAATCATGAGAGAAAAACTTATCTTTGCTTAAGCTCTCCCCTTGAAGATAAGTATTAGGAAAAAATGATTGATTTTCAACAAGTGACATCAATGGTTCTAAAATTTTTTCGAGAAGCAATATGCTAACATTTATAAACTCATTTAGTTAGAGAATATCCCACAAACACACATTTTAGAGCTCGAGGATCAAGTTTGCTGCAATTTGGAGGATTGGTATGGACAAATGGCATGCAACCAAAGACCTTGGGAGGAAGTTTACTATATCTATTGAAATGTGGAAAAAAATTTGAGTGTGTCCAATGAAGTCTTATTTGCAAGCACTTTTGAGAATAGTCGGTTAATCAAATGAGCTGCGGTTAGGATAATTTCTCCCTAATATGATTTAGGCATATTTTTCTAAAAAAGTAGAGCTCGAGTGATTTCTAATACCACACTATTTTGTTATGGGGAATTAGTACATGATGATTGGTGTATTATCCCTTCTTTTTTTAGAAAAAGGAGATAACATCTGATTGAAGCACTTTTTCCTATCATAAGATGTAATGTTTTTTATCTTAACTTCGAACTATGTGCTAAGCATTTTGCGAAAGATAGGAAACACAAAACTAACATTTGATTTATTTTTCATGAGGAATAACCAATTCACCCTAATACAGTCATCAATAAAGGATATAAACCACATCACTCTAGAAAGACTTGGTATTCAAGAGGGACCCCAAACATCAATAGAAATTAACAAGAAATGGCATGTTGATTTTGCATTACTTGAAGGAAACAAAAGAGGATGATGTCTAGCTAAACATGCTACATGATGAAAACCGTTAACATCCAATTTATTGAATAATAAAGCAAGCATTGTTTTGAGCAAAGAAAAGGATGGATGCCATAGACGAAGATGATGCAACCAAATTTGGGCTTTATTCAATGAGAATTTTTCGAGAAAATGAGAGAGCAACATATGATCACCTTTACTAGAATAGGATCTAAGACCCTCTTCTTCCTTAACATGCCCAATCATACTCCTTGTGGCTCGGTCATGGATCACATAATAAGATGGGAAAAATGGTATAATTCAAATCTTAAATAATTTCATGAATTGCTAAGAGGTTAGTTAAAAGTTTTGGAACATGGGACACGAATTGTAATGTGAGAACCGAAGTTAAAGCAATTTTTCCTTGCTTGCCAAGGTGGCTAGTGTGCCATCAACAACACTGATTTTTTAATCCCCAAAATATGGATTACAAGAAGAGAAACAATGTGAAGAATAGGTTATATGATCAGTAGCACTTGAGTCAAGGACCTAAGTACTTGGAAAACAATCCTTTGAAACACTAAGAACATGATAAATGGGATGCTTACCAGATTGGGCGAGAGAGCATGAGCAATAGGCTTATCCATTGAAGTTAGAAGGCTACAGAGCCTCTCAATCTCCTTTTTGTTCAATCTACGAGCATCTAAATCATTAGAAGTCGAGATTGAACAATAATGGGCTTGACTACTCCCCTTTTCAAAGTATATGTATCCATTTCCATTTGTTTTTTACCCAATAATTGTGGCTTTCCTTGGAGTTTCCAACAAGTCTCCTTTGTATGCCTCGGTTCTTTGCAATAGATACACCACAAGCCATCTTTGTTGACTAGAGATCTAAATACTTCACTTCCTCTATAATTGTTGTTAGACAACATGGAGTTTGGCTTCATAGTGACAAGAGTTGAGTCTTCTATCATTGGAGTGTCAAACATAACATTCCTACTCTTATAATGGAGAAATCTTTCTTTTGGGAAGGTAGATTCCTTTCCAAGGACTTTAAACATCATGGCAACATCTTTGTTGCACTTTATTTTAATATTCTGATAATAATCTAATTTCGACCATAAGCTTTTCATGATATTATTGTATTTGGTAACAGAAAAGATACCTTGCTTGGTAGCACCAATCTTGGCCTTTATTTCATAGATGTGGGCAGCATCCCTCACTTTGGAGTATGTTTGTCTGACAATCTCCCAAATTTCCCTAGCCTTTTTCAAGAGCAGGCACTTCTACTGATCTCCAGATGTTTTGAATTTCACAACCACGGCATAATCATCGAGTCCTCTCATCCCACATAGTGAACTTTGGATCGTCTTTGCTTGGGACATGTCCAATTAGATGACTCAATTTTCATTTTCCCTTCAAAAAACATTCAGACTAGTTGAAACCACACTAGGTAATTGCAGTCATTGAGTTTGGCTGGATTTTGTAGATTTTGATATTGTGCTGAAGGGTTATTGTTAGTCAAGTTGAGAGTAGAGTTTGAAGATTGGATGATTTCTGATGAGCAAATCAGAAACAATTTTTGTAAATTTGAGATGGAGGAAAATTTATGATGCTATGCAAGCCAAAAAAATTCAAAGGAATGAGATGGACAACAAGTTCTATTGTTGGCAATGAAGTTCATACAAATGCAGCAAAATCTCAGCAATTAAGGTTGGGAACAGGAAAAACTTAGGGTGCAAAAGAGAGCTCTAGCTTTGATACCATGAAACAAATTCTGTTCCACTTGAATTATATTTGAATACAATCCTTTCATCCTATTCATACACAATTAGGGATCAATTCACCTACAATCTCTTCCATAAATTAGGGATCGGATTCACCTGCCACCTATCATCCTACAATATCTCCCATAATTCAGATTCTACCAAAGATAAAGGGAAAAAAATAAATACAATTAATACAAAATCATTTCTTTGACTAGGATCACAATCAGATTCCTAAGAATCTTTTTGCACTACTGTATTAGTTTTTTAGCTTTGCTACAAGCCTCTCAGGTGACTGTAACTATGTTTTCATTAGCTTTCACAAAAAGGTCGACCTTGTGTTTCGAATGTATTGTACACTTTAATAACTAGAATTTTTTACTAGGTATGGCTCTTGGGGAGTATGCTTCACCTATGCCATATGGTTTGGGATAAAAGGATTAGTGGCTGCTGGAAAGAACTACAATAATTGCTCTAGCATTTGTAAAGCATGTGATTTTCTGTTGTCCAAGCAGCTTGCTTCTGGTGGTTGGGGCGAGAGTTACCTTTCGTGTCAGAACAAGGTTAAGTCTGTTTTTATTTTTTTTTCTTATTTTATTTTTTTATAATATGAAACTTACCTTTCTTTCTTCTCAAGAAAATGCATGACATATAAACTCAATCTTGAATAATTGAACTCCACAAATCTTATAGTTGTAAAAATTTCTGTATCTCTAACTTTAGTTTCTTTTTATTCTCATTTCCAGTATATAAAATGCTTCTTCCAGGAAATACATGGAAAGCTACGCAACTTTTTTTTTTCTTTTCTTTTTTTTCGGTCTAATCTTTTTCCTGTTTATTGTTATTAGGGATAGGAAACATAATTTTAAAGACAAAACAATGAACCAAGAGTGAGGGGCAATATGCCTTTAACATAGAAAATGGAGAGTCAAACACAAGCAAAATGGGAAATAATTCTCCAATTATCAGTTGGGATAGAAGTACCATTTCAAGGAATTTTGAGCACTCATCCCTAACCTAACCCAGCAGGAGATCAGTTTCATCATTTGTTTCTGAGGCACCCATGTCTTGTTTGCTGCTAGCAACTTTGATGGTTTAAGTGTCTCTCACATAAGCTGCTGGCATCTCTAAGCTGTAATGGTCAAGCTAAAAAACAGTAGAATGATCACCTTCCACTTTGGCATCCCATCATTTGTCTGGCATGAAAAAAATATCTACATAATGTTTGGCAATATGACTGTAATTTCCCAATTTCACTTTGACCAGTTTCCCTAGGCTATGTTTGGTTCCAATAAAGTACTAAGGAAAGGAAAAAAATGCTAAAGAAAATGATTTTCTCATGTTTGGTTTACCACAAAAAATACCAAATAAAATCATGTAATTAAAAGTAATTAGAAGCTTATGCTTTTTCAAATTATTTAATTTTTATATAAATGAGAAAAAAAAAGTGAAATGAGTTTGAAAAAGTGTGTAAAACTAATTGATTAACTTTAAATCTATTTTTTATTTTCCTTTACTTTTTCTTTTATTCAATTTTTTCTTTCTATTTTCTTTCCCTTAATTTTCTGAGCACCAAACATAGGGTAAACATATCCTCTAGAGTAGAATTTGTTTCAACCTCACAGAGGCAGAATCCAAATTAATTATGATCATGCAATGAGACGTAGACATGTAAACAAAGTCTGAGTCCATAATAAAAGGAAACATAGAGATGCTTATGAACTTTCTATTTATGAAACCCCAAAGAAATTAACATAATTTTATTTATTTTATGATGGGGAACTGTTTCATCTTGCTTTGATATTTAATGCATTTGTTAATAAGCCTGTAGAACAAGTGGGAAATTTGCCCTCCACCTACCTAGGAATGCCTTTGGGTGCTCCTTTTAAATCTGTTGGTGCATGGGATGGAATAGAGGAAAGATTCCGAAAGATATTGGCTATGTGGAAGCGGCAGTACATCTCAAAGGGGGGAGGATTACATTAATTCGAAGTACATTGTCCAATCTACCGATCTATTTTATGTCCATCTTCCAATTGCCTAGGGCGGCTAGGATGAGACTGGAACAGATACAAAAGGATTTTCTGTGGGGTGGTGGGGCTCTTGAGCAAAAACTGCACTTAGTAAGGTGGCCGATTGTGTGTGAAGACAAAAGTAAAGGAGGGTTGGGGGTTAAGAGCCTTGGTTCTTTCAATAAGGCTCTCCTTGGCAAGTGGGTATGGCGCTTTGCAAATGAAAAAATGCCCTTTGGAATCAAGTGATTAGAAGGAAATATGGGGAGGAAAGAGGAGGGTGGAGATCTTGTGAGGCTAGGGAAGACTATGGAGTTGGGTTGTGGAAAGCTATAAATAAGATGGGACAGCTAGTAACCCCTTTTTTTGGCTTTGAGGTGGGGGATGGTAAGAATGTGAGGTTTTGGAAAGATAAGTGGTGTGGAACCACCCCCTTTTTGCAAGACTTTCCCTTCATTATTTGCTATAGAAATGTCTAAAGAGGCTTGGGTAAATGAAGTTTGGACAGCCGAGGGGGAAAGGAGGGGAAGTTGGACTCCTAGTTTCAATAGGCCTTTTAATGATTGGGAGATGGAAGAAGTGGGAAGATTACTTTGTTGCTTGGATGGGAAAATGGTTAGGGTGGATGAGGAGGATAGGGTGAGTGGGTGGAATCAAAGGATGGGGTTTTTTTGGTAAAATCCTTGTATAGGGCTTGGCAGCCGGTGTCTCTTGCTTCATTCCCTTCGAAGATTATTTGGAATTCTTGTGTACAGCCCAAGATAAGTTTCTTTGCGTGGGAGGCTTCGTGGGGAAGAGTTTTAACCTTGGACCGTTTGCAAAAGAGGGGTTGGGCTTTGGCAAATAGGTGCTTTCTGTGCCAAACGTGTGGGGAGTCGATTGACCACCTCCTCCTTCATTGTGAAAGAACAAGGGAGGTGTGGACGTTGCTCCTCTCTTTTTTTGGAGTTTCTTGGGTCTTTTCATATTCGGTAAAGGAAACCCTTTTAGGTTAGAGGGGCTCTTTTGTGGGCAAGAAGAGGGAGGTGGCATGGCAACTGAGACCGTTATGCTTGTTTTGGGTCATTTGGAAGGCTAGGAATTCAATTGCTTTTGAGGACGGTGTGCTGTCCATTCAAAAGCTAAAAGTTTCTTTTGTGTATTTACTTTGGTCGGAAACCAAATTGTGGATAAAAGATGGTCCTTCGACCTTAATAGATTTTATAGAATGGGTGTGTATGCGTTAAGGGAGAGGGTTTTTTTGTGTTTCCCTTGAGTTTTGGGTCCTTTTATATGGGGGTGAGTTGATCTATACTGTAACTCTATGAGCCGCTTCTTTAGCGCCTCTTTGCTATACAATTTTTGCTTATTGATAAAAAAAAAGATAAAAAAAAAGTCTGTAGAACAATGATTAACTCAGTAGAAATAATATTGTATGATGTGAATATACACTTAAAACCTTTATAATGGGTGAGAAGATTGAAATCTCTAATGCCATTTCTTGTGTAGTTCTTTTACAATTTTTCCTTTAAAGCTTTTGTTTTACAGGTGTATTCAAATCTTGATGGCAACAGATCTCATGTAGTAAATACCGCATGGGCTATGCTGGCTCTCATTGATGCTGGGCAGGTACACATCATATTTTACTACATGTTTGCTAATGTTGAAGAGGGACTCAGTTTTTGTTGTGTTTATAGTCAGTTTCCTTTTTATAGAATTGTTATCGTGCTATTATTGATTTTTATTAATTGCATTTTCTTGACATTCTTTTTTATCTCTGTAAACAAAGCAAACTAAATGCTGCAAGAGGATAAGAAATGCTTCAAAGTTATCTTCAATTCCTCATTTATCTTGAATGTGCACAGAGGCTTATTTGCTAAGCTGTCCTCCATAGAAGGCTTCTTCTCCTCTGGATAATGTTAATAGAAGTCCTTTTCTTTCCTCATAAAGTATATAGTTAGACATTCTCAATTTAAGCAGTGTAGTGTCAACGTATTGCTTGGTTATCCATTAAAATTTGCCTTCTTCCTGTGGCATATCCATAAATTACTGAGAAGTTTGGTACCTAGTAGTCATACATGATGGAGTAGTTATGTATGTTGTTTTACAAGCGACTAAATGATATCCATAAATTATGTTGTTTTACTAATGTTAAACAAAACGTAACTGATATGAGTTCCTTCAATAATGCCCATGCTATAAGGCACAATGCTAGAGCTAGAAGTGGCCCCTGATCTTTAAATCTGTAATCTCTATTATGCTGGCAACTTCATTCTTCCTATGTGGTACATGTGTATAGAAGGTATATCCCCTGATTGTTGGCTATTCTTTGGTGAATTCTGCTTTTGAATCCATCAGCGCTCTAATTGTTGGTAGTTGGGAATCTTTTCTTTTTTTATTACTATGACTATTCCACCAGGATTATGGTTTTCCTGATTTTAGTTGAATGGTTGAATGCAGTCAGTGACTAGGAGCAAAATAGATTAGTTAGCGTCATTCACAAATTGTGCATAGTGAGGTTTACAGGAGAGAAATGGAAGATGATGGATGGGGTGATTCCTTGATTAGTTGCATGGATGTTCATGCCCTTTTTTGAAGTAGAAATTAAATGTTGGAAAGTCGAAATATAAAATCAAAGTAGATGCATATCTATTTCATCAGCTTTTTAAGTGTATGACAGGTGTATTTAAGAGGTTACTAAAAAATGATTTGGTGCTTATCTGAATTTTGTGTCATGTAGAAATATATTTATATGTTTTATGAATTATACCTTTTTTTTTGTATAAAAACTTTGATGCAGGCTGAGAGAGACCCAACACCATTGCACAGAGCAGCACGAGTATTGATAAATTCCCAAATGGAGAATGGAGATTTTCCACAGGAGGTAATCCTGTAGAACTTCCTGTATGATATATTTGATTGTTATACATTTCTATTTGGCCGGAAAATCTCAAATGGTGGTCTTTAAACCTATTGAACACTTTCGAATGCTTGGATTAAAAATAAAATCTCAGAACCAACGATATAAGATAGATGCAAAAACAAAGTGAGATGATTAAGTGATTTGTATTATGCAGTTGTAGTAAGTTTCCATGGAAAAACAAAGTAAGGTACCATGTTTTACAAGCATGGGCTGTAATTTATGGGTATTGCTTAAAATGCATGAGTTTGCTACATTATAATTTTTGTTTTAACATGGGTATTACTTCATCATGTTTGATATTCATTGATGATTGATGCACATCAATTACATTTTGTTTTACAAGCACTTAAATGATACCCAACTTGATTCTCAATAGTTCATGCCACTGCCTCAAAGTTGATAGAAAATCTTGTTCTTTGTTTTCTTCTTTTTTTCCTTTAATTATGCATAATTTTAGTTAGTTTCCTTCTTGCACCCATCCAACTCACTCTCTTTCAACTTTCCTTTTTTTTTTTTTTTTGTTTCTTATACAATGCCATTTGTTATGTCCTAAACTCTTGAGTTAGTCCAGCTTCTGCATATGTCGATGTTTGAAATCCTCAAAGAAACTGGCCTAAACATGTTAAGAAACATAAAATAGAGGAATATGGGGTGAAGAATGGGTTTCCAAGGAATGAAAATATTCTGGGATATCTAGCTTCCATATTTTCACTTTTGTGAATGTGTGGCAGGGAGTGAAGTTCGTGTTTCTGTGAGAAAGTAAAGGTGGTGCAGATTCTTTGGATTCTCTCTCTAAGACGACTTTAGCAACTTTTGGATCTTGAAAAGTATCAAGGAGATGGGGTTGGAATAGTCGATTCTCTTGTTTAGTTTGTCATGGAAAATATAAAGGATTTATTGGAAGCTAAACTTACTTTTTATTTTCCTTTGCCTTTTCTTTTCTTCCTTTTCCCTTGTTATTTTCTTTCCCTTCTATTTTCTCAGGCTTTCCATGATCTATACAGAATCATACAAAGTTTGTATTGATTGAATGAATCTAATTTTTCTAGCAAAATTATAAGGATTTCATAATATTTCCCTATACATAGAATACAATTTCACTGAATTTAAGGTTATGTTTGAATCATAGAAAGTACCAAAGGAAGGAGAAAAAGTGGGAAAGATTCAAGTTCTCTTATTTGGTTTATTGTAGAAGTATACAGGAACGTTATATATAGTAAAAATTATTTGAAGCTTTAAATATTTTCAAAATTTTCATTCTTTATACAAAAGAAAAAAGGAAAATGATAAATTTGGAAAAGTATGTATGAAAATTTATTTAGTCACATTTTCCATTTTTGTTTATCTTTTACTAACAATTTAGTCATTGCTAAGCAAGAAAGTAGTACAAGGGGATTGGTTTGATAGTGGAGAGGAGTCACAATTGTTTGTCCTGGATTTGATTTGGTGAGGGGGAACTGGCTGGGTTGTAGGAGGGAGTATAAGCATGCTATGAGGGTAAGGCTAGCAAGCATTCTAGGTTGGAGTAGCAAGGAGTCAAGAGTTATAGGTTGGATCTTCGTAGCAATAGCGCAGGGAGATTTTTGTTGTGTACTATTTTCACAGCTGAAGAGAAAAGGTTCTCTTTTGTGTTTCCTAAATGTAGGGGTTTCCCAAGAGGATGGAAGACCTTAGCCAACAAGTTAAAGAGCATCAATGTTGTCTCTTTGACAAGGTTTGTGGGGGTTGCCCAAGTGACAATTGGCATATGAAGGTTAGTAAAGTTGGTGCCTCTCAAAAGGGAGCTTCTTATGTAGAGGTGGCAGGTAATGGAAACAGAAAGGTGGGAGAGGCTATCTAGGTTCAGTGTCAGATCCCATGCTGGATTTGAGTTCTCTGAAATCTTGGGTGAGATTCAATTGGAGACTAAGGAAATCTACATTTGGCTTTGATGGGAGAGTCCCTCATTCTGTTTGAGTTTGTGAACATCAATGATGCTGAAAGGGTTTGGAATTTGGAATCAAATTGTTTGTGAGGGCTTGCAGTTGGATTGGTGGAGGCCAAAAGCTAGTTGCTTTAGTGAAGGGGTCAGTGTGAAAGAATTATTGTTAGAGTAGTTGGGGTGCCATTGCACTTGTGGGGTAGGGATATAAAAGAATGGGAGATGCATGTGGTTCGTGGCTGTTGATACAAACACAATGAAGTGATGCCATCTTTAGTGAGCTAGAATCCTTGTTAAAGCAAGTGGATGGAGGCTGCCTAGTATTTTGCATGTAGTGCTTCTTAGTCTTTGTCATCCAACTTAGGTGGGAGTCTATCTCCACCATGGATTTCTTAGGTTGTTTTAAAAGAAAAGTGTGGTGTGCTAGAGGTTGGGGATGGTGGTGTGGAGGTTTCATGCACTTGCAGGAGAGTAATTATTGAGGAAGGGTAAAGAGTAAAAGTGGTAAACCAGGTATGTCCTCATAAGCTAACAGTGTCACCCAAGGAATAGAGGAGGTAACATTTTTTGGTTGTTGCTGAAAGGTGGAGTCAGTTGGGTTGACTAGGGAAGAGGTTAGGCTCACATTACTGGTTCATGCCAAGGGTGAGCCATCTTTTTTAGGCTCTTTAGTTCCTTTTAATGCTTGGACTGTCGGAGGCCCATTTGTATTAGGGTATTGTTCTTTTAGGCAATCTCGGGCCACCTAATTAGCTTTTCATATGGCTTGTTGAGCTAGCTTGTTGAAGGCGAGGCTACCCTTTCCTCAGGTCAAGCCTAGCCTTTTAAGGCCTTTGGTGTAGCCTTGGTAGTGGGCTAGTCCAAAGGTGACAAAAGGTTTCTTTCTTTATTGTTTAGTGTGGTAAAAGGGGATGGTCGAGAGCTTCTAGAAGACCCTTGTTTCTCGACTTCCTCTGCGAGCCGCATAGTGTTGGCATCACCCATAGATTTGGCTCTCTTTCTTGAAGCAGATGGGTTTAGAGGTATATTGTCATCTCTTGTGCTTTTGCTAAGGTGTGGGTCTTCTCCTTCTAGCTTCAATGGCAGATTCTCAAAGATGGAGATGGGCTTCATTTGGTTCCATGGAGGGGCCAGGTAGAGGAGCCTTTTGACGTCGGTAGTAGAAATGGTCCTCTGCTGATGGTTTCCTGTGTGTTGAGTTTTAGTGGATTTTCAAAGCTTTTTAATAGAATGGTGAGAAGTCAGGACCAAGCTTGGAGTAGCAAGGAGGTGGTCTTAGATAACTATAATCCTAGTCATGTTATGTCTGGTGGGGAAGGCAGCTTAGAAATGACCCTTGACAGGTTTGTCACATTTAGCACTTTTGTGGGTATGCCAATGTAGGGGCATGAAAAGGAAATTGTTGCTTTGTTGAGAAAGTTGGAACTTAAAAAAAGAGGAGTGACAAGGAACTTTGAAAGCTAGAGTGTTTGGTTCATTACTATCCCTCATATGGGAAAGAGAGAGGGATTGGATGAGTTGCATAAGTTGCAGGGAAGTGTTACTTGTTTGCCAATGAAATTAAGGATTCTGTCTTAGAATGTTAGAGTGATTAATGACCAGATGTGGAAGATAATCAAGTCTGTCATTAGATTCCGAAGGGTTGATCCAGTCTACTTGCAAGAAACTAAGCTGAAGCTTATAAATGTTCAATTGGTGAGAAGTTTGGGGTGGGAAGGCATCTGGACTAGGGGGTGCTAGAAGCCAATGTTTCAGCAAGAGGCATTCTGCTTTTCTGGGATAACAAAGTGCTTGAGTTCATTGGGATGGAAGTGGGGATTTTTCTTTATCTTGTCAATTCAAGAACTATGGGGATGGTTTCATATGGTGTTTTTCTAGGGTTTATGGTCGAGTTCAGATGGTTAAGAGTGAGAATTTTTAGGCAGTGTTGGGGGCGGTAAGGGGGTTGCGGGGTGACCCATGGTGTGTGGGAGGAGACTTCAGTTGTGTAAGGTTTTCAGGTGAAAGAAGAGAGTTCTAGGTTGTCCTTTGATATGAGGCGATTCTCTACGATAATTGATGAGTGGTTTTTACGAGATCTCTTGTTGGTAGGTAGGCCTTTTACATGGTGTGGGGGTCAATCAATTCAGTATGCATCAAGGCTAGGTTGTTTTTTGGGTGTTAGAGTGGGAGAATCATTTTTCAGGCCTCATCCAAAGTGTTTTACCAAGGCTAATTTTGGAACATTGCCCCATCATTTTAGATGGGGTTGGTATGCATAGGGAATGCCTTTTAGATTCAAGATTATGTGGCTTAAAGTGAAAGGCTTGAAAGATTTAGTGAGGGGTTGTTGGATGGGTTATGATTTTAGAGGGTCCTTCAGTTACATTTTGGCAATAAAGTTTAAGACTTTAAAACTAAATCTTACAAAATGGAACAAGGAGGTCTATGGTAATGTCAACACTAGGAAAGAGGAGGGCTTATAGTGGATCAATTTTTAGGACTTCAAGGAGAGGGAGTTTCCCTCACTGTTAAGGAGTCAAAGGTTAGAAGCAGAGCAATGGATAAGTAGAGCAATGTGGAGATGTTAGTTGCTTTCTTGGGTTGCGGGGTGGGTTATCTCTCTTCTACTTACCTAGGCCTTCCGTTAGGTGCTTCGTTTAAATCAACTAGGACATGAGACTGATGGAGGAGAGGTTTCAAAAGAGGCTTGCTTTGTGGAAGAGGCAGTAATTATCCAAAGGAGGGAGACTTACTTTGATTTGAAGCACTCTTTCTAGTCTCCCAATTTACTCCATGTCCATGTATGTTATCCCCAAAAAAGATGAGCCAAAGGTTGGACCGGATCTAAAGAAATTTTAGGGCAGGTAGAGCTTGCGCAAAAGCTATAGCTTCTTAAGTAGCCTATAGTTTGCTTGGACTAAAAGAGTGGAGGCTTAGGTATGAGAAACCTCTCTATTCTAAACACTTCTCTTCTTGGCAAGTGGTATTGGAGATTTATGACAGAGGGAGAATCTCTTTGGAAGTGAGTTGTTTCTTAAAAATTTGGGGAAGAAGAAAGGGGAGGGTATGTGGAGAGCAATAAAAAAAGAATGAGCCTCTGTCAAGGGCAGAGTTTGCTTCTCTATTGGCAATGGAAGAAGGGTCAAGTTTTAGAAAGATAGATGGTTGGTGACTCATCTTTGAAAATATCTTTTCTGTCATGGTTCTCTTTTGCCACAGGCAAAGATATGTGGGTAACAAATATGTGGGAGCGGTATAGGGAAAGTGGTTGGTGGAGCTTGAAGTGGTGGCAAGTTCTTCGTTAAATCTTTCTTCCTCTTTTAGTCTAAGGAAGAAGTGAGCGTCTCCCTGCATGTTGTGTTTGGAATTCCTAAGTTCCTATGACACTGGGTTTTTTTTGCTCAGGAAGCATCATAAGGCAGTCTTTTGACAAATAAGCAACTTAAAAGGTGGGTATAGAATATCCTGAATAGGTGTTACATGTGCAAAAGGGACGAGTAGTCAACTAATCATTTGCTCCTCTATGTACCCTATAGCTAGTATCCTGTGGCATTTAACTTTTTCTCTGTTTGGTGTGATTTGGATGATTCATTCCTCAATGAGAGGAACTTTGTTAAGCTGGCATGGCTCCTTCATGGGCAAGAAGGGAGAAAAGCTTGGAGGGCAACTCTAGTGTGCTGTTCTAGACTCTTTTGGATGGAAAAGAAACAGAAGGGTTAAATTATATGTTGATGTTAATCCCATGTCCATGATAAACTTTGTAGATTGGATTAGTTCTAAGTAAGGAGTGGGGGTGAGGGGGTATATTTTTTTATTCCTTTCCTCTTTCTTCTTCTTGCATGTTCTTTGGCACCATTTGTATACATTGCATGTAATTTGTTGCACCTCTAGCGCTAGCATTGTGCTTATTTCTTTATATATATATATTGGCTATCAAAATATTGAGTTCAAACCTAATTCTTATTGTCCTTTACCTTTTTTTTTTTTGTTTTTCTAAATTATTTTCTTTCCCTAATTTTTTTCTCAAACTTCTCGAAAATGTGGAGGGAAGTAATAAATATTTCTGAACTCGATAAAATTTTATCACATACATATCCAAATTTACTTTCCCCTATTATACCTAGTATAAAAAATTTGAAAATAAATTTTTATATAACTTTTGTTATTGATTTTCCTTAAACCAAACAAGAGAATTTGGACTCATTTTATTTATTTTCCTTAGTATCCATTTTAAATCTTGGAAAACTTGAGAGAAAAGAGGAGGGAAAGAAAATAGAATGAAAAAAAAAAAAAAAAGGAAAATAAGAAATAGGTTTAAATGGAATAAATATTTGTACATGCTGCTTCAAATTTATTTCTCATCCTCTCCAAAACAAAGAATAAAGAGGTTTAAAATGTTTTAAGTTTTTAAATAATTTTTAATCATCCTTCAAATTATTTCTCATTATGTCCAAAACAAAGAATAAAGTTTAAAATGTTTTAGATTTCTAAATAACTTTTATTATATTTAATTTTCTTTCATTTTTTCTATGAAAAATCAAATAATAGATGTTGAATTCCTTCCTACTTTTTTATGTCAGCTTGTAACGCAATGTTTGTGTTTTCTTTCATCCAAATAAAGCCTACGAGAATCAAAGTAAAGAAAATAAAGGAGTGGAGAACTTACCATGAATTGAATTTCGATATTATAATTTTGATGGAAATTCATATCTTATGAATTGGAAAAGAATGAAAGATCGCTTTCTTCATTGTTTCTGATCTTCATCATTCATCCATGGAACAGCTCAAAATAAGTACAATCTGGGTGTTTCATTGGAAATCCATAACATGGGCTTGAAGATTTTTTGGCTGTTTCTTTGGATTTATAAGGGCAATGGTTGCTCCCCAAAAATGAAATAATTCCTTCATCTTCTTATGTAACATTTTCTGTACTGATGGGAGTCAGGAATTTGGAGTCATTGGTAGTGATGATAGTATGAGCTAGTTTTTATGGTTTTGTGCCTTATTTGCTAGGGAAAAGTCTGAATGAAATGGTTCCATTTCTGTGGATTCAGGCATGCTCTTACACTCCAAAGTCATTCATGTTCTATAACTTGTTCTTTGATTGCAGGAGATCATGGGGGTCTTCAATAGGAACTGTATGATCACTTATGCTGCATACAGAAACATCTTCCCCATTTGGGCTCTGGGTGAATACCGATGTCGGGTTCTACGGGGTCCCTTGACAAAATAATGCAAGTAATTATGACTCATCTTTTCATATTGACTAGTAGCAATTCCCATAACTTGTTTAGCCTTTTCTCGCTGCCAATTTCAATAGTACTGTAGGTCGAGTTGCAGAAGTTATTAGCCCCAGATTAAAATACTTGACTCTGTATGTAACATTATATTTGATTTCAGTGCATGGACTGAAATAATCTTGTCTTATGCTTTAGCATTATCTATTATAACATCAAATAATAGGAAGCAAGAGAGTTGGTTGTTCATGAGAATGCTGCAGTGACTTTGCATCTGTTCTCCACCAGAACCAATTGGTTCAACTTGGATGGAATGCAAGCAGCATAACCCTACGGAAGATGTAAATATGTGGATCTGGAGTAGGTGAAAAACCGATTGCTGGCTGGACTGTAGTGAAATGCTTGCTATGACATGGACAATTAATTGGTAGTATACATTTTGAATACCTTCAGCTGGGAAACCACGGGAAATACTTAAAATATCAAAGGACATGGGTGGGAAAAATTTCACACTCCCATCACCAGTGAATGAGCAAGTGCAATCTGTGAGATTTTAAATTATTGTTAGTGAATTAGGTGCATTAGACTCAAGTCAGTCAAACTAGTTTTTAAGGTGAGATATCGAATTGCAACTTATACATGTATATGCCAGGTTTGCAGTTTCTGGGAATTAAGGACGTAGGCAACGATGACTTTAAATCATTGCTCCACCACGGTCTATATATATATATGACGAACAAAGGTATGAGTTGAAATCAAACTCCATAGGAAGGCTTCCATTTTAAAAAAATTTGGAAAATGGAAGCATATATATACGACTTGCTCCTTCAAATTATAATGGCAGCATTTGACCGGTAAAGTAAATGTTGTAAACTTATGGTTTATTTAGTTATTGTGCATTCCTCTAGCTCATTACAATAACTAGTGGTGTTTTTTCAATCAAAACATGAATCTCCAAAACTTTCATCAACAAATAATGATGGGGATTAGGAATTTGATTATTTTATTAGAAAAGCACCACCTCCAGGAAAGTGCCGTGATGAGGGGAGTTGGCAGTTCCCTTTTCACCCAGCGTGCTAATCCTAAACTTATGAAATGTACCATGTCAGTCAGTCCGGCTTGAATTCTTCCAAATCCTTGTTTATTGCCAAATAATTTCTGGATCCAGCTATAGACCCGGTCCACCATTTGGAATTACTTCATTACGCTAACAAGGTCAACTAAATACCAGCCCTGAACTACAAACAGGAAGGAAGCGGTGGGGGCATGGTTGCATAAACCATTTTGAATTTGTCTATTTCTACAAAACAAAAAAAAAAAACAAAAAAAAAGTGCAAAATGGTTTGGTGTACTACATGTCTATGTTAGGTTTCTTTTCCTTCTATCCATCAGTCAGTCTCGAAGACATGTATACCACATTCACACATTCAATTTGAAGTAATCTAATACATCAATTAGTATTATGTAGGGAACATTTCCCAGGAATTATCTTCAAGGACCCCTGTCTCACTCTTATGTAGGTAGCAAAAACTCATTAAAAGAACAAAATTAAATAAGTTTTAAAAACCATTTTAAAATTTATCAGTATTAAAAAAAATCACTATTTTAAATTTTAAAAATTTTGATCATAGTTTTAAAAATAAAAGGTAGGCCACTACTTTTATTATAATAACTTTTTTTTTAGACCCGTAATTTTGCTCAATGAGAATGATATTGATGTACTTTCACCAAATATATGAAAGAGCATCTAAATCTTCCAATGGTCACGCGTGAGACAATTAGACCACAATGGGTGCCATTGCTCCCCATCTTCAACGTAGAAAAATGTGATTTCTAGCTATGTGAATCATGATATTTCCTAAGTTTAAATGGAGTATGCTATGGAGGAGAAGCATACAAATCAATCAACTTAAGCCTATAGTGGAGCTAGTGCCTAGGAAATAATTATGGAAATCTATGATATTTGATGCAAAAATAAAGGAAGAAATTCTTAGAAATAGAAATGAACAAGGAAACAAGCAAAGTGAGGAGCAAGTGAATGGTTATGAGATGTGGATCGAAGAAGAGACATTTCATAGCTAGTATCAAAATAGAATGACACATTGTTATAGCAAAAAATAATTAATTTAACGCATGCATTATGAAAAACTCATTTAAAACCAACTATTTCTTCAATTAGAATGTAGTACATTACAACTTTAATGGGTTGCCTAGACTCAAACTAGTTCTAAACAAGTTATCTATTTGTAATAAACCTGTGTCTTAAATCTTTTGTCTAACTCCTAATACACACAAATCACGTATAATATAAAAAAGGTAGGCTAGAATGTTTATAAAATATAATGCATGAAATAAGGATATATAAAAGTATACTCAAAACTTATTAATAAATAATTAAATAAAAAAATTTATTATAACATGTCATGCTTTTAAGATTTCCATTATAATAATAGCATTCAATATTGTTTTAAAATAGAAGTAGTTTACAACATTAGTAGGAATGCATGCATCATACAAAAATCTTCTAAAAGTCATATCTATTCTCCAAATATTTTCTAAAAGTCATAATAGCATTGTTTTTTTATTTTTTGGCTATTTGATATTGTGGGATATATTTTGCATTTTTTGAACTTCTTCATATTCAAGTGTATCCCCTCCAAACTACTATTTCAGATTTGCAAACTCTTGTAAAAAAAATTTCATTCAAAATATAATATAAAGGGGAATCAATTTTCATGGTTTAATATCACCTGCTAGTTTTACATTTATGAATTCTCTTACATTTCACAACTCTTTTACAATAAAAACAAATGAGAACTTTACTTCTATTTACATATCTTTTTTTCATATAAGATTAGTCTTCCCTCTTATTAATGATGAATTTGTGGTTGAATTTCAAGTAGACGATCATGTCAAATTTGATTTCATTTTTCTATGACAAGGAAAAAAAAAACCAAAAAACAAGTAGTAAAAAGTTAGAAATTTTAATCATTATTTAAAAAATGAACAAAGAATGTGGCATCATGATGGTGGTAAACTATACATGTTTCTCATACAGCAAACACAACTTTTGGAGCTGATATTTTTACACACTATTGGATGTGTATATGCAAGAGAGACAGCACAAGAGCTTGGAAAAAAAAAAGTCCTTTACCTCGCGCTACAGCTTTGGCAAAGTGGGCTCGTAATAAGGACATTTCTGCAAGTCAGACTATTGCAGCAAAAGGTAAATGACTATATCCCCAGTGCAGACTCCCTTTTGCTAGAGACAAGCCATGCTCATCATTCTAATATTAAGAAAAAAGAACTTAAATCGGCACATCCAAGTTGAAATATAACTAGAAATGGGTGCCTGCAGATGCAGCCCACTAAACAATCATTTTGGTTTGGTTCAATTCACATATTTAAACAGAACCCTCCTGAGTAAACGGAGGCCGTGCAACACCCATGCACACGTACGTACATATTGTGGGTTTTCTTACTTGAGAACCAAGCCAACAGGAGCCTGGATCCATCCATCCTTTACATATATATATATATATATATATATATATATATGAGCTCTACAGTACGGATTTTTCCGCTTCATTCGTAGACTTCACTCGCCCATGTATACCTCAAGTTGTAGGCAACAAATCTTTAACATATACGGCCTTAAACACTCTGATAAGCTTTGACATAGTGAAATAGGTGAGAGTTTGAATATTTGGTTCAAACCCAACATACGTTACAAGCAGCGTTCCTGCAGCTCTTTATTTAGCTGCAGACACTACAGATACACAAGTATTTTCTTTATTTAAATAAGAGCACATGAAACTATATATATATATGCGCACAACTAGGCATCTGGCGTAGCTGCGAGGAAGATTAATGGTGACGAAGGCGAATGGGAAGTCCTTTTGCAGGCATTGGCATTGGATCCACTATGACATCTTCATTTGGATGCAGTTTATACCAACTGAACCGTCTCACAACATTGTGTATGAAAACAAGTATTTCCAAACGAGCATACTCTTTCCCAGGGCACATTCGTGGTCCTCCTCCGAAAGGAACATAGGTGTAAGGAATGGGTCCATTTCCTTCAAACCTTGAAGGATCAAATTTCTCCGGATCAGGGAAGTAGTCAGGGTTCTTGTGTGTTGCATTTGTGCTCCAGTACAACTGAAAATAATAAACAACAAAATCGAAACCAAACTTGTTAATTATGACCACAATTGCTTCTGATCTGAACGGAATGCATGCTTTTATACATGCATGTATATGTAAGCTTGCAGGATTTGGTTCAAAATACATAATATGCTTAACCTCCTCCCTCATGTGCAAACCCATACTTGCAAGTGGGGATCAGAGATCGATAGACAGAATTTGGATTCATCTCCAACATAAACAAACCAAGTTTTAAATTAATTTTCCTAAAACTTTAAGCGTGCAAGATTTGAATTCACTATACATATTATGCTCCTTTAACCTATATGACTGTTAACTAGCTGCACTTGACTACTTGTTATAACATACCTTCCACCCTTTGGGAATGGAGAAACCAGCATAGGTGAAGTCAGTTATGGCCTCTCGGAAACTACCTTGAAGTGGTGGTGCCAGCCTCATTACTTCATTTGCCACATTCCATGAATACTTCATCTTTTGTATGTCCTCCCAATCAAGCATCTCTCCACTTTTCTTCCCGGCTGCAACCTCCATTTGCTCTGCTCGCCACCCAACCAAAACGATTTCAAATTAATGTTGTTTAATTGAAGTACTTCAATATATAATATACAGATCAAATAGTAATATTACGTACCCTTTAAAACCTCATTGTAGACTTGTGGCAACTCTGCAAGATACTTGATGATGAAAGTTATGACAGCACTTGCAGTGTCATGGCCACCAATTAGCAAACCAAGTATCTTATCCGCAATGTCCATCTCATTCAAGAACTGTCCATTCTCATCTGTTGTGGTGAGCATATGGGACAGTATATCATGCTTAGAGGATGAACTTTTCCCCGCTAAAACTTGAATTTTCCTTTGCTTGATTATTGCTCTGAGCTCCTTTCTTACGGAATCCGCAGCCTTGATAGCACGGTTGAATGGGGTCCCAGGGAAGTTTATAGGTATTGACATGACCCCAGCAGCCAAAATATGAAATGGGTTAGCGAATTTTGCAATGTGCTTAGGGTCATCTATGCTCAAGAACAATCTACAAGCCACCATGAAGGTGTATTGCTTGGCAAGAGGGAAAACAGTAACGGTTTCATTCAAGTCCCAGTGGTTATCCAAATGCCACTTCGCTATGGAATCCATGATCCCCACATACTTTTGCAACGCCTCGGGTTTGAGAAAGGCTGGAAGCAACTTACGAGTTTTCATGGACTCTTCTTTGGTCGAAGTCTGAAGAGAAGAGGGAAATATCTTCTCCACAGAGCGCGGCCACCATGAAGTAACAAGCTTGTTCTCGTTGGAGAACAACAACTTGTTTCCAGCAGCCCCACACACAACTGCAGTTGGTTCTCCGAGTAAGCAAGTTTTGAAGATCTGGGTTGAGTATTTGGCCATCCTATCTTGAATGAACCTTTCAGGGGTTCCCTTCCTGCCCATCCGAAGGAATTCTAGACTTTCACCAATGAATGGAAAACCCATTTTCCCTGGAGGCAGGTTAATACCACTGCTTTTTTCGAGTTTATGGACAAAGAAGCGAATCCAAAAAGAGAGAGAGAGAGCCATGAGGAGGAGAAAGGAGAGGAGCAAGAGCTCCATGTCGCTTTGCTGCATGATCATCTGAATGGAAGCAATGGCACTGAATAATAAGCAGAAGATTAGGTTGCTATATAGGAGATCAAAAGAGACCATGAGGCACTTCCTTTTTCCTTTTTTTTTTTCCTGAGTAATTAATTGTTGCACGCTTGCTGTACGCATTCTTTGAGTTTGACATTCACTCGTTGGCAGTGCAAAACCCGCACACCAAACAAAAATTTCATACACAAAAAGTTATGTCATCTTTATTTAGGAATCTCTCCTTTCCATTATAACCCTAAAGATTGGATTCATGTTCCTCTTGTTTAGCTACTATTATTTTATTCCACTACACGACTAACAAATTTCTTTCTGTAGAGGGAAACTTAGAAAAATAACCTTACATTATTTAATTACAAGTGAAATTATTTGTTCTTTTTCTAGGCCACAATTTTCTTAATGCTGAACTAAATAATAGAGAAGGAACACTCTTTTAAACATCCCAATAATTCGCTCTCTCTCTCTCTCTCTCTACATATATATATATATTATTTTCTTTAAGATGCTTTTTTTTTTTTAGATTGTTTGTTCCCAAAAAAATTTGAAAGAAAATGTGAAAAAAAAAATAGAGAAGAAATGTGAAAGGAAAAAGAAAAAACGGGAATAGATCCAAAATCAATAAATAATTTGTATATATTTTTTCAAACTCATTTCACTTATTTTCCTCTATTATATAAAGATAAAATAATTTTAAAATGTATAAATTTTAATTATATTTGATTTTCTCTTTTATTTCAGATCAAATTTAGTCTTAATGTTCTATTCATTTATTTATTGCTTAAATTGAAAATGTATGAGACGTAGGTGGGCAGAGGAGCTAGATACTAGTAGCATATAAGGTGGGCGTTACAAAGGTTCCCCTAAAAAAACTTCAAATCTACAAGTCAACAAAATCAGATAGACTCTTGATATGGTTGATGATACCAACTTGTTTTTTTCCTCAACTGTTGATCTTGTGACAACGTTGGTATCGCGTCTATAGTCTTGATTTCACACACTACAACATTTCTTTATTTAGGGATGTTATACACTTGGGCAATGGCCTTCCATGGTTTGACCTCACAGGTAGGGCGACTACAGTGAATAACATGACACCTATACCAAACTGTCTAATATGCCAATCAAATCAATTTTTCTTTTTCAAACCTGTGAACCACTCTGGTTTCTTTTGCAGGCAATCTGCAACAACTGACCCATCGCAATGGAAAATAATGCTAATTACCTATTGAAAATTGTTGTAGGTCTGGCCAAACCTAATCAGTTTGATTAATCGTGGCTTAGAGATTGTCATCCACATCTAAATAACAGCGTAAACGATATGAGAACGTGATCTGTGGGTCCATAATTCATGATAGAGTCAATGAACAAGAAGGTTGAAACCACTTAGTCATGTTTGATATTATCACCAGATTGTGACCGAGGTAACGGGTTCATGCAAGTGAGGGTCAATACTTTAAAGTTGGCACCGAAATTGAGGTATAAGAATGTCTTTTATGAACCCGTTAAATCTGGCCAAAAAACGGGGGCCTTATTTAATATTTTATACATTCTCTACCTATTTTTAATCAACCACTATGTCACTTCTAATTTATTTTCTCCAAAATCTGATCTGATTGAAATTTATTCAATGCCCTTTAAAAAAATCCACATCATCAGATTTTACATTAATGTTATATTCTAAGACCTCGTTTGGATAGTTTTTTTTTTTTTTATCTAAAACTTGAAGTTAAAATTAAAGTCATAATTTGTAAAAAAAATAGCATTGATATTATCAAAATATTATTAAATATGAAATAACTTATTGTCTTGACTATAAAAATTGTTTTATTCTAGATTTTACATTAAATTATTTTTTAAGTATAAAGATTTTTTCTTTTAAAAAAAAACCAAATATTTATAAGAGCTCTTACTTTACTTAAAAAAAAAAAAAAAAAAAGGACTCAAAAGTTAAATCAAATAAGGCATAAGGACCAATTTAGACTAATTTTTAATTAGGAGTTGAAGACAAAGTTAAAATCATAAATTTTAGAAGGTCATAGTAATATGATAGCAATTTCATTTTTTATTAACTTGTGAGAAAACAAAAATTATTTTTAAACTCAATAAAAGCTTTATTTTAATTAATTCTATTTAATTCCTAATGTTAAAAAAAAAAATTAATATGAAGGTTGTATTATAAAAGTTCTAGCTGTTTTTGTTCATGTAATTTTTTTTTTTTCATATTTAATAAAATTTATTTTATAATGCCAATATTATTACTTTTAAAAGTTAAAACTTGACCTAAAGCTTCCCCTTTTAAGGTTTAAACTCTAAATAAATAAATATACATATAACACCTTAATAATTCTTAGTTTCTATATGTAATATTGTTTGATACTTACCAAAAATTTAAAATAAAAAAACATAAGGAGATGAGATCCATGAAATAGATGTCTGTACTGGTCCAAATAAAATAGAATTTGGACAGCTTGAGGCAACCACTTGAAGGGTTATGCCATGATTTGAGATGCAACCAATAAACATTACACACAGGAGCTAGGAATTGGGACAAAAGATCAATTTTGAAGGGAGAACATTTATCTCTTCAAGATTATCTTTTGGGCAGCAAGGCAGGCAAACATTAAAACCATTTGAGTGGAAGAAATTTTCAGTACTCTTTTGGGTAAAAGATTCCCAGCTACTTGATTCAGGCATGTTCACAAAAAATTCCTGCAAGAGTGTTTTAGACTGCCTCTACTTTTTTCTAAATCTTAGCAATGCCATTTGGTTTAGCCCGTAAGGGAAAAAACTCCAATATTCAAAATCAGCATCTGTAGTGTGGGAGATTTCTTTCACAGTTCCATTCGTCTTTCTCTTAAAATCAGTTATTTATTATGTAATTACATTGACCCATACAATCTGAGAAGACCATTTAGTGTAAATTGAAAGACTCCGTTCCAATGTTTTATACTTGATGGATGACTTTGGGTTTTTTCTCCATCGGATAAAATGCAAGGAGGTGAAACAAAAGATGTCGAGTAGGCCAATGGAAAATAAGATAAATAAACATTACTCATAGGTAGGTTGCCTTCAGGAGGAGGCATCACGTCCGTTGCAGAACTCTATTAGAAGTTGCAAGGTTACTATCAAGTTTCTTTTGATCGGGACGAACATTTATTGCATGAGGAGCAAACGCATGAGACAATGAAATTGCCTCCTTGATATCTCTTTCAAATGAATGTCAATTCCCTTTTTTCTCATTTGAGTAAGCCTAGGGATCTTACAGATGCCATCATTAGAAAATAAAGGTTGTCCTTCGTGCTCCACGGTCTCATATGGCATAAGTAAATGACATATTTCTTCTACCTAAGAAGTGCAATCACTAGAAGAAAAGCCATCAAGCAATGCATCGGTAAGAAGTAGAATCTAAAAAAGGGAAATTTATCATTCCCTAACATATCTATGTATACAAGGGAAAGCTAAAACCTTAGATCGGCTTATCATTATTTATGATTACTTATCCAAATCAAAAGGGAATTTTTATAAAGATTCATCTTGCTTTTCCATAATCAATAAACCTAATAATCTCCCCCTCACACGGGTCTTAGGTTTAGAGACCATCAACCCAATAGTATCTTCCAATCCAATAGTCGGATATCAGAGGATGAGGTCTCTTATAAAACTCCATTTTGATACCTATTATTAAGTGATTTTGGACATTCTCACCACAAAAACTAGCCCTAAGGATAAGATTTTCCCTCACACTTATAAAAAGTCACCTCACTCATTCCACAATCAAAGTAGGAAAATCTAAGAATACTTCAATCTCATTCCTTTATAACTTAAATTTTCTTTAATATAATTTGTTTGTCTTTTGATGATATTTATTTGTGCATTCATCCAATAATCTAGATTTTATTATACACATTGAACAATTGAACGACGAAAATTGGAAATTCAATTCTACTCAGTCCTTGATTTGGATGAAAAAGTTGGGAAAAAGATAAAAGCCATTTTTGATTCTTAAGAGAAATTTGAAACTGGGACTTAATTGAATGCTTTTGTAGCTATTGATGCATTCATAAGAAGCCAACAAAAAATGGTTTTACTATCAATTAACAGAACTGTAGTATACAAGCTAAAATCAAATAAAAATTAGAGCACATAATTATAAAAATCTCTTCCTTTTTTTCCCTTTAGAATGCAACACTCATATATTAATTTGAAAAGATGTACTAAATTGGTGAGGCAACTTGATGGCCATATCATATGCGCTAGTTGTGGTCGGCAAAAAGGACTATGCATTATATGCATAAATCCAAAAATTTCCAAAAGGGATGACAACCACACAATGCTGTGGACTTTGCATTTTTCACGTGTGTTCCCACTCAACGACAATACTCGTTTTTATTTATTTGGTGAAAAATATGATCTTTTAGAAAAGAGTTGGAGTCGCCACTTATTATTATTATTATTATTAAGGGAAAACAAAGTAAGAAAGAAAACCCTAAGTGTGACTCCTTATTTGGAAAAGACAATCTATGGAAAACCAAAGTCGAGTTCGGGAGTTAGGTTACCTATTAGGAAGGTACGATAAAATATCGTATTACCCCTCTAAGTACTTAAAAATGGGTCTCTATTAAATAAGGTGAGGTAAGTCTGACAATTGATAAGGAAAACAATAGATACTAATGAAATGATCAAATAATAAAACGAATCATGCATGAGAATAAGCAAAGTGGGAGTGAGATCGTACATTAGTAGCAAGTAATAATGTGCTTATGTCCCTCCTCTTAAATAGTAATCTTCTTCACTTCCAGTTTTGCTTTGGCCCCTCCATGAAGCTAGTCACCTTTCGTCATCGTTTTTTTGCTATTCTATCCTTTCCTCGTGACATCCCCTTGCTCCTCTCCTCTTCCCAGACTTCTTTTTCTCCTTCATGAATCTGCCAGATCTCCTCATTTTTCTTCTGGTCTTTTCTCCATTTTTTTTTTTCAACACCCCCTGACACCCAACTCATCCCTCCTCCCCAGAATCCTCTTCTTAGCTCGTTTTCTTCTCTTGCAACCTCTACCTGTTCCACTACTCCCCGTTCAACAAAAAGGTCTCTATCTCAACCACCACCATGGCAAGGTGGTCATGTCTTTGCCACATGTCCCATGCAGCCCCTGAACCTTTGTAGGGGTCGTCCCCCACTCCTCTAAATGAAAAAAAAAAAAAAAAAAAACTAGCTCCTCCCAGTCCAAAGAGGAGTTTACAAATATGTCCCTCTTCAATAGAGTTCACGAGTGCAAGGAATATGAACACTAGAGTGAAAAAAAAGTATGAATAGTGAGTGGAACAAAATGAACTCTACCGAAGAAAAAGGAAAACCCCCAAAGGTATATAAGTAGAACACAAACTCACTCAAACCAACAAAAGAACAAAAGGGGTTCTAAAATCCTAAGAGAAGGATAGCTCTCATAGTGCCTTTAAAGTTGCGCTATGGATCCAGACTCCCTGTAAGATGTTTCCAGACTCAACTCATAAATCAATGTTAAAGTTGAGTAGCATTCAAACCACCTAGGAGCATAGGGACGAGCACAAAAAGAAAAACCATACGTGTACCGTATGAGGACATAAGGCATAGGATATCTAACAATACAATCGAGATACATGCTACAAGCTCAAAAGGCTATATCACGCACAATGAAGGAGGACAAACCCTAGAAAATCACAATTCTGAATGCCTGAAATGTGGCTCTGAATGCCTCTGTGACACTCAAACTATTCATATGTAACGTCTATGTATATTTAGTATGTTTCTCTGGGCATTTCTGAGTTTCTGATACATTTATAAAAGAAGCCGCGTTTTATTTATTTGGTCGATGTCCAGAAAAATTTCAAAGGTGGTTGGCCGTGGCCCATGGTTTCTGCTTCCGTGGGAGCCAAAGTCTTAAAGAGTCAACACTACAGTGCTGAACTGCATGCAGAATAGCTTACATAAATGCACTTGTATAATATGTCGACCCATGAGCTTTTCATCCTTTTGATCAATTAATTCAAATAATATGGCTTCTACTTCTATTTTTTCTACCACTGAACAGTTACTACAACAAGGACTTATTCAAGGAATTGAGTAAATGTTGCAAACTCAATGCGAACTCAAGAAAATAATCTTGGTTTGGGTGAGGGTTTAATTTTGGGTGGGTCCAAGCTCCGAACCAATTCAGGCAAGTCCTACCTGGGTTTCATTAAAAGCTGCAAGAGCAGTTTTTATCTGCATCATTTTTTACCTTATTAATAAACTGTGTTTAGTCTATTATACTTTGGGTATTCTATTACTTGCTACATATTTTCAGTAATTAAACTAAAATAAATAAATGTCACTAAATAACACATAATACTCTATCAATTGCAATAGGAAATAGCCTAATAGTTTAGAAGGAGTTGGTATGAAGCTGGTCTAGAATCCTATTAGAGCAATTCGATCTAATGGCTTAAAGAAAAAAATCAATTAGCTCATCCGTATAGCATCAGACCTCAAGGAATTGCATAATTGCTTGTTGATTGCCTTGATGATCAAGTGGAAGAATATTGTAGGGAACAAGGCCCTTTAGGGAAATAAGGGAGAGTAGAAGTAAGATGTATGATAATTTGGGAATCTACTAACATTTGAACAATAATTATTATCATAAAATATTAAAGGAGAAGATAAAAGAGAACGGGAACCTGAAGACAAGTTGCATTTGTAAATCTTTGTAGTACTTCATACAAAACGGAAGCAATTTCACGTGCATTAGTCACCTTCTCTCCGTGAATATCTATATATATATATATATATATATATATATATATATTCCACGTTAGATAGTCAAAAATTAAAAATATCCAAAAAATTTAGACTGAATACAAGCAAAGTGGAATATCCATGAGGAAGTCTCAATTACCTATTTTGTAAATCCCATGAATCACTAGTTCTTATACTGACGATAAAGACATCAAAGTTCACATAGATCAGACTTTTCTTTCCTTTTTTCAATAGTAGTTACTTCATCCTATAAAACCAAAATATGGAAATATAATATGAGATCATGCATAAAGGAAAAAAATAGATTTAGAAATCGACCACTTGTCAGCTTCAATAGCCCTGACTTTTGGTAGGAAGACAAAAAGTTGTCAGGAAAACACAATAATAAGAGGGAGTTGTCACAATTACAGAACATGATAATACAGACAAAAATGAGATCAAAAGATACCTTGTATATTTCAAGAGGTTAAAGAAATAAAAGTTTACCACAATTTAACTAGGAAATTTTTATCACTTCGGTTTTTTGATTCATACAAAATGCAAATCACTCTCAAAGTAACAGAGTAGTACAATCTAAATTGCAGTCAAGAAAATGAAGGCATCGTCTTTAACCTTCAACTAAGGAGTAAACTTCTTCAACTGATCACATAACATAACTAATATGTGGAAGTTTATCAAAGTTTTAAGTTGGAAACAAAACGTAAATATAAGAATTAGGGTGTTGTAGTTTATAGGATGTTGCTATTTTCTTGCAAGTGTTGAACTCAAATCAAATAAAGATAGGGAAATGCTTATAAGTTGTGCCTAGAACTGGACAGTGGACAAGTTAGACAGATTTTGAAGTTCTTGTCACAGTCTGAAGGTAGCCACTTTCCCAGGTAAAAAAAAAAGCAAACCCATGGTCTGACATACAAAAAAAAGGATATATAGTAAAATTTCCTAATTAACAAATGGAACATAGCATTTACATTGATCAAACCCCAGCTTAGTTTGACCAATTTTGTAACTTAAAAACCAAGGTCTAACCCATACACGAAGATCTGAATTAACTCTCAATATCTACGAATTGAATGGACAAGACCATACAAATTCAAAAGATGTAAAGGACAAAGACAAAAGTATAGCTCCATACTATTTCCGGTTTGACAGTAAAAGGTCACATTATTATTTGATGGATGGAGAACTACCTTTGGAAGCCTCTAGAGTAATTTTCAATTGTTGCATATTTTATGTATTTCTGCAAATTATGCTTTTGGTACTCTAAGCATATGAGTTCATTCTTTGGTGAAATCAAAATTAGCTATAAAAGGAACAGGAAATCGTAATGTCGCGCATTCATTTTTGTGGAAATGCGGGAGGTGTACCACCACCAGCTATATCACATATAGTTGTTTTTTGTTCTAATTTTATTTCTTGATTTTATGATAAACTTTCTCCTAAAATCAAGGGTTAGATTTCTTTTTTAAAGGCAGATGACCATAACCATTCATGTATAAATATTGATGCAATAATAGTTTGAATAGGGTGAAAAAAATAAAAGAAGTTTTTTTTTTCCTCAAATTTCTTCAATGTTTTACTAAAATAATTGTTTCTATGGTCAAACCTTAAGGAGGTGTAAACTCTTTTACATGATATAGAAGTATTATAACTTGGAAAAAAAATATAGGAAATTTGACATGATTCATACTGGAAAATCGCAAAACTAAGTAAAAAGCATATTAAAAGAATACCATCTTCCAATTACGTGTAAGTGAACTAAAACTGAGCTTGAAAAGATGGAAAACCATATAACCAAAACATAATTACCATATTGACTATTGGTTAGCAAAGGTAATTAAGTATCCAATCAATCAAATTTAACATCAGACGTATTGGTTAGCAAGTCAGGTGACTTTTTCTAGTCTGGCTAGTATTTGTCGATTTACTTGGTCTGCATTGGCTTCCAAACTGGATGCCATCTCCTATAAATTTCTTCCCAATTTTTCATTAACTCGTGTCTACCAATATGAGCAAACCCCTTGTGAATTACTCCTTGTCCTTGTTATCCTTTCTGCATATATCCAAATGCTGGTTTTTGTTATCCTGTGTCAGTTGGTTTAGGTGGTCCTGATGGGCTTGAGTACGGGCCCAATGAAAGGGTCATATCAGTCATTGCGTCTTATGAATTAAAGCTGTCAATAGAATGAACCCTGAACTCATTCTCTCAATAAGATGCATTATTTGTTACCTCTTTTCGAATTATTAGATACGTAGAGAAATTATTTTCCATAGTTAATGTTTTCTATTAGTTTTTATGTCCACCAAAGCTGCTTTTGGTTTTGATTACAAAATCGTGTAGGTCAATGCTAGTTCGCAGTTTTGTGGGGTAGCAGAAATGGTTGGACCTGTAAATTTTGAGAAAGATGCAGAATACTGGCAGCAGGATAGGTGGAGTGGGTTGTTCCCAGTCAAGTGGCATATTATCACATACTAGTAGAAAATAATGAAAACAAGCCTGTTACTTCTTTACTACTCTCTTCCAACTGTGGGGATTGAATATGACTAAGGTACAAATAACCAGGTTAAATGTAAGATAATGGGACACGAATACATTCAAAAAAGAGCTCAAAACCCCTGACTGTCCAACCTCCAAAAGCAAAAGCAAATGATCACACCAATTTCCTCTTTCCATTCACCACAACATCAAGAAAACGAAAACGGTTGTCCACAAAAAGCTGAAAGCCATGCGTTCGCCCCATGCCCACCAATCGCACCCCCACCGCCTCATATACCCTATTCTCATCAATCCATTACACCATTCTCATCAATCCATTCTCCTCCTACTCCTACTCTTCCTTCTCTTCCTTCGTCGTCGTCGTCTTCTTCTTCGTCTTCTTCTTCTTCTTCTTTCCATTCACCACAACATCAAGAAACCCACCGCCTCATATACCCTATTCTCATCAATCCATTGCACCATTCTCATAATTCCATCCTCCTCCTCCTCCTCCTCCTCCTCCCCATGCCCACCAATCGCACCCCCACCGCCTCATATACTCCATCTTCTTCTTCTTCTTCTTCTCCTGAGCCTTTTGACAGTGAGCGAGTTCCTGTCACCATAGGAACTGACATTCGTGGCTTTCTTCGTGTTGAGAACCGGGTTGAACCCGATGACCCTCGTATTGCTAATCTCTGTGAGTGTTTTTTTTTTTTTTCATATCGCACTTTATCTTCATGCCTTATTTCCCTCTTTACATGATTGGTTGGACGCCTGGTTTCTGAAATGCAACTTTTAGGGTGTGATTGTTTTGCTGTTTTCTTAGGTTTCTGTACCATGTCACCTTGAATTTGTCTCCAAATTACCAAAATATTGGTTCATTTTTCTCATCTCTGTACCTTTTTCTATCAATCATTTGGTCGATTCTACGGAATCTTGCCAATTTTCCAGATCATTCATATGAATTTGCAAACCCAATAGATAAAAGTATTAAAATAAAAAGATTTCCAATTCTTTGAATTCTTGGATTTCTCGGACTATTTTTGCAACCGAATTTGGGGTTCAGTCTGAATCTTACTTTTTTCCTTGAATATGCCGATATTGGTTTACTTTTGAAACAGAGGTCACTAGCAAATATGATTTTGGGGTTTGTTGTAATACTGATATGGATGATTCAGATTAGATTAATAACCATGATCAAAAGTGAAATATGTTATTGGTTTTTTATCATAAATTTCCATCCTCAAGCCTACAATTTGACTTCATTTTCATGTTATTCTTTTTGTTTGGAGTAGGGGAATAGGAGAGATGGGTTTTGATTTCCAATCATCCATCTCTTCTTTTTGTTTGTAGTACTATACTTGTTTGACTCTTTTTTCTTTTTCTTTTTTAAATTATGATTTGGCATCTTATATCAAGAATCTTAATTATTTTTTTCTTACTTATTCCTTGCATCCAACAATTTGAGAAATGGGGCTGGGAAAACCCTTTTTTTAAAATGCAATATGCAAGTTCGATCTGAAGTTATACAGTGTACATCTACTATTGTTTAAATGGAACACAGGCCGTGTTCATGCTTTTAAAATGGCACATATCAAGGATAACTATTCAACTGGACGGTGTGTTTGGAAATTTAAAACTGCTCTTCTTCAGTGGCTTGAACAGGTAGTTAATGAAAATGAAGTCTGTTTCATACATAGAGTAAAGTTGGCTACAAAGTAGTCACATACTTCCATGTTTGTAACTTCTTGCATTTGTTAAGAAGAGTTTGGAACTGAAGTGAATCTAATGTCTTTCAACGTCTTCCCTTAGTGTTTGTATTATCTTCTTCCCATTGCAATTGTCTTGTATTTGATCCTCCTCTTCTTGTCCTTTTTCTTCTTATACTTTGCCAACACGTGGTCCTACCATATTATTTATTTATGAGCTTAATACAGCAATATGATAGTTGGTTTTAGCATGCCCCATTTAACAATCCCTGATCTTTGTACTTGCACTTGAATATAGTAATACATTCATTCATTCTTCTACTCAATGTGGTAATTATATTTTGGTTATATGGTTTTCCATCTTTTCAAGCTCATTTTTAGTTCACCTTGTTGTGTATGCTTACACATAATTGGAAGATGGTATTCTTTTAATATGCTTTTTACTTAGTTTTGCAATTTTCCAGTATGAATAATGTCAAATTTCCTTCAGAATTTTTCCAAGTTATAATACTTCTATATCATGTAAAAGAGTTTACATCTCCTTAAGGTTTGAACGTGGAAACAATTATTTTAGTAAAACATTGAAGAAATTTGAGGGAAAAAAAAAAAACTTCTTTTTATTTTTCTCACCTTATTCAAACTGATTATTGCTTCGATATTTATATATGAATGGTTGATGTCTCTGCCTTAAAAAAAAAAAAAAAAAAGAAATCTAATCCTTGATTTGGGATAAAGTTTAGGAAACAACTATATGCAGTAAAGTTGCTGGTACAATTGGTGGTACAACTGGTGGTACAGTTACAGCTGTATGCATAATTGTACCTTCCAAATTTCCACAAAAATGAATGCGCAATATGACGATTTCCTACTCCATTAATAGCTGATTTTGATTTTACCAAAGAATGAACTCATATGCTTAGAGTACCAAAAGTATAATTTGTAGAAATGCATTTTTTTTAAAAGTATAATTTGCAAAAACACATAAAATATGCAACAACTGAATATTATTCTAGGGGCTTCGAAAGGTAGTTCTCCATCTATCAAATAATAATGTGACTTTTTAATGTCAAACTGGAAATAGTATGGAGCTATACTTTTTGTCTTTGTCCTTTACTTAAGGCATAACATCTTCTGAATTTACATGGTCTTGTCCATTCAATTTGTAGGTATTGAGAGTTAATTTGGATCTTCGTGTATGGGTTAGACTACAAAATTGGTCAAACTAAGTTGGGGTTTGATCAATGTAAATGCTATATTCCATTTGTTAATTAGGAAATTTGACAATATATCCTTTTTTTGTATGTCAGACCATAGGATTGCTTGTTTTTACCTGGGAAAGTGGCTACCTTCAGACTGTGACAAGAACTTCAAAATATGTCCACCCTGTCCACTGTCCAGTTCTAAGCACAACTTTTAAGAATTTCCCTATCTTTATTTGATTTGAATTCAACACTTACAAGAAAATAGCAGCATCCTATAAACTACAACACCCTAATTCTTATATGTACGTTTTGTTCTCAACTTAAAACTTTGATAAACTTCCACATATTAGTTCTGTTATGTGAGTTGAAGAAGTTTACTCCTTAGTTGAAGGTCAAAGACGATGCTTTCATTTTATTGAGTGCAATTAAGGTTGTACTACTCTGTTACTCTGAGAGTGATTTGCGTTTTGTATGAATCAGAAAACCGAAGTGATAAAAATTTCCTTGTTAAATTGCAGTAAACTTTTATTTCCATAACCTCTTGAAATATACAAGGTATCTCTTGATCTCATTTTTGTATGTGTTATCATGTTCTGTAATTGTGGCAGCTCCCTCTTATTATTGTGTTTTCCTAGTAACTTCTTGTCTTCCTACCAACAGTCAAGGCAATTGAAGCTGACAAGTAGTGCATTTCTAAATCTCTTTTTTCCTTTATGCACGAACTCATATTATATTTCCATATTTTGGTTTTATAGGATGAAGTAACTACTATTGCAAAAAGGAAAGAAAAGTCTGATCTACGTGAACGTGGACATCTTTATTGTTAGTATAAGAACTATATTCGCCAACATAGTGATTCATGGGATTTGGAAAATAGGTAATTGAGACTTCCTTATGGATATTCCACTTTGCTTGCATTCAGTCTAGATTTTTTTTATAGATATTTTCAATTTTTGACTATGTAATATGTGGAATATATATATATTCACAGAGAGAAGTTGACAAATGCACGTGAAATTGCTTCCGTTTTGTACGAAGTACTACAAAGATTTACAAAGGCATCTTGTCCTCAGGTTCCCCTTCTCTTTTATCTTCTCCTGTAATATTTTATGATAACAATTCTTGTTCAAATGTTAGTATATTCCCAAATTATCATTCATCTTCTTACTTCTACTCTCCCTTATTTCCCTAAAGGGCCTTGTGGAGACTGACATATTTGTTCCCTACAAAATTCTTCCACTTGATCAGCAAGCAATTATGCAACTCCCTGAGGTCTGATGCTAATATGGATGAGCTAATTGATTTTTTCCTTTAAGCCATTAGATCGAATTGCTCTAATAGGATTCTAGACCAGCTTTATACCAACTCCTTCTAAACTATTAGGCTATTTCCTATTGCAATTGATAGAGTATTATGTGTTATTTAGTGACATTTATTTTTTTAGTTTAATTACTGAAAATATGCAGCAAGTAATAGAATACCCAAAGTGTAATAGACTGAACATAGTTTATTAATAAGGTAAAAAATGCAGATAAAAGCTGTCCTTACAGCTCTTCAATATCTGTGGTTTTCCTGTCATGCAATATATTCATAAACCTAGAGCTTCTATGGATTTGTTTGATTGCCTTTAGTGTTGGTTTGGAATGGTGAACTATCTTTTTGTCTATAGTAGAATTAGTTTGCTTTGGCCAGGATTAGTTGGCACCTCGGCTGAAATTCCCTTTTTATTAGAGATTTGTTTTGTAGTTTTTGGTGAAGGAAGTATGGCACCATTTTGGTCTATATGGATTAGAAGAATGCATGAAGTGTTATAGATTCTCTCTCATGGAGGACCTATGTGAAATAAACCCAAAACTTTAATTCTTGTTGGTAATGGTCATAGGACTAAATTTTGGCAAGATTGTTGATGCAGAGAAATTCCCCTTGATAAAAGTTCAAGAGTGACAGGTGTTTGGGTGGGGGAGAAACCACGAACCTTTGAACCATAGTTTCAAAAGGGCAGTGTGTGCTTGGGAGATAGAGACAGTGGGGAGCTGTTCAAGACACATCTAGGCAGTTTCTTTGCAAAAAAAAAAAGTATGGATGATAGGTTGGTTTGGAGGGTGAAAGATGGAAGGTTCCGTGTGAAATCTTATTGTAGCCTCTTTTTTACAGAGAAAACATGTCAGTTTCCTACCAAGGATGTGTGAGGGTTTGGTGCCCCTCTTAGGGTTTGCTTCTTTGCGTTAGTAGCTGTTTGGTAGAAGAACTTAACTATTAATCAGTTTTCGAAATAAAAAACGAGTCTTGCCGTTTGCGTGGGAACACATGCGAGAAATAGGGGGTCTACAAATGTACTTTTGTTTTTTATTTTCCATTCATGTGTTTTGAAGAGATTAAATTAGATTCTTTTACATTTTCTCATAAGCATTTTTCATGCTCCTATTTACAAATACTCAAAAGCATTTTTCAAAAAAATTCAAGGGTGTTAATAAGAGATTTAAAATTATATTAATGTTTAACATCATGCATCAAACTATGTTTTTCTTTTCATTATATTTTAAATGTTTGATATTATATACCAATTAATTTTTTTTCAATTTTTGATATTAGAGCATGGTTAGTAATTTGTTGTTTAATTTTTTTTTTGGTTAATTTTGGATATTAAAAGAAAAACCATGACTTTAAGTTATTAAAAAAATCTCTTGAAAATCATAATTGGTAAGTTACAAAAAAATTTCTCAAATATGGAAAAAGAACCATAATTTGATGTTATACAAAAATTTATTGGATATAAAAAGAAAAATCTTAGCTTGGTGTTATAGAAAAATCATATTATTATAACTAGACATTGTGAATAAATTATTTATTTTTATAACTCAAAATTATGATAACATGTTATAGACACAAAAGAGGTAACTATCTTGGAAATCAAGTCACACTTTAAGAGTTTCTAGTCAAAGTAACTCGTGTTAAAAATATTTGTCAAAGTAATGCATCCGTACAACATTAATTTCAAATTTATTATTATTATTTTTTTTCTTTTTAAAATCACAGTAGATAACTATAACTATAGTTTTATCTTTAAATTTAAAACCACGGACTTATGATTTTTAGAACCACTATTAGTAACTAGTTTTAAATTTTAAAGCTAAAAATCAATATCACCAACTATAATTTTTTACATTTAAAAAAAAAAGGAAAAAGAAAAATCACATGAATAAATATGTGATTACAAAGGTTAGAGAGGAGATCTATTTCTTTTTTCTTTTTTTCAAAAGCATTATTTTTACCTTAAACTCACACTTTAAAGTCAATATATCTATATATGTGTACACATCTACTAAAATTATTAGTTAATGAGTTTGACTTCATTGTGCCTTCTTTCTTAACTTAAAAATTAATATTACATTAACTTCTTGGAAAATGTAAGAGAAAAAAATAAAAATAAAGTATGGAAAAGGGTGCACTAAGAATGTGAGAAATTTTTGTGTGAAAAATGTTTATGCCTATAATAATTAGAAAATCTTAATTATTTACTTCCATAATTATTTTGAGAAGAAGGTAAGATTTAAGTTCTAAAATATAGTTTTTTCAAAATCAAACTCTTCTTTAAGCATATGCCCTCATAATTTCTGTAATATCAAAATCAGAAATAAAAATATTAAGAGTTAAATATTTCAGAAAAATAATAAATAATTATTGAAAAAATAATTTTAACCTCACTTTTTGAAATTAATATTTATTTATTTTTACGATTTAAACACAGTGGGATTATTTGAGTTTGAATTCAAACGTTTAAATCCGAGATCAACGTTGGACCATCCGGAGTCATCTATTTATCCGTTACGAATTCAGTCGACCGTGTGGACTCGTGCAGCTGGCTTCAGTCTTCACGGCTTTCACTCAACTTTTCGGTAACGTTATTTTCTTTGATATAAAACCCTGAGAACAAATTCAAATGAGCAGCCTCAATCTCAATTTCTCATCCTCCTTCTTCACCGCCTCTCTGCCCCTAACCCAATCCCAAATTCCAAACCCTAAATTTCCTCAATTCCAACATACTCTTTCAGAAATCAACATACTAAACATGCTGTTTCATAGTACCACATGCTAGCTTTTCCGATCTTCTGCTCCTCCCATTTGATATAAACCAGGTGAGTTTCAGAACCGATTCTTCTTTCTCTTCCGTGCGCCTCTCTTTGTTTTTTTGGAAAGCGTTTTTGGAGAATTTCTTTTCTTTCTCTTTTCTTTTACGAAATAATTTTGCTAGACGTGTTTGGAAAATGTTGGTCTTGATGATTCTTTGTTGGTTGTCTGTCTTCCTGGAAAATGTTGTCTGGGATAAGAAAATTATTTTGCTATTATTATGAGGGTTGGAGAATTTCTTTTTATTTTTATGGAAATAATTTTTCTAGACGTGATTGGAAAACATTGATCTTGATGAGTTATTTGTTTTCGTGGAAAGAATTTTCTGGTATACAAAAAAAATAATTGGTTTTATTATGGTGCTGGATAATTTTTTTTAAGAAAATAATTTTTCTAAATGTGTTTGAAAATTGTTGGTCTTGATGATTCTTTGTTAGTTGTTTGTTTTCGTGGAAAATGTTTTCTGGGATAATACTTATTATTTGATTTGTTATGTGGTTTGGAAAATTTCTTTATTCTTTTTTTCATGACGAAATACTTTTTCCATAAGGGTTTGGAAAATGTTGGCCTTGAGGATTCTTTGTTGGTTGTGATTCTCCTATGATCCATCTCTTCGCCATGTTTTACCATTTCAAGTTGGATTGCTGCAAGTTTTAATTGTTTCGATGACATATTCTTTGTTTTCCCGGATGGGTGTTTGGAAAATTTCTTGGAAAATGATTTTCCTAGAAAAATATTACTCCAAGTGGGTTTGGAAAAAGTTGGTCTTAACAATTCTTTGTTCATGAGGAAGGCTGTGATTCTCATATTACTTTGCAATGTTTTGACTATCTAGAATTCCAGGTGGTTTTTTTTGCAAATGACAAATTCTTTGTTTCTTGTATGGGATGTTTGAATGATTTTCTTTATTTTAAGGAAATAGTTTTCCTTAGAGTGGAGCGGGAGCCTCATGTTTGGAAAAGGTCTTTTAACACTTATTTGTTGATAAAGATGGTTTCAATCTCGAACTTTTTCCCCTCATGATACAAAATATTATTTAAAATATTCCTAATACTTTCCTCCTTTTAGATAAAATATAATTTTGTGAAGAAATATCAATATATGAAATATTCTAAATAATATTTTTTTACCAAAAGGATTATGTCTACTAAATAGGAAATTGAGACAATCCCAATAATCACCATCTAGATCTTTCTAGGTTAGCCTAGTATCGATTGAGAAAAACATGTTCCAATTTATCCAACCAAAGTCTTCAATTATTAAGCAAATACATATTAGCATTTCTATTCCCTTTTCAAGCATATTGCATATGGTTATTGTGTTTTAGTTGTGGTCCATGAGATGCTTTTCATGGTGGAAAATGATTTTTTTTTTTTAGTCCTTGATTTTATTGCTCTATGGACCATCCTTTTTTCTTTTATGGATCTTAATGCAAACACTAGTCAGATTGGCATGTCTATCACCTAATAACTTTAGCTTTTTAGTTAAATATGAATAATTTAACATGATATTTAGAGCCTTCCTTTTTGGGAGGCAATGAGTTTTAGCCTCAATGCTTGTTTTATTTTCCTATTTATTAAATCCATCTGCGAGTGAGGAGATTGAGACCTTATATAAGGCTATTAGGTTACGGGTGTTAGTGAACTTGATATAGATTGTTGGCAACTTTTGCTCATTTATGCTTTGCCAATTTGTGTAATTTTGCTTGATAGAATTTATTGACTGCTTTTGCTCATTTATCTTATGTCAATGGTTGACATGATATATTGTTCAGCTATTAGCTAACAGTTTTAACTTTTCAATGAAATTAGTAGTTTACGAATAGTATAATATCTGGATGGTTATCTTGTGTCAACAGGCTCCTAAGGAGGAATTGTTGCAAACATGTATTGCAACTCCTTAATGTGGGCAGAAAAGGAGCCTTTTGTGGATTGTGATGAAGCTTTTGTTCCATCATTGGCTGAACGAATATCCTTTGCAGCACTTCAACCTGTAACAGGTGACTGTGATCCTTTCCTCTTTTCTATTGCTTTAGAAATTTACCTGAGTTGTCAAGCCATATTCTTTGTTAGATCCTTAAAAATGGTGTTTCTCCTCACTGCCTTGACTAAAGCTTTTTCATCCTTTTTCTGCCTTCAATTCAAACCAAATTATGTATCTGGTGCACTTTAGTGAAACCAAGTTAGAAAGCAAGGGGATGGACCCTTTTGCACAAGGAAAGTAGAATCTTTATCATGCCAAAAATATGGAATAGAAAAAGAAAAACAGGAAAAGAAAGAGAAAATACAAGAACAACCTAAACTATTGATGAATCCATAAGAGAATACATCATGCCTATCAAACAACCCCAAACCAAAAATTGCATGACTAAAAAACCCTTCTTTGAACTTGGGACTGTCAGGCTCATCCCTCAATAGTTCTCCTGTCTTTGCCTTTCCAGATGCACTAGGTTACTAAGATTTAGTGTGACCAACTTAGCATGCAGAATTCTTTGGCGTTTCTAGTGAATCTCTTATACCGTTTTTTTTTGTTCTCTCTATTGTATCATTGTGTAAAATTGGACTGCGAATGTAGTTTCTCCTTGTCTCAATATCTGTATCATAGAGTTGAATTAGATCTGAATTGTGTTGCAAGAGGTGACTGAGTCAAATCCGTACTGTAGGTAGGTTCTATTTGTGCAGGCTGAACTGCAGAATCTTTAGATTTGTTTAATTGGCTATCCAAAAGATGGAGTGTAGCAACTTTCTTGCTAGCCTTCTGGTACAAAGTTAATAAGCCTCCATAGCAAATGGGTCTGCCTTGTGACTGCTCATAAGACCACTTGAAGCTTGTTTTCCTGTGGACAGAAACTTCCTTGAACTGCATTGAGATGGTAAGAAGAAACCAGTTAAAATAAGTACAAGAAAACTAGGCAAAAAAAAAATGTTACATGATTAAAGAGACGCTGCAGCCATAGATACAAACAGTCTGTGGAAGCCTCACTCTTTAACTACAAGAGAAACTTAGAAGATAGTTGCAAGATTAAAGAAAGTTGGGGGCTAAAGAGAGAAACTTCCTCTGTTTGCTTCTGTCAGTGCAAACCTGTGTCAGTTTGCTTCTGTTGTTTCCTGACAAAGGAAACAAATTTTGACAAAAACAGGGTTAAAGAGAGAAACTTTCTCTGAGTGAGTGTATTCCTAGCTCCACAGTCATTTTAGTCTGTTACTTATTTTCTTTTTCCTCTGTCTTTGTTTATGGTATTGGAGCCAGGAGAACTCCACTCGACCACAAGGCACAAGCTCACAATAAAACAGGGCAGTTCCAATCAATTAAGACTGCACAAAGGATACCAAGCCTTATGACCAATAGAAAGAATAACTCCCCTTTAGCATTCTTGAAACTTTAATAGTGAATATATATGGGACTTTTTGGTTTTTGTTTTGAATTTTGGGCAATTGTAATATTAAACATGCTCAGATCCATGATGAGCCATGTAGAGACATCTCCTTCAAATATTTCACGATTATCTTGGTTGGATGACCCATAAGGAAAGAGGGTAGTAAAGAGTTAAAAGGCACTATGAGTATGAGGAAAACCAAAAAGATAAAAATTAAAAATAGAAAATAGTTTTTGAGTTTGTATGAGAAGGAAATTAGATTGTAATTTATAGAAAACATGGTCTATAAGAGTGGACTGGTGGGTGGAAAAGGAATGGAGGCAACATAGTGGAAAAGAGAATGGTGGAGGGGTGGGGGGAGAAGGTGAGGTGGTCGTTTGCTTTTTAACATTGCATTGATTATATGTACCCTAAAGCCTGGTGTTGATACATAAGGGCTGCGCTGGAACTAGAGTAGAGGCTGCGCTGGAACTAGACTAGAGGTGGAAAGATAACAAAGAGGACATGTCATAATGATGTGAGGTGTTGTGATTTTCTAAGTGACATAATGAAATAGACACCAATAAAACCTATAACTTTACTCATTCGGATCTCTTGGTTGGTTGAATTTTTAGGTAGATTTCCATTAAGATTCATTCAAAAACTCTTCTCAAGTACTTACATCTTAATTTAAGAGCCCGATTTATGCATTGGAAACTCTTCATTCTTGTCTTGTATTCTTAGACTTATCAAACTTGAACATTTAAAAAAATAAAAATAAATAAATAAATAAATAAAAATAATAATAAGAGAACTAAACTAAACATGAGAACACTTGCTTGCTAACACCAAAGAACTGAACTGCTGCTACACACCATGAATCTGCCGAAAAATTTTATGTGTTTTACAAAAAACCCTAGGTTCAATGACATATGGTGGGATTGCTAGAGTTAAACAAAATTAAACAGCTCCAATGCATCTCCACTTGGTGCAGCTACCCCACAGGTAGGCACAAAAGGTTGACCTAGGGGCATCCCATTTAAGGCACCCCACCAGAAATGGGCACTCAAGGTGGCACAACAACCTTGTTTTGTGTTCTATGCTGCAAATCTTTGCTTTGCATTGCTGCTTGTCAATTCTCATTCTTGAGATTTTGTGCATTGAACCAAAGATGAATTCCATAACTTCCCATTTTGGTTGCTTGGTGATGTACCTGGAAAACATTGCAAAAAGCTCAAAGAACTTGAGAATACCCCACATTGGGAGATAACTTAAACTTGAGGAAATGAGACTCCACATTGGCATGCATCCTAGCACGCGTCCTGGCATGCGTGGTGGCACGCGTCCTTGCACGTGCAATGCAAGGACAATGGCATGCGCGGTTCACGGACGGTGGCACACATGGTGCACAAACAATGGACGTAAGCTTGCATGCGCAACGAAAGGACGATGGCATGCGCGGTTCACGGATGGTGGCATGTGTCCTAGCACGCGCGGTGGAAGGCGTCATGGCATGCACGGTGGCACCCATCCTTGCATGCGTCCTTGCATGTGCGGTGCACGGACGGTGCACGCATCTTGGCACGCGTCTTGCGTGGTGGCAAGCATCCCGGCACGTGCGGTGGCACCCGTCCTTGCATGTGCGATCACGGACGGTGGCACGCGTCTTGGCATACGCGGTGGAAGGTGGATCGGGCATGTGCGGTGGCATGGGTAGGGCACGTATCCTAGAATGCGCGGAGGCACGCGTCCTTGTACGCATCTTGGCACGCGTCCTGCGTGGTGGCAAGCATCCTGGCACGCGCGGTGGCACCCGTCCTTGCATGTTTGATTTCTTTGTTTTTTTTTAAAAGCTTAATGTTGTGTTTTTTATTCCTCATTTCTTTAGTTTCGTATCAGAATAATTTGATTTACTTTCAAGGACATTGTGGTTTTAACATTTGATATCTACTCCTTTCTCTACCTTGCTTTAAGAAGAATGGTAGAATTTTCAGGTTTTCCGTGGTAAAGAGAAGTTTATTGGGAATTAGTTCTTTAACCATTCTTTTTTTTTTTAACGGGTTCAAAAGTAATTTTCTCGTACACTCATACAGTAGACAGTGCAAAATTTGAGAGAATAGGGAATACGGAGGAAACTTATTCAAGAACTAATTTCCAATAAACTTCTCTTTAGCACGGAAAACCTGAAAATTCTACCATTCTTCTTAAAGCAAGGTAGAGAAAGGAATAGATATCAAATTTTAAAACCACAATGTCCTTGAAAGTAAATCAAATTATTCTGATACGAAACTAAAGAAATGAGGAATAAAAAACATCACATCAAGCTTTTAAAAAAAAACAAAGAAATCAAAGGATTGAAAATTAATTCTCTACTACACACAAGCGGTCAACAAATAACACTCAAACATAAAAGGGAATAATAAAGAACAATGCAAAATGGAGGAGAATAGGGGATACGGAGGAAACTTACCTGACAAGTATTTCCCCATAAACTTCTCTTTACCTCGAGAAACTTGAAAATTCTACCCTTACGCTTATAGAAGGTAGCGAAAGGTGTAGAGATCAAATGTAAAAACGAGAATTAGAAAATTAACTCTTAAGGCTTAATATGGTTGAAAGGAAATCAAATTCTGCCGGTACGAAACTAAAGAAATGAGGAATAGACAACGCAACATCAAGATAAAAAACAAAGAAAGAAATTATTGGATTCAATATTAATTTTCTAGAACACACATATATAGTAAACATATAACACGAAAACATAAAAGATAAATAAGAAGAACAACGCAGAATTTGAGAGAATAGGGAATATGGAGAAAACCTATCGAAGAACTAATTCCCAATAAACTTCTTTTGACAAGGGGAAACCTAAAAATTCTACCCTTACGCTTAAAGCAAGGTAGAGAAAGGAGTAGAGATCAAATTTTAAAACCACAATGTACTTGAAAGTAAATAAAAATTTTTTGATAACAAACTAAAGAAATGAGAAATAGAAAACACAACATAGAGCTCTAAAAAAAAACAATGAAATCAAAGGATTGAAAATTCATTATCTACTAGATACACGCAGTGAACAAATAACACTCAAATATAAAAGAGAAGAATGAAGAACAATGCGAAATGGAGGAGAATAGGGGATACGAAGAAAACTTACCTGACAAGTATTTTCAAACAAACTTCTCTTTTACTCGGGAAACCTGAAAATTCTACCCTTACGCTTATAGAATGTAGCGAAAAGAGTAGAGATCAAATGTAAAAATGAGAACAAGAAAATTAACTCTTAAGGCACAATATCGTTGAAAGAAAATCAAATTATGCAGGTACAAAACTAAAGAAATGAGGAATAGACAACGCAAGATCAAGATAAAAAACAAATAAAGAAATTAACGAATTCAAAATTAATTTTCTAGTACACACATACTTGTCAGGTAAGCGTGAAAGTAGAATTTTAAGGTTTCTCGAGGAAAAGAGTAGTTTGTTTGGAAATATTTGTCGAGTAAGTTTTCTTCGTATCTCCTATTCTCCACCATTTTGCATTGTTCTTTATTCTTCTCTTTTATATTTGAGTGTTATTTGGTCACTGCGTGTATCTAGTAGATAATGAATTTTCAATCCTTTGATTTCATTGTTTTTTTTGGAGCTCTATGTTGTGTTTTCTATTTCTCATTTCTTTAGTTTCTTATCAAAAAAATTTTATTTACTTTCAAGTACATTGTGGTTTTAAAATTTGATCTCTATTCCTTTCTCTACCTTGCTTTAAGCGTAAGGATAGAATTTTTAAGTTTCCCCTTGTCAAGAGAAGTTTATTGGGAATTAGTTCTTAGATAAGTTTTCTCCATATTCCCTATTCTCTCAAATTTTGCGTTGTTCTTCTTATTTCTCTTTTATGTTTTCGTGTTATATGTTTATTATATGTGTGTTCTAGAAAATTAATATTGAATCCAATAATTTCTTTCTTTGTTTTTTATTTTGATGTTGCGTTGTCTATTCCTCATTTCTTTAGTTTCGTATCGGCAAAATTTGATTTGCTTTCAACCATATTAAGCCTTAAGAGTTAATTTTCTAATTCTCGTTTTTACATTTGATCTCTACACCTTTCGCTACCTTCTATAAGCGTAAGGGTAGAATTTTCAAGTTTCTCAAGGTAAAGAGAAGTTTATGGGGAAATACTTGTCAGGTAAGTTTCCTCCGTATCCCCTATTCTCCTCCATTTTGCATTGTTCTTCATTATTCTCTTTTATGTTTGAGTGTTATTTGTTGACCGCTTGTGTGTAGTAGAGAATTAATTTTCAATCCTTTGATTTCTTTGATTTCTTTGTTTTTTTTTTAAAGCTTGATGTTGTGTTTTTTATTCCTCATTTCTTTAGTTTCGTATCAGAATAATTTGATTTACTTTCAAGGACATTGTGGTTTTAACATTTGATATCTACTCCTTTCTCTACCTTGCTTTAAGAAGAATGGTAGAATTTTTAGGTTTTTCGTGGTAAAGAGAAGTTTATTGGGAATTAGTTCGTTAACCTTTCTTTGTTTTTTTAACGGGTTCAAAAGTAATTTTCTCGTACACTCATACAGTAGACAGTGCAAAATTTGAGAGAATAGGAAATACGGAGGAAACTTATTCAAGAACTAATTCCCAATAAACTTCTCTTTACCACGAGAAACCTGAAAATTCTACCCTTATGCTTAATGCAAGGTAGAGAAAGGAGTAGAGATCAAATGTTAAAACCACAATGTCCTTGAGAGTAAATAAAATTATTCGGATACGAAACTAAAGATATGAGCAATAGAAAAAACAACATCAAACTTTTAAAAACAAACAAAGGAATCAAAGGATTGAAAATTAATTCTCTATTACACACAAACGGTCAACAAATAACACTCAAACATAAAAGAGAATAATGAAGAACAATGCAAAATGGAGGAGAATAGGGGATACGGAGGAAACTTACTGGACAAGTATTTCCTCATAAACTTCTCTTTACCTCGAGAAACTTGAAAATTCTACCCTTACGCTTATAGAAGGTAGCGAAAGGTGTAGAGATCAAATGTAAAAACGAAAATTAGAAAATTAACTCTTAAGGCTTAATATGGTTGAAAGGAAATCAAATTCTGCCGATACGAAACAAAAGAAATGAGGAATAGACAAGGCAACATCAAGATAAAAAACAAAGAAAGAAATTATTGGATTGAATATTAATTTTCTAGAACACACATATAGTAAACATATAACACGAAAACATAACAGATAAATAAGAAGAACAACGCAAAATTTGAGAGAATAGAGAATATGGAGAAAACTTATCGAAGAACTAATTCCCAATAAACTTCTCTTGACAAGGGGAAATCTAAAAATTCTACCCTTACGCTCAAAGCAAGGTAGAGAAAGGAGTAGAGATCAAATTTTAAAACCACAATGTACTTGAAAGTAAATAAAATTTTTTTGATAAGAAACTAAAGAAATGAGAAATAGAAAACAAAACATAGAGCTCTAAAAAAAGCAATGAAATAAAAGGATTGAAAATTCATTATCTACTAGATATACGCAGTGAACAAATAACACTCAAATATAAAAGAGAAGAATGAAGAACAATGCGAAATGGAGGAGAATAGGGGATATAGAGAAAACTTACCTGACAAGTATTTTCAAACAAACTTCTCTTTTCCTCGGGAAACCTGAAAATTCTACCCTTACGCTTATTGAATGTAGCAAAAGGAGTAGAGATCAAATGTAAAAATGAGAACAAGAAAATTAACTCTTAAGGCACAATATCGTTAAAAGAAAATCAAATTATGCAGGTACAAAACTAAAGAAATGAGGAATAGACAACGCAAGATCAAGATAAAAAATAAATAAAGAAATTAACGAATTCAAAATTAATTTTCTAGTACACACATACTTGTCAGGTAAGCGTGAAAGTAGAATTTTAAGGTTTCTCGAGGAAAAGAGTAGTTTGTTTGGAAATACTTGTCGAGTAAGTTTTCTTCGTATCTCCTATTCTCCACCATTTTGCATTGTTCTTTATTCTTCTCTTTTATGTTTGAGTGTTATTTGTTCACTGCGTGTATCTAGTAGATAATGAATTTTCAATCCTTTGGTTTCATTGTTTTTTTTAGAGCTCTATGTTGTGTTTTCTATTTTTCATTTCTTTAGTTTCTTATCAAAAAAATTTTATTTACTTTCAAGTACATTGTGGTTTTAAAATTTGATCTCTACTCCTTTCTCTACCTTACTTTAAGCGTAATGGTAGAATTTTTAGGTTTCCCCTTGTCAAGAGAAGTTTATTGGGAATTAGTTCTTCGATAAGTTTTCTCCATATTTCCTATTCTCTCAAATTTTGCGTTATTCTTCTTATTTATCTTTTATGTTTTCGTATTATATGTTTACTATATGTGTGTTCTAGAAAATTAATATTGAATCCAATAATTTCTTTCTTTGTTTTTTATCTTGATGTTGCGTTGTCTATTCCTCATTTCTTTAGTTTCGTACCGGCAGAATTTGATTTCCTTTCAACCATATTAAGCCTTAAGAGTTAATTTTCTAATTCTCGTTTTTACATTTGATCTCTACACCTTTCGCTACCTTCTATAAGCGTAAGGGTAGAATTTTCAAGTTTCTCGAGGTAAAGAGAAGTTTATGGGGAAATACTTGTCAGGTAAGTTTCCTCCGTATCCCATATTCTCCTCCATTTTGCATTGTTATTAATTATTCTCTTTTATGTTTGAGTGTTATTTGTTGACCGCTTGTGTGTAGTACAGAATTAATTTTCAATCCTTTGATTCCTTTGTTTGTTTTTAAAAGCTTGAAGTTGTGTTTTCTATTGCTCATATCTTTAGTTTCGTATCCGAATAATTTTATTTACTCTCAAGGACATTTGGGTTTTAACATTTGATCTCTACTCTTTTCTCTACCTTGCATTAAGCATAAGGGTAGAATTTTCAGGTTTCTCGTGGTAAAGAGAAGTTTATTGGGAATTAGTTCTTGAATAAGTTTCCTCTCTATTCCCTATTCTCTCAAATTTTGCACTGTCTACTGTATGAGTGTACGAGAAAATTAATTTTGAACCCGTTAAAAAAACAAAGAAAGGTTAAAGAACTAATTCCCAATAAAATTCTCTTTACCACGGAAAACCTGAAAATTCTACCATTCTTCTTAAAGCAAGGTAGAGAAAGGAGTAGATATCAAATGTTAAAACCACAATGTCCTTGAAAGTAAATCAAATTATTCTGATACGAAACTAAAGAAATGAGGAATAAAAAACACAACATCAAGCTTTTAAAAAATAACAAAGAAATCAAATGATTGAAAATTAATTCTCTACTACACACACAAGCGGTCAAGAAAAAAACCCTCAAACATAAAAGAGAATAATGAAGAACGATGCAAAATGGAGGAGAATAGGGGTTACGGAGGAAACTTACCTGACAAGTATTTCCCCATAAACTTCTCTTTACCGAGAAACTTGAAAATTCTACCCTTACGCTTATAGAAGGTAGCGAAAGGTGTAGAGATCAAATGTAAAAACGAGAATTACAAAATTAACTCTTAAGGCTTAATATGGTTGAAAGGAAATCAAATTCTGCCGATACGAAACTAAAGAAATGAGGAATAGACAACGCAACATCAAGATAAAAACAAAGAAAGAAATTATTGGATTCAATATTAATTTTCTAGAACACACATATAGTAAACATATAACACGAAAACATAAAAAATAAATAAGAAGAACAATGCAAAATTTGATAGAATAGAGAATATGGAGAAAACTTATCGAAGAACTAATTCCCAATAAACTTCTCTGAACTAGAGGAAACCTAAAAATTCTACCCTTACGCTAAAAGCAAGGTAGAGAAAGGAGTAGAGATCAAATTTTAAAACCACAATGTACTTGAAAGTAAATAAAATTTTTTTGATAAGAAACTAAAGAAATGAAAAATAGAAAACACAACATAGAGTTCTAAAAAAGACAATGACATCAAAGGATTGAAAATTCATTATCTACTAGATACACGCAGTGAACAAATAACACTCAAATATAAAAGAGAAGAATGAAGAACAATGCGAAATGGAGGAGAATAGGGGATACGGAGAAAACTTACCTGACAAGTATTTTCAAACAAACTTCTCTTTTCCTCGGGAAACATGAAAATTTTACCCTTACGCTTATAGAATGTAGCGAAAGGAGTAGAGATCAAACGTAAAAATGAGAACAAGAAAATTAACTCTTAAGGAACAATATCGTTGAAAGAAAATCAAATTATGCAGGTACAAAACTAAAGAAATGAGGAATAGACAGCGCAAGATCAAGATAAAAAACAAATAAAGAAATTAACGAATTCAAAATTAATTTTCTAGTACACACATACTTGTCAGGTAAGCGTGAAAGTAAAATTTTCAGGTTTCCCGAGGAAAAGAGAAGTTTGTTTGAAAATACTTGTCAGGTAAGTTTTCTCCGTATCCCCTATTCTCCTCCATTTCGCATTGTTCTTTATTCTTCTCTTTTATATTTGAGTGTTATTTGTTCACTGCGTGTATCTAGTAGATAATGAATTTTCAATCCTTTGGTTTCATTGTTTTTTTAGAGCTCTATGTTGTGTTTTCTATTTTTCATTTCTTTAGTTTCTTATCAAAAAAATTTTATTTACTTTCAAGTACATTGTGGTTTTAAAATTTGATCTGTACTCCTTTCTCTACCTTACTTTAAGCGTAATGGTAGAATTTTTAGGTTTCCCCTTGTCAAGAGAAGTTTATTGGGAATTAGTTCTTCGATAAGTTTTCTCCATATTCCCTATCCTCTCAAATTTTGCGTTGTTCTTCTTATTTATCTTTTATGTTTTCGTGTTATATGTTTACTATATGTGTGTTCTAGAAAATTAATATTCAATCCAATAATTTCTTTCTTTGTTTTTATCTTGATGTTGCGTTGTCTATTCCTCATTTCTTTAGTTTCGTATCGGCAAAATTTGATTTCCTTTTCAACCATATTAAGCCTTAAGAGTTAATTTTGTAATTCTCGTTTTTACATTTGATCTCTATACCTTTCGCTACCTTCTATAAGCGTAAGGGTAGAATTTTCAAGTTTCTCGAGGTAAAGAGAAGTTTATGAGGAAATACTTGTCAAGTAAGTTTCCTCCGTATCCCATATTCTCCTCCATTTTGCATTCTTCTTCATTATTCTCTTTTATGTTTGAGTGTTATTTGTTGACCGCTTGTGTGTAGTATAGAATTAATTTTCAATCCTTTGATTCCTTTGTTTGTTTTTAAAAGTTTAATGTTGTGTTTTCTATTGCTCATATCTTTAGTTTCGTATCCGAATAATTTTATTTACTCTTAAGGATATTGTGGTTTTAACATTTTATCTCTACTCCTTTCTCTACCTTGCATTAAGCATAAGGGTAGAATTTTCAGGTTTCTCGTGGTAAAGAGAAGTTTATTGGGAATTAGTTCTTGAATAAGTTTCCTCCGTATTCCCTATTCTCTCAAATTTTGCACTGTCTACTGTATGAGTGTACGAGAAAATTACTTTTGAACTTGTTAAAAAAACAAAGAAAATTAATTCCCAATAAACTTCTCTTTACCACGGAAAACCTGAAAATTCTACCATTCTTCTTAAAGCAAGATAGAGAAAGGAGTAGATATCAAATGTTAAAACCACAATGTCCTTGAAAATAAATCAAATTATTCTGATACGAAACTAAAGAAATAAGGAATAAAAAACACAACATCAAGCTTTTAAAAACAAACAAAGGAATCAAAGGATTGAAAATTAATTCTTTACTACACACAAGCGGTCAACAAATAACACTCAAACATAAAAGGGAATAATAAAGAACAATGCAAAATGGAGGAGAATAGGGGATACGGAGGAAACTTACCTGACAAGTATTTCCCCATAAACTTCTCTTTACCTCGAGAAACTTGAAAATTCTACCCTTACGCTTATAGAAGGTAGCGAAAAGTGTAGAGATCAAATGTAAAAACGAGAATTAGAAAATTAACTCTTAAGGCTTAATATGTTGTAAAGGAAATCAAATTCTGCCCATACGAAACTAAAGAAATGAGGAATAGACAACGCAACATCAAGATAAAAACAAAGAAAGAAATTATTTGATTCAATATTAATTTTCTAGAACACACATATAGTAAACATATAACACGAAAACATAAAAAATAAATAAGAATAACAATGCAAAATTTGATAGAATAGGGAACATGGAGAAAACTTATGGAAGAACTAATTCCTAATAACCTTCTCTGAACTAGAGGAAACCTAAAAATTCTACCCTTACGCTAAAAGCAAGGTAGAGAAAGGAGTAGAGATCAAATTTTAAAACCACAATGTACTTGAAAGTAAATAAAATTTTTTTGATAAGAAACTAAAGAAATGAAAAATAGAAAACACAACATAGAGTTCTAAAAAAGACAATGACATCAAAGGATTGAAAATTCATTATCTACTAGATACACGCAGTGAACAAATAACACTCAAATATAAAAGAGAAGAATGAAGAACAATGCGAAATGGAGGAGAATAGGGGATACGGAGAAAACTTACCTGACAAGTATTTTCAAACAAACCTCACTTTTCCTCGGGAAACTTGAAAATTTTACCCTTACGCTTAATCAAACGTAAAAATGAGAATAACAAAATTAACTCTTAAGGAACAATATCATTGAAAGAAAATCAAATTATGCAGGTACAAAACTAAAGAAATGAGGAATAGACAACGCAAGATCAAGATAAAAAACAAATAAAGAAATTAACGAATTCAAAATTAATTTTCTAGTACACATACTTGTTAGGTAAGCGTGAAAGTAGAATTTTCAGGTTTCCCGAGGAAAGGAGAAGTTTGTTTGAAAATACTTGTCAGGTAAGTTTTCTCCGTATCCCCTATTCTCCTCCATTTCGCATTGTTCTTTATTCTTCTCTTTTATATTTGAGTGTTATTTGTTCACTGCGTGTATCTAGTAGATAATGAATTTTCAATCCTTTGATTTCATTGTTTTTTTTAGAGCTCTATGTTGTGTTTTCTATTTTTCATTTCTTTAGTTTCTTATCAAAAAAATTTTATTTACTTTCAAGTACATTGTGGTTTTAAAATTTGATCTCTACTCCTTTCTCTACATTGCTTTAAGCGTAAGGGTAGAATTTTTAGGTTTCCCCTTGTCAAGAGAAGTTTATTGGGAATTAGTTCTTCGATAAGTTTTCTCCATATTCCCTATTCTCTCAAATTTTGCGTTGTTCTTCTTATTTATCTTTTATGTTTTCGTGTTATATGTTTACTATATGTGTGTTCTAGAAAATTAATATTGAATCCAATAATTTCTTTCTTTGTTTTTATCTTGATGTTGCGTTGTCTATTCCTCATTTCTTTAGTTTCGTATGGGCAGAATTTGATTTCCTTTCAACCATATTAAGCCTTAAGAGTTAATTTTGTAATTCTCGCTTTTACATTTGATCTCTACACCTTTCGCTACCTTCTATAAGCGTAAGGGTAGAATTTTCAAGTTTCTCGAGGTAAAGAGAAGTTTATGGGGAAATACTTGTCAGGTAAGTTTCCTCCGTATCCCCTATTCTCCTCCATTTTGCATTGTTCTTCATTATTCTCTTTTATGTTTGAGTGTTATTTGTTGACCGTTTGTGTGTAATAGAGAATTAATTTTCAATCCTTTGATTCCTTTGTTTGTTTTTAAAAGTTTGATGTTGTGTTTCTTATTCCTTATTTCTTTAGTTTCGTATCAGAATAATTTGATTTATTTTCAAGGACATTGTGGTTTTAACATTTGATATCTACTCCTTTCTCTACCTTACTTTAAGCAGAATGGTAGAATTTTCAGGTTTTCCGTGGTAAAGAGAAGTTTATTAGGAATTAGTTCTTTAACCTTTCTTTGTTTTTTTAACGGGTTCAAAAGTAATTTTCTCGTACACTCATACTAACAGTGCAAAATTTGAGAGAATAGGGAATACGGAGGAAACTTATCCAATAACTAATTCCCAATAAACTTCTCTTTACTACGAGAAACTGAAAATTCTACCCTTATGCTTAAAGCAAGGTAGAGAAAGGAGTAGAGATCAAATGTTAAAACCACAATGTCCTTGAGTGTAAATAAAATTATTCGGATACGAAACGAAAGATATGAGCAATAGAAAACACAACATCAAGCTTTTAAAAACAAACAAATGAATGAAAAGATTGAAAATTAATTCTCTACTACATACATGCGGTCAACAAATAACACTTAAACATAAAATAGAAGAATAAAGAACAACGCGAAATGGAAGAGAATAGGGGATACGGAGAAAACTTACCTGACAAATATTTCCAAATAAGTTTCTCTTTTCCTTGGGAAACCTGAAAATTCTACCCTTATGCTTATAGAAGGTAGCGAAAGGAGTAGAAATCAAATGTAAAAACGAGACTAAGAAATATGAAACTTAAGGCACAATATTGTTGAAAGGAAATCAAATTATGCATATACGAAACTAAGGAAATGAGGAATAGACAACGCAAAATCAAGCAAACAAATTAACGGATTGAAAATTAATTTTCTAATACACACATACAGTAGGCATATAACACGAAAACATAAAAGATAAATAAGAAGAACAACGCAAAATTTCAGAGAATAGGGAATATGGAGAAAACTTATCGAAGAACTAATTCCCAATAAACTTCTCTTGACAAGGGGAAACCTAAAAATTCTACCCTTACGCTTAAAGCAAGGTAGAGAAAGGAGTAGAGATCAAATTTTAAAACCATAATGTACTTGAAAGTAAATAAAATTTTTTTGATAAGAAACTAAAGAAATGAGAAATAGAAAACACAACATAGAGCTCTAAAAAAAACAATGAAATAAAAGGATTGAAAATTCATTATCTACTAGATACACGCAGTGAACAAATAACACTCAAATATAAAAGAGAATAATGAAGAACAATGCGAAATGGAGGAGAATAGGGGATACGGAGAAAACTTACCTGACAAGTATTTTCAAACAAACTTCTCTTTTCCTCGGGAAACCTGAAAATTCTACCCTTACGCTTATAGAATGTAGTGAAAGGAGTAGAGATCAAATGTAAAAATGAGAACAAGAAAATTAACTCTTAAGGCACAATATCGTTGAAAGAAAATCAAATTATGCAGCTACAAAAACTAAAGAAATGAGGAATAGACAACGCAAGATCAAGATAAAAAACAAATAAAGAAATTAACGAATTCAAAATTAATTTTGTAGTACACACATACTTGTCAGGTAAGCGTGAAAGTAGAATTTTAAGGTTTCTCGAGGAAAAAAGTAGTTTGTTTGGAAATACTTGTCGAGTAAGTTTTCTTCGTATCTCCTATTCTCCACCATTTTGCATTGTTCTTTATTCTTCTCTTTTATGTTTGAGTGTTATTTGGTCACTACGTGTATCTAGTAGATAATGAATTTTCAATCCTTTGATTTCATTTGTTTTTTTTTAGAGCTCTATGTTGTGTTTTCTATTTCTCATTTCTTTAGTTTCTTATCAAAAAAATTTTATTTACTTTCAAGTACATTGTGGTTTTAAAATTTGATATCTGCTCCTTTCTCTACCTTGCTTTAAGCGTAAGGGTAGAATTTTTAGGTTTCCCCTTGTCAAGAGAAGTTTATTGGGAATTAGTTCTTCGATAAGTTTTCTCCATATTCCCTATTCTCTCAAATTTTGCGTTGTTCTTCTTATTTATCTTTTATGTTTTCGTGTTATATGCCTACTGTATGTGTGTATTAGAAAATTAATTTTCAATTCGTTAATTTGTTTGTTTGTTTTTTTATCTTGATTTTGCGTTGTCTATTCCTCATTTCCTTAGTTTCGTGTATGCATAATTTGATTTCCTTTCAACGATATTGTGCCTTAAGTTTTATATTTCTTAGTCTCGTTTTTACATTTGATTTCTACTCCTTTCGCTACCTTATATAAGCATAAGGGTAGAATTTTCAGGTTTCCCGAGGAAAAGAGAAGCTTATTTGGAAATACTTGTCAGGTAAGTTTCCTCCGTATCACCTATTCTCTTCCATTTCGCATTGTTCTTCATTATTCTCTTTTATGTTTGAGTGTTATTTGTTGACCGCTTGTGTGTAGTAGAGAATTAATTTTCAATCCTTTGATTTCTTTGTTTTTTTTAAAAAGCTTGATGTTGTGTTTTGTATTCTTCATTTCTTTAGTTTCGTATTAGAATAATTTGATTTACTTTCAAGGACATTGTGGTTTTAACATTTGATATCTACTCCTTTCTCTACCTTGCTTTAAGCGGAAAGGTAGAATTTTCAGGTTTTCCGTGGTGAAGAGATGTTTATTGGGAATTAGTTCTTTAACATTTCTTTGTTTTTTTTACGGGTTCAAAAGTAATTTTCTCGTACACTCATACAGTAGACAGTGCAAAATTTGAGAGAATAGGGAATACAGAGGAAACTTATCCAAGAACTAATTCCTAATAAACTTCTCTTTACCACGAGAAATATGAAAATTCTACCCTTATGTTTAAAGCAAGGTAGAGAAAGGAGTAGAGATCAAATGTTAAAACCACAAATTCCTTGAGAGTAAATAAAATTATTCGGATACGAAACTAAAGATATGAGGAATAGAAAACACAACATCAAGTTTTTAAAAACAAACAAAGGAATCAAAAGATTGAAAATTAATTCTCTACTACATACATGCGGTCAACAAATAATAACACTCAAACATAAAATAGAAGAATAAAGAACAATGCGAAATTGAAAAGAATAAGGGATACGGAGGAAACTCACCTGACAAGTATTTCCAAATAAGCTTCTCTTTTCCTCGGTAAACCTGAAAATTCTACCCTTATGCTTATAGAAGGTAGCGAAAGAAGTAGAAATCAAATGTAAAAACGAGACTAAGAAATATAAAACTTAAGGCACAATATCGTTGAAAGGAAATCAAATTATGCATATACGAAGCTAAGGAAATGAGGAATAGACAACGCAAAATGAAGATAAAAAAAACAAGCAAACAAATTAACGAATTGAAAATTAATTTTCTAATACACACATACAGTAGGCATATAACACGAAAACATAAAAGATTAATATGAAGAACAATGCAAAATTTGAGAGAATAGGGAATATGGAGGAAACTTATCGAATAACTAATTCCCAATAAACTTCTCTTGACCACGGGAAGCCTGAAAATTCCACCCTTATGCTTAAAGCAAGGTAGAGAAAGGAGAAGAGATCAAATGTTAAAACCACAATGTCTTTGAGAGTAAATAAAATTATTCGGATATGAAACTAAAGATATGAGCAATAAAAAACTCAACATCAAGCTTTTAAAAACAAACAAAGAAATCAAAGGATTGAAAATTAATTATCTACTACATACATGTGGTCAACAAATAACACTCAAACATAAAAAAGAAGAATAAAAAACAATGCGAAATGAAAGAGAGTAAGGGATACAGAGGAAACTTACCTGACAAGTATTTCCAAATAAGCTTCTCTTTTCCTCGGGGAACCTGAAAATTCTGGCCTTACGCTTAGAGAAGGTAGCGAAAGGAGTAGAAATCAAATGTAAAAACGAGACTAAGAAATATAAAACTTAAGGCACAATATCGTTGAAAGGAAATCAAATTATGCATATACGAAACTAAGGAAATGAGGAATAGACAACGCAACATCAAGATAAAAAAACAAGCAAACAAATTAACGGATTGAAAATTAATTTTCTAATACACACATACAGTAGGCATATAACACGAAAACATAAAAGATAAATATGAAGAACCGTGCAAAATTTGAGGGAATAGGGAATATAGAGGAAACTTATCGAATAATTAATTCCCAATAAACTTCTCTTGACAACGGGAAACCTGAAAATTCTACCCTTACTCTTAAAGCAAGGTAGAGAAAGGAGTAGAAATCAAATTGTAAAACCACAATGTACTTCAAAGAAAATAAAATTATTTTGATAAGAAAGTAAAGAAATGAGTAATAGAAAACACAACATTGCACTTGTAGTGGCACTCGTCCTTGCACGCGCAGTTGCATGTGTCCTTGCACTCGTAGTGGCATGCGTCCTTGCACTCGTAGTGGCATGCGTCCTTGCACTTGTAGTGGCATGCGTCCTTGCGCCTTGCATTTGCAGTGCACAGACGGTGGTACGCGCGGTGCACGGACGGTGGCACGCGTTCTTGCACGCATGGTGACACTCGTCCTTGCATGCGTGGTGGCATGCATCCTTGCACGCGCAGTGGCACACGTCCTTGCACTCGTAGTGGCATGCGTCCTTGCGCCTTGCATTTGCGGTGCACGAACGGTGGCACGCGTTCTTGCACGCGTGGTGGCATGCGTTCTTGCACGCGTGGTGGCACGCGTTCTTGCACGCGTGGTGGCACGCGTCCTTGCACGCGCAGTGGCACACGTTCTTGCACGTGTGGTAGCACTCGTCCTTGCACGCGTAGTGGCATGCGTCTTTGCACTCGCAGTGGCATGCGTCCTTGTGCCTTGCATTTGCGGTGCACGGACGGTGGCACGCGCGGTGCACGGATGGTGGCACGCGCCGTGCATGGACGATGGCACGCGCGGTGGCACTCATCCTTGCACGCGTGGTGACACCGTTCGTGGCATGCGTTCTTGCGCCTTGCACCGCAGGGACGGTGGCACGCGTGGTGCACGGACGTGTGCAAGCGTCCTTGTACGCGTTCTTGCACGTGTGGTGACACTAGTCTTTGCATTTGTCGTGGCATGTGTCCTTGCGCCTTGCGTGTGTAGCGGTGGCATGGCACGAACGGTGCATGTCCAGTGGCATGCGCGGTGGCACGCATCCTTGAACTCGTAGTGGCATGCGTCCTTGTGCCTTGCATGTGCGATGCACGGATGGTGGCACACGCGGTTCCTCGGACAGTGGCAGATGATGGCATGCGTGGTGCATAGACTATGGCACGCACGGTGCACGGACGGTACACAAATGGTAGCTCGGGCGGTGCATAGACGGTGACACGCGTAGCACGTGTGGTGTTTTTGCATGCGCGATGACATGCGTCCTTGCGCCCTTGCGCCTTGCGTGTGCCATCTGGATGATGGCATGCGCGGTGCACAAATGGTGGCATGCATGGTGGCACTCGTCTAAATGCACGCTGTCACTCGTCCTTGCTTGCGCAGTGGCACTCGTCCTTGCATGCGCGGTGGCACTCATCCTTGCATGTGCGGTGACACGTCCTTGCATGTGCGGTGACACTCGTCCTTGCATGCACGGTGGCACGCGTCCTTGCACCCACGGTGGCAATTGTCCTTGCACCCACGATGGCAATTGTCCTTGCACTCGCAGTGGCATGTGCCCTTGTGGTGGCACTCGTTTTTGCATGCACAATGGCATGCGTCCTTGCGTCTTGTGTGTACGGTGCATGGACAGTGACATGCGTGGTGCACGAACGGTGACATGTGCGGTGGCACTTGTCCTTCCAAGCGTGGTGGCACTTGTCCTTGCATGCGCAGTGACATGTGTCCTTGCGCCTTGTACCGCATGGACGGTGTGGCCTGCGCGATGCACGAACGATGGCCTGCGTGATGCACGAATGGTGGCATGCACAGGTGCATGGATGGTGGCACGCGTGGTGCACGAAACTGTGCACGCGTCTTTGCATGCACGCGATGGCACACGTTCTTGCACGCGTGCTGGCACTCGTCTTTGCATGCACGGTGGCATGCGTCCTTGTGCCTTGTGTATGCGGTGCATGGACGGTGGCACGCGTGCACGAATGGTGGCATGTGCGGCACTCGTCCTTACACGCGTGGTGGCACTCGTCCTTACACGCGCGATGGCACTCGTCCTTGCGCCTTGCATGTGCGGTGCACGGACGGTGGCACGTGTCTTTCCACGTATGGTGGCACTGGTCTTTGCATGCGGGGTGGCATGAGTCCTTGCGTGTGTAGTGCATAGACTGTGGCACGTGCGATGCATGAACACCGCATGCACGGTGGAAGGTGTCTTAGCATGCGCGATGGCACGCGTCCTTGGACGCGTGGTGGCATGAGTCCTTGCGTGTGCGGTGCACGAACGGTGGCACGCTGTGGTGCACGGATGGTGGCACGCTGCGGTGCACGGATGGTGGCACGCCGCGGTGCACAGAAGGTGGTACGCCATGGTGCACGAACGGTGGCACGCGTGGTGCACGAAATTCCTGTTATATGTCTACTGTATGTGTGTACTAGAAAACTAATTTTGAATTCGTTAATTTGTTTGTTTGTTTTTATCTTGATGTTGCGTTAGCTATTCCCCATTTCTTTAGTTTCGTATCAACATAATTTGATTTCATTTCAACGATATTGTGCCTTAAGAGTTAATTTTCTTATGCTCGTTTTTACATTTAATCTTTACTACTTTCGCTACATTCTATAAGCGTAAGGGTAGAATTTTTAGGTTTGCGAAGGAAAAGAGAATTTTATTTGGAAATACTTATCAGGTAAGTTTCCTCCGTATCCCCAATTCTCCTCCATTTTGCATTGTTCTTCATTCTTTTCTTTTATGTTTTGAGTGTTATTTGTTGACTGCATGTATGTAGTAGAGAATGAATTTTCAATCCTTTGATTTCATTGTTTTTTTTAGAGCTCTATGTTGTATTTTCTAATTCATTTCTTTAGTTTCGTATCAAATTAATTTTATTTACTCTCAAGGACATTGATGTTTTAACATTTATTCTCTACTCTTTTCTCTACCTTGCTTTAAGCGTAAGGGTAGAATTTTCAGGTTTGTGAAGGAAAAGAGAAGTTTATTTGGAAATACTTATCAGGTAAGTTTCCTCCGTATCCCCAATTCTCCTCCATTTTGCATTGTTCTTCATTCTTTTCTTTTATGTTTGAGTGTTATTTGTTGATTGCATGTATGTAGTAGAGAATTAATTTTCAATCCTTTAATTTCTTTGTTTGTTTTTAAAAGCTTGATGTTGTGTTCTCTATTGGTCATTTATTTAGTTTCGTATCCGAATAATTTTATTTACTTTCAATGACACTGTGGTTTTAACATTTGATATCTTTTCCTTTCTCTACTTTGCTTTAAGCATAAGGATAGAATTTTCAGGTTTCGCGTGGTCAAGAGAAGTTTATTGAAAATTAATTCTTCGATAAGTTTCCTCCCTATTCCCTATTCTCTCAAATTTTGTACTGTTTTTCATATTTATCTTTTATGTTTTCGTGTTATATGTCTACTGTATGTGTGTACTAGAAAATTAATTTATGAATCCGTTTACTTCTTTGTTTGTTTTTTATCTTGATCTTGCGTTGTGTATTCCTCATTTCTTTAGTTTCATATCTGCATAATTTGATTTCCTTTAACCGGTATTGTGCCATAAGAGTTAATTTTCTTATTCTCGTTTTTACATTTGTTATCTACTCCTTTCGCTACCTTCTATAAGCGTAAGGTTAGAATTTTTAGGTTTCCCGAGGAAAAGAGAAGTTTGTTTGGAAATACTTGTCAGGTAAGTTTTTTCCGTATCCCCTATTCTCCTCTATTTTGCATTGTTCTTCATTCTTCTCTTTTATGTTTGATTGTTATTTGTTAACTGTGTATATGTAGTAGAGAATGAATTTTCAATCCTTTGATTCCATTGTTTTTTTTAGAGCTCTATGTTGTGGTTTTTATTACTCATTTCTTTAGTTTCTTATCAAAATAATTTTATTTACTTTCAAGGACAAGGTGGTTTTAACATTTGATTTCTACTCTTTTCTCTACCTTATTTTAAGCGTAAGAGTAAAATTTTTAGCTTTTCCGTGGTGAAGATAAGTTTATTGGGAATTAGTTCTTGGATAAGTTTCCTCCGTATTCCCTATTCTCTCAAATTTTGTAATGTTCTTCATATTTATCTTGTATGTTTTCGTGTATATGTCTACTGTATGTGTGTGCTAGAAAATTAATTTTGATTCTGTTAATTTCTTCGTTTGTTTTTTATCTTTATCTTGCGTTGTCTATTCCTCATTTCTTTAGTTTCGTATCTGCATAATTTGATTTTCTTTCAACGAGCCTTAAGAGTTAATTTTCTTATTCTCGTTTTTACATTTGATCTCTACTCCTTTCGCTACCTTATATAAGCGTAAGGGTAGAATTTTTAGGTTTCCCAAAGAAAAGAGAAGTTTATTGTGAAATACTTGTCAGGTAAGTTTCCTCCGTATCCCCTATTCTCCTTCATTACGTATTGTTCTTCATTCTTCTCTTTTGTGTTTTGAGTATTATTTGTTGATTGCATGTATGTAGTAGAGAATGAATTATCAATCCTTTGATTTCATTGTTTTTTTTTAGAGCTCTATGTTGAGTTTTCTATTACTCATTTCTTAAGTTTCTTATCAAAATAATTTTATTTACTCTTAAGAAAATTGTGGTTTTAACATTTGATCTCTACTCCTTTCTCGGCCTTCCTTTAAGCGTAACAGTAGAATTTTCAGGTTTCCCGTGGTGAAGAGAAGCTTTTTGGGAATTAGTTCTTGTATAAGTTTCCCCCGTATTCCCTATTCTCTCAAATTTTGCATTGTTCTTGATAATTATCTTGTATGTTTTCGTGTTATATGTCAACTGTATGTGTGTACTAGAAAATTAATTTTGAAACCGTTAATTTCTTTTTTTGTCTTTTATCTTTATGTTGCGTTGTCTATTCCTCATTTCTTTAGTTTCGTATCAGCATAATTTAATTTCCTTTCAAGATATTGTGCCTTGAGAGTTAATTTCTTATTCTTGTTTTAACATTTGATCTCTACTCCTTTTGATACTTTCTATAAGCGTAAAGGTAGAATTTTCAAGTGTCCCGAGGAAAAGAGAAGTTTATTTGGAAATACTTGTCAGGTAAGTTTCCTCTGTATCCCCTATTCTCTTCGATTTTGCATTGTTCTTTATTATTCTCTTTTATGTTTGAGTATTATTTGTTGACTGCATGTATGTAGTAGAGAATTAATTTTCAATCCTTTGATTTCTTTGTTTTTTTTTAAAAGCTTGATGTTGTGTTTTCTATTACTCATTTCTTTAGTTTCGTATCCGAATAATTTTATTTACTCTCAAGGACATTGTGGTTTTAACATTTGATCTCTTCTCCTTTCTCTACCTTGCTTTAAGTATAAGGGTAGAATTTTTAGGTTTTCTGAGGTCAAGAGAAGTTTATTGGGAATTAGTTCTTCGATAAGTTTCCTCCATATTTCATATTCTCTTAAATTTTGCATTGTTATTCATATTTATCTTTTATGTTTTCGTGTTATATGTCTACTGTATGTGTGTATTGGAAAATTAATTTTATATCCGTTAATTTCTTTGTTTGTTTTTTATCTCGATGTTGTGTTGTCTATTCCTCATTTTTTTAGTTTCGTATCAATATAATTTAATTTGATTTCAATGATGTTGTGTCTTGAGAGTTAATTTTCTTATTCTCGTTTTTACATTTGATCTCTACTCTTATCACTACTTTTTATAAGCGTAAGGGTAGAATTTTCAAGTGTCCCGAGGAAAAGAGAAGTTTATTTGGAAATACTCTTCAGGTAAGTTTCCTCCGTATCCCCTATTCTCTTCCATTTCGCATTGTTCTTGATTCTTCTCTTTTATGTTTGAGTGTTATTTGTTAACCGCATGTATGTAGAGAATTAATTTTCAATCCTTTGATTTCTTTGTTTTTTTTATGAGCTTGATGTTGTGTTTTCTATTCCTCATTTCTTTAGTTTCGTATCAGAATAATTTGATTTACTTTCAAGGACATTGTGGTTTTCACATTTGATCTGTACACCTTCTTTACCTTTCTTTAAGCATAAGGGTAGAATTTTCAGGTTTCCCGTGGTAAAGAGAAGTTTACGGGGAATTAGTTCTTGGATAAGTTTCCTCCGTATTCCCTATTCTCTTAAATTTTGCATTGTCTACTATATGAGTGTACTAGAAAATTACTTTTGAATCCGTTAAAAAAAACAAAGAAAGGTTAAAGAACTAATTCCCAATAAACTTCTCTTGACATCGGGAAACCTGAAAATTCTACCCTTATGCTTAAAGAAAGGTAGAGAAAGGTGTACAAATCAAATGTGAAAACCACAATGTCCTTGAAAGTAAATCAAAATTATTCTGATACGAAACTAAAGAAATGAGGAATAGAAAACACAACATCAAGCTTTTAAAAAAAAAAACAAAGAAATCAAAGGATTGAATATTAATTCTCTACTACATATATGTGGTCAACAAATAACACTCAAACATAAAAGAGAATAATAAAGAACAATGCGAAATGGAAGAGAATAGGGAATACGGAGGAAACTTACCTGACAAGTATTTCCAAATAAACTTCTCTTTTCCTCGGGACACTTGAAAATTCTACCCTTACACTTATAGAAAGTAGCGAAAGGAGTAGAGATTAAATGTAAAAACGAGAATAAGAAAATTAACTCTCAAGACACAATATCGTTGAAATGAAATTAAATTATGCTGATACGAAACTAAAAAAATGAGGAATAGACAACGCAACATCGAGATAAAAAACAAATAAAGAAATTAACGGATTCAAAATTAATTTTCTAGTACATACATACAATAGACATATAACACGAAAACATAAAAGATAAATATGAAGAACAATGCATAATTTGAGAGAATAGGGAATATGGAGGAAACTTATCGAAGAACTAATTCTCAATAAACTTCTCTTGACCTCGGGAAACCTGAAAATTCTACCCTTATGCTTAAAGAAAGGTGTATAGATCAAATGTGAAAAGCACAATGTCCTTGAAAGTAAATCAAATTATTCTGATACGAAACTAAAGAAATGAGGAAGAAAACACAACAACAAGCTTTTAAAAAGAAAACAAAGAAATCAAAGGATTGAAAATTTATTCTCTACTACATACATGCGATTAAAAAATAACACTCAAACATAAAAGAGAATAATAAAGAACAATGCGAAATGGAAGAGAATAAGGGATACAGAGGAAACTTACCTGACAAGTATTTCCAAATAAACTTCTCATTTCCTCGGGACACTTGAAAATTCTACCCTTACGCTTATAGAAAGTAACGAAAGGCGTAGAGATCAAATGTAAAAACGAGAATAAGAAAATTAACTCTCAAGACACAATATCGTTGAAAGGAAATTAAATTATGCTGATACGAAACTAAAGAAATGAGGAATAGACAACGCAAGATCAAGATAAAAAACAAACAAAGAAATTAACGGATTCAAAATTAATTTTCTAGTACACATATACAGTGGACATATAACACGAAAACATACAAGATAACTATGAAGAACAATGCAAAATTTGAGAGAATAGGGGAATACAGAGGAAACTTATACAAGAACTAATTCCCAAAAAGCTTCTCCTCACCACGGGAAACCTGAAAATTCTACCGTTACGCTTAAAGGAAGGTCGAGAAAGGAGTAGAGATCAAATGTTAAAACCACAATTTTCTTAAGAGTAAATAAAATTATTTTGATAAGAAACTTAAGAAATGAGTAATAGAAAACTCAACATAAAGCTAAAAAAAAACAATGAAATCAAAAGATTGAAAATTCATTCTCTACTACATACATGTAGTCAACAAATAACACTCAAACATAAAAGAGCAGAATGAATTACAATGCGTAATGAAGGAGAATAGTGTATATCGAGGAAACTTATCTGACAAGTATTTTCCAATAAACTTCTCTTTTCTTTGGGAAACCTAAAAATTCTACCTTTACGCTTATAGAAGGAAGCAAAAGGGGTAGAGATCAAATGTAAAAACAAGAATAAGAAAATTAACTCTTAAGGCTTTGGTTGAAAGAAAATCAAACTATGCAGATATGAAACTAAAGAAATGAGGAATAAGCAACGCAAAATTAAGATAAAAAACAAACAAAGAAGTTAACAGAATCAAAATTAATTTTCTAGCACACACATACAGTAGACATATAATACGAAAACATACAAGATAAATATGAAGAACCGTGCAAAATTTGAGAGAATAGGGAATACGGAGGAAACTTATCCAAGAACTAATTCCCAATAAACTTATCTTCACCACGGAAAACCTAAAAATTTTACTCTTACGCTTAAAACAAGGTAGAGAAAAGAGTAGAAATCAAATGTTAAAACCACATTGTCCTTGAAAGTAAATAAAATTATTTTGATAAGAAACTAAAGAAATGAGTAATAAAAACCACAACATAGAGCTCTAAAAAAAAAAACAATGAAATCAAAGGATTGAAAATTCATTATCTACTATATACACGCAATCAACAAATAACAATCAAACATAAAAGAGAAGAATGAAGAACATTACAAAATGGAGGAGAATAGTGGATACAGAGAAAACTTACCTGACAAGTATTTCCAAACAAACATTTCTTTTCCTGGGGAAACCTAAAAATTCTACCCTTACGCTTATAGAAGGTAGCGAAATGAGTAGATTACAAATGTAAAAACGAGAATAAGAAAATTAACTCTTAAGGCACAATATCGGTTAAAGGAAATTAAATTATGTAGATACGAAACTAATGAAATGAGGAATACACAACGCAAGATCAAGATAAAAAACAAACAAAGAAATTAACGGATTCATAAATTAATTTTCTAGTACACACATACAGTAGACATATAACACGAAAACATAAAAGATAAATATGAAAAACAATGCAAAATTTGAGAGAATAAGGAATAGGGAGGAAACTTATCGAAGAATTAATTCCCAATAAACTTCTCTTGACCACGCGAAACCTGAAAATTCTACCCTTATGCTTAAAGCAAGGTAGAGAAAGGAGAAAAGATCAAATGTTAAAACCACAGTGTCCTTGAAAGTAAATAAAATTATTCGGATACGAAACTAAAGAAATGAGCAATAGAGAACACAACATCAAGCTTTTAAAAAAAAAAAAAACGAAATCAAAGAATTGAAAATTATTTCTCTACTACATACACGCGGTCAACAAATAACACTCAAACATAAAAGAGAAGAATGAATAACAATGCCAGATGGAGGAGAATAGAGGATACGGAGGAAACTGACAAGATAAAAATGAAGAACAACGCAAAATTTGAGAGAATAGGGAATACGGAGGAAACTTATCCAATAACTAATTCCCAATAAACTTCTCTTCACTACGGGAAACCTGAAAATTCTACCCTTACGCTTAAAGCAAGTTGAGAAATGTGTAGAGAATAAATGTTAAAACATCAATATCCTTGAGAGTAAATAAAATTAATTTGATATGAAACTAAAGAAATGAATAATAGAAAACACAACATAGAGCTCTAAAAAAAAACAATGAAATCAAAAGATTGAAAATCCATTCTCTACTACATACACGAATTCAACAAATAACACTCAAACATAAAAGAGAAGAATGAAGAACAATGCGAAATGAAGGAGAATAGGGGATACGGAGAAAACTTACCTGACAAGTATTTCCAAACAAACTTCTCTTTTCCTCGGGAAACTTGAAAATTCTACCCTTACGCTTATAGAATGTAGCGAAAGGAGTAGAGATCAAATGTTAAAACCACAATGTCCTTGAAGGTAAATAAAATTATTTTGATAAGAAACTAAAGAAATGAGTAATAGAAAAACACAACATATAGCTCTAAAAGAAAATAATAAAATCAAAGGATTGAAAACTTCTCCTTTCCTCGGGAAACCTGAAAATTCTACCCTTATGCTTATAGAATGTAGCGAAACGAGTAGAGATCAAATGTAAAAACGAGAATAAGAAAATTAACTCTTAATGCACAATATCGTTGAAAGGAAATCAAATTATGTTGATACGAAACTAAAGAAATGAGGAATAGACAACGCACCATAAAAATAAAAAATAAACAAAGACATTATCAGATTCAAAATTAATTTTATAGTACATACATACAATAGACATATAACATGAAAACATACAAGATAAATATGAAGAACAGTGCAAAATTTGAGAGAATAGGGAATACGGAGGAACCTTATCCAAGAACTAATTCCCAATAAACTTTTCCTTCACCACGGGAAACCTGAAAATTCTACCTTTACGCTTAAAGCAAGGTACAGAAAGGATTAGAGATCAAATGTTAAAACCACAATGTCCTTGAAAGTAAATAAAATTATTTTGATAAGAAACTAAATAAATGAGTAATAGAAAACATAACATAGAGTTATAAAAAAAAACAATGAAATCAAAGGATTGAAAATTCGTTGTCTACTACATACACGAAGTCAACAAATAACACTCAAACAAAAAAGAGAAGAATGAAGAACAATGCGAAATGGAGGAGAATAGGGGATACGAAGAAAACTTACCTGACAAGTATTTCCAAACAAACTTCTCTTTTCCTCGGGAAACCTGAAAATTCTACCTTTATGCTTATAGAATGTAGCGGAAGGAGTAGAGATCAAATGTAAAAACGAGAATAAGAAAATTAACTCTTAAGGCACAATATCGTTGAAAGAAAATCAAATTATGTAGATACAAAACTAATGAAATGAGGAATAGACAACGCAAGATCAAGATAAAAAATAAACAAAGAAATTAACGGATTCAAAATTAATTTTCTAGTACACCCATACTTGTCAGGTAAGCGTGAAAGTAGAATTTTAAGGTATCCCGAGGAAAAGAGTAGTTTGTTTGGAAATACTTGTCGAGTAAGTTTTCTTCGTATCCCCTATTCTCCCCCATTTCGCATTGTTCTTCATTCTTCTCTGTTTTGTTTGAGTGTTATTTGTTGACTACGTGTATGTAGTAGAGAATTAATTTTCAATCCTTTGATTTCATTGTGTTTTTTTAGAGCTCTATATTGTGTTTTCTATTACTCATTTCTTTAGTTTCTTATCAAAATAATTTTATTTACTTTCAAGGACATTGTGATTTTAACATTTGATCTCTAATCCTTTCTGTACCTTGCTTTAAGCGTAAGGGTAGAATTTTCAGGTTTCCCGTGGTGAAGGAAAGTTTATTGGGAATTAGTTCTTGAATAAGGTTCCTCCGTATTCCTTATTCTCTCAAATTTTGCACTGTTTTTCATATTTATTTTGTATGTTTTCATGTTATATGTCTACTATATGTGTGTACTAGAAAATTAATTTGAATCCGTTAATTTCTTTGGTTGTTTTTAATTTTGATCTTGCGTTGTCTATTCCTCTTTTCTTTAGTTTTGTATTTGCATAATTTGATTTCCTTTCAACTATATTGCACCTTAAGAATTAATTTTCTTATTCTCATTTTTACTTTTGATCTCTACTCTTTTCGCTACATTCTATAAGCGTAAGGGTAGAATTTTTTAGGTTTCCCAAGGAAAAGAGTAGTTTGTTGGGAAATATTTGTCAGGTAAGCTTTCTCTATATCCCCTATTCTCCACCATTTCGCATTGTTCTTCATTCTTCTCTTTTATGTTTAAGTGTTATTTGTTCACTGTGTGTATCTAGTAGATAATGAATTTTCAATCCTTTGATTTTATTGTTTTTTTTTATAGCTCTATGTTGTGTTTTCTATTTCTCATTTCTTTAGTTTCTTATCAAAATAATTTTATTTACTTTTAAGTACATTGTGGTTTTAAAATTTATTTCTACTCCTTTCTCTACCTTGCTTTAAGCGTAAGGGTAGAATGTTCAGGTTTCCCCTGGTCAAGAGAAGTTTATTGGGAATTAGTTATTCGATAAGTTTTCTTCATATTTCCTATTCTCTCAAATTTTGCATTGTTCTTCTTATTTATCTTTTATATTTTCGTGTTATATGTCTACTATGTGTATTCTAAAAAATTAATTTTGAATGCGTTAATGTCTTTGTTTATTTTTTATCTTTATGTTGCGTTCTCTGTTCTTCATTTCTTTAGTTTCGTATCAGCAGAATTTGATTTCCTTTCAACAATATTGAGCCTTAAGAGTTAATTTTCTTATTCTTGTTTTTACATTTGATCTCTACTCCTTTCGCTACATTTTATAAGTGTAAGGGTAGAATTTTCCGGTTTCTCGAGGAAAAGAGAAGTTTATGGGGAAATACTTGTCAGGTAAGTTTCCTCCGTATCCCCTATTCTCCTTCATTTCGCATTGTTTTTCGTTCTTCTCTTTTATGTTTGAGTGTTATTTGTTGACTGTATGTGTGTAGTAGATAATTAATTTTCAATCCTTTGATTTCTTTGTTTTTTTTTTAAAGCTTATTATTGTGTTTTCTATTCCTCATTTCTTTAGTTTCGTATCAGAATAATTTGATTTATTTTCAAAGACATTGTGGTTTTAACATTTGATATTTACTCATTTCTCTACCTTGCTTTAAGCGTAAGGGTAGAATTTTAAGGTTTCCCGTGGTGAATAGAAGTTTATTGGGAATTGGTTCTTTGATAAGTTTCCTCCCTATTCCCTATTCTCTCAAATTTTGCACTGTTTTTCATTTTTATCTTTTATGTTTTCATCTTATGCGTCTACTGTATGTGTGTACTAGAAAATTATTTTTGAATTTGTTAATTCCTTTGTTTGTTTTTTATTCTGATGTTGCGTTGTCTATTCTCATTTTTTTAGTTTCGTAACAGCATAATTTAATTTCATGTCAACGATATTGTGTCTTGAGAGTTAATTTTCTTATTCTCGTTTTTACATTTGATCTCTACTCCTTTCGCTACTTTCTATAAGCATAAGAGTAAAATTTTCAAGTGTCTCGAGGAAAAGAGAAGCTCATTTGGAAATACTTGTCAGGTAAGTTTCCTCCGTATCCCTTATTCTTTACCATTTCGCATTGTTCTCTATTCTTCTCTTTTTATGTTTGAGTGTTATTTTTTTACCGCATGTATGTAGTAGAGAGTTTATTTTCAATCCTTTGATATATTTGTTTGTTTTTAAAAGCTTGATGTTGTGTTTTCTATTGCTCATATCTTTAGTTTCATATCCGAATAATTTTATTTACTCTTTAGGACATTGTGGTTTTAACATTTGATCTCTTCTCCTTTCTCTACCTTGATTTAAGCATAAGGGTAGAATTTTCAGGTTTCCTGAGGTCAAGGGAAGTTTATTGGGAAAGGTAGAGAAAGGTGTACAGATCAAATGTGAAAACCATAATGTCCTTTAAAGTAAATCAAATTATTCTGATACGAAACTAAAGAAATGAGGAATAGAAAACACAAGATCAAGCTCTTAAAAAAAAAAAAAAATCAAAAGAGTGAAAATTAATTCTCTACTACATACATGCGGTCAACAAATAGCACTTTAACATAAAAGAGAAGAATGAACAACAATGCCAAATGGAGGAGAATATGGGATACAGAGGAAACTTACATGACAAGTATTTTCAAATAAACTTCTATTTTCAAAGGGAAACCTGAAAGTTCTACCCGTACGCTTATAGAAGGTAGCGAAAGGAGTAGAGATTAAATATAAAAACGAGATTAAGAAAATTAACTCTTATGGCACAATATTGTAGAAAGGAAATAAAATTATATGGATACGAAACTAAAGAAATGGGGAATACAGAATGCAACATCAAGATAAAAAACAAACAAAGAAATTAACGGATATAAAATTAATTATCTAGTACATACATATAGTAGAAATATAACATGAAAACATACAAGATAAAAATGAAGAACAATACAATATTTGAGAGAGTAGGGAATTTGGGGAAAACTTATCCGAGAACTAATTCCCAATAAACTTCTCTTCACCACCGAAAACTTGAAAATTCTACCATTGTGCTTAGAGCAAAGTAGAGAAAGGGGTAGAGATCAAATGTTAAAACCACAATGTCCTTGAAAGTAAATAAAATTATTTTGATAAGAAACTAAAGAAATGAGGAATAGAAAACACAAGATCAAGCTTTTAAAAAAAGCCAAAGTAATCAAAGGATTGAAAATTAATTATCTACTACATACATGTGGTCAACAAATAACACTCAAACATAAAAGAGAATAATGAACAACAATTCCAAATGGAGGAGAATAGGGGATACGGAGGAAACTTACCTGACAAGTATTTTCCCATAAACTTCTCTTTTCCTCGAGCAACCTGAAAATTCTACCCTTACGCTTATAGAAGGTAGCGAAAGGAGTAGAGATCAAATGTAAAATCGAGATTAAGAAAATTAACTCTTATGGCACAATATTGTAGAAAGGAAATAAAATTATATGGATACCAAATTAAAGAAATGAGGAATAGACAACACAACATCAAGATAAAAAACAAACAATGAAATTAACGGATATAAAATTAATTATATAGTACGCACATACAGTAGACATATAACACGAAAACATAAAAGAGAAATAAGAAGAACAAAGCAAAATTTGAGAGAATAGTGAATATGGAGGAAACTTATCGAAGAACTAATTCCTTATAAACTTCTCTTGACCAGGGGAAACCTGAAAATTCTACCCTTACGCTTAAAGCAAGGTAGAGAAAGGAGTAGAGATCAAATTTTAAAACCACAATGTACTTGAAAGTAACTAAAATTATTTTGATACGAAACTAAAGAAATGAGTAATAGAAAACACAACATAGAGGTATAAAAAAAAAAAAATTGAAATCAAAGGATTGAAAATTAATTCTCTACTAGATACACGCAGTGAACAAATAACACTCAAACATAAAAGAGAAGAATGAAGAACAATGCGAAGTGGTGGGGAATAAGGGATACGGAGAAAACTTACCTGACAAGTATTTCCAAAAACACTTCTCTTTTCCTTGGGAAACCTTTAAATTCTACCCTTACGCTTAGAGAATGTAGCGAAAGGAGTAGAGATCAAATGTAAAAACGAGAATAAGAAAATTAACTATTGCGCAATATCCTTGAAAGGAAATCAAATTATGCATATACGAAACTAAAGAAATGAGGAATAGAAAACGCAACATCAAGAAAAAAAATAGACAAAGAAATTAACGGATTCAGAATTAATTTTCTAGTACACACATACAGTAGACATATAACACGAAAAGATAAATAGGAGAAACAGTGCAAAATTTTTGAGAGAATAGGGAATATAGAGGAAACTTACTGAAGAACTAACTCGAAATAAACTTCTCATGACCACGGGAAACCTGAAAATTCTACCCTTACGCTTAAAGCAAGATAGAGAAATGAGAAGAGATCAAATGTTAAAACCACAATGTCCTTGAGAGTAAATAAAATTATTTTGATACAAAACTAAAGAAATGAATAATAGAAAACACAACATAGAGCTCTAAAAAAAAGCAATGAAATCAAAGGATTGAAAATTCATTCTGTACAACATACAGGCAGTGAACAAATAACACTCAAATATAAAAGAGAAGAATGAAGAACAATGCAAAATGGAGGAGAATAGGGGATGCGGAGAAAACTTACCTGACAAGTATTTTCAAACAAACTTCTCTTTTCCTCGGGAAACTTGAAAATTCTACCCTTACGCTTATAGAATGTAGCGAAAGGAGTAGAGATCAAATGTAAAATTGAGAATAAGAAAATTAACTCTCAAGGCGCAATATCATTGAAAGAAAATCAAATTATGCAGGTATAAAACTAAAGAAATGAGGAATAGACAACGTAAGATCAAGATAAAAAACAAACAAAGAAATTAACGGATTCAAAATTAATTTTCTATTACACACATACTTGTCTGGTAAGCGTGAAAGTAGAATTTTCAGGTTTCCTGAGGAAATGAGTAGTTTGTTTGGAAATACTTGTCGAGTAAGTTTTCTTCGTATTTCCTATTCTCCACCATTTTGCATTGTTATGTATTTTTCTCTTTTATGTTTGAGTGTTATTTGTTCACTGCGTGTATTTAGTAGATAATGAATTTTCCATCCTTTGATTTCATTGTTTTTTTTTTATAGCTCTATGTTGTGTTTTCTATTTCTTATTTCTTTAGTTTCTTATCAAAAAATTTTTATTTACTTTCAAGTACATTGTGGTTTTAAAATTTGATCTCTACTCCTTTCTCTACCTTGTTTTAGGCGTAAGGGTAGAATTTTCAGGTTTCCCCTAGTCAAGAGAAGTTTATTGGGAATTAGTTATTCGGTAAGTTTTCTCCATATTCCCTATTCTCTCAAATCTTGGTTGTTCTTCTTATTTATCTTTTATGTTTTTGTGTTATATGTCTACTATATGTGTGTTCTAGAAAATTAACATTGAATCCATTAATTTCTTTGTTTGTTTTTTATCTTGATGTTGCATTGTCTATTCCTCATTTCTTTAGTTTTGTATCAGTAGAATTTGATTTCCTTTCAACCATATTGAGCCTTAAGAGTTAATTTTCTTATTATCATTTTTACATTTGATGTCTACACTTTTCGCTACCTTCTATAAATATAAGGGTAGAATTTTCAAGTTTCTCGAGGTAAAGAGAAGTTTATAGGGAAATACTTGTCAGGTAAGTTTCCTCCGTATTCCCTATTCTCCTCCATTTTGCATTGTTCTTCATTATTCTCTTTTATGTTTGAGTGTTATTTGTTGACCGCTTGTGTGTAGTAGAGAATTAATTTTCAATCCTTTGATTTCTTTGTTTTTTTTTTTAAAAGCTTGATGTTGTGTTTTCTATTCCTCATTTTTTTAGTTTTGTATCAGAATAATTTGATTTACTCTCAAGGACATTGTGGTTTTAACATTTGATATCTACTCCTTTCTCTACATTGCTTTAAGCGTAAGGGTAGAATTTTCAGGTTTCCCCTAGTAAAGAGAAGTTTATTGGGAATTAGTTCTTTAACCTTTCTTTGTTTTTTTAACGGGTTCAAAAGTAATTTTCTCGTACACTCATACAGTAGACAGTGCAAAATTTGAGAGAATAGGGAATACGGAGGAAACTTATCCAAGAACTAATTCCCAATAAACTTCTCTTTACCATTGGAAACCTGAAAAATTCTACCCTTATGCTTAAAGCAAGGTAGAGAAAGGAGTAGAGATCAAATGTTAAAACCACAATGTCCTTGAGAGTAGAAAAATTATTCGAATACGAAACTAAAGATATGAGCAATAGAAAACACAACATCAAGCTTTTAAAAACAAACAAAGAAATCAAAGGATTGAAAATTAATTCTCTACTACATACATGCGGTCAACAAATAACAATCAAACATAAAAGAGAAGAATAAAGAACAATGCGAAATGGAAAAGAATAGGGGATATGGAGGAAACTTACCTGACAAGTATTTCCAAATAAGCTTCTTTTTTCCTCGGGAAACCTGAAAATTCTACCTTTACGCTTATAGAAGGTAGCGAAAGGAGTGAAAATCAAATGTAAAAACGAGACTAAGAAATATAAAACTTAAGGCACAATATCGTTGAAAGGAAATCAAATTATGCATATACGAAACTATAAAAATGAGGAATAGACAACGCAACATCAAGATAAAAAAACAAGCAAAGAAATTAACGGATTGAAAATTAATTTTCTAATACACACATACAGTAGGCATATAACATGAAAACATAAAAGATTAATATGAAGAACAGTGCAAAATTTGAGAGAATAGGGAATATGGAGGAAACTTATCGAATAACTAATTCCCAATAAACTTCTCTTGACCACGGGAAGCTTGAAAATTCTACCCTTATGCTTAAAGCAAGGTAGAGAAAGGAGAAGAGATCAAATGTTAAAACCACAATGTCCTTGAGAGTAAATAAAATTATTCGAATACGAAACTAAAGATATGAGCAATAGAAAACAAAACATCAAGCTTTTAAAAACAAACAAAGAAATCAAAGGATTGAAAATTAATTCTCTACTACATACATGCGGTCAACAAATAACACTCAAACATAAAAGAGAAGAATAAAGAACAATGCGAAATAGAAGAGAATAAGGGATACGGAGGAAACTTACATGACTAGTATTTCCAAATAAGCTTCTCTTTTCCTTGGGAAACCTGAAAATTTTGCTCTTACGCTTATAAAAGGTAGCGAAAGGAGTAGAAATCAAATGTAAAAACGAGACTAAGAAATATAAAACTTAAGGCACAATATCGTTGAAAGGAAATCAAATTATGCATATACGAAACTAAGGAAATGAGGAATGGACAACGCAACATCAAGATAAAAAAACAAGCAAAGAAATTAACGGATTGAAAATTAATTTACTAATACACACATACAGTAGGCATATAACATGAAAACATAAAAGATAAATACGAAGAACCGTGCAAAATTTGAGGGAATAGGGAATATAGAGGAAACTTATTGAATAGCTAATTCCTAATAAACTTCTCTTGACCACGGGAAACTTGAAAATTCTACCCTTACTCTTAAAGCAAGGTAGAGAAAGGAGTAGAAATCAAATTGTAAAACCACAATGTACTTCAAAGAAAATAAAATTATTTTGATAAAAAAGTAAAGAAATGAGTAATAGAAAACACAACATAGAGCTATAAAAAAAAACAATGAAATCAAAAGATTGAAAATTCATTCTCTGCTACATACACGAATTTAAAAAAATAACACTAAAACATAATAGAGAAGAATGAAGAACAATGCGAAATGAACGAGAATAGGGGATACAAAGAAAACTTACCTGGCAAATGTAAAAACGAGAATAAGAAAATGAACTCTTAAGGCACAATATCGTTGAAAGCAAATCAAATTATGCAGCTACAAAACTAAAGAAATGAGGAATAGACAACGCAACATCAAGATAAAAAACAAGCAAAGAAATAAGTGGATTCAAAATTAATTTTCTAGTACACACATACAGTAGGCATATAACCCGAAAACATAAAAGATTAATATGAAGAACAGTGCAAAATTTGAGAGAATAGGGAATATGGAGGAAACTTATTGAATAATTAATTCCCATTAAAACTCTCTTGACCACGGGAAGCCTGAAAAATTCTACGCTTACGCTTAAAGCAAGGTAGAGAAAGGAGTAGAGATCAAATTTTCAAAGCACAATGTACTTGAAAGTAAATAAAATTACTTTGATAAGGAAGTCAAGAAATGAGTAATAGAAAACACAACATAGAGCTATAAAAAAAAAACCCAATGAAATCAAAAGGTTAAAAATTCATTCTCTACTACATACACGAATTCAACAAATAACACTTAAACATAAAAGAGAAGAATGAAGAACAATGCGAAATGGAGGAGAATAGGGGATACAGAGAAAACTTACCTGACAAGTATTTCCAAACAAACTTCTCTTTTCCTCGAGAAACCTGAAAATTTTACCCTTACGCTTATCGAATGTAGCGAAAGGAGTACAGATCAAAAGTAAAAACGAGAATAAGAAAATGAACTCTTAAGGCACAATATCGTTGAAAGCAAATCAAATTATGTAGATACAAAACTAAAGAAATGAGGAATAAACAATGCAAGGTCAAGATAAAAAACAAACAAAGAAATTAACGGATTCAAAATTAATTTTCTAGTACACACATACTTGTCAGGTAAGCGTGAAAGTAGAATTTTCAGGTTTCCCGAGGAAAAGAGTAGTTTGTTTGTATCACCTATTCTCCTCCATTTCGCATTGTTCTTCATTCGTCTCTATTTTGTTTGAGTGTTATTTGTTGACTACGTGTATGTAGTAGAGAATGAATTTTCAATCCTTTGATTTCATTGTTTTTTTTAGAGCTCTATGTTGTGTTTTCTATTGCTCATTTCTTTAGTTTCTTATCAAAATAATTTTATTTACTTTCAAGGACATTGTGGTTTTAACATTTGATCTCTAATCCTTTCTGTACCTTGCTTTAAGCGAAAGGGTAGAATTTTCAGGTTTCCCGTTGTGAAGGAAAGTTTATTGAGAATTAGTTCTTGGATAAGTTTCCTCCGTATTCCCTATTCTCTCAAATTTTGCAATGTTCTTCATATTTATCTTGTATGTTTTCATGTTATATGTCTACTGTATCTGTGTACTAGAAAATTAATTTTGAATCCGTTAATTTCTTTGGTTGTTTTTTATCTTGATCTTGCGTTGTCTATTCCTCATTTCTTTAGTTTTGTATTTGCATAATTTGATTTCCTTTCAACGATATTGCGCCTTAAGAATTAATTTTCTTATTCTCGTTTTTACTTTTGATATCTACTCATTTCGCTACATTCTATAAGCATAAGTGTAGAATTTTTTAGGTTTCCCGAGGAAAAGAGTGGTTTGTTTGGAAATATTTGTCAGGTAAGTTTTCTCTGTATCCCCTATTCTCCACCATTTCGCATTGTTCTTCATTCTTTTTTTTTTTATGTTTGAGTGTTATTTGTTCACTGCGTGTATCTAGTGGATAATGAATTTTCAATCCTTTGATTTCATTGTTTTTTTTTATTGCTCTATGTTGTGTTTTCTATTTCTCATTTCTTTAGTTTCTTATCAAAATAATTTTATTTACTTTCAAGTACATTGTGGTTTTAAAATTTGATCTCTACTCCTTTCTCTACCTTGCTTTAAGCGTAAGGGTAGAATTTTCAGGTTTCCCCTGGTCAAGAGAAGTTTATTGGGAATTAGTTCTTCAATAAGTTTTCTCCATATTCCCTATTCTCTCAAATTTTGCGTTGTTCTTCTTATTTATCTTTTATGTTTTCGTGTTATATGTCTACTATACGTGTGTTCTAGAAAATTAATTTTGAATCCATTAATTTCTTTGTTTGTTTTTTATCTTGATGTTGCGTTGTCTATTCCTCATTTCTTTAGTTTCGTGTCAGCAGAATTTGATTTCCTTTTAACAATATTGAGCCTTAAGAGTTAATTTTCTTATTCTCATTTTTACATTTGATCTCTACTCCTTTCGCTACCTTCTATAAGCGTAAGGGTAGAATTTTTAGGTTTCTCGAGGAAAAAAGATGTTTATGGGGAAATACTTGTCAGGTAAGTTTCCTCCTTATCCCCTATTTTCCTCCATTTCGCATTATTTTTCATTCTTCTCTTTTATGTTTGAGTGTTATTTGTTGACCGCATGTGTGTAGCAGAAAATTAATTTTCAATCCTTTGATTTCTTTGTTTTTTTTTTCAAAGCTTGATCTTGTGTTTTCTATTCCTCATTTCTTTAGTTTCGTATCAGAATAATTTGATTTACTTTCAAGGACATTGTGGTTTTAACATTTGATATCTACTCATTTCTCTACCTTGCTTTAAGCGTAAGGGTAGAATTTTAAGGTTTCCCGTGGTGAACAAAAGTTTATTGGGAATTGGTTATTGGATAAGTTTCCTCCGTATTCCCTATTCTCTCACATTTTGCATTGTTTTTCATTGTTACCTTTTATAGTTTTGTGTTATACGTCTACTGTATGTGTGTATTAGAAAATTATTTTTGAATCCGTTAATTTCTTTGTTTTTTTTTTTTATCTTGATGTTGCGTTATCTATTCCTCATTTTTTTAGTTTCGTATCAACATAATTTAATTTAATTTCAACGATATTGTCTCTTGAGAGTTAATTTTCTTACTCTCGTTTTTACATTTGATCTCTACTCTTTTCTCTACTTTCTATAAGCGTAGGGGTAGAATTTTCAAGTGTCCCGAGGAGAAGAGAAGCTTATTTGGATATCCTTGTCAGGTAAGTTTCCTTCGTATCCACTATTCTCTTCCACTTCGCATTGTTCTTGATTCTTGTCTTTTATGTTTGAGTGTTATTTGTTGACCGCATGTGTGTAGCAGAAAATTAATTTTCAATTCTTTGATTTCTTTGTTTTTTTTTTTAAAGCTTGATCTTGTGTTTTCTATTCCTCATTTCTTTAGTTTCGTATCAGAATAATTTGATTTACTTTCAAGGACATTGTGGTTTTAACATTTGATATCTACTCCTTTCTCTACCTTGCTTTAAGCGTAAAGGTAGAATTTTAAGGTTTCCCGTGGTGAACAAAAGTTTATTGGGAATTGGTTATTGGATAAGTTTCCTCCGTATTCCTTATTCTCTCACATTTTGCATTGTTTTTCATTGTTATCTTTTATGGTTTTGTGTTATACGTCTATTGTATGTGTGTATTAGAAAATTATTTTTGAATCCGTTAATTTCTTTGTTTTTTTTTTTATCTTGATGTTGCGTTATCTATTCCTCATTTTTTTAGTTTCGTATCAGCATAATTTAATTTCATTTCAACGATATTGTCTCTTGAGAGTTAATTTTCTTACTCTCGTTTTTACATTTGATCTCTACTCTTTTCTCTACTTTCTATAAGCGTAAGGGTAGAATTTTCAAGTGTCCCGAGGAGAAGAGAAGCTTATTTGGAAATCCTTGTCAGGTAAGTTTCCTTCGTATCCCCTATTCTCTTCCATTTCGCATTGTTCTTTATTCTTGTCTTTTATGTTTGAGTGTTATTTGTTGACCTCATGTATGTAGTAGAGAATTAATTTTCAATCCTTTGATTTCTTTGTTTTTTTTTTTTAAGGCTTGATGTTGTGTTTTCTATTGCTCATATCTTTAGTTTCGTATCCGAATAATTTTATTTACTCTCAAGGACATTGTGGTTCTAACATTTGATCTCTTCTCCTTTCTCTACATTGATTTAAGCATAAGGATAGAATTTTCAGGTTTCCCGAGGTCAAGAGAAGTTTATTGTGAATTAGTTTTATAACCTTTCATTGTTTTTTTAACGGATTCAAAAGTAATTTTCTAGTACACTCATACAGTAGACAGTGCAGAATTTGAGAGCATAAGGAATACAGAGGAAACTTATCCAAGAACTAATTCGCAATAAACTTCTCTTTACCACGGGAAACCTGAAAATTCTACCTTTATGCTTAAAGAAAGGTAGAGAAAGGTGTATAGATCAAATGTGAAAACCACAATGTCCTTGAAAGTAAATCAAATTATTATGATACAAAACTAAAGAAATGAGGAATAGAAAACACAACATCAAGCTCTTACAAAAAACAAAGAAATGAAAGGATTGAAAATTAATTCTCTACTACATACATGCGGTCAACAAATAGCACTTAAACATAAAAGAGAAGAATGAACAACAATACTAAATGGAGAAGAATAAGGGATGCAGAGGAAACTTACATGACAAGTATTTCCAAATAAACTTCTATTTTCCTAGGGAAACCTGAAAGTTATACCCTTACGCTTATAGAAGGGTAGCAAAAGGAGTACAGATCAAATGTAAAAACGAGATTAAGAAAATTAACTCTTATGGCACAATATTGTAGAAAGGAAATAAAATTATACGGATACGAAACTAAAGAAATGAAGAATAGACAATGCAACATCAAGATAAAAAACTAACAAAGAAATTAACGGATATAAAATTAATTATCTAGTACACACATACAGTAAACATATAACACGAAAAGATAAATATGAAGAACAATGCAAAATTTGAGAGAATAGAGAATATGGAGGAAACTTACCGAAGAACTAATTCCCAATAAACTTCTCTTGACCATGGGAAACTTGAAAATTCTACCCTTATGCTTAAATACAGGTAGAGAAAGGAGAAGATATCAATTGTTAAAACCATAATGTCCTTGAGAGTAAATAAAATTATTTTGATACGAAACTAAAGAAATGAATAATAGAAAACACAACATAGAGCTCTAAAAAAAAGCAATGAAATCAAAGGATTGAAAATTCATTCTGTACTACATATAGGCAGTTAACAAATAACACTCAAATATAAAAGAGAAGAATGAAGAATAATGCGAAATGGACGAGAATAGGGGATACGAAGGAAACTTACCTGACAAGTATTTCTCGATAAACTTCTCTTTTCCTCAGGAAATTTGAAAATTCTACCCTTACGCTTATAGAAGGTAGCGAAAGGAGTGAATAAGAAAATTAACTCTCAAGGCACAATATTGTTGAAAGGAACTCAAATTATGCTGATACGAAATTAAAGAAATGAGGAATAGACAATGCAACATCAAGATCAAATACAAACAACGAAATTAATGGATTCAAAATTAATTTTCTAGTACACACATACAGTAGACGTATAACACAAAAACATAAAAGATAAAAATGAAAAACAGTGCAAAATTTGAGAGAATAGGGAATATGGAGGAAACTTATCTAAGAACGAATTCCCAATAAACTTCTTTTCACCACAGGAAACCTTAAAATTCTACCCTTACGCTTAAAGCAAGGTAGAGAAAGGAGTAGATATCAAATGTTAAAACCACAATGTCCTTGAAAGTAAATCAAATTATTCTGATACGAAACTAAAGAAATGAGGAATAGAAAACACAATATCAAGCTTTAAAAAAAAACAAAGAAATCAAAGGATTGAAAATTATTTCTCTACTACACACATGCGGTACACAAATAACACTCAAACATAAAAGAAAAGAATGAAGAACAATGTGAAATGGAGGAGAATAGGGGATACAGAGGAAACTTACCTTACAAGTATTTCCCAATAAACTTATCTTTTCCTCGAGAGACCTGAAAATTCTACCCTTACGCTTATAGAAGATAGAGAAAGGAGTAGATATCAAATGTAGAAACGAGAATAAGAAAATTAACTCTTAGGGCACAATATCGTTGAAAGGAAATCAAATTATGCTGATACAAAATTAAAGAAATGAGGAATAGACAATGCAACATCAAGATAAAAAACAAACAAAGAAATTAACGGATTCAAAATTAATTTTCTAGTACACACATACAGTAGACGTATAATACGAAAACATAAAAGATAAATATAAAGAACAACGCAAAATTTGAGAGAAAATGGAATACGGAGGAAACTTATCCAAGAACTAATTCCCAATAAACTTGTCTTGACGACGGGAGACCTGAAAATTCTACCCTTACGCTTATAGTAGGGTAGAGAAAGGAGTAGATATCAAATTTTAAAACCACAATGTACTTGAAAGTAAATAAAATTTTTTTGATAAGAAACTAAAGAAATGAGGAATAGAAAACACAACATAGAGCTCTAAAAAAAAGCAATGAAATCAAAGGATTGAAAATTCATTCTGTACTACATACAGGCAGTCAACAAATAACACTCAAATATAAAAGAGAAGAATAAAGAACAATGCGAAATGGAGGAGAATAGGGGATACGGAGAAAACTTACTTAACAAGTATTTGCAAACAAAATTCTCTTTTCCTCGGGAAACTTGAAAATTCTACCCTTACACTTATAGAATGTAGCGAAAGGAGTAGAGATCAAATGTATAAACGAGAATAAGAAAATTAACTCTTAATGCACAATATCGGTTAAAGGAAATCAAATTTTGCTGATACTAAACTAAAGAAATGAGGAATAGAGAACGCAACATCAAGATAAAAAACAAACAAAGAAATTAACGAATTCAAAATTAATTTTCTAGTACACACATACAGTAGACGTATAACACGAAAACATAAAAGATAAAAATGAAAAACAGTGCAAAATTTGAGAGAATAGGGAATACGGAGGAAACTTATCCAAGAACCAATTACCAATAAACTTCTTTTCACCACGGGAAACCTTAAAATTCTACCCTTACGCTTAAAGCAAGGTAGAGAAAGGAGTAGATATCAAATGTTAAAACCACAATGTCCTTGAAAGTAAATCAAATTATTCTAATACGAAACTGAAGAAATGAGGAATAGAAAACACAACATCAAGCTCTTAAAAAAAAACAAAGAAATCAAAGGATTGAAAATTATTTCTCTACTACACACATGCGGTCAACAAATAACACTCAAACATAAAAGAGAAGAATGAAGAACAATGCGAAATGGAGGAGAATAGGGGATACAGAGGAAACTTACCTTACAAGTATTTCCCGATAAACTTCTCTTTTCCTCCAGGAACCTTAAAATTCTACCCTTACGCTTATAGAAGGTAGCAAAAGGAGTAGAGATCAAATGTAGAAACGAGAATAAGAAAATTAACTCTTAAGGCACAATATCGTTGAAAAGAAATCAAATTCTGCTGATACGAAACTAAAGAAATAAGGAATAGACAACGCAACATCAAGATAAACAACAAACAAAGAAATTAACGGATTCAAAATTAATTTTCTAATACACACATACAGTAGACGTATAACACGAAAACATAAAAGATAAATATGAAGAACAACGCAAAATTTGAGAGAAAATGGAATACGGTGGAAACTTATCCAAGAACTGATTCCCAATAAACTTCTCTTCACCATAGGAAACCAGGAAATTCTGCCCTTACGCTTAAAGCAGGATAGAAAAGGAGTGGATATCAAATGTTAAAACCATAATGTCCTTAAAAGTAAATCAAATTATTCTGATACGAAACTAAAGAAATGAGGAATAGAAAACACAATATCAAGCTTTAAAAAAAAACAAAGAAATCAAAGGATTGAAAATTATTTCTCTACTACACACATGCGGTACACAAATAACACTCAAACATAAAAGAGAAGAATGAAGAACAATGTGAAATGGAGGAGAATAGGGGATACAGAGGAAACTTACCTTACAAGTATTTCCCGATAAACTTCTCTTTTCCTCCAGGAACCATAAAATTCTACCCTTACGCTTATAGAAGCAAAAGGAGTAGAGATCAAATGTAGAAACGAGAATAAGAAAATTAACTCTTAAGGCACAATATCGTTGAAAAAAAATCAAATTCTACTAATACGAAACTAAAGAAATAAGGAATAGACAACGCAACATCAAGATAAAAAGCAAACAAAGAAATTAGCGGATTCAAAATTAATTTTCTAGTACACACATACAGTAGACGTATAACACGAAAACATAAAAGCTAAAAATGAAAAACAGTGCAAAATTTGAGAGAATAGGGAATTAGAATGTAGCGAAAGGAGTAGAGATCAAATGTAGAAACAAGAATAAGAAAATTAACTCTTAAGGCTCAATATTGTTGAAAGGAAATCAAATTCTGCTGATACGAAACTGAAGAAATGAGGAATAGACAACACAACATCAAGATAAAAAACAAAAATAAAGAAATTAACGGATTCAAAATTAATTTTCTATTACACACATACAGTAGACATATAACACGAAAATATACAAGATAAAAATAAATAACAGTGCAAAATTGAAGAAAATAGGGAATACAGAGGAAACTTATCTAATAACTAATTCCCAATAAACTTCTCTTCACCAAGGGAAACTTGAAAATTCTACCTTTACGCTTAAAGCAAGGTAGAGAAAGGAGAAGGATTAAATATTAAACCACAATGTCCTTTAAAGTAAATCAAATTATTTTGATACGAAATTAAAAAAATGAGAAATAGAAAACACAACATCAAGCTTTAAGAAAAAAAAAAAAATCAAAGGATTGACAAATAATTCTCTACTACATACTTGCAGTCAACAAATAACACTAAAACATAAAAGAGAAGAATGAGGAACAATGCGAAATGGAAAAGAATAGGGGATACGGAGGAAACTTACTTCTCAAGTATTTCCCAATAAACTTCTCTTTTCCTCGGGAAACCTAAAAATTCTACCCTTATGCTTATAGAATGTAGCGAAAGGAGTAGAGATCAAATGTAGAAACAAGAATAAGAAAATTAACTCTTAAGGCTCAATATCGTTGAAAGGAAATCAAATTCTGCTGATACGAAACTAAAGAAATGAGGAATAGACAACTCAACATCAAGATAAAAAACAAAAATAAAGAAATTAATGGATTCAAAATTAATTTTGTAGTACACACATACAATAGACATATAACACGAAAATATACAAGATAAAAATAAATAACAGTGCAAAATTGGAGAAAATAGGGAATACAGAGGAAACTTATGCAATAACTAATTCCCAATAAACTTCTCTTCACCACGAAAAACCTGGAAATTCTACCATTTCGCTTAAAGCAAGGTAGCGAAAAGAGTAGAGATCAAATGTTAAAACCAGAATGTCCTTAAAAGTAAATCAAATTATTCTTATACGAAACTAAAGATATGAGGAAAAGAAAACACAACATCAAGCTTATAAAAAAAAACAAAGAAATCAAAGGATTGAAAATAAATTCTCTACTACATACATGTGTTCAACAAATAACACTCAAACATAAAAAGAGAAGAATGAGGAACAATGCGAAATGGAAAAGAATAGGGGATACGGAAGAAACTTACTTCTCAAGTATTTCCCAATAAACTTCTCTTTTCCTTAGGAAACTAGAAAATTCTACCTTTATGCTTATAGAAGGTAGTGAAAGGAGTAGAGATCAAATGTAAAAACTAGAATAAAAAAATTAACTCTTAAGTCACAATATTGGTTAAAGGAAATCCAATTATGCTGATATGAAATTAAAGAAATGAGGAATAGACAACACAACATCAAGATAAAAAACAAATAAAAAAATTAACGGATTCAAAATTAATTTTCTACTACACACATACAGTATACATAACACCCAAACATACAAAGATAAGAATGAAGAACATTATAAAATTTGAGAGAATAGGGAATACGCAGGAAAATTATCCAATAACTAATTCCCAATAAACTTCTCTTCACCACGAGAAACCTGAAAATTCTACCCTTACATTTAAAACAAGGTAGAGAAATGAGTAGAGATCAAATATTAAAACCACAATGTCCTTCGAAGTAAATCAAATTATTCTGATACGAAACTAAAAAAATGAGGAATAGAAAACACAACATCAAGCTTTAAAAAAAAACCAAAGAAATCAAATAATTGAAAATTAATTCTCTACTACATACATGCGGTCAACAAATAACACTCAAACATAAAATAGAAGAATGAAGAACAATGCGAAATGGAGGAGAATAGGGGATACGGAGGAAACTTACCTAACAAGTATTTCTCGATAAACTTCTCTTTTCCTCAGGAAACTTGAAAATTCTACCCTTACGCTTATAGAAGGTAGCAAAAGGAGTAGAGCTCATATGTAAAAACAAGAATAAGAAAATTAACTCTCAAGGCACAATATTGTTGAAAGGAACTCAAATTATGCTGATACAAAATTAAAGAAACGAGGAATAGACAACGCAACATCAAGATCAAATGCAAACAAAGAAATTAACGGATTACAAATTAATTTTCTAGTACACACATAGAGTAGACATATAACACGAAAACATAAAAAAGAAAAATGAACAACAGTGCAAAATTTGAGAGAATAGGGAATACAGAGGAAACTTATCCAATAACTAATTCCCAATAATCTTCTCTTCACCAAGAGAAACCTGAAAATTCTACCCTTACGCTTAAAGCAAGGTAGAGAAAGGAGAAGAGATTAAATGTTAAAACCACAATGTCCTTCAAAGTAAATCAAATTATTTTGATACGAAATTAAAAAAATGAGAAATAGAAAACACAACATCAAGCTTTAAGAAAAAAAAAAATCAAAGGATTGACAAATAATTCTCTACTACATACTTGCAGTCAACAAATAACACTAAAACATAAAAAAAAAAAAAAAATGAAGAACAATGCGAAATAGAGGAAAATAGGGGATACAGAGGAAACTAACTGGACAAGTATTTCCCCATAAACTTCTCTTTTCCTCGGGAAACCTGAAAATTCTATCCTTACGCTTATAGAAAGTAGCGAAAGGAGTGGAGATCAAATGTAAAAACGAGAATAAGAAAATTAACTCTTACGGCACAATATCATTGAAAGGAAATCAAATTATGCTGATACGAAATTAAAGAAATGAGGAATAGACAACGCAATATCAAGATAGAAAACAAACTAAGAAATTAACGGATTCAAAATTAATTTTCTAGTACACACATACAGTACACATAACACTCAAACATACAAAGATAAGAATGAAGAACATTATAAAATTTGAGAGAATAGGGAATACGCAGGAAAATTATCCAATAACTAATTCCCAATAAACTTCTCTTCACCACGAGAAACCTGAAAATTCTACCCTTACGCTTAAAGCAAGGTAGAGAAAAAGTAGACATGAAATGTTAAAACCACAATGTCCTTCAAAGTAAATCAAATTATTCTGATACGAAACTACAAAAATGAGGAATAGAAAACATAACATCAAGCTTTAACAAAAAAACAAAGAAGTCAAATAATTGAAAATTAATTCTCTACTACATACATGCGGTCAACAAATAACACTGAAATATAAAAGAGAAGAATGAAGAACAATAAGAAATTAAGGAAAATAGGAGATACAAAGGAAACTAACCTGACAAGTATTTCCCTACAAACTTTTTTTTTTCTCGGGAAACTTCAAAATTCTACCCTTATGTTTATAGAAGGTAGTGAAAGGAGTAGAGATCATATGTAAAAACGAGAATAAGAAAATTAACTCTCAAGGCACAATATCGTTGAAATGAACTCCAATTATGCTGACGCGAAATTAAAGAAAAGAGGAATCGACAACGCAACATCAAGATAAAAAAACAAACAAAGAAATTAACGGATTCAGAATTAATTTTCTCGTATACACATACAGTAGACATATAACACCAAAACATACAAGATAAGAATGAAGAAAAGTGCAAAATTTGAGAGAGTAGGGAATACGGAGGAAACTTATCCAAGAACTAATTCCCAATAAACTTGTCTTGACGACGGGAGACCTGAAAATTCTACCCTTACGCTTATAGCAGGGTAGAGAAAGAAGTAAAGATCAAATGTTAAAACCACAATATTCTTGAAAGTAAATCAAATTATTCTGATACGAAACTAAAGAAATGAGAAATAGAAAACACAAGAACAAGCTTCTAAAAAAAACAAAGAAATCAATGGATTGAAAATTAATTCTCTACTACATACAAGCGGTCAACAAATAACACTCAAACATAAAAGAGAACAATGAAAAACAATGCGAAATGGAGGAGAATCGACAACACAACATCAACATAAAAAACTTACAAAAAAATTAAGGGATTCAAAATTAATTTTCTAGTACACACATACAGTACACATAACACCCAAACATACAAATATAAGAATGAAGAACAGTATAAAATGTGAGAGAATAGGGAATACGTAGGAAAATTATCCGATAACTAATTCCCGCAATGTCCTTCAAATTAAATCAAATTATTCTGATAAGAAACTAAAGAAATGAGGAATAGAAAACACAACATCAAGCTTTTAAAAAAAAAAACAGAGAAATCAAAGGATTGAAAATTAATTCTCTACTGCATACATGCGGTCAACAAATAACACTCAAACATAAAAGAGAAGAATAAAGAACAATGCGAAGTGGAGGAGAATAGGGGATACCGAGGAAACTTACCTGACAAGTATTTCCCAATAAAGTTCTCTTTTCTCTCGGAAACCTGAAAATTCCACCCTTACGCTTATAGAAGGTAGCGAAAGAGTAGAGATCAAATGTAAAAATGAGAATAAGAAAATTAACTCTTAAGGCATGATATTGTTATAAGGAAATCAAATTATGCTAATACGAAATTAAAGAAATGAGGAATAGATAACGCAACATCGAGATAAAAAAAAAAACAAAGAAATTAACGGATTCAAAATTAAGTTTCTAGTACACACATACAGTAGACATATAACACGAAAACTTACAAGATAAGAATGAAGAAAAGTGCAAAATTTGAGAGAATAGGGAATACAGAGGAATCTTATCCAAGAACTAATTCCCAATAAACTTCTCTTCACCATGGGAAACCTGAAAATTCTACCCTTACGCTTAAAGCAAGGTAGAGAAAGGAGTAGAGATCAAATATTAAAACCACAATGTCCTTCAAATTAAATCAAATTATTCTGATACGAAACTAAAGAAATGAGGAATAGAAAACACAACATCTAGCTCTTAAAAAAAACAAAGAAATAAAAAAATTGAAAATTAATTTTCTACTACATACATGCGGTCAACAAATAATACTCAAACATACAAGAGAAGAATAAAGAACAATGCGAAATGGAGGAGAATAGGGGATACAGAGGAATCTTACCTGACAAGTATTTCCCAATGAACTTCTCTTTTTCCATGAAAACCTGAAAATTCCACTCTTACTCTTATAGAAGGTAGCGAAAGGACTAGATATCAAATGTAAAAACAAGAATGAGAAAATTAACTCTTAAGGGACAATATCATTAAAAAGAAATCAAATTATGATGATACGAAACTAAAGAAATGAGGAATAGTCAACGCAACATCAAGATAAAAAATAAAAATAAAGAAATTAACGGATTGAAAATTTATTTTCTAGTACACACATACAGTAGACATATAACACGAAAATATACAAGATAAAAATGAAGAACGGTGCAAAATTTGAGAAAATAGGGAATATAGAGGAAACTTATCCAATAACTAATTCCTAATAAACTTCTCTTCACCACGGGAAACTTGGAAATTCTACCATTTCGCTTAAAGCAAGGTAGAGAAAGGAGTAGAGATCAAATGTTAAAACCATAATGTCCTTGAATGTAAATCAAATTATTTTGATAAGAAACTAAAGAAATGAGGAATAGAAAACACAAGATCAAGCTTTTAAAAAAAAACAAAGAAATCAAAAGATTGAAAATTAATTCTCTACTACATACATGCGGTCAACAAATAACACTTTAACATAAAAGAGAAGAATAAAGAACAATGCCAAGTGGAGAAGAATAGGGGATACAGAGGAAACTTACCTGACAAGTATTTCCCAACAAACTTCTCTTTTCCTTCGAAAACCTGAAAATTCTACACCTACGCTTATAGAATGTAGCGAAATGAGTAGAGATCAAATGTAAAAATGAGAATAAGAAAATTAACTCTTAACGCACAATATCATTGAAAGGAAATCAAATTATGCTGATACGAAACTAAAGCAATGAGGAATAGACAACGCAACATCAAGATAAAAAAAAAATAAAGAAAATAACGGATTCAAAATTAATTTTCTAGTACACATATAGTAGAAATATAACACCCAAACATACAAGATAAAAATGAAGAACAATGCAAAATTTGAGAGAATAGGGAATACGGAAGAAACTCATCGAAGAACTAATTCCCAATAAACTTCTCTTCACCACTAGAAACCTAAAATTCTACCGTTACGCTTAAAGGAAGGTAGACAAAGGAATAGAGATCAAATGCTAAAACCACAATGTCCTTGAAAGGAAATCACATTATGTTAATACAAAACAAAAGAAATGAGGAATAGACAATGCAACATCAAATTAAAAAACCAACAAAGAAATAAACCGATTTAAAATTAATTTTCTAGTACAGATACAGTAGGCATATAACACAAAAACATACATGATAAAAATGAAGAACATTGCAAAATTTTAGAGAATAGGGAATACGGAAGAAACTTATCCAATAACTAATTCCCAATAAATTTCTCTTGATCACGCGTAACCTAAAAATTCCCTCGGGCTTAAAGGAAGGTAGAGAAAAGAGTAGAGATCAAATGTTAAAACCACAATGTCCTTGAAAGTAAATAAAATTATTCTGATACGAAACTAAAGAAATGAGTAATAAAAAACACAACATCAAGCTCACAAAAAAAACAATGAAATCAAAGGATTGAAAGTTAATTCTTTACGACATACATGTAGTCAACAAATAACACTAAAACATAAAAGAGAAGAGTGACGAACAAAGCGAAATAGAGGAGAATAGGGGATATGGAGGAAACTTACCTGACAAATATTTCCAAATAAAATTCTCTTTTCGTTGGGAAACCTGAAAATTCTACCCTTATGCTTATAGAAGGGCGAAATGACTAGAGATCAAATGTAAAAACAAGAATAAGAAATTTAACTCTTAAGGCACAATGTCTTTGAAAGGAAATCAAATTATGCTGATACAAAACTAAAGAAATGAGGAATAGAAAACGCAACATCAAAATAAAAAACAAACAAATAAATTAACGGATTCAAAATTAATTTTCTAGTACACACATACAGTACACATATAAAACCTAAACATACAAGATAAAAATGAAAAATAGGGCAAAATTTGAGAGAAAATGGAATACGGAGGAAACTTATCCAAGAACTAATTCCCAATAAACTTCTCTTCACCACAGGAAACCTGAAAATTCTACCATTACGCTTAAAAGAAGGTAGAGAAAGGAGTAGAGATCAAATGTTAAAACCACAATGTCGTTGAAAGTAAATCAAATTATTCTGATATGAAACTAAAGAAATGAGTAATAGAAAACACAACATAGAGCTCTAAAAAAAAACAAAGAAATCAAAGGATTGAAAATTAATTCTCTACTACATACATGCAGTCAACAAATAACACTCAAACATAAAAGAGAATAATAAAGAACAATGTGAAATGGAGGAGAATAGGGGATACGGGGGAAACTACCTGACAAGTATTTCCAAATAACTTCTCTTTTCCTCTGGAAACCTAAAAATTCTACCCTTACGCTTATAGAAGGTAGCGAAAGGAGTAAAGATCAAATGTAAAAACGAGAATAAGAAAGTTAACTCTTAAGGCACAATATCGTTGAAAAAAAATCAAATTATGCTCATTCAAAACTAAAGAAATGAGGAATAGACAATGCGACATCAAGATAAAAAAACAAACAAAGAAGTTAATGGATTCAAAATTAATTTTCTAGTATACGCATACAGTAGACATATAACACTCAAACATACAAGATAAAAATGAAGAACAGTGCAAAATTTGAGAGAATAGGGAATACGCAGGAAACTTATCAAAGAACTAATTCCCAATAAACTTTTCTTCACCACGGTTACTAGCTAACAAGATAATATGTAAAAGAGAATAAAAATAATTGGAGAATTAATTCAGGTGACTTCACAAGGTACTATTTTGTGGCAGATAATTGACAGAATTGAGTAATAGAACAAAGACAAACAAAAAGACACTCATAAGAAAGCTTCCAAGGTCTCATTCCCTTTAAAGGGCTGTAACCCAACCCCCCCCCCCCCAATGAAAATAATTAGGACTTGTAACATAGCCTTGATATTGATTGAACTGGACGCATACACTTTGCAAAGTCCCCATACTCTTAGGTTACATTTTTTTGAAGGAAAAAGTAACATGAACAGAGTTCAGCAATCCTATAAGAGGAAGCATATGCCATAATCATAAGAGCCTCTATAAGCTATTATCATGGTAATAATGCATAACAGAAGCTTAAAGAGGCAGTTATTGACATCTCACATTCCAAAAAGAATGAATTAATAACCAACATACTACATTTTTTTGATAGGCAAGTAAGAATAAATACATTTATTAAAAACACCAATAAAAAAGGGGCAAGCACAATACACTAGAAGTATACATGTAAGGAAACAAAAAGAAGCAAGCTACAACCACAGCCCCAATCTAGTACTTAGATATCAACAAGTTAATAATAAAATCTATCGAGGATGGTGGATTAGTTTGACCATCAACTATAAGATACCCTTAAGACCACATATATAGATCAGATATAAGGTAGTATTTAAGATATTGGTTAGTGCATTGCTTTCCTTTCGGATTGTCTAGAAAAGGTAAAGAAGAGTTGTTCTCCATGTTGTTCTCGTCTTCTTGCCCACAAGTCAAATTCCAACACATTAACATGTCCTTCACCAAATGTGGGAGAACCCATGAAATGCTAAACAAAGAGAATAGGAAGTGTCATAGCCCTCTAACTTTCCCACAGCGGATAAAGAGATAGTCCACTAATTCTTCTACATCATTAGACATACAACAATAACCTGCTAAAAGCCATACTTTTATTTTAAGTTAGTCCTCGATAAGAATCCTTCCCTAAACCACTTCCTACCCAACAAAAAAAAACAAAAAAACAAAAAAAAAAATACAAAATCCACTTTGATAGGAGCTCAAGAGCCCACACTATCTTTGAGGGAAATGACACTAGACCCTCCAATTCCAAGGCAGAGTAGAAAGATTTCACCAAGAATGGCTAGCCTTCCAAACCATCTAAAGCTTCCAAAGAAACCCCTCAACATTATCTATCCCCCAAACTTGAAAATGTCTTGAGAAGCACATGTTCTATAGGACCATCTCATCTTCTATCTCCCAAACATCATCCACCCAAGCCTCCTTGGAAGTTGCAAAGGAGAATAGAAATGGAAAAGAGTCCTTTAAGGGAACATTACCACATCATACATCATGCCAAAACTTTATTCTTCTCCAATTGCCCACCTCAAATCTTGTTTTAGTTTTAATAATTTCTTATCCTTTCTTATTGACTTCCACAAGCTAATACCATAGCCTTCTCTCGCTACCCAAGAGCACCATTCACTTGGCTCTTCTCCAAAATTTCCTACTATAACCTTTCTCCAAAGCATATCTCTCTTCAAAGTGAATCTTTAACACCATTTCCAATGAAGACTTATTGAGAATGGACAACTCCTTAATGCCTAGACCCCTTTTCTTTTTTGCAAATTGTCAACCGTTTCACTAGATGGGGCTTTTTCTTGAAAGCCCCTCCTCCCAGTAGGAAATCCCATTGAATTTTTTTAGTCTCACAACCACTAACTATGTACTGCATAATAGCTGTAGCTCATAATTGAGATCTAATCAATAAAAAATTAGAATCGACATTAAATAATAACATAAAATAGGAGAAGAAAAAAATAAAGTCAAAACTCCTCACGGCATATGATTAAACTGTTTTATAGACTTAAAGATGTAAACCAAAATTAGGTAGTTGTTGATTGATTGCCTAATATAGGAGCTCCATAGCTAGAGAAATTTGCCAAAGAGTTCCCATCCCACTCAGTTTTAACAGTTCTTCTGTTTGGCTTTGAACCTTCCTCAAAACTAGTGAAACTATTATTTCTTAACAAGATACAAATAAAAGCATATAACAAAGGATCTCCCACTTTCCAGTTTTCTCCATCTTTCTCCTTTTAACAGCCATCCGAAGATGATCCAAAGTAGAGCATTTATCCTCAAGTTAACTTCCTCTCAATTGTTTCTCCATCCATTTTTTTTTTTTTTTTTGCACAAACTGATGCAACTGCAAGATTGTAACTGCTTCTCTCTTCATCTCAAGCCATGGGTTTCCAAAAAATAAAATAACAATACTCCATTGAAACAATAGTACCCAAAATCTCATTTTAGTGTATTTTCAGATCCAACAAGAAATGGAAAATTTATTTTATAGCAAAGATGCAATAAAAAGCGGTTAACAAAAAGGGGTGCACCTCATGTACACAAGAGGTACTCAAGATGCACCATCAAATGAGCAAACGAAAGAAATAAATAAATAACAGAGAAAACAACAACACAAAACCACCTAGCCCCGATTTAAGCTATCAATGGAATCCAGTAATGTGTAGTTCAGAACCAATAAGAACTAAGAATTTCATCATCACTAGGTTTGTTAACTGCCACCATCTAGTACAATTTTTCCAGCTTCATGACTGATTCTTCCAAATTCAAATTTCAAGCACATTATCATCAAACAACGTGCTAACAAGCTTCCCAATCATTGTACATGATATTCTAAATTCAACTACCATGAAACTGTACTAGTTAAAACACACTTCTTGAATCCCCAAATATTCCAACCTTCAAATCTAACACCAAAATGATATAGCATGTAACTAATCTATCTCAATCATTAGAGCTGCCATCTATAACAAGTGATTAAGATCAACTTTAAACAATAGATAGATGGATCTACCATTCAATACCACAAAATAGGTGAAAAGAAGATATGAACTCTTAAAATTTCAAAAAACCAAGCCTTCCCATTATATTGTGAACATATATGACTAAACCTGCTAAAACATAACAATTTTAAAGATGCTAAACTTATAATAATGGGAAGTGATTACTACTCAAAAAGTGCTATTTCATAGCTTGTAATTAACTCTTTTAAACACTTTTGAGTAGTAGTTATTGCCTTTTAACCCAATTAACATGTTAAAGACCCTTGCAATCAATTCTAATCAAATTGTGTTAAGTTTTGGTGTTTTGATAGCTTTTTGATCACCAAAGCAATATGAGATTGAGGAGAGTTATTTGGAATCCATGGCAAAGCAATGGAAAGCTCAAAAACATGAAGAACCAAAGCTTTGAAATCCTTTTGTCATAAGCAAATCCGGAATGCAAGGAGGGGAAGCAAAGAGAAATCTGCCATGAAGCATTCTTGATGACAGTCATGTTAGCCACTTTTGGAGCACTTTCTGAAGTCCAATTTATGCATGCTATATGTCGTTTCAAAGCTCAGGAAGTCAACAATCCAATGCTTCAAACGGTGCTTGATTCGGAGTTGAAACGAAGGAGTTACAGCCATTGCAAGCAGATCACTCCAAGCTGAAGGAAGATTTTTGCAAGGCTACGAAATCAGCCTTTTGCTGCGAGAATTTCGCAGCCATTTTGCACAGTGCACGGGTGTTCTCCTGAAGCTTCCCGATAGTTGCGACCGACACTTTTGGATATTTTTCTTCAGATATTTTTGTATAAATTTCCATTCTTCTCCTTGTAATCCACCAACCATAAGATTCCTTAGTTATTAAGTTTGGAAAAGGGGTGAATAACCTCATATATTTTGTTTTGTAATTTTCTTTATATATAGCTCTCGGGAGCTTGTTCTCAGGGCATCATGTAATCCATGGATAGATATAGATAGATATATAAAAAATATATAGAATATACAGAGCCTTGCTCTGTTTTTCCTTCTCTTTCATTTTCATTTTCTTGCTAGCCAAACATTCTCTGAGGATTTTTCCTCAGAGGATGAGAGGCTAGGCTTTTTGTCTCTTAGAGTGAGGAAAGCCGGGTAAGTTTCCGAATGATAATTTGGAAGTTTTGTTGTTTTAGTTTTTAATGAAGAGAAAGTGTGACCCGTTAATGGTTTTTATCTTTTTAGTTAACTTAAAACGCCTTTAAATCACCTGGGCCAACACTTGGTAAGGCAAGTGATCTCCGTCCATGGAGATGCACTAGTTTATCTCTTGCGAGCTTTTGGTAGGTGGTTTGAATGTAGGATTTTCTAGAATAGCCAACACTTGGTAAGCTTTTGGACTCCAAGGAGACATCCATTAGTTATCTCTTGCGAGCTTTTGACGGATAGTCCAAGGTTAAAGATCATCTTGAATGGCAAGTGCTAGGTGAGAGGCATGAGCCATTGCAAGATGCATCAATGAGAGGGATTTAGTGTTTGAACCCATTAATGGGAAGCATCTGTACAACACCGGTTGGAGAAGGAACTATATGTTAATTCTCTAATGCGAGGAAAAGAAACAAGTGACCGGAACTCCCTTTTTGTATGAGGAATCTGAGCCTAGTGATCTGAAACTCCAAGAAACACTTTTCTTTGTAAGTAAAATCAGTTACTATTTTTGGTTAGTTTAAAACCAAACCTTTTTTTTTCATTCAAACATCTTTATGTTTTCTTTTAAAGCTAACCTTGAAATGAAAAGGCACCAATTCAACTTTGAATTAATATCATTTGTGAAGTGAAAACCCATCCCAGTGAACGATCCTAGAGCCACTATGCTATAGTAGCTTTGTCTTTGCTACCCTAGTATATGGTGTAATAGGTTATAAATTTTGTTGATTACTCCCTCAATCAAGGAGCACCAGCTGGACACGAATCAGCTAAGACACCAATTGGGCACGAATTAGGAAGAAATAAAAATCAAACCCCATACTTACTAAACTAATTAGAACCAAACAAGCTTCTTTAACACCCATCTCTTTTACTAAGAGGAATGACTGGGTATAGTGCAGTATTTATCCCAAAAAAATTGTTGATTTAAGGCAATAAGGTTTTTTTACCAGATTCAATCCACCTTTGAGATTCACCTTGTAAATCAAAGACTTAATGTACTTCTCCAAAGAACCAATCCATATTGAGCTAAAGAAGAAAGGAGAGTCCAAAATAATAATAAGATAAATGAATGATATGGAAATAATGCATCCCTCATCAAATAACTATAGAATGAACGTATTTAGTATCATGCTTCTTATTACCAGGGAGCAACTTTCAAATCTACAAGCATGGTTCACAACAAGCCAGGAATTATGTATTATATAAAGTATTAAAAACTAATGTTCATCAATTTACAATATTACTTTGTCATAAGGTTATTTTGAATTTCTTGTACAAAAATACGATTTAAGCATCAAAATCCGAGTTCAAACTAATAACCACTAGAGTTCAAAGTTAGCATAAAAAGAAAATGTAAAAAGATGAGTACATTTTGGAGTTTATAAGTTTCTTGAGGATTTTTTAGATTCAATCACCTAACTTTTTATCACAGAACACACTACGGATACATAATACTTGAATGACTAAGTCACTTTGCATGGTCAAGCTCTTTAAGCCACTAACAGTTAAGCTCACTCGATTGCCAAGATGCCATGAGAAAAGAAAAGAGAAACTGTGAATCCTAAAACAATCAGTCCAAACCCAATCTATCATATAATTTCAAGTTTCAATTCTTACCCTATGCCTTCTGTAATCAGCACAAGAAATTGAAGATAAAAATGTGGAAAAATGCAAGGATATGAAAATCTTATTATTAAGTTTTAAACCTAAGGTGGTTTAATTGGCAGACCCTCCTACTTAGGAACAGAAAGTTCCCCGTGGGTGGTATGAACCCCATGAAGTTTTTTTTTTTTTTTTTTTATAAGTAAATGCAATTGTATTAAGAAAGCCAAAAAAAATACACCTAAAAGTATACACGATGTATGCTTTAAAAAAAACCTATCCCAACTAATCAATGAAATCAAGTAAAGACCATGAGCTAGAGCCAACATTAATTGGTAAAGACAACTTCTCACAGCTTATATATTAATTTCCTTTAAAACCTAATAAGTAATTCCATATTGCCATGTCAACATAACAAAAGATAACATCAGAAGAGGATTAGGACACACAATTTGTGGGATCCCATACAAAAAATTAAATGTTTCAAATTTGATTGAACTTTGATGAATTTAGTTCTTTGCTTTCAATCATCTTGAGAATCACACGTGAGAATATTCTTCTTTTTTCTTTACAGTATTAAAAAAAAACACATGCAAACCAAAGAAAAATTAAACAAAGCATACTCACACTCCTGAGAGAGACATGGTACGATGAGACTTGTTAATTGGATACTAATAGAAGAACATGGGAAGATAGGAGTCAAAACCCCTAACACTACTCAGTTGCTTCCAGAAACCAACCTGCTTATCACCTAAAAAAAAAAAAAAGTTTGACCTCCTTATGCTCACCTCTTCCTATTTTCCCCTAATCCCCCCATTCTATCAAATTGCCAAAGGTAAAACATTTCATTCAGGCAACCTATCGAGATTGAAAACCTGATCAAACTTTCCATAATCCACATTGACACTAGATATAATTTCCAATCCTAGCTCTATACAAACCAATAGCATCAAGCATGAAACTTTCCAATGAAATAAGGAAAAAATAAATGTACTAACCTAGTACGTGAAGTTCAAAAGAGTTGGACCGAGTTCAACCCGACCGGGTTGGGGACCTAGGGCATCACCTCTCCAGTGGTGGGGCATTTGAGGGCCCTCAAGGGACCTCAAAATGGAGTAAGCAACTTCAAGTGAAATGGGCATAGATGGAATTTTGGGAAATCTGTTCAAAATCTGAGAGTCCTCCAAGTCCAAAGCCTCACCCCCCTCAACACCACCCCACCCGGGAGTTAGTGGGTCCCCTAAGCCTTTCATCACCGTCTCTCTCTCAACCCCACTCATACTCTCCCCCTTTGTGTACATTAGCACCGCCACCGCCCCCTCCTCCGCCGCCCTCCCCACCACTCCTTCCCTCGACTCCTCTCCCATTCTCACCATCGCCACACACCCCTTAACATCCACCCCGACCCTCCTCAGGGCATGGTAGTCCTCCTCCCTCCCTAGATAATACACCGCCTGTGTCCCCGTCACCGCCCCCGACGGCGAGTAGGCATAGTATGGCCGCACCACCTCTGCCCTGGCTTCACCAACGATAGCTCCCTGAAGTTCCCATCACTAAAATGAGCATTATTAAAAATCAAAGAAACAAAAAGAGCATCGTTATAAAATCAAAGAAACAAAGAAAAACAAACCATTGGGAATTGCTACCATTGTTGTCATTCTAAAATACGTCTTGCTAGGAAGCAAATATTACTATTTAGAAATGGGCATTCTTGAAATAAAGACACATGCATGATCATCAGAACAACTATAAAGGAAGCAAAAAAAATAAAAGAACAAGTCAAGAATCTCACATAGAGTGCCTTGGTGAGCTTGGACTACCCGAATCCCCTACGACCTGGCCTTGCGTCGATGGTCGGAACAAACGCGAGGGTTAGGTTTAGAGTTAGGGTTTCTCCTGATGAGCAGAGGGTTGCAGTTGGGTGGGATCCCTAGATCGGGAGGGTCGTCAGCCAAAGGAAACATCTCTTATCACAATTTTTTCTAGGAAATGACATGAGATTTTCTCAGTAAAATGCGAGAAACTGATACGAAACTAAGCAGTAAAAAGGAAAGAACACGTCAAGAATCTCACATAGAGCACCTTGGTGAGCTTGGGCCCCCCGAATCCCCTGCGGCCGGGCATTGCGTTGATGGCCGGAACCAACGTGAAGGTTTTGGTTTAGAGTTAGGGTTTCTGCTGGCGGGCAGAGGGCCGCGGTTGATGAGAAAACATCTCTTACAGGTTGGAAACGATAAGGTGGTAGGGATTTTTCTTGGAAATGACATGAGATTTTCTCGATAAAATGCGAGAAACTAATACGAAAGCATGGAGTGAGGCTGTCTCTCAAATCTCTTTTATAGGTCATTCGTTTTCCAGTTTTCTTGAGCGCTTCTTAGACGTTGTGCTGAATAGAGCCTACTACCGATCGTCCCCACGAGTGCTAAGCTAACTTCACTTTCGACAATAAATTTACATTTTTACCCTGGACAATTACCATAAAGGCACAGTGAGAGGTCATAATGGCCAAAAAGTTCCTAAATTTTCATTAAAATCAGACACATTTGTGAGCCAAAATTATCCAAGGTTTTAAAAAAATCATATACCATAAACAGGTGAGAAGACTATCATTTTAATACATAGGTGATCAAATACATTTATTTTATTTATTATTATTTATATTATGAATATAATGGATTTGAACCAGTAGAAATTCAAATCTATTGTTTAATAAGATTTTATGATTTTTTTTTATTAAAAAAAATCTAAAACATTATCCAAGGGATTTCTATCTTTGTCCAATGTATTTATATGTTTTTTGGAAACTTCTCTATCTTTTTGTACTATTTTATGAACTTCATATAAATAGAAGTTATGTAAAAAATATTTTATAACTTCAAGTTATGCAAATATTTCATTTTATTATAATAAAAAAATTATAGCTAGTAACTATGAAAAAATTGTTCTCTTTTATTTCTCTTATTAGTTAGTACTATGAAATTTTAGTATAATTTTTATTTTTTTTGGTTTTTTTTTATAGAAACGAAACTGACCTAGTAGTATTTTCTTAACCACCAATACATTGACTATGCATAGGACCATAACCCCTTACTCAACTCAACATGCACTCATGCTACACAAACAAACACATCTACTGAATGATATAAAGCATCCACCCATAAGAAGAATAATTAACTCCCACATGCAAGTGCGGACATACATAGCAAACTATAACGGCAAGCAAGCAAAGACGTGGTTTAACAAATCATAGTGAATATTACCATGAAGCAACAAAATTATACTCAACACAAGCTTTTGGAACATACTAAATGACAAAAAGGTCAAGCAATATAAAAGAAAAAGGAATACAAATAGCAATTGACTGCAACTGATTAGCTATTGTTTAGTTAGGTGGAGTACATAATAGACACCATACAAGATAGTGGCAAAATTGGGAACCCTAAGTACACTTTAAGTAAGCATTCCTCCCTAAGGTTTTTTATCGAGTGCAAGATGCAATCGTACTACAAATTGTGGAAATTGGACTATGGAGGGGTGAGGGGCAGAGAGCAGCACAAGCTAATCATTTTCAGCTCTATTCTCTTGAATCAGCAATATATGTTTGTAACGAGTATGTCTGGTGCACATACACAAGCAAAGCATGGTGATCCTCACATCCACATAATACACAATTTTTATTGGTTCAATGTCAATAAAGAAGGGAATAATTGGTCTCCCTCAAGTGTGCAGTTGTTTTCATGAGCAAATAAACAAGAGAGAAAGAAAGGGAAGTGTTGCTTGCCTTGCTAAGAAGTGACTTCTGGCTAATATGGAGCAAAAGTGCAGTAACAAATTCTAATGTCATGTAGTTCACACTAGGAAGCTTCTTCAGTATATTTCACGTCACATGTATGTTGGAAGGAGCCCCTCTGATCTCATTATAGAGTTCAAAGGTGGTCAGAGGCTCAAGAAGGCTTGCAAGATAACATTTGGCTAAGGCTGCAGCATCAACTGGGTTTACACCCTCTGGAAATGATGTGTTTGAATCTACAATTGCAAATAAGGTCAACAAACCAGCATGTAAGTTAACCAAATTACCAGCATCAAATATGAGCTCAGGATACCTTTATTGTATAATGAAACCAAATGCTGAATAACTTTTTTGCCTCCTTCTGATTTAAATATGTGTGGTGAGTTTAATCCTAGAAATCAAAAAATGACAAAAAAAAAATCAAATCATAAATGGATATTAAGTAACAAAAATTATAATTATCCATTTATTTTTGTCTTCTGTGAATTGCCTAATAATATGAGATAATCTGCACATTTGACCAAAATATGAGGAATAGGTCGGTTGGAGTGTTGCTGTTGTACAGTTACCTCAATTGGAACTCCAAATACTGAGGATAAAAGTAAGGTGAGTGACTGTCCCAAAGAGGGTCCAGCAGAAAAATTGATTGATATTGGAGTTGCACATAATTGAGTTGAACTAATAATTAGAATAACACTTTCCATCATTATCAAGTAGTTGAAGTAAAAAATTGTTACACAACTTGGAAGATAATTAGTTTATTTAAATCATTGACATATTGCAAGGTTATGCTCCAATATCCTTTGTAATTCAATGATACAACTCTACCAGGGAAATTGCAATAAACACATAACATTCTGAGATTGCAACAAAGTCATGTTCCACATTATGCTAGATCTTGGTTTCATTAGACTAAAACAATGTATAGCTCTAGTTTCTAATTCCTTTGTACTGAAGTAAGTCTTTTTTCACGCCCTCAAAAAGTAGAGTTGATTAGTTTAATAATTTGATGCACTTGGAGTATAAACAAATAGTTCCATTTACACCAAGAAAGTTGGAAAGGAATCCCTCCTCAGTAATGCTAAGTTTTGAATAAAATCTATCTAAATTATGCAGTGGCAATAAAATCACATATAGCTCATAAATTTTCTATTGAAGACCTGTTCTGCAATCACCTAAAGAAGATAATACTTCTAAGAAGGTGGTAGAATGAAATTAGACCAAATTCATACAAGTAAATGGGTAATTCATTTGAAGACTGCAATGCATGTTGCACCAAAGTAAAAACATAAACATACCATATATAAAATGATAATCAAGTTAGCCTAAAAAACGGCATGAATGATAAGATGTGAGGATCATAGAGGAATAAACAGGCTAAGTCATAACTAAATTCCATGAGAAAATTAAGAAAATTACAAGCACCAGACCACTAAGCTTGCATGATATACCTTACAAAAATTGTATATTGGACAACAATGATTACTCTAGCTAAATGGCGCATTTTGTCTAGATAAGTGTGCAAAATAAGATCAGATTCAATGGTGGCTGGCTTGTACTAGGAAGCAAGATTCTATTTTGTACCAAAAATATTCATTCCAATCAATAAAATCCAAAGCCTCTATTTGCATATCTAAGAAATCCATGTCAAACTATGTTAAATGGTTTTTGATATGGAACAACGTTAAGTATTCCTAGTGTTAATGAGCTTTTTGACAAGACAGAATGAATTAACAACAAATCTGCAATTGCAGAGTTGAATCATATGCTCTATGATTTTGTCCCTATAATTCACCCATCAGTACTACAAGGTAAGAAATTCACAAAATTAACAGATTGGTAGAAATGCCAGAACAATTATAAAAAATGCTTAAACCATAAAAACATGTGAGACATCATAGAGAGAGAAAAAACTTAATGGTAATTGATATATATAAATATAAGGAAGGAGAAGAAAAAGGTTGCTGCATAGAAACATTCATTTGAGCTATAACATGGTCAAATTTATATGAAACTTACCATCAATACTTGCAACTCCCTGCAAATGAAAACAAATTGAGTAAGAAAATTACACAAGCATACACAAACAAGAAGTTTGGTCAGAGATGCACATTTTTCCATGTTCAATATCAGTCAAAATAGTCTTACTTTTTTCAGCAGTCACTTTTGCTACCTGAACAAAAATAGCCATCTCAAATATGTAAGACATCAACTTAAACTATCTCCTAACAGGTGACATAGCTAATACAGCAGACAAGAATGTGATAAATTCAATCTTTTCCTCTTTTCTTCGTTCTTCTTTCTCATTTCTCCCCAACTTGTTACAAGGGTTGCTATTACACCTGGGGATCAAATCAAACAGAGCACACAAAAATCTACAGGGCGGACAACCTAATTGGCAGCAACCATACAAAAAAACAACAAAAATAACCAGACACCAAAAATAAAGTATGTTTGGTTTAGTTTCACCCTTTAATTTTTAATATTGTCACAAATGTCATGGAATTTTTAATTGCATGTATGTGTATTAATTCTGGAAGGAGAAATAAAAGGCAGATTTTAAGGAATCGATTTCCTAGTAACTTATCTAGATTGTTGGAGTATGGGCTAATGTGCATTTGTGCTACAATAAACAGAAAAAGTAATAACAGTTGTCTTCAACCAAAAGTTTTTCCAAGCATGATCATTCTCACTTAGATGAAAGCCTTTTTTGACTTCCCCGCTTCAAGTTCTTTTATGCATCAGTAGAACATATATTAATTCTTCCTTAAGCGTCACAACTCTACGGTGCAATAAAGATGATTATATGTATTCTTGTTATTAACACATTTTTCACTAGGAAAACATTGGAAAAAAATTTCCTTTTAATTTGGAAAGGATTACAATCTCTATTGCCTTTTCAGGGAAAAGAAAAAGTGTATCTCCTGTGTCTTCCTCCATAAGAGTTGTCAATTGAGGAATTGAAGAAAACTAATCCCAAATTGAGAAGCCTTTGAATATTCATATTTTCATACTAGAGCCTCAAGCCTAACTTGACTTGAGTGTTGGAGATTTGAAGACTTGATTTGAGCCTTTTTTTTTCTATTACTTGATTTGGATTTTGATTTGAACAACTATAACCAAGGAAAGTGAAAACTCTTGCTTGGATAGAGGCAACCTTTGGAGATTTGAGTCTTGAAGTTTCAATAAAACATTGATTGAGAATTTGAAGACTAGAACATTTGAAGTCTTGATTTCAGCTTTTTTTTTTTTTTTTTTACTTGAATTGGATCTTGATTTGAACAACTTTAACCAAGGAAAGTGAAATCCTTGATTTGGCCTTTTGAGATTAGAGTCTTGAAGTTTCACAAAAACATTGATGGAGAACCTGAATAGGTTGATCTCAATCAAGGAAGACTTTTAGAGATGTTAATCTTGAAACTTTGAAGATCTTTTGAAGCCTTGAAGATTCATAGACACTTTAGAGCCTCCTCTAAGGACTAGAAGACACTTGAGAGCCTCATTTAAAGATCCAAAGACATTTTAGAGCCTCCTTTGAAGAGTCATAGATCTTTTAGAGCCTTCTTTTGAGATTCAAAGATACTTTGGAGCCTCCCATAAAAGATTCAAAGACACTTCACACCTTTTTTGAAAAAGTCTTGAACCTCCCTAGAAGAGGCTTAAGTCTCACTTGGAGAGAAAGTTCTCCTCAACTTCATGTCTTCTGAATTTAGCCTTGAAGGTTAAGGGCTTCTCCTTTCTAGGAGTTACAAAGACAATATTTTTGTAGTATTCAATCACAAGAGAGTTATTCCTTAATCTTTGCAATGAACTAAAGTTACTTAAACAAATAATTTTAATAATCTAAAATATGATGTGCAACTCTCAATTAGCCACAATTTCATGGGCAAGTTTATGGACTAATAAAAATACAACTTACCCCTAGAATTGTTGCCTTCATGTGACACATTGAATTGGTATATTTTTTGAAAATTTATTCAATGTGGAAACCTTTAATTAGCCACAATTTTAGGGACAAGTTGTATTTTATTAGTCCATATAATTAGAAAACAATTTACCTTCCTCAATTGAGGACCTCATGCAACCACACTAAGTTGCTTTATTTTTTGAAAATTTATTCAGTGTATAAACTTTCAAATGAACATTTATTCATTGTGGAATGTTTCAATTGGCCATAATTTTATGGACAAGTATTTTTTCATTAGTCCATATTAGCCTAATGTAAATACATGGCTAATTGTGACTTGCTAATTATTACCCTTCTACACTTGCACTGGCAGGACGTAGAATTCATAATCATTGGAAATTTCTTCATGCGGTTACATGGTGATTTTCTCAACCCACTTCAATACACTGTTTACATTGCTTTCTTATCATTGTCATCAAGATAAGACCAGTTAAAAAAAAAAATTTAACATTTTTTCCAAGGCCTTGGTGGCTAATTGACTAGATATACCCACTTGGAGAGTAATTTCCTTCGATCTCATCCATTAATTTGTCTATCAGACCAGAAAATACTTTGCATTTATACTATGCACATATAGAACCATCACTTAATTTGTGGAAAATTAGAGCCATCTTGGACTTTATCAGATATTTGTTATGTTTTTATTCATGAATCCACCCTAGCCACCACATAATGGTAATCCCTCTTTCCAAAGTTCCTTGAAAGGCATTATCGCTTCTTCCAATTACCAAACTTTTCACTTTTTAACCTCAAAATCTTCATAAGGAATAGGATCCCTCCAGCTTTTCCTGACTTTTGCAAGCCTTCTAAGATGTGTTGCATCCAACACAATCACAATGACTATTCAAAGGCAGGTGATTATGAATTAATAAGCAAACTTTTCACTTTTAACCTCATGAATCTTCATAAGGAGTAGGACTAGTCAGGCTTTTCCTACCTTCAGCAACCACATCTAAGATGGGTTGTATCCAACAGAATCACAATGACTATTCAAAGGCAGGTGATTATACGTTATAATTAGGAAAACACTTTCACTAAGTTTGCTTTTTAAGTTTATATCAAGGAACTCCTGATTTCAGGTTGTCATAACTCTAACTCTGTGAAGCTCAATAACTCATATAGTCAACCTAGGTGCAGATGCATTCTGAGCAATCCATTGTAGATTACAATCACAGTGGATGTTGTAATGGATAAAAGCCTCAAGGTCTATTTGAGCTACCCCAGTACCACACTCCTCTTCCACCAAACCATCTTAAAGCTTCACAATTTCCTCCCTCAACATATTAGGCTAAACAACATGACCTAACCTCTATTGATCTTTCCTTCCTCTATATGTATCCTTGGACTCTCTTGTTGACCATATATTCATAAGCCAATCCAAGTCATCACATGGTTCAAATAAATCTCCCATCATCACCATGCTTCAACTTCAACTCTTTCTCCAATTATAATTTCATTTTCTTTATTTCTTCAACATTTTTTTTATAGGAAACGACAAAGGAATATATTGATAAAAATGATGTACAAGAAAAGGATGAGGAATCCTCCCACCAAAGAAAAACAAAACTACAAGGAATCAAATACAAGAAAATACAAAGTAAAAACAAGCAAACTCTCTAGGTTAGGTCAACCCATTGGGATTACACACCGCTAACCAATCAAGTTGTAACACGTTAAGGGGAATCCCCTTAAAAACCTTAGAACAAAAAGTCCAAAGAGAAGCAAGGAAATGAATAGAATCCCAAAGGTTCTCTGAATTCCTTGCTTTATCCTAAAAAATCCTTGTATTTCTTTCCCGTCACACCACCCAAATTAAAGCGATGCATGCAGCTTGCCATAAAACAATCCCTCTCTTAGAAGATCCAAAACCGTTAAATTTTCTTCACCATTATCCCTTAGTATGTTTCATCAAATATACCCTAGCTTCAATACAAACTTTATTACAAATTGGACACGACTTCCTGCATGACCCAAGTGTTGCTTCAAGCATGCCTAACCTTAATCATCTTGAGAGGGAGCTTACAAGTTACAACCCTACTTCCTTGAACATGCATCTCAATATTCTAACCACTATTCCTTTAACATGTAGATCCTTAATTGTAAAATTTTGTAGGTGAATACAATTCAAAATTCAACTATTCAAATACTAAATATGTTGTTGTCCCTACCAATTTAGTCATACTATAAGCCTGTAATACAAAACTAAGTCCCTAGATGCTACCAAAGTAATCAAAATGGCACTGCAGCTAAACATTTACTTAGTCATTATTTATTACTTGTTACTTAGCATAATGAAGCTTACTAACATAGTAAATGTTAAACACTAAGTTATGACAAAGTAAATCAGTTACTATTAAATTACTGGTAAACATACTTCATATTTTATACTAAGCTATTGGAGAACAATATGTAAAAATTAAAAAAAAATCAATAGACTAAGCATACGTTTGGTAAATCAACTTAATGACTTAAAGTAAATATTAAGAAATAAGTTTTAAGTCAACAAATTCAACAAAATTTAAATTAAAGTCATTTTAAGTCAATAAGTTTTAATTTTACCAAGCACCATGTAAATTGAATCAAACCCTAAAACAAACAAACAAGGAATAAAAAATAAAAATAAAGACAATAAAAGAATTAAATAATGTATTTCAATATATTCATTAACAAAATAGAGAAAAAAAATCAACTATAATCTTACAACCTCAAACTCTAATGCATTTCATGCCCTTCCTCCATCACAATGTGATTTTTTACTGCTAATGTGGCTATCTAGAGTCATAATTAGCTAATAATTAGTGTTTGAGTTGCATTTAGAATTTGAGAAGTTTTGTTATTGGAAATTTCTCCTTAAAAGAAGTTTCTACATTTCTAAACTTTCTAATTTCTTAAACATTTTTTTTTGAAGTTTCTATTTGAGTTTACTTAAAAATCTAGAAGTCTTCTTCATTAGAAACTCTTATTACAAGAAGTTTTTATAAAGTTAAGTTTCTAATTTTAGACAAAAAGTTACTATTTTATTTTAATCTTATTATTTAGAGGTTTAGGAGTTTTAGGAAATAAATAAGAGTCATAACAAGTTGCTATATTGGTTAGGTTTCTTTTTTCATAGTTTTATTTAGGTTTTAAGGTTTTCTAAAGCTTACAAATAAGGGTAATCAATTTAAAATCAGATTAATGAATGACCAATGATTTATAATTCTTGCATACCCTACAAATTTTAATGGTGAGACTCCATTATTTTTCTTCTAAGACACTAATGTTTCCATCTTTTATCCTTTATCTTACTTTTCCTATATTTTATTTTACTTTTTCCCATTACCATAATTTTTATTATTCATTTTCCTTCTTAAATCCTAAAAGAATTAAATCCTAGTCCACTTATTTGATTGTGTTCAACCATCCTACGATTGTCCTACATCACAATTATACAATTACTTGATTGGAGTTGACATAGAGTATTTTCAACCAACTTTACTAAGGGGTTGGATTTAGTTATACAACAACTTGACCGGTAGTCAAGTTAGAGTGTCCAACTCAATTATACACTTCTAGACTAGTAGTCTACCACATTAATTTAGCATGTCAAGTTTGCTAGAAGCTTATTTTCAACTCGAAACTAAGAGCCATTAAGAATTGCTTCTTGTTTTTAGCTTTAGCTAGAAGTTTAAGTGAAATCGAAGTTATTATTTTGAAGAAGCAAAATTGATATTATAAAAACTTCCATTAAATATGAAAAAACTCCTACATTAGTTAGAAATTAGCTTCTATAAAATACAACATTTTCCTCGATTTCATACTAAGCTATTTTTTAAGTCAAAACTCTTTAATAAAACTACCCAAATAGGCTTGAAAGCTCCTATTATTCAGCTTAAAAAGGAAATCTTGACTTCTCAAAAGCCAATCCAATGGGGAACTATGCAATACAAGATGCTACTTTGCACTAACTAACTAAGCTTTTGAGAAGTAGGAGCTCAAATTCAAAAATATTCCCATAATTTTCAAACTTACAAATTATCCTTATGCTAGAATAGCTAATAGGGTTCCCAAGTATGTCCCACTTTTGTTCCATGCCAAATTAAGTTTGATTTTCATTTCTTCAGCCTTATAAGGGTTGAGATTTCTTCATTTGGTAAATGACTAATTGATGCTAAACTTAGTAAAACAATGGAGATCAACAAAAATATCTAGATCTTCCATCTTTTCCACTTTTTGTTTAGGTTATAAAGATTGTATCTAACCATTAAAATTTGACACAAAATACCCAAGCTGCTCTTCTGATGGTTGCTAGAATTTTGATGTTACGTGATTTATTCATTAATCATAAATTTAAAAGAACTCAAGTTAAATATGAAATGACTGGTGTAATCCATGTATACTTAAGAGTATACTCAAACTGTACTAGAAAGAAAAGAGAATGGAAAAAGCAAGACTCTCCATCCAATAGTACAACCCAAACTACCAATGAAATCCAAAGGAGAACACCACATGACTAAAGAGTCACCTTCTATCTAAGACAAAAGTTGAGCACAACAGCCTCCTAAAGCTTGGAAGTCGGACACTTTATCCCCTCAAAGATCCTCCTATCCAAGAATTCACCCACCACCTCCCACTCCCAAACTTGAAAATCTATTACAAATCTTGAATTCCAATAAACATTGGATTCTAAGTGAACCAACTAGCCATAGAGGCCATCCCAATTATGTGTTAATTTTACTTTAGAAAAAAAAAATCTCTTCTTTTATGAAAATAAAAAAATATTAAAGAAAATAAATTAGTGTGTGGAGTGATATAGATTCTGAGCATCATCCTTACAAACATAAGTAATCTATATAACAATTTAATGTTCCAAAAACAAGATTATTCAATATATAAATCCTTCTTAGTTTCTGTCAGCTAACCTATTTGTTCCCTTAAGTCATGACTGTGGATATAATCATCAAATCTCTCTAAAATAAACCTAATATCTTTAATCAACAAAAAAATACTACTAGGGGTTGCAATCTTATGACAAAATGTATTGCTTTTCAAGATGAAATTTTGTTTGCTATTCAACAAGGTATCAAATAGACAAATACATTAAAATTGAATGGGATTAAAAGATAGTGATTGGTGCTAAATTTATCAAAAATTCCTAAAGTTGCAACAATCCTACTTCAGGTCTTTAGATCTATTTAAGTAGCTCAGTATCCTTTTTAGTTGTGTGTATGTGGGATTCTATTATTATTATTATTATTATTAAAAAATATTTCTCTTTGTGAAATTCTAGTTGTAACAACTCCAATGTTCCTTATAATTTGTCTTTTTTAAGTCATCAAGCGAGTGAGAGAAGGAGAGAGAGAACAAATTTTCAACCAAAAAATATTTCTCTTTATGAGATTCTAGTTGTAACAACTCCAATGTTCCTTATCTGCTGAGATGGAGTGGGAATGAAGAGGTTCTAGGTCATATTCCAACAAAAAGAAAAAGAAGGGAAAAAAAAAAACCTATAAAAGAAAACAGTGTTTTCAAGTTGCCTACCATTGGAGGCTTAAATTTAGGCATCAAAGCACTAGGTCATAAATAGTACATCCAAAACTAGGCATGCTTACACTGTATACAATACCCAAGCATATCAAGGTAACTGCAACAGAAAATAGAGAAAATTTGCACTATGGACAAATCAGCTTAACTCAAATGTAACTCTATAATAATTGATCACTTAAAACAACTAATAAAGCTTGAAAACAACTTATACACAGATTACCTCTTCGAATTTTGTCTTCCCAATGGAAACCTTTTCTTTTGTTTCCAACATGCCCTTCCTTAGAAAAGTACCTATAGAGGCAGCAGTTGAAAGAAAACGGTCTTGCACAACGTGTCTTGTTGATGGTTGCTGAAGGAGTGACCACCTACTTTTAACCATTGAACCAAGTCGTCCTGCCACATCAACAACGTTGCCTTTTGCATCCTTCGCAGCCTCTCCCACAAAAGTTCTAGCAGATTGCCCAGCTTCTTTAAGCTTCACCCCTGTATGCCAATCATAAGTATGCAAATGGACAAATTAAGAAAATGATGAACAATAAAATTTTTATACAGATGGTTGGAACTAACCTAAAGTTGAAAAGAAATCACAAGTTTTCTCCTATCACTGAGGTGAGAGTGGAGAAGGCATTGGATTGACACCAAAAATCAGAATTGGATCCAAAAAAGAATCAACAAAACCTGATCCAAATAGACCCATAAAGGAGGTTCTATTATATGTCAGCAGAACTTCCAATAAACAAACAATTAAAAATCACTGAGGAGTTGTATGGCTGCCAAGAAAGGTAAGAAAACATAACAATATTTGAAGGCTTATATTTTCTGGTTATTAGTTCCCAAGGAAAGGAAAAACGCAACATAACCAAATATGTACAAGATTTATTGGATTTTTTTTAAAAAAAAAATTTAACTGTTTGGCTGCTAAGAAAGGTAAAAAAACATAACAATATTTGAAGGCTTATATTTCCTGCTTATTAGTTCCCAAGGAAAGGAAAAATGCAAATTAACCAAATATGTACAAGATTTATTGGATTTTTTTAAAAAAAAAAATTAACAACTATTTGGTTGCCAAGAAAGGTTAGAAAACGTAACAATATTTGAAGACTTATATTTCCTGCTTATTAGTTCCCAAGGAAAAACACAACGTAACCAAATATGTACAAGATTTTTGGATTTTTTTTTTAACAAAAAAAATCAAGTTTATCGCTCATTTCTTTTATTCTCTCTTCCATGTTCTCAGCAATCAAAGAAAGAATTATTCAAATATTCCTAAAAGGTTCAAATCAAACCACTTTCAACCATTTATTATTTGGATGCTTAGAAAACCGAGGAAATGATATGGGGAAAAAATAAAACAAAACAAAGTTTGAGCCTTGTGATTCCTATTATCTTTGTTCCAGAAAATTAGGAAAACCCAGATCAACTAGCCCGTTAGGATTCTCATGCTTACTCGAGTAGGAGCCCTTAGTTTCTCAAGTTTAAACATCCTTCAAATTTCGGGTCTCTTCTCATTTCCTGTATTTTCTTGGCATTCAAACAAGTTTAACAAAATAAAGAAACCACCGATCGATCAACAGTAGAAACTCTTAACCCGTTTCATTTATTTAAAGTCAATACAAAATCTTATGAAAGGAATTTTAATTTTTTAAGATTCAATCTCACATAATCATTAGACAAAAATACCTAATTCTCACCTTAAAACCAAAATAAAGAAAGAAAACAAGCAGAGCTTGAGAAAATTTCACCCATTGTTGGTAGCGATTTTGTGAGTTTAATCGACCGAACAGAGAAAAGTTTGAATTGCTTTTGTTATTTTCATTTTAGGAGAGAGTCAATTTAGGACTAGGAAAATGATGAAGGACTGATGCGTCATTACTTGGAAGGTTAGACCAATAAAATCTAGTCACGTGGGCCTTTTATGGTCTAGTTGGTGTTGGCCTGTTCTTGAAGCATTCCAACTGATTATAACGGTTCTGCGTGTCACATATCCACTGATTTAGGAAATCAACTTGGATTTCTATTGATTTGTTTAATTTAATGACTTTCTTGTTATTAAAAATAATTTAACACATGAATTATCCTATAACAAATGGTATCTTATCAACATACTCTTATAAGCATATATATCGTAAATAAAATCGGTCTGTCTGTGTTTACTAGTGATTTTTTTTTCAAGTGTTTCTAACATTTCTAATAATTAATTTATTTTTTTTAACTATTAAAAAGATGAAAAATATTTTTTATAATTACAATCAAATGCACTCTTGATTAATTAATAAATATGGACTATCAAATGGTGTGTAAATGACTATAATCCAATAAAGTATCTCCATTTTTAAATTTAATAAAAAATTCATGATAAATGAAAAATTAAATTAAATTTTTGTCTTTTCTTTATTTTTGTATTTTCCTCTTTTCACCTTATTCTTTTTTTTTTAACTCATTTTTATAAAGGAGAATTATAGTTTATGGTGCTGAAAGAAATATAATTACATTAAAGGATGCAAAAGCTTCTTATTTCATCTTATAACTAATCAATTTTACTTTCCTGAAAGTATTAAGGAAAAAAAAATTAAATAAAATGATTTTCTCATATTTGATTGTATAATGAAAAATATCATAGAAAATCTAATATAATTAAAATTAGTTAAACTTATATATTTTCAAATTATTTAATTTTTATATAAAATAGTTAAAATAAATGAAAAAAGCTTAAAGTAATATATAAAATAATTTATTAACTTTAATTTTTATTTTTATTTTTACTTTTCTTTTGTATTCTCCCTCAAATTTATGAAGAACCAAATATACCTCAATTGTTTACTTCAATTGTTTTTAAGATAGTAATTTAATGGAAATAAATTTCTTTGAAAACATTTCCTAAAAATAATATTTTTTAATTGAAATTGTGTGAAGAATGAGAATTTTTATGAAAATAGAATTTTGAAATTTTGAGAGTAGACATTTTATCAAAATTCATTTTGGATAAAAAAAAAACTCACATTGAAATTTTAATTTTTTTCATTTGGAAATTATCCTATTACACTATGTTTTCAATTAGGAAATAAATATTTTTGAAAATTCTCAAAGAAGATAATTTATTCATCAAGATAATTACTAATATTTTAAAAGTTCATAATTATTCCAAAATATTAAGTGGGAGCGTGTCATAGGCAAGCCCACAACCTCTAAGATCGAGCTCATCTTGATTTTGGGCTTATCAGCATCCTAAAGATGAAGTGACCAAAGAAATCAATGAATATGGACTATCCTTACGGACGAAACTATATATGTTTGTAGTGGGAGTGACCAATCCTGAATATGGAACTCTTTTCTCAGTAACATTGATGTCAAGCATCTTGGTTATACACTTAACTTAGATGTGAAGTGGTAAAATCACCTGAAGTAGTCCTACTTGCATAGTCTGAGGGTTAAACAAAAAATGTATGTTAATCAATGCCTTAGGATAGCCTTTTGAGGTTAAAAGCAAGTTGATTAATTAGAGAAAGTCTCTACCTAGTAATAAGAGTCATGACCTACCTAAAGTAGACTTGATTCTTATGATACTAGGATACCTTACATGGATATATGTAGTTTGAAAACACTATATTTTTGCTAAACTAATTACCATATTTGCCTTGGATACTTAGTTTCTTTATTAATCCATGGAATTATTATATTTGTTACAAATATCATGTCTTTAACCTATCACCTCTTATCTCATGTTTAAATTGGATCTAGTTACAAATTGCAAATAATTTGGTTGTTGCATAGAAGCTAATTTAGGTAGAGTTTGTTATTTCCTTTGAAAAAACCTAGTATAAAGAAAGAGAAGCATATCAAAGGTGACATAAGACGGATCAGAAGATCAAGTGTCTCATACTTGGGTCTTCTGATAGTGTGTTGCAAAAGAAACACATGTCTATTGATATGGTTTATAATATTCTCTTTAAAGTTGCAAGGATTGTTTAGTGATAAGGGCAAGTCAATTAAAGAAGTTGCCCTTAGGATTATTATGAACACCAGGATTCATGTTATCTTAAAGATCTTACTAGATTATTTTGGGACGAATAAAAAGATTCTCAAAGAGTGGAAAGGTGTTCATATGGAAGTCAAACTTATTCAGGCTCTTCTACCAAAAAGAAGAAGAAGAAGAACACCAAATAAGGAAAGTTCAAGAAAATGAATGAAGAACAAACTCATAGGCAATGACTCATTTGTGACCTTTTAAGACACTAGAAAAAGAATGCTCGGAGTGCCTAAGGATAAGCAAGTACACATCATACTCTCATTGTTAAATAAATAGTAGTGGATTCATTCCATGTTCACTATTTGTAGTTCTCTATAGGGTTTTGAACAAGTGAGAAGGATATATATGGGAATGTACTTACTTTAGTTTCAGTTGCAAGGTTAGTTGCGCAAGTTAGTGGGAGGTATTACCTCTTTTATCTTTTTTAAGAATAATTAGATTTCAAGTATGAACCTAGCACCAATTAAACATTTTGTTTCTAAAGTATAGGTCATGTTAATCTAAATAGGATCCAAAGGCTAATTAATTCTAGACCTTTTTATTCGAATGGATCTTTTAGTCTGTGAATCCTATATAAATGACAAAATGATCGAGAGGTCCCTTTATTTCTAAAGGACATGAAACCAAGGAATGTTTGGAGTTAGTGCATACTGATGTGTGTGAAACTTTTGGAGTTCATACATAAAGAGGGTATGAGTACATCATTTTTTATTGATGAATACTCTAAGTCTAGATATGTGTACCTAATAAATAAGAAATCTGATGCCTCAGATAAATTCATTGAATTCAAGGCATAATTGGATAACCTATTGGGTAAACATATCAAGGCACATTGATTAGATCGAGGTAGTGTGTCTAATTAGTTTGATTATTTCCATCTGGAGCTTGGGATGATATCCAACATGTGTGCACCAGGGACTCCATTGTAAATGGAGTAATGGAAAGAAGATATCAAACTTTGATAGACATGGTGAGATTGATAATTGATTTCTCATCACTTCCCATAGATGTTTAAGAGATTCTTTGAAGGTTATATCTTACCTTAATTACTAGGTTAGTACCTTTAACTTCCAAATAGACATGACCACGTTGTAAACTTAGTTTACGACAAATTCGCTTATGGGAGTGTCCAACACTCATGTTAAACACAAAGGTATACCAATTAGAAGCAAGGTAAGTGATATATCAATGTATAGGATATCCAAGAGGATTTAAGGATTATTACTTTATAGTCAAGATTATTATAAGGTGTTTGTTGTTATAAATGCCATATTTCTGATGAAGACTATATGATATGTAATAAGACAAACAGTGATATAGATTGGAGAATACTAAAAGATAGTCTCATTATGCACAAAATACTATAGATCCAGTACTAACCATTTTCATTTCTAATACACTGATGTCTTATCGTAATGGGACGATTGTTATAAAACTAAATTAATACATGTATTTGGGAAAGTCTTTTGAGGCAATTCTAAAAGAAGATGAGATCAATCATACAAAGTTAGAATCCTTGTGATTCTAATGTATTTTGGGTTCCTATAAAAGGGCTTGAAGGGATAAAACTCATAGGTGTAAGTTAGTCTACAAAAGGAATAAAGGACTAGATGAAAATGTTGAGATTTATGTGGCTAGGTTATAGCTAAAGGTTATAGTTTCAAATGGTTTCGACTATAGGAAACCTTTTTACCACTAGTCATACTCAAATCCATTAGAGTACTCCTATCCATTATGGTGTATCTTATTTATGCGATATTGCAATAAGATGTCAAGATAATGCTCTTAAACAATTATCTTGATATTAGCATCTATATGATGTAGCCAGATATTTTCATAACAAAATACCTTGTGTGTACAAGAAGGCGAAGGGAATTGTGGTGGTGCTCTAAGATCTTATAGGTAGATGATAGTCTAATCATTGGAAATGATGTAGAGATATTGTCATCAATCAAGATTAGTTTTTCTACTTAGTTCTAAAAAGGATGCAATATATTCTTGGGCTAAAGTCCATAGGGATTACAAGAACAGGAAAATTGAGTTGTGTCAAGCACATGCTCAAGTATCTTTGCATAATAAGGGATTATGTGCTTGTGTTTTAAAGTGTTGAGATAGTATAGAAGGATAATGTGATGGTTGACTAGACACCTTCTATGGAGAACCTGGAAAATCCTTTCAACAAGACATTGATAGGGAGAGTCTTTGTTGGTCACAGGGATAACATAGGTTTCATATGAGTATCTGGTATGCTTTAATAGCATGATGCATTGAGGACTAGTGGGAGAATGTTCGGATAAGACCCTTAAAAGCATGACTTGATGTAACAAAATTTAGAATTCATTATTTAATGATATTCCAATTGATTACTACTCAAAAAGTATTATTTCATAGCTTGTATTTAACTCTTTTAAACACTTTTGAGTAGTAGTTATCACCTTTTAACCCAATTAACATATTAAGGACCCTTGCAATCAATTCTAATCAAATTGTGTTAAGTTTTGGTGTTTTGATAGCTTTTTGATCACCAAAGCAATCCGAGATTGAGGAGAGTTCTTTGGAATCCATGGCAAAGCAATGGAAAGCTCAAAAACATGAAGAACTGAAGCTTTGAAGTCCTTTGCCATAAGCAAATCCGGAATGCAAGGAGTATGGGCGTCCGGACACACCATCGGAGGGCGGCGGAATGTGGGTTGTGGCAGGCTATCGGAATGACGTAGCAAGGCTTGTGCACTTTAGTCAATGATCCGAACAACATATCCGGATAGGATATGCTATTGTCCGGGTGTGATGATGGCGAGTGTCGTGTGCTTCTCCCTGAGGGAGTCCGGATAGGGAAGCGCGCTGCGTGTCCTCTTGGGGAATCCGGATGGAGTTGCTCCGGATAGTGATGCTCGCTCCGTGTCATCAGGGGGAGGGGTCCCTACACCATCCACACGCGGACGGTCACCCTTGCGATGTTCCATCTTCTTCGGATATACCACATCCGAAATTCTGTTCGGGCGACGTTCCACCTTATCCGGATATTTCACATCCGGTGCCTTACGCCGGATGGGAAAGGAGGGCGTTTCAACTTCCCTGGTCAGACATATCCGGATCCTCTGATAGCACTTACCCGGAGAGTTTCGCAACCATTTTGCACAGTGCCGCAATGTTCTCCTGAAGCTTCCCGATATGTGCGACCGACATTTTGAGATATTTTGCTTTAGATATTTGATGTCTAAATCCCCAAAGTCTCCTTGTAACCCACCTATCATAGGATTCCTTAGTCTTTAAGTAAGAACAAAGGGTGAATAACCCCTTATATATAGTTTGTAATCTTCATGATATCAGAAGATCTCGGGAGCTTGTTCTCAGAGACACATCCTTTGTACAGTTTTGGAAGGAAGTAAAATACAGAGCACTTGCTCTACTTTTCATATATATTTTTGTTTTCTCATTCTTTTTCTTTCTAGCCAATCAAACTCTGAGGATTTTTCCTCAGATGATGAGAGGCTAGGCTCTTCGTCTCTTGGAGTGAAGAAAGTTGGGTAAGTTTCCACATGCATAAATTGGAAGTTTTGTTGTTTTAGTTTTTAATGAAGAGAAAGTGTAACCCGTTAATGGTTTTTATCTTTTTAGTTAACTTAAAACGCCTTTAAATCACCTAGGCCAACACTAGGTAAGGCAAGTGATCTCCGTCCATTGAGATGCACTAGTTTACCTCTTGTGAGCCTTTGGGAGGTGGTTTGAAGGTAGGATTTTCTAGAATAGCCAACACTTGGTAAGCTTTTGGACTCTAAGGAGACATCCATTAGTTATCTCTTGCGAGCTTTTGAAGAATAATCCAAGGTTAAAGATCACCTTGAATGGCAAGTGCTAGGTGAGAGGTATGAGCCATTGCAAGATGCATCAGTGACAGGGATTTAGTGTTTGAACCCATTAAAGGGAAGCATCTGTACCACACCGGTTAGAGAATTAACTATATGTTAATTCTCTAATGCGAGGAAAAGAAACAAGTGACCGGAACTCCCTTTTTGTATGAGGACCTGAGCTTAGTGATCTAAACTCCAAGAAACACTTTTCTTTGTAATTAAAATCAGTTATTATTTTTGGTTAGCTTAAAACCAAATCATTTTTCAAACATCTTTATGTTTTCTTTTAGAGCTAACCTTGAAATGAAAAGGCACCAATTCATCTTTGAATTAATATCAATTGTGGAGTGAAAACCCATCTTAGTGAATGATCCTAGAGCCACTATGCTATAGTAGCTTTGTCTTTGCTACCCTAGTTCATGGTGTAATAGGTTATAAATTTTGTTGATTACTCCCTCAATCAAGGAGCACCAGCTGGACATGAATCAGCTGATACACCAAGTGGGCACGAATTACCAATTTTACTTTTATTTATCCTTATTCCATGCATTACACTTTATGAGCATTCTTACCTGCATCTTTTATATTGTACGAGATTTGGGTGTTTTAAGAGTTGCACGGAAGATCCAAGTCATGGGTTTCTTGTAAATAGATGACTTGCTCACTATCAATTTATGGGTCTAAGCAACCTATTAAAGGTTATAGTGCACCACCTCCTAATTGAAAGGATAATTGGTTTTGACTATCAGGACAGGTTCCTATGTGTGTATACTAGTGTGTATGGTTATACATTGAACATGACCTATGGTGAGTCATGACTTAAGGCTATCAAGTAGTCATGACTTCACCAAGTTGTTTCTTTGTGTTGTCTCTCAACTTTGAGAGAATATTTAGCTTATGCTAAAGTTACTAGTGTCTTTGACTTATGAGTGAGATTGTAATATATATTTACTATAGATTATGTCACTGTTGATGGAAGTCTAGCAATAAGTATTCTCAATAGAGGCACTATGATATCTCATGGGATTGAGACAGTGTGTCCCCTTAGGTGATCCTAAAGATGTGTTCATAAAAACTAGTTATAGTAGTTTCTTAAGTGGAACTTGACATTGGCTCTTTGAGAGCTAAAACATGTCAGTTGAATACACAATTGGAGGATCTGTAACTTAAGAATAGTAAAAGTAGTCTTAAAAAGATTGATAACTTTCACCTTGTTAGACTACAGACACCAGTTCATGGGGAGATTGAACGCAATGGATAGCAAGCCATGACCCGAACACATAGTGTTTCGTTGTTATTTACATAGGATATTGGAGTTAAGTTGATTCTCTATAGTAGGATGTTAAATCAACTTCAAAATTAGATTCCATGAGAGCTGGTACTCTTATAGGTCTCAATGGTCCCCGCTTTGAGTTCATATATCTTGTTGGCATGGGTTATGATGGTTAGATTGACTCCAGGTTCACTTTTGTGCATAAGGGCATTTTGGTAATTATGTAATATTCCACGAGGGTAAGTGAACAAGGTCTCTGAATTTGGCTAATTGATTAATTAGTAAACCTTATTGGGTTAATTATTCAATTATAACCTAATCTAGGCTAAGATTTAGTGACCCAAGCCCATGTAAGCTCAAGTCATTTAAAGCTTAGTTAGGAACCCTATAAATACCCCTTAGGGGTTAGGGTTTCCATAACTTCTGTCTTCCACCCATTGATGAAAATATCAGTAATCACGAATATATCAATACTTCGATTTTACAGATATATTGGATATATCGGTAGATATTTTGGAAAAAAATATCAGTAAGTCTAAAATTAATCAAAATTCATGAAAATGTAAAAAAACTTTCATTGAAATGTAATTAGAAGTATAATAGACATTTTAAATTTGTTTTGTTTAAGAATTCAATATATGTATGATATAATTTATCATATTTAATAATAATATCATATGCATCAATAAAAAAAAATGAATTTTATAAGTGTAGATTTATTATTAAATTACATCAAATATTATTCCACAATAATAGTGTGATATTTAATTATAATACATTTAATTTAAAATATATCTAATATTAAAATAATGATCTATTTAATTCAATTGTATTAAATGATATAAAATAAATTATGACATATGTATAAAATTTTTTAATATTTATATTTTTTTATATTTAATTAATATATAAATGATATAAAAAAAGTTAAAAAAAAATTATCACCATATTTTTTATATTTTTAGTATTCATTTAATTTAAATTTAAAAATAAAAATAATTAGAATTAATTGTTTATTAAAATATTTTGTTTTTATCATGGTGTAAGTATATATTTATTTTAGTGCACACATTATTGAAATGAGGCATGTTAGCCCAATGGAAAGCAGTATGAAGGCTTGTTTTTGACGTGGGTTTGATTCCCCGCCCCTGGTAAGCCAAAATTTTAATTGTTTCATTTGACCACTACCCCTAAAAAATCAGTCTGATTGCCCAAAAATTCAATCGATCACCAACCCAAAAAAAATTAGCTTGATATTTCGTCGAAAAATTCAACGATTTTTTGCCAAAATTTTCTACTAAAAATCGACGATAAAATGCAAAATCTAGCGATTTTTTCATAGTTTCGTTGATTAATTCGTATTCGCCAATATTTTGGTAATTTTTCAATGATTTTTGCTGTTTTTTTCCAATATTTCTTCCTATTTTTGTATCGCTCCTCATTGAAACACAAAATTTCAGCAATTTTTTCCGAAATTTTCATCCATGCTTCCTCCATACAAAGAGAAAGAAAGAGTCATAGCCTTCACCCTTCTTTCCTTCCCACCAAAAGTATGCCAAGAACAAGGTTGAGTCATCGGGTGGAAGATTGTGGGTTTATGAGACTTCCAACAAAATCAAGGTCATCTTCAATACTTGGAATTTAAGGTTTGAGAACATCCAAACCTAAAGATTAGGTCTTTAACCCTAAAGATCAATTTTTTGAAAAATTAGTATTATTTTCGTTGCTTTAATCTAAGATGCCAACATTGAATTCATATTTATGTTATATATAATTAATTCATTTTTATATAAATTTAATTTTTAAGAAAAATTAATTGAAATATTGGAGGAAACTAATCCTAAGACATTGGAGGAAACCAAATCAATTGATGAAAACATACATTAGAAGTTTAAGATAGATGTCTGACACAAATGTTTCTTAGAAAATATTTCTTTTTTATTTTTCTTTCTCTTTAAAACTATACTAAGTCATAAACTTCTTCCTATGCTCTTCACTGCATATATTCTATTTGGTGAAATACCTTTATTTTTAATGTTGATCTATTGTGTCTTCCCCAACTTCTATTATGTTTGGTTGATTTGCATGCATCTATATTCCTCTCAAGTTTTGCTTTCTACACTGGTGTTACTACAAAAATATGTTCCTCTTTCATGCTTTCACAATACATCAAGCAAAATCTTCAACTATCCTATTTTACTTTCCTAACATTTTTTTATCCCACACATTGCATTACCTCGGGTACAGTTTTCTTTATATGTGCAGGTTATAGGATTGGAAGATAGGTACTACAAGATGATGCAATGCATTCCCTTAAGTTATTTTTAATTGAGTGTTAATGTGTGTTATGTAAACTCCTTTATGAGAGTTTGGGTGAGCTTATATAACAATTTTTTATCACAAAATTGTCAAAGGGGGAGATTGTTAGGACATTGATTCTTGTTTGTAAGTTGGTAATTTTGTTCCAATTAATGTTTGATCATAGAAGTCTTTTTAGATAGTGACTTTGATTACTACTCAAAAAGTGTTATTTGATAGCTTGTAATTAACTCTTTTAAACACTTTTGAGTAGTAGTTATTTCCTTTTAACCCAATTAACATATTAAGGACCTTTGCAATCATTTCTAATCACTTTGTGTAAGTTTTGGTGTTTTTGTTAGTAATTTGATCACCAAAGCAATCCAAGATTGAGGAGAGTTCTTTGGAATCCATGGCAAAGCAATGGAAAGCTCAAAAACACGAAGAACCAAAGTATTGAAGCTTTAAAGTCCTTTGCCATGAGAAAATCCGGAATGCAAGGAGGGGAAGCAAAGAGAAATCTGCCATGAAGCATTCTAGATAACAGTCATGTCAGCCACTTTTGGAGCACTTCCTGGAGTTCAATTTATGCATTCTATATGTCGTTTCGAAGCTCAGGAAGTCAACAATCCAATTCTTCAAACGGTGCATGATTCGGAGTTGAAATGAAAGAGTTACAGCCATTGGAAGCCGATCTCTCCAAGTTGAAGGAAAATTTTGCACGACTGTGAAATTAGCCTTGGGCTGCGAAAATATTGTCCTTTTGCTGCGAAATTTCGCAGCCCTCTTGCTGTGGAATTTCTCCTGAAGCTTCCCGATATTTGCGATCGATATTTTGAGATTTTTTGCTTTAGATATTTGATGTCTAAATCCCCAAACTCTCCTTGTAACCCACCTATCATAGGATTCCTTAGTCTTTAAGTAAGAACAAAGGGTGAATAACCTCTTATATATAGTTTGTAATTTCCTTTACACGATATCATCATGTAATCGGTGAATAGTAAGAAATATATTTTACAGAGCACTTGCTCTGTTTTTCCTTCATATTTTTGTTTTCTCATTATTTTTCTTTCTAGCCAATCAAACTCTGAGGATGTTTTCTCAGAGGATGAGAGGCTAGGCTCTTTGTCTCTTGGAGTGAAGAAAGCCGGGTAAGTTTCCTCAAGTATAAATTGGAAGTTTTGTTGTTTTAGTTTTTAATGAAGAGAAAGTGTGACCCGTTAATGGTTTTTATCTTTTTAGTTAACTTAAAACGCCTTTAAATCACCTGGGCCAACACTTGGTAAGGCAAGTGATCTCCGTCCATTGAGATGCACTAGTTTACCTGTTGCGAGCCTTTGGGAGGTGGTTTAAAGGTAGGATCTTCTAGAATGGCCAACACTTGGTAAGCTTTTGGACTCTAAGGAGACATCCATTAGTTATCTCTTGCGAGCTTTTCACGGGTAATCCAAGGTTAAGGATCACCTTGAATGGCAAATGCTAGGTGAGAGGCATGAGCCATTGCAAGATGCATTAGTGAGAGGGATTTAGTGTTTGAACCCATTAAGGGGAAGCATCTGTACCACACCGGTTAGAGAATTGACTACATGTTAATTCTCTAATGCGAAGAAAAGAAAACAAGTGACCGGAACTCCCTTTTTGTACAAGGAACTTAAGCCTAGTGATCTAAACTCCAAGAAACACTTTTCTTTGTAAGTAAAATCAGTTACTATTTTTGGTTAGTTTAAAACCAAACCTTTTTCACTCAAGTATCTTTATGTTTTCTTTTAAAGCTAACCTTGAAATGAAAAAGCACCAATTCAACTTTGAATTAATATCAATTGTGAGGTGAAAACCCATCCCAGTGAATGACCCTAAAGCCACTATGCTATGCTAGCTAAGGCTATTCTAGTACATGGTGTAATAGGTTATAAATTTTGTTGATTACTCCCTTTTGAGGACCACAATCAAGGGACACCAGCTGGACACGAATCAAATGGTACCACTGTCAAGGACCATTGAGAGGACATGAATTAGGTGAAACACCAATTGGGAACGTATCAGACTTACTCTCCATTAAAAATCAAAGCTTATTGTTCGTCCAACCAGGAAGTCACATGTACATTTAAGAAGATTTGATTTATGGCAAGTTAGGCTCTAAAGAGGTATAAAGAGGAACGATACATTTTTTTTTAATGAAAATTAATATTTTATAGAGACAAGAGACACTCGAGCAGGCAGCAACACTCAAGCACTAGGATCGCTCAAGCGCTTAGCACCACTCAAGTGCTTGAGGCGCTCAAAAGGTGGTTAAGTATGCTTGAGCCTTCATGACTTTTCTGTCGAGATTTGGAAGATATTTTTTAGAATTTCACACAAATCTCATTTGGAAACCTTATGATATTGAACATTTTCAACATATTTGCTTATAAATACTTCATTCTTGGGTAAGAAAGATCCTAATATTTTTAGAGAGGGTTTCATTGAGAAGAAAACCTAATAAGCCACACCATTCCCGATCTCTCATTTGAATGATTCAAACATTGAATCCTAGGTTAAAGACCTTCATCCCTTTAGCGAGGTTGAAGCATATTCACTAAAGCAATTAGAAGTTGTTTCATTGTAAATGTGAATCAAGTTGTAAGTACTAGAGAGTAAGTCTCTAGGGTAAAGGGGCCAGGTAAATTTGTGTAATTTGATCTCATATAGTGGATTTAGATTAACTGTCTTAGTTCTCATGGTTTTTTATCTTCACAGTTAGTATGAAGGTTTTCCACATAAAAATCCTGATGCCTCATTGCATATCTTTATTCTCTTGTTTGTATTGTTTATTTTTGAAAGAATTGATTATCCTTAACTACTCATAAGGAAAATTGGGCATAATATATAAATATTTATTTAATTTTTTTTTAATTATACCCAGTCACCCTCTCTTTGTGTATTACCCCACTGGACTTTGTTTTTCAAGGATGTCTTTCGACATGGACATAATATTTTTTTTTTCATTTGAATTCATGGATTATTCTAAGATCACTAGCACATATGACTTTCTTATTTAGGTATTCTTTCTACAAGGCTGACTTCTTCTTGTAGTTGGTATAATGAAGTTTAGGCAAAATTGTACAAAAAATGTTTTGAAATATATTATATGGATATTTGAGCTCTAGATACAAGACGTTTTGACGTTTGATTTGTTCATGTATTGTTGGTGTCACATCCTAGATTTCATACTTAATAATTAACACTCAATACAAAATTAGTGCTCCCAAAACTAGGGAGACAAAAATTTAAATGTTGAGTTTCTGGTTGATTTTGTACAAAATGAGGATATGGAAACTTGTTATAAAGAAGATATACACCCTGTGATAAACTTTATAACCATTAATTAACAAAATATGATATGTTTCACAAAAGAAAACTTGTACCATATTACTTTGTATATACCAAAATCCCATGCTTTACTAAGGGTAGCCCCTACTACAAGTGAACAAAAACAAATATAAATTACATCATTTAAAAAAATGATTTAGTTTTCATGTGATACGAAGGAAAAACGTTAAAACACTTTCAACACAAGAAAAACAACATCCAATCGACAAAAAAACAATTCTCAAACATTAACCCCAATAAATGTCTTCTGACCTACATTTACAAGTGAAAATGATAGGGTGAGTTCACAAGTCAATAGGAAAGTTTATAACCGTCCTATGCATATCCTTGAAAACCTTGAATTAAACATATAGTAGCATGCATAATAAACAATTTATAACCATTAGCCAATATGCAATAATGTCAAACATGTATGCATGTTGTTGATGGTTTCATCTCTATTTTGTTTCATCCATCCTCTCACACCTGATAAACTACTAACCCCCATCAATGTACATATCAATCATTAATGCTCTAAAAGATACTTGGTCATAAATAATGACTATTTCTAGGACTATCACCTAAGGATAAGTTATATTTCATGCCTTCTGGAACTCATACCCAAGGGTAGGACCAACCCTGTGTCTTTTGAGACTACAACCAAAGGGCAAGACCAACCCATGTCATTAGGTACTAAAACCCAAGGGCAGAACCAACCCCATACACCCACATTGGAGTGTCTTCCTAGAGGGCCTTAAGGACTTTCACCTAAGAACCCACGGTCCCACATAAACAATATATAAAAAGATAGTGCCAGCAACTTCTCTTAAACACTTCCCACTTATCAATCTATTCTTTGGATATTATCTGTCATTGTTCCATATTGTTTTTGCAATGCAACCATACCATGAACCATTTCCTCAATATTGAACTCATGAATCCTCATACCAATACATATCCAAATATCATTGCAATATTTTAAAACAATAATGGTATAAGAAAGATACATGACACATTGAAGCACTTCATGAAATCATAGTAAAGATATGAAAATTTCAATCAATGTTTCAAGAAAGGAAACAAAGATACACAATAGAATGGTATAAAATTCCCTACCTTACACTAACTTCTCTTTTGCAAATCCTTCTATGCAAACACCCTTAGCTATTATAAGGAATTGAAATAAACCAATATAGTTTAGGTTTTTCCAACCATAAAAATTACATAATTAAAGTTTATGACATTTTTCCCTTATTGCTAACTTTAACAATTTAATATAACTTTAATTTACATATTGTCTAATCTTCATGCTCGTGGGTTTTCAAATCAATTTTAAGGTGAATTAAACAATCTTTTCTATGCATACTGATATTCCCCAATTAATTAGCATATATTAATTATTATTATTTTCCTTAAACTTAATCCATTAATAAGCTCCAAGTATATAAATAAACCTAATTAATCATATGATTCATTAATCTATTTTTTTTTTTTCAATTAAAGCAAACTAAACAAACAAGCATGTTGATTCCTTCATCAAAAGATACTTAAATCGAAATACTTAAAACCCTAATTAACTTTTATTTATAATAAAAAATGCTTCTGACTAATTAAATTCGATTTTTAAACAAACGTTACTATTAATTTGCTTCAAAAGATCATTTGGAATTCAAAACTACCAAAATCATTAACCTTGTCTTCTTCTCACCTGGATTCCTCCACTTTCTATCTCTAACTTCTTTCTTTAACCCAATAGATTGCTGTAAAGAGTGGACTAAAAATAAGGGTTGACAACTCTTATAAAGTGGTCCCTAAGCTAGTATGCATGAGGTGGCAAGCGTTAAAGCTGCTAGTAACCATCAATATCCCATATTGCAACTTACTCTTCCACTTGTGATGTTTTATATTTTGCAACTGCTTATCAATCCCTTAAGTTTTCTTAATTCTAACCCAATAAGCTAATACACATGCTTAAACCATTAACTAATCATACTTAACCTTAATCAAAATTTAATTCATAATTAAACAAGATCAGCATTAAAACTAGTTTTAGCCTCTAATTAAACACATTTAAGGTTAAGTACTAAGATAATCATTATTGCTTATTTGATCCATTACTACTAGGTATTATAGCTAGGAACCCATTCAACCATAAGTGTGCAGTGTTTATTCTTATGTATTATCTTAACAATGGTTCATATGGCGTATGAACTTGTGTTTTATACAAAGTGGCATAGAAAATATACAATGTTGGGAATTGAATTATGTGAAACCCTGTTGTTGCCACAAGAGTGGCATCTCATGGTCAAGGTCCTATTGTTTGTGCAATATTTTGTTTATTAGGTAAGATATGAATGATAGCGATTAAGATATCCTGACCTATTAAACTTCACTTGCAATTTATTTTTCTCTTTTGTTTGAAGTTATTATTTTGGTTATCAGAACATTTAAGGGAAAATGCAAGGGAAGGAAAATGGAAAGAAAAAGTAGAAGAAAAGAAAATTTGAAGGAAAATAAAAGATAGATTTAAAGTTAATAAAACATTATTATGTATTGTTTCAAACTTATTTTATTTATTTTACCCTCTTTAATATAAATATTAAATAATTTAAATATACATATATGGACCCACATTTTCTATGTGCGCCCCCCTACTTGATGACAAGACTTATTTTTTATTATGAAAAAATGATTTTCGAAAAAGTTGGAGTCATACTTATTTTTGTTTATTTTTAAAGGGATAACAAAAGAATAGATAAAACCCTAGAGTGACTCATTTTTTTTAAGGAAAAACATCTATAAAAATCGAGTCTAAGTCTAGGAGGTTACTTATTGGGAAGGTATCATAGGATAACACACCTCCAAACCTTTAAAAAGTTTCTACTAAAAAACGGAAAAAAATTAAGACAATTGACTAATAAACTATGAATACCAAGAGAAAATAACAAGAATATGCAACATAGTAATGACAATGAAAAGTAAAAGATAAAAAAAATACTCATAGCATAGCATGCATATCAAAGAAGACAAATAAATCAAGGTAATAAGAGAGTAAACCTCAAAAATGCCTCAAAATTGGGCAACACACTTACATAGAAAGCAAGAGTCAATTCACAAGCAAAATAAGCAATATAATATCAAAGTAAGAGTCATCCAATATATGCAACATAAATACAATCAAAATCAAGAGTTAAAGATAGCTAAACTTACATCAAAGTTGACTAATATACATTAATCATGCAGAGAGACAAGAATAGGACAACTAACATATAGTTACAAAATAAATTTAAATAAAATATCTAAAGGGTGATCATGCTATAAGGAAAAGCTTGTTTAATGTATATGATATGTGTACAATACAAACCAAGAAACAAAGAAGGTTAAAAGCATGCCAAAAGGGATTGAATTAAAATATTATTCAAAAGGTACAAAAAACATGGTAACCAACAAATATTTATCAAATAAATGAAAATAAAATAGTAAAAGTGTAAAACATATCAATGGTTGAGGGATAAAGTGTATTTAGACCATCTTTATATACTAAATTAGTGGTGAATAGAATTTGACCTACTTCAAAGTATTGAGACTTAAATTATGTTCTTCATGAGTAAAGAGGTGTTTGATAAAAAAAATTAATTTTTAAAAAATGAAAACAAAAGGTGGAACTCACTTTTTTTTAAGTGTGTTTAATAATGTAAAATTTTAATCATTTAAAATTAAAAATCTATTAAAAATTACTTATTTCATTTAGTAATAAATACTTAGCTAATCAATTATAATAAAACATGGTTAGTAAATTATAATTTTTTATAATTTTTTTGTTCCCTTCTTATCATTTTTGTTGAATTATTTTTATTATTAAATTTTAATTCTTTTAAATTAAAATAATTATATATATGATGAAATTAAAATTTAAAAATATCTATTTTTATTGATTTTCACTTCTGATGAATTTATTTTGAAATGGAATCTTTTATTTTTATTCATTTTCAATTTTTTAATATAATAAAATGAGAGTTTTAAATAGTCTCTATTAATTTAATTTATAAGAATTACTTCTCATATTATTTATGTTTGTATTATCATTATATATAATAAACTCTATTTTTAATTAAAGTACAATTAAAATTCTAAATATTTTTTAAAATTTATTTATAAGAATTAAATTTAATGGTTCCAATTTTTTCAATTAGTATAGATATAGTGAGAGAAAAGACAACAACAAAAAAAAGAAATCAATATTAAAAGGTGGATAATAAAAATACCCTTTCATTAAAATGATTTCATTTGTTAGTGGAGTTTCAGGGAACACAAGAAAAAGAAATACATACATATACATTGTAGTTTCCGTTCCTTTGGACTCCGATCACTGGGACGCCATCTCATGCCGTGAGTGCCGATGTTCAATCCTTTAGTTATGAGTGAGGGCTTGACCCGCTAAGGAGGGCATATTCTTCTACATCTCTCTTGTCGGATCGCCCATGATGGGATTCCCCGTGTCCACGTCGTCGAAGAGATGGTCTTTGGATCCTGATTTCTCGTTGTAGGAGCCACTCTTCTGAGTCCCAAGATTCGCCGAAGGATGACATCTTGCCTACCTACCACATGGGTATCATAGAATTCTCCAATCAAGAAATCAAGAAGTGTTCTTATGTTAATCTTCATTTTTCCTTACTTTGTTTAGTTGGATTGAAATGTGCAAAGCACAAAATTCTGTGTTTATTTTCTTTTAATAGCCTCAATTTTCATGCCATCGAAGCAAGTGGGGTAAGTTTTTGGTTTGTAGTTTATATTCAGTTTTCTAATCAATGGTGTTTTTTTTTCTTTTTTTGGTCGACAATTCAAAAAACCCTTAAAGATTCTAGGTTATAAGAAAAAGTTAATTCAAATTTCTATTTTATTTGTGTATGAGTATCATTTGATCTCTCTGATAGAGACGTTTTCTATGTTGAAGATCAAGATGCATGCGTTTGATAGCGTGTATTCGGTGATCAAAAGAGAGTGGTTCTTAACAAAAATGTGCTTGAAGATCCTTCTCTCTACCATAATGCTATCTTTTTCTGATAATGTGCTTGAAGTAACATCTCTAAAATCTGTCCCTATGCCTTTGATGTCGACGATGCTTTTGCTGAACGCTGACCCCCTTCATGCGTGCCCGGTTGTAAGAGAAATCTTTCTAGGTCGGAGGCCTATGCCTTAGTTTCCGAAGGGCTATGTCACAAGTTTTGGGGCTCAAATGGCATGCATGGTTCAATCCATTAGATATCCGGGTACAAAAATTTTATTCTCTTACTTATCCGATCTTTTTGAATTCTCTTCCTTCTTTTATTTATATAATCTATTTGACAACTGAGAAACTCAAAGAAGAAAAAAGAAAAAGGAATTTCCACACCCTTTTTATTTTTTCTGGCTGGTTTGTTCTAATAAAATGGTAAAAATCACCCTAACAAGATCTTGTGCAAGTTTAAGTTTATCTGGCCCATTTAGTTCATTGATTGGCTCACTTTCTTGCATGGTTGTATGGTTGCATGAACTGCATAGTTTGTATAGTTTGCATATGTCTGATCTATTTATTTATTTATTTATTCACACATTTCCTTATCCTCTTTTGGAAATTTTGCATGGGATTATCTTATTTTAATTATTATTTTTTTTGTTTATTATTTATTTATCAATCCACCATTCTTATTATTTCTAATTTTATGTTTTCATTATATTTTTTTTTTAGAGTTGAAGAAGAAAATAAAGTGGCAAAGATTTTTTTTTATATGGAAAAGGAAAGTAGCAGATGGATTGATGGGTTGGAATTCTTTCTTTATGGAAGAAAAAAGTGGCAGAATTTTGGGGGGAAAAGGAAAGTACAAGATCTTTTTATATAAAGGCACAAAGGACGGTGTGGAGTAGAGAGGATTCTTTTGGGATCGTTTTTTTGTGAGAGAAAGGAGAACGAGGTGGTTCATTGGGTTTTAAGGATTTTGGAGAGGAACCATTGCCGGAAGTCAAGGGATTGGAGTCGAAACTGCCAGGTACGTTTTTTGTTATTTTCTGTATTCTTACTTACATTCAATTCTCCATTATTCTCTAGCCATTTATGGGCATTCAATCTTTGTTGTTTGGTGTGGACGCTAAGGGCCATAATTTGTTCTATTGAGATTGGTTGCTCGTTTATTTGCTCTGTTTTGGACTTTCATTCTTTTTAATGTCGTTGATTTCATCTGTGAATGATTTGGATTTGGGTCTATCCTTGAATCTAATGATAGAAATCCTATCCTATTTAGGTCAAAATCTGATTTGAATCATTCCCCTGTTTTAGCCCATGGATTAACACTTAAAATGAGGCTATTCATGTTCACCTTCTGCTTGTTCCCCCTGGATTTTTTTTTTTAAATGTTTTTGTCTATGCTTTCTATTCCTTCTCTCACATGGTGTTGAAGTCCTTGTCTATATGTTTGAGCATGTATTGGAGAATGACAGAGGTTTTGATATGAGAGATAAGCCTGTCTAGTTCTGGAAGGTTTTGTGTTAGTGGACTAATGCTCGAATACTGGATGGTTAACTCTAAGATATTATAGCAGGTTGATGAGGAAGGTTGGTTGTTTCTTAAAACTCTTTTCTCTCAGTCAAAGATTTTCTGTTTGGGTGGTGAGCCATTTTCGGTTAAAGATGTGGCCCCATGAAACACCTTGGTTTACTCCACTCAAAATGGTCCAGCATTTGTTAATGCTGACAAAGGAATATAAATATAAGAAAATTTTCTTAATTGCTAATGTGGGTGAAAATTTTATTGGGCCTGACTTTACAAGGGAGCATATTTGCCAAGGCTTAATGAGAATATGAACCTTTTGATCCCTAAAGGCAACAATAAATTGGGAACCTGCATGCTAAGCCATGGTCAAGACATGATTTGATGTTTAGGAGGATTGTGAAGAACAAAAACTTCCGCCTGGCCAGAATCATATGTGCTCGTGCCTTTCTAGCAGAACTTGCAGACTGCACAACAGGATTCACCTTCTTGCATTCAATGTTCAATCTGATGGTGTCTATGATGAGCGGTAGTGCAATAGTTTCTCTGTTTAAAGAACTGGAGAAGTGCATAAATTTTAGCAAAGAGGATGCATGTAGAAGATTACAGGATTTTGGGTTTAGTTGGTGCAAATGGTAGTTCAATGATCATTGGTGGAAGTTCAGGGTACAGTGACGATCATGTTTACAAAAGAGGCTCGCTAGGGTTTTGTTGAAAGAGGCTTGGGTCTGTTACTCATATTTCTACAGATCTCATGCTATGATCGTCGTGATCGAAATTGTCCTTAATGAATTTACTTGTTTTTTCCGTCTTGTATGAATCAGGCGTTCCTGATGTTTTGAAGTTCTAATTTTGCCCAGTTTTCTGAACTAATGTTTGTTGCTCGACATAATACCCTGGTCTACAAAAGGCTTTACTCAGCATCACCCAGCCCCACTGGTCATTAGTGCTCTATAGAACCAAACATACTCCACTTACAACCAATCTGTGGCAAAAGTAGAGTAAGAAGAAGGGAGATGTTGGCTTGTTTCCTGGATTGTTAGCTTGACATACTTAGGCAAATATCGTTTCTTGAGCGGCTTAGACCATTTCAGAATTTCTACGAATAAAGAGAGAAAGACATATTGCAGGCTAACTTTAAGACTACACGATTAGCTTCTTGAGACATTCAAAAGGCTTTACTCAGCATCACCCAGCCCCACTAGTCATTAGTGCTCTATAGAACCAAACATACTTCACTTACAACCAATCTGTGGCAGAAGTAGAGTAAGAGGAAGGGAGATGTTGGCTTGTTTCCTAGACTGTTAGCTTGACATACTTTGGCAAATATCGAACTTCTTGAGCACCTTAAACCATTTCAGAATTTCTACGAATAAAGAGAGAAAGACATGTTGCAGGCTGAAACTTCAGGATCGCACAATTAGCTTCTCGAGACATTCAAAAGGCAATAGAATTTTGCTTCATCAAAAGAAAATCAAGAGCTGGGAAATCAAATTATAGCCAACTCAAATATTATGGAATGTATTAGTTTCATTGGTCTTGGAGTAATGGGGTTCAGGATGGCAAAGAAGACTTCACACTTGTGGAGGTTGAAACTGATCAAGCTGCCTATGACATCAAAGGAATAAATTGGAATCACATACAGGCTTTGTCCTTTTGTCTAGCTAAGAGACCAACCGCTTCAGAATTCTGAAACTGTTATGGGATCCATAAAGCTATTGATGGGGAAATGGATCCTCTACCCATTCCTTTTAAGGGAGCTTCTGTAAAAGCACAGCGAATATTGAAAAGCAGAGGAGAAAATCATAGGAGAAGTTCAACTGTCAATAAACAAGCAGAAACTAAGTGGCAAAGCTGATAATCATGGGTTTCAGAGCATGTACACTTTGAAATCCCAAGTTGGAGATATTGGAATAACGTCTTTGCTAGAATCTAAAAAAGGTTGGAGTCAAGGCACTGCTATTGTTTTTAGTTTTGGGAGGAACATTAATGGACTGTTGAAACATGTGATTTTGAACTCCCATGCTCACACTAATTCCAGAGAGGAACTTGCTATCATGATATTTCTATCCTTCTGAAACACCCAAGACCAAAACTAAGCAAACTGATTCAAAATATAGGAAAAAAGCTCCCAAAACCTCTGCCACTCCTCAAGTGCAAAGCACTAGAACCAAGACATTGTTGTCAACAATCTGAGAGAATGTTAAGTGCATTTCACCCTAAATCATAAGAGCTTGAAGAATGAGAAATACAAATGAGAACCTAGCTCAGTTTGAAGTGGTTAATGCTGCTCAAAAGAAAGTAACAGTACAGCTAAACCCAAGAATTGATCTGCAGATAATGGCACCGCTGATGCAGAAATTGAGATCCCTGTTAAAGCCTTCTTTAAGGAATTACACCTTGGACCCCTTACCACCCGCGTTTCATGAAAGACTATGTCATTGATGAGAAAGAGTCACTTACGGATATATCCATGAAGTGGGCAGGGAACTCCAATATCACTATTATAATCCAAGCGTTTATGTTGAGAGCCATTATGCAAAGACTGGATGAATTGGGTTCAGCAGCATTTAATGCTACTGGAGGTGAGAGTGATGATGATGCAGGGTTCCCCCTCAAAGAGGTCCTACTGTGTACCGCATTACTGGAATGTTCCACCATCTTCTTCATAGGTTTCTTCCATATTCCAAAAATTTCAAGAAGGAAAAAGAAATTAATGGTGAATAGATGTATAAACTAGCAACCCGGGCTAGCCAAGTTTTGGTGGCGGTTTGTGTTCGCTCTACAAAAGTAAGGAGAAGGGCTTCATCAGCAGTAATGTGCAACTCATAAAAACGAAGTTGGATGGTCGAGAGAAGGCTTTGAAACTAGTTCAGAATCTCAATCTGATGAATCTGATTTATTTAGTTTCAGTCCAGATGAGTTTCTGCAGTTAATTGGTGATGCATCAGTTATGAGAAAGGTTCTTCATCAACTAGCACTTCACCCTCATAAGAATCCATCATGATTCTCGACACTTATTGTTGTCTATTTTCTGACATATATCTAGCAGAGACTGGTCTGAAGAAAGATAGAGGAATAATTATGTTTTAGTCATGAAGGACGTGGGTAACAACAGAAATCAGTTGTACCAAAAAAAAGAAGAAAAATAATGTCTTCTAATTGGAATTCCTGATTCTTCTTTGACCAGTGGAAATGCCTTGGCTATCATTAAAGGAGATTATCATATGGCTAACAAAAAGGGTGTGTTTGAAAGACACTGAAGACACGATGAAAAATCAGGTTGGGACTGCACATATAGAAAATGTTTCATAGGCTGGAAACGGGAATTATGGAGGAATAAGGAAGCTCCCCAAAGAATTGGTACTCCTGCTTCACAAAACAAACAACACACGGATATGAAGTGAATCATCTACCACTGTAAAGATCACACTCTCAAAGACTGAAGATGCTACCTCAGACTCTGTTTCTGCACACACTGAAAGTTCTGAATCGCATTTTGCACTCCCAAAGCTCTCAACAAGACTGCTCTTGTGAATCTTGCTCAGGATGCTCAAGGGAAACTTTGGTGAATCATTGTGCTATGCCAGCAACCAGAATACAGATTTCCAATGCTCCTGAAGAGAAAAGGATATGGTTTTATGAAGCACAAAAAATAATTTTTGTGTCCTATTTATTCTTTGAGGAGAAGTTACATCCAAAGAAGATAGAAAAACTACAAATGAAGTAGAACTTCTAGGTTGCAGAATGGTTTTCAAACTCTGGGATTCTATAGTAGCAGAAGCCTTTGGGCAGTCTCCTCAACCCTTTCTTCAACTTCGATTACAACAACAACTTCCTCAGGCACAATAAAACTTGTCAGACTAAAATGCTTAGAAGGAGACTTGAAACTTTTGATTTGGGTATGAAACAGGGCATAATGCAGTCAAAGATCCAGTACAGTCACAGTGCCCACCCCAGACCTCACTCCAACATTGACTACCTCGGTGCACACTTTCCTTCTCTCGTGGTCTTTCTTTTCTCTTCTTTGTGATCTTACTAGTTTTGATTCAAGTCTTCAAAATATTTTTCACTAGAATAATTTTCAATTTTCAAATTTCATCCTTAAATATCTAGGCATAAAATCCAGATTTCAATAATCTTTTGCTGCCATTTTCCTTCTGGTATGCATTTTCACTGTTTTCAACTAATTTTCTTGATTTTCAACAAGCATGAACAAACTTCATGGTTCTAAATAATGGAATTCATTGAACCAATTCATGCAAAAGTAATTTGGAACTTGGTGGGGGGGCCAACATTCTAGACATCATCTTTGATATTGATCCAAGTGACATGATTGTTTGGTGATTGATTGATTTTGATTCCTCTGGATGATATACATGAATTTGCTTTATATTTATTGTTGAGCTAACCTTGTTTTCCATAAAGGTGCTAATGATTGCTAACCAGGTACTCTCTCTCTATCCTCCAATTCAAAAATTCTATGAATATGCATGTTATCATGAGTTATATCCATGTTTGAATGTTGTCCTTGATTGCCTTGACACTTGTTTGATTATCTCTAATGAAATGCATGTTGAGTGATATACTATTCAAACTAACTTTAATGTCTTATGATAGCGCTTGAGAAGCAGTCTGGGTACATATCCCAACTCTTCTTTTATGATTGTGATTTGATTTCTTATTTGGCATGCTAGTGTTGATAGGATCTTGAAATCACCTTAGTCTATTTAGGTACCTTCAATCAATTGATTAATTGTCACATTTCCTTCGACCTAGCCAGTAGAGACCTCTTTAGGGCTTAGAGGGGTGCTGCTACCTATTTGAGGTACCTTCCTTACAGGTAACTTGATCCTCAAACCTAGACTCGGGCTTTTCGAAGACATCCTTTTCCTATACTTTGGAGTCACTTCTTTAGGGTTTTATTTCTTGTTTTATTTATTTAAAAAATAATAATAAAAAAAGTGGCGACTCTGAATTTTCCAAAAATAATTTTTCACCAATTAAAAAGTGAGTCTTATCGATGAGTGGGGATGCATATGAAAAATGCAGGTCCAAAACATGGTTGAGTTTCGAAAATCTAAGAGAGATACTCTGGAATTTCACAAAGTATGTAAATTGATTACTACTCAAAAAGTGCTATTTGATAGCCTATAATTAATCCTTTTAAACACTTTTGAGTAGTAGTTTAGGCCTTTTAACTCAATTGGCATGTTAAGGACCCTTGAAAGCAATTTTAATCACTTTGTGTAAGTTTTGGTGTTTTTGTTAGTAATTTGATCACCAAAGCAATTCAAGTTTGAGGAGAGTTATGAGGAATCTTGGGCAAATATTAGAAGTCATTTTGCCAAGAGTAAATCCGGATTGCAAGGAGAAAAAGTAAAGAGAATCTGCCATGAAGCATATTCTTGATGACAGTCGTAGCAGCCACTTTTGGAGCACTTTTTAAAGTACAATTGATGCATGCTATATACCATTTCAAAGCTCAGGAAGTCAACAATCCAATGCTTTAAACGGTGTGCAATTTGGAGTTGAAACGAAGAAGTTGCAGCCATTGCAAGCCAATCACTCCAAGCTGAAGGAAGCATTTTCCAAAGTGTTGCGAAATCACCCTTTTGTTGCGAAGTGATTTCGCAGCCTTTTTGTACAGTAGGGTGTATTTCCTTCTGAAGTTGCCCGATATATGCCGCAAGCTGGGAGCTGAGAACATCAAGGTGGAAGCCAACTTCGCAGCCCTGCGAAGATAGCATGTTGTTGCGAAATGATTTCGCAGCCCTTCTTGAGTGTCTGCGAAATCTCGCAGACACCATTTTCTCTTGCGGAATGGTTCCTGGAGCATCCCGATATTTGCTACCGACATTGGGAGATATTTTACATTAGATTTTTGTTGTCTAAATCCCAAAATACTCCTTGTAAGCCACCAATTACAAGATTCCTTAGCTTTTAAGTTAGTAAAAAGAGAAAATATCTATGTAATAATTAGTTTTATATTATGTTCATATATATACCTCTCAAGAGCCTGTTCTCAGGGAGAGGAGGGGACCCTTTGTAAAGTTTTGAAAAGCAAGTAAAGTTCAGGCCCTTTGTTTTACTTTACCTTCTCACTTTGTATTTTTATTTTCTTACTAAGTTATGAACTCTCTGAGGAGTTTTCCCCAGAGAATGAGTAACTAAACCTCTAATTCCTTGGAGCTAAGGTTGCCGGGGAAGGTTCCAAGTGCAAGAATGCAAAGCTTTGTGGTTTCAGCCATTAATGAAGAGGAAGTGAAATCCTTTAGTGATTTTTATGTTTTTAGTTAACTTAAAACACCTTAGAGTCACCTGGGCCAACACTTGGTAAGGCAAGTGATCTCCAACCATGGAGATGCACTAGTTTACCCCTTGCGAGCCTCTGGGAGGTGACTTGAAGGTAGGATTTTGTGGAATTGCCAACACTTGGTAAGCTTTTGGACTCCAAGGAGACATCCATTAGTTATCTCTTGCGAGCTTTTGAAGGGAAATCCAAGGTTAAAGATCATCTTGAATGGTAAGTGATTACTACCAAAAAGTGCTATTTTTTAGACCTAATTATAATGGTTTTAAGCACCTTTGTGTAGTAATCATATTCATTTAACCCAATTAATTCATTAAGGTCCTTAGTAATTGGTTTTAACCATTTTGTGGCAAGTTTACATGTTTTTATCAGCTTGTGAATCAATTCAAGCATGCCAAATGATGGAGGAGCTACTTGGACAAGTTATGGCAAAGATTTTGGGAAGCTCAAATTCATGAAGAACCAAGCTTTGGAGCTCCATAGCCCTTTTCCAAAGTCGTTCAAAGTATGCAAGGAAGGAACAATGGAGAAGAGGAAAACAGAGGACAGCAGCTGCAGTCTTCTTTGACACTTTTGGAGCACTTCCCGAAGCCCATTTTCTACATTCTATATACCATTTCAAAGCTCAGGAAGTCAAGAATCCAACGCTTCAAACCGTGTACGATTTGGAGCTGAAATGAGGAAGATATGGCCTTCGGAAGACAACTGCTCCAGAGGTGTGCGAAACTCGCACACAATTCGCACACCATTTCGCACACCCCCTTGCATGGTGCGAATTTTCCCCTGTTTTTGCCAACGCCACACGAGATCTTTTCTTTTGGATATTTTTGTATAAATTTCCATTCTTCTCCTTGTAATCCACCAATCATAAGATTTCTTAGCTAGGAAGGTTGGAAAAACTTCTCTATATATATTCCCTTGCATCCGGTGTAACAGATATCGATCAATATATAGAATTTTTACAGAGCTCTCCCGTTTCTATTTTCTTAGTAGCCAAACAGCCTCTAAGGGATTTTCCTCAGAGGATGATTGGCTAAAACTTTTAGTTTCTCAAAGTATGGATGTTATGTGATGGCTTGGATGCAATCCCATGGAAATTTCTCGCACCCGGAAGGTAAGGTAGTCGTTTTTCATTAAAGGTTCATTAATGCAAAGTTTGGTTTTTATTTCCTTTGGACAACTTCCAACGGCCAATACTTGATAAGCTTTTGGATTTCTATCCATTAGTTATCTCCTACGAGCTATTGGAAGGTGAGGTTTTCAATTCCAAGTTTTGCATTAATCCGTTAGAACCAATTTCAATGGCCATTGAAAGGTGAGTTTATCACCTAGAATGACTTTGAGTTGCCAATATTTGGTAAGCTTTTAGCTTTAGACTACTAGTTATCTCTTACGAGCCATTCAAAGGAAGTCTAAGGTGAATAACCATTGATGAAATTCACTACCATCTGTTTTTCCATTTTAAAGGATTAAAACTTGATTTGCTAAATCCATACCGGTTCGGGAAGCAAGCATCACCATAGTTGCAACCCCAACGCGAGGAGCCTATCCTGAGATTTCCAATTTGCATAAGAGCCAGAGCATAGCTATCCTATCTTTGAGAAACTTGTTTTTACACCCTTTCATTTTAGTATTTAATGTTAGCTTAGATTAGTTTAAATCTTTTTAAAACATTTACATCTTCTTTTAAAGCTAACATCCATAAGAAAATCACCTATTTTCCTAATTTGAATATCACTTGTGTTTGCGAAAACCCTTCCCAGTGAACGATCCTAGAACCACTATGCTATAGTAGCTTGGCTACTTTAGTAATAGTATTCAAGGTATAAATTTTGTTGATACGCCTTTAAAGCTAAGCTACCATGAGTCGAATCAAATGGCGTCGTTGCCGGGGAAGGTGCCACAAGCACAGTGAAGCAACCATTAAGGGTAACTTGTGATCTTCATCACAAGTTTGGTGAGTTTTCTTATAATTTTTTTTTAGTTTAGTTTTTATTTAGTTAATTTTTTTTTTTATTCTCTTTTCTTTTATTTTTGTTTTAATTTTAATTTGTGCATTCCTTGTTGGATTCGAGACCAAGAGGGAACCCTGGTACAAGTTGAAGAAAAGAGCCTTAGTTGAATATCATTTTTTTTTTATAAATGGACATTCCACATGAAGATCAAAGCTCTCATTATGATCATGAGAAGGACAAATTTGCATACTTATCCATGAGGGATCGGATTGAATTAGGGAAAAGGCAAGCTCAACAAAGCCAATGGGGTAGTAAGTATGCTTTGAATGAAGACATGAGCATGAAGGCAAAGCTAGCATCTATGGCTAGAAGGATAGAAGAGTTTGAATTGAGGAATGTGCATATTGAAGCACAACCACAAGCCATGCCAACTTCATTTGAGTATATAAACCATCCCAACCTTACAACCCAACCTCAACCTCAACCATCAATGAGTACATCTTCATTGGAGCAAACCATTTTGAAGATAAGCAAAGTCATGGAGGACTTTGTAGGTGAGCAACAAAAGATCAACTCTCATCTTAATGAAAAGATTGATAATTTGGAGAGTTCAATAAATGCAAGAATGGAGGAGGTTTATAATGATCTATCACTAAGGATAGAAAAAGTTCAAGACTCCATTGAGAAGCTCACCAATCTCGACATAGCAAGGGGGAAAAGGAAGCTTCCTCCTCAACCCCACCATAACCTTCAAGGAACCAATGCAAAAAGATCAAGGAAAGTGTTGAAGATCGACACTTTGGTAGGGGATTGTTATGACAACTCTATGGACCAACCTTCCATTGAAAATCATAAGGTTCAAGATGACAAAGGGTTACCTGAACCCTTTAAAGCATCCACTTCTCCATGGAAGAGAAGAGAAACGAATTCCCTTGGACCAAATGGGAAGGATACCAATTTTGTTTGGGATCCAGGGGGACTTCAGCATGAAGTGGGTGTGTGAGTGAGGATGAGCTAAATAGTTCATCTTTTTTTTTGGGTACATGCTATCAGCTTCATTTAAATTATTTTGGTTTGATTTAACTTTTTTTTTTTTTTTGATGATCAACACAGGGGAAGCCAAAAACAGAGGAAAATAGAGCAATTCGCACCACCCCATTTTGGAAACTGTTGGACACATTTCGATCACTTTCCAAAGTTCATTTCATGCGTACTATATCTCGTTTCAAATCTTGGGAAGTCAGGAGTCCATAGCTTCAAACGGTACTCAATTTGGATTTGAAACGAAGAAGTTATGGCCGTTTGAAGATGACTATGCAAAGCTGAACGAAAATGTTGTAGCCGCACCCCATTTCACTACTATTGGACACATTTTTGAAGCACTTCCTGGAGCTCAAATTATGCATACCATATATCGTTTTAAATATTGGGAAGTCAGGAATCCAGTGCTTCAAACGGTGTGTGATTTGGATTTCAAACGAAAAAGTTATGGTCATTGCAAGAAAACTGCACCGAGCTGAAAGAGAATTTCGCACACCTCAATCCAAGGTGCGAAAATTTTCGCACTGTGCGAAACCATCTCCTGGCACACGGGTGCCATTTCGCACACCTCAAGCCACTTTTCGCACCATGCAAAACAAGGTGTGAATTCCTCAGTCCAAAGTGTGGAAATTTCGCACACCTCAATTCAAGGTGCGAAATTCATTCCAACGTGCGAATTCGAGTGCGAAAATTTTGCTACAGTTGGACACATTTTTAAAGTACTTCCTGGAGCTCAAATTATGTATATGATATCTCGTTTCGAAGCTTGGGAAGTCAGGAATCTAGTGCTTCAAACGGTGAGTGATTTGGATTTGAAATGAAGAAGTTATGGCCGTTTGAAGACGACTGTGCAAAGCTGAATGGAAATGTTGCAGCTGCACCCCATTTCGCTACTGTTGGACACGTTTTTGGAGTGCTTCCTGGAGCTCAAATTATTCATACCATATATCATTTTGAAGCTTGGGAAGTCAGGAATCCAGTGCTTCAAACGGTGCATGATTTGGATTTGAAACGAAGAAGTTATAGCCGTTTGAAGACAGACTACACAAAGCTAAGCGGGAATTTCGCACCTTGAAATCCAAAGTGCGAAAAATCCTTTCCAAGCCTCAGGAACATGCATTAGAGAAGAGAACAGCCCCGTGCACCTTGGGATCACACACCAAGCCTCTCATTCCATTTCTTACCTCCTAAAACCATCAAAGCCCATAGCTCCAACTGAGAGCCCCAACAGAGGAGACTATGCCATCCAAGGAGAATACCAGAATAGAGGCCAAAGTCCTGATCCAACCAACTCAGAAGGCCACCACAAATGCATCAGCTCCACAGGACCCTTCTATTACTTGATCATCTCTTTATTTTTTGTATTTACTTATTATATTAGTATACATAAATCCATGTTTTGATGTCTTATATTCTGGGATTGGATGTATTACTGATGATACATCATATATAGACATCATTTTTGTTTAAACTTGGCATTTTTCTATTTCCTCTACTCACTAACTCTTATGTTTTCTTTGAAACATGTGGTTTCTCCTACATAACTTAGACTCCATGCCACTCAGGAGGTACCACTTCCTCCCTCTATTTTTTTAATCACTTTTGAAACATTGAGGACAATGTTCAGCTTGGTTGGGAGGAGAGTTGAGGAAGTAAGTTTTGTTATTAATGCTAAGTTATTTTGGTAATTTAGTTGCTTTTTGCTTAATTTTAAACTTTTTTAAGTTTTTATTCTACTCTCCATGGTTATTAAGGAAAAATTCTCAAAAGTAAATGGGAAAAATTAAAATTCTTATCTTATTGCCATAGTCTTAGAGTTTGTATTATGCTTACTAAAGTTGATGAATTGTTGAAACTTCTATTGAATTCAACCTCAGTTCTTCCACTTTAAGCTATTCACACACTAAACACAATAGGTTCCGATTATAAGATGAAGAACTATTTCCCTCTTGACTTAGGAAAATTTTAGACTTGGTACCTTTGACCTCATTTTAATAGTGTTGGGACACCTTGAAAAAGGCCAATGAGCCTTTGGAAAAAGAAAGAAAAAGAAAAATGTTTGCTTGCCTTGAAACCCGAGCAAGGTCTAAGAGGTATATGGTGAAAATCTTTAAAACCTGGTGCCCTAAGCCTTAATTGGTTGGGAGTCACCGACCTCAATGCTCGTTACATGGGTGAATAGGTGGAGTTTAACATACTGTAGGTGCTTGGGTATTAAAAATTCATTCTCAAAAGTCCGGGGTGAAATCCGAGGAGTTAGTGGTTGAAAAATCCTTAAAGCTTGATGCCCTAAACCTTGATTGGTTGGGAGTCATCGATGGACCCCTGTTACATGGACAATTTAGAAAAGAATGCCTTTAAGCTTTGCACTCCTACAAGAAAAAAATTGTGAAAGAAAAGAGGTGCGTTCTTAGCCTATTGGAGGTTGATTAGTTTGCTAAGCTTTGAAAAGAACTAAGTTGAGGGGAGAGATTAGTTTGACATAATATATTCGGAAACTAATAAATAACACATAGATTTTTGTGGAAGATTAAGTGTTGGTCCTTTGGGAGTGGAAATTATTTTGATACTCAAATTTGCATAATGCCCGCTCTTTGCATGTTGTGATAGGTAAGTTATTTGATGACTCTTATTGATGATTGAGTTTTATATCCTTGACTTGCCATGTGAGAGTTTGATCCAATCATGCCACTCATATCATTTTTTGGAGTGATTTGCATGATCCCTTTTATGTATATTATTATAGTTTACTTAGTTTTTATCTCCTCCATTGCTAAGGGACTAGCAATGAGTCGGTTGGGGGGTGTGATTACTACCAAAAAGTGCTATTTTGTAGACCTAATTATAATGGTTTTAAGCACCTTTGTGTAGTAATCATATTCATTTAACCCAATTAATTCATTAAGGTCCTTAGTAATTGGTTTTAACCATTTTGTGGCAAGTTTACATGTTTTTATCAGCTTGTGAATCAATTCAAGCATGCCAAATGATGGAGGAGCTACTTGGACAAGTTATGGCAAAGATTTTGGGAAGATCAAATTCATGAAGAACCAAGCTTTGGAGCTCCATAGCCCTTTTCCAAAGTCGTTCAAAGTATGCAAGGAAGGAACAATGGAGAAGAGGAAAACAGAGGACAGCAGCTGCAGTCTTCTTTGGCACTTTTGGAGCACTTCCCGAAGCCCATTTTCTACATGCTATATACCATTTCAAAGCTCAGGAAGTCAAGAATCCAACGCTTCAAACCGTGTACGATTTGGAGCTGAAATGAGGAAGATATGGCCTTCGGAAGACAACTGCTCCAGAGGTGTGCGAAACTCGCACACAATTCGCACACCATTTCGCACACCCCCTTGCATGGTGCGAATTTTCCCCTGTTTTTGCCAACGCCACACGAGATCTTTTCTTTTGGATATTTTTGTATAAATTTCCATTCTTCTCCTTGTAATCCACCAATCATAAGATTTCTTAGCTAGGAAGGTTGGAAAAACTTCTCTATATATATTCCCTTGCATCCGGTGTAACAGATATCGATCAATATATAGAATTTTTACAGAGCTCTCCCGTTTCTATTTTCTTAGTAGCCAAACAGCCTCTAAGGGCTTTTCCTCAGAGGATGATTGGCTAAAACTTTTAGTTTCTCAAAGTATGGATGTTATGTGATGGCTTGGATGCAATCCCATGGAAATTTCTCGCACCCGGAAGGTAAGGTAGTCGTTTTTCATTAAAGGTTCATTAATGCAAAGTTTGGTTTTTATTTCCTTTGGACAACTTCCAACGGCCAATACTTGATAAGCTTTTGGATTTCTATCCATTAGTTATCTCCTACGAGCTATTGGAAGGTGAGGTTTTCAATTCCAAGTTTTGCATTAATCCGTTAGAACCAATTTCAATGGCCATTGAAAGGTGAGTTTATCACCTGGAATGACTTTGAGTTGCCAATATTTGGTAAGCTTTTAGCTTTAGACTACTAGTTATCTCTTACGAGCCATTCAAAGGAAGTCTAAGGTGAATAACCATTGATGAAATTCACTACCATCTGTTTTGCCATTTTAAAGGATTAAAACTTGATTTGCTAAATCCATACCGGTTCGGGAAGCAAGCATCACCATAGTTGCAACCCCAACGCGAGGAGCCTATCCTAAGATTTCCAATTTGCATAAGAGCCAGAGCATAGCTATCCTATCTTTGAGAAACTTGTTTTTACACCCTTTCATTTTAGTATTTAATGTTAGCTTAGATTAGTTTAAATCTTTTTAAAACATTTACATCTTCTTTTAAAGCTAACATCCATAAGAAAATCACCTATTTTCCTAATTTGAATATCACTTGTGTTTGCGAAAACCCTTCCCAGTGAACGATCCTAGAACCACTATGCTATAGTAGCTTGGCTACTTTAGTAATAGTATTCAAGGTATAAATTTTGTTGATACGCCTTTAAAGCTAAGCTACCATGAGTCGAATCAGTAAGTGCTCGTGAGAGGCATGAACCGTTGCAAGTTGCATCAGTGAGAGGGAATTAAAGTTGAAATCTAATTAAAGGATGTATCTATACAACACCGGTTAGAGAATTGACTATATGTTGATTCTCTCACGCGAGAAAATGAACCAACTGACCGGAGCTTTGTCTTTTGCATGAGGAACCACCCCAGTGAACCTGACTCTCCAAGGAATGTTTTTCTTCCTAAGTTATTCCCATTACTTGTTCTATTACTTAGTTTAAATCTAAATCTTTGCCAATCAAAGTTTGTATTTTATTTCTTGAGCTAACCTTGAAATGAAACATTACCAATTCACTTTGAATTGATATCATTGATAGCTTGCTAATCCTTCCCAGTGAACAATCCTAGAGCCGCTATACTATAGTAGTTTTTTCTTTGCTACCCTAGTATATGGTGTTATAGGTTATAAATTTTGTTGATTACTCCCTCAATCAAGGAGCACCAGCTGGACACGAATCAGCTGAGACACCAATTGGGCACGAATCATAAATACTATCTCAATTGAATTGTCATATTAAATGAGAATGGTTGTTGAATTTTTATCTGAGGCATATTGATGTCCAATATTTGGTTTGATAGTATACCCATGCCCTTCCCTTTTACATGTAAAAGCATGTGCTATAAAATGTATTGATGTTGAAACTTAACTAAGAACCCGCTGTAGGCACCAGTCTGAGCAGATCGATAAGCAATAGATAGAAAAAATGCAATCATTTTAGAGATCCCTTGGAATCAAAAGGTTCTTGACTTCCGATTCTGCTTCTCTTTGAAAAAATGTTGCTTCTCTTCTCGAGTCTCTCTCCATTAGACCAGGAGGAACATTGGTGCAAAATTGTGGGGATAGTGAAATTGGGGAAGTTGTTATTCAATTGGCCTAAGAGCGTTAGCTATAAACGATAAGCATGATTGAGGAAGAAAATTTCACCATAGTAAACAATCTAGTAATAAAATGTAGTGATGTTTGTGCTAAAATAAGCTTCTACTAGCTGTCACTAATTTATTCCAAAAGTAACTAGATCCCTATACGAGAGTCTCCTAGATATAAGGACCTTAAATTTAGTGTAAGACCAATTTTAAATTGGTTTCCTAGGGAATTGACACCCTTGGAACAATATTTTTTTTCCATGTTAGGAAAGTTGTCATTTTTCTCTAAATATTATAAATTCAATCATTCATTGAATTTGTCTTATGTGTAGTAGTTCTTACCTTTCAACTTTGTTGAAATATATTGTTTGGAAATCAGGAGATGAAACAAAGGAGGAAGTGAATAATGATTAGTGTGCATTATAATAGGGATTAAGTTCACATCTTGCTTGAAATTAAATTATTGTTCCTTTAATGGCTTTTAAATGGTTGTTAATACTTGAATTGATAAATCTAGCCATGCAATTGCATAGGTAGAAAAGCAAATCAGATGCCGAACTTGAAAATCTTATAATTTGTATGGTTTATGAGAAAATTGAAAAAAAAGAAAATTGTTTCTTGCAAAGTAATACTTAAGTTGTTTGGCAACGACATGGATATTCTTTGTTCCCCTACATAAGGTTCATCAGTGTCTTGAGGGAACTTCATTCTTCAGTAACATGTGATAAGTGTTTGTGAAAGTTAGCTACTGTAGGCATAGAATCAATATGAAAGTTTAGCAACAATAGTTCGCAAGAAATGTATTTTGGATAGTACCATGGATCTAACTTGGTTTTGCTCCTTGGCAAAGAAGGTGAATTTGTGGCACTTGGATATTTTGCAACCCATGTTGCACGATTGATGAGGTTTCCTCTAACAACATCATTGTTTTGGACATCCTAAGATCAATGGTGGAGATAATTCCTAGAGTGTGCACTTATGATGTTCCCATGAGATTACTTCAATGGTCCAGTTAGCTCTCTAAAATCCAAAATATGATAAAATTCCTAAAATTAGAAAAACAATGATGAGAATTGATTAATAGATCTAAAGAATCATTAACTTTAAAATTAAAATAAAATAAAATTTATTAATGTCTAAGAAAATGTTGAAAAATAAGTAAGATTTTTTTTTCAAAATTCAAGTTAGTAAAAGTTATATTAAAAAGTAGTGCCAACTAAGGTTAGCTTCTTGTTGAGAGGTAATGTGAAAGAAAATTTACCCTTGATTTATTGATTATGAGATGTTGGATTTAGTTAATTACTATTTCCTTTGCAAGCAAGTAGCCGAGTTTGTAAGCCACATATTGATCCCTCTTTTTCTATTTAATTAAAGTGGCTTAGGTGCTGCCTTAAGCAGTTAAGGAAGTTTTACAAAGTTGGCAATGTGTTTTTATTGGCTATAGTGGCAAAATAGTTAGGAGCTTGATTCCTATGCTTGTTTAGGAATGTTTGGATGGTGCAAAATGTTACCATTGTTGAAGAGATTGAGAAGTTGATTTTTGGAGCAAAGAACTCTTTTTTTAAGCCTCGTTTTTATGGTATAATGGGGAAGTAGGAAATGTGCTCTCGTTTGTTGTTTTTGTAGGTAGGCTTTGAGTGGTAGATTAGAATGTTAAGTAGTTTTTTCTTGCTTTTGTTGCATCTTGTATAAATTGTGTTTACTTGGTTTATGCCCTTTAGACTAATTTTTTTTTTTTTTTGTTAATTTATCTTGTTTTTCCTCTTAAAGGCATCATCAACAAAAACAATAATAATAAAAGAACATCTGAAAAGAATTGAGTGGATTCCGAAATTGATTATGAGAAAAACATGTCGAGCATGGATTGTGTTATTAGGCTTTTAAACAACTGCTAAAATGCACTATCTTAATTTGAGCTCTGATGAACCACACCGGAGTTACTTTGTAAATGAATAATAGGTCCGAGTCTTAGAACCAAAAAAGCCAAGTGCACCTTGGAATCTGTTTTGGCATCAAATTTGGGCATTTCGGTTTCAGATTCTAACAAGATGGATGCAAATCTTGATTCTATGGATGCAACTCTAGGTTCTATGGATGCAATTCATGATGCTCATGCTTTTATGGATGGCAATATGGTCTTTGAAGCATCGGGTGTTATGGCTTCAAGTATAGGTGATAGTTGCACAGGCTAGCTCCAAAGGGATTAACTGTCCAAGTATTAAATGTTCTCATCGGCCTTAGAAGCAGGTCTCCTAGTTTTCAATCTGGGGTCCAAGTGTAGAAAATAAGATCATCTCATCAACAGTCTGGTTTTGCACCAGATCATATGGCAAGATTCATGTCAATGCCACGAAATCATGAAACCCCACCTGCAAAGATTTCAACATTGTGGCATTGAAAACGGGTTTAATGAAATTCCTTAACTTGTAGGTTTTAACAGAGTAAATGACAGTGATCCTTACCTGGAAACTGTTGGAGTAGTTGGTAGTCACTTGATTTCTTTGTTTGTTTGAAAGCTTGATGTGACGTTGTCCATTGCTCATTTCATTAGTTTCGTATCAGAATAATTTAATTTATTTTTAATGACATTGTGTCTTAAGAGGTAATTTTCTTATTCTCGTTTTTAAATTTGATCTCTGCTCCTTTCCCTACCTTTTATAAGGGTAAGGGTGAAATTTTCAGGTTTGCCGGGGACAAGATTCTCGTAAGACCGTCCTTTACACTGAAAAAGACCATGACCAAAGATCCAAAGTCTGTAAAAGGTACTCCAATCACATGTCTGGCAATCTTGGGTTGTAATCTCCTCATAACCATCCGTATTTGCTCTCTCTCAGTAGGTCGATCAATAACCTTAACAAACTTCTCCCTCCAACGGGAGATGAAAGAAGAAACTGACTCATCAAACCCCTGTCTCAATGCACCTAACTCCCTCCTTGATACATCTATGACAATATTAAAAGTGAATTGTAGTATAAACTCCTGAGCTAAGTCCTCTCAAGTCTTATGGTGAGAGGAATCTAATGATGCATACCAATGTTGGGTTGCGCCACTCAAAGATAATGGGAATAGAACAATTAATTGGGTCTCATCCAATCCATAGGCCCTCATAATGGTGCTATAGATTCTGATATGAATGCAAAGATAGTCGATGCCAGTATATCTGTCTATCTCCGACATCCTGAACTCGGTTGGTAAACTGGCCAGTGGTATCCCATCAAAATCATCCCAAGCGACTAAACTATCTAACATCTTGATATGCCTAATCTACTGCTTGAGATGATCTATGAGAGCATGTACATCCTTAGAGACTGTGGTATGTGCTATAGAGGGTGGAGCAACCTCAGACTGACCATGTATCATGAAAGGCGAGGCCTGTGGCACTAATGGTTCGGAAGATGGGGATGGGTGTATACCCTGCTGATTGTTGAGCTTCTGACTAAGACTATCTATGACCTCTTGAATAGAAGCCACAGTGGTTGTGAACTGATCAACTGTGACGGTTGATTAGAGCCAAAATATGGTGCAAGTTGAATCACTTTAGATTTTGAAAGATCAAGAAAGGGCTAAATGAGGAAATAAGTGAGTCAAGACTCATGGACCGTAAGGAAAGGCAAGATGAGGATATCATGAGTTTTGAATATGATAAATGACCATTATGGAGTAAGAAAGAAGGCAAGAAAACATGGGAAATGAGGCATGAAGCAAGATTCAGCTGCATGGAAATTTAGAACTCAAAAATTTGATGGCATTATATACTCTGACTTTGAGGACAAATTTAGAGCACTTTCTAGATTCCATTGTATACATACTATATATATTGAATCTTGGGAAGTCAGGAGTCCAACACTTCAAACGATGTGTAAATCGGAGCTAAAATGAAGAAGTTATGGCCATTGGAAGACAACTTGATTACTACTCAAAAAGTGTTATTTCATATCTTGTAATTAACTCTTTTAAACACTTTTAAGTAGTAGTTATTACCTTTTAACCCAATTGGCATGTTAGGGACCCTTGCAATCATTTCTAATCAAATTGTGTAAGTTTTGGTGTTTTTTGTTAGTATTTTGATCACCAAAGCAATCCAAAATTGAGGAGAGTTCTTTGGAATCCATGGCAAAGCAATGGAAAGCTCAAAAACATGAAGAACCGAAGCTTTGAAGTCCTTTGCCATAAGCAAATCTGGAATGCAAGGAGTATGGGACAATGATCCGGACAACATATCCTGATAGGATATGCTATCGTCCGGGTGTGATGATCGCGAGTGCCGTGTCCGGATAGGATATGCTATCGTCCGGGTGTGATAATCGCGAGTGCCGTGTCCAGATAGGATATGCTATCGTCCGGGTGTGATAATCGCGAGTGCCGTGTCCAGATAGGATATGCTATCGTCCGGGTGTGTGATGTTCCGCGTGCCCGCTTGAGGAATCCGGATGGAGTTGATCCGGATAGCGATGCCCGCTTAGGGAATCCGGATGGAGTTGCTCTGGATAGCGATGCGTGCTCTGTGTCGTCAGGGGGAGGGGTCCCTATACCATGCACACGCAGACGGTTCCCCTTGCGACATTCCATCTTCTCCGGATATCCCACATCCGGAATTCTGTCTGGGTGACGTTCCATCTTCTCCGAATATCCCACATTCGGAATTCTGTCCGGGTGACGTTCCACCTTCTCCGAATATTTCACATTCTGCAGACATATCCAAATGGGAAAGGAGGGCATTTCAACTTCCCTAGTTAGACATATCCGGATCCACTGATAGCGCTTACCCGGAGAGTTTCGCAGCCATTTTGCACAGTGCCACGGTGTTCTCCTAAAGCTTCCCGATATGTGTCACCGACATTTTGAGATATTTTGCTTTAGATATTTGATGTCCCGACCGACATTTTGAGAAATTTTGTTTTAGATATTTTATGTCTAAATTCCCAAAGTCTCCTTGTAACCCACCTATCATAGGATTCCTTAGTCTTTAAGTAAGAAAAAGGGTGAATAACCTCTTATATATAGTTTGTAATCTTCTTTAGATCAGGAGGTAATCTGGGAGCTTGTTCTCAGAGACGCATCCTTTGTACAGTTTTGCAAGGAAGTAAAATACAGAGCACTTGCTCTGCTTTTCATATATATTTTTGTTTTCTTGTTCTTTTTATTTCTAGCTAATCAAACTCTGAGGACTTTTCCTCAAAGGATGAGAGGCTAGGCTCTTTGTCTCTTGGAGTGAAGAAAGTCAGGTAAGTTTCCACATGCATAAATTGGAAGTTTTGTTGTTTTAGTTTTTAATGAAGAGAAAGTGTGACCCATTAATGGTTTTTATCTTTTTAGTTAACTTAAAACGCCTTTAAATCACCTGGGCCAACACTTGATAAGGCAAGTGATCTCCATTCATTGAGATGCACTAGTTTATCTCTTGCGAGCCTTTGGGAGGTGGTTTGAAGGTAGGATTTTCTAGAATAGCCAACACTTGGTAAGCTTTTGGACTCCATGGAGACATCCATTAGTTATCTCTTGCAAGCTTTTGACGGGTAATCCAAGGTTAAAGATCACCTTGAATGGCAAATGCTAGGTGAGAGGCACGAGCCATTGCAAGTTGCATCAGTGAGAGGGATTTAGTGTTTGAACCCATTAAAGGGAAGCATCTGTACCACACCGGTTCGAGAAATAACTATATGTTAAATCCCCAACGCGAGGAAAAGAAACAAGTGACCGGAACTCCCTTTTTGTACAAGGAATCTGAACCCAGTGATCTAAACTCCAAGAAACACTTTTCTTAGTAAGTAATTTCCATTACTTTATTTTTGGTTTCACTTAAAAACCAACCTTTTCAAACATCTTTATGTTTTCTTTTGAAGCTAACCTTGAAATGAAAAGGCACCAATTCATCTTTGAATTAATATCAATTGTGAAGTGAAAACTCATCCCAGTGAACGATCCTAGAGCCACTATGCTATAGTAGCTTTGTCTTTGCTACCCTAGTTCATGGTGTAATAGGTTATAAATTTTATTGATTGCTCCCTCAATCAAGGAGCACCAGCTGGACATGAATCAACTGATACACCAAGTGGGCACGAATCACAACTGCACCAAGCTGGAGGGTCATTTCGAAATGATTTCGAAATTCAACTTATGATTTCGAAATTCAACTTATAAATTCGAAATCCACTTCGAAATGACACCAATTTTGAATTCACCCACTGCCACTTTGATGTTCCACCTCCTCTACCTCGGGAATTGCATCTATTCAACTTATGAATTCGAAATCCACTTCAAAATGACACCGATTTCAAATTCACCCACTGCCATTTTGATGTTTCGCCTCCTCTACCTCAGGAATTGCATCTAGAGCACTTCATCTACCCTAAGTGGACCCCACACGACTAGAAATCACCATTTTATTATTTTTTTAATCATTTTTAGGAAATTATTTTGTAATAAGTGGCCAATGAGAGTGTGCCACATGTTAGGCAATTGATGATATTATATAAACTCTCTTAATTCTAGGTTTTAGGGATCTTGGATTTTTTTTCCCGAGAGTTTGACATTGAAGGTGGAAGAAGACGAGAACTATGGTTTGTTTTCTTTTTCTTTTTTATTAAATATATTGTTTTTAGTTTCTTTTGATTCAAATTATGGATTTTTACCCTATTATGGATTGTGAATGTGACATCACCCCCATGAAAGGCTAAGAGCCAACTTAGGGCTTGAAGCATGAAAACCTAAGGGCTAGGAAACCTATAGGGACAATGGGTAAATTATTATAATAATGAGATTAATTATTGGTTGGGTGACAATTTATCATTTTTTTTATCCTATCCTTGTGAGTTAGTTTAGGGAATGATACGGTAGGTTATTACCTTATACTAGTGATTCTTGGTAATTCTTGATCATTAGTTATCCTCATCTTCCTTACCGTTATTTTCCCCTAAACAAAGCTATAAGGAGTAGGAAGGGTTAAAAAGCCAAATCTTAAATTGGTAATCAATCTCATTCATTTTATGGTTTTAGGAATCTGTTTTAAAAAGGAAAAATTAGGTTTCAGATCAATTTTGAGTTATAGAACTTAACTTGATCATGAGCGGCCAAGGATCCCAAAACCCTAAGATCATATTACTTAAAAGACCCTTGTTTTCTCTAATTTCTATACCCTAGGTTGGATTGTGGAAAACCCCAAACTTGAATCAATTGAATTTAAAATCAATATTCATTTTTTTTATTAATTTAACTTCTTTTACTTAGTTTCACATTATTCACATATTATTTTTCACTTTAGGATTTAAACAAAAGCAATTCATTTATTCTAGTATTGAGAATTTCGATAAGCCAGTCCTTAAGGACGATACCTAGAATACTACAAAAGTCGTAGTGACTCTTTCTCTAGTTTTTCTTTACCAGAGTTGCTATGTAAAAAAGGTTAAGTATTTTGGTACAATAAAGAAGTTCGGTCAACGGCCTGCGGATCCATATCAGTCTAATCAATAATGCAAAATAGCCTATCGTCAACTCTGACTCAAGATGGCAAACTCAAACTAAGATAAAAAGCAAATCCTATAAAGCATGGGGAAACAAGATAAGGCACGGCGCGAGAAAAGCATAGAAGAGATGCTAGACTAAACTAGAAGAAACAAGTCAACACAATGTAGAAGAGTGGTCCAACTGAAACTCAAGCTCACACTAATCTCTGAGCACTCTCTACTGGAGATCAAAAGAAGGAGTACTAGATCCGAACTATAACTAAAGAGGCTCTGAAGGCCCTCAAATGCACCCATGTGTAGGAGAGGAAATCCTTATCGAATAATCTAAGTCTCAACCTACAAGGTCAAGGTGGCTCTAAAAAGAATAGGGGTGGACTTTAAAGGATCCCTAGCAGAAGTGATCATACCCTCCTGTGGTATGCAACCCTCTGCACACCTCCGAAGTGACAGGGCGCTTCCATGCAAGGTGGTCATCACCTCCACACATGCACTACCTCGACATCCTAGGGGGTTTTCTATGGTGAAAGCTCTCGCAACTCTCGGCACTCAGTAGTTAACTAAAGTGCACAGTGAGTGGTGTGGGTGCATTCGAAAATCCTATGAAGCTAAAGTAGAAAAAGAAATACATTGGTCACACAACTGTCCATGAAACCTAGCTCTGGGCTACATAGGTCTTCAAACATTGGACTCCAATAAGCATCAATGTGTCCACCTCCTTCAGAATGCTCCCAAACATTGATATAGCCTGTCGCTTAACCCTACTCCTAACCGTTAGCTCAGTCAAAGGAACAAGTACACACAAGGCCTCACACTTGCAAATGTAAGAACTGAAATGAAGGAAATGACTAAAACCAGAGGGTTGGAGGTAAGAAGATAGAAGTGCGACCCACATAGACAAACAATACATGCATCACACAGAAGAAGAGCAATCATGCAAAGAACAGGTATATCACTCATATCTACACACAAGTTAGTTAGAGATAAGATAAACAAGATAGGTATATAGCAGAATGGACAATATGTTGAGACAAACAAGATACTATACAACAAATAAAATCAATCATGTCAAGATGAATGAGATATACAAAAATGAGAATATACATGTCCAGGAAAGCAAGATAATCATACAACAAGAAGTAGGTAAGAGAATCAATTGATGTAATCAACATGTCAACATCTCCAATGAACAATAATAACCAAACATGCATCACAGATAAATATACCAAAGCTCTCAACATGTAATCAACACCCAATCATACAAAGACATGTAGAGAGGGGTATCCACTGATCGACCAATCAAATGTCACATTTCCCTCAACTTGAGTTCAAGTTTGACCCTCTAAACATTCCCCAATGGAGTTGCCATTTTGTGGACCCCGTATTTTGCTCGATGTGTTCCCACTCGATGGCATGACTTGCTTTTTTATTTTATTTGGTGAAAATTTGATTTTTTTAAAAAATACTTGGAGTCGCCACTTATTTTTGTTTTATTTTTTTTAAAGGGAAAACAAAATTAGAAAGAAAACCTTGTGTGACTCCTTATTTGGAAAAGAAATGTCTGCAAAAATCGAATCTGGATCTGGGGGTCAAGTTACCTATTGGGAAGATACGGTTGTGAGCTGTAGCACCCCTCTACGCCTGTATACATACGGTCTCTACTAAACGAATTAAGGAAATTGTGACAATTAATTAATTAATCATGGACACCAAGATTTAAGGAATGAAACAATATATAGAAAGATTATGACAAAATAAAATTACAAGAATGTACAAAAAAAATGACAATAGAATTATGCAAATTGATTTATTGAACTAATTGGAAAAAAAATATTTGAAAGAATTAGTCTTCAAGAAATTTCAAATGATTTTATTAAAAACAATTTTGAATCAGTGATTTCGATTTATTTATTTACAAAAAGGAAGTTTCAATTTATTTTCAATTAATGATTTGATTCAATTTCATTTGTATTTAATTTTCAAAAAAAAAAAAAGTTATTTACAATTATTGTACCAAAAGAATTTATTACAAAATTTCAATTTGGCAACAAAAATTATTTTTACTTGTTTTTACCATAAATGAATGAATTTTTACGATTTTATTTAAAAAAGTATTTTCATTTATTTTCATTTAAGAAAAGTAACTTATATAAATTATTAAAAAAATATATATAACTTTATTTGCAAAATAATTTTTAATTAAAAAAAAAAAGACTTTTATAGCTTTATTTACAAAAATGTTAAAATCCAATCCAATCTTCTTAATAATAAAAAACTATTTAATAGAAAAAATAATTTTTACAAAATTATTTAGAAAAATGTCTTAATCCCTTTTTTATTTATAAAAAAAAATTATTTATTATTTGGTTTTATTAAAAAAAAAATATTGATTGAAGAAAAGATTTTATCTTTATTTGATTTAAAGGAAAGTTTTTCAATTTTATTAGAACTAAAAATCAATAATAATAATAAATAAATAAATAAAAATAAATAAATGAATAAATAAAACTTTTATTCTATTTGTCTTTAAAGATTTGGATTTTATAAATAAATAAATTAGAATTTATCGATTTTATTTAAAGAAAACAAATTTTCATGTTTTATTCACTGAAAGGTGTTTTAAACCTTTTCTTTTTTTCTTTTTTTTTGTTAAAAAAGAATATTCTTTACAATTTTGATATAAAATAAATTTTGATTTAGTTATTATTATTTTTTTAAAAAAAAGAAAAATTTTCCTTAACTTTACTAAATAGGGAATTTTATTTACAAAAAGAATGTTTACCTTTCAAAGAGGATTTTTACAAGTTTATCTAAAAAAAAATTATTTATCTTTTATTTAAAAAAAACAAACCATTTTCACAATTTTATTTACAAAGAATTCTATTCCGATTATGTTTACTTACAAAAGATATCTTGATCATTTAAATAAATAAAAAATTAAAAAAATTCCTAATTTTGTGAAAAATAAATAAATAAAATAAATTTTTTGAAAGTAATGATTTCAATTATTTGTATCATTGTAGGCGGGGGTTTGAATTTTATTATTAAAAGGATAATTGAAGTTTGTATATAAAAAGAGTGATTTAAATTTCCTAAAATACAATATTTCAATTTCGTTAAAAGAAAAAAATAATAATAAAAGAAGATATTTGTTGAAAGTAAAAAATGCCACTTTTCAAGGAATAGGATTTCAAATTTGAAAAGACCGAAGAAAAAAAATTAGTTTATTTGATAAGAATTGCTTCAATTTTATAAATAAAAAAATATATTTATTTATTTTTTTATTAGGAAAATGATTTTAAATTTATTAGTAGAAAAATGATATCATATTTTAACCAAATCTCCAGCTTTATTATAAAATATTAAAAATGTAAAAATAATCTCAAATATAATATAAAAAAATTACGTTAACAGATTTTTATAACAATATAAAAAATAAAATTAAATAAATAAACGAATACAATACCATGCCCACTAATAATAAAATCCATGCTTACCAAATAAACACACAAAAAATAAATCAAAAGAAAAGTAAGATATTTACAGGGATATGTGCACAAATTGATGAATATACATAGTAAACAAAAAATCAATATTTGCATCCATGATAAACAAAATAAAAAAATAATAATAAATAATAAAAAACTGTATTATACAAAAATAAATAAATAAATAGGAGGATATGAATAAACATACAACTTTATGGTGCAGTGCAATCCCATTAGCATTGGCTCTCCATAACTTCCCAAACAAAGCTCAAAAAATACAAACCAAAATCTCTCAACCTCACTACACATAGAAACTCAAAAAAATACCAAGAGATCGAGAGAATTCAGAGCCACCAACTTTCTGTTCATGTCCATACCTTGCTTCAACCACCCCAACTACTCTCATTTTGCTCTTCCCACTCTCAACACAGTGCCAAAACATAAAGAAATATAAGAAATGTCACAACCCATTGAAAATATTTTAATCAAATCCAATTTAATATCCAAAATATACAGGCCCAAATCACATAAGTTAGCAACCTAAATCAATAACTATGCAAGCCCAACATCTCAAATAAAAAAATCAAGTCCAATTAAGAAAACAGGCCCAACTTCAAATGCAATCTAAATACCAACAAAACCAAAGCACAAATAATATTGAAAGTAGGCCCGAATCCGAATTCACGCCCAAAACAGTTACTATGTAAATCAAGATGGAAATTTCTTTTTTACCATTAATTCCACCTAGAAACCAAACAACGATGGTGGAAAGGATGACGATAGAGTTGAGCGGCGTGGCGGCCATGAGTCACTCAACTGGAAGCATAAATGGATGAACGCTATTTGCGGCAACCATGGATGCAATATTTCATATCAAAAAATCTGAGAGAATGAAAGCAAAAAAAATGTAGGGAAAATAGAGAGAGAAAAAAAAAGTGTGGTTGGAGGAGATTGTTGATTAGCAGTGGCGCTGCTGATAGTGGCGCCGCCTGAAGTGGTGCCACCGGCAGTGAGAGGGGTAGCGTCATGGGTATGAAAATGGGAAAGGAGAGACAAGAAAATGTAAAGAAAGAAAGAAAATAGAAGAAAAATGAAAGAGAAGAAGAATGGGAAGGGATGAAGGCTGTGAGTGGGCGGTAGAATGGGAAAAAAAGAAAAAAAAAAAGACTTTTAGGGTTTGACTTTTGGAATGGATGGTGGAGATTAAAAAGGAAAAATAATGGCTAGGATTAGTTCTCACGTATGGGTATGGAAAGTTGGGCCTAGGTTGGGCCAAAATTAAAATGGAATGAGCCCAAATAAACACAATCAAAATAAGTCCTATAAATAAATAATAAATAAATAAATAATAGTAAATAAAAATAAAATAAAATAAGTGAGAATGGGTATGAGACAAATTTTGGGGTTTACACAAACATTTCAAATTCTTCAACAAATTTTTGTTTTACAAAACATAAAAAAATAATTTTCAAAAAAACGATTTTGAAATCACTAGATGTGATATAATTTCTTAGATTATACTAAAAAATGTTTCCCATCATTACAATTTTAGAAACAGTAATTTTTCATGTTTGAACAGCCTATGAGACGAGTAGCATGGGCATTCAATAGGAAGGTAGGGTAGTGTTTGAGACCCCTCTACTTGATGTTATATATTTAGAAACTTTATCCAACAATGGTTAAATTAGCTAATCAGAAAGGCTACTTTAGATGTTGATCAAACACATGGACCATCTACCAACTAGAGACATGTTTTTGAACAATATTATGCTATTTGAGGACATAGCATCCATCCTAGGCAATCATAGGAGCTTAACTATATTTTATTGATATTTGATATTATTAGAAAATAGTTCAAAAATAAAAAAATAAATAAAGTTAAAACTTAAAACACTAAATTGAAGAAATTCAATTAAAATGAAATAAAATAAATTCAAATTCATTAAAAACCAATAATTATTTTTAGTAATTTTATTTTTGTAATCCTACTTCAATAATTGGAAAAAAAAAAATGTCTTTAAATGTAATTAGTTAGTGTCCATTTGGATGCATGTCTTTTTTTTTCCTTTTTAAAAAAATTAAAAGCTTTTATATAAAAAGTAAAACATCTTGTATAAAAATTATAAATTTATCTTATTGTCTTTAAAAATCATTGTAAAAAAAATTTAAGATTTGAGGTAGTAAATTTTTTTTTATATCTTAAAGTTTTTAACAATTTTTAAAACCTCTTTTATAAAAATTCTAAATTTATTTTATGTCTTTAAAAATCATATTAATTTTTTTAAAAAAAATTGAGATAGTAAATATTTTATTTATACCCCAAAATTTAAAAATTAAAACCGTCACTTTTTCAATATAAGCATATAAAAGTTTTGTTATATTATATAAAAGTTACGACCATATATTACAATACCCATTTCATACAAACTCTAAGGTGGGGTTTGTTTTTTTGGCTTAATATAAAAAGCCAAAATATTTGAAGTTGAAGTTGAAGCATATGTAGGAGAAAGAGTAGAGAGAAAAATGAATGAATTAATGATGTGACTTGTGAGAGAGAAATTTGCTAAGAGAGAAAATGAGGAGTTTTGAGCTTGAATAATACGTTTGAAAAACAAAATCAACAAAATAAACTTTTTTTCAAAATAATTCTCAAACTAATACATCTCAATTATTTGGACATTCATGTGGACCGAGATTTTTTTTTTTTTTTTTTTACAAAACCATAGTTAGCAATTGTAGTTTTGAATCTTTTTTAAACACAAAACTGTAGTTGATAACTAAAACTTTAATTGAAGCATAAAATCGTAGTCACCAATTATGGTTTTGACCATTTTAAAAAAATTCAAAACTGTAGATAGCAACTACAGTTTTTGTGATATGAATAACCACATAGATAGAAGGCACTAGTTTAGGAATTGCTTTGGCAAAAGGTTAATTTTGTGGATTTTTTTTTAAAATAAAATATTATTTCCTAAAACTGGAAAAATGAGGAAGTGATGAATTAATAATGTGACTTGTGAGAGAGAATATTTGTTTAATGCTTTTAGATGCCTACATCCTTCTAAATTAACCTTTTGCCAAAATAGGAAACAAAAACTATAAATTTATTAACAACATGAAAGAATAAAGGTACCTCTTAACTTCCAATCATAGTTTTGCCAATTGATATTTTTCAAATTCCTGAAACTTCAACAATGCCTTCTCTACCTCTTTGATGCCCTCTAGATCCTAAGAGCTTGTTGTAGATGCCCTAGTAACTTCTAATTTAGTAGTCTCTCCCATCTCTAGAATGAGGAAAAATATCAAATTTTTTATTTTGGAAATAGAAAAAGCTTTTAAGAAAACAAATCAAAACCAAAATGGGATCAATTAGCACAAGAAATAGTATATATCTTGATCAGTCTTTTTGATTCAATAATCGATCACAACAATCATCAAATGAATCAATGACGATTTTACAAAGACTATTAAATTAAAACCTCTTCTAATCTTGAGATTCAATGAAAAAACAAAAAATTCAAATAAAAAAAGAAATCAATGAGGCTCTATTGGACAAAATGAAAAGCTCCAACCAATTAAGTCGGCTTGGGGTTTAGGTCTTTAATGTTGAAGATTGACTCTCCCAACCCTACAAGACAATTTAAAGTGTTGGGAGGATTGAAAAATTTTCAAGTATAACCACAAATATAGCACAAAAACTAGAAAAATCAATGAAAGAAAAGTTATACTACCAATTTTCCTAAAAAACTTAAGCTTATAGGATTTAGGTTTACAATGTATATCATGCTCTTTAATACCCTCCCTCGCATGAGGACACATGCAACCTCATATCCGCACATGGGGATATATACAAGCCCATAAGCAAACCAATGCAAATAGTCTTTTTGGACTTACAAATATGGAAATGGGGAAACAAATATGCAAGTTACAGAGAGAAGGCTCGAACACATGATTTCCTACTAAACCAAGCTTTGATACCATATTGAACTACCAACTTTCCTAAAAACTTAAGTTTGTAGTATTTGGGTGCACAATGTATATCATGCTCTTTAATAGGAAAGAAGGCAGTGGGGCATAAATGTAGAGAATGAGCTACTAAAAGACAAACACAAGAGAGCTCCTCATTGGAGGTGTTCACCCTTGAGACCAAAGAGTGAAAATTTCTCCAAAAAATGGCGAAATGTAGAGAAAATGAGGTTTTTCAAAGTTGGAGGTGTTCAGTGTTCACACTTGAGATCAGAGAATGAGAGAGAACATGCTACTTTAGCTACTTACTATTACATTTACTTCTTATTCCCTACCTACTTCCACTCAGTTGTCTCTCTTCTTGTCCACGTGACATCATTCTTTTCATTGAAATTTATCAAGAGAATAAATAATTCAGCAAAGGTTCTTTCCCATTTGCTACAAACTTCATTTCCATGGAATTGTTAGATTATGGGGAGATGTAAAAGAATGGGGTAATGAAAAAGTTTATTAATTTAAACTTATTTCCTAAAAATTATTTTCTACATGCTCCCCAAAAAACTTAGCAATGAAAATTGAAAGAGAAAAAGGGAAAGAAAAATAAGTAAGAGTGAAAAGCATGAAAAGAAAGTGGAAAATGTTGAGTTGGCTAGATAGCAGTGTAATGAATGATTAAAATTTAAATAGCAAGGACAGAATTGCAATCTCCCCAAAAATTGCAAAAAAAAAAAAGAAATGATTTTATTTATCACTTATTTGGAGTTCCATGTATTTATTCATATATTTATTTATTTTTAAAAGATCTTTAAGTTTATACATCAAGAATAATGGATCACGATGAAGTTACTCAATAGTAAGGTATTAGATACCTCATTGAGCCTAAAAAGTACAGATCTTTATTAGATAGATTGAGAATATTTTAATATTTAATTAATTAATGCTATCAATATAAAATAATAAAAACATGAGATATACAATGCCACCAATATGATGGATTGCAAGAGAAAGTAACATAAATGACAAAATTAAAATAAAATATATGAAAGTTAAATTAAAACTTATAATTCTACTTATTTCAAGAATTCTCCCTAACATTTTTCAAAGCAAAATCAAATGACATTTCTTTAATATTTTCAAATATTATGTCATTAAATCAAATTAGGATAAAAATAAAAAATAAAAATAAAAAACAATATTATGCTTAAGAATCCATTACATCATATGCTTAAGCCTCAAAACCATCTAGTTAGACTTTTTTTTTCCGTTCTTTTACTAGGAATTTTTTTATTGGAAGTTTGGCTTAATTATTTTCATATCTATAATATGGGGATGACCTTTTGATATAATTATTGATTCATATGCTTATACTAGTATCACTGCTATCATTTTCTTTATAAGTATTTTTCATAACTTAACAATATTTATTTTAAGGATATTTTATTTAATAGTGCACAAGGAATAGAATCAAGCCTTCCCCATCTCCGTGTAAAAAGGCCCTTATTCCAAAAAAAATAGAATAACTCTTGGGGCATAGAGCTACCAAACTACCTTTCTTCCTTTCATTTGTTATGCATGCGTGAACCACTTTATCTTGAGAAGGGCATCGTATACCTTTCTTCAACCCTCGCACTAAGAGGGCTTTCTTTTCTTATTTGAAATCCTCTACTTACCTTTTCTTTGCTTGAAATTGAGAGCTATGCTTAGGTCAGTTCCTCAAGTAAACTTTTTTGGGTGTAACCATAAGTGCAATGGAATAAGTTTCAATTGAGTTAATGATCACTGGCGTAAGTTTTTTAAAAATTAGCAACTGAAGGAGATATCAAATTTCGTCATTTCTTATTGCTTATATCATATTATAACTTGAAGAATTTAATTTAATTCGTGAATATGAACAAATCCCAACTAATATAAATCTATAAGTAATGTTAATAATATTTGTGTTATAAGTTGAAGGACTTGTCAAATATATCTTAAATTAGTTTTTGCTATTAATTTAAAAATATTAATGTAGTTGTTGGGAGTGCCTAAAAATGGTGAAAAATTGTTTCTTTAAACTTATGCTTACCAGATGAGATGATTTCTTTTAAGCTTATACTTTCTATATGAGATGACCATATAAAATTTCAAAAACCAATAAAGATAAAGAAGTTAGGGAAATGGAATTAATAGGAAAGAAGAAAGTTGGAGTTGGAGTCAGTTGACAAAGGCACTTGTGCTAAGAGGAGGCAAGTTTGATGATAATATTTGTAATTAAAATGACTTAAGGTAAAAAATAAATAAAAAAATAAAAGATAAAAGATAATATTTATGATTCAAATAATACCAACCCAATACCCGCCATATGCACTAATAGAAAAATAGTAATAATAATTTAATAATAATAATAATAATAATAATAATAATAATAATAAAGATGTTATAATGTGATGTAATTATAATCACAACATTTTCTTTTTATTTATAAATTTAGATAGTAATGTAAATAATACCTATAAAATATGAATAATCAAAAGCAATTAATTATAATATTTGACTTAATATAATATAAGAGGGTCACTCATGAAAATAACACCATTAGCTCATCAAAACAATTTATTTATAAACATCATTACAATAAATTCAAGTCATCCTTGGTATAAAATGGGTTAGCATACTTTTAAAGTTATCCAAATTAAAACTTTTTTGTTCATAGTATTTTTGTTATATTTTCTTTAAATCATTATCTAATGTTTTTTCAAAAATAATTATTTTGAAAAACAAAATCTTGTTTTGAAAACTCTATATATATATTTTTTAAAAATTTGGGGGAATTGTGTTTTAGGCCCAGCTGGGCCTAAAAATTAGCAAATGGTCCATATATCTAACAAAATTAAGCCCACCACCCAAGTAAAGTCTCAATATTGATAAGAAGGATATCCCATTTATAATATTCCGAAAATGCCCTTGGTTGGGGATTAAAAAAAAAAACCTGAAATCCACGTTGGATTTCCCTTTGTTTTCCCCAAATTGGAGTCGTTTTCACATTCCCGGCTTCGTCCCCCTCTTCCGCCCAAAGAATGCCCTAATCCTCAGTCTCAATCTCGTGATCTCTCAAGCTCGTGTTTCCCGGCCTTCTGATTGTTGGTGTAGGCAGTCTCGTTTTTCATCTATATAGATCCATTGGCGTCGTCGATCACAACTAGATTTCGGCTCCGTGGCGAAGTAGTTTATAGGTGAGGTTAGTAGGTTGATCAATTTCATCTTTTTTATGCTTCATTTCGGCTATCTGGACCATTTGATTTCAGCCCAAATACATTGCCCTAATTTATCTCGCTATTTCAGTTTGCCACATATTGTGCCCTGATCCATCCCCACCGACGGTGCCCTCCATATTGGTTATATTTACTGGTTATATTTTTTCTATTTTTTTCCCCTTGCATTAGTGCGGACATATTTTTCCTCCGTTGGTTGAAATCAAATCTTTCAGCATTATAGTGACTTCATCGTGTGGTAGTCTAGTTAAGTACGATAGTTCGTATGTTAACTTTCTTCGATAAAACCCAAGTTATGGTGACCCTATAGTATGAGATATTGTGGGCTACTTAGTATGTGTAGATAGATTATCATTTCCAACTTCATGAAATCTATAGCTAACATGAATATAAGTGGCAAATAAAGAAACAAATCAGTTGAATTGATTCAAAACACTAACCACATAGCCATCATATGTACATTTATGAGTGTCAAAAGTAACTGTTATGTTCCCATTGGGATCCAGAAGGTGATAGCAGTATGCAAAAACAGATAAAGAGTCAACCAATTTGTGAAAAATAATAATAATAAGTGAAGTAACAAAAGGAAAACTATATGTATAAATGATATATTATATACTTGACATGGCGACTAATAATAATGTCAACTTCAAAGGCAAAGGTGACATGGGAGAGAAGATCAACCCCATTTTCTATACTATGCATAATTGATTGTTCTATAATATGAAATTTCTGCTATGTTTCTATAGGTTGATGGACGCAACTAATATGATATATTGTTACATTTTTGTGGGAGGCAAACTCGTCCAAAAAAATGATGGGCAATGGGAATACGTGGGTGGAAGAAGCAAAGGTATTCACATATATAAAGGAATGCCATTTGAAGAATTCACCAAAAAAATCTTAGAGAAATTCGACATCTCGTTTGATGCGATGAAGATGCACTACACCCTCAAGTTCAACCCTAGAGTCATCCAAGATTTAGAAGATGAGGATGACTTGGATAAGGTGGTTTCCCATAGTGATGACTTTGCAAATGTATACCTAGTAGACTTACCCTGTGTGGAAGGCATTGAATCAAATATGCCGAATACAGAATTGGCAATTGGGTAATCCTTAATATGTTAATTGGGTTAAAAGGTGATAACTACTACTCAAAAGTGTTTAAAAGAGTTAATTACAAGCTATCAAATAGCACTTTTTGAGTAGTAATCACTCCCCCCAACCGACATATTGCTAGTCCCTTAGCAATGAAGGAGAGAAAAATAAAAATAAACAGTACTATAATTTACAACATCATGCTAATCAAAAAAAAATTTTTAAGTGGCATGATGATCTAACTCTCACATGGAACATTAAAGAAATAAAACTCAAACTTCAACAAGAGTTATCAAATAACTTATCTAATCACAATTCTTAAAGAGAAAGCATTATGCAAATTTAAGCTTTAAAAGAGTTTCCACTCCCAAAGGGTCAAACCTTACTCTTCCACATAAATCTAAGTGTTACTTATTAGCTTCTGAATATAGTATGTTGAACTAATCTCTCCCCCCAACCTAGTTCTTTTTCAAAGCTTAGCAACTGATCAACCTCCAATAGGCTAAGAACGCACCTCTTGGTTCACAATTTTTTTCTTGTAGGAGTACAAGGCTTAAAGGTATTCTTTTCTAAATTGTCCATGTAACGGGGGTCCATCGATGACTCCCAACCAATTAAGGTTTAGGGCATCAGGCTTTAAGGATCTTTCAACCACTAACTCCTCGGATTTTACCCCGGACTTTTGAGAATGAAATTTTAATACCCAAGCACCTACAGTATGTTAAACTCCACCTATCCACCCTTGTAACGAGCATTGAGGTCGGTGACTCCCAACCAATGAAGGCTTAGGGCACCAGGTTTTAAAGATTTTCACCATATACCCCTCAGACCTTGCTCGGGTTTCAAGGCAAGCAAACATTTTTTCTTTCTTTCTTTCTTTTTTCAAAAGCTCATTGGCCTTTTATAAGGTGTCCCAACACTATTAAATGAGGTCAAAGGTACCAAGTCTAAAATTTTCCTAAGTCAAGAGGGCAATAGTTTTTCATCTTATACTCGGAACCTATTGTGCACAGTGTGTGAATAGCTTAAAGTGGAAGAACTAAGGTTGAATTCAATAGAAGTTTCAACAATTTATCAACTTTAATAAACATAATACAAACTCTAAGTCAAGTAAAAAGACAAAAATTCAATTTCTCCCATTTCATTTTGAAATTTTTTCCTTAATAACTATGGATGGTAGAATAAAAACTTTAAAAATTTTAAAAATTAAGCAAAAAGCAACCAAATTACCAAAATAACTTAGCATTATTAACAATACTTACTTCCTCAACTCTCCCCCCAACCAAGCTGAACATTGTCCTCAATGTGACAAAAGCGATTGAAAAATAGGGAGGAAGTGGTACCTCCTGAGTGACATGGAGTCTGAGTCATATAGGAGAAACCACATGTTCAAAAAAAAACAAAAGAGTTAGTGAGTAGAGGAATAAAACAAAAAGGTATGGACTAGCTAGTCTTTAAAAAGACTAAGTCCATCAAAAAATTTGATCCTGATTTAGCTTGCCTGGATCCCATATGAAGTTTGCATCCCTCACTTGAGACTTGCTTTATATGATCTTGCCATACAAAGCTTGGGGGAAAAGTGGATGCATGTGTTTCTTCATCATTTCTTCCTTGATGACTATCCTCTGTGGTTCTTCTTGTACATTAACATCATAGCCATCTTTCTCTGTACTTTTCCCCTTTTTCTTTCCTTTGATTTCCTCCCTCTTTTCTTTCTCTATTTCACTCTCTACCTCATGCTCTAGCTTGGATGTGGGCAGATCAACCTCTTTACCACTCCTCAAAGTGATCATTGCTTCAACTTCCTTCACCATTGAAGATTCTCCCTCTTGAGCCTCCACTTCATGGATACCCTTGGAATTTTGATGAGGTTGAGAAGGAAAGTTTTCTTTCTCTTGTACTGTATTGAGGTTGGCAAACCTTGAGATTGAATCTTGGAGATTATCTATCTTCTGAGATAGATCATTTTGCACTTCATCCATCTTTTTGTTCAACAAATCAACTCTTTGACTGAGTTAAGAGTTGATGGATTTTTGGTCTCCAACAAAATCTCCCACAACCTTGCTGAGATTCACTATCGCTTGTTCAAGACTTGAAGCTTGCTGTGGTGCTTCAGCAGGTTGCTTGTACTGAGGTGGCTGTGGTTTCCAAGAAAAATTTGGATAGTCCCTCCAATTGGAATTGTAGGTGTTGCAATCACCAAACATTTCCTTCACCGTTGGAATGGTAGGACACTCTTCCACCAAGTGCTCATAAGATAGACAAATGGCACAAGGCATAGCTTGCAATGGTGTCTGAGAGATGGCTTGCACTTCTTGCATCTTAGTCATTTCTAGCTCTTCCAATCTCCTTGCCATAGCTGCAATCTTTGTGTACACCCCCATTTAGGCATGGGTCACTTTTTCTCTATTTGTTTTTGTAGATCACATTTTTAGCCAGGTGTCACTATCCCAACGGGCCACGTGTCACATCCTTAGTGGTCATAAGGAATCAACCTCGCTTTTTGAAGCTGTAGTAGGAATTTGACACGTGGAGGAACTTTTTTAAAGTGTAAGGGGGACCCCCCCTCTCTTACCATGAATCCCGGCCAGATGGGACGGGCAGTCAGGAAGTTGAGGGCTTGATGCCGGCGGGAGCAGGCGTGCAGCAGCAGGGAGAGTGGTTGGGCAAGCCATGCTTGCTGACCAGTGAACAGCTGGACAGAGGAGGAGGAAAAGGCAGGAGGAAGAGAAAAGAGGAAGAGAGGTGGCTCGCAGAAAAAAAGAAAAGAAGGAAAGAAAAGGAGAAAGAGAGGAAAACGGAAGGAGAAAAGGGGGAAAGCCTTTTTTGGTAGAGAGATAGGAGAAGAATCAGTCAGGTTTGATTATCTCTTACTTCATCTTATCTTATTTTTGAGGATCACCTTACGTTTCTTGCATATATTCAAATGATTGCTTTGATTACCTAAGGAGGCAAACTTGTTTCTGACTTTTGTTTATTTGATCTTTGCTTTCTCCAGTATGAGCTACATGTTGGATATATTATGTGTTTGAGTGTTAAGTTCATTGAGATCTTCCCACCAGTCTCTTTTGAAAGCTCTTTTGGTCTTCGTGATGCAGAGCTTGGTTTTAGTGGTATTATCTCCCCTTTATATATTGCTCTGTCCTTCTTCTTTTTTTTGTTCTTTTCTTTTTCTTCGCCTTTCCCCTCTGTTCTTGGCATTTTCTGGAGAGGAGATTCGTTAGCTTGAGGGTGAAGCAAAGTAGAAAACTGCCTGGGTATATTTCGCAAAGTGAGCAGGGAAAGAGCTTGTTAGTTCGATCCAGTTTAACTTGTCCAAGCAAAGGCTTCATGTTATCATGATGAATAACACAGTTACCGCATGTAGCCTTCTTCATTGTTCGCGTCAGCCATACCCATTTCCTCACTCAAGCTTGCAGGAATCAAGCATCCTCCACCACACCCATTTTCCTCTCATTCATTCTCCATCCCACTCCCTCACTTACATGGAGTCTCACGGGTGCATGCTATCCTTCACTCCTTCACATACCCATTAAAACCACTCACCCAAGCTTCTGTATCCATACAACCCATACCCATCCTTCATGTTACTCATAACCATGTTCTACCATACCCATGTGCACACCCATTTAACCATACCACCAAACCCGTTTCTCTCTCTAAACCTTCACATACCTGTGGGATCCTCCCTAAAAAGTGCCACGTGGCTCCCTCTCCCTTGGACACGCAGACGGCCCCTTGCGACACGTGGCATCGCTCATTTCACCCAGACGGAAATTCTCACTCATTCCACCCGGATGTTTCACGGCCGTAATTCTGTCCGGCCGACATCCCACCTTCTCCGGATGTCTCACATCCTGAACCCTGTCCGGCCGACGTCCCACCTTCTCCGGATGTCTCACATCCGGAATTCTGTCTCCCGACGTCCCACCTTCTCCGGATGTCTCACATCCGGAATTCTATCCGCCTAACGTCCCACCTTCTCCGGATGTCTCACATCCGGAATTCTGTCCGCCCAACGTCCCACCTTCTCCGGATGTCTCACATCTGGAATTATGTCCGCCCAACGCTCAACCTTCTCCGGATGTCTCACATCCGGAATTATGTCCGCCGACGTCCCACCTTCTCCGGATGTCTCACATCCGGAATTATGTTCGTCGACATCCCACCTTCTCCGGATGTCTCACATCCGGAATTCTGTCCGACCGACGTCCCACCTTCTCCGGATATCTCGCATCCGGAATCTTGTCCGGCCAAAACGCATGAATAATCTCTCATACTCATATTTCTTACATCTTTTTCAAATTCAAGCTTTTAAATAGCTTTCCAATCTCTAAACCCTTTCAATGATTTTAGTTTTTTTTAAGCTCTCATCCTTAGGGTTTAGGTCCTAACAATCACATTTTTAATAAAAAATAGGTTGCCACTTTCTTTCTAGCAAGCCATTTTTACACCTCCTCTGTTTTAAAAATGTTTTGAAATAAGCAAAGAATCAAATTTTGTAATTCTGAATAATGAAATTTACGGATTTGGTCCATGCAAAAACAATCGGGCTTTGGTGGGGGCCCCACATACATGATCTTATGATTGATTGATTGATTGATTGTTTGCTTTGATTATCATACATGATTGATTTACCCTACTCTCTAACATACATGCGATTATTCCTTAACTATGCACTAACATCACTTCTTGATAGCGCTTCATGGATCATTGCCCAGGTACGCATCCACATCCGCTCGGGTCATTTTTTGTATGCATGTTTAGATTCTCACATGTGCATGATCATTCTGAGTGTTCATTGATTCCCTCATCAATTGCCATGGTTGCTTCATTTTATTAGTAGAGACCCGACTTTAGGGACTTAGAAGGGTGTTACGGTCCTTATCGTACCTTCCCGATAAGTAACCTGACCCCCGAACCCGATCCAGTTTTTCGTAGACCACCTTTTCCAAATAAGGAGTCACACTTAGGGTTTTTTTCTTTCTTATTTTGTTTACCCTTTTAAAAATAAAACAAAAATAAGTGGCGACTCCAAGTCATTTTTCTTAATCAATAAAGATCATTTTTCGAAAACAAAAAGAATCGAGCTCGCCATTCGAGTGGGAAATGCATTGAGCCGAAATGCGGGGTCCACACTTTGCCTTCATGTCTATGCCGTCATTCAAAATATACATCTCACCCTTAGCATTAGGTTGAGATGTCATTCTTCCCATATCTCTAGCATTTGGTTCATCCCATCTTCTTGAAACTTCAGCCACATAACTCATGGAATTCATGGCTTCCTCTGCTATCTTGTATTCAATATGACATGCACAACTAGCAATTTGTGAATTAAAAACAGAGAAAACAAAAGAAAAAAAAAAGAAAAAAAAAATTCTAAAGAAAAAGAAAATTATTAAGATTAACTAAAAACTATACAAAAATATGAACAAAGGAAAATAAACAAATAAAAAGAGTTAGTAAAAAGAAAAGAAAAGTCACCAAACTTGTGATGAATATCACAACTACTCTGAAAAGGTCATATCACTGTAAAGTGGCACCATCCCCGGCAACGACGCCATTTGATTCGTTCCCAGCAACGGTGCCATTTGATTCGGGTTCGATCCCCGGTAATGGCACCATTTGATTCGTGCCCACTTGGTGTATCAGCTGATTCATGTCCAGCTGGTGCTCCTTGATTGAGGGAGTAATCAACAAAATTTATAACTTATTACACCATGAACTAGGGTAGCAAAGACAAAGCTACTATAGCATAGTGGCTCTAGGATCGTTCACTGGGATGGGTTTTCACTTCACAATTGATATTAATTCAAAGATGAATTGGTGTCTTTTCATTTCAAGGTTAGCTTTAAAAGAAAACATAATCTTTGGTGGAAAAAGGTTTGGTTTTAAACTAACCAGAAATAGTAACTAATTTTACTTACAAAGAAAAGTGTTTCTTGGAGTTTAGATCACTGGGCTCAGGTTCCTTGTACAAAAAGGGAGTTCCGGTCACTTGTTTCTTTTCCTCGCATTAGAGAATTAACATATAGTTAATTCTCTAACCGGTGTGGTACAGATGTTTCCCATTAATGGGTTCAAACACTAAATCCCTCTCACTGATGCATCTTGCAATGGCTCATGCCTCTCACCTAGCATTTACCATTCAAGGTGATCTTTAACCTTGGATTACCCGTCAAAAGCTCACAAGAGATAACTAATGGATGTCTCCTTAGAGTCCAAAAGCTTACCAAGTGTTGGCTATTCTAGAAAATCCTACCTTCAAACCACCTCCCAAAGGCTTGCAAGAAATAAACTAGTGCATCTCAATGGATGGAGATCACTTGCCTTACCAAGTGTTGGCCCATGTGATTTAAAGGCGTTTTAAGTTAACTAAAAAGATAAAAACCATTAACGGGTCACACTTTCTCTTCATTAAAAACTAAAACAACAAAACTTCCAATTTATGCATGTGGAAACTTACCCGGCTTTCTTCACTCCAAGAGATAAAGAGCCTAGCCTCTCATCCTTTGAGGAAAAATCCTCAGAGTTTGATTGACTAGAAATAAAAAGAACGAGAAAACAAAAATATATATGAAAAGTAGAGCAAGTGCTCTGTATTTTACTTCCTTCCCAAAACTGTACAAAGGATGCGTCTCTGAGAACAAGCTCCCAGATTACATTGGGAACAAGCTCCCGAGATTACATCCTCTAGGAACAAGCTCCCGAGAGATTACATTCATCAAGAAGATTACAAACTATGTATAAGGGGTTATTCACCCTTTGCTCTTACTTAAAGACTAAGGAATCCTATGATAGGTGGGTTACAAGGAGACTTTGGGGATTTAAACATCAAATATCTAAAGCAAAATATCTCAAAATGTCGGTCGCACATATCGGGAAGCTTCATAAGAACATCGCGGCACTGTGCAAAATGGCTGCGAAACTCTCTGGGTAAGCGCTATCAAATGATCCGGATATGTCTGACCGGGGAAGTTGAAATGCCCTCCTTTCCCATCCGGCGACAGGCGCCGGATGTGAAATATCCGGAGAAGGTGGAACTTCACCCGGCCAGAATTCCGGATGTGGGATATCCGAAGAAGATGGAACGTCGCAAGGGTGACCATCCACGTGTGCATAGTGTAGGGACCTATCTGGAGCAACTCCATCCGGATTCCCCAAGAGGATATGCGGCGCGCTCCCCTATCCGGACTCCCCAAGAAGAAGCACACGACACTCGCGATCATCACACACCCGGACGATAGCATATCCTATCCGGATATGTTGTCTGGATCATTGACTAAAGCGCACAAGCCTTGCTACGTCATTCCACCAGCCTGCCACAGCCCACGTTCCGCCTCCCTCCGATGGTGTGTCCGGATGCCCATACTCCTTGCATTCCGGATTTGCTTATGGAAAAAGGACTTTAAAGCTTCGGTTCTTCATGTTTCTGAGCTTTCCATTTGTTTTGCCATGGATTCCAAAGAACTCTCCTCAATCTTGGATTGCTTTGGTGATCAAATTACTAATAAAAACACCAAAACTTACACAATTTGATTAGAATTGATTGCAAGGGTCCTTAATATGTTAATTGGGTTAAAAGGTGATAACTACTACTCAAAGGTGTTTAAAAGAGTTAATTACAAGCTATCAAATAGCACTTTTTGAGTAGTAATCACCCATTATATTGTGAACATATATGACTAAACCTGCTAAAACATAACAATTTTAAAGATGCTAAACTTATAATAATGGGAAGAAATAAAAATCAAACCCCATACTTACTAAACTAATTAGAACCAAACAAGCTTCTTTAACACCCATCTCTTTTGCTAAGACGAATGACTGGGTATAGTGTAGTATTTATCCCAAAAAATTGTTGATTTAAGGCAAGAAGGTTTTTTTACCAGATTCAATCCACCTTTGAGATTCACCTTGTAAATCAAAGGCTTAATGTACTTGTCCAAAGAACCAATCCATATTGAGCTAGAAAAGAAAGGAGAGTCCAAAATAACAATAAGATAAATGAATGATATGGAAATAATGCATCCCTCATCAAATAACTATAGAATGAACTTATTTAGTATCATGTTTCTTATTACCAGGGACCAACTTTCAAATCTACAAGCATGATTCACAACAAGCCATGAATTATGTATTGTAAAGTATTAAAAACTAATGTTGTTCATCGATTTACAATATTACTTTGTCATAAGGTTATTTTGAATTTCTTGTACAAAAATACGATTTAAGCATCAAAATCCGAGTTCAAACTAATAACCACCAGAGTTCAAAGTTAGCATAAAAAGAAAATGTAAAAAGATGAGTACATTTTGGAGTTTATAAGTTTCTTGAGGATTTTTTAGATTCAATCACCTAACTTTTTATCACAGAACACACTACGGATACATAATACTTGAATGACTAAGTCACTTTGTATGGTCAAGCTCTTTAAGCCACTAACAGTTAAGCTCACTCGATTGCCAAGATGTCATGAGAAAAGAAAAGAGAAACTATGAATCCTACAACAATCAGTCCAAACCCAATCTATCATATAATTTCAAGTTTCAATTCTTACCCTATGCCTTCTGCAATCAGCACAAGAAATTGAAGATAAAAATGTGGAAAAATGCAAGGATATGAAATTCCTATTATTAAGTTTTAGACCTAAGGTGGTTTAATTGGCAGGCCCTCCCACTCAGGAACAGAAAGTTCCCCGTGGGTGGTATGAACTCCATGAAGTTTTTTTTTATATTATTTTATAAGTAAATGCAATTGTATTAAGAAAGCCAAAAAAATACACCTAAAAGTATACACAATGTATACTTTTAAAAAAACCTATCCCAACCAATCAATGAAATCAAGTAAAGACCATGAGCTAGAGCCAACATTAATTGGTAAAGACAACTTCTCACAGCTTATATATTAATTTCCTTTAAAACCTAATAAGTAATTCCATATTGCCATGTCAACATAACAAAAGATAACATCAGAAGAGGATTAGGACACACAATTTGTGGGATCCCATACAAAAAATTAAATGTTTCAAATTTGATTGAACTTTGATGAATTTAGTTCTTTGCTTTCAATCATCTTGAGAATCACACGTGAGAATATTCTTCTTTTTTCTTTATAGTATTAAAAAGAAACACATGCAAACCAAAGAAAAATTAAAAAAAGCATACTCACACTCCTGAGAGAGACATGGTAAGATGAGACTTGTTAATTGGATACTAATAGAAGAACATGGGAGGATAGGAGTCAAAACCCCTAACACTACTTGGTTGCTTCTAGAAACCAACCTGCTTGTCACTTAAAAAAAAAAAAAAAGTCCAACCTCCTTATGCTCACCTCTTCCTATTTTCCCCTAATCCCCCCATTCTATCAAATTGCCAAAGGTAAAACATTTCATTCAAGCACCCTACCCAGATTGAAAACCTGATCAAACTTTCCACAATCCACATTGACACTAGATATAATTTCCAATCCTAGCTATATACAAAACAATAGCATCAAGCATGAAACTTTTCATTGAAATAAGGAAAAAATAAACATACTAACCTGGTACATGAAGTTCAAAAGAGTAGGACCGGGTTAGGAACCTAGGGCATCACTTCTCCAGTGGTGGGGCATTTGAGGGCCCTCAAGGGACCTCAAAATGGAGTAAGCAACTTCAGGTGAAATGGGCATAGATGGAATTTTGGGAAATCTGTTCAAAATCTAAGAGTCCTCCAAGTCCAAAGCCTCACCCCTCAACACCACCCCACCCGGGAGTTAGTGGGTCCCCCAAGCCTTTCATCACCGTCCCTCTCTCAACCCCACTCATACTCTCTCTCTCTCTGTACATTAGCACCGTCACCGTCACAGCCCCCTCATCCGTCGCCCTCCCCACCATCCCTCCCCTCGACTCCTGGGGCTTTCTCACCACCGCCACACACCCCTTAACATCCACCCCGACCCTTCTCAGGGCATGGTAGTCCTCCTCCCTCCCCAGATTCACATACACCGCCTACGCCCCCGTCATCGCCCCCGACGATGAGTAGGCATGGTACGACCGCACCACCTCCGCCCCAGCTCCACCAACAGCAGCTCCCTGGAGCTCCCATCACTAAAATGAGCATTATTAAAAAATCAAAGAAACAAAAAGAGCATTGTTATAAAATCAAAGAAACAGAGAAAAACAAACCATTGGGAATTGCTACCATTATTGTCATTCCAAAATATGTCTTGCTAGGAAGCAAATATTACTATTCAGAAATGGGCATTCTTGAAATAAAGACACATGCATGATCATCAGAACAACTATAAATGAAGCAAAAAAAAAAAAAAAGAACACGTCAAGAATCTCACATAGAGCGCCTTGGTGAGCTTGGACCCCCCGAATCCCCTGCGGCCAAGCCTTGCGTCGATGGCCGGAACGAATGCGAGGGTTAAGTTTAGAGTTAGGGTTTCTCCTGACAGATAGAGGGCTCTCCTGACGGGCAGAGGGCTGCGGTTGGGTGGGATCCCTAGATCGGGAGGGTCGTCAACCAGAGGAAACATCTCTTATCACAGCTTTTTCTTGGAAATGACGTGAGATTTTCTCAGTAAAATGCGAGAAACTGATACGAAACAAAGCAGTAAAAATAAAAAAACATGTCAAGAATCTCACATAAAGCACCTCGGTGAGCTCGGGCCCCCCGAATCCCTTTCGGCCGAGCATTGCGTTGATGGTCGGAACCAACGCGAGGGTTTTGGTTTAGAGTTAGGGTTTCTCCTGAAGGGCAGAGGGTCGCGGTTGATGAGGAAACATCTCTTACAAGTTGGAAACGATACGGTGGTAGGCATTTTTCTTGGAAATGACATGAGATTTTCTCGATAAAATGCGAGAAACTGATACGAAAGCATGGAGTGAGGCTGTCTCTCAAATCTCTTTTATAGGTCATTCATTTTCCAATTTTCTTGAGCGTTTCTTGGACGTTGTGTTGAATAGAGCCTACTACCGATCGTCCCCATGAGTGCTAACCTAACTTCACTTCCGACAATAAATTTACATTTTTCCCTGGACAATTACCATAAAGGCACAGTGAGAGGTCATAATGGCCAAAAAGTTCCTAAATTTGCATTAAAATTAGACACATTTGTGAGCCAAAATTATCCAAGGTTTTAAAAAAATCATATACCATAAACAGGTGAGAAGACTATCATTTTAATACATAGGGATCAAATACATTTTTTTTATTTATTATTATTTATATTATGAATATAATGGATTTGAACCAGTAGAAATTCAAATCTATTGTTTAATAAGATTTTATGATTTTTTTTTTTATTAAAAAAAAATCTAAAACATTATCCAAGGGATTTCTATCTTTGTCCAAATTATTTATGTGTTTTTTGGAAACTTCTCTATCTTTTTGTACTATTTTATGAAATTCATATAAATAGAAGTTATGTAAAAAATATTTTATAACTTCAAGTTATGCAAATATTTCATTTTATTATAATAAAAAAAATTATAGCTAATAACTATGACAAAATTGTTCTCTTTTATTTCTCTTATTAGTTAGTACTATGAAATTTTAGTATAATTTTTATTTTTTTGGTTTTTTTTATAGAAACAAAACTGACCTAGCAGTATTTTCTTAACCACCAATACATTGACTATGCATAGGACCATAACCCCTTACTCAACTCAACATGCACTCGTGCTACACAAACAAACACATCTACTGAATGATATAAAGCATCCACCCATAATAAGAATAATTAACTCCCATATGCAAGTGCGGACATACATAGCAAACTACAACGGTAAGCAAGCAAAGACGTGGTTTAACAAATCACAGTGAATATTACCGTGAAGCAACAAAATTATACTCAACACAAGCTTTTGGAACATACTAAATGACAAAAAGGTCAAGCAATATAAAAGAAAAAGGAATACAAATAGCAATTGACTGCAACTGATTAGCTATTGTTTAGTTAGGTGGAGTACATAATAGACACCATACAAGATAGTGGCAAAATTGGGAACCCTAAGTACACATTAAGTAAGCATTCCTCCCCAAGGTTTTTCATCGAGTGCAAGATGCAATCGTACTGCAAATTGTTGAAATTGGACTGTGGACGGGTGAGGGGCAGGGAGCAGCACAAGCTGATCATTTTCAACTCTATTCTCTTGAATCAGCAGTATATGTTTGTAATGAGTATGTCTGGTGCACATACACAAGCAAAGCATGGTGATCCTCACATCCACATAATACACAATTTTTATTGGTTCAATGGCAATCAGGAAGGGAATAATTGGTCTCTCTCAAGTGTGCAGTTGTTTTCATGAGCAAATAAACAAGAGAGAAAGAAAGGGAAGTGTTGCTTGCCTTGTTAAGAAGTGACTTCTGGCTAATATGGAGCAAAAGTGCAGTAACAAATTCTAATGTCATGTAGTTCACACTAGGAAGCTTCTTTAGTATGTTTCTCATCACATGTATGTTGGAAGGAGCCCCTCTGATCTCATTATAGAGTTCAAAGGTGGTCAGAGGCTCAGGAAGGCTTGCAAGATAACATTTGGCTAAGGTTGCAACATCAACTGGGTTTACACCCTCTGGAAATGATGTGTTTGAATCTGCAATTGCAAATAAGGTCAACAAACCAGCATGTAAGTCAACCAAATTACCAGCATCAAATATGAGCTCAGGATACCTTTATTGTATAATGAAACCAAATGCTGAATAACTTTTCTACCTCCTTTTGATTTAAATATGTGTGGTGAGTTTAATCCTAGAAATAAAAAAATGACAAAAAAAGATCAAATCATAAATGGATATTAAGTAACAAAAATTGTAATTATCCATTTATTTTTATCTTCTGTGAATTACCTAATAATATGAGATAATCTGCACATTTGACCAAAATATGAGGAATAGGTCAACTGGAGTGTAGTTGTTGTACAGTTACCTCAATTGGAACTCCAAATACTGAGGATAAAAGTAAGGTGAGTGACTGTCCCCAAGAGGGTCCAGCAGAAAAATTGATTGATATTGGAGTTGCACATAATTGAGTCAAACTAATAATTAGAATTATTTCCATCATTATCAAGTAGTTGAAGTAAAAAATTGTTACAAAACTTGGAAGATAATTAGTTTATTTAAATCATTGACATATTGCAAGGTTATCTCCAATATCCTTTGTAATTCAATGATACAACTCTACCAGGGAAATTGCAATAAACACATAGCATTATGAGATTATAACAAAGTCATGTTCCACATTATGCTAGATCTTAGCTTCATTAGTCTAAAACAATGTATAGCTCTAGTTTCTAATTCCTTTGTACTGAAGTAAGTCTTTTTTCAGGCCCTCAGAAAGTAGAGTTGATTAGTTTAATAATTTGATGTACTTGGAGTATAAACAAATAGTTCCATTTACACCAAGAAAGTTGGAAAGGAATCCCTCCTCAGTAATGCTAAGTTTTGAATAAAATCCATCTAAATTATGCTGCGGCAATAAAATCACATATAGCTCATAAATTTTCTATTGAAGACCTGTTCTGCAATCACCTAGAGAAGATAATACTTCTAAGAAGGTGGTAGAATGAAATTAGACCAAATTCATACAAGTAAATGGGTAATTCATTTTAAAACTGCAATGCATGTTGCACCAAAGTAAAAACATAAACATACCATATATAAAATGATAATCAAGTTAGCCTCAAAAACAACATGAAGGATAAGATGTGAGGATCATAGAGGAATAAACAGGCTAAGTCAAAACTAAATTCGATGAGAAAATTAAGAAAATTGCAAGCACTAGACCACTAAGCTTGCATGATATACCTTACAAAAATTGTATATTGGACAACAATGATTACTCTAGCTAAATGGCGCATTTTGTCTAGATAAGTGTGCAAAATAAGATCAGATTCAATGGTGGCTAGCTTGTACTAGGAAGTAAGATTATATTTTGTACCAGAAATATTCATTCCAATCAATAAAATCCAAAGCCTTTATTTGCATATCTAAGAAATCCATGTCAAACTATGTTAAATGGTTTTTTATATGGAACAACGTTAAGTATTCCTAGTGTTAGTGAGCTTTTTGATAAGACAGAATGAATTAACAGCAGATCTGCAATTGCAGAGTTGAATCATATGCTCTATGATTTTGTCCCTGTAATTCACCCATCAGTACTACAAGGTAAGAAATTCACAAAATTAACAGATTGGTAGAAATGCTAGAATAATTATAAAAAATGCTTAAACCATAAAAACATGTGAGACATCACAGAGAGAGAAAAAACTTAATGGTAATTGATATATATGTATATATATATATATATATATAAGGAAGGAGAAAAAAAAGGTTGCTGCATAGAAACATTCATTTGAGCTATAACATGGTCAAATTTATATGAAACTTACCATCAGTACTTGCAACTCCCTACAAATGAAAACAAATTGAGTAAGAAAATTACACAAGCATACACAAACAAGAAGTTTGGTCAGAGATGCACATTTTTCCATCATTCAATATCAGTCAAAATAGTCTTACTTTTTTCAGCAGTCACTTTTGCTACCTGAACAAAAATAGCCATCTCAAATATGTAAGACATCAACTTAAACTATCTCCTAACAGGTGACATAGCTAATACAACAGACAAGAATGTGATAAATTTAATCTTTTCCTCTTTTCTTCGTTCTTCTTTCTCATTTCTCCCCAACTTGTTACAAGGGTTGCTATTACACCTGGGCATCAAATCAAACAGAGCACACAAAAATCTACAGGGCGGACAACCTAATTGGTAGCAACCATACAAAAAAACAACAAAAATAACCAAACACCAAAAATAAAGTATGTCTAGTTTAGTTTCACCCTTTAATTTTTAATATTGTCACAAATGTCATGGAATTTTTAATTTCATGTATGTGTATTAATTTTGGAGGGAGAAATAAAAGGCAGATTTTGAAGAATCGATTTCCTAGTAACTTATCTAGATTGCTGGAGTATGGGCTACTGTGCATTTATGCTACAATACACAGAAAAAGTAACAACAATTGTCTTCAACCAAAAGTTTTTCCAAGCATGATCATTCTCACTTAGATGAAAGCCTTTTTTTACTTTCCCGCTTCAAGTTCTTTTATGCATCAGTAGAACATATACGTTAATTCTTCCTTAAGCGTCACAACTCTACGGTGCAATAAAGATGATTATATGTATTCTTGTTATTAACACATTTTTCACTAAGAAAACATTGGTTTTCCTTTTAATTTGGAAAGGATTACAATCTCTATTGCCTTTTCGGGGAAAAGAAAAAGTGTATCTCCTGTGTCTTCCTCCACAAGAGTTGTCAATTGAGGAATTGAAGAAAACTAATCACAAATTGAGAAGCCTTTGAATATTCATATTTGCATACTAGAGCCTCAAGCCTAACTTGACTTGAGTGTTGGAGATTTGAAGACTTGATTCGAGCTTCTTTTTTTTCTATTACTTGATTTGGATTTTGATTTGAACAACTATAACCAAGGAAAGTGAAAACTCTTGCTTGGATAGAGGCAACCTTTGGAGATTTGAGTCTTGAAGTTTCAATAAAACATTGATTGAGAATTTGAAGACTAGAACATTTGAAGTCTTGATTTCAGCTTTTTTTTTTTTTTTTTTTTTTACTTGAATTAGATCTTGATTTGAACAACTATAACCAAGGAAAGTGAAATCCTTGATTTGGCCTTTCGAGATTAGAGTCTTGAAGTTTCACAAAAACATTGATGGAGAACCTAAATAGGTTGATCTCAATCAAGGAAGCCTTTTAGAGATGTTAATCTTGAAACTTTGAAGATCTTTTGAAGCCTTGAAGATTCATAGACTCTTTAGAGCCTCCTCTAAGGACTAGAAGACACTTGAGAGCCTCATTTAAAGATCCAAAGATATTTTGGAGCCTCCTTTGAAGAGTCATAGATCTTTTAGAGCCTTCTTTTGAGATTCAAAGATACTTTGGAGCCTCCCATAAAAGATTCAAAGACACTTCACACCTCTTTTGAAAAAGTCTTGAACCTCCCTAGAAAAGGCTTGAGTCTCACTTGGAGAGGAAGTTCTGCTCAACTTCATGTCTTCTGAATTTAGCCTTAAAGGTTAAGGGCTTCTCCTTTCTAGGAGTTACAAAGACAATATTTTTGTAGTCTTCAATCACGAAAGATTTATTCCTTAATCTTTGCAATGAACTAAAGTTACTTAAACAAATAATTTTAATAATCTAAAATATGATGTGCAACTTTCAATTAGCCACAATTTCACTGGCAAGTTTATGGACTAATAAAAATACAACTTGCCCCTAAAATTGTTACCTTCATATGACACATTGAATTGGTATATTTTTTGAAAATTTATTCAATGTGGAAACCTTTAATTAGCCACAATTTTAGGGACAAGTTGTATTTTATTAGTCCATATAATTAGAAAACAATTAACCTTCCTCAATTGAGGACCTCATGCAACCACACTGAGTTGTTTTATTTTTTGAAAATTTATTCAGTGTAGAAACTTTCAAATGAACACTTATTCATTGTGGAATGTTTCAATTGGCCATAATTTGATGGACAAGTATTTTTTCATTAGTCCATATTACCCTAATGTAAATACATGGCTAATTGTGACTTGCTAATTATTACCCTTCTACACTTGCACTGGCAGGACGTAGAATTCATAATCATTGGAAATTTCTTCATGTAGCTACATGGTGATTTTCTCAACCCACTTCAATACACTGTTTACATTGTTTTCTTATCATTGTCATCAAGATAAGACCAGTTCAAAAAAAATGTAACATTTTTTAAATCAACATCTTTTCCAAGGCCTTGGTGGCTAATTGACTAGATATACCCACTTGGAGAGTAATTTCCTTCGATCTCATCCATTAATTTGTCTATCATACCAGAAAATACTTTGCATTTATACTACGCACATATAGAACCATCACTCAATTTGTGGAAAATTGGAGCCATCTTGTATTTTATCAGATATTTGTTATGTTTTTATTCATGAATCCACCCTAGCCACAACATAATGGTAATCCCTCTTTCCAAATTTCCTTGAAAGGCATTATCGCTTCTTCCAATTAGCAAGCTTTTCACTTTTAACCTTAGAATCTTCATAAGGAATAGGATCCCTCCAGCTTTTCCTGACTTTTGCAAGCCTTCTAAGATATGTTGCATCCAACACAATCACAATGACTATTCAGAAGCAGGTGATTATGAATTAATAAGCAAACTTTTCACTTTTAACCTCATGAATCTTCATAAGGAGTAGGACTAGTCAAGTTTTTCCTACCTTCAGCAACCACATCTAAGATGGGTTGCATCCAACAAAATCACAATGACTATTCAAAGGCAGGTGATTCTACGTTATAATTAGGAAAACACTTTCACTAAGTTTGTTTTTTTAAGTTTATATCAAGGAACTCCTGATTTCAGGTTGTCATAACTCTAACTCTGTGAAGCTCAATAACTCGTATAGTCAACCTAGGTGCAGATGCATTCTGAGCAATCCATTGCAGATTACAATCACAGTGGATGTGGTAATGGATAAAAGCCTCAAGGTCCATTTGAGCTACCCCAGTACCACACTTCTCTTCCACCAGACCATCTTAAAGCTTCACAATTTCCTTCCTCAACATATTAGGCCAGACAACATGACCTAACCTCTATTAATCTTTCCTTCCTCTCTATGTATCCTTGGACTCTCTTGCTGACCATATATTCATAAGCCAATCCAAGTCATCACATGGTTCAAATAAATCTCCTCTCATCATCATGCTTCAACCTCAACTCTTCCTCCAATTATAATTTCATTTTCTTTATTTCTTCAGCATTTTTTTTTTATATATAGGAAACGACAAAGGAATATATTGATAAAAAGGATGTACAAGAAAATGATGAGGAATCCTCCCACCAAAGAAAAACAAAACTACAAGGAATCAAATTCAAGAAAATACAAAGTAAAAACAAGAAAACTCTCTAGGTTAGGCCAACCCATTAGGATTACACACCGTTAACCAATCAAGTTGTAACACGTTAAGGGGAATCCCCTTAAAAACCTTAGAACAAAAAGCCCAAAGAGAAGCAAGGAAATGAATAGAATCCCAAAGGTTCTCTGAATTCCTTGCTTTATCCTCAAAAATCCTTGCATTTCTTTCCCTCCACACCACCCAAATTAAAGCGATGCACACAGCTTGCCATAAAACAATCCTTCTCTTAGAAGATCCAAAACCGTTAAATTTTCTTCACCATTATCCCTAAGTATGTTTCATCAAATATACCCTAGCTTCAATACAAACTTTATTACAAATTGGACACAACTTCCTACATGACCCAAGTGTTGCTTCAAGCATGCCTAACCTTAATCATCTTGAGAGGGAGCTTACAAGTTACAGCCCTACTTCCTTGAACATGCATCTCAATATTCTAACCACTATTCCTTTAACATGTAGATCCTTAATTGTAAAATTTTGTAGGTGAATACAATTCAAAATTCAACTATTCAAATACTAAATATGTTGTTGTCCCTACCAATTTAGTCATACTATAAGTCTATAATACAAAACTAAGTCCCTAGATGCTACCAAAGTAATCAAAATGGCACTGCAGCTAAACATTTACTTAGTCATTATTTATTACTTGTTACTTAGCATAATGAAGCTTACTAACATAGTAAATGTTAAACACTAAGTTATGACAAAGTAAATCAGTTACTATTAAATTATTGGTAAACATACTTCATATTTTATACTAAGCTATTGGAGAACAATATGTAAAAATTAAAAAAAATCAATAGACTAAGCATACGTTTGGTAAATCAACTTAATGACTTAAAGTAAATATTAAGAAATAAGTTTTAAGTCAACAAATTCAAAAAAATTTAAATTAAAGTCATTTTAAGTCAATAAGTTTTAATTTAACCAAGCACCATGTAAATTGAATCAAACCCTAAAACAAGCAAACAAGGAATAAAAAATAAAAATAAAGACAATAAAAGAATTAAATAACATATTTCAATATATTTATTAACAAAATGGAGAAAAAAAATCAACTATAATCTTACAACCTCAAACTCTAATGCATTTCAAGTCCTTCCTCCATCACAATGTGATTTTTTACTGCTAATGTGGCTATCTAGAGTCATAATTAGCTAATAATTAGTGTTTGAGTTGCATTTAGAATTTGAAAAGTTTTGTTATTGGAAATTGATTACTACCAAAAAGTGCTATTTTTTAGACCTAATTATAATGGTTTTAAGCACCTTTGAGTAGTAATCATATTCATTTAACCCAATTAATTCATTAAGGTCCTTAGTAATTGGTTTTAACCATTTTGTGGCAAGTTTACATGTTTTTATCAGCTTATGAATCAATTCAAGCATGCCAAATGATGGAGGAGCTCCTTGAACAAGTTATGGAAAAGCTTATGGAAGCTCAAATTCATGAAGAAACCAAGCTTTGGAGCCTGATAGTCCTTTGCCTTAGTCGTTCAAAGTATGCAAGGAAAGAGCACTGGAGAAAGGAAAAACAGAGTGAAGAAAACAGAGGACAGCAGCTGCAGTCTTCTTGTGCACTTTTGGAGCACTTCCTGAAGTCCATTTTGTACATGCTATATACCATTTCAAAGCTCAGGAAGTCAAGAATCCAATGCTTTAAGCGGTGTGCAATTTGGAGTTGAAACGAAGAAGTTGCAGCCATTGCAAGCCAATCACTCCAAGCTGAAGGAAGCATTTTCCAAAGTGTTGCGAAATCACCCTTTTGTTGCGAAGTGATTCCGCAGCCTTTTTGTACAGTGTTGTGGATTCCCTCCTGAAGTTGCCCGACATATACCGCGAGAGGGAAGCTGGGAACCTCAAGGTGGAAGCCAACTTCGCAGCCCTGCGAAGATAGCATGTTGTTGCGAAATGATTTCGCAGCCCTCTTGAGTGTCTGCGAAATCTCGCAGACACCATTTTCTCTTGCGAAATGGTCCTTAGTGCTTCCCGATATTTTTGCACCGACTCTTTTAGATCTTTTCTTCAGATATTTTTGTATAAATTTCCATTTTCTCCTTGTATTCAGCCACTCATGTAATTCCTTAGCTAGCAAGTATCCAAGGAAGGGTAAATTACCTTCCTATATAAACTCTCTTGTAAACACTAAAGAGAGGACGCTCGGGAGCTTGTTCTCAGGGCATCATATAGAAAGATATATAGATATATCATATATAGAATCAACGAACAGAGCACTTACTCTGTTTTTCATATATATTCTTGTTTTCTCGTTAGTTTTCTTGCTAGCCAAACATTCTCTAAGGATTTTTCCTCAGAGGATGAGAGGCTAGGCTCTTTGTCTCTTGGAGTGAGGAAAGCCGGGTAAGTTTCCACATGCATAAATTGGAAGTTTTGTTGTTTTAGTTTTTAATGAAGAGAAAGTGTGACCCGTTAATGGTTTTTATCTTTTTAGTTAACTCAAAACGCCTTTAATTCACCTGGGCCAACACTTGGTAAGGCAAGTGATTTCCGTCCATGGAGATGCACTAGTTTACCCCTTGCGAGCCTTTGGGAGGTGACTTGAAGGTAAGATTTTCTAGAATAGCCAACACTTGGTAAGCTTTTGGACTCCAAGGAGACATCCATTAGTTATCTCTTGCGAGCTTTTGACGGGTAATCCAAGGTTAAAGATCATCTTGAATGGCAAGTGCTAGGTGAGAGGCATGAGCCATTGCAAGGTGCATCAGTGAGAAGGATTTAGTGTTTGAACCCATTAATGGCAAGCATCTGTACAGCACCGGTTAGAGAATTGACTATATGTTAATTATCTAAAGCGAGGAAAAGAAACAAGTGACCGGAACTCCTTTTTTGTATGAGGAATCTGAGCCTAGTGATCTGAAACTCCAAGAAACACTTTTCTTTGTAAGTAAAATCAGTTACTATTTTTGGTTAGTTTAAAACCAAACCTTTTTCTTTCAAACATCTTTATGTTTTCTTTTAAAGCTAACCTTGAAATGAAAAGACACCAATTCAACTTTGAATTAATATCATTTGTGAAGTGAAAACCCATCCCAGTGAACGATCCTAGAGCCACTATGCTATAGTAGCTTTGTCTTTGCTACCCTAGTATATGGTGTAATAGGTTATAAATTTTGTTGATTAAATCCCTCAATCAAGGAGCACCAGCTGGACACGAATCAGTTGAGACACCAATTGGGCACGAATCAAAAATTTCTCCTTAAAAGAAGTTTCTACATTTCTAAACTTTCTAATTTCTTAAACATTTTTTTTTTGAGTTTCTATTTGAGTTTACTTAAAAATCTAGAAGTCTTCTTCATTAGAAACTCTTATTACAAGAAGTTTTTATAAAGTTAAGTTTCTAATTTTAGACAAAAAGTTACTATTTTATTTTAATCTTATTATTTAGAGGTTTAAGAGTTTTAGGAAATAAATAAGAGTCATAACAAGTTGCTATATTGGTTAGGTTTCTTTTTTCATAGTTTTATTCAGGTTTTAAGGTTTCTAAAGCTTACAAATAAGGGTAATCAATTTAAAACCAGATTAATGAATGACCAATGATTTATAATTCTTGCATACCCTACAAATTTTAATGGTGAGACTCCATTATTTTTCTTCTAAGACACTAATGTTTCCATCTTTTATCCTTTATCTTACTTTTCATATCTTTTATTTTACTTTTCCCCATTACCATAATTTTTATTATTCATTTTCCTTCTTAAATCCTAAAAGATTGAAATCCTAGTCCACTTATTTGATTGTGTACAACCATCCTACGATTGTCCTACATCACAATTATACAATTACTTTATTGGAGTTGACATAGAGTATTTTCAACCAACTTTACTAAGGGGTTGGATTTAGTTATACAACAACTTGACCGGTAGTCAAGTTAGGGCGTCCAACTCAATTATACACTTCTACACTAGTAATCTACCACATTGTTTTAGCATGTCAAGTTTGCTAGAAGCTTATTTTCAACTCGAAACTAAGAGCCATTAAGAATTGCTTCTTGTTTTTAGCTTTAGCTAGAAGTTTAAGTGAAATCGAAGTTATTATTTTAAATAAGCAAAATTGATATTATAAAAACTTCCATTAAATATGAAAAAACTCCTACATTAGTCAGAAATTGGCTTCTATAAAATACAACATTTTCCTTGATTTCATACTAAGCTATATTTTAAGTCAAAACTCTTTAATAAAACTACCCAAATAGGCTTGAAAGCTCCTATTATTCAGCTTAAAAAGGAAATCTTGACTTCTCAAAAGCTAATCCAATGGGGAACTATGCAATACAAGATGCTACTTTGCACTAACTAACTAAGCCTTTGAGAAGTAGGAGCTCAAATTCGAAAATATTCCCATAATTTTCAAACTTAAAAATTATCCTTATGCTAGAATAGCTAATAGAGTTCCCAAGTATGTCCCACTTTTGTTCCATGCCAAATTAAGTTTGATTTTCATTTCTTCAACCTTATAAGGGTTGAGATTTGTTCATTTGGTAAATGACTAATTGATGCTAAACTTAGTAAAACAATGGAGATCAACAAAAATATCTAGATCTTCCATCTTTTCCACTTTTTGTTTAGGTTATAAAGATTGTATCTAACCAATAAAATTTGACACGAAATGCCCAAGCTGCTCTTATGATGGTTGCTAGAATTTTGATGTTACGTGATTTATTCATTAATCATAAATTTAAAAGAACTCAAGTTAAATATGAAATGACTGGTGTAATCCATGTATACTTAAGAGTATACTCAAACTGTACTAGAAAGAATAGAGAATGGAAAAAGCAAGACTCTCCATCCAATAGTACAACCCAAACTACCAATGAAATCAAAAGGAGAACACCACATGACTAAAGAGTCACCTTCTATCTAAGACGAAGGTTGAGCACAACAGCCTCCTAAAGCTTGGAAGTCGGACACTTTATCCCCTCAATGATCCTCTTATCCAAGAATTCACCCACCATCTCCCACTCCCAAACTTGAAAATCTATTACAAATCTTGAATTCCAATAAACATTGGATTCTAAGTGAACCAACTAGCCATAGAGGCCATCCCAATTATGTGTTAATTTTACTTTAGAAAAAAAAATCTCTTCTTTTATGAAAATAAAAAAATATTAAAGAAAATAAATTAGTGTGTGGAGTGATATAGATTCTGAGCATCATCCTTACAAACACAAGTAATTTATATAAAAATTTAATGTTTCAAAAACAAGATTATTCAATATATAAATCCTTCTTAGTTTCTGTCAGCTAACCTATTTGCTCCCTTAAGTCATGACTGTGGATATAATCATCAAATCTCTCTAAAATAAACCTAATATCTTTAATCAACAAAAAAATACTACTAGGGGTTGCAATCTTATGGCAGAATGTATTGCTTTTCAAGATGATATTTTGTTTGCTATTCAACAAGGTATCAAATAGACAAATACATTAAAATTGAATGGGATTAAAAGATAGTGATTGGTGCTAAATTTATCAAAAATTCATAAAGTTGCAACAATCCTACTTTAGGTCTTTATATCTATTCAAGTAGCTCAGTATCTTTTTTAGTTGTGTGTATGTGGGATTCTATTATTATTAAAAAATATTTTTCTCTTTGTGAAATTCTAGTTGTAACAACTCCAATGTTCCTTATAATTTGTCTCTTTTAAGTCATCAAGCGAGTGAGAGAAGGAGAGAGAGAACAAATTTTCAACAAAAAAATATTTCTCTTTGCGAGATTCTAGTTGTAACAACTCCAATTGTTCCTTATCTGCTGAGATGGAGTGGGAATGAGGAGGTTCTAGGTCTGATTCCAACAAAAAGAAAAAGAATGGAAAAAAAACCTATAAAAGAAAACAGTGTTTTCAAGTTGCCTACCATTGGAGGCTTAAATTTAGGCATCAAAGCACTAAGTCATAAATAGTACATCCAAAACTAGGCATGCTTACACTGTATACAATACCCAAGCATATCAAGGTAACTGCAACAGAAAATAGAGAAAATTTGCACTATGGACAAATCAGCTTAACTCAAATGTAACTCTATAATAATTGATCACTTAAAACAACTAATAAAGCTTGAAAACAAATTATACACAGATTACCTCTTCGAATTTTGTCTTCCCAATGGCAACATTTTCTTTTGTTTCCGACATGCCCTTCCTTAGAAAAGTACCTATAGAGGTAGCAGCTGAAAGAAGACGGTCTTGCACAGCATGTCTTGTTGATGGTTGCTGAAGGAGTGACCACCTACTTTTAACCATTGAACCAAGTCGTCCTGCCACATCAACAACATTGCCTTTTGCATCCTTCGCAGCCTCTCCTACAAAAGTTCTAGCAGATTGCCCAGCTTCTTTAAGCTTCACCCTTATATGCCAATCATAAGTATGCAAAGGAACAAATTAAGAAAATGATGAACAGGAAAAATTTTATACAGTTGGTTGGAACTAACCTGAAGTTGAAAAGAAATCACCAACCTTCTCCTGTCACTGAGATGAGAGTGAAGAAGGCATTGGATTGACACCAAAAATCAGAATTGGATCCAAAAAAGAATCAACAAAACCTGATCCAAATAGACCCATAAAGGAGGTTCTATTATATGTTAGCAAAACTTCCAATAAACAAACAGTTAAAAATCACTGAGGAGTTGTTTGACTGCCAAGAAAGGTAAGAAAACATAACAATATTTGAAGGCTTATATTTTCTGCTTATTAGTTCCCAAGGAAAGGAAAAACGCAACGTAACCAAATATGTACAAGATTTATTGGATTTTTATAAATAAAAATTTAACTATTTGGCTGCTAAGAAATGTAAGAAAACATAACAATATTTTAAGGCTTATATTTCCTGCTTATTAGTTCCCAAGGAAAGGAAAAATGCAAATTAACCAAATATGTACAAGATTTATTGGATTTAAAAAAAAAATTAACAACTATTTGGTTGCCGAGAAAGGTTAGAAAACGTAACAATATTTGAAGACTTATATTTCCTACTTATTAGTTCCCAAGGAAAAACACAACGTAACCAAATATGTACAAGACTTATTGGATTTTTTTTTTAACAAAAAAAATCAAGTTTATTGCTCATTTCTTTTATTCTCTCTTCCATGTTCTCAGCAATCAAAGAAAGAATTATTCAAATATTCCAAAAAGGTTCAAATCAAACCACTTTCAACCATTTATTATTTGGATGCTTAGAAAACCGAGGAAATGATATGGGGAAAAAAAAACAAAACAAATTTTGAGCCTTGTGATTCTTATTATCTTTGTTCTAGAAAATTAGGAAAACCCAGATCAATTAGCCCGTTAGGATTCTCACGCTTACTCGAGTAGGAGCCCTTAGTTTCTCAGGTTTAAACATCCTTCAAATTTTAGGTCTCTTCTCTTTTCCTGTATTTTCTTATTCAAAGAAGTTTAACAAAATAAAGAAACCACCGATCGATCAACAGTAGAAACTCTTAACCTGTTTCATTTATTTAAAATCAACACAAAATCTTATGAAAGGAATTTTAATTTTTAAGATTCAATCTGACATAATCATTAGACAAAAATACCTAATTCTCACCTTAAAACCAAAAGAAAGAAAGAAAACAAGCAGAGCTTGAGAAAATTTCACCTGTTGTTGGTAGCGATTTTGTGAGTTTAATCGACCGAACAGAGAGAAGTTCGAATTGCTTTTGTTATTTGCATTTTAGGAGAGAGTCAATTTAGGAATAGGAAAATGATGAAGGACTGATGCGTCATTACTTGGAAGGTTAGACCAATAAAATCTAGTCACGTGGGCTTTTTATGGTCCAGTTGGTGTTGGCCTGTTCTTGGAGCGTTCCAACTAATTATAACGGTTCTGTGTCACATATCCACTTATTTAGGAAATCAACTTGGATTTCTATTGATTTGTTTAATTTAATGCCTTTCTTGTTATTAAAAATAATTTAACACATGAATTATCCTATAACAAATGGTATCTTATCAACGTACTCTTATAAGCATATATATCGTAAATAAAATCGGTATGTCTGTGTTTACTAGTGATTTTTTTTCAAGTGTTTCTAACGTTTCTAATAATTTATTTATTTTTTTTAACTATTAAAAAGATGAAAAATATTTTTTATAATTACAATCAAATGCACTCTTGATTAATTAATAAATATGGACTATTAAATGGTGTGTAAACGACTATAATTCGATAAAGTATCTCCATTTTTAAATTTAATAAAAAATTCATGATAAATGAAAAATTAAATTAAATTTTTGTCTTTTCTTTATTTTTGTATTTTCCTCTTTTCAACTTATTCTTTTTTTTTTAACTCATTTTTATAAAGGAGAATTATAGTTTATGGTGCCGAAAGAAATATAATTACATTAAAGGATGCAAAAGTTTCTTATTTCATCTTATAACTAATCAATTTTACTTTCCTAAAAGTATTAAGAAAATAAAGATATTAAATAAAATGATTTTCTCATATTTGACTGTATAATGAAAAATATCATAGAAAATCAAATATAATTAAAATTAGTTAAACTTATATATTTTCAAATTATTTAATTTTTATATAAAAGAGTTAAAATAAATGAAAAAAGTTTAAAGTAATATATAAAATAATTTATTAACTTTAATTTTTATTTTTATTTTTAGTTTTCCTTTGTATTCTCCCTCAAATTTATGAAGAACCAAATATACCTCAATTGTTTACTTCAATTGTTTTTAAGATAGTAATTTAATGGAAATAAATTTCTTTGAAAACATTTCCTAAACAAAATATTTTTTAATTGAAATTGTGTGAAGAATGAGAATTTTTATGAAAATAGAATTTTGAAAATTTGAGAGTAGACATTTTATCAAAATTCATTTTGGATAAAAAAAAAACTCACATGAAAATTTTAATTTTTTCGTTTGGAAATTATCCTATTACACTATGTTTTCAATTAGGAAATAAATATTTTTGAAAATTCTCAAAGAAGATAATTTATTCATCAAGATAATTACTAATATTTTAAAAGTTCATAATTATTCCAAAATATTAAGTGGGAGTGTGTCATAGGCAAGCCCACAACCTCTAAGATCGAGCTCATCTTGATTTTGGGCTTATCAACATTCTAAAGATGAAGTGACCAAAGAAATCAATGAATATGGACTATCCTTATGAATGAAACTATATATGTTTGTAGTGGGAGTGACCAATCCTGAATATGGAACTCTTTTCTCAGTAACATTGATGTCAAGCATCTTGGTTATACACTTAACTCAGATGTGAAGTGGTAAAATCACCTGAAGTAGTCCTACTTGCACAATCTGAGGGTTAAACAAAAAATGTATGTTAATCAATGCCTTAGGATAGCCTTTTGAGGTTAAAAGCAAGTTGATTAATTAGAGAAAGTCTCTACCTAGTAATAAGAGTCATGACCTACCTAAAGTAGACTTGATTCTTATGATACTAGGATACCTTGCATAGATATATGTAGTTTGAAAACACTATATTTTTGCTAGACTAATTACCATATTTGCCTTGGATACTTAGTTTCTTTATTAATCCATGGAATTATTATATTTGTTACAAATATCATGTCTTTAACCTGTCACCTCTTATCTCATGTTTAAATTGGATCTAGTTACAAATTGCAAATAATTTGGTTGTTGCATAGAAGCTAATTTAGGTAGAGTTTGTTATTTCCTTTGAACAAACCTAGTATAAAGAAAGAGAAGCATATCAAAGGTGACATAAGACGGATCAGAAGATCAAGTGTCTCATACTTGGGTCTTTTGATAGTGTGTTGCAAAAGAAACACATGTCTATTGATATGGTTTATAATATTCTCTTTAAAGTTGCAAGGATTGTTTAGTGATAAGGGCAAGTCAATTAGAGAAGTTTCCCTTAGGATTATTATGAACACCAGGATTCATGTTATCTTAAAGATCTTACTAGATTATTTTGGGACGAATAAAAAGATTCTCAAAGAGTGGAAAGGTGTTCATATGGAAGTCAAACTTATTCAAGCTCTTCTACCAAAAAGAAGAAAAAGAACACCAAATAAGGAAAGTTCAAGAAAATGAATGAAAGAACAAACTTATAGGCAATGACTCATTTGTGACCTTTTAAGACACTAGAAAAAGAATGCTCGGAGTGCCTAAGGAAAAGCAAGTACACATCATATTCTCATTGTTAAATAAATAGTAGTGGATTCATTCCATGTCCACTATTTGTAGTTCTCTATGAGGTTTTGAACAAGTGAGAAGGATATATATGGGAAGGTACTTACTTTAGTTTCAGTTGCAAGGTTAGTTGCGCAGGTTAGTGGGAGGTATTACCTCTTTTATCTTTTTTAAGAATAATCAAATTTCAAGTATGAACCTAGCACTAATTAAACATTTTGTTTCTAAAGTATAGGTCATGTTAATCTAAACAGGATCCAAAGACTAATTAAGTCTAGACCTTTTTATTCGAATGGATCTTTTAGTCTGTGAATCCTATATAAATGATAAAATGATCGAGAGGTCCCTTTATTTCTAAAGGACATGAAACCAAGGAATGTTTGGAGTTAGTGCATACTGATGTGTGTGAAACTTTTGGAGTTCATACATAGAGAGGGTATGAGTACATCATTTTTTATTGATGAATACTCTAAGTCTGGATATGTGTACCTAATAAATAAGAAATCTGATGCCTCAGATAAATTCATTGAATTTAAGGCATAATTGGATAACCTATTGGGTAAACATATCAAGGCACATTGATTAGATCGAGGTAGTGTGTCTAATTAGTTCGATTCTTTCCATCTGGAGCTTGGGATGATATCCAACATGTGCACCAGGGACTCCATTGTAAATGGAGTAATGGAAAGAAGATATCAAACTTTGATAGACATAGTGAGATTGATAATTGATTTCTCATCACTTCCCATAGATGTTTAAGAGATTCTTTGAAGGTTATATCTTACCTTAATTACTAGGTTAGTACCTTTAACTTCCACATAGACATGACCACGTTGTAAACTTAGTTTACGACAAATTCGCTTATGGGAGTGTCCAACACTCATGTTAAACACAAAGGTATACCAATTAGAAGCAATGTAAGTGATATATCAATGTATAGGATATCCAAGAGGATTTAAGGATTATTACTTTATAGTCAAGATTATTATAAGGTGTTTGTTGTTATAAATGCCATATTTCTGATGAAGATTATATGATATGTAATAAGACAAACAGTGATATAGATTGGAGAATACTAAAAGATAGTCTCATTATGCATAAAATACTATAGATCTAGTACTAACCATTCTCATTTCTAATACACTGATGTCTTATCGTAATGGGAGGGTTGTTATAAAACTAAATTAATTCATGTATTTGGGAAATTCTTTTGAGGCAATTCTAAAGGAAGATGAGATCAATCATACAAAGTTAGAATCCTTGTGATTCTAATGTATTTTGGGTTCCTATAGAAGGGCTTAAAGGAATAAAACTCATAGGTGTAAGTTAGTCTACAAAAGGAATAAAGGACTAGATGAAAATGTTGAGATTTATGTGGCTAGGTTATAGCTAAAGGTTATAGTTTCAAATGGTTTCGACTATAGGAAACCTTTTTACCACTAGTCATACTCAAATCCATTAGAGTACTCCTATCCATTATGGTGTATCTTATTTATGCGATATTGCAATACGATGTCAAGATAATACTCTTAAACAATTATCTTGATATTAGCATCTATATGATGTAGCCAGATATTTTCATAACAAAATACCTTGTGTGTACAAGAAGGCGAATGGAATTGTGGTGGTGCTCTAAGATCTTATAGGTAGATGATAATCTAATCATTGGAAATGATGTAGAGATATTGTCATCAATCAAGATTAGTTTTTCTACTTAGTTCTAAAAATGATGCAATATATTCTTAGGCTAAAGTCCTTAGGGATTACAAGAACAGGAAAATTGAGTTGTGTCAAGCACATGCTCAAGTATCTTTGGAGAACAAGGATATATTCTTGTGCAATATATTCTTGGGCTATATTCTTGTGCAAAATTGAGTTCTAAAAAGAATGCAATATATTCTTGGGCTATATTCTTGTGCTTGTGTTTTAAAGTGTTGAGATAGTATAGAGGGGTGATGTGATGGTTGACTAGACACCTTCTGTGGAGAATCTGGAAAATCCTTTCACCAAGAAATTGATAGGGAGAGTCTTTGTTAGTCACAGGGATAACATAGGTTTCATATGAGTATCTGGTATGCTTTAGTAGCATGATGCTTTGAGGACTAGTGGGAGAATGTTCGGATAATACCCTTAAAAGCATGACTTGATGTAACAAAATTTAGAATTCATTATTTAATGATGATATTCCAATTTTACTTTTATTTATCCTTATTTCATGCATTACACTTTATGAGCATTCTTACCTGCATCTTTTATATTGTACGAGATTTGGGTGTTTTAAGAATTGCACGAAAAATCCAAGTCATGAGTTTCTTGTAAATAGATTACTTGCTCACTATCAGTTTATGGGTCTAAGCAACCTATTAAAGGTTATAGTGCACCACCTCCTAATTGAAAGGATAATTGGTTTTGACAATCAAGACAGGTTCCATGTGTGTATACTAGTGTGTATGGTTATACATTGAACATGACCTATGGTAAGTCATGACTTAAGGCTATCAAGTAGTCATGACTTCACCAAGTTGTTTCATTGTGTTGTCTCTCAACTTTGAGTGAATATTAAGCTTATGCTAAAGTTACTCGTGTCTTTGACTTATGAGTGAGATTGTAAGTTGATCATATATATATTTACTATAGATTATGTCACTGTTGATGGAAGTCTAGTAATAAGTATTCTCAATAAAGGCACTATGATATCTCATGGGATTGAGACAGTGTGTCCCCTTAGGTGATCCTAAAGATGTGTTCATAAAAACTGGTTATAGTAGTTTCTTAAGTGGAACTTGACATTGGCTCTTTGAGAGCTAAAACATGTCAGTTGAACACACAATAGGAGGATCTGTAACTTAAGAATAGTAAAAGTAGTCTTAAAAAGATTGATATCTTTCACCTTGTTATACTACGGACACCAGTTCATGGGGAGATTGAACGCAATGGATAGCAAGTCATGACCCGAACACATAGTGTTTCATTGTTATTTACATAGGATATTAGAGTTCAGTTGATTCTCCATAGGAGGATGTTAAATCAACTTCAAAATTAGATTCCATGGGAGCTGGTACTCTTATAGGCCTCAATGGTCCCCGCTTTGAGTTCATATATCTTGTTGGCATGGGTTATGATGGTTAGATTGACTCTAGGTTCACTTTTGTGCATAAGGGCATTTTGGTAATTATGTAATATTGCACAAGGGTAAGTGAACAAGGTCTCTGGATTTGGCTAATTGATTAATTAGTAAACCTTATTGGGTTAATTATTCAATTATAACCTAATCTAGGCTAAGATTTAGTGACCCAAGCCCATGTAAGCTCAAGTCATTTAAGCTTAGTTAGGAACCCTATAAATACCCATTAGGGGTTAGGGTTTCCATAACTTCTGTCTTCCACTCATTGATGAAAATATCAGTAATCACGAATATATCGATACTTTGATTTTACAGATATATTGGATATATCGGTAGATATTTTGGAAAAAAATATCAATAAGTCTAAAATTAATCAAAATTCATGAAAATGTAAGAAAACTTTCATTGAAATGTAATTAGAAGTATAATAAACATTTTAAATTTGTTTTGTTTAAGAATTCGATATATGTATGATATAATTTATCATATTTAATAATAATGTCATATGCGCCAATAAAAAAAATGAATTTTATAAGTGTACATTTATTATTAAATTACATCAAATATTATTCCACAATAATAGTGTGATATTTAATTATAATACGTTTAATTTTAAAATATATTTAATATTAAAATAATGATCTATTTAATTCAATTGTATTAAATGATATAAAATAAATTATGACATATGTATAAATTTTTTTAATATTTATATTTTTTTATATTTAATTAATATATAAATGATATAAAAAAAAGTTAAAAAATTATCACCATATTTTTTATATTTTTAGTATTCACTTAAATTAAATTTAAAAATAAAATAATTAGAATTAATTGTTTATTAAAATATTTTGTTTTTATCATGGTGTTAGTATATATTTATTTTAGTGCACACATTATTGAAATGAGGCATGTTAGCCCAATGGAAAACAGTATGAAGGCTTGTTTTTGGCGTGGGTTTGATTCCCCGCCCCTGCTAAGCCAAAATTTTAATTTTTTCATTTAACCACCACCCCTAAAAAATCAGCCTGATTGCCCAAAAATTCAATCGATCGCCAACCTAATAAAAAATTAGCTTGATATTTCGTCGAAAAATTCAACGATTTTTTGCCAAAATTTTCTACTAAAAATTTACAATAAAAATGGAAAATATAGCGATTTTTTCATAGTTTCGTTGATTAATTCGTATTCGCCAATATTTTGGCGATTTTTCAATGATTTTTGCTGTTTTTTTCCAATATTTCTTCCTGTTTTTGTATCGCTCCTCATCGAAACACAAAATTTCAGCAATTTTTTCCGAAATTTTCATCCATGCTTCCGCCATACAAAGAGAAAGAAAGAGTCATAGTCTTCACCCTTCTTTCCTTCCCACCAAAAGTATGCCAAGAACAAGGTTGAGTCATCGGGTGGAAGATTGTGGGTTTATGAGACTTCCAACAATTTCAAGGTCATCTTCAATACTTGGAATTTAAGGTTTGAGAACATCCAAACCTAAAGATTAGGTCTTTAATTCTAAAGATCAATTTTTTTGAAAAATTAGTATTATTTTCGTTCTAAGATGCCAACATTGAATTCATATTTATGTTATATATATTTAATTCATTTTTATATAAATTTAATTTTTAAGAAAAATTAATTGAAATATTGGAGGAAACTAATCCTAAGACATTGGAGGAAACCAAATCAATTGATGAAAACATGCATTAGAAGTTTAAGATAGATGCCTGACACAAATGTTTCTTAGAAAATATTTTTTTTTATTTTTCTTTCTCTTTAAAACTATACTAAGTCATAAACTTCTTCCTAAGCACTTCACTGTATATATTCTATTTGGTGAAATACCTTTATTTTTAATGTTGATCTATTGTGTCTTCCCCAGCTTCTATTACGTTTGGTTGATTTGCATGCATCTATATTCCTCTCAAGTTTTGCTTTCTACACTGGTGTTACTACAAAAATATGTTCCTCTTTCATGCTTTCACAATACATCAAGCAAAATCTTCAACTATCCTATTTTACTTTCCTAACATTTTTTTATCCCACACATTGCATTACCTTGGGTACAGTTTTCTTTATATGTGCATGTTATAAGATTGGAAGATAGGTACTACAAGATGATGCAATGCATTCCTTTAAATTATTTTTAATTGAGTGTTAATGTGTGTTATGTAAACTCCTTTGTGAGAGTTTAGGTGAGCTTATATAACAATGTTTTATCACAAAATTGTCAAAGGGGGAGATTGTTAAGACATTGATTCTTGTTTGTAAGTTGGTAATTTTGTTCCAATTAATGTTTGATCATAGAAGTCTTTTTAGATAGTGACTTACTCTCCATTAAAAATCAAAGGTTGTTGGTCGTCCAACCAGGAAGTCACATGTACATTTAAGAAGGTTTGATTTATAGCAAGTTAGGCTCTAAAGAGGTATAAAGAGGAACGATACATTTTTTTTTAATGAAAATTAATATTTTATAGAGATAAGAGACACTCGAGCAGGCAGCAACACTCGAGCACTAGGATCGCTCAAGCACTTAGCACCACTCAAGTGCTTGAGGCGCTCAAAAGGTGGTTAAGTATGCTCGAGCCTTCATGACTTTTCTATCGAGATTTGGAAGATACTTTTTAGAATTTCACACAAATCTCATTTGGAAACCTTATGATATTGAACCTTTTCAGCATATTTGCTTATAAATACTTCATTCTTGGGTAAGAAATATCCTAATATTTTTAGAGAGGGTTTCATTGAGAAGAAAACCTAATGAGCCACACCATTCCCGATCTCTCATTTGAATGATTCAAACATTGAATCCTAGGTTAAAGACCTTCATCCCTTTAGCGAGGTTGAAACATATTCACTAAAGCAATTAGAAGTTGTTTCATTGTAAATGTGAATCAAGTTGTAAGTACTAGAGAGTAAGTCTCTAGGGTAAAGGGGCCAGGTAAATTTGTGTAATTTGATCTCATATAGTGGATTTAGATTAACTGTCTTAGGCCTCATGGTTTTTTATCTCCATAGTTAGTATGAAGGTTTTCCACATAAAAATCCTTATGCCTCATTGCATATCTTTATTCTCTTGTTTGTATTGTTTATTTTTGAAAGAATTGATTATCTCTAACTACTCATAAGGAAAATTGGGCATAATATATAAATATATATATAAATATATATATATATATTTTAATTACACCCAGTCACCCTCTCTCTGTGTATTACCCCACTGGACTTTGTTTTTGAAGGATGTCTTTCGACATGGACATAATATTTTTTTTTTCATTTGAATTCATGGATTATTCTAAGATCACTAGCACATATGACTTTCTTATTTAGGTATTCTTTCTACAAGGCTGACTTCTTCTTGTAGTTGGTATAATGAAGTTTAGGCAAAATTGTACAAAAAATGTTTTGAAATATATCATATGGATATTTGAGCTCTAGATACAAGACATTTTGGCGTTTGATTTGTTCATGTATTGTTGGTGTCACATCCTAGATTTCATACTTAATAATTAACACTCAATACAAAATTAGTGCTCCCAAAACTAGGGAGACAAAAATTTAAATGTTGAGTTTCTGGTTGATTTTGTACAAAATGAGGATATGGAAACTTGTCATAAAGAAGATATACACCCTGTGATAAACTTTATAACCATTAATTAACAAAATATGATATGTTTCACAAAAGAAAACTTGTACCATATTACTTTGTATATACCAAAATCCCATGGTTTACTAAGAGTAGCCCCTACTACAAGTGAACAAAAACAAATATAAATTACATCATTTAAAAAAATGATTTAGTTTTCATATGATACGAAGGCAAAACGTTAAAACACTTTCAACACAAGAAAAACAACATCCAATCGACAAAAAAACAATGCTCAAACATTAACCACAATAGATGTCTTCTGACCTGCATCTACAAGTGGAAATGATAGGGTGAGTTCACAAGTCAATAGGAAAGTTTATAACCATCCTATGCATATCCTTAAAAACCTTGAATTAAACATATAGTAGCATGCATGATAAACAATTTATAACCATTAGCCAATATGCAATAATGTCAAACATGCATGTATATTGTTGATGGTTTCATCTCTATTTTATTTCATCCATCCTCTCACACCTGATAAGCTACTAACCCCCATCAATGTACATATCAATCATTAATGCTCCAAAAGATACTTGGTCATAAATAATGACTATTTCTAGGACTATCACCTAAGGATAAGTTATATTTCATGCCTTCTAGGACTCATACCCAAGGGTAGGACCAACCCTGTGTCTTTTGAGACTACAACCAAAGGGCAAGACCAAGCCATGTCTTTAGGGACTAAAACCCAAGGGTAGAACCAACCCCATACACCCACATTGGAGTGTCTTCCTAGAGGGCCTTAAGGACTTTCACCTAAGAACCCACGGTCCCACATAAACAATATATCAAAAGATAGTGCTAGCAACTTCTCTTAAACACTTCCCACTTATCAATCTATTCTTTGGATATTATCTGTCATTGTTCCATATTGTTTTTGCAATGCAACCATACCATGAACCATTTCCTCAATATTGAACTCATGAATCCTCATACCAATACATATCCAAATATCATTGCAATATTTTAAAACAATAATGGTATAAGAAAGATACATGACACATTGAAGCACTTCATGAAATCATAGTAAAGATATGAAAATTTCAATCAATGTTTCAAGAAAGGAAACAAAGATACACAATAGAATGGTATAAAATTCCCTACCTTACACTAACTTCTCTTTTGCAAATCCTTCTATGCAAACACCCTTAGCTATTATAAGGAATTGAAATAAACCAATATAGTTTAGGTTTTCCAGCCATAAAAATTACATAATTAAAGTTTATGACATTTTTCCCTTATTGCTAACTTTAACAATTTAATATTGATAACTTTAATTTCCATATTGTCTAATCTTCATGCTCGTGGGTTTTCAAATCAATTTTAAGGTGAATTAAACAATCTTTTCTATGCATACTAATATTCCCCAATTAATTAGCATATATTAATTATTATTATTTTCCTTAAACTTAATCCATTAATAAGCTCCAAGTATACAAATAAACCTAATTAATCATATGATTCATTAATCTATTTTTTTTCAATTAAAGGAAAGTAAACAAACAAGCATGTTGATTCCTTCATCAAAAGATACTTAAATCAAAATACTTAAAACCCTAATTAACTTTTATTTACAATAAAAAATGCTTCTGACTAATTAAATTCAATTTTTAAACAAACGTTACTATTAATTTGCTTCAAAAGATCATTTGGAATTCAAAACTACCAAAATCATTAACCTTGTCTTCTTCTCACCTGGATTCCTCCACTTTCTATCTCTAACTTCTTTCTTTAACCCAATAGATTGTTGTAAAGAGTGGACTAAAAATAAGGGTTGAAAACTCTTATAAAGTGGTCCCTAAGCTAGTATGCATGAGGTGGCAAGCGTTAAAGCTGCTAGTAACCACCAATATCCCATATTGCAACTTACTCTTCCACTTGTGATGTTTTATATTTTGCAATTGCTTATCAATCCCTTAATTTTTCTTAATTCTAACCCAATAAGCTAATACACATGCTTAAACCATAACTAATCATACTTAACCTTAATCAAAATTTAATTCATAATTAAACAAGATCAGCATTAAAACTAGTTTTAGCCTCTAATTAAACACATTTAAGGTTAAGTACTAAGATAATCATTTTGCTTATTTGATCCATTACTACTAGGTATTATAGCTAGGAACCCATTCAACCATAAGTGTGCAGTGTTTATTCTTATGTATTATCTTAACAATGGTTCATATGGCGTATGAACTTGTGTTTTATACAAAGTGGCATAGAAAATATACAATGTTGGGAATTGAATTATGTAAAACCCTGTTGTTGCCACAAGAGTGGCATCTCATGGTCAAGGTCCTATTGTTTGTGCAATATTTTGTTTATTAGGTAAGATATGAATGATAGCGATTAAGATATCCTAACCTATTAAACTTCACTTGCAATTTCTTTTTCTCTTTTGTTTGAAGTTATTATTTTGGTTATCAGAACATTTAAGGGAAAATGCAATGGAAGGAAAATGGAAAGGAAAAGTAGAAGAAAAGAAAATTTGAAGGAAAATAAAAGATAGATTTAAAGTCAATAAAATATTATTATGTATTGTTTCAAACTTATTTTATTTATTTTACCCTCTTTAATATAAAGATTAAATAATTTAAATATACATATATGGACCCACATTTTCTATGTGCGCCCCCCTACTTAATGAGAAGACTTATTTTTTATTATGAAAAAATGATTTTCGAAAAAGTTGGAGTCATACTTATTTTTGTTTATTTTTAAAGGGATAACAAAAGAATAGATAAAACCCTAGAGTGACTCATTTTTTTAAGGAAAAACATCTATAAAAATCGAGTCTAAGTCTAGGAGGTTACTTATTGGGAAGGTATCATAGGATAACACACCTCCAAACCTTTAAAAAGTTTCTACTAAAAAGCGGAAAAAATTAAGACAATTGACTAATAGACTATGAATACCAAGAGAAAATAACAAGAATATGCAACATAGTAATGACAATGAAAAGTAAAAGATAAAAAATACTCATAGCATAGCATGCATATCAAAGAAAACAAATAAATCAAGGTAATAAGAGAGTGAACCTCAAAAATGCCTCAAAATTGGGCAACACACTTACATAGAAAGAAAGAGTCAATTCACAAGCAAAATAAGCAACATCCAATATATGCAACATAAATCCAATCAAAATCAAGAGTTAAAGATAGCTAAACTTACATCAAAGTTGACTAATATACATTAATCATGCAAAGAGATAAGAATAGGACAACTAACATATAGTTACAAAATAAATTTAAATAAAATATCTAAAGGGTGATCATGCTATAAGGAAAAGCTTGTTTAATGTATATAATAAGTGTACAATACAAACCAAGAAACAAAGAAGGTTAAAAGCATGCCAAAAGGGATTGAATTAAAATATTATTCAAAAGGTACAAAAAAACATGGTAACCAACAAATATTTATCAAATAAATGAAAATAAAATGGTAAAAGTGTAAAAACATATCAATGGTTGAGGGATAAAGTGTATTTAGACCATCTTTATATACTAAATTAGTGGTGAATAGAATTTGACCTACTTCAAAGTATTGAGTCTTAAATTATGTTCTTCACAAGTAAAGAGGTGTTTGATAAAAAAATTAATTTTTAAAAAATGAAAACAAAAGGTGGAACTCACTTTTTTTTTTTTTAACTGTGTTTAATAATGTAAAATTTTAATAATTTAAAATTAAAAATCTATTAAAAATCACTTATTTCATTTAGTAATAAATACTTAGCTAATCACTTATAATAAAACATGGTTAGTAAATTATAAATTTTTATAATTTTTTTGTTCCCTTCTTATCATTTTTGTTGAATTATTTTTATTATTAAATTTTACTTCTTTTAAATTAAAATAATTATATATATGATGAAATTAAAATTTAAAAATATCTATTTTTATTGATTTTCACTTCTGATGAATTTATTTTGAAATAGAATCTTTTATTTTTATTTATTTTTAATTTTTAATATAATAAAATGAGAGTTTTAAATAGTCTCTATTAATTTAATTTATAAGAATTACTTTTCATATTATTTATGTTTGTATTATCATTATATATAATAAACTCTATTTTTAATTAAAGTACAATTAAAATTCTAAATATTTTTTTAAAATTTATTTATAAGAATTAAATTTAATGGTTCCAATTTTTTCAATTAGTATAGATATAGTGAGAGAAAAAAACAACAAAAAAAAAAAAATCAATATTAAAAGGTGGATAATAAAAATACCCTTTCATTAAAATGATTTCATTTGTTAGTGGAGTTTCAGGGAACACAAGAAAAAGAAATACATTATACATTGTAGTCTCCGTTCCTTTGGACTCCGATCACTGGGACGCCATCTCATGCAGTGAGTATCGATGTTCAATCCTTTAGTTCTGAGTGGGGGCTTGACCCACTAAGGAGGGCATATTCTTCTATATCTCTCTTGTCAGATCGCCCGTGATGGGATTCCCCGTGTCCGCGTCGTCGAAGAGATGGTCTTTGGATCCTAATTTCTTGTTGTAGGAACCACTCTTCTGAGTCCCAAGATTCGCCGAAGGATGACATTTTGCCTACCTACCGCATGGGTATCATAGAATTCTCCAATCAAGAAATCAAGAAGCGTTCTTCGCCTAATCTTCATTTTTCCTTACTTTGTTTAGTTGGATTGAAATGTGCAAAGCACAAAATTCTGGGTTTGTTTTCTTTTAATAGCCTCAATTTTCATGCCATCGAAGCAAGTGGGGTAAGTTTTTGGTTTGTAGTTTATATTCAGTTTTCTAATCAATGGTGTTTTTTTTTTCTTTTTTCAGTCGACAATTCAGAAAACCCTTAAAGATTCTAGGTTATAAGAAACGGGAAGAAAAATTAACTCAAATTTCTATTTTATTTGTGTATGAGTATCATTTGATCTCTCTGATAGAGACGTTCTCTATGTTGAAGATCAAGATGCATGCATTTGATAGCGTGTATTCGGTGATCAAAAGAGAGTGGTTCTTAACAAAAATGTGCTTGAAGATCCTTCTCTCTACCATAATGCTATCTTTTTCTGATAATGTCCTTGAAGTAACATCTTTGAAATCGACCCCTATGCCTTTGATGCCGATGATGCTTTTGCTGAACGCTGACCCCCTTCATGCGTACCTGGTCGTAGGAGAAATCTTTGTAGGTCGGAGGCCTACGCCTTAGTTTCCGAAGGGCTATGTCACAAGTTTTGGGGCTCAAATGGCATGCATGGGTCAATCCATTAGATATCTGGGTACAAAAATTTTATTCTCTTACTTATCCTATCTTTTTGAATTCTCTTCCTTCTTTTATTTATATAATCTGTTTGACAACTGAGAAACTCAAAGAAGAAAAAAGAAAAAGGATTTTCCACACCCTTTTTATTTTTTCTGGCTAGTCTGATCCAATAAAATGGTAAAAATCACCCTAACTGCATAGTTTAAGTTTATCTGGCCCATTTAGTTCATTGATTGGCTCACTTTCTTGCATGGTTGCATGGTTACATGAACTGCATAGTTTGTATAGTTTGCATATGTCTGATCTATTTATTTATTTATTTATTCACACATTTCTTTATCCTCTCTTGGAAATTTTGCATGGAATTATCTTATTTTAATTATTATTTACTAGTTTTTTTATTTTTTTATTATTTATTTATCTATCCACCATTCTTATTATTTCTAATTTTATGTTTTCATTATTTATTTATTTTTTTTAGAGTTGAAGGAGAAAATAAATTGGCAGAGATTTTTTTTTATATGGAAAAGGAAAGTAGCAGATGGATTGAGGGGCTGGAATTCTTTCTTTATGGAAGAAAAAGGTGGCAGAATTTTGGGGGGGAAAGGAAAGTAGCAGATCTTTTTATATAAAGGCACAAGGGACGGTGGGGAGTAAAGAGGATTCTTTTGGGATCGTTTTTTTGTGAGAGGAATGAGAACGAGGTGGTTCACTGGGTTTTAAGGATTTTGGAGAGGAACCATTGCTGGAAGTCAAGGGATTGGAGTCGAAACTGCCAGGTACATTTTTTGTTATTTTCTATATTCTTACTTACATTCAATTCTCCATTATTCTCTGGCCATTTATGGGCATTCAATCTTTGTCATTTGGTGTGGACGCTAAGGGCCATAATTTGTTCTGTTGAGATTGGTTGCTTGTTTATTTGCTCTGTTTTGGACTTTCATTCTTTTTAATGCCATGGATTTCATCTGCAAATGATTTGGATTTGGGTCTGTCCTTGAATCTGATGATAGAAATCCTGCCCTATTTAGGTCAAAATCTGATTTGAATCGTTCCCTTGTTTTAACCCATGGATTAACACTTGAAATGAGGCTATTCATGTTCACCTTCTGCTTGTTCCCCCTGGATTTTTTTTTTAAATGTTTTTGTCTATGCTTTCTATTCCTTCTCTCACATGGTGTTGGAGTCCTTGTCTATGTGTTTGAGCATGTATTGGAGAATGACAGAGGTTTTGATATGAGAGATAAGCATGTCTAGTTCTAAAAGCTTTTGTGTTAGTGGACTAATGCTCGAATACTGGATGGTTAACTCTGAGATATTATAGCGGGTTGATGAGGAAGGTTGGTTGTTTCTTAAAATGTTTTTCTCTCAGTCAAAGATTTTCTGTTTGGGTGGTGAGCCATTTTCGGTTAAAGATGTGGCCCCATGAAACACCTTGGTTTACTACACTCAAAATGGTCCAGCATTTGTTAATGCTGACAAAGGAATATAAATATAAGAAAATTTTCTTAATTGCTAATGTGGGTGAAAATTTTATTGGACCTGACTTTACAAGGGAGCAGATTTGACAAGGCTTAATGAGAATATGAACCTTTTGATCCCTAAAGGCAACAATAAATTGGGAACCTGCATGCTAGGCAATGGTCAAGACATGATTTGATGTTCAGGAGGATTGTGAAGAACAGAAACTTCCATCTGGCCAGAATCAGATGTGCTCATGCCTTTCTCTCAAAACTTGCAGACTGCACAATAGGATTCACCTTCTTGCATTCAATGTTCAATCTGATGGTGTCTATGATGAGCGGTAGTGCAGCAGTTTCTCTGTTTAAAGAACTGGAGAAGTGCAGAAATTTTAGCAAAGATGATGCATGTAGAAGATTACAAGATTTTGGGTTTAGTTGGAGCAAATGGTAGTTCAATGATCACTAGTGGAAGTTCAAGGTACAGTGACGATCATGTTTACAAAAGAGGCTCATTGGGGTTTTGTTGAAAGAGGCTTGGGTCTGTTACTCAAATTTCTACAGATCCCAAAACTCTCATGCTATGACCGTCGTGATCAAAATTGTCCTTAATGACTTTACTTGTTTTTTCCGTCTTGTATGAATCAGGCCTTCCTGATGTTTTGAAGTTCTAATTTTGCCCAGTTTTCCGAAGTAATGTCTGTTTCTCGACATAATACCCTGGTCTACAAAAGGCTTTACTCAGCATCACCCAGCCCCACTGGTCATTAGTGCTCTATAGAACCAAACATACTCCACTTACAACCAATCTGTGGTAGAAGTAGAGTAAGAGGAAGGAAGATGTTGGCTTGTTTCCTGGACTGTTAAGGAAGTTTTACAAAGTTGGCAATGTGTTTTTATTGGTTATAGTGGCAAAATAGTTAGGAGCTTGATTCCTATGCTTGTTTAGGAGTGTTTGGATGGTGCAAAATGTTACCATTGTTGAAGAGATTGAGAAGTTGATTTTTGGAGCAAAGAACTCTTTTTTTAAGCCTCGTTTTTATGGTATAATGGGGAAGTAGGAAATGTGCTCTCATTTGTTGTTTTTGTAGATAGGCTTTGAGTGGTAGATTAGAATGTTAGGTAGTTTTTTCTTGCTTTTGTTGCATCTTGTATAAATTGTGTTTACTTGGTTTATGCCCTTTAGACTAAGTTTTTTTTTTTATTAATTTATCTTGTTTTTCCTATTAAAGGCATCATCAACAAAAACAATAATAATAAAAGAACATTTGAAAAGAATTGAGTGGATTCCGAAATTGATTGTGAGAAAAACATGTCGAGCATGGATTGTGTTATTAGGCTTTTAAACAACTGCTAAAATGCACTATCTTAATTTGAGCTCTGATGAACCACACCGGAGTTACTTCGTAGATGAATTTGAGGCCCGAGTCCTAGAACCAAAAAAGCCAACTGCACCTTGGAATCTATTTTGACATCAAATTTGGGCATTTCAATTTCAGATTCTAACAAGATGGATGCAACCCTTGTTTCTATGGATGCAAATCTTGATTCTATGGATGCAACTCTAGGTTCTATAGATGCAATTCATGATGCTCATGCTTTTATGGATGGCAATATGGTCTTTAAAGCATCAGGTGTTGTGGCTTCAAGTATAGGTGATAGTTGCACAAGCTAGCTCCAAAGGGATTAACTGTCCAAGTATTAAATGTTCTCATCGGCCTTAGAAGCAGGTCTCCTAGTTTTCGGTCTGGGGTCCAAGTGTAGAAAATAAGATCATCTCATCAATAGTCTGGTTTTGTACTAGATCATATGGCAAGATTCATGTCAATGCCATGAAATCATGAAACCCCACCTGCAAAGATTTCAACATTGTGGCATTGAAAACGGGTTTAATGAAATTCCTTGACTTGTAGGTTTTAACAGAGTAAATGATAGTGATCCTTACCTGGAAACTGTTGGAGTAGTTGGTAGTCACTTGATTTCTTTGTTTGTTTGAAAGCTTGATTTAACGTTGTCCATTGCTCATTTCATTAGTTTCGTATCAGAATAATTTAATTTCCTTTTAATGACATTGTGTCTTAAGAGGTAATTTTCTTATTCTCGTTTTTACATTTGATTTGCTCCTTTCCCTACCTTCTATAAGCGTAAGGGTGGAATTTTCAAGTTTGCCGAGGATAAGACTCTCGCAAGATCGTCCTTTACACTAAAAATGACCATGACCAAAGATCCAAAGTCTATAAAAAAAGTACTCCAATCACATGTCTGGCAATCTTGGGTTGTAATCTCCTCACAACCATCCGTATTTGCTCTCTCTTAGTAGGTCGGTCAATAACCAGAACAAACTTCTCCCTCCAACAGGAGATGAAAGAAGAAACTGACTCATCAAACCCCTGTCTCAATGCGTCTAACTCCCTCCTCAATACACTACAACAGTATTAAAAGTGAATTGTAGTATAAACTCCTAAGCTAAGTCCTCCCAAGTCTTGTGGTGAGAGGAATCTAATGATGCATACCAATGTTGGGTTACGCCACTCAAAGATAATGGGAATAGAACAATCAATTGGCTCTCATCCAATCCATAGGCCCTCATAATGGTGCCATAGAGTCTGATATGAATGCGAGGATAGCCGATGCCAATATATTTATCTATCTCCGACATCCTGAACTCGACTGGTAAACTAGCCACTGGTATCCCATCAGAATCATCCCAAGCAACTAAACTATCTAACATCTTGATATGCCTGATCTGCTGCTTGAGACGATCCATGAGAGCATGTACATCCTTAGAGACTATGGTATGTGCTATAGAGGGTGGAGCAACCTCAGACTGACCATGTAGCATGAAAGGCGAGGCCTATGGCACTAATGGTCCGGAAGATGGGGATGGGTGTATACCCTGCTGATTGTTGAGCTTCTGACTGAGACTATCTATGACCTCTTGAACAGAAGCCACAGTGGTTGTGAACTGATCAACTGTGATGGCTTATTAGAGCCAAAATATGTGCTTTAATGGCACATATTCGATATGATTTGTGCACCAAAGGACATTCAGATCACCCAACTTGACCTAAATCAATGCTAAGGCCCTAGCCATGAGTTTAATTTGTACTTTGGAGACTTATCTCAGGTTCAAGGGAAGAAAATGGTGCAAGTTGAATCACTTTAGATTTTGAAAGATCAAGAAAGGGCTAAATGAGGAAATAAGTGACTCAAGACTCATGGACCATAAGGAAAGGCAAGACAAGGATATCATGAGTTTGGAATATGATAAATGACCATTATGGAGTAAGAAAGAAGGCAAGAAAACATGGGAAATGAGGCATGAAGCAAGATTCAGCTACATGGAAATTTAGAACTCAAAAATTTGATGGCATTATATACTCTGACTTTGAGGACAAATTTAGAGCACTTTCTGGATTCCATTGTATACATAATATATATAATTTTGAATCTTGGGAAGTTAGGAGTCCAACGCTTCAAACGGTGTGCAAATCGGAGCTAAAATGAAGAAGTTATGGCCATTGGAAGACAATTGCACCAAGTTGGAGGGTCATTTCGAAATGATTTCGAAATTCAACTTATGATTACGAAATTCAACTTATGAATTCGAAATCCACTTCGAAATGACACCAATTTCGAATTCACCCACTGCCACTTTGATGTTCCACTTCCTCTACCTCAGGAATTGCAACTATTCAATTTATGAATTCGAAATCCACTTCAAAATGACACCAAATTTGAATTCACCCACTACCATTTTGATGTTTCGCCTCCTCTACCTCGGGAATTGCATCTAGAGCACTTCATCTACCCTAAGTGGACCCCACACAACTAGAAATCACCATTTAATTATTTTTTAATCATTTTTAGGAAATTATTTTGTAATAAGTGGCCAATGAGAGTATGCCACATGTTAGGTAATTGATGATATTATATAAACTCTCTTAATTCTAGGTTTTAGGGATCTTGGATTTTTTTTCCAGAGAGTTTGACATTGAAGGTGGAAGAAGACGAGAACTATGGTTTGTTTTCTTTTTCTTTTTTATTAAATATATTGTTTTTAGTTTCTTTTGATTCAAATTATGGATTTTTACCCTATTATGGATTGTGAATGTGACATCACCCCCATGAGAGGCTAAGAGCCAACTTGGGGCTTGAAGCATGAAAACCTAAGGGCTAGGAAACCTATAGGGACAATGGGTAAATTATTATAACAATGAGATTAATTATTGGTTGGGTGACAATTTATCATTTTTTTATCCTATCCTTGTGAGTTAGCTTAGGGAATTATACGGTAGGTTATTACCTTATACTAGTGATTCTTGGTCATTCTTGATCATTAGTTATCCTCATCTTCCCTATTGTTATTTGCCCCTAAACAAAGCTATAAGGAGTAGGAAGGGTTAAAAAGCCAAATCTTAAATTGGTAATCAATCTCATTCATTTTATGGTTTTAGGAATCTGTTTTAAAAATGAAAAATTAGGTTTCAGATCAATTTTGAGTTATAGAACTTAACTTAATCGCGAGCAACCAAGGATCCCAAAACCCTAAGATCATATTACTTAAAAGACCCTTGTTTTCTCTAATTTCTATACCCTAGGTTGGATTGTGGAAAACCCCAAACTTGAATCAATTGAATTTAAAATCAATATTCATTTTTTTTATTAATTTAATTTCTTTTACTTAGTTTCACATTATTCACATATTGTTTTTCACTTTAGGATTTAAACAAAAGCAATTCATTTATTCTAGTATTGAGAATTTTGATAAGCCAGTCCTTAAGGACGATACTTGGAATACTACAAAAGTCGTAGTAACTCTTTCTCAGTTTTTCTTAACCAGAGTTGCTACGTAAAAAAGGCTAAGTATTTTGGTACAATAAATAAGTTCGGTCTACGGCCTACGGATCCATATCAGTCTAATCAATGATGCAAAATAGCCTATCGCCAACTCTGACTCAAGATGGCAAACTCAAACTGAGACAAAAAGCAAATCCTATAAAGCATGGGGAAACAAGATAAGGCACGACGTGAGAAAAGCATAGAAGATATGCTAGACTAAACTAGAAGAAACAAGTTAACACAATGCAGAAGAGTGGTCCAATTGAAACTCAAGCTCCCACTAATCTCTAAGCACTCTCTACTTGAGATCAAAAGGAGTACTAGATCAGAACTGTAACTAAAGAGGCTCTAAAGGCCCTCAACTACACCCACGTGTAGGAGAGGAAATCCTTATCAAATGATCTAAGTCTCAACCTACAAGGTCAAGGTGGCTCTAAAAAGAATAGGGGTGGACTTTAAAGGATCCCTAGCAAAAGCGATCATACCCTCCGATGGTATGTAACCCTCTGCACGCCTCCGAAGAGACGGGACGCTTCCATGCAAGGTGGTCATCACCTCCACACATACACTACCTCGACATCCTAGGGGGTTTTCTACGGTGAAAGCTCTCACAACTCTCAACACTCAGTAGTTAACTAAAGTGCACAGTGAGTGGTGTGGGTGCATTCGAAAATCCTATGAAGCTAAAGTAGAAAAAGAAATACATTGGTCACACAACTATCCATGAAACCTAGCTCTGGGCTACATAGGTCTTCAAAGATCAGACTCCAATAAGCATCAATGTGTCCACCTCCTTCAGAATGCTCCCAAACATCAATATAGCCTATCGCTAGACCCTACTCCTAACCGTTAGCTCGGTCAAAGGAATAAGTACACACAAGGCCTCACACTTGCAAATGTAAGAACTGAAATAAAGGAAATGACTGAAACCAAAGGGTTGGAGGTAAGGGGATAGAAGTGCGACCCACATAGACAAACAATACATGCATCACACAGAAGAAGAACAATCATGCAAAGAACAGGTATATCACTCATATTTACACACAAGTTAGGTAGAGATAAGATAAACAAGATAGGTATATAGCAGAATGGACAATATGTTGAGACAAACAAAATACTATACAACAAATAGAATCAATCATGTCAAGATGAATGAGATATACAAAAATGAGAATATACATGTCTAGGAAAGCAAGATAATCATACAACAAGAAGTAGGTAAGAGAATCAATCAATGTAATCAACATGTCAACATCTTTAATAAACAATAATAACCAAACATGCATCACAGATAAATATATCAAAGCTCTCAACGTGTAATCAACACCCAATCATACAAAGACATGTAGAGAGGGTTATCCACTGATCGACCAATCAAATGTCACATTTCCCTCAACTTGAGTTCAAGTTTGACTCTCTAAACATTCCCCAATGGAGTTGCCATTTTGTGGACCCCGCATTTTGCTCGATGTGTTCCCACTCGATGGCGTGACTTGCTTTTTTATTTTATTTGGTGAAATTTTGATTTTTTTTAAAAAGACTTGGATTCGTCACTTATTTTTGTTTTATTTTTTTTAAAGGGAAAACAAAATAAGAAAGAAAACCTTGTGTGACTATTTATTTGGAAAAGACATGTCTGCAAAAACCGAATCTGGATTTGGGGGTCAAGTTACCTATTGGGAAGATACGGTTGTGAGTCGTAGCACCCCTCTACGCCTGTATATATACGGTCTCTACTAAACGAATTAAGGAAATTGTGACAATTAATTAATTAATCATGGACACCAAGATTTAAGGAATGAAACAATATATAGAAAGATGATGACAAAATAAAATTACAAGAATGAACAAAAAAAATGATAATAGAATTATGCAAATTGATTTATTGAACTAATTAGAGAAAAAGATATTTGAAAGAATTAGTCTTCAAGAAATTTCAAATGCTTTTATTAAAAACAATTTTGAATCAGTGATTTCGATTTATTTATTTACAAAAAGGAAGTTTCAATTTATTTTCAATTAATGAATTGATTCAATTTCATTTGTATTTAATTTTCAAAAAAAAAATTATTTACAATTATTGTATCAAAAGAATTTATTACAAAATTTCAATTTGGTAACAAAAATTATTTTTAGTTGCTTTTACCATAAATGAATGAATTTTTACGATTTTATTTAAAAAAGTATTTTGATTTATTTTCATTTAAGAAAAGTAACTTATATAAATTATTAAATATATATATATAACTTTATTTGCAAAAGAATTTTTAATTAAAAAAAAAAGACTTTTATAGCTTTATTTACAAAAATGTTAAAATCCAATCCAATCTTCTTAATAATAAAAAACTATTTAATAGAAAAAAAGAATTTTTACAAAATTATTTAGAAAAATGTCTTAATCCCTTTTTTATTTATCAAAAAAAATTATTTATTATTTGGTTTTATTAAAAAAAATTGATTGAAGAAAAGATTTTATCTTTATTTGATTTAAAGGAAAGTTTTTCAATTTTATTAGAACTAAAAATCAATAATAGTAATAATAAATAAATAAAAATAAATAAATGAATAAATAAAAATTTGATTCTATTTGTCTTTAAATATTTGGATTTTATAAATAAATAAATTAGAATTTATCGATTTTATTTAAAGAAAACAAATTTTCATGTTTTATTCACCGAAAGGTGTTTTAAACCTATTTTTTTTTTTTTTTTGAAAAAAATATTCTTTACAATTTTGATTTAGTTATTATTATTTAAAAAGAAAAAAGAAAAATTTTCCTTAACTTTACTAAATAGGGAATTTTATTTACAAAAAGAATGTTTACCTTTCAAAGAGGATTTTTACAAGTTTATCTAAAAAAAAAAATTATTTATCTTTTATTTAAAAAGAAAAAAACCATTTTTACAATTTTATTTACAAAAGAATTCTATTCCGATTATGTTTACTTACAAAAGATATCTTGATCATTTAAATAAATAATTAATTAAAAAAATTCCTAATTTTGTGAAAAATTAAAAAATAAATAAATAAAATAAAGTTTTTGAAAGTAATGATTTCAATTCTTTGTATCATTGTATTAAAAAAAAGGGGGGGTTTGAATTTTATTATTAAAAGAATAATTGAAGTTTGTATATAAAAAGAGTGATTTAAATTTCCTAAAATACAAGATTTCAATTTCGTTAAAAGAAAAAAATAATAGTAAAAGAAGATATTTGTTGAAAGTAAAAAATGCCACTTGTCAAGGAATAGGATTTCAATTTTGAAAAGACAGAAAAAAAAAAAAAAAAAGTTTATTTGATAAGAGTTGCTTCAATTTTATAAATAAATAAAAAGTATTTTATTTTTTTATTAGGAAAATGACTTTAAATTTATTATTAGAAAAATGATATCATATTTTAACCAAATCTCCAGCATTATTATAAAATATTAAAAATGTAATAATAATCTCAAATATAATATAAAAAAATTACGTTAACAGATTTTTATAACAATATAAAAAATAAAATTAAATAAATAAACGAATACAATACCATGCCCACTAATAATAAAATCCATGCTTACCAAATAAACACACAAAAAATAAATCAAAAGAAAAGTAAGATATTTACAGGGATATGTGCACAAATTGATGAATATACATAGTAAAAAAAATCAATATTTGCATTCATGATAAACAAAATAAAAAAATAATAATAAATAATAAAAAAACTGTATTATACAAAAATAAATAAATAAATAGGAGGATATGAATAAACATACAACTTTACAGTGCAGTGCAATCCCATTAGCATTGGCTCTCCATAACTTCCCAAACAAAGCTCAAAAAATACAAACCAAAATCTCTCAACCTCACTACACATAGAAACTCAAAAAAATACCAAGAGATCGAGAGAATTCAGAGCCATCTTCCCCTCTTCTTTTAAAGCTGTCAGTGATCCTTTTATCCCAAATTAGGTTCCACCAACTTTCTGTTCATACCCATACCTTGCTTCAACCACCCCAACAACTCTCATTTTGCTCTTCCCACTCTTAACACAGTGCCAAAACATAAAGATCATGCCATCTAGTTCATGTAGATCTTTAGGGTCTTGCCCCTTATCCATCACTAGCAAGCTTCCACTACTACATTTGCTTTATAGATCATGCCACTAGATACTCTTGGATCTACCTACTTCATGCTAAATTAGAAGCACTACCTTGCTTTATTAAGTTTAAAACAATGGTGGAACTGCAACTTGGGACATCTATCAAACGCTTAGAAACTAATGGTGGTGGTGAATTCAAAGCGTTCCACACCTTCCTTCAATCATGTGGCATTCTCCATCATGCCTCATGTCTTCATATTCATGAACAAAATGGTCTTTCTAAACGTAAGCATCATCATATTATAGAAGTTGGATTCACTCTTCTAGTTCAACCACGTCTTCCTCTCAGTTTTTGGGATCATGCTTTCCTCACTGTTGTCCATACTATTAATCGTTTACCCACTCCTATACTTCATTCCAAATCCTCATTCGAAACCTTCTTCCATAAAATAAAAAAAAAACCATCTTATTCTCATCTTTAAGTATTTAGATCCAGATGTTATCCCATATTCGTCCTTATAACACTCATAAGTTTGCATTTCATTCCACTCCTTCCAATTTTTTTAGGTTACCTTGAAAATCAAAATGGCTTTAAGTGTCTTGCCTTGAATGGAAGAATTTACATCACCCCACATGTATCCTTTGATGAATCTTGTTTACCATCTCTTCTTTTAACAACCTCTTCTCTCCCATCCATTCTCTCTTCCTTCAGCCCACTATCTCATATTCCTTTTCTTGTTTTTAATTCCAATCCTTCATCTTCCTTCTCCCATTTAACTTCTGACAATCCCTCAATTCAACGATCTATGCCTCAACCTTCCTCTCACAACACACATCCCATGCTCACCCGTTCTAAGCATGACATTTTCAAACCAAAAACATTGATGACCACATGTTTATCTTCTACTTCTCTATTAGAACCTCATTTTGTTTTTGAACTCTTGTCTATCCTAGAATGGTGTGTTGCTATGGTGCTAGAATTCCAAGCCTTTTGCTCTAATAACACTTGGTCCTTAGTTCCACCACCATTAAATAATCAAGTTGTAGGATGTAAATGGGTCTTCCAATTCAAACACAACTCTGATGGTTCTGTGAACAAGTATAAGACTAGGCTAGTGGCCAAAGGATTCTACCAAGTTCTGGGTTTTGATTTTCATGATACCTATAGTCCTGTCATCAAACCTACTACCATTTGGGTGGTGCTAGCTCTTACCATCTCTAATCACTAAACCATGAGACAACTTGATTTTAATAATGCATGTCTCAATGATATTCTCAAGGAAAATGTATATATGGCCCAACCTCCTAAGTTTATTGACACTACTCATCCTAACTAGGTGTATAAGCTTCATCATTCTTTGTATGGCCTCACGTAAGCCCTTATGGCCTAGTTTGAACATCTCCACCTGCTACTGCATCAACTTGGTTTTCATTCTTCCAAAGCAAATAACTCTCTCTTCCTTAAGTTTAAGGATGGTTACTCTCTCTATATCCTTATCTATGTGGATGATATTCTCATCACAAGAAGCTCTCTCACTCACGTGAATCAATTTGTCTATCAACTACAAGCTTCCTTTGCCTTGAAAGACCTCGGCAACCCATCCTATTTCCTTAGACTTGAACTAAATACCACTCCCCAAGGTGTTCTCTTATCACAACAAAAATACATCATTGAAATCCTTCACAAAGCTTGTATGGATGAAACTAATCCAACACCTACTCCCATGGTCAAAGGCATCTCTCTCTCTCAGCATATGTCGGAGCTCCCTTTGATGATCCTCGCCTTTATCATTGCATTATTAGAAACCTTTAATATGCCACCATTACCCATCCAAAGATCACATTTGCTTTCAACCGGGTTTCTCAATTCATGCAACACCCCGTGTAATTCCATTGGAAAGCCGTGAAGCACATCCTTTGTTACCCATGAGGCACCAGTGATCATGGAATCCTATTCAACTCATATTCATCTCTTAAATTAGTAGCATTCTTTGATGCAGATTGGGTCTCCAATCCTGATGATCACAAATCAACTAGTGGTTACTGCCTCTTCTTAGGGACCAACCTTATCACTTGGAGTGCTAAGAAGTAAGCCATAGTGTATACCCTCCATTTTGTCCTCTTAGCACATGTGACACTAGGTATCTTTTTGTGTTTTGCTCTTGACTCGTAGTCAACCCTTGGTGGACTATTGACATTCATACAGTTTACTCCTTCTAAGCCACTTTTTGGAACCTTTTGTTGAGGGTTTATCCAAACCCTCACTATGACTTTGGCAGCCCCGAGTTACATTTAAGTTTTTCTTTTTTTCCTTTTAGGATAGCTCATTTAGGTACACTTTTAAGACATTTAGACCACCTAAGGTCACTTGACATATTTCTGATCACCCTACATCACTTAGGCACTTTTCTAAACTTTCTAGGTCACTTAGCACATTTTTTATCACTTAGGCCCATTTAGGTACACCTGATCCATTTAGGCTCATTTGGACTTTCACTGTGACCTTGGCCACCTTTCGAGCTTAGGTTAGGTTTCACTTAGTTGTGTTCCCACTTAGCTCACTTAGACACCTCAATTTCCACCTAGTTCACCTTGGCACTTTCCACTTAGGTCACTTAGGCATTTTTCACGTAGGTCACTTAGATGTTTTTTTGGGCTTAATTCCCTTAGGTTTGATTTCTTGATTGCTTGATTTTTTAAGATTAGGTGAGTATTTGGCTTGATTTTGATTTTTGATTGCTTGAGATGAATTTTTGATATTTAATTGTGTCAGTTTGATATTTTGTTTTTCATTTTTTATTATGTTTTTGTTTAATATTTAGATTATTGATTATATGCATTTGATATTTATTTATTTTCTTGTTTTATTTATTTATTCATCTACTTATTTATTTTCAGAAAATTACATGAGATTGGTGACTTTATTTTTAATTTGCAATGAAATATTTTCTTTTTTTAAATTTGCATGATTTATATTTATTTTATTTTATTATGTTACAAGTTTCTAACTCATATTTCTTGGATTTTTATATGAGATTTTTCAACAAGAAGATCTACACACACATGGGTGTCACATGGAAAGAAAACAAAGGAAAGGTGGATTGACAAGCAAAATATATATATATATATATATATATATATATATATATATATATATATTTGGCAAAGAATGAGGGATCAACATGATTGCTTACATAGAAGGAAAGGATTTTACATTAGGTAGAGAGGATACGTTCTAAAGATAACACCCATACCATTTTGGAAGGAAACAAGAAGGTTGCCAAGGAAAGAAGATGAAAGGAGGGTAACCACACCATGGGAACTTGAGTGGCATAATGGGAAATCGGGTTGCATGGGAAAGAGAAATTTCTGACTAGAAAGAAGTGAGGAGGGAGAGGATGGTTGAATGGGGAAGAGGCTTTTTAAGAGGAGAGGAAGACGAGAGGTCTTCAGCGGAGGTTGCAAGAAAAAATGTGAAAAAGAAAAACAATGAGAGAAGAGCTGAGAGGAAAGCAGGGAAAAGAAAGAGCTAGGTGAAGAAAGAGGAAAAACGAGGAAAATGAGTTGGGAAGGGAAGAACACGGGTATGATTTCTATAAACTACTAGGTTCTTTCATTTTCATGAGTTCCATCAGGCTTTCTATGTATGCTGGGATTCCATTTTGATGTCTAAATGCGAGTTTTGGGCACTATTTCATATTCTTATAGAATCCGAATTTGTTTGAATGTGTTTAATCTTTGATTTCGCACCTATTTCCTTGGCTCTGTTTCGGGATTTCGTATGATATGCTTATAATCATGTTTTGATTTCTATTTAAAATCCATTTGCTTTCATTCAAGTACACCTCAAGCTGTTGATAACTCATGAAACATGGCTTTGCTATGTATATCTTCAAATTTCCCACTAATGCTCTATTTTTTTTAGTAACTTTTCTTCTTTGTATTCCTCTGTTCCTATGTATCAAATTGTGGAATGTTTTGGCTAAAGTATCACCATTTGAGGGTATAATCCCAGATGGTGCAAGCACACTTTGAGCTTAGATTCTAAAGGTGCATAATGGTTGTGATGTATTCGACTGTATTGCCACCTATGTCTGTCAGCAACAGCGGGGGATTGGTGTTCTAAGTGGGAGTGGATTGGAGATGAAAGTGAGCCTCAGACAACCGGCGCCCATTGGGGCGTTTCTGACGCTGTATGGAAGGTTGGAGATATTTTCGTTATCTGGATCTTTCTTGTTGCCGCTTGCGCCGCTTAGTGAAACTGGTTTAACCATTCTCTTGGTCGAAAGCATGGCCAAGTTGTCGAGGAATGTGATGGTGCAATATGATTTTGAAACATCAGGTGTGCTAGATGTTTCTTTGTTTTAGATCAATCCCAATTATGGGTTGGTTGACACCCCCAACCAAAGCTCTCTTCTTCCACATCCCAGCAGCATGGTTCAGCCATACTCTGGAGCTGTCACAACTGCTCCGTTGACGCCAATCGAGACTACTGCCCCATCGGCAGATGCGACGGCTCCCCTTTCTACCACGGCATGGGCAGCACACCTTCGGCCACCCTCACCGAGACCACCCTAGGTTTGAGGTAGGTTTTTTATGATGTGAACCTCGCTGATGATGGCAACCCGGCCATTCTTCAACGCACCATGCAATACCCACATTCTTTTTGTTTTTTTATTCTTTTAATGTTAAATTTTATTTATTTATTTATTTATCTATTTTATTTATTCTTTTTTTATTTCTCAAATAACTCTTTAAAATTCCTTTTTTTATAAAAAAAAAATTAATTTTTTTAAGATACCATTTCCAAATAATTTCCAAAATTCCAAAAATTTCAAATTAAATTTTTAAAATACTATTCTCAAATAGTTTTCCAAATTTTCCAAAATTCTAAAAATTTCAATTTAATTTTTTTAAAATATCATTTCCAAATAATTTCCAAAACTCCAAAAAAAAAAGTCAAAAAAAAATTTTTTTTTAAATACCATTCTCAAATAATTTCCAAAATGCCAAAATTTCAAATTTATTTTTCTCAAGTAATTTTCTAAATAGTTTTCCAAAATTCCAATTTTTAAAATACCATCTTCCCAAAATTCCTTTTTTTTTTTTAAATACTATCTTCAAATAAATTTTCCAAAATTCCAGTTTTTAAAATACCATCTTCAAATAAATTTTCCAAAATTCCTTTTTTTAAAAAAAAAATATACTATCTTCAAATAAATTTTTCAAATTTCCAAAATTCCAATTTTTAAAATACCATCTTCAAATAAATTTTCCAAAATTGGAAATTTAATTTTTTAAAATACTATCTTCAAATAAATTTTCCAAAATTCCAAATTTAATTTTTTAAAATACCATCTTCAAATAAATTTTCCAAAATTCCGAAATTCCAAACTTAATTTTTTAAAATACCATTTTCAAATAAATTTTCCAAAATTCCAAAATTCCAAACTTATTTTTTAAAATACCATTCTCAAATAAATTTTCAAGAATTCCAATTTCCAAATTTAATTCTTTTTAAATGCCATCTTCAAATAATTTTAAAATCCCAAATTTCAAATTTAACTTTCAAAACTTCCATTTTCAATTTTTTTTTTAAATGAATAAATTTTCATAATTCCAAAATAATGGAATTTATGAGAATTAATTCATAAAAAAATAAATTGGGCTTTAGTGGGGGCCCAATATTCATAACATTTCTTTCAAAAATAATTCAAGTGAATTGCATGATTGATTTTGTTTGATTTTGATTTGGTTTTGTGTGAAATTTTTTACATTTGTCATTGTATACTAACCTTGTTTTCATAACAACGCTTTATTACCTGCTACCAAGGTATGCTCTCACCCTCACTTTGTTTATTGTTTCGTTATCATGACTTGTTTTTTAAACTATGATCATTTTGATATCCATTAATCTCCTAATTAATTGTCATATCTGCTTCACCTTATTTAGTAGAGACCCATTTTTAGGGGCTTAGAGGGGTGCTACGGTCTTCACCATACCTTCCCAATAAGTAACCTGATCCTCGAACCCAGGTTTAGTTTTTCACAGACCGTTTTTTCCAAATAAGGAGTCACACTTAGGGTTTTCTTTCTTATTTTATTTTCTCTTAAAAAAAAAATAAAACAAAAATAAGTGGCGACTCCAAGTCTTTTCTAAAAATTATATATTTTCACCAAATAAATTAAAAGTGAGTCGCGTCATCGGGTGGGAATGCATCGAGCTAAAAATGCAAGGTCCACACATAGTCTCCCATTCTTCTACAGAGGTAGAATACCAATGTCTTGCAACTACAACAGCAAAATTGACTTGGGTTCAATAATTTCTTCAAGAGTTACATGTTATTCCTCCACACCATCCAATGTTCTGGTGTGATAACCAAGTTTTTCCAAGCATGATCATTCTCACTGAGATGAAAGCCTTTTTCGACTTCCCCGCTTCCCATTGTATCATTCCAACTTGTCCAGTCATTGTTCTTTAAACCAATAATCAAACCAAATTTTAACTAGTTTTTTTATACAAAATAAATATGCATCTAGAAAAATCTGGTATTAAGGGAGATTATTCATGAATGTAAATTTAGCACATGAACTCAATAAAAAAACTTCACCGATCTTTGAAATTTGAAATTAAGGCTTGCCTCCAGCCCGACTAGACTACCTGAAGCTTTCGCTTTTTCCAAAAGCATAATAAGTATTCTGATGTTGATGAAATTTGTGTAGTATTTGTCTCATTTTTTCTGTTTTTAAAAATAGAAAAAGATAATAATTTTCTATAATTCGTATTGATAATAAATGATATTCTTAAGTTTGGATCATAAATGTCCCCAATAATTTTTCTTATTAAAAACATACACAAATAATTTTAAAATCTATAATTTGAAAAAAAAAAACATTTTAAAAAATAAGAATTTTTCTATCTTAAATTTATTTAATCAAACAAAACTATGAAAAGAAATATGATAAATTAAATAGAATTACAAAATTGAAATTCATCTAACCAATTTGGATTTAGTCGCTAAATCAAAAATTCTATACGTCATCAATTTTGATTTTTGTTCGAAATCTAGTTGGAAATCCAAAACAAATTTTCATATTTTAAATAATTTCCATGTCTTTTCATCATTATTTCTCACTTATCATACATCCATGTAAAATTATTGAACATATTTCTTTTATTCACAATCATAAATTTCCAAATAAAATGGATGAGATATTATGATAAAATAATAATCTCATTCCATTTCATTCCCAAACATGTAAAGGCTTCAAAAGGAATAATCTCATTCCCTTTCCCATTTCATTCCCAACATGTAAAGGCTTCAAAAGGAATAATCAAATTAATGACTCAGATTCCCTATCCTATTTATTTTTCTTTTTTTTCTTTTTTCTTTTTTTTTTGTTCAATTGCCTTCCATTCCCTTTCCTAAAAAGTAGAGTGAACAGACATGAGTGTTAAGTTCACTCCTCTTCTTTCTAAAAAAATAAAAATAAAAAATAAAAAAAAGACCCATCAAACTTTCTCCAGCCCTTGTGAGAAATCTTTGGCCACCAATGATATGAGGCCTTCTGGAAAAATCGAATTGGTGTTAAACAGCTTAGTCCCTACAATTGATGAACACAAACTAAACACCCAGCTACTTATCAGAAATCAAGTAGTTGGTGGGACCGACTCATGTGAGAGCATCATTTATTTGAATAATATTTTCACATTTTAGAATGATCAGCCATAGAAAAGGAAAGATACATTTAAGCAGAAGGAAATAATGGGGAACAAAGGATCCAGAATCAATCAGTAATGCCACTGCTCACTCCTGCCATATCTTGATGGTGGGGTCTTTTCCAACCCCGCCAGGAGGAGGCTCATGAGCAACAAATGCATTTCATATTAACATGTAACCCATCCATTGCTCTCTAACCATATCCTAGGGTTGGAGTTGGCTCCTCCAAGCTAAGCAGGTCATGGTCTGCAACCTAGCCAAGTTTGGTGTCACTATCAGGACGTCCACAGTCGTTCACATGAATAGATTGTAAAATGCTCTCTTTTTTCCAAAAAAGAAAAAGAAAACAAAATCATGTAAAAAAAGCCAATAACAGAACACAATGACCTCCTGTGGTCCTATAATCCCAACAGGATATATGGGGTACATTCATGGCTCCTTCACCCCACTGCAGTGGTCACAAAATTTTGCAACAATAGCTTCCCAGCTCATATCATTCATAGCATGTCAACTACCACAAATGAAATGCAATGTTTCAGACAAAAATTATGATCATGATCAAAGGAGTAGGCAAGCTGATTATACAAGCAATATCACAAACATCCAGCTTTTGATTTGCACGTAAGACAATGAAGATATGAGGAATTTTCAGAAAAGGTTTACATTACAGTCATCGACATGATTTGACGAGCAAGACCTGGATCTTGCTGCAGCAGCTCCCTCAGGTTGTTCTCTACCTCTGCCATCTGCTTCTCTAAGTATTCCTTGGAAGTCTGTCCAACGTGCAACAAATCTTAGTTTCAATCAAATTTTCACCAGAGATACAAGTTTGTGGTTGTAGACTGTAGCTTGTGAGATCCAAACTCAAGCCCCAAAAGGTGTTCAATTAGAGTAACAAACTCGAGTAAGGTAGGGTTGCTTGCATGATTGTTGTATGTTACAAACTGTTAAGAGCTTGAGGCTTGAGGCTTAAGCCAAGCCCCGGACAACCAAACTTGTAGTGATTGGAGAAAAGCCTGAACAAATGCCTGATAAACAACAAGACGGGTAGAAGCCTGGGTTGAGGCCAAACTAAGTTAGAAAAGAAGGGGTTAGCTAGGCCTTTCTACAACCCTAATTGGAAATTTCATGGCGGTAACAATCTGCATTAGCAGAAAACAAACCCAATATTCGGCACATTCCTGGGAAGGAAAAGGGGACAAAAGCTGTTGAAATCTCCTCCTAAGCAATTAGGCAAATCCTCTCCTAAGTTTTTTAATTTTGCAATCTCCTCCATTAATTCGGTAAACCTTTTCTAAAGACACTCCTTAAGTAATACAATTTTGTGGAAAAAGCTGCTTCTAATTCATCAATAACCATGGTTAACAATTCAAAAACCTGTTAAGACTACTGCAACTTAAAACCGATTTGGCTCTTGTAATCTTCAATATTTCCAGTTCCATCACTATCCATTTTGGTCATAAGTAAAAGTGTTCTCCAAGCTCACGCACACTTTAAACAAATTTGAAGAAAACTAAAAAGGAATCAATAAATAAAAGGCAGGATTAATCTCATAACTTCTGCCTTCATGTGATCATGTGAAACACTACATAGAGAGCAAGAAAGCAGAAAAGCAGACCTGTAAACCAGCAATTGCAGCTTCACTATCCTTGAGCTTCTGTTCCTGTTCACTCATTAAGGCCGATTTTGGCTCTAAGACAAACCTGCTCACATTAGAAATAAAGTGAAAAGGAAGGGGGAAGAAATAAACAAGCAAGTTCATCAGCATATCATATATCATTGGGAGTCCACAAACTAAGATTCATTAACTGCAAGGAAAGAAAGATTATCCAGAACTCACGTTCTCCCTGCAAAACAAAAGAAGACATCATCTAAATGGGTAAAATGGCCTGTGTGGATTAAAATCAATAAAATGATGTGTCATTAATACCCTACCAAGACTATTCATGAATATATTGGGCAACTGATAAAATAAAACCATGAAGATGGATATTCATTTTCTTAGATAAAACAGATATATTAAACTAAACACACACTAATATGTGACAATAACATGAAAATTCTCTGTCAATATGAGATTATGGTTTCATTTACATACCTATAGACTTGTATGTGTTTGTATCATCAGACAATTGGCGCAGTTCTTCCAAGGTTAAGAAAGCACGCTTCTTTTCTCCTTCTTTGTTCCGCATCTGGTTCTGCACCTGAAATCCAGGGGATTCCCTATTTTATTTCCGAATACTGATAAATCTTAAAATATACTCCTTCACTGTTAGAAATAAATTTAGTGATCAAACCAACAAGCAAGGTAACCAGACTCTAGAGCCCTAAACCAAAATCTTAAAGAAACACGATAAAATGGTTCTACATTTTTCCTCCTCTTTATTGACAAACTACATGGTTCTGGGTAAGGACAGGTCCAGGATGTGTCTAATAGTCAAATACATCTAATAAAAAAATTTAGGGCATAAGGAATAGCTAATTGTAGAAGTTTCCAATGAATCATCCTTAGGCAAAATGAGGTATCTATGAAATAGAATGTCCAATGTGAACTCCACTAATTTTTAAATAGAAAAAATTGGAAGCATTGCCCAAATATCCCAAGAAAGCTCAGAAAACAGAGAGAAAACACAGATATTTTGGAAAAGTTCAAACAAATAAAATTCCAAGCTTCGTTTATATTTGTAATAACTGTTTACAACAAAGTTAACAACTTAACTAATCTGTAGCTAATCAAAATCCTGTTAAACTAACTAAATAATTCTTTAACTATTAGTTAGTCTTCCACCTGACCTGAAGATGAACTGTCCTGGGAGAACAGTCAGCTTGCTGAGTTCTATAAACCAAAAAGAAGGAAGATGCTTTGTCAAAATATCCGCAAGCTGATCTAAAAAAGGAACATATTGTATCACCAAATCCTTACAAAGAACCATACTCTAAATAAAATGAAAATCCATCTCAACATGTTTCATTTTACTATGAAACACTGGGTTAGAAGCAAGTTGAGTACCACCAATATTATCACACCAGAACACTGGTATGGAAGGCCAAACAAGATGCAACCCACAAAAAGAAGACTGAAACCATGAAAGTTCAGCAGCAACATTAGCCAATGCTCAATATTCTGACTTCATACTACTTGAGATACAACACGTTGTTTAGATGAAGACCAAGAGACCAAACTATCTCCAAAAAAGACACAGAATCCTCCTATGCTACGTCGATCATCAGGCTAAGATTCCTAATCTGCATTTGTAAATGCAAACAGATGAAGAAATGAAGAAGCCCACAGAGTAAGACCATGAGTCATCAAGCCACAGAGATAGCGTAAAATTCTTTAGACATAGTGACAAAGCTCTATAGTCAGGTTCTACATAAATTGACAAGCCTTGTTGACAGCAAAAGCAAGCTTTGTTTGATTGATTGTAACATATTGAAGAGCACCCACTCTACCTCTATATAGAGTCGGATCATCCAAGAAAGCACCATCAAACTTGGACTGCAATTTACCAATAACACCGAGAGTAGCTACAGGTTTAGCATCAAGCATATCTGTCTTGAGTAAAAGATCCCGAATATACTAGATTTGACTCAAATGAAGTTGTCGAGATTGAAAACAAACCTCAACACCAAGTAACAAGACCAAGATCTTGTAAAGCAAGTTGAGAATTAAAGAGAGGCCCTTTGGAAGCAAGTCATCAGTCAAAAGTATGGTGAAGACGATGGGGGGGTGGCATTCCCACGAGGTAAGTGAGAGGTTTGGTGTGGGGTTGTGGAAAGCTATTAGGAAGGAGTGGAATTTTTTGAGTGGCAAGTTGGCCTTCCAAGTGGGCAATGGGCAGAGAGTGAGATTTTGGATGGACAAGTAGTGTGGAGACGAGCCACTTTGTGAGTCCTTCCCTTCCTTATTTACCCTTTCTTCGTCTAAGGAAGCTTGGGTGGCAAATGTTTGGAACCTTGAAGGTGAAAGGGGTGGATGGACCCCTCTTTTCTCTAAGGCCTTTAATGATTGGGAGTTAGATTTGTTGGAGCGTTTTCTACAAAATATTCAAGCAATTAGGGTTCACATGGATGTAGATGATAAGAGTGATTTGGACAGCTTCGAGGTGTGGGACCTTTTCGGTCAAATCTCTCTATTCTATCTTGGAGCCCGAAGATTCTCCTTTGTTCCCTAGTGGTAGTATTTGCAGATCAAGCGTGCCTCCTAAGGTGGCTTTCTTTACTTGGAAGGCTTTTTGGGGGAAGTCTTAGCTCTAGACCAACTCCAAAGGAGGGGTTTCTTTTTGGCAAATAGGTGTTTCCTTTGCCTCTCTAAAGCAGAGACGGTTGATTACCTTCTTCACTGTGCAAAGACTTGAGTTCTTTGGAATCTTCTTTTCTCCCTCTTTGGTGTGTCTTGGATTCTTTCTTGTTCAGTGGAGGAAACTCTTCTTAGGTGGCATGGGTCGTTTGCGGGTAAAGTTCGTAAAAAGGCTTGGCAAGTGGCCCCTTTATGTATATTTTGGACAGTGTGGAAGGAAAAGAATTTGTTAGCATTTGACAATGAAAAGCTATTGATCTAAAGATTGAAAAATTCTTTTGCATGTGATCTGTAAATATGAACATTATTTCTCTTGTAAGCTTCATTGATTGGTTAGACTCTAAGTAAGGGCAGGTGATGTTTTTTTATTTCTTCCCCCCCCCTCTGGTTTGAGTCTTTATGCTTCTTTTGTATAATTCATGTATACTGTGAGGGCACTGTTTTTTGTGTCTCCTCTACACATAAATATACGAATTTTCTTTACCTATCAAAAATAAAAAATAAAAAATAAAAAAATAAAATTAAGAGATTGAATCAAACTAGTAATATGTGAGATGTAATCACCAATTACCAATATGTCATCAACATAAATTAAGATGATAAGCATGGAAGTAGCAGATTTGGAAATGAACAAAGAAGTATCAATTTTGGAACACTAAACCCCACTGCAGTAAGACATTACTCAGTTTAGTAAACCAGGAAAGCAAGACTTGCTTAAGAGCATAAAGTGCCTTACTTAGCTTGCACACAGGTGGCTGAGGCATAACTTGCTCCATTAAACACCATTCAAGAAAGCATTATGAATGTCTAATTGTTGAACCTCCCAATATCGCGACCAAGCAAGTGTCAAAACAACTCAACTGGTGATTGCCTTAACAATAGGCTAAAAGTCTCAAAATAATCCAAACCATGTGTTTGATTAAATCCTTAGTAACATGACGAGGCTTATAACACTCAATAGGCCCATTCGACTTGAACTTCAATTTAAACACCCACTTACAACCAATAAGATTAGCAACATATGGTGGAGGAACAAGCTACTGGTATTATTGTTTTGGAAGTTCTACTAGCCTATAGTGGGTGGAGAAGTGATGCAGGTTTTTAAGGAATTCTATTTGCAGAATATTGTGCTTTGAAGTCATAACGCAACCATTTTAGCTCTTATCCCGAAGAAAGGAGGGGCAAGTGATGTGTAGGATTTCAGGCCTATTAGTCTTGTAGGAAGCCTTTATAAAATTCTTGCAAAAGTCCGAGCTAAAAGGCTGAAAAGTCTGATTGGCAAAGTGGTATTGAACAGCCAGAACGTCTTTGTGGGTGGAAGACAGATTCTGGATACAGCCTTGGTAGCTAATGAGGCGATCAACTAGAGGAAACGAAGTTCAAATGTGAGTTTAGTTTGTAAATTGAACATTGAAAAAGCTTACAATCATGTAAATTAGAACTTCCTTCTTTCAGTTTTGGAGAAGATGGGTTTCAAGCCCAAGTGGCGTCAGTGGATTTTTTTCTACGTTTCTATTATAAGAATGGTAGTCTTAATCAATGGTACTCTTACTGATTTCTTCTCGACACATAAAGGCCTGAGGCAGGGGGACCCATTGTCACCTCATTTGTTTGTGCTGATTATGGAAGCTTACAGTGGTTTAATTGCTAAGGCTGAAGAGGGAGGCTTCATTACAGGTTTCAAAGTAGTGGGGAGAGATGGAGAAGGGGTTCATGTCTCTCACTTGTTGTTTGCAGATGACATTCTTCTTTTTTGTGAGGATAATGAGGATTAGTTGAAGTTTTGGAAGAGGATTGTTACTTGCTTCGAATTGGTATCAAGTCTGAAAATAAACTTGCAGAAAAGTGAAATTATTCCAATGGGGGGCACGGAGGACGTGGAAAGAGCAGTTGCTCTATTTGGATATAAAGTAGGGAAACTCCCTACTTTTTATCTAGGCTTACCTCTTGCAGTCCCTCATAAGTCGTATGGAGTTTGAGACGTAATAGAGGAGAGATTCAAGAGGAAATTGGCTACTTGGAAGAAACAATACTTGTCCAAAGGAGGAAGACTCACCCTTATTAAGTGCACTCTTTCGAACCTCCCGATCTACTTTATGTCGTTTTTTTTAATTCCAAGGAAAGTAAGAATCACATTAGAAATAAAAAAAAAAATGGAGTTTTTGCGGGGTGATATGGAGGAAAGGAGGAAGATACACTTGGTAAGTTGGTTGGTTATTTGTAAAGATAAGAACCATGGAGGGCTCGGGTTGAGGCACTTAGAGGGGCTCAATCAAGCTTTGTTAGGCAAATGGTTGTGGAAATTTTCCCTTAAGAGGGAGAGCTTTTGGAGGAGAGTCATTAGAGGAAAATTTGGAGAGGTGGAGGGGGTTTGGACCACTAGAGAGGAGAGGGATTCTTTTTGGGTTGAGCCTTTGGAAAGACATTAGAAAAAAGTGTGAAGAGTTCATTCTTAGAACTAGTATCCGTATTGGAAATGGTAGACACACGAGTTTTTTGTGGGATAATTGGTTGGGGATTCTAAATTGAAGGATGTTTTTTCTTCTCTATTCAGGATTGCAGCCCACAAATTTGCTACAGTGGCAAACCTTTGGGGGAGGCAAGGGGATGGAGGCGGTTGTTGGGAGGTGCATTTTAGAAGATCTTTCCAAGATTAAGAATTGGAGGCAACTCATTTTTTAGAACATATTTTTGTGCTAAAGGTTCAAGAAGGGGAGGATTCATTAGCTTGGAAGAATGATGGAAGGGGAAAGTTTAGTGTTGAATCATATTATAAGTCGTTAAGGGCTGAAAGCAATTTTTTATTCCCTGCCAATGAGATCTGGGGTTTGTATGCTCCTCTTAGAAGTTGTTTTTTTTGCTTGGGAAGCAATTTGGGGAAAAATCTTAACAGTAGACATGTTAATGAAGAGGGAATGGTCCATGGCAATAGGTGCAGCCTTTGTAAAGACAATGAGGAGTCGGCTAACCACATTTTGATTCATTGTGACAAGACAAAAATGCTTTGAACTGTGTTGTTAACTTCTTTCGGACCGGTATGGGTGTTCCCGAATTCAATGAAAAAACTTCTTTTAGAATGGAAAGTTAAGGGGTTGAGGAAGAAGAAAAGAGCAGTGTGGAGATTGACTCCGATTTGTCTTTTTTGGTGTACTTGGGAAAAACAAAATTGAAGGACTTTCCAGGAAGAAGAGATGTTTGACCAAAGTCTGAGGAAGCTCTTTACCTGTTCACTATTAGAGTGGTCTCAACAGGTCAAGGGTTAGACAATCCCTCTTTTTTTGAATTTTTTGGTGTCCTTAATGGAGATTGGCCTCCCTATTGTAGGTCTTGTTTCTCCTTTGCACAATCTGGTTGGGTTTTGTTTGTATACTGTCTGTATACATAGGGTGTGCCCCCTATTTTTAGGCATTTATTAATTTAATCTGCCTTTGCCTATCAAAAAAAAAAAAAAATTTAGATCTTTTAAAGCTTCCTTATGAGTAGTTGGTTCAACTGAAATAGAATAGTCTGTAGCAATAAGCACTTTTGAGTTATAAATTCTGGCTTTTGAATGAATCACCATAGGATGGCAATTAGTTATGGTTGGAGTTGGAACAGCCAAATCAGTGGCAGGACTAGGTTGGTTTGCAAAAACAGATGATACAGAAGCAGGCAAAGAAGAAAAAGACACCAGAGTAAGAAAAGGAAGCAACTCAATAAAGGGAAGAGGCAAGACAACAGGAGTAACAACAGAGACATCATGAGAAGAGGAAGAATGATGCAAAGTAGAAGAAATAGAAGAATGAGGAAATATACCTTCATCAAAGACAACATGACGAGACATGTATAAATGACCAATTGAACAATATAGGCAAAGATAGCCTTTGTGCTAAGTGCAATACCCCAGAAAAAGCATTTAATAAAACTGTAATTTGTCATGATTATATTGTTAAACGTAAGGAAAACAAAGGCACCCACAAGTTCCCTTCCCTAGTATAATCAAGATTTTTAGAACATAGAACCTGGAAAGGGGATTGAAGTTGATTAATACAGTATACTGCAGCACAAGAAGCTAACAACCAATATTTAAGAGGTAAGGAAGCATGAGCAAGCATAGTGAAGCCCATTTCCACAACATGATAACGTTTTCTTTCAACTCATCCATTTTGTTGAGGCATATAAGGACAAGACTTACAAATTTGAACACCACAAGAATTGAGAAAACAAACAAAAGAATGAAATTCACCACCTTATCAGTGTGAAAAAATTTAATGGTAGAGGAAAACTGATTTTCAGCCATTGTTTTGAATTTTCAAAAGGCATTTAAGGCTTGTCTTTAGTATGTAGAGGATAACCAAGAAAATCTAGAATAGTCATCAATGAAAAGAACAACATAACAAGAACCATATGTAGACAACATAGGGGCAGGTCCCCACAAATCAGCATGAATTAATTCAAGAGGTTGAATAGCATGAAAACATAACAAAGAAAAAGGAAGGAGATGACTCTTGGCAAATTGACAGGAAGCACAAACATAATTTTTATCATAGAAAATGGAAACATTACAAAGTTTGAGAACATGATTTACAATAGTTGAATTAGCATGTCCTAAATAAGCATGCCATACATCCAAAAGATTAGAAATGATAGAAAAACTAATAGGTTTCAAGTTTAAAACAGAACAATCATTTGACTTAGAACTAGAAGCAGATAGCAAATCTGAATTAGTAGTAAAAGATGCAACACAACCAGTAACAAGAGAGATAAAATGCTTCTAAGACATAGCTTGAAACTTGTAGAGATCATGCTCAAGCTTGAGGACCTTCTTTAAGGACAAGTCCTTAACAGGAAAGAAACCAGAATAAAACTCAACAAAAATTTTATTGTCAGCACAGAATTTTGACACATTAACTAAATTAGAGGAAAAATCAAGGACATGAAAGACATTACGAAGAGAAAAGACTGAGGAAGACAAAGGAAGTGAAATAGAACTTATACAAAAGAGAAAGTGGTTTATTGTTCCCAACTGTCACTTTGTCATTGTAAAGAAAAGGACTTGAAGATTGAGATCTGTATTTGTATTCGGAGTAAGATGATGGGTGGCACCCGAATCAAGTAACCAACCTTCATTAGTCATCATAGGAGTGGCCAGCATAGCAGTCATGGGATTGGTTTGTGAACCTTAAAAATTGATATCAAACCATTGATAGCAAGACATAGCAATATGACCAAAGTTACTGCAAATCTAAGTGTGGCTTCGGAAATGCAGTATTGCATCCCCTCTAAAACTAACCATGGCCTCCATTGAAACCACTGTGGCCATGATTGAATACAAGCAACTGCAGCTAATTATTTGGATAAAATTGATTCTACTGTGATGAGTTCAAATTCTTGAAAACTTTCTTGTTATTCTTGAATTGAAAATTAGCAACATTAGTAGATAGAGACATACTTTAATCATTTCATCAATTGTTTGTTGTTGTTCAAGACAACTCTCATGTACCGTTAAAATACTAACAACACCATCAAAAGTCACAAAATTTGTATTTGAAGTAACTAAGACCACAAAGAAGTTGTAATCAGATCCTAGGCCACCACAAAGATATAGAATTTGGTCCTTTTCTGAAATTGACTCAGAAATCACAGTGAATCAGTATAACCTTTCACTTTAAGAATATACTCTATCATTGACAAGGCACCTTTCTTCACAGTTTGAAGTTGCAATCACAATTGCATAATGCATGCCTTTGATGCTCCATCAAACACACGTTGAAGAGCTCCCCAAGTTGAAGCAGAAGAAGTATAACCAATAATTTGTCTAATAATTTTAGGATTCAAAGACAAAAAGATCCAACTAAGAATCAAGCAATCTTTGTGTCTCCATTGAACAAATTTTGGATTCACACGAACAACGCATCAAGAAATTTAGGAGGACACACATAGGTTCCGTCAAGAAAATCTTCAATTCCACATAATCACATTTTCCATTTGTACTTTTGAAATGAAGAAATTTCCTTTATCAAGCTTCACCAGGAAAGCATGGTTCAAACCTTGACTGAGCGGAAAAAATGGAGGATTTGAAACAATTAAGGTTAGATTGGGACCAGCAGCATGCTCAGCGAAAGGACTTGAAGTTGCAAAAACCAACAAAGAAGCCATTGAAGAAAAAGAAAGAAAGAAAGATCAGGTAGAACAATGGAGAAGAAACAAAGAGAAATTAGGAGAGGAATAATGGCTCTAATACCATGAAAGTTAAGGAAAAAAAGATATTTTGGGAAAACTCAAAAGAATAAAATTTTGAGCTCCATAAAACTGATATTACAATAGTTAGTTACGACATAGTTAACAATGTAGCCAATTTGTAACTAATCAAAAAACTGTTAAATTAACTGACTAATTCTCTAACTATTAGTCATTCATCTCATATACATACCCAAGAGTGTAGAATGCCCAACAATAATATCATAGGATTGTGAAGCTTGACAACATATTGCATGTCTAGATGATGCAGACTTAGACATAAGTAACCTTCACACTTGTTGCACCTTCTCCAAGATGGACAGAGTTGGTTTTGGTTTACAATTCAGGCAACATGCAATCTCCTTGGAGGTCTCAAATGTTTTGCTCATTTTGGAAGGGGGAAAATCAGAATGATGTAGGTTTATAAAACATAGCACACCAAAATATGAATGGATATCAGTGTGCTGTACATATCATAGGAATGCAAATTAAAATACTTCAGAAGACAATTTTACCCACTGTTTTACAAATAAAATTCATAAATTTACCTATATTTCCTTTGCCTTTAAAAAATACAAGGTCATTTTAATCTTTGATTTTGTGCATTCCTTCTTTAATTAATCTATCATGTTTTCAATACTAATCTAATAAAGAACTAGCTTTAATACCTAGCTCACACAAGGGCTCAAAATAAGGGATTGGCTTAGAGAGAGCGCAAGCTCAAACCTAATGAGAAACAAGATGAAAAGTCTCAAAATAGAAAATTAAATTAAGGTCGGATTCCCACTGCCCAATACAGTCCCCGGATGGACAGAACAGAACCCAAAAAATTCTTTTCTCTATTCACTCGGCACCATTCAAAGTTAGATCCAGCCTCTTCAAGCTAGTACGACCTATCTCTCATACATATACAACCAAACCACAAGATACAAGATGTATCCATTGAGTGCCAGTAGACTATATCCTCTGTCATTCTCTCTCTTATATTTTAATCTTGAAATGACAGTCATAATTTATTTTCCTATTTGCTTCACATTAAAGCGTTCAATAATATCCATCGAAGTTAACAGTCACTGAAAGACACTCGACTCTTTCCAAAAACGAATAATGTGAGTTTTGGTAAATTAATTGAAATAGTAACTCTATAACGAAATCCAAAGCACTCACCTGCTTCAATTTTCCAGTAGTTTCGATCATGTGACCTTGAATCTCCATAAATGCCTATGAATTTCCAAACCCCATCAACACAAAACAAACAGAAGTACATCAGATTTAACTCTCAGCTATTGTCTTAGCAATAAAACAAAAGCAAGAAACTCGCCCACATGAACCGATACTCACTTCAAACATCTAAATCTTAATTTGATCAATGACTAATTCGACAATTTCCCTCTTTTTGTCTGCTTAGGAAGCAGAAGAGAATTTTGAAGAAAAAAAAAAAAAAAACTTTGTCATTTCTTTAGTTTTCCCAAAAGGAGCATTTTGAAACAAAAGGGGAGAATTTTTCTTACAGTTCTGTTAGCTTCATCGGCCATTTTCCTGCGAAACCTTAATAGCAAATTCAAGAGCCTGAAACCCTAACCGAAAGAATCGACCCATTTTATGTGTTCTAAAAAAATGGGCCGGGTTGGGGTAACGGGTTTGCTATTCTGTTTGCTCGTGCGTGGTACTCTAGATGAAGCGCGTTGACCAACCGAGCAGTGGTCAAACACAAAAAAAAATTCCGATACAAACGGCTCAAAGAACAATTATTTTACGGAGCTCATAAAATTTTAAAAAATTAAAAAGATAAGTGGAAAATAGTGAGGAAAAAAAAAGGCAGTGGTTGAAGAAAACAACAAAGAAGTGAAGCGACGCGGTTAAACGGGGTTGCCGCAATGCCGTAACTGCCCTTATGCATGTCCTCATTTACCAAAATACCCTCCTCCTTAGCCATGTTTTGAGAATTGGCCTTGGTATCAAATGGACTTAAGGTGATCGATGAATATGTATATTAATTCATAGAAGGCATGATTTGTTTTCAAAGGGGTTCTAGATAAACTCATCATTTCGTCAAACATACATTTTTTTTATCAAAGAAAAAGGAGGAAAATAAAAAAAAATAAAAAAAGGATAGGTGATGTGATTAGACCCACCTTCACTTCAAGCTTGGCCAATCCATTTTAAACTTAATCCTAATTATTTCTACTCCTTTTCTTCCATTTTTTTAATCCTCTCTAATATCATTTTATTTTGTTTCAAAGTCTAAGTTTCTCCATGATGACTATTTTCGAAAATAGTCGTTTATTAAAAAAAAAAAAAAAACAGGGAAACTCGTTTGATAATTTAAAAAATATATATATATTTTTAATAATTCTAGGTTTAAAAAAAATTGAAGCATTTAGATATAAAAATATTTTAAAACATAATTAAGAACATGAAAATAGACTAAAAATATTTCGAATTTTTAATTAAACTTTTATTTTACAAAAGATCATTTCAAATTTGCTTTTAATTTTTTTTTTAGAATTAATTTTAAAAATGATTTTTTAAAACTATTATAAAAAAATAAAAATAAAAATCATCAAACATGTTTAAGCATTTTTTTTCTTTTCTTTTTTTTTTATTTCATTCTACTCTTTTGAATTTAAAATAATAAAATGGGATTAAGTTTTGGATGGAAAAAAATGAGAAATAAAAGAAAGTGAGAGAAATAAGAAAAAATAATTATGGCCTATTTGGTACTTGTTTTCAAAATGGTTATGATAAATAGTTTTCAAAAACTAATTTTTATATATAGTTGTAGACCATGTATTTTGCTCCATGCGTTTCCACTCGATGGCGAAATTAGCTTCTTTTATTTATTTGGTGAAAATTTGATTTTTTTTTTTTTTAAAGACTTGGAGTCGCCACTTATTTTTGTTTTATTTTTTAAAGGGAAAATAAAATAAGAAAGAAAAACTCTAAGTGTGACTCTTGAAGGAAAAACAGTCTGTGAAAAATAGAGTATAGGTTCGGGTTCAAGTTACTCATTGAGAATGTATGGTAAAGACCATAGTGCCCCTCTAAGCCCTTAAAAATGGATCTTTACTAAATAAGGTGAAGCAAGTGTAGCAATTGATAAGGAAATCAATGGATACCAATGAAATGATCAAGTAATAAAACGAATCACGCGTAAGAGTAAGCAAAGTGGGAGTGGGAGCGTACCTTGACAGCAAGTAATAGCGCGCTATCATGGAAACAGGGTTAGCTCAAGTATAAAATCATCACATGCATATCAAAGAGCAAAACTAAGATCAAACAACATTCATTTCGTATAACAATTGACAATTAGAATAGAAAACTCATATGTAGGGCCCCTACCAAAGCCCAATTTATCTTGCATAGATCAGTTTCACAAATTCCATTATTTTAAAATTATGAAAAATTCATTCTTACTGAAATTTTAATAAAAGTGCTTGCCTGAAAGGAAAGATAGCAAATCTATTAAAAACGGGATTTTTAGTGACTTAAAACCCTAATGGATGAAGAGTTGCAGAATTGAAAAAAATATTTGACAATGGGTAGTGGAATTAAAACTATTCGGAAGAAAACTAGAGTTTTGAAATTTTTTTGAAGATTGAAGTCTTGAAAATTATTTGAAAATTGAAGTTTTGAAAATTAAATTTAAGAATTGAAATTTTGGAAATTAAATTTGAAAATGAATTTTTTTTTTTAAATAAAATTTGGAAATCGAAATTTTGAAGAATTATTTAAAGATGGAATTTTAAAAAATAAAATAAATAAATAAATAGAATGATAATAATAATGAAAATAATAATGATTACATAAATAAATGTGAAAATTGGAATTTTGGAAATTGGGAATTAAAATTGGAAATCGAAATTTTGATTTAAAGATGGAATTTTAATAAATAAATAAATAAATAGAATAATAATAATAATAAAAATAATAATGATTACATAAATAAATAAATAAATGTGAAAATTGAAATTTTGGAAATTGTGAATTAAATTTTGAAATCGGAATTTTGAAGAATTATTTAAAGATGGAATTTAAAAAAATAATTAAATAGAATAATAATAATAATAATAATAATAATAATAATAATAATAATAATAACAACGAAAATAACAATGATTAAATAAGTAAATGTGAAAATTGAAATTTTGGAAATTGAGAATTAAATTTGGAAATCGGAATTTTGAAGAATTATTTAAAAATTGAATTTTTTTAAAATAAATTAATAGAATAATAATAATAATAATAACAAAAAATAATAATGATTATATAAATAAATGTGAAAATTGGAATTTTGGAAATTGAGAATTAAAGTTGGAAATCGGAATTTTGAAAAATTATTTAAAGATAGAATTTTAAAAAATAAATAAATAGAACAATAATAATAATAATAATGAAAATAACAATGATTAAATAAGTAAATGTGAAAATTAGAATTTTGGAAATTAAGAATTAAATTTGGAAATCGAAATTTTGAAGAATTATTTAAAGATGAAATTTTTTAATAAATAAATAAATAAAATAATAAAAATAATGATTACATAAATAAATGTGAAAATTGGAATTTTTGAAATTGGGAATTAAATTTAGAAATCGGAATTTTGAAGAATTATTTAAAGATGGAATTTAAAAAATAAATAAATAAATAGAATGATAATAATAACCAAAATAATAATGATTACATAAATAAATGTGAAAATTGGAATTTTGGAAATTAGGAATTAAATTTGGAGATCAGAATTTTGATTTAAATATATAATTTTAATAAATAAATAAATAGAATAATAATAATAATAACAAAAATAATAATGATTACATAAATAAATGTGAAAATTGGAATTTTGGAAATTGAGAATTAAATTTGGAAATCGGAATTTTGAAGAATTATTTAAAGATGGAATTTTAAAAAATAAATAAATAGAATAATAATAATAATAATAATAATAACGAAAATAACAATGATTAAATAAGTAAATATGAAAATTGGAATTTTGGAAATTGAGAATTAAATTTGAAAATCGGAATTTTGAAGAATTATTTAAAGATGGAATTTTTTAAAAATAAATAAATAGAATAATAATAATAATAATGATTACATCATTAAATGTCAAAATTGAAATTTTGAAAATTGGGAACTAAATTTGAAAATGGAATTTTGAAGAATTATTTAAAAATTAAAGTTTTGAAAAATGGGATTTTGAAAATGAAAATTAAACATATTCATTCAAAATTTGCTTGGGACTACCATCTATCTACATATTGCAAATAATCATGCCAAGTATTGAGGCCTCACGTCCCTGGTGATCCATGTAGTTGCCAAATGGGTGGACGCACGATCTCAACCAATATAGATTCTTGATTCAATCGTATTACCTACAAAAGGCGTCCGGACAGGGTGTTCGAACGCACCCTCCGATGGTTTTGTCAGCCATGGTTAGAGAGATAGAGATAAATCAGTTGACCTTTTATCAGGTATTGCAAGCTTACCTTCCTCTTTGTGTGAAGGTTCATATATATAGTATCAGAAGCTTTGTTTCTCTCTTTAATGGTAGGGAGATATTTTGTGTTGTCATGATGACACTAGGTGGTGGCAGGGCCATCATCACCCTACGGGCGGCTGATAGAGATCGTGATAGTTGCTGCGACTGTCAGAAATCGTGGGAAGTGATCGCAGGAAGTGACTTGTCGTCACTTCATTCTTGTCCTTTCACCATGCAGGTGGCGGAACGTGGGCCATGGCAGGCTGTTGTGATAACGTGTAAAACCTGCTTACTTCAGTCAATGATCCGGACAAACATACCCGGATAGTGTATGTCGGTTGTCCGGATGTGCTGTAGCAGTCGTCCGGATGTTCTGTTTGTGAGTGTCGTGTGCCTCTCCTTGAGGGAGTCTGGATAGGAGAAGCTCGCCACGTGTACTCTTGGGGAAATCCGGATGAGGCTGATCCGGATGAGAATGTGTGCCACGTGTCATTAGGAGATGTGTGCCACGTGTGGGGAGGGGTCCCTACACCAAGCATCCAAGTTTGAGCAAGTATCAACTCCCAGATAAAGATATTTATTTTAAAAATGCCCAAATAAAGGTAATTACTAAGATAGTATCAAATCTTCCACATAAACAATGATAAAAAATAATGAGAATAATTATAATAATTTACAGAAAGGTTTATACAAAGAGAACAGGGATCAATTCCTATCACGACTAAATTCATGTTTTTTTTTTTCATTCACTTAGTTCAAACTCCTAATGCAATCCTTATGCTCCCAAACCATTGCCCCCACAAAATTTGTAGCTTCCGAATTTGTTGCCTAGAAGTATGAATTTAATACTTTCCAACAATAATAGAATCATAATGATCGAATTACATCAACAACTAAACATCAAATGCAAACAGATCATCAAATCTCACACAAGTAGCCATAATAAGCTTAGTTGAGTGGAGGATTCTAGCTTTTCGAGTCCAAAATGACCTTCGCCAAGATCCGAAATTTCAAACAATCAAATGCAAAACCCCATTTCCTTTCTAAAGTTTTCCTCCATTTTCTCAACAACCAGACTGAACAAAGGGGAACAAAGAAAATTAAAGGAACCTAGTTTGGCTGCTAGGAAACGAAAAAGAAGTCGGAATTACAAGTGGGTTTTGAGGTGAAGAACAAGGATACGAAACCCAAGTTAGATTCCAAACAAAGCTTCAAAATTTATGGTGTTCTTACCTGAAAAAGAAAAAAAAAGGAAGCTAAACAAACCTTGATGATTTTGGGGTCAATTTCTTCTTCTTCTTCTTCTTCTTCTTCTCACCCTCTCTTTTTTTTCATTCCTTCTAAAATCCCTCAACTGCCACAAAAACTTAGCACCCACTCTCCATATATATTTTTTTTTCAGAAAAAAAATCCTCTCAATAGCTGCCCGTTTTTCTCCCTCCCCTCTTCATAGCTGGTATCCCCTAAAATTCTTTCTTCTTTTATCCCTCTCTTAGCTCCTCTTGCGAGCTTCTACCGGCTCCATTGTTCTTGGTTCAACGAAGACGTCATCCTCAACCACCACCATGGCAAGATGGTGATGTTCGTCATGCATCTCAACAACTCATTCTTGGCAGAAAGAGGCCCCCCACTTCAAATGGAAATCTTCAACTCTCGTAGCCGATGAGGGTCTAGTGTTTTATTTTTAATCAACTTACATGTTTGTATTGTTATTTTTTAAAATAATCATCAAAAAATAAATAAAAATGACTAAAAAAACGTTATCTTAAAATATCTTATTTTTTATTCTTAAAAATAAAAAATAAAAAACAGTTTTTTTTTATTATCAAATGTGTTTTTCTATTTTTTTTAAAAGTATAAATTATTCTTCAAAACAATTGTAAAACGAAACTTTAAAATTTCAATTTTGGGTGTACTAACCGAACGTTAAGAAAAAGGTCATGATAATTTATTTAGTAAAAACATAAGAAATATATTCTTCATTTTTTTTTAATAAATGTAAAAGTTTTTATAAACTTTATTAGATTAAAAATTATTAATAATTTTGAACTTGAATGTTATAATATTTTTGGAAAAATTGAGCATTCAAGCCAAAGATTCTAAAATAGAAAGTTGATTCTTTGTTAGATAAACTATGTATAACACTATTTATGAAAATGTAATAAATTTTATAAGATATGTTTGATTGAAAGTTTATTTGAAATTAGGAAATTATTCTTGTTGTTATAACAATGAAGCATAATTTTATAATGCCCGAAGGGTTCTTATGTAATAAATGATGAAGTTTAAGGGTATTATGGTAAATTGAGATGCGGACCAACTGAAGGCGCTCTGGCTCATGGTTTGGCGTTTTCGGAGGCGGCTATCCCAAAACTTAAATCCCCACAAGCCCCTCTGCTCTCCTTCCCATTCTCTCTCTCTCTCACTGGTATTTTCTCGGGAAAATTCCACATTTTCCGGGATTATCCGGACAATTCCCCCTCTACCCATTACAGGCCCAGATCGGATCCGGCTCCAATATACCAAACTGTGTGAACATTAGCATTTCTACGATTAGCAAGGGAAGCCCATAATGGGAGGATGAAATTTCGATTCGGGTTTCGAATTCGAATTTGGGCTCAACTTTAATGGGGATTTGTTTTAGTTCTCAAGAACACCGTTCGTCTATTAATTATAATCCAGGTATTTAAATTTCTTTCTTTTTGTGGAAAGATTTGTTTATTTTTGTTGAACCTTTCCATTGTCTTTAATATTCTAATTTGTTGACACCATTGTCTTTAATATTCTCATTTGTTGACAATGAAGTGGCTCGTGTTTGATCTCGACGGTCATAAATTGATTAAGAAAAATTAAACTTAATAGATTATATTTCTTCCTACAACTAGTATCTTAAATTTGACTGAATCAAAAGGAAATTCACGTGTTTATTGTGCCAAATTTTTTTGCTTGAATTGAATTATTGGATGAAGTTTCTTGAGGATAGGTTTCCTTGCATGAAGTTTGAATCCTGCTGTTTTACTGGCTACTTGCTTGCTTTATTTGCCTATGGATTTTGGTCTTGAGTTTTTGGATTCCATGGCCCTCAAATTCGTGGAAAAAAAATGAAATTCCATGATACAAGATTGGGTTTTCAAGTGCCAGAATTGAAAATCAAAAATCAAAATAAAACCCAACTCCATGCAGCCAAACTTGTCCTAAACACTTCTTGGAGGTGTTAGTTCCATTGATATGGTGGTAGCATAGAACTAATAAATTGGTGGGATGGGGTTTATGGTCAGGTGGGATTTGGTTGATTTGTTTTTCAGTGATGTGTTGTGTATGCATGAGAGTAACTAACTAACTACCTAACTAACTTGAAACAAGCTCTAGCTAAATAAATTGGTTAAACAATATATATATATATTCAATGATGTGTTGTGTATGCATGAGAGTAACTAACTAACTAACTAACTTGAAACAAGCTCTAGCTAAATAAATTGGTTAAACAATATATATATTTTATTTTTCATTTTTGGCTCAATATTTCAGTTGAAGTAGGCCATGTTCCTGCTACATCACCCACCAAAGAAAACAAAGAGGCAGCTACTTCTCCAAGAAAACCAGCGTCAGATGGCAGGGAAACTGCAACCAGCATTCATGTGGTTCCCAAAAATGTAAAGGATCTGCGCCAGAATCCTGGATATTGGAATGTTGATGTCTTCACATATGAAGAGATGAGATTGGCCACAAAGCTTTTCCGACCAGATCAGATACTTGGGGAGGGTGGATTTGGAATTGTCTATAAAGGAGTGATAGATGAGAATGTAAAGCCAGGTTACAAGACAACACAAGTGGCCATTAAGGAGCTTAATCCAGAAGGTTTTCAAGGCGATAGAGAATGGCTGGTATTTTCAGGACTTATCCTTCTTATCTCTGTGTACACATTTTCTTCCTATATGCCAATTTATAGCCATCCTGCCTATAGATATGATAAGGGAGGCTTTTATTTATTTCCTCTGTTGTGGTTATAAAATGATATCTTTTTACTGAAAAGATAGTGAAATAGAGAGATATTCCAGTGATAAATGGGAAGAGTAGTGGATGCATGACACGGTTGACATAATTGGTGTGCAAGCAATGGCCTTTCAAAACTAGCCATTCATTGAAAGGGCAAATTACATGTTTCCAACTATTATGGAAATCAACCCTTAATGAATTCTCAACAGACAATTGATTTCATCCTTGCAACTGTTCATCTTGCCCTAGAAATAGAGTGAAGCCTGTTTTTTGGATGATGTTTCTCTGTTGTCATATCAAGCAATGTTAAATTGTTTCTGAAAGAAGGTGTTACCTCCTGCTTCTTGTTTGAAGTTGAATGGTGACATTTTGAGTGGATTAGGAAAAATTGTCATCTAAGAGTGGCTTTTGAAATCCACTAGAATTACCTTTAGTAGCCTATCTGAGCTGTCATATTTGAAGGATCAAAACGGATACTCTAAATATTATGCAGTTATAAATGAACAGATTTTTCTTGACCTCCAAATGTCCACAGTCAGCTTAAAATGGTTGGTGCCTCGTTTCATACATTGGGCAATTCTGCAGATAAATTACTTGATATTGCAAAAGAGAAACAGAATATTGGAACTTGGAAAAAAAAAATTCTGATCTACATTCTTATTATAAGAGTTTAAGTAGAAGCATTTTTTCTTAAAAAGTGATAGTGAAGCTTATTTTTTTTGTGGATCCTAATGCTTAAAGTGCTTGTTTCACAACATTGTTGTGGATTTCTTTTGCAGGCGGAAGTCAACTACTTAGGGCAGCTCAGTCACCCAAATCTCGTGAAGCTCATTGGATTCTGCTGTGAAGATGACCATAGGCTGTTGGTCTATGAATATATGGCATGCGGAAGCCTGGAAAAACACCTATTTCGCAGTAAGTAGCTAATGGCATTTAAAAGCTGAGTGTTGATTATAAATGAGGTTTCATGACTCATGATAATCAAATCCAACAAGCCTTACACATTGACACATCAATTTTGTATTAATGTTTATAAGTAGTCTAATTACATAGAGAATATAGGATCAAACTGGTTGATGATGAGAGTTTCCAGCCCCCCACCTTTTTTTTTTTTTTTTTTGAGAAAATAGCTCCCTGCATGAAATAGCCCATAGGAGCACAAGAAACCCACGCTATAAATGACTGAAAGGTGAAAGCAATCCTCAAACATGGCACTGTGTAAAATGATTTAATCAGTTCTAACATCCAAAGCATCCTTCCCATCAGTCCTGATAATATATTCATAGATATAAGACATGAAACTTTCCACTAGCACGACATCTTAAATTGTGAGAACTTTTGATGAATTACTAGTTCCCATGGTCATTTCCTCCCTTCACACAAGTAATTGGCAGCCAGAACTTCTTGATCAGAATCAGATTGCAAGACAAGAAATCCAAGAAGCAATTCTTAAGAGCATTCTCTCCATATCGTGCCAGAATATGTTTGTATGACCATTCTCTATAGAAATACCACTTTGATCAACAAAGAGAATGTCTCAGTCTTCCTAATAACTTTCTAGATTCCCTGTTCTTGAGGCCTTGCTAAAGCATCAAGTGATTGGGGTGCAGATAGGGAAGGTTCTAAGTTTATTCCATGTATAAAACAGTACTAGTAAAAATAAAAAGAATCTACTACCCCACACCCTTCTTGATTTCCCTAAACTTATCCACCATGCTTTCCTCTACAATTTATCTCAATCATTCACAAATCTCTCAAGCCACTTGCCTTGTAAGGCTTTATCAAGAGTAACTCTTCTCTGCCATTTCATGCACACACGTTCCTGTGGGACCCACCTGAAATGGATGGTGGTTGACTGGATTGAAAGTTGTAACAATCGGAGGAGGTTCTTTCCCTGCCATCTTAAGCTGCATGAAAGCTTTTCCTCTGGAATGACTGACCCATTTTCAAGATAGGATTAAGCTAAGGAATGCTTCTTGTAACATGATATAAACTGCAGAACACTTTTGAACGATGAGGATTAGTGTGAAAAGCTAGGGAGTGTATGTATGTATTTACGTATTTATGTATGTATATATATATATATCACATATTCTATGCTTGTATGTATTTATGTATATATATCGCATATTCAAAGTCCTCCTAAACTAAGTCATTTCTGGTTGAACCTTTAAAAAAATATTAAATCAAAATGAGAAGTGGCTAAATTGTAAGCTCTCTTTGTGCTGTGACATGTGGTTGTACTACAACCACACTACCACAGTTGATCTAACCTAAATTGGCTATAAATTGCTCAATTAGTTAAACCATGACAAGTTACTATTTCACAAAAATGTCATTATGAGAGAACAAATTTTGCTCAAAAATAAGTGAAAATGATATATATTTTTAATCGTTTACAATATTTAGAGAATAGAAGAATAATTAAAAGTTCAATGATAAATGGTAAAAGATTTCCAAACTTTTGTAGGGTGAAAACTCTAGCAAGGGGTTGTCTATGAACATTTTTATCATTTGATGTAGACATAAATTTATTTTTATGATGTAGATTTTACACACATATGTAATAACATTAAATAGTGTTCCAATGCATAATCTTTCATATCAAATACTATAGGTTTTTGCATTATAACATTGGTGCTTGGGTTAAAATATAAATGGTTGTCTATGTTTTCTAGCATATTTTGAAGTCATTAAAATAAACTAAAATAAAACTGAAAGAGGGCAAGTGTAATCTGATCTATTCTTTGCCAAGGTCCTGGCTAGAGGTCTCAAGTCATGTCTACCACTTTGCCTGCTTTAAGATTTTTACAAAAAGTCAAAGGGAAGCCTGACTCATCCAGGTTTCTCTGTGACTTCACCAGTTTGTATATGCAACAAAAAATCCGAGGCAGTCAAATTGGTCTTTGTGGGTTCAACCTTTATACAATCTAATAGGTTATTTAGACTGATTAAGAGCCTATTCACCTGGTTCACTGGTCTGGTTAGGGTCTTTTTTTTGTTATTTATTTTTATTGGAAACAAGAAATATATTAGAAAAGGAAAAAGTACAAGAGGAGGATGGGAGGTCCTCCCCTCTTAATACAAAAAACCACACAAAAGACTTAACACCTCTTCTATACATGGAGGACTATACATATAGACTGCCACAAATCTCCTCAAGACTCAAAATCTCTCATTGTTATCCCTCTTTTGAATTACAAACTGAATACCAGTTGAGTTGCATAACATTGAGTGGAACACCCCTAAAGGTGACTAAGCAAGAGGCCCACAAGGATGAATAAAAGTGAATTAGATCCTACAAGATCTCTTTTGTTCTCCACTTTTCCTCAAAGATCCTAGCGTTTCTCTCTTGTGACACAATCCAAAGTATAGTGAGGCAAGTGATTCGCCACAAAGGTGTATGAACGAGTTTAAAGAAAAAGTAGGAAAAAAAAACCCCCTCCAAGATATATCTTAAAATTATCTTATACTCTGTTTTTTTTCTTTCAAATTGGAAACCAGAATATTGAACTTGTAAACCACAATAAAGGATGAGAAATCTTTCCAAGATTTATTATGAGGAGAAAAGACTAATAAAAAAGAAAAAGCATGTCTATACCTCCAAAAGAAAGCGAAACAAATTGAACATTGTCTTCTAAAGGAAACTATGTATAATCCAAGAGCACTACACATCTCAAGGGGGTTAACAAGTCCCCAAGAAACCAAGTGTCTAGCCCCTCACTTGACCGAAAGATCTGTTTCTTGGCCAACATGTGAAGATTCCCTCACCCAAAAAATAAATAAAAATAAAAAACCACCATAACATCTCACATTGCTTGCAACATCAATAGTTTTGTTAGATCTGCTCATCATACTTCCATGGACCTCTTTCTCTCTTGGATACACACACAAATGACAATAGTGGAGTCACCGTCAACCAATAAATCTTAAAATGTCAAAGCTTTGGCTCTCAACAAATATTGTTAATTATTTGTTCAATGAAATATTTTTCATGTCCTATTTGTTGTATTTATCTGCTGGTAGGGGTGTGTGCTACACTGACTTGGTCAACAAGAATGAAGATTGCTTTAGATGCAGCAAAAGGTCTTGCTTTTCTTCATGGTGCAGAAAGGTCTATCATATACCGAGATTTCAAGACATCAAATATCTTGCTAGATGCGGTTAGTCATCAGTTCTTTGTCATGGTTTTAAATAAGAGTTCTAAAGCACATTGAGTGGAAGATAAAAAGCACATATGGAATGAGCTTAAAATATTGTGGAAAATAATAGTAAGTTTATTTTGAAAAGACAAAAGAACCATTCAAGTGAAATGATTGATTGATTGATTTTGTGACTTACAGTTTCTAAGAGTTGAAGTTATAACCTGCAGAATTTTAGAGCAAAACTTTCAGACTTTGGGCTTGCAAAGGATGGACCTATGGGAGACCAGACCCATGTGTCAACACGTGTGATGGGCACATATGGATATGCAGCTCCTGAGTATGTAATGACTGGTGAGTCTTTGAATTGCCAAAAATTGCACTTAATTGCCTTGTAAGGGTTTCTTTTCCCCACAAAAACACTAAATCTTTTCCATTAAATAAAAGTATTTTAAGAAGGATGAGACGGCAAAATACAAAATCTGATCAAAACAACAGAAGAGAGCACATATCTAATGTGAACATCTGCTATAAACTATATAATTGGTTACTTTTTGAATGGTATGTTTAAAACATACTGGTATGACCTTCACATAGTTATTTGTTGATGTGAACAACTGTTGCAAAGCACGTAGCTTTCATCCCATGCCTATCAAAAAAAGGGAAAAATATAGCTCATTTATTATATCAACAATTTGGTATATTTTTTTTAGCTTGATACCCCTTTAGAAGGTAACAATAACTTGTTTATTATTGACAGCATCAACAACTGCATTGCAGACCAGTATTTGAACCATGATAGGTTATGACCTAAACAATTTCCTTGGTGTGGCCAGGGCATTTAACGGCTCGAAGTGATGTTTATGGTTTTGGAGTGGTGCTGCTTGAGCTGCTCATTGGAAGGAGGGCCATGGACAAGAGCAGGCCCAGTCGAGAGCACAACCTAGTTGAATGGGCACGCCCACTCTTGAACCATAATAAGAAGCTACTGAGGATCTTAGATCCAAGAATGGAGGGGCAATACTCAACCAAAATGGCACTGAAGGTTGCCAATTTGGCATATCAATGCCTCAGTCAAAACCCAAAAGGAAGGCCTGTTATGAGCCAGGTAGTTGAAATACTTGAAACTATTGCCACACAATCAGAAAATCAGGAAGAGGCCATGCTTCAAAGTGGAGGCAGCAGCTGTGTAACCCTTTATGAAGTTCCAAAGGACACCCATAGCAACCCAGATAAGAAGCAAAAGCCAACTAATATGGATGGTGAAAAAGGTGAGACTCATCAAAAGAGAAAACCATCAAATGGAAGGAGCAAGAGTGAGCCTCCCAATGAAGGTGGTCTCTGCAGTCCATTTGTAGATTCTGAATCCGATGAGAAACCAGTTTCCCCCAGAAGTTGAAGTGAGGAACCCATCTGGAAGTTGAGCCTGTACAAGAGATGTATCAACATTTCTATCTGATTGGTATTTTTAAGTATTCTTTCTTATTACCATTTTCCTTGAGGATCTTGCGATGTTTAAGGAGCCATAAGTTGTCCTGTATCCACCTGAACAATGATTTGTTTTCTTTAATGAGCAATTGTGGTATTGCAGTAGCTGTGTGGCATTTTACCCAGCATGTTTGTATGGTTCCTTTTTCTATTTGTAATCTGCAAATGCTTAGGCATTACAAAGTTAGAAACCAAAGCTTTCAACTGATAATCAGCACACAAGAAGAAAGGGAATATCATTGTTACTGACATTACTTTGAAAAGTAAAGAGTTTTTAACACTTGTTCACCGCAACTTATATGTAGAACCATTCTCAAGATGATGAACATGAAGCCCATGACATGTTTAACTACAATCCCCCTTCATATCATCATTGTAAGAGCAATGAGTTCCTATAAGCAATCTGCAAATCCTCACGTGTTGTGACCACCATGTTCATTTCATCTGATCATCTAGAGCATTTTCCTGCAAGAACACAAAATTCATGGTTTTTGTGATATTCCCTTGAAAGTAGGTTAAAAGGACAAAAGGGTTTATCTAATTGGAGGACTTTGTTTGGCCTACTAAAGAACCATTCCTGGTTTGTCTTATCAATTTCAGCTACATGCAGGCGTCATTAAATCAGTCTTCCAAATCAAAGAAATAAAAATAAATAAATAACAATGATCGCATATGAGTGGAGGGCATTTCAGCCATTACAGAATGGAATATAAATGAAACCATAAATTGCATTACATTCCTAATGACATTTTAATCGTCATATGATACCAATTCTTTAAACCATTCTTGGGGTGTTAGCACTTCATACCTTGCTCTTCATAACTGCACTATTTTCTCATTGGCACTTCCTCACATTTAATCTAATATTTCGATTGGAACAAATTATAAACTTTGATAGAGATAAAAGAAATGTGGAAGAACAACTGTCATAGAAAAATTTCCTAATTAAACAGCCATTGTTTTTCTTAACCAGCTAGAGGGCGTTTATTAATCCTAAATTAATAAGACCAGATTAATGACAACTAACAAAAACAAGGTGCCAAAATCCTAAATTAAGGTTCCTTTAAAGATCAAGTGGCTGTCCCCCTATCACTATTAGCATAAACAATGTGGTCTATTTTGAGGAGGTAAGTATCTCATTTTGTTGACAGGATGAAAAGGTCATGCTCATTATCAAAGGTTTTCCAACTCTCCAAGTCTGAAATTTCATGAACATGTATCCTACATTGTTAAAGGTCCAATAGCAGAATATTTTATGCAATCATAATATTAAAAAGCTTTGAGATAACAGCAAACAAATATAATTTCATGTTCCCAACACAAAATCAGTGCAAGCAAATGTAACTGCAATCAGATTCTTTAAATAATTGAGAATTTCTTCACTTTAAGTAAGAATTAATCAGCATCTAAACAAAATCTAAAACCTTGGATTCATTTACCATGTTTGTGAACCTAAGACTCCAATATGTAGAAGTTATCTTACCCCAAAGTTGGTGCAGTTTCATAGCTAGCTGTGTGACAGATCTTCTCTCAGCAGGATTAGGAAATTCCATGTTAACAGCCTCCTCAACTGCAGACAGGAATTCTCGCCTTGCTTTTGCAGAGAGAACAAGGTAATTTGGCCCATGGATAGTACTTAGGTCCACCACCTAAAATGTGTAACAACAGCACACAAAATGAGAGTTTTGCTCCAGCTTACTCCATACATAATACAAAAAAATGGTCAGATAAAAGAAGAAACAATTTCATTCAGTTCGAAGAGATAAGAAAATTCAAACCATTTCAAATATTTTGAAAGATAAATAGCAAAGAGAATTAAATCACTTCCATTCAACTCTATGACAAAAGGAATATCAGAAGAAACTGGATGGTTGTACAGTATGGTCTCATGCAAATTCATTGGCCTGCACCTGAAAATTTAAGTTAAGTCTGACCAGCTGCTTGGTTAAAGTGTCACAACCAATTTTCTAGGTTGAACTACTAAAAATCATTACAATCTGAGTTAATAATCCTTTTTTTAAATTTAGTCTAAGCAGGAAAATTGTCAATCAGCCTAAGTTAGTCAACCAAAGTCTGTATGCTACAATGCAATTTTATTGTACAAATTCATCATTGAAATTGAATGACTCCATATTCTTTCACATACATTAAATGCCCAAATTGATAATCACAAATGGGATCATATAAGAAAATGGGAGCCTCACCACAACTAATAGTCTTGGTTCAGTTTCAGGATCTAGTTGAATTACTTCCAGCTTTTTACTAACATTTCACAGTGATGGTTGCCATTTCCTTTAATGGTATGACTCCTAATGATGTCATTTTCTTTATGAAGTATAAACAGACAAGAAAGGGGGAAAAGGGTAAAGTAGCTAAATGCCTAACCACCAAGTTCAAGCCCCAACCCCTAGGGCAACGGTGTGTTAATAATGATGATTGATTTGTGCAGAACTGTTCACAGAATATAAACACAACAATTCCGTTTTGATGTGCTTCCAAACATATCCTTAATAATGACAATCTCCTTTTGTCATGCTATAAAAAAATTGAAGCTCTTCTGTAATAAGGGATCAATTTTAGTATCTTACCATACAAGTAAACATGATGGTAATCTAATAGAATAATTATTCATGTTATTGTTCACAACACAAAATTTAGAGAGAGAGTTGTGTAATTTATGTATTGTGACATTAACATTATGATTAAAAAGAGAAGACCAAGAACACTTAGCTAGGTGCATGGGTGAACACCAAGAAGGCCCTTATATCACACTGGCTATGTGTCCAATCGTGTGGGTGTCCACGTGCACCAGACGCTTAAGAGGCAAGAAATATTACAACGCAGCTATGCACCAACTCACTCCAAAATCTGGCAAACAGTTGTTATATTCAACGAAATACCTCCAGACACATGCAGATAATCCATAATAATGGAGAGAAGAGAAGCTGGGACATAGAAGAAAATTAAAAAGAGAAGACCAAGAACACTTAGCTAGATGCATGGGTAAACACCAAGAAGGCCCTTATCTCATACTGGCTATGTGTCCAATTGTGTAGGTGTCCATGTGCACCAGACACTTAGGAGGCAAGAAATATGACAATGCAGCTATGCACCAACTCACTCCAAAATCTAGCAAATAGTTGTTATATTCAACTAAATACCTCAAGACACATGCAGATAATCCATAATAATGGAGAGAAGAGAAGCTGGGACGTAGAAAACAATTTGAAATCTTAAAAAATAGTAAGAGTGAAGTAACTTGCCTGTTGCAACCAAGGGATTACAGAGTTCATAAATCTTTGTTCGAGGAAGTAAGATGCCAAAATACACAGAATATCATTGACAGTTTTGTGTGATAAACATTCCAGAACAGGGCCAGTTCTATCAAGAAGCTCAACCAGAACAAGTTCATCACCAGAACAGAGAGCTTCCACATATGCAGACTCTATGTCCCCTTCACATAGGAAACCTTTCACACAATGCCACAGGCTATTTTTGCATTCTGAACCATTTTGCTTGGTGTTACCAATAGAAGCTGGCAAGAAGACAGCATCGGTTTTTCTTGTTTGAATGCATGCCATGTTCTGTGTTCCTTTCACAGAGTTATTCTGGATGCCCTTCCGAACAGAATTTCTGTTTATCTTTGCTGTAGTATCTGTCCATATCTCCATATCTTGTTTGGCAGAATTGATTGATCTGCTCCTGGAAAATGTTCTTTCTTCCCAAATCTCTGTATTTTTCATAGATGTTAATGTAGCTTGTTTATTAGGCAAATCTATAGATGGTCTGGGAGTGCACGTAGAGAGCCTAGGAGAAGCAACATTTTGGCCCTTCCTCAAAAGCTTGGTGCCTGCCAGATCAGAATATTTCACCCCATGGACAAGGTCTTGTGCTAATCTGTCTACAACATGTTCTAGACCTAGCACTTTTGATTGTATCATAGACAAGCTATCCATCGTTCTGGTTGTAAACACCTGAACATTAGTTTATTGCCAAAAAAGAAAAAAGATATTAAAGAGCATTCCATGGCTTTAAGATGCTTAAGAAAAAAGTTTTTGCATATCACTTTTCGCAATCTTATGACATATAATTATTTCACAATTTAAAATAAGGAATCCAAAAGCTAGACCCAGATAATGAGATATGGATTACTGGATGCACTTGTGCAGATGGTTTTCATGCTCATGACTCAGCTAATTAGGCCACATGCAAGATATTTTTACACCAAAAAAATATGAATTAAGGAAAATCACATTATATACAGGAAACATCCAAAGATACAAAATGCTTTTGAATAGCAGAAACCAACTCGTACAAGGACTTGGAAACTCTGGAATTGAACTTTTTTTCTCAAAAAATTAACTGATGTGCCAGATCTTGGGTCTTGACAGAAAATGAATACGCACAAACAATTCAGGATTTCCTAATTCTAATCAGCAAATTGTTTGGATAGTGTTCAAATTTGGTCCCTTGGGTTGTCTATAGAAAGAAATAAAGCATATTCCGTTGAGTTTGAAAGAACAGTTTGTGAGACTATCTACATTATGTACCTGACAGTTGAGTTCAGGAGCAATTCCCATTCTGAAATTATGGACATATAAGAATGTCAAAAAGACCTAAAAAATTACCTGTAAAAGATCCATCAAGCTTGACTGCTTGTTTTCAATCTCCAAAAGCTGCTTTCGAATGGAAACCATTTCATTGGCTGTTTGCAAACAACATCCACGCACTGGTTGCGAACTCAGCTCAGTGACTGTAGAATCAAGACTCCTACGATCCTGCACCTTTGCCAAGAATATTTGTTCTTCACTGCTAATCTCTTCAGCTTTAAACCGCTGATTTGTTCCCATCAGGTTTCTACCACCCTCAAAGTCATCAGAAACTGTGACAAATTTTGTCTCAAAATTATCGACAACATTGGATGCAGAAGAACACTCTTGTTTGTCATTTATGGTCCCATATTCATACCCTATATCTTGCATACTTTTAACATCAGCACTTGTTCTTTCTAATGTCTTAGTAACAGAACTGCCCTCAGACTCCTCATTATGAACATCAGTTAAAGAAACATTATGGGCCTTTGAAACAGCAATTTCAATATTCCAATCATTTGCTTTGGAATGCTGTGGGTTTTCCACATAATTTTGACATGTTTTTCTGACAGACAGAGGAATCCTTCTCATCTTGATTGTGTCAGTAGCAACTTTCTTTAGCATGGCATCTTTCCATCCAGAGTCGCTGGCACTAGTGAGATCACTGTAGTCACCTCCGCAGAAGTTTTCTGTAGGAAGTACATATATGATTAATAGATAAAGAGGTACAATATAGATATCAATGAGTATGGAGTAAACAGAACAATGGGAGCATGATAGAAAAATCTATGTCAACCTCATCATTCTACAAGACCTTTCCAACTTAATAAAACAAATTAACTTAAAAGATTTGAGGTCATAATGTAAGTATCTGCACCAAAAAAGAAAACCTTTAATTTCCCAACTATTTAGCTCAGAAACATGGCATGGCAGATATTGTTAAGAGCAGTGAAGTAGCTCAGAGCTACCATATACAGAAGCAAACCACATCATAGTAGGTTAAGAATAGTAGCTTGTCCTTTCATAATTTTTATTATCAATTAAAACAAGTGATTAAATTGTTATGAATAGCACCATCATGAAAAAGCAAACAACAGATGACATAACAGTAGCATGCTGATGCTCAAATCAATATATCCGAATGTATGAACATGTGAGTTGACATATCCATATAACATATATAGCAATAGCAACAAAATTGTCATTCTGAGGAGAAAGCATATGCTTAAATAATTTATGTTAAAGGTAGATTAGACAAAAAAAATAAATCCCTAAAATGGCAGATTTTGAGCATATGACCCCCTTCAATCTTGTTTTGAAAAAAAAAAAAAAAAAAAGCATAATTCATGAAATTGTAGCTCCATGCTCCATCCAATTTGGCCAACTGGAACTATAAAATCAATTTAAATTTAGGATATATTACATATGTTATTCCAAACTGGAAAATCATAGTCAAGTTTTTGTACCATCTTATTCATCTTGACTCACTCTAATTAACTTCAACTGCTCCTGTAATGTACCAAGTACTCAAGATTCATCATGGAATAAAATGACCTAATAAAACTGTATCAGATTTCTGGTTGTTTTCAGATAAAATAGTGAAATCCACAGCCTTGAAAAGCAATATAGTTCAAAGGTGCAAATCAAACCACATAGTTATGTTTGAAGGATGCACATAGATTCTGAAAGAAAACCATAATTTAGCAACACACAAGGTGAAATGAGTAATAAGTAGACAAATAGGTAAAGCCAATCTGAACAGTAATGGAGCTAGCCAACAAACCTTTGATAGAAGATCCAGCTTCTGAAGGTTCAGGAGTATCAGGCCCTGGAAGACTTCTCCAGTACTGTAGGGCATGCAGTACCGTGTCCCTAACTGGTTTCACCTATATAAAATACAAGGAGCATCTAAAGGATCCTGCAACGATCCTCAAGGGAAAAAAATCCTTCAGATATTCATCATTGAGTAACACTAACCTTGTCAAAACGACATGATTCAAGAGAACAAATGCAGGAAGCCTTGAAAGATCCCAAGAATGATCCACCACTTGAAACAATTTCCCCTAGTGCTACAGAAGCAGCTTTGCGTGTTGTCCAGTCACTGTTTTTTAAAGCCTCTTGGATGCTTGTAATTGCAGCAGATAAAACATTTTGTGTTGGAGCACCTCCTGCCTGAAACATTAAGGAAAAAAAAACTGAAAGAGGGCATAAATATAGAAGATGAAGAATTCAATTAAGCACAAGAAAAGAAATAAAAATAGTCAAAAAATAAATAACAAAATCGCATATAAAATGGTGACAAAAATTGAACCACAATGCATGAAACATCAAAATTGTTACCAGCTTATTCCAATTAGGGTTCTTGTTAAGAACAAAAATCATTGTCAAAATCCAGAAGAAGATTGTACACTTCCCTCATGCTTTTTATTTGTTGCATAACTAAAGCAATTGGCAAAACTCTTTTATGATGCATCAGATAGGTGTACAACTAATGCAGAATTGTCATTGGCATCTCATTTGCTAAGGAGTTCAGGATGTCAACATTTGCAGTCAAAAGCAATTTAGGATTGAGAGCTTAGGAGATCTGGCTCCTGTGACCAGGGCTTCAAATTGTTTATAAACTGTCCTAGTTTTTGAGCTAATTCTTGTCTCTGCTTTGTTTTATTTTACATGTACAACACTATGCACATTTCCTGAGAACCAGATGTGCCTCTCATCCATTTTAGTGGCAGGGCATAAATAAGAATGGGCCACATGGAGCATGTTGTTCTGTTGGCCAATTTGATATACATGGTTGACCTATTTTCCAATAACTTGAGCATTTGGCTCTAGTGGTAATATGACATGATATTAGCTCTAGTTCTTAGAGAATTTAAAATCAGGCCTATTTAACAATATTTGTCTAGCTCACATCAAATATTAGTTGGATATAGATTAATGGTACATAAATTATAAAACAATGGCCTAAAACACCCTTGCATATTAAAAGAACTAGTAAGGTATAAGTATGTTCTCCAACTGAATCAAAATAAGCATAACCCACATGCACTACGGCATTGAGAAATTATGCAAGATGTCCTTGTCACATATTACGACAATTAAATCCCCTAGAAACTCAGTGGCAAGACATTATGTAAATTGAATCTAATAAGGGTACACTTATCAACTAAATCTGAAAGATTCATTCTCCATTTGGATAACAATAATCATCAATAGCAAGATAAAAGTGAAAAAGAAATCTTATTTGGGCTGCATTTCAAAAATGAGAATCCCATTAACTTCAAACTGACATCTAGCAGGTGATTAGAGATATAGCAACATAAAAAAAGTCAAAAAGTAAACTGAGTATGTGCACAGCTACAATCTTACCTGAATAATACTTCTGTTTAACTCAATGACGGCTGGTTTTGCCATAAAATGTGGGTTTTTAAGCAGCTTAATTATTCGAGTCAACATCCGCTGCAGGATTGAAATTGGAGGATCATTGGTATTGTCAATGATCCTAGCCAAACACAATGCTGAACCTGACTGCACCTGCTTGTTTTGTTCGCCCAGGGCCTCAAAAAGAGGCTTCACTAACGTCACAAAGACTGCATCACTTTCACCCTCACCATTGCTTAATTTTGAAGCCAACATGCCTACTGTTTCCACACAAGCATCCCTCACAACGGAGTCTGAGTCCTTGAGCCGCTTAACAATACTAGCCATCATTTTCCCAAGATGTGGCCCAATAATACCCCCATGGAAGCTTGCAACCATACCCATCATTCGGATACATTCTTTTCGGACTGCACTCTTCAGCTCAGAATCAGTATCCAATATGCAAGACAGAAATGGGGCAACACCCTCAGGAGTTAAACACTCAACCATTTTTTCAAGCTCATCAACCCCGATTTGGTAAGTATCCCTGTCTGCAAGCTTATTTAAAGCTAGTACCACCCGATGTTTAAGCTCAAAAATAACCTGCTGGGTGTTTACCCTAGTCGTGCCTTTGGCTTTTAAATGTGTATGTGTCTTCATCTTAGCACGTATCTTGACACTGACTACAAACAAAAACTAAACCAAAGATGGTGAACTCCTCATTGCCAAGGGCTTAAAAAGTAACAGAAGGGCACTTAAAGGTCTGGTATTTGATATCACCAGCAACGCTATAGCTCACATGAATGAAATGCCAGACTTCTGTATTTTGCATCATTAGAAGAGCCCTACAATAGGACAGCAACAAGTCAGACTAAATGAAGCCTGAGTTAAGATAGATATAAATGTAGAAATTTTTTTGAAAAGCTTCAAACTTTATGATTTGGGACCCATTTTTTTCACACTTACTGGAAACGAAAACAACGAAAACTAAAAGATTCACCATTTTTCCTTTGGTTTCCTTTCTACGGATCAATTTCTCAGTGACGAAACAGAATGATTAAACTAGAAACTGAAGCAAAGAAGCAGCAAATACGAGGTCCTAAATTAAGTGGGAACAAGAAGAGCATTTCATTTCAACATTCAAAAACTGCATTCCATTTTCAAATTTTTCTAAAGCAACTCCTTTCCTCAGACATCTACAACCGGCATTCTACATTTCCATTTCTACAAAACCATCACACTAACAGGAGAAAAACAAGGACATAAAAACGAACCTTAATTTCAAACTCCCCAAACCTAAACAACACAAAAATAAGACACCCCATATTTTCCTTTGTTTTCTTAGCAACCAAACAGAGTGTAAATCAACATACACACGTACACTCCCACTCCAACAAAAAAAGAAAAGAAAAGAATAATAAACAATAATAGATACCTTCCAAAAATCATCTTACATTGTGGAAGAACAACACCTCTTTGTAGGTTGTACGAAACATTTTGAGAGCAACGTGAAAGCATAAAAAGCAGATCAGAAATTGATATTTGATAATTTTATTATTTTATTTTCAAAATGAATAAAGAACGAATCTCAAAAACTCCAAAAAAGAAAAAAAAAACAATTGAGGACAACTTTAAAGAAATCGTAGCCGTCAGTTGCCGGTTTTGTCGTCTCTGTTTTTCGCGCTTTGTTCTGTGTTTTCGAATTCAGAGGAGCGCCTTTCGAGTGGGTCCCACCCTCAACGCTTTGGCGTGCTCTGGGCCATTGGATTGGGCCCACGATCTGGATCTGCTCTCACTCTCTGACACTTCCCAACTTCAAATTCCGAATTTTTGGGTCAGAATTCAGATCGGTATTTCTTATATGTTTTAAACCCAATACATATAAGTTTTTTTCAAACTTTTGTCTTTAAAATAAATATATATATATAAAATGTATTACTTATTTACATTATATTTTTTAAAACTATTTTTAATAAATTTAAATTTTGAAGTAAACTCATTCATAATTTACCGGTTCTATAGTTTGTCATGTCTTAAAAAAAGATAAAACATGAAAAACGTGTTTGACAATAAAAAAAAAGTATTTTTAGGAGAATGTCTTATCAAACAAATAAAATTTCAACAGTATAAATGATTTTTTAGATTTTTAAAATCATTTTCTAAATTTTATCAAATATTTAAAAAAAATTAAAATATTTTTTAAATTAAAATCGCTAGCTGGAATCATTGCCAATGAATAATGAGCAAATTTTAATACCTTAATTATTTTAAATAAATTTTATATTATATTTTTAAGAATTAATCTATTAAAATGATGAAATAATTATCATATTTATGAATTTAATATTTTTTATGTTTTTGCTTGAAAAATAACATATTTTTAACATAAATACCCTTAACTATTTGAATTAATTATATGTAAATTTTAAAAGAAATTATTATTTTTACAAGAAAAGATTAAGGATATTTTTGTCAAAATGTGGCAAGAAAAGAACGAAATGTTAGATTTCCAAAATTGGGTTTCCAATAGCTCTTTTAACCAAATAACCCTCTTAGTGAGAGTTACTGCTATTTATTCACTTTTTTAATATAAACTTCTAAACATTTTTGTATGTCACATAAGAGTTGTTATTATAATTTTATTTAAAAAAATAATATATATATATATATATATATATGGTTATTTTATGAAAAGGTTAAAAGTTTATTGAAATTATAGCTTTAATTTAGATGTCACAATTTAAAAATATTAATTTTAAGTTGTAGTTTTAAAATTTGTTAATCCATCTTTAGAAGAAATAAAATTATCTAACCTCGTTTTATTATCTGATAGTGCAACCCCATGATTGATTTCATCTGTGAAATAATACTACAACATTTTTTTATGATAATTAATATTTTGATGATACATTTGATTGAAAATTTACTTGACTTTATTTTCTAAGTATTGAAGTCGTCAAAATTAACTTAATTTTTTTTTTAAAATTATTAAAGTAATGTATTTAATCTCATCAATTTTAATTGATATGTACCATCATTAATCTTAAACAATAAATTCATTTGATAGGATATTCATATTAAAAGTATTATAAATACATAAAATAATTATAAAATATTTATTATTAAAAAAATGAGTTATGAATGTGGAGTTATTGATGTAAAAGATGTTAGACATAATATTTTAGAAGAACAAAATTAGTTTTAGGTTGGTTTTAGAGTGGTTGAAAAATAAAATTAATTAGTAATTCTCCTACATAAAGGAAAGTAGAGATTGAAGAAATAAGAAGGATTTGTTATATTTCTCTTAGAAAATACGTCTCCTATGTTCTACTTTGTTTTTGCTTTCATCCAAACTCCTTACTCAATCACCCATTACCATTCTCCAACTCTTTCAACTATAATCTACCAATAAAACTAGATGAAGAAAATTATTTGATATGGAAATCTCAAATTTCTTAGGTTCATTGATGGAATGAGTAAATATGTCCTCTAGAATTCATTAATGAAGGTCCAAGATCCTTTGATTCTTGCATAATCATTAACTAAGGATATGTGTTATGACATCGACAAGATCAGCTCTTGTTGAGTTGGTTAGTATCATCAATTTTTGAAGGGTTGTTCCATGTCCTCTAAAGTATGGCTTACATTGGAAAAACTCTGTATCTTGGTCAAAGGCAAGAGTATTACAATTATGTATCCAACTCTTCATTGACAATGGCTGAATATTTTGTGAAGATAAAAAGAGTTGTTAAGGCAACTAGTCTCCAATGATGACTTGATAATGTATTGTCTTGCCGGGCTTGGATTTGACTAGTAAGTCTTACTTCCAAACTCGATTCATTTTCTTTTCAAGAAATACATGTTATACTACTCAATCAAGACATATGCTTAGAACAACTACATTAAGAAAACTCACTTGAATTTCAACAAACTATTGCCAACATTGTTTCACATACTTCTTTCAAGAATCAAGAGGTGGTCATACCACCATTCCTCAAAATATTAGAGGAGTTTTCAGGGGTGGTCATAATCGAGGAGGTTGAGGTAGTAGATACAACTACTCAAAACCAAACTAGGCTATACTGCTTTCACATCCTACTATCGATTTGATCACAATTATCAATCTCAAAACTCTTAGGTTGCTACCTTAATTGCTTCACTAGAAATGGTGCTTGATCATGCCTGGTACATTGATAGCAAGCTTCTACTAAATATCTTGGAAATTACAAGTTGATTGTGGGCAATGGCCAAGGTTTGCCCATTCAACATATCGATCATTCTTTTTTATCTACTTCAGATAAAACTATTCTTCTAAAAAATATATCACATGTTCCAAGCATTACAAAATATCTTTTAAGTGTCTCAAAAATTGCTTTGTGACAATGATGTGTTCTTTGAATTTCATGCCGCTCAATGCTTCGTCACGGGGAAAATTATGTCCAAGGGAGAATCAAGAATGAACTATATCAACTTCAAGGATCTAACTCTACTACTGCAAAAAAAGCTGAAGACAACATTTCATATGGAATGAAGAGTACTACTCATAAAAAGGAAAATGAACTCCCCTTTGGATTAGTTGAATTCATATTTCAGCAATCTACTACATAATAGACCTAAGATGTTTTTCAAACCTCAATATTCCTCAGATAATTGTATTGCATTGAATGTTCAATCTAAAGACTTAAGTACTTGGCATAATAAACTTGGGCATCCTTCTCGTTGTGTACTTCATCAAATACTCAAGAGATACAATAAATCACAGTTAGTAAGAAAGCTACTAGTACATTTTGCTTTGCTAAATTCCCTTTTCATTCATCACCTACAAAGACTAGCAAACCTTTAAAACTTATTCATTGATATGTGTGGGGACCGTAAGCTCTTCTCTCCACTGAAGGTTATAGATATTATGTTAGTTTCATTGATGATTTCACCCAGTATACATGGATTTTTCCACTAAAAGACAAATTGTACTACTTTCTACATTTCTAAAGTTCAAGAAGTTTGTTAAGAATCTCCTTAAAGAAAATATCAAAGCCTTGCAAATAGATATGTGTGGTGAATATAAACCACTAACACAATTTCTCAATGATAATGGTATATTAATGTTGCAACAAATGTGTCCCTATACGCATCAACAAAATGGACATGCAGAACGAAAACACAGACACATTGTTGGCCCAAGCCTTCATGCCTCTTAGTTTTTGGTGGGATGTTTTTAGCACTATAGTTTACTTTAGCAATAAGTTACCTACATTGATACTGAATAATCAAGCTCCCCTAAGAAAATTATTTCATTAAGAGCCTGATTACTCTTTCCTCCACTGCTTTGGATGTACTTGTTTTCCACACATCAGACCATATAATAAGAACAAGTTTGATTTCCATTTACTCAAATGTGTGTTCATGAGTTATAGTAGTCTACACAAAGGATACAAGTGCCTAAGTCACTCATGAAAAATTTATATAGCATGCAATGTGGCATTTGATGAACAAACATTCCCTTTTTCCATGGGATTTTCAATTATCCTGATTCTTGGCCCTTATTAAAAAAAAAAAAAAAACTAATAGTACAACTCAAACTTCAAGACTTCTTGTGGTATTACCTTAGCTCGAAAAACCAAGACCATTTTGTTGTTAAAAAAGGTAGCTTGAATATTGAAAAAGATTATACACCTAGTGCTTCAAAAAATCAGTCTACGCCTTGCACTCCCAATGGAAACTAAAGAGAACCAATGCAGTCTTCTACAACTAGTGCTTCCAAAAATCAGTCTGCATCTCAACCAATTCCTCCTAGTGATTTGCATACAAATTTGCCTATTCCTACCTTGAATACACATCCAATGACAACAAGGTCAAAGGTAGGAATATTTAAACCAAAGATATTCACAATTGAAAGCACAACAAAACAACTTACGAGTGAACCCAATAGTGTTACGGAAGCATCGAAATCTAACAAGTGGAAAAAGGCTATGAAAGTAGAGATTTAGGCATTATGTCATAATCAAACCTAGTCCTTAATACCTTGTTTTCCATACTATTATTTTGTTGGCCACAAATGGGTGTAATTTTACCCAGATGGCTCAATTCAACATCACTAGGCATGATTTGTAGCAAAGGGATTTCATCAAATAACGGGAGTTGAATTTTCAAAAACATTCAACCTTGTCACAAAGCCAACTATTGTACACATCATCTTAATTATAACAGTTACAATGGGTTGGAAGATTCAACAACTTGATGTTAATAATGCATTTTTAAATGGAAAGCTTCAAGAAACTGTTTTCATGTCTCAACTTGAAGGATTTGTAGATCTTGATAAGCCTGAATAAGTATGCAAACTACATAAAACATTATATGGACTCAAACAAGCACAACATGCTTGGTTTGAAGAATTACGAAGTACTCTCTTCAAATGAGGTTTCAAATACTCAAAAGATGACACATCCTTGTTTGTATATAGTGAAGGATGTAACTCTATTTTTCTGTGTATGTGGATGATATTCTCATTACTAAGAAAAACCCCAGCTTAACTTCTCATTTTCACTCAAGGACTTAGGAGTCACATTTTTTTCTTGGAATTGAAGCATTTCAAGATTTCACAGGACTTTATCCAACTCAGTCCAAATGTATCCTTGATTTGTTAAAATGAACTAACATAGAACAAGCCAAAAGTTGCCCTACACTAGCAAGTATATGACTACAACTATCTAGTTTGAAAGGACATAAATTGAACAATGAGAAATTGTATCACAACACTGTTGGAGCATTACAATATCTCATGATCACTAAGCCAAAAATATCTTACATTGTAAACAAGTTGAGTTAGTTTCTACGTTGTCCAACTGATATGCATTAGAAAGCTTGTAAACGGGTGACAAGTGGTTGTTGAGAAATTGATGTGAATTTTAAAATATTATAATTATTTTTAAAATGTAATCTCCAAGGATAAATTCCATCTCTATAATTATTTTTTTCCTTAGTGTTATCAAGAAACTAACAAAACCATTAGAGACATGTTGGTGCATACCGACCATACAAATGTTTAATAAGTGTTGTTTGGATTTGTTTTTAAAATGGTAAAAAAAAAAAAAAATTAATTATTACTAAAACAAAATCATGTATTAGTCTAGGCAAATCCATTAAAAATAAAAGATAAAAAAATCTAAATGTTTCATGATCTCACTCACCTGGTCAGGAAAAAGCTACCCTACCTTATTTATTTATGAAACCACTTAATTGAATTAAATATAGATTCGGTTATTCAACCAATTTCATTCTATATCCTTAATTCCAGATATATAAATAGATTTTCAATCCAAATTAAGTCATGATTCTCACTAACAAATAAGTAGTTGGGATTTGGAATAAATAAATTGTTAAGGGTCATTTTTGAAATTAAAGGTTATTTTTATAATAAAATAATAAAGACATTTTTATCAAAAATAAGACAAAAAAAGGACAAAAAGTTAAATTTAAAAAATTGGATTGTTACCTACCCTCTCAATCAAATAGCCCAAAGTTCAGAATGTATGCCGCTTACATGGACCAAAATACCAAAATGGCAATGCAACCCATGAAATTCTCATTTGTTTGTGACATCACCCAATCCATTAACCTCTTTTATGCTGTTTTTATTATAGGGCAGCAGTCAACATTGGATTTTCCACAAAAATTAGCTGCCTGTTGAGGGTAGAGCAATGACATATATTTATATAGTGACATCCTATGTAAAAATCAATCTTAAAAGAGTGCTAATGTTTTGCATTTTGTGACCTGTAATCTTACAACCCAACACCTTTTTGACCGTTAGAACCAACACATTTTCCCCTCTTTTTTTGCACCAACAATGACGGTTACTGTTACTGGGCCTCATCCATTGGCTCGTTGTCATTACAAGAAGTTTGAGATCTTGAATCCTTATCATCTTGTCCCGATTGTGATGCTTTGCAAACTGTATCTTCAAGTGCCTCTAGAAATGAGAGAACAGTGAACTTGTCTGCATGGAAAAAGGGAAAAATTATTTCTTTTAAAACAAAAAAATCTAGCCACCAAGTCTATAAACTAATGAAACAATAACTAAATAAAAGAAGAAATCTTTCACAGCGAGGTTAAATTCATTGCCAGGATTTAAGTTTTTAAAGCTATACGAACTACTTACATTTACTTGGATCAATTCCAAACTGAGACAAATCTATCTGCCCTGTTCGAAGTACCTATTTATTAACAAAGGGGAAACACTAAATCTCATAAGATCCAAAACAATCTAATTAACGGTAATGGAAGAAAATGGGAGAGAGGGGGGGATCAAATCACTCACATAAGTAAATGAATCTACTTGTTGGCGAAAAGGTGGGCTCTGCAGCAACTCCAATAAATCCTCTGGATTCCATTGACCCTGCCCCACACACAGAAGAAAAGAAAGGACAGGGAAAGGAAGAGAAAATTATCTCCAACAGTGACATAAGACTAAAGGATTTGAAACAAAAAACAATGAAAAAGCAAATTGCAATACCTCAGGTAAGTAAGAGGCTAAACGTTGTTCCATTGGTAATGTCTCAATCAATGGCAGTATCAAATCAGGCTTTAAAATATCTGCTAATCCCAAACCTAGAACAATAAAACAGAATCAGATAATTTTGTTTAACACATTATAAATGCATAGCTAGAATCAGATAATTTCATTGAATGTGCTATGGAAAATCCAGAAGTGATCTGATAAAAAAAAAAGTCAGAAATAAAGTAACCAACATACCACATAAGTCCTTGTGTTCTTTGACAGGACCCTACTAAACTAAATGGCTGTACATATGATCTACATCCAAGTTTTTATGGGCTCTTTGGCAGATCAAAATTGGTTTCCAGGAAATAATTGCTGGTCATATTTTCAGGGGTACTCTGAAAACCAGAGGATACAGGGAAATTTTGGCCAATATGCCATTTTGGAAAAGCCCACTAACATATTGCTAACAAGATCACACAGAGAGAAGATGAGGATTATACATGAATTTTACATCCAAACTCTTATGGATTCTTTGGCAGATCTAAATTGGTTTCCAGAAAATAATTGATCTGATTATCTTTTAATAAGGTCACAAAGAAAGAGAAGAAGATAAAACTAGAATAAGAAGAGAATATGAAGCACCCAAGCTTTTATGGACTCTTTTGACTGCTCCAAATCAATATGAACTCTTTTACTACAAGGTTTCCCAACTATTTTGCATATCCAAATCAATTTCCAGGAAAAGACCACCAACATCTAATTTGAGAATTTTTTAAATGGGGGAAAAATTATGAAACTGATCAATAGAATTTTTTTTCTTTGATCATAAACAAACATATTCATTGCATTGAATGATAAATAGAAGGACATAGAAGCGTTCAAGATGTACGATAGTTGATCAAAAAGTAGAAAAATAATACCCTTCCACAAAAAGAACTATAAATCTGCATAGACTAAAGGCAGAAAAGCACTCTAAACTCTGGAAAAAAAAAAACAAATACTCCATGCACTCAAGGAGGAAAAAAATTCTCCAAAAGAAGAAACTAAGTGAGTTGCTCCTTGCTTAGCTAATAGGTTTGCATCTTTGATTAACTAAGGGACCAAAGAGAAGAAGCATCCCACCTCACAACCAATTATATATAATTTTCCAACATCAAACTTCCATGAACCTCTCCTATTAGACATCAAGAAATAACAAGAACGATGAGATGTTGGATCAAAAGTTCTAATGTTTATTCCCAAGGATCCTCTTAGCATGAGTGGGGGGGTGTACATAAAGGAAGGCTCAATGCCTTTGATTGATTTTGTTGATTGGTTAGGATCTTGTTGAGTGTTAGAAAGAGAGAGAGAGTCGATTTTGGTGTTCTCTCTTGCGTGGCTTTGCCTTTTTGTGCCCGTAATATGTCCTGTGTACTCTAATGTACTCCCTTTTACCATATATATATATATCTTGTTTTGGTTATCAGAAAAACAAAAAGTTGGATAGATACAAAGCTTTGTCCTACACCAAGCCCTCCAATAATGCTAGTATTTTCATGCTAATGGCTGAACTCACTCCAGCATGTTTAATGTAAGCCTTCTGTTTTGTACCCAAATGATCTTTAATTGTACCTCCTAGCCTAAAGAACACCGATTAAAATTTTAACTCTATTGAACCTACTGGAGAAGGTAACCAATCAAGCATAATCTACACATGTATGAGTAACAAACATTTTTCCAATCTAACAATATTAGGTTCAAGGCAACCTACAAAAGCATAAACAGTGACGAAAGAGAATCGGTAAACCACATCCCAATTAGCCTCCACCAGTCTCCATCTTTCCTCAAAGATTTTAGCATTTCTCTCAAGTCTCAAAAACCATATCAAAGACAAGATAGCCATTAACCAAAGAACTCCACGGTTGAGCAAACTATCAAAGCCCCTAAAAGAAATTAACATATCTACTATGACCATAGGAGCACCAATCAATCTTGGCAAGACTAAACAATTTGTGCCAACATCTTAGTACTAAAGGGCAATGAAAAAAAAAAGATGATCAACCAACTAATTCAACACTCTACAAGCACATAACATGCAAACCCAGTTTGAGAGCTTTGTAAAGTCTTCACACCTGTAGCATATCACTGATATTAACCTTCTTATTAACCACAAACCATGTAAAAACCTCAACCATAGATGGAGCTTTTGAATTCTAAATGCACTTGGCACAACAAAAATGAGTCAAGGTTGGAGAAACTGTAAGAACTCTAAAAGAATGAGTCCTGAAGGTATCAGTGACCAAACTGTCGCATCTAGGAAGGTAGGTGAACTTACACATGTAATAAGGAGGAAAGGTCCTTAACTCCTCATTTTCTAAATTGAAAAGGTTTCGATGGATATTGAAATTCCATGATTAAGGGGTAGAGGAACTAGAACAGAAGAAATAGAAAAATCTTTAGTTATCTGAACCCTAAATAAATTTGGAAACTGAAGCTTAAAAAGGTCAATCACCTAACTATGCATCCTTCCAAAGACAAACTTTTGTACCATCGGGAGTAGAGGAAAAAAGTAGAATTAGAGAAATCAAATAAAACGTGAGTAATATCCTTCCAAGGGCAATGATGTGACCACCTAACCCCAATGTTAGAATCCCAACCATTAGAATGTGTCCCGAAAACACTTAAGATGACCTTATGCTATAAAGTATAAAAATTCTTAGGAAAACTCCACAACAATTTTTCCCTAGAAGGACTCTATTCCTTGAGGAGATCATACCTAACCCCAAAACTCCATCTCTTTTCTGTTTACACATATTCACCCACAAAGTGGTTTCTCCTACCCTCCCCAAATCCTACAATCTATCAATCCTAAAGGCAACTTTTACCCAAAAGGGAAATATTTGAATATAAAAGATAAATAAGATCGCCCAAGGGCATTCCACTTCCCAAGGACAATTAAGTTGTAATGACCCACACCCAACCATATAGATATTGTCTGTTTTGGACCTGAAGGGGTCCTCACGACTTTAAAACGCGTCTACATTGGATATGGGAGAAAGTTCTTGGTGCTATACGAGTATAGACTCCTCTTAACCCTATCGATGCGTTTTAAAGCCGTAAGAGCTCATTTAGGCCTAGAGTGGACAATATTTATATAGTTCAGTGCGGGTTGTTACAAATAGTATTGAAGTTGATCTTCAACCTTGGTGTGAGTGTTTGTTTGGCCCCGTATGAGGTGTTTGTTTGTTTTGTCTCGTTGGGGATGTTTGTCTGTTTGACCCCGTAATTCTGTGGGACACAACAAGGATGTTGTGTTTTCAAGGGGATTTGTTTGTGACATCCCACATTGGATAGGGGGGAAGTTTCTGGTTGTAACAACCCACACCCAACTGTATAGATATTGTCCGCTTTGAACCTAGAGTGGACAATATCAACAAGGTTAGGTGCATGTTGTTACAAATTGTATCAAAGCCAATCTCGAACTCCGATATGGGGGTTTGTTTGAACTCTTCGGGTGTTTGTTTCTTTGGGTCCACAATCCCATGGGACACGATGAGGATGTTGTGTTTACATGGGTGTGGGTTGTTTGTGATGTCCTACATAGGATAGGAGAGAAAGTTCCTAACGTTATATATGTATGGGTTCATCTTAACCTTGTAGATGCGTTTTAAAGTCGTGAGGATCCTTTTAGGTCTGAAACGGACAATATCAATATGGTTGGGTGTGAGTCGCTACATAAGCTTTCTTCCAACCATCCAACAAGAAATTCTATATAACATTGAGTCCCAAACCCCACCCCAATCGCCACCTCCCAAATAGAGACCTAAGTCAAGGACATTAGAGACTACATTATATAAAAATTTGATCATCCTTTTATATGCCTCAATTAAGGGGGATTGAGCTTGAGGTCCCTCTCTTCCTAGGTGTGTTGAGGGCATAATGCCTTCTAAGTATTGTCCCACACTTTTTAGGTCTCATGACACATCTTTATGTTAATATAAGCTTGCAGCCTTATCAATTATTTGCTTCATGACATTTCTTCACTGCTTCATAACATGAATCACTAGGTGGGATAATGCTCTCTTCACACATGGAGCATATAAGTTGAAAATGTGCCTTCACTGGATTTATGATATGATGCCTAAAGTTGGAGATGAACATTAAATGATACGTTCCTAAGCAGTCTGATATACCAGAACAAGAGGCCACTGATATTGATGAGGCATATAAAGCCCTATGCAGGATGCTCAAAGACTGAAGTTCCTACCCACCATGATTGAGCCACCTAACAAAAAGCCTCAATCCTTACACCCTAAACCCCTAACAATAAATCACAAACAATATTGCCCTAAACACAGGAACTATCCCAGTCCCATTTTCAATAATTAGGAAAAAAAGCCCAAAAAATGTAGTCCCAATCAAATTGAATTTTCAATTTGGACTGAAAAGGCAATACCTACATTGGCATTTTAGTAGCATTTCTAGTTTCTCTAAAAAGATACCCAGAATGCTACTCCAAGTAGTGATGGCCTATAACTTAAAAAAGGCACTCCTCTCAGTAATGCTTTTAGATTTTGTAAAGAATTCCAAAAATGATACTAGGAGATACTTTAAAATTGAGAACAGTACTCCCCACTAGCATTTTGTACCACATCCAAAAAATTCGTAAAGGGTGATGTGGTGCCTGCCATGTCATCCCTTCTCTCCAAGGTACCACAGATGTAGTAGATAGGACTTTTAATTAGAGCATCCTGCATATGGCTTATTATGCACATTAATAGCAAAATGGGTCACAACTCCCAGACAGCCCTTGGAATATACAGTCCAAAAACATTGCATGTAAGGTGAATGTGTCAACAACTGTACTGAAACGAGTGAAATCATTACCTTCATCTGGATCTCCAGCACCATCTGCAACATGAACAATCACATAACAGAAGAGTCAAAACTCAGAAATTCAGTTATTATTATTCTTTTTTTTTTTTTTGATAGGTACTCAGAAATTCAGTTATGAACATAATGTAAAAACTATTTCTTCTGAGAACAGAATCGAGAATTGATACCTGCAGGTTCAATGTTACTTAAAATTCTTTGCAGATCCGCCAATTTTACTGGTCCAGATAAAGAGGTTACATCACTTGTCACTTCTGCACCAAGGCTGGGGCCAACTAAATTTCCAGCTCTGGAAATCAAAGAATAAAGATCACATTAGAGTAACCTCCAGTGAACATCCAATGATATTTTAAAAGAATGAAATAATTTCATTCTCAACATATGAACATAGCAGTATGCCTGAGTCCAAACATAAAGATTACAGATATTAAATATAATACAAGCATACATCAACATGCAGAAACTTTGATCAGACAACCTAATGCATTTCATCAGTGAGTCTAGAGGTCTACCTTGATGAAATATCATCCTCAACCATGTCTTCAGAAATTTGTACTGGGCCTGACACATCCTGCTCTTCTTCACCGAGGAATTCTACTTGACAGAAAATAAACAGAGTTTCAAATTTGATGGAAAAATGTATGACCATTTAGCTTTTGGCTGTGCATCCAAAGAGGATAGAATCCATTGAGATATTTTGCAGTTAAAACCAAACCACAAAGTCTAGTAATAGAAAATAACACACCACAAATCAGGCTAAGCTTTGACCAGATTTTGCAGAGCACACTAGCAAGAAAGACAAGATTTTTATTTCTTTTTTATTCAGAGAAGTTAGGTTTATTTTGGATATTGAAATTATTGTACTGGGAGTATTTCACTTAATTTAATTAGCAATGAATGAGACGTTAATATTTCAGTAATTATGTAGCAAGAAAGTTAGTTTCAGCTAATCAAAATAGCTATTTTGTCACACACAAAATCAGTGTCTTGGTTTTGTTTTCTCCTTTTCTCTTTTCCTGTGAAGTGTGATGCTAAGTCCCACTTAGTCAGCCTTCTCTGTGTGATTTGTCTAGGTAAAGCAATGAAAGATCAACAGCCAGAATTTTGCAGCAGCAAATGTCCCAATTTGTATTAACTCAAGTTGATACAAGATGCAAAATTGCTTACTGCACACCTTGCCTATCACAAGACAAGTCCCCTGTTGTATGCATATCAGGTTATTACATCAGCATATATATGCATCCCAGGTACAGCCCTATACCATTAATTGTCCATTTAAATTAGACAACCAGACTCTAACAATTGTCCTTGTCAGTTAAGGGAAGTTGGGCAGTTACTTAAACCACCTGAACTGCCCAACCATTAAACCACCATCCTTATGCCTCTTGTGTCTTGCATCCAAATGATTTCTGATGGTGTGTTGCCTACACATTTCTGGGTCTGCCTTCAGCCAACCAGCATATTGGTTCCCAACAGTTACCTTGCATGTGGCTACTTTCCACCTGTATATGCACTACCAAAGATAACCTTCCCCAGTGTACCATCAACATGGTCTTAGTGTGCCACCAACATTGTTCTGCATGCCTTAGCAGTGGATGTCATGCCCAACCCCATGACTGATGCACCATGGAACTGTGCCCATGACCTTTGTCCGGCTGTCCACTGCACTGTGCCCATGGTGCAAGCCTTTTGCAATGTTGCCACAACATTGTCTGATTTTTGAGGGCCATCTTGCCAGCCACCGACAAATCTCAACCAAATCAAGCCTCAACATGGGCTGTGCGCATGGCCTATGATAACTGATGCACGTGGCATGGTGGGTATATGCATGCTCACCAAGTGTTAAACAACTAAGGGTGTTTTGAAGGCTTAGGGTACCGCCATACATGGTTTTAACAGGTGCACCTAGCTGAAATGCAGTGCGACACAAAGCTCCTGTGCATCACCTCACTCCAGGTGCAGCCAGTTAAAGGTGGTGCTGCCTAGGCATGAAAGGCATGCACCTTTGGCCAAGTGCAAGGCTCTTGAAGAGGCCAACTTCTGCATTTTTTTCCTCCCAGAACAGTATAAATGACATTGTTTTGACCCCAGTTCTTTTTTCTTTTCTTTTTTTTTTAAACAAAAATCCCCAAACATTGCGTTTTGTTGGTTAACAAAAAAAAAAAATCAGATTAGGGCTGGAACTCGACTGAGAGAGTCAAAGGCCAAAGAGGAGGAGAATAAGAAGAGGAGACGTGCCTTTCTCAGTTTCTTTGACAGCCCCTTGGTATTTTTCTCTATTTCTTGTTCCTTTTCTTTTCTAACCCCTTCTATTTGGTTCTCATTTGATTTTTATTTTTTATTTTTATAGAAATAAATATTGGTATGACGACTCTAATTGATAGAAAAAAGAATACTATGGTATAATATCTGCTCCCATCCTAGCAGTTTACTGCTCAACTAACAGTAACTTGAACCATTGGATGCTAGCCAAACCGGCAAATATTACATTCCCTGTTTCTACATTTTGTTGAGCCCTTTTTCACTCTTCAATGTTTAGATTTCAGAGCAACAAACAAAATAGTGAGGGGCCGTTGGATTTAAGTAGTGAAACTTATTTAGTTACTTTTTTATGCTATACTATGTAATATTCCTATAATCCTATCTTATGTAATATTAGATATACAACTTACTTTTCAATTTTTTTTTCTTAATTGTAATTCTTTTATTCTAGTATAAATAATTTGTTTCCAAGGACAAATACTCAACGTCAAGTTCAAGTGCAAGTGGAAGGATAAATCCCAGATGGAAATATGTCTATTTGCCAAATGAAAAAGACTTGAAACTCTTATATGCATTTTTTTGTGACAAATTAACAGAAGGCATACATACACACAAACATCTTATCAATGGATATAAATGCTAAAAAGTGTACAAAACGTCCAGAACATGTTAGAGAAGAAATAGAAGATTATATGAGTGCAAAAAAGAATAAAAAAGAACAAAATAACATGGAGAACCAAAATGTGAATGAAGATTTGTTTGGTTTTCAAGATGAAGATTTTGATGAGATTAAGAATAGAATGGCTTTCGTGTGTACTGTGCTATGCCTTCCCTTCAGCGCTTTTGACATATATTCTCTATTGCTTATTAAAAAAAAACATAGTAGAATAGGTGTCACTAATATTTCTAGTGGAGGTAGTAACTAAAGGGGAAGTAGTGGTAGGACAATGCAATTTTCATTAAAAAGATCCAGAGAAAAAGGTTCCATGGATTATTTTCTTCACTCTTAATATAGAGGTGGTTGTTCAAAATTGGAAGAGCAGAAAGAAGCAAGAGAAAGAGCTTGTATGCTTATCACAAGGTGGATGTGTAAGGCCCATAGCCTGGTATTCCATTTAATGCAATCACTCATCTGGGTTTTCAACTACTAATTGAGGCTATTGATCAATACGATGTGGGTATGAAGGGACTAAATCTTCATGAGGTAAGAGTTAATAACCTCTAGAAAAAATTGACTCTTACAAAGGATTTGATGAACAATCGTATGGTGGAATGGAAAAAAATGGATGTTCAATTATGTTGGATGGATGTTGGTGAACTTTTTGGCTAATTGTTCAAAGGGAACAATGTTTATGAAATCTATTGATGCTTCTTTGATGATTAAGACAAGAAAAAATGTTTGAATTACTTGACAAATGGATGGAACAATTTAGTGAAGAAAATATGATTCAAGTTATAACAGATGATGACTCAAGTTATATGATGACAGGTAAGAAATACTACTTGAATTTTTTATCTTATTTTTTCAAATCTAAATTATTTATCTTAGAACTTATATGAATTCAAGCCATCTCTTTTTTATTCTCTCGACCGCATTCTAAATACCTCAAATCCACATTTTTTTTACTCAACCTTCTCTTCCAATATCTTACGCTCACATTTTTTTGGGTCTTCCAAAGCAATTAGAAGAGATTAAAAAGAAATTGAAAATAAAATTGTTTTCTTAAACTTGTAATATTTTGTGTTTGTTTAACTCGAGAAAAATGAACTCCTTACACTTAATTAATTCCTTCACTCAAGTTATGAAATTCATTCTTTCTTTTATAAAAGACTCTAGTGGAGAAGAACACATGCATCTCTCTTTTTATAGAGAATAATCACTGTTATAGGGAATAATGTTTGATATTGAAAATAAGCATGAACTCATTGGATTACAATTGTAAATTAATTATGCTTGATTTGAGTCTATCCCTCAAATTAAAAAAATAAATAAAAAGAAAGAAATTAGCTAATTTTATCTTTATGACATTTCAATTCTTAAACCATTGTAAAAATGGCCTAGCTCAAGTGGTAAAGGGTTGGGTGGGTTTATGGGAGGTTCTAGATTCAAGTCCCAATAGGGACAAAAAAGAAAAATTACCTATAAAAAAATGCAATAGATAAAAGAAGTTTATCTAATTTTATTTGTATGGTATTTCAATTCTTTTAAACCAATTGTAAAAAAGGCAATGGATAAAAGAATCCAATCTTAAGAATATGCTTAAAAGCACATATGGATTGGTAAAAACAAATCGTAAGGAGAAAAAGAATACCAAGCAATAAGGGACTGAAATTTACAGTCTTATCAAATCAAAGAAATTGGTTAGAATAAGAAAATAGCATTGAACTACTCTTCCCTTGGATTCAAGTTAGGGGTCGGCATGTATATATAAAAAAACATTCAATGCACTTGATTGATTTTGTAGATTAGGCGGGAGCTGACTAAGAGGGAACAGTTTTTTGTGTTTTCTCTATGACATAGCCTTTTGATACCCATTGTGTACGTCCTGCGTATCTTAGTGTATAGTTTTTTTTTTTTTTTGGTCTTTAAAATTTATCGCTTACTTATAAAAAAAAAATAGCAACTTTGGTAGATTTGTAAAACTGAATCAATTCCAAATACCTAAGGGTCGATTGATGTGGTAGTTCACTGAGTTGCATAACTGTGAATCGCCTTCAGCCTTTGGCTCCTGAAACCAAGTCAGAAAATAATATGTTAGAATCTCAAAAATGTATACCACATTATCTGCTAGAGAAATTAATGGAAAACATGATCAAAAAACCTAACCTGCATCCAAAAGAAAAACTTCCTATTGTCGGTGTTGAACTTTAAAATGTAAATCCTTCCAGATGCTTGATTGACCTAAATAAACCATGAAAAATCACAATGAAGATCTTATAAACATAAAAATACATACCAAATTTGAAAAGCTGAACAATTTAAAATGATCAGATACCTTCTCAAAAACTGCTTCATCAGGAAAAACAATCTGGTCCTATGGTACATTGAGTCAAGGAGCACTACAATTTTTTTGCCATAGAATGAACAGCTACAATAATAACTTGAACAGTTATGAAAATAATAGTAATAACAGATGATAAGGTGGAAGAAGTACATTGTGAAAGCAAGTGATCTTGGTCAAGGTCCAATCTAGATTGTGAAATTCGAGAAAAAAAAATGCAGTGACAATTTTAACTGCAACATGAGTCAATGAAGTTAATGTCAAGATAGTCAATGACTGTCCATGGGTGAAAAGAACAAATTGCTTTCACCATCGCATAGAAAACTGAACACCACCCAATAAATTTCTGACTCCTGCATTTTTAAACCCTTTTGCAAAACTACATTGAAAATGGTTGGAGCCCCATAATATAAAGAGTTTTACACAAGAAAAACTCATGCAACTTCAACTCTAAATGGGAAAATAATATCCCAAGCCACTATACTTCAACCCACCAACATCCAACAGTCCTAAACCACAGACAACCATTTAACACAAGACAAAAATCATTTGGAATCACCTACACACCACACACATACAAATTCATGTGGAATCAACTACACATGGGAAAAAAAAAGTCCCATGCTGCAGTACCTTCACCCATCAACACTCCTACCCCACCTCCAACACAGGCACATACAAAATCATATGGAATCACTACACCTAGGGAAAAAAATATCCCAAGCCGCTGTACCTCAACCTTCCTAGCCACACACAAACAGAGCAGCTGAATCACAAGAACCACATTGTAACAGCCAAAAAATTGTGATAAAATTCAACCCAAAGTATCACATTCTCTTGGATTATCAAGCTAGAATGATGAAGAAAAAGGAGATGAAAAGGATCCTCTTTTTAATAGGAAATAAGATATTAGCTACCATTGAAAGAGGAGCAAAATTTCTCTCTTCTTAGTGTCCCATCTTTGTTTTATTTATTTATTTATTTATTTTTCCTCAACATGTGAACAACACAACTACTGCAGTCAAATCCCTGTCCCTTGTGTGGCTTCAAAAATAGCTCGCCCTCCATATGGAGGCCTAAGAGAGCCCTCAATGTGCTCAACCCACAATTTGATATGAGGATCATCAAAGGCAAATTAACATGGTCTACTATTGTTTAATTTGGGGTTAAATACCTACTGCAACCCTAGAGGAAATGCCCATATGCACACAATATTAAATCAAATACAGAAGTGCCAACAAGGAAATGGAACTTGAAGGAGGAGGTCCCCCTAACAAACTCCTTGAACAAAGAGGTTCCTCAAATAATAGACGCCAATAAGCCTCTAAAAGATCATTTTACTCAAAACAGATTTTTTTGATAAGTAAGAAATTGTATTAAAAAAAGCGCAAGAGTATACAAGGAGTATACAAGTAAAACAAGCAAAAAGGAGAAAAGAGGGTACAAAAAAATACCCACTCCCTATCCCAATGCCCAACCACTCTATGAAATCAATCAAATGTGTATATCCTCCACCTATATACACCCTAACCCACATAGAGAAATTGTTTAGGAATAAACTTTTTAGCCTTTGATCCAACAATTCCTCACTATAAAAAAATCTCCTATTTCTTTCATTCAAAAGTGTCCAGAAAATGCAAGTAGAGGCTGCTCTCCAAGCCTTAATGCGCCTTTTCTCAATAAAAGTCACATTCCACCCTAGGAGGGTTTCCTTATCTGTCTTACAAATAACCCACCGAATACCAAAAATGGAAAACACTAGCTGCCATAATAATCTCGCCTTGACACAATGAAGAAGGAAATGATCTATGATCTCCAACTTCACTTTGCATAAAGCATATCTGTTGACCAAGGTCCACCCCCTTCTTTGAAGCCGATCCAAAGTCAAAACCTTTCCCCAACAAGCCTCCTAAGTGAAGAAACTCACCTTTGAAGGAATCCAAGGGTTCTACACTATTTTTAAAGGGAAAGGGGTTGTACCAGCAGCCTCTAACACAAAATAAAGCCCCTTAACAAAGAAGACCCCTTTGTTCCCACCCTTCCAAACCACTCTATCCACTTGTTCCCTTTTCAATGAATGTCCTTGAAGTGAAGAAAGAAAGCTCCATGGCACCTAACTCCCAATCATTTAGGTTCCTAACAAAACGGAAATTCCAATTGCCACCTTCTCCTCTATGCTCCCATAAATTAGCTACCCAAGCTTCTTTGGAATCAAATAAGGCAAACAAGGATGAAAAAATCTCACATAAAGGTTCCTCACTACACCACCTATCTTTCCAAAACTTTACCCTCCTCCTGTTATCCACCGCAAAGGAAGTCATAGACTTAAAAAGCTCCCAATGCTTCTCAATCTCTTTCCATACCCTAACACCAAAGGAATCTTTCACCACTCCTGACCTCCATCCCCCCTTCCTCCTCTCCAAACTTTCCCTTTATGATTTTCTTCCATAAAGAATCCCCTTCACTTGCAAAACGCCAACATCATTTACAAAGGAGAGCCTTGTTGAACAACAAAAGAGACAGAACCCCAAGTCCTCCTTTTGACTTAACCTTACAAATAGTTGACAACTTGACTAGATGTACTTTCTTCTCTAAAGCCCCTCCTTTCCATAAAAAAATCCCTCTGAATCTTCTCCAATCTCAATTTTACCAATCTAGGGATAGTGAACAAGGACATAAAATAGATTTGCAAGCTAGCTAGAGTGCTTTGAAGTAAAGTGAGTCTTTCCCCTTTTGGAAGGTAGTGTTTCTTCCATAACGAAAGCCTCCTTTGAAAATGTTCTTCCACATCGTCCCATACTACCATAGAGTTATGAGAGGCCCCCAAGGGCAGCCCTAGGTAAGAAGAGGGCAGCTTTCCCACCTTACAACCAATTTCATAAGCCAACTCTTCCAACAGGTCCACCTTCCCTACTGGGATCACCTCATTCTTCTCTAAATTAATTTTCAGCCCTGACATGGCTTCGAATCACATAAGCAACCAACACAAGTGGGTAACTTGCTCTTGAGAGGCCTTGCAAAAAATAATAGTATCATCCGCAAAAAGGAGATGAGAGATTTCCTCTCCATCACCCCCCTCTTCCCCCAATCATAAATCCTGAAATGAAACCACCCTCTTGAGCTTTCAAAAGCAAGTAGGGAGAAATTGGGTCCGCTTGTCTCAAACCCCTAGAGTTTTGAAAAAAACCAGACAGGGTTCCATTTATTAGAATAGAAAAGCTTGAAGAAGAAATACACCACTTTATCCATTTGTGCCCAAACTCCATTTTAGCAAGGATTGCTACCAAGAAATCCCAATTTACATGGTCCTAAACCTTTTCCATGTCAAGCTTGCATATTAAACCATTGCCTTTCTTCTTTAGCACTGAATCAATTGCCTCATTTGTTATCAACACTGCATCCAAAATTTGTCTTCCCTCTACAAAGGCATTTTGAAAGCCAGAAATCACCCTTCCCATTACTTTCTTTTGCCTATTGGCTAATACTTTTGTCATCCACTTATAGAGACTCCCCACCAAACTTATCGGCCTAAAATCCTTGAGGCTAGCAACCCCTTTCTTCTTCGGAATCAGAACCAGAAAGGTCGTATTGAGGCTTCAAACAAATCTGCCATGTTCATGGAACTCATTAAAAAAATTCAGCACATCGAATTTCACAAATTCGCAACTAAAATGCCAAAAAGCCATTGAAAAGCCATCCAAGCCTAGAGCTTTGCCGCCATTTAATTCCAACAGTGCTCCTAGCACCTCTTCCTCTAAGAAAATCCCCTCTAAACTCCTCACCTCCTCTTCTTCCAATGCCTTAAATGATAACCCTTCAATACTAGGCCTCTAGCCCCCTTCCTCAGAGAAAAAAGATTTAAAAGGCCCTACTACTCCCTCTTTCAGCTCCCTGTCACCTGTAAGCCATTCCCCATTCACTTTAACCTTGACAATGAAATTTTTCCTTCTGTGAGCATTAACCATCTTATGAAAAAACTTAGAGTTTCTATCCCCTTCCTTTAGCCATATTTCTCTTGATTTTTGTCTCCAAGAAACTTCTTCTATTAGAGCACATTTTTTAAATTCCTCCTTTGCAAAATTTCTTGCTTCTGCCTCAATTGAAGATAAAACTCCTTCCCTTTCCTTCACATCCGAGAAACCTATCTGCTTAAAAGCCTCCTTCCTTACCAAGACATCACCAAACACCTCTTGATTCCATTTTTTCAGAAGCACCTTTAGGGCTTTATGCTTTGAGGCCAAAATAAAACTAGCAGAGCTTGAGAATTCCATCCCCACCCACCAACCTTTGAGTAGATAAAAAAAACCTTCCTTTTTTAACCACATGTTCTCAAACCTAAAAGGAGTTGGGCCATTCTTCTCCTTCCAACACAATAGGGGAGTGAATTGAAATAGGTTTAGGCAACACCCCTCTGAATCATCCCATTGAAATAGCTCTCCCACGCCTCAAACACAAGGAACCAATCCAGTCTTGATTTTGAACTATTGTTTTAACCTCCACACCAAGTAAAGGAGCCCCCTGCTAGTGGAAGGTCTCTTAATTCTAATTCATTGATAACCTCAAAAAACCTCCTTATTTGCACATTCAACCTTGAGCCACTAGTACGTTTGACAAGAAATCTTACTACATTGAAGTCCCCTCTTACACACCACAGATCATTCCATAGCTCCCTGATCGCCCCCAACTCTTCCCAAAAACCCTTTCTATCCTTCCCGGAATAGGGTTCATACACCCCTGACACCCACATAAAATCATCCTCACAGTTCCTAAACTTGCAAGAGATAGAAAATTCTCCCACTTCCAAATCCAACAACTAACACTTTAAAATCCCAAAACACCAAGATCCCCCTTGTAGCACCATTCGCATTGACTGAAACCCACTTTAAGCAACTCCCCACACTTAGACTTCTAACCAGATTCCTCGTCATAGTTTGAACCTTTGTTTCTTGTAGACAAACCAACTCTGCTCTCTGGGACCTAATCACTAATTTAATTAACTTCCTCTTCTCAGCATCATTTACCCCTCTCACGTTCCAAGAAAGAATTTTAATAATCATTGACAAACTGACTCTGCAACCCGTCTTTTCTTCCCCCTTCCTTCTCTTTTAGAAATATTAACATCATAGCTAATAGAGTTTTCCAGCTTCTTAAGTTCCCTCTCGAACTTCAAAGCCGTAAAAAACTTTCTTCCTTTACCATACTCCCTTATCTTCACCTCTCTCCTCCGCTTCATCTTTTTCATTAGCTTCAAAATTTCCTCTTCAAAACCAAGGAGGAAAATATCGAGATATATTGGCGATATATCATGTATCGGGAGGGGTCGACACGATATTTCATGGAGAAAAATCGGAGAGGAGATATTTCCATAAATATCACCAAAATATCGGCGATATATCGGTTCGGAGAGATATATCGGAGATTTTTTCAAAAAATCGCCTCTGGTGACAAAATATCAGCGATATATCGAAGATATATCACTGATTTTTTGGTGATATTTCCCCTCCTTCATGCAACGTGATCTGATGGACCAGATCACCCCCGTGTTGATCCGACGGCCTAGATGTGATTCCAATGGTAATATGGCGATCCAACGGCCCGATTGCTCCCAGTTTTTTATCCAACGGCCAAAATTGATTTTCAACGGTAAATTAATATTCCAAAAGCTATTTTGGCCCAAATTTCTTCTATAAATAACCCAAATTTCATCTATGTCATCCATTTTTGCTTTCATTTTTCATTTGCTCTCTCATTACTCCAATTTTTATTAAGGTTGCTCAATTATTTAATTATTTTAAGGTATATTTGTTTTAAATTATAATTAATTTTGTTTGCAATTGTAATTAATTCATGTATTTTCAATTAATTAGTATGTTTGCAATATGGATGATTTAATGCTATTTTTACATTCAATTGTAATTAATTTTTATATTTTTATTGAATTAACTTAGGTTAATTTGATTATTTAATTATAAATTGATATGTTTATTTTAGATGATTATTTGTGATTTATTTTCACATTTAGAATTAAATTAAACTAGTTAACTTAGCTAAATTATTTAATTAATTTAATTAACATGAACTAGTATATTTTGAATATGAAATATGTTTATTTAATGAATTTAATGTGTACAAATTATTGATATTTAATGAAATGAAATATTTTATGTGATTTTATAATGAGAACAATTACAAAATTAACATTTCTTATAGATCAACATGATGTAATTACATATAATATCGCAAATTATATCATATATATATCAAATTTTTCAATAAAACAACTTTAAAATGTCAATTATACTTCTAATTATATTATTATGAGGTTTTTCTTGCATTTCCACAAGTTTTTAACAATTTTAAGTCTACCGATATTTTTTTCCAGAATATCCGCCGATATATCTCTGATATATCCGTAAAATCGAAGTACCGATATATCCGTGATTACCGATATTTTCATCCTTGTTCAAAACCCAGTCTGCATGCCCAGACAATTGTTAAAAGCCGACAGAGAGCTTTTGCTCCAGTCACCAACCTTACCTCTCCCCTCCGGCAAAAGTTCAACTACAAGAGAGGCCCCATCCTCTTCACCATTTTTGTTTTCCGCCAAAACCACACAAAGAGGTTCATCTCCAAACCTTCAGCCTCACGAAAACTCTCTGAAGACCCAACAGCCCTTGATCTTCCAATCCCACAATCGGTCAACAACCCAACCTTAGATTGAGAAGGAGAAGAAGAAGAGTCCCTTAAACCCAAAAGAGAACCAAGGCCAAAGGAAGTACCTAGAAATCTCGACACTTCTTCTAGCAAAGCAACATCAGCTAGAGCAACCATCGAACCCGTTTGCTCTTCTTTCTCACTTAAGGCAAAGCCAAAGCACCAATCCTTTAACCCTAGAGAATCCCTTTTTTAAGTGGGATCTTCCACACAACCCACAAGCTGCCCCACGATTGGCCCATAAAATTGCCTTTTGTTTGGTCCATAAGAAGGGAGAAAAGGCCCAACAACAACTTGGCCACCCCCTTCTAATTCCCGACCCACTTCAGCCAAACTTGGCCCAAAATCAAATGACCCATGCGAGCCCACCACCGAAGGCCCACAACTTTGAATCCCATGGGCTAAGTTGAAGACTGTGCACAACTCTAACTTTTCCTTTTTAGAGAAATGTCCTCTCTCTCTCAAACCTTCACAGTTTGACACCTACATTGAAGAGAATACTAAGACAGCTTTATCACTCAACATCCCCTCTCCCACGTGGGACCTGAGACATGCTCCCCCAACCACTTCAGCCCTAACCTCACAGCCACCACTGCTCTTGCCAAAATTCCCCTACACTAGCCAAGGGAAGAATTCCCACCATAGCTGAATCACATAACAGTAACATCCCACCCTTATTTGAACTAAGCTCGGTCTTGAATTCTCATTCAGTCTAACACACACCCAAGCCCACTGTTTGTTGCAAAGGAAAGTCGTGTCTTCATCTACTACAATGAAGGCTACACAACTATCTCCAAGCTTTTTAAACAACTTTTTGCACCACAAGTGTAGAGGAAGACCTACCAATCTCACCCATCCCTCTTTGACAATTCCTCCTTTCCTTAAGCAACCTGCCTCAGGATTCCACCTCTGCAACTCCACAATTTTATCTTCAATTTTCCTTGGACCCCTTGACAAAATAGCAGTCAAATCCTCTTCATTCTCGAACTCAAAACAACAGAAAGATACTCCCAAGACAGAAATTCTAACCTTCTTCTTTATGTTCCCACCTTTTGTCAACCCATTTCCTTAACTCAGGCACCCAAGGTTCCAAGTTAGACACTCCTTCCAACTTCCCCACCAAACAAAGGTTCCAAGGAGCTTCTCTCTCCAGCACTCCCATCTCATCTAACTGAACCTATACTTTATCACCCAGAATTATTTGGGCACTTGCGACCTTCTCCACATACAAACCAATCTTCAGAGGGAGCCCTTTATTACCTTCCGTCAACCCCTTCTCCTCCTCAAAACCAGAATGCTCCACATGGGCTGAGAAGCTCCTTACCCCAACAAACGAAGCTTACTTGCCAGCGTGCCCCATCCCCCTGTCAATCCTTTTCCTTTCGAGAAGACCAGATTGCACCTTTTTCCTTCCACATCACAGACAGACACAAGGATAAACCTCTCCGCCCTATTAGCACACCTCTCAAGCTTATAGGCCCTACCATTTTCCTTCCATACCTTATTGCAAATCAGTGACTCCTCCACTACGGCAAGCCTCTGCACCTTCTAGCAAGCACCTCAAACTTATCTCCCCAAACTTAATCCAACTAGTGCAACCTCTCCTTCTCACTACAATCACCCCCTTCACCTTTCCAAAAACCTCCTCAATGGAAATCTCAAACGACATTGCCTCCACGGTGAACCAGCTTCTTCCTCCTCTCATTCTATCAACCGTTTCTTCCTTTTCTATATTTCAATTAGCTTTACTATCATTTTACTCAAACAGTGAGATGTATCATTAACTCAACCATTAAGTTTTGACTAAAAATACCTTTGGATTAGTGCATCAATAGTGAAATGGACCTTCTCCCATCTACACTCAGCATAATCAATATCACCATCCTTGATAGCACTACAATTCATAGCACTTAGAGACACTGCCAAATAGATATGTGCTGACCTTTTCAGCTCATTAGGATCCACTTCATTGCCCTTCTATTTCCCTAGACACCCCAATACATCTGCTACCAATAGTAATCATCCATAATATGCCATTATGTTAAAAAATCTTCATCTATACAATGGTCTCAATGACAAATTAGGAGCACTTGATAAATATTCTCTGTTCATGCATTTATGGTGTTAAGGCCATCAGAACCTAAACCAGGAATCAAGACAAGCTTTTACAGGCTTTTGACCAGTTATTCGAAAAAGATGAGAAATATGAAGATGCAATTTCCCCCCTGTGGGTCTCTATCTATAATTATTGAAAACACCCAAGAAATTCAAAAACACAACACATTATAGCAAGGCCTTCAAAATAAAAGGTTCCACATGATTCTGACATAGCATCAACCCCATATGAAGATCTCAACCTGTTGACATCATTACCTTCAGCATCATGGCACAAAAAAAAAAAAAAAAGAGCTTTAATCAATGTGTGTGTGTGTGTGTGTGTGTCAAACACCTTGGCTAACACATCAGGACCTGGCATTCAAAACTAGTCTCAATATCAAATAGCTCTAACTACAAGTTGAAAAATATAATTATAACCACAAAAACACTAACATAAGTATGTCTTCCACAGATACATAATGCTGGAGATGAAAAGACAAATTACCAATTAATAAACCAAAGGAATACCAAAAAACCCAATATAATCTCAAAATATAATAATGATATTAAGCTCTATAATATCCTACGTAGGCATGGATCCTATAGAAACAATACATTAGATAAGCCTCAAAAGAAAAAGAGTTGCATCATGGCAACCATACATCACATGCAAGCAGACTAGAAATTAACAATACCAAAGCTTCGTTCTTTCTAGATTGCAAAAAAAAAAAAAATGCACATATAACATAACCACCTGGCGTACTAGAGAAGTTCTCCAGACTGATGTTGGCATAACCAGACTCATCTCAGACCTGAGACAGATATGAGTCTGAATGACATGCAAGCTTATTATTAATCAACTGACAAAGTTCTGACCTAGAAATCAAGCATCTTCAAATTGCTCAGAACCATGACTATGAAACATAATCGAACAGAAAATTATTCTTTCCATAGAGTAGGTAGGGTGGTAACAAGGTGTCCATACCAAGGAAAGAAAATAGTATTACTACAGGTTTAGGTCTTTATGCTCATCCTTGAACTGTCAATGTTCGAGTAAAGATGTACATTTTACAAGCCTCAAGGACCATCAGATACAACTGTGTCTTGATCCAAAAGGTGTACAGTCATTACACAAGATGGCTAAATTACTAGGGCTTTGTAATCCTAGGCCCTCAAACTTATCATGGTGTGTTGTCAAAATTGTTCTTTAAAAGGTTAAGCATTCTGTGAGGGATTCATTCCAACATCGTTGCAGACCTTCCCATCTTCTCTTTCGGCATCTCATGCAAACCTTGAAGGATCAGCAGATTCTGAAATACCAAGTCCTGTATGCAAGCCTTCACAGAAATCATGAGATCTAAACCTCACCCTCATCATACCATTTTATTGCATTGAAAATGTTATATATATCTCAACAAAAATATCTATACCAAAAATAAATTAATATGTTGTATCAAACATAACTAGCTTCACCCGAAAGCCAAAAAATTGACCAAATAGATGTCAGATGACCACCATATGAAGATCACATGGTACATTATGTCAATCCCAACATGGAATCTGAACAACTTTGAACACACCAAGAAATCCATTCTATTCGCAGTCAAATCGAAACTCAACCATAATATGTTTTGCACAAAAAAAAAATGAAACACATTTTTGCATGTGTGAAGGATAAGAAAATGGATTAAAGCTGAGTAATACCATAGTAAAATGGAAAATTTAAAAACTAGGATACATCTTCAAGGACATTGTTGGTTCTATCAAGCCACTGAAAATGGACCAAACCCTCCTCACCCTAAAAGAAACAAGAAGAGGAATTTCACTTAAAAGGTCAGTGAAAAACATTGATTCAAAAAAATAAATTAAAGCAATACCAACATTAAATGTTCATATTGTACTTAAAAATTATCAGAAAAATTGTAACCAAATAGTAACAATAAACTGCCTGCAATTTATTATACCTTTGCAATACGAACAAGTCCTTTACGTGCATCTGGGGTGACTCTTGTTCCCTCAAAAACCATTTTACCTGCACGAAACTCGAGCATAATTTCCTGTCCATAAACATTTGTGAGATAGCAACCATGCAACAACGAAAATAAAAAACAAAAGGCATATGTGTGTATGCATGCATTCGCTATACAGCCAAATAATATTTTTTTAGAACTGGGGCATTTATAATTTGAGAGGGAGACAAAAAGCTGTCAATGATGCAAATAAGCCATGTGTTCATTGTTGTTATAATAATACAAAATAGAGCAATATTTCAAGAGGAGCCAATATGATTCCAATTCTGGTAAGACAGAGTGCCTCATAGCATTCTGCTTGAAACCAGACTTCCATTCATTCAACATGAGGGAAAGGGGCTTGGATTGTCATGATACCATAAGGGTAAAGGAATAATGGCAGTTAGGCTTCTAATTTATACTCACAACAGGAAATTGATCAACAAGCATAATTGTGAACCTTAGCTAAGAAGTACTTCAAGCAAATTTTAAATAGGAAACAAGTGAACATATACAATTTGATCATAACCATATACTTGAATACAAATTACAAACAGGATAATGTTAAGACAGAAATCATTACACCATAAGAATCATCAATAAGCATGAAGTAAAAGGAAAGCAAAGTGTTTCCTGTGCAACGATACAAAGCAGCCTAATCATACCTGCATGACTGGAAAAGTGTCAGCTGATGACGAACCCATGACTTTGCTGCACAATTGCCTTTCGAAATCTCAAAACTACAAAAGGTAGATGCCCGGATGTCATAACTGATAGAAAACAAGAGACGGCCATAAAATACAAATAAGTTGGTGACTCATGCTTGTTATTTGGAGAGAAGAACGGAAGTTCCCATAAAATGTAGGATGTTTCAAGTTGATCGGAAGGGCTTTTACTCCTTCAATAAGGTCAGAATTTACAAGTTGGGCTGAGTACGCAAGAAGGCAGGGGAATCTTGCACGATGGATAGAGTAGAGGTGAGTATGGGAAAGAGAACTGAGTATAAAGTTCAATGAATTGTGTTCCTAAGGGAGATATAGAGGGCCTAAATGAATTTTCTATGTCAGAGGAATGCAGAAAGATGACTTGTTGATCCGAGTCAAGCTGGAGCAAGTGGTGCTACTTAGAACAATTCCTGTGATTATAGGAATGAAAGTTAGCAATGTGTTGCACTGGGTGCTAAAGAGGAATTTAAAGGGTTCAGAAAACTTGTCAGTGCATCTTGCAACAAATTCAAGGATGAAAGTTCATGGTTAGTGGGTATTAGAGATAATTGACACAAGGTGGGGAGCAAAGGGACATAGAAGTCCCAGGAAAGTGAGTGCTGACTCCAGCTCAAGAAAGGCGAGAAAATAGAAGAAATTTTCAGCCTCCATTTGAATATGATTAGAGACCAGGAAAGAGTGGGATGAGCTTTGAGGTAATATTGTGTTTTTTTTTTTGGGAGGGGTGGCAATTTAGTGGTACTTGATGAAGCATAGAAATCTTTCTTTGAATTTAGTGCTTAAATGGGATGTCAGAAAAATGATGGTAAAAACAATTTTAAGCAAACTCTGATAAAATTAAATTAAATTAATTTTTTTTTAGAAAAAAAAAAAAAAAAACTGTTTTAGGAGAATAGAAAAGGTGGTGGTCAGAAGTGCATTGATCTATGTATGGAGAATGTTTGAGGATCATTTTCTTGGTAGTAATTGGGACTGGGTGGTGGCTCTGGTCATATGTAGTGAATACCCAACCACAACAATGTTGGACAAAAAATGTTGCAGGAGATTATACTTGGGTTTATACATACAGATGGACTCAGAATGGACATACATATAGTTTTGAAAAGAGGCAGCAGAAGTACAGTGTACATGGGATAATTCTTTGTGTGTGTGTGTGTGTGTGTGTATGTGTATGTGTATGTGCAAACATTGAGGCTAGCAGAAGGGGAAAGAGGTATTGAGGCTAGCAGAAGGGGAAAGAGGTGGGGGTGGCATCAAAAGAACAGCTTTGAAGAACAGAAGGTTGCAAAGGCCTCCAGGTGGTAGAACAGAGAATATGAAGACAATGGCCATCTTACAAAAATGCTGAGGCTTGAGTAGGTGGGTGTTCACCAAAATGTTCAATTTTGCAAAAATGCTCAATTCATTTTTTTCCAAATGGAAAGTCCAACCAGAGTTTCAATTTCACTTTGCTGCTATGTTTTCTAAAGGGAGGGGCAGACAACATATAAAGACTTCCCTTTTCATCAATCTTTGTATACTTCTTGCTACTAGGTCTGTGCTCTTTTTGTTTTTTGGTTGGATGCCTTTCTCATAAAGTCTTTATTTGCCTATGGAAACCAAGACCACATAAAAGATTCTGATCTATTGGCCTAATCGAGAGTGCTTATGAAGTCTCCATAAATACTGACTAAAAGCCAAAGAAGTGTTGCAGGGATGATGATCTCTAGTAGCAGAGTCCCTTGTAGAGAGAAGGCAAGTGTTAGATGCAGGTTTCATTACCTACAAGTGTGCAAACTCTAGGTTGAAGAATTGATCATCAAGAGTAGTTTATATCTTAAAGAATTAGTGAGCAAAAAAGGCAAACAATCAGAATGTAGTTGATGGCAAAGGCAACAAAATGAGACAATAGCATGAGCTAAAAATCTACCTAATTCAAAAATATAAACACCTTCATTTTCCTAATTATCATTCAACACAAGTAATTCCATTCCATAAATCATCTAATGTATTCAATAACACAATAACAATCATAATCACTTTTCAAAGGCATCAAATATCATATCCCAATTCTCAGATCATCCAACATGGTTCAAAGTCACGGTCTCGGTCATTGACTTGAGAGGTCTTGAGGCACATTGGTCTCAGTGTCTCAAATTGGTATTGGATGATACGCAAGATATATACAATTAAATATACTAAAAAAGTAATAAAATAAAATTTTAAGTTTAGTTGTATTTAATATTATTTAAATCATTAAAAAAGTATGTTTGGTTCATTTTAATATTAAAATGATTTTATTTAATAAACTCATCTTAAATTAAATTAATTATAAAATTTTTAAAATTGTTTATTACCATTAGATTTGTTTTTGACACAAGTAATTGTCAATTTTTTTCAGTAATATGCTAGCTAACAAATATTAATTTATGACCTTTATATAATTGTATTAAAAAAGTTATAAGTAGCTTATATAAAACATAATTAAATTTAATTCTTATAAACTATACCTACATTCTCATATTTCTATTTATCTCTTTATATTTTATACCCATTGTATAAATTCCACTACATTCTTTACCCATTGTATAAACACCCAAATACCCATTGGGTAATCCATAAGAACCCATTAATCCATCATCCAATACTCTTCTTCCTCCCCCATCTCTAACCATAAGAACCCATTACCCAATACCCATTTCTTCTTCCTCCTTGTTCTCTTCTTCTCTTTCAAACCCATTTTTTCTTCCTTTGCAATTGAGTGAATATTGAATAAAACCATCAGCAACCCACTGGAAACCACCTTTCTAGCTCTAATAATCCAGATTCCATTTCAAAATCAAACATTTTCCCTTTCTCCTCGAGTTCCAGGCTGGATCTCCCTTTCTAGTCGACCTAGACCATCTCCGAGTCAAACTCAAATATCAGTTTTGTATCGGGCTTAGCCGAGATAGATACGACTTGGCCGAGTCATACCGGTCTTGGTCGATACTTTAAGCCTTGTCATCCAACCACCAAATTTGTTCACACCAAACATAAATTAAAAAGAAAAAAAAAAAGAGAATTAAAAAACATATATATATATATAGAAAAATAAGAAGAGTCTGGACTTTTTTCTTCCAAAAATTTTCAGCAATAACATTGACAAGTTAAAAGCATTCAAAGAGAAACCCTAGCCCAAGCCCTCTGCTTGGTTTCCAAGAAAATAGAATAATAAAAGAAAACACAATTTTCATTACTGCGTTATCTCCCATCTTTTGCCTTCCCAAAAAAAGGGACAAAAAAGGAGGAAAAAAAAACCGCTAATTAACTAAGCCAAACAATCAGCGCAAGTTTTAATTAAAGTGGAATTTTCTATATTCCCGACCGGTCCCTGGTGAAAACCTTAAAATTCAAAATTTTAATTACCCTTTTTTTTTCTTTCATATTTTCTTGGCATCAAAACTCAATCTATTTTTATAGAAGAAAACATTCTCAAATAGCAAAGACAGCTAATCAAACAAAAATTTCAGTCTGAGCTATAATCAAAACAGCTCTTCAAATAGAAACCCTGGAATTCGAAACTTCGAGCAATAGCACTTCCAAGTTATAAGGCAGAGTGAAATGCGATCCTCGATTTTGGTTACCAAGAAAATGAAGAAAAATAAAAGAAAACCACATTTTGACTCCTATGTTTTCTCTCACTTCCTTTGCTGCCAAAAATCCAAAAAGAAAAAAACAAGAAAAGAGAAAAAGAAAACTCCGTTCATCTAAGCCGAACAGTCATATGAGTTTGAGATAAAGTGCAATCCCTCGATGATGAAAAATTTATGATGGTATCTAACCTAAAGCATTTTCTCAGCATCCAAACGATTGTATCTAAACTCGAAATGGATCGATGGAATTGAGAATAGAGATTAGAGCAGTACCTTGAACTGAGAAATCGACCGAAACGCAGCGTTTGGAGAAGCAATGATCAAATGCTTTTGGCAAACAAACCCTAAAGCGGTGTAGAACGTAGGTTCAATACTGGGCCGGCCCAATTATTCACCTGTGCAACCGCGCCCCTTACCTTTTGGAATCGAAGCAGAAAAATGAGTCTCTCTCTAATATTGGTTTTCTTAAAACTCTTAAGTATTTAATTAGACTAGGAAAACACTTTTTATTTTTTATTTTTAATTTTTAATGTAGAAACCTGCTTGGATCGTATAGAAATATTTAATGTTTGATGTGACTTATTCTACATTTTATATATACTAGGTCAGGTAATAAAATTAATATTATATAATAAAATTCTACATAAAAAATATAATAAAATTAATATTATAATATTTTAATTATTCTATTCTTTAATAAAAATGTTATGTTGCAAATAGTTAATAATAATTTTTTTTTATCTTCGTTTAAGTAACTAATATATATTTTTTTATATTTATGTGGTTTTATTTTAATTTTAAAATTTTTTATTCATTAATAAAAATGTTAACTTTTTTTAGATTTTTTTAGCTTAAGGCTAATTGATTTGATAACATTATTATTTACTTAATATAACGATAAAATATAAAATTTTATTTTATTTTTTCATTTTTAAAACACATTATTTACTGTATAGAGATAAAATAGTGGGGATGAAGTTGTGCAACTCACCAAAGACATGTGAAGAGAGTTAAAAAAAATAATAGTAGAGAGAGGACATTGTTTTGAAAGAAAAGGGAGCAATTTTGGAGAGAGCAAGAAGTAGTTTTTGTTCACTCTCATGCAAACTAATAGATTTTCAGAGTTACAACTCCCTTGTTTTTAGACAAAACCCAATTGAGAATTTTAGTTCATTTCATGAAAATTGAAATAAGTAGTTTGGAAGATAATGTGGGTGATTATGGAAATAGAAACCCACTTTGGCCGTTGGAAACCTTTTTGATTGATTTTGTTCTTCAATTGATAACACCACATGATCCGACCATTATCTTCCCAAACCCTATCAAGTAATTTTGGACTATCTCTTTTGTTTTTTCTGTTTGATCTCCTAGAAAATGTAGGGAGAAAAGCTGTTGAAATTTTTAACTCTAAACCTGATTCCCAATCATGTTTTTTCACATGAAAAACCTCTATTTTTTTCCTCTCAATTTTTGATTTCTTTTCTTTTGTATTTTCTATTTGGTTCCCTGTAGAAGAAAAAAATTGTTGAAATTTGTAACCCTAAATCTAATACTGGGTTATCTATTTGAATTCTTATTATACTGAATAAAATAACATGTAATGTGCATCAACAAAATGAGACAAATGTAGAAAAAAAATGATATGGAATAGAGGAGAAGATCAAAGAAGATGAAGGTGAGAGAGAGTAGAGAGATGGGAGGTAAGACATTATAAAAAAGGTTGATTTGTTAAATATGAATGAATGGTAGTGTTTAGAAATCAAGGTGGTGGGATAGTTGGTAAGAATCCAACTTGCTAGCAAATGAGGAATGATAGTTGGTTAAATAGTCAGAAAAAAAGAAGGATAAAAAAAAGGAAGAAAAGTTAAAACAAAACTCAACATTCTGACTTTTATGGTATAAATATATACATGAAGTTGATAAAACATTTTTAGCTCAAATTTCTTTCTTTTGTCTTTGTTTTTCCATATTAAACTAATTGTGTCACTCATTTTTTTGAATTCACTATTACAAGTTATTTTGTTATTTTTTTCTTTTGCTCTTCCTATGAGTGTTCCCAATATAAATTAGTTTCTTAATACTTGTGGATCCCACATTTTAGCATGATGCGTTCCCACTTGATTGATGAGACTCGTTTTTTGTTTATTTGGTGAAAAATATGGTTTTTAGAAAAGACTTGAAGTTGTCACTTACTTTTATTTATTTTTTTAAAGGGGAAAACAAGTAAGAATAAAACCCCTAAATGGACTCCTGATTTTTGTGGAAAAGCTATCTGAAAAACCTGAATCTAGGTTCGAGGATTATGTTATTTATTAGGAAGATACAGTAAAGACCCTAGCACCCCTCTAAGCTCTTAAAAAAATGGGTCTTTACTAAATAAGGTGAAGCAAACATGACAATTAATTAAAAGATTAATGGATACCAAAATGATCAAAGTTAAAAAACAAGTCATGATAACGAAATAATAAACAAAGTGAGGGTAATAGTGTACCTTGGTAGCAAATAATAAAGCGTTGTCATGAAAACAAGGTTAGTGTACAATGACAAGTGTAAAAAAAATCTCACACAAAACCAAATCAAAATCAAATAAAATTGATTACACAGTTTACTTGAATTATTTTTTAAAGAAATGTTATGAATGTTGGGCCCCCACCAAAGCCCAATTTATCTTGTTATGAATGAATTCTCATAAATTTCATCATTTTGGAATTATGAAAACTTATTAATTTTTTTATTAATAAAATGAGAGTTTTGAAAATTAAATTTGAAATTTTGAAAATGGAATTTTTAAAAAATAAGTTTGGAATTTTGGAAAATTTATTTGAAAATGGGATTTTAAAAATTAAATTTGGGATTTTGGAACATTCGATTGAACATAGGATTTTAAAAATTAAATTTTGGATTTTGGAATTTTGAAAATTTTGATTGAAGATGGGATTTTTAAAAATTGGAATTTTGGTAGTTTGGAAAATTTATTTGAAAATGGGATTTTAAAAATTAAATCTGGGATTTTGGAATTTTGAAAATTTTGATTGAAATTTGTATTTTAAAAAAATGAAATTTTGGAAAATTTGATTGAAGATGGAATTTTAAAAATTGGAATTTTGGAATTTTGGATGGTATTTTAAAAAATTGGAATTTTGGAATTTTGGAAAATTTATTTGAAAATGAGATTTTAAACTTTAAATTTGGGATTTTGGAAAATTATTTGAGAATGATATTTTAAAGATTAAATTTGGAAAATTTAGAAAACTATTTGAAAATTGTATTTTAAAGATTAAATTTGGAAAATTTAGAAAAATATTCCAAATTGTATTTTAAAGTTTATATTTGGAAAATTTAGAAAACTATTTGAAAATTATATTTTGAAGATTAGATTTAAAAAAAAAAAGGATTTTAAAGAGTTATTTGAGAATAATAAAAAGAATAAATAACATAAGTAAATAAATAAATTTTTAACATTAAAATAAAAAAAAATGGAATGTGGCCACTACATGGTGCATTGGAGGGTGGCCGGATTGAGACCTTGAGCTGAATATGGGTTGTGGGGAGGAGATTGGTGTATGTGGGCTGCATGTGATGGGGTGCAACTGCATGGTGGAGATGTGAGGCCATGGGTGAGCTGAATGTGAGCATGTGGGTTGCATGGTGGTGAGGGATGGATGTGAGTGAGTTGAATGTGAGCATGTGGGCTACATGGTGGTGTGTGGAGGCTGTGTGGGTAAGTTTTGAGAGAGGTGTGGCTACATAGTGAGCTGTGTGGGTGAGTTTTGATGAGATGCAACTGCATAGGTGAGTTGTGTGGGCTGTGTGAGTGAGTTGTGATGAGGTGCGGCTGCATGGTGAGCTATGTGGGTTATGTGAGTGAGTTGTGATGAGGTGCGACTACATGGTGGAGGTGTGGGCTATGTGGGTGAGTTTTGAGAGAGGTGCGACTGCATGGTGAGTTGTGTGGGCTGTGTGAGTGAATATATAGGTTGCATGGGTGAGCTATGGTGAGCATGGCGGCCATGGGGTGCATGCAGACTGCATGTGGGCTACATGGGTGAGTCGTGGTGAGCATGGTGACCATGGGGTGCATGCGGACTACATATGGGCTGCATGGGTGAACCGTGGAGAGCATGACGGCCATGGGGTGCATGTAGACTACATGGGTGAGCCGTGGTGGGGTGTGCAAGGGTGAGTCGTAGTGAAGTGGTGAGGAGTGTGTTGGGGTATGAAGATTAGAAGGATGGTGAGATGATGGTGACTGTGTGCATGGGACTTCATGTACGTGGGAAGATGAAAAATAAACAAGTGGGGAATGAATAGTGGAATGGGTGATGGAAGGTAGTGAGAAAAGTGGCTTTAGTGGATATTGAAATAATGGAGATGTGAGTATGGTGATGGGTTTCGGTTGTTGGTAGTGGGTATGATAGATGAGAGTATTAGTGATGGATGAATGTGCAAGAACAGGGGCATATCCGTTTTTGGCCTAACCAGGGGGAGCATGATGATGGGTTAGGAGAATGGGTTTAAATGAAAGAGGTGGTGAAAGAAATGTGTTTACAGAGTTAGGTGGTGAGTGGAGTTGTGGGTAGTGAGAGAAATAGGTATGATGGATACATGAACTGTGGGTATAAAGAGAAGTTGGTTGATAGACAAAAAGATTATGGATCTTCTTGCATATAGTCCCCAAACTTGGAGACAAAATGGATCAGTTCATTATCCAGCCATTTGATGACATCTCAAGCATAGCATGTCTCCGTTGAATGGATGGAAAGTTTGGCCATGACTGAAGCCGTTGCTTCTCGATCAGAGAAGAACATAAATAGGGGCAAAGCATAAATTAACAAATAACCAAACATGAAAGAATCTTAGCTCTGTTTCATAGACTAATAAAGAGCTAGGAGCAGGTGGAATCCATAGGAAACAAAAACATGACTTTTATTTATCAAACTTAGGGAGGGATCAATGCATTAGGTATTTACTAGAAAAAAAACAAAGATACCAAAATTCAAAGCCAAAACAAAGCATGTACATAAGGATAGATCTAATAAAGCAAGCGAGTGGCCCTTGGTGTCCACACCAATCAGCAAATCAATACTTAGATAAAACAGTTGAAAATGAGAGTAAAGCAGTGTAAAAATGAGAAACAAGATGCTACAATCGTCATACCTGGAAAGCTCCTCTCAAATTTGAATGTTCTCATCTCTCTCCTCAAATCTGAATGTTTTTCCTTGGTTTTCTCTCCTCAAATCTCAATGCTCTCTCCTCTCTCCTACCTTTATCGACCTCTCATCTTTCTTGTTTTATATCAGAATCCTTTCTTCTACCTCCTCCTTTTCCTTCTCAAAATCCTCACTTTTCTTTTTTTTAAAAAAAATTGTTGTTCCTTACTTCTACAAACTCCCCTTCCTGATGGCCTCTCTACACATTCCCACCAAACTCTTTAAATTAATTTTTTTTAAAGTCCAAACTGAGTCTTCCTTCTTTACTTTCCCACCAAAAAATCGCTTCTTTTCTTATTTATTATTATTATTATTATTATTATTATTATTATTTTATTTAAATAAACGAGTAAATATAATAAAAAGATATTTTGGAAATGGAGATGAAACTAATAAAAATAATAATATAATATAATATTAAGAATAATATTAATAATATCAATAAAATAATAATAATTTTAATAATAATAATAATGATTTTAGTAATAACGATAATGATATTAGAAACAATGGTAAGGAAAACAATTCTAATAATAATAATTAAAAAAACAAAATGACAATAATAATAATAAAAATGTACAATGACTATATACATATATAGGTAGATATGAAAATGAACAAATAAATAAATAAATGACTAGATATAAGTACACAACATGTATTTATAAATAAAATATGCAAGCTACATAAGCCATGTAGGCCACGTAAGCCATGTGGGCCATGCAAGCCAAGTAAGCCATACGAATGACTTAGGGGTGTTGGGGTAAGCCCCAAAAGGACTAGGTATACCTAAATGGGCTAGGTGTGCCTAATGGGTCAGGTGTGTCTAATTAATGGGCTAGGTGTGCCTAATGGGTCAAGTGTGTCTAATTAATGGGCTAGGTGTGCCTAATGGGTCAGGTGTGTCTAATTAATGGGCTAGGTGTGCCTAATGGGCCAGGTGTGCTTAATGTGCCAAGTGTGTCTAAGTGAGCCTAAATTAAGCTCGAAAGGGAGCCAAGAGATGACTACGAGTCAAAAGAGAAGTATGGGAAGACACCTAGTGTCACATTTGTTAAGAGGACAAAATGGAGGGTCTACAATACTATCATCAAATATATAAAAAGAATTAAAAGAAAAATAAAAAGTTTGAAAGATTGAGTACATGTCCTTAGGGTTTATGACCACTTTGTGTTTAAACTCTGATGCCCATTAGTTAGGAGTCATCAACATCTGCTTACTACATAAGCTGGAAAACTAGTTATCACTTTATAAAAATGAATAAATAAATAAAATATAAAGTTGGGAAATTGAGATTTCTTTTTAAGAGCTTAGGGTGACACCTTGAAGGGTAAGTGACCTTTTAAAGTCCTTAATACCTGGTAACTTGGGATGAATCATAGGAGTTGCTAGTTTAAGACACATAGAATGATATTTTTCTAGCTAAAAAGAGAGCAAGTGGAAATAAAAGAAGAGCATTGGTGAGTGAAAATTTTCTTGATTAAAGAATTTGATTCTTCAGAAAGTTACAAAGTATGAATACTTTGAAATTTTTAAATGAAATTTCTTGGAAAAAAACTTGCTAAAAAATTGTTTTGGTTAAGGTGACCAGTGATTAAACTAATGAACTATTGGCTTACAAATGTCTTGAATGATGAACTTGTTGGGAATCTAAATTACTCCATTCACTAGTCTTAGATATTTAGGTGCATGCAAAACTCTCAGGGTTATTAGATCCTAGCAATGGAAACATTCAAAACAAAAAATAAATAGTATCATAGGTTAGATATGCTTTACCAAGGATCTGGATGTTCTAAGACCATTTCCTATTGATGCAGACATATGTTGAATCCACGGTAGTCTTTGTAGATCTCATCAATCCATTGATCTTCCATTTGATAACTCCTCCTTGAATCTTGACACTCAAATGGTGAAGATTTGGGAGGGTGGAGGCTATGACTCTTTTTGGAACATATAAGAGAAAGAATGAATGACAAAAGTAAAGCCTTAACCCCTAAAAGGGTATCTATAGGCTTCTCATAGGCTTAAGTGACTTGAGCCTACCTAGGGCTCGATTACTTAATTTAGCCCAAAAAAATGGTCCTAATTGATTAATTAACCTAACATGATTCCAATTAATTAATTAGCTTAATCCATAGATATCATTCACTAACCACTTTACAACATTATGTATTCACTAAAATGCTTTTATGCACATAAAGTGAACTAAGAACTAATCCAACCCTCATAAATCATGTCATAAAGGAATATGAGTTGAGTGGGGACCATTGAGACTCATAGGATAGTGCTAACTCCCTTAGAATCTAATTATGAAGTTGACTCAATATCCCACTACAAAAAGTTAACTGCATTCCAGTACCTTAAGTAAAGAATAATAAGACACAAAATGCCAAGTTTGTGACTTGTTATTCCACTGTATACAATCTCCTTATGAACTAACATTCATAATCTAACAATTTGAATGTTGTTAGCCTCTCAAGATTATTGTTGTCATTCTTGAATTACAAATTCTCCTATTTTGTGATCAACTGACATATCTTGGCTTATAAGAGCATATGACAAATTCCACTTAAGAAATTACTATAGCCATAGATTTCCTTATTACATATCCCTAAGATCACCTAAGGGGACATTGCCTCAAAGTCCATGAGATCTCACGATGACTCTATTGAGAATACCTGTTACTACTCACTTCCATCAATAGTGACCCAATCCATGGGAAATACATGACCACCTTAGGATCTCACTTATAGATCAAAGTAATTGCTAACTTTGGCATAAACTTAGTATTCTCTTAAGGTTGAGAGATAATACAATATAACAACTTAGTGAAGTCATGATTACTTGATAACCTTATTTCATGACTCACCATAGTCGAATGTGTAATCGCATACACTAGTACGCTCACCATGGGAATCTCATCTTAATGGTCAATACCATACATCTCTCTAGTTATGAGGTAATGCACTATAACCTCAAATGGATTGCTTAAATCCATGAATCGATTGTGAACAAATTATCTACTTGTAAGGAACCCATGACTTGGATCATCCGTACAACTCTTAATATAGACAAGACATGTACAATGCAAGAGATGTTAGGTTAAAATGCTTATAAAGTATAATGTATGGAGGAAGGATATATAAAGTGAAACTTGAATCTCATTAAATAAATAATAAATTCCAAATTTGTTACATCATATCATGCTTTTAAGGTTTTATCCTAACAATCTCCTACTAACTCTCAAAATGTAATGTTATCAAAGCAAACTAGGCACATATTTAACACCTATGCTATCCCAATGACCATCAAAGACTCTCCTCATTAATGTCTTGGTGAGGGGATCTTCCAGGTTCTTTAAAAATGGTATTTTCTCAATTACTATATCACTTTTCTAAACTATCTTATATTTCAAATGATACTTCCTTTTAATGTGCTTACTCTTTCGATGGTTTTTGGGTTTTCTATATTATGCCACTTCCTTCCCTCCATTTTTGTCACAAAACAATGTCATGAGCTATACATCCAAAGGTATTGCCCTAAGTTTTATGAGGAACTTCCTAAGCCAAACGAATTCCTTCACTATTTCAAAAGCTATAATGTATTTGAATTCCACAATAGAGTCAATAGTGTTGACTATGGTACTTTTACTCGAAATACAAGGGACATGGGAAACAGTGTTGACTATGGTATGACGAATGGGATTTGAAATCTAAAACCGATGAAACTTGACTGTTGCTGTTGTGGTTTTGGTTGAGATAATAGGGTGGAGAAGATAAATGATTTGTATTTGGAGAAAAATGGACAACATGAATAGAGTGCCAAAGGTGGGAATGAAGGATGAAATATCAAGGATGAGGTTGTTGAGGGTGAAGACAGAAAAAACAACAAAAAAGAATTGAGCTTCAAACAACATGGTATTAAAAAAATGAAGGATTAGGTAGCCAAGGGATCAATGGTAACCATGGGTCGTGGTGTGCAAGTGAGAGAAGAATGAAAATGAGGCTTCGATGGAGCTGTTGGTGGTGCACAGGTTAGAGAAGAATGAAAATGAGGCTTTGGTGGAGATGTTGGTGGTACACAGGTTGGAAAAGGAAGAAGCTTCGGTGGAGTTGTTGGTGATGTGGGTTGTATTAGAGAAGGAAGAGTAGGTTTCAGTGACCATGGTTAGTGAAAATGACTGGTGCATGGATCTTTGGAGGGTGATGAAATTAGTGATGATGGAGTAGTGAATGAGTGGGTAAGTAGGCTTGCTTGCAGCCAAGACAACTCAAAAGAAAGAGTGGTTATGGTAGGGATTGAAATAAAAGTGAGAGTGATAGAGATAGGTCTTGGGCAGCCCAAAGGATGGATTGTTGCAAGGATGAGGCAGTTTGATAGGGGTTGTATTGAGGTGTCTTGGGAAACTAAAAGGTATGGGTACAACATAAGGAATAGAACGACTAATAGAGGCTGAGTTTGGGCAACCAAAATTAAGTTGTAGTACAGAGTGGGACAACTAGTTGCAGCTGAGTTGGAGTTCTATGAGGTCATGAACATGGGGCTATGATGGGTGAGAAGATTATAGCTAGTGAGGTTAATGTGTTAAGCGAGAAATAAAATGGGCTGTTATGAGAAGTGTTTGGTGTATTTTAAATTATATGAATGTTGAAAAATATAATGTTTTATGAAAGTATATAAATTGTATACTTGTTATTAATTGAAAAAAAAAATTATTTCATATTTAAGGTGCGTGCTTTAATAGTTGTGATATCCTAAATATTCTATTTTTATTTGTGGTCCATAAGGTATTATTAGAAGGAAAATTGTTTTGGTTTATTGATAAACTCAAATTTTTATTTCGATTTATGGACTGTTATAGGGGATGTGGCGGTTTGATAAGGGTTGTACTAAGGTGTCTTAGGCAACTAAAAGGTATGGATACAACATGAGGAATAGAACGACTAATGGGGGCTGAGTTGGGGTGTCTTGGGCAACTAAAACTGAGTTGTAGTAGAGAGTAAGACAACTAGTTGCAACTAAGTTGGTGGTCTATTAGGTCATAAGCATGGGGCTATGATGGGTAAAGGGTTTACAATTAGTGACATTAACGTGTTAAGGTTGCAAAGAGATAAAATGAGTTGTGATGAGGAATGTTTGGCGTATTTTAAATTATGTGAATGTTGAAAAATAAAATATTTTATGAAAGTACATAAATTGTATACTTGTTATTGATTGAAAAAAAAAATTCATTTCATATTTAAGGTGAGTGTTTTAATAGTTTTAATGTCCTAAATATTCTATTTTTATTTGTGGTTCATTTGGTATATTCATAAACTCGAAATTTTATTTCGATTTATGGTTCATGAAATATTATAAAGGAAAATTATTTTAGCATTAAATAAATCTTAAAGTATATTTTAGTAACCCTAACATATTATTTCTCAACTTACTCATTTAACAATCATGATTGATACCTAGATTTCTATAATTTATAAAATGATGTTAACAAAAAGAAATTGAATCATATTAAATCATTCTTATTAAAAATCTTATCCTAATTCATCACTAAACCCTTATTGTGTTTCATATTTTCAAAGAAAATGAAACCAATAATTATTTAATTTAAATCATGAATTTATATGTAAGAATTAAGGTTTTGAAATTCTAAACAAACCTAAATATACTAGAAATCAATCCAAAAAAAAATCCTAAACTAAATCAAGGGTCACTATAATCAAAGTTGGGATCCACTTAATCTCTCCAAAATGTCTCTCACAGAAAATCCAAAGAAATAATGACCTTAATAGTCACAGTGGACCAATAATGAGAGATAAAAAAATAGCTCAAAAAACCACCATAAGTGCAGAATAAGACATCAAAGGATGTAGGAAGACAATCTTATATGGAATGTGCTAAGAGGACAAAATAAAGGGTCTACAAAAACATTTTCATATTTTTTAATTGACAAATCCCGAGCATTGTCTTGTGCAAATTGGATACAAATACACAACAACAACTCTTAAGCTCTATAACGCATCATTCGATTATTTTCTTGTCGTATCTCAAATAATTCATCTTCTCAGACATGCATTACACCCTATAAGTCTACTCTCTACGATTATATACACTTATTGAGTGAAGTTTGCACCATTTGAAATTCATAAGTGGCCATTAACAAGGATTGAATTCCTTTTGGAATCCATTTCTTATAAATGACTATATATCATGATAGAAAATGAAACTCCTCATAAAGCAAGAGATGGTTAGCAAATCTTGATAATTTACTACCTTGATTTCATTCAAGCTCTAAAGAAATGCCAACAAAAAATTAGCTTAGGAGATTCCTTTGTTAGATGTGCAAGTTTGGAAGTGAAAAGAGAATACTACTTTTTCATAGTGACAAGATAATACTTTTGTCCATATCCCACTAAGATTCACATCTATTAACAATTCACTGATGACACTTCTATACACATCTTGCTATGAAATGACAACACAAAACTACCTCACGAGATTTCATTAATACATATGCCAATTTGAAAGCGAGAAGACAACATTAATTTTTTCAGAGTGACAAGACAATGCTAAAGTCCATTTACTGACAACTCGCTATTGAGAGTTGTTTGCATACTTTTTGAAAGTAAACATGAAATTTACTCAGCATTAAATCGATTCTTGTGTGTACACAACTTACAAATGAGATGTCAAATCACTTTTTCAAAAGGAAAATATATAGAGTCAGTAGTAGGAATAGTGAAAGAAATAAGAATAAGGTTTAGAGGGACACAATATTAGAAAATATTATCATGTATTGTGCCATGTAAACATAACATAAATAAGTGATGGTGCTTTCAACCTTAGAACATAGGAAATTAAATTAGTCATTTTTACACCAATCACAACTCTCATATAATATGTTTTAATTTTGGTAGAAAAGATCTTATTCATGTAGTTTGGTTCAATATTTTAATAATTTGCCCTAGACACTTATTGTAGGTTGTATATATTTTACATTAAGACAAACATTATCATTATTATTTATGTTTCTTCGCTCATTATATGTTGGTGATTTACACACTTGTTTCTCAAGTTCAATAATTTGTAAATGACATGGACTCTCAATGGCATAGACATTTACATTTGAGTTGTTAGGGCGCTACTGAGTATTAGGAGATGATGAATTCATGTACTTGCTAGGGTCATCAGGTAGGTATTCTAATGTGACCTTGTGTACAATGGAAAGTAATTGGAAACATCGAGTCGAGGAATTAAATAATCTCAACTAAGAGCTATGTTCATTGAGTGTATGGGTACGTTGTAGAAAATCATTGTCCATTCGTAAATACGATCACATTGGTTTAGGCAAAAAACTAAACAAAATTAGAGAGAAAAATAATAAAATGAATATCCAAAAAAATAGGGTCCTAATGCTACAAGAAACGTGCAACGAGGGAGTTGCAAATGGTCATGAACTAAGTGTAGAAGATGAAGAAGAAATCCTTTCTTTGCTGTAATGCACATTGGACTTTGAAATATTTGATGAGAAGTAGTAACATGTTCACTGATGGCAATATGAAATGAATTCTTCAATTTCAAATGTATTTGAATAACCTTAGAAGATTTACCCTTGTGTTACCTATCTAATATTGTACTTTGAATTTTGGGATCAATGTGGTAACTAATTAACTAAATGGCTTCAAAATAATGATGAACTTTGTTTTTTTCCTCAAATTGTAAACAAGATTTTCATAGTGTTGTATGTGGATGTGACATTTTTTCAATCTTACCACCAACTTTGATAAGGTTTACATATTGCATATGTTAGGGAATCAAATATATTTATTTTGAAAACCTTGTAGGTTAGTACAATAAGATGACATATATTAGGTGAAATAGACTTTGGTGTGAACAAAAATAAAAACTATATTTTACAATTGACTGAAAATGATGGTTTAGTGTAGTATGATTATTCATTACAAATTTGACTTCACAATTACACTTTTATTAGACACATGTATCTTAATTCTAACTTATGTCTTCCACTTTTTTGTATTTCAAGTAAGCCTTAAGGCCAATCTTGCAAGAAGGCCCTCAAGTCAATCTTGAAAGTCTATAAATTATATAACCTTTCAACATCGTTGCTCTGTTCTATGCACCTCTAAACAACCTCTCTTTGCAACGTAGGACAAATATATTTTTTGGTATTTTTATGTGAGGAAGTTAGTGTTTGATATTTTCATTTAAATTTTGTTTCAATGTTTTTAACAAATATGGAAGAAAGACTCATGCATAAATTTTGCTTTTTTTTCATCATTATTAACAAATACAACTATAGTTATGCTTATGAGAAACTGAATATGGGAAATAAAGACAAGTTCTATGTTGTTTTTGTTAGGAGGAAACTAGGTGTGTACACATCTTAGCTAAATGCCAAGCTCAAGTTGTTGATTACAAGGGTAACATTTATAAATCATTTAAAACCCATCATAAGGCTATATCAACTTGGGCCATGTATGAGCCTTTGTGGAGAAAACCTGAAACACTAACTTAATCATCCTCAGATGAAGATGTTACAAAACCTATTGGACAACCAGACGATGATGAAGTAATCAGGAGGGCCAAAGATCCCATAACAAATTTATGTGCTCATTTTCTACTTGGGTGTGTTGTAATATTCACAATTATGTTTGTTGTTTAAAAGTTGTTTTAGGTATGTTCGAGTATGGTGCGAGTACGCTATGCTTTGCATGTATTATTATTTTTCACAAAAATTAGGACCTAAATATTGCCATTCATAAGTTGTATTACGTCTCTTTCAAGCAATGATACTAGTGTGCTATGGATTTTCATCATTTTTATTTCACAAAAAAAATGAAAAACTTAAATAGCATGGTTAATCCTCCACAAGGAATGGAAATATGCCAAAAAAAAAAAAACATTGCTAAAACTACAAAAATAAAATATAAAGTTACAAATTTTGGATGATAAAATTTAAAAATAAGAGTCAAAAGAGTTTTTCAAAATCACTTAAAATCCTTTAGAATTGGCAACCTTGTACATCCATTGTATAGTTAGTACATTTTCTTTGTACACTTAGGGCAAATACCTTGAACAGTAGCACAAATTCCATAGACCTAGTGAATGTATGCATATGGATGAGTTAACCATGTTTCCATTCATTTGGTTTAGAAAAAAAGGAAAAATTGAATCCAAATTTTGTTCCTTAATCATCATTAGTGGGGTAGGTAATCAAATGATCATGTATGAGTTAAATAGAGTGCATGAGATGAGTGTTTGATCAACCAATGTGTGCGAGAAATATCCCTCATTCTTGCTAGAGGGAAATGAGCAAGTGAGTTTTTCAAAATCCCTTGAAAGTCTTTAAAAAGGTAGACTTATATACTCATTCTACAGTTAGTACATTTACCTTGTATATTTAGTGTAAATACCTTGTATAATGGCATAAATTCCATAGAACAACTAGTGAATGTGTCCATATGAGTGGGTTAACCAGGTTTTCATTTGTTTACTTATGAAAAAATGGAGAATTGAATACAAATTTTGTTTCTCATCCATCATTAGTGGGGTAGGTAATCAAATGGTCATGTAACCTTAATGTATATACCTTGTATAATGGTACAAATTCCATAGAACTACTAATAAATGTGTGGTATGGGTGGGTTAACCATATTTTCATTTGTGTGGTTCTAAAACCCAAATATTTTTCTCATTCATCATTAGTAGGTTAAGTAATCGGATGGCCATGTATGAGTTCAATATCATGCATTGGATAAGGTATGATCAACCAATATGTGTAAGGAATGTCCCCCATCTTTAGCCAAGGGAAATAAGCAAGCAGTTTTTTAGAATCCCTTTAAATGTTTCAAAAAAGGCAACCTTGTATACCTCTTGTACATTTAGTACATTTACCTTGTACACTTAGTATAAATACCTTGTACAGTGGCATAAATTTCATAGACCTACTAATGAATGTGTGCATATGAGTGAGTTAACCATGTTTCCATTCCTTTGGTTTAGAAAAAGGCAAAAAATTGAGTCAAAATTTTATTTCTCAATCATCATTAGTGGGGCAGGTATTCAAATGACTATGTACAAGTTAAATAAAATGCATAAGATGAGTGTGTAATCAAACAATATATGTGAGGAATGTCTTTCATCCTTGGTCGAGGAAAATAAGTAAGCAAGTTTTTCAAAATCCCTTGAAATCCTTTAAAAAAGGTAGTCTTGTATACTCTTTATATAATTAGTACATTTACCTTATACACTTAGTGTAAATACCTTGTATGGTGGCTCAAATTCCACACACTTCCTATTGAATGTGTGCTTGTAGGTAGGTTAACCATGTTTTCAATGTTTTGGTTCAAAAAAAGGGGAAAAGTTTAATCCAAATTTTATTCCCCAATGATCATTGGTGGGTTAGGTGTTCAAATATCAATGTACGAGTGTAATAAAGTGCATGAGATAAGTGTGTTGTTATGATAGAACCCTTAAAAGCATATCATGATGTAATAAATTTATAATTCATTATTTATTTAATGATGTTCCAATTTCACTTTTACCTATCCTTATTTCATGTATTATACTTTATGAGCATTCTTGCTTTGTACGTGATTTAGGTGCATTAGGAGTTGCACAAAAGATCTAAGTCATGGGTTTTTTTTGCAAATAAACGACTTGTTCACAATTGGTTCATGGGTCTAGGCAACCCATTAGAGGTTGTAGTGCACCACCGCCTAATTGGAGGTACGGTTGGTCTTGGTTATTGGGATGGTTTTCTCATGGTGAGTGTACTAGTGTGTATGGTTACATGTTATAAGGACCTACAGTGAGTCATGACTGAAGACTGTCAAGTAGTCATGACCTTACCAAGCTGCTTCATTGTGTTGTCTCTCAACCTTGAGAGAATATTGAGTTTGTGCTAAAGTTAGTAGTGACTCTAACCTACGAGTGAGATTGTAAGTTGATCATATATTCCCTATGAATTGAGTCACCATTGATGAAAGCCGGTAGCTATAGATATTCTCAATAGAGACACCATGATATCTCATGAGATTGAGACAATGTGTCTTCTTGGGTGATTCTAAGGAAGTGTGTTCATGGAAACTATGGTCATAGTAGTTCCTTAAGTGGAACTTGACATAGGTTCTTTGAGAGCTAAGACATGCAAGTTAAATACACAATAGGAGGATCTGTAACTCAAGGATAGTAGAGGTAGTCTTGAAAAACTGATAGCTTTCACCTTGTTAGACTCTGGACACCAATTCATAGGGAAACTGAACACAATGAATAGCAGGTCACAGACCCAAGCACATAGTGTCTCGTTGTTATTTAAGTAGGATACTGGAGTTCAGTTGATTTTCTGTAGTGGGATGTTGAGTCCACTTCAGAATTAGATTATGATGGAGCCAATACTCTTATGGGTCCTAGTGGTCTCCACTCTGAGCTCATTTACCTTGTTGGCATGGATTATGAGGGAAGGATTGACTCTAGGTTCACTTTTGTGCATAAGGGTGTTTTGCTAATTATGCAAGTTACACAAGGGTGAGTGAATAAGGTCTCTAGATTGGACTAATTGATTAATTAGTAGGCCTTATTGAGTTAATTAATCAATTAGGACCCATTTTGGGCTAGATTAAGTGACCCAAGCCCATGTGAGTTCAAGTCACTTAAGCCCAATTAGGAACCCTATAAATACCCCATAGGGGTTAGGGTTTCCATAATTTTTGTCTTCCACCATCCAAAGAGAAAGAGAGCCATAGTCTTCACCCATCTTTCCTCCCCATAAAAAATGTGTCAAGAACAAGATTGAGTCATCTGGTGGAAAAATCGTGGGTTTATGAGACTTCTAACAATTTGAAAGTCGTCTTCAGCACTTGGAATTTAAGGTTTGGGAACATCCAAACATAAATGTTAGATCTTTAACCTTAAAAAAATAATTTTTTTAAAAATTGTTATTACTTCCATTACTTTGATCTAAGATGCCAACATGCATGGTATGAGAGTGTGCAGTCCTTGGGTTATAAGAAAAAAAAACGTGATTAACAATTGATTAAAATATTACACAAAGGGCAACCTTGTGCACCTCTTCTACAATTAATATATTGACCTTGTGTAGTTAGTATAACACCTTTGTTCAGTGGTGCAAATTCCATACACATGCATAAATTATGTGTCCATATAGGTGTGTAAACCATGTTTCCAATTGTATGATTCAAAAAAGGGTGGAAAACTTAAGAATAAAGGGTGTGAACCATATTTCCAATGGTTTGGTATGGTAAATCCAAACTACACTCCCTAATCATCATTAGTGTGGTAGGTAGTCTAATTGCCATGTTCGAGTGTATAGATTTGCATGAGATGAGAAACTCATGAAAGAATGTGTAAGAAGAGTGTAATCCTTAAGTGAAGGAAATAAGCTAGGGAGTGGCTTAGAATAATTCGAAATCCTTTACAAAAAGGCCCCCTTTTACACCCCTTGTACAGTTAATGTGTTGTCATGTATAGTTAGTGTAACACCTTTTTACAATGACAAATTTCATATACCTCCTACTAAAACGTTGTCCATAACTGTGTTAACTATGCCTCCACTTGTTTGTTTGATAAAAGGGTAGAAAACCATCAATCATGGGGAAATAAAAGTTTTGAACATTGATTCTTTATGGAACCATTCAACAATAGTGTTTCACCAATACTACTATGCAACTCATCATTGATTTTAAAATTTAAATAATAAATTTGAATTGTAATCTTATAAAAACCATAAAAAAATATAATTGAAACTATAAATGAAAAGATGTTTTTTTTCATAAATTTCTAATTATCTAGGAAATTGAACTATTAAACAAACAAATCAAATATACGAATGGGCTAATTAGAACTTCTGGAGGCTATTCTAATGGTAGTGAGTGAGAGGCTTCAACATCTATCACAATATTGTTAGGAAGGCCAAGTCTTATAAGTAGGCCAAAGGAGACGGAGAATGAGTGATTGTTGTTATTTCTTGCTCCTTATGATCTGTGAACTTATGGATTGCAATAATGATATTTGTTAACTTCATTGTTTAAAAAATTCAATGCTAGTATCTACAGTATCTTAGGCATGCTTGATTCTCATCCTCTTTATTTACTTGCAAACATATAAGCTCCTTGACTTGCTCCTTCAAGGATAGGGAAATTGCACAACATAGCAAGACAAGCTAGGGCACCATGTATTCCAAGTAACAACATCTTATATAGGGCCCACTTATTTAAATTAATGGAATAGAGAAACATGATGCACCTCATATTCCCCATTCATAAATAGAACTCATACATAACAATTAGTTGGTCATACCAACTTGATTAATCATGCATCACAATTAGTTAGTCATATCAATCTGATTAATCATGCATCACAATTAGTTAGTCATACTAGCCTGATTACTCATACATAACAATTAGTTTAGCATACCAACCTAATTATATGATGTGATCTTAAGCTTTTTTCATTCAAAGTAGTTTATCCTACTTGCATAAATGGATCTTGGTAAATACCAGACAGTAAGGAGCATGGCACAAGAGCATAATTTGTTTTTCTATTTTTCCTTATTTTTATTAATAAAGTACAACATAGCTTTTATCAAGACAAACAAAAGGTATTTGAAGAACACATAGTTCTATAGAATGTATTTTCCTTCTTCAATTTCTCAATGATAAAAAAAAGAATATATGTAGGCTGGAAACAAAATGGTTGTCACAACCTTATAGTAAACTTCCAGCTCAATAAAAGAAAAAAAAACCTAAGAAATAAATAATAATAAAATAATAGTCTTGGAAAAAAATTTTAAAAAACTGATTATGCCCCAAAAAAATTTCTTTTTGAATTCATGTTATCTTTGAAACTCAATTCTCCCTTAATCTTATTCTTGCTAAATGTAATATCAAGAGAAATTTTGCTTTGTTAACAGTAACAAAATAAATAAGGCTTTCCAAAATATTGGAGAATCTGCCACAATGCACAAAAATTTGAAAAAAATTGCTCATTATGACAAGAAATATTAACAAATGAGATGAATACAAAGTTGGCTTTTCATGTAAAAGAGCTCAAAATAATTGAGCAATGTTGAACCCAAGGTGTAGCCCATTTGTTTCAACATCTTGAATTCGATGTTCAGAGCCTTCATTTTTGCAAGGGTTAATGGATCATCTTCTCATTGTTGTCACTTTCTAAAGACTCTTTCTTTGTTCTTGCCTATTTAGAGTTTACAGAGGGAACCTTTTTCGATTTATCTTTTAGGGGTTGAGAGGAGTAAATTGAGAGAGATCTCCTATGTAGTCTTCATCCTCATCATCATCATCTTGTGTGGTTTTGCTATTAAAATAGTTTGCCATTAATGAAAGTTTGGGAAGAAAAACGAAAGATTTCTTCTATTTAATCAAAGTTATTGGGGTATCTAATGTGAATAGGAATGACGATAGGATAAGTTTTTTCGGATACCTTCCTCGCCCTTAATTGAACAAGTTTGAAATTTAAATAAACGAGTTTGGGATGAATTTTTTAAGTTTTTTAAAAACCTAAGTTGGGTTTAGGACAATTTAGGTATTATCTTGTCCTACCCCGTCCTGATTATATATAAAATTTAATTAAAAAAATTAAATTAATTTAATTAAAAAATTAAATTAAATTAATTTAAAAAATTAAATTAATTTAATCTTTATTTTCCTATTTTTATATAGATAGATATACAATAATTAAATACTTTTAAAATAAGTTATAAAAAATTATAATATTTTAAGTATTTATAAAAATATATTTATTCTAATGTAATTAAAAAAATTTAAAATAATTTTTTTTTTAAATTAAAAGTTTTTTTTTTTAAATTAAACTAGGTGGGGCGAGAATTTCTCATACCCTCCCCGCCTCACCCTATCTCGTTTATTTTTTTTTTTAATGGGATGTGCATGGAAAATACTTTAAATAAACGGGTAGGGTTGGGATGAGGGCAACTCATCCCGAACCCGCTCAGTTGCCACCCTTAGATGTGAATAAACAACATTTTTTTATAATATCTGATGTGACAACTTAACTGGGTATTTTTGTCTCTTATTATTTTATATCATTCCAATCAATTATGGGTAATACAAAGATGTTGGACTATTTTTCAGACCCATCTAACCCAAAAGCATAATTAGATGACATTATATGAAACTTCTTTTTCTCCTCTTTGTGGTAGCACTCTAGCGTAAAACAAGTACTTATTACATTAAAAATTTTCAAGATATATATCAAAATTTAATTATATTTTTTGGCTTATTTTTTATTGGTTGTAATAAAATAATTTGATATGACTTAGGGTTATATATTTATTCTTTTTTCATTTTAATTTAATTTCTTGTGAAATTATGCTTATATGATATCTTTTTTTTTTTTTTAATAATTTTAATTTTAGTGAAATCTAATAGTAGCACATGTGATACCAAGTAATTGTTACAAAAAATTAATTCTATCCCATATTTGAAATTAATTATTAGTCAAAAGGCATTCTACAAAATTTTGCTTTTATGCTCCTCTTTATGGTTGTGTTATTGTGGACCCCGTATTTTGCTCGATGCGTTCCCACTCGATGGCGAAACTTGTTTTTTTCTTTTTTATTTGGCGAAAATTTGATTTTTTTGAAAAGACTTGAATTCACCACTTATTTTTGCTTTATTTTTTAAGGGAAAAACAAAATAAGAAAGAAAAACCCTAAGTGTAACTCCTGAAGAAAAAAACAGGTATGTGAAAAATCGAGTTTGGGTTTAGGGATCAGGTCACTTATTGGGAAGGTATGGTGGTGAGTTGTAGCACCCCTCTAAGCCCGTATACGTACGGCCTCTACTAAATGAATTGGGGAAATTGTGGCAGTTAATTAATTAATTATGGATACCAAAAAAAAAATAATCAATGTACAAGTCATGGTGAAAATTAATATACGCAAAAATAATGATGAAATCTAATTACAAGAATATACAAAATAAATGATGAGGAATTATGCAAAATGATTTATTGAACTAAAAAAAAATATTTAAATTTTTTTTTTCAAGAAACTTCAAAGGATTTTATAAAGAATGATTTTGAATTAATGATTTTAATTTATTTATTTAAAAAAATTTTATTTTCAATTAATGGTTTGATTTAATTTCATTTGTATTTAATTTTAAAAAAAAAGTTATTTGTACTTATTGTATCAAAAAAAATTTATTACAAAATTTTAATTTGGCAACAAAAATTATTTTACTTGCTTTCTTTAGAAAATGAATGAATTTTTACAATTTTACTTACAAAAATATTTCAATTCAAATTTAGATTTTTTTAAAAAAAGAACTTCAAAATTTTATATTTGATTCAAAGAAATAATTTTATATTTTCACTGTTTTATTTAAAATGAAAGAATTTTACTTGATTTTTACCATAAAAAAAATGTCAATTCAATTTTATTTAAAAGTGTCCATTTACAATTTTATTTATGAATAATAATAATAATAAAGACTTTTGCAAATTTGATTTAAAGGATATGATTTTTCAAAATTTTAGTTTAGATAAGGGTATTTGTTTAACTTTTATTAAGAAAAGAAAAGAATAAAGATATATATATATATATATATATATATATATATATATATATATATATATATATATATATATGTTTATCTAAAATAAAATTCAATTTATCTTTTATTTCAAAATAAAGACCTTTTTTCACAATTTTATTTACAAAAGAATTCCTTTCAAAAATTTTTTTAATAGTTTTTTAATATTTAAAAAAAAATTTATTGACAAAAACCAACTTCTATTTGAATTAGAAAATAATTAAAAAAGAATACTTTACAAAAAACTCTCAAATTTATTTAATAAAAGTTTTACAATTTATTTTTTTTTTTTTAAAAGTTATCTGCATTTTCATTCTAAAAAATTATTTTAAATTAATTATAAAATAAAAGAAAAGAAAAGTTCAAATTTATTTAAAAAAAAAACGTGATATCAGATTAAAAAAAAAAGATTTATTAAAAAAATATATTAAAAAGAACTCAATTTATTTAAAAAGGAAATTCGATTTTATTAAATAATATACATATATATATATTCTTTTCCTTTTCAATTTTATTCTAAAATATGTTTCTTTTTTCTTATGTTTTTATAAAAAAAAACACCGTTTTTCAATTTTTGAAGAGTTTCATTTTTATTTTTATTTTTATTTTTTTTAGAAAAGGTTTCTGATATGATTTTAAGAAGATGGTTTTTTACATTTATTAACTTAAAAAGAAGTCTTTCAAAAACCAGATTATTAAACAAAACATTTATTACAAAGGACTAACTATTTATTCTGAAAAGAATTTTCGCTCATTAAAGATAAAAAGTAAAAAAATAAAAATAAAAATTCAAACAAAAACATTATCTCATTATTGGATTATTCTCTCAACAAAAAAATAAAATACAAACAAATATACTACTCAAAACAATGGCTAATAGGGCATATTAAACAAGGATAACAAATAAATAGAAACAAAAATTAATCTATGAATAACAAAATCTGCCAAACATATATACAGATATATATGGAAGCAAATATAGATATGTGCATCAACATATACAAATATGTATAAAAATAAATACAGCTATGCATAAAAATGGGAGGATAGGGATAAATAAATATACCCTTTACAGAGTGATCCCATTGCTTAATAGCTCTCTAAAGCTTCCCAAACAAAGCTTAGAAATGCCTCAAAACATCTCAACCCTCTTAATAAAAATTCATAGAAAATACAAAGAGAGTATAGAGCCATCCTCCATCTCCTGCCCCCCGACTTCAAACTGCCAGTGATCCTTTTATCTCAAATCAGGTTCCACCAACTTTCTGTTCATGCCCATACCCTGCTTCAACCACCCCAACTGCTCTTATCTTGCTTTTCCCGCTCTCAACACAATGCCAAAACATAAAGAAATACCACAACCATGTATCAGCAAAAGGGTCAGGCCCAGTATAAGATTTAATAAATATACCAGCCCAAATCCAACTAATATAATAGGCTCAAATCAAACCAAACAACAATCTAACAAGCCAAAGCCCAACACTAATAAATGGAAAACAGAAATCAACCCAAAATAAGTCCAAATGAATAAATCAAAGGCCCAATAAGAAATCCAATAATATGTAAGCCCAAATCACACAAACCTGCAGCCCAAATCAACAACCATGTAAGCCCAACATCCTTAAAGCCCGTAAACACAATTCAAAGCCCAAACAAACAAAACCCAAATCTCTAAACAAAGCATTGTATAAATCAAAAGGAAGAAAGAAAGGGTTACCTCCAAATTGCAAGAACAAAAACCCCTAAGGTGCCTCTAAAGATACACTATAGGTCCAGACTCCCTTAGAAAAGTCTCCAAAAGTGACTCGAAAGTCGATGTCGAAGTCAAGTTGCAGCCGAACCACCAAGGAGCATAGGAATAAACGTGTACAAATGAAGAAACCACACATCTACTATACCAAAGTAAGATGGAATATGAAGCTGTGAGGACAAGGTGTGCAAAGACTAGAGTCACCTAAATCTAAAGGAAAGATCGGACGTGGTTGCCATGACCGAAAACACCTAAAACCGAGGAAAGATGAGACACGATCACAATGACCGAAACAAAAAAAAAAAAAAACTAAAGGAAAACAAGAATAGGATGTGATCACCATAACATAGAAATAGATGGGACACAGTTGCCATAACTAAAATCACCTAAAACATATGGGACGTGGTTGCAATGATCGAAATCACCTGAAACATAAAAAGGATGGGACACAGTCGTAATGACCGAAATCACCTACAACATAAAAAAGACGGGACGCGGTCGCAATGATTGAAATCACCTAAAACATATTGGACGCGGTCGTAATGACTAAAATCACCTGAAACATGAAAATGACGGGATGTGGTCGCAATGACCGAAATCACCTGAAACACACAAATGAGGGGACACAGTCGCAATGATTGAAATCACCTGAAACGTAAAAATGACGGGATGCGGTCGCAATGACCGAAATCACCTGAACATATGGGATGCGGTCACAATGACCGAAATCACCTAAAACAGAAGGGACGCGATCGCAATGATTGAAATCACCTGAAACATATAAAGGACGGGACGCGGTCGCCATGACCGAAATCACCTGAAACATACAAATGACGGGATGTGGTCACAATGACCAAAATCACCTAGAACATATGGGACGCGGTCGCAATGACCAAAATCGCCTAAAACATACAAATGACAAGACGCAGTCGCAATGACCGAAATCACCTGAAACATAAAAAGGACGGGACGCGGTTGCAATGACCGAAATCACCTGAAACATATAAAGGACGGGACATGGTCTCCATGATTGAAATCACCTGAAACATATAAATGATGGGACGTGGTCGCAATGACCGAAATCACCTAAAACATACAAATAACGGGACACAGTCGCAATGATCGAAATCACCTGAAACATAAAAAAGACGAGACATGGTCGTAATGATCGAAATAACCTGAAACATATAAAGGACGGGACGCGGTCACCATGACCGAAATCACCTAAAACATATAAAGGACGGGACGGGGTCGCCATGACCAAAATCACCTAAAACATACAAATGACGGGACGCAGTCGTAATGACCGAAATCACCTGGAACATATGGGACGCGGTTGCAATGACCGAAAACACTTGAAACATAAAATGACAAAGATGTGATTGATCATATAAGGTGCGGTCTACGCTAAAGATAAGACTGAACTGACATGATGATGATCTGACCAAAATAACTCAAAGCCAAAGGATGTCGGAGATAGTGATGTAAACAAACTCAACACAAAAAATGGATATGCCCCAATATGACAACTCATAAGAGTTGACAACTAAATCAAAAGATGATGAAGTTTGTGAAAGGTTCAATGATCCCAGGGAAGGAAGGTATGCCCCAGTATGAGCCTCGTAAGGACCGAAAACTATGTCGAAAGGTAATGAAACCTACTGAAGGTCTAATGAACTCAAACAAGAGAGGTATGCCCCAAGTATGTAAATCACTAGGGTCGAAAACTAGGTCAAAAAGTGAGTGAAGTCTATTGAAGGTCTAATAATCTCAAAGAAAGGGATATGCCCCAGTATGTGTTGGTGAAAAGACTAAGAAGTGGAATGTCACAAGAACTGCTGTACATGGGATATGCTCGTCAACCATGTATTGAAGATGTCCAACCTCAAATGGGAATGCCAAATATGACCATGTATCGGGATACCGTGATGACAAACAAAACTAATTGATGAGTAAAAACAATGATGATCGGTGCTCAAAATGCAAGAGCAAGCAAATCAACACTCAACATGACAACTGTCACAATGAAAGCATCATCACTAGTAAGTCAACAATCTGTCAGGCCCTGCCATCATGGAAGATGTTGAACCTAAAGTCCAAAAGATGTACGAAAGCAAAACCAAAGAAATCGAGCATTGATCTACACCTTCTCCTAATCGAGAGAGTGGTGTGAGGTCAAGTGTCATGGTGAGACGTGTGGAATAAAAGAATGTAATGATCAAGCTCTGGTAAAATGGAAAGCGTGAAAGCATCAAAAGTGAAATGTTTGAGTATGAAATGAAAGGTAGGCAGGTATCCGATATCATCCAAGTATGTCGAGAAGACTAAACCCAAGGTGTTAATAGCTCCATAATCCATCAAAAGTAGCAATCATAAACAAAAAGTCAAGTCTCGATGTCAAAACATCCGACTAGGTGGCTATGCCCCAGTATGCAATGAGAACGAAATGAAACAATCCAATAATCTTCATATCACTCGTCAGATGCTCCAATGTAAAGAAATAATTTGATATCTCTCCAAAAGATGGATATGCCCCAGTGTAAAGGATTTGATAGGGTGGCTATACTCCAATGAAAAATGTTAACCATCCCGGCTATGCCCTAGTATAAAATAGTGTATCCGAGTCAACAACTACTGAGGAGGACCATGCGTAGTGTATGTCAGCAAATCAATCAATCTCTACTCTTGATGCTAAAAATGGAAACATCTCAACATAATCCATATGAATCAAAATCCTCATGCTCTATGAATATGAATGAAGTGGCTATGCCCTAATATAAACCATCTGAAGTGTCTATGCTCCCAGATAAATCAAAGTCCATCGTCAATGAGAGGGCTATGTCTCAACATGTGCAATCTCTGAAGCAATTGTGTCTCAAAATGAATCATCATCTCAAAAATCAACCATCAATGAGTGGAGTGTGTCCCAATGTAGAATATTGAGTAGAGTGATTGTATCTCCAATAAAAGCGCTCTCTGAAATGGTTATGCTCTAGTGTAAGGTCATCCCACAACTCCCAATCCATCATAACCTAGGTGAAAACTGACTATGCCCTAGTGCAAGGCACCATCCCAAAAGAAACCGTCATCGATGAGCAGGGTATGCCCTAGTGTAGATCATATCACCTCCGAAAATCCATCACTGATAAGAGGGGTATGCCCCGGTGTAAATCATATCATAACTCCTCATCCATCATGCTCTAAGAAATAATCTCCAACTGACCCTAAGTATTGCCCACGTGTGAGCTGTCAAGCACAATGTTTGAAGTCATGGCCTCAAGGTGGTCTTAAGACGTGGGACGTAACATAGGCCAAGGTAATAGGGTGAAAGAAACGAAAGAAAACAAGGCACAAATATCCCAATGATATAATCCTTATACCCCTTATGCATGAGATGCAATGCGTAGAAAATGTCATGAGTCCCGGACCTAGGGGTCCCCACACGAAAAGTGATGATAAAGGAATGGACACATCGAATAAGTAAGAATAAAGTGTGGATGCTGAACCCAAGTCAAACATCAAACAAGATGAAAAAAGAAAGAAATAGGATGAGGTGAGTGAAATGAAAGAATAAAATAAAGATAGAAGAAGACAAAGAGATGAAAAAGTGAGTGATGGTCAGCTTGCATCAAAGCATGGAAAGTAATCACATTCGAAATAGATAGGATGAAAGATAGAGCTCGGATCCAGAGATACTAAAGAAAGGTCGTTTGCCTCTCTCACAAAGATCGAATGAGTGACTCATACTTTCACCCAAAATATATACCAAGATAGAATCTTATAAAGAAGCTCTCATGTGAACTCTATATAACACATAGGCTCAATGAAACAAACAGGCACATCTGTACGCATGCCCAATGGAGAATTATACAATGAAGAATGCGCTATATATATATATTTTTGTTTTTTGTTTTGTTTTGTTTGTTTTTTTTTTTTTTGCACATACTCTAATTAATAATGAATGATCTCCCACGAAAATCCAATCACATGGGTAAACTCTCCTCACATACTGATGTAACATGAATCCTCACTAACAAGACAACCTCTCAATGCTGATATCTCTGAACCACTGCCCATGAGGTGAACGGGTGGAAAAAATGTGACAATTCTCCATGTAGTGACGTGCAAAAAACCACCACTCAAGGTGAAACAAGGATAATGTCGAGTAAGCAATGATGAGAGAAAAAACAAAGAACGAATATCACAAGTGGTGATATGCGATATCGGAAAAAGTGATGAGGTGATGTCAAAATGGAAAATATCACAATGAAGAGTGAATGATGGGGCCTGAATACGTATGTTAGGTCTAGAACTCATGGCGTATCTAATCAAAGCATTCAAGCACTATAGGGTCCCCAACCCGGTGTAATAGGTAAATGAGGTGATGAAAGAAAATGTTATATGCTTGTGTGAGGCTCAATGGGCTAGCAATGGGTAGCTTTATATGCGATGGTGATAGGGTAAATGGGTTTATGAAATGATGACCACCCATCCTTCGACCACAACCTCAAACATGGTGTTGTCAAGATCTCACATGGTCAATACTAAAGACTAGCATCCGTCCAACATAGTCATAGAGACTCCTCTGAAAATCGCGTCAAAGCCCTTTGACAATCACCTCACTCTATTATCATAAGCCACCCACCATCGTCTCATAAAATCACTATCTCTAGTCATCCCGGCTCTCTGAAGTCATGTGCAATGGCCCACATCTGGATGCTCCATGATAACCCCTCTACAGTAGCAATATTGTCAAGCATGTCAAACCACTCTCTCATCATGATCCATCTATCATCATGCAAAGCTCACCTCAGGTCTAACCATCTCGAACTCTACCTGGTTAGATCAAAGAAAATGATGGAAAGAATAGACAATGACACTATAGTATGCTAAGGCGAACAAAGGTAGTAAAGTCATATAATGATACCAAGAGGTGGTGTCATGCCTGGCTCAAAATGGGAAGGTTACTAAGTCTACAAAGTTAGGATATGGATATGGATATGGTACTGCTCTAATCAGAAGGTGAAATGCGTCACAGTCTCGAACTCTCTAGGTTGATTCCCTAATCCTAGGTCAATGGGCTCAAAATCCTCCATGATAGGTCAAGTCAAAGTGATCATGATGTATAAGTGAAAATATGTCTCATATCGAAAGCATAACACACATCAAGGCAACATATGTAAATCATACCCATGAGAAAGAGAATAAAACATACTCGGAATGAAAAGATCATATCACTAAGTGAAATAATGAGTACATCAAGTGTAATAATAGAGGACTACAAACAACTGGACTCTCAACATGGACTATAAACAATGACTCTGAACCAAACTGGGCTCAACAAAACCAAAAAACCATGGCGAACTAAAATTTGGACTCAACAAAACGAAAATGACTCTGATGATGACCATAATCAAAATGAGTAGCGCTCTAAGCTGAACTACTGCAAAGTGATGTACCCATGTTGATTGAACTATGTCCTCAACCTGGGATATCTCAAAATACCATACGACCATCAGTACCATCAACATCCAAATCAATCTATTGAAGACTAGGAGGATGGAGTACTGCATGTGTAGAATATGTAGGCAAGGGATTGACGGTCACACTTGGTTCAGACAAGTTGACCAACCTAGCATCAATCAAATCCTGTATGGCATGTCGGAGTGTCGAGCAATAATCTGTTGCATGTCCCTGAGTCTGATGAAATGAACAATGCTCATGTGAGCGGAAATGAGGAGGAATAGGAAACGGCAAGGGGCATGGTGCCAAAGGAACAATCAAACCAACATCTTTGAGCTTCTCAAAAGCTCTAGTCAAAGTCATGCCCAATGGAGTGAACTGCCTCGCGGGCCTTTCTGCATATGGTCTAGGTGGTGGATGAGTAGTGGCTCTCGGATGTGGCGGTCGTGGCTGCATGCTAGTATGAGCAATGTAAGATTGCTGAATATAAACCGATTGATACTAATACTATGGATGAGAAAAATGAGCTATGACTGTAAGAGGCCTGTAAGACGAGTGATGCGCGGGCCTCTGATATTGATAGCTAATAGTATCAACCTCTCCAAACCTACTAGATGATCCAACCAACTTCTTCCATTTACTGTCAGGAAAAGGAGTAGTATCTATCCATAATCCTCGAGCAATGGCCTCCTCAACACTGAAAGCTACATGAACTAGACTCTTAAGATTCTAAAATGGAATGCCCACAAGGTGCCTAGCAAACCTCGGCTGTAGGTTCCGAAGAACCATATCAATATGATCTTGCTCTTTAGGCCGGTCTATCATACTATCCACCTTTACCCTCCAACGATTGACAAAGGAAGAAATAGATTCGTTTGACCTTTGTCTAGTGGCCTCCAACTCTCGTCTAGATACATCAATGTCGGCACTGAAAGCAAACCGAGTCAGAAACTCATGAACCACATCCTCCCAAGTGCAAAGTCTAGAAGGCTCAACTGAGGTGAACCATCTCTAAGCCGCTTTCGAAGTTAGATGCATTGACTTCACCATGACCATTTTTAGTATGGGGTATCGACATCATCGGAAAGATTTCGCTGAAATATTCCAGTGGTCATGAGTTTATCTTGGTTGCCATTGATTATTTCACCCAGTAGGTGGAGGCCGCTTCATACACGAGATTGACATTAGCTGGAGTTGCTAGTTGCATCAGATCACATATTATTTGTCGCTATGGAGTCCCTCACGAGCTGATCTCGGATAGAGGAGTATATTTTAGAGCAGAGGTTGACACCTTAGTGTAGCGATATGACATCTGGTATCATAGGTCGTCCGTGTACAGGCCATAGACGAACGGGGTAGTTGAGGCCGCATATAAGAATATTAAGAGGATCTTGAAAAGGATGGTTGAGACTTATCGGGATTGGTCGAAGAAGCTTTCTTTCGCATTGTGGGCTTATCGAACTTCTTTTTGCACATCTATAGGAGCCACACCCTACTCTTTGGTATATGGTATGGAGACAGTGCTATCAGTCGAGATCGAGATGGGTTCATTGAGGGTAGCATTAGAGCAATAGATTCCCGAGGCAGATTGGGCTCAGGCTCGATTAGATCAGCTCAATCTCCTATATGAGAGGAGATTGAGAGCAGCAAACCATGTTCGTGCATATCAGAGGAAGATGGTCAGCGGCTTTAAAAAAGCGGGTCAAACCTAAACCACTACAGATAGGTGACTTAGTCTTGAGAGTCATCAGATGATTGATTAGAGATCCTAGAGGGAAGTTCAGACATAGCTGGAGTGGACCTTATTTGATCAAGGAGTTGACCCTAGAGGGCGCTGCATGGTTGATGGATTTAGATGGAAAGCAATTATCGGAGTCGACCAATGTGGATCAACTAAAGAAATACTATGTTTGAGACCATGGTCGCAGGATGGGTGGCCATCATTTTAGTTAGCCATATACCCTTTCACCCTTTTGATATACAGTCCATTGCTAGCCCATTGAGCCTCGCACACGCATTATAGCCTTTCTTTCTTATCGCCTTGCTCACATTTTCACACCGGGATAGGGGCCCTTTAGTGTATGCATTCATTGTTTGGGAGTTCCATGAGCCTTGGACCTAGGGGCGCATTCTTCTCATCATCTTTTCTCATCACTGCATCACTGCATTCCATCGTATCTCATTGGTTGTGTTCTTCATCTCTTCTTCTTTATTCTATCGACTACTTGTTTTGCTTCATATTCTTTCCACCCTGAGTGGTGATCCTCCTTAGTTCATTACATGGAGGGTAGTCACATCATTACCACTATCTATCCCACGGACACTGGTTCAGAGATTCTTAGTTGAGAAAGTCATCTTGTTAGAGAGAGTTTTTTGTTACCGTAGCGCTCGAGAGCGTGTCTATCCATTATTGATATCATCTTTGGGGCTTATTTTGTTCATGTTTAGGGTGTGTACATTTTTATATATGTAAAAAAAAAAATGAAAAAAATGAAAAAAAGAAAAGAAAAGAAAAAGCGCATGTGTGTATTATTTTCTATCATTGAGTGTGTATATTGATGTTCGAGGGTCACTTGATTAAGTATGTTTGTTGATGAGAGTTCGTATGTGAGCTTTCCGAGACCCTCCATACTTTGTATTCATTTTATTGTATATTTTGAGAGCGAGATGAGTGACCTTCTCTTAGGAGCTCTAGGTCATTGTCTCTTCCATCATTACGTTCATTGTTGATGTGACTTCACTCCATGTCTGATTTGAGTTGATTATTACTCTTCTTTATGTTATTTGTTTCATCATTATCCTCGTTTTCACTTCTGATTCATCATTTTCACTTCACGTCTTATTCTTTTCTTACAGCAACCCATCTCGGGTTTGATACTCTCTTCGCATCATCATTACACATATCACTATCAGTTCATTTTGCTTCATTTGTCTCCTCATCGACATCATATTCACGTTAGTCATCCTCAAGTCCATGGCTCACGGGATTTACTATACATGTTGCATTTCATATATGAGGGCATGAGTTTTTTTATCATTGGGTATTTGAGCCTAGTTTTCCTTCATTTCTATCACCCTATCACCTTGGCCTACGTTACGTCCCGTGTCTTAAGACCACCCTAAGGCCATGGGATCAGATGTCATCTTCGACAGCCTCTACTTGGACAGGTGTTTGAGATCTGGTTGATATTTAGATATCGTCATGCTTTTTCTTCTAGGAGTCGCCTCTTTGATGTTTAGATCTGATTCAGCTGTGTTCGGATTACCGGGATCACGCGTTTGATGATGGATTATTTGATGTCACCTGATTTTATGATCTATCACATATTTGATGTCATACTGGGGCATATTCCATTTCAGGTGAGATTTACAGATATTCACGGAGTTGCATGCTTATCCCCACTTGCGAGATGTACGTTGAGATGATTGACCGGTTCGCTATTTTATGATGATCCCTCAGTGGAGCCTCTGTGGAGCCATTCATCCAGGCCTACATTTCTCAACATTTGATTGTTGTCATGTTTCTTATTCCCAGAGACGTTCCCTAGATGCTTGGATTTGATTTGGATCACGGAGATCACATGTTTGATGATAGATGATTCCATGTCACCTGATTTTCTTATCTATCACATATTCGATGTCATATTGGGGCATATTCCGTTTCGGGCGAGATTTACAGATCTTCATGGAGTTGCATGCTTATCCCCACTTGCGAGATGTACATTGAGATGATTGACTGGTTCGCTATTTTATCGCCATTTTGTGGACCCTGCATTTTGCTTGATGCGTTCCCACTCGATGGCGAAACTCAATTTTTTTTTTTTTGGCAAAAATTTGATTTTTTGAAAAGACTTGGAGTCGCCACTTATTTTTGCTTTATTTTTTAAGGGCAAAACAAAATAAGAAAGAAAAACCCTAAGTGTGACTCCTGGAGAAAAAAAAAAAAACAGATCTGTGAAAAACGGAGTTTGGGTCCGGGGGTTAGGTCACTTATTAGGAAGGTACTGTGGTGAGCTGTAGCACCCCTCTAAGCCCATATACGTACGACCTCTACTAAACGAATTGAGGAAATTGTGTTAATTAATTAATTAATTATGGATACCAAGAAAAAATAATCAATGTACAAGTCATGGTGAAAATTAATATACGCAAAAATAATGATGAAATCTAATTACAAGAATATACAAAATAAATGATGAGGAATTATGCAAAATGATTTATTGAATTAAAAAAATATTAAAAAAAAAAGTTTTCAAGAAACTTCAAAGGATTTTATAAAGAATGATTTTGAATTAATGATTTTAATTTATTTATTTAAAAAAAAAAAGAAGTTTCAATTTATTTTCAATTAATGGTTTGATTCAATTTCATTTGTATTTAATTTTTTTAAAAAAAGTTATTTGTACTTATTGTATCAAAAAAAAATTATTACAAAATTTTAATTTGGCAACAAAAATTATTTTACTTGCTTTCTTTAGAAAATGAATGAATTTTTACAATTTTATTTACAAAAGTATTTCAATTCAATTTTAGATTTTTTTAAAAAAAGAACTTCAAAATTTTATATTTGATTCAAAGAAATAATTTTACATTTTCACTGTTTTATTTAAAATGAAAGAATTTTACTTGATTTTTACCATAAAAAAAAATGTCAATTCAATTTTATTTAAAAGTGTCCATTTACAATTTTATTTATGAATAATAATAATAAAGACTTTTGCAAATTTGATTTAAAGGATATGATTTTTCAAAATTTTAGTTTAGATAAGGGTATTTGTTTAACTTTTATTAAGAAAAGAAAAGAATAAAGATTTTATATATATATATATATATATAAGTTTATCTAAAAATAAAATTTAATTTATCTTTTATTTCAAAATAAAGACCTTTTTCACAATTTTATTTACAAAATAATTCCTTTCAAAACAAATTTTAATAGTTTTTTAATATTTACAAAAAAAAAATTTATTGACAAAAACCAACTTCTATTTGAATTAGAAAATAATTAAAAAAAAATACTTTACAAAAAAACTCTCAAATTTATTTAAAAAAAGTTTTACAATTTATTTTATTTTTTTTAAAAAAAGTTATCTGCATTTTCATTCTAAAAAATTATTTTAAATTAATTATAAAAAAAGAAAAAAAAAGTTCAAATTTTTTTTTTTTTAAAAAACGTGATATCAGATTTAAAAAAAGATTTATTAAAAAAATATATTAAAAAGAACTCAATTTATTTAAAAGGGAAATTCGATTTTATTAAATAAAAAAAAATATTCTTTTCTTTTTCAATTTTATTCTAAAATATGTTTCTTTTTTCTTATGTTTTTATAAAAAAAAAAAACCGTTTTTCAATTTTTGAAGAGTTTCATTTTTTTTATTTTTTTAGAAAAGATTTCTAATATGATTTTAAGAAGATGGTTTTTTACATTTATTAACATAAAAAGAAGTCTTTCAAACACTAGATTATTAAACAAAACATTTATTACAAAGGACTAACTATTTATTCTGAAAAGAATTTTCGTTCATTAAAGATAAAAAGTAAAAAAATATATATATATATATAATATTTTCAAACAAAAACATTATCTCATTATTGGATTATTCCCTCCACAGAAAAATAAAATACAAACAAATATACTACTTCTCAAAACAAAGGCTAATAGGGCATATTAAACAAGGATAACAAATAAATGGAAACAAAAATTAATCTATGAATAACAAAATCTGCCAAACATATATACGGATATATATGGAAGCAAATATAGATATGTACAACAACATATACAAATATGTATAAAAATAAATACAACTATGCATAAAAATGGGAGGATAGGGATAAATAAATATACCCTTTACAAAGTGATCCCATTGCTTAATAGCTCTCTAAAGCTTCCCAAACAAAGCTTAGAAATGCCCCAAAACATCTCAACCCTCTTAATAAAAACTCACAGAAAATACAAAGAGAGTAGAGACCAATATAGAGCCATTCTCCATTTCCCGCCCCCCCGACTTCAAACTGCTAGTGATCATTTTATCTCAAATCAGGTTCCACCAACTTTCTGTTCATGCCCATACCCTGCTTCAACCACCCCAACTGCTCTCATCTTGCTCTTCCCGCTGTTAACACAGTGCTAAAACATAAAGAAATACCATAACCATGTATCAGCAAAAAGGTTAGGCCCAGTATAAGATTTAATAAATATACCAGCCCAAATCCAACTAATATAATAGGCACAAATCAAACCAAACAACAATCCAACAAGCCAAAGCCTAACACTAATAAATGGAAAACATAAATCAACCCAAAATAAGTCCAAATGAATAAATCAAAGGCCCAATAAGAAATCCAATAATATGTAAGCCCAAATCACACAAATATGTAGCCCAAATCAACAACCATGTAAGCCCAACATCCTTAAAGCCTGTAAACACAATCCAAAGCCCAAACAAACAAAACCCAAAGCTCCAAACAAAGCACTGTATAAATAAAAAAGAAGAAAGAAAGGGTTACCTCCAAAATGAAAGTGGAAAGAATGAGTGTCGGGGTGGAGAGAAAAGAGAGAGAGAGAGAGAGAGAGAGAGTGAGAAATAGAGACATGGAAGATATGGTCGGAGATGGGGGGGGGGGGGGGGTGAGTCACCAGCAGTGGAGGAAACTGTTGGTCGGCGGTGGCGTTGGTGCCGTTGTAGTGGCGTCGCCGGTAGCAATGGTGAGATGGGTAGCCATCATGGGGATGAGAGAGAGAGAGAGAGAGAGAGAGAGAGAGAGAAGAAAAACAAAAAAGAAACAAAGGGGTGGCCGGAGCAAGAGAAGCCACCGCAAGTGGCACTACTGGCAGTGATATGAGGGGTGAGTGAGAGAGAAAGAGGGAGAAATAGGAAGAAAATAAGGGATATGGGTGTGGGGAAAAAAGAAAGAAGAAAGAAAAAAGGGAAAAAGAAAAGGGAAAGAGATAGGAAGAAAAGAAAGGAGATGGGAAGAAGAAAAAATGGTAAGTGGGGGTTGTCGTGGGGATAAGAGAGAGAAGAGGAAAAAAGAGAAAAAAAACCAAAAATAAAATAAAATAAAAAATAAATAATAAAAATAAGATAAAGATAAAATAAATAATAATAATAATAATAATAATAATAATAATAATAAAATTAAAGTTGAAAATTAAAATTTAAAACAAAATGGGTTTAAAATATTAAGTTAAAAAAGATAATAATAGATAAATAAATTAAATGAGACAAATTTTGGGGTCTACAGTTATACTAGAAAACAAACAACAACCATTGTGGAAAAACATTTGAATATGCCAAAATTTATTTTATTTATTTGTTTTGGGAATTCAATGTTTTAATAACTTAGAAGAAATTAATTAGATATCACCTAGGATTATGCATTTATTCTCTCTCTCTCTCTACTATTATTATTATTATTTTTACATTTGATTTCCAATGATAGTATGCTTATTTTTTTTATTTATAAAAAATAGTTAAATTTGAGTGTAATCTTAATAATTTAGTAAATATGATGCCAAATAATTTGGGTTAAAAAGTTTAATTTGATTCCATCTCTTAAACTATATAATTTTGATGAAAAAGAAATTATAAAAGTTAAATATACAACTTGTGATCTTTGTGATTATTGGAACTTAGGGATAACAATGGGGTGAGTTTGTGATGGATGACCGCTATTCCAACCCTGTCTCGTTAGTTATATCTATTCTCATCCTTACCACAAAAAAAAAAAAAAAAAAAAAAGGATTAAATGGGATGGAACAAGATAGGGTAGGTATAGGAAATTCTCATATCCACCTTGTCCTGTTTAATTTTTATTCAATTTTTTGCTTTTAAAATTTTAATTTTATTGAAAATAAATATGGTTTATAAATAAAAATTGTTATAAATATTTTTAATTTATTTTTGTGAAAAATAATATTTTATTTATGTTAAAAGTTTAAAAAATGACAAAAAATAATTAAAATAATTTTTTATTTAAAATTATGTATAATCGAGGCATGGTGGGACAAGTCATACTTGAGCCTGTTATGAAGTTGTTTTGAGTTTTTGAAAACTTCTCAAATCAACCATTTATTTTTATCTCAAATCCTTCTTATTTGAGATGGACCAAAAAACCTGTTTCATTGTCATTCTTATCATAACTTTCTTATTTTAGATTTTTACTATTAGAAAAGTTGTTTTTATTAAAGCAATCATAATTTGTAAGTGCATTGAGAGTGTAGAAATAGAAGAAAAGGAAGACTTAGTCAATCCCAAATCACCCTTCATCCATTTTGTCCTTTGCTTCCCCCACCTAATTCTCCTATTCTTAGCGCATGCAGCTGCGGTGTCTCCCTTCCTAATTTCTGTGCCATCAAAACTGCTCTCCCCCCTCAAACCTCTTCTTTCTCTATCCCCACAAACCGCCATTCGTCAATTGCAGCACCCCCACTGGAGGCTGGAGGGCATGCACGTCGCCCCACAAGCGCGTGCACCAACCGACCTGAATCATGTCCCATAATTATTCACCTTGGCCTCTAATCTTCCTCGTCATCATCTCAGTGGTGCACATTAATGTTGCCTCTGGTGCCAAACCATCCCAGTCTGAAATTCTTCTCGAGTTTAAGAATTCTCTACGTAATGTTACTGCATTAGGCAGTTGGAACACATCCACTACGCCATGCGGTGGTTCGCCGGGAGGTTGGGTCGGTGTTATTTGCATAAATGGAGACGTCTGGGGATTACAACTGGAGGGTATGGGACTCATGGGCACCATTGACATGGACACCCTTGCGAAGTTGCCTCATCTGAGGGGTATAAGCTTCATGAACAATCATTTTGATGGGGCCATTCCAAAAATAAAGAAACTCAGTGCACTAAAGTCAGTTTTCTTATCCAACAACCAGTTTTCTGGGGAGATAGAGGATGATGCCTTTTCGGGTATGGTTTCGTTGAAGAAGGTGCATTTGGCACATAATAAGTTTTCAGGTGGGGTTCCTGAGTCCTTGGCTTTATTGCCTAGGATTTTGGAGTTGAGGTTGGAGGGGAACCATTTTAAAGGCCAGATACCTGAATTTAGAGCAACTCAATTGCAATCCTTCAACATATCCAACAATAACTTGGAAGGTCCGATCCCGGAAAGCCTTAGAAAGATGGAGTTGACCTCATTTTCAGGTGAGTAACTATGATGTCTGCATATAGCCAAACTTATCATCAATTTCCAAGTTGAAGATGATGTTTTTAGGATTTTTAACACTTTCTTACTCTTTCCATAATAAAACTTCAATGGACCCTCATCTATAGCAAACTTTGCAACTGTAGTTTAAAACCGAAAATTGAAAGATACACAGGACCAAAACTTGGAACAATTAATCCCTTAATTACTTGAATAAAAGAAGCCCACTATAGATCCCATACTGTTATCCCTTCTCATAATGAATGAAACTGAGAAAATGAATGGACAAGTACACATTGCATTCAAAACATGGCACAAAACAAATTTGATTGGATGAGGTATTGTGATCTAATGGCATGTTGACCTTGAGGCCATGTTTGTTAGGGTAAGGAGAAGTGGGTGGGAGTGAAAATCTTGCTCCCTTTCTCATTCATTGTTATGGTCGGATAATTCAAGTGATGATGGGAATAAAATAAAAAATAATTTTTATGGAAGTAAAATCACACTTATAAGTGAGATTTTAATTCATCTTTTAAGAGCTTGTATTTTGGTTTACTAATCCATTATTTCTAAAAACGGTTTTAGAAAATAAAAAATAAAAAATAAAAACCTTGTTTGGTTAAGTGTTTTTAAAATTAACTTTTTTATTTTGATTTTGTAAAAAAAAAAATGAAATTCACTTTATACAATATAAATTAAATTTAATTCAAGTCTTAAATAATTTTGTAATTAAAAAGTAAATTTTAATAAAATATGAATAGTTATATTATATAAAATCATAAATTATATTTTTTTTTATTAATATTATAAAAATATGAATATTAACACGTCATAAAAGGATAATTCATTTATTTTTTTTAAATATAAATAATAATTCAAAATTAATAATTGCTAATACATTTTTTTTTTCAAAAATAAATTTATTAACTAAATTTTAATTCTTTTAATATATAAATAAATCAATTTTTCATTATATATACACATTTATATTTTTGTTTAGTCTATAATTAATTAATCTTAAAAATTAGAAGATCCATTCAAGAATTTAAAGTATTAAATATATATATATACATATATATATTAATATTGTTTATAGTTATTATATATATTTTATGAGTTTCAAATTACTTTTTAAAAATTATTAAATTCGTTAATAAGTTTAATACAATTTTTTGTTTAATTTGAAATTCATTTCTCTAATGAAAAAAAAATTTAGAAAAATGGTTTTCTATTTTGTTTTGTTTTTAAAATTGTTTCTATAGAAAATAATCAAAGAATGCTATAAATTTTTAAAAACAATTTTCTTTTTAAATCACACACCTAAATATGTTTTTAATATTTAGCAAAAAAAAGAAAAAAAACTTTCAAAGATGTTTATTTAAATGAAACTAAAAAAATTATTTTACTATGTATAGTGAGAGATTTTTATTTTTTTTGTTAAATGAAAACAAGAAATGATTTAAAACTATATATAGAGATATTATTGTCAATTTATTTATTTATTTATTATTCTCATTTCCACTGTTACTTAATATTGAAATAATAATAATAATAATCATTCTAATCTTACATTATTTCTAGAAATAAAAAAAATAATAGTAAAGTAGTCTCAATAAATACACTTTGCATGGTACCATATTAAGAAAGGTGTGTATCTTAGTAAAATTATGATACATATTGTTTAAAGTCCATTTGATAGTGATTTTAAAAAATATTTTTAATATTTATAATATTTGAAAATTTTTATTATTCAAATGTTAGAAATGTTATAAACGTTTTTTAGAATAATTTATAAACGCACTTTAAGGGTGCATTTGATAGTGATTCTAGAAAAAGTTTTTACAATTTCTAATACTTGAAAAGTTTTATTTTTCAAGTATTAGCAATATTAGAAACACTTTCTAGAATCACTATCAAATGCACTCTTAAAGTGTGCTTGATAGTAATTTTAGGAAGTGTTTTTAACATTTTTAATACTTGAAAGATAAATTTTTTAAGTGTTAAAAATGTTATAAGTGCTTTTTAGAATCAATGTCAAATGCACTCTTAGAGTCCATTTGACAGTGATTCTAAAAAGTGTTTTAAATTTTTCTAATACTTTGAGAGATAAAAATTTTCATGTATTAGAAATATTAAAAATACTTCTTAGAATCACTATCAAATACACTCTGTCTTATATATATGGTTTTATATATATGGTTGAGCAATTTTGGGCGTATGCTTATAAGACACTTGTTGAATCGTGGAAACAGGTAACAAAAATCTATGTGGAGCACCGTTGGGTTCATGTCCTCGGCCAAAGAAACCAACAACGCTAATGATGGTTGTTGTTGGAATCGTTGTGGCCTTGGCATTATCTGCCATCATTGTAGCCTTCATCCTCCTCCGCTGCAGCAAATGCCAAACAACTCTAGTACAAGTAGAGACTCCACCATCGAAAGTGACTTGTAGGGAGTTAGATAAGGTCAAGCTTCAAGAGTCTAACACTGAATCCGGGAAAAAGGTTGAGCAAGGAAAGTTGTACTACTTAAGGAATGATGAGAACAAGTGTGATTTGAAAGACTTGCTAAAAGCCTCAGCTGAAATATTAGGCAGTGGATACTTTGGCTCTTCTTACAAAGCTGTTCTGGTGAATGGGTCATCCGTGGTTGTTAAGAGGTTTAGACATATGAATAATGTTGGAAAAGAAGAGTTTCAAGAGCATATGAGAAGACTAGGGAGACTGAATCACCCCAATTTGCTTCCTTTTGTGGCTTACTACTACAGGGAGGAGGAGAAGCTCCTGGTTACTGACTTCATTGACAATGGCAGCTTGGCAATTCATCTTCATGGTATGTTGTTCCTCCAAACTCAGAAACAATTTATATATGTACACACCTAATTTTTTTTTCTATATTAATTAAATTTCCATTTCATTCTTCCTCCATCAGGTAACCATGCTCGAGACCAACCAAGGCTCGATTGGGCAACTCGGTTGAAAATCATTAAAGGAATAGCCAAGGGCCTTGCATACCTCTATACTGAGCTCCCTACCCTAATTGCACCTCATAGCCACCTGAAATCTTCTAATGTTCTTCTTAGCAAGTCTTTCACGCCCCTGCTCACTGACTACGGTCTAGTACCCTTGATTAACCAGGAGATTGCCCAAGCGCTCATGGTCGCATATAAGTCACCAGAATACAAACAACATGGTCGGATAACAAAGAAGACCGACGTATGGAGTTTTGGGACATTGATACTAGAGATATTAACTGGAAAGTTTCCCACTCAAAATTTACAACAAGGTCAAGCAAGTGACACTGATTTGGCAAGTTGGGTGAATTCTGTTTCCCAGGAAGAGTGGGAAGATGAGGTGTTTGATAAAGAGATGGGAGGGACGACGAACAGTAAATGGGAGATGGTGAAGCTGTTGAAGATAGGGTTGGCTTGTTGTGAAGGGGATGTGGGAAAAAGGTGGGATATGAAGGAGGCAGTTGAGAAGATCGAAGAGTTAAAAGAGAAGGATAGCGAGGATGATTTCTATTCTTCATATGCCAGTGAAATGGAAAGCCCTTCAAGACAACTGTCAGATGAACCCTCTTTCTCATGAATGGTGTTGAGAGGTGGAATAGAGGATTGGCTGCCTTTTTTCATTCATTGTAAATGTAGTGCGGAAGTTGCAACTGCAATTGAGTGAGGGTGTTTAAATTCAGTAATTAATTACTGGTTTCAAGTAGATTCAAAAGCTTTTCCCCTCTCTTTCTTTTTCCTTGCTCTACCAGACTGCAAATTGGTTGGGATGATTTGGGCTCTACATTAATCATAAATTTCTTCTCCTCTATTCCATGTGTATATCATACAAAAGGGTTGCATTGCGCTGTGGAAAATAGCATACATTTGTACGAGAAAGCTATTCTAATTCATAAAAGAATTACACTACTCATCCAAAATCATATGATCATGAGAGGATAAATGAAAGCCAAGTTCGGACCGGTCCTTTTGCAAACTATTTTCATTTCTAATCCATTGAAAATTAATTTTGAGCTTTTAAAACTTGAAAATTAAAATTGATATGTCCGAGCATATCCAATTAATGCATGTATGCTAACAAATAAACAACAATCAAGATTACAACAGTTAAAAACACTAATTGCCAAGTTTAAATTACTAGTATTGTTTTAGTGGAAGCTTCAATATAAATATATTAGTGCAAAGACATAAAGATAAAATAATTCATATACAAAATTATATGAAGTTTTCATATGATTTAACCAATCATACCTATATCCACCGGTGATAAAATCATTCTACTACACCATAGAGAATATTATAAAGGACAAAAATATAAATAACTGCTGAGTCTCAAAATATCCTATGCTTCTTCGCTTGATGTATCTATACTTAAACCATAAGTTTTCTTGGTATGCAAGTGTTTTCCATTCTTCCTCATATTTCTATCATTCATGTATAGCCTTCGCGAACTCATTTTAATCTTATACCTTTTCTTCCCTCATGATCCCACCTTAAACCTAAAATTCATTTTGTAATTCTCTTCTATGTTTTGTTCTCTTTGACTTTTCTAAAAATCTCGACTTGGGCTTTGACACCAATTTATTGTGCTAGTAGAAGTTTCAATACAAAAATAGTAGTATAAAAATATAAGACAAAACAATCCACACACATAAGTACATAAGATTTTAACATGGTTCGGTCACCCATGTTTTCATGAATGAAAGAAAATTATTTCATTATATCATAGAGATTATTATAGAGGATAGAAATAAATATAACTAGTAAGCTTATAAAACATTCCATTTTCTCCACTCCTTGTGTCGATACCTTGAACCATAAATTCTTTTGCTCCATGAGATGTGTCTTTCATTCTTTCTCACAACTCTATCTACCACATATAGTCTTCACAACTCTATCTCTATCTAATAGCCTTTTGTTTTCACAATCTATAAAATTTATAGAGATATTCCTAATAACTCTTCTTATTGGATAAGAAATTCTATTATTACAATGACATATTAAATATTTTTTATGAAAAAGAATATTAATATTTCTGAATTTGAGACATTTGCAACAACTAGTACAATGACAAGTATGAAGGCTAGTTTAACATGGAGAGAACTTGTAGCTAGGTGTCTTCTTTATTTATATGCCCTCAAGTTGGTGATCACATTATAGACTCCTATCTTGGATTGAAGAAGAAAAAACAATGACTTGCTCAAGGGCTTCATTAAAATAGTCATTGGCTAATCATTAGTCTAGACATTGAAGATTTTATAAATAGCCATTGAAAACTTCACCATGAACAAAGTGATAATAATTCATAACGTGTTTCATTCTTGAGTAAAGCACAGGTTTGATACAAATAAGTGGCATTGAGGTTATCATATAGTATGTTGGGAGGCTTAATTAGAGATACCCAACTTAGGGAGCAAGTTGAATATTCATGTGACTTTCGTTGTGATGGTTATAACCTTATATTCAACATTGGTGGTTACTCATGCAACTACAAGCTTCAAGTACTAGGACACCATATTTTGTCAACATAAATGTAGGCCTTGTAAGTGCAATATCTTTATTCCCTACCTAGTGAGCATATGAGAGAGCACTAACTATATTTAGATGACATTTAAGAATAGGACCATAATAAATTTGTTGGGATCACTAAATCAATGGGGTGCATGCTTCTAAGATCCTAGGCATGGTGGAATTAATTGCCTTTAAAGATTTCTAGGGTGTTGAAGAATATATTTGTAAGTAAATATTCCCAAACCATCTTCACCAAGTTATAAAAGCTCTTTAATTTAAAAGCCAAACGAGTCTAGCTTCCACTTGATGACTCCTTTGAATTTTGATATAAGAGAAGTGTGAGGTTCTCTTCCTTAAGGAAATGGTAGTGGCTATGATTTCTCTCTAATGAATGGAAGAACAAAGATTGTCTAATCATAAACCTTAAGATATAGACAAATGAATAAACTTAAGTGACTAGGATCCATCTCATGAGCTTAAGTTACTTAATCTAGTCCTAATGAATCCTATGTAATTAATTAGTCCAATGAACTTCAATGAATTAAATATCCTAAGTAGAATCACAAGCACATAATTATAAGATCTAGTACAATCCTGTGTTTATGCAAAAGCACTTATGTGCTTATGCTTTTGTTCCCTTATGCATATTTATAGTCATATATAAATTTCCCTTAAACCAAGTGTTGCTAAAGAATTTGAGCTTGAGCGAACCATTAGGACTTAAGGAAAATATTGACCTCCTCATAATTCAATTATGAAGTTGACTCAACATTCCACTAAAGAGACTTAACTGTACTTTGGTATAAATCGAGATACAAATTAATTAGTTTTCTTAGGTTTGCGACCTACTATCTATTGTATGTAGGTTCTTCATGAACTGATGTTTGTAATCTAACAAGGCGGTAACTATCAACCTTTTAAGACTCTCTAATCCTTAAGTCTCAAATCTACTTATATTATGATGAATGTAAATTAATCTAGCCCTAATGATTCCTATTTAATTAACCCAACATGCTCCATTAAATGTTCCAAGGAGAAACCATAAGTACTTAATTGTAAGCTCTTGTACAATCTCGTGCTTATGCAAAGACATGTATATGTTTACTATTTTACACCCTTATGCACGCTTATAATTAAATATAAATTTCCCTCAAACCATGTGCTACCAAACAATGTGAGCCTAAGCAAGGACCATTAGGACCTATAGGACCTATAGGAAAATATTGAGTCCCTTACAATTTGATAAACATTAAGTTCATATTGGGAATCTCGGATTGCTCCATTCCTTACCCTTTGATCTTATAAGGTGCATGCATCTATCTTAGGCTTTCTACTTCTAATGCAACAAAGAACTATGACTATAAAAACCAAAATAGATATTAGATCTAGAGGTTAGAACTCTTAACAATGATCCTGATGTTCCCAAATTATTTTCAAATTGATAAAGATGTTAAAAAAAACTGTAGAACTCATCTACTTGGTGTTCTTGCACCTGATCTCTCCTCACATGTGTCTAGGCAAAAGACAAGTGTGGACTTTTCTCTTATTCCTTAAGGATAGCTAAGGTTTATCTCAAGTGGCTCTTTGGAAGATAGAAAATGACAAAAGTCAAAACCCTAAACCCCTAAGTGAGTTTATATGGGTTCCATGTGGGTTTAAGTGACTTAAGCTCAAATTAGGCTTGGTGTGGACCCTTTATTTTGTCCTACTAACATATGTCCTATTACGTGTTGGTTGATACTTTACAATAATTATATGGTGACCCATTGGGCACTACCTTAGACCCACTTTTGCACCCTAGGCCCATTTAGATGCACTTGGCCCATTAGGTACACTCCTAAGTCACTTGACACATTTCTAATCACCCTATATCACTTAGGCACTTTTTTAAACCTTCTAGGTCACTTAGCACATTTTTTATTACTCAGACACTTCCCTAGTTTAATTTCCACTTAATTCACCTTGACACTTTCCACTTAGGTCACTTAGACACTTTTTCACCTAGGTCACTTAGATGCTTTTTTGGGCTTAATTCCCTAAGATTAATTTCTTGATTGCTTGATTTTTTATATTAGGTGAGAATTTGGATTGATTTTAATTTTGATTGCTTGAGATGAATTTTCGATATTTAATTGTGTCAATTTGATATTTTGTTTTTTTTTTAAATTTAATTTTTTATTGTGTTGTAGTTTAATATTTAGATTATTAATTATATGCATTTGATATTTATTTATTTTTCTTATTTTATTTATTTATTCACCTACTTATTTATTTTTAGAAAATTGCATGTGATTATTGATCTTATCTTATTGTTATTATTTTGGTAAATTAATTTTTTTATTTATTTACTTTATGTTTTTATTATTTTTTTATTTTATTCAATTTATTTTATTTTCATTTCTTTTCTTAAATGTTTATTTTATTTTATTTTATTTACTTAAAAAAAAAGAGTTGGAAAAGTAAAAACCGAGCGCATAAAAAAATAAAAAGAAGCTGATATTTTTGAAAATGGAAGGTGCAGAAAAGGAGGCTTAAAAAATTAATAATAAAAATAAAAATTCCAAGGGTCGTTGGCTAAAAGAAGAAAAATAAAGGTTTTGAAATAAATAAATAAAACAAAAAAAAAAGAAGATTTAAGAGCATTTTGGAAAATGGGGAAAGCAAGTGGACGATCTGGAGGGGAAAGGAAAACCAAGAAAGGGGAAAGAAAAAAAGAAGAAAAGAAGGGAAATGAAGAGGTAGAAAAAAAGGATTCGGATATAAACAAGAGAGATTGAGAGGAAAGATGGAGTAAGTGGAAATGTTTTGAAAGACGAGGGGTTTTTAGAGAGGTTTGGAGAAAAATAACAGTGGAAGGAGGATTGAGAAGAAAGCAAGGAAAAGAGAGAGTTGAGTGGAGAAAGGGAAAAAGAAAAACAGGTGAAGAAGACGTGAAGAAGGGAGAAATCAGAGAGCAGAAAAATAAGTCGGAGCTGAGAGTAAGAAGGGAGGTCTTCTGAAAAATAGAGGTGGAGAAATTCTGGTAAAGAGGGTTGTTTGAGAGAGAAAGAACGGGGCAGAAGATCTTGGGGAATTTTTCAAAAATGTTGAGAGGTTTTGATTTTTGGAGGAAGAAAGAGAGAGGACTTCACCAGAGAGTCGCCAGAATTTGGAGTTTTTCCTGGTTGTTGTGGACGAAAACAAGGTGGAAGCATGGTGAGGAGGTGATTGGAGGTGAAAGTTTAATCAGTATTTTGATGAATCGACGGTGTTATTTGATTGGGTGAGAGATGATTGGAACTCATGGAGAGAAATAGAAAAGCAAGGACAACAACGATGACGGTGATGAATGGATTGTCGAGACGGAGACGGAGGTTTTTGCCTTGAGACTCTGAACCCCACCACAGATGCAAAGCGACCCGGGCACAATACTGGTCCGACAGCTTCGAGTGGGAAGAAGCAAGATGGGTCTGATCATGTGGAGAAAGGGTTGGATTCGGAGCTCGGAATTTAGATCACATTTAGAAGAATTGGTGCTGGTTTGGAAAATCTGGGTAATACCTGTTTTCTTAATTCAGTATTGCAACGCTTGACTTATACAGAGCCTTTAACAACATGTTTGCAAAGCAGAATGCATCAAAATGCTGGCAGAAAAATATGAAGTTTACTAGTTATCGGGAGGGTTTCAGTCCATTCCAGTTGGAGCACCCATTCCGGTGACTATCACTGCTTTGTTCTCACTTCTACTGGCATGTGGTACTCCCTCGATGACAGTCAGGTTGTCCAGGTTAGTGAGAGAACGGTTTTGGATCAGAAGGCCTACATGTTTTATGTTCAGAAACAGAACTTGGTTGCAAGTTCCATAGCAAAGAAAACGCGTTCCAATGTAGGTCAAGATCTAAAGGAAACCATTCAAAGTGGACCAGTTGGGAAAAGTTTCAGTGGTGGTGATGTTTCTGCTAATGTAACTCAAAATGATGTATCAAATGTTGGCTTGCCAAAGGAGATTCTATCAAGAGAAGCATCAGCTCCAAAAAGTAGCAGGTTCTCATCTAACTGCTTGGCACTGACAAATGATCCCATGTCTGAACCTCCACCCAATGTAGCATTATCAGAACACTGGGTGACGAGGCTTCCCGTTCTGAACCCTACTTTGGAGAAATTCATGCCATCATAAGCTCCATCTGTTAAGGGAAGTAGTATCACTAATCTTGACAGTGTTGTTGCAGCATCAACTGGTGCCAAATTTAATGGGTGCAGTGAGGATTAAATTTCTAAGAAAGATCAGGGCGTCTTAGATGTCCTACAATCGAACTACATCAGTTCCAAAATTCTGCTGCTGATAAGCCTGACTCAGAGAAGACCTCTCTAAAGGTTGGAAGTTATACCCAAATGGAGTGCTGCTGGTGATTCACTTAAAAATTATCAACCAAGTTGATAGAATTTTCAAGCTCGTCAAGCATGGTGAATAGATCTATTCACATGAAAACTCTTGATTGCAAGCCTCACAGAAAATTAAAAAAAGAAGCATGTCAAGTGTTGGATGAGAAACATGCATCTAGTTTCAAACACCCTCTTTCGAGCATCCTTGAGCTTGCGAAAAAATACAAAGCATCAGAATTTTCTAAGTGAAGGATTGGGCACAAGCTGCCACTTTAAAATATAAAAAAAAAAAATCCTTCTCTGAATAGATTTTGGTGGACGATTGGATTGCCAGGTGCATAAACCATTGGAGAATAGAGTACAACACCAGCTACATAGAGATATCCACGCATGCATTATTAACCTAACGGACAAGGCCACTCACACAGGGGTTCTTTCTAAGAAATGGTGCAGCCAGGTTGAAATGTGGTAATTGACATTCGGAGCAAAATGCGAGAGTGAGTGGAGATATTTTAGAGTTGTTTTATGGATAGCGACAACCATGAGTTTTGTGCGGGGATCATGGAGGCTACTTCGTGGAGGCAAGTATTTGCATGAAGAAGCAATGGAGATTGAATTTGGTGCATGAATAAAAAAAGATTTGAAACTTTTAATGGTGGAAAGCAGCCCATTCATTATTAAAAAAAGGTAAGTTAGTTCTTTTAAGTTTTGATTCACAAATATTAATTGTCTAGTCATTTAATTTATTTAATTTCATGTCAATAAAATCGTGTTGTCAAGTTGTTAAGTTTAGTTTTTAATTGATCTCATTTAGTTAATGTGCTTTAGAATTTTAGTTTTTTTTTTTAATTTTTTTATTTTAGTTTAATTAATTCCATGTTGATAAATTTGTGTTTTCAAGGTACTAACTTTAATTTTTAATTGGTCTCATTTATTTTTTTTAGCTTCTTTTAATTTAATTAATTCCATGTTGATAATTCATGTTTTCAAGTTATTAAGTTTAGTTTTTGATTGATCCTATTCAGTTTAAAAGTTTTAGAATTTTCCTTAATTTATTAGGTTATTTGTTCTCATGGGAATAAGTTTTTTTTTATATATAGTTTTGTATGTTAGTTAATTGGATTGTTGAGTTGGAAATTCTTATCTATGGAAAAATTTAATGTTTCTTAAATTTAAAATTTTTCTTGTTATTATACTTGTTATTTGATAATGTTATTCTATTAAAAGTCCTTGTTTTTGAAATTTTGGTAGTTCTTAAGTTTTAGTTTTTCTTGTTTTTAATTCTTGAAAGTTGAATGATTCTTAGGGTTTAGTAGTATTGTTATTTTAGATTCATGTTATTTGCTCATTTTCATGAAATCTTGTTATTCTTTTTTTATGAGATTGTTAATTTGTTTAAGATCTAGACTCATTGTTAAAATACATGAAGCTTGATTAATCATTTTCGAAATATTGCTATTTATTTTATGATTTAATATCTTTATTTACAATTCACTGTTTGATTATCTTTGAGCATTGGTTTTCTTTAGAAAAATCCTTTTCTTTAAAATGACTTATCAAGATGAATAAAAATTTCTTTTACGAAAAATAATATATTTTTATTCTATTTATTTATTTTTTTAAATTTTTTAAATTTTAATTTAATTCTATTTTTATTTCTCTCCATCATGAATTTGGCTCCTTGAACCCCAATGAAAGGTGGCCGAGTCCTTTTTCAAATTTAATTATCAAAGCTTCCATTCTCAAATAATTTTCAAAAATCTCAATTCTCAAATTTAATTTTCAAAGCATCCATTTTCAAAATAGTTTTCCAAAATTTAATTTTAAATTTAGTTTACAAAACTTTAATCCAATTTTCTAAAATTCCAAATTAATTTTTTAATATACCATCTTCAAATAAGTTTTCTAAAACTGTAAAATTCCAAATTCCAAATTAATTTTTTAAAATACCATCTTCAAATAAATTTTTTAAACTCTAAAATTCCAAAATTCCAATTTTTAAGTACTATCTTCAAATACATTTCCCAAAATTCCAAATTTAATTTTTTGAGTACTATCTTCAAATACATTTTCCAAAATTCCAAATTTAATTTTTTAAAATACCATTCTTAAGTTTTCCATATTCCCAAAATTTCAAATTTAATTTTTTTAAAAAAAATACCATTCTCAAATAAAATTCCAAACTATTATTCTCAAATAATTTTCTGATATTCCAAATTTAATTTTTAAAATACCATTCTCAAATAAATTTTCCAAAATTCTAATTTATTTTATTTTATTTTTATATCATTCTCAAATAAAATTTCAAAAATTCTGATTTACAAATTTATTTTTTTTAAATGCCATCTTCAAATATTTTTTTCAAAATCCCAAATTTCAAATTTAAATTTCCAAAACTTCTGTTTTCAATTTTAAAAAAAAATGAATAAATTTTTATAATTCCAAAATATTGGAATTTATGAGAATTAATTCATAACAGAATAAATTGGGCTTTGGTGGGGACCCAACATTCATAACATTTCTTTCAAAAATAATTGAAGTAAATTGTGAGGTTGAAATTGTTTGGTTTTGATTGATTTTGTGCAAGATGTTTTATACTTATCGTTGTACACTAACCTTGTTTTCATAACAGCGCTTTATTACCTGCTGTTAAGGTACGCTCTCACTCTCACTTTGTTTATTAGTTCGTTATCATAACTTATTTTTGAACTATGATCATTTTTTGTATCCATTGATCTCCTAGTTAACTGTCATGTCTGCTTCACCTTATTTAGTAAAAACCCATTTTTTAGGGGCTTAGAGGGGTGTTACGGTCTTTACCGTACCTTCCCAATAAGTAACCTAATCCCCGGACCTAGACTCAAGTTTTTCGCAAACAACTTTTCCAAAAAAATTAAGAGTCATTTTAGGGGTTTTATTCTTACTTGTTTTCCCCTTTAAAAGTAAATAAAAGTAAGTGGCGACTACAATTTTTTATAAAAATCAGTTTTTCACTTTAATCAAATGCGACTTTCGCCAATCGAGTGGGAACGTATCGTGAAAAATGCAGAGTCCACAAATTGGTGACTCCGTTGGGGATCGAACCCAGAATCTCTGGTTTCATAGAAGATGAAGTTCAAACTTAAGTTGAGGCAAATATGGCGTTTGATTAGTCGATTGATGAATACATTCTCTTTGTGTTTTTCTATGATTGAGTGTTCATAGCACACTGAGAGTTTGATGTGATGATTTCCTATGCTTGACTGTCATATTCATTTGGGACATTAACGTGCTGATGACGTTGATTGATTCTTTTTATTGTCTTAGCATATTGATTTTGCTCTTACCATGATTATCCTGCTCACTTTGACATGTATGTTCACTTTGTTGTATCTTTTGTTTATATTAGTGTCGACTCTCTTACTTGTATATTATCATGATTATCATAGAGTATGCTATCCTTGATATACATCCATCTCGATTATTGTACTTCCTGCTTGGCTTGTGTGTAAATTTGGATGATATATACATGTTTTGCATGATTGCTTGGTGTATGGTTGCTCTTATTCTGTGTGTTTGCATGTTGCTTGTCTGTGTGGGTCGTACATCTATCCCCTTACCTTCAACCCTCTGGTTTCGGTCATTTCCTTCATCTCGACTCTTACCTTTGCAAGTGTGAGTCCTTGTGTGTGTTTGTTTCTTTGACCGAGCTAGTGGTTAGGAGTAGGGTCTAGCAATAGGCAATATCGATGTTTGGGAGCATTCTAGAGGAGGCCGACACACATTGATGCTGATTAGAGTTCGATCTTTGAAGACCTGTATAACCCAGAGGTAGGTTTCATGGATATTTGTGTGACCAATGTGTTTCTTCTTCTGTTTTAGCTTTATAGGATTTTTGGATGCACCCACACCACTCACTATGCACTTTACTTGACTACTGAGTGTTGAGAGTTGTGAGATCTTTCACCATAGGAAACCCCCTAGGATATCGAGGTAGTGCATGTGTGGAGGTAATGAACACCTTACATGGAAGCGCCCCATCTCTTCAGAGGTTTGCAGAGGGTTATGTATCGTTGAAGGGTATGATCGCTTCTGCTAGGGATCCTTTAACCCACCCTGTCATTTTTAGAGCCACATTATCCTTATAGGCTAAGCTTAGACCCCATTAGGATTCTTTTCCTACACGTGGGTGCATCTATGGACCTTCAGAGCTGGGTTAGTAGTGATAGGTTTAGTTACCTTCATAGTAGTCTGAGTATTTCCAGGTTACCTTCCTGCATAGTTGATAGACATTCCATGTAGAATTTCCCTTACACCGTATCTTATCTAGTATTTCCACTATTGTAGGAGTATCGATACGTTCGATCTGGGTTCAGCTTCTTGGATCAAATTTAGAGGTAGATTGATCAGAGTGTCAGATTAGTCAGATAAGACAGATATGGGTTCGCAAGTGGTTACAATTGATCAGATTGTTTTTGTTATGGCTTCGATCTAAGAGGCCATAACTAGTCTTGGTCAGAGGATGGATGGGCAGTAAGCCTAATAGGTTCCAATTCAGGAGAGTGTGCAGTATGATCCCATTATTCCACCACCTCTCCTACCTAGTTAGACAACTTCATAGGACACTTAGATGCCATCACCTTCCCTACTTGGTCAGACAATTCCACAACCTACAATATTTACTTTATAGAGACAAATTGAGGTTGCCCCACCGCCTGCCATGGTGGTTGTTCCAACCCTAGAGGATGCCCATGCACGCATGGACAAGCTTGAGTAGAGGATAAGATAGTTGAGATTATCAGATGGGAGGATGGTATGAGATGATTTTGATGGACTTCCAGTGGCTAGTCTTCCGGCCAAGTTCAAGATGCTAGAGATAGAATGATACACGGGGACTGGATGCCCCCACATTCATTTGAGACTATATAGTACTGTGATGAGGGTCCACAGTTTGGATGAGGCTTAGATGATTATGTTATTCCCCATGTCCTTGAGTGGGGCAGCCTAGTGTTGGTTTCCTTTTTTGGATGTGTCACGTCGTCGTACATGGGATGATTTAACCCAGGATTTTTTACGACGGTTTGCATTTAACACTGTCATAGATGTCTCATAGAGAGAGTTGGAGGCCTTGAGTCAAAGGCCCAATGAGACAGTCACATCACTCATCTCTCATTGGAGGGAGAAGATTGCCTAGATCATTGATAGACCATCTGAGAGAGATCAAATCAACATGACTATGAGGAGCTTCTAGCCTCGATTTTTAAGACATTTGATGGGGTTCCCACACGTGGACTTTGGATCTTTGGTGCAAACATTATATGGTATTGAGGAGGGTATTACTAGAAGATTGTGGCTTGATTCTTCCCCTTCAAACTTGAAAGGGAAGAAACCATCTATTGGACAGAGATCAGGGGACGTCAGTACCATCAGTGCCATCAGACTGAGGCCCCCTAAATATTATCAAACAGTTGAGCAGACTTCCAATTTTTATTATTCGCCATCACCCCAGGTGCAGTATAGGCCACGTGTTCCTTTTAGACTTATGTCTCCCACATATCTACACTCAGCCCTACAACCAGTTTATGCTACTCAGGCCACACAGAGGCCACGCGCTCATTATCCCTAGCCTAGGGCTCCATCTACACAGAGACCGATGCGGCAATTTTCCATGTTGGGAATGCCTTTGAGTATAGCTTTCCAGAAGCTCATAGAGAGAGGATTGTTGACTGCATTAGCACTGAGACCACCACCTCAGCCTTTGCCATCTCAGTTCAGGATGGACCTTCATTGTGCTTACCATCAGGGTCCAGAACCTGACACTGATCGCTGCTCTGCTATGAGACATGCTATTTAGGACTTGATAGATTAGGGTCTGGTTAACTTGGGACAACCAAGTGTGACCATGAACCCTTTACCTGCTCACACCACACATTCAGTGCCTCCGCCTACTGGTGGTATTCATCACATGGATTTTGTTCAGGACGATGTCATACACATACTGAGTTGGGATGATGGATTGCTTGAGATGATTTATCCAGACGATGGCTATGAGATTGTAGGAGCTACATCAGATTTTTCGATTCCTGCACCATTCAGTTTGATCCCGGATAGAGCGCCGTTATAGTTGATTCCTTCTACACCATCATATATTGGGCATAGGGACACGTTTGCTTAGTTTATTCTATGGCCTGAGGATGTTGATGTACAAATTATGACTCGTAGTGGGAGGATAGCTCAGGCTGCACCTCCATTTACTAGACCATTTGGTGGTACGGACTCTTAATGGGAGGTTAGGAGGGAGGATGATGAGATCTTGAGACAACTGCAGAGCACCTAGGTTTGGATATCCATTTGGAGTTTGTTGGTTGCTTCTAGTACCCACAAAGATGCACTTATTCGAGCTTTGAGTCAGATACATGTTGAGACCTCTACTACTCCAGAGGGATTGATTCATATGATGACAGTTGATAGGGCCACTTGCATTGTGTTTTATGCTGATGATCTACCATCGGAGGGTTTTGAACATACTCACCCTCTCTATATTACAGTTGTTTGTTCAGGTCACAAAGTCCCATCTATCTTATTGGACAATGGCTCTGCCCTTAATGTTTGCCCATTAGCCACTATTGTAGCCCTTGGCTTTACACCCTCAAATTTTGGTCCCTCCACACAGACAATGAAAGCTTATGACAACACTCAGAGGGAGGTCATGGGCACCTTGACTATAGATTTATTGATCGGCCTGACCACATTCTCTATATTATTCCAGGTTTTGAGGATTCTTGCTTCCTTTAACCTGATTTTGGGCCGACTTTGGATTCACCAGGCTAGAGTTATTCCATCTTTCCTTCATCAAAAGGTGAATTTTATCCATGATGGGCAGGTTATTATAGTACAGTCTACTAGAGACATGATTTCATCATCTGAGCCAGTATTGCAGATCAGTCACAGTGATGATGATTTTTTTCTGATAGGATTCACATTTGATGAGGTATAGACCCTTGAGATTCAGGATTTTTGTAGAGATTTTGTGGTCATGTCATTTGACCAGCATAGTAGTGCCCTTGTTCTTGATATGATGAGAGGCATGTCATTTCTATCTGGTTTTGGTTTAGGACGATGCCAGCATGGATCTAGTGAGTTTGTGACTACTATTGATCATGATACTCCTTTTGGACTTGGATTCACCCCTTCAGAGGACGATGTTCGTTATATGGCAAGACTACGTAGTGACAGGGTGAGGGCTCGTGTTTGGCATCCCATTTGATTATCCTGTTTGCCCTTACACTTTCAGCTTGGCCGATTACTTCATTAGGGGATTAGAGGTTCAGCCTCGTGTTGAGGAGATAGGTGTTGATGATAGTACATTGGATGAGCTTCAGCATATGCTTCATCGGATGCAGATGGATCATGAGACCCCTGGTGCGTTGGCTTCTATGATGATTGCTCCACCATCTCCGGATCGAGGTAGCTTATTCTCCTTGTGCTTCCCAGATGAGTACTGATTATGGGGCAATCATTGAGCCTACGATATGATTGATGGAGCTTCCTCATGATGAGTATCGTGATGAAATGGACATGTTGGGTATCAGTCAGTTCCTTGATGCAGTTCAAAGTGAGTCTTTCTCGCCATTGGAGCTTTTTGGAGTATCTATCATCAAGATTGCTGAGGAGGATCAGACTATTCCTGCTCCTAAGCTTCCTGTTTTTGTTGTTCCTACTACTGATATGTATGAGAGCACTATTGGCCTAGTTGAGGGAGTGTCCGACTTTATGGACCCATCTCTTTCATTTGACATTTTATCGGGATTTGTCACCCACTCTGACTATGTTTATGATGATTCAGTTATGGATTTGAGCATTTACGAGTATTTGTCTGTCTCTTATGATGATGTTTCGTTTTTTATCATGAATCTGATCCCATAGATGAGAGGGTTTCACCTACTATGGAGGATGTTGAGACTGTTGATTTTGGCACAAATGATCAGCCTAGAGAGTTGAAGATTGGTTTACCCCTATCCATAGATGAGAGATAGACTTATTCATTTACTCAAGTCATACTTGGAAGTCTTTGCATGGTCATATGAGGACATGTTTGGTCTCGATCCCTCTATAGTCCAGCACCACTTGCTTATCTTGCCACATGCCAGATCAGTTAAGCAGAAATTGAGGCGATTACACCCACGTTGGAGTCTACAAGTGAAAGAAGAGATTCAGAAATAGCTCAGTATGGGATTTATATCAGTGGTTGAGTATCCAGAGTGGTTGGCTAACGTCATCCCTGTTCCCAAAAAGGACAACAAAGTTAGAGTTTGTGTTGACTTCAGAGATCTTAATAAAGTCGGCCCTAAAGATGACTTTTCTCTCCTACACATTGATCTGTTGGTCGATAGCACTACAGAAAGTTAGAGTTGGTGTTGATTTCAAAGATCTTAATAAAGTCAGCCCTAAAGATGACTTTCATCTCCTACACATTGATCTGTTAGTCGATAGCACTGTAGGCCAGTCGATGTTGTCTTTCATGGATGGGTTTTAAGGGCATAATCAGATTTTAATGGCTCTAGAGGATATGGAGAAAACAACTTTTATTACTGAGTGGGGTACCTACTGTTATAAGGTTATGCCATTTGGGTTGAAGAACGTAGAAGCCACTTATCAGCAAGTCGTTACTACTTTATTTCATGACATGATGCATATGGATGTTGAGGTGTATGTGGATGATATGATTGTGAAATCCCAAGGTAGAGTAGATCACCTAGCGGCTCTAGAGAGATTCTTTGAGAGGATTCAAAAATTCAGATTTATGTTGAATCCCAAGAAGTGCATTTTTGGAGTGACTTTTGGAAAATTGTTGGGGCATATAGTTAGTGAGCAAGGCATAGAGGTTGACCCAGATAAGATCAAAGCCATACTTGACATGCCTGTGTCGAGAACTGAGAAAGAGATTAGGGGTTTTCTGGGCAAGTTACAGTACATAAGTCGATTCATAACCAGATTGATAGACATATGTGAGCCCATTTTTTGTCTATTGAGAAAGAACCAACCTACAGTTTGGAATGATGATTGTCAGCTTGCGTTTGAGAGGATTACGGAGTATTTGCTTTCTCCTCCTGTTTTAGTGCCTCCCATGCTAGGACGTCCACTGTTTTTATATCTATCAGTTTCAGACATGGCCTTGGGATGTATGCTAGCTCAGCTTGATGACTCAGGGAATGAGCAAGCTATCTACTATCTAAGTAAGAGGATGCTGGAATATGAGATAAGATATGTTATGATTGAGCACTTTTGCTTAGCGCTAGTATAGGCTACTAGGAGGTTGAGGCATTACATGATAGAGTATTCAGTGCACTTGATTTCCCATCTTGATCCATTAAGACTTGTTTGATATACCTGTTTTGGCTGGTAGACTGATGAGATGGCTAGTGCTTCTTACAAAATTTGATATTCAGTACGTCTCTTAGAAATTGATTAAGGGGAGCGTTGTTGCAGATCATTTAGCATCCTTACCAACAATCAAGAGTAAGTCAGTTGATGATGATTTTCCAAATGAGGAGTTTGTCGCTATGATTAGGTTATTAGGATGACGCATGTACTTTGATGGAGTAGCTAATCATTTAGGGTATGGGATAGGTGTTTTGTTGGTATCTCCCCAGGGTGATCACATCTCGAGATCTGTTCATTTAACATTTCCTAATTACCACCCCACCACAAATAATATTGTTGAGTATGAAGCATGTATCCTCGGTTTAGAGACCGCATTAGAGCTTAGCATCACACAGATGGATGTACTTGGTGATTCCAATCTAGTACTCAAACAGGTTCGGGGTGACTGGAAGACTAGAGACGCAAAGTTGAAGCCATACCATGCCTACTTGGAGTTATTGATTGAGAAATTTGAGGAATTGAAATACATTCATCTCCTTAGAGCACATAATCAGTTTGTTGATGCCTTAGCTACCCTAGCTTCTACAGTTGATGTTCCAACTAATGTGATAGTTCATCCCTTGTTGATTGAGACTAGAATTGCACCCGCTTATTGTCACTTGATTGATGAGACAGAGGTCTAGGATGACCTACCATGGTTTCATGACATTCATCAGTTTCTCAAATCTAGCGCATACCCTGAGGTTATGACAGCCAAGGATCGGAGAGCATTGAGGCAATTCGCCATTAGATTTATGATATGTGGAGAGACTTGATATAGACAATCAGTTGATGGGATGTTACTATTATGTCTAGATCGCACCTCTGCCGATCGAGTGATGAGAGAGGTTATACAGGAGTTCGTGGTCCGCATATGGGTAGACACATATTGACTCATAAGATTATGAGATTAGGTTACTTCTGGTTGACCATGGAAACATATTGTTGTTGGTTTGTTCAGAGATGCCTAGAGTGTCAAATGCATGGGGATCTTATTCATATACCTCCCTCAGAGTTGCATGCTTTGACATCGCCATGGCCATTCTCAATATAGGGTATTGATATCATTAGAAAAATCTCGCCGAAATCTTCTAATGACCATGAGTTCATCTTAGTAGCCATAGATTATTTTACCAAGTGGGTGGAAGCTGCATCATATGCAAAGTTGACATCTACTAGAGTTGCCCGTTTCATTAGGTCACACATTATTTGCCGCTATGGAGTTCCACAAGAGTTGATTTTAGATAGGGGAGCACACTTTAGAGCTGAAGTTGAAACTTTGTTACAGAAATATGGCATCCAACATCACAGATCATCTGCATACAGGCCACAGACTAATGGAGCGGTAGAGGCTGCAAATAAGAACATTAAGAGGATTTTGAGGAAGACGGTCGAGACTTCTCGAGATTGGTCAAAGAAGCTTCCTTTTGCTTTATGGGCATACCGTACTTCATTTCGCACTTCTACAGGAGCTACACCTTACTTCCTGGTGTATGGTATGGAGGTTGTTTTGCCAGTCAAGACAGAGATGGGTTCTTTAAGAGTAATTCTCGAGTAGCAGATTTCAAAGACAGAGTGGGCCCAGGCTCAATTTGATCAACTTAATCTTTTAGATGAGAGAAGATTGAGAGCAACGGATCATGTTCAGGCCTATCAGAGAAAGATGGCTCGTGTCTTTAGGAAACGGGTTAAGCCTAGACCATTACAAAAAGAAGATTTGGTTTTGAGGATACTTAGAGGTTTGATTGGAGACCCTAGGGGAAAGTTCATACCTAGTTGGAATGGACCTTATGTTATTCGAGAACTGACTCCAAAATGGGTTGCATGGTTGACTAACCTAGATGGAAACCAATTTTTAGAGCCAACCAACATGGATCAGCTAAAGAAGTATTATGTTTAAGATCATGGTCAAAGGATGGGTGGTTGTCGTTTCGGTTATCCTTATATCTTATCGCACCCATTTCATATACACTCCATTGCTAGCCCCTTGAGCCTCACGAGTACATTATAACCTTCATTTCTTATAACTCTGCTTACCTTTCATCACCTAGGTAGGGGCCCTTGGTTGTGTATGCATGTTTTACTTGGATAGTCTTGTGAGTTTCAACTCTTTGATCTATTTTCATTTTTCTTGTTACCATCTTTTACTATTTCACTTTTATTATGTTTTATTATTGTTCATTTTCCATTTACTTCCGTGTTTTATCTTCTCTTGTTTCGTCTCACTCTCTTTATTTTCTCTAATTGATGACTTTTCACATTTTTAGTGCATCAAGGTAGTCATGTCACACCCTTCATTCCACCCGTTGACTTTGATCTGGATACCTTAGCTTGAGAGGTGACCTCAAGGTTGGGACTTTATATACATGTCAGTGATTGGAGTTGGTGATTACTACTCAAAAAGTGTTATTTTGTAGCTTGTAATTAACTCTTTTAAACACTTGTGAGTAGTAGTTATTACTTTTTAACTCAATTAGCATATGAAGGACCTTTGCAATTGTTTCTAATCAAATTGTGTTAAGTTTTGGTGTTTTTGATAGTATTTTGATCATAGACAGGACTTATGGTGGATCAATGACATAAGGCTATCAGTTGTCATGATTCACCAAACTAATATACTACATGGACTCTCAATCTTGAGAGGATATTGAGCTTGTGTCAAATCAATAGGAGGCTTTAACCTATGGATGAGACCCTAAGGTGGTCACATATCCTTATGGATTGGGTTACTATTGATGGAGGCTAGTGGCAATAGGTATTCTCAATAAAGGCACCATTATATTTCATGAGATTGAAATGTGTGTTCCCTTGGGTGATCCAAAAGGCATGTGATCTAAAAGATTATGGTCATAATATTTTCTTTTATGGAAATTTGACATATGCTCCTTGGAGGTAAAGTATGTCAATTGATCACATAATAAGTGAGATTTGTAACTCAAGTATTGGAAAGGTAATCTTGATAGGTGATAACACTACCCTGTTAGATTATAGACATCAATTCATAGGTTGTCTGGATGCAATGGATTGTAGGTCACGAACCCGAACTTTGTCTCATTGTTATTTACATAAGGTATTAGAGTATTGTTGATTCTCTTTAGTAGAATGTTAGATCAACTTTAGAATTAGATTCTTAGGGAGCCAGTACCCCTATGGATCTTAACGGTCTCTACTTTGAGCTCATATACGATGATGGCATAGTTTATGAGGGTTGAATTTGGCTCTAAGTTCACTCTTATGCATAAAGGCATTTTGGTAATTATGTAAGATTGCACATGGGATAGTGAACAAAGTCTTTGGATTGGACAAATTGATTAATTAGATGGTGATGTGTGGTTAATTAATCAATTAAGACCCATTTTAAGCTAGATTAAGTGACCCAAGCCTTAGTGGATTCAAGTCACCTAAGCCTAGTAGAAGAACCGTATAGATATCTCTTCAAGTGTTAGGGTTTTCCATCACTTGATGTGAGAGTCATCTTCCACTTCTAAAGAAAAAGAGAGCCTAGAATTCCTCCATTCCAAATCCCACACTTTGGAATGCCAAGTTCATGGCTCGGGTCATCAGGCAGAAAATTTTAGGTGTACAAGACCTTCAAACTATTCAAACATGTACTTCACCATGAGGAATTGATTTGGGAACATCCAGATCCAGGTATGATTACTATTTTCTCTAGTTTATTATTCTAAATTATTTTTAAAGCCATTGTTTTCACCAGAATAGTTTCTAAAGAAGCCTAGGGTAGATTTGCTTGTATCTATACCATCTAAGGTTTGGGAATTGAGATATCCAAGGAATCTAATTAGCTTAATCTAGAAAGTCAATTCATATGATCTAATGTAACTTTGTGTTTTTACTAAAATGCCCTTATGCACATTCCTGAACTAGAAACTCAAATCTCTCATATAAATCGAGACATCATAACAAGGAGTTCAAACAAGGACCACTAGGACCCATAGGAAAATAGTGGTTCCCTCATAATCCAATTGTGAAGTTGACTTAACACTCTACTGAAGAAAGTCTATTTCACTATGATATCCTATGAAATTATAACGAGTTAAAGCTCAGGTTTGCATGCAGACTCCCCATGAACTAGTGTTTATAATCTAACAGGGTAGTGTTATGAACCTATCAAGACTACCTCTCCAATCCTTACATTATAGATCCTCCTATTATGTGATTAATTATCGTATTGCAGCTCATAAAGAGCATATGTCAAATTCCACTTAAGGAATTATTGCAACCATAGATTTCATTATCACATGTCCTTTAGATCACCCAATGGGATACATTTTCTCAATCCCATGAGATATCATGGTGCCTCTATTGAAAATGTCTGTTGTCACTAGGCTCCATCAATAGTGACCCAATCTATAAGGCACATTAGGGTCTCACCCATAGATCAAAACTTTTTGTTGATTTCAACATAGGTCCAATATCCTCTCAAGTTAGAGAGTTCATGCAATACAGTAGTTTGCTGAATCATGGCACCTTGATAGCCTTACGTTATGATTCACCATAGGAAACCCATCTCGATGGCCAAGATAAGTCATCTCTCCAACTAAGAGATAGTACAATACAACCTTTACTAAATTGCCTAAATCCATGAACCAATTGCGAACTAGTTATCATCTTGCAAAGAACCTATGACTTGTATCTTCTATGCAACTCCTAACGCACTCAAGTCATATACAATGCAACTTATATGGGTCTAAATAATCAAATCATTATCAACGCAAATGATGGAAAGAAAAATGGAAGGTCATGTCTAACTTTATTATATAATGTTTTGCTTTTAAGGGATCTATCCCAACAATTTAAACAAATATCTAGGAACAAGATAAGCCTAAAAAATTGCCATGTCTAGGGTGGAAATGGAACCAACATAACCTACATGAAGAGTTGAACCATTAGTTGTGTGAATTTTATTAATTGTAGGAGATTTTTTAAAAAATAAAAAATTGAAGAAATCTAAAGTGATATGACTAGAATAAGTAGAATCAATAAATCAAGATGAGCTAATTGATGTACCAAATATTATTGAAAAGGCTTATAGAATAGTATGAGACAAAAATTGGTTGATCATTGCTTCAAAATTTGCAAAGGATATAGATGGTGTTAGGACAATGAGACTACATTGTATGTTGGCAATTTTGTTCCAATTATTTTTTAGCCTAGGAAACTTTTTAGATAATGACTTACTTTTTCATTGAAAATAAAAGATTATTGTTCACTCAACCGAAAAGTCACAAGTCTAAAAAGGGTTAAGCAAAAGTGAGTTAGTTTTTCTAATAAGATATAGTTGAATTGGAAGTTTTAATTGAGTTAAAATGCTATAATTATTTGGAAATAATTTCAAATTGAGAAGTTAAAAAGAAAATTTTTCCAAATAATAAAAATAAATTGAAAATGAATTTTAAATTGAGGATTTAAAATATAAGAATTTTAAATAGAAAATTGAGGAAGAATTTTGAATTGAGAATTTAAAAACAAAAAAATCTTTCCAAATAATAAAAAATAATTTGGAAATGAATTTTGTATTAAGAATTTTAAATAGAAATTTTTTTCAAATATTTTTTAATTTAAAATATGAAATCTTTCCAAATCTTTTTTAAATTCTTAAGTTTCTAAATTGTTTTTAATAAAATATGATTTCTAAATTGATTCCAATTCCACTAGTTTTTTTCCCCTATATATACCCTACCTCTGTGTGTGAGTGTGTGTGTGTGGTTGTTTTTTTTTTTTTTTTTTTTTTTTTTTTTTTTTTTTTTTTTTGGGAACACATTGAGAGAGACTTAGCCTAACTTGCTCTACCATTTCCAATCTCTCAAGCAAGATTCAAAGATTGAATCTTGGGTTGTTTGAAGACCTACATCCCTTCAACGAGGCTGAGGTGTATTCATTGGAGTAATTGGAGATTATTGCGTTGCAGACGTGGATCAAGTTGTAGGTTTTGGAGAGTAAGTCTTTAGGGTAACGTAGTCAAGTAAATCTATGTGACATGATCTCATATAGTGAATTTAGATTTGAAGTCTTAGACCTCATAGTTTTTTATCTCCACAATTAGTGTGAGAGTTTTTCATGTAAACATTCTTATGTCTATTGCATACTTATTTGTTCATTTTGATTATTTTGATTATAGTGATTATACTTGATATCTCGTAGGTTAAAATTAGATTAAAAATTAAACTCCTTATTTAATATTTTTAAAATTGGGCATTACCCTACTAGACAGCGGTTTTTCAATTGGTATCAGAGTAGGATAAAAATCAAATTTTTATTAATCTTACAATCCAGTATGGAGCAACTAAGATTTGTGGCTTCTCTAAATAGTCCACCTTATTTTGATAGGAGTAACTATTCCTATTGGAAAACTCAAATGAAGTTCTTTCTTAAAATACAAGATGAACGGGTATAGAATTCAGTGGAACATGGATGAGGACCCCCTTGAAGCTTGATGTGAATGGGAAAACAATTGGTGAGTTAAAACTCAAACAAGAATGGGACAACTTAATAATGATGGAAGTGAAGCCAATGCTAGGTGTCACAATCTAATTCAAATGAGCCTCCCCATGGCCTTATATAGAGCCAGGAAGCTTCTGGAGACTCCTAGAGTGGGAAGAGTGTAGAAGGTTCTAGAGAAGCCTGGAGGAGTCCACACAATTCTACACTATGGTAGAAGGCATGAGAGGAGTCTAGGGCTTTCTAGAGAATTCTAGAAGTCTCTTGTATATACTTGTATATAGGCTTGTACCTAGAATGATGTAGGACATTCTAGAATAATCTTGAGTTGTAAGGAACCCTCCAAGGTTCCAGAGAGTTCCATTGGTGCCTATAAATAGGTGAGGGCCTCATTTGGCCAAGGCACCAAGCAAGTGAGCATCCAAGCACTTGTAAAGGTTTCCTTGAGTTAGTGAAAGCTTCCATTCTTTCAAGAGTTGCCTACCAAGCTTCTTAAGCTTTTGAGTCGCGAGTGTCTTAGCCGAGCGAGCTAAGCATTGGGGAGCAAGGCTGACTTAGCAAGATCAAGCGTCTTGGCTTGTCTAAGTGCCGCATGAGCTTAGTGAACAACTAAGTCCGTGACATAGGGCTCTTTTAAGTATGTTCAATGGTGTTAGTCCTGATAAGTTTCACAGGATAGCTAATTATACTCATGCTAAGGTAGCATGAGATATTCTCCAAGTCACTCATGAAGGTACATCTACTGTAAAGGTATCTAAATTGCAAATGTTTATCTCTAAATTTGAAATATTAGGATGCATGAGAATCAAAATTTCTCTTCCTTTTATTTTGAATCAAGTGATATTGTTAATTTCTCTTTTAACCTTAGAGAACATATTCCTAATTCTAAAGTGGTAAGGAAAATATTGAGATCTCTTCCTAAAAGATTTAGGCCTAAGGTAACTACCATAGAGGAAAGTAAAGGCCTTGATTTTATGAGAATTAACAAACTTGTTGGTTCCATTTAGACCTATGAGATGACCCTTCTCAATTTTCAAAGGCCTAAAGAATCTATTTTCAAGGCTTCTAAGAATGAGGAAAAAGAGATTGAAATGATAAATGACTTAACTAGGGATGAACTAGCACATATGGCTAAAAGAATTAAAAGGGCCATGAGATTGACTAAAAAAACTAATAAAGATCAAGAGTCAGGAAAAAGAAAAAGAACTAATAAATTTTCTAAAGAAAATTATAAAGGAATCTCCAAAGATAAAAAGATAAAATGTTTTAACTATGGTGGTTTGAGACATTTTGCTACTGACTGTCCTAGTTCCAGTCCCAAGGACATAAAAATTCCATGTATGCTACTTGGAGTGACACAGATTCTAAAGAAAGTGACTCCATGACTTCTAAAGATGCAAAGTATGATCAAAATGACTTTTTAGCTTTTGTTGCATCTGTTGATTCTATGCATGATAGTCATTGTGAAAGTGATAGTTGTGAATATACTGATGAACAAAATGTTGCCTTCCTTGATAATCTTGTTGTTGAGTATCAAAATCTTATTAAGACATATTTAAGAAATAATGATATTATTGATGCTCGTAAAGCTAAAATTGATTTACGTAATGAGGAAATGACAAATTTTCTTGAAAAATTTTGATTTCTTGAAAAAAAATTGATTTATTGAGTCTAAACATCATTTTCTTCTCGAGGGAAATAATGTTCTTACTCAAAAGACTAAACAAAAAAAATCCTTTCCTTTTGTTAATGAGATTTTTCACCCTAAAAACAAAGTGTTTAATGAAATTCTTGATAAATGCAAAACTCATGGTGACAAGAGAGGTTTGGGATATATTAATAAAGTTGAAAGTCCTACTAGTGGAGAAACTATTTTTGTAAAAGGTAAAAAAGAAACCCTTAGCCATGCAACATCTTCCAATACTCCCTCATTGTGCACACTGCAAAAAGTTTGGACATACTCAAAATAGGCGTCACATTAAGTTCTTAAAGAGGTATGAGTCTCAACGGAATAGGCTAGTAAATGAATTTAATTCTTTAAAAAATAACATCTTGAAAACTAGGAAATAGAAGAAAATAAATCAAAAGCTTAGGACTCAACAAAGCTCCTCTAGGTCACCACCTAAGGTAAAACAATTCTAGTTGAGAAAAAGATAAGCCTAAGTGTCAGGGTGTGTTCACTACCCTAAAAGTTAGAGCCTCTAGTGAATGGTACTTTGATAGTGGTTGCTCTAGGCACATGACAGGTGATAAGTCATTTTTCACTTCTCTTGCGGACTTTAATGGAGGCAATGTCACCTTTAAGGATGGGAGTGTAGTCTGTGTGGGAGGTAGGGGTAGTATCTCTATCCTTGGATGCCCTAAGTTAAAATGGAGTTCTTTATGTGGATGGACTCAAGTCTAATCTTCTTAGTATTAGTCAAATTTGTGACAGTGATCATAGAGTTAAGTTCTCTCAAAATTTATGTGAAGTAATTAATAAAGATAGAAAAATCTTTTTCACAAGACATAGGACAATTAATAATTGTTATGCTATTAATTCTAACTCTAAAATATCCCTAGTGTCTAGTAGGGCAAAACTCGATATCAATGAACTTTGGCATAGAAGGTTAGGTCACATAAACTATAGGGATCTTGTTCACAAAGTTAGAGGAATCCTTAAGATGAGTAGTCAACCTAAACCTATTTGTGGTGGATGCCTAAAAGGTAAACAAGTTAAAAGTACTCACAAAAAGATTCAAGAAATCAATATTACTAGGCATTCGGACCTTCTCCATATGGATCTTATAGGTCCTATGAGAACTGAAAGTAGAGGTGGAAAAAGATACGTGCTAGTTGTAGTTGATGATTTTTCCAGGTATTCCTTCGCGTGTTTTCTAAGGGAAAAATCTAAGGCCATTAAGCACTTGAAGTCTTTGTGCACTAGAATTCAAGTTGAGATAGGCTATCCAATTGTGGAGATAAAGAGTGATAAGGGGAAAGAGTTTGACAACGTAAATGTTGACCTCTTTTGTTATTCAAAAGGAATTAAACATGAGTACTTAACCCCTAGAACTCCTCAACAAAATGGAGTAGTTGAAAGGAAAATTAGAGTTCGTCAAGAAATGGCTAGAGTCATATTACACATGCACAATATCCCCACACAATTTTGGGTTAAAGCTATTAATATTGCTTGTTGCATTGTCAATAAGGTTTTTCTTAGGCCCAGAACAAAGACGACTTCTATGGAAGCTTTGACAACTAAACCACGAACAAGCCTCTATGTGCGACTTGTTGCTCTTAGTGGCAGACCTAACAAAGACACCTCAAAAATATAAAATTAGGGTGGATATGATATGATTTTTATAATTGATATAGGGTCTTACAATTAGCGCTTTAGAAATTGAAATTAATGTAAAAGAACCCCAGAAAGTGAAATAAAAGAAAATAACATTTTTAAAATATAAATAAATAAAACATAAAAAAAGGATGTGACATATGATGACAACAATAGGTCCAAAATGACATCTAGCACACAACAACAACAACAAACACTCTTTCACGATGACGAAAAGGCAACGAGAACAAAACTACAAAATCCATTTTTTCCTACTTATTTCTTCTTTCTTTTCAAACAAGTTTTATTTTAATTTTAAAATTGTGAGTCGAAGGGCAAATAGGTAAGATAAAAAATAAAAATAAAAAATCGGTCTTTCTGAGGAACTATCACATTGGTGACCCTTCCGGGTCATTTTCACTCCAACTACCCTATTCAATAATTTTCCCAAATTTAAAAGCTGTATAGGTTGGGTTTTGGACACAAGACCACTAGAGCATCTTTCCCCTTTGCAATCAAAAAGTACAAACATATATACATATAGATATTAATGGGAAAAATAAAATATTAAAACAAAATTTTAATAAATAAACTAATTGTAATTATAAATTATTTTTAAATTTCATTTAATTGATTATTAAAATATAGAAACTATCATGATAATTTTCCTAACAAGTCCTTCTTTATATCTTTTCTATATTAATTAAATATAAAAAATATATAATTAAAAAAAATCATAAACATATCATCATTCTTTGTTGAATATATTTAAATCAAGTAGATCATTATTTTAGTGTTAAATATGTTTTCAAGTTTACTTTATTTTTAAATTTTACAAATATTATTATACATATATATTATTTTCTTTAGTAAAAAAATTAATGCGTGTGTTATTACTTATTTTATTGTTTCTTAAAATCATATGATATAATCTTTTGCATATATATTATAGATCAATTAAGATAAAACTATTGTAAATAAATGAATTTTAACTGTCTCAATATGTTTTTTGTATAATATTTAAATTTAAAGTATAAATTTGTAAATAAAATTACTAATAATTTTAAATAAAAAATACTTATACATACATTGTCATTTCTTTTATATTTTTTAATATTTAAACTAAATATATCATTGTTTTTACATTAACATGTTTTTCAAATTTATTATATATATATATATATATATATATATATATATATATATATATATATATATAGATATATATATAAATTCATTTTTATTTTTTTTTAGTTTTCTCCAATACTTATCTAATTTTTTTATCAATTTTCATCTATCGATATTTTTGTCAAAATGTTCGTCAATAACTCCATAAAATCCAATCATCAATATTTTCATAAAAACTAATATTTTTATCCTTCGCTAGATCCTAACTATAGATATATTCAATTAATTTTGACTTGGTATTCCCAAGTTCAATAGGCTTGAACCTATCGTATCATGTTAATTATGAAGCAAATGACTTACATCCCACCAAAATAACAATCGTTTTTGGATTACTTTTGCAAGATAGTAAGTAGATTTCTCAGATGAAGCTATTTTTGGGAGATGAACTCAAACCTAGAAAAAAAACTAACCGCCCGGCAATGATGGAATTTACAGCCTAGGGAACTTGTGTATGTCACGGAGAGTCAAAAGGGCTTTCTTTATGGGTGGTCTTTATTTTGGTTCAACCGAAATAGCTTAATATAATGAGAGTGGGAGAGAGGGAGAGAGAGAGAGAGAGAGACAGAGGGGAGACAGAGGAAGAGGTTTTCCTTATTATCTCTCCATTGTTCTGAAGAGACTGCAACTCTCTCTCTCTCTCTCTCTCTCTCTCTCATCTCTCTAGCTAGAGAGAGGGACTAGAGAGAGAGAGGGATGTCAAGAACGGGGTATGGAGAAAAGAAGGTAGAGGTGGCAGTGGCAATAGATAAGGACAAAGGGAGTCAATATGCTCTTAAATGGGCTGTTGATCATCTTCTCAGCAAGGGCCAATCTGTAACACTCCTTCATATTAAACAAAAAGCATCTTCCATTCCCAACCCATGTAAACTCATCTTCTCTCCCTCGTTCCTCAGTCTCGTCTCATGATAATACACATGATAAACTTGCTATGCTTTTGGTTTTTCATCTTCTTTTTTTCTTTTGACAGTCTCCCATTCCATCTCGTCTTCAGTTTCCAAGAAAATGAATGCATTGCATTGGAAAATCACTATATTGTTTTTAGATAGAAAAAGATAGAATATGCTTCTATTGTTGTCTGGTATACAGGCAACCCCATCTAATAAAAGTGTAAAAAAAAAAAAAAAAAAAAAAAGGAACATTAATGACAAAATCTAATAAATAGCATCAGTCTCTCACATTCTGCATTTCTTCCACAACTCTGTTTCTTCATCCTTTTTCTCCTTTTCATGGATGCAGTGGGGAATCAGGTCGCCATTTCCGATGTCAATGAAGATGTTGCAAGAGCTTACAAGCAGCAACTTGATAATCAGGCCAGGGAGTTGTTTCTTCCATTCCGATGCTTTTGTATGCGCAAGGATGTGGGTTCTGCAGCTCTATACCTTCCATTCTTTCATTTCTGTTAACAATGAGATGATAGATACAATTCCATCAAAACAACACACATAGTCACCAATTTATTTACTAGCTATCTTGCCTATGATATAAACAACCGGGCAGTGAACCACATAACCATCCTTTGCCCACCCTCAGAAAAAGTAAGAAATTTAAAGAGGAAAAAAGAAACTCATGTTTCATACTAACTTGTGGTTTCTTCTGTTGTTTACATGTTTTGCTCTTTGCAATAGATTCAATGTAACGAAGTCATACTGGAAGGCACAGATATAACAAAAGCAATAATCGACTTTGTTACTGCCTCCTCAATTGAGATTTTAGTTGTTGGTGCCCCATCAAGGAGTGGATTTATCAGGTAAGGCTATCTGTTGCCTATTTTTACCAGCATTACCACCAAAACATAATATAAGAAAATTCTACAAAACTACACGAACAGAGAAAGAGAAACCAAATTTCTTCTCTTTAATCAAGGAGGAAGCAGCTCAAATATCATCCATCATACATTGTGCATTCATATACTTAAAACAGAATGCATAACCATACAACTACGAGTTAAAAAGAAAATTTAAGAGCACACGATGACTAGTTTAGTTACTAGCCTTAACCAAACATTTCCAAATTTTGTTTTTTTTTTTTCCCCTTTAAACCGAAACATCTTGATGCTAAAAGTTCTTGCATTCTTTCAATTTCTAATAATTCTAATTAATCTTAGATGCTGCAGAATTCAGAACAATTAACATAAAAAACTCTTCAAAGTCAATATGCTCCTGAAGGATTTCCAAGATTTAGGTAAATTTCATTTGAATCTTGACCCTGACTGAAATGGATATCAAAACTGAAATTTAAGCAAGAACCTGCTTTGCAGAAATCTCAAAGATAATAGGCACAAAGAAATCTCCAGTTAAAAGGATGTTTTTGATTTTTGGCTTTCAGTAAAAAGTAAACCTGTCAAAGACAATTTTGAAAGGAAAACTACACTGCACACAGCAATTAATTTGGATGCCTAAATCTTTTTGGTCTTCAAACAATAGCAAAGAAATTAAAATATTATATAAGCAAATACGAGGTCATTTGGGTCATTCCAATAGTTTGCAAGCACAGTGAAGTGTAACCTAATAATATGGAAGGTTCAGCTAGAGTTAATAGAACTAGCAACACCTTCCTGACTTGCGATGAGTTAATGAAGCCATCCATAACTCAAAAGTAATTCCAACTTCGTCTTAATGTCATAACCTTTCTTCTCAGAAGATTCAAGACCACAGATGTACCAAGCAGTGTCTTGAAAGCAGCACCAGACTTTTGCACTGTGTATGTCATCTCTAAAGGAAAGATCACATCAGTGCGATCTGCCACACGTCCTGTACCGAATCCCTCTCCTCCCCCAACTGCATCTTCTCTCCATCAAAACCAAGCTAGCCCTACTCCTGATCCAACTGAAGCACATCTTAAACATAATCGCAGCACAAGAGGTCTGCTATTGTAATTCTATATATTAAGCTCTTTTTCCAAATTGAACTAGCTTCTCTAACTACTTATTTATGACATTATCTGGTATCCTATTTCAGCCTCTGAGAGGTCATCATTTGGACTCCGCAACTTGAACGACCTTGAAATCAAGTAAGTTTCATTACAGTTACCCCACCCAGGAGGTAAAACAACAGCCCAGGCATGTTGATACTGATGACCATTAACTATTCAGAAAGAGAATTGACAGTTTCACTCTTAAGTAACATCCAAACTAAAGAAAGTTATTTAATTGTTTTTTTTACAAAAGGTCTAGCACAAGGTTTTCTTATACTATGACCCTTTTCTTGTCCTATTTGTACCCTTAAGCTTTGTCTAGTGTCAAAGTTACTTACCATTCTTTGTTGCAACACATTCAGTTTGTCTACTAGTAAGCAATTTATCATTAGAATAAAATAACATCACTTTTGAAGAAGTAATGTTCTATACTACCCATAGTCAGAGTGTCAGGCCCTAGAGAGGGAACCAAGTAGGTTCTGTGATCTTTAAATGGATACTGTCATATGTTGGCTGGTAATTGCTTTGTAACTGCTATCATAATAATATAAAAATGTGTAGAATTTGTAATGGTTTGAAGCCACCCCAATACTTAGTTATGAGAGAACTGACCTGATAACTTGTGGAACAGGTCACCCTTCACTAGAGGTAGAGCCTCACTAAGTAAATCTTATGGGGAGCTCTCAGTGCCAGAAACTGATATATCATTTGTAAGCTCAGGAAGGCCAAGCATCGATCACATTTTCCCGTTTTCGTATGACAATCTGGACACTGGAATGAACCCTTGGCTTTCAAACAGCTCAGAGATGAACCCTAGGCTTTCAAACAGCTCTGACCTGAACACTCGGCTGTCAATTGGCTCAGAGATGAACCCTAGGCTTTCAAACAGCTCTGACCTGAACACTCGGCTGTCAAATGGCTCAGAACTGGACTGCAGAAGCTTTGCATCATCAGGAGGCAGGTCATCTGAGCTGAACTATTCACTTGACCTTTCATCATCCTCCAATGAAAGTGGGAGATTGTCATGGGCATCACAAAGCATGGTATGGACGTAGTCTCTGAAAAGGGCATAGTTATGCATAAGCACCCACCAATTAACACAGACTTAACATTCTTTCAGTCATAAACTTGATTATTACGAACATGATATGATATGATAATCCAAAGCTTTATATCTTCTGGAAAATACATCCCGCCTATGCTGGGAGCTTAGTGAGGTAGTTCTCAATTTAAGCTTCTCTTTCTGCATGCTCTCATTTAAGGATTGCAAATTTAGTTCTTTGTTGTGTCTTCTTTTCCATTTTTCCCCTCTTCTTGGTGGCTTTTCATACATTTTTTAGACAACTAGGATGGTTTTGACAAACATCATAGTGACAAACCAGAATAACAGCATTACAAGATCCACAAATCAATCAGAAAACTACCATGAGAAGAACACAGGAAGCACAATGACACAACTAAGCAAGAAATTTCTGGAATTGAGGAAAAAATTTTGAAAAATGAATTTGAGAGGACTAAAGAGCACTTCATATTGGGTGTGAGGGGAGATGTAAGGAGCTTTCTGAATAATTGGGCATCTATTTCCAATATTTGTAAATAATGGAGAGCATTCCAGAAACAATTGAATTGTACATGATAAAATCAGTTTTGAACTCGTAATCAGGGAGAGTTTCATACCGTCAGAACTTTCTCAAAATTCCAAGGATCTTTTCACAGGAATATTAGAATCATCCACCAGGGTCAGGGACAGTTTCATACTGTCAAAACTTTTCCAAAATCCAGAGGATTTTGTCACAGGAAAGTTAGAATCATGCACCAGGATCCTCTTTTTGCATCAAAGATATTCATATAGCTTGGTATCACATGTAGAAACATGTAAAAATCACATGCACACGCCTACACAATTGAAGACTAACACTTAAATGTTGCAATGATCACAGGAAGATGTGGAAGCTGAGATGAGGAGGCTCAAGCTTGAGCTCAAGCAAACAATGGACATGTACAGTACAGCTTGCAAGGAAGCACTGTCAGCAAAACAGACGGTACCGTGCAAGCTTTAAATTTCTGAGTTTGGTATTAGTGTCAATTCTTAGTCAAACTACAATGAAATATAGGAAGTTTATTTTAACATAGCTTCATTTAATATTGATTGAAACAATGAAAGATAGAAAATTTCAAAATGACTCATCCAGAAGAAATATAAAAAAATTCAAATCCTTTATTTTGAGAATCTGGGATACCAGTGTAAGTTGTAATTAATATCCATGACAGGCAAGGGAACTCCATCGCTGGAAAATGGAAGAAGCACAGAGATTAGGAGAGGCAAGGCTAGCTGAGGAAGCTGCATTAGCAACTGCAGAGAGAGAGAAAGCAAAGGCTAAGGCAGCCCTTGAGGCAGCTGAAGCATCTCAGAGGATTGCTAAACTGGAAGCACAAAAGCGAATTAATGCAGAAATGGTAGCAATAAAAGAAGCAGAGGAAAGAAAGAAGATGCTAAATACTCTGGCACAAACTGATCTCAGGTACAGGAAATACACCATTGAGGAGATTGAAGCAGCAACTGAGTTATTTTCAGAGTCTCGGAAGATTGGGGAAGGAGGTTATGGCCCTGTATACAAGAGTTATTTGGATCATACACCAGTTGCAATAAAGGTTCTTCGTCCAGATGCAGCTCAAGGAAGGTCACAGTTTCAGCAGGAGGTGTGGGACTTACAAGCACCAACCTAATGTTAACACTCAATCAAATAACATCTTGCCTACAAAACTTTGAATATTCAGCAATATCTTGAAATTATACATAGCAAATCAAACCTAGCTAGTGAATACTACTTGGTGAGATAAGTAAGAAATCAAGCCTGGACTTCTCAGGCATCAAACTGAGGTTTTAGTAGATTCAGCCCCTAGCCCTCCCTAGATGAAGTTTAACACATTTATTTAATAGAACTAATCTATTGCCACTCCATGAGTTGTGTTTTTGATAGGAACACTTCAACATTCACACTTCTCAAACTGGAAATCATAAAATGCAGATAAATGTTTTCTCATTTTCTTTGGATTTATTTTCATAAATGCAGGTTGAAGTACTAAGCTGCATACGGCATCCCAATATGGTTCTCCTCCTTGGGGCCTGTCCAGAGTATGGTTGCCTAGTCTATGAGTATATGGCTAATGGGAGCTTAGATGACCATCTCTTCCGGCGAGGGAACACCCCAGTTCTTCCATGGCAACTAAGATTCCAGATTGCGGCAGAGATAGGCACAGGTCTTCTTTTCCTCCACCAGACCAAGCCAGAACCATTAGTGCATCGTGACCTAAAACCTGGCAACATTTTGCTTGACCGTAACTTTGTCAGCAAGATCAGTGATGTTGGCTTGGCCAGGCTTGTCCCTCCATCTGTGGCCGACAGTGTAACACAGTATCTCATGACATCAACAGCCGGGACTTTCTGTTACATTGACCCAGAGTATCAGCAAACCGGAATGCTTGGAATAAAATCGGATATTTACTCACTCGGGATTATGCTTCTGCAAATAATTACTGCCAAACCCCCAATGGGTTTGACTCATTATGTGGAACGGGCTATTGAGAAGGGGACTTTTGCGGAGGTGCTTGACCCAGCTGTTCATGATTGGCCAGTTGAAGAGGCCTTGAAGTTTGCCAAATTAGCTCTTCAGTGCGCAGAGCTGAGACGGAAAGACAGACCAGATCTTGGGAATGTTGTCTTACCTGAGCTTAACAGATTGAGAACACTAGCAGAAGAAAACATGTCCAGCATAATGTTAGACAGCACTACAGTAGCCTCCCCAAGAAAAAGCAATGTTTCCATAGTCCAGGTGAGTTGACAATATGCAGTTGCATTTGTTTTTGTTTAACTGTTTGAATGATTATATAAGTGAGAAGATTCTGAAAAATTCACAACAGAATTTGTAGGAACTGTTTCTAGAAAATACCAAAATTAAAAAAAAAAAATGTTTCAAAGAATTGATTTTCTTTAGACATACCAAATAGGGTACAAACCCAGATTAAAAATATAGGTCAGTAATGATTATATTTAAATTTTTTTGTGAGAAATTTATTGCAGGAAGTGATGAGTAACCCTCAGCTGACACTATCTGAATATATTAGTTCACGGGGCCGTTCAAGCATATCATCTATGACAGAAAGAATGTAAAGTAAGAACTGAGAAACATGTTTTATATTTTATGAGATTGGGGCAAACATCGGATGTTATGGGAAGCTCATTTACTTCCTTTTCTTTTTTAGGACCAGGAGACAAAGGACAGCAGGATTTGCTCAGACTGGTACAGGAAATAAAAGGCCAGGAGTCAATTGGTTTTTTTAGCATAGGAGTACAATTGCCCATCTGAAATTGTCAGCCTCGTCAAGAGCACAATTTTCTGTAAAAGGAATATAACTGAATTTCGTTTTTGATACTTCTGAAAGTGTTAGTGTCTTGACAAGCCCAAGCTCATCTTTCTAGCTGGGTAAATGATATGAGAAGTTCATGTTTTGGTAAACTAAAAGAAGGAAAATTTATTGGTTCTTTTCCGCTCTTTGTTGCTAAGAAAGAACTCCTAGTAAATTGTAATGCAAACAAAAGTTTTACATGTAAACAAGAATGCTTTTGTCAGTGTGGTATTGATGGGAACGGAGAAAAGGTGCTAGTGGTAGAGGCTAATGATGGGATTGGAATGGTGGTGGTAATGGCATTGAAGGAGGTGGTCATTGTGATAGTGGCCATGAAATGTTAGCATTGTTGGTGGTAGAGGCATCGGTGATAAGAGGCAGTTGCAATGACACTAGTGATGTTGTAAATATTTAGGTAGGCGGTACAACAGTGGTGATGGTGGTGGTGGTGAAATTGATGGTGTGTTGGTAATTAAGCATCATCTCTGTGGGTTTTACTTATCAAAAAAAAAAGCATCATCCCTATGGGTTTTGTTTAAACTAGGCACATACCTTACGTATAGAGTAGTAAACAAAGCAATGTGGGTGGAGAGAAAAAGAGATTCTGAAGACCTAATCATTTTTTTTTTATAGGTAAAGAAAAGATCTATTGAAAAGAAAAGCCAAAAGAGCAACTCAAGGTATACAGTGCCTATACACCCACCGTCAAAACAGTCAAAAGGAACAAGAAAAATAAGTGCCCAGTTGAGTCAAAAAACAACCTTAACTAGAGCCCAACCAATCAAAAAAACTAACTAAAGTTAGCGGGCGATCAGCTATAAACAACTTTGCCTCTGACCAAAGGGAAAAAACAAAAAGGTATTTGAGTCTCTGGATCGAAAGCACATCATCATTCAAGACCAATCTATTTCTCGCCTTCCAAACCGTCCAAAAGATGTATAGAGGAACTGCTCTCCACACCTTCTTACACTTTTTGCCCACAAAAGAACCATGCTAACTAAGGAGAGTCTTTCTAACTAAAGAAGGAAGCACCTATGACACCCCAACCAATGTAAAGAACAATTCCCACAAGACCCTTGTTTTAGAGCAGTGAAGAAAAAGGTGGTCCATAGTCTCTTCCTTCTCATGGCACAAAAAGCATCTATTTGCCAAGACTCACCCTCTTTTTTGAATTAAATCCATAGTTAAAGCTTTGCCCCACATAGCCTCCCAAGCAAAGAAGCTTATCTTGGGCTACACCCACATGTTCCAAATGCAGCTTGAGGGAAATAAAAAAGGGTTGCCCGACTCTAGAGCATTTTAGAGGGATTTGACCAAGAATTTCCCACTCTTTGTTTCGGTCCAAAACACCATGTCTTCCACATCACCGCACACTTTCTTCCCATGCAGCCGCCCCAAGAAGCTTTCCACTTCCTCCACCTCCCAATCATTAAAGGATCTTGAGAAACAAGGGTTCCATCCCCCCACCCCCGACTCCCCTCAGCCAAGGGGTCCTAAATATCCACCACCCATGCCTCCTTATCAATACCTAAAGCAAACAAGGTTGGGAAGGACACACTCAAAGAAGAATCCCTGCTCGTTACCTACAGAGAAGGAAATCCTAGTACCCACAATGTCCCAGACCATCCTTATCCCTTTCCATAACCCAACACCATACACCCCTCTCACTTCCCGAGAACACCAACCCCCTCTTTCTTCCCTATACCTCCCTCTAATCACTTGATTCCATAGAGCCTCTCTCTTATTCGCAAACGGTGAGTTCCATTTGCAAAGAAGAGCCTTATTATGAGTGGAAAGACACTTGATTCCCAAACCCCCTTTCTTCTTACCTAAGCACACCAACGCCCATCTCACTAAATGAGGTTTTCGCTCCAAGTTTCCACCTCCTCAAAGAAAATCCCTTTGAATATGCTCTAGTCCCTGTCTAACTGAGCTTGACATGCGCAACAATGACATCAAATAAATGGTAAATTCAACAACGTGCTTCGAATTAGGGTCGTCTTCCCTCCTTTAGATATGTATTGTCTCTTTCACATAGCCAACCTTCTACGAAACCGCTTTTTCACTCCATCCCAAACTATCACAGACTTAATCGATGCACCCAAAGGAAGTCCCAAATAAGTGGAAGGGAGGCTGCCCACTCTACAACCAAAATTCATAGCAAGGTCATCAATATTCACCACACTATCCATTGGGATTAATTCGCTTTTTTCCAAATTTATTCTTAACTCTGACACAACCTCAAACCACATAAGCAACCAGCTAAGATAGGTCATCTGATCTTGGTTAGCTTGGCAAAACACCAAGGTATCATCAGCAAACAACAAGTGGGATATCTAAACCCCTTCTCCACTCTTTCCCTTCACCCTACAGCTCAACAAAAAACCTCCATTCACTCTCCTCTTTAGGAGAAAACTAAACACCTCCATAGCAATCACAAATAAATAAGGTGATAGCGGATCTCCTTGCCCCAAACCCCTTAAGCTTTGAAACAAAACCAGTAGAGGTGTCATTAACCAACACAGAGAAACTTGCAGTGATAATGTACCATTTGATCCACCTAACCCATTTGCTGCATAACTGTGAGAAGCAAAGACCAGTCCACATGGTCATATGCCTTCTCTATGTCAAGCTTGCACAAGATACCACACTCATCATTCTTCAAGATCAAATCAATGGCTTCATTAGCAATTAGCATTGCATTTAGAATTTGTCTACCCTCCACAAACGCCCCTTGGGCCTTAGAAACCACCTTTCCTACCACCTTCCCTAGCCTATTAGCTAAAACCTTGGCTAGCCACTTGCATCTTCACTACATTTCATTTGAATGTTCTAGTAGCAGTCAACTTCTTGTCACAAATTCTTCATGATATTAGCATATTCAGATATAGATCTGGTTCCTTGTTTTTTAGTCGAAATCTTCACCTCAATTTCAAAAATTTGACAATAATCTCATAACCTTTAATATGTTTATTGGATGGATTCCCAAATCTCCCTAGCTGTTGTCAAAAGACATACATGTTTAGCTAATTTCAGGGGTAAAAAACATACATGTTCAGAATCTCCTAAGACATGATCATGGAATCTTCTTCATCCCAACTCTGAAATTTTGGATCTCCAAGCTTTGGTCTTATGCCAATTAAATGTTTTAGTTGTCCTCCACCCTTTACGAAGGTTCGCACCAATTAAGACCATTGAAGATAATTCTTCTCAGTAAAGCGGTAATTAGCTTGGAGGTTCTACGATTTCTATGTGGTTTGCTTAAAGGCACTTCAAAATGTTGCCTTTGTAGAATTGGTGCCAGGAGTATAGTCTAACATTTCAAACATAATAGTAGTGATCAAAGACGGAACAAATCAGAAAGAAATCAACCATGAAGGTCAATAAATCAAACACAACAATGAAGGTCGAGGAATAAAAACACCATAAAAAATCAAATAAGGACAAGTGACACTCAAAGTTTTCACCAAGAACCTAGAGTTGGTCTGATACCATGTGAAATTCTGAAGTATTCTTATTATTGAAAATCAAGAGATACACCAAAATATATATATATATAGCCTCCCCTATTCTAGGAAAGGATAATTCCTTATGTACATTGTAATTCAAATTAATTCAAATCTCTGAGTAACTAATTTACAACTATACATGAAGAGTCATAAAAGGAGAAAAGTCCTAACTAATTTACAGTTGTACAAGAGGAGTCCTAAAAAGAAAAAAAAACCTAAATTATAAGGCCCAAACTTTAAACACAATCAATAGCTCCAAGGCACTGAATGCCGATCGAAATGAAATAGTTAAAAAGAACAATGTTTTGAATGTGAGAGTTAGGTTAGTGGAGAATGGTATCGAAACTATTAAACCAAGGTTAAAAAAGACAAACAATATAAGCTATTTTAGTGCAATGGTTGAGCAACCTAGCTAGTTAACATACATTGATGATTATAGAGGAAGAAATGAGAAAGATTCATCGTGTGATATGCGAAAATGGAAAAGGTTTTCTCATCAAAGCCAAGTTTCTCTCTACCCAAAATACTCAATAAGCATGTTAAGGCCAAAACAACTTAGTGTAGTAAAGATAGAATTGGTTTACAATTAAGAATTCAAAATTAGTTTACATTTAAGAATTCACTCAAATTTGGTTTTTATATATTTAGGTTTTCTACTTTGATTAGACTTTTATTATATTAATTTTTTTTTTTTTTAGTTAGGCTTCTAATCATACTTTTTCCTGTTAAGAATAATTCAAAATCTACCAGTGTCTCCATGAGTTCTAACTTTTCATGGAGTTCATTCCTGAGTTGAAATCAACACTGTCTCCACTAGATCAAAATCTTCATCCTCAAGCAATTCATTATTTCCAAGCTCATCCTCATTTTCCACTTGCTTGTCCTCATCTTCCTCATTCACTTCTTAATGCAACTATAAATCAAACATTTTTTTTTTCTGCCAGATTCCTAGCTTGCTATTTGTGTTGGGCCATAGCTTGTGGCTACTTCCATGAGACAGTATCCATGGCCAAGTCCCATATGCCTTGAAGTTTAACCTTCCCACTCTGTGAGAATACTAGGAATAGATTATGCTTTGGCTTTGGCTTTTGTATAAGCAACTAAAGTCTATTTCTTGATCAGTGGGCTGAAGCAAAAGTCAGTCCAGTACTCCCATTGTTCCAACTTCCATTTTTTTATATAAATATTCACACTACAAAGAAAGTCAATGCACTATACCACTTTCTTCTGCCCTGCACAATCTAAACTAGGACCTAATTCCCATCATAACCCTTCTATTGATCTTAGTAAGTAATAGAGAACCAGGAAAGCAGAGTAAATTAATTCTATAAAGTGAGCTCTTCTTCCCCTAACTCCAGGTTTTCCAACTTATTAGCCCATACACATTTTTCCACTTCTTTTGAGATACAATATGGGGTTGAGAGCAACCACATGCATTAAATGTGCATCCACCTCCATGCTAAAAGGGAAAAGGCCCCTAAACACATAGTAAAGATAGATAAACCATGATCACACTACACCAACTACAAAATATAGTGTACACACACATCAACTTTAAATATTTTCTTTCATAGGTACATATACTCTGATATTCCATCTTTATACTACTCATTGTTACATGTAGGACCCATGTTTCACCAAGCCCACCTTTTAATTTCATACAAGCAAAGAATCCAAATGCCAAGTTAATTTAAGATGGAGAGCTCTCCCATTCATAACAACAAAAATAGATTTTAATTTAGTTTCTTTCATCAGAAGAACTCTAAGTTCATGGGACAAATGGTTAATTGCTTCAATGATTATGATATTAGCCAAGGGATATCTAGTCCATCAAAGCACTAGCACAAATTGGTCATGTATACATACATGAGACATACAAAGAAGTGCTATATTTATGCTACAAGTACAATACTTCAACCCTCCCCAAGAAAAATAAGTTAAAAAGATCTTTAGATCAATGTTCTAAAATAATGTTTTAGGTAAAAGTTTCTCTTAGTAGAAATAGAATTCAAAGTAAAAACAAAATAGGTCCCTATCCATATGTAAGAAATTTCCATCAAACAGTTGAGAAATTTCTGAACACAAAGTCATAAATTCCTAAAAATAAAATAAAGGAAAACTGGAATTTAGGTTAAAATTTTATGCTATTTTTGGGAACTATTCTCAATACTAGTTTTTTTCTTTTGAGAATAAAAAAACATAAAAGTACGTTGAATTGTCAATTGTTTCCATAACAGGGTTTTGAAAATTGTTGTGAAAACATGGTGTTTTCTGAGAACATATTAATTGTTTTAAGTTGTTTTCACTTGTTTTCTAGGGGTTGTTTTAAAAAACTAATTATAGAAATATGGAAAATGATAAAAAAAAATATGGATAAAATTTACTTTTACAAGATACTTGAAAACATAAAAAACAGATTGAGAATATTTCAAGTTCCCAAACATACCTCTGTTCTAGAAAACATTAGAGAACTGTTTATAAAAACTATTTTTTGAAAATTGTTTTCGAAAAACTTCCCAAACAGGTTCTTAATCTTTGCCTAAAATGCATCATACATCTCAAAAATAAATAAAGAATCAAGACTTCAGTTAGGTATTAGAGCAGTTTTTGTTAATATAAGTCTGACAGCAGTATATATGGAGCATAAGCATGGGGTAGGTTTCAATCTAAACAAAAATAATAATAATAATTAAAAAAAAATAAGAGCCAGACATATAACATAAGCTCAAAGATTTGACAGATAATTGTCTGTTTTAATATATTCTTTTCCATGGCCAGTATGCAGATAATTGTCTATTTTCATATTTTCTTCTCAATGGTCAGGAAGGAACAATGTCACAGATGGCTAATTTGAAATTAAGCTTATTATGAAAATGAAAAACCTTCCAAATGGAGTATCTTTTCTGCCTGTATTGCTTCATGATTTTGAATGAAGGATCCTGTTAAACTTCAAGATGCTGAGATTATTTTAACCTCCAACATGACATTGTCAGCTTGTCCATCTCAACCATGTCCCAATATGTCCCTCCCTCTGAAAATGGATAGCCATCACAAGGGCTAAGATTAAATATCATTTTGGCATTGAAATTGGTTGTAAGTGACATCTTTCAAGATAAATTTACAATACTAGGCACTTACCTAAGTAGTATCTAGAAGAGCACATATCCCAGGTTATCTCACCTTCTTGTGCCATAAGCCAAAGTGAAAGCTGAAGATTATATGACATTCAAAAATAAGCAGTAAAATACTGAAGTATAAGATCTTTCTTCTCATACATTAGGTAGAGAAAACCTTCATCCACCATTTCTCAATAATTCCAAAAGATTTGGTTACTCCGATATTTTTTCTTGAGATATGTTGCAATTAACTTCCTGTAAGTCCATTTACCATTCCTCTTAGACTCCAAAAATGCCTCTGAGCTTGAGTGGAAATCTCCTTTCCCCAAAACTTCAAACACAAAGTGATCTGTTGACACTAGAGGAGAATCATCCATATTCATCTTTTTCAAAGCAAAATCCAAATTCTTTCCTAGTCTTCTGTCCAAGTATGCGTCAACAACACAGCCATAAGTCACAAGGTCAGCAACAACTTTTACATGTTGCATATGCTCAAGGCTCAGATGGAGATCCCAGAACAAAGACATCCTAGAAAAAGCCAGAGCCCGGATGTTAAATGTAGTAAGGTCAGGAGCAAATCCAGCTTCCACCATTTCCAGAAATTCTCTTTGCAAGCTTTTCATTTTAAAATTGGCAGCATAGGATAGCAGAAGAAGATTCCACAGAAGATTTCCCACATTTTTCCTACCAAGACCAACATCCCTCAGAAACTGACCTAATCTATAATATTTCTTTTCCTTAATATATGCAAATGACATTGCCCTAATTCCTTCTTCCTCTATGAGGATTCTAGACTTTTTAAGGCGGTCATAAGCAGCTTCCATTTCCGTCAGAGAACCAAAAATGCTATAATATCTAATAAATGCATTTCCAGTGGCAGAGTCCACTGGAAAACCCCTTGAGACCATTTCCTTTAATGCATTTTCCATCATTTCAAGTTGTCCACCCTTTCCAAAGCAAGAGATAGCCAATGAGTAAACTTCATGCATAAAGTTGAAATCCCTTGAACTTACCTGATGCAAAATTCTGGTAACTTCACCAAAATGTCCCATCTTACCATAAGCATCAATCAGTTTTGAAACTATTTGAATATTAGGCCCAAAAGAACTATTTATAATTTCATCCCATAAAGCCTGTGCTTTAGGAAACAAACCATTATCTGCATAACACAGCATTAGAGCAGACAAGGTAGAATTATTAGGTAGAAAACCTTCAGATTTCATCTCAAATAAGAGTTCCTGAGCGACATGAGGCAACCTTTTTCTGCTTAATGCTTGTATCAAAGGAGTATAATCCACATAATTATCTTTGCCATCAACACTTCTTTCCTGCTTCCAGTGCCAGAATAACTGTTCTAAGCATAACAAAAGCACAAAAGTTAAAAGAGACAGTGTCTATTGAAAGACAAACCTACAATTACAAATAGATATAGACATGTGTATGTTGGCATTAGAAACTCAACCAGCGCATCAAACCAATGTCTAAATAGTTTATTCTATATGTCAAGAAATACCAATCAAGTTCCTACACTGTTGCAACATATCCACAAATAACAAATTTAAAGAATCTGATAAAATATGAAATTATAGATATATAAATGCAATCTAAAGATCTATTCACCAGCTTGAAGAGGAGTGTTGAAAGATTACGTTTTTTAGTTAGTTTAAATTTGTATTATTTAATAAAAGATCAAATTAGATTTGTTTGTTAGGCAACTATCTTATCTGATCAGGTTGTTTATTTTTAAATTAATTTTTCTATTCCTAGATTTCAGGTCAGCCAAGAGGTTATCTCTGGCTTCTGTTTTATGTATCTTGTAACTCTATAAATTAGAGTTTTATGTAGTGGAAAAATCAGGTTGAATAAAAAAAATATCTTTTCAACTCAATAATAGTATTTGATAGGGATGTCAAGTTTGTTAGCTATTTTTGGAAAACACTTTGGAAATTGTTAAGAACCATTTTGAAGTATTTCTCTACTTCTCATCCTCAAACAAAAGGTTGCATAGAAGTTGTTAATCATAGTTAGGTGACTTGCTTAGGTGCTTAGTCGGTGAGAAACCTGGTAACCAGGATCTTGTTTTACCCATCACTGAGTTTGCTTACAATACCTCAGTTAATCGGTCCATAAGGAAAAAGTCCTTTTGAAGCTGTTCATGATCTTTCACCTCACTAACCCCTTGATCTTGTTCCTCTGCCTATTGATTACAAATCCTTGTGATTCCACCTAGGCCTTTACTAACCTTATTCATGACTTACATATTGAAAGACAATGAAAAATTGCTTTGAGTAATGCTGATTGTAAACTTGTTGCTAATGCACATCACAAGAATAGAGTTCAAAGAGGGTGATTATGTTATGGTTGGTGCTACCCTAAAAATTCTATAAAGACACTTCATCTTCACTCACTTTGCCTATTCCCTATCCTTGGAAGGCTTGAATCCAATGATATTTGCATAATTTGCCATTGCACATAACGATAAGTCCAATTTTCAATGTGGCAAATTCGAGCCCCCAGTTTTACCTTCTTCTGTTCCTATATGGCAATCCTCCTCGTGCTCCTCCTGCTTTCTTGGCATTAATTGATGTGATTGTGTATGTATTAGTCGATCAACATGTTACTTCTCCATCTAGTGGTGATCAACGATTCTTTGTTCGATGGAAAGATCATCCTACTATTGATGATACTTGAATTACTAACAAGGAGTTTCATCGACTTGATCTCAATATTTTAGAATAATATTTGCAATATAATTGACCAAAGTTTTAGTCGGGAGGAAGTGAAGGAGATTAAGATATTAAATTAAACACTTATGCTCAGCATCAATACAAAAATTGATAATATTTTATTCTTCTATTTATTATTTATTTTAGGATTCTAATTATTTAGGGATAAAACTTTATTAGAGTTAGGATTACTAAAATTAGTTTCCTAATTCCTACTAGAGTTAGAATTGTCTAACTATATATAGGCCTAGTGATGTTACACACTTTAAGACTTTTGATTAATAATATTTGTAATTCATTGGAATTTCTCTTTTCTACTTCTATTTCTCTCCCTTATACACACACACACACACTATATCTCACTTAGTTTAGAGAGACTGTGATAAACATTTTTCTTGCATTAAAGATTAAACCATTTTTGAGGATTCTTTCAAAGTTCATACTTCTTTCATAAAAACATTTTTGAATTTGCTAAAACCTCAAAGCACTTCTGCCTTACATTTCAAAATTCCATGGCCGACCCATGATAAGTCAGTTTTGATCTGGTGGCATTCTAGATTGATTTGGACCTACTAGGAGCAATGAGAGGTTTCTTTGTGATGCAAAGCGAGAGAAGTGTGGGAGATTCAGGCATGAAGGGGAAAGATTTATGAAATTCAAATGTCCATCAACCTAGTGTTGGATATTGAGGAGTTTTTAGATCAGTATTATCGGAATCCTTGTTTTGACCTCATAGTTTTTCATTAGAATATTATTTGTTATTTTGGGAGTTGATGTAAAATATCTCTATACATTGTTTAGTTTACCTTCTCATACAAAGATCTTTTTCTCTTCCTTATCATGGGAGCATTGCATGTATTATTCAACTTTAGATTTTAGGACTAAATTTTGATTTGAAAAGCTAAGGTTATGTCTGGTTCTTGGAAAGTATTAAGAAAAAAAAAATGCTAAGAAAAATAATTTTCTGATGATTGGTTGTCCATTGGAAAATATCAAAGAAAATCAAATATAATTAATATTAATTAAAAACTTATATATTTTCAAATTATTTAATCTTTATATTGAAGAGTTAAAATAAGTGAAATGAGTTTAAAGTAACATATAAAAATAATTTATTGACTTTAAATCTACTCCTTCCACTTTTCCTCCCTATTTTCTTTCCCTCACATTTTCTTTCAAATTTTCTGGAAACCAAACATAGCCTAAAATTTATAATAATTATTAAAAAAAAAACTATTCCAAAGCCCCCTCCCCCCAGTGCATCCAAGTTACCAAAAAAAATGATTTTACTTCAAATTATATGTCTAGACATACACATCAAACTTTCCACATATTAAACAATTGACATAAATTGCTGGAAGGTACCACCAGCTTAGCCAAGTTACTAGGATAGCATCCTCATGAAATAAAATAAAAGTAAGCAAAAACTTCAGACCCTGAACTGTATCTGCACTCCCCAAACTTCGTAAGTTTGTTCAGCCGATGACAATTCAATCTAAGAGGGGTTTGATCCCCAGGAAATGGGCATTTTCAGCTGTAGGCCATATAAGGATATAATTAGGAGAAAATTCAAAAATGGCAAGTCTGAGAAAAGCAATAAATCTTTAAAAAAAAAAAAAAACACTCACTCCATAATTTCCAACAATTTAGTAATCACTTGCAATTCCCATACACCAATGAAATGATTCACACATCCGGGAGATAAATTAAGAAAATGAAGTATAAAACAAATTTTTCTTATAATTTTTAAAAATGAGAATAAATACTGCAAGCAAGTGTAATCGATAATGTTTAAGAACTCAAGATTATAGGCACGAAATCGACAAATGAAAATAAACATTAAAGTAACCTCTCTTCTACTCTATACTCTCAAAATCTCATCATCTAAATTTCACAGATGAAATTTAAAGAAAAAAAAAATCAAGAATCTAACACGGATGAATTTAATCACACAACAGTACGGAATTCATGCAACAATTTATACTGCAAAAGAGATATTAAAAGATTTCAGAATGTGTATGTACCTTGCGAGCTAAAGCCCTATTTGGGGAGTAGTTTTGATGGAGAGAAACCCTAAAACGCTGCGTTTTGTGGCTCCCAATGAGGCAGAGAGGAGTGATGAGAGGGAGAGCTTCCATTTCAGCTGGTCTGTACTCTGTAGAGAGATGGGAAGAAGGGTGGTTTTGTCGGATCTCATGGGACCTTAGTGGGTCTGGATGGGGCCGAACGTGGACTACATTGTTTGCTGCTCTGCACGTCGTGGGTTGGAATCGGGCTCGTCATGGCTATCAAATTGGGCCAGATTGTTCTGAGGAAGCCCAAGGAAGGCAAAATGCGAAGGGACTAGCAAATTTTGGATCACGGCACTAAACCAAAGCACACGCAAGGATCAAAATTCGATGGTTGAATTTTATGGAAATTTCTAGAAATATCAGAAATATTGGGATGAAAATGTTTGAAAAAATGTTGCTGAGATGAAAATTCATCAAAATAACAGAAATATTAGAAAAAAAACTCCCAAAAATGATAAATAAACAATAACATACATATTAAAATTATTTTATTAAAAAAATAATATATGTGATAAAATTTGTGATTCTATGAAATAATATGAAGTATTTAAAAATATATTTAGTATCAAAATGATGATGTATTTAATTTGAATATATTTAAAAATATAAAAAAAAAAAGGATAAATGTATGATTATTTTTTAAAAATATTTATAAATTTATAGTTTTTATTGTATTTAATAATTATATAAAAAAAATTTAAAAAAAAAGCCTTATTTAAAAAAATTAGCATCCATATAGTTTTGAACATACAATATATTAAAATTGAAAAAAATAATAATTTTAATGTAAGTTCAATAAATAACTAAACAAATAAGTCATTTATATATAACTCGAAAGTATCATCTTTTAATTTTTCAGGTAAAATGATTGGCAGATTATAAATCAACTTTCGATTTTTTTAGTTGGATTTTTCACAATGTGGAGGCCTTTTTTAAAAAAAAATTTGTTGAAGGTTTTGATTAAATATATGAAGTAATTTCATCAAATATTTTTCTTATTTTAAATAAAATAAAAAGCAAATAAAAATAATAAATGAAAATGATATAAAAGATACTTGATAAAATTTCAAATTAATAGAGGTTTGTATTTAGTAAAAAACTCTAAGAAGAAGAATGAAATTACTTTTTTGGAATTTTGTGTGGAAAACTCAAAGTGGCTAATTTTTTGCTAAAAAATAACCAAATATGGACCTTCTTAGAGATTGTGTTGAGTTTTCACCAATCAAGTATATTTCCTCTTAAATATATCAACTCCTTTGTCTCCATCCCATCAAATCCATGAAGCTGCTTGTTGCAAACAAAAGAATCACGATGACTGTCTCCATCCCATCAAATCCATCAAGCTGCTTGTTGCAAACAAAAGAATCACGACGACTATATTTTTATTAATTTTTATATATTTTATTGTAGTAATTTGGGAAAATTGTGTTCCGTATTTCATGCACTTTTTGCTTCAAAAATTTGTACATACAAATTTTCACCTGAGGTGTAATCTTTATGGCAATATTTTTCTACAAAAGAATATATCCCTCTAGTTTTTTTACATCATAATTTAAAACACGACGAAAAAAATATTTTCTTAATTTTAGAGATGAATCAGGAGTCACAAGTAGCTTATTCTTGAATACATTTGTTGAATTATGAAAATTATGTCAATGTTTTCTTTATTTTGAAAATTAATTAAGGTTTTAGAGTGACTTATTCTTGAATGACCTTATCAAAAAATAAATGACATGTGTAAAGTTCTTTTATGATTTATCGGACTTGTACCTTCAATTATTCAAGTATTATCTTTTAATGATATAAGTACTATTTTTAATCAATGAGTGCATAAAACTTAAATTATTTTTTAAAAAAAAATTATTTTGTAATTATTTTTCGGTGTATGGAAACGCACTTTCTCTCAGAGTAATTAAATTTAAATAAAATATAAACTCATAAACAAAATTATAGATATTATAAAAACCAATATATCAAATGAATAATAATAATAATAATAATAATAATAATAGATAAGGATTTTAAACAAATACATGGGTAAATTTAGAATTTCTTATCCATGGAGAAACCCTGAGGAGGAATAGAGAAACTATGTCCAACAAATGGGCACTTACAACATTTGTATTAAATGAACTACAAAAATGTAATAAAGTATTGGTATTTAATTAATCAAAATTTTATCTTCTTATTGATATTAAATATATACTTTTAAAATTAATATTTTTTATCAACACACATTACACATACATATATGAAAATGATTTTTATTTTTAGTATATTATTTTTAATCATCCTTCATATTTGTACAATTATTTTTTAAAATAGCTCCAAAAAAAAAAGTGAAAACAACTTAAATAGTTAAAATATATTTTCAAAAAAAAATATCTTATTTTAAATTTTTTAAAAAGAAAATTTTTTTTTTATTTTTTATTGTCAAATATGTTTTTTTAGGTATTTGATAAATTTTCAAACTTATAATAATTAAGTGTATATAGATCAAATTTTAAGAGAGATGAGTAGAAACTTAAGGCCTATTTAGCAACTGGTTTTGAGAATAGTTTTTGCTCTCTAAAACAAAAATGCAAGAAAACGCGTTTGATAACCACAAACTATTTTTATGTTTTTTGTTTTTAAAAACATAAAATAAAGCGTTTTTAGAGATTTTTTTTTTGTTTTCTATTGTTTTTACTTGTTTTTCTAAAGACTATTTTAAAAAATAATTATACAAATATATAGAATGATTAAAAATAAAATATCAGACGTAAAAATTATTTTTAAATATATTTAAAAATATTAAAAACATGTTAAAAATATTTTAGGTTTCCAAACAGATTTTTATCCTATTCTCAAAAAATTGTTTTTCGTAATTGTTTTTAAAAACTAAATTTTTGGATGTTTTGTAAAATTTCTTAAATGTTTTTAACATATTTTTAATATTTTAAATAATAACTTTTATATCTAATGTTATATTTTTAGTTATTCTATATATTTACATAATTATTTTTAAAAATAATCTTTAAAAACACAAATAAAAAGGACAAAAAACAATTAAAAGATATCTCTCGAAAACATCATATTTTTTATTTTTAAAAACAGAAAACAAAAAATACTTTTTCAAATTGTGAAACGTGTTTTCTTATTTTTTTATTATTCAATATAAAATTATTTTTGAAAATAGTTATCAGATAGGTCTTAATTTTTAAAATATACATATATATTTATATTTTTCTTTCTTATTTAATTAAGCAAGTCTCATCCTCCTTACTAACTATGTAGCTAACCTTTTCTTTCTAATTTTTATTATATACTATCTTCTTTTTATCTTTTATTACAACCAAACAAAAAATAATTATTTCCAACTTTTTCCTTTGCGTATATTGAAGCAAGAGAAAGCATATGGTAAAGCTCAAAATTGGATTCTCTAATAGGGTACCATTGCCACCCTTTATAAGGGCATCGCTCTTTAAAAGCAATAAGTGTTTTGCTCTCTCTTACGCACATTTTGAACAACTCCCAATAAAAAGACTAGGTACCCACCATAAAATTATGAAGAAGAATATGGATGAGGCCCCATACTTTACTAAAAGTATAAAAAGCATATCTTTACCAATTAATACAAAGTCTTGAGCATAACCCCCCTTTTTTTAGTAAATAAATCAAATGGCTACATCTATTGTTTGGTTTGGGACCCTCCATATTCAATGGCCCTCATCATCCCTTAACCATCTTATACTCTTACACTTCCAAAGCAACATTTTCACTAATAAATAGCGATAACAACGAGATGGATTGCCCCGTTATAACCCGTTTATTTATGTCTGTTCATATTTCTATCAAAAAAACAAAAAAAATTAAATAAAGTGGGGTGAAATGGATATAGGAAATTTTCATACATGTATCCCATCTCGTCTTGTTTAATTTTTTTTGTAAAATAAATATGATTTAGAAATAAAAATGTATAATAAATATTTATAGTTTATTTTTTTTGAAAAGTAGTATTTATTTATGTTAAAAAAAAGTTGAAAAATGAAAAAAAAAATCAATTTAAATAATTTTTCATCTAAAATTATTAATAATGAGGGTAAGGTGAGGCAAAGCCAAATGATGGATACCCAAAAAACCGTCTCATTATCATCCCTACTAATAAACTTCAATTTCTAAAATCTCCTATATATTAATCGATACATTATATATATAACCGTACCATAGTTTAATCAGGTGAATTGATAGTTGAAACCATGCATAATGAGGAATTTCTCGATTTATATAGAAAGTGAAATAATATCACATATAATTGGTGAGTTGATTCATCAAAATCACTAATTATGAATTGAATGCCTAATTGCATGAACCATTGAGCAATTAAAATAAAAGGAAGAAGGTGATGAGGAGAAAAATTGAGATCCTATTAGCATATACCTCTATACATACATATAGAGAGGACAAAATGTAGTAAAGTGATGGGAGCTAGACCTTTATCAAATACCAAGGAATCAACGACTGAGTCAACAATATGATTCAGAGAAAGAGTGGCTCTGAATTAAATGGGTAGGTGATGAGTACGGGAGTGGCACACATTTGGACCACGGGCACAAGGCACGGGGCACCCAAACAAAATAAATAAATAAATATATATTCTTATTATTCTATGATTTCTCTCAGTGGGTCCTCGTGTCCCACGATTAAAATCAGTCTTCATCAATGGAGAGACCCCATCGTTTTTCTTTTGTTTGTTTGATTTATATTCCAAATATGGCCTTCTTTTGAGTTACATTTTTTAGATACATTTCAATACTTCTAGAAGCCTGTTCAGATCAATTGGTTTCATGCTTTCAAAATTGTACTTGCACTCATGGCTCTCTTCTACTCATCAACTATGCTTCTTAAAGAATTTATTTTTCTTCTTTTATAATTATACTCATAATATATTTGAAAGTAATTTTGAGAGTATCGATTTATAGATTTATTGTTTTGCTATGTAAAATACGTCTTAATTTGATAAAATTTAATATTTATTATTTAATGACTTTAAGTTGATTTTAAATAAAATTATATTTAAGTTATTAATTTAAATTTTTTTATTTAATTTTTATTTTAAGTATTAAGATTATTTAATAAAATTAATTTAAAATTTATTTTAAATCATCAATGATTTAAGAGCTCATGAAGGTTATAAAATAATAAAGAATATCATAAAAGTAATTAGGATAAATATAATAAAAAGATAAACTAAAAACGTGAATTTAAAAATAAGTTAATTATTTTTATTTATTGCTTAAAGATATCAAATATATTTAACTTATTTAATAATTTAAATTAAATTATTAAGTCACTTTTATTATGTTGATATACCAAACACGTGATGCTTCAGTATTCCAATTTCTCGATTAGAAGAGAAAATGTATATCTTTTTCGTTAAGAAGATAATAAGTTTACGTCTTTTGAGTTAGAATAAACACAAATTCAATGAAAAGTAACATATTTTCCACTCACCAAAGAAACCCTTTTCAAGGGATGTTGTCTTTTGGGGCCCCACCAAACACCTCCCTTTAGCTTCTTCCACCATGCCTCTAGGGCATGGGTCCTCCATGCCTCCACCCATACCTAATTCACTAAAAAAATAAGGGTTGGAAACTAAAAGGATGTTTGTTTTTTAGCTTTTTGTTAAAAGTAATTTATTTTTAAAATTTAGATTGTTTGTTTTTTTATTTTTTTATGACTTATTATAAATTTTTTATTGAATAGAAAAAATCAAAATATTTAGTTTTTTTTAAATAAAATAAATAACATATTGATTTTTATTTACTTTTTAATACTTAATAAAAATAAAATATTACAAAAACAAACAACCTAATATTTAACTTTATTAAACATTAAAGTTCCATTTAAAATTAAGTAAAAAAACAAACACCACCTAACACTCTCTCTCTCTATATATATATATATATATATATATAAAGAAGTTTCATGGGTGAAGGGATATCCTATAATTTTACCTTTCCCCCATTAACTTATCCCCATGATATTTGAATACAAGAAAAATTGATAGTAGACTCTAATATCACTTATAAGATCTTATGTCCTATCAACTCTCTTAAAGTAATTGTTGTTAAAAAAAGTGCATACATTAACTTTATAGTACATTTACTCAAACACTTGTAATATTTGAATACAAAGGGAGTTGATGAACGCAATCCATCCTCCAATTTGCCAATACTTATTTTCTTGAAATTATTTTTAAAAAATAATTATATAAATACAAAGGATAATTAAAAATAAATCATTAGATGTAAAATTATTTTTTTTTAAATTTAAAAAAAAAATATTGATAGCATTTTGGCTACATTTGATTCCTACAAAATTTAAAAGAAAATGTGAAATGAAGAAAATGGAAAATAATAAAAAAAAATTATTTTAAAATCAATAAATTATTTTTATTCATTTCTCTAAACTCCTTTAACTTTTTTTCCTTTATTATATAAAAATTAAATAATTTTAAAATATATAAATTTTTTTATTAATTTTAATTATATTTTAAAAAATTTACATTTTAAAATTATTTTAATATTTAATTTTAAAACAAAATTTTGTTTGAAAATAAGATTAGAGAACTATTTTTTGAAAATTGCGTTTGAGAAAAAAGTTTGAGTTTTCAAAAGAAGAAAGGCCAAAAAAAAACATGGAAAAGATGGCAAAATGGGAGATTGAAAATTTTCGGGGGTCAAACTAAATATTTTGAGAGACTTGAGTGCCAAAACTACAATTTTGCAAATCCGTCGGATCAACCATTGAACAAAGACAAAGAGAAGAATGCTGTGGCGGGACCCATGCGATAATCATTGATGGGTGAATTCTGGAAACGCGATTTTCAAAGGTCTATTTCCTTTTCCTACCATCTGTCCCAATAGAAAATGGCCACGTTGTCAGATATTTTGTAGATACCGTATTGGATCCGCCACTCCCATCTGAGAAACGGCACGTGAACTTCAGTGACTCCATTGCTTGCACGTGATCTGCTTCTTTTGCCCTTTTTCTTTTCTTCTGATATTTTTTAGTGGAGTCTTACACATTTCTGCCAGAGAACCGAATTTTTTACTGTAGTGTTTCGCACGTGTCGGAAATTGAGACTTATTAATTCAAAATATTACCTATTTTATTTTATTTTTCCATTAAATTGCTTGAAATGAATTAAGCCTCCTTAGTTTACAAGGTAGGTTAGTGACTTTCTCAGTAGGACAAATAATAAAAAACAGACATACCAATAAATGAAATTTTTATAATTTTTTTATATTGATATTTTCATCTTTTTATTTAAGAATATATTGGTGTGTTTAATTTATGAGAATGAAATTAAGGACTTGATAACTATTTTTTAAAACAATTTCAAAAAAATAGATTTTGAAAACAATTTTATGATGATGTATAGAGTAAAAATTTGTTTAAAAACTTAAAATATTTTTAACTTATTTTTAATATTTTTAAATATATTTTAAAATTTGTTTTATTTTTAATCATTTTAAATGTTTGTATAATTATGTTTTAAAACAATTCTCGTAAAATAAGTTAAAGTAATATAAAATAACTAAAAGATGTTCTCAAAAACACTATGTTTTCTGTTTTTAAAAATCAATTTTTTGGTTATTAAATGTGTTTAACAAGTTTTTATTCTGGAGAATAAAAAATTATTTTAAAAAATAGTTACTAAATAGGTCCTAAATGATTAATACCTTTAAAAATAAAGGAAGTCAAAATTCTAGCAAGAATTGGTGTTGACTCTAATGAAATGATTTTTTATTATTATTATTATTCTCATTTCTACAAAATAGAAATGAATATTAAAAAACAATTTTTTAATATTCTAACCTTTTGAGAAAATAATTTTTTTTTTACTTTCTTAAATTTTAAAAAATGTTTTCGCTTTTCAAATATATATGGTCTATATTTATATTTTTTTTATAAGAAATTCATTCATACCATAGGAAGATAAAATTATCAAGTGGTGAGTAAATTTCAAAAAAAATCAAAATTAGATTATATTATTTTATCAATTTAATTTATAGCCAAAAGATAGAACTATTAGTAGGCTAAGAAATCAACTAATATTAATATAACCTACTATGCTAAGGAATTCACGGTGAGCTAAAATTACAAGAAGTTGCTAGGATAAGGAATTTGATATTGAGCTATCATTTACATTGATTTCAGCCAATATAGGTAAGGGTTGGGCTACTATATGGAAGAGGGATCTATTGAAAAGTGTGATTAATCATATTGCAATGTATATGTATTAAAGTTTCGTTATTTTATATATGTTAGTTTATACTTGGTTTCGATTATTTTTACCTTAATCTCATTCTTTGTGTATGATCTAATCATTTGTAATTTGATCTCATTATTTGTATTTTTACCCAATAATTTTGATTTTTCTATTTATTTTAAAAGATGACAATGAAAAATTTGATAAATACTGAATTAGTATCTTATTGTGATCTCGAAAGAGGTGTTTTTTGTATTATCAAGTGTCTCATTTGCATTGTCCACCACCAACACATCTCCGTCTCCGTCTCCGTATAGGTCACCTTATTGACAAAAGCAACTGCTCTTTGAAAGTAGTGTCTCTACTGATACATTTCCATCGAGACATCCCAAACATACCCTTATAAGTATTTTCGTCATTTCCAATTTTTTTTTGAAGTTTTTTTGGTTATTATTGAATGATTTAGTTAGATTTTGGCAAAATGACAATGATTTTGAGAGATTAAAAATCGTGTTGAGAAAAACCCTCTAAAGTTAAATTGATTTTGCCAAATTTGGACAAAAAGAAAATGTATTGAAAAAAAAAACCCTAATACAAAAAAATGTGTAAACGGAAGAATGAAAAAGAAACTCTCAACTAATCTGAATTCTCATGAGAGGTGATTTCATATGAGTATGCAAAATGGACAAGAATGCATGCAAGTAATAGGAGTTGAAAGTCCTTCAACAACCATTTTTGCATAACCATGCAAAATTTGGAATGGTTATGAAAAAATCGATAGCAAGGTGGAAGTTGCTGCAAACCCATCTCCGATTTGTATTTTTCATGCAAAAATTGAGTTCTTGTGCAAAAATGCTGAATTTTGGTGTCGATATTCTATAATTCAAATGATAAAATATTAATTTAGACGAAAAAAAGGTTTTAGATATTCTATATGATGCTCTCATATGTCAAGTTGATAATTTTACCACTAAATAGGAGGCAAGCATGTATATGCTATTCCAAAAATTGCCCTCATGAACTCTAAAACTTAGTATAAATTAAATCAAGTGTTGGTATGACAATATTTTGTATTAGTATTGATTGCCTCAATAAATATGTAATATTTGGAAAAGAAACAATACGTGGATGAAAAAGGAACAGGGGTATTTCCGTCCAACTAACCATTTGACTTGGGTGGAACTGTAAGAAGTGGAACCTCAGAGGATCACAAAGAAAGCAAGCCTAGGTGGGTGGGTCCAATGCCATGACATATGATTGGCAGGTATAAAGGTAGATATATATATTTTTAATTATCTATTTATTAGTAATTACTGTGTCGTGAAAAAGTAGCACCAAAGGATTGTTTCTTCAATTCAATTGTGTCACATCACAAAACATAAAGTTTGACAATCACATACTATTAATTTTTAAATCATATTAATTAGTGTTGGGCAATGGTCACTATGAAAAGTTGTACAAAATTAAATTACTCCTATCTCACATCTTGCTTTATCAATCCACTATCCTATAATTAATCCATTAATTTACTTTTAATATTTTAATATTTTATTAATTAATTTTTGTTCAATTTTTTTCATAATTAATTAATTAAACATTTTACTACTATGTTCCATAATTCAAGTTAAGAAGCACTTTTTCTAATTCTTTTTTTTTTTTGGAATTTTGTAAGTGTTTTTTTCTTTTTAATAATCAAATGATGGCATTCATGAAACAATGCATGGTTGGATTGATTAAAGTGGTACATAAAATTATTTTATTTTGTAAAACTTAGAGCTTAAGCTTTGTCGGAAATTTTGAGAGAATGTATGAGAAAGAAAAAAAAGAGAAAAAGTAGAAGGAAAGATAAAATAAATAAATAAATTTAAATTTAATAAATTATGTTTATTTATTATTTCAATATTTCACTTATTTTTAAGTCATCAATATGAAAATTAAATAATTTTAAAATGTATAAGTTTTCAATTAGTTTTAATTATATTTGGTTTTTTTTAGGTTATGTTTGGTTTCCAAAAAGTATTAGTAAAAGAAAAAAATACTAAAAAAAATGATTTTTTCATGTTATAAAAGAAAGTCAAATATAATTAAAATTATTAGGAAATTTATATATTTTTAAATTATGTACTCTGTATATAAAATAAGTAAAAAAAGTTTAAAAAGTTATATAAAAGTAATTTATTGACTTCAAATCAATTTTTTATTTTCTTCCGTTTTTCCTTTTTTTTTTTTTTATTACTTTTCCTCTTTATTTTATTTTCCTTTAAACTTTTCGAGAACCAAATGTAGCATTAGTGTTTGTCATAGGACAACCACTCTTAAGAAAATAATTTCTCTTAACAATATTTTTTTCCAAAAATAATTTTTGAGAACCAAACATAACCTTACTTTTAAATTATAGGAAAATGATTTTCTTATGCTTGGCTGTCCTATAATAAATACTAAAAAAAATCAAATATAATTAAAACTTGTGCATTTTCAAATTATTTAATTATTATATTTATTAGTTAAAATAAGTGAAATGAGTTTGAAGTAACAAATAAAAATAATCTATTGAATTTAAATGTATTTTTATTTTTATTTTTCATTACTTTTCTTCTTTATTTTATTTTCCTTTCACTTTTCATAAAATTTTTAGAGAACCACATATAGCATAAACGTATTTTGTATATGAGAATAGAAATAATAACAGGTAAATAATAGTACCATGTAAAAAAGAAAAATAAAAAATTTAAACTTATGTTTGATTCTCAAAAATTTTGAGGGAAAAAAATAAAAAAGAAAAGTAGAAAGAAAAAAAATTGAAGGAAAATAATTATGCTTCTTTAGATTCATTTAACTTATTTTTATTTATTAAATAAAAATTAAATAATTTAAAAATATATAAATTTTTAACTATTTTAAATTATATTTGATTTTCTTTTGTATTTTTAATAGTGAAACAAAATTTGATAAAACCATTTTCCTTAATATTTTTTTTTCTTTCCTTAGGTTTATTTGGTTCCCAAAAATATTAAGAAAAATAAAAAAATATTAAAGAAAATGATTTTTCATGTTTGGTTGTCCTATGAAAATTAGCGAAAAAAATAAAATATAATTAACATTAATTAGAAATTTATATGTTTTAAAATGATTTAATTTTTATATAAAAGAGTTAAAAACAGATAAATTGAGTTTGAAATAACATATAAAAATAATTTATTAACTTTGAACATATATATTTTTTCCTTTCACTTTTCCTTTTTATCTTTTGTCACATTTCTCTCTAATTTTACGGGAACAAACATAGTTTTAGGATGCATTTAAAAGTGATTTTAGAAAGTGTTTTTAATATTTTTAACACTTGAATGATAAAATTTTTTAAATATTAAAATATTAAAAACGCTTCTTAGTATTTTCTAGGGCCAAATATAGCCCAAAAATAGTGACTTTTAGGTTTATAATAATGAAAATTTGAATTCTTGTTCCCTGTTTCAACCATTCAATGACATTCACATTTTTGCCTCCGAACCCATTTGCAAATGCAAAAATGAGGTGTTCAGACAATTTTTAAAACCCGATTTTAAATATTTAAAAAATCATTTAAAGTGATTTATTAATAATTACTAGACAGAAGATTTTCCCAAAAATAGCTTTTTTGATTTATAATATATTATCAAATATGCTATCACAATACATTTTTCAATTTCTATACAAATATTAAATAATTTTCCTTAAAAATATTTTTAATAAAAGTGCTAAAAATTAAATTAGAAGTGATTTAGTCATCACTATAATCATAATGACTCCCAAATGAGGTATTAGTTATTTTATAAGAATTCAAAATACTTCATTCTCCCATTGACCCGAGAAAAAACAAACACTGACTTTGAAATAATCATATAAGACAAAAAATTAAAATAATATGTTTTTTTTTTTTTTTTTTATGTATGATTTATGATAATATATCGGGTGTTTGGTATATGAGAATGAGAAGTGAGAATAAACATATCATTCATTTCTTTATTTGAATAATTTTATGAAAGTAAAAATGAAATAAAAAATGATTTCAATAAAAATCAAATCTTACTTATTTATTACCGAGATTTGAATTCATTATAAGTAAGCAGTATTTTGATTCATCCACCTCATAAGAAAATATAAAATAATCTAAAATTACTATTTTACCCTTGAATTTCATTTATTAAGTCTCGGTGTCTCTTCATCCCATAAATTAATTATTTTTCATTCTCCTATCTATTTTTAAAAAACATTAAAATAGAAATAAATAATCATTTCAATTTTAAATTCCTCCGTTCTTCTAAACACTATAAATGAAATTACCAAATTTATTTTCATAAAAAAAAATTGAAAACAAAATATTCATTTCTATTCTCTATTACGGAATACCAAACACCCACTTAGGTAGTGTTTGTTTTTTTACTGAATAGAAAAAGTCAAAGGTGATGTTTGTTTTTTGGGCTTTTTGCTGAAAGCAATTTATTTTTAGAATTTAGGTCGTTTGTTTTTCTACTTTTTCATAACTTATTATAAATTTTTTACTAAATAGAAAAAACTAAGGTGGTGTTTGTTTTTTTACTTAATTTTAAATAGAATCTTAATACTTAATAGTATTAAATATTAGGTTGTTTGTTTTTGTAGTATTTTATTTCTATTAAGTATTAAAAAGTAAAAAAAACCATTGTGTTATTTTTTTTATTTAGAAAAAGCCACTTATTTTGGTTTTTTTTATTTAGTAAAAAATTTATAATAAGTTATGAAAAAGTAAAAAAAACAAACAACCTAAATTCTAAAACTAAATGGTTTTCAGCAAAAAGCCAAAAAAACAAACACCACCTAAATATGTAACTTTTTCTAAAAAGAAAAAATAACATATTGGTTTTTTTTTTACTTTTTAATACTTAATAGAAATAAAATATTATAAAAGCAAACAATCTAATATTTAACACTATTAAGCATTAAGGTTTTATTTAAAATTAAGTAGAAAAACAAACACTACCAAAATATTTACCTTTATCTATTCAACTAAAAGTAACCTATTGACATCATCTAATATAACCAAACTGAACATAAAATTGAACCTATTGATAACAAGTTCACTTTAGTTACATTGGATGATGTCAACACGTTACTTTTAACTGAATAGAAAAAACAAAATATTTTGGCTTTTTCTATTCGATCAAAAATGAAAGATCGACTTAAAAATTTAAAATTAAGAATTGCTTTTAAGAATTAATATAATAATATCCATAAAAATACAAATAAGCCATGGGTATAGAAAGAGTACGGAGAGTGTGTAGTTTACCAATTTTAGGGGGTAAAAGGGTAAAAGGCAAAAGAAATAAAAATTTAAAATAAAAATAAGAAACTGTTTATATTCTCTTCTCCTGAAACCACTGGTTCCGGAGACTTGGAGATGAAAGGTGGTCTTCTTCTATAAGCCATCTCTCTCTCTCTAAAAAGCTTCACAATTCTCACCCAAGAAACTTCTCTCTCTGTCTGTATATCTAAAATCCTCTCTAAATATAGAGAATCTTTTACTTGCTTCTACAGCACTCTGTGTAAATTGAATGCCACTTCCTTTCTTTTGACGTGAACTCCTCTTAATTTTCTAGGGGAAATTCATCGACTGGAGCAAGGCCCAAATCAATATTTTCCCCTGCAAATGGAGAGTTTCTCTGGAAAAGGGAGGCTGGCCATGAATCTCTCTCTTTTCACCAACTCATTTGAGCCAAAATCTCAAGTTTGGAGCCTTGATTCCAAGGTTTCATCGACTACAAAGTCTCCTAGAAACTTTGAAGGAGGCGTTGTTGGTCTTGGCATAGTTGCAGCCTTGAACGATTTGGACAACACCCATGAATCCTTGTCCAGTAAGCCTTGCAAAGCTTCCATTTTGGCTGCCACATCTCCTAGATCAAACCCAATTCCCATAGCAAACAGAGCTAAACATATGCCTAAAGTTGAAAAATGTCGGCCCAGTTCAGGGATGATGGAGATGGAGATGGAGATGTCCGAGAGCTACACTTGCGTGATTTCTCATTGCGGCAACAATTTGATCAAGAAACGTGTCTACTTTGATGATAAGCCTAATGGGGTTGTTGATGATATCACCACCGCTGTTCCTATTTCCAGTACTGATGCTGCTTATTGGGTGGCTTCCGAGGCCGCGCCGCCGTTTAAGACTGCGGATTTTCTGAGTTCCTGCTATCTTTGCCAGAAGAAGCTTCATGGGCTAGATATCTTTATGTACAGGTATAGACATGATGGTCCTTCATCCTTCATTTGTTCTTTTGAGTGGTTGAGTTGTTGCGGACTGTGCATGTGTGAATTTTGATATGTTCTGATGGTTTTGAATTTGGGTAGTTGTTTGATTTTGAGTTCTTGTTTTATCCTCTCTTGGTACTTGAAATTTGGTTGATTTGGTGGCTTCACCTCTGATTTATTTGAATGGTTCTGATAAATTTAGCAGTTCCCTTATGAATCCCCATCTGTGATTTGATTTCTTTTTCATCATCTCAATTTTGTTTCAGAGGGCCCCTTATAGGGTTTAACTTACGAGGTCTTGCTTAATTCTTGGGTCATGATCGAATTTGAAGCTATATCCATTGGGATCCAAATTCCAATAATAGTTGAGTTATCTTAGGCCTCTATAGTTTTCATCTTGTTCAGAAAGCAGAACCATACTTTTTTGTTATTGATCAGAAATGCAGTGGTTAAAACAGAAGCCCTTTTCTCCAAATTAATTTATTTGTAAGGAAGTTTGAACAAAAATTGTGTTCCTAGGGGCCATTTAAACTTCAATTATTCCTTTTGGAAAAATCCGGGTCAGAGATCCTTATATGCTTCTATCATCTACTGTAGCCTCAAAGATCCGCATATTCATTGCTTGCCTAGAATATGTGAGGCATCTTGGCCATTCTAGGATTTGGGAGGTATGCTACTTCCATGGGAGCAATTCAGTGGATGTGCTCTGTTCCTAAGGTTCATGAGAAACAGCCTGTCAAAATGAGCAATGCAAATTCTTATATAGTTTACCATGAAGAAAACAAATGATGAAAAAAGTTGTTTCTTCTGAAATTGAACATCTCCAGAGAAATGTGATCTTGAGAAAATGATTTCTGATCCATCTGTTTCATTTGGAACATGTTCTGCATCCTTATTTTATACCCATGAAATCAATAAATATTATTGATACCTTCTTTGCTTCATTTCTTTCGTTTTTCTAAAAGCAGTGTGCTGGCGTATCTGAAGTCTTAAATCATTCATATTTAAAGATTTGTCTCTCGAAAGCACAAACATATCCAAGCAACCTCTTAGCTTTTCCTTGACATGGGTCTTGCTTCACATTATCTTGAGAGTTAAAACATCATCTTATATTTTAATGGTGCCAAGCTGTTTTTGCCCAAGTTTCAGACTACGCAAAACAATGCCTGGTATCTGGTATTTCAAGTTTCAAAACATATATCTCCATGTTTAGAAATGAAAACTAGATCTGATTATCATTAGCATTAATTAGAAGCATGCACCTTTCTTTCCGGTTGATTAGGATGCCAGCTGTTTCCTTGATGAACACTTACAAGTTATGTATCTATTTTCAGTCATTTGTTTCAAATTTACTCTAACTGATGATTGGGTTTCTTTATATCTCTTATATTATATTATTAGACTTAATTTTTTAAATATCCCAGAGGATGAAGGATTCCTTCATTCTTCATTCAGTGTCCTAGATGGCTAAAGAAAGGAATAGAAAATTTCGAATAGCATGGCAACCATCAAAATTTTTTTTCCTTGTGTCTTGCTAGCAACAACATGGAGCATCAATGTCTTGTCACATTATATACTTGGCATTTATATTGATTTTCTAAAGTGGAGAATCACATTCTTGTCTTGGCAAGTTGTTTTAATTAATTTTTTTTCTCCCTCTTTGTTAAGGAATTTAATTTCTATCATGCTGGGCCATTCACGGAATTTTTTTTTGCTGCAACTAATCATTCTTTAAGAATGGGTTGCTGTTCAGCTCTTTAGCAAACCTCAGCATCCCAAATTGTGTTCAGGAACAGCTTTTAAGAGCTTGTTTGGTTGGATTTTTTTTTTTTTTTTTAAGGATTGGGATATTTGATTCTTGTGAGGGCAAGGAGAGTAGCTGGAAAGATCCCAGGTTGACCATAAGGTCTCTAAATTAAAAGGAAAAGAAATGGGGTGTGGGGAGAAATGTAGCTTACCCTCATGTGTTGTTGTCAAGGAGTAATAGTGACAGGGAAATATCAAGAGTTGTTGTTTGTTTCTGGGTGTGTGGTGTTGATTCCTTTGGCATTTACTTGTTCACTGGATATTTGCAATGAGCATGGAGCAGATAGATATTTCTGTTTCTGGGTGTTATTTTTTCTATCTTTTTGTGGCAAAGAGAAATTGTTGAGGCCTGCATGCAGCTGATAAATCTAAAACAGAAAAGGGTGTGTTTGGTTTTGCAGAGGAGAAAAGGCATTTTGCAGTGCAGAGTGTAGGAGCAATCAGATGGTGAGTGACGAATACAAAGAGAAATGCGGGTCTGAAGCGATGAAATCCTTTGATTACTCAGTGTCTCCCTGCTCCGGGCCTATGCTGTTTTTTGCTGGCGTTGCTGCTGCTTAAAGACCATATTCCTATACCACCTATATAAATAAATAAAGGAAAGGAAGATAAATAAGAAAAAGGAAAGCTAGAGGGAAGAGTAGGGAATAAGCATGAGAAACAAGTAAAGATGATTGTAGGAGATTCGGAGAGAGTAAAAAGGAGTGTTATAATGTGAATTTGAACCAAAGGGAGAGAAAGACGTATCAAGATTTTCATATATACAACATTATTACTACTGCTGCTACTATCAATGTTTATTCATATCAATATTAATATATTAGTGTTCATATAAGCTTCATTTGTTTACTTTCAAATTTTCGTGCATTTCATTTTACATGACTTAAATGGGATTTTCTCAAAATTCTCAGCCTCCAAATAACAGCTCCAAAGGCCCTGTAAAACATGAAAGATTTCAAGTTTTCAAGTCTTTGAGATAATCTCGCTATCATCAAGAAGCTAGTTTCAACTCTCAAGAGGGTGTTCCAATTTGCTCTTGGTTTCGGTCCAAAAAACCAAGATTTCCGTTTGAAGGCCATGAACAAACATTGGTGTTGCACAAAGTGGGGAAGAAAAGAACTTGGAATATGCACAAGCTTTCATTAGACAACATGATCAAGGTTGGAACAATCGAGGGGCCAGAGGGTAATTCATTTAAGGGGTTTAAGGGGTATACACTGCACACTTGTTGGGCATTACAATTCTCATAATGGAAGTCAAAACTCTTAGAACAACAATAACAATCAATGACATTGTAGTAACAATATTTATCAATTAAAAGGAGGAAATCCTATGTTAGTCCAATGGTTCTCCTAACCTAGTTTTGATGATCACAAAATAAGGTTAAAGGTACTAATGGTTCAAACAACTAAAATAGAAGATCATTATTTGTGAGAGTTGAACTTTTTGAAGACTTAAGAAGACTAGGACCTAATGTAAGATTGCTCTTGTTAGTGCACTTGAGTCATAAAGTTTCTTCATGCACTTGAAGCTTCAAAAAATCATCCCTTATTGAACTTAAATAGACTCCCTTTTCTTAAAATTGGATGCTTTTATATTTTTGATGAAATCCATACTTTAATTTTTCCTAAAAACTTGCTTTAAAGAGTTATTTGAGGTTAAACGTGTGTTATATAAGGTTCCTAATCTCAATCTGGAATTGTTTTTAGACTTTACAATGCAACTAGACGAGACAGGGGAAACTGGTTGGTTTTGATTGGTTGAGGTGCACTTTATGCACTTTCTCTTTTCCAGTAGCATGTTTGAACTGGTTGAGACAAGAAACTTGATTGATCGAGGACTAGCTAAATCGATTGCTTAACCAATTGAGGTCTCAAACCTTAACGGTCACCTGCTAATGCATTTAGGCTATGCTTGGTTGGTTGAATGTAACATGAGATAGGATATGAGAGAGAATATTATATACTATCACATATTTGGTTGGTGATGAGATAAAATAAGTTATCCCATCACTTATCCTATCATATGTTTAACAAAACATGAGATAGGATAAGTGGTAGTATATATTATCAACATTTTTTTTATTCCTTCTATATGGGATATGTCAATCCCATACTAAGATATGGGATATATACATATATCCCATGTATCATAAGTTAATTTTTTAATCAAATTTTTATTTTTTTTCATATACTCATTTTAGAAAATATTTTTTTATTTCAAATTAAATTTATGATTAAAAAAAGAAAAACTAAAAAAAAAGAAATAATATTAATATATATATATATATATATATATATATATATGAATAAAATAATATAATTTTTTTTTATTTATAAAGTTTAAATATTTTAATCATGAATATTATTAAATATAAGAAAATTTTCATTTTTTTAAAATAAACATATTGGAATGTGATGAAATTCTTATTTTAAACATTGAAAATAATATATATTTCATATTATATAAACAAATATGTTAATACACTAAATAGCCAAGCTAAAAAAAGATCCAATCCGTTAGGGAATAAGGGTAAGAAGCTAGCTCAAGAAATAAACCAAGGATTTCATACACCTTGCACTAAGCATTGTAAGAGGCATGGTGGTACCATGTGCTACAGAGAGACTCGCATGTTTCAATTATGGTTAATAAGGGCATTTGATTTGGGATTGTCCACTGAAAAAGGATTCTCAAGCTCATAAATTTGAAGGAGGGAAATCTAAGCCAAAAGCTTAGGGAAAAGTATTTTCCATGACATACTAGGGTGCTCGAGCATCTTCAGATGTCGTTACATGTATCGTTCAATTCCATTCCCAATAAGCTAAAGTTCTTTTTGACCTAGGAGCTACCCATTCATTTATTTTTGCATTATTTGTTGATATGTTAAATTTACTCGTTGGCTTGTTGGAGTTTGATATGTTTGTTTCCACACTAGTTGGGAAGTCATATCTAACTGCGAGGGTTCTTATGGATGAGTCAACTTTCATTGGGGATAAAGAATTGCCTATAAACTTGATCATTTGAATTTAAAAGATTTTGATATTATACTAGGGTGTAGACCCTCTATTTTGTCTTCCTCGCACATGTCGTTTATAACAATTCCCTAGTGGCCCATTAATACTCGTGTAGCCTATCTTTTCTAAGCCACTTCGGAGACTTGGTTGAGGGATTATCTGACCTCTTATTGTGACCCTTGGTAGCCCTAACTTAGACTTAGGCTTTTCTTGTTTTTTTTAGGATAGCTTTTAGGCACCCTAGGCCCACTTAGGCACCCTAGGCCCATTTAGGTAACCCTAGGCCCATTTAGGTACACTTGGCCCATTAGGCATCACTTTAGGCCCATTTAGACACTTCAGGCCTACTTAGTCACCCTAGGCCCATTTAGGCACCCTAGACCCATTTAGGAACCCTAGGCCCATTTAGGTACACTTGGCCCATTAGGCATCACTTTAGGCCCATTTAGATACTTTAAGCCCACTTAGTTACCCTAGGCCCACTTAGATCACTTTAGGCCCACTTAGATTACTTTAGGCCCATTTAGCCACTTTATTGTCACAAGATGCTTCAAATGACCCTCCCCATGGCTTATATAGGAGGTGAGAAGCTTCTAGAGACCCTTGGAGACATCCACACTTAGCCACTAGTGGGAAGAGTGTGGAAGGTTCTAGAAATGCCTAGAGAAGTCCACACAACTCTACACTATGGTAGAAGGCATGAGAAGGGTCCAAAGCTTTCTAGAGAAATCTAGAAGTCTCTTGAATATTCTAGAATAGTGTAGGACATTCTAGAAGTCTCTTGAATATTCTAGAATAGTGTAGGACATTCTAGAATATTCATGAATTGTAAGGAACCCTCCAAGGTTCTAGAGAGTTCCATTGGTGCCTATAAATAGGTGAGGGCCTCATTTGGCCAAGGCACCAAGCAAGTGAGCATCCAAGCACTTGTAAAGGCTTTCTTGAGATAATAAAGCTTCCATTCTTTAAGGAGTTGCCTACTAAGCTCTTAAGCTTTCGAGTCGCGAGTGTCTTAGCCGAGCAAGCTAAGCATTGGGGATCAAGGCTGACTTAGCAAGATCAAGCGTCTTGACTTGCCTAAGTGCCGCACGAGCTTAGTGAACGACTAAGTCCGTGACATTATGCTCACTTAGTCACCTTAGGCCCATTTAGATTACTTTAGGCCCATTTAGGTACCCTAGGCCCATTTAGGTACACTTGGCCCATTAGGCATCACTTTAGGCCCATTTAGACACTTTAGGCTCACTTAGTCACCCTAGGCCCACTTAGATTACTTTAGGCCCATTTAGGTACACTTGGCCCATTAGGCATCACTTTAGGCCCATTTAGACACTTTAGGCCCACTTAGATCACTTTAGGCCCATTTAGGCACCCTAGGCCCACTTAGTACACCCTAAGCCCATTAGACGCACCTAGCCCATTTGGCGTCACCCTAAGCCCACTTAGGCACTTTAGGTTCACTTAGATACACCCTAGGCACCTTAGACCTACTTAAGCACCACCCTAAGCCCACTTAGGCACCCTAGGACGATTTAGGCACTTTAGGCCCACTTAGGCACCTTAAGTCAACTTAGGCACCATAGGCCCTTTTAGGCACCTTAGGCCCATTTAGGCACCTTAGGCCCATTTAGGCATTCTAGGCCCATTTAGATCATTTTTTGCATGGGCATGATTTGCATGGTTGCATGGCTTGTATGACTTGAAAGACTCGTTTTTGTAAAATCACATTGCTTGACTTTTTTTTTACCCTTATATTTTTGTTTATTTTATTTTATTTATTATTTTGTATATTTCTTCATTTATTTTATTTTCCTATTATTTTATCACTTTTCCATAATACTTGTCTTTACTTATTTAGTTTAATTTAATAATTTTGTTTAAAAGTTTTCATTATTATTATTATTATTATTATTACTATTACTCTATTAACTTTGAAATTTTGTAGGAAGTCCACCAATAGAAAGATAAGAAAGTGCCTATGATGTGAAGCTCAGAGTGGGTAGCTACCATATGGGTTCCAAGAGTAGACATATGGAAAAAATGAATGGAGCCATGTTATGGGGAAGATTCAGCTTATGTATGAAAAAAGAAATGATGAGTAGCAAAGAAGGTAATGTAATTTGTCTTTTGGAAAAAGAATCACGTGATGATGGAAGGAGGTTTCAGTAGTGTTTTGGGTCAAAGCATATTTTAAACGGAAAAGGAAAAGAGATGATATATTTTAGGAAGAATTGAGGTGGCATATTGAAGAGATAGACTGTATTTTGCAAGAAAGAGAGCAGGGGGAATTTAGAGAAGGAAACAAAAGTCAACTCACATGCAAAAAAAGGAGGAGAGACGTGATGAAGGGGATTTGGGGTTTTTTTTTTTGGAGAATATGAGAAAGACAATTGAAGAGAAGAGGAGGATTTTTGGAGAGGAGAGCCTGAAGATAGAGGGGAGACGTCTTAGGGAGAGAAAAAAAGAGAGCACTAGAGGAATTTTGGTTGATTTTTTTTTTGAACGAGATTCAGAAGAAATTTGTAGACATGGAGATCACGTTTCCGGGTGGAACTTCTAAAGGACGCATAGGCTGATTCGGGGACTCTTTGTGGTGAAGGAACACACGAGCCAGATCGAAGAAGCAGACACAACTAGACTGAGAAGAAAAAGTGACACAACCGTGAAAGAGGGTAGCTGCAAGCAAGGTTAGTGTTCTTTAACTTCGTTTTGTTGGATTTAAAATGCAAACGAATGTGAATATATGGTCAGTCCTGATGTGAATGATGCTATTGGCATGTTTTTATTTATTTGTTAAAGGAAAGGGAATGAAATCATGGACGGTTATAATAGGATTTAATGTCTTCCGGTGAGTGTTTTGTTGGATTTAATGTATTTATATGAGATGTGTTAATGATTGTTTGAACAAAATATAAATTAAGTTAGGATTTTAAGTTTTTTTTTGGTTTTTGAATTTATTTTATTTATTTTATTTTAGTTATCATTATTATTATTGCTAATCTCATGTTACTTTTTGTAGGCATTTGTCTTGGATGATTCGGGATGATAGTTTAAAAATTAGATGTTTTATTCGTTTTGGATAATTTTGTGATGTTAATGAAAAGTTGAAATATTTTGCAAGTTTTTTTTTAGTTTTCAATAATTTGGATATTAATGAAAAGTTATATTGTGCTTTTTTTTTTTTTAGCTTTGGGATAATTCCTGATGATTGTTTGAATGAAGTATAAATCAAGTTAGGATTTTTGGTTTTTTTTGGTTTTTGAATTTATTTTGTTTATTTTATTTTAGTTATCATTATTATTATTATTGCTAATTTCATGTTACTTTTTGTAGGCATTTGTCTTGGATGATTCGGGATGATAGTTTAAAAATTAGATGTTTTATTCGTTTTGGATAATTTTGTGATGCTAATGAAAAGTTGAAGTATTTTGCAAGTTTTTTTTTTAGTTTTCAATAATTTGGATATTAATGAAAATTTATATTGTGCTTAATTTTTAGTTTTGGGATAATTCCTGATGATGATGAAAAAGTTTGAATTTTTAAGTGTTTTGATAATTTTTATGATAGCTTTGTTCAAAAATAAAAAATAAAAAGTTGTAATATTTAAATTATTTTAAACATTTTTTTTGTTCTCTTGGATTAAAATATAAAATAATTGTTTATCTTATTTAAAATTTTTATTATGTTTTAAAAAAAATAATAAATTTTTTTTTGTGCTTTCTAAATAAAGAGTTGTAGAAATCATCCTCTTGTAAATCAAATAAAGTTAAAAAAAAATTATTAAAGAAAAATTTAAATTATAAAAAATATTTTTACATAATTTTTTTTTTAAATTGTCAAATACATTTTTTATGAGGTTTTATTATTATTACCATTATTAATTAATTAATTATTTTTTCTTTCTCTTTTTTTGCAAATGAATTTTTGAAAGCATTTTCTTTACCTGGAATTAAAGTCTTTTTTTTAAATAAATTAAAACTTCCTTTTATGAAATTCATTAAAACTAGGGAATCAATTATTATTATTATTATTGTTATTATTAATACTCATAAAATATTTCCTTTATAAAAGTGATAACATTTATTTTCTTGTGAATAAACTTTTTAAAAAAAATATTTTCTTTGCATGAAATTAAAGCCTTTTTTTTATTTAAGTAAATTGAAACTTCCTTTTATAAGATTAATTAAAACTATGGACTCAATTATTACTATTATTATTATATACTCATGAAATATTTCCTTTATAAAAGTGATAATTACATTTATTTTCTTGTGAATGAACTTTTTAAAAATATTTTCTTGCATGGAATTAAAGTCTTTTTATTTAAATAAATTAAAACTTTTTTTTTTAAAACTATGGAATCAATTATCATTATTATTATTATTATTATTATTATCTTTAATACTTATGAAATATTTCCTTTATAAAAGTGATAATTACATTTATTTTCTTGTGAATGAACTTTTTAAAAAAACATTTTCTTTGCAGGGAATTAAAGTCTTTTTATTTAAATAAATTAAAGCTTCTTTTTATAAATAAAATTCATTAAAACTATGGAATCAATTATTGTTATTATTATTATTATTATTTTTAATACTTATGAAATATTTCCTTTATAAAAGTGATAACATTTATTTTCTTGTGAACAAACTTTTTTAAAAAAAATATTTTCTTTGCATGAAATTAAAGCCTTCTTATTTAAGTAAATCAAAACTTCCTTTTATAAATACAATTCATTACAACTATCGAATAAATGTTTTTTTTTTAATACTCATGATTTTTTTATTTTTTTTTTTATTTTTTACGAAAGTAATAACATTTAATTCCAAGCTATATTTGTGTATATCAATTGGGGAATTGGTGAAACCCCTACATAAAATCATCTTTTTAAAACTCATCTTTACTGTCATCCTTGCCATTTATTGAAATCATATCTATTTTTTTAGGAATTATATACAAGATGTGTGCGATAATTGATGATTTCGTATACTTTGATTATTTTTGCTTTGCTAATTAGATAACAAGAATGATAAGATTTATGGTGTTTATTATTTATTATCTAACCCATTAATACTTGAGGAAATATGTTATAAGTTATCTATGCTATCCAGGTACGTCTCCTGTCATCTACCTTCTAAATTCTGTAAATATAATTATCATTGTGAATTATACCTATGTTTGAGAATGCTTGGCATGTCTTGATATTTGTTACATCGTTTGAATATTCATGATAAAATGCATGCTGAGTGATATATTGTCTAAACTAACAATTGATGTTTCATGATAGCGCTTAAGAAGTGGTTCAGGTATGTACCCTAAATCTTCTATATGACTGTGGTTGATTTTCTTGTTAACATGTTATTTTTTTAAATCACCAAGCTTACTTAAGTATCTATAATTAATCGATTAATTGTCACGTTTCCCTTAACTTAGTTAGTAGAGACCTCTATAGGGCTTAGAGGGGTGCTACCTTTTAAAGGTACATTCCTAATAGGTAACCTGATCCCCAGACCTAGACTCAGGTTTTTCAAAGACATGCCTTTTTTCCAAAAATTATGGAGTCATTTTTTAGGGTTTTTCTTTCTTGTTTTATTTTCCCTTTAAAATAAAAATAAAATAAGTTGCGACTCCAATTTTTTCCAAAACTAAAATCTTCACTTTTCCAAAATAAAAAGCGAGTCTCGTCGATCGAGTGGGGACACACGTGAGAAATGCGGGTCCATATAGGGATGGATTGGTTAGCAGCTTAACATGTCTTAGTTGATTGTTTTAATAAGAAGGTAACCTTGCAAATTCCAGATCAACTTGAATTTTGTTTTAAAGGGAGTTCTATTGATATTCCAATGCAATTGATTTCAATTATGAAATCCTAATATTTGCTTAAGAAATGGTGCCAAGGATATTTGGCTTATGTTAGGGCAATGACAATGATGTAAAGCTAGATGACATTCCCATAGTGTAGGATTACCTTGATGTTTTTTTTTAGGATTTGCCTGGATTTCCGCCAGAGCGAGATGTGAAGTTCACTATTGAGTTAGTACCAAGAATGACTCCTATTTTAAAGGCACCTTATCGCATGACACCTTTAGAACTCAAGGAGTTAAAGGTATAACTTCAAGAGATGCTTAACAAAGGCTTTATAAGGTCTAATGTATCATATTCGGAAGCCATAATGCCTTTTATTAAAAAGAAAGATGATATGTTGAGATTACGTATTGATTATAGGGAATTAAATAAGACTACAAAACAAATACTTATTGTCTATAATCGATGATTTGTTTGATTATTTGCAGGGTGCTAGTGTTGTTAGGATAGAGCCCTTAAACACATAACATAATGTAACAGATTTGGGATACTTTATTCATTTAATGATATTCCAGGTTCACTTTTATCTATCCTTATATCATGCATTATAATTTATGAATATTTTGGCTCAACATCTCTTACATTGTACATGACTTGGGTGCATTAGGAGTTGCATGGAAGATCTAAGTCATGGGTTCCTTGTAAGTAGATGATTTATTCATAGTCAATTCATGGACTTAGACAATCCATTTTAGGCTTTAGTGCACCACCTCCTAATTGGAGGAATGATTGGTCTTGGCCGTTGGAATGAGGTTCCCATGTTGAGTGCACTAGTGTATATGGTTTTAAATTGGACATAACCTATGGTGAGTCATGACATAAGGTTATCGAGTAGTCATGACTTCACCAAACTGCTATATTGTATAGTCTCTCAACCTCGACAGAATATTAAGCTTGTATAGAAATTAGAAGTGGTTTTGACTATGGGTGGGATTGTAAGTTGATCATTTATTTCCTATGGATTGAGTCACTGTTCATGAAAACCAGTAGTAATAGTTATTTTCAATAGAGACACCATGATATCTCATAGACTTTGAGACAGTGAGTTCCCTTGAGTGATCCTAAGGACATATGATCATGAAATCTATGGGCTCGCAGTAATTCCTTTAATGATATTTAACATATGCTCTTAGTGAACTAGTGTATGTCATTTGATCACATAATAGGAGGACCTGTAACTTAAGGATTTTAGAGGTAGTCTTGAAGGGCTGATAGCTTTCACTTATTAGACTATAAATGACCAATTCATGAGGAGGCTGTATACAGTGGATAATAGTAGGTCATAAACCTAAACACTTATTATCTCGTTGTAATATACATAGGGTATTGAAGTGCAGTTAATTCTTTGTAGTGGGATGTTGAATCAACTTCAAAATTTGATTCTAAGGGAGTTAGTACTCCTATGAGTCATAGTGGTCACTGTTCTAAGCTCATATTCCTTTATAGCACGATTTATAAAGGTTGAATGAGTTTTTAGTTGACTTTTGTACATAAAATGTTTTGGTAATTACACAAGGTTGCATAGGGATAAGTGAGAGTCATCTTTGGACTAGGCTAATTGATTAATTGGGGCCATGTGTGGTCAATTAATCAATTAGCAACCTTTTTGGGCTAGATTAAGTGACACAAGTTCATAGTGGGCTTAAGTCACTTAAGCATAGCAAGAAGCTTATAAATACCCTTTTAGGGGGGTAGGGTTCAAGGTCTTGCCATTCTCTTCCTATAGTCCAAAAAGAGAACTCTAGTCTCCACCCTTGAGATTTTCACCATCTCGATGCCGAGACATAAGGAAGAGTCATTAAGTGAAAGATTATGGTGTTTATGAGATCCATTATGACTTTAAAATTATCTACATCAATTGAAATTGATATGAGAACATCCGGATCAAAGGTATATGATTTTATTCTCCATATTTATGATTTCTATGGTATCAATATTATTTTTGAATACTTAGGTTTTTGTTGCGATAGATTTGGAGAGGCTAAAATATATTTCATGCACCCTAATGATGCAGGGCATAAGAATGAAATAATTTGAGGTTCCCAACAACTAGTATTAGAGCCCTAGGTTAGGTTCTTGCATGTCGATCCATTTTAGGGTGTGCTACCTCTATTTTGCAGGGTATGTGTATTCATCCCATGGCCCAAAGAGATGAATTGTCAATGCGATAGTTATAATTATGATTGATTTATTTTGTTTATATTTGTTAATGATTATTGGTTTAATGTTCTATTTCTTGTTTGGGTTTTCAATTCCATGGTTAGGAGCATAGGATTTTTTCATTGGTTGTAAAAATCTACTTTTATTTTTAAATTGATTGTAAACTCTGTTTTGAGGAGTATAGGATCTTTTTGTTGTTAAATTTTATTTTTTTATTTTTTAATTTATCAATCTTGTAACCCAAAGAGATCATGGAAGCATTGTAACCCTTCATAACATATCCATGGTGAAGATTCCTCAATCGGAAAAAAATATGTGTTTTTGATGGAGTGCTTACACATTAAGCCTTAGTTTGACTCAATTTTGAAGCATTCACCCATGAGATTTTTTGAGGAAGCCACATATGGGTTTGAATATTTCAAAGTCATGAATCCAATGCTTCAAACAGTTTGCAAATCAAATTTGAAACAAAAGAGATATGGCTATTTGAAGTAGAAAGTGTTGTTCGACGTTCTTCTAATGTTGCATGAATACACAAGTGCCCTTTGAGGACTTAAGCGCCCTTTCAAGCACCCTATCCAGTGCTATAAGCTACATCAAGCATCCCAAGGCTTCATCCGAAGCTTTACGCGACTCCTTTTGCCTTTTTAGGGTTCTGGAGGTATTTTAGGGTGTTTATATTTATTTGAAACCTAATTTTTGTTGCAGGTTTGATTTGGTAACATTGGATATTGGAAATCCAACTTCTTGGGTTACTAAATATACAATAGGATCCTTAAAGACCATGGAAAAATTATTTATTTATTTATTTCCTTGTGTTTATTATATGCATTTTTTGTTTAATTGCATATTTGGTATGAAATAAGACATTTTAGTATTCTTAATTGAAAATAAATTTTCATGAATTTTTCAAAATTGGAAAACTTATTTAAATTGGAGTGTGCATGGTTAGAAAATTTTATTTTAGGTAAAAGATAAGTTGAAAAAAGATTAAGAGCTCTCATTCCTCTTAAAAATGAATTCTTAGAGATTTTATTTTTATTTTTTTTATAAGACTTCTCAAATCTTTGAAATCCCTAAGAATAATTTTTTTTTCTTCTAAAGAAGAGCTTTTATTTTTCCAAATTTTAACAAAATAATATTTTTCCTTTTTACACAAGATTCCAATTTAAAGAAAATAAGTTAATTTTTGAAAATTCATGATAGATAATTTATAATTAAGGTCACCAAAATAAGAGTTATAAAACAAAGTATTTTGGTATTCTTAGTAAATTTTCATTAGAAAATATTTTCTAAAGTTATTTATTTAAATTGGTTGTTGCTAAATAAATTGTTATTCCTTATTGAACTATTCTTTTGGTTATGGATAGGTGGTTCTTCAGGCTTTCCACTCTTGAGAGAAGGAGAATTATACCTATAGTGGTCTTTCAAGCTTTCCCCATTTGAGAGAATGAAGAAACCATTTAGTTTGGATATGGATAGTTCAAAGATAAGGAATAAGAGAGCAAATCTTTTAGCACAAGACTCCTAATTTAAAAAATAAATAACGGATTTGAAAAATCTCATGATAGAGAATTTATGATAAGAAAGGTTGTCAAAATATTTTTGGAACTTTTAGTAATTTGATGGAGATGTAAAATATTTTGAAAATACTTTCCAAAATGGATTGTTTAATTTCTTTTAAGAATATAAACATTTTTGAGAGTTTTTCATAGATAATATTTTATCCATTAAGGGATTACTAAGGTTATCCTTTTGGTAGTATTTAAAAGAGTAACTTATTATGAAAATTGGATTCCATTTCTAAGAATATTTATTAATTTGGAAAGGTGTAGGAATAAATGAAGAATTTTGAATATGAGAACTAAAATTCCTCTATTTGGATAAGGTGTTCTCAAAGTTTCAAAATTTCATAAATTGGAAGTTTCTCTGTTACACTGAAGTTTCCAATTTGGAAAATAAATATTTTTTTTTTGAAAATTTTCATTAGAAATAATTTATCATTAATGGTTAGTACCAAAAAGGTTTTTAATATTTGATGAAAATAAATTAATAAGAAAATATTTCCTAGATAAATTATTGGATTTGTGTAAGAGAAGGAGAATTCATTCTCCTATTACACTAGGTTTCCAACTAGGAAATAAATATTTTTAGAAATTCTCAAAGAGGATAATTTATTCATTAAGATAATTACTAATTTTTTTTAAATGCTCTTAATTAATTCAGAAAATTAAGTGGGAGAGGGCTATAGGCAAGCTCAAGATCGAGTTCATCTTAATTTTGGGTGCATCACTGTCTTGAAGATGGGGTGACCTAAAAAATCAAGGGATATGAGTTATTTTTTATGGACGAGACTATATATGTTTGTAGTAGGAGTGACCAATCCTGAAGATGGAACTCTTCACTTGGTAACATTGATGTTAAGAATCTTTGTTATACACTTAATTTAGGCATCAAGTGGTATAATCACTTGAAGTAGTCTCACTTGCATAGGTTAAGGGCTAAAAAAAGGATATGTTGATCAATGCCTTAGGATAACTTTTAAAGTGGCAGGTAGATTAATTAGAGAGGCTTTTTACCCTAGTAATAAGAATCATGACCTGTTTGAAGTAGACTTTGATACTTATGATACTAGAATACCTTGCAAAAGGACATGTAGTTTAAGAGCACTACATTTTTGTTAAATTAATTACTAACTTGCCTTGAATGCTTGGTTCTTTATATTAATGCATAGAATTTTTATATTTGTTACATATATCATGTCTTTAACTTGTCACCTTTTATCTCATTGTTTAAATTGGGCCTAGTTATGAAAATAATCTAGATATAGTATTAATTGTATAGAAGCTAATCTAGGTATAGTTCGTTATTTTCTTTGAACAAATTTAGCAAAAAAAAAAAAAAAAGAAGCATATTAAAGGTAGAATATGACGAATCAGAAGACCAAGTGTCTCATACTTGGATCTTTGAATAATGTGTTGCAATAGTAACACATGTCTGTTTCCATGTCCGTGACATTCTTTTTAAAGTTGCAATGATTATTTGGTGATAAGGGCAAGTCTATTGTATAAGTTGTCCTTAGGACTATTATGAACATCAAGATCCATTTGATCTTAGAGATCTTACCAGATTCCTTTGAGATATGTAAGAGGATTCACAAAGATCAGAAGGGTGCTCATATGGGAGTTGAGGTTCTTCATGCTTTTATACTAAGAAGAAGAAGAAAAACAACACCAAATAAGGAAAGTTAAGAAAGGAAATAAGAGAGTAAGCTCATGGGCAAGTGATTCCTTTGTGACCTTTTAGGACACTAGAAAATGAATGGTTGGTATACCTTAGAAAAAAAGAAATTGCACATCATGTTCTCGTTGTTGATTACATAGTGGTAGATTTCACCATTCATGGTGAATAGGTTCCAAGCCCACTATCTGTAATACTTTATAGGGTTTTCAACAAGTGAGAAGGTTACATGATGACATTGTACTTAACTTAGCTTTAGTTGCAAGGTTAGTTGTGCAGGCTAGTGGGAGGTAATATATTTTTTCTTTATGTTGACTTTCTTATCATTTTGCTAAGAAATAAGAATAATCAAATCTCAAGAATGAACCTAGCATTAATCAAATATTTGGTTTCTAATGCCTAGGTCATGTTAATCTAAATAAGATCCAAAGACTAGTTAAATCTAGACCTTTTTGTTCCAGAGGATCTTTCCGTCTACGAATCTATATAAATGGTAAAATGGCCAAGAGGCCTATTTATTTCTAAAGGATATACAACCAAGGAATGTTTGGAATTAGTGATCATGTATGAACCTTTTTGTGTTTATGCATGGAAAGTATGAGTATTTCATCATGTATTGATAAATAATCTAGGTTTAGATATGTACATAGGAAATTTGATGCCTTGAATAAATTCATTGAATTTAAGGTAGGATCGGATAAGCTATTGGGCAAACATATTAGTCATTTTGATTAGATCAAGGTGTTATGTTTAGTACGTTTGATTTTTTCGTAGGAGCATGGGATTACATCTTAGTAGGGTGCACCTAGGACTCTATCGCAAAATGGAGTAATGGAAAGAAGATGTCAAACTTTGATAAAGATAATGAGATGGGTGATTGGTCTCTCATTACTTCTCATATTATTTTGGGGATATGTCTTAGAGACTGTGTAATACATTTTTTTTCTCTAAAAAAGTGTATTGATTTATGAGATATCCAAGACAATCTCGAGCTCATTACCTTTATAGTCATGATCACTAGAAGGTGTTTGTTGATATAAATGCCAGATTTTTAATGAAAACTATATGATAAGCAATGAGACAAAGAGTGATATAGATTGGAAGATACATTAGAAGATAATCTCATTTTTGCACAAGATACTATGGATCTAGAGGTATAGAGATATATAATTCCCATTACTTCTAGGACATGAGTGCCTCATATAGTGCGAGGTTAATATCCCATAGATTATGATGAAGTAATGAGTGTGTTGGTGCTCATAACTTGGTAAGGAGTTACGAGGGAAGAGTTAGAATCTTTGTATTCTAACATAGTTTGGGTTTTTGTAGAAACATATGAAGGAATAAAACCCATAGGTGTAAGTTAGTCTACAAGAGAAAAAAAAAAGGAGTAGATGGAAAGTTTGAGTTTTGTGTGACTAGGTTGTAGCTAAAGGTTATAGTTTGAGACATTGTTTTGACTATAGGATACCTTTTCACTAGTAGCCATGCTCAAATCCATTGGAGTACTCCTATTCATTATGGTTGATCTCATTTATGAGATATAACAATGGGATGTTAAGATAACATTTTTGAACAATTATCTTGATATTAGCTTTTTTTATGCAACTGGATATTTTCATGGCAAAGAGCCTTGTGTATACAAGAAGGCACTTACACAAGGAAGCATGGTGGTTTTCTAAGATCTTGTAGGTAGATGATAATCTACTAATTGAGAATGATGTAGGGATATTTTCGTCAGTTAAGATTAGTTTGTCTACTCAGTTCTAGATGAAAATCTAGATGAAACATAATATGTTCTTAGATTTAAGTTCCTTTGGAACTCAAAGAATAGGGTAATTGCAATATATCACCTACATTAATAAGAATTTGGTCAAGTACATAATGTAGGACTCCAAGAAGGGTTTGCTATTCTTTGGGTTTGCTATTCTTTAGGTTTGGAGTTGTCATTTCTCAGGATCGATGTCCTTAGATATTTAAGGAGAAATATTGCATTTAGATGGTGCCTTATGCCTCTGCAATAGGTAAATTTATGTCTGCGATGCTATGCACAAAACCAGATATTTGCTTTGTTGTAGGTATTATGAATAGATATTAGTTAAATCTAGGTTTAAAGCCTTGCATAGTTTTCAAACATATACTTAAGTATCTTCAAAGAATGAGGGATTATGTGCTTGCGTTTTAAAGTATTGAGATAGTTTAGAGGGGTGACATGAGGGTTGGATAGATGCCTTCTGTAGAGAACTTGGCAAATCCCTTAACCATGACATTGATCGAGAGAGTCTTTGATAGTCATTGGGATAACATAGGTTTCAAATAAGTATCTAATATGCTTTGATAATGTAATGCTTTGAGGGTTAGTAGGAGAATGTTAGGATTTTAGGATACATTATTCATTTAATGATACTCTAGGTTCAAAGTTATCTATCCTTATTCCATGCATTATACTCTATGAGTATTTTGACCTAACATCTCTTACATTAGACATGACTTGGTTGCATTAGGAGTTATATGGAAGATCCAAGTCATAGGTTCCTTGCACGTAAATGATTTGTTCATAACCAGTTCGTGAATTAAGACAATTCATTTGAGGTTATAGTATACCACTTCCTAATTGGATGGATCTCGATCTTAGACATTGGGATGAGATTCCCATGGTAAGTGCACTAGAGTGAATGATTACCCATTGGACAAGACCTACGGTGAGTCATGACATAAGGCTATCAGGTCATCATGACTTCACTATGCTGTTACACTGTATAATCTCTCAGCCTTGAGAGAATGTTGAGTTTATGCAAAAGTTAGCAGTGACTTTGAACTACGAGTAAGATCGTAAACTAATCATGTATTTCTTATGGATAGGGTCACTATTGATGGAAACCAATAGCAATAGGTATCCTCAATAGAGGTGCCATGATATCTCATAGACTTTGAGACAGTGTGTCCCCTTAGGTGATCCTAAGGGCACATGATCATGAAATCTATAGGTCAAAAGTAATTTCTTTAGTGGAATTTGACATATACTCTTAATGAGCTAGAGTATGTCATTTGATCACATAATAGGAGGATCTGTAACTTAAGGATTGTAGATGTAGCTTTGAAAGACTGATAACTTTCACTTTGTTAGACTATGAATGACCTGTTCATAGGGAGATTATATACAATGGATAGCAAGTCACGAACTTGAACACTTGTTGTTTCATTGTAATATACATAGAATATTGGAGTATAGTTGATTATTTGTAGTAAGATGTTGAATCAACTTCAGAATTTGATTCTAGAGAAGCCAATACTCCTATAAGTCTCAGTGGTCCTTGTTTTGAACTCATATTCCTTGATAACACAATTTATAAAGGTTGGGTGGGTTTTTAGTTTACTTTTGTGCATAAGGGAATTTTGGTAACTACACAAGGTTACATAAGGATAAGTGAGTGACATCTTTGGACTAGGTTAATTGATTAATTGGGGCCCTGTATGGTTAATTAATTAATTAGTAACTTTTTTGGGTTAGATTAAGTGACCCAAAGCCATGGTAGACTTAAGTCAATTAAGTCTAGTAGGAAACCTATAAATACCCTTTTAGAGGTTAAGATTTCAAGGTCTTGCCATTCTCTCTCTACATTCCAAAGAGAGAACCCTAACCTCTACCCTTGAGATTTCCACCATCTTAGTGCCAAGATACAATGAAGAGTCATCAGACAGAAGATTGTGGTGTTTACGACATCTATTACGACTTTGGAATTATCTACATCGATTGAAATCAATTCGAGAACATCTAGATTAAAGGTATGTGGCTTTATTCTCTAGATCTATGATTTCTGTGGTATAAATATTGTGTTTGAATACCTGGTTTTTAACTATAATAGATTTAAAGAGTCAATGATAGATTTTCATGCACTCTAATTATTCAAGGCATGGGAATAGAGTAATCCGAGGTTCTCAACAAGTGTTTTCTTTAGGGTAGATCTTCAATTTGGTTATCATCAACATAGAGTCAAGGGTGAGGATATACCTAAGATTGCTTTTTGTACTAAATAAGGGTACTATGAATCTTTGGTGATGCCATTTGGCTTAACTAATGCACCTATAGCTTTTATGGATGTTATAAATCAGGTATTTAAACCCTACTTAGATCAATGTGTGGTTAGTGTAATCATGAAGTAGAAAAGAGCATGAACAATACTTGAGGTTTGAGAGAGCGAGAACTCTTTGTTGAGTTCGAGAAGTGTGAATTCTAGCTTGATAGGGTTTCTGTCCTTAGTCATGTATTTTATAACGATGGGATATCAATTAATCCCAACAAGGTGGAAGCTGTGGTTACTTGGAAAGGGCTTATGAATGTAACTAAGTTTATATGGTCTGATGAATGTGAGCATAGTTATATTTAGGCTCAAGGGGTTATGCTATATTTAGTGATACATCAAACTAGGGACCTTGTTGTGTATGTAGGGATGCTTGGATCTTTCTATTCCCTACCCCAAAATCAGGTTAGGTGCATGTGAATCCTCCTAGGACTTTCTAAATCCTATGTATAGCAAAAAAATGCATTTTTAAACTAAAACAAGATTCATAAAATGCTATAGAAAATAATACCTCATATTTGGATGTTCCTAAATCTAATTCACGTGGTGAAGAAGAATATCGTGCTTGTCGGAGGTCTTGAATACCCAAGATCTTCTGTTGAATGGCTCTTGCTTGGTCTTAGCACTCAATTGGTGGGGAAGAATGGAAAATGGAGGTTTTTGTTCTATTTCTCTTTTTATAAATAGTGGAAAAGGACTCACTTCAAAAAAATGATAGAAACCCCAACCCCTAAGGGGTATTTATAGGTTTTCCTAACTGAACTTAAGTGACTTGAGCCCATTAATGGTTTGGGTCACGTAATCTAGCCTAATATCTAAATAAGACCTACTAATTAATAAATTAGCCCAATTAAGATACTTTGTTCACTAACTCCTATGCAACCTCATGTAATTACTAAAATGCTTTTATGTACAAAAGTGAACTTAGAGCCAATCCAACCCTCATGACCATGCCATCAAGGTATATGAGCTCGAGATTGGACCATTGGGACTCATAAGACAATACTATCTTCCTTAGAATCTAATTATGAAGTTGATTCAATACCCTACTATAGAGAATCAACTGCACTTTAGTACCATATGTAAATAACAATGAGACACTAAGTGCTTAGGTCCATGACTTGTTATCCATTGCGTTCAGTTTCTCTATGAATTGGTATTTGTAATCTAACAAGGTGAAAACTATCAACTTTTCAAGATTGCTGCTACTATCTTTGAGTTACAGATTCTCTTATTATGTGTTCAACTGACATATCTTAGCTTTCCAAGAGCTTATGTCAAGTTCCACTTAAGGAACTATTGTGGCCATAGGTTACATGAACACACCTCCTTAAGATCACTTAAGAGGATACTCTGTCTCAATCCTAGGAGATATCATGGTGACTCTATTGAGAATACCTATTGCTATTGACTTCCATTAATAATAACTCTATCCATAAGGAATATATGATCAGCTTATGATCTCACCAATAGTTAAAGTTGTTGCTAACTTTACCACATACTCAATATTCTCTCAAGATTGAGAAACAACACAATGAAGCAGCTTGGTAAAGTCATAACTACTTGATAGTCTTAAGTCATGACTTACTATAGGTCTTGTCCAATGTGTACACACTAGTGCAATTACCATAAGAAACTCATTCCAATGGCCATGATCGGTCATCCTTCCAATTATAAGGTATTATAACCTCTAATGGGTTACCTAGACTGATGAATCAATTGTGAACAAGTAATCTACATAAGGAACCTATGACTTAGATCTTCTATGCAACTCCTAATGTACCTAATTCACATACAATGCAAAAGATGCATACCAAAATGCTTACAATGTATAATGCATGGAATTCTGATAGATAAAAGTGAATTGAAAATTTATTAATAAGCAGTAAAATCCAAAAGTTTATTACATCATGTTATGCTTTGAAAGACTTTATTCTAACAATGTACTGATGCAACATGGAAAAATTATTACTTATGCCTCTAAACAATTGAAACCTTATGAGCAAAACTATCTGAATCATAATTTAGAGTTGGCAATTTTGGTTTTTGCCCTTAAAATTTGGAGACATTATTTATATGGTGAAACATGTGAAATTTAATAGACCATAAGAACTTGAAATATTTATTCTCTCAGAAAGAGTTGAATATACGATAAAGAAGGTGGATTGAATTCCTTAAGGACTATGATTGCACTATTATGTATCACCTTGGTAAGGCGTATGTAGCTACTGATGCTTTAAGTAGGAAGTATATGGGATCTTTGGTAGCCATAATAGGAAGACAACCATATTTATTGCATGATTTAGAGAACTTGAGGGCTTAGTTTATATTTCAAGATTTTAGGGTATTGCTAGATAGACTTAGTGTATAGTTTAATGTGGTTAAGAGAATTAAGTTATCATAGGGCGATGATTCCCAGTTCATACATATCATGGATGGTGTAAAAAGAGACACTGAGCCCAAGTTTTTACTTTCAGATGATGGAGTCTTGAAGTTCAGGAACAAACTTTGTTTTCACAAAGTTGGGGATTTGAGAAGAGAAATTTTAGAAGAAAGTCACAACTCTAAATTTTTAGTTCATCTTGGTGGGAATAAGATGTATAGAGATGTGAGATAACTATATTAGTGGCTTGGTCTAAAGCGAGATATTACTTGTTTTGTAGCACAATGTTTAACTTGTTAACAAGCCAAAGCTAAACATCAATGCCTAGTAGGATAGTTGCAGCCACTTCCCATTCCTGAGTATAAATGGGAACATATCACGATTGATTTTGTTTCTAGGCTACCTAAGTCTTTAGGAGGTAATAATGCAATATGGGTAATTATTGGTTGACTAACAAAAGCAACTTACTTCTTACCTATTCGAACTATGTTTCTTCTAGACAAATTGGTTTCCTTATATATTAAGGAGATTATAAGATTACATGGATTCTAGTATCCATTATTTATGACAGAGATACCCACTTAACCTTTAGATTTTGGAAAAGCTTATAGAAAACTTTGGGGAGTCAATTGAGTTTCAGTACTACCTTTCATCCATAAATAGATGGTTAATTAGAAATAGTGATTCAAATATTGGAGAATATATTGCGAGCATGTATCCTAGACTTGGGAGTAGTTAGGAAAACCACATGCCTTTGGTGGAGTTTGATTATAATAATAGTTATCAAACTAGTATTGATATGACAACATATGAGGCTTTGTATGTAGGAGGTGTAGGTTCCCAATTTGTTGGGAAAATATTGGTGAGAGGAAGCTCCTAGGTCCAAAATTAGTTCGAGTGACTACAAAAAAAGTTGTATTGATTAGCAAAAGACTAAAGATTGCTCAAAGCCAACATAAAAGTTATGTAGACAACAATGATGGAATTTGGTGTTTCAGGTTGGGGATCATGTGTTTCTCAAGGTTTTACTTATGAAAACAATGATGAGGTTTGGAAAGAAAATGAAAGTTGAGTCTTAGATATGTGGGACCTTTTGAGATTTTGGAGAGGATTGGCACTTTAGCCTAGCGAGTTGTCTTACCCCCAAGTTTAGAGACGGTTCATAGTGTCGTGCACATATCAAGTTTGAGGAAATTTGTACATTGAGCCCCTTTACTTGGCAGAAAACTTGACTTATGAAGAGTTTCTTATTTGAATTGTTGATGAGATGGATAAGGTTTTGGTTAAGTTGGTGAAAATTCAGTTGAGTAATCACTCAACAAGGGAGGCTACTTAGGAGCTAGATGAAGAGATAAAGGATAAATATCCAAACAACTTTCATACTTTAGGTATGCAAGTTTAGAGACTAAACTTTATTTTTTTAAGAGGAGAGGATGTAATATTCTAAGCCTAAAATAATATAATATTCAATTATGGGCTTAACTTTGGGTAACCAGGGAATGATGGTTTCAAAATTGTTTATGAAACTCTCAAACATTGTAGAGAGGGTAGATAGAGAAATTTAAGGTTCCAAATTCAAGTAAAGAAAAGAAGGTTTTTGATTTTTTGTTCTTTCGCGAAAACTTGAAGGTAAGTGATACTTTTTAAAGATTTTTTGCTATTTTATTTCTTTTTCTTAAAAGCTTTATTATAGAGAATAGAAATAGTCATGGATGTTTTTGAGCCAACGATAGATAGTTAAGCTACAATCACTTATGTAAAGGATTTGAAATATAATTGAAGAAGTAAACATATATATAAGTACCCAAAATAATTTTATAATAGATATTATTGCACAAAAGGAAGTGATCTTAAAATACTTATCTATATGTGAAATGGTTGTTGATCTATTCAGAAAATCCTTCTTGAGAGCATGTTTTTTGTACATGTAAAGTCATTAGGATTGCGTAGGTTATAATTATATTGATAATATGTCATGGATTAGTATTGATTGGATGTAAGATACTCCATAAGTGATAAATAAGATGAGTATTTGTTATTTATGTCATAAAGCATGAAAATTTTAAATTGGGACTTACACAAATATGCACTTAAAGATATGTCAGCAGGTAGTGGTTGGCTTTCTCACACAAGCAATTACCCTAGTTGGTGCTTTTATGAGTTGGGATGCTTATAATAACAAATGAGTGAAAAGTATAAAAAAAATGATGGGTGTCATTTTGATTAAGTATCAAAATGAGTTTTATACTAAATGAAATCTTGATTGAATGTGATTGCCCACAATTGTGTTCGCTTGTTTAAACCAAAATTGAGTTCTAGCATATAAAGTTTAAGGGGAGCCATACATATGAAACTCGAGTTGTTAATAAGCTAAGGTCCATATGGTGGTAGGTTGACATACACTCTTAAAGTAAAGAGAAACCACCATATCATGCATTTCATACTACATGAGTTTGAATATGACTAATAAGGAAAACAAGTAATTAATCCTAGTATCCTAATAGTATGAGATCTTAAGGCCTATTACAATTATAATAGCCTATAATAATGCTCTTTGTACTTTTAACTATGTGTTGAGGTGACCAATTAATGTAGTTTCCTTTTTGTTGAGACAAAAAAAAAAATGAACTAACCCTTTCAAATGAAGAAGATATCACCACTACTATGTTGGTGTTTTGGTATGTTTTCAACATAGATGAAGTAATTTATCTTTTATAAAGCATATTAGGCAAGTGGTTAATTTGAATTTAAAAGGCATGAGCTTAAAAAGAAGATTAATAAAGTTGCATTGATAATGATGTGTTCATGAGCAGGCAATTTATTGCTTTTGTAGTCAACATAATTATGAATACATTTAAAATGTTATGCAACTTCAAAGGATTAAGTGTATATATTAAAAAATTATAACCAAATAAGCTTGAGGTACAACGAAACATTATTATTATTATTTTAACTCAATTTTTTTAGTATTGAAATATCATGTATTCGTAATATGTCTTGCTTAATAGCTCACAAATTGTAAATGTGCTCATATGGTTGCAAGACCTATTTGCTTACATGAATGACCTTAACAAGTGGAAGGAAATGGACTTGAATATTATCGGTCAAGCAATTCCAACCCATCTTGTTCGAGAGGGAGAATTTGGAAATAGATAGGACCTCCAAATGGGTTGACCCGACTCAAAAAAAACAAACAACCATTTCTAAAAGTTTAAAAGCTTTGAGAAAGTGATATCATAAAAGTGACCCTTGTAAGGAAAACAAATCTAGCCGAAAAACCTCTCTTTCTCCTAAAAGCATCATCTCTAAATAAGTTATCTTGTAAAGGTCAAGGCACTTGTATTATGAAAACAAGGGAGGTCCTCGTTATTGTAGTTCCTTCACAACTAAAGGCAGAAAATTATGCCTGTAAAACAACCTGTTGGAGTTTTTGGACATCTTAAAGGGTAATTGAAATTTCATTATTTACAAAAATGGAAGAGTTTGTATTGTTATGAATGATTTACTATCAGTATCCATTATAGGCTGAGGAATATTCAATCACTAACCTAGTATCATTATCATAGCACAAGAGGGTGGGAGCAGTTGCTTCTCTAACATCCATCATTGATCATTCCACATCTCAACTCGTTGACGCAGTAGCAGCCCTATAACACCCAGTTTGCACATTCATGGTAAAGCCCTGTAGTCCGATCAAATTTGTACCTAAGTTCCATCCTTTTTCCAACCCTCTACTTTATATCCCAAGTAAAATCATCTGTAATCCAACACATAATCCCAACCCAATTCATCCTTTCGTAATTCGTAGTTACTTCTCGCTGTTTTACTAGTGCTCGTCACGTTTTTTAAAGAAGCACTTGATAAGTGATTCTCTTAAAAACAATTTCATAAAAAATACTTCCACTGAAAATGCTTCAGACAATCACATTAACAATTCAAAATAAAAATGAATTAAAAAGGCATTTTTGAACCATCACCCCAATCTCAATCTTCAGTGTTGGTTGATTGCGTGAGCAATGAGGTGGCTTGAAATAATTCAGTCTGTATATGTTTTTTACAGTTGTTGATGTAAAAAACTCAAAAAATAAAAAAATATTATAAGTATTATTTTATATTACACTGTAGAAGCCTATACACTTAACAATTATTTCAACATATCAATACAACAATGAAAGTGACAAGTAATAAAATCTGAAAAAAAAACAAAATATAAAAAACTGAAGGAGCAAGCAACGATGACAAAGCAAAATTAGGGACCATAAATGTTTAATATGATCTATCTATATAACGATCAAATTCATAACAATTTTTTTAAAATTTAAGATTAACCCGCATTGAGCTATTTAATAATTAATTTGATAATAACCATAATTTGATTCGTTTTTAAAATTTGATTTTGAATAAATAGGTCAACGGAATCATGAATACATTAGATTAAAAGATTAATCAATTCAACTAAAACAACTTAAGTGACTTGATTATTAAATAAGATATGATATTATTAAATGGGCCCCATTTAAGACATGTTACTTCTTTAATAATTAATAATTAGATGGTATTCAGATTCATGTTTTTAACTTAATTATTATTCATGTATGTTGTGTTTAGATTGACCCATTTACACAACCCACCAAACATGAAAAGCCTAATTTTGTAAATAGTGAATTGCAAAAAGTGTGGTGTGTGGTTTGTTCCTGAGATCCAACCCAGCCAAAGAAGAAATGGTTAGGCTTAATATGTCAGAATGCATAAGATTGAGCATACGCAAAGGCTGGGTGGCAGCACGGCTAACCTCGTCAAAATCATTTTCATTTCAACAACACACCAATTTTCTTTTTCCCCAAACATAAAACAAACATCCTCTTACAATTCACTGTACTAAATAAACAAAAGCTTCTTATTCTAAAGGAAAAAATGAGACCGTGAAAGCAACAATGTTTCCTGTTGTAAACGTTCTACCAATTCCAACATGACTCTGCTTCAACTACGACAGATCCCGCCTATAAATTCAAGCTACTGTCGCATTCACAATTGCTAGGGGCTGTACGCAATCCAGCAACCAAAAAAGAAAGAAAGGGTTATCTCAGCAACACCTCAAGATCCAAAGGGAAGCAACAGAAAAAGCAAATTTACCAATCAAAGAACCTTTCTAGTATTTACACTATTGAACCCAAAATTTTACAAGCATATCATTTTTAACATAAAATTTGGAGTTTTGCAAGATGCACTAAGAACATTATCCATGTTATAATTATTGCTTATAAAGCACAAGCATATCCTTGAGCTTCTGCATTTCAGTTTCTTTTTTTTTTTCCTTTATTCATTTTTCTAAATTTAAACATTTGAAAAGTTTACATAGCTTTCGCATTTTCACCATCTGATTACTCAATTCAATGAAATCTCAAATCTAAGAATTACATTTAAACCAACGCTAATTTTCAACCGAAAAATAAATATTTGACAATGAATTTATAATGACATGAGCATTTTCTGCAGGTGGAACCCATACTACAAATGTGATGAAAAAAAACCCTCTTATACTGCAAAGGACTTGAGTTTGGGCCCCCTCTAAAGCTTTTTATACTTGTTTTGTCTATTTTGCAAAATGTGTTCTGTATTTCATTCCTTGAGTATCAGATATTGTTGCATAGCATTTTCTATTTCCATCCATGCTTAACTCATCTTACACACCAAGTAGAAACAATGCAGCAATCAAATTCTCAACACACGGAGACATTTAATTTCAGATTCAAATCACAGATTAAGTAGTTATTTAATTTTATTAGAGTGAAGACTGGAAAGAAGATAAAAGTCTCTGAGATCACTCTCAAGGAAGGCAATTGGCACCTAATACAAATTAAGGCAAAATAGCGAATTAGATAACAAATTTGTGGGCATATTAGGTCAGCCATCTTGAACCAGAACAGAAAACTCTTCTTCATAGACAGCATTTTTTTCATGGATAAATGTAATATAAACTTGGATGTGGAGCTCCGATCCAACGAAAATTCATAAACCAACAGTCTGTTTTTGCGAATTTTATAAAGGTTCAACATATCAGTATGGCATACTAGATCTTGATTAATGTGAGCCCAAGAAGGCTTGAAGCTTAGTTGCATGAGTTCAGCTGAAACTTATGTCAACTACCCTAGGTTTTCAGTTTGCAGGACAGGACTTAGTAGTTAAAAGTTGTTTTTCCACATTTTCTCCACCTAAAAAGAGGTCATAGGTAGAAAGCTATGTTGCATGGGTTTAGGTATGAGTGTTGTATTCGGGTAAGTGTCTAAGTGTCCAATCCGTCACAACTCAAATTATAGGATACGGGGACTCGGCCAAAAGGAATCCCAAAAAGGGGTATGGGTATTGGGATACGGCATAATTAAAGAAAAACCATATAAAAATAAATTGAAAGTGAAGATATCACTTTTGAAAGCTCTTATCTTTTCCCACTAATCCCTTTTTTTTTTCCTTTTATCCCTAAATATTCTTATAAAAGTTCACTTTTCAGCTAAGTCTTTTTTTTCCTTTGATGTAATTATTACTAAGAAAGTTTAAAGAATAAAAGGATATCAACGAAAAAATCAAACAGAGAAAACCCAGAGTAAAATAGGAATATCTGACAAGGATCCCATACCCCCCACTAATGTCATGTTGTGTCAACATGGGTATGTTGCGTGAAATTGAAGGATCCAGTAGCATAGGTAGAAAGAAACATGCGCGATTGTTTAGATTCTTACCGCTGCTAACTCCTCCTCATGCTTAGGAATAAAGGCTGTATCAACCTTGCCATTTCTGAAGTCCTGTGACACAAAGGCAGAATATACCAGGAAAGGTTAGATAGGTCAAATAACTTTAAAATCAAACAAAAATGTCTTTCAAGAATAAAACTCACACACCAAGATAAGAACTTTGCCTACCTCAATATCAAGTATAAGTTTATGGTAATCAATGGTTGTAGGAACCCCTGCCAAATTTTAGATGATCAAATTTAAGAGAGTTGGATTAGAGAACCAGAAAGAGGATAATCAAGGACCACTTAAATTTATGATGTGGTTATGAAAAATGGATATGCCTATGGGTATAAAAATGAATATGTGCACCAACAATGTGAACTGACATTTATGAAGATGCTAAAAACCTTTTGGAGAAGTCTACAACCCTTTCCCATATTTCTTTATTTTTAAATATGTTGAAGCCTTTCACATGGCCTCCCAACATAAACAGCTAAAAAGCCTTTTATAATTGCTTTATTCTGAATATGTTTGATATAGAAAATGAAGGTAACGGTTGCATTGCTTTAAAAATAAAGACCTTCAGTAAGCATGTTTGCTCCTTAATCATTATTTGTTAAATTGGTTGCTCCCAGCTTGAGACTTCTCAGTCAGCAACCAACATCTCAACTTTGAACCATGATCTTACCAAGAGGATTTTGATCATGATAAAGAATTACATAAAAGATAAATGTACCTTTCAAGGATATGATCTTAACCAAAAAGAAATTAAAAGTTTAGTTCAATAAAATAATTTTTTTTTTTTAAAAAAAAAAACCTTGTACAAACCTGTAATAACAGTATCATTAAGAGCCCTTTTCATGCGTTCAATTGCCCTCTCCCTTGTTGGAGCCCATACAATAAGCTAAAACAAGAAACAAAGTGATTATGCTAAATATAAGAACCATTTAAAGTTAAAATTATCGATAAGCTAAAGGGACCAAAAACAGCTATACAATGCTTACTTTGACAAGGAAAACAATATTACTTTATAGTTTACTACTACTACATTTAATCACATTCTCAATGCATGTCAAACTATAAGAAAGATGGATAATATAGCTTAACAAAGCTAAGGTTTTACAATTCTTTTTCAGCAACCACCCAAAAAAAAAAAACAAAACCTACTTAACTAATTGAAATATAGAAGGATGGCATCCAAATAAATAAATCAACTAAAGGAAAAATGAGATAAATAAGCCTATCAGCATCTTGCCAACAAGTCTCATCATATGGTCCCCACCTTCTTCTAGCACTGATACACTTTAAGTATAGGCTGTTCTGTAGCTGCATCATGTAGCCATAAACACAATTGATTACCAACTCTCCTCACATATCTTAACCCACAATTTGTCTTTTTTGCTTTCTTTTTCTACCATTTTTTGTTACTTATTTGGTAATTTTAGTTCATTGCTTCCATTAGAAAGTTAAATCAAAACTTATTGTAGATAATAGAAATAGTATTAATAAATAATTTTTTCTATGATAGTAGTCCTTAGCAAGTAAAATACATTTAAAAATCCTGTTGCAGAAGTCAGGTTAGGCTACATATATGTTGCCAGTTGAATTCCCAGTTCAGTACTTTGAAGAAAGGCCTAGCATGCATTTCATTAAAGTTTTTTAGGCACCATCAATACATACTTTTAGGCATGATGAGTGACTTAGGGATCTTAGGATATACAGTTGTTTTAGGTTGTATAATCAAATTGCAAATTTACAGTGCTAAAATCGGATAAAAATAATCCAGCAGCAAGCATTTTGCAAGAAACTGCCAATAATCAAGTTAGAGTTTCCCTATCTTTGGCAAAAAATGGTATTGAATTCTTATTCAACCAGTTTTTACAATCCTTGTTTATATCCTATATTTATAGAGAAATTAAAGGAAATAAAAAAACTAACAATCCCTACAAATCAGGACAATCCCTATATAAATCATGAATTATTCTTATCAGACTTAACAACCTAATCTAATTTACAGCTATAAACACAATTACACATATATATACAAAAAAAACCTCAAATAGGAAAACTCCAATTTCTAACACAACACATGTTTGTGATAAAACATACAAGTTATTCATAGAGAGATACAAACCACACATACAGTTGAGCACATGGGATATGCAAATAATGCACCATAAATGCAAATACACACTACCAACCAATTACACACACACCACCAACACACACACATGCACATAATGACACCCATGCAGCAACTGTTCACCAGCCATATCATAAACAAACCACTAGAAGTATCTCATGTTGAATATGCAAAAACACAGGAAAAAGAAATTTTCATTAACCTTTCCAAGAAGGGAATCATAGCTTGGGGGAACCACATAATCAGGATAAACATGGCTATCCATTCTCACAAATGGGCCTCCAGCCGGCAAGTATGCTGTTATTCTCCCTGATGTTCAAAACAAACAATAATAAATATCTAGAAAAATTTAGAAGCTTCATCTCTATTTATTTCAGTTTTCCCTTAATAATTAATCTTAAAATGTAGAAAATCAAAGTGAGCAAGATGCGCAGATGCACCTAACAAAGTGAGCAAGATTAGGGTAGCAATTCACTTAAGGTGTTAACACTGTTATCACATAGGGTATGGCTCCACTCTGATACAGAAATGGAGGTAAAAACTTTTTTACCAGAAAGACATCTGGTGCAATGTTATAAGCACCTGATGAACCAGGGAAGGTGGTACCTTAGAGGAACCAAAAGAATCTGTTTATTTGTACAAGCAAGCAGGAAAAAGAAAATGCCACATTCACTAGCACATATATAGAATCAAACAAACCTGGCCCAGGTCTGAAGTTTTTAAAAGCATCCTCAGCATTAATACGGCATTCAATTGAATGACCTCTAAGCACAATGTCTTCCTGTAGACAAAATGCCAGAAGAGAATTTTACAGATCAAGATTTACTCTTCCCACGAATATCTGAAATACCACCTCTAAATACCTGTTTGTAGTGAAGTTTCTCTCCCATAGCTACACGAATTTGTTCCTCAATCAAGTCAACAGACGAAATCATTTCTGTCACAGGATGCTCAACCTGAATTTAGAAAACATGGAGATAGTATTTAGGACAATTCTGGAATTCTATTTTTATGACTTTGTATCAGAATCCATATCTCAATCTTCTTTTTTGCTTTACCTGGATCCTAGTATTCATTTCCATAAAGTAAAAGGAACCTCTTTCATCCAAAAGGAACTCAACCGTTCCAACACCAATATAACCTATGGATGCTGCTGCTGCAACTGCTGCATCACCCATGGCTTTCCGCAACTCTGAGGTCAATGCAGGAGACGGTGCTTCTTCCAAGAGCTTCTGGTTCCTTCTCTGTAAAACAAGTGATATTCAATTGAACTTCTTGATTGTTTCTCATAGCTCTTTGTGCATTTGTGGCTAGTGAGGACTTCTCATCCACCTATATTATACCTCAATCATATTTCTTAAATAGGCTATATCTCAAAATGATAAGCTTTTTTTGCATCAGTGGGAGAGGACTTCTCATCATCCTATGTTGTACTTCAATCGTGTTTCTTAAAATAGGCTAGTCTTCTCAAAATCATCTCTTCCAACTGTTGTTAATTTCCTTTTTCACTATTTACTATAGGTAAAATGCTTTGACATTTAAATGGCACCAACTCGTTGTCCTGCTGAAGATTGATTCTAATACCTTTAATAGAAAAGTTGTGGAAGCTACTAGCACAAGTAAATATGGGGTGCCTCTGATACCAATACCAGACTATGCTCAGTATTGATTCCAGTGGAGAGAATCAAATGGTGGTTTAAGGTGAATTAGGAAACCAAGTCAAAATGAAAATATCCCATTCTGTGTTGCAAAGCGTTTTTAAAAAGTTTATTAGGTTCCTACAGCATTTGCTTACTCTATTTTATTACACATGCCAATTTCAATTATGATAAATCCGACATGTAGGATCTCAAAAAACAATTTTATCATCACTTTGATACAATTTTGTCATTTCAATATAACTATGGACTTGGTATTTCAAATATTGGACATTGGGCAAGCTGTAACATGTAAAAACTAAAAGGAAAAACAAGGTGGTTAATACCTGAATGCTGCAATCACGCTCTCCAAAGTGGACCACATTTCCAAACTTATCTGCAAGAACCTGAAAAGCCATGTAGGATGCAAGATATAAAACAAAGATTGCAGCCTAGGACCAAACAATATAATTTTAAAAGAAAGCAACACTACTAATACCTTTACATCATACTCTGCTTAATAAAATGTCCAATGACTGAACTTGAAATGAAACAACTCGATTTAAAATTTAACATATAGCATTAAAAACATATAATCTCATTAATATAACACCTTTTTTATGCTCCTTCCATGCACCTCACCCTATAATGATGATGTTATTGCAAATCAGGCCTCTTTCTCTCCTGATGCCCCTATCTTGGAAATTTCTTTAAATGTTAAACAACAGTGTAAACAAATTGCAAAAAAAGATATGTTAAGTTGACCCTGAAGAGCTGGGATATGGCTTTCTAGGTCTGAGTTATACACAGTACTATGATTGAACAACATGGAAAAGAGTAGTTTCTATTCTTTTGAATTTGTTTGTGTCATTTTTGCATGTCACAGTATATCATTGACATTGAATTGCAAAGGCCCACAGAAACAGTGACCAAGACTGATACCTGAACATGGTATACTTAAACTCATACATGAAAATGAGGCTCCAATTGGTTTACCAAGAATTATACTCCTGGTGCAAATTCAATCTGGCCCATTCTCCTGACCATATAACATATTCTGATTTTCTGCAGTGATTTGAATCAGTTTGAATTTTCTGCAATGGGTTGTGTCAAGTTGAACTTTGATGGGTGCTCCTTAGGTAACAAAGAACATGAATTGGACGGATACCCATGCATCATCATGGAACACTAGTGAAAGCATTCTCTAAGGAGTTGGTCTGGCTATTGAAACGAAGATATTAACCTTGTTGGAAGGCCAAAAACTAGCCAAACTGAGGGTCTTTCCAATCTTTTAGTATTAGGAAATTTCACAGTAGTCCTATCTTAGGTGAATAGGAAGGAAAGAGGTTTGTGGAAGTTTGATGGTGGCTTCACCAATTTTGATATTATTCTGGAGATGTTAACAAAACAAGGAGCCAGACATTTGATTTCTGTTGTATGGGTTTTCTACCCAAGTATTGACTTCATAATTGTAACCACTTTCAATTGTGCAATTACCCAGACTCCATAGAGTAAATAGTTATTCTTGCTTTTAATCAGATTTATATAGTTGTTTTGGTATGCAGGAAGGATTTCTCATCTCCTTTCAGAAAAAAAGGTGGGGGAGGGGAAGGAGTGGGGAGGCAGAACAAATGATATGGTTAAGATCAACTAATGAGTTTGATGTCTAACAATGTATCAGTTAAGAGGCAGTAAGCTTGGATATTAATACTATATATCATTTCTTTATGTTCTCATTAAGATGCATTACATTCAGAAATGGATTAGTTCAGGGCATACTGCTGCACCCTTTTCATGACAATAAAACCAGAAATGGATTAGTTTGTTCTCTTCACAGAATTTTCCAGTCCTATATTTTAATCAACTTTCTCATTGAGTTCAACAATCATGGATAAGAACGAAACATTAAACATGTGCAAGTTACCTGGAACTCAATGTGCCTTGGATTTTGAATGTATTTTTCCAGATAAACTCCATCATTTCCAAATGCAGCTGCAGCTTCACTCTTTGCTTGCTGCAAAGTGAATAAGTTGAACCACACAGTTCATAAACAGTTCTAGGTACCAAATGCCTTTTAGGACTGATCTTTTTATCTCAGTTTGAGTTGTTTGGAACCAATTGCAATAAATATATACATACAATTAACTAAGAGAGGAAAAAAACATTGACATTGAAAACTGTAAAATTAATATTGTTTAACAAAAAAAGAAGATTGTAAGGCCAATCGAAAAAATAAGCAACTTTTAATAGGAACTGTTACAGTTACTGAGACATTACAAAACACAGTAATTACTGTGTAACAAAGCACCAAGTAGTACCTTATTAATGATTGGTGTGAGAAAGAAAGGGTTTTTTTTATCAGAAACAAAGATATATTGATTATAAAAAAAAAAAAGTACAAGAGAAGGATGACAGATCCTTCCCACAAAAGACAAAACCTGATCAGTGTGAGAAAGAAGGGTTCAAAAGCTTGAGTTGACAAATTCAACAATATAATTTCATAGAGCTAACAATATGAAAATTATGAATTTCAAAGCCCATCCACATGCATTCTAGTACCAAAAAAGGATTATTTGAGAATACTCATGAACTGTAACTGAAATCTTTACACAGGATATCAACCCTTAAGGTAGCTGAAAATGAACAAGGGGAGGGAATTACCTGTAACAATTTCACAAACTCATCAGGTTCTTTAGCAAGGCGCATTCCACGTCCTCCACCACCAGCTGTTGCCTTTCAAACCACAAATATTTTATCAGTTCACAAGAACTCCAGTGCAGTTTATGGATAAAGCACTAAAGCTATTGATGTAGGACAACCCTAGGATGGTTGTCTACACTCAAGGGTAGGTGGGCTAGGGTTTTATTTTTAGGATGTAAGGAGAGGAAAAAGGAATAAACTTTATGGTAGAGAAAATTATAAGATAAGAAATAGAGAGAAAGAAGAAACAATGAAGAAAAGATGGAAAACCTTAGAGTCTCACTAAGGCCTTCTAGGAGTCTCACCTAGAAGAAAATCAATGGAGTCTCACCATTGAGGGTTGCAACCTTGCAATGAAAGAAAGTATAATATTATTCATCAAAATTCATCCCTTTGATTTACATTGATTAGCCTATTTATAGGCTTCTCTAAGAAATTCAAAGTCTACTAGGACTCTAATAACCTATTCTACTAGGACTCTAATAACCTAGTCTACTAGGACTCTAATAACCTATTCTACTAGGACTTTAATAACCTATCATGACTCAAATTCTAATTATATTAATCCTACTTAAAGTTTACTTAGGTCTTCCCTTTCTTCCTTGAATAAACTTTAAAAGGCTTTTCCCCATCAATTCTCCCCGGCTTGAAAGAACTCGACTCCGACGAGTTAGATGCTTGATACAATTCATAGAGATCGGGGTTAATCTTCTGAAAATCCGTTGTCGTAATCCATGTATTCTCGGAATGTGGTTTGCCTCGCCATTTCACCAAAAATTTTTGGTATCCACCTTGTCGAGTAGACACAAGTTGATCATCAAGAACATACTCGATCTCAGGACGTGGGCTAAGAGTAGGTGGTAATTGAAGATCCAACTCTTCACTTACATCGTTGTGATGGCCATGGTAGATATGTAAATCTTCCACATTAAATATTGGACTAAAATGCAAGTTTGAAGGGAGCTCTAACAAATAAGCATTCTCACCCAACCGCTTTAGTACCCGAAATGGACCCGCTTTCTTAGCTTGAAGCTTTTGATATGTGCTCGGATGAAATCTTTCTGGTCGTAAACGAACCATCACTAGATCACCTTCTTGAAACTGAATATATCTTCGATGTGCATCTGCTGCCTCTTTATAGTTCTCATTGCTGATTTTGATTTTTTCTCGTACCTTTTCATGTATATCTCGTATATGACGTGCAAATGCATCACCATCTTGGCTGGTGCGGACAGAAGTAGGTAATGGTATAAGATCAACAGGTTGCTTAGGTTTTAGCCCATATGCCACTTCAAAAGGTGAGTACCCAGTAGTACGATTAGTGGAGCTATTGAAAGCAAATTCGGCTTGTGGTAAGACATTATCCCACTTTCTCAACTGATCTCTCACAATGCATCTCAACAGATTACCAAGACTGCGATTGACAACTTCTGTTTGTCCATCAGTTTGAGGATGGAAAGAACTTGAAAATTTTAATTGAGTACCTAGCTTGGCCCACAAGGTTTTCCAAAAATAGCTCATAAACTTGACATCGCGATCAGAGACAATGGATTGTGGTAATCCATGCAATCGAACTACTTCTTTAAAGAATAAGGCAGCAACATAAGAAGCATCCGAAGCCTTCTTACATGGGATAAAATGTGCCATTTTGGAAAATCTATCAACCACAACAAATATAGAATCAAAGCCCCGTTGTGTCCTTGGTAATCCAAGTACAAAATCCATGCTCAAGTCTTCCCAAGGTTTGGAAGGAACTGGTAATGGCGTATATAACCCCGTATTTTGCTTTGAACCTTTTCCTACTTGACATGCTCGACATTGTTTGATAACCTTCCAAACATCCTTCTTTAAACTAGGCCAAAAGAAGCGATCTTCCACCAAAGCAATGGTCTTATCTCGTCCAAAATGTCCGCCCATTCCGCCTCCATGAAGTTCCCATATGACATGATCACGTAGAGAAGTCCTTGGTAAGCATAAACGATTTTTATAAAACAAGTACCCTTCTAAAATCTGGAAATCAATACATGTTACTTTTGAACCACTCAAAAGAGAGGAATAAACATCTCCAAAATCAGCATCATTGTCATAGCAATGCTTTAATTCTTCAAATCCAATTGTAGTGGTTGACATGTTTACTAAGAGAAGGGTCTTCCTGCTAAGGGCATCAGCTACTTTATTTTCAATCCCTGCACAATGCCTTAAATTAAAGGTAAACAGTTGAAGAAAACTACTCCATTTTGCATGTCGAGAGTTAAGCTTCTTTTGAGAATTAAGATATCGCAAGGCTTCATGATCTGAATACAAAACAAATTCCTTGTAACTGAGATAATGTTGCCAATGCCTAATTGCTTGCACCACTGCATAGAATTCAAGATCATATGTGGAGTATTTTTTCTTTGCCCCATTGAGCTTCTCACTAAAGAAAGCCACAGGATGTCCCTCTTGGCTAAGGACTGCTCCAATTCCCACATGGGAAGCATCACAGGCCACCTCAAATACTTTCTCAAAGTCTGGTAGGCGTAGGATAGGAGGGTTCACCATCTTGGATTTGATTTCTTCAAATGCCTTGTTGGCCGCCTTGGTCCAAATAAATAAACCAGGTTTCATGCATTCAGTAATTGGGGCCATAATAGAGCTGAAATTTCGAATAAATCGTCGATAGAATGTAGCCATTCCATGGAAGCTTCGCACCTCATGGATATTTGTTGGTACTGGCCAATCAACAATAGCTTTGATCTTCTCCGGATCTGTTTCAACACCCTTAGAAGAGACAACAAAGCCAAGAAATACAACACTAGGGCTCATGAAAGTACATTTTTTCAAATTAATGTAAAACTTTTCAGCCCTAAGAGTGCGCATTACTTGCTTCAAGTGTTCCTCATGATCTTCACAAGATCGACTATAGATAAGAATATCATCAAAATAGACAACAACAAACCGTCCAATAAAAGGTTTTAATACCTGCGTCATAATCCGCATGAAGGTACTTGGAGCATTGGTTAGTCCAAACGGCATGACTAACCACTCATACAATCCATCCTTAGTTTTGAAAGATGTCTTCCATTCATCCCCTGGTCTAATACGTATTTGATGATATCCACTTCTTAGATCAATCTTTGAGAAGATTACTGATCCAACCATCATATCTAGCATGTCATCAAGTCTTGGAATTGGAAATCGATACTTGATTGTGATTTTGTTGATTGCACGACTATCCACACACATCCGCCATGATCCATCCTTCTTTGGTGTTAGTAGGGCAGGAACTCCACAAGGACTTAGGCTTTCACGAATAAAGCCTTTAGTAAGTAATTCATCAACTTGCCTTTTCAATTCAGCATGCTCTGTTGGATTCATTCTGTAGGCTGGTAAATTTGGTAATGATGCACCGGGAATCAAATCAATGGCATGTTGTATGTCACGCATAGGAGGGAGTTCATTAGGTAACTCTGCAGGCCATAAGTCAGAAAAGTCATCAAGGATTTTACGTGCGTTTGCTGGATATTCCTTATCTTGTTCTTTAAATTCTTCCACTTTCCGAGCCATTAAAGCAAAAATAACTTTAGTTTCCTTGCTCTCATTTTCAAATTGACACATAGTAAGTACCTTTTTTGGTTGTGCATTCTCATCCGACTTCTTAATTGGAGGGACTTCTTTCATTGGACGAAGGATCTTCTTACGTCCGTTGTGTATGAGAGCATATGTATTTTCATAGCCATCATGTTGAACTTTTCTATCAAAGAGCCAAGGTCTTCCAAGTAAAATATGACTTACTTTAATGGGTAAGACCTCACACCATACAGACTCTTCAAAGTCCTTACCAAAAAGGAATGTTACTAAACAACGAAAACTTACCGGGATAGAGGTGTCATTAACCCATGCTACTCTGAATGGATTTGGATGTCTCTCTGTTTTAAGGTTTAGCTTCTCAACAAGTTCTTGTGAAGCTATGTTCAAACTGCTACCTCCATCAATGATCATGGTGCATAATCTCCCTTGGCAAGAAATACGTGTTTGGAAAATGCTAGTACGTCGCCAATCTTCTTCTCCTTTTACTTTTGGAACGGTTAATAAAGGTCGTACTACAAGACTATATCCTTCCGTCATACCATCATAGTAGTCACATTCTTCACTAACTTCATCTTCATTGTAGGTCTCTTCTTCCTTTGGGTAACTTTCCAATTCAGATTCTGGTTCTTCAACACAAAAGTGTAAACTTTTGGTTGGGCATACAACAGCATAATGACCATGCCCACCACACTTAAAGCATAAAGGAGTCACGTCTACTTTTCTATCTCCATTACTCATTGAATTTTTACCCTTATTACCATTCTTATAAGCCACATTCGAAGTTTGTTGAGTGTTGCCCCCACCATTCACATGATTAGGAGTTCTGAAGTTTGACGTGCTTAAAGGTTTGCTTGCTGTCCTGTTGGAGAAAGTGCTCCCAATTTGTGAACTTGGACGCCTGGAAACCCGGAATTTGAGGCCTTCTTCTATTTTGAGGGCTAGTTGATAAACGTCATCTACGGTATAAGTGTGTGCAGCTATCATCTCAAGTTGAATCTCCATTCGAAGTCCAGCTTTGTAGCGGGCTGCAAGTTGAGCATCACTTTCCCGCACTTGATTTCGAATGCTCAATTCATGGAATTCTTCTGTATATTCTTCAACAGACTTGGTACCTTGTTTAAGGGAAAACAATTTTGTATACATAAGTTGTTCATAATCAGTTGGGAGAAAGTGCTCCTTCATCTTCAACTTCATCTCGTCCCATGTGTCAATAGGCGGTTGGCCAGTTCTATGAGCTTGATTCTCGATATTATGCCACCATAGACGTGCTGCTCCTTTCAACTTTGCCTTCACAAAACGAACTTTTCTATTTTCGGGCATTGCATACCAATCAAAGTAATCTTCCATTGACATAATCCAATCAAGAAAAGCTGTTGGATTTAGTTTTCCATAAAATTCAGCAACTTCAAGACGTACCTTTTTTGTCACATCATCATCTAGCTCAAAAAGTTTGGCCCTTCTTTGATTCCCCATCATAAAATTGTCTTGTTCTTCGCGTGATCGATTTGGCGATTGTCTAAATCGATGACTTGCGATCTCCTCTTCAATTGGTCGTTTTTCTTGACTCTTTTCTAATAACTTCATGATCTCATCAAGTTTGCTATTTAGTTGTATTATAGCATCTTGATGGGATTGTTGTGTGGCTGAAATTTCCTCCAAGCGTATTGTATCGGCATCTTGATTGCTAGAAGTTTTTTTGGAACTCATGCTTGCATAAGTTGCTCCGCTCCTTAATTGCATATGCCTTCAAGCCAAGAATTTTGGCTCTGATACCAAAATTGATGTAGGACAACCCTAGGATGGTTGTCTACACTCAAGGGTAGGTGGGCTAGGGTTTTATTTTTAGGATGTAAGGAGAGGAAAAAGGAATAAACTTTATGGTAGAGAAAATTATAAGATAAGAAATAGAGAGAAAGAAGAAACAATGAAGAAAAGATGGAAAACCTTAGAGTCTCACTAAGGCCTTCTAGGAGTCTCACCTAGAAGAAAATCAATGGAGTCTCACCATTGAGGGTTGCAACCTTGCAATGAAAGAAAGTATAATATTATTCATCAAAATTCATCCCTTTGATTTACATTGATTAGCCTATTTATAGGCTTCTCTAAGAAATTCAAAGTCTACTAGGACTCTAATAACCTATTCTACTAGGACTCTAATAACCTAGTCTACTAGGACTCTAATAACCTATTCTACTAGGACTTTAATAACCTATCATGACTCAAATTCTAATTATATTAATCCTACTTAAAGTTTACTTAGGTCTTCCCTTTCTTCCTTGAATAAACTTTAAAAGGCTTTTCCCCATCAGCTATGCTCCTTTCTTAGAAGAGAAATTCCAAAAAGAATTAAAATAAAAGGACTTTGCAATCCTATTACAGCCTCTCTAACCCCAATCTGTTGCGATTCCAATTTTTTATTCCTCTTCTATATGTCTTTTCAGCAATTATAATTCTTTCATTTTTTATAGGCATGTCTTTTCAGCAAACATATGGAGCATCAGAAAACAACATTTCAGATGCAGTTCATCAAAAGTACCATATTTCACCAAATTGCTTTAATCATCCTACCAAATACTGACAAGTTTGCCCCTTGAGATATTTCTCATTTCAGAGCACATTAGCCTTTTCTTTAACTATAAATTGTCCCCAACCTTACTCCCACTACAGTTTGGAGCACAGGTGACTGAACTAATTCCTACGAATCAGATAACCACCTGCAAGATGCATGAAGAACACCATATAATTATTAATAAGTACAATGCCCAAACAATCATGACTGTTTACATTTTTAGTTTCATAATCATAATTATTAGCACACAAAAACTATCACATATATAGACAATCACATTATCTAGTATCACACTGGATCACACAGAACAGATGTACAAGTCCAAGGCAGGTGTGAAACTCTGCTACATCTCTTTCATAATGCCTGACAACTAGTTTAGATTGGAATAGAAAGGCAGAACTGGGTGTATATCACAACTAGTGAAGACAAGGTTCTACGAGTTATCACTATAGAACAAACTAGCACAACTGGATAAACAATTACCTTGATCATCACAGGATAGCCAATCTCATTGGCAAGCTTGATACCTTCTTCTGTGCTCTATAATAACAATAAACGTTAACAAGGGAACCAAATGATAGAAAATTGATCTCAAAACAATCAAGATGATAACGTTTGGGTATTATAATACTCAAAATAATCAGATGTGGTACCTTTAACAATCCTTCACTTCCTGGTACAGTAGGAACTCCGGCATTCTTCATTGTGTCTCTAGCAGTTGATTTGTCACCCATAACACGAATACTGTCAGGCTGCCAAAAATATCAAAATAAAAATAATAATAATAATAAAATTCCAAATATTTTAAGCAATATTTACAGTAGAAGATAACAATGTGTGAATAACAATGAAGTAGTTCCATGAAGCCATCATGAGATAAAGAATGCTATCAGTCATTGCTCCAAAACCTATTGAAACATGACCATAAGAAGTTTTCAACATTTATAATGTTGAAACAAAGATTGTTAAAAAATATTCAATAACTTATTGAGCAAAAACAGTAACAAAATAGAAAATCCTGTAGGATGGTATTGCCTACATAAATATAAGGCCACAATATACATATAGTGAGTTTTTGGAACTTGTAGGCACTACTTTGAATGTTTGATACTCCATCATAAGTCCCTATCTCCCTTTCAACCATCTTAGACCATGGTTTTAATGAACTTGTTGAAAGATTATCCCTTTTCTTATAATAGTCAACTTAAAGAAGATGCGACAGGTATTCACAATAACCATTAACAGGAGTTGCATATCCTATAGCACCAATCTAATTTGAGATCTTTGCATGACAAAATAATATTCCAGATAGAAGCACCATGGTGGAACTTGAGCATAAAAGCATGCAAAATATATTAATAAGAGTCAAAGAAATGAACGTTTCTTGAGAGACTTGTGGATGAACATGCAAAGAAATAACAACCAACTCTCAGTGCACAACTTATAGAAACGGGGTAGCATAACTTCACATAAATCTATCATTGTTTTAGATGGAATTTTAACAGGCACATTCCACAAAAATGAATCAATAAATACTCCAATTGATGAAATTTGGAAATAGGATCATGGAACAAGGATCAAAACAAATAGATTTTTTTATAATTTTTTGAATTGAATTACTTACATTAGGTCCAATAAAGTTGATTCCATGCTCTCTGCACATTTCAACAAAAGTTGCATTTTCAGCAAGGAACCCATATCCAGGGTGAAGCATTGTACATCCATGACTTATTGCAGCTGATAGAACATTTGGGATCAATAAATACCTGTAATAAGGCAAAGAAAAGGACACATTATACCTTCATCAGTCATTACAGGAAGGGAAGAGAGGGAGACATAAACTTCAGCCTGACATTTTGGGAAAATATACGCAAATGAAATTTGTGCAAGAAGGAAAACTGTACATTCTTTCAATTTAGTTTCTGCCCACTGCATTGTATAAAATAAAGCCTTAACCCATCTAAAAGATATGGTTGGAGAAAGCATCAAAGTTCAATGCTACCTAAGACAATACAGAATACAAAAACTAAAAATGATTGGAGTAATGACCTTCGGGGGGAGCATAGGAACATTACTTTCTACCTAAACTCAGATATGGAGCCAAGGGTGTCTGGCGAAACCAAATAGTTATGCTATGCTGCATTGACACTTCTAAGTGAGGGAAGTACCCATGTGTGATCCTGACACTCCATCAATCTGAACACCACCCTCCTAAGCTTCCTTTCCCTTTGGTTTTTATTGTGTAGACTAAACTACATGATTCAAATGAAAAGGTTAAGACAGAAAAGGTTAAGCTTGGCATGCAAACTGCAAATTTGATCCATAGATAGAAAATACTCTTAATTCAACCTCAAGTGAACAATTATTTAATAGAAAGGAATTGGGTTAAGAGCATATTGAAACAGGCAACTATGCACAAAACTTATCAATCATTACTTATCCATCCTCCCATATATTTTGGGTTTCTTCCAAAAGAAAATAACATAGGAAGCTACCTATCAATAAATAAATAACATGGGAACCTCTTACTTCCTAAAATTTTCTATAGGAAGTATTCATCATCCTTCCAGAAATAATAAGGTAGGGCTTTTTCTCAGAATAAGAAAAGGATAAGGGTCTACCATTTACTCTTTTGTGAGATGTGAACCAAAGAACATTACACTGTAAACCCCCTCTTCCTCTAATAAATGTTACTAGAAATCCTGAATTTCATTCCAGTAACATCCCGGACCTTGATCACCCACCTCACCCCACTATATTACAACAGAAGCCTTGTCAGGACACAAACCATAAATGTAGAATGGATATTTATTTTTAGCTAACAAAACTTACTATAGAATTCAATTATATATATTATGCCTGAGATTTATAGGGTCCTAACTCCTAATACACTGGATTGGTGAAGTCATTGACATTCATGGTGTCCAGTTTTTTTGTTTTTTTTTTCATTTTATTAGCTATAGTGCAGGCAGCAGCAATAGGACTCATTTTTATGGTCTAGATCTTGGAGTTCGAATCTTGTGAATGTAGTGCACGCCTAAAGATATCTCACTAAGTTATTTCCCAAAATTTCAAAAGCACATCTGATACTATTTGGTGAGAAGGATATTATTTGAAACAGTTCTTTTCCCCTGTTCCTTTCTCATTTCTAATATCCTCTCTTTCTTCTGTTTTTAAGATTTCCCATCTCATTCCAAGAAAAACTAAACAAAGAGTAGTAATAAATAAAGAAACCAACTAGATTGAAATAAATAATAGTTAATGATAATAGGGACAATGAAGATAAATGATGGTGAAAATAACCATAATTGAGGTCGAAGAACAAGTGGAGGAAATTAAGGCCACTCACGATTGACTGCTTGGTGCTTCACCTATGCAAACTGATTCATCAGCCAATTTTACATGAAGCGCATCCCTGTCTATGGTTGAGTAAACTGCAACACAAGGTATCCCCATCTCATGAGCTGTTCGAATCACACGCACAGCAATTTCTCCTCTGTTTGCCACCAGGATTTTGTCATTACGACATGTAGCACCTAGAGCTCCCCCATGTTTCTTAGACTTACTGCGAACTCGTGCAACCTGAGCTACTTGCCTAGGAAAGTTCACCTTCTTTCCCACCATAAAACTACATTGAGAACTCCTGATTCCTTGAGGTGTCCCCACAAATAAACCCTTGCATTTAGAAAAGAAAAATTATGTTTAACATGGGAAACCAACTATGGTATTATAAAGCAAACAAATACCATGAAGGAATTATTTAGGTTTCCCCACAAATAAACCTTTAAAGGCATTAAGAAAAAGAAAAATGATATTTAACAAGGAAAACCAACTATGGTATTACAAAGCAAACAAATACCATTAAGGAATTATTTATCAATACAAAGCCAACATTTCATTAGATTACAGATGCTAATATGGCAAGTACATCTTATGCAACCTGATTTTTCTAATTAAATATTAATCAAAAACAACAAAATGAACAGATATCTTCATATTTAATAGGGGAGTTTCTAAAATATATATATTTTGCATTTCCATATGGCCCTAAAAAAGTTATTATTTTGTAGTTCAGTGACCACAAGTCCAATTAATATCTACCTCTAATTTTTTTTACTTGTGCAATGGAGCATCCAAATAGTTGTAAAACTTTTAGAATGCTAAAAGAGAGAACACTGAAAAAGATAATTTTACTTTCATTTTACATCTCTTTTCCCTAGCAAGAACTTTTCTTCTTTGACATATAAAGTGCATGCCTCAAAATAAAGTGAAAAACGAAACAAGAACTGCACAGCTAATTTGCACTGCAAGCTTTGAGATGTAAGCCTCAAAGCTTCACCTTGATGTAATTTACCTAAGTCCCAACTCAAGTGGAGCTCATGAGCCCAAGATATATACCTGACACCACCTTTTATGACACTCATACAAGTTTTCAACAAGTAGTGCACTTACAATCAAAGACTAGTAAATGAGCATCCAATATGCAAACAAGATTGCAGAATTATGTAGCCAAATAGTAGAATAATCAATACCTGCATTCCTTTTATGAGAGGCACCCCCCACTTTTACACTTTCAAAATAAATTCAAATTTTCCACAATACCATTTGAGCAACTAATGGAACTAATAACATAATGAAATTTGAAATTCCATCTCAAACACATACACACGCAGCAAGAGAGAGAACCTACAGAAACTCAAACTATCATGACATATATGTCAAAGTCCTCTGACAATCAACATTACCCAAGAAAAAAAATATGAATATTTGAATCTTATGCTGCACCTGGTTTTGATCTATTACAATGCAAGTCTCACCTCAGTTGAGTTAAAATATACTAGCATCAAAGAGATTGGAGCATATATTACTCTTTGCTTAGGTCTCAAACAATAAAAGTTTCATCCTTTTTTTTAACTGCATTTTGTAGCCAAAAAAAGCACCTTTTTTATATCTACAAATACCCTAGAACTCATCAAAATAGGTAGTCGCTTCAATTCAGTAGAGTTCTCTTTTTCAGGGAGTTGAATAATAACAAAAAAGAAAAAAAAAATGATTTTCAATTTCCCTTATGTCCTTGCATTTATTCAGCAAACAAACAGTGCATGAAACTAAAATTACAAAAAATGCATGACATCAAAATAAAAACAACAACAACAACAACAACAACTTTTGAGGTTATCGAAGTCCAAATTCCGCGCATTCATCGACTTTGCAAATTGAACCACAAATCCAATTGGGACCCAAATAAAGTCAGCTTATCACCCATTCCACAACTCAACAATCTGAACAAAACGAAAAATATTATTTGGTGGGGTAAAGGAAACAAAAAACACATAGAAAGAACCTAAATTGGCTCCTCATTTGAGCACATAGCCCCTCAACCCATTACAATTACAATGTTCAACCACAAATCCACATGAAACCCATTTCAGTATCCAAAAACTAAACCACAAGCCAACACTTTAGACGCAGAAACAATTTGGAAAAAAGAAAAAAAAACATAAAAATTTAAAAATTAACACAGAGGAATAGCTTCACTTACTGGAGGCGAGATTACAGATTTGCAAACATTCATGGTCGTCTCCATCTCCGAACCAAAACCCTAATTAAAGCAAAACCCATTTGAAATAAGCGAGAGGAAAAAATGAAAAAATGAAAAAAATGAAAAACTTGGATCTGAGGGAGATCGCGGAAATGAGAAAATTACCAATGGAAATGCAGAGAACAATGGAAGGTTTGAGAGAAGAAATGCAGATAGAGAGAGAGAAAGGGGGGTTGAGATTTGAAGAAGAAAGCGTCGATAAGAACGAGGAGAGTGGGAGATTGAATGCTCCGCCTCTATATTTGCTTGCAACTTGAATACAAGTTAAGAAGCCTTGTTGCCTTGGAGGTAACCTGCTGCTTGCTTTCTCAGCTCTCCAATTAGATATTGACGCGTCAGCGTTGTGGTGGTTCACTTGCAAACCACCTAATTGTATGTAATCAATCTCATCAAACTAGTTTCTAGGTTGAGTTTTATTTCAAATTAAAAGTAGGTCTTTGACTTTTTTTTCCAAATTTAGACTATGTATTGGAGAGATTATAGTTTAAAGTATTTTTAACGAAAAAAAAATTAATAAAAATTATTTTATCATCCTTTTTTATTTTTAATATGAAAAATATTTTTTAAAAAATTAAATATAATTAAAATTAATTGCAAACCTCTATATTTTAAAATTATTTAATCCTTATATAAAAGAAGTAAAATAACAAAAAAATTAAGTAATATATAAAAATAATTTATTAATATTGAATATTTTTTATGTTTTTTTCTTTCTGTTTCCTCTCCTTTAATTTTTCCTTACCCATATTTGGCTAAAAAATGAAGAAAAAAATAAAATCAATAAATAATTTTTACATATTACTTCAAATTAAGTATTTTAAATTTTTTATATAAAAATTAAATAATTTAAAAATACATCAATTTATATTAAAATAATTTAATTGATCAATTATAATATTTTATTAAAAAATAAAAAATAATAATAAACAAATGCAAGGTATATAAAATAATATAATATATATATATATATATATATATATATATATATATATATATATATATATATATATAATAATGTAATATTATTATTATTATTATTACTACCTAATGTCACATATATTATAATAATAAATCTCATAACATTACATATAAATATTTTAATTTTTCTAGAAAATTTTTAGGGATTTGAGATACATGGTTTATGAAAACATTATTTAAAATGCCCTGATCCATAAACTAGGGTACTAGATAAAAAATTTCTTTATTTACAACAAACATATTCATATAAGCTAAATATATAATATAGAAAAATTCAGGATCATGATATGTCATATACCCTGTTTTTATCCCGACATTTTTTATTCTAAAATGTTTGTACAAAAGTTCTTGATTTTTAAACACTTTTGGGTTTGCAGAAAGAAAGTTTCGACTAAAGAATAGTTATCAACTCCAATTAAGTTTTTAACAAGAAGTTTTTCATATTGTTTAAACAGAAGAGTTAATTTCCTAATTAAACTAAACATTTCAGGTTGACTATTTAAACAACTGGTTTGACTGGTTGACGCTGTATTGGTTTTCAAATCTTTTATCAGTCTTTCTTGATTTTCTTGGATTTTGAGGTTTTGAAACTTTTGGGTTTCTAAAGCAATAAGCTGATTTTGAAGGTTTTGTAAATGTTGAGCTAAAGCTGACACGGTTTTTCCATAAGCATATTCTAGATTTTGGTTTGGAAAACTTTGTGGTTTTAGAGATAAAAAATTATCTTCAATAACCTCATACTCTTCAAAAAGGTTTTGAGAATATAAAGAGTTAAACCTCAAATTTGGATTCAACACTTCATTCAAACATATGTGTGAAACCAAGGTTTGGTTAATCTTGATTTTGATGATAACAAAACAAGGTTTAGAACTAATGATTATATTTCAAGTGTGATTAGGCAAGATGATTTCCAAAGTGGCAATCACAAAGACAAATTAGGCCAAGGAGAAATCATAAAGAAGAAGACCACCTCAAAGAGAAGTGTTTTTCAAGACCCAAGCTTCATAAGATCTCTTTGTAAGGTTGTTGGTGCACTAGGATTTTCATGCATTACATTCTTTACTTATGCACCAAAATCATCCAAGAGTTATTTTGTTTTAAATATTTTAAGAATTGGATGATTTCATGTTTTCAACTAAAACCTTGTGTTAAATGTCTTTTAAACTTGTTTTAAAAGGTTTTAAGTTAAAAAAGTTGGTTATTGAGCCAAAAAACGGCTCAACCAGTTGAACCGGGTGAGGAACTGGTCGACCGCAAGCTCAACCGGTCAAGGCCCGGGTAGACCCCCAACTCAACCGGTCGAGGGTGCAAAAAAACTTTCTCTTTCTTCCAGAATGGTTGTTCAACTTATCAAGGTTGAACCTCAACTGGTTGAGGCCTGGTCGAGGTCCAACGGTCACCTGCCAAGCATTAAATGCTAACGACTAGTTAACCGGTCGACCCCTAGCTCGACCAGTCGAACCCCCAAACGGCTAGTTTGACTTTTTTTCTTCTATAAAAAAGCTCCAATCTTCATTGTTTAAAAAAGTTTAACCTTCCCAAACCTTTCTTGAATATATTTGAGCCTTGAAAAAGTGTTTTTGAGTACACCATTGTTCTAAAACTTGCATATCCTTAGTGCACCTTTCAATCCTAGTTTTCTTGTATCATTTGAGCTTAAAGTTTTTGTACTAGGATTTTTGTGAAATCATTTATTTGTAAATCTTTGAGAGGAAGATTTTCATGAGTGGGTTATCTCTTAAGAAGTGTAAAGGGTGCTTGGAGCCAAAAGTTTAAGAGGGTGAATTAGAACCATAATCCAATTGTATTGCTTGAAGGCTTGGTTTGGAAGCCTTGAATTAGTGGAACCTCAAGCTTGGGATTGAAGCTAGAGGAGAGTGGATGTAGGTCGGGTTGCGCCGAACCACTATAAACTCTTGTGTTTGCATTCTCTCTTCCCTACTCTTTAATTTATATGCAATTGTCTTTATATTGCTTATTATATACTTGCATATAATTGTCTCTTACATTCAAATAGTTTAAATTTGCAAAAAAAAAGACCATCACCCTATTCACCCCCCCTCCTCTAAGGTGATTACCATAGGTTGGATTAGCCTAATATTCCTAACAATATGGTTCCAAACTGAAAAGTTCTAGCTTTAGTGGGTTTTCTTTCAGCCATATTCCTGTAAAATAAGATCAATCAATAGCATTATCAACATTATTAATAATTATTTTTCTACTTAACCAATTTGCTAATATGTTATCCTTTCATTTAATATGTTCAAATTTAGGTTTAAAACAAATTAAAGAGTTTTGAAACTTTATCCATCTTTTGGTGGACAATTTTGAAGAATTTTTATTTTCAAAGAATTTTTTAATATTCTCACAATCGGTTCTTAAAGTAAATTGTTCTTAGTTTAAAAATAATTGAAATTTTTCTAAGACTAAAATTATTACTTCAATTTCTAAGTCTATAGAACTAAGGTTCTTTTGATAATCATTAAAAATTTCACACTATATCTACAAAGTTTTTCTTCTCCAATGTTAGTGATGACTAAAAGTATACCTCCCCATCTTGTTTGGCTGGCATCAGTTTGAATCATTTTATATTCACTTTATAAGGGTAAATGTAAAGTTGGGAGATGCTTTACAAGTTCATTTATTTTCTATATAAGTTTAATATCTTCTTGGTTAAAATATCTCTGTCTTGTATTTTTTTGTTTTACTATAAAGGGGTCTATTTAATCTATTAAGGTTTTTAATACATGGTCTAGCATAGTTTAATAATCCTAAAAAACTTTGAAGGGTTTTTAAGTCTTTGAGTTTATCTAAAAAATTATTTATTTTTTGTACTATATGATCTTGTAGTTTTATTTGTCCATTCTTCAATTCTAATCCAAAAAAATCTATTTGAGTTTTAAATAATTTTAGTTTCTTTTTACTTATATCCACGATTAATTAGCTTTTCAGAAATAAATTCTAAATGTTTTATATGTTCCTGAAAAGTATACGAAGAAACAAGAATATCATCAATATATACAAAAACAAAAGAATATTTATCAAAAATATTATCCATCATTCATTGAAATATTTGAGGAGCATATTTTAGTCCAAATGACATTACATTCCATTCATATAATCCAAAGGGACATGAACATGTTGTCCATGGTTTGTTATCTTCTTTTAATCTAATTTGTCAAAATCCACTTTTACAATCTAGCTGAGAAAAGTATTTACATCCTTGAATAGAATTAATCAAAGAATCTTTATATGGAATTTTATAAGCATCATCATATGCATTATCATTTAATCTTTTATAATTAATAATCATCCTAGTTTTTCCTCTTTTTTCTTCATTATGGTGTCTTACTAAAAAGGCTGAAGATCTATAGGAACTAAAGCTTGGTTTAATGATGTTATTCTGTAATAGTCTTCTATTTGAATTTTGAGTTCCTTTGTATCTATAAGGTTACATGCTATATGTAACGACCCGCTCCCAACCGTGTAGATATTGTCCGCTTTGGACCCAAATGGGCCCTCACAGCTTTAAAATGCGTCTACTTAGTTAAGAGGAGCCTCTACATATATAGCGCTAGGAACATTCTCCCCTATTCGATGTGGGACATCACAAACACCCCCCATGCAGACACAACGTCCTCGTTGTGTCCCATGGGATTGTGGGGCTAAACAGACAAACACCCCTTACGGGGCCAAACAAACCCCACACCGACGTCGGGGATCGGCTCTGATACCATTTGTAACGACCCGCTCCCAACAGTGTAGATATTGTCCGCTTTGGACCCAAATGGGCCCTCACGGCTTTAAAACGTGTCTACTTAGTTAAGAGGAGCCTCTACATATATAGCGTCAGGAACATTCTCCCCTATCCGATGTGGGACATTACACTATATCTGTCGTTTTTATTGTTAAATTTGGGTTTTTAATTGGTATTTTACAGGTTGTTTTATTTCTATTCTAATATTTTTGTGGGTCTTTTCCTATAATTCCTATTTTTTCTACTTATAATATAATGTTATTTAACTTATTTGCATTTCTTAATTGTTCTGAATAATCATTAATTATACTATCCTTTTGTGCTTCTACTTTGTTAATTTGATGAGAGATTACATTATGATTTTTATTTGATGCATTTTCTATGTTTGTATAAATAGTTGTTGTGGTTTTAAGATGAAAACTGACTTGGTTATTTTGTATTGGTATCCCTCTTTGTAAAGAATGTACAAAATTTAAACCTAAAATGAAATGATATAAACTTATAGTAGGTACAAGATAAGTTTGAGGTAGCACTAAGATTATGCTACTAATTATGATTGTTACATTTGAAATATACTTGGTTAATATTAGTTTGTGTTGATTATATTGGACTAATTCTACTGGTTGAACTAGTGTTTGTTGGTCTTCCTCAGGTACTAAGGTTTCAAATAAAAGGTTTTTACTAGCTTCAGTATCTAACATTGCATCTACTTTTAATTCTATGGTTTTTAATTTACTTGTTGTTGGGAAAATGATAGATTTAACTTTATTTGTCGTATTTACTTATTCTGTTTTTTGTATAGTTGTTTTTACAAGACTTATTAGTTCTTTTATTTCTTTAGAGTTTGAATCGTCTTCCTCTTCTTTCGAGATTTTTCCTTCAATTTTTATTTGTAAATCTTTCCACAGATTATAAGGATTTATTTTACTTTCTAAAGGTTGTACAAGTTTTTCTAAATTTAAAGAAGTTTTTTTAGGTTGATTTTTCTCTTTTTCTATAATCATACAAATTTCTTTTCTTTCGGTTTCACTATCATCTATACTTATACACTTGAATTTTCACTTTCAAATTCTAATTCACTAATGAGTTCTTCTTCTTCACTATCTACTTGATACTCATTTATTAGGTTGATTTTTGCTTGGATTTTTCTACTTCATTCATTTGATGGTTTTTTAAGTTCAGGACATTTAGGTCTTATATGGCCTTCCTAACCACACAAATAACATTTACAATCTTTTTCTTTCCTTAGTTCTTTTTCTTTTTATCCAAAACTTTTTAGGTTTTTTATATCTTGTTTGATAAGGTCGTTTTTTAGAAAAGGTTTTTGACTTTCTTCTTATATTGTAGTTCTTACGTTTTCTGTTCCCTGCATCATATGTCTAGATTTTCTCCTATATGTAATTTTCTACAAAGTTGTTCATTTATATCTTGTTTCTTTATTTGGCTTCTTTCTCCTATACTTACACATTCTCTTTCTAACCAATTTTTTACAAATTCTATTCTAGCACCTATATAAGGATAGTTTTTATATTCGAAGGTTGAAAATTATTCCATAATCTAAATCCTGTAGGTCCTTGTATTTTTAATATATATTTATTTAAATATTCAGGGGTTCTATCTACTCTAGCAAGGATTGCATATTTCCTAAATTTTAGTTCATATTCTTTTACATAAGAAATGTTACATAATTTCAATTGTTCTAACTTATGGAGATATATTACAGGTCCTTTACATCTTCTTAAGTTGTTCCTAAAAAATATAATTTTATTAAATTTATAAATACAAATATGATAAAATTATTTCTAACTTCTTAAAAATAACTAATGTTTTCTTGTTCAATGTTTCTAAAGAATTGTAATACGGTTCCTCTAAGGGTGCTTTTACAAAATTGATAAATTTCTTGTTGATTTTCAAAGGATACTACTACATCATTTGAATTTAAGGATTGTTCCAAAATTTCTATGGTTTTTTTAAGGTCTTGTGTACTATCTATATCTAATATTGTTCCAGATTCATATATTGGTTGTAAAGAACTAGAAGGTTTTGTTTTGGTTTTTCATTAAGGTCCTTTTGGCTTACTGTACGACTTACTATACCTTACTATTTCAGTTTTTACATTTACAAATTCATTTTCTACATTTATTGTATTTACTAACTCATTTGAGATTGTTTCTAGGTTTTCTTTTGCTTTTGGTTGAATAGTAAATTGATTTATTGTTTCTATATCTATAAGTCTTTTTATCAAATTGGTTTTATAAAGTTGTTCTATTATTTGCTCGTCGTTTGTATAGTTTTTACACATTATATCAATAAAGTTTTCTTGATCTACTTGTTCTTCCAGTAATTTTGGGTTACTAAATTCTTCTAACATTATATTAACTAGTTCTGAATTTTTGTATAGGTTTTCTATTGTTTCAATATTTAATAAAATATCTTCTTGTATAACATTTATAGATTCTATCTCACTATCTGACTTTACCTCTATATTTATAGTTTTATAGTTTCCAAAGGTTATACTTGTACTTCCATCTTGATTTTCATATAAACTACTAGATGTTGGATATTTTATTACTATTTTAGTTATTTGGGGTAATTCCCATTATCGTCCTAACAACTAGTCTCTATTTACAAGTTTTGCTTCTATCATATTTACAACCTTACTTCCAAAGTTTTTTACTATATGATCAAATTCCATCATACATTTTAGACTTAGAGCATTAATGGTTTTTCCTATAAATCTTATAGCTATGCTAATGTTCTTACTCCCTAATTCCATATCATAACCTTTAGTGTTTACAGTTATTTTTATTTTTTCTGTGAATTCCTTAAGATCTATACAAAATTAAGGTATACAACCAATGACTGTGTAATTTTGGTTCATATTAACTTTTGTGTTGGCTAAAAGAGAGCTCGTCCTACTGTATTAGTTCTAGTATCTAAAAGGTTAATATTTATAAGTGTTTCAATTTCTTTATGATGGAGTCCTATTATTCCTGTTAGAGTTATTCCTAAATGCATATATTTATTGGTTTTATTTTTTAATAGTTTATGTTTTGTTTCTAGAGATACTAAGTCTAAATATACAATATTTCTTGTTGAACTTATAGTATGTTGGTTTAAAAATCTAGTTATTTTAAAATTTTGAACTAATTGGTTTTTGTAAGGTATTACTTCCTTTACTACCATTTTTTTTTCAATAAATTCTTTTACATTATCTTTAGGGTTTATAACTTCTACTATTTCCATGGTTTATTGATAAACTTTTTGGTCCAAAAGGATTTATTTTTCGTTTTGTTCTAATTACTGGTTTTCTCCTAAACTAAAGTCTTCAAATTGTTTTAAACGGTTATTTAATTTTTGTTCTTCTGATGATCCTATCTTTCTTTATTCCAAAAGTTTATCTACTTTTTGGTTAACCTTTTCTAGTGTTTCTTTAAAATTTTGTTGTTCTAACTTTATTTATTCTATTTCTTTTCTAACAAATTTTTCTTCTTTGACAAATTGTTCTCTAATATAATCTGGGTTATTTTTTAACAGATTATGGTTCTTAAAGTCTTCCAGCTTCTTTTCTTATTTCTAGGACTGTATTTAGTTTTTCTAAGGATTTTCTTTGTCTTCTCTGGATTTTTCTAGACAATTGATATTATTTTGGTTTTCTTCTTGTTATTTTTAATTGTGTTTCTATTAGAAATTTTAACTGTTTTACCTCTTGGGTTTGTAGATGAGGGTTCATGAATTTATAATATTTTCTAATTAGATGAACTAATATATAAATTATCAATATAATATTTTATAATTTCTCTTTTAATTAAGGGCTTTGTAGCAAAAAGTTCGTCAAAAGATTCTTATATAGCTATTTCGTATTCATTCAAATATTTAAGAGAGGTAAGGTTTTTTATATCTGTGGTTAAATCTTTTATAGTAATCCTTAAAGTATGCAATTTATCACAAGTTTCTCTAAATTCTTTACATTGAACATATAATTTATTATTAAGTTGTTTTACACGATCATAATCTAAATTATATATACCATAAGGATAAGGAATAAAAGACATTAATTTATATGAAATCAACATACTAAATAAACAGATCAAATTAGCAGACTAAATGAACAATTCAAGTAAATATAATCAAACTTTTAATGGGGTAAGATAAAATTTGGTACTCTGAAAATTAATTTGAATCAAAAGTTACTTTTCCTAATTAATATGCTAACAATATACATAAAGCTCTGATACCAACTTTTTCCATCAAACTTTTAACGGTTAAGGTAAATGACAAAAACCAACTTTTTTCATCAACTTTTAACAATCAAGTCAAATGGTAGAAACTTTGAAATTTCTTGTTCAAAATAAATGTAAACAATGAAAATCAAAGTTTAAAACCAAAACTAGTGTGAACGCATTTATTATACAATTATTTTAAAATAAAAATTTTCAATATATAGTGTGAAAGCATTTATTACATATTATTATATTTATTTAAAGTAAAACCTTTCAATTTGCAATGTAAAAGCATTTATTACATAGTAAAAATGTTTTTTTGAAGAATGAATATCTCAAATATTTTTTAATAAACTCAGAATTTTAAAACATCACTTCGTGTCAAGGTAATACCCCCATTTTGACCCGACAAAGTCTCCTTAACACACCAATTTTCCGGAAAAACGGGTTACAGGTCAAGGGTTAAGACTAAAGACTCTAGTTTTAAAAATTTTGATTTTACACAAAAACTTTCTCAATAACCCGATCTTTTAAAATAAAACTATAATTCAAATAATTTTCATTTCCCTACTGTATCTGTTTACCCCTTTTATCCTATAAGGGTAAGAAAAAAAATATAAATAAATTAAATTGTAAATAAAATGAGAACATAAATTTAACAAAAATTTCTTACTTTTTATTGTTGAATATAGAAATTTACAACTGAAGATACAACTGACTATATTTCACTTTGATTGCTCACTTGCTTTCTCTCTTAGTTTACAACTTATTTATAGACAAAATTTTTACAATACGACAAACTAAATTTAATTGGGGTTATTGGCAGTTGGTAAATGGCAGACAAAAATATTTACAAAGTTTTACAAAGTCTTCAGAGGTTTAGTTTTCTTCTTGAATTTGCTTTTTATGTTCTTATAATACTACGTTTGTTATCTTTAATTATGTTTCTACTAGAAATTTTAATTGTTTTACCTCTTGGGTTTGTAGATGAGGGTTCATGGATTTTTAATGTTTTCGAATTAGATGAACTAGCATATAAATTATCAATATAATATTTTATAATTTCTCTTTTAATTAGGATTTATGTAGCAAAAAGTTTTTGAGAAAGTTTTAAGATAGGGTTAGTTTCTAGATCCTTAAACAAATCAACTTTTCAATGTCTTAGATTAGTAACTTCACTCTCACACAACAAACCAAACATTAACCTATAGTAGGCATTGTAAACAATAATAACATTCCATGGATTGGGGTTTTGGATCCAAAGTCATCATCTATATAATGAGTAAGAAAAGAAAATAAGAAATAGATAAAGTACAAAGCAAATTTTATACTTGCATTTCAAATTGAATCCTTCATTTTGCAATTCCCTGACAAAAAATAATAATAAAAATTCAACATCATTAGAATTATACTAGACAATATGAACATCTTAAATTTATAAATACATTAGAAATTAAACATTTTTACATGAAGGATAAGAAATAAAATAAGGTTAAGGCAATTGAGAGATTAAATATAAATGATAATAGAAATAAAACCCACTAACTCAAACTTCAAATCCACAAAAGAGTTTAGATGCAATTTATATATTTTTTGCCGAATTTATAGGATTAAAGTTATTGAGAAAACAACATAAGTTTTAAATGTGAACCAATATAAATGCAACAAGATATATATACATCCCATGGACTATTAATTGTTGCAAAACAACTACAATAAGAGTACTAAATCTACTAACATTTTTTTAGTTTCAACATAAACGAAGAAATCTAAACATGAATTCTCAATGGTGGACTATAATGATAATTGAAATGAACAAATTATAATTGTCTTCGAATGAAAGAAAGCTCAGTCTTGGCATTTATAAAAAATACAAAGAAGTTATCAACTTTCAATCTCGAGTTTCTTTTTAGTAGACAATTTTTCATCATTGCTCATTCTAATGTTGTTTATGTCTTCTTCAAGGTAGACTTAATATGTAAAATGACATCCAAGTTGTATCATTGATTTTATTAATCTAGAGACATGTATGACTTCCTATAGTAATAGATCAATCCCTTATAGAACAAGTCATTCATGTCTTCCTAAAAGACCAAGTTAGATAGTAAGAGTATTTGTTCCTTCCTACTTTGTTAGAAGTAAATAAACATTATACTTGTTTTTTGAATTTGATAAATTCAATTACAAAATATCCAATGAGTTTTTCAACAACATTCAACAAAGTTAAAGTATCTTAGTAGGTTCCATTGAAAATAGTAAGTCTAAGCATATACCTATATTAATATTAAAGTTAATAAAGAAGTTTGAAAATTCCAATAAATATCACTACTTAAGTTCGTAATCAATATACATAAAATAATATTACCTTGGGCAATGAGCTAGAGTAGTGTTACAATATTTTGCACATTTTGTACCTTGATCCTTTAAACAACACTTTCTTATTGTATTTTGTACATGCGTTGTACCAATGTTTTCATCCATATTGTGAATATGGAGTAATGTTGCTTTAAAGGAACAATGCATTTTCTACACATTTACATAAACAATATTCATATTAATTTGATTATTATAATGAATGAAATGTACATATAACATTAACCTGGAATTCAGATAATGACTTTTCTATCAAATTGGTAAATGTTAGTTGTTTTGAGTCCATAAACTTTGACAAGCTCGAAGAGTCTAACAAACATGCATTTGTAATAGATATTAACCTAAAAATTAAGTTTGTTGCAATATTAATTTTAGTACTTAAAAAAAAATTGAAATAATTTTTTAAGAATATTTTTCTTTGATTTTTTTTTTTCAACTTGTCTAAGATTTGGGTTTGATGTGAACTTTGGTGATTGACAGTGTAGAAAAACATAAATTCCTTAATTATCAATACAATGTTTTAGTCGTTGATATAAACATGGTAAAGATGTTTTTAAAAATAAATGATATGTAATTTGTAATATGCACCTACTTAAGTTGTGATTTTTTGCTTTTGATAAAGCAGTTATGGGTTTACAAAGAAATTATTCTTCTAATAAATGTCCTTCATTTGTTGCAAGATCTCCCATAGTGTTAATGCAATCGTATCATGACTTTAAAAAGAATGAATAAAAATAAGTCATAAAACTAAAAGTAAAAACTAAAATAAATTATTTCAAAAAAACATATTTTTAAAAACGGATAAGATGAATATAATGAGTTCATGAGTATAACATTATATTGGTAGGTGTCACCAAGAGCTTTATCTTTCTTTATCAAAACAAAAGGTTTAACCTTCGCAACAATTAATATATTTACAAAGACACATGAAAATATAGAGATGGTTAGCATCTTAAAACTGAAATGGTTACCAATTAAATTATTAGCCTCTAAATGATTCTAAAGGTCCTTAAGTTGAATGAAATTATATAGACCATGTCATATATCAATGTTAATTGTAGCCTCTTCCACTCGAGTATGGACAAATAATATCATCTCAAGGGTGTCATGCATATTTACAAAATTATTGTTAACTTGCTTCACCAATTCATTTGAAATGAAGTATGTTTTTCCTTTAATAAATTCATTCTCAAACATATCAATTACATTATTGAATAAGACAACTTGTATTTGTGTACTCTATAAGAGCACAAAAAGATATTTAACTCAAACTTGAAGTATGTAAAAAGTAGATTGAAGTAATTTTATTTTTTTATTTTTGGAAATCTACCAAGATTTAAAATAGGAAGGGAAAAAGTGTAATTATAAATAAATTTTATTAAACTTTATCACCCAATAGTATTATCTTCCAAACTTTCCCATATCCATTTGATCTTATATGACTCTATTGATCATTGATGGAGCATAATTACTTTTACGGCCCAATTCCTATGAAAAGGTTTAAGCAAGCTAGATGAATAAAACCTCGAGTATCCACTTCTTTGTTAGACATTATGCCTACATAAGTTTGAATAAAGATTATATTAAAATGAAATAATAGAAGTAATTAAAATAATGAAAACCTTAAAACATCCATGGGCCCATTAACTTTGTGGGATTAAAACTTCTTTATACACCACATTTTTTGGTTGAAGATCTATTTATGATGGCATATATAAAGGTGACATTTTCTATGAGGACTTTAGTTGTTGACATTGAAGTTCCTTGTGATAATGCAACATATAGTTAACTATATGAGAACATGAGTTGAGGTAAATACACTTCAACAAATGGAATTGTTTTAGTTTGTGCTTTGTTTTTAGTCATTGCAAAACTATGTTGAATTGACAATTAGACATGTTTGAAATGGAAAGGATATCCTTCATTTTCTAATGATGAAAGAGGTATTCTTAGTAATAACATTTTCTTTCCAACATATTGTCCCTTTATAATTTATACATATATTACATTTGATTTAAAATATTTGCAAACCTTTCTAGTTTATTGCAGAGCCCATTTGATGAATTCAAGTTTCTTAAGAGCATGATAGGACAATTTTTCTTTACTACCAACTTATGAAAATAAAGACCTTTTGGTGTTACCATATTCAAAATTCTTCTTGATAATAATTGAGTATGGTTAACTCAAGAGTCAAAACTTTAATATGTTCTAGATACATTTCAATAAGCTTTTCATTTACCATACTAACATTATTATTTCTTGTTGCAAAGATAGCTCGTTGTGTGATATATTCGACTAAGTGTGCATTTTCTTTGAATGAAAGGAAAATATTGTTAATAAAACTATCTTCAAGATTTTCATCATCATCATATTTAATTAACATTTCATTAGGAATCTTTATCATGAGTTCTTCACCATTCCTTAAAAGGAAGTCACTAAAAATGGCATCAGAGCAAGCTTGTTGGGAAACTTTGGACTGCTCTATTCGTATACCCTGGATCATTAGGGTGCATGTAATCATATCTTGGGTTCTCTAGATCTAAGCAAAACGGAAACAATGACATTCAAAAACCAAATACATACCATAGATCCAAAGAAAATTGTCATATCTGTGATTAAGATGTTCTTGGATCAATTCATGTTGGTGTTGAAAACTCTAAATCTAAATAAGATCTCATAAACCTATAATTATCTACCCAATAACTTGTCTTTGAGTCTAGGCATTGAGATGGTGGAGATCTCAAGGTTGGAGGCTAAGGTTCTCTCTTTGGACTACAGGGGATGAGTGGAAAAACTTAAGCTTTAAAAGAGAGGTATTTATAGGCTTCCTATTATACTTAAGTGACTTGAGTCCACCATAAGTTTAAGTCATTTAATCTAACCCAAAAAGGTTGTTAATAGATTAATTAACTTAATAGGACTCCAATTAATCAATTAGCCCAGTCTAGATATATCACTCACTTACCCTTATGCAACCTTGCACAATTACCAAAATGCTCTTATGCACACAACTGAACTAAAAACTTATACAACCCTCATAAACCATGTCATTAAAGAATATGAACTTGATCAGGGACTATTGAGACCTATAGAATAGTACTGGCTCCAATATAATCCAATTTTGGAGTTGATTAAACATCTCACTATAGAAAATCAACTACACTCCAGTACCCTATATATATATTACAATGAAACACCAAGTGTTCAGGTTCATGACTTAATATCTACTTTATATAGTCTCCTCATGAACTAGTTTTCCATAGTCTAACAAAGTGAAAACTATTAGTCTTTTAAAACTACCTCTAAAATATTTGGGTTACAGATCCTCCTATTATGTGATCATATATCAAATTCCATTAAATGAATTATTGTGAGCTCACAAATTTCATGATCACACAACCTTAGGATCACCTAAAAGGGATACATTGTCTCAAAGCCCATGAGATATCATGATGTCTCTATTGAGACTACATATTGCTACCGATTTCCATTAATAATGACTCAAACCATAGAGAATATATGATCACTTTAAGATCTTACCCATAGGTTAAAGTCACTATCAACTTTTGCACCAACTCAATATTTTCTCAAGATTAAGAGACAATATTGTGGATGAATTTCAAATTGAACTTGTCTACTTTTGAATCTTAAATTAATTAGTTGAAATAATGAAGAGAGATGGAATGAGAATCTCAAGTTGTTTATGATTTTGTTTCTTGGAATTGAAGGTTCTATTTTTTCACTCATTTTATTCTATTCAATCTTGAAAATCTTTTGAATTCTAAAATTAAATTATTTTGTTTCCCTTCATAGTTTGATAAATAATTTTTCATGTTCAATCATATCTCAATTACTTAATTTCTAACTAATTTTGTTCAAATTATAATTCTAAGAATGTTTAGGTATTCTGAGGAGTATCAAAAGTGTTCAATCTTGATATTTGAGAATTTGGGGTACAATTTTAACTTCCTTATAACGATAAAATATATTTTAGGAAGTTGAGTTAATAAGATTTAGAGATTCATAGATTTGTAATGTTCTTGATATATTAGAGAGAGTAAATTTTTTATTGTGTTTTGGATTATCTTTTGAAACTTTGTTTTCTCCCCATTGGATTGAATTTGGATATTTGGTAGTTTATTTATTTGCGATTGTTTTATCATTCGTAAATCTCTTATATATTTTTTTTATTTTTGTGACAAAAATGGGGAGTAAAAAAGTTCATTAAATTTATTTATTAGGTTATCTTTCTATTTTTGCTATACTATGTTTTTCACATGTTTATTATTAAGTGTATGTAGATTATAGGAAATCAACATCATTGCGAAAAAAGTGGTTTAGACTAGGATTAGGATAGGGTTCAATGAGATTCTATGAGAGTTATGATGGTGGGTCTCATTGTATCTATGTATTTTGTCACACAATTGCCAAAAAAGGTGATTGTTACTTTATTTTATCTAATTGACAATTTTACTTCATTCTTACTAATTAGATGCAACTTACTTCTTTGGGTCTTATCTGTCTCAAGACAACTTGGAACTTCATTAAATTCGGGTTTTTGAAGTCATAAAATTTAAGGTAAGTATGTATTATAGTTGGTAAAGCTTTTGGAATTGTTAATACAAAAAATTAGGAAGAGAATACTTTTTATTTCCTAATTTGGTTTCTACTATATTTTTAATTCCAAAAAATTATTTTTGATAAGTTTTAAAATTATTTTTATCTCTAAATTTGTGTTTGATTCTTAAAAGAATTTTTGGAATATATTTAAGAAGTTTTAAAATTATTTTTTTATCTCTAAACTGGTATTTGATTCTAAAAAGGATCTTTGGAATATTTTAGAATTAGAAAACTCTCCATAATTGTAAAAAGGGTTTTATAAATATAAATAAATATATTTTATTTAAAAGGACAATGAACTTTTATAAACCCTAAAAGAGCATAGTCATTCACCAAAACATTGAACTTCTATCTTTCAAACTTTTAAGATATTTTTTTAGAGTAACTTTCAATTTTAACAAAGGTAAACTTTGATAAAGACTCTGAGGAATTCATTAAGGAGTATAGAGGAGTGTTACGTCAAGGATATGGAAAAAGAGTATAGATGCTATTAATATAAGACTTTAGAAAGTAGGTGTATCCAATTAGGTAAAACTGTGCATTATTTTTTTTTATTATATATAATTAATAAATTATTTAACGATCAAGATACCACTCGTGATTTTTAGCACCTAGTGGGTTGTTGGGTGATTTTCCCCATTACATTTGACGTTCGTTTACGTGATTGATTTTTATAATATTTGTATTAGATTCATGCTCTTTCCAAAGAATTAATATAAAAGAACAAATCTAAAATAATAAAATATTAATTAATTTAGGGTGTAATTAAAGAATACTTATTCACCCACCTTTTAGGTAGGTTCATTACATCAAGAAACTAAAATTTCTTTCAAAGGACATGGGCTCAATGAGAAGCAAGCCTTACTTGCATTTCCAACAAATGTTAAACCCATAAAGGTCGACCATAATCAAGATCCCTCTCCTAGAAGTCATTGAGCAAGTGTCATCCTATGGGAGATTCTTTAAGCAATCGTGTATGGTAAGAGGGGATGAGTGCCCAGAAAAGGCTTCTGGACTAAGCAATCATAGTTTAGCAGTAGGCACCATCCAAACATAAGACCCTAGTTGCCTTATCATCACTTTGACCATAGGAAACCACAACCTTAAGAAGGCAAAGGCCTTAATAGACTTAAGCGGCAAGTGTCTTGGTCCCATTCCTGTCAATGACCAGTTGGAACCAGGGAGTTCAAAACCCATTAACAAAACAACCTTGTATTTGGTTCATACATCAGCAAAGATACCGAAGGTGTATGGGTCCAATTTGGTAACTTGTACTACCTTATGGACTTTAATTTTTAAGATACACAATCATGTGTTTTGTCTGGTTCAACTTTTGAACCGCCTTATCCCTTAATCACCTTTGAACCGGTGAATTAGTCGATCAGAACCGGCGAGTCAGCCGACCCAACCGGTGGGTCATGTTTTCAAAGGTCAAACAAATAGCACGGTGGAGATGGTGGCAGGCTCCACCATTCTTGAACTCAAAACTCACACGTTTTTCACTTGTATCTTTTTTGAAGACTGACCAAAGTTTTCACTGATTTCTCATTTTTCATAACTAGCGCCACCTTTTCTTTGGGAGAGGAGGCTTCAGCCTTGTCCAAAAGGTTAATTTTGGAATATACTGTCACTAGGGCTAAACACTTTGCATGCAATATTTATTACTTACAATTAGGAATGGCAACGGGGCGGGTTTGGGACGGGTCGCCCCCATCCCAACCCCACCCCGTTTATTAAAATTAATTCCCATCCCCGTCCCATTTAAAAATTTAAACGGGGCGGGGCGGGGAAATTCCCAAACCCGCCCCGCCCCGCCCCGTTTAGCCTCCTTTTTTTAAAAAAAAAATAAAATTTGCTTTTAAAATTTTTAATTACATTAAAACAAATATATTTATAAATAATAAAATTATTATATTTTTTATAACTTATTTTATTAATTTTTTTATTATTATCTATATATTAAAAATAGTAAAATAAAATTAATTTTAAATTTTAAATTAAATTAAATTTTAAAATTGATTTTATATGTAAACGGGGCGGGGCGGGGCGGGGCGGGTACCCGAAAAAACCCGCCCCGTTGCCATCCCTACTTACAATAAAGATATTGAATATTTTTTACTTGACAATTGAATATTATAATATTTTTATTTAATAAAATAAAAAATATTAACGCCTTTATATTTTATCTTTATCACAATGTAATATTGATAATATCAAAGATAAAATGATGAAATATTTTAATTTTTTTAATTATTTATATATAATTTTAACTTTTTATCGTGATTTAAGTCTTAACCGTACCATTAAATTGTCATCGGGTAATTTTTCTAATTCAGTAATCGGTTCCGAATATACCCGTTATACCCATCATTTTAACATATTTCAATTTTATTCTAAAGCATTCATGAAATACAAAAAATTGACTAGTAAAAAAATGTGATCATATGCATCTCAGCCAAGATTGTCTTATTACTTACATTCAAAAACATGCTCACTCTATTTATGCTGATGCAAGCAAAGACTTGAAGGTGGAAGAGGCGTAGCAATTATTTTATTTTGCTGACATGGCCAGGATATGGGGCATCCGAAACCTTGTTTTTCCTTTCAATCAATTATAAAATGGGAAAAAACCGAGATGATTCAGCAGATAGCAAATTGGTCCAAGCTGGAGGCACTCCACCAACCAACCAGTCAACCACCCCATTTTTTTGACTTGAACAAGGGATTAATGCATTCTCCTACCCTGATTCCAAGAGGGCCCATAGATTTTCTCAAAACCATTGCACCACCAACTCTACCAACCCTCACGAGTTGTCAGTTGTCACTCCTCTGTGTATATATATATAGCTCCATCCGCTCCTCTCTACTCAATCCACAGATTGCATACACACAAAAGAAGGGGAAGAAAAAAACATGGCCCATCTTCTCAATAAGCCCTTATTTTTCACTCTTGTTACAATCATTCTCCTCTCATCCACTAGGTTGTTGGCCTCCTACTTGCCCATTTCTCCCAATATAGCACGTTTTCTCCCTTTGGCTCCTCTAATTCTGTACCTTTTCTACTCAATTTCCAAGCGCTCCGCCTCCCTCCCTCCAGGGCCTCTCTCCATACCCATATTTGGCAATTGGCTCCAAGTTGGGAATGACCTGAATCACCAGCTATTGGCCTCCATGGCACAGAAGTATGGTCCGGTCTTCCTACTGAAACTTGGGTCAAAAAACTTGACAGTGGTGTCGGATCCCGAGCTGGCTAGCCAGGTGCTGCACACACAAGGTGTGGAGTTTGGATCCCGGCCGCGGAATGTGGTGTTTGATATCTTCACGGGGAACGGGCAGGACATGGTGTTCACCGTCTACGGCGACCACTGGCGGAAAATGCGTCGGATTATGACTCTTCCATTCTTCACTAACAAGGTGGTGCACCAATACAGTGAAATGTGGGAGGAGGAAATGGATCTAGTGGTCGATGACCTGAGGAACAAGGAGAGTGTGAAGACTGAAGGCCTGGTTATCAGGAAGCGTCTGCAGTTGATGCTGTACAATATCATGTACCGGATGATGTTCGATGCCAAGTTTGAGTCTCAAGAGGATCCGCTGTTCATCCAGGCCACGCGGTTTAACTCTGAAAGAAGCCGGTTGGCCCAGAGTTTTGATTACAACTATGGAGACTTCATTCCTCTGCTTAGGCCATTTTTGAGAGGTTACTTGAACAAGTGCAGGGAGCTGCAAAGCAGTAGGCTTGCATTTTTCAACAATTACTATGTTGAGAAAAGAAGGTAAACCATGCATGTAATTCATTGGTTTTTCGACTGTTTTTTTCAATCAACATGCATGTCAAATGTACAGGCTCTGAAATTTAGGAGTTTTGACTCTAACTCGTTTCCTTTGTATGTATAGGGAAATAATGGCTGCTAATGGAGAGAAACACAAGATCAGGTGTGCCATTGATCACATAATAGATGCTCAACACAAGGGAGAAATCAGTGAAGAAAATGTGCTCTACATTGTGGAGAACATAAATGTTGCAGCTATAGAGACTACTCTGTGGTCCATGGAATGGGCCATTGCTGAACTGGTTAACCATCCACATGTCCAATCCAAGATTCGGGATGAAATCACCACCGTCCTCCAGGGGGGTGCAGTCACTGAATCCAACCTCCACCAACTTCCATACCTACAGGCCACAGTGAAAGAGACCCTCAGGTTACACTCACCAATTCCCCTCCTCGTACCCCATATGAACCTTGAAGAAGCTAAGCTAGGCGGTTATACCATCCCTAAAGAGTCCAAGGTGGTGGTTAATGCCTGGTGGCTGGCCAACAACCCCGAATGGTGGAAGAATCCTGAGGAGTTCCGCCCAGAGCGCTTCCTGCAAGAGGAGTCTGCCACAGACGCTGTAGCAGGTGGGAAGGCCGATTTTCGCTTCTTGCCATTTGGGGTGGGTAGGCGGAGTTGCCCTGGGATCATACTCGCGCTCCCCATCCTAGCCCTTGTGATCGGCAAAATGGTCATGAACTTTGAAATGAGGCCTCCAATTGGGGTGGAGAAGATTGACGTGTCCGAAAAAGGAGGCCAGTTTAGCCTGCACATCGCCAACCATTCTACAGTCGCGTTCACTCCAATCACCGCATAGTTCAGTCAAAAACTTTGGATAATAGTTTTTGTTATGTTTCATCGTTCAGTTATACTTTACAATCCCCCTTTTTTTTCTCCATTTGTTGCCAAAAAGTCATGCTGTTGTACCTTGTGTAAAGGATGGATACCATTCTTTCAGAGTAAAATGAATAGAATAATTTTGTGTTTCAGAAACGACGGAAAAAGGGAAAGGAAAACCTATGGATGCTTGGAACTTCCATGGACCAAGTAGAACCTACTGCTTCTGAGTTCCTAAGCCAAAGACCCCACGAAGGGTCACTCTCATCATTCATGAAAGAGACAGAAATTATAAGTGTTGGTATTAACAGCTATAAACAGCAAAATCCAAATAAAATATGAATGTAGAAATTACTCTGTTATTTGTTGTGTTCTTTTCCAACGTTTCCTAAATTTTGCATGTATACAATGTGGGTAAAATGGGTCAAACAAGAAAATCTACAACAATGCTGCAAAAACGGAAACTCAAATGCATTTGAAAAGAGAAGGCAAATGGAACCATTTATGTCGGTTCACGGTATCTCAGATGGCAACTCAGCACTTTCTACTGCAGAAGGAAACTTCTTTCCCTGGAGTGCATACGCCCTGAACCACAAAAGCCCTAGAAAAACATCTTATAGATACAGGGAATTTGCAAACATAATACCCCGACGAAGGCTTTCACTGGCAGCTGCAAACTTGTTCTCTAAATTAGCTTCTCCCACAGCATTAGCAGCAGCTCGCAACTGAACAAGGCCCAGGAAATCAAAAATCCAGAAAATGGGATTAGTGCACTGTCTTCAATTTTCAAGCTATCACTATTCAAGCACAATTTCACAAGCTGTGTAAGTACAGTTCATCAACAAACATAGGTAAGAAGAGGCTGCTCAAGAAATTAACAACCATGTTCAGTTGGCCTATTCAAGGGAAAACTGACTCCAACATACTTAAAAAGGTGAAATACTGGGTATTCTGCAATGCGGCATTGACAATAGGACCACTTAATGTTTCAGTGAGTTGTCTGAAGAAATTGCTACCTTCTGTCATTCTAATATGTTTCAAGTTTTTTTTTATTTTTTCATTCTTTTACATTGTAAAAACTAGTTTTCAAACATCATAGTTTACTGGAACTGCATTGATACTGTGACAACTCTGGTACTTATAACCATGGATTCGATAAGGAATTTTCTTTTCTTTTGTGCTCCTCTTTTTTTCTTTTTCTTTTTCTTTCTTTGGAGGCAAGTACAATCATCAAAAGACAGTCTTATGTACGCACTGCCCTCCTTCACAAGGAGAAGAGAATGAAGCTTCCGAAGACTCAATCAACATACCTGGTTCAAAAACTCATCAAGTCTTCTAGCACTTCTAATGATACTACCCTCAAAGATATCAGTCATTTGTATAACCTCTGCAAAAGTTGCACCCTGGACAAGAAACAAAAGGAAAACAGCTGAATGCTAAACTGGGAAAAAGGAAAGAAAAGAGAAATAAGAAAAATGAAAACTCTAATAAAAAAACAACAAAGAAATCCTACTAACTAAACCATTTTCAATCACCCAAACCAGGACAGCTTGACAAACTCATAGAATATGGAGTTTTTTTTTTTGTTGATAGATAAATCACAGAAAATTTATTAGAAGGGAGCAAGAAGGCAACCTGAAGCATACAGGGAGTATACACAAGAAACCCCTCAACAAAAAAACACAAAAAAGCAAACACTCACCAACCCTCAATTAGAACCCAACCAATCAACAAAGTTAATTAAGGAACGGGGTTCTCCATCTAAACAAGACTTAGACCAAGAGAAAAGATTACAAACGAAGGAGTTTTTCAATCTTTGGATCGACAAAGCCTCATTATAAAAAACTATCATATTTCTTTCTTTCCACACCGTCCAAAATAAACAGAGAGGAGCTGCCCGCCAAGTCTTTCCACGCTTCTTGTCCACAAAGGAAGCAGACCAACCAAGGAGAGTGTCTCTAACCGTAAGCGGAAAGACCCAATTAACACCAAACAATGAAAACACAAGATTCCACAATACCCTCGCCTTGGGGCAATGAATAAAGATGTGATTTATTGTCTCCTCTTCATCACAACACAAGAAGCACCTGTTTGCTAAAAACCAGCCCCTCCTTTTGAGTTGAGCTTGGGTTAGAACCTTCCCCCAAGAAGCTTCCCAAGCAAAAAAACCCACCTTTGAAGGCACACAAGGGCTCCAAATGATTCTCCAAGGAAACAAGACTGAACCACTAGAAACAAGAGTATTGTAAAGGGATTTTACAGAGAAAATCCCATTCTTAGAAGCATTCCACAACACTATCCTCCATCCCAACAAAAAGCCTCTTTCCTTGAAGGAACGAAAGGAGACTCACCACCACCTCCATCTCCCAATCGTTAAAGGGTCTAGAGAAACAAGGATACCATCCCCCCGCATCCCCCATAGAGTCCCAACAATCCGCTACCCATGCATCTTGAGAGACCGCAAAGGCAAACAAAGAAGGAAAAGCCTCACAAAGGGGAATGTTTCCACACTAAATGTCCTTCCAAAATTTCACCCTTCTACCATCCCCTACAGTGAAAGAAACGTTTTTAAACACCAGAACGCCTTCCTTTCTAATTTCCTTCCAAAACCCCACCCCATAGCTCTCCCTAACCTCACGAGAAATCCACCCCCCACCTTCTTCCCCGTACTTCCTACTAATAATAAGCTTCCAAAAGGACTCTCTTTCAGCCGCAAAGCACCAACTCCATTTACACAACAGGGCCATATTGAGAATAGAAAATTTTCTACTCCCCAAACCACCCTTCATTTTATGAGAACGAACCACATCCCACTTTACAAGATGAGGCCTCTTCTCTAACGCACCCCCACCCTAAAGGAAATCCCTTTGGATTTTCTCAAGCCTTAATCTAACAACTCTTGGCATACGCAACAAGGACATAAGATAGATCGGCATGCTAGCCAAAGTGCTCCGAATGAGAGTGATTCCTACCCCGCACCCCCCCCCCCCCCCTCGGAAATGAACTGCCTCTTCCACAAAGCAAGTCTCTTCCGCATCCTTTCTTCCACACCATCCCACACAGCCACCGACTTATGAGGAGCACCTAGAGGTAGCCCCAAATAAGTGGAGGGGAGAGAACCCACTTTGCATCCCAATTCAAAAGCCAAAACCTCAGCGTTCTCTACTCTTCCCACCGGCAGAATTTCACTCTTGTTCAAATTGATGCTCAGACCACAAATGGCTTCAAACCACATTAAAAGCCAGCTTACAATAGCCATTTGTTCTTGGGAGTCCTCACAAAAAACCAACGTGTCATCCGCGAACAACAGGTGAAATACTTGAATCCCACTGCCACCCTTACCCCTTAACCTGCAACCAGTCAGGAAGCCCCCCCTAACTGCTCTATTAATGAGGCAGCTTAAGGCCTCCATTCCTAAAACAAACAAGTAAGGGGAAATGGGTTCCCCTTGCCTTAACCCTTGAGTGCTCTGGAAAAAACCTGCAGGCGATCCGTTAATCAAAACTGAGAAAGAAGCAGTGGAGATGCACCACCTGATCCAACCAGCCCATTTCTTCCCAAAACCCATTTTTTGCATCACTGTCAACTGGAAATCCCAGTTAATATGATCGTAAGTCTTCTCTAGGTCCAATTTGCATAACACACCAGCTTCATCCCCTTTCAGCAGCGAGTCTATGGCCTCATTAGCAATTAACGCAGCATCAAAGATTTGTCTTCCTTCAACAAAGGCATTTTGGGTAGGAGACACCACCTTACTCACTACCTTCTTCAACCTATTAGCTAGGACCTTGGCGAGAAGCTTGTACAGGCCTCCCACCAAGCTGATGGGTCTATAATCACGTAAATCATCAGCCCTGCCTTTCTTAGGGACTAAAACCAGGAACGTGGAGTTCAAACTTCTAACAAATTTCCCCCTTTCAAAAAAATCCTTAAAGAAGCCCATTATTTCGTCTTTGACAAAATCCCAACAAAACTGCCAGAAAGCAACGGGGAAACCATCCGGGCCAGGAGCCTTGTCCCCATTCAACTCTGAGAGGGCCAGATACACCTCTTCCATGGAGATCATCTCCTCTAGCCTGGCAGCCTCCTCACTCCCAATTCTATCAAACTCCATACTGCTCATACTCGGGTGCCAACCACCAGGATCCGATAACAAGTCCTGATAAGCCCTCACCACTCCCCTTTGAATTTCTTGATCTTCTGAAAGCCAGTTACCATTAACTTTAATCTTTTTCAAACAATTCCTTCTACTGTTAGAATTTGCCATCTTATGAAAGAATCCCGTGTTCTTATCGCCTTCCTTCAACCATGTTTCTCTTGATTTTTGCCTACACAAGATTTCCTCCATAATTGCCCACTTTTTAAAATCCTCCCTAGCCTCCTTTCTAGCCTCTAACTCCTGCTCATTTAAAGCTCTCTGCCTCTCCTGATCATCCCAAAAGGACACTTTGTCCAAAGCCATCCTCAAGTTCACCCCCACTTTACCAAAGACTTCCTTATTCCAATTCTTCAGCTTAACATTTAAGGCCTTTAGTTTTTCTGAGAGGACAAAACTATAAGACCCACTGTAATTGAAACCTTGCCACGAGTCCTTAAGAAGCTCCTTAAAGCCCTCCTCCTTCAACCACATATTCTCAAAACGAAAAGGAATTGGACCTCTCCTCACCCCACCCCCATCTAACAGAATTGGGAAGTGATCAGACACAGGCCTTGGGAGTGTGCACTGAGACACCCCACTAAAATGATTTTCCCAATCCTCCGAAATAAGGAAGCGATTCAGTCTTCACCTGGATTGGCCATTCAGCCCTCCACTCCACGTATAAGGTCTCCCCGGAAGAGGCAAATCTCTTAAAGCCAACTCATCTAACACCTCTGAAAACCTTCTCATGGACCCAGACAATCTTCTTTCTCTACTATGTTCACTGGGAAATCTAATAACGTTGAAGTCCCCACCGATGCACCAAGGATTAGACCACAGTCCTCGAATGACACCTAACTCTTCCCAAAAAGGTTCTCTATAACTTTTCAAAGTAGGTCCGTAGACCCCCGTAAAGAACCACATAAACCCATCCTCGCAGTTCTTGAACCAACACGAAATTGAGAAGATTCCCACTTCCAGGCCTACTAACTCCAAAACTCTCTTATCCCAGAAAACCACCACCCCTCCAGCTGTCCCCCTTGCATTCACAGCTCCCCAACCTAAGAATCTTCCCACACCAAGATTGTGAATAACCCCTTGGGACATTTCTTGAATTTTGATCTCCTGCAAACACACCACATCCACTTTTTGCGACCTGATTAGGGCCTTAACTACCTTCATTTTATTTCTGTCATTAGCCCCTCTGACATTCCAGGATAGAATCTTTAGCTTCATCTAACAGTCGAGATTCTAACCCCACCTTCTCTGACCAGAGAATTCTCCTTTCCCGCCCCATTATAATTAATAGACCACTCAAGTTTTTTCAACTCCTGATCAAACTTAGTGGTCCCAAACGAGCCCTTCTTCAGATTTTGCTCACTTCTTCTCTTAGTCCTTAGGAGAAAATTCAGGATTTCACCTTCAAAACCTTCTGTAGAGAAGCCCAAAAAATTACTAAACCTCGCCAAGCAGCTGTCGTCCCAACAACATCCATCTAGGTCCTGAAGCAACCCCTCAAACTCCCCTCCCGCACCTTCTCTAGCCACTGGCTTCTCTCCCTTAGAGGCTAGCACCCCATTGCTACCGTCAGCCAGAATGATACTCAACGAGGTCTGCTCCTCTTCGTTAACCATGGAAGCCGAACCACCGAAAGACCCATCATTCAACGTAACCCGTCTGAAAGAAGAAGGAGAAGAAGAAGAGAGATCCCGGCCCCCCAATGGAATAAAACAAAGATCGACATACCTGGATGCCTCTTCGCAAAGCGCTTTGTCAGTCAAGTGCCCCCGATCCATCAACTGTGAGGAACATAGCATCATCGAGTCTCTCGGCAACCCGACAAGGGGGTCGGCTCCGCTTGCGCCTCCACTTGCACCCCTGATTTTGGATGGCGACTACACAACACAAGCCCTAGGAGGAGAGATTGGGGTCTCGTCCCCATAAAAGGCCCCTTCTCCCTTTGTGACAGCTCGAACAGGCCCACAGGCCTCACCCGACACCCCCTCTTTGTAACTTAAGGGACCTTTTAAGTGAATGGGCCTTGGATCCCGACCCAAATCCACCCGGCTCACAAGACAAAGGCCTTGGGCCTCCCCACAACTTAAAGTTGAAGGTCCACAACTAGGCCCACTGCAAGGGCCTGCCAGCCCACATCCAAGTTTGTCCTGACTATTGGGAGAGGACTCCCTACCCCCTCCCACTAGGTCGACTAGACCACCAGCCCATCTTCTCTCATCAGTCTCTTCTGCAGAGGCCTCACCAGAAAGCGTGGGTGGTTTTCCTCCAGCGAGCGCCACGTCTTGTACCTCCGACTGCAACCTCAACTGCTCCACCTTCTCTCTTTGACTCCCGCAGCAAGCCACCCAATGAGACCCAACAGCTTCTTCGCCTACCCTTAGCCCGCCCTTCCCGGAGGAGCTTCCCGCTGGCACCACCTGCAAGAACCAAGGTGAAGATTCCCACCACAGTTGGAGAGAAAAGCATCCCAACCCCAAACTATATGAGCAGAGTTAGGGACCTCCCATTCCGCACGCTTCACCAGAATCCTAGCCCATTGCAACTCAGACATGGATTTGGTTTCTTCATCCACTGCTATAAATCCTCCGCACCCATCTCCAATCCTTTTGAACACCTCAAGCCTCCAAAAATGGAGTGGGAGCCCGACCACCCTTACCCATGCCTCTACGGCATTGGAGATCTTGCAGGAACACCCCACCTCTGGGTTCCATCTGTTCAAGATAAGACAATTTTCCTTAATGCTTCTTTTGCCTCTGGCCAAAACACGCTCAGCCTCTTGAGCCAACTCAAAATCAAACATCAGAATACCCCTGCCTAACACAACAATCGTCATCTTCCCCTTAACCTCCCAATTCTGGCGGGTCCAGCTCCTTACATATTCCAACTCAAGTAAAGGAGTTGAGATAGAACCCCACCTCCCTATCAGACAATGTCTCAACTGATCTAATCTTCCACACACCTCTTTTTCCCCTACCTCTAACCACACTAACTCACCTGCTTTTCTCGGGGTCGACTTAACAGCATCTGCAAAAGACATCGTCTCCACCCCCTTTTCCTTCCACTGAACCTTCAGGACTCCCTTCGACTTCAACGGAACCTCTGGCACATTGGTAAATTTTAAGCCTTCTGACGAGACCACTCCAAGACCTCTCAACCTCACGGCCAAAGAGTTCCAGCCACTGGCCTGATCCTTCCCTTCAGGGAAAATAATGCTGTCTTTTAGCTTCTATATCTCGAACAGAGCATAGGATGAACCTCCCTGCCTTGTTCAGCCGTCGCTCCATTCTAAACTTTCTGTTTCCCTCCATCCATTCAATAACCCATCTTTGATCATCAACCTCTCTACAACAGGTTTCAATGCCTTCCAAAAAACAACGAAGACTAGCCTCCCCAAATCTAATCCAAGAAGCAAAACCCCTACTTCTCTCCCATATACATCCTTTCAGCTTTCCACCCGAATCCTCAACCACAATCTCAAACAATTTGGACTCCACGACAAACCGACTTCTTCCTCCCCTAAGCATCCTCATCAATTACTAAAGAGAATATATCTGAAGACCTATAAACATCTGCATGATCAATCCCATCACTTGCTTTTACACCTTTATCATCTCAAAAATTCAAAGAATAAGGAGTTAGTCCACCTCCAAACCCAGAAAATAAAAAATCAACCATCTTATCTGTCAATCACAAAATCTTATTGAACAGGCAATGTTTTCAAAACAGATGAAGTTTTGGTAATACCCAAAATAATATTTGAGAGAGAGAGAAAGAGAGAGAGAGATGCCATCTAGAATATTTCCATTCCTAATAAAGAGAGATTTAATTTGAATCTTAATTGGGAATATATGGCTTTACTAAGCAATTTATTTGGCAGTATTATCCTAAACAGTTTCATTAATAAAGAGCATTCAAAGACTGAAGACAAGGGTAAAAAAAAATATAAGTTCCATTTAAGGAAAGATGGCATCACTACACCCTTAACTGATCAAAATTGGATTCCTACCTTTGACCAACAGTAGATCACATCCATCAAGTATGGCCTCGCTGTTGATTCCACGTACTCATCCACATTCACTTCCAATTTGCATTCATGTTGTATCTGCGATCATTTTTAGAGGAAGTTGCTTTTAACATTTTTCATGGTTAAATTGAAAAATAACAAGCAAGAAATTAAGTTAGTAGATAACACACCTCTGCTATTCTTCTTGCACTATCTTGAAGTTGTTGTAATGGTTTAGCAAGTTCTGTCCTCAAATGTATCTGCTCAGTTGATTTGTCTCCTGGAATGAAACAACTTGCAAGAGCTGCTACTTGGTGATGATCCAGGTCATTGAATGTACCTGATTGAAAACTGCTCAGAATCCACAGATACAGATATATGTCCCAATATGAAAATAAGCCACCATGATGGCCTGTCTGATCACTGAGCACCATTTAATGGGCCCAAGAAAGCAGGCCTCATTAGCTTCAAGTTCCTGGTCTGGCTTGCACTTGCCCTTGTGGTACTAGCCAGCCCAAATACATGTATAGACCTTTTCCCCCTCTTTTACCAATAAAAAAATAGTTCTTATAGTTTTTCACTAATAAACAGAAGGGATCTTACATGAACAGGAAACAAGAAGAAAAATGTCATTTCAAATAGCAGGAGGCCAAATGTGTATATGCACAAATATATAGGAACCAAATAGTGGTTGCTCTCTTAACAAATCCTATCATTGGAGATCACGGATGTCAATGGAGTGGGCAACCCCCATCCCATCTCCACCCTGATTATATGAATGCATTGCCATCCCCATCCCAAAACCTGAATCAAAGTGGGGCAGGGTGGTTATGGGAAAGTGGATTCCCATACCTACCCTGTCCAATTTAATTTTTTTTCTAATAGATAAATTTTTCCCTTCCCAAATTAACAAATAATTTAATCTTTCCATAAATTTATATATTTTATTTTCTTAAGACATAAAGTTGCATTTTTCTTTTATATATGTTCAAAAGGGAAAGGGAAAAAAAATGAAAAGGTTCAATTAAATTATATTTTTATTTTATATATAATCAAGGTGGGGCAGGGCTAGGTGGAATAATACCCAAACCTTCCCCAACCCTTCTCTCTTTCAAAAACAAAATCCCAAACCAAATTAAACCTCCCCCAAAGCATCCTATTAGGAGCAGGATAAGGCAAGTCCTGACAATCCCCGTAATACCAATCTTCTAAAATATGAAAATAATCATTTTTTTAATCGGATACTCTAAAATTAATAGCTTCTCCATTTGATCAACTCAATTACCATAATACCCTTAACTAGCATCTCTATGCCTAAAGAAGTTTGAAGTTTTGCCTGCTTGTTCATTTCTACAAAATACATTAGTTCCAAGTGTTATTTGCAAATGGATATCACCTTCCATTTACTTTCAAACAGCTCTTCGATTTGCACCAAAGGGATGAAAACAGCTATTCTATTTAATCACATCACTAACAATACCGAATGTGAGACACTGTAATCCCTTTCACCAAGTATTGTCATATTAATGGCTGCTCTCTGTTCAATTGATCCTATCATCAGAGACTACTCCCCATTGCTATCAACCATAATATCTCTCTCCACAAAAGAAGTCAAACAACTTCTATCGACTATTGTGAAACTGAAATCTTTGTTTAATTTAATCGCATTGATGGCCATAATAGTCAGTTAACGCACCCTTTAAGCAGTGTGAGGAGTGGTGTTAACTTCTTTTTCCCCCAAAAATACTCTTCCAAGTGTTATTTACAAATTACTATCCCCTTTCATTGGCTCTAAACAGCCTCTTCCAAGTGGTATATACAATTAACTACTCTTCCATCTGCTCTAAAAGAGGGCCTCTGGGCCTCTTCCAATTACAAGTAATTACTCCCCTCCATTTACTCTGAAACAGATGGTCTAATTTGCTCTATGATGGTGTTAAACAGCTATTCTATTCAATCCTATTGCTGACAATCATAATCCTTGTGCCAACAACCATAATCCCTTTTCATCAGACATTCTAAAATTAATGGCAGCTCTCCCCTAATTACTCTCATTGCAGGCAACCATAATCCTCTTTTCATCTAATATTCTGAAATTAATTGCTACTTTATTTAATCCGACCAGCAACCATAACATACCCTCTATTTATGAGTGTCAAATTCCAAAAAAAAAAAAAAATACACCTGTTTTAATTTCTATTCACAAATGAATATCCTCTTTGAAAATCTCTGAAATGGCTGAAAATGGCTTTCTCTATTTATCCATTGAAAAATCAATTGACACACATTGCCAGCAACCATAATCTTTTTCATCAAAATTCAAAAATTAATGGCTGCTTTCCCTTAATTAATTTCACTTGTTAGCAACCATAATATCCCACTTCCAATTAATAGGAAAAAAGTAATAAGATGTACATAATTGGATGTGAAGAAAGGGGAGCAACTAAGGTATAAGGTAGGTATACAAGCTACACCAAGCAAAGAAAGAAGAAAAACTAGCAATATCCATTTCCTCTAAAGGCCCAATCATATCGACAAAATCTAACAATGATGACCTCCTTCCCAGAATGAACTCTACTGTCCATGCATGGAGGGTAAGACAACCTCTTTGATCTTCTGGATTGACACCTCTGCCCTCTCAAAGAGCTTTTTGTTTTATTACCTCCGTATGCATCACATTTACATACGAGGGTTGTGGAACACCTCCTTTTCCTTTCCCCTTTAGCAAAATTGTCATGCCATGTTACCAATGGAGCTTAATCATTTCTGGCAACATCCATCTAATCCCAGAAAAAATTCATTGATCAATGAACCTAAGCCCTTCATCCCTATATTGGTTTCCCAGGGAGCCAAACACCCCACTTTGCAGATGGCCGTAAAGAAAGATTAAAGAGAAAATTTACCATAAAGCAAGCCTCCGAAGTAACCCATCCTTCCTTTCAGCCCCAAGTTCCCAGTATGGAATAAGATCTAAAAACAAAACCACTGTGTCCAACATCCAATCATTAAAGTCCATAGAGAATCTTGGATTCCCATAACCCCTATCATAGCCCAACAGCAGCAGTATCCAACTATAACATCTCTGTTAACTACCAATCTGAAAAGGTTTGGATCTGCTCTTCCAAGGATTGTCACAGCAGTAAGCATTATTTAAAAACAAGGTGATGCAAAATCTTTAGATTTCTAGCAGTATAGAAGGTTTTTGAGTAATATAAAAAGATGAAAGACTTAACAATGGCTGAAATATAAGAAAGAGGTCTTTGGCAATCACACCAAGGTCTCTAGGCAATCCCACCTAGGTTTCCCAAGCAATCACATTGGGGAAAAAGACAAGCATACCCCCAAAGGAAGCATAAAAGATGTTAAAAACTTCTGTTCTTTGAAAGATCACACAGGTGTACTGTATATGTAGACTCTTATGACTCTTCCCGTTCAGAACAATATTCCTAATCCCTTATCTTGTCTTACAAGAAAAGGAATAGATCTAGGAAAGGAATATTATTTAAAAAATAAAAACTTTCCTATTATAATAAGAAGACTAAGGAATAGAAACTTGACAAAAAGTAAACCGCTACCTAAAATAGAATCTTAACAAAGGCTCCACCCAAACTAATTATTGTAAGTCCCAAGAGAAACTTAAATTATCCTTGGTGTCCCAAATTAAAGTTGGGGCATTGGAATTCCTTTTCACTTGAGTCTTCAAAAGATACTTTCAACATTGCTCTCCATTTTCTCTCTTCAACTTGGAAAATTTTGACATGGATGAGTAAAAGAAATGATACTTCTCAAAAAGATCATCATTTATCAAATAAAATTTTTCTGATGGTAATCCAAGTGTAATTAGAAAAAGAGAAATTTTTCTACTTGATCAAATATTTTGGTAGCATCCCCCTCTCCTTGATACAATTTGATTTTCAACCACCTCTTCAATCTCTTCCTTCAAGCTTCATTCTAATGGCTATTGAATAACTGTTTCATCATGAAGGGCATCATCACAGTGATCTCTATATAATATCTCCTCAACATTAAACACAATACCAATAGCTATATCATCTCATAGCTCAAGGGCATAAGCATTTGAACTGATTTTCTTGAACAATCTTATATGAACCAGCATTCTTGAAATGTAGCATCTTATAAACACCTTTAGGAAATTAATTTGAACTGATTTTCTCAGACAATCTTATATACAAACCAGTATTCTTGGAATGTAGCATCGTATAAACATCTTTAGGAAAATGATCTGGTCTTGTATGGATCATAACCATACCCCCTTGCATTCAGCAAAATGCCTCCTAAGATCAGCATTAACTTCATATTTTTCATTGCTAAGTGCAAACTTCCTTCCTACTTCATCATGAACCTCCCTCATGTAAAATCAAATCAATGGATTTTTAAGGCTGCAAACAGTAACAATTTCAAAGGACAGTATCCCATGGTCCAGTTCAGTGAACTATTACAAGAAAATTCTGTTATGGGAAGTAATTGGTCTCAATTACCAACATAGCACCCACTAAGCATCTTAAATAATCACCAAGGCTACAATTAACAACTTTAGTTTGCCCACCTGTTTAGTGTTGGAATAATGAACAGAAATTAAGTTTGTATTTATCAACCTTCATAGTATTCTCCAAAAATAGCTCAAAATTTTACATCCTTATCTGAAACAACAGTCTTGGGTAACCCATGTAAGAGAATAACCTCTCAAGGAAAACATTTTAGTAATGTAGATAGCATCTGTCTTTGCAAAAAAAATGAAATGAAAGAAGAATGACATTTTTGACAACCGATCAACCACCACTATATGGCATCAAAACCCCTAAGACTTGGTTTTCAGAATCCTAATCAGGCTAACCTTGATGAGTTGGCTCTTGTATTAGGCTGTAAAGTGGGAGTGCTCCCGACCACCTATTTGGGGCTCCCTTTAGGCGCCCCTTTTAATTTGTTGGTGGCTTGGGATGGAGTGGAAGAAAGATTCTGCAAAAGATTGGCTTTGTGGAAAAGACAATATATTTCCAAAGAGGGAAGACTAACGTTGATTAGAAGGATGTTATCTAATTTGCCAATCTACTTTTTGTCTCTATTCCGGATGCCAAGGCTTGTGTGGTTAAGGTTGGAAAATTTTCAAAGGGACTTCCTATGGGGAAGCAAGACCTTAGATAGTAAGCCTCATCTAGTGAAGTGGGATACCGTTTGCTCTAATAGAAGGACAGGGGGCCTAGGTGTTGGGCGCCTTCACTCGCTTAATAAGGCCCTCCTTTGTAAGTGGATTTGGCATTGGGTTCAGAAAGGGAGGCCTTTTGGAGACAAATCATTAGAGCTAAATATGGGGATTTGGAAGGGGGTTGGTGCTCTAAGGAAGTGAGAGGAGGCTATGGTGTTGGGTTATGGAAGACCATAAGAAAGTTGTGGGATGTAGTTAGTTCTAAATTGTCCTTTTCGGTGGGCAATGGGAAAAGGATAAAGTTTTGGAAAGATAAGTGGTGCGGGGATGAGCCGTTAAATGTTTCTTTTCCCTCTTTATTTGCTCTTTCTAACTCTAAAGATGCTTGGGTGGTAGAGTTGTGGCAACATTCTAACAAGGGGGGTGGTTGGAATCTTAACTTCCTGAGGCCCCCCTAAATGATTAGGAGATTGTAATTGTGGAATGCTTTTTTGCAAGACTTCAAGATAAAGTGGTAGAAGAGAGTAAAGAGGATAAAGTATGTTGGGTTGATACGAAGAGTGGAACTTTCTTTGTTAAATCTCTTTATGCTAGCTTAAAGACAAGAAGGGTAGTGCAATTCCCTTCTAGTGTTGTGTGGAATGCATGGGTTCCTCCTAAGGTGTGCTTTTTTGCTTGGGAGGCAACTTGGGGAAAAGCTTTGACTCTTGACCAGCTTCAAAGGAGGGGGTGGTCTTTGGCCAACCATTGTTTCCTATCTTTGTCTCATGAGGAGTCTATTGACCACATCCTTTTGCATTGTGACAAGGCAAGGGTGTTGTGGGACCTATTATTCTCTCTCTTTAGAGTTTTTTGGGTGATGCAATCCACGGTTAGAGACTCTGCTAGGCTGATATGGTTCCTTTGTTGGAAGAAAGCGGAAAGAGGTTTAGAGGGCAGCTCCTTTATACCTCTTTTGGACTATTTGGAAAGAGAGAAATAGAAGATCTTTTGAGAAAGTGGAATTCTCAAACCAAAGGTTGAAATACTTGTTTTTGTGTAACTTCTTAACTTGGACCAAACTGTTTATAGGTGAAAGATTGATGTTCATAGTAGATTTCATTGATAGGTTGGGGTCAGTTTGAGGAAGGGAGTATCTTTTTGTTCTCTTTCTTTTTTTGGTGCTTTTTGGCTGCTGTTGTATACATCGTGTGTACTTTGGTTTGCCTTTTTTGGCCTTTTTAATACAAATCTCATTTACAGATCAAAAAAAAAAAAATCCTAATCAGGCTAAGCCAGGCAGAGAGCCAGAGGCCTAACATTACTATAAATTTCTAATTCAATTCTGATGGCAGAGTGCCCCACAGCCCAAGCCTAGCCCCAGCTGGCCTGACAACAAGCCTTAATTGACACTAGACACAAACATTTGCTACATGCATGAGGCATAACATGTAGGATTATGGGTACTAGTTGAAAGAGGAGGGAAGGCTGTTTGTGGAAGAAGTTGAAAGGTAACAAGAGATCATATGGGGAGCACTCTCATAAGTAATCCTGAGAGAGGGTAATTTGAGTCATTTCAAGTGTGAAAACACAGTGGCACACCAAAGAGAAAAATTGCCCTCTTCCTTTAACACTGATAATAGGTAAGAATCAGGTAAGAGTGATTAAAAATTTACCATTGAACATCAGTTCAGTAACAAGGAGCTCATCTCCAGTGTCTATCAAGCAGGCAGCCCGTCCCTTTAACTGGACGACACCATCAGCATCAATATGGCCAAGCTTTTTCAAAACCCGTGAACGGTTTTTAAGTTCATCACGAAATTTTTGAAGCTACAAAATCAATTAAAAATAAATTAAATCATAGAACAGGAAAAACCATGAAAATGCAGGTTTGTTTGAAAACCAACATAGCTAACACCGTATGTTCGGAAATTAGAATCCCAACTACTAGCAAACATGTCAGTATCCTGGCTGTTTGACTCAATAAAACATATTATATTGTCTGCATTATAATGAATAGAAAAGATGATATAATCCGGATAAAAACATCAATACCAGATTCTGCATGTTCAATGCCAGAAGGGAATTCTTTTTTGCACCTCCAAGAGCACACCACAAGTAATAAAACAAATATCAAGTGAAAACTACAGTCCGAGAGTAATAGAGAATGCAAACGTGAAAGAACTCAAGGATTATGATAGATGAAACAAAGATAGGGCAAAGTACAAAGAAGACAAACTTTATAATTCATGCCGCTTGTTCATACAGCCACATGCAAAGTTACAAAGGTTATACATTTTTTAACCCCTCTTGGGAGAATTTCCAAAACCATGATTTACCCAGGAAGATAATTCATACCATTTTATTTATAGGTAAAGGAGAAATATCATATGAGGGACGACAGACAGGGCACAAACCAAGTACAAGAGCAGTATAAAAGATTTCCCCATCTGAAAACCAAGAGGAAAAGATGATCCAATTCATCCAAATTATGTAAGTGCTTCAATATTTGGAGCATCCATGCAAAAGCAATATCTAAATATTCACACTGCAATACATGCAATCAGTTGAATCATATTTCATGCCAAAGGCTTTCTTGGCAGGTGACTACAGCCCACCAAGATGTGCAAAAAGATGTATCATACATGCAGTATAATATTGGCTCTTCATCGATTGCAAGTGTGTTTTCCAATCTATATTTCAAACATGCATCAGACTGAGATAAAGGAACATTTGAAGAGAAAAATACCTGGGAATCACGCATTTTTGTCTTAAGCTGTTGAATTTCATGATTCACCTCCGCTTTCCTCTGGAAACTTCTGATCTGATTCTCATCCTGGGACTGCGTAAGAATCAGATGAAAGTAATACTTAGGTAAAATCACTTGAAGACAGCAGCATTGCAAGACATCTTATAGCAGTAGTTGGGCTCTTTGACACCTTCACAAATTCAAAAGAAACAAACGAGAGCTAACACTGCATAATATGGCAAACCTTGTGCAGTGGATGAGCAAATAATTTCTGCTCAAGTTCCTCAATTTGATTGGCCAACTCAACAAATTCTGGATCTTCAATACCCATGTCCTGCCAAAAAGCAGAAATACTGAGAAAAATAAAAGTAGCAACTTTAATCAATTACTTCGCAAAATGAATTAGATATATGCCAAGCTTCTTCTTCTACTTAATATCAAATTTAAAGACCAACAGCTGAGAGTGATTCCATTCCTCTGAGAAAATATTTAATGAGATGAACAAGAAATAGAAAATTGTTAAAGCATTGAAAATAAAATTGAAAGCAACCAAGAATTATTATGAGGGGGAAGATTGTGATGATGATAAGGGGAAGATAGTGTTCTTGTACAGGTCAAACCTGGGAGGTTTTAGATGGGCAATGAAATGACTGAAAAGAATGCACAGAAACAATGGATGATAAGGCTCTGGAAAGAGTGAATTGAACGAAGACTGTAGATTCAGCCAAACTAACATAGTTATTATACAACTTAAACAGATGACACACCTCAGTTGCATCATATTAAAAAAATATGAATAAACTTATAAAATCAGGCACAAAACGAACTGTACAATAACATTGCAAGCAAAACCCCAGCACAAACACAAATAGTATTTAACATAAACCAATTACCACCTCAGATACAAGCACTGAACAGGGCCTAATGATAAAACGCAATGAGATATGATGTAATTGATTACCATGACCCATTACCTAAAGGATTATAATCTGATCAAATGGTTAATCTACCAGTTGACATTTGACATGAGTATTCATAGTTGGACTGAAGACTTCCATAAAATAATGCAAGTTAGTTAATAAATACCTTGACTGGATTAAGCTTCGGAAGGCCTTGAGGGAAGCGTGTTCCTAGCTCCTGGACTGCAAGCAGTATGCTTTGCCTTGCTTCCAATGGCCGGAGGTCAGGAGGTATAGATATTCTTAGTTTGCTAAGAGCAGAGATCAGGGACAATTGAACTGGGACCTAAGGCAGATGATGTAAATCTCAGCCTCACCAAAAAAACAATTAAGCATCAAACTGTTGTTTTGCACGAATATCAACTCACCACATGCATTTCACCCTTTTCACCAGGGTGAGGAGGGCACGGTTTTGGACGTGAGCCATTCTCAGTTGAACCAGGTGAACAATGAAGTAGGGTATCAACTATATAGCCACCACCACGTGAAGAAGACAGGGCTGAAGGCAATGTGCCTCCTGCGGGGGCCTTTTTCACAACATTAACCACCACTCCCCACCCCCAATCTGTTCCACCTTCCCTGACCTTAACCTGAAAAATAATGAGAAGATGGCAAACACTTCTTGAGTATTCCACCATTACATGCACCAAAAAGCATCAAATTTAACCACCATTACTAAAAATTGCCACTACCATACCCAAGCTCAAAAATTAAGTTAAGATAAAGCACCCAGAAAATATTACATGTAAATTGAAATTTGAACAAATAACACAAAATCAGAACAAAATCACAAAAGCAAAGCAATTTATCAAAAGACCAAGCAATTATCAATTGACATACTGATACAGGCAAAAGGTTACAAGTGTCTCTGACTCTCTATGGGTTACTTTGCTATCAAAAAAGGTTACAAGTGTTATCATCCACCTTCAAGGAAGTTCTTTGTATCCATGGATGCCACGTTTGCTGAAAAACAATATTTCCTTCAAAATCCTTCTCTTCAAGGGAGCCATCATCATCTATGGAAGACCAGGACCTGATCCTACTTGACTTTCCAGCAAGTTCTTCTACACCTGAGTCTGAAGCTACTATCACCATCCCAGCAGTTGTCCTAGAAATTCCAGCAATTATCCCAGAAATACCAAGTACTGTTTTCATTGAATCTGAGTCTGAAACTGTCATTCCTATGGTTGTCATTCCTGACAAATTTGGTCCCATTGCTGCTAAGCTACCCTCTTCAAGTTTACTACAATGTTTATTCTTAACCTTATGCAGGTCCAAGAATCCAAAGCCAACACTAGGTACAGAACTTATTCCTTCTTGTCCTGATGTTAATGACCTAGAACTACCCATTGCCATTAGAAAAGGAACCAGGAAGTGCACTCAATATCCTACATCTCACTTCATATCCTAGGAAAATAAAAGCCAACAAAAGAAGTTAATGAACAAAAACGCTGTTTATTTTTTATTTATTCGTTGAAAAAAATAAAGTGCAGATACAATGACTTATATGCTAGAATGGGAAAAAACCGATTCCCATATTTCTAGGAGCCTAACAAAATTTAAAAACAGAGTAATTTTAAAAGAAAAAAACCCTAACAGATTTGAAACCAGCAGATTTGAAGTTGGTTTGAATTTGAATCAAACTCTAACAGATTTAAAACCAATAGATTTGGATAAGCTGGTTTGAATTTGAATCCGCCAACACTCCCCCTCAAGCTAGACTAAATACATTGAACATTCCCAGCTTGTCTACTTACTTCTCAAACAGTGGTTTGATGACTCCCTTTGTTAGAAGATTAACAGCTTGAGTAGATGTGAGAACATGTCATACAAATTGTTCCTTCGTCAATTTTTTCCTGAATAAAATGTTTGTCAACTTCAACATGTTTGGTACGAGCATGATGTATAGGATTATGAGAGATGTTAATCGTTGCTTTTTTGTCATAGTAAATCTTCATAGGCAGATTTTTGAACATCTTCAATTCCTCTAGTAATAATCTTAGCCAAAGCAATTCACACACTCCATGAGCTACTGATCTAAACTCAGCCTTGACACTACTATGAGAGACAACTACTTGCTTCTTGCTCCTCCATGTAACCAAGTTCCCTAAACAAATGTGCAATAGCCGGAGGTAAACCTTCTATCTTCAATTGAACCAACCCAATCGGCATTAGCGAAGGTTTCAACACTTCTTTCTTAAGTTCTTTTAAAGAATAATCCTCTCCCAAGAGTGCCTTTGAGATACCACAATATCCTGTATATGGCTTGGTGAAGGCATAAATTAACTAACATTGCTAACTTTTTTTTTGACAAGTAAAGAAGAGTAATTGTATTAAAAAGGGGCACTAAAATAGTGGCCCGTGAAATACAAGAAAGATACGCTCACCTTCTTACAGCTGAAACAAAAACCTGTCCAAAAAGATATACAAGAGACGACCCCTCCCTCAAAGGCAATACGCTCACCACCTAACTGACTAACATTGCTAACTGCAAAAGTAATGTTAGGTCGGGTATGGGAGAGATAAATAAGTTTTCCTACTAAACACTGATATCTCCCTCTATCAACCGGAATTTTAGTTGACTTCTCTCCTAACTTCAAGTTCAGATCCATGGGAGTGTGTCGATTTACATCCTAACATAATGGTTTCCTTTAACAAATCTAACGTGTATTTTCTTTGTGAAACAAAAATCCCACCCCTATTCCTAGTAACCTCCATCCCAAGGAAATACCTTAAACTTCCCAAGTCTTTTATTTTGAATTCTGCTACCTCTCCTTCAATCTTTCCATCTCGGCCTTATCATCTCTAGTCAAAATTATATCATCCACATTAACAATAAAGGATTCTAACCTTACTATCCTTACGTCTATAGAATAAAGTATGATCAATATGAGCCTGTTTGTATCCCTGTTGTTGGATTGCTTTAGCAAATCTATCAAACCAGGCCCGTAGTGACTGTTTAAGCCGTAGAGGGATTTCTTCAGTTTACACACTTTTCCATTACTTCTTTCCTCATCAAAACTTGGTGGTAAATCCATATAGACCTCTTCTTCTAAATCACCATTCCTGGATGGTATTTAGTTTAGCAACGTGATTGAACATTTCTTGGTAATCAATCGACCTGACAGCTTTGTATTTAATTGTAAAGATCCACTTGCAGCCTAGCAAAGTTTTCCCTTTAGGTTTTTCCACAATATACCAGTTTTCATTTTTCTCAAGGGCTTGCATTTCTTCAATTATTGCCATTTTCCATTTTGGATCCCTCCATGCATCTTATATATCTATTGGAATCTCCACACCTGATAGGTTATCAACAAAAGCTCATATAGATGAAGATAAATGGTCATATGCCACAAAATTAGAAATAAGATAATGTGTGCAAGATCAAACTCCCTTACAGCTATAGAAACATCAAGATCAACAAATTTAGGACTAGAATCAACGTTTGAATGAGATGTACCTGAATTCGGTTCGGGCTCTTGACCTTGCTAAAGAACCATGGGATTTTCTATTTTTTCTTAATCTTTCTTCTTTCATGAATAAACAAGCAGCTCCGATTGCATTAGCAAATCTCTCCTTGTCGTGTTTTGTTCGTTGGAAAAAGGCATCATTAGCTCAAACACACAAGGGGAATGAAACAAACTCAAGGAACTTGGCTGACGTGGTAGCTCAAAATTAGGATGAGATGGGAATTGAGTTTGGCTCGGTAGAGGAATGGGTGTTCCCCCACATGTTTCCCAAAAATTTTCTTCACTTTCTTTCTCCCCCTAAAGAGAATTTTTGGTGTAAAATGGTTGATTTTCAAAGAATGTGACATATATAGAAGTGAAGTACCTATGCTTTTTTGGAGAATAACATTGATAGCCCTTCCGAGTTGCAGAATATCCTAGGAACACACATTTTATAGCTTTTGAATCAAGTTTTGTTTGGTCGTGTTCATGAACATGGACAAAGGTGATGCAACGAAAGATTTTTGGATCCAATGAAGAGAAGACTCAATTTTGCAGATAAAGACGATAGAGTACCCAAAGGTGTTTGAAATTGAATGACTCGCAATGCCCCCCCTTAAAAAAAATGCTTAGGAACATGATGAATATTATTAGGGAACGAGCTACTTCTAAGAGATGCCAATTTTTTCTTTCTAATATACCATTTTGCTTTGGAGTGCTTACACAAGAACTTTGATATATAATCCCATTTTTTTTCAAGAAATCCCCAAGAATAGACTGAATATTCTTTCCCATTATCAGTGTGAAAAACCTGTATATTTGCATTATACTAATTTTGAATCATGGAATAGAAATTTAAAAAAAAAAATTCAGCCTCAAAATTTTCTTTTAAAAGATAAACAACAAACACAAGTATGATCATCAGTAAAAGTAATGAACCACCTTTTATTTGTAATACTTTGAACTCGAAATGGACCCCAAATGTCACTGTGTATCAAAGCAAAAGGTTTTAACGTTTGATATGGTTGAGAAGGTAAGAAAGGACGTTAATGTTTAGCTAACTGACAAATATCACCTTGGATTGATTCATTATTTTGAAATAAAGATGGAAACAAATGTCTTAAATAAGGAAACCTTGGGTGGCCTAGCCTACAATGCCACAACATAATTTCTTGTTTTTATGAAAGAGAAGATTTGCAAATGAAAGCTTGAACTTTAACTTGTTCTATCACAACAGTGTCCTTCTCGAAATAATATAGTCCCCATGTTCTTTAGCACTGCCAATGCTCCTCCCTGAAGTCAAGTCCTGGAAAACACAAGCAGATTGTGTAAAATTTACTACACAGCTTAGATCTTTAGTAATCTAGCTAATGGAAAGAAGATTGCATGAAAGTGTAAGCACATGAAGAACTGATCTTAGGATTATATTGGGACTAAGCTTAATGGTACCAATCCCGCAACAACTTAAAGAGATCCATTAGCAATCTTTACCAATCTTTACTTTATGATTTCCAAGGCTAGGAGTACAAGCAAAGAAGAGTTTCCCACAACCTGTCATATGGTCTATTGCCCCAAAATCTACGATCCAAGGCTCTCCTTTTTCAGCTATTCCACTAAGTGCAGTCAAGAAAGTACCTTTTTGTGGCAAGAGAGAGATACCAGGCTTTGCTAGAGTTAGCAACTTATAAAGTTGCTCCATTTGTTCCTTGGTGAGATTAAGGTTGGTCGTGGTCTTTCCTTGAGCACCACAAGCTGTAGCTTCTCCTAACGACAACATGGCAGTTTCAGCTACTTGAATACCCTTGCCGTCACGGTTTCTTGATCTGTTTGGCTTTGCCATGTATTTTCTAGCAATTATCTTTTGTGTAGTATAGTTTCTTATAGTGATCACACCACTGTTGTCCCCTTTTGTTGCTGCGAGGGTCTCCTTGCTTTTCTGGACCACAAGCTGCTAAAGCAGAATTTTCAGTACTTGGCATGGATCTAGCATTAACCGTTTTCGAGTCTCATCCCTCATGACTTCAGCAAATACCCCTTCAATAGCATGTAGAGGTTTTATTCCAAGAATTCGTCCTCGTACTTCATCAAGTTCTCTATTGAGTCCTACAAGAAAACCATGGACTCTTTCCATATCCAATAGTTTTTTGTACCACACTACACATTCTGGGCAATACCAATCACAATTTGTGGATAGGTCTAATTTTTGCCACAGCTCGATCATTTGCATTTGGAAGAAGGATTTGTATTATTTATCAATTGTATGTTTAAATATGTTATTCAAGACTAAAATGACTTATTTATTTTATAAATTTGGAATTGTCAATATGTTAGACATATAATTGAATAAGAAAAATGATAATTTTGATTGGTTTAAATTTGTATGGTTGAGGTTTCATTTAATGTATATAATGTAAATATAATATTATATTTTGGCATATGATTATGTTCTATTGACCTAAAATTTCTAACCCATTTTGATGTAAAACACCCAACTAAGCAATATGGAAATGCTCACCACTTATATTTTGTTAGTTTGTAAAATATTTTTGACGTAGAGATTATTGTAAATATTTAGGTTATTACATTGGGTGGTAAGACTATTGGTGGATTTATTATACTTGTGAATAGGTGATGGTGGGTTTTGGGAAAAAGGGAAAATATATATATATATATATATATATATATATATATATATATATAGTAAATCTTAGCTTAATAAATTTATTAGGGATTAGATGTAAATTTATTCTTAAAAAAAATCAGGTTATCAGGATTGACGACCAACTTGGATAGGTGTAACCCTTAGGGTCAAATCTTTGATCCAGGATCAAGAGTTAAATTCTAGGTTGCCCAAAATTTGGGTTGTGACAACAATGAACAAAAACACTATTTATTTTTATTCATTCATTGAAAAAAATAAAGTGCATAATATAATGACTTGTATGCTAGATTAGAAAAAAACCGATTCCTTTATTTTTAAGAGCATAACAAAATTTAAAAACAAAGTAATTTTAAAAGAAAAAACTCTAACAGATTTGAAACCAGCCGATTTGGATAAGTTGGATTGAATTTGAATCAAACTCTTAACAGATTTGAAACCAGCGGATTATGATCAGCTGGTTTTAATTTGAATCCGCCAATAGAAAATTTTCTCATTAACACACAAAACGTTTCTCACTCAATTGAACTTCCTTGGCATTCCCTAAACACTACATGAGGAGGCACTTAAAGATAAGAACTAGAAAAAGGATATTAGTGAGGTGATGGAAGCACCAAACAAAAACCAAACATAAGAAGTTGTTGATCTTCCAAGAGGAAAAAGACTAATAAGGTGCAAATAAGTATTTACGATTAAATATAAAGTTGATGGGTCCTCAGAGAGAGAAAAAGTAAGGTTGGTAGCTAAGGACTATACTCAAACCTACAAGGTGGATTATCAAGAAACCCTTACGCCTATGGCCAAAATGAATATTGTGCGTGTTTTGCTATTTTTGGCAGCTAACCTTGATTGGTATTTATAACAATTTGATGTTAAAAATGCCTTTTTGCATGGTAAATTAGAAGAGGACATAGACATGGAGGTTCCACTAGGTTTTGACAAGAATAAAGTATGCAGGTTAAATTGGAGATGGGGTATAAGCAAAGTTAAGGAGACCATACCCTATTCATAAAGCACTCAATCTCAAAGGGAGTCACTGAGTTAATTGTGTATGTCTGAAAAAATTGTGATGGGCAATGACCTAGAAGAAAGAGACCTACTTTGAAATGGCTAGCTAAGGAATTTGAGATAAAAGAGCTTGGGAACTCAAGTACTTATTAGGGATCAAAGCGGCACATTTGAAAGAAGGAATTTTGTATCACAACAAAAACATGTGGTTGATCTTCTCAAAGAGACAAAAATGCTCGGATGTAAACCAATTGATGCACCTATTAAGTTGAACCATAAGGTAAGGCGGGATAAGGATGCAATAGTAGACCAAGAAAGGTACCAAAGGTTAGTTGGCAAACTGATTTATCTATCACATACACGGTCAATTAGCATATGTCATAAGTGTTATAAGTTGGTTTATGCACAATCCAAAAGAAACACATCTTCAAGCAATTTATAGAAGCCTAAACCATCTTAAATCTACCCCAAGGAAAGAAATAATGTTAAAAAAGAATGCAGACCTAAGTTTAGAAGCTTATACAAATGCAAATTGGAGGACCTATTATGGACAGAAGGTCGACCTCAAGCTACTGCACTTTTCTAGGAGGAAACTTAGTGACTTGGAAAAGCAAGAAGCAAATGGTTGAGGCAAGATTAGTGTCAAAGCTGAATCCAAAGTCATGACACATGGAATTTGTGAACTGTTATGGCTAAAAATCATTCTTGAAGATCTTAGAATCAAGTAGCAAGGACCTATGAAATCCTATTGTAATAACAAGTCCACTATCAACATTATTCATAACCCAATTCAACATGTTCGGACCAAACATATTTAAGTGAATAATTTCATAAAAGAAAAGCAGGATAGTGTATTGATATGTACACCAAATGTTTCAACAAATGGACAACTTGCACAAATCTTAACTAAGGCATTAATCCCTCATTTCAAGCAATCACAAGCAAGTTGAGAATAGATAACATCTATTAACCAACTTAAGGAGGAACGTTTGAAAATCTAAGGTCATATTTGGTAATTGTTTTCGAAAACAGTTTTCTGTTCTCCAAAAAGACACAAGTGGCAACCAGAAAATAGAAAACGGTTTTCAATTCATAAAAATAGAAAATAGGGTGTTTTCAGATAACATCTTTTAGTTGTGTTCAATTATTTTCACTTGTTTCCTAAGGGTTGTTTTAAAAAATAATTATACAAATATGGAAAATGATTAAAAATAAAGCACTATATATAAAAGTTATTTTTAAAACATATTTAAAAATATAGAAAATAGGTTAAAAATATTTTAGGTTCCCAAACAGACTTTTGTTTTACAAAACATTAGTTAACAGTTTTCAAAAATTGTTTTTCAAAACTATTATCGAAAACAGTTAGGAAACAGACCCTAAGATTCTCTAAATGTTAGGAAATCTATGTATAACTGTAAAATCAAAATAGAGTAGTTTCCTAATCAATATAGAATAATGCCTAATTTATGGACAGCTATTGTTTCCTATTCAAAATAGAATAGAATAGTCAAAGTTTCCTAAGTTAGCCTATTCATTCAATATAGAATAATGCCTAATTATTCTCTTTGAATGATAAAAATTATAATATTTTCCCACATATAATAATATATGAAAGAAGGATTTAGATATTTAAGCTGTAACCAAATTTCAATTTTACCATTCTCACCACCTACCAGCCTTCCAGGAAGAAGAAAATATAAAACCCTTTCTGGCCTTGTTATTTCCGACATCATCTTCTTCTCAAGTTGAGCTATATCAAGTCTTAACTTATGATATTCAGCAACTTCAGCCTATGAAAAACAAAAGAAAAGTCAGTACGCAATGCAAATCAGAAAACACATCTAAGGATTGAAATCAGAAGAACATATTTAATGATCAAGGAACAAAGATTACCTCTCCCGAAGCATCAAGCATGGCTGCTTCATGTTCCAGCTTTGACACCTTTTTACCTATATCAGGTAAAGCCTGAAAGGAGTACAAATCCATGGGTGGTTAATCATCATGCACAAAGTGCTGATTCAAATCAAAGGAGGGATTCAGCAGAAACCTTCTCATACTGAAATTGGTGGAATGAATTGCTGATTACATGCTCGGCAGTAAATTGGCCTTCAGCACGGCTCATTAAATTCAGAATTGAGTAGTAACTCAGCCTGAAAGTACTGACCAATGGAGCTGGCTTACCCAGAACCATGTCCCTGAGTGTGTTCATCTCCATCTGCAAAAGTAACAAAAATCTCAGTTTTATGGAAATGAAGAAATAAATTCTTATAATTTTATTTTATCTTTCCAAAAATCTGAATGCTAAATGATGGAGGTAGGTTTGAAATGAAAGTTAGTGATAAGAGGTCCTTCAAGGTTAAACAGCAAACTGAAGTTCATCCAGATTAAAAGGATTTTCTAATGGTTGCTGAAGAAAATGTGATAAGCAAATGCACTTAATAATAAATGATCAGAAATCCATACAATATGGAGAGAGACGATTAGCTATAAAATCACCTGCTCATCAATCATTATGATACAAATGCCACGATCATCTTTGCCACGGCGCCCAGCTCTTCCACTCATCTTAAGGATATTATACAAACATTGTTGATAATAAAAAATATGAGGAGGGGTCAGGAGAAAGCCAACATATGAAACAAATCACTGAGACAACACAAATCATTACTCACCTGGATATACTCGCCTGATCCAATGAAACGATGACTATCACCATCCCACTTCTTAACAGCTGTGAAAACAACTGTTTTTGCAGGCATGTTTAAACCCATGGCAAACTGTCACATATTCAATTTCAAGGAACAGTTAGAAAATCTGGTTTATATCAACATATCTGTCCAAGACTAGATAAGAACTAAACAAATCTGACATTTGATTAAAACACTGGTGTCTGGGATAATCTTACAGTCTCCGTGGCAAAAAGGGCCTTTACAAGGCCTTCTTGGAATAGAAGCTCTACCAATTCTTTAATAATAGGAAGAAGACCAGAATGGTGAACAGCGATGCCTCGCTGCAGTAGTGGCAACATCAACTCAATAGCAGGTAAATTTCTGTCTTCTTCATTCAAGCATAATACCGCATTCCGGAAAACCTGCTCAACTACATCCTTCTCCTCTTTGGTATTGAAATCAAGCTTGGACATGGACATGGCATGTTGCTCACACTCTCTTCTACTGAAGCTGAAAATGATAACTGGTTGAAACTTCCGTTCCATAATCATCTGAAATTTAGAAAAACTTCCAACTCAAGCACTAACAAAAATATGCCACATATGATTAAGGTGTTCTATGATAGCAAGAAAAATAAAAGGGATAATCAGACAGTGTTGTTTCCCTTAAAAAACGATTGAATGCACTTCACAAAGCAAGTGAAGGTACAAACCATCATTTATACTAGTGCATTAAATATCAAAACTGAGGATTAGCTGAGTTTTAGGATTTCATGTAATGGCACCATTTCAAATTTATACATAAGTTGTATTGAAAGGCTTCAGTTGTCACAACTGTCCCAGTTTTAATGATGAATTTGCAAATGAAAGTACATACAACACTGGGGCAATTCAATTTCAATACTGCATCCAAACCAATCCCATCCTCAATAGTCATAATAATTGACCAGCTGAGACAGTGAAAATTCTGATTGAATAATAACAAAGAAAAAAATGCATGGTAATCCCCACCTTTACAATTTTAAATATGTCAGAACCCCCCGAAGCATTACCACCTTTAGCAATTCGACCACTAGTTTTGGAATTCACACTCTTGCTTCCAACACCCTGCTTCTGCTTCGTGAAACTGTCCTGCAGCTTCACAAAATTGTCTTCCCTGAACTGCTCATTCTCATCAACAACAAGATACAGTCCTGATCCACCTATGGGAAACACATAATGCTGCAGAGGTGTTGGTCGAAAATCTGTGTACACCACATGACATGGCTGTTTATGCAAATTACAAATCCACTCCGCAAATTCTGTAGCATTCGACATTGTAGCAGAGAGGAAAACCATTTTAATAGCAGTAGGTAGGAAAATTATACTCTCTTCCCAAACTACCCCTCTCTCACGGTCCTTCATATAATGAATTTCATCAAAAATGACCCAGGCAACTTCCTTCAAAACCTCAGAACCCCTATATAGCATTCCTCTCAAAATCTCCGTAGTCATGACCAAGCAACTCGCATTAGGCGAGAGCGTGACATCACCAGTCATTAACCCCACATCAGAGAATTCCTGGCTTAGCTCTCTATACTTCTGATTACTCAATGCCTTCAAAGGTGATGTGTAAATAACCCTTTGCTTATCCCTAAATGCCATGGCAATTGAATATTCAGCTACAGCAGTCTTGCCTGCCGATGTATGGGCAGAAACCAAAACTGATTCATTCCGTTCTAGACATGCAACCGATACTTGCTGGAATGGGTCGAGAGTGAAGGGGTAGGTCTTTGCCATTTTTCCATTGTAGACAGGATTTGAGAGGGTTCCGTGAACAGATTCGTCCTTGTTTGAAGTGTACCCAACTGGAACAGCTGCCTCGTGCACACATGTGCGTGTCAAATTGCGCCGCTTCGAGGCAGATTCTTCTTGCTTTGGGGTCTGTTTGACCTCCGAATTTTCTTCAGGTAGCTTCCGTTTCCCCAGAGTCGGAGACTCTTCCATGTCCAAAGCTTCCGAGCCGCTTTCTTCAGATACAAAACAAAATCTCTCAAGCTACAGAATCAAAAGACCTTCAAATAAACAAACAAGCAGAATTGAATGAATATAAATTACCACTTTATAAAACCTGAATGCAATTTTGCATAAAACCCTAATACCACTTTGTAAAACCCCAAATTTTCAGCAACAGTCAAACATAAAATCCTCAAGCGTATAAGAGCATGCGCATTGCGCAACCAAGCCCTAAATCCTAATTCCCAATCCCGCCCCCCAGTTTGGCTGCTGAGAAAATGTGGACGAGCAAGAGAAAATGAAATCTTTGAATCGTATATGTTCCATCACAGGCCAAGACAGAACAAAACGATTCGAAGACATAATTTACTAGAGGTGTCTGAGCAAACAAACGGGGTACAGTGGATGTTGTCAGTGAGGGGTTCACTACTTGGGAGGCCTTGGACGTTCAGAAACCCTCATAGTGAGATTTGAAAATTAGGGCTTACCTGTCACAGTGGTGAAGACGGAGCGGCTACTGCCTTCAACGTGTGGTTTTGAATTTCTTAAAACCCTTCAAAGTTGATCATTCCAAATTTTCGTACATGGGATTACGAAATGCTAATAAATATTTTTGCTTTAGACGTGATTCTAAATAAATATTTTGTTTTTAATCTTATTTCTCCTTCAATACCAATGTGGTGATTCTATTTCATACATATTGAAATGATTATTTATTTTTATTCTAATGTTAAATGATACTAGACACAAAAAATTATAAAATAAATAAATAAATTAATAATAATATCTCTACATAATTTTAAATATTTTTTTACAATTTCAATAGTTTTTGGAGAGTTTTGTTTTCTTTTTTTTTTTCTTTTTTTTCTATACAAAAATTTTCATTTAGTGGTGTGATTTTAAAATGATATTATATTTTTAAAAACAAAAATAAAAATATTTTTAAAAATTTATAATATTATTTAATTATTATTCTCTATGATCTTTTTTAAAAATCAAGTTAAATAAAGGGTATATTTAACGGAACAAATAGTCGTTGTTTCAATTAATTTTTAAAAATAAAAAGAAAACATAGAGAAATGAGAAAACAAACTAAAAACCATTTAAAAAAAATAAAGTATCACGGATATTTTTCTACTTTTATTCTCTTTTCACCGCTTAATACTATTACCTAAAACCTCCAAATACAATCTTCCTTTGATTTAAATATGTTTTTTAAATTTTTTTGAAACTTTTCAAAAAAAAAAAAAAAAAGAACAATTATTAGGAAAATAATTTCCAAATCATGCAACACTAACACAAAAAAATTATTAATATTTAAAAAAAATTGAAACTTAAAAATCGATTCAATTAGTATTAGAAAGTCATAAAATTCAAATCAATCAAATCAAACTAGAAAATTAAAATTTTAAATTCATTTTGAATAACTTTACTAGTTTTTCTTTAAATATAATCATAATTTTGTGATTTTTTTCACTAAATAAATGAAATCTAAATTAAACAAAACTTATGTATTATTTGCTTTTTTAATTTACTATTAAAAGTAATTTGCTTTCAAACTTGTAAGTGATTTATTTTTAACTTTTTACCTGTTCTTAAATATTTTTCACTAAATAGAAAAATTCAAAATATTTTACTTTTACTAAATGCAAAAAGCAACTTATTGGTCCCTCATCCTCAACCCAATAAAACACGATACAACATTCATCCTCATCCGATCTCATCTAATAACTCAAATTTCATGTATTTTATTCAACATCATGCTCCTACTATCATTATTACCACTACAAATTGTTTATCAACATCCCACCTGTCATTATTACTAGGACATTGAGCCTTGTTTGTATGTTGGTAATTTAGTTTCAATTTATGTTTGGTCATAAAAAAATTTTTAAATAGTAATTTACTCTCCATTGAAGATCAAGGATTGTTGTTTATCCAATTGAAAAATTATAGGTATGTCTAAAAGGTTTTACTTGTGGCAAGTTAGGCATCTAAAAGGTATAAAGAGGAACAATACCTTACATCGTGTTTTTTATCTCCACAATTAGTATGGGGTTTTTCACGTATTGCATATCTTTATCATCTTAACTAAGTATAACATATAAATATTTATTTATAATTTTTAAATTACACCCATTCACCCCCCCCCCCCCCTCCCCTCCCCTCCTCCTCTTGGTGGTACCCTACTGGACTTTGGTTTTTCAATTGGTATTAAAGCAAGATAAAAAAATTAAAAAAAATGAATTGTTATTGATCTTATAGGATAAAAATCAAATTTTTATTGATCTTGTAAGTCTACCATGGAATAAAATAAGTTGAATAGTCCACCTTACTTTGACGGGAGTAACTATCCTTACTGGAAAGCCTAGATGAAATTTTTTCTTAAAATTCAAGGTGAATGGGTATGGGATTCAATGGAATATGGATGTGGACCCCATTGATTCTTGATATCCATGGAAGATTAACTGGAGAATTAAAACCTAAACAAGATTGGGACAAAGCCAATAATAAAGGAAGTGAAGTTAATGTTAGGGCTTTATTTAGTATTTTTAACATAATTTGTCCCAATGAGTTTCGCAAGATAGCAAACTATAGTTATGTTAAGAAAGCATGGGATGGAGCAAAGAAACATGAACATACACTGTGACAACTCTAGTGCTATCAGTATATCAAAGAATCATGTTCTTCATTCTCATACTAAACACATTGAAATTCGTCATCACTTTATTAGGGATCTTGTTGAAGAAAATGTTCTCTCTAGGATTTTTCCCTACTAAACATCAACTGACAGAACCCCTGAATTCTCTTAAGTTTGAATTTCTTAGGAAATTCCTTAGTATATGCTTAATCAACTGATCATCTAAAGTTATAGGCCTTAAAATGATTGTTTTTATTGTTCATTTTCCGTTTATTCCTTTAGCATTCTATCATCTTTTAGGCATATGATTATTGTTTATTGACTTGGTTTATTAGCATGATTTTTAATATATCAAATTTTTTTATCTATAGAAATATATTATGTCTACAAGACTTGATGTGGACTGTTTCTTAGATATTTATTAATCACTATTGAAGTACATGATTCCTAATAAGTAAATATCTATGTATAGTGGAATTTAAACCTTAGTTACACTTTATGATTAATCATGAGGGAGACTTCTTGGTTTAACTCATAAAGTAGGCTTTGACATATTTGGAAGGATCCTTTGTCATGTTCAAATCTTATTATCCACACGCCTTGTTTGACTAAGATCATTATTATGTTTCCCGAAGTGAGTCGTGAAAATTTGAATCTTTAGTTAAGCACAACTCTCATACACTTTCTAAGATTCATGTTCTTAAATATAAGCTACTCACTTGCAACATTTGGAAACACCTCCAAAGTGGATGCAAAGGCAACCAAAAGTAAAAATTAATAAAATAAAATAAAAAATCAAAAGGCATCATGGTGTAAAATGTCTCCACTTTCAGAAGAAAAAGAAAAATATAAAGAAAAATAATATATATATAGAAGATTAAATTAAGGGGGAGTTAAGTTGTGTTGTATTCAACAAGACCATGTTAAATAGAAATCTGACGATCTTAAAACAAATTGATTAGCTTTGTTTTTTAATTTGACCAAAGACATGACTAGATTTCTTTAAAGAGATCAATTTCAAAATTCATATTAGACAGTAAGTTGAATTCCCTTGAAATTTCTATGTTGACCCTCTTATACACTAATAGTTATGCATTAGGTTTTTAAACCAAAATTGAGATTAGCTCTGATATTTGTACTTGAAACTTCATTCTTAATGGATTGATGTATACCATCTAGGAAATTCAATTGGTATATTACTGATCAATCTAATGTTGAGAGTTTAAATGCATTATGATTCTGCCCCAAGTTGTTTCTTTCTTTATTTCTTACCATTCTTCCAGTTCTTTTGTGAATTAGTAAAGTTTCAAAGTCTTTTTGTAAGTGTTTTTTTCTTCTTAGTGTTGAGTTTCTGCATCAAGCGTTGTCACTAGCTCTTTAAGCACTTAAGCACCATAAATTGTATCCAACACTACTTCAAGCGGTCTAAATGCTTGAGCACTATTAGTGCTTGTGACACTCGAGCGCATTACTACATTGAGTGCTCACTCTTATAGGCTATTTAATGCCATTCAGAATACCATTTGAACCACTTTATTCTTCCTAGTTGGTTCGAGTGCTCTAGGCTTCTATTTTTCATCATTTGAGGTTAGTTTGCTAGTTTTTTCGTGTTTTCGTCAATATAGTATTATTTAGTACTTCGTTTATAACATTTCTAGTGGTTTAGTTTTCCTTCATAGTTTTCTTCTTTTCTTGTGTCTTTTCATATTCTACATACTTGTTGATGGTGAGTCGACATTGTTAGCAAGAGGTAACCTTCCTAGTTCACCCAAGCTCATTTAGAGCATTCCTATCCAAGTTCTTTTATACCTGGATGCCCTCCGGGTGGAGTGTTTCCAATATAAGAAAGCTCGTGATCAATTTTATGCTTCTTTCCATGACTGCCATATTGAGGTCAAGCGTCTTATCAACCTTCACGCATTCTAAGATACTTCTCTCCCAACCATCATCCGTGAGTGAGGGTGGGAGACCTTGTTTTCTTCTCAGGGGACCTATTACCCCCACCTTATATAGATTTTTTATGCCAACATGCACTTGGTAGTAGTTAACATTACCTTCTGAGTGACCATGTATGGCCAATCCTTCCTTGTCTCATTCCGATTTATCAAGTGTGTACTCAGTATGCCTCAACTTGATGATCTCAATCATTCTTTCCGATTTAGTGGTTTTCCTTTCGCTTTTCTCGTTTTTTGAATCTTGGAGGATGTCGGGTTCAAGTTTGATGCTTCTCAAGGGGTTCAGGCATCTCACATTTTTTTAGATACGAGTTCCTAGGCCAAACACTATAGCCATGTGTACGGTTCTATGGTTCCCCTTTCTCCCCATGGTTCACATGACGTCGCTCCAATCATACCAACTCAGAAGGTTCTCGTTGAGGAGGATGAGATTTGAGCAATAGAGCAAGATGCATGTGAATACACATTTTTGACATGCGTCCCTACTCGATTGTGAGACTTGCCGTTTTAGGTGAAAAACTGTATTTTATGAAAAAATTGGAGCCGCCACTTATTTTTATTATATATTTTTTAAGGGAAAATAAAATAAGAAACCAAAACCCTCATAAAAATGACTCCTTATGTCTTTGAAAAATCCGAGTCTAGATCCGAGGATCAGGTTACCTATTGGGAAGGTACCCCAAAAAGGTAGCACCTCTCTAAGCCCTAAAGAGATTTCTACTAGTTGAGGTGATGGGAGTATGACAATTAGTAAGTTGATTGAGGATACCTAGGTAGGCTAAGGTGATTTCAAAATTCTATTATCACTAGCATTCCTAACAAGAATTCAAAACACAATCATAAAGAAATTGTAGTATGCGTACCTAAATCGCAACTTAAGCGTTATTACAAGACATCAAAGTTAGTTCAAACAACAAGATGTATAACTTACAACAAGCATTCTATTATATTCGAGAGACTAGACACTAGTCAAAGCGATTCGAAACACAATCAAGCATGAGGGTATTTTACACACAAAGTATACCTATTTATAAAACTAAAAGGATGAAAAGAGGGAGAGGCGTACCTGGATAGTAAGCATAATTTATAAGGTGCTTCCAAAAAGCTGGATTGGATTAAAACAAATATAATGACAAATAATAATGATACTGAATCCTAATACACATTGTACATGCATAATTCAAATGAAATAGTAAGAACTTAGCAAGATTGATTGACAAGGAAAAAATAAACTTGAAGATGCACATGTCATGCAATCAACAAAGCAAGCCTTCATACATTGTTAAAAATTAGTTTGAGACCCTAGATAATATTAACCATCGTACATGACATACATGCAGTTCAATGTTAAAGCTAAGCTAATGTACAAGAGGGTTAAAAATGTCAAAATTAGTGACCAAGACAAGACATGTGGCAAAGGGGTTGAATAATAGCATTTACAAGAAAAATCTTGATTAAATATCTAAAAACATTATTTTGTCATGGAAAAAATCAAACAACATCCTCATTATGTCTACATTAGAGAATAAAAGTCAAAACCAAGTCAAGATATACTAAACAATACTAGGATAAAATATAAGTTAAACACCATAAAGAATTTCCAGCGTGTTGTCAAAATAGAAGCTTTCACAAAACAAATGCTAAAAAAAAATCTAGAATATGAATTAAATTAAAAAAAATTATATAGAACATATGATACATGTCTAGTCTATCAACCATGCGACCAAGCAATCATTCAAATAACAAATTTAAACAAAAACACCCAAAAGTTCCAGAAGGTCCAAAACTGAGCAAAAAACAATGACATGCATATACTGAATTTAAAAAAACATGCAGAGGTCTCCTAAAATCACACCAAAAAAATCATACATATCATTTAAAGTGTTTAAATTACACAAAAAATAAAGCCAAGGTCAGAAAGCATTCACAACAATTTTTAGATCATGTCTCCCTCTTTTTCGACGATGAATGTGGGCTACGAAGGGATTTTTTGAAGTGCAAGCCTATGTGTGGTATTGCAAGAATGGGTTGTGCGTACTTTCCAATGTTGAGATGCTACTATTTTTTTCTTCACAAAAAAATAAAAATAAAAATAAAAATGGGTGGTGTTCTTTTTTTTTTTTTTTTTTTTTTTTTAAATCTCATGATCCCCTTTGATTCCCTTATTGTGTAGTCTTTCATTGCCCCTTATTATCTCTTAGTGCCCACCTTTCTTTTTAACTATCCCAAACCATAACCTTCGCTTTTTAAACTTTCTTTTCAAAATTTAAAACTTATCATCTCTATTTTCCAAAAAACTTTCTGATTTTCCAATCTAAAACTTAATCTCTCACATAAAAAAATATAAAAATTCCAATTGAAAAAAAAAAACTAAATCTTCTTTAAAAAAAAAATCATGGTATCATTTTAAAACTTAATTTCAAACTTATCCCCTCATTTTAGATAAACAATCTAATTTTTCAATTTAAAACTTAATCTCTTCTTCTTTTTTTTTTTTAAATATGATTTTCCAATTAAAAAACTATTTTTTTTAAAAAAATTATAATGTCATTTTAAAAATTAATTTCAAACTTATCCCATCTTTTTAGACAAACAATATGATTTTCCAATTTAAAACTTAATCTCTAACTTTTTTTAAAAACAAAAATCAATTTTCCAATTAAAAAAAAAACTAAATCTCCTTTTTTTTAAAAATAAATTCCGATGTCAACCCTTTCTTTTCCATTGGTAAGTTTCCTTGCAAAAGCATCAAATTTATTAAATTAAATAATTGAATGAAAAATAAATAAATTAGAAAACGATAAAATAATAAAAAATAAAATTAAAAAAATGAAGATAACAAAAAAAAAACACAAGTGATTGATAATAATATAAATAAATAAATAAACATATATATATAAAAAAGAGTCATGCAAGCCATGTAACCATGCAAGTCATACAATGTCACACAAAGAATCCGTAAAAGATGACCTAAATGTAATTAAGGTGGTCCTAATTGAACCTAAGTGTGCCTAGATGAACCTAGGTGGACCTAGGTGAATTTAGGTGGGCCTAAGGTGAGTCTAGGTGGGCTAAGTAAGCCTTGATGGGCCAAATGGGCCTAAGTAACCTAAGTGACCTAAAAGGGCTTGGGTGACCTAAAAAGGTAAGGTGATCCTAAATGAGCCAAATGTGTTTAAGTGGGTCTAAGCGACCTAGGTGGACCTAATAAGTCTTAATGGGCCTATGGGTGCCTAAATAGGCTAAGGTGTGCCTAAACGGGCCTAATAACTTAAATGGGCCTAGTTGAACCTAGTTTGACCTAAGGGTACCTAAAGAGGCCTAGGTGAGCCTAAGTGGGCCTGGGGTTTCTAAATGACCTAGGGTGATCAGGACAATGTCTAAGTGATCAAGGGTGATAAGGAGAGTGCTTAAGTGACCTAGGGTGATTAGGATAGTGCCTAAGTGACCTAAACATGCTTAAGTGTGCTATACTAAATGTTGGGAACTATAGATTACTTTGTTCTCATGTCTTGGGTCGTGTAGGGTGTATGCAAATCTATTATAGGTTATCTAAATCTATCACAACAGATAAACATGTATTAAAAAAATAATAAGGATATCATAGAAAACATATATCTAGAGAATAAAGCCATATACCTTTGATCCGGATGTTCCCATATCAATTCCAATTATTATAAATAACTCCAAAGTCGTAATGGATCTCCTAAACACCATGATCTTCCACCCAATTACTCTTCCTTGTGCCTAGGCACTAAGATGGTGGAAATCTCAAGGATAAAGGCTAGGGTTCTCTCTCTAGATTGAAGGAGAGAATGATAAGACTAGGAAACTGTAACCCTTAAAGGGGTATTTATAGGCTTACTACTGGGATTAAGTGACTTAAGCCCACCATGGGCTTGGTTTACTTAATCTAGCCTAAAAATGTTGCTAATTGATTAATTGACCATACAAGGCCCTAATTAATCAATTAGCCCAGTCTAGAGATACGACTTACTTATTGTTGTGCAACATTGCATAACTACCAATACACCCTTGTAAACTATGTCATCAAGGAATATGAGCTCAAAGCAAGGACCATTGGGACCCATAGGATTATTGATGGGAAAAACCCAAATCTCTTTGTTTCCCAAGTCTAGATTAGGTTAGGAACATGCATAACTATTCTAATATTTTTCTAAATCCTATGCACAATGGAAAAAAAACATTTTTATCCTTTAAAAGGATTCAGAAAGTGTTATCGAAAACCATACCTTAGATTTAGATGTTCCCGAATCAAATCCACATGGTGAAGATGAAGATCGAAATCGCAGAAGTCTTGTAAACCTGAAGTCTTCCTCTCAATCACTCGAACCTTGATCTTGGCACACTTTTAATGGGGAGGAAAAAAAGGTAGAGGCTATGGCTCTCAATCTCTTTGGATGGTGGAAGACAAAAGCTATAGAAACCCTAACCCCTATGGGGTATTTATAGGGTTCCTAATTGACCTTAAGTGACTTGAGCCCACATGGGCTTAGGTCACTTAATCTAGCTCAAAATGGATTCTAGTTGATTATTTAACCAAATAGGGTTTACTAATTAGTTAATTAGTCCAATCCAAAGACCTTGTTCACTTACCCCTATGCAACCTTGCATAATTACCAAAATGCCCTTATACACAAAAGTGAACGTAAAGCTAATCTGACCCCCATAACCCATGTCAACAAGGTATATGAGCTCAAATCAAGGGCCATTAGGACCTATAGGAATACTGGCTCCCTCAGAATCCAATTCTAAAGTTGATTCAACATCCCACTATAGAGAATCAACTGAACCCTATTATCCTATGTAAATAACAATGAGACACCAAGTGCTCAGGTCCGTAACTTGCCATCCATTGTGTTCAGTCTCCCCATGAACTAGTGTCCGTAGTTTACTAAGGTGAAAACTATCAACCTTTCAAGACTACATCTATCATCCTTGAGTTACAAATCCTCTTATTGTGTGTTTAATTAACATATCTTAGCTCTCAAAAAAGCCTATGTCAAGTTCCACTTAAGGAACTACTATGACCATAGTTTCCATGAACACACCTCCTTAGGATCACCCAAAGGGACACACTATTTCAATCCCAATAAATATCATGGTGCCTCTATTGAAAATACTTCTTGCTACTGTCTTCCATCAACAATGACCCAATCCATAGGGAATATATGATCAATTTACAATCTCATCTATAGGTCAAAGTCATTGCTAACTTTAGCACAAGCTTAATATTCTATCAAGGTTGAGAGACAATAAAATGAAGCAACTTGGTGAGGTCATGACTACTTTATAGCCTTAAGTCATGACTCACTGTAGGTCATGTCCAATGTGTAACCATACACACTAGTGCACTCACCATGGGAAACTTATCCTGATAGCCAAGACCATTCATCCCTCCAATTAGGAGGTGGCACACTACAACCTTTAATGTGTTCCTTAGACCCATGAACTGGTTGTGAACAAGTCATCTATTTGCAAGGAACCCATGACTTATATCTTATATGCAACTCCTAATGCAGCTAAGTCATGCACAATGCAAAAGATGCATGCAAGAATGCTCATAAAATATAATACATGGAATAAGGATAGATAAAAGTGAAATTGAAATATCATTGAATAACTAATGAATTCCAAATTTATTACATCATGTCATACTTTTAAGGGTTTTATCCTAACATTTTCTCTCTAGCCCTCAAAGCATCAAGCTTATAAAGCATGCCAGATACTCAACTGAAACCTATGTTATCCCTATGACCAACAAAGACTCTCCCTGTCATTGTCTTGGTGAAGGGATCCACTAGGTTCTCCATAGAAGGTATCTTATCAACCATCTTGTCACCCTCTAAAATATCTCAACACTTTGGAGTAGAAGCACATAATCCCTTGTTCTCTTAAGATACTTGAGTATATGCTTGATATCCATCCAATATTTTAGACCTAAATTAGACTGATATCTACTCACCAAACCCACTTTAAAGTGAATATCTGGCCTAGTACATAGCTTTGCATACAAAAGACTACCCACTGGAGAAGCATAAGGTATTGAATGCATGCGTTCTTTCTCCTCAAGTGTTTTGGGACACTGATCTTGAGAAAGAAGAATTCCATGCCTAAAAAGTAACAAGCCTTTCTTGGAATCTTGCATCACATACTTGACCAAAAGCTTATCCATGTAGGTGGCCTGAGATAGAACAAGTTTCCTATTCTTGTGGTCCATAAAGACCTTAATCCCAAGAATATACTACACTTATCCTAGATCTTTCATCTAGAACTGAGTAGACAATCAGATCTTGACTGATGACAATAACCCTACATCATTACCAATGAGTAGAATGTCATCAACATACAAGATCATAAAGACCACCATTCTTCCCTACACCTTCTTCTACACACAAGGCCCTTTGTTATGAAAATATCGGGCTACATCATATATGAGAAAATAAAGGCTAATCTTAAATGAGAAAAACACCCAAGAGGAGGGGCGGGGGGTGTGAATTGGGTTTTTAAAATTCTTTTTGAACATAACAAATTCAATCATAATAGAAGCAAATATAAAGAGATAGAGTTAGAAAAATCAAACTCAGATTTTATAGTGGTTCGACACTCCCTTGCCTACGTCTACTCTACTTAAGCTCCTAACTGAGTGAGGGTTCCACTAACTTGAAGCTTCAACCAAGCTTCTAATCTTCTTTACACTTGGATTCCGGCTTCAATGGGCTCTTACACAATCTCTTCAGTATTCAACTCACTTGAAGGCTTTAACACTCAATTTTACAAGAATGAATCCCTCAACCTAGCTCAATGATAGCTCAAATACAAATCAAAACTAGGATGAATCACAAAGGTGCACTAAAGGATATGCAAGTGAAGATTTAATGCACCAAGAAAGAAATGAGAGCTTTTAAGGCAACAACAAGTGGGTAGACAAATAAATGCAGATGTTCTATATATCATAAATGAAATGGAGCTCTCAATTTATAGGTTTCTAACTTCGGGAGCCAAGAAAATCAAAAAGCAGCCTCAACTGGTCGAGCTGAGGGTTGACCGGTTCACTAGCCGTTAGAGCATTTAATGCTTTGGCAGATTACTGTTGCTTAAAACCGAACTTTGACCGGAGGTCGACCGGGAAGGAGGATACCTCGATTGGGAAGGAAAGGCTATAGAAAGAGAGAGAGTGTTTTTGCACTCCTCAACCGGACCTTGATCGGGCAAAGGGAACCGGTCAACTAGTATCCTGGCCGGTTGAGCCGGTTGGCCTAGTGCCTTGACCGATTCAACATTTTGGCCCCGAAAACTTATCTTTTTCTGTTATTTTCTTTTCTAACACTTAGGCAAGGTCTTTAGGTAAATTAATATGCCAATTTTGAAACATTTTTCCTAAGGTACATTTGACAAAACTCGGGTTTTAATGAAATTGTAACTTTAAAGCATAAATCGAGTTTTCCAAAGATGCTTGAAATGATATGTAAAACCTAAGTGCACCCATGCATTCATCTTACACTTGTTTCCTATGATTAAAGGTCTTCCAAATGTCTTGATCTTGTATTCATTAGGTCATTTGATGAATTTCCAAATTAAGACCTGAGATTCTTTACAATTCAAACCAATTAGTAACTTAAACATGATTTGTTATCATCAAAATTTGATTAGGAGAACCCTTAGGCTAACAATCTCCCTCTTTTTGATGATGACAAACTTTGGTTATCTAGGAGAAGAAGAATCTCCCCCTCAAACCAATCATGGATCAATCAATTAAAATTTATGAAGTTAAAACCAAGATAATCAAGACATGCTAGAGAGAATGAATTTTCAATAGGAAGCAGTGTAAGTCATGAAAAATATAGGTATATCATATATAAGTCAAATGTACATGAAACATATAAGTCTATCATATATACGATCCAAATAAATGATATGAAAATGATATGCATGTAAGTCTCCTAGATCCTAAATATCTCCCCATTTTGAAAACATCAAAAATGAACAAAGGGGGTCTCTATGAAATCAAGGCTGAGGAGGTGGAGGTGGAAACACAAAGCGTAGGTAAGCCATCATCTCCTCATGCTGACTCTCCAGGCGACCCTCAATGCGCTCAGTCATTTGCTGAAGATGCTCAAACGCAGCCTGATGTTGATCCGTGCGATCCTCCATACTCTCAAATCTCTGCTACAGATACTCAAACTGAGAGGTGAAGTCAGTATGATATTGATCCATGCGATCCTCCATGGAGTAGAACTGAGTATCACTGACTACAATAAACTCCTCCATGCGAGTGTCGCGAGAGCTAATCTGATGAGATAAATCCATCCAAAGCACATGATCAGGAGTGTGAGGTACCTGATGAGGTGGTATCTCTACGTGAGGAGGCTCAATGAATGATGGTTGAGAAGATGGTCCCGCTATATAAGTCGGCTCAGACACCATCCACTCAAAAAATGTGGCCTTAAACTGAACACCCTCTAACTGGAGTGGAGGAATGCCAAGCTCGGGCTTTCTCTATTGAAAGCCTCTTTGAGAGTCTATTCCACCCTTCATCTCTCGTATCTCGGCCTCCTTCTCTACTTTGGGATGTGTCTTTCCCTGTCCCCGGGCCTATGCTAGTGGTCTCTCTGCTCGTCTGACCCAAGAACCATTAGGGACCTTCTCAAATTTCATCTGCCCTATCGATAGATCATCATACGTGTCATAACTGCTGAGGGCCTCAAAATCTGTCTCTCTGCTCAAATCAACCCCGACATCCTTGAACACTCTTGTAAAGAAGCGACTATAGGGAAGTACGTGGGTCGTGCTCTTGCAATATGAGATCATGTGCATCATCATTAGGTACCCTAAGTGGATTCGTCTCCCCGTCAAAATAGAGTCCATGAGGAATGCCTCATAATAGGAGACCTCATCTTGGTGTCTGCCCCGTGGTAGCAGGATAGAGCAAATCATGTGGTGTAGTACTCTACTAATCACAGTCAAGCTGTGAGCCGATGGTTTGCCCATTCCTTAAGCAAGATTACTTTCCTCTAAGCAAACTTTTATTTGTACCGTTGATAATCCTCCATGGAACTAAATAGGGCGGTGTCAAATCTCGCCTTTCGACGAGCCTTCGATTGAGACGGCTCAACTAGGCGCTTGCCCTGTGCCCTAGTGGCAACCAACTCTCTCCTAGAAGCCATGACAAAGACAAAAACAAAGGAGACGAGGTTGGTAGAGAGAGAAACACTCACAATCGAAACCCTAGGTGCGCGGGAATGGAGAAGAACCTGACTGTGATGCGTGAGAGGAAGAAAAATTGTCTTTAGAAGCTAAAAATCAGAACAGTCCTAAAGAAATGGAGGAGAATAGTGGAGAAAACAAAGCGCATGAGTCTCTTTAAATCCCCAGTCATGACAAATTGATCGACCAATCCTGGTTCGGTTGACCGCTTGATCAACGCGGTCTACAGTTTGACTTTTGTGTATTTTCTCATTTCGTGATCCTTCTTTTGCCATTTTCAGTTGAAATCTCCAATTTTTTATGCCTAATGCCAAGGAAATTTTGATTTTTGGTCTAAAATTGACCATTATCTAAATATATGTCTATATGATGCATATGACATGAAATTCATACAATCAGAAGGTATATTCATCAAGAATTCATTAAGCAATCATTTCATAATAAAGAAATCACCCTAAGTTGTCTTTTAATATCAACAAATTGTTATTCACTTAGAGGTCTTGTAAAGATATCGACAAGTTGATATTTTGTGCTTACAAATTCAAGTGTTATGTCATCCTTTTGTGAATGGTCTCTAAGAAAATGATGTCTAATCTCTATATGCTTAGTCCTAGAGTGTTGCAGAAGATTTTTTGATATATTTTTGGCACTAGTATTATCACATTTAATAAGAACATGCTCAAAAGATAAATCAAAATCACTGAGTGTTTGTTTCATCCAAAGAATGTGTGCACAACATAAACCGGCTGGTATGTATTCGGCTTCCGCCATTGACAAAACTACCAAATTTTGCTTCTTACTATGCCATGAAACAAGTGAGTGTCCTAGGAAATGACAAGTGCCACTAGTTCTTTTTCTTTCAACCCTACAACCGAAAAAATCGGCATTTGAAAAACCAATTAATTCAAAGTTATCACTCTTAGGATACCATAAGCCTATGTCTATTGTCCCTTTCAAATATCTGAGAATTCTTTTTACGACACTTAAGTGAGACTCTTTAGGACAAGATTGAAATTTATCACAACGTACACTATACATAATGTTGGGTCTACTAGCGATCAAATATAGCAAAGAACCTATCATGCCTCTGTACATAGTAGAGTCAATGTGTTTACCTTTCTCATCCTTATCAAGCTTAATGGATTAGCTCATTGGAGTCTTCATTGTTTTGGCTTCTTCCATGTTGAACATTTAGAGAAGATCTCTTATATACTTTGCTTGATTGATGAAGGTTCCTTCCTTTAGTTGCTTGATTTGAAGTCCAAGGAAGAAGTTGAGTTCTCCCATCATGCTCCTTTCAAACTCACTATGCATGCACTTAGAAAATTCTTCACAAAGAGAGACATTAGTAGCACCAAAATTAATATCATTAACATATATTTGAACTATGAGCATATCCTTTTCTTTGGTATTTATGAAAAGAGTTGTGTCAATTTTTCTCATTTTAAAACCCATTTTCAAAAGAAATTTACTCAATCTTTCATACCATGCTCTAGGTGCTTGTTTTAAACCATAAAGTGCTTTTTTAAGTTTAAAAACATGGTTAGGAAAGTTAAAATTTTGAAAACCAGGTGGTTGTTCAATATATACTTCTTCATTTATAAAGCCATTTAAAAAAACACTTTTCACGTCCATTTGATATAAAATAAAGTCTTTAAAACATACAAAGGCAAGTAGCATCCTAATGGCTTCCGACCTAGCTACAGGGGCAAAGGTTTCTTCATTATCTATCCTTTCTTCTTGATTAAAACCTTGGGCTACTAATCTTGCTTTATTTCTAACAATGATGCCATTTTCATCCATTTTATTTCTAAAGACTCATCTAGTCCCAATAACACTTTGATTTGAAAGTCTTGGTACTAATTCTCATATTTCACTTCTTTCAAATTGATTTAACTCTTCTTGCATAACAATCATCCAATTTTCATAATCTAAAACATCATTTATATTTTTAGGCTCAATTTGAGAGATAAAAGCAAGATTGTTGCAAATGTTTCTAAGAGATGATCTAGTTCTTACCCCACTAGATGGATTACCTATAATTTGATCTTGTGGGTGATTGATGACAAACTTCCAATCTTTAGGAAGGTCTTGGCTTGATTCACCTTGCACTTGTTGAGAAGGGGGTAGTGCCAATGGTGATTCTTTTTTCTTGGGATTCTCTCCAATTACTTTTTGTTGCCTTCTATCTTCAATTTGCAATCTTCCCATGGAGGTCTCCAAACCTAAATCATCATCAAAACTCTCTCTTTCTTGGAGAGAATTGTTAGCTTCATAAAAAATAACATGGATGGATTCTTCTACAACCATGGTTCTTTTGTTAAAAACTCTAAAAACTTTACTTGAAGTTAAGTAACCAAGGAAAATTCCAACATCCGATTTTGCATCAAATTTTCCAAGATTGTCTTTGGTGTTTAATATAAAACATTTGCACCCAAAGACTTTGAAATAGCTAATGTTGAGTTTCTTATTTTTCCAAAGCTCATAGGGAGTTTTCTTAAGAATGGGTCTCAACAATATTCTATTTAAAACATAACAAGAAGTGTTAGCCGCTTTGACCCAAAAATATTTTGGTAAATTGTTTTCATTTAACATGGTTCTAGACATTTCTTGAAAGTTCTATTTTTCCTTTCAACTATCCCATTTTGTTGAGGAGTTCTAGGAGCCGAAAAATTGTGGCTAATTCCATGCTCATTGCAATACTGTTCAAAATCAATATTTTGAAATTCTATCCCATGATCACTTCTTATACAAGTAATTGTAAAACCTTTTTCATTTTGAACCTTATTGCAAAATTTTGAAAATTCATAAAAGGCTTCATTTTTTTGGCTTAAAAACAAGACCCATGTGTATCTAGAGAAGTCATCCACAATAAATTATGCATAAGACTTTTCTTCAAGACTTGGTGTCCTAGAGGGACCAAATAAATCCAAATGCAACAACTTAAGTGACCTAGATGTGGAAATGAATTTTTTGTTTTTGAAAGAGTTTTTGATTTGCTTTCCCACTTGACAAGCTTCACAAACTTTATCTTTTTGAAAATTTATTTTGGGAAGGCCTCTAACAAGTTTATATTTGTTGAGTTGGGAAATGAGGTCAATGTTAGCATGTCCCAACCTCCTATGCCACAACCAACTTTGATCATGCATGCTTGAAAAGCATCTATCATGGTCATCATATTTTGAAATATTTATAGTGTAAACATTATCACATCTATGACCTATGAAGATGGTTTTATCATTTTGAATATCCTTGATGATGCAATGAGATGCTTTAAAAATTACTTTAAAACCTTTGTCACAAAGTTGACTAATGCTTGAAAGGTTATGTTTTAAACCATCTACTAATAAAACACTTTCAATAAGAGAGGATGTGTCATTACCAATGTTGCCTTGACCAATGATTCTTCCTTTTGCATTGTCTCCAAATGTAACATATCCTCCTTTTTTTGTTTGTAAGGAAAGCAAACTTGGATTCATCTTTGGTCATGTGTCTTGAGCATCCTCTACCCAAGAACCACTTATCCTTCTTTGAACCCTACAATACAAAACTCAAGTTGATTTAGGTACCCATATCTTTTTGGGTCCTTAAGGGTTAGTGACCTTGGATTTTTCAATCTAAACCTTTTTAGCTTTTACATTTGAATTCTTTTGAGAACCATTTCTTAAAGGACATGTACTATTAATGTGTCATCCTCTTCCACAAAAGTTGCAAGTAGTGGAAGGACTTGCACTTGTGGATTCTTTTACAAAATAATTTTTAAAATAATTTTGATTTTTTGAAGATTTGAATCCTTGTCATTGTTTGTCAAAAACACATTTTGTCTAGTTAGAATCATTTCAAATGATTTTTGTCCACAAGAAATATTAAAAGGGATGAGCTCAACCATTCATTTTTCTTTCTCAAAATCTCATTTTCTTTTTGAAGATGAGTTTTAGAAATTTCAACAATTGAAAATTTTTCTTTTACTTCTCCAAATTCTTTTTCAAGTTGTTGAATTTTCTTTTGAAGAGAAATATTTTTCAAACTAAGTTTTTCAAAATCCTCATACAATTCTTTAAAAACATCATGCCTATCTTCATCACTAAAGTTAGAGTTTACCTCATCAAGTTCATCTATTGCCATGAAACACATGTTTGATACTTCTTTCTCATTTTCTTCTTTGGAGGATTCTTCACTTTCACTCCAAGTGGCCATCATTATCTTCTTCATTCTTCTCTTGGCTTCACTTTTGTAGAGAGGAAAAACATATTTAATGTGTCTCGGTTTCTTGCATTTGAAACACACCAAATCTCTTTTTTCTTCCCATTTCTCCTTGTCACCATGAGATGAAGATTCTTTTTTAGAAAGGTCTCTTCTAGATGTGAACCTTCTTCCTCTAAAGCTTTCACCCCTCATGTATTTGCTGAGCTTTCTTGTGATGAGGGCTAAATCATCATCTTCTTGACTTCATTTTTCTTCTTCAACTTCTTCTTCTTCCTTAGTTGTAGCATTGAGAGTTATACTCTTCTTCTTTTTGTCTTCACCTTCTTGTAGCTTCTTTGCCAAATTGATCTCATATGTCATTAGTGACCCTATGAGCTCCTCCATAGGTAGCTTGGTCAAGTTTTTGGCTTCTTGAATTGCGGTGACCTTTGTATGCCACTTTGATGGGAGTGACCTCAAGATCTTCATCACCTTTTCGGATTCCTTGTAGGTTTTTCCCAATGCTTCAAGACCATTGACAATGTCAGTGAACCTAGTGATCACCTCAACAATAGTCTCATTTTTTTTTCATAAAAAACAATTCATAGCTATGAACAAGTAAATTGATTTTTGACTCTTTCACTTGATTTGTTCATTCATGAGTTATTTCAAGCAATCTCCAAATTTATTTACCCAATTTGCATTGACATATTTTATTATATTCATTTCTATCCATAGCGCATTACAAGGTGAAAACGACCTTAGCATTTAATTGAAAATTTATTCTATCAAGCTCATTCCATTCTTGCTTGGGTTTTGAAACCATGACTCCATCAACTAGTTTTGTAGGAAAAATTGGGCCATCTTCAATTGTAAATACCAAGTCATTTTAGTTTTCCAATAGGGATAGTCGGTTCCCGTAAAAAAATAGAGCTCTATTTTTTTGCAAAACTTTCATTGTGAGATTAGCTTGATGGAATAATCATTTCCTCTTAGATGATTAAGTCTTAAACAAGAGGCCTAGCTCTAATACCAATTGAGAAAATAAAGGCTAATCTTAAATGAGAAAAATACCCAAGAGAGGAAGTGAATTGAGTTTTTAAAATTCTTTTTGAGCACAACAAATTCAAGCTTAATAGAAGCAAATATGAAGAGCTAGAGTTAGAAAAATCACACTCAGATTTTATAGTGGTCCGACACTTCCTTGCGTACATCCACTCTCCTCAAGCTCCTAACCGAGTGAGGGTTCCACTAACTTGAAGCTTCAACCAAGCTTCTAATCTCCTTTACACTTGGATTTCGGCTCCAATGAGCTCTTACACAATCTCTTCAAGATTCAAACTCACTTGAAGGCTTTAACACTCAATTTTACAAGAATGAATCCCTCAACCTAGCTTAATGATAGCTCAAATACAAATCAAAGCTAGGATGAATCACAAAGGTGCACTAAAGGATATGCAAGTGAAGATTTAATGCACCAAGAAAGAAATGAGAGTTTTTAAGGCAAGAACAAGTGGGTAGACAAATAAATACAAGTGTTCTATATATCATAAATGAAGTGTAGCTTTCTATTTATAGGTTTCTAACTTCGGGAGCCAAGAAAATAAAAAAGTAGCCTCAATTGATCGAGTTGGGGGTCGACCGGTTCACTAGCATTTGGAGCATTTAATGCTTTGGCAGGTTATCGTTGCTTCGACCGAACTTTGATCGGAGGTCGACCTGGAAGGAGGATACCTCGACCGGGAAGGGAAGGCTACTGGAAGAGAGAGAGTGTTTTTGCACTCCTTGATCGGACCTCGATCTAGAAAAGGGAACCGGTCGACCGGTACCCTGGCCGATTGAGCCGGTCTGCCTAGTTCCTCGACCAATTCAATATTTTGGCCTCGGAAACCTATTTTTTTCTGTTCTTTTCTTTTCTAACACTTAGGCAAGATCTTTAGGTAAATTAATATGCCAATTTTAAAACATTTTTCCTAAGGTACATTTGATAAAACTCGGGTTTTAATAAAATTGTAACTTTAAAGCATAAACCGAGTTTTCCAAAGATGCTTGAAATGATATGGAAAACCTAAGTGCACCCATGCATTCATCTTACATTTGTTTCCTATGATTAAAGGTCTTTCAAATGTCTTGATCTTGTATCCATTAGGTCCTTTGATGAATTTTCAAGTTAATACTTGAAATTCTTTACAATTCAAACCAATTAGTAACTTAACCATGGTTTGTTATCATCAAAATTTGATTAGGAGAAACCTTGGGCTAAAAATAGAGATGTTAATATCAAGATAATTGTTCAAGAACACTATCTTGACTGCAACATCTCATAAATAAGATACACCGCAATAGGTAGAAGTACTATGATGGATCTTAATATGGCTACTAGTGAAAAGGTTTCCTATATTCGAAACAATGTTTCAAACTATAACTTTTAGCTACAACCTAGCCACATAAATGTCAACTTTTTCCTTCTACTCCTTTGTTCCTCTTGTAGACCAACTTACACCTATGGGTTTTATCTCTTCAGGTGCTTGTACAGGAACCCAGACTACATTAGAATCACAAGGATTCTAACTATGCCTCCATAGCTTTTTTCTAAAGATGTGCATTCACATCGCTCATTGTTTTATCGTAATCTATGGGATTGATTTCATGTTCCTTTATAATGGCCTCAAAAGACTTTTCCTAATATATGAATTGGTCTAGGTTTTTAACAACCCTCCCACTATGACAAGGCATCGGTGTACGAGAAATGGGAATGGTTGGTATTGGATTCATAGTATGTTGTGTATAGTGGGACTATCTTCTAGTATTCTCCAATTTATATCATTGTTTGCCTTATTACATATCATATAGTCTTCATCAGAAATCTGGTATTTGAAACAACAAACACCTTACGATAATCCTGACTATAAAGTAATAATCCTTAAATCCTCTTGGATATCTTATAAAGTTATACATCTTTTTAGAAAAAGAGGTATTATACATCCTTTAAGTTATATCCCCAAGGAATATGAGAAACCAATCACCGATCTCACTATGTCTTTCAAAGTTCAATATCTTCTTTCCATTACTCCATTTTGGAATGAAGTCCTTAGTGCAAACAACTGGGATATCATCTCATACTCCATATAGATAGGATCGAACCTACTAGACACATTACCTCGATCTAATCAAAGTGTCTTGATATGTTTACTCAATAGGTTATCTAATTCTGCCTTAAATTCAATGAATTTATCTAAGGCATCATATTTTCTATATATATATATCCAAAACTAGAGTATTTATCAATAAAATGATCAAATACTCATACTTTCCAAATATAAACACAAAAAGGTTTATATATGTGAGTATGCACTAACTCCAAACATTTCTTGGTTCCAAGTCTTTTAAAAATAAAGGGGTCTCTTAGTCATTTTACCATCTATATAGGATTCATAGATTGAAAGATCTTCTGGATTAAGAAGGTCCAAATTTAATTAGTCTTTGGATCCTATATAGATTAATATGACATAGGCTTTTAAATCCAAATGTTTGATTAGTGCTAGGTTCTTTCTTTTAGTAAGATCTGACTATTCTCATTACTTGGAAAAGTGATAATGGAGTCTCACATAAAAAAGATAATACCTTCCACTAACTTGCATAACTAATCTTGCAACTAAAGTTAAGGTAAGTACAATCCCATCATGTGACCATCTCACCTGTTGAAAACCTTGTAAAGAACTACAAATAGTGAGCCTAGAATCTATCTACCACAATTGGTGAAATCCACCACTATGTATTCAACAATAAGAACTGATGTGTACTTGCCTATTCTTAGGCACACCAAGCATTCCTTTTTTAAGTGTCCTAAAAGGTCATAAATGAATCATTTCCCATGAGTTTGTTCTCTCATTCATTTTCTTGAACTTTCCTTATTTAGTGTTCTTCTTCTTCTTCTTGGTAGAAAAGTTTGAAGAAACTTGACTTCCATATGTGCACTCTTTTACTCTTTAAGAATCTTCTTACCCATCCCAAAGGAATCTGGTAAGATTTCTAAAAAAACTTGAATCCTAGTGTTGATAATAGTCTTAAGGGAATCTTATCTAGTTGATTTACCCTTATCACCAAATACCCCTTGCAACTTTAAAGAGAATATCATAGACTATGGCAATAGATATGTGTTGCTTTTGTAACACATTATCTAAAGACCCAAGTATGAGAGACTTTGTCTTTTGATCCGTTTTATGCCAACTTTGAGATGTTTCTCTTACTTTATGATAGGTTTATTCAAAGAAAATAACAAACTCTACCAAAATCAATTTTTTTGTAATTAATACTATATCCAAATTATTTTCAATACATAATTAGGTCCAATTTAAATAAAAGATAATAGGTGACAGGTTAAATACATGATATCTATAACAAATATAATAATTCCATGCATTAATAAAAAAAACTGAGCTTTCAAGGCAAATTAGTAATTAATTTAGCAAAAATATAGTGCTCTCAAACTACATATATCTATGCAAGGTATCCTAGTATCAGAAAAATCAAGCCTACTTTAGGCAGGTCATGACTCTTATTACTAGGTAGAGACCCTCTCTAATTAATCAACCTGCCTTAAACCTCCTAAGGTTATCCTAAGACATTGATCAACATACCTTTATATTTAGCCCTTAGCCCATGAAAGTGGGACCACTTTAAGTGATTCTACCACTTCATGTCTAAGTTAAGTGTGTAACCAAGATCCTTGACATCAATGTTACCAAGTGAAGAGTTTCATCTTTAGGATTGGCCACTTCCACTACAAACATATATAGTCTTGTCCATAGAGGATAGTCCATATCCCTTGATTCCTTGGGTCACCCCATCTTTAGGATGGTGATGGTCCCAAAATCAAGATGAGCTTGATCTTGAAGGCTATGGGCTTACCTATGGCCCGCTCCCACTTAATATTTTGGAAAAGAGACTTTAAGATAATTTTGGTAACTATCTTAAAATAAATTATCTGTCATGAGAATTTTCAAAACCTTTATTTATTACTTGAATTGGGACTCCTGTGCTAAATAGGGATATCTTTTATATTCCTTATCCTTGAACTTTCCTTTTCAAACTAAATGGTTTCCTCCTTCTCTTAGGGGGGAAGAGCCTAAAGGACCAATTTATGTGTCATTCTCCTTGTCTCCGGGAGGAGAGCCTGGAGCACCACCTAACCCAAATAAAGGAAAGTCCCAAAAAGAATTTGAAATTCCAAAACAACCAATTTCTTAAATAAATAATAATGGAAATAAAACTTATAAAAATTTATTCTTTTAAGAAAATCCAAAATTACCATTTTAATTTATTTTATTTGAAACAATATCTTGGTAAGCTATCTTAACCATGAATTATTTATCATATATTTTTCCAAAAATAATTTATTTTTTAAAATTAGAATCTTGTGTTAAATAGGAAAAAATTTTATTTCATAAAGACTTGGAAAAATAAATCTTCTTCCTTAAAATAAAAAGATTCTTAGACATCTAAATCTAAAAAGACTAATTTTGAAAAAAAATCTTTAATAGTTTAATTTTGAGAAGGAAGTAGATTTCTTATTTCTTTCCAACTTGTCTTTACCTAAAATAAAAATTTTCTAATTCCTAGCATATTTCAATTTAATAAATTATCTAAAACAAGGAAAAAAAATGAAAATTCATTAACTTAAGAATACCAAAATAGATTCTATGCCAAAAAAAAGAAAGCATAAAACACATAAAAGGAAATTAATTAAATAATTCTCATGACCTTAGGGATCCTATTGCAAATTTGGTAACTAAAATTTGGATAAAATCCAAATTACCAAAATAGCCCTACAACCAAAGATAAGGTTAGTGAAAAGAAAAAAAACCCAACAGGCCCAATTGCCACAAAAAGAGCCCAAAAATTGACCGAAACAACCAAAAACAATTTGGCTCGAACTTAATCCTATAATTGCATGCCCTTTGCGCAGCCTTGCTTCAATCAACCATATCTCCTTCGTTTCAACTCCGAATAAAATCCGTTTGAAGCACTGGATTCCTGACTTCCTAAGATTCAAAACCATATGTGGTTTTCCCTAAAAAGCTTGTAGGAGGTAGCCAAAATTTTGAGTTGAAGTCAGTGTCGCCGTACTACTATGCTCTCTACGTAGCCTTGATTCAATCGGTTATAACTCTCTCGTTTTAACTTCGAATTGTGATCCGTTTGAAGCCTTGGATTAGTAACTTCCTAAACTTCAAAACCATATGTCGCTTGCTCTAATAAAGTATAAGAAGTCATTCCAATTTTAAGTTGAAGATGACAAAATTGTGCTGCTGAGGATCTGAAATCAAGAACTTCCAATTTTTTTCTCTCCCTAAAATCACCATAGAAACTCATGAAAGAAACTTTAAGAAACATTTTTTTCTCTTTTCCAAAAAGGGAATGTGTGTGAACACTTTGTGATGCTTCAAACTACTTCCATACTCTCCATAGGTTACAAAGAATGATAAATAAAAAAATAAAAAAATAAAAAGATTTTTTTACAACGAAATCCTATACTCCAAAGTTTTGGAGTTTATATATCATTCTAAGATAAAAATGGGATTTTTATAGAAGAACAAAAATCCCATGCCTCTTAGTAGGCTTACAAAAGCAATCACAATTATAACCATCATATTATAACAAGATCATAATAAAAAACGCACATTAATTATCCTTAGGGCCATGGAATAAACAAAAACCTTGCAAAAACAAGTTAGCACACCCTAGAATGGTTCTAGCACAATTACTAACCTATGGCTTTGATACTAGTTGATGGGAAAAACTCAAATCTTTTCATTTCCCGAGTTCTGATCAAGTTAGGAACATGTGTAACTATCTTAGGCTTTTTCTAAATCCTATGCACAATGGAAAAATGGCATTTTTATACTTTAAAAGGATTCAAAAAGTGCTAATGAAAACCATACCTTAGATTTGGATGTTTTCGAATCAAATCCACATGGTGAAGATGAAGATTGAAATCATAGAAATCTCGTAAACCCGAAGTCTTCCACCCGATGACTTGAACCTTGATCTTGGCACACTTCCAATGGGAAGGAAAAGATGGTGGAGGCTATGATTCTCAATCTCTCTGGATGGTGGAAGACAAACCCAAGCCCCTATGGGGTATTTATAGGGTTCCTAATTGGGTTTAAGTGACTTGAGCCCACATAGGCTTGGGCCACTTAATCTAGCCCAAAATGGTTCTAGTTGATTATTTAACCCCATAGGGTTTACTAATTAATCAATTAGCCTAATCTAAAGACCTTGTTCACTTACCCCTATGCAATCTTGCATAATTACCAAAATGCCCTTATGCACAGAAGTGAACGTAGAGCAAATTCAACTCTCATAACCCATGCCAACAAGGTATATGAGTTCATTGAATGGACCACTAGAACCCATATGAATATTGGCTCCCTCAGAATCCAATTCTAAAGTTAATTCAACATCCCACTATAGAAAATCAACTGAACTCAAGTATCCTATGTAAATAACAACGAGACACTAAGTGCTTAGGTTCATGACCTGTTATCCATTGTGTTCAATCTCCTCATGAACTGGTGTTCATAATTTACCAAGGTGAAAGCTATAAACCTTTCAAGACTACCTCTACAATCCTTGAGTTACAAATTCTCGTATTGTGTGTTCAATTGACATATCTTAGCTTTCAAAAGAGTCTATGTCAAGTTCCACTTAAAGAACACTATGGCTATAATTTCCATTAATGCATCTTCTTAGGATCACCCAAGGGGACACACTATCTCAATTCCAAGAGATATCATGGTGTCTCTATTGACACTACCTATAGCTACCAGCTTCCATCAACAATGACTCAATCCATAGGAAATATATGATCAGCTTACGATCTCACCAGTAGTTCAAAGTCATTACTAACTTTAGCACAAACTCAATATTCTCTCAAGGTTGAGAGACAACATAATGAATTAGCTTGGTGAGGTTATGACTACTTGATAGCCTTAAGTCATGACTCACCATAGTTCCTATCCAATGTGTAACCATACACACTAATGCACTCACTATGGGAAACCCATCTTGATAGCCAAGATTTGTCATCCCTCAAATTAAAAGGTGGTGTACTACAACCTTTAATGGGTTGCCTAGACCCATGAACTAGTTGTGAACAAGTCATCTAGTTCAGAGGAACCCATGACTTACATCTTCTATGCAACTCCTAATGCACCTAAGTCACGATACAATGCAAAAGATGCTAGCAAGAATGCTCATAAAGTATAATACATGGAATAAAGATAGATAAAAGTGAAACTAGAGCATCATTAAATAAATAATGAATTCCAAATTGATTACATCAAGTCATACTTTTAAGGGCTTTATCCTAACAAGTACTGGCTCCCTCATAATCAAATTCTAAAATTGATTCAACATCCCACTACATAAAGTCAACTACACTTCAATACATAGGTATATTAGAACGAGACACCAAGTGCTCAGGTCCGTGACCTACTATCCACTACATGCAAACTCCCCATGAACTAGTGCATGTACTGTAACAAGGTAGTATCATGATTACCTCTCAAATCCTTAAGTTACAAATCCCACTTATTATGTGATAAACTAACATACTCTAGCTCCAAGGGGCACATGTTAAATTCCACTAAAGGAATTATTTTGGCCACAAATTTCATAATCACATTTCTTTTGGATCACCCAAGATGACACACTATCTCAATCCCATAAGATATCATGGTGTCTTTATTGAGAATACATGTTGCCACCAACCTCTATCAATAGTGATCCAATCCATAGGGATATATGACCACTTTAGGGTCTTACCTATAGGTCGAGCCTCTTGTTGATTTTGGCACAGACTCAATATCCTCTCAAGGTTGAGAGTCCATGTAATATAGTAGCTTGGTGAATCATGACAATTGATAGCCTTGTGTCATGATTCATCGTAGGTCCTATCAAGTGTGCATCACATACACTAATTTACTCACCATGGGAAACCCATCCCGACTGCCAAGACAAGTCATCCCTTTAACTTGGAGTTGGTGCACTATAGTCTCTATTAGATTGCTTAAATCCATGAACCGAATGTGGACAACTTATCTACTTACAAGGAACCCATGACTTATATCTTATGTGCAACTCTTAATGCACCAAAGTCATGTACAATGTAAAAGACCTGGGTTGAATGCTCAAACAAATGTAAATACACCAAAAAAAAAAAAAAATAGCAAAATGATAGCTTGGTCTAACTTTGTTACATCATGTCTTGATTTTAGGGGCTCAATCCTAACACTAAAAGTGTACCTAAATGAGTTATCCTAAAAGAAAAAAAAAATCCTAGGTCTAACTCAAGGCTGCCTAGGATCATAATGAGGGGCCAGGTATATTCCTTAAGTAAAGTCTCCAAGATGGCTCATAAGATAAGTTGTACAAGCTATCTTAGATGGCTCAATCCTAACATTAAAAGTGTACCTAAATGAGCTATCCTAAAAAATAAAAAATCCTAGGTCTAACTCGAGGCTGCCTAGGGTCATAATGAGGGGCCAAGTAAATTCCTCAACTAGAGTCTCGAAGATGGCTCGTAAGATAAGTTGTACGAGTAGCATGGGCTACCGGGGACTACTATAGAGTATTGAAAGAGCACCTAACAGGGCATGTGCTAAAGAGGACAAAATAGAGGGTCTACATGAGCTTAGGGTTCTAAATGCTATGAATGACTTTGGGTCATGGATGGGATGAACGACTTTAGGTCGCAAGATTAGGGCTCTAAATGTTATGAATGACTTTGGGTCATGGATGAAATGAATGACTCTAGGTCGTGAGCTCAGGACTCTAAATGTTATGAATGACTTTAGGTCATGGATGATATGAACGACTCTAATTCGTGAGCTCAGGGCTCTAAATGCTATGAATGACTTTGATCATGGATGAGATGAATGAATCTGGGTCGTGAAATCGAGGCTCTAAGTGCTATGAATAACTCTTAGCCATGGATGAGATGAAGAACTCTAGGTTATGAACTCAAGGCTCTAAATGCTATGAATGAAATGAATAACTCTGGGTCATGAATGAGATGAACGACTCTAAGTTGTGAGTTTAGGGATCTAAATGCTATGAATGACTTTGGGTCATGGATGGGATGAATGAATCTAGATCGTGAGCTCAAGGTGATGACGCTCAGGGCCTAAAAGGAGAAAAAAAAAACTAACTCGAAAGTGAATAGAAAAGAGACGAGCTTAGAGTTGTAGACTTCAAATGCTAAGGGTTGGACTGCTAGGCTTAGAAAGGGAAATATGCCCCAGTTTCTGAGGTACTCGTACTACTAAAACAACCAGTAAATTAACCATCTATTGAAATCAAAGAGTCAAAATTTGGTGTATCACAACAAAAACCATTGAAAAATCTGAACCAATAGAACTCTTTGTGTGTCTCGAAAGATGCTTTATCAAAAAATCTAAAAAAAGACAAACCTAAAAGTGTGTACATCATGACTCGTCTAAATGGCCCAACCCATGGAATGGCTATGGCGAGAATAATTTGTCTCATACACACCTGAGTAAAGAATCCATCAACACTCTCTAGGTGAAATCTGATGTGATCCATCTCTATCTCAACAAAACCATGTAGAGGGGACCTCGATATCATAAATCATCAAAGGTCCAAGACTAACGCTCAATCCAAAACCAAACTGGTAGTTGTCTCAATCTTAAGCATACTCCATTGGAAACCAAATAATGGAAGAAAACAATCCTAAAAAATGCTCCGATTGGATCACATAATGAAATCTACAAAGAAATGGGGAAATATGCCCCAATATAATGTTTGATGTCAAATTCATGAGGTAAACGACCAATACTAATCACCCATATATGCATCACCACTTAAACAAATCTCATCAAGAAGAGTAGAATATGCCCCAGTATAACATCTAATGTCAAAATCATAATGTAAACAACCAACACTAATCATCCATCTATGTACCACTACCCAAACAAATCTCATCAAGGAGAGGGGAATATGTCCTAATATAACATATGATGTCTGATAAAGGAAAACCGTTAGCATGAATTAAACATGCTTGTAGCCATGAATAGGAGTAGCCACATGACCCAAGGACAATCAGGAATCCCGAGATAAGGGAAATATGCCTCAGTATGAGTATCTGATACACAACAAGAGGATAAACCCAACACCATCAATCAATTATCTCCACACTAAAAAATCTATCAACCATTAATATACCAAGCAAGAGAGAGAAACCGAATGTCTCTAAAAGCATCTTTCATAAGAGAAAACATGGTAGCGACTATACTTCAAATAATCTTCAAAAGCCTTCCCAAGTGAAGATTGTTGAAGATAACGTCTGATCTCATGGCCTCAGGGTGGTCTTAAGACATGAGACATAATGTGGGTGTGGACCCCACATTTTTCACGATGCGTTCCCACTCGACGGCATGACTCACTTTTTAATTTATTTGGTGAAAATTTGATTTTTTTTAAAAGACTTGGAGTCGCCACTTTTTTTTTTTTTTTAAGAGAAAACAAAATAAGAAAGAAAACTCTAAGAGTGACTCCTTATTTGGAAAAGACGGTCTATGGAAAACCAAAGTCGGGTCTAGGGGTCAAATTACTTATTAGGAATGTACGGTAAAGACTGTATCACCCCTCTAAGCCCCTAAAAATGGGTCTCTACTAAATAAGGTGAAGCAAGCATGACAATTAACTAGGAAATCAATGGATACCAAAATGATCATAGATCAAAATCAAGTCATGATAATGAATAAATAAACAAGGTGAGAATGAGAGCGTACCTTAGCAGCAAGTAATAGTGCGTTATCATGAAGACAAAGTTAGCTCAAGTATAAAATTATCACAAGCATATCAAAAAGCAAAACAAAGATTAAGCAATATTCATTAAGTAAAATAGTTGGCAATCAGAAGAGAAAACTCAAATTTAGGGCCCCCACCAAAGCCCAATTCATTTTGCATGAATTAATCTCACAAATCTCATTATTTTGAAATTATGAAAATTGCTTTCATGCTTATTTAAAATCAAGAGAAACAAAATATTATTTGGAAATCAAAGAAAATTTGTGAAAGTGCTTATCCAAAAGGAAATGTATCAAATTTATTAAAAACGAGATTTTTTTACCTAAAACCCTAATAAATGATGAAAAACTGGAGTGGAATTAAGACTATTTGAAAGAAAACTAGAGTTTTTGAAATTTATTTGAAAATCAAAATCTTGAAAATTAAATTTAAAAGTTGGAATTTGGAAGAATTATTTAAAAATGGGAGTTTTGAAAATTAGAATTTTGGAAAATTCTTTGAAAATTGGAGTTTTGAAAAACTGTTTGAGAATGAAATTTTTAAAAAATTATTTGAGAATTGAATTTCTTATAAAAAATTAAATTTGAAAATTAGAATTTGAAAAATTATTTTAAAATTGGAGTTTTGAAAATTGGAATTTTGAAAAATTGTTTGAGAATGGAATTTTTTAAAAAATTATTTGAGAATTGAATTTCTTAAAAAAAATTAAACTTGAAAATTAGAATTTCAAAAAATTATTTGAAATGAAAGTTTTGAAAATTGAAATTTTGAAAAATTGTTTAAGGAATGAGTTTTTAATATAAAAAAATTAAATTAGAAAAATTAGAATTTTGAAAAATTGTCTAAGAATGGAATTTTTTTAAAAATTATTTGAGAATTGAATTTCTTAAAAAATGAAATTTGAAAATTAGAATTTTGGAAAATTATTTGAGAATGGACATTTTGAAAATTGGAACTTTGAAAATTTGTTTAAGAATGGAATTTTTAAAAAATTATTTGAGAATTGAATTTCTTAAAAAAATAAATTTGAATATTAGAATTTTGGAAAATTATTTGAGGATGAAAGTTCTGAAAATTGGAATTTTGAAAAATTGTTTGAGAATAGAATTTTTAAAAATTATTTGAGAATGGGATTGCTTAAAAATTAAATTTTAAAATTAGAATTTTATAAAATTATTTGAGAATGGAAGTTTTGAAAATTGGAATTTTGAAAAATTGTTTGAGAATTGAATTTCTTAAAAAATTAAATTTGAAAATTAGAATTTTGGAAAATTATTTGAGAATGGAAGTTTTGAAAATTGGAACTTTGAAAAATTGTTTGAGAATGAATTTTTTTTTTTTAAATTATTTGAGAATTGAATTTCTAAAAAAATTAAATTTGAAAATTAGAATTTTGGAAAATTACTTGAGAATAGAAGTTTTGAAAATTAGAATTTTGAAAAATTGTTTGAGAATGGAATTTTTAAAAATTATTTGGGAATGGAAGTTTTGAAAATTGGAATTTTGAAAAATTGTTTGAGAATGGAATTTTTTTTTAAATTATTTGAGAATTCAATTTCTTAAAAAATTAAATTTAAATATTAGAATTTTGGATAATTATTTGAGAATGGAAGTTTTGAAAATTGGAACTTTGAAAAATTGTTTGAGAATGGAAATTTTTAAAAATTATTTGAGAATTGAATTTTTTTAAAAATTAAATTTGAAAATTAGAATTTGGGAAAATTATTTGAGAATGGAAGTTTTGAAAATTGGAACTTTGAAAAATTGTTTGAGAATGGAATTTTTAAAAATATTTGAGAATTATTTGAGAATGAGATTTCTTAAAAATTAATTTTTTAAAAGATGATTTTTTGTTTTTTAACATCAAAAGATGAATTAAAAGGATGACACGTGGCTTGGGGAGTTGTGGGTTATGTGGTGGCCATGTGGGCTGTGTGATTGGCTGCATGTGGTTGTGGTGGATGTGTGGTGGTTGTGGGATGCATGAACTACACCAACTTGCTACCTATTTGCACCTAGCAGCACATAAGTTACCCATATAGGACCTCGTTCCACCTCCCAAAGAGTGGCAACCCTGAAATCCTTGCAAGCAATCACAATTCCCAGCTTCCTTTCTCACTACATCTAGAACCGAGTCAATTAGCTTCGTTCCCCTCAATGTAATGACTTTTGGCCCAGTTGTTGCCCGCATTCGGCTGCCTAAAAAAACGAAATTATTGAGTTGAAAAAAAAATTTGGCTATGCAATCCCGATCTGACATTGTCCATGGTGCCCAGATCCAGATTTTCATCTTCCAATATTAAATCCTCAACTTCTATGAAAAGGTAAGTAATATTTGGTTCTTTTTTGGTGAGGATTGTGAAGACTTGATGCACTAAACCACAGGACTCCTCTTCATGCTAAGTGGAAATAGCGTCATGCATGGACGCGTCTACCAATTGGACTGTGGCGATGGGTATATCAAGGTCACCTTAGGCAGTGATGATGGGTATGGTGGGTTAGAAAGATGGAAAGATGAGTATGGTATGCATTAGAACGACTGTGGCGAACTAGAGGAATGAGATTTGTTATGCTGAATGTATGGCATGAGAATTGGCTGTGATGAAGGTGCAATGGGACTAGGCCAGTTTGGCCTAGATGGTGGTCGCTACATAGCTTAATTTTCATGTGCACAGGCCCAGGTGAGTGGTAGAATGAGCGAATCTTCTTCTTCACTTCTCTCATGGCGGTCAAGTCCTCTTATCCATGTTAAGTTGAAACTACCTTTCCAACTTTGACTCAAGGATATCAACAACCAAAAAAAAAAGATATTGGTGAACCCATCATGATCAGCAAGACTTCGAGTAAGGTCAATTGCCCATTTACTGTAATCAGTTCCAGTTAAATCAGAGAAACCTTACTTTGAAGGTGTTTGGCTTTCAGCATAACAAACCCACAACTTTGTACCTTATTTATACCCAAAACACAGGAAAAAATACCCACGAGGCAAAAACAGAGTGACCGAAGCATGCACATGGATTGATAATACATAGAGATGAAGATAGAAATACTAGATGCAAATAAATGGACAACTTAGAACAAAGTATAACTAAGATCAGGAAAGATAATCGAAACAACCCATTAAATGGAAACTCATTTCAAGCTGAAATCAATGGGTTCCAAGTCTAATGGTTCAACATGAAAGTTCAAAGTAAATATTAAGGTAAAGTCACCAACAAACTCCTATTGAAGAGTGAGCCATTTCAAGTCAAAATATGAGAGAAAAGTAATGCAACATCATATTCATTCCAAACAAATCAAACAGTGATCAGAATCAACCAAAGAGAATGAAGAACAGAGTAATGAAAAAATTTAATAAGAAAAGGTACCTAAAAGTGCTCCTCCAATCTCCCAAAGACCAGTAAACTTCCTCTCTCTTTGCTACTCGCGGTTCGCCTCCTACCACTTCTTTTCTTTGCTATTTGCTCTCGTTCTCTTTCCTCTTATGCTCTAAAAATTTCCCCAGAACCCTAAATCTCAAGAAACTAACCCCCCATCCTTGCTCTATTTTTTCCTTTTTCTATATTTTTCATCCTCATAGCTGATATCACCACCCAGACTACTCTATAGCTACCCTTGAAAACTCCTCCTTCAAACCTCTGTTTTTCCTTTCAACCAACGACCTTCCTCCTTCAAAAAACTTCAATTTCCTTTTAAGTTTTTTTTTTTTTTTTGTCCCTTCGGAAACCCCAAATTAACCATTTTCCCAAGCATCAATTTTCAACCTTAGTTTTTCAAAAATCCCATTTTTTTCCCATGCAATCCACCGGTTCCCATATAGCCCCTCATTTTCCTCATTCCCAATCCTCTTTCTTTTCTCGTGCCTTTTTTTTTTTTTTTGCCATAGTAATAATAACAATAATAATATAATCAAAAATAAAATATAATGGTAAGAATAATAATGATAATAATAAAAATAATGAGAACAAAAATATACAATGACCATATATAAAAAGTAAATAATAAATGAATAAATAAATAAAAAGATAAATAGATATAAGTAAGTGGTGCATATTCATGAAAGCGTAAGCCATGTTAACCATGCAAACTATATAAGCCATGTAAGCCATACAAATGACTTAGGGGTGTTGGAACAAGCCCAAAAGGACTAGGCACACCTAAATGGACCCAAGTGTGCCTAATGGGCCTAAGTGTGCCTACTGGGCCTAAATAAGTCTAAACAAATTGTCAAAAATGTGTATCTAGTATCCAGAATGACTTAAAGAGGTAAGATATGTGAGTAACAATAGACTTCTAAGAACTACTATAAAGTACAGAAAGAGTACTTAATCAAGGTATGTGCCAAGGGGACAAAATGTAGGGTCTACAAATATGTCCCTCTTCGGTAGAGATCATGAGTATAAGGAATGCTAGTAAAAATACGAGTAATGAGTGGAATGAAGTGAACTGTACCGAAGAACTAAGAAAAGACCAGAAATTTTGTCTTACCATATGATTTGATAAGTCACAAGATAGATCGGTCACAAGGGAAGAAATACCTTAAATAAGAGGTTATAGGAAACTAAAGTAATAGGCTAACTGTCATGACAAATGTAATGGAATGATGAGGACAAAGAATGGAGACTATCATCTCTAAACACTAGGAAACTATGACTCTGAATGCTAAGAATTGGAAAAGGAATGGTTATGCATCCCTAACAAAGAAAGTGGCTCTGAACGCTTATGAGAGTGATGGTTCTGAAAGTCTATGCAAGAAAGTTCCCCTAAACGCCTATGCAAAATGGTGGTTTTGAATGCCTATGAAAATGGTGGCTCTGAACGACTATGCAAGTGGTGGCTCTGAACGCCTACGCAAATGGTGGCTTTAAACTCCTATGTAAGTGGTGGCTCTGAACGCCTATGCAAATGGTGGCTTTGAATGTCTATGCAAATCATGACTCTGAACACCTAGGGAAATGATGGCTCTAAATGCCTATGGGAGTGATGGCTCTGAATGCCTAGGAAAATGGTGGCTCTGAACGCCTATGCAAATCATGGCTCTAAACGCCTATGAAAATGGTGGCTCTAAATGCCTATGAAAAATGATGGCTCTGAACGCCTAGGGGAATGATGGCTATGAACGTCTATGGGAGTTATGGCTCTAAACGCCTATGAAAATGGTGGCTCTGAACGCCTATGCAAATCATGGCTCTGAATGCCTATGAAAATGGTGGCTCTTAACGCCTATGTAAATCATGGCTTTGAATACCTATAAGATGGTGGCTTTGAACACCTAAGTAAAATGATGGCTCTGAACGCCTAGGGGAATGATGGCTCTGAACGCTTAGGAAAATGATGGCTCTGAATGCCTATGCAAGTGGTGGCTCTGAACGCCTATGGGAATGATGACTTTGAATGCCTAGGAAAATGATGGCTCTGAATGCGTATACAAGTCGTGGTTTTGAACGCCTATGGGAATGATGGCTCTGAACGCCTAGGAAAATTATGACTCTAAATGCGTATGCAAGTGGTGGCTCTAAATGCCTATGGGAGTGATGGCTTTGAACGCCTATTTAAGTGGTGGCTCTGAACGCCTATGGGAGGGATGGCTCTGAACACCTAGGAAAGTGATGGCTTTGAATGCCTATGCAAGTGGTGGATCTGAACGCCTATGGGAGTGATGGCTTTGAACACCTATGAGAGTGATGCCTTTGAACGCCTATGCAAGTGGTGGCTTTGAACACCTACGAGAATGATGGCTTTGAACACCTAGGAGAGTGATGGCTCTGAATGCCTAAGAGAATGATGACTCTGAACACCTAGAAAAATGATGGCTCTGAATGCCTATGCAAATGGTGGCTCTAAACACCTATGGGAGTGATGGCTCTGAATGCCTATGGGAGTGATGGCTCTGAATGCCTATGCAAGTGGTGGCACTGAATGTCTATGGGAGTGGTAAATAAAAATTTGATAATCTCTACATTGGAGATATGACCTAGGATGGCGACCTGTAAAAATCAAAACCTAAACTAGGTAATAACAGAGTCTAACCTAAACTTGATGATCTCAAAAAAGGGGGATGCCCCAATATCAAAGGTGCACCAAGCTACTAGAATGTCAAACAAAACAAGCGATTGGAAATATTGTAATGAGAAAGAAACAACACATCATGATAAAGGTCTCAAGAAGTATAAACACAAATCTCTTTATATCTCAAATAAATTCCTTGTCAACTGATCTCAAACATAAAGCTCAATAGATGTACATCACTGTTTGACGAAAGAACGACTATGGCGAAAACAAATCATCTCATAAATACTCATCTATGGAATCCATCGACGCTTTCTGCATGGAACCTGATGTGATCTGTATAGTCTGAAACACAATTAAGTATGAGGGTATTTTACACACAAAGTATACCTATTTAAAGAAATAAAATGATGAAAAGAGGAAAAGGTGTACCTGGATAGCAAACATAATTTATAAGGTGATTCCAAAAAGTTAGAGTGGTTTCGAACAAGTATAACAACAAATAATAATGATACTGAATCCTAATACACATTGTACATGCATAATTCAAACGAAATAGCAAGAACTTAACAAGATCAAATGACAAGGAAAAAATAAACTTGAAAAGGTACATGCCATGAAATCAACAAAACAAGCCTTCATACATTGTTAAAAATTAGTTTAAGACCATAAATAATATTACTATCGTATATGACATACATGCAGTTCAATGTTAAAGCTAAGCTAATGTACAAAAGGGTTAAAAATATCAAAATTAGTGACCAAGACAAGACATGTGGCAAATGGGTAGAATAATAACATTTACAAGAAAAATCTTGATTAAATATCTAAAAACATTATTTTCTCATGGAAAAAATAAACAACATCTTCATTATGTCTACATTAGAGAATAAAAGCCAAAAACCAAGTCAAGATATACTAAACAATACTAAGTTAAAATATAAGTTAAACACTGTACAAAATTTCCAACATGTCAAAATACAAGCTTTCAAAAAACAAATGCTAAAAAAAAAATTCCAGAATGTGAATTAAATTGCAAAAAATTCCAAAGAACATCTAATAAATATCTAGTCTATCAACCACACAACCAAGCAATCATTTAAATAAAAAATTTAAACAAAAAACCCAAATGTTCTAGAAGGTCCAGAACTGAGTAGAAAATAATGAAATGCATATACCGAATTTTAAAAAAAAATGCGGAAGTCTCCTAAAATCATAGAAAAAATCATACATGTCATTTAAAGTGTCTAAATTACAAAAATAAAAAATAAAGTCGAGATCTAAAAGCATTCACAATAATTTTTTAGAACACTATACTTGATCAATTATCCAGATTTGGTCATGTGCAATAGGTGCAACTTTGAAAAATCATGTCTCCCATTTTTTCGAAGATGAGAGTGGGTTGCAAAGGGATTTTTCAAAGTGCAAGCCTGTGCGTGGTGCTACAAGAATGGTGTTTTCTGATGCTAAGCCGTTGCCATTTTTTTCCTCCAAAAAGAAAAAATCTAGGTGGTGTTCTTTAAAAAAACAAAAAACAAAATCTCGTGATCCCCTTTGATTCCCCCACTGTGTAGTCTTTCATTGCCCCCCATTATTTCCTAATGCCCACCTTTCTTTTTAACTCTCCCAAGTCATAACCTCCTCTTTTTAAACTTCTTTTTGAAAATTTAAAACTTATCCTCTCTATTTTCCAAAAAAAACTTTTTGATTTTCCAATCTAAAACTTAATCTCTCACTTCAAAAAAAAAAAAAAAAAAAAACTATTTTCAAACTTATCCTCTCATTTTAGATAAACAATCTGATTTTCCAATTTAAAACTTAATCTCTCACTTTAAAAAAAATGATTTTCCAATTAAAAAACTAAATCTTTTTAAAAATAAAAAATAAAAATTATAATGTCATTTTAAAACTTAATTTCAACCTTATCCCCTTTTTTAGATAAACAATATGATTTTTCAATTTAAAACTTAATCTCTCACTTTTAAAAAAAAAAACTAAATCTCCTTTAAAAAAATAAAAATCTAAGGTCAACCCTTTCTTTTCCATTGGTAAGTTTCCTTGCAAAAGCATCAAAATTATTAAATTAAATAATTGAATGAACAAATAAATAAATTAGAAAACAATAAAACAATAATAAATAAATAAGTTAATTAAAATAGAGATCATAAATAAGCTTACATATATTATATCTTAGATCCACTCTCAAGGCACCTTGAGCTTTCCTCCTTTTCCACATCTTCCTAAAGCTTAGAAATATTATTTGGATTACTTTTCTTATATGTATATATATTATGCTTTCAATTATACTTATCTATCCTTTACCATTTTTGTGACAAAAAAATGGAAATCATTTCATAATTGACAAGACACTTGATACACTTAAAACAAGTTTTCATGCCCATTGTTTTCTTTCCTTAATGCTAATAAACATTTTCTTGTTGTAAGACTACATTAGTGCAATTGATGACATTCATATTAGCACATAGGTCTTAGTTGATAGACAAACTAGTTTTAATGGTAGAAAAACAATTATAACACAAAATATAATGTGTGTATGTGATTTTGACATGATGTTCACATTTGTTTATGTCGATTAGGAAGGAACAACGACTAATGCATGTGTCTTTTTTAATGCATTGACTAAACCAAATGTTCATTTTCCTTGTTCAAGTGAAGGAAATATTATTTGGTTGATTCTAGTTATCCTTGTACATCTAGATTTCTACCACCATATTGAGGTGAATAATATCACTTACAAGAATATCGAGATAGATGTAATCAACTTGTTAGGTATAGAGAACTTTTTAATTATAGACATTCATCCTTTCAAAATATTTTTTAAAAGGTGTTTTAATGTTTTAAAAATAGTTTCCAATATTAAGGATGATGTCTTGTTATAAGTGTTGACCCCACATTTTTGGCTCGATGCGTTCCCACACAATTGGCAAGACTCGCTTTTGATTAAAGTGGAAAACTAATTTTTATAAAGAGTTGGAGTCGCCACTTACTTTTATTTATTTTTAAAGGGAAAAATACGTAAGAATAAAACCCTTAAAAGGACTCTTAATTTTTGGAAAAGACGGTCTATGAAAAACCAAAACTGGGTTTGGGGATCAGGTTACTTAGTGGGAAGGTACGATAAAGACCGTATGCACCCCTCTAAGCCCCTAAAAATGAGTCTCTACTAACTAAAGTGAAGCAGGCATGCCTATTAACTAGGAGATCAATATACCAAAATGATCATAGTTCAAAAACAAGTCATGATAACGAAATAATAAACAAAATAAAGGTGAAAGTGTACCTTGGTAGAAAGCGCTATCATGAAAACAAGGTTAGTGTACAATGACAAGTGTAAAAAAAAATCTCACACAAAACCAAATCAAAATCAAACAAAATCGATCACACAGTTTACTTGAATATTTTTTTTTAAAATATTATGAATGTCAGGCCCTCCCACCAAAGCCCAATTTATTTTGTTATGAATTAATTCTCATCAATTCCATTATTTTGGAGTTATGAAAACTTATTTATTAAAAAAAAAAGGAAGTTTTGAAAATTAAATTTGAAATTTAGGGTTTTGAAAAAATTATTTTGAAGATTGCATTATAAAAATTAAATTTGGAAATCAGAATTTTTGAAAATTTATTTGAGAATGGTACTTTAAAAAAAAATTGGAATTTTAGAATCTCGGAAAATTATTTGAGAATAATAGTTTATTTTGGAATTTTGAAACTTTTGAAAAAATAGGAAAATTATGTGAAATGATATTTTTTTAAAAATTAAATTTGAAATTTTGGAAATCCGGAAAACTTAAGAATAGTATTTGAAAAAAATAAGTTTGAAATTTTGGAAATCTGGAAAACTTACAAATGATATTTAAAAAAAAAAATTGAAATTTTTGAAAATGTATTTGAAAACTTAAGAATGATATTTTAAAAAAATTGAAATTTTGGAAAATGTATTTGAAGATAGTATTTAAAAAAAATAAAATTTTGGAATTTTAGAAAATGTATTTGAAAATAGTATTTTAAAAAATTAGAATTTTGGAATTTTAGAGTTTTGGAAAATTTATTTGAAGATAGTATTTTTTTTTAAATTAGAATTTTGGAATTTTAGAGTTTTGGAAAATTTATTTGAAGATAGTATTTTAAAAAATTGGAACTTTAGAATTTTATTTGAGAATAATATTTTTTTTTAAAAAAAATTAAGTTTAAAAATTTAAAAAAACTATTTGAGAATCGAATTTTAAAAAAAAGTAGAAAACTATTTGAAAGTTTTATTTTAAAAATTAAGTTTTAGAAAACTATTCGAAAGTTGTATTTTAAAGAATAAGTTTTAAAAAACTAATTGAAAGTTGTATTTTAAAAAATAAGTTTGGAAAATTTAGAAAAACCATTTGAGAATCAAATTTTAAAGATTAAATTAAAAAAGGATTTTAAAAGTAATTTGAGAATAAAAAAAAAGTAAATAAAACAAATAAGTATATAAATTTTTAATCTTAACAGAGGAGTAAAGTAAGAGGACGGGACAATGCTTCTGCTTGTGGTGTTGGAGGGTGGCCGAAGGAGTGCCACCCATCCCATGGCAACAAGGAGAGCTACCACAGCCACCGGTGGAGCAGTAGTCTAGGCCGGCGTTGAAGGAGCAAGCTGCAACAGCTCTAGAACGCGGTTGAACCGGGCTGTGTGGAAGAAGAGAGCTTTGGTTGGGGCGTTTAATCAAGCTAGGATTGGGGACTAGTCCAAAGCCAAGAAACATTCAGCACGCTTAATGTTTCAAAATCATATTACACCATTCACATATGTGACAGCTCCAATTTTTGATACATTGGTTGTAAGATTATTCTCTACGAAGAAATTTTGATCAAGGAACTGAGTTTACCAAAGGGTATCGTTCTCAGAGATGACCATTGGTCCACCCATATTCACCCTTGCAGCCGTCTCCAGCGCTTGTGTCATAAGGCCCTTGAACTTCCCCGACGGTGTGATGGTGATGGCATCATCACTAATCATCTCATTTGGTACAGAAACAACTTATAAGGCATTCAAGAAAGCAACTCAATCATTGGAAGGAGCGAATGTGATAACAAGAGTATCCGAAGTCACATTTTCAGAGAATTCCTTCATAACAGAACTAGCCTTCGGACTGAAATTGCTTATAAGGACATGATTTTAGGTGGAAACAGAGAAATTAGCAGTTCTCATGTTATAGGTATCATAAACAAATGGGAAGAAATAAATGCAGATCCAGTATCACCTATTGCTCCCGACTGAAAACCTGTACTTAGAGGTTCTAGTAAGGATCCTTATCGTCTGGTATAGCAGCAAATCATCAGATGATGAGTCTGATTTTGTGGTAGTATTGGCCGAAAAATTTTCAAGTATGGAAAGGTAACTCAAGGTATCAGCAAGAAAAACGCGACCAGACATCGAAATATTGGTGGTTGATCTACAATCGATAAGATAATCATCCTGAGACCCACAACAACATGCCAAACACAATACTGATGAAACCCGGATGACAAATAATCCAATTTTCCCACAACCCATCATCAGAAACAGGAAAACAAATAGAAATTCTTTAAGGAACTGAAATCCAGGGTTTATGCAACAAAGCAATATAGAAACTCCTAGTGACCAATCACAAGAACAATTGAAATTGAAAACCCATCAAAAGAACTGAACAAAAAAAAAAAAATGCCACCTTTAGGATCACCAGATTCCAACATAGAGAGACCCAGATTGGTAATGGCCAAAGAAAGGCAAAGTTGTGTGCCCTTCTGGATAGAGCTCTCAATGCTGGCTTCGAAGAAGATGAACAACCAACTTTTTTATGCATTAATCAATCGAAGTACAAGCTGGTTTGAACTTGGCTTTGGAAGAGGATATATTTTATGATCTATCTCATCACCGCCTTCTTTTTCTCCAACAACCCACCTTCCTTCCTTCCTTCCTCCTAAAGGTTTTTTTTTTTTTCTCCTCTTTTTAAGACTCCTCACACGGCTCCATTTTCAATAACCCCCTTTTCCTTTGGAAAACCCCTCAACCTTCATTCTCTTTAAAATTTTCCTTTCCCACATATCTTTTTTTTTTTCACCCTTGGTTTTTTCTTCAAAACTCCTTTTTTTTCCATGCAGTCCTGGTTCCCATGATGCCACTCAAATTCCCATGGTGTGCATGACGCTTCTTTCATTTTCTCTCATTGGCAACCTCTTCGTTTATTTCCAAAATGGTTTGGGTTTATTATTTTTTAAAAGTTTCATCTCTTTCCTTTGTTTTCTTTCCATGTGACACATGTGTGTGTGAAGATCTCCTTGTTGAAAAAATTTCACATAAAAAAAAATCTAAGAAATACGAGCTAGAAACTTGTAACATAATAAAAATAAATAAATAAATAGAAATCATGCAAATTTTAAAAAAGAAAAATATTTCATTGCAAATTAAAAACAAAGCCACCAATCTCATGTAATTTTCTAAAAATAAATAAGTAGATGAATTAATAAATAAAACAAGAAAAATAAATAAATTTCAAATGCATATAATTAATAATCTAAATATTAAACTAAAACACAATAATAAATAAATAAATAAATAAAATATCAAATTGACACAATTAAATATCGAAAATTCATCTTAAGCAATCAAAAATCAAAATCAAGCCAAATACTCACCTAATCTCAAAAATCAAGCAATCAAAAAAATCAATCTAAGGGAATTAAGCCCAAAAAAAATCTAAGTGACCTAGGTGAAAAACGCCTAAGTGACCTAAGTGGGAAGTGCCAAGGTGAAGTAGGTGGAAATTAAACTAAGGAGGTGTCTAAGTGAGCTAAGTGGGAACTCAACTAAGTGAAATCTAACCTAAGCTCGAAAGGTGGCCAAGGTGACAGTGAGAGTCCAAATGAGCCTAAATGGATTAGGTATACCTAAATGGGTCAAGAGTACCTAAATGATCAAAAATGTGCTAAGTGGCCTAGAAGGTTTAAAAAAGTGCATAAGTGATGTAAGGTGATCAAAAATGAGTCAAGTGACCTAGGAGTGTACCCAATGGACCAAGCACAACTAAACGGGCCTAGTGTGCCTAATGGAGGTGTGTCTAAGTGAGCCTAAATTAAGCTCGAAAGGCAGCCAAGAGACAACTACAAGTAAAAAAAGAAGTATGGGAAAACACCTGGTGTCACACCTGTTAAGAGGACAAAATGGAGGGTCTACAATAAGTTAAGTTGAAAATTATCAATTGTTGTTGCATGTTGTACCCTTCATAATTGGATTTGTCTATCGACATGAAATGATTAATTGTTTAGGAAAAATGAGATAGAAGATCTTTCAATCTAAAGTGAAGAAAAGTGCATAAGTAGCATAAGCCACTCAATTGATTTATCAAATAAAAGTGCATCAACTATGACAACTGTAGGAATCAAATTGCTCAAGTGATGTGGGCAAATTATATCAATATCAATCCATGGCTTGTACTATTTTTAATTCTAAATATTTTTTAATACTTCAATTATATGTTAGAATTTATATATAGTTGTTAACTAATTGTCATTAGTGTTATGTGATGTATGTTGTAATTTCTAGCGATTAAATATTGCTTATAAATTTGATTTATAATTTTAAAAGTAAGATGGACAAAAAGACCCATGTGTTACTGTGGGTGTGGATGTATGTGCATTTTCATGCCAAAAACATAGAAGAACAAAGGTTGTTGATTTTATCATTATCCATTATATCATGTAAGTATATTTAACTAACTCATGAAAATAAATTGATATTAATGAATACACACATCATATTTCATTCTTTTTAACAATTTTTGTATTATAGAAACATTTAAACTGCTTTACATAAGTTCACGAGTATGATCTACAACTTCAACAACTAGTTGCCAACTTACAACACCCAATACCTATAACAAATCCTTAAAATTGTCTTCTACTTATTGGTTGTCGTTAGTGTAACATCGTCATTTATTTGTTATTATTTTTCATATTTCTTCCTCCTATTTTAATTATTGTTAAGTGAATGTATATATTATCTAAAAAATTATCATCAATAAACTCTAAAACTTTAATATATTATATTAAAATATGATATTAGTGTTATAATATTTATTTGTATTAATATTGATTGCATTAATATACATGTAATTAAGACAATTTTTTGAAGGAAAATAGACATTAATATGATGCATTTATAACTAAAAAAAATAAGTACAAATAAATTTTTTATTAAAATCAACTATAGTTAGATTTGTTTACAAAGTAGTACTTTGTTTTAAAAAAAAAAAAAAAACTGAAGCAAATAATTTTCAAAATAGAATAATTTTTTTTATATAATTTTAATGAAGTGTTTAATTAAAAAATTATTTATATATTTATAATATCAAGTTAGTTGAAGAAAACATTCAATTTAATACAATAGCCCCCTCAAAAGGAAAAAATAAACAAAATAATACAAAGGGTAAAAGGCCATTAATTGAGTCAAAATATCAAAAGAAAATTGTAAAAAATAATAATAATAAAGCAACCTTCAAAAAGAAAACTTCAACTTGTTATAAATGTGGCAAGATAGGTTACTATTTAAAATATTGTCAATTAGAAAACAAAATTAATTCCCTAAAAATTAGCGTAAACTCAAAAATCTAATGATAGAATTAATAATTAATAAAGAAGAAGAAGAAGAAGAAGATTCTAGTGAATATTATGAATCAAAAGAAGAAAATCAAATATTAATAACTCAAGAAATATCAAGTGAAGAATCAAGTTGAGATGAATCAGACGATAAAAAATATTTAATGGTATTTGTGCATGTTCTTATAAATTTATAAATTTAATTTCAAAAGGTTCAAAAACTCCTTTAAATATTTTTATTCATAATTATCTGCCCCTTATAAATTCAATATATTTTGAATTTTGGTATACTAAAGATAAAATGCTTAGATATCTTATTTATGTTTTCAAGAATTTAATAACATTTGAATTTTCTTTATAGATAGAGCAAGAACGGATTAAGATTGGGCAATTCACTATTCCCGTATTTCCTAAAAGTAATTTGTCATTTCGAATTCATAAAGACAAAAAAATTTAGATAGATCGTAGAAATGTATTTTAGACAACCTTTGGAATGTACGAAGTGATAACCAAAAGTTAGAAGCTTTAAATGTCTTATCTTTTCATTTTAAATATACTAATGATAATTTAGATAGTTTTTCTAACCCTTCAAGTTTTGATATACATTGCACCCCAATGGATATAGATCTTAAAAATTTCAATTGCAGGAAACAAAAGAAAAGTCAATAACCACATTTTCAAAATTTCTTCAAAATGAATTTCCAAAACTTTATGAAGAAAGTTTAGAATTTCAAAAATCAAAATTTTATTTTTATAAACAAAAGATTTTAAATTTCCCTCAAGACCTTAGATAGATAATAAGTCTGAAGGCAGTTATAGGGGAAGCCAAGCAAGAGCATATAATGTAATTTATTGCTAACTGTAGCATTTTTGGAGTTATTATTCAATTGATGAGTTTTATTTGGCATACTCATTATGGCAACACCAATATTGAGTGTCCAAAGCTTGACCCCTTGTGTAGGGCAATTCCATTAGAAAGACAAGACTGTAAGTGTGCCCTCACTTATAGTATTTATAAGGCCAGTATCGACTTAGACAAATATAGACCAATAGTCATTAAATTCAATAATGAGTCAATATAATTGACCATTGCTCTCCTCATGAATTATGGGTTACTTTATTAACTAATTTTCTCCAATCCTGAGCAAACTAATGGATTTGGAAGGAAATTAACAGTTTGCATATTAAACGTCTTTATCCTAGAATTCAAATCCATTGAACTCATTATTGAAAGTAAGCCTCCTGAGTAGTCGAATGATGAAGGAGTCTACCCAGCGCAACATATCATCCTTCTTGAAGCTAATTACAGAAAGCATCAATTGTTTGGTATAGAGGACCCTTTCGCCCTGTACTAAAGTCAACCTCAAAAAACAAATTCGTCATTGGAGGTCAAGAATGATAGTAAGAGACCTTGATTTTGAGATTTATAGTTCTTCTAACTATAAACTCATCATTGAGGACAATATTCAAAAAATCATCTCTGCAAATGTTTTTCCTAAAGTCCCTCTTCTATTCTAAACCCAATTTTCCTATATTGTTGATAAATACAAAAAATATTACGTTCAAGAAAAGCAAGCTTGAAGAGAGTTTGAAAAAATTCTCCTAGAGATGCTCGATTAAAAGATTTCAAAATCTTTTGTACAATTGTATATTTGTACATTTGTCTCCTTGTACTTATCCAGTAAAAATAAAAATAATAATAAAAAAAGTTTGGAAAAGAAGAGAAGTATAAAATGCAAAAATAAATAAATAAAATCAAACACTATTGAAATAGTGTTGACCTAAGCCTTCCTGACATGAAGTAATTTTTTCGAATCAAGCAAAAGACCAGCTAACTGTCTCCTCAAATTATTTTTGGATTCATACAAGTCTCAAGCCCGTGGACTTCATCAAGTTTCAAATCCGTTAATTTCCTCTATAAATAAAGACAAAGAGTTCATCACAAAATAGAGCGATAAGAGCGGAGAAAGTGAAGATCAAAGCCTTCAAGAGTGTTCTATAAAAATCTCTCTTAGCTTTTGTAATCCCTCTCTTTCTAAAAATCTCTTCCTTTGTATTCATATCCCTATGTTGTCAACAAGTCAGTATATAATCAACAACTTTCTCTTATAATCAAGGTATAATTTTCAATATAAAAGTTTTATTTCAGATTCAATTTCTATGTTCTTGTGTTCAATTCTATTATAAATTAGACATTAAATTTTTGTTTTTTCTATTTTTCTGTTTTTCTGTTTTGATTCATAAACATAATTAGTAATTTTTTGTATGCATGAACTATTTTATGTCCTAAGTGTGAATGGTATCAGAGCTAGCGGTGCTATAAGTCCTCTCCCTATTTAAGAGGCATGTTGAGCCTATGGGGTGTTCTCACTACATGACAATGTGATGAAGTGTTGGCTCTTATCCCTAAGGTTTACCTCACAGGGTAGGGTTCGACAAAAGGTTGCGTAGTTGTCAAGAGGCAACAGGGCGTAAAGCACTAGTTTTGAGGTATCTTTCATTGTCACGACAGGGTGACCCCTCAACATTTATAACAAAAAAAAAAAAAAAAAATCAAGTACAAATAAATTTTTTATTAAAATCAACTATAGTTAGATTTGTTTACAAATTAGTACTTTGTTTTAAAAAAAAATTAAAGCTGATGCAAATAATTTTCAAAGTAGAATAATTTTTTTAATTTTAATAAAATGTCAATGTAAAAATTATTTATATATTTATAACATCAAGTTAATTGAAGAAAACATTTAATTGTTTAAAAAAAATATTTTTATTAACTTAATTTAACATGGTTTTTTTGTTTTTAATAACAAAAACAATTTTTTGAAATTTAGTTTCTAAACATAATTTTGTTTTTAAAAACATTAAAAACTGTTTTCTAGAATTGTTTTAAAAAATACTTCCTAAACATGTTTTTTATTAACTCAATTAAACATATCTTTTCTTACTTTTGATAACAAAAACTATTTTTTAAAATTCAATTTCCAAACATAATTTTGTTTTTAAAAACATCAAAAACTATTTTAAAAAACACTTCCCAAAGATGTTTTTTATTAACACTATTAAACATTATTTTTTGGCTTTTGATAACAAAAACTATTTTTTTAAAATTCATTTTTCAAACATAATTTTATTTTTAAAAACATCAAAAACTATTTTCTAAAATAAAAAGTTGATTATTATTATAATAGAATAAAAAGTTTTTACTTCCGGTCCTTTTTAAAATAATGGTATAATTGTATAAATATGTGTTGGTATATAAAATGCCCACAATTGATCATCTGGAGGTGGAACACCAAATACAGTGGCTTGACAGGCAAGAAAGCTCAACTCTTCTTCCATTTCTAGGGTTTTGTGATTTCGGGGATTCTAAAAATGGACCATCTCAATCAACCTCATTCCATGGGCACCACCATCATCGGCGTCACCTACAACGGAGGCGTCGTTCTTGGCGCCGATTCTCGAACTAGCACCGGTTCTACTTCTACTCTCTATTGCACCTTCAGCTGTTTGGTTCCGAGAAGATGGGGAAAACCAAACAAAATTTTCACTGGCTCATTCTCGGCAACCAAACAGAGATTTGATTCCGCTTGTTTAGATCGTGCATTGTTGCTTTCTTGGCCTATAATAGAATTTGAAAATCCTATCTTGTTTTGGCGTCGGCTTTTCCTGAAATTAGTTTTGATTGTGTAATTTGTTTACTTCAGGAGTTTATGTTGCGAATCGAGCATCCGACAAGATCACGCAGCTGACTGATAATGTCTACTTGTGTCGTTCTGGATCGGTAATGCTTTCTCCGCTTTTCCGTATAATGTCATGCTAAGTTTGATTTTTTTGTTATATAAGATCTGTTATTGAAAGCCCGTGCTCTGAGTTTTCTTTTCATTTATGGTCCAAGTCCAGGTTTCTCATATACTTTGCCCAACTGTGAAACCGCGTGGATTTCAAAAATTAATATTCAATGCACCCTAGGGCAAAATTTTTTGTATGTTCTCTGTTCTAATTAACTTTCCTAACACTTGGGACTTCGGGTGAGCTAAAGCTAAGTTGGTTTCATTCACAATGGTTTGATGCATGAATAAGAAATCATGCTAGGAGTGAGCTAAACAAAGGTAGAAATTGTAACAAGCACAATGATGGTCTCTTTCTTCTATTCTGTTTTTTTTTTTTTTTTTTTTTGATAGGTAAGTAAGAGCATGTATTAGAAAAGCCAAAAAATGGCGAAAACAGTACACGCGAAGTATACACTAAACGCCCAAAACACTAGGCATCACAAAGAAAAACAAGCCCACCCTTTACTTAATGAATGACCAATCTACAAAATCAACCAATGACAAAGTGTGATCCTCTATATACACCCTAGCCCAATTCACAAAAATATACAAAAAAGAATGTTTGATGGTTTGTTCAGCCCATTCGACATCATTAAACGCTCTCCCATTTCTTTCTTATATTCTGTTTTCAAGGAGGTTTTGTAGACCTTTTTGGGTGTGTAGGATTTAAACTGCACACATGTTTTGAGCATAGGATAATCATGGCCCTGGTGGGATTTAAATGGGCATTATTGTATCTCTTACTCATGGAGGACCTTTAGGCATGCCATACGACAATGTGTCTAAAACTCAGAGATTATGAATTCTGTTTTTGTTGGTCTAGAGTAATCACGAATTATTGATAAGCATAAATGGCCCAAGCTGCATATCCAATGAGAGACATAATCAAGCTAATTACAATATCTACCACATGTATTAAGCTATGATATACAAGGCACATCTCCCCCCTCTTGTTTAGTGAATCGGATGCTTGTTGACACAACAAAATGTCCACGTGTGCCTAACACTTTTTCAGAAGCTGAGAGAACAGTTTGCTTTTCTTTAGTTAGTGAGTTGCTTAAGAACAATATCTCAATTGGACATCACTATCTCAAGTTCTGAACCATGTTACCCATTTCTATCAAGGCATGCACTATTCTCAATACTTTATGCTCTTTTCAAATGCATTATGCATTAAAGCTTGTAAATGTTTTTTGCATGACATGAATCTGTTATAGAGTTGTTGATAAGTCCAGAAATCAGACACATTGTTTGAGTGAAATAACTAAATTAGTGGAATACTTGAAAATTAGTGACTTATACATTAGTGTGGCTTCCATTCACAACATTGTTCATTTTCAGGCGGCAGATTCTCAAATTTTATCTGATTATGTGCGTTACTATCTCCATCAGCACACGTAAGTGAATTTTGATGGTTTCGATTACAATTTCCATTTATTGTTGTTGAATGGTTTTCTATTAGTAGAACTAGTGATAATTTTTATTGTTGTTCTAGTCTCTTCAAGCTGGTCCTTTTTGTCCTTGATAAACTTTATTGAAAGATTGAGTGCAAAGGAGTGGCAATGCTGTTGTGGCTTTTGGTTGTTTTTTTCCATCTATAGGCATCTTTTATTAGAACTTGTTATCATTTATCATTGTTGAATGGTTATCTATCATTAGAACTTGTTATAATTTTTATGGTCTGCCCAGTCTCTTCAAGCTGGTTCTTTGCCCTTGATAACCTTTATTGAATGGTTGAGTGCTAAGTTGTGGCAATGCTGTTGTGGCTTTTGGTTGTTTTTTTCCCCATCTGTAGGCATCATTTGTATGCCTCACTTGTATTTGGGGTGCAACCCCTCACCCCACCCCACACACATATATCTTTTCATTAGATGTTACTAATGTATGTTTGTTTGCCTATCAGAAAAGCGTTGCAATGACAATGTTGTTATATTTCCAAAAAGAGTATGTCTTGGCATGGGCCCCATCATAATATGGTTCAAAGGAAGAAGAGTCAAGAGTTTCCAGTGAGTTCCCAAAAAAGTTTAAACAAGCCAAGGGAGGACATACAAAGCACAAATCAAGACAACATACAAACATCATGGGCTTTCTTTTAAATGGCTTAATTGATCAAAGTCGATCAAATTTTTTCCTGATAAAAAATTTGGTCAGAATTTTGAATGTTAGCAATCTGAAAGAAAGTAAAAAATGAAACTCTTTAACATGTGATATATGCCATTTCTTGCATACCCTTTTTCTGGATCTTTGTGGTCTATCATTGTTTAATCCTTAGGCTGCCCTACCAAGGAGTTTTTGTCTGTAGTCATGTATTTCTGTTTCATTGGAACTTAGTATAGAAATATAATATAAGCCTTACTCAATTTTTTCGCACTTATTTTTTATATTCCATCATTTTGTTTCCCCTGTATTTGATTCTGTCATAGACATATGTCCTTGGATTTTCTTGTTATACTTATGGGAACAAGACACCTAGGGTTTAATTTAACTTGTTTTTGTTGTTGATGCTTCTAACTTTTTCTTTTTTAATATGGAACTCTTACTCAAGCCATAATGTTTCATGCAGTATACAGCTTGGGCAACCTGCCACTGTCAAGGTTGCTGCAAACCTTGTCAGGTTAATATCATACAATAATAAGGTATGGTTTTATTTTCTTATTGTATCTTAATCTGTTAAATTATTACAGTTTGGGAAATGCTCTGGGTCCTGTCTATAAATTCACACTATTAAACAAATTTGGCCTTTTTTTCTCATACAGGTCCTTTTATTTATTTTTTTTGAATTAATTCTTTCATATTTCCATTGGACTTGTTTGGTCAATAGACTGTGTGTAATATGTTACATTGCGGATAATGAAAAAATATGTTACATAGTGGCCAATTTGCAAGAGCTGGTTACCTTCCAAATTTGGTGGTTGATAGCAAGGATATCATAACTAAGCTTGTTAAGGATTTTATTCTCAAGCCAAAAAGGAGATTGGCCAAGATATGCAAGATATTCCTAAGAAACTTTGCATTGTTTCCATCTTTCCATCTATTAGATGTTGCATTAGATATCATTGTCCAATGAATATGAAGTGTATACATACATACATACATATAAATGGATTAGTAGAGGATGAATATTCCAAATACGTGAATAACTTGTTAAGGAAAGGAACAAACAATTGCACATGTATTTCCACAGGCTAATCATATATCTCATTTTTGGTGCGCTTTTCATTTATCTTTTTAAACTTTGACAGAATATGCTACAAACTGGTCTGATTGTTGGTGGATGGGACAAGCATGAGGGAGGTAAAATATATGGAGTGCCTCTTGGAGGGACAATTTTGGAGCAGCCTTTTGCCATTGGAGGTGTGTTCTCATCTTATGATAAAAATTATCCTTATGATGACTCTGCTCTGATCACTTATTACTTTGAGAATTGCTCTTTTTGACTTGTTGTTGATGGTGATTATCTGTTTCTCCTGTAATTTCTTTTGCTTTAAATATGCGTATCTTGTTCTATTCTATGATTGGTAGGTGAATCTTCTAGTGAGAAGCATAAAATTTTCTTGAGTCTTCTTAATTGGTTGCTCCCAGTATGGATATCAAAGAGCAAGATGTTAGATCCACTGGGGTGATTGCATTCCATCTATACTGGTTCATTTTTTGGGTGGCAACATGCATCAAGTTTGATGGGCTACTGAACTATTTTAAAAACCATTTTTTGAAAATGTTCCTAAACAGACCCTTATGTTCCCATACTTCCTAAAGTTTTATTTTATAGGCTCTATGCCACATCAGTACTGCTGCGCCACCAGCACCATATTTTTTTGATAAATAAGCAAAAGAATTTTATTACGAAGAGGCACTAAAATAGCGACCCAAAGAAGTACAGTATAGAGACACTCTCCCCCTTACATCTGAACCCAAAAACAAGAAGAAAACAAAAAACCTTCTCCCTCACCGCGAACCCACCCATTCTATTAAGGTCAAAGGACCACCTTTTATCCACAATTTAGTCTCCAACCACAGTAAATACATAAAAGAAGCTTTCAACCTTTGGATGGACAACACACTATCTTCAATGGAAATGTTATTCCTTGTTTTCCAAATGACCCAAAAAAAACATAACGGTCCCACTTGCCACGCCGCCTTCCTCTTTTTACCCACAAAAGAACCCCTCCACCCTAAGAGGGTTTCCTTTACTGAAAAGGGAAACACCTAAGACACTCCAAACAAAGAAAGGAGCAACATCCACACTTCCCTTGTTTTTTCACAATGGAGAAGGAGGTGATCAATCGTCTTCTCAAACATTTGGCACAGAAAGCATCTATTAGCCAAAGGCCAACCCCTCTTTTGCAAACGGTCAAAAGTTAGAACTTTTCCCCACGAAGCCTTCCAAGCAAAGAAACTTAATTTAGGCTGCACACAAGAGTTCCATATAATCTTCGAAGGGAAAGAAACAAGAGAAACCGGATGCAAGGCTCTAAACAAAGGCTTTACCGAAAACAAGCCATTATTCGAGTCCATCCACCTCACCCTATCCTCCTCAACCACATTTACCTTCTTCCCATCCAAGCAACAAAACAACCTTCCCACCTCTTCCATCTCCCAATCATTGAAAGGCCTAATGAAACAAGGGCCCCAACTTCCCCCTCATTCCCCCGCAGTTGTCCAAACTTCATTTACCCAAGCCTCTTTAGAAGTTGCTAGAGCAAATAAACAAGGGAAGAACTCACACAAAGGAGTGGTTCCACACCACTTGTCTTTCCAAAATCTCACCTTCCTTCCATTACCCACTACAAAGTCAAAAGAAGGGGTCACTAGGTGCCCCAACTTTCTAATTGCTTTCCACAACCCAACTCCATAAGCCTCCCTAGCCTCACAAGAGCTCCACCCTCCTCTTTCCTCCCCATATTTCCTTCTAATCACTTGGTTCCAAAGGGCCTTTCTTTCATTTGCAAAGCGCCAACTTCACTTGCCAAGGAGAGCCCTATTGAATGTCCCAAGACTCTTAACCCCCAACCCTCCTTTTCTTTTATCTAAACAAACGTTCGACCACCTTACTAAGTGAAGTTTTTGTTCAAGAGCCCCACCACCCACAAAAAATCCCTTTGAATATGCTCCATTCTAACTACCCTAGGCAACTGGAAAATAGACATGAAATAGATCGGCAAATTAGACAAAGTACCGTGAATTAAGTGTTGTGCCACCAACACCATATGGTTCATCACCTCCTTTGTAATGACTACCACTCCATCACAAACACCACATCACTGCTGCCACCACCACTACTGTCCTCACCCCCGTCCCCATCTCCTGCCATGCTTGCCCTGTTGGTTTTACATTCATCCCTCTTCCCACCATACAACTGCTGCCATTTCTCAACCACCTCATTACTTCTGCTGTCTGCTGCCACCATCCCATCTGCACTTCTACCTCCACCATCATCCCATCACTGCCTCTGCCAATATCCCAGCCTCCACTGCCACCACACAACCTCTGTAACACAATCACTGCCACCTCCAATACCACCCACCCTCATGGTCACCACAATTAATTGGAGCTCTTCCAAAAATGTTGAGATTCAAAGTGTAAAAAGTGGTTTACTGTGCTAGTTTTCTCAAATAGGAAATAATCATGACTACCTTACAATTATTATTTTACCAAAAGAAAAATACAAGAAATGAATAAATGAGCAGGTTCCTAATGTGAAAGCGTGAAAAATGGCAATACAACCCACTGTTGCCTTAACTTTTGCCTTCATAGATGGTGTGATGAGATTCGTTTTAAATTCAAATACCCAACCTTTTTCTCTACAATGGATAAGTGTGAAAAGGTTTGCAATACTTAATCATATGAAGTGGAGTTTTCTGAAATTTGTTTTGTTAAAGATATTTTGCAAAACCAGGTATAGTGATACTAAGTTTTCTAATGGGGTTTGATTAACAAAGGAAAATGAGATAAAGAAAGGTGTTGTGTGTGTGTGATGGGGTTGGGGCAAAAGACCTTAAATATTTTAGGCATATAAGCTTGGTGGGCGGCCTTTATAAGATTTTAGCTAAAGTATTGGAAATAGACTAAAGAAGGTGGTGGGTAAAGTGGTTTCCAAGTTCCAAAATGCATTTGTGGAGGGAAGACAAATTTTAGATACAATACTTATAGCTAATGAGGCTATTGACTCTATGTTGAAAAGTAATAGTTGTGGTGTGTTGTGCAAGCTTGACATTGAAAAAACATAACTCTCTATCCTTGTTAATGGCATCTCGTTTGGATTTTTCCAAAGCTCTTGGGGCTTGGTGCAAAGAGACTTTCTCTCACCCTATTTGTTTGTGCTAGCCATGTAGGCGCTCAGTTGCCATCTCAAGAGGGCTAGGGACGGGGGCTTCTTGTTAGGGTTTAGGGTGAGGAGCAAAAGTGGAGAGGGGTCGGATGTATCTCATAAGTTGTTTGCTAATGATAGCATAGTTTTCTATGAGGCTTCTTATGATCCAATGGCTTAAGCTGATTGCTTATGTGGTTTGAGGCAATTTCAAAGCTGAAGATAAACCTGGACAAGAGCGAGTTGATTCTAGTCTAGAGGGTAGAGAAAATGGAAGATTTGGCTTTAGAGAGAGGGGCTGTAAAGTGCAAAATCTTCCGCCCACTTGCTTAAGTCTTCCTTTGGATGCCCCTTTTAAATCAATAGCATCTTAGAATGGGTTGGGAGAGTAGTTTCGTAAAAGACATCCATTGTGGAGAAGTCAATATATCTCCAAAGGTGTGACTCACTCTAATACGAAACACTTTATCTAGTTTGCTTGTCTATTTTTGTTTTGCATGCCAAGAATATTTAGATTGAGGTTGGAGCATATTCAGGGGGTTTCTTTGGGTGTGGGGTGGGGGCTGTAGAGAGAAAACCATATTTAGTAAAATGTGCGACTATTTGTTTAGATAAGAGGAAGGGTGGCTTGGGTGTTAGGTGTCCATCTTTGCTTAACAAGGCCCTTCTATGCAAGTGGAGTTAGCGTTTTGCTTTGGAAAGGGGGACTTTCCGGAAGCAGGTTATAGGTAGAAAATATGGGGAAGATGAAGGGTGGTGGCATTCTCATGAAGTGAGAGATGAGGTATGGAGTTGGGTTATGGAATGCCATCAAGAAGGATTGAGATCTTTTTAGCAATAAAGTCTCCCTTTTGATGGGCAATGGGAGATGTGTAGGTGCTGTGGACATGAGCCTTTGTGTGAATATTTCCTTTCTTTATTTTCCATAGCTATGCAGATTTATGGGATTATTCAAATGAAGAGGGTTTTTGGAATTCTTGCAAATCTAGACATTTAAATGATTAGAAGATCGAAAATGTGGAGTGATTCTTTTCAAGACTGCAAAGGAAGGCAGTGAATAGGGAAGTTGACGATAGGATGATTTGGATAAAGTCAAAGAGCAAATTTTTTTCTGTCAAAAATACCTTTATGGCGTCCTGGTACTGGGAAGTTAGTTTCTTTCCCAATGGTATTATTTGGAATTCCTTGGCTTTGCCTAAGGCGAGCTTCTTTGCTTGGGAGGCAATATGGGGAAAAGTTTCAGAGGAGAAGGTGGAATTCCTTGGATGAGCTTTAGAGGAGCAGGTGGTCGTTGGCAAACAGATGTTTCCTTAGTCATATTGAAGAAGAATCCATTAATCACATCCTCCTCCATTGTGGCATGATGAGTTTTATGACAATTGTTATTCTCTTTTTGGCATATCTTGGGTGTTATCTTCCTTGGTTTGAGAGGCCTTCTTAGGATGACATGACTCTTTTGTTGGTAAAAAGAGAAAAAAAAACATGGTGAGTAGCTCCTTCGTGCATTCTTTGGACAATTTGGAAGGAAAGAATTAGAATAGTGTTTGAAAATGAGGAGTAATCTAATCAAAGACTGAAAAACACTTTTTTTTTGGTAATCCTACTTCATGGACTAATTTGTATATAGATGTAGATCCAATGTCCTAAATTGACTTCATTGATTGGTTGAGTTCTCATTGATGGAAGGAGTAGCTTCTTCTTGTCCCTCTTTCCTTTTCTTTGTGCCTTTTGGCAACTATTGTATACATCATGTGTACTTTGGTGTGCTCCTTTTGGCATTCTATTTATATTATACTCACTTCTTTTACTTATCAAAAAAATTTTAAAAGCGTTCTTGGATGACTTGCATGACTAAAGGGTTTGTGATGGGCATAATGGAAGCAATGACCTCGTAACGAATAAAGCATCTTCTCAGCAAAGTCAGTGGAAGTGTTGCTTCAGAAGTTCCCAGTTCTATCTGGAATAGCACTTCTTTTGTATGTGACACAGAAGGAAATTCAAACTTTTCCAAAACTAAGTTGTGCACCCGGTGTGTTAGGATGAGTTGATTTCAAGGAAGTGGTGTGTCCTTTTGGAGTCTCATCCAAAAATGGCATAGCACTTGTTTCACTGATCTTTATACACTTATTTTTTTAATCAATCTCTTTATGCTCGTACATTTGGTGGCTTTTCTTTTGCCTCTTAGATTTCATCTGGCTAATTTCCAACATGTTGAGGAAATTGATAAATGATTTTTTACCTGGCCTGGAGCGTAAAGGGAAAGATGTGGAAAGCAACCACATCTATGAATGTTGGGGCAATTTGGAAGGGTTGAATTAAAACAATTTTCAATGATGAGGACATTGAACTAGAGGGGGAGTGGCTCTCTGCGCAATTTATGGGAGTCTGTAATACAGACTTCCACAAGGATTAAAATATTTTTTGATATCATGATCTGATTGTTGTTACTCCTCAAGCCTCTTCCTTCTCTGGTGCTTTTAGTTTCCCATACCAATATTTATATTTTGATCAGAAATGACCCATGCCAATATTTTCTTTTCATTGATTTACTCCTTGTATATGCCTTCCTTTCATAGTTAAATTTTTTATTTTTAACTTTATGCGTTTTTAATAGGCAAACTTTCTTAAAAAATAGTTAACCTATCAACTTAACCTGCTTACTTTGTTTTGATAAGAATGATATGATTCTGCTTGAAATGGTAAGCTTTGTCACAGTAAAGCTTTCTAATTAATTTTAATGTTGTTATTACCAAGAAAGCATGTTTTATTCACTTTTCCTTGCATTGAAATGTTATTTTATTGCCATGAGTTGCTGGACTGTAAGATGTGTTTTTGTTTTTCAGGATCTGGATCCAGTTATCTGTATGGTTTCTTTGATCAAGAATGGAAGGAAGGGATGACGAAAGATGAGGCTGAGGTATTATTCTAAAATTTATACATTTGGAAGTACTTGTAGCTGCTTCCTAGTTGTCTGATCTGTATGCAAAGTTTGTTAAGACTAGATCTCATTATCAACAGGACAATTTTTTAAAAGGTTTTGTTTGTACCACCTTTTTATGAAATGCATGTTATGTTCATGAGGCTGAGGTATGTTATATATGTTTGCAAGAAGAACTTGTAGCTGCCTCTGGATTGTCTAATTTCTATGCAAATTTTGTTTAAGGCTTACAGTTTGACAATTTTCCAGAGGTTGTTGATTATACCTATTTTTTTGTGAAGTGCATGTAATAGAGTTTTGCTGAACCATCAAAAGTAATGTAAAGGATGCCCAATTACATTCAAATTTTCATATGTTGTTGAGAGAGAGAGAAAGAAGAAAGACCTTAATTCTCATTCATGTAATATCTACTTATAATTGAGAAATATATATAGATACAAGGCTAGGAGTCCTAACTACCATACATGTGACCTATATTAACAAGGAAAGATTATACACTATAAATACATTATATTCAACACTCCCCCTCAAGTTGGAGCATATACGTCATATGCACCAAGCTTGTTACAAATATATTTAATCCTAGGACCTCTGACAGATTTAGTGAAGATGTCTGCTAGTTGATCATTTGAATTAACAAAACTTGTAGCAACACATCCTGATGCGATCTTCTCTCTAATGAAATGACAGTCAACTTCAATATGTTTGGTCCTTTCATGAAAGATTGGATTGGATGCAATATGTAATGCGGCCTGGTTATCACAAATGAGTTTCATCTGTTCATCCTTTCCAAATCTCAACTCTCGAAGAAGATGTCTCAACCATATGAGTTCACATGTTGCCAAAGCCATAGCTCGATACTCGGCTTCAGCGCTAGATCTGACCACTACATCTTGTTTCTTACTCTTCCAAGATATTAGATTACCTCCAATAAAAACACAGTACCCTGAAGTGGAACGTCTATTTGTGGGTGAGCCAGCCCAATTTGCATTTGTGTAACCAACAACCTGAGTATGACCTTTGTTCTCGTACAACACACCTTGGCCTGGTGTACTTTTGATATATCGAAGAATGCGGATTACGGCATCCCAATGGCTATCACATGGTGACTGTAGGAATTGACTAACAACACTCACAGGAAAAGAAATGTCTGGACGAGTAATGGTGAGATAGTTCAATTTACCTACGAGCCGTCGATATCTCCCGGGGTCTCCTCAAGGCTCCCCCTGTCCTGGTACAAGTTTGACATTCAGATCCATAGGTGTGTCTACCGGTTTACAGTCTAACATACCGGTTTCTTCCAGGATGTCTAAAGCATACTTCCTTTGGGAAAGGACCACACCAGAACTGGATTGAGCTATCTCAATTCCCAAGAAATACTTGAGTTTCCCCAAGTCTTTGGTCTGAAAGTGGGTAAAAAGATGTTGCTTTAGTTTCTAAATACCATCCTGATCACTGCCTGTAATGACGATGTCGTCCACATAAACAACCGGATAAATACACTGCCCCAAAGAGTTATGATGATAGAAAACTGAATGGTCTGTTGTACTGCGAAGCATGCCAAACTCTTGAACAATAGAACTAAAACGGCCAAACCATGCTCGAGGAGATTGTTTCAAGCCATATAGAGAATGGCGTAACCTGCACACTAAACCAGACTCCCCCTGAGCAACAAAACCAGGAGGTTGCTCCATATAAACTTCCTCGGCAAAATCACCATGAAGGAAGGCATTTTTAATATCTAACTAATAAAGAGGCCAAGAACACATAGCAGCCATGGAGAGAAGCAGACGGACAGAAGAAATCTTGGCAACAGGAGAGAATGTGTCACCATAATCAGAACCATAAACCTGAGTATAGCCTTTAGCAACTAAGCGGGCCTTAAGGCGATCAACCTGACCATCAGGACCAACCTTAATTGCGTAGACCCAACGACAGCCAACGGTAGATTTACCAGAGGGTAAAACAACAAGATCCCAAGTGCCATTAGAGTGCAGAGCAGCCATTTCATCCACCATTGCCTGTCGCCAGCCTGGATGGGAAAGAGCTTCATGGGTGCTCTTTGGAAGAGAAACAGAGGATATAGCAGAAACAAAAGCAGAATAGGATAATCGATGATAACTTAAAAAATTGTAAATAGGATGAGGATTACGAGTAGAGCGAGTACCTTTCCGAACAGCAATGGGTAAGTCATTAGGAGAAGGCAGAGCCGGGGCAGGTGAAGCTGAAGGGATAGGAAGTGAGTCAGCAGGTGCTTCAGCAAAAGGGAGAGGAGCAACGACACGAGGGCGACGATGATAAACCTGAAGTGGTCGAGGAGGCATAGCATCAGGTGGGGAGACAATGGGAATAGGCAAGACTTCAGAAACAGGAAGAGACTCAGAAGTGGTGGAAAAGAATGGTGAGTCCTCAAAGAAGGTGACATCAGCGGAGATAAAGTATCGATGAGTCTCAAGGGAATAACAACGATAACCCTTGTGAAGTCTGGAGTATCCCAAAAAGAGGCACTTCATGGCTTTGGTGGAAAGCTTGTCCCGTCCAGGAGTGAGAATATGAACAAAGCAAGTACAACCAAAGACACGAGGAGGAAGGAAATAAAGTGGTTGGTCAGGGAAGAGAAGGGAGTGAGGAATCTGATCGTGTAAGACAGAGGAGGGCATACGATTAATCAAATAACAAGAGGTAAGAACAGCGTCCCCCCAAAAACGAAAAGGAACATTACTATGGAGGAGGATAGTACGAGCTGTCTCAACAAGATGTCGATTCTTGCGTTCAGCTACCCCATTTTGTTGAAGAGTATGAGCACAAGAAGACTGATGAAGAATCCCATGATGAGACATAAACGAAGTAAATGGGGCTGAAAAATATTCCCTGGCATTGTCACTGCGTAACACACGAATAGAAATATTGAACTGGGTTTGGATTTCAGCATAAAATTTCTGGAAAATAGAGAATAACTCAGCTCGATTTTTCATTAAAAATAACCAAGTACATCAAGAATGGTCATCAATGAAAGTGACAAAATACTGAAATCCTAAAGTAGACGCAGTCCAACAAGGACCCCAAATATCAGTGTGGACAAGCTCAAAAGGAGACTTTGCCCGATTATTCAAACGCTTTGGGAACGAGATACGAGTATGTTTCCCAAGCTGACATGACTCACACGGAAGCGACGACAAAGTGGAAAAACGAGGGACCATCTTCTGGAACTTGAAGAGACTAGGGTGGCCCAGACGATTGTGAATGAGGAGAGGAGCATCAGTGGAAATGCAAACTGCAGGAGATGAATCCGAGGTGAGGTGATAGAGGCCTTGAGACTCACGTCCTATGCCAATCGTCTTCCCCGTACTCCGGTCCTGCAAGGTCACAAATTTATCAGAAAAGGTAATAGAGCAATTAAGAGTACGAGTGATTTTGCTGATGGAAATAAGATTAAAAGGACATTCAGGAGTATAAAGGACAGAAGTGAGAGGTAGAGAAGGCAGAGGAAGGGCCAAACCAATACCTTTAGCCACAGTTTGAGAACCATTAGCTAAGGTAACAGTAGGTAAAGCAGAGGTAGTAGTAATAGAGGAGAAAAGATCCTTATTACCAGATAAGTGATCAGAAGCTCCAGAATCTAGAATCCAGGGTCCAAGAGAAGATGTGTGGGTAAGGCAGGCAGAGGCATTACCAGGCTGGGCAACAGAGGCAACAGAAGCCTGAGATGCGGAAGAGCTCGGAGGTTGAGCCAGCGGAGAATCAAAGGACTGGGTCACATGGGCAGTGCGAGGAGGTCGTCCATGTAACTGATAGCAACGATCGCGAGTGTGGCCAAGTTTATTGCAATAGGTGCAATGAGGACGTTGACCTCTACCTCAGGTACCACTGCGGCCTCCTCAAGAGCTAGTTTGAGAAACTAACACAGAAGAATCTGAAGTGCTATCAAATGGTAAAGTCTGAGTGGAGGAGATACGAAGGAGGCGAGCAAACACATCATCCAAGGACGGAACTGATGAACTACCAAGAATCTGATCGCGGACAGGTTCAAGATCCGAACGGAGGCCAATAAGAGTAAGAACCATGAAGAACTTGTCAAACTGTGTTTGTTGAGCCCCAACATCAGGAGTAAGAGGCATCACAGTCAAGAACTTCTCCTTAAGAGAGGCAATTTGGCCAATATAAGTAGATAGATCCAAGTCCTGTTGGCTGATACGGACAATAGCAGAAGCCACCTTATAAAGACGCTGGATATCATTCGTATATAATCCTTTGGCCCGAGTCCAAAATTTAAAACAAGTTTTGTAGGCCCGAAGATGAAGAAGAATCTTGGGATCAACCGATTGCCATAATACACTACATAACTGTGCATCTATCTTCCTCCACTGTACGCGGTCAACCTCAGGGATATCTGCCTCCTGTGTAATCAAGTGATCCTCATATCCTTGACCCTAAACCAAAGTTCAACAGAGGCAGACCAGGAAAGATAATTGTCACTGCCAACCAATTTCTCCGAAGTAGTCATAGGAGATCCAGATATAACAGAGGAAAAAATGGAAGTTTTAGTAGCCATATCTACTTATCTGGAGAATGAAGTATATTTGGATCGAAGATAGCCCTAAGACGGCTTCAGATCGCGGTGTGGCACCACCGGAAAGGTAGAAGAACACTTCCTTAGGCACGTGTAGGGATTAGGATGGAGAAAAAGTAGCCAAAGCTCGCCGGAAAAACTGTTTGGAGGGTCGGCTGAGGCAAAAAACCCTAAAAGAGGTACGTGCAGGGCTCGGATGGCAGAACCAGGGATGAAGGAAGGCTAGTCGGCGTCAAGCAAGGCTAGAGGAGGAGGCGCGTGGCCGGGAAAGTCCTCACGCGCCCTCACGCGCCGGCGCGTGAGATGCAGTCGCCGGACAGAAAATTGAGCGTGGCCGGCGCGTGGATGATCTTTTGGTTCCGGTGCCTTCACAAAAGTTGGAGATCTCCTCCAGGCGCTCCTTCTGGTATGGTCAGTGTCGGAAAAAGACGTCATCGGAAAAGTTCGCCGGCGGTGAGTGTTTTCTGACGATGATCCGACTGACCGGAAAGTATTGGGAGATGGGGAAGGTGACCGGAATGAAACACGGTCACCGGAAGGTTTCCCGGAGTTGATGACACGGGAAACTGGAAAGAATTAGGTTTTCACCCTTGGCTCTGATACCATGTTGAGAGAGAGAGAAAGAAGAAAGACCTTAATTCTCATTCATGTAATATCTACTTACAATTGAGAAATATATATATATATACAAGGCTAGGAGTCCTAACTACCATACATGTGACCTATATTAACAAGGAAAGATTATACACTATAAATACATTATATTCAACATATGTAATTTTTTATTATTCCAAACTCCAATTACTTTTTTGCTTTATTATCTAGGGCTTTTCCTCAGTTGAGTTATTCTATAATTTCAGCTATCCTGTAAATTCTTGCTGGGATTTGTTGTTGGCACTGCCTTTTTTTTTCTTCTTTTTAACAATGTAAGATTTTCTGAAAAAAAAAAAGGGCCCCTTATCTGGACATTTGCCTCATAGTGATTCTCAAATGCCAGATATCTCACAATGCTCTTGAATTGCCCAGTTAATACTAACTATACTCACCATCATATTACAGTTATGGTGATGTGTAATGAGGTGATGCTGCCTCATGGACTAATGGAAGAGTGGGAAAAAGGAAAACAAAACAAGCAATTTGCAGAAATCTAGGCTTTTTCACCCAGTGCTTTATTTTATATCATGTTAAATTTTCTGTATTTGTGGTAAATAGGAAAATTTTGATTGACATTGTTATTGAAAATGCTGTTAGTCACTAAGCTCATTGCTGGGAGTTATTTTTCTTAATAAATTTGGTTTCCTAATGCAGAAATTGGTAGTGAAGGCTGTTTCTCTTGCTATTGCTCGAGATGGTGCAAGTGGTGGTGTTGTTCGAACTGTCACTGTGAGTTCTTCTTTCATTCATTTCTGTTTGTTGAATACACTCCATTGACCCTGATGAGAAGGGATTGAAACCCCTGGGCAAAGCCAATCTTCAACAACAATTTGACCTTGAACTTGTGATAATTAAAGTGTTTCTCTTTTTCAATTTTACATTTAGACCTATCTAGGTAAATTTATTATTATTTTTGAGGTGATAAATGTTATTTATAAAATGCTAATATGGTGTTTCCTTGTTCTTTCATTTTTAATTTTTGTTAGAAAAAAGGCTTGAATAGGGATGTTAAAGCTCCTAGATGCATGAGTTGGGCCTCTGAGGTTTTGGGCTTAGACCTTGGTTTGGATTGAAAGGGAAAAATATAAGAAAACTAAACAATAGTCCCCTCAAAGCCGAGAAAAAATCATGCTATCAACAAGGTTCAAAAAAGGAGCCTCTCCTGATTATGAGAGATTCCATGATCCAAAGTACAATTATTGTATAACACAATATAATTATCATAAACAGTCCTTCAGCTTTGGTTCTCAAAATTTTAACCTTCATCCTATTAGGCTATTATGCATTTGTAGATAAGCCAATCAAAAACAATGGGGGCTGTCCTCTATGCCTTTGTTGTTTATCTTCAAAAACTTGAATTGCCATCTTGAAGTCAGGTGTTTTCCCAGGCCCCAGCTATGTTCAGTTGACAGGGTCTTTTGTTAATTAATCAGCATGCTTTTAGGGAAAAAAAAACTTTAAGAATCGTTTCATGCATGTGTCAGTTGGGTGGAGGAAGAGGAGGATCGAATATAGGGTTCTAGGATAAAATAATAGACATAGAATTAACCACTGCCCTGACTTTGAATTGTGTATTGAACTCTCTTGGTGATTGTATTATATTGACACAATTGCTTATGGTGTGATGGCTGTTTTTATATCTCTGAATGTTTAATTTCTCTAGGCTGTTATGTTGCTTAGAAAAATGTTTGGATAAAACAAATAATAAACACCCTTCACTACAATCCCACGTAGTAATTTTTTGCTGAATATGTTGTTTTAATTCTTGAAAGCAATCAAATATGCATCACTTATGTTTAACATATGGTTTATGTGATGAGAGATCCTTGTATGGTGGTTGCATGTGTTGTTGACATGTAAACATCATTTTTTTCTCCATTGATAAACAATTGCATACATATTGTTTGTCACGTGGAGGGTTCTGGGCTAACAGTAAATTGGATTTGAATGGAGTTCAAGGATCCTGATCTTTTCAGAGAACAACTTGCTTCACATTTACTTCATCTAAATTGCATTTTGACTTAAAGAATTAATACCCACTAGCTATTTATTATAGAATGCATCATTGTGTATGTTCTGCAGATAAACTCAGAGGGGGTGACGAAAAACTTCTACCCTGGTGACACCCTTCCATTGTGGCACGAGGAACTGGAGCCCCAGAACTCTCTGCTGGACATTTTATCATCATCCAGTCCTGAGCCAATGGTCTCTTGAGGAGAGACTTTTATTTGGAATGTTGTGCATGGATTGTATTTCTTATAGCTGGCATCTGGAAGTTGTTTGGAATTATCAGGAAACTATCTATCTGTCTGGAAAATTTACTTGTTTACAGTTACATTGATTTCTGATTAAAGAAATTGACTGGAAAGCTCAGCTATAGTCATTTGGTATGTATTATCTTCCTTTGGCAACCAATCTATTATTGTCTATGGTACAAGCTAAACCTTGTCATTAGAAACATTAGATAATTTAGATTGAACAAAAGAGTTGATACCAACATCCAGTTAATATGGTACTGTTTTGGTGTAATTCTGCCCAGACTTAGCGGATGCATTATTCTAAATTGATGGTCTCATACAGGTTGGAAGTTCAATCTTTGTATGGAATTCAATCATGTTGAGTACACAGCAAGAATGCCCTCTAGGGAGACCAGACAGTAGAGCCAAATATACTGAATTACCTTTGGAGGCAGCTTTCTTTCAATCTCATTATTATAACTAAGATGACAGTTTTTGACACAATGAGGGATTCATGACTTGAATCCCACACAAAGTTAGGGAGTATTGGTTTAGCCATAATGATCCTCAAAATTATAATTGTATCATCATCCAAAATAACTAGGGTGGATCTCATTATTATCACTTTAGCCTCCATTGAGCGGGTTTTGTTATTATCGCCTAGAGAACGAGTTTTTGACAACTCGAAGTTAAGGCAAAGTTAAGGAGTTTAGGTTACTCGTATTGATCTTTTAGGCATAATTATATCTACTCTTAATGGTTAACAGTTTGTTGAAAGCGTGCCCTAGGTGTGCCTAGGCTCAAGGAACAGCAACTCCTCGGCTGAGATGCGCACTTTGTGGATGTGGAGGGCCTAGGTATCTTTTATTTATTTTTTGTTGTTCTTAAGAGTATGGGAAAAAGAGTGTCATTTTGACTCTTTTTGAATAAATTGAACATATTTGGTGATATATGAGAGTGCCAAATGTTTTATATGTCCAAATTTCCAATATTATATTAAATTATAGATGCGACCTAGGTTGCGTCTCACTTTGCTCAAAGGCATACATTGAATTGCACTAGGTTATGGAAGACGTTTGTGCCATGAGTGCATCTTCCACCTTTGAAAAGTTTGCAACTTGCACAAGTGATGTGATAAGTGATTTGAGTGCAAGGGGTGTTGAATATAGGAGGCACAACGAGTAGAGTGATAAATTGACACATTTAATAGTTGTCTTGTGCGTATCACTATGAATTCAGCTTGAACATGTAATGGCCCACCAATGTTCCCTTGTCAGGCCCCTAAGCATTTGAAAATAGGTATGTTGAAGGGTCTGTGTCTTGGAATGAATATGAAGTTACCAAACATGTTATCTTGTGTCTTTTTCCATAGACAAATTGAATTATTGCTACAATTCTTTTAAATGTTTGGATATCCAGTTGGTAAATAGGGGTTATTCATGTTCTGGGCTACTTGTGATGGATTCTGAGTCTGTGACATGATATTGGTAAATACGTGGGTCTTAATTCAGTTTAGATGGTAGCGGTACCTTTGTGTATGTATATCCCATGGTCTTTTTAACACAACACAAGCCCCATTAGGACACACATCAACTCTCACCCCAGTCTTCACTTTTTACAACTCTTCATTCCTATGCTCCCAATTCTCATCTTCCAATTTCATAGGGGAGCATTTGTATTTTCTAAATCCTTTTGGTTGGTTGGGTAGAAAATTAATTATGGATAAAATGGCTTCATCAGTATTAGTTGCAAGTGAGGTTTTGAATATAGTAGAAAATTGTTCTTTATTTGAAAAAGAAGTTTATTAGAAATCAGAAGACACAAGAAAACAAACTTTAAGTAAAGCCAGTGAATGGCAAATAGCATATGCGATTGAATATAATATGATGGAGAAGATGTAATCATCAAAGCTGGGTTTTCCCTGGGGGCATCATTTCTTACAGTTAAAATGTTGAATCTGGGAATATTTAGGCTCAAGTGGGAAAAGGTTAAAGGCGAATCCACTCAAAAAGTGGTGCTCTTGGATCCATGTCCCAAAAACATCAGACAATAATAAAATGGGCGGCCCCCTCTGCTTGCAACTGGGAGAAAATGATAGGTATAAATTATTGGGTGACACAGAGTAGTAGAGAACTTGGGATCATCACAATAATGGTAGATGGGCCACATTTGCTGCATACTGCTAAAAAATTTCTCCTTGAAAATTCTATGGTGCAATTACCAGCCGTGCTGGAAAGGGTGGGGACATAGAGAAAGAAATCAGCTAAAAGATTTTATATCCCTCTCGGCCTTCTATTATATATCATTGACATACATGATGATCCAAATATTCCTTTACCGCCTGCCTGATGGAGGCTGAGGGTAGTGTGTGTCAAATCTACCAAAGTAAACAACCTCAACTCCTGAAATTCATAAAAGGAATTTCATTTTTACGGAGAAAAATCTACACATTTATACACTAAAAAACTAGCCAATACAAATTTAGAGCTTTTGCTTTCTACAATGCACCTGGAGTTGGGAGACATTTAAAATAAAAGATAAGATTAAAAAAAAAAAACGAAGTGGGAGTAAAAAATGACTACTAATCTCTCTCACAAAGTCACAACATGCATACATCAAAGTATATCTCTCAAGGCAATTCCTAAACCAGCTTCTTCTCTCAACTTTAAAAATATACTTCTCCCTTGGACACAATTTGTACCATCCCTTCCAAGCTGTTTCATAATCAGTCAATCAGGTACTGCCCAGCTTTTGTATTTCTTCAAATTTCCACCAATGTTTCCTATTTCTGAACCGGTACAAAATTTAAGAAGCAAGCTCTAGCTGCCAAAGGATAGTCTTCCTAATTTACTTTGCCCTTCTCTTCAAGCTGATGAAGGAAAACCCTACCATGGCACTGTTGCAAAACATCTCTGTTATGCAGAGAGCTGATGATGGGTAGATTCCTAAAAATGCAGCTGAAAAATGGCAACGATTTTGGCAGAGATTTATTTAAGCATTGCCACCATCAGAACTACTACAGGCTTGATTCTGAAGTACACTGTTACCAATATCTCCATCCAAGCTCATCTGCTGGACTTCTTGAGGAGAAAGGATCTTGATGCAGCGTACACAGTTCACAAACTCCCTGAAATACCCCAAACCAGACAGCATAAGCAGGCATAAATTAACCATATTTAATCATTTTTTGAATAGTGGAATTAGGAATAATTTTGAGACCAGGAATCAATCTCAAGTTACCAGGTTGATAAGTGGGGCAAGAAACTCACTCAAATTTTTGCCTTCTAGGAAAGGCTGATCAATTCAATCATGAGCTTCCTAACATCAACAATCAATAGACCCTAAGGTTTACGAAAGCACAGATAGGTCTTTTTCCCATTATTTTAGGGGTGGGCAATTGCAATGCAAAAACTTATGCTGGAATTTTTTGCCCTGGAGAATATCACCCATATTGTCTTGTTTGGCATCCATAGGTATACAAGCATGTAGAGATTACAATCCACGAATAAAAATGAGCTCTATTAACTAAGGAAATAGAGAACTTACTCCCAAGGATCATCCCCCACTAGCAGAACGTCATTCTCATGATCCACGTACACGAGTTTCCAGCCTATCCTCTGTCGGTCCTCCAGCTGTCCCTCTATACCAAACCTACGAGCCAAATCTTGTTTAAGCTCATCATAGCCTGAATAACGGGTGATATCAATGGATCTCCCTACTGCTCCTCGCTTATACACCTTTGCAAAATAATGAGCTAAATCAGAACCCTACATTAATAAGACAAGAGACCAGGAGAGACATAAAGCTCATTTTGCTAAACTCTTTTTCTGAAACAACAAACCTTCGTATATGTCCGCATCCGCTGAAATTGAGGTGCTGGGGCCCATGGACCCCTGTTCAAGAAGCTGCTATCGTTTATTGCGGAATCAATAGAATTGAATGCCATATCTGGAACTCCAAATGACTGTGAAACAATTGAGGATGAAAGATCCTGCTGAGCATCTTTGGGATTTTCATAGTTGGCAAGCAGACCTCCTGAAGAGAGATTATTTGAGAACTCCTTCCCTGATCCCACCATGCCCTTTGAAAGTATGGGGTCTGGCAACATAGGTATCCCCAATTGGCTATCAATGTTAGTACCAAACTGAACATTGTTCCTGGGGTCTGCCTGAGCTTCTCTATCTTGACTCGTGTCTCTGAACATCATTGATGGCTGATTAAAAGACAATGGGTTGTTATTCTGCTGTAAGTGGTCATTCTGTGACAAGCAAACCGAAGTTGCTGAAGATGATGTGTCCAAGTAATCAGTCTGGACTGCTGCAACATTTACATATGTTTGTGGGGCAAAAAATCCCTGGTTATGACTCTTGGAGATATTCAAAGAAGGCTTAATATCAGGTTTCTGCTGAAAATCTTTAACCAAGTTAGCGTTAGCTGATATAGTCTCCAAGCCACTGCCACTCAAGAGAGTGGCAGAGGACTGAGCCATCTCCTCCATTGCTGTGGTTCGGTGGGCTCTTCCATTCAAGATTGGTTGAATTACATTTGGGCAGTTGTTAGTGGATGGTGAGGTGGAGCAAGATGGAACATCATCGGTAATCCCAGATTGCCCTGCTCCTGCAGCACCAGTCAGCAAACTGCTTCCAGCAGTGGAAAGCTGATTAGTTGCTGTCATTGGGGGAAGTACCACATGCCCAGGCAATTCAGGCAGCATGCCAGGCTGCTGCTGTTGAAGCTTTGGCTGCTGAGGTGGATGAGAAAATCGAACATTTGTCTGGCTGTTACTCTTTGTTATCTGCTGCGGAATAACAAGCGATTGCGGGAGCGAGGTGGATGTTGCTTGAGGCATTTCCAGTATTTGGCCAGATGCAACAGACCTGGAGAAGTTCTGAGACACATCTAAGAGCTGCCTCTGTGGATCTTGGAGTTGAGTAAGTTGAGCAGTTTGTTGCATTGTTGACTGCTGTGCTAGAAGGGACTGCTGTTGCTGCTGAAGCTTCTGTAACAGTTGAAGCTGAATTTGATTGTCAGACATTTGCAATTGTTGGTTTGCTTGATCAGGTGGCTGGGATGGCATCAGATTTTGTTGTTGATTTTGACCCATGATTTGTTGTTGTTGCTGCTGTGGTTGCTGCTGCTGTTGCAGGTTCTGAGGGAGGTTTCTGTGGAGCTGCTGATTTTGAACAGATGGTTGCTGCTGAAGAATATTGTGGTTTTGGACCAGAGCTTGAGGCTGCTGCAGAAGTTGAGCCTGAACCTGGCTTGAGGGTAGAGTTTGATTCATCAAATTTTGCCTCGGTTGCTGAGCAATATCATTCAACTGTTGCTGTGGCTGTATAACAGAGCCCAATGGATTCAATGTTGCAGGCAGCTTTGTGAGCTGATCAAGCTGTGGCACTTGCTGAGGAGGCCTCTGTGCATTATTGAACTGTAAGTTGCTTTGCTGAGGGATTTGGGGTGCTGACAAGCCTAACTGACGGGAGAGATCTGCTCCTGCAAGGTTTTGCATGACAGACCCTGATAAGGAATGCATGTAGTTTGGTTGTGCAGAGTTACCCAAGGGAGGGTTTTGCTGCATGTTCATCCATTGAACTAAGCTCAGGCCATGGACAGCCTGGGGATCTTTCATGCAGATATCATCACCAAGCCAAGGCATTGTCCTTTTGAAAAGATTCTCTAGATCAGAAGATTCATCATCTGGATACAGAGACATGGTTCAGATATAACAAAGTTGAAGTCACGGTAGAGCTGAAAACAGTGTCTTCTATTTGGCAGTAAAATAGTCAAAGCTATCAACAGACATCATATCAATCTTATATTTGGCAGATTTGGTACCATCCACCATATAACAGACCCCACCAGAAACACTTTTGGAGGTCAAAGATTGACCCATTCAGGACAGAAAAAAAGAGCATCTAACCTATTAATCCTGCCCCACACCATTTATGTATTCTCTTTTGATTAGATAACTAGACGCAGCTGATGCCACATCCACTTTCAATCAGGACATCTTGTTGGTGGTCCCATCAAAGGAAAGGAATAGCCAACTGTATTAGAATGTCCAGGGGAGATGCTCTAACCAACATCCCAACTAGGTGACATCTGAGCAAGGAACTGGTTTTCATTTATTTGTGAAAATAGTGAGCTATAATTATATAGCAAATAAAGATCAAAAACTGATAAGCCCAATATTAATTAGTAAAGATTGCATTGATATAGCTCATACCTGGCATTCCTGGTTGCCTCGGACGTTTTGATCGGAAGAATGGAGGAGGACAGATAAAAAATGGGGCTGTCACTGGTTCAATCTCCCAGATTGAGACACGGTTCCTCCGTTCCCCAGCAGTTGACTCATCCCAACCAACCTATTCAAGAGAGTAGAGTAATTACAGTGGTCATCTACACTAGTACATGGGAAAAGAGAAGAGTTTCTAATGACCAAAAAAAAGGGCACAAGTTCTACCTGCAAATTACGCCATTGTGAGTTCTTCCATCTCACAGGATCTAGATCACTGATACCTGTAATTGTACCCATGTACCTGCAAAAAAAGTTCCTTCTTTATCTTCCAATCTACATTCTCAAATTGCCCAACAGTTTTTTAAAACCCACATTGCATTGTTTGTGAAGGCAATCTGATTTCTCAAAAATTCAAGAAAGTGAATCACAAATTTGGGAATCATGATGTGAGTTAAAACATTAAAAAAAGGAAATCACAATAGTAAGGCCACCTAGGAATGCAAAGCTAGCATCTAAAAATTTGAAACAATTAAAAATTTATGTTATGTTGTCTTGCATCGAACCATCAATTGTTCCATGTTGCGTTTTTATAATTCATGCAAATTTTAACCTTCTGAGAGAATAAAGACAAACAGAATTACCTTCTTGTTCCCGACTCTTCGGTTTCAAACATCATCCGGAAGCGCATGCCAAGAGATATTTGGTTGCTGTAGGCTGCCTTGTAGTACTTGGCTAAAGGGATAACAAATTCAGATGGGCTAGCCCTGAATAGAAAAAGAGTATTTCAGGAAGAATTTTCAGAATAGAGAAACTTAATCAATCCAAAGCATAATAATATACTGAAATCTTTCTAGATTCACAATGAAATTCACACCAAACAAGGTAATTAACTGAACAGAAATATTGGAAGATGAAAGAAAATTTACGGTTGACCTTGGATTGTAAAACACAGTAAAAGGGCTATTGTTTGCAGCTGCATGGGCTGCTGCCGCTAGGATCCCAATGTGCATACTATCACTTGACAAAACTGATGATGATAAATTGGTGGGTTGCCTGTTAGCCCGCCTAATGCCCAAGAGAAGCTGCTGCTTTTCATCCCTGCTCACAAACATTATAGATTACTGCAGTTCATACAAAGGACTCTGCCTCTATACAAAAACGAGTTCAACTAGAAAAGCAAGATTATGTGAAGTGCAAAGCTTTATCAAGATAAGAAATTTAGCATTAACCTCATTGTAAATATTTGCGATCCAGAATAGAATACTTCGAGGAGCCAAACTCAAGATCATTACCTAATAAACAAGACTGCGTCACCTGCAAAAAGCCTCTTTCCACTAACAAAAAGGCTCCACCCTGTCGTCAGCAAGTGGCGTTTTGGTTGCCCTGGGTTAAGAGAAAACCAGGTGCCAGGTATCAGTTGTTGAGGAATAGGATAACAAACAAACATGGCAATTATGGGGAAAAAGCGCTTTATGGCCAATCAATGAGCTTTCAAATGGCAACAAAATGAACCTACCACGGTAGATATGACGAAAGGTCCATACATTATCATGCAAGTCCTTTGCCACAAGTTCTTGCGCAGGTGGTTGCATAGAGAAATCCTATAAAGAAAAAGGAACCCAATGAAACTCCAAAATCAACAAAGAAAACTTTTCAATAAGGAACCACTGCTTACAAGAGGAGGGAAAATCTTCTCTGCTGCACGGCGTGGTACCGAGAAACCTCCATGTGTGCTTGTGTCACTTGCTGTCAAAGTTTTACAGAAAAAATCTGTTTGTGGTTTATTTGTCTTGAGTGCAAGGTCTGATCTCAACAATGATTCCTTGTCATACTGCATATCAAAATCTTGATAGATTCAGCTTAAAAGATGGGAAATTGGAACATGACAAGGTCATTTTCTCTATGTCCTACATATTGAAAAAGCAATTCGTTGCCTACATCACTCCAGTTGGTTCCCTTCATTATATAAAATGGATAAACTGAAAAATTATCCATTACTATTCTGTATCAGAAAAAACAACCACTTCATAGTTGTAGATTTTTAGCACGAAATAAGCATCCTAAATAATTCAGAATGTAAGCCCTTACAGCAGGAACTGGTTGGAGTGTCATCTGAGCATATACTTCATCGGTTTCCGGATCCGCCTACGAAAGCAAACATGACAATGAAGGAGCTTGAAGACAAGCATATTATGAAATTTTTGCAAGAAACATATAGAAGATGGATAAAATCATCATACATGCAAAGTGACATTATGGAGGATGCATAGCAGCCTCGAGGGAAGATTCGGATAGTTTGGGATTTGAGCGTCCACATCTTTCTTCATAGATGCTGCAACCTAAAAATAGAAATATTCTCAACAAGTTAACACAGATTTATTTCTGAACAGCAGAAAACTTAAAAGAAAAAAAAAAAAAAAAAAAACATTAGCATCTGGGATTTGTGTGCTTTGAGTGCAACAATAGTTTCATTGATGAATCTTGAAGCTTGATCAGCCAAACACAAATTTTCATTCAAAGTAGAAGAAAGAATCTCACAGATGATATACAAAACTGTAATGATATTTTACTAATTCCCACCCAAAAACTCTAATGACAAATGGTTCCACCAAAACAATATGCAATGATTATTGGGTAGTTTTACTTAATTACCTAGCTTTCACATAATGATTTATAATAGCCAATCATAACCTCAATCTACGGCAAATGAGTAATTTCTCCAACACCAGAACCGGCGCAAGTTAGTCCAAAACCAACCCCACCCTGTTTGTTTTCTTTTTTCAACCACCCCCACCCAGCACCTGGTCCAAGCTGAACTCAACGGGGGGTGCACATAATAACACTGAATGCAAACCCACAACATCTTTACAGATACAGAGATGGTTTAAAGATTCACTGATCCCTGCTCATGTTAGCCAGACAACACTCACCTGTTCACTGTGGCCTTGTGGAAAATAGACGACGAGCGTCCCCGCCGGCGGCAAGTTCACTAGAGGTCCGGCGCACGCCTGCCATAGCTCTGGGTTGATGCTCTTTTTCTCTCCTGGAACAACACGTGTCATTCAAACCATTCGTCAAAAAAAGTTTAACACATGTATAAATATATGGCCTCCATTTGTTTGGTTCACGAGAAAACGCAGGAAAAGCTGTGTTTTGGAGTCTTACAAGCCGGTTATGAATAAAGATTCCGAGTCCCAATTTTGGGGTAAAAAGCACTAAAAATCTAAACGAAGAAAAGAAATAGAAAAAGAAAACTTGAGCTTTGATTGGAAGACAAGGAAGTCCGACAAAGTCGGAACGAAGAAAACGAAGGCGAAAAAAAAGACAAATACTTCTCATCTCAGAGCCGCTGGAGATACTTTCAGAGAGACAAACAGAGAGCTGACCTTCGCATGGATTCGGGGCTGCCGTCGCCGCAGCCGCAGCACCGTTCGTAGGCGCCTTCATTGCACAAATTCCGGCAACTCGTATCACCAGTGGGCCAATAAAACAATTGCAAACTTTCACCCAGTCATCTCGCCGGCGGCATCTTCCTCCGGATCACAATCCGGAAGAGCAAGGAAAACCCCAGAAATCGAGCTCGGAACAGCTAAAACTCAGCTGACAGATAGATCCAAACGCCGAATAGTAGGGTGATTCTCTCAACAGAACACAGATCAGCTCAAAACAACAAAACCAAAGCTAAAGAAAAAAGAAACCCCCAAAACAGAAAGTGAGAATTTGGTCAGTGTTCGAGATAGGGGCTGGGGAATTCCGCCGAAGCTGCCGGAAAAGCGAGCCGGCGGAAAGCCGAGAGACAAGGAAACTTTAGAGAGAAGAAGAAAAGAAAACAAAACAAAAGAGAAAAAAGGGAATTTCTTAGGACGGGTGCTGAGTTATTCAGAGACCAAATGGCAGGAGGTTTGCCCCCTCTCTTCCCCAACATCAACCAGACACTTTCTCTCTCTCTTTTCTCTTTCTTTCTCCCTTTCCTCCTGCTACTCCACACAGGTTGACTATAATTCACCTCCTTAACCATGGTTAATTTTCGAACTTTATATTCCCATTCTACCCCTGGATGTGGATTTGGATGATTAAATTATAGCATTTTCGCTTTTGGTTTTAATCACTTGCTTTTATTGCATCTTCATTCACTCCATTCCTCATAAGTCATACCACCAAATATGAATTCCTTTTTGGTTACCAAAACTTCCTCCCAACCACTCAAATTTACAGCCTTCCATTGACTTCACATGGGCTGGGGGAAAGACCCGGGACAACCCATTTTTGCTAATTATTATGATTAAACTTCTGATTAAGTTGTAATTAATTACGACTTCCACTCCACCCTCTAATTAGTCTTAACTACCTGCTTACGTGGCTATCCTTGTCGGCGGCTATGTGGTCCCCCCACATGGTGACCTTGACACCTCTGCTTTTTTTTCTTTTATTATTATTATTTTTGTTTGCTTTTAAATTTAAACCCCTCTTTCCCATCACCCAAAATTAAAAGCTTGCCCTCTGAACGATATTGTATTTTGAATCCTTCTAAAATATTATTAATCTACAAATTTTCAATATTATTTCTAAAATTTTGGCATTTAATTATTTTTTAAATAAAATAAACAAGAATAATGAATAGAAATGAGAAGAAGGGAGCGTAACGTAAACATGAAGCGGGTGGGAGGACTTTAGAGTGCAATTGCGATAAATTTAACGACTGACACTCTTTTCCCTCCAATCATTAATTAATATTATTTGTTTAATTAAATGTTTCTCTCTCTATATATATATATTAAATGGAACACGTGCGGGTCCCGCAGGCCGTGTTTCCTGGATAGGTGGGTGCTGGGGTCCACCAGCTTTGACCGAGCTGCTGACATGCCACGATCTTACGCTCGTTACTGGCGGTTGCTATCACATATTCGCCGTTGGATTATTTTGTTGTGTCCTTATCACTACACTCTTTATTGTCCCTTATTTATTGGGCTTTAAATATTTTTATATTTTTCTTTTTTACTGAATAAATAAAATAGTTTTACTACATTTTATCAACCGATAAATACAATTTAGGTTTTAATTTAATTGTATTATAAAGGGTATTCACAATTTTAAAATTTATCTACATGATTGAAAAGGATGGACCCATATCTAAATAGTGCCTAAAAAATTTTTCAATTATCCGACATGGATTATCACCTTTATATTTATATAATGCTAAAAAATTTCTTTTGATACGAGGGTATCACAAATTATTTCTTATATAGACATAATATATTTATTTTATTTTATAAAATTACAAAATCAAATAGTCAAATATTTCTTATGAGATCAAATAAACCCTCACATTAGATCAATGATTAGTTTTGATATCATTTATAATAATCTGTATCTAATTATATAAATATTATTCGTTTTAAACTCAAAAGACTCTTAAGATTTAAAAAGGTGTTTATAGGATTAACAACTACTCAAATTTATATAATATTATAAATTTGGTTCGTTATTCCCGTCACAAAAGCAAATAATAAATAAATAAAAATCATACTTTATACCCAAAAATCAATAAGGGTAAAATTGTATTTTTAAATATATCTATGATTTGAAAAATATAAAAAGGATTAGCAAATAATCTGACAATTGATTTAAGGAAATAAAATAAAGAAGGGGTGTAGTGCCAGTGCGTGAGGTGTGGAAATTTGGAGCCGAAATCCCGGCTGGTTTAAGGGGGGTTGCAAATCCCGACGTACGGCGTGCCACTGTGACAGACCAGTAGGTGTTTGCCACGTGGCTGATTCTGACATATAGAAATTTCAAAACGGAGAGACCACTGACGTGGTCTTAAGCACGCGCTGTAAGGGATGTCAGATGGATGGTAGACGTGTTGATTAATTTAATTTTATATTATATTATTAAAAATCAAGGTCACATCTGTTTCATTTCCTTCTTTAACTTTTCTATTTTGCTAATAAAACATTAAAGCCCGTTTAGAATGTGTGTACTAATGATTTTACGAAGTTTTTTTTTATATTTTTAACGCAAGAAAATTTGTTTCTTTCAAATATTTAAAAAATTAGAAATATTTTTTAAAATTACTAAAAAAATAAAACGTGTTTAATAATGATTTTAGGAAATATTTTAATATTTCTTATACTTAAAAAATAAAAAATTTTAAGTATTAAAAATAATAAAAAATATTTTTTTTAAATCATTATCAAATACACTATTAGTTTAATAATATATTAAAAATAAAGTATTGATAATGTAATATTAAATTTTGATTTTTAAATAATTATTTATCACATGATTATTTAGCAATTTGTCTCTTTTAATAAGGAAACTTGACAATAAGACCATATGTATTTTTAATCCAAAGATTTGTTTCATTTAAAAATCTATTAATGAGAGAATATTTATTTTTAATTCTCTTTTGGCTTATGTGGGACCTTTTTATAAGGTCTTCCAACATCCATTTGCCCTTGTGACCCTTTGCTAGAAAGGCTTAAGGTTGTGTGGATGGTTCATCTATCCCCAAAACCAGAATGAAGATGGATGATTTGGAAATGGAAACAACAAGAATGACACATGACTAACCTTCGAGCATTTACTCACCTTCAAGACAGATTGTGCACTAGACACATTCCATAATTAATACAATCATTACGAGAAGACATTCCATTATTGATAACTCATCAAAGCAAGACAACCGTTATGCATCTGTAGTCAATGTCATAATATCGTACAATCAAGTGCAATTAAGATGTTATTAAGACGCCTGAAAATGTTTATATGTAAGCAAGGATAAATAGCAACTCACAATCCAAGAAAGATATGTTGCTTTTCTTTTTTACAATCACCCTTCACTTGCTCAACCCAATTGCTGACTTAAGCATCAGAGGAGCATACCTAGACAACCCGTCCAAACGTTCTTTTATGCAGGGAACAAAGCCATTTGCACCTCAAACAGACTAGACAAAGAGACAGTTGATTGTTTCATCTTGCCCTGGAGGTCTAAATAGCCAATTATATTTGAATCGCATACCGATAACTTCAATTGAAATATTTTATTTTATTTGCAAAACTAAATTTTGTAGTATTCCAAATTTTGTCACGTATAAACTTTTGAATATATGTCACATGTCAAATGTGTGTAATTAGTAAACCCAAATTTTATTGAATTGAGAAACCACAATTTTGAAGACTGGTTTAGTGATAATTTAATTTACTGAAAATTTTGATGTGGGAATTGATCATGTCATAATATATCAAATCATATTTTTTGTAAAATTTTCATTAAATAAATAGATTTCAAATAAAACAATACTCGATGCATAAAATTTCTTAATTTTTAAAAATGATTTTAAATACAAAATTGATTAAATTAATACTAACAAGTTATGTAACTCAAAACTAATCAAATTAATATTAGAAAATCACATATCTAATTCATTCTTTGCACTAGGAAAGAACGAATTTTTCATGAACTTTTTCTTTACAAATTCATTCTCGAAATCAATCAAATTTACATTAAAAATCACATAACAGTTATTAGTTTTGTCATTTCACATAAAGTAAGATTAAATGCATTAAATTTTGTAATTTTTTAAAAATAACTTAAAATTCAAATAATGATCCAATTAATATTAAAAATGTACGGACAATAATTGATGTAGAATAACTTTGATATTTATTTTATGCGTGGAACTATATATATATATATATATATTTATTTACTATTTAAATCAAACAATACTTAATATGTTGAATTTATTAATGGTTTTAATTAATTTTTGAAATATTTTGGAACTCAAAAATAGATCCAACTAGTATTGGAAAATAATAGACAAAAACCGTTATATAATAAGTGGTGGCTTTATTGTTTCATCTATAAACAAAACTATATTTTTTGAGTTTTTTCATTAGGCAAATGTTTCTAAATCAAATGAAAGTAAATAAAGTGAGATTTGGAATTTAAAAAAATCCATACAATTAATTGTGGATTGAATAAAATCTAATGTAAAATACTTTATCCCCGTTACAATACTAAATGTGTACATATAATTAAAAACTTGATTTATTTAGATATTAAAAGTACAAACTTTGTTATTTTTAAATTCATTTAAAACAAAATATCATTAACCATTATTACTTATTGTTAAATAATTCATATTTCACTAAAAAATATTTATTTGTAAGTAAAAACCCATTTTTTAAGAAGAAATATTTTATACAATTTTTTTAAAGCATTTTTAAAAGTATTTTGTGAAATACCCTTATTTTTTAAAAATATTTTTAAAAATGTTTTTTTTGTTCCTTACCTCAAAAATAACTTTTAAAAACAAGTATAAGAAAACATTTTCAAATATTTGATGTAGCCTAGAAGTTAGTTTGAGAGTGATTCTAGAAAGCACATTTAGTTTAAAAAATGTAAACATGAACATAATTTAACTTTGCAAAATTTAGAGAGAAAAAAATTATTTGGAGTAAATACTTAATAAATTAAAATAACTATAAGTTTCTAAAAATTTTAAAGGAAAATGTGAAGAAAAGAAAATAGAGAAAAATAAAATAAAATAAAAAATAAATTCAAAATTAATAAATATCCATTTCATTTGTTTTTTTCAATGGTATAAAGATTAAATAATTTTAAAATCGAATTTTTAATTAATTTAAATTTCTTTCTATATCTTAATATTCTTTTTCCTTTGTAACCAAACATAATCTTAAGAAATTAAATTAGGTAAGTTGGTATGATTAATGAATGTATTAATTAGCAGACAGAAGGCATACAAAAATAGAAAGGAATGCAAAGGGTGTTTAGGCTGTTGAGTGATTGAGTGAAGGAACTTCATTTCATATTCACAGCCCCCTTTTCCGGGAGATGGAAATGACCCACCACAAGTCAGTGAAGTCACAACCCACATGCATATGTTCATATCTGATTTATCTAATCCATTATTTTATATCTTAAATGGGATGCTCCTGCCAAGCAACATGGCTTAGGGCCTTAGCTTTGGGTAGGGTTAGTTTTTTCAATTCAAAGAAAGAAAGAAAAAAATCTTATCTATCCTTCAAATGTCAACATCTTCTTGACCATGGGAGATACCCCAACCCAATAAAATGGAGAAGGAAAAATGAATAATCTAATTGGGGGCATGTGCAATTGAAGCCGAATGCACTAAAAATAGCTGTATGGGTGGGAATGGGTAGTGGGGTGTTTGATATCCAGCGAAGCTATAGGTGTCTTTAAGCCACAATACCATCACTTAGTTTAAGTATGGTTGGGGTAAGGGGTGCAGTGAGGGTTGTCCCCAATTGGGAGAAGAGTACATTTTCATTTTTTGCATGAGAATATGGATTTTGGGGATTTGAGGGCATAGGACCAAGGCACATGTGTTGATGTCAAGAATGGCCAAACTTTGAATATGTGGTGAATGTAGCTAACAGGGGACAGTGTCCCTAAATGTTTCCTTCAAGCAAATTGCAATGAAAGGCTTGAAGTTGAGAGGATGAAAGAAGAAAATTTTGTTTCTGTGGAGGAAGGGCAGGACTCAGCGGTCAGCAGGGGTGTTGGGTATCCTACACCAATAGATTATTCCTACTGCCATGTTTTCCCATTAGGGGTCACGCTGTCCCCCCACCCTGCTTTCTGCCCTCTGTCCTCCGCTCTCGACACTCGAACAGGGTGACCACCCAATCATCATCTCCCACGTCTCCTTCTTTTTCGCTATGTGCCTGATTTCCCCAACCCGTAGATTTCCACGTGGCACAACGTCAATGGATCACACCTCAGCCAACCCCCCTTCTTTTTTTATATTATATTTTGTATCACTTGATTCCCATTTCCATGTCGCGTGATGTGACATGGAAATACCCAATACTCACTCAACTCAAAATCCTAATTTCCATTTAATAAATGGATTAATAGATTAAATGAAATAAAATAATTTTCATTTCTCTTTAATCTTTTCCATATTTTTATTTGAAAAATAACTCATTCTTTTTTAAAATATAAATATCATTTACTACTTCAAATATTTACATATAATTTTTTTTAAAATATTATTTTTATAAATAAAAATAATAATAAAGATATTTTTATTCAAATAAAATAAAAAATATAAAAGAATAAATTTTTAAAATTAAATTTTCAATTACTTTTTAATCAAATAATCCTTTAATAATTACATTGGAAGCATTGTAACATTTATTATACAAATTCGAACCATTTCTTTAATTCTTTTAATAAATCGATTTGATGATGTTATTATGTATTTATTAACACATATAAGTGGTTAAATATGATTCTAAATTATTAAATATATTAATAAGGTTTTAATCCATTTGATTTATTTAAAATTTAAAATTTATAAAAATATTATTTTTAAAATAATTTTTAGGTTTTATTTTTAAATATTAATTATTTAATTTTGTTTATAATATATTACAATAAAAAATTTTAAATGAATTAAAATTTTAATTTCGAACTTATTTATTATTTTATTTAATATTTTAATTATCAAATATTTTTATCTTTATAATGAAATATGTGAAATTTTACTTTAATGTGGGTTTGGATGCATTTTTTATTTTCTATTTTTAAAAAATAAAAAATGATAATAACTCTTACATAAAATACACTTAAGAGTATTAAAAAAAATTTAATTAATTTTTAAGGATATAAGTCAAGTACATATTTTTTTACACGGAGTTATTATATTTTATACAAAAATTAATATTACTTTTTATTTTAAAAAATAAAACACATAAAATGTGTTCAAACTATGATTGCAACCGGGCAAGTGGTTCAAGACGATGGATAATGCAAACTTAATCCAAAATAAACAATCAACACCCAACATAATCTGATGCTTAATTCGAGCTACTCAACCCAAGCCCAAGCCAATCCCATTTCTCTAAACTTGGGTTAAGTTCCATTTTGTTGAGCTAGACTCAGGTTCATTAGGTTGTATAATTCAAAATTCACTATAATGTTTTTATTTTAAATTTTATATTTCTATGAAAATATAAATGATAAATATGAAAAAACTATATCTCTTTCTAAAAAAAAAAAATGAAAAAGTAATAATATAATATATTTTTGATATTTTTTTCTTACAAATATAAAAAAGAAAATAAATATTATTATATAAGTTAATATAGATTATAAATATTATAAAACCATTTAATCAAGTTCGGATTAGATTGAGATTGCTTGAACCTTTACGGAGTCCAACCCAAATTAAGTTGGGATTGAAAAACTTCACTTAAACCCAACTTAACTATTAAAAATGATTGTTCAAACTTGTCTAAATATCAAGTTGAGTTTGGATTACATTAGACCAACCAATCTAAGTTGCAGCCTTAATTCATATGAACACTTTGTTATTTATTTATTTTTAATTACATGATATTTATAATTATAAAAACTTTTTTAAACTATATAATTTATATATGTATAATTAATAAATTTCTATGAATTAAATGGTCATAAGTGAGTTAGGTTATAAATAAATTATTTTGACATGATTAAACAAATTAAATGAGTTTATTAATTAAATACGACCCATTTATCAAACAAGTTATAAAAAAACATGATTATATTTGATTGAATCGTATTAAAATTGCCACCCATATATATAAATATATATATATGATTCAATTTTATTTGACAGATAATGCACTTATTATAAGAAAGCATCATCTCAATGGTTAAATTCAATTTCTATGTATTATTAGTCATAGGTCAAATTTCATACCTACTCCCTATGGCATAATACCTCTGTTCAATACAAATATGGCTTTTTGAAAAAGCCTTTTTTCTACAATTATTAGTCCAAACAAATCCTTTCTTTTATTTTCATTTTCAGATGGATGGGCCAAAACATACTTTTTCCCTTAGAAAAGTTATAAATGAAAATAATTTTAAAACAATTAAAATTGATTTAAACTGTTTATTATCTTAATTAAGATATAAATAAAAATACAAAAGTTTTTTTTTTTTTTTTTTACGGCCTACATTAAGATCGACTTAAACAATTAAGTTCTAAAAAATATCTTGATAGTTTATACTCAAGTCTTACCTTTTGAGTCAAAGCAGATTTGAATTACGACGCATAGAGTTTGGCAGCTTAACGAATTTGACTGGGGGAATCAAAAAAGGAAGAGGCAGAGTTAGGAATTGGAGGGGATGGGTTGGTGGTTGGAACAATAAAATCACATGTGATATTGAGAGTGAGGGAGAAAAGAAAAGAAAAGAAAAGAAACGGGGGAAGAGGTGAAGTTGCTTTTATCCATCGATGAAGAGACACGTGTCCATGCTTTGGCCGACATCATAATCTTGGAATGCTCTCAGAAAGATTCTGGCCTTTTATATTCATCCATTAAAATGGAGAGAAAAGTAAATCTTACTTTTGTGGAAAGTAATCCACATTCTCTTTGCTTCCTCCTCGTCTCTACTCTGCTCTAAAATCCTATTTTTCTTGTATTGTGTTCACTCTCCCTTCCTTCCTCCCTCCCTCCCTCCCTCCCTCCCTGCCTCCCTCTCCTGCATATTGGGCATGAAAATTAAAATTAAGTTCTCAAAGTAACTTTTAATGGGGGTGGGGTTTTAATTTTTGGAGGATTGGTGGAATATAAGTGAGTAAGGAATTGTTGAATATCTGAGCCCATTTTGTAAACAGTCCAAGGTTCGATCATAGACTCATAGTGAGGTACATTAGTGGATTCTGATTTGGGCCACAATCATATTCACACTCACACTCACACTCACACCCCCTCTGATATGATTGAAAGAAAGAAAGCCAGAAATAGGGGAATACAGGAATTGAGGGGGGTGGGGGTGGTTTTGGATTGGGCACTTGTAAGGTGTAAGGAGATAGGAGATAAGCCAAACTGCATTAAATGCATAAGCATTTTTGCCTTCCATTGGATCCCACCACCCACCTCTCCCTCTATACTCAATTCAATAATACACATTCCTTTGATCTCTACAGCCCCCCTACCATGTGCCATCAATTCAGTTCAATTACTCCATTTCTCCATTCACCTAATAATACTTCATTCATTATCATTGTTAATATACTCCCCCTTATCATCTTCATCCATCAATCATGTGGAAAGAGGAATACATACCCAAGATAATGAAGATGACCCCAAGTGTAGAACCAGATTGTTTTGAGAATATCACTTTTGTGTGAAAAGCGTTGCTCTTTTCAGTTTTATAAAAGGGGGATAGGATTTTGTACCCTAACCCCATCCTTTTTTCTTCGATTCCGATATTTGGGACCATTTTTGTGATGCTCATTCATCTCTCTTCTTATCCAAAACTTAGGAATAAATCACCAAGAAAGCCAAACAAAAAAAAAAAAAAAAAAAACCCAATGGAAGATGAGGACAACAAGTCCACAGTACACACAAGAAAAGCTCAAGACCTTTCAACACACCATGGCTGAGTGGGCAGAGAGTTGCAACATTTTTGTTCATATAAAGAGCACATACAAATAATCCCAATTGCAACTATGTAACCTTGTACCGTCCTTTCCAAAGACAGGTACCAAGGAGCTGGATCAAAAGGTTGTCAACAGTATGTGATACACAGGATACAAGTTTATCCCTAAATCGTTTTATTGAATCAAAGAAGTTCCAAAATCAAAGCTAAGGTGTTCTCAAGAGGGATTTATTGAGTTATTATGTGTAGTTGTTAAGGTGTTCCCAAGAGGGATTTAGTAGCACTGTCCACAGACAGATAGATGCCTATTACAAGAATGAGCGATATAAATATACTTATTCTTGTTCTACCAAAGTAAAGAAATTAAATTGGGTTGGCAGGAGAGCGGCGACGAATTTTCAGATATCCAAACTTTGCAGCACCTGGTGAAGAACCCTCAAAAATGAAGGGCATAAAGCCTGTGGCATCTTTGTATCTTTGCTGAATCTGGGGATCCAAAGACAAAGGTGTAAGATAATTTCAGAACAGAAAAGATGCCAAAACAGGAATTTATCCGATTGATTTAGGACTTTGAATAGTGTATAAAATGACCTTTTTTTGTGCATGATTGGAAAAGACATGTTAAATGTTCCATTCAGTTGTCAGAGGTCTGTTTGCTTCAAACGAAAATTGATGACAAGAGTGTCGTGCAGTTGAAGAGAAAATTGGAGACCCCTCCACATTTTTTCCTTTTACTAGAAAAGGTTAATACAGTTTTTCTTTTGGAAACCCGTAACTCATTATTGCTGCAAAGGAAATGGCTTAAAAATGCAGATAAAGATATCCAATGATCGGTTGAGTCATGAAAAAGGGTATTAATAAAAATAAAAAGAAAAAGAAAATGCAAAGCACACTAATTCAAAACTCTCAAGCTTGAATCAAGGAACTATTGTTTTGATGATGTGCTGCAATTATAAAGGAATTTTCCCAGAAAAAAGAATGTATCATTAAGGAATATAGAGCCATAAAAACACAATTTTTTAGTGAAATTACTGTCATGGCTTCTGAAGTTACAAAAGCCCAGACAATCCTCCTCTCGGGCATCCAGAGATACTTCCCTCTGGAAGACCAATAAAGCTACCTGATTTGATGACTGGACTAAAAAGGAATACAAATGCGTTAGCTAGAAACACTAAAAAGATGCAAAACTTGGGAGAGGAGAAAGGCTCCAAGAACTAGCAGACCAATATCAGATGACCGTAAGAAAGGGTTATGAGTAGGGCAAGCTTGTTTTGCTACTAACAAGAAAAAAATTCCCATTTATAGTGAAATCAAAAGTTTTGCAACTTCATGTTTCCATTTCTAGTGAAAATAGAAGTTTTGTTATTTCACTAGCACCATTTGTGGGAACTTTTCTTAAAGCTTAAGCTTCTTAGCTTGAGTTTGAATAAAAAAATCCATGGAACCTGAAGGAATTCAACCTGTTGAAAGAACAGATGAAGAAAGGGTGGAGAAAGTTGCAATCCAGAATTAGCGATCAAAACTGTGGCTTAAGATGGAAAGGCAACAATGGGAATATCAACATTGGATAGAGCATATTGTCCACCGACAAATGGAGCTCCTCAAAAAGATGATACGTCGACAGATTGAGGCCTTGAACATCCTAACACAACATGATGAATTTTCAGAGAATAGCATTACAAACCATTGCGATCCCATTATTGGCTGGCCATAAACTGACAATCCTTCAAATGACCAAGCTTAGAGTTAAACAAAGTTGGGATGTAAGTACAAAGAACTGGTTGCTGAGGCCCAACAACTTAAATTACAAGCTGACTTGACCCTATGGGCACCAAAAGATGGTACTGGAACCAAATCCATGCATCACCCATCGCTCCTCATTTGCTTCAAGAGTTGCTAGCTCATTATTTGGACTATAAAAAGTTCAAACTGTATGATGGTATGGAAGACCCTGTTGAGCACCTTTACTGTTATTGACAACTGATGGCATTAAAAGGCAACCGTGAAGGGCTACTTCGACGAGTTTTTCCTGCCAGCCTGCAGGGGTTTGCTCTCATATGGTTCCAACAGCTACCTACACAGTCAATACACAGTTTCACCCAACTCCATGATTTATTCCTAAAACAGTACATTTGTAATTCCCGACCAAGGAAAAGTGTGGACTATGTTTTCAATCTAAGGTAGGCACTTGGGGAATCTGCAAGAAAATTTGTCGATCGATCCATATCAGAAATAATGCAGGTAGAAAGCAAAGATCAAAGAACTATGATAGTGGCCATCAGAAAAACCTTATCTCCAAGAAGCCCATTGCTCAGGTCATTAGCTAAAAGAAACCTCTCCACCATGGAAGAGTTGTTAGCCCAAGCCAACAGATATGCAAACATGAAGGAAGAGCTCAGAGTCATCGGCAACAAACAAAAAATTGATGGAGCAAAGTCAAGGATGGCCAAAGAGGAGCAAGAAGACCTATCTACAACCCTGAAGTGATCTTAAACATAATATCTGTAGGGAATCTTAGATTTCTTTGTTTCGTATGGATTAGGTTAGGCACATATGAATCTTCCTAGGTTTTCACTAAATCCTAAGCACAATGGAAACATAAAAATAAAAACTTTACTAGGATTTAGATCAAGTGCTATAGAATACAATACTTTAGATTTGGATGTTCTCAAATCTTTTCCTTTCGATGTAGATGAAGATCGAATCCTCTAGAAGTCTCGTACACCCGAGGTCTTCCGCCAGATGACTCTCCTTTGATCTTAGCACATCAAAGGTGGGTGCTTGGGAGAGTGGAGGCTATGATTCTCTCTTATCTCTTTGGATGGTGGAAGACAACTAACTTGAAAACCTTAACCCCTAATAGGGTTTCCTAACTAGGTTTAAGTGACTTGAGTCCACATGGGCTTGGGTCACTTAATTTAGCCCAAAATGGGTCCTAATTGATTAATTAAGCCCACAAGGTCTTCTAATCAATCAATTAACCTAATACAAAAAATTTATTCACTAACCCTTGTACAATCTTGCCTTCAATGAACCCCCTGGGCTTCCTATACCCTTTAGAGCATTTAATTTAAGCAAGTCCACTCGCTCATCAGCCTCTCTATTCAAATCTTTAAGTGAGGAGGACCCTTGAAGAGTTGGAATGTGTTCTAATTGCAAGACCCAAGGCCAATGGAGACCTAATCGATCCACTATTATTTAACCCCACATTCTGATACTTTCCTTTAGAAGAAGAAAGTTTAGAGACATCATTTCTTTTCCTCTTAAACCTTTCTACAACTAAGGGAGGATGAGGAAGGACAAATTTCCTCTTTGGTAGAATAGAATGCTTTGGCTTAACAAAGGGAATATTGGATACAAGGGAAATCGATTTGAGGGCAATGAACGTAACATAGAGTTGAAAAGGCATTTAGAAAAATCTTTTGATCCCTAAAAACATTGTTTTATCTTAAACCAACTTGCTATTTCCTCACAATAGGACTCCTCTTGGTTAGGGACTTCCACTTTCCCTGCATTTGTTCAAAAAAGGGAAGTTAATCTACATAAAATCAAAGAAGGCCTGAAAATGCAAAGGCAGGAAATGGTAAAACCTAGAGACCATGGTAGCAAGGAGACATAAGTCTCTTCTGGCTCTGTAACATTTAACTCTCATTTCCTAGATGCCGCTACTACCCCATGTTTAAATCCTTATTGGTTGATGGAGCCCCTATAATGAATCCATTCGTACCAGACTAAGGGAACATGTACCACTCGTACTGCACTTTGGATTGCTTCATAGTGAAGTATAAAGGACGTCTTCTACCATGATCCTCAAGCCCTTCATATGGTCTAGAACCACCATCGACATAATCGGTCTGATCGTGTTCATGAATAGTTGATTAGAAGTCAAGTGTAAGTAGCTAACCGGATCTTTGAACAATAGGGTAAAGGGAAGAGGTAACCCAACCTCAAAACAACCTTTGGGGAAAAACAATTTACCCTCCATAGGACTACTCCAAGATCTACATTGCTTGAATCCATAAAATACCAGCCTATTGATAGTGGAATATTAAACAATGCTCAAAACTGTTGGAAAACCGAAACTGATATGGAAAGAAATAACTTTGTAAAGCTGTAAATTAACTATTAGTTGTCAATCTTTGTATTTTTAGGAAAGTAATTGTTAGGAGTAATTCTTTCCCTTTAATCAGTGATTAAGTTTCTTGATTTGAAGGATTTGTATATGCTGTAAACTCTATAAAAGAATAATCTCAATGAAAGATTATTATTCCCGTGAAACCCTATTTTTCAACTTGGTATCAGAGCTAGCAATTTGCTTGCCAAAACCCTCTTTTTTCCTCTCTTTCAATCCCTATTCTCTTTGAAACCATGTTGGATATTTCAAACGAGTCCACTACTGTTCCTCAACCTTCTCTGAACAATCCCATCATCACTGATTCTTCAAAAATCAGTCCTACTACCTTGGAATCTCACTCTGTCCAAATCACCATGATTCGCTTGAATGGTGACAACTTTCTGAGATGGTCTCAATCAGTTCGGATGTACATCAGAGGACGTGGAAAGATGGGCTACTTGATGGATGAAAAGAAGGCTCCTGCAGTGGATGATCCGAACTATGCTATATGGGATGCTGAGAATTCCATGGTGATGACATGGCTTGTGAATTCTATGGAAGAAGAAATTAGCTCTAATTACATGTGTTATCCAACAACACAAGAGCTTTGGGAGAATGTAAATCGGATGTATTCTGATCTAGGGAATCAATCACAGATCTTTGAATTAACCCTCAAACTCGATGAGATACAACAAGAGGAGGACAACATCACAAAGTACTTCAACTCCTTGAAGCGAATCTGGCAAGACCTTGACCTCTTAAACACCTATGAGTGGAAATTTGCCGAGGATGGACGTCATCATTAGAAGACCATGGAAGACAATTGGATCTTCAAGTTCTTAGCTGACCTTAATGTCGAGTTTGATGAGGTAAGGGGGAGAATCATTGGATGACAATCCCAGCCTTCAATTGATGAAGTTTTTTCAGAAGTTAGAAGAGAAGAGAGTCGGAGGAATGTGATGCTGGGTAAGAAGGGACCTAGAGTTGCTATTGAAGGTTCAACCTTGGTTACCATGGGTGGAGGCTATAATAAAGCTGTTGCGTTTCAGCGCAAATCAGATGAAAGACCACGGGTTTGGTGTGATTTTGGCAACAAGCCTCGCCATACTAGTGAGAATTGTTGGAAAATCCATGGGAAACTTGCGAATTGGAAAGGAAAAATAGGTGACAAACCAGACTGAGCTATTATTCCTATTGCTAATGAGGCTGAGACCAGCACCTTCACCACTGAGCAAATGGAGCATCTTCTTGCACTGTTGAAATCCAACTCGACATCCGGTACTCCTAGTGTTTCTGTGGCACACACAGGTAATGAATTATATGCTCCATCTTGTCGTTTTAAATCTACTCCATGGATAATCGATTCAGGAGCATCCGATCACATGACCAATTTCTCAAACATGTTTGAATCCTATTCATCGTGTCCTGGAAATAAAAAGGTTAGAATAGCTGATGGTAATTTCTCACCTATTGCAGGAAAAGGTCTAATAAAAATCTTTGAGGGAATAGATCTTAAATTTGTTCTCCATGTTCCTAAACTTACTTGTAATCTCTTGTCTGTTAGCAAATTATCTAGAGATTCTAATTGTTGTGTTATCTTCTATGAATCCCATTGTATTTTTCAGGACCGGAGCTCGGGGAAGACGATTGGCAGTGCTAGGATGATCAATGGTCTCTATTATTTCGAGGATAATTTATCTAGTAATAAAATTGCTTAAGGACTAAGTAGTATTAGTTCTCTTTCTGTTCGTGATCAAATAATGGTTTGACATTGCAGATTAGGCCATCCTAGTTTCTCTTATTTAAAACATTTATTTCCAATGTTATTTCAAAAGGTTGATCCTTTATCATTTCAATGTGAGAGTTGTTTATTGGCAAAGAGCCAACGTAAAACTTACATTCCAAAACCCTACTATGCATCAAAACCATTTTATTTTTTTCATAGTGATGTTTGGGGACTTTCAAAAGTAACCACAATTTTAGGAAAAAAATGGTTTGTGACCTTTATAGATGACCATACACGTCTTTGTTGGGTATATTTAATGAGGGAAAAATCTGAAGTAGAAAGGATTTTTAAAGAATTTTACAGAATGATTGAAAACCAATTTCAAACAAAAATCAGTATTTTGAGATCTAATAATGGGATTGAGTACTTTAATAAAGTTTTGGAAACCTTTTCAAACGAGAAAGGAATTTTACATCAATCTTTGTGTTCTGATACCCTTGAATAGAATGGAATAGCTTAACGTAAAAATAAACACTTATTAGAAGTAGCACGGGCTATGATGTTTTACATGAATATTCCAAAATACTTATGGGGGGATGCCATACTAATTGCTTCATATCTAATCAACAGGATGCCTACAAAAATTTTGCAGTATACCACTCCTTTGGAGTGCTTGAAAAAGGTATTTCTAGGATCTTGAATCAATTCTGAATTACCCTTGAAAATATTTGGTTGCATTGCATATGTACACATTCCAAAAAGGTCAAGATTTAAGTTAGACCCAAGAGCAGAAAAATGTGTTTTTGTAGGATATACTCCTAATAAAAAGAGTTACAAATGTTTTAATTCGCTTACAAAACGTTTTTACACAACTATGGATGTTTCCTTTATGGAAAATGTCCCATATTTTACCAAAAATTTACTTCAGGAGGAGAAATTAGTGGAACCAAATTTTTGGGAAATTGTTGAACCTTCGCCTAGTATAATTCTTGATATCTCTCTTGAAAAAGAAAATAAGGAAACTAAGCCTACTGAATGCAAATATGAAATTGGTCTGTCAGAAGAAGAAATACTACGAATAAAAAAAAAATAGAAACAATCTTGAGCCTGTGGTTTATTCAAGGAAAAAAGTCCCTGGAAGAAGTAAAGACCGGCTGATCATCCCAGCACATGGTCAACCGAAAGCCCTGGGCAATGGCTCTCTAAATGCCTCAGGTAACCCTCCTTTTGTTCCTGCTCCTATACATACTTCTTCTTCTCCTGTTACTGATCTAAGTTTACTATCACACTTTGATCCAAGTCCAGAAATATCTGCACCCAAGCCTGGTTTAGGATTAGCCCCAGTTGTTCCTGCACAGGACCTTGACCTTGATCTCCCTATTGCTCTCAGAAAGGGAACCTGAGCCTGCACTAAACATCCCATTGCCAAATATATATCCTACAGTAACCTTTCTGACAACTATAGAGCATTCACTACAAATATTTCAAAACTTGTGGTACCTAGAAATATTCAGGAAGCACTAAATGAACCGAGTTGGAAATTGGCAGTGTTTGAGGAAATGAATGCCTTAAAAAAGAATGGCACTTGGGAGGTTGTAGATTTACCAAAGGAAAAAAAAGTTGTAGGGTGCAAATGGGTTTTTACGATAAAGAGTAAAGCAGATGGAAGTGTTGAGAGATACAAAGCTAGACTTATGGCAAAGGGTTTTACTCAAACCTATGGGATAGACTACCAATAGACTTTCGCCCCCGTAGCTAAAATAAACTCGATTAGAATTTTGTTGTCCCTTGCAGTAAATTCCAATTGGCCCTTACACCAATTGGATGTTAAAAATGCCTTTCTTAATGGAGACCTAGAGGAGGAAGTGTTCATGAGTCCTCCACCAGGTTTTGAAGAAAGTTTTGGAGTTGGGAAAGTGTGAAAATTGAAGAAGTCCTTATACGGACTTAAGCAGTCACCTAGAGCCTAGTTTGAGCGTTTTGGCAAAGTAATAAATCATTATGGATATACTCAAAGTCAAGCTGACCACACGATGTTCTACAAACATTCAAATGAAAGTAAAGTATCCATCTTAATTGTGTATGTTGACGATATTGTGTTAACTAAGGATGATTGCAATGAACTAAAGAAGTTGAAGCGGAAACTTGCTGAGGAATTTGAGATTAAGGACCTGGGGGCATTAAAATACTTTCTTGGGATGGAATTTGCTAGGTCCAAAGAAGGTATCTTTGTAAATTAGTGGAAATATGTTCTTGATTTTCTTGATGAGACAGGTATGTTAGGATGTAAGCCTGCTGAAATACCTATAGAGCCGAATGTAAAACTACAACCTACAAAAGCTAAGAATGTGAAGGACCGGGATCGTTATCAGAGACTTGTTGGGAGATTGATTTACCTATCCCATACACACCTTGACATAGCATTCTTAGTGAGTATGGTTAGTCAGTTTATGCATGCGCCTGGACCAAAGCATTTTGAAGTTGTTTACAGGATCCTAAGGTATCTAAAGGGGACACTAGGTAGAGGTCTTCTGTTTAAGTCACGAGGACACCTACAAATTGAAGCCTACATTGATGCAGACTGGGCTGGAAGCATAGTGGATTGAAGGTCCACCTCTGGGTACTGTTCATTTGTAGGTGACAACTTGGCTACATGGCGAAGTAAAAAACAGAACGTGGTTGCTAGAAGCAGTGCTGAGGTTGAGTTTAGAGCTGTAGCTCATGTTATTTGTGAGATTATGTGGATAAGAAGATTACTGGAAGAGTTAAAGATGACAGGTTCATCTCCTATGAAGTTGTATTGTGACAACAAGGCAGCAATTTTAGTAGCTCACAATCTGGTTCTCCATGACCGCACCAAACATGTGGAAGTGGACAAACATTTCATTAAAGAGAAGATAAACAACGGATTGGTTTGTATGACCTATATCCCTACTGAGGAACAAGTGGCTAATGTCTTCACCAAAGGACTACACAAGAGGCAATTCGATTTTCTAGTTGGCAAGCTGGCTATGGAAGATATCTTTAAGCAAGCTTGAGGAGTGTTGGAAAACCGAAACTGATATGGAAAGAAATAACTTTGTAAAGCTGTAAATTAGCTATTAGTTGTCAATCTTTGTATTTTTAGGAAAGTTATTGTTAGGAGTAATTCTTTCCCTTTAATTAGTGATTTAGTTTCCTGATTTGAAGGATTTGTATATGCTGTAAACTCTATAAAAGAATAATCTCAATGGAAGATTATTATTCCCGTGAAACCCTATTTTTCAACTAGAATTCCTTGACAAAACCACATGACCTCATCTTCTTGTACCTTTTTGCCATCATTCATGGAAAAGAATTAAGAGATAAGCGAAATGAAAACAAGAAAAATTTAAGCACAAGGCTTAGCACAAGGAAAAACTGACCTGACGAAACCATTGAGAAAATTTCCAAGAATGATAAATGAAGAGGAAACATCATTAAAGGACCTAAAGAAGATATTAGCTCTCATTGGGGAGCTAATCCTCTAGTTACATATTAAAGTCTTTAATGCGTAGACCTTTTTTTTTTTCATTATTATTATTATTATTATTTGATTTTTTATTTTTTTATCAGCAAGGACTTCTCCTAAAAACTAGGGATATGGATAACTCTAAAGAATAATCCAAAACAACAAAATAAAAGAGTCCTAATCCAAGCCGACCTTATTTATTTTGAATGCCTAACGAATAAAGTACTAACTAATAGATAAAATAAAAACTCATAATTATCTAACTAACAAATAAGATAAAAAAAAAAAAAAACTCATAATTATCTACACTCCCCCTCAAGCTGGGCAAAAAATATTCAGCATGCCCAGCTTGCCAACCATATGCTTGAAGTTGCTTCTAGACAGGCCTTTTGTTGAAACATCCACAACTTGCTCTTTTGTAGGCACGTAAGAAATGTCTAAGACTTTACTCTCGATCTTCTTCTTAATAAAATGTCAATCAACTTCAACATGTTTGGTTCTATCGTGGTGAATTGGATTTCGTGAAATTTCTAAAGTTGCCTTGTTGTCACTAAAAAACTGCATTGGCTGGTGTACTCCTATTTTTAGCTTTTCCTACATTTGTTTAATCCACAAACCTTCACAGATTCCATGAGCAATTGCATAAAACTTGGCTTCGGCACTACTTTTAGCCACCACACTTTGCTTTTTACTTCTCCATGTTACTAAATTTCCCCAAACATAGGAATGGTACCCAGTAGTTGAATGCCGATCACTTTCTGACCCTACCTAATCAGCATCTGTGTAAATTTTGACTCCTCTTTCTTCATTTTTTTCTAAAAAATAGCCCCTTACCGGGAGTAGTTTTGAGATATCTTAGCATATGATCTTTAGTGGGCAAATGCATATGTTGACTAACACGATTGACTGCAAAGGCAATGTTTGGGTGAGTATGAGACAAATAAATCAGCTTACCAACCAGGTGTTGGTACCTCCCTTTGTCGACTGACATTTTCTCATCTAAATTTTCTTCCCTCTTGTTAACTTCCATAGGTGTATCCGCATCCCGGTTTCTTCAAGAAGATCTAGTGTGTATTTTCGTTGACACACAACAATTCCCTGTGTGGTTCTCGCCACTTCCATTCCTAAGAAATACCTTAAGAAGCCGAGGTCTTTAACTTCAAACTCATTTGCCAAAACTCTCTTCAACTTCTCTATTCCGTCTATGTCATCCCTTGTAAATATAATATCATCTACATACACGATTAGTATAACAATTTTTCCATCAACCGAATGTTTGTAGAACATAGTGTGATCAGCATGTCCTTGACTATATCCGTGTCTTCTTAGCACGTGGGAAAACCTTCCGAACCAAGCCCTTGGGGATTGCTTTAGACCATAAATAGATTTGTTTAACTTACACACCTTTTTGTTACCTTGGTCATCAAAGAATCTGGGTGGAAGTTCCCTATACACTTCTTCAACAAGCTCTTTGTTCAAGAAGGCATTCTTGATATCAAGTTGATAAAGTGGCCAATCAGAGTTAGTTGCCAAAGAAAGAAAGATCCTTATTGAATTTAGTTTTGCTACTAGAGCAAATGTTTCAGAATAATCAATTCCAAAAGTTTGAGTGAATCCTTTCGCTACAAGCCTGGCCTTGCATCTTTCAATCTTCCCATTTGGATTATATTTCACCGTAAAAACCCATTTGCAACCTATGAAAAGAGAGAAAAGGGAGAATCCTTAACTTTTGTTGTTGAAAAACTGTTAATAATACACATTGGACTTGGGTATATATATACATGTTAGTGGGACCCACAATATAATAAGGAAAGAAAAGGAAAAGGAAAAGGAAAACTAAATAACCTAAATAACTGTACACTATCTAACACTCCCCCTCAAGTTGGAGCATATATGTTATATGCACTAAACTTGTTACAAATGTATTTAATTCTAGGACCTCTGGGAGATTTAGTAAAAATATCTGCTAGTTGATCATTTGAATTGACAAAACTAGTCGCCACATATCCTGATGCGATCTTCTCTCTAATGAAGTGACAGTCAACTTCAATGTGTTTGGCCCTTTCATGGAAGACTGGATTGGATGCAATATGCAAAGCGGCTTGGTTGTCACAGATGAGCTTCATCTGTTCATCCTTTCCAAATCTCAACTCCCGAAAAAGATGTTTTAGCCATATGAGTTCACATGTTGCTAGAGCCATAACTCGATACTCGGCTTCAGCACTAGATCTGACCACTACATCTTGTTTCTTACTCTTCCAGGATATTAGGTTACCTCCAATAAAAACACAATACCCGGAAGTGGAACGTCTATTTGTGGGTGAGCCAGCCTAATCTGCATTTGTGTAACCAACAACCTGGGTATGACCTCTGTTCTCGTACAACACACCTTGGCCTGGTGTGCTTTTGATATATTGAAGAATGCGGATTACAGCATCCCAATGGCTATCATATGGTGACTGTAGGAATTGACTAACAACATTGATAGGAAAAGAAATGTCTGGACGAGTAATGGTGAGGTAGTTCAGTTTACCTACAAGTCCCCGATATCTCCCAGGATCTCCTAAAGGCTCCCCTTGTCCTGGTATAAGCTTGACATTTGGATTCCTAGGAGTGTCTACCGGTTTACAGTCTAACATACCGGTTTCTTCCAAGATGTCTAAAGCATACTTCCTCTGGGAAAGAAGCACATCGGAATTGGATTGAGTTATCTCAATCCCTAAGACATACTTGAGTTTCCCCAAGTCTTTAGTCTGAAAGTGGGTGAAAAGGTGTTGCTTTAGTTTCTGAATACCATTTTGATCACTGCCTGTAATGACGATGTCGTCCACAAACTACCAGATAAATACACTGCCCCGAAGAGTTATGATGATAGAAAATGGAATGGTCTGCTGTACTGCGGAACATGCCAAACTCCTGAACAACAGAATTAAAACGGCTAAACCATGCTCGAGGAGATTGTTTCAAAACATATAGAGAACGGCGTAACCTGCACACTAAACCAGACTCCCCTTGAGCAACAAAACCAGGTGGTTGCTCCATATAAACTTTCTCAGCAAGATCCCCATGAAGGAAAGCATTTTTATTATCTAACTAATAAAGAGGCCAAGAACGCATAGCAGCCATGGAGAGCAATAGACGAACAGAAGCTATCTTGGCAACAGGAGAGAAAGTGTCACCATAATCAGAACCATAAACTTGAGTATAACCTTTAGCAACTAAGCGGGCCTTAAGGCGATCAACCTGACCATCAGGGCTAACCTTAACTATGTAGACCCAACGACAACCAACTGTAGATTTACTAGAGGGTAAAACAACAAGATCCCAAGTGTCATTGGAGTATAAAGCAACCATTTCATCTACCATTGTCTGTCGCCAACCTGGATGGAAAAGAGCCTCAGGGGTGCTCTTGGGAAGAGAAACAAAAGATATAGTAGAAACAAATGCAGAATAGGGTGAAGATAATTGATGGTAACTCAAAAAATTGTAAATGGGATGAGGATTACGAGTAGATTGATTACCTTTCCGAAGAGCAATGGGTAAGTTAGCAGAAGGAAGCAGAGCCGGGGTAGGAAAAGCCGAAGGGATAGGAAGTGAGTCAGCAGGTACCTCGGCCAAAGAAGGAGGAACAGCGACACGATGACGGCGATGATAAACCTGAAGTGAGCGAGAAGGCACTGCATCAGGTGGGGAGATAATGGGAAGGGGTAAGACTTTAGAAACAGGAAGAGACTCAGAGGTGGAGAAGAACGGTGAGTCCTCAAAGAAAGTGACATCAGCGGAGAGAAAGTAGCGATGAGTCTTAGAGGAATAACAACGATAACCCTTTTGAAGTCTGGAATATCCCAAGAAGATGCATTTTGTGGCTTTGGCAAAAAGTTTGTCCTATCTAGGAGTAAGAATATGAACAAAGCAAGTACAACAAAAAACACGAGGAGGAAGGAAATAAAGTGGTTGGTCAGGGAAAAGAAGGGAATGAGGAATTTGATCGTGTAATACAGATGAGGGCATATGATTAATCAAATAACATGCTGTAAGAACAACGTCCCCCTAAAAACGAAAAGGAACATTACATGGAGAAGGAGAGTACGAGCTGTCTCAACAAGATGTCAATTCTTACGTTCAGCTACCCATTTTGTTGAGGAGTATGAGCACAAGAAGACTGATGAAGGATCCCATGTTGGGACATAAATGAAGTGAATGGTGTAGAAAAATATGCCCTGGCATTATTACTGCGCAACACACGAATAGAAATATTGAACTGGGTTTGGATTTCAGCATAAAATTTCTGGAAAATAGAGAATAACTCAGCTCGATTTTTCATTAAAAATAACCAAGTACATCGAGAATAGTCATCAATGAAAGTGACAAAATACTGAAATCCTAAAGTAGATGCGGTCCGACAAGGACCCCAAACATCAGTGTGGATAAGTTCAAAAGGAGACTTTGCCCGATTATTCAAACGCTTTGGGAACAAGACACGAGTATGTTTCCCAAGCTGACAGGACTCACACGCAAGCGACGACAAAGATGAAAAACGAGGGACCATTTTCTGGAACTTGGATAGACTAGGGTGGCCCAGGCGATTGTGGATGAGGAGGGGAGCATCAGTGGAAATGCAAACTGCAGGAGTTGAAGGCGAGGTGAGGTGATAGAGGCCTTGAGACTTACGTCCTATGCCAATCGTCTTCCCCGTACTCCGGTCCTGCAAGGTCACAAATTTATCAGAGAAAGTGATAGAACAGTTAAGAGTGCGAGTTATTTTGCTGATGGAAATAAGATTAGAAGGACACTCGGGGGGATAAAGGACAGAATGGAGAGGTAGGGAAGGGAGAGGATGACCTAAACCAAAACCTTTAGCCATAGTTTGGGAACCATTAGCTAAAGTAACAGTAGGTAAGATAGAGGTAGTAGTAATAGAAGAGAAAAGATCCTTATTACTAGATATGTGATCAGAAGCGCTAGAATCTAGAATCCAAGGTCCAAGAGAAGATGTGTAGGTAAGACAAGCAGAAGCATTACCAGTCTAGGCAACAGAAGCAACAAAAGCTGACTTGGTGGCCTGATAGCGGAGATAGTCATCATACTCACTGTCAGTGAGGGAAATACCCTGAGATGTGGAGGAACTGGGAGGCTGAGGCGGCTAAGGATGAGATGACTAGGCCACGTGGGCAGTGTGGGAAGGCCGCCCATGTAACTGATAACACCGATCACGAGTATGGCCAAGCTTATTGCAATAGGTGCAATGAGGACGTTGACCTCTACCTCGGTTACCACTGCGTCCTCCTCGAGAGTTAGTTTGAGAAACTAACATAGAATAATCTGAAGTGTTATCAGATGGCAAAGTTTGAGTGGAGGAGATACGAAGGAGGCGAACAAACACATCATCCAAGGATGGAACGGAGGAACTACCAAGAATCTGATCGCGGACGGTCTCAAGATCTGGACGGAGGCCAATAAACGTAAGAACCATGAAGAACTTGTCAATCTGTGTTCGTTGATCCCCAACATCAATAGTAAGAGGCATCACGGTCAAGAATTCCTCCTTAAGAGAGGCAATCTGACCAATATAAGTAGATAAATCCATGTCTTGTTGTTTGACATTGACAATAGAAGAAGCCACCTTATAAAGACGTTGGATATCATTCGTGTATAATCCTTTTGCCTGATTCCAAAATTTAAAGCATGTTTTGTAGGCCCGAAGATGAAGCAGAATCTTAGGATCAATTGATTGCCATAACACACTATATAACTGTGCATCTATCTTCCTCCATTGTACTCTGTCAACCTCAGGGATATCCGCCTCCTGTGTAACAAGGTGATCCTCATAACCTTGACCCATAAACCAAAGCTCCACAGAGGCAGACCAGGACAAATAATTTTCACTGCCAACCAATTTCTCCGAAGTAATCATAGGAGATCCAGATATGACAGAGGAAAAAGTGAAACTTTTAGTAGCCATATCTACTTATCTGGAGAACGAAATATGTTTAGATCGAAGAGAGCCCTAATACGGCTTCAGATCGCAGTTGAAAGAAGAAAAACCGAGGATCCGCGGCTGTGAGAGACCAAATAGTAAAGAAAAACAAATGTGACACTACTGGAAGGGTAGAAGAACACTTCCTAAGACACGTGCAGGGCTCGGGGTGGAGAGGAAGTCAACGGAGGTCGTCGGAAAGGCTGTTTAAAGGGCCGACGGAGACAAAAAAACCCCAAAAAATGCACTTGCAGGGCTCGGATGGCACAAGCACAGATGGAGGGTGGCTAGATGGCATCAGGTGAGGCTGGAGGTGGAAGCGCGTGGCCGGAAAGTGCTCCATGCGCCCTCAAGCGCCGGCGCGTGAGGTTTAGGCCGTCGGAGAAGAAACGCACGCGGTCGGCGCGTGGTTGAGAATCTCCCTTCGGTGCTTTGAGAAAACTTGAAGATCTCCTCTTTGCGCACCTGATGGTATGGTCAGTGTCGGAAAAGGACTTCGCCGGAAAAGTCGCCAGTGGTGAGGGTTTTTTGACGGCGATACAGTTGATCGGAAAGCTTTAGGAGATGGGAAAGGTGACCGGAATGAAACACGGTCACTGAAAGATTTCCCAGAATGGATTCACGGATAAACTAGAAATAATTAGGGTTTTTTTTTTTTTCTCCCTAGGCTCTGATACCATGTGAAAAGAGAGAAAAGGGAGAATCCCTAACTTTTGTTATTGAAAAACTGTTAATAATACACATTGGACTTGGGTATATATATACATGTTAGTGGGACCCACAATACAATAAGGAAAGAAAAGGAAAAGGAAAAGTAAATAACTTAAATAACTGTACACTATCTAACACAACCCACTAGATGTTTACCACCTGGTAAATCAACAATTTTCCATGTATTATTTTTCTGCAAGGCTTTCATTTCCTCTATAACAGCTTCCCTCCATTTTGGGTTTTTCAAGGCTTCATGTATATTCCTTGGCATTGTTTCTTTAGAGGAAATATGGGTAACAAATGCTTGAAATGAGGTTGATAGCTTGTGGTATGAGACAAAATTTGAGATTGGGCGTTGGGTACACGATTTTACTCTCTTTCGAAGCGTTATTGGCTTGTTTAAGTTGTCACCTGTTTCCTCACAAGTTTCACCTTGAACATCAAGTGGACTGTTGCTGTCAGATTTTGGTTCAATCTCCAGTTCAGATTTTAAGTCAACTCGTGATGTGTTGAGCTTTATTTGTTGAGAAGGTTGCCGTTGAGAATAGACACAGAGCTGTTGTTTTGGTGGTTCTGTAGGTAGTGAATTAGTATCTTCCCCTGTAACAGAATTTTCAAGTATTAATGGCACTCTAGATTCAGTTATGATGGGTGATTCAGGTAGTAATGGTGGCAGTTGGTCGGCTGGTGGGCTATTTGGCAATTGAGGTGATGATGTTTCCTGGAAGCAATCTTCACTCATATTCTCCCCCTGAAGAGTGGTGATGGGAAAGTATGGTTTTTTTTCAAAAAATTTGACATCCATGGTGATAAAAAGCTTACCCGAAATAGGATCAAAACACTTGTACCCATGTTTAGTGGATGGGTAACCCAGAAGAACACATTTAATGGCACGAGGCTCAAGCTTAGATCTACCAGGAGCTATGTAGTGAACAAATGAGGTACAACCAAAGATTATTAAGGGTAAGTTCTGATGAAGCCGAGAGTTAGGGTAGGATTGAAGCAGTGTGTCTAAGGGTGTTTTCATGATGAGTATCCTAGAGGGCATTTGGTTGATTAAGAAGACTGTAGTTAAGATAGCTTTGCCCCAAAAACGTTTTGGCATGTGGGTAGTAAACATGAGGGATCGAGCTACTTCTAAGAGGTGGCGGTTTTTTCTTTCAGCAATGCTGTTTTGTTGGGGGGTGTCAACACATGAGCTTTGGTGTATGATTCCATGGTCTTTTAGGTAAGGTCCAAGGATGGAATTAAAATACTTTGTTCCATTATCTGTTCTGAGGATCTGAATGTTGGTTTGAAATTGATTTTGGATCATAGAATGAAACTCTTTAAAAGATTGGGTTGTTTCTGATTTTTCTTTTAACAGGTAGATCCAACAAATTTGTGTGTGATCATCTATAAAAGATATGAACCACTTAGTATTGGTTAAGTTTGGAACTCGTGAGGGACTCCAAATGTCGCTATGTATCAGGGAAAAAGGTTGTGAGACTTTATGCGGTCGTAGTGGGTAGGTATTTTTATGGCTTTTTGCAATTTGGCATATTTCACATTGAAAATCATAAACATTTTAATTACCAAATAGGGCTGGAAACAAAGATTTTAAGTACAAGAAATTGGGGTGGCCTAACCTAAAGTGCCATGACATTATTTCATCATTACTAGAAAAAAACCCTAATTCACTACCTGCAACATTAGATTGTCCATTCTCCACAGCTGAATCCTCATAATAATAGAGTCTGTCACATTCCCGAGCTTTCCTAATTGTCCTCCCTGAAGATAGATCTTGAAACTCACAACAAGAAGGGAAGAACTTAGCAGTGCAATTCAAGTCCTTGGTTAGCTTTCTTACTGACAACAAATTGCATGATAAATTTGGCACATAAAGCACAGAATTCAGTTCTAATGAATCTGAAAAAGAAATACCTACCCACCCTTGCTTCTGTTTGCTGGTACATTGCTTCTGTTTGCTGGTACACTGTGTACCATTTGGATCCTTCTGATTTGTTGAAGTTAATATTCGGATCACTAGTTGAGGTTTAGGCTTGAAATCCTCTACCTTCTGGTTGTCTCCTTAGTGTCCAGTTTGCTGGTTTTCCGTGAATTTTCCAGCAAGTGTCACGAGTATGCCTGGTACGGTTGCAATGGTCGCACCACAGGCGTTTCCATTGCTCTCCATTGCTTCTGTTCGCTGGTACACTGTGTGAGACAAGGGCAGAGCCATCAACCAGCCCTTGATTGTTGTTTTTTCTCCAAGCATGACTTGTTTTCGATCCTCCTCTCTTCTTACCTTAGCAAAGACATCGTTGATTGATGGAAATGGCGATCTACTCAGTATTCGTCCATGGACTTCATCAAGTTCCCTATTAAGGCCTACAAGGAACTTAAAGACATGCTCCTTCTCGATCATTCGCTTCTGTTTCAGGCAGCAATCTTCACATCCCAAATCAGATTCATAAAATAAATCTAACTCCTGCCAAATATTTTGTAATTCAGTGTTATATTGAGTAACACTCATCGTTCCCTGCTTCATCTCTTTTATTCTTGTTTTTAAATCAAAAAACTGTGCTGCATTGTCCATATCCAAGTATTTTTTTCTTGTCAAGTCCCATATTGCCTTCGCAGGTGAGAGAAACATGAAAATCTGACCAATCTTCGGCTCCATTGAATTTATCAGCCATGCCATTACAATTGAGTTATCTGCTACCCATGACGAATAAGTCAGATCTGTTTTGTTTGGTGCACTCGTTTCTCCGGTGAGGAAGCCCAACTTTCCTTTGCCACAAATCACCAATTTGATGGACTGGGACCATTGAAGATAATTTTTCCCATTTAATTTGTGTGTTACCATCTGCAGGGAGGTGTTATTGTTGACCTGGAACGTTGCTGTTGTTTGCATTTTCGCCTGAATCTGGTCGTCTCATCGTGCATCAGTTCTGCCACTGTTACATGGCCGTCTTTACCATTGCTGGGATTCATAAGATTTTTTACTCTGATACCATAGTCTTTAATGCATAGACCTTTTTTTTTAATTCTTTTTTTTTTTTTTTTGATCAGCAAGGACTTCTCTTAAAAACTTGGGATATAGATAACTCTAAAGAATAATCTAAAACAACAAAATAAAAGAGTCCTAATCCAAGCCGACCTTATTTATTTTGAATGCCTAACGGATAAAGTACTAACTAATAGATAAGATAAAAACTCATAATTATCTAACTAACAGATAAGATAAAAAAACTCATAATTATCTACACATATGTTGGCACCTAGCCCAAGAGACATGCAAGCTTGTGTTGAAAACTGTCACTTTGAAAAAATAACTGTTGATGTTGCATACAACCTTTTCTCTTTCTTCTTCAACATTACTATCGAGGTAAAAAGGAAAAAAATAGAGAAAAAGGAGAGAAAAAGAGAGAAGAAAAAAGGGTAAAAGAGTAGGAAAGAGTTTAAACCCCCATCCTTTAGCAAAAGAAGAGCTCGCCAGAGCTTTGGGTTTGGGGGGCAGGAAAGGTACAAAAAACCAGACGACCCTCATCTCAAGCATCCAAAGATACTTCATTTTGGAAGACTAGTAAAACTACCCGACTTGATGACTTGACTGGAAAAGAATAAAAATGAGATACCTAGAAAAACTAGAAAGCTGCAAATGTTAAGAGAGGAGAAAGACAGCAGGACCAAGCACATCAATGTCAAATAATGTGTAAGAAAGAGCTAAAAGAAGTGCAAGCTCGTGCTATTATTGGCAAGAAAAAATTTCTGATTTCTAGTGAAAACAAAAGTTTTGCAACTTCAAATTTTCATCCACTATATTCCATTGATAAATTTGCAACGTTATGTAATATTTCTCAAAATTCTAGCATCTTACCTAAATATATATAACAAAATGAAAATGATGTCTAGTATGATTGTATATAATGACCAAAGCAAACAACAATATCAGTAAGGACTTGTATTCATTCTTTATGAAAGATAAGGTTTTAGGGAAACTACCTCAAGAATTTGTTGACTGCTCCTTAAACAATTGCTCCCTATCACACAAACTGTTCCACCACTACCACCTCCAGTAATCTTTGCCCCATAGAGAGACCCATTTCCAGATCTATATGATTTACTATGTTGCATCTCCTGTACCAATTTTACTAACCTATCTGTCCCATCAGAACCAAGCCCACAAGCACTATAGCTGTAATGACACTGCAACAAAAAAGTTCTTATATCATTTGTTGTTCATTAAAAACAACATGTTTTGAGTTTCTACTTCATGTAGCTTCTTAAAAAAGTAACAAACAAATCAAACATAAATACCTGATACATCAACTCCCCAAGGGCATAAAGTTGCTCATTTGAAGTAGTAGCACTTAACAATGCTTTGAAAGCCTACACAACACATAACACAAATGGAAATAATCGTCATTTATAAAATGCACAAGGAGTAGAAGCCTACTGTCAGCCCCTTAGCCTCTTGACTTAACCATGGAGGAATAGGCCTCATGGGTAGGCCTTGCACCCATGAGAGCCTAGTGTCACGGACTTAGTCGTTCACTAAGCTCGTGCGGCACTTAGGCAAGTCAAGACGCTTGATCTTGCTAAGTCAGCCTTGCTCCCCAATGCTTAGCTTGCTAGGCTAAGACACTCGCGACTCAAAAGCTTAAGAAGCTTAGTAGGCGACTCTTTAAAGAATGGAAGCTCTTATTAACTCAAGAAAGCCTTTACAAGTGCTTGGAAACTCACTTGCTTGGTTAGGAAGTGATTTGGGTGGTGCCTTGGCCAAATGAGGGCCTTACCTATTTATAGGCACCAATGGAACTCTTTGGAACCTTGGAGGGTTCCTTACAAATCAAGAATATTCTAGAACTCCCTACACTAATCTATGTACAACCCTATGTACAAGAATATACAAGAGATCTCTAGAATTCTCTAGAAAGCCTTGGACTCCTCTCATGCCTTCCACCATAGTGTAGAGATGTGTGGACATCTCTAGACATCTCTAGAACCTTCCACACTCTTCCCACCAATGTCTTAGTGTAGATGGCTTCAGGAGTCTCCAGAAGCTTCCCTCATCCTATATAAGCCCATGGGGAGGGTCATTTGAAGCATCCTGTGACACTAGGCTGAAAGCAAGGAAATCCTGGAGGTTTGGTGGTTCAAACTCTAGGGGCTATGTGAGGAGGCCGTGGGCGAGCTAGACACGCATCGCGAGAGGGCCAAACTCGCACCGCGCGTGTACTGCGGGTGAGCCAGACATGCACCGCGTGCGCACCAGATGGGCATCGTGCCGCACCTGACTTAGGTGGTGCAGATGAAGGCTGAGGGACTTTTGAAATTTTAATTTATAATTATTTATTATTCCATTATGTCTCCTCAGGCATATTGATGTCTCCTCCAGAAACAATGAAAACCGCCCGTATTACTCTTTAAGGGGGCGGGGGGTAGGTGACTCAAAGGAAGGAGCCACCAAGGGTAGCCTTGACCGTACCAAGGGGGCACCATGGCACGACCTTGGGCATGCCTAGGACATATGGACATGACTCGAGCACACGCACACATGGGCTCTACGACATGTGTGGTGTGCACCCAGTGGCCGCAACGGCACGGGGCCTGGTGCGGCCTACCCCCTCCCTGTGCAGGCACGAGGGCGCCTAAGCCTTGTGCGGTGAGCCAGCTGATGAAACCATGGGCACAATGCCATGGTCTGATGGCTCCAAACAATAGCTGACTCGCACCATGATGCCTATGCACAGCATAGGAGCGCAATGCCCTGTGCACCAAGAGGGTTCAGCCATGGGCGCAATGCCATGGCTCGTTGTTATGAAGCTGGACCGGATAGGGGAAGCAAGCAGCAAGCCCAAGCCATGGGCACCTAGACATGGCACGGGTTCACACATTAGTGTGAGGAAGGCACACTGATGCACTAACCGCTTGGTCAGATGGTTGGTGCATGCTGCCTGGCTCAGAGGGCCTTGATCAAAGACATGCTAATGGGCACCCGGTCACAAGAGGCACCTTGCGGGGAAGGAGGTAGCTTGTTAGGGGGACTCTCCAGCAGCTTGGCAAGCAAGGCTTGAGGAGATGGCAGTGCAGCTAGCTAGTGGCAGCTAGCTCAGACAGCAAGTGACCAAGTCAAGCCGTCATTTGACCTGCAGTTGGCTGAGGGATGATAGCTGGTGCAAGTGGCTGACATGTGTAGGCCACTATCTGGGTGGTGGGTGGTTATGCAAGGTAGTTATGGGCGGTTCTGGCCAGTTGCATAACCACCAAGTTGGCTCCAACATTTGAATTTGGGAATTCAAATTTGTAACTGCAGCTTGAGTCTTTTAAAAGGGCTCCTGCAGCCTTGAAACAGAGGGAGAGAGTTTGGGGAAAGGGTCCCTTCTCGTATGCTTGGGTGTGAGTATTGTACTCTGGTTCAAGAAACAATTTTGTCTTGTAGAGTGAAATAATACAAGTTGGGAAAGGGTTCCCGTAACCTCGTGTGTGTCCCCGTTGCTTTGTTCTTACTGTGCTTTTACTTTGTTTTTCTAAACGCTGGGAAGGAAGGTTGGCTAAGGAAGGGTCCTTAGCACTACGCACTCGTGAAAAATTTAGTGCAAACTTCAAGGGTGTGACACCTACTAAGGTAGCATCCTTCTAGGTCATAATGTGTTCAAGGAAAACAAGAGAGAACTTAATCAAGTGAGGAGCTAAAATAAGGGATGCCAGATATTAGTCTATGTTTGTGTATAGGTTATAACATGTTATGAGAGTCTATGTGCATTTATTTGGTACAAGGCAAGCAATCCATTGAAATTAATTAGTAAGCATAATCCAAGATGAGATACCTACCCAAAATACGCACATATGATAAAAAATGAAAACAAAAAGTCCAAACTACCTCAAGAGAAAAATGAAATAAGCCAAGCAACTGAGAGATAGTGAAAAATATAAATGCCTACAAGCAACCTACAAATTTGAGAAGAAACAATTCAAAGAGAAGTTTTTCTACAAGATTTATGTCATGGTTGGCATAAAGTGGAACTAAGGAAGAGCATGTCAAGCTTTGAGCAATATTAGTAATTTGCAAAAGTCATCTATAATAATCTCATAGGCTTTTTTCCTACGAGCTATGTATAAAATTGCAATAGCCTAATGTTGAAGATTATTACAACTGTCGAATATTATTACAACTATAATATGTAGCTGTAAAAGATATACTCAATTGTAATATACAACTATAATATACAAAACGGAAAATGGTCATCTTTTAGCTGTTACCCGAGCCTTTCTTTTCCAAAAAAATATTCTCAAAAATTATTGGGGGGAAGTTGTCTTAACCGCTACACATTTGATTAATAGACTGCCTACTCAAGTGCTTGATTATAATAGCCCCATGCAACTGTTCTTGAAATTTTTTCCTGACTTCAAAACAACAAATCACTTGGTCCCTAAGGTCTTTGGGTGTATATCCTTTGTTCATATTCATTCAAATAATTGTGGGAAACTTGATCTAAGAGCTCCTAAGTGCGTTTTTGTGGAATATTCTTCTACACAGAAATGGTATAAGTGTAATCATCCTCCAACAAAACGGTTCTTTGTGTCTATAGATGTAACATTCAGTGAAACTGAAAATTACTTTCCTAATCCTTATCTTCAGGTGGAGACATCATTCATGGAAGATAAGGATAGAGATTTGTTTTTGCTTGATCTTTCATCATTCCCATCCTCGCAAAATCAAAATCCTCCGTCTTTTCCATCGCTATCCATTTCCATTCTTTTACCAAATGAGTTAGATCCAAGTACTCCTAGTTTCGGCGACAAAGGATAAACAGATTCAAAGTGCTTCTCGCCTATTGCAGGTATATTCAAGGAAAAAGGAACCCACTGTTCAACCAATGCAAGTTCATATTTTAGAACCAATCTCTGGTATTGATAATATTGAGGTAACTTCTACTTATAAGATTATGAAAGTAATGTGCCTATTATTGATGATTATGATCTTCCTATAGCAATTAGAAAGAGTGTTAGGAAGTGTACTAAAAAAACTACATATCCATTCATTGAAAATTAAAGAGTGGAAAGAAGCCATGGAGGTAGAGATGGATGCACTTGAGAAAAACAAAACATGGGACTTGGTGGAACTACCTCTGGGAAAGAAGTTAGTGGGATGTAAATGGGTCTTCACTATGACACATAAAGTAGATGGATCACTTGAACATTATGAGGCAAGATTAGCGGTTAAGGGGTATACTCAAACTTATGGGATAGATTATCTTGAAACATTTGCTCTTGTTGAAAAAATGAATGTTGTAAGAATTCTATTATCTTTAGCAACTAATTATGGATGGAGTTTGCAGTAGTTTGATGTAAAGAATGCCTTTTTTACATGGTGATCTTGATGAAGAAATCTATATGGAGGTTCCTCTAGGATTTGAGTCAGAAAAGAATAAGGTGTGCAGGTTGAAAAAAACACTTTATGGCTTAAAACAGTCTCCCAGGACTTGGTTTGGTAGGTTTGCTAGAGTAATGAAAGCTTTGGGTTACAAACAAAGTCAAGATGATTACACATTGTTTGTCAAACATTCCACTTCAGGGTGAGTTACAGCTTTATTAGTTTATGTGGATGACATAGTGGTAACAAGAGATGATTTGCAAGGAATGGAGGCATTGAAAAGGTGTTTATCATAAGAATTTGAGATTAAAGAATTTGACATGTTAAAATACTTCCTTGGCATTGAAGTGGCTCACTTTCAACATGGGATCTTTATATCCCAACAAAAGTATGTGTTGGATTTATTAACTAAAACAGGTAAACTAGGGTGTAAGCTAGTGGCAAACATTCGTTGAAACTGAAAATTACTTTCCCAATCCTTATCTTCAAGGGGAGACATCATTCATGGAAGATAAGGATAAAGATTTGTTTTTGCTTGATCTTTCATCCTTCCCTTCCTCACAAAATCAAAATCTTCCATCTTCTCCATCGCCATCCATTTCCGTTTTGCCACACCATTTTGTTGTGGTGTATTAGTGCATAAAGACTCATAAATGATTCCTTTTTCTTTGAAGAATGGTGACAACACTTGATTAAAATAATCCCTAGCATTGTTAGACCGGATTTTTTTATCTCAACCCCAAATTGATTTTTCACCATATGGAAAAAATTTTGAAAGGTGAAATTGACGTTTGATTTTTGTTTGAGGAGAAAAACCCATGACACTCGAGTACAATTGTCAATAAATGAGACAAACCAATGAGCCCCAAAGATATTATGAACTGTAGAAGGTCCCTAAACATCACTATGAATAAGAGTAAAAGGCATTGAAGCTCTTGTATTACTTATTGGAAAAGAAACATGCTTATGTTTTGCAAGTTCACAAACATCACAATGAAATTGACCCAAATCAAATCCTTTAAACAAACCAAGAAACATTACTTTAAGAATCCTAAAGAAAGGATGACCAAGACAAAAGTGATATAACCATATTCTATTTTTATTTTAAAGGGAAGACTTAGAAAGCAGAGACAACAAAATAGGACCCTTAGTGTTATTTCGCCCATCAGGTTCCTCAAGAAAATAAAGCACATTCCCTAGCAAGTCCAATCATCGTCCTCGTGCTCTGGTCTTGAAATTTACATAGAGTAGAAGAAAAAGTCACCATACAGTTCAAATTCTTTGTAAGCTTGTGAATTGAAACTAGATTGGTAGATAATTTCGACACATGTAGACCATTTTTTAAAATAAGGTTCTGACTTATAACTATGTCCCCTCGACCAGCAACTATAACCAACGTTCCATCAACAATAGCAATTTTCTTATTAATAGGACAAGGACTACAAGAGACAAACCCATTGGAAGATTGGGTCATATGATCCGTATCCTCGGAATCCACTACCCATGCTCATTTTGAGAACGATAGATTAAGTGCATAGGGCTGAGAATTACCTGAAAAAGTCAACGAACAAGTACCACCTGTAGGTTTCTCTAATGTCCCTAGAAAATATCTCAGCTTCTCAATCTCTTCTCTATTGAACTCGGGTCGTTCTTGAGAGAATTCTCCCTCGCCTCTTGATAGTGCTGAGGTCGAATGTGCCTGTCCTTGCCCTCCTTGATTGTTCTTTGCTGTCTAAGAAGTATTTTGAGTATTTGAGGGCTTACCATGGAGTTTCCAGCACCTTTCTTTGGTGTGTTGTGGCTTCCTTCAATAGGTACACCATAGAGAGTTTTTATTACTTGCTCTTGATCATTCTGATAGCCCATTATTTCCTCCCACTCCATTGGAATAGGTATTTGACTGCTGCTGATTTGATTTTACAGCTTTGGGATTTGCATCTTTTGTAATCAAGGCTGAATGATCTGTCGATTGAGGCTCCATCATAACCCCTCTTCATCCTTCTTCTCCATGAATTATGGTAATTGTTTCATTTAGTGAAGGAACTTCTTCCTTTCCTAATACTTGCACTCAAATAGGATTGAACTCAATATTCAATCCAACAAGAAAGGTGTAAATCCTCTCTTTTATCATTAAACGCTTAAGAAGGGCTGCATCATTGCTGCACTTCATCTCAATTCACTGATAATGGTCCAACTTTTGCCATAAGTTTTGTAAAATCTAAGCATATTCAGTGACCGAGAGATTACCTTGTTTGATAGATGAAATCCTTGTCTTAATCTATAGATTTGTGCAACATCTTGAACTTTGGAATAGGTCTGCCTCTAGGATTCCCAAATTTCCTTTGTTGTTGTAAAAAACATGCACATATCATTGACTTCTGGCATCATCGAATTCCATAACCAGGACATTACCATGGAATCTTCTTCATCCCACGTGGCAAACTTTGAATCATCTGGTTTTGGTCCCATCCCAAGAAGAGGACTCAATTTGCCCTTCCCTTTCAATAAGGTTTGAACCAATTGAGACCATTTCAAATAATTTTTTCTGTTGAGACGTAAACCTTGTTGAATATTCTATAACTCTCCTATTGAAGTGTTGATGACATCATTTGTTGATGTTGGATTAGAGACTTGCTGATTGGTAGATTCTGAAACCTCAGACATGTTTTTTGGGCAGAAGTGGAAGAAATTAAATAAAAGTTAAGGAAGGATTGCAGCAATGCAGGCCACAACAAGGAAGTAGAGTAAAAGTTTTGCCAAAAAACCAAACTTCTCCAAGTTTTTGAAAAAACCAGCAATGGAGGCTAGAAAATCAGCGATGAAGGCTGAAAAAATTAGAAAACCCTAAGGAGTTTGATTTGGCTTTGATACCATGTGGAGAAAATTTGTATATCTTTTCATATATTGAAAATATACAACCAATGAAATATATATACAACAGCGGAAAGGAAAGAAAAAAGAAGAAAAAAAAGAATAAGGATGAATCCCTACAAAGTAGGAATTATATACAAAAATATACACCAAGCTACATGTATATACAACTGTACACACAGCTGTACAACTTATACAACTGTATATTACAACTTTTTATCTTTTACAACTACATATTACAACTGTAATAATATTCGACAACTGTAATAATCTTCAACACCTAATTTCCCTCAGCCTAAAGATGGGAGAGATTCAAAGCCTTGGACAACGAGTACCCTCTAAAAGAGCTAGTATCTCTGTCTTGAGAGACAGGAATTCTTCAATAGGTTTGGAAAAAGCTCTTATCTCTAACCACTCCTCTAAACCTAGTCATCCTAAATCACTGAATGAGCAAATATCAAAATGTAACTTTATGGAATCCACAGGAGGCAGCTTCCACATAAGAATTATCTCCCCAACTATCAGGTTGGAACTTAAAGTAAGGTCCCAATCTAGCAACAAAAAGTTCAAATGAATGCCCTCAAAGACTTGGTGGCAGAAACCCAAAGGAAGCAAAAAAGTGCACCAAACCCCCCCAAACACCTCCATTTGTTCTCTATTTCTTGCCAAAAATCCCGTAATCACAAACCAAAAAACCCTTCCTAATTCTAGTTGAGAGTTCTAGTGTAAACTAGATGAAAAGGGTTACAATTTCATGTGGAAGATTATTACGGCTGTAATATACAATTGTAGAGGATATATATAGCTGTAATATACAACTTTGGAAGTTATACAATTGTGCATACAACTGTATATATAGTTGTGTATATATTTATGTATATAATCCTTGATTTGTAGGGATCTTTCCTTATTCTTTCTTTTCTGTTGTTGTACATATATATATATTTCTTTGGTTGTATACTTTTGAAATATGAATGACAAATTCAATTTTTCTTCATATTGTATCAGAGCCAAATTAGGCTCATTGGGTTTTCTATTTTTTTCAGCCTTCATTGTTGATTTTCCAACATTCATTGCTTGGTTTTTTTCTTTAAAAACCTAAAGAAATTTGGTTTTTTTGTTAGAACTTCTGTTCTATTTTTTAATATGAAAACAAAGCATTTTCTTATTATGGCCTGCATTGTTACAATCCTTCCTTAGTCTCTTATTTTATTTCTTCCACTTTTGTTTTTAAAAAAAAAACCCTTGTCAGAGGTTTCGGAATCTACCAATCAACAAGTTTCTAATCCAACAACAAATGAAGTCATCAACACTACAACAAGAGAGTTGTAGAATATTCAACAAGGTTTTCGTCTCAATGACTAAAATTATTTGAAGTGGTCTTAATTTGTTCGAACCCCCTTGAAAGGGAAGGGTAAATTGATTCATTTTCTTGGGATGGGATCGAAACTAGATGATTCGGAGTTCATTATGTGGGATGAAAAAGACCCTATGGTGATGTCCTGGTTATGGAATTTGATGATGCCTCACAAATCCATGAGATTAAGATAAAGATCTCATTTACTTACCAAACAAGGTAACCACTTAATCATTGAATATGCTTAGATTTTATACAACTTACGACAAGAGTTGGACCATTATCAATGTATTGAGATGAAGTGCAATGATGATGCAACCCTTCTTAAACATATTATGGAAAAAGAGAGGATTTATACTTTTCTTGCTGGATTGAACGTTGAGTTTGATTTTGTTTGAGTGCAAGTGTTATGAAAGGAAGAAGTTTCTTCACTTAATGAAACAATTGCCATAAGTCGTGGAGAAGAAAGATGAAAAGGAGTTATGATGTAGCCTCAATTGACATATGGTTTAACCTTGATTACAAAATATGTAAATCGTAGAACTGAGAAATCAAACCAAAAACAGTTGAATGCCTATTCTGGTGGAGTAGAAGGAAATAATGGGCTATTAGAAGGATCAAAAGCAAGTAATAAAGACTCTTTAAGGTGTGCCTACTGTAAAAAGCCGCGACACAACAAGGAGAGGTGCTGGAAACTCCATAGTAAGTCCTCAAATACTCAAAATACTTCTTGGATGACAAAGAGTAATCAAGGAGGAGAGAGAAAGGACAAACACATTTGACCTTGGTAGAATCAAGAGGAGGAGAAGAATTCTCTCAGGAGTGATGTGAGTTAAATAGAGAAGAGATTGAGAAGCTAAGATATTTTCTGGGGATATTAAAGAAACCTACAAGTGGTGTAGGTACTTGTTCCTTGGCTTTTTCAGGTAATTCTCAACCCTATGCACTTAATGTGTCGATCTCAAAAGGACCTTGGGTAGTGGATTTTGGGGCTACAAATCATATAAACCAATCTTCTCATGGGTTTGTCTCTTATAGTCCCTGTTCTAGTAAAAAGAATCTTGCTATTGCTAATGGAACAATGGTTATAGTTGCTGGTCAAGGGGATGTAGTTATAAATCAAAACCTTGTTTTAAAAAATGTTCTACATGTGCCAAAATTGTCTACCAATTTAGTTTCAATTCATAAGCTTACGAAGGATTTGAACTTTATGGTGACCTCTTCTTTTGCACTTTGTAAATTTCAAGACCAGAGCACGAGGACGATGATTGGACTGGCTTGAGCAAATCCTACCAAGGAGCAACTTGAGCAATTCTATAGGTTTATATTCAAAAATTCCCAAAATATTCCCTTTGCAAATTTGGCCCAATCAAGTAATTTTAGTACAACCCTTTCTACTAAATACTTGAAATTTGACTCTTAGATCGTAGATTCAAGAGCAACCGATCATATGACAAGGAAATCAAGTTTGTTTTGTTCTTCTACTCCTTGTAATGGGACTCAAACGGTAAAAATTGCTGATGGTTCCTTAACTAAAGTAAAAGGAATTGGCATTGTTCAAAATTTTAAGAATCTGAGTCTCAAATTTGTATTACATGTGCCTAACTTGTCTTGCAATCTTGTTTCCGTTAGCAAACTTACCAAAGACTTGAACTACATTGCTAATTTTCACCCAAACCATTGTATTTTTTAGGATTTGTGTACGGGGAAGTAGATTGGTAGTGTTACAGAGGTTGATGGACTATTTCTCTTAGAAGAAATATGCAAGGTGATGAAATAAAATAGGTTTATCAAGCTGAAAGTAGTATAGGAGAGAATAAAGAAATCTGGTTATAGCGTAGACTAGGGCACCCTAGTTTCTCTTATCTAAAACTGTTGTTTCCTAGTCTATTCAAGAATAAAGATATTTCTCAATTTAAATATGAGAATTGTGAGTATGCCAAACAGCATAGGGCTTCGTTTCCCGTTCGAATTTATGAAAAATCTTGTCCTTTCATATTAATTCATAGTGATATTTGGGGACCCTCTCGTGTTAAAACTAATACTAGAGTTCATTGGTTTATAACATTCATTGATGATCACACTAGAGTATGTTGGATGTATTTATTGAAAGAAAAGTTGGAAGCTGCTGGTGTGTTTAAACAATTTCACAAGATGATCTTAAATCAAATTGAAACCAACATTAAGATCCTTCGCACAGATAATGGGAGAGAGTATTACTCAAATATTCTAGGAGAGTATCTACAAAAAGAAGGAATCATTCATCATTCATCATTCATCATGATCATGTATTGGCACTTCAAAGCAAAATGGAGTGTCAGAAAGAAAACATCGTCACCTTCTTGAAGTTGCTCCTGCCATGATGTTCTAAATGAATGTTCCCAAGGTGTTCTGGGGAGAAGTTGTTTGACAACATCCTATTTGATCAATAGAATGCCAACCCGTATCCTAAAATATGAAACTCCCATAATTACCCTAAAACAATGTTTCCTTGCCTCTCATCATTTGTTTTCATTCCTAACTCCTAAGGTTTTTGGTTGCACAACTTTTGTCCATATCATGGCCACAATCATAGCAAGTTTGATCCTAGGGCACAAAAATGCATTTTCCTTGGGTATTACCCAATATCATCCACAATCATCAAAGTATTTTATGTCTATGGATGTATCTTTCTTTGAGAACTAGCCTTACAGAACCAGAATTCTCTTCAGGGGGAGATTAGAGGAGAAGAGAATTTTTTGGAAGTATCCCAAAGAAAGGAGTTAGGGGAAGAAATAGGAGAAATTCTTGAAAATATTTCAGTTGAAGAAAAAAATGAAGGAAGATAGCCAGAAAATAAAGAAGGAGAAAAATGAAGGAAGAGACCCAGAAAATGAAGAAGAAAAAAATAAAGAAAGAGAGCCAGAAGAAAAAATTGAGAAGGAGGAGTGGATTGCATATTCTAGGAGAAGCGGAAGAAATCCATTGCCTTCTGTAGAGGGTTAATTTTCAACTTTGGAAATAGAGTCGAACACTCAAGTAAATCCAACTCCTAAACCCTTGTTTGATGATCTTGATTTACCTATTGCTCTTAGAAAATCTAGTTGATTCTGCACATAACATCCTGTTGCTCAATTTGTTTCCTATGGTGCTCTAAATGAGCCATTTAGAGCATTTACCACTAATTTGTCTTGTGTTAGTATTCCTCATGATGTTCATGAAGCACTACAAGTTCCAGAATAGCGAGAAGCAATTAATGAAGGGATGAAAGCTTTCTTTAAAAATCATACTTGAGAAGTTATTGATCTCCTAGCAGGAAAGAAACTAGTAGGGTGCAAGTGGGCGTTCAAAGTCAAGTTCAAAGCAGATGGAAGCATAGAAAGACATAAAGCAAGACTAGTGGCTAAAGCTTACACCCAGACATTTGGTATTGATTACCAGAGACCTTCGCCCTAGTAGCAAAGATAAATACAGTGAGAGTCTTACTGTCTATTGTAGCAAAGAGGGATTGGGCTCTACAACAACTTGATGTAAAAAATGCCTTCTTACATAGTGATTTGGAAGAAGAGGTGTTCATGGAGTTGTCGTCAAGTTTTGAAGATCAATTAGGTAGAGGAAAAGTGTGTAGGCTAAAGAAATCTTTGCATGGCTTGAAGCAGTCACCAAGGGCTTGGTTCGAAAAGTTTACTCAATTGGTGAAGAGCATGGAATATACTTAAGGGTAGACCGACCACACAATGTTTTACAAGCATTCTTGTAATGGTAAAATAACTATTTTGATAGTTTAAGTTGATGACATTATCCTCATAGGAAGTGATGAAGGAGAGATGCTGAGATTGAAGAAAGCTTTGGCATAGTCATTTGAAATCAAAGACTTAGGAAACTTGCGATATTTGTTGGGTATTGTGGTAGCTCGGTCAAGAAGGGAATTGTCTTGTCTCCAAGGAAGTATGTTCTAAGTCCTCTTCAAGAGATAGGCTTGTTAGGATGCAAACCTATTGACACCCCAATAGATGTAAACATCAAGATGAGTACTCATTCAGGTGGTAAGGAGGTTGATAGTCAAAGACTAGTGGGGAAGTTAATTTACCTCTCACACACTCGTCCAAACATTGCCTTTTCTATCAGTTTAGTAAGCCATTTTATGCACAATCTCAAAGAAGATCATCTACAAGCAGTATTTAGAATCCTGAGGTATCTCAAAGGGTCTCTTGGAAGAGAACTATTATTCTCTAAACGAGACAAGTTTAGATGTGGAAGCTTTTACTGATGCTGATTGGGTAAGTTCTGTAGATGATAGAAGGTCTACCTCAAGTTATTGTACATTCCTATGAGGGAATCTAATAACGTGGAGAAGTAAGAAGCAAGTAGTTGTTAGGAGGTCTAGTGCAGAAACTAAATTTAGAGCATTGGCTCTTTGAATTTGTGAGCTTAGTTGGATGAAGTCATTGATGAGTGAATTGAGAATGCCCTTGATGATACCAATGAAGCTCTACTGTGACAATAAAGCTGCCATTAGTATTGCACATAACACAGTTCATCATGATAGAATCAAGCATGTGGAGATTGATCGACACTTCATCAAAGAGAAGATAGAAGTTGGGCTTATAAACTGGTCTCATGTTTCTTCAAGTAATCAGGTAGCAGATATATTAACAAAAGGGCTTACTGGACATCAATTCAAGGAGTTCACAAGCAAGATGGGAATGAAAGATATCTACCGTCCAACTTGAGGGGGAGTGTAAAGAATCGGTCAAGAATCATTTTTCCTAAATTAGAGTTTTTGGTTATAATTGTATATTAGTTGGCTAATCTGATTTCTGTAATTTATTAGTTAGGATATTATAGGAAATTAGCTGTATCAACTGTAGAGATATGTTAGTCTTCATAGCCTAGCTGGTAGTCTTTATTTTCCTTTTTTATTCTTAGCAATACTGTGTATATATTTAGCCTTGTATACCAATTTTATAATCAATGAAAAATCTGGAATCTTTTCCTAAAAAAACCACAATAGCCTATGTTGTAGGAGTGGTGAATCAATTTATGCACAACCTAAAAGAAGTACATCTTCGAGAAACACATTGATTGTACAATATTTAAAAGGTACTCTAGGAAAGGGAGTGTTGTTTAGAAGAGATAATGAATTGACATTGGAAGCATGCACGAATATAGACTATGTTGGATCAGTTGATGATAGAATATCAACTTCTGGCTATTGTACATTCCTCGGGATTACCTTATAACTTGGAAAAGCAAGAAGCAGAATGTAGTTGCAAGGTCAAGTGTAGAAGCTAAGTTTAGAGCTATAACATTAGGAATTTGTGAGCTTCTATTGTTGAATATAATTTTAGAAGATTTGAAGATTATATGGAAAGGACCTATGAAGTTGTATTGTGATAACAAGTTAACAATTGATATTGCACATTATTCTAATTCTGTGCAACATGACTGCACCAAGCATGTGGAAGTAGACAAACATTTTATAAAATAGAAGTTGGATAGCAGACTAATATGTACTCCATTTGTGTCAACTAAGGGTCAACTTGCAGATGAGTTAACTACATGATTAAGGGATACTGCATTTTTGTTTATCGTTAGAAACCTGGGAATGGATAATATTTATTCACCAGCTTGAGGGGGACTGTTGAAGATTATTACAACTGTTGAAGATTGTTGAAAATTATTACAGCGGTAGAGGATATAAATAGCCGTAATATATGCTGTGGAAGTTATACAACAGTATATATAGCTGTGTGTATATTTGTGTATATAATCCCTAATTTGTAGGGATCTTTCTTTATTCTTTCTTTTCTACTGCTGTTTATATATATTTCTTTGGTTGTATACTTTTGAAATATGAATGAGAAATATAATTTTTCTCCACATTTCAACTTATTTATTCAAGATGCATATGGTCAGTTCCAACAAACAACAGCTTGCAGGCACACATACACACACACCAAATATAAGTGTCTTTATTTATATAGTTGCATGCATATCTATGTGTGTACATCTAACCTTGAAAAAATCAAGCTCCACAATTAATATAATCTATGATTACAGAAGTACTAACCTTGACACGGAAGTTCTCATAAATAGGATGCCTAGTGGATGCTCTAACTGCATAATTGCGCTTCTGATCAATTACTGTAACTGAATCTTCATGATCAACATACTTTTCCATGAAAGCCTCTCCAGTAATATACTCTGGAAGCTTTTTGGCAAAAACAGCTTCATATCTGTAATATGAGACCAAAAAGCAGGAAATATCCTTTGTTTAATCCATACTAATGAAATGATGAATTTGATCCATCAAGGTTGGTGTTCATACTACCACATCAATTTGTTGTGGCTCAACATACAAAAATATAACTTTGGGAAAAAAATAAAAATATCACTATGGAATATTCCAAGAAGAAGAATAACAGATTGAAAGGGAAAAGGATAGTCTATATCTATAATATAGAGATGTAAGGATTGACTTTCTCTTAAAGAATAAATTGCATCTTTAGAGCTGTTTTCTTCATAACTGTTCTATTTGAGAAGGTCATCTCTGTAATTCATCTTTGGACAGGAATTTACCTGTGAGGTGAGAGGTTGCATAAGTAATCTAATGAAGCTTCCACTTCAAGCAGTTCTCTACCATCCTTTTCCATTTCATCAGAGTTCATTGCACAAACTTGCCAGTCAGAGTTACCATTTGCTAGTGAGTATGACGATATTTCAGATGCCATCGACTTTATCATCTTTCTACCCAGAAATGTACCAATTCTCACTGATCCATAATCTGCACCACCCACACTGCAAGGAATAGATTTAAAATTGGACGAGAAAGAAGCTAAAGATCCAGAGCACCTAATAGTAATTGTTGAGAGAGAGAGAAAGAAGAAAAACCTTAATTCTCATTCATGTAATGTCTACTTACAATTGAGAGATATATATATACAAGGCTAGGAGTCCTAACTACCATACATGTGACCTATATTAACAAGGAAAGATAATATACTATAAATACATTATATTCAACACTCCCCCTCAAGCTGGAGCATATACGTCATATGCACCAAGCTTGTTACAAATATATTTAATCCTAGGACCTCTGAGAGATTTAGTGAAGATGTCTGCTAGTTGATCATTTGAATTGACAAAACTTGTAGCAATACATCCTGATGCGATCTTCTCTCTAATAAAATGACAGTCAACTTCAATATGCTTGGTCCTTTCATGAAAGACGGGATTGGATGCAATATGTAATGCGGCCTGGTTATCACAGATGAGTTTCATCTGTTCATCCTTTCCAAATCTCAACTCCTGAAGAAGATGTCTCAACCATATGAGTTCACATGTTGCCAAAGCCATAGCTCGATACTCGGCTTCAGCGCTAGATCTGGCCACTACATCTTGTTTCTTACTCTTCCAAGATATTAGATTACCTCCAATAAAAACACAGTACCCTGAAGTGGAACGTCTATCTGTGGGTGAGCCAGCCCAATCTGCATCTGTGTAACCAACAACTTGAGTATGACCTCTATTCTGGTACAATACACCTTGGCCTGGTGTACTTTTGATATATCGAAGAATACGGATTACGGCATCCCAATGGCTATCACATGGTGACTGTAGGAATTGACTAACAACACTCACAGGAAAAGAAATGTCTGGACGAGTAATGGTGAGATAGTTCAATTTACCTACGAGCCGTCGATATCTCCCGGGGTCTCCTAAAGGCTCCCCCTGTCCTGGTACAAGTTTGACATTCGGATCCATAGGTGTGTCTACCGGTTTACAGTCTAACATACCGGTTTCTTCCAGGATGTCTAAAGCATACTTCCTTTGGGAAAGGACCACACCAGAACTGGATTGAGCTATCTCAATTCCCAAGAAATACTTGAGTTTCCCCAAGTCTTTGGTCTGAAAGTGGGTAAAAAGATGTTGCTTTAGTTTCTGAATACCATCCTGATCACTGCCTGTAATGACGATGTCGTCCACATAAACAACCAGATAAATACACTGCCCCAAGGAGTTATGATGATAAAAAACTGAATGGTCTGCTGTACTGCGAAGCATGCCAAACTCTTGAACAACAGAACTAAAACGGCTAAACCATGCTCGAGGAGATTGTTTCAAGCCATATAGAGAACGGCGTAACCTGCACACTAAACCAGACTCCCCCTGAGCAACAAAACCAGGAGGTTGCTCCATATAAACTTCCTCGGCAAGATCACCATGAAGGAAGGCATTTTTAATATCCAACTGATAAAGAGGCCAAGAACACATAGCAGCCATGGAGAGAAGCAAGCGGACAGAAGCAATCTTGGCAACAGGTGAGAATGTGTCACCATAATCAGAACCATAAACTTGAGTATAGCCTTTAGCAACTAAGCGGGCCTTAAGGCGATCAACCTGACCATCAGGACCAACCTTAACTGCATAGACCCAACGACAACCAACTGTAGATTTACCAGAGGGTAAAACAACAAGATCCCAAGTGCCATTAGAGTGCAGAGCAGCCATTTCATCCACCATTGCCTGTCGCCAGCCTGGATGGGAAAGAGCTTCATGGGTGCTCTTTGGAAGAGAAACAGAGGATATAGCAGAAACAAAAGCAGAATAGGGTGAAGATAATCGATGATAACTCAAAAAATTGTAAATAGGATGAGGATTACGAGTAGAGCGAGTACCTTTCCGAACAGCAATGGGTAAGTCATTAGGAGAAGGCAGAGCCGGGGCAGGTGAAGTCGAAGGGATAGGAAGTGAGTCAGCAGGTGCCTCAGGAAAAGGGAGAGGAGCAACGACACGAGGGCGACGATGATAAACCTGAAGTGGTCGAGGGGGCATAGCATCAGGTGGGGAGACAATGGGAATGGGCAAGACTTCAGAAACAGGAAGAGACTCAGAAGTGGTGGAAAAGAATGGTGAGTCCTCAAAGAAGGTGACATCAGCGGAGATAAAGTATCGATGAGTCTCAAGGGAATAACAACGATAACCCTTCTGAAGTCTGGAATATCCCAAGAAGAGGCACTTCATGGCTTTGGCGGAAAGCTTGTCCTGTCCAGGAGTGAGAATATGAACAAAGCAAGTACAACCAAAGACACGAGGAGGAAGGAAATAAAGTGGTTGGTCAGGGAAAAGAAGGGAGTGAGGAATCTGATCGTGTAAGACAGAGGAGGGCATACGATTAATCAAATAACAAGCGGTAAGAACAGCGTCCCCCCAAAAACGAAAAGGAACGTGACTATGGAGGAGGAGAGTACGAGCTGTCTCAACAAGATGTCGATTCTTGCGTTCAGCTACCCCATTTTGTTGAGGAGTATGAGCACAAGAAGACTGATGAAGAATCCCATGATGAGACATAAACGAAGTAAATTGGGCTGAAAAATATTCCCTGGCATTGTCACTGCGTAACACACGAATAGAAATATTGAACTGGGTTTGGATTTCAGTATAAAATTTCTGGAAAATAGAAAATAACTCAGCTCGATTTTTCATTAAAAATAACCAAGTACATCGAGAATAGTCATCAATGAAAGTGACAAAATACTGAAATCCTAAAGTAGACGCAGTCCGACAAGGACCCCAAACATCAGTGTGGACAAGCTCAAAAGGAGACTTTGCCCGATTATTCAAACGCTTTGGGAACGAGACACGAGTATGTTTCCCAAGCTGACATGACTCACACGGAAGCGACGACAAAGTGGAAAAACGAGGAACCATCTTCTGGAACTTGGAGAGACTAGGGTGGCCCAGACGATTGTGAATGAGGAGAGGAGCATCAGTGGAAATGCAAACTGCAGGAGATGAATCTGAGGTGAGGTGATAGAGGCCTTGAGACTCACGTCCTATGCCAATCGTCTTCCCCGTACTCCGGTCCTGCAAGGTCACAAATTTATCAGAAAAGGTAATAGAACAATTAAGAGTACGAGTGATTTTGCTGATGGAAATAAGATTAAAAGGACATTCAGGAGTATAAAGGACAGAAGTGAGAGGTAGAGAAGGCAGAGGAAGGGCCAAACCAATACCTTTAGCCACAGTTTGAGAACCATTAGCTAAGGTAACAGTAGGTAAATCAGAGGTAGTAGTAATAGAGGAGAAAAGATCCTTATTACCAGATAGGTGATCAGATGCTCCAGAATCTAGAATCCAGGGTCCAAGAGAAGATGTGTGGGTAAGGCAGGCAGAGGCATTACCAGGCTGGGCAACAGAGGCAATAGAAGCCTGAGATGTCTGAGATGCGGAGGAGCTCGGAGGCTGAGGCAGCGGAGAATCAGAGGACTGGGCCATATGGGCAGTGCGAGGAGGTCTTCCATGTAACTGATAGCAACGATCGCGAGTGTGGCCAAGTTTATTGCAATAGGTGCAATGAGGACGTTGGCCTCTACCTCGGGTACCACTGCGTCCTCCTCGAGAGGTAGTTTGAGAAACTAACACAGAAGAATCTGAAGCGCTATCAGATGGCAAAGTCTGAGTGGACGAGATACGGAGGAGGCGAGCAAACACATCATCCAAGGACGGAACTGATGAACTACCAAGAATCTGATCACGAATAGGCTCAAGATCCGGACGGAGGCCAATAAGAGTAAGGACCATGAAGAACTTGTCAAGCTGTGTTTGTTGAGCCCCAACATCAGGAGTAAGAGGCATCACAGTCAAGAACTGCTCTTTAAGAGAGGCAATCTGACCAATATAAGTAGATAGATCCAAGTCCTGTTGGCTGAGATGGACAATAGCAGAAGCCACCTTATAAAGACGCTGGATATCATTCGTGTATAATCCTTTGGCCTGAGTCCAAAATTTAAAACAAGTTTTATAAGCCTGAAGATGAAGAAGAATCCGGGGATCAACCGATTGCCATAATACACTACATAACTGTGCATCTATCTTCCTCCACTGTACGCGGTCAACCTCAGGGATATCTGCCTCCTGGGTAACCAAGTGATCCTCATATCCTTGACCCATAAACCAAAGTTCAACAGAGGCAGACCAGGAAAGATAATTTTCACTGCCAACCAATTTCTCTGAGGTAATCATAGGAGATCCAGAGATAACAGAGGTAAAGATCTGATTTTTGGTGGTCATATTCACGTATTTGGATCGAAGAGAGCCCTAATACGGCTTCAGATTGCGGCGTGGCACCACCGAAAAAGGGAGACGGCCTCAGATCGCGACGTGGTACCACCAGAAAGGTAGAAGAACACTTCCCAAGGCACTTGCAGGGATTGGGGTGGAGAGAAAGTAGCCGGAACTTCGCCGGAAAGGCTGTTTGGAGGGCTGACGGAGACAAAAATCCCCAAAAGAGGTACGTGCAGGGCTCGGATGGGAGAACCAGGTAGGTAGGGATGCTGGTCGGCGGCAGACGAGGCTGGAGGAGGAGGCGCGTCGCCGGAAAAGGCCTCACGCGCCCTCACGCGCCGGCGCGTGAGATGCAGTCTCCGGCCGGAAAATGGCGCGTGGCCGGCGCGTGGATCCTCTTTTGGTGCCGGTGCCTTCACAAAAGTTGGAGATCTCCTCCAGGCGCTCCTTCTGGTATGGTCGGTGTCGGAAAAATAGGTCGCCGGAAAGTTCGCCGGAAAGTTCGCCGGAAAGTTCGCCGGAAAATTTCGCCGGCGGTGAGTGGTTTCTAACGACGTTCCGACTGACCGGAAAGTATTGGGAGATGGGGAAGGTGACCGGAATGAAACACGGTCACCGGAAGGTTGCCCGGAGTTGATGACACGGGAAACAGGAAAGAATTAGGTTTTCTTCCCTAACTCTGATACCATGTTGAGAGAGAGAGAAAGAAGAAAAACCTTAATTCTCATTCATGTAATGTCTACTTACAATTGAGAGATATATATATACAAGGCTAGGAGTCCTAACTACCATACATGTGACCTATATTAACAAGGAAAGATAATATACTATAAATACATTATATTCAACAGTAATTAAACTGAGGAATGAACACAATCACTGTAAACTAAATGCCAAATTATAATAAATTGTTTACGCTGATTGCAATCTCTCTTGAGCTTCATGAAAGCTTCCAAAATCAATAAAGTGAATAATGTTAAAAGAAGCTTAATCATGGTATATGATGGTGTTCAAGAAAGTTTGAAGCGTCTACTTTACATTATGATCCTTATATTGCCATAGGGACCAGGAAACACCAGTGAATTTATATCAATACTTCTCTTAATATGAAAAAGCTTACTATATTTTGTAGCATTTATTATTTGTTTCTGAAACTATAGTATGTATTTATTAAAAAAAAAGGTGCCTAGAGATTTGTGTTTTTCATTTTGGAAGTATAATTTCACTCTCACAGGTAGCTGTTTGGTGGTTGCAGGATAAAAGACCAAACGTATGATTGAATGACACTTTTGGATAGATCTCATCTTGATCAATGATAAATTCAAAATAAAACATCAATCCCAATTTCCTTTCTTCTCTTTTTTTCTTGTTTGTGTTAAGACAGTTCTCTCATTACCCTTGCCCCTTCTTTCTCTTCACTATTCTACATCAAATACTGAGCTATAATACAAACAAGAAATGTGTAAGAATGGGGAAGAGAAGGCATTGCAACCTGATGATGGTTGATACAAGTCCTTTTCTTGCTCTGTATGAGTGTTTAATTGATATGATAGATAAGGAATTAGTTGAAAATACTAAGTAAATGATAATGATGACAATATATTGACAAGGGTAGTGATATATCATCAATACGTGAATACAATAGGGAACAGTAATTTTAAATATATAGATTTTATTACATTTCTATAATTATAAATATTTTAATGTTCATGCTGAAATATCAATTAAAAATTATCTAGAATGTTGGATATATTGATGGAGCTATTAACATGCTGACAAATTTTTCATTTCATGATTACAGCATTCTCATATAAGTGACAGTACCATACTGAATACAAAAATTAAAACAGAATATTTAGAACGGTTGAAAATGACATACCTGTGTCGTATTCCGGAATCAATTCCCCAAAATTGTATATGTGAAGGGATTTCCACGAGTCCCAGCACCTCAGCAGGCTGCATGAGATACAAAAGATCATGACTTTCAACATTTACCCCCCACAACATTTTGGGCACTTTTGATTATAATTACCTGGCACACCATTGCGAGAAGCTTGTTTGCTTCACCACACACAGAAGCCATCTGGTCCATCACCCCACATGGAGCTCCAACAATGTGATTCTCCACCTTTTAAAAGTAAAAGGGAAAGAATAAGTTATGCAATCATGTGAGTATACAACTTTTCAAATTAAAACTGAAAAAAGCTCAATAACCAAACAAAAGATATGAGGCATATACATGCCTTTTGACAAAGTAAAGCAAGGTCTCTTGGGGCAATGTTTAACCCTGTACATAAAATGGATAGTTAGCGCAACTCAGTATTTCCACAAAATTGAAACATGCCAACATGCATACTGGGGGAGGTTTTATTAATGAAGACATTTTTAAGTGAAGTTTTATCAACTGCTGCCAGGAAATGTTTCAGAAATGTATTGGAATTGCTATCAGGGAGCAATATTTTGGAAGCATGTGAGAATATTTGAAAACATAAAATGAAACTTAACTAAACAGATAGAAGACCAATTATAATTTGGATATGTTGGGCCAAAGGGTAGCAATAATATGAACGGAGATATGGTGTGCAAATTGGAAGAAATTTAGGAAAAACATAAGTATGCCTTCCTTACATCTAAATGTACTGCAAACACATTATTATGAAGAATACATATTGAAATAAAACAATAACAATGATGATAATAATTACATCCTTATTCTTAGTTATTTACATATCATGAACTTATTTTAACTATAACACAATTAATCTTAGTTTGGCATTCTTAATTATTTACATAGCATGAACTTACTTTAACTATAATGCAATTAATCTTAGTTTGGCATACATTGTTAGCTCAGACCCTACAAACATGAATGATGGGACCTTAAATAGCTTGACGGTAATTTAACATTATATCAAAGGTTTAATTTCTGGAAGTTGACTTTGAGCCTCTTTTCTCTTATTTGACTATCTGTGATTGGTTCTGCCTCTTCCTTCCATGGGTGGGGGCCAAATGTGAGGGAGGGTGTAAACTCGAGATATATCATTGCCACATTTCTTACATGTTTAAATTTATGGGCTAACTGGAAGTTGAACAGTTAAGTCTTGACCCAAATTTTTTATGATTGGTTTCTCTAACATTGAAAAGTTGAATCTTGCTTGTTTTGATCATTTAAAGTTTAACATAAGGTCTCATGACTTAGCATGTATGTAGAAACAAGTTTTTGTAACAAGAAAAGTCCCTTTTTAGAATTTTTTGAGAAAATATCAAGGCTAAGGGCATCTAAGGTTTTACAAATTCCTAGGAAAAAGAAGAAGAATAGGTTTTATTAATTCAATAATAATAATAATAATAATAATAATAATAATAATAATAATAAAATCCAAGACAATAAAAAAATGACAATAATAATTATAATAATAAATCCAAAATCTAAGATATAACTAAGTAGTTATGGCCCTTGCTTACCAAACTAGATTTACTCTCAGAAAGTGTTTGGTAAATCAACTAATTGATTTAATATGACTTAATAATTTAATTTAAGTCATTAAGTAGATGAAGTATGTTAGGTCAAATAACTTAAAATTTACTTTTAAATTTACATATTAAGTTAAAATAGTTAATTTATTCTTAATCTAAAATCTTTTATGCCTCATTTGTCCATATCTAGAGTATATTTTACAACCATTTATAGTTATTTATGTATCTATTATACTTTAAATGTAGATATTTAATAAACAAATTTATTATTTAAGATTAATAAAAATAAATATTAGTTAAAATTAATGAGTGTAAATATTAATTAAAATCAATGGAAGTAAATATGTCAATTTAATGATTTAGAATAAAAATTTTAATTGTAAGTTAATTTTACCAAACAATTTTAATGCTTGAAATAAAAATCAAATAATAAGTTTTAAATCAACAACTTAAGCATAATTTAACTTAAAGTCGGCTTAAGTAATCAAGTAATAAGTTTTAAATTTTACCAAACACTCTTAGTTCTAGAAATAACAGGAAAGCAATTCTAGCCATTATTTTCTATATGCCAAAACTAGTATATTTTCTATCTCTTATTTACACCACAAGGCCCTTGATTTCTCTCTCCAAGACACTTCTTCCAATTTAGGAAAATAAGAATATTCAGAAAAACAAGCATTTCTAAGTGCTAACCTTCCTCTGAAAGGGTACACTCCCTTCACTATCTTAATTGTGAACCTTTTCCAAAGGTCAATCTTTTCCAACTGCACCTCCTTTTTGATTGGTGCCTTCTACTAAAATTTTGTCTAACAATAATAAAAACATGAAAAAAAAAAAAAAAAACAGGCAAAATGTGCCATCTTCATGTGTTTGCATCACATCACTACACCATTAATTGTAGAAGTCATTACAATCTTCAACATGCCACCAATTGAAAATCAAATCATTCTCCCCACAAACTAATTTAGATATTTTATCCAAGAAAACAAAATAATTGCGATGAAATAAAAGACATAGAGAGGAAAATAAGCTCATAAATTAGAATAGAAAATCATATCAGTGAGCAGCAAATTTAGCAGACAAAATAAAATTAGAAATCATATATCTTTTATGGTCTGAAGAAATAGAGAAGTATATTAACCATGAGAGGCAGCAATAGCAGACATGCTAGCAACCTCTACTGCAGCAGAAGAAGATACACCTTTGCCTTCTGGAACTGCAGAAGAAACCTGAAAGTTTAAAATGATAATTTATTAACATAACAAATTTGGTGCATATCATCATTGAAAACCTATACAGAATTGATGCATAAAAAAGGGTAAGTTATAATAATGCCATTAGCAATGGAAAAGAGAAAAATAAAATATAAAAAAAGGATTACAACCAAGAGTTTCAGCATCATCATGGCAATATGCATAGGGGGGCAACAATAACTGAAGGCCAAAGATTTTATGGTCGTGCATCCAAAACAAAGTAATTGATGATCCAAAAATGGAGGGTTTGAAGTGAGACTTTGATTGGTTAGTTCTCCTGTTAGCAGGTGCAAAAAACAAAAATAAAAAATAAATAAAAACCGAAGCGTAGATGTATAGAAAAAGTTGTAAACCTTCAAATCATGCATGAAGCTGTACATCATTACTAATTATAATAGAACAGGACTCTAGGAAGTTGTATAAGATTTTTGAAAGTTCACCTTTACAGGATCTATGGTTGAGGAGAGGCCAAAAGTGGTATCTTCTACTCATGCTTTTAAGGGTGATTCACTAGACTCTGGTGGTTATTCAAGTTGGAAGGTAAAGGGATTGGTCCTGGTAAGTAAGTATGATTACTAGGCCTATGAGGTGTTCGATGGAGGCTTGTAACAACTTCAACAGTTCAGGTTGTCAGGGTAAACGTGGGAAGCCTCCCACTTGGGTGTGGCATTCATCATATGATTTAACATCAGAGTTGTCTCTTCCCTATCTAGTAGTCCAGCTGCATTCTCAACAATTTCTGTTACTCATAGAGATTTATTTATTATATTCATAAAGAAGAATAAGCCTCCATACAACATAATGTCTTCCTCAGTTTAAGCAATGCTCCATGTTTTGATAGTGCATACGCCTTGCAACTTAGTCCCAACACCATGGGTCATCGTATCTGGGGTTTCAAACAATTTGACATGCAGGTCCACAGTGGTAAGCATTATGTTAGTACCTTGATTATAGATAGTGAAGACCAGAAAATATCCAGTACAAGCAAAGAACACAAATTGTTCAGCAACTACAAGTGTTAACTCTATGGTCCTAGTTTGAGTATGAAATGTGGTGGCCATGAATTTTTTGCCTCAGAAATTTAAAATTTCATGGAAGCTTACCAGCAAATATTGAAGTACAGGAAACCTACTTCTTAACCTCCATTTTAACAAAATTTCATGTCACCAACAAAAGTAACTGTGTTTTGAAGTACAGGGGAATTCTTAAATGAATGTCCTAGTACACTCTTTATTGCATGGATTCAGTTACAGGCATGTGTTTAGGTGTCTGATCCTTCATACCTACAAATTTTAGGATATGGAAGTTGGATAAAACATAATAAAAAGGGGAAAAAAAGAAAAGAAAAAACCTATTAGAAACCAGTTTAAGCAAAGATATCTCTGATAAGAATTTTCCATCTTTTCTCTATCCCTACCTTTTCTTTTTCTCTAAATATCTTCATAAAACTTCACTTTCCAGTAAACTCTACCTTTTAATGTAATCATCTGCTAAGGAGGTTAAAAATACAAAAATAAATCAATTAAAATCAAACAGCCACATCTGAAGCAAAGTAGCAGTATCCAACAAGAATTCCACACCAATACCCATCTTGTGTGAACACTGGTACACTGAGTGAAGCTGGAGAGTCAGGCTATCGTTGACTACATTTTTATTTTTTGTACATTTCCAAAACACCCATACAGAATATGCATTTTGAAAGTCTTTATACAAAAACAGAGTTACTCTGCATTGCATTTGTATAAAGTAAAATAGAAAGATATAAGAAAAGCTATAAAATTTTAAATTATTAATCATAAATTTAAGTGGTTGAAGAATATGAACATTGTGAAAATAAGTAGAAAATTACCACAATACTAATACTGTTTTCAAAACGAACACCCAACTCTCTCATTAACACCAGAATTGTCCCTGCGACATATGCGGCCCATCTAAAAATATCTCCATGTTAATAAGAACTAATAAACAATCATAAATAATTATACAATCCAAATAAAGAAGAACAATGACCCACTTCTGGGCTGGATCTCGAGCAAAGTACTCCTTTGCCTTCTTATATGATATTGGTTGCTCGCCTTGCAGAAAATCAGATAAATCCATGTCAAATGTTGGTCCACGATTACTCAATTCAGACCCAAATGATACCTGAAAGGTATGGAGTTGAACATAGGGAAGAAGATGACAAAAAATGATCAGACATATGACTCCTATACATGATTATAAATGAAGATATACCACAATGAATGCATAATTCCAAGGTCAGAGATCAGTTGGTATGGGAAACACGAGGCAAAAACCATAGAGCAATTGTATGGTGTAAAAAGATATGTATTCCATATTTTGGTTATTTTATTTATTTATGCATTTATATGCTCACTGGTCTGTAGTTCTAAGTTAGAAAAAGAAAAAGGAACTATTTTTGACAAAGAAGCAGGCTCCATAAGAAACATCAGATCTTTCCATTCATTTAATCCATTTTCATCCAGTAAAGAATGCATTAGAACAAGCTCCAAATTTACATTTCTCTGATTCACAACATGAGGCTCTCAACTTTGCTCTATTCACCTCCTCAAAATCAGGAGGTTTCATGAAGATGAAAAATGGTTCTTTCTTTGATGGTTAATCACCATCCTTCTATGCCAAGTCAAATATGTTACTCAAAAGTACATGTTAAAAGTCATAAGTTCTTATGGAGTGTGAGCCATATATATATATATATATATCATTCCGGTTTTGTCCAAGTCCTTAAATCCAATCTCATTCCTTCGGCTAATTTTGTTTGGAAATCAAAAGTCCCTTCAAAGGTCAAGGCCTTTGCTTGGTTAGTGGTGCACAAGAAGGTAAATACCAATTACATGCTATAGGTGAGAAGATCCTACAAATCTCTAAGTCCTCAATGGTGCATTCTTTGCAAATGGAGTGGAGTTAGTTGACCACCTTTTCATACATTGCCCAATAATGTTGGGGCTGCACAAGCTCTTCACGATGGTTAATTTGGGTTGGGTTCCTGCTTAGAGTATTGGAGATATGATGATTATTTCATTTAGAGGGTTGGGGAATTCAATCAAAGGCAAGACTCTTTAGCATATCGCTTACCTCACTGTACTATGGATTGTGTAGTAAGAGCAAAACACTAGGAATTCTTAGTGTAAGTACAAAACAGAACGGATGTTGTGGATCTTCTTCACTTCTACTCTTCCTTTTGGGCATCTTGTACCGTCACTTTTAGAGGAATCCCACTTAATGTTATTCAACTAAATTGGATATCGGTTTGTAATTCAAAAAGGGTGGATAATGTTTGAGAGAGTTTGATTTTGGTTTCTTGTGATATTTTGTACATGTCTTCATTTGTAGTTATCATTGTATAGTAGAGGAGTATGGTTTTACTTTGATCAGGTTTTGTATTTTGTGGGAAGGACCACTCATCCTTCTCTTGGACAGTCTTGAGGTGTTTTGCCTAAATGAAGTGAGCCATAAACCTCAAGACAGAAGGAGGCTTAACCCTCAACTTAAACAAATAAATAATAAAAATTATAAAAAAAAAAAAAAAAAAAAACTCACAAAATCGCAATAAATTGAATAATAAAAAAGACATGAACTTCATAATGGTAAAATTAATCATTTTTCATTGTTAATAGTTCTAATTTAGTCCATTTTTCTTTCATAAAATTTAGCTCTCTCATGGCTTATTTCTCATTGTTAATAGACCTAATTTAGTTCCTTTTTGTTCTATAAAATTTAGCTCTCTTTCATGGTTTTACCAAATAATTTTCAACATTATTGTTACTATCAATAGGATCCTCCAAGGAATATAATAATATCTAATTGCTATCTTATCTTCCCCATTTGTGTTAATATTCACCCATCTCTCTTTTTCTTTGTTTACCCATTGTGGTGGTATCTATTTTTATTTATCAATAATTAAATTATATATGAGATCAACTACTAGGAAAATCACCTGAATGCTTCAGCAATTGCATAATGACCCAGGTTTGTGTCCAAGACTTCTCTAGAATAGAAATCATAATTCAATAAACAACATTATTTTCAGGAGGCTAATACATACAATTTGAAGAATGGGCTTTGGTCCTTGTCCATCAATATGCTGCCTAGCCTGGACATGTTTCCATAGCTTCTGCTTGCTTGGATCATTTTTCTGTACTGCAACATGGCATGCTTCTCTGATAGGCATCTATGGGATGATTCAGGTATGGAAGAACCGGGTTAAAATCTATGACAGGCATAACTGGTAACAGAGATGCATGTAACGGCTGAGTGAATAAGGCAATTCGAAAACACCCCTCTAACAATAGAAAACCAGCACCAGAAGTATGACCTGCAAAACAAGGCTTCCTGAATAGTCTGCAATCCCTCCCATTACATCTAATCTCCCAGGCGCTCTTGCTACAAAGATTTCCTCCTGAAAAACCGGATCCCAAAAATAATCTTGACGAGTAGAAGTTTTGGAAAATGAAATTTGCAAAAAGTGGGCTATACATGTAAAGTAACTAAGAAAAACTTCATAATACCTTAATAACATACAAATAACTGAAGGTTATGTTTGGTTCTTAGAAAATACAGAGGTAAGAAGAAAATATTAAGGAAAATGATTTTTTCATGTTTAGTTATTATGGAAAATAACAAAGAAAACCAAATATAATTAAAATTAGTTAGAAACTTATGTATTTTCAAATTATTCAATCTTTACACTGATAAGTTAAAATATGTGAAATGAGTTTGAAGTAGCATATAAAAACAATTTATTGACTTTAAATCTATTTTTTATTTTTCTTCACATTTTTTGTCCTTTTATTTTTTCTCTTTATTTTCTTTCCCTTACATTTTCCTTCAAATTTTCTGGGAAACAAACATAACTGAAAGGTATACTACATTTTTCACAATCTGTCTATGAAAAATACTTGTCTTCATAATAAAACACATTTCACAATGAGCAACAGTCTGCTTTGCACAGTTTAGCAGTTTTTCTTTCCAAAGCCACCTGGCATGGAGGAGACCAAGAATGGATGCCTACTTTCTTTATTCCCACTCATGTCATCCAATTTAAACCAAAAATAATAATAAACGAACAACAATAACATCAAGAACGAAATCGTTTACTTTAAAAGTCAATGTTCGAAATTTTGAAATGAACACCTGATACCTTTGGATAATATCTTTAAATACACCAAAACATGGTGACAACAAAAGCAATATTGATTAATTATTCAATTTCATCATAATATGTGGTTATCTGCTGCAAAAGAAAATCAACCAAAGAGGCAGCAAGGAATAAAATAAGAGCCATGTGAATTGGAAAATACCTCCCAGTTAAATAATGCAGCAGCAGCCACACGTTCCCGCATTTGGCACTTAGTGTTCTTCCCTGAGTCATATGAAGCATCTAATCTTGCCAAGCTTTTTAAGAAACTAGCAGTATCTGAAAGACCATGAATATCTCCATGAAGAATTTCAAAGTTTTCTGTGCATCTATCAATACGAAAAGAGAAGAGAAAGAAAAGAAAAGGATTGTTTAGTACAAATGAATGCTTTGCCCAGATTCAGAGCTAACTGAAAATTAAAACATAGCATAAGAAGAAAAAACGATTAGGAACTGACACTTCTGTTATGGAGGTTGTTTTGGTTGTTTCAATAGTTGGCAATGCAGTATGAAGACTAAGCTCATTTGCTGCAAGGCTATACCAGTATGGGATGCAAATATCTTTACCAACAGCTCTTTGTAATTGATACCCAAGCACAATTGCGTCTTGCAGTCTCCTTGCTCCACTAAACTACATTAGGAGAAATAATATGCGTCTATATAAGAATGGTTAGGGAATGCCATGTGCATTGAAGCTTGAGATTTCTTCCATAAGTTAGATTTAAAAGTAAGAATAGTGTCAGCTTTAAATTGTCTAATCTACCAAAAAGGAAAAAACATGAGAATTGTGATATTCAATCTGTGCCATTTTATGATAATCATGCATCACATAAGATGTAGGGTGGGGCAATCAAAAAAGATTCCAGTTGAAGAAAAACTCCCAAGAATGTCATTGAGAGCTCTTAGTACCATGATTTGGACAAGTTCGATGACAGGTGCATATTCTTTTTTCTTTTGTGTGGGGAGGAAATTATTACTTATGAGCTTATCTAACATGACCTTATGAAACTTTCACCACCAAGAGAGTTTAAGAACTAACAAGAAAAATCATTTATATTCATTCATATACGATGCACAGTTAATATAAAGATTTACATAAATGAGATGTATTTTATTTTAGATCTATTGGGTTCTTGATAGAAAATTTTTCTATATAAAATGTCCAGTTGATCTCCAATACTGAAAAGCATGGAAGTTACCTAAAATCCATTTTCAGGAAGGAAATTCATGTTTTGGTCTTCTCTTGCTTTGACCAAAGTGACCTCAATTCCACTTGAAAATTAGGGTTTTTAAATTGAGAACATGACTTATAGTTGGGACAAAATTCACATTTTGTAGTTGAATTTCTTTTAAAAGATCAAAAATTGTCTTTTGTTCCTCTCCAGCATGAAGAATGCTGACATGTTACATTCTAATTATTCGTTGCATGTCAACACAGATGTATTGTATATTTATGCATGCAATGCTTTAAAGAATACAGAGAAGAGAGATAACAAAAGAGTTAACACTGTATTTACCTTATCAGAAGCATAATGTTTTCCAACAGCTGTATCCTGCAGTATGCAAGCAGCAACCTGAAATAAAAAGTTGAACAACATGGTAATAGTTGATAAAGCTAGTGGCAAGATGTGATAAAGCACATCCAAAAGCAGAAGACCAGAAACACCAAAATTACATTTACAAGTGTATACAGAATATGCAAACTACATAGTCAAAGGTCAAAAATCAAAAGCAGCATACATCAAATTGAAGAGGAAAAAAAAAAACTAAAATAGCCTTCCCACTTTTAGGCAAACAAGACAAATCGGGGAAAAAAAAATTGCAAACATTCCGGAAACAAATTGAGGCACTTTTAATAGTTTGAGGGTGATGTAAAGAAACAATTAATCTCATCAGGCCCTTTTGAGTTTTTGATGCAAGATTTTAAAATTTCTAGAACTAGGCAAGTTTTTAAGGATATAGAATGAGGTGAAAAGAATAAAAGATGGCTGAAAAAGTAGGTTCCTAGGCAATCACATTGAGGGTTTTCTAAGCAACCACACTAAGGAAGAAGGCTATCAAACCTTCAAAGGAAGCATAATAAATGCTGAAACTTCTATTAGAATTTTCCTCTTTCACTTTTAGAAATTACATAGATATATATATATATATATATATATATATACTGTTATGACCCTTCCCTAATAGAACATATTTTCTAATTCTTTATCTTTCCTTGCAAGAATAGGAAAAGATAGAGGAAATGAATATTATTTAGAAATTAAAAGAAATAAAACTTCTCTAATATGATAAGAAGATTGAAAGAGATAGAAACTCAACAAAAAAGTTTACCACTAACCAAAATAGAAACTTATAAAGCTAATTATGACAAATTACAAGAGCAATTTAAACTATCATTAGTGTCCCAAATTAAGACTCGGGCATTGGGACTGAATCTTTCCCTTCTCTCATAAGTCTTCAAAGAGTATTTCCAACATTGTTCTGCATCAGTTTGCCTTTTGGAAGCCATTAACTATTAAATGAACTTCAAAACAACTAAACTCAAACAGAGTTGGTGCAGAATAAAAATATGATATCCAGACTTACACCCAATAAAGGGGTGATGACCATTGATGATTGCTTCATCTAAGTCAGGGCCAGAGGGATATGGATCTATTGATACACAAAGGTGCTAAATTAGAAACTTCCTCTAATTCAATTCAAAATGCTGTTTAACAGGGTTGGAGGTTTAGCTTTTCTTGACTTAAAAGGCCACCATCCAGTGCAATTATTTCTCTGGAATGGTACTGGACCTAACCAGAAAATCAGAATTTTAACCACTAACATTCTTAAAATCCTGAAAAGCTATTCTTCTTGAATAAGATATATATATGCATAGCATGGGCATCTAGGAGAGCTCAAGGACTGAAAACTGTGGATTATTGGAATAATTGGTTGCAAAAATTGTGGATCCTCGTGAAGATGATAACAGCAAGTATAATCACAGACAATAGCTAACAAGAAGACTGACTTTAAAGGTGGGAACTGCGGTGTTTCTTTACTCTGTATATTAGATGCTCATTCCATCTTCACATTTTTCAAAATATAAGGTATGATTGAGTGCATTTTGTAACATTGTTCTTGCTTATATAAGAATATCGAGAAGGATTGTTTCCTATACAGGGAAATATAGAATAAAACAAGCCCATTTTTAACCAGGTAGAAATGACACAAGTTGAGGACAAGACTAAGAGAGGGCATCTAAGATGTTCCAATCATGTGCAATAAAGGCCAATCAGTACCTTAAAAGTGATTCATGTGGCCAAACCTGTGTAATTGGGATTCAGGATTGAAAAGAAACTTCAATTTATCCTCATGGAAGCAATCCCAAAAATTGTAGTCAATGAAACAGAGTAGCATCAGGCATTAAAAAAAATAAATAATATAATATTCACTGTCTTTAATTCTCAGTTCTATAAATCCATATGAACCGCTAGAATTCTGTTGCAATGCAAAATGAAACTCATAAATGAAATGAGATATACCTCACCACCATTGCTGCCTCCCTGATAGCATGGTTTCAAACTAATAGCACGTTCAAGATATGGTATCCAACGTCCAGTGAGAAAGTCTCTCCTAATCATCTCAATTCCACCTTGGTAGTACTGTTTAAAGAACAAATTGTATTTTGTTTAGTGTCAGAAACTTTGCTAAATAGTAGGTTAAGAGGGGCTGAAAGCAAACATGGGAAAGCACTGATAGTACCTCGAGCATATTTCTTAAAAATGGTTCTTCATTAAAATAATCTCTGCGTACAAAGACAAATGGTAACTTATATGCTAGAGCTTCACTAAATGTCCCATATCCAATTTTTCCTGAAATCACAAATATGTACCAAGATTTAGATTTGCAATGATAAAAACCACTTTGGCCCCAACAAAAGTCAATTAAAAGTACCCAGCAAGCAGTCCGAAGCAGCTATAACATCAGGTGTATAAGCATCTTTTGCGAGTTTTCTGAAATTTGGGGGAAGTTCCTGATTTTCAGAAGCACCACAGACCTATATGACAACAATGAGTGATTTTTCATCTATATCCCAACTTAAACTGCAACCGAGCGGAGGATGATAAAGAGAATATTAGTAATAGGAGCTTACCAAACAGAGCCAACCTGCAGGTAGATACTCCTTTTTTAAATTCCAACCAGCTGGCTGCAAGAGATGGATGACACATAGCCATATAAACAATGTCAATATTGTTCTCTGGGCCTGGGGCCTAACAAACATATTAAAACATGAGGAAATGGTTTTTATTTTGTAAAACAATGAATTATAGCTTACAACCAAAAGAGGGTCTGAAAGAGACATTCCATGCAACAAATTCTGTGCTTAGCACTTGGAAAGGGTTAAATCTTGGGGAAAGATTTGTACAAGAACATTAAGCTAAACCCTAAAAACTAAGGAGATAAAACAAAAAAATAACGATGAAATGAATAATAAAACAACTTATTAGTAATAATACTGATAAAAATCTATTCTTTACATTGCTGGTGTGTTGGTTGTTGGTTTCCAAGGATTCAAGAAGTACTCTAGAAGAGTTCCTTGGCATTGCATACTGAAGGCTGTTGTTTGGGTAACCTGGAGTGAGAGGAATTCTAGGATTTATAAGGAAGCATACAGATCAAAGTTTTTAAAAATAAGGGGGTTCCAATAAATTTTTTAGATGGCAAATGAAAAAAAAAAAAAAAAAACCGAATAGGTTTAGTTTTCTGCTAATTCAGGTAAAAATTGCTCTTACGTGGTTTCCTGCATATCTAAACTTGTACCTTATTCTCTTGATTTCTATAATTATGTTAAGTTGGAGTTGCATATTCAAACAAATATATATTTTAGAAGCTTTTACTCTCTTGTTAGAGTTTACATGTGATGGAACATTGTTGTCCCAGTCCATTTTCTTCTTTAACTGGTTTGCTAATTTGCTTAAAGCAGTGACATAGTATCAGTTTTTGAGAGAAAAATCATCTTCTTTCTCTGTCTTCTTACTAAATATACAACACCACTCTTAACAGAAAAGAATAAAAAACAAGGAAAGTTAACTGTTTTATAATACAAGGAAAGTTGGCTGTTCTATAATAGGATGCATTAAAAAATAATCCCTTAAATCAAGATGTAATAATCCCCTAAATCAAGCTGTATAATCCCCTAAATCAAGTTGCAATATTCTAACACTCCCTCTCATGCTGGTTCAAAGATGTTTGCTAAAACGAACTTGCTAGTGATACTTCCAAACATAGAGCTTGTGACACCTTTAGTAAAAATATCTATCAATTGCTCCTTAGATGAAAAAAATGGTGTACATATCTGTCCAACGTCTATTTTCTGCTTGATAAAATGCCAATCAATTTGCACATTTTTTGTCCAATCATGGTGTATAGGATTATGAGCAATACTGGTAGCAACCTTATTGTCACAATGTAGGGCTCTTTAACATTCCCTTGTAGTTCTTTAAGAAGAATCCTTAGCCACATAAGTTCACATATGCTTTGAGCCATAGATTTAAACTCACCTTCTGCATTAGACCTAGCCACCACTGATTATTTTTTGTTTCTCCACATCACCAAATTACCTCTAACAAATGTGCAATGACTATATGTTGATTGACAATCAGTAATACTCCCATCAAACCATTACTGGGGTCCCCTTTAGATGCCTTGGGATTCTTTGTGCAACTTCTATGTGACATTCCAATGGTGTGTGCATGAACTTACCAACTACACTCATTGCATAATGTCACAACCTACTCAAAATGATTCATCACTTGAGCTTATTGTGGAAATCAAGAGGAAATTTGTAAGGTACAGCTGTATGCACAGTTGTGTTACAGCTACAGTTGTGCCACAACTGTGATAGAGCTGTGTCACAACTTTATGCATAGCTGTGATATAGTTGATTTTTATTCTAATTTTATTTCTTGATTTTATGATAATTTCTCTCCTAAAATTAAGGATTAGATTTCTTTTTCTAAGGCAGATGATCTCATCCATTTATGTATAAATATCGATGTAAGAATTAGTTTGAAAGATGGGAGAAAAATAAAAAGTATTATTTTTTTTCTCTTTCTCAAATTTCTTCATGGTATCAGAGCTAATTCTGAACCATTTAATCCTTCCACGCCAAATAGGCCCCCAAGAAGAACTCCTCAACCTCAGAAGTCACCTACACTCAAGAAGCTCCTATTCCAAGCAACAATGGAGGATGAGATGGTGCTGCTACTCTCATTACTGGACACAAATTGAATGGGCAAAACTATCTTCAATGGTCCCACACAGTCATGATGTTCATATGTGGTAGAGGGAAGGATGACTACCTCACTGGTGTAGTGCCTCGACCTATGAAAGAAGATCCGAAATTCAAAGGATAGAAGATTGAGAATGATGTGGTTATGTCTTGGTTAATTAACTCGATGAACAATGACATAGGGGAAAATTTTATGCTCTATGAAATGGTGTAAGAAATCTGGGAAGCAGCAAGGAAAACTTATTTTGATACAAAAGACATAGTAGGGCATTTGAAATAGAAGGGATCCTCCATGATTTATGCCAAGGTGAGTTGTTTGTCACTCAATATTTCAGTCTTTTAACTCACTATTAGCAATAATTGGACATGTTTGAAACCACCAAATGGGACTGCCCAATGAATGCAATCAAATACAAGAAGATTGTTGAGAAAAAAACGGATCTACAAATTTTTATTAGGACTGAACAAAATCTGGATGAAGTTTGAGGTAGAATATTGGGAGCTGAACCTTTACCCAACATCCAAGAAGCTGCCTCAGAAGTGCACCGAGAAAAAGTAGAAAGAAAGTCATGTTGGGTCACAAACCAACCAACCTATCACTGAGGGTTCAGCCCTAGTGGCTTGGGGTCTTCCCAATCCTTCTAACGACAATTGACCAAGAATAGGGACACCTTGGTGCGATCGCTGACAAAAACCAGGTCATACCAAGGACACATGTTGGAAAATCCATGGGAAACCAACGGATTGGAAGTCGTCATGTCCACAAAATGATAGAGAAAGATAAGGACACTATGTCACTATTGAGGACAACCTAACACCACCAAATTCTAGTCCTTTCAGCAAAGAGTAATTTGAACTATTGCAAAAAATGTTCAACTAGTCCCAAGAGGGGGCAAATTCCTCTAATTCTATCATCAAGTCCGGATCTTTAGCTTAAAAAGGTAATTTTCTTGCTGCCTTGAAAGTAAAAAAGGAAAAATTTAAGTACTTGAATTGTTGACTCAGGAGCTTCTAATCACATGATTGGAGATGCCACAAATTTTCAAAATTATACACTTTGTTCTAGGGATTATAAAGTTTGTATAGCTGATGGTTCTCTCCCAAAGGTGGCTGGTACAGGTTCTGTTGTCATCTCTAAGGACCTAACTCTTGACTCTATTCTTTTGGTTCCAAACTTGGATTGCAATTTGTTGTCCATTAGAAAACCCACTTAAGAAAAGAACCGTGTTACTAAATTTCTCTCAAATGATTGTGTTTTTTAGGATTTGAATTCAAGGAAGACGATTGGCAATGTTGAGGTGTGTTCAGGACTCTATATCTTCAAAGTGATGATTATATTGAAAGACAACTTCAACCGATAGTTGGTGAAAAACAGTCTTTTTTTTTTGTCTTTAGTTCTAATAAAGATAGTGATGTTATATTATGACACTATTGTCTAAGACATTCTAGTTTCTTGTATCTCAAAATACTCTTTCCATCATTATTCATTAAAAGTTCAGATGGTTTTCAGTGTGAAATTTGTCAATTATTCAAGCATGTGTGCAAGCCCTATCCAATTCAACCATACAAACCATCTCATCCTTTTTCCATGATGCATAGTTATATTTGGGGGCCATTTAAGATAAAGAACATAAGAGGGACTAGATGGTTTGTGTCCTTTGTAGATGACCATACTAGAATTTCTTGAATATTCTTGATGAAAGAAAAATCAGAATTGAGTCAAATTTTCAAAAAAATTTATAACATGATCCAAACCTAGTTCCATGCTAAAATATAAGTGCTAAAGATTGACAATGCAAAAGATTATTTCAACTTAGGGAAATTCTAATGAAAAGAAGGTATAGTTTATCAAAGTTTTTGCATTCATACTCCTCAACACAATGGGATAGCCGAGAGAAAGAAAAGACACTTATTAGAAGTTGCAAGGGTCCTTATGCTCTCCTCTTTTGTCTCAAAGAATTTTTAGGGAGAAACTATACTTATTGCAACCTATCTAATCAATAGAATGTCTTCCCGTGTCTTAAGTTTCAAAACACCGTGCAAAGTCTTTCTCAAATCATAGCCCAGGACTCGGCTTGTTTCCTCCATTCCACCAAAGGTTTTTAGTTGCTCAACCTTTGTTCACATTCCCCAACAACATCGAAGTAAGTTTGGCCCAGGGCCACTAAGTGTATTTTCCTAGGATACTCTTCTAGAAGTGTTACTTTCTCATCATAAAAAAGTTCTACACCTCCATGGATGTGACATTCTTTGAAAATTAGTTCTATTACTCTAAAACCAATATTTAGGAGGAGAATAGAATTCAAGAATACCAATTTTGGGAAACAAAAAACATGATCGAACTTCAAACACTTGAGTCTGTTATTGTTCACAACTCTAACCCTATCTTTCTTGCTCTAAGTTTCTTGCTCCAAACTACTGAATCTGTAGACACTGAGTCAAGTATTCCTCTTTGTTAGATAGTGTATAGTTATTTCAGTTATTTACTTTTCCTTTTCTTTCCTTATTGTATTGTGGGTCCCACTAACATGTATATATATACCCAAGTCCAATGTGTATCATTAACAGTTTTTAATAACAAAAATTAGGGATTCTCCCTTTTCTCTCTTTTCACATGGTATCAGAGCCTAGGGAGAAAAAAAACCTAATTATTTTCGGTTTATCCGTGAATCAATTTTGGGAAACCTTTCAGTGACCGTGTTTCATTCCGGTAACCTTTCCCATCTCCTAAAGCTTTCCGGTCAACCGTATCGCCATCAGAAAACCCTCACCGCCGGCGAAGTCCTTTTCCGACACCGACCATACCATCAGGTGCGCAAGGAGGAGATCTTCAAGTTTTGTCAAAGCACCGGAGGGAGAATCTCAGTCACGCTCCGACCATGCGCGTTTCTTCTCTGGCGGCCTGAACCTCACGCGTTGACACGTGAGGGCGTGTGAAGCACTTTCCGGCAACGCGCTTCCACCTCGAGCCTTGCCTGATGCCGTCTAGCCACTCTCCATCTGTATTTGTGCCATCTGAGCCCTGCAAGTGCATTTTTTGGGGTTTTTTTGTCTTCGCCGGCCCTCTAAATAGCCTTTCCGGCGATTTCCGGTGACTTCCTCTCCACCCCGAGCCTTGCACGTGTCTTAGGAAGTGTTCTTCTACCCTTCTAGTAGTGCCACATTTGTTTTTCTTTACTATTTGGTCTCTCACAGCCGCGATCTGAAGCCGTATTAGGGCTCTCTTCGATCCAAACATATTTCGTTTTCTAGATAAGTAGATATGGCTACTAAAAGTTCCATTTTTTTCCTCTGTTATATCTAGATCTCCTATGATTACTTCGGAGAAATTGGTTGGCAGTGAAAATTATTTGTCCTGGCTTGCCTCTGTGGAGCTTTGGTTTATGGGTCAAGGTTATGAGGATCACCTCGTTACGTAGGAGGCGGATATCTCTGAGGTTGACAGAGTACAATGGAGAAAGATAGATGCACAGTTATGTAGTGTGTTATGGCAATCAGTTGATCCTAAGATTCCGCTTCATCTTTGGGCTTACAAAACATGCTTTAAATTTTGGAATCAGGCGAGAGGGCTATACACGAATGATATCTAATGTCTTTATAAGGTGGCTTCTTCTATTGTCAATGTTAGACAACAAGACATGGATTTATCTACTTATATTGGCTAGATTGCCTCTCTTAAGGAGGAATTCTTGACCGTGATGCCTCTTACTACTGATGTTGGGGATCAACGAACATAGATTGACAAGTTCTTCATGGTTCTTACGCTTATTGGCCTCCGTCCAGATCTTAAGACTGTTCGCGATTAGATTCTTGACAGTTCCTCCGTTCCATCCTTGGATGATGTGTTTGCTCGCCTCCTCCGTATCTCCTCCACTCAAACTTTGCCATCTGATAACACTTCAGATTCTTCTGTGTTAGTTTTTCAAACTAACTCTTGAGGAGGACGCAGTGGTAACCGAGGTAGAGGCCAACGTCCTCATTGCACCTATTGCAATAAGCTTGGCCACACTCGTGATCGGTGTTATCAGTTACATGGGCGACCTCCCCGCACTGCCCATGTGGCCCAGTCATCTGATCCTCAGCCGCCTCAGCCTCCAAGCTCCTCCACATCTTAGGGTATTTCCCTCACTGATAGTGAGTATGATGACTATCTTCGCTATCAGGCCACCAAGTCAGCTTCTGTTGCTTCCATTGCCCAGACTGGTAATGTTTCTGCTTGTCTTACCCACACATCTTCTCTTGGACCTTGGATTCTAGATTCTGGGTAATAAGGATCTTTTCTCTTCTATTACTACTACTTCTGCCTTACCTACTGTTACCTTAGCTAATGGTTCTCAAATTGTGGCTAAAGGCATTGGTTTGGCACATCCTCTCCCTTCTCTACCTCTCACTTCTGTCCTTTAAATTCCCGAGTGTTCCTTTAATCTTATCTCCATCAGCAAAATCACTCGTACTCTTAACTGCTTTATTACTTTTTCTGATAAATTTATAACCTTGTAGGACCGGAGTACGGGGAAGACGATTGGCATAGGACGTGAGTCTCAAGGCCTCTATCACCTCACCTCGCCTTCAACTCCTGCAGTTTTCATTTCCACTGATGCTCCCCTTCTCATCCACAATCGCCTAGGCCACCCTAGTTTATCCAAGTTCTAGAAAATGGTCCCTCGTTTTTCATCTTTGTCGTCACTTGCGTGTGAGTCCTGTCAGCTTGGGAAACATACTCATGTTTCATTCCCAAAGCGTTTGAATAATCGGGCAAAGTCTCATTTTGAACTTGTCCACACTGATGTTTGGGGTCCTTGTCGGACCGCGTCTATTTTAGGATTTCAGTATTTTGTCACTTTCATTTATGACTATTCTCGATGTACTTGGTTATTTTTAATGAAAAATCGAGCTGAGTTATTCTCTATTTTCCAGAAATTTTATGTTGAAATCCAAACCCAGTTCAATATTTCTATTCGTATGTTACGTAGTGACAATGTCAGGGAATATTTTTCTGCACCATTTACTTAATTTATGTCCCAACATGGGATCCTTCATCATTCTTCTTGTACTCATACTCAACAAAATGAGGTAGCTGAACGAAAGAATCGACATCTTATTGAGACAACTCGTACTCTCCTTCTCCATAGTAATGTTCATTTTCGTTTTTGGGGGGACGCTGTTCTTACAGCATGTTATTTGATTAATCGTATGCCCTCATCTGTATTACACGATTAAATTCCTCATTCCCTTCTTTTCCCTGACCAACCACTTTATTTCCTTTCTCCTGGTGTTTTTGGTTGTACTTGCTTTGTTCATATTCTCACTCCTGGATAGGACAAACTTTCTGCCAAAGCCACAAAATGCATCTTCTTGGGATACTCTAGACTTCAAAAGGGTTATCGTTGTTATTCCTCTGAGACTCATCGCTACTTTCTCTCTGCTGATGTCACTTTCTTTGAGGACTCACCATTCTTCTCCGCCTCTGAGTCTCTTCCTATTTCTGAAGTCTTACCCCTTCCCATTATCTCCCCACCTGATGCAGTGCCTTCTCGCCCACTTCAGGTTATCATCGCCGTCATCGTGTCGCTGTTCCTCCTTTGGCCGAGGTACCTGCTGACTCACTTCCTATCCCTTCGGCTTCTCCTGCCTCGGCTTTGCCTCCTTCTGCCGACTTACCCATTGCTCTTTGGAAAGGTAATCGATCTACTCGTAATCCTCATCCTATTTACAATTTTTTGAGTTACCATCGATTATCTTCACCCTATTCTTCATTTATTTCTGCTATATCTTCTGTTTCTCTTCCTAAGAGCACCCTTGAGGCTATTTTCCATCCAGACTGGCGACAGGCAATGGTAGATGAAATGACTGCTTTACACTTTAATGACACTTGGGATCTTGTTGTTTTACCCTCTGGTAAATCTACAATTGGTTGTCGTTGGGTCTACACAGTTAAGGCTGGCCCTGATGGTCAGGTTGATCGCCTTAAGGCCCGCTTAGTTGCTAAAGGCTATACTTAGGTTTATGGTTCTGATTATGGTGACACTTTCTCTCCTGTTGCCAAGATAGCTTCTGTTCGTCTATTGCTCTCCATGGCTGTTATGCGTTCTTGGCCTCTTTATCAGTTAGATATTAAAAATGCTTTCCTTCATGGGGATCTTGCTGAGGAAGTTTATATGGAGCAACCACCTGGTTTTGTTGCTCAAGGGGAGTCTAGTTTAGTGTGCAGGTTACGCTGTTCTCTATATGGCTTGAAACAATCTCTTGGAGCATGGTTTAGTCGTTTTAGTTCTGCTGTTCAGGAGTTTGGCATGTTTCGCAGTACAGCAAACCATTCCGTTTTCTATCATCATAACTCGTCGGGGTAGTGTATTTATCTGGTAGTTTATGTGGACGACATCGTCATTACAGGCAGTGATCAGAATGGTATTCAGAAACTAAAGCAACACCTTTTCACCCACTTTCAAACTAAAGACTTGGGGAAACTCAACTATTTCTTAGGGATTGAGATAGCTCAATCCAGTTCCGGTGTGGTTCTTTCCCAAAGGAAGTATGCTTTAGACATCTTGGAAGAAACCGGTATGTTAGACTGTAAACCGGTAGACACTCCTATGGATCCAAATGTCAAACTTATACCAGGACAGGGGGAGCCTTTAGGAGATCTTGGGAGATATCGGCGACTTGTAGGCAAACTGAACTACCTCACCATTACTCGTCCAGACATTTCTTTTCCTGTAAGTGTTGTTAGTCAATTCCTATAGTCACCATGTGATAGCCATTGGGATGCTGTAATCCGCATTCTTTGATATATCAAAAGTACACCAGGCCAAGGTGTGTTGTACGAGAACAGAGGTTACACCTAGGTTGTTGGTTACACAGATGCAGATTGGGTTGATTCACCCACAGATAGACGTTCCACTTCCGGGTATTGTGTGTTTTATTGGAGGTAACCTAATATCCTAGAAGAGTAAGAAACAAGATGTAGTGGCCAGATCTAGTGCTGAAGCCGAGTATCGAGCTATGGCTCTGGCAACATGTGAACTCATATGGCTGAAACATCTTCTTCGGGAGTTGAGATTTGGAAAAGATGAACAGATGAAGCTCATCTGTGACAACCAAGCCGCTTTGCATATTGCATCCAATCCAGTCTTCCATGAAAGGACCAAACACATTGAAGTTGACTGTCACTTCATTAGAGAGAAGATCGCATCAGGATGTATGGCAACTAGTTTTGTCAATTCAAATGATCAACTAGCAGATATTTTTACTAAATCTCTCAGAGGTCCTAGAATTAAATACATTTGTAACAAGCTTGGTGCATATAACATATATGCTCTAGCTTGAGGGGGAGTGTTAGATAGTGTACAGTTATTTAGGTTATTTACTTTTCCTTTTCTTTTTCTTTCCTTATTGTATTGTGGGTCCCACTAACATGTATATATATACCCAAGTCTAATGTGTATCATTAATAGTTTTTAATAACAAAAATTAGGGATTCTCCCTTTTCTCTCTTTTCACACTCTTCTCCCAACCCAATCTCAAACTATCAATAGTAATGACTTCATTGTCTACTTAAGGAAAAAGAAGTAGTCTCAAGAAGATAGAGTAGCAAACATAGCTCGAGTTAGCACATGAAACTGAACTGAATTTAGTCCCAAAAGTGACACTCAAGTAGCACTGATTCTAATCCTAATGAGTTAGAAGATGATGAACTCAATTTGCCAATTTCCAAAAGGAAAGGAGTAAGATCTTGCACAAATCATCTAATTTATAACTTTATCTCCTATAAGAGTTTGTCACCAGGTTATCAGGCTTTTGTTATCAGTCTTATAGATATTTGAATTCCCAAAAATATCTAGGAAACCTTACAAATACCTGAATAGAAGACAATCATTGAGGAAGAGATCCAAGCTCTTGAAAAGAATGGGACATAGAGCTTGCAAAACTTCCAAAAGAAAAGAATATGGTTGGGAGTAAGTGGATCTTCACAGTTAAGTACAAAGAAAATGGGAGTGTTGATAGGTACAAAGCTAGGCTAGTTGCTAAGGGATTTATGCAGTTCTACGGAATTGACTACTAAGAAACCTTTGCTCTAGTTGCCAAATTGAACACAATTCGTGTTCTGTTGTCGTTAGTTGTTAACCAAGATTGGCCTCTTCATCAACTGGACATCAAGAATGCCTTCCTCAATGGTGACTTGGAAGAAGAAGTGTACATGGCAATTTCTTCAGGTCTTGAGACTGAGACAAACATTAACAAAGTCCGTAGACAAAAAAAAAAAAAAAAAACCCTATATGACCTCAAGCAATCTTTTCGAGCTTGGTTTGATCATATCACTAAGGTTGTAAAGAGGTTTGGTTACTCCCAGTGTCAGTTTTCCATACTCTATTTGTAAAGCACACTGTTGAGAGAAGAATTACCATTATCATTGTTTATGTGGATGACATAATCCTGACTAGAGATATTGAAGAAGAAATAGGCAAGTTCAAAAGTTTTCTTGCCCATGAGTTCGAAATTAAAGACTTGGGGAATTTTAAATATTTTCTTAGGATGGAAATTGCTAGATCAAAAATGGGTATTGTAGTCTCCCCACATAAGTATGTCCTAAACTTGCTAAAGGAGACTAGGATGCTTGGGTGTAAACCTGCAGACATACCTATAGACTACATACTAAATTAGGAACAATGAAAGGAAGTGCTTTAGTGGATAAAGGGAGATATCAAAGACTTGTGAGGAAACTCATTTATCTCTCACACAAGACTAAACATTACGTTTTCAATTAGCATGGTTAGCCAATTAATGAACAATCCAACTGAGGAACATATGAAAGCTGTGTATCTTATTCTAAGATATTTTAAAATGTCTCCGGGAAATGGATTCTATTTCAAAAGAACATAGAAGAGAAACATTGAAAAATTTTCAAATATAGACTAATCTAGCTCTATAACTAACCAAAGATCAACCTTAGGATGTTGAACCTATGTATGGGAGGATCTAGTTACTTGGCGAAGCAAGAAACAATCTATTAGAGCTCAGAGTAGTGCAGAAGCAAAATTTAGAGTTATGGCACATGGAATCTATGAAGGAATGTGGTTAAAGAGGCTCCTAAACTGGGTGAAAATTCCAATAGAAGATTCTATGAAGATGTTTTATGACAATCAAGCTGCCATAAGTATTGCTAAGAACCTGGTTCATCATGATTGGACAAAACATGTAGAAATAGATCGTTATTTTATTATGGAGAAGATAAAAGAAGGGGTGATTTCATTAGTTTACATTCCAACAACTCTTTAATCAGTAAACATTCTTACCAAGGTGCTTTCTTGAACCAACTTTGAAGACTTGAGATCCAAGTTGAGAATAATCAACATTAACAAGCTAGCTTGAGGAGTGCAAAAATCCAAAGGAAATTTGGAAGGTACAACTGTATGCATAATTATCGTTATAGCTATAGTTGTGTCACAACTATGTTACAACTGTGTTAGAGTTGTGTCACAACTATATGCACAATTGTGATATAGTTGTTTTCTATTCTAGTTTTATTTCTTGATTTCACATGAGATTTTCTCCTAAAATTAAGGATTAAATTGCTTTTCCTAAGGCAAATAATCTCAGCCATTCATGTATAAATATCAATGCAAGAATCAATTTAAAAGATGCTAGAAAAATAAAAATGAGTATTTTTTTCTCTTTCACAAATTTCTTCACTTATATAATGGAGTAAAAAGCTTTTGGAAACTCTTGATGACATTCACACATCTCTACAAATGAATGAGAGAAGATGAAGTAGTGTGGATATTTCTAGAGACTTCTATAGGTCTCTTGTACATAGAATTTGTGTAGGGAATTTTAGAGAATTCTTGACTTTCAGGGAACCTTTGAGAGTTCCAAAGAGTTCCTTGGGTGCTTGTAAAAAGAAGATGACCTCATTTGGCCAAGACACCAAGCACTTGAGAGCTTTCAAGCATTTTAAAGTGTTCTAGTGCAATACAAGCTTCCATTCTTCTAGTGTTGCTTCCTTTGTGCATCCTAACTTCCAAGTTAAGTAGCTTTGCTTAGCATCATGAGCTAAGATCTGGGTAAGGCTAACTTAGCAACTTCAAGAGGTTTGAGTTGTCTAATTGCCACATGTGAGCTTAGGAAACACCTAAGTTCGTGGAAAGTGGTATCAAAGCATGGCTGCTAAGTGTGCATTTTCACAAGTAAAGGAAGCATGTCAAGCTCCAATGTGAAGGAGATGATAGTGAGCAAATCCGTGGGAGGGAGACCGGTCCTACCACACATAGTGAGGGAAAGAATGAGAAATCTCGTGGTGTCATTGCCACCATGGAAGCAAGGCTACCCAAGGTGGAGATAGCTATGGTGGATGCTCAGGAGGTATGGAATTGATCGAACAAAGCACATAAAGGGGCCTGTCGGATCTAAGGGAGTGGATCTAAGACCTTGAAGAGGAGGTACTAGCTTCATAGGTTCAACCATTGTCATATGAAGAGTTCATGTCCTTCCAAGACAAGATCATGAGCATGCTTGCTAGCCTAGAGTCAAGAATAGAGACCTTAGCCACATGTATGAAGGCTCGGGATTAAGAGGTATTTTAAGAGCTGTCATAATGTAGCACACAATTATCATTAGTTTCTATTTTTGGTTTCCTACATCATTAATTTATATTTTAGATTAGTTTCTATTTCCATTAGTTTCTATTTTTAGTTTCCTACATCATTGGCTTCAATTTTAGATTAGTTTCTATCTTCTACATTATTAGTTTTTATTTTAGGCTCATCATTGGTTTCCTATTTCTTTCCTAGTTTCCAATTACATTGGTTTCCTATTTTAGTTATTTCCTTTATTTTTGCATTACAAACATTATTTAAAAACTCATTGTAATTATTAGAGAGGAGTTCAATATATTTTTTCAAAATTATTCCCTAATTTTCAGATCCTATTGTGATCTTTGTATTTGTTCTTGAGTGTTTTTCTGTTTCATTTCAAAACAAACCTTCCATTGCACCAAATTTGGTATAAGAGCAAGGATTTTTACTTCAATCTGATGGCTGACGACGGTTTTAGTGGAAAATGAACCATCGACGACGAATGACGGTTCGAAAGAATCGAGCAATGACTCAACCGGATCAATGAGACTCTTTGCAACCTCACATAGATGGTGGTTGCGTTGACTATCGAAGGGAAACGTGAACCCATGGAGCGACGACTAGACCAACGTGGCGACTGGCAAGAGGATGGCTACGATGAATTGACGTTGGCCACAGATCGGGTCAGAAATCGATGGTGGAGGCACGATTCGCATGGGTCCAACCGTAAATTGCGAGCCCTATTCATTACGAGTGTATGAGTGTTGGAATCGGGGAGCTCCTAGGCACCATGATGACGACAACCTCTAGCAAGGGGTTTTTTATGAACAAAATGAGTTTTGTCCACCTTTTTCGAGATGACAATGATTTTCAACTTCCACAGTGGAGGAATATTCAACAAAGGCAACAATGGAGGTTAGATTATTCATCTGAAGAAGAAGATGATTTTCGCTTCAATTATTGGGCTAACAATCAAGGTCAAAATAACCAAGAATTTAAGATGAAGATGGATTTACCTAGTTTCAACAGTCGACTACACATTGAATATTTTCTCGATTGGGTCCATATTGTCGAAAAAATTTTCAATTGCTTGAATATTTCAGAAGAAAATCAAGTAAAGCTCGTGGCATATAAGTTGAAAGGTGGAGCTTCTGCATGGTGGGAACAACATCAATATAATTGTCAACGACAAGGAAAACAACGTGTTCGTATTTGGCCGAAGATGAAACGGTTATTACAAGGATGATTTCTCCTTCTGGATTATGAACAATTTTTATACCAACAATATCAAAATTGTTGGCAAGCCAACTGGACTGTGAACAAATACATAGAGGAATTTTATCGATTAAATGCTTGAGTTAATTTGTTTGAGATAGAGGATAAATTAATTGCTCGTTATATTAGGGGCCTAAAGTTGGTCATTCAAGATCGACTGGCTCTTCAAGGGGTTTGGACCATGACAGATGCAACTAATTTGATGATGAAAGTGGAAAGTAAAATCAATTGGTCCACGGTGTGCACTCAGGGTAACTTCACTAACCAACCCAAGAAGCTTCTTCTACTCCAAAGGGGTCAACTATTTCAGGCAGCAATGATAACAAGAATAAAGATGCCCCTTCAACTCAAAATTCAACGCAGAATCGAAGGGGAACTTCAACCCCTATTCGATCGAATACTCAAGGCCAACACCAACAGCAACAACGAATCAATAATGACCCTTATGCACATCCAAATCTAGGGAAGTGTTTCCGATGCAACCAGCCAGGCCATCTTTCAAATAATTGCCCGAATAGACGATCTGTTAACTTTGTAGAAGAAGGTGGAAATGAAGAGGAACAAGAGCTTGAAGAAGATATTTACGAAGGTGCTGAGTTTGTAGAAGGAGATGTGGGAGAAAAAGTGGCATGCATTGTCCAACGACTTTTGCTTACCCCAAAAAAGTCAGACGATTCTCAACGACATAAAATATTCCGGACTTGATACACTATTCGTAATAAAGTGTGCAACGTGATCATTGGCAGTGGTAGTAGCGAGAATAGTGTTTCCAAGGCTTTGGTGAAATCACTAAATTTGAATACTGAGAAACACCCTTCTCTGTGTAAGATTGCATGGATTAAGAAAGGTTCGGAAGTTCAAGTGCTAGAAGTTTGCAAAATTCCTTTGTCGATCAGAAAGTATTACAAAGATGAGATCGTATGTGACATGGTGGATATGGATGCTAGTCATATTTTATTGGGAAGGTTGTGGCACTATGATGTTGATGCCACTTATAAGGGTCGAGATAATACTTTTGTTTTTTTGTGGTTTAACAAAAAGATTGTTTTGATGTCATAGTCTCAATCGCCAAAAAACAATTCGGTTCCTAAGAAAGATAAGTCGCTATTCACCAACATAACAGAACTAGATTTCTTTAAGCAAGTCAAGAAGCCAAATCTTGTTGTAGCATTGGTGGTTAAGGGCTAATCTGAAGCAATTATTGATATTCCCACCAAGGTTCAAGAGGTACTTGTTGATTTTCCTGATTTATCTCCCAATGAATTACCTAATGAGTTACCTCCTATGCAAAATATTCAACACCATATCAACTTAGTACTTGGAGCTAGTTTGCCTAACTTACCACATTATCGTATGAGACCAATTGAGCATGAAGAGTTGCAGCGATAACTTAACGAGTTGCTTGATAAAGGCTTAATTTGTGAGAGCATCAGTCCTTGTGCAGTCCCAACTTTATTCACCCCAAAGAAGGATGGTAGTTGGCGCATGTGTGTGGACAGTTGCACTATCAACAAAATAATGGTCAAGTATCGCTTTCCTATCCCACGCCTTAATGACATGCTTGATAGGTTAGAAAGCGTTGTGGTGTTTACCAAACTTGATTTACAAAGTGGTTATCACCAAATTTGTATTCGACTAGGAGATGAGTGGAAGACGACTTTCATAACTAAATATGGCCTTTATGAATGGCTAATGATGCCATTTGGGCTACAAATGTGCCAAGCACTTTCATGCGGTTGATGAACCAGGTTCTTGGTTCATTTATTGGAAAATTTGTGGTGGTTTATTTTGATGATATTCTCATCTATAGTAAAGACGAGCAAGAGCACTTATCACATCTCAAGGAAGTTCTCTTAGCCTTACAAGCTAATAAATTGTATATCAATCTTAAGAAGTGTAGCTATGACTAGCCATTTTTTATTCCTTGGATTTATAGTGGGAAAGGATGGTATTCAAGTTGATGAGACGAAGATGAAGGCAATTCAGGAATGGCCAGCTCTTAAAATCATGCGTGAAGTACAAAGTTTCCACGGTTTAACTACTTTTTACAAGCGTTTTATTCGAGGATTTAGTACAATCCTGGTTCCCATTACCGATTGTTTGAAGAAAGGCCAATTCCAATGGGGCAAAGCGCAAAAAGATAACTTAGAATCGATAAAAGCAAAGTTGTGCACTGCACCAATATTAGCACTCTCCAATTTTGAGAAAGTGTTTGAGGTTGAATGTGATGCATCAGTTCTAGGCATTGGAGCTGTCTTATCTCAAGAGGGTCGCCCGGTGGAATTTTTTAGTGAGAAGGTTAGTGAACCTTGACAAAAGTGGTCCACTTACAAGCTTGAATTTTATGTAGTTGTTAGAGCCTTAAAGCATTGGGAGCATTATTTGTTTCATCGAGAGTCTGTGCTATATACAGATCATCAAGCTTTAAAGTGCATCAATTCTCACAAGAGGATGAATCAAATGCATGCTCGATGGATTGCCTTTTTATAGTTGTTCACTTTTGTTATCAAGCATAAGTCTAGCCAACAAAATAAATTAGTTGATGCATTGAGTCAACGAGCCTCTTTACTAGCTACAATTAGTACTGAGGTGGTGGGGTTTGATTATTTGAAGGATACTTATGCTGTTGATGAGGATTTTGGTGGCATATGGACATGAAGCAACAATAAGGAGTTTGTTACTGACTTCCTTATTCAAGATAGATTTTTATTTCGAGGTACACAATTATGTATTCCTCGTTCTTCTTTGCGTGAATATTTGATTCGAGAATTGCATGTGGTGGACTAAGAGGACATGTTGGCTAGGATAATCAACTTGGTAGAGGAGAGATTTTATTGGCCCCAACTCAAACGGGATGTTGGGTGTTTCGTTCAGCGTTCCTCAGTGTCAGAAATCCAAGGGATAAGTTCAAAATACTGGTCTTTATACTCCTTTACCTGTTCCAGAAATGATTTGGCAAGATTTAACTATGGATTTTGTTCTTGGCCTCATAAACTTAACATGGAGTTGATTCTGTTTTGGTTGTAGTTAACCGATTTTCTAAGATGGTCCACTTTCTTCCTTGTAAAAAGACTTTGGATGCTTCTTATGTGGCCAATTTATTTTTCCGTGAAATTGTTCGCTTGCATGGCATTCCTTGTTCAATAACTTCAGATAGGGATGTGAAATTCCTTAGTCATTTTTGGAGAACTCTGTGGAAATTGTTTAACACTTCTTTGAAGTATAGTAGCATGAGCCATTCCCAGACTGATGGGCAAATTGAAGTGGCTAATCACACTCTTGGCAATATGATACAATCTGTTGGTGGAGATAAATCGAAGTAATGGGATGCTGCCCTTCCATAGATTGAGTTTGCTTTTAATAGTATGCCTAATCGTTCTACTAAGAAGACTCCTTTTGAAGTTGTCTACACTAGTGTTCCAAGGCATACGGTGGATTTGATTCGTCTTCCCCTTTCTCATGATGTCAATTCTAACACTGAGGAGTTTGCAGGTATTCAACAGATTCATCAAGTGAAGAAGAATTTAAAAGATGCTAATCTTCATTACAAAAATACTGTAGACCGACATCGGCGCTTGGAAGCTGATCTAGTAATAGTCCATCTTTGCAAAAATCGTTTTCCTACTGGCATGTACAATAAACTTAAAGACAAGAAAATTGGTGATTTCTCCGTTTTTCAGAAGATTGGAGATAATGCTTAGAAGATTGATCTTCCAATTGATATGAACATTTCTAATACTTTTAACATTGTTGATATCTTTGAATACTTTCCCCTGGATGAGTTTTCTTTGCAACCACAAAACTCGAGGACGGGTTTTCTTCAAGTGGAGGGGATTGATGCAACACACAATCATCATTAGTTTCTATTTCCATTAGTTTTTATTTTTAGTTTTCTACGTCATTAACTTCTATTTTAGATTAGTTTCTATTTTCTACATTATTAGTTTCTATTTTAGGTTCATCATTAGTTTCCTATCTCTTTCCTAGTTTTCCTAATTTCCAATTACCTTGGTTTCCTATTTTTAGTTTCATATTTCAGTTATTTCATTTATTTTTGAATTACAAACATTATTTAAAGGCTCATTGTAATTGTTAGAGAGGAGTTCAATATATTTTTTCAGAATTATTCCTTAATTTTCAGATCCTATTGTGATCTTTGTATTTGTTTTGGAGTATTTTTTTGTTTCATTTCGAAACAAACCTTCTGCTGCACCATGCCATTATAAGTCTGTAGTTTCTAAACAAGTCATGGCCACTCATAAGGCACATAGGGTGGAGGTGCCAAAGCCATATGTGTTTAATGGAAAGAGGGATGCAAAGGAGGCTAGACAACTTTTTGTGACACATGGAGTGGTATTTTGAGGCAATAACACTAATCAATGAAACCATTAAGGTACAAACCGTAACCTTCCACCTCACTAACACTATTGCACCATGGTGCGCTAAAAGTTTGTTAGTGATGAGAAAGGCACATGCACCATAGATACATGAGAGGACTTTAAGAGGATGATCAAAAGACAGTTCTACCTAGAAGATGTGGCTTATCTATCAAGAAAGAACATGAAGCGTCTCAAGTACACAAGCTCGATCCATGAGTATGTTAAGAAGTTCTCTACACTTATGTTTGAGATTCTTAACATGATAGAGGAGGAGTTGTTCAACTTAGACAACTTACAGAGCTAGGTCGAGAAAGAGCTGAGACGCTGTGAGGTCTAAGACCTTGCCACAACCATGGCAGTAATAGAGTCCTTAGTAGAGTACATAAGGGGAGACTTCTCTAAGCCAAAGTCATCATCAAGGGGTAACCATGCCAAAAGTGGGGGAAACAAGGGGTTGAAGAGCTACATTGCTGCCAAAGAAGGATCAAGCAAGACCTCTAGTGGTAAGGAAGGTAAGGGTAAGGATAATTGAAAGGAGTTCATGCCCAAGACTAACTAGTAAGGAAGGTACAAACAAGGATAAACAAAAGGACTTCATGCCCAAGACTAACTACTTGCTATGTGATAGTTCACATTAGGCATGCAATTGCTTAAGAGGAATGCCCTTAATACCATGATTGATGAGAAGGAAAAAGAGGGCGATGCTCATGTCAAGTTGATGCAACTCCTAAACGCCCTTAAGATTAACCCAATGCCTAGGATGCCTTAAAACCAAGGATGAAAATATCAGTAATCATAGATATATTGGTACTTTGATTTTATAAATATATAGGAGATGTATCGACTGATATTTTGAAAAAAAACATCGGTAGACTTAAATTTAATTAAAATTTAAGGAAATGTAAGAAAAACCTCATAGAAATATAATTAGAAGTATAATAGACATTTTAAAATTATTTTGTTGAAGAATTTGATATATGTATGATATGACTTATTATATTTGAAAATAATATCATATGCATCGATAAAAAATATGCATTTTATAAGTGTATATTTATTATTAAATTACATTAAATATTATTTCACAATAATATTGTGATATTTGATTATAATATTTCTAATTTTAAAATATCTTTAATTTTAAAATATATTTAATATTAAAATTATGATTCATTTAATTCAATTATATTAAATGATATAAAATAAATGATGATATATATACAATTTTTTAATATTTAATTAATCAATCTATTAATGATATTAAAGACACTATGAAGAAAATTATGATGATAATTTTTATATTATTGGTAATAAATTAAATGAATTTTTTTTCATTTAATTATAAAATAATTATAATTAATTTGTTCTCTAAAATATTCTTTTAATATTTTGTTTATATGTTGACTTTTATAATATATATGTTTGGTATAATATAATTAACAAAGGGCGAACTTGCTCTAATGGTAGGCTATGTTTCTAGCTAATCCTTTTGTTTGGGGTTCGAGTCCCCTTAGATGCAAAAAATTAAAGGCATTTTTTGAGTTACAAAAAATTAGAGGCATCACTACTGATGCTTTGACGGGAGGAGGGAACCTTGACTGGAATAGGGGCGTTCTTTTTTTTTTCCCCCCAAAAAAATCAGCAAAATATTGCCGAAATATTACCACCTCAACTAATTTTTCCCAATAAATCACCGATTAATCGGCTGTCACTGTTCGCCGAAATTTGTCGATTTTTTCCAGTAAATCACCTCTTCGATATATGGGAGGTAGGTGACTACTTAGCTACACTAAGGGAGGAAAAAGAAGATGCCATGGAAGAACCCATGCTTAAGGCAATCCAGGGAGTTCTTGATGAGTTCGAAGACATGATGCCATAAGAATTACCTAAAAAGCTTCGTCTAAGGAGAGCAAAGGGATCATAAGATCGAGTTAGAGCCAAGAGCTAAGCCCCCTGCCATGGGGTCATACAAGATGGCACCACTCGAGTTGGAGGAGCAAAGGAGATAACTTAAAGAGTTGTTGGTTACGGGGTTAATCCAACCATCTAAGGCTCTTTATGGTACATCAATGCTATTTTAGAAGAAGCATGATGGATCCCTACGTATGTGCATAGAGTAATGGGCACTCAATAAGGTGACGGTGAAAAATAAGTATCCCATCCTACTCATTGTCGATTTATTCAATCAACTTGGCAGAGCAAGGTACTTAACAAATCTGAACTTACGGTCAGACTGCTACTAAGTGAGGATTGCAAAAAGGGATGAGTCGAAGACAACATGCACGACCTGGTACATTTCTTATGAGTTCCTAGTGATGCCCTTCGGTCTCTTCCCAATGCACTAGGTACATTTTGCATCTTGATGAACAAGATCTTCCATCCATACTAAGTGGTGGTGTACTTGGATGATATTGTTGTCTACAACAACACTCTGGACGAACATATGGAGCATCTGAGCACGATCTTAAAGGTCCTAAGGTAGAATGAGCTCTACACAAAGGAGAAATGCTCTTTTTCTAAGGAAAAAGTGAGCTTTCATGGGCATCACATCAAGGATGGCAAGCTAATGATGGAGCCATTCAAGAGTGGGATCTGCCTACAAAGGTACCTTAATTAAGGTCATTCATTAGCCTAGTCAATTACTACTGATAGTTCATTAAGGGCTACTTAACCAGGGCAACTCCTCTCATTGATCTTCTAAAGAAGAATAGGACATAGGAATGGGATGAGAGGTGCTAAAAAGCCTTTGAGGATCTAAAGAAAGCAATGATGGAGGAACTGGTGTTGGCACTCCTTAACCATAGTAAGGTGTTTGAGGTACACATGGATGCCTTTGATTTCACCATTCAAGGGGTTCTGATATAAGATAGGCATCCCATAACCTTTGAAAGTCACAAGCTCAATGACATTGAGAGGAGCTACACGGTGTAAGAGAAGGTGATGACTGCCATAGTTTATTGCTTGTGCACTTGAAGACACCACTTGCTGGAGTCTAACTTCATAGTGAAGATCGACACCGTTTCCACTAGCTACTTTCAGACACAAAAGAAGCGAAGTCCTAAAAAAGTAAGGTGGCAAGACTTCCTGGTAGAGTTCAACTACACTTTGGAGTACAAACCAGAAAGTGTTAATCATTTGGTTGACGCCACTCTGGGGTATAAACTAGAAAATGTTAATCATGTGGTTGATGTCATTAGCTATAAGGCAAAGCTAACAGCTATACCTAGCCAACCCCAAGGAGAGTTGGTGGACCTTTAGAAAGAGGGGTTACAACATGACTCATTGGCTAAGAGTCTTATCATCTTAGCTAATGAGAAGAAAACTAAGCAGTTTTGAGTATAGGATGACCTACACTACACCAAAGGGAAGCAACTCTAAGTGCCTAAGTGGGACAACTTGAGGAAGAACTTAATCAAGGAGTACTATAAAACTAAGTGGGTTGGGCACCCTAAATAGCACCACGCATAGGGCACTACTAGAGTTGGCATACTACTGGCCTTAGATGCGGGACAAGTTCAGGCCTATTTTAAGACTTGTCTTGTGTGTTTACAAGATAAGGTGTAGCAACAATTGCCTAGAGGCCTATTGGAACCACTACCCACATTAGAGTGCTTATGGGAGAGCATCTTGGAGGGACATGGTTCCATCATTGTGGTAGTGAATAGGTTCTTTAAGTATGCAACCTTTATAGCAGCCCTTGTAGATTGCACTACGGAAGAGACGATAGGGCTATTCTTGAAGCATGTAGTCGAGTATTAAGGGTTGCCTAAACACATTATCAATGATGGTGACTCGCACTTCATTGAAAAGTTTTGGATGAAGTTCTCCAAGATGATGAAATCTGACCTTCACTTCTCTATTAGCTTTCACCCATGGATAAATGGACAAATGAAAGGTTGAACACTTTGTTAGAGCTAGACTTGAGGCACTTTGTGAGTGCCAATAAGAGGGATTGGGTTAAGTTGTTGGATGTGGCCTAATTCTCCTACAATCTACCAAGGAGAAAGGCAACTAACAAGAGCTTGCTCAAGCAAGCTACAGGATAGCAACCATTAACTCCTCACACCTTGCTGATGGGTTATACGAGAAGGAGTTCAATGCCATTCAAGTTTGCTAAGGGGGTGGCAAGAGCTTGCTTGTACTTGGATAAGGTTGCTAAAAAGATGAAGAAGTGAGCTGACAAGAAAAGGCAACACACTGAGTATCAAGTTGGATACTTGATGCTTGTCAAGTTACTTCCTCAATAGTTCAAGTCCTTAAGGCCAATACATAAAGTCTTTGTGAGGCAATATGAAGGCCATTTTCTTATTATTGGGAAAGTCGGCAAGGTGTCTTATCAGGTGGTGTTACCTCCAAGGTTGAAGATTCATCAAGTCTTCTATGCAAGTAACTTAGAGGCCTTATCATGAAGACAAGGATGGCTTAAGCCGCGGAGTATCAAAAAGGGCGCTAATAGCTGTCATAACCTTGTATAACAAGGAAGCAAAGCACATCATTGCAGATTGAGTCATCAAAAGAAGAGGTGTCCCTCTTATGACAAAATACTTGGTTAAATGGAAGAGACTAATAGAAAGCAAGGTTAGCTGGGAGCCTACAAAAGCTCTATGGCAATTCTAGAAGCAGATTGAAAGGTTTTGAGTTGAAAAGGATGATGATGAGGACATTTACAACATTTGTGGGAAAAAGTGTCACAATCTACCCATTATGATCCTTCACTTAAGCTTATATAAGGGAGAAGAAAGCTTCTAAAACTCTTGAAGACATCCACACATCTCTACAAATGAATGGGAGAAGATAGAGTGGTGTAGAGATTTCTAGAGAATTCCAAAGATCTCTTGTACATACCTTATACATAGAATTTGTTTAAGGAATTCTAAATTATTCTTGTAACAACACGCTCCTAACCGTGTAGATATTATTCTATTTGAGTCCAAAAGGACCTCAAGATTTTAAAACGTGTCTACATAGTTAAGAGAAGCCTATATAGATGACGTTAGAAACTTTTTCCCCTATTCGATGTGGGATATCACAATCGCCCCCCATGTAGATACAACGTTTTTGTTGTGTTCCATAGGTTTGTGAGACCAAATAGACAGATACCCTTCACGGGGCCTAAAAAAACTCCCACACCAAGGTTGGGGACTGACTTTGTTACCATGTGTAACAACCAACTTCCGACTATGCAAATATTATCGATTTGGAGCCCAAAAGGTCCTCACAACTTTAAAATGTGTTTATACAATTAAGAGAAACCCATGCATGTATAGCATTAGGAATTTTTTCCCTTATACAATGTGAGATATCACAATTCTAGACTAGTGAGGAACCTTTGAGGGTTCCAAAGAATTCTTTGGGTGCCTATAAATAGAGGATGACCTTCTTTGCCTAAGACACCAAGCACTTGAGAGCTTTCAAGCATTGTAAAGTGTTCTAGTGGAATACAAGTTTCTATTCTTCAAGTGTTGCATTCTTTGTGCATCCTAACTTCTAAGTCAAGCAACTTTGCTTAGCGTCGTGAACTAAGTTGATGTAAGGCTAACTTAGCAACTTCAAGAGACTTGAGTATTCTAAGTGTTGCATATAAACTTAGGAAACACCTTAGTTCATGACAATAAGCTATCTTTGGTTGTGTATGTGACAATTAGGTCAGCTTCTCAACAAACCATTGATATCGTCCTTTCTTTTATAGGAATTCCTTGAGTTATAGCTCTATGGTTCTGGTTCTGCTCAAGTGGAGTATCAATTGGTTTGCATCCCATCATTTTTGTCTCCTTAAGCAAGTCTTAAACATATTTTCTATGTGAAACAAATATTCCCTTACTTGATCTTGCAACTTCGATGCCAAGGAAATACCTTAAACAACCTAAGTCCTTAATTTCAAACTCTCCAGCTAAGAGACTCTTTAATGTCTTCATTTAAGCTAGAACATCGCCAATGACTATAATGTTATGCATATAAACTATGAGCATTGTGATCTTCTTTTGAGATGAGATCTTGATAAATTGAGTATGACCTCCTTAGCATTGACAATATCCAAACTTTTGTAGAGACTTTGTGAACCTCTTAAACCAAGCTCATGGCAACTGTTTTAAATCGTACTAAATTTTTTTTAATTTGCAAACCTTTCCTCCTTGCACACTATCTTCAAAACCAAGAGGAAAGTCTATGTACACTTCTTCTTCCAAATTACCATGTGGATATACATTTTGACATCTAACTATTGTAATAACCATTTAAGGTTTGCTACCAAAGATAGAAGCACCCTTATTGTGTTCATCTTTGCAACTATTGCAAAAGTTTCTTGGAAATCTATACCATATGTGTGTAACGCTTGGCCAAAAGCCTTACCTTATGCCTTTCAATGGAGTTCTTTGATTTATATTTAATAGTAAACACCCACTTAGTGTCAATTGTTTTCTTCTCTTATCGCAATTCCACGACTTCTCAAGTGTTATTTTTGTACAATTTCACTTCTTGCATTTAGGATTTGCCATAGCCTTTTGTACATTCTTGGGAATAGTTTTTGAAGGCAAGCTAGTGGTGAAAGGTTTATAAGCATAATTTAATCGATGTAGGGAGATGAAATTAGAAACAGGATGCTTGATGCAATCTCTTACACTTTTTCTAAGAGTAATGAGGACATCAAGATTAGTATCAAGTTTTGGGTTGGAAGGAAGAGATTAAGACTCACCTAATTTTGGATTAGATGATTGACCATGAGAGAAAGAGAGAAGTGCTTTAGTTTTATCCCATTATCTTCTTGAATACACTTGTAGTTCAAGGCTCCTTTCTTGTTGTCTAGGTTTTGAAAGAAAAGGGGTACAAGTAGTGTTGTCAATTTCCCCATTTGACTTTGCATTCTAACTCTCAATTTTTTTAGTTGGAATCCTAGTCTCATGTAAAATGAGAGGAACAAAAATCTTTTCAGCTTGAGTCTTAGTCTCATGTAGAATGACATGAATTGGAAACATCCAGGTTTGATCTTCTCAGTAAATTTTCTCCCCTTGGAGATCAGTATTGGAGAAATAGGTTTGATCTCCCCAAAAAATCACATCCAAAGACATAAACTTCCTTTTTTGTAAGGGGATGATAACATTTGTATCCCTTTTAAGTGGGAGAATACCTTAAGAAAAGACACTTAAGAGCTCTAAGATCTAGTTTAGACCTATCTCTTGAATGAACATGTACAAACACAACAAAACCAAAGACACCAAGAGGAATAGATCCTAAGAGATTGAAGTTTGGAAAAGAAACTCATTAGAGTGTCAATAGGTGTACTTGGTGCTAAGACCTTTGATGGCATTTGATTTATTAAGTACTCAATAACTAGAATAGGATCTCCTCAAAAGTGTTTTGGAACATTCCTTGAGAACTTCGAGGCATGGACAACTTCCAATAAGTACCTATTCTTCCTCTCATCCACTTCATTTTGTTGAGGAGTTTTGGCATAAAATGTGTGATGAATGATCCCATATTCAAGAAAATAGGACCCAAACACTTTATTGATGTATTCTCCACCATTATGTGAAAGAATTTGAAGATAAACACGAAACTAGGTTTTGATCATTTGATGGAAACTTATGAAAATAGACACAACCTTAGACTTATCTTTAAGAAGATAAATCTAAGTGACCCACGCACAATCATCAATAAATGTGACGGACCAATTGAATCCTCCTAAAGAAGTAACCCAAGAGGGTGCGCACAACTTTTGGCATAGGAAAGGGTACATGATAACTTTTTGCAAGCTCACAACTTTCACACTTGAATTTAGGCAGGTATGGAGTAGAACATAACTCAAGATAAAAATTTGTCGATGATAAGAAACTTGAATACCCATGTCTATGATGTTGTATCCAAATTTCTTTTTCTTGTTTTCCACAAATTTTACCAAGAAAGGCTTGAGCAAATTTTCTTACTTTTGGATCAAAGAAGTATAACCCCTTTTTCTCTCTTCAACATTACTAATCGTCCTCACTATAGTTAGGTCCTAAAAAACACAATTTTTAGGATAGAATGTGACAAAACAATTCAAAGACTTGATTATCTTGTTAATTGACAATGAATTGTGTAAAAACATTGAGTTTTGTTTATTTGTTGGTAATTTTGGTTGTAGAAGTCTTTTTAGGTAGCGACTTGCTCTCCATCGAAAATCAAAGGTTGTTGTTCATTCAACCGGGAAGTCATAGGTACATCTAAAGAGGTTTAACATGTAGCATATTAGGCCCCTTTGAGGTATAAAAAGGTTCGGTATCATTTTTATACTTAAAATGTTTTAAAAAGATTTTTTAAAAGAAGTAGGGGTCGCTCAAGTAGTTAAGCCTCCTCAAGAGGTAAGGCCCATTCAAGCATACCGCTCAAGCGGTCATGATAGTCCTGTCGAGTTTAGAAATGGATTTTGGATGAATTTCACTCAAACTCTAATTTGAAAACTTAAGATACTGAAACTCTTTGGGTTTTTGCCTATAAAATACCTCTCTTATAACCCCTTAAGAGTTAGAGATCACATATTATTTTGAGAGGGTTTCATTAAGGAGATTGTTTTAGATCTCCTAGAGAGAGAGCCTAAGGTGCCACATCATTCTTGATCTCTCATTCAAGGATTTGATTTTTGAATCGTGGGTTGAAGACCTTAATCCCTTCGGAGTAGCTAAAGGATCTAATAGGGAGCAATAGGAAGTTGTTGTGTCACGGACATGAATCAAGTTGTAGGTGCTGGAGAGTAAGTCTTTAGGATAAAACGGCAAGGTAAATCTATATAAATTGATTTCGAATTGTGGATTTAAATTGGTAGGTCTTAGACCTTGTGGGTTTTTATCTCCACAGTTTGTGGGGTGTTTTTCACATAAAAATCTTGTCTCTCATTACATGTTTTTTATTACTTATATACTGTTTGATGATATTGATAACCTTTTGATTGATTGGTTAGTTTGTTATTGAGGTTGTTAGGTTGGTTATCTTAAGAGTTATGGTAGTTATACCAATAATCAATTATTGTTATCCCTAACTTCTCTCAGTATATCTTTTGAATACTAATAATTATATTATTTTATCCCTAACCAATCATAGAATATTTCTAAAAGCTAAAAATTAGTTTTTTTTTATATATCTAAAGATTTTAGGTATAACCCATTTAGTTATTTGGAATACCCTCTGGGTGTTCCATATTAGACTTTCGACAGTTTTTGAATTGGTATCAAAACGGGATAAAAGATCGATTCTTTATCCTATTAATTAAAAATCAAAATTTTATTAATCATATAGGATAAAAATTAAATTTTTATTGATCTTGTAAGTCCGATATGGAACAATAAAAAAGTTTTGCTCCTTTAAATAGTCCAGCCTACTTTGAGGGGAATAATTATTTCCATTGGAAAACACGAATGATGGTTTTCCTCAAAATGCAAGGCAAAAGGGTATGGAACTCAATTGAATATGGTTGGAGACCACCATTTATCCTTGATGCTCAAGGAAGATCAACAGGTGAACTTAAATCTAAAAACGAATGAGACAAAGTTGACAATGAAGGTAGTGAAGCCAATACTAAGGCTTTATTTAGCATTTTTAACAGAGTTTGTCCAAATGAGCTTTGCAGGATTGCAAATTGCAAACGTGCAAAGGAACCATGAGATATGCTTCAAGTCACTCATGAAGGTACGTCTATTGTAAAGATTTCTAAATTGTTAATGCTTACTACTAAGTTTGAGAATATTAAGATGCATGAAAATCAAACTTTTTCTTCCTTTTATTTTGAATTAAGCGATGTTGTTAATTCCTCGTTTAATGTTGGAAAACCTATTCTAGATTTAAAAGTAGTTAGGAAAATATTGAGATCTCTTCCAAAGGGATTTAGACCTAAAGTACCTGCCATAGAGGAGAATAAGGACATCGATTCCATGAGAGTTGATGAACTTGTAGGCTCCATTTAAACATATGAGATGACCCTATTTATTTTCCAAAAGCCTAAAGACTTTGCCTTTAAGGTTTCTGAGAATGAAGAGAAAGATATTGAAATATTAAATGATATAACTAGGGATGAATTGACCCATATGGCTAAAAAGATTAAAAGGGTCATGAAATTCAATTAAAGGTTCTACAAGAACCAAGAATCTGGAAAAGGAAAAAGACCTAATGAACAATCATCCAATAAGAAAGGAAAAGATTCCTCCAAAGGTAAGAAAGTTAGATGCTTTAACTATGGAGGTTTGGGACATTATGCTTATGATTGTCCTAGTTCTAAAGATATTAAAAAGTCTATCCAGGCAACATGGAGTGACACAAATTCTGAAGAAAGTGCTACCACAACCTCTCAAGATGCAAGGTATGATCCCAATGATTTGTTAGCATTTATTGCATCTGTGGAATCCGTGCATGATAGTAATTGTGATAGTGATAGTGATGATAATGAGTTTACTGATGAACGAAGGGCTGAATTCTTGAATAATCTTGTTGTTGAGCATGAAAGACTAATTAAGAGTTATATGAAAGATCATGATATTCTTGAAGCTCATAAAAACAAGATTGATATGCTTAATGTTGAAAAGACTAATTTGCTTGAGAAAATTAGATTTCTTGAATCTGAGCATCATTTTCTCTTTGAGAAGAATAATGCTCTCTCTTAAGAGATTAAGAATAATAAGCCTTATTCATCTGTGAATGAAAATTTTCATCCTGGAACTAAAGTGCTTAACAAAATACTTGATAAATGCAAAACACATGGTAATAAAAGACTAGGGCATCCTAGCTTCTCTTATCTAAAAAGACTATTTCCCCCATTATTTCAAAATAAAGATCTAAATTTATTTCAGTGTGAGATATGTCAATTAGCCGAGCATACACGAGTTGCATATCCCATCCGACCTTATAGAATGTCAAAACCGTTTTCAATGATTCATAATGACATTTGGGGACCTTCAAAAGTAAATAACATCATAGGGGCTGGATGGTTTATCATTTTTATTGATGATCATACAAGTCTATGTTGGGTTTTCCTACTTAAGGAAAAATCTGATGTTGAGTACACCTTCCAATTTTTTCACCAAATGATCAAAACCCACATACAAATTCTACACACAGATAATGGTCGTGAGGACCTACCTTAAGAATAATGGAATTGTTCAAAGCACTTGTGTTGGAACCCCACAACAGAATGACATAACTAAACGAAAAAATAGACATTTATTAGAAGTTGCATGTGCCATAATGTTCACAAATAATGTCCCTAAGTTATTTTAGGGAGAAGCCATCCTCACTGCCTCTTATCTTATAAACCATCTTCCATCTAGGGTTCTCCAATTTCAAACTCCCTTACAAATCTTACTCCAAACCTATCCTCACACATGATTAATCTAAAATCTTCTCATAAAAACCTTTGGTTGCATTGTCTTTGCTCATGCCTCCACTAATACCAAGCTTGATCCCCGGGCCACAAAATGCCTTTTCCTTGGATATTCACCATGCCAAAAAGGATACAAGTGTTACTATCCTAAAACTACAAAACTGTTTGTCACCATGGATGCTACTTTCTTTGAGGACCAGCCATACTATCAAAATCCTTCTCTTCAGGGGGAGAAATTGAGTGAAGATTGTCTTTGGGATTTCTCAACTATTCCTCTTCCAATCTCAATCGGGTCACCAAATCTATCCAAACCTCCAGCTGAGTCAATTATGCCACTAACAATTATGGAAAATACAGAAACAAAGCTAGGAACAGGAGAAGATCTGCCCATGCTTAATCACCAACCTGAGCTCCATGTTTATTCACGAAAGGCAAAGCATCAGGCTCCTCAGGAAGTACCTGTTGTCACACTCCAAGAGCACTGCCAACAAACTGAACCGGAAACAAATCCCAAGTGTGAAGGAGTCTCAGGTTTCCCGGGCAGTCAACAAGAAGATATGTTGCAACGACAAAATGACTTGGACTTGGACATGCTAATTGCAATCAGGAAGGGTATTAGATCATGTACGAAGTAACCAATATCCAAATATCTGTCCTACAACAACATATCTTCATCATATCAGGCTCTAAGTGAAAAAATTACAGCTGCAGAAGTTCCTACAAGCATTCATGAAGCTCTAAAAATTCCCAAGTGGAAAGTTGTAGTTATGGAAGAGATGCAAGCCTTAAAAAAGAATGATACTTGGGATATTGTGGAGCTACCAAAAGGGAAATATCCAGTGGGTTGCAAATGAGCGTTCACCATCAAGTATAAATCAGATGGCAACATAGAAAGATAGGCCAAAGGTTTTACCCAAACCTTTGGTGTGGATTACAATGAGACCTTTGCTCTAGTTGCTAAGCTCAATACCATTAGAGTACTGTTATCACTAGCTGCAAACCTTGATTGGCCACTTCGTTAGATGGACGTGAAAAATGCTTTCCTTAATTGGGAACTTGATGAGGAAGTGTATATGGACTTGCCCTCGGGATTTGATGGGGGTTATAAAGGTAGAAAAGTGTGTAGGTTGAAGAAATCTCTTTATGAACTGAAGCAGTCACCAAGTGCTTGCTTTGATCGCTTCACAAAGTCTATAAAAAAAATATGGGTACAATCAGGGCCAGACAGATCATACATTATTCTTCAAGCACTCTCAAAATAGGAAAGTGGCTATTCTAATAGTGTATGTAGATGATATTATACTTTCAAGAGATGACTTGGAGGAACTAGTGCGACTAAAAGGATTTTTAGCACAAGATTTTGCGATCAAGGATCTAGGTCAACTACGGTACTTTTTAGGCATGGAAGTGGCTAGAACAAAAAAAGGGATTTCTATATCCCAGAAGAAATGCATAGTTGACTTATTGAAGGAAACATGCATGCTTGGTTGCAAACCATCTAAGACACCTATAGAATGGAATGACAAGCTAAGAATGAAGACAAGTAATCCAATAGATAGGGAAAGATACCAGAGATTGGTTGGAAAACTAATATATCTTGCTCACACAAGACTTGACATAGCTTTTGCAGTAAGTTTAGTTAGTCAGTATATGCATGACTTGTTTCAAGAACATCTAAATGTTGTGTATAAAATATTGAGATACCTAAAGACTACACCTAGAAAAGGAATATTCATTGGCAAAAATGAGAAAAGAGATGTGGAGGCTTATGTTGATGTAGACTGGGCAGGTTCTATTGATGATAGAAAGTCAACAATAGGATACTGCACTTTTGTATGGGGAACTATCACATGGAGGAGCAAGAAGCAGAATGTTATGGCCCGGAGTAGTACAAAAGCTGAATATAGAGCACTAACACAAGGAACATGTGAGTTGATCCGCCTTCAAAGACTATTGGAAGAACTTAAGATACCAAGTGAGAAACCTATAAAGCTTTTTTGTAATAACAAAGTTGGGATTAGCATTGCCTACAACCCAGTTCACCATGACCGCACAAAGCATGTAGAGGTGGATAAGCATTTCATCAAGGAAAAGATTGAAAATGGATTGATCTGCATGACTTATGTACCAACCACGCAACAAATAGGAGATATACTCACCAAAGGATTGTCCAGACAAAGTTTTGAAGATTTGGTAGACAAGATGGGAATGATAGATATCTATTCACCAACTTAAGGGGGATTGTTGAAAGGTTACGTCTCTCTAGTTAGTTTAAATTTGTGTAACTTAATAAAATATCATATCAGATTTGTTTGTTAGGCAACTATCTTATCTGATCAGGTTGTTTATTTTTTAATTTATTTTTTTGTTCATAGATTTCAAATAAGCCAAGAGGTTATCTCTGGCTTCTATCCTACATGTGTTGTAACTCTATAAATCAGAGTTTGATGCAATGGAAAATAGGTTGAATAAAAAATTATATTTTTTAACTCAATAGGTTGGAATTTTTTTTTTTAATAGTATTAAAAAGCACTAAAAAGGACACACCAAAGTATACACGATGTACCTTCAGGAAAGTTTTGCCCTTTGGCATCAAGTTATCTTGAATATCTATGGGACACACTCCAATGGATGGATGCCAACAATATAGTCAGATGATCACATTGTTACCCCTAAAAGGTCATTGCACATATTCTCCAAATTTTTTCTATACACACCCGCTTTGCAGTGGGTGATAGGACCAAAATTCTTTTTTGGGAAGATTTGTGGTGGGGGGACCAACCATAATGCTTTCAATTTCCAAGACTTTTTAGAGTCACCACAGCTAAAAACCTTTCCATTTCAGCCATATTGAGTAATGATACTTCTACGTCTTGGGATCTTATCTTTCGCCGCAATCTAACAGATGTGGAGATTGAGGATCCTGAAAAACTAATGTCTTTACTTTCCCATGTTCATTTGACTCCTTCTCTTTTAGATGCAAAAGCTTGGGTTCTGTTCTCTTCAAGAGGTTTCTCAGTAAAATATTTTCTTTTAGTCTTATTCAATTTCTTAGATTCTACTCCTTTCTACCTAGCTCATTTTTTGTGGAAATCAAGAGTACCCTCTAAGGTCATGGTTTTTGCCTGGTTAGTGGCACATAAGAAGATAAATACCAATGGCATGCTACAGTTGAGAAGACCTTTCAAAGCCCTTAGCCCTGATTGGTGCATTCTTTGTAGGAGTAGTAGTGAGATGGTTGATCATCTCTTCTTACATTGTTCGATTACTTAGGGATTGTGGCATAGGATTTTCTCATAGGCGGGGATGGCGTGGGTTCAACTAGACATTATTCGTAATATGATGGTGATTTCTTTCAAGTTTTTTGGAAACACTATTAGAGGGAAGACTATTTGAAGGATCGAATGTCTCTCTTTGTTGTGGATTATGTGGAGAGAGAAGAACGCTAGGATCTTTGAGGACACTTGGAAGACGCCAGAGATGATGTGGGATGCGTTTCATTTCTTTGTTTCTTTTTGGACTTATTGTATAGACATTTTTAAACCTTATCCTTTGAGTGTAATTCAACTTAGTTGGTTGTCGATTTGCACCCCTTAAGGTAGGGTTTCTAGGGCCAGGAGTTGTCACACCTAATAGGCTTTTGTAGGTTTTCTATAGCTTCTTATATAGAGGAGGTTTACTTAACTCTTTTTTATTAGGTCTATACTTCATGAGTAGAATTTCTCATCCTTCTCATGTTTTATTTTTTCTTATTTATTACATATGTTTGTTTCTAATTAAAAAATAAAATAAAATTACACATGATGTATACAACAATTGCTAAAAAGCGCCAAAAAAAGGAAAAGAAAACAAAAAATTACTCCTTCCCTTAAACCGACCCCAACCAATTAATGAAATCAACTATGAACATTAATCTTTCACCTATAAACAGTTTGATCCAAGTTAACAAGTTACACAAAAACAAGAATTTCAGCCTTTGGATAGAAAGTTACACATTCTTAAAAGATCTTCTATTTTTCTCTTTCCAAAAGAGAGAATTTCCAATATTCAATAATCAACCACCCAAGTTGGCAAAATTTTCAACTAGCAGATTTTCTAACACTCCCCATCAAGCTAATGAATAAATATTTCTCATTTCCAGTTTGCTTAAGACAGTTTGAAACAGCTAAGTAGGAAGCCCTTTTGTTAGAATATCAACCAACTGACCCTCTGCAGGAATATAAGGAGTACAAATCAACCCATTTTCAAGTTGTCCACTTCCTTGTGCTTAGTTCGATCATGTTGCATTGGATTGTTTGCAATGTTGATGGCTAACTTGCTGTCATAGTAGAGTTTCATTGGTTCTTCCCATTTGATTCCAAGGTCACTTAGTATTATCTTGATCCAAAGAAGCTCACAGACTCCATGTGCCATAGCCTTGAATTTCACTTCTACACTAGACCTTGCTCCCATCGATTGCTTCTTTCTTCTCTAGGTTACTAAGTTTCGTCCTAAAACGTATAATACCCTAATGTTGATCTTCAATCTATTATCAACCTAGTCCAACTGGCATCCATTTATGCTTCTAAGATTAAACTCCCTCCCTTTTTAAAATGAATGCCTTGTCCAGGTCAAGACTTTAGGTACTTTAGCACTCTAAATACTACTTCCATGTGCACTTCTCCAGGATCATGCATAAATTGACTTACCACACCCACTACATGGGCTATGTCAAGCTTTGTGTGACCTAAGTATATCAATTTCCCCACTAAGCATTGATATCTTTCTTTATTCACCGGAGTGCTTCCTTTTCCTTCATTTAGCTTATGAGATTGTTCTATTGGTTTGCAACCACCCATTCATGTCTCCTTTAGTAGATCTAGAATGTACTTCTATTGTGAGATTGTAATTCCTTCATTAGAGTGTACAACTTCAATCCCTAGGAAGCATTTGAGTTTCCCTAGGTCTTTGATTTCAAATTCCATAGCTAGTTGCCTTTTCAACTTTTCCATTTTTGCAGGATCATTTCTTGTCAAGACTATGTCATCAACATATACAATAGAGGGTTGTTACCTTGTTCATTTTTGTTTGTTTGAAGAATACAGTATGATCCCCTTGACTTTGGTAGTATCTTATACTTTTCATTACCTTTGTAAATTTTCCAAACCAGGCTCTAGGTGATTGTTTAAGTCTATAAAGAGCATTCTTGAGCCTGCATACTTTGCCTTTTTCAAATTTTTCTTCCAACCCCAGTGACACTTCCATATGGGCTTCCTCTTTTAAGTCTCCATGTAGAAAGGCATTCTTGATATCTAGTTGTTGCAATAGCCAATCAAGATTAGTAGCTAAGGATAATAGAATCCGAATAGTATTTATCTTTTCCATAGGTGCAATGGATTCATGGTAATCAATTCCATGAGTTTGAGTTTACCCCTTTGCCACTAGTCCCCAAGTTGCCCAGATTTGAATCCTATATGCAAAGTTCATAGGAGGATCTTCAAGTGCCACTCAAGGTCTATTCAAGGAGGAAGCAACTAGCCCCAGAAACTCCACATGTCCCAGTCATTCAACTAGAAAAAAGGTACTAATTATATTGATCTTAATGCACAAAAAAAGGGGCAATGATTTCCTTAGCCTTAATGATCTTGATTTGCCTATTGGCCTTAGGAAAGAAAAAAGACAATGTACTCAACACCCTTTGAGTTGTTTCCCTTGAAAAACTATCACCTTCTTACCAACCTTTGTTTGAAAACTAAATTCTATAAAGACACCAAAAACTATCCAAGAGGCACTTATTGAAAGACGCTCTAATGATCTCTAATAGATACCGATTTTTATGCTCGACTATCCCATTTTGTTGGGGATTATCATTCAAAGGAATAATGAATGATTCCTTTCATTTGGAGATAAGGTGTAAAGTATTGATTAAAGTACTCTCTTCCATTGTTTGACCTTATTCCTAGGACCTTGGCATCAAATTGAATTTTTAGCATGTTATGAAAAATGGGGAAGATTGTGCTAACCTTAGATTTTTGTTTCATGAGATATACCCAAGTAAACTGAGTGCAATCATCAACAAAGAAAACAAACAGCCTACCCTAGAAATGCTATGAACTTTAGTAGTTCTCCAAACATCCATATGGATCAAACTAAAAGGAATAAAACTTCTCTTATTACTTAAAGAAAAAGATACACGGTGATGTTTAGCATACTCACAAACATCACAATGGAAGTTTTGAACATTTAGTTTTTCAAACATATTAGAAAATATTTTTTTCAACAATAAAAAGGTGGATGACCAAGATGAAAATGGGATAACCAAACTTGTTCCTTGGCTGGAGTATGATGTTCTGATAAATAGGTATAAGGAGTAAGACATGTAGTGCCACTTTCAGCTTCAAGGAGAAATAATCCCCCTTCTTCTCTAGCATGCCCAATCACTTTCCCTATAAAAAGGTCTTGACAAGAAAATTCAGATTGTGTAAAGTTGACTGAGCAATTTAGGTCCTTAGTAATTTGAGGAATAGACAACAAATTTACTGATAATTTTGGAACATGTAAGGCATTTTCTAATGTTAAAGAAGATGTTAAGAAGTTACTAAGGTACCATCAACAATTTTAATCTTTTGATTTACCAAACATGGAATGTATCTAGAAAAGACTTTTCAAGAATTGGTCATATGGTCTGAAAGCCCTTAATCAATGATTTAAGGGCTAGAAAACTGAATTTCAGAGGCACTTAAGGAGAAGGAATACTTACCTGTTTGAGCAAAATGACTATGTCCCTCAGGTTTTCCTATCTTGGAAATAAATTGTTTAAGTTTGTTAATTTCCTCCTTGTTGAGCTCCATTTCTTGGCCAAAGCTTTCTTTATGCTGTTTTTCTCCATTTTCAGTAAGATTGACTTGTAATTTATAGCCAGAATTAACCCCTTTACCCCCATTCCCCTTAAAGAAATTTAAGGGCTTACTATAGAGCTTCCAACATGTCTCCCTTGCGTGCCTATTTTCTTGCAGTAGCTGCACCATAAAGACTCTTTCTCACTTGTTTTCTTACCTTCATTTCTACCAGAGTTTGCAACATTAACCGTAACACTCCCTTCATTTTCACCTAGTTTTGAGATGGCTAAAGCAAATCTACACATGGTACTTCCCTTTTCTAACATTATATTTTCCTTCTTTCTTCTCAAACGATTGCAAAGGCTTCATTTAGAGATGGTAGTGGCTCTTTCCCAAGAATTTGGACCCTTACTTGATCCAATTCCACATTCAAACCTATTAAGAAATCATACACCCTCTCTCGTTCAATGAACTCTTGATGTATTGTTGCAGCTATGCTGCACTGCATTCTTAAATTCTGATATTGATCAAGTCCAAGCCAAAGACTTCTAATAACATTGCAGTACTCAGTTATGGAAAGAATACTTTGTTTGGTGCTGTGAATCCTTGTCTTAGTTCAAACATTTGGGTTGCATCCCTTACCTTAGAATAGGTATGATACACAGACTCCCAAATTTCCTTGGCTCTTGAGAGCAACATGCATGTGCGGCTTATCTCTGGTTGCATAGAGTTCCAAAGCCATGACATGATTTGAGAGTCTTCTTCATCCCACATGACAAACCATGGATCATCTTTGCCCACCACAGGTCCAATGAGATGGCTTAACTTCTCTTTTCCCTTAATATAAGTCTTTATCAATTGTGAACACTCTAAATAATTTCCCCCATTAAGTTTAAAGGATCCTACTATATTTTAGAATTCAGTGAGTGGTGTTGATTGTTGAATTGTGGCTTGGCTCAATATTGAAGAATCAACCTTTGAATTTTTTGACATTATGAGGTGAAGAAGGGATATGGAGCTCATAAAAAAAATAGGTACATTGAAGGCCTAATCTGAAGTGACAGTTTCTAACAGAAGGTAAAAAAAACTAATTGATGAGATATGTTCTGGAAAAAAATTCATGGCAATGAAGGCAAAGGACACTGAGAATAATTGTATAAAAATACCCTAAGAAATAATGCCTATGATTATGCTATAAAATAAGTGAAGAATGCTAAGAAACGAAAAAATCCTAGAAGATTCTATGTAAAACTATACAATTGTTACAGCTCAGATGGGCTGGAAAAATATTCAATAGTCTGCCACCCACATTAGCAGAATTTCAAATTGGCAGATTTTCCAACAATAAGAATAGGTTTAACTGAATTCCATTAAATGTTGGATGTTCTATGATAAGAATCAGGTTTAACTGAATTATTTTGGAAGTAAAGTTGGCCCAAACTCATTATTTTAACAAGACAAATTTATCGTATAAATCTTACCTGGCCACCAAAGTTGAAAATAACTAGCTTTACACCATCTGCAATTCCAAGCTCTTTCCTGACCTGCACCATAAGAAGATTACTGCAGGAGTACACAGCAAATTAATCCATGCTAATGAATAACTTTATAGATGTCCTGTAAACCACACCTCAGCTCTAGATTTATGCAACCTCCTTACAACAAGTGGTACATCAATAACATCACGAAAAGCAGGCACTGCAAAGTCAACAAGTATATCTCAAAAAACTCGCCAGAAAAGATATCCTAAGCAAGTATATCAATACAAAAGGGCCCACATAAAAAGGAATCAAAGACTGAATTCAACAAAGTCTTTTCTCAACCCTAGGGATTAGCAACAAAAAAAAAAGTGAAAACAAAATAAAAATAAAAAAGGTAAGGAAAAAAGAAAAGAAAAAGAAAATAGAAACGAAGTAAAAAAATGTGATCAAGCCAACATACTTGGACAGTATCCTGGGAGACGAATTAGGAACTTGCAATGAGAATAATCCTGAGCAATCTGCATAAATAATTGGGAATCAACTAAATTTAGAATGTAGGAATAAAATTTGATTTGTATAGTAAAGTAAAAGAAGTAGTATAATCTGACCAGGAAGTGTCAATGCTATTTACCGAGTAAATAAAGAGATCCTCTCTTGTCCATGTTTTGCTGGTCTCATGAGTAAATTATTAGACCTTTTTTACTTTTCTAATCACTTGTAGACCCCTTTTCTCTCACCAATTCTGATCATTCCATATTCTATATTCTCACTCAACATCCTATTGCATTCCACTTAACATTTTATGACTTGTACTTTCCACAACCATGCACATAGGAATCTTCCTCTATCATTCCACTTCTTATCATTTCATGTGTTATATACTCTCTACAACCATGCATGTAACACATGTCTTCATCAAGTATATGATGAAAGACATGAGAAGAAAAGTATAACACTCAATTTTGCATGATGAAATGTTTCCGACATTGAGAAGATATGTATGTAATCAATATTACATACATATTTTCAGAAACTGTTTAAGAGACTTCCAATGCATAAGCAAAAACCTCATAACATTGAAAATAGAAGTCTTCAGTCATGTCTATATCATTGTGATTAGTAGAGAACATGTACAATACGTCATTAGTTTATTATTTTAAACATCCACATAAAAATTAAGTAAAACATAGAAGTATATAACATCTTGATGACTGTAACAAATAATCATATTCCCAAGCCATAAAATGATTTTGAATATTCCAGTTGGTTTGTCTTTACATAGTTCTTTACCTAAAGTCATCATAAAATTCTAATTTTGGAGAAAAAAAATGAAGGCAAAACATAAAAATGAAAGCAGAGTTAAAAGAGATAAATTTCATCAAAATAGTAAAGCAATAGTATCAAAGCCATAGGAAGTGGTAACCATCAACATGCCTCTAATTATCACATGTTCCATAAAAGGAACATTTGGTACCCGTTAAGTTTATTCAACTCAACAACGCCTCAATCCTAACTAGTTCTAAGTTGAATGAATTCCTTTTTGTCATTTGGTTCTATTTTGAGAAATACCCCTCTATTAAATTCTTGGTGATCTGTATTCATGTCACTTCTTATGACCTCTATCCATAGCTTTACTGTTGATACACATTACAAGAATCGATTAATCTATGCAATCAGATTAAACATAAAGAAATACAACAAGAAACATTCATTCAAAAATAACTTTAAATGGAATAGCTTTTCCTTTTTGAAAACTCTTTAAAAATCCCTCAAGTTCATAAAAATTTGCCTCTGTTATTTAGTTTTGAGAATATTTGTCAACTATGAAAGAGACAATAAATGACTAATGAGTAGGGTAAAGCATGAGGAATAACAAGTGTTTTCAATATTTACACTTCATTAGGGTAAAGCAGAAGGAATAAGTAGTAGCAAACAACCATAGAACAAGGATTCCCCAATGTCTATATGGCTGATTCACTTAAACATTGTAATGACTGGCTATTTAACACCTTATTTGGTTAGTATGGAAAAAGGAAAGTAACTAAGGAATAGGTGGGAAGCCCAAAAACAGCAAATCTAAAAGGAAGAAGATATTATGATCATTACAAGAAAAATTATTTGGGAAGGTTTCATAATCCAAGTTAATGCAAATTTATAGAGTGAATGTTGAACCACAACCTCATCATCCATGTAAGAAGGGAACAGATATAAGTCACCTGCCAAACAATTGAACGGTGGTCATATCCAGCAGCCATCACATACTCTGCATAAATAAAGTCCCAACTGCCAAAGTTGAAAGTAGAGGAGAATCAGTAAATGTTTGAGGAAAATTTCCAACAAAACTCTAAACTTTAACAATCCTTAGAATTTAAATATAAATTTATCAACTGCCAACACCATGGAGAGCATTAGAGAGAGGGCTAGAAAGGGAGAGAGACAAAGAGAGAGAGAGAGAGAGGAGAGAGGGAGGGAGAGGGCGAGAGAAATGGAGGGAGAGAAAGAGAGGAGACAGGAAGAGGGAGAGGGAGAGGGAGAGGGAGAGGGAGAGATCAAACTGGTAACAAGATAAATTATCACATTTTCAGGCATGAAATGAATTTATCAGACTTTCTAAGATTTTGGAATCTCTTTGTATATCATGCTAACTTTACGTTCAATTTGCATGAGACATTATTAGATTTTGTAATCATACAATAATAGTACATAACATGCCTCTTACACTATGGCTGCATGAAGCATAAATATTATTCTGGTCAAGGCAAGATTGCTTATTTTCCTGAAACTCAATGAGTTCTCATTATACATTGTTACTCCCAAAATTGATTCAGCATTCAGAAAAATAAATGTTAATGCTTACTATAATTCCTTGCACTCTTACTTGATTATAGGCATTTGCTGTTTGGCTTCTTATATATCTAAACATTTTGGTGATGACATAGCCTAAAGCTTTAAAAGAAGTTTGAGGCTATGACCCTCCCAATTCCCTTGACTGAGATACAGAATCTCCTGCGTACGCACCCATACTAAGTATATATTTATCTTTTGATTCATGTTTGTGTTACTTGTGTAAATATGTTCATTTTAACATTTCCCTAGTTTCAATATCTCCAGTTTTATTAACATTTGGGAGTGTTCCTACTTTGTTTTGGACAAGGTGATTGAGCACATTCTAATATATAAGAAATTATATCGCTATGTGTATCCTTCTCAATTTTAGCATTTGCTTTTACCTTCATAAATTGTTCGGATTCTTCTTCACTATTAACTAAGTGATCATAGGTGAAATATTACTTTGAAAGAATCAATGATAGGTTTCAAGAATTTTTTTGAAAATCATGATCTTCTTCCAATGTAAGTTATAATATGTAACGCAAAGTTAATGATCAGAAATTGAATTCTTTGAAAATTGCAAGGCCTATTTTCATTTTAATATCCGATACTAGTTAGGAAATAGCAAAGAGTATAGGAGTTCAGTCACATGTGTACCAGACTAACAAGTTACCTGAAGTTGCTGACACAAACAGAGCTAATTCCAGCATTTGCAGCTGCTTGGCACACAACAGGAACAACATCTGAGACCTGTTTCCACAAAAAAAAAAAAAAAACACACTAGTGTCACCAAAAGGCCTTTCTTAGTAACTGGGAAGAAAGAAGATAATAAATCCTACAGGAACTTCTATGTATATCACAATATTTTACTTCATTAAGATATGATCCTTAATAAGATAGAAGTGCTAGAGCAAAAGAAAAGAAAAATTGATTGTGAGGATTCAAGTACCACTAAGTCCGCCTCGATAGACTTCAGCCACTCAACTTCTGTTGCCAAAATAGAGGCCCGGGGTAATACAGCAGTTTTGGAATACTAAATTAGGCAAAATGAGAAAACATGAATCATTCCAGAAGACCAGGAGGAAAAATGGGGTTAAGATGAACAAAAATAGTGCAATGGTTATGCAACTAATATATTGATATGGGCATGATTTCCACCATTCCATATGATTTTTACTGATAACATTTGCTATTCTACTCTAGAACTTAGACCTTACCATTTCCAAGGAGGCAAGAGGGTCAACTGTAAGAGCATCTGCTTGAACAGCTCCACAGTCCAACAATACCTGTTCTTCCATGAAGTACATCAAGACACAGTTTCAGGCTTAAAAAAATATAATATGGATATGTGATATGTCATGCACCTCATTTAAGGCTATGGAAAGTAGTGACATTAAAAATGATTCAGAGGACAAAAAGAATGAATTCATTTCTATGTCAACATAGGTTAGGCCTTTAGCAACACTAAATTAGAATTAAAATTTATGGACCTTGCGGATGAAAAGTCTAGGTGACTGTATTTCTGATGTAAAAACAAAGTCAGGGGCAGCAGTAACCACATGAACATCGTGCCCGGCTACAATGAGATGACGAACAACCTGTGCATCACAACCAACCATCTCAATTCACAACTGCCCAAAGAATGAGATCATTAATTAAACACTAATATTCCCAATTTCTGACTACCACCCCATGACAAAATTGAATTGAATTGAATGAATTTGTAGGTCGGACATCACATAAAACCCCAAATCATCATCACTGACATTGTGATCATACCCAAATCAAACTGGGTTTCAATCAAAATTTCTTCAGACGACCAAAATAAAAATAAAAAAATAATAAAAATAAAAATAAAAATAAAAACACATATCAGTATTCCATGGTCATTAGCATTCCACTCACTCACTCATCAACTTCCTTGCATCCAAAATTCACTCAATAAAGCAAAGAAAGCATCATTCGCATCAAAAACAAAAAATGAGTTTTTGCAAACAATCATACCTCGACAACGCGAGTAGCGTGGCCGAAGCCATGACCAGTTACGTAGTAGGCGAAGACCAGACGGTCGCCTTTCTTCTTCATCATCGCCATAAACAGCACAAGTGATAGAAACCCAGAAAATGCCTTACCAATTTCTATACAATCCAATGTACAACATATCTACTATAAATGATAAAATGGATTTGAGCTTATCGTGTAAGCATTTAAGAGTTTGGGACGTCATAGGAAACTGGTTTTTTCACCTTCAACAGAACGGCCTTTTAGACCCATCTCATATTTTATTTTATTTTATTTTTGGTTTTATTTTTTCCTTTTTATTTTCTTAAAAAAGGTTACCATATCTTGGAATTAATGTTGAAAAAAATGAAAAAATGATATTATTATTATATTTGGAATTATTAATTATTAGGAGACAAACACTCTTTCTTGCTCTCACTAATTTGACTTACAAAATGGCGGAATAATTAGAGTCTGTTTGGTAATAATTTTAAAAAACGGTTTTTAAAAAATGTTTTATAAAATAAAAATTCGTTTGAAAACTTAAAATGTTTTTAACTTATTTTTAATATTTTTAATCATGTTTTAAAAATAATTTTTATTTTTAATATTTTATATTTAATCATTTTGCATGTTTATGTAATTATTTCTTAAAACAACTTTTAGAAAATCAATAAAAAGAAAACAATGTTTAATTGTTAAACATATTTTTCTAGTTTTTTTCCTGAAGAATAGAAAACTGTTTAAAAATAAACAGTTGCCAAACAATCCTTTACTAATTAGCAAATATAAAAAATCACATTGATTTTATTACTTAATCCGTTAAACTATTATTATTATTTTTAAATCATTTGAAGGATCATGTAAATAATTACATAGAAATTAGATGTTAATAATATCCTGTCAGGTTGATTTCCTTGGTGGTTGATGGCAAGGAGATAATTGATTGGAATATCATTTAAGAATTAAGATGACATACATTTGGACAATTGTTGGATAAAAGCCTACGCAAGGCATGACACACACCTTAACTTACAATCCATCAATTCACCTTATCTATCATTGAAATAATCTCCTATCCATCCCTACAAAAATTACTTTTATTTTATTTTTATTTCAAGGTTGTGATAATATAAATCGGGTTATTTAAGTCATTTCATATTCGATCAACGATGAGATATCATATTGGCATTTATTAAATACTTGTCATTACATATTTGATGAACAATGAGATATCATATTGGCATTTATTAGGTATCAATAAATAAATAGAAAGTATTAAAATATAATATAATTTTTACTTTAAATATTGAAAAGTAATATATATTCCATTTTATTTATTTATTTATTTTATAAACTAAATATAAAAATAATATTACATATCTAGTTGGATATGCTACTTTATAGTATCAACTATATTAGATTTAATATCCAAAAATACCATATTTTGTTGGAAATCATGTCTTAAGATACGCATTTGATATCCTCTCTCTCTCTCTCTCTCTCTCTCTCTCTCTCTCTCTCTCTCTCTATATATATATATATATATATATATATATATATATATATATATATATATATATATATATATATATATATATATATATATATATCCCACCAACCATTCATAATTCAAGAGTTTTATATATACTTCCTTTATGGACTTAAGTGATTTGAACCCATTTTGGGTTTAGATTACTTAATTTAGCTCACTAAGTTTTAATAACTCATGTTAGGTTTTCATAACTTAATCTAACTTACTAAGTTTTAATTACTTATGAATTTCAATCACTTGAGTTGATTTTGGATTTAGGTCACTTAATTTAGCTTATTGAGTTTTAATAGCCCATTTTAAGTTTATGTCACTTAATTTAGCTCACCAAGTTTTAATTATATCATAATAATAATAATAATAATAATAATAATAATAATAATAGTAGATCATATTGTAAAACATTGTACTTTTACTACATTTTTCTTATACATTCAACATATTTATATCATATTTATCTCTTATAATAAACCTAATTATGTTAGAGGTAGCTTATGGTATGATATTAGCTCATGTTGTAAGCTAATAATTAGAGTGTCTCTTGTAGTCAATACATCCCTTGTTTATAATTTCTCATAAATGCCTTAAGCATGCATTAAAAATAAAAAATGAAATAAATAAATAAATGAAAAGGTAATGTGTTTTGCACATGCTATGCAAAACACAAACAAGTTCTAGTATATTCTAAACACAATAATATTAGGTTTTATCACAAGACATCATATTATCTATGTGTAATACCTATCTTTGTAATAAAGCTAAGTGTATTGAAAATTTGCACACTTTTAAAATGATTGGATTAATTTGAGTTATTTTTATTGTTATTCTAATATTTAAATATTTGAGTTGGTTATTATTATTATTATTATTATTATTATTATTATTTGTTGATAAAATTAAGAAATGATAAATAAAAATGCTATTAAACATAAAGTTTTTTTCTTAATTTTATATTTTTCAAATTAACAAAAGGTTATAAAAATTATATTTCTCAACTGTAAAAGAATTTTGGTAAGATGACTTTTGATTTAATATTAAATAAAGTTTGAATCGATATTAAAATTGTGTAACATTTGTTTTGTAAAGATATAACTTTTAAAATTTATTGTTAATATAATAATGTTAAAAAAAAATCATATAAGCTATCACAAAAAATATTTGCTTATTTTCAACAGTTTAATCTTCATTTTCCCCCTTATACAAGGTATTAAAAGGAAAGATGAGGCATTGTATAGAAAGTGTTAAAAAAGGGAGACATTTAAGGTTATTGTGGTCTTTTGATATGTTACACATCCTTGTAAATTTTCAAAATTTGTATTTTTGAAGGATCATTTATCATTTCCTATTGATCTCATAATAATATTCATGATTAAAATATTTAAATTTTATAAATAATTTTTTTCATATTATGTTATTCAATATATAAATTAAATAATGCATACATTAATATTTTTAGTTACAATATAATTTATAAAAAAATAATTCTTTTTTTTTTTACCACAAATTTTATTTTATAACCAAAATTTTTATTTTGCAAAATAAGTCATATAAAAAAATAAAAAATTTATATATATTTATATCCTACATCTTAGCTAAGGATTAATATATGGAAGTGATATAAAAAGGAGAGTGAATAATATATCTCACCATTTGTCTTATCTCATGTTTGGTTGAATATAGGATAAGATATGTTATTCTATCTTATGTTATATCTAATGAACCAAACATAACCTTAAGGTTTAGTGTTACATATTTCAAGCCATTGCCTTTTAGAGAGGCTCCATTTTTATCTCTCTCTTTCTCTTTCTATCTTAAGAAAATTGTGTAGCCACTCTACTAAGTACCAAAATCAAAGAAGTGGTTGGTGGAAGATTTCAAAGTGATTGAGACTCTCTTCAATGATTGGAATTTGATCTAGGAATATCCAGACTCTCCACTCTAAGACATTTAGACATTGCTACTACATCCCTAGCCATTAAGGTGATCTTGACCATCCCAATCATGTCCCTATCCATTTTGGTGATTTTGGACATTCTTACCATATCACTATCCATTCATATGATTTTGGATGTTTTGACAATGCTTAGCCATTTAGGTGATTTTGAATGTGTCCCTAGTTGTTTAGGTTATTTCAAATGCATCTCTAGTAGTTTAGATGATTTCAGCCATTATCATCATTTCCTTAACTTTCTAGGCAATTTTGGTCATTAAGATCGCCTACCTAGCCATTATGGTGATTTGGATAATTACAAACATGTCCGTAGCCATTCATGAGATTTCAGTCATTGCTATCATATTGCTAGCTATTAGCTAACTTTGGTCATTTGTATAAGTCCTTGGCACTCATGATTGTGCTCATTGTTGGGATTAAGCCCCATAAAGCATGACATGATGTAGCAAATTGAGAATCGGTTATAAATTTATTTATCTATATTTCTTGATTTCTCATTTTTTATCCTATATACATTAATTGATTATCTAAGCATATATGCTCACATCTCTTATATTGTGCACGACTTAGGTACATTAGGAGTTGTACAAAAGATATAAGTCATAGGTTCCTTGTAAGTAAATAAGTAGTCCATAGTTAGTTCATGGATTTGGGCAATCTAGTAAAGATTGTAGTACCGACTTATCTTGATCGTCAGGATGAGTTTCCCATGGTGAGAGCATTTGCAGGACTTACGGTGAATTAAGATGTAAGGTTATCAATTGTCATGATTCACCAAGTTACTATACGGCATGAACTCTTAACCTTGAGAGGATAATGAGTTTGTGCCGAAGTCAACAAGAGACTTTTGACCTACAGGTGATACCCTAAGAAGTCAATATCCTTACACATTGGGTCAAAATTGATAAAGGTTGGTGGCAATAGGTATTCTCAAGAGAGGCACCATGATATCTCATAGGTTTGAGACAGTGTGTCCCCTTAAATAATCCAAAGGACATGTGATCTAGAAGATCATGCTTCTTGAAACTAAAAGTATGTCAGTTGATCACATAATAAGTGGTATTTATGACTCAAGGATTGAAAATGTAATCTTGATAGGTGATAGCACTATCTTATTAGATTACGAACACTGGGTCATGAGAAGTCTACATGTAGTGAATGGTAGGTTACAAACCTAAGTTTCATCTCATTGTTATTAATGTAGGGTATTGAAATGCAACTGATTCTCTATAGTGGAATGTTGACTCAATTTTAGAATTGGATTTTGAGAGAGTCGATACTTTTATGGGTCCCACTAGTCCTCACTTTGAGCTCAACATTCCACTATGAGGGTTGGATTGGCTCTAGGTTTACTCTTTTACATAAGGGAATTTTGATAATTACGCAAGGTTGAACAAGAATAGTGAACAAGGTCTTTGGATTGGGCTAATTGATTAATTAGATGACCCTATGTGGTTAATTAATCAATTAGAACCCATTTTGGGCTAAATTAAGTAACTCAAGCCCATGTAGGCTCAGGTTACTTAAGCCTAGTAAAGGAACCTTATAAATACCTCCTTAGGGGTTAAGGTTTCTAACTTCATTTGGTGAATGTTGTCTTCCACCACCAAAGAGAGAAAGAGAACCAAAGCTTCCTCCTTTCTAAAGCCCACCCTTGAGAGTACCAAAATCGTGGTTAGAGTCATCAGGTGAAAGATCTTGGGTGTATGAGATCTCCAAATATTTCAAACTTTTTTTTCACCCAAGAATTTGATTTAGGAACATCCAAATCTAGGTATGAGTTACATTTTCTCTAGTTTTGTTGATCTAAATGGTTTTTGAAACAATGTTTCCGCTTAGATTACTTTCTAGAGAAACTTTTAGTAAATTGCATGTACCTATATGATCTAGGGTTTGGGAACGAAGAAATCCAGGGTTCTCATCACTCATTATAATAAAGTCCTTAATAATTAATGTGATTTGGGTCATTACACCTGCTTTGGTAATTTAGCTATTCATACGATTTTGGACATTACAAGTATATCATAAATCTTTATGGTCATTTGGGACATTATGACAACATCCTTAGCCATTTAGGCTATTTTGATCATCATGAGAGTATCCATCACCATTTAGGTGATTTCGGTAATTGTAACCACGTTATAAAGCATTTAAGTTATTTCAATCATTAAGGTAGTGTCACTTTCCACTCAAGTATTGTAATTGCCACTACATTCTTAGCCAATAAGGTGATTTTGACCATTTTAACCACACTTCTCTACATTTTAGTGATTTTAGTTATTATGACAGCATCTATCAACAACTTCCCTGGTCATTCAAGTGATTTCAATTATGACCTAACAATTTAGATTATTTTAGTCATTATAATCGCAACCCTAACTTTTCAAGTGATTTCAACATTGTGGTCTTGTACTAGCCGTTTAGGTGATTTCAATGATTACAAACATATCCCCATTCATTGAGATGATTATTATGTTTTGGATCGCTTCCATAGATGTTCATGGGATTTCAATCATTGTGATTATATCGCTATCCATTAAACTAGTTTTGGTGTTGGGATTCATGTTGCTAGTTACTCTTAGGTGATTATGGTCATTGCAGCCAAGTCTCTAGTATTTTAAGTGATTTAGGTCATTTCTATCATGTCCCTAGCAATTTAGCCATTAATGTGATTTTAGACAATATAAGTTACTATGGTGAATTGGTCACTAACATCATGTTCCTCTCTAATTAGGTGATTTTTTTTTTAAGGAAAAATAAAATAAGAAACTAAAACCCTAAGAAAAATGACTCTTTGAATTTTGGAAATACGTGTCTTTGAAAAACTTGAGTCATGTCTGAGGATTAGGTTACCTATTAGGAAGGTCCCTTAAAAAGATAGCACCCCTCTAAGCCCTAAAAGAAGTCTCTACTAACTAGGTTGGGGGAAATATGACAATTAACTGATTGACTTAGGTTACTGAAAAAGGCCTAGGGTGATTTTCCAAATCCTAACAACATGCCAATTATAACAAAACAATCATACCAAAAGAAACACTCATATAGAAAAAGGAGATTAGTATACCTGAGCTGCATTGCAAAACGCTTTCATGAAAACATTGAAGTTAGTTTAACAAATATAGCATACAACATGCATTCGATCTATTCAAATAATCAAACAATAATTAAAGCAATCAAAACAATATCATACATTAGAAAGCTTACACACAAGGTTTGCATATTTACAAAATTAAAGAAGTATGTAAGAAATGCAAGAAACGTGCTTGAATAACATACACAACTTACAATGCACTTGCATATAGTTAAAAGAGGTTTAGCTTACAAGCAGTGATTATTAACATGGTCAAAATCTCATATTCCACATAATGCATGCACAACTTAAATTAAGAATTAGGAAATTCGAATAATATACAACACTAAGATTTATATTTCCAGCAATCATACAATTACAGAATCTAACTACATAAAATACCAAAAGTGATCCTAAGACTCAAATAAAAGCTTGTCTATCCTATATGACATGTTCATAACTCATAATTGAAGTTAGATTAGAAGTGAACTAAAAAATCTAGAGCACTCAAATGTACTAATTGAAACAAATTGAATTAAAAAAAATTAAAAAAAAAAACATTTTATCACATGGAAATAATTAATCTAGTGAAATAAAAAAAAAAACTAAAGCACTCAAATCAACTAATTGAATCAAATTGAATTAAAAAGAATAAATTTTTTTTTATCACATGTGAATTAAAAAAAAAACTACTAAAGCACTTAAATCAACTAATTAAATCAAATTGAATTAAAAAGAATTTAGAAATAAGCATTGTATCACATGGAAATATTTAATCTAGTGAACTAAAAAATAATAATAATAAAGCACTTAAATCAACTAACTAAATCAAATTAAATTAAAATCCCTCGTTTCAACATAAAGATTAACTATTGAACAAATTATATGCTTTCAAATACCAAATAATAAAAATTCCAAATTTTAGTTAGCAGAATGACTATTGAATAAACTACATGTTTTCGGAGACCAAATAATAATAAAAAACTTCCATATTTTTACAAAGAGATCAACTAAATAACATCAATTGAGAAATAACTGACTATTTTCTAAAACCTAGATATCATGAAATGGAGTTAATCAAATTAAACAAATAAATGTGATAAGGCACAAATTAAATAATATTGATCATGAATCAGAACTAGCTATCTTCTAAAACATAAATATCATAAAAATAAAGTTAATCAAAGTAATCAAATAAAATTTTACAAGGCACTCAAATTAAATAATATTAATCATGAAATAAGAACTAACTATTTTCTAGAACATTAAATTCAACTAATGGATTCAATATGTGATTACAAATAATAAAATAAAAAGGGAAACAAAGTACCCAAAGAGAACTTACCTTCAATTGAACTGTGTGTGTTTTGTTATATCCCTTTAAAGGTTGTTGTGTGATCCTTAGAGAATGCATGGAGGTGTGCATGAATGACGACTATGTGCTATTAGTGTGTGGTCTCTGTGGGCACCCCTGTAAATGGGGATAATGGGCCTACCCAAAAAACTATTCGTTGAGTTGGGCCAATTCGGTTCAGAATTAAAAGCCTAACTAGCCTAATGGTCCAGCTAACTTAAATAGCCCAATAGGTAAAGTGAGAAATAGAACGTGGGAGAACAACCCACGAGGAAGTCGTTAACACTTGAGGCAGTAACTGCTTGAAATGGCCAAAAAGTGCTCCCACGATCTCTATGCCTATCGGTAGCTGAAATGTATATGAATGCAAATGGCAAGTCCAGGAGAAGGAAAAAAAAAAATAGCAGCACTCAAAATATTACATTTTCTAGAAAACCCCGACTAACTTAATCATTGGAGGAGGTGATCTCGGGGTAAAATCGGGTGAGCCTTATGTGGTAGGTATAAGAAAGAACGCAACGAGAAGAGGACTATTGCTCAAGAAATTCTCAGCTCCAACAAGTGGCGCCGTCTGTGGGAAGGTTCTACATTAAAGTAACATTTTTACTTTGAGCTGAAAGTAGACCCTTGTTTTTGTTTGGAGTTAGAAGCTTCGCAGTGGGAGATAATTAACCGCGAGATTCAATTACTACAACAACTCCTCAAAGGGCCTCCGCACTGGAGATTATTCTTAAGGACTTCAAAAGGCATCAAGCGGAGTAAGAGAGAAGAAGTGAATCCATCATTGCCTAGACAGAGTTGTTAAGACAAGAGAATGCCTTGTTGCGGACACAGTTCGAAGATTAGCGTGCTTGCATTCAAGTGTTGCATCAGTCAGCAAGTAATCTTGATCCCTTGTGCTATTAGGACAATAATGACATGGTAGAACTTTTAGATCATGCAGTTTCCTTTAGTCAAGTTTCCCACACTATTTTAAGCTTGCACAGGGAATGCCGCCCATCTGACCTTAGGATTCCGAGAATGGTGGTCAGTAAAGGCGTTGATGAGGCAGACAACACCTCTCGGTGAGCCCTCCTAGTACATTCAAATCTTGGTAGTTGACAAAAAATGAGGTTGTCCCATGTGGAGGTTGCAGGAGGGCTAGCTCAATCCCTATCTTTGAAGGACTGGCTCCCACATGGGCGACCGAAGAAGTTGCCTTTGAAAGCCATAACTAGGTGCCTGAATGATATGAAGACAACACCATTCACCCAACATATTTTGATATATGAACCCTCAAGAGGGTATACAATTCCTAAGTTCGTCATATAGGATGGAAGGTATGATCCATTCGATCATCTGATGCATTATTGAAAAATGATGACACTTGATATCAGCAATGATGAGCTTCTATACAAAGTCTTCCTAGCTAATCTCCAAGGCATTGCCCTAGCGTGGTTCCACTAACTTCCCCCTAATTTCGTTCATTCCTTTAGGGAGATGTCAGAAGTCTTTGTAGCTTATTATTTGTGCTTAACAAGATAGAAGTTCAATATCAGTAGTCTTCAGAATCTAAAGAAGAAAAAAAGTGAGACTTTACACTAGTTCATGCACAGGTTCGGCCAAGTAATGCTTCAGGTAGAAACATGTAGTATGGATGCTCTGCTACAAGCCTTTAAGCGTAGCATTGGGCCAAGGAACCCATTATTTGAATCTATTTCCAAGAAGCCTCTAGAGACGATCGATGAATTGTTTAGAAGAGCCAACAAGTATGCTATATTGGAAGAGGACTTGTAGGCTGTAGCAAGTCCCGTCTTAGTATTAACGTAGGTGGCATAGACAAAAAAAGATACAGGGAATAAACACTAGGGCTCAAGGAACCCCTCATAAGACAAAAAGTCATGCAGGGGTGAAGAGGACTAAAGACCACCCCAATAATGGACCCCACTTAATTTGACCTACGAACAATTACTTCCAATTATGACCGGCCTTCCTAACTTCAAGTGGCCCTTCGCTCTTAGGGGTGACTCGGCACAGCGGGACCAAACCCGACATTGCAAATACCATAAAGAGAATGGACACACCATTGATGAGTGTCGACACCTTCTCTATTTGGTAGAAGACATGGTAAGAGCCTGTTTGCTCTCTTAGTATGTTAAGAAGAGTGAACAGCCGACTACTAAGAACACTGAGTAGGTCGCAGTCGACATGATCTTGTAAAGGGGGAACACTGTCAGTTATTCATATTATTCAAAGAGGACTTATTGATCAACATTGGGAATCAAAACGCTATCATCGAGTAATGATTCAAGAAGGAAATGACGTGGAGAAGATTGGTACGGAGCACTACTCCTTTGTACCAAGGACAATGGAGCTTGTAGATGGGGTTGTCACATTTAACACCCAGGATCTCGCACAAATAATAGTCCTGCATGAAGATGCCCTTGTTTTGTCATTAAAAATTGTCGTGTTCTAAGTATGTCGGGTACTTGTTGACTCGGGAAGTTCAATTGATTTGCTCCACATCTCGGCTTATAAGTAGATGGGTATTCCAATCTCCACTTTGGGAAACTTGGGCTGAGTACTAATAGGTTTTAATGGATCAACAACCCAGACTTTGGGATAGATAATTTTACTATTTGAAGCCAGCCTTACAACCCTGAACGTTAGTTTTTCAGTTGTGTCAGACCCTTTACCATACAATTCCATACTAGGACGAGCATGGATTCATAAAAATGAAGGTTATCCCTCAACTTATCACTAGAAAGTTAGCTTCCTTACTAAAGTGGGTCAAGTGGATTTATTTGGGAGCCAACTAGCTGCTAGGTAGTGCTATCAAGTAAATGTCTTACATGTGAGAGAGGAAGTTGAAAATGCCCGTGTTGACAACGAGTCCCAACAGAAATAGCAGGACGAAAGTGACCGAGAATTCCCATTCGTTGACCCGTTGGTTTGTGTAGAAATACAAAAAGAGGGACTAGAGAAGGTTACCTATGTCAGTACCATGTTGAGAGAGTAGGAAAGGTAGCAATTGGTAAACCAATTGAATTTGAACACCAGAGTCTTTGCTTGGGAACTTTCTGACATGATAGGAATATCCCCTAAAGTGATGAGTCATAAACTCAAGATTCGACCAAGATCGAAGCTTGTCTGGCAAAAAGTAAGAAGACTTAGTTTAGAGAGACAACAGATAATTAAGCTTAAAGTATCTTGATTGTTCAATGTAAGATTCATTCGCGAGACCTACTACTCAGACTGGCTAGCCAGTGTGGTAGTTGTGCAGAAAAAAATGAGACAAATGGGTTTGCATAGACTTTACTGACTTGAATGAGGCATGCTCAAATGATAGTTTTCCCTTACCATGCATTAATCAAATTGTTGATACCACTTCGACAAATAAGATGTTGTCGTTTATGGATGTTTTTTCGGGTTATAACTATATTCCTATGTACCCCCCTGATTCTGAAAAGACATCGTTTCATAATCCCATTTGGAACTTTCTATTATAACGTAATGTCTTTTGGCCTTAAAAATGCAGAGGCCACTTATCAGCGACTGATGAAAAAATTATTTTATCGAATGCTAGGCAAAATGGTAGAGGTCTATATAGATGGAATACTTGTAAAAAAACAGGAAATGGGAGGATCACTGTGCAAACTTGTAGCAAGATTTTGGCCTGCTACAATACTATGAGATGAAATTGAATCCTACTAATGTGTCTTTAGGGTGTCTGCTAGCAAGTTCTTGGGTTTTCTGGTCACAGAACGAGGAATTGAAGTGGATCTTGCTCAAATAAAGGCAATACAAGAACTACCATCTCCTCAAAGTAAAAAGGATGTGTAGCATTTAACGGGAAATGTGGTTCCAATAGCCTGTTTTATTTCTCGGTACACTGATCGTCTGAAGCTTTTTTTTTTTTTTTTTTAATGTGATAAAGAAAACCAAGGCTTTTGAGTGAACTTCTGAGTATGAGGAAGCGTTCTTAGCCATAAAAAACTATCTGGTCTCACCCCCAATTTTAAAAAGTCCTCAATTAGGAGATTCGTTGTACATGTACCTTACAACATCAAAGTTGGTAGTCGGTGCAGTTTTGCTTAAACTGGGCCCTGATGGGAGTCATTTACCAGTTTACTATGTTAGTAAGGCAATATTGTTGACTGAGCAGAACTACACCCTGCTAGAAAAGGTTGCATCGACATTGCGAATGTCATCAAAGAAGCTGCGCCCTTATTTTCAGGCACACCAAATCAATGTCTTAATCGATGTTCCTCTTCGAGCTATATTGCATAGGCTAGAGTTATCTAGGCGGCTGATAAAATGGGTTGTGGAGTTAAGTGAATTTAGTTTGTGGTATTTACCTTACCTATCACTAAAAGGACAAGTCCTGACAGTTTTTATTGCGGAGTGGCCTAATCCTGTAGATTTCTTTGATTGGAAGGAAGTGAAGTGGTGGATTCTCTATGTTGATGGAGTGTCCCATGACACAGGCGAAGGGATAGGACTCGTCTTGCAATCCCCTACAAGAGAATGTTTTGATTAGGTAGTCCGATTAAGCTTCCATGTTTCAAACAATGAAGCCGAGTATGAAGCTCTACTTGTTGGGGTAAGCCTAGTGCTATCAGTTCAGGCTAACCACCTCGATACGGAGTGACTCATAGTTAGTGGTGAACTAGTTGCAAAGAGAGTATGAAGCAAGGGATGAAAGAATGGTAAAGTACTTCTAGAAAGTTAAAAACCAGCTTCAAAAATTTAGTGACTGAAAGGTGACTCAGATCACTATGGAGAAGAATGTCCGAGCATATGCGTTAACTGGATTAGTAGCTTCATTAGTTGTGACACAAACAACTATTTTGCCGGTTTATTACCAAGATGACCCATCAATCCTAAAAAGAGAACAAGTAAATCAAGTTTATAATATCCATGAAAAATGGATGGAACCGATTGTCAAGTATCTGGAAATAAGGGAGCTACCAGAGAATGAACTTTAGGCACATAGGATCAGAATTAAGTTAGTACGATATAGCATGATCGAGGGTCAATTATACAAAAGGTCTTACAGTGGGCCATATTTAAGGTTTTTTGGGCCCAGAAAAAGCGAAGTATGTCATTTCGGAATTACATGAAAGAGTGTGTGGAAACCACCTCGACGATCGGACACTTGCTCATCGAGCCCACACACAAGGGTGCTACTAGCCCACCATGCATAAGGACTCCTAAGAGTTAATGCGGACGTGTGATAGTTGTCAACGGTATGCACACATACCCCAACTACCATCAAAGTCCCTCACTCATTTGGTTAGTCCTTAGTCTTTTGCCCAGTAAGAAATAAATATAATGAGTCATTTCTTAGTAGCGCCTACCTAAAAGAAATTTTTACTAGTGGTAACTGACTACTTTACAAAGTGGGTCGAGGTAGAGGCTTTCACAATAATAAAAGATAAGGACGTAACAAGCTTTTTATGGAAGAGAGTCATTTGTCGTTTTGGGATACCACGAGTGATAATCTCATATACTGGGCCACAATTTTATAACTCTAATTATAGAAAATTTTGTGCTGAGTTGAGGATCAATAACCTATATTCCTCACCACGCTACCCTTAGCTAACGGGAAAGTGGAAGCAACGAATAACTCCCTGCTTGATACGTTGAAGAATAGGCTTCAAGGTGCCGACGAGCTTTGGGTTGAAGAGTTGCTCGGAATATTGTGGGCACATCGAACCGCGTGACGACGCCCAACTGGGGAGACTCCTTTCTCCTTAGCTTATGGCATGGAAATTGTCATTGTAATTGAAATATGAATTCCAATTTTGTGAACAACTTAAGAACCAATAGGAAACCAAGAGATCGATGCTAGTATAGTAAAAAAAATAAAAATAAAAAATAAAAAACCAAAGAAGAAGAAGAAGAAGAAGAAGAAAGACAGTAAAACCCGCCAAAGGTCAAAGAACTAGTGTAACTGTTAAGTTTTTACAAAAAAAAAAAGAAAAAAAAACTTTGACTTCAATTCATTCTTCTAGGTCATCAATGTGTGTAATGGGATCCAAGTTGGTCAGCAGGGGTTCTAATTCTTCAGTCCTCTCTAGAGCGTTCCCTTGGTCATCCAGATTACCTATTGGTTCAACAAGGGAAGACGCATCGCCGGTGTGACATAGAGAGAAACCTCATCCGAGTAAGAGGCGATATTTTTTCATAAAGAAGCATCCAGCAGGGCTGACACCTTAGCAGGGTCAACTTTGTTCCCGTCTGTAACAGTTGACCTCATCTTGTTGACCCTACCAGCACCAAGTGATGAGGTTTCAGGGACAGAACCTTCATTTTCGATGACAAAATCCTTATCGGTATCAAAGTGTTTAGTGATAACATGTTTTTGCTTGCAACACCGTTACACGTACCGATACATTTTCTCCACCTACTTGGTGTACCCGGCAGTTAACTTTGCATGTTGAGCTTTCAGTAAGGACTGAGACTAGTTAATTTGAAGACAAAGTCGTTCCATCTCCTCTACCTTCTTTCTTTGATCCTCTTTCAAGTCCCCGCACTCAGTCTGAAGAGTTTGAATTGAGGCCTAAAGGACTCTATTGGAGTTCCTAAGTTCAACAATGTGCAACTTAGTTGAAGCCAACTCCATCTCAAGGTTTCCCTGCTTGGCCATGGACTCAATAGCGTACTACCTAAGTCTATTGGCAGCCTCCAACTTCTTATCGGAGGATTGAAGCCAGTGTTTCAAGTCTCTAACAACAGCAACCCCCTAGTACATAAATGTGATAACATTAAATGTATTGAAGAATTTTAAGGAAGATCAAAAGCGTGATCGGTTTGCCGTAGTACCATTTCGGTAATCTGATCTTCATCCAGTCCTCGGATAGCAGCTACTTTCTAAACAACCTAGGTAGGAGCCCCGATGGGAACATTTGCAATAAAGTTCAAGTTTGGCCGTCCAGGAACCTCCACGATGATCTGCTCAATAGGAAGGATAATAACACCCATATTTAATAAATGATGATCAACAGTGGTAAATTAGGAATACTAGTTTAGGATTTCCCCTACCTTCTCAGTTGAAATGTGACCAATCTTGTGAAAGTGCAGATTCCCCCTTGGGCGTAGGCTCGGAACAGTAATCTTACCGTGAGGGGCTGCTTATAGAGTAGTAACCAGTAAAACACTTTGTGTAGCTAACGCCTTTTGAAGTGTGCCGGAAGCTAGTTAGGTGGTTTTAGATGAGCCAACCTTTAGTCTTTTTTTTTCTCTAACCCAGCTAAAGATATTAGTGGCCTCACCTTCTGTGTCATCTATGTCATTCGCAATCAAAGGAGCCGACTTGTTATGTTTAACAGAATCACTGTTCAGTACCAGTAGTGACAACTCTGTTGGGGCAATAGAAGCTGAGCCCTAAGCAGAAGGAATGTGATCAGGCGAAGAGAGTGGAATTGTGACAGAGGGACCAAGCCGAGTAGTTTACTGAGCAGTTGTTGGTGAGACAAGTTGCTTGCTTTCCCTAACAACTTCCGTGCTAGTGTCAAAAGAGCCAAAAGGTTTGTCAGCTTTAAAGTCTTTTGGAACAAAATGCATCCCAGGGAATAGGTCGTTAGAAACAATCCTTAGAAAAATTATAGGGGTGAAAAGGTCTAGGTTCGAGAACACATTTTGAAGATTGGTCTTGATAAGTAAAAGAGAAAAGCTTCTTTGCTTGAAATCAATGTTGAACATCTTGGTAAGCCGTTCTCGGGAAGGCTTTTCCACCCCTTCTACTAGACGTCTTCGACATTTTTTAGTTGTTTGGAAGCAAGATTAGACAAATATTAAAAAAAAAAAGAAAAGCGGTATCAAGACGCTTATTGGGTAGTTTAAGGGTATGATTTAGGGGATAAGGACCGCGAACATCTGGAGTTGAAAATTTCCATTCCCTAGAAACAATCACGTGTCTGATGGCCCAACCTTTCCTAGAATCCGGTAGGTTCGTGATCAGCTGCAACTGCCTTATGTAAGCAGAAATGATGAATTTTCTCCATTTGTTAAGCTTAATAATGTAAATGAAAAGAATATCAAGTAAGAACAACTCGAGATTGAATAACCGATGTAAAACACAACAACCCATGAGAATGCAGATCGAGTTTAGATGAACAGATAAGGGCAGAATTTGGGTATAGTGCAAAAACACCCTCACTAATGAAGGCAAAGGTAAGCATAACCCCACATGGAACTGCTCTTCAGTGAAACACATGGAGTGTTTCTTGTGTGCATCAGTTGGGAAGGGTGTGGTGCTATGCAATAGTTGGATATCAACATTGTCTGGAATATTGAAATCATTTTTAAATTCATTAGTGGCAAAATCGTCCACAATACAAACTAAAATGCAGGTTGTGTTGTTTGAGGAGGAACCCTTTTAGGGTCTTTTCCTTTTCGCAGAACTGGCCTTTAGATTGTTTCCACATTCTGTAAGGGTCCGCACTACTAGCAAGAAAATGAAAGGATAAGGAAACTCTAGAAAGAGGTTTCTAAGTGAATTTCGTGCAGAGTTCGAGGGACTAAACGAAAAAAAGAACTCTTTATCAAGGAAAACAGAAATGTGAATGAAGCAAATAGAAAGAAAACTAGAATTAGTATATAAAGATGATGAAAGAGATGAGTTTTCCTTACCTGAACACCAATAACGCAAGATTGGCAGCTTGATGCAAATGGAAAAGAAAAAAACAAGAATGTCGTGGTGTGGTAACGATGCTATTGAGACTCTAAAAGGAAGGATATCATAACTTTTGGAATTTGAAAAAACATGGTACGCGTGTTGCCACTAGGGGGCAATAGAAAACCCCAAGGGCGGATGGAGGGTACATCGGTATGTGCGTCTAATAAAAAAATTGGAAAGTCCAGAAAATCAAGGAAAATAAGTTCCCGCTTAAAATGAAAAAGAATTTTCCATTTGACCTTAGCCAAAGGTCAATAAAAAATTAGGGGCAATTGTGGGCAACCCTCTTAATGGAGATAATGGGTCTACCCAAAAAACTATCTACTGAGTCGGGCTAGTTCAATCCAGAATTAAAAGCCTAACTAGCCTAATGGCCCAAATAACTTAAATAACCTAATAGGTAAGTGGGAAATAGAACGTGGGAGAACAACCCACGAGGAGTAGTGAAGTCAGTTTAACACTTGAGGCGGTAACCACTTGAAGTGGCCAAAAAGTGCTCCCGCGATCTCCATGCTTATTGGTAGCTGAAAGGTATATGAATGCAACTAGCAAGTCTAGGAGAATGAGGAAAAAAAATAATAGCATTAAAAATATTACATTTTCTAGAAAACCCTAGCTAACTTAATCATCCGAGGATGTGATCTCGGGGTAAAATCGAGTGAGCCTTGTGTGGTAGGTATAAAGAAGTGCACAGTGAGAAGAGGACTATTGCTCAAGAAATTCTCAGCTCCAATAGTCTCCATTGGTAGCCATGATTCATGCATCAAATTTCCATTTTTCATGCATTACAAACATCTCATGGATATCAACTCATTTTCCATTAAATCTCTATAAAATTCAACATTGAATTTTTGTCCACAAACACCTCACATCCATATCTATACTTCCCATTAGATCTTCATAAAAAACATCCATCCACATGGCCACTTTAGAAGTACACATGCAGCCACAAATCTTCAACCATTAACCTACTAAAAATTCAACCACCAATACACCTTATGTAGCCACCAAAATTCATTTTTTTACCATTGAAAATTCAGCCACATTCTTCATTGTTCATCATAAAAAAAATTCAGCTATATATCATCCGTTATGCAACAACCATATTCACCTTAACTCCATTGAAAATTCAGCCACCAATATGCCTTATGCAGTAATTGAAATTCATTTTTTTCCCATTGAAAATTCAACCTCATTCTCCATTGAAACACACATTGAAATTCAACCACATTCTCTCATCGAATTCTCACCATAAAAACCACTATATATATATATATATATATATATATATATCCATCATCAAATTCTCATCATAAAATACCTTAAAATGTAACCCGTGATTATCACCAAACTCTCCATTATAAATAAGGTTTAAAATATCGATAAATACGGATATATTAGTGGATATTTCTACATAAATATTGATTGAACATAAATTATTCAAAATTTATGGAAATGCTTATAAAACTTTCAAAAAATGATAAAATAAAAAATAATACACATATTAAAGTTATTTTGTAAGTGTAATTGAGATAAGTACAATTAAAGATAATATTTATCAAATTTTTATAAAAAAAATTAGCTTAAATTCTTTTAATATATTTATATTCATTTATTTAAAAAAATTTAAGATACTTTTATTAAAACATGTTTTATTACATTTTAAATGAAAAATTAAATTAATTTATATAAAATATTTTATTTGAGATTTAATTTCTAAAATTTTATTAAAAATATGTGGTAACAACTTTTTCTATTAACATTAATTTATTTAAACAATTAAAATTATTAATAATTTATCTTGTCAAATTAATTTTAATTTATAAAATATTAGAACTTCCTTAATTTTTTATATTGTAGTAATTTTTTTTGGGGTAAAATTATATTTTTAATATTTTAAAATAAAAAAATTTAAATTAAATAAAATTGAAAGCGTAAATGTAAAAAAAAAAAAAAAAAGAATGAAGTGATAATAATTTTTAAAAATAGGATTAATGAGATAAAAGATGAAAAATAGTTAAAAATAAAAGGATAATATAAAATAAAAGAATAATGTAAATTTAAAATGAAAGATAAATTAAAAATGGATAATTAATAAAAAAAACCGGAATAAAATGACATCACTAAAAAATCGCCAATAAAATCATGAAGCTGATTTTTTTTTTTTGAGGAAAATTCCCTCTACACACGTGAGCTCCCCATTTTCGATTTTTTTTTAACGAAATTTCAGTGTTTTACCTAAAAATCCCCTAGTCGATAATCGGTGGCTGATTTCATTTCATCCACCTCTAATATCCGAAATATCATCGATATTTCGGTGATATTTTCTAATTTTTTCATCACTGATTATAAAAAGTCTCCATATGTAGCCAAAATTCTCTATTATTTCTTCACTAAACCAAGCGTTACACAGCTACCATTTCTCCACTAACTCACCGCTAATTCTCTTCATAAAGAAGTATCCACAAAATTTTAAGTACAAGGCCACCGAATTCCAAATTGACATGCATTTTCCCATTAAAAAAAAAGGGTAACTCAAGCCTTTGATTCTCACCATGTTGCTGCCACCTTTTTTTTTCATAAAAAAAAAAAAAAAAAAGTTCATATACCTTCATAACCAAATACAATCCCCACTAGCTGCTACCACTTTCCAATTCTCCCACCGAAATTCGACATTTTGAAAAAAAAAAAATCAATTCACGGAAGATTCTCCAATTCGGCCGAACATGTTTCCATCTTCAACTTTAAAATATTCATGGTCACTGTCTTCAAATTCTCTTCTCATTTACCAAAATTCAAAGTTGCAATCTTCATAAAAAATTTCAAAACTTTCTCCACTCATCCATCAAAATTCATAGCTGTAATCCTCAAATTCTCTCATCAAGATTCATGGTTGCATTTTTCTAATTCTCCCCATTGAAATTCATGGTTGCACTTTTCTAATTCTCCTCAATGAAATTCATGGCTGCATTTATGGCTCTCAAAATCCCATTGTGTTCTGATGCTCTCACCATCGACAATCTTGCATGAACCTTTCCTCAGAAATCTGATTCATTTTACCTCCATAAAAGCCTTTCTCAATGATGGTTCCTTCTTAAAAAAAAGGTTTGATGATATCCAATATCACCCCACAACTATGTGCCATCAATTAGCTTTTAAAGAAAAATTTGCCTTTTTCATCCCAAAGTCGTGCACTATCTGCATCTCAAGAAGAATTTGCCCCTCTTTCCTTCCACAAAATCGTGTCTCATCTTCCACTCTCCAAACACTAATGCTTAAAAAAAAAAAAAAACAAACAAAAAAAAAAATCTTTTTAATCTCCTTCTCTCATGTCCATCCTAAAAATACAAACTCAATCTGGCAACCATGTGTGCCTCCCAAGCTATCCAATAATGTCTACCAATCTCCCAAGAACCATTTTGGCAACCTTCAATCTCCCTTTGTTGTAGAATAAATATCCACTCAAACCACGATCTAAATATCTTCAAGAACCATGGCTTGAATTCCATTCTTGAATCTGCTGAATATCCCACTCAGAAACACCATCTAAATATCATCAAGAACCATGACCTGAATTCATCTTTGAACCCGCTGAATATATCCTTCTCAGAAACACCATCTAAATATCATCTAGAACCACGACCTGAATCCATCCTTGAACCCGTTGAATATCTTACTCAATAACACATCTAAATGTCATCAAGAACCACGACCTGAATCTATCTTTGAACCCACCGAATATCCCACTCAAAGACACCATTTAAATATCATCAAGAACCATGACCTAAATTCATCTAAATATCTCACTCAAAAACACCATTTAAATATCATTAAGAACCACGACTTGAATCCATCATTGAACCCGCTAAATATCTCACTATAAAACACCATCTAAATATCATTAAGAACCACAACCTGAATTCATCTTTGAATCCATTGAATATATCCTCTTCAGAAACACCATTTAAATATCATCAAGAACCACGACCTGAATTCATCCTTGAACTTGCTGAATATCCCTCTCAAAAACACCATCTAAATATAATAAAAAACCACAACCTGAATTCATCTTTGAACCCGTTGAATATATCCTCCTTAGAAACACCATCTAAATATCATCAAGAACCACAACCTAAATCCATCCTTGAACTTGTTGAATATCCCACTCAAAAACACCATCTAAATATCTTCAAGAACCACAGTCCAAATCTATCTTTGAACCCATCGAATGTCCTACTCAGAAACACTATCTAAATATCATCTAAAACCATCGCCTGAATCCATCTTTTAACCCACCAAATATCCTCTCAGAAACACGGCCTGAAAACTCCTTCAAACCAAAATTGCTCATTCTTGATTTTTCTGTTAGTCTTCTTTTCTTTTTTTCTCCAATGCGCATTCCCTTCTAGAGTCCAAGGTGGCTTGGATTCTTTTTTGAAAATATCTACTTACCTCTTTTTGGTGCATGTGCCTTAGAGAAAGTCAATAGGCAACTCGAATTCCCTTGGAAATAATCCCATAAAATTTCCTAAAAAAAAAAACCTCTTTCTATAATGTGTGCAGCCCTCATACCTCTAAAGAATCCTAAGAATATTTGTAAAACCACATCCCTCTGTGGGGTTGAGGATTTCCATTTATATAGACGTATACAAAGCAGAGTGAGTTTGAATATACATATAAAATAGGAAAGATAAGTACAAATGGAAATCGTATCTCCTAAACTATATCTCCTACAATCAAAGAGGGTTCCGTAAATCAATAATTGATTTACTATAATTCTCTACAGCCCCCCGCAAGCTAAGAGTGGGATTAACACAAACTCGAAGCTTGGATCGAAAGAAGACATAAAGATCCTGTGAGACACTCTTGGTGAAGATGTCTGCCAATTGTAAGTGGGACGGAACATGTTGAAGACGAAGGGTGCCAACAACAACGAGCTCACGGAAAAAAATGATAATCGAGGTCGATGTGCTTGGTGCGCTTGTGGGACATGGGATTAGAGCTCAAAAAATTTGCACTTTTGTTGTCACAAAGAAGCAGAGGCCGGTGAGTTAAAGTAACCCGAATATCTCGTAGAAGATGAGTGAGCCAAAAAACTTCAGTTACAGTAAGGGCAAGAGCATGGTACTCGGATTCACAACTTGAACAAGAAATTGTGGGTTGTTTCTTAGCACTCCAAGAGACAAGATTATTGCCAAGAAAAATTGACTAGCCAAAGGTGGAGCGTCTAGTGTCTAGGTAGCCAGCCCAATCGGCATCTGAGTATGCAACTAAGCCCATTGAAGAGGATGAAGTGAACTTGAGACCATAATGAAGTGTGTCTTTTACGTAGCGAAGGATTCACTTGACTGCCTGAAAGTGAACGTCAGTAGGTGCATGAAGAAACTAACTTACAGAGTTGATTGAATGGGCAAGATCAGGACGTGTAATGGTTAAATATTGCAAAGCACCTACTAAGGAACGATAGAGAGTCGGATCGGCAAATGGAACACCTTCAAAAGATAGTCGTTGAGAGACAATCATGGGAGTAGTAATAGGTTTGCTGTCCAGTAGTTGAGCACGAGCCACGACATTAGTAGCTATTTAACTTGGCTAAGGAAAAGGTCGTCTGGGATGGAAGACGCCTCAAGTCCAAGAAAATAAGTCAGTAGGCCCAAATCATTGACAACAAATTCGGAGTATAGTTAGGAAATAAATCGATTAATGAGAACAAAGTTATTCCCAGTGAGTATGATATCATCAACGTAAAGGAGAAGATAAATAAGATCATCTTGCTGATTAAAGACAAATAAAGAAGTGTCTGCGCGGCTGCAAGAAAAACCAAGTCGTAGTAGAAATGAACTAAAATGTTGAAACCAAGCACGGGGTACTTGTTTCAAGCTGTAGAGTGTCTTCTTTAATTTGCAAACATGAAGGGGATGGCGAGGATCAACATAGCCCAGGAGCTGCTCCATGTAGATAGTTTCATGAAGAATGCCATTGAGAAAGGCATTTTTTATGTCAAACTGACGTAAAGGCCATTTGTGAGACACGGCGAGAGAGAGGACAACACGAACTATGAAGGCTTTGACCACAGGGCTGAAGGTGTCTGTGTAATCAAGACCGGGAAGTTGAGTGTAACCCTTTGCCACGAGACGCGCTTTGAAGGGCTCAATGGATCCATCAGAAAGAAATTTAGTCCGAAAAACCCATTTGGAACCGACTATATTAGCATTAGAGGGCCGAGGAACAAGATCCCAAGTGTGATTTATTTGAAGCGCCTTCATTTCATCATCCATGACAGCAAGCCAAGCTGGGTTTTTGGCAGCGGATTTAAATCCTGTAAGCTCAGAGGTGGCAAGTAGTGCATGAATAAATGGAATAGACTGCACAAAGCTGAGATGAGCAGGATGTCGTGTCTTGAAAATTCTAGATTTGGCACGAGTAATCGTGGGATGAGAGCCAGAAGGAGCTGATGAAGTAATGGCAGGAATCTGGTCCATAGGAGCTGTAGAAGGAGCCAAGTTCGTAGCAGATACAGGGGCGGGCGAGATTGCATCTAAAGGAGACGTGGACTCGGTAGCAGAAGAAAAAACCTGCAAGGCCTCAACAATAGAGTCATCTACATAAAAATGACATGGAGGGGTAGTAGAGACCTACGTAGTAGTAGGAGATGATGTGCTAGAAGGTGGTTCAAGGGAGTAGGGCTCGTAAAAATTTCAAAAACCAATAGTAGAAATAGAAGCAAGACTGGAAGTATTTGAAAACGGGAAAAAAATATCATCAAATCGAGCATGTCATGTAATATATGTGCAAGAGGTTGTAGTGTCAAAACAACGGAAGCCTTTATGTGAGAAACTATAACCAAGAAAAATACACGGTAAGCTACGGGGAGAAAATTTGTGAGGTGCGTAATCACATAAACATGGGTAAACTCGGCAGCCAAAGGGATGGAAATTCGCATAATTAGGAGGCTTACTAGATAAAACTTCAAAAGGTGAAATTCCACTAAGAACAGGCATAGGCAACCGGTTGATAATGTAGGTGGCTGTGCTGAAAGCATCAACCCAATGCTGAGGAGGAACGTAGGAGTGAAAGAGAAGAGCAAGATCCGTTTTCGTCACATGATGATGTTTGCGTTCAGCTCTACCATTTTGGGAAGGAGTGTACAGACAAGACATTTGGTGGTGGATGTCAAATTGTCGAAGATGAGATTAAAACCGATTGTTTGTAATCGCTTTGAAAAATCTTGATTTTGGTGGAGTGTTGATTTTCAACCAAATTTTGAAATTGGAGGAAAATATAAAAAAAAATTTAGATTTTAATTTCATAGGATAAAGCCAAGTAAATTGAAAGTAGTCATCAATAAATAATACATAATAGGTAAATCCCAAATTAGATTTGATGGGAGCGGGACCCCAAATATTGCAATGAATGAGGCCTAAAGCAACATTAGATCGAGTATTATTTGGGGAAAAAGGCAAGCGATGACTCTTAGCGAGTTGACAAGTAGAGCAAAGAAATGGATTAGGCAACAAAGAGGTAAGAAATAATTGTCCTTTTTTATTCAAGAGAGATAAAATAGAGCAATTTACATGACCAAGGCGAGCATGCCATAATTCAAAGGAAGCATGTAAATTTTTATTTTAAAGGACATAAACAAATGCAAAGTTGCCACGTTCCAGCACATAAAGATCACCTTCTCGTTTACTGGTTGCCACCGCCAATCTTGTTATTCGATTCTATACAACAAAATTATCATGAGAAAAAGTGACAAAGAGAGGAAAATCAGAGGTTAGTTTGCTGATAGACAACAAGTTTTTGGTAAGACGATGGACAACAAGAACATCCAAAAGTTTAAAATTGAAAGAGGGAGAGAGTGTGCCAGTGTGAGTAATAGGAAGAGAAGCACCATTTCCCATTATTACGCAGTCCTTACCATGATAGGGCTCAACCTCGTCCAACTGAGAAGGGTCAGGTATCATGTGAGCGGAATCACCAGTATTAGTGCACCAATCAGACTCCGAACCATTTGAGAGAGAATAGGATGTGTTGAAAGCTTTAGCAAGCTGTGTTGTAGGTTCAGTACGTTCATAACGGCTTCGAAAACGATCAGCAGTGTGGCCTTCAGTCTTGCAGATTTGACATCAAGGGGTATAGGAGCCCCGTTTACCACGTCCATGACCATGGCCTCCATTGTAGCTGCTGCGAGAACAACGGGACTTGGAGTTGCTACCACCCTGAGATGGAGAAAAGGGACCTTTGGTGGTAGTAAAAGTAGTAGAGGAAACATGGGAGGAAGACCCGAGTGACTTTTGGAAGATCTCAAAGCTTTCGACTTTGGGAACCAAGTCTTTGAAAGCTGGTAATGGGGTGAGAGACATATGGGCAGTAGAAAAATTAGCAAAGTCAATGCCCAATCCTCTGAGATACCAGTGAAATTTGTCGGTATCATCAACCAAGTGGCCCATTGTAGTGAGTTGATCACATAAAGCCTTAAATTAACGAGAGTATTCAGTGACACTTCGGGTGCCACGCTTGATGAGTTGCAAGTCATCTTTGATGCGAAGCTCACAAGTCTTGGAAATATGGCTGAAGGAATTTTCCAAAACAAGCCAGACATCACAAGCAGTGGTGAGACCAAGGACTTCGACCATGGCTTCTTTAGTCAACGAAGAGAAGAGGAGACTGATAAGGCGTTGATCTTGAAAGTGACATTCCACATATTTAGGATTCGGTTGAGAGGAAGAAGAATCAAAGGCGATAGTGATTGGAGGCGCTGCAACGTAACCATCATGGCTAAGGAGATTCTAACATTGAAGAAGAGGGAGAAGTTGATTTTGCCAGAGAAAATAATTTGTGGAGGAGAGTTTAATAGTAACCATGTGGATCATGGTGTTGAAAGAGAAGGAAGAATCGACCATGAGGGGATCGAGGAGGTTAATCCAAAAAAGCTTTGATACCATAAGAATATTTGTAAAACCACCTCCCTCTATGGGGTTGAGGATTTCCATTTATATAGACGTATACAAAACAGAGTGAGTTTGAATATACAGATAAAATAGGAAAGATAAGTACAAATGGAAATCGTATCTCCTAAACTATATCTCCTACAATCAAGGAGGATTTCGTAAATCAATAACTGATTTACTGGAATTCTCTACAAATCCTTCATGACAGATCTTCTTAAAGGAGAATTTGACTTCCAAAAACAAAAGAATTCATAACCGTGTGTAATTTCTCCAAAAACAAAAGAATTCATAACGTTGTGTAATTTCTCTAAAAAAAAAATGACAACTTTAATCTTTCCATGTGCAGCCCAAGTATGTCCAAGAGTGATTTCCCAAAATTTCCAAAACTCTTTTAATTTCCCTTCTAATGGCCAGTTGTGTGTATATTCTCCATCTTTCTGTTGGTACACTTTCCTACAAAAGCACCAAATTATTAAATTAAATAAATGAAATAAGAGGTGTTTTAGAAAATAATAAAATAATATAAAAAAGAGTAAAAAAAACAAAATAATAAATAAAATAAATGAGTAAATAAATAAAAAAAGTCATGTAAGCCATTCAAGAATTGAGCCATGCAACAATGCAAAAAAAGAAAAAAGTGAGTCATGTAACCATGCAAACTATTCAAGTCATGCAACGAATGCTCTAAAAGTGACCTAAGTGTAGTTAAGGTAGGCTTAGGTGAACCTAAGTGGGCCTAGTTATGCCTAAATGGGTCAGGTGTGCCAAGGTGGACTAAGGTGTGCCTAGGTGTCTTAGGTGTCTTAGGTGTGCCTAGATGAACTATCTTAAAAAAGAAAAAAAGAAAACCCTGGATCTAACTCGGGGTTGCCAAGGGTCATAATGAGGGTTCAAATGAGTCCCTCAACAAAGTGTCCCTAAAGATGGATTAAAAAAAAAAAAAGCTATATAAGTGTCTATGGGCCACCAAGGGACGACTATAAGTCAAAATAGAAGTATAGAAAGCACGTCGTGTCACATGTGCTAAGAGAACAAAATGAAGAGTTTACAGTCAACATGACAGTGCTCCTTTCCATTAAGATGTTTTTGGTCATTGTTCCTAATGCATTAGCTTTTCAAGTGATTTTTAGACAATATGATTATAGCCCTTACCTTTAAGGTGATGTTGGGTCATTGTGATTGTGTCTTTACTAGCTAAGATGATTTTAGTTATTTTGACTACGTCCCTAGCTATTAAGATAATATTGCTCATTGTGATCGTGTTCTGAGCTGTTTAAGTGATTTTTCATTAGGACCACTAACCTAGCTATTTAATTTCAGGTGATTTTGATCATTGTGACCACTTACCTAGCCATTTAATTTCCTAGGTGATTTTGGTTATTACAACTGTAACTTTAGTCACTCGGGTGATGGCATCCCAAATTACTCATGGTACATCTATAGAGAATACTTATTATCACTAGTCTCCATCAATAGTGATCTAATTTGTAGGTAATATATGACCACTTTACGGTGTTACTCATAGGTCTCTCCTATTGATTTCAATATAGGCTCAATATCCTCTCAAGGTTGAAAGTCTATGCAATATAGTGGCTTGGTGAATCATGACAATCTGATAGCCTTATGTCATGATTCACCATAAGTCATGTCCAATATTTAACCATACACACTAGTGTACTCACCATGAGAATCCCATACCGAAAATTAAGAAAAGTCATCCCTTCAATTAGGAGGTAGTGCACTACAGTCTTTATTGGATTGCATAAATCCAATAATTAATTAAGAAATACTTATCATTTTATAAGGAACTCATAACTTATATCTTTTGTGCAACTCCTAATGTACCCAAGTCATGTATAATGTAAGTGATATAGATCTAAATGCTAAAATCAATATCAATGCATACAATAATGGATAAGTGGAAGTTCAAGTCTAACTTTGTTATATCATTTCTTGCTTTTAAGGGTTCTATCCCAACAAGAGGATATTGAGTCTATGCTAAAGTCATTAGTGACTTCTATGAATGAGACCTTGAGATAGTCATATATTTCTTTTGGATTAGGTTACTATTGATGGAAACTAGTGGCAACAGGAATTCTCAATAGAGGCATCATGATATCTCATGGAATGGAGATAAAATATTTCATTAGGTGAATTGAGATTTGAAGATTATAAAATTTTGTTCTACTACGCTATATAAGAATTTGGCAATTGCTTACTTCCAGTTACAAGATCAATGTTTATATCATTTTCACTTTAAGCCTTTAGACTTGAAGTATGAAATGATCGTCACGCCCTTGGAGTGAGTCTTTGGGTGTGACACAAACAATTAAAAATAACAAATAAAGCATTAGTAATAGTTAGATTATCATATCAAAATAAAATTTATAACCTAATTCTACTATTATAAAGTTGTTTTTGTCCATCAAAAGAATTTTAAACAAAAAGTCACAATAGTATAGTGGCTCTAGGTGTCCTCTATTGGAATGGCAAATGTATTCGATAATCAAAAGAGAAAATAATATGAATTCAAATGATGATGATCAGATGGTTAAACAGTTAAAAATGATATATGAGAGTTGAAAAAAAAAATCTATTTCTAATGAAGAAATAAAATTGATCAAAATTTTCAAAAAGTATAGTTGTGTGCATGTGAGAAACAATAGAATCATGACTTATTATGTACCAATTTTGTTCTTATTTTTTTTTTAGTAATTCAATCGAATTTTTAGTTTCAAATTATCTTTAAAAATTATTAAAATCATTAATAAATTTAACATATTAAGTCCCACTTGATTTAAAGTTCATTTGTCTAATGAGAAAATTTATAAAATTATAATTATTTATAAAGGAGAAATAATAGACTCATTTTGGTTTCTTTTAGTCTATGAATTTCTAATAGTAATTGTATTGTTCTTTAATTTAAATTATTGTTTTGAAATTAATAAACTTATTAACAAGAACAATACATTAAGTCTTCGTTGATTTGGAATCTACTTATCTAATGAAAAATTTTACAAAATATTATTCTATGAAAAAAGAGAAATAATAGAGTGATTCTAGATAAATTTTTTCCATAAATTTATGGTATTAATTGAATAATTATCTAACTTTTAAATTATTGTTAAAAAATTATTAGACTCTTTTTTACATTAAGCCTTCTTTATTTAGAGTTTATTTGTCTAACCCCCAAAATATTGAAGTATGCTTATGTATAAATGAGAAACTAGCAAAATCATTCACATTAAATTTTTTTAAGTGAATTTTCAATGTTAGCTAGGCCAGTTTTGAGTTTGTGACTTTGTATTACTACTTGGATCTATTTTTGAGTTTAAAATTATTTTTTAAAATTAGTGAATTGTATGTATAAAATATTGTTTGATTTGAAATCTATTTGTCTAATTAATTTTTTTTTTTGTTTTGAGAAGTTAAGAAAATTCAGAAAATACATATAATTAAGAAAGAGATCATATTCAAAGATTTTCGATATTGGTTGGAAGAAAATAATGAAAATAGAAAGATATTGTATTATACTTGATCTACTTTTTACAAATTTTTAATATTATTTTTCCATTTTTCTTTGTTTTCTTTTGTTTTAAAAAATGGATGATTGCAACTTTTATTTGTTCTCAAAAAATACTTCTTCATTTTATTTTATGTGTAAATTATTTTTAGAGAAAAACTGAGACAATATTATAAATTTTTAAAAACATTTAATTTTTTTTTCTATTTTAAAATGAAATTTTAATTTAATTTTTTTATTATTATTTTGTCTAATTTGATCTCACATCTATACAAAATTCTATATCAAGTATAATTTTTCTAAACACCTATTTTAAGAAATTTTGAAAATCGAAAATTATCATTTTAACATGATTTTGATATTTCATATGCATTGATTGTACGCAATGTCTAAAATATCGGTGTAAATACGGATATATCGATAATTGATTTTACGGATATATATGGGAAAATAAGAGAAACATCGATGAATATTTTTACACAAATATCGATTGAATATCAATGATTCAAAATTAATGGAAATGTTTAGAAAACTTTCAAAAAATGATAAAATAAGAAATAATACATATATTAAAGTTATTTTGTAAGTGTAATTGATTAAAGATAATATTTATAAAATTTTTATAAATAAAAAATAACTTAAATTCTTTTAATATTTATATTAAAACATGTTTTATTAAATTTTAAATGAAAAGTTAAATTAATTTATATAAAATATTTTATTTGAGATTTAATTTTAAAAATTTTATTAAAAATATGTGGTAACAACTTTTTTTATTAACATTAATTTATTTAAACAATTAAAATTATTAATAATTTATTTTATCAAATTAATTTTAATTTATAAAATATTAAAACTTTCTTATAGAAATTTTTTTTGGGTAAAATTATATTTTTAATATTTTAAAATAAAAATATTTAAAATTAAATAAAATTGACAAGATAAATTTAAAAAAATCAAGAGTGAAGTGATAATAATTTTTAAAAATAGGATTAATGAGATAAATATGAAAAATAGTTAAAAATAAAATGATAATATAAATTTAAAATGAAAGATAAATTAAAAATGGATAATTAAAAAAAACATCGGGAAAAAAATGGCATCACCCAAAAAATGGGCGATAATTGGTGGCCGATTTTGTTTCAGCCACCTCCTATATCCAACGATATTTTCCGATTTTTTCATAAAATGTATGTCATCATCATCACTATTATAATTATTCGTCTTGATGTTCACAATACATGTGGGTGAGCCCATAGTAGCAGCCCAAACTCCATGCTGGGCAATGACTGGGCCCAATAATTTGGGTTCGAAAAGTTTGGGACTTTCATACCTAGGGGCCCATGAGGCCCATCTAGACAAATCCCCCAGGCGAATGTTGTTGCATTTAACAATGATATTCTGAAGAATCGAAGAAATATAGCCATCACGTGGGAAAAAATTGAAGTACTGATGAGAATTCTTGAGAAACCGACGTCCTCACACAACTTTAAAAAGATTGGATTTAATCTAAACGGCCCAGTTTCGCCAAACCCAGAAGAGGCCCGAATGGCAACTTGGTTTTGGGCCATATTGGGTGGATGACAAGGAGAGGAAAAGAAAGGGAAAAGAAAGAAGGGTGATGGTGGAGAGGTTGGGCGACGCAACGGCAGCTTAGACGAGAAGCACATCGCGAAAGATGGGATATGCTTTGTCCCCTTTCCTAAAAGCTCCACCCAAACATTAGAAAATTCAATATGTATGTATGTGTATGAGACACACATTATCCTCACATCTTTTCAAGCCAAATATAATATTGGAGTGGTTGCTGTGGCACCCATATACATTCTAAACTAATAATAATCCTCGCCACTTTCCTTTCTTGGTACACTACATCCTAATCAAGATTTATGCTTGGATTTGAACATGCTCTGTTATTATTATAATCATTATCATCATTCATGATGATGAAAGTAATTAATTAACCCAGATAAGAAGAATTAAATTCCAAAAGACAAATTGGAGAAGGGAGGCCAAAAGGAGATGCCCCATGGAGTCATCACCTCACCTAAGCCTAGCTAGTGGCCCCACGAAGGGGAAAAGGTTGGTTGAATTGCAAAAAGAAAGGGAGAGGGGAACAGGTGAGCATGGTGGTCTAAAAGCCTGCAAATCCACAAAAAGATGAGCAGGTTGTGCTTTGTCATCTACTTGTTCCATGCTTCTCCAAGTGCACTTCTTACATTCCATTTTTATTATTAATTAAAACCCATTAAATAATAATCTCCCCTTCTCTCTGTACTATTCTACTTGGATTTGGAATGGATCTCCAATGGCAAATAAAGGGGTGTTTGGTAGTAAATAAAATAAAAGGAATTCTGATTCCACAGCCTTATCTTTTAGCCACCTAAAATAATGAAAAGTAGAAAGTTTCAGATGTCAGCCTCTACTTTTTGAGGATAGGTGAAAAAGTTGATGCAATCAGTATTCCTTCCAAGACAATCCTTTTCTTTTTGAGGGTTTAGGTAAACCAAGTGGGGTCCATGTTAGGAGCATGAGAGGGAGAGAGAGAGAAAAAACTAGTCTCTGCCTTTAGCTAACCCAAGTGGGGCCTACAAATAGAGAGACTCGTTTTGGACTTCTTCATTTTTGCCCTCCTCTTGCTAAAATTGATATTTGGAGCATTCAGATACGAATGAGGGATGGATGACATTCATTCATATTAATCCGTTTTATTTATTTAAAATAATTTTTATTTTTATTTCATTAAAAAAATTAAATTGGGTGGCACAGGATGGGACGGATATGAAAAAAAATCTAAAATTCATGCTCATCCCACCCTCTTTAGTTTTTTTTTTTTTTTTTTTTTTTTTTTTTTTAAATAAAAATTTAAAATTTTTCTTAAAGAAATTATTTTAAAATTTTTAATTATATTAAAATAAATATCTTTTATAAAAATTAAAATATTATAATTTTTATAAATTTTTTTATTATTATTATTATTTCTATATATTAAAAATAAGAAAATAAAAATTAAATTAAATTAATTTTATATATATTCTAAGTTCAATGGGATATGATAAGACAATTCTCAAATCCGTTCTAAAGATTTTTTTAAAAAATTTCAAACTCATTCTAAATTCGTTTATTTAAATTTTAAAACTGTCTCATTAGGTATGAGATAAGACAGGTACCAAAAAAACTTATCCTAATTGTCATCTTTAATCACGTATCTCTTATCATTTTATTCCATCATTTTGTCAATGTTGATTTTAAGGAATTTCCCACCACATCTATATATATATATATATATATATATATATATATATATATATATTTGTCCTCTCTTTGACAACAATAATTGATGATCGGTCATATACGTCATTGAACTTTCCATTTTCATTAGGTTTACATTAGGAAGAATAAACCCCCATGGAAAAGTCGTTGAGGGTAAGGAGCAAGATTTTGAAAACTTTTAATTGTGTAGGTGGATCCATATATTTTCAAATTTTTAATTATGAGTAGAATGGGTGGATTTTTCTTGCAATTAATCTGCTAAATGCATACACCCTGGTGAGTTTTGTTAAGACAATGACAAAACCAGCAATTCATGCATGAACTTGTATAATTAATGTTGAGAAAAATGTGATGTGTGATGCAAGTGAGAAATGACTGGATTTTGCTCAACTTCAAATTTGAAAGTTTTTTAGGTCTCCCCCACATGAAACAACTTTTCTAATAATCACATTTTACTTGTGCTCTTACAACTTCCAGCTAACCTTTCTTTTATCTTTTACAAACTCCAATTTCATATCTTAAATACAATTTCTTTTGTTCATTTATTTATTTATATTTATTTTCATCCAAAAATAATATAAATAAATAAACGGGGTAGGCAAGGCGAGTATAGGAAATTCCCGTACCTACTCCTCTCAACCTTGTTTAATTTTTTTCAACATTTTTCAATTTTTCAACTTTTTTATTTTTAAAATTTTAATTTTTTATCAAAAAATAAATATAATTTATAAATAAAAAATATTATAAATATTTATAATTTATTTTTATAAAAAGTAATATTTTATTTATGCTTAAAAGTTGAAAAATGAAGAAAAAAATACAACTAAAATAAGTTTTTATTTATATAATTGGAGTAGGGTGAGGCAAAAAATAAAATCATATTCAAAATTACCCGGATCTCATTTTGAGTTTTTAAAAACTTTTCAAATCCACCAAAAACCTATTTATCTTTATGTTAAACCGTATATGTACAAAAACTCGTCCATCATTCTTAATATTTATTGGGCTCTTGGAATTAATACCTTTTAACTTCCATAATTTAAATGGTATATTTCTCCTATTCCCTTATTTAGTTGTCTTCATAGAAACAAAAACTTGAAAATAGAGGGGAGAGAGAAAAGGTAAAGTTTTGACTTATTTATTTACCATAACATGCATTTACCCTTTGCTTGATCCTAGAAGGGGTTTTCAATTGTAAAATCATTAATAGTGGGGGTACCAAAAATCACATTAAGAGAATGATCTACCTCAAAACCTGATATGCACAAATTCACCTTGCCCCAAAGTGAGGATCATAAAAAGGGGACGATCTCCTTGCAGGTTGATCGAATTGACCAAACACCACCTAAAAAGATGAACTTAACTGCTCTTGTCCATGTGTACTCCAAAGTCAATAAAGCTTGCAGCAGCCTATAATAAGCACGATAGGTTAACTTGACTAACTAACCCGCAGCTAAAAAGTAAAGTCAGAAAAGCTTATAGCAACCTATATAAAACCCTCACCATGAAGCCATAGAGGAGCTTTGGGCATTCATTAGAGTCTCCTATAAAAATTCTCATAAAGGTTCTCCTCTCTGTGAGAAATTCCTCTCTCTATCCGATAAAGATGTAATGAAAGTTCATTTATCCTAAAAGATTTTGATCATCTTCAAATATTCTTAATGTTTTTTATTAAACATACCTAGATTAATTTATTTATTAATTTATAAGTCAGAATTAGATTCAATGATTTTAATTGTTGAATATCTATTCCACAAGCAGTTATATTTTTATTTTATTATTTAATGATCTAGATATAAAAATTATTTGTACGTTCTAACATGTTTATTTTATTCTAAACTATGATTAAAACTATCAAAAGCATGTTTAACGTGTCTTAATTGATAAAATTTGTTTAAAACACTTATATATATATATATATATATATAAATATTTGGGTTGAAATGATAAAATAATTCCTAATTTTTTTTATAAAAAAAAACTAATAGTAGGTAAACAATCATTTTTTAATGACATATTTTTTAACAAAATGTCATATTTGATCTTTTTTAAAAAAAAAAAAAGATTATGGTATTTTTTTTTTCAAATTTAACGTATTTATTTGAACATATTTGAGTAAGTATATAGAATGATATGAGCAATCCAAAGTAGGAGATATATGTCAATGATATGGGTGCATAAAAGGGGAGAAAATATGAGGGGAATAGGTTAGAACTATATATGATAAAGTGATATTTTAGAAGCTATTATTTTTAAATAATTTCATTAATTTATTTAGTACTTACCATAGATGTGAAAGTAAATAAAATAAGATTTGATAATAGACATGTAATCAATGTGTATTACAAAATAGGGTGAATATGAAGTGGTAAAGTTAGGGTGTTTTTTTTCCCTTTTTGCCAAGGAATGGTTCGAGTTTGTAATTTCTTGTATTCTTTTTGTTGTATAGCTAAAAACTAGGGAACCATGAATTCATTGTCCACCATAAAGGAAAACAATATCAAATAAAAAATCTAGATCAATCTATACCGTTATTGCATATTTGACCCATTTGAAGATTTATTTGTTTTGATTTTAAGTGATAAACCAAAGAGTTGTGTTGCATTAAAGATAATGTATTATTTGTTGGGTTAGGTCAATATTTCGGTGTGAACATTGATGAAAAATTACTATAAATATTTAAAATTTATAAACATTAGAGGATGATTCACCTTAGAATGTCTATTGGAAGAGTTACTCTGGTTAAAGCCGTAGTCCTAATACAATCTTCGCAAGTTGATGAAAGGTTACATGTAACGAAAGTAAGGTCCAATCATTGTAGATTTGAATATGAACTTGGGTCATGAGTTTAGCCCACTAGGCTTTGGTTTATTGGTAGTAAAGACCCAAATATCATGGGTTGAAGTCTCGATCTAGAAGATGGGGATGACACAAGGTTTTAGAGTGATGGGCGGAAGGGTAGTCATGGAGCCATAAAAGATGTAAGGTTTAAGGGTGAGGGTGAGGGTGAGGATGCAACTGTAGTTGGCAATAATGATGGTAAGGAAGGACGATTATGAAGATAATATTGCGAGTGATTATGAAAACGTTAGTAAGGATGAAAAAATTAGCATCGATGATGATGATGTCCACCAAGCCATATAGTTGAAAGTTCATCAAGCAATAGGTCAATTTGATACAAATAATGGATAATAATATAAGTTTTATCTTCATGATAACCTATCAGGTGTGAATCAAATGATGGTATTAGTGCAATTCAACCACACGAAGTGAAAGCGCCTGGTTATGATATTATTTTTAAATTTCTAATTTAAAAATAAATTTTAAAAATAAGTTTAAAAAAGCAGGGCAAGATGGGACTTGGGAGAATGAATTATGGTGGGTCTATTTCTAGTTGCAAAGCCAACCCAAAGCCAGCCCAGTCATTGCTCCGTAATGATAATGAAATTGTTAACCCCAGACTTTCCTCTTTCTTTGGACAAAATGTAATATGCATTTTCAACTTTCTTTTTTGTAAGGTTGGGCTTCCCATTTTCTTTCTTATCCCATGTGTCTCCATTGCCAACTTTCAAAGCTACTAATTATGGTGTTAGCAATATTCCCTCTTATTTTTCTATGTCATCATGTGGATCTCTTTGAAAATTTTGATTCCCAAAGTTTCTGAAGCGTACAATTACCAAACGGCCTTTGCATGGAAGGGCCAAAATGGGCAAGTCAAGTCCAGGGTCACCAATCACTTGCGGACAAAAAAAAAAAAATTAAGCCAAGTCTCTATCTCCTTTTAATGCGAAGGAGAGAGAGAAAGCAACGGGCCTCTCTTCTCCAAGCGTGGCTTTTCAAAAAGGCATTTATGCAAAGCATGGAAATTTCGTGATAAAGTTAAGCACCGGCCTGAGAAGAAACCTTTTTAACCGTTTTGGAGATATTGAAAAGTTGTTGGGGTGTTGAATCAAAAGTCCAAATCATGGACCATCCCACCACCACTTGGGTGTGGCCGCCGACGACCCCCTCCACCTCCGCATCCACCTCCACCACCATTTGGCTTCTCCCCTTCTAGAAAATTTGGACCGACCCACCTTGACCCCTTCGCATGTTCATCGCATTCAAAACGCGTTTCATATTGACCAATAAACGCTGTGTGTATATGGTGGAGGCAAAATCGATACTCCTACATGGTAGCTTATAGTCTTAAATCTTAATACCTGTATCACACTGAAATTAATTAATGATTGTAATTTCTGAATTAGATTTAGACGAAATGAGTCAGCCAAAGACAAGGGAGTTCAGTCAGTCAATGAAAGCATGCTCATCATCATCACACACTCTGCCAGTGAAAATACGCCTCTTAACATTGACTTTGCTAACCCTTTTCCTGCTTATATTATCATTATTCTTAAACATTATGTAATTCCGCAGTAAACAATCAATTTACATGGGATTAGGTTGAAAGCACTTGTATTTTTTTTTGTACACTTAGTGTTTCAGTGGAAAAAATTATGAAGCAGAAGAAAGATTAATGATACGATCCTCCTTTGGATAGGTCATAATCTTCAAATCAAAATATCCTTACCTATTTTATATCAAGATATTTGTTTGGAAGGAGATATAAGAAGAATTTTAGTCATTAAAACTTTCTTAAAATAAGAAATATTTTAAGATTTTGAAGCAAGTATTTCAATATTAAAGTGCTGATTAGTTTGAATCAGCATCCTACACATTCACATTACAGGCTAGGGTTAGCAGAATGTTTAAGTTTAATGGATACAAGAGGCAAATTTTATCCCTATCATCCCACAATCTCCTCAGCAGTCAGGTGGGTTGGGAAGGGATGATATTATTCCACATGAGTACTTTTTGAAAAGTTCTGTTTCATGTGGGCTAAAAAAGAAATTGGACCCTTTATTGGGTAGATTAAATAAATGGGGGAGGTGCAGGAAGTGTGGGGAAGGGGAGGATAGGAGAGTGGTTGGTTTTTGTCTGGATTCCAAAAAGGTTGATTTGACATGAGCCAGGACACAAGTATAAAGGTGTAAAGGTGTGTGTGGGTTGCAGAGGAAAATGCCACCCTGCCTTTTCTCTCCCTACTTTTCCGCATCCAAACAAAAACCAGTGGAGCTTTCCTTACTATAAACTATTTATTTATTTATTTGTATTCTATATCCTAATATACATACCAGCCGACTGTGGAGAGGGAGAGAGGGGATGAGACCCTTATCCTTTTCTGACTCATTATTAACCCTCACTCGTACACGTGTACTTAAATTCATTTTCTATTTTTTTTTAAATTAAGATATTTTTTATACTTAATTTTTGAATTTTAATTTGAAATAATCATCATTACTTTGGATATTAGTATAAGGATTGTCCACATAGACTAGATGTTTAATGGTTATCATTTTTTTTCCTTTTGACTAAATAAGACAAAAGAATAGAATAAAAGCATGATGGTTTTTTAAAATCTCGCCGAAATTTCGTGATATTTCGTTTCCTAACGACAGCGCGTGCCTGTGTGTTACATCTACCTTGAGTCCAAAAAGATTTATCTTTTATAAAGTAATGGTAAAAGTTGATGTATCTTCTAAGAAACATGGTGGCTTTCCCCCTTTTGCTTGGATTTCAAGTTGGTCAAACAGAGGGAAGAAGGAAAAAAAAACTATTTGATTGAAATTTCTTTTAATTATCCATGGAAGCAAGCTTAGGAAGAACAAATAAATAAAGGGCGGTAGCTAGGGAGGGAGGAGCCTATATATGCCCAACGAACTCCGAAGACTGGTACATCCGAGGTAGAGATTGATTGAGGTGTGAGTTTTCCTTTCCCATCCCAAATCTTCCCTTTTCTCGTGCTCTTTTGTTGCTTCAAGGTTACAATGCAAGCCCTCATTACCCTTGTCCCAAATTGTTGATTGTGTTTTTTAAAATTTATTTTTAAAATAAAAAATGATTTTTATTTTTATTTTAAAATAAGATTGCTTGGTAAAATGTTTTAAAAAATAAAAAATAAAAAATAAAAACTTGTTTGAATGAAAGAATTTGTATTATTTTAGAAAACGGTGTCATACTTTTATTTTAAAATTTTATAAATTTAATTTATAATAAAATGAAATCAAATTTAAGTTAAGTCTTAATAAAATATAAAAAATAAATCTATTATAATTATGTATGAGTTAAATATAAATAATTTTTTTTTTATTCTAGTGAAACAAAAGTTACTATAAGATAAAAATAATTTTAATATTTATTTTTAATACAAATCAAATAAGTATTTTAATTAATTTGTCTTTTAATTTCTTGTTTGATCATGATTTCTTATGTTTTTTTTAGAAAGTATTTTTAAGTTAAAGGACCAATTTTTTTTTTAATGTTTTATAAAAAATAAGGATATTTGACAAGTTGTTTCTATAAAAGGATTTTTTAAAATAAAATATTTGTTTAGATAAATTGTTTTTATTTTGTAAAAACGTTTTAAATTTAATTTATATAATATTAATTAATTAAATTTAATTAAAGTCCTATTGAAAATGAAGGTAATTTTGTAATTACAAATATATTAAAAAATAAATAGTTTTTAGTAAAATATAAATAATAATATTTATGATTTATGTTAGAAAAAAAGATATTTTATTATATTCATACATTTTTTGTTTTAATGAGTTTATTATTTAAATTTTAAATTATTTTTAAAAATTAATAGACTTGTTAACAAATTCAATGCATTAAGTCTTGTTTACTTTGAAGTTAATTTTTTTAACAAAAAAAATCCAAAAATAATAATTATATGTAGAAAAAAAAATAGAATGATATGTTTTTCTATTATTTTTAAAAATGGTTGAAAATAACTTTGACTTGTTTTTAAAAAAATGTTCTTTATTTCACTTTGTTTTAAAAACGGGAAGCATACAACAATAATCAAATAATATTATAAATTTTTAAAAACAGAAAACTATCTTTAAATACTATAACAAACAAGCTCATACTTTTTAAAATAAAAATAAAAATAAAATACAAACACTATATTAAAATAAATATTTAAAAGTAAAATATTATGTTAGTAGAAGCTTAGATATGACATCGAAAGCTTCAATGTAATATATTAGTCTCATAATATAAACTCAAAATCAATCATACATAAATATTTGAAAGTAAATTATTGTGTTAGTAGAAGGTGAGATATGATCACAAAAGTTTTAATATAATTTATTAGTACTATAATATAAACATAAAATCAATTTTAAAGATAATACTTATATCAGTAAATGATAATATTTATATCGTTAAAAGATAACATCTCGATATTTATTATATTTAAGTTAAAATGGTATGAAATCCTAATTCTTTTGAGTTGAATATGCTAGGTTTGGATTTACAAAATGATTTTTTTTTCTATATTTTTAAAGTTGTATATAAAACACTTTTCTTTTTCTTTTTCTTTTTTTAAAAATAAAAAAAATAAAAATGTTGTATTCAAATAAATATTTGAAAGTAAATTATCATGTCAGCAAAAGCTTAGATATGCTACCTAAAGCTTCAATGTAATTTATTAGTACCATAATATAAACATAAAATCAATCATACAAAGGTTTGTACACAAGATTGTAATGTTTAGCTAATCATATCTATATCTATAGATAAACAACTAATCATTTTACCATAAGATAGAAAAAAAAAAAAAAAAAAACTAGATACAACTCTCTTGAGCCCTAAAACATTTTATGTTTCTACACTTTTTATATCTACACTTTAAATCATGAGCTCTTACTTTATTAGGTATCAGTTATGGTTTTTCACTTCTCCTTGTACTTAGGTTTAAGTTTACATGCTCATTTCCATCTCATATCTTTTTGCTCTCATGACATAAAATATTTATAAAGCTAAACTTCTTTGTCTATTAATTTAGAATCTTTCATCTCTTTTTACTTTATTACGTCTGAGAAAGAACAGATCGAGTTCGAGGACTTGCAGAAAAAAAAAAAAAAAAAAAAACTTCAAACATATTTCTAACAATTTTTCTTATCTTATAAGAAAACATATTTCCATAAAAATTGTTAATATATGAAATATTTTTATACATTTTTTTCTAGGAATTTGAAACACTTTCTATAAATTTCCTTAGATCAAATTTTATTAAATCAATCATTTAACTTTCCGTCATAAATAACTCTATCATATACATAGCTTTTGAACACAGACCTTCATGAATGCACACAATTTCTTTGATATACTTACATGCACAAATTTAAAGTATGAAAGCAAATTACTTTCAATAAAAAGCTAAAAAAATAAAATTCCTCTAAATTGTTGATGCCTTAACCAAGCATGAACTATTATAGTTCATGGATGCTTCTTCGGATAGGACCAAATTTCGATGTATCCACCGAACCAGGAGAAAACTGCCTTCATCTGTAGGACTAGAGAAGATAAATGCCCTTTCAACGTCAAAAATGGCGAAGCTACCAATCAAGGATTGGTCACTAAGATCTTCAGGAAACAATTCGGATCAACCATGGAGGTATACATCAACAAAATGTTGGTGAAATGCAAGAGCCATACCCATCATCTAGGAAAACCATGTAAAATTCTTTAGATATTATATGCGTATGGGATGACCTACCCAACAATGCTTTTGGGATCAAATAAGGACAATTACACAACTAATTTACTTAATAAATTAAGTGGTTTTAGACAAAAAATAAAAAAATAGTGATAAGTGGTATGAAATTTTGATTTATTAAATTAATATGCTTCAAAATGAGATTCATTTACTGTTTTTACTTTTTTTTTTTTTTTTAAATCAAGAACACCCCTACAATTCTTAATCTATTTCTAGAATAATATCTTTCACAAATACTTAAATGATCTATTTCAAAATTTTAATATCCTTTCAAATATTTAATTTAGAAGGAATTTAATAAAAATTAATATTTAATACATACTAATTTAAGATGATTTTAAATTAAATTATTAATTAATTTGTTATATTAAGGTGGTGTTTTTTTTAAAATTTTATTTTAATTTTAAATCTAAATATACCTTAAGTTTAAATAGTATTTAATAGTATTAAGTGTTAGGTGTTTATTTGTATGGATATTCTTTTTGTTTCTAATTTTTTTTTTTTTTAAAAAAGTAGTTTCTATATAAAATATGATCGCTCTTATATAAAAAGTAAGGACTTGATTTATACATGTTTTTTAAAATTACTCTAAAAAAATTTTAAATTTGAGAGGGTAAAAATATTTTACTATCTCAATTTTGTTAAATAGTTTTTAAAATATATTATCTTTATAAGGTAAATGTCAAAGAATATTCCCTTTTATGTAGAAATTATTATCTTTTTTATGTAAGATGTTATTTGGATATATTTCTTGTTTTTTATTTTTAAAATAAAAAATAATAGTAATTTATATATAAAATGTAAAAACTTTCTAGAAATTTACTTTAAAATGATAACAAATTTTAATAACTATTTAAAAAAATTGGGGTATTGAAATATTTTTACTATTACAAATTTTAAAAATAATTTTTAAAGAAATAAAATAAGTTGATATTTTTAATATAAGAGTTACTATTCTTTATATAGAAATTCATGTTATTTTTTTAAAATTTTAAAATAAAAAATATAAAGTTTATTGCGCATTAAGTTATTTATTTATTTCTTTATTTTTTAGGAGTTAAGTTTTAAAGAAAGTTACTTTTAAGACTTAAATTATCTTAAAAAGTTGTTGCTCCTTTAACTTATTACTTTTTAAAATATAATTTTGTGTTAATGAAAAAAATAAAAATAAAAATAAAACTAGCCTACTTTACTAAACATAATTAATAATTTACCAAATACTTTCTTACTCTTACTCCTTAATCTTTTTCTTTTTTCTTTTTTCTTTTTTTGAAAGGTGACAAGTAGAGAAGGACAAGAAGAATGCATTTCAAGCATAAAAGAACAGTTTTTGGGTGCCAAAGCACTATCCAATAAACCAAAAATCCTGTTATAAACTGTAGTTTTAATCTAACTAATGAGATCCATCGTTTGTCTTGGTCTGAAATGATTGAGGCATATTTCATAGAAACGACAACCCAAAAAAGTATTATCCCCAGGAAAATGGATGTGATGGCTGAAAATATGCTCCATTCCCATCAATTGATGATCTACAAAAGGAAACCAGTTGTATCCTGCCTAGAATTTAGGTTAAAAGGCTATGAATCATGTCCAAGGACTCATCACCTAATTATGCTCCCAACACTGCCTACGAAACTTACCATGTACCCTATATTCAAAATATTTTAAAAACCTAGCTTTTAAAAAAAATGCTGAAACACACTTTAACTTTTTTTTAAATATTTGAATCTTTATTCAAAAAAAAAATAAAAGAAATGAATTTAAAGAACTAAATTTTTTTATTAATTTATAACTTTTATATATATATAAATTAGAGTTGGGTGGGTGTCCAAGTCAGACTGATCAACCTGATCCAAACAAATAAAAGATTAAGGGAGAGTAGTTTCTAGGAATTGAAATGTTGACCCAACTCAATCAAGACAAATAAAATATCAGGAAAAATAGTTTCTAGGAGTTGAAATTGTAAGGAATTGTCCAAAAACATCTCTTTAATGAAATTTAAAAAAAAAAAAAAGATTTCACTCACTTTTATTTTACTCTAAAAAAAAAAAAAGATCAAGAAAGACTTTTATGCTATGAAATAAAGTTATTTTTTATTTTAATATGGTTTTATTTATTATTTGTGGTGAAGAATTGAATGAGTAAATAAGTATTTATGGGGGGGATAATCCCTTTTTCTTTTCTTGTATTTTAATTTTATTTTTCTCTTTTTCTGACTGATTATGCGTGAGTATATCACTTTTGTCCTTTTAGTTAATTTCCAATCAAGAAAGAAAAAAAGAAAGAGAAAAAGAGATCTTTTCAAGTAAGCTCTTGATTTTAAGGCGTGGCATCCGACAGTTTTTCTTGGCCCTTGTCCACACGACAAAACTCATGAGGAAGGAAAAATCTAACAAATAAGGTAAAAATAAAAAAGGAAATTCAAAGAAAAAAAAATGAAAATTCTGAAAAAGTAGGTAGGTGTTTTCTTTTGACAATCCCAATTAAAAAAAAATTAGCATTTATGTTGTTCTGGTAAATCTTCTCACACTTTATACCTTGTCAATTGTCATCTTAGAGGTAAAAATGAATAGACGCATGACGCATAAAGGAGAATAGTGCGGACGAGCTAAAGAGAGGCTATAATAAATGAGAACACATGCATGGTTAAGAGCCAAGGAGGCTGCGAGTGCAACCCTTGTTTTGTCTCGTTTCTCACTTCATTTTCATTGTCTGCAATGAAAGAAAGCTTACACGAAAGCATTAATGAATGGGAGATTTGGCTTTTCACGACACAACTCATCAAAGACGCCCACAGACTTTGTTTGTTGTTGGTTGTGGACTGGGCCACTTCCTTCGGCATGCACTGCATGTGGCCTGCGCTTCTTTTTCACCCATCATTAACTCCTTATTCAATGTATATATAAACCACATGTTTTTCAAATCTGATGTATTAAACGCTGACTTTGACTCTTTTGCTCCCTTATATTTTAATATTTAATGGTGAAGGAGAATACGTTAAGAGGTTGGTCATGAAAAGAGGCAAAGAGACGGAGATTTATTTATCATTAATTTGTGTTATAAAAGCGAAAAAAAAAAGCCAAAGAAAGAATGATTGGAAAAGCAAATTATTGAAGTTCAACTCTATGCTAACCATTCACTAAAAACATTTCAACTCTAACCCCCACATGGGGGGAAAGAAAACTATATATGAAAGATTCTTCAAAATCATAATTGATTACAAATGGAAAAGACAGGGTTCAATGTTGCCCTTATTATGTGTTTGTTCCAATACATAATAGCATCAGGGAACCATCTCTAGTGATCAAGCTAAAGCTTGAAGAAGAGGAACAATGCTAAGATACAGTTTTTGGGGATGATTTGCTTTCATTCTTTGTACCGAGCTATGCTATCAGATATATACTAGAATTAGAGGCTATTTTGCCTTCGGTTATGGGTGATTGTTCCACTGTGATTTTTCCTCCTGGCCCAGCTGGTTTGATTATCTCATTCTTGTTGCTAGTTCTAACTTGTTTGATTGCCTCCAAGCCAAAAAAGAATCAAGTAAAAAGGACAAACAACTACTAGTATGACAATTAGATCGTCTCCATAAATAATGCAAAATTATTTTCTTAAAAGGAGTTGATATCATATTTGAACCACTGTGATCTTCTATTCTTATCATTTTCGAACCATTGGGATCTCCTATTCTAACCTAAACAAATTCAATAAAACTTATTTTACGAATTAAACTAGCAAAGAAGATTTTATAATGGCAAAAGTTAAAAAAATGAATTGTTAGGATAGTACTCTTAAAAATATGACATGATGTATCAATAGTCAAATTTATTATTTAAATATGATTCCATTTTCCCAATTTATCCATCCTATCCATGAATCATACTTTCTGAGAATTCAGACATGACATCTTTTACAATGCACATGACTTAGGTGCATTAAGAGTTGTATGAAAAATCGAAGTTATGGATTCCTTTCAAGTAGATGAGTTATTCATGCCTGGTTCATGGACTAAGGTAATTTAATTAAGGTTATAGTGCACTACCTCTTAATTAGAGGGATAACTTATTTTTATCATAAGAATGAATTTTTTATGATGAATGCACTAGTGTGTATAATTGCACATTAGATGAGACCTATGGTAAGCCATGACATTGACTATTGAGTAGTCTTGACCTCACCAAGATACTATACTATATGTGCTTTCAACTTTGAAAGGATACTAAACTAGTGTTAAATTATTTAGTGAATCTGACCTACGATGGAGTGTTGGGAATACTTGGATATGTCAATTCCCATTCTTGGACTAATAACTTGCATGCAAGAATCTATCCTAGGTTGCTTTAGATTTAAGCAACAAAAGCGAATAGGCACTTAAAACTTTTAAACCTAGAGAATGAGTGTTTTACCTGCAATTTAAATGCTCCCAAATCAAATCTAGTATGTCAAGAGACAATGTGGATCTTACAAACTAGCAGATTTTCCACCTAATGATTCTTTTTAGGATCCTGACACACAAGTAGGTGGAATCCTCTCTAGAAGGGTGGAGGTCAGGGCTCTGATCGATTGATTTTTCGTCATTTATTATATCAAAACAAAATTTATAACCTAATTCAACTATACTAAGGTAACTCTTACTTGATCAAAAAGGGTTTTTAACAAAAGTTATGGTAGTATAGTGGTTTTAGGTCTTGTCCACTAGTATAATAAATGTGTTTAGCAATCAAGAAGGAAAGTAGGGATAATTGAGATGATAACGATGATAAAAAAATGAGATAGTGAAAAATTATAGATGAAAAGTTGAAAACAATCAAACTTTGAGAAAGAAATTAATAGAAAAAAATACTTTTGGTTAGAATTTTCTAGAAAACAATCACTATGGTGAATAAGGGTTGAGATCTATTTTTCATCAAGTTAGATTAAAAATCTAAATTCTCATCTAAACCAATTTTTTATTTAGCTTTAAGTATAGATCTAATTTCTCTTCAAATTAGGTGATTTAATCCAAAAGATCAATTTAAACCATATATTCAATTCATCTTAAATTGTCTTCCAATGATTCATACAATGCAACTATCAATCTCATTAAATCTAACTTTAAGAATTTAATGAATCTACCTAGTTTGCAATGTAATAGTCATTTAAGATAATTTGAAGAGAAAGTCCTCAAATTCAATTAATTAATCATTCAAATCAAATTACCTTGGCAATTAAAGCTAATTTCTCTAATCTACCATAGATCTTGTCTCTAGATTCTCCTTTCTCTAAGAAAAACAAGATTTATCCACTCATGCTTAGAGATTTGGTCTCAAAAGGCATGTTTGACTAGTGAGAAAATGAAAGAAAACAAAAGAAAATAGAGATTAAAAGAAAAAGTTCCAAAAAAAATTCCAAAATCCAAAGGTGTCAAAAAGGTTCCATATTAGATGTTCAAGTTCCTATTTATAGGCCAAGGTCAAGTGGACACTTGACAACCTCTCATTGGTCTTGTAGAACTTTCCAGATTCAAAAATTTGGAATTTGACACTAAAAACATGATCATGAGCTCCGACCATTTTTCATGAGAATCGTCATCTTTGCATAATCGTGCAAAATTCTGGCATGTGCAACAACAAGTGGCTTTCTGGACTATTTCACAGCTTTATGTGAATTTTCACACAGTGGTGTGAAATCCATTTTTTTATATGGTTTTAGAATCCTATTCCTAGTTTGATTCACAAAATCATGAGAAATTTTTGCATGACTATGCAAACTTGTAATATATGGTTTTTGAGTTCCTTTTTGTCAACTCTTCCATTCTCTTATTTTGACTCCAAGTTAGCTACCTTTAATTAGGTCAAATCCTGATCTAAACTAATTGCATTGCTTCTTCCTCATCATCCAAATTATTTGTCCTCTTCAATTCGATTAATATATTTTGTCACTCAATGCATCAAAATCACAACTTGAAATGACTCCAACACTTCAATAAAATCATTAACAACTCTTTTAAGGGCAAGAACATGTTAATTAAGTATTTTAGGCATAATTACTACTCAAAATGTGTGAAACTCATGAGAATTATTATCTAAAATGTGCTCTTTTTAAGTAGTAATAAGGCTTTTATATTTGAAAATCTAGAAGAAAAAAGTGTTAAAACCCTAACATCTAAGTATTAGGATAGAGCCCTCAAAAACATGATATAGTGTCATAAAATTTGGAATTTTATTATTTATTAATAAATTTTTAGTTCACTTTGATATATCTTAATTCCATGCATTATACCTTGTAAGTGTTTGGCCTACATGTTTTTCATTGTATATGACTTAGGTGCATTAAGAGTTACATGAAAAATCCAAGTCATGGATTCCTTATAGGAAAATGACATGTTCTCAGTCGGTTCATGAGTTTAGGCAACCAATTAGAGGTTGTAGTGTACTACCTCTTAATTGGAGGAATGGTTGGTCTTGACCATTAGGATGAATTTCTTATGATGGGTGTACTAGTGTATATGGTTACACATTGGAGAGGACCTACAGTGAGTCATGATATAAGTTTACATGTAGCATAACTTCACTAAGCTGCTTCATTGTGTTGTCTTTTAACCTTGAGATAATATTGAACTTATGTTAAAGTTAGCAGTGGATTTGACCTATAGGTGAGATTCTAAGTTGATCATATATTCCATATGATCGTAAGTTGATCATATATTTCATATGATCATAAGTTGATCGTAACCCTATGGTCATTATTGATGGAAGCTAGTAGCAATTAGTATTCTTAATAGAGGCACCATGATATCTCATTGGATTGAGACAAAGTGTCCCTTTGGGTGTGTTGAGATTGATCCTTTAAAATCAAGACATGATTTAACAAAGTTAGACTTAACTGTCCTCTTACTATCATTTTGGTGTATTGACAATGATTTGAGTATTCGACCCATATCTCTTACATTATATATGAATTGGGTGCATTAGGAGTTGCATAGAGGATACAAGTCATGGGTTCCTTACAAGTAGATAAGTTGTCCATAGTTGGTTCATGGATTTAGGCAATCTAGTAGAGACTATAGTGCACCACCTTGAAGTTAGAGGGATGACTGGTCTTGACCATCAGGATAGGGTTCCCATTGTGAGTGCATTAGTGTGTACAATTACATATTGGATAATACTTTTTGTGACTTATGACATAAGGCTATCGATTAATCATGACTTCACCAAACTACTATATTATATTATCTTTTAACCTTGAAAAAATATTGAGCTTGTGCCAAAGTTAGCAATGTTTTTAACCTATGGGTGAGATCCTAAAGTGATCATATATTCTTCATGGATTGTGTAACTATTGGTAAAAGCCAGTAACAACAGGTATTATCAATAGAGACACTATGATATCTTATGGGCTATGAGATAGTGTGTCCCCTTAGGTGATTCTAAGAATGTGTGGTCATGAAATCTATAGGCCTATAACAATTCCTTTAGTAGAATTTGACATATGCTCTTAATGAGAAGTATGTCACTTGATTATATAATAGGAGGATTTGTAACTTAAAGATGGTAGAGGTAGTCTTGATAGATTGATAACTTTCACCTTATAAGAGTATAGATGACCAGTTCATGGGGAGATTATATACAGTGGATAGCAGGTCATCGACCCGAGCTTTTGGTGTCTTGTTGTAATATATATAGGGAAGTGGAGTGTAGTTGACTCTGTTTAGTGAGATGTTAAGTCAACTTTATAATTGGATTCTAAGGGATCCAATACTATCTTATAGGTCCTAGCAGTCCTTACTTAAGGTCATAGTCCTTGATGACATGGTTGATGAGGGTTGGACGGGTTCTTAGTTCACTTGTGTGCATAAGGGCGCTTGGGTAATTATGCAAGGTTGCATAAGGGTAAGTGAGTAATATATTTGGACTGTGCTAATTGATTAATTGGGATCCTTTAGGGTTAATTAATCAATTAACAACATTTTTTTGCTAGATTAAGTGACCCAAGCCTATGGTCGGCTCAAGTCACTTATGCCCAATAAGAAACTTATATCATTTTTAAAAGTTAAAGTTTTAGTTTTGCTTCCTCTTGCTTTAGTTTAGAGAGAAAACCTTAGCCTCCAACCTAGAAATCTCCACCTTCTCAATGCCCAGACTTAAGGAGGAGTCAATGAGTGGAAGATTTTTTGCTTTTATGAGATTATATGCAATTTTAGAGTATTTTATATCCACAAAAATCAATATGGGAACATCCAAATCTCAGGTATAACTCTAATTTTTAGATTTTTGGTATCATTGTAGGTTTTGAGTATTGTATATTTCCATTGCAATAGATCTAGAGAAGCCTAAAATAGGATTTCATGAACCCTAATGATCCAAGGCTTGGAAATAAAGTAATAAAGGGTTTCCTTACAACTAGTAGTAGAGCCCTAAGTTAGGTTCTTATGTGTTAAATCCATTCTAAGGTGTGCTTACTTGTTTTTGCAGGGTATGTTTGGTCATCCCATAGTCTAAAAGGATGAATGAATGTTAATATGATAGTTATAATTGTGATTGAATAATCGAATTCCTTATTTCTCTAAATTAGGTTGCAAGCTTCATGGTTAAGAGAATAGGATTTTTATTGTCATATGTACAAATCTTTATGGTTCATACATGGATTGTAAGCTCCATTTTGGTGGAGCATAAGATTTTTCCTCTATTTAAAAATTAGATTTTTACCTATCTATGGTAACCCAAAAGTGGAGATCGAAGCTTCCAAGCATTCGAGGACATTCATGGAGCAAAAATTCATCCGAAAAAATAAGTTGTTAAGTGAAATGGCAACTGAAAAATTACAGAAATAGCCTTGGGTGTGCAGCGATGGGGTGCAATGCCTGAGCACTCAAATTAGTGCCCGAGTGGTGGCATTGAGTGCTGAAGTGTTTAGATTAGTGCTCAAGCAACTTGAGCACTCAAGCGTTTCTTCCAACAATTGAAATTGTATCCAACAAACATTAAAAAAATTTAGGGTTTGGCAAAGAGTTTTATGTCTAAGTGAGAACTGATACTGTTAGGATAGAGCTTTTATAAGCATGACGTGATGTAACAGATTTGAAATTCATTAGTTATTTAATAATATTCTAGTTTCACTTTTATCTATCCTTATTCATGCATTATACTTATGAGCATTTTGGCTTTCCATCTCTTGTATTATACATGACTTAGGTATATTGGGAGTTGCACTAAAAATCCAAGTTATGAGCTCCTTACAAGTAGATGATTTGTTCACAGTTGATGGAATTGGGTTATCCATTTGAGGCTATAGTGCACTACTTCTTTATTAGAGGGATGATTGGTCTGGTCATTAGGATGGGCTTCTCATGGTGTGTGTACTAGTGTGTACAATTACACATTGGATTGGACCTATGATGAGTCATGACATAAGACTATCAAGTAGTCATGACTTCACCAAGCTGTTATGTTATATTGTCTCTTAACCTTGAGAAAGTATTAAGCTTGTGCCAATAACAACATGTATTCTCAATAGAAACGCCATCATATCTCATGGACTTTGAGATAGTGTGTCCCCTTAGGTGATCCTAAGGACATGTGATCATGAAATCTGTGGACTTGTAGTAATTCCTTTAGTGGAATTTGATATATGCTCTTAGTGAGATAGAATAATTCATTTGATCACATAATATGAGGATTAGTAACTCAAGGATGGTAGAGATAGTTTTGAAAAGTTGATAGTTTTTACCTTGTTAGACTACGAATGACTAGTTCATGGGGAGACTATACACAGTGGATTGTTGGTCATAGACCTGAGAACTTGGTATCTCATTATAATATACATAGAATACTAGAGTGTAGTTGACTCATTGTAGTGGGATGTTGAGTCAACTTGATAATTGGATTATGAGGGTGCCAACACTATCCTATGGGTCCTAATGGTTCCTGTTTGAGCTCATTTTCCTTGATGACACCATTTATGTTGGTTGGATGGGTTTCTAGTTCACTTATGTGCAAAAAAAAAAAAAAACGTTTAGATAGTTGTGCAAGGTTGCATAGGGGTAGGTGAGTGGTATCTCTGGACTGGGCTAATTGATTAAGTGGAACCCTATTAGATCAATTAATAAATTAGAAACCTTTTATAAGCTATATTAAGTGACCTAAATCACGGTGGACTCAAGCACTTAAGCCCAATAGGAAGCCTATAAATACCCATCTTAAGGGTTAGGGCTTCAGTTTAGTTGTCTCTCCCTTCAGTCCCAAGAGAGAAAAACCTCTCCTCCAACCCTGAGATATCCACCATCTCAATGCCTGGTTATTTGGTGGATCTATCCCCAATTGATAGATGTTTTTTTTTTTTTTTTTTGGTTTGGTTATCTTAATTCCCTAGTGGACTTTTCTTAAGCTAGTAAGAAAATTTTCTATATCTTTACTCTAAGTGGAGTGGATTAGTTTGGCCTCTTCTTCTTAGTAGAGTGCCTTAAGCAATATACAAATATTTCACCTAACTATTCTATTTCATGATGCCTTCTTTAGTATAGCATTTAAGTAGTTTCCCATTCTTCTTCGCTGAGCATTTTAGATGCTATGTTGTTACTCAGAGTATGAGTACCAAAAAAAGTTTTAATGTAATATATTGTTTTCTATTATAGAATCCTATGTGACATTGTGACGTTTTAGCACAATATTTAGCTATATTTTGAGTTTCACTAGTAAGGAATTTTTAAGACATGGAAAGTTTCACTTTATTGATGGTTGATTCTTTTAAAGGAGTGTAGACATGAGATTATATATGCTTTTAGTTGAGTATTTATGATATAGAAATGCTTTAGTGACATGTGCATGACATTCCATTTATCCCACAAGCTTACATCTTCATAGTAGTGTGTTGTGCCAGGTAGACCTATTGACTTGATTGATCATTATTGCATACAAAAGCATACCTCATTTGCAATTTTCCTTCGATGGATGATTTGTTGACTTCAATCAGCTCTTATTGAAGATTTTAACCCCTTATTGGTTCACTTAATAGTACGTTAGATCATGAATCCTAGGGTACATTTTCACTCCTTGAGATTCATCAGACTTCATTGTTTCATATTTAGGGTGTTCATCTTTCTTCAAGTTTCATTTAGGGCATCCCCCCATTTAGTTAAGTTTCATTTGGGACATCACCCATTCAATTGAGTTTCATTTGGGGCATTTCCCTATTCAATTAAGTTATATCTAGGTCATTCTCCTATTCAATTGAGTTTTATCTAGGGCATTCCTTCTTTTAGTTACGTTTTAATCTAGGGCATTTCCCCATTCAATTGAGTTTATCTAGGACATCTCCCTATTCATTGAGTCTTATCTAGGGCATTCCCTTATTCATATAGTTTATTTGAGGCATTGCCTTATTTAATTGAGTTTCATTTTGGGTATTTCCCCTATTCAATTGAGTTTTATCTATGCCATCCCCCCAATTAATTAAGTTTCATTTAGGGCATCATCTAATTCATTGATTTTTATTTAGGGCATCCTCTAATTCATTGAGTTTTATTTAGGGCATCCCCTCATTCATTGAGTTTTATCTAGGGTGTCCCTCATTCAATTGAGTTTTATTTAGGGCATTCCCCATTTAGTCGAGTTTCATCTAGGGCATCTCTTCTTTCAATCGAGTTTCATCTAGGGCATCTCTTCTTTCAATCGAGTTTCATCTAGGCCATTCACTCATTCAGTTGAGTTTATCTGGGGTATCCCTCATTTAGTCGAGTTTCATTTGGGGCATTCCCCAATTCAGTTGAGTTTAGGGCATCCCCCTATTCATTGAGTTTTATTTGGGGCATCCCCCAATTTCTTTGAGTTTTATCTAGGGCATCCCTCATTCATGAAGTTTTTACTAGGGCATAACCCTGTTCATCTAGGGTATCCATTTTTTTCTTTGAGATCATCATATCATTTTCATTCTTAGTCTTCTTAACTTAGAGTTGCTACTCGTGATTTCCCATAGGCTCACCTCACAGCTCAGAGTTGTTCAACTCATTCATAGCCTTAAGTTGTTCATTACATCACAACTCTAAGTTGTTCATTGGATCATAGCCTTCATTTCTTTCTAGGCTTAAGTCTTTCATCATTTTGGTTACCCTTGATTAGTTTGACTCGGAGTTATAGATTGTAATCTCCTTTTTTTACTAATTATTTGGCTTCAAAGCCCATAACCCGGAGTTGTTCATTAGATCATAGCCTAGGGCAATTCATTGGATCATGGCTAGGAGTTATTCATTATATCTCATTCTCATTATTTTAGTCACTTGTAAGTGACTTAACCTTACATCATGGACCTAGACATCCTTTCAATTGATTTTTGGTGTTCAGAGCCCACAACTTGAAGCTTTTCATGGCATTCATCATAGTTGGAGCTATTCATTTCATTTCATCATTGTTTGGAGTTGTTCATGGCATTTATCATAGCCCAGAGCTATTCATTGCATTTATCAAAACCTTGAGTTGTTATTGCATTCATTATAGCCCAAAGTTGTTCATACATTCATTATAACCCAGAGTTGTTCATTGCATTCATCATAACCCAAAGTTGTGCATTGCATATGCATTCTCATAGAGCATTATTACATAGAGTTTTTCCTCCCTTGTAGCATATGATAGACCTTTTAAGTTTATTGCATCATGTTTTAGGAAAAATTATAGTCTTTCCTATTCTTCGATATAGTTCACTTTATTTCACTCATTACTCATGCTTTGCCACTCACATTCCTAATACTTGTGATCTTTACCGAAAATGGGCATATTTGTAGACCCTCCATTTTGTCCTCATAGCAAATGTTATTCATTACTTGTTACCTTTCATCTTGGGCCTTCATTTATTATGCACGTATGATCCCTTTTTGCTTAGTTGTTTATCATGCTCCTTCATGGTCCACTTTTTACTCAACTTTGACACCAACTATTGGGCCACTTTTTAAGGCATTTATTTTTTGACCTGTAGCATGACTTTAATAGCACCCTAGTCCTCCCCAAAGTTTCTGCATGTTTAGAGCTCGTACAAGCTTCATTAGCGCACATGAGACTCTTTTGGGATCAAATAGGTTAAAGGGAACATATTCAATCAGTAAACCTAACCGGTTTGACCAATTGCTCGATTGGTTGATTGAGTTTTTGTGTTTTTGTGCTTGTTTAAGCCCTTTTGGGGGTTCCAACGGGTGTTTTGGGTTAGTTTTTATGAGCCTTGGCCTGGGGTTAATGACTCTTTGGGTTTTGTTTTGGTTTTTAAGAGAATTGAGCTTTAGAGGATATGAGGACAAGTGTCTAAATCTCCATTTTCCTTTACCCTATATAAAAGGGCCTTAAGAGCCTAGTTTTGGAGGATTCTCTTGGTAATTTTAGAGGAAAAACTCTATCAATTTTCAGAGGGAAATGGAGAAGGAGAAAGAGCTTGGAAGAGAAATTAGAGATTGTAATAAGATAAGTGATTCACTTGTGTGGAGATATCTTGATAAGTCATTTTGATTTCATTTTCTTCATTTTATCTTCAATTCATCTTCATTTTCTCTTTATTCTTGAGTTGATTTATATATATTGGGTATAGATATTGGAGGTTTTACAATTTATTATTGGACATTTGTTCTTTATGATAAAGCAAGAATATAAGTTTAGTAAAATGTAAATCTCATAGTGCTACATGTCTTTTGCTAGGTATTCTAGTATCATAAGAATTAAGTCTACATTGGGTAGGTCATCATACCTTTTTGTTTTAACCCTTAAACTATGCAAGTGGGACCACATTGGGTGATTCAACCACTTCATATTCAAGTTAGGTGCATAAATTATTATCCTTAACATCAATGTTACCAAGTGAAGAACCCCACTATTAAGGTGGTTGCTCCCACTGCAAGCATGTCTAGTGTTGTCAAAATGGAAAGTTTGTATTTCTTGATTCCTTAGGCTCAACCCACCATTGAGGTGTTAATGGTCCAAAATTAAGATAGGCTTGATGATTAAGGTTGTGGGCTCTATTTAGGCCATTTACTACTTAACCTTTTAAAGTAATTAAAAGTTTAAATCTTAATAATTTCTTGATAGATACAATATCCTTTCTGACTTAATCTTTTGAAGTAATTAAGAGCTTAAACCTTACTAATTTCTGGATGGATAAAATATCATCTCACACTTAATCTTTTAAAATAATTCAGAGCTTATAGGTTAGTAGTTTCTTGATGGATAAAATATCCTCTATGAAAATTTAACAAAAATATTGATTTCCTAAATCGGAATCCTAATGTAAAAAGAAAAAGTAAATTTTACATTTTACATGAGAACACTTTATTTAAAAATATATGAAAATAAAATAATCTCTTAAAATTTGAAATTCTACTTTCATAAAACTCTCATTTTTCATACATTATTTTCAATTTAATAAATATTATATGTTGGAACCTCTGTTCAAAGAATTTTAGTCTCATAATTGTTAGAAAAATTAGGCTAATCCAAACCTATGGTATTCATCCTAGAGAAAAGGGGGGGGGGGGGGGGGGGGAGGGGGGGAGGGGGGGGTGAAGGTCTATTTCTGCAAATTTAAACTGTGTGAATGTAAGAGACAAATATATGCAAGTATATAATAAAACAAAGTAAAGACAATTGCATATAAAGTAAAAGAGTAGGGAAGAGAGAAAGCAAACACAAGATTTTATAATGGTTCGGCGCAACCCGACCTACATCCACTATCCTCTAGTTTCAATCCTAAGCTTGAGGTTCCACTAATTCAAGGCTTCCAAACTAAGCCTTTAAGCAATACAATTAGATTATGGTTCCAATCCACTCTCTTGGACTTTTGGCTCTAAGCACCCTTTACACTTCTCAAGAGATACCCCACTCTTGAACAACCTTTCAAGTGATACCCCACACTTGAGAATCCCTAAGTGATACCTCACACTTAGATTCTTCCTCTCAAAGATATACAAATAATTTCACAAAATCATAGTACAAAACTTTAGGCTCAAATGATACAAGAAAAACTAGGATTGAATGGTACACTAAAGATATGCAAGTTTTAGAACAATGGTGCACTAAAATACACTCTTCCAAGGCTCAAATATATTCAAGAAAGGTTTGGGAGGGTTAATCTCTAGAAACAATGAATATTGGAGCCTTTTTATAGAGGAAGAAAGTCAAACTAACCATAGGGGGTTTGACCAGTTGACTAGCTGTTAACATTTAATGCTTTGTAGGTGAGCATTGGACCTCGATTGCCCCTTGACTGGACCTCGACCGGTTAAGGTGGGGGTCGATTGATTCCTGTTCACCCTTGACCAGTTGAACAACCGTTCTGGAAGAAAAAGAAGGTTTTTTTGGCACCATTCGATTGATTAAGCCAGGGGTTGATCGGTTGAGCTGGGGGGTCGACCAATTCCTCATCCGATTCAACTGGTTGAGTTGTTTTTAGCTCAACAACCAACTTTTTCAACTTAAAACCTTTTAAACAAGTTTGGAAAGCATTTGACACATGGTTTTAGTTGAAAAAATGAAATCATCCAATTTTAAAAATATTTAAAACAAAATAACTCTTGGATGATTTTGGGGCATAAGTAAATAATGTAATGCATGAAAATCCTAGTGCACCAACAACCTTACAAAGAGATCTTATGAAGCTTGGGTCTTGAAAAACACTTCTCTTTGAGGTGGTCTTCTTCTTCATGATTTCTCATTGGCTTGATTTGTCTTTATGATTGCCACTTTGGAAATCGTTTTGCCTAATCACACTTGAAATATAATCATTAGTTCTAAACCTTATTTTGTTATCATTAAAACCAAGATTAACCAAACCTTGGTTTCACAATAATGTTACTAAGTTTACAAAACTGTTTTTAGTATCTTTCTTAATGATAAAATATCTGTTATGAATTTTCCAAAACATAATCTCTTAAATTGGAATCTTATGCAAATAAAAAAATAATCTATTTTTATAAAGATGTAGAAAATAAGAGAACCTTTCCTTAATGGAAAATTTTTATTCTTAAAGATCTCAAAAAAAGATTTTGAGATGAATTTTAAAATTAATTTTTACTCAAAGGAAAGAAAAATGCTCTTGGTATTTTTCATAAAATCTTTCTATAAAAAAATTTCCTTATTTCTTACTATGCTTAATTTAAATAAGTAAATAAGTATTCTTATTTAGAAAGTCAATTCATGAAAATTTATTCCTTATTATGATTTACCAAAAACTAACCTTTCATGCCAAATATATATATATAATACACTAATGGCCTTTAGGGATTTACCCTAGATTTTGGTAGTAAAATTAGGAATCTAAACATTCCAAAAATACCAAAATTACTAAAATGCCCTATAACAAAAAATTACAATTAGAACATTACAAAACCCTAAAAAGCTTATTGTTGTCACCATGAGTGCTTAAGCGTCGAGCGCTTAAGTAGTAGTTATAAGAGCGCTTGAGCAGTTCCTGTAGGAGTGCTTGAGCGACCGAGGCTATTAGCGCTCAAAGCAATGCTTCAATGTCTAAGTTTGCATCTCCAATCTAAGAATTGATATTTCATGGATTTCAACCATTTTTTCATAGAAAAAAAATAACTTTCTAAAATCCATGTGTTGAAGAATTGCTTGGAAAAATTAAAGAGTCTCTCTCTTTATGTTACTACCCATATGCGCATCCCATGTGATTCCTATGAACGTGGCTTATGTGCGTCTTGTGCATGTAACCTATGCAATTCTCGTACACCCAAAATCTTCCTCTCAATGACTCGAACCACGATCTTGGCACTCCAAAGAGTAGGCTTTGGAAGAGGAGAGGCTATGACTCTCTTTCTAGAAGTGGAAGACAACTCTCACCAAAAGTCATTAGGAAACCTTAATCTCTAAAGGGGTATTTATAGGGTTGCCCATTGGGCTTAAGTGACTTAAACCCATTAAGGCTTGGGCCACTTAATCTAGCCCAAAACCGGTCTTAATTGATTAATTAACCACATAAGTTCATCTAATTGATTAATTAGCCTAATCCAGAGACCTTGTTCATTATCCCCTATGCAATCTTGCAAAATTACCAAAATGCCTTTATGCATAAGAATAAACCTAGAGCCAATCCAACCCTCATAAATCGTGTCATCATGATATATAAGCTTAAAGCGGGGACTACTGAGACCCATACGAGTACTGGCTCCCTCAAAATCCAATTTTGAAGCTGATTCAACATTTTACTAAAGAAAATCAACTGTAATCTAGTACTATATGTAAATAACAAAAAAACAAAGCTCAGGTCCGTGACCTATTATCTAGTATACGTAAACTCCTCGTGAACTAGTGTTTGTAATCTAGAAAGGTAGTGTTATCACCTATCAAGATCACCTCTCTAATTCTTAAGTCACAAATCTCACTTATTATTTGATCAACTGACATAATTAAGCTTCAAGGAACATAAGTCAAATTCCACTAAAGGAATTATTATGACCACAAATTTCATGATCACATGTCCTTTGGATCACCAAATGGGACACACTGTCTCAATCCCATGAGATATCATGGTACATTTATTGAGAATACCTATTGCCACCAGCCTACATTAACAATGACCCAATTCATAGAGATATATGACCACTTTAGGGTCTCACCCATAGGTCAAAGCCTCTTATTGATTTTGGCATAGACTCAATATCTTCTCAAGGTTGAGAGTCCATGTAGTATAGTTGCTCGGTGAATCATGACTATATATAGCCTTATGTCCATCGAAAATCCATCCCAACAGCCAAGACGATTGTTCCTCCAATTAGGAGGTGATGCACTACAGTTTCTATTGGATTGCCCAAATCCATGAACCGACTATGGATAACTTATCTACTTACAAGGAACCCATGACTTGTATCTTCTATGCAACTTCTAATGCACATAAGTCATATATAATGTAAGAGACATGGGTTGAATACTCAAATCAATGTCAATACACCAAAGGGATAGTAAAGGGATAGTTAAGTCTAACTTTGTTACATCATTTCTTGCTTTTAGGTGCTTAATCCCAACACATCACTCTCATTTTCCTTTTCCTCGATCATGGCATTTAGGGCTTTCTTCTTAGGGCAGTCTCACGCCTAATGTGAGTTGTCACATAAGAAACAGTTAGTCTTAGGTATTAAATCATTTTGTTTATCATTTCTCTTACTTTTCTTTCTATTATGAGCTTTGTTTGATCCATCCTTACCAGCACTATAGTTTTTAGACCATTTGTTTTCTCCACCTTTGGTATAATTATCCTTGGATTGTGGTTTTGATTTGGAGAAGTCTTCCCTCTTATATTCCACTCGGGACTTTGCTAATGCCATAGTTATGGAAAAATCCTAAACAATTCAATGTCTTAACACTTGCTCAACCTAGCTTTATAAGTTATCCATAAATTTGAATAGAAGCCCCTTATTTATCATGTTTAGAATCTCCAGCATGAGTATAGAAAACTGCTTAACATACTTATGGATTAAGCCTGTGTGCTTGAGATGTTTCATGTTCTTCCTTGCTTGGTAAGCCACATCTTTAGGATAGAACCACCTCTTAATCTCTCTCTTGAAGGCACCCTATGTATATATGTTGTATGTGTCTTTTTCTATGTCAAAAAACCTTTAGCGCTATCATAGAGTAGCAGTATTAGTGAGGTAGAGGGTTATGTACCTTAGTGGCTTTCTCAGTTAGTGAGATAACCTCGAAACATCTCTCTATGTGCCACAAGAAGTTGTTTAACCCCTTACCATCCTTCTTACCACTAAACACATGTTGCTTTGGCACCTTTACCTTTGGTGCCTCATAAGTGACCATGACCTATGTTAATACAACGGTCTTATAAATGACTAACTCTTACTTGATCTCTTGATCCTGAGTCTTCATGTGTGTAGCCAAGGCCTCCATCTTTGAATCCATGATAGTAAGCATGCTCATAACCTTGTCCTAGAAAGACATGAACTCCTCGAGTGACACTATTTAGACTTGTTAGACTAGCACTCCTTCTTGAAGGTCTTAGATTGGTTCCCTAAGATATCCTCTATACCTTTCGTTGTGCTTTACTTGATCAAGTCCATCATCTCCAAAGTGTTCACTACGGATAGCTCCACTTTTAGTTGTGCCTCCAAGTTGGCAATGACATCATGATATTTCTACTTTCTACTTCTACAAATTATGGTAAGGGTGATCACCCTTCCACAGGTTTGCTCACTAATCAACTCTTATACGTTGGAGCTCGAGACATTCTTCTCTTCACTTCTTGTAATGCTCATCTCTTAACCTGGCTCTGATACTACTTGTCATGGACTTACGCATTTTCTAAGCTCAGGTGCAACATTTAGATAACTTAAACCACTTAATATTGCTAAGTCAACATTTCCTTAGTTTTAACTTGTTATACTAACCAATGCTACATGACTTGGTAGCTACAATGTGTAATGAAGGTAACACTTAAGAAAGGAAGTTTTGTATTGTACAAGAATGCTTACAATGATAGGAAGCTCTCAACTTACTTGGTGCCTTGGCCAAATGAGATTGTCTCCTATTTATAGGCATCCAAGGAACTCTCTGAAACCCACAAAGGTTCCTTACAACTCCAGAATTCTTTAGATACTCGTATATAATTCCTATGTACAAGTATTTGCAAGAAATCTCTAGAACTCTCTAGATAGCTTTATATTTTTCCTTGGTCTTCTACCTTTGTGTAGAAATGTGTGGACATCTTTAGGCTTTTCTATAACCTTCCATACTCCTCCACTAAGACAAGTGTGAATTGCTCTAATAGGTTACAAAAGCTTCCTACTCTCTTATATAAGCTAAATAGAGGGTCATTTGAGTAGGTTGTGACATTATGCTCTTGTTTATAGAATACTACCTTCATATATATATATATATAAACTATGTAACACAATAATCTTAGATTTTCTAAAATCAATTTACAAGAGATAATTTAACTATTTAATATTTCGTTAATCTTATACTACCTATAAAGTCACCTTATGTTCTTATTTATAGAATATCTACCTTTCTCTCTTTCTCTCTCTCTCTCTCTCTCTCTCTCTCTCTCTCTCTCTCTCTATATATATATATATATATATATATATATAGTATCATTAAAAAATTTAAATTAAATCCTAATTATTCTATTGATTGAATTAAATGTTCAAAATCATTTAGGATTTTTTTAAAAATAAATTTTAAAATATTTATTAATAAATTTTCAAAATATTTTTTAAAAGTTTTTACAACAATTATCAAATATTTATATATTTTTTTTGTCATATAATACTAATTACGGTGAATTTGATTTATATTTTTCTATTTTATAATTGAATATTTGACAAGTAATTTTGGAAATTTTTTATGGAAATATAAATTAAAAACAAATAAGAAAAGCAAAAACTTGCCCAAAAGCTCTTAGAAAGCTCTTCTATCATCACTCATCACCATTGTCAAAGCCTTCACCACCAGTCGAAGCAATATCACTGCTCATCGACCACTACTCGTGTTGTTGCTCTACACTATTTGATTTTATCTTTACAATTGTCATTGTTATACGTGGTTGATGCAACCTCTTCTATCAATGGTTAACATCTCAACCACATCCTCTCCTTTGTCCTATTTCAACATGAAGCTTTGAATCTTCAATATTCTTCATATTTTTATTATTTATTATTTATTATTTATTTAATTTTTTTTTATATATTATCACTCCAATACTAGAATAATTGTAGATTATCATTTTCTCTACTTGTTCATAAATGTAATTGTGTTTTTCTTATTCAAGGTCCAAATCCATTAAAATCTACATTATATTGACCTTTTTTTCTTGGTTGTAAAAGAGAGTTTTTAAAATTAATTATGGGTAAAAGTAGATTTTACTTATTGCATCATGAATGGAATAATTTATATATGTTTTAAAAAAATTATTTTATTGTGTATGTAAAAAAGTATTCTTATTGAAGAGTTGTAAGGATAAGTGGAGTTACTTCATACACCCTTGACATATAAGAGTTATTAATGAAAATTAAAATTATCTTCCATCATATGATTAATAATATGTTTACTAATTAAAACTCTAGACGCATGAAATTTAGGAGAGTAGTACTCTTCTCGCTGATTTAGAGATAACAGAAAGAATCCTTGGAAAGTGACAAACTATTTCAAGGTATGGAAAGATAAGATGTTTGTAGGAGCAAATAACAGAGTTACACAATTTCAAGACTGCACCTACCATTGAGTTGCAAAAGTTGAAGGCACTGATATGAAATTTCATGTCACAACAAACCACTACCTCTTAACAACCACCATTTCAATCTTACTCATCTTCCAAGCCACTAGTTCCACTATTGTGTTGACATCATGATGTGGTTTACAATTATTTTTTGGTTACTTTTATTTTGGATAATATTCAAATTTGGACAATGTTAGTTTCAAGTATGATTTACATTAATGAAGCAAATGTTTTGAAGTATATTTAATTTCTGTAGTTATTAGATTTTTAGTTTATTAAAAGTTTGATTTACATAATATCATCTTAATTTGAAATTGTTGAATATCATAGAGGTTTATATAAGTCAACATGTCATTTAAAAGGTAACAAAAATATTATATTTAGGGAAGAAGTTTTTTCATCCCTAAATGTGTATATAGATGAGATTTTTAATTTTTAATTTTTGTTATTTTCATATCCTAATGTGAATAGAAATATTTAGAGATGAAATTGTTTAATTCTCTAAACATTCTTAATTTTTTAAGATGAAATAATTTTGGCTCCAAATATGTTAGAAGAGAGCCTTTAAAAGCATGACATAATATAACAAACTCTTAGATTTTATTATTTATTAATAAAATTTCAATTCACTTTTATCTATCTTAATTCCATACTTTATACCTTGTAATAATACTAGCTTGTGTCTTTTTGCATTGTATGTAACTTAGGTGTATTAGGAATTGCACGGAAGATCTATGTTACGAGTTCCTTATAAGTAAATGACTTGTTCATAGTTGGTTCATAGGCTTAAGCAACCCATTAGAAGCTATAGTGCATTATCTCCTAATTGAATGGATGACTGGTTTTGACCATTGGAATGGGTGTCTCATGGTGAGTGCACTAGTGTTTATGATTATACATTGGATAAGACCAACAATGAGTTGTGACTTAATGTTATCAAGTAGTCATGACTTTACTAAGCTATTTCGTTGTGTTGTCTCTTAATCATGAGAGAATATTGAGTTTGTGTCAAAGTTAGCAGTGACTTTGACCTAAGGGCGAGATCATAAATTGATCACATTTTCCCTATGGATTGGGTCACTATTGATGGAAGTTGATAACAATAGGTATTCTTAATAGAGACACCATGATATCTCATGAAATTGAGATAGGGTGTTCCTTTAGGTGATCTTAAGGAGGTACATTCATGTAAACTATGATCATAGTAATTCCTTAAATGAAACTTGATAGAAGCTCTTAGAGAGCTAAGATATATTAGTTAAACACACAATAAGGATCTACAACTCAAGAATAGTATATGAGTTTTGAAAGGTTGATAACTTTTACCTTATTAGATTATAAGCACTAATTCATTGGGAGACTGATAGCAAGTCATGAACCCGAGCACATAGTGGCTTATTGTTGTTTACATAAGATACTAAAGTTCAATTGATTTTTTATACTAGGATGTTGAATCAATTTCAGAATTAGATTCTGAGGGAGCCAATACTCTTATGAGTCCTCATGGTATTCGCTTTGAGCTCATATATCATGATGATATGAGTTATGAGTGTTCTATTGACTCTAGGTTCACTTTTGTGCATAAGGGTGTTTTGGTAATCAAGCAAAATTGAATAGGGTTAAGTGAACAAGGTCTTTAGATTGGGATAATTGATTAATTAGTAGACCTTATTGGATTAATTAATCAATTAGGACCCATTTTGGGCTAGATTAGTGACCTAACCCTTAGTGGACTCAAGTCACTTAACCCTGATTAGGTACCTTATAAAAATACCCTCTTAGGGGTTAGGGTTTCCATAACTTTTCCATAAAGTCGTTTTCCACCTCCATAACTTCCCTTCCACCATAAGTGTGCTAAAGTTGTGGTTTGAGTCATTGGACAAAAGACTTTGGGTATACGAGACATTCTATGACAACAAACTTTGTCTTCATCTTGTGAAGTAAATTCAAGAATATCCGAATCTAAGGTAAGCACACTCTTAGCACTTCCTAAATCTTATTAAAGCTTAAAAATGTAATTTTTCCCTTGTGGATAGAATTTAGAAAAGCCTAGGATAGATTTGCATGTTCCTATCCTAATTCAGGCTTTGGAAATAAAGAGATTCGAGTTTTCCCTACAACTAATATCAGATCCATAGGTTTGTAAGCATGTTACAACCTTTATAGGTTGTGTTAACATTGGATTTGTAGGGTTTTATTATTATCCCATGGCCCTAGGGATAATGAATGTGCACTCTATATTATGATCTTGCAATATGATGATTATAAATGTAATTGTTGTTAGGGTTGTATTCTTTAGATTGTTTTTGTTACTCTCCTGATTGATTGTAAGCTCCATAAGGGGTATAAGATTTTTTTATCATGTCAAAATTCTTATTTTATTTTATTTTTTATAGATTGATATGTAAACTCTAAATCAATGGAGTATAGGATTTTGGTGTAAAAATCTGGTTTTTATTTTTCGACGCAATCATTTGAAAGTTTGCAAGCAATTTGGATGATCACATGGCGATGATGCACATTCCCTTACTATAAAAATGATATTTTTGGATAAAAATGGTCACTGAAAGTGTGAAAAATGACTTTTTTATTCTGGAAATTTGTAGGAGTGCTCAAGTGGTGGGATTAGCACTTGAGTGGCTCAATCAATCTTGTGGTGAACTTTAGCATTGGAAGCTACATCCAATGGCTCAACCGATTGAGTGATGCATCTAGTAGTGATGTCATATCCAACATACTAGAAATACTACAAGTGTTTTTCAAAATTTTTAGGTGCTCAAGATCCTACTCATGACGGTTGTTTAGTAGTTAAGGTATTTTGGTCATTTATAAATAACACTAAACCCTTTATTTTTTAAGTACATTTTAATATTTTTTAGATTTTGGTAATCTAATTATTGAATGATCAAATTAGCAATAGGATCCCTAAGGCCATGGGATTCCCTTTTATTTCCTTTTATGCTTATATTTTGTATATCGCTTGCCTTAAGAAATCTTTGAAATGTCTTTTCAAAAGGATAATTTTGGATTTTCTTAAAAGAATAAATTTTCATGATATTATTTTCCATTATTATGTATTTAAGGAGTTGGTTGTTGTCGTTTAGGATTTCAAATTCCTTTTAGAATTTTCATTTATTTGGTTTAGGGGGTTCTTCAGGCTCTTTTCCCTAGAGAGAAAGAGAACAACACCTAAATTGGTCCTTTAGGCCCTCTCTTTCCTAAGAAAATGAGGAAATTGTTTTGTTTGAAAATAAAAGTTCAAGGATAAGGAATATGAAAGCAATCTCTCCTTGGAATAGGAGTCCCAATTCAAGTAATAAATACAAGTTTTGGAAATTCTCATGATGGGTAATTTATTTTAAGATGGTTACCCAAATTATTTTAAAGTCTCTCTTATAAGATATTAAATGGGAGTGGGCCATACGCAAGCCCATAGCCTCTAAGATCACCATCTAGATTTTAGGCCCATTACCATCCTAAAGATGGGGTGATCCAAGGAATCAAGGGATATGGACTATCCTTATGGACAAGACTATATATGTTTGCAATGGGAGTGGTCAATCCTGAATATAGAACTCTTTACTCAGTAGCATTGATGTTAAGGATCTTGTTATGCACTTAACTCAAATGTGAAGTGGTCCCACTTACACAATTTAAAGGCTACCATAAAAGGTATGGTAATCAATGCCTTAGGATAACTTTTTGAGGTTTAAGACAAGTTGATTACTTAGAGAGGGTCTCTACCTTAGTAATATATAATAAGAGTCATGACTTGCTTAAAGAATACTTGATTCTTATGATACTAGGATACTTTTCATGGATATATGTAGCTTGAGAGCACTATATTTTTGCTAAATTAATTACCATATTTGCCTTGAGTGCTTAGTTTCTTTATTAATATATGGAAATTTTTTTTTATTATAGGAATAATGTCATATAAACCAATAACCTTTATTCTCACTAATAATAAGTTGACTGGAAAAGAAACCTAGACATAATGTTCATAGCAAAATAACTAAAATGGTAACTCAAGAAGTTACTCCACCCATTCCCAATGAACTTTCCACGTAGAAAGAGAAAAATTATTATTCCTAGTGCAAAGAGTAGTTGAGAAGACCTATTGTATTATACTTGGGTCTCTCGGTAATGTGTTGCAATAGTAACACATGGACATTGCCACTACTTATGAGATTATCTTAAGCATGTTAGAGATGTTTGGTGATAAGGGTAGACCAACTAGGCAAGATGCTCTAAGTACCATCATGAACACCAAGATCACATAAGGAACTCCCGTTAGAGATCATATGATTCGTATGATTGCACTCTTTAATGAGATGGAGATCTTTGGAGTTGAAATTGATGAGGATACCTAGGTCAACATGATCTTAGAGACCTCACAGGACTCCTTTAAGTAGTTTAAGCTCTCAATTATACTATGAATAAGTTTAATGATGAGCTTGTCAAAATTGATGAAAGAACTCCACATGGTAGTGAAAGATTCTTTAGGTTTTTCTCATAATAAGAAGAAAAAGAATTTTTTTCAACAAATCTAAACAAGAAAATTCCAATACCAAAAAATGAAATAGGAAATGTAAGGGCAAGTGTTTCATTTATGGTAAGAAAAGCCACTGGAAAAAGGAATGTGTATCTGATTCACTTTTAGTTGAATTGTGTTTAGTAGTGCATTCCACCAATTCATGGTAGATGGATTCTAGAGTCACCGACCATATCTATAATTCTTTACAAGGGTTTCAACTAAGTAGAAGGTTAAATGAGGAAGAGATGTACCTAACTCTAGAATTTACTACGAGAATAGCTATGCAGGCAATACGAGATGTTACTCTAGTATTAGAAAATAATAAACATCTAGAACTCAAGGATTATTTTTATGTACTTGATTCAAGCAAGAATTTGGTTTTAGTTTCTAGTATAAATAAATCAAATTATTTAGTTTATTTTAATAAAAAAAAATTTATTAGAAAAAATGTTTCATTTATCTGCTCGGGTATGTTGGTTGACAATCCCTTTTGTATCATTGTTATTTCTTTGTTTCCTGCTATTGAAAATAATCATGTCTCACTTAAGAGGAAAGTACCCAACAGTAATTAGACTTGTCTATAACATCTATGCCTTGTTCTTATTTATCTCAATAGGATCCAAAGATTGGTTAATTCTAGAGCATTGCACTCATTATTTCAGAAGTCCTAGTCTATGAATCCTATATAGAAGGTAAAATGACTAAGAGACTTTTTACCACTAAAGAGGTTAGAGCCAAAAAATGTCTGGAGTTAGTGCATACGGATAGTATGGAAGAATGTTTACATGATACAACCAAACGATTTCATAGTAAAGGGCCAAGAACATATGGTATGCAAGTTACATAATTCCATTTAAGGATTAAAGCAAGTATCACGTTCATGGAACAAACATTTTGATCAAGTAGTCAAGTCCTTTGACTTTCATCAAAACAAGGATGAACCTTATGTGTTCAAGGTATAGGGAAACATTGTGGTATTTATGGTCTTGTATGTTGATGACATTCTACTCATTGGTAATGATATAGTGTTATTGTCATTAGTCAACATCTAGTTGTCTACTTAGTTCTAGATAAAAGATTTGGGAAAAGCTTAATATATTCTTAGAATTAAGGTCCTTAAAGACCGTAAGAATAGGAAACCGACATTGTCTCAAGCTATCTACATAGATAAGCTTTTGGTCAAATATATGATGCAGGATTCCAAGAAAGGTTTGTTATCCTTCAAGTATGGAATTCTTCTTTCTCATGATTAGTGCTCAAAGACATCTAAAGAGAAACAACGCATGCAGGTAGTACCTTATGCCTCCACAGTGGGTAGCTTTAAGTATGCGATGCTATGTACTAAATTAGATGTTTGCTTTATAGCAGGTATGGTAAGTAGATATATTGGACAACTGTCAAGCATATACTCAAGTATCTTAGGAGAACAAAGAATTATATTTTTGTGTTCCAGAGTGATGACCTAGAGAGTACATAGATTTAGACTTTCAATCTAATAAGGATTCTTATCGATCTACCTCCGATTTTTGTTATTTTTTTATTTTATGGTACAACTATTAGTTACAAAATTCTAAAGTAATCTTGCATCGTTGACTCCACTATGGAAGTTGAATACACTATAACTTTTAAAGCAGGAAAGGAAGTCGTTTAGCTTAAGAAGTTCCACATGGAACTTGGGGTTTTTCCCTTGGTTATATAGCCTATGATACTATTTTGTGACAATAGTGAGGTTGTGGCATAATATAAAGAACTAAGAAACCATCAGAAAGGTAAACACATTGAGAAAAAATACTACTTGATACATGAGATAGTTTAAAAGGGTGATGCAGTGGTTGAGAAGACATCTTCTATGGATAACCTAGCGAATCCCTTCACCAAGACATTGATAGGAAAAGCCTTTGATGGTCACAAAAATACATAGGTTTTTTATATGTACCCAGTATGCTTTAGGGGCATGATGCTTTAAGGGTTGGTGGAAGATTGTTAGGATAAAGCCCTTAAAAGCATGATATGATATAATAAACTCTTAGATCTTATTATTTATTAATAAAATTTCAATTCACTTTTATCTATCTTAATTTTATGCGTTATACCTTATAAGCATTCTAGCATACATCTTTTGCATTGTACGTGACTTAAGTGCATTTGGAGTTGCACGAAATATCCAAGTCATGGGGTCCTTGCAAGTATATAACTTATTCATAACTAGTTCATGGGCTTAAGCAACCCATTAGAGTTTATAGTGCACTATCTATTAATTGGAGGGAGAGATGGTTTTGGCCATCATTATGGGTTTTGCATGGTAAGTGCACTAATATATATGGTTACACATTAGACAAGACCTATGGTGAATCATGACTTAAGGTTATCAAGTAGTCATGACTTCACCAACCTACTTCATTGTATTGTCTTTCAACCATGAGAGAATATTAATGTATCATTTTGTCTTCTTAGCACATGCCTTATTAAGTGCTCTTTCAGTACTCCACAACAATTCCTCGATGGTCAATTGCTACTCATGCAGCTTAACTTTTTAAGCTACCTTGGAAACTTTGGTTGGGGATTTATCTGGCCTCTTATTATGACTCTTGTCAACCCTAGGTTAGATCTAGGCTTTTTTTTTCCTTTTTAGGATAGTTCCTTTAAGTGCACCTTTAAGATAGTATACTTAGGTTTTTTTTTTTTTTTTTCATCACCCTAAATCACTTATGCACTTTTCTAATCACCCTAGGTCACTTAGGCATATTTATGATCACCCTAAGTCAATTTGAAACTTTTTTTTATCATGTTAGCTCATTTAGGCACCACTTGGCCCATCTAGGCATGCCCAAACCCATTTAGGATAACCTAGCCCATTTAGACAGATCTAGCCCGTTTAGGATCACTTAGGCCCATTTAGACATGTTTGACCAATTTAGGATCACTTTGGCTCATTTAAACACGTTTGCACCATATAATTTAGACATACCTTGACCTATTTAGGGCACACCTTGGCCCATTTAGGCATATTTGGCCCATTTGGCTCATTTAGGCATACTTTAACCCATCTAGGTACACCTAGTCCATTTAGACATACCCTGGCCCATCTAGACACACTCAATCCCACTTAAGCACACTTAGACATCTTTTAGGCAAGTTCACTTGGCTATAATTCAATTCACTCCAGTTCACCGAGTCACACTTTGATTTAATCCACTTGATTTAATTCACTTTAGTTTAGCTGCACTTTAGATTAGTTAATTCAGATGCATGTTCTTTTCACTTTGGTTTTGGTAAGCTATTTTCTTAATTGTCTTAATATAAATTTTTTAGTGATACACGCATAAATAAAATTTTAATAAGTTCATTTTCTTAAAGTGTCTTAATTTAAAATTTTTAATATGATACATATGTAGATAAAGTTTTTATAAGTTTTTATAAGTTGATACATATGTTTTGGTGTGGTTAAATTCACCTTCTTAGTATTTTTTTTGGAATTTATTTATGAAGGCAAGCTATTTTGGCTATATGCTGAATTTTGCATTTTAATTACTCTTAATATTTAATTTTTATTAAATGGATGTTTTGTAGCTTATTGTCCATTATTGTATTGTGATATATCATAGTGAGGTTGGCTTTTAATTTATTTATTTGGTCAAGTGATGCTCGTAGGAAATTAATTTAGAATTTCACTTGTGATGTCCCTCTTCTAATTAGTTGGCTACACACTTTATCACAATCTTTATTTCTTCCATCTTATATTTATCTAGGAAAAGTATTCATGCCTTGAATGATAATTGTGATACTTAGTACTATGAATTAAATAGGCAATAATGATTATCTTAGTACTTAACCTTAAACGTGCTTAATTAGATGTTAAAACTAGTTTAATACTAATCTTGTTTAATTATGAATTAAAACTTGATTAAGGTTAAGTGGGATTAGTTAATGACTTAAGCATTCTTATTAGGTTCTTCAGGGCTAATTAGAATTATGAAAACCTAAAGGACTAATGGGCAGTTGCAGGTTTAATAATGGATAACTAAAACGACTAAATTGCAATTTTGGGAGATTTGAGGTTGGTGGCAGCCTTGTGGCTTGCCGCCTCTTGCTTGGCTGCTTGGCTGCTTGGCTTGGGGACCCTTTATAAAGGCTGGTAGCCCTCATTTTTCAGCCTTGTCTCTGCAACAACTTGAGTTAGAGAGAGAAAGTGAAGAATTAAGGTAAGAAAGAAGTTAAATTTTGTGATTTTGGTATATTTGGGTTCCTAATGATATTTTGAAACAAATTAATAATAAAATTTGTTTAAAAGTTGAGTGTAATTAGTAATAAACATGTTTTAGTTATAAATCAAAATTAATTAAGGTTTAAAGAGTTTTAACTTAAGTATCTTTGATGGAAGAATCAACATGCATGTGTGTTTAGTTTGGTTTGATTGAAAAATAGATTAGTAAAGCATGTGATTAATTAAGTTTATTTAAACACTTAGGACTTGCTAATGGGTTAGGCTTAAGGAAAATCAAAACAATTAGTGTTCGGTATGAATATTAATATGCATTGTAAATATTGTTTAATTCACTTCAAATTTGATTTCAAAACCTGAGGGCATGTAGATTAGAAAATATGAGAATTAAAACTAGCAACAATAAGTTGTTAAAAATTAGTAAGAAAGGAAAATGTCATAAGTTTTAACTACATAAATTTTCATGGTTAAGAAACCTAAATTATGTTGTTTCATTTCAGTTCCTTGTAATAGGTAAAGATCGCCTACATAGAATAATCACAAAAGGGGAAGTCGATGTAAGATAGGGGATTTATGTCGTTCCATGGTGTATCTTGGTTTCTTTTCTTGAAATATTTATTGAAATTTCATGTCATTTCTACGGTTTCATCAAATGTTTTAATTTGTCATTGCGTCTCGGTTTATTGTATTGAAATGTTGCAATGATATTTGAACATATATTGGTATGAGGATTCATGGTTCATGGTGTGGTTGCATTGCAAGAATGATATGGAATAATGACATATGATATCTAAAGAATTGATTGATATGTGAGAAGTGTTTATGTGAAGTTACATGCAATATCCTTTGATATATTGTTTATGTGGGACTGTGGACCCTTAGGTGAAAGTCCCTAAAGCCCTTGAAGAAGACACTCCAATGTGGGTGTATGGGGGTGGTCCTACCCCTGGGTTTTAGTCCCTAAAGACACGGGGTTAGTCCTGCCCTTGGGTATGAGTCCAAGAAGACACGAGGTATGACTTACCCTTGGGTGATAGTCCCAAAATAATCATTATTATGACCGAGTATCTTGTGGAGCATTGATGTTTGATATGTACATTGGTGGGGGTTAGTAGAGAAATGATGGATGTGGAAAAATAGAGATGAAACCATCAACAACATGCATACATGTTTGACATTATTGCATATTTGTTAATGGTTATAAATTGTTTATCATGCATGCTATTATATGTTTAATTCAAGGTTTTAAGGATATATGCATAGGATGGTTATAAATTTTCCTACTGAGTTATGAACTCGCCATGTCTCTTCCACTTTTAGATGCAGGTCAGAAGACCTATGCTAGGAATAATGCTTGAGCATTGCTTTTCTGTTCATTGGGTGTTGTTTGCTTGCATTGAAAGTGTTTTGAGGCTTTGTATCATATGAAGACCAAATCTTTTTTAAGGAATGACGTAATGTATATTTGTCATCTATACTTGTAGTATGGGCTACCCTTAGTGAACCATGGGGTTTTGGTATATGTAATGTAGTACAAGTTCTCTTTGTGAAACAAATCATATTTTGTTAAGTAATAATTACAAAGTGTATTACAAGATGTATACTTCTTTATAACAAGTTTCCACTTTTTTTAAAAAAAAAAATGCAAAATCAACCAAGAACTCAGCATTTGAAATTTTGTATTCCCAATTTTGGGAGCACTTATGTTCTATTTGAGTATTAGTTATTAATTCTGAAACCCAGGGTATGACAGCTTGGTATCAGAGGATAAAAGATTAGATGCCTAAGGTGGACAATAGGAAAGGGGCCCAATAGGTGCACTGGAGTCCTTACTATTATTGTCACACTTTTTTACTGTGTATGATATATTGATATTAAGGTGAAAGGTTAAATGATGAATGTTAGGTTTATGTCTTTGTTGTATTGATGACATTCTTACTTGTATTGGTGTGAGTATGCCTAGCTATGATAATTGTGATCATGTTGCTTGTTTGAATTCTTGATCATTGGGAATCCATTACTATGGTATAATTGGTATTATGTGTTTTTTTGGGATGTTTGTACATAATTAGTTTAATTGTATTGTTTAAGGATGCTTGATTTAATGAATAGTCCTTATATTGTGATGTATTGATAATCTAACCCTTGTGTACCTTTCTAAGACAAAATGCCTAGAGCAAAGAACAGATTAACAACAAGGCCTAGACAAACAACTAGATCATCTCCACTATCTCATGGTAATGAAACTGAGGGAAGGGTTGCAATATATCCAATTGTTGGTTCAGAATACCAGAATGTGAGCTTCATTCGAGAATTTAAATCACTGATTCCTCCAATCTTTTGGGGTAGGCCTAATTTTCTTGAAGCTGAGAATTGGTTGAAAGAAATAAAGAAAATATTGGATGTAATGGGAGTCCTTAAAGAAATGAGAGTTTCTTTAGCTTTCTTCATGTTGATGGATGAAGTGGACAATTGGTGAGATATACTCAAGATGACTCAAGATGTAACTCAAATGGCTTGGATACAATTTGAGGAGTTGTTTTTGTCTAACTACTTTCCAAGGCCATTAGAAGACAAAAAAAAATAGCTTAATTTGTACACTTGGTTCAAATGAGGAACATGCCAGTGATTGAATATGCATCAAAATTTACACAACTATCCATATATTCTCTAAATGTGGTGGCATATGAACAAATGTGAGCTGAACAATTCCAAGAAGGGTTGAGATTGAACATTAGAGCACAAGTCGCTCCCTTTATGTTCCATACTTATAGTGGGGTTGTGGCAAGGGATCCTGTTATAGAAAGATTGAGAAACATAAATTCTAGGTTTGGTGGCTAAAAAAAAATGGGAATGAGATTTCAAGCACCAAAAAGTGACTCATCCCCAACAACAACCTATAAAACAAGACTAGTATAGTGGGACTATAGATTGGGCTAAGGGAACAAGGAGATGTTAAGAATGTGGTGAGGTGGGACATCTTAGGAGGGAGTGCCCAAAATTTCAACGATGTGCATACCAACCATCTCAACAGTAGTTTCAGTACATGAACTCATGAATCCAAGGAAGACAACCTCAGGGGGAAGGAAACTTTAGACAAGGAAAGTCTAGAGGGAAGCTAAAGCAAGGACCATAAGGAAGATTTTATGCATTGACATCACAAAATGAAAAATCAAATGCCTTAATGGAAAGTATGATCTTATGTTTTAGCACTTGGTCACATGTTTTATTTGATCCAAGAAATACCCACTCTTTTATTTCTACATCATTTGCTTCCTTGTTAGACATAGAATTGTTCCCTTTCACTGTTCATTATGTGTTGAGACTCCTATGGGTGGTAAGGTGGAAACCAAGTGGGTGTTTCATGCTTGTGTACTTTATATTGGGGGTTTTGAAGTTATAATGGATCTGGTTCTTCTTAATATTTCATCCTTTAATGTAATTGTGGGGATGGATTGTCTAACCCAACATCATGTTGTACTAGACTGTTATTTGAAAAAAGTAACATTTCAAACCTCTTGTGATTCATATTTGAGTTTCTATGGTGACCGAAGGCTTACAATTATTCCATTAATTCGAAACCCGGATGACAAGTGGTCAAGAAAGGATGGAAGATGATATTTTCTTTTTAATATGCAAGAAAGAGGTAAAAAGAAGACAACTATGTATTCCAATGGTTTGTGAATTTGTTGATGTTTTTCCTAAAGAATTTCCATGTTTAGGTTCTCATAGAGATATGGATTTTTCTATAGAATTGTATCCAAGTACAAATCCAATATCAATAGCTCCATACAAGATGGCTCCAATTGAACTTAAAAAATTGAACATTTAGTTGCAAGAGTTGCAAAGTAAAGGGTTTATTCAGCCTAGTACCTCATATTGAGGTGCTCCAGTATTATTTGTGAAAAAGAAAGATGGATCTTTGCGGTTATCTGTTGATTATAGAAAATTGAACAGAGTAATAGTGAAAAACAAATATCCATTACCTCGGATTGATGACTTATTTGACTAGTTATGTGGGGCTTGCTATTTTTCTAAGATTGATTTAAGATCTGGTTACCATCAATTGAGGATTCGAGAATCGAATATCCCAAAGATTGCATTTCATACTAAGTATGGGCATTATGAGTTTGTTGTCATGCCATTTGGATTACCCAATGCTTCGGTTGCATTCATGGACATGTTAAATAGTATTTATCAGCCTTACTTGGATCATTTGTGGTGGTATTTGTGGATGATATTTTGATATATTCTAAGAGTAAAGAAAAACATGGTCATCATTTGCATTTGGCCCTTCAAACACTAAGAGAACACCAGTTATATGCCACATTGGAGAAATGTGACTTTTAGTTGCAGGAAATTCAATTTTTGGGACACATGGTTTCTAAAGAGGGTATCTCAGTGGATCCAAAAAAAGTGGAAGTTGTGACAAAATGGGAAATACCCAAGAATATTTTTGAAGTACATAGTTTTCTTGGATTAGTTGGGTACTACAGAAGGTTTGTTGAAAACTTTTCTCGAATTGCATGCCCAATGACTAGACTGACGCGCAAGAGAGTGAACTTTGATTGGAATATGACAAGTGTGAAGAATCTTTCAAGAGCTAAAAAGAAGGCTAACAACAACGTTTGTGCTAATTACTCCTATTAGTAGGGAAAGATGTACAATTTATTTTGATGCTTCAAGAAATGGCTTAGGATGTGTTTTGATGCAAAAAGAAAGAGTGGTTGCTTATGCTTCTAGGCAATTGAAGAACCATGAGCAGAACTATCCTACACATGATCTCAAACTAGCAACCATAGTATTTGCTTTAAAGTTATGGAGACATTACTTATATGGTGAAATCTTTAAGGTGTTCTCTGATCATAAAAGTTTGAAGTAAATTTTCTCTCAAAAATATCTAAATGCAAGGCAAAGGAGATGGATGGAAACCCTTGAAGATTTTAACTTTACATTGCAATATCATCTAGGAAAATTCAATGTGGTTGTTGATGCCCTAAGTAGAAAAGCTCAATGTGTGTTATCTGGGTTGATGGTTTTAGAGTGGAAAATGTATGATAACATTAGTGAGTTCAATCCTTGTTTTGATGTATATGATTCCTATGCATGCTTTTGTACTTAGGTAAGCTCTGCCAACAATATTGCATAAGATTATTGAAGCTAAAAGGAAATATACAAAGTTAAAGGGCATGCGCTCTCAAATTATGGCAAGTGACGTAGTGGAAGGTTGGAGCATACATTCTAATGGTGGGATTTATTTCTTGAATAAACTTTGTGTTCCTAATGATGCTCAGATGAAGGAGAAGGTAACGAAGGAAGCTCATCATTCTTGGTTCACAATACACCTTGGAGAACTAAAATGTACCATGATTTGAGGCGTCAATATTGGTGGCAAGGTATGAAGCGGGATGTAGCTCAATTCTTTTCCAAGTGTTTAACATGTCAACAAGTGAAAGTTGAACATCAAAAGTCAGCAAGGTTGTTACAACCACTACCTATAGCAAAATGGAAGTGGGATCATGTGACCATGGACTTTGTGACAGGATTGCCAAGAATTCCCCAAAGTAAGGATAGTGTATGGGTGATAGTTGATAGACTAACGAAATCAACACAATTCTTAGCAATAAAGATCACTGATTCAATCATTGCTTTAAGTAAATTGTATGTGAAGGAAATTATGAGGTTGCATGGGGTACCACTCTCTATTGTTTCATATGGAGATCCTATATTTACATCACAATTTTGGCAGTCCTTGCAAAAAGCCTTGGGAACTTAAATAAGATTGAGTTCAACATTTCATCCTCAAACTAATGGGAATCAAAAAGAGTTATTCAGATTTTGGAAGATATGCTATGAGCATGTGTGATGGATTTTAAAGGAAATTGGGTGGAACATTTTCCTTTAATCGAATTTGCTTACAATAACAGCTTCCAAAGCAGTATTGGAATGGCACCATATGAAGCACTCTATGGAAGGCCTTGTAAATGCCCTATGTGTTGGATGGAATATGGTGAAGCTAGTTTGATTGGGCTAGAATTGGTGCAAGAGACTACTGACAAGATTCGAGTAATATGTGATAGGTTATTAGTAGCACAAAGTAGATAGAAAAGTTATGCTAATCACAGAAAGAGACCCCTAGAATTCCAAATAGGAGATCACGTGTTTTTACTTGTGACACCTTGGAAATGTGCATTTCAATTTGGTAAAAGGAGAAAGCTTGCTCCAAGATATATTAAGCCCTTTGAAATCCTTCAAAAGGTTGGAGAGGTAGCATACAAATTAGCCTTACCGCCACAGCTATCAAGTATACATGACGTGTTCCATGTCTCCATGTTGCAAAAGTATGAGCCTAATACCCCACATGTACTAGATTGCCATGATTTGAATTTTCAAGATGTAACGTATGAGGAAGGGCCGAGAGAGATTTTAGATAAGAAAGAGCAAGCACTACGAACCAAAACCATACCTCTAGTGAAAGTGTTATGGGATCATCATGGAGTGGAATGAGCTACATGGGAGTTGGAATCAAATATGAGAAACAAGTACCCATAACTCTTTATAGGTTTGCTTCTTTAAATTTCGATGACAAAATTTTTGTTAGGGAAAGAGGATTTAATACCTAATACTAATGAATTAAATAGGCAATAATGATTATTTTAGTACTTAACCTTAAACATGTTTAATTAGATGTTAAAACTAGTTTAATGCTAATCTTTTTTAATTATGAATTAAACCTTGATTAAAGTTAAGTGGAATTAGTTAATGACTAAAACATGCTTATTAGGTTCTTAGGGGCTTATTAAAATTATAAAAACCTAAAGGACTAATGGGCAGTTGTAGGTTTAATAATGGATAACTAAAAGAACATAATTGCAATTTTGGGAGATTTGAGGTGGTAGCCTTGTGGCCTACCACCTCTTGCTTGGCTACTTGAGGACCCTTTATAAAGGCTGGCGGCCCTCGTTTTGCAGCCTTGTCTCTGCAGCAACTTGAGTTAGAGAGAGAATCTAGAGACAGAAAGTGAAGAATTAAAGTCAAGAAGAAGTTAAATTTTGTGATTTTGATATATTTGGGTTCCTAATGATATTTTGAAACAAATTAATGGTAAAATTTGTTTAAAAGTTGAGTGTAATTAGTAATAAACATGTTTTAGTTATAAATCAAAATTAATTAAGGTTTAAAGAGTTTTAACTTAAGTATCTTTGATGGAAGAATCAACATGCATGTGTGTTTAGTTTGGTTTGATTGAAAAATATACTAGTAAAGCATGTGATTAATTAAGTTTATTTGGACACTTGGGACTTGCTAATAGGTTAAGCTTAAGGAAAATCAAAACAATTAGTGTTTGGTATGAATATTAATATGCATTGTAAAGATTGTTTAACTCACTTCAAATTTGATTTCAAAACCTGTGGGCATGTAGATTAGAGAATATGAGAATTAAAATTAGCAACAATAAGTTGTTAAAAATTAGTAGGAAAGGAAAATGTCATAAGTTTTAATTGCATAAATTTTCATGGTTAGGAAACCTAAATTATGTTGTTTCATTTTAGTTCCTTGTAATAGGTAAAGATCGCCTACATAGAAGAATCACAAAGAGGAAGTTGGTGTAAGGTGGAGAATTTATGTCATTCCGGTGTATCTTGGTTTCTTTTCTTGAAACATTTATTGAAATTTCATGTCATTTCTATGGTTTCATCAAATGTTTTAATGTGTCACTACATCTCGGTTTATTGTATTGAAATGTTGCAATGATATTTGAACATATATTGGTATGAGGATTCATGGTCCAATATTGATGAAATGGTTCATGGTGTGGTTGCATTGCAAGAAAGATATGTAATAATGACAGATGATATCTAGAGAATTGATTGATATGCGGGAAGTGTTTATGTAAAGTTATAGGATTGTTTATGTGGAACCATGGGTCCTTGGGTGAAAGTCCCTAAAGCCCTCGAGGAAGACACTCCAATTTCGGTGTATGGGGTTGGTTCTACCCCTGGGTTTTAGTCCCTAAAGACACGGGGTATGACTTATCCTTGGGTGATAGTCCCAAAATAGTCATTATTATGGACAAGCATCGATGTCTGATATGTACATTGGTGGGGTTAGCAGTTTATCATGTGTGAAAAGATGGATGAGGAAAAGTAGAAATGAAACCATCAACAACATGCATACATGTTTGACATTATTGCATATTTTTTAATGGTTATAAATCGTTTATCATGCGTGCTATTATATGTTTAATTCAAGGTTTTAAGGATATGCATAGGATGGTTATAAATTTTCCTACTGAGTTGTGAACTCACCCTATCCCTTCCACATTTAAATGCAGGTTAGAAGACCTATGCTGGGAGTAATGCTTGAGAATTGTTTTTCTGTTGATTGGGTGTTGTTTACTCACATTGAAAGTGTTTTGAGGCTTTGCCTTTGTATCATACAAAGACTAAATCTTTTTGAAGGAATGATGTAATATATATTTGTCATGTACACTTGTAATATGAGCTACCCTTAGTGAACCATGAGGTTTTGGTATATGTAAAGTAATATAGTACAAGTTCTCTTTGTGAAATAGATCATATTTTGTTAACCAATAGTTACAAAGTGTATTACAAGATGTATACTTCTTTATAATAGGTTTATACATTCTCTTTTTTTTTACGCAAAATCAACTAGGAACTCAATATTTGAAATTTTGTATTCCCAATTCTAGGAGTACTTATGTTGTATTTGAGTATTAGTTATTAAGTCTGAAACCCAGGGTGTGAAGATAATTGAGTGTCCTTATGAATTCATGTTTTAGTTCTTTTAATTGCTTGTAACCATCTCTTGTCCTAACTTCTCTATTTGTATTGTAAGTGCATTATGTTAATACATTAAGTCTTGTTTATATGTTGGAAATTTTGTTTGGTCATAAAAGTCTTTTTAGATAGTGACTTGCTCTCAATTGAAGATTAAGGGTTTTTGTTCGTCCAACCAGGAAGTCACAAATAGATCTAAAAAGGTTTGGCTTGTGCATATAAGGCTTCTTTGAGGCATAAAAAAATTCAGTGTCATTTTTGTACTTACAATGTTTTAAAATGATTTTTCAAAAGCAAGGGTTGCTCAAGCACTTAATCTTGTTCAAGTGGTCAGCCTGCTCAAGTGGAGCACTCAAGTGGTTTATGTCTACTCAAGAGGTCGTGACAATCATGTAGAGTTTAGAAACGGGTTTTGGATGAATTCCACTCAAACTCTAATTTGGAAACGTAAGATACTTAAACTCTTTTAGCTTTTGTCTATATATACCTCTCTAATAACCCCTTGAGGGTTAAATATTCGGGCTAAAAAATTCGAGATCGTAGAGATCTTAGAGTTTAGAGACTTTTCATTCTTTAGAGGGACTCCTTAAGAGAAAGTCTAACTAGGACTCCTTAAGAGAAAGTCTAATTGCCACACCATTCTTGATCTCTCATTCAAGGATTTGAATATTTGAATCATGGGTTAAAGACCTTAATCCCTTCGGAGTAGTTGAAGGATCTACTAAGAAGCAACAGGAAGTTGTTGTGTCATGGACATGAATCAAGTTGTAAGTACTGGAGAGTAAATCTTTAAGATAAAGTGGTCAAGTAAATCTATGTATTTACATAAGATACTAGAGTTCAATTGATTCTCTGTAATGGGATGTGGAATCAACTTCAAAATTAGATTATGAGGAAGTCAGTACTCCTATGAGTCCTAGTGATCCCTGTTCTAAGCTCATATACCTTTTTGGCACAAGTTATGAGGGTTAGATTGACTCTAAGTTCATTTTTGTGCATAAAGACGTTTTGGTAATTATGCAAGGTTGCATAGGGGTAAGTGAATAAGGTTTCTAAATTGGTCTAATTGATGATCTAATTGATTAATTAGTAGGCCCTATTAGGTTAATTAATTAATTAGGACTCATCTTGGGTTAGATTAAATGACTTAAGCCTTAGTGTTTGTTGGCATATTCTAAATTCGTATTATGTTTAAAAAAAATGCAAATTTTCTATTGTGCATAGGATTTAAAATAACTTAGGATAGCTAAGCATGTTCCTAACCTAATCTAGGATTGGAAAACGAAGTAATCTAGGTTTTTCCCTTCAACTAGGACGCATAAGACAATACTAGCTCTCTCAAAATCCAATTTTGAAGTTGACTCAACATCCCACTATAGAGAAATAATTACACTTCAATACCTTATGTATTAATGAGACACTAAGTGCACAAGTCTATAACTTGCTATCCACTATATATAGTCTCCCCATGAACCGATGTCCATAATCTAACAGGATGAAAGTTATCAGTCTTTTAACATTACCTCTACCATCCTTCATTACAAATCATCCTATTATGTGATCAAATGACATATTCTAGCTCACAAAGAGTGTATGTTAAATTCCACTGAAGAAATTATTGTGGCACCATATATTTCATGATCAAGCGTCCATAAAATCACCTAAGGGGACACACTGTCTTGAAGTCCATGAGAAATCATAATGCCTCTATTGAGAATACTTGTTGTTACTAGTTTTCATCAATAGTGATCAAATCCATAGAAAATATATGATCACTTTAAGGATCTCACCTATAAATCAAAGCCACTGCTAACTTTGTCACAAACTCAATATGCTCTCAAAGCTGAGAAACAATATAGTATAGCAACTTAGTGAAGTCATGATTACTCAATAGCCTTGTGTCATGACTCACCATAGGTCCTATCTAATGTGTAACTATACATAGTAGTGTACTCACCATGGGAACCTTATCCCGATTGTCAAGACTAGTCATCCCTCCAATTAAGAGATAGTACACTATAGCATCAAATGGATCGCTTAAGTCCATAAACCAACTATGAACAAATCATCTACTTGTAAGGAACCTATGACTTTGATCTTCCATGCAACTTCTAATGCACCCAAGTCATGTACAATGTAAGAGATGTCAGGCGAGAATGCTCATAATGTATGATGCATGAAATAAGGATAAAAAAAAAGTGAAACTGAAACATTATTAAATAAATAATGAATTTCAAATCTATTACATTGTATTATACTTTTAAAAACTTTATCCAAACATATAAAGGCAATCTTAAGAGGTTGATAACATCTACCTCATTAGATTATTCATAGGGAGTCCACAAGCAATGGATAGTAGGTCACTAACTTGATAAATTGATTAAATTGATTTTCGTCTTGATACAATTTCATAAGGTATTAGAATGTAGTTAACTTTCTTTAATGGAGTGTTTAGTCAACTTTATAATTAGATTCTAAAAAATCTAATAATTTTTTATGGGTCCTAGTGGTCCCTATTTAAGTTGATTTTTTTTGTTGGTACAAAGTTTTAAGGTTTTATGAAGAATTAATCATTTATGCATATAAGGGCATTTTGGTAAAAACATGAGGTTGCATTGGATTTTTTTTTTCCTTGTTTATGGATTGGGCAAATTGATAAATTGGAGCCCATTAGGGCTAATTAATTAATTAAGACCCAATTAACTATATTAAGTAACCTAAGCCCAAGTTAGGTCAAAGTTACTTGAAACCATAAGTTTGTATAAACCCTCTTAAAGGTTTTAGAGTTAGACATTCTAAATTGTTGTCTTTCAAAGAGTCTTCATCTCTCTCTCTCTTTCAAGAAAGTTGAGTAGCCACTCTACAAAGGTGTCAAGACTCAAAACACAAGTGATCGAGTGAAAGGTCACCAAGTGATTAAGATTTTCTTCTACGAGTGGAACTTGATCTAAACACATCTAGATTAAATGTAAAGTTTTTGAGCCCGATATCTTTATTATTCGTTTTAGATCTAGTGTCCATAAATTGTTGATCTATGATCTCAACCACATAAATATTTATTTTTTTCAGTCTAATGAATCCTCGCGACTTTAAAACACATTTACATGATTAAGAGGACCTCATACATATATAATGTCATGAACTTCTTTCCCTTATATAATAAATATGGGATATCACGAATGTGGCCTTCATTGCTTCCTTCTTGCCTTCTATTGCCATAATTCGTCCCTCCATGTGGTAGCTAAAAAATTGACCAAGCAAATAGTTTTTACCATCTTTATATTCTCTTTGCACTCAGTTAAATTAGGTCAAGACTTTCTTTGAATCATGGAAAGTACTTAAAAAATGGAAAAATAAATAAAAATAAATCTAAAATCTCTCAAGTGATGTACTCTGCAAGATATGAAATAAATAAATAAAATTATTCAAAAACTTATATATCCTCAAATTCTTTGACTTTTATTTAATAAAAAAGGGAGGGAGATAATTTGAATAAATATGTGAGAATTTTTTAAATTTTTTCAACTTTTTACTATTTTTTTCCATTTATCAGTTTTGTGATGTTTTTATCTTATAATTCTCCATTCAACTTTCAAGGTTGGGTAGAAACATGCATATATAACCCTTTGAGACAGGGTCACTTTTACAAGCAGCTTAAACCCTTGGGCGCAACTGTAATTGTCCATGCAACCAACTTTCCAGTGTGTTGTACAGAGAAAACAAGAAAAGCAAAACCGAAAATCTTTTCCATCCTATGTCGGTGATGTGCATTCAGATTCTGATTTGCTTAATCTGAAAGTCAATAATACTACCACATCTTCAAACATTAGAAAAAGTGGGGAAAAAAGAGAAAAGGTGAAATTGTTGACCACTCTGTTTCACATTTGTCCTCCACCCTTTCAAATTCTTATTGACTACTCAAAAGTCCATTTACCATTGAATTTATATGCCATTCCATTTGCCCAGAAGCCTAACACACCTTCTTCATATAGACCATATGCTAACCATCAATCATTAACTTCAATACCATGCGTAACAGCCAAAAAGGAATTTATGAGACACTGTTAAACTATAACAAACAGAGGAATGCCTCATCTTATTAATCAAAGTTCATGTAATTAATAAATATTTATAATCAAAATACTATAAATAAAAATAAAATAAAATAAAAAGTGAGACAGAGCCTGGCACTTAAAGATACCGCTAACCTAATCATCCCCCGGTCCCACTGTTTTTTTTTTTTTTTCCTTTTTTTTTGCCTCTTTTTTTTGTTTTTAACCATCTTTCTTTACCCTCTCCAACCGTCGACGACCCTGGCCAACTAGTTGGGCATATTTACATTCCTACCCATCAGAGATGAGGTGATACCAACAGAAATCACGTGTCACGACCCACCAACCACCACCGTTATTTTACTTGGCAGCCAATCTCCATAGCCCCGGCTATCTGAATCAGAGTCGAAGAATTCAAGCCGAACAAGCATCGTAGACTCATCACAAGCGGCATCAGTGGAGGACATGGATGCCTTTAGCTGGTGGAACCCAGGCACCAAAACCTTCTCTGCCCACTCTTCTAACCCGCTTCTGCCTAACCATACTCCCCCTAGGATCTTCTCCAGCGCTTCATCTTCTACTTGGATTGAAAGCTTGTCACCCATGACGGAGGAAAATTTTCTGGCAATGCAGCTTCTGACTTGGTGTCGAATTGGGTTAAAGTCTACAGGCTTGAAGGTAATGACATTGTCTACTGAATTGAGCAACTCCCTCGATGCTGAAGTTGGAGGCAGACACCTGTTTTCAGGGCCCTGCTCATCTTCGTGATCAATGGTGAGGTCACTTGAATTGCGAGATCCATCTGCCCTATCATCTTCAGTGTCAGCTGCCTGATTAAGGTCAAATGACAGAGCAGAACCATTTTCCTTCCTAGGCTTGGTGGACCGGTCTTCATCATGCAGCCAATTGGCTCGCCGCTTAGCCGACTTCTCACTAGCAGATAATTTTAACTGCCAACCACCACCTGCGATAGAAGCAAGCTTCTCCTCGTTCAGCAAAGTGCTGTTGGACAAGCTTTTGCGATTATCAACCAACCAATTTGCAGTGAGGATGAAGATGACATTCCCAAGACTTACCTCACGGCCATGGGAATCAACAAGTCGCCCTCTCTCCATGGCCCGTTTTATGCTCCCTTGAACAAGCATATCTGCTTCATCAATGTCCTCAAGCATAATTACTGAGAAGTGGTTTCTCCTAACTGCTTCTGCAATGCGATCCACTGCTGTTTTACCACGGAAATTCATATCCAATTCCCCATCATCACGCCTTGAACCAAGACATATCATAATTGGATTGACCCCACATACCAGCTCTGAAAGAGCAGCTGCCATCTTCTTCTTGCCAATCCTGTCGGGACCCGTGAACAATAGCCATATGTCACCCTTTGACCCAGCACTTCGCCGTTTTCCATTGCCCATTTTGCATTGGGTCACAGTTGTAGCCACAGTACGTGCTGCATCCTGCTGCCATGAGACCTTCTCTGCCAGACCCTTGAGAAGCTTTTTGACTGAGTCGGCATCCAATGGGCTAAGTTTGTCATTTTGCAATTCATGGAACTTGTTCAGTGATTCAGAAGAAATGCACTGGAAAAAGTCTTTGACATGCTCTTTATGGATTTTCTCTGTGGTGGTTTCATTGATCTTTGTTCGCCCAAGAACAAGGTCAGTCCGTACAGGGCTTCCAGGTGGTGTAACTGCCTGTTCACATGGTTGGTTGGCCACAAGATTTGAGTTCAACTGCAGAGTTTCTCCAAGGTTTCTGGTTGGTTGTAACTTGGGCTGGAAGGCTTGCCGCCCAAGCAGAGTCGCATTGTACAAGCCCGTCATCGAGAGAGCTGTTGGAGTGATTCTCTCAGAGTTGAGGTTGGGCTGATGAAAATTAGGATGTAGATGCAAGCATGTGTCATTCCATTTCTTTAGTAAATCTTGAGGCTTCTGCTTCCAGATCAGTTCTTGATCCTTGGTCTGTAAACACATAAATGGTAACAAAAATGTGATTCAATATTTCAATGTGATATGGTCTTCCAAACTTGTAGGACACAGTTAAAACATACCTGTGACTGATCTGTTGTTTTAACATCACCGTCCAGAGCTTTAGCATTCTTCAACCACTGTGGGAGTGATGACCGAGACACTTCTGATTTCACTTCAGATGATGACTTCTCGAACTCCTGGCCTTCAAGCTTTCCTAGCTCTTGTTCATAATTCTCCATGCACTGTGGGCAGCAGCTCATTTTCTGAGCAGGATCCATGTTCTCAGAGACACGCCTTGGTAGAGCAGTTATTGCAGTTGGAAAGTTCTTCATTGGTGTCAGAGACTCAACAGAGCTGCTAAGAATCCCATTTGTCCCAAATCTAGAAAATAAGACATGAATAACAGTGAAGGGATGATAAAAAATAAGAACCATGTCTTCAAAGCTCAAGCATGGTTTTCAAGATGCTTGAAATGAATCCACACACCAAGGTGTCTATTTAGAGAGGGAAGAACTTAACAAGAGGGCCAACCAAAAGACATGATCCAAGGCAGTGTCAATTTGAAGTAAAAACTAAAATGCTTGCATAAAGTCAAAAAAATGGAAATTTTTGGATCTACTCAAGGTGAAATTTGACAACCTTTGTCTACCTAAACCTCTATATCAAGAAAGTTTCTAAGCAGCAAAATCCAAAATTTTTAACTAAAATCCTGCCCAAAACATAATCTCAAAACAGGCTGAAACTATAGATCGAATCCAACACAGAGAAACCAGATTGACAGCATCAAATATGGAATATGTAATTGTTCGAGTAGTGTATCTGAAAAAACAAATTATCCAAACCAATGAACTCAGAAAACTAACTTACAGGCATATGTTTTATTGTTCTCTTAAAGTAGATTTAACTACTTGAATCATGGAAAATAGAAGCAATAAGGTCTGTCTGATTGAAGGTAGAACATGAAACCAACCTCGAAAAAAGCCCTGGAACAGGGGTTCTAGCAGCAATTGGCACTGCCTGCAGATCCCAATCATTTTCCATGGAAGGGTGATAGACCTGGCACCTCAAATAAGTCTCACAAGTAGCAGTCCCAATCAACCAAAGCCGGCCATTGCTACCCTCTCCGAACGTCGCCAGTAACTTCCCCATCTCTGCCACAGCAGCGCGCCCTGCCTCTGAAACAACCTGCTGCCCAACTGTACCAGAGCCGGCAACTCCTAAATTCACCGGCTGCTCGACAAGCCATTTCAGGTCCCCTAAATCAAGAATAATGCTTCCACCTCCGATTCGGGCTTCCACCAATCTACCCAATTCCTTTAGCTTGGTGGGTATTTGAGTTCTATCGGAATTATTAAGAGAGAGCTCCCTGTGAAGAGAAATCACCTCGACATTCTTCAGTGGTCCATCTCCGAAATCCCTCTTCTCAATTCTCCTAAGTAGCTCCTTCATCACGGCCTCCGGCTCTGATTCGCCCACCAGCACCGGATTTCTTTTCTTAGTTCTCAACAAAATATCAACAACGCGCTTCACTTCCTCGGCCCTCTGGTGGCCGGACTGGTTGGCAGCCGCAGCGGTGGCGGCGTTGCCTTGTTGCTGCAACCGCGGATTCAAATACAAATTGCGGGTTGGGGTGGGAGTGGGGGTGGAGGTGGGGGCACCGGGTCCTCGGAAGCCACCCAATCCAATTGGGGAAGGAGAAACATTGGGTGTGGGTGGGGAATTCATGGACTGCTCAATGGTGGCCTTGACAGCAGGGCTGGAGAAGCTAGCCTCGCGCATGACCCTGCTAACGCTGGGGTCATCGAGTATGGAGATGATGAGTTGTTGAAGCTCGACCTTGACAGCGAGAAGAGGTTGCTGCTGCTGCTCAGGGCAGCCGCGGCGCTGGTGCGCTTGGGCGCGCTTAAGGGCGGCCATGAGAGCATTGGAGATGGGGGGTTCAAGGCCTGGGGAGATGTTTTGGGCGGTTGGGAGGCGCTCAAGTGCGACGCTGAAGCAGAGCTCAAGAGCTCTGCACTGGAGTGGGTGGGAAGAATTGGGGTGTGATCGGATGCAAGCCTGGCGGAGAAAGCCGGAGGGGGAGCCCAGAAGGGTTGCTGCCACGTGAAGCGGCGTAGTTTGCCCGTGATTCCGACGACCCGCCTCCGCAATCGAGTGGTTCAACACGCTAGCCGCCTCCGGCGTCAGGGTCTGTTGGATCGTGCTGAGACCTGCTCTCATTTCTCTCCCTCTATCGCTTCAATTTTTTCCCCCTTCTTTTAATTCCACAACAAGCAATCTGATCCTTTGAATTGCACCGATATCTGATGAACTAAATTGGGGGCTTGGAAGAAGGGAGGCTGCTATCAATAATGCATGTGTTCTAATTCTATCTACTCTTTCACCTCCGAAGGATGGATTTCCAGTCAAGGGTTTCTACAAAGATGAATTCCAAATTTCTCGCCTTCCAGGAAAAATGAATCACAAGGGGAAAACCATAAAAGCCTTTACACAAGAGAGAAGAAAAAGGAAAAAAGAAAAACCGGAAAAATAATAAAAGGAGTAGCTAAGCTTGAGTTACATAAGAGAGGGATCTTTGTCTGCGTGTGACTCAAAAAGCAGTTCGAGAATTCAACCTCGAAAGGGAAAGATCAGATCCCCTCCTTCACAAAAACCCTCCTCATTTCTCTCTCTCTCTTCTTTCTCTCTTATCAACACCTCTCCTATCGGATTCAAGCTCAAAAATATCCTAAACAAAAACACCGAGGTAAAAAAAAAGCTCGACTTTTTCAAATATTACAGAGCCTGCATAAAACCCCAAGTCAAGTAAATTAGTTTGGGTGCAGAGAAAAAGGCGTGGAAAATGTTTTGTTTTATAGTAGAGAGAGAAAGAGAAAGAGAAAGTGAAAGAGAATTTCTGGAAAATAGGAAGGTGGAAGTACTATCAGTTGCAAGGATTTCTGGAAAATGCTTTCTGCGCAGAGCAATCTGCTCTCCTTTTGGTGTCATCTTTTATTTTATTTCATTTAGAAAATAAAAATTCAATTGTCTGAATACGCTGGGATAACGAAGAGAGAGAGAGAAAAAGGAGGCCTTTTAGCTTTGAGAGAAAGGGAAGAGAGAGATTCATGAGTAGATTACTTTTTATCACTTTCTTTTTCCATCCTTCTCTCTCTAAATATGACTGTAGCTTGACTGCCTTTCTCTCTCAACAATGCTTCTCCAACATCAACTGATCCGCGTGCCCACACGCTCCATGATAACCAGGTCTTCCTCGCGCTGCTCTTTCAAATTGAACGCGTGAAGAGCGCGTGAGGTGTGAGCTCCGTCGGCCGCGAGTGGGGTTTGCACCCAAACTCTCTCCTGTTCGGCCTTTCAACCAATTTTCTGCTTTCCACACGCAACCGCTGCAAGGCATCGCACGGCTTTCACCTTTTCATACTTACTCTCTCTTTTCAGTTCCCCCTCTCTCTCCTATTCACTTTCTCTCTCTAAATTTTCTCCATCAGCCACTTAACCTACCAAAAAAAATTTTCAATTTATTGAATTCACCGCTCTTACCCAACTTTTCTATTTTTGCTTTTTCTTAATTAATTTATCTTTTCATTTTCAAAGAAATCGCCACTCGCTTCCTCCCTAACTACCAAAGTCTTCTACAGGAAGAATAATAATTTATTAAAAAAAATCATTTATGAGAATCATATCATTAAAAAATTATTTCCTCAAAGAATTTTGCGTCAAAAATTTGATAATTCTAGAAAGGAAACTTAGTCCAAAATTAATGAAGAAGAAGATGGTTAATATGAGAAAGAAATGGACTCATGTTTAATCAAGAGAAGAATAGTCAAAAGAGAATATAAATGAGGTGGTTTTATGAGTGGAAAGGGTAGCAAAAAAAAGACTTGTTTTAAACTTTTCCCATGGTGGATGGGCATTTGGACGCTCTTGAAGCTTGGGGCCCTGTGCCCCAACCACAGCCAACTTACTTTGGCCAAATTATAAAAAGGACCATCATCATCTTTTTGAACTTTTTTATCAAAAAAAAAAAAAAAAGAAATTATTAGTTTAATGTTAAGGAATTGGGTTCCTTGATAGGAGCTGTAAATCCTATTATTCATGCCATTGCTTAAAATGATTTTAATGCTATTAGTGTATATATATATATATATATGACATTTACTTTTGGTTGACTAATGATGCATCCCACTTTTTGAATGTGAAAAGAAGGAAAAAAATACAATACCCCTTTTTTAAGAGTCTGACAAAATTATAAGAATCATCTCTTTCATTTGGAGTGGAACAATCATTTCAGAAGTTTTTACTTTTTTGTCTTAATTTTTATTTTCAATCAGAAGCCCCTCACCCTCCGCTTTCATATTTTTCTACTCTTCAGATTAATTATAATAATTATTATTTTTAAGTCGTTAAATTAGTCTTTTTCCGTCGGTTACTGGGTTGATTCAAAGAAGAATAAAATGGGTACTTTAATTTTTTATTTTATTTTCATTCCAGAAGTTGGATGACTAACGGAAGAAGCCTAGACTTTGGATAATCATGAAGCTCACCTAAAATTTGGATTTGACAGCTTTAGTTGGAGGCTGTAGCGAATATAATCTGGGGAATGTTTAAAATGCGGGAATATGAGAAAGCCTTTTTGTATTTCTCATTCATTATTATTAGATTGGCATGTTTGGCACATTATAATAGACAAGGAGAATGAAAAATCAATGCTATTTTTCATTTATTTGTGTGTTTGGATTATAATTAAAAAATATTTATTTATTTTCATAAAACCCAAAACTTATTTTTTGTGATCCATGTTTATTTTTATCCCCAACTTTCTTATCCAAAGGTCAAACATCATATTCCAATCTTGTCATATTTACGTAAATTAACTCTTATTTTTTTATCTGTCTCATCTTATTTAATTTTTAAATTTTGTTTTAATTTAAATATTTTATAAATAAATTATATAACTTATTTTTTATTGAAAATTAGAGCCTTTTGTTTTTAAAAACAGAAAATTGTTTTGAAAAGTTTCTAATATTGTTTAACTATTATGAGTTGTTTTTAAAGAACAAATACGAGTTATTTTTACTAATTTTTAAAAATAAAAGGAAAAAATTTATCGTGTTATTATGTTTTCTTAAATTTGTTTTTAAAAATTATTTTTAAGTTCAAAAATAAAAAAAAGTTATTAAAAATAATTTTAAAAAAACATAATCAAACAAACTCTTAACCTTTTATTATTTTATGTGTTAAAAGTAAAAATATAAAAATTTTAAATTTAATTATAGGGATAGATAAGTTTATTTTTATTTTGAACTCGTCCCATCGGATATTATGATATGATGATCTATTTTTACCATCTTTCCTATTCCCTTTGTCAAATTGAAAAAGGGTATGAAGTTTTCATACAACTTTAGCTTTTTTATGATTCAAAAAAAAAAAGTTGCAACCCAGCTTCAAAGAATGCATTATTTAAATATTAATAATAGAAGTGGGAAGGAACATAATTAAGGGTTGTCATATTTGAAAGAAAGCCACTTATTAAAAGATAAGAAAAGTCTCGTAGGTCATGACAAAATATCAAAATCTGGCATTTAATTGGGTGGTTCAATTTGGTTTAATACACTATTATTGTGTTGGCAGTCCATCTCTCAGATGACAGTTTGTCCTAACTCACTATTCTCAATTTACAATAAAGAAAAAAAAAAAAAAAGTAAAAGTAAAATACCTCAAGTTTTCTATTTCAGATTCCTTATACTGCAAATCTTTATTGCACTTATTAATCTCTTCTCATATTTATACACGCTTCAAACTTTGAAGGAAAAAAAAAATTCCTTTCTAAATTCAATAAGAGTTTTAGTATTTTTTTTTATTAATTTTGTTGAAAGAATATATGACGACTTAACACAAAAATTAAAACAATTATTTTTTTTTTATAAAATTTTTTTATTTAAAATTCATATAAAAATTCTTTCAAGTCTGTAAAAGAATTTTTTTTTAGGTTTGATTTTCGATTGAATGCAAAAATAAAAATGTATTTTGAATGAGGGGTAAGATCATGTTTGACAACTATTTTTAAAAATAGATTTTAGAAATTGTTTTGCGATGTTTGTTTATTTGAAAACTTTAAATATTTTTAACTTATTTTAAATATATTTTAAAAATAATTTTTATATTTAATATTTTATTTATATAATTATTTTCTAAAAAAATAAGTAAAAATAATATAAAATTTAAAAAACATCTTGTTCTCTAATTTTTTTTTTTTTTTAAATAACAAATAATTGTTTCCAAAAATCGTGGTCAAACACACCTAAGTAATCCTTCTTTTAGTGTACAACCTGCACCAAATTTCTCTTGATCCAAACACAATCAATCAAAATCCAAGGAACAATGAAAAATAAAACGATTTTTTGTTACCAATTTTATTTTTTTTGTTTTTTAAATAACAAAACACCATTTTCGAAAACTGAGTGAGACAACTTGTACCAAAATCCTTTTCTCAGTCCTGATCAACTTTAATGTAAGGAACAATAAAAAATAAAACTATCAAAAATTCTTTTTTATTTTAAATAATAAAAAACGGTATTCAAAGACACCTAAATAATCCTCGGTTTGCACCAAATTCCTCTGAGTCTTGATCGAGACAATCGATCCAACTTTAGGGACAAAGAAAAAAAAAAGGGTAAAAAGTGGATAACAATAAAATTGAAGATATTTAAGAAAAAAACAAAGAGAAAAAAAGGAGGTAACTTTTTGGGATTCCAAACTTTACATTTTGTTGACGACTTTATGTGAAGGTGTTGAGAAACAAAAATCATCATCATATTCCCTTTTGGTAACGCACGCTCTCACTTGCCTTTTACGCGTTTTTCGAGTTCCTACAACTACTACTTTTTACTCTCTGTCTCTTTTCTCTCCTCTCCCCCCTGCTCCTCGCGCGTTCCTCCACCCTCCTTCCCAAATTCCCAATTTCTCGCCCCCCCCCCCCCCCCCCCATGTGCGATATTTTCCATATTATCGTCTCGGCTGACGCGTGATACTTAGTCCTTTCCTTTTCCGGCGACCAAGAAGAAAAAGCAAAATTTTAAAAGAAGAGAGAGAAAGAGACTTCAACTTTCTGCATTTATTACCGTTCACGTATCTTTGCATCTCATGCCTTTATTTCCACTCTAAATGACTCTAATGCCCCTGTCTCCTCTTCAAATTCGCCATTTCGACACCAAACCACCAATGTTTGACACGTGGCGTTTGCATTAAAAACCTTTTGCCTCTTTTCCACTATGCCCTTTACGGGTTGAGCCGAAAGGTGCCTGCTTTTATTAATATTTCATCTTTTTCAGCTTACTTACACCTACACAAAGGCAACTTATCTCAATTAATTAATTATTTGACTCAAATATTTTTTTTAATTACTTTTTATTAGATTTATCCACACATTATCATATCAATTTATTACAATCATATGATTATAAATAGATCAAAGAAAAGAAAAATCACAAAAATAAAAATAAAAATATCTTTTATTTGAAAATTAATTTCTTTGTTTTTTTTTTTAATTTTCTCATCTTTTCTTATAAATTTTCTTATGAATATGGGAAAATGAATGTTTTGATATTTTTTTCATCTACTTATTTTAGTTTCTATATTATCTAAAAATCATAAAATCATTTCTTCTTTTTCCGTTTATAACATATCTTAAAATTTTAGAATAAATAATATTTGTAAAATAGAAATATATTCTAAATGCACTAACAAATATTTTATTTAGGAATGATAACGGGGCAAGTTTGAAATAGGTCACCCCATCCCAACCCGATTTTATTTATTTAAAATAATTCTCATCTGCTTTCAATTGAAAATATTAAATATGATTTGTTTAGTTTAACTTTTTTTTTAAAAAATTATTTAATTTTTTAAAATTGTTTAAAATTTTTTTAATTATATTAAAATAAATAATTAAATTATTACATTTTTATAAAAGTATTTTATTAATATTATTATTATTTATGTATTAAAAATAGAATAATAAAAATTAAATTAATTTTATATATAAACAGGGTGGGAGGCAAGACAATGTTTGTCCCGAACCCATTCCGGGTTTTAAATTTCAAATCCTTTCTATTCGGTGTAGGTGGGCATTTTATTGACAAGAGTGTTTTAAAAAAGCCATAAATAAATAAATAGACAGCCTTTTTGCCATGTGTCCAAGTATGTGACATATGTTTGAAGAGATAGGTAATCGACTTTGGAAGGTGGGCTTAAAGTCAAATAACATAAATACATGAAATAGGGATGAGAAATACATATGGAGATGTGGCTCTCACATTGAGCTGGCCAAGGCTCAAAACCTCTCGAACACGACGATTCACGACCAGACAGGGGTCGTGATTCACGAGTTGATGAGTTGAGACTAGTTTATGACCTCTCACAATCCAAAATATTGCATCTCTAAGAAATCTCCAGATTTTCCTTGACTAATTAAGCTATTGTGTTTAATGCAACTACTAAACAAACATTAATGAACTTCATTTAATTTCAGAGGTAGCTTTCACTGGCCTTCTTTCTCTTCCCCCGGCATGAGGAGCGTGCATGGAAGGACCATTTCTCTTATTCATTCAATACGCTTGACTAGATGTTGGAACATATTTCATTTTTGTTTTTTTTATTTTTATTTTACTTTTAAGAACATGAAGAAGCTTGTAATTCGTGAATACTAAAAGCTTGTAATTCAAGCTTTTAATGGCATAAGGTGCACAAGAATACTTAAATATCAAATGAGATTTAAGGCACAATTACACGTAGAGGAGGAGATGTCACATGGTAAAACGAAGAATTTATCAAGCACGTTTGATTTGGTATAGTCGCAATTTTTGTACTTGAGTAACAAAAATACTAAAAGAAAAACGGAAGGAAGGAAGGAGAAAAGAAGAAAAAGAAGGAAATTCAACATTTTGTACTTTGTCCATTCATATTTAAAATCGAATTATTTACTTTTTCAAACTTGTTAAAGAGTAGCATTTTGTCTTCAATTGGAAACTCTTCATAAAATTATAAAAGAGATTATTATTTTTTTTGGTGATTCAAATTTAAATAGAACCAACTTTGAATTGACAATTTTAAAGTAAGATTTCTCAAACACTTTCGAAATATTTCAGCCACCATTTTTGACCTTTTGATTTTAGATAGATGTTTGCATAATTATTCATAATTTTTACATATAAATTATATAGAGTATGATAGCTTTGAATTTAAACAATGATTTTTTTCTTCTTTGCATTTCAGTATTATTTTTTCACTAAACAATATGCTCATGGACTTTTTTACAAGTTTGAAAGGTAAAATATTGTTCTTTAATAAGTTCAAGGGGTAAAGTGTTGAGTTTTGAATACGATGGAATAAAATGTAAAATATGTGAAAAGTTAAAAGGGTAAAGTACAATTTACCCAAATTTTAATTTAGTTTGATAATTAATTCCATGATAATTTCTTTAATAGATGATATTTTCTTATAGAATAAATGCTAGCTTTGTTTAATAAGGCAATACTTAGCAATGTTTTTGTGAATGTTGTTGGGCAAATCAAGAAAAACTTACAAGGTGAAGATGGGTGGGACATACTATACCAAATATGAACATATCGAGAGAGAAATGACATACAAATAACAACGAAGAGGAACATAAAATGTTTTTTGGTGAAAGGGTTGCATACTCTTTAAAGCCAATAAGTTAAAAGAAATATATATAAAAGAAATCATGTATTTTGTGGTTACAAATTATATATGTCATAATTAATAATATTTGTACTTAAGAGACTTGTAGTAAACTCCATAAGTGATTATAAGGTGATAATTAGAAAACTAGACCACTTTAGAACAACTCTAAGACCTTTTAGCATTATTTTAGGATTTATTTTGTTTAATATTATATGAAGTCTTTTGCCTTAATAAAGATGTCACTACGTTTTATATTTAATATTGTCAACTATTAATGAATAATAATGGACTATATACAGATATGTTGAACTTGATAAAAAAAAATACATGGAAACTAATGGATATCCGATAAAGCATCCATTACTCCCATAGTAGGAGAGAATATCCAAAATCATGTTACTTATAAATTGGATTGAAATACTAGTTGGTTAATTTAGAAAAGTGTTTTTTTTCTTTCTTTCTAAAGTGTGCATATCTATATAATATATTGTATATTAGGAATTTCTAAATTATGTTTCTAAAAGTTCCAATTGTAAGGGGTGACACTTGTGAGTTAAAATTACAATTACCTTAGTCTGACTCAATAAACTTATAAGGAATATTCATTAATGAAAGCATTAATATGTAACTAAAGAACTCATTAATATCTCTCTCTTTTGTATATATATATATATATATATATTTTTTTTTGGTGAAATTGCAATTTGTTTTAATTATAATTATAATTGACAAGTTTATTTGGAAAAAAACTTATTAGAAATACAAAGATCCATAAAGGTCTCATGTCACATGTCTTCACTTTAGATTATTGAGCAGTGACAATTAACTTATTGAAATATAAAGAGTTCAAAACATATAAATAAGTTAATTAATTATAGATATATATTTTAGAAGTTAAAATATTGTAATGTACAATTTATTTTGTTTGTAAACTTATAATTTATTGTAAATTTACAATTTTTGTAACTTTACAAATAAAATAAATTGTGATATTATAATAAGTGAAAAGTCACCATAAACTTTGTAATGTTACAAAAGTTGACAAAATATCGTGATTTAACATTATGCCTATAAATGAGTGAAAGAGCATCATGACTTCCAACACTTTTCATTGTTAGAAGATAGTTTTACTGTTTCTTCTTTTGTTTATTTCAAAAGTCTTAATATCTAGCACTAAGCTGAAAGGATATGCATGTGAGCTTATAAACTATTTTGCACTTATGAAACCAAAGTGAGGTAACGATTTTTTTTTTTTTACTTCTTTCTTTTGAATTCATGCATCCACATGTGAAGTTCGATGGGTAAATTTCTTTTCCAAGGATTTATTTCAAGTTTTTCCAATAATAGTATTAGAGTCTCTACATCTTATGCATGAATTTGATCTTTTATCTTGTTATGTTCAAGCATTTTTTGAGATGAGTTCATAATTGAGTATTTTACAATTTTTGTAGATTATTGTTATTTCATTACTTTCTATAATGATATTATATGTTTTATTCTAAAATGAGGTGTTAGAGAGATAGAGAAATCTTTAGAAGAATTTCTTTAAAAGCCTTCCATTGTTAGTAAATAATAACAAATTTTCAAAGTGAAATTGTTTTAAATTATTGTTGTGACTATATTCTTCATGAAAATGATAAATGCCTCATAACTAGTGGGAGTGTAACCTAAATGATGCAACTACTCACAATACTATGATATATTTAAATGATGGGTTCACACGTTACTGATAAGATATGTCTATTGAAAATAGACATATCTTATTGTTGTGACTATTTACTTCATGAAGATATTAAATATCTCATAACTAGTGGGAGTGTAACCTAAATGATGACACTACTCACAATACATGTGATATATTTAAACAATAGGTTCACACCTCACCGATAAGATATATCGATTAAAATCAATGACAAACATATTTTTTTTGGAAGCTAAATTATAATAAAGATAATATAAATGTTATATGATTGATAAGATGTATTTGATGTATTCTAGTACTTGATAAATTCTAAGATGAATTATTAAGTTAGTGAGGGTAAATTGCTTGTTACCATTAGAAATACATAAGATGCATATCCTTTTTATTAATGTGTGAAATTCATATTGTGGACTTGTTCTTATGTCTTCCTAAATGTTAAAATAATTGAAAATTATAGTCTAATTACAAAAATCTTAGATGAAAATCAACTTTAAGGTCCTAATTATTTTGATTAGAAGAGGAAATTGAGCATTATACTTATTACTAAAAAAATTGATACATGTTCTGAATGAGGATCTAATTAGGATAAAACTCTTAAAAGTATGACCTGATGTAATAATCAATAAATAAATTTCATTAATATTTACTTTATGACTTTAGTTTTCCATTCACTATCCTATTTATGAATTATGTAAAACATCCAGGTTTGGATTACTTGCATCGTACATGACTTAAGCGCATTAGGAGTTGTACAAAAGATTTAAAACATCATGAGTTCCTTACAAGTTGATGAGAAGTTCACAGTTGGTTCATGGACTAAGATAGCCCATCTAAGGTTATAGTTACCTCTTAATTTGAGAGATGACTTTTTTTGTCATCAGGATGAGTTTCCTATGGTAAGTGTATTAGTGCACATGGTTACACATTGAATGAGATCTATGGTTAGTCATGACATTGGTTATTGGGTAGTCATGATTTCACCAAGCTACTATGCTACTATGCTATATCTCAACTCACACCTCGGAGAACACCACAAGATAATGGTGATTTAGAAAGAAGAAATTGTACTTTATTGAATATCCTATCCAAAACATATGAAACTCAAGGATTAGATAAGTAATCCTAGAAGGTTGATAACTACTACCTTGTTAAATTGCAAACATTAGTTCATGGGAAATTTGCATGCAATAAATAATAGGTTACGAACCTAGGAAATTAATTAATTAATTTGATCTCAATTTAATTTTCATAAGACACTAGATGCATTTGACTCTCCTTCGTGGAATGCTAAGTCAGTTTTAGAATTTGATTATAAGAGAACTAATATTTTTTACAGGTTCTTGTGATCCCCATTCAAACTCACATTCTTTGGTGATACATAATTTGAGAGAATTATTTAATTAATTATATGTGTGTATAAGGGTGCCTAAGCATAAGCACAAGGATGCTTATATATAAGCACAAGATTGCACAAGTGCTTAGAGTTAAGTGACTTATGATTTTTACCTAGGCTATTTAATTAATTGAAGCTCATATAATAGGTTAATTAATTAAATATGACCTAATAAGCTGGATTAAGTGACTTCAACCCATATGATGAGCCTTAGTTACTTAAGCCCACTAGAACAACCCATTAAAGGTTGTGGTGTACTATCTTCTAATTCAAGGGATAATTGATCTTGACCATCGAGATAAGTTTCCCATGATGAATGTACTAGTGCATATAGTTACATATTAGATAGGACATATGGTGAACTATGACATAAGATTATCAAATAGTTATAATTTCACCAAGCAACTTTATTGTGTTGTTTCTCAACCTTAAGAGAATGATGAGCTTGTGCCTAAGTTAGCAGTGACTTTGATCGATGTGTGAGATCTTAAAGTGATCATAAATTCCCTATGAATTGTGTCACTATTGATGGAAGCTAGTAGTAATAAGTATTCTTAATAAAGACACCATGATATCTCATGGGATTGAGACAGAATGTCTCATTGGGTGATCATAAGGAGGTGTTCTCATGTAAACTATGGTCATAATATTCCTTAAGTGGAACTCGACAACTCTTGGAAAGTTAAGATATGTCAATTGAACACACAATAAGAAGATATGTAACTCAAGGATAGTAGAGGTATTCATGAAAGATTGATAACTTTCACCTTGTTAGACTATGGGCACTAGTTCATAAGAAGATTAAACACAATAGATAGCAGGTCACATACCCAAACACTTAGTGTCTCATTATTATTTACATAAGGTATTGGACTGTAGTTGATTCTCTTTAGTGAGATGTTGAATCAACTTTAAAATTAGATTTTGAGGGAGCTAATACTATCTTATGGCTTTCAATGGTCCTCACTATAACTCACACAACTTGATAGCACAATTTATGAGGGTTAGATTGACTCTTGGTTCACTTATATACATAAAAAGTGTTTTGGTAATCATGCAAGTTGCATTGGGGTTAGTAAGCAACATCTCTAGATTGAGCTAATTGACTAATTAGATAGCATTGTGCATAGAATTTAGAGAAGTTTAAGAGGATTTGCATATATCTAACTTGATCCTGGAATAGGGAATGGAGAGATCAGAGATTCCCTATAGGTATATCTTGAAACACCCTAGAAAGTAAAATTAAAAATATTGGCATATGTTTCTGCTATGCCTAGGATGTAGTAGCATGCTCCCTCATTTCGATCCAATAGTTGATATGTTAGCAAATATTTTTTTAGGGTTAAATTTAACACTTAAGAGTACTTAATCCATGCTAAAAAAATTTAAGCACTTTAGGTGTGGTAGCACCATTAAAAATTGTTGACTTTAAATTTTTTCAAGGTCTAGATTATTGCTGATTACTAGGTGTCTTCTTGAAAACTCTCTATGTAACCTACTTTTTAAGGTCTTGTAGGTTAAAAAAAAAAAAATTCCCAAACAGAAATAAAGAATCTTTGAGATTACTTTTGTAATTATCCTTTTATCCTCTTGAAATTTTGGCATATTAATCTTACGACATTTATGGATGTATGCACAAGCAAATTATCTTTTTCTTTGTGGATTTAGATTTTTTTTTTTCTATTCGTTTCCATTTTGCATCATCATTTGGATTGTTTTGTTATCGCTTCTCCTCATATGCATTTGTTTGTACCGTACACTTCCTGTAATATTCCATATTAGTTGGGGGAAAAAGTTCATGATACTATATATGTAGTGAACTCCTTTTAATTGTATAGATATTAAAGTCATGAAGACTTACTAAGCCCAAAGTGAACAATATCTATACAAATTGAAAGAGTAGATGTTAATCTTAGAGTCAATCCTCAACCTTGGTATTAGTTCTTGTTTTATTTAGCCTCACAAAAGCTGTATGTCTAAATGATCTCATAATCTTGTGGGACACAATGAAAATGTTGTGTTCACATTGGGGGGGAAAGGGGGATAAATATGAAACCTCACATCTGATGAGGGAAAAAGTTTCGAATACCATATATGTGGTGAACTTTTGATTGAATAGATGTATTTTAAAGTCACAAGGGTTCTTTAGGCTTAAAGTAGTTAGTATCTATATGAGAGAAAATAGGTCATTACAAATAATATCAAGATCGATTTTTGACTCTGATATGGAACTCTGTTTATTTAGGTCCACAAAAAATGGTTATTTGTTTAGTCCCACAATCCTATGAGATATAATACAAATGTTGTATCTGTATAAAAGAATGAATGTGATATCTCATATTAATTCGAAGAAAAGTTCAATAATATCCATATAAAAGGGAGCAAGTCATTATACTTACCATGAAAAAACTTAGATAATGATGTTAACTAAAGTTGTCCATTGAATACATGCTAGATGAGCTTTCGACTTTTCCTTTAAAGTGAAAATAAACACTACTTGTGGCAAATATTAAACAGGCCAAGCAGAGAATTCATCTTAGATTTGTGGTAAGATTCAAACACTCTGAAAAACGGGTGCTAAACATAATTTCAATATTCTCTTGCAATCGACCCAAGGTGCATGGCAATGGTATACTCACCACCCTCACTTTTTACAGCTGCCCATGTGGAAAATTCTAGAATATATGAATTAGATAGGCTCAATAATTAAGGTATGGTATGGAGGGAATAAAATAAGAAGAAAAAAGACAAAAAAAAAAAGAAAAAAAAATTAAATTCAACATCTTTTAATATTCTATTTCAAATTTTTGCTCATATTTCTTATTTCATATAAATATTAAAAAAATAAAAAATATATAAATTTTAAAATGATTTTTTTCATTATATTTAATTCCCTGTGATTTAAATACAAGAAGTTAGAACGAAAATATGATTAGAAATATATATGGTGCTACAAGTAACAAGAACCCACTTGGATATGCATAATTTGTGAGAAATGAAATAAATCATATATGCTCCATCCAACTTATTATCCTAAAGGAAAAAGAACTAGTACGACAATGGCTTTTCAAAAGCGTGCCTCAGTGTGGACATCGCCACTTATGATTTGGTTGGATATTCATATTCCCAGTGATGGAAACAACTAGCATTAATTCATTCAGATTAAGCCCTGTTTAGGCAGCTTTTAACAGTCTCAAAGCTGAAGGAATTCACTAATTTAAAGCTACTTTTCTAAGTAAAGATTGAGTTTTGTTTAAGCTTCTGATCAAGCTTGGATAAAAGAAAGTGATAAAGGACATTGCTATCGAGGAAGTGCAAAGATGCCTATCCATGTTCTACTTTACGACTACCTCCCATTTGCATTAATGAATCGCCACGTTCACAACTGCCAAATCACTCGACAGACAAGTCTCCCAGGAAAAGGAAAAAATAAAAGCCTTACTTGATTGCATACACTTGTAACGATCCATCCTATACAATTGATTCTCAAAAAAGTTCATTCAAATGGATTGAACGTGGAGAGGCATTAGCAATATTATCGCCAGAATGGGGAGAAAATGAAATATAAGAGTAAGTTTGTAGGGTTGTAGGGTCCCCAGTATCTATAAGTGTAACAGGGAGGACGGAAGGTGAAGATTAATGGTGGAGATGAGTGTAGACTACAGTGTTTCCAAAGGGAAAGGGGGGAAAGGTGGTGTGTTGAGGAAGCAGGTGTTGTTTGATGTCAATTCCTTTAGTAATTCCCAGCTGCAGGGCCGGCCAAGCTCACATCTTAAGCAATAAGGAGGCATGATACCGTAATAATTCCTTCCACTTTGAAATTTGAAAAGGGGTGGTCGAGTGACCTCAACACATTCTTTAGATCTCTCTCCCTTTCCCCTTTCCCCTTTCCCATCATTCTAGTTGTGGATCATATATACCAGTTTTGAATTGAAAGAAACTCACTCTCTCCATGATCAGCAGGTTGTACGTGTTGCTTTGCAGTTGGTTTCCTTCATCAAGGACATGCTTTCCCCAATATATACTCCTCTGAGCCTTTTTCTTTCTTTATTTTTTTCTTTCATAAACCCCACACCAATAATAGAGGAGCCATGATTAAAAAAGACTACACCTTGTTTTTCTTTTTTCCTCCAAGTAAGGATTGCTGGTATGAGGATCTCATGCAATTGCTAAAGTGGCATTTCCATTTGGCCCATTGTAACCCTAAGAAACCCCTTTCCACCAAAAGAAAAAAGAAATGGAAATTCAAACCCACAGAGATTGATCCATCCATGATCATCAATTGATAAAAAGCTTCCTTAAAGGCTAATTGATGGAAAATCATGAGACAAAGAGGGCCCATGACTCTTTTCACTAGTGCAAGCTAAACCCCACTGCCTTTTCACACACACATATATAAAATATATGTGGGTTAATCATATCACCAAAGGTCAAACTTTAAGCAAACACATAACAACAAATCACTCACAGCTGGGGAGAAATGAGAGCCACCCCATCCAAAAAAGTTTTTGGTAGCTTCTTGCACTCAAAGCAAGTAGACTTTCAACCTCCCTACCCCCCTCCCCTTTTCCCTCCCTTTCTAGTTTAGAATAAAGGAAAGTGGCCTCACTTTCTTTTTGAGATGAATTAGGCAAGAGAAGCACCAATCAAGCAAAAGATGGCCACTGCTTCCCCACCCTTTTACAATAGAAGAATTGTACCATCATTCCAATAAAGAGACTAGCAAGGAAAGTTAGAATATATATATCATATTAACTTTTTTTATCTTTTGAAGGCTAAATCCACCATAGGACGGTGGCTTATTGGCTTTGATAAGCCCCTCCTTGACTCTCCTACTATTCCACCTGCAAAAGTTATTAAGCCTGTACTAAAATCTTGTTTTGTCGACAATAAAGAGTGATTGTGACCCATAGTTATCTTATATGGATCTTACGTAGCAGATCAACTGCAGCACAAATTTAATGCAATTAATGATTCTAACAAGTTCATGCATGATCACCTCAATCAAATCTTGTAGAATCTCTTGGATGCACCAGAATATTGTTTTTGTAACATTTTAGTGCTATTAATTACGATTGTTCAGGACAATTAATAAATTCATATCTATTTATCAACAATATTCTGATCAATAATAATTTCACACTTTTTGTTGATCAATTAAATATCTTCAACTAAAAAAAATATATATATGATCAATTAAGTTGTTCACAACATAATAACAATTTTAGAGTCATCTTCTAACTATTTGTTTGTGATATGACACATCTAATAAACCCTTTTTAATTTTTACTATGAGAGACGAAAAACAAAACCTATGAGATAAGAGTAGCTTTGAAAATGTTTCTATTTGAAGTGTTTTTAGAAGAATTATTTATCAAATATTTTTTCAAAAATATTATAAATGATTTTCTAATACTATAAGTAATTTTTTAGATTTAAAAGTATTTTTTAAATTTTAATAAACACTTAGACTTTGTTTGACAATTGTTTTAAAAAATAATTTTGAAAAATAGTTTTTTGGAATAGTTTTTGAAAACTATTTTCAAATATTTTGCAAAACAAAAGTTTATTTGGGAGTTTGAAATGTTTTGAACCTATTTTTAATGTTTTTAAATATGTTTTAAAAATAATTTTAATATTTAGTGCTTTATTTTTAATCATTTTATATGCTCGTACAATTATTTTAAAAAAAAGCCCTTAGAAAACAAGTGAAAATAATAGAAAACAATTAAAAGATGTTTTCATAAAATACCCTGGTTTCTGTTTTTAAGAACAAAAAACAGAAAACAGTTTCAAATTATCAAATGTGTTTTCTTGGTTTTTTGTTCTCAAGAACAAAAAACTGCGATTGAAAAACAGTTGTCAAATGAACCTTAATTTTTATTTTTATTTTTGAAAACAATCTTTAGGTTAAAAACACTTCCTAAGATTATTGTCAAACGGACTGTAAATGAGATAATAAACTTTGAATTAGTAGAAACATGTATAATAAAGGGAATATTAGAAATTAATGGTCTAGATCAAACATGCACATACTTGTTAGATTGATAAGAAATTGGAGCATTTTTTTAAGAGAGAAAAAAAAAACACTTAGGAACTAGTCAAATTTTGTTAAAATTAATTAGATGAATGCATGATTCCATGAATTGTTGCATAAATAGTGAAGTCTAATTAATGAGAGATGATGGGGCAGCACCGGCCATATTATAGACCTCATGGAAATCTTCCAAATAAATAATGGACAATGAGAAGATGCCAAACCCCACCCCAAAAGCTTTGTTTGCAAGAGCATGGCATCTACTTTTTTTTTTCTTTTAACTTTTGGAGTTTTTGGAATCCTTAAGAGTTACTAACAATAGAAAATCCCACTCAGAAGAGGGAGAGGAAAAGCTACTTTTCCTCCACTAATGGTGTGGAAATTTGCTTTTGTTTAACACTAATTCCCCCATACTTTACACACAAGCATTCAACTTTCTGAGAGAAAATAACAAAAGGTTTCTAAGAATGATGGATTCTTTTGGATACATATGTAAAAGCAGATCATTTGCCTACGTGAGACACTTAACCTTACATTTATGTATTGAAGCTCTAATGGGGTTCAATTAAACCATAAAGTTAGTTTTTAAAAATGTGTTTTTAAAAGTTAAGACATATCTTTTAAGATACCCATCCTCCCCCCAAAGGGACCTACATCCATATATTAATTTGCTGGAAATTATAGGAGAACCCAAAGCTTGAGCATATCATCATGATTCTCAACTGTGGAAATTTGCAACCCATCTCAAAATTTTCAACCATTTCTGTTCCTGTCTTGGGCATTCCGGATGACCCCTTTTGGCTTTGACATGCGCTCCCAATATCACAATCAAATTCTAAATAAATATACGAGGAGGCAAAAGAATTCAGGGACCAAGTACTATGCATATACCAATTAAATGTGCCATGAGTATAGACACCAAAATCATTGCCATCTATCTTAACTGTGAGGACCTATTCAACACGAGAAGGCATTGAATTCAACTTGACAAACCACAACCCACTTCCAACTGCATCCATAAATGCTGCATCTTGGATGATCACTCTCTCCTTATCTTCAACACCCAACCAATCAAACTATTAGGTAAGCGAGTTCAATGCTCTAAGGGCTGTTGAGAGAGACACTAAAGGGCATATTTCTTTAAATATGCTCATAGTTTTGATGGATGGCTCGAGTGACAAAACTATCCCTCTGTAAATACCCCCATGAATCAGTTCTCAAGAACATATACCTTACATGGTGTTTGGAAAGGGAGATTTTTCTACCTAGGCTACAGGTTAGGCTAGCTAGTCAATGCAGACACATTACATCCACGACTAAGGTTATCTGGGGAAGGTGTTGTACTGAGGCATATTTCTAAGTCTAATAAACACCTTGATTTAGGGCTTTAATCGAGTCCCCCTTTCTGTACGTTATTTTAAAAGAAAATGTTCCATTAAAGCAAGGCAATCTAGGCATGACCTTTGCAATATATAACATGTGAAGGAAGCCGGCCCCTATGAAGTATAGAAATATTGTAAAAGCATAGGTGACGAGACAAACCTATCTTTATTATGAAGGATCTGATTAAAGCTTAAAAAGCTTTAGAGCTTTGCTACCTTGCAGTGGGGGGTTTTGTCAAAAAGAGAATAATTCAAGTGACTTGTTCATGGTTGGACTGTCATCTTCTTCCTTGCTTCCATGGGAATCCAAATCTTCCTTAAGATCCCTATTAATCAATCACCATCTCCATGTGATCCTCTGACTAATTTAAAGCTAGTAATAGTACTAACACTAATAATAATTAAGCCCTTTCATGTGACATTAGAAAGGATATTTGACAAGCCCAAAAGAGAAACCCAATCACTTAGCATTAGGATCAAACTAAACAAGAGCACAACATTGGAATGTCCCCAAAACCTGTTTCCCAATGTTCATTCCGAAAGAGACCAAGACTTACCTTCCTTTTTTCATATTGTTTCTAAACTTTTCCCTTTGGTTCTGGAACTGCAAGGGGCTTAAGTAAATGGGTTGCCATTACATATGTACAATGACAATGATTGGCAAAACTAATTTTATTTAATTTCCAAATATGGTTTTTTTTTTTAAAATAAATTAGTTTGGTTTCAAAAGCTTTAGTATGACTTTTGCTTTTGTATAATTTTATTTAGTAATATTATAATGGTTTTGAAAACAAAAAATTCAATCCATCCAAGCCGAGAGAGAGAGGGGTGGGAGTAGTACATGATGAAGTCTTTGTTTCACCGATACGCAAAGGCAAAACCATTTTTACATGCTCTTGACTTTTCTATGCTCATGTTGGGTGTTTGCTGGAACCACTTCTCTCTCTATTCTGAGCTTGCCTTGCCTTGGAATTCAATTCTTTTCCTTTTTCCCCTCCCCCCATTAAATGTACCTCCGAAAGTTAAAAGGAAAAAATAAAATAAAAAAAGGGCCTCTATTCATTGCCAAAAAGTGAGAGAGTCCGTGTCCAAATAACATGCAACTCCCGATATTCCCGCCGAATTTTAGTTAGTCTTGAATTTATGTCCCCCCCATGCGACAAATCTCTTCTCCTCACAAAGTGTATAACCATGTGGAAAACAAGATTTCCAACCCCATCCATTCTCACTAGGCTTCTCTTCCATATATGGCCCATTCATCTGTCCAACCCATAGGCCCATCATGAGGTGACTTTTGTTGTCCTCTTCAAACTGTGAAATATGCACAAATTGCGGTTTCTTTCTTAATTTAGCTTTTCATTTTTTCTCCCTTCTCTTTTGTGCTGGGATTATTATGACAAAATTATATGGTAGGTAGCTGACCTGCGTTACACCCTCGTATAAACGGTTGGAAAATATTTCCAAATTATGTGCCAATGCACCGAAAGAGGTGAGAAAGGAAAAAAAAGGAAAAACAGCCGCAAAGGAAAAAGGAAATGTTACAATAATTGAATTTTATAGATAGTTTTGGCTAGAAGGGAAGTATTGGTCTCCTATGTAATGTAACTGTCTAGGACGGGGTGTCGGTAGCCTTTGACACAACAAATATCCGCGCTCAATCGAAGCTCCAAAATTTTTTGTCTGCTGGGAGTGGAAACCCAAACCTCAAGTTAAATGGCTGATATGCTTGACCACTTGGGCTCAACTTACCTCAGCCTATGAAAGAGGGAGGGAGAAAAGTTTGAATCTATTACTCTCATTAAAAAAAATAATTTAATAAAGGAGTATACTTTTTTTATAGATTTATACCAAAGATCTAATACAAAATATTAAAATAAAACTAAAATCAATAAATAAATTTTAAATATTTTTTGTTCAAATTCCATCTAGTTAAAAATATAAAAGCATTTTCATAAATTTTTAATGAGTTTTTATTATAACTTTTATATATAAATTAAATATATAAGAAATAAATAAAATTAAAATATTTTAAAAAACATATATACATTATATCCTTAAATACATTCAAATTAAATAGAATATAGTAAAATATAATTTCAAATTCTGCATATTATTATCGAATGTGACAAATTATATCATTTATATATAAAATAACTATAATTTGTGTATTATTATTTTTTAAAGTTTTACCTATATTTTTATGAATTTTAATTACTTTTTATTCTATCGATATATTTTTTTTTTTTAATTTTTAATTATATTTCTCAATATATTTCGATATAGTTGTGAAGCTTAAATATTGATACTATTGTGAAAATCAATATTTTTATCTTTGTTTGGACAGGAAAGAATAAGTTAGAAAAAGAATTAAGGAAGAAGGAACCTGGGAACCTTAAAGGCTAACTAGGTGAATAGATGATTGAACTTTGTCAGGCTCACCTATATTCATGGTCCTTAACATAGAACAAATTAACAAGCAAGCAAGATTCAAGGAACTTGGGAGCCTAGCTTAAAGTCGAACCGGGTGAATAGATGATTGAAGTTAGGGACTTATTACAACATAGCAATTAAGCAAAATTCATGATAAGGCCTATCAATGTCGCTTTCTAGCTAGGGAGCCAGCTAAAAGTTGGTAAAAGGAAGTATGATTAGTGACTTGGTGCAGAAATTTCCAAGATATCCCACTTATTTCAAGTCAAAATTCACATTTCAGTGACTCAAAATCATCCAATCAAGTTAATTTTATCACTTCAATGGATACTGATTGATGCGTTTTTCTTCCCCCTTCTCTCCTCCTTAGTGAAGTGGCAGAACCCACTAGCGAAGCTAGTTCTAGAATCCCTTAGAGACCCCCTGAGCCTCCCTAGTCCCCAACAAATGTGTAAAAAAGTCTGTTGAAAGAAGCCCATCAAAGAAGTCTGCTGATTAATATCTTGTGCTTGCCTTCTAGCGGATTTGAGAAGGAAGATAGAATTTTTTTAAAAAGGAAAAGTAGAATTGTTTAGGAGGAAGAAGACGTTACAATCAGAAATTTTTTGGGACAGAAAAAAAAACAAAATTCATGAGTCACAAGGGCACAAATCAAAACTTTTGAGGAAGGCAAATGGGTTCACTCCTATTTAGATGAGAATGGTTCAGACTGGATCTTGAAGTGGGCACTGCACTAATAGATTCTTATGCAAGATGTGGGTGCATAAATAATGCTGAGGAAATGCTTAACAATATGGCTTTGAAAGATTTAACCGGCTGGAGCTCTTGCCAATTGTGGGCTCTCCCAGACAAGAAGTTGTGTTAATGTAATATTGACTCTGCTTATCCAATGGAAGAGCTTGTTATATTTGAACTTATCAATTTGAATCAAGGAAGATTTCCTTTTTATCTCAAAATTGATAGGTTGAGTCCAGTTATAAGCTTTGCGGCCAATCTCAAGCAAGCCTTCTTGATTTTGCATCCATTACGCAGAAAAGTATAGAAGTGGATATCCATAGCGCAGAATTAATGTGGGATCAACTACCACATTCTGAATAGCAAGGGAACTTCAGAGGTTCTTCCGATTGAAGGTGCTAAAACTTCTGATGATGAGTCCGTTAGCGTTAGCATAAGGAAGACAGATCAGCTATTGCCCGGCTTGAAAATGTTGGTATTTTTTTGTGGCCCACGTAGCTTATTTTATTATTAATTATCTTTCATATAATTTAAGAGATAAGTGTGGTTAATAATGTTGTGTACTAAAATTTTATTGATCAGTTGAGAAGATGTTTTCTAAATAATTGTTCACGTTGATGAAATGTGAAAGGGTCCTCTCTCTAACCAATATATATACCGTTGTTTATCCATTAAGAAGCATACGTTAAACTAAAGGGGTTAATAGAGAAAAACCAAATTTTCTCTAATTTGTTATTATCCACAAAGAATTTCTCTTCAAGATCAATATGATGGATCAAAGTATGTTTTCTTGATTATTTATTTTATTTGTGAAAAATTAGAAAGTTCTAAGATTTGGAAATTAGGGTTATGATTGTTGCATAAATTTTAAAAATCCCAACATGTGGTATCAGAGCACATGGTTTATGAACTTGTGTTTTTTTGATCCTCTAAAGATTATTTTATGTTTCTCTCTTATGATATCAAATCTTTTAATGAGATAATTAAATTTATTGTTATATTCTATTGCAATTGTGTTGGCATACTTTTGTGAATTGGCTATATGTTTTGTCTTTCGAAAAATTGACTATTCAATAATTATTGTTGATGTGATTTCTTTTTGTATATTATTTTTTAAATTTTTTTAAGTTTGTTTCGGATTCTCCTTTTGGTTTTCTTATGCATATTTGTCAATAAAATCCTTAAGAATATTGATTGATATATAATATGCCAATATATTATGTGAATAAGTTTTCCTTTTGTCATAAAGCTTTGCTTTATTTGTAAAGTTTTGTTTTATTTTATCGTAGTGTCGCTTTTATTGTGATAGGCACATAACAAATACATGGAGTTTTGAGTATATATATATATAGCAAGAAGATTAAGTGATAAGGGTCTTGGATAGTAGATCCATAGAGAGACATAAGAAAGACTACAACTTCATACACTTTGGTATGATTTAAGTTGCAGCTAAGCCTTTTTACAAGAATAGGTCTAAACACTTCAATTGTCATGTGTTTAAGGGATAATAGACATCTTAATTACAAATTCTATTATTAGAGTAGTCCAAGCAGGATTGAATGATGGTCCTGTTTACTTTTAGTGTTACTCTTGCTTCACAGTTAGATTAAGAGATGCCAACATCCTAGATTCGGTTGTCCTCCATGTCAAGACCCATGGATTTAAATTTAAGGAAGGAAACTGTCCTGTTTCCATAAACGCAAGATTTGCCTATAAGAGTATGACCATAAGCGTTGGATCTAGAGCATTGTGTACCAGTCCTAAATGTGAAACTATACTCTTCCACTTCAATGTCCTAAACAAGTCAAACTTCATAATCCCTAAAAGGATCATGTGGAATGAGGTTGAGTTTCCAAATTCATGGCATTTTTCCAACGTCGTTCCAACCTTAGAACAAAGATTTGAGAGGATTGAACAAATCATTCAATACTTAGATGGGGGTGGAGCTTTGATCTTCTCTAACTCATTCAGATATTCTAGTAACCTTAGAATTTCATATTATAAGCCTTCTAGAGCATCAAGCTCATCTATCCCAGTAAGGACCACTAGGGTAGAAAAAAAGATCCACTTCAAAAAATCTTAAGAACATTAAGCTAACAAGTGTCAGGAATCACACTAACCTTGCCAAACCCTTTTACACAGAGGAAAATGAATCTACCCAATAAGATGGATCATCGGATATGTCTCCCACATATTCTCAGATGATTAACACCATAAATCAAGAGTTTGAGATTAATAAGGATATCTTAAGACAAGACTTCTATCTAGAAGCCAACAAGGAAAAAAGAGATTGGTTCTTTAGAAAAGTCCCAAAAGACCTTTGAACCCTCTATTAAGAAGAATTTTACATACTTAAGAAAAGAAAAGAAAAATGTTAAGTATTGGATCTAGTTTAAACTCTTCAAACAAGAGGAATATCCATAGCATATTGACAACACATCCACAAAAACTAAGATATGGAAAACTAGTGACGACACTGTCATAGAATCCATTCACCCTCCAGAAGCTAAGATAGATAAGAATATTAATGGCATAATAATAAAAGCTTCACCTTTTAAGACTAAGCTAGAGGATAAAGGAACCACTAGTGTAGTAGATGTTAGGAGAATTATGGAACAAAACAACCACACTAATATGTTTCTTAAGACTCTAGGTGATCAACTCAATAAGGTTGAGGAGATCATTGAAACCCAAGATCATATTATGACATCTTTTGTTAAAAAATATACTAAGCCTTTATTTAAGCCGTTCGAGTTCTCTAAAAAATTCCAAGAAAATCCTTATGTTAATCAAGAATTAATAGAAAGGATTAGTCAAAAAGTAAAAGATAGCTTAATTGTCCTAGAAACACATCAACCGTCTCATAGAAGAATTAATGTTATTGATGAATAAATTAGTTCTGAAGTAGAGGCTGATAAACTAATCAAGATCTTTAAGGAATCTCAAGATTAAGGAATTTTAAGGATTTTCCATAACTAAGAAACCCTTAAGACTAGGAATTTTTACCCTAGGCCAACATTTCCTGATATGCTACATGAGAAAAGAAACTAGTACACTCAAGCTTCCTACACTAGTGGTACCATTTATGAATGGAATATAGATGGTATGACTGAGTATAACATACTCACTAAGTTTAATAGATGACCATGGTTAGCACAACCTATAAGTCAAACAATAGACTGTCATATCATGTTGTAGCTTAGACACTTGTTGCAGGGTTTACAGGTCAGTTAAAAGGATGGTGGGATAACTATCTCACACAAGATGATAAGAGTGGTATCCTAAAAGCCTATGGGATAATTGCAGATAATGAAGTTGTTAAGGACGAAGAAGGATAAGATATATATGACGCAATGACTACTCTAATCTTTTCAATATCGAAACACTTCATTGGAGATCCTGCATAAATTAAGGATAAGACTGCAAATCCCTTAACCAACCTTAAGTGTCCTAAGCTTCATGACTTCAGGTGGTATAAGGACATATTTCTCACCAAAGTCATGCTAAGGTCAAACTATAACCAATCTTTTTGGAAAGAAAAATTTATTTCAAGTTTACCTAGGCTTTTCTCTTAAAAAAATTAGGATTAAGATAAGGAAACCATTTAATGGTTAAATCCCTTATGATAAGCTGACATATGGAGAAATTATAAACATAATTATAGTAGAAGGAATAAGCCTGTGCAATGACTTTAAGCTTAAGCAGCAAATGAAATTTGAACAGAAAATCTACAAGAATGAGTTTGACACATTCTATAACCATTTTAGATTTAGTCAAAAGGAAACCAAGCCTCCCTCTAAGCAATGTAAGAAAAGACAAGTAGTAAGAAACCCAGTAGGGAAAACTTTTATCATAACAAGAGAGGTAATTATGGGAAGTACAAAATGAATGAAACTAAGAGATTAAGACACAACCAAGGAGGATGAACAAGGAAGCCTAGAAAAAGTTAGAAACCCCTTTACAATCTAACCCAGTTTGTTTTAAGTGTGGTAAGGTAGGCCACTATAAGAAAGATTGTAAGGTTAAGAAGAAAACTAATAACTTGAACATTTTAGAAGATTTTAAAAATATACTTTACGAAGAAATGTTAAACTCCTTAGAATTTGAATCAAGGTTTGATTCAGGTAATGAAGTGATATTAATCAACTTCTACATATAGATGAAGACACTTCGAGTCAAATATCTAGTGATCAGGAAGATTGCATTAAGGGCAATTGTGATTGCCATCCTAAGACTATAAATGTCATAAGCCAAGAACAAGAGTTACTCTTAGATGTTTTAAGGAAAGTAAAAGATGAAACTATTAAGCAAGAACTTTTTGAAGTCTTTAAGAAATTCGTCCATAAGCCAAAAATTAAGAAGATAGTAAGTCCTTACAACCTAAATGAAATTTTAACAAGATTTAATTTGAATTTCCCCAAAAGACATAACCATTAAGGATTTTCAGGAATAAATAAGACAGTATGTGGACCTGCATTTTTCACGTGCATCCCCACTCAATCGACGAGACTTGCTTTTGTTGGTGAAAAATTAATTTTGGAAAAGTTAGAGTCGCCACTTATTTTATTCTATTTTAAAAAGGAAAATAAAACAAGAAAGAAAACCCTAAAGAAATGACTCCATAAATTTTGGAAAATGCGTGTTTTTTAAAAACCCGAGTCTAGGTCCGGGGATTAGGTTACCTATTGGGAAGGTACCTCTAAAAGGTAGTACCCCTCTAAGCCCTACAGAGGTCTCTACTAACTAAGTTCAGGGAAAGATGACAATTAATTGGTTGATTATAGATACCTAGGTAGGCAAGGTGATTTAAAAAAATAGCATGCCAAACAAGAAAACCAATCACAATCATAAAGAAGACTTAGGGTGCGTACTTGGGCTGCTTCTTAGGCGCTATCGCAAGACATCAAAGTTAGTTCAAATAATATATCATCCAACATGCGCTTTATCAGAAATAATCGAACAATGAAGCATATATATCAAGACACCTAAGCACTATCAAATATAGGCGCAGTTCACAGTGACAAGCATATTCATAGAATTTAGAAGGTGGGTGATAAAGGGCATACCTAGATAGCATAGATAACTTATAATGCGCTTCCACAAGACATGAGGGGTTATATAATAAATAATAAAATAAATAAATCCTAGCATGCTCGGTATCTAATTAACATAACAAAAATGATTAAGGTATACGAAATCATCAATTGTCACATACATCTTATATATAATTCCTAAAAAAATAGATAGACATGATTTCAACAAGTAGCAAAGGTGACAACAAAAATGAATTATGAAAAATTTTCTTATGTAGGGGTTCCACCAATTCCCTAATTGATATACACAAATCTAGCCTAGAATTATCTCATTTGTTTGAGACCACAAACTTGGATTCATGTCTTACTCAAAATCATAGTTTTTATTAAAAATTGAGAAAGATGTGAACCGATCAAGACATGATTGCTTATTATTTAAGAAAATGAGATTTTTATTCTAAAAATGAATTTTTTTTTAAATGGATTTTCAAAGGGATCTTTTGAGAAAATCATTTTATTTTAAACTAAAATAAATTAATTTGAAAACAACAAAACATAGGAAACAAAATACCAAGCAAAACAAAAGAAAATGAAATCACAAAATAAAATTTTTGACAACCAAGTAAACTAAAGTGGTGAGAATGGAGGCCAATCTTCACTATTTTCTAATGGCCTCCGAAAAGTAAATTTGACAAGAGACTACCAAAGCAATAAACTATTAAAAATTAGATCAAATAAGCTAGCGAGATATCCACTAAGAATTAGTGACTAAGATTCAAGGAACACCTAAATTGAGAATAACAAATCAAGAACTAGCATAAAATCAACTAAACACACAAACACATCTAGAATAAAAAGATAAATTAAAATTGAACTAAATCGAAATTAAAAACATAAACTTTATCTAACATGATTAACTAAACTATTGGATTAAAATCACCAACACTTCTAAACTAAAAGATAGATTAAAACTAAACTAATTTGAAATTAAAATTTATCTAATAGGATTAATTAAGCTATTGAATTAAAATCACAAACTATTCCCAACTAAAGAATAAATTATAACTAAACTAAATTTGAATTAAAAACATGAAATTTATCTAACATGACTGATTAAACTAAAGAATTAAACTAAAAAAATTCTGACTTTTTCAAACTAAAACAAATAATAAAAAACTAAACTAAAGAATTTTACTTACCTTTTTCAAGATTTTTCTGTTTGATGCGACTATAAGGCTTCTCAATCTGGTGCATGTTCCCCTTATCAATGGGAGTGCCTGCTGCTCTGGGATGCACTAGCGGCTTACTACTATCACACTGCTCTACCTCCACCCAATTAATGACCTTGAGTATGAGAGACTGAGGAACTTTTTGGGCATCCCCAACTGCTATCCCCTTTTTGTTTCTTCAGACCTGTTTCTAAAGCTTTTTCCTAGGAAGTCCATAAACCAGTTTGTAGCTTCTGTTTCAACCTGCTTACCCAATTTGATTGTATGCTCAAGATACAAGAGGCTAATTTTATGTTCTCATCATTCTCAACAGCTTCAAAAGGCAATTTTCCAAGTGGAGCGGTCCCTCATTTTCTTTTAAAGCTCCCTTTAGATTGGGAATCAACCTCAAGTGCTTCCCAAGGCTTGTCTTCTAATCACTTCTTTTAGGAATGACTGCAATTGACTCGTATAACACTGATCTTCTCTTGGACAAATTTAAGTCTGAGTTCCGGTTTTGATCCATGGAATTGTGCATAATTTCATGTAAGAATGGTGAATATTCTTCATGTTGTTTTCCATAAGAAAACTCCTTTTCCTTCAAAACTCCTTTTCCTTCAGCCTTTGGGGTTTGAGCCATTTCAGTAGCTGCTTGTATGGACACCATATCAACCATGCTTGCACAATTTGAAGATGGAAATCCAAAAGCTGGTCAAAAGAGGCAGTTGGAGCATCTGCATTAGCTGATTTACTCAAGTTTGACGACATCTTGAGAGATTGAACTAGAGTTTCAATAGCTGAAGCATCTCTGAGTGCTTGAAAGGCAATTTTCTATGCTGTTTCTCGTTGTTGTGTTGCTTCCTTCCACATCATGGGGATGTAGTGAGACAATAAAATTTTATTACATCACATGGAAAAATAGGAAGCGGAAAACAAAGAAAACAAAATAAATGAACACAAGCATGAAATTATTTCAGTAGCAGGCAACATGCATGCATCATATGCAAAACAGAAATAGAGGCTTAGTAGAGTGTGCTTATGGTGTTCTTGTCATGGCAGCACCCAAAAGTGATGTACTTCTCCATGATATGGAGGTACTCTGGGCACTTGATCTTCTCTGAAATCCTTCCAACTTTGCTAAGGAACTCAAAACTGCAGCGGGCCGAGAATCGCTATGAAGCTTACTATGGAAATCCATACAAGTTATGTCGAAGCTTTTTGGGGGCACGTCGCCTTTCCATGCATTGTACTTAGTAAAGGTGAGCAAAATAATGTTGTTGTGGCCATTGATGAATACAAAAGATCCATTGTTGAGTACAGTCCATCCTCATTCCTTGTCATAGCTGAGCAGTTTCTTGATTTCTCGCAGCATAAGGTCGACATCGACAATAATACCTAGCTGGATCTTGGAGAACATCATGCTTTCTAGTCGAGTCTAGAAGAACCAAACCATGGTAAGATCTTACCAGCAGTAGCTGAGTTTCTCCACAGTAATGGCAGTTATGCTTTTTCGAACTTGCTCTCTTTTCTTATTTTTTTACCACGTACACCATCCCTAAGGGTCCGTGCAGTCGATGCAACTACCCGTGTGATGGTTGTGAATTTTCGGATCCATTCCATGTCAGTTCCTCTATATAAGAAAATGAATTTTCCTTCTTTGATCTAGTTCAGTATGGTTGGGTCAATACCATCCACCAACAACTCAAGCTTCCAAGTCTTCCTCATGTTTCTGATGGCAGGAGACATGGGGGCCTCACTTCCTCTTTCTCCAGTTATGTGGGACCCCATTTATAAACAACGAAGGTGCCAATTAGGTACTCGGCAGTGTCGATTGGCCGCGCGCACTGCTCTAGCGAGGAGTGAAAGGCACGAAACCCATTGAAAGCGTAAAACAACAATCTCTGTGAGGAGTAAACTTTGATCAGAAACCGTTTCCGGAGATCTCCGATCTCCGAGCGGTGAGTCCACAACAATAATGGCATTGCAGAAGAAATGGATTCAGAGTGGATAAGAGATATGGATCTGTCGGTTCAGATAGAAATTGTGGTCGACCTTCCTTTTCCAAAAAAAATGGTGCCTTTCTCTGGATCATCTATCCCTCCAAAACACCACCAGCTTATGCCCTTGGAGATGGCCAAATTGGTGATGCCTCAAAACTGTCTTCATGTTCACAATGAAGCTCCCCACCTCCCAGTTCTGGTGCTGCCCATCGTACCTCCATCTAGCTCCATTCAGGCCCCTCTATGGTGCATGTTACTGTCCGTTTGGGGAGAGAATATGCTATTGTCCATCTCGTTGAATGGTGCGTCTTTTCTCCCCTAATGGAAGCGTGCTTTCCAGATGTAGTCTTGCTTCTCGAAGCTTTCATGGTGCGTCTGAGTTCCAACCCTCCTCTTCCAAAAAACTGGCGCATCTCCCTTAAAAGAAAATCTACCATCCATCAACTTCACAAAGTCCAACACGATCAGAACTCGTCCTCCTTGAACATAGCCCTCATTCTGTCCATATACATGCTGAATGTTTCATTTTCCTCTACCTCTCACAGCTTTGGTAATTCGTTTTTCAGAAAAAGAAATGACATTCTCCTCTCGTACTGATTCTTCACTTTCCAGAAAGCACAACATTTTCTTTAAAACCTTCATATCTCTCTCTTTCATTCATTTTTCATATCCATTTTGGGTTGAATGTTCTTTCAAATCACGGTTGAATCTCCCATTCGCAAAGAACCATGCAATAATAATAATAAAAACAAAATCACTCAATCTAAAAAAAATAAATTAATCATATACATGCACAAGACAACCAAAATATCATTTCATGTGATAAATAACATAACATTAGTAATAATTTCCTAAAAAAAATAAAAGAACAAATAAATAAATTAGAACCCACTTAAAACAAAAATCAAACAAATAGAACTCAAGAAGACAAACCTTAGTGCGCTAAGCTTAAAGAACTATCCAAGTGATCCTAAGTGGGTTGGTGCCTAATGGGCCAAGTATATCTAAATGGGCCTAGGGGGCTTAAGTGGGCCTAAGGTGGTGCCTAATGGGCCAAGTGTATCTAAATGGGCCTAGGGTGCCTAAGTGGACCTTAGGTGGTGCCTAATGAGCCAAGAGTGTCTAAGTGGGTCTAAGTGAATCTAGATGGACCTAAAGGGGGTGCCTATTGGACCAAGTATGCCTAAGTGGGTCTAAGTGAACCTAGATGGGCCTCAGGTGGCACCTAATGAGCCAAGAGTGCCTAAGGTGGTACCTAATGGGCCAAGTATACCTAAAGGGGCCTAGGGTGCCTAAGTGGGCCTAAGGTGGTACCTAATAGGCCAAGTGTACCTAAATGGGCCTAGGGAGCCTAAGTGGGCCTAAGTCTAAATTAGGGCTGCCAAGTGTCATAATGGAGTTAGATAAATCCCTCAACCAAAGTCCCTAAGGTGGCTTAGAAAAGATAGGTTACACGAGTAGTAATAGGCCACTAGGGAATTATTGTAAAGTACTGAACAAATGTCTAATAGGACATGTGCTAGGAGGATAAAATGGAGGGTCTACAAATATGGCCCTCTTCGGTAGAGATCACAAGTTTAGGGAATGTGAGTAAAATATGAATAATGAGTGGAACGAAGTGAACTATATAGAAGAACTAAAAGAAAAAGACTAGAGATTTTGTCCTAGCACATGACAAGAGTAAGCTTGGAACACGGGGTCGCAATAAAAAAAAATGGAACAACTCTACATTTTGAGCTCAAGGCTCTACGTGGAAATAATGACTTTAGCCCATAGATGAGAAAAACGACTCTAGGTCGTGAGCTCTGGCCTCTAAATGGAAAAGAAATGACTCTGGGTCATAAATGAGAAAAACGACTCTAGGTCGTGAGCTTTGGGCTCTAAATGGAAATGAAATGACTTTGGGTCATAAATGAGAAAAAATGACTATAGGTCATGAGCTTTGGGCTCTGAATGGGAAAAGAAATGACTTTGTGTCATAAATGAGAAAAACGACTTTGAGTCGTGAGCTTTGGGCTCTAAATGGTAAAAAAAAATGACTCTAGGTCATAAATGAGAAAAACGACTCTAGGTTGTGAGCTTTGAGCTCTAAATGGAAAAGAAATGACTTTGGGTCATAAATGAGAAAAACTACTTTGGGTCATGAGCTCTGGGCTCTAAATGGAAATGAAATGACTCTAGGTCATAAATGAGAAAAATGACTCTATGTCGTGAGCTCTGGGCTCTAAATGGAAAAGAAATGAATCTGGGTCATAAATGAGAAAAATGACTCTAGGTCGTGAGCTTTGGGCTCTAAATGGAAAAAGAAATGAATTTGGGTCATAAATGAGAAAAACGACTCTAGGTCGTGAGCTTTAGGCTCTAAGTGGAAAAGAAATGATTCTGGGTCATAAATGAGAAAAACAACTCTAGGTCGTGAGCTCTGGGCTCTAAGTGGAAAATAAATGAGAAAAACGACTCTAGGTCGTTAGCTCTAGGCTCTAAATGGAAAAGAAATGACTCTAGGTCATAAATGAGAAAAACGACTCTAGGGGGATCGTGAGCTCAGGGCTCTAAATGGAAAGGAAATGACTCTGGGTCATACATGAGAAAAAACGACTCTGGGTTGTGAGCTTAGGGCTCTAAATGGAAAAGAAATGACTCTAGGTCATAAATGAGAAAAATGACTCTAGGTCATGAGCTCAGGGCTCTAAATGGAAAAGAATGACTCTGGGTCATAAATAAGAAAAATGACTTTGGGTTGTGAGCTTAGGGCTCTAAATGGAAAGGAATGACTGATCGGCTAGAAGGGGAATGCGATACGCAAACTCTAGGTCAAACCACTCATGGGAAACCAAATGATGAAGGCTCAGCTCAAGGCTAGAAAGACTCTAGGTCTTAAGGAAATGATAGCTCAGGACTACCAGACTCAGGGCCTAGAAAGAATGGATAGCTTAAGGCTATGAGGCTTAGGGCCTAAGAAGAGAGGGATAGCTCAGGGCTAGGAGACTCAAGGCTTGAAAGGAACAAATAAAGAACACCAACTTGAAAGTGGATAGGAAACAAATGGGCTCAAAGACGTATACTCGAAATGCCAAGGGTCAGACTACTAAACTTAAGAAAGGAAATATGCCCCAGCATCCAGGGTGCTTGCACTGCTGAAGCAACCAGTAAATCAATCATCCGCTAAAATCAATGGGTCAGAAACTAATGCATCATGACGAACCTCTAAAAAATTTGAACTAAAAGAACTCTCTATATCTCAAGTGCTGCTCTGTTAACGGATCTCAAAAGGTAAATCTCGAAGTGTGTATATCGTGACTCATCTAAAAGTAAATCTCAAAGTGCACAAAAATACTGCTCATTTGGATAACCCAATCCACAAGGTAATCAATGACAAAAGCAATCTATCTCATGAGCATCTGGTTAAAGGATCCACCCATGCTCATCGGGTGAAACCTGATGTGATCCATCTCTATCTCAACAAATCCATGTAGGGAGGTCTTGATACAGTCAATTGTTGGAAGCCCCATACTAGTAATCAATCTAAAACCAAGTTGGCCGCTGTCCCAATCTCAAGAATACTCAAAGAAAATGGGAAAATATGCCCCAGTATAAGATCTGATGTCAAAGTCATGAGGTAAATAACCAACACCTATCATCCATCCTCGTATTACTGCACAAATGAAATCTCGTCAAGGGGAGGAGAATATGCCCTAATATAATATCTGATGTTGAAGTCATGAGGTAAACAACCAACAATGATCATCCTTCTATGTACCGCTGCCGAACACAATCTCCTCAAGGAGAAGGGAATATGCCCCAATATGGATATCTGATGTACAATAAAGAATCTGTCAAAATCCATCAAACATCTCTATAACCATGAATAAGATACCCACATAACCTAACAACGACTAAGAATCTCGGAGAAAGGGTGAATCCAACATCATCAATCAGCTATCCCCAGCTCAACAATAATCCACTAGTCCATCTCAGAAATACTCTGTGAATGGAACCTAGAATCATGAAAACCATCAATGAGCTCAACAATGCTCCACTAGAACTAATGTCATCTCAACATACTCCATTAGGGATATCTGATCGATGAAAATGCCTAGGCCCAAAGTAGGGGCTCATCTTAACCAAATGAAAGGGGAATATGCCCCAGTATGATAGTTGATACATAGTAGAATGGGAAGGTAGACAATGTCAAATATCATCCATAAGATGAAGTAATCGTCTACATCCATCACTAAATCACCTCCAAGAATCAAAGAAACATCTCCTAGAAAAATAAACAGGACGACGTACATATATCAACCAAATCCCAAACACCAACCTAAGTAGAGGCTGTCAAATATAGCATCTGATCTCATGGCCTTAGGGTGGTCTCAAGACACGGGACGTAACGTAGGCTAGGGTGATAGGGTGAAAGAAATGAAGGGAAATTGGGCTCAATTACCCAATGATCAAACACAAACCCTCGTGTATAGTGTAATGCATAGAAAAATCTCTTGAGCCATGGACCTAAAGGTAACCAAAGGAAATGTCGATAGTGAAACAAGAGAAATGATAAGTGGTCAAACCATCAATGAAACATGTGAATGATGTGAAGAAGGTATCAAATCAGAAACTTATATCAATATGTAGGAAATGGATAAAAGGTGGAATGAAGATCTGGAAATAGGTTATGGGATACAAAATAAGGCAATAAGAAAGTGGAATGAATGACGATCAACCCATATCAGTACAATAAGGGAAAGTCATATCACCAATGATGGAATGGGGAATAAGACAATGATTTGAAGACCCTAGTAAAAAGATTACTCATCTCTCATACCTAATACATATCAACCATGATCCAAGAAGCATAGGATCTCATAGAACTCTCACATGAACCCTCGACACTCCAAATGCATAACAAGAGTAGCTCAAGGAGTGAAAACTCATAAAAAAAATCTCACAAGAATCCACAATGAAAAATATACCCAATAAACAGACATCAAAAGGTGACATATATAAGTGCCCAATGGTGCAAGATACCATACACAAACATATCATTGCACTTTTTTTTTTTTTTGATTTTTTTGAGTGTGCATGTTCTGATCATCAATAAATCGAACTCCAATGGGAAAGATATAAGGAATGAACAAACTCTCTCAAATCACTGATGAATACATGAACCTCATCCCATGAGACAACCTCTCAAACTAAAATCTCCGAATAAAAGCCAAATGATGGGATGGATGGAGTGATATGACAACCCTCTTTGCACCAAGATATGAAGAATCATCAACCCAAAGAAGATGAGAGATAAGATGAAGCAAATAATGATAAAAGTAAGAAAGAGAATGAAAATGTGATGTTAGTAAAATAGAACAAATGAGGTGATAAGGAAATGGTAACAAGAATGAAAAGATAGGCCTGTAAATCTAAAGCTCACGAGACTTTCCTAGCAAAGCATGCATATACATCAAAAGGCCCCAACCCTAGTGTAGAAATGGTAATAAAGGCTATACGAAAGAAAAAAGGCTTTAATGTACCATGTGAAGCTTAATGGGCTAGCAACGGTCTAATATATAGATAGAGGTGATAAAGTGTAAGGCTAACCGAAATGATGGCCACCCATCTACGACCGTGGTCTCAAATGTAATACTTCTTCAACTGATCCACATTGGTAGGGTTTGAGAACTGGTCTTTATCCAGATATGTTAATCATATTTCCTTTCTGGGGTCAACTCTCTAATGACATGTGGTGTACTCCAAGTAAGTCCCTAAGGTCTCCTGGAATAGATGAATCTCCAAGACCATAACTGGGCTAACATCATCCTCAAACATATCATCAACATAAGCGGGATGACCCAACATAAATCAACTGAATCTCTTCTGAACTATCAATGATGGAGATCTCAAGCATATCAAGATAGTGAACTATCTCTGGCTAATCTGTGCTAACCATCCAACTATCATCCAATACATCCATCTCAAGCTCATCATGAAAAAAATCATGTCAATCAAGTCTCCCATCTTAGAGAGAAAACTAACATCCTCTACAAGAACTCTCATATGATAAACTTTGACTCATAATCCACTAAATTCATCATATGTACGATGTTACCCTCAACAATGCCACTGGCTAACTAGGTGGTGGGGTGGGAGGTAGTGAATCACAGAGCATCTCATCATGAACTAGATGTTATCTATCTCACTGTCCATCAATCATCTGGCTCAAACCTTCTAATACTTCCTGAATAGAGTCATGGTGATAGTAAGTCGATCAACTGTATCATGCTGAGGCTCCGTATCTGACTGCTTTGAAACCTTGATCAATCTATCTCCAACTATAATTTAAGAAGTTGAATCTAAACTAAAACAAGTAACACTCCTATAAGGTACAAAGGCACGAAAAGAGAAATGATATGAAGGAAGCTCAAAAAGGGTGGAAACGTACTAATCACAATACAGAAAGGTGGCCCAACTGAAACTCAAACATGTACCAATCTCTGAGCACACAAAAGGAGACTACGGAGAGGATAACTAAACCCAACTATGACCAAGGCAGCTTTGAAGGTCCACAGATGCACCCACGTGTGGGAGTGAAAACTTAATTGGATTTAGGCTAACCTATAAGGTTGAGGTGGCTTTATAAGATAAAATGGGTGGATTAAAGGATCCCTAGCAAAAGCGATAGTACCCTCTAGTAGTACGTAATCTTCTGCAAACCCTCTAAGAAGACGGGGTGCTTCTATGCAAGGTGGTCATCACCTCCACACATGCACTTCCTCGCGTTCCTAGGGGGTTTGTTAATGGTGAAGTTTCTCTCACATCTCAACACTCAAGGATAATCTAAAGTGCACAGTGAAGGATGTGGATGCATCCGAAAAACCTTAGATATAAGGTGAGATAGCAAACAGAGACAAGCAATCATACAATCATGCAGGAGCAAGGGTTGTCATGCAAAAAGCAATCATGCGAAGCAGATAAATATAAAACAATCAAAGTCTTATCTAACATATGTGAGAGTGAATCATGCTAAAGTGAATAAAGTAGTTAAGTGATCATGCAAGATAAACAAGTATAAATACATGTTAAGATAGCAAACCAATCAAGCAAGCAAACTAAATCACATTGCCCAAAAAATGAGGTACCCTTTAATCAACCAATTAAACACCACGTTTTTCTCAATTGGTGTTCAAGCTTGATCCTCAATCTCCCCAGTGGAGTCACCAATTTGTGGACCTACATTTTTCACTTGCGTCCCCACTCGATTGGCGAAAGTCGCTTTTATATGGTGAAAAACTAGTTTTGGAAAAGTCGGAGTCGCCACTTATTTTATTTTATTTTAATATAAAAGGAAAAATAAAACAAGAAAGAAAACCCTAAAGAAGTGACTCCAAAATTTCTGGAAAAACGTGTCTTTGAAAAACCTGAGTCTAGGTTCGGGGATCAGGTTACCTATTGGAAAGGTATCTCTAAAAGGTAGCATTCCTCTAAGCCTTACAAAGGTCTCTATTGGCTAAGTTGAGGGAAAGATGGCAATTAATTAGTTGATTATAGATACCTAGGTAGGCAAGGTGATTTCAAACAATAGCATGCTAAACAAGAAAACTAATCACAATCATAAAGAAGACTTAGGGTGCGTACTTGGGTTGCTTCTTAGATGCTATTACAAGACATCAAAGTTAGTTCAAATAATATATCATCCAACATACGCTTTGTTAGAAATAATTGAACAATGAAGCATATATATCAAGACACCTAAGCATTATCAAACATAGGTGCAGTTCACAGTGACAAGCATATTCACAAAATTTAGAAGGTGGGTGATAGCCATAATTTCTGGGAAAACATGTCTTTGAAAAACCCGAGTCTAGGTCTAGGGATTAGGTTACCTATTGGAAAGGTATCTCTAAAAGGTAGCATTCCTCTAAGCCCTACAAAGGTCTCTATTGACTAAGTTGAGGGAAAAATGACAATTAATTGGTTGATTATAGATACCTAGGTAGGTAAGGTGATTTCAAAAAATAGTATGTCAAACAAGAAAACTAATCACAATCATAAAGAAGACTTAGGGTGCGTACTTGGGCTGCTTCTTAGACGCTACCATAAGACATCAAAGTTAGTTCAAATAATATATCATCCAACATGCGCTTTATCATAAATAATTGAACAATGAAGCATATATATCAAGATACCTAAGCACTATCAAACATAGGCGCAGTTCACAGTGACAAGCATATGCATAGAATTTAGAAGGTGGGTGATAGAGGGCATACCTAGATAGCATAGATAACTTATAATGCATTTCCACAAGACATGAGGGGTTAGATAATAAATAATAAAATAAAGAAATCCTAGCATGCTTGTTATCTAATTAGCATAGCAAAAATGATCAAGGTATATGAAATCATCAATTATCACATACATCTCGTATATAATTCCTAAAAAAATAGAGAGACATGATTTCAACAAGTATTAAAGGTGACAACAAAAATGAATTTTGAAAATTTTTCTTATGTAGGGGTTCCACCAATTCCCTAATTGATATACACAAATCTAGCCTAGAATTATCCCATTTGTTTGGGACCACAAGCTTGGATTCATGTCTTACTCAAAACCATAGTTTTTATTGAAAATTGAGAAAGATGCGAACCGATCAAGACATGATTGCTTATTATTTAAGAAAATGAGATTTTGATTCTAAGGACTCTAAATGAAATTTTCTTTAAATGAATTTTCAAAGGGATCTTTTGAGAAAATTATTTTATTTTAAAATAAAATAAATTAATTTGAAAACAACAAAACATAGGAAACAGAATACCAAGCAAAACAAAAGAAAATGAAATCACAAAGTAAAATTTTTGACAACCGAGTAAACTAAAGTGGTGAGAATGGAGGCCAATCTTCATTATTTTCCGATGGCCTTCGAAAAGTAAATTTGACAAGAGACTACAAAAGCAATAAACTATTAAAACTTAGATCAAATAAGCTAGCGAGATATCCACCAAGAATTAGTGACTAAGATTCAAGGAACACCTAAATTGAGAATAACAAATCAAGAACTAGCATACAATCAACTAAACACACAAACACATCTAGAATAAAAAGATAAATTAAAATTGAACTAAATGGAAATTAAAAACATAAACTTTATCTAACATGATTAACTAAATTATTGGATTAAAATCACCAACACATTTAAACTAAAAGATAGATTAAAACTAAACTAATTTGAAATTAAACTTTATCTAATAGGATTAATTAAACTATTGAATTAAAATCACAAACTATTCCCAACTAAAGAATAAATTATAACTAAACAAATTTGAATTAAAAACATGAAATTTATACAACATGATTGATTAAACTAAAGAATTAAACTAATAAAATTCTGACTTTTTCAAACTAAAACAAATAATCAAAAACTAAACTAAAGAATTTTAACTTACCTTTTTCAAGATTTTTCTGTGTGATGAGACTATAAGGCTTCTCAATCTAGTGCATATTCCCGTTATCAATGGGAGTGCTTGCTGCTCTAGGATGCACTGGCCGCCTACTACTATCACACTACTCTATCCCCAACTACCGTCCCCTTTTTGTTTCTTCAAACCTGTTTCTAAAGCCTTTTCCTAGGAAGTCCATAAACCAATTTGCAACTTATGTTTCAACTTGCTTACCCAATTTGATTTTATGCTCAAGATACAAGAGGTTAGTTTTTCATTCTCAGCAGCTTCAAATGGCAGTTTTCCAAGTGGAACGGTCCCTCATTTTCTTTCCAAAGCTGCCTTCGGATTGGGAATCAATCTCAAATGCTTCCCCAGGCTTGTCTTCTGATAACTTCTTTTAGGAATGACTGCAATTGACTCGTATAACACTGATCTTCTCTTGGACAAATTTAAGTCTGAGTTCCGGTTTTGGTCGATGGAGTTGTCCATAATTTCATGTAAGAAGGGTGAATCTTCTTTATGCTATTTTCCAAAAGAAAACTCCTTTCCCTTCAACATTTGGGGTTTGAGTCATTTCAGTAGGTTCTTGTATGGACACCATATCATCCATGCTTGCACAATTTGAAGATGGAAATTCAAAAACTAGTCAAAATAGGCAATCAGAGCTTCTGTCTTAGCTGATTTACTCAAGTTTGACGACATCTTAAGGGACCGAACTAGAGTTTCAATAGCTGAAGCATCCCTGAGTGCTTGAAAGGCAATTTTCTATGATGATTCTCGTTGTTGTGCTGCTTCCTTCCACATCATGTGGATGTAGTGAGACAATAAAATTTTGTTACATCACATGGAAAAACATGAAGGGGAAAACAAAGAAAACAAAATAAATAAACACACGCATGAAATTATTTCAGTAGCAGGCAACATGCATGCATCATATGCAAAACAGAAGTAGAATCTTAGTAGAGTGTATTTATGGTGTTCTCGTCATGGCAACACCCAAAAGTAGTGTACTTCTCCATGATGCGGAGGCACTCTAGGCTCTTGATCTTCTTCGGAATCCTTCCAACTTCGCTAGGGAACTCAAAACTGCAGCTAGGCTGAGAATCGCTGTGAAACTTACTATGGAAATCCATACAAGCTATGTCGAAGCCTTTTGGGGGCACGTTGTCTTTCCATACATTGTACTTAATAAAGGTGAGCAAAACAGTGATGTCGTCTTTCCATGCATTGACGAATACAAAAGATCCATTACTGAGTACAACCCATCCTCCTTCCTTGTCGTAGCTGAGCAGTGATTACTACTCAAAAAGTGCTATTTGATAGCTTATAATTAATCCTTTTAAACACTTTTGAGTAGTAGTTTTGGCCTTTTAACTCAATTGGCATGTTAAGGACCCTTGAAAGCAATTTTAATCACTTTGTGTAAGTTTTGGTGTTTTTGTTAGTAATTTGATCACCAAAGCAATTCAAGATTGAGGAGAGTTATGAGGAATCTTAGGCAAAGCTTGGAAGTCATTTGCCAAGAGTAAATCCGGAATGCAAGGAGAAAAAGTAAAGAGAATCTGCCATGAAGCATATTCTTGATGACAGTCGTGGTAGCCACTTTTGGAGCACTTTCTAAAGTCCAATTGATGCATGCTATATACCATTTCAAAGCTCAGGAAGTCAATAATCCAATGCTTCAAACGGTGTGTAATTCAGAGTTGAAACGAAGGAGTTACAGCCATTGCAAGTCAATTACTCCAAGCTGAAGGAAGCATTTTGCAAAGTGTTGCGAAATCACCCTTTTGTTGCGAAGTGATTTCGCAGCCTTTTTGTACAGTATGATGTATTTCCTCCTGAAGTTGCCCGATATATGCCGCAAGCTGGAAGCTGGGAACCTCAAGGTGGAAGCCAACTTCGCAGCCTTGCGAAATCACCCTTTTGTTGCGAAGTGATTTCACAACCCTTCTTGAGTGTCTGCGAAATCTCGCAGACACCATTTTCTCTTGTGAAATGGTCCCTGGAGCATCCCGATATTTGCTACCGACATTGGGAGATATTTTACATCAGATTTTTGTTGTCTAAATCCCAAAATACTCCTTGTAAGCCACCAATTACAAGATTCCTTAGCTTTTAAGTTAGTAAAAAGAGAAAATATCTATGTAATAATTAGTTTTATATTATGTTCATATAAATACCTATCGGGAGCCTGTTCTCAGAGAGGAGACCCTTTGTAAAAGTTTTGGGAAAGCAAGTAAAGTTCAGGCCCTTTGTTTTGCCTTACCTTCTCACTTTGTATTATTTATTTCTTACTAAGTTATGCACTCTCTGAGGAATTTTCCCCAGAGAATGAGTAACTAAACCTCTAGTTCCTTGGAGCTAAGGTTGCCGGGGAAGGTTCCAAGTGCAAGAATGCAAAGCTTTGTGGTTTCAGCCATCAATGAAGAGGAAGTGAAATCCTTTAGTGATTGCTATGTTTTTAGTTAACTTAAAACACCTTAGAGTCACCTGGGCCAACACTTGGTAAGGCAAGTGATCTCCAACCATGGAGATGCACTAGTTTACCCCTTGCGAGCCTCTAGGAGGTGACTTTAAGGTAGGATTTTCTGGAATTGCCAACACTTGGTAAGCTTTTGGACTCCAAGGAGACATCCATTAGTTATCTCTTGCGAGCTTGAGAAGGGAAGTCCAAGGTTAAAGATCAGCTTGAATGGTTAAGGCTTAGTGAGAGGTTTGAACCATTGCAAGTTGCATCAGTGAGAGAATTAAAGCTGAAATCTAATTGAAGGATGTATCTGTACAACACCGGTTAGAGAATTGACTATATGTTGATTCTCTCACATGAGGAAATGAACCAACTGACCTGAGCTATGTCTTTTGCATGAGGAACCACCCCAGTGAACCTGACTTTCCAAGGAATGTTTTTCTTCCTAAGTAATTTCCATCACTTGCTTTGTAGTCATTTTAAATCTAAATCTTTGCCAATCAAAGTTTGTATTTTATTTCTTGAGCTAAGCTTGAAATGAAACAATACCAATTCACTTTGAATTGATATCATTGAAAATTTGGAAACCCTTCCCAGTGAACGATCCTAGAGCCACTATACTATAGTAACTTTTTCTTTGCTACCCTAGTATATGGTGTTATAGGTTATAAATTTTATTGATTACTCCCTCAATCAAGGAGCACCAACTGAACACGCATCAGCTGAGACACCAATTGGGCACGAATCAAATGGCGTCGCTGCCGGGGAAGGTGTCAAGTTTATAGTGATACCATTTTTGAGCACTTGTGATTTTCATCACAAGTTGGTAACGTTTCTTTCACTTTACTAATTCTCATTCTTTCTTTATTTATTCATAATCCAAGTTTATCTTTTAAAATTTAGCCTAGTTTAATTTTGTTGTTGTAGCCCTGTTTCTATTGTTGTCCTTTATTTTCATTTAAGTTGCAGATAGATACTAGTTGTGTATGCCAAAGTGGATACGAGACAGTGGAGGAAGGCTTGTTAAGTGTGATACACCTCAGAACAAAGAATTCGAATTGAGCTTGAATATCATGGAAGCTACACCTGAAGATCAGCATAGTCACCAAGGTCGTCAAGACAATCTCAATGAATTCAGATCAATGAGGGATCGTATGCATCCACCTCGTATGAGTGCACCATCATGTATAGTGCCCCCTACAGAGCAGCTAGTGATCAGACCGTATCTTGTTCCACTTCTACCAACTTTCCATGGAATGGAGAGTGAGAATCCGTATGCACACATCAAGGAATTTGAAGATGTTTGTAATACATTCCAAGAAGGAGGAGCTTCAATTGATATGATGAGGCTTAAGTTATTTCCTTTTACTTTAAAGGATAAAGCCAAAATTTGGCTTAATTCTTTAAGGCCAAGGAGTATCCGTTCTTGGACTGACTTATAAGCTGAATTCCTCAAGAAATTTTTTCCCACTCATAGAACAAATGGCTTGAAAAGGCAAATTTCAAACTTCTCAGCTAAAGAGAATGAGAAATCCTATGAGTGTTGGGAAAGATATATGGAAGCTATAAATGCTTGCCCTCACCATGGCTTTGATACTTGGCTATTGGTGAGCAATTTTTATGATGGTATGTCCTCCTCAATGAAGCAACTCCTCGAGACAATGTGTGGAGGAGATTTCATGAGCAAAAATCCAGAGGAAGCTATGGATTTCTTGAGTTATATGGCTGAAGTTTCAAGGGGATGGGATGAACCAACCAAAGGAGAAGTGGGTAAGATGAAGTCTCAACTGAATGCTTTCAATGCAAAGGCTGGGATGTATATCTTGAAAGAAGATGATGATATGAAAGCAAAGTTGGCAGCTATGACAAGAAGATTGGAGAAGCTGGAGCTGAAAAGAATACATGAAGTGCAAGCTGTTGCTGAAGCACCAGTGCAAGTGAAGCTGTGTCCTAATTGTCAATCATATGAACATTTGGTGGAGGAATGCCCTACAATTTCAGTTGAAAGGGAAATGTTTAGAGATCAAGCAAATGTTGTTGGACAATTTAAGCCCAATAACAATGCGCCTTATGGAAATACCTACAACTCAAGTTGGAGGAATCATCCAAATTTCTCATGGAAGGCCACAGCAACTCAGTACCAACAGCCGGATCCACCATCTCAACAATCTTCAAGTCTTGAACAAGCAATGGCTAATCTCAGCAAGGTAGTGGGAGATTTTGTTGGAAACCAAGAAGCCACCAATGCTCAAATCAATCAAAGAATTGACAGAGTGGAGAGTATTTTGAATAAAAGGATGGATGGAATGCAAAATGATATGAACCAAAAGTTTGATAACATCCAATATTCAATTTCAAGGCTTACAAATTTGAATACACTGCAAGAAAAGGGAAGATTTCCTTCTCAACCCCACCAAAACCCCAAAGGTGTCCATGAAGTGGAAAGCCAAGAGGGAGAATCATCGCAGATGAAAGATGTCAAAGCCTTGATCACTCTAAGGAGTGGTAAAAAAATTGAGCAGCCAACACCCAAGCCATATGTTGAGAAAGAAGAAGAGATAAAGAAAGGGAAGGAAATGGAAGATAAAGAGAGTGAGATCAGTGAAGAAAAGAAGGACTCTGATTCAACAATGAATGCAATTCTAGAGAAGGAACTTCTGAAGGAAGAAATGCTGAAGAAATCAACTTCTCCGCCTTTTCCTCAAGCATTACATGGGAAAAAGGGGATTAGAAATGCAGCTGAAATCCTTGAAGTATTGAGGCAAGTGAAAGTAAATATCCCATTGCTGGATATGATTAAACAAGTTCCAACGTATGCAAAATTCCTAAAGGACTTATGTACTATCAAAAGAGGGTTGACTGTAAACAAGAAAGCCTTCTTGACTGAGCAAGTAAGTGCAATCTTACAATGTAAGTCTCATTTGAAGTACAAAGACCCGGGAAGTCCTACCATTTCAGTCATGATTGGAGGGAAGGTAGTGGAGAAAGCCTTGTTAGACTTGGGAGCAAGTGTGAATTTGCTTCCATATTCTGTCTACAAGCAATTGGGACTTGGAGAGTTGAAGCCAACGACAATCACTCTATCTCTAGCAGATAGATCAGTAAAAATTCCAAGGGGGGTAATTGAGGATGTCTTGGTGCAAGTGGATAATTTCTACTATCCAGTAAATTTTATTGTTCTTGATACAGATCCTACTGTAAAGGAAGCTAATTTAGTTCCTATCATCCTTGGAAGGCCATTTCTTGCTACCTCAAATGCTATCATCAACTGTAGGAATGGGCTGATGCAACTCACTTTTGGCAACATGACACTTGATCTCAATATTTTCTATACGTCTAAAAAGCAAACCACTCCGGAAGAAGAAGAGGGTCCAGAAGAGCTGTGCATTATTGATACTTTGGTGGAGGAGCACTGTAATCAAAATATGCAAGACGAGTTGAATAAAAGTCTTATGGATTTTGAAGAAGGTTTGTCTGAATCTCCTACTGTGCTTGCTACTCTACAAAGTTGGAGAAAGATAGAAGAGATTCTACCTTTGTTCAATAAAGAAGAAGAGGCAGCTGCTGAAAAAGAGACTCCAAAACTCAATCTGAAGCCTTTACCCGTGGAGCTGAAATATACATGTCTTGAAGAAAATAATCAATGTCCTGTTGTGATATCTTCATCTCTGACCAGTCATCAAGAGAATTGTTTAATAGAAGTTCTCAAGAGGTGTAAGAAGGCAATAGGATGGCAAATATCCGACTTGAAAGGCATTAGTCCTTTAGTTTGTACTCATCATATATATATGGAGGAGGAAGCAAAACCAATTTGTCAACTTTAAAGAAGATTGAATCCTCATTTACAAGAGGTGGTGCGAGCTGAGGTGCTGAAGCTACTTCAAGCAGGAATCATTTACCCTATATCTGATAGCCTTTGGGTGAGTCCCACTCAAGTGGTACCAAAGAAGTCAGGGATCACAGTGGTTCAGAATGAAAAAGGAGAAGAAATTACTACACGCCTCACTTCAGGTTGGAGGGTGTGTATTGATTATAGAAAGTTGAATGCTGTAACCAGGAAAGATCATTTTCCATTGCCATTTATTGACCAAGTGCTGGAGAGAGTCTTTGGACATCCGTTCTATTGCTTCTTGGATGGGTATTCAGGGTATTTTCAGATTGAAATTGATGTGGCAGATCAGGAAAAGACCACTTTTACATGTCCATTTGGAACATATGCTTACAGGAGAATGCCTTTTGGTTTATGCAATGCACCTGCTACATTTCAAAGATATATGTTGAGTATTTTCAGTGATATGGTGGAGCGAATTATGGAGGTTTTCATGGATGACATCACCGTATATGGAGGTACATTTGAGGAATGCTTAGTTAATTTGGAAGCAGTTCTTCACAGATGCATTGAAAAAGACCTGGTGCTCAACTGGGAGAAATGCCATTTTATGGTACGTCAAGGAATTGTCCTTGGCCATATCATCTCTGAAAAAGACATTGAAGTTGATAAAGCAAAGGTGGAGCTTATTGTTAAATTACCATCCCCAACAACTGTAAAAGGAGTAAGGCAGTTCCTTGGCCATGCAGGGTTCTATAGGAGATTTATAAAAGGTTTTTCAAGTCTTTCAAAACCTCTTTGTGAGCTGTTAGCTAAGGATGCTAAGTTTATATAGGATGAAAGGTGTCAAAATAGCTTTGATCAACTGAAAATTTTTTTAACAACAACTCCAATAGTGAGAGCCCCTAACTGGCAATTACCCTTTGAACTGATGTGTGATGCCAGTGACTTTGCTATGGGAGCTGTGCTTGGCCAAAGAGAAGATGGGAAGCCCTATGTGATTTACTATGCAAGCAAAACACTGAATGAAGCTCAAAGGAACTACACAACTACAGAGAAAGAATTGTTAGTTGTGGTATTTGCTTTGGACAAATTTCGTGCTTATTTAGTGGGGTCTTTCATCATTGTCTTCACTGACCATTCAGCCTTGAAGTATTTATTGACAAAGCAAGATGCAAAAGCAAGGTTGATAAGATGGATTCTTTTGTTACAAGAATTCGATTTCCAAATCAAAGATAAGAAAGGAGTGGAGAATGTGGTAGCTGACCACCTTTCAAGGTTAGTTATAGCACATAATTCCCATCCCTTGCCTATTAATGATGATTTTCCTGAAGAATCACTCATGTTTCTAGTAAAAACTCCTTGGTATGCTCATATTGCTAATTATTTAGTAACTAGTGAAATTCCAAGTGAGTGGAATGCACAGGACAGGAAGCACTTCTTTGCCAAAATTCATGCTTATTATTGGGAAGAGCCCTTTCTTTTTAAGTATTGTGCAGATCAGATCATAAGAAAGTGTGTCCTTGAAGATGAGCAGCAAGGGATTCTATCTCATTGTCATGAGAATGCATGTGGAGGCCACTTTGCCTCTCAGAAAACAGCCATGAAGGTATTGCAATCAGGGTTTACTTGGCCATCTCTTTTCAAAGATGCCCACATCATGTGTAGGAGTTGTGATAGATGCCAAAGGCTTAGAAAGTTAACAAAAAGAAATCAAATGCCTATGAACCCCATTCTAATAGTTGAGTTATTTGATGTATGGGGCATTGACTTCATGGGACCTTTCCCAATGTCTTTTGGTAATTCTTACATCTTGGTGGGGGTGGATTATGTTTCTAAATGGGTTGAGGCAATCCTCTGTAAACAAAATGATCACAGGGTGGTTCTCAAATTCCTTAAAGAGAACATTTTCTCGAGATTTGGGGTGCCCAAAGCCATAATCAGTGATGGAGGTGCTCATTTTTGCAACAAACCTTTTGAAGCTCCGTTATCCAAGTATGGAGTGAAGCATAAGGTGGCTACACCTTATCATCCTCAGACTTCCGGGCAAGTTGAGCTAGCTAATAGGGAAATAAAGAACATATTGATGAAAGTGGTGAATTCAAACAGAAAAGATTGGTCTATTAGGCTTCATGATTCATTGTGGGCATATAGAACAGCTTATAAGACTATTCTTGGCATGTCTCCCTATCGTCTTGTGTATGGTAAAGCATGTCATCTCCCTATGGAAGTTGAATACAAAGCTTGGTGGGCAATAAAGAAGCTGAACATGGACTTGATCAGAGCCGGAGAAAAGAGATATCTAGACCTTAATGAGATGGAGGAATTAAGAAATGATGCTTATATCAATTCCAAAGTTGCAAAATAGAGGATGAAGAAGTGGCATGATCAACTAATCTCCAACTAGGAATTTCAGAAAGGGCAAAGAGTTTTAATGTATGACACAAGACTCCATATCTTTCCTAGGAAGCTCAAGTCAAGGTGGATAGGCTCGTTCATTATTCACCATGTATATTCCAATGGAATGGTGGAATTATTGAATTCCAATGGCAAGGACAGCTTTAGAGTCAATGGATATCGTCTCAAGCCATTCATGGAGCCATTCAAACCAGAAAAGGAGGAAATCAACCTCCTTGAGCCACAAAAAGCCTAAGCAAAAAGGGGTTTGGTGGACGTGGTTTTACCATAGTCCAAAATTTTTGTAAATTTTGTAAATTTTCAAGTTTTTTCCATACTTTTGATCTTAGTTTTTGATCTTAAATCATGTTTTTATGTGTATTTTAATCTTTTTGAATGATCCCAGGTGGAAGAGATTACAAAGAAATTGAAAGAAAAAAAATCGGAGCAAAATCGGAGCAAAAACAGAGTAAAAGTAGAGTAAAAACAAGGCTCTGCGAAATTTCGCAGCCTAAAGAAAACTTCTGCGAAAAGAGCATTTTGTTGCCAAACCATTCCGTAACACTTTGGGATTCTCTGTGAGAATTTTCGCAGCTGCGAAGGCGAGTTTGGCACACGAGTGCCACTTCGCAGCATAAGAGCCCCCATTTCGCAGCTGCGAAACGACTGCGAAGCGGTAAAGCCTGATTTCGCAACAAAAGTCCCATTCTGCAGGGTATTTCGCAATTGCGAAAGCGATTTTGGCACACGTGTGCCACTTCGCAGCACAGTGACATTCATTCCGCAGCTGCGAAACGGATTGCGAAATGACTGTGAAAATGGCGTTTTGCTGCGAAATTGGCATTTTTCTGCGAAACTCAAATTGACCCTTAGTCTTCCGTTATTTTTATATATACCGGTCATTTGAGCTGCGAAAAGGGTTTCAAAAATCAAAACGCGCCATTCTCGCAGACTGTTCATCTCCTTCCTCGAGCCTCACTGCGCAAGCCTCCGTTCATCTTCTCCGATCATCCATTTCGGCCAAATTTCAGCAACCCGAAATGGCGCGAACCAGAGGGGCCAAGTTTTCATCTCCTTCAAGCCGCAAGAAAAGCCTGCGAAAGGAGCCAGTTCCAGATCCCGTTTCTGAGTCTCCGCGGCCAAGAGTAGTTTCTCCTCCGGTGAAGCCCGCGCCGCCAAAGCCTCCGGTGAGGCGTTACCTTACCAGGTCAGGGGGTCGGTCACTGCAAAAGAGACCCAGGGTTGAAAGCTTAGAACCCATTGACTTGACTGAGCAATCTCCAGAGCCTTCGCCAGTTCCATCTCCGGTATCCTCTCCAGTATCCTCACCAGTTCCATCTCCGGTGCCATCTCCGGCGCTGCAAGCAGAACCTCAGGCGCCACTTCTTGAGCCCCAAATTCCAGCTGAAATAGCTCCGGGAGAAATAATCAGGCGGCCGATGCTAACTCAGCCCCCAATTGAGGGAAATTTGGACTATAGAGCTCGACCATTCCACTCCGAGTTGTGTTTTGACATAGCTACATTCCAATTACGGCCAGAGCTTGCCCAATCATTCCAACTGCTGCGAAGATACCACATGGAGCACCTGCTGACTCCGAGAGACTTTTTCTACCCTAGGGTAGCCATGGATTTCTATCAATCCATGACAACCAACTAGGTCAGGGATCCAACTTTAATTCATTTCACCATTGATGGGAGGCATGGCATATTGGGAGCGCGCCATATAGCTGAAGCCTTGCAAATTCCCTACGAGCCAAGCCATTTCGATAATTTTAGAGTTTGGACCAGTCCTACTGAGCTGGAAATGGTGCACACCCTATTCAGAGGAGCTGCCACACGATCACATTTATTGAGGGGGGAGCTTCCTCCAATCATGTTTCTGATTGATGCATTTTTGTGTCATAACCTCTACCCACTGCAGCATTGGACTCAAAGGAGAGGAGTCCTGTTAGAAGCCCTGTTCAAGATGTCTGAGGGATTTTTCTTCGGCCCTCATCATCTAATTTTGGCAGCCCTTCTCTATATCGAAGAGAAGGTACACAAAAAGAAGCTTCAGAGAGCTGATACCATTCTCCTTCTCTTTCCAAGGCTGCTATGCCAAATTCTGGAGCACTTGGGGTATCTTTCTGAGCCTCAGCTGGAGCGCAAGCGCATTTGCCGTGAGTTATTTACTCTCGACAAATGGAACAACATGACAGCTTATAGAGTTGACCAGCCTGAGCGCCCACAGCCAGCTACTAGGAGAGCATCCCCACGACACATACCTGAGGGTATAACTATTGCTGCTCCTGCCATTCCCAGAGCTCCACCAGTTGCTCCAGCTTCATCTCAGCCATCCACTTTAGTTGAACCGAGGATGGCCATTCCCATTTCTGAATACAGAGAGTTATATCGTTCATTGGAGACCCTCACAGCATCTCAGAGCAGCCTTGCTCAAGAGATGGCAGCCATTCGAGCATGCTAAGAGCAGATGTTGGCCACTCAGGCTCAACACACTGCCATCTTAAGGCAGCTCCAGCTTCATTTCGACCTGCCACCAGCTGTTGAGCCCTCCACTTCTACTACAGCAGTGCCACACTCTCATCCCACAAAGCCTCAGGCCCCATCTGAAGCACCAACTGAAGAGGCAGACCCATCTGCCTAGCCCCAGCACCACCCACTCATCAGATCATTATATATATCTACTACTTATGTTTTTTATGTATTTCGTTTTTTAGTTTGTAAGAAATCCCATTATTTTGGTACCATATTTAGGATTGCTTGTATTGTTTTTCTTTTTCATTGTACTCAAATGGATTCAAAGTAATACAAGTCTAATATTTCTTGTTAACAGTTAGCATTAATTTATCCTTATTTCCTTTTCTCACATATTTTATTCTTTTTGAAACATGTGGTTTCTCCAATCAGTATGCGAAATTGATATCACTCAGGAGGTACCACTTCCCCCCTTTAATTACAATCACTCATATCACATTGAGGACAATGCTCAGTTCAGTTGGGAGGGAATGAGGAAGGAAGTATGTTAAGTTAAAGGAAGTATGCTAAGTCTTTTTGGTAATGCAATTATTTTGGTAAATTAGTTGTAGTTTTTGCTTTTTACTCTTTTTACTCTATTCTCCATGAATTTTGAGGAAAAAATTTTCAAATTAAACCAGGAGAAATTGAACTGTTGTTTTTCACTTGACTTAGAGTATGGATTATGCTCACTAAAGTGGTTCAATTGTTGAAACTTCTATTGAAATTGAATTTACTTCTTCCACTTTAAGCTATTCACACACTGTGCACATTAGATTCCGATTATAAGATGAAAAGCTATTTCCCTCTTGACTTAGGATAATTTTGGGACTTGGTACATTTGACCTCATTTGATAAAATTGAAACACCCTGCAAAAGGCCAATGAGCCTTTGAAATAAAGAAAGTTGTTTGTTTGCCTTAAAACCCGAGCAAGGTCTGAGGGGTATATGGTGAAAACCTTTGAAGCCTGGTGCCCTAAGCCTTAATTGGTTGGGAGTCATCGACCTCAATGCTCATTATAAGGGTGAATAGGTAGAGTTAGCATATGGTAGGTGCATGGGTATTAGAAATTCATTCTCAAAAGTCCGGGGAAAAATTCGAGGAGTTAGTGGTTGAAAGATCCTTAAAACTTGATGCCCTAAACCTTAGTTGGTTGGGAGTCATCGATGGACCCCCATTACATGGACAATTCAGAAAGAGTACCCCATAAAGCCTCCCTAAAAAAAAAAAAAAAAAAAAAAGTGTGTTCTTTCTTTATTGATTTTGGTCAGTTTGCTAAGTGTTGAAAAGAGATAGGTTGGGGGGAGAGTTTAGTTTAGCATATTATTATCGGAAGCTAAGGAACCAATACACATAGATTTTTGAGGAAGAATAAAGTTTGGTTATTTGAAAGTGGAAATGATTTTAAAACTTCAGTTTGCATAATGCATTCCCTTGATTGATAGTGTTTAGCATAGTTTGTTATAACTCTTGTTGAAATTTGGGTTTGTATTTCGTTAATGTTTCATGAGAGAATTAGATCATCATGCCACTTGAGAATTGTTTTTTTTTATCAGCATGATGTTGTAAATTTTAGTATAGGTTGCTTTTTATTTTCATTTTTCTCTCCTTCCTTGCTAAGGGACTAGCAATATGTCGATTGGGGGGAGTGATTACTACTCAAAAAGTGCTATTTGATAGCTTATAATTAATCCTTTTAAACACTTTTGAGTAGTAGTTTTGGCATTTTAACTCAATTGGCATGTTAAGGACCCTTGAAAGCAATTTTAATCACTTTGTGTAAGTTTTGGTGTTTTTGTTAGTAATTTGATCACCAAAGCAATTCAAGATTGAGGAGAGTTATGAGGAATCTTAGGCAACGCTTGGAAGTCATTTGCCAAGAGTAAATCCAGAATGCAAGGAGAAAAAGTAAAGAGAATCTGCCATGAAGCATATTCTTGATGACAGTCGTGGCAGCCACTTTTGGAGCACTTTATGAAGTCCAATTGATGCATACTATATACCATTTCAAAGCTCAGGAAGTCAAAAATCCAATGCTTCAAACGGTGCGCAATTCGGAGTTGAAACGAAGAAGTTACAGCCATTGCAAGTCAATTACTCCAAGCTGAAGGAAGCATTTTGCAAAGTGTTGCGAAATCACCCTTTTGTTGCGAAGTGATTTCGCAGCCTTTTTGTATAGTATGGTGTATTTCCTCCTGAAGTTACCCGATATATGCCGCAAGCTGGAAGCTGGGAACCTCAAGGTGGAAGCCAACTTCGCAGTCTTGCGAAATCACCCTTTTGTTGCGAAGTGATTTCGCAGCCCTTCTTGAGTGTCTACAAAATCTCGCAGACACCATTTTCTCTTGCGAAATGGTCCCTGGAGCATCCCGATATTTGCTACCGACATTGGGAGATATTTTACATCAGATTTTTGTTGTCTAAATCCCAAAATACTCCTTGTAAGCCACCAATTACAAGATTCCTTAGCTTTTAAGTTAGTAAAAAGAGAAAATATCTATGTAATAATTAGTTTTATATTATGTTCATATAAATACCTATCGGGAGCCTATTCTCAGAGAGGAGACCCTTTGTAAAAGTTTTGGGAAAGCAAGTAAAGTTCAGGCCCTTTGTTTTGCCTTACCTTCTCACTTTGTATTATTTATTTCTTACTAAGTTATGCACTCTCTGAGGAATTTTCCCCAGAGAATGAGTAACTAAACCTCCAGTTCCTTGGAGCTAAGGTTGTCGGGGAAGGTTTCAAGTGCAAGAATGCAAAGCTTTGTGGTTTCAGCCATCAATGAAGAGGAAGTGAAATCCTTTAGTGATTGCTATGTTTTTAGTTAACTTAAAACACCTTAGAGTCACCTGGGCCAACACTTGGTAAGGAAAGTGATCTCCAACCATGGAGATGCATTAGTTTACCCCTTGTGAGCCTCTAGGAGGTGACTTTAAGGTAGGATTTTCTGGAATTGCCAACACTTGGTAAGCTTTTGGACTCCAAGGAGACATCCATTAGTTATCTCTTGCGAGCTTGAGAAGGGAAGTCCAAGGTTAAAGATCACCTTGAATGGTTAAGGCTTAGTGAGAGGTTTGAACCATTGCAAGTTGCATCAGTGAGAGAATTAAAGCTGAAATCTAATTGAAGGATGTATCTATACAACACCGGTTAGAGAATTGACTATATGTTGATCCTCTCACGCGAGGAAATGAACCAACTGACCTGAGCTATGTCTTTTGCATGAGGAACCACCCCAGTGAACCTGACTTTCCAAGGAATGTTTTTCTTCCTAAGTAATTTCCATCACTTGCTTTGTAGTCACTTTAAATCTAAATATTTGCCAATCAAAGTTTGTATTTTATTTCTTGAGTTAAGCTTGAAATGAAACAATACCAATTCACTTTGAATTGATATCATTGAAAATTTGGAAACCCTTCCCAGTGAACGATCCTAGAGCCGCTATACTATAGTAGCTTTTTCTTTGCTACCCTAGCATATGGTGTTATAGGTTATAAATTTTGTTGATTACTCCCTCAATCAAGGAGCACCAGCTGAACACGCATCAGCTGAGACACCAATTGGGCACGAATCAAAGTTTCTTGATTTCCCGCAACATAGGGTCGACATCGACAGTAGTACCTAGTTGGATCTTAGAGAACATCATGCTTTCCAGTTGGGTCCAGAAGAACCAGACCATGGTAAAATCTTGCCAGTAGTAGCTGAGTTTCTCCACAGTAATGGCAGTTGTGCATTTTTGGACTTGCTCTATTTTCTTGTTTTTTTCATGTATGCCATCCCTAAGGGGATCCGTGTAGTCGATGCAACTGCCCGTGCAGTGGTCGTGAATTTTTTGATCCATTCCATGTCAGTTCCTCCATACAAGTAAATGAATTTTCCTTCTTTGATCTAGTTCAGTATGGTTGGGTCAATACCATCCACCAACAGCTCAAGCTTCCAAGTCTTCCTCATGTTTCTGATGGTAAGAGACATGGGGGCCTCACTTCCTCTTTTTCTATTTATGTGGGACCCCATTTATAAACTACGAAGGTGCCAATTAGGTACTCAACAGTGTCGACTGGCCGCACATTGCTCCCGCAAGGAGTGGAAGGCACGGAACCCATTGAAAGCGTAAAGCGGTAGTCTCTATGAGGAGTAAACTCTGATCAGAAACTATTTCCGGATATCTCCGAGCGGTGAGTCAACAACAACAATGACATTGTAGAAGAAATGGATTCAGAGTGGATCAGGGATATGGATATGTCGATTCAGACAGAAATTGTGGTCGGCCTTCCTTTTCCAAAAAAAATGGTCTCTCTCTCTCGATCCTCTATCCCCCCAAAACACCACAAGCTTGTGCCATTGGAGATGGACAAATTGGTGATGCCTCAAAACTGTCATGTTCACGATGAAGCCTTCCTCCTCCCAATTCTGGTTCTGCCCATCGTGCATCCATCTAGACTCTGTTCAGACCCCTCTATGGTGCATGTTACTGTCCATCTGGGGAGAGAATCTGTTGCCGTCCATCTTGCTGAATGGTGCGTCCTTTCTCTCCTAATGGAAGCGTGCTTTCCAGATACAGTCGTGCTTCCCGAAGCTTTCATGGTGCGACTTAGTTCCAACCCTCCTCTTCCAAAAAGTGGCGCATCTCCCTTAAAAGAAAATATGACTTCCATCCGCTTTATAAAGTCCAACACGATCAGAACTCCTCATTCTTGAACATAGCCCTCATTCTGTTCATATACACATTGAATGTTTCCTTTTCCTCTGCCCCTCACAGCTTTGGTAATTCATCTTTCAGAAAATGAAATGACATCCTCCTCTCGGACTGATTCTCCACTTTCCAAAAAGCAGTCTCTTCTCTAAAACTTTCTTATTTCTCTCTTTCCTTCCTTTTTCATATCCATCTTGGCCTGAATGTTCTTTCAAATCACGGCTGAATCTTCCCTTCTCAAAGAACCATGCAAAAATAACAATAAAAACAAAATCATACAATCTAAAAAAAAAAATAATAATAATCATATGCATGCACAAGACAACCAAAATATTATTTCATGTGATAAAGAAACATAACGTTAGTATCATATAATTTCCTAAAAAAATAAAAGAACAAATAAATAAATAAACAAACTAGAACCCACTTAAAACAAAAATCAAACAAATAAAACTCAAGAAGACAAACCTTAGTATGTTAAGCTTAAAGAACTATCCAAATGATCCTAAGTGGGTTGATGCCTAATGGGCCAAGTGTATCTAAATGGGCCTAGGAGGCTTAAGTGGGCCTAAGGGGCTTAAGTGGGCCTAAGGTGGTGTCTAATGGGCCAAGTGTATATAAATGGGCCTAGGGTGCCTATGTGGGCCTAAGATGGTGCCTAATGAGCCAAGAGTGCCTAAGTGGGTATAAGTGAACCTAAATGGGCCTAAAGGGAGTGCCTATTGGGCCAAGTGTGCTTAAGTGGGCGTAAGTGAACCTAGATGGACCTAAGGTGGTGCCTAATGAGCCAAGAGTGCCTAAGTGGGCCTAAGGTGGTACCTAATGGGCCAAGTGTGCCTAAAAGGGCCTAGGGTGCCTAAGTGGGCCTAAGGTGGTGCCTAATGGGCCAAGTGTACCTAAATGGGCCTAGGAGCCTAAGTGGGCCTAAGTCTAAATTAGGGCTGCCAAGTGTCACAATGGAGTTAGATAAATCCTTCAACCAAAGTCCCCAAGGTGGTTTAGAAAAGATAAGCTACATGAGTAGTAATGGGCCACCAAAGAATTGTTGTAAAGGACTGAACAAATACCTAATAGGACATGTGCTAGGAGGACAAAATGGAGGGTCTAAACAGTATAAGAAAGAAATTCAGGTTTTAAGACAATTCACAAGCTTAGGTTTTATAGACCTCCATGACTAGATCAATAAGATTGTTGTTAACCAAGGAAACCTTGAAAATGTTTTAGAATCTTCATAAGTCAATAATGAAGAGACAAATTCATACTTGAATACTATTAGTGGGGTTATTTTCCAAAGGTGGGAAGTCTCCCTAACTATAGTAATAAAAAATAAGTCTGTCCTTGATATTATTACTTTGATCGATTCAAGAGCAACTTTGAATTGCCTACAAGAAGGATTAGTACCAACGTAGTTTTATGAGAAAACTAAGCAAGCACTTTCAAGAGCCAATGGTAAAAGACTTACCATTGATTACAAGTTGTCAAATGCGCATATTTGTAACCAAGACATTTGTATTAAGCAAACCTTCATCCTAGTTAGAGACCTGAAGGAAAAGGTTCTTCTATGAGTACCCTTTTTAAACTCTATCTATCCCATCCATGTAAATAACCAAGGTTTAAGAACAACACTCTTAGATAAGGAAATTCTATTTAAGTTCACTAATCCACCTAATGAAAGGAATATAAATACATTAAGGGATTAGGTGATTAAGGTTAAAGAAAATCAAGTTAATATTTTAAGATAAGAAATTAATCTTGTAAGAATTGAAGAACAATTAAAAATTAAGAAAACTCATGATGCAGTAGAAAAATTTAAGAATAAGATTGTTGAAGTTCAAATCAGCAAAATCAGTTTTTCAAAAAGATGTTAAAAATATAACTTCTAACCATTTTTATTTTTTTTGTAAAATGGGAAACTATTTTAAGTAATTTTGATTTTCAAATTGAATATATTAAAATACAAAATTACTCAATCCCTGATTTCTTAACTCGTGGATTTTGTAGGATTCACGAGATCATGGCCCCTAAAAAGGCTATCTAACCTCCTAAGACCACTAATAACTTTTAATGTAGCACTTTTGACTTTTGACGTTCGAATCTTGCTTTCAATGGATTACTATGTGCTTTCTGAATGTTTTTAACTTGAGACTTAACCGTAACTTCACATGTGGGCAACAAGCTTACTTTTGGTGTTGAACTGAACTTAAATCTGTCGGTGGAGAATCTTGAGGCTGACATGTGCCAAAACAGACTTAGCTTAATGTCTTCAAATGGTGAAGAAAAATGCTTATTTTGTTTTCCGAATGGGAGGAAGGATTCCTTCACAGTCATCACCATTATCTAGAAGGTAGTTTGAGGTAGAATCATTTGATTTAGCATAAGAGTCTTCTTGAGAAAAACTTGAGCTGCTTTTGTTAAGGATTTTCTAAAATTCCTAAGGAGTTTTAGCTACAACAAGCATGGCTTGAAGCTATTGTTTTTTAAGAAGAAACTAGGATATGTCATCAGAGGTTGAAGCGTGTGATGGATGCTTAAAAAAATATTGCTTAACTGCATGCACAAAAGCATCATTTTTTAAAGTGTCCCACCATTTAGTCTTAAAAGTCCTTCAAAAAGATGGAAAGACTGTTGATTCATCTGTAATAATGATATAGTCCCACTAAACTATCCAAATAAAACCAAACTCGCAAAAAAAAAAAATAGTAATTGGGGAAAAGCTAAAATTTCTCTTGGGATAACAAATGAACTTTTGAATAGCTCAAAGCCATCCAAGATGGGTTTTGGGAGAATCTTAATAGTTTGTCCAAAATAAGTCTACCAACTGTGGAACCAAAAAGGAAAGGAAAGTTGATGCTTAGACAGGAAATAGAATATCCATGAATGATGGAAGTCCTTGTTTTGGATAAGAAAAGCATTAAACTAGGCTCTTTGGTAGTCCCAATAGTTGAAAAATCTTGGTTTTGAAGGCTTGGAAAATTCCCTTGAAAAATTAGAGTTCCCACCCCACTGCTCAACTATGAGAATTTTGAAAATATGGCAAGTAGAAAATGCCAATTCCAAGCTACTATATTTATTAGGATTATGCTTAGTTTTAACTAAACTCGTATCCACAAGGATATGTTCATAAAATTCTCTTGTTTTCAAAAGATCACTAGATGGATAATAAAAGGCTTTTGTAGCTATCTCCCTGGGGTTTTCATTAAAAAAAAATTCTCTCTTAATAACCATAATAGATTGATTGAGATCATTTTTCCAATAATGTGATTTTGAAGAAAAATGTGTGGGGTTGGCAGCCACCACAATCTGTTTGCTTGAAAAAGTTGAGTTTGATGCTAATTCCTTTTTAGAGGGATTAGCTATAGTAACTTGCTTAAAGTTCTAAGACCCTGTAATTGTTGGAAATTATGTAGCCTTGACTGGTTTAGAAGGATTTGAAGGATCATAGTACAAAGACAACATCTTGTTAGGAATAGGGCCAGAAGGAGAGGGAATGAAAGAAGAATGAAACCTTGCTTCTTCCTTTTCCAATTCAACTTGTTGACTCCAAAGCATTTTTTGGGGAAAATGAACCTGACTGGTTTTAGAAAACTGGGACTTTGGTGGTTTATTAGTGGTCTTAGGAGGTTGGGTAGCCTTTTTAGGGGCCATGATCTCGTGAATCCAACAAAACCCACAAGAAATCAGGGATTGAGTTATTTTCTCCTTTAATATATTCAATTTGAAAATCAAAATTACTTAAAATAACTTGTCATCTTGCAAAAATATGCTTAGAAGCTATATTTAAATCTTTCTACTACATCTTGAGTTTTCTTAACTTTTAATTGTTTTTCAATTCTTACAAGATTAATTTTTTGTCTTAAAAGGTTAATTATGATCCTTCAAATCCTTCTAAACCAATCAAGGATACACAATTTCTAGCAATTACAAAGTCCTAGACCTTTAAGCAAGTTACCAAAGCTAATCCCTCTAAAAAGGAATTAACATCAAGCTTAACTTTTTCAAGCTAGCAGATTATGGTGGCTGCCAACCCCACACCACTTTCTTCAAAATCACATCATTGGCAAAAGGATCTCAATCAATCAATCAATATATATATATATATATGCTTATTATTATTTATACTTATTGATATTATACAACTTGAATAGATATTATGAATGGTTTGTTAATCACTAAAGTGATAGAACCCTAAAGCTTTATTTCTATTAAATTGTACAATATTGTCAAATAACTATTATGACTATTTAATTTAATATCTATAATATGAATAATTTTTTAGTCACCAAAGTGGCCAAATTAGAAAGTTTTTATAGATGCCAAATTAGATAAAATGCAATTGCTCATGATAATGTGATGTTATATATGAGATAACATAATGATATGTGTATATATTGATTATAAAATATTTAAGGATTGTCCAAAGCTATATATTATGTGTTTAAATTTATGACTCAAAGCATTAATGTATGAGTATTATATGTATTTGTAGTACTTGCTCTTGTTTCTTTCATTTGCAAGCGTCATCTATTTTGAAATATAATGGGTTTAATTTCCCTGAGTGGTGTGAATAAAGTCCAGTTTCACCTAGGTGTTTTGGATCTTGATTTGACACTCTTAATTGATAAGCTTGTTGCTATTAATTATTTGAGCAACATAGAACAAAGGTCTTTCCATAAGGCTTGGAAAAAATCAAACAAATTAAGTCTAATGTTTATGCATGTGATCGTAGCAACGTGACATAAGAAATTTATGGAAGAATGGTCCCAGTCTAACTTTGTTGATGAGTCATCAACTGGGACATTAATGGGTACATTAACCACCATGAATTTTATGATTCATGTGCTATCCATGAGCATGTCACCAAGATAACAAATATAACAATAAAACTAAAATATATGGGAATGGAAGTGAATGAAAACTTCCTTATGTAGTTCATTATAAACTTTTTACCTTCTCAGTATGCTCCATTCCAAGTGGGTTACAATACTATTAAGGATAGGTGGAGTGTACATGAATTACATAATATGCCCATTCAAGAGGAGGCTAGGCTAAGAAATAAGGGATCCATTCAATTAATCTCATGGGTCAGCAAGAAGCTAGAAAAAAACTCGTAAAGAAGAATGGAAAGACAATAAAGGACTATATAAGGTTAATGTGTCATATGCCCAAATCCATAAGAAAGAACACAAAAATGATAAGTGTTATTTTTGAAAAAAGTTGGACACTATCAGAAAGATTGCTTAAAGCGTAAGACATAGTTCAAAAAGAAAGGTAAGCCTAATGCTTTTGTATGTTTCAAATCAATTTGGCAAAAGTTCCTTATAATACTTAGTGGATTGATCCTAGTTGTTGTTAGGGTTGAGCCTAAGAAAGCATGACATGATATAATTAATTAAGATTCATTTATAAATTTATTTATTTATGTTTAGTAGTTTTCCTTAAATATCTCATTTGTATTAATTGATTCTTTGAGCATACACACCCCACATCACTTACATTGTACATGACTTAGGTGCATTAGGAGTTGAATATAAGATCCAAGTCATGGGTTCCTTGTTTGTCCACAGTTGGTTCATAAATTTGGGCTATCCATTTGAGACTATAGTGCACTACCTCCTAATTGGAGGGATGACTTATCTTGACTATCGGGATGGTTTTCTCATGGTAAGTGTACTAGTGCATATGATATGCATTGGACAAGACCTACAGTGAATTATGACATAAGGCTATCAATTTTTATGATTCACCAAACTACTATATTGCATGGACTCTCAACTTTGAGAGGATATTAGCTTGTGCCAAAGGAAATATGAGGCTTTGACCTATAGGTGAGACCCTAAAATGGTCATATATCCCTATGGATTGGGTCACTATTGATAGAGGCTGGTGACACTAGGTATTCTCAAAAGAGGCATCATGATATCTCATGGATTGAGACAGTTTGTCCCCTTGAGTGATTCAAAGGACATGTGATCTAGAAAACTATGGTCATAACATTTCATTTAGTAGAAATTCGACATATGCTTCTTAGAGCTAAAGTATGTCAATTGATCACATAATAAGTGAGATTTGTAACTCAAGGATTGGAGAGGTAATCTTGATAGGTGATAACACTACCTTATTATATTATAGACACTAATTCATGGGGAGTCTGCTTTCAGTGGATAGTAGGTCACGAACCTTGTGTTTCGTCTTGTTATTATTTACATAGGATACTGAAGTGCAGTTGATTCTCTTTAGTGGAATGTTGAATCAACTTTAGAATTGGATTATGAGGGAGCCAATACTCCTATGGTCCCTGATTTTAGCTCATATACCATGATGACATGGTTTATGGATGATGAATTGACTCTTGGTTCATTCTTGTGCATAAGGGTGGTTTGGTAATCATGCAAGGTTGCATAAAAGGATAGTGAACAAGTTCTCTAGATTAGGCTAATTGATTAATTAGACGACCCTATACAATTAATTAATCAATTATGACCCATTTGGGCTAGATTAAGTGACTCAAGCCTTGGTGGGCTCAAGTCACTTAAGCCTAGTAGGGAAACCCTACAAATACCCTATAAGGGCTAGGGTTTCTATAACCTTGAGAGAGACTTTGTCTTCCACTTCCAGAGAAAGAGAGAGACATTGAGAGTCAAGAGATCATCATTTTGCAAATTCCACACTTTGGAGTGTCAAGATTGTGGTTCGAGTCATCAGGTGGAAGATCTTGGGTATACAAGACTTCCAAATTCATTGTTCTTCATCTTCTTTGAGCAGAATTGATTTGAGAACTTTCAAATCAATGGTAAAGTCCTCTAATGGCTTTCCTCTTGATCCTAGAATTGTAAAATTTTTTTTTTTTTTTGCTTCCGTTGCATAGGATTTAGAGGCATAGGGTAGTTTTGCATGCACCTATACAATATATTTTGTAAGGGAATGGAGAAATCCATGGTTCTCAGCAGTTGTACCACTCATGTTTCCAATATGATGCAAGGATTCCTTATGACACAAACTATAAATCTAAATGAAAAATTGTCTTCATAAGGAATTGAATCAAAGTTTCTTTTGCAGCCATTGGAACGTATTGTTTGATTTTAGATATTAGACATCATTTAGATCTTTTTCAAACACTTTATATTCCTTTTGTTTCTAAAAATTTAGTTTCTTTATCTAAACTTGATACAATAAGATACTCTTTTAAATTTGGGAATAAATGTTTCAGTTTGTTTAAATCTTATCATTCCATTGGTTCTAGTGTTCTATGTGATGGTTTGTACGAATTAAAGCTTGATAACTTTTTTGCTAAAACTTTATTAACCTAGCATCATAATGTTGGTACTAAACATGGTTTAGTTGATGAAAGTTTAACTTACTTGTGGCATAAATGCTTGGGTCACATATCCAAAGAAAGAATACTGAGATTGATAAAGAATCAAATCCTTCATGATTTGGATTTTATTGATTTTGGCATATGTGTGGATTGTATTAAAGGAAAACACACAATTAAGAAAGTAGCCACAAGAAGCATACAACTCCTTGAACTTATACACATTAATATATGTGGGCCTTTTGGTGTTCCATCTTTTGGTGGAGAAAAGTATCTTATTATCGTTATTGATGATTTTCACGTTATGACTATGTCTATTTGTTACATAGAAAATCTCAATCACTAAATGCCTTAGAGGTATTTATTAATGAGATTGAAAGACAACTAGATAAAAAAGTGAAAATTGTCAGGTCTAACAAAAGTGGTGAATATTATGGAAAGCATAATGAAACTGGACAATGCATTGGTCCATTCATTAAATTCCTTAAAAACTATGGCATATGTGCTCAATACACAATGTCAAGTACATCATAACAGAATGGTGTTGAAGAAAGACTCAATCACATTTTAATGGACATGGTTAGAAGTATGTTGATTTATTCTTTTTTATTGTTATCTCTATGGATGCATGCTTTGAAAACCGTCATGTATTTATTGAACAAGGTTCCTAGTAAGGTAGTTTCAAAAACCCATTTTGAACTATAGACAGGAAAGACACCAGTTTAAAGCACCTGCATGTTTGGGGTTGCTCGACGGAAGTGGGGATTTATAATCTACTTGAAAAGAAACTGGACTAAAAAACAACAAGTGGCTTCTTCATTGGTTATCTATAAAAATCTAAAGGGTATAGATTTTATTATCCTAGCCATAGTATGAGAATTATTGAAACTAGAAATGCTAGGTTCATAGAAAATGGCGACATTAGTGGGAGTGTAGACCCACGTAAAGTGGAAATCAAAGCAGTTAGGGTGCAGGTTTCTTTACCTATAACTTCTTCTCAGGTTGTTCCTATAGTTGTTGAACAATTTGACAATTTGCAAGAATAACAAATGAATGATCAAATTCCCCATGATGAAATTGTTGTAAATGAACCTATAGTGGATGAACCACATAAAGTAGCATTAAAAAGGTCTCAAAGGCAAAATAGTCTACTACTTTTTATGATTATGTGGTTTATCTACAAGAGTTAGAATTTGGCTTAAAAATCAATGAAGATCCAGATTCGTTTGCACAAGCCATAGAAAGTATTAATTCTATTAAGTGGTTAGATGCAATGAAAGAAGAGTTGAAACCCAATGATCGTAATGGAGTCTAAGATCTCGTCGAATTGCCGAAGGAATTTGGGATCTCATTAGATAATTATAAGAACTTGTGATCATGAAATCTATGGTTTCAATAATTCCTTTAATGGTATTTGACCTATGATCTTTGTGGGTTGAAGAAAATGTGTGAGATTTTGAACTCATACAATCTCCGTGATATCCAAATTTTTTTAAAAAAAGTGAGTTATATATAAGGTTGAACCAAACATTGTATTTCCAAATGTTATAAGCAATTCTTGAAAATTCCCAACCATTTTAATATATCAACACTAAACTTTAAGAAGGTTGTTTAACTTATTATACATAATTTTCCTAATATGAGGTGAATAAAGAAAGTACACATATGATGTGTGTAAACCAAATAATATATAAAAATAGTAATGATAAGGAACACAATAATAAAAGTTTTAATTAGGCTTTAAAAAAAATTATTTCCTTCCAAAAGTCAATTCAAATAGCAACTAAGTACAAGTTTTCAAAAAAAAATATTTTAAGTTTCCAAAAAAATCAATTAATATTTTTGAAGGCAAGTAAGAATAAGAATATTAACAAAAATTATTGTAAAAAGAGAGTGTAAAGAATGACATTGGATTTCAAATTATATAGTTTTCTTAAATATATTTTAAATAGTTTGAGTGATGTTCTAATTTTTATAAATTAATAATAATCCAAATATTGTTTATAAATGTTTTATTATTTTTAAATTTTAATTTGAAACACTTTTAAAGAGTACAAATTTCTTCTCATAGTTTTTCTTTTTATATTAGGAAACTACTATTTCATGATTGTGTTTTATTTTTATTTTTTATGATTTTATGAGAAAATAACTTATTTTCTTAATAAAATTAATAAATTAATATATGTATTTTATTTTGTTTAAATGTTATATTATTGGAATAAATATCTCCCCCACTTTCCTAGAAAATTGAAATCCAAATTTAAAAATATTTACTAATTCAAAATAAAGTTTTTGAATTAAAACTAATTAACCATAAAAGTAATAGTATGAATGATACTTAAGCATGAATACTAAAATAAAAATTATCAAAAACACGAAACATCTAAAAAATAAAAATAAATAAAATTTTAAATTATAGTAATAATAATAATAATAATAATTTTATATAAATTAAGAACAAAAAAAAATTTAATTTTCAAGAGAGAGAAACATGGTTGAACCTAACAAAGTTTGAAAATATAATTTCAAGAGAGAAATAATAACGATAGATAAAATTTGAAAACAATAAAAAGAAAAAGTGAACACCAATCAGAAGTTCTCAAAATTTTCTTAAGAAAAGTGAATTTTATTAAGAAAAAAAGAAAGGTGAAAACAATAAGGGAATTAAAATCACAAAAAAAAAAAAAAAATCTTAAACTACAAGCAATTCTACCTTTTGGCATAATTTTTTTGGACATGAATATAATTTTGTCTCCAAAGATGATTTTGGGAGACAAATTTTGATTTTGTTACAAAAATTTATGTCTAAAATTTGAATTGAATGTGAAATGAGGCCAAATTATTTATGATGACATCATAAATTTTAACAACAAAATATTTTGTGGTAGAAAATATATTGGGAGATGAAAACTTAATGTCGTCCCAAAAGGTAAATAATGAGTAATAAAAATTATTTTGTTGTTAAATGGTTTTGGAGAGGAAAAACCTCACAATGAGGGACAAAATTATTGTCCTTATACCATTAGACGGAGGAATAAAGAAATTTATTGGAGAAGAAATTGTTTGGTTGTAAAAACTCAATATTGGAGAAGAAAATATTTCATCCCCAATAAAATGCACTGTTAGTCTTCTTCATATTAAAATCTAAATTGAGAATGTAAAAAATAACAAAATTTTAAAAGTAATTTACTTTAATATTTTATAGTATTATATCTTATTATAATTCATATATAAATTTATAAGATAATGAAATTTATAAATATATTTATTTCAATTCTTCTTGTTTTTTTCATATTTTTTCTAATTGATTTTTTAAAGACATAGGAAAATTTATAGATCACTTAAAGTTGATAAAAAAAAAAAAAAAGTCATTTGTTTTTTAATTCTTTGACCCTATAATGTTTTACCACTCTCATATTTTCTATAAAATCATCTATCTCCTTAATTTTTTTTATAGGTATTTCCTATGGATATTTTTTAGGAAAAAAAATCCAAATATTAACTATATAAGACAATAAATTTAAATTTTTAAAAATAAATCCTTTATAAAGATTTTTATAAAACTTTTAGTAAATTCTATATTTCCTAATCTTATACATTTCATAAAACCACCTTATGTCATTATCTATAGGTATTTGATTTTAATGTCAATATTTTACACTATCCTTAATAACTTATAATAAAATAAAATAAAATTATAAAAAATAAAAAATATTAAGTTAAAATCATTTATTTTGTTTATAACTTTTATTATATATATATATAAAGTCTAATTTGGATTATATTGATTATACAAAATATAAAAATAGGTTTATCATGTGAGAACCTAACATTGTTAGTCTTTTTCATATGAAAACATAAAAATAAAACTAAATTGGGAATGTATAACATAAAAAAAAATAGTAATTTATTTTAATTTTTATAATATTATATTTTATTATAATTTTATATATGAATTTATAAAATAAGGACATTTTAATGATAATTTATTTATATCTTTTTATAATTTATATCCTTGATTATTATTAGACATATATAAAAAAGTTACAGATCCCTTGAAATTTATACAAAATTTTTTTTCGTTTTTCAATAATTTAACGACATAATGTTTTACCTTTCTGTAAAATCATCTCTATCTCCTTAAACTTTTTATAAGTATTTTTTATTGATATTCTTTAGAAAAAAATTCTAATGTTAACTATATAAAACAATAAATTAATATATTTTTTTAAAATTAATCCTTTATAAAAAATTTCTAAAACTTTTGGCAATTTACTTAATCTTGTACTTGCCATAAAACCACCTCATGCCTTTATCTCTAAGTATTTAATCTTAATCTCAATATTCTAAACTATCTTAAATAATTATCCAAATTAATTTGAAACTTTAAATTATATTAATAATTATTAAAATTTTAAAACTATTTAATCAAATATTTTTAAAGTAATCTTGAAACTTTTTTAAAAGAATAAAAATTAAAAAAAAAAAAAAAAGAACAAAAACAAAACCAAAATAAAAAAACAATCCCAAAAACTATTCTATAATTGGCAAATATTTATATAAGGAATTATAAAGTAATATTATGGGATGTTAAATGGAAATGTAAAAAGAAGAAAAAATTGACTAAAATTAAAAACTTTCCTAAACTCCCTACAAAAAACCCTTGCTCTTACTTCTCCTCAATTATTCCAAACCCATCACCATATCTGTTGTCAGCGGTTGTTGCCTTCTTTGCCATTAACTAATGTCACCAATTGCTATTGGTCACTCTCACGTCACCGATATTGTTGGCGTTGCACAACACCACATATCACACAGGTGTGGGGTTATTATAACTTCATATTTTTATTTTATTTAATTTTAGAATTGTTGTGGCCCATAATTTTATTTTAGTTTGTTTCGTTGACTATTGTTGGTCACTTTTATTTCGAAATTTTTTGTTATTATACATAATTTTATTGGAGAAGATATTTGATTAAATATTTTTTATGGGCATTTGATGTATTCTACACATCACGTAATACATTATTTATTTTTATTTTATATTTTTCTTTTTTTGTTATTATATATAATTTTGGTTTGTTTGTTATTTTTAGGATTCCCATTTGTTTGTTTGTTATTATACATTTTTTTTGTTTCTAAAATTATTTATTTTACTTTTCTTTTTTTTGAGTAGTTTGCTACTAAGCAAAATTTTGTTTGAGAAATTGTGTATTTTCCCTTCTTTTTTTCCGCCCAGTTGGTTTGTTATTATGTAGAATTTGGTTTGAGAATTTACGTATTATTATTTATTTTAGAAGGTAAAAAATATATCTTTTGTGTCTAAAATTATTAAATAGTGATGTTCAAATATTTATTTTAAAATAAAAATAGTAATTATTAGATATATTTGCAAGTCTTAGTGTGGGTAATTTATTATCATATTGATGTATTTAATTATGTTTTCTTGGAAAACAATAAATGTTTTCATATTGTCAAAGTCAAAATATATGAGTTTAAATTTATTTCATATTGAAATTAATTTGTTCTTATATTTTTATTCATATTTAGTAAATATTCTTGAGAAAATTATATATTTAAATTTATTTAAGAAGTAAGGAAGAAATTCTTAAAAAAAAATAGAAAATATATAAATTATATTTGATTTCTATTAATAATTGTTACTAATTGATTATAAATTAATTTTTCAAAGTATTGAATGAAAGCTCATAAATTTAATTTATTTTTAAGTTAAGAATTTGGTTTTACTGTGATTGAAAAATCAGGTTCAAGTGTCATAGAAGTTAAAAGTTGGAAAGATAAAAAAGAAAATGTGAATTTTTCGTTAATTGGTATATTTGGTATATTTTGAAGTAAAAAGTAAGAATTTGTCACTTGAAACAAGTTGAAAATTGAAATTTATGTCATAATGTTGATTTATTATGAAAAATTGAAGTGTTCTGTTAGAATTTTTGTTTATTATGAATAATTGAAATGCTATGTTGGAATGTTGGTTTATTATGAAAAATTAAAATATTGTACATAGGTGTATATATAGTTTGATTAATGAAGGAGACTACTTAAAACATGGTAGAAAGACTTTATTATATGTTTGGTTGTTTATCTAACATATTTATCTAATTCTTAGGTTACTATAATTTTTTCTTTTTCATTTTACTTAGTACTCTTTTAGCAATATTAGTGTGTAGAAAAGGGTTGCTATAAATAATGAAAATCGTGAAAAGCTTTCATTCAATCATTTTGATGGATCTAAACCATTTGCGTTTTATCATCACCATAACTCAATGATATAATATATACTTCTTAATTATATATTTAAAATAATATTTTTATTTTATTCTATTTATGTAAAAGACATGTTTTACCTAGAAAGTTGGAAAAATGAGTTTATAATTTATCTTTAAAAGTAATTTAATTATTTTTTGTGTACATGTAAAAGAGTCTTACCACTGAAGAGTTGAAAAGGAAGTGGAGTTATTTCATGCCACCTACTACAATGCGAGTAAAGGATGGATAAATGATACTCTTAAATATTGATACATAAGAGTCATGTTACTTGTAGTAGTAAAAGGTAAAACCATCTTTTCATTATATGTTATGGTAATATTTTTACTAATTGAAATTATACTATATTTTTTAGGAAGAGAAGCATGAGATTCAAGAGCAATGTACCCAAAAGGTTGGTACTCTTGTCTGACTTAGAGATAACTCATTGAGTGCTCGAGAAGCGATCAAGTTATGTTCAAGGTTTGGGATATGGATCACAACTTAAGTGTTCGAGTCCAACTAAATTTCCTAAAGAAGAGACGAATAAGTTATGACAATAGATCATAGAGTTACAAGAGTTTAAGACTACAACTACCACTCAATTGGAGGAGTTGAAGGCAATGATATAGAGTTTCATGCCACAACAAACCAATACTTCTAACTAACCACCACCTCATTTTGGCTTAGCTTCCCAACCACCGCCTTCACTATCAAGTTGACATTATTATGTGGTTTACTATTATATGTTAGTCATTTTTATTTTAGATAATATTCAAATAGTATAGGCAATGTTATTTGCAAATATGGTTTGCATTGATAAAACAAATGTTTTGTTATTACTTATTTTCTATAGGTTATTATATTTTTACATTATTAAATTCTTCATTTTGTATAATATCATCTTATATTTGAAAGTGTTGAATATCATATAGGTTTATAAATGTTTCAATAGGATTATCTAAAATTTTAAAAATTAATAATAATATTATATTTAGGGAGGAAATTATTTCATCCTCAAATTAGTATAAATACGAAATTTGTTTCGTTATTTCATCTCCTAATATGAATAAAAACATTTAGGGATAAAACTATTTCATTGTCTAAACATGATTAGTTTTAAAGATGAAATAATGTTGTCTCTAATTGTAATGAAAACATTTAGAAACAAGATTTATTTGTTACTGAAACTATATGTCAATATTTCGAAACGAAAACATTTCCTCCCTAAATGTAAGTGGAAATATTTTGAGATAAAATTATTTCGTTGCAAAAACTCTGTGTTAACATGATGGAGATGAAAATATTTCATCTCCTAATGTATAAAGTAACATTTAGAGATGAAATAATTTCATTGCCTAATGAAATCTTGTGTCACCAAATGGTTTACTAGATATTTGAAAATCTAATTCCCAACAAAACATTTTACTTTATGCCACAAAAAATTCTCGTTGCCAAATAGTTTTGGCCATGAGATTTCATTTCATCATAGATATGTTTTCTTAACAAATGTAATTATTCGTCTCTAAAACTATAGGGTGACACAATTGTGGAGACAATTATCGAGACAAAATTTTTTGTCAAGAAAGCCTTTTGGCCACAAAAGAATTATTGTTAGAGACAAAGCATTTCATCCCTGATCATGTAATTTGTTGTAGTAGGTCTCACAATATAAAAGGGATACGAATATTATAAATATAAAAGAAATATTAATATGAATAAAATATTATCTTGTATATAATTCAAATACCACTATTTTTTATTTATTACACTATAAATGGTTATAAATAGGTATATTTTTATATTAGAAATTAACTCATTTTTAATTAATTAGTCATGAGAATATTAGAATATTTTATTACAACATTTGAAAATAAAAAATATACCAAAGAAAAAAAAATAATCAACCAATGCAATATGATAATAAGGTCACATATGATATATAATATATTAAAAATATATAAGGTATTATTATTACATAATAACACAATTACATATACTTCAGCAAAATTTTAATATTATTATTTATAATATACACAATAATCTTTTAATTTGGGGCTCCTCTTAAATTTATTCCATTTTAATTTTAAAACCTATAGGCATTTCAAGAATTAAAAATAATAATAATCATCATCATCATCATTAATACCAAATAAACACATTCATCTAATATCCAAAATGAAAATCAACTTTGAAAAGCATTTTCAAAAATGAAAAATAATGGTATGTGTCCAATCTTGCTTTGATATCATCCAAAACTTTTTTAAAAAAATGAAACATATTTTTTATGCTTGAAATAGGAATACCAATTACCTCATAAAAATTTTAATACCTATTAAACATTAACACTTCTTTTTGCCTCAATAATTAAGCCTACTAGTCATATGATCTCAATTTAAATCAAAATTCAAAACCAACATAACTCAATATAAAAGTTATTTGGAATTCTCAAAATATGATAATTTAAATTGTGAAACTACCTTGATAGATCACAAGTGAGGTCATTTAGACCAGTTGTAAGAGACATCCAAGCCCTAAAAAAACTTTCTCGATAGGGTTTATAATGGTTGTTTTACTTCAGCTTCTACACTTGGATCAATTAGGTTTTGTTAGGCTTAAAAGGTTTGCATAATTTTTGTATTACTTTGTAGAAATTATGGATTGGGTTATTAGGCTTGATGGGGCTTATATAAAATTAATATTAATTAAGGGACAATTACATTTAAAGGAGAGATGGGGTTGAAAATAACTCTAGAGGTGTATAGTTTGTATAATTGCTCTCAAGTCCATGAAATTTTTGGACAAAAATGTCATTTATCATTCATATATCTCTATTTATATGTTTTTCTTGATCCTTATAATTTGTTTTCGATATCAAACAATTGGAAATATTGTTTACACATACATACATGTCAACTATATATATATATATATATATATATTATTGTTTTGATGTTTTTGCTCATGTATATGACACTTGTACTAAATATACAAGGCATTTATACTAAGTGTACAAGACTTATACAAATCTACCAATTGTGATTATATTTACATTTTTTTTCTTTGTTTATTTTTTATACTACTAGAAACATTATATATTCACATGTATAAATGTTAAATACAATTTGTTTTCGAAAACTTGTATTTTGGGTTGGTAATGTGCAAAAAATATGGTTTCTAAACCAAGAATTGGGAATATCAGAATCAACTGTTAAAAGGAAAAATATTATTGTTTTTGTGTGTTTTGTGTTGATTCCATTTTTTGTTCCCACTTTGCTTTTACCCACTCTCCATATTAACAACCATTGGGTTGTTTGAAAAAACAAAAAACAAAGTGTCTAAAATTTTGAGGAAAGTCCATCTCTTTTTCACTTCCTTACCACACCCAAGAACCATCTTCCAAAATTCTTCCTCTCATTTTGCCCTAACCCCAAATCTCAGAAATTTCCCTTTTTCCCTTATTTGAAATTTGAAAACAACTACCTTCCTCAAGAAGGTATCTCAAACAACTATCATTGTGTCTTATTTTCATCTAATCCGAAGTCGAGACGACCAATTCAACCAAAGAGCTTAAAATCATTTGGAAACCTGACACTCCCAAATTGTTTGTCTCTCTCGCTCCCTCTCACACCTACCACAACGAGCAAGTCTTCGTCAATATTGTTGTCGCGTTGCATTTGTTGTTGCCACTTTCAGATCAAACCCTCCCACGTCTCTTTGCATCTACGTCATTGTGCGCTTTCAGGTACTATGCATTGTGTTGTTGGGAACTTCAGTAAGCCATAATTTTTTTTTTTTTTTTGAATTTTTTTTCTGAGTCATGACATTTCAGTCAACCTCCAAAATTTGAATCAATCTTATTACTTAAATTTGAGTGAAATAATCAATCTTATTGTTGAGTCTTATTTATGTTTTTGGGATCATATTACATTTGTAATTTTGTAAATTTGAGTGGAGTCTAATTTTATTTTACTTTCCTTCAAATGGTATTATGGCTTTAAGACTATATAATAGATTCAAACGTTTCCCTTATGAAGGTTTTAATGCGAAGGGCCTTCTCTCTTTAGGGGATGAGATCAGGATGTTCATTTATAAATTGAGTGTTCTAGTTCAATAGCTATAAACATTTTCTTTTTATAAATTAGTTCATGTTTTGATTCTTCATTTATTTTCAATTTCCTCATTTCCAGTGTTTGACTTTTAGCTAATCATATTTTTTAATATAACTTTATCCTTGTGCATCAAGAAAACATATAGTTCCAAAATTTTGGTATGCATCACAATGTTGCTCAACTTTGTGTTTTGAAGGTATCAATGGTTGTTGATTTTAGGAATTATGACTTTTATAGCTTCTTTTTTCAAGGTGCTTATGGCTTTGATTTTTGAAGGCATGTTTGTTATATTTTTAGTGCTTTTATAGAAAAACTTATCTACTGATTCCTAGTCATTTTCAAGTAAATTGGTTTTTTTTTTAATTGTGTAAATATCTTTTCTAAAATTGCTTATTTTTCCCTGCTTCACCCTATTTACTACCTCTGCATGTGTGTTTGGGTTGTGATAAATGAACTATATGAAACTAAAATATCTTTTAGATGTGATTGCATATTCTAACAATATATGGTCACAACTTATGAATAAGGATCCTGAAAAGCGCCAAGGTCTGATGAAGGATATAATTGTACATAGGGTTGATGGTGAAGAAGGATTTAGCTAGACCCAAGCAATGGGATTAAGGCTTTGTGGAGTTGAGAATAATCCATCAATCTATACTCAATAAATGTTTAGGAGCACTCAAATTAGGTATAGAACTCTTGGTGCCAGATCAAACTCCAATCATTGTGTAAGGAAATTATCTACTGATAAATTTGAATTTGAAGTTCAATATGAGTCTTAGAAAGTTTTAAATGCTTAACTTGATCAAAATTCTTCCAGTCTATAAGTAGAATCATGTTGTCTTCTTATATAAAAGTTTACAAAAGTTTTAAGACCATTTACATAGGCAAGAGTATATAAAAATAACAGATCTTTTGGGTACCCTTTCCTTGCAACCTATAATTTTGCCAACAAAGGCGAATTGGCTCATAACATTTTGTGAGTTGCATTTGTTTAGTTATACTATTTCTCTTTTTATTTTGTGGATAATTCTTGAACTTTTGACAATTTGTTTTTAAATTGGTAAGCCACATTAACTTGTTTAAGATTTGATTTTAAGATGTCTACTTGATTGGTTGAGAAATATGTGCCCAATTTTCCCCTCCATGTCTCCAGCTCAATAGCAAGCTAGCCTCCATATCAGTAGGGATCAATGGAAAAAAAAAAACACAAAAATCTAAAACTTCTCAAATTTGAAACATGAAAAACACCTGACTTGACAACCACCTCAAATTTCCCAAATCTAAAACTTCTCCATCTCAAAGTTTGGGAACATTTTTTTTTTTTTTTTCACTTCCTCACCTAGCTGAACAGAAGACCCCTATAAAATATTCCAAATTTTCTCTCATTTAAGAAAAATAAACTCTTAATCCAAAACTCCAATCTGCATTTATCTTTCTTCTACACTTTCTTAACAACCGAATGGAACACTTCTTTCTAACAACGTCCAGTTAGAAGATGGCTTGAGAGGCATAGCTGTGATTCAGATTGTGCTAAAGCAGAGCGGACCCAAATAGAAAGTTAAACTTTGAAATATTGGCTTCCTAAACAAGATATCTCCTCTTCGTCTCATTTTGTCACATTTTGCTCTAACCCCAACGTGAAATATGAAGGTAATTAATTTTAATTTAATGTTCTTTAGTTCATCTATTTCAAATGGAGCACATCAACAATTCTAGAGTCATTCCTGAACCTTAGGTACTATCTTAATTGACACTATGTGTTTAATTAATGTGATCAGTTAGTCCATTTTTGGTATAGTGGTGGTTGTACCTTAGGTACTACCTTAACCATCCTTAGGTATTACCTTAATCAACCTTAGGTACTACCTTAGTGAACCTTAGGTACTATCTTAGTGAACCTTAGGTACTACCTTAACCATCCTTAGGTATTACCTTAATCAACCTTAGGTACTACCTTAGTGAACCTTAGGTACTATCTTAGTGAACCTTAGGTACTACCTTAGTGAACCTTAGGTACTACCTTTATGCACCTTGGCTACTTGCTTCAACATCATGTTTTACTATGTTAGTGAGTTTATTCACCTTAGATGCTTTTGCAACCATAGGTACTACCGCACTGAACCTTAGATACTACCTTAGTAACCCTTAGGTACTACCTTAATCTACCTTAAGTACTACCTTAATCAACCTTAGGCACTACCTTAGTTAAATTTGGGTACTACTTGTCTGAAGCTTTGTCGACTTTGATTACAACCTTGGCATGTTATATTTTGAATTTTTTTGTTAATCAACACTATCATTATCCTAAAATGTGGTATACATGTGTACTATTATATATGTTTTGTACTATCTTTTACAATAGTCATTACTTGAGTGATTATAAAAAATTAACTAATAACAATTATGTTAACAAATGTTGAACCTACAAACATACTATGTAGTCTTTGTTGGGCGCAAACATGGAGTGTACAATAGTTAGGTTGAATGCTAAAAACATGAGATCCTTTATAAGGGGAGTATTTACAAGGCATATACTTCAAGAGAAGAAGTTGTCCGAGTTTGGGTGCTCTATGAACCAAGATGGAGGAAAAGTGATGAATCTTTAACAGCTATCAAACCAAATTCTGAACATGCAGTTGGCAATCACCATTCCATGAAAAATATTTCATATCCATATGTAATCAGTTTCATTGTTGGCTTCTTTGTAGCATGTGTTTTCCTTATTATAATTACTTTAACATAGGTTGTGCACATGTGGTATGAATATGCATGTTCAGTAATGTTGTTTTGATAGTATTTAGAGGTACTATGTAATTATTATTATCAAATTTGTAGTTCAAAAAATCAATTTAATGTTTGGAACATGAAACAACTTGTTTGTTACCGCTCACAGCTATGGAAGTATGTATCCTATATGACTTATTTCCTTCACTGATTCCATCTACATCATACAACATAACGTATCATTTTCTATGGGGTTGATATTCATAATATAGACTCCTCATTCATTAGATAGAGGAGATCACCAATATTTCGTGACCTTGGATGAGAAGATTTGATCTTAGGACCATAGAACTCTCCATTTGTGTACTACTATCTAGGAAAGCCAAACAAGAAATCAATATGGGCAAGGTTCTGAACTTTGTCAAAATGTGTAAAACCAAAAAAATTCCAAAGAGTGTGTTAGCTTCAATGTAAAAACAAGGACATGTCTCTACAAAATTACAAAAACTCAAATTCCTTCAATAGTTTTGTATAGAATCAACTTAGAATATGACAAAAACATCAAAGCTCTATACCTATGCAGACACTTCTGAGAACTCTTCCTAGAAAGCCCCAATTGAAAGTTTCAATTTTCTTGGAAATTCTTTCCTCCCATCCTGTAATGTTATTGCTTTTTGAAGAGAAACAGATTCTGCAGAACTACAAAAAAAAAAAAAAAAAAGATTGATTTTTCACAAGATATTTCTACCATTGATGGTGGATAAAGATTTAAGAAAAATAAACTTTGAAGTTAAGGAGAGTGAAATGCCTTGGAAAACCAAAACCTGGTCCATTGGTTTCAATTGCAGGTGAGTTCATGGAATGCTCCATTCTAATCATACCATCTCTTATAGTCTCTGGAGATCCATGGAAGCTCATATTTGAACTGCTGCTCCTAAAGCAGATTCCTGTAGCCTATACCTTATAAGAGAGAAGGAAAGAAAATAAATTATAGAATATATGCATATATTACGACAAAAGGTACACACTTAAAGAGGAAAGATAGGCTTAAGGACTTTTGGTAACATTTTAGAAGAAAGCTCTATGTTGTTTTCAGGAACAAGATTTTGTTTGAGAACTCAATTATAGAAAACAACCTTATTCTCCATGTTTTAAAGCAAGGCAATATGAAGAACAAGTGAAATTTGTTCTCAAAACAACCTAAAAAAAACCAATGAGAACACCTAAATCTCCTACAAGAATCATCCTGTTTTCAAAGCAAATTCTCAAAAACTAGTTTTAGTAATAAAAAAATTGCATTTTTAAAGTAAGGAAATTATTTTATATTTTAAAAAATAGAAACTATTTTTAAAAACAGTTGCTAAACAAGCCTTTACTCATCCTATTCTAAGACAAAGTGTTATCCATTCTGAAAATAGAGTAACAATAATTGTGGTGTTGACATGAAAGTAAAAACAGACATGAAAATACACAAAAGAATATTGGGCAGTAACTTGTGGTATTTCTAAATAGTTTCATACTCAAAAAGATTTGTTAAGATAATTTAGTTAATCACACACAAGAATACGAGAAGTTAGACCATCGAGACTAAATGCACACATTCTTGAATTTTAATGGTTTATTAAATATTAGTAGCAAAACCTATATACTCACAAAAAAAAAAAAAAAAAACCAATAGGATTGTATCATAAAGGGTATATTTTTGGAAGTCCCTTGTGATTTGGCATAAATTATTTATCTTGTGGTTTTTTATAGAGTATTTTGACAGCTTCTTCTATGTATCTTTGGAACAAATATGTTGATAGCCTCTATTTGTTTTATTTCATTTTTTTTATATATATAAGCAAGAAAATAGACTAGCAAACTCCCATATGAGTTATCAATAAGCAACCAAATATAAGATATTGAATAGCCAAGCATCGAGGAAAGTGAAATTTAGTTGCTTTGTCCATATTTTGGTAAAAAATAAAAAAAAACTTCAAATCTAACTTTGATGAACTTTGTGAAGTGGTTAAGTTTTAAGTAAAGCCTAGTTGTTATTTTTAGTGTACCTTCTCACCTTCTTGGCTTTGGGCGCTTGTTGAAAGAGAATGGTCATATGCAACACAACAGTATGTGAAGAGATCCAATGGGTTTGAGAAAAAGAAAAAAAAGTCTCAAAGTAAAAAAGTCTGCATTATTCAATCTATTGCTGAATTTAGAAAACCTAGTCTAAAAAACCTAAGGAGAATCCTAAGTTCTTCAGTAGTGAACTAGAAAATCAATCATGAAATGGGTGGAATAATGAGCCTCAAAACATAATTAAAATTATAATTTCATATTCAAGTAATTTGCTTTGTTTTCCAATAAAATTTTACAAATTAGTTTCAATTCTTAAGCAAAAGTTTAAGTCATACAGTGAATGATTTGGGAGTGATTGATAAATGAGAATGAAAAGTAAATTTGTGAGTATCAATTGTACAAAAATTGAACAAAAACAGAAAGTACCTAAATCAATATTTGCATATAAAAGCAAGATCTTGGACGCCGAAAGGCCCTCATGACAAACCAAAATCTTCTTCAATCACTATATAGGTGATCTGAGAAATGTTGGGCCAGTCTTTCCCTTTATCCCTTTGGCATTCCAAAAAATTGAATACACCTTCACGTCCCTATATATTAGATATCAAATCAATGATCAAGTTAGAATAAGAATTGGACACTTTTTCCTTTCTACAAATTAAAACCTCATAGCTCATGTTCAATGTTCAATATTGTGTTGTTATAACGCATTGCCTTAGTTTAGTATCTACATTGGAATTGGACTAATTTTGATTTATCTAATTTTTTTATAAAAAAAATGAAAAAAAATTATTATACAAGAAAAAGAAAAGTCAACAAGGAGAAATAAAATATGTCAAAAGTTGGAAGCAAGAGTGGCCTTCTTTATAGTAGCAAAGAAATATAAAAACAATAGATGTGGAAAACACAAAAGTTATAATATTGGCATCATGCTGGATAGAATAAAGGCACATATCCCTCAACCAATCAAGTAGACATCTTAAAATCAAATCTTAAACAAGATAATGTGGCTCACCAATTTAGAAACAAATTGTCAAAAATTCAAGAAATATCCACAAAATAGAAAGAGAAATAGTATAACTAAACAAATGCAACTCAAAATGTTATGAGCAATTTGCCTTTTTTAGTAAAATTGAAGGTTGCAAGGAAATGATACCTAGAAATCTATTACTTTTATATGCTCTTGCCTATGTAAATGGTCTTAAAACTTTTGTAAACTTTTATATAAGAAAACAACATGATTCTACTTATAGACTGGAAGAAGTTTAATCAAAGTTAAGCATTTAAAACTTTATGAGACTCATATTGAACTTCAAATTCAAATTTATCACTAAACAATTTTCTTACACAATGATTGGAGTTTGATCTGACACCAAGAGTTCTATACCTAATTTGAGTGCTCCTAAACATTTATTGAGTATAGATTGGTGGATTATTCTCAACTCCACAAATCCTTAATCCCATTTCTCGGGTCTAGCTAAATCTTTCTTCACCATCAAGCCTATGTACAATTATATCCTTCATCGGACCTTGGCACTTTTCAGGATCTTTGTTCATAAGTTGTGACCATAGATTGTTAGAATATGCAATCACATCTAAAAGAGATTTTAGTTTCATATAGTTCATTGATCACAACCCAAACACACATGCAAAGGTAGTAGATAAGGTGAAACATGGAAAGATAAGCAATTTTAGAAAAGATATTTACATAGTAGATTGTAATTTCAATTAAAAAAAATTACCAAGTTACTTGAAAATGATCAGGAATCAACATATAAGTTTTTCTATAAAAGCACTAAAAATATAACAAACATGCCTTTAGGAATTTGAGCCATAAACACCTTGAAAAGAGAAGTTGTAGAAGTCATAATTCTTAAAATCAACAACCATTGATACCTTCAAAACACAAAGTTGAGCAACATTGTGACGCAGACCAAAATTTTGGAACTCAATGTTCTCTTAATGCAAAAGGATAAAGTTGTATTCAAAAATATGATTTGCTAAAAGACAAACATCATAAATGAGAAAATTAAAAATAAATGAAGAATCAAAACATGGACTAATTTATAAAAAGAAAATGCTCATAGCTCTTGAACTAGAACACTCAATTTATAAATGAAGGTCTCCTGATCTCATCCCCCAGAAAGAGAGAGGCCCTTTGCATTAAACCCTCCATAAGGGAAACGTCTGCATCATCATGTAGTCTTAAAACCACAATACCATTTGACGTAAAATAAAATAAAATAAGACTCCACTCAAATTTACAGACTTACAAATGTAATCTGATCCCAAAAACATAAATAAGACTCAACAATAACATCGATTATTTCATTCAAATTTCATAAATAAGACTAATGCAAATTTTGGAGGTCAAATAAATTTCATGACTCAACAAAAAAAAATAAAAAAATAAAAATTGCTAGCTTAGTAAAGTTCCTAGCAACACAATGCATAGTACCTGAAAGCGCACAATGACGAAGACACAAAGAGATATGGGGGGGTTTGCTCTGCAAATGGCAACGACAAAAATGGCACGACGACGATACTGATGAAGACTTGCTCACCGTGGTAGGTGTGAAAAGGAGCGGGAGAGACAAACGATTTAGGAGTCTTAGATTTCCAAACTATTTTAAGCTCTTTGGTTGAATCGGTCATCTTGACTTTGGATTAGCTGAAAATGAGACACAATGATAGTTGTTTGAGATACCTTCTTAAGGAAGGTAGTTGTTTTCAGATTTCAAATAAGGGAAAATGGGAAATTTCAAATATTTGGGGTTAGGGCAAAATGAGATAAAGGAGTTTGGAAGATGGGTCTTGGGTGTTCTCGAGTATGGTAAGAAAGTGAAATAGAAAGACAAACTTTCCCTAAAATTTCAAACAACTTTGTTTTTTGTTTTTTGTTTTTTCAAACAACCTAGTGGCTATTGATATGGAGAGTGGGTAAGGACAAAGTGGGAACAGAAAATGAAATTAGCACAAAGTGCATAAAAACAATAATATTTTTCCTTTTAATAGTTGATTCCGATATTCCCAATTCTTGGGGTTTGAAAACCATATTATTTGGTCATTACCAGCCCAAAACACAACTTTCTCATTTGTTTTTCATATGTTTACTCATATATAAGAAAATTATACTAAATGTATAAGATATTTTCACATTTTTATTAACATCCGTAACAACACACAAATATATTCATAATAGGTAAGCTTGTACAAGCCTGGTGCAATTAGTACAAATACCTTGTACATTTAATACAAGTGTTTTGTACATATATGAAAATATTACATATAGAAAATTATACTAAATGTATGAGATATTTTCATATTTTTATTAAGATCCATAACAATACGCAAATATATTTATAATAGGTAAGCTTGTATAAGCTTGATGCAATTAGTACAAATACTTTATATGTTTAGTACAAGTGTCTTGTACATATGTGAAAATATAAACAAATTATATTTGACATTTATGCATTGTGTAAATAAATTTTCTAGTACCAAGGTATGGAAAACAAAGAAAGAAAATGAAATATGTATATATATATATATATATAAATTCATGAAATTCTGTGTATATGTCTTACACAATTGTTATTTAATCAAATTTTAAAAATAAAAAATTATGAAATTTCATTGGAAAAACAATCATAATTGAATGCTTAAATTTATATAAATATGTCTTACACAATTGTTATTTAATTAAATTTCAAAAATAAAAAAATTAGAGGAAAATAATAATAATCAAACGTTAAATTAATAAAAAAATATTAAGATAAATCATTTTTGTTTAATGAAATTTCAAAGATATTATAACATAAAAAAAATAGAGTATGAAATATTAGTGAATATTTCAATATTTATTTTTCCTAAAGATTGATGATAATCCGGCAACATTGATTAAAAATAAATAAATAATAAATAAAAGGTTAATTTCATTGACCTTCTCCAAGGTTTGAGCTAAAATGCATCCAACCATCATTAGTTTCAAATTTCACCAAATACCTCTTTTCACCTTCTCTATTGTCATTTTCACTTATATCCTTATTGATTTAAAATAAAAGAGATATTTGATGAAATTTCAAACTTATAGTAGCTAAGTGTCACAGGATGCTTCAAATGAGCCTCCCCATGGGTTTATATAGAACCCAAAAAGCTTCTGAAGACTCCTGGAGCCATCTACACTAAGTCATTGGTGGGAAGAGTGTGGAAGGTTTTAGAGATGCTTAGAGATGTCCACACATCTCTACACTATGGTGGAAGGCATGAGAGGAGTCCAAGGCTTTCTAGAGAATTATAGGAATCTCTTGAATATTCTTGTACATAGGTTTGTACATAGAATTGTGTAGGAAGTTCTAGATTATTCTTGAGCTGTAAGGAACCCTCCAAGGTTCTAGAAAGTTCCAATATTGCCTATAAATAGGTGAGGGCCTCATTTGGCCAAGGCACCACCCAATAACCTAACCAACCAAGCAAGTGAGTTCTCAAAGCACTTGTAAAGGCTTCATTGAGTAATAAAAGCTTCCATTCTTTAAGAGTTGCCTACTACGCCTTCTAAAGCTTCCAAGTCGTGAGCATCTTAGCCTAGCAAGCTAAGCATTGGGAGTCAAGCTCACTTAGCAAGATCAAGTGTCTTGACTTGTCTAAGTATCGCATGAGCTTAGAAAGAGACTAAGTTCGTGACAAGTTGTATTAGAGCGTGGCTACGAAGCGGGCATAGTAAATGAAGCATGTCGGGTTCCAACGTGAAGGACGTGGCTTACCTGGCTAGGAAAAACATGAGGTGTCTCAAGCACACAGGCTCGATACGCGACTATGTCAAGGAATTCTCTTTGCTCATGCTTGAGATTCCTAACATGACTAAGAAAGAGTTTTTATTCAACTTCATGGATAACCTGCAATAGTGGGCCGAGAAAGAATTAAGGCGTCGAGGTGTTCAAGACTTAGCCACTGCTATGGCAGTAGTAAAGTCTTTAATGGATTACAAGAGGGGAGACTCCTCCAAGGTTGAGTCTTTGGAGAATAGCCATGCCATAGGTGGGAGAGACGAGGTTTCAAAGGACCACAATGCTCCTAGAATGGGATCAGGTAGACGCCTAACGTCTGGGAAGGAAGGGGTAAGGCGAAAAAGAAGAAGTTTACGCCTAAAATCAAATGATTCTTCTGTGACGGTCCACATTGGGCATGGGATTGTCCAAAGAGGAAGGCGCTCAGTGCCATGATTGAGGAGAGGGAGCAGGAACACGAAGCACATATGGGCTCAATGCAGCTACTAGGTGCCCTCTAAGTCAACCCAAAGCCTAGTACGCCTAAGACCTCCTTACTATCATAGGTGCAAGTAAAGGAGACAAAAGGGGAGCGAGCTAAGGTAGCCTGCACACACATGGACAAGGTCACCAAGGGAAAGGTGAACTCGATGGGTAAGAGAAAGCAGCACTCCAAGAATCGAAAGTGCAGGGATCTGCATCCATCCGAGGCCTCACGGGAAAAGGAGGTGAAAAATATCTTAGTTGAACGGGTTACCAAGAGACAAGGGGTCCCTCTTGTGATAGAGTATCTAATCCGATGGAATCTCTTGAATATTCTTGTACATAGGTTTGTACATAGAATTGTGTAGGAAATTCTAGATTATTCTTAAATTGTAAGGAACCCTGCAAGGTTCCAAAGAGTTCCAATGGTACCTATAAATAGGTGAGGGCCTCATTTGGCCAAGGCGCCACCGAAGAACCTAACCAACCAAGCAAGTGAGTTCTCAAAGCACTTGTAAAGGCTTCCTTGAGTAATAAAAGTTTCCATTCTTTAAGAGTTGCCTACTATGTCTTCTAAAGCTTCTGAGTCATGAGCATCTTAGCCTAGCGAGCTAAGTATTTGGAGTCAGGCTGACTTAGCAAGATCAAGAGTCTTCACTTGTCTAACTGTCGCACAAGCTTAGGAAGAGACTAAGTCCGTGACATAAGGCCCTATTTAGTAAATGTTTTCAAAAACAATTTTGAAAAACGGTTTTTGAGAATGATTTTTCAAAATATTCCTATTTTGTAGAACAAAAGTTTGTTTGAAAACTGAAATATTTTTAACCTATTTTTAATATTTTTAAATATATTTTAAAAATAAATTTTATATCAAGTGCTTTATTTTTAATCATTCTACATGCTTGTATAATTATTTTCTAAAACAACCCTAAAAAAACACCATGTTTATTGTTCTTAAGAATAGAAAAAAAGTTTCTAGTTGCCAAACTTGTTTTTTTTTTTTTTTTTTTTTTGGATAACAAAAAAAATTGTTCTTGAAAACATTTGCCAAATAAACTATAAAAGCATTTAACTCAAACCTCAAATGAGATGAGTGAAATTTACCATAAATAATTATAAAATCACATTAATAATTGTTGGAGTTGGGTGGGTACCCAAGTCGGGCTTACCTAACTCAATCCAACCAAATCAGAGATTTGGGGGGGTTGCAATTTTTGGGAATTGGAGCTACCCAAAAACCATCCCACTAAATAAATAAATAAATAAATAAAATGAGACAACTCTCTCTCTCTCTCTTCTCTCACTAAAAATTGGATGATATCTAGCAGTGAAATGACAAGTGAATATATCCAACAAATAAAAAAAAAAAAAAAAAAAGATGGGATGACACTGCAATCCCGTAGAACCCACCCTATTGTAGAAGTCCACCCCTATCATGCCACTAGTTGAAAAATGATGGAACATCCACAAGATTCAAACCTAAGTCTTTCACATGTACAAAGTCCCTTATTACCACTAAAATACCAACACTTAATGTGACATAAATACCATTTACTAGTATTATATTGTTAAATTCAAATATGATGATTATCTTTTGGTATAGTTAAACTATGATTAAAGACTTGGTATCTAACATGATTCTTTAGTCAAAATGATGAATGTTGATTTGTTCATAAAATAATAATAAGAAAAAATGAGGGACAATAAAAGACATTTTTTTTTTATAATAATTGTGTCCTAATAAATTTTCATTTGTTCAAATATTTAATTAAAGTATGGGTATGTGTTACCCATTAAAATTAAATTAAATCCTTTTGGTCAGGTTCGAAAATGGTATGAATTAAGAGAACGAGGAGAGTACTAAGAGGTAGAGGACCTTGGCCATTTTTGGATACGCTTATGAATTACAAGAGAGACCCTAACCATTCCATAAATGAACACTTGGCTCATGTTGTTAATATGATCAAGAGTTTGGAAGAGGAATATATTTTTCTGTCAGGCTATAAAAAGCGAATTTTACAAATGTAATGAACAGAACCTAAGGCTAAAGTTTTAGAAAATATATGAGAATTCATTCAAGAAGGGCCTCAAGGTTTCACAATTAAGTCTTTTGATGACTTAGTAGCTCTTTTTAAGGAACAATGAAAAACATGCTTTGTGAATAATTTCATTAGACGAACGACAGTGTTTTTTATTTCTTCTAACTTGTGAAGTGCAAGTTTTTCAAATTCTATAAAGCATAAAAATCTTAGAGGGTTATGGTTATTGAAAACAACTTCTAGAGTTATAAAAGATATTGTGTATAATCCAACATTGTTTTTTTTTAGCTTTAAGGGAGAAAATTAGTTTTTCTTCTATATATTATATCTTTTTTATGTTTTGTATATAAAATGTAAATATTTGATATGCAAGACATGACATGCATATTTATCTTATTGATGAATATTATATCTTTTTATTCACAAGTCGTCAGTTCTTTATAGACATATTGTCAACACATGCTAGTTGTACAATATAATTTCATGGAGTGGGAGTTTTTTAAGTTAAAGGAAATTTATGTAATTTCTTTCCTAAATATATATATATATATATATATAGTAATACTTGCATAGATTATTTCTAATTCGTAATAATTAAAATTGTATATAGGAGCTGATTGAGAACATAGTGAACTATCATTTTTATTACAATTAAGATTATTACATATTAGAAGATAATTAGAGCAAGTATGAGTATCGACATTCACAAAAATACCAATTAATAAGATTTGTGCAATATTTTTATGTAGTGAATATGTCGACTGCAACTAAGAACATCATAGAAAAACTAAATAAGGGTAAGAAACTAAATGGTGATAATTACGAGATTTGACATCGCAAGGTTCGGTATATCCTTGAAGAGCAAGAGGCTTTTGCAACATTGAATCATATCATGCAAGAATTTGAACAAGGGAACTCTGCCCAACATAAAATATATTAGGAAGCTTATGTGGCCTGGAAGAAAAATAATTATTTAGCTCTCATTATGTTGTTAAGTTGTATGCAAGATGATTTATTGATTGAGTATGAAGTATACCAAACTACTCATGAGATGTGGGAAAGGAAAAGTATGGTGGACTTTTAACTACAAAGCTAGGAGAACTTGTAATGAAATTTAGAAATTACAAGATGCAACCGAACCATACAATGAAACAACATCTCAAGGAGATGAAAAGAATGATAAGAAAGCTTAAGACATTCAGACATGTCCTTGCTGATGAGCAACAAGTTGAGGCAATCATCAAATCTCTACCAAAGAGTTGGAAACACGTGGTGGTGACCATGACACATAATGAGAGTATCAAGACCTTTGATGATATAGTTTGTCATCTTGAATTAGAAGCCGAGTGACTTGTGGTTATTAGGCCTAATGAACAAGCTTATGTAGTTGAATCCAGTTCACGCAAAACTTCCTGCTTTAAGCACAATAGAAAATTCTTTAAGAAAAATAAGAAATCTGATGACGCTTCAAAGAAAGGAAAAACTAGGACACACAAGAAGTTCAAGCGTGTTAAGAGGGATAAGAGCAAGTTGAAATGCTACAATTGTGGCAACAAGGGTCACTTTGCTCGTGAGTGGATTGAGCTGAAACAAGTGTGGTCTTGTTCAAATAACTCATGTGCTTATGTTTCTAGTTATGTAATGTTAACTAAATCTATTCCTTTGTGGACTGTAGACTTAGTCGCCACAGACCATATAACTAGAGATGAAGGAGCATATGTAGAGTTTTGGCGAATTAGTTCCAATACAAGATGGATCTATGTAGGAAACAACTCCAAATTTGAGGTCAAAGGTATTAGAACATGTAAATTAGAATTTTGCAGAAGACATACCCTATTCCTACATAATGTTCTTTATGCTCCGGATATTCGACGAAATTTGGTCTCTATGTTAGTCCTTCTTGGTTTAGGTTTCAATTTGAATTTTCATTATTCGGTAATGGAGTTGTATTTGGGAACAACATACTATGGTTCTGGATTATTCTAAGTGGATTTATGGTTCTTGACATTGATAATTGTGTATTGCCTAATACTAATGATAGTTATTATTTGTTGATGACTACTTCTAGAAATACATATGATAATATGATCATATGACATGCTAGACTTGGGCATATTGGAAAATAAAGAATGAATATACTAGCTAGAGAAAATCTACTAGGTCAATTCACTAAAATTGATATGCCAACTTGAGAATATTTTCTAACTGGTAAGACAACAAGAAAACCATTCGAAAAAGGAATTAGAGCTGAAATATCATTGCAATTAATCCATTCTAAAATTTATGGTCCTATGAGTGTTAGAGCAAGGCGTGGCGCCTTGTATTTCATCACATTTATAAATGAATTTACTTGTTATGGTCATGTTTATCCAATTTCTCATAAATTAGAAATATTAAATTGCTTCAGGCGCTACATTAATTTAGTTGAGAATCAATTGGATAAAAAGATTAAAACATTAAAAATAGACCAGGGTAGAGAATATTTATTAGAACGATTTAAATATTTATGTGATGAAAAGGGTATTAGTAGACAACTGACTATTCCAGGGACTCCACAACAAAACGGTGTTGCTGAGAGGAGGAATAAAATGTTGTTAGACATGGTTAGGTCAATGATGACTCAAGCAAATCTTCTCATTTCATATTGGAAAGTTGCATTGTTGATTGTTACTTATGTACTTAATCAAGTACCCTCAAAGACTATTGCATCTATTCCATATAACTTGTGGAATAATCGAAATCCTGATCTTAGCAATTTGCGACTATGGGGGTCAACAACTTATATTCACAATCTTTCTCATAAATATGGAAAATTAGGTCTTAGAGGAAGGAAATGCATCTTTATAAGATACAGTGAACAATCCTAAAGGTATGTGTTCATAGGTGAGCATAAATATGGAATATTAACTAAATTAGAATCACTAGATGTCACATTCTCAGAGAGAGATTTCCCACGTATCGGTGAGATTGATAGGGATTTACATCTTTATAAAATAATGGATCCTGACATAAGATCTACACTTGAACAACAATTGATGCTTGAACCTAGTGGGAGTGAACTAGCACCTATAGCAATTACAGCAAAAGAGTCAATGTTGAGAAAAAAAAAATTTGACAATTCATTCCTCGACGATGATTTAAGATTGAAAGGAAAGTTCACATAGTTACTCAATATGATGATATTGAGCTTAAGTCGGTTCTATAGGCTCTTACTTTTCCAACTAATGATGAATGAAGAAAAACAATGGAAGAAGAATTGGAGTCAATGCGAAAGAATCAAGTCTAGGACTTGGCTGATCTACCTTCAGATAAAAATGTTATTGGAAACAAATGAGTTCTTCAAATAAAATGAAAGGCATATGGATCCATTGAAAATTATAAAGCTTGATTAGTTGCTAACGGGTATACCCAACAAGAGGGTATAAACTATGAGGAAACCTTCTCTCCAGTAGTTAGGTTTGCCTTAATTCACCTCATTCTAGATATAGTAGCTCTTATGGACTTAGAGCTACACCAAATGGATGTTAAGACAACTTTCCTTAATGGATAATTAAATGAAGAAATCTATGTGGAACAACTAGTAGGTTTCATTATCTAAGGCTAAAAGCACAAAGTGTGTAAGTTAAATCGATCGATTTAAGGCCTTAAGCAATCATCCAGACAATGGTACTTGACATTTCATTATGCAATAACTTCGTACGATTTCACAATGATTGATAAGGACCATTGTGTTTACATTAAACAACATAAAGATAAACATATATTATTATTTTTATACGTGGATGATATACTTATAGCTGGAAATGATTTGGAGTTTGGTCAAACCATTAAACGATGATTATCATCTACTTTTGAGATGAAAGATATGGGAGAAGCATCTTATATTCTTGGAGTAAAGATTCCTAGAGATCATTCTACTAAACTAGTGGCTCTTTCACAAGAACACTATATTAAGAAAATCCTTAAATGATTTAATATGCAAGATTGCAATCCCATTGACACTCCATTTTCAAGATATGAAAACCTAAGCAAAGAAATGGGTTCAAAGACTCCAAAAGAAAAAAGGAAAATAAGTAATGGTTCCTTATGCTACGATGTGTACAAGACTAGACATCTGCTATGTTGTTGGGATGGTTAGTCGCTACCAAGCAAATCTTAGAATGATACATTGGAAAGCAGTAAAAAGAATTCTTAGGCATCTAAAAGGCACTATGGACTATTCCCTTTGTTATCAAGGTAAAGAATTGCGTTTGGTGGGTTATTCAGATGTCGATTAGGCAAGTGATCTAGATGAGCGCAAATCAACATCTGGATATATATTCTTGCTTAACAATGGTGTTATTTCATGGAAAAGCAAGAAACAAACTTGTATAACTTTGTCAACCATGGAAATTGAATTTATTGTCTGTTAGCTGCAACATAGGGAGCTGTATGGTTGAGAAGATTTTTGCAAAGCTTGAAAATAGTCAAGGATGTTTTTGGGCCAACAACAATCTATAGTAACAGTTAAGTTGTGATTGCTTATGTAGAGGACCCAAAATATCATGGAAGAACTTAGCATATCAATACCAAGAATAATTTTATAAGAGATATTATTGCACAAAAGGAGGTGATCCTGAAATATCTACCTACACGTGAGATGGTTGTTGATCCATTCACAAAATCCATTTCTAGAGACATGTTTTTTTATTCATATAAAGTCATTAGGACTGCGTAAGTTATAATTTATGTTGATTATATGACATGAATTATTATTGATTGGATATAAGATACTCTGTAAATTATCAAATGAGATGAGTGTTTGTTATTCATATCATTGAATATGTAAATGGTACTTATACATATATGTTCCTAAATGTGTGTCAACAAGCAAAGGTTGGCTCTCTCACATGAGCAACCTCCCCAATCAATGTGTTTATGAGTTGAGATGAGACATGACATACTAATGATGATAAATGAGTAAAAAGTATACAAAGATAATGGGTGTCACCTTGATTAAGTATCAAGATGAGGTCTATAATAAATGACATCTTGACCGAATGTAATTGTCCACAATTACATTTGCTTGTTGAACCAGACTTAAGTTTTAGCATAAAAGGTTTGAGGAGAATTATAGATGCAAAACTCAAACAAGTTGTTGGTATGAAGCTCTTAGTTGAAGTTCGTATGGTGGTCATTTGACATACTCTCTTTAAGTGAAGAGAAACCACCATAGCATGTATTTATACTGCAAGTGTTTGAAAGTTACTAATAAGAAAAGTGAGTGATTAATCCCTACATCCTCATTATGTGAGATCCTTAAGGCTTATTATAATTATAATATCCCACTATTGTACTTTTAATATTTTTGGCTATGTTTTAAGGTGACAAATTAATGTGGTTACTTTGGTATGTTTCCGACGGAAATAAAATAATTTATCCTTATGGGACATATTGGGCAAGTGATTAATTTGAATCTAAAAGACCTAAACTTAAAAGAAAGATTTTTTTTTTTTTAGTTACATTGATAAAGATGTGTTCATGGTCGATCGACTTGTAGTTAATATAACTGTGAATACATTTATAATGTTGTGTAGTATGCAACTTTAAGGGATTAAGTGTATACATTAAAATGTGACTTTATAAATTTGGGTACAACGAGACATGATTATAGTTATTCACTCATAATTTTGGGGTTAAGCTATTATGTTTCCTTAATAGGTACATAACTTTATAAGCTCCCAAATTGTAGATGTGCTCACATGGTCACACGACCCATTTACTTGTATGAATCACCCTTAAAAAGCTGTGAAAATGGACTTGGATGATTATTGATCGACTGCATCAACCCATCTTATGCAAGTGGGAGATGTTGGAGTTGGGTAAATGCCCAAGCTGAGTTGACCTAACCCAATCCAACCAAATCAGAGATCTAGGGGAAGCAATTTTTGGCAGTAGGAATTGTCAGAAACTGCCCATAAACCAAATCATTTTTATTTTTCTTTGAAAAGAAAGACAGAGAACTTGGGAAGAAAAGTTATTTGAAAAGAAGTGAAAGACTTTTGTGTTGTGAAACGAAGTGCTTCTTGATTTTATTATGATTCCATTCACAACCGAGGGTGAAAAATTGAACGATGAAACAACTTTTTTTTTTCTTGGATTTTTCAAAAGATAATCCGAAGATTTACAACAATAATTTTACATAACTTCTCATTATGACAATATGTAAAGCAATGCTTTCTCTTTATTAAAACACTATTAATTTTCTTGTTTATGCTTTAGCTATTAATTTAAAATATATATATATATATATATATATATATATATATATATATATATATATATATATATATATATATATATATATATATTTACATTGTTTTTTGCTATCTACGTGATGCTAATCTCTAGAGGAGATAATTTTCATATATCTTACTATTATATGTTAATAGATTAATTCACATATGTCTTGCAGCTATATGAATTAACAATTAGATCAACTTATATAACTTCTAACTAAATAATCATAAGAAAATTAATATTCAAACTTTGTTGAAACAAGTAAAGTAATTAATAATTGTATATAAAAAAATCAGAATGAGTTTTGCGATGTACCTTCTTGTAATTTTAGGCTATGAACCATATTTGAGATGAGTAAAAAATCTTCTTTACTTTAATTGAGATCAACAAAAAGATAGGAAAATTCTTATATTTCAACGAATAGTAGAAAAGAAATTGAAAAAGAAATTTCCGATGAAGGATCTTATAATCATATTAATATCCTATGATAAACTAAAAGAATTGAAAAAAAAAGAAAAAAGATTGTAATGCTCATTGATAACATATCATTTAATTAGGTGGTCTTCTATTTTATAAATAATTAGGAAGATCAAGATAATCCAGAAGTTCTCATTACTTAATAAATTTTCATAACATTTACAAATTTGTTGAATTTAATAGGAAAAAAACCTTTTATTATAGGGTAAATAATATAAATATGCACTTTTCATAAAATATGAATGAATTTAGCATTCGAAAAAACTATTTTCATGGGGAGTGCATTTTGGGAAAAATAGTTCTCATTTCATGCTCTAAAATAGTAACTTTATCTATGTTTTCAAGACTCCCTTCCAAGGCTCCCTACTCTTTTTTTTCACTTAAACAGTCGGGCCTCCCCCATTTTTTTTCTTCTTTTTTCTTTTTTCCCTCCTCATTCCGGTTGCCCTCATTTCCACTTCTCAACAAATTAAATTAATTTTTTTTATTATAGTTAAATGAATTAAGTTTTATTTTTTTAATACTTTGATTTTAATTAATTTTGTAAAATAATTCTCACTTTTTCCTATTTTTTAAAATCTGCTTAATTAAAAAAGCAAACTTTATTTTTTAAAAATACAATTCATTTATTCATTATTTTTTTTCATTTTCTTTATTAATTTTTTTATTTTAACATCATGTGTAATTAATGCATTAAAATAAATTAGTTTTTAATATAAACATATACTTACCTATAGTAATTAATAATCTAATAAATAAATAAATACTAATATTTTAAATAATATTGATTTCAAATATATATATATATATAATTTTTTTTGTATTCATAATATTTTATATTCATAATATTTATAATATTTATATTATGGATTTCATTTTTTATATTTTATATTTTTATTTTTTTTTATAGAATATTAAACCTAAATTTTAAAATAAAAAATAAAAATAAAGAAACACTATCCACATTTGTTGAAACCAAATTTTTTGCTTTCTTCAAAATTAAAACAAAAAAATAATATAAAAAAATTAACTTACCTTTAATTTTATTCAACAAAAAATTAGTAATGATAATTTTTTAAGAGTATTTAATTTTATTTGAAGGTAAGTAAAATTAAAATTTTAAAAGTGTTTACACTAAATTTTTAAATATAAATTCATAATTCTCGTCATCATACATTTATATTTAAAAAAGAAAAAAGAAAAACTAATGTTGTTTTCATTAAATATGTATAAAAGTATATTTTTGTTTAATTAAAAACTTAAACCATTAAAATTGTTTTTATTTTTAATAAATAATGTTTTAAAAAGTACATTATGTGTATTTTATTGACATATTATTTAATCATTGTTGTCAAAGTTATAACAATGACGGTAAAAAACTAAATAAGCTAACATATTCTATCACGTAGAATGATATTTTTAATTATTAACATTATTATTTTTAAGAAAAAATAATGTTATTATTTTCAGTAGCATGTTTAATGTAGATGTTGAAGTGGTGATGAATAATAAATGGACTAACACATTTTTTTTTTTATAGTGGTATTTTTAATTATTAGCATTGTAACTTTTTAGGTAAAAATAATGTTATTATTTTCGGTTGTATGTTTGATATAAAGGTTGAAGCGATGATAAAGGATGTGATAACTCCATAGATAGGGTCCAATTTAGTGTACGTGTCAGTTTAGATGGTAGCTTAACCCCGCTTAGTGGAAAATAGTATTAAAAGCGTACATAAAATTATTATTTTTATGTATGAAATGAGAATTATTTTTGAAGCCTAGATGAAAACTAATTGTCATGGATGGTACATGTTTCAATAATTCCTTCATAGTATATTTTGGGCAGATGGCACGAGGTGGGATTCAATCCAAACCCATGGGTCCCATACATACCAACAAAAGCAGAAAAAGGGTAAGCAGGTGATTCAAGCCCAAAAATAGGTTTATCTTTCTGCTTAAAACCGTTATCCTCACCCGCTCCACCGCTGGGTACGGTTGAGAGCTGTTCATTCATGGGTTTAGGGTTTTCAAACATTGGCAATGAAAATGGTGTAAGACGCTAAGACCCCAAAAGCATTATCGATTGGTAGCTTGAAAAATGCGGGCGCATGTCCCCAAATTGATTAATTGATGAGCACTTCAATGGTCTTATGTGAAAACTTAATCTTCATCCGCCGCAGCTCATTTCACTCCCACACCCACGGTCTGTCGCTGCCTCAATTCACCGACTCAACGAGAGGAACGAGGAGGCGGCGGCCGCTTGGGTTGGTGCATTCCACAAGGCCAAGGAGGAGCTGGTGGCAGAAGTTCTTCGACGACGATGGCAATTGGCTTGGCCTCAAAGATGGGGACATGGTGGATTTGGAGGAGAGCTCCAGCGAAGAAGAGGACTTGTCCGAGACCCAAAAGTTTGAAGCCTGGAAAAGGAGAGCAGAGGCCATTTTGGAGCTCAGGGAAGCCCAAGAAGATATAAGGAATCAAGAGGGTAGGAGGTGGGAGGACTGGCTTGTGGAAGGGTCTACTGATTCTCATTCTGATTCTGATTGGGTTGCTGGCAGTCATACCGGGGATGAAGGAGGAGACGGCGGTGATTTGGGTGGGATCATTCCGGACAAGGGTTTTGTTGAGTCTGTGAGGGATTTGGTTCTGGGAAGGGAAGATGATGAGTTGCTGTATGAAGACCGGGTTTTCCGCTATGCGTCTTTCAATTCAGTATGTGCATTCTACATTTTTATTTGCAAATTTTGATTTACATTTGAAACATATAATTTGAAAATTGCTAACCTGTTTCTGTTTTGTTGCTGCAGGCTAAATTTTTGGCTGTGTTGTTGATAATACCATGGGCATTAGATTTTGTGGTTCATGATTACGTCCTCATGCCTTTTTTAGACAGGTAATTGCTGTGACTCAATGGTTTTAGCGCTTGTGATTTCTGTCATACGTGAAGAAAATATGAGAGGTACCATTTTTTTTCTTTGGTCTCTCTTTCTCCATGTTTGCTTTTGGGTGAGAAAGATTGCCAATTAACCTACTTTAGAGCGAGATGCTATGAATTCCTACAGGGACCATTAGTAGTAACACATTATCAATCCCTCGAGTTCAAGGGGCATGTCTGTTACTAGATTTTATTTGCACTGGACAAAGGGAACATCCTAGTCTGTTTCTCAAGCATAGTGACGGTCTATTTTGAAATAGAATTCTCTCTACTATATCTACTGCAGATGAATTTGTGTGGTCCTGTTTACAATCCTTTTATGGTATTACTACCTGTACTATGTTTAGGTGCATATGCTTTAATATTCAGTTTTGCATTAATAGGTTTGCGAAAATTCCTTGAATTTGGTTGCACACTGTGGACGGCTTTTTGTTGGGCTAGTAGGCTCCCCATCATTCAATTTTTGCATCTCGTATTGTTTGTTTCTCCATTATTTTTTTTTTCTCTTTGTGTGTTCTTCAGGTGGATTTGTGTTTATTTAAAACAATTTTTTTTTTTTTTGTCTTCCAAAAGATAGAAATTAAGTTATGAGGGTTTTTATCATGAAATTCACGTATTCCTCTTCTCCCTTGACCCCTATTCCACTGTACCCTTCCTGTTTAGATGATGCATTACCAGTTACACAGATGTACTCACAGCTTTGTTCTTTAGTTTTGTGCTAAAAGGTTTATTGTTTCTTTTTGTTAAAATTTGATGAAGATGTTAATTCTAGTTATCCTAACAGAAGCGAAAGATATGTTAGGATATTCCATTCTCCATAATTAACTGGTACTTGAGAATTTACTCTATTAATGGTAGTGGTGTACTAGAACCTCTAAATTTCCAAGTGTGGATCAAGTGACCACCATGTTGTGAACAGGTATGTAAAGACTGTACCACTTGCCGCAAAGATGCTTGATGTAAGAAGACATCAAAAGCTTGAAATGGTTAAAGAATTAAAAATTGAGAGAGCAAGATTTCGGCTTGAGGTAGAGATTGGTAAATCTCCCCCTCTTTCAGATGATGAGGTTTGGCTGGAGTTAAGGCATAAAGCGTAAGACAAACACTTTTTTCTGTAATAATTTTATTGTCCTTTTCTTTATTCTATTGATTTTTTTTTAATTTTTATTTTATACTGTAATAAAGATGAGTGTTATTAACACGTATATAAATAGGCTATTTGTATTTGTGTGTTACTGAAACTCATCAACAATATCAAACCCATACCCTAACAACCAGGAATCTAGCTATGCATCACACCCTCACTGTTATTACAAACAGTGCCTGGACAATCTGCACCAAATATTCATTACTATATTGATTAGTATTGAATTTGGAAGAAAAATTGGATAGTATTTTATTTTTAAAAAAATTTGGTTTACATCCATAACTTAAATACTAAATTTAGCAACTAACCAATGTACAAAATATCATCCGATATTCTCTCTAATTCAAACCAGAAATAAAATCAAATTTAAACACACTAGCACTTATCCCAACGAAACAACCTAGAATAATAGGACTCAGTCAAGTCTTATCTTTTGGTTTTATTTTAAATTCAAACTCCTAAAAATCTAAGACTTATCCAAACTAAACAACCTAGAATAATAGGACTCAATCAAGCCTTATCTTTTGGTTTTATTTTAAATTCAAATGCCTAAAGAACCTACAGTTTCAACACTACCCCTCAAATTGAGGAATAGATATTAATAATTCCCAGTTTGCTTATAAGGGAATCAATATGCTGTCTTGGTAGAGCTTTTGTAAGAATGTCTACAATTTGAAGCTTGGTAGGTGTGTACTACAGTAAAACCTCTCCATTCTCAATTTTCTCCTTAATGAAATGTCAGTCTATTTTCACATGTTTGGTTCTATCATGACGAACTGGATTATGGGAGATGCTGATGCTTGCTTGATTATCACAAAACATTTTCATTGGAAACTCGGTTGAAATCTTCAACTCCTCCATCACACGTTTTAGCCATAGCCCTTCACATACACCAAGTGCAATATTCCAACACTCAGCTTCTGCGCTACTTCGAGTCACTACAAATTGCTTCTTACTTCTCCAAGCAACCAAATTACCCCATACGTAGGTACAATAGCCCGAGGTGGACCTTCTATCATTCACGGAACCTACCCAATCTGCGTCAGAATATACTTCGATTCCTCGTCTGGTACTTTTGCCAAAAAATAACCCATTTCCAAGTGTCATTTTCAAGTATTGAAGAATTCTATGAACTGCATTGAGATGTTCTTCAATGGGAGCGTGCATGAATTGACTAACCACACTAACAAGAAAGGCTATGTTTAGCCTAGTATGGGATAAATAGATCAACTTCCCAACGAGCCTTTGGTATTGACCCTTGTCAACCGAAGGGCTTTCTTCTTCGTCCCTAAGCTTGCCATTTTGCTCCATAGGTGTGTTCGCTGGTCTACATTCGAGCGTACCGGTTTCCTCTAAAAGATCAAAGACATAGTTTCGTTGAGAGACTGATATTCCACTCGAAGTTTGAGCCACCTCCATGCCATGGAAGTACCTAAGAGTTCCCAAGTCCTTGATTTTGAATTCTCGTGAGAGGGCGTTTTTCAGTTTTATCATTTCTGCTTCATTATCACTTGTAAGAATTATGTCATCCACATAGATGATAAGAATGACTATCTTCCCATTTGATGAATGTTTGAAAAACATTGTATGATCTGATTGTCCCTAATTGTATCCAACTTTCTTAATAGTTGAAGTAAAACAACCAAACTAGACCCTTATTGCTTTAGGCCATACAGAGATTTCTTTAACCCGCACACTCGATTCTTTTTTTCAGCATCTTTGAATCTTGGTGGAATATCCATGTAGACTTCTTCATTGAGATCATCATTTAGAAATGCATTTTTTTACGTCTAACTGATGCAGAGACCAATCATTGTTGACTGCAATGGAGAGTAGAACTCGAACGGTGTTGAGTTTCACAATTGGACCAAACTTTTCCTAAGAATCTACTCCATACGTTTGCATAAATCCCTTAGCCACCAATCTTGCCTTGTATTTGTCAATGTTCCATCAGCTTTATATTTCACATTGAAAATCCACTTGCATTTGATTGTAGATTTTCCCAAAGGCAATTCAGTTAATTCCCAGGTTCCATTTTTCTCAAGAGCTTTAATCTCCTCGTGCATAGCTGCCTTCCAATTTGGATGTTGTAATACCTTATAAATGTCCCTGGGTATATCCACTTTAGAAAGATTAGTAGTAAGTGCTCGAAACTGTGGAGATAATCTTTCATAGAAAACAAAATCTGCAATAGGATGTGTGGAACACGATCTAACCCCTTTCTGAAATGCAATAGGAACATCCAAATCATTTAATACACCTGGATTAGTATCAGTTACTGTGTTACCTGAATTATGGTCATGAGGATCCGGATTAGGTTCAGTTAACTGACTGTGTGCAGAGGGCATGGGAGTTTCTATATCCCTGACAACTTTTCTTCTGGAATAAACCTGAAGCTTTGAGGTCAAATTTGCTAGAAGATTGGTTGCAGAATCTGGCTCTGGGGTCGAATCTGCTGGAAAATTAGGTGCAGAATCTAGTTCTAGGGTCAAATCTGCTGGAAGATTGGGTGCAGAATTTGGTTTGAAGGGAACAACAGTGGTTTCAGGGCTGGAATAAATGCTGTTACAGGGGTTGTTGAGGTGGCAGATTAAAAAACTGGGGCTGGAAGAGCAATATTAGTTGGAAGACCAATATCTCAAAATTGATCTGAGCTGGAATTCCATGAAATCTCCCCCTGAAGCTCAGTTTTGGGAAAATTGGCTTGATGCTCAAGGAATGTTACATCCATAGAAATATAAAACCTTATTGTAATTGGTGAGTAGTAACATTTATAACCTTTTTGGGTTGAAGAATATCCTAGGAAAAGACATTTGAGGGCTCTTGGATCTAGTTTTGTTCTGTTTTGAGCATAAGTGTTGACAAAAACGCTGCAACCAAAAGTTTTGGAGGAAGGGATGACACTAGTTGAATGTTAGGGTAGCAATTTTTTAGGACTTCAATGGGAGTTTGGTATTGTAATATACTCTAGTGGGCATTCTGTTTATCAAGTATAATGCATTGAGAATGGCTTCCCCCAAAAATATTTGAGAACATTTGTCGTGGACATAAGGGATTGAGCAACTTCTAACAGATGATGATTTTTTCTTTCTGAAGTTCCATTTTGTTGTGGTGTAGCAATGCATGAGCTTTGATGAATGATGCCATGTTCATGAAGATAGAGTCCAAGGATTGAATTGAAGTATTCAGTACCATTGTCAATGCGAAAAATTTGGATTTTGGTTTGGGATTGAGTGTTAATCATGGCGTTAAAATTTTTGAAAATCTCTTTTGTTTCATATTTTTCTTTTAACTAATACACCCAACATATTCGTGTATGATTGTTAATAAATGAGATGAACCACTTAGAGCCTGTTACGTTGCAAATATTGGATGATCCCCATAAATCATTGTGTATGAGCGAAAAAGTATGAGGCCCTTCCCCTTTTAGATTTGAAAACATGTGGTTGAAAGTGGAAGGTGTTAAGGAGCTTATGAAGTCTTGGTGGGAGGGGGTTAGTTTCAGTGGATCAGCAAGCTTTGTTTTGGCTGAAAAAATAAAAGTTCTGAAGGCTAAGCTGAAGGAGTGGAATAGAGAATCATTTGGCAGGATTGAGCTCAGAAAAAATGTTGCATTGGAGCAGGTACAGTTCTGGGATGCAAGGGAGAAAATTAGCAGACTGAACTTGGAAGAGCTGGAAGCTAGGAAAGAAGCGAGGGAAGATTATAAAAAATGGGTTTTATTTGAAGAAATCAGTTGGAGGCAAAAATCTAGGGAAGTGTGGCTGAAAGAGGGGGATAGAAATACAGGTTACTTCCACAAAATGGCTAATGCCCACAGGAGGAGGAATAATGTGGACAGAATCAAGATTAATGGAGCTTGGTGCATAGAGGAGAATGAAATTAGGGAAGGGATTGGCAATGCTTTTAAGTTACTGATGTCCAGTTCGGGGGATTGGCGTCCTTCTATATCCGGGCTGCAGTTAGAGACTTTGGATCAGTCAGATGCTAGTACTTTGGAGAGCTCGTTCACGGAAGAGGAGGTGTTCAATGCATTGTTGAGTTGCAATGGGGATAAAGCTCCGGGGCCAGATGGACTTTCTATGGCTTTCTGGCAATTTGCTTGGGATTTCGTGAAGGCGGATGTGTTGAGTTTCTTCAAGGAATTCTATGAAAATGGAAAATTTGTTAAGAGCCTAAATGCAACTTTTTTGGTCTTAATTCCAAAAAAAGTGGGAGCTGAAGATTTGGGGGATTTTAGGCCTATAAGCTTGGTGGGAAGCTTGTATAAGTGGTTGGCCAAGGTCTTAGCTAATAGGCTAAAAAAGGTGGTTGGAAAGGTGATCTCCAAGGCCCAAGGGGCGTTTGTGGAAGGAAGACAAATCCTAGACGCAGTGTTGATAGCCAATGAAGCCATTGATTCGACTCTGAAAAATAATGAGAGTGCCATCTTGTGCAAATTGGACATAGAGAAGGCCTATGATAATGTGGATTGGACTTTTATTCTCACAGTTATGCAGAAAATAGGTTTTGGGGAGAAATGGATCAGATGGATAAAATGGTGCATCTCCACTGCAAGTTTTTCTGTGTTGGTCAATGGAACCCCTACAGGATTTTTCCAAAGCTCAAAGAGATTGAGGCAGGGTGATCCCCTTTCCCCTTATTTATTTGTCATAGCAATGGAGGTCTTTAGCGCTTTTCTACAAAGGGCTGTAGAGGGAGGTTATTTATCGGGGTGTAGGGTCAAGGGGAGGAGTGAAGAAGGGGCCCTTATATCCCATTTATTGTTCGCCGATGATACTCTGGTATTTTGTAAGCCGTCTCAAGACCACTTGACTCATCTTAGTTGGTTGCTTATGTGGTTTGAGGCCGCTTCGGGATTGAGAATAAATTTGGACAAAAGTGAACTCATTCCTGTAGGAAGAGTAGAGAATATGGATGACCTTGCTTGGGAGTTTGGTTGCAAAGTGGGTAGCTTGCCGTCCACATATTTGGGGATGCCCTTGGGGGCTTCTTTCAAATCAACATCAGTTTGGGATGGAGTGGAGGATAGATTCCATAAAAGGCTAGGAATGTGGAAGAGACAATACTTATCCAAGGGAGGGAGGACGACATTAATTCGAAGCACGTTATCGAATTTACCAATCTATCTTATGTCTTTGTTGTGCTTACCGAGTGTAGTCAGAAGGAGACTAGAAAAGATTCAAAGGGATTTCCTTTGGGGTGGGGGTAATTTGGAGAGAAAGCCTCATCTTGTAAGATGGGAAGTGGTGTGCTTAAGTAAGAAGAAAGGGGGCTTAGGGGTAAAAAACCTATCTATTCTCAACAAGGCTCTTCTTGCTAAATGGAACTGGCGGTTCGCTAATGAGAGAGAAGCTTTATGGAATCAAGTGATTAGAGGGAAATATGGAGAAGAGAGAGGGGGTTGGTCCTCTCGGGAAGTGAGAGAGGCTCATGGCTTGGGGTTGTGGAAAGGGATAAGGATGAACTGGGAATTAGTGAGCAATAGGTTGGTCTTCATTGTTGGTAATGGAAGGAGGGTGAGGTTTTGGAGGGATAAATGGTGTGGGGATTCTCCTTTGTGTTCGTCCTTTCCGTCTCTATTTGCTTTGACTGTTGATAAGGAAGAAAGTGTGGCAGATGTTTGGGATTCCTTGGCGGAGGGGGGATGGGGGGGTTGGAATCCTTGCTTTGTAAGAGCTTTCAATGATTGGGAGGTAGAGGAAGCGTCAAGTTTTATGGAGCGGTTACATCGTAGCAGAGTTATTGAGGATGTGGAGGACAAGGTATCCTGGACTGAAACTAAGAGTGGTAAATTCTCGGTTAAATCTCTATACTTGGCCATTGAGGCGGGGGGTTCGGCTCGGTTTCCTTCAAGCCTTATTTGGAATGTGTATGTGCAGCCTAATATTAGTTTTTTTGCATGGGAGGCTACGTGGGGTAAAGCACTAACCTTGGACAAGGTGCAGAAAAGAGGATGGGCTTTGGCAAATAGATGTTTCTTGTGTCTTGAGAATGAGGAGACCATAGACCATCTCCTTCTTCATTGCTCAAGAACAAAGGTCTTATGGGATCTTCTTTTTACTGTCTTTGGGGTATCTTGGGTGTTGCCTTGTTCTATTAAGGAAACCCTTCTAAGTTGGCATGGTTCTTTTGTGGGCAAAAAGCGTAAGAAGGTGTGGAGAGCGGCTCCTCTGCACATTTTTTGGACGGTTTGGAAGGCGAGGAATTGTTTGGCTTTCAAGGATGATATGGTGTCAATTCAAAGATTGAAATACTCCTTTATTTTTTCTCTTTGGGCGGAAACAAAATTGTTCATAGTTGATTGCCCTCTAACTATAGCTAATTTTATTGATTGGATGGGCGCTAAATAGGATTGTATGTTGGGGCTTTTTGTCTTTTAGTTTTTTGATGGAGGGTGTATAGGTTTGTTTACCTTGAGTCGCCTTCTTGGTGTCTCTTTTTTAATAGAATCTCTTTTACCTATCAAAAAAAAAAAATGAGCGAAAAAGTATGAGATTTTTGATAAGGTTGTGAAACATAAGAATTTCGACAATGTTTAGACAATTGATAGAACTCATAATGAAATGACTCTTTTAAGTTTTTCTTTTTGAATAACGATGGAAGCAACTTTTTCAAATATGGAAAGCTTGGGTGGTCTAGCCTAAAGTGTCAAACCATTATTTCATGATCACTGGAATTTGTAAAAGATGAAAGAACATTGCAGCTTGCCTTCTGAGTGTGTCCTTCTGAAGCTTTATTGTCAAAGATATTTAAACCCTCATGCTCCTAGGCACAATCAATCATTTTCACCATCTCCATTTCTTAAAATTCGCAATGATTAGGAAAGAATTTAGTAACACAGTTAAGATCTTTAGTGACTTTGTGTATAGAGAGCAGGTTACACAGCTTGGGAACATGAAGAACAAATAGCAATCTAAAGCTATTCGGAAGAATGACACTTCCTTGACTGGCCACCAGTGAGAAAGAACCATAAGCTATTTTAATTTTATAACTCTCAAAACAAGGCTGATAAGAGTGAAAGAGAGTTATATCACTGGTCATGTGATCGGATGTGTCAGAGTCGATAATCCATGGGTTTGACTTCGAAAAGCATTCAAGGCTCTGGAGCATTTACCTTTTTGGGCAACGAAACTTGATCCTATAGTGGAGGTACTTAAAGGATCACATGTGAGGAGTTTCTAAAGTAGCTTTATCTGTTCTGGATTGAAAGGTGTTTTGTTGGCTGAGTTATTGGATTGTGGTGGTTCATCATTTGTGGCACAATAACCTCAAGGTTCATTTTCTTGTGTTCTGTTACTTTTCCAAATTGGGCGGCTTCCTATGAATTTTCCAATAGGTTTCTCGAGTGTGACCAACTCGATTACAATGATCACACCACAACCTATTGGATCTCCTTCGTGAATCAAAGTGTTGAGAATTCGGTCCCTTGGTGGCTAAGGCTGATTTGTTGTTGCTTGGAAAGGACTGTGATGAGGTGTGATCCTTCATCATGACCTTCTTTTGACTATCTTCTTGCCGGACTTCAAAACACGCCTCTTAGAGTGATGGGAGTGGCTTGGTGCTAAGAACCCTTCCTCGGACTTCATCAAGATTCTTGCTGAGTCCTACCAAGAATGTGAAGATCCTTTCTTTTTCCACAATTTTCTGATATTTGTCACTAGTGCAATCCCTTTCCAATTCTTTGAACATGTCCAGTTTTTGCCAATATTGGGAGAGAATGCTATAGTATTGGGTCATGTTGAGGTCCCCTTGCTGTAATTCTAGAAGTTGGCTTTTGATTTCAAACACCTATGCTGCATTTTTGTTGTATGAAAATTTCTCCTTGGCTGCATCCTAGATTTCCTTTGCTGTCTTATAGAATAGGAATGTTTGGCTTATGTTCGTCTACATGGAATTAGTAAGCCAAGACATAATCATATTGTTATCGGAAAACTAGGTTTTGTAAGATGCATCATTCTTTGCCTGAGCTGTCTTCACGCCTGTGATGTAATCATCTTTGTCTCTCCCACATATATACATCATTACTGATTGAGACCATTGGAGATAATTCTTGCCATTTAATTTGTGGACTTTATGGTGAACGGAATTCTCAGAACCACCATTACCACCGGAATTGACAACAGTAGAATCGGAGATCACCTTCGAAGAGCTTGCTGGACCTTCACTAGTCATTGCAGTTTTCACCATGTTTAAGTTCAGATCGTGTGCTTTGATACCATATTGAATTTGGAAGAGAAACCGGATAACACTTTATTTTTTTAAAAAAATTGTTTTACATTCAGAACTTAAATACTAATTTTAGCAACTAACCAACCTACAAAATATCATTCGATATTCTCTCTAATTCAAACCAGAAATAAAATCAAATTTAAACACACTAGGACTTATCCCAACTAAACAACAATAATAGGACTCAGTCAAGCCTTATCTTTTGGTTTTATTTTAAATTCAAACTCCTAAAAATCTAAGACTTATCCAAACTAAACAACCCAGAATAATAGGACTTAATCAAGCCTTATCTCTTGGTTTTATTTTAAATTCAAACTCCTAAAAAATCTGCAGTTTCAACAATTGGTCATGTTACAATTTCATAATAAACATCAAAGTATGAAGATAGCAGCATCTTCTCTATTCAATTTTATGCTTGCTAAAAGTTTAAGATTTAGCTACCATTACGTAGTGAGTTTAGCTCTAAGATGTCTTGAACAATCAGTGCATCTCAATATCTAAATGCTGCTAACAAACTAGACTGATTCTGGAGGTACTATCTTTGATCTCAAAGGTCCACAAGTGAAAGTTGGCCCAATGTCTGGGCAATAGATAGTATGACCACACTTGACTGAGCATTTCCCCTTAAATTTTTAGTGTTTTAGGTTGTTAAAGCATGCTGCAGGCAGCTGGACATCTGAGGTTTTAGACTTATATATACTGGCTGGAGCACAAAGCCTTCTTTTTCAGTTAAAGAGATCTACTCACCACTTTTTATCCATGATCATGCAAGTGGATTTTTAAAGTATCAAGAAGATGTTTGATATTTGAATTATTCAAAAAAACTATTTGTATGCAAGAAGGTTGTTCATATTATTAAAGTGATTTACATTTCATATCAAAGCTATTGTAATGGCTAATGCAATTTTTTTCCTCTTTTTTTATAGGCACTCCTTTTGGTCTCCTAATATCTCTGCCTTGAGTAGGCAGATGAAGTAAGACGAGTGCAACTCGTGTGATTGTTGTTCCTTGTTTCAAAATCATTTTATTAGACAACATTCAGTTTTATAGAAACCCAAGAAGAGGTGTAATAGAATTTGGCAAGAAGGAATGTTGGTTTGATGGACAGCAAGAACATGCTTCATCAAGTACTAAATCAAGCATTGTGTTTGTAGCTGCTAGAAGAAAATTGGGGCAGCATGATCATCCTTCTTAAGTCAAAGGAAATACCTCATTAAGGTTAAAAACACTAGTAGTTAACAAAAAACCCTGGTGTGTCAATTCAAGTACGCCCTTCCTCACAAATCTGTAGTTTTCCCAAATAGATTAGAGATTCACATAGGATTTCTATTTACCCTTTCATAGTACCAAATATAACAACTCTTAACTCAACCCAAGCCATTAACTAGTCTTAACCTAATTGAATATATAATTGGAAAAAACTGCGAAAATATTATCGTGCATTACCCTAATTTTACTTCTTGGGTGAGATGTCAAATCTTTAAAATGTTGGGGAACAATTAAGCATGACTTGATAGTTATATCTTTAAGAGGTCTCGTAGGGGAGTTAAAGGTAGAGTCTCTGGAATCATGCTGTTCTAGCTATTGTTTGGATGGTTTGATTGGGAAGAAATGTGAGCATCTTTGATGATAAGCTAGACATAATTGACAAAGAGGGAAAGGATCCTCCTTCTGACATCTTTTGTGGGTGTCATTCACTAAATATTAAAAAGTTCACCTAGATACTCCTTTGATCTTCATTAAGTGGTTAGGGGTAGAGGAAGGGGGCAAATGTGCAATGGGATTTGAGGTTTGGGTTTGGTTGGTGTTGGTTTAAGGAAGTTCGTTTAGTAGGGAAGAGGAAACTAATTACCCCATCTCCATATATTCCTTCTTTTTGGTATAGTTTAAGGTAAAGTTCAATGAGTGTTTGTTAGAAAACTTGGGTTAGCTATGCATTCAATGGATGTTTTAAAATAGAGGTGAGATTATCAATATTTTGTAAGGCTTGTAGGATATGCACTGGTGATATTGGCAAACATTTTTGCCTTATTGGAAAGCGTAAGAGTGACTAATTTTATGTTGTCCCTCCTTGATGAAGGATGAAAGTTCTTATCTTGATTGATGGAACTGCCTAAATGAGGGAAGGGGTGAATAGATGGTCTAAGTGAGATATCCCCTAAATTAAATCTTTATATCTAGAATTCAATTATTTCAATAGTTTTATCAATATTGTTTTGAAGTTAATCAATCCAATGCACAAGTAAAATCAATCACACAAATAAACATTGGATTTAACATGGAAAAACTTTGTACTAAATTTCCTGGAAACTCTGGAGATGTAAAAGACCACGGGAGGTTAAAAAACCGCAAACAAATCCCTTAACTTTGAAAAGAAAGTACATAGTTTTACCTAACCTAGATGCGCTTACTCCCCTAAGTCTTATACTGGTTAGCACCTACACTATTCCTTCTTGTCTTTGATGCAGTACCTCTTGCTCCTTAATGGATACCTTAAACCCATGTTAAGGCTATAGGATCGAACACCTTATTTTCTCGCCAAAAAGTTCTTTCAAGATCGTTCTTGAAAGGTTGAGAGATGGTGTGCTATGGCTTAGGGATGGCTATGCTCGTATGCATATTTTTTAACTCAATGAAATCATATTTTTATGCTAAAAACCTAGGATATCATTTTGGAAAGCAATTGTAAATTAATTTTACAAAAATAGCCTTCACAACACAAAGAACATGCTTGAAAATATGAAGAAGAGGGCCTAGCATTTGAACATTAGAGCGGGACTTTTGAATGCTCGAGAGAACATTTGAGCGTTCTTCAAGACAATGTTTGAATGCACTGTAGGACGTTTGAATGTTCCTTTGGAAACATCCTACCCCTTTTTTGTGCTCCAAACTTTGTTTTTTCTTGGTTTTCCCCAAAATGAACTCTTGGTAATCATTTCATAGTCATTCCTTAAACTCTAATAGCACCAAATAATACATACCTCACAAAGGAATCAATTTTGGAAGCGCTTGTAGTTGAATGACTTTGAAGGTAAGATGCATTGGACTTGGTGTGTAAATGGAAAAAAAATGCCAACCTAAATGAACACATCAACAAAGGAGACTCCTAACTTATTACTTATTGACTTCTTCAAGGAGTAGAGGCCCCTTGCATCATTATTGTTGAGGGAGATTCTTGATATTTCTAGTTGCATGGATGTTCAATTCAGCTAGAGCCTTGATTAACCAGTCAGCTGATGGAGCTTTTCTAGAGAGGACTTAATAACCTGGAAATTCTAATAGGATATTTTGGCCCCTTGAGCTTTTGAACTGGGGGCTTTATGTGCTTGGTTATAATTTGTCTTTTTAGATATTGGATGTTCCTTTTTTGCGTTTTGCTTTCTCTATGAAGGACATCTCATCCTTCCTCTATATTTCCTCTTTCTTTCCATTAGAATAAAATTATGTTTGTTTCATGTATAACAAATGAATAGGAAGAAACCTAAAAATGCACACAAAGTTTCTTAAGCAAAACACTTTAAAAAAGGGAAAAATCACACCCTCTAGGAAGAGCTTGGGAGCTGTAAATTGACATTAATCTCTCATTGAACTCAAAAGGCAGAGGATCAGATTGAACACAAAAGGTAGAGGATTAAAAGCTTTCTTTAGACTTATAAGCCTAAATAGACTTATTTTTTTACTTATCAGAAAAAAAAAAGCCTAAATAGAATACAATTTTCTGCTTATTAAATGTCCATATTATTAGGTTGCTTTCTTGGGATTGGATCTTTCTTATGATTTCAGTTATAACTTTGATGTTTGGGTTTGTTCCTTGCCATCTATGTTGTGAAAATTTTCCTTAATACTTTATTCTTGTAATCAAAATTTTTGAACTCCAATTAATTACAGAATCCTATTTTCATCTTCTCTCTTGTTTCTCTGACAGGTTAGAATTACGAGATGAGTGGAGGTTAGAGAACCGTAGAGCATTTGCCAATATATGGTCAGATATGGTATTTGGGATATCATTATTCTTTCTTTTGTACTTCAATCAGAGTCAAGTGAGTTACTATTCACTCTTTTTTTATTCTTTCTTTCTTTGGAATAAAGAATTTTCTTTTCCACTAAGGAAGATCTACCATGAATTATTGGTGTTGTTTCACTGTTTATATCATTATAATCATCATAAACAACAATTTTTTTTTTTGATAGGTAATAATCATCATAAACAACAATAGATCATTTAATAAAAAAATAGTAGTAGTACCAAAAACAACAGCAATGGTTACTGTGAATATGCTCATTATTTTTCAAATGTATTGAATGTTGATGTTGTTGATGAGATTTCGCATGAGATGGTTTTTTGTTTGTTCAGCCTTTTGTGCTCCTAAAACCAATTCTGAACATGGATTGCCACTCGGAGTGATTATTTTTCTTGATAGGGAAATTATTACTAACACCTAACAGAGAGGTAGACCTGAAGTACTCACAATACATATACAAAGGACACTAAAAGCCAAAGAAAAAACAGAGCAACAAAAAACAACTCCCTCCCCTTAGCTAATAATATCTTACAAATCTACAAAATCTGCAATAGACGTAGACATCCCATTTATATATTAATATCCTTCCTAACCTCATAAAAGTACATGTTGGAAAGTGTCTTACATGCTATAGTTGGTTCAGTTAACATTGGTTTCAAATGTTATTATCCTGCAGACCTAACTGAAATTTTCAGTTTTTTTTTTCCATTAAATTTAACCAAAAAAAGTGAAAATTTTGAAAAACCTGACTTGATTCAGTATGGTTTCGCTTGGTTTGATTCTTTTGGATCCATCCCTTTGCTTGTTTTTTACCCACCCCTACTTTTAGATGTAATTGGGCTTCAAGGTTTGGGAATTTTAGAATTATAATCTCTTTGAAAAATAGTAATAGTTCTTCGTCACCTTCACATAAGGATGTAGGCTAAACTGTGTAAATCTTTATGTGTTTTTTCTTTTTCGTGGTTTTTCATAATAGTGATGGATGGCATCAAAATAGTGATGGCATTGTTGAAGACATCAGACTGAACCCAATCAGAGCATTTGTGTTAGAAAAATCAGAAAATTATGCAATTACATGGCATTGCCTACTCAAAGAACATGGCCTTGATGCCGTTTGTGTTGTCGTGTAAAAGGTTGCAGTGTCTCTAACCTGACCTTGATTTGTTGCATATAATCTGTCAAAACCTCATTTTAGGAGAATATAATTCAAAGCACCTGAAAAAAAAAGGAAGGGGAGCAGTCCATGTACACGATGTTTACAAGAAGCATTCAAAAAATCAGACTAACACCTTTGCTAGACTAAGAAAGCCCCATATCATCCACAAAATCCAAAAAGGACATAGAAAGAGAACCCATTTCCCTGTCTGACCACAAAAATAGTCTTGAGAAGTACATCTTTCAACTCTGTGCAAAACCCACTTCCATGTGAAACTGGCTTCTAGCAGGAGCTAGCTGGTGCGTGGATTAACTCATACCAAATTTATAAAATTCAGCTCATCTTCCCTGTTCAGCAATTGCAACATTGATATTCTTGACTGGAATTGGGTGGTGTAAGGGTTTGGTGGAAAAGGTTGAATGTGCTTTTAAGTATTAGGTTTGCCAACTAGAATATCTTGATGACGATCTATTAAGATCAGTTTTTTGAAAGGCTATTGAAGCTTACTCCTTTAGGCTCACCTCAAGGTGAGATTATGCCAATTAGCCTTAAGGCTATAGCCCCAATATAAGGTTATCAAGGCTTAAGCCTCATCCTGTTAAGGCAATGAGATTAATCCTCGAGGCTATTGAGGCTTAAGGCTCTAATATTTAAAAGGTTTTAAGGGGTTTAGGGCCTTTATGGGCTTTTTGTGTACATTTTATTAGGGGTTAAGCCTCAAAATTCATTGGTTTTAACGAGTTGTGCTTTTATGGGGATTTGGTATAGATTTTCTAGTTCTATCTTGCATTCAAGACTAGGATTGAACCTTTAAATGAAAAGGAAAAGGAGAGTGAGAAGAAATAAAGGAATTATTGGTCATTGTAGTAACTACTTATATTTAATAATTATGTTGTTATTGATAGATAAAGAGGTTTTGTTTAAGAAGCTCTCTCCATGAAGGTTGGAGGAAGGGCTTGGTATGGGATTGAGTCCAAGTCCTTTGAGATTTCGGTGGAGCTGTTTAAAGGGAGGTGGACTGGGGTGATTATAGAGAGGGGTCGTAACTTTTCTTCTTGGATTAGATTTGGAGAGAGGGGTTTATCCTTACTCCTAGAAGGCGTGGAAGAATACTGCCAAAAGGAGAACTTGAAGGACTTAAAAAATTATTGGGTGGAGGGAGGAAGGAGTTATAAGCTTCATCTGCACAGCAACGAGGTAGGAAGGTATCTGCTGTGTTTGGCGTTTTCAGCAGAGGGGAATAGGTTTGTGTTGATTTTCCGGAGGGGAAAGGGTTGCCAGGGGGATGGTTTGTTCTTGCTCAAAAGTTGAGAGACTGTGGAATAGAGCCCAGAGAGGGTAGGATTGATGCCTTTGAGGGGAAAGATGGGCAGGGACAAGGATCTTTGGAGGCCATTCCCTCATTTAAACAAGGGAGTGTGAGTGAAGAGGTGTGGTTGCATGGGGGAGTCAACTCTTTCAATAATTGTTGTTTGGTGGGAAAGTGGGGAGATGTCTTAGAGGAGGGCCCGTTGCTATCCTCTCTAGAGGATTAGGTTGGATATGATTGGAGGTTGAAAGAGAGCCTGTCGTTATTCCCTGTGGGTGGGCCCTGGATTTTGTTTGAATTCGAGTTAGCAAGGGAGGCGGAAAGAGCGTTGCAAGAAGGTTTGGATGTTTTCAAGTAGAGACCTCTAAAGCTAGAAAGATGGAGTCCTACTATAGAATGTCTTAGTGAGAGTTCTCAACTAAGTTCCTACTGGGTAAGGATTGTGGGGCTTTTGCTTTGCTTGTGGCATAGGGATTTCTTTAGACAAGTGGGCGATGCTTGCGGAGGCTATTTGGGGGTGGACGAGGAGACAATGGGGAACAGAAATTTACAGTGGGCAAGAGTGCTAATCAAGACAAATGGAAAAAAGGTACTGGGGAAGTTACAGGTGGTGGTAGGAGATCTTTTTTTTTGGTTAATCTGTGGTAGGAGACTCCTCCTTGGGTAGATCCGGTGGTCCCTTGTGCTGAGAGATAGGAGGTTTGGGAGAAGAAGAGTTATGTTTCACGCGCGACTAATTCCGTGGGGATTGCAGAACCAAACCCAGCTAAGGAGCTACATCTTCTAGTTGGACGAGGCTTGCAGAAGGAGTGGCCTTTCCAGCTCCTTTGGTGGGAAGGCTGCAGCGGGAGGTACAGGAGCAGATGATGGCAGGTCCTGTGTGGGAGAAGGGTTAATCATCCGCAACTGGAGCAACTTTACAAAGGCCTGCGGGAGTAAATTTTAACCCTTCTTGGACTTTGGAACCTAATGGAGAAGTGGTTCGACCCTTTGGTGAGGAGGCCTGGCCCAAAGAAGGTTGGCGCCTTCCTGTTGTTAATAGGGCCTTGGAGTTTAAAAGAGCCCATGTGCAGTCTTCTAATTTGGCCCACAAGAGCTTTCCAGGCGCAACCCCTTCTGATGTAGTGGAGAAGGGAGGGATTAAGGTTCAACCCTTTTCTCTCTCTCAGTGAAGATCTTTTTTGCCCTAGGTGGGAAGGGTCTCCACTCGAAGAGCATGGAGGGTGGTCGTCGAGGGAGGATCTATCTCCTACGGATGAAGCTCTGTTGTCGAAGGTGGCGTGTTTCCAAGGTATGTCATCTATTTCTTTTCCTGACTCGGGGGGAGGGACTCTTTCTTCTACTCCTTCTCTTTATGAGGCTTTTGAGGAGGATCATCATGGTGTGGGATTGATCTATTAAGAAGATTTGGCGGCGAAGGATAGAAAGGATCAGATGTTGGAGGAAGAGGCTGGGAATGATCCCTTATCCTTGATTTTGAAGGATGGGTTGTGGTACAACTTCAGCTAGGTTGTGCGGGTGCGGAGTTGAGGTTGTTGGTGGGGGAGGAAGAAGAGGCCGACGTTATGGGAAAGAGTAGAGTCCCAATGGAAATGTGGTGGGATTCTCCATGTTCCCAAGGAAGTTTCAATAGATTAGTGGCTTTTAGCAAAGTATTGGGACTTTTGGTGGACAAATTTGAAGATGAAATTTTAGGTCTTTTGGAAAAATTGGAATTGAGAATTAAAGGGAAGACAGTAAGGTAGGGAACCAAAAAGGCTAAAGCAAGTGGATCTAAGTTGGAGAGGAAGCTTTGAAAGTTGGAATGCTCTGTTAACTATAAGACTACTTCGAGTGGTGGAAAAGGGGAAGGGATGATCTATGGGGATTTGGTCAGGGTGTGCCAATGAAGCTTCGGATTATTTCATGGAATGTTAGAGGGATAAATGAGGGGAATAAGCAGTGTGATAAAATCCTTGATTTGTTTGTACTCGACCGATCTTGTTTGTCTTGAAGAAACGAAGGTGTAGTAGATAACAGGTGAAATGGTGAGGAGCTTGGGTGTGGGTAGATTTTGGAATGGGGGGCAGTGGATGCTAGGGGCCAAGCAGGGGGGGTTGTGGTTTTTTAGGACAAGCGGGTGTTGGAGCTTCTGGAGATGGAGATAGGTGCTTTTTCAGTGTCATGTCGTTTTAGAAATTGTGAAAGTGGATTTGAGTGCATGTTTTCTGGGGTTTATGGTCCTATGTTGGTTGTGGAAAAGGAAGATTTTTGGGCTGAGCTTAGTGCTATAAGAGGTTTTTGGAGGGATCCTTGGTGTATTGGGGGAGATTTCAATGTGGTGAGATTTCCAGAGGAAATGAGGGGTTATATGAGACTCTCGGCTACCATGAGACGTTTCTCAGAGGTTATTGACGAGTTGTGCCTTAAGGACCGTCCTTTGTCAGGTGGCGAGTATACGTGGTGCGGTGGTTTAAACAACAGTTTTGCCTCTAAGCTGGATCATTTTCTAGTTTTTGATGATTGGGAAGACCAGTTTAGTGGTTTGGTTCAAAAAAATCTGCCTAATCTAGCCTCTGATCATTCACCAATAATGTTGGATGGTAGAGGGATAAAAAATGGAAAGATTCCGTTCAGATTTGAAAATATGTGGTTAAAGGTGGATGGGTTTAAAGATCTCTTGAGGAATTGGGGGGGGGGGGGGGGGGGGGGGGGGGGGGGGGGGGTTATAGAGTTAAGGGGACTCACCCAAAAAACTAGAGGCTCTGTTGCAGTTAGGACAGTGGAATGCAATGGAAAGAGTCACAGTGGAAGAATTAGAGGTTAAAAGGAGGGTGGCAGATGAGTTTAAAAATTGGGCATTGTTGGAGGAAATTTTCTGGAGGCATAAATCAAGAGAGTTGTGGCTCAAAGAAGGGGATAAAAATACTAGATTTCTTTACAAAATGGCTAACTCTCGTAAAAGGAGGAATTTTCCGGAGAAGCTAAGGATAAATGGTGCTTTACTAGAGGGGGAGAACAACATTAAAGAGGGGGTGACAAATGCTTTTCATCTATTGTTGTCTGAGATGAGGAAGTGGTGGCTGAGTATAAAGAGACTGGTGTTTAATTCTCTGTCGCCAGCTGTTGCAGTAGATGTGGAGCTTCCTTTTTTTGAAGGAGAGTTTTTTCAGTTGTCCAGTTTATGTGGTGATAAAACCCCGGGTTTGGATGATTTTACTTTGGCTCTTTGGCAAGACTGTTGGGATGTTGTTAAAAGTGAGGTCATGGGTTTCTTTAGTGACTTCTACGAGACGGGATGCTTTGAGAGAAGTTTAAATGCTACTTTTGTAGTCTTGGTGCCTAAAAAATGGGGAGTTGAAGATTTCAAGGATTTCAGGTATATTAGCTTGGTTGAGGGCTTGTACAAATTGTTGGCCAAAGTCTTAGCTAATAGACTCAAAAAGGCGGTGGGCTCTTTGGTCTCGAATTGTCAGCATGCTTTTGTGGAGGGGAGACAAATCCTGGATGCAGTTTTGATAGCCAATGAGACCATTGATTCTAGACTTAAAGATAATTTGAGTGGATTTCTTTGCAAGCTGGACATAGAAAAGGCGTATGACCATGTAAGTTGGAATTGTGTAATTGCAATTATGGAGAAAATGGGTTTTGGCTCCAAGTGGTTGGATTGGTTAGATGGTGTATCTCAACGGTTTGCTTCTCTGTATTGATCAATGGCACTCCTTCTGGTTTTTTCAGTAGTTCTAGAGGGTTGAGACAAGGAGACCTTTTGTCTCCTTATTTGTTTACTATAATGATGGAGATTCTTTCTTGTTTGATTTCTAGAGCAAAGGAGGGTGGCTTTTTTTAGGGGTTCCGGGTTAAGGAAAGGTATGAGGTGGGAGTAGAGGTCTCCCATTTGTTCTTTGTAGATGATACCCTCATTTTTTGTGATGCAAGCAAGGAAAGTCTGGAGTACTTGAGTTGGGTGTTTTTGTGGTTTGATGCATGTTCCAATCTCAAGATAAATTTGGAGAAAAGTGATTTGATTCCCGTTGGAGATGTCTAAATTATGGAGGAGTATGCCGAGGTCTTAGGTTGTAAGGTGGGCACTCTTCCATCCACTTACAAGACTAGTAGGATTTGGGAATGGGTGGAGGAACGGTTCTAAAAAGGCTTGCTTTGTGGAAGAGACAATATCTCTCGAAAGATGAAAGGCAAATACTGATTAAAAGCACTTTATCTAGCTTGCCTATTTATTTTATGTCCCTTTTTGTTATCCCTATTAGAGTGGCGACCAGATTGGAAAAGATCCAAAGAGACTTCCTTTGGGGAGGAGGGGGTTTGGTAAATAAGCCCCATTTGGTGAAATGGTCGATTGTTTGTATGGAGAAACAAAAAGGTGGTTTTGGTTTTAGAAGTCTTTCTCTCTTTAATAAGGCCCTGTTGGGGAAATGGTCTTGGAGATTTGCGAAGGAAAGGGATCCTCTTTGGAAACGGGTAATAATTGGTAAGTATGGGGTGCAAGAGGCGACGTGGTGCACAAAGGAGGTGAGAGGTAGGTTTGGTGTAGGAGTTTGGAAGGCGATTAGAAATGGATGGGATGTTTTCAAAGCTAATACAAGGCTTAAGGTCGGTTCGGGGATCAGGGTGAAGTTCTGGGGTGATAGGTGGTGTGGGGAAACGCTTTTGAGGGATGCATTTCCGGGCCTTTATTCTATCGTTGTCTCGAAGGATGCTTGGGTGGAAGATGTTTGGGATGGGGGTAGTTGGAGTCCAATGTTTATTAGACATTTCAATGATTGAGAGTTGGAGGATGTAGATTCTTTGTTTGGGAGGTTGCATAACTACTCCATTACTTCGGGCACTATTGATGACATGGTATGGATGGGGACTAAGAATGGAATTTTTTATGTTCAGTCTTATTACTTCTCTCTGGCAAGTAGGTGCTCTGAGTCTTTCTTGCATAGTACAGTGTGGAACTCTTGGGCCCCTATAAGAGCAGGTTTTTTTGCTTGGGAGGCAACTTGGGTTAGAATATTAACTTAGGACTAGCTTAGAAGGAGGGGTTGGAGGTTGCCAAACAGATGCTACATGTGTAAGGTAGCTGAGGAAACGGGAGATCATATTCTGTTGCATTGTCTAAAAGCAAGCTTACCATGGTAGCTGGTCTTTGCTCCTTTTCAAGTTTAGTGGGTGATGCATTCGTTTGTGAGAGGGGTGCTCTTAAGTTGGAATAATCACCCGGTTGACAAAAACAGGAAAAAGGCTTGGAAAGTTGTCCCACTTTGCATTTTTTGATCTATTTGGAAAGAAAGGAATAGGAGAGCCTTTGAGGATAGGGAAAGTTCAAATCAAACAATCAAAAGTTCTTTTTTGTACATATTTTGGGATTGGGTTAAAGTGTATATGGGGGATAGTGTCACTTCTTTGTTAGATTTTGTGGATTGGTTAGGCTCTACGTAGGGTGCAGTCGTTTTTGGTGTGTTCTCGCCCCTATTGGTTTTTTGTATATGTATACATCGTGTGTACTTTTTTAATACAATACTTTTTTACTTATAAAAAGATGCTACATGTGTAAGGTAGCTGAGGAAACGGGAGATCATATTCTGTTGCATTGTCTAAAAGCAAGCTTACCATGGTAGCTAGTCTTTGCTCCTTTTCAAGTTTAGTGGGTGATGCATTCGTTTGTGAGAGGGGTGCTCTTAAGTTGGAATAATCACCCGGTTGACAAAAACAGGAAAAAGGCTTGGAAAGTTGTCCCACTTTGCATTTTTTGATCTATTTGGAAAGAAAGGAATAGGAGAGCCTTTGAGGATAGGGAAAGTTCAAATCAAACAATCAAAAGTTCTTTTTTGTACATATTTTGGGATTGGGTTAAAGTGTATATGGGGGATAGTGTCACTTCTTTGTTAGATTTTGTGGATTGGTTAAGCTCTACGTAGGGTGCAGTCGTTTTTGGTGTGTTCTCGCCCCTATTGGTTTTTTGTATATGTATACATCGTGTGTACTTTTTTAATACAATACTTTTTTACTTATAAAAAGAAAAAAAAATCACTATAATTAATGGAATAAGAAGAAAAATGGGTGGACTTTAACTATGATAAAGAGAATAATAGAATAATTGGATATGATTATGATTCATTAGAGGATCCTACTAGTTATAGTCATTGTAATTTTGAAGATTATTTGATAAATGCATGAGAAAGGTTGCATTTTAGAAGAGATAAAGAAGAACTAAATTAAAAACTATAGAAAATGACATACAATTAATTTGATTATTATAAATTATATGGTTTTTTTATTATTTAATTTTGATGTAATTTTATTATTGATTTTATAATTTTTGTGACTTTTTCTTTTCTTATTATTATTATTTATTATTATTTTTTGTTTAAGTTGAGGCTTATGCCTTGTTCCACCTTAAGGTTTATGTTATGCCTCATTTGTGCAAAAGGCTTCAAGATTGCCTTTAGCCTTTTAAAGCATTGATTAGGATCTATATATGCTGGAGTTTGTTTGGATATTGAATAATCACGAGATGGGAGGTTTCATCTACGACCTTTAAAGTTGCTTATTCAAGATGTTTCAATCCTCCTCAAATTGTGCAAGTGTCCTACAAACTTCTTATCATTCAACCAACTTGAAACTTTTACCTTGTGCTTTACTCTAGTTTCAATCACCACCATTTAAATATATGAAATAAGTTAGCACATGTTATCTTCAGAAAAATATTTTGAAAACATGTCTTTATTCTTTTGAGAGAGTACAAAGTTTGTATGAGCATATTAACCTTTATCCTTTCCATTTGGCAATTTGGATTGCTATGATATATATTTCTTTAATTGATTTACCTTTTCTACATATTCTCAAAGCTGTCTTCAAATCAAAATTTGGAGTCAATGGAGTGCAACCCACTTAAAGTATGTCACTGTTCTTATGCTTTGTTCAATTGTTAAATGCCCATGATGGGATTTTTCTTTAACTTTGTACAAAAATTGTCTTCAAGAGACTACAACAATACTAATAAATATTCGTGATTGTCATGGAGGTGTTTAGTTGTCTCTTGAGGAGGGCAAATAGTGGGGGCTACTTATCTAGTTGGCGGGTGAGAGGTAGGAATAGTGATGGGATGTTGATCTTACATTTGCTATTTGCTGATGATACTTTGGTGTTTAGTGAGGCGTCGTAAGACCAGATGACTTATCTGAGTTGGCTTCTTATGTGGTTTGAGGCTTGTTCGGGTTTGAGAATCAATTTGGAAAAAAGTGAGCTAATTCTAGTAGGTAGGGTGCATAATATAGATGAATTGGCCTTGGAGTTGGGTTGTAAAGTGGGCAGTCTCCCTTCAAATCTGTGGCTGTTTGGGATGGTGTTGAAGAGAGATTTCGAAAAAGGCTAGCCATGTAGAAAAGACAGTATATCTCAAAGAGAGGGAGATTCACTTTAATTCGAAGCACTCTATCTAGCATGCCAATTTATTTCATGTCTCTCTTTTGCATGCCAAGACAAGTGAGGTTGAGGTTGGAGAAGATTCAGAGGGATTTTCTTTAGGGTGGTGGGGCTCTTGTGTAGAAACCGCATCTAGTAATGAGGAAATCGGTTTGCTTGGAGAAAAGGAAAGGTGGTTTGGGTGTGAGAAATCTTTCTCTGATTAATATAGCCCTTTTGTGTAAGTGGAATTGGCGGTATCCCAATGAAAGAGAGGCCCTTTGGAGGCAAGTCATCAGTCAAAAGTATGGTGAAGATGATGGGGGGTGGCATTCTCGTGAGGTAAGTGAGAGGTTTGGTGTGGGGTTGTGGAAATCTATTAGGAAGGAGTGAGATTTTTTGAGTAGCAGGTTTACATTCCAAGTAGGCAATGGGCAGAGAGTGAGATTTTGGAGGGACAAGTGGTGTGGAGATGAGCCACTTTGTGTGTCCTTCCTTCCTTATTTACCCTTTCTTTGATTAAGGAAGCTTGGATGGCAGATGTTTGGAACCTTGAAGGCAAAGGGGGTAGATAGGCCCCTCTTTTCTCTAGGGCCTTTAATGACTAGGAGTTAGATTTGGTGGAGCGTTTTTTGCAAAAGATTCATTCATTTAGGGTTCAGAGGGATGTGGATGATAGAGTGATTTAGACAGTTGCGAGATGTGGAACCTTTTCAATCAAATCTCTCTACTCTATTTTGGAACCCAAAGATTCTCTTTTGTTTCCTTATGGGAGCATTTGGAGATCGAGCGTGCCTCCTAAGGTGGCTTTCTTCGCTTGGGAGGCTTCTTGGGAGAAAGTTTTAACTTTAGACCAACTTCAAAGGAAGGGGCATTATTTGACAAATAGGTGTTTTCTTTGTCTCTCTGAAGTAGAGACGGTAGATCACCTTCTTTTTCACTGTGCAAAGGCTCGGGTTCTTTAGAATCTTCTTTTCTCCCTCTTTGGTGTGTCTTGGGCTCTCCCCGATTCAGTAAAGGAAATTCTTTTTGGGTGGCATGGGTCTTTTGTGGGTAAAGCTCATAAAAAGGTTTGGCAAACAACCCCTTTATGTATATTTTGGACAATGTGGAAGGAAAGGAATCGTTAGCTTTTGACAATGAGGAGTTATTGATTCAAAGATTGAAAAATTCTTTTGTATGTAATCCGTGGTCTTGGTCTAGGGTCTCTATAGATATGAGCCCTATTTCTCTTATTAACTTCATTGATTGGATAGACTTTAAGTAAGGGCAAGTGATGTTTTTTACTTCTTCCCCTTCCCCTTTGGGTTGAGCCTTTAAACTTTTATTGTATATTTCCTGTACACTTTGAGGACACTGTTTTTGGTGTTTCCTCTTTTCTTTATATATGTTTTTTCTTTACCTTTAAAAAAAAACAATACTAATAAACATTACTTTTTCCTAAACATTTTTTTTATATAATTGCATTTCCTATATAAACATTTATATATTGGTAAATTTTTGTAAAGTAAGTCTCTTCTATACCCACATCATGTTGTTTGGTTCTTGAACTTGTGGCTAAAAGGGTTTTTTATGCTTGCATCCCAAGAAACACATGTAGCTACAAGTTCAAGAACCAAACAGCACAACAAGGGAAAAGAAGAGACATCTATATTTTTTATTTTTTATTTTTAATATAGGTAAATTTTTGTCAATATTGGGACTTGAACTTGGAAATGATACCTTACTTCTTTGTGAACTATATCCATGTCAATCAAATTCTGCATTGGTTAAAGGCTTCTTCAAACTTAAAAGTTAACTTAAACAAAAGTGAGCTAATTTCAATAAGGGAGATCCCTCGTGTGGAGGAGCTTGCTTTCATGTTGGGTTGTGGGGTAGGAAAGTTGCTTGTCACTTACTTAGGCTTGCCATTTGGAGCAAGGTTCAAAATCTTGATCGAGACCACTACGACTTGATTAAGTCATATTTGACGCAACCATATTCATTATGAATCCTACCACTGATGATACTCTGAATTTACCCGATGTTGGTTGTTGTGGGGCAGTCAGCACACCGAGGTGTTGGTTAGCCATGGAAGGTTCCTTGGTTATTAATAAAAAAAAATTCATTATGATACCGATAACTAAGTTTGGTATTTTATTAAATCAAGAGGGAAATTGGCTAACTTAGGGATGACTTGGTAGTCTTGGGAGGATTCACATCATGACTTTAAGACAATGCTGAGATTGATTAATCTTGGTGATGGCATGATGCCTTTTGGAACCCTTTGTTTGCCTTTGGGTATTTAAGATATAAGAATGAGAAAAGGGTGGTAGAAAAAATAAGAGAAATGAAAATGGAGAAGATTAGAAAGAGAGATAGGGGTAACATGTGATGACTCGTCTCTAACCATGTAAATATTGTCCACTTTGAGCCCAAAGGGCTATCACGACTTTTTTAAAAAGAACCTATACATATATAGTCTTAAGAACTTTTTTCCTTATTTGATGTGGGATATCACAATCACCCCCTATATAGACATAACATCCTCGTTGTGTCTCATGAGATTGTAAGGCCAAATAGTTCCCGTTACAAGGCCAAACAAACCCTTACATTGGGGTCAGAGATCGACTCCGATACCATTTGTAATGACTTGACCCCCAACCGTGTTGATATTGTTCTCTTTGAGCATAAAAGGTCCTCAGGACATTATGGTCATTTCACATGTGAAACCCAAAGGCTTGACATGAAAGTGACCCAACAATCTAAAATAATTTGCAACATACTAATCATAAACCTATTTGAAGTAAGCAATTAAGCTTATTAAAAAGTCTTAACTAGAAATTTGTCTTTCCATACAAAAATCCATAAATCAAGATTATGACAATTCCCCAAAAAGTAGTAGTAAATATAAACCACTAAAATCCAAATAAACTAGTCTCATTACTAAACAAATAAAGGAACGTCTTGAGCCCTTCCTACCCATATCACTCCTTTCTAGAATCAAGTGTACTTGAAAACATTTAATAAAAGGAAAGAGCTCAAAAGCCCAATAAAGGGTAGAGATCAAGTATATTTATTTTACAAAAATGAAATAGGGAATGTTTGTAACATCAGTAAAATCATACAAAGCAAACTTGTATTACATGTGCTATTTTTAGAAAAACATCAAATTGAATTTTTTGGGTAAACATGCACATATTAAAAAAATTTCTAGTTGTTAATAGAATGTCCGTCATAATGGGACTTGTAAAAGTGCCTATTGTTGTGGGACTTACAGGAGTGGCTAGCTTAAGATGTTCCTTACTTGTTGGTGGACGAAACCAAAACCAATCTAATGTTATACCATAGGTCAATAACTATCCTATTGACTAGGTTTTCAAATTATCATTACCCCACCAAGGGTAAGAAAGGTCAACATCTTTTCCCTTGTTGATTGGACTCAGATAATCAGAATGCACATGTAAGGTAAAATATAGTTGCATAAGAATGATTCCCAATTTTAGCATTTCAAACTTATCTAAACATTTTTCAAAATTTATAAAAAAAAATATAGTTAATCATTGGAAAAAAAAAAAAAACCCCATATTTTTACTGGATTCCCTTAGTTGAGTTAGATGATCCCAAAGGAACAAAGTTGTAGAAATTTCTTATGAATCACCTAAGAGATCTAAAGGAATCCTTTAAACTAAAGTTGTGATAAATGTTTGTAATGACCTACTCTTAGCCTTGTAAAATTTTGTCTGCTTTAAGCCCAATGGGCCCTCATGGATTTAAAACATATCTACGAGGTTAAGAGAAACTCATACATATATAATGTCTAATGTGGGATATCATAATCACTTCGCCCCCCTCCCCCCCCACCCTACCATGCAAACATAACGTCCTCGTTGTGTCCTATGGGATTGTGGAGCCAAACAGACAAACACCTCTTACAGGCCAAACAAACAAAGTACCACATTGAGGTCAAGGATCGGCTTTGATACCATTTGTAACGCAGCCGTGTAGATACTGTCTATTTTAGACCTAATGAACCCTCACAACTTTAAAATGAATCTACATGGTTAAGAGAAGTTCATACATATAAAATGCTTTAAAATGTGATATCTCACATTGGATAAGGAAAAAATTATGGATTGTGGAAAAAGTTTATACCACTATATACATATATATGAACTTCTCTTAACTTTGCATTTTAAAGTTGTGAGGGTCCTTTGGTTCAAAGTGGATAATATCTTCATAGTTGGGGGTTGATCGTTACATAGCATGTCTTTGGTGTCATCTCTTTGCATCTCTCTATTATTGCTATTTCAGCCATGGTTGATTCATGCATCTTCACTCTTTAGTTCAAGATGAAATGGGAAATAAGTATTTGTGCAAAGAGGGTAATGGGTAATTGTTAATTGGATAATATCATTTGAAAGGTATTTGGGTTTAAATGGGCAATGCGTATTTGATGGGAATTTGGTTCATGGGTACTTGATGGGTATTTGGGTTTAAATTGGTTATAGGTATTTTGATGGAAATTTGGTCATACATTACATGCTTAATGGTATTTTGAATTTAAGTTTACATTAAATGGCTTATGAGTATTTAAGTTTTTAAATAGAATATGGATATTGATATATATATATAAAGATATGGGTATAAAAATTGGATATTGTAACCATCTATTCATTTTCAAATATGTTGATTCAAGTAAAAATAAAAAATAAAAAATTAAATTTTTTAATTGTTTTATATTGAGTATGTTTGATAGGAAAGATAAAGTTACTTTTTTCAAAGATAATCCATTTTTTTAAAGTTGCATTTTTAATACTTGAAAATATATTTTAAAATTTTCGAAGTATTTATTTTTTAAAACAAACTTATTATAAAAAAAAATATTCATTTTTATTATTTTCATCTTTTATTTTTTGAAAATAAAAAATAATTTTTATTTAAAAGCTACAATTCCAATATATTATATACTAGATATTAAAAATTGTTATTAAATATAAAATTAGGAATGATAATGCTTTACTAAGAAATGGGCACCCCTATTAGTATTGTGCAATTGAGTTATGGGTTGATTTCGCATAGGGTAATTGGATTATATGATCAATGAAAAGAAAATTGAATAATTATATGAAATTAAAATTATATAACTCTTTTATTTGATTATGCGTTTTTTATTTATAAAATTAATTATACTTTATTCAAATACAATTATATCAATGATAGAAATTTAATTTGGTTGTGACTATCATAAAGTAATATCAGGATTGTGGTAGGGTGTATATAGAGGATCACACTATATCTATGATTGATTTTATAGATTGTTTGTTTGTAAAGTAATGAGGTGGTCTTTTTTTTGTCTCCTTACTTCTTCGCTTTTTAGGGTATTATTTGTATACTCCGTGTGTACTGCTTTCGCCGCTTTTAGGCGTTTCTTATGCATGCCTTTTTTACCTATCAAAAAAAAAAAAAAAAAAGTAATATCAGGAAGTTAACAATTGCTTATAATAACATTAGATTAAAAGTTATAATTAATTTTAAAAATTATGATTAATTAAATTTGGGTTGAAATGATTAAATAAAAAAAATTTAATTCTTAATATTATTGTAAACTAATATGAATTTAGAATATTTAAACAATGTTAAATATTATAAGCTTCTTGTTTTATCAACTTTTTTTTTAGTTTATCTAATTCTATTTATTTTTCTAATAATTTTCATAGTTCTTTTTTTAGAATCTTTTGAGCTTTTAAACTAATATATTTTGCATATATGATCTATGATGCCAAGACTAATGCTCTTGGATACCTCTTGAATCAATGATCGATACCATGACTTTAAATTATAGTTGGGAGCTCCTTTCAAGTCTCTGACCATTTGAGATGTGGTAATGAAAAGGTTTTTCAAAAGACTAGCATTGTGGAAAAGGTAATAATACTCAAAGGATGAGAGACCCACTTTGCTAAAAAGTGATGAGGGATTCACTTTACTAAAAAGAACTCTTAGCTGCCTACCAATTTACCTCATGTCCTTTTTTGTTATTCTTAAGTTGATGGCATTGAGACTAGAGAAAATTTGAAGGGATTTCCTTTCAGGAGGAGGAGCTCTTGAGATGAAACCCCATTTGGTGAATTGTTCATTGATCCGCAAAGATATAAAGAAGGGGTTCTAGGTATCAAGGAGTTGGTCATTCTTAAGAAAGCCTTATTAGGAAAATGGTGTTGGAGATTTCCCCGGATAGTTTTATTCTTTGGAGAAAGGTCATGGTGGGAAAGTTTGGGAAAGAGCTAGGAGGATGGTGCTCTTGGGTTAGGAGGGAAGTGTTTGGCGTTAGATTGTGGAAGACGATAAGAAAAGGATGTGAAGTTCTTAAGAATAGGACTAGTGTGAAGAATCAAAATTTTGGTAAGATGTATGGTGTGATGAGATTCCTTTAAAGGACTTTTTTCAATTTATATTCTCTTTTGTAGCTTCTAAGGAGGCTTGGATGGATGATGTTTTGGTGATAGAGATAGGGCTGATCTTGTGGAACTGTGTTTTAAGACATTTTTAAGATTAGGAGATGAATAACATTGAGTAGCTAGTTCAGAAGTACATGTTTTAGGAAGGAATATAGGAGATGAGGACAGAATGATGTGGAAAGCTAATAAGAGTGGGGGATTCTCAATAAAGTCTTTCTACTTTTAACTTCGAGTTGGAGAGGGAAGGGTCTTTCTTTTCCCATAAAGATAGTGTATGGCTCTTAGGCTCCTCCTACTAAAGTGGTTTTCTTTTTTCTTTTTTCTTTTTTTTCTTTTCTTTCTTTCCTTTCTTTCTTTTTTTTTCTTTTTTTTTCATGTTGGAGGCTGCATGGGGAAGGATACTAATCATGGACTGACTCAAAGTAAGAGAATGATTTTTGACGAGTTTTTGTTATATGATAAAAATGCAAAAGCACCAGCAAACCATCTTGTCATCCATTGTGGCAAAGCTGGGGGGCTGTAGCACTTTTGTTCCCTTTATTTGACATCTTGTGAGTCTCCTTTCTTTGTTGAAAGAATTGTAAATGGGTAACAAGAGAAGAAAGGCTCAAATAACAGGTCCTCTTTGCCTATTTTGGACAATTTGGCAGGAGTGTAATTGAAGAACCTTTGAATGGCTGCAATGCTTAGATCAATCTCATAAGAATTCTCTTATTTGCAACCTATATTTGTTGCCTTGAAGGTCTCTTTAAAACGATATTCAAGCTGGTTCCCTGTCCCTGCTACACTCCATTGAGTGGATGTGCTGTAAGTGATCAGAATATGATTGTGTGTTGGTTGTATCCTTTTGGTTTTTAGATGTATACTACCGGTGTACTAGATGTGCACCCCTTTTTCTAACTGGCATTTTGATAGATTCTCATTTGCCTATAAGAAAAAAGTGTACAAAATTGGCATGCACCTTTTGTCTTCCAGAGGAAGACATAAAATCTGCTGACTTGGATTTCACCCATGTTAATGTGAGCAAGTTGGGTTTGTGGGGACCCATGCCTGTAGAAGAGGAAGAGGGGGCAGGTTGGGTTGGAGGAAGGCTTCCTGCTGACCCTGATCTACTGGGGAGGATACCTTGCCTCATCAAACTTTGTTGCTTTGATGGATGTGAATCCTTTTAACTAAATAAAACAAAACCCAATGGTTCATTTATACTGAAAACAAGGGAGAAACTGCTCTGTATATAAAACGACCATTTTATATTTTATGTTGGGGTGATTTTGAAACTCAAACTATTGTCAAACATGATGCTGTTCTCGAAAAAAAAAAATTTGTGGCCGCAGAATGGATATTGCCTGCTCATAGTTACACATATGCCTATACGTTTGCTTTCTGCTTGGCCATATGTTCACAAAGATTAGCTAGATCTTCAACTCTATCTAGCTTCCTATTAACTATTTTTTTTTTTCCTTCTTATCCCTCTTTTTTGCAGGTAGCTTTGCTGAAATTTACGGGGTATAAAATAATAAACAATATTTCAGATACTGGGAAGGCATTTCTTATAATACTTATCACAGACATTTTTTTAGGGTAAGATTAAAAGCACTGAAATGCTCCTTGTTCCCTTAACATTATTTATTTTGCAAAATAATTTCATCTGATTGGGCATATGGTTTAATGGTTATAAAATTGGAATCACACTAGAATTGATCTGATATTAACTCATTTCTGAGATAGTAAATATGGGTTGGATTACCTTCCCCTTTTCCCTTGGGATTCAACTTATCTTTTATTGGAAATGTTTGTATTCATTAACTATTAATGCATTCATCAGGTACTTGGAATAATTTAAATGTTATTATTATGTCAGATAAAAGAAATATTTGGTGTGACTCTTAGTTTTAAATATTTTGTAAATATGACAAGATCATGAAACTGCATAATTGCAGGTATCATTCTGAATCTGGTTGGCAGACATTGTTAGAGGTAGTTGTGGAGCACTATGGGCTTGAGGTCGATCAGTCTGCCATTACAATTTTTGTCTGCTTGATTCCAGTTGTCATTGATGCTTGTGTGAAGCTTTGGGTATGTTCTGAAATTGAAATTTTTTGTTGTGAATGACACTCTTCATTATCAGCATGCACCATACATGGATAAGGTTCATTTCTGCATTCTCATTTGGCAGCTCTCTTTAAGGAAGTAAATTGTGTAGTTAGTTGCTGGAAATAAAAATGTGAGGGCTGAGTTTCATTCCCTGAGTGGCAGTCTTCTTTTTAATGTCTTTCCATTAATATTCCATGATTCTCTATGTTATCTGCTATTCCCTGCTACTGCATCCTGTTTTTTTGCCCGCTTCTTTTTTGTATTTTCTTGTGTATACTTGTTCTGTGATAATGCATGCATGCAGATGTTTTTTTGATAGGAAAACAGGACATATATTAAGCAGTGCCTAACAAAAAAAGATGCACCCGATGCACACAGGTGTTATACAACAGGCACCAAACAAAGAAGAAACAAACAGAAAAACTTCTAGACAAAACAGCCTCCATAAAGACCTTATTATCTGCAATTAAGGCTATCTAAACAATTCAACAATGGGCAACTGTCCATTCCTAACAAAGCACATACCACTCCGAAAAGGTATTTAATGAAGATCTCCTTTAAACATTGATTTGGTAGCTCTTCCTCATTAAAAATCCTTCTATTACGCTTTCTTCACATGCATCAAAACAAGCATCAGGGAGCCATGCACCCAACCTTCCTTCACCTCTTATCCAAACCCCTAACCATCCACCCCAAAATGAGATCTTTCATTGAATTTAGAAAACCCACTTCAAACTGAAGATTTGCTAATAGTAGATTCCACTAATTTTTAATTCTACTTCAATGGATTAGAATGTGATTTGTTATTTCTTCACTTATACAAGGGCTGCATCTCTTTACAACCATCCATCATCTCTTCGTTAGAGTATCTATGGTTAGGATCTTCCCCCATTCTACTTCCCTGACAAAAATACAAGTTCATATAGTAGCACAAAACCCCTAAATTTCTTTAGGAGGGAACAACTCATTATTCTGAGCACATGAGGAATAGTGATAAGACTTCACTCGGAAGTTTACCTTCCTATCCTCTTGCATGTGTAAACTTTCGATCCCTGCTTCAAAAACCTTTATGGAATGAATAAGATGTAAAATTGAATCACCACCTTCATTTCACAATCATGAAGGTGCCTTATAAATTGCAAGGACCATGGGCCTCCACCCTCTCCCACGTCTTCTTGGTGTAGTATTCCCAGCAAATGCTAACTTGAAAAGTAAGGGGAAAACCTCTTTCAAAGAATGCTTTCTCACCCATATATCCAATTGGAATTTGATTTTCATATCATTTGTTACTAGGATAGCCATTCCAAGATTGAACTTTTCCAATCCTTTTCTAATATCTTTCTATAAACTCACTCCAAAAGTCTCTCGCCTCTATAATGCACCACCCCCATCCATCTCCCAAACTTACCTTAGATGATCTTCCTCCATAGATTATCGTTCTCATGAGCATGCTTATACAACCATTCGCCTAGCAAGGCCAATTTCAGAACATTCAATCTTCTAATTCCCAAGCCTGCAAGCTTCTTATCCTTGTGAAGTATTGTCCAACTTACTAAATGCATTTTTCTTGCCTTTAAATGACTTTCCTGATAGTCTCTTTGAATTTTTTCCAATGCAATTCTAATTTTCATAGGCGTTGCAAATAGGGACATGAAACATATTGGAAGACTCCTGTGGATATGTTTTAGAAGATTAATCTTCCCTCTTAGATAGGTATTGCTTTTTCTAGGAGGTCAATTTCCCTTTAAATCTTTTTGCTACCAAGTCCATACTACACGAGACCTTATAAAACACTTCAAAAGGCAAACTAAATGATGAGGCAGTGAGCCTCCCAATCTTACGACCAAATAGGGATATCAATATATACACCCCCCTCTACCTCATCAATAGGGAATCATTTCATTTTCCTGAAAATTAATTTTCAAATTTGACACAAGCTTGAAACAAGTCAAAACCTATCTTTAGCATAAAAGAAGAGTGCCATCCACAAATAGTAAATGCGAGACTTTACGATGAAAACTACTAATATAGCTACCATCCAAGTAGACTACAACCAAGTTACTCTAAACACCATCAAAGCTAAGATTTCTTAAAGGAGAAATCTAGGGAAAACCCTTTGTATAGATTGAAACCTGAAAGTTCTGAATAATCACTTAATATATTTCTTCTAAAAAAAAAAGAATAAATAAAAGTCCTTATAATTAGGTTTTTCCCTTTTATAATGCTATCCTTGAACTACTTTATGGTGGTTTCCAAGATACAATAAGTAGCCTTTATATATACTAGTAAAAAAAATAAAATAATGATTAACCTTTTGACTTTTAATCTAATAACAAATTTTTCCCATGCAAATATTTGACTATTCAATTTTGTTATCAATTCTCCGTTAATGACTGCATCATTCTCTCCTCCTTAGAAGAAGCTTGTCCTCGAGTTTGGTGCTGTTGGAGGCATATTTTACTTTTTCATTACAGTATGAATATAAATCTGAAATCATTGAATGTTGAATCTATTCCCATATGTTTTGGTAGATCAACCACATAAGCATTCTTTCCAATCTTCTTGATGATTTTGTATGGTCCTATTTTTCTTTTGCTTAGCTAGGAAGAAGAGCTGGTAGGAAATCTTTCCCTGCGTAGGTACACCATCACCATGTCACCTTCTTAGAAGCTTTGGTTGCGCTTCTTCTAATCTGCATTTTCCTTCTTGGAAGTTGGAAATGTTAATTTCTTCTTGTAGTTCTTTCATTAAGTCAAGCATGTTTTCACCCTTTAAGCCATTTCTTCCTATTTCTAGTGAAGGAGCTAAATCATAGAGATGCATTAGCTGCCTTTCATAAATGACTTCAAAAGGACTTTTTCCTACAGTTTGATGCTTGGAATAGTTATAGGTAAATTTTGCTTGTGCAACCATAACTTCGCATCAAGCACCTCAATAAATCTCCCGAACTTCTATTGACAACCTTAGTTTCTCCATCTGTTTCAGAATGATATGAAGTACTATACTACAACCTAGTTCCAAGCTTCTTCCATGAAGTTCTCTAAAAATGAGAGGAATTTGGAGTCTCGATCTAATGTAATTGATTTTGGAACTCCATGTGATCACACAATCTCTTAAAAGTAGAGATTTGCTATATTTGCATCCATAGTTTTCTTGTAACCAATGAAATGAGCCATTTTTGAAAAATTGTCAACCACCATAAAGATGGAATCCATTCCTCATTGACTTCTTGGCAGCCTTACTACAAAATCTATGCTTACATCTCCCTAAGGAGCTACAACAATTGACAATGGAGTAGGAGTGCTCCAAATGGGAGAGGGAGAGCGAGAGAGAGAGTGTGAACGCGGCGGTGAGCGAGAACGTGATGAAGGAAAAAGGCGTGTTTATGCCGGCGAGGGAGCTGAAGATAAGGAGGGGCCTCAAAGAAGATGAAGGGGGAGCAGGTTCGCAGTAGAGTCAAAGGTGTTCGAGCTGGAGATAATAGAGAGAAGAGGAAAACCCCAAATATTTATAGAGGAAAGTAAGGGTGGAGTCTCGTCTTGGGTCAGAGTGGGAGTGGAGAGTTTAGGGTTCCTAATGGAGGGCCTAAACCACTATATAAGGGACGAGAAGGAAGACAGATGGGTAAGCGAATGGAAGGAACAGGGGAGATCCTACTCTCTGTTGCGAAGCGCGAATAAAGCGGGATGCTTCCTCAGGCTAGGGGTAATTGACTCGAAATGAAAACAATACTGTATCTACATCCCAAAAGGCAAAGGAGGAAAAAAGGGATGGGCTGCAATGGCAGAAAATCTACAGATATTGCGAAGGTCAATCGGCAGAAAGGACAATATGCAAGAAGAAATGGTCGGTGAAAACCTGGCTGTGAAGAGAACGTTCACGGAAGTGGTGAAGAGACCAATCTGCAAAGATATAAACTCAGTTAAGGTGAAGGTATGGAGGGAGGAAATCCACAGAAATCTGGAAAAATTGGAATATTGTGTAGTTGGGAGTTGGAACCCTAGGTCAGGCAATATAGAAGATTTGGAGAAATTGGGGAAATTTCTAGCGAGCTCTTGGGGATTGAAAGGAAGGTTAGGGTTGGCAAAATTGGAGAGAAATAGAATCTTGTTGGAATTTGAATCTTTGGGTGAAGCTCAACGGGCTTTCCTGTCAGGAGAGAGAACGATGGGAGGGCTTAGGCTGAGATTTGAAAAATGGAGTCCAAGGACTGGCTGCAGGGAGGAGGAGGAACAAAGTAATGAAGTTTGGGTTAGAATCTATGGGCTACCAGTATCGTTGTGGAACCCGACTGTGTTGAGAAGGGTGGGGGATGAATGTGGTGGCTTCGTTGCCATCGATCCGCAGACGGCGAAGCTGGAAGAGCTCCAATGGGCTAGGATTCTGGTTAAGATGGATGGCGAAGCAAAGCCAAGTACGCTGGAGATTGGGATTGAGGAGGAAGCTTATACCCTCGTCTTCTGGTGGGAGCTTAGGCCGTTAGTCAACAAGATTAGGGTTGACAGTCAAAAAAGGTGGGAGGTCAGGGGTGAGAATCTCTCACGCTCCGGCTCGCTCGTGGAGATGGAATCGGACATTGAAAAGCCCGAGGAGCTGCTATTGTCAGATGAGGGGACGAGGAGGCAGAAGAGGGTTATGGGCCGGGAGGGGTTAGCTAATTGGGCCCAAGTATCAGAGCCCATAGGATATGAGAGGAGGGCCTGTGGGCCGAGTTTTTCGGGCCTAAAGTTAAAGAGAGTGGTGAAAGAAGGTGCGGGGCCTGAGGCTGGGCCGTCCAAGAGCTGGGCTTTTGACGGGGATGGCTCTTTGATGAAGAGGGTCGGACCAATTAAGCCCACAGCCCAAGAGTTAGTATTCGAACGGCCCGAGGTGCTGATGCATTCAGATAAGGGGCTGGGCTGGTAGGAGAGGAACTTGGGCTGGAAAGGAATAGCAGACCAGGTCCAGGCGCTAGTGATAAGGGGCATAGAGAAGAGTCCATGTGGGCCGAATGTAGTGATGGGCCTAAAGTTAAAGGAAAGGGTGGCCATCTCTGCTGGAACAGAGGCTAGCCAGCCCAAAAGATGGGCTCATGATGGGAGAGACCCAACGTCTGAGATGGAAGAGGCCAGATCAGGTGGGTCCATGGCCCAAAACAAAGGTAAAAGACCCCTAGAGAAGGAAAGTCTTCTGGAATGCAGAATTGCTAGCAACGGGAATTCCTTAGAGGGAGAGCACTTAGTCATCTGGGAGACAGAGGAAATAAGGAAGAAAAGGGAGAAAGCCATACTCTCAGCAACAGACAAGGCTCTGGCAGAGGAAGCCATGAGGTATGATTCTGGACTAAGGATAGAGGGGGAAAGGGGCTATGGGGTCTTCTCATCTTATCCTGTATTCTTTTGATCGGACTCCGGAGGGGGAGTCTTTCGATCACTCTAGGGTGCTAGGGGAAATAAATGAAGTTGGCCCCGGAATGGAGGGCAATGGATGCTGGGACTTGGTAGAATTCACCAAGGACCGTAATTTGGCTAGGGGGGTGGAGTGGAATTCAAAGATGACAGAACCTCAAGAGATCAGAAATGAGAAAGAGGATAGATGGGAGGAAAGTAGCTTGGCCAAGTTTAGTCACTTTTTGGGCTTTTCGATAGAGGGGCTAGAAAAGGAAATTTTGAACTTTTTGATCAAAATAAGAAAGAGACGGGAGAGAATTCATAGCAAAGAACTAATGGAGAAGTCAAAATTTGAAAGAGAATTGAAGAGGCTGGAGTGTTCAGTTGATTATGAGAAGGGGTATAAGCAAAAAGGCCCTTCACAAGGCAAAGGGGATTAGATTGCAGTAGATTAATGAAGCTAAAGTTGTTAAGTTGGAATGTGAGGGGGGCAAATGATAGGTCCAAGAGGAAAATTATCAAGACATTCATAAGGAATCAAAAGTTGACTTACTGTGTATTCAGGAGACAAAAATTCAGCTAATGTCGGAGGGGGTGGTGAGAAGTTTAGGCTCGGGAAGGTTCTTAGATTGGAGGGCTTTGGATGCGGATGGGGCAGCGAGAGGTTTGTTGATTTGTTGGGATAAAAGGTCACTGGAAATTGTGGATTGGGAGGAGGGCCAGTACTCCCTTTCGTGTAGATTCAAGAATGTGGAAGATGGGGTTGTTTGGGTGTTTACGGGAGTCTATGGTCCTTTCACCAAAGAGGAAAGAGAATGCTTGTGGGAAGAGATTGGGGCTGTAAGAGGAATTTGGGACAAGCCTTGGTGCTTAGGGGGCAACTTTAATAGTACCCTTTTTAAGAGAGAGAGAAGCCGACAAGGGAGAATAACCCCAACCATGAGGAGGTTTGCTTATATTATTGATGATCTAGGGCTGGTAGATCTTCCGCTGCAAGGGAGAGTGTTTACTTGGAGTGGGGGCCTTAACAATCAGTCCTGGGCTAGATTGGGCAGGTTCTTGGTGTCTCCTAGTTGGTTAGATCAGTTCAATGGGGTGATTCAAAGAAGGTTGCCTTGTCCTGTTTCTGACCACTTCCCCCTTCTTCTAGAAGGAGGCGGGCTAAGGAGAGGTCCTTCTCCTTTCAAGTTCGAAAACATGTAGCTAAAAGTTGAGGGTTTTCTAAACCTTATTCGGAATTGGTGGAGGGAAATTGAGGTCAGAGGCACTGCTAGTTACAGATTGGCAGCAAAGATGAAGGAGCTCAAACAGAAACTAAAAGTTTGGAATAGAGAGGTCTTTGGAAATCTGGAAGGTAATAAAAGTGCAGCCTTGCAGCAAGTGGATTATTGGGACCGTGTGGAAAGTGAAAGAAGATTGTCTTTGGAGGAGACAAAATTAAAAGAGGAAGCAAAGGAAAGTTATAAAAAATGGGTTCTCTTGGAAGAAAGTCATTGGAGACAACTCTTAAGGGAGAAATGGCTTAAGGAAGGGGATAAAAATACGGGATTTTTTCATCGGATGGCGAATGCCCACCGTAACAACAACTCCTTGGACAGAGTTAAAATTGATGGGGTTTGGCTCTTAGAGGAACAGGAAGTAAGGGAAGGGATTGCTAATGCTTATCAGCAGATGCTCTCAGAAGACTTGGGGTGGAAGGCGGATATTGGGAGGATCCAATTAGATCAAATTAGCCAGCAAGAAGCAGAGAATCTTGAGATCCCATTCTCTGAAAATGAGATCCATTCAGCCTTGATGGAGATGAATGGGGATAAAGCCCCTGGGCCAGACGGTTTTACTATGGCATTTTGGCAAAGTTGTTGGGATTTTGTGAAAGGGGAGATCTTGGAGATGTTTAAGGAGTTTCATGAGCAAAGCTCCTTTCTCGAAAGTCTCAATAATACTTTCCTGGTTCTGATTCCTAAGAAAGGGGGAGCGACTGATCTGGGAGATTTTAGACCCATTAGTCTCTTGGGGGGGCTATACAAATTGATGGCTAAAGTGTTAGCTAATAGACTCAAGAGAGTGTTAAGCAAAGTGGTAGCCCCAACTCAGAATGCATTTGTGATGGGAAGACAAATCCTTGATGCTTCTTTAATTGCGAATAAGGTGATAGACTCGTGGCAGAAAAGAAAAGAGAAAGGGCTCATTTGTAAGTTGGACATTGAGAAAGCGTATGATAGCATCAACTGGCAGTTTTTGTTGAAGACACTACACAAAATGGGATTTGGCTCAAAGTGGTTGGGTTGGATGTAGAGTTGTATATCTTCAGCCAAGTTTTCAGTTCTAGTTAATGGGGTTCCAGTTGGATTTTTCCCAAGTTCTAAAGGGCTTCATCAAGGGGATCCCTTATCTCCTTAACTCTTTGTTCTAGGAATGGAAGTTCTAGATGCCCTAATTAGGAGGGCGGTTGCGGGGGGCTACCTCTCAGGTTGCAGTATTTAGGGTGATAGGAGACACAATCTCAAAATCTCTCATCTTTTCTTTGCGGATGATACAATCGTGTTCTGTGAGGCTAATAAAGAGCACCTAACACATTTAAGCTGGATTCTTTTGTGGTTTGAAGCAGCTTCAGGCCTAAGGATTAATTTGGACAAAAGTGAAATTATCCCAGTTGGTGTGGTGGAGGAGATTGAGGAGATGGCAGTGGAATTAGGGTGTAGGGTGGGCTCGTTGCCTTCTCAATACTTGGGTTTGCCATTAGGGGCTCCTAACAAAGCCCCTTCAGTTTGGGATGGGGTGGAAGAGAAAGTGAGGAGGAGACTAGCACGGTGGAAACGACAATATATATCCAAAGGGGGGAGAATCACTCTCATAAGAAGCACCTTGGCTAGCATGCCAATTTATCATATGTCTTTGTTCTGGATGCCTAAGTCAGTGGCTAGGAGATTAGAAAAAGCTCAAAGAGACTTCCTATGGGGAGGGGGAAGTGTGGAAAGGAAAGCTCATCTAATCAAGTGGGAGGCGATTTGTGAGGATAAGAGCAAGGGAGGGCTAGGCTTAAGGAAGCTAGTGCTCTTGAACAAAGCTTTGCTTGGTAAATGGATTTGGAGATTTGCTTATGATAAAGATAATCTTTGGAAGCAAGTGATAACGGCGAAATATGGGCAAGAAGGTCATGGTTGGAGAGCAAAGAGGGTTTATGGGGCGTTCGGAGTAGGGGTGTGGAAGGAAATCTTGAAGGAAACTGAATGGTGCTGGGATAACATGGGGTTCATAGTTGGGAAGGGAAGCAAAATCAATTTTTGGACTGATGTTTGGTGTAATGGTACAAGGCTATCCCAAAATTTCCCTCACCTATTTGCTATGGCTTCTCATAGGAATGCTACGGTGGAGGAGATGTGGGATCAGAATTTCGGTCAAGGGGGGTGGAATCTAAGATTTTTGAGGGACTTGAACGATTAGGAGATGGATATGATAGGGGACTTGCTCCATGCTCTGAGGGGTTACAAACCCTCTATGGAGGAAGACTCAGTCTGCTGGAAGGGAGGAAAGAATGGAAAGTTTAGGGTCAAAGAAGTGTATAGATTGGTGGCCAGATCCAATGATATTGTTTTTCCATCAAGATGCATTTGGGTGGATTCAGTCCCAACCAAGGTTGCATTCTATGCTTGGAAGGCTACATGGGGGAGGGTGCTCACTCTTGATAGACTCCAGAAAAGAGGATGGCAGCTTCCTAATTGCTGCTTTCTGTGTGGTTGTGAAGAAGAAACTGTAAATCATATACTTATTCACTGTATAGCGGTCAGAGTTCTGTGGGATATTGTTCTTGGATTATCAGGTGTGCAGTGGGTCTTTCCAGAAACTGTAAAGGAGGTCTTAACTAGCTGGAGGGGCCCTTTTGTGGGAAAGAAAAGGAAAAAGATATGGAAATCCATACCGTTGTGTATTTTTTGGACGGTTTGGAAAGAAAGGAATAGATTAGCTTTTAGGGGGGGAGTGTTAGATATTCAAAAGCTTAAGAATTCTTTTGTTTGTAGTTTGTGGAGCTGGGCTAGATTGTATATTGGTGAGGAGCGTATGTCCCTTATAGGGTTCTTGGAATGGTTAGCGTCCAATTAAGGGGTGGTGAGTCTTATTGGTCTTCCTTTTTGCTTTGAGAGGGGGTAGTTGCTTTATATACCCCCTGTATACTTTGTAACTTTCCGTCTCTTCATTAATACATCTTGCTTTATTTATCAAAAAAAAAAAAAAAAACAATTGACAATGGAGTATATAAACCTGTAATCTAAGTTTTTTCCTTTTGATTCTTGGCATGCTTGACACTTTTCAACAAATTTGTACACATCCCTCCTCATTTTTGGCCAAAAGAATTTTTGTTTGATCATGTCTTACATTACCTAAAATGTCCACCTAAGCCTTCATCATTCATGTTTTGGATGATCTTTTCTCTTGAAGAGCAATCTGGAACTATGGGATCGCATTTTTCATGTGCATCCTCACTTGATGGTGAGACTCTTTTGTATTGTGAAAAACTGATTTTTTTAAAAGTTGGAGTCCTCACTTATTTTTGTTTATTTTTCAAAGAGAAAATAAATAAATAAATAAAACCCAAAATGACTCATTTTTTAAGGAAAAATGTGTGCGAAAAACAAATTTAGATCCGAGGTCAAGCTATTTATTGGGAAAGTACCATAGGATAGCACCCCTCTAAGCTTAAAAGGGTCTCTATTAAACAAGTGAAGAGAACTAAGACAATTGACTAATAGACTAATGGATACCAAGAGACAACAATAAGAATATATAATAAGGCTATGGTGATGAAGACTCAAACCATAACATGCATGTAGATCAAAAGAATCAAATAAACAAAGAAGAAAGGAAGCGTACCTCAACAATGCCCAAAATGGCGCGACATGCTTACATAAGAGAGAGAGGGTTAGTGTACAAGTAAAATAAGAGACATAATATCAAAACAAAAACCACCTAACATATACAAGATATAAACAATCAAAATCAAGAGTCAAAGATGGCTAAACCAGGAGCAAAGTAAGCTAATATACATTAATCATGCCGAAAGATCAGAACTTGGCAACAAATATGCAATCACAAAATAAATCTAAATAAAATAGCTAGAGGGTGATTATGCTATTGGAGAAGACTTGTCTAACATGCATAAGATGTTTATAATATAAATCAAAAGTCAAAGAAGGTCAACAATGTGCCAAAAGGGACAAAGTTAACAAGTTTATACAAGAGATACAGAAACTGGACAACAAGCAGGTAGTTACAAAATAAATCCAAATAAAATAGTTAGAGATGATATAAAATCTAAACAAAAATTCTACAACATATTCATAGTCTCTAGAATACAATTCAAAAACCCAATGTGTCTAAACATGTACCAATTATCCCAAATTTAACTAAACATCTTATTGCTCAAAAATAGGGTAGAACAAGTCATGCAAAAATAGAATTATTTGACAAGCACAAAGGTGAGATAAAAATCAAAACAAAAATTCTACAACATAGTTGAAGTGTCTAAAACAAAATAAAAATATCTATGAGACTCAAACCTGTACCAATTATTCGAGATTTCAAATAACAATTCATAACTCTAAATTCAAGTTAGCATTACAAGCATGAAAATATGGAATTAATTCATAAGTTTGGAAAATGATTTTTGAGCAAAACCAAAGCCAACTAGATTATTTAAATCTAGAATACCGGAAAAAAAAATAAAAAATAGTTAAAAATTCATGAGCTAGGATTAATTTGCAAAAACATTTCAAACATAAAAAATAGGCAGAATCTTGACACTTGGAAAACTGATTTATTCAACAAACTTGGAGAAGGTTTTCTTAACAAAACGGAAATTCGTTGATACATTTGAGAAGTCTAAAATACCATCTAAGCCTAAAAAATATTTTAGAACAAACCGAAAAGTCTAGATTTGCAAAAAGGACTTTGGGGTAAAAAAAACATGGTTGTAAGCAAGCAAGATTTGAAAATTAAAGAATGTGGGCTTTTCCAATACCCAAATTAATTTCCATGGACTAATCCACATCCTCAACCCTCTAATGATCATGGAAAGAAGCTCACAAGGACTAGAGATAATCCAATTAAATTGAGATTTGCAAGATTAATCTATGTTTCTAAAATCAATAAAATCTGAAAATTTTAAATTGTAAAAATTAGTGATATAGGCTAAAGAAATGAGCCATGGACTAATCCACGAGCCATTCACTCCTTCTCAACCCTCAAATAGTATGAATCTGAACTCAAAAGAGGCATAGAGGACCAAATTAACACTCAAGTTTAGAAAAAAGTGCTGAATGCACATACAAAATACCTATACAAAAGGATATTCTCATGTGAAATCATTCATTATGCACCAAAGAATATGACAACCATTAATGATCACAAAATGACTATAATCTCAAACCCCAGTTAGCCATAAAAAAGGGATTCAAAAGGGTTGAAAATGATCTATTAAAAACCAGTTTGAATAATGTTTTCAAAAATCACAAAAATTATGAAAGCAACTATCAATTTTCTCAAGCATATAAGTAAGATCAAAGCCTATGGAAGGAGGCTTGACCTTGGGCCACAAAATTAACCAAAGAGGGTTTGAAAAAGGGGGTTTACAACCAAATTTGAAAAGAAAACCTAAAAGGACAAAAAGAGGCTTCAAAGAGTCTTTTCTATAGAAAATCTCTTTGGCAAATAAACAAACACTCTGTGGCTCTCAATTTTTTTTCTTTTTTTTTTAAAAAATTAGTGAAAAAAGCTTTCAAAAACCATTAAAATGTACGAGAAAAAAAAAAATCATCAAAAGAAAACAAGGATTTCAAATCCAAGCAAAGCCTCATTTCATGATTAGATTAATGGGCTTGAAAATGGGTAAAAATACCCAAAAGTGATCAAAATCAAATCAAACCAAACCTCAAAATGACTATGCAATAAATTAGATCAAAGGTTAGGCAATCCCTTAAGCAATCAAGATGAATCAAGAGAAAAAAAGAAGAGAAATAATCATAGATAATGAACAAAATAACCAACAATCAAGTGTGTGGCCTCCAATATCCATACCTAATTTACAAATCAACTTAAGAATCAAGAGAAGATGAAAATGAATTGAGAATGAGAAGGAGATAACAAAATCCAAGTGAGCTTACCAAGGATTCTCTAGACAAGTGAACACTTGCCTTTTAGCAATCAAGTTACTCCAGACACTGTCGGAGCCATGATTTCTTAAAGGAGAAATCTAGAGAAATCCCTTATAATAAGGTCTCAAAGGGCTAATTTGGTTTGTTTGCAAGAGACTAAAGTTTAGCTAATGACAACTCAATTGGTGAGGAGCTCTAGGGCAGGTAGATTTCTTGATTGGAGAGCATTGGAATCTAGGGGAGCTTCAAGTGGTGTTGTGGTGTTTAGGGATAATAGGGTTTTCTAACTTCTAGAGGCGGAAGTGGGTGCCTTCTTTATTTATTGTCCTTCCTAGAATTGTGAGGACGACTTCAAGTGAGGAGAGAGAGCCTTTTTGGGTTGAATTGGCTGGTATTAGGGGGTTATGGGGGGGACCCGTGGTTTGTTTGAGAGGATTTCAACATAGTTAGATTCCCTAGGGAAAAAAGGAATTGTTCCAGGCCCACTTCTTCTATGAGGCGTTTTTCAGAGATACTAGAAGAATTCAATTTGTGGGATTTGCCTCTAATTAGAGGTCCTTTTACGTGGTGCAGGGGTTTGAATAATCGCTTTGCCTCGAGATTGGACATCTTCCTTGTTTCAAAAGATTGAGAGAGTCATTTCGGTAACATTCTCTTGATTGCCCTCCCTAAACCAATCTCTGATCACTTTCCAATGTTGTTAGATAGTGGTGGAACGAGGAGAGGTAGAACCTTTTTTAGGTCTGAGAACGTATGGTTGAAAGAAAAAGGTTTCTTAAAGCAAGTTAAAACGTGGACAAGCTATATGGTGAGAGGCTCTTTTAGTTATATCTTGGCTTGGAAATTGAAAGAGTTGAAAAAGGATTTAAAAGTATGGCTTAGAGTAGTCTCAGTTAGGAAGGAAGAGGCCATGTAACAGATTGGCTTTTGGGATATAAGGGAGAGGAATTCTACTCACTTCTGAAAAGGGAGATGCTAGGAGGTGTGCTATGGAAGAGTATGGTAAGTGGCTTTGATGGAGGAAATCTCCTTGAGGTAGAAGTCCAGGGCTTTGTGGTTAAGGGAGAAGGATAGGAACACTTGTTTCTTTTGTAAGATGGCTAATGCTTGCAAAAGAAGAAATTATTTGGCTAGAATCAAAGTGAATGGGCCTTGGCTTTCACAGAATATAAAGATTTAAGGTTGGTGTTGCGAATGCTTTTCGTTGTCTCTTCTCAGAGGGTGGGAAGTGAAGGCCTAGTATTTGTGGTATAGCCTTTTCTTGTTTAGAAAATGTAGATGTGAGGGCCTTAGAGGCTCTTTTCTCGAAGGAGGAGGTTTTTTATGCTTTCTCTGGCTTAGAAGGGGATAAAGCTCCTAGGTCAGATGGTTTCATTTTGGATTTTTGGTAGCGATGTTGGGTTTTTGTTAAGGTGGAGGTGATGGGTTTCTTCAAAGACTTCTTTGAGAGAAGTTCCTTTGTGAGGAGTTTGAATGCTACCTTTTTTTGGTCTTCATTCCAAAGAAAGGTAAGGCGAGGGATTTAAAGGACTTCAAACCCATTTGTTTGATAGGAGGGTTATATAAGCTTCTAGCCAAAGTGTTGGTTGATAGATTAAAGAGGGTTGTCAGCAAAAGTAGTTTATGATTTTCAGCATGCTTTGGTGGGAGAAGGCAAATCTTATTAGGAGTGCATAGGCTTTCCCAATTAGAGTGGTTTGGAATTTGTGGGTTCTTACGAGATTTGGTTTTTTTTCATGGGAAGCATCTTGGGGAAGGATCTTAACTTTAAACTGCTTGAAAAGAGGGGGGGTTTCTTTAGTAAATAGATGTTTTATATGTAAGAGGGAGGAATCCATTAACCATTTTCTTTTACATTGTGTTACAATTGAATATTTGTAGCAGATGATTTTCTCATTATTTAGGTTGCAATGGGTGATGCATTATTCGATTAGATTGACGTTGCTAAGCTAAAGTGGGGTTCAAATAGTGTAAAGACAGAAGAAAGCTTGGTTAACTGCCCCTTTGTGCCTTCTCTGGATCATTTGACGTGAAAGAAATCAGAGGGCTTTTGAAGATGTGGAAACTTGGGATCAAGTGCTTAAATCTTCTCTCTTGCTTTCTTTTTTGGACCATGTTAGGCTTCACTTAGAAGGAAATACCATGTCTTTGTATGATTTTATAGATTGATTAGGAGCCAAGTAGTTATGGGCAGGTGGTTTTGTTTGTGCCCTTCTTTATTTGTTCTTTCCGCTTGGCTCCCTTTGTATACTCCTGGTGTATGTTGCTGTGGATTTAAGACCAATAAGAGCTTCTACAATCAAGAGAAACATATGAGGGAAAAAGAATCACCATGTTGTAACCCTCTGAAACATTGAAAAAACTCTATGGGGGTACCATTTAGAAGGACTAACAATCTCACTGTAGATATACAAAAATGTATCTGCCTGTCCATCCTTGGGATGTGGTGGAGGAAAGATTCCACAAAGACTTGTTATTTGGAAGCAACAATATCTATCAAAGGGTGGAAAGTGGACTTCAATTAAAAGCACTTTGTCTAGTTGTTAATTTACTTTGTCCCTTTTTTTCATTCCTAGAATGATGAGTTTGAGACTTGAGAAGACTCAAAAAGGCTTCCTTTGAAGAGGTGGAGCCTTTGAGAAAAAGCTTTCCTATAGTGAGGTGACTGATTGCTTGTGAGGATAAGAAGAAATGTGGATTTGGCATTAAAAAACTTATCTATCCTTAATAAGGCTCTTCTTGGCAAATGGTATTGGAAGTTTGTTGTAGAAAGGGAGCTTTTGTTGAAGTAGGTTATTTTGGGGAAGTATGGGGAAGAAGCAGTTGGTTGGTGTTCTTATGAAGGGAGGGATGTGTATGAGGTTGGATTATGGGATGAAGTTCTGGAAGTATATCTGGCATTCAACATTCAGAAATGTTGAAGATAGGTTGATTTGGAAGGATATGAAAGACATGAAATTTTTAGCAAACCATTGCATCCTTGTTTGGAGTTGAATATTGGTATGCAATTTCCTACCAATCTAATTTGGAATTCATGGGTTCTGACTAAGGTGGGTTTCTTTGCTTATGAAGCAGCTTGGAGACAGATTTTGACCTTAGATCGGTTAAAAAAGAGGGTATGGACATTGGTGAATCTTTCTACCTTTGCAAGGATGAAGAAGAATCAGTTGTTCATATACTTTTGTTTAGTACCCAAACAAGGCTCTTACAGCATTTATTATTTTCTCTATTTGGAGTGGAGTGGGTGCTGCTTTCTTCTGTTGGAGAGGTTCTGTTCGGTAGGCACAAGAGGTTTATGGGGAAGAAGCATATAAAAGAATATAGGATTGCTTCTTTATGGTTTTTTTGGGTCATTTGGATAGAGAAGATTGAAAACATGGAAAATTTTGATCAGGCCTTCAAAACATCTTTTCTGAGTATGCTTTTGGTTGTGGGTTAGAATGTTTATAGATGAGGATTCCATGTCTTTTTTAGATTTGATTGGTTGGTTGTATTCAAAATAAAGAAGGGAATTTTTTGTTGCTTTTTTCTTTTTCTTTGCCATTTGGCGCCCTTGGCTACCTGTGTACCTCAGTGCACTCCTTTTTGTTGGGTGATGTTTATATAATTTTTGTTTTCTTATCAACAAAGAGTAAAATAAAAGGAATTTCCAATTTATATGAGCAGTTTACCTCGGTGCAAACTAATTCTACCCTTGAACTTTTTTTCCTTGAATCAATAGCCTCATTAGCAATTAGGGCTGTATAAAGAATTCATTTGCCCCCTTAAAGCACTCTAATGCTTGGACACCATCTTTCCAATCCTATTAACAAGAATTTTGCTGGGAGTTTACATAGGCTTTCCATTTAGGGTAATTGGCTTAAAATCATTAACGTCATCTGCTACACTCTTCTTATGATAAGAACCATAAAATTAGCATTGAGATTGCATTCAATAGACTACTACAGCGCCATCCTTGCCACCATAGTCCAACAAACTTCTAGAAAGCCATTGTGAAGTCATCAGGGTTTGCACTGGATGTATTGTGCAAAATATTCAGTAGTTTCCCAGATCATGCACAATAGCCTATTTAGGGTTTGTAGGCTGTTCTGCTTCCACAATGCCACATATATTTGTTGCAATTTTCAGGGTTTCCTCCTAAGTTGTTGAGTTGTCCTCTTAGGACCAAGAGGAAAGGCTTGAAGACTGGTTTCAAACATTTCATAGTTTTATAATAAAGATTAGAATGATATGATGCAATTTTATTGCATTATTTGCTAATTATATTATAAAATTCCATCAGGATAATTTACTATCTCTTGTCCTCTCCAAACTCTTGTTTCCAATTTTTGAATCTGCATTGTCATGAAACTGTCATTGATTCAAGATATTACTCGTATCTTTTGGTCTGCAAGTGTCAACATCTTCAAACACTTGAGCTTGTAGTTTGAGTAAACCCTTCACCTGGTAAGTGATGAAAAGATGATGAGGATCATTGGTTCCTGATTACATTAGAATAGATTCCAGATATATGGTGCTTCTTTTGTTAGAGGGAATTCTTTTGTTTGAAAAGTTGTTCACAATCACCCATTATTACAAGAGCTCTTTTATCTAATATAGCTTATGAATTTTCTGTTGATATTGTTTCTTCTTCTTATTGTTGTTATGTCTGTGGTGCAGTTGTTTAAATTCCTTCCAAGATTATCCCCAAGGGTTTCAAATATTTTCCGGGAAATGAAGCGTCACTAGCGGAATTTTTTAATTGAATTCTCTCATCATCTAAGAAAGTGCAGGACAATTTTCTGTTTCAATTCCTTCACCATCCGAGGAAGTCCAGAACAAGGTTGCTTGTATCATCAACATTTCCTTTTTTTCCCACTCAATTTTTATTTCGTCTTCCTTCATAGAGGTTTGGTCATGTTTGTAAGTATAACTGAATTTGGAGAGGAGGTCTCAGGCTTTGCTGAAATGGGGCTCAATATTGTGTATGAGTGAGAACTTGTGGTGTTCAGATACCACTCATTCACATCAATCAGTTCAGTTAGTACTGTGACTTCCATTAAGAATAATCATTTCAAACTTTATATCCATGATCCTACACAACATATATATTACAAAGTTTCTTTTAATCCCTGTTGTAAGAATAGCTGGATTTTTTCATGTAATATTGGTTAGAATTACCAAAATATATGGAATGTATATCAGAAACCTTTTCATTTATTGCTTGGAAGACTTTTTTTTTCCTACCTTTCACCTCCTTTCTGTTTCCTGCCATTTCCAGTGTTAAAGATAACTCTGGCCAGCCCATGGCAAGGCAATGTCAATGCCAGGTATAATTATATGGTTGAGTGATTCTGGACCTCTGTGTTGAAGGCATGGGAAAAAAAAAAAAGGAATGCAATTATTTGGCCATCCCCCCTTTTTTGTAAATCATATTTTTAGGGCAATGTTGTTTGGAGGATTTGCATTGATTTGATTGTTATTTATTTATTTATATTTTGATATATTTTTGCATGTTGACCAGAGAATTTGATCTGATATGTTTCAAACTGGTAAATTCGAAAGCTGCCTTGTCTGTCAACACTCATTGTGCGGTGCTTTTTATTTTGCTAATTATGTATAAATTAATTAATCATTGTGCTCAGACAAGGGCTATTCATATACCCCAGGGCCAGTGAGGGACAACCCTTCTGTGTGGTATGTGTTGGCACTGGACTAGGGCTATTCAAAAAGCATGAAGGGAGAAATAAATAAATACAAGTTTGTTGTTAAGGTATTTTGATCGATTCAAAGAGCTGTAGGTTACATGGATGGTTGCGTGGATGATTTTCCTGGCCACCTTATAAGCCTTTCTTTTTTCTGGATATTCTTCATAAATCCCTTGTGCAATAATTCTTATTATGGGGCATGAAAATTTCCTTTCTTGATATTGGGTTGGAATCTTTTCAGAACGTCTTTTTGAAAATTGGAAAAGCTACATGATAATAACTAAATAATTGGATAGGTGAAAGTTGAGAGAGAGAGAGAGAGAGAGAGAGAGAGAGAGAGAGAGAGAGAGAGAGAGAGAGAGAGAGAGAGGAGGGGGCAAAAGTGGAGTTGGTTCTTACCACCTATAGAATGCAAACCTGAGAAGGAGTAGGGTGGGTAGATATGAGATGGATGAGAAGAGTATTTTGCTTGTTTTCATTGACTTATTTCATTTGCATCGTTTACACATTAATCACCACAAGTCTTATAGCTCCCTTTTCCCTTGTGCTTCAGACATGCACAGCGCTGGACCTTTCGACATGTTCAAGTTGATGACTTGGCATTGAGATTGAGGGGAGCTTTCATTGGATCTTTTTGCTGTCTTTTTTTCATTGCCATCCCCTTCAGACTTTTGGTGGGGGCGTAGGTAGTAATTGGAATGGAGTTTCCATCATGAGCTGGCTTTAGTTAGCGAAGTGTGTGTGAGGGACCAAAAAAGTCCCAACCCTTGCGTAGAGAAAAAGTAAGCCTCCTATTGTCGTCATCACAGACCTTACACCCAAGAAAAAAGGACAGCAATAACGCCCCACTTTTGATTCTTTAATTTCTTCGTTCTTGTTTTTTTCTCTGTATCTTGTTTTGAATGTATTGCTTTTAGCCTTGTGATGCATTAAAGGGTGGGGGTGGGGTGGGCTATCTAGCCTCATAGGCATCAACTACCAAAATTTAAATTGTCCAACTGCCCAAGGTCCCCTCTCTAGATTTCCAATAGGGGTACCATTCCATTCTTCTCGGATTGGGGAAATTGGGTATTGGCCCTGTGACAACAAACAACCAGATAAGCAAAAAAAGGGATAACAAAAATAAGTGCTGAGCCACATTTTTTCATCCAACTTATTAAAAATTAAGGCAAAGTTTATATGCATTAATCAAATTAGGAATCAAATGTAACACATACTTCTTTTTTCTTATCTAGGGTTACACCCATGAGAATAGGAATGAATTATAATACCATGTGAAAGAGTGATTCAAATTTTGACATGATTGGATTTTAATTTTTAGAAAAATAAATTTTTATTCTTATTATAATTTTTAAGAACTATAGCCCGTGTTACACTTTGGTCCTTGGACTAAAAAAAGTTCCATTTAGGCACTTAAATTTCATAATTTTTTCCCATAGCCCATTTCATAAGCTGCCTGTTTAACACGCTAATGAAATGAGTTGTTGGGTGTGATTAGGCACTAATGTCAAAAAATTAACTAATATCAAATTCCCTTCAATCCATTTGGTAGTAAAATTAGCTTGGTTTTCTTCCAAACCCTTCATAATAAATTGAGGTTCACCGTCTTTGAGGTTGACATGCAATCAACCTATTATTATTGTGGGGGGCTTACTCAGTAAGTAACCTTATGGATAAATTCAAATCTGAGGGGATTTTATGGTTATGATCAGACAAAAGGTAAGTTTTCATACATTTTGGATCTATTTCACTTCTATTTTTCATCTTTAATTTTCACTAAAATTGTGCTTTTCTTAAATTCAGATTGATCCTCTAATGTGCGAATGTTCGAGAAATATTATACCGGGGTTGCTAGGAGGTATGAGAAGGATGGAAGATGAAAAAAAAAAAACTTTTGGCAACAGTAAAAAGGCTATGGTTGTGCTTCATTTTATTTTGTTTAGTAGTTGCTTAATCAAGTTTATGAGCAATTGGTTGTTTTATGCAAGTTGTGATGGGGCATAAATTTGCCCTTTAGACAATAACTTGAATAACTATGTAACTTGTATTGATGCATATCTAATAATTAGAAAGCTATAGAAACCTTACTAGTTTTTACGTCATTGAATTCTTAATGTTGTATTCTTTCACACTTAATCACTAAACAACTTATTATTGAGACATCATCCAATAATGCAATTGTGTTGCATATGAGGCTTAGAATACCATAAACAATTAAGAGAATTTAGAGAAATCAAGAAGATATGAAGGAGCCTAACGAGAGTCATATGCTTAAATCCTCACTAGAAACTACTGATAACGAGGAAGAACACCTATAATGAAGTACCATGTGGTAAGACCTTAAACAGAACATTTTTAAGGGTTCTTTAAAAGCCTTTTTAATGGTTTGTGTTGATAAATTTTCTTAGTTTTTTTGTTTCTTTTCAATTATAAATAGGAGCAAATAGTGTAAGAATACTTTTGGAGGTTTAAATAGCTTAGTGAAGAATGAGAGAAATGCTAAGAAAAGTTAAGTTAGGAGACTAAGTTAAATGATTAAGCAAGAATAAGAATGAACAATAGTTCTAGAGAGTGTGATCAATTGTTCTAAAGAGCATGATCAATTTTTTTGAAGATCATGATAAATCATATTAAGCATGGACCTATGATTATCCTTACTTAAACCAATACAATGATCATCAAAAAATGAAAGAGCTCAAAAGCTAAAAGGAAGGACGATCATAACAATGAGAAGCATGTGATCATCTTATTTTAGGGGGTAAACGATCAAGCGCCTTGCATTTAAATTTTTAATCATCTTGGCACACAAGGAACCATGTGTAGGGAATCCTAAATTACTTTGTTCCCTAGACCAATTCCTAGGGCTACTAGATCCTGGCAACAAAAACAAAACAACATTTAAAAACTTTATAAGGTTTAGCATACAAGGTTAGGGGTGCTTATCGAAAATCTAGATGTTCTTAGATCAATTCCTTTCAGTGATCAAATACTACGGTAGTCGTTAGAGATCTTGAAAACCATTGATTTTCCACTCAATGACTCCTCCTTGAAGCTAAGCACTCAAATGGCATAGATGTGGAAGGTGAAGGTTAGGGTCCTCTTTTTGGAACATATGGAAGAATGACAAAAATCTGAAGTCTTAATCTCTAAAGGGGTATTTATAAGCTTCCTACTAAGCTTAAGTGATATGAGCCTAAATTGAGTCTGGGTCACTTAATCTTAGCTCAAAAAGGGTCATAATTAATTAATTAATCCAATAGAGCTTCAATTAATCAATTAGCCTAGTCCAGAGATGTCGTTCGCTAACTCTTGTGCAACCTTACGTATTTACGAAAATGCCCTTATGCGCAAAAGGGAACTAAGAACCAATCCAACCCTCATCAACCGTGTAATCAAAGTATATTAGTTCAATTGGAAATTATTAGGACCTATAGGATAGTGCTAGTTCCCTCATAATCCAATTCTAAAGTTGAGTCAATATCTTACTATAGAAAGCTTGTAGAAAAACCTGGATTACTACGTACCCCTACTTTGGATTTTGTAGGGTGTATGTTATCTATCCTTAAGCTCTCTAAATCTAATGCATCAGAAAATAATGACCATAAAGACCATGTTAAAACTAGATCTAGAGATATAGTTACATATCTACAATTTGCATATTCCCGGATCAATTCTTTGTAGTGAATAGTGTAATTGAATGTCATGGTAGTCACTAGAGATCTTGCAAACCATTGATCTTCCACTCGATGACTCCTTCTTAAGTCTAGGCACTAAGATAGTGGACATCTTTAGGGTGGATGCTAAGGTTCCCTCTTTGGACTAAGGATGAGAGTGGCAAAAGTTTGAGCCCTAACCCCTAAAGGGGTATTTATAGGCTTCTCATTAAGTTAGAGTGACTTAAGTCCACCTTAGGCTTAAGTCACTTAATTTAGCTTAAAAATGATCTTAATTAATTAATTAAACCAATAAGGCTCTAATTAGTCAATTAGCCCAATTTAAAGATACCATTCACTAACTCCTATGCAACCTTGCTTGGATACCAAAATGCTTTTATGCACATAAGTGAAACAAAAATCAATCCAACCCTCATAAACCGTGCCATCAAGGTATATGAGCTTGAGCGAGGGCCATCGGGATCCATTCCACTATAACGAGTTAACTAGACTCCATTACTTTATGTATATTACAATGAAACATTAAGTACTTAGGTTCATAAGACATTAAGTACTTAGGCTCATGACCTGTTATCCGCTATATATAGTCTCCCTATGAATAGGTGTTCATAATCTAACAAGGTAAAAGTCATCAACCTCTCAAGATTACCTCTACCATCCTTAAGTTCCATAACTTTCATGGGTTTCATAACTCTATTACTAAAGAAATTATTTCAACGCCATAAGTTTCATGATCACATATCATTAAGATCACCTAAGAAGACACATTGTCTCAAAGTTTGTAAAATATCATGGTGCCTCTATTGAGAATACATATTGTTATTGACTTTATTAACAGTGACACAATTCATAAAGGGGTATATGATCACTTTAGGATCTCACTTGTAGGTCAAAGTCACTAATAACTTTTACACAAGCTCAACATTCTTTCAAGGTTAAGAGACAATACAACATAGCAGTTTAGTGAAGTTATGACTACCCGATAGCCTTACGTCATGACTCATTGTAGGTCCTATCAATGTGTAACCCTAAACACTAGTGCACTCACTATGGGAACCCTATCTTGATAGCCAAGACCAGTCATCCCTCTAATTAGAAGGTAATGCACTACAACTTTAAATGATCATCTAAGTTCATGAACTAATTATGAACAAATCATGTACTTGCAAGGAATCTATAACTTGGATTTTCTATGTAACTCTTAATGTACCCAAGTCATGTACAATACAAGAGATATTAGACGAGAATGTTCATAAAGTATAATGTATGGAATAAGGATAGATAAAAGTGAAACTAGAATATCATTAAATATATAATAAATTCAAAATCTATTACATCATGTCATGCTTTTAAGGACTTTATCATAACAATCTCCCAATAGCCCTTAAAGCATAATAGTATCAAAACATACTAGACACACATCTAACACTTATGCTATACTTGTGACCATCAAAGGCTCTCCTCATCAATGTCTTAGTAAAGGAATTTATCCAATTCTCAATAGAAGGTATCTTTTTAACCGTCGCATCACCCCTCTAAAGGTAGTAAACCCTTCTTGGAGGCTTGCATTGTGCACTTGACCAACTACTTGCCAATATAGGAGGCTTGACATAATGTAATTTTATATAGCCTTCTTATGGGCTTAAGTGACTTAAGTCCATCTTAGACTTGGGTCACTTCATCCAACCCATTTGGGTCCTAATTTATTACTTAACTCTATTGAGCTCTAATTAATCAATTAGTCTAATTCAGAGAGACTATTCATAATCTCTTATGCAATCTTATTTATTTACCAGAATTCCTTTATGTGCACACATATGAATAAAGAACTCAAATACTCCTTAATAAATGTGTTATTAAGGAATATAAGCTTGAGTGGAAACTATTGGGACTTATAGGAAAATAATGACTCCCTCATAATCTAATTTTGAAGATGGCTTTGTTGGAGACCCCAGGTTACTTTGTTCCTAGGCCTTGGATCATGTGGGGTGCATGCAATTTGATTTGAGGCATCTCAAGATCTAAGCACAACAGAAACATGACATTCATAAACCATTAAAGAAAGTATATCTAGATATTAGAAGAGCAATACCTATGATCTGGATGTTCCTAAATCAAATCCAATTTGAAGAAGATGTAAAATTCACGCTAGTTGTCGTAGATCTCGTCAACTCAATGATCTTCTACACTATCTTTCCCTTCACAAAACTTGCCACAAGAGAATGATGGGTTTCTCTCTCTCTTAAGGGTAGCTAGGGTTTCTCTCACTCTTTCTAGAAGATGATGCAAAAGTCTAAGCCCTAATCCTAAGGGAGTATTTAAATGCTTCCCTATGGGCTTAAGTGACTTGAGCTCAAATAGGGCTTGGATTGCCCAATCTAACCCACTTAGGCTCTAATTAATTAATTAACTCTATAAGGTTTCAACTTATTAATTAGTCTAATCTATAAAGTTCATTCATAAGATTTAGTGCAATTTTATGTTTTTACCAAAACACCCTTATGCATACTTATGAATTGTAAACCAAAATACCTCAAACTAATGAGTCATCATGAAATAAGAGCTCGAAAGAGGACCATTGGGATTGATAGGAAAATATTGGTTTCCTCATAACTCAATTATGAAATTTGTTAGCCCAAGGATTCTCCTAATCGTGTTTTGATAATAACAAACCATGGTTAAGTTACTAATTGGTTTGAATTATAAAGAATTTCAAGTGTTAATTTGGAAATTCATCAAAGGACCTAATAGATGCAATATCAAGACTTTTGAAAGACCTTTTAATCATAGGAAACTATGTAAAATGAATGCATAGGTGTACTTAGGATTTTCATATCATTTCATGCATATTTGAAAAATCGGTTTATGAATTAAAGTTACATTTCCATCAAAATCCGAGTTCTATCAAATGAACTTTAGGTAAAATGTTTCAAAATTGGCATATTATTTTACCTAAAGACCTTGCATAAGTGCTAGAAGCAAAAAAAAACCCAGAAAAATATAGGTTTTCATACCAAAAATGGTGAATCAGTCAAGGCATTACCCAACCAGCTCAACCAGCTAGAGTACTGGTCGATCGGTTACTCCTTCCCGATCAAGGGCAAAAAACCTTCTCTCTCTCTTCTAGTAGCCCTTCTTTTCCATTCGAGGGATATGCCTTCCTAGTCAAGGTCCTATCGAGGTCTGATCGAGAAATGCAAAAAACCTTCTCTCTCTCTTCCAGTAGCCCATTTTTCCCGATCGAGGGATATGTTGTCCCAATCAATGTCTGGTTGAGGTCTAATCGAGGGTAATGGTCACCTACCAAGCATTTAATGTTCCAACGGCTAGTGAATCGGTTGACCCCCAACTTGACCGGTCGAGGCTACTTTTTGGCTTCTGATGTTAGAAACCTATAAATTGAGAGCTCTACTTTATTTATGAGAAGAGAACACCTGCATTTATTTGTTTACCTACTTGTTCTTGCCATAAAAGCTCTTATTCTTTTCTTGGTGCATTAAATCTCCATTTGCATATTCTTTAGTGCACCTTTGTGATTCATCCTAGCCTTAGTTGTATTTGAGTCATTGTTAAGCTAGGTTGAGAGATTCAAACTTGTTAATTAAGTGTTAAAACCTTCAAGTGAGTAGAAACTTGAAGAGGTTGTGTAAGAGCCCATTCGAGTGGAAATTCAAGTGTAAAAAGTGATTAGAAGTTTAGTTGAAACTTTAAGTATAAGTGGAACCCTCGCTCGATTAGGAGCTTGAGGAGAGTGGATATAGACAAGGAAGTGACGAACCACTATAAATCTGAGTTTGATTTTTATAACCTTATCTCTTTATTTTTGTGCTTTTTGTGCTTAAGTTTATTGTGTCTAAAAATATTTTTTTTAACTCCAATTGAACCCCCCTCCCCCCCCCCCCCCCCCCCCTCCCCCTCCTTTTCTTGGGTGTTTTTATCTATTTAGATTAGCCCTTTATTTTCTCAATGAAATTGATTCAACATTTCACTAAAGAGAATTAACTGCACTCCACTATCTTATATAATTATAATGAGGCAAAGCTCGGGTCTGTGACCTATTATCCACTACATACAAACTCTTCCCCCCTCTCCCCACCAATGAATTGTTGTATGTAATATAACAAGGTAATGCTATCAACCTCTTAAGATTACCTCTCCAATCCTTGAGTTACAAATCCTCCTATTATGTGATCAATTAACAAACTTTAGTTCACAAAGAGCATGTGTTAAATTTCATTAAAGGAATTGATATGACCATAATTTTCTTGATCACATGTTCTTAGGATCACCCAAGGGGACATAATGTATCAATCTCATAAGATATCATGGTGCCTATATTGAGAATACCTATTACCACCAATATCCATCAATAGTGATGCAATCCATAGAGAATATATAACCACCTTAGGGTCTCACTTATAGGTCAAAACTTTGTATTGATTTCAACATAGGCTCAATATCTTTTCAAGGTTGAGAGTTTGCATAGTATAGTAGCCTGGTGAATTATGACTACCAAATAGTTATGATTCACTATAGGTTTTATTTCATATGTAACCATACACACTAGTGCACTTACCATGGGAAAGTCATCCTGATGACCAAGATAAGTTATCCCTCCAATTAGGAGATAATGCACTATAGTATTTGCTAGATTACCCAATTCCATGAACTAATTATGAATCACTTATCACCTTACAAAGAACCTATGACTTGGATCTTTCGTGCAACTTATAATGCACCTAAATCATGCAATGAAAATGATATGATATGAGGGTGATTACTCAAGAGAAACTTCATGAAAGGACAATTAGTGATTCATTCAAATCACTTAATGGGAAATGTCCCAAGAATTAATGTAAAAAGAGATAATAAAAGGAACCAGAATCATAAATAAATAAATAAATAAATAAATAAATTTATTAATGAATTTAAAATTTGTTATACTGTCATGTTTTTTAAAAGTTTTGAAAGAAGATATAGGGAATATGAAGAATTGATTAACTTACGAAAAATAGTTAAAAGGAAATAGTACCGTGTTTTGATGAAACTATAACTTTAAAGAATAAATCGAATTTTTCAAAGATGCATGAAATGATATGTAAAACCTAAGTGTACCCATGCATTTACCTTACATTTATTTCCTATTATTAAAGGTCTTCCAAAGGTTTTGATCTTGCATCCATTTGGTTCTTTGATGAATTTCCAAATTAACGTCTGAAATTCTTTATAATTCAAACTAATTAGTAACTTAAACATGTTTTGTTATCATCAAAACTTGATTAGGAGAACCATTGGGCTAACAAATAATTTGGTATTAATTAGAATGAATTTATATTTTAACAAACAAAAGTATTATTAGGTTTTTTATATAAATAAAATTAAGAAATTCTAATTAAGAATAACTATATTTAGGTATTTTGTTGAAATTTTCAATCATGACATGATGTTATTAGGTCAACCGTCAATATTGATCAACGCCAAGCCTATCAAGGGGTATGACATAAATTCATAAAATTAGAGGGAATGTTTGTGTAATTGTACATATAAGAACCAATTAAAAGCATGGAAGAAAATGTCAGGATATATCGGAGATATATCGTCGATATATCGTGTATCGGAGGCCGTTGACACAATATTTCATGGAGATTTATCGAATGGGAGAAATATCGCAGAATATCAGCAAAAAATCGGCAAATATGGTGGAAAATCATCAATTTTTTGTTGCTGCCTTCAACGTGATCCAACGGCCCAAATCATGTCCGCCTCCAACGATCATGCATCTGACGCCCCAAATTGAATCTGGGTTTGATCCAAAGGCTGGGATGTTTTTCCAACGGTAAAATCATGATCCAACGGTCAGATTTCGCCTAGATTTTGATCCAACGGCTAAAATTGTTTTTCAACAGTAAAATCATCTTTTAATGGCTATTTTGGCCCAAAATTTTCCTATAAATAGCCCATTTTGCATTCATTTCATCCATGTTTGTTTTTAATTGTAATTAATTTTTTTTTCAATTGTATTTAATTAATATATTTTCAATATAGATGATTTAATGTTATTTTTACATTCAATTGTAATTAATTTGTATATTTTTATTAAATTAATTTAGGTTAATTTGATTATTTAATTATAGAAGGATTTGCTTATTTTAAATGATTATTTAATTTTATTTTCACATTCAATCTAGTTAGAATTAGATTCAACTAGTAAACATTAGAATTAGATTTAGATTCAAAAAATTAACTTAGTTAAATTATTTAATTAACATGAACTAGTATATTTGGAATATCATATATATTCATTTTTTATGATTATTGTGATTTATTTTCACATTCAATTATAGTTAATTTTTATATTTAGTAAATTTTTCATAGAATTAGATTTAGATTCAAAAAATTAACTTGACTAAATTATTTGATTAATTTAATTAACATGAACTAGTATATATAGAATATCAAATATGTTCATTTTTTATGATTATTGTGATTTATTTTTATATTCAATTATAGTTAATTTTTATATTTAGTAAATTTTTCATAGAGTTAGATTTAGATTCAAAAAATTAATTTAGCTAAATTATTTAATTAATTTAATTATCATGAACTAGTATATTTGGAATATCAAATATGTTCATTTTTTATGATTATTGTGATTTATTTTCACATTCAATTTATAGTTAATTTTTATATTCAGTAATTTTTTCAGAGAATTAGATTTAGATTCAAAAAATTAACTTAGCTAAATTATTTAATTAATTTAATTAACATGAACAAGTATATTTGGAATATCAAATATGTTCATTTTTTTATGATTATTGTGATTTATTTTCACATTCAATTATAGTTAATTTTTATATTTAGTAATTTTTTCATAGAATTAGATTTAGATTCAAAAAAATAACTTAGCTAAATTATTTAATTAATTTAATTAACATGAACTAGTATATTTGAAATATCAAATATGTTCATTTTTTATGATTATTGTGATTTATTTTCACCTTCAATTATAGTTAATTTTTATATTTAGTAAACTTTTCATACATTTAGATTTAGATTCAAAAAAATTTCCATATTAAATGATTATTTAACTTTATTTTCACATTCAATTATAATTAATTAGTATATTTTGTAGATTTCTCATAGATTTAGATTTAGTAAACTTAGTTAAATTATTTAATTAATTTAGCTATTAGCATAAATTAGTATATTTGGAATATGCTCATTTTACATTATTATTTAATTTTCTTTTCACACCCATTGCAACATGTTAAATTTAAATGATTACTTAATTTTTGTTTACATTGAAATCACATTCAAGTGTATTTTTTTTGCAATAGATTTATCATGGCTAGTGGAGGTGGTCTTCCCATGCCAAGGCGAGATCCAACTTGGAAGTATTGTTCACCAGTAGAGGGGAATAGAAATGGGACAATTTGTAATTTCTGTGGTTTGTTGATGAAAAGTGGAGGTATCACATGATTCAAGTTCCATTTAACGCATAACGACCCGCATAACAACACCAAAAATTGTTTGAGAGTGCCTCTCGAAGTGAAAAAAGAGATACGATTAATGGTGCATGACAAAAATAAAGCGAAAGCAAAGAAAGTTGCAGATATTCAAGAGATTCATGCTCAATTACATGGCACAATGGGGGCTAGTGATACACATCTAATAGATGAAAATGATGATGAAGATGCTAAGGATGAAGATGTGTGTATGTATCTGACAGATATGTACCCAAATGAGTGGGATGCAAATCGATTTGCAGTTCATGCCTCGAAAGCGACATAATGGGAATGTCAACAATATGAGAATATTGTAGGAAACAAATGTAAAACGGGGAAGTCTTCACGATCTACTGGTACATCGATGACGATATAGAAATCACAAAGTATGCAACATTCGAACCAATCACCCCCTATCGCCCCTTCACTCTATAAGTCTTTTACAGCAAGACAAAAAAATATCAAAGATATATTGAACAGTGGTTTAATTAAAGAAACAATGGGACACTTAATTAGAAAATTTTTCATTTATGATAGCATCACACCCCAAAAAGCAAAGTCTCATCACTTCAAGAATATGATTATTGGTGCACAACAAACAGGTAATTACTAATTTTTGAATTGTTATATTGTTTCAGACTTCTAGTAAGTATAGTTTTTTGTGTCATGTTTTATATATTTGTTATATATGAAGTGCGAGAATGGGAATCGAACCTCCATCTCCATATGAAATAAATAACAAGTACTTGGAAATGGAGTACAAAGAAATGGAAGTTTATGTGAACCAGCAAAGAGAAAAATGGAAGACATATGGGTGCACAATAATGTCAGATGGATGGACAGGGCCCACAAAATTAAGTATTATTAATTTCATGGTTTATTCAAAATGGACCACGGTGTTCCTTAAGTCAATTGATGCATCGAACAATATCAAAAACCACAAGTATATATACAAGCTATTGAAGATTATTATCAAATAAGTCGGTTAAGAAAATGTGGTCCAAATTGTCATAGATAACAGGTCGGCGTTCGTGAAAGCAGGGAAACTATTGATGAAGAAATTTAACTTATATTAGACTTCGTGTGCGGCGCACTGCATCGACTTAATCTTTGAAGACATTGGTAAAAGACCTAGTGTTATAGATGTTATAAACAATGCTCGCAAAATAACTAACTTCATTTACAACCATGGTTGGTTACTTGCACAAATGAGAAATTATTGTGGTGGAGACATTATACGACCAAGAGCTACAAGGTTTGCTACCAATTATATTGCTCCTGATACTCTTCTTAAAAAAATGGTTGATTTGAAAAAATTGTTTATGAGTGATGAATGTGCACAACATAAGTTCATTCATACAAAAATTGGATGAGATTTAGAGCAATTATTGTTTGACCATGCACATTGGGACAGAGTGGCAAATATAGTTTCATTATATGAGCCATTATATGTGGTGCTTCGACTTATGGATTCTAAAGTTGTTCCCACGATGTCAACTGTGTACGAACTTATGCACATGATGAAAGAGAACCTTATTCATGAAAGAACTAGAGATTGGATCTTCAAAATAATAAAAGATCGTTGGGAGAAAACACTAAAACATCCACTTCATGCAGCAAGTACTTAAGTACTATCTATCTTTATAAGTTTTTACTTTGTATTTAATTTTCTTTAACAAAATACTAAATATACTTAATTTTATTGTAGCATACTTCTTAAATCCAAGATTTCAATATAAGCGTGGAGTTGGTAGTGATCCAGAACTATTTCAAGCAGTCTATGACGTTTTTGTAAAATTAGACCCAACTACTGAATTGCTTGGTCAATTTGGAAATGAGGTAAATAAAAAACTGTTATTTTTGTCAATAAAATAATAATTTTATTCATCAATTTATTTGAATGTTTACTAAACAAATATGATATTAACAAATTAAATGTTGAATACATAACTTGTGCTTTTTCGAGATGCAAAAAAGGGATGTGGTGATCGAGCAGCGATTACAGCAAGGTCAACCATGGTGCCCGATGAGTATTTATAGGAAAAAATTGATTATAATTATTGTAAATTCACCACATAAGTATTTATATAATTATCAAATTGGTTGCAACTGAATGGTGGTTCATGTATGGGAATCAAACACATGCATTGAGAAAGTTATCCATCAAAGTTCTCTCATAAAACTACGTCATCTTCTGCCTGTGAGAGAAATTGGAGCACGTTCGTTCTCATCCATACAAAGCAACGAAATCGTTTGGCTTAGCTTCGATTGGAGCAATTAGTTTTTTGTTACTATAATATGAGGCTAAAGTTACGCGATATGGAGGTAGAAAATGATTGAGTTGCTGAAAAAGATTACCTTGATTTTCTTAACATTTCAACCAAGATGGGTGAAGAAGAAGATAATTAGTTGTTCCAATGGGTTAGGCCTATACACTTGGATGACAAAGTTAGAAATCCTGATCCATGAATTGTCGCTCATGCTCGAGAATTTGGAGTTAATGTTGAACGTGTGTTGTCCGAAAAAGTTCACTCTAAAAGTTTTAGCAAAGATAGTGATGATTCATTTCAGGCAGCATTGAATTCCCACCAAGAGGTTGAATCCACAAGTGTTGGCCATAGTAGTAGACCTAGTGTTGTAGGTACTTCTACTTCTGGTTATGATGGTTCAAGAAGAGGAACTGATGATGGAGGTGATAATGCGGGAGGAGATATTTGGGAATGTCAACAAAGTCAATATCCAATTAGCTAATTTACCTGTGAAAATGATTTCACACATTGCACACTAGATGAAGACCATGGCTCTAGAAGAGCTAATCCAAGCATAGGAGTTATTGGGAAGCCCCATAAAGGAAGAGAACGAACAATGGAAGCATATAACGAGGAGTTACTTTTAGGGAGTTTTGAATCTATGAGTACAAGGACTCAATTTAGTGACTCCTCGAATGAGGCTAACGTCTACCCTCTTCATGTGATGAGTTATGGTCAACCTTCGAGTTCAACCAATGAAGAGTATGGTATGCTGCGTTGCTCCCCTTCCACACAAATGTGATACCAAGTTCCATATCAGATGGAAGGAGGATTTGACATTAACACATGGGTGAACTTTGAGTATCTTATCCATGTAGAGGCAGTGGGCATGACTCAAGAGATATATGCATGGCATGTTAGAATTTTTAACCAATATTATCGAGCCGTTGAGTTGGTACCAATATTGTCTCTAACAACAAGACGAGGTTCCTTCATCTACCAATCCCATTGAACCACATCGATCCTCATTTTGGTACTAAAGAGACATTGCAATGTAATATGTACAAATTATTGATATTTAATGAAATGAAGTATTTTATGTGACTTCATAATGAGTGTACAAATACAAAATTAACATTTCTTATAGATCGACATGATATAATTACATCTAATATCACAAATTATATCATTTATATATATATATATATATATATATATATATATATATATATATATATCAAATTCTTTAATAAAACAACTTTAAAATGTTTATTATACTTCTAATTATATTATTATGAGGTTTTTCTTGTATTTCCATGGGTTTTTAACAATTTTAGGCCTACTAAATTTTTTTCCAAAATATCCGTCAATATATCCGTAAAATCGAAGTACTGATATATCCGTGATTGCCGATATTTTTATCCTTGATTAAAAGTCATTTTTTTAAAAATAAGAATTATTTTAACTTTAGACAAACATTTTTTTTTTAAATCACACCAAAAAATCTATTTTTGTACACTTCAACCTTGCCCCGTATAACCATGACAAGTGAAAGACAAAGGTTTAACCTTGAATCGGTTTCGGTATGGATTTTCTTGTAATTGTACAGGCTTTTTTTGTCGTAGTATGTAAAAATATCCTATCTTTTATATGAAATATAAATTTATCTGTAATTAATTAAAAAATGGTAAAAATAATTAAAATTTTATGCACTTCAAACCAAATATAATAATAATATAATTAAATGATAATAATTAAATATTATTTTCAAAATCTATTTAAAAAAAATTGTCAAACAAAACCTTAAAATTCAAATAAAATTATACCTTAAAATAATAAAAATTATTTTCAAAAACCATTTAAAAAAAAATACCAAACATAACCTTGATCTTGTCGGTGGAAATAGCTCACTGATTTTCACCACTACATTATAGTTAGTAGGTGGGAACTCTCGTCTCACTCTTTAACTACTTCGTTTTTCTCACTTCCTCCAAAAGTCGGCCACCTTTCTGACCCGGAGTCAACATTGGCATAATAGCCTGGGGACGTTCTGATCACATCACCAATAATCCAAAGCAAACTTCCAAAAATATAAGCTGAAAAGTTCGAATATTGTTTTGAGAATATATTCATACAACATGCATAAAGTTAAATCTACAGTTAATTAAACTCTTTCTTTAAACATCTGAAAACTCTGTCGCCAACTTTTCAACTACTCCGGCCTTATCAATCCTCCAAACTCTCTCAATCATGTTTTCAACTATTCCTTGCCAATCCTCCAAAGGATTCAGCTCCCAGCCCAATGAATATACTAATGTAAGTATATGACCCGTCGTAAATGTCAAAAAAAATGTTTCTCATTCTCTAAAATAATAATAATAATCATTCTTGTATTTTTTTATTTATTTTTTATTTATAGCTTAATTTAGTCATTAGATTTTTTAATTATTTTGTAAGAAATATTAACTCTAAATTATATCATAATGTCAAATGACTTCTTTTTAAAGATTTTTCATCAAAAATTAGATGAAAAAAATTCCAAATAATTACACTTTTATATAAGAATGAAGTATCAAAAAATTAAAAAAATTGTAATTTTTTCTTAAATTTACAAAATATAAGAATAGAATATAAATAAAATATATTATCAATATCATACAAAAAGACTTTATTTATATTCTAAAAATATTTCAAATATATTAATATTTTAAATAATTTCTTCTAAAAAAAGTAGCTATGAAAATATTAAAAATATTTTGATTAAAAAATATTTTATGTTATAAATCGGTATTCATTGATATTGTATGAAATTGAAAAAACAAACATCATTATATTGTCTAGTCACTTGTCAGATATATATATATATATATATATATTAAAAGAATTCATATCCATAGGATAAAAATTATTTTCAAAACAAATTATGTATATCGGTATTTGTATTAGCTGGTATAGATTATAATAACATTATTTTTTTTAACAATAATTTTCATTAAAAGACTTGTTTGTGAAAAGTCATTTATTTTTTTTATAGTAAATTTCTTTTATAATAAAGTATGTTAATCGATTTACAATGGCTTAAATTCTTTAGAATACTATACTTTTTCTAATGGATATTTACTATTGTAATTACTATTGATAAGAAATTATATAAGCAACGATTAATTCAATTTATGATAGAGGGTGTGTGTTAAAAATTTGCGATGTCATAAATCCATCACAAAAGTAAATTGGCAATACTCTGATCTTTCAGTAGTGAATGCTAAGCAGAGAAGCTATGTGAAAGGATGAGAAAAAGAGGAAGAAAACCCTACTAATAATTAAATTATCTTAGCTTCACTTTGTTTTCCTTGGGTTTCTAATGGAAAAATGATTTATCATGCTTATATTAATGCTAACAATGCAGACATGTAGAAACGACACTTGTCTCTTGGTGACTACACTCCACCAATTTTCAAATCATAATTCTACCTTTCTATAAATGTTTCTTTCTAACTCATTCTTTAGAGAGACATGCACCGTAGATATTCTTAATTTTGTACCTCATATCATGTATTATTCTCAAGACATAATCAAATCAATCGGTAAGAATCTTGATTTGTATTAGTTTTCATGGAAAAAATGTGGGTATACTTTTCTAGAATACATTCTTTATTAATATCTTTTTTGAGTTCCATGGTCTTGATTTCAATCCAATCAGAACATATTCCTATTCTTGGGTATAATCAAAGGCCAAGGTAACATTTACTTGAATATATATATAATAGAAGCAATTTATTTTGATTTTGATCTTGATTTGGCAAAATGACATGCATATTATGTAGGAAATATGGAATTACTCCATTTCTTATCCTAGAACCAGGTTAGGCGCATGCAATTCTCCTTAAGCTTATCTAAATCCTAAGCATAATGAAAAATATGCATTTACAAACAATTTTAGAATCTATAAAATGATATTAGAGAACTTACCTAGATTTGGATGTTCCCAGATTAATCATTGTGGTAAAGAATGTCAATAATTTGAAAGTAGAATATGATGTAAAAGTCTAGAAGGTGGAGGTTATGACTTTCTTTGGAATGCAAGGAGAATGGAGGTTGAAGACTAAAACCCTAACCCCATAAGGGGTATTTATAAGGTTCCTACTAGGTTTAAATTACTTAAACACATCTTGGGCTTAGGAATCTAGCCCAGAAAAGGTTTTAATTGATTAACTGACCCATCAGGGCTATAATTAATCAATTAGCCCATTCTAGAGATGTCACTCACCAACCCCTATACAACCTTACACAATTACTAAAAAGCCTTTATGCATATAAGTGAACAAACAATCAATCCAACCCTCATAAACCATGCCATCAAGGTATATAAGTTTGAACAAGGTCCTAATAGACCCATAGGATAGTATTGGCTCTCTCAAAATCTAATCTTGTAGCTAACTCATCAACCCATTATAAAGAGTCAACTATATTCAATACCCTATGTATATTACAAGGAAACACTAAATGCTCAAGTCTATGACTTGCCATCCACTATGTATGGTCTTCCTATGAATTGGTGTGCGTAATCTAACAAGGTGAAAATTATCAACCTCTCAAGATTTCTTATACTAGCTTTGAGTTACAAATACTCCTATTTGTTATTAATTGATAAGTCCTACATCAAACAGAGCTTATGTCAAGTTCCAAATTAAAAACTACTATGACCATAGCTTACCTAAATACACGTCCTTTAGATCATCCAAAAGGATACATTGTCTTAAAGTCCATGAGATATTATGGTACCTCCATTGAGAATACTTGTTGCTATTAGCTTCTGTTGGTAGACCGGAGGTTTGGTCGTGCCCATCAACTCTCATTGTGTTCAAATGTTGTGGGCACTTAAGTGAATGTACTATAAGGCTAAGGTATGTGCATTTCCTGACAGCAATTGATTTTAGGAACATTGATAGCACTTGAGGTCCTACAAGTGGTATTAGAGTCAAGGTCACGAGTTCGAAACCCAAGGGTGTCGTTAGGGGGGAGATTGTTGATAGATCGAAGGGTTGATCGCGTTTATCAATTTCCCTTGTACTCAAATGTCATGGGCGTTTGGGTGAATGCACTATAAGGTTAGAGTATACGCATTTCTTGACAGTAATTGCTTTTAGGAGAGTTGGTAGTGCTTGAGATCCTACAATTTCTATCAATAATGACCCAATCCATATGGAATATTTGATCACTTTAGAATCTCACTTGTAGGTCAAAGTCATTGCTAACTTTAACACAAGATCAATATTCTCTTAAGGCTAAGAGACAATACAACATAGTAATTGAGTGAAGTCATGACACAAGTGAAGTTTTCAAGTTTTATTAATAAATTCAAAAGAAAACTTGAATATTCTTATAAGAGATTCGAAAGTCATGAAGAATGGATCCTTGAAGACTTAAGTTGTCTAAGACCATATGTAAAATCCCATCAGTGCACTTAGGATAGAATATGTTTATGCACTTCCAAATATTTTTTATCATCCTCATATAAACTTAAAAGTGACATTTTATCATTAAATTGAATGAATGTGTGTTTTACTTCAAAACCTTAGATTAAACTCTTAAGGAAAAAAAAACCATCTTATAAAGGTGTCTAAATGAAATGCTTAAGTTATTGAAAGATTAAAACTTAAAACATAAGCATTTTTGGTAGTTTTTTGTGCAATCGGTCAAGAGTGCCCTAAACTAGTCTAATCGATTAAGGAACTAGTTCAACTTATTAGACTATCCCAATTGAGAAATAGTCATGCTTGCACAAAATTTTCTCTCTTTTCTAGTAGTTGGTGTCTGGTCGACCGAGGTCTAGTCAAGGTCTAGTTGAACATTAAAAACACCAATGATCACCTATAAAATGTTAATTTCACCAATGACTAGTTGACCAGCCAAGTCAAAGCTCAATCGGCCAACGACTTTTTTGTTGTTTTAGGTACCCCACCTACTTTTCTATAAATTGAATAGCTCTCTTACATTATAGAAAAGATAATACTTGCATTGAATTGTTTTTCATATACTTTCTCTCTTTTAAAGCTTTTCACTTGAGTGCATTGAATCCTTCACTTGCTAATCCTTTAGTGCACCATTTGAAATCGATCATAATCTTTTCTTTGTATTGAACTGAATTTTTACTAGGATAAGAATATTAAATTCTCATATTCTCTTTAAGTGGTTGAGACTTCAATTTGGTTGAAAACTTGAAGGGATTATAATGTACATTGGATCTAATGAATCCAAGTGTTAAAGATTGAAGGATTAGGTTGAAGCCTTGGATAGTGAAACATTCACTTGATTAAGAGATTGAGAAGAGTGGACGTAGACAGGTTATCAAAACATTATAAAAAGCATTTGCATTCCTCTTCTCTTTGCTTTTTAATTTACTGCATTTGCGATTAGGTGATTTGTATTTTTAATTTAACTATTTTTCAAAAGGTTTTAGTCATCCAATTCAACCTCCCTTCTCTCCCACTCTCAAGTGTTTTTCTTAGCCTTACTTTTCAATTGATATCAAAACTGGACCTTTTGTTTTTCATTTAATGATTTAAGAGGATAAAGTTAATTCTTCAAACTCATCTCATATGGAAGATTTTTCTATCAACCGACTTTCATTTTTTGCAAGGACCAATTATTTTTATTAGAAAACAAGGATGACATGTAGTGAAACTAATTAATCCCATTTAAGAAATTTACCATTGATATTTTAGATTCAGAGCTTAAATTGAGATAATTTACCTTAATTTTGTTGGCTTATTCATATGAGTCCATGTGGGTCGATATTAAGAAAGTTATGTCGCATAGTTTTTCATTCTAAATTGTTTTGGTTCGAACAAATGTCTAGTGTAATATGGTTTTATGAATTTGGGATAGTTAGACATCAAGCAATCATTGTGACCATCAATATGTCATTTTCAATTATTTTTCCTTCATATAACTTTATTTGGAACTTAATTTAAAATCAAACATAGTTATATTCACCAATAAATTTGAAATCTTTTAGTTTTAAGTGCACTTATAACAAGCTTTCAAGAGATTACTAATCTTTTAATGGTCATATTTTCTTTTCAATTTATTCCTAAAAGTGAAAAAGTCCTTTATTATGATGTACTAACTTTTCAATCCCTCATCAGTATGATAACAAAGGAATATCAAAGCTTTTGAATGATCCTAGAGAGGGTATATTATTTCCTTTATTAATGGTTAAACCAAGAATCATAATATTTGGATGAATCTCATGTTGAGTATCCAAACTAAATAGTTTTTTTTTTCCTTGAAATATCAAGAGCAATATATTTAAGTTTAGTGAAGTTTAACATTATTTGAAAGTTATATATAATCTAATTAAAGTAACATACTCTAAGCTGGAAATAAAACATTATACAAAAAAAAATCACAATATTAACTAATAATAATTAAACAAGAAAAATAGTCAAATAATTATGCAATTTCTAGCTATGATAAATATAATTTTAGCATTGCTTCCAAGTAGAATATTAAGGCCTATTCGGATAAATTGTTTTTTTTTTAAAAAAAAAACATTTTAAATTCAATTTATATAATATTAATTAATTAAATTTAATTGAAGTCTTATTGAAAATGAAATAATTTTTTAATTATAAATAAATTAAAATATATATATTTTTTAGTAAAACATAAATAGTAATATTATAATAAAATCATAAATTATATTTTTAGTAGAAAATATACTATTTTATTATATGTTTGAAAACAGATATTTTATTATATTAATAAATTTCTAGTATTAATGAGTTTAGTATTTAAGTTTTAAATTATTTTTAAAAATTAATAGACTTGTTAACAAATCCAACGCATTAAGTTTTGTTTAATTTGGAGTTAATTTGCTTAGCAAAAAAAAATTGAAAAATAAATGTAGAAGAGAAATAATAGAGTGTATATGTCTTTCCATTGTTTTTAAAAACTAGTGAAAACAATTTTTACTTGTTTTCTAAAAGTTGTTCTTTATTTCACTTTGTTTTTAAAAACTGGTAATAGAGAACAATAACCAAACAGTGTTACGAATTTTTAAAACTATTTTCTGTTTTTAAAAACAGAAAACTATTTTAAAAACTAAGCTAAATAGGTTCTTATTTTCTTGTTTTCATATATTCTATTTGTGAATAATTTTTATTTTATAATAGATATGTAGCTTCTCAATATGCACAATAATTTTTTTCATTGTTTTTAAGATCATAGTATTCATTGAACTAGAAAAATTATTAGTTCACAATTCATTTGTCGAACCAGCGATTCAATCCTAGTTAAACTGGTAACGTCATAAATATATAATTTAAATATTATTAATGTTGAAATGTTAGGAGTTAGCTGGAGCTAAAAGTTAAGAGTTCTACTTTCTTTTTTCTATTTAATAAAATTGGAATTTTAAATTTGAATTATTTAAGATAAAGAAATTTGTTTGTTTCCATATTTTTAGGAGTTAGTTGTTTTGTTTTGTTAGCTAATGCAGTTGAGAAATTTGTGGCAGACCTCAACTCTTGTTGAGTCTATTTATTTGATGTAATCAGTTTCAAATTTCAATTTTTCAAAAAAAAAAAGAAAAAAAATTTTCCCTTTCAAAATTTTCATGGTATCAAAGCTTTGGTGTAATCAAAGTTTTTTATGGTGAAAATTGCTATGGCTGGAGCTGGTAGAGGCTCAGCAACTACAAGGGATGCAATAGAGAGCATTCAAAGCAACTTTGCTGCACTATCTAATGAAGCAGAACACTTGTCTATTGTTTCATCAAATTCCCTTGAATTGACTGTCTACTTGGAATGGGCTCAAACAGTGGAGCTCATAATTGACGAAAAAGGGAAGCTTGGTCACTTGATCGGTGAGGTGAAAAAACCAACAAACAATGATCCACGCCTGAAGAGTTGGAGATCTGAAAACTCCAGGGTAATAGCATGGCTCATCAACTCGATGGAGTCGAGTATTGGAAAGTCATTTATGTTCATTCCAATAGCAAAAGAAGTGTGGGATGTTGTTCGTGACACTTATTCAGATATGGAGAATTCATCTCAAATATTTGAATTGAAGACTAAGTTGTGGTAGTCTACACAAGGAAATAGAGAAGTTGTTGTGTACTATAATGAAATGGTAACTTTGTGGCAAGAGTTAGATCAATGCTATGAAGAGAAATGGGATTCTCCCATTGATAGTATGCAATATATGAAGAGGAAGGAAGATGACAGGGTGTATATATTCCTAGTAGGTCTTAACAGAGAATTAGATGAAGTGCGAGACTGAATTCTAGGATGAAAACCTCACCCTAGTCTTTGAGAAGTATTCTCAAAGATCAGGAGAGAAGAGTCTGACCAAAGAATCATCCTACATAAGCAAGAACCAAAGACCAACCCTGAAACTAAGAGTTCAACTCTCATAACAAAATGACCAAAAGCAGATGTGGAAAAAAGAAACTTCAATCAAGGAGAAAAACCATGGTGTGATCATTGTAAGAAGCCATGGCATACGCGTGAGACATGTTGGAAGCTACATGGGAAGCCTTCGAATTGGAAAAAGAATAATGTGGGAGATGGTCGTGCATTCCAAGTCTCAAATGAAGATCAAGGGAACCAAGTTTTTTCAAATCAACTTCCATTGACGAAGGAAAAATAAACAACTTGTGTAAATTGTTCCAGTCCTCGAGTCCTACTATAAATCCTTCTTCCTTATGTTCTATAGCCTAGAAAGGTAAACTACCTTACCACTTCCCTCTATAATGTCAAACCCAATTTTAATTGCCCATGGATTATAAACTCAGGAGCAATTGACCATATGACCAAATCTTCTAAATTATTTCCCTCATATAATCCTTGTATGGGGAACCAAAAAATAAAAATAGCAGATGGATCTTTCTCAGCCATAGCTAGGAAAGGATCAATTGTTATTTCTTCTTCCATTATTCTGCATAATGTCTTTCATGTTCTTAACTTGTCATGTAATCTTTTTTCTATTAATAAAATAACTCATGATCTAAAATGTCAGGCTCATTTTTTTCCATTCTTCTTATATGTTTCAGGATTTGGACTCGAGGAAGATGATTTGCAGTACTAAGCAAAGTGGAGGACTCTATTTCTTTGAAGGTGGATTTGAATTAGAAGGACAAGCTCATGGTACTTGTTTCAAATATCTTTTTGTTGCTCGTATGAATAAGATTATGTTATAACATTTTAGGTTAGGACATCCAAACTTTCAGGATTCTAAAGTACTTGTTTTCGAATCTATTCCTAAATAAAAATCTATCTTCATTTCAATGTGAAATTTGTGAATTGGTAAAACACCACCGTTCTCTTTTTCCTCTACAACCAAATAAATACTCCAAACCTTTTTTTATCATTCATAGCGATGTTTAGGGCCCTGCTACAGTTACTACACTTTCAAGAAAAAAATGGTTCATTACATTCATTGATGATCATACAAAGATAACATGAGTGTATTTGTTAAGAGAAAAATATGATGTTGAACAAGTTTTCAAAAAAAAATTCAATATGGTACAAACACAATTCCAAGAAAAAATTCAAATGTTTAGAAGTGACAATGGAAAGGAATAATTTAATAAAATATTAGGGAATTTTTTTGAATAAAAAAAAATTGTTCGTCAAAGTTCTTGTAATGACACTCCACAACAAAATGGAGTAGTTGAAAGAAAAAAATAGCATCTTTTTTAAATTGCTAGAGCCTTGCTTTTTTCAACTAAGACACCTAAATATTTATGTGGTGAAGCTGTTCTTACAACTACATTTTTTATTAAGTGAATGCTAATAAGAGTTTTGCATTTTCAAAAACATATGAATGCTTTTAAAAATTGTTCACGTTATGTCTTGTCACTAATATTTCACTAGAAAAAATTTTATGCACTACATTTGTCCATATTCATAGCCACAATCGTAGGAAACTTGATCCTAAAGTTAGGAAATGTGTCTTTGTTGGCTACTCACCAACACTGAAAGGATATAAATGTTTTGACCCAATTTCAAGAATATTGTTTGTGTATGAATGTGACTTTCTTTGAGACAATCTCATATTTTGATAATAATCATTTTCAATGGGAGAGTGAGAGTGAAGATTTTTGTGTTGGGGATGTTTTCCAAATAGAACCAAAACCACCAATTTTAGTTGAATTTACCTTGATCACCCTATTCCTTCAGCTCTAGAAAATCAAGACATTACAACCATAAATCAGTACCTAAATCGAAACATTGTAGCCACAGATCAACACTTAAACCAAAACACTATAACCATAGATCAACACTTGAATTAAAACACTACAACCATAGATCAAGACTCAGGTAGTTTACAAGATGAAATTAATGGAACCAATCCTTTAATGTCGTTACACAAGCATGAAAAAATGGAAATGAAAGAAAAAACAAGTAAAACAGAATATGAGCTTCATGTCTATTCAAGGAAGAAACATCTTCAAAAAAAAGAATATTCAACTTTGCAACAACTCCATGAGTCTAACCCAGGTACAAATCAAAACTTTACTAGTTACTCAGATGAGTTGTCATGTAAACTTCCTTTGGTGTCAAGCCTTTCTAAGTTCAAGTTTGAGTCAATAAAAAATTTAGATGTTTCTATTACTTTTCGTAAAGGTTTCAAAACTTGCAGAAAGCATCCTATGCCTAACTTCATATCTTATGAAAATTTGTCACCATAATGAGGGCTCTTAATAAAAATGAGACTTGGGAAGTAGTTGATCTGCCCAAAGGAGAGAAAACAGTTGGCTGCAAATGAGTTTTTACAATCAAGTATGATGCAGATGACACCTTGGAAAGATACAAAGCTCGACTAGTGGCAAAAGGGTTTACCCAAACCTATGGTGTGGACTACTCTAAGACTTTTGCACCAGTTGCTAAGTTGAATGCGATATAAGTACTCCTATCAATTGCAATAAATTTATATTAGACACTCCAATAATCAAACATTAAGAGCACATTCCTAAATGGAGATTTAGAAAAAAAAATGTACATGGACTCTCTTCCAGGATTTGATGGAAACTACGATTCAAAGGTGTGCAAACTAAGAAAGTCTTTATACGACCTTAAATAATAACTAAGGGCCTAGTTTGATAAGTTTACTCAATCAGTCAAGAAGCAAGGCTACACACAAGAACAAATAGATCACTCATTGGACTTCGAATCAAGCAACTAGAGGAAGGAACCTTCATCAATCAAGCAAAGTATATAAGAGATATTTTCAAAAGGTTTAACATGGAGGAAGTCAAAACAATGAAGACTCCAATGAGCTCATCATCAAACTTGATAAGAATGAGAAAGGTAAATCTATTGACTCTATTGTATATAGAGGCATGATAGGTTCTTTGTTATACTTGACTGCTAGTAGACCCGATATTATGTATAGTGTATGCTTGTGTGCTAGATTTCAATCTTATCATAAATAATCTCACTTAAGTGTCATAAAAAGGATCCTCAAGTATTTGAAAGGGACAATGGACATAGGCTTATGGTATCCTAAGAGTGATAACTTTGAATTAATTGGTTTTTTGGGTGATGATTTTACCGATTGTAAGGATGAAAGAAAAAACACTAGTGGCACTTGTCATTTCTTAGGACACTCATTTGTTTCATGGCATAGTAAGAAGTAAAATTCGGTAGCTTTGTCAACGACGGAAGTTGAATACATAGCATCCAATTTATGTTGTGCACAAATCCTTGGGATGAAACAAACACTTAGTGATTTTGATTTATCTTTTGAGCATGTTCCCATTAAATGTGAAAACACTAGTGCCATAAGTATATCAAAAAAATCTTGTGCAACACTCTAGGACTAAGCATATAGAGATTAGACATCACTTTCTTAGAGATCATGCACAAAAGGGTGACATAATACTTGAATTTGTAAGCACTAAAGATCAACTTGTCAATATTTTTACAAAACCTCTAAGTGAAGAACAATTTGTTGATATTAGAAGCCAACTAGGGGTGATTTCATTATGATATAATGTTTGCTTAATGAATTCTTGATGAAAATGCCTTCTTATTGCATAAATTTCATGTCATATGCATCATATAGACATATACTTAGATAATGATCAATTTTTTTTTATCAAAAATCAAAATTCCCTTGGCATTGGGATAAAAAATTGGGGATTTCAACTAAAAAGGGCAGGGGGAGAATCACAAAATGAAAAAGTATGCAAAAATTGGAAAGTTAAAATCATTGACCGCGTCGACTAGGTGGTCGACCGATTGTGGACTGGTCTACTACTTCGTCAGGGCTAGGAATTTTTAAGAGGCTCTCATGCTCCTTTTTCTACATTGTTCTCCTCCGTTCTTCAGGGTTTTTCTGGTTTTGGCTTCTAGAGATCGATTTCAATGTGTTTTGTACCAATTGACCTGATTTTGGGAGAGTTTTGAAGACTTTGAAGGCTAGGGTTTCCATTTTGGGTGGTTTTTTTTTCCTTAGGTGCGTCACAGTCAGCTCTAGCATAGATCCCTCTCCATTTTCGTTCGTCAGGATTTCAGGTGTGAGCTTCTACCAATTCTTTCTCTTCATCTTGCTCTGTCTCCATCTTTTATGGCCTCCAGGCAAGAGCTTGCAAGCTCCAGGGCACTGGGTAAGTGCCCAACTGAGCTATCTTTGCTAGAGACATGTTGAAAGGCTCAATTTAACACCACCTTCTTCCGTACTATGGAGGACTACCAGCGATACAAGCAACATTTTGCTCAAAGACGAGTAGTTCCCGGGAGAAACATTAATTTTTCTCAACTTCAACACTTCGAATTTGAGGGATTATTCACAAGGATGGGTTGGTTGTCTGTTGTTACTGTTTCTGAGCTAGTTTTTCCGACGTTAGTGCAAGCATTCTACTCAAGGACGACTTACGACATGGGTAGCCTGATCACTTCTACTATTAGAGGAGTTGAAAATTCTTTGGATTCGGAGAGCATCTATCGTATCTTTGATATTGCTCCGATTGGACTCAGAGTATACGAGTCCAAGATATGGCCCACTATGCCTGGATTTGAGCCTAGAGAGGCTATTAAGAAGATTTATGGACTTCTAGATGCCCACGGGATGGGTAAACCCTCAACACATAACTTGACGGTTATCAGTAGAGTACTACACTACCACAGGGTGGACACCGAGATGAGGTCTCTTATTATGAGGCATTCCTTATAGATTCCATTCTGACTGGGAGACAGATCCATTTGGGATATTTGATGATGATGTTCATGATTGCATGTTGCGAGAGCACGACTTTTGTATTCCCCTATGGCCGCTTCCTTACCGAAGTATTAAAGGATGCTGACATTGACCTAAGTTGAGAGACGGATTTTGAGGCCCCAATACATATGATACATATGATGATCAATCCATGGGGATGATGAAATTTGAGAAAGCCCTAGATGGCTCTTGGGTGAGAAAAGCAAAGAGAACACTAACACAGGCTCGAGGACAAGGACAAGGTCAGGCACATCCTGGAGTTGAGAAGGAGACAAAGATTCGAGAGATGGAAGATGGAGTAGACCTTCAGAGTGACTATAAGAAGAGATGACTCGAGCTTGACATTCCTCTACTCCAGACAAAGGGTGTTCAGTTTGAGACTGTCTTATATGAGCCAATGATGACTAAGCCGACTTTTATAGAGGATCCATCTACTTTGTTGTTAAACACTGAGCCTTCCTGCTTTGGACCTACATTCACCGAGCCTACCCATACTAAGATACCACCTCCTCAAGCACCCTTGCTCCTGACCATACTCCATGGATGGATTTCTACTCAAATCAACTCTCTTGGCACTCGCATGGAGAAGCTTGTTGTGGTTAGTGATACGTATTTCTATTCCATGGAGGATTGTATGGATCAGTGTCAGGTTGGCTTCACTTCACAATTTGAGTATCTCCAGTAGAGGATTTAGCGTATTGAGGATCGCTTGGAACATCGACATGAGAAGATGATGACCTATTTGGGTTCGGTGTTTCCATATCCACCTCCTCAACCTTGATTCATTAGACACCCCCTTTCTTCCTTTTTGATGTTGCCAAAAAGGGAAGATATTTTAGGATCTAGGAGGCTAGATATAGGAGACTCACACATGCATTATTATTATTTTTTTTTGGATCGTACATATTGAACATTGATACATTTGACTTATGATATATGATATGCCTATATATTTGATGACTTACATTGTTTCTTGTTTCAATTTCTCTCTAATATGTCTTGATCATTTTGGTTTTAAGTTCTTAAATATTGATTGTTGATCCATCATTGGTTTGAAGGGGAGATTCTTCTTCTCCTTGATAACCAAGGTTTGTCATCATAAAAAATAGGAGATTGTTAGCCCAAGGGTTCTCCTAATTATGTTTTGATGATAAAAACCATGGTTAAGTTACTAATTTGTTTGAATTATAAAGAATTTCAAGTGCTAATTTGGAAATTCATCAAATGACCTAATGGATGCAAGATCAAGACTTTTGAAAGACCTTTTAATCATATGAAACATATGTAAGATGAATGCATGGGTGCACTTAAGATTTTCATATCATTTCATGCATCTTTGAAAACTCGGTTTATGCATTAAAGTTACATTTCCATCAAAATCCAAGTTCTATCAAATGAACCTTAGGCAAAACGTTTCAAAATTGGCATATTATTTTACCTAAAGACCTTGCCTAAGTGCTAGAAGCAAAAAGACCATAAAAAGATAGGTTTTTGGGCCAAAAATGGTGAACCTGTCGAGACACTGGCCAACCAGCTCAACTGGCTAGGGTACCGATCGACCGGTTACTCATTTCCGATCAAGAGATGAAAAAATCTTCTTTCTCTTCCAATAACCTTTATTTCTCGGTCGAGGGATTTGCCTTCCCGGTTAAGGGTAACGGTCACCTGCCAAGCATTTAATACTTCAGCGACTAGTGAATCGGTCGACCCCCAACTCAATTGGTCGAGGCTATTTTTTGGTTTTTTAGCTCCCGAGGTTAAAAACCTATAAATTGAGAGTTTCACTTCATTTATGAAAAATAGAACACTTGCATTTATTTGTTTACCTACTTGTTCTTGCCTTAAAAACTCTCATTCTTTTCTTGGTGCATTAAATCTTCATTTGCATATTCTTTAGTGCACCTTTGTGATTTATCCTAGCATTGAGTTGTATTTGAACCATTGTTGAGATAGGTTGAGAGATTCAAACTTGTCAATTGAGTGTTAAAACCTTTAAGTGAGTAGAGACTTAAAGAGATTGTGTAAGAACCCATTGAAGCCAGAACCCAAGTGTAAAAAGTGATTAGAAGCTTGGTTAAAGCTTCAAATATAAGTGGAACCCTCACTCGGTTAGGAGCTTGAGGAGAGTGGATGTAGGCAAGGAAGTGTCGAACCACTATAAATCTGAGTTTGCTTTCTATATCCTTATCTCTTTATATTTGTGCTTCTTGTGCTTAATTTTATTGTATTTTAATTTTTTTTTAACTCCAATTCACCCCCTCCCCCCCCCCATTGGGTGTTTTTATCTATTTAGATTAGCCCTTTATTTTCTCAGTTTGTTTTTGTATTTTTAGGAGTTAGTTGTTTTGTTTTGTTAGCTAATGTAGTTGAGAAATTTATGGCATATCTCAACTCTTGCAAGAAAGCTTATATAAACCCTCTTAGGGATTTAGGGTTAAACTTCTTGGCCATTGTCTTCCAAACTCTAGAAAAGAAAACCCTAGCCTTTTTCTAGAGAAGACAACCCTTTTCTTGCACCAAAGATCAATGAAAGGAGTAATCAAACAAAAGATCCCTGGATATATGAGATATAGAATGCCTATGGTTTATTTTATCATATCAGAATCGATTTGAGAATATCTAAATCACAAATATTATGTTTTTATCTTTAGATCCATGTTATATTAGTTTTGATTCTTTTTTTTTTCTTTTGCATTTAGATCTAAAGAAGCCTAGGAATAGATTGCATGTGCCTTATGAGATCTAAGGTTAGGAAATGAAGTAATTTGAGTTTCCCTATTACTTTAGACCAATTTTTGTGTTAACCAAACTTTTATAAATTTTATGAGGAAATAATTATTTTAAAAAATAATTTTGGATGCATAAAACAAAATAAATATAAGTACTAAAATAATGATCATATTCTTACTTTGATTCATGATATCAATAACACTTTTGAAGTGAGATTGAGTCACCTAGTGAATTGTATTGTCAAGGTCTTCAATTCATTACTCTCATATAGTGGATGAGACACTAGTGTAGTGTATGTTGTTAAAAAATAAAACAACAAAAGGACATAAGAATGAGAGTGTGACTTAAGACCTTAACTTATTAAAAGATGTATATTTCTTAGTCTTCCCATCAAAGACTATATGAGAGTTATACTCATTATTTATAACCATTATGTATAAATTTATGGGTAATGGTAGGTTATTAACTTGAATGCATCTATATAATTGCATAAGTTATACTTTTCCATTTTCTTCCATTATTCATAAACATAATGTACAAATTAAATTTCATAATGATGAGATTACAAAAATTGTAACACTACATTCATATAAATAAAATTTTCTAACTCCCCATTTATAATTTGAGTCTTCCATATATAAAACTCTTGGATACTCAATCAATTGATTCACCTACCTATCAATTGATACTTTAAAATAATATTTACACAAATATAATTATATATGACCACATGTTATAGGAAAAAAGCTAACATTTTGTTCATAAGTTTTTTAGATTATTGGATCACTATTTGAGTTTTAAGTTATTTTTCAAAATTATTGGACTCATTAATGAATTTAACACATTAAGTCTTGTTTAATTTGAGATTTGTTTATCTAGCTAAAAAAAATGAAAAAAAAATTTATGATTTTAGGTATATTAGAAACAATAGAGTCATTTTATACCAATTTTTATTCATAAATTTATGATATTAATTTGATCAAATTTGGGCTTCAAATTATTTTTAAAGATTATTGCCTGATTTGAAGTTTTATTTTTGTCTAATAAAAAAATTTACAAAATTTTAATTATATGGAAAGAAAAACTTAGCCTAGACATTCAAAATAATTTACCAATGTATTAGGATTGTTTTCTTACGGTGCAGGTTTCTTCTTTATTTATTTATTATTATTTTTAAAGACAAAAGAAAGTACATGGTTCAATCCTGCAACTTTACAACTTTATCCTCATGATATGATTCACCATTGGTTGAAGCACTAGTGGAAGAGTAATTGTGGGCGAAGTGGTGCGCAGGTAGTTTCTAGAAGATCAGGGTATTTATGGAAAAGAGAAGTAAGACATGCCAGATGGCAAAAATGGTCCGTGGATGGCAAGGGCATACAGTGCACAGATAGGTGGCTGCAATATAGGTGTAGGGAGACCCAAACCCTAATAATAATGGCGGATTGAATTCTATAAATAGCAACAAATCTGTGGTCATGCCCTCTCTTCTCCTCTCCTTTTACTTTCTTTCCAATTCTGTGTAATTATTATGTATATGATATTTTAGAATAGATGATACTGTAACCAATCCCTCCGAGTCCACTCGCCTACTCCATCACCTCCACTAGGGTAAGTCTCCTCTGAATCCCCAATTTATTGCTCTCTATCTTTCCCCTTTTGTATTTCTGGATTTGGTAAAGTCAGAAATGGATTTTTCATGATTGAATCAGTGAGGGAAAGATTGCTTTTGTTTTTATTTTTTCTTTTTAAATACTATTGTTTCTGCAATTTTTTCTGATGTTAGAACCCAAACCTTAATGCTACCCCTAACCCTAGATTTAGTATCTTTACTTTGATTGTGTTTTAAATTTTTTTGTTTTCTTTATTGTTTCTGAATGCTAGCTGAATGAAACCCTAAGATTTTCTCTTTTTTCTATAAACGGGAAAAGGGTTATAAAAGGGGAAAGGCTATTTTGGCCACAGCTACCTTTTGTTTGTTTTTGTTTTTTGTTTTTTGTTTTTGGTGCTTCCAAGGCCGTTTGAAGCTGCTGCGGAAGTAAGCTAACCGGAAAAGCCAGCTCTGCCAATATCCCACTTTCCACTGGGAAATTTGAGGAATGGTGGAAAAGAAATTGTATCTTTATTTATTTTGGATTATAAGGCAGTGACTGCTTTAATTAATGTGTTTTGTCTTTCTCTAGAAAATGGAAATGGTAGCAGGAACTCGAGTTGTTAAGAAGAGTTTTTTTGTGTCGTTGGGAGCAGTTTTCCTTTATTGGAGGCTCCATCTAACTTAACGGATATTTTATCACATCATTTTGGTTAGCTTCTCCAAGAGAAAAAGAAAAATGTATCTTGTCATGTTAAAAATTTAAATTTAAATTTTTATTTTAGTGAACCATAAAAATTTAAATTTAATACTGATGATCGTTTCTCTGGGTCAATTGCACTTAGATCCTTTTGGGAAATGGTTGATTTAGAAGATTAGGTGGAAACAATTTATAAAGTGATTGTTTTTAATAAATGAACATGCCTTTGTTGCATAATTGGGTGGAAGAGAGATGGGTTTAGGTTTTAAGATGAAATGGACCAGTCACTTATGCTTTAGGTTGATTGGCATAGCAGTCAAAGAGGGGATATCCATGTTATTAAAATCTGTGTGTGTTTGTATGTTTCCTTTTCCCAGGTTTAATTGGGACTTTATCCACCCAACTCTGTTTGTGAAATCAGTTTGGAGAAGGTAATGATTTGAAAAGCTCACTGGTGGCCCTTGGATTTTGGCTTTGCTTTTAACACATAAACAAACAAAGGAAAGCCGAATCCATGGACTCATATCTTTTACTTGTATATGCGCGAGCTTTTTGAATCATCACACTGTGAAAAGGTTTATGAGGCTTTTGCAACTTTAGAATTGCCTACCTATCAATCTCAGAGCAGTAAGTGTGATTGAAGTTTGCCTGATAATTATTGAAAGGGAAGTGGCAAACTGATTAATTGCAACTATGAGGTGGTGATGGAAGTTGGTGAAAGCTTCTGATGTCAATGCCTGCAACTGCTTCTTTCTGGGTGGTTTTTAATTGAGAAAGTAACCTCTTTAGCAGACGTGTGTTTATATCCTAGTGTCAGGCAGCCCTTTGATGATGTACGTCAAATCTATATCTAGATGAAGGTAATTTTCCAAGAAATGGTTGCTCTTTTGCTTGCAAATTTCTGTGGTGAAATAGTCTGACACAATTACTGCAAAACTGCAAGTGAATTAAACCTCTCTCTCTCTCTGTCTCTGTGTGTGTGTGTGAAAGGCTAGTGATGCTTGAGCAGGACTGCTGAGATTTTGTGATTCGGTGGGGCCAAGGTTGTTTTGTGTTGAGTGGTGACTTTGTGGGTGATGAGGTGGCAGGACCATTTCGATGGCATGTGGTGTCGTTTTTGTCTTGGAAAAAATAGGAACTGAGAAGAATCCACATGGAGGTGTCTGACAGATTGAGTACCACTTATTTGTTGGATGGTGAGGGATACTAAAAATCTAAGAAAACCAATGGCCTGAAAGTGACACCTTTTGTTCTTGTTCAGTTTCTGTTCTCTTTATCTGCATCATTTGGCTTTAGAAGTATCCATGGATGTCTACTAGGCTTAGCTGCTCAAGGAACAAGGGACTTAATCTGTCTGCGGCAACACCAAAAAGACTTCCTACCTACTGTTTTTGTTGCTGCTAAACAGGAGGAGCTCAGACAAACTCTACAATTCCAAGCTTTAAGTTTGAAGGTAACCACTGCATTAGTTTAGCTTTAGATTTTTGATCCTGATGGATAACAGACATGCTTATTAAATGCTTACATAATCTTTTTGTGGTTGTCCTTTTGGAATGTTTTGTCACTTTTGTTATTATCTTTGTTTTAGAGCATGTCTGATCAGTGTTGTGATTTGTGACTGCTTCCAGAATTTTTTGCTCAATCTCATTCATATGATTAGATTAATTTTTTAAGCCTTTATGTAGATAGTTACGGATTTTGAACTTATGTTAGCTTATGCATGCAGTAACTGGTGTTCAATAGAGACGCTTTGTGCATTCTATGGGGAAGATGCTGTTTGAATTCTTTTCATGAGGTTTCTTTCTGTGATGGAGTGGAATTTAAGAACTCCCTCAGAATGGGACTGGGAGACCCTAACAGCGTTTAATACTAAGGCTTTCGAATTTCCTGGGCGGGTACAACTGTCAAACCATGATATTGAAGTAGATGGAGGGGTGGATAATGGATCTGTATACTCATCTGGAGGTGGTGGCTTCTCTGGTTCTGATTTGGGTCATGGCTCTTCTTCCAGGAGCTCCATCTCTGTTTCAGGTGATTCTTCGTTGAAAGAGGGAATAAAGAAATTTAGGAATGTTGAAGATTTTCATAAAGATTTTAGTGAGAACAAAGAGTTGATAAGAGTGGGCAGTAGTGGAAATTGTCCAACTGTAGGGACTTCTGATGGCTCTGGTGAAGCAATGATTGGTTTAAAACTGGGGAAGCGGACTTACTTTGAAGATGTTTGTGCTGCTAGCACCGCTAAAACTACAACTTCTTCTGTCAATCCTGCATCATCTGTTTCTGCAACAAAGCGATTTAGAACATCTTATCAGAGTTCGCAAACCCCTCGTTGCCAAGTTGAAGGATGCAACCTTGACCTCAAGTCAGCTAAGGATTACCATCGCAGGCATAGAATCTGTGAAAACCATTCCAAAAGCCCCAAGGTCATTGTAGCTGGTTTGGAGCGCCGGTTTTGTCAACAGTGCAGCAGGCAAGTTTCATGTGTGGATCTTGATTTTACTGGGAAATAACCTTAAGTTGAGAAAGATATTTTGTGGTTTGTCTTGTTGATTGTCTTATTAATTGTTCTCTGTGTTATTATTTCCTGTACAAAAATTTTTGGTTAAGTCATTCTAACCTCAAGTAATTGTTTTAAGGATGTTGATGTGAGAATTACTTGGTTTACAATGTCAAAGGTTCCATGAGTTGACAGAGTTTGATGACAAGAAGCGAAGTTGTCGTAGGCGCCTCAATGACCACAATGCACGGCGCCGCAGGCCACATCCAGAGTCAATCCAATTTAGCTCTGGAAGGCTGCCTTCATCACTATATGGTGCTAATTTCAACTTTTAACTCTTAAGCTACCTTATAATATAAGCCCTACTGGCTTTGTTCTTTGTAATGATATCTGTGTTTCTCTATATTTCATTTTTCTACTTGTTAGGCACTCCATTATGGTTTTACTATCATGTTTTGTTTGCTATCTATTAGTGAACTTTAATTTCTTAAATTAACTAAAATGTTAATTTTGGAAAAATGTGCTTTCAGGTAGACTTACATCATTCTTATTAGACTACCTAATAATGTACTGATTTTTTTTTTTTCCATATTTTAGTAACTTCTGTTCTATCATAAGACTGTTTCATACTATCCCTTTTGAAGCCATACATGATGCTTAATCTCATTGATTTAACCTTTACACAGATGGCAGACAGCAGATTAATCTTGCATGCAACAGGTTACCAATCCCTGTTGCAACTCCTATGTGGCAAAATCCATGCAGCTTTAAGGACACCCAGACTGGAGGTTCTTTGATTAGGCCTGTAAAAGCAGTAGGCATTGATAAGCAGCTGCATTTGCCCACTGATGAGATGCCGGATGCTATTTCTATGCTACATGGTAACTCAGAGAGGATGTTGTCTTTTGATGGCAGTACACCTCGGGTCCTTAACCAAGGTACACTCCTCTTCTCTTACATAAAAGAATGTTGGACTTATAGTGGAAATGTTAAAAAGAAGGTTTTACGTTGTGACATGGTTGTACTGTTTACATTATGACTTAATTACTGTAATTAGAATCTGGGCAATCATTTACCTTAGGCGTCTAAGAATGATGAGCTATATTTATACCTATAAAAAAAAAGGATGGTAAGCTATTCATTCTTTAACTTCAGATGAGCTCACATGACATAACAAATTATAATTCAATTTTCTTTTTCCTTATTGAATGATTACATTAACCTCCTTTTCTTTAGGGTTTGTGACTATTTCTACCTCTGATGCCACCCCACCACCACTGGCAACATCACTATCATGACCAAAAAAATTTCTCCTGCTATTTTTGACCCAGGGAAATCCCACCTTCCCCACTGCTAACCAGCAACTGTTTCCACTAGGTATACATGTGATTGACTGTATATAACTACAGCCACCATACCACCGCCAGCCCACAAGTTTCTATATATTCTATCACTTTTGTACCTAGGTTGCTATTCCAAGATTTGCGTGTAATGTTGGCTAATTCTCCAAGCAACCTTTTTAACCACATTCATTCACAAATGCCTTTCGTTAGGTCTCTGAACTCTACCTCAACACTGCTTCTTGCTACTACTGACTATTTTTTACTTCTCCAAGTTACTAAATTTCCCCAAATGTAGGTACAATAGCCAGTTGTAGATCTTGGGTCGTTAATAGATCTAGCCCAATCTGCATCGGAATAAACTTCGATCCTCTTATTAGATCCTTTTTGGAAAAATAAACCTTTTCTTGGTGTCATCTTTAAATACTGAAGAATTTTGTATACAACTTTAAAATGCTCTTCATTCGGATTTTTTTTTTTGATAAGTAAACAAGATATGCATTAAAAAGAGGCTAAAAGCCACAAAGCATACAGGGAGTATACAAGGCGGCTAAGGCCTCAAAAAGAGCAACAAGACCAGAAAAGGTTCACCTCCCCTTAAGTGGATGCTACCCACTCCAAAAAGCCTATAAGGGAGAGAAACTCCTCGCCTAAATACAATTTGGCTCAGCTCCATAAGTTACAAACAAAAAAACTCTTTAATTTTTGGATATTCAACACCCCCCCCTTAAAAGCTAGTGTATTCCTCTCCTTCCAAACCGTCTAAAAAATACACAACGGTATGGATTTCCAAACCTTTTTCCTTTTCTTCCCCACAAAGGGGCCCCTCCAGGTAAGTTAAAACGCTCTTCATTCGGATTATTCATGTATTGACTTACAACACTCATCGAAAAACCCATGTCAGGTTGTGTATGTAATGGGTAAATGAGTTTACCCACAAGGCTTTGATATCTCTCTGTCAATAGGTGAACTATCTGTCATTAGTCCAACTTTATAGGTTGATTCTATGGGTGTGTTTGAAGGCTTAGATCCCTAGCATTCCTGTTTCCTTCAATAAGTCTAGTATGTACTTTTGTTGAGAGACAACAACAACAACCCTTTTTGAGCAAGCTACTTCCATACCTAGGAAATATTTGAGAGTTCCTAGGTCCTTAATTTCAAACTCTCTGGCCATCACTTCCTTCAATCCTCTCACTTAATCTGTATAATTCCTTGTCACAATAATATCATTGACATAGACAATGAGAATGACTACTTTTCTATCATTTGAATGTTTGATGAACAAGGTATGATCAACCTGTCCTTGTGTGTACCCATTATTCTTCACAACCCTTGTGAACTTGTCAAACCATATAGAGATTGTTTAAGTCCATATAGAGACTTTCGAAGCTTGCAGACTTTTCCAATATTGGCATTATTTTCAAATTCTTGAGGGATTTCCATGTAGGCTTCATTTTCTAGGTGTCCATTGAAAAAGACATTTTCGACATCTAATTGTTGAAGAGGCCAATCTAGATTGACTGTAAGTGACAATAGTATTCTTACGGTATTAAGTTTGGCTACAGGAGCAAATGTCTCTTGATAGTTTATACCATATGCTTGAGTAAATCTCTAAGCAACAAGTCTAACTTTATATCGTTCTATGCTTCCATTTGATTTGTACTTAATAGTGAAAATCCATTTACAACGAACTGGATGCTTTCCTTTGGGCAAATTTGACAGTTCCCAAGTTTCGTTCTTCTTTTGAGCCTTGATTTCATTACCAATTGCTCGTCTTCTCTTAGGTTTTTGTAGGGCCTCATGGATACTCTTTTTTTAAAAATAAAAAAATAAAAAAAAATTCAGAAACGAACAATTGTATTAAAATATAAAAACATGAGAAGGATGGGAAGTCGTCCCCAAGATGTACAAACCTGATTCATGGACTCTCTTTGGGATCTCTACATTTGACAGATTAGTAACAAAAGCATAATACTATGGGGATAATCTGTCATAAGATACAAAGTTAGAGATTGGGTGTTGAGTACACGACCTCACACCTTTCCTAAGAGCAATGGGTATATCAAGATCATCAAGAACATCACAAACTTGAGTATTTTAATTTTACTTGGACTTTCTAGATTCAAATCGGATTCTTGGTTTTGCTTAGGTTGAGTGTGGTACTTTAATTCCTCTTGAGGTCATTTCCTCCTTGAGTAAACATGTAACTTAGTTTCTTTTGCATGTTGTGTATGAGTCGGTGTGGATGGAGTAGGTAAAAGGCTTGAAAGACTCAAGTGGTTTGAATGGCTCAGGTAGAGGTTGATTGACAGGAATACTTGTTCAAACCTAGGAGATAATTCTTCTTGAACCTAAAAATTACATTCTTGTATATTTTCCTCCCCCTTAATGGGATTTTTGGTGTAGAAGGGTTGTTTTTCGAAGAAAGTGACATCCAAGGTAACATAAAATTTCCTGGTAACAGGTGAATAGCACTTATACCCTTTTTATGTAGGAGAGTAGCCAAGGAATAGACATTTGGTGGCCTTTGGATCAAGCGTACAGCGATGATGATCATATATGTGAACAAAGGTTGTACAAAAATTTTGGGTGGGAAGGTGGACATAAAGCTTGTATTGGGATAGCTTTGAAGAAGTTTTTGGAGTGGTGTTTGGAGTTGAAGAGTTTGAGTGGGCATTCTGTTGATAAGGTATGCAGATGTGAGAATGGCTTCACCCAAAAATTCTTAGGCACATTCATGGTAAACATTATTGATCTTGCAACATCAAGAAGGTGTCTATTTTTCCGCTCGGCCACACCATTTTGTTAAGGGGTATCAATACAAGAACTTTGATGAATTATTCCTTGGTTCACAAAGTATTCTCCTAGATTTGAATTAAAATATTTTCAGGCATTATCAGATTTGAAAATGTTGACTTTTGCCTAAAACTGATTTTGGATTATATTATAAAATCTTTTAAAAATGAGACCAACTTCAGAATTTTCTTTTATTAGGTAAACCCATCAGACCCAAGTATGATCATCAATGAAAGATACGAACCATCTGGATCTTGTGACATTATTGATTCTAAAGGGACCCCAGATATCACTATGGATTATTGCAAAAGGATGAGAGACTTTATAACCTTGAAGTGGAAAACTGGTTCTTGCATGTTTTGACAGTTGACAAATTTCACATTGCAAAGATTTAGCTTTGGAATTTTTAAATAACTTTGGAAACAAGTTTTTCAGGTATAAAAAATTTGGATGTCCTAATCTATAGTGCCACAACATAATATGGCACTATTATTATTTGAAGAATTAAAGGGAATAGAAAAAGACGCACTACATGCAGTTTGAGTTTGCTTCTTAGGACTATTAGGAACCTCAAGAAGATAGTCCTGCACATTCCTTAGCATTGCCAATTGTCCTCCCCGATTCCAAGTCCTAAAATTCACAATGTGTTGAATAAAAGTTAGTGACACAATTTAAGTCTCTGGAAAGCTTGCTAATTGATAGTAGATTGCGAGTAAGATTTGGAACCAACAAGACAGATTTTAGAATTAAGTCTTTAGTGAGACATATTGATCCTATTCCCGCCACCTTGGACATAAAACCATCAGCAATACAAACTCTAAAGTTCTCAGAATACAAGCTGTAATTATGAAATAAATCAGCATTACCAGTCATATGGTCGGAAGCCTCAGAGTTTATTATCCATTGATTCTTCTTCTCCTTTTGAGAACTCAAGGCAATTGAAAAATTACCTTTTTGAGCAACCGGAGCTGCTGTCATTGAGTTTGTTTGGGAAGCGGCAATCTGAGAGATTAATTTCTGAATAATCTCTACTTGTCCTTTGCTGAAAAGTGTGGACTTCTTGGCTGTCTGCTGTTTCTTTGTCTCTCCTGTCATGGCTATCATACCTCGACCATCTCTAATTGACTGTCGTGATTTCCAGTCTGCTGGTTTTCCATAAATCTGCCAGCAGTGGTCCTTTGTATGCCCTGGTTTGCGACAATGGTTGCACCAAGGTCTGCTATTCCTCCTTTGGTGATTGTTGTTGGTTGTTGTTTGACTGGAATTCTGAACATTTTCTGGACCAGAAATGACCTCCAAAGAAGATGACTTGTCTTTCAGTAGCCATGCTATTTTATCATGAGGACTGATGCAGGCCTCTGTTTTTGAACACAAAAAAAAAGGGCGGAAACAGAATTCTGCGATGCTGGAAAACAGAGAAGGCTGAAGAATTTTGAAACCCAGGGAGCCTAATTCGGCTATGATACCATAAAGGTTTATTGAGAAGAAAACTTCTTTATTTTTCTTATCTTCATTAGGGACATGAAATAGAATAAATAGGAGAGAATGGCTACAAGACTGCCATAAAATCTTCTTGATACAGGGAATAAAATGCCATCCCTATAAATTAGGGATATACATGGAAAAAATGAGATTTGGAATATTTATTCTTTATCTTTTTATTAACTAGTTAACTAATCCCTATAAAATAGGGATTTATATTTTGAAATCCTACAGTTTTCCCACTTGATCTTTTGGAGTAGGAAACATTGTTCCAATCTAACAGTACAAAACTCAATGGAATACCTATAAAGGCATTTGTAACAGTGATTCAAAGAGCATAAAAGAAGTAAGCAAGGTCCCAACCAATCTCCAATTATCTTCACTTGTCCTAGTAAATTGTAGCATTTCTTGTATCAATCTTACTTTGAACATCTTTCCAAAACCATGAAAAGCTACCAGTGGTATATCAAGGATCTAGTTGCCTACTGCATGTCCAACATAAGAAAGAGGAATTTCCAAAGATCATAAAAAAGGGCTGGGGGACGGTTTGTTGAAGGTTCCAGGTTCAAGTCCTAATGGGGACAAAAATTTGCCTCTCAGAAAAAAAAAAGCAAGTCAAGAATGGGGGCAAAAATGATCTATCGCATCTTCGCATCTTTCATAGAACACATGAGCCAGGATTAAAGCATGCTACTAGCATTTACTTTCTTGTGAGTCACAAACCTTGTGAGTCACAAACCTTGTGAGTCACAAACCTTGTGAATGATTTAACTCTAGAGCAGCCATTGGAATTTGGATCTTCAGGTCTGCTTGGCTGGTAAGAAACAGTTAGGTTATCCTTTTTGAAAAGAAAAGGGAAGAAGGATTTTGAAGAGAAAGATCTTGATCCATTTCAGGCCTAACATCTCTTGTTTGGAGCAAAAGGAGGAACTGCCTTTTTTAGGGAAAGGAGCAATGCCAAAGCAATAATCTCACTCTCATTGAGATTTCAATGAGAAGCAAAGTGCGAAGATAGTGAATAACAGGGAAAGGAGAATAACAATGAATTGGGGAGTTGCACCTTCTCAAAGATAAGAGGAAGAATAACAAAGGGGAAGAATACCCCACCAATGGTCTTCTCAGAATATGCATTTTAGATCCATTGCAAACAATGAACTATCATGAGGAAGATTTTTAACCATGAATCCTGGAGGTAGATGCTGGTTTGGTGTTGAGAAAACTTTTGAGATTAACATAGAAGAGCAGAAAGGGAGAGTGCGTGGGAAAATCTGTGAGAGAGGCCCTAAGTCTTCTTCATGGATAAGATTTGGAGGGAAAAGTCTATCTTTGTTGCTTGAAGGGGTTGAGTCATGCTGTGAGCTATAGGAAAGAACTCCTTTCAAGAAGTTTTGGTCGGAAGGGGATAGAAACTATAGTCTGGAACTGCAAAGCAACAAAGCAGGGAGATTCCTGTTTTGCGTTGTAAGGGATGTGGAGAACAAAAGATTCTCCTTGGCTTTTCCAGAAGGTGGGGGGCTCGTTGGAGGCTGGAATCTGCTCGTCAGTAAACTGAAAAGCTTGGGTGTCTCTCCCTTTCAGTGGAAAGGTGCTCTACCTCAAGCTCTGCCTAACAGAGGTGTGGATAGAGCCTCCATCCCCCTTCGAGTTTGTCCCGCGCCCCGCGATGCCGTCTGGTTAGAAGCTGATAAAGAATCTCTCGTTAGAAATGAGGAAATGCTGGGTAGGTGTCTGATAGGCCTTTGGAAGGGAGACTCGGACCGCCTCCCTGATCTCTTTACCTTCGGGACATGGGCGAAAAATACCTGGCTCCTAGAAGGGAACCTCTGGCTGTCTAACATGAGGGAAAACCTCTTGTTTTTGGAATTTGAGTTTGCGGACGAAGCTGAGAGGGTGCTTAATTTAGGGGAGAAAAGCTTTAGAGGAAGAAGCTTCCACCTTGAAAAATGGAAGCCTTCAGTGGGCTGCCTTAAGGAAGACAACGGGGATACGCGCCTTGTATGGGTCAAAATTTTAGGTCTCCCTTTGCACCTTTGGGGAAGAAGCCTCTTCAAGAGGTTTGGGGACTCTTGTGGAAGATTCGTGGCTGTGGATGAAAACACAGCCGAGCGTCGGAATCTCAAATGGGCCAGAATCCTCATCGAAACCAGAGACTGGCATCACCCAATTTCTCTGCAGGTGGTCGCCGGCTCCTCTTGTTTCGCTATGCAGCTCTGGTGGGAAGAAGAACCCCGCATCTCCACTGTGCTCCCTTCCCATGGGCCCGGTGCTTGGAAGCGCAAGGATGACGAAGTGTCCCACTCACGCGCCGAGGGGAGCGTGGGCTTTCCGCCCTCTTCCTCAGCCCTTTCGCAGCCTGAAAAGCTGCCCCCGCAGCCTGAAAAGCTGCCCCCGCAGCCTGAAAAGCTGCCCCCGCAGCCTGAAAAGCTGCCTCCGCAGCCTGAAAAGCTGCCTCCGCAGCCTGAAAAGTTGTCTTCGCCGGTTTTGGGGAGAGACGATGCCTCAGACAAGTCGAAGTCAACTGCCCACCAGGCCCTTGCCTGCGATTTGGATTTGGGCCTTGGTCTGGACTCCTCGGCCCACCCGGACCTGGCCCGCCCCATTGGGCCTGGGTTAGGGAAGGCCCATTCTCTGGGAAACACTTATATACCCCTTGGCCCAGCTTCTTCTAGCGACTTAGGGCTGGGAACCTCTACCTGCTCCCCGCACCGGAGGAGAGGACCCCCCGCTGAGAGCCCCCAGTTGGAAGCGCCGTCCCATTTGGAAGTAACGTCGGCAAATGACCTCCCTCCCACTGCCGAAGGCCGCAATCTTCAAGGTATGCTCTTGCCCCCTCCACCCCCCTTGAGTGGGATGCCTTCTTCTCCTTCTTCTACTCCATTCTTGGTTACGGGATCCGAGAGGGAAAGGGGATGCTCTGGACAGACGGATCCGACGTCAAGAGAGACTGAAGAGACGCCGATTCCTCTGTCCTTGATGCTTAGAGATGGGTCGACAGTGGTCCTGAGGCCCGACCCCCCAAACTTTGCGGCGAAGCAGAAGGACCACACAGATATCTCCCCGCGCGAAGAAGTATGGTCAGAGGAGGAGATTTCCAATCTCTTCCATTTTAGCAAAGTCTTGGGAATATCTGTCGAAGGACACGAGGTTGAAATTCTGAATTTACTTGAGGAATTGAAGCTGAGGACGGGAAATAGCACCCTTTGCAAGCGACGAAAGAAGAAAAAATCTTGCACCACCCGTTTTGAAAGAGAGTTGAAAAGGTTGGAATGCTCTGTTAGTTACGGGGAGACTTCAGGGTTAGCCAAAAAGTCCGGCCACAATTCCTGGGATTTGGTTCCAGTTGACTAATGAGAATTAAAATTCTCTGTTGGAATGTTCGCGGGCTTAATGACTCAGAGAAAAGAAAGTTGATCAAGGGCGTGGTAAGGAACCAAAAACCAGATTTGGTTTGCCTTTTGGAGACGAAGGTGAAAGAGATGTCTCAGCAATTGGTCAACAGTGTGGGTATTGGAAGATTTCTTAATTGGGCCTCTGTAGATGCTAGGGGTACGGCAGGAGGTCTCCTGCTCCTCTGGGACAACAGAGTCTTGGAGAACTTGGAGGTAGAAAAGGGGGAGGGGTACTCTATCTCTATCCGTTTCAGAAACTGTGTCGATGGCTTCACTTGGATTTTTTCTGGGGTATATGGGCCGGTGATTAGCAGTGAAAAGGAGGATTTTTGGGAGGAACTTAGTGCCATCCGTGGCCTCTGGGAGGACCCCTGGTGTTTAGGAGGGGACTTCAATGCTGTTAGATTCCCAGAGGAAAGAAGGAACTCCCTTAGGCTCACAACTGAAATGAGAAGATTCTCAGAGGTTATAGGGGAACTGGGGCTAAAGGATCTCCCTCTGGCTGGAGGCCCTTTCACTTGGATAGGGGGTTTGAACTCTCAAGCTGCCTCTAGACTGGACCGTTTTCTGTTTTCGGACCAGTGGGAAGACCACTTCTCCGCCATCACCCAAGCTGCTCTCCCTCGTTTGATTTCTGACCATAGTCCTATAGTCCTTCAAGTTGGAGGATTCTCCTCAGGCAAAAGCCCTTTCCGGTTTGAAAATATGTGGCTAAAAATCGATGGTTTCCAAGACCTAGTCCGAAGCTGGTGGAATGGGTATTCTGTTGAAGGTTCTAGTAGCCACTGCATTGCCGAGAAGCTCAAAGCGCTCAAGAAGGACTTGAAGAACTGGAACAAGGAGGTGATAGGTAATGTCTCTCTCAATAGAGCAGAAGCCTTCTCTCGCCTGCAGCGATGGGAGACCAGGGAGAACGACAGCCCCCTCACTGCTAGTGAAGTAGAGGCTAAAAATCTGGCTCTTGAGGACTACAAGAAATGGGCTCTGTTGGAAGAAACTTCTTGGAGACAGAAGTCAAGAGAAATTTGGCTAAAAGAAGGCGACAAGAACACCAAATACTTCCACAAAATGGCCAATGCTAGGGCAAGGAAGAACTTCCTGTCTAAAATTAGAATAAATGAGGTCACTCTCTCTTCTAGTGATGACTTAAAAGAAGGCGTTTGTAGGGCCTATAAATCCCTCCTCTCAGAACCAGGGGATTGGAGGCCTAATATCAATGGCCTTAACTTCAAGGAGCTGGGAGAAGGTTTGGCCAGCAGCCTAGAAGTTGTGTTTTCTGAGGAGGAAATCTATGCAGCCCTAAGCAGCTGTTGTGGCGACAAAGCTCCAGGCCCGGACGGCTTTACAATGGCCTTTTGGTTGTGTTGCTGGGATGTTGTTAAATCAGAAATCTTGGAGCTCTTCAGAGAGTTTCACCTCCATGGGACCTTCCAGAGAAGTTTGAACTCCACGTTTCTTTTGCTCATTCCCAAAAAGGAAGGGGCTGAAGACCTAAGAGATTTCAGACCAATCAGCCTGGTAGGGAGTGTATACAAACTACTAGCCAAAGTCCTTGCTAATAGGCTGAAATCAGTGATGGGAGAGGTGATTTCTGATTCGCAGCAAGCTTTCGTCCATGGGAGACAGATTCTAGACGCTGTTCTTATTGCCAACGAAGCCCTTGATTCTAGATTAAAAGACAACGTGCCGGGCCTCCTCCTTAAATTGGACATTGAGAAGGCTTTTGACCATGTAAATTGGAACTTCCTCATAGATGTGATGTCTAGAATGGGATTTGGGCACAAATGGATCAATTGGATGAAATGGTGTTGGTCCACGGCCACATTCTCAATCCTCATCAATGGGTGCCCCACGGGCTTCTTCCGTAGTTCTAGGGGATTGAGGCAAGGTGACCCTCTCTCCCCCTACCTCTTTCTTTTTGCCATGGAAGCTCTTAGCCAACTGCTGTCACGTGCAAGAAATGAGGGCTTTTTTTCAGGCTTCAAAGTGGGAGGAAGATGTAGAGAGGGGCTGATCGTTTCCCATCTCCTATTCGCCGATGATACCTTAATCTTCTGCGACGCCAATGCAGTTCAGTTGCAATACCTTAGCTGGACCTTCATGTGGTTTGAGGCGATTTTAGGGCTAAAAGTCAATCTGAGCAAGTCTGAGGCCATCCCAGTGGGGGAGTGTCCCCCCATGGAGTCCCTCGTCTCAGTTTTGGGATGTAAGATTGGATGTTTACCTACTTCCTACCTGGGTCTTCCCCTTGGAGCCCCTTACAAATCCACTAGTGCGTGGGATGCAGTGGAAGAAAGATTCAGGAAAAGATTGTCTCTCTGGAAAAGGCAATACCTTTCCAAAGGTGGCCGTCTAACCTTATTAAAAAGCACCCTCTCTAGCCTCCCAACCTACTTTCTCTCTCTCTTTGTGATCCCTAAGAGAGTTTGTGCAAGACTCGAAAAAATCCAAAGGGATTTCTTATGGGGAGGGGGCGCTTTAGAAAACAAACCTCACTTGGTGTGTTGGAAGGTTATTTGTGCCGCTAAAAAGGATGGAGGCTTGGGCATACGCAACCTAGCTATTTTTAATAAGGCCCTTCTTGGTAAGTGGTTGTGGAGATTTGCCAATGAGAACGAGTCCCTTTGGAAGCAAATTATCTCTAGTAAATATGACCTTCAAGATGGGGGATGGTGCTCAAAAGGTGTTAGAGATCGTTATGGGGTGGGTGTTTGGAAGGCCATCAGAAACGGTTGGGAAAACTTTCGATCTCACTCCCGCTTCCTTGTAGGGGATGGCACCAGAGTGAAGTTTTGGAAGGACTTGTGGTGTGAAAATCAATCTCTGGAAGAAGCTTTTCCCATCTTATTTAATCTCTCAGTCAACAAAGAAGGCTTGGTTGCTGAGGCCTGGGAGGAAGACGGAGCTGGGGGTAGCTGGGGACCTCGTTTCAACAGACACCTCAATGATTGGGAGGTGGGGGAAGTGGAAAACTTATTAAGCAAGCTTCATCCTTTGGCTATTAGAAGAGGTGTGGATGACTCGCTCAGGTGGAAAGCAAATAAGAATGGGACCTTTTCTGTTAAGTGTTTTTACAGCTCACTCTCAATGGGCATCAACCACCCCTTCCCAGCTAGTACTATTTGGACGTCTTGGGCTCCAACCAGGGCTAGTTCCTTTGGTTGGGAGGCGGCTTGGAACAGACTACTCACCATTGATCGCCTAAAGAGATTTGGTTGGAACATCCCCAACAGGTGCTTCTTGTGTAAAAATGAGGAGGAGTCTATTGATCACCTTCTCCTGTTTTGTGAGAAGGCCAGAATGTTATGGTATCTAACCTTCTCCCTTTTTGGGGTGCAATGGGTGATGCACTCCTCTGTGAAAAGGAATCTCCTGGGATAGTATGGATCTTTTGTGGGCAAGAAAAGGGAGAAAGCATGGAAAACTGCCCCCCTTTGCCTAATGTGGACTATTTGGAAAGAAAGGAATAGAAGAGCCTTCGATGATGTGGAAAGAAACGATCAAGATATCAAATCCATTTTTTTGTACACTTTTGTGAATTGGGCTAGGGTATATATTAAGGATCATACTTTATCGTTGTTTGATTTTGTAAACTGGTTAGCCACCAAGTAAGGGTCAGAACCTTTTGTTTCTTGATCCTTTGTATCTTGGTATACTTCGTGTATACTCTCTTTAGCCTTTTGGCTTTTAATGAATTTCCTTTATCTATCAAAAAAAAAATGAGGAAGATTTTTAACACTTGTGAAATAGTTTCCATGTGTTTTGGTGAGGTCCTGACCCTTGAATGGGCATCCCATCTATTATTTGCACACCTTATTGCTCTTGATAACATAGTGCCAAAGAGAATATTCCTTGGGGATCACCCACAACTGCTAGCCTATACTAATATGACGAAGACTTGAAACCCCTAGGAAATAAGTGTCCATAGGCCTGGTGAGTAGTCTTGATCCTACAGTTGGCATTCCATCTATTATATGCAAACCATATTGCTCTTGATAGCAGAGTGTCAAAGAGAAGTCTTCCTTAGGGATCTCCCTTAACTACAGGCATATATAATGGTATTTTTTTTTTTTTTTTGGATAGGAATATATAATGGTATTATTATAAGCTAAACAACCTCTCCAACCTTACTCCCTTGACGCTGTCCCTCCCCCAATTTAGAGGCTTAAATAACTAACACAGGTTCTAGTATGACAGTGATTTTCCACTTCATTGTGTCTAGCTTCAATGAAGTTAGTAGTTGTTTGGTTGGAGTATTGCATATACAATTTAAGGTATAATGAAGGTGAAGCTTTAGACAAAGGGGATGTATGTTCCATCCTACATGGGAGGTTCACTTTGTTGTAGACTTTGCCAGCCTGAACTTGTAAATGTTCAGAACAGTATTTCTGTGCTTGCAGAAGTTTATCATCCACCTCCTAAAAGTTCATCTATTTTGGTGAAATCTTGACAAGCACTTAGGTACTCGTTGATAAAAATGAAAATTAACTGCTGGAAAATTTTGGTGTTGAATAAGTACTGAAATATATAATAAAAATGATTATTGAAAGTTTGAAATGGTTTGTTTTTCAAGTTTGCTCTTATACCCCCATTATGATATTATATTAATGGAACATATTTTGATAAATATTATATTAATAGAACAATTCAAGAACTATAAATCTTAATAATTCATTTAGAATTTGATTCTTCATAAGGTAGAAAGACTTTTATTCATAATGAAATTTATTCTAGTAGAAAGACTTATTTCATTGATGATTTTTTGTGTGAAGAATAGAGTATTAACAGATATTGATTTAACTAACGGTAAAAATAAAATGAAAAAATTTTACAATGAGGGGGGAAATGAAATTAAAAAGTTGTAAAATTGTAAAATTCACCTATTATGTTTTGCGTTAAGTGATAAGTGAGGTATTCAGGACTGAATGAATAAAGTTGTTTTTAAATGATTTTTAGTCTTAAGTGAGTGATTTATGTTATCAAGCACGTTTAATCATCCGGACCTACTTATTTTAAAAGTTTCTGCTCTTATTGTGATTCTCATACATACATTATTTTCCACTTATTGTAATTATCAAACTCTTCTAGAATGACAGGCTTTTTGGCTTTCTCATGCAACTCTCTCTTACTTGTGACACAAAATTTGCTGCTGGTCTGACAAATTTTGAAACAAATTTTTATTGGTAGTGAAGCTTTCCTTTGGGACTTCCAACAAACAATTGCTGACATGTGGCAACAAAGCCCAATATAAAATTACATCTTCAACTCCTCAAAGCCCACATGACAAACTAAAAATCCCTTGTAACAGTTAACATAAAAACAAAGTATAAACTTGCTATTCTTTATTGAACAAATGAAAGAACAGTACCTTGTGCTCATCATGATACAGGACTAGCAAGAGAGCTTGAGTACATGGGAACAAGTTAGCAGTGAGTCTGGGAAACCATTGGGTGATTTGGTTTATCAGGGGTCACTAAACTACCTATTGATTTAGCAAATAATCAAATTACTGCTCTGAATCTCTGTATATTTTAAACAATTTACAAAGCCAAAAATATTTATGATGTTTGTAATCATAATGCTGTTACTTCCTTGATTCAATCTCTCTGGTATGAATTGATTGCAGTTTGTTTTGGTAGTTTTAGATTTCAGTGTCAAACTGGCTTGTTGTGGACATATTTTAACCTAACTTCTTTAGATATTGTTATATTGTTTGATTTTCATCATGTTATAATTCTTTAAAATATTTGGTCCTTTTGTTATTTTCAGACTTGTTTACAGGAGAAACCTTAAAACTGATCTCTTCCCCACTCTTTTTTTCTTCATTTTTGTTATTTAGAATCGTGTATTGGTGTTCAATTGGGTAATATATTTGCAACATGTGCCATTTTACGGATCATGTAGTATCAGGCAACCAGGCAAGAGCCTGGGAAACTGATGTCTATTGTACTAGTTCCATTAGCTTTTAGATGAGTCTCAGTAATCTGGTGAAAACCTGGAAATGGAAAGACCTATTCTTCGTCAAAAGTCTTGTTTCTTCAACTTTTTTTGGATACATTTGTGTCTACCCCATATAGAAAGGGAACACCTCAATTTCTCCCTCTTCTGTTCTTGATGGGTCTCTCACCCTTTTACATTACTTTAGAATACCTAAAATAGACTTTATGATCTTAAAAAGAAGACAGCCAACGTAAGCTCCCATAGAAAATCTATTATTTTATTACACATCCCACTGAAACTCCTAAAAAGTCTTAACTTTCCGAACTTTTTTGTACAACTCCCTAAATTTTCTAGAACTCCTGCATCTATGTGCTACAGCTTCTAGCTCTTAAAAGAAAAAAAATATTATTGCAAGTGCAGTAATTTCATTATTGCAAGTGCAGTGAAATACCTAGTGATACGTTTTTGTGGTTGTAATTGAGTGATACTTTTCTTGGATTATGTATCCTATGTGGAAGAGCTCTACTGAAGATAACTTTTTATGTACTGACTCTCTTCCTTCTTTTATGGGTTTCAGGTTTAGAGGCATCTGCAATTGCTTCTAATTCAAATGTAGCACCAGATTTCCGGCGTGCTCTCTCTCTTCTGTCAACTAATTCTTGGGGTTTGAATGATCCTGGACCTACTTCTTTGGACCAGCTCATGCATGTAAACCAAACCAGCATGGCCCAGCCCACGATGCATGCTGAACCACACAATTGGGCTCTTGCTTCATCAGAAAATATGCACGTTCAACAAACACCTTCAGAGACTCGGGGACATTCATTGGATTTGCATAATAATGGAAGCAGCATGTTTCAAGAGTTTCAATTATTTAAAGCACCTTATGAGTCTGGCTGTTTTTATCCCAATCAAATTAACTGAGAACCAAGTCTGCTTCCAGTGTCAAAAAGAACTGCAAATAAAGGTCAGTGGCCCCCTTTTATGTACTTACAAGGTTTTTAAGTGTACCGTTTGAGGATCCTTTTCTTCTTTACCTGATGGTAGAATATCAATTGGTCCTACTCCTGAGTTCCTGAAGCACTCATGTTTTATATAGAGAGAGATTTTAAATTACTCAAGGTTTAGCTGAAGCTTAAATGATGTGCACTGGCATCAATAGGAACCATCAAGTTAATTTCACTTACATAAAAACAAGTTTTTCTGATAGGGTAATCTTAATCATCTAGGATCACTATGTGGGAGATGAGAAGAATTCTTGCTCCTTAGAAATTCGTAATAAAGATGGTAAATCAAATGCTTGCATGAAACAATATCTATGGGATTCGATCTCAATATTAAAATGTAAAATAATTACAAGTTTATAACAGAAGCAGGAAATTCATAGAAATCTAATATACCTTATATGTAGATAATATTTGATTTTGGTTTTGGATTTTTTGCTGACACTTTAAAGAAGTTATGGATAGTTGCATATATTGCTTTTTGAGAACTATAATATTTTTGAGAGAACATATTATTATATTGATAGTATGTCAGGAAATTATGAAGGGTAAATTTCTACAATTCCAGGGAAAAATTTTGGGATCATGAGAATGATGAAAATTTTTAGTGTAACCTTCCAAGAAATCTTCAAAGAAGATAACTATAAACCAAAAAGGACACCAAATAGGTAAGTCTTGTTAAGAGAGCAAATTACATGTGGAAATGAACCTAGGCACTTACTGTAAGGAAAAGGAAATAATGGAGTTGCTATTTCATCAACCCAAATTGGGTTTGACCATTTTATAGTCCAAAGAAAATTTGAAAACATAGTAGTGTGTTGTATTTAGTACATATACTAACCTGATAAAACTATGGCTAATAGCATTGGAATCCATTTGATTGATAAGTGACAATCTCAGTCAATTAATTACTTGATCATTTTTTCCAAAGACTAAGAACAAGAAAATCAAAGGTCATTGATCCTTACCACAAATTATTATTTTCTTTTTTGATTGGTACTCTTTACTGCAAATTTTGCATCCATGCTGCTCCTGTAACATGCACCTTTTGAACTTTTGAACACCTTATACAAAATGGAAATAAAAGTTCATATTTAATAAGCATCATGTATCCATTAGACATATAGACATGATCAACTGCTGCCATGCATGATTACCTGATGGCCTTGCACAATGAATCAATCCATAGTGGGCTTCAGTTAGAAGTGCACATCATGTAAGCCACCATAAACTTAGGCTAGGTGGCCTCTAAGGCTGTTGGTCAAAGAGCAAATTTTTTTGGCTAGGTGGCCTTTAACACACTAAGGCTGTTGGTTAAAGAACACCTTTTTTCATTGAACAGCCTAGGAGTTGACCAATCCAACCAAATGCAAAGGGAGGTTATGCAAAAGTTTGGTACACAAACTAATCTGTCACCTTCTTTTCCTGCAAAATATTTCTTCACCTTGTAGTTTATTGAAAAAAAAAAAGAAAACCAGAATGGTGAACATCAACAGCAATGGTGAAACAACTTCTAGCCAGGATTATAGTGTCAATGGATACTGATTCAATAATGATTTAGGTGATTGGTGTTGATGACGAGAATGAAGAAACCTTCACTTCTCTGATATGTGTCAGTTGTATTCTCTAACCTGATCTAACCTTAATAAGATCTCATCATATCATAGCTATTAACCCAGTATATTTCATAATCTTGTGCAACCACTCACTATAATCTTTGCTTGCAGTGTAGTCCGTGTGATGCATTCGAGAAAGCAATAATGGGGATTAGGATGCCTTTTGTCCATTGATCCAAAATATCTTCTCAAATGTATAATGTGTGTTAGAAACAAGACAATGCACCTGCATTATGGTTGAATCCGTTTGTTTCATGGAAAGTGAGTTCTTCTCATGGCTTCTTGCCATCATCTGTCTCTTCACCTGACCACCTCTACATTTTAAGATCAGTTTGGTTTATCATCAGAGTGAATTTAAATGCATGGAATTGTTTATTTTTAATTTTTGTTCGTAAATATTATTTGCTGAAAAATGGGTAATCTCCATGGTGAAGATCTCTCTAAATTAGGCAACCTGATTTCTAATTTCAAGTTCTACAAGTCAGTAAAAACCATAACAAATGTGACAATTATACCTTCAGATCTGCATACAAAATTTTCTAAAAAATTAGATGATTTTAGGTAGGACAAACATTCCCTCTTAAGCTGGTGGAAAGGTATTTTACATCCCTAACTTATTGCAGATTGTATGAAATGGGTAGCTTGGCTGGCCCTTTGTTAATATGTTTGCCAACTATTTAGATGGGGTGACATACGGAATGGAAATCTACCATTTTTATTTTTATTTTTATTTGTAAAATGTTTCAATCTATATTCACTTGCTTGGTTCGATCATGATGAACATGGTTTATGAGCTAATATTTATAGTTGCTTTGTTGTCTCAATATTGCTTCAAAGGTCCTTCTAAAGTGATGTAAGATCTGCAAGATTCTTGTTCAAAGTAATTTAGAAATCCCTTGAGCCATGTCTCCAAACAAAACTTCTACATTGGATTTAGTGGCTATTGATTGCTTTTTACTTTTCCAAGATAGAGTACCATATCTAATAGCCCGATTAGCATCACTGTAGACTCCTAGTTCCATATTTCTATTTTTTAAGAATAAAATTTCCTTGCTTAGTATCAATTTTAGGTAGCATCAGATTCTTTATATCATCTCTATGAGCTTTATGGGGTGAATTTATGAATTAGCTTACCATAATTACTGTGTATGTAATGTGTGGTTGAGAGAGAGCTAGCCCACCATAACATCCTCCATTTTGTCTCACAGTTTTTGATTTTGTTCAATTCAAGTCTTTGCTGGTTTACACCTTGGCATCCTTCTCTCTTTAGTAAACCAAGGGTTGGAAAAATGAATATTCCTCCTTTTGATACACAGTGTGTGGTTGTAGTTTATTTTTACCACTATTTTGGTAAATCTCTCAAACCATGCTGGTGAGGGTCATGCTTTGGTACCCATATATCCTTTTTGGTACCGTACCTCCAATCTTTCACCAATGACATTTTGCCACATGTTAGGTTTGTGAATAAAAAGAAAAAAAAAAAAAAAAAACTTCTTGTGGGTTACCAACCGGCAAACTCCCATGGGAAAAAAAATAAAATAATCAAAACACAAAAGTTTTAATTCTTTACGACATCTAATTATATAATATGAATAATTATTTTATAAAAATTGAAAAATATTGAATAATTTTTAAAAATACAAATTTTCTACAAAAAGAAATTAGAATTTATTTTATTTTGTAATATAAAGAGATAAACCTAGGAGGTGAAGGAAAAAAAATTTAAAAAAATTAAATATTGTAAAAAAAATAAATCGATAAAAAAATGTATACATTGAGAGTTAGTTAATTTATTTAATTTTCAATTGAAATTATTTGAGGAAAAAATTGGATGAATATTGAAAATGTAAAAAACAATTTAATTGGTTTAAGAAGTAAAAAAATAAAATAATTGAATAATTTCAATGAATTGTAAGTCTAATTAGACTTTTATAAAAAATGAAAAAAAAATTAAAATAAATTTAAATAAGTATACATTGCTTAAACATTAGTTATGTACTCAATTGAAAATTGTATTAATAAAATAATTATTATAATTTAAATTTAATTACATAAAATATTGGTTCAAAATATTGAAAATACAAAAAATAAATGTAATTAGTAACAATATGGAATTTCACACTCCTCGCAAATATTTTTATCATTTTGATTTTTCAAAAACTTTTAAAAGTTAAAAATAGTAGAGAACAAAGAATCCTCAAATTCTTATCCTCCATACTAATTATTTATTATTTTTGGATCATGATTATTTTTTTCAACCATTAAACAACCCCTAAGAGCAATTAACCTATTTAAACAATATTAAAGGCATATGAAGTCCCCAAAATTTTTTAAAAATTTAAAAAAAGTGAAGAATTGGAAGGGTACAAAGAATGTGAGGAATCTTCATATTCTTCATACCCTTACTAATTTTTTAATATTTTTGGATTTTGATTTTTTTGGGTATCATTTGAACAACTCTTAAGTGTAATAAATCTATTTAAACAATATTCAAGTCATATGAAGTGCAAAATGGGGAGGGTACGAAGAATGTGAGGATTCCTCACATTCTTAATCCTCACATTCTTCGTATCCTTGTTAATTTTTTAGTATTTTTGGATTTTGATTTTCCAGGAAATCATTTGACCACCTCCTAAGTGTAATGAACCTATTTAAATAATATCTAAGTCATATGAAGTTCTCAAAATTTTTAAAAAGTTCAAAGAAGTGGAGAATGGGGAGGGTACGAAGAATGTGAGGATTCCTCACATTTTTTTCGTACCCTTCCTAATTTTTTAGTATTTTTGGATTATGATTTTTCCGAAAATGATTTGACCACCTTCGAAGTGTAATGAATCTATTTAAAAATTATCCAAGCCATATGAAGTCTTCATTGTAAAAGAGGGAACGAACTTTCTAAGAGATGGTATGAACTTTATAAGAGAGGGTACAAACTTTATAAGAGAGGGTACGAACTTTGTAAGAGAGGGTACGAACTTTGTAAGAGAGGGTACGAACTTTCTAAGAGAGGGTACGAACTTTCTAAGAGATGGTATGAACCTTGTAAGACGGGGTACGAACCTTGTAAGACGGGGTATGAACCTTGTAAGACAGGGTACGAACTTTGTAAGAGTGGGTACGAACTTTGTAAGAAAGGGTACGAACTTTGTAAGAGATGGTATGAACTTTCTAAGAGAGGGTATGAACTTTGTAAGAGAGGGTACAAACTTTGTAAGATAGGGTACGAACGTTGTAAGAGATGGTACGAACTTTCTAAGAGAATGTACGAACTTTGTAAGAGAGTGTACGAACTTTCTAAGAGATGGTACGAACTTTGTAAGAGATGGTACGAACTTTGTAAGAGATGGTACGAACCTTGTAACATAGGGTATGAACTTTGTAAGACAAGGTACGAACCTTGTAACATAGGGTATGAACTTTGTAAGAGAGGGTACGAACTTTGTAAGACATGGTACGAACCTTGTAAGACAGGGTACGAACTTTGTAAGACAGGGTAGGAACTTTGTAAAAGAGGGTACGAACTTTGTAAGAGATGGTACGAACTTTGTAAGACAGGGTACGAACTTTCTAAGAGAGGGTACGAACTTTCTAAGAGAGGGTATGAACTTTCTAAGAGAGGGTACGAACTTTCTAAGAGAGGGTGCGAACTTTGTAAGAGAGGGTACGAACGTTGTAAGACATGGTACGAACCTTGTAAGACAGGGTACGAACTTTGTAAAAGAGGGTACGAACTTTCTAACAGAGGGTATGAACTTTCTAACAGAGGGTATGAACTTTGTAAGAGAGGGTACGAACTTTCTAAGACAGGGTATGAACTTTCTAAGAGAGGGTATTGAGCATCCACCACATCTTCACGAATGGACATGGGGATTGACTAAATCGAAAACAAGACATAATTATTAGCTATATATTTTGATTACAAAAAATAAGAACATGATATTAAACTATTTGTATTATACCTCTGATACTCGACGTTTCCCCATCTTCCTTAAATTGTGTACAAACAGAGAGACCTTGAATTTACTTGGTTTCATCTCTCTTGATGTACATGTTTTCATGATATGCTCGGGAAAACCACATAGTGCTTGTAATGGTTCCTAATATGGAAAATGCCATTAATATACATCTATTTACTATATAATGGTTAAGTAGTTGTAAAGAAAATATATATATTTTTTTTCTTTTATATGATATATACCTTTCCATAATCTCTTCTAGTTCTTTTGATTGGAAGTGGTAAAATATCTACATTTTTTTTCGGAATGATATGCACTTCAATTGATGTAGCGCATGCATCTTCATTCTTTCCATTCAAGTCCTCAGCGCATAACTTGTCAATTGACAAAGTGTGGACATAATGTTCATTTCCTTTCTTATTGTCCTTATCTTCCAAACTTCTCTCGCATGAGAGAATGTCATTCTTCGTTCCCTTCTCGTGCATTCTCAAAGGTTTTTCGGTTGACCCAAGGAAGAGACCTTTCAATGTAGTATATTTTTCCTCAAATCTAGTAAAAACTTTTTCACAACTACTACTACTTCCAACATGACACAAATCAATTAGATGTGTCTTTAATTGTTGAAAGGTTTTATCTATTTCCATTAAGCTCCCACCATCAACCTAGTGATATATAGGAACTTCATTAATAACATCATAATACAAGGGTTCCCTACTAATATAGATACTGAAGATGAATATCGTAAAACTTACTCATTTAATAACATCTTTGTTTGGATTGATTTCAAATTTCTCATCCTCCTCATTCTCTCCCTCCATTGTAATCGCATTTTCATCAACACAATCCCTTATTTCATTTTGTATCACCCATATTTTGACCTGCAATATATTCATCAAAATATAATGCATATCATATTTAAAATCACTAAAAACTTAAACCAATGTTAAATGACTTTCGAAACTATAACTTACATTGTCATTTGCATATCTACTGAGTTTTTTCAATCTTCGTTTCATATCCAGTACTTCATCATCTCCCTAAGTAGTAATCCGAGGAGAAGGTCGAGTATTAGCGATAGAAATTTCTCTTCGAACGATATATGCTCGTGGTAGAATAACTGCAATTATATTTTACATAGATATATGGTTAGTTCACAAATTTTATTATAACAAATTTGAAATTCACTATGATGTAAATTATGTACAAGGACATTACCATTAAAAACAATAAGTAACCGGAAACCCCACTTTGTTATTTCCTCTTAAACTCTTTAATCTCGTGCACAAGATAAAACAACACAAATTCAGTCCAATTGATTTTCTTTATTGAATTGATGTCTTCCACAAGATGTAAGAAAGAACGTTATACGAAAAGTTTCATTGTTGGGCACAATAATGCACCCAACACAAATAATACAAAATGAACTTTGAAATCGTTTCCACATTCTTTATCCTCCCTAATTTGATTTTCTAACATCACTAATGGCAATCGCCCCTTTTTATCACAATATTTATTACATAAATCATTCTTATGGCTAACATCTTTGTTCGTGTCAATCTTCAACCCTCTTGCCCTCAATCCCATAATAAATTCAACATCAATGGAGGATAATTTGATATAAGTATTATACAACTCTAACATGTAAGTGTTCAGATTGAAACTATTTATCAACCAAAGACATAACCCATGATCAATTTTCCGACATCAAAGTTGCAAGAGGCTACCAAATCCTATTTCTTTTATGGCCGCCTTTTGCTTTGGTTCTAATTCTTTAATCACTCTAATCACTCGCTCAGGTGAGCATTGAGTTTGAAGATATAACTAAAAAGATACACAAACATCAAACATGTTTACATTAATATAATTTGCAACAAATACATAAGTAATGAAATTTTATATTCATTACAAAAAATTTACCTTTGGACCCACACCTTTTTGAAGTGAATATTGTTTTGAACTTTCTTTTGACTTTGCCATGAAATCTTCTTTTTCTACTTTTGAAAGTGCATTCCACTTCTTGCTCAATTTTTTCCTCAACTACATTAAATGGTCACTTTAAATTCTAATTTTAAAATTTAATTATATTACCCACAACAATATTACTCCTTACATCATCATTTATCTTCACTCCTTTATCCTCTCTTTGATCATGGCCAATTGATCGTTACTACAAAACAATTTCAAACAAATATAATTATAACAACCATAAAAAAATAAATATAAAAACATATTTTTTTCCATATTTCTATTTTCCCTTACTAGTAATGTATTCAAGCTCTGATAGGCCTCTTCGGATTTCTAACAACTTCAATACCATCGCACTCGCTCCTAAAAATTAAATCAAATCATTTAAGTCAATTTTTATAATATGATTTCAGATATAACAAACCAAACATACTTGCACCACCACATTATCTCAACATAAGTTTTTTTTCACATTTCAATAAATTTTATATTCATATCTTACTACAATCAATCAAATGCCAAATAAAATACAAATATAATTACCACTACAAAATTAACATATAATTTTTTTTCAATGTTCAATTATGGATCTAACCACATTATTTTTCATTAATGTGATCAATCCATAAATCTAACTAAAAATATGAAATATAATGGATACAATATTGTAAAACACATTATCAATACTCACATTTTTTTCTTAATATAGAATTCGACAAATAATTACAACACAACCGCCTTTTGATTAATTAGTAATACACGTCATCATCTTCTTTTTCCAGTTACGTCTGCAATTCGAGTTTTCAAACCACAAAATTTAGAACCCGAAAACACCCTCTCACACTTCTTAAACAAAATATAAAATATGAAGAAAATACAAGGGTTATGGAGAGAAGAGAGGGAGCGGGAATATTGCACTCTTTACTTCAAAACCCAAAAAAACCACAAATATGAAAATTAAATATGGACATAAACAGAGGGGGATACGGAGAAAAGAGAGAAGTCGAAAAGATGCCACCCGAAACAGCTAGAATAGCTCACCCGAAAGCACTCAACAACACGAAAACATCCAATAATACACGAAGACAACTGAAAACACCCGAAAATAACAACCAATGGAGATGAGCGGAAAACATAAGTACTCGGAGAAGAGCCGAGTATGAAGAAAAAAGGAAAATATGGGAAAACTCGACAAAAGAGGAAGAGAACAGCTACCTCACCCGGCTGTGGAGGATGAGTGGAGAAGATAGCAAATTAGGGGGGAGGGGGTAACGGGAAAAAGAGGAGAGCACAAGAGGGGGAACAACTACCTGGTCTGACTGTGGAAGATGACTGGAGAAGAGAAATAATTAGGTGGGAGAAAAACGGGAAATGGGTGAGAGAATGGGATGGGGAACAGCTACACGGCCGACTATGGAGGATGAGTGGAGATGAGAGCACGGGATAAGGGTGAGAGAATAGGAGGGGGAAGAGCTACAAAGTTGGCTATGGAGGAGAAGAGAGCAAATTAAAGGGGAAAACGAGAAAAAAGGGGGAGAGAGAGGGAGAGAACGAGAGAGGGAAGTACTCGGTTTCAATTTTTTTTTTCTTTTCATTTGGATGGCTGAGATTTAATCTGTTTCATTCAACGGTTGAAAAAAAACCGAGGCATGATACCTCCAGAGGCACTCTAGAATTCTCCTGTTGGTGAAGGTTGTTAGAGCCCATAAAGTGATTTCTTGAGTTTGTAAACCTTGTTCCCCCAAGACTTGTCACCAAACCTAGATGGGTTTTCCATGTATACTTTTGTTCTAAGTTTCCATGTTGGGAAGGCACTTGACATCAGATTGCTGTAAAGGCTAAACAAGATTAGCAATTTAAAACAATAGAATAGGAATAAAGTTGATTAGCAACTTAAAACGATAGAATAGGAATGAAGTTCACTTTTGCCACTAGAGTGAAGTTCTCTTAGTAAAATTCATAGCATAAGTTTGGTTGATTTTTTTGGCTACCAATCTAGCCTTATGCCTCCCAATTGCCTTAACAACCTAGTATCTAATTATGAAAATCCATTTTTAGCTTACTAGTTTCTTTTTTCTTTGGAAGATCAACTATGTCCCACATCTCAATTTTTCCTAAGGCTTGCATTAGTCATGACCTCCCCCAAATTTTATTCCTAATTGCCTTTTAGCTTGTGTTTGAAATTTCAGTAAAGGACTTCTGGTTAATCAAAGCTTGGAATGTGGGAGAAAGACGATGAAACAAGTTGATATTTGAAATAGAATGTTGATTCCATACCATTCCTAAGTTCAATAGTCCAACATAAATCATCATAGATGTCACTAGAACGAGCTTTTACACAACTGATTCAATGTTAGATGATGGGATATGAGGAGATAATGTAGCCTTCCCCTTCCTTGAATGCATTTTTAGTTTAGAGGTGTTTGTTGGCAGCAGATATTCCCTTTCCTCAAGATGAGCCTTGGGTTCACTAGGTGCAACTGCAATGGGCAATTTTGTTGGATATTCTCTAGGCTTGGTGTTGCTGATACATTGGAAGCATTTGGGTTTAGAACATTTGGGAGGGTATGGAAAACTAGTGTTTTCTTAGAACTTGGTTTTGCTAATTCATTGGATTGAAACCTCTTGGACAGCAAGGAAAATTGGTGTAGATTCTTAAGATTGTGGGTTGAGCAAAAAATATTTATGGTAGAGACAGCACGTGAAATTTTTGTAGAATGACATCCATATTTCTATGAAAAAATTCCGAATAGTTTTTCTTCAATTCCTCTCTCAACTTGGAATTAGGTAAATGTAGATGAAATAGGGTTGCTTTTAAAGAAGATGGCATCCATGATGATGTGTAATCTTTTTGTTGGACAGTAGCCCTTATACCTAGTTTGAGTGGAGCAATATCCAAGAAGACATACTTAAGAGCTCTTAAGCTTATCTCTTCATGAATACTTCCGGAGAAAGAGTTTCTATACCCTTAAATTGGGAAAGGACTTTGAGAATACATCTATGGGAGATTTATTCACATGACATTGATGTGTTGATGGGTTATAAGATCATGATTGGAGTGTTCTCCTTTATTATTTGACATTTAAGGGTAGGAATTTTGCTTTCAAATTGGTAGAAACCAATTTGTAACAATATTTGAGAAAATGGAAATGATTTGAAATCTAGATTTTGGAAGCAAAACCCAATTGGTTTGGGTATGGTCATCAATGAAGGTGATAGACCATTTAGAAGCTAAAATATTTTTACTTCTAGAGGGACCTTAAAAGAAGAAGCTTCCATATTATATTAGAATAGGGGCATGATAATATTTTGCAAACTCAACACATCCCACAATGAAAATCATGGGAACCAATTTTATCAAATGATATATGAAACCAAGTTTCAAGAGCAAAATTTGGGTGTCCAATTGTTACAACCATATTATTTCAATTTTAAGGGGTTATTGGTTGGTAACAATAACTATTGGAAAAGGATCACCAATCTTCTATTATGTGTTAAGATATTAGAGTCCACCTAGCTCCTCACCATGCTCAATCATTCTCCTTGTTACTTGGTCCTCAAAAATGCAATGAAAGGTTTGTGTTTGGTCTTGGTATTCATTTTCGATGAAGTTTGATATTAGAAATGAGGAAATTAGAAAATGAGTGATGATTAAAGGATTGGTAATTTAGTCCTAGTTTTTACTGTTTCAAATTCTTTTGTTTTAGCAAGTGGGCAAATATGTATATAAGAAGTGGGATAAAAAAAATATAATTTATTATTCAAGTATTGCCATAAGCTGAGACATATAAATGATACCTATTAGAAAATACATGGCAAGTCACCAATCTAGGGGAAAGACAATAAGTTTGCTAGATAGAATGGTAGAGGCTTAGAAACTGTAATAAAAAATTCTTTAAACAATTCTATTGCTAATCTAATTATACGGGTTTATGAGTCAAACACACTTATCTTCTAATCCCTCTTCTTCATCCAACCTAACCTAAAGAGGTAATTTTTTAACTACTTTGGATGCCATCTCAAGAAATTTCATTCCTTGAATCATAGATTCAGGGGATAAACTCATCATATGACTAGTGTATCAAGTGTATTTTATACTTATGACACTTATTCAAATAGGAAAAAAAATTAAGATTTTTATTGGTCATTTTCTTTTGTTTGTTAGGAATCTAAGATTACTTTATTTTCTAGCCTTGGATCTTGTAAAGTACATGCATCTACCCTAAGCTTTTCTAAATCTAAATCAAAGCAGAATCAAGGCATTCAAAACACCAATATGATATTAAATTTAGAGAATACTAGAAATATACCTAGATTTAGATGCTCCTAGATCAATTCTAAACCATAGAAGATGTCGAAGAATTTGAAATCGCAGAAGACGTCGTAGATCTCATCCACCCAATAGTCTTCCACCCGATCTGTCTAAAAATGGTCTAAGCATAAGAAAAGGATGACATTTTCTCTCTCAAGGGTGGCTAGAGTTTTTCTCTTTGGATATTTAATAGGAAGAATTGAAACCTTAACCCTTAACAAGGGTATTTATAAGACTTCTTATGGGCTTAAGTGAGTTGAGCCCAAAATGGGTTTAGGTCATCTAATCTCAACTCAACTAGATCATAATTAATTAATTAACCCATACTAAAAAGACAAGTAATAAGATTTAGTGCAATCTTGTGTTTTTATTAAAACATCCTTATGTACACTTATGAACCAGAAACCCAAATCCCTCAAAATAAACATGCCTCTATGAAATAAGAGTTGGAGTGGGAAACAATAGACCCATAGGAATACAATCATAATCTAATTTTGAAGTTGATTTAATACTGCACTACAGAGAATCAATTGCAGTCTAGTATCTTATGAAATTACAACGAGCATAGCTTGGGTCCATGTTTACTTGGGTTTGTGCCTTATTATCTACTGCATGAAGAGTCCTTATGAACTAGTGTCCATAATCTAACTGGATAGTGTTATCACTTATCAAGGTTACCTCTCCAATCCTTGAATCATAGATCATGTTTATTATGTGATCAATTGACATACTCTATCACCAAGGTGCATATGTTAAATTTCACTAAGTGAAATGCTATGATCATAGTCTCTATATCACATGTCCTTTGGATCACCCAAGGGAATGCATTGTCTCAATACCATGAGATATCATGATGCCTTTATTATTGATTACTATTCAAAAAGTGCTATTTGATAGCTTGTAATTAACTCTTTTAAACACTTTTGAGTAGTAGTTATTACCTTTTAACTCAATTGGCATGTTAAGGACCCTTGCAATCATTTCTAATCAATTTGTGTAAGTTTTGGTGCTTTTGATAGTAATTTGATCACCAAAGCAATCCAAGATTAAGGAGAGCTCTATGGAATCCATGGCAAAGCAATTGGAAGCTCATTTACATGAAGAACCTAAGCTTTGGAGCTTTATAGTTCTTTGCCATAAACAAATCATGAATGTAAGGATGAAAGCAAAGAGAGAAATCTAACATGAAGAATTCAAGAGGACATCAACTGTTTGACACTTTTGAAGCACTTCCTGAAGTCTATTTGATGCATACTATATGTTGTTTCGAAGCTCGGGAAGTCAGCAATCCAACGCTTCAAACGGTGCACGAATCGGAGTTGAAATGAAGAAGTTATAGCCATTGGAAGCCGATCACACCAAGCTGAAGGCCAATTTCGCAAGCTGCGAAATCAGCCTTTGGCTGCGAAATAATTTCACAGCCATCTTGTACGTCTACGAAATTTCGTAGCCGTCTTGTACATCTGCGAAATTTCGCAGCCATTTTGTGCGCCTGCGAAATTCTCCTGAGTGCTTCCAGATATTTGCGACCGACATTTGTTGATATTTTGCTTCAGATATTTGATGTCTAAATCCCAATTTTCTCCTTGTAATCCACCAATTATAAGATTCCTTAGTTGTTAAGCAAGAACAAGAGGGTGAATAACCTCATATATGTTTTTTGGTAATTTTCAATATATATATCACTCGGGAGTTTCTCGGGTACGATCAACTTTTTGTATAGTTTGAAAGGAAGTAAAATACAGAGCTTTGCTCTGCCTTACCTACTCAATTTGATTGCATTTTTCTTTTAGCCAAACAAGCTCTGAGGAAGTTTCCTCAGAGAATGAGTGGCTAGGCTTTTAGTTCCTTGGAGCTAAGGTTGCCGGGAAAGGTTCCAAATGCAAGAATTAGTAGCTTTGTGGTTTCAACCATTAATGAAGAGAAAGTGTGATCCTTTAATGATTTCTATGTTTTTATTTAACTTAAAACTCCTTCAATTCACCTGAGCCAACACTTGGTAAGGCAAGTGATCTCCGTCCATGGAGATGCACTAGTTTACCTCTTGCGAGCTTTTGTGAGTGACTTGAAGGTAGGATTTTCTAGAATTGCCAACACTTGGTAAGCTTTTGGACTCCAAGGAGACATCCATTAATTATCTCTTGCGAGCTTGAGAAGGGAAGTCCAAAGTTAATGATCACCTTTAATGGAAAATGCTAGGTGAGAGGCACGAGCCATTGCAAGTTGCATCAGTTAGAGGGAATTAGTGCTGAAATCCATTTAAGGGATGCATTTGTACAATACCTGTTAGAGAATTAACTATATGTTAATTCTCTAATGCGAGGAAATGAACCAAGTGACCGGAGCTCTGTTTTTGCATGAGGAGCCTCCCCTGTGAACCTAAACCTCCAAGGAATGTTTTTCTTCATAAGTAATTTCCATTACTTTCTTTTTAGTTAGCTTGAAACAAAACCTTTTGTCAACCAAAGTTTGTGTTTTCTTTCTTAAGCTAACCTTGAAATGAAAAAGCACCAATTTAACTTTGAATTGGTATCAGTGATGAGTTGAAAACCCTTCCCAGTGAACGATCCTAGAGCCACTATGCTATACTAGCTAAAGCTATCCTGATGCATGGTGATATAAGTTATAAATTTTGTTGATTATTCCCTCAATCAAAGAGCACCAGCTAGACATGAATCAGCTGAGATACCAATTGGGAACGTATCAATTATGAATATTTATTGCCACCAACCTCCATTAATAATGACCCTATCCATAGGGATATATAATCACTTTAGGGTCTAATCCATCGATCAAAGCCTCTTATTGATTTTATTACAAGCTCAATATTTTCTGAAGGTTGAGAATTTATGTAGTATAGTAGCTTGGTGAATCATGACAATTGATAACCTTATGTTATGATTTACCGTAGGTCTTGTCCAGTATGTATCACATGCACTAGTATACTTACCATGAGAAAACAATTATGATGACCAAGACAAGTCATCCATCCAATTAGGAGGTAGTGCACTACAACCTCATATGGATTATCCAAATCCATGGGCCGACTATGGACTACTCATCAATTTTCAAGGAACCCATGTGTGGACCCCGCATTTTCGGCTCAATGCGTTTCCCACTCGATGGCGAGCTCGATTTTTAATTTGAAAAATTGATTTATATTGATTATGAAAATGACTTGGAGTCGCCACTTATTTTTGTTTTATTTTTAAAGGGTAAACAAAATAAGAAAGAAAAACCCTAAGTGTGACTCCTTATTTTGGAAAAGGTGGTTTGTGAAAAACCGGATCGGGTTCGGGGGTCAGGTTACTTATCAGGAAGGTACGGTAAAAACCGTAGCACCCTTCTAAGTCCCTAAAAACGGGTCTCTACTAATAAAATGAAGCAATCATGGCAATTGATGAGGAAATCAATGAATACTCAGAGTGATCATGCACACGTGAGAATTTAAACATGCATATCGAAAATGACCCGAGCGGATGTAGATGCGTACCTGGGCAGTGATCCATGAAGCGCTATCAAGAAGTGACGTTAGTGCACAATTAAGAAATAATAGCATGCACGTCGTAGAGCAGGATAAATAAATAGCGCGTGACAAACAAATCAATCAATCATAAAATCACGTATGTGGGGCCCCCACCAAAGCCCGATTGATCTTGCACGAATTAATCTCACAAATTCCATTGTTCTGAAATTATGAAAATGACATTCATGCTTATATAAAATTAAGAGAAAAAGAAGATTATTTGAAAACCAAAGTGGAATTAAAATTGTTCGAGTGAAAACTGGATTTTTGAAATTTATTTGAAAATTGAAGTCCCGAAGATTATCTGAAGAAAATTGGGATTTTAGAGTTTATTTGAAGATCGGACTTTCAGGAATTAAATGCGGGAATGAGAATTTTTAGAAATTAAATTTGAACGAGGTTGGAAACTTTGAAAATGATTTGAGAGTTCGGGATTTTAAATGAGGGGATAAGTGGATGAGTGAATAAGTAAAGGGATGGAATAATAACGATGGTGAAGTAACAAAGTTTAGGTAAATAATTGCGAAAGATGGAATTTTAGAGATTTGAAGATGTGAATTTAGAGATTGAAAACTTAAGAATTTATTTAGAGATGAGATCTTTGATATATGAATAACTGAATAAGCGAGTGGATAGGATAGCGTTAATAAACGAGAATAATCATTAAACGACGATATATGGACGACGGAGCTTTTGAGGTTAGAAATTAGATTTGGAAGTTGGGTTCTGACGAATTGAACTTTAACGATTAGATTAAATAGATAATATGGAATAATAATGCTACTTAATGGAAACAAAATTTTAAACGAATAGAAAGTGAGTGGTGGAATTTTTAGGATTAAAAATTAAATCAGGACGTTGAATTTTTGAAGAGTTGGACCTTAAATGAATAAAAAGATAGAGGATAAGAATTCTAGTTAACGAAAATAACGTTTGGGCGAATAATAGAATTTCTAAGGTTGAAAGTTAAATTGAGATTTTTGAAAGATTGGACTTTAAATAAATATGGGATAATGATTCTAATTGATGAAAATGAAATTTAAATGAATTGTAGGATTTTTTTTAGGATTGAAAAATTAAATTAAAATATGAATTTTTTTGAAGGATTAGATTTTAAATAACTAGATGAATATGAGATAATAACCTTAATTGATGAAAATGAGATCTAAACTAATCATTGAAAAATTAAATTAAGATATGGGGTTTTGAAGGATTAGAATTTAACTTTAATGAGTGGGATTTTAAAAGATGATAAATAGATGCGTACGAAGTAATAATAATAATTAACAATTCTAATATTTAAACTAGTGAAATTGAATAGTATAAATTTCAAGATAAAAAAAATATAATTAACAATAATAATTTGTCTTTTAATTGTCTTTAAGATGAATTAAATAAATTGGTAGAAATAGAATAAGATAACAAATAAGAGGGAATGATTGAATTAATTAATTATGGATAATAGAGGTTTTTAAGAGGATTATTTGGATTTGGGCAACCTAATGGGCTAAATGGATGGGGGCATGGGCCAATGAGGGTGGCTAGCATAGGGGGCATGGGGCCTTTCATCAACATGCTTGGGTTGGGCTCCAACTCAAGCCCAAACCCGTCACCAAGAGCTTAGGTCTGGGCTCCAACTTAAACCCAAGGCACCATCACATAAAAGCTTGGGCCTGGGCTCCAACTTAAGCCCAAACCCGTCACCAACACATACTCCATCACAGCCCACTTATTCTCAAGCCTTCCATTTATATACCTGGGCTGGGCTTCTAAACTCAAGCCCAAATCCGTGCCATGGGCAAATCCAAAACAAACATCCCCCACAACATCGGGCTTGGGCTCAAACCTCCACCCGTGGGCAAGCCTAAGACCCATTCCTCATCACAGCTTGGGCTTGGGGATGGGCACGTCGGGTACAATGGGTATGGAGAGCATGAGGATGAGGGTGGCATGAGTTATGGGCGTGAAGAACATGAGGATGAGGGTGGCATGGTGTCTCAAGCGTGAAGCGATCCTTTATGGGGACTTAGGCATGACGGGAATGGGACTTTAATGGAGGAGTTGGGAGAGGATTCGGGGTGATCCTTGCATGGTGCGGGGATGGGTAGTGGTCATGAACGAAGACGGGTATACGATGTGGTGTAGAGAGAGAGAAGGTGGTGAGGGACATGTGAAGATTGAAAGGGTATATGCATGGGCATTAGAAGATGGTGGCAAGGTGGGTATGGAAAAGTGAGTAGAAGTGGCCATGCGTGGCCATGCAAAGGTGGTGGGGATAGGTGAAGGATGGGTGCATGCATGATGAAAAATTGTGGGAAGGGACCAAGAATGTGTGAGGATGAGTGTAATGCGGGTATGGAGGTTAGGGAATGGATATGAAGAATGAAAAGGGATGGTGAGGTTGAAGAGTGTGAAGATATGTGGTGTAGAGAGAGAAAGGTGATAAGAAGAAGAAATAGGTGTGTAGGAGATGGGTGTATAGTGGCATGGTATTGGGAGATAAAAGGCGGGGATATGCAAGGAAGGCTAGGAATTCATGCACATGGAGGTCATGAAAACGAGTTGATGGGTTAGATGGTGGTAGGCTCGAGTGGATGGTGATCATGAGATGCAACGGATGTGGTGATGGAGGGTTTGATGGGTAAGAAGTGTGGTGTAGTGAGATAAAAGATTAAATCAATCCATGCAAACCCGTGTACACGATAATCTTGAACGGAGCTCAAGAGAACAAGATATTAGCAGAGCAAGCATTCCCAAATAGTGGATGAAAGTTCAACAAACAGAAAAAAAACACATGAAAAGACAATATGGTAGAAAAAAAATGAACTAGAAATGGACCATACCTGCGCTTGATAAAATTCTTCTCCCCCAGAAAATCCTCTGAGCTCCCCCTTTCTTCCCGCTACCTCTTTTTCTTTCCTCTTTCCTCCCATCTTCCTATCTTCTTTGGCAAGCCACTACTTGCCCTACTGTTTCTTCCCTCAGCAAGCATGGTGTCTCTGACCACCAGCATGGCTGTCCATGTCTCTTGCCGTGTCCGATGCAGCTTCCTCGTGCATGGAGGTCCCCCCCCTTCAAATGTCATCCTCCAGGCGCTTCCCAAGTGGCAGGAAGGCTAAATATAAATGCATATATATATAAAAAAAAAACAGAGCCAAAGAGGGGGTCTACACCATGACTTAGAATTTCTATCAAACTCCTAATGCACCTAAGTCATGTACAATGTAAGTGATATGAGCATGTATGGTCAAATAACCAATTAATGCATATGGGATAATAAACGGGAAACCAAGAAATATATATAAATAATATTATAAATGAATCTCGATCTTTACATCATGTCATGCTTTTTAGACTTCAATCCCAATACTATTGTTGGAAATGATTCTACTAAATAGTGTTGCATGTTCCTCAACTAGCTTTTAATCTTCTTTCAACTAGCAAATTGACAAATGAAATCTTAATCATATGACTAAATTTTTTCCTGCATATGAATTTCAAAACGTGTATATGTTGAGAAGAAGATTGACAATTCTAAAAAGGATGATGGACTCTATTACTTCAAGGAGAACCTACATGTTTTAGGGTGTTTGTCTTAGACTAATTATGTTGGTACTTTTTTGTCTTATGGGAATGAAATTAAATTGTGGCATTGTAAATTAAGACATCCAAGGTTTTCATACTTGTAAGTTTTATATTCAACTTTATTCAAGAACAAAAAGGTTATGATTTTCAATGTTAAGTGTGTGAATTGTCCAAACATCATCATACTCATTTTTCTATCCAAACCTATGAATAATCTCAACTTTTTTTACTTGTGCATAGTGAAATTTGAGGTCCTTCACATGTGACCAATGTATTGGGAGCTAAATGTTTTCTTACCTCTATGGATCATGCTTGTATATGTTGAAAATCTAAAGCAGTTAGAGTGTTCCAAACATTACATAGAATGATTAAACCAATCTTAAACTAAATTTTAAGTTTTCAAAATGAATAATGAAAGGGATTTTTTTTTTCTTCTACCTTTTGTACCTACTTGATTAAGAATGAGATTGTTCATCAAATATCTTATGTTGATAGCCCTCAATAAAATAGAATAATTGAGAATAAAGATTTACTTGATGTTGTCCAAACTTTTTGTTATACACCATGGGAGTATCAAAATATTTATGGGGAGAAGTTATTTTAACATCTTGTTATCTCATCAATAGAATGCCTACTTAGTTCCTTAATATTAAGGCACTTTTGGACTCTTTTAAACTTATATTCCAACCTCTCCCCCATTCAATACTCTTCCACTTAAAGTTTTAGGTTATTTAATATTTTTTCATATCCAGAAGTATGATTTGAGTAAGCTTGATTCTTAAGTCAGTTAAGCATGTTTTCCTTAGCTATTCTCCTACTAAAAATAAGTATGAATGTACAAATGTTTTTATCCTCTAAGTAAGACATTTTATTTTATTTATTTTTACTATGAATGTCGTTTTCTTTGAGTCACAAACCTATTTCACCCAAACTTCTCTTTAAGAGGAAAAGAAGAGTATAAAAGATCAGTCTTAGGATGGTGAGAGGTCATTAGGACCTATTACTAATTTTTTGTCTATATTAAACAATCCTTTGCCCACATAACCATACCTTCTACCTTACTTTTGGTTGAAACTAATTGTGAAAAAATTCTTTCTAATGACCAACCAATTGTGGAGTAAGGGGAAACTGAAAAATCCTGTAAGTTTTAAGTGTATTCTTGAAGAGATAAGTTGAAGAAAGGTTACTAATCTTTTTATTCGAACATAATGCCTTTACAAAACATAGGAAACTTTGAGCTTTGTCTTACTATGCCTACTATTTATTTGAATATTCTCTATTGGTCTCGTTTTGGTTTTAGAATATTTATTTTACCTATCGCTTTAAGAAAAATGTGTTAAGACTTTGTACACAACACTTTATAAATGAGTGTTTATTATGAAGCCTAAGAGAAATGGATCAATTGAAAGATACAAAGTAAAACTTGTAGCAAAAGTTTTGCACAAACATATGAAAATTTTTTGTTTTTGTTTTTGTATTTTTTTATTTATTTATGAAAAGAGACTACAACAAACACATGAAGTTTACTATCAAGAGACTTTTGCCTTAGTTGATAAGATGAATTCAATTAGGATATTGTTGTCTATTATTGCATTTGTAGAATGAACACTACTTTAGTTTGATGTAAAAAAGGCATTTCTTTTTATTAAATTGGAAGAAGTGTATATAAACCTCTTACAGGTTTTGGGAACATGTAAGGAAAAAAAAAAGGTTTGCAAGCTTAAGAAGTCCCTCTATGGTTTCAAGTAATCACTTAGAACTTGGTTTGAAATGTGAGAAAATAAAGGCTAATCTTAAATGAGAAAAACACCCAAGAGGGGGGTGAATTGGGTTTTTAAAAATTCTTTTTAAACACAACAAATCTAAGCATAATAGGAACAAATAAATAGAGATAGAGTTAGAGAAATAAAAATCAGATTTTATAATGGTTTGGTACTTCCTTGCCTATGTTCGCTCTCCTCAAGCTCCTAACCAAGTGAGGGTTCCACTAGTTTGAAGCTTCAACCAAGCTTCTAATCTCCTTTACACTTAGATTCCATATCCAATGGGCTCTTACACAATCTCTTCAAGATTCAACTCACTTGAAGGCTTTAACACTCAATTTACAAGAATGAACTTCTCTCAACCTAGCTAATAATAGCTCAAATACAAATCAAAGCTAGGATGAATCACAAATGTACACTAAAGGATACGTAAGTGAAGATTTAATGCACCAAGAAAGAAATGAGAGCTTTTTAGGCAAGAACAAGTGGGCAGACAAATAAATGCAGGTGTTCTCTTGCTCATAAATGAAGTAGAGCTCTTTATTTATAGGTTTCTAACCTCAGGAGCCAAGAAAAACAAAAAGTAGCATCAACCAGTCGTGTTGGGGTCGATTGGATCACTAGCCGTTGGAGCATTTAATGCTTTGGCAGGTTACTGTTGCTTCGACCGGACCATGACCAGAGATCGATCAGAAAGGAAAATACCTCAACCGAGAAGGAAAGACTATTTGAAGAGAGAGAGAATTTTTTGCACTCCTCGATCGGACCTCGGTCGGGAAAAGGGAACCTGTCGATCTGTACCCTGGCCAATTGAGCCAATTGGCCCAGTGCCTCAACCAGTTCAACATTTTTGGCCCGAAAACCTATCTTTTTCTAGTATTTTCTCTTCTAACACTTAGGCAAGGTCTTTAAGTGAATTAATATGCCAATTTTGAAGTAATTTGCCTAAGGTTCATTTGACAAAACTTGGGTTTTGATGGAAATAAAACTTTAAAGAATAAACCGAGTTTTTGAAAGATGCATGAAATGATATGTAAAACCTAAGTGCACCCATGCATTCATCTTACATTTGTTTCCTATGATTAAAGGTCTTCCAAACGTCTTGATCTTGCATCTATTAGGTCATTTGATAAATTTCCAAATTAATACCTGAGATTCTTAATAATTCAAACCAATTAGTAACTTAACCATGGTTTGTTATCATCAAAACCTGATTAGGAGAACCCTTAGGCTAACAAAAGACACACAATCTCTTATTAGATGTAAGTACTATTAGAGTTGAGATGACAACACTATGCTTTATTAGACACTCCTAAGGATTGGATAATAACTATTCTTATGCTTTATGTAGATGACATCATCATGATCAGAAATGATAAGCTTGAGATAGAAAATTTGAAGCAACCTCTAGTTATAGAGTTTAGGATCAAAGACCTTAGGGCATTAAGGTACTTTATAGAAATTGAGGTTCCAAGCTCATGAAGAGGGACATTTTTATCACAAAGGCGTGAGATTTTATTTTTGAACTCTCATGGTTTTGACATGGAAGGCATAGTGGGCTTTTCTTAAAGCTCTTCTAACAATCCTTTGGATGTGGGTTGGGTCTTTTCAATGAAAGCCAATGAAGTCCATTTGAAGGGAGTTTCAGAAAGGTCATTTGGTAAGAGTGGAGGAGGAGTAATAGAAGCAAGTTTAAGGGAGGGTGCTTTGGTGGTCTATCAAGGGTGGTGTGGACCCGCATTTTTCACATGCATCCCCACTCAATGGACGAGACTCATTTTTATTGGTGAAAAATTAGCTTTGGAAAAATCAGAGTTGCCACTATTTTATTTTATTTTAAAAAGGAAAATAAAACAAGAAAAAAAACCCTAAAGAAGTGACTTCATAGTTTTTGGAAAAGCATGTCTTTGAAAAACCCGAGTCTAGGTCTGGGGATCAGGTTACCTATTGGGAAGGTACCTTTAAAAGGTAGCACCCCTTTAAGCCCTACAAAGGTCTCTACTGATAAAGTCGAGGGGAATGTGACAATTAATTAATTGATTGAAGATACCTAGGTAGACTAAGGTGATTTCAGAATTAACATACCAAGCCAGAGAGTTCAATCATGTTCATAAAAGAGAGTCAAAGTGTGTACTTGAACTGCTTCTCAAGCGCTATCATAAAACATCAAAGTTAGTATAGAAATATGGTACACAACATTTGTTTTATCCAAGCAAATCAAGCATGCATCTAAGCACCCAAGAATCACATCAAGTATGGATATCAATAGCATACATGTCCATAAAACTCTCGAAAGTAAGTGTGGAGGAGTGTACCTAGATAGCAAGTTGAGTGTTAAAATGGGGAAACAAGGTTGCTTAATAACAGGTGCAAAATAATCTCACGTACCACAAAGAGGAAACACAACCAATCAGATATCAAGCAAACAACATTGAAGAGAATATGATGGATGTCGGGCCCCCACCAAAGCCTAAATTACTTTTGCATGAATTAATTCTATGAATTCCATTGTTTGGAATCATGAAACTTATTCGTGCTTATTAAAAATCAAGGAAAACATAAAATTATTTTAGAATGGAAGTTTTAAAAAATAAATTCGGAAATTGGAATTCTGGAGAATTATTTGAAGATTAAATTTGACAATTGGAATTTTTATAATAAAAAAAAATTGAGAATTGGAATTTTGAAAATGAGAGTTTGAAAATTAAATTCGAAAATTGGAATTTTGGAAAGTTATTTGAAAATGGAAGTTTTGAAAATTGGAACTTTGAAGAATTATTTGAGAATGAAAGTTTTAAAAATTAAATTTGGAAATTCGAATTTTGGAAAATTATTTGAAGATTAAACTTTTGAAAATTAAATTTGAGAATTGGAATTTTGGAAAATTATTCGGGAATGGAATTTTAATAAAAATTAAATTTGAGAATTGGAATTTTGAAAATGAGAGTTTTGAAAATTAAATTCGAAAATTGGAATTTTGGTAAATTATTTGAAAATGGAAGTTTTGAAAATAAAATTTTAGAATTGGAATTTTGGAAAATTATTCAGGAATGGAATTTTTTATAAAAATTAAATATTTAACATTAAAAGATGAAGAATTAAAAAAAAAAAAATCGAACACTTGGCCCTTTGGGTGGTGCATTGGAGGACTTCCCTTTCAAAGCAGCATGCGTGTGGGTTGTATGGTGGTCCACCTTATTAGCTATATGGAGTCCCATTGAGAATGCGTGGTGATGTGCGTGAAAGGCAGTTGTGTGTTGTCACATGATGCCCCTTTGCATGGGTGAGTAAGTTGACTTTAGGTCTGCCCATCCGAATGCCATGTAATTCATTAACCTAGTTGCTGCCTCAAAGCCAAAATCAATTGAATTTGCATCAGCACTCACCGTCCACCTAACCCTATAGTTTGGCGACAACACCTTACAATTCTCAAACATCATGGGCACCCCATCAATCCTTTTCCTAGTTGTACTCGAGTTGGGCTCCATCGCCAGCTATGACGCTAAATCTGGGCTTACAACAATATTCCCCGATCCATTCCTAGGACTCCCAGAACGTCATGCCCAAAATTTGAAAATGTGGGAATGTCTCAAATGGCCAACACGTCGATTCGATCCTAAGTTAAATTATTCCTCAAAAGAACCACAAAGCTCTTATTTTTATAGGTTTTTGTTCCATTTATCACCGGAAAAGACAAACCCATAAGCGAGATTAGCAAAAAGGGGTCCGAAGGCGCCCTACCAATGGATGTTAGACCTCAAAAGTCCCAACTGTGCATTGTGGGAACTAAGATAAGGCAAAGGCCCACTAACAGTAGATGGCAAGCTTGCAGATGTGGTAGTTGGGCGAGGATAGTGAGACTAAATAATAGCAGGGTCATTGTTTATAGGTGGTGTAGCCTGAACAGGAGGTGAAGACTTAACCTGCAAATCCTTGATGTCACTTCCACGAAATAGGATGTATTCATAAACTGTCATTTGGAATTGGAGAGACTTGGGATCCATCATTTTTTCATCCTTTTGTACTAAATGACCTTATGTTTTGCGATCCGATGCTGGACTCCTCAGTGTTGAACTTTTTAGAGAACGCCCTCGTACTTGATCTAGCTTTTGGATGTCAAGCTAATCAAGCTCCTGATGTAGGAATCGACCGACGAGCTCAATCTCAAAGCTTCTACCACCATGGAAGCAGAGCATGTGAAGAGAGATAAGCCAAGGGTTTTAGAGAGAGAAAGAGAATAGCAGAATGGGGAGAGCGAGCAAAAGAGAAAAATGGTGTGTTTGAATTCAGATTTTTGTTGACTGCCTTGAAGGAGGTGCGATGATGTTAGGGTTAGATTGGGGATGATTTAGTGCTCACATTTAGGGGAGTATAAGTAGATTCCAGCAAACAAAGACAATCACAATTCTCATGTAACGCACAGTAAATAGAAAAACGGAGCCTTACAGACGAAACTCAAAATTAGAGACCTCGAAAGAAAGAAATCAACAACTACAACTATCTAAACAATCTAGTTCTGATGCAAACAGACATACGACCTCTGTCATTCTATACTCAATCATCCAAAGGAGAGTCAAAATCTAACAAAGATTAATACATAACAAAAGGATAATGGGAATGAAGGAGTCTACAACAAACGTACCTGGAAACGTTTCCTTTCAGCAAGAAAATCTCCACTGGTTTGTAGTCTCAAATTTCTCCCTCCGCTTTGTCATCCAAAACCAATTCCCTCTCTCTTTTTTCTTAGCATGCTAAAAGTTTTCCCTCTTGAAAAACTTCATTTTTTCCTATATCTCTTTGCCTGCTCAAAAACCCATCTACTAGTGTTTTTAATAGCAATTAGCAGTCATTCCCTCTGAGGAGTCTTCCTCTCTTTGAATTTTATGTCTCATCCACCAGAAAAACTCTTTTTAAATTTAAAAAATGAATCCATGCATATCACGTAAGGAGTCCCATCTTTTTAAAAAACTTCATTAGTAGTTTTTCCTATAAAAACTTCAAATTATTAAATTATATAAATGAATAAAAAATAAATAAATTAGAGAATGATAAAATAATAATAATAAATAAATGAATAAATAAAAAGATAATAAAAAAAATAAATAAAAAATAGTAAAATAACTAACTAAATAAAAGTGATTGATAACAATAAAAATAAATAAATAAATAAAAATATAATAAATTATTAAATAAAAGTGATTGATAATAATAATAATAATAATAAATAAGTAAATGAGATAAATGAGTCATGCAACTATACAAGTCACGCTGAGAATGTCTAATGGGCCTAAGTGAACCTAGATGGGCCTAAGGTGTCTAAATGGGCTTAAGTGAACCTGGACAGGCCTAAGGTGGTGCCTAATGGGTCCCGTATACTTATATGGGCCTAGGGTGAGACTTGATGGGCCTAACTAAGTCTAACCTAAAGTGCACCTAAGTGAAACCTAATCTAAACTTGAAGGGCAGTCAAGGCCATAATGTGGAGCCGGATAAACCCCTTAACCAAAGTCTCCAAAGTGGCTTAGAAAAGATAAGCTACATGAGTAGTAATGAGCCACCAGGGAATTGTTGTAAAGTACCAAACGAACACATAATGGAGGGTCTACAAGTGGCCTTTTGGTTCTTCCTTGTAGCCCACCCATGGGCTGTAAGATAGTCACTAGTAATTGAAGACAAGAGGATTGGCTAGGGGCATGCTAGGTTTCTAGATTTTTGGGGCTTCAGTTTTGTTTGGGTGGTGGTTTGTTGTTTTTTCCTTTTACTTGCCTTTTGTTTTTATTTGTATACTTTATGCGTACTTTGTTGCATATTTTTCAAATGTTTTTGTTAGAAAAATTAGGCTAATCTAGCCTATGGTAATCACCCTAGAGGAAAGGGGGGGGGGGGGTGAAAAAGGTGATGGTCTCTTTTTTTGTAAATTTAAAATATGTAAATATAAGATACAATTATATGCAAGTATATAATAAAACAATATAAAGGCAATTGCCTATAAAGTAAAAGAATAGGGAAGAGAGAATGCAAACACAAGATTTTATAGTGATTCAGCGCAACCCGACCTACATCCACTCTTCTCTAGCTTCAATCCCAAGCTTGAGGTTCCTCTAATTCAAGGCTTCCAAACCAAGCCTTCAAGCAATACAATTGGATTATGGTTCCAATCCACCCTCTTGGACTTTTGGCTCCAATCACCCTTTACACTTCTCAAGAGATACCCCACTCTTGAACAACTCCTCAAGTGATACCATACACTTGAGAAACTTCCTCTCAAAGATTTACAAATAAATGATCTCATAAAATCCTAGTACAAAAACTTTAAGCTAAGATGATACAAGAAAACTAGGATTGAAAGGTGCACTAATGATATGCAAGTTTTAGAACAATGGTGCACTCAAAACACTCTTCCAAGGCTCAAATATATTCAAGAAAGGTTTGGGAAGGTTAAGTTCATAAACAATGAAGATTTGAAGCCTTTTTATAGAGGAAAAAAGTCAAACTAGTCGTTGGGGGTTGACCGGTTGACTAGCCGTTAGCATTTAATGCTAGGCAGGTGATCGTTGGATCTCGACTGGTTCCTCATCCAATTGAACAACCATTTTAGAAAAGAAAGAAGGTTTTTTGCACCCCTTGACCGATTGAGCTAGGGGTCGACCGATTCCTCATCTAGTTCAATCGGTTGAGCCGTTTTTGGCTCAACAACCAACTTAAAAACTTAAAAACTTTTAAACAAGTTTGAAAAACATTTGACACAAGGTTTTAGTTGAAAATATGCAATCATCCAATTTTAAAATATTTAAAACAAAATAACTCTTGGATGATTTTGGTGCAAAAGTAAAGAATGTAATGCATGAAAATCCTAGTGCACCAACAACCTTACAAAGAGATCTTATGAAGCTTGGGTCTTAAAAAACACTTCTCTTTGAAGTGGTCTTCTTCTTCATGATTTCTCCTTGGCTTGATTTATCTTTGTGATTACCACTTTGGAAATCATCTTGGCTAATCACACTTGAAATATAATCATTATTTCTAAACCTTGTTTTGTTATCATCAAAACCGAGATTAATCAAACCTTGGTTTCACAATTTTTAATATATTTACTTTTTTACTCATAAAAAAATATCACAAAAGGAAGTATGTGTTGGATTTCTTAAAAGAGGTTAGCATGATGCACATGCGCAAACAAAGTGATGCTTCAATTGACAAACCATAGGCTAAGACCTTATGCTGAGAGAAACTTGTTGATAAAGATTGACATTAAAGATTGATTGGGAAGCTAATTTATTAATTTTATACAAAGATTAGTTGTTTTTGCAATCAATATAGTTAGTTAATTTCTATACCCATGAAGTCAAGCTTGTATGAAATTAGTTCCTAAGGTTTTGAGATATTTGAATGTCACAACTTAGGTCTTTTATTTGTAAAAAATGATTACCTATGAGTAGAGGCTTACATAGATGCAACACGCTAGGTTGGATACGAGATGTACTTCAAGGTATTACATATTTGACGAATATAATCTATTGACTTGAAGAAGCAAAACATAAGTAGTTGTGGCTAGGTTAAGTGCTGAAGTTGACTTTAATGTAATGACACAAGGAAATTATGAGTTACTATTGTTGAGAAATCTTCTAGTAAAATTAAGACCAAACATGCAAAAATAGAAAGGGTAAGACCAAAATTGCTCATAACTCAGATCAAAATGATGAGACCAAACATGCAAAAATAGAAAGGAGCTTCATCAAGGAAAAATTAGAGATGGGTTTGCTTTGTTTGTGACAAAAACAATTAGCAGATGTTCTCACAAATGGATTGTCAAAACAAGAGTTTTAATCTCTAATAAGTAAGTTGGATAGGATACACATATATAATGACTTTAGGGGAGTGTAGAAAGTCAACCTCCAAATTTTAATTTAGATGATTTTAGGTGATTGATACATTGTATTTAAATAGTTTTGTAGTTTGCCTATTTTCTTGGTTTTCTATGTGTTTTTCTCCTTGAGTTATTTGAATTTTATAGCCGTAGATTGTTCCCATTGTATTTATGTATGTGGCATCTTGTACCATTTTGTAAGATAATAGAAATATGCTTAGAATTTGCACATAGAACCAAAGATAAAAATATCAGTAATTACAGATATATCGGTATTTCGATTTTATGGATAGATCATAAATATATTAATAAATATTTTGGAAAAAAATTATCGATAAGCCTAAAATTGATCAAAAGTCATGAAAATGTAAGAAAAATCTTATAGAAATGTAATTAAATGTATAACAAACATTTTAAAATTGTTTTGTTAAAGAATTTGATATATATATATATATATGATATTATTTATCATATTTGATAATAATATTGAATGTGTCGATAAACAATATGAATTTTATAAGTATATATTTATTATTAAATTACATCAAATATTATATCATAATAATATTGTGATATTTGTTTATAATATATATATTTTAAAAATATATTTAACATTAAAATTATGATCCATTTAATTCAATTGTATTAAATAATGTAGAATAAATGATGATATATGTACAATTTTTAATATTTAATTAATCTATTAATGCTATTAAAAACACTATGAAGAAAATTATCATGATAATTTTTATATTTTTTGTAATCAATTAAATGAAAATTTTCATTTAATTATAAAATAATTATAATTAATTTGTTCTCTAAAATATTTTGTTTATATGATGACTTTTAATATATATATATATATATATATATGTTTGGTGCAATATATTTAATAAAGGGTACACTTGCCTTAGTGGTAGGCTAAGCCTTTTATTTAGGGTTTGAGTCCCCTTAACTACAAAAATTAAAGGCATTTTTGAGCTTTGATTGTAGCGCCCACGTTGACCAACCTAAAATATTGGGCAATATCGATGATTTTTCCCGAAATTTCGTTTGGTTGATATTTCACCACCTGATATCATTTCCATAGGTCCTGATATGTGATATATCATCGATATATAGCAAAATTTTCATCGTTGTATAGAACTTCCATTTCTAATAAGAATAAGATTTCCAATTTGGAGGCTAAAATAAATAAGAATTTGATAAGAAAATAAACTATTAAAAATAATTTTAATAAAATAAGAAGACACTAAATAGAATGAGGGACTACTAGTGTGGTCCATTGCAAAAGTCTAGAAATTGCTAAACTACCTTTGTTTAAAATAAACATAAGAAATCTTTAATAAAAACTAACTAGGGGCTTTTTTTTAACTAAAACAAGACATATTCTAAAATAGTTGACCTAAATTAGTTTAAGGTTCAAAAGGAACTTAAGTTATCTTTTATGTCTCGAATTAAGAATGGGGCTCTGGAATAGTTCTTTTGTCTTCTCTAGTAAGCATGGTACCTCATAAACAAGCTAATATGAACTTTCCCAAGAGAAGATAGTGTATAGTTTTCAAAGGGTCTATGGAACCCTGTCTTGAGAAATCTTATTATTTTATTTAACTAAATAATCCAAATGATGTCCAATATAGTCCTTACTAAATCAACCTATCTCTTAGAGTACTTACAAGACCCCAAAGTGATAGGTATTAAATCGACAATACAAGAAAATCCAAAACCGCTCATTCAAAGAGTTTGTTCCATAACCTCAAAGCGATAGGATAGGGAAATAAAAGATGATGCTTTGACTTAGTACAATTATAACATAAGATATAATGCTTGTTAGCCCAACTGTTCTTCTAATCAAGTTTTGATGATTACAAAACAATGTTAAGTTTATTAATAATTCAAATCAAGTGAATTTTCAGGTTTAAATGAGAATATTTAGAGAAAGTTCAAGCAACTATTAAAGAAAGTCAATATCATGAAGACTTGGACCTCTTGAAGACTTGAAGTAACCAAAGACATTCTCTCTCTCATGTATAGAGATGGAGAGAGCACCAGAGGTTGTTCACTTATTTGAAAAAGAGGGAGAGAGGTGAATCTTATAATGAGAAAATAAAATGTAGGAAAGGTCATCAAGTTCCTAATTTGATAATTTTTTTTTTCAAATGAAAATTTCATACATACATCACCATTACTGGCCTTGGATTTTTTAGGGTGCATGCAATATATTTCTAGAGCTCTTTAGATCTAATTGCTGCTGAAATAATAGACATTTAAAAACCTAGATCTAGATATTAGGGATGTTTTACCTTTGATCTAGATGTTCCTAGGTCAATTCCAATCCGATGAAGTCGTGTAGAGTGAATTGCAAGCCTTGCCAACCAAGTAGCCTTTCATGAGATCGCTCTCTCTCACAGATCTAGGTGTTAGAAGAATGTGGTCTTCCCTTTAAAGGAGGAGGTTGAGGGTTCTCTTTGAAATCTCAAAGTGAAAAGCACAAAAACGATGTGCTAAACCCTTAAAAGGGTTTATATAGCCTTCCTTATAGACTTTAGTGATTTGAGCGCAACTTGAAGTTAGGTCATTTAATTTAGTCCACCTAGGTCCTAATTAATTAATTAGTCATATTAAGTTTCAGTTAATTAGCCTTATTAAGGTTCAATTAATTAATTAGTTTAGTTCAGAAAGACTATTTATATGATCAAGTGCAATTTTGTATTTTTACCAAAACTCCCTTATGCATACATATGAATTAGAAACCTAAAAATACCCTCAAAATCGTGCCACCATGAATTAGACACTCAAATAGAGACCATTGAGACCTATAGGAAAATACTGGCTCCCTCATAATCTAATTGTGAAGTTGATTGAACATCCTACCATAAAGACTCAATTGCACTCTAATATCCTATAAAATTACAATAAGATACAAATTAAACTTGTAACCTACTATCAACCTCCAAAGATTACCTTTCAAGATTTACTTCTCTAATCTTTGAGTGACAAATTTTCTTATTATGTTATTAATTGATGTACTCTAACTCATAAGAACATATGTCACATTTCACTTAAAGAATTATTGCAACAACAAATTTCATGATAACATGATTATAGGATCATCCATGAGGACACACTATTTCAATCATATGAGATATCACTTTGACTTTTTTTTGTAATGATGATTGTCCTACAAGTAGTTGGACAATCATTATAGTTTTGGGTGGCTGGCAGGTACCATCAGTTGACATCCCATGAGCTTGGACTGTGCAGTTGCTTGTCCCCTCAGCTTGTTGATGGTCTAAAGCTATGTGCAACAATTAATTGACATGGATTTGAGGGTTAGAAGAGGTCCCATCGTCCGTTCACATGTTAGGCGTGAATGATCACGCATGCCAGTGGGTCTTGAAGACTTGACTTGACAGTCCTTCCTGTTTGGAGGGTTTAACCTCCCCTTGTCATCTGGCCCTATGGGGAAAAGGGTCTTCTCATGCTTGGTGCCTGACAGAATTGGTCGTGATCCGGACGGAATGACCCAGACAGGTTGCATGCCTGTGCTAGACAATCAAGGTGTCCGGGTTGGGAAAGGGACAAGTGGAGGGGAGCCCCCCACATGATGGATCCAAAATTCAATAGTGAAACCTTTGAGGGGGATGAAGGACAATCAACCTCTTGGCATTCTCTATCCTAGTCTCTATTTTATCATTGAGTTCATACTTTTTTATTAGTTCCTTGTGTGAAATTTTGACTCGTATCAAGAACCTGATGACCTATCTCATCTTTTTCCTTATCATTATAAGATTCACCACTCTTCTCCCTTGCCAAATTAGTGGGTCTAATTTTGGTTCCTTCAAACTTCTCCCTCTCTCTCTACTAAATAAATGGGTCTAGCCTCTCCCTCTTTTTCAAATAAGTGGGCGTAGCCATTTCCAAATAAGCGGGTGTAGCCATTGGTTTCTTCTAGCCTCTCCTTTAATATTCTTTATTAATTCTTTGTGTGAAATCTCTTTCTATCTCTTTTTTATGACTTCTTCCATTTTTTTCTCTCTCACTATAAGATTCACCTGTCTCCCTTTTTTCCAAATAAGTTAACCTAACCTTTGGTTCCTTCAAGCATCTTGTGAAGTCTTTTGTTATTGGTATAGAGAACTTAAAAGCATATTATAATATAACAATAAATAGAATTTATTAATTTTTATATTTATATTATGATTTTGGTTCTCCTTTCTTTATCTTATTTATGCATGATATATATTGAGCATTTAGATTCAATATCCCTTACTTATATATTACTTAGGTGTATTAGGAGTTGTATGAAAGATTTAAGGTTATGTTTGGTTTTCGAAAAATACCAAGGAAAGAAAAAAATGATAAGGAAAATATTTTTTTTATATTTGATTTCATTATAGAAAACACAAAAGAAAATTAAATATAATTACAATTTGTTATAAATTTATGCATTTAAAATTATTTAATGTTTATATAATGGGGAAGAATAAGTGAAATGAATTTGAAGAAGGATATAAAAAATAATTTATTGACTTTAGATTTATTTTTTATTTTCCTTTGTTTTTTCTTTCCTTCTACTTTTCCTCTTTATTTTCTTTCTCTCACATTTTCCGAAAACCAAATATAGCTTAAGCGTTAGGTTTCTTACAAGTAAATGATTTATTCACAACCAGTTCATGAACTTAGGTAATTCATTTAAAATAGTACACTACCTCCTAATTAGAAGGATAACTAATCTTAGTCATCATAATGAGTTTAGTTTGATAAGTGCATTAGTATGTACGATTATATATTAGACATGACCTATAGTGAATCATGATATTAGCTATCAAGTAATCATGATTCACTAAGCTAGTATACTACATGAACTCTCAGCTTTGTCAACACTACAGTGACATTCACATTAGTACTATATAAACCCTCCAAAAAGCACAAACAAGGTATGCGCGCACATACACCTATCCATTCTCTCCCACTAAGCAGCTTGAGCTATTCTTGTCTGACTTAAGCTTTAAAGGGGCATGCCTAAACCACCTGTCTGGACATCCTTTTGTGCAGGAAATGAGTCCACCCAATGTTATTATTGCTAGGCGGACCCTCTAAGAGGTACAAAAAAAGAAGGAAGGTTGTCTGACTTAAAAAAAAACTGGATGAACCTAACTCAAATTGGCTTAGAATCAACACATCATCCATTATGATATGAGTAAACTGAGAGAGGGTTGAGAAACGCTAGGAAAAGGCTTTGGAGGGCACTTCTATTACGACATAACAACCATGTTCGCACCCCAATTGTTGGAATGCATCCCACAAGCACTTGAAGGTTAAGGATGACATCTCTAGTCACCTAATTAATAGAGTTCTATTCCTCAAGAGATGTCCGAGAGCATAAAGGTAGTTCGTGGGCAAATGAGCTGGGTAGGACTGAATTCATAAGGGGCTTTAGGCTACCAATTCAGTCTATTGGAAATTTGTTCTGGTCCCAAAAGAGAGGGGCCCTTGGGCTTTCCTCCTAGAGAGAGGTGAAGAAAAGTCGGTGGCTAAGCACTCATCTTACAATTTATTGAAGGCAGAAAGCTGAAGATGCATTAATTATACTGCCCATTGAAAAAATCATGGGAGTTGGGTACCATAGAACTCGCTCCTTTGCTTTTTCCCTGGCATTCCTCTTTTCTAGAAACAGTGTTTCAAGTACAACACACTCAAAGCTGAAAAGGGGTTGACTTCGAAAGAGAAAAACTGAGTCCCACTTTTATGCACATCAACTGAGACGCTGCTCAGTGACTGGGGACTGTCTTACTGCGCGCGAGAAATTTCCAATTGCAATGCAGGAATTTAAAGCAGTTTTGGCTGGGGCAACCAGACATAAAATTAATCAGATGCAAGTTCCAGATTCTGATGATTTGCTAAGTTTGAATGGTTATATCCACTGAATGGCTCTTGCTTTTGTTTTTCTCAATAAAAAGAATAATACCACCACTGCTGCATCGCACCAACTAGATTGGAGTATGTTATCCAGCCTGTGTTCCATGCTCCGTGATAACAAATAACAATCCATTTCCAGCACAGTTTGTCAAATGAATTTCATAGAAAATCGGTCACTGACATATGCTTTTGGCTTGCCTACTCACAAAAAAAGGTTCATCTAGGGGCAATCATGGCCCCTGAGGAATTTTTATTAATCGAATTAGTCCATTAGATTCTACTGGTTTGGTTGACTGATTTTAAAAATAAAAAATAAAAAACATATCCAAACAAATATTTTTTTATTAATTTATCTTATATTTAATTTTTTTTTTAATAAAATCAATCATAAAAAATTATTTATTTTAATTTTTTTTTCTTTAGTATCATTCCTTGTATTTTTCCGCAAGTGTGATGCTTATGATGTTAGTTTAACATTTAACAATTTCCTTGCTATCATTTATTGACTTTCTAATTTGTCTTTTTTTGAAGCAAGAGAAAAACAAAAACAGTAAAAAGTCATTGGGTATGGTTGGGACATTAATCCTACTTGGCAATACTTTTCTAAACGTGTATGGTTATGATGTTAGATTCCATGGATAACGTGTATTGATCTTCTTCTTTTTTTTTAAAAAATAAATAAATTATTTTCTTTAAATATGAAAAAGGCAATAATATTTATTATGATTTTTAAAAGGACAAAAAAAAAAATTTGAATCAATTAATTGAAGTTGACCAAATCATATATTTTCTTTTAACATTGATTTTCATATGTGATGTACTTTTTATTTATTAGGGGAGGCCCTCCTATTTATTTCTACCCCATGTTTTATTGTTATTTAATTTCATAAAAGATAAAATGATAATTTGTTAAATGTGAATAAATATTAAAAATAAATAAAAAAATTGGGAAAACTTAAGAGAGTGGTAGTGGGCCCACAGAGTCTAGGGCCCATGATAAAATGGGAGCGTCCATTGCAGTTTGAGAATTTAAAACGAAACCGCCTTTCTCCTGCCTCTAAAACCTAAAACCCTCTCCTGCTGTTGCTGTTGCTGTTGCTTCTTCTCTTTCTCTGTTTTATTTTCTACCAACTTCGAAATCGAAATTTGGCCGGGATTCCATTTTGATTTGCTTTGTTTTTTCTGGGCTGGAATTGCATTCCCATTGAATCTTGCAGATCTTTGTTTCTCGCTGATTTATGGCAGAGAATGCTCAACAGGAACGGGGCCGAAGCGCCTCTACAGGCATGTGAATGTTCTTTTTATTATTTTCATCAATTTTGAATTTCCATGTAAATGCCTTTTTTTTTTTTTTTTTTTCCTATTTTCATTCCTTTTTTTTTTCTTTTTTTTTTTTTTGTTGATTCTATCACGGGATTATTCGTTTATGTTTTGATTTGATTTAATTTTATTGAAGCGGTGACACTGTGCTGCTTCAGTAGGATATTCCTGGAAGAAAGGTTGATTCGTTGTAGTTGAATCATCTGAAAAACCGCATGCGGGGCTTCTAGGGTTTATACATCTACTCCAATTTTGACACGCCCCCTTGGAGATTTTGGAATAGAATACTTTGAAATTGCACAATTGCTCTCCAACTCTCAGAATTTATGTATCTCTCAACCCTTACGATCTGTTTCGATCAGGGAATTTCTGACTTATAGAATGAGGGAAGGAGAATTTGGAAGAGGATTCTTGGAGATTCTTCAATTGCTCTCCATTTTGGATCTAAAAAATGAGGAGAAGGTATTAAGGAGGAAAGGAAAGAAAATGTGATTGAAAATAAAATTTAGTTTTAAGCTCAATAAATTTTTCCTTTCATCTTCTCCAAATTTACCCTCTTTTATATAGAGAATAAAAAATTAAAAAATGTGTAATTTCTTAAATAATTTAATTATGTTTTGTTTTCATTTGCCCTTTTTCTGAAAAACTAAATATGACACTTAGAGATTCCCTATCACCTTCTAGATCCAAATGAAGAGGTAGGCTGACTTTGGAAGAGAGTTTGGGAAAAAGAAAAAAGGAAATGAAATAAAAAGTGAAGAAAAAAAAATCATTTTTTAAGTTAAATAAATTTTTCTCCAATCTTATCAGATTCGATTCTCCTTTTGTATAGAGAATGAATCATTTGAAAATAGTAAGTTTCTGAATGGTTTCATTAATTTTTATATTTTTCTTCATAATTTCCATTGCAAACCAATATTTTAGATTACTTCCTATTTTTCCCATTTCCCCTGATACTATGTAAGATCCAAAGGGAGAGATAGGTATCTTGATATTTTTATTAGGCAATTTCTAATTATTTGGAGCCAAAACTTGTTCCAAGTCTTTATTACTAGTAATCATGCTTCTTTTCTCCTGATACTAGTATAGATTATTATTAGCTTGTTGTAACTTGCTTTCTTGGATTGGGAGAGATTGTGTTGCTGGGTCAGATTGCAGTTAGGCTGACTGCACTGGAAATTGCATTTAAAAATATTAGTGACTTAACTGTTAGTTCAGTTTGAATTCTCATGTTTATCATTATCACCATGTCTTACTCTAACAGGAGTGATTATGTTGCTGGGTTGAGTTGTAATTAGGATTTTTTTAATCTTGTTTTTAAAAAGTTCTTCTCAGTAAAGATTTTTTTTTTTTTTCCAGACTTCTAAGAAGTTTACTACTTATTATGTGAACATATGAATTTAATCCATTCATTTCATACATGTCCCAGAGTAAACCTATTTTTTGGGTTTGGCTCAAGGCTTTTTCTCCCTGGTCAAGCTTTCTAGAAAGAGAACTGACATGAGAAAATATTCTTTTTTTGTAGTGTCTTAACTGCACATTCTATTCTTTAGCTACCTTGTGGGGTTTTGTACTTCCTCTCTGATTTTAAAGGAAGAAGAACTTGCAAGAATAAGAGTTTCTGGTTTGCTTCCATTGAAAAACTTGCAACCTTTAACATGCAATGACTCTTGCACATTCTATTCTTCAGCTGCCTTGTGGGGTTTCCTCTTGTCTCTCTGATGATTAAAAGGAAAAAGAACTTGCAAGAATAAGTGTCTAGTTTGCTTCCATTGAAAAACTTATAACTCTTTAACATATAGTGACTCAAGCCCACAGCTAGAAAGTTTTTAGAAAAACAAGTCTTTTGACTTGAGGATTGAAAAATCTTTAACTACTCAAAGATCATATTTCTCATGATTTATGAGCTTCTGATACAAGAAATACAAAAATAGGTAAGTGATCAACAATATTTATAAGAACTCCTGCCCATGTCCTTGACATCCTTTATTATCATTAGAATTAATATTTTATCTTGTTGAAGTTTGTGAATCTAGTGCCATGTACATGTTTTAGACTCAAAAAGCAGTTACCCATATTGAATACTGCTTCCTTGTACCTACCTGCAAGCAGCAGGCATCATTTTACCATTCTGACAACCAGTATCGGCATTATAATCTGACCAATGGTAATCCCCATATGATATGGGCTCATTTGGCTCCTTTTCCAACATACTACATGCTTTTCTCCTCTTTGCACTTCTGTTCAAAACATGGTTTTTTCTGTTCATTGAACTCCAAGACTCTGTTTTTTCCTCTTTTAAAACATTACCAATGCTTGTAATTTGTTTATGGTTGACACGACTCTCTCTGTGTCACAAGAAGATCCTATTGTTTCATGACACACTGAATTTGTTAGTTGAGTATCATCTTGTTTTTCTTCATGGTATCGAGTTTCTTCCCCCTTTTTCAAATTTGTTTGTGAAATTGGTTAGAGTTCTGTCTATATATGTGCACATATCTTTTATTCTGTTTTCATCATGCCTATACATAGAAGTACATTTTTATGAGGTGTGTGGGATCTTGCACCCCTGTGCATATCCAGACCTTGTATTGTCCTCTTTCTGTAGCTTCCTTTGATTAGTTTTTTGCAATGTCTGTGTTTTCCAGTATTTAATGAGTTGTCAAACTTGTTCATACTGGATACAGGAGAGAGACCTGTTGAACCAGCTAACTTGAGAGAACAGGTACTTGGTTGTTAATCCCCTCTCCAATATTATTTCAATAATATGCATTTCTATGGAATTTGGTTCATTGAGGTGTTTGTTTCCACTTCTGTATTATATTATCTCAGCCAAATTTGCTTGAAGATGAAAGGGTTCCAAGAGTTGTCGCAGATCAACCGATATCTTTTGATGCAATTGGAGATTTTAATGCTGGTTACCCACAGGATGCCTATGCTTCTATTAACCGACCTTTTTATTATGGAGGTTGGTTTCTTTTTCTGGTAACCTACATGGGCCACACCTTATATTCTGGTTTTGACCCATTTTGAAATGAATCAATTTCAACCTTTTCTAATGCAAAATTTACAAGTTCAAGGGAATTGGACTGAAATTCTATAATCCCATTTAGATTTTGAGAAGCTATCAAAATTGATATTGAAATTAAAATTCAAAACCTTGGGAAGTGGATCCTGTTGACTTTCTATGGGAATGGATGAAGGCCATGATTGTTGCACTTATCTTCTAGCTTCTGCATCTTCACATAATCTTATAGGACCTCCATTGGTGCTGTGGCATTTTATTTATTTATTTATATTTTTGTGGTTCCAGGCTATGACAATAGTACCAGTTATTGGGATGGATATCCTCATTATGTTAATGCTGATAGCATGCAAGTTTTTCCTCCGGTTAGTACCCCTCATTCTTTGTCACATATGTTTTCTAGTTAAAACTCATGAAACATCTCTTTTTTATGTTTGATCTGACTCAGGTTATCTACAATGATAATCCATCTCTTGTGTTTAGTTCGGGTTATGGCTTTAATCCTCAAATGGCATATGGACAATATACCAATGTTGCTACCCCTCTTCCTTCTCTAATGGTGGATAGGCAGCTATACTCCCCACATCAAAATCCATTCTCTCAACCTTATTATCCACAATCAATTCCTAGTGTGCCGAACATATCTTCAGCAGTTTCAGTTCCTCAAACTGAGCTGATGGCACCAGAAAGTAGCGTCCAAGAGGGTTTCAGTGGCAACATGCGTTCTAGTCAAGGATCAAGTTATGTCATACAGTTCGGATCTTTTGGTAGAGGGGGCCTTTCACAAAATTCTGCCTATGGTCCTGGTTCATCTAATTTTCAGGGGGAGTTTGTACCACCCAACTTCTTGCCTAATCAATCAAATCTTCCAGAAGCAGATGTGTCTTTGTCTTCAGTGACGTCTCAGGCAGCTCATCCCCAACCAGTTGGAATACTTGGTTCATACGAGCTCAATGTTAGACAGGTTTGTTTTCATTTATATTGCAATGCCTGTTTTTGCTGCTGGAGCAACACAGTAATTGTAGCTATTATTGTCTTTCAATAGCAATATTCTTGCCATTTAGCTTGGGTTTGGTATCAAGTTTGATAGAAACATATTATGATTTTGGGGGAACCTCATAGATGGTTGACATTTGCTTTTGATATTGATTTATTATTTAATTATATATTTCTCAACAACAGAGAGCAGCACATGGACTGGGATTGGTACCAAGTTCCTCTAACATATTCTACCCAGATGGTGGCCTTTATGAGAGCACTAACTTTGGTGGTGCATCTGTTTCTCCGTTGGGAGCTAATGATCGGAACAGACTCATTCTTGACAAGGGAAAAATACGAGAAAGGGATCGAAGTTCAGGTGTCTTTTCAACTGATTCGTCTAACTTCTCCAGTGACCGTAATCGGGGACCAAGGGCTTCAAAGCCAAAGGGCCAGAGCACCTCTGGACAGGGAGTTTCCTCTTCTTCCAGAAAAAGTGATGCATCAAATTCTGTGGTTCACTTTGATTCATACAACCAACCAGATTTTGTTACAGATTACGAGAATGCCAAGTTCTTTATAATCAAGTCTTACAGTGAAGATAATGTTCACAGAAGTATCAAATACAGCGTTTGGGCCAGCACAGCACTTGGAAACCGTAAATTGGATGCTGCTTATCAAAAAGCAAAGGAGATAGAGACCAATTGTCCAATCTTCCTGTGTTTCTCGGTACATCACTTTAACTCTTTAACTAATTTAGAATTTTTATGTCTTTGCTTATAATAACTTAGCTAACTTAGCTAACCAGGTCCTAATTGATCTATATTTAAGGAGGATAAAATTAGAATTGCATTTGGTGCACAGTACAAAGCAGGAATTAAATGGGTCCTTGGACAGATATTTTTTAAATTGGGGGCTATGAGAATGTTATTGGGTTCTGAATAAAAAAGAATATGTGATTGGGTGACACTAAGGTGTTGTTTGGATGGATACACTTCTTGTTTTCTATTTTTAAAAATAAAAATGATAGTAGATCCTATATGAAATGCAAGAAGGCTCAAAAACCTACCTTGAAAATTATGGCTTCTAAAAACTATTTATAGAAATTGAGGTATTAGAAACTTTTTACTGCCTCAAATTTTAAAATTTGAAAGTAATTTTTAAGAACATAAAGTGAGTGTACACCTTTTTGTCCAATAGTTCTTTCATTTTTATATAGAAGTTACTACTATTTTTTGTTTTAAAAAAATACCAAGTGTATTCAAATGTGACCTAAGATTTTTGTTTTTGGCTTGTGAAATGGTTACGTAAAGACGATCATTGAGGTTTCCCCTTTCTTTCTTTCCTTTATTTTTGGCAATGCAGTTCCATTGGGCTACATGGAGTTTTTACAGTAGCTCCTTGCACTTAGAAGTCATTTGAGAGAGCACATGGTCACTAAAATGAAGTTGGTTTATGAGCAAGTCAGGTGACTTTTTCTAGTCTGGCTAGCATTTGTCAATTTACTTGGTCTGCATTGGCTTCCAAACTGGATGCTAGCTCCTATAAATTTTTTCCCAATTTTAAGGCACGTAGAGTGCATGTCATTAACTCATGCCTACCAATATCAGCAAACCCCTTGTGAATTACTCCTTGTTATCCTTTCTGCATTCAAATGCTGGTTTTTGTTATCCTGTGTCAGTTGGTTTAGGTGGTCCTGATGGGTTTGAGTATGGGCCCAATGAAAGGTTCACTTGTAAGTCAGTCATATCAGTCATTGCTTCTTATGAATTAAAGCTGTAAATGGAATGAATCCTGAACTCATTCTCTCAATAAGATGCATTATTTGTTACCTCTTTTCAAATTATTAGATACCTAGAGAAATTCTTTTCCATAGTTAATGTTTTCTATTAGTTTTTATGTCCACTGAAGTTGCTTCTGGTTTAATTATTGTTTTTTTTCCTTATATTTTGTTGATTACAAAATTGTGTAGGTCAATGCTAGTTCGCAGTTTTGTGGAGTAGCAGAAATGGTTGGACCTGTAAATTTTGAGAAAGATGCAGAATACTGGCAGCAGGATAGGTGGAGTGGGTTGTTCCCGGTCAAGTGGCATATTATCAAAGATGTACCTAACAGTCTATTTCGTCACATACTACTAGAAAATAATGAAAACAAGCCTGTTACTCACAGCCGAGACACACAAGAGGTAACGGTGGATTCATTTATTGTTTATTTATTTTTTCTAGAAGGGTTCATATGCCTAACCAAATTTACCTTGATTATTTATTATTTGTTTATTTTATCTAGAAGAGGTCATTTGCGTAAACATGATTACCTTCTTTAGTTGGTTCCAAGTGGCACTTCAACTCCACAGTAAACATATGCTTAATGTAATGCAGTTTGTTCTCTGGCAAAAATTTGAAGTAATCCATTGTTGACATGCTTTGCTCCCGGGAAGGTGCAATATCTATCACAAAGATCATTGGACAATAGGTTCAAAAGGTCCATACACATATTGAACTTCTACAAACGAGTTAGGCATCCCTGCACCAGTGTGATTGTAGGAGTACGTGATGGCTTAATGCTACTCATTGAACATTTACAAATGAGCCAGGCATTCCTTGGTCAATGGCACCAATGTGCACGGTTCTGACAGGATACATCCATGATCTTTTACTAACATTGTTCTTTACTCTGCATTTCATGCTTCTCTAATCACGAACAGTAATGATTTCATGGGTTATAGGTCATCTGTAAGTCACTTTGGAGTTGTTATAATAAGTTGTGGTCCTAAACTGAAATGTAATGTGTTTCAATTTCTTTGTACTTTTCTGTCTTCCTGTCTTCAGTGGTTACTTGCTTATGGTTTAAGGAGGACATCAAACTAATTCTCTTTCTTGATGCTTGAAATATTTTCAGGTGAATTTGGAACAGGGTATCGAGATGTTAAAAATTTTTAAGTCTTATGATGCACATACATCCATCCTAGAAGATTTTGATTTCTATGAACAAAGGGAGAGAGCTTCAAAGGAAAGAAAGGCCAGACAGCAAGCTTGTTCAACAACAAAAAGTCCAGGTTCTGAGGAGTCTGTAAACCATGTTTCCAATAGCTTTTCTCAATCCCTCCAGTTGGAAGAGAGTGATAGGGAAGTAATAGCAACTGAATGGGGTGACAATTCAAGGACAGAATCAGGGGCCCACTGCTTGGAAGAGAGTGGTGAAGCAGTGGAACCTGAAAGGGGTTGTAGCACTACAACAGGTGCTCTGGTTTCACTTGCTGATGACTCCATGAACCAAATGTCTGATAGCTTTGCTCAAACACTACGGTTGGAAGGGAGTATTAAAGAATTGAGAGCTGCTTCTAGCTCAGGAACTGATGCTGAGGTTTCACTTGATGATGCCATAACCCTAATGACTTTAGAATCCAAAAAGAATAATAAAGAACTACCAAGAGCTGGAAGGATTAACAGCCCAAGACCAGATGCTTTTGTTTTACTTGTTGATTACCCCAAGGGCCAAATATCTGATAGCTCTGTTCAATCCCCACAGTTGGAAGAGAGTAGTAAAGAAGTGTAGACAACTAGAAGGCTTGGGTATCAGAATTAATCCTGTCAACCTGATGGTAACAGTTGTATTGACTGGTCAAAGTGGTGGTGTAGCTGTAGTGGGCATCCCAGGAGTGGTTGCATGCATCTTGGACATGCTGCTGTAACCTAACATATTCCTTGTTCTCTTTGTGACTCTAGTCTTCGTCTGCTGACTACATTTGAGGTGGTATTTTGGACACCCAAGTGACCCGGATGTTTTCCATATAAGATGTTGGTTTTTGTGTTTTTTTCGTTTTTTTCTCTTTCCATTTATAGTTCTGTTGATTGTTTGGAGCAGAGAGCCAGTAACATTCAGGCAGGGCTTTGGATGCAGATGGTGTGGAATTCAATACTCATTAGCCCGTCTTTTCCAGAGTTGTTTCCTATGAAGGAAGGTGGTGTTGAGCATATTGAAGTAACAGGTGTGGGGTGTTCCGCTCAAGAAGATTATGACCCTGATTCCATTCTGGTTGTAATGGTGGGATTTTTGTTTTAATGGTTTGTATGAAGGCAGTTGGGTGTTGTAATCTGCTTCTTGATAAAAAGGAGTTGTAAACATCCCCAATTTGGGATGATAAATTGTAAAAGAATGTTACAGATGCATCCAAGAATTGTGTAAAATCTTTGTTTGAGGTGCATGGGAAGGCAATATGGAGTGAGATGGTTTTTCTTCTTCCTTTGTTTGCCTATCATTTGCTGCTCATCTGCTCATCAGCTCATTCCTTCTGACTGTGAGGCTATTTAGGTCAGGAGTCTGTTGAGGTCTTCCTACATATCATTCTCACTCAAGTGCATAGACCTCTTTTACCTTTTAAGGTTGTTCCTAGCTTACCTGGGCGTTTAGCATGTTTCATTCCGGACGAAATTTGATTTAGACTTTGCATTGAGTTGAAACTGCGAAGTCATGTCTGTTAAGGGCGTGTTCGGAATGCTGGGACGAGGAATGAAAGCAAAGACTTATTTTATCTTTCATTCAATATTGTCATTCGAATGATTTACTAGAAAGTGAGACCTACACTTGCTAGCTGTTCAAGCGTGATGTGTGGTTCTACCTCCACGTAGAACCACCTATCGTTTCCTGTATATCTCTCATGAACGCTAGCTACATCCTTTAACCTTTAACTGGTCGGAATGAGACTAGATGAGCATTTCTTTCTAATTCCTCCTTATGAAGGATTGAGTATAAGCAATGAATTGAAGAGTACAAGGGTGTGTTTAAAGAATATTTTTTAAAAATAGTTCTCAAAAAGCAGTTTTTTATAATAGTTTTCAAAAAAGTTATCTGTTATTTTCTAGAATTAAAGTCACCTTTTTTTTTTTTTTTGGTGTTTTCCAATATTTTTTAAAAATAACTTTTATTTTAATACTTTAATTTCAATCATCTTCACATTTGTATAATTATTTTTAAAAATAAGTCCTAAAAAAAAAAGCAAAAATAACATAAATTAATTCAAATATATTTTTAGAATAAGTTCTCAAAAAGCTATTTTCCAAAACTAGTTTCAACTCATTTGGATATCCCCCGCCCCCATAAAGCTAATAGGTCAAATATTTGTCAATGAACTAATATGAAATGTGGTTTCATAATTTCAAGTTTCTCTCCCCTCAGCCTAAACCAACGACAAATCTCAAATATAAGCATGAACAATAAAGATTACATTTAGGAATGAGATGGAGAAACATAAAATTCACTCATGACAAAAACTCGCAACTAAGACTAAAAACCAAAGAAATAAAGAAGGAAAAAAACTAGCATGCTATGTTTAAATGGATGAGGTAAGCTTCAAAGCCTACCTCACCTCAATATTGGTTGAGGTAACAACATATCCAATACTAGTTCTTTCAAAGATTATTACAAATAGAATGACCCAACTTGTAATCCCTTTGAACAAACTTAAAAATAAAGAGTGATGCACCAACATTGCATAAAGTATACTTTGTCTAGAAAGTTCCTAAACTATATAAGAATTCAGAAAAAAGAAAAAAAAAAAAAACTTATATCTAAGATTTATCAAGAGTAGAACCCATCAAACCATGATAAACTATTCCTCTAGTTAATTATGCATTGAAATTTTCGTTGTGTCAACTTTACCTTCAGCATAATACTTATATGGAGTTCAAAGTAAATTTGATGATTATGAGTTCATTATCAATAAACTTATGCACATTTTCATCAAAACCCTTTTGGTTAAATCCATGTGTGGGAAGGTCTCTAACATCAAATTCTTCAAGATTTCATTCAAAGGTAAATTTGATTCAATACTCACCTTATTGCTTTCAACTTGAAAAGAAAGGATGACTATCTTAGTATTAATTTCATCTTAAGCTTATGAAATTTGGGCAATAAGTTCATTTCAATTGATATTAAATTTTGTCTAATTAAACAAGGATTTCCTAAGAAGTTCTGCTAATTTTTGTTCATCTTTAGAATACTTTCAACAAATGGGAGTGAAGATGCTATGGCATAAGGAGAGTCTTGACCATTCTCCTAATTGAGGTCAATATTGTCAATTCCTAGCTGCATTAAATTTCCTCCTATCAATGCATTTAAGATCTCTAAGATATTTGTCAGACATTTTATCTAAAAATTGTTGTGACTTAAGAGTTAAACCTTCATAAAAATATTCCACAATTTGCTAAGATGTTATATTATGCAACAAATCAACATCCAACAACTTTGTACATCTCCTCCAACACTCTCGTACCATTTTTGCCAAAAAAAAATTCAATTGTTCGAGGAAATTGATTGATGTTGGTTGAAATATGCACATACAAGATCAATAGAATGATTCATCAAATAACTCATATTATATTAATTAACAACCAAAATGTAAACAATATTGTAACCAAACCTACTAAACCTATATCTAATCTAACAACAAATAATTAATTATCTCAACTAAAAACAACTAAACAAGGTCGTTCTTCGGTTATGGTGCCATTTTCTCGATTATAACTCTCTGTTTTAATATTAAAATCTTGATTATCATAGAAATCTTGGCCAAAGAAAACCAAAGAGAGGATGACTACCATGTGTAATATTTGGATATTGTCCTTTAAAATTGATGCACTTGACTATTTATACTTTGACAAGGTAAGAGCCTATTTGGCACTGCTTTTAATGGAAATGTTTTTTTTTCTACAGCACTTCTAGGAAAAACGCTTATATGAGAATCTAAAAAAGTGACTCTAATAGTATTTTTGATAATATATTGCATAAATACAAAAATGCTTTTAATAATAATAAATTACTAAAAAGGACATCTATTAAAAAAATATTATAATAAACCAAAAACTTTTATTACAAAAAATATATAAATATTTATGTTGTTAAAAAAACTCAAAATTTTATTTTTACAAAAGGGAAGTGAAAGAGGAAGATGAGAGTGAGAAGGAAGCGGAGAGTGAAAGGGAAATGGAGAATAGTGGGAAAGGGTACTTCAGGAATATATGAAAAAATTTGAAATATATATATATATATATATATATATATATATATATATATATATATATATATATATATATATATATATATTTAAAAGAAACACCTTCCAAGTGCTTCTCTAAAAAACACTAAGTGTTCTTCAAAATATTTTAGGACTAGAAGCACTTTTAAAAAACACTGCTAAATGGGCTTTAAGTCTTTTAATTATATCTAAGACTCTAAAAAGATAACTTTACAAAAATAGAATTTTTATCAACCAAATAAAGTAATTAAATATAACTAACGATTTTGAAGTTTTCACAATCTAGTTTTAGACTTAGAATAATAAGAGAGAAAATTCTTGATCTAGGATTTAGGAACAAAGTTGATTTGAGACCAAATTGAATCTTGAAACCAATTTGCCCCCATGACTTAGATTTAAACTTAAACAAATAGATCCCTAAACTTCATGAAATAAATTGGTTAATGTAGTTTTATGTTCATGCATTAATATCACTTATGCATCTTGTTAATTTGATTTTTGATTTGATCCCAATAGATTGAACCAAGTTAACTAATGATCAAGTTGTTTACAAGCATCACTAGTACTTTGGTATATATTTTTATCTTGTCTAATTTCAAACTACACATAAGATTTAATTTTAACAAGTCAAACATAAAAACATAATCGCACCAATCAAACTTTATTAAAAACATGTTTGCATCCTACACTCTCATGTTACATGTCTAGAACTAAATCCTTCAACCTCTCATGGTAAAGATTGCACATTCCTAATCCATAAGAAATGGGGAACTAGTATGTTTATTGAAAAGAAAAACAAAAGTGTCCAACATACAAATATGAATGAATGTATGAAAAGCAATGAAGTGTAGTATGTTGAACTTGTACTCAAAAACCCTAATAATAACAAGAGTATATATATATATATATATATATATTATATAACCCTAAAATGACAAGTGACCTAGTCCTAATGTGTCACATCAATAAAATGGAACTAATTAAATCAAAATTATCAAATTTAGATTTCAACTTCAACTAGGTGTGAAATTCTAATTTAAAATGTGCATGGAATTGTCACTTATGCTAGTTTGCACTAGAAAAATCGATTTCATAGTGGTAAATTTGAAATTTTGATGTTGGTGCAGGAATGACTATAAAAAGTCATTCTAGGCTTTAGATTATTAGGGATAAACAGAATATCCCAAACAATCAACATAATAATAATAATAATAATAATAATAATAATAATAATAATAATAAAAATACTCAAGATAATCAAGGATATAATAATGGACATAGAGATTTTTATGTGGAAAATTCTCACACTAACTATGGAGAAAAAAATAGTATTGCATGCTCTACTCTAAGTAGAAAGGAGAAGAAAATGGTATTGCAGACTTCAGCTAATTTGAAGGTTCTTGAAGGTTATTGTTCAAACTTTAGAAACCTTGTGTCCATGGAAGAGCTAAAGCTTAGTGGTCTTAAGTCCCATGATTATCATGCACTTAAGCAACAACTACTACCAATAGTAATAAGATCCGTGTTACCAAAGCATGTCAGATATGCCATTACAAGATTGCGTTTTTTCTTTAATGCAATTTGTGCAAAGGTGGTGGACGTTTCAAGATTGAATGATCTACAATAGGACATAGTGGTGACTTTGTTCTTGCTAAAGAAGTATTTTCCACCTTCCATCTTTGACATCATGCTTCATTTAATAGTGCATTTGGTAAGAGAGGTTAGATTATGTGGACTAGTGTATATGAAATGGATGTACCCATTTGAAAGGTACATGAAAGTCTTAAAGGGTTATGTTTGAAATTATAATCATCCAGAAGGGTGCATTGCTGAGTGCTATATCGCAAAAGAAGCCTTAGAGTTTTGTACAGAGTATTTATCGGGCATGGATGCAATTGGGATTCCTTCTAGTATGAAAGATGAATGGAAATGTGGGAAACCATTACTTGGTGGTTGTGCAATAACTATTCATGATTATAAATTGGTGGAGCAAGCACATCATTATGTTTTACAAAATACAACCATTGTACAACCTTTTATTGAGTAAGTGTCATATATGTGAATATATGAGTTTGAAACTCTAGCTAATATTTATACAAACCATGACTTGCAAATTTTCACTTGATAGTGAACATATGAAATATTTGAAGACAAAATATCCTCGTCAATCAAAGAGAGTGAAGTGGTTAGAGAATGAACATGTGCGCACATTTAGTTATTGGCTTAGAAAAAATGTATGAAACTTAATATTCATACTCCCCTTAAAATTTAATGCTTACAAAATTAAAATTACATTGACTTACATATCATTAATGAACCTTCTAGGTTTCAGATGACATAAGTAAGAAAGAACCTATTGAATATAGTGGCATTAATGGTTCTTACTTACCCTGGATATATCATTAATGGTTGTCGTTACCATATCAAGGACCGTGATGAGGCACGAGTCAACCAAAATAGTGACATCAGTATTATGGCATCGACCATGCGAATTGCAAGTACCAAAGATAAGAATCATGTGCTTGGTGACATGTGTTTTTATGGGATTGTCACGGAGATATGGGACCTTGATTATAACATGTTTAACATTTGTGTTTTTAAGAGTAATTGGGTTGATAGCAAGAATGGTGTCAAAGTTGATGAGCTTGGGTTTACATTAGTTTATTTGAGCAAGATAGGACATAAATCGTATCCTTTCATTTTGGCAACGCAAGCCCAACAAGTATTTTATGTAGAAAATCAAGTTGATCCAAGATGGTCTATTGTATTATCAAGGCCAAAAATGGAGTTGTTCAGCATAGAAAGTGATGACAACATAACCGACAATTGTATGGAGCATCACCCATTTGCGAATGGGATGCCTAATTTTAAGTCTTTTGATGAAGTTGAAGATTATGATGAAATTTGTATGCGTACTAATTGTGAGGCGATTTGAATTGAACATCAAGCTTAATTATTATTTTTTTTCATTTTTTTTTGTGTTTTGTGACTACTAAGTGTATTATGTGATTTTTGGGTTATTTTTAATATACAATGTGATGCTCAACAATGTTATGTTTTTATTTTATTCCTGTTAAATATATTTTTACATTATATACTTACTAAACTATTATAAATAAATGCAGTTAGTGTCATATTTATTTATATTGAATAGTTTGAACTTTTATTTGAGCTTAATTGATATGTAGTTAAATAAATGTTGTTTATATGTTGATATTGTAAATCTAATTTCAAATTAGACAAGATAAAGCCATTACTCACCTATTTCATATTGATTCAAATTTTCAATAATTTAAGGGGTAATCTCATTGAAGGTTTCCATGGACTTGAATTAAAAACTTTAAATCAAAGTGTTAAATTATGTACTATGCAAAACAAAGCAAAAGGTTTTATGGGAAGATGGATTGAATCCACCAACCCATAATGAACCAGTTTGAAACATTAATAAATAACATATATGAATTAATTGTAAACATAATAACAACATACCCTATATGAAGTTGATCCTCGTAAGGAATCATCTAACGATGGAAAAATACATTTTAATTGATAGTTGAATATTCTTATTTCCAACTGAAACGGTTTATGAATACCATAATTTTTATTTTCTTGGTCCTTCCTTTGTTTTAGATCACTTGTCTATGATAGATATATAACAAAGCTTTTGAGAGATAATTGATCAAGTTGCAAATTCTGTGTAATTGAATAACATTAGTTTTAAAAAATTCGAATAAAGTTTCATTAGTGTGAATCTGGTGGATTTTTTTACTTTATGTCAAATTAAAGAACATCTTCTTCAATTTGTTTAGCTTTAATGAATGTAATCTTTGGTTTATTATTATTAACTATTAGTGACATTACTCTATCCTCAATATTGCGTAAGTGAAGCCATATATCCTAGAATCATTAAAGTTAAGGCAACCACATCTCATTACATATTATCAATGCTTATATGCTTAATAGTAGGAAAATCAAACACCTTTCAATGCATCCTCAACCCACACTCTTAAACTTCATTTTATGAGTATTGCATCCTAATTAGAAGCGTGCATTCCAACTAGGACCTTATAACAGTAGTGACTAAAATAGATGTAATTTAACTAAGCTATAATGGTATAATGTGTGTGTGTGTGTGTGTGTTTATAAGATAAGTCATGGCAATTTTCTTTCAACTCGATGACATGTTGTTGAGGTTTAGCAATAGATTATCCTCTTAATTTTATGCATATTTCATAATCGAGATTTAAGATTAATTTTCATGTATTGCAAAGTTTGTACACCAATGATTTATTCCTACTTATGAAATCATTTTGTAACTAATTTCTTTATATTTAGTTGAGATACATTATCAAGTGTTGTTTATTATTGCATAATTCTTAATTATTTGGGAACTTGGGAGAAAAATGATACATCTTTACGGATGTCTCCACCAAGAAGAGATAAAGAACAGGTAACTATTAAAATATCATGCTTTACTTTTGAATATAAGATATATATATATATATATATATATATTATGAGATTGATCATATTATTTTGATTGTCATGTAGATGGATGAAAAGGAAGGAAAACATAAGATTACTTCACCAAAAAGGTTAAGAGACCCAACTTTAAAACTTGAAATTGCTAAAAAGAGAAATGTTGCTAAAAAGAGAAGTGAAGGAGTGAAAATTAATATTCAATATAATGATGATGGTGAGGGAGTGGGTGAGGGATATGTACAACTTGTATCATACTTGGGCGTGCTAGCACGACCCATGGTGGCAGTATATCATACTGATTAGAGAGTAGTGCCTATGGAATTGAAGGAGAAATTATGGGATTGTGTTAAGGTATACAGTAATCTATTGAAATTATTTTCCTATATTTTGTGTACACCTTACATGATTATTAAATAATCAAGATCTTCTTATAAGGTATATAGTAATCTACTGAAATCATTTTCCTATATGTTGTGTAGATCTTGCATGCTTATTAAATAATCAAGATCTTATATTTTAAGGTGCATTCTTGGTTGATGAGAATAGAAAATACAACATCATATCATCCATTGGGACTAGCTTTAGGTCATTCAGGCACACATTGACGAAAAAGTATATCCTACCTTTTAAGGATAAGCTTGATTTCCTTTTGCAGCCACCAATTGAATACAATTACATTCCAATTGAAGACTAGAGAAAGTTAGTGGCTAATAGGTTGCCAACAGAGTTTCAAATTACATCAAATAAATAAATAAATGAGGGCAAAATACGTCTATATTCGTCAAGTGAGTAGGAAAGGATATGCAGGGCTTTAGGAAGAATTGGTAAGTTGAATTAGTGTATTTTATTTTGTTGGACATTTACTTTTGTAAAGTTTAATTACTTCACTTTTTTGTTTTTCGATAGATGCAAAAGACAGGTTCAAGGAAACCTATTGATAGATGGGTCTTGTGGAAGCTAGCAAGAGTGAAAAAAGGTGAATATGATGATGTTACGAGGCCTATAGCGGAAAAGATTGTAAGTTGTCAAACCTATACTTAGTTTTAGTCAATTTCATTTGTTTTTTATTTAATATGTCTCTTGAAGCATCTTATATTTTTTGGAGGATGAGTTGGCAAAGGCTATTGAGGAAGGGAATATTACATGTGTTGGCCAAAAGGATATCCTCACTTTAGCATTGGGTACATCGAAGCATCTTGGATGGGTTAGAGGAAAAGGTGGGGAAAAAAAGCCCAAACAATTCTTCAACACACTAAAACCCACAAAAAGTCTTGAAAAAGAGGAATGTCAAAGGATGTTAAGGGAAAAAGTAAAGAGCTTGGAAAAGGAGATTATTGCTTTGAAAGTTGGAAAAAAAAAAAAAAAAACCCTCACACCCACTCTGAAGTGAACAGCACAAAGATAAGGAAACAATTGTTGCAACATGAAGAAATACGAGGGAAGACTTATTATAGTGCTCATGTGGAGAACCTATCAACACAAGGGACTTGAAAAACTTCTCCACTAACTTAGGTATATATGGATTTTCCTAAGTTAAATTTATAAAAACAATATATAAAATAACTAAAATGAAATGCTAAGGATTACAAAATATGTTTTTACAGGTTTACAAATGCAAATTAGCTCTTGAAACTGAAGAGAACATTGTTGCATATGGAACTTATTTATGAGATTCAAAGATTTCCATTGATGGTACTGATATATTAGTGGTCATCCTTTACCCTCTTCAACCTAATGCACTTCTTCCATTCCCACTTTTTAAAAAACATTAGTACAATAAGGGAGGGTGTTGGATATGAGGTTTTGTGGCCTGTTGCATTTGTGATAGATGATGAAAATGATGAGGTGAATAACGTTATACCCAAACTTTCGAAGTTGAGTTATATTTTCCTATACTCTTGGTTTATTTTATTTTATTTTTTTAATGCCATGTGTCTATTTATATGTGTTTAGAATGTTGAAAAGAGAAAGAATAAAATGAAGAAGATACAAGCATCCCTAAAGAAAATCAAATATGAAAATCTAGATATATACAACTGTTTTCTAAAACAGTTTCAGCAATATTGGAGGGTAAACCAGCACCCATAGTTGACTTTCCAATCAATGTTTTTGGGATGAAATTTCAAACCTTTCTCTTGACAACTAAAATGAATGATGTAATTTCTGCAAAAGAGTTGACTATGAATTGTATATGTTTCTAAATTTGGTGATATTTTGTTGTAAAGATTTATGTTACATTCAGGATATAAATAAGTAGAAGTTGTTTTTTTTTTTTTTAAGTAATTCTAAATTGGGTGACATTTCATTAGGTGGTTGCATAAACATCTGGATGATACACTACATGAGAAAATTATATTTGTTCATCCAGGAATGACGTCCAAGGATGGATCATAGTCCCACATATTGAAAAAAGAGCAAGGTTCATTGCTAATCACCTAATTGACTTCAAATTGGCAGACCTAATTTTTCTTCCATATAACTCAAAGTAAGTTGTTAATCATAATTGTTTTTAATTTCTTAGCCTTATAAATGCTATTTATCTAAATTGTATGTTAATATATTGTAGGTTTCATTGGGTTTTGGTTGTAATTGACCTCAAATCACAAACAATCTACTATTTAGACTCGCTATTACAATAGTCATACCAAGATATAAAAGATATTGTGAACATGTAAGTCTGCCATAATTTTAGTTTTCATGTCTCACAATGAACACTAATGTACTCTTATTTTTTGTAGGGGGTTTCGAATTTTTGTATTTCAAAAGAAGAAAGAATCTGAAAAAGAGCTAAAGTGGATAGTTATTGAGGTTACATTTTTTTCTTCTCCTAAACTTTTTGTTCATTTTCTAACTTTTTGAAGACTTACCTACATTTAAGTTGTTTTCTTGAATTAAAGTTTACTTGATTTTTGAAATGTAAAGATTCTATATGGCTTTCTCTCACATGAATATATACCTATATATATATATATATATATATATATGAATTTTCTTAGCTTATAATTGTTTTTGTTATTATTTCATATTCTTAACTTGAGTTGAGAAGGATACTATATATGTTTGTTTCACCACCTTATAAAAATATAATCTAAATTGCTATGAATACAATGTACTTATATGTTCATTATTCCACTAGTAATGAAGTAGTACTAAAAAGGAACAGACCCATTTTTTCATGTGATTGAAAGATTTATGATCCATTTTCACCTTCTAAAATTAATATTTCAAGGAATAGTAATAGAAACTAGAAGAAAAATAGGAAAATTTTTGTTAAAAATGCATTAGTACAAGACTTTTTTTCAATTGCATTCTGATGTGGAAGATCAAACCTTAGAAAATTTAAGCAGAAAAAAAATTAATATATACATAATTAGTCAATTTGAAATGTTGGTCATAGGAAGAACAATTATTAAATTTTGATCACTATATCCATAGCATTTACAACCCTTTAGAACCATTTAGATGTGTGTGGGTAAGGAAGCAATGGGGATCCTTTAGATAGCTTTGATCATGTTACTTAGGTGTGAGTTGTTCTTTATATCTTTTTTTTAGCCTTAGTATGTCTTATATACATCCTATATTTAGTTTAGATGTTTCTTGTAAGACACAACCTCTCTCAATCTCTCTCTCTTTCTTTTTTTCTTTCTCTCTTTAATCTAAACTCTTTACTCTTTTATCCATCTTCAATCAAATTGTTCATATGTAAAACATTTATTCCTTATAATTACTAATTGCATTTCTCTTCTATAATGTCAATCTATGAGATGTAAAAGGAGATTAATACTACATATTTCCAAATATATTATCGATAATTGCTCTTGAAGCTTGATTGATTTACCTTAATGAAGTCTTAAAAGTCATGATCTTTTCTAAGGAATATTCTCACACAGACAAAAGTTAACTATTCTTTTTTTCTTACGTTAATCACTATTCTTAATAAATATAATTAAGCATTACCTTTATCTATTCCTTTTTTTTATCCATATTTCACATATACGTGTTATTTGACATTCTTATATTTTACCCAATTTAACCCTCCAAGTTTTAAACATAGGAGCTTAGGGTATTATGTTAGATATGTATTGATTTAATTTAGGTGCAAATTTTACTTGAAACTAACATTATGTCATCCATTGTTTTTATAAATTTAAAATGTGAAGGATGAAAAAATTGACCAAATTTATATGATGTCATATTTGATTGTGAAATTTTGTTGATATAATTTTGCTCATAAGGGCCCAAACAGTTGGATGGTGTCATGTGCGGATATTCTGTCATGCGAGACATAATTGCAAATAGAAGTCTCCTAACATCTCAGGTTTATTTACCTATGTATTTTCATAAGTACATAAGAACTTATACATGTATTTAATGTTTCACATTAACATATTTTCTCTTATCATATATTTTAGTTTGAAAGGAAAAAACCTATTAGCTGAGTTAGAGGAAGTGAGATCTGAATGGGTCTCATTTTTTAGCACTCTTATCTTAGACCAAGTATAGTGGGTATGTGAATTTTATAATTTTTTAAAATAAAATTTCAAACATAAATTTCAATTAATGTTGCATCTTTCCTCTTTACAAGGTATATGGTGACATTTGCTATTGTTGCAATTTTGAGATTACAAGATCATATTGTCATGCATAGATGTTGAAGTTTTGGATACTTTTAGATACATCCCTACATCTTTTAAAAGATACATTTGATGAAAATACAAATTCATGTTTTTTATTATTATTGTTATGTATGTCTATTGGATTCTTTTTGCATAAATTTTGGTATATGTTAATATCATTTTAGTAAAATTTCAAATATAGACTTAAAGTAATGTAGTTTTTTTTATCTACTTGAAAAAGGTTGAATAACATTTGCAGTAGTTGCAATTTTGAGAATACAACATCAGCATAGGTTTTTGCTATCATGTATGTAAAGTTGCAATTAGTTTTTTCTTTTATTGGATATTTTTAGGTACTTATCTATATTTTTTCCCTAAAAGTTAATTGCTAGATTTTTTATTTTTTTATTTTTTTATGTATTTGGGTACATGTTTATATCTTTTTAATTAGTACTTTTAAATATAAACATAAACTAATGTTGTTTTTTTCTTATTTGCAAGAGGTTGGGTGATATTTGCAACATTTACAAATTTTAGAGTACAAAATCATGCATAAGTTTTTGTCATCATGTACAACTATTGGATTTTTTGGTAAATATCTGTCATTATATATATATATTTGATAAGAGTACAAGATCATGTATAGTTGCTTGGTTGTTTGTGAATACATTTGGATATATATGGGTACATGTTTATATCTTTTTTTTTTTTAATTTTGAAACATAAACATAAAGTAATGTTTTTTTTTTTTTTACTTGCAAGAGGTTGGGTGACATTTGTAGCACTTGCAATTTTTAGAGTACAAGATCATGTATAAGTTCTTGTTATCATGCATAAGTATTTAATTTTTGGTTTTTTTTTAGTAAATATCTTATATATATATATATATATATATATATATATATATATATATTTGATAATAGTACAAGATCACGTATACTTGCTAGGTTGTTTGTGGATACATTTCGATATATTTAGGATGCATATTTATATCTTTTTAATGAACTTTCAAACACAAACATAAAATAATGTTATTTTTTTTCATACTTGCAAGATATTAGGTGACATGTTTAATATGCATTGGACATGGATTCTTTTCCATTGAATTTTTAATAAAATTTTAAAAATAAACATAAAATAATGTTACTTTTTTCTTTCTTGCCAGAGGTTAGGTAACATTTGCAGTATCTGCAGTTTTTAGAAAAGAAGATCACGCATAAGTTTTTGTTTTCATGTACAACTACTTGATATTTGATTATTTTGGATAAATATCTATCCTTCTTTTAGATATATTTGACAAGATAACAAGATTATATATAGTTGTTAGGTTGTTTGGGAATACATTTGGATACATGTTTATATCATTTTATTAATCTTTCAAATATAAACATATACTGATGTTTTTTTCCTACTTGCAGAAGGTTAGGTGGCATTTGCAACTGTTACAGTACTTTTAAAGGCACAAGATCATGCATACATTCTATTTATCATGTATAACTATTGGATTTTTGGGTACATATTTGCCTTTTTTTTGGATGTATGTGATGGTAATACAAGATTAAGCATGGATATTAAGCTTTTTTTTTTTTTTTTTGTCAATATATTTGCCTACATGTTCTTTTTTTTTTTTTTGATATATTTTATACATTCATGTACTTTATCTATATATATATACACAACATGTTCAATTTTGATGCAGATCATTTGGGCAACAAGTTAAGTTGACATGTTCCATATGCAACCTTGATATGAAATAAAACAATTTCCTTGATTTATGAATAAAGAAATCTTGACATAAAAGAAATTGTATTCCTTGACATAAGAATAAAGGAACCTTAACATATTAAAATTTCAATTTTGAAAAAAAAAAACATCCTTGACATATGTGTAAATTAATTTAAAAGCATATAAAACAACATTGACATATATCATACTTAAGCTTAACATATATTGAATATAATCTTGACAAAATTGTGAGTCAACCTTTACATATGTTTAACCTAACCTTGACTGAAGTGGAAGAAACATTAACATATGTGATATTAATAAGATTCCTACATTGATAGAAATGAGGTTTACCTTAACATATGCATATATCAAGTTAGTTTTTATCATTTCTTGACACTAGCATAGATGACATATGTGAATACCGATCTACCTTAACAAATATACCTATCTTGACGATGAAAAACTGTCAATGAAGACCTTTTTTCTTGTAGTATATGTAGTTTTATTAATGTAGAAAATGAGTAAGAGAAGCATAAAGAATAAGAGAAAAAAAAATGGTCATGTTAATGAAATAAAGGTTTTTGCTCGAATAAGTATTATGATAATGCGAGAGTTCCTAACATTTTTAATCCACTTGTTTTCATAAATATATATATCTTAATATATTAATTTGTGTGATGGCAACATGATCTTAAGATTGGAGACTTTCCTCCTCAAACTGACTTATGGTTCACTAATTGATTTAGCAAGAAAAAGAATAGTTGAGTTTATTTGAGATCACCATAAGTCTATGTAAATTATAATGCTCATTTCATTCATTTTAATGTATATTTCTCAAATGAATTGCTGAATTCTATGAATCCACTGTGAATAACTTATCATCTTGCAAGAAAACTACAACTTAAATCTTCTGTGCAGCTCATAATTCACCTAAATTATGTACAATGTAAGTGATACAAACACTCAAATAATAAATAATCAATCATGGATTGAAAAGAGAAACAAAAATCGTAATATATAAATATATTAATGAAATCTTATTCTATTATGCATCTCTTATTTTTAAGGGCTTAATTCTAACAAATAGTTCTTTAAAGACAATTGACCATCTTTCACTATTAGTAACACTTTTAAATGTCCTACATTTTTGTCTTCCAGGAACCTTACACCTACTTAAACTTGATGATAATGGATCATCTTTCATCCTGTGCTCAATTTTCACCTTAAATGATGATTGATTGTTTTCTAAAAGTGTTTGATCATTTCTGTCGATAACTAAAGACAATTACATTTTTTACTAGCGTTGTCAACTCATGTCCAACCAACCCCATATCAATTTATTATGGTAAGAAAGATATATGATTACCTTGTTTCCAATTAATTACTTGTACTAGCTTTAGTTCTACATAATTAATCATTAAAATATGAATTTGGAATCAAACACATGTGAACTTTCACTAAACTTATTGACAAAGAATTGCTTATATTTGGGTCATTACATGTATCATATAGAAAGTTTTCTCTAGCATTAGCTACAATGAGTCCCAAGTTGAAAAAAAAAAACAAAAGACCAAAAGGAAAATGGGTGCTCTCTTGACCAAGTAGGTACTAAGATATATTGTGTGGCCTAATTGACTAAAGTGGTACTAAGATGAATTGTATGACCTAGATGATCTAGGGAATTATATAATAACTTCTTGATCTCAAAAAGAAGTATAGTAAAAATAAAACCCACTGATTTTTAACCTTTAAACCATGATTTGAAATGAAAAGCATAAATCCAATAATAAAATGAGTGGTAAGTCCACAAAATAGGACTCGCCCAAGACAAGACCCTATTATGTGTAATATCTCACTGGACAACCACCTTGCCTATGTTCTTTCCTAGCGTATCTACTTAATACTTTCAAGTGGAAGGGGAGATATAGTTGGGAGATAGGATTCTTAGAAGGGTTGTACTAAGGTGGTTTTAATGTACTTTGTGATTAGTAAACCCCTTAATGCCTCCTAAAGCACTCACAAATTGTCCAACCAAGTAGAATGAATACGAACTTGAAATGTTATTGTTCTAACACTATATGCCGATCAAAATTTCGCCCAGAGGCTTAAGGCGAATTGATCAATTGAGCAGAATAGAAGATTTCTGCACTAGTCATGAATTGACCTGTAAAATTTGAAAATTTTGGAACTTTCTAGACTTTTTAGTGATGAAGTGGCACCGTGAGAGGCTATCATGTGTTCAGTATATGTCTATAAATCGGTGTTTAGAGGAAGGCTTAAGAACTTTTGGATTTTATTTTCAATTTTGAGAGTCAATGGAAAAATAATCTCTCTGTTTTTGTTACCTTTTCCTACATTTTCTTAGATGCCAAACATGGTCTGTGAAGAGATTCACAGGATTATGAGTGGCTCATTTTCTCCTAACCCAAAGTAAGACCCAAATGGAATAAAGATCTAAAGGAATGAAGGAGTCTCCAAATTTTATGATTGAATGGATGAAGTTTACTGTAGATCTCCCTTAATGAGATATAATTGATTCTTATATTGGTTTGATGAATACTTGTTTATAGTTCAACTCATTAGTAACAGTTTATTTATCAATTGTATGCAAATTTTTTGACCGTATGTTTTGTGAGGAGATTACAATACCAACCTTCTCATTTTCATATAGATAATATCCGTTTTAGATTCAATGAATCCTCACAGTTTTATACTTAAAAAAGTGTATATATATAATGCTCAAAACTTCTCTTTCCAGCATGGAATATCACAAGACATTATCCATTTTACACTCAATGTTCTTGATCAAGTTTTAGGATTCAAAGACTTTCCTATGGATTGAGACTCCAGAGTAGATCAACATCTAGATATTGTTAGCTTCTAACTTTTATTTGCATTGCTTATCTGAAATCACTCAATTCACATCATAATCAGCATTCTTAATTCTCCAATTGATTTGTTTGATAAGACCCTTGCATGATAATATTGTTGCAAATATTACTGATCTCGAAGGACGATATTCCAAACTACCATACCTGTAGCCTAATACTTGGGTTTGATTGGGAATGTGAGTCAATTCATCTCTAAAGATGATAAGCGGAAGTCTTAATTGAAGATCCAAATTCTTGGTCGGTGATGAGTTGATACATAGGGTCACGAATGCATCAATCATGCTTCACTTCACTTATAATCGTTCTCCTCTTCCAAAATTCCTTCTTTATAACGTGCTTTGAGTAACGCTTATGTGATTTTGCAGTGATCTGCATCGGTTCTTACACAGTTATACCTCATCACAACAGCATATGGGACAAGATCAATAGAGTAGTTTTCCCATATATAAAGCATGACCAATTTGGGCGGAAGTATCAAGTAGGTTTGTCTTCTAGGGGAGCTGTGCCACACTTCACTAGAAACTCCAGCTGCATTGTAATGCTTGGGACAGACTGAGATAACCATGTTATGACTGTCATTATGGCTTATGAACCAAATAACTCTCTTCCACTTTCTATCAATAGTTAAAGAGGAATGATACAATGGAAAAAGGAAGTGAGAGATTTGTACTCTCTTCACAAAATATAGCAGAAATAATCATCCTTGTAGCTTTAACTTGTACTACAGAAGCTGAATGGCTTAGTATTATTGACAACATTAAAAATTAACATCTCACTCTTACTGAGTTGTAGATGTCAATGTATTTCCCTGCCGTGTTATTCCAGCTATTGTCAATTTCCATAACCTTCTGTATGGTTGTATTCCATTCTTCAGGTTCTGCATCAGAAATTAACTAAATGAATAGAAAAAAGAATGCAGACATCTCAAAGCAAAGCTTCATACAGTTTAATTTGGTCATAGATTCTCATTTGGATAGGCAAAACAGAATTTTAATCCAGAAGTCAAATTTTTGGGCTGGCAGTAAATGATACAAAATCAAAACTTCATGAGGCGTTGCTGGTATTTCAGAAACCACAAGGATATCTGAAACTTGGACTAAGGTTTAGAAAATAGTATCTCTGATATTCAGGCAACACATTGAATTGTTTTCACCACCTGCTAACTAGACTACTGCTCCTTTTCATCCACCCAGCATAACAAAACTGGTTAAAGGAGATAGTGGAACCAAGTCCAACAAGGCCTTTTCCCTTGAGCATTAGCATCAATACCAGTTAGAAATTAAGTTAGGGGCTAAGCTTTAGGAAAACTGTTCACCATATATATATATATATATATATGTCAGAAAAGAAACACAAGGTCCCAACAAAAGCCAAACTTACTCTCCCTATAGAAAGAAAATGCACGGTCCAGAGCCCAATTCAGAGATCCTTCATCAATTCCTTCAAAAACAAAACTTAAAGAAAAGAATACACACAGTAATTAGTTAAACTTCAACACCCTGGTCATAAATCTGTTAAGGATAAAAATAATATTGAAATTCCTAATACAGATTACTAGATACAACCAGGTAGATCATAGAGAAGCTAAAGATTTAAATAGAAACAGAACATCTAACAGATGGGATCTAGCAGAAGAGAAAAGAACAAGAGAAATATTTGAACAATATGATTTAGGGTTGTTTATCTTCAAATTAGTTCTCTGTTGGTGAAGGGTTGTGTGAAAGGCTGAGTAAAGGCTTCCAAGGGCTTAGACAAGCTGTCCTACATTCTCCTTTTTCTCTTGAAGATAACAGATCTGTTGAGGATTAAGATGATTAGGACCCAGAATAGAGAAATTTTCGATGTTATTTGAAGTTTACTGATGATACTATTTTCTTCTCCAGGGCTACTTTAGTGGAATGTACAATCTCAAACTTTCTTTTTGTATTTGGGTGGATATCTAGTCAACTTTCATAAGGGTACCCTCTCTGGCAAGCTCAATCAAGGCCAACTCCTGCTTACCTTGTTAGAGTAAAGGACCATGAAATGGTCATTCTTATATTCAAGGCTTCCCTTGGGTGCAAATCATACAGCTCCTCAAGTTTATGATTTGGTTTTAAATAGGATCTTTCATAGTTTTGGAACTTCATATTCCTTTGATGTACTTTTATAATCCATTTCAATGAAGTTGTTCCTGATTAAAAAATAAAAAATCACTCGAGATTGCTTCCAAGATTGAGAAAATACAATGAGATTTCTTATGATAGAGTTTTAAAAAAAGGGGAAAAGAGATTATCTCATTGAATGGGATTCAATTTATAGAGCTAAGATTAAACGGGATTTGAGTTTTTGAAATATTTCTTTGAGATATAAAGCCTTTCTAAGAAAGCAAAAGTTTCAGGCACAAGGTAAATAGATTATGATTTACAATCCAATGGTTCAATGACAAAACTACTCCTGTAGTCACATCAACGCCCATGTTGCCGAACGTTTCTTTAAATTTTCTTGATATACCTGGTTTCAGTTAGGGATGGTTTGAAGATTTAATTTTAGGAAGACTAAGGTAGAGTAACAATTATTTCTAAGTCTATTTTCTCATTAGCAGCAATTTTATTGAAATGAATCAAAAAGTACAAAAGGACAAGATATCATTCATAAAAACACATGATCTGATCCAAACAAAAAATATAAACTACTCCAAACAAAATAGCCAAAAAAGCTACACGGTTGAAAGATGTGACAAAAATGTGCAAGCCAGAAATAGCACAACAAAACTCTACTAGTAAAGAGTACCCTACAAAAAAGTCTCAACAGTTTGTCTCCTGCTTGCTCAACTGATTTGCAAAATGATTAGCTAAACATGGAATACAGAGAACGAACATCCGAAGTCACTACCAACTTTTATAATTTGGCGAAACCACCTATTGTACCTTTCACAAATCCACTTTTTGTTAGACACCTATCAAATAACAATTGCAGAACCACCCCCTTCCAAAGAATGGAGAGAGTTGAAGTTTTGGATACTACAGACCCTCCAATAAGATGCTAAAACCTCAAACAATGGCTAAAATCTCTATCCTAATCTCCACTTAGTCTTAAGGTCTATAGTTTCTCTTGTTTTTTCTGTTCTAGATCTTTCAACTTCTTCCTATTCTTATGCCCTGTTTGAATCGATCTTTCAATTTTGTTCATGTTTAATAAAACTGTTACAATATCAATACTACCTTTAAAAATTGTGACTTTAGCTTCAGCTTCAGCTTCCAGCTAAAGCCCAAAGCATGAAGCTATCCCAAACAAGGCCTTAGAATCTTAAGTCTCGTCCTCACTGATCTTACTTGGAACTTGAGAATCTTACCACCCTTATGTATTTCTTATGTTGTGCTTATTTGTGGCACTCTTTTCTGATGGGTTTCATTTTTCCTTCTATGTTGTTCTTCCCTTGCTCTTTTTGGCTCTCTCTTCCTCCAAGCATTCCAAAGCGCTACCTAAACTCAAGGCTTTTGCATGGTTGGTAGCAAACAAAAATGTTGATACCAACATGTTATGGTTGAGAAGGCCTTTAAAGCCCTACCTCAAACATAATATCATTGTTCGAATAGTGGAGAAACAGGTGAACATTTATGCCTCCATCATCCAATAGCTTTGATTCTTTGTCTAATTTAGGCCATGCAATTTTTAAAATAGTTCGATTGGATAATATATAGATGCGTCAATCTTAAAAAACAAAGTGAAAATTTGCCTCTTGAATTGTCCAATTTGGTTAAAAATTGAATTATCTCAAAATTAAAAAAAAAAATCAGAAAAAAAAATGTATGGCACAATTGTTGGAGAAAATGATTGGCACAAGAATTATGCACATCTACAGGCAGCCAGTGATGTGGGGCTGTGTTTCACATGTCAGCAAAAGTTGGATGAGCTGGAACATGTTTCACACACATTGGGAGGAGTCGGGTATGTAAGCATGCAGAAGCACTTGATACCATGCACCAGAGTCCTCCCTCTCATGGGACCCTCACACACATTAGAGTGTGGCAAATACTGTGAATATCCAATCTATTCATTGCTGGCATAATGAGTATAGGGCCTTATTTGTGATATCTTCTTGCTTTTAGCTTTAACTAGAAGCCAAAGGTGAGTCCACACCATCCTTGAAAGGGGCAATCCTAGCATTGTTAATGTTTCATCAAACATAAAATAACTTACTGCATAAATTAAAAAGGTTTCCACAAGAAATAATATTACTCTTGCTTCCATGGTAAGCTCATTTTCAAGTTAGAAACTCTTTTAATAATGTTATTGAAGCACAAATAGAAGCTTTTATGGAGTCATAAAAATGGGATCTGGGCTTTCAGAAAGTCAATCCAAACAAGGCCTAAATACCTCAAAGAAAAGATTTTTGAGCTGGTTTTTCACAATCTAGAGCAGCTTGAACTGCTCTTCATATGGACCCAAGGTGGGGCCATTGAAATTTCAAAGATACTAGAGGATTTTCCTAGAATTGGCCTTGAGCATGAAAGAAGGGCCAAATTAAGTAATTATAGAAGCTAAAAGAAGAATTTTGTTTTCAATAAAAAAATTGAATCAAGATTTTATATATTTGTATATTTTGGTGATTAAGAGAAGAATACTAAAACCTCAGAAACCTGGGTTGGTACTCATTGAAGTTCCAATAACAAAAAGAAAAAAAAAAAGAAAAAAGAAAAAGAGGTACCAAGTTGTATGACAAGCATGTTCTTTTTAGTGGTTGATTTTGTTAAATCTATTTTTAGTTAAAATTGAAATAATATAATTTCTTAATAACCTTTAAGACAAGGCATTTGAACTCTACTATAGTATGGTCAAGTACAATAGTTCTTGAAACTCTTTCATCACTAATGACACTAAAAACACAATTTCTTTTTCTAATTGAGTTGTTTTAACAGGCAGCATTTTCATGAAAACCATTTGAAACTAAACTCTATATAAACATGGCCCTTGCATCCTCAGTGAAGGTTATGATGCACTGACCCTGACATAAATTAATTCTCATGGTACTCATGCAATAGAGGTCATTGTGAGGCTAGCAACTTGCACAGTCATTGGTTCAAGTCATTTTAACCTTCTGTCTATACCAGATCGAGTGTATTACCAAAGTCATACCATCTTTATGTGCTATACCAATCTAGTTTCCTCGATATGCATTGTATAAAATATTAGAATACATTATCTGCTTTTGAAAATGAACTGAGTCTACTGTTTTAGTTTGGTACTGCTAAAACCGCATGCTATACTTTCTCTTACTACCAGCTCATTCAAAAATTTTACAGTCAGGATAGTGCCATAGACCAATGAAAATTAGAGCTGCTAGAGATTCAGGTGGCACCAACAATTATTTTGGAGACCTAGTTTCTTATCCTGGTACTAGTTTAGACATAATTGATTCATTTTCTTGTAGCATTGTGTTATGTTATTTATATATCTCGAAGGACTATTTATTCTCATTTTTTATTTATCAGTATGATCCTATAGCCAAAACTTAAAGGATATGTTATTTCGGTATTATTGATCATCTTAACATTTTTCAAAGTTTCACCCAAAATTTCTATGTTTTGAAGTCAACTTCCATGATTTCTTTCATTTTATTAATATCAATTTTTCAATCAATATTTGAGTAAAATCAAACTACTAGTATTTCTGCCAATATCAGCATTTTCATCCTTACCTCTGGCCTAACCTCCAAATATTGATATTTCATTCATATTTTCCTAAAATCAAACCACTAATATTTCTATCGATATCAACACTTTCATCCTCATCTCCGCCTACTCCAACTACTCAAGGAAACAAAATAATAATTAATGGCTTATCAATGAGATAATGGCTATAATACCTAGAGCACATAAGTTACCTCTAAAATAAAAGTAGTTCAATCCAAACAAAACACCAGCTATGACAGCCCAGTGTTAGGTTGATGTGCTTGAATCAAGTGAAATGAATTCAAAAGCACATATATTGTTGATAACACTTTTGCACATTAGATCAAGTTCTCTATACAAGGCTGTGAAAGGAATATTGACTGATAAAGTAATAATAAGTGTCTCTCTAAAAGGCCAAAAAAATGAGTTATCAAGATTAAATGAAGGCATGGTGGCTAACATTAACTGCAGATATGACCCTAGATTAGGCAGATAGAAAAAAATAAAAATAAAATTATTCAAAAACAGGATAATGGGGTAAGGTTTTGTCAAGTTCAAAGAATAAGAAAATTAAAAGTAGGAAGTGTAAATACCCATTGGCCGTTTCACGGTGCAACTGATCATCCATGTCAAAAACAGTGTCAGCAAGACCACCAGTCTTCCTAACTATTGGGATCTGAAACAAACATTACAATCCAAATAAGACTGCTTACCCCATGTCAATGCTCTTTGACAAGATAGTGCAGTGGTTAGGTGAGATACATAATATTTCTATCCCCTACACTTTCTAGGTTCAGAAATCAACAGATCAAACAGTCATACATTCAAGCTCCATGTTGTTTCATAGAAATTCATCAGTTGCATGACCATCAAAAGAACACAATATGAATGTATTGGCATCTATGTGTTACAGGTTTAATTTAAGTATTACCGCTCCATAACGCATTCCAATCATCTGGGCAAGTCCACATGGCTCATAAATGGAAGGAACCAACACCATGTCAGCTGCAGCATAGAGCATGTGGGACAGCTCCTCACTAAATAGGAAAAGACCACCAACAAGAACGTAAATTCAGCCAGCAAAGACGAATATTGCAATATGTTTAATTTTTACATACAAAGGTAGTCCATCAGAACCATGGAAGAATGCTTTGGCCCTAATACGCACACACACACACAATTTACCCTGACTACAAACAAGAATATCAAAATCTTAAGAAAAATAACAAACTTTAAACAGCTCAAGAAAGATAAGGAAATTCATAGATTAGGATAATTACCAAGATGATTTACCTACAAATAAGGAGTTAAAAACTGGAAAACTAAATTGTACAATGTTCCAAGAATTTAAAGATGGCTCTTATTTCTCAGGAGAGATGCTTAGGCTGCAATAAGAAAGGAATTCCATCCTGCCTACAAATTAGTTGAGAACCAAGATAAAATACCTATATGTCAAAAGGATCCGGATGCTGGGCCCTTGGTTATGCTACAAAGAGCAAAGATAGTTGCATTTTTTGTCAGATCATCAGCTGTTTGCATCATTTGTCAACTACTAAAAAATTACAAATCTTTCATAAAGGAAGAAGAAAGAAAAAAAAAATGAAACTGACAACTTCACAAGAGACTGTAAATCTTATATGCATATCCAACATGAGCAGCAGTTGACTATTGGAAAACATCAGGTAATGGTGTATGGACCTTGGAACATAATTTTTGACATCTAAATTTTATCAAGGAAAAAACAACCAAAAGAAAGAAATTTTCAATTTCTCAAGAGAGTTTAAAATCTATATGTATATTGAACATAAGAAACATCATTCAAAACCTATTATGGACTGAAAGAAACATCATTAACTTGAAATCCAGAACAATGCAAAGGTATCACCCTCAAACCCATTACCAAATTTGCAAGACCTTCAAACTCTGTTTGAACCCGACCATCAGAAGCTTTTCCCAGAACAATTATCTGCCCACCCTACAAAATAACTCCAATATAAGAGCAAAAGGACACTGAAGTTCTATTAAGAAATTAGCTTAAATATAGATGAAGTCAGGAAGTCAAGTTTGGCATGCAAAGTAAAAACAAACACAAAAGACAATATCAAACATGATGGAACTTTGCATAGGGCACACATGCTATAAAGCAATGATGCTCCTATATTTGCTTTGTTTCTGTGTTGGTAACCTGTTGTTGAATATCAGCACCCATATCTGCATCCAGATTTACATCTTAATATGCTGTAGGTCATCATGTCAACCAATGTATCCATGTTAGACACCAAAAATCCATGTTTATGTCCTCGTTACTGAGGGCACATTGAATGCTAATTTGCCTCAGCTCCCCCAAATTCAGAGCACATTCATAAGATCACATCTTACAAGGGACAATTCACTCAAAATTTTCATTTTTCTTCAAATAACAATGTTTTATGCAAAATATAAGGTAAATTACGTTAGCCATGTAAAAGCACTGTATGGTAGCATGATGGCAAATTTAAAATTATGACTAGCATAGAACTGGTATTCAGGCATGTCACAAATACTTCCATGCCCGTATATTGTTTGTCATAAAATAATAAATTTGAAGCAATGAACTTTAGAAGAAATTCTTGTCTCTGATGCTTCACCGTGCCTTGATAAAGAAAAACATTGACAGAAATATATAGTTGCCAAGTTTCTAAACATTAGAGCCTCATGCATCATTTACAACAATTAGATCAAGCATAAAGATCCAGAATATTTTGATGGCCACTAAGTTTTGTTCACCGATGCCAGAACTGTAATCAGTGAAGGCAATTTGTATATAGAGTTAATTTTAAGAATACTTCCTAGTTCATATAGAACAAAGGAAAGATGTGCAAGTATGTGGTAAAGTTACGTAAAACCTGGGGAGGCCAACAACTACCCTTGGAAAAAAGGATGTCTTCAGCCAGTGACAAGAAGAATCATCCCAAAAAAATTAAGCTGAGTTAAAATTTAGCAAAGATTCAAGAATATTCAAAGGTAAACATTGAGAAGAGGAAAGGATCTGGAATAGTTTGCCCTGTCAAGTCAATATCATCTAAACCAATTACTGTTGACTTTGATTTGTCAGATAGGAAGGTTCAGTAATCACCTATGTTGCATAGACTCGGATATGGAGGCCAGGTACAGTTATCAGTCTAGGTGTCTGATCCTTCATACCTAGAAATTATAAGATATGGGGATTTGACTAAAAATATCTCAATAGCAGGCTTGAATACAAAATTAAAAAGAAAGAAAAAGAAAAAGAAATTAGAAATCATTCAAACGCATAAATATGATTAACAAAAACTCTCCCACTTTTTTCTTTTATCCCTGTATTTTACCTTTTATCCTTAAATATTTTTATAAAGTCATTTTCCAAAAAAAATCTCACTTTTTCAATGCAATTATCCACCAAGGAAGCCAGAAAAAAAATATATCAACCAAAATCAAGCAACCACATCTAAAGTAAAGTAGTACCCGACAAGGATCCCATAGCCCCACCCATGTTGACCCTAGTACTTGGAGTCTAGGTATCATAGGTTGTCACAACAGGATTAAGGCAGGCTGTAAAAATGCAAAAAATCTAAAGGAATATTTGGCTGTGGCAAACTCATTGAGATGACAGTATATGATGGAAAAGTGGAGAGAGAGAAAGAGAGAACAGCTATGTTTAATGAAAGCCATACTTTAGGTTATTTGTACATTAGGTAAGGGATTCAAGCCAGTCACAAATAATGCTTGGAACCAATGTGATATGCCTCACTTCATTCTTAAAATGAATGAATATGAGAATTGTGCTATTCATTTATGGGCAAAAGGCATGGCCATTATCAGTTTGATGGAGTCTTTCTATGGTATCCATCATTTTGCTCAATGATTGCAAATAGATAGGGCGAAGAATCTTACTGAGAATTGTAAAACATAGTGTGCCATACATAATTATCTAATCCAGGCATGACCAAGAGAGAGAGAGAGAGAGAGAGAGAAGAGCACATCTCTGCAACAATTAAAAGTAATGATAGACTTACACGTTCTTCAACTTGCTTAATCGCATGAGTAATCAAATGAAGACCCTTTTGAGCAACCAATCGACTAATGCAAACGATCAAGGGTACCTTGTTTTCCATCTCATTGATAAGTTTACTAGCTGAAGTGCCTTTTAAAATTAAACCAAGCCCTCTTTGAACATAATATTTGCATATTTTCTTCCCCTCTGTATTTCGAGCTACAGGAAATAAAATACAACTTCAAGTCAAATAATGAGATCAGAAAAGAGAAGAGGTGCTCCTTTAAATTTAATATTCATGTCAGATAATGAAATCAGAAGAGAACTAAAAGGATACTGTCAGCATGAAATAGTAAAAATGAAAATGTTAAATAACTCTTCTAGCCCTCTCATGGTGGATACGAACTCCAAAGCCAAGTGCTAAAAGATTTGCAATTTCAGTTACAGAAACTCAAGCAAGGCGGAATATTACCATTGAACTTAGATGGCAAGAAAACATCTGTAGCAGGGTTCCACATTGCAGTATCTATTCCATTTAAAACACCATAGTACCTATAAAAGTAGATAAAACTACATAGTAAGATACAAGGAGAATGCTTTCGCACAATCACAAAGCACATGCATAAAAAGAAAGATATATTCTACTCCTAGAGCCTAATAGCAAACCGAGTTAGAGAAATGTTCAAACATCAATATTCCACTAAAGATGCAAGTTGTGTCATGCCATATTGTTCAAAAAGAAAAATGTAAAATATATGAAGCTAGTAAAACTAACAACTCATACAATTGAATATAACAGGCTCAGACTTGGAAGACCATGCAGATTACTCAAAAAGCACAAAAAGAACAGCTGCTATGACACACAACTATATAACGAGGGCACCAGCATAGATTAGAATTTCAGAAAGATGTAACAAATGGAAATCAAAATCCCAAAACGGTGATCAAATTATGCCCATGCCAATCTATATGGCTGCAATAGTGATGTTCTTTCCAATTTGGTCAAACAATGTAAGTACAATTGTGGCATGCCTATAAAAGGACAAAATTTAATGGACTAGTCATGAAATGACATGTTTCCTAAAGTAGCTAAATAAAAAATAAATAAAAATTCCATGTGTCATAAAACCAATGGTGCAAGTTTGAAAAAAAAAATTGTCATGTGCCATTATTTCAAATAAAACAAGATTATGTGTCACAATTGGTCTTCAAATCAAATAAACGTAAATAAATTATACATTTTAGAGAGATATTGGCATGAATGTGCTTCAAGATCCTTCAAAGTTCTTCTAGTTCTTCAAAATTCTTCAAGTATCTCCAAAGTTCTTTAAGATTTCAAGAACAAATTCAAAGATTTTAGAAGATTAAGATTCAAGATTTATAGTTCTTCAAGAAAGCATCTTTGGCTTTTTTGTTCTTTTTGTGTAGCCTTCTTTGTTTTGCGGAGGTTTGCTTAGTTACTTTCGATCAGGTCTGTTTTTCATAAGGAGGACCTCTCGTCTTTCTTTTGTTTTTCTTAATATATTTGTTTGTTTCTGATTAAAAAAAATGCCTCTTTGATCCAAAATTAAGTACTAAAGCACTCAAGAGGGTGTTTTTCACTCTTCTGTAAATAGGAAGTAAGGGATAAAATGGAGATTTAACTATCTCATCGAATCAATAAAATTTTAATTTTGTCCACAATTTCCATTTCCAAGAAATTTGTGCGTACAGATTTTAGGCAACCTGGTCAAACAATCTCTACCTCTCATTTCTTCTTTACAAATTAGAAATCACTATTTTGACATGGAGTCCAAGAAAAAACAAGTCAAATCTACCTAGTTCGATCTTGCCTAAACTACTGACTCTAAAAAAGGCCTTGATCCCATGACTCGAAGTAAGGTAAAAGTCGTTTCTTTTCCCAAGACAACCATGGCTTTTGAGGATACTTCTCCCAAGAATCAAGACATCAATTTAGTGTTTTTAGTGGATAAAAAAGCTATACAGTTGAAAAACTTGGATCATGCTCATCCACATCTCAAAGTACAACACTAAAATTCCTTCAACTCAAGAAGACAATAAGTCTAGTAGTTAATCTACACCTATGTCCCATACAAGAATCCAAAAGCGACACAGCCAACAACAATTGAGCTTACATGTTCTGCTAATACCATCATGTCAGTCATGATAACAATGTCAGTCCATTTAGAAGAACACCTTGTTTTCCATCCATCTATAGGATTTGAAATTTTTCTAAGATGTTGAGGCTTCAATGACACAAGATCAACCTAAGTGATGCTAATAGGCCAACAGCTACTCTAATAAGCAGTCCACATCTAGCTATTGCATTTTTGTTGCAAGTAATCTTATTTCTTCACGTCCTAAGAAATAGACTATGGTCGTTTGTTCTAGTGTTGAGGTTGGGCATCGTTTATGCCTCATACTACTTTTAAGATGCTATGATTTCAGTCTCTCCTTATATAGATGGGTATTGATTTTCCCACTCCTATATTGAAGCATTGTGACAATCAAGCAAGTAACCATAATTTGAATAATTTTATCTTTTATGAGCATACCAAGCATACGGAAGTTGATTGCATTTCATTGAAGATTTTTACTATAAAAATAAATTGTTACACCTTAAATTTGATTTGATGTGTAGTTGTGTGACATTCTTACAAAGTCATTAGCTTGCAATACCTTTCATTGATTGTGCTCCAAGCTAGGTAAGTTCAGCCTTTTTAATTCAACTTGAGGGAAAGTCCTAAAAGTATATTTTATTTATCATTTAGCAAGATTATTATTACAATTTTGGTTAGTAATATAAATAGATGAAATGAAAAGGTATAGGGAAGTCATGATGCAGGATCATAAAAATTCCAGCAGTACAGAGGGAACAAAGAAGATAAAAGGAAAGAAGTGAAAACTATTCATTGGAAATCACACCAAGGCTCATAGGTAATTGCACATAGGGTCCCAAAGCAATCTCACTTGGATGAAGGCAATCACACCTTTCTAGAAGCTAGATAGCTACTAAACTCTCAACAATTTCTATTAATAAAACTAAAATACTGCATATATTTAGATAGATTCATGACATCATTTTTTCCTAATAAGATGAAGACTTTATTTCTTAGGAATGACTCCTTTTCCTAATCAAATTAGAAACTAAAATAAATAGACATCAACTAAACAGAACTACTAAAACTAATGCTAATAAAAGAAAAGAAAAAAAACTTAAAATAAAATAAAAAAACTACAATTACCTTTTTCTTTCTTTCTTTTTTTGAATATCAAGGAATCCAACCCGACAGCAAAGCATTTATCCTCACTGTTGGAAAAGCAAACCTAGACTGATAGGGTCCTGTCCCTCTATCCTATACTACTTAAATAATACTAGGGAAGCTAGATCTTAGGACATCTAGTTCATGCTAGAAGGCACTACCATAGAGCTACACCCTTGAGCAACTCCAATTAAAACAATAAAATGCTATAATTACGCAACCAACATTGCTGAATATTTTTCTATTTTCTTTCACTAGTCTTCCAAGGATGCTTTCCGTCTTCTCCATAGTGAAATCTAAACCTTGCTATCTTTCTACTAATTTCTTCTTCGTAACTGTAGCATTAATCTCACAAGTTTTTACTTCCAACTAGATTAAACAAGGGAAAAGCTTATAAATAATAAGCTCAAGACATTTGCTTAAAAGAAGGATCTTGAAGGCATTAGAGACAGGTATTAATAGTACTAGGAAAAGAAGAATGAATGGTAGACTACTGATAGAAGAGATTAAAAATTATAAAATAAACAGGCAACCTATTTGTCAAACTAACCATCCTAGTTTAAGATGTGCTACTTGTTCATATGTTTCCTATTCATGAGCCATTTAAACTATGACATCAGCACCTCCTTTTTGGTATGAAGATTATAGGATTTATTATAACAAGGAAAAGAAAGAAAACGAAATCAAAGATATAAATCATTAAGAAGCAAAGGGCCTTCAATTCAGTAATCATTGATTAATTTACCCTAAACTTACACGTAAAATTTACCAAATTGACAAGAATGCCCATCATTATTGAGGATCAATATAGTTATAAGAAATAAAATACTATCTCAAGATGAACTAAAAGAATGAATGTGCCTCTCATTATACTTATAAATTGGCCTTAAGAAGGTTTTCCCTTCTCTGATTTGAATTTTCCTTCCAACTGAAATGCTTTATTTCATCTCGAACCTTTCCACACCATTCCATGATAAATGAAGGACATTCAAGTGAACAAGATATTTAAATGAGTGAAAAAAATAAGTCCAAATATCAAACTACTCTATAACAATTTGAATTAAAAAATCAACAATATTAACTTGGACAAAAACATAAAACAAAGGGATTAAAAAGGCACGAACCAGTAAGATACTTTTTTTTTTTTTTTCTAAAGGCTATTGAAGTGACATCAGTAATTCATGACTTATTGATCTAGACTTTCAAAGAGCATCATATGGAAATTCAAAACAATTACTTAGAAAAAAAAATTGATTCAAAACCACAACACATGGAGGATCTTACTTGTCACGATTTAATATCAAAGTGCTTGCAAGCCATCCAGAGCATAGTGTTTCCTTGAGATATGTTGGAGAAACTGTACTGAAAATAAAAGCAGAATTCACAAACTTGATCATGTTAATAATAATTCCAATAAGTGATATTTTAGTGGAGAGGTGCTTACTATAGCACTACAGACAATATAATCAAATTCTCTCTTTTTTGAATCCTCTTAGATGAAACATCTGATTTCTGCTCAAATTTGAAGTGCAAGTTCCAAGTTGTTGCAAATTTTTGCTTTTATGAAAATAAACAAATTCCAAATTCTCTTGAAAGGCAAACAGATTTGAGAATGAAAAACACCCAAGAGGAAACATAACATTTGCAGTTGAGTAAGAAAATTTTACAGCTATCTCATACAAATACATATTTGTAAGCGTGTGAAATATGTACAAGCATAAATACATACACACATATATATATGCCTTTTTACCAAAATAAGGTTTTAGATATGCTCAGAAAATCTAATTTTTGTCAATAAAAAGGCATAGGAATTTTACCTGGATCATGGTGTGACTCATTCAATATCCACATATTACAGTTAGTGGTTGAAAGCAAATCACAATAATTATAGTTTCTTTTTCCACTTCAAACAGATACGAAACTATATTTTGTTAACATGGTGCTTGGGAAAAGTTTTTATGCACCCTAATATGAATCCTATGCATATAAAAAAAAAAGTAAATACTATAAAATTAAACTAGTCACAACTAACTAAAGTTTGAGATCATTAAGAATAATAAACTAGCAACCACTTATGATGAAAATTACATACATGTGAATTGCCAGAATTATAAACCTCAACATTTTTTTTTCTGTTGGTAGGCAACTTCTCAACATGTTGAAAATCAAAATTTAATAAAAAGAATGAGAAAAGAATGAATACAAGAAAAGCAGCTAATGTGTTGTTGATAGGGTGTTTCCAATTATCTAGGTTTTCTTAACTTTATGTTGAATCCTCCTACTCCAATCAGAATCTTTTGAGTAGTAGCCTTTTTACAGCACTCACCTAGTTGTTAAATTCCAAACTAATCATAAAATTGACTCAGCTCCCTGTCTAAGTTAGTTTTATAGTTTGTGCATGTAGAGAAGTCAGGCTCCTTTATTTTCACTTCTTCTCCTACTTAAACAATAAAAAATAAAGTTAAAAAGTTGTCTCATAAGTTCATAAGTTTGATAGGCTTGAATATTCAATTATTAAGATTTACCTCAAATAGGTTAGGACCTAGGATTCGAATCGTTTGGGCTAGAATTGAATTTGAATTCTGGGACACGAGCGAGTCATAGAATCTCATATTGATCAATATATTACTTGTAACTTAACCATTTTACCAACTTTCTAGTCAAAAAATCAAACTGAAGAAAGCAAATTAAACTATTGAAAACATTGACATCTTTTTGGGAAATGAAGATCAAATTTCAAGGAACTTAATGGACCTTGCCAACCAAGATTTTTAGATGCCATTCCAGACACCACATGATGTCCATCATCCATCAGTGTCAAATACTCCAGGAAGTCTCCAGACTGGTACGGAAAAACGTTCTAATTCAAGTGATGCTTTTGTTTTTCTATGAAAATGACAATGTAATGTTACAATTTAAGACCTATGAAAGGAAAATGTAAGTTTACAATCTAAGGCAGCAAATTCTGGTAAAACAATATAATTGTCCGAAGATAAGCATGCCAACTTTATAAAAGTACAAAGTAAAGCATCGTTTTAGAAGAAAAAGAACAGGAACTACCCATCTAGACAGAATATTCAAATATCAAGTCAAGCAAATAGCATATATAGATACATGACTTAAATTCAAGGAATCTGCAAGGTCACTTACATGACAACATTACTGTACACGATTCCACCTTTCAACAAGCTCAGCCTCTCAGGGTTGTGTCCTATAGTTCGGTCGTCAACAGCCTGCACATTGAAGAAATTCATAGAGCTAGACCATTTAATTGCTATAGATAACCTCATTAAAAACATTCCCAGACATATGGTAAACGACACTTAACAAAAATGAAGACAAACAGTATCTCTTAGGGGTAGAATAACTGTAGTGAACTCTTGTTTGTCTCTCATTCCTGCATATTTCCTTTCAGCATCCAAAGTTCTGGTCAAGGCGGCTAATAGAATTGAGCAATTGCATAGAGAATTTCTTTGGTCAAGGGTGGAGGAAGGTAAGAGAGATCGCTTTGTTGGGTGGGACTTGGTGCATAATCCCAATGAGGGAGGCTAGGTGTAGGGAAGGTCTCTTAGGGAAATAGAGCCCTCTTAGGAAAGTGGTTGTGGAGGTTTCCTAGGGAGAATGATATGTAATGGCACAAGGTCATTTTGAGTATCTATGGACCACATTCTTTGTTAGCATGCTAATATTCTTGTCAAGTGGTCACACCACTGCCCCGAGGAGGCTATTGCCCAAATCTTACCTAATTTCTCCTATTTAATTCATTTCTCTATGGATGATGGTTAAAAAAATCTGCTTTTCAAAAGATACTTGGTGTGGTGATCCACTCTTTTGTAGCCAATACTCAAATCTTTTTAGGGGGGCAAGGTAATGGTTTTTGTACCCTCATTCCCCACCCCAAATTGAAATTTTTAACTTTTGATGAAGTCTTAAGAATCAAGAATATGTTAAATTAGCTTGATTGGTGACTTCTATACCCCATGTGTATATATTACCTTGCTACCAAATGTGAGGGTTTGGTCTTTGAACTCTTCAAGCTTGTTCTCAAATACCTCTTTCTTTAGAGCCCTTTCACATTCATCTTTCTCCATTCCTTTCAGTCCAGCTACATTCATTTGGAAATCTAAAGCCCCATCCTAAGTAAGGGCTTTCGCATAGCTTGTGGCTAGTAAGAGGGTTAATACCAATGATATGCTTAAAAAACGGAGGCCTCTTAAGGCTCTTAATCAAAAGTGGTGTATTATGCACAAGAAGAGTGGAGAATCAATTGATTATCTTTTTCTTCACTACCTAGTGGCTTTGAGGTGTTGCAAGCACTAGTATAATTTGGTCAATCTGGAGGAAAAGGAATGGGAGGATCTTTGAAGATACAAGGAGGTTAGTGGATGTGGTTTATGACTTATTTTACTCTTCTTCCTCTCTTTTTGCCTATACTAGCAAGGCCTTTAGAAACACCCCCTTGAGCCTTATATTGTTAGCTTGGTGACTTGTTTGCAAGTCAAGGAGGTTGGCCAGAAAAACTTTAGAAGTATGGTCAATGAAATTAAAGGAATAGTCAAATTGAACTTTGATGAATGTGCTTTAGGCACCTATTGGGATTAGTGATGTGATTAGTGATCATTGAGGTTCCGTAATCAAAGCATACTCTAAACCTGAAAGTGATGGTTTTGACATTGAGGCCAAGGCCGTAATGCTTCTAAAGGGCCTTGTACAAGCAAAAGCTTTGGACTTGTCTAATTTTGTGATGGAGGGGGATTATGCTATTGTTATCTCATGCTAAAAGGCAAAAGAGGTTCATGGAGACTCGATGCATGGCTACACCAAATATTCAATATCTTTACAAAGTTGGGATGCTCCATTTGATAGGTTCCTCGCTTAGTTAATTAGGTGGCAATGGGCTAGCTAAAAGAGGTTCATGGAGACTCGATGCATGGCTACACCAAATATTCAATATCTTTACAAAGTTGGGATGCTCCATTTGATAGGTTCCTCGCTTAGTTAATTAGGTGGCAATGGGCTAGCTAAAAGAGGAGCAAGGCAATTGGTATCTTTTGTTGGAGATTATGTTCCTCCTTGATACTATCTAATGTTTGTTTCAAATGTTGTTTCACTGGTTGTACTCTCTCCTGTTTGTTTAGCTATATGGGTCCAAGTAAATGGAATCCATTCCCTTGACTTTATCTAAATTTGTACATTGTATAAGGATATCTCATCCTTCTCAATCTTTTTAATAAATAGAAAAGATCTATTGGGTTTCTAATCAAAAGAGGAAAAAAATGAAGAGAAGCAGACCCGGAGAAGATAACTAATGCAAACCACCCCATCCCACCCTCCCCCCAAAAAACAAAATAAAATAGCATGTGAACTCAAATTTCAAACTGGATATGAATTCATCATCGGGAATCTTTCTTTCCCTGATAACAATGGGTATTTTGACTAGAACATCTCTATATTAGTTTGACTATTTCATTGCCATGGGCAGTACATATTTCCATGATGTTCCATCAAGGCACTTAATCCAAATTGAAAATCATGTATACGTATATTCTGTCATTTTAGCAACTATGAATCCCTTTTCTGAATAGTTATAATTTACCTTATACAACCACAGATAGATTGTGAGTAATAAAACAGTTATACCCAAGGCACGCACTGGCACACATGTGCACAACACAAAACAAGAGTTTTCCACATAGAGAGCCCACCTTGTCAAGAGTTGCATATATGGATCCGTCAAGACCACACTTGCTCAATTCTTCTTTGCTGCCAACATAAACCAAAGTGCATCTAGAAAATGATTCTTTACAAACTTGAAAGAACTTCATAGAATGTTAACCATTCTCTTTTACTAATCTTTTATGCTAATGGATCTGATAAAGAGCATGAGCACAAATTTCAGAATACTATTAAAACACAAAGTTGTATAAGCTGCGGAAAATTAGAAATGGACCTAAATAAGAAAGAAAATCATGAATTAGCTTACCGGCACTCCCCATAATGCTCCATATTGTGGATTGTCAATACTATTCGTGGTTTCTGTGAAGTCCAAATTTGAATATTACAGTTATAAGACACAATGATCTTTCCATGCCATTTTTATCCCTTACAAACTCAATCCAGGAAAGCCTCTAAATAAACACAGAGAGTACCTTAAGTGAGAGATAGTGGTACATATCCCAGTAAAGCAGGGGTAAAGAACCTGTCTGCCATTCATGGATATGAATGATATCAGGCTGCGTCCCAGTCACCTGCTCTGATGTAATAGCTTCTTAGAAATCCGAAAGAACAGGATTACAAAACGAAAGTTGATATTAAACTCAACATACAGAGCCAACCCACAAAGAACTTAGATAAGCATAACAGAGAAATCATTAAGTTGAGCAGCTACAAAATTGATTTACTTTTTCCCACTTTTATGACAAAGAGTAATATCAGGACAATGCATTTCCTTCCATTGTTAACTCCACTAATCATAAGAACCTATTCTGAGCAATTATAAAGACTCAGGTCCAAGAGACTCAAGCTGCCATATTTACAACAACTATAAAGACTCAATCCACTTACGTTTATGAACAAGTAGGTAAACTTGAGCTTCCCTGAATCAATTCAGATAATTCACAAGTCAATTTATTTTTGAGTAGAAAAACTTATAAAGGGATACTTGTTATTCGTCCACAGACCTGCATCCATTCAAGGCAAGCACGGCTAAAATACAGATAAGCCTCCAGTTCATTGTATGAACCGCCATATACATATTGCCCCTTGAAGAAGTAGTTGGATGGTTGAATAAAAATCACAGGAATTCCCGAAACCACTCCTCGATATGCATTGGTAGGGACCCAATTTCCATCATAATATGATTCATATGTGGTGATTAACTCCAATTCACTGATCTGCTCCCTCTGGATGCACTCATAGAAAGGCAGCATTATATCCACCTTATGGGCGCGCGATAGACATGCTCGTGCCAGTCCAGTTACAACATCACCAAGGCCCCCAACTTTGGCTATGGGAGCCATTTCAGCTGTGACATGAATTATGTGCATAAGATCAGAATCCTTCTCAATTTCAGCGGGAGCTTGTTGGCTCACATCCCAATGAGGGAATTCCTTGTTCCAGAAAACAATTTCATCATCAGGCGACGGCCAAACAATGTCCTTGACCCTAGAATCAACTGAAGCTGTTTGTTTCTCAGCTCCAACCTGAAACCTATAATCATTAATTTGAAATTTGATGAAGAAATAAAGAATCTAAGATTCACTCTTTCAATCACCATAGCAAATTGAGATTGAAATCCGTAGAAGAAATAAGTAAATAAACCTGAGATCGAATTTTGAATTTGCATGTCTGCTTCTTATTATGATCATGGAAAGTGAATCTGGAAGATAGCTTCGTGGTTGTGAACGAGGGTTTGGGTTTTAGCAAATGGTTGAAGCTGAGAAATGCATCTATTTTCATCTCAACAACGCTAGACATCGTTCCCATTCTGCCAGAATGCGCCAAAACTGCGTCGTTCTCCGGCTAAAAGTTGGGCCACGAACACAGGATCACCCTCAGGTGGCCCCACTTTGGAACTGCACGCAACTAAAATCAATTCAAAATTTTAAGACCTAATTAAATACTAAACTAAATCAAATCCTTTCCCATCCTTATCTAAATTAATAATGCAATGTTCCCGTGAAATCAAACTGAAGTCTTAGTTAAAGAGAATCATTGAATACATCCAATTTTTTTTTCTTAAATCAAATATGAATATGATAGTACCAAAGTTTTTTTTTTTTTTTTCTTTCTTTTCCCTTCTTTTCTTTTCCTTTTCCTTCATTAGAGAGAAGAGAGAGAAAATGGAGAAGAACTAGGTAAAAATTTTAAACAGAGGTTTGAAAAAGTCAAAGAAGATGCATTTTAATAGTTTTATGTGTATGTATATATATATTTAAAAAAAAAAAAAGAATAGTCATTCTCCTAATAAATTGATCTTGTGAATTTAAAATTTTGATTTCAATTGATGAAAATTTGGAATTATTATATTTAAAAATAAATTTGGAATAAAAAAAAATCATAATGTGTATGAAAGATTAATGGGAAATTATGATAATGTAGATGGAGTAAAAACGAAGAATTAATAATGGATTAAATGCCACATCCAGAGATATGGTTAGGATGAGATTTACACTTGAATAGGATCGGTTTTAAGCATAGCTCATAAAAATGAGAAATAGAAATAACCTAAAGGGGTCAATTAAGAAGGGAGTGAGATCCATGGTTTGAAAGACATAAAAGTTTATCCTAAAAAAGCTCTATATGAGGACTGTATTTAAGTACAAATGTGTATCCAACAATCGTTGTCTTTCCATATGATCTTCCACTTACCATCCTTGATCAAAATGATGAGCTTCCTTTAATGTTTTGTTGCATACAACCTAGACATTCTCAATTAATTCCAAATAGGCACTAACAAAACCTTAGACTTATGTAAAGTGATTTGCATGCTTTTCTTTTCTTCTTTTTTTTCACAAAATAGTCCTTTTGAGCACTTGGAAAACAATTATTTGCATACACATCCTCCCCCACTAGGCTCTGCTAGTCCTTAGCAAAACAAGGGATAAAACTCAAAAGCAACCCCTCACTTCCATTCCATATACTCTAACTCACATAAAATTTGGTTTTCCTTAATAAAAATTGAACCTTCTCCCAAAACTAAGTATTAACTGAATACTCAAATCTTCAAAACAATTTATTTATTCTATCTCCATATACACAAGAAGTTCCTAAGGTTTAATGTCTAACCTATAGTCCTCCATATTAGATTGAAAATTATTTTTAAGAAAGACTCAGGTGTTATATTGAATGCATCTTCAAAAGAGTAGCTTTTTCAAGAATTGATCCTTCTATGGATAACCGTTCAAGGATTATTTCAAACCACTTTATTCTTCAAAATTTTCAATTTTTCAACACAGGAAATATTTTTCTATGTGGCTCAAAAGGTTTAATCAATAACTTCTGAAATCTTTCCCAAGGTACTAGGTATTGAAGACCATGAAAGACCATTTATCCTCTAAGGTTACACCACAAGCTCTTTAAAATAAGGTCTAATTTCCTTGTCTTTTATTGTATAAAGTGAATCTAGTTCTTAACATATGCAACAACAATAATGTTATTGGCCCCTAACCACTTATATATGGGTGCTAGGGTTCAAAGACGTGAGCTATCCTTACCTTCTCACAATAAGTTGTAATTTTTTTAAACTTAAACATTGTACTTTTTTTTTTTCCTTTTTTTTTTTAAGAACCTACATAGTGTTAGGATAGAATCCTTAAAAGTAAGACATGATACAATAAAGTTATACTTGAGTTTCCACTATTATATCTATTGTTTACATTAATATTAATTTAAGTATTCAGGTCTACATCACATGCATTGTACATGACTTGGTGTATTAACAGTCACACAGAAGATCCAAATCATGGGTTTTTTTAATAAGTCATTTACAACTAGTTCATGGACTTAGGCAACCCATTTGAGGTAGTGCAATTTAGCTAACAACTCACATAGTGGTTTAACTATTTTGCTAAAGTTTTAGATAAACCTTTTATAGAATCTTGCATGGCCTAGAAATGGTCAACATCTTTGACAGTTTTTGGAGTAGACATATTTCTAATAGTGTCTACCTTGGCTTTATCCACCTCTATCCCTTTTTTCATAGATGACATATCCTTAAACTATTCTTAATGGAACCATAAAATGACATTTTTCCCAATTCAGCACTAGGTTAGTTTCCTCACACCTAATTAAGATGTTTTCTAGGTGTTTTAGACATTTGTCAAAGGAACATCGATACACTATCAAATCATTGATAAAGACCTCTACAAATTTATCTATCATGTATTCAAAGATACTTATCATTCACCTTTGGAAAGTTGAAGTAGCATTACACAGCCTAAAGGGCATTCTCCTATGGGCAAAGGTTCTAAAGGGACATGTAAAAGTAGTATTTTCTTGGTCTTCTAAAGCAATGGCAATCTAAAAGTACCTTGAATACCCATCTAAAAAGCAATAATAAGGATGTGTAAGGAATCCTGAATCTTTCTATTCCCTATCCCAAGACCAGATTAGGAGGCATGAAATCTAACTAGGGCATCTATATCCTATACAATGGAAGTAATAAATAAATAAATAACATTAAAGGATTTAGAAAAGTGTTATAAAAAAACTTTACTTTTGATTTGAATGTTCTTAAATCAAATCTATTTATAGAAGATCAAATCTGAAGTCATTGGAAGCTTCACAAAACCATGATATTTTCCCCAATGACTCTACCTTGATACTTGGAACGCAACTAGTGGGGTGTTTAAGAGAATGAAGGCTAAAGCTCTCTCTACTCTCTAGATGGTAAAAGATGAGTAACTTGAAACTCTAATACCTAAATGGGTATTTATAGGATTCACTAATTGGGTTTAAGTGACTTAAGTCCTCCAAGGGTTTAGGTAAGTCAATCTAACCCATAAAGGTTTTAACTAATTAATTAACCCTATAGGTTCTAATTAATCAATTAACCTAATCCAAAGATTTCGTTTACTAACCCCTATACAACCTTGCATAACTACCAAAATGCCCTTACGAGGGAACTAAAAGTCTATCCAACTATCAAAGACCAAGTGGAGATCATTGAGACCCATAGGATAGTACTAACTCCCTTAAAATCTAATTTTGAAGTTGATTTGACATCTCACCATAGAAAAATCAATTGTATTCTAGTAAACTATATAAATAACAATGAGATACTATGTGCTTAGATCCGTAACCTACTATATATTGCGTTCCATCTCTCTATGAACTAGTGTTTGTAGTTTAACAAGGTGAAAACTATCAACCTTTCAAGACTACCTCTACTATCTTTAAGTTATAGATTCTCTTATTATATATTTAACTGACATGTCTTGATTCTCCAAGAACTTATGCCAAGTTCCACTTAAGGAATTACTATGGTCATAGTTTACATGAACTCACCTCCTTAGGTTCACCCAAGGAGATAGTACTTTGTCTCAATCCTATGATATAACATGATGCATCTATTCAGAATACCTATTACTATTGGTTTTCATCAATAGTGACCCAATTCATAGAACATATATGATTAGTTTAAGATCTCACCCGTAGGATAAAGACATCTCTAATTTTAGCACAAGTTCAATATTCTCTCAAAGTTGAGAAACAACACAATGAAACAACTTGGTGAAGTCATGATAACTTGATAGTCTTAGGTCATGACTCACTGCAAATATTATCCAATGTGTAACCATACACACTAGTGTACTTATCATGGGAAACTCATCCCAATAGCCAAGACCAACTATCCCTCCAACTAGGAGGTAATGTACTACAACCTCTAATAGATTGCCTAAGGCCATGAATTGGCTACGAACAAGTCATCTACTTGCAAAAAACCCATGACTTGGATCTTTTATATAACTCTTAATACACCGAAATCACGTGCAATGTAAGAGATGCAATTCAAAATACTTATAAAGTATAATGCATGAAATTATAATAGATAAAAGTGAGTTGGAAATTATTAATAAACAAAAGTTTATTATATCATGTTATGGTTTTAAGGACTCTATCATAACATAGATTTTCCTAAAATCTCTTCCATGAATAAGAGATTTTATTCACCTATCACTTATTAGTCTATAATATCTCCCATAAATCATATTTTACCAAAGAAAGAAAAGAAAATAAAAGAAATAAATACAAAATTTTTTAGAATCTGTTAGCATGTCTCCTCAAGCTGGAGAACGGATGTTGTGCATTCCTAATACTACAAGAAAATAAGGATATTGTCACATGGTTTTAGTAGAGGGTAGAAAAATCCACAATTAAAACTCATATATAATTGCACACCCATTCTTATTGCCCTTAAAAATGATGGATAAATTCACATTTATGGTTTTATAGATATTGAGGTTCATTGATTATTACCCAATAGGGTGTTATAGATGCATTTTTTTTGGAGTCCTAGATAAAGGCATTTGGAAGCCATGTGGGCTTAACCGTTACCATATGCATCTATGTAAAAGCTATCCCAAAAGCCTCTGCATGCTCATAAATTGCTTTGTCTTCTCTAACATTGTTCAGATCAAAACAAGTGCACCCTTCATTTTCTCTAGCACCGCTCAAATCGGAAGGATCTTACACCTCCTAAAAGGCTTTTGAAGATTTTTTTTTTGTTCTCTTATTCCCACAACATCATCATTTCCGCCCACTTCACCTGAAAGAAACTTCACCAGGTGAATCTCATTGTTCTCTACTTTTCTCAATGAATTCCACAACCAATTCATCTTAGTACTGACTCAAAATTTCCCCATCAATGACATCCTCGGTGAGTTTCCCCATAGTTTCTGATGGTAACAAAAATAAAAAATAAAAAAATCTTAGATGCATTCATTCTTCCACATTTGGCCATTACCATAGTTGCCATTAATTCCTACAACTGATCATGCTTGATGACTAACTTTCAATACAAATCCTCTATGGCTTCGTTGTGTGTTGTTCTCAACCAAATCCAAAATTCTCATAAGGTGAATTCAAAACCCTATATTATGCAAATTTGGGTCTCTATGTTCTTTGTTTGCAAATTCAAGATTAATTTTAGTTTTCTATAAATTTAGGAAAGTTGAATGTGAATCCCTTGTTTTTGGGTATAGTAGTTAAAAAATTCTTAAGGAGTCATGGTTTCAAGCCATCATATTCCAAATTTTAAAGTGAATTGAATTTTCATGTTTATTTTTTAGGAAATTTAGAAATTTTCTTCTAATGGAGCTTTAAACCACATCTAAAGGCTATTTATTAATTGTCTATGGTTGCTTAGAGAATTTTCAGAAAATTAGTAACAAATGATTAAAAATTCTATGGAAAATATAATCTATAGGCTTACGTATATAGTATTTGATACTAGTAGTGCCAATCTTTGGGTCTCCTCTACCAAATGCCATTTCTCAGTGAGTTTTGCTTAATTTCAATTCTATATCTTACCTCTTTATACTTTCCTTAATTCAAAATTGGCTAATTCATTCAAGTACAACTCAAGACAATTCACTACATACATCGATCTAGGTAATTTTATACAAAACCACGTCTTTCCTCCTTACATAATTAGGGTGTAATTAGTACACTATCAATTGTGCATTCCTTTTCTAGTATCCTAAAATGTCACAAAAGAATCATCTGCCCTTGAGCTTTCTCTCTTATTCTTTCTCCCAAACATTCCTTATTTGGTGTTGTTTTTATTCTTTGTAGAAAAACTTGAAAATCAATTGACTCCCATATGAACATCCCCTATATTCTTTGAGAATCCCATTACCCATCCCAAGGGAAATAAACAAAGTCTCTAAGATCATATAAACTTCGATGTTCATAATAGTCCTAAAGGCAACTTGTTTATGTTGACTTTCCCTTATCACCAAATAATCCTTTTAGACTAAAAAAGGAACATCAAAGTGCTTGGTCATAGACATGTGTTGTGTTACGAAACCTAAATCTCTCCATTCTCTACACTTGAATTAGGTTGGGAGCATGAAAACTTTTGTAGGCTTTTTAAATCCCATGCATAATGGAAAATTTGCATTTTAAAGCAATAACAAGATTTAGAATGTGCAAACAAAAACATCACCTTGGATTTGGATATTCCCAAATCTAATCCTTTCGATGTAGATGGAGATCAAATCCTTCAGAAGTGTTGTACACCCAAGATCTTCTACTCGATGGTTCTTCCTCAATCTTGACACATAACTAGTGAAGAGGAAGGAAGGATGGAAGCTATGAATTTCTTGGTTTTCTGGAGGTGGAAGACAACTCTTTTGAAAGTCTTAACCCCTAAGGGGGTATTTATAGGGTTTCCCATCTTAGTTTGAGTAACTTGAGCCCATATAGGGCTTAGGCCACTTAATCTAGTCCAAATTGGGTCTTAATTGATTAATTAACCTAATATGGTCAACTAATTAATCAATTAGCCAAATCCAAAGACTTTGTTCACTAACCCCTATGTAATATTGCATAAGTATAAAAGAGCTTTTATGCTCAAAAGTGAACATAGAGCTAATTGAACCCTCATAAATCGTATTATCAAGGTATATAAGCTTAAGCGAGGACCATTGGGATTCATAAGGCAATATTGGTTCTCCCATAATCCAATTTTGAAGTTGATTCAATATCCCACTATAGAGAATCAACTAAACTTCAATATCTTATGTAAATAACAATGAGATATTATGTGTTTGGGTCCATGACCTGTTATTCATTGTATTCAATCTTCCCATGAACTGGTGTTTGTAATCTAACAAGGTGAAGGTTATTAGCCTTTAAAAACTACCTTTACTATCCTTGAGTTACAAATCTTCTTATTGTATGTTCAATTGACATGTCTTAGCTTTCAAAGATCCTATGTCAAGTTTCATTTAAGGAGCTACTATGGCTATAGTTTCCATGAACACACCTTCTTAAGATCACTCAAGAGAACACTTTGTCTTAATCCCATGAAATATCATGGTGTCTCTATTGAGAATACTTATTGCTATCGATTTCCATCAATAATGACCTAATCCATGAAGAATACATGATCAATTTAGGATCTTACCCGCAAGTCAAAACCACTGTTAACTTTAGTATAAACTCAGTATTCTCTCAAAGCTAAGAGACAACATAATGAAGCAATTTGGTGAAGTCATGACTACTTGATAACCTTAAGTCATGACTCACCGTAGGTTCTATCCAATATGTAATCATACACACTAGTGCACTCACCATGACAAACTCATCCCGGTAGTTAAGACTAATCATCTCTTCAATTAGGAGGTAGTGCACTACAACCTCTAATAGGCTACCTAGACCCATGAACTAACTATAAATTAATCATTTATTTGCAAGGAATTTGTGACTTAGATCTTCCATGCAACTCTTAATGCACCCAAGTCACATACAATACAAGAGATGTAGGCCAAAATGATTATAAGGTATAATGTATGTAATGAGAATATAGAAAAGTAAACTGAAAATTTATTAATAAATAATAAAATCCAAAAGCTTATTACATCATGTCATGTTTTTAAGGGCTCTATCATAACAATCTCCTATTAGCCCTCAATGTTGGGATTAAACCCCTAAAAGTAAGACATGATGTAATAAAGTTAGACTTCGTTGCCCCTAGACTACATTTTTTTATGCATAGACATTGATTTGAACATTTAACCTATAACACTTACATTGTACATGATTGCATAAAGGATACAAGTCATGGGTTTCTTACAAGATGATAAGTTGTCCATAATTAGTTCATGGATTTGGGTAATCCAGTAGAGACTATAATGTACTACTTTCTAATTGGAGGAATGACTTGTCTTGACCGTCAGAATGAGTTTCCTATAATTAGTGCACTAGTGTGTATGGTTAGCCATTGAATAGGACTTATGGTGAATAATGACATAAGTTTATCAATTGTCATGATTCACTATATGCATGGACTCTCAACCTTGAGAGATTATTAAGTCTATGTCAAATTCAACAAGAGGCTTTAACCTATGGGTAAGACCCTAAGTTAGTCACATATCCCTATGCATTGGGTCACTATTGATAAAGGCTGGTGACAATAGGTATTCTAAAAAAAAGTACTATGATATCTCATGGGTTTGAGATAGTGTGTCATCTTGGGTGATCCAAAGGACATGTAATCTAGAAGATTATGACCATAGCATTTCCTTTAGTGTAAATTTGATATATGCTTTTTGGAGTTAGAGTATGTCAATTAATCATATAATAAGTAGGATTTATTACTTAAGGATTAGAGAAATAATTCACTTCTCTTAAAAATATGTAATTTGAAGATTGGGCATATGGGCAATGTGTAGAATCAAGATTGCGCACTTAATGAGTGGGCAATTTTATTCTCTTAAGAAAATTTGCTTTTCTGATGCTTTTTACAACCTTACTCAATGGTTTTTTATCCTTGCTAAAAACACTAAAAAAAACACTTGAATTGAGCTCCAAAACACATTAATTAAAAAGTAAGGGGGTCAACATAAAATTCTAGTTAAGTATTGATTTTGAGACCTCCTTATCAAAGCAAGTTCAATTGGCCCTATTAAGACTATGTTTAGGGTCTTATCGATGAATCGGCTATGAGCAAATCATTTACTTATAAAGAATCCATGACTTGGATCTTTTGTGTAACTCCTAATACTCTCAAGTCATGTACAATGCAAAAGATACTAGGCCAATATGCTTATAAAGTATAATGCATGGAATAAATATAGATAAAAGTGAAACTTAAATATCATTAACTAAATGAAAATTTCAAATCCGTTACTTCATGTCATGTTTTTAAGGACTCTACCCTAACAACGCTTTCTCAATCCCATGAGATATAATGATGCCTTTATTGAAAATACTTGTCACTAGCCTTCATTTGAAAAACTAAAGTTCGATAAGGTGACACCCAGAGAAGGGGGTGAATGGGTGCATTTAAAAATTTTAAATAAATATTTATATATTATACTTAATTTTTCCTTATGAGAAGTTAGGGATATTCATTTCATTCAATAACAGGTAATGCAAGCAAGATAATAAAGATATGCAATGAGGCACAAGAACTTTAATGTGGAAAACTTTCACATTAATTGTGGAGATAAAAAAACCACAAGGTCTAAGATCACTAATCTAAATCCACTATATGAGATCAAGTTACACAGATTTACTTGACTGTTTTGCACTAAAGACTTACTCTCTAGTACCTATAACTTGATTCACGTCTACAACACAACAACCTTTGATTGCTCCAATGAATACTTTTCAATCTTGCTGAAGGGATGCAAGTCTTCAACCCTAGATTTAAAGCTTGAATCTTTCGAATAAGAGATCATAAATGGTATGGCTCATTAGGCTTTCTCTCAAAGGAGACTCCTTTGAAATATCCCCAATCTCTTTCCCTAGAAAGATTATAGAGAGGTATTTATAAGAAAATATCCCAAAAAGATTTGGTATCATAAAGTTTCCAAATAAGATTTGCATGAAATTCTTAAAAATATCTTCTAAACATGAATGCTCGAGCACACTTAACTACTGCTTGAGTGTCTCGGGCGCTTAAGCAATGCTAAGCACTTAAGTGGTCTCAGCGCTTGAGCGTTGCTATCTGCTTGAGCGTCTCTTGTTTCTTTCAACATTTATATAAAAAAAAAAAAATCAATTTTCATTAATTAAAAAGGTACTGTTCCTTTTTATACCTCTTAAGAGTCTAACTTGTCATAAGCCAAACCTATTTGATGTGCTTGTGATTTTCCAATTGAATGAACAACAACCTTTGATCTTCAATGAAGAGTATGACTCTATCTAAAAAGACTTTCATGACCAAACATTAGAAGAAACAAAATTGCCAATATACAAACAAGACTTAATGTCTTGATTCCATCAATAATGACCCAATCCGTAGGTAATATGTAAAAGCCTCCTTATGGACCTGCTTTTTTTCACATGCGTTCCTACTCAATGGTGAGACTCGTTTTTATTTATTTGTGAAAAAACTAATTCTAGAAAATGTTTTGGAGTCATATTTTTATTTTTATTTTTATTTTTTTTAAAAAAGGAGAATAAAATAAGAAACTAAAACCCAAAGAAAAATGACTCCTTAAACTTTTGGAAAAATGTGTCTTTGATAATCTTGAGTCTAGGTTTAGGGAGAAGGTTATTTATTGGGAAAGTACCTTAAAAAGGTAGCACTCCTCTAAGCTTTAAAAAAAAGGTCTCTACTAACTAGGTTAGGATACCCAAAAAAGAAAAGGTAATTTTTTGTCTAAAGCCAAACAACATGCTATTCATGACAAAGAAATCATACCAAAAGAAACACTCAAATGGGAAAGGGAGATTGGCATACTTGAGTTGCATCCCAAAGTGCTTTCATGAAAACATCAAAGTTAGTTTAACAAATATAGCATATAACATGCATTTGATCCATTTAAACAATCAAGCAATAATAAAAGAAATCAAAACAATATCATACATTGAAAGTCCACAAAAAGGTTTCATATAAAATTAAAGAAGTAGAAAATGCAAGGAACGTACTTGAATTACATACACAATTTGCAATGTGCTTGCATATAGCTAGAAAAGAGTTAGCTTACAAGAAGTAATCATGATTAAAACCTCATATCCTACATGATGTATTGCAACTTAAAGTAACATTTAGGGAATTCCAATAATATACGACACCGAGGTTAATATTTCCAACAAACATGCAATTACCGAATGCACCATATAAAATATTAACAATGATCCTAAGACTTAAATAAAAGCTTTTCTACCCTGTATGACATGTTTATAACACATAACCAAAGTTAGATTAATTTACAAGTGAACTAAAGATGTCAAAATGGATAACTTGTTTCAAATACTCAACAAAATCAAAATAGAGACCTTCACAAGAAAAATCCTAAATAAATATCTAAAAGTAATATCTTATCATGGAAAAAAATCATACAACAACCTCATCATGTCTATATTATAGAACACAAGTAAAAAATTCAAGTAAGATATGCCAAATATATTTAGAATAAATAATGTATCAAGTATAGTATAAGACCATCAACATGCAATCAGAATAGAAGCCTTCACAAAACAAATCTTAAAAAAAATATCTAGAATGTGAATTAAATTAAAAGAAAAAATTTAGAGAACATCTTCTACATGTCTAGTCTATCATTCACATGGCCAAACAATCATTCAAGGCTTAAATTAATTCCAGAATTACAAAAGTTATAGAAGGTCTAGAATTGATAAGAAAGCAATGATATGCATTAACTAATTTTTCAAAAATAACTAGAGGTCCTCTAAAATCATTAAAAAAAAATCATAAAAATCAATCAATATGTCTAGTTTATATATATAACATAAGGCATGCAAAACAATTTTTAAATTATATAAATGTGTTATTTGTCCAAAATTACTCCAATACAGTAGGTATGATTTCAAAAAATCATATCTCGTACTAGGAAAAATATATTTCAATACTTCATGTATCAAAATTCAATTTAAGAAATTAAGAATTTATGAAAAATATCATAGAAAATTTACAAAGTCATTTAAAATTTTATTTTTTACAAAAATATTTTGGGTGTCCAAAACTGGATGAAAACAAAACCACCTAAAAGACTCATTCATATCTTCCATTTAAAAAAGCTTTTTAACTCAAACAAAGTCTTAAATTCAAGTTCAAGAAGTCTAAAAATACCATGGAACCATTGAAATTTTTTTAGAAAAATTATAAGTAATTCAAATTGAATTTTCATTTTAGAGATGCTATAAATTGAACAAGCTAACAAAAAAAGGTTTTTGAAAAATGATTTTCATGTTGGAGTTTCCCCAAATCCCCTTTTGATGTACACAAAACTACACTATGGATATCCAACCTCGCATAAGTATTGATACAACTCATCAACGCTAAGAATTAACCTATTTATTTGGGACCACAAGCTTGAATTCATGCTCCGCTCAAAATTACAATTTTTGAAAACAAAGAAGAGAATGTGAATTGAATTAAATCTATTTGCATATTTAAAAAAAAATATCATAAGGGCTTTAGTGAATTTTTTTTAAATGAATTTTAATAAGGATTTTTTTTTTTAGAAAATTTTTTCTTTGTTAAAAGAAATTAAAAATTAGAATTTGCAAATAACAAAGCATAAGGATCGCACACAAACAGGCCAAAAGAAAACGAAATCACAAAATAAAATTTCAACAACTAGCCAAACTAATTAATTGGTGGGAGTGGAGACCAATCTTCATTACTTTTCAAAGACCTAAAAAAAAATCAAAATAAGCTAAGGGTCACCAAAGCAAAGAATTAACAATTTTTAGATCAAATAAGGTAGTATGAAATTAATTAAGAATTATCAAAGACCAATCAAACACATAAATTGAGAATAACAATAAAAAATTAACATAAGAAATTTTAACTTTCAATCTTTTATCCAAAAAAAATAAAAAAATGAAAACAAGTATCCAAAAACTCTATCTTTCAAATTAAATTCAAGAATCGAACCAACCTAAAAAATCTAATGTCAATATAACATCAAGAATCAAATTTAACATTAAAATCCCAACTTTCAATCTAATAACAAGTCAAATCTCAACTAAATAAAAATTTCAACTTTTTCAATCTAATATAATGGATCAAAATTAGAATTAAACAAAAATTCAAACTTTCTCAATCTAATATTAATCAAAATTAAAACTAAAAAAAAAAAAAAAAATCAAACTTTCTCAATTTATATGAATCAAAATTAAAACTAAACCAAATTCAAACATTTTCAATCTAACATAAATTGAAATTAAAGCTAAACAAAAATTCAATCTTTTCTATCTAACATGAATAAAAAAATTAGACCTAAACAAAAAAAAAAATAAAATCAATCCTTTCAATCTAATATGAATCAAAATTAGAACTAATAAAAATTCAATCTTTTCAAACTATGAATCAAAAATAAAACTAAACAAACTTTTTAACTTACCTGATCATGAAGCACGTGGGTGGAGGGTTTTCTTTGATGTGGCCTTTTTATGTGCATTTACCGTCTTCTTCTCTTCTGACCAAGAGAATCCTCCAATTAGGTTATTTCTATATTCGAATCTTGTCACCCATTTTTCTCCTTGATAACGATTGATTTAGGAGAAGTTGTCAACAAATCGATTGTAGCCCTTCCTCTAAGCTTTCCACAACTTCAAGAATTACCTCATTTTGATATATCTAGCAAAAGTTATCTTTAAAAATACCAAAACTTGCTCAACGTATGATGTGAAAGTTCTACTATGATGCCCTAAATCCAATTTAGAGGATGAAATTATAATTTTAAAAAATTAAATTATTAAGGGTAAAAAGCTTTTTCATATTTAAAATCCCTAGGTATAAATTAGATATTTCTAATCTTTTCTTTATAGAAACATTTTTATACAGAGATCAACATATTAGAAAACTAGGGCAACATAGGGTTGAAAATTTGGAGATTTAGAGTTTAAAGATCAATTTTCAGGTAAGATTTTAATCCTTGGATTAATATTTTATATTCGTTATTTAGTTTTAAATACTTTAGAGATTTCAACCTATAGTAGGGTTTTTTTATTTAATTTTTAAATAAAAAAAGTTTGAAAATTTATGAATATATGTTTGATTTATTGATAAAGATAAGAATTTTGAAATTTTTAATTGAATAGAAAATAAATAAATAAATCAATCAATCATTTTGTAGGCGTTAAATTAGAAAGAAAAAAAAATTAATTTGGTGTTCGGCTATAGCATGGTTTGCAAGTTAGAGGCTGAAAATAATACTAATAATAATAATAGTAAAAATTGTGGGAATTATGGATGCTTATGAAGAAAATATACATATATGTATCTAAGGGTTTGAGGAAGGTATATGGTAAGGATGTTAGGGTGTTGTAGGGTATTGAAAGCAAAATAATAAACTTAATAATAATAATAATAATAATGGGTTTAGTTGGTGGCTTGGAGAGTAATAAAAAAAATAGGATCAAGTTGATTGAATTATGGTTAAGTGAAATTGGATGTTGGAAATAATAATAATAATAGGAAAAATTATTTGTTTAACTATAAGGAATGAGTTTTGGAGAAATTTACTTTAAACAAATAAGTAAATATGGAAGATTTTTAAAAACAAACTTTTGGAACAAGAATCTTATATAAATTAGAAATTAGAAAAAAAAAACAATTTATCAAATTGAAATTGAATAATAATAATAATAATAATAATAATAATAGTTTAATGCAATAAATAGAAATAACATATGTTTGAGAGATTTAGTTAAATAATAATAATAATAATAGTAATAGTAATATATTAATAGAATCTTGAGAATAGATTTTGGAAAGGATCCAACTTTTATAATAATTTAAAAATTCACGTATTAAATTATTATTGATTAGTAAGTTAACAATAATATAGGTGACATAACATAGAAAATTATTAGAGTTCTCACACCTATAAATTTTAGATAAATAGTTAATAGTAATAGTTATTTATTTATTTATTTTTGTTTGGCTTGAAATAAGTTCTTTGGGGCAAAATTCTTCAAGATTTTTTAGTGCTTCTTTGAGGAAAGGGAAATTAATACATATTTTGTTATAAAAAAAAATCATTTTATATGTTATTTTGAATTATGAAAATTTTTATTTTTATTTCTATGCTGGATCAAATATATGTTTTGCACGAAAAATATGTTTGAGCATTTTCTTTGTTTATAAAAAATGAAAATTGTGAAGATATTATGTTTTGTTTTGTAAGTTTGAATTAATGAAATAAAGTGTTTGAATTTGGTTTAAATGACCCTAGTCAAAGGATTATAATTGTTGACCTTCACTTTTGTCCATGTTAAAAGGAGTGAATTTGAGGCTAATTACTCATTTGTGAAGTCCCACCTAACTAGACTCCATTTGTTATTCGATAACCAAAGTAAAGATATTTTGAATATATTTTATTTGGTTTTGATATGAAATTGTTTTGACATAAATATGAAAATGTTTGGTTGAAAAGTTTTTAAATGTATTAGCATGTTAAACTCAAAAGTTTTCATGAAAATGATTATACATTATATCTCCTGCTTGTAATTATAATTGAAAGGGTTTGATCCATAAAACTGTATTGATATTCCTTATTAGGTTTTGAGCTCATTCATCTTCGTTGAAATTTTTTTCTAGGTACTCTTAGTTTGGGTGAGGAGTGATGGTTAGGTTGGCAAATTTTATTTTGCTAGGATTTTGGTTCAAACTTTATTTTGGACATTGTTTGGATATTAAAATTTAATTTTCATTTAAATTATTTGAGTTTGGAGTTATTTGGACAATAACACTTCACTTGGTGTATTAGTTTAAAAGTTGAGAATTGAGGATTATAGAGTTTATTTATTTTACTACTTTGAACATAAATTTGGAAATTGGAGATCATCCAGTTACAAGATGAATGTTTGTGTCATTTCCACTTTAAGCCTTCAGGCTTGAAGTGGGAAATGACAGTCATTCCGTTGGAGTGGGTTTTGGAGCATGACATCTCTCAAACATTGTCATGAGATTTACTCCTTGATGGTGATTGATTCCAAAACAATTGTTCTAATCCTAATTGTACCCCTCGCTCTTAGCTTCCCATAACTTTAAGAGTCACCTCGTTTCAATATCTGTAGTAAAATTTATCTTTAAAATACCAAAGCTTGCTCAACGTATGATGGGAAAGTTCTCCCGAACCTTGTCATGAGATTTACTCCTTGATGATGATTGATTTAGGATAAGTTGTTAACATTGATTATATCCCTTTCTATTGACTTTCCATAGCTTCAAGACTTACCTCATTTCGATATCTGTAGCAAAAGTTATATTTACAATACCTAAACTTGCTCAGCATATGATGGGCAAGTTCTCTCAAACCTTCCTTATCTCTCTCCAATGACGTGATAAGTCTCATAATCTCTCCCTCAACCATGAGTAATATCTTTTCTTTAAGAATCCTTGCCCCTTTTAAACTTTCAAAGACATCTTCCTAATCCTCATATGGTAAGTGGCAGCCCATGGACTCCTAAAGAGAGTCTTCTTTCCTAAAAACTCTCTCATGCGTGAATTTCCTTTCCAAAAAATATTATCCAAACCATGATCTTCCTTTTTATTCTTGATATGCAGCCATAAACTTCCCAAAAGAATCTTCTCCTTCCTAAAAAAAAGTGGTAGCCATCTTCAAGAGAATCCCACTCCAATCCAAACTTTGTAATAATGTAAATGCCACAACCTCACCTTCCCCTATTAAAAATATTCAATCTTGCCAAAGCATTGCATATATACATAGCCACCAAAGCCTCATGCAAAAATAAAAATTTAAAATGAGAAAGCATGCAATAATAATAATAATAATAATAATAATAATAATAATCAATCACATGCATATATATATATATATATATATATATATATATATATATATATATATAAATCAAAATATCAATTCATACAATTAAAAATCAAAACATCAATCTCATGCAATTTTTAAAAAACAAAAGTATCAAACACATGGAATCAAGAATCAAAATACTAAACTAATGCAATAATAATTAAAAAAAAATCAAAATTCATCTCATGCAATCAAAAATCAAAATTAATTCAAATACCCACCTAATCTCAAAATCAAGCAATCAACTTCAAGAAAAAACCTAAGTGAACTAAGCCTAGAAAAGTACCTAAGTGAGACTATCCTAGAAAAGATATAAATGACCTAAGTGGGGAATTATCTAAAAGTTCTCCTACCCTTAAAAGGTATCTAAGTGACCTAGAGTGCATTTAAATGGGCTCAATGTCCTAGGATGATTAGAAAATTGTCTAAGTGACATAGGGTGTGTCTAAATGTCCAAAAAGTGTACCTAAATGAGCTATCCTAAAAAGACAAAAGGAAAACCTTAGATCTAACTCGGGGCTACCAAAGTCATAGTGAAGGTCCAAATAAACCCCTCAACAAAGGGTCTCATAAGTTGGCTTAGAAGGAGTAAATTGTACAAGTGTCAACAAGCTACCAAGGGATAACTATGAGTTAAGTGAGAAGTATAGGAAAACATTTAGTGTCACATATGCTAAGAGGACAAAATGGAAGGTTTATAATTTTATTTCATTTTTGCACAGACTTAATATCCTCTCAAGGTTGAAAGTCCATGCAACATAGTATCTTAGTAAATCATGACTATCTAATAGCCAATGTCATGATTCATCGTAGGTCTTGTCTAATGTTGTTAGTACACTACAATCTTTACTAGATTGCCCAAATCTATGAACCAAATATGAACCATTTATCATCTTGCAAAGAACCTGTGACTTGGATCTTTTATATTCCTAACGCATCAAAGTCATGTATAATGCAAGTGATATGGGTGTGAATACTTGGACAACCAATTAATGCAAATGAGATAATACAAGGGAATTAGAATCATAAATATATAAATTTATTTATGAATCTTAATATGTTACATTATGTCATGATTTTTAGGGCTCTATCCCAACATCTTTATATTGGGATGTTGAGTTAACTTCAAAATTGAATTATAAAGGAGTTAGTATTTATCCATAGGTCCTAGTAATCCTTGCTCAATTTTGTATTCCTTGATAACACCGTTTATTAGGGTTAGTTGAGTTCTTTATTCACATGTGTACATAAGGACATTTTAGTAAATATACAATATTGCATAAGAGATTATGAATGGTCTCTTTGGATTAGGCTAATTGGTTAATTAGAGTCCAAATGGGCTAGTTAATCAATTAGGACCCAAGTGGCCTAGGTTAAGTGACCTAAGCCTAGCATGTACTTAAGTCACTTAAGTCTACTAAAAGCTTATAAATACCCATGTTTAAGGGTTAGGGTTAGGGTTTTAGTCATGCATTTTATTCACTCTAAAGAAAAATAGAGCTTTAGCCACCAACTTTGGATAGGATTCCAACCCTCTAGTGCTAGGATTCAAGAAAAAAGACATCAAGGTGGAAAATCATTGGGTTTGTGAGATTTACGACGACGACCATGTTTCTAACACATCTATTCACCTATAGGATTTAATTTGGGAACATATAGATTTATGGTAAATCAATAATCTCTAGATCTAGGTTAGTTTTTGATACCATGTTTTCCATTGTGCTAGGATCATGAGAAACTTAGGAAGATCTTCATGCACCCTAATTGTTCCAAGGATAGGGAATGGGAGTCCAGGATTCCTTACAATCTATTCCATATGGATTGAGTCACTATTGATTAAGGCAAGTGACAAGAAGCATTCTTAAGATAGACACTATGATATCTTATGGGCTTAAGACTACGTGTCCCCTTAAGAGATCCTAAAGACATGAGATCATGAAAACTATGGTCATACTGATTCCTTAAGTGGAATTTAATATATGCTCTTGAAGAGCTAAAGTATCTCAATTGATCAAACAATAGGAGGATTGAAACCTGAGGATTATGGAGGTAATCTTAAGATATTAATAACATTCATCTTATTAGATTGTGGACGTTAGTTCATGGGAAGTTTACATGTAGTCGTTAGTAGGTCACGAACCTAACCTTTCTATCTTAATTTAATATCATAGGATACTGGTATGCAATTGACTCTCTGTAGTGGGATGATAAACCAACTATAGAATTGGATTATGAGGGAGTTAGTATTTTCTTATAAGTTCCAATGGTCCATGCTCGAGTTCATATTCCTTAATGATAGTAATTTTTTTAAAGGATACTTAGGTTCATTATTCATATGTGTTCATAAGAGCATTTTAGTAAATATGTAAGATTACAAAAGAGCTAATAAATGGTCTTTCTAAATTATGGTAATAAATTAACTAAAGTTCAATAGAGTTAATTAATTAATTAGGACCTAGCGGGCTAGATTATGACACAAGCCCAAGATGGGCCCAAGTCACTTAAGCAAACCCCATTAGGGGCTTAGTGTTCGACACTCTTAACTATTCAATCATTCTATCTTCTAAAGAGAGAAAGCTCTAACCTTCATACCTTCATCCATATAAAGAGGATTTTACCATTTTCATGTGCCAAGATCTAAGAGAAATCCATTATGCAGAAGATTGTGAGGTTTCCAAGATATGCACCATCATGTTCATTGCAATTGATTTGGGAATATTCATATCAAAAGCATGTTTTTAATGCTCTTAGATCTATATGCAAAGTGAGAAAATAAAGGCTAATCTTAAATGAGAAAAACACCCAAGAGATGGGTGAATTGGGTTTTTAAAGAAAATCTTTTTAAACACAACAAATTTAAGCACAAGAGAAGCAAATATAAAGAGATAGAGTTAGAGAAATCAAACTCAAATTTTATAGTGGTTCGGCACTTCCTTGCCTATATCCACTCTCCTCAAGCTCTTAATTGAGTGAGGGTTCCACTAACTTGAAGCTTCAACCAAGCTTTTAATCACCTTTACACTTGGATTCTGACTCCAGTGGGCTTTTACACAATCTTTTCAAGTTTCAACTCACTTGAAGGCTTTAACACTCAATTAACAAGAATAAATCTCTCAACCTAGCTCAACAATAGCTCAAATACAACTTAAGGCTAGGATGAATCACAAAGGTGCACTAAAGGATATGCAAATGGAGATTTAATGCACCAAGAAAAGAATGAGAGCTTTTAAGGCAAGAACAAGTGGGTAGACAAATAAATGTAGGTGTTTTCTTGCTCATAAAGGAAGTAAAGCTCTCTATTTATAGGTTTCTAACCTCGGGAGCCAAGAAAACCAAAAAGCAGCCTCAACCGGTTGAGCTGGAGGTCGACTGGTTCACTAGCCATTAGAATATTTAATGTTTGGCAGGTGACCATTATCCTCGATCGAACATCCACCGAAGGTCAGCCGGGAAGGCAAATACCTCGACCAGGAAGGAAAGGCTACTGGAAAAGAGAAAGGGCTTTCTACACTCCTCGACCGGACCTTAACTAGAAAAAGCGAACTGGTCAACCGGTACCCCTAGCCAGTTGAGCCAGTGCCTCAACCGGTTCACCATTTTTTGCCCGAAAACCTATCTTTTTCTGTTATTTTCTCTTCTAACACTTAGACAGGACCTTTAGGTAAATTAATATGCCAATTTTGAAGTGATTTGCCTAAGGTTTATTTGATAAAACTCGGGTTTTGATGAAACTATAACTTTAAATAATAAATCGAGTTTTTCAAAGATGCATGAAATGATATATAAAACCTAAGTGCACCCATGCATTCATCTTACATTTGTTTCCTATGATTAAAGGTCTTCCAAAAGTCTTGATCTTGCATCCATTAGGTCCTTTGATGAATTTTCAAATTAATACCCAAAATTCTTTATAATTCAAACAATTAGTAACTTAACCATGGTTTGTTATCATCAAAACATGATTAGGAGAACCCTTGGGCTAACACAAAGGATCGTAGTAGTATGCACCACACAATCTAAGGCTTGGAATGGAGTAATCTAGATATTTCAATAGTTTTTTTTTTTTTTTTTTGTTATGATGTTGAAACATATGTCTATTACCTACTATTGGGGGGGAGTGAAGATGTTGGTTTGCCTGGTGTGTGAGTAGGGAAGCCATTGTGCCCTTACTTGGTCTTTTTAATTGTTTCTTTCTATAAAACTTGTGATTGTTTGTCGAGCATTACAATGTATTTAATTTCACAAGTCAATACTTTTGAATCTAAAATTTTGTTAAGTCAAGTTATTGATAATAGAAATGAAAAATGGGGAAATTGCAATATAAAATTATATGCTGGACAATGAACCATCACTTTTGAATATGATATGGATGGAAAATAGGGGTGTATGAGCAAATTTTATTTTATTTTTTTATTCGCAAAATAGAATCATATACTTGTATGCAAATAGTTAGTACATTGAAACTTTTGAGATTATGGGTAATAATAAGGTAATTCAAGTCTTAATATTGTATTTTTTTTTTTTTTTTGTTCATTTCTCATTACTTGTCAATGTTATTATAGGTTTGATGGTAAACTTCTTACAAAATTTTGTAGAGCTTAACAATTTTTTTTAATGTGTACTTCCTCAATTATTCTTTTTGATATTTCATTTTGGTGATTTGACATTTTCTGAGGTTCCTTTTATATATAGAGAGAGAGGGAGAGGGAGAGAAAGAGAGAGAGAGATCTAGAAATTATGAGAATTCTAAACTTCAATGGTCTTTCATGAGTGTGCTTATCAACGAAAATTACTCTTTTTTTTTAATATAACTATATTAATAGAAAATACATCTTATTTTTATTTATTAATGTATTTCTTATTTTATTTTTGTAGATTTGTCTTCTAATAATAATGATACTAACCAACAAAATTTTGAAGATAAAAGCAATGATGAACATGATTTTTATCAATTGGTGCTTGCAAGATATGATACAACTATAACACTTACTAGCTACAAAGGAAAAGAAACATTGTAGAGCTTATTCCTACGTAGGACATAAATTTGCAGTGGATGTCCTAAATGATCATGAAATTAGGTGTTTTGAACAATTCAGAATGGAAAAACATATGTTAATGAATTTATTTGAAACACTTATTAAAAGGTATGGTCTAAAAGAAAGTTTGGATGTGCCCTTAATAGAGGCTTTAGTAATATTTCTCACTACAATAGGTCATGGACTTTACAATAGGATGGCTCAAGAAAGATTTCAATATTGTGAATATGTATTTTAGATGGTTTGAGATTGTATTAAAAGTTGTTTGTCTTAGATTTTTTATGGGGTAGTTTACCAAAAGGTTAGAATGAAATATTTAATCATAAACATTCATCTTTGAGGTGAACAATTAAGAGAACATTTGTTGTTTTGAAGAATACATGAAGAATGCAAGGAGAAATGCCTAGTTTTCCTCTTGTAAAATAAGTAAAGATTGTTGTTGTTTTAATGACTCTTCACAATTTCATAAGGATCAATACTATAATAGATATGAAATTTAAACATTACAATTTACTTCCACCTTATGAATAGGGGAACAGAGTGGGTTTACACAATGAGGTAGATGGTTTATGTCATGCATGAGATAGAAGAAGAATGTAATCGAATTATAAATGCTTTTATCTCTTAGTGATCTTTTGTTATAACAATAATATGTAAGAAGACAATGTTCCTTTTTTTGCTATGATTTTTTTTTTCTTCTTATTTACTTATAGTTATAAAGTTTTTTTTTTTTTTTTGAAGATACTAAACTAATATATAATGGATACTTTATTTTACTTTGAAAAATTATCTTTTACTCAATCTTTCTATATTAATTTAGAACTTTTTGTCAAAATTTTATATTAATGATAAAAAATTATTATTTTTTAAGTTAATATGTAATAAAATAATTTTTTTCTTTGAGAAATTATTATCTTATTATTAATGTTTGGTTATTAATCCAAATATTTTTGCAAATACTTTTAAAAATCTTCTTATAATCATGAAAATTATTATTTATAACTTTTTAAAAATATAAATATTTACATATTCCTTATACCATAAATGTTTATACATTCTTTTGTCCCAAAAAAATATTATTAATTTACTATAATATTTATTTTGGGGGTTGCTATTCGCAACATCCCTTTTGCTAAACGTAACAATTTTTTGTCATATTTTTTTTCCACATATACCCTTTTTATTTTAATAAAGAACTCTCTCTAACCTTCTCTCAACATATTAAACCTAAATTCTAGTTGATTAAGACTGCAAATCACATATGAAATACAATGAATGACGAAATTCAGTCATCTTATGACAATTTTCAGGTAAGATTTAAAACTTTCATTTTTTTTTAAAGAAATATATATATTTATAAAAAAAAAACCAATAACCTAAAAACACAAATAATTATTACATTGCTCATATTCTTAATCAATCTCTAGTTATATGCAATATTTTTGTTTCGGTTACAAAAAAAATCATATTGAACACAATAAAAATATATTTTTTTAAAAACCATTCCAATTAAATATTGTTTATTTTAAAATTTTAATAATAATTTTTATTTAAAAAAATTGAGTTATGAATTTCACATTAAAAAATTGAATATAATAAAATAATTTTACATAATACACTTTTGGTGAAAAAATCATTTTATAATTTATTGTTTAAATAATTTTTTTGTTTTAAAATATAAGAAGATTATGAAAAACAATTGAGTGTGAAAAAATAAAATAAATGAAAAAAAAAAAACCAAAGTTTCCGTGGGGTGGGGATTGGATGGATAGAGATGAAAAGGAAGATAAAAATAAAAGAAAAAGAACGTTAAAATGTGGGGTGGGGGATTGGGAAAAAAAAAAGAAAAATAAAATAAAAAAGGGGTGCAATTGGGACGTGAGGTTGGAGAGGAGAGAGGGGGAAGGAATAAGGGAGGATAGTTTAGGAATGTAAAATATTGTATTAGTAAAAATGTTGTTGTGAATAGCCATTGAGCTTATTTTTATAATTAAATTTTATGTCTTTTTGGTAATTTACTAATATTAAAAACGATTTTATAGGAATGCGAGGCATATCAAAACACTTTTAAAATCACTTTCACTTCAATGATTCTCATAAAATTGCTTCCCATAAGAGTGCTCTATAGACAAAGACCCCATGGATTATGAAGGCTTTTACTAGAATCATTGTGAAACGGGCTCTCTTAGCAGATTTGGATGACTTTTGTAAAACAGTAAGGGCGGAAATCAAGGAAGAGTGACACTGCAAATAAAGAAAAGAACTGGTGCTTGCATCATGCTTCGAATCCAGAGTATTTAGTTTTGATGATTAAAGTTACTTTCTGTTAAAGAGACCTCTTTATACATTCTTGGAAAAACCAAACATCCTGCACAAGTCGGCCTTTCTGAAACCATGGGATTCAGAGTTTGGCCCACTTCTTTCGAGATTCAAAACCCCGCGTGAAGTGACTTCGATCCTATCGAGACAGGTACTTGTTGAAAAATGACCAGAATAAAGAGTCCCGCTTAAGCACGCCGCTGCGCTAAACACGGCAATTTAACCGAAGAGTCTTTTTGCTTATTCATTGTTTAAAATAAAATTATGTAAAATTAAGTGCAGTATTTGGCCAAAAACTTTACAGAAAAGCAAACCCCATACGTCAGAAGCAACAAGAGCAGTTATTAACCATTTGTGAATGCAGTGGAGGAAAGAAAACAGGAGGCTTTATCCGATGAACAGAAGTTCTGATAATTCCTGAGAAGGAAAAAATGAAAAACAAAGGAACCAAAGATAAAAGGAAACTGCTAAACCGGGCATGTCAAAGCACAACAATAGAGGGCATTCATAATTACATATCAAATCTCCTCTTCTACGATACAAATTCAGCAACAGAAGTCCATTAAAAATAAAACCCATAAACCAGCAATTCTTATCATAAACTTTTCCTTTTTCTATCTGACCAAAGAAAATCAACCCTGATAAATACACAAGGCTAAAGATAAAATCACCTTTTTCCTGCTTTTTGTTTCTTTGCATTTCCCTTTTTCCTCTCTTTATGTGCTCTGTGTTCAATTTCTTTTTTTCTGGATCACTCTGCAGTCATTGGTTGGGCCATACAGCATCTGAAGCGGGCCTTGCGGACAGTCGTCATAATTTCAGTCTCTGCATTCTCAAGCATCCTTACAACTTCAGCGAAGGGAGGCCTCACATCAGGGTTGGCATCCCAGCATCGGGTCATGATCTCACTGAGAACAGGTAAGCAGTCATTGGGGATGATTGGACGAACACCCTTGTTGACAACCGCAAAAGCTGCCTGAACTGCAGTCATGTTCTGGAATGGAAGCATCCCAGTGATGAGTTCCCAAAGAACGATCCCAAAGCTATACACGTCGACTTTCTGTGTGTAAGGCCTGTGCTGGATCATCTCCCTGCAGGTTGAGAAAATATGAAAATGCACTCAAGCAGGTTGAAAATTTATAACAATAAATGTAGCAAAGTACACGTACTAAGGCCTTAATAAGTATGAGATTTGCAGATCAAAATGTGCATTAATACTTCAATATATGGAAATTTTGTTAAGATGCCTATTCTTCAGTAAACTAAATCATGAAAATGAGAAGACAATAAAAGAAGGCATACTCATCAAAAGTTGAAACAAGCAGATGACATCATCAAGAAACCCCATTTATTTATTTATTTTGTAATAGGGCATCAAGAAAATTGTATTCAAGCAATAGCATGGACAAGTCATTCTCTAAGGAAGAATGGGAAAAAGTACATGCATCTACACAAAAGGATGTACCAAAAAACACATAGCATATAACTAGTGAATCGAATTAAAGAAGTTACTTCAGCAATAAACCACTAATCCAAAACAAGCAGGAAAGAAGACAGTTTGTGAGAAGGAACTACAATAAAAATAAATGAAAAAATGTCGTCATCCTCAGCTGCAAGATACCCTCAAATCAGTCAACTGGATCCGAATTGCGCCAAGAAACCATTACATAAACCCCAAAGACTTGGATCTGAATGACTTCGGTTTCACATAAGCTGATATATACAAAGTTACCATCCAACAATATGTCAAAGGCTGTTCTATAAGAAATTATATCTCATACCTACTTAAACCTTTCCACATTAAAATTCTAAAAATATAACCATAACATTCAGGCAAATAACTTCTAGGAGAATATGGTTTATGCCTCTGCCCTTATTAGCACAGGAACAAAAGTAATATTCAATAAAAACTTAATATATGCAACTCAATAAAGGCTTGATCCCAACAACTTTGGGTTGGGCATGATCCTTGTTCATAACATGGAACTGTAAATTGTTTGTACCCAGCACAGCCCTCCATGTCATCCTAATACATATACGATATTTATTACTTCACTATGAATTACAACAGTAATTTCATTAAAATCTAATCAATACTCACCATGTCCACTGTTTGTCCCTAAAGATAAGTACCTGGTGAAACAAGCAAAACCAATCCATTCACATTCTGCAGCAAAAAAATACAACTAGGAACTCTACATGAAAAGATCCCTATTGACCATGAGGAAAATGTTTGTTTTTCAAAATTTTTTGAACTGTTTTGCTATCATCTTGATCGAGTATAAAACCCTCTCCAGTTTAGCAAGTCAGACCTGTTTTCCCAACCAAGTTGCAATATCTGGGGCCAGTCTAAGGAGTGTGCCCATTTTATCTGATGATTATGAAGCAAATTTATTGATTCATTAATAGTAAGACAACATAATTTGATATCTTTACATATTTATCCGCAAGCTAAAATACAGATAAAGATGAAATAAACCAAATTTGGTACCCGATATTCAGTTTGATAACCTGCTACTTCGCATTTTAAAGATGCGAATTCTAAAGATCCACACTGTAAAGATGCACATTTTAATAATCTAGTTGTTTAAAAAAAATAAAAAGAAAAATTAACAACACAAATACACACATACACGCTACTAAGTAGCTTACCATGCAAGTATGATGCCAAGGGCCACAGCTAGTAAATAGCTTAACATGATACTGGACACACTAAGTTCCAGACTATGCTTTTATGTTTCATAATTGCTAGATAATAAATTCTGAAAAGTAGATTGGAAAATTATGCATTTTAAAGATGCAAATTTCAAAGATCCGCACTTCAAAGAGACTGTTTCACTAATCATATACTATTAAAACAAAATCACACCTGCATCTAGGAGTAGCTTATTATACTCCCAGCATTTTAAGAACCACAAATATAGCACATTTTTGAGTATGGTGAACCCCCTTTCCTGTTCCCCTCCAAAACAATCTGCAATTCAAGTAAATTCATTTTTAACAGTTCAAGTCAGAGTTCAGAATGATTAGGTTCGGATTTGTGATTTTTATCAACTTAGTATATCATTTTTTTAGCTAATTCATAGGAACCTAAAATAATATGTCATGCTATTGTCATGTGAAGTATTAACTCCAAAAGGGCAGTACACGACAAGAAGTGGAAAACCAAAATGGACACTCGTTGAGGTGGCATGAAATCTATGGAACTACCTAAAATAGATGGTCCAGACAAGAATGCTGTAGCCATAGCACTCAATCTACTACCACCCCCCTGCACAAGATATAACCATCCAACTCTTCCAGAAAATCAAGGAAATTAACCACTCTTAAATGGTTTCTCACAATCAGGAAGCCATCATGAAAGCAGCACCTCATTCAGAAAAAGAATTTTGACTGTGCTAAGATAGGGATCCAGTGTTGGAGAAGTGCTATGGTCCTACGGCCCAATCACTCTTTAGTCTGCAAATCAAATCATATCTAAGAAAAAAAGTATCTCCAACTATTCACCTCAAAGGTTTTTGGGATTGATTAACTATCGAGAAGCTAGGGAACGAAAGGAGGGAAAAAGGTAACAGCATGGGCAATCAAGTATATGATAGAGAATACCCTATTTTGCACTAATACAGTATACATACATGGAAAATAATTGAAGTTTTAGATTATTGAGCAGAATATTGGTGCCATCACAATTCACATCATTAATTATTTGGCATTTTGGATAAGACCTTTAATCATAACGTCAGCAACCACACTGGAGTATCCAATCTATGAACACATTGAAATCATCTCATCTAACTGAGCACAGAGAGTTAAAAAGACATGAACTTTAATGAGTTCCCTCATTTTACATGCAATCCATCAAATTAAATATGTCTAAGCACTAATCAATCTTAAATATTAAGGGCAGTCAAAAGTTCTAATCCATATGTCACCTCTAGAAAAAGAAAAGTAAAAGAAAGTTGACAAACTTAGTATTTTTACATTACAGTCTCAAAACTTATTGAAACCATCCTTCCATGCCACACTCTTTCATCAACTGCTCATATATTTTAGATGATTGCACTATGATTAAAAGATAAAACCCCCCAAGGGACATTAAATTAAAAATTACGTTAGAAATCAGATATATTTACATTTGTTAAATATAAAAAGATAGAAGGACATATGAGGAGGAAAGAAATCCAAATCCAAGAATATTCAAAACAATCCAAGTTCACAGAAAGCATGGACATTAGAAGGCAAAACCTGAAAATCTTAAAGATCATATATGGGAAACCTAGTCAGATAATTACCTATCATTCCACTAAAATGCCAGCTATAACAGAGAGTCCACCAATTGAGCTGATAAAAATATTTTACATGAAATTAATCAAAATACACAAGATGCCACACTGTTATGTCAGTTATTGGAAATTCATGATATTACCTAACAAAACTACAAGCCTTTGAGAGAGTAGAAGCTAAAATTCTAAATCACGAATTTTGGATATGGTATGTCCTAAATTTCTAGTAGACAGACAGTTAAAGTGTCCAATTTGATTCAGAAAGGGGAAAAAAAAGTCCTTAGCATTAGGTGCTTTTGGATAAGGGTTCTAAGGAAATAAAATATCTTAGCATATAATATAATATCACTGGAACACTACAGATAAATACCTCCACTAGAAAGATGCACAGAAAAGGATAAAAGATGATGTTATTTTACGGTTCACTCCCTAATTCTATTTAGCAGCCTCTAGGTAATTTATTAAGGATAATCAACCTAATGCTACTTGGCCTTTATACCAGAAAGATTCTCTCTTCTTACAAAAATCTAAAAAACCTATGTGAATATGTTTCGACTAACATGAGTGTAGTATCTAGCATAACTAACAGAAATTTAGCTAAATAAGGGGATGGAACTATTGTGACTATTGCAATTGTAGTTGAAGAGTTAATTAATAGAGGTGAAGGGAGGAAAAGGTCCTATGCTACTAGTTAAAAGCACCACAAATCAAGAGATTGCAAAGCATCCCAGTGAATTTTAAAAGAGAGTAATGAAAAACTAAAGACAAATCTAGACAGGAAAAGAATCAAAAGGCTTACGGGGCCATCCAGCGGTATGTCCCTGTCTCTGGTGTCATTCCTTCTGTTTGCACCTCTATTCGAGCAACCCCAAAGTCTGCAATTTTGATGGACTTGTCTGCAAAAATTAGCAAGTTGTCAGATTTTAGATCCCTGTGGATCAGCCCAAGGCCATGCACATACGCCATCCCCCTCGCAACATCCAGGGCTTGTTTGATTGCCAATTTCAGAGGTACTTGTCGGTTCTGCCGCTTTGTCAAAAACTGTCGCACTGAACCGCCCTTTGCATACTCTGTCACAATGCACCATACCATCGGCTTCCGGCATCCACCAATAAATCGAACTATGTTTGTATGCTTTAATGTGGCCAGCATCATAACTTCCTGCTGAAATTGCTGTTCCATCAACTGTGCCTTCTCCAAGTCATTTTCAGGCCTCTCCAAAATCTTTATAGCAACATCCTCACCATTATAGGTACCTTTGTACAGTTTACCAAAAGCTCCCTGTGCAAATGCCTCTCCCATATTAAGCTTTCCCAAATCGATTGTCCATTCCTCAAAATTCTCAAGTCCCAGTGTAGGGTATCTACTATCCATCAGAGCCTGGGCCAGAGCATCATCACTTAAGCCATGTGAGACTCTTCCACGGTTATTACTCGCAGCAACAGAGTAATTGTTGTTAACACGGCGCAATCCTTGGTGATTCAAGATGCGAGTGTGGGAATCATTTGATCCAACACTGCTGTTATCTACAGACATCGCAACAGAGCCTCCACCATTGCTTGTCTGCAAGCTCCCATAACTTTCTATTGACATATTCGAACCCTCACCGAGCTTATGGTAGAACCCTTGAGAAAGATCATATTCATTGTTGTTCATTCCTATAATTCCAGTGAATTTTGGACCCTCCAACATTTTTCCAACTAAGCAATTTGATCTTCAAGTAGCTTTATTTCCTCAGCATCAGAATTTTCAAGCTCAAACCCCTTAATGAAAACCCTAAAACAAAATTTATTACATAAACTCAGCATTGAATTTCAAAACTTTTGAATTGAGTTTCCAAACTTTGAACACATTAATAAACAACAGACCCAAACTTTCAATCATCCTGTAACCAATGGGTTGAGTGAATGATTAAAAGAACAAGTGCATATCACCTTTTCCCTCAAATTTAAAATCAGAAGTAGAAGGCTCTATTTCGCAGCTGAGAAAATGTGGGCAAAGGAAAGAACCTAGAGTTTCAAAAATAAGATTTATTGGATCAAAACACATTCCCTCAATTGAGCTGGCATAGCTATTTGTCTCCATTAGGGTTTTCTCATTCAGTGGGAACACAAAATTACATTCGGCACAGTTTCCTCAGAAACAAACAGAGAGTAAAATTGATCTAACAATCAGAAACAACTTTTCTAAGCGTCATGCTTAAAGCATAAATATATGCTTTTCTCACTGCATCCAGAGCAAAAATAAATGAATAATTAACATGACATTTGGATACACTTCCTGATATTTTTTTTTTAACAACAGAAAATATTAATTACTCTAATATAAAATATAAGAACTCTCATACAAATAATAGACTTACCTTTAAAAAAAAAATTAATTTAAAAACTGTTTAAAATATATGAATAAAAAATTTCTACTACATTAAATTTAAAAATTTTAATAGCAATTTTAAGAACATAAGATGAAACCCTACTACTTTTGTAAACATTCCTACATTTTATAAGGGAGCAACTACTATTTTCTGGTTTTTAAAACAAAAAATAGAAAGTGCATCCCAAAGCCACCTAAATAATTAAATAAATAAAAAAATTATTCACAAGAATTGAAATCATGGCCAAAAAGTCAAATTGGAGTTCCTGTGATTAAAACTTTCAGGTAAATCTGAATCAAATTCTCACGCGCTGAAAGAGACCACCAAAAAAAATGAAATAATTATGTTAAAAAAAAACTTCAAATGCAAAAAAGGACCTAAAAGTCTGAAAACAATGACGATGAAGATTACAGAATCAAATTTAAAATTTTAAAAATAAAAATAAAAAGCTCCAGAAACTCAAGCAAGCCCTATTGCTCTGTTTGGTTCAGAGAAAAACGAATACAGGAAAAGAAAATTATAAAATGTGAGTCTTAAATCTCTGGAGTTGTCTGTTGTTTTGGTTGGAAAATAAAAAAGCTTGACTCGACTAAACCAGCTTATCGAATCAAAGCTCCAAGAAGTGGACCTTTTTGCTCTTCAGGTCACAAATAATAAAAGACTGAAGACACATAATTTTTTTTCTTTTTCTTTTCCAACTCTTTCATCAACCAAACAGACGCTGAACATAATCAAGATAGAAAATCATTGTAACCACACTTCAGAAAACGTCCAGAAAAAGACAGAAACCTCAAAATTCCCGAAATTACGCGAGCCTCAGACCACGAAATCCCAGCAAAATTTCCGCCAAATTTTCTCTAACCAAATCACAGAAGCCAAATAGAGCAACAAAAAGCAAAATAACGCATAAAAGAAACCCTACAACTCAAGAAATTGTGCGATTCAGATATTCAATTTTAGGACTGTTTGGCTCATTCAGGGCCAGGCTCCCAATTTCCCAAAACCAAAACATGAAAAAAAAAATTTTAAAATAAAATCCAAACTTGACTCCTCGTTACCCTTCAGAACAACCCAAGAAACCCTAAAAACTAGAAAATTTAGTGATCTAGAACCTGAATTGACGAAAGCTACCTCGGTCGCAAGGTCCCGCCTCCGCGATTCTGATGCAGCAGAGGTTGGAGACGATTGAAAGAAGAGACGAGGGAGATCGAGTCGTGAAGAGATGGAGGGAATGCTCGACTCGTAGCCTGTCGAAGACGGAGACGACCAGAGTAACTCTCTCTCTAGAGCTGAGTCTGAGTCTTCGTTTCTAACATTTCTTTTAACCTTCCCAGTGGGAAAGACTAAGGAGTAAATGCTTACACCCTATTTGCATGTGATGTGCCAGATGTGCCATTAAATGAAATGGCCTTTTTCACCATCTCTTATTCCTCAAGTTTTGCATCCAATTTTGTAATCCTAACGTATCCTTTGATATCCAAAACCATCCTACTTTTCATATATATGTTTTTTTTTCATATACCATTCAATGCTTTGCTAATCTAAATCATCACTTTCCAAAATATTTTCCTTTTTTATTTAGGTTAATTATGATATATAATCAATTTTAAATCATTTTTTTATTGTAATTATATTTATTTTTAAAATTCACATTTTTGCATTAAATTTTGTCATCCATAAACCTCTTTAATATCCCTAAAAATATTATGTATATTTCCATTTTTTTTAAAGATAATATTCAGTGTCTTACCAATTGGATAATTGTACAATTAGGCTACTTTTAGGCATCACCTTTTACATTAAATTTTGTTCCAAAAATATCGTCCTTTCATGATAAAATTTTAATGATGTGTTTTCAAAAAAATCCCCATTTTTATGTCTGAGTTATTATAGTAATAAATATATAATAAACTAAATAATAAGGTAAAAAAATTTGAAATTATGTGTTCTATGAGAGGGCCCCACTTTCTTTTTTTGTGAATTTAAAAATTATGCAAAAAATATTTTTCTAATGAAATAGTCTATTTTTGGGTTCACTCCTTATGCATTAAATTTTGTAACTCATCACCTTTAATATCTGAAATAATTTTTTTATAAACTTTTACTAGAATCATCATGAAACCCATTCTTAGTCTCTTAGCGATTAGATAATTGTGTGATAAAATTTAAATAATATAGTTTCAAAAATTAACTTTCCTTTTAAGTGGGTTCAATTAAGATAATAAATATATTATAAATTAAATGATATCGTGTGTTCTATAAGGGACCCACTTTTTATGGATGTATTACATTAAAAAGTTAATTAAAAATTTTAAATTATTAAGACTACTTTTAGGCCTTATCTTTTCCATTAAATTTTGTAATCCATACATATCCTTTACCGTCCAAAAAAATATCACCCTTTCATATTTAATGTCTTACTGATTAGATTAGTATTTGATAAAATTTAAGTGTAGCATTTTCAAAAAAATTTCCATTTTTATGTAGGTGCTATTATAGTAATAAATGTATAATAAATTAAATAATTATGTTAATTTTTTTTTAATCTTATATATTATTCCCATCAAATTCCAATATATATATATATATATATATATATATATATATATATATATAGAGAAAGAGATTTTTAAAAAGGGAGAACCCATTTAAAGAGACAAAAAAAAAAAAAAAAAAAAAGAAATTGTAAATTTAACATTCCACTTTTTTTTTACCTAAAAAAAACATGAAATTGCAAATTCAATCTTACTTTTTTTTATTTAAAAAAAAAATACTTATTTTGGACAATAATACCCTCACTTTTTTCTTATAAAAATAAACTTTTTATTTTAAAACACTCATGTAAATAATGAAAATGTTAAAGGGTATTTATGTAAAAAAAAATGGATTACTCTTCAATTTAAAAAATTGGAGAGGTTAGTTTTACAAATTTGGGATCTTTTCATCTATTTTAATCAATTAATCATTTAAAAAAATAAAAATGAACCCTATGAATATAATTTTAAATTTTAAATTTTAAAATACCAAAATTAATTATATTTGCCCGAACATGTGGTGACGGATTTCAAAATTTTATCAAGAATGAAGACTCAAGTTCGACTTCATCATCTATAAATAGAGCCGCAACCCTCTTCATTAGGCAGAGCTTGCGAGAGTGCTCAAGAACTCAAGAGTGTTCCAAAAAATCCTCTCTCTTACTTTTGTAATTTCCTCTTTCAAAAATCTAGTATTTTTTATTCATCACTTTAAGTCATCCCTCTACTGTCAACAAGCTTGTATCAACAACTCTCTGTAATCAAGGTATATTTTTAATAAACAATATTTTCATATTCAAATATCTGTGTTTTTATAATTAAATTTATGCAATAAATTAGACAGAATTAGACAGTAATTATTTCAGTTTTTATGCTTAGAGTTCATTAGACAGAATTAATTATTGCGTGCATGAACTGTTGTATGTCCTGGGTGCAAATGGTATCAAAGTCACGTTCTGCTTGAGAACCGAGTGGTGTTACGAGTTGGAACAATAATTAATCACCGATTTAGTCCTGACTTAGTTCGAATTGAATTTCTTGGGAACGGCTTGGTCAGCTTAAGACGGCGGTGTTTGAAGGGCAGAAAGAGCGTAAGTCCCGTATTGATCCCTGTTCAGGAAATTATTTGAATTGATTAAAGACAAAATTATGATTATTTTCTGTTACAATGAGTAATATTATAAGGAGATTAAGTAGAGCTAGTTCTTCCAGATTTCTTAGGTCTAATGATAGTTCTGCATCTTCATAAGATAATTCTGCACACACATAACTTACTCAAAATATTGTTAATAGTCAAGAAATAAATATAGCACAAATAGAAAGTCAACTACATAATTGGTCCATTCCTCACATGAAAATTAATACAATATATCAATAAGGAAATTTTGAAATTAATCAAAATTATTCAATTAAAACTAAAAAAAAAATTATTGTTCTTAACCAAAACTTAGAAAGTCTTCAATTATTGAGTCAAAACATTATTACTCATCATATGAAGAAATTTAATTATATTCATATAGTATTAGTTCAAGTTGCCATAAAACCTTTGTTTCGTTTAGGTCTAGACATTCCTGTTTTTGTTTGTCTAAGAGACGCTAGGTCCACAAGATTTATTGATTCCATCCTTAGCATGATTGATTCAAACCTTACCAATGGTCCCGTTGTAGACCATTTTTTTAGGCTACCCAGGAGCTAGCTAAACATTGGATTTTTTTGGAGTGGGGGCCGGTTTTCGGATGAGCCAAGCATGAATGGACGTGGTGGTTGAGACGTGACTTGATGTGGTGGTAGCAGGGGAGCAAATGGATGATGGTTGGAACAGGGTTTTCCAGAGAGATATTTTTGGGGGGAATTCTTTGGCTTGGAAGAGAAAAAAGTCATTGTTGTGAGGAGTAGCAGAGAGCCAGATGGGGGGAGAAGAAGTTTTAGGTAGCTTGAGGGAGTATTCGTTTAGGTTGGGAATGGGGGATTCTCTGGCCAGACAAGAACTGTGAAGGAACTCTCAGGGGTGGGGGTGTTTTGGGGCTGATTTTGGGAGATATTTTGGGGAAAGGGGGGAGGTTAGATTGAGGAGAGAGTTTGGGATAGAGACGAGAGGAGACAGGTTTTCTGAGGGTATTTTTTTTAGCTTGGAGAAGACACTTTGAGCAGGGGAGGTGCTTTTGCTGCGATTTTTCTAGTAGTCAGCCAACTGGGAGAGGAGCCTTAGAGAGTTGAGGACAGAAGAGAGATTTTTTTGGGGAATATGAACCAGACCTCATCATTAAGCTTCATGCGCTTGCTTTTTGGGAACAGGAAAAATCCAGAACGTGCTTTACATATTGATGAACAGACATGAGCAATGAACCATTCAATAAGTTGGTGAAGCCTGCAACATTAGCATTTTGTGGTGCCTTTTTTTTTATTTGTTTATTCATTAAAGGATATGCCTGTACACCTTTTTTATTTGTTTATTCATTAAAGGATATGCATGTACACCTTTTTTTATTTATTTGTTTGATTCATTAAAGGTATGCCTGTACACATTGGGCCATTCTAAGGCCATATGTCTTTTGTTTTATTGTTTTCTTTTTTTCTTTCTTTAACTTTTGATGCCCAAAAATTTCATTTTCAAAAATTTAATGTTAAGATAATTTTTCAAAACTCCAGTTTTAATTTAATTTTTTCAAAGCTCCCAATTTAATTTAATTTTTCGAAACTCTCATTTTTAAAAATTTAATTTTCAAAACTTTGACTTCCTATACTTTAATTATTTTTAATCATTATTTATTTATTTATTTATTTATTTATTTATTTCCATCTTTAACTAACTCTTCCAAATTCCCATTTTCAAACTTAATTTCCAATTTCCAAAATTCTAATTCTCACATTTATTTAGTTATTTATTTATTTATCTATCTATCTATCTATCTATCTATCTATCTATTATTATTATTATTATCATTTTATTTGTTTAATTTTAATTAAATACCACATTTGAACAATCTCCAAAATTCCAATCCTTAAATTTAACTCCCAAGACTCCGATTTTCAAGTAATCTTCGGGACTCCAATTTTCAAATAAATTTCAAAAATCCAATTTTCTCTCGAACCATTTTAATTCCACTCTGGTTTTCAAATAATCTTCCATCTCTCTTGATTTTATATAAGCAAGAACGAATTTTTCATAATTCCCAAATAATGGAATTTGTGATATTAATTCATGCAAAATAAATCGAGCTTTGGTGGGGGCCCAACATATGAAAATTTTTCATTGATTGATTAATTGCTATGCTTGATTGGCTTGCTGCACTCTATGATATGCATGATATTATTCTGTATTTGTGCACTAACCTTGTCTCTTATGATAACGCTCAGCTTGTGACTAAGGTATGTCTTGCACTCGATTGTGTCTATGATTTATTTGTTATTATGCGTGTCTTGTTTTCACACCTTTGATCACTGTTCGGTATCCATGTTCAATCATTCAATTGTCATACTTGTTTCATCTTATTAGTAGAGACCCGTTTTTAGGGATTTAGAGGGGTGTTACGGTCTTTACCGTACCTTCCCAATAAGTAACATGACCCTTGAGCCCCGACTTGGTTTTTCACAAACCACCTTTTCCTAATAAGGAGTCACACTTAGGGTTTTCTTTCTTATTTTGTTTACCCTTTTAAAAATAAAACAAAAAGAAGTGGCGACTCCAAGTCATTTTTTTAATAAATAAAATGATTTTCAAGTAAAAATTGAGCTCGCCATCGATTGGAAACGCATGAACCAAAATACGGGGTCCACAAAATGGTGACTCCACTGGGGATCGTTTAAAAGGTTAAACTTGAACTTAAGATGAAGCAAATGTGGCATTTGATGAGTCGATCATTGGGTACCTATCTCTTGATTGCACATTGAGAGTTCTCGATATCATTAGATGCATGCTCGGATATGGTATTCATTTGGGACATTGATATGTTGGTCATGACGATTGATTTATCTTGATTGAGGATTCTGATATAGTGATTCTTTTTGTGCTTCATTACTATATCTGTTTGAGACACTTGACATGCTGATTGTGATGATCGATTATTTTGATTGGGGATTTCGAGGTAGCTATTTTTTCTATGCTTCATTGCCATATTCATTTGAGACATTGATATGCTGATTGTATTGATCGATTATCTTACATTGTTTAGCATAGTGATCCTGATTTTTGCCATGTTCATTCTGATCATTCACATGTATAGACTCGCCATTGTACATCATTTGACTTGACATGTTGACTCACTTGCATTGTATACTATCTTGATCTTCTTCGAGCATGACGTCTACATCACTATTCATCTTGATTGCCATAGCTTGCATGTGGACATGAGTGGTATATCTGTGCTTTGCTTGACTGTATGTCGCGTGACTGCCCTTCTTCTGCGGGTTTGCATGTCGCTTGTCCGTGTGGGTCGTACAACTATCCTCTTACTTCCAACTCTCTTGGTTTCGGTCATTCTCTTCATTTCGGTTCTTACTTTTGCAAGTGTGAGGCCTTGTGTGTGTTTGTTACTCTGACCAAGCCAGAGGTTAGGAGTAGGGTCTAGCGATGGGCTATACTGATGTTTGGGAGCATTTTGGAGGTGACTGACACGTTGATGTCGATTGGAGTTTAATCATTGAAGACCTGTATAGTCCGGAGCCAGGTTTTATGGATATTTGTGCAGTCAGTGTGTTTCTTCCTATTTAGCTTCATAGGGTATTTGGATGCACCCACACCTCTCACTGTGCACTCTATTTAACTATTGAACATTGAGAGTTTGAGAAGTTTCACCATAGGAAACCCCCCTGGGATGTCGAGGTAGTGCATATGTGGAGGTGATGACCACCTTGCATGGAAGCGCCCCGTCTCTTCAGAGGTGTGCAGAGGGTTACACACCGTCGAAGGGTATGATCGCTTCTGCTAGGGATCTTTGAAAGCCTACCCATTTCCTTTTAAATCCACCTTGACCTTATAGGTTGAGCCGTAGATCCTTCGATTAAGACACCCTTCCTACACGTGGGTGCATTTGAGGGCTTTCAGAGTCTTTGTGGTCATAGTTCGGATTAGACACTCCCTCTTTTTAGTCCCCAGTTGAGAGTGCTTAAAGATCGGTATGAGTTTGAGTATTGCTTGGATCACCTCTTGCCTTATTGCATTAGATTCTTTCTCTCGTTTGATGAGTCTGGCATGCTTTCTCCCTAGGGCTTTCATCTTCCTTTCTTAGCTTAGCACATCCTTTCACTTTGTTGTCACTTGCTTGACGCTTTGGGATATGTTCATTGATCACTTTTTTACACTATACATCTATTGCGGGCCCAATACCTCATTCTTTGTTTGATCATTGATTCAATTTTCAACTCAATGCTCATATTGTCATTACGGAAATGTGAAAGGCACATTTTCATATTTACACTTTTTTCGAGAGAGTTGCCTTGATCACCTTATCATTTTTCTCTTACGGAGCTTGGGTTGAAGGTTGAATCAAGGATATGTGGTTATAGATGGAGTATTGATCTCGTGATAGTGTGTTCTTTACACCTCTTTCATCTTGGATTAGCGATAAGAATTCTCTAGTCACATTTGTAGCCATCTCATAATGGAGACCTTTATGACTCCAGAGTTTTCCTCATACATCTAGATTTCTGATTACCACCTCAGGACCGTGTGTTTACATGTTGTATTGTTGTCTTTTAAGGTCTTATCTTGTGTCCTTCATCCATTTCGTTTGCATTGTAGGGAGTCATTTTAGGATTTGATTGAGTCTGGAGTTACATCCTTGGAGGAGAGTTGGAGGTCGATTGATCAGAGCAGATTCATATAAGGATTCAGACAGTTCGGTCGAGATGTCAAACGAGTTGGCTTCCACACTTGCTTCTATTCAGGAGTTCATGGTAGGGGTTAGTAGACGTTTGAATAAGATAGAGAGTTCTCGCCAGGATCATCATCCAGTCCGCATTAGCACTAATGATACAGTTCCCCATGTACCTCAAACGACGCAAGTTCTTCCACCTAGGACTTCACATGGCGTTCCATTCCATTTATCAGATCATTGTGAGACTGCTCCACCACCTGCTGCCACAGTGTTGCCTCTCATGATTCCTACTACTGATGATACTAGATTGATCGAGTAGGAGGATAGGGTTGAGAGGCTTGAGGCCAAGATGAGATAGATCAGATTACAGGATGGAAGTTTGACTTGGGATGATAGGGATGGCATACCGGCGGCTAGCTTGCCCGCCAAGTTTCGTATGCCAAACATTGAGCATTATAGTCGGATTGGTTGTCCCAAGATCCATTTGAGATTATACAGCACAGTCATGAAAGCACATGGGATAGATGATGCACAGTTGGTGGCCCTCTTCCCTATGTCACTTAGTGGGGCAGCTCAGAGATGGTTTGCTTCAGTTGAGCCTTCGAGACTTTGCACCTGGGAGGATATGGCTCATGAGTTCCTCACTCAGTTCGCTTTCAGTGTCGACATTGATGTATCCAGACGAGAGTTGGAGGCCACCAGACAAAGGTCAGATGAGTCTATTTCTTCCTTTGTCAGTTGTTGGAGGGCAAAGGTGGTTGGTATGATAGACCGGCCCTAAGGAGCAGGATTAGATTGATATGGTTCTTCAAAACCTACAGCCGAGGTTTGCTAGGCGTCTTGTGGGCATCCTATTTCAGGATCTTAAGAGCCTGGTTCATGCAGCTTTCAATGTTGAGGAGGCCATTGCTCAAGGATTATAGATAGATACTACTCCTTCCCCTGACATAAGGGGAAGAAGCCGGTTGGATCATTTACCAGATCTGGAGAGGTTGGCACTATTAGCTATCAGCATTAGAGGCCTACGCATCACTCACCTTATAGGCCTCCTACAATCAGAGCTCATTTCTCTCATCCGTTGTATCAGTATCAGCCGGTTTATGTTCAAGAGCCTTACATTGTTTAGACCAGCATGCAGCCATGACCAACACATCCGAGAGCCACTACTCACCCGCCACCTAGACTGTATGCACAAAGGCCCGTGAGATAGTTCACTCCATTGGGCATGACTTTGACTAGAGTTTTTGAGAAGTTCAGGGATGCCAGATTGATTGTTCCTTTGGCACCTCGCCCCTTGCCACATCCTATTCCTCCTCATTTCCACTCACATGAGCACTGCTTATATCATCAGATTCAGGGACATGATACTGAGCGTTGTTCGGCTCTCCATCATGCGATACAGGACTTGATTGATTCAGGGTTGGTCAACTTGTCTGGGCCAAGTGTGACCACTAATCCCCTGCCTACGCATTCTACACATGCAGTTCTCCCTCCTCCTAGCCTTCAGTAGATTGATCTGGATGTTGATGATATTGGTGGTCCTATGGTATTTTGGGATATTCCGAGTTGAGGACTTGGTTCAGTTGACATGGGTACATCATTTTGCAGCGGTTTAGCTCAGGGCACCTTTCATTTTGATTTATGGTCGTCATCAGAGCCGTTCCCGTTCTGTCGGGTCCAGTCTTTAGTTCATTAGAGTTGCTTTGTTGAGTCTAGTTTGGTTTAGAGTCGTTGTTTATAGTTCATGCTGAGAGTCTAGTCGTTTGTAGTCTTTTATCGCTTCACACATGATGTACTCATTTGGTTCATTTAATGACATGATCTTTTTATTTTGAGTATGTGTTATTCTCTTTTCTAATGAGTATGTTTTGCATATCTTGCGTTGATGTGTGTTATGCTTTCGATATGAGACATATTTTCACTCATACATCATGATCACCTTGACCTGACCTATCATGGAGGATATTGAGCCTATTAACCCAGGATTCAGAGATTGACCTAGAGAGTTCGAGACTGTGGCCCATTTCACCTTCTGATCAAAGCAGTACCATATCTATATCCATATCCTAACTTTGTAGGCTTGATGACCTACCCATTTTGAGCCTGACGTGACATCAACCTTTGGCACCACTGTAAGACCTACCATCCATTGTTCACTTTAGCATATTATAGTACCATTGCCTGTTCTTTCCATCATTTCCTTGATCTTACCAGATAGAGTTTGAGATGGTTTGACCTGAGATGAGCTTTGCATGATGATCGATGGATCACGATGAGAGAGTGGCTTGACTGCTTGATGATATTGTTGAGGTAGAGGGATTATCATGGAGCATCCAGATTTGAGTTATTACACATGACTCCAGGTGTTTTGGTATAATCAGAGGGACTGATTTTATGAGACGTTAGTGAGTGGCTTATGACGATAAAGTGAGGTGATTGTTAGAGGACATTGATGGTTATCACAAAGCATTAGTGGGAGCTTTCACATGATTTTAGAGGAGTCACCATGACTATGTTGGTTGGATGCTAGTCTTTAGTATTGGCCATATGAGATCTTGAAAGCACGATGTTCGAGGTTGTGGTTAAAGGATGGGTGGCCATCATTTCATGAGCCCATTGACCCTATCACCCTTACGTATATAAAGTTACCCATTGCTAGCCCATTGAGCCTCACACGAGCACCATAACCTTTTCTTTCATCGCCTCATTTACCTGTTACACCAAGTTGGGGACCCTATAGTGTTTGCATGCTTTGATTGGGTACATAATGAGTTCTAGACCTGACATACATGTTCAGGCCTCATTTCTCACTTTTCATTGTGATATTTTCCTCTTTGGCATCTTCTCATCACTTTTTTCGTCATCACATATCATCACTTGTGATATTCATTCTTTGTCTTTTCTCTCATCATTGCTTACTCGACATTATCCTTGTTTCACCTTGAGTGGTGTTTTTCACACGTCACTGCATGGAGGATCGTCACATTCTTTCCCCCTGTTCACCCCATGGGCAATGGTTCAGAGATTTCAATTTGAGAGGTTGCCTTATTAGTGAGGATTCGTGTTACATCCGTATGTGGAGAGGGTTTGATCATTTGGGTATGTATTTTCATGGGAGTTCATTCATTGTTGATCAGAGTATGAGCAAAAAAAAAAAAATAGCGCATTATTCCTTTTATTATTCTCCATTGGGCATGTGTATGGACGTGCTAGTTTGCTTCATTGAGTTTATGTGTTAGAGAGAGTTTGTATGAGAGCTTCTTTCTAAGATTCTACCTTTGTATATTTTGGGTGAAAGTATGAGTTGCCTATTCGATTTTTGTGAGAGAGGTGAGCGACCTTTCTTTAGTATCTCTAGATCCTTGCTCTATCCATCATCTCATCTGTTTCGGATGTGACTACTTTCCATGCTTTGATGCAGGTTGCCCATCACTCACTTTTCCATTTCTTTGTCTTCTTCCATCTTTATTTTATTCCTCCGTTTCACTCTACTTCATCTTATTTCTTTCTTTTCTCATCCTGCTCGATGTTTGACTTGGGTTCAGTGTCCACACTTTGTTCTTGCTTATTTGATGTGTTCATTCATTTATCATCACTTTTCGCGTGAGGACCCTTAGGTCCGGGACTCATGACATTTTATATGCATTGCATTTCATGCATGAGGGGTATGGGGGTTATATCATTGGGATCTTTGAGCCTAGTTTCCATTTGTTTCGTTCACCCTATTACCTTGGCCTACGTTACGTCCCGCGTCTTAAGACCACCCTGAGGCTATTACTTTGCATTGTGTTTGACGACTCACACATGGGCAATACTTGAGATTGATTGGAGATTATTTCTTGGGGCATGGCGGATAGGGAGTTGAGGCGATGGATTTACACTGGGGCATACCCTTTTTATCAGTGATGGATTTTCGGAGGTGATATGATCTATATTGGGGCATACCCCGCACATCGATGACGTTTTCTTAGTGAGATGACGCTTCACACTGAGGCATAGTCAATTTGTTTCTTCACTTGGTTTATGATGGATCAAGAGTTGTGGGATGACACTACACTAGGACACAACCATTCCAAAGAGCACTTTTATTGGAGATACAACCACTTCACTCGATATTTTGCATTGAGACATACTCCACTCATTGATGGTTGATTTTTGAGATGACGATTTATTTTGAGGCATAGCCCTCTCATCGGTGATGGACTTTGATTTATTTTGGAGCATAGTCACTTTAGATGGTTTATACTGGGGCATAGCCAGTCCATTCGTACTCATAGAGCTCGGGGATTCTGATTCATATGGATTATGTTGAGATGTTTCCATTTTTAGCACTAGAAGTAGAGATTGATTGATTTGTTGACTTGGATACACTACTTTACACTAGGGCATAGCCAGGACGGAGAGCATGTTTCATTGGAGTATAGTCACCCTATCGGATCCTTTACACTGGGGCATATCCATCTTTTGGAGGGAGATTGGATTGATTATTTACATTGGAGCATCTACCGAGTGATATAGAGATCAATGGATTATTTCATGTTGTCCTCATTGCATACTGAGGCATATCCACCTAGTCAGATGTTTTGATATCGAAATTTGACTTTCTATTTTGTGATTGCTGCTTTTGATGGATTATGGAGCTATTGAAACCTTGGGTTTAGTCTTCTCGGCATACTTGAATGATCTCAGTTACCTACATACCTTTCAGCTTGTACTCAGACATTCCACCCTTGATACTTTCATGCTTTCTATCTTACCAAAGCCTAATCATCACCTTCTTTTATCTTACACATCTCACCATGACACATGACCTTACACCCATCTCTCAATTAGGAGAAGACGTGGATCAGTCCTCGATCACTTTGGTTGCGCTTTCATACATCTTTTGTACTTTGGGTTCAACATCTTCCATGATGGCAGGGCCTGACAAATTGTCGATTTATTAGTGATAATGCTTTCATTTTGATAGTTGGCATGTTGAGTGTTGATTCGTTTTCTCTTTGCATTTTGAGTATTGATCATTATTGTTGTTATTCACTAGTTTGTTTTGTTTTGTCAGCATGGTATCACGATACATGGTCCTATTTAGCATTACTTATTGAGGTTGGACATTTCATTACATGATGGATGAACATATTTCAGAGCATAATAGTTTTGAGGCATTGTGCATCCCAGTTTGTTCACCGTTACATACTGGGGAATACTCCCATTCCCTAGGATCATAGAACCTTCCATAGGTTTCATTCACTTTTCGATCTAGTTGTTGACCACTGAGAGTTGCATACTGGGGCATACCCTCCTTTCTTAGGATCATCGGACCTTTCACAGGCTTCATTATCTTTGGACCTAGTTGCCGATCCTCATGAGTTGTCATACTAGGGCATATCCCCTCCAGCTGAGTTTGCTTGCATCATTATCTGAGTTATCCTTTGGCTTTGGGCCACTTAATCAGGTCATTCATCGTCTTGTCAGTTTCAGTTTGAGTCGGAGTTGTACCTATATCGATCGGCCATGTTCCTATCACTTTTCATGTCAGTTTGAGTTGAGGCCACATCTATATCGATCGGTCATTTTTCATGTTAGTGTGAGTTTTCAGGACCGCACCTATATCGATCGGTCATTCATCTGGTTAGTTTAGTTTTGAGTTGGGACCGCACCTATATAGATCGGTCATTTGTTTTGTCAGTTTGTGTTTAGTTCGAGTTAGGGCCGCACCTATATCGATCGATCATTTTCCATGTCAGTTTGAGTTTTCGGGACCGCACCTATATCGATCAATCATTGTCATGTCAGTTTAATTTTGAGTTGGGACCGTACCTATATAAATCGGTCATTTGTCTTGTCAGTTTGTGTTCAGTTCGAGTTGGGACCGCACCTATATCGATCGGTCATTGTCTTGTCAGTTTGAGTTTTTGTGTTGAGGTCGCACCCATATTGATCGACTATCTTTCTATCATCTTGTGTTAGATTTCAGTTTTTTGGACCGCACCCATATCGATTGGTCATTTGTCTTGTTAGTTTGAGTTCAATTTGAGTTTTTGGGACCACACTTATATCGATCGGTCATTCACCTTGTGTTTAGTTTGAGTTTTTAGCGTAGATCGCACCTATACAATTGGTCACATCTTCGTCTTTTCCTTTAGTTTGGTGATTTCGGTCATTGCGATCGCGTCTTGTTTGTTTCAAGTAATTTCGGTCATTGCAACCGCATCCCATATGATTAAGGTGTTTTTGGTCATGGTGCCCGCGTTCAATCTTTTCTCTATTTTAGGTGATTTTGGTCATTACAGTCGCGTCCCATCCTTTACTTTAGATTTAGGTGACACTAGTCTTTGCACACCTTGTCCTCACAGCTTCATATTCCATCCTACTTTCATATAGTAGATGAGTGATTTCTTCCTTTGTACACATTTATTCCTGTGTTCCTCGGTGGTTTAGCTGCTTACTCATCTTTGACATCGATCTTCGAGTCACTTTTGGAGACATCTTAGAGGGAGTCTGGGTCCTTAGTGTGGCTTCAAATGCATTTTGAGACACTTTTTTCTCTTAGGATTAGAGCCTCGTTGTTCATTTTGTTGGCCTGAGTGAGTTCGTGTTTCACTAGTGTCCCTATGGGGGTCTCCTTGATTTTTCGGTAGAGTCCACTTCATTCCACTCATTATTCACACTTACTTTTCACTCCAGTGTTCATATTCTTTACACTCGTGAGCTCTAGACTCCAATTTTCAAATAAATTTCAAAAATCTAATTTTCTCTCGAACCGTTTTAATTCCACTTTGGTTTTCAAATAATCTTCCATCTCTCTTGATTTTATATAAGCAAGAACAAATTTTTCATAATTCCCAAATAATGGAATTTGTGATATTAATTCATGTAAAATAAATCAGGCTTTGGTGGGGGCCCAACATATGGAATTTTCTCATTGATTGATTAATTGCTATGCTTGATTGGCTTGCCGCACTCTATGATATGCATGTGATTATTCTGTATTTGTGCACTAACCTTATCTCTTATGATAGAGCTTAGATTGTGACTAAGGTACACCTCGCACTCGATTGTGTCTATCGATTTATTTGTTATCATGCGTGTCTTGTTTTCACACCTTTGATCACTATTTGGTATCCATGTTCAATCAATCAATTGTCACACTTGTTTCATCTTATAAGTAGAGACCCGTTTTTAAGGATTTAGAGGGGTGCTACAGTCTTTACTGTACCTTACCAATAAGTAACCTGACCCCCGAGCCCCGATTTGGTTTTTCACAGACCACCTTTTCCGAATAAGGAGTCACACTTAGGGTTTTCTTTCTTATTTTGTTTACCCTTTTAAAAATAAAACAAAAATAAGTGGCGACTCCAAGTCATTTTTTTGATAAATAAAATAATTTTCAAGTAAAAATCGAGCTCGTCATCGAGTGGAAAACGCATGAACTGAAATGCGGGGTCTACACCCGTTTATTTTAATTGTTTTCCAAACTTTTCCATGAACATAAATGATCTTAGTATTCTTTCAAGTTTAACTTTAAATATTAAAACCAAAAATATGAATTTTGTAGAAGAAGCCTAAACTATAGCAATAATTTATAGGATATATTATAAAGTCATGACAACTCAATTAAATCCTAGAGCTATATGTCAATCTTTCAAAGATGAAACATTATTTTTACAATATAATCCTAACAATACTCAAGCTTTTGTTCCTAAAAAATTAAAATGGAATGAAATTACTCAAGGAGGTCAATGGGAATTAAAAGATTTAACCCATCCAAAACCTATTAAACCTTTAACAACTCCTTCAAAAATTATATAACATACAGATGGTACCATTCAAATAGAATTTAGTCCAGCTTCTAGATATTCATTTAATCAAGATTTTATGTTTGCAAGACCTTCTACTTCAAATCCCAGTTTAAATGGTGTCAATTTTACTCCAAAAATTCCTATTCCTGTATATCAGCAACAAGAATCCCCTCCTGTGTCACCTACTCATTCGGATATGTATCCTAATCAAGTCAATATTATTTATAAGAAAAATTATAAAAAGATTCATTTTACTCCTAATGTTGAATGGATAAAATCATATTATTTTGCCCCTTATAATAATACTAAAAGAGCTTATTTTCAAACACTTCCTCCTCAAGCTAGAAATGCATTAAGAAAACAATATGAAAAATATATGAATCAAAAGAAAATCACTATTCCTTTTTTCTATTGGTTTTTCAAACTTAAAAAACAAAGAAAACAAATTATAACTTTAAGAAATGAAGAAGGACACCGATTAGCAATAAAACACTCAGAAAATATTCAAAAAAGAATTTTAACAATAACCTCAGAATTAGGTTCACAACCACCCTTAAATAATCATCAATTTAATTTTGATAATAATTCAATTTCTGCATCACCCTTCAAAATTCCAAGAACCAAAGATGAACAAAGTCCCATAATTTACAAAGATATTAGACAAGTTCAATAACAATTAAATTATACAAATCATTCTTTCTAATGGAATAGTCTATTTTTTAGTTCATTCCTTATGCATTAAATTTTGTAACCCATCACCTTTAATATCTGAAAGAATCCTATATATTTCTATATTTTAAAAAATAATATTTAGAGCTTATTTAAAATATTTTTTTAATAAAAAATTTCAAGTTATAAAAATGTTATAAACTTTTACTAGAATCATCATGAAACCCATTCTTAGTGCCTTAGCAATTAGATAATTGTGTGATAAAATTTAAATAATGTAGTTTCAAAAATTAACTTTCCTTTTAAGTGGGTTCAATTAAGATAATAAAAATATTATAAATTAAATGATATCGTGTGTTCTATAAGGGACCCACTTTTTATGGATGTATTATATTAAAAAGTTAATTGAAAATTTTAAATTATTAAGGCTACTTTTAGGCATTACCTTTTCCATTAAATTTTGTAATCCATACATATCCTTTACCGTCCAAAAAAATATCACCCTTTCATATTTAATGTCTTACTAATTAGATTAGTATTTGATAAAATTTAAGTGTAGCATTTTCAAAAAATTGTCCATTTTTATGTAGGTGCTATTGTAGTAATAAATGTATAATATATTAAATAATTATGTTAAAGATTTTCAAACTATGTGCTCTAGGAGAGGACAGAGGCAGATCTATTAAGGGCCTGTTTAACATTTGCAACCCTCCAATTTTTTTTATTTTTTTATTTAAAAATATTATATATTATTCCCATCAAATTCCAATATATATATAGAGAGAGATTTTTAAAAAGGGAGAGCCCATTTAAAGAGACAAAAAAAAAAAAAAAATGAAATTGTAAATTTAACATTCCACTTTTTTTTTTTTTACCTAAAAAGAAACATGAAATTGCAAATTCAATCTTACTTTTTTTCTTTAAAAAAAAAACTTATTTTGGACAATAATACCCTCACTTTTTTCTTATAAAAATAATATTTTTATTTTAAAACACTCATGTAAATAATGAAAATGTTGAAGGGTATTTATATAAAAAAAATGGATTACTCTTCAATTTAAAAAATGGGAGAGGTTAGTTTTACAAATTTGGGATATTTTCATCTCTTTTAATCAATTAATCATTTTAAAAAATTAAAATGAACCCTATGAATATAATTTTAAATTTTAAATTTTAAAATACCAAAATTAATTATATTTCAAATACCAAAATTTTTTTTTTAATAAAAATAATGTTATAAATTTTAAGTTAAACTAAAAAAATAATTTTGTTTTGTTAAGTTTATTCACTTTATCTCTCTTGATGTTTGAGTTGAATATACCTCACCATCATTAGTTTGAAATTTTATCAAATATTTTTCTTTATCCTATTCATTTGTTAATTTCACTTATTTTTTTCTATTAAAAATAAATGAGTTATTTAATGAAATGTCAAATTAATAACAGCTAAATATATTTATATTGTGTTTGGTAGTATTTCTACTCAACATAATTTTAGTAGAAGTATTTTTTTGTGAAAGTATTTTTAGAAGAATTGTCTATCTAGAGTTTTTTTTTTCCAAAAAAAAACCGTGCAAATGATTTTTCAATATTATAAATGATTTTTAAAATTTTAAAAAGTGTTTTTTAAATTTTTATTCAAAAATACCTTTTAGGTTAAAGTATTTTTTGAAAATATTATCAAATAAACTCTTAATCCAATCATGAAGGAACTTAATATATTTAATTCAAATGAGTGAAACTAACCTTCACTTCATTAAGTTAGATAAAAAAATGGAATATTTTAAAAAATCTACCTAATACTTTAGTTATTTATTTGTTTATTTTATTTTTTATCATTTTTCCTCATATGTTAACATTATCTTCTTTTTTTTTCATCTAATAATTTTTTTAATAAAATTAAGTTTATTTTATTTTATTTTTTATCATTTTGCATTTTATATTTTATTAAATAAATTTTTCATGCTATATTCTCTACCATTATTTGAAAATTTAAAATTTATTTAATTAATTAAATTTATATTTAGTCTTATCCTTAAAGATAATGTAACTAATAAAATACTTTGAACTCTGGATAATAATAAATATAAAATTCTTAATAACTAATATTTTATTTAACTAGATATAAATATCAAAAAACTTATATGTTAGATATACCTTTATATAGTAAATAATTTCTAAGTAAAAGATTTTATCACTTTCATACTTATTTTAAATAAATAATCTCAAATTTTATTAATAATAATAAAAATTTATTGAAAAAGTTTTAAAAAAAATTTTTATGAAAAAATTTGAAAATTTTCTAAACTTTTTGCCAAATTTTTTTGCTAAATGATCCAAAAGATATCATATTTGGCACCCCCACACAAACTTTCTAGCTTCACCATTAGGAAGCGTTTTCAATTTTTTTAACACTTAAAAACATTTTTTTGATAAAAACTTTCTAGAATAATTACAAAACACATTTTTAGTGTCTTAACAATTAATAATTGTATGATAAAATTTAAATGATGTAGTTTAAAAATTAATTGTCCTTTTAAGTAGGTTTAATTAAAGTAATAAATGTATAATAAATTAAATAGTTATGTGTTCTAGAAGGGATCATGTGGACCCCGTATTTCTGCTTATGCACTTCCACTCGATGGCCAACTCGCTTTTTTATTTGATGAAAAATATGATTTTTAGAAAAGACTTGGAATCGCCACTTATTTTTGTTTTATTTTTAAAGGGTAAACGAAATAAGAAAGAAAACTCTAATTGTGATTCCTTATTTTAGAAAATGTGGTATGTGAAAAACCAAATCAGGGCTCAGAGGTCAGATTACTTATCGAGAAGGTACAGTAAAGACCGTAGCACCTCTCTAAGTCTCTAAAAACGGGTCTTTACTAATGAGATGAAGCAAACATGACAATTGACTAGGAGATTAATAGATACCAATGAAATAATCAAATAATAAAACAAATCATGTATGAGAAAAAAAGCAAAGTGGGAGTGAGAGCGTACCTTGGCAGTAGGTAATAAAGTGCTATCATGAAACAGAGTTAGTGCGCAACAATGAATACAAAATATATCATATGCATATCAAAGAACAAGACAAAGATCATGCAATCCTCATTAAGCATGAAAATTGACAATCAAAAGAGAAAACTTATATGTAGGGCCCCCACCAAAGCCCAATTGATCTTGCATGAATTAGTCTCATAAATTCCATTATTTTGGAATTATAAAAAATTCATTCTTACTCATTTAAAATCAAGAGAAACATAAAATTATTTGAGAATCGAAGAAACTTTGTACAAGTGCATACCAAAATGAGAATGACAGCAAATTTATTAAAATCAGGATTTTTGGCAACCTAAAAGCTCTAATAAAGGATGAAAAGTTGTAGAATTAAGACATATTTGAAAATTGGAGTGGGATTAAAACTGTTCGAAAGAAAACTGGATTTTTAAAATTTATTTGAAAATTGAAGTCTCAGAAATTATTTGAAAATTGGAATTTTGAAAAGTCAAATTTAAGAAATTGGAGCTTGGAAGATCATTTGAAAATTAGATTTAAGAATTGAGATTTTGGAAATTAAATTTAAGGATCGGAATTTTGGAAAATTATTTGAGAATTGGAACTATGAAAATTAAATTATGAAAATTGGAACCTTGGAAATTGTTTGAAGATGGAATTTTTAAAAAATAAATAAAATAATAATAATAATAATAATAATAATAATAATAATAATAATAATAATAATAATAATAATAATAATAAATAAATAAATAAATAAATGTGAATATTGGAATTTTGAAAATTGGAAAATTGGAATTTCGGAAATTGAGAATTAAATTTGGAAATCCGAATTTTGAAGAATTATTTAAAGATTGAATTTTAGAAATAAATAAATAAATAAATAATAAAATAATAATAATAACAAAAATAATAATGATTAAATAAATAAATGTGAAAATTGGAATTTTGGAAATTGGAAATCGGAATTTTGAAGAATTATTTAAAGATGGAATTTTTCAAAATAAATAAAAATAATAATAATAATAACTAAAATAATAATGATTGAATAAACAAATGTGAAAAATTGGAATTTTGGAAATTGAAAATTAAATTTGAAAATCGGAATTTTGAAGATTTATTTAAAGATGGAATTTTTAAAAATAAATAAATAAATAAGTAAAATAATAATAATAACGAAAATATTAATGATTAAATAAATAAATGTGAAAATTGGAATTTTGGAAATTGGAAATTAAATTTGAAAATTGGAAAATTGGAATTTCGAAAATTGGGAATTAAATTTGGAAATCGGTATTTTGAAGAATTATTTAAAGATGGAATTTTAAAAATAAATAAATAAATAAATAAATAAAATAATAATGATTAAATAAATAAACGTGAAAATTGGAAATTAAATTGGAAAATTGGAAAATTGGAATTTCAGAAATTGGGAATTAAATTTGGAAATCGGAATTTTGAAAAATTATTTAAAGATGGAATTTTAAAAATAAATAAATAAAATAATAATAATAATAAATAAAATAATAATGATTAAATAAATAAATGTGAAAATTGGAAATTAAATTTGGAAGTTGGAATTTCGAAAAATTATTTGAGAATAGAATTTTTTAGCGATCATCTGAAGATAGAAGTTTTGGAAATTAAATTTTGAAAATTAAAGATTTGGAAAATTATTTAAAAATGGAATTTTAAAAATAAATAAATAAATAAATAAATAAAATAATGAAAATAATAATGATTAAATAAATAAACGTGAAAATTGGAAATTAAATTCGAAAATTGGAAATTTGGAATTTCAGAAATTGGGAATTAAATTTGGAAATCGGAATTTTGAAAAATTATTTAAAGATGGAATTTTAAAAATAAATAAATAATAATAATAATAATAAATAAAATAATAATGATTAAATAAATAAATGTGAAAATTGGAAATTAAATTTGGAAGTTGGAATTTCAAAAAATTATTTGAGAATAGAATTTTTTAGCGATCATTTGAAGATAGAAGTTTTGGAAATTAAATTTTGAAAATTAAAGATTTGGAAAATTATTTAAAAATGGTATTTTTAGGAATCAAATTTAAAAATTGGAATAGAAATGAGATTATTCAAGAAACCGGGATTTTAAGAATCATTTAAAAAGAATTTACGGAAATCAAACTTCGACACGTGAAAAAAAAAAAAAAAAATCACCATGAGGCCACAACTGGACCGATGCCACTACCACTTATTTTTTCAGAGAACTTAAAGTGCCCTTGCCACTTATGAAAATCCCCATGCCATTGACTTGTCATTCATAATTTTTTTTAAACCTTTTCACATTTGCTTTCCCCTGCAATTTTGCCACAATCGAGTACATCTTTGAGCTCTTTATTGCCAAAGACGTCATCTCCAGCATGGCCGGCAACAAATTCCTTGGCTTCCGGTTCCCTTTCCTCAATGCTGCGGAGGTGTCCGACATGGATTGGGTAAGAATAGAGGACCCTCTATGACCGACGACGTTTGAATTCCCTTGAAATTTGACTTATTTCTTTGGCGGGGTGAGTCTAGATTCATGATCCGTGGCTTCTTGCCTGACGTTCTTCCTTCTCAGCTTGGATTCTCTCAGCTCTGCGTATGCTCTGTATCTGGGTCCCCTCTCCATGATAGGGCAGTCGGTGGTAAGTTGAAAAGGAATGGGGCGATTAAGGTCAGAATTCTAGGAGGAGATGAGAGACATGGATCAAGGGTAGAGAAGAAAAACCTAAGAGGGTGATTGGGTTGATGGATTTGTTGTAGAGAGGTGTGGGTCTCAACCATCAACAATGAATTTGAGGTGGTGCTGGTGGTGGGTGGTGGCGACGGTGAAATTTGGTTGATGAAAAAATGAGGAAGATAAATAAAAGGGTGGAGACGGTATGATGGGGAGGATGGTGGTGGGTCCTTCACACCTATGTAGTAGAGAAAAGAGCAGTTTGGCCATTGATAATATCACTCCACCATCAACAAGAAATGGAGCAATAAATAGAGAATGATAAAAACGTAAAAACAAAGTAAGAATTCAGCTCTATGTCATGGACTATCAAGGAGCTAGGAGCAAATGGAATTCGAAGGAAATAAAAGCATGGTTTTGATACATCAAGTTATGGGAAGGAAGAGAGCATCTAACATTTTCAAGAGAAGTAAAAAACACCCAAAATAAATATGAAATAGAGCATGTGTACCTAGAGTCCTACAAAACAAACCAGTGGCCTATAATATCCACACCAATCAACAAACCAAATACCCAGAAGAATAGCTGAAAATGAGAGTTAATCCTTGTAGAAATGAGAAATAGGGAGGTCACGAATAGGCATACCTGGAATGCTCCTTTCAAGCAAAGAGTGGGTTAGCTTCCAGCTCTCCTCTCTCAGTTATCTCTTCTGTGAAAACCCTCTTAAGCTCCTCCCACAGTTTTTTTTCCCAAGTTCCTAAAAAAATCTCTCTGTAACCCACAAAAATCTCTTCCTTCTCTCACTAAAACTCTCTCTCCGTTCCCTTTTCGTCCCATCTGGCCGCCCAAGAAAAAAAAAAAAAAAAAAAAGCTCACCCATCAATCTTATGGTCACCCAATACAGCTCACTCATCCATCGTTTTCCTTCATCTTTAGTCCTCTTTGGCTGCCCAAGAATGGCTTCTTCTTGGAGAGGTTAGAATAAATAAATAAATAAAAACCTTTCTATCTAAGGGGGTTTACAAATATGCCCTTCTTTGGTAGAGTTCACGAGTGCAAGGAATATGAACACTAGAGTGAAAAGAAAGTGTGAAAAGTGAGTGGAATGAAGTGAACTCTACCGAAGAACAAAGAAAGACCCCCAAAAGGTACATAAGTAAAACACAAGCTCGCTCAAGGCTCTAAAATCCTGAGAAAAAGGTAACTCTCAAAGTGCCTCCAAAGATTCACTAGGAATCCAGACTCTGTTTGATATTTTTCCAAAAGTGACTGGAAAATCGATGTAAAAAATGAGTAACGGTCGAACCACCCTGGAATACAAGAAAGAATGCGTCCAAAGGGGACTTCCCTATGTGAACTACATGAGAACTCTAAGAGTAGGGTGTCCAACAATACAATTGAAATATGTGTCGTGAACTTAAATGACTATGTCATGTGCCGGGGAAGGGGAAATTTAGAAGGGCATGATGAAGAAGCGATAAGCACAGGGCAACGAGGTGAGGAAAATGAGGGTGAATGTAAAATCGTGAAGGCAAGATGTGCGATGCCAATGAATATGAATGCTAGGAGCTATGACTCTAAATGATTAGGCTAAGGAAAAAAAAATGACTCTGAGTGGTGACTCAAAATGTCGGAATGAGTATTCATAACGGCTCTAAACGTCAAAACTGAAGAAAGATGGTGACTCTAAATGCCTGAATGAGTATGCACAACGACTTTGAATGCCAAAACTAAAGGAAGATGGTGGCACCGAATGCCAAACTGGACAATGGCTCTGAATGCCAAAATGAAGACACGACTTTGAATGCCAAACTGAAGACATGGCTTTGAATGCCTAAAACTGATGAAAATGGCTCTGAATGATAAACTAAAAGAAAATGGCAACCCTAAATGCTAGCAATGTGGCTCTGAACACCGAACTAAAAGAGAAAGACAACTCTAAATGCTAGGAATGTGGCTCTGAATACCAGGATGACTAATGGCTCTGAATGCCAAATTGAAGATATAGCTTTGAACACCTAAAACTGATGAAAGTGGCTCTAAATGCCTAAAACTGGAAGAAATGGCCCTGAACGCCTGTACTGAAGACATGGCTCGGAACGTCAAATTGAAGACATGGCTTTGAATGCTTGTACTAAAGACATGACTCTAAACTCCAAACTGAAGAAGATGATGGCTCTAAACTCCAGGAATGAATGATGACTCTGAATTCCAAACTGTGAATGACGGCTCCGAATGTTAGGAATGTAGCTCTGAACACCGAAAAGGCGGCAACGAATGCCCGATAGTGACGAGATGATGGCTCTGAACACTAAACTGAAAAGAGATGGTGGCTTTGAAAGCTTAAACTGAGAAGAGATAATGGCTCTGGACGCCCAAACTGAGAAGGGATGGTGGCTCTAAACACCAAACTGAAAAGAGATGGTGGCTTTGGACACCCAAACTGAGGAGGGATGGTTCTAAACTCCAGGAATGAACGACGACTCTGAACACCAGGGATGTAGCTTTGAACGCCAAAAAGACGACAACGAATGCCCGATCATGATAGGATGATGGCTCTGAACGCCAAAGTGTGAAATGATAGTGACTCTGAATGCCAAACTGTGAAGAGATAGTGACTCTGAATGCTAAACTAAAGATGCGGCTCTGAACGCTAAATTGAAGAAGATGAAGGCTCTGAACGCCATAACTGAGAACTGACATCTCTGAATGTCAAACCGAGAAAGACGACTCTGAACGTCGTAACTGAGAAACAATGATGGATTTGAATGCCGAGCTGTAAGGAGATGGTGGCTCTAAATGCCAAGCTGGAGATGCAGATCTAAATGCCAAACTGAAGAAGACGAAGGCTCTGAACGCCATAACTGAGAACTGACATCTCTGAACGTCAAACTGAGAAAGACGACTCTGAACATCGTAATTGAGAAATAATGATGGCTCTGAACGTCAAACTGAGAAAAACAACTCTGAACATCAAATTGAGAAAGACAACTCTAAACATCATAACTGAGAAAGGATGGTGGCTCTGAACGCCAAACTGAAAAGATATGGTGGCTTTAGATGCCTAAACTGAGAAAGGAAAGTTCTAAACTTCAGGAATGAACGACGACTCTGAACTCCAAACTATGAACGACGGCTCTGAACACCAGGGATGTAGCTCTGAACGCCGAAAAGGCGGCAACGAATGTCGGATTGTGACAGGATGGTGACTCTGAATGCCAAACTGTGAAAGGATAGTGACTTTGAATGTCAAGCTGGAGATGCGGTTCTGAACGCCATAACTGAGAATTGACATCTCTGAATGTCAAACAGAGAAAGATGACTCGGAACGTCATAACTGAGAAGCAATGATGGCTCTAAACGCCAAACTGTAAGGAGATGGTGGCTCTGAACGCTAAGCTAGAGATGTGGCTCTTAAAGCCAAATTGAAGAAGACGAAGGCTCTGAACGCCATAACTGAGAACCGACATCTCCAAACGTCAAATTGAGAAAGACGAATCTGAACGTCTAATTGAGAAGCAATGATGGCTTTGAGCGTAGAGCTATACGGAGATGGTGGCTCTGAACACCAAGCTGGAAATGCGGCTCTAAACGCCAAACTGAAAAAGACGAAGACTTTGAATGCCATAACTGAGAACTAACATCTCTGAACGTCAAATTGAGAAAGATGACTATGAACGTCGTAACTGAGAAGTAATGATGGCTCTAAACACCTGACTGCGAACAACGGCTCTAAACGCCAAATTAAAAACATGGTGGCTCTAATCGCCCAAACTGAGAAGAGATGGTGGGTCTGAACGTCGAAATTGAGAAGGACGACTCTGAACGTCAAATTGAGAATGACGACTCTGAACTTCGTAACTGAGAATAGATGGAGGCTCTGAACGCCAAGTTGCAAGGAAATGATGAGGAGTGAAATATGCTTCAATGTAGCGTGCCGCCACAACTCTCTATCTACTGAAAGGGCCTGAAAGAGACTCCATGAGTCTCAAAAGATGCTCCGCTAACGAGCTGGAATGATCAAATTGACTATAAGTACGACCTCACAATCTATCCGACTAAATCACGAGACCTGATGATGTGTCATAATAAGTCAGGCGCTCTAACTCAAAATGCTTCGCTGAAAGAGTCCATCGTCATCTCAAATGAATAACCCAACAAGGAATCTCAAGAGAATAGTCCGCTAGGGTAACTACCGCGACCTCAACACAAAAATCTACTGAAAAGTCATGGATAGCGGGGCAGTCAAAACCCAAAAGGTCATGCTCCTCTAGAGGCTCATCTTGGCCAAAATCACCGAAATTGTAACCAGTAATGCAAAGAAATATCCATCGTCCGAGTAATGAAGACTGTAACAAGTCTATGAGGAAACAATCATTTTCATAGCTAAAAGAGGGAAATATGCCCCAGTATAGCAATTAGGGCATCCGATCTGTCCTGATAACTCGAGAATAACTTAATGGGGATGTATAAGAGATCTGACATGTACTCCATTGAAATGATGATATGGGAGTCTATGCGCTTGAGATAACTCCATCAAAGAATCACGACAGTATCAGAAGGTATGAACTTGACTGAATGACTCAAGGAGGGCTCCACTAGATAATCAGAACAAAATGAAAACGAATCATCAGCCCGACGTGCATCTCATAACTGGGGATGATCATGCAAATCAATGGAGATATACAAATATCAACCGAAGAGGAAATATGCCCCAGTATGGCACTTGATGTACGGTAGGTCAGAAAATCAAATGACCTCGAAGCATCCATCATCAAATGCGTGATCCCAGTCATCCAAATTCGAAACTGAATCAAATCCACAGGTCAAAATTCGTCTCCCGAAAAAAGAAGTATGATGACATCTAAAGGCCGAAAAGTGTGGATATGACTAAATGGCTCAAGAGAGGCTCCACTAAAGGATCATGATAAGATAACAAACATGTCATCATCTCGGTGTGTATCTCATAAGTGGGGATGAGCATGCAACTCTATAAAGATCTATAAATCTCAACCGAAACAGAATATGTCCCAGTATGGAATCAGATGTGTGACAGATTGGAAAATTAGATGACATCAAATCATCCATCATCAAATGTGTAATCCTAGTCAATCATGTCCATAACTGCATCGGACCCACAAATCAAAAAGACGTATCCCAGAAGAAGAAGTATGATGACATCCAAATGCTGAAAAGTGTGGGTTTGACTAAATGGCTCAAGAGAGGCTTCCCTACGAGATCATGATAAGATAACAAATAGGTCATCGTCTCGGCGTGTATCTCGTAAGTGGGGATGATCATGCAAATTAATGGAGATCTAAAAAGCTCAACCAAAACGGAAATATGCCCTAGTATGACATCAAATGTATGGTAGATCGAAAAATCGGACAACATCGGATCATCCATCATCAAATGTGCAATCCCAGTCATCCATATCCTCAATTGAATGGGTCCAAACATCAAAGAGACGTCTCCCAGAAGAAGAACCATGATGATATCTAAATATCAACCAAATGTCAAATATCTGTCCAAGTAGGGACCGTCGAAGACGACATTTGATCTCATGGCCTCAAGGTGGTCTTAAGACACAAGACATAACGTAGGCTAGGGTGATAAGGTAATAGAAATGAAGGGAAACTAGACCCAAATACCCAATGATAAAAAAACTCATGCCCTCAAGTATAAAATGCAACATGTATGGAAAAGTTCGTGAGCCATGGACCTAAGGGTGCCCAATATGAATATAATATCAATAATGAGATGATGAGGCAAATCAAACTGATAATGAGATATGCAAGAATGATGCCAGGGAAATATCAAATCTGGAATAGGTCACTATAGGAAAAGAACAAGGGGGTGAAGCGAATGAAATGAATCACAAGCAATGACGAGGATGATGGCGAAACAATGAATATACGAAGAAAAGTGGTGATCAACTCAAATCAAACATGGAGTGAAGTCACATCAATAATGAACGTAATGATGGAAATGACAATGACCCAAAGTCCTTAGGAAAAAGTCACTCATCTTACTCTCAAAGAAATATGACAAAGTGAATACAAAGAAAAGATGATCTCAGAAAGCTCACATATGAACTCTCAACAACAAACGTACTCGATAAAATGATCCCTAGATATCAATAGACACGCTCAATGATGGAGAATACTATGCACATACACACGTGTGCTTATTTTTCTTTTATTTTCATTTTATTCTTTTTTTTTTAGATTTTTTTTTGTTTTTTTTTTTACATACATACAAATGCATATACCCTAAACATAAACAAATGAACCCCAAAGATGATATCAATAAAGGATAGACACACTCTCAAGTGCAACAAAAACTCTCTTTGACGAGATGACCTTCTCAAACTAAAGATCTCTAAATCAGTGTCCGTATGATAGATAGTGGAAATGATGTGACTATCCTCCATGTAATGAATTGAGGAGGATCGCCACTCAAGGTGGAGAGAATATGAAGCAAAACAAGCAGTAGACAGAATAAAGAAGAAGAGATGAAGAACACAACCAATGAGATACGATGGAATGCAGTAGAGTGATGGTAGGAAAAATAATGAGAGAAAGATGCACCTGTAGGTCCAAGACTCATGAGACTCCCAAACAATGCATGCATACACTAAAGGGCCCCTGTCCAGGCACAAAAAAAAAAAAAAAGTGAGCAAGGCAATAAGAAAGAAAGGGTATAATGCACATGTGAGGCTCAATGGGCTAGCAACGGTTTATATGTCAAAAGGGAATAACAAGGTATATGGCTAACCAAAATGATGGCCACCCATCCTACGACCATGGTCTCAAACATAATACTTCTTCAGTTGATCTACGTTAGTTGACTCCGAGAATCGGTTTCCATCTAGATCCATCAACCAAGCAGCGCCTTCTGGGGTCAGCTCCCTAATGAAGTAAGGTCCGCTCCAATTGGGTCTGAACTTCCCTCTGGGATCTTTGATCAATCCCCTGATGACCTTTAAAACCAAGTCACCTCTCTATAGCGGTCTAAGCTTGACCCGCTTTTTGAATGCATGGGCCATCTTTCTCTGATAAGCACGAATATGGTCTGTTGCCCTCAATCTCCTTTCATTTAGGAGATTGAGCTGGTCTAATCGAGCCTGAGCCCGATCTGTTTCTGGAATCTGCTGTTCCAATGATACTCTCAATGAACCCATCTCAATCTCAACTGGTAGCACTGCCTCCATACCATACACTAAGGAGTAGGGTATAACTCCTATAGAGGTGCAAAAAGAAGTCTGATAAACCCACAATGCGAAAGGGAGCTTCTCTAAACAATCTTGAAAAGTCTCAACCATCCTCCGCAAGATCCTCTTAATATTCTTATTCGTAGCCTTTACTGCCTTATTAGTTTGTGGCTTGTACGTAGACGATCTATGATGTTGGATACCGTACCTCTGTAATAAAGTGTCTGAAATCAACTCATGAGGGATTCCATGACAATAGATAATGTGTGATCTGATGAAACTAGCGACCCTAAATGATGTCAATCTCGTATATGAAGCGGTCTTCACCCACTTGGTGAAGTAATCGATGGCGACCAAGATGAACTCATGACCACTGTAAGACTTTGGCGAAATCTTCCCATTAATGTCTATTCCCCATACTAAAAATGGTCATGGTGAAGTCCGTGCATGTAACTCTGAAGAAGGTACATGGATAAGGTCCCTGTGTATCTGGCATTCTGGACATCTCCGAACAAACTGGCAACAATCTGTCTCCATGGCCAACCAGAAATATCCAGTCCTCATGATCTTATGGGCTAACATGTGCCCTCCCATATGTGGTCCACAGACTCCTGCATGAACCTCTCTCATCCCTTGATCAGCAGAGGTGCGGTCCAAGCACAATAATAACATCCCATTAGTTGATCGTTTGTACAATGTCTCTCCGCAAATCGCAAATCACAAATCGAGTGGCCAACTGTCTCAATGCTCTCTTATCATTGGTCGTGGCAGCCTCAGGATATGCACCAAGTCTCAAAAACCGGTATATGTCATGGTACCAAGGTAAGTGTAGACCCTCAATTTCGTCCTCCTAGCACATGTCCTATTAGATACTTGTTCGATACTTTACAGTAGTTCCTTGGTGGCCCATAGCTACTCACATTACTTACCTTTCTTGAGCCACCTCAGAGACTCTGGTTGAGGGATTTCCTAGCCCCTTATTGTGACCCTTGCTAGTTTTGATTTAGACTTAAGCTTTCCATTCCTTTTTAGGATAGTTCTTAAGCATGTTTAGGTCACTTAGACAATATCCCAATCACTTTAGGACACTTAGTTCATTAGGCACCCATGTAGGCCCGTTTAAACACTTCATCGGGCTTGAACTTTTATATATATATATATATATAGATAACTTTTATTATTATTATTATTATTATTATTGCATGTATTCGATAATTATGTTTATTTTGTTTATTCATTTTCATTTTTTTACTCTTTATTTGTTTATTATTATCATTGTCATTATTATTACTATTACAATTTTTATTTTATTTATTCACTTATCTAATAGGAAATTGCTTGAATTGTTTAGACTCCAAAATGTGCATATAACCCCCTTATTGAATGATGGATATATAATCTAGTCTCTCATTGTTCTCTTGCTTTTCTTTTAAATCATATTTTATTACCAATCTCATTTAGGATAGTTCTTAAGCATGTTTAGGTCACTTAGACAATATCCCAATCACTTTAAGACACTTAGTTCATTAGGCACCACTAGGCCCCAACCCATTTAGTTCATTCATTGACTCACTTTCTTAGATGGTTGCATGATTGCATGGCCTACATGACTTGTGTGACTTATATGGATTTCTTTATCATTTTTATTTTATTTTATTTTATCTTATTACAAGTTTTCTAAATCATATTTCTTGGCTTTTGGGCATGAAGAAATGGGCCGCCATTTATTTGGAAGGAGAATCAGTAGAATTTTGAAAAAAATGAGATTTTGTTTTTTAGAAGGATATCACATATATTATTTCTATGGGGGAATCGGTTATAAAAATGAAGAAAATAAGAAAGGAAAGTAGATTTAAAAAAGGAAGAAAGAAGGGGATTTTTCTCTAGCAGATTTGGAGGGTCTCTTTTGGAAAGGCTGATATATATACGTGAGAGAGGAAGAAAATGAGGGATTTTTTTTTTTTTTTTGGGGATTCTTTGATTGTCAAGGGCAGAAAAGCGCAGGAGGGTGGAAGAGGAGCAATTGCAGCCGACTTTGTCCAGGTATGCTTTTGGTTACTCTGGGTGTTCTGACCCATATTTGATTTCTCCATTTTGGTCATTTAGAAATATTCAATGTCTTGTCGTTTGGTGTGGACGGAAAGGGCCACAAGTTGTTCTGCTGGGATTGGTCGTTTACTACTCCACCTTGTTTCGATTTTGATTATTTTATGTGTCATTGATGTCTTTGGAAATATAGAACTCCATGCTTGAATGTTATCACGCTCGGTTTTTTTTCGTTTAAATCCTATTCTGCATAGTTCCCTCCGCTCTTAACCCATGGATTAATACTTGAAGTGGGGTTATTTATGGTTACTGATCAACATCTTCTACTCTACCTTCTCCGGATATCTCACATCCGAAATTCTGTCCGCCAACGTTCCACCTTCTCCGGATATCTCACATCCGGAATTCTGTCCGCCGACATTCCACCTTCTCCGGATATCTCACATTCGGAATTCTGTCCGCCGACATTCCACCTTCTCCGGATATCTCACATCCGGAATTCTATCCAGCCAACATTCCACCTTCTCCGGATATCTCACATCCGGAATTCTGTCCGCCGACATTCCACCTTCTCCGGATATCTCACATCCGGAATTCTCTCCGCCAACATTCCATCTTCTCCAGATATCTCACATTCGGAATTCTGTCCGGCCGACATTCCACCTTCTCCGGATATCTCACATCTAGAATTTTGTCCGCTGACATTCCACCTTCTCCGGATATCTCACATCCGGAATTCTGTCCAGCCAACATTCCACCTTCTCCGGATATCTCATATCCGAAATTCTGTCCTCCAACGTTCTACCTTCTCCGGATATCTCACATCCGGAATGTCCGGCCAACGTTCCACCTTCTCCGGATATCTCACATCCGGAATTCTGTCGGGCCGACGTTCCACCTCCTTTTCTATTTGCTTCTTTGATTGGGAATTTATTGTTTTTTTTAAATTGATTTTTTGAATCATTTTTCAACTAAATATTCTCAGCATTAAAAAAAATCCATCTTTAATAATCCCTTGCTGCCATTTTTCCTCTCGGCATGCACTTTCACTATTTTCTTTGACTTTCAAGCATTTTCTTGATCTTCTTGATTTTTCACAAGCATGAACAAAATTCATGGTTCCAAATAATGGAATTCATTGAACCGATTCATGCAAAAGCAATTAGGGCTTTGGTGGGGGCCCGAAATTCATGATATTCTCATCAAAATTGTTTGCTTGATATTTGATTGATTGTGATTCCTCTTTGTGGCATTGAGATTATTTCGCACTTACTACTAAGCAAACTTGTTTCCCATAGAGGAATATTAGCTTGCTATCTGGGTACGCCCTTCTTGCCCTCAAACTCTAAAATTCTATGAATGTGTATGTAATCATGAGCCATATCCATGTTTGATGCCATAATTGATTGCCTTGATGCTTGTTTGATCATCTTTGATGCGTCATATTTTTAAACTAATCTTTGATGTCTTGTGATAGCGCTTAAGAAGCAGTCCAGGTATGTACCTTAAATCTTCTTCATGATTGTGATTGGTTTTCCTACTAAGCATGCTATTTTTCGAAATCAGCTAGCCTACTTAGGTATCTATGATTAATCGGTTAATTGCTATATTTCCCTCAACTTAGTCGGTAGAGACCTTTATAGGGCTTAGAGGGGTGCTACCTTTTAGAGGTACTTTCCCAATAAGTAACCTGATCCCCGGACCTAGACTCGGGTTTTTCAAAGACATGCTTTTCCAAAAACTATGGAGTCATTTTTTAGGGTTTTATTTCTTGTTTTATTTTCCCTTTAAAATAAAATAAAATAAGTGGCGACTCCGACTTTTCCAAAAACAACATCTTTACCAAATAAAAGCGAGTCTCGTCGATCGAGTGGTGCGCATGTGAAAAATGCGGGTCTACAATAAGCCATCATCAAACTCTGTCTCATCAATCAAACAATAGTAGACAGGAATAGATCTCGACTCGATCAGTAAATGGCGAACATTGGCCTCAACAGGAATATCAATCATGGAAGCTAGAGTAGCTAAGGTATCAACAAACTAGTTTTACGCTCTAGGCATATGTGTTTTCCTCAAATCATCAAATCTCCCAACTAGTAGCTCTAAGTATGCATGGTAAGGCCTAAGCTTCACATCTCTAGTCTTCCACTTGCCCTGAATTTGTCTCAATACCAAATTAGAGTCACCAAACACCTCCATATGTCTAATCCCGAGCTCAAGAGTTGTCTCTAATCCCAAGATACAAGCCTCATACTTAACAATATTGTTCGTGGTAGGATGTCAATCCGAGAATGCCAAACGAACAGATCTAGGAATGTGGTCACCATGAGGGGATATCAACAAAACACCTATCTCATATCCAGAATGGTTGGCCGCACCATCAAAGTACATGCGCCAACCCGACAAACTAGTCACAACAACAACATCCTCATCCGGGAAATCATCATCAATAGTTCTACCATCAAAAACTGGTAATGAGGCTAAGTGATCTACAACAATGCTCCCTCTGATGTACTTTTGAGTGACATAATGGATGTCAAACTCAGTCAGAAGTACCAACCATCTCATGAGGCGACCAACCAAAGCGGGCCTGTCAAATAAATATCCCAAAGGATTTAGACGGGATATCAAGTGCGCTGAATACTCAGTCATGTAATGTCTCAATCGGCGAGTGGTCCAAACCAACGCCAAGCAGTAGCACTCAATCATGACATATCTCGTCTCATAATCTAGCATCCTCTTACTCAGATAATAAATGGCTCGCTCGTTGCACGAATCATCGAGTTGAGCCAACATGCATCCCAATGCTACATTTGAGATTGACAAGTATAGAAGTAAATGATGGCCTGGTGTAGGAGGCACCAAGACGGAGGTGACAACAAGTACTCTCTGATCCTTTCAAATGCACGCTTACACTGATCATCCCAAACAGTAGGTTGATTCTTCCTCAAGAGTCGAAAAATGGGCTTACAAATGTTTGTCAATCTGGCAATGAATCTATTGATGTACTGAAGTATACCTAAGAAGCCTCTAATCTCTCTCTCGGTCCTCGGCGCAGGCATGTCAAGGATGGCTATGATCTTATCCAGATCTACCTCTATGCCTCTCTCACTAACCATATATCCTAGGAGCTTTCTAGAAGTCACTCCAAAAGTGCAATTCTTGGGATTTAGTCTCAATCTGAACTACCTGATCCTCTCAAAGAATCTCTCCAAAGATGCTAGGTGATCTGATCTATATCAGGATTTCACTATCATGTCGTCTACATAAACCTCGACATCTTGATGCATCATATCATGGAAGAGGGTGGTCGCTGCTCTCTGATAGTAGCTCCTACATTCTTCAACCCGAATGGCATGAATTTATAGCAATAAGTACCCCACTCGATAATGAAGGACGTCTTCTCCATGTCCTCTAGAGCCATCAGAATCTTACTATACCCTGAAAATCCGTTCATAAAGGACAACATCGAATGACCTACTGCATTGTCAACTACCATGTCGATGTGTGGGAGAGAAAAATCATCCTTAGGACTGGCCTCGTTAAGATCTCGAAAATCAACACAAACTCTTACTTTACCTTCATTTTTTGGGAACATGGACGACATTGGCCAGCCACTCAGGGTACTCGACCACGGATAAAAATCTCACACTGAGCTGGTTCTGAATCATCTCCTTCACCTACAAACTTTAGCGAGGGTGCAATCACCTCAACTTCTACTTAACTAGTTTGACATGAGGTAGAAGTGGCAAGTGGTGCTGGACTATGGATGGATCAAGGCCCGACATGTCCTCATAGGACCATGCAAAAACATCCAAATATGATATGAGCAACCAGGTGAGGCCATCCCTCTCATCTGTAGACAAATCCAATCCAATCTTCAGCTCCCTAGGCTGGTCTGCTATACCAAAATCAACAATCTCAACATCTCCTTTGGCAGATGAAACTCTCTGATCACTAGGACTCGAATTAGAAACAAAAAAAGAGTCCTCATCTAAATTGTGTTGTACAATCTCATCATCTATATCAAATATCTGTGATGTGGGTGAAGAGGGTGCAGATAAAGTGACATCACAAGAGACAGACAAATACTCGAAAATGCTCAAATCCATAAATGAAGAGTCATGAACATCGTCAGAACGGAGGACACATCCTGATAAAACATCAAATGAAAGAGGTGGGTCCACAAAGTCGGACACTTTCTTAATTGGGCCAACAAGGCCCTCAAACAAATCATCAACAACTATAACATCACCATTTGAAAAATCCAAAGTAAGAGCACTAGGGATCTCCTCGGCAACCTCGATGACGCACACCCCAAAGAGATCAAATGGTGAAGCAAGTTCAGGCTGAACTATCCCATCAATCTGACCCATACTGATTGCAAACATATCATCAATGTACTCGTCGCGTGGAACAACTCCATCCACTATGTCTTCGATCTCGACAAATGTCCTGTACTCGTCAACTTCATCCGGGAAATAGAGTGCCATAAGGCTAATACAATATGGAGATTATGGGGCTACCAATGCAGATGCCAAAGTGCCAAGAGCTCCATCACTCAACTGTAGCTGATGGACAAGACGCTGAATCTCGGCCTCCTGAATAGTGCTAAGTCCCCCAATGATCCCATTCGGATGTGACTATAGCTTTGACGTCCTCACAAAGTAGTCTGCCAAGCTCATGGTGTATGGGCGAATAGGATAATCAAACGGTGTGTGAGTTAGTCGGGCTATCACCTTCTCCTTGAGCAATCGCGCCATATATCGATAGTCGGCCTCAATAAGGATGAACCCGAGTATGAATGGTACATCGTGATCTGGGATAGCCATGAACTCACTGGGCCTGTGCTGACTTCGCCCCAACCCTATGCCAGGTAAATAAGACATGCTCTTCATCATGTCGAGTACCACTGTGCTGCCATACTGGTCAAACGACATAGCCACGAAGTCTCGGCAAAAATCCTCCATCTCCAAGGTCTGCACCTTGCCGAATGTGAACCCAGTCAGAAATAGGTCGTCATCACTATGACTAATCTAAAGCACTGGCTTAGAAGAAATGAATATATCTCCCACAGACTACACAGTGACGACCTGGCCATCGTGAATGAACTTCACCTTTTGATGAAGGGAAGAAGGAATGGCCCTAGCTCTGTGAATCCAAGTTCGACCAAAAAGTAGGTTAAAGGATGTAGGAATCCTCAAAACCTGGAACAATATGGGAAAAGTGGTCGGACTTATCAATAGTTCAATCTCGAAAGTGCCTATAACCTCCCTCTTAGTGCTATCATAAGCTCGGACTGTCTGAATGGAGGGACCAAAGTCAGAGGGCGCATAACCAAGGGCGATGGCAGTAGCTAGAGGGCATATGTTCAGGGTCCAGCCATTGTACAAAATAACAGATGAGACTCGGTGACTTGAACAACCGACTGAGATATACAGTGGACGTGTATGGTCCAGACCATCGTGGTATTGTGGATTGGTGTGAGCGCATAGTGGTAGTGCATGGGAGAGACTTTTGATGGAGTGTTTGTATAAGAAATAGAGTTTTATATATTAAAAAAATAAATAAATAATCTATGTAAGAATTTAAGTAATATAAAAATATTGGAGGCCTAAAATTTTATTATGCTAGGATTCTAGAATAAATTAAAACTGTCTTAGATAAATTAAATCAAATCAAATTAAATTATGATAATTTAAATTAGATTAATTATAAGTGAGTGAATTTGAAACTTTAGGACAATAAATTCAAGACAATTAAGTAATGGAAATATGATATTTTTCCTAGATGAATGAATAATTTATATGTGTTAAAAAAAATACTTATAATATAATTATTATTATTAGAATATTAGTTTAAAGAATTCTTCTAATTTATGAGGTGATTCGTAGGAAATTCTACGATTTTGATCTTTGGTGTTTGAGTTTAGGTAAGGGGACTAAATGAATAATTTATATATATACCTTCCACTACTATAATAAAAAGAAAAGATTTTATTGTTATAAGGGCACTCTTCGTTCCAAAATATAAAATGTATTCGATACAATTAAAAAAGAAATGATCAAAATAGAAATGATTTTCTAATTTTGTTTCATAGTGACGCAAAGAAAGTTTCAGTTTTGAATGAAGTTACATGGCACAGTTCTTATTTTATTATTAGTTTACTTAAGAGTTGCTCAAAGAATTTATTGATTTGGAATCACGGTATGGGTAGATGCCATAGATAATGAATCGGTTTCTTTTTATACCTCTGTCACTCTATCTTTGTTGGTGCCACCTATAATAATTGATTGATGAATATGTTAAAAAAAATACTTATAATATAATTATTATTATTAGAATATTAGTTTAAAGAATTCTTCTAATTTATGAGGTGATTCATAGGAAATTCTACGATTTTGATCTTTGGTGTTTGAGTTTAGGTAAGGGAACTAACTGAAAAATATTTCTTTTATGAATGGTCAAGTGTAATTTTTTTCTTTTTTCGAAAGTTTCAAGAAAAAAATTGGTCAAATTTGTGAGATATTAAAATAGGGAAATAATTTTTCATATTGTATATGTTTGCTTACATGTGTGATATGATTTTTTTTTTATTTTAAAATATATATATAAAAATTAAGACTCTAGTAATTTGACCCTTGTTGACAAGGGAAAATACTTTGGCTTTCATTACCTTCCGTGGAGGTAATGATGATTTGTAAACCTAGTCAGTAGAGTGGTTATTGACCCATGGTATACTATTAGTTTGGTTCTGGTTTTGCACATCATCATGTAAAGGACACATAAGGCTAGCTAGCCACTTCTATAAGTCCCATTTTAATGGGCATCCCTGTAAAACCTAATTTGATGGGCATTTTCTATAAAACATCAGAGTTGTTCATTTAATATATATGTTTGCAAAATAATGTTATGCTTAAACTGTTTTGAAAATAACACATGTAATATAAGTTGTTTTGTTGTGTTGGAAAGCATGCTATAAAGATTCTCTATTTAATTTTTGAAAACACGTGTATTTGATCTTTATACCCTTTATTGGGCTTTAAGCTCACTCCTTTTACTAAAATGTTTTTAGGTACACCTAATTTTGACAAGGAATGACTCGGGTAGGAGGGGTTTTCAGAAACCATTTAGTTCTTAGTCTTGAGTTTAATGTCATTTTGACATTCTATTATTAGTAGTTTAATTTACCACTACTATTTTAGATAATTTGTTATATTTGGATTATGGATTTTAGATGAAATGATAATTTCTTATTATTTATTTTAAGATACATGATCATTTTGGAAGTTTGCTTATAAAATGACCTTGGTGCTTAGCTTACGGGTCAAGGTTGTCACGGAAAAATAAATAAATAAATTTACAAATGAATCTCTATTTGTTACATCATGTCATCTTTATAGGGCTCAATTCTAACATGAACAATCCTAGCAAGAAGAAAGAGAGGCATATTAAAAACATGACATGATTAGAAGACCAACTGTCTCATAGTTGAATTAGAAAACCAAGTGTCTCATACTTAGATCTTTAGATAATGTGTTGTAATAATGACACTATTAGGATAGAGCCCTGAAAAACATAACATGATGTAACAAATGGGATTTTAGTTTCCACCATATCCATATTTGCATTAAGATTTATCTTAGTATTTAGGTCTACATCATTTACATTGTACATGACCTAGGTGCATTAGGAGTTGCACAAAACATCTAAGTCATGAGTTCCTTATAAGTTGATGACTTGTTCTTAGTCAATTCATTAATTAAAGCAATCTATCTAAGGATGTAGTACACTACCTCCCACTCGAAGAAATGACTTGTCTTAGTCATCAAGATAGGTTTCCTATGGTGAGTGCACTAATGTGTATGGTTACATATTTGATAGGACTTATGGTAAGTCATGACATTGGTTATCATATAGTCATAACTTCAGCAAGCTACTATGTTATAAGAGCTCTCAACCTTGAAAGAATATTGAGCTAATATTGAGATCTGACTTTAACGTATAGGTAAGACCCTAAAGTGGTCATATATTTCCTATGCATTGAGGCACTATTGATTAAAGTAAGTAGCAATAAGCCTTCTTAAGATAAGCAACATGATATCTCATAGGTTTGAGACAATATATCCTCTTGATGATTTTAAGGACTTGTGATAATGAAATCTATAGCATTGTAGTAATATCTTTAGTGGAATTTAACATATACTCTTAGTGAGCTAAAACATGTTAATTGATCACATAATAGAATGATCTAAGACTCAAGGATGGTAGAATTAATCTTCAAAAGTTGATCGCTTCTACCTCATTAGATTATAGTAGGTCACAGATCTAAGAAATTGATTAAATTGGATTTAATCAATTTTCATCTTGATGTAATTTCATAAGGTGTCGAAATCCGATTGACTCTTTGTAGTAGGATGTTAAGTCAACTTAAGAATTAGATTATGAGAGAGCCAACATTTTCGTATGAGTCACAATGGTCCACACTCAAACTCATGTTCCATGATGGTACATTATTTTAGGGATTTATGGGTTTTTATTCATAAGTGTGCACAAGGATGTTTTGATAAAAACATAAGATTGCACAAGAACTTATGAATGGTTCTAAATTAAGACAAAGGACTTCCATTATAACAACCTATATAACGTGTTTTATATATATATAATGACTATATAAGCTCTTATAAAATGACTATTTCAACTCTAATATATGTTAAACAACAACTCTTGCATCTTAATTGGATTTGAGTTTAGAGTGAACAACATTGAGTAAAATTCTTCTTTTCACATTTGTTTCATTTAATAAAAAAAAACAAAACAATTAAATTTGGTACATAGTGTACAGTGAGAGTTTAAGATCTTATACCATGAAACCACATGGGGAGTTAGTCTTTTCATATTTCTTTCATTAAATAAAAATGAAACAATTAAATTTAGTACGTAGTGTATTATGAGAGTTTAAGATCTTATACCAAGGAACTACCTAGGGGTAGGGAGATGTGAATAGGTTGTCCTTCAATTTTCACCCAAAGATTCAATTTTTAAGTTTTTCAAGTTCTTTTATTGGAATACTGAATATGAAGAATAATTACATAGTTTTATCTAGCAATCACTACTCTTATTGAGACTTACACTATTATTTCCTATGCCTATTCTTGTATCTACAAAGCAACACATCCATGCTCCTTAGTACACTCCTTAACTACTTGAGGCTATGCGAGCATGCTATTACAAACTCGTGAACAATGATAAATTCTTTTGAGAGTGTCAGGTTAAGGATTGAGGTTTTAGGCTCATCAAGGCAAACCTACATAAAATGAAATGTGTGTATGTGTGTGTGTGTGTGTGTGTGTGTGTGTGCGTGTATAAAATCACAATTTGTTGAATTTCATGAGTTTGGGCAAGATTTACCTTAAGCGTTAAGTGCCATTCATAGGATCTTGAGTGTTCCTTGAAGGCACTTGAGAACTCCCTTGAAAAGATCCTTTTAAATTCTTTTTCACGTCCAATTCTCCCTATGTCCATATTATATCATTTAAACATCATTAACATAATAATACTTACCTCTTATCCCGGATTGATTTTACAACCATCTTAAGTCTTCGTAGATATGTAAATCATAAGAAAACATGTAAAGTCCTAATCGAAAATTAATAGAACAAAATTATAACTTGACTAAATAGCCCAACATATATAACTTGATTTGGATCTTATTGCTAATAATTCTCCAATCTCCATTTGTCTTTCTTGGTTGCTTGCTTCACTGAGGTGGATATTAAGTGATATGTGCTTTAAATTATATCCCCTTACATAATTTCTCGTTAACACTCTCAAGTTGCTTGTGTGTTTTATAACTTAGGGGTTTTGCAGGACGTTCTCCATTTGCATGATGTTCTTGCTAGAGTCGCACTTGCCCTACTGTGCCATACAATATCTAGAGCTTAGTGTCACAGACTTAGTCTTTTTTCTAAGCTCGTGCGATACTTAGACAAGTCAAAACACTTGATCTTGCTAAGTTAGCCTGACTCCCAATGCTTAGCTTGTTAAGCTAAGATGCTTACGACTTGAAAGCTTTAGAAGGCGTAGTAGACAACTCTTAATGAATGGAAACTTTATTGCTCAAGGAAGCTTTATAAGTGCTTTGAGAACTCACTTGCTTGGTTGGTTAAGTTCTTGGGTGGTTTTTTTGGGTGGTGCCTTGGCCAAATGAGGGTCTCACCTATTTACAGGCACTAATGGCTTAGTGTAGATGGCTCCAGGAGTCTCCAGAAGCTTCCCGGACTCTATCTAAAACCATGGGGAGGCTCACTTGAAGCATCTTGTGACATTAGGCACTGGATGGTGAGTGTGTGTTATTTTATTTTTATGTTCAAAATTTTAGAGTTTTATTTTCATTCCTTTAAAACTTATAGAATGGTTGGTATCTTAGCATCTCATTTCAACAATCAACTTCTCCTTGATCCAAATGAAAGAGTCTCCTTCATTGTTAATGGCTTGGTTTAAGGACAGTTAGCAATTTTTCTTTTTAAATAAACCATGCTGCCACTGCTACTATATACTAATAGGGGCGGAACATATTAGTTCTTGAGGGAAACCATGTATCTTATTGGGCCTGGCCCAAAATTTTGGCTCCCCTGTTCTACAAATTTAAGTCCTGGGCTCTACTACCAAGTATAACCCAGCTGCCATCACACGACCACTAGTCCAATGGGGCAAATGCAAACATATTGTGGCAAATGATACTTATAATAATATGAAATTGCAACAAATGAATGGGAAAATGAAACGAAAATGAAAGGAAATAAAATTCAAATTGAAATTGTGGCAAATGAAATGCAATGGAAATGTGAAAAAAAAAAAATGTTTTGCTTTTGTGAGTAAAATTTTTTGAAGGGGTTTCATATAGCCCCAAAAACTTAAAATAGTAGTGATGTGGGATTCTAAACCCAATGGTCGCAATCCAAAAGGATTCGGTGCATCAGTCAGAAAAAATAATCGAGGAGCCAAGAATCAGTTCTTTTTTTAGGCTATTTTCTACCCCCTTGACGAGTATAGATTTACACTAACTTGAATAAGTTGCATGTCACATTCTTGAGACATACAGTTGCCATCTTCTTCCTAGTTGAGAATTTTTGCTCTTTTTCTTCCTTTTAATAAGCTTTTGTATATTTGTACTTAAATTTTCATATTAGTGAGTGAGTTTGTCTTTTTACTAAAAAAAAAATATTAAAAAAAAAAAAAAAGAAATTCAATGCACCATCGTCAGCCTAAAATTTTGCCATTGTACAATGTCAGAATATAACCAATGGGAGAGGGAGGGGCAATTTGAAATCAATTATAACCCCAATAAGATTATGAAGGAGTACAACAATGGAACCCAATCGTCAACCTAATTCAATACATCAAAAATGACATTTCCTTGCCAAACACTTTTATCTAATTTAATTTCCAACTACTTGGAGATGATCACTAAGGGTTGGTAGTTAGCAGCTGGCACACGCCCCCCAAGTTCCTTGTTGGTCAGTCCACAAAAGAGGTGCATTTAGAGTAGCAATTTCGTGGCTTGTCCGCACTGAAAGAGATAACGACGACTGCTTGGCTCGTTTGGGAAAGCATGAATTCAATGCTAAAGCCACCGCATCTACGTGCTAAATGAAATAAAGTATGCGATTATGTTTGTCAGCAATGCTAAAATAAAGGCTATATACAGAATAAATTGAGCCACACTGGTAGAAAGGTAATTTTAAAGAATAGGGTGGAAGAAGAGAAATAAAAAAATAAAATAAAGGTGGTTTGGGAGAGATATATGATCTGTTTGGTAATTATTTTTTTAAATAATTCTTAAAATTGATTTTTTTTTAAATAGTTTTATAATGTTTTGTAAAACAAAATTTGTTTAAAAACTTAAAATATTTTTAATATTTTTTAAAATATGTTTTATTTTTATGTTTAATGTTTTATTTTTAATCATTCTGCGTATTTATATAATTATTTTTTAAAACAATTTTTAAATCAAGTAAAAATGATAAAAAATAATGAATAAATATTTTATGAAAATACTTTATTTTTTATTTTTAAGAATAAAAAATAAAAAATAATTTTTAATTATCAATTTTTTTTTTTCTAGAAAACAAAAAACTGCTCTGGAATACCATTGTCAACAGACAGATTGTTTTTCATTTTGTAATTCTTTTATTTTTAAAATTTAAATTCTTCTGTTTTCAAAAAAACAAAAGAAAGGGCTCCATAAATGGGGCCTGCATATTAATTGTATTGGTATCCAGCAAGCATGTGTTTCAAATGGTACAAATTTTAGCGTGGTGTCAGTATCACAAGTGCGGGTGCAGTAATGGCCTTCAAGATTCCGGTTGCCAGAATTTGGCCGGTGGAAAAAGCCCGCTCGCGTCCTTCATAGTTCATCCATCTATCCAATTTATAACACATGGTACACTCGAGGCATCCAATGGTTATCTTGTACTCTGATACAAGAAGCCATGATTTTTTTTCCCCCAAAAATATTATTAATAAATATTTATTTGAAAATAAATAAAATTATATTATTTCTACTTTTTTTGAAAATAAATAAATAAATAAATCAATTCCTATTTTAAAAAGATAAATTCATTTTTAACATTCACCTCGTCTTTTAAAAACAAATTACTTCTTACATTACAAAAATTTATATTGAATTTAATTTTTTCAAAGAAATGTTTAAGTTTTTTAAAATTGAATTAATCCTTTTAAAAAGTAAATTCCAAGTGAAATCGAATAAAAAAGTTACTATGATATGAAAATATGAGTAGCATTCAATTGGATATAAAGAATATGATTAATTATGAGTAAAATGATCAAAGTAAATTAAAAATTTTAAAAAAAAATGATATAAAATAACTAGAATGAAAATTTGGGTATAATAACTTTACCATGCTATGTGTCTTTGAAAGAAAACTTTAAATTAAAATATTTTTCTCATGTTGTAACCGTTCGTATTTAATCATATAGATATTGTCTGCCCTATAGGATTTTTACAATTTTAAAACATATTTATATGATTAAAAAGATTTTATACTTATATAATGTCAAGATCTTATATTGATATAGTATCAAAAACTTTTTTTCCTATTCAATATAAAAATACTTCTCATAAAGCTAAACAAACCCCCATTCAAGGTCAAGAATGAACTATAATATTATTTGTAACGATTCGTACCTAATCATATAAATATTATCCACTCTAAATTCAAAATAGTATTCTTTACTTTAAAATAATGTTTATATAATTAAAAAGAACTCATACTCATATAATGTTAAGAACTTTATGTGTTATTCAATTTCAAATATCTCACATGTGATAGAGCCCTTTTAAAAAAAATAAAACTTGCATATATGAAAACAATTAATTGGTTTCTTGTTATCATATATGAGGATGATATGAACGATGGCATAACACCAAATGCTGCTCGATAATAATGTCCTCATTCGGTTATTGCACTTTCTAATATTGCCCAACATTTGCTACAACCTTCTACATAAATTACTAGGTGAAAACAATGTTAGTATCACTGGATTTTTTATAATTGTACGGTGAATTTAAAATTAATTTTTTTAAATATAGTATATTAAAATATTTCTAAATTTATGACACTTTTTATTATTTTGAAAGGTTTTTTGAAAAGACATCTTTCATCATTTTTATATCAATGATATACGTTAAAAAAAAATTATATTAAAAATGTCTTTTCACAAGACACCTTTTATAATTCTATAAAATCGAATTTATATTAAAAGTGTTTATTAAAAAGATACTTTTCACAATTTTCATATTGGTTGTATAATAAAAAAAAAATTGAATTTATACTAAAGATTTCTTCTTAAAAAACACTTTCTACAATTTCACAAAATTAAATTTACATTAAAAGGTTTTTCTTCAAGAGACACTTTTTAGTATAAATTTAATTTTTTTGATAGGTGAATAATCTAAAAATTGTGGAAGGTATTTCTTCAAAAAAACACATTTAATATAAATTTAATTTTGTGGAATTGTAGAGACGCCTTTAATATAAATTCAATTTTTTGTTCACTGTGTGGCTGATATGAAAATTGTGGAAGATGTTTCTTTAAGAAACATCTTTAGTATAAATTTGATTTTATGGTATTGTGGAAATGATATTTCTTTAATACAAATTCAATTTTTTTTTAAACGTGTATGACTAATAAAAAAAATTATGGACAAATGTCTTTTGAAGAGATGCCTTTAGCATAAATTCAATTTTATGGAATTATGGAAGGTATTTCTTCAAGAGACACCTATAGTATAAATTCTTTTTTTTTTAACATGTATCATTGATATAAAAAATATGAAAGGTGTTTCTTCAAGAACACTTTTCAAAGTAACAAAAAGTGTTATAGATTTATCAATAGTTTCGTAACTATCACATTTTAAGATTTTTTTTCAAAGTATCATTTTTTAAGAATTATTTTTTAAACTAGCTATATATGTTAAAAAATCCCTAGTATCATCTGTCTTCTCAACTTGATGAGAATTTATATTGATAGTAACATAGATTGAAATATCGGATTTTACGGATATATCGGTACTTCGATTTTACAGATATATTAAAAATATTGGAGAAATATCAGTAAATATTTTTTCATAAATATCGGTGGAGCGAAAATTATTTAAGATTTATAGGAATGCTTAAAAAAACTCCAAAAAATGATCAAAGAAGTAAGAATACACATTTTAAAGTTATTTTGTAAGTATAATTGATATATATATATGATCAAGAAGAAAAATATCGTAAACAGAGATATATTGGTAAATTCGATATTTGAATTTTAAAAATAATAAATATGATTTTGAAAGTGCATAAAATTAGAATTGAGTTAATAAATATTTGATTTTATTGAATAAAAATAATTTATACATAGATATAATACATGACATTATAATAGTCCTTAGTACCAAAAGGAAGATTATATATATTCATTATATTGTTAGATAAAAGAAACTCATCTTATTGAAGACAATATTTATTTTAAAATTTTTAAAATACTTTTATTAAAACATATTTTATTATATTTTAAATAAAAAAATAAATTAATTTATATAAAATATTTTATTTAAGATTTAATTTTTTAAATTTTATTAAAAATATGTAATAATAACTTTTTCTATTAACATTAATTTATTTAAATAATTAAAATTATTAATAATTTATCTTATTATTTAATTTATAAAATATCATCGATAAAAATTGAAATTTCAATCCATGATTGTGATTTAATCAAAATAAAGGTCGAGAATTAATAATCTAAAAATCAAAAGGGCCACCCACTTCTCTCACTTGGGTATCAAGAAGCCCTTTTCTGAAGTTGCCCTCCAGACGAGAGAATCCCTAAAAAGGCCCTATTTTCCTCTGCCACTCTCAATCCTCGCAGGTACTAAAATCTAATCATGTTATTATTTTTTTTTTTGCAACCCCCGTTTGATTCCCAAGATAATCCATCCCCCATTCGATTTCCGGGAAAATTCATCCTCGTTTGATTTTTGAGAAAATCCATACAAACCCCCAAGGAAAACCAAAAAAATTGCTTTTCTTTTGCTCCCTGTGTTTTCTGGATTTGTTTTAGGGGTTACTTTGCTGTTGTGCCATTGGATTTAAATTTCACGAACCCTAAATCCACGATTTTTGAGCCAGGCTGAAAAACACAATCTTTGCCTGCAAGATCAGATTACCAAATAGCATCGTATGTTTTTTTTTTGTTAAAAAAAAAATTGGACAGATTTTGTATCCTGTGCGCGGGCTGGACTGGTAGGAAATATCGGGAAATTTCCCAAAAAATAGGTAAAAATACCAAAATATCGGTGATATTTTCGGCGATTTTTTGAAATGCTCCTCCGACTGCTCCGTGCGTTAGCTCCACTCGCGATTTATCGGTTCTAAACCGATATATAGCTGATTTTGCCGATTTTTTTACCGATATTCCTCTTTAATCAGTGTTGAATTTCGTTTCGAGACCGCTTGAAATATCGCCGATAAAATCTGATTTTTCAATCCATGGATAGTAAACATAGTAAGGAAAAGTAAGGAATCATCTTTGTAGAGGCTTTTATTTCTACACCTTCCTACCTACTAAATTTATGGCTCAGGAGATCCCACATATATTCAACTTTAAAATAGACTTTCTTTTATAAGTGATTGGAATAATAAACTATTAATTAATTACTGTTTTCCACTTTAAAACTTTTGGAATTAAAAGGGGTTCTTGGTTTCTATTAACTTTAGTTCTAAGAGGATTGACTTAATGTTTGATTAACACCCTTTGGAATAAATTCTTACTTTTTGGAAATTTTAACTTGATTGGTAGAGTTTTAAAAATTAAAAGAATTAATTGAAGTGATTTTTGAATTCACATATTTCTTTTTTTACTTTTTATTTAAAATTGAGATACCTTCGCGGCTAAGCCCCTTAATAATTAATACTTGATAAATTCAGGATATTATTAATGACAAAATTCGAAATCCAAGTCATATGTCACTTACTGAAATCATACTTTTTAGTATTCATAGTGAGCAATTGGATTTTTGAATTGACTTATTGGTAAATACTATAGTGATCACTTTTTTTTTTTAATTATTATTTACATTAAAGATTAATTGATTTTTTTATTAATAGAATGTTATAGAGTACAAACACTTTTTATAGGAATTACCTTCAAACAAGCCTAGCTAATTTAATTTGGACTCTAGGGTATGAAATAAAAATGTGTAGTATAATCTTTTAGGACAACATCTAAGCAAAGGCCCAGGTGGCAATTAAACACCATTAAGACATCCATGATTGAGATAAATGCAATTGGTCTAGTAGTTATACATACACATCACATGATTAGCTAGCCATCTGGTTGCAGCAGCGGCATAAATACTATTATATATATATATATATATCATTTTACATCCATGTCTTTGATAAGCCAATTGAAGTAGCATTGCAGGTGCACATGTGAATGGCTCAACCAGATGACAACAAAAACAAATCAAAGAAAAAAACGAGTACAAGGCTATGGTAGATAAATTTGGAAAGTGGGGTGATGGGTTGACCAAATAGAACTATGGTTTGCGAGGATGGAGGCGAACTGGAAGTCCCTTAGCAGGCATGGGCATGGGGTCAACGATTATCTTCTCATCAGGAAGCAATTTATCCCATTTGAACCTTTTAACCACGTTGTGCATGAAGACTAGTATTTCCAAGCGGGCGTACTCTTTACCAGGGCACATCCTAGGTCCGCCACCAAAGGGAACGAATGTGTAAGGAGCAGGCCCGTCTCCTTCAAATCTTGTAGGGTCAAAATTTTCGGGTTGAGGGAAGCATTCTGGGCTTTTGTGGGTTGAGTTTGCGCTCCAGTACAGCTGCAAATAATTAAGAAAAGCGCCTGTTAATTAACTTGCATATGCATGTGGTTGATGAGGGTGTGTTAGAATAAAAAAAATGAGTCATATGAGTTATAAAATAATATAATATTATACCTTCCAACCCTTAGGAATGGAGAAACCGTTGAACACGAAGTCAGTGATTGCTTCCCGGAAAGCTCCTTGGAGTGGGGGTGCAAGTCTCATCACTTCACAGGCAACATTCCATGAATATCTCATCTTTTGAACATCATCCCAGTTCAGCAATTCACCTGGTGCTTTTGAATTGGCAATTTCCATTTGCTCTGGTCACAAACATGGACCCAAAGAAAAAAGTTAGAAACTATTATTCTTTTGGCCGGCGACTAGGACGGCCAAAAAGTAAAATAAGGCTAAATAGTGGAATAATCAACGGGCGTGGCCGTTGGAATTTACTTGGTCACAATAAGGACTGTTCCCCACTTTCTCAAGATCACTATCACCTTTTTATTTCTTAACAAATAGAAAGCAAGCTAATTGGAAAAGTTAGTCACGGAGAAAATACTTTTATTATTTACTTTTTTGTGAATAATTTTATTTCTGTTATTGTTATTTGTTAAATACATGAAAAAATTATGGCATGGCGTGGCATAGGGGCTCCAAGTTCCCTCCCAAAATATTCATCAGTTTAGTATTTGTTTTCTTAAATGAAAACAAAATAGTTGGTGATTATGGTTTAATACTAGAATTTAAAATCACAGTTATTAATAGTGATTTTAAAAACCAACCTTGGTAATTATGATTTTAAATTTAAAGCTAAAATCATAATTATCAATTATGTTTTTAAAACAAAAAATAATAAAAAAAAATAATAAAATCAAATATGATGACGACACTGCTTTGACAAATATTTTTAAAATAAGTTTTAGATTGAGAATTATTTTAAAAAGAAAAACAAGTTACTTTGAAAAGAAACTCGGGGCATTTTTGTTATTTAAAATACCATCCTATCAGCCTAATGGAAAAAGTTTTAGAAAGATCAGATCATCCCTGCAGATTTGCTTCATGCCCTTTTATCTTTCTTTTCTCCTTCTTTTGAAGCCTTGATTGTTTTTTCTTTAGAAAAGCACAAAAGAATAAAGCATATTTGTTTGGTTGTTTGTTTTTTTTTTAAGAAAAAGAGAACATTAAATAAAATAATATCAAGAGAGAAAATATTGCAGGTGCGTAAAAGAGATTTACCCTCGTAGACTTTCTCGTAGATGTGAGGCAGCTCAGCCATGTACTTGATAAGGAATGTAATGGCAGCACTGGCAGTGTCATGGCCACCAATCAACAAACCGAGGATTTTATCAGCAATTTCCATTTCATTCATGTGGCATCCATCTTCATCTGTAGCCAGAAGCATGTGGGACAATATATCTTGATTTTGTGAGGCCTTGCCCTCAGCCAGATCGATCTTCCTTTGCTTGATGATGGCTCTAAGCTCCTTTCTGATGAAGTTGGAGGCCTTGATAGCGCGGTGGAAAGGTGTCCCAGGCAAGTCAATTGGGACGGTGATGAGTCCTGAGGCCAAGACATGGAAGGGCTTTTCAAATTTAGCGACGTGGGCAGGATCTTCTATGCTCATAAACAGGCGGCAAGCTAGCCAGAAAGTGAACCTCTTGGCCAGTGGAAATACAATGACTTCATCTCTGTTGTCCCAGCTATCAGCAAAATGCCTCTGCGCAATGTGATCCATGATGCCAATGTAACGTTGCAAGGCTTCAGGCTTAAAGAACTGAGGGAGCAACTTCCTCATCTTCTTGGCCTCCTCTTTGGATGAGGTTTGGGTGGAGGAGGGGAAGACCTTGTCGACAGAGCTAGGCCACCACGCATGAACAAGTTTGTTTTCGTTGGAGAACAAAAACTTGTTGCCCGCAGCGCCAGCAAAGACGGCAGCAGGCTCTCCGAGGAGGGAGGTCTTGAAGACTTCAGAGGAGTATTTGGAGATGCGATCGAAGATGAATTTTTCCGGGTGGCCTTTCCAGCCGGTGGAGAGGAATTCAAGGCTTTCACCAACCATAGGCCAACCAATCTTGCCAGGAGGGAGATTGGGGCCAGTGAAGTGGGATCTATGCTTGTAGAAGAGCAAGTGAAGTCCGATGGAGACTGAGAGCACAAAGATGAGGAGCAGGGAGAGGAAGAACACCTCCATTGTTGATGATATTGCTCACAGCCTCTCCCAAAACCATACAGACACAAGAGAAACAAGAGAAAACAGGAGAAGTGAGACCTAGTTTGAAGAGAAATGGGCTAGGTGGGATGGCATTTTATAAAGAAGTGGGGGATGGCATCACCAAAAATACAAGTCAAAGAAGGCAAACTGACCTATTAAAAAAAACTGAGGTGAATTCACCGATGGAGGTGGTGGATCTCTTTTTCTTTATTTCTCCCACAAACTCCATGCATCTACGAGCTACTTTCTATAAAGTAAAAAGGGTTTTGAGGGATAACTAAATGGTAAAACTAAAAGTACCATACTTTCATAGAAACATTTTCCATTCACATTTACTATAGAAGTATCTACATATAGAAATTCATCTCGTTGGAGCTGGGTTTTGGTGCCCAAGTCAACACTCCGACCAGACTCAATGAGAGAAATAATACATTTTCTCCTCTCCCTCTCTCAAAACAAAAAAAAGAATTTATTCTTATTTTTGGAAAAATCAAATCCTTTCTATTGAAATTTTTTTCTATTTTTTCTAAAAAAATAAAGGTTCAAACTTTTATCATGTAAAAAAGAATGATTTTCGTAATTCTATTCATAATTTAAGATGAAAAAATTTATCAATAAAATAATCAACTAAAATTTTTGGATATTTAAGTCTGAAAACTTTATTTTTTGTTGACCACAAAAGAATCCGAACAAAAATCAAGTAGTTTAATTTTCATATGCATAAGCTTTTTTTTTTTTTCTAATGTTTTTCATGAAATGAGATTAATATACATTACCATTGGCATCAAATGAAGTGTTGCACAAGCACCTTCAATTGGAGTGCATAAACAAATAGGCCCACGTTTAATTGATTTTGGGGGTGTTTTTATGGCAATATTTAAATGAAGAATAGTATATTATATTAGTAGAATATGGGAAAATACCGAGTATTGGGGTAGAACTAATACAGATGACTCTTGACTCGGCATGGTGAGTCCAACAAAGCTGTCAATCAAGCTGAGGTCACTCTGTTAATTTCATCATAGCATTGGATTGACAGACCCATCTATTGGCCTTATCATATACTGTTATTAACTGTCCTTTCATGCTAAAAGTCATTACAAAAAATTTATAAATTATTCACAAAATTTTCCTCACTCCTTTTTTTTTTTCTTTTTCAATCAAATTTTACTACAGGGTCTTAGCTTCCGCTCTAAAAGTCAATTTTACAAACTCACAATCAATTAATTAATAAATATTAAATTTAATCAAACACACCTTCTCAATGGATTCTTAATTATTAATAAAATTCTTTCAAAAATATAAAATTTTAATGATCCAAAATCTATTTGGTCTGATCCACAACATATGTAATGAAACTACAATTATAAGATTTTATGAGAGGTCTGTAATAATAATGAAGGGATTAGACCGTTTGTATGAGACTTTTGCTATAATTGTTCGTATTTATTTCATTTTGTACTAATATTTTGATGTAATGAATTTTTTTTCTCTATTTATGAGTTTTTCTCCAACGAGATTTTTCATATATGTTCTTATCATTATTATTTTTTTTTTATTGCTTATTTCCATTATTGTGTAACCAAAAAAATATAATATCAAAGATGAATAAAAAAATAAAAAATAAAAAATTAATGAATGATGAAGTACCGTCAAGAAAAGGAATATGGCTGGAAGTCGAGCAGATGACTGAACGGGGTTAACAAACTTTGAGTCAACTCCCACATCTTTAAAATGAGAATTTTTTAATAAGATTTGCGGACAAAAGAAAAGACTTGTTGGAAAGCAAGGAGATCCATACATTTAGATGTAGTGTTTTTAACCCGATCTCTCTAGTGGCAGTTGCGTCAAGCTCCAATATTCTATTATGGTGGCTACAGGCTTATATGCAATCATTTCAAAGAAGAAATATTTAAATCATTTCAATTTAAAAATTATTTTATAATAACAAAGATAATGAAATATTGACTTTGTCACGTGTTCTCACTTCCTTCTTCACTGAAAATATTTATTTTTTCAGAGATAATTAAGGTTTTTTTCATCTCATATCTTGGATTATTATTTTAAAAAATCTCTTGGAAAATTCAACTTTTTCTGTTCTCACTAATTGGTTGGGTGTTGTCTGGTGAGATCCCCAGTGGTTCATGCTTGAATCAGTGTAGTCATTAAGATAATTACACCACTGCCCTTTAATTTAATTATATTTAAGATTCATTTTTATGTTTTTAGTAAAATTAAATATAAGAAGATCATTTTTTTTAATATATATAATATTTTTCTTTCCTTTCCTTCTTATTTTCTAATTTTCTAGGAACTAAACATAACTTTATTGATTAATCAAGCAAGTATTAGTCAAAAGACTTGAATAACACGGTAATGAAAATTTTGAAAAATAATTATAACTACATTGACTCAATAAATCAATGAATAAACATTCATCACATTTAACGTTATCTAAACAATTATAAAAGTGAGAAATTATTTAATGATAGTGTTAGAACTAAAAAAATAAAATAAAATATCACCATACTCATTTTTACACAAAATCAATTTTTGATAACTCATATATTTTAAAAAAAATGATGAAATTTTTTTTATTGATAAAAATGCTTAACTTAAAATAAATTAGTTTGAATTTCTTATTCCTACTTTTATATTAAGGCTAAGTTTGTTTTTTAGAAAGTATTAAAGAAAGAAAAAAAAATGAAAGAAAATAGTTTTCTCATATTTAGTTTTACCAAGAAAAATACAAATAAAAATCAAATATAACTAAAATTGGTAAGAAATTTATAAATATTTCAATTATTTAATCTTTATATAATGGAGAGAAATAAGTTAAATGAGTTTTAAGAAGCATATAAAATAAATTTGTTTAGTTTAAACCTATTTTGTTATTTTCCTTTATTTTTTTTCTTTCTTCCTACTTTCTCTCTATATTTTCTTTCTATCACATTTTTCGTGAACCAAACATAACCTAAAGTATATTTTCTTAATCAATGAGAAAAATATAATATATATATTATGTTTGATTGCAGAAAGTAGTAGAAAAAAAAATTATTAAAGAAATATTTTTTTATTCTTGGTTTTATTATAAAAATACAAAAAAAAAAAGTTAAATATAATTAAAATTATTAAGAAATTTAAATATTTTTAAATTATTTAGCCCTTGTATAAAAGAGTTAATTGAGTAAAAAACTTTTGTAGTAATATATATATATATATATATATAATTTATTAAATTTAAATATTTTTTATTTTCTTTCAATTTTTATTCTTATTTTTATATACGTACTGTCTTTTTTTTTTTTTCTTTTATATTTTTCTTTTATATTTTTCTTTAAACCTTTTGAAACCAAACATAATCATAGAATTATCTATTATAAAATATATACTATCTATTTTATTTCTTTCATTTTTTTAAGATGAAATCATGACGTCGTGTTGAGATTTCAAATCACCATTAAGTTCATCAACTCATGATATTCTTCTGAGTTAAAATCAAGTTATTCTTGAATCACATGCCATCAATTCTGGAATTTGTCGCAGCGACGACTAAAGAGATACAACTGGGCCACCGAAATCGGTGGCAACTTCTAAGTTGTAAACCTGTTAGAGACAAGCATGCGCACATCGGGGTACGGCTCCACACCAAGTTCTGTTTTGTTTTATTTTGAGGGCACTGTCAAGTGATAGTGTTGTGAAGGACCCTAAAACAATACAAATATTAGTATCTCTCAGGAAGAGGGCCACAAAATATCCTCCACGCCTTACCAAAAGGTCCAAGCCTACTTGGATCAACTCTTCCAATGATGACTTTTCGAAATAATCCCATTCTCGGCCATTTTTCTCGTGACAAAACATTGAATCATTTCATTGACAAATTTTAACTTGTGTTCGACAGAGAAAAATACTATCAAGCCCAATATAATAGACTTGGAATTCTTTATATGATTGCTTTGGTTGGAATAAGTCTAATCAATAGAAAGGGAAGGAGTTAATAATTATGAAAAAATTTCCATTTAATTATTAAAAAACATCACTAAGTCCTTCAATTATAAAACTTTTATAAAATTATAAAAATTTTTTTTTTTACACTTTGATTCACCCATAGGATTAAACTTAAGTACAATCAATTTTAAATTGGTAACCTTGATGTGAAAATTTTGAAATATGATACCTACCAGTTTTTATTTTTTATTTTAGAAAGATGTTTGCATATCTATTAATAATTTTGGCATGCAGTTGAGAATAGCTTTAGACTTGGATATTTTTTATTCACATTTTTGTTTTGTTTTTTCACTTAACATATTGTTTATTGACTTTTTAATAAGCATGGGGGCAAAATATTTCTCTTTACTAAATTTGAAAGGTAAAATGTTGTGTTTTGAATCTAATGAGGCAAAATGTAAAACTCACCAAAGGTTGAGGGGGTAAAATGTATTTAACCATTTTAATAATTATATGCACCTTTCCTAAGGTTTAGCATGACTATACATACACCTCCCTTATTATTTTGGACATCAAACATCTATTCACATGATATTATCAATTTAATTATAACTTATTTACATGAAATCAATGGATATAAACTTTCCTTTTATGATAAGACTATACATGTTAATAGTGGAAGTGCTCAATCTTAAAGATTGAACTTCTTACTTGATGATATTGATGTCAAAGATCTTGGTTACACATTAAACTTATATATGAAATGACAAAATCACCTAAAATGGTTCAACTAGTTTAGTCCGATTAAGGCTAAACTTAAAAGCTATGTTGATATTCTCTTAGGAAACTTTTCAAGTTTAAGGCAAGGAGATTAATTAGAGAGGGTCTTTACCTATGATAAAATCACGATCTGACTAAAATATGTTTGATTCTTATCATATTAGATATCTTGCATAGATATATGCAGTAATTAAAGAACACTACATAATTGCTAAACTTACCAACTTACCTTGAATGCTCAACTTATTAATGCATAGCTTAATTGTTACAAGAATATTGTCTTACAACCTAACCACTCTCATTCTTACTATAAATAAATTAATTGAATCTAATTACGTTGACTAAAAAAGAAATCTAAATATAGTACTTACACCAAACGAACCTAAACGAGTAACTTAAGAGTTTGTTCCACTTATTCCCAATTAACATTTCTCACAAAAAAAGAGAGATGTTCATAAAAAATGTCAAAAGATAGATGAAAAGGCCAAGTGTATTATATTTGGATCTTTGGACAATGTGTTGCAACAACAACACATGTCTCTTGCCACTACTTGTGAGATTCTCTTCAGTTTTCAAGAGATGTTTGGTGATAGGAGTAGGTTAGCTAGACAAGTTGTCTTTAAGACTATTATAAACACCAAGATAATAGAACAAACTCCTATGAGAGATCATATGATTCATATGATTAAACTCTTAAATGAAATAGAGATCCTTGGAGCTGAAATTGATGGTGAGATGGAGGTCAACATGATCTTAGAGGCCTTGTTGGATTCCTTCAAGTAGTTCAAGCTCTAGTATTTTGTTAATAAGATATTTATAAACTTGTTAGAGTTAATGAGGGAACTCTAGATGGCTAAGAGGATTCTCAAAGATAAAAAAGGTGATCATATGGTAGTCAAGGGTTATTCAAGCTTTTTTAACAAGAATAAGAACAATAACAAAAATGGAAACACTAAATAGAAGTCCAAGGCTAGGAAAGAAAAGAGCAAAGGAAAGGGAATGCTTCCTTATGTCATAAGAAGGGTCACTAGAAAAAAGAAACTTCGCATTCACGATAGAAAGTTATCTCCTTTGTTGTTGAAAATGATTCGGTCCACTTGATTCAGCGTGGCTTTTATGCTTGTGTTGAAATCAATTGGATGTTCTTCCCTTCAGGTTTCTATGAGGCTTAAAAGGGTTGGCTACAAGCGGTATTCGTCTTCGACTAAGGAATAAAAACCTCAATATAACCAACACTAGCATAGGCCCGTTTTGGTGGCCTTTTCGCTTGGTGGAATCATACCACTACTGTTTCCTATTTGGTTAGGTTTTCTAGATGGGTTAGTAGTTAATTGCTATGCAAGGATAACTATATTGGGCATAGGAGATGTTACCCTAATGTTAGATAATAAATCTAGAACTCAAGGGTTATCTTTATTTACATGAGTCTAGAAAGAATCTTGCTTCAATTTCTAGTATAAATAAATGTAATTATTCAATTTGTTTTAATAAAGAGGTTTTTATTAGAAAGAATAATTCATCTATTTGCTCAGATCTATTGGTTGGCGATTAGTATCACTCTATCTCATATCTTAACATGTGTTGACAATAATCAAATCTTGTTAAAGAGAAAGTACCTAGCACTAATTAAACCTTCCTATGGCAACCTTGGCTATGCCATATTAATCTATATAAGATGTAAAGATTGGTCAAGTATGGAATATTGCATTCTTTGATCCTAGAAAACCTTCTAATATGCAAATCCTGTATATAAGGTAAAATGACCAAGAAGCTCTTTGTTACTAAAGGACTTAAAGCTAAAGAATGTGTGTGAACCTTTTAATGGTCATGCATATGGAAGACATGAGTATTTTATCATCCTTATTGATGATCAGTTTACGTATGGTTATGTTACCTTATGAATAGGAAATTTGATGTCTTGGATAAATTCAAGGAATTTATGGCAGAATAAAAACGGTAATTAAGAAAACATTGCAAGACACTTCAATCTAATTGAAGTCATGAGTACATGTCAAGTAAGTTTGATTTTTTTTTCCTAAAGGAGCATGGGATTATATCTTAATTGAGTGCTCCTAGAACCTCACAACAAAATGAAGTGGCAGAAAGAAGAAATCAAATTCTAATGGACATGACGAGATCCATAATGAGTTTCTAAACACTCTATACTTTTTTTTGGGGATATGTGGCCTTAGAAAGTGCAGAATACCTTTTTATTTTGGTTTTATCTAAATTGGTACCTTTGACTCCTATAAGATGTGGATAGGTTATAAACCTAATATATACCATGTTCGCATATGGGGGCGTCCAACACATATGCTAAAACTAAAGGTAACTAAGTTAGAATCAAGGTCAAAAGTTTGTTAGTTTGTAAGACATCTAAAAGGAACAAAGGGATATTACTTTTATAGTTAGATTGACTAGAAGATATTTGTTAGTACAAATGTTAGATTTCTAGAAGAAGACTACATAATAAGTAATAAGTTTAGGAGTGATGTTGATTAGAGAGCACTAGATGACAATTCCACAACAACACAAGATACTATGGATCTAATACCTATCATTCTTGACATTTCTAATACATGGGTGCCTCTTCGTAATGGGAGGGTTGTTACACAACTAGATCGATTCATGTATTTGAAAATTTCTTTAAGACAATTCTAAAGGAAGATAAGATTGATCTCATAGATACAATGAAGCCATGAGCAATGTGGATGCACATCTATGGCAAGGAGTTATGGAAGTAAAGTTAAAATTTATGTATTCCAACCAAGTCTTGGAGCTTATAGAAGCACCCGAAGGGACAAAACCCATAGAGTATAAGTGGGTGTACAAGAGGAAAAGAGGAGTGAATGGAAAACTTGAAACATATAAGACTAGACTTGTAGTAAAGGGTTATAGTCAAAAACCTAGTTTCGATATGAGAAGACCATAGTCATGCTTAAATCCTTTAGAATACTCTTTTCTATTATGACGCATCTCGATTATGAGATATGACAAGTGGATGTCAAGACAACATTCTTGAGTGGTTATTTTGATGAGAGCATCTATATGATGTAACTAAACAATTTCATAACAAAGGGCCAAGAGAACCTAGTATGCAAATTGCATAAATCTATTTATGGATTAAAGCTAACATCCTACTCATAGAACAAACATTTTGATAAAGTGATCAAAACTTTTAATTTTGATCAAAATAAGAATGAGCCTTATGTGTACAAGAAGGAGCAAGAAAGTATGGTGATCTTCATGATTGTATGTTGATGACATTTTACTCATTGGAAATGATGTAGGGTTATTACCATTAGATAAGATCTAATTGTCTACTCAGTTATATTTGAAAGATTAGGAAAAAGTATAGTATAATATATTTATAGGATTAAGGTCCTAAGGGACAACAAGAATAGGAAGATTGTATTATCTCAAGCTACCCACATTGGCAAGAAGGATTTTCTATCCTTTAGGCATGAAGTTCCTCATTCTCTTGATTGGTGTCCTAAGGCACTTAAGGAAAAATAGGGCATGTAGACAACACCCTATGCATCAATAGTGGGTAGCCTTCATGTCAGCGATGCTTAGTGCTATACCAAATATTTGCTTTACTATAAGGATGGTGAGTAGATATGAGTCTAATCCACAACTAGAGCATTTAACAACAATTAAGCAATATACTTAAGTATCTTAAAAGATTGAGAGATTATATGTTTGTGTTCCATAACAACGAGTTGGCACCCATTGGGTATATAGATTTAGACTTTCAATGTGATAAGGATTCTCATCAGTCTACCTCTAGTTTTGTATTTACTCTAATTAGTGTGACTATTAGTTGGAAAAACGTGAAGCAATCTTGCATTTCTAACTCTTTTATGCAAGTCAAGTATGTTTCAGCCTCTAAAGGAAGTCATTTAGCTTAGAAAGCTCCTCATGAGACTTTAGGTAATTCCTTTTGTTGTACCGGTTGTGACACAATTTTGTGACAACAGTAGGATAGTGACATAGTCTAAAAAACCAAGAAACCACCAAAAGATTAAACACATTGAGAGAAAGTACCATTTGATTCGTAAAATAATATATAAAGGCAATATAGCGGTAGAAAAGATACCTTTTGCGGAGAACTTGATAGAACCTTTCACCAAAACTTTGTCGAGCATAGTCTTTGATTGTAATAGGGATAACACAAGTGTCACATGTATTCCTAGTATTCTTTGAGGACTAATGAGAGATTGTTAGGATAAAGCACTTAAAAACATGACATGATGTAAGAATAAATAAATTTATTGTTTATAATATGAATCCAATTTTCTAATTTATCTATCCTATTCATGCATTATACTTTCCGAGGATTTAGGTTTGACATCTCTTCAATTATACATGATTTGGGTACATTAGAAGGTACATAGAAGAGATAAGTCATGGGTTCTTTACAAGTAAATGAGTTATTCATGGTTGGTTTGTAGACTTAGGCAATCCATTTGAGGTTAGAGTACATTACCTTATAATTGGAGGGATGACTTATCTTGGTCATTTGGATAGTTTTCCCATGGTGAGTATACTAATTTATGTATGGTTACACATTGGATAAAATTTATAGTAAATCATGACATTAGCTATCAAATAGTCATGATCTCACAAAGCTACAATACTGTATTGACTCCCAACCTTGAGAGGATATTAAGCTAATGGTAAAGTCTTTAGTGACTTTGACTTATAAATAAGACCTTAAGGTGGGCACATATTCCCCATGGATTAGGTTACTGTTCATTGAGGCATGTGGTAATAGGTATACTAAAGATAAACACCATAATATCTCATGGATTTGAGATAGCATATCTACTTTGGTGATCCTAAGGATTTTGTGAAAAGGAAATCTATCATCGTATTAATTCCTTAATCGGAATTTGACATGTGTTAAATAGTTGAAGTATATTCGTTCATCACATAATAATAAAATCTAAAACTTAAGGATTATAGAGATAACTTTGAAAGATTGAAAACATTCATCCTGTTAGATTATAGATAACAATTCATAGGAAGGGGGCATATGAAGGATAGTAGGCCATGGACCCGAAGTTAGTATCTCATTATAAAATTTAAGCATATATATATTACTCATAGTGATAAAATACATTGTATGAGTACAATGATTAAACCTTTATTTAATGATATAATTTTTAATGTTATAGTTAAAATTATGAAAAAAAATAAAAATATCATCTTATTTTCTATAGAAATATAATGACTATTTTTTAATCATCTTTTTATTTCGAAAATTGATATAAATATTTAAATTTTTTCTTGACAGTTATTTTTTGTTAAAGAAGGAATCGATACTGAGCTCTCATTCACTACTCTATTTTAACTTCAAAAATTTAATTATAAGAATAAAGTTGATTAAAAATAATTTTTTTTAAAAATTCTATTTTTTTATAATAACGACTTTATTTATTTATTTATTTTTTTAAAGATTCAATTCAATTTGAAAAAAAATTCACTACTCAATTTTAACTTCAAAAATTATAAATCCAACATTTTTAATATTATGTTGTTCTCCTTAAATAACATACTTAGTGGATTATTTGATTTACTTTATCATAGCATTTTTTTTTCTTTTAATGAAAATCATTTAGAGTATGTTTGGTTCTAGAAAAAAAAAAGAAAAAAAAACAAAAGAAAAGTACTATAAAAAACAAAAGAGAATGTACAAAGGAAAAATTTTAAAGCTTTTTCTTAATAATTTCCTTAAAGACAAAAGTAGAAAAAGTTTAGAAATATGTATTTCTCAACAATTAAATTTTTATTCCCTCAAAACCAATCACATAAGCTTTTCTCACCATTTTCTTTTCTTTTAATTTTCTCTAATTTATTTTCTTGAAACATTCTAACAACAAAGTGTAGTGTTAAATTAACATATTCTTAATAAAAAAGTAGTAAAAATAAATTTAAAAAATAAAATATTACAAAATAAATAATAAATCTTATATAACATAAATAGTTCATAGTAAATAAAAATAGTGCATTAACCCTTAATGGAATAGAATAGTTCTTATAAATGAAATTAATAAAGTTTATTTAGAATTCTAATTTTTTCTTCTAAATAAAATTCAATTTCAAGATAAATTAATTAAAATATAGTTTGATTCAATATAAATTTAAATTTTATTACATAAAAAAAGAGTGGTAATTGAGGACTCAAGTCTCTTTCACTGAATTAAATTTACTGGTTTGAAACATTGGCTGTATTTGCCAATTTGGTTGTACCTAATTGTGGGATGCTTACTCAAAGCAATTAAATGCATCATTGACATACACAAAACGTGCCATAGTATTTTGTAGGATGCTTGAATTGCAATCTCTGAGCTTTTTAAAAGAATCAACTCTCTCTATGTGACAATATATATTTATGGTCCCAAAATATTTTGCTTGACACCTCCATGTGGGACTCTCGTAATTAAGGGTCCGTATGTTTACTTGGTTTCATTTATTTATTCTTTATTAGGAGAAAAAGGATTAAACACGAAGTTAGGTTTGCATGGCTCAAAATGCGTCACGACCTTATATTTAGCACGAAAGTCAATAAAATTGATAGCTATATTATCATACATATACATCCCAACTTTAAGTTTTACTTCAACTTTTATTTTTTATTTTTTATTTTATTATTATTATTAGTGTTGGA